>NW_026262679.1:15912500-25912500 GCF_021869535.1 Mytilus californianus | reverse complement strand
TGTCCCATGGACACATTCCCCATTTATTTGTGTATGAAATGATTGTCAGGTGTACATGTCTTTGTGGCAGGGTTCATCTCACCTCAGCATCATTCAGAGGCCACGGTTGTCCAGTGGTTTAAGTAGTTTACTGTATTGCTAGCCTGTCAACACTGTGATCGCGAGTTGGAACCCCACACATGGCAGGAGGGATGGACTCCAATCTTAATTGACTAGGATTTTCATTTTTCCTGCCGAAGGTTGGCGGTTCTCTCTGGCTTCCTCCACCAAAAAAAACTGACTGTCACGAAATAGCAAATAGTGCTGAAAGTGGTGTTATACATCAATCAATCAACCACATTAGCATAGGTCATGGCCAAGTGTATGATTTTATAGTGAGGTCCGTTTCTCAGATACTACAACTAAATGATCAAGAATATCTGGTGTATGGAGCACATGTATGTTGTGCAGGATTAATCTGACCTTGACTTCTTTTCCATGGTTCATTGGTCACCACAAAATTTCAAAATTAGGTGTTTCTCTGATATTACAAGCATTAGTTTAACCAAATTTGTTGTCAAGTATGATCACATGGTTGACATGTCTGCCTGGCAAAGTTCACCCGACCTTGACCTCATTTCATGGCTCATTGGTCAAAGCTATGTTTTTATGGATGTCTTTTTCTCAGACACTGTAATAGGTTTACTATGTTTGGTGTATGGAATAATTGTATGATGTACATGTCAGTCGGGCAGTTTGAACTCATTTACCTGGATCAATGATAATGTTAAGTTTGTGATACTTGTAGTAAAACCTCTATCTTAAAGACTTTCAACATAAATTCAACCATAATCAGTGAAGCAAGTGAGACAAACTGTGGTTAAACATTTTACTATTTGAAGTACATTGTTCAACCTTCATGAAATTTTACTAATCTTATATAGGAGCTTCTTCATGATCAAGAGAGAGCATCCCTGAGCAAAATTTATATTTTTCTTTTTCATTTTTCTATATTTTATTTTATTTTTGGCAGTCAACATTATCCTTTTTCACTGACAGCATGGTTGCAGGTGAGACAAAGATTTCAGAACCCTTCAGTCACTTTATTATTTATAATTTAACTACCTGCAATAGGAATTATTTACTTTTCCCTTCCTAGAAGCCAGGAAGGTAACAAATATTTTCATATATTTATTGCAAACTCAATTTTCTTACAATATTGAATTCTATGCACATCCTACATTAGATGGGGCAAGTGTTTTACAGTTTGCATCCTAAAATTTGTCCTGTATCAATTTAAATAGTTTTAGTTTAAGATAGTTTACCATGGAAGTTGTTGTCACATCAACTTAAATTTTTTGTTTGTTGGAAGGGTATTGTGTCCAATGGACACATATCCTTATTATATGAGTACTGAAGGAGACATACATTGGTATTTTCAAAGTGATTGTAGTTTTCTGTAATGTAATGCCATTACAAACCTTGATACTGGATCAAAATTGCATGCAAAATGGTTTGTACTCATCTCTACAAAATCTGAGACAATTTTAATTTCTACATTTTAATAAAACTTCTCAAGTCACATCACATAGTTTTTCTTGTACAAGTGTCAATAAGCAGCCAATGTCTTTATCTAATTGATCCTGATCACCATTGTTACAGATTAAATAGTCCCATTTAACTCCTTCATCTAATCCACATTCAGATTCAGCATCATCTACACCTGAAATATAAATAATACAAAACAATTTGGTAAAGGCTGTAACAGAATATTTTCCATCTTAAATATTTTCCCTTTGTTTAAACGGTATTCAAAATGATACCTGTACCTCTAAATAATCACTTCAGTGTAGTTTGGCATTTATTTCAAAATTTCATAGATTAATTTCAATAAAATGTTCGTTGTTGTTTATATAATTTCAGCAAAGTAAACCTTATTAGAATCTACATGAAAATAATGCAATTCTTTCAATTTTTGGGGGGGGGTATATATTTTATACACATATAACATGTCTTTTTTTAGTCAACCTAAGTTGTCTTTTAAGATTTATCCAAGACATGCATCTACCAATAATGTCTTGAATGCATTTGTACTTGGTTGTTTAATTTTTACTCTGCATTAATCTTTTAAACGATGTTTTTTTTCTAACAAAGAAAACTGCTTTAAGAAGTGGTTTCGTCTGACATAAAAATTTTAAAATAGAAATTATTTGGGTCAGGTGAGCTAAAAAGGACTGACAAAATACCTATACTTATTCAGATTTGAGCAAAACTGAATTTGACAAAAGGTTATTTAGCACTGGAATATTTTTGTGAAATTCAATGATTTCCCTGTTTTCATTATTCAATACAAACATGTTTGTGAAAAGGAAAGATTTTACATTTAGGTAAAAATTAAATAAACAATAATTACTCTTGCATTAATACATAATTTAAGAATCTATGAGTGAAGTAAAATGATTCATGTTAACTACTAATACCTGGTGTAAATGTAAACCCTCTCGATTCTCTGATACTTTCTTTTGCACATACTCTCACTTTGAATGTCCTGCCATTGTAGTTTTCTTTAAAATATTCTACATCTGTTTTTCTCCTGGCATCAGTAATAATCCAAATTTTCTTCAAATTGTTTTTAGATGTTGCTAGGCGACAAAAGAATCCTGGGTCTTCTGTACGCTTATCTTCACCCCATTTAATCATATCAATTCTGAACTTCTCTTTGTACTCTGAAGAATCCATAAGTTTTTCAAAATTCAAATTATGATCCTGCAAGAAAAATATAATCCTGATGAAACAGACCCCCGTAAAAACAAAGTCTACCTCTGACAAATAATACTCTTTTATTTTTTCACAATTTTCCCAAGGCTGTACATGCTGTATGTGATCTATTACAATATCTGACAATAAGAAAAAAATGTACTCTTTGGTTTACTATAGAAAATCAATAGGAGTAAAGGATAAACTTAGGATGGACATTCTTAGTTAAACTAGTGGTTGAAAGATTATGTACATGTAGTTTAAATAAACTGTTATCACAGAGATATGTCTCGCCTTTTTATAATCTGATAATGCAAATGTTGAAATTAAAATTGCAATACTTTAACATGTAAGTTATGCAAATATTCAAAGTCAATGAACCATGACTGAAGGTACATGGCTAAACAATCTCCATGGAATGAGATGTGCCAATGCTAATACAACTGTATACCAAATACCATTGACTTATTATAAGTTGTTCCCTTTAAACAAACCTAAACACAAACATTACCTTGTAAACTATGTAAAAGTTTCAAAGTCAATGAACCATGATCAGGGGAGGGGCTATATAATCTCCATGGAAACGATATTTGCAAATGCCAATAAATTTGCATACCAAATATCAATGACTTAACTTTAGCAGTTCATCTTAAACTGATCTAATCACAAACTAATACATGTAAACTAAGCAAAAGTTTCAAAGTAAATAGACCATGACTGAGGGGGTGGGGCCAAATATTCTCCATGGAAATGAGATGTGCTAATGCTTATACAACTAATGGTTCCCCTTGAACTGACCTAATCACAAACTAATACATGTAAACTTAGCAAAATTTTCAGTCTATAGACCATGACTAAGGGGGTGGAGCCAAATAATCTCCATGGAAATGAGATATGCCCATGCTTATACAACTGCATACCAAATATCATTGACCTACCACTAGTGGTTCCCCATAAATTGACCTAATCACAAACTAATACATGTTAACTATGAAAAGTTTCAAAGTCAATAGACCTTGACTGAGGGGGCGGGGCCAAATAATCTCCATGGTAATGAGATGTGCCAATTCTAATACAACTGCATACCAAATATCATTGACCTACCACTAGTGGTTCACCATGAACTAGACCTTATCACAAACTAATACATTGTTGACGCCGCCTCCGCCGACAACAGCATACCTATGTCTCGCTTTTTGACTCCGTCAAAGCGAGACAAAAAATGAGATATACTGATTTAGTTTCTATGGAATAAATGCTAAGTTTGCTTGTAAAAGCATGCATTACTCTCATTGTATCCATCCTATCATTAATGCAAGAATGGACATCTCTGCACAAAAAAGACTGCCTAACCTCCTTAAGTTTGGAAGCTGTTGGCCTTTAAGAGTATTTTGAAGATATTTTTCATTGTGTTTCTGTAAGTTTTCCTACTTATAGTAATTGAAACAGCATGTTGGATAACTTATAGGGTTGATACTATAACATTTTTTGAATGGTTCTTTTGATTTTTTCCAACTTTGCCATAAAAGGGGAGATAACTTAGATAACCTTAATTTTCTCAAGGAATGTGTATGGAATCAAAATATTTAACCAATTTGGTTTTAGCAAGAAAATCAGTCCAATGACCCCAAATTTCATTTCTATATTTTGAAAGCACATTGTGAAAATTATCTTCTCATTTTAAAATTTATTGATTAGTTTTCTTTTCCTCCATGTATAACAATGTATAATGTATACAAAATCTGACAGTTTTAGTTTACATGTAGCTTGAAAAAAAGCTCTTTGACCAATAATGTAAATTCAGAAATTATTGCTTGCATTTATTATTGCAATTTTTGAAGAATGGACAAACATATAAGATTAATTATTGCGAAATTCTGCATACAGATATAAGTATCTGATATCAGAATGCAAGTTCTTATATGTGAATCTTAGCCAGTATCATTATATGCATTAATAAAAACATCGCAGTAATTTCTGAATGTACAGTGCTTTGTATTATATTTTTGAAAAAAGCATGATGTAAACTACATTTTGACAAATTATTAAAAAATTCTATCTATCTTAATTTTGACCCCTGACTGCCTTAGATTACTCATTCCACACATAGCTTGTTAGATGGTTGGATAAACTTACAGAAGGGGATCTCAATTGTATAATTTCTTATTACTTGCTCATTTCCCCAAAAATTTGGAAGTAATAAACTCTTAATTACTTATTTTCATTTTTCAAAAGTTTGTTCAAAATTTTGTTTTGCAAATAATGGTAGTTGGGGGCTTCAACCATAAACTAATCATGCTAATAATTCTTGAAAGGAATCAAAACTATATCTTTTAACTTTTATAACCAAACAAAGAATGTGTCTTTAGGACACCATGCCTGTTAGCACTATCCTATGTCAATGTTCAGTGATAAGTGAAATCGGGATCAAAATTGTAATTTATTTAATTCTTAAAGTTCACATCACAATGTAAACCCATGTGTATTAAGTTTCAAGTTGATGTGACCAAAGCTTCATGGTAAACCACCTTAACCAAAAACTTAAGACCTAGCTGTGAATGTACTAATTTCCAACTATCAGTTATTCACTGCTCAAAACTGTATTTTTAATTAAAAGTTGACATCAATATCAACATATACATGTATGTACTAATTCTCAACTTGATGGGACTACTGCATCATGGTTAACAACATGACCAAAAACTTTGACCTGGTATGGAATTTCGGATAGACAGGTGGATCCACAGATCAGAAAACATAATATCATTGTAGCTAGGGCATAACAATGCAGACTTTTGTAAAATTCCAACATACCTCAGCATATTGTTTCTTCAATGGACCAGACAACTGGACACTGCTACACAAGTGTTTTCCTATTCTGAAAATTTATCAAATCAAATTATTTTAAATATAAATTTAATGAATAGACATGTTTATGCATGTAGCCTATTTTTTCAAATTTAAAAAAAAAATTGAAATAGGGTATCCACACATTAATAAAATTGGATGTGACCATGTTGATTGTTGTCCCATTCTTGCTTTTCTATTGTTATGTAAACATAACACTGTGCAAAGGTAGACTTTCAATATAAATAAAAGCAAAAAAAAAAGGATGGAACATTAATAGAAAAATCATTAGTCAACAGGTAGGTTTCACTTTTCACATTTTGTCATGCCTGGACCTTTAATAGATTACTGATAAATACGTTATGCATTTCCCTTATTGTTGAAGGCTTCAAAGTGTCCTGTGGTTGTTTCCACTAAAAACGGGAAAGGGGGCTCAAGAAGTTTAATCAGGTCATGCTCAAATAATTTTTTTTCTTGTCAAAGCAGTCCTTATCTTTTTCATATAAATATTTGAGAGAAACCTCATTAAAAAATTAAATAATGTTCAATTGAACAACAAATTACTTTCTTTATCATATAACTTGCTTATATCAATTCTAAATAGTAATTCCCCAACAGAATTAATAAATTGCTTCGCTGAGGACAGCTGGATACGACCGCAGATGTCCAACCCTGAAAAGTTGGGACCAAAATGGACACATTATTCACGCTTGATACAGGTCTGAATTTGGATTGTAATTAGATTTTTGACACATAATAGGTTTCTGACACAGAATAATTGTAGTCAAAGAACTTCAAATTGGTTATATGATTTGAATTTATATTCAATTTTTTGCTTTTGTGCAATACACTATGCGAATTGACCCCCCCCCCCCCCCAAAAAAAAAAATTTTACCCAGTTTTTTGCGTTTGTGCAATACACCATGCTGTTGAATTTTAACCCCACCAAAAAAAAATATTTGAAGAAATTTTCTTTTAATTTCTGAAATCTGAAATGAGAAAAATTGTCCCCCTCCAATTTTTTTCACCTCCCCCCTTTCCCTTATTCCAAAAAATAATTCTTTCCACCAAGTTATGGTCAGTATCTCAGACAATCATCATTTGCTTAATACATAATTTAAAAGCAGTGTAAGGGAGGTAATCAAACATTGTTATTTAATTTGATTTGGATTACCTCCCTTACACTGCTTTTAAATTGTCTCAATTGTCCTTTAACCAGAAAAACCCTTCTTTTTTTGCCCCTAATTCCTAAATGGTTTGAGACATAACCCCCCAAAGTGAATCCTAACCATCCCTTTCTAGTATGTAAACTTGTGGTATAATTTCTGAAAGATTCATACACTTTAACACAAGTTAATGTCTGGAAACTACAAAAATGCTTATTTGGGCCCCTTTTTTGACCCCTAATTCCTAAACAGTTGGGACCATAACCCCCAAAATCAATCCCAACCTTCCTTTAGTGGTTATAAACCTTGTGTTAAAATTTTATTGATTTCTATTTACTTATACTAAAGTTATTATCCGGAAACCATCTGTCCTCGGACGACGCTGACGACGCTGACGTGGTACCAATATACGACCAAAAAATTTCTAATTTTTGCGGTCGTATAAAAATTGTTGTAAATCACTTGAAGTTAAATGAATGCTTGTTGGTAAAAAACTCATTGTCAAAAGATATCGTCAGATGATATGTTTTCGTACGTCATATGAATTCGTACTATGCATGCTTTTTCAATGGAAATTATGATGTCACAATGCATTCTTAATAGCACGAAAAGCCATATAATAATAATATAATAATATTTTATTCAATAAAATATCAAGCATATGAGTTAATACAATACTCAATATATACGATACATAAAGACATTACTAACACATACTTTGTAAAATATAATAGCATTTTATGAGTGTAGATAATCTTTAACTGCATGGAAAAAATTTGCTGATATTTTATCAGGGATAACCCATGAAAACTTTAAAGCTTGTTTCCAATGGGGTCCCTTCATGTAAACGGCTTATAGTTTCGACATACAAAAAAGATATCACACAAATTAATATGACATAAAAAATTCATATAAGAATAATTTGAATAAAAAATGAGTTTAATAATATAAAAAGAAGTCTGATGAGGCCACACTATAACTTTTGGTAAAGTACTCTCTAACACTAATTTTGAAATCCTTTATTTTCTTTATTTTTTTAACATTATTTGGCAACATATTCCAATCTTGTATGTCATTAAAATAAAATGTATCTTTTTGTTGACTCTTTACTGGTGGAACCCAGAAGTTATATTCACTATTTCGTGTGAAATGATGATGAAGATGTCTCACCTTTGTAAAATTTGTATACATATAATTAGGACAATGATGGTAATAGATATTATGAACATGGTTTAATCTCAATTGTTTAACACGATTTTCAATATTAACATAACCAATACTATTCAATACATTATGGTCAACTTTTGATCTATATCCAGTATTTTTTATAAATCTAACACATTTGTTTTGTAATACTTGTAACTTATCTTTATATTTTTTGCTGACACCAGCATACCATGCAGAACAGGCATAGTCAAAATGACATTGAATTAGAGCTGTAACTAAAGTCTTTCTAGATTGTTCTGATAAACATTTGGTCTGTCTGTATAGGAACTTCAATCTTGAATTTATCTTTTGAATAATATTATTTAAAATTTTTTCTCCAGAAAGAGAATTATCAATATTCAGGCCTAAATATTTCACACAATTTTGAGATGAAATTGTGTGATTATTACAAGTAACATCAAAGTTATGAATTTTAGACAATTTACGTTTTGACCCAAACAGAATAGTTTCTGTTTTCCCCAAATGAAGTGATAATTTATTATCGATAAGCCATTTGCTGCAAGATTCAAGTTCCTTACCCAGTTTCTCAGATATAACTTCTGGGTTCTTATGAGAATATAGTATGGTACTATCGTCAGCATAAAATAAATTTTTGCAGTCTTTACTCATACTTATAGACATGTCATTAACATAACATAAGAATAATAGTGGTCCTAAAATACTCCCTTGTGGTACCCCACATCTGCACATGTAATATATCTTAAATCAGATTCAGTACCTGATTAATACTAACTTTTTGTTGTCTATTACATAAATATGATTCAAACCATTTAGTACATTTGACACCCATTATTTGTAGTTTGTTACACAATATATGATGATTGACCGTGTCAAAGGCTTTTTGCAAATCTAACATTATCATTCCAGTATAGAGTCCCTTAGCAGATTCATTTTTAATATGATCTAACAAATGAATAAGACATGTATCTGTGGAATAAGCAGATCTGAAACCAGATTGTAAATTATAAAGTAGATCATTTTCCACCAGATATTTCTCAAGTTGTGAATATACTGATCTTTCAACAATTTTAGAAACTACTACTAAAATACTAACTGGTCGATAATTTCCGACATCCAACCTACTATTTTTCTTATATATAGGACACACTCTAGCTGTTTTCATCTCATCAGGTACTATGCCTGAAGTTATCGACAAATTAACTATATATGTAATTGGCTTTGCTAAAATACTCGAGCCATCTCTTAAAAACCTTGATGGTATTCCATCTAATCCAGTACTTTTACTTGGATTGAGTTGTTGTAACTGTTTAAAAATATATTCTTCAGTCACAGGTTTTAATTTAAAACTCAAATCGTTACACTTAACAGTGTTATAAAAAAAATTTAAATATGTCTGTTTTGATATCAAACACTTTTGGAACTGGTGGTAATTTTGATACTAAATTATCCGCTATGCATTGTAGTTGTAAAAAGGTTATTAAAATAGTTAGCCACTGTATTTGAGTCATGACAGTTTACATTATCTATATAATATTATGTACAACTTTACTTTTCTCTTTCTGTTTAGTACTATAACCCATACTTTTAAACTGTTTCAAGATATTTTTAGGATTATTTTTATTTTCTTCTATTTTATTTTCAAAATATGAAGACTTAGCTTTGTTTACCTCCCTTTTGGTTTTATTTTTACATTTACAATAATCATTATAAAGATGTTTATTATTTGTTTTTTTATACATATTCACTGCAAAAGCTGATCTCTTTTTTGAATTAGTTCATCATGAGATGGGGATACTTGATTTTTATTCATTTTTTTTCTAACATACTTATCATGCTTATCCACTGTAAGTGGCGGATCCAGAATTTTTCATAAGTGGGGGCCCACTGACTGCATAAGAGGGGGCCCGCTCCAGTCATGCTTCAGTGATTCCCTATATAATCAACCAAATTTTTCCCAAAAAAGGAGGGGCCCGGGCCCCCCCCTAAAAAACCCTCTAAATCCGCCTCTGACTGTCACTCCTGTAGATATTCATGTTATTGTACTGTTTGTCTGTATTTTGTTGCCATAACCATTTATTGTTAATGTGTTAGTGCTAATACAGTTAGCTTATCTTCATGTTACCTGTTACACATTAATGATGCCACATAGTCTTTTCCAGATTTTCTTTTCCCACTCATAACAAACACTAGTTCCGGAACTTTCTCCATACTCAGATTCGTAAAAATCTGAAAACCTTCAGCGTTTGAAAATTTACAGGTTCTCTCTCAAATGGGAAACAGACATATTGTACTGATTCTGTAAATATTTCATGTCATATATGTTAAGACTTCAGAACAAGACTCATAACACGATCTTTAATCCATCTATGAACTGGACAGTATCAAGCTGAGGTGGTCCGCATTTGGTTTAAAGTTTACATGTTTCCACATGCTTCCGGATGTTGCAGAACATTTCTAATTTTTCATCACTTTTAAATTTTGCATTTAAAACGAATGGTAAGAGACTGCACTACAATCAATAGTTGTTTTATTACAGTGTGCTAAAAATCGGTAGGAAAATTTGTCATGACAATATTTTCAAAGTTAAGAAAAGGACATATGTGAGGTGACAGCAACCCCATATTGTCTGAATAATATTGACACAAAATATACCAAAAGACATATTGATGACAATATATATATAGTCTTCAACAATAGATAGGTGTCTATACCATTGGTTAAGTTCTAGATTTAAGTTGATTCTAAAATAGTTGTAAATAAAATTAACAGTTACTACCGGTTTACAAACAGGAGACCCAATTCCTCTCTTTGCAATTCCTTTCAGCATGTTCAGATTCTGTGTCTATTTAAGGTTCATGTGGACACTTTGGCTGCGTTTCATCTCAAAATTTACTCTGAGTACAGACAAACCTGTGCATCTGGAAAATTTTAAAGCATAGCATGATCTAGGTAAATAAAATTCAAATGCATTTTGTGTTATAGAAAATTAATCAAAGTACTGAAGTACTGAACATCGGATGACTGCAAGTTCTGGTGGATAGTCACAGGCACTTGTCTAAGAAAATATAAAATATCTCTATACCTGAAACATTGTGAAAGTTAGGTTAAGGTACATCATGTACATAGATGTATTTTTTTCTGAGACAAGTTCCTGTGTGGATGATGATAAATGACAGAGAATTCATCCTTATGATTATTATATTGTAGTGATATAATCATGGGACAATCATTTGTTATCAGTATAATCTAATATTTGTATAACAGTTATATATATATAGCAGATCATCTTAATAACTCTACTGGCAAATTTTCATCCATTTATACCATCATTCTATTCTACTATTCTAATGATAGTGCAGTGCAAGTGCATGGTGGACACTCTTCTGTAATAATTCGTTTTTCTAATAGGTTTGATTTGAGGAGGCATTCATATTTCTCCCGCTAATGAATATGTGTTGATAATGACAATACAGTTCACTTCAATTATTACCTGTGGGAAATTCTCAAACCTCTTTCCCAACTTTGTTTATTTTGGCATCTTTTGTATGAACGAAAAAAGTGCACTGCAATATCCAGATAAGTTTTTAATTTTCTAAAACATAAAATGCATTTGACAGAGCTCCAGATAAGAATTCACAAATTGGGGTTTTTACCCACCATTTTTTTTATGTAATTGGGTGATAAAGTTTGATAAAGTTTTTTAATTGCATTATCAATTCCAATTCACCCCTCAAGCAAATATCAAATTTGGTTTTTCACCACCAAGCTCCTTAATGTATTGGGTTTTTTCATCAACACAATATTGAATATTTAGGCATGTTATAATCACATTATATCAACCCCAGATGTGTTTCCATCTTAAATGTGTTTCTTTCTTTGTATATGTGCTTAGCTGTTTTATTTGGTTTATTCACTGACGAGCAATTGTACGTTTAATTTGTGTCCCGTTTTAAACGTTCTGTCAGTTTTGTATTTTCTCAAAACTTATGTAAACTGCAGCTGGTGTCACTAGTTGGACAGTAACTAATTGCCTTTCTAGATCCCATATGATCACCCTACAGTTTATAGTTGGGGTAGGTGTGGCTAAGTGTTTAGATTTTTATGTAATATATGTGAAATTTAGGTGCTGTAAGAAAGTTTTGCCAGTCCTTTCACCTATTTGCCAGATCTACTTTTAAATAAAAATAAAAAGTAGTTCCCAGATTTAAGATATACCCCAAAACCTTGAGATTTATAGGGTGGTTTAATGATGGAGACCACATTCAATTTAAATTTACAAATAATTCTGCAACATCAAGTAAATAAATGACAATGTTATACTGCACTTGCCAATAAGACAACTATCTTAAGCATCCAGAACAATTAGACCAAAACAAAGAAAGTGTCAAGCTGCATAATTTGACGTAAACAACAGATAAGTGTATTCATTCATCAACTAAAATGAAAAAAAAATAATATATAAACTGTTTTTGTTTAATTCAATTTACATAAATATGGGTTAAGTTGTCCCTTATCAGAACTTTTGGTTTCCGATGCTTTCCAACTACATATCATGTCATAATTGATTTGGCCTTTCACTTTTTCCAACTGATTTCGTTTTTGACGAAACCCCGTGTTTATCGTTCTTTAGCAATGTTCTCGTTAAGGTACGCAAACACGCCCGTGCGTTCAATGGACGCTTCCTAAAATCACTAACTGAGTCTTGTTATCATCATAACTTTCCCTCAGCTATCAAAAAGAAGCCGAAAACATGCTTCTATTCAATATTTTTATCGGACATTTACTTTCGTTTTAATTCATTGTATGTTATGATAAATCCCGAGCAATTGGAAAAAATATGACAGCATGTCACACGATAATTGGATAAACGCTGAGAAGATCGAAATGTTTTCATAAACACGTGTACCTTTTGAGCAACAGAAAATTCCAACAGGGACCCATTACAGCTACTTGATGCAGGGCTCTATTTTAAGAACAAAAGGACATTTCCAATTATAAATATTATAAAAATAGATTTACGCGACGACTGTAATCAGATAAGGGTAAATAACGCAAAGGATAGCGAATAAAAGCGTTAAGAACTCATGGTTTTGGCATATAATTGGGTTTTCCTTTGAATTAATTGGGTTATTGAACCCTGCAATGGGCAATTGCATTGGGTTTTTAATTATTTGTATTGCGTGATCATGCAAATACGCAGCTTATCTTGAACTCTGATTTATCTAGGGCATGCTATCAGGCAACGGCGTAAACTATTTGTATAAAGCTTTATTTTTCAGAAGGTAGAAGACCTGGATGTTTCATACCTTGTATACAGATACCTTATGTCACCAAGTTTTCGTCTGTCATATGTCCATTGTCCTTGACCTCAATTTTATGGTCCATTTTTTTTGTCAAAAGAAATACTCAAATTAATTACAAGTAATAGAATAACTATATTTGGTATATGGGTTCCTTGCAAGTCTACATGTCCATCAGGTAGAGTTCACCTGACCTTGACCGGGTAAATGACCTCATTTCATGGAACAGTGATCAAGGTAAAAGTTACAAGGTCAAGTCCATATCTCAGATACTATAAGACTTAGGTCAACTATATTTGGTGTACGGAATGATTGAAAGGTGTACATGTCAGACTAGCAAGTTTCCTCTGACCTTGACCTCAATTTCATGGTTCATTGGAAAAAATGTTTAGTTTTTGTGGTTTAGTCTTTTTCGCAGATACTATTAGCAATAGGGCAACTATATTTGGTATATGGAATGATTTTAAGGTGTACATGTCTGTCTGGCAGGTTTAAACTCACCTTGACCTCATTTTCATGGTTCATTGGACACTGTTTAGTTTTTGTCTTGCCTCGACGAAAGTCGCAGAAAGTGAGACATAGGTATTACTATCTGGCGGCGCCGGCGGCGTAAACTATTTGTATAAAGCTTTATATTTCAGAAGGTAGAAGACTTGGATGCTTCATACTTTGTATGCAGATACCTTATGTTACGAACTTTCCGTCTGTCATATGTCCAATGTCCTTGACCTTATTTTCATGGTTCAGCGACTGCTTGAAAAAAAAGTTTAGTTTTTTTGTTATGTAAATTTCTCACTTATTATGAGTAATAGGATAACTATATTTGGTATATGGGTTCCTTGCAACGTCTACATGTCCATCAGACAGGGTTCACCTGACCTCAGCCTCATTTCATGGATCAGTGATCAAGGTTAAAGTTACGTGATTAGGTCCGTTTCTCAGATACTACAAGCAGTAGGTCAGCTATATGTGGTGTATGGAATGATTATAAGGGATACATGTCAGTCTGGCAGGTTTCATCTAACCTTGACCTCATTTTCACGGTTCATTGGTCAATGTTAAGTTTTTGTGTTTTGGTCTGTTTTTCTAATACTATAAGCCATTGGTCAACTATATTTGGTGTATGGAATGATTGTAAGGTGTACATGTCTGTCTGGCAGGTGTCATTTGTCCTTGACCTATTTTCATGGTTCATTGGTCAATGTTAAGTTTTTGTGTTTTGGTCTGTTTTTCTAATACTATAAGCAATAGGTCAACTATATTTGGTGTATGGAATGATTGTAAGGTGTACATGTCTGACTGGCAGGTGTCATTTGTCCTTGACCTCATTTTCATGGTTCATTGGTCAATGTTAAGTTTTTGTCGAGCCTGCGACTTTTGTCGCAGAAAGCTCGACATAGGGATAGTGATCCGGCGGCGGCGGCAACGGCGGCGGCGGCGTTAGCTAACTTCTTAAAAGCTTTATATTTTAGAAGGTGGAAGGTCTGGATGCTTCATACTTTGTATATGGATGCCTCATGTTACGAAGTTTCCGTCAGTCACATGTCCAATGTCCTTGACCTCATTTTCGTGGTTCAGTGACTACTTGAAAAAAAAGTTAAGATTTTTTGTAATGTTAGATTCTCTCTTATTATAAGTAATAGGATAACTATATTTGGTATGTGAGTACCTTGCAAGGTCCTCATGCCCGTCAGACAGTTTTCACTTGACCTCGACCTCATTTCATGGATCAGTGATCAAGGTTAAGTTTTGGTGGTCAAGTCCATATCTCAGATACTATAAGCAATAGGTCTAGTATATTCGGTGTATGGAAGGACTGTAAGGTGTACATGTCCAACTGGCAGGTGTCATCTGACCTTGACCTCATTTTCATGGTTCAGTGGTTATAGTTAAGTTTTTGTGTTTTGGTCTGTTTTTCTTATACTGTATGCCATAGGTCTACTATATTTGGTGTATGGAATGATTGTAAGGTGTACATGTCTAGCGGGCAGGTGTCATCTGACCTTGACCTCAGTTTCAAGGTTCAGTGGTCAAAGTTAAGTTTTTGAGTTTTGGTCTTTTTTTCTAATACTATATGCAATAGTTCAACTATATTTGGTATGTGCGTACCTTGCAAGGTCCTCATGCCCGTCAGACAGTTTTCACTTGACCTTGACCTCATTTCATGGATCAGTGAACAAGGTTAAGTTTTGGTGGTCAAGTCCATATCTCAGATACTATAAGCAATAGGTCTAGTATATTTGGTGTATGGAAGGACTGGAAGGTGTACATGTCCAACTGGCAGGTGTCATCTGACCTTGACCTCATTTTCATGGTTCAGTGGTTATAGTTAAGTTTTTGTGTTTTGGTCTGTTATTCTTATACTGTATGCCATAGGTCTACTATATTTGGTGTATGGAATGATTGTAAGGTGTACATGTCTAGCGGGCAGGTGTCATCTGACCTTGACCTCATTTTCATGGTTCAGTAGTCAAAGTTTAAGTTTTTTGAGTTTTGGTCTTTTTTTCTAATACTATATGCAATAGTTCAACTATATTTGGTGTATGGAAATATTTTATGATCTATTTGGCAGTCACGCAGGTTTTATTTGACCTTGACCTCATTTTCAATGTTCATTGCTCAGTGTTAAGTTTTTGTGTTTTGGTCTGTTTTTCTTAAACTATAAGCAATAGGTCAACTATATTTGTTGTATGGAAGAATTGTTAGCTGTTCATGCCTGCCTAGCATGGTTCATCTGACCTTGACCTCATTTTCATGGTTCATTGGTCAATGTTAAGGTTACTTGGTTAATGTTAAGTTTATGTGACAGTTGTAATAAAGCTTTATATTTAGGACTATCAACATAATATCAATGATTAGTAAAGAAGGCGAGACATTTCAGCGTGTGCACTCTTGTTGTGTTTTGGTCTGTTTTTCTAATACTATAAGCAATAGGTCAACTATATTTGGTGTATGGAATGATTGTAAGGTGTACATGTCTGTCTGGCAGGTGTCATTTGTCCTTGACCTCATTTTCATGGCTCATTGGTCAATGTTAAGTTGCTCTTGTTTGGTCCTCTTCTCAGATACTATAAGTTATAGGTCAACTATATGTGGTGTATGGAATGATTGTAAGGTGTGCACGTCTGTCTGACAGGTTTCATCTGACCTTGAGCTTATTTTCATGGTTCATTGGTCAATGTTAAGTTTCTGTTGTTTGGTCTTCTTCTCAGATGCTATAAGTAATAGGTCAACTATATTTGGTGTATGGAATGTATTTTATTATTTAACTGCTGATTACTTACATTGAAATAGATTATTTTATAAAAATCTTTAAATAACATTAATAGTGATAATAAATAATAAAAACTTTTAAGGGATCATTACTAAACCGTAATTAACAAAAACATTGGAAGGTGTGAAAATGTTAAAATAAGGTCACTTATGCATGAATGTTTAACATAGAATACAGTTCACTCCAGTCCCTTCATAATACTATAAGCAATAGGTCAACTATATTTGGTGTATGGAATGATTGTAAGGTGTACATGTCTGTCTGGCAGGTGTCATTTGTCCTTGACCTCATTTTCATGGTTCAGTGGTTATAGTTCAGTTTTGGTGTTTTGGTCTGTTTTTCTTATACTTTATGCAATAGGTCTACTATATTTGGTGTATGGAATGATTGTAAGGTGTACATGTCTAGCTGGCAGGTGTCTTCTGACCTTGACCTCATTTTCATGGTTCAGTGGTCAATGTTAAATTTTTGAGTTTTGGTCTTTTTTTCTAATACTATATGCAATAGGTCAACTATCTTTGGTGTATGGAAATATTTTATGATGTACATGTCAGTCTGGCTGGTTTTATTTGACCTTGACCTCATTTTCACGGTTCATAGCTCAGTGTTAAGTTTTTGTGTTTTGGTCTGTTTGTCTATTACTATAAGCAATAGGTCAACTATATTTGTTGTATGGAAGGATTGCAAGCTGTACATGTCTGCCTGGCATGGTTCATCTGACCTTGACCTCATTTTCATGGTTCATTAGTCAATGTTTAGTTTTCTTGGTTAAGTCTGTATCTTAGAAACTATAAGCAATAGGTCAACTATATTTCGTGTATTGAATGATTGTAAGGTGTACATGTATTTCTTGTTTGGTTTATATGACCTTGACCTCATTTTCTTGGATCATGTTCAGTTTATGTGATAGTTGTAGTAAAGCTTTATATTTAGAACTATCAACATAATATCAATGATTAGTAAAGAAGGCGAGACATTTCAGCGTGTGCACTCTTGTTGTAGTTTGGTCTATTTCTCAGATATTATAAGCAATAAGTCAATTATATTTGGTGAATGGAATTGATTGTAAAGTGTACATGTCTGTCTGGCAAGATTCATATGACCTTGATCTCAATTTCATGGTTCATTGGTCAATGATAAGTTTTCATAATTTTGTTAGTTTATCAGTTACTATAAGCAATAGGTCAACTATATTTGGTGTATGGAATGATTGTAAGATTGATCTATTGTGCTATTTTGTGGCGGTCAGTTTTTATTGGTGGAGGAAGCACGAGAGCCCGGAGAGAACCACCGACCTTTGGTAGGAAAATTGACAATCCTAGTCAACTAAGATTGGAGTCGAGTGCATCTGCCACTTGCAGGATTTGAACTCACAACCTCAGTGTTGACAGGCTTGTTATACAGTAGTACGACTACTTAGATCACTCAGCCAAAGAGGCCCCAGAATGATTGTAAGGTGTACATGTCTGTCTGGCATGGTTCATTTTACCGTAACCTCATTTTCGTAGAACATTGATAATGTTAAATTTATGTGATACTTGTAGTAAAACCTTCATATTACAGACTTTCAACATGAATTCAATGATAAGTAAAATAGGGGAGACATTTCAGCATGTGCACTCTTGTGGTATCAATGCACAATTTTCTGCCACGTTAGTTTTCTAATGTTTTCAAAAAAAGTAACCCAACTGTTCTTGTGGCCTGAAAATCTGTGATCAAGGTGATACTGTGAAATAATTACAGAAGAAAGAGAATATTCAAAGATTTTAAACAACAAGTAGCTATTTTGAAGGAAAACTCCAAAATGTTCATCTGTCATATTGTATATAGCTTAAAGGAAAGTATTCCAAATATTATTGAAATCATTTTTTGATTTTAAAACTATGGAAACATGAAGAAAATTTATTAGAAATTTAAAAAAAAAGGAACTCACAGTAATTAGGAAAGAAAATCAAGGGAGACAAATGTTACTTAAATTTTATCTCACAAAATTAACAGGTGCAAGAAATCATAGAATCATTTGTTAATATAAACACATTTTCTTTTCTTTTCAGATCTTTCCCTAATGGAATTTACCAGATATGATCAAGACGTTTGGATTATGTAGACCATTATACACCTCACAATATCAAACACATTTATTAAGGTTTATGTGTACAACAGTAAAACCAGGAGGTACAGAGACAATGGAATGTAATACTGTTCAAGAAGGTAAAGCAGAGGTTCTGATAGAATGTAATACTGTCAAAGAAGGGAAAGCAGAGGTTTTGTTTCCAAAGAATGTTTTCTATAACCCAGTACAGGAATTCAACAGAGATTTATCTGTTGCTGTTATATCTCAGTTTGCCAAGGACAGGTTAACAGATTCAACAGATGGTAAAAAATCTAAACAGTCGAAGGTCAAACAGGAATCTGACTGTATGAAAGTTGATCAAAAAGATGAAAAGAAAGACACTATTGACATTGTCAAGGATGAAAAGGAAGACACTTCTTCTACTGACAAGGTCAAGGATGAAAAGGAATTGGAGTTAGAACCTGGGAAGAAGTATGACAATGGAATTAAAATTTTGGAAGGATTATCAGCTTCAGGACTAAGGTCAGTGAGATTTGGATTGGAAATTCCTGGGGTCAATTCCATTATAGCTAATGACTTTGATGAAAATGCTGTTTCTTTTATCAATAAAAATATTGAAAAGAACAATCTTCAGGAACTGGTCAGTTCAAGCTGTGATGATGCAGCCATGGTAATGTACAGAAATAGGAATCCCAAGGAACATTTTGATGTTATTGACCTTGACCCTTATGGAAGTCCATCAAAGTTCTTGGATGCCACTGTTCAAGCTGTTAAAGATGGTGGTTTACTATGTATAACATGTACAGATGCTGCTGTTTTATGTGGGAATGCCGGTGAAACTTGTTACTCTAAATATGGAGCAATGTCCTTGAGAACTACATCATGTCATGAGATGGGTTTGAGAATTATTCTACAGTGTATTGAATCACATGCTAATAGATACTCTAGATATATTGTACCTTTAATCTCACTGAGCATTGACTTTTACTTCAGAGTTTTTGTTAGGGTACATACAGGTCAAGGTAAAGTGAAAAGGTCAGCTAGTAAAATGGCTATGGTTTATAGCTGCAATGAGTGTAAGTCATTCTCTTTACAAAGAATTGGAGCCATGATACCCACCAAGGGAAATAACTTCAAGTACAGTCCAGCTACAGGCCCTCCAGTCACAGATAAATGTGAGCACTGTGGAAGTAAGCATCACATTGGTGGACCGATTTGGGCAGATCCTATTTGTGACATTGATTTTATTGACAGTGTGATAAACCGAGTCAATGACAATAAAGATTCCCTTAAAACATCAGAGAGAATTGTGGGAATGTTAACTCTTCAGAAAGAAGAGTTACAAGAAGTTCCACTTTACTTCAAACTAGATTCACTGTTTGGTTTTGTGCATGCTGAAACCATGCCACTTATACAGTTCAGGTGAGTGGATAACTTGGTATGTATCTTTGGGAGGGTTGAGATCTCACAAAACATGTTTAACCCCGCTGCATTTTTGCGCCTGTCCCAAGTCAGGAGCCTCTGGCCTTTGTTAGTCTTGTATGTTTTTTAATTTTAGTTCATTTATATGTTTTGGAGTTTAGTGTGACGTCCATTTTCATTGAACTAGTACACATTTTGTTTAGGGGCCAGCTGAAGCCCGCCTCCGGGTGCAGGATTTTCTCGCTGTGTTGAAGACCCATTGGTGGCCTTCGGCTGTTTTCTGCTCTTTGGTTGGGTTGTTGTCTCTTTGACACATTTCCCATTTCTAACCTCAATTTTATCACATACAAAAATTTTTTTAAATAACATACATGTACTTGTCAAAATATCTTACAAATTTGTATTGACCTACAGATTCAAATGGCCTTATTGATCATGTTGATTGTATCATACAATGTATTCATTTCATTGTTAAGATATGTGTGTATATGATTTACATGAAAAACAACTGAAGATGTAAATTTTTATGTTTAATTTTAGAATGATGTATTACATAAAAAAAATACAACCACTACCATCTGATTTCACCATGTTGACCATTTATAATATAGGCTGACACCATTTTGGAATACAATGTACTCAGATACATAAATGGAGTATATTTATATGTATGAAATTGATTGTTAATACTGACATTCTTGTATTGAAATCTTATGATTTCAAATTTCAAATAAGATAAATGTTATGCATTATCTATTCTGCTATAATACCTTGTAACTTTTATTATTCAGATCAGCCTTATTAAATGCAGGATATAAAGTTTCATTGTCACATGCCATGAAGAATTCAATCAAGACAGATGCTCCTCACAATGTCTTATGGGTAGGTCTGTAGATCGTTTTTAGTAATAATAAAATCTTTATCTAGATTAACATGATTATGATACATTCATTAAATATTTGATTTACACATACAATATTAGAAAGAGATCTTAAAGTGTTTATCAATACAAATTTATGGCAAAGATCTTCATATGTAATGCAGAATTTGAGCAGTGATCGGGAAGGACGTGCGCCTTGCGCCAATTGCACTTATCGACCAGAAATGGCGCATAGAGTGACAAATGTAAGCGCCCGCGTGGCGCATGATATTTTTCACTTCGTTTTGAAACGTTGAGATATCGTCAAATGGATTTCCGATCGTATTTCGTGCCGCCATGTGTGAGTACACAACTGTGTAGTGTTTACTCCAATGATAGGAGCACCTATATATTTTTGGGACGTCTCGGGTGTTTTCCTATTGTAATATTAGCAACATGCGGTATGACTGATAACCCAAAAAACGTAATTAACCATCATTCATGATATAATTTTTTTATAAACAACTTTAAATTTGTGAAAATTGGCTAGTACCTAATTATAATCTTTTAAGTAAGCTTGCTATTATTTCGATTGAAAAATCCAAAAGCCTTTTTATGAATAGCATAGTATTTGTCTCCATAAAAGGGGCTTAACTGTCCTTGTCAATTTTTTTGGTCTTTGGCTCGTTTTGACATTTTGTAAACATGCCTTCAGCGAATTGTTGTTGTGTCTTATCAATTAACGTTGCTCTCTACTGTTATTCTTGTCATTGTGATGAAGTAATAATAATACAAGTGCAGAGGAAATGTCAGAAACGTCCTCTAATACGGAACGTCTGGAATAAGTATGGTATCGACGAAGACCCAAATTTAATGTAAAAAAAACCATGAACATGAACAAGGGAACAGTACAAGTTTTAACATTGTAAATAAAGGTATCGTAAATATTGTCCGGTTTGGAAGAAGTTATTGTATATTCATTGAAATTGAAATTACAAAATCACAGGAACAATATCCATGATATTAATTAGAATCATACTTGTAAGTACAGTGAAATATACACTTTTTTTATTTATTTTTTTTATTGTAAACGAATGGCCCACTCATTTGACAACATGGCCCATTAATTCTAAAAATGGCTCATTGAATTTATTTTTGGGGGGCCCTGGGCCCATAGAGAAAAAATCCTTCCAGATCACTGATTTGAGTACTTTTGTGTGATAGGCATTTCCGCCAACAATGTTTAGCACGAGGATCATTATTGTGACAGTGTGATTAAACAGATATAGTATGGGATGTTTCAGACTAATGAAATTCTTCATTCATCATGTTCATTATGACAAATCATTTTCAATGTTACATTTTGAAACACAATAGCAAAAAATAATTGCCAGATTATATCCCCCCCCCCCCCCCCCCCCCCCCCTGGTGGATATGCCTTAATTAAGTTACTGGAATCTGTGGTAAGTGCCTTTTAGACCTGAGCCAGTTTAGGTTAAGCAGTCGCTCCTAACAACAGATTATAAAATAGCTCCCATTACGATGTGACTATTTTTTTTCTACTGTCTAAAGGTACCTGAAAACTCTTATAAAATTGTGAATGGAAATGGGGAATATGTCAAAGAGACAACAACCCGACCATAGAGCAGACAAAAGCCGAAGGCCACCAATGGGTCTTCAATGCAGCGAGAAACTCCCGCACCCGGAGGCGTCCTTCAGCTGGCCCCTAAACAAATATGTATACTAGTTCAGTGATAATGGACGTCATACTTAACTCCAAATTATACACAAGAAACTAAAATTAAAAATGATACAAGACTAACAAAGGCCAGAAGCTCCTGACTTGGGACAGGCGCAAAAATGTGGCGGGGTTAAACATGTTTTTTGAGATCTCAACCCTCCCCCTATACCTCTAGCCAATGTAGAAAAAACAAACGTACAACAGTACGCACAGTAAAACTCAGTTTAAGAGAAGTCCAAGTCCGATGTCAGAAAAGGAAACAAAAGAAAATAAACAAAATGACAATAATACATAAATAACAACAGACTACTAGCAGTTACTGACATTCCAGCTCCAGACCTCAATTAAACTGATTGAAAGATTATGTCTTCATCATATGAATATCAGGCACAATCCCTCCTGTTAGGGGTTTAGTATTATACCATCATAAAATATATGAGAAGAACATAACCCGTGTCATGCCAACAACTGATTTTAGAATAAATATGTTTAATTCCGATGCAAAGACCCTATAAGTGAATCAATATTAAAGCCAAAATATGCAATCTTTAATGACCTGACAACAGTATCGTAACTATATCCCTTCTTAATAAGTCTGTTTAAAGGTTTTGTTAGCTTTTGAGGTGAATACTGACATTTTGTGCTTTGTAAAGAATATTACCATAAAAGATTGGATGTGAAATATCGGAACGTATAAGATGTCTGCATGTTGAGTTATATTTACGAATGATGTCCTTATACCGATGATAAAATTTAGTAAATGTTTTGACTAGTTTATGATATCGAAAACCCTGGTGTAATAATTTTTCAGTAATACATAAAATTCTCTCGCTAAAATCTAATACGTTGTTACATACACGAGCGAATCGTACAAGTTGAGATATATAAACACCATAAGATGGTGACAAGGGAACGTCACCATCTAAAAATGGATAATTAACGATAGGAAATGAAAAATCATCTCTTTTATCATAAATTTTTGTATTAAGCTTCGAAATTCCCGTTAATGATATAGATATCAAGATATAAACCAATAAAACAGGAAATTCCTGCATTTAAAGAAGCATGTGCAATTGTATATTAATAATATTTTGAGGTCTGTTGGTTTACATGTCATAGATTTAAAAAATATGTAAATCAACATTTAACCTGATAAGAATGATTATATTAGACAAGAAATTGTTTTTCCAGATGGTTTCCTTATTATACTTTTCAAAACTTACATTTTTTTCTTTTTGATAACATAACATGCTTAGCACATGCGCAATCCATCTCCATCTGAGGTTCAAATTGAAGCTGGAATGAATAAGGATTTAAATGAAGTAGAATTATTGACTTGCAAGCCAATAAAAAAATCAGCAAAATATCATTTCGCAATTCTGCTTTTATAAATGTTTGAATAAAAAAAAATATACCGGGTATTTAATTTTTTGTCTAAATCATAGATAATGCCCCTTTAAGGAATAATTAGTATTAACAGGCATAAAGGAATCTGATGTTCAGTAGTTGTCAAAGTAGTACAAAGACTGTACTTTGACCTATAATGGATAACTTTTATAAATTTTGACTTGGATGGAGAGTTGTCTCATTGGCACCCATACCACATCTTCTTATATCTATAAAATATTGTAGAAAAAATTATCAAAATTAATTTTTGTATTTCTAGTAACAAGGAGATGATGGTATGATTGCCAATGAGACATTGAATATCTTAAGATATTTGTTTGTAGAATTTGACATGATTTAGGTGGCTACTTTAAGGGAACATAGTAGTTAAGTTTTACATCAGCTTTATGTGGATTGTTGATGATCAAACTTAACATGTACTGTATTTTATTCCACAGGACATTATCAGAGCTTGGGTCAAAGGTCATCCTGTAAAACCAGCAAGATTAGAAGATACTGCAATAAAAACCTTACTTGAAAAAGAATGTTCTACTAAGGTATCATTTGAGGAACATCCTGAGGCTAATCCTCAATCAAGGAAAGATAAACTGCTCAGATATCAGGCCAATCCTGAACCACACTGGGGACCCAAGGCTAAAGCCACACGTACAATGTCAAATGAGTTACAAGAGGAGAGAAAAAGGAAGTTACAAGGAAAAAAAGGCAAACAGGTCATTTTTTTTTCTTCAAATACACAAGTTTCTGATACGCTAAAAGAGAGGTGAAAGATATCAAAGGGATAATCAAACACATAAGTTGAAAACAAACTGACAATACTATGGCCAAAAAAAAAAAAACCAAAAAAAAAAGACATAAAGACAAACAACAGAATACAAAACACTACATAGAAAACTAAAGACTGAGCAACAGGCACCCCACCAAAAACTGGGGGTGATCTCAGGTGCTCCAGAAGGGTAAGCAGATCCAGCTCCACATGAGGCCCCCGTCATGTTGCTATTGGAAAGAAGGTTATATTGAAATAGAGTTGTAGACTGGCATGATGTTACACAGTTAATGATCAGTACCAGGGAAGTTATAAGTTTGAATTGAGGGTTAGCAGTATTGTAATCCATTTTTCCTCTAATCATTAGTTTTAATTTCATAAAATTTAGATGTGTTTCTTTCCTAATTTCATTTTATGTTCTAGACATCTGAATTGATGATCTTGTTATTGTATAAGTAATGAATATATTTGATGATTTGAAGAAAAATTTTCTTTGCATTGAAATGACTGTTGAATTTTTAACAGAAGGATCAGATTGAGGAAGAGGAGGAAAATGACAGAAAGGAGTCAGATGGCAATAATGAAGAGGTGAAGAAAAGAAAATTATGTGGTAATTTTAAGCAAAAGACTGTTGCATTGGATAGTTACAAAATTTGGCATTGTATTAGTTAAAGAAATTGATTAAATATTTTTCTTGAGTGTAAATCAAATGGAAAATCAACATTGCTTTTGTGCTACATTTTTCATTAAAGTTTATTGGACTTTAAGGTTTGTATCTGCAATATCTAACAAGGATTGGAAAACAACTTGGTTTGAATATATTTAGGGGGAGCTATGGCCTTTAAAAAGGTAAATAATATGGAAAACCAATGTTGTATGCACTCTCGCACTTACATTTCTCATATGAATGGGAAAATAAGCACAGATCATTATTTTTGTGTGGAAGTTATGCCCCTCTGAAATGCAAGATATATGAAAAATTCAAGTATATGGACAGGAAACATTGGCTCCTTTGTAGCAACTTGTGGCTATTGTTGTTTTGGAGTTTTGAGATTTTAATCATAATATTACAACTCCAATCAAAATAATTGTTATGTATTTAAATATTTTCATACATTGTGGAGCAATATTGGACTTTACTTGGTAAAAAAATATAAAGTTTTCAAATACTTAGCCATTCTTTTGTAATGATTGCTTAGGACGAATACTCATGGGCCAGCAGTAAAGTCTT
The DNA here is from genome assembly GCF_021869535.1 of Mytilus californianus. Lineage (NCBI taxonomy): Eukaryota > Metazoa > Mollusca > Bivalvia > Mytilida > Mytilidae > Mytilus > Mytilus californianus. Next base: position 25,886,492 of record NW_026262679.1, on the reverse strand, counting down.
ATTGCCATTTAAACTTGAAAAAGGAAAATAAAACCAGGGAAGACATACTTTTTTATATCAAAAACAATCTTTTCTTTTTGTTATTTGTGTGTCTCTTTTAGATATAAAGTTATATTAAAACATGGTATATTTCTTTGATATTTTACAGAAAGTGAGTTAACAGATCAAGATCAGGAAAATAGTGCTTGTCAGAATGAGGTAGTTTACAATAAATAGTGCTTGTCAGAATTAGGTAGTTTACAATAAGAATTGATGCAGAAACATTTGATTTATATTTAAGTAGTAGTCCAAAAAAGAATCATGCAAACTTTGAAATTATGCAATACACCTTGTAAAAGGCCTCAAATGTTATTTTTCTCAATTAGTTGCAATATGAGTGTAGATAACAGGGAATATGGTAATGTTTTCCATTTACTGTCATACCAGGGCAGGTAATTGACATACTAGTGTTGGATAATCGGTTGAAATTATCAACCGATTATCTATTACTATCGGTTGACAGTAACCAACCGACTATCGGTTATAATTGCATCATTAGAGCTTGCCCTTTTTATACGACGGCAAAAAAATTTTTGGGTTCGTATAATGCTATGATGTTGTCGTCATCGTACGAAGACACATTTGGTTTCCAGACAAAAATTTAGTTTAAGTGAATGGATTTTACAAGAAGGTTCAATACCACAAAAGGAAGGTTGGGATTAATTTTGGGGGTTATGGTACCAACAGTTTAGGAATTTGGGGCCAAAAAGGGGCCAAAAACAAGCATTTTTGTAGTTTCCGGACAATAACTTGTGTGTAAGTGTATAGATCTCACTGAAATTGTACCACAAGGTTCCATATCACAAAGGGAAGGCTGGGATTGAGTTTGGGGTAATTGCCCCAAACATGCAGGAATTTTTAGGGGCAAAAAAGGGGCCAGAAACAAGCATTTTTCTAGTTTCCAGACAATAACTTGTGTTTAAGTGTATGGATCTCTCTAAAATTGTACTACAAGGTTCCATACCTCAAAGGAAAGGCTGGGATTGAGTTTGGGGGTAATTACTCCAAGGGGGGTCAAAAAGATTGGGGAGGGGGGGGTATTTTTTTTCCCAATTTTTTTTCTTCAAAATTTTTGAAAAGTTTCAAGAAGAAATCTTCAATTGAAAGTATTGCGCAATAGCACAGTATTGCGCAATAGATTTTTAAGATCTTTGACCACATTTATTTTGTGTCAGAAACCTATATTATGTCGAAAATTTTATCACAATCCAAATTCAGACAGTATCAAGCTTGAATATTGTGTCCAAACTTGCCCCAACTGTTCATGGATCGACCTCTACAGTTGTATCAGGCTGTGCTCAGCGAAGCATTTTATTTTAAAATGAAATCATGCATTTAGTCACATTTGTACATGTCAACAGCGTATATTCCATATCATTGCAGAGTTTTATATGTTCATATTTGATTTTTTGTTTCCTTTTCATATTTTATTTAGCAATTAAAACAGTGAATCAATTAAAATCCAGATTCAGATTGACCATATTTTGTCTTATAATTACAACATTTATTACCAACAATCACACTAAAATTTTTAAATTTCAATGGTATTACTCACATTATAATTTCAAATACATAGCTGTATAAAAAGTTGAATGTTTCTCATTAAAAAAAAGATAAATAAAGCATTTAATTTTAAGCAATTTAAAATTAATCAAAAAATAAAACAATGCATTTGCATTGAAATATATACATTTAACTTAGGGGATCCAACCATTGTCTGTTAATTCGTGTGATTTTGTGATCATTTTTCTTGTCAGCTGTGTCATTCGTGCGTCTGAACTTATAATTGCAAGAATGTGGAATTCTTACATAGTTGATCCGTATCCAATCCGTGATTTGTATATATTTCAATGGCGGACAAACTGGGAAAATTTACAAAGATAAACGATGTTTAACAAGCAATTTGGAAAGGAATGTGACGTTTTTGACGCAACAAATGGATGAAACTTTAATAAAAGCCATTGCACCATGTTCTAATGTAGCAAAAAAATTATTTTGTCTAAAATTAGAATGATTTCATGTACGCCCTCGAGTAACAAGTACTGGAATTGAAAGAAAAGTATTTCAGAAAAAGTTATTTATTTTAAATAACAGACAATCAATTTGTATAGTCAATGCTTTTACCACGTTTATAAAGAAAGAAATTGCTTATGTCTTTGATTATAGGATGTTTGGCATTGTTATTGTCATCGACTGATATTTTTCGTTACAATTTCTTTGACTGCTCATGTAAATTGAAAACCGGAAGTGGACCGGAAGTTGATATGCTAAAAGTCCGGAAACTATAACGACAATTGATTGAACAAAATCCCAATTGATTATCGACATCGCCAGGCCCAACCAACTGATTTCCGATTTATTCCGATCATCGAAACAACACTATGACATACATTTTACAATATATTCTATATGTTATTGGAGTTATCTTCATCAGCATGAGTTTTGTAATGCATTCTATAGAATTTATATCTTGCCATCTAAGGGTCCATATATGAACATATGAACAAATTCTTTATTCACATTTTATCTGAAATATATTAAAGATTTATACAACTGATCAAAATGAATATAGAGTATGACATTTTTATGCCCCCGCCGTAGCGGAGGGGGCATAAAGTTTTACCCTTGTCCGTCTGTACGTATGTACGTACGTAGTCCCAAAATTGGTTTCCGTTCTCTAACTTGAGTTTGCCTCAACCAAATGTTATGAAACTTATACACAATGCTTATTACCATAAAACACAGATCAAGTTTGAATTTTGGTGGCGTCACTTTTACCATTCTAGAGTTTGCCTTTTTACAAATGAAAAAAATGCTGAATTTTTTGTTTCCATTTTCTAACTTTAGTTTGCCTCAACCAAATGTTATGAAACTTATACACAATGCTTATTACCACAAAACACAGATCAAGTTTGAAATTTGGTGGTGTCACTTTTACCGTTCTAGAGTTATGCCCCTTTACAAATGGAAAAATGGCTGAATTTTTCGTTTCCGTTCTCTAATTTTAGTTTGCCTCAACCAAATGTTATGAAACTTATACACAATGCTTATTACCACAAAACACAGATCAAGTTTGAATTTTGGTGGTGTCACTTATACAGTTCTAGAGTTATGCCCCTTTATAAATGGAAAAATTGCTAAATTTTTATTTTCTTCTAAATATCAAGTAATTTTTTAAAATTGGAGTTATCTTCCTTTGTCCATGATTATAGTTGAATCAACTACAATCAATGCTTTATACAATGCAATGTTTATTTTTGACTTCCACTGATAAAACACAGATCAAGTTGAATTTGGGTAGTATCACTTTAACCATTATTGAGTTATGCCCTTTATAAATCGAAAGATTGCAAAATTTTTAGTTTCCATTCTGTAACTTAAGTTTGCCCCAACCAAACATTATGAAACCTATACACAATATTCATTACTACAAAACTAAGATCAAGTACAAATTTTTTGTTTCCGTTTTCTAACTTTAGTTTGTCTCAACCAAATGTTATGAAACTTATACACAATGCTTATTACTACATAATACAGATTAAGTACGAAATTTGGTGGCGACACTTTTACCATTCTTGAGTTATGTCCCTTTATAAACATAAAAATTGCTGAATTTTTCGTTTCCATTCTCTAACTTAGTTTGTCTCAACCAAATGTTATAAAACTTATACACAACCGTTCTAGAGTTATGTATGTTTACAAGTAGAAAAATTGCTGAATTTTTAGTTGCTGTTCTCTACTTAAGTTAGCCTCAACCAAATGTTATGAGACTAACACACAATGCTTATTACCACAAAACTCAGATCAAGTTCAAATTTGGGTATCGTCACTTTTACTGTTCTTCAGTTATGTCCCTTTATAACTATATGATATGCAAGCGGGGGCATCATCTGTGTCCACATGTGGACACTATCCACATTTATTTATATAGGTATTTGTATTAATTCATAATGATAGTAGATTAAAATATTTGCAGGAAACCCCTAAACCTAAAAAGCAGGCCTCTTGGATAACAGCAAAAAACCCAGAAGAAAGGAGGAAAGATCCATGCAGACATTTTATAAAAAGGGGAATATGTAATTATGGAGATAAATGTAGATTTCTGCATTGCATACCATCTCATCAATCACCAGAGGGATATCCAAGATATTAGAACTGGAAATTTGTTGTTGATTGTTTATACTGTTTTTATGTCTGCAAAGAAATAAAAATTACCTGATACTAAAGTATATCAGTTCGATATTTTTAAGCTTTTGACCTTCCTTAATAATGAACTAAAGAATTTTAATTGGTCAAATCAATTTTGATGTAATTATGGCCTTGTTTCAATGTCGACCTGGATTGTAATCCCAATGTATTGCATTCTGAGACTTTCGTCACAGGCGAGACAATAATGACCGAAATCTTGTGCAAAAATTTCTGTCCTCTTGATTTCAACATAGCAGAATTTAGCTTTCAAAAATATGTGTCCTTTTCATTTACAGATGAACCGTTTTTGTCTCGAGTCAAGGAAATCAAGAAAGCAAGACTTAGGCATGCTGTTTCCAGCAGCGCATCAACAATGTATTAGTTTGTGATTAGGTCAGTTTATAGGGAACCACTAGTGTTAGGTCAATGGTATTTGGTATGCAGATGTATTAGCATTAGTAAATCTCATTTCCATGGTGATTATTTGGCCCTGCCCCCTCAGTCCTGGTCTATTGACTTTGAATGTTTTGCATAGTTTACATGTTTAAGTTTTGTGATTAGATCAGTTTAAGAATATATGATTTTTTTGCAATACAAAATTTTCACATAACCTTAAACATAAGGTTACAGTCAAATGGGCATATAGTCCTCACCTTGAGTCTGTTGATCTATTTCTTATAGTTACCAAGAAACTAATCATTTACCTGAAGAGGAATCATTAAACCTTAAAAATAAGGTCAAGTTGAGGCAACCACACAGATGAGCATGTACACATGATATAAAATCTAGGGACTATATACAGCTGAGCTATTGTATAAATAGTTGTATAATATCAATAATTTACACTAAAACATTTAACTATGACCCCTAATTGACCTTAAAGTGAGGAAAACACATTTAAAAAAAGCATAAAATATTATTCTGTCATACATTGTGGATTATGTGATTTTAAAAATGGACATAATTGAACTAAAGTGCCGTTTTATAGAGCTGATGTGAAGAGAAAAGAATTATAAAAACTTGAACATGAATTTGACAGGAAATGTCCCTTTAATAAATAATTACAACAAACTTATTTAAAAAAATATTTATGATACAAATTTTGTAATCATTTCATGAGACAAGTGATATTTTTGACCACCTTTTAGGGTTGGGACATGCATAAAATTTAGCTCACTTGCCACCCTCAAATCAAGCTTGAAAATCAAAACAAACTTGTGCAACTGTCTCAACTTTAATTGAGCCATCATACATATGCTAGTTTACGATATGGACTGAGAAACTAAAGAAACTGTTACTGAAGTAGTCTTCTTGTAATGAATTGTGCATATTGACCCTGCTGAGAAAGTGATCTTATCAAGAAAACATCACAGAATTATTAAGTATTAAGTTACCTTAAAAAAGAGATCAAAGTAAAAGTGTCATGCATCAGATTGTAATTTGGCTCTTAAAGAGGCATTGGCTGTCGAATTGATATTCACCGATTTGACTCAAATTCTTATATTCAAATTATAACATATTAAAATGCATATCCAAATTATTAAAAGTATAAAATAAACAATTAACGATACATAGACTCGATAGTATGTATCAGTATTTCGTGTGTATTTTAGTCTAGACGCCATCTAATTAACCATCAAGGTGACCTCCGAAGACTGCCGACGGTCATATAACATGATATAAACATAAACATAGATATAAATAGATTGCAAACTCGTGCAATTGGATTTTTCTAGGTCTGTTTGATTTCATTATATAGGTTAAAAAAGTATGTTAATAATAGTTTTTACCTGTATAAGAAGGAGTTTTTCTAGATCGATCAGTCAACCAAATGATTTACCCTTGTTTCACTTCCAATTTTTACATTCTTTTCCATCTAATAACTGCCTAGTTCATGCATAACCCATCTCTACCTATAGGGATCAATTAAAGTTCACATGAATATGGATTCTATGAGAGTGAATAATTCATAAGTGATGTTTCTTTGCTTGATTTGACAAAACTGAACCAAACTGGCTGTTAAAAGCGAATTATTATTTCACTATTTCACTTTCATTAATGATTGAACAAAAAAAAATCATATTTTATTTTTTTTGTATCTGGTAGCTAATGCATTTTAAAAAACTAAATACAGCATTCCACTATTTAGAAAACTGATTAAATCTGAAAACAACACTGATATATAAAAGACCAAATATTTAACCATGTAAAAATTAATGCCTCTATACACAAAATATGAATACCCGGTAGTCTATTTTGCTTTTGAAATACATGTGAAAAGTTTTTTGTCACATCTTGTTAACAATGCCCTTCTAGCATAATATACAGGTAGTTCTGGTATGTCTCACAAGGAAAAAATACTGGTCACCTTCAAGATTTAACAGGACAGTTTGTCTCGCCAGTGTCAAAAGATGTAAAAAGCAGAAGCCGGGGCATATATTATTTGTATGAAGCTATTTATTTTAGAATGTAGAAAAACTTGGATGCTTTATATCTTATGTACAGGTGTCTTTCCATCTGTTGTATGTCGTATCTTCTTGACTACCTTTTCATGGTTCAGCAACTGGTTAAAAAAATTTGTAAGGGGTTCCGCAGGACCCTGTGTCTTGCCTACCATTGCTGCTGTCAGTGTAAAAGTGTAATGTTGACTTAAAAAGTGAGTCCATTTATCAGATTTACAGAATGTTAAAAAAGATTCAAACTTTCTCTTTAGATGCTATTTCTTTGTCTTGAAGATTAGCTTCTGTCCAAGTTTCATAACAATGTGCTTCAGACATTATCTCTAAATCATAAAAAAGTTTCATAAAATTCTATGAAGGTTTGACAAAGTATTTGATGTGTAACAAACTTTAACCCCAGACTGCATCTATTTGTTAAATGTAAAAAAACTAAGTCCATTTATCAGTAAAATACGGAAAAATGAAAATAAATATTTTCAAAATTTTGCTCTGGATACTGTATTTTGGTCATAAACAAGCTTCTGTCCAAATTTCATCTAATTTACATGAAGGTTTGACAAAGTTATTGATGTCCAAAAAAACTTTAACCACAGACTAAACCTTAATGTTGACAGCGCCGACAGAATCTAGGATCGCTATGTCTTGCTTTCGTGAAATAAACTTTGCAAGCTCGACAAAAACTGCAGCGGCGGGGGCATTTAGTGTTACCCCTGTCCATCTGTATGTCCCGAAATTTGTTTCCATTCTATAACTTTAGTTTGTCTCAACCAAATGCTAGGAATTATACACAATGCTTATTAGCACAAAACACAGATCAAGTTTGAATTTGGGTGACGTCATTTGTACCGTTATAGAGTTATGCCCTTTACAAATGGAAAAATTGCAGAATTTTTCATTTCTGTTTTCTAACTTAAGTTTGCCTCAACCAAATGTTATGAAACTTATACACAATCCTTATTACCACAAAACTCGGATCAAGTTCGAATATGGTGGTTTCACTTTTATCATTTTTGAGTTATGTCGCTTTATAACATTATATGCAAGCAGGGGATTAGGTCCATTTATCAGATACTATAAGCAGTAGGTGTAGGTCAATTATATTTGGTGAATGGAATAATTGTAAGGTATTCATGTCTATCAGGTGTCATCTGACCTTGACTTCATGTACATGGTTCATGGGTCAGAGTGAATTTTTCATGATTGTTAAAGTTACGTGATTAGGTCCATTTCTCAGATACTGTAAGCAGGTCAACTATATTTGGTGTCTGAAATGATTGTAAGGTATACATATCTGTCTTATCAGGTATCATCTGATGGTGACCTCATTTACATAGTTCATTGGTCAATGGTAAGTCAGTTGCTCAGATACCATAATCAGTAGGACAACTAGGTCTGGTGTGGGGATTGATTGCAAGGTATAAATGTCTGTCTAGCAAGTATCATCAGACCTTTACCTCATTTACATGGTTCACAGGTAAATGTTATTTCTGTTTATCAAATTATAAATACTATAAGCAATGGGTCAAGTATATTTGGTGTATTGATTATTGCAAGGTGTATATGTCTGTTTGGCAAGGTTCATCTGACCTTGACCTCATTTCCTCATTTACAAAGTTCATTGGCCTTTATGGTTAGATCTGTTTCTTAGATACTTTAAGCAATAAATCACTTACAGTTTGGTGTTTTGAACCATTGTAAGGTGTACATGAAGGCCTGGCAAGGTTTATGACCTCATCCTCATTTGCATGGATCATTGACAATGTTATGTTAATGTGCTTATAGAAAAACTAATCCAAGATTTCAAATATAGAAAGATTTTTTTTCTTGGAAGTTAAGCAAACAACAATCAATCAATAGAACAATTTTCAACAAGTGACAGAACAACATTAACCCATGAACGGAGGTGGGGAATGAGTTATAAATAATCAGCACTTTTCGGCCAAGAGTTGAATATTTATATATATCTTGATTATTTATTCTCTTTATTACATTGTCCATAGACTTTTTAATAGAAAATGCAAGGCACTATATTTTTTTCTACACATTCTCAATTTGTTTTGATGCAGCTTCATTTGATTACAGCACCTATTGTTTTACGACTTCAGAGGATTTAAATTATAAGATTTAATTCACATGTAAATCATCGGTTTTCATTTTCCTTGAAAATCCATTGCAACAAATGTAATAATTGTTTTTAAGACTTTCAACATAAATTGGATTATGGTCAGTAAAGCAGACAAGATGTGTCTTCATGTTCACTCCATTATAATAATACCTTTGTTTATTCATCATTTTTTTGGAGGAATTGAGTATTAGTGATAAGTGTGGTCTGCTGTAATAACTAATATTTTTGGTAACTCCTGGTATCCTCTTATACAAAAAAAAAGGAACAAGTCTCGTCACAAAGGGCTGTGATCCACTAGGAAAAAATTTCTGTACCCCTATATAAACTCTAGGCTCTAAAGAGCCTGTGTTGCTCCCCTTGGTCTATGTGCATCTTCAACAATGTAAACTCTCCAACATTGTAGACTAGAATAGACAAAAAAATCTTGTACTGTTGATCATGGTTTCTGTATACCGTTTCTCTCCATCTTAAGTTTTTTCTCAAAACACAAAAAAAGGGTAAATCTTTTAAACTTGATACCCCAATGATGATTGTGGTTATGTTTGGTTAAGTTTAGCCCAGTAGTTTCAGAGAAAATTTTTGTAAAATTTTACTAACGACTTCGACAGAAGATGACAAAAGCTCACTTGGCCCTTTGGGGCAGTTGAGTTAAAACATCTGTGTTTATTAAGCCAACATCTCTTATATTATTTGAGTGTATGTTGACTACTGCTATCCAGTTTAATGAGAAACACAGAGTTAGTTCATTAAAATATTAAACCCTGGTTTCAATGCTATCAGTTTTAATATGTACAAATTTTGTCTGTTATGGTTATCCAAATATGCAGCACTTACTGTATAGTAATTCTATCTCTTACTAAAATGTTTCCAAGAACAAAAAGGAGAGTTCCAAGATAGTAGTTGTTTCAATGTGGAGTTTGAAAAAGTTGTATCACATGACATTTTTCTATGCATATGCGAAGCATTTCACACATGCACTTTTCTTTTTTGACATTGTCACCCTAGTTGAAAATTGACCTTTTGGTGACATTACCCATAAGTTAATGTTGTCATCCAGTTAACGTTATATTGATCCCAACACTGCACAAATTTCTGATCTAATCTGGTGTAAAATGAAATCTAATACAAAAAATCTTGGAAATAAAATATGACTAGACAAAAGTTTTTCATAATCTCTTTTTATATTATATATGTTTTGATCCATGACATCCAAAGATTTTATTTTACTTAATAAAAGTAAAATAAGATAATACAAGGTTTAAATTAATAAAATAACATAACAATAAACAGTTAAACGTAATTAATCACAGAATACAAATATTGATTTAAAAAAAATATATAAAATAAAATGTAAAGAAACAATTTACTGGAACAGTACAAACACCAAAAGACAAGGTTTAAGTGGCCTTTTTGGTCCCTCAATTTGCAGAAATTAATCATTCATCTGTGAAGTATTTATAAGTATTAAAATTATAAAAAATAAAATAAGAATGTGTCTGCGGACACAAATTCCCCCGCTCAAGCTTCAAACAAACGAAAATGGCACGAATGGAAAGACAGAATGACAGAAAGATGAAAGGACTGGAAAGACGGACAGTCAAGGGTAACACTTTTAATGCCCCAGTCACCTACAGCTGGGGCATAAAAATGACCAAAGATTTGATTACACTTCTCTGTTTCATATTTTTTAACCTTTCATAAGACCTTCTAAATTTGTCATTTTGCCAGAAAATGCAGAAAATTTATATTTTTGACATCAGAATCTGCTCTTTCAAACACCTTAGACCAAATAGACTAATGCAACATTGTTACATAATTACAACATAAATGTTTATATCAAATTGTTTTATCATATTATTAACCAAAACCTAGAAATTATTACTATTAACATACAAAGGGCCCCGTACCAGACCTTGACCTCTACTTTTTAATGGAGCTGTATAAGTAAATACTTCTCTTTTATTTGTAGTTGTATTGATTAAAATATAAAACATAAAAAATAAAAGCTATTTAAAGAGAAACTTATTAGTTTATAATTTGTTTATGTTCATCTATGAAAACCTGATTCCAAGTAAAATATTATTTTAATACAATCACTGTTCTTACCTCCACTTACCTATTTATAAATAATTCAATTAAACATATAAATACAATACAGGCCTAAAGTATATCATTGCAGCACCTTTCGAGGTTAAATAAATAAATGCACTTCAATACATCATGATAACCATTATATTAGTCGTGCAGACAGACACACACATTATGACTAGAAATGTGCCCAATATGTACAATAGTGAGATAAAGATTTTAAACAATGTTCAATGATAAATTAATCTGTAGAATCATAGAAAATGCTTTGTATAAGTATAACACTGATAATTTTTTACATAAATTATCTACATTGTGCATTGCTGATTTTGATTCAAGTGCAGAAAAAATGAAAATAATACATTTAAACATAACAAGGCATAAAATAATTAGGAACACCGTAATGTACCTAAAGATTACTAACATTAGCAATGGTGAACATAAAATATACCTTAAGGAAAACTTTTAAATAAGATACTGATAGTGGGTTATTAAACTGTAATAACTGTCATGTCTCTACAATTGCTAAGTAACAGAAAAGTTTGAAATTCAGATTACCAATTCAATCTTTACTTTCAAAACTTATTTTAATCTCTACGATTGTACAGGGACTGAAAGTTAGACAGAATGGAATTATATTACACCGATGAGACCGCAACCCATCATAAAAATATGATATCTAATGTTGGAATTAGTATATATGTATAAAATTTAAAGAATTAAGATTCAACCTGGACGGATAAAGACTTAACATTATATTGTAAAAATAAAAGTATTTTTTATCACAGAATTCTTAAATATATCACAGATATAACAAATAAAATTGTAACATACAGGGAAAGTTGTTAGATGAATACACATTATTGACAAGGACAAACTGTATTTTAAAATGATTAAACCCTGATTAGATTTACAATATTAAAACTATCAAATGCAAGTACAGTACTTAACATTTTATAAATGCTGGTATATTAGAACAATGAGAATGAATTCTACATTATTTCTTTCCATCTTTCAACTGAAACAAGTAATTGTTACAAAAAGACATATAATACACATTCCTGGTATATTTCTCACTTATTGATGAATATTGCAATTTACTATAGTTCTGTCATTACTCATGATGTTTTATTCTGTATTTCTTCATATTCCTCAGCATTTTCAATTGTAATGTTCAAGATTGCTTCAACATCCTTTATAGCACTCTGAAAAATAAATAACAGCTGAATAAGTATTCTGAGTAATCACAGGAAAATGTGCCAAAGTTTCCAAGAACATGGGCATATCTTAAACAACAATTTAATTGAGTTCATAAAGAATGACTCAAATGTCAGTATTGCACACAGAATCTTTCTTAAACACATGGAGTCTATAAATTATTGTGGTAACCTTCTATTTCATTTGGTCTCTGGTGGAGAGTTGTCTCATTGGCAATCATACCACACCTTCTTATATTTATATAAAGAAAATTTAAATATATGGAAATGGAAATGAAAAAAATAACTTATCAAGTTCCCAAATGTAGCCAAATAATTCCAAAATAGCAGGTGCACAACTTCAATGTGTGACATTTTCCAGTGGAATTTTATCAATCTTGTTTGAAAACAGGAGGAATTGATTACACAAAATAGGAAATCTTTTATAATTTTTTGCTAAAAAAATAGACCAAAAACGCAAATGTTTCTTAATCAATTCAGAATGCTCTAGACTGAAAATTTAAATATGTGTAATATTAAATGTAAAAATTCCTAAAACAATTACAAAATAGCATGTGCACAACTTCATCATATGTGCAATCTTTTAGTGAAGCTTCAGGGATCTGGGTTGAAAACTGTAGGAGGAGTTGATTACACAAAACTTGTACCCTCTTTCATGAATTTTGCCGAAAAAAAACTTAGTTCCCAAGTCTGGAAAAATGGGGAAAAAATTTCATCAAACAATTCTACAATAGCAGGTTCACAGCTTCAATATGTGTTTAATCTTTTTGGTGAAATTTTAAGGATCTGAGTTGAAAACTATAGAAGGAGTTGATCATTAAAGGCTCATGTCACTTATTTATTTGTGTAATAAATCTGTAGATTTTCAGTTATCAAAATATTATAATGACATAATCCCAAATACCAATCTAGATAAAAAAAAACCTGTTGCTAAAGTGCTACAATTTCCCCTATTAAAACCGTGCAAGTAATATTCTTTGACCTTATTTCCTGTGGAAATACATTTGTTGTCCTTTCCCTTGGTACACAAAATCAAACATTTTACCTTTATTGCTTCTGAATGAGCAATAGCTTCAGGATGTTCCAAACAGTATCCATACTTTATAAAGGAAATCATGTATGTTTAAATTTGGGTTTTTATTTCTTGAATCATACTAATATTTCAAAGTCAATCTATTTTTTAAACAATTCTGACTGTGGCATTTACAATAAAAATTTCATTGTCAGGATCCACAAGTAAAATGACTTCAAATTATGTGATTAATTTGCTTTCATTTTTTATTCATAAAGAAAGAGGTATGATAAGAGCCATTATTTGGCTACTGAATTTGCAAATATAGTAGTATAATACTTAAAGCCTTTCAAAGATATGTCAATTTTATTGATAAATACACAGGTTAACATAATCTGGGCACTTAAGTGCAGAAAGGTCACAAAATTTAGGTATTTGACCTAAATTGACCATTCCATGCATAGTTTTGGGTCAAAAAATGAGCTAAGGCTTTACTCAAAAAGATATTTTACACACATTAACATCTTTTTAAAATACATTTTGTAACAAATATCTTTTTTTTTTGTAAAGCTTTTGCTGATATCTACATATTATTCTCTGGTGATTTTTTTGTATTAATACATATATCTGTATGGAAAGCTTACCTTGAAATTAGTTTCACCCTGCATGTTTGGTGCTGATATCTCATGATGTATAGTTGACAAGTTCCTGGCAAAGTTAGCTAGAGATGACTTCAGGTCATCACCTATTGTTCTGTAATAAACAGGCATTACATTATACATGCTTCAAACAAGAGTGCACATGCTGAAATGTCTTGCCTGTTTTACTTATCAATTGACCAATGAATGATGAAAATGAGGTCAAGGTCATATGAACCCTGTTAGACAGATATGTACACCTTACAATTGTTCCATACACCAAATATAAATGACCAATTGCTTATAATATCTGAGAAATAGACAAACCACAAAAACTTAACATTGTCCAATGAACCATGAAAATTAGGTCATGGTCAGATGGACATGTACAATTTACAATCATTCCATACACCAAATATATAGGCCCTTTTCCTTATAGTATCTGAGAAAAAGACCAAACCATAAAAACTAAATATTGTGCAATGAACCATGAAATTAAGGTCAATGTGAGATCAAGTGAACCCTACCTGACAGACATGTAGACGTTGCAAGGAACCCATATACCAAATATAGTTATCACTTGACAAAAAAAAACCATTCTTTTTCAAGCAGTCACTGAACCATGAAAATGAGGTCAAAGACAATGGACATATGACAGACGGAAACTTCCTAACATAAGGTATCTATATACAAGATATGAAGCATCCAGGTCTACTACCTTCTGAAATATAAAGCTTTATACAAATAGTTTACATTGTCACCTCTGCTGGATAGTAATCCATGTGTCTCGCATACTGCAAGAGACAAAAATGCTAAAATTTTATTTCAAACTTCAATATGAGTGCTAATTAAAAAAAAATTTCCAGATTTTAAGGAAGAGATTTCCATACAAATGTTTTGATGGAGTTTTAACCTGAATACTTTAATATTTTGCAGGAATGGCTCTTTGGTAACTTTGAAAATGTAAGAACTCTGATTGGCTAATGAATAATTGTGTAAATTTTTTTCAATAAAACAATTCAAACCAAGGTTTGAAGTAAAACAATCATGCATGTTTTTTGAAGATATCATAGGATGACAGGAAATGGAACACCATTATTGCTGTATATATTTCTGCTACATATCCCTTTCACAATTTAGAGAATGCAAATTTAAAATTTATCTGAAAATTGTAAATTCTGGTATTGTCTATACATCTTGTAATGCCAAAAAAGAAAAAAAAACTTGGATGGTACAACATGTACATTGTAGTAGACCTTCCATGCTTATGATTTAATTTTTCTACTTGTTATCTCATGTATAAGGATAAAATAACAAGATCAAAATAATTGTTTCAAAATTGTCAAATAAACTTACAGCATTCCTAATCTTTCTCTCTTTGTATTATCAATCAATGTGAACACTGTGCCTTGTTTTTCCTGAAATATATATTTAGTAGCCATTAAGTCAATTACTAGAAAGACTTCACCTACACAAAACATATGATAGTCAAATAATTTTAACTTTGAATCTTTGAAAAAGAGTATTATAATAACAATGGTTTCTTGGTAGTAACATACAAAGCATCAAAAGAAATCATTTTGCTACTGTTCTTATCTATATTTCTTTATTGCCTTTTTCTCAATTTATGTACTCCATTTTAAAACTTCAAACTAAAAAATTCTTTCATTTCCAACTTAAATCTCTTTGTTCTGTACAGG
The DNA here is from genome assembly GCF_021869535.1 of Mytilus californianus. Taxonomy (NCBI): domain Eukaryota; kingdom Metazoa; phylum Mollusca; class Bivalvia; order Mytilida; family Mytilidae; genus Mytilus; species Mytilus californianus. Next base: position 25,871,026 of record NW_026262679.1, on the reverse strand, counting down.
TATGATCTGTTCTGTTCTGTTAAACATAAATAAGCCCATAATTTACCTTAATATCATAGCCTATACCATGAGCTCTACACATCTGGAAGAACACACTGTAATGTACCACTGCTAAGTTTGTATGTAATAACTTTGTACTCATCACTCCATATCTACTTGTGTTTGGTGGGGCCTAAAATAAGATACAACTCAGGTGATGAAACAAATGATACATTTTTTTTAATTTTCAACTTCCAACTAAATAAACATAAAAAGCTTCAAATATACATCATTTACAAGCTATTCTCTAGGGAAAAAAATCCACTTACAATCCTTATTAAAAAATGGACAAAAACCTACATTTTGGACTGAATTTGATGCTAAAAAAACATTGTTTTTTCAAATTTTAGTTTGTTTTAACAGTAAATACGCACTGAATTTTTTAATCTAAATAAATCAATGAACACTATAAAAGAAATTAGCAAAAGATATCATAAAATGTTGAACTGAGAATACAAACATAAACAACGATCACACTGACCTCTTCTTTTTCTCCAGCTAGCCTCCTCCTCCGTCGTTTTGTATTATCTGATTTAGGAGCAGGAACATTGAATTCATGAGTAGAAGTATCTAGAGCACCATTACTGACATACTGCATTAATTGATACATAGACAGACTGTCACTATAATGTAAACTTAGGTCCAAGGCCCATAACTTCTGGGTCTCCTGAAAAAAAAATCAAAATAAATCACAATTTTTATAAATCATAATAGGTTTGAATCATCTAACGTCTTAAACTATTCAAATTTAATCATACCATAACATTTCTTTGCCAATTTCTGATGTTGTCATTATGAAAGCATAGAAAAATTTCTACTATATAATGAAGTCATACAAAAGGAACACAATTCTTTGAAATCACTTATCCATACAGAGATCAATGTCTGGTTATATAACAGTAGTGAAACAGATTCTACCACTGCTTTATATATGATTCAAATTTTCTTTTAAATCAATTGTAGAATTTACACAAAATATTCTAAATGCATTGCCAGCCATGTTTTAAAAGTTTGAGACCTGTTTAGCTTGCCATGAGGTATGGGTTTTGCTCATTGTTGCAGGCTGTACGGTGACCTATGGTTGTTAACTTCTACGTCATTTGGTCTTTGGTAGAGAGTTTTCTCATTGGCATTCATACTACATCTACTTATTATTATATTGTCTTTTTGTTTCTATGTATGACACTTTGTATAATTAGAACTTTGTATTATTACTTCAAATAACCATTAATGTAACTTACTGTTTTAGGATCAATAAATGTGATAAAGTCAACACAGAAATGTCCCAGAATTCCCCTGGATTTACATGCTTCAGCCACTCTTTTACAAGCAATGTTTAAATCATCAGGTTCTATAGAAGACTGTGGTATGGACACACCCCAGCAACTGAAGGGTGTGTCTGCATGAATCTGATCACCAAGACATACTATATTGTATTTTCCTGTTGGTTCTATTAACATATCTACTGATATAGTTGTTGTTGTATCTGATGGAGGACAAGCTTCTATCACTCCACCTGTAAAATAGGAATATATAACATATGCACATTCTTAGTGGAACCTTGACATTCTAATAACCAACTTACTATAATAATCATGATAGAAGTGTGTGTGGTCAATTTTTGTGATGATCTGACATTAAAAACAAACAGGTATGATTAATAAGAACACATTGGCCAAATTTGCAGATCACAAAGTGATACTAATCTACCTCTTATAACATGTCAGACATCCAGTAAGCACTAATATGGTACAAATATATCAATACTATAATATTCAAATTTTGTCATACTTTATTTAGGCCTCTTGTCCTGAACATGCATGAACTATTTCCAACTGAGCACTAAGGAACCAACTATCAATCAATCATATAATGATTAAGGCATAAATCTATAGCTACATATATATTCTAACAAGGTGTACATCTTTAGAACTTACCTTGACTAAGAAATGCATCGAGGAAAGAATCCCATGTAGGATATAATTTTGTATTAACTGGTTTTGCATGTGTAGCTAGCACCTCTGGTATTTCTGCATGTATTTTTATATAAGCAGCTTCCTACAATATAACAAGTTGGTATTACAGTGTTATTAAATGTGTTTTCATATTAATCCTGTTTTATGTTCAAGAACAGTTGTATTGGGTCGAGGTTAGCTCTATTGGCTCAAGGCGTAGCCTTCATTTTCTTTGGATGTTATGTAGTATTGTGGTTTTACTGAGTCATGATATCTATGGAAACTGGTTTCCTTCAAAGAATAAAAACACTTTTTCAATATTACCTGTGACAAAGAAATCATAAGTGATGTGATTGTTCACTAACCTGAGCCCATTTACGGTCCCATTTATCACCATATCGTCTGGATTCCTTCAATGCCCATGGATAACACTGTAAATGGTCTGCAATATCACAATACGCTATCCCTCGTCCATCAAACTCATCATCTAATTTAAACAACCATCTACGTACTGTCAGATTTTCTGTAACTAACTGGGCTAAACTTTCATGTAACTGGAAAAAAAAAGGCACTAACTGTCTTACATATACAAGTTTATTGAATTCAAGACATCTTATGAAAACTTCAATATTTCATGCAGCAAAATCAGTTTAATAATATTAATGCTTCCATTGCTCAGTGAAAAACTAGAGGCTCTAAGGGGCCTGTATCACTTATCTTGAAAAATTGTCCTTCAACACCTTGTTATGGATTTTCAAAAAACAAATCTGTCAAGCTTGTATCTATTGGTTTATATAAGTGAAGGTAAAAGTTAGAATGAAGTCTATATAAAAGTTGATGGAAATGATTAGATATATTTTATACTCAAAAGTTGCAGCTGGTAAATACCTGAAATTTTGAGAAGCGTAAATATGTCAGACAAATATGTATATTTCATTTGAAAAAATCTTTATAGTTAAAACTAGAATTAAGACTTCCAATTTCTAATATAAACTTTTTGCTGTTCCACAATATAATTTACATCTTTTATTTCGTTTTAGTTGACATAAATTATTGAAAATTCAGTTATAGAAGGAAAAAGATCTTTTGAATTTGTGATGTTTGTGTTTCATTTGACACTTTTTTCTTTATGCATCACAATAGCCAAATGTGACATAAAAATTCAGCCTGAGTGAAAATTTCTACTATCCATTTTTATTTATCATTTATTCTTATCTATCATAATAAAAGAACAGAGTTCCAATGTCCCCCGAGTTGCATATATTTTATCTGATCTGTCCAACAACAATAACTAAAAATAAATTTTTTTTGGTCTTTAAAACTTTTTAAAATCATCTTACTAGAGAGTTGAAGACTTGAGAGCAATTTCAGATACATTTAATATTTCCAAGAGAAACTCATTAAAACTATTTGATCAGCACTTATTTAGAAATTGTCTGAGACATTGCTGTTATATACCTTTGATATGAATTTGATAAAAATCTGGCAAAAATTGTACATGTGAGAGCACTTACAATGCAATTTTCCATATAATCAATGTTTCCATGGGACATACCTCTTTTAAAAATTATTGATCGGCACTGATTTTCGAACTCATTAAAGACATTGCTTATATAAACCTATGATATAAGTTTCATAAAAATCTGGAAAGAATTGTACACGTGAGAGCGCTAACAAGACCAGATAGATGCCCAGTATTTCTATGTCCCCTTGCGTGGGGAACAAAAAATAATGAATGAAACATTTTTATAACCCATTGCATTCTGCCCATTGTTGTGAGCCCATATCAAATCTTACCTGACCAAGACTATATACATCATATTCACTAGGAGGCATTTCTACATTGGCACTGGCAAAGATACGTTTACACCCTGATTTAGTGGAGTAGAGATGTGCTACTTCAGGCTCTGGAGCCAAGATAGGAACATCTAAAAAGTCTGCTATAGCTAAGTCATCCTTGTGTGGTACCCCAGTTACTATGTAAGCCTCTCTTCCTTTAATTAATGTTTTTATTCTTCTTAAAGCTCTAGGACTGTATTTCAGAAGTGATGACAAACAAAATCTGTGACCCTGAAAAGTAACAAAATAGGTGTAATTTGCAGCCTTCTAAAGTTACAGGTTTTTTTCTCTTGAAAATAGTCAATTCTTTTCGGATTGTTTCACAATGTAAAACTATGGAGGAATGCTGGTATTTTGAATATAAAGTTTCCTGGTTCCTGAATCAATCTGTTCAACCTGAGCAATTTCAATTTCAACAGCTGACAATCTCTTACAGTGTCCTTGTTAAAATCTTAATACAAGAACTGACTACTCATCTTTAATTTTTTTGTGCATCATCAAGTGATCTGTGCTGAGATCTGTCTTGACATTCAATTTTCCATTAGTTATCAAAATGTGAAAAATTTACCTAATAGCATCATCGTTGACATTTTGACAAATTGAAGGTAAACTATCATTAAATCAAAGCACTGTAAGCGCTGTAGGCAGTTAACCAAAAACCAAGGCAAACGTAATTATGAAAACTGTGGCAATGTTGCTTCAATTTTCTTTTAAGATTTGAAAGAACAAATATTAAACATTCGTATATTGTACATTTATGTTCATTAAATGAATTGATTATTAAGGCAAATTAATTAATATTTCATCAAGGTTTTCAAAAGCAACTCATATATCAATGTAAATGACCCCCATCTTCACCCCCCAAGTGCATGATGTTACTCCATACCAAGTTTGGAATAAAATGACAGGTGATTATAAAACAGTTGGTCAAACATTCTCGGGCTTTACACTGCTTGAAAGATTTATATGTTTTCTTTAAAATGAGCCATAAATGAAAATTATTATAGGCCCAGAAATAATTTAATAAACAATTAAAGTAAATTCAATAATCTACTCATTTTTTGGATCAAAATTTTTTTATAATAAACAAGAAATAATTGTAACAGGATGCCGTTACGAAGTCTCCCAAACAAAGCCCCCATAATTCGTCATTCCCATGGTCTCCTGACATTGGGCAAAGTCCAGTTCATATTGGTTTGGTCTAGTAAAGTGATATGCATATGTGACACCAAGGAGATTGACCCTGTATGTCATTCAAATCTTTTTGAAATGATGAACAGGAATAAATATGGTTTAGGTGTGGGTATCTCGACTGTTTACAAGTTCTCAAACAGGAGGGGGTGGGGTGACCCCAGTGACTCCCCCCTATATTTCATTTGATTTGTTATATTGTCCCATACATGAATACATATGGTTTAGGGGTGGGGATCTCGACCATTTCCAAGTTCTCAAACAGGAGGGGGTGGGGTGACCCCAGGGACTCCCCAAATATTTCATTTGATTTGTTATATTGTCCCATACATGAATATATATGGTTTAGGGGTGGGGATCTTGACTGTTTACAAGTTCTCAAACAAGAGGGGGTGGGGTGTCCCCATGGACTCCCCCTATATTTCATTTGATTTGTTTTATTGTCCCATACATGAATATATATGGTTTAGGGGTGGGGATCTCGACCATTTCCAAGTTCTCAAACAGGAGGGGTAGGGGTGACCCGAGGAACTCCCCATACATTTCATTTGATTTGTTATATTGTCCCATACATGAATATATATGGTTTAGGGGTGGGGACAAGTTCTCAAACAGGAGGGGCGGGGGTGTCCCTAGGGACTCCCCCTATATTTCATTTGATTTGTTTTATTGTCCCATACATGAATGTATATGGTTTAGGGGTGGGGATCTCAACCATTTCCAAGTTCTCAAACAGGAGGGGTTGGGGTGACCCCAGGGACTCCCCATATATTTCATTTGATTTGTTATATTGTCCCATACATGAATATATATGGTTTAGGGGTGGGGATCTCGACCGTTTACAAGTTCTCAAACAGGAGGTGTTTGGGTGACCCCAGGGACTCACTCTATATTTCATTTTTGATTTGTTTTATTGTCCCATACATGAATATATATGGTTTAGGGGTGGGGATCTTGACCATTTCCAAGTTCTCAAACAGGAGGGGGTGGGACGACACTGGGGACTCCCCCAAATTATTTTCATTTGATTTCTTTAATTGTCCCATTCAAGTATATATATTGTTTAGGGGTGGGGATCGCGACGGTTTACAAGATAAAAGTACATTTTCAAATTAAAGGGGGTTGGGATGACCCCCAGGGACTCACCCTATATTTTGGTTGATTTTTTGTATTGTCCTGTTCTCATTACTGAAGACTGCATCACCTACTGTTTTCGAGAAATAGTCATTTGAAAATTAAAAAAAAATAAAATCTCATAGGGTTCTATAGTAAACCCCTCCCTTCTTCAGGCCCCTCCAAATACCCCTTAATAGACCCCAATGCACAAACAAAAGATAAATGGCTCCGCTAGACATGTTAGTCTAATATTTTATGAAACCCTAAGTAAATCTGACAAACGGTCAAAGTTGTCTTCTTAGACGGTTTGAGTGGATTCGGTCCGACTTGTCTCGGGGACAAGTTGTCCACATTACTTAAAACATCCCATCAACGTCGATTTCCACATCTGTTTTCATGACCTCGTTTCATTCATAAAATAACAACAACCTTATTTGGCAAGATAAGTTAGAAATTACCACCCACTTATATAACTTCATTTCCTCTATCATAGAGATTTGTTGTACATGAACAATATTCCTGCGCATTTTGCCATTTGGGAAATATAAACGACTTGTAATTACCGATTTTCGGCGATGAAATATTTCATACAATTGTTCTTTGACATCGTAGCCAAAAGCACAGGGGATAATAAACTACGTACGGATTTCTATAGAGCACTACTTCCTATGTGCAACTTCAAAAGTTTTGGGTAGTTCGACGATCATTTAAGGTTTTTCTGGTCATATTTTTTGTATTCCAGAAATAAAAGTATTAAAAAAATGTCCAATTAGTTATAAATAACATAATAGCCAGCTAGATAATAACAATGGCACGTATTTCAGCATTTATTGGGTAGAACACAAATCTAGGGTGCTCGCATAAGGCAGCTTAACTGCCTAAAAACAGTGTACACTGTATAAGTTGATGGCCATTATAATTTTCTTGTTATTCCAATGAATGTACAATTATTAGTTCTTCTTATATTATGTTAGTTTAGCTGTTCTATAAATTATATATAAGGCTGTGTTGCATATAACATTCCCATAAATACATGATTGAAATTAGATAAATTAAAGTATTAAACAATGTATCTTCCATATACTGATATGTACCTTTATATTCTGTGTATAATATAAGCAACATACCCAACAATTAAGTTACTCAAACACAAACATGTCAAATTATTCATTAATTATGAAAATCTTTAATAACTAAATAATAACAATAACAATAATAAACAGTAAGGGTTGTTCCATATTTACAAACAAGGGATAAGGGAAGGCACTTCAAAATCTCATCTATGGGTGGATGTTTTTGCACAGTGAAAGTGTAAGAGAAGTTTTAAAATTGTCTCCATAGATGGTTACATTTCCCAAAGTGCCTTCCCTGGGTATCATGCATGTTTCAATGGAACAGTCCTAAGGCACAGTGAAATAAATACAAACACTTGTTGCAGTCTGAAATATAATGTTAAATCATAAAAAAGTCATTTCAATTATAATATTACCATACATATATTTATTCTCAAGCTTGTCCTGTGGTTGCATGTTTTAATTTTTTTTCTCAAGCAGCACATGAATTGTTTTGCATTATTGAAATTTTTTTTGGAAACAAAGTTTTCCATTTTTATGGTTAAAATATGTAAGACTTTATCAAAAGCATCAAAATAGAGTTATTTCTCTTGAATGAAAAAAAAATGTCTTAAATATCCCAATTATGTCTGACTTAATCTATTCTAGTGGTAGCCTTTACACAAAATTGACAAATTTGAAGATGAAATTGTAAAAGATATGTCCTGCCAATATGGTTTTAGACATCATACCTATGGCCATTAAAAAATTTAAATGCATCAAATCCAGTAAAATTAAATCATGCATGTGAACATTTTTTGAATGGCAAACAAAAAGTACTATATTATATTCTGTAGAAATGTATTTTCATACAATATATCTGTTTCATCATATAATCTTCTTGTAATAATCCCATCTTGATAGTGACTAGTATACATATTTTGCCTAACTACATGTATAGTTTCTGGTCAAGCATGATGTGGCAGGGCTCTCTTAAAGACCATCTTCCAGCTTGAGAGGAGATGTTAACTAGCACAACATTGTTGTGACTATTTCTTTATTCAAATTTTGTAAAATTGTCCCATTTTTTACCTCAATTATCAAACAAAAAAGATCAGGAACCTTTTCATTTTTTTTTCGAAGAGAATAAAATGATATATGGGTAACAACATCTTTAAAATATTGAAATCTCACTGTGGAATTATACGGGTGGACATCCTTTTATCTTATTAATATAGACATAATTTGGATGGAATTTATTTGATTTTGAATTAAACTGATTACCTGGAAGCTATTTATAGCCTCTGGCATGATAACATGATATCTCTCCCCCATATTAGCTTGGTCCTCCACTTCTCCACTATCTACCGCATGCCTTAGACCAAGAAGTTTGGAATAATACTGCTCTGTCTCATCGTGTATGGGGACAGGAGATACATAAATTACATCTACATTGGGATCTAAAACAGTAATCAATTACCACATTAAAAAAAATTTAAATTACAATCAGGTCAATATCCCAAAATTTACTTCTTTAATAGTCAATGAGGCAGGAATCATACTCATATCAATAACTCCAATACCTTAAGGCATAAGTAATTTGGTGTTAAAGACCAAAAGTTGGACAACAACATGAACAGGTATGCACATTTTTTTTCTATCATCATTTAAATCATTATTTCTTGTATATTTCTTATTTTGTTAACCTTTTAAAAAGGCACCATGATTTAACATTGTTTTTCTTGAATTAAAGTTCTATTACTAAGAAATGATCATCCTGAAAAATTGTCAAAATTGTCCACGATGAGCAAATAAAGTTCTCTGAAACTTTGAAATAAAGTATGCATAATAACCTCTTATATCACACAGCCGAGCCATTTGTGTATTTTGTCTGATTGCAAAGTCATTAATATTATCTCTGATATCTTGTGACAAACCAAGAGAAGGAATGTGTATAATAACTCTTCTAGAATTCTTGATGCGATCCCATGACATTGCAAATTTCTGAAAAAACAAAAACAATAAATTAGAAAATAAATATTAATGTGCAAATGTTTTTAGTAATCATGTACAGAAACATACAATATAGCACATAATTTAAAATTCAGACAAAATATTTTGATTTGACAATAATTCCAGTCTACTTGAATTAATGTTATGAGAGGACTAGGTCCAAATATTCAAAAGAACATAAATCTCCAAATGTTGCTGAAATTTCTTTTGGAAACAAGATAACATGAGATTTTTAACAAATAATGCAAAATTTTCAGGATTCCTCTTGAACTTGCAGTATTTTTTTCCCCTTAAAACATAATCATAATCATACTAGTAACCTTAATTAATTACCACAAACATATATTATACTTATTAAAGAAATCATATTAAATATACATTAGAAGTATTTTAACAACTTTTGTTTAGTTTTCAATGATCATATTATAAGAAAGACAATTACAATATTCATTCTAATCACATTTAAGTCAAACTATTCATTTACAAATACTGGGATTTTCAAAAAAATAATCCTAAAACAGACTTCCACTAAAAATGAAGATGCTAAATGCATCTCATATGTAATTGACCTTTGCCCTTCTTCTGAAGGCCTCAAGATTATCATCTCTCGTTTGGTGAAGTTGTTCCCTGACTTTAGACATTTTAATATGCATGATCCATGAGATGGCAATGACACCAGCTGCCCATTTCTTTCTCCTATATTCCAGATACTCTGATCTGTCCCTAAACATTCTCCATGCTGATTGTATTCTAGTGGCTGCAATATCCTGTCCTGATGAACTTCTATATTGTCTTCCCTAAGAAAAAAAAAGAAGATATTTCATAATTATATACACTTTAACGATAATGGTTCATTATTGTTATTATATTATTTAAATCTTAAGACCATTTTTATTTTAAAATAAATAGGATTTTTTATCAAGCGAGGGATGAATAATTATTTGTGCTATATATATAGAATAACTGCAGTTTTTGATACCAACTTTATCAGCAAAAAAATCAAGCGAGCCTGCTAGGGCGAGCTGATATTTGATTGATTGATTGTTGCTTAACGTCCAGTGGCAAATATTTCATGCATGTTCAGGACGATGCTGATATTTGAGCTGATGAAGTCAGTATCAAGAAATAAAATGTCATTACTCTTTTATTGCCAATTTGTCTTAACAAAAATTTTTTTTTGGGGTTGAGAATATGAAATAAATGAATTAGTTAGTAAAAACAACTTTTACGCGTACAAAACATTGTTATAGTTGTTCGGTTGTATGAATGAAGCTGCATGCTTTTCATTGATAAATTGACGCAAATAGACATGTACACGTAACGTTGCTGCACTTATACATGACATCATTGCCTAATATTTATGAGTCTCAAATCCTGTCCATAATCTTAACAAATATTAGACAGTAAGATCAAAGGAAAAATGTACAAATTGCTGATGAATTTATATATCTTGGTCCTACAATTATTCTACATTGTTTCAATGTCCATTTTCTGACACATCAATGAGTCTTCCTTTTTTAAATTTTTGCTTAGAGATTCCCATGCAGTCCTTGATTTACATTGAAAAAAGTTGCAAGTATGTCATAATTGTAGGTGCTTGTACAGTAATCATGTTAGCATATCCTGATATCATATATGTGTATGTATAACTTCCAATCATATTATCATACAAAGTTGAATGCCTCTGATATATGAATGGAATAGACCACTTTTGAACAGTAAACCATCCAGACAACTGATGTACAAAAATGGAATATTGGGAGATAAATTCAACTAATACAGAATATAAATGTATGATATTTTTGCTAATTAAATCCCCTAGTTTCATTAACAATTAACAACACAGGGAGAAACCTTAGCGTCATTGTCATAGCGCTAAGGGATACTGTTCACAACTATTAATGCAATAAAATATTTGAAGTTGGTAAAAAAAAAAGAAAAAAAAAAAAGAGATAAATTCTAGGAAAATCAAACATATATATTTGAAACATATTAAGGGTCTGCTGGGGTTTACAAAATACAGAATAATGGGCAAAAAAAAGAAGAGAGAAAATTGGCCTAAAAATTAAGAATACAGAAATAAAGACCAGTCCAAATCATCATTTATAGATGGATACCTATATATTGCTTTTCCAAGATTGTAAAATAAAAGTGCATATGTTGTTTTCAAGGATAATAAAGGTTTTTCTGAAAGGTTTATCAGTATTATCTTACTGGTTTGTTTATTATATTCTCCACATCATCTCTGTTGATGACAACAGACAGAATTTCTCTGATTGATGGAGCTTTCTCTAACTCAAACTCTAAGGCCAAATCTGCCAGTCTGAAATAATGAATATTACAATGACAGTTCATTGAAGAAACAACTCATCTCAAACCAAGGTTTGTTAAGGATTTTACATTGGCTAGGCTCAAATTGCTTGCCAATTTTACCCCTAGCATACAGTAATAGTGCAAATGCTGATAATTACACAAATAAGACCCAACAAATGTAAATAAGAAATAATTCAACATAGGATTGATTGATTGATTGCTTCTTTACATCTCTTTTGAATTTTTTCGCTATATCATGGGAAACCAAAAAATCAATGAATTTTTTAATTTTGATATAGAAAAATATACCATTGGCGCCATTAAATTATAAATTCAGGAAATTTTCAAAACATAATTTGATTTAAATTTGCAATAAAAAAATTCTTTTCTGAAAGTATAAAGTATGTGTGTCAAACACATTGTCATATTTTCATGGTACTCTTAATATTTGCACCAGAATGCTGGCTGGTTATTCAATTTGTCCCATAAGTGCATTATATTAATGAAATACACAAATTTTTTATTAGTAACAAAGCTACCAGCTTAAGCGTACATTTAAGAGTTTTACTGCATTTACCAACACATGAAAATAAATAATTATCTCAACATTATTGAAAATTTACACAAAGTTGTCTTGGGTATCAATGTTTTTAATCTTTATGTATGCTCTGTATGCCCCTTGTGGGTCCTTGATTGGTATAAAGTATGCTGTTGTTGTTAGAAGCATCATGTTTCTATATTTGTTATCACTTTTGTTGTTAAGAGACATCATGTTTCAATTTTTGTAATCACTATTGTTGTTAGAGACATCATGTTTCGATTTTTGTAATCAGTATCGCTGTTAGAGACATCATGTTGCAATTTTTGTAATCACTATTGTTGTTAGAGACATCATGTTTCAATTTTTGTAATCACTATCAATCTTATAAATTTATTTGATTAAATATATGATTTACTAAATTATGAACAGTTAAGATTATTTGTTCACCTTTATTTCTATAGTAAAATGGCTGTTTGCAGGATAAAAAAATATCCGGACTTACCTGTCACCATTGATAAATGCAATAGGAATCATATATTTGTTCAGTAATCTTAGTAGATGTCCCATCATTGTAACAATACTGAAATGTACAGAAAAATTTAGATGTTAAAATATATTATTACATTGGTTGCAATGAAACACTGTTAAGTTCTGAGTAAATTGAAAACTGATAATGTCACTCCTCTGACATCTTACAACAATGGGTGTTGTCAAGACATTGCATCAAAACCAATCCAAAATGTGTAAGAGAAGATAAAGTTTATACTTTATTTTCATTCAAAATTGAATGTAATAAAAAGAATTACTAATCCTAGAATTCAAATAGAAAATAATATTCAACTCATGACCGAACACTAATAATAAACTCCCAAGCTCCCATTTTTGTACAAATAATGTATTGTTAGGACACTTGTGAATATTTTTCTATACTTGAATTCTTGGATTGCTTATTCTATAATTCTCTGTCTTTTTCATTCAACAATAAATAGTGATAAATTTTCATGAGTATGTAGAAAACTGAAGGAAAATCTTGCAGTCCACCAACATAAGAGTAATTTTAGAGCTATCAATCCAGGGAACAATTATAAGAATCTACCATAACGGTCAGAACACTGTTTAGTTAAGTAATTCTGGTTTGTAACCTGACATAAAAGTTGGAAAAATCACCTCAACAGTCAGTTATTGTTTAAAAGTTCAACTAACCTGCCCCAAGACAAGCAGTAATGCTGTTTAAATGCCATAAAATCTGCTGATGTGTCTCGAACCTTTCCATTCTGTATAGCAAATCTGTGCATAATCTGCTTTTGGTCCCCACTGGCTGGAGTAGTAGGTGGAGGCTAAAATCAAATAAAAAATAATCAAGATATTGTAATACAAACTTTTGTAGCAACAAATGTACAAGTGTTCAATATTAAATCAGCTTTTTGACTTGGCAAGAATGTATCATTAAATTGACAGAAACCATCAGAAATGTATATAGATTTTTTTCAAATTTATGGAATATTTTATATTTCTATTTTACTGTACATAAAATCAAAGATTTTATTGACAAGATATTATTTACAAGAAGAAACTATTTGTTAAATATAAATAATTCTTTGATTATTATTATAGAATAAGATACAATAGACAATATTAAACTTTCAGACTAGAGTGTACTGGTGCATTCCTTTCATCAAATACAACCGTGTAGAAAAAACTGTGATAGCTGATAGAATAAGCACATTCTTCTTACTTTACTTCACCTCGCTAGAGTTTAGATGGGGTATCTTTCTTGGGAGCTGGTCTCTATACCAAAATTCTGTTTGTTTTCATATTTTTAGGGACAAACAAGTGATTTTTATAGCATAAAAAAACAAACATTTTAAGAAATGCATTTATACACAAGGTATGAGTACAAGTAAAAATCAAAAAGTTTGAGGCTTGCAAATAAATTTGAGAAATTGGGCAAATTGTGAGAATTTCCTACTTGCTTAAATGGGAGGTAACTCTTGCAAAACTTCTGACATAAATCATTAGATGTCATGAATTTATTACAAGTAATATTCAGAATTGAAAAAAAGAATGACAACAGATATACAGTAGTAAGTTACATGCATCAAAGTCAAAGTCACCCTTTCTTTACATTGAAAGTGAATTCAGTAGTCACACTGTGAAGAATTCAATTTGTTAACCCCTGTATACCCTCAACTATACAAAGAACTATTTATAGAATTAAATGGGAAATGTAAAAAATGGAAAGATTCTAAAATTATTAATCTTATATGATGCCAGTATATAATTACCATGAAACAATGAAACATAAAATAAATGTTATCAATTAAAAAATGAATCCTGACATAATTGTATTCAGTCTCCATCTTATGAACTGCTGCGTAACATAACAGATATGTATATGTGAAACAATTAAACATAAGAGAAGTTTTCACATCATGCCATCACTGAAAATTGAAATAATCAAAACATGCCATTTGTCATGCTGGAACAAAATAACTGATGTGAAATACATTCAACAGTGTGCCTTTACAATACAGAGGTCGCTCTAATACTGCAACACCTAAGTGGGCTAACCATTGTACACTGTATGGTCCAAGCTGAAACTAACCAATAAAAAAAAAAAATTAAAATAGGAGTATGAAATTTTTAATATTCAAGGATGCTTCAAGTACTTGTGATAATAAACATTTATCTCTCCTAGGGTAAAGCTATAACTGTAAACGAAACAACAATTGAATAATTATAATCCATATTAGATTTCCAGAGAAGATTCTATCCAGTCAATCTCTCTATTCTGGGTACAACATGTATCTATGAAAAAACAAAGGAATTGATATTGTATAACAGTTACATGTTTTTCAATATGATGACAGTCTATGATGGAAACCTTTAACCCTGACATCTTTTGGGCTAAAGCTGTAAGGTAATAATACAAAAAGAATTTGACATGAAATATAGAATAAATTGAATCAACCCACTACTTTTTAACAAATGGAATCAAACTGTAGATAACCAAAAATAATCTTTTATGGAATTTACTTATTGCAGTAGAAGTCAAGTCTTAAATAGAAGTTATAGTTTGAAATGAGGCTTGATATTGAAATTATAAAAACAAAACCTTTTCCATTTTTACATGCCATGCATTTTACCAATTATTCAGCATGAAAAAGTAATTGCTAATGGCTGCAAAGAAAATTTTGAAATAATGAATTTACCATTTGTGACAATCACTTTTCTTAACCCCCTTGTTGAGGTATTTAAAAAAGTTACAATTTATAAAATCATTAAAATCTGATTTTTGTTTGTACCATTTTCGGTTGAAGATTGTTTTTTTTTTTCTATGAAAGCAACTTACTCTACCAAAAAAAAAAGTGAAAAATTCATGGCCTGTTCTTTTAATCAAAGTAAAAGCTGAAAATTTGTTCTGTTCAATAGGATATTTTATTTAAAAAAAAAAATTATAATTCTGCATTATAATTTGCCATTCACTTCTTTTAAAATATTTTCAAAGGTGAAAAATTTTAATTTTCCTCACTTGCACTTGTTTATTTTGCAATAAAAATCAAAACTTACATCAATAAATAATCATGAAAAATATATTTTGCTTATAACAGTGATAGAAAAAATAGTATGCCATATTCTAGTCTGTTTCTTGAAAGGATAAGTTAATCTAAAGTACTGTACCTGTAAAATGTAATCTATGGTCAGGGGAATTCTAATAGAACATGGAAGGGATAAGGGAACATACTCTACATGTCTGGGTCAAAATTATATAAGCTTTAGGAAATAAATAATGCTAAATTCATCTTTAAATAGAAACATATACATATTCATTTTCCCTAACTAAGAGCAAATCATTGCCTTTCAATAATGTACCTCACAAAATAAAACTTCAGAAAATTTCCCTGAATAAGTAAAGAGAAAGATGCAAAGGAAGAATGTACCATGAAAGCACATGAGGTGAACTACTAACTAAATGTACTACCCCCCTACAGGGTGATATATATCTATACAGGTGCACACCAAACCCTGATAGAAAAATATTTATGTACCAATTGTGGTGTTGTCCCTAGCTGAAAATACAACAAATAATACATATGGATATATATAACTAAATCTAATGAGACAGAGAAGTTAAGAATAAAGATAAGATTTCTACAATATTTTCATATTCCTTCAAATTATCTCCCTTAGGTAAGTTTAAACTCTCACATCTGATAGACATATGAAGCTGTATAACCATTTTTTTATATAGATTTCCCTAATTCTTAGCTGATTAATCATTTTGTTTTATTACATTGTAGTTCATTTTGGATAATAAAATGTGAACATCAAAGAAGTTAAATTTCCCTGTTAGACACTTGTTTTGCTGTTGTCACTGTATGAAAAAGGTTATCAAGTCTCATGATAATATATATTAAGAACAAAAGTTTGTTGATCAGGCAGAATAAAAAAAGGAACATAGAAGTTTGTCTACATATTGTCTTAATATTATTTGGGGATCTTAAAACTGCAACTCATACAGTACCATATTGTTTCTCACTCTTAACACTTTATTAAAAAAAAAAATTCTTGCATTTAAAAACTGAAACTTCACTGTATTAAGATCTATTAAGTGTAGAAATACTGCACTGAAGATATGCAGTGTTAGAATCAATTTTCAATGAAGTCTACCAAACATATTTATCAATTATCAACATGAATATCTTGACCTATACAATGCAAGATTCTGTATAGCAGCATATTTTACCTAGCAGAAGATAGACTTTCTTAAAGGAAAAGAAGTTGTATTGAAGCAGAAGAAAGGTAAACATTCATATTAAGTATAAAGAGTGCAGAAAGGTCACATAAGGTTAATCTGTGTTATCAATAAACAATAAATAACAGTAGTGTGATAAAGGGTTGATCTGTTTATCTTACCCCATAGTAACGATTCTAAAATTAGAACAGGCAATTGAATAATAGAAATCTTTTACATTTTTTTTTCTATGATTTATTTTAAAAGACTATGAAAAGAAAGATGACCATTGTTTTATAACTTTTTCTGAAGTAGATAAAATATTATCTATTTCCAGATAATAAATGAAAACACCCAAAGGAGTCAATATTTTATTATTCAAAATAGAGACCCGGCTTCAACTGTAATTTCAAGTTACGGAAGAAAAACATTAATATTCTTCATAAACATCAATTAATTTTTTTAAAGCTCAGCAAATAAATAGTTAGCAACCTATCCAAACAAAAAAATATATAATCAAGTCAAAAACATAATTTCTACGATGATTATAGCAACTTAAAGATAATATGCAACATTTCTCAGACATGTACAACTCAACTATTTTTCAAATGCAACCTCTTCACACCATACAACTTTTATGTTTTGAAAAAAATAATACTACAAATACAATCACACACTGCTGTTGAAAAACTTCTGGCAAAAGAAGGAAATGAATTTCTAAATGACTTGCCTATCAATTCTAACATAAAAAGGGTAATAAATTTACATCATGAAAAATAGAAGGATTTCATGGGGACATAAAAAATGCTCCGTTTTTTTAGATTGTTTTATATGAGATTTTTGTTTAGGAAACATAAATATGTATTCTGTATCACTTTAATATTGCAAACATTTATTTGTAGAACAAAATGCATATATGTATTCATGTTAAAAAATACTGCATATTACCTTGATATAAAATTGAGTATACAAGCTTAACACATTTATATTAATTTAATACAATATGAAGTCTAAGACAAAGACTTCTACCTACCATTGGTTGTGTGTACACCATTTCATATGTCTTCATTGTAGCAGGAGTCTTTACTAGTGGAATGGTGGTTGTGGTAGCCCTCGACTTGGCTGATGGTGTTCTGGTCTCTGTACTACCAGCTGATTTAGGATGTGGTGGCACAACAGGCATCCTGGTAATATTATCTGACTGAGAACTTCCTTTTGTACTGACATCTAACCGAACACCAGCCAGCGTGGTTACAGGTTCTGGAGTAAAAAAAACATCAACAGCTTCAAAATTAAAAAAATATAAATAAATAATCATTTTGGCAGGAATAAAAACTGATATTTTCTCACTTTTTTTCATTTTGAATGTAGTCTTCAGAACAGAATATGTTGACCACTGATTAACCAACCTAAGCTGAACATTGTCTTTACATTCTATTTGTCTATTTGTCTATTATCTGTTGAGAAATTACCACTGTACAGTGCTCAGGAATTCAACCAAGGATGAACGGATAAATTGGTAGGTGGTTAACATCCATTGGAAAATATCAAGTCAAGAACATTATATTCTAATGCGATCATTTTGTATCAATGGTTCTGATTAGATGACAAGCGTAAAATCCTCTTTCTACCTGTCTGTAGCTAAGGGAAGCCAACATTTTGAATTCTTGAATGTATTGACATGTTATTTCTCCAATAATGAATAAAAAAATCACATTTCCACCTAAAAAGGTTCTTTTTACATACATGTAACTTAATTACATTCTGAGGCGTACAAGAAGCCTGAAATGCCTGGTGTTTATATTTGACACCAGAAGCATACATATGATGTCACCTTGTTTAGTTGCAAAAGATCATATAACACCATATCACAGAATTTTTGTTTGATGAAATTTTTCATCAAAATAATGTCTGAAATAGACTGATTTGTTTAGTTTGCCTTAGAATAGAGATAAGTGTATTGTATTTGAAGCTTGGCTAACATAAAACTAGGTTTACTGTTGCAAATATCCATTTAAAAGCTCTGCTATGCATCACAAGGTAAAACTAGGTTTACTGTTGCAAATATCCATTTAAAAGCTCTGCTATGCATCACTAGGTAAACTCAATTTGCGATAGTAAACCCCACGATTTACATAGGCCAAGCTTCAAACACAATACAGCTACCTCTTAAATGCAATTTGAATGTGATCATCAATGTTCTGCAAAACACCAAGCTTGTCAGATGAAAGAAAACAGTAAAATTAAACAGGTGTCTGGGGGAAATGGACAAAACAGTAATTGCCTTCTATATGTTTTTTGGTTGTTTAACTTTTGTGTTTCCATCTCATTGATGTTAAACCCATACCTCCTTTTATTTATACACATAAACAAATATTACAAACATCATTTATATTGCGATACAAAACAGTTTTAAGAATTATACAAGCTTACTGTAAAATACTTCAATATTTATTGGGAAATTCAGGACAAGTAACTTTTTTTTCTGGACAAGTAAACATTTACAGTTTAACTTGCCCAGGGACAAGTGCTCACAACAAATATTTCCACACCCCTGAGACCACCATGATATACATGCAAGAATTTTAACTTGCTAGTTCACAAGGTAACAGTCTACAGCTATTCATGTCACCCTATCTGGCCACATTATCCCCACTCTGAGATGACCAGTCTTTGCTCTTACTTGTTAATGTTACTTGCTTAGCAAAGTAGCAGCAAATGATCCAATTTTCAAGTATTTGGTTTGGTCTGGTATGGGATAGAACAAACAAAAAAAAAACAAAAAACTTCTTACTAGAGAATTAACATTTCTTCTTGTTTTTTTAGCAATTTTTCTACAATATTGATTAAACCCCTTACACACAGTAGAAACTAATATCCATCAATAACAATAGAAATCAGATGCTGTTTGGATATTATATATATATACCTGCTTGTTGAGGTGGTTTATTTCTGTCCACGGGATCATGAAGAGTGACTAATTTGTTTTTGACAGGAGATGGATCTAATGTCAGCTGGGCAGCAGGAGGTATCAGACCTCTCTCTATCAGACTCAGTATACCTCTTCTAGCATCATCTTCTGTTATAGCTGGTGGGGCAAGCTGTAAATAATTGATCAATTTTGTTTAGTCAAATTCGAAAAGTGATAGACTATCTAAAATTTTTGGATTAATTGATAATTATTTTTAATTTTAATAATCAAATGAGTTTTCATAATAACATTTAAGTGGAATTAAAGTCTTATAGGATTGTAAGTATGCTTTATTGGTCAGATTTTTGTAAACAATTCCTTCATGATATACTTTTAATGGTTTAAGTTTTCTTCATTGATTTAATATTCACTTTGGTCTTTCATACCTATTTGGTGATTTTTTTGTGAAAAATATAGTTCCATTTAGGGGTCAAAATCTAGATGTCTTTAAGTCTTCACATTGGACAAATTATGAAACACTTCATATAATTCCTAATGGATGGTTTGAAACTGTGTCTGGAACTAGCATTAATCTGCATGATAATAAAATTGGTTCCATTCCCATAAAAATTATCCTAAGAAAGAAGAATTATGGTCAAACTTTAAATCGCATCCACAACATCCAGCTTCAAGTGTTGAAAGACGATATATATATATATATATATATATATATATAAGTCTAGAGATTTGCACAACGATACTAATATAAGATGGTATTATACGAAGATGTTGTTAAAATAATTGACACTGAAGAAGGCTAT
This sequence comes from Mytilus californianus, assembly GCF_021869535.1. NCBI lineage: Eukaryota > Metazoa > Mollusca > Bivalvia > Mytilida > Mytilidae > Mytilus > Mytilus californianus. The sequence continues at coordinate 25,850,500 of NW_026262679.1, read as the reverse complement.
TTGTTAAGCCGAAATATTTGTCAACACGATTTATTAACAACATCTTCGTATAATACCATCTTATATTAGTATCGTTGTGCAAATCTCTAGACTTATATAATTTTTTCCTTATCTGCACAGTATCGTCTATTCTAGACGATCCGGTACATAGTAAATTTGCTGGTTGGTCCTTTTTATAGACTTCTATATATATATATATATATATATATATATATATATATATATATAGAGGTTGTCTTTTTTATGTTTAAAAAAGACAAAAGTGAAATTAAATTTTGACAATGTAAATTCTGATACAATGTAACAATAATACTACTTACCTGTGTGTCGACTCTGTTAGCCTTAGGTAATACTGCTAATGGTTCAATAGTAGAACCCAAAACTGTCTTTCCTGATGGCTGGAAAAAGTAAAAATATCACATATATAAAATAAACCAATTTCTATTTTATACTTTTTACTTTAATAGATGTATAATTATTGAAGATCTTTTGCAAAGGAAAGAACTCTTCTTATAATAATATAGTGACTAAAAGTTATCTATTTGTGTTGAATTAAAGGTAAATATTTTTATCATAACTTACTTTACAATATCATATTAAAAGATATTCATGAATAGATGAAGATGTGGGTAATATTATATGTAAAATGTGATTAGCAATCACTAGCCAATATCTCCCGAAAGCATTAATATGATTATTGGGAGGGCCCTCAGACTCAAGTGGCAGTTTTATTATCAGTGAAACCATTTCAAAATAAAATTTAGTGAAAATTTTCAATTAAGAAACCTGATTGCAATTAAATGACCAAAATTATTTCTGTAAAAAAAATAATTTTTTGACCTGAATCCCAATTTGCCATTTCGGCCATTGACCTTTTAGTTTAGGTCATGTCTGGCAAATATGACCGTTTTTTTACCCTTGGTAACAGCATAGTTTTTCTCAGTCCAGAAAAAGATATGTATGATGTTATGAACATATGTCATTGATGTTGCCTAGGAAAACAGTGATAAACAGATTATCAATGGTCTTCATACTTGAGAATGTTTCTCGCTACATATGTTGCCCTTCGATAAGATTGTAGCTGAGAAACAACCGTTTCTTTGAAAAACTATCGATAATCTATAAAACATTTACCACACTTGACATGCAAAGTAGCAGGAACCAAGACAGTTGTCTACTACAGTATAACAAACCTTTGATTTATTTCTCTGTTGAATGAGTGGTAGCACTATACCAAAGTTGTCATTTAATGAATCTCTGTTATATTTGTTTTGTGGATTCAATACAGTCCTCAGTGTAAGCACATGTCTAGCCTAAAATGTAACAATGCTCATGAAACACTAGCCTATGAACAATTAGCATTGCAATCAAAATCAAGTTAATTCAAATGCATGTTGATAAGTATTTGTACAATTTTTTTTTAAGGAATCCTATATGTCACATTAAAAACAAATGACTCAAAGTTATTTAATAGTGCAGGAGATATAAATACCAAAGATGTAGATTTTACTTGTCACTTAAACATGTATTGAGCTTTCTAATTCATATTAATTTGGTTCTAAGACTTAAAGCTAAAATATAATGAAATAAGAAATGAACTCTATTGTCAAATTTAAGTTCACCATCAATGACAATAAAGATTAACAGGACATAACTGCTCAAAATTCATTTGATACAAATGCCGATCTCTAGTTAGACTTATAACTCCAAAACTGCAACAAATTCAAGGAAACACTCAAATAAGACTTTAACATTAACCTTTGTAATTCTTTTCAAACATTTAAAGATTTCCAAAGTGTAGAAAAAAAAAATACATAAAACCTTCTTCATATGCAAAATACTAGTAGGTAGAATAAAACAAAAATTCTAGTGCTCTGGCTCTTCTATTTTCATTTAAAAAATATATAATGCAGCAGTTGATAACATCAAATGACGTCAGAGAACAATGTTTCAGATGTTCATTATTCAAAACAGTTCATATAAATGCAAAAAAAACTACAGTAATTATGAACCTTTTTATATAAATAAAGCAGTTAGCTTATGTCTGCATTGTAATACTACCTAGTTTAAATCTGTTAAAAAATTACCTGTTGTCCTGGAGTAGGACCAGACACTTGTACAGCCTGCCTCTTAGGAAGTAAGGCTCCTGACCCAGAAGGTGGTTGTGGTTGGTGTACATTCCTTTCTCTGTAAATATATGGCAGTTTTTCTTGTGAATATAAAATATCTCATTGATAAGTCTTGTCTGTTTAACAAGGTTTATGATTATAAAAAAGGGAGATGTGCGATTCACTGTCATTGCTTTTTATACATTCAAAAACTTTATGGTTCAAGTGTTTTTATTGAGTGTTATATAAATATATAATATCCTTTACTTTAAAGTGGATGCAGGTTAATGCAACGTTAACATTAATGAAATTATAACCATCTTTAGGACAGATTACTAAAATGGGTAATGGTGCTGAATACACTAAAACTACATTTTTCCCTTTCAATATAATAAAAGCCAGAGGAGGCATTCCCTTTTCATAAAAGTAAAACTAGTCTTTTTGGTTTTGCTTTGTTCAAATTGTTGGGTTTCTGTCTCATTGATGTCTACCCTATATATCAGGGTTTTTTTTTATTAACTTTCATTTGAGCTAATTGGTTTTGACATTGACAGGACTAACCTTGGAAAAACTGGACCAGATATTCTTCTAACATCATCAACTTTGCTATGTGTCCTTAAATCTAACGTGGTTTCTAAAGATACATTCTGGTCAAATCTACTGGCTGTGGCATAAGGTAAAGTCTGGACTTGATTATTGTACTGGTTAATTATCTGTTCTGTTTTTGTCTGTCAAAAAATTTTATAGATGACTTACAAAACATTTTAATTGGCAGTCTTTTTTACATTTATTTATTACCAGAATATGTATGATATAAATATTATTAAACAAAAAATGATGGTACTGAGAGACCTTGATTATTTGTAATATTATATATTACACTATAATAATACAAAAAATCCCCATATATTTAAATAATTATTTTTACTAGGTAGTTCTTTATTTAAATGGCAGAAAAACCATTAAAAAAAACGTTTTCTCTTTTCTGAAACACATGGAGAAAAGAATAAAGTTTTCAATATCATAAAACATTTAATACATTTTAGTTTATATATGCCTATGTTCATGCATAAATCTATTTAAAAAATGTGTATAGGTTCTGGACCATATGAGTATTTGAACCATAAGCGTATGGTCGGATCGTACGAGTATTATACTCGTTTGGTTATGAACAGGTTGGACCATATGAGTATTTAGACCATATAGGTATTTTGCAAATAAATTGTAGCTTCCTTCGGAGGAACACTCATTCTTCGAAACTTAAAACGACACAAGTAAGTAACTGGATTCCTTTATATTTTACATATTGTCTGAATCTATGAATATATACTGTTATCTGGCCTTTGCTAGAATCAATTTAACGCGCCTTTCTCCTGTAGACTTTTGCGTTCGTAATTGAAACTACTGGCGTTTGAGACATGGACTTATTTTCTTTTTTTGAAATGTTTAAATCATTATATCAGAAACAAAATTTCTTCTTATTTCGACATATTTTCATTTAATTGGTGATTTCTTGCTCCTAATTATACGATCTTACTGTTATTGTACGATCGTATGAGTAGAAGCAAGAACTCATTTAAAATACTAAAACAATTTGAAATATTTAAGAAATTTAATTTATAAAAACAAATTCAAACACAAAAAGAAATTTGAAAAAAGAAAAGAAAGACAGTTTAATGACCAAAGTTCCTGTGACTTCTTGTTTTAACAGTTCATTTAAAAATTTCTTTGAAGATATTTTCCAAAGTTGACATATTGTGTTTGGTAAGGACAAATCGATAGTGACCATTTAAAAATGATTTTTACAATTATAATAATTCTTACTTGTCAATTATAATAATTCTTACTTGTAAGTAAAATTCACTTTATTTTATTAATCATGTAATATTGATTGCCATATGACTGAATAAGTCAAAATTTCATATATAGATATTTTTATGCAACACCTTCTCAACGTTCATCATCGGTTAATTACCCGGACAATACGCGTATGGTCGGACCATGTGATGAGTATATATGCATATGGTCCAAATACTCATATGGTCCGGAACATATATATTAAATCTCACCTGTAAACCCTCTTCAGTTTTAGATAATGCTTTCTCTAAATCTTGTATGTTAATGTTGGCAGTATCTCCTTGGGAAATCTTCTCACGCAGTTGTCTTAAATCATCTTGTACCTAAAAAATAAAATCAGAATGCAAGTTAACGTAAACTGAAAACAATGAAATACAAACAGAGTATGGAGCACATATGTGGCATGTATAATGATCATAATAAAAAAAAGAGGGCGCACATCTTTAATATATTGACAAACACTGTAGTCAGTTTGAATAGTCTGGGTTGAAAAATGTCGGCAAGTAAATATTACAAAATGGGTACCACATATAATATCCAATAAAAATATGTCTGAAATTTTTCTGTGTTTCAACATCTTGAAAATCAGAAAAAATTATGCACAAAAAGTGACTGTGATCAATTTGCTTCAAAATATTTATACAAACATCTGGACTAAAAATGGTTAGAGGAGTTACAGCTGTTAGCATAATGCTAGCAAGTTAAAGGTTTGGTTGACTTGCTTGCTTTGTTTGTATAAATGTTTTTGCTCAAGCATTGTAATTAAGATTGCCATCTGAAAACAATATAAAAAGGTGGAGTTAAACTTGTATGCATTATATTCAAATTTGATTGGACATTATCAAATAATCAAATTTACCTATATACAGGTTTAACTCCGCCTTCTTATATTGTTTGCAGAACTGTCAATCTTAATTACAATGCTTGAGCAAACATTAATACAAACAAAGCAAGCAAGCCAACCAAACCTTTAACTTGCTAGCATTAGGATAACAGCTGTAATCACACATAACAGGTACCATTTCGTGTTGCTATAATTTTGTGCAAGCCAGCAAAGAGTCATTTTTGAGATTAAATTTGTAATAAACAGGAGCTTTATAGATCATAAAGCCATGATGGCCCATCCCATTTCTTTTGACTATAAAAGTCCCATAAATCCAGAACAAAAAATCTGAAAATTGTCAAAATAGAAAAGGAGTAATTTTTTTTTATTGGTTTTTAGATTGTAATTAAATAAATGGGATAACAAAAAAGTGGACTTTGTGCAAAACATTTTTGTGTTTAAAAAATTGCCAATATTTTGACAAATAATATCCCATAACTCTTAAATGACAATTTGGTAAATCATCAAAATGATAGAGGGGAGCTTGTAGTCAATTAATTTATCATCCCAGTATTTCTTAAAGATCAGTTAAAGAAAACTTGAGTTATCACCAGACTAGCTTCTAATTGTCAATTTAAAAAAAAAATTATCAAAATCCCACAAGTCCAAAAAAACAAGGTTATTTTATAACTTGTGATGACTGATCAATACCGTTGCACTTTTTTGCCTTTTCAATATATAAATTGCCCCAAATTTTTCACACAGAAAAACAGTGCAGAATATGAATTTTCTTACAATAGGTGGTGCTTTGAATTCAAAGATTACAATTCATTTACAAATGATTTTTTCTGCTAATATGCCTATCATAACATGCTGAAACAGCAGAAAGGACAGATTTACCACCATTTAAGTTAAGGCCAAACATAAAAATACATTTGTTTCCTGTTCCTTAATGGTCCACAGTTGGGTAGGTAAGTGGAAAAATCTTTATATATTTTTTCAACAAAATGTTACTTTATTGTTGATATTGCGGAAACAAATACATGTATGCATGTACAATAATTTTTTGTTTTCTTGTTATGTCTGTTTTTTTGCTGTTGTTTTAAACAATGTGAAAGGTTTGGTTCAAAACAAATATCTTTTTTCATGTTTAGTATGAAATTATAAAATCTAAACAAGCTACACAGATCACAGTAAACACTCTGTCACAGTTGTTGGCATTGTAATAAGAAAAGTTAAATTCTGCATAATTCTTTTAATTCAAGTAGAACCCAGTCAACCTTAAGAGCCTTTGTTGATATTGAAGCAAGTCACAAGTAAACAGTTAAATGGAAGGTCAATCTATTTCCTTCGCAGTATACATGTAACAATAACCAACTATTGATATTACATATTATATATGCCAATTCAATATTGACAATTGCTATTATTATTTTTTTTTTACTTAATTCTGTATTAAACTTCAACTCTTAGTCCATTTAACATATTTATCTACCACTTAACTAATCATATGCAGATCAATAATAAAGTTTTCTGGATATATTGGGTGTTTTTAACTTCTAACAACATGTTGTGTACTCTTTTAAAAAATAAATAAAAATATTTAAGGAATGACTGTCATATTTTTTCAGTCTATGAAGAAATAACATCAAAAATGTGGTGCACACTGAATAACACGTGTAACGGTTATTCAAACGTGTGCACCACATTTTTTAGGTTATTTCAAATAGACAAAAAAAAAATTACAGCCATTACTTATAATTTAATTCTAAAAAGGAGTAAATCATGATAAAAACATTGATGATGTCACGGTCACATGACAAAATTATGTCTATAAGCTGATAGACAAAACACTTTCAACCAATTAGAAGACGTGTTAAATCCAAAATTAAATTATATAAGTGAAAATGAAATACTGGCAAAATTCATTTATTAAATGGAGACACATATACATTAATGTACCTCTTGCTAGCAATACCAGAAGGTGTTAATGTAATTAGTGTTTAGTTTGTTGCCCTCAGTTTTTTCTTCTGTCTGTACGGGAAGCAGAGTATAATAACATAGCTTTATTTGTAAATATATATAAGATTTCCATTGTTACCAACGCTATCAACCAAAAGCAGTCTTTTTATGTATGTGCTAAGGTGGCGTTAAGCACCAAACAATCAATTAATCTCTTTTTGTGTATGCCTACAGAAAAGTTTATCTACACCAAATGCGTTTTTTGAAACAGTGATGTACATGTATATAAAATCACATCCATTTCATATTAAATTAAATTCCAGGTTTAACCAGAGAAAAAAAAAAAACTTATTAATTTTAATACCATGCATCTATTTAAATATTAAATACAAAAATTCTTACTCCTGAATACCTTTTATGTTGTTCATTTAAATTCACAAAATGTGAACATAAATCTGAATGCAATTATAAAAATTTGAGTACTTGTTCATTAACACTCTATGGCTTCACTGACAAAACCTCATTTACAAATGAATAACACATTTGTTTGCTTTCTGAAATAGCTTTCTCAACAGATAACTTCTGGAGCTTTATATTACGGGGAAAACTGTTTGAATTTATAAATACAAAATGAATTTCAATACCAGAATACAGACTCAGAATTCAAAAGAAAACAATGAGTCTTGAGGTTCAATTTTAAAAATAATGAATGCTTACATGATATATCATGTTATATTCATGAAAGATTTTTCCAGGCATATTTTTAATGTACAATGTAATACCACAAGGTCAGCTGGTAAAAAAAAGTATATATATTGTATAAAGATGGAATTTTAAATGATTTTTATTTGATTTTTAATTGACAGGAAATGCAATGATAATAATAAAGATGTATAAAGATGGAATTATCTTTATTATTATCATTGGATTTCCTGTGAATTAAAAATCAAATAAAAATCATTTAAAATGTTGTGCTGACTCTTAGAAATTTCCAGTTAAAATTTTGTTATCCACATTAATAAAAAGCTTAAATATTTATATAACAAAAATAATACAAATCCCATCTTTATTTATGGATGTAAACTAAAATTTCAAATACCAGCAATAGATAATTAATGTATTCCAATCAAATTAACTTACATTTTTTAATATTTCATGCATTTCCCTCTGATGACTGTAAATCTTATTATCATCAAGTGTTTCCTCATAAAACATAGGCTTGAATGATTGCACACGGTGTGTATAAACCAAAGGTTCTTTACTTAAAGAGGCAATTAACTCATTATCAAACATTGACGGATGTTTCTTTGCCAATGGCTCGGTGTTTGATTCCTTAGAGTCAGTTTCATCAGATTCTTTGACACTGACAGGCAAATCTTTAAGTGAACCAGAAAGAGAACTTTTTCGCTTTTCATTAGATGGTGATCTCCTTTTGCCTGGTTGTAGTGACTTTTTAACAGTAGGTTTGGTCTCGGGAGTAGATGTTTCATGTTTCTTTAGAAAATTAAATATTTCAGCACTAACATCCGACATTTTTGAAATAAAAGATTTTTGAAACTTCTTAGGCACACAAATTTGGTAATTTAATCCATAAATTAATGAAATACAGCATTAACCAATATTTTGAATGTATAACTGCTTATCTTAATTATTGTGTTTGGAAATTTATGACACAAACACTAGAAAACTTTATTTTCTATTTGGGGATCACATCAGGGTTAATTTTGTTTATGATATAAATATGATTTATTATAAATGATATTTAGGAAGAAGAAATATTTTTTTCCATAAAAAGATAAATATAGCTATCAAATATTTAGGCCTTTTGAATAAAAAACAAAATATACATTTTCCCCCAAATTAATATCCCTTATAAAAACCTCAATAGGTTGCCCAGTAATTTACAATAATGAATGCACTCACTGATCGATTGAACTGACTATAAACAATGAAATTTATCCTGTTAAATCGTGAAAGGTTTCCATTTCAGCTAAAGTAATTCTATATATATGTTATCAAATGAAAGATCAGTTCATATATCAAAACCTTTTGATCATAATCTGCAAGTATCATGTACTTTGCAAATCTTTATTATCTCTAACTATATCAATGTAATTTTGAAATCTAGAAAACATTTGAATGATTTGTTGGAAAATTCAATATATATGTAATTTTGAATAAAAGGAAATGTGCAGGTCCTCAGTATACAGCAATGAGACAGCAACCAATTAATGACAAATTTAATAACAACTAGAGCTTTCTGCATAGCGGGACTAATACCTCCTGTACATGCATTTCAGTTGCTGCTGTGAAATTCTTTATTCAATTTACAAGCTTGTTCCACATTGCAAGTGAAGTACAAAATGTATGTTTCCTGATGTAGTTGGCTTATAGATGTAAATTTTATGAAAAATAATAATATCCAAGTAATCTTGAGGCTAGCTTACCTTAATCAATCTCATATTTAAAACCTTTCCTTAACATTAGTTACATGAAGTAACCCTTAAAAAAATTAAATCCATCTGAAATTATGTTGTTTAGGCATATGGAAACTTCTGCAGTACAGAATTTATTAATATAAAAATAAGAGGATCTGGTATAAATGCTTATGAGATAAATGAATAGTTGGTTTCAATTAGGCATCATCAATTAGCATACACTATCTCATGACCTATTGGCCTTGACCATGCACTAAATCATAAAAGCTTATTCCCAAACAATTCATTCAGTGATATAATTAAAAAAGTGAGTAAAGAAATGTATTTCTGTTTGTAGGTACAAACTTCAACAAGGGCACTAGAAACTAAGTTGTGAACACCAAACAAATACAAGCTTGGTACTGTCCTTTAAAATTATGAGAATATCCTGTGAAAATACAAGAGTTAATTTACTTCAGCAGTCCCATACATTTACATGTCAAGTCTTATTAAGCCAAATAAAAGTATATGTGTGAATCCAGTTACATCCTGAAAAAAAGGATGTACATTTGTAACTGGATGGGTCTGTAGGTTGGCCACTTTTTTTTGGGGGGATTGTAAAAATCCTGAAAAAAATTGTGTGTTCACCGAGTTAGAATCCGGTATTATACACGTCCCTACCAGAAGTTCACCAATTTCTTTTTTGTCTGGTTGTAAATAAACAGATATGTTATGTTTTTAGTTAATTTTGTTGCATTTTAGCTGTAGTGAATACTTCTAATTGAAATTCAGATGACAGAAGTCTGTGAATTTAATTATTGAAATTCACATTCCATAAAGTGGGATTGACCACTATTTAGCCAATAGTGCCTAAAATAAATTCAATCAAATTCTGTGCCAGGGTTACTGGCATGGCTTCCAAAAAATATTTGAGCCAGCCTGACATTTTTTTCTTATCCCGATTTTTATCCCTTCAGAGTTAGTAACAAAAGACGTTCATGGTAATCATTTGGGTGTCATGTCAATACATATTCGTACTATTGAAATAAACTTGATGTTCTGACGTAAACTGTTACATTGACAGTGCATCATACAAAGTGTGCATCATCAGCATACTAATTTACTAATACACACTCCAGTTGTTTTTTATGAATGAGTTACACCGTTTGACCCAAGGTCAATTAGCGTATATTACGTCATTGAACAAGCGATTCTCAGCACTTCTTACTGTGATGTTATAACAAAAGCATAATGATGTAGGAAATGTACGGGAAAATGCATGAATTTGAGTGTCGTCTATAGCTACATGCAGAGTTATTCTAGAGCGGAAATGTTGAACTTGTCTTAGTTCAGAGCTCTACAGTGCTTATATTACTTGTATTTATTTGCACCAACTTTGAATAAAATATTCATGCCTATGTCTATGGATAGAAAATCACCCTCTACTGTTATAAGAGCTACCGTTTGACAACAGGGTACAGGTGAAACGTCACTTTAATTTATTTACCTTCAACAATATTTGACCAACTTCTTCTGGTCGCGGTTCAACGTCCATCATTATTATTTAATTGTTCTTTTTTATTCCCTTAAAATTGCTATTTCTTAATTTGCGATAGCATCAAAACAAAACAGAATCTATACGTTCGCAGGATGCGGCCATATGTGTTCCTCAGCAACTATTTAAACACCCGAAGTAGTGACGTAGTTCACACTTCCGGTAACTGAAATGACAAATCCATGTGCATTATTTACATCATGTTGTGATAGCTTTCCTTCTGAAGAATTTATAAAGAGTAAATATGCACAAAAAGAAACTTAAAACACAATAAGATATCATAAGTATACATTCAATGAAAGCATAACACGGATCTGATGAACAGGGAGGAAAATAATTATCAAGTGTTAAAAAAGGGGGTGTATCCTGGGACTATTATAGTTTTATACTAGTATAATAGCCCCAGGTGTTATCACAACAGAATTTTTGTCATTCAATTTCATATGAGACAGGTGCTACTTGATGAGCTTTCAATGGTTATTGGTAGTTAACAAGTGGATTTTGTATACAGTCATGACAGCAGTGTCCGGTAATTCCGCACGTCCGGTAAACCCGCCCACTCCCATTTACATCCGTAATTGTCAATTCCATGAATATTTCGTCTGCTATTTTATTCATAGGAACTGTACTTAACATCATTGCATGTCAAATTTTAAAGAAAAATCCTTTATTACGAATATATCTAGTGATATATATAATACAGTTCCTGAAGCTAAAGATTATCATATTATTGCTTACAAAACATTTCTGACTTGAAATTTTTTTTTTTTTTTGGATTATCTGGAATCCCTTTATAAGTGATCTATTAATAGATCACCTTTTCCTTTCATAAATATGTGATAAACTGGCCCTCTATACATATTTACTGTGCATGGGCGGATTTGCCGGACAAACACATTTTCGATAAAAACATAGATGACCCACTGTTTTGTTGATTTTAAAATTTATGTCAAATATTTTTTGAGAAATGAGATAAACCACTCAAAATTGATTTGTCAGTGAATCGATTTATATTAAATTTGATACAATTTGTATATAATTAAGCAGAAGTACATGAGATAAAAGCCTTATATGGGCGGAGTTACTTGACTGCATCGTACGTTTGTTTTACTTTTAATTATAATTTTCAGTAAACAGTCAGGGGTACTACTTAAACAAGTGATTTCAGAATCACTTCTTCAAGTGATTTTGGCTGTGAAATATTAAAAATTTTCACAAAAGTAGACACTGACTTTTTAAAATCACTGAAACTAGTAATTTGAGAAGTTAAAATGTAATCACTTCAACAAGTGTTTATAACATTTTCTTGATATTTTTCCCACAAGCTTGCCTTTTTTATTGGTAAAAAGACAAGAATTCCATTGAAAAAACAACTATGTACATGCAGAAATTGTCTTTTGCTTGAATAGACTGTCAGTTTTTACAGTTTATTTAAAATATGCAAAAACTGGAATAATTTGTAGATCAGGACATAACCTTGAAGTAGATCATTATAACTCTAAAGAAAACCAATCAGGTTACCTAATTTTGTTGACCTTTGTCTGATAGTAAGAGTAGTTAATGAATATTTGATTATAGAAAAATTCCCAAGGGTACTTTTAAAAGCTTTAGCACACTAACTTACTGTCCCAGGGCACTGGTGAAATTAATATACATAAGAAAGGGATAATTAGTTCTATGTAGGAAAATTATAGAAAAGTTTGTCAAAATATGGAAAAATCAGTGAAGTTAGCATTTGAAGATCAAAGGAAACACCAAAATCACTTAAATAGGTGATAACTGAATTTATCAAATCACTGAAATAGGTGATAATGAAATCACTTGTTTAAGTAGTTCCCCTGACTGGTAAAAGTCGTATAATTATGATTTCTTGCAAATTTGTATATCTGATAACGAAAGTAAAATTGGGTTGAACATTTTTTTACCACCTCTTTCGCCAAAACAATATTTTTTCGCCACTTCCAATTTTTTTTTGACAACTATGATAAAATATATTTTTGTTAAGAACTAGTTTCCCTTCTTGCTAACAAAAAAATCAGTTTGCAACATTGTTGTCTCATTTATTATGATTCTGCATATATCTATTTTATAACATTTTTTGTAATATTAGAACAAAATTCCTTATAGTACTTTTTAAATAATAGTGTAAAATTTGACTTCTCTGAACACAGGATTTATCTTCAATCAGTTTATTTGATACTTCCTGTTGAAGGACAAAGAAAAAGTCAGATATTCTTACTGTTGGACCCTTTCTTCAAAACAACAGTTTTCTTTTCTAGACCATTGTTTAATGGGATGTAAAAAACTGTATTCTTAAAACAGGTACACCGCTGAAATGATTGTGAAGTACAAATTTCAAAACAATTAGTTTTATCAAAGATGTAAAACAATCTTTTGGTTGACATCTATCACTATTTTACCACACATTTTATTTTAACAATACAATTAACACCTTCATAATGACATTAATAGTCCATTGTTGATGATTGCGATCCAAATGCAAGCAGCTGATTATTGCTTTTCCGTCAAATTTGATAAGCGTAAAGAGTTCAAGGTGAAATCTGAGTATTTTCTAAACCGGAAAAAAGTCAGAGAAAAGTCGTCGTCCGAAGACACATTAGTTTTCGCACTCATACTTGAGTTTAAGTGAATGGATCTCAATGAAATTTTACCATAAGGTTCAATACCACAAAAGGAAGGTGGGGATTGATATTGGGGGTTATGGTACCCACAGTTAAGGAATAAGGGGCCAAAAAGGGGCCAAAAATAAGCATTTTTGTAACTTCCAGACATAACTTGTGTGTAAGTGTATGGATCTCTCTGACATTGTACCACAAGGTTCCATATCACAAAGGGAATACTGGGATTGATTTTGGGGGTAATTGCCTCCAAACTTTAGGAATTAGGGGCAAAAAAGGGGCAAAAAACAAGCATTTTCCTAGTTTCATAACAATAACTTGTGTGTAAGTGTATGGATCTCTCTGACATTGTATCACAAGGTTCCATATCACAAAGGGAATGCTGGTATTGATTTTGGGGGTAATTGCCTCCAAATTTTAGGAATTAGGGGCCAAAATGGGGCAAAATACAAACATTTTTCTAGTTTCATGACAATAACTTTTGTGTAAGTGTATGTATCTTTATGAAATTGTACTACAAGGTTCCATATCACAAAGGGAAAGCTGGAATTGAGTTTGGGGGTAATTGCCCAAAAAGTTTAGGAATAAGGGGCCAAAAAGGGGCAAAAAATAAGCATTTTTCTAGTTTCCAGACAATAACTTGTGTTCAAATGTATGGATCTCTCTGAAATTGTAGTGCAAGGTACTATACCACAAAGGGAAGTCTGGGATTGATTTTGGGGGTAATTGCCTCAAAATTTTAGTAATTAGGGGCCATAAAAGGGCAAAAAAACAAGCATTTTTCTAGTTTCAGGACAATAACTTGTGTGTAAGTGTATGGATCTTTATGAAATTGTACTGCAAGGTTCCATATCACAAAGGGAAAGCTGAGTTTGAGTTTGGGGGTAATTGCCCTAAATGTTTAGGAATTTGGGGCCAAAAAGGGGCCAAAAAACAAGCATTTTTCTAGTTTCCAGACAATAACTTGTGTTCAAGTGTATGGATCTCTCTGAAATTGTACTGCAAGGTACCATACCACAAAGGGAAAGCTGGGATTGAGTTTTGGGGTGCTGAATCATAAGGGGGTTCAAAAAATTGGGGGGGGATTTTTTTTCCCTTTTTTTTCTTTAGAATTGTCCATTTTAAATTGGTTATTTCTGATTTATATATAAAAGCAAATAATAATGATATGGTTTGAATAGGTAAATTAAAATTTTTTAAGTTCTTAGACCACTTTCATTCTGTGTGAGAAACCTATGCTGCGTCAAATATTTAATTACAATCCAAATTCAGTTATGTATCAAGCTTGAATGTTGTGTCCATACTTGCCCCAACTGTTCAGGGTTCGACCTCTGCGGTTGTATCAAGCTGCGCCCCAGCGGAGCATTTTATTGGCACTTAACATCATCTACAAAAAAATCATATTTTTTTTGTAGGTGGCAATTCTGTTTTCTGGTTTGTATGTCCATCCCTTTCTTTTATGCTATATTAGATTAGAATTTTGGTTTAAGGTACTTCACCATGAAATAGTGATCAGTGTTTGAACCATTATTTTGTGATTCACAAGATTAATACCAGGTATAGAAATGTAACTCTATTAAAACCCTTGGTCATATTTGATATCATGTTTGCTATGAATTTAAGGTTTGTTTTGCTTACATATATTGTGTACATGTATTAATTTGTATGATGAAAGTTAATGATATAAAGGATATTAAGTAGTCCTGTTCCATGTTTTCTTTTTAGATTGAGTGCATCGGTTATTCTATTGTTAATCTTATTTCAGGAATAAAAAACCAAAATGAGTTAGAAGGTGGAGTAAATGACTTGGAAAATATATGGCACTATAATTGGCACATTGATACAAAATATTACACAGCAGACATTGAGCTCTGTCACACCTCAGAACGTACCATTGGTAACACTGAATTTGCAGAGTTAGTTCAAGCTGTTATTATATATTTTAATCCAAATCAGGTGAGAATAAAATTTTACAGCAAGTTATTATAAATGATTTTTTTTGCATGTTGCTCCACAGAAAATATCTGTAACACTTCTTTTCTTTTTATAATGATGATTTTTAGTTTTGAAATTTGCAAATATAATTCAAAACTTAAAAAGTTAACACAACACATAGGTAAAAACATTACCTCTCCTTATAAATCAATAATTGCTCAGGATGTAAGAATTAACTAGGAAAAGGCCAATTGATAAGAAATAGCTGAAAAATATTTACTGGTAAGTAATTAAAAATCACCATTATTTTATGATACTGCTAGCTTAGGGTCAATTGCCTTTATTTTTTAAACATTGGTATTACGTTACACCAGTCCTGATCATGGCTATAGTGTAAATGTGAATCATTAGTATCTACATGTCCATTGTAAAGTTGAAAATAAATCTGAAAAAATACTGCATATTAAAGACGATAAGAATTTATGAATATCCAACATAATGATATGTTTACAAGATTAATGCAATAGTATTGCCATATATATTTTTTATTTTTTAGGAATCTAGTTTTGACAAGGCCAAGTCATGGTTGCCATATTTAAATGAATTGTCACCTCCTATACAAATATTGGTTTGTGAAACATGTTGCAATGAGACAGGTTAGACAACAGTTAATTTTCTTTGTTTACTTCTAAATACTATTTACATATCTGATGTATTGAAGTTTATGTTACCTTTAAGTAGTTAACAGAACAGATAGTAATAAAGTTTTGAACATGCATATTAACCCCTTTCAGGCCCTTTGGTCAATGTTCACCTCTCAAGGTCATATCAAAATTGAAAAATAGACTGAAAATGACAATTTTTCAGCTGGCTTGGGTTAGTGATGAACAATTAAGGTAGTTAGAGATGCAGGTTACATAACTACATATTTTGTTTTGCCTTTTTGATACATTGGTCACTTATGTTTTAGTAGTCATCATATGCATAAGTATTCAAAACATTAAATGAAAGATAAAATTAAAAGATAATGACAATATATGACAATGTATTACCCATTTAACACCTTTTCTTCGTATTTCTCATTGAGGAGGAGACACTTGCAGTAAGTCCTGTTTATTTTGTTTCAGTTGTCAAGAGAAACACTGTTCAGGAATGGTGCATTAAGAATGAATTTGAACTTGTAGAATTGTCTCCATTGAAATCGGATGATGATGATGAATATGAAGGTAAATAACATAAAAAGAGTTAATTCAGTATCAATATATACAGATTATTGTTATATATAATTTTTTTTTACATACCAACAAATGACCTGTGAAATGAAAATTTCATGAAACAAACATTTTCAAGAGTCAAATATTTCAAAGCAAATATTATTGTACACTTTTTAAATAAGGTATGCAATGCAAAAAGGATAGAAGTTTGTTATACCTCCAGAGTGCCTTCATTAATTTGAAGTAGTCTTTCAAAGTTTAACATAGTAGTTCTTAAAAAAAAATGGACTGCAGTTTCTGATATGCCAGTTGACCAAAAACATCACTTTTTAAGGACAATGAGACTTTACAGAGATAGAAGTTTGATATCAGAATTTGTTCTTCATTACCTGTCTCTAGTCTAGTACTTCTCAAATACGTATAGTTCATAATTCATAGGATTATTTCCTACAATTAAATCTGTTTATATAATTTCAGTTTTCAGCTCTTATATTTTATCTTTGGACCAATAACAAATGAAACAGTTGAAATCTTTTTGCACTTTAAAAATGCCATTCTAATATGACGTCCTTCAAAATCTTTGAGTACACTACTGTGGTAAAATATGAATACCCCGGTATATTGTATGTCATCTGATCAGAAACATCATCATTTGTTTAGGCTGTTCCCACCATTCTCCCACGTCATATGCTTATTATGAATGAGTTACCCAAGGTCAATCTGTGTAAATGATGTTATTGAACAATTATGTAAGAATATAAGCATTCAATGGAAAAATGTCTGAATGAGAAACCGAAAATCATCAAAACTAGGAAACATAAACAAACATTTAAAAAATTTGTTGAAAGCCAATTTTTTAAATAAAAGTAAGATAAAACTTCCTCCAAACCTGTCTTAGTATGTTTATATTGTAAATCGTTTAAGCATGTCACTAATTCTGTTTTCATTGTCTTTTACATCAATATTAATAGTGTGATTAATTACGGAAACAG
This sequence comes from Mytilus californianus, assembly GCF_021869535.1. NCBI lineage: Eukaryota > Metazoa > Mollusca > Bivalvia > Mytilida > Mytilidae > Mytilus > Mytilus californianus. The sequence goes on along the minus strand of NW_026262679.1, from coordinate 25,832,998 downwards.
CAAAAATTAAATATATGTCTCCACCTGGAGCGCTTTGATGCAAAAAAATTGCTGTATTAGTCCTATTGGAATAGAAATATTTCATGGGGCTTGAATTTATACTGATATTACTTCAAGTTGACAGGCCCTTTATGCAACTATTTTACCTCCCGCTATTGCTCATGATAAAATATTTATCATAAAAGGCTAACCCGTGGTAAAGTTAGTATAAATTCAAGTAACCATGAATTATTTCTTAAATACAAAAGAGGAGGTATAATTTGCTGAGTACAAAATTTTGTTTGATCAGAGTTTTCCTTATAAATCACCCTTGGTAACCTTTTATCTCCCCTTTCAACTTGAAACTTATTACACAGGTTCATTATAAAATGTTATTTTTTTTAAATTATATACCTAATTACAGTTTTGACCATGATTTCATGGTTCACTGAACAAAGATATGTGATAGTGTGAAACCAGTACATTTTTAGGTTAAATTTTTTTATTAAGGTAGATTACCATGAAGTTGTGGTCAAATAAACTTGTAACTTAATACACATGTTCATTATGTGTGCACTTATTAAATCATATGCTAATTATGGTTTTAATCCAAATTAAACTGTTCACAGAACATGGAAATGTGGGACTAGTTGTCCTATGACACATATTCTTCTTCTTATTGTAAATCAACACAGTTTCACTGAGGCAACTAGTATTTTTCTTGCCATTATTTGAATTGTTTTTTTTAAATATACATCTGATTTGCATTGTTTTATTACTTTTTACAGATGACTTTGAGGAAACCACAGGAATCAGAAGAATTATTCAAGCTCTACATGCTCACACATGGTCTAACCTGGAAATGAAGGGTAACAGTTTCTTTTGTTTCCACAGAATAGTAAATTTGAAGTGTACAGCTCAAAAACTGTTTTGATCTATCAAATAATATATACTTTTTGACTGGTTATGAAAGATATTTTAAATTGATTGTCCCTGAGATATGAGCAATTGCTCATGTCGAAGCTGAGTGCTTTTGTTGTTGGTATCAAAGGACAAAAAAATTGCTTTTATCTTTATAACCAGCCATTAATCTAAGTGTTTTATTACACCAAAAAACTTTGTAAATCCAAATTCTTTAGAGCAAGTATTTCCATTTCTCTTTAGGAACAAACTTGAGTTCTGAGCAATATTCTTGTTTGATAACTTTACTTCATGCTTCTGAATTGTCTATTTGGTAAGTTGTTTGTTTGGGAGTTCAGTGCCATCATATGGACAGGTTTGGGGGATTGTACACGTTTCTTAGTGTTACATATATTACCAGTGTTAATTTTTATGGGAGGTATCATTTGGATACCTAAATAGTAAATTATAAAAAGATATTGTGTTACCCAACAGCTCCTTTTACTTATATCATGGAGCCAGCATAGAATATCAACAATCCAAACAAATAAAAGCAAAAACAAAAAGCTTATTAAAATGTTCAACATCAACTTAGTTGGATCAATATCACTAATGCACCTCAACATGATAAAAACTCAAAAGTAGTGCATTAACAAAAAGTCTCTGTGCAGTGATATTGGACAAGTATCAGTTTTTAACAAGTGACTGAGCTTAACCATTTGTGCTGATTAGGAGAGCAGAGGACCATAGAATAGAGGTGTAAAAACTATGGAGTAGTATTAAATGTATGCAAAGAACTTTTTATGTGAAAAAAGGGATTTTTTACCTTGAAAAGCAGCATCATGAAAGGCTTTTCAGGGTGTGCTAAATTACGGAAAAATGAATCTCACTTCGTACCCGGAAAATGTAACCACATATGTGAAAATGTCTCAGCTTCAAACATGCCATCATACATATCCAAGTTTGAGCAGAGGAATTGAGGAAAAGACTACCATTACTGCCTACCTAAAATTAATTGCGCATCTTTACCCAGTTTTAACATATTTTATTTTATTCAATATATAGAAGGGACAAGACACAAGTTTATAAAACTTATTAAGTTTTCCAAAATCAAATGCCTGATGTTATGTAAAAATTGTACACAAAAATTAAGTTTAACTTATCTTAATATTGCTAATTGTATGTTTTGATTTTTTTTTAGACAACCCATCTATACATAGTCCGTATATGAGAAAACTTATGGAAGAAGAAAAAACAAACAATGAAAAGCCTGAATCAGGATCAGAAGGGGCATGTGGTGATTGTAAACGTTTAAATGAATCAGACGACCCAGAATTGAACAATCAGACATCTGGAAAGACAAATGATAAAAAAGATAACAACAAATCGAAGACTGACAGAATAGGTTCTTATTTTAATTATACTTCATTGGTTGTTTCCTAACTTTCAGGGCATCTATTACATATCATTCTTGGATTTTTTTTGTATATTTAGGTATTGATTTATAATCTGATCAATATTTATATGTTTTAACTCACATAAAGGTGTCAAATTTGTAAATATGTTCTCCCCATATTTTAATAAAAGCACTTCTAACAATTTCCAGCAGTGGTTTCAAATTGATTCAATATTTTACAGATGATTTGATTCTGCAAGATGATGACATGGCAGTGTTTGATGCTGTAGGGAATGATGACCCAGGAGGATCTTTTGAGACTCTTTTTGCCAAATTCAGTTTTATGAAAGGTGAATAAAACATAAGTCATGTTATCAATAACAGAAGAAGAAAACACAAATAACAAAAAGCTCAATCAGAATAAGAAGGAGCATGTGGTGATCATAAACATATAAATGATTTTAATTACTAAGAATACTGTCGATTCATTTTTATTCATGGTATCTACATTTTTGAGGGTTTCGTTGGTCACAGCAAACCATGAATTTAAGAATTCTAAAAAGAATAAAAGGACGTTTATTGTTCGATTTATGTTGTGCAATTCTAGTGAAGTGTTGACTTGCCATAAACGTGGTAACATTAAACATGTATTTTGTTTAAATAAATGATATAATCTTTAATAAGAATACCAGTGAGAAATTACTTTTTTAGATTGGTTAAAATTGTTTAAGGGAATAGCGGCATACCGTGTCATAATTAGGTTTATTGGGGGTTAAATATCAAAAAGATTAAGTACAGGACATTGCCCTTAGGTAATATTGTTTAAGACAGGGACATTAAATTTCACACCTTTGATTTAAAAAAATTATTGACAAACTTTTAATAAGGTAGCTCAAGTAGGACACAGATTGCTTTTCAAATAAACTTTAGATTAGTTGCTGTTGAAGTATTTTTGTTTACTAAATTCTGGACAAAACACAAATTTTTTTTTTTCGAAATTAAATTTTACTCAACAAAATGTTATAACAAGGAGCTGGAAGGATTCAAATTGCTATTCAGATAATAATTTGATAAATTGTCGTTTACGCATGTTTGTTTCTTTATTCCAGACAAAAATTACATTTATTTCAAAATAAAACTTTACTAAGCAATTTTTTTATACAGGGAGCAAGCTTGGAGGTTACAAAAATTTTGCTTTCATATAATATTTTGTTAAAATGTTTGTTTCTTTATTCTGGACTGAAGCAACATTTTATCAAAATAATAATATACTTGCACATAAACCCAACATGATGTACACTTGTAATCCATTCAATTATAATCCTTTTAGACATTTATCATAAATTAGCTGAAAATAATCAGACTTGGGGTAATTGTAATTGTAATCATTAATCAGCTGTAATCCATTACAATGTATTATTTTAAATAATACATGTATCTAGATCATAGTTGCCAACTGACATGATATTCGCGTGTAATACACGCTTTTTCAACGGTTTACACGCAAGGATTTTGTCACATGGCGTGTACACGCTTTTTCGTTGTTTTGATTTTTTGAACGTTAGTGATATCACGATTCTCGGTTTTTTTCATTATTAGGCGATAAATACCGAAAATTTCGAAGTAATCGTTTATTTTTCTATATGGACGAACAGCAAAAACCACTTAAGGTAAGTAGTTTGTGATTAGTTTTTACGATTTTGTGACTTTCTTTCTTTCAAATTCACGTAGGGGAAATGTCCACAGAAAGAGGTCGCTTTCAGGACCTGTACCGTCGTCTAAAGAGCCGATTGTTAAGTGAAAACGATGTGTACATCTAAGATTCAAGATTAATAAATTATATTTGGGAGTTGGAGTTTAAATGATCGAGGGACGAGTAACGAATTGTGCACCCTATGTTGCAATCATAACAATACATGTGAGAGGAGAACTACAATGTAGCTATTTGATTAAGCATTTAACGTGTTTAATGGTAATCAAATAATAAAATATTTTTCTTTTTCAATTTCAAATCTTGCCAACAGATTTCCACAGGCCATAGGGGATGGAAATATCACGGAACTGTTGGATCAGTTCTCATAGTACCAGCTGTCTTCTGATGAACTACCTAGTTTTGACCAGGCAATAGCAACATATACAGTTTGTTGGGAGCAATGGCAGAGATATTAGATGACATTTTAGATGGGGAAAAAACGTTATGACACTCTTTCAAAGCTTGATAAAGCTATTTTAGTTCAGCAAATATAAATTCTGACTGTGAGAGAGCATTTTCAATTATAAAGAAAATCACACTGAATTCTGATCAGAACTTGACAATGATATATTGTGTGCCTTGTTATCAAGTAAATGTAACCAAACTGGCAGTTGTTTTGAATTTGTACTTAGTTGTGTTGCTTTAAAAGCAGCAAAACAGACCACTGTTGAATACAATAAAGGTTATAGTAGAATATTGTTTTTTTATATTAACAAATTTGTATAATGTGAAATTATGTGAACATTGTTCATATTAAAAAGTCTGCATCTACGTTGCGTGTTTTCACACGCTTTTGACATGTCATGTCATGTCATGACATGATTTCTCATTGTCAGAGGTTGGCAAGTATGATCTAGATCTGTACTTAAATATGCAAATTTTTACTAAAGAATGCAATTAATTTGTTAGACTTTCATTTAAATAAAGTGACAATTATTTATAATATACACACTGTGTTTTGTGTTTTTATTTTATTCTTTTGAATTTTTTGTACCAAAACAGAACATTTCTTTTTGTTGATCAATTTTTTTATACTCAATCCTGTAAGGGGAGATAACTCAGATAATCTTATTTTAAATTGACCTACTGTGGATTCATAATTATTCATTGGATACCAATTTTCATGCAATTCGTAGGGACAGGGAAACAAAAAATTTAAATGTCCAACTACTGTAAATTCAGAAATTATTGCGAGGTTTTTATTAATGCGAATAATGCGACTGGGTGAGTATCGCAAAAATAAGAACTCGCATTTTGATATCTGATACATATATCTGTATGCAGATTTTCCTTAAATCGCAATAATTAATCTCGCATTTTTCTCCATTTTTTAAAAATCGCAATAATAAATGCACGCAATAATTTCTGAATTTACAGTAATTACAAATTTTCTATAGGAATGTATGCAGACTATCAAAACCATGAAATCAAATATCCACAAAAATGCTAGTTTTTCTCAATCCACGAAATTGGTACCCTAGAAAATTAATGAATCAACAGTATTTTGTTATGTAACGAGAAAACATGTTGTGTTCTCAATTTTTCTTTTAATTTTCTTAAACCACACTATAAGAGCTATCTTCTCAAAATTTATTTTAAAATTTTATTTTTAAGTTTTCTTTCTATTACACAATTGATTTTTTCCTTGTATAACCTATTCAAAATCTGACAATTTTGCACAAACTGTAGTTTGAAAAAAAGTGCTCAGTGACCCATACTTTTTATAATAACATGATATAAACTACATTTTGGCAAATTATTAACAAAAACTATTGTCTTTAATTTATACACCACAGGTACTGTTACCAAGCTAAATAAGTTTAATCATTCTGTTGTATTTCAGAGAAAGCAGATACCTTACCTCCTGAACAAAGAAAAGCATATGCAGAGAAGGTTAGTTTTGTTTTTTTTGTACCAAGTGCATGAGACAATAAATTTATAAATACTATTAGGTTAAATAAGGTTAATATCAAATTAAGCTTCTTTTTTATAACAAATTGTTGAATAAATGTTTTAAACTCCTTCGCTTACCATAAAAATGCAATCATTTGTTGTCAGTCATTTATCTTCTTTGGAATTTTTTATTTTCTCCTTTCTTCCCAAGATAAAATATGGTTGTGGGACTAAGAAATAATTGCAGGATACTTTAATAGCATATGAATAATATTAAGGGTTTACAAACTTTATTCTAGCCCTTATCTTATGAATAACTTTCCATTTGATTTATTATCAAATTTTGCCACTGTTTCAAATGAAAAATAATGCACCGTTTTCTTGAAATGGCTAGACATATATTCTACATTGGTAATTAAAGATTTTTTTTGTTACTTCCCCAGTCGTGAGCATTGTGTTATGTTCATTATGTTCAGATATTTAAAAAAATCTAGTTAGGTCTTTTCTTTGAACAATTTGTATTGTATCACAGGTATTTAAATGTATCAGTCAAACAGTAAAGATTTGTGTACATTTGCTGTTTCGTGAATTCATAATCATTTAGGGGCTGTATCCATGAAAAGGTGTTTTTTTTTACTAAACCTGCAGAGTTAATATTAAAGTCAAACTCAGATCATTACATGATGAATGCTGTCTGGGCATCAATATTTGAACAATAAATACTATATCTACCAAAAAATGGTTCGATAATGTCACATGGGACCAAAAAAATCAATATTGATTTTGAGATCACTTAGTCAAAAGGCCAAGGTCACAGCAGCTATCAATAGATTTGCAAATTTTTATGGCCCTGCTGACTTGGGTCTGGGCCATATCGTTTTACCCTTGTCTGTCATTCTGCCATTCCCATACCTGTCAACCTATGAAAATGAAAATGCAGATCATGACCTGCATTGAAGAAGAACATCTCAGGTCATAACGCGTACAAACTTTTTTTCGGCTGAATTTAAGTAGTTAGGGGACATTTCTTTATATTTTAAATGGAACAGTTTCCAAAATATGTTCACATGGTGAAGTACTAACTGAAAAATAATTTAAAACTTAATTTTATTTTTCCATTGCATAATAAGCCATTGAAATATTAATGTGTTATACTTTGTCATTTCAAGCCAAGCCATACCCCTCTTCTTGTTTCATTCATAATTTTATATCAATTCTCAGGCTACTTGATTCTTTATCCATGTTGTATGTATCAAAATGTGCAACTTCTAAACATTTGTTGATATCTGTATTATGTATATAATGAAAAAATTAAGCATTTAAAGCAAGTAGAGATAAACAAATTAATTTTCAAAATAATTTTTTAATTGTTCTAAGGTAGAAAAATAAAAGAAAATAATATTCTGATATGCATTTGCATTCAATTTGGTTTAGATTTAAATTTTTTACAAAAAAAAACCCATAAAATTAAGCAAATCTAGTTTGTTTCTGAATTATGCCTTTTGAATCATATAGCTCAAATTTTACCTTATGATAATGCCCCATGGATGGAGAAGACCCCTATTTTGATTTTGAGGTAACTAGGTCAAAGGTTAAGGTTGTAACAGCAATAATTTCCCTAAAAAAGAAACCAACTTTTGGTAATAGTTATTTTTCTGGACAAACTCTATGTTTTCTTCCAAAGATTGCAAATAGGCTTTTGCTGTCTCTTCTTGTTTGTCCACACACTTGAGCTTGTATTTGGATTTTTTTTAATTCCTATTCTAACACAGTTGTTTATGTATCTTCTACTTGTTATTAATCTGTCATAGATATAAAGAAGGAGATAATTTAAGTCCTGCAACTATATATCTAAACAGCATGTAAAACTCTGCGACTTTATATTACAAAATGTATTTAAGAGTTTTTGAAACTGTGTTATAAAAGACACGTCTGACACAATTATCAACATCTGTCACTTTAGAATATTACTTACGTTTGATTGGTTCATCAGTTTGCAAATAAACATGAGATAACATGGAGATAAGTGTAAATGATGATGAAAGTGATATATTATATCAAATTACATGGTTAATAAATATGAACAGGTGGACACTTATATCGATTATATTGATACACATACATTTATGGGATATGGGACATATGATGCTTTCAATTTTTTGGCTTCCATTTCTGTTTAATATAAAATAGAGTATAGTTCATGCTCCAACAAAATCATTAGATATTTAAACACGATATTAGGAAGCATGGATTCATTTCCACAAAACTTTTTGGTTGAATTTTCTTAAAGGAAACTTAAATGATCTTTCTTATCTTTAGGTAGCAGTATCATTTTGGAAAGCTTTGGGTGGAGATGATGATGATGGTATAGATTCAAGTGGTGATGAAACATAAATACTGGATAGCAAATCAAACTTTACACAAAAGATTTTAAGGAAGGCTGTGATGTTCTTATGTCATGAAATGTTCCATTTATTTTAAGTGTCTGTGGCTATCATATGAAACAAAGTGTTTAATTCAATGTATCAGTAAAAAAATCAATGTTATGTTATATATTTCAACAAGAGTGCACATACTGAAATGTCTCGCTTGCTTTACTAGCCATGTTTGATTTCATGCTGATAGTCCTAAAGATAAAGTTTTACTACAAGTATCTCATAACCTTAACATTATCAATGATCCATGAAAAAGGTCAAGGTCAGATGAACCCTGCAAGACAGACATGTACACTTTACAATCATTCCATGCATCAATTAAAGTTAACCTATTGCTTATAGTATCTTGAAAGAGGACCTAAATACTGAAATTAAGCATTGAACAATGAAAAATGTAAATGAGGCCAAGGACAGATGATACCTGCCAGAAAGACATATAAACCCTACAATTATGCATGCATCAAATATAGATTACCTATTGCTTATAGTATAAAAAAAACATTGACCAATGAACCATGAAAATGAGGTCAAGGTAAAATGAAAACTGACATCGGACATCTACACCTTACAAATCATTCCATACACCAAATATAGTTGACCTACTCTTACAGTATCTGAGAAACGGACCTAATCAAGTAACTTTAACCTTGATCATTGACCGGACATCGACAGACATGTCAACTTTGCAAGGAATCCATATACCAAATAAAGTTATCCTATCACTCATAGTAAGTGAAAAATTAACATTATAAAAAACTTATCTTTATTTTCAAGCAGGTGCTGAACTGTGAAAATAAGGTCAAGGACAAAGGACATACAACAGACAGAAACTTCGTAACATAAAGCATCTGTATATTAGGTATAAAGCCTCTAGGTCTTCTACCCTCTGAAATATAAAAGCTAAATAAAAATAGTTTATGCTGCAGCTGCTGATGCTGGATTGTAACCTTTGTCTCACATACTGCGACTTATGTCACAGGCGAGACAAAAACCAAGATTATCATTTTACAGCCAAAGGTGAAAAAGAACATATATCAGGGTTTAACTGTTAAACAGCAACCTGGCTTTTCCTTTTTTTTTTTAATAGGAGATAGGAAAATCTAGTGGTAAAAAAAGGTCTCCCTGCAAACAGTGAGAAATTGAACTCTTCAATGTTTTGTATATTCTCCTCAAGGATTCTACTGATTATTATAAGTTGACAAAAAATGTTCTAGAAAATAGTAATAATGAATAGAATTAAAACAAATTTGTTTTAATTGTTTTTTTGGTGCCTCTTGCTGGTCTGATGAGTCCTTTTCCACTGATTTTTAGCTCACCTGGCCCCAAGATGGCCAACATGGCTAGAAATAGAAAGTAGGGGTAAAATGGAAGTTTTCCCTATTATTTCGGAAAACCGCTATAAATAGAGAAAATCTAAGTGAGGCAAAAATGTTAGGAAAGTTGAGCTCTACCTTTTGTCCATTATGTCGAAACTGTCATACGACTTCTTACAGGAGTTATTGCTCCAAAATGAAGAATTTTACCATTTTTAAAAATGTATGTCTATGATCTCGAAAAATTATATCACATAGAGAGAAACTTTAAAAAGCAAAAATGATCAGCAAGACAAGACCTACAAATAAGTCAACATGATCAAAATCATCAGAATACTCCTTATTAGTTATTGCCCTTGAATGACAATTTTTACCAATTTTTTGCGTTATTGCCCAATATTCTAATAAATTGTTAACACAGAGATATGTCTAACTTTTTAATAGTTTTGGTAGTATAATGCAAATATTGAATCCAAATGGCAATATCATGCAAAACATTCAAAGTCGATGAACCATGACTTAATGTGCAGGACCAAATAACCTCCACTGAAATTGCAATAATAAAACTGCATACCAAATACCATTGACTTATCATAATTGACGCCCTTTACACTAACCAACTTATTAACATTGTAAAGTTTCAAAGTCAATGAACCATGATAAGGGGATGTGGCCATATATCTCCATGGAAAAGACTTGCAAATGCTAATACAACTGCATACCAAATATCAATGACTTACATCAGTGGTTCCTCATAAACTGATATAATTACAAACTAACATGTAAACTATGCAAAACATTCAAAGTCAATAGACCATGACTGAGGGGGCAGAGCAAAATAATCTCCACTGAAATGAGATGTGCCAATACTAATGCATCTACATACCAAACACCATTGACCTACAACTAGTGGTCCCCCTTAAACTGACCTAATCACAAACTAATTCATGAACTTAGCGAAAGTTTCAAAGTCAATAGACCCTGACTAAGGGGGTGAGCCAAATAATCTCCATGGAAATGAGATGTGGCAATGCTTATACATTGTATGCAGTTACCATTGACCTACCGGTACCAAGAGTGGTTCCCAATAAACTGGCCTAATCACAACTAATACATTGTTGACGTTGCCGACACCGACAAAGTGATTGTATTACAGCCCCTGCTTTTAGAATGGGTAATATATTTAGTTCATTCAACATATTGAAAAATTCACAACAGGAAGTCTGTGTCAAACAGATCGTAAAAGCGCTCACAGGTTACATCTCATCACTGTCAAGCTGCTGGTACACTTGTTCTTTTATATGAGCATAGACATTCTATTAAAGTTGACATGGTTACAATCATACAAACAAATAAAACAACAAATTGTCAGCATTCATGGGCAGGCTGTATAATGAAACATTAGTGTATAGTATAATGTGTTTTATTGACTCCATACAAAAATACAATAAAAAAAAACAATATCATGGACTTGAGCTTCTAATGTCCCTTAATATCACAGCTAATAAAATCTTTCTTTTACTCTTTAAAAACTTCTTTTTTAGTTCCTTCTGTCATTTTGAACTTTAGTTGATGAAGTTGCTGATAATACTACAGGTGGGAACAAGATCATGTTTGTAGATAAATATAGATATGGATCAAAAATGTATTTTTAGGTCTTTTTAAGACTTTTGTATTTGTAAACTTTGAAACATTAAATTACAACAATAGGGAAGAATTTTGTAACTTTCAATTTATGATTCATTAAATTTGAGGGAAATTATTACTTTTATTAGTTTTACTCAAGTGGGAATGTGAAACAATAATCAAATAACAATATACTGCTGAAGTCAAATATTTACGATACTATAGGAATTACTTGCTGATGATACATCTGATGGTCAGCAGAATTCAGTGGAATTCAACACAATCTAGCCTCCATATATGTTTACTTAAATAAGTCATCTACTTAATAAATTGAAATAGGAGTTAAAACTTTGTGTGAAATTTTCACAACAGAAAACAAAACATCAGAATTAAATAAAACATAAAAACAATAAAAATAGCACTTATGTGTAACGATAAAATACAAATAATCATCAATTTTCTTCCATACTAGATAAAATTTCATCTTCTGTCAGTTCAACATTTAGTTTATGTTTTTTGACTAGATTATTATCGTCAGTAATATCATTGTTTCTTTTAAGATCTTGATTAGGTATAACTTCACTTAATTCATTGTCTCCTGCCTGTGAACTTCTTCCATTCATCACAGTTTTACCTATAATGGGTATAACTTCACTCATCTCGCTGTCTCCAACTGGTTTAGAACCTCCATTTATCATTTCTCCATTTTGGATACCGGTATTGCATGTCTGTGTATCAAGTGAGGAATTGTAAGACAGTTTATTTACACCGAGGTCGGAATCCTCTGTATTGCCATTCTGAACAAGTGATGAAAATGTTACAGTATTTGATGATGAGGGTGTCGATCCAGGAGATAATTTACATGGTGAAGATAAAGGCTTTACTGGTGATGATTTACATGGTGAAGAAGAAATCTTTACTGGTGATGACGAAGGCTTTCCTGGTGATGATTTACATGGTGATGGAACAGGTGGAGGCATCATTGGTGAATATCTCTGTGTAACTGGTGACGACAGAGGTGTTCTGAATGGTGAACTAGGCACTGCTGGAAATACAAAGAACAACTAAGTTATTTCAGGCTTCACACACTGCACATTTAAATATAAAAATACATAGAATTATATGACCGACATCATAGGCATGTTGTTAATAACATTTCTATCTGATCATGCATCAATTCATAAGACATTGTGTAACACAACTCAAATGTGATTATTTGTTGTTAACTTCTGGTCAAAGATTGGAACCACAACAGATACACAAAACATTTAAAGAAATATGGGAGCATTTCACTAGTTTGTAAAGTCTGTAGTAAACTGTGGGTCATATTATATGTGTTCATTTATTTCATCTATGTTTATATATAGGCAAATTTTTATCTTTGAAAGACTGCAATTGGTATTAAAATTTAATCTGATTGACTATACAAGTGCCCCAAGTGAACCAATTGGCTAATGCACATAAATAATATGGCTTCAACTAACAAACATCTATTGATGCATTCAGTAACCAGGTAAACTGAAATCAACAAGGTAAAAGTAATACCATTCAGAATTCCATCAAATTATCACAAGCCACAAAATTAGGCTAGATAATTTCTTTAAACTAATAAATAATTGCATCAGCAATTATCCAACATGGAAAATTAATCTCTATAATTATCACAAGCCTAAAAATCAGGCTGGATATTTATTGTTAATAAACAACTGGTTACTGCAACCCATCTGAGGCTAATGTATCTAGAAACCTTTATATGTCAGTTTTCTCTCTTACTTACATGATGCTTATTAATGTGTAAGGTATTAAATCGTTAAAAATTAAATTCTATTGCAATCCAGGAACAAATTATTTCAGATGAACAAAGAAGTCATGCATAGAACTCCCTCCTCTTTTTAAATAGAAAATGTGTTACCAGGTGCTTTAAATCCTGGTTTTCCCAGCTTTTTCTGTAAAGCAAGCTGTTTGTTTCTCTCAATTCGTTCTCTCTGTTCTGGTGTCAAACCCTGGAATAGTAAAGTTTCATATATTTTAAATATTTATTATAACAAGATTGCTACATGGTAGTATATGTCCCCTGTTGTCCTGCAGGATTTGCATATTATATTGAACAGAGTGGTATTTATACTAGACACTGAAATAATCATAAACAGATCTCAAATTTATGCTGTAAACAATTCACATAAATGAGACAATTTTCCACCAGGTCAACATACAGTCTTCAATAATGAGCAAAACCCATACACCATAGCAAGCTATTAAAGTCTAATATAATGTATTAAAGATGGGACTAAATATTTTTCATAAATTTATATTTTTCAATGTGTATGAAATTTTGTCTTTCATTTTCTTAGTTAAAATCATTATACCTGTCAACCACTAAAAGTGAAACATCAGTCCATAACAACAACTAAAGAACTTTTTTTTCACTAATCATACACATAATTATGCATTGCTGATGACACTTCAATTATTCTAGTACCTAATCAATCTTGACAATACTGACAATTGGGAAAACCCTTTCATCATTAAGTTATACAAGTGGATATGAACGCCTTTTCATCAACACAAACAATCACAACTGTAAATTCAGATGATACCTAGTTAAATCACTTGTGTTGAAAAATGTGTGACACTGTAAATATGACCTACCCCTACGGATGCAGTTGGACTTGATATAGGGGTTGCTATATAAGGTTGTGATGTGTTCTTCAGATCCATTAAAGGTTTTGACAATTGTGATTTAAGTTGAGACATGGGTGTGGTTGCTGTTTGAGATGCTGGTGCCTGTGACAATCTTTGTTCTTCCTCGTGTTCCCTGATGATATCATCCCATTCGGTCTCATCCACAGGATTTACACCATTCTGTAATCAAAATTAAACAACTTCATGTGTCACTTATATTAAAGAGTTTTTAAAGTGTAGGCATAAACATTTTTGTTCAGGGGCCAGCTGAAGCCCGCCTCCAGGTGCGGGATTTTCTCGCTGTGTTGAAGACCCATTGGTGGCCTTGGGTTGTTTTCTGCTCTTTAAGTGGGTTGTTGTCTCATTGACACATTCCGTTTCCATTCTCAATTTTATACATAAACTGACATGTTTCCTTGGTATATTTTCTAAAACATGATTAACTGATACCAAGACAACATACATGTACATCTATTGAAAGTGTTACACATGATATGTCCTACTTAATCCATAGCAAAACTAAGAACAATATTAATGAATGGACTTTATACCATTTCCATCAGATTATAGTTTGTGTGCTGTAAAACTTAACAAATTCAAGAAAGAATGTGTGTTAATAGGAGACTATGCCTCGCTTGCACTGTCATATTTAAGTGTTCAGTAAACCCTGAAAACTGGATCAAATCCTAATTTGGCTAATTTAAAAAATTTCCCTTCAAAATGAACAAGTGTACAAACTATCAAGTTTATGTGACCACAACTGCATGGTAAACTACCTTGACCAAAAAATTTAACTTGATACAGGAAAACTCTTCTACTGTAGGCGGGCATAAAAAACATGTTACTTCAAATTCAATAAAGAAATGGAGCTTTGTTTTCTTTGGCATAGACTTTATGACACAACTTGACCAAAGTAAATTATGCATAAAACATAAACTAAACATGGTGCAAAACTTTACCATAACTATTCATCTATAAAACTGTAACTTAATTCTAGTGTGGAATTCAATCCCAAGTCATGATGCATCAACAATCAAAAAGATCACATCATGTATGATTATAAGTTGCATAGCCCTGGACCTTAACACAAAACTCAACCCAATGGACAATCAAACAAAGAGACCTTTGAATGCAAATAAAACAGCAAGTTTTTATTTAAAAATCATTTCAGAGTAAAAACCAAAGGAATTTAGCAGATTGCTCAATTTACTTCAGCAAGATGTGTGAACAAGACTGGACATGGTCAACAAATGGTCTGATTTGCCAGTCAAGTCCTATATTTGGACTCCTATTTGTTTTACCTTTTTAGGACTTTTATCTTTATCACTGCCTCCAGCTTCATCATCAGAAGCATCTTGTATATAATCTTCATTCAATAATGGCATATCTAACCTCATCTTCTTTATACAGGTCTGAAAGCAATATCAAATTTGATTATTGGATCATGTTTAACTTTGTTATAATTGTCATGTAATAAATCAGACATGTTCATGACAAAAGATTTGAATTATCAAAGTACCATCTTACAACAATAGATAGTTCACTTTTGCTCTTAACTAAGCAGTTTCCCTTCCAATTGTTTTGCTTTTATTTAGTTTTTCAGTATTCAAGTAATTGGCAAGTTAGTTTTTTTTTAAATGTGACCATATAACATGTATAACAAGTTTGGTTATAATCCCCAGTAAAATTTATCAGTATCCTCCTGAAACCTCTTTTTGCACTAATTTTGGTCAATATAGATCAGTAACTGTGACGTTGATTGAGGATGTATTGACCTCATAATCAATAGAAATTTCTTCTTATTAAAAGTGACCATGTATCCAAATTTGGTTCCAAGTTCTTGAGGTATCATCTGGTAATTCCTTTTCTGTAAGAATTTTTAGATCTTTTTGCAGTATTCATGACCTTGGCCTGGCCATGTGGACCCAAGCTCAAAAACCTAAATGTGGCATTCACAATATTATAAGCTGACTTCAAGTATGTCCGATTTCTGCTAAAAAGTGGAAATACTTTTTACAACAGTTAACCTTACCTGAACTTCTTTCTTTGTCCCAAGTTTTTCTATTCTTTCCAAGACTTCGTCAAAAGGCATCATGGGAAATAGCCTATGAGCCCAGTGCTCTAAATATCTCATTATGATTCTTAAATCTTGTGTCTGAAATAATATTTTTTTACATCAATGTTTAACAAGAACACCTTAAATTTAAACATCTCTTCATAGAACTCTATATTAATCAGGGTTCATTCTCTCCACAAAGTGATTTACTGCACCAAGATTGGTGAAGCCACAAGTGGTAATCTATTATATTATTGAATGTGGTGTCCGCCATTTGTTTGTCTCTATTAGTATGCACCTTTTATACCAATATGAAAATTTCCTATATAGGAGTTATAATTCCTACCAACAGTTTTCAAACAATGTTAATTTTCAAGCTTGATTGAGATTTTGCTATTGAATCTATACTATCCATTGAGAAATTAGAACATCAGAGAACTTGTAAAGTAATTTTCTCAATTTCAAAGATTTTCCTACAAACATGACAAAGGTACCCATTTGAAAATTTAACTATGATTTTATCTACACCTTTTTATATATATTTTTTGTATTCTTGAATATATATCCATAACACATATAAAAATCATATAACACTTACTTCGTTCCCTTGGCCTTTAAACTTAACCTTTTCAAATACTTTGGGAAGAATGGGTATTCCCCTTTCACCTGTCAATCTGAAAAAAGTACACATAATTCATATAATAGTACACTGTATGCCAGAATTTTTCCATGCATGTTTATATTTTGCTATATGTGGATTGACTTAAGTTAATAATGGCAAAATATGGCCAGGAATATTTTGCTGCTAACTATCACTCCATAATTGTGAATAAAAGCAAAAACAAAAATATCCTGATATATGCTAAGATACACAACAAAAATTATAAAGAAAGCAACAATTCATAATTTTTTTTTACAATAAAATCAATAAAAAGAATAAAGTTTGGTTGTCTTGTATAGATTTGTTTAAAACAATTTTTCTAGGATTTAAATATTTTACTTCCTGTTAATCTGCTGAAGTTAAAATACAGAAATGAGAAGTGTATTCACTTAATATAGTAGTGTTAAGAACTTTGGTCATCATTTCAAGAACCTTTTAAATTTGTATCAAAAAGTAATATACACTTATTTCCCTAATACTGCCCTCTAAAACACTGGATGTTATTAGAAATTTCCAATACGTCATCTATGCATCTATAATAAACTACTATAATTCATAGACCATAAACTTTTATTTTCTCCTTAATAATAAGATATAACAGTGCTAACATTAGATATACAATAATTTTTGCTATTCTACAAATTTAAAATATTCCTGGATAATCTCCACAGACCCAAAACCTGATTTTTATAAAAACATGTCATGTGAAAGTAAAATAAACTGCTTCGCTGAACGCAGCTGGATACGCCCTCTGAGGTCCAACCCGGAACAGTTGGGGCAAAAATGGACACAATATTCAAGCTTGATACAGGTCTGAATTTAGATTGTAATTAAATATTTGACATATTATAGGTTTCTGAATAAATGTAGTCAAAGAACTTGAAATTGGTTATATGAATTGAATTTATATTCAATTAAAGATTTCTTGCTGTTGTGCAATACACTATGCTGTTGCACAATACTTAGTAAATCTGTTGTCAGACTATAAACAAATAAAATTTATAAAATTCTAAAAGGAGCTTACATCAATAGATATAATCAATTCACCAAAGTTTCAAAAGAATTGCTGAAAGCATTTTTGAGTTATTGTCTGAAAACTGGAAAATCACCCCTTTTTTAATGGATAAAAACCCATAACTCGAAAATGTAAAATCTAAAATTTATAAAATTCTAAAGGGAGCTTACATCAATAGATATCAACAATTCATCAAAGTTTCATGAGAACTGCTGAAAGCATTTTTGAGTTATTGTCCGAAAACTTGAAAATCCCCCTTTTTTTTTTGAAAAAAACCCCGTAACTTGGAAACGTAAATTCTAAAATTTATAAAAATCAATAAAATGCTTCGCTGGGGCGCAGCTTGATACGACCGCAGAGGTCGAACCCTGAACAGTTGGGGCAAGTATGGACACAACATTCAAGCTTGATACAGCTCTGAATTTGGATTGTTATTAAATATTTGACACAGCATAGGTTTCTGACACAGAAAGAATGTGGTCTAAGAACTTGAATTTTTTTAATTTACCTATTATGGTCCAATGTCCAAAATCAAAATACATGGTTAGATTCAGCATATCAAAGAACCCCATATATTCAATTTTTGTTAAAATCAAACAAAGTTTAATTTTGGACCCCAACTTGGACAAACTTGAAAACTGGGCCCATAATAAAAAATTCGTAAGGGTTCCGCGGAACGTAGTGTCTCGCCTACTTTTGCTGTTAATTGCAGGCTCAACAAAAATGAGGAAAAAAATTAATAAAAATATTCCTCTCTATACTATCTTTTCATTGTAAGTAGCTTCTGTCCAAGTTTGGTAAAAATCCAGGATAGTTTATCAATCTAATAAATGTTTTAAAAACTTAAAGTGCAGACTGTATGTTATGTTAACTGGAAGAAAAACTAAGTCCATTTACAAGTAAAATACGGAAAAAATGGAATTTATTTTTTACTTTTTTACAAAATTTACTTCTGGATACTATCTTTTGATCATAAACAAGGTTCTTTCCAAGTTTGGTAGAAATCCAGGATAGTTTAAGAAAGTTATTAAAATTTCAAAAACTTTAACCACAGAGTGAATGTAATGTTTCATGGCAGAAAAACTAAGTCCATTTATAAGTAAAATACAGAAAAAATGGAATTTTTTTTTTACAAAATTTACTTCTGGATACTATCTTTTGATCATAAACAAGCTTCTTTCCAAGTTTGGTAGAAATCCAGGATAGTTTAAGAAAGTTATTAAAATTTCAAAAACTTTAACCACAGAGTGAATGTAATGTTTCTTGGCAGAAAAACTAAGTCCATTTATAAGTAAAATACGGAAAAAATGGAATTTTTTTTTTTACAAAATTTACTTTTGAATATTATCTTATGATCATAAACAAGCTTCTGTCCAAGTTTGGTAGAAATCCAGGATAGTTTAAGAAAGTTATTAAAATTTCAAAAACTTTAACCACAGAGTGAATGTTATGTTTCTTGGCAGAAAAACTAAGTCCATTTATAAGTAAAATACGGAAAAATTGGAATTTTTTTTTTACAAAATTTACTTTTGAATATTATCTTATGATCATAAACAAGCTTCTGTCCAAGTTTGGTAGAAATCCAGGATAGTTTAAGAAAGTTATTAAAATTTCAAAAACTTTAACCACAGAGTGAATATTTGTGGACGCCGCCGCCGACGGAATGTAGGATCGCTATGTCTCGCTTTTTCGACAAAAGTCGAAGGCTCGACAAAAATCTAAACATATGTTTAGATTCAGCATATCAAAGAACCTCAAGAAATCAATTTTTGCTAAAATCAAACTAAGTTTAATTTTGGACCCTTTAGACCTTAATGTAGACCAATTTAAAAAACAGGACTTAAAATTAAAAATCTAAATACACGGTTAGATTTGGAATATCAAAGAACCCCAATAATTCAATTTTTGATGAAATCAAACAAAGTTTAATTTTGGACCCTTTTGACCTCAATATGAACCAATTTGATAGCGGGGCCCACAAATAAAAAATCTAAATTCATGGTTAGATTCAGCATATCAAAGAACCCCATATATTCAATTTTTGTTGAAATCAAAAAAAGTTTAATTTTGGACCCCAACTTGGACCAACTTGAAAACTGGGCCCATAATCAAAAATCTAAACACATGTTTAGATTAGGCATTTCAAAGAACCCCAAGAATTCAATTTTTGTTAAAATCAAACTAAGTTTAATTTTGGACCCTTTGGACCTCAATGAAGACCAACTTAAAAAACGGGACCCAAATTAAACATCTAAAAACACGGTTAGATTTGGCATATCAAAGAACCCCAATAATTCAATTTTTGATGAAATCAAACAAAGTTTAATTTTGGACCCTTTTGACCTCAATATGAACAAATTTGATAGCGGGGCCTACAAATAAAAAATCTAAATACATGGTTAGATTCAGCATATCAAAGAACCTCATATATTCAATTTTTGTTGAAATCAAACAAAGTTTAATTTTGGACCCCAATTTGGACCAACTTGAAAACTGGGCCCATAATCAAAAATCTAAATACATGTTTAGATTCAGCATATCAAAGAACCCCATATATTCAATTTTTGTTGAAATCAAACAAAGTTTAAATACTGGACCCTATCTTGGACCAACTTGAAAACTGGGCCCATAATCAAAAATCTAAACACATGTTTAGATTCAGCATATCAAAGAACCCCAAGAATTCAATTTTTGTTAAAATCAAACTAAGTTTAATTTTGGACCCTTTGGACCTTAATGTAGACCAATTTAAAAAACAGGACCCAAAATTAAAAATCTAAATACACGGTTAGATTTGGAATATCAAAGAGCCCCAATAATTCAATTTTAGATGAAATCAAACAAAGTTTAATTTTGGACCCTTTTGACCTCAATATGAACCAATTTGATAACGGGGTCCACAAATAAAAAATCTAAAGAACCCCATATATTCAATTTTTGTTGAAATCAAACAAAGTTTAATTTTGGACCCCAATTTGGACCAACTTGAAAACTGGGCCAAAAATCAAAAATCTAAATACATGTTTAGATTCAGCATATCAAAGAACCTCATATATTCAATTTTTGCTAAAATCAAACAAAGTTTAATTTTGGACCCTTTGGACCTTAATGTAGACTATTTTGAAAACTGGACCCAAAATTAAAAATCTAAATACACTGTTAGATTCGGCATAACAAATAAATAAATGTGATCAAAGATTTTACAAATCTAATGGGCCATACTGTGCAATTAAAGATTACTTCTTGAAATCTTTCAATATTTGAAATTTGAAAAAAAAATAATATTTGAAGAATAATTCTTTTTAATTTCTGAAATCTGAAATGAGAAAAAATTGACCCCCCACAATTTCTTTTTATCCCCCCCCCCTTTTTTCCCCCAAAAAATTCTTTCCCTCAAGATATGGTCATAATCTCAATTCAAATTTCCAATGGAGTTGGCAACCATAATTACCCATTTAATTTTACCATAGTGCTAACTTAATCTATTTTATAATAGAATTAAAAATATAGTGTCAAATCTTTCATATAGATTTTTTTGTAAAATAAAATGATGCAACATTCGCAGATATTTTTACTGGTCTTCCTTTATAAATATGCATTTCTTTAAACATAATTTAAAAGCAGTGTAAGGGAAGTAAGCAAAACGTTGTATTTGGATTACCTCCCTTACACTGTTTTAAAATATCTTTATTGTTCATTAACCATTACTTTATACATAATTTAAAAGCAGTGTAAGGGAGATAATTTCAATGATGTATTTGATTTATCTCCCTTACACTGCTTTAAATTATGTTTTGTACTAAAGTATTTGTCCATTAACCAGGACAACCTTGTTTTTCCCCCTTTTTTGCCCCTAATTCCTAAACAGTTTGAGCCATAACCCCCCAAAGCAAATCCTAACCATCCCTTTGTGGTATGGAAACTTGTAGTATAATTTCAGAGAGATCCATACACTGTTCCACAGTTATTGTCTGGAAACTAGAAAATGCTTATTTTTGGCCCCTTTTTGGCCCCTAATTCCTTAACTGTTGGTACCATAACCCCCAAAATCAATCCCAACCTTCCTTTTGTGGTATTTAACCTTATGGTAAAATTTCAAAAAGATCCATTCACTTAAACTAAAGTTAGAGTGCGAAAACCAATGTGTATTCGGACGACGACGACGACGCCAACGTCATACCAATATACGACCACAAAAATTTTTTTGCGGTCGTATAAAAAGGAGCTCATGTCAATAGATATAAACAATTAACCAAAATTTCTTGCAAGTTGGTGAAAGCATTCTTGAGTTATTGTCCGAAAACTGGAAAACCCCCCTTTTTTCAATGAATAAAACCCCATAACTCGGAAACGTAAAATCTAAAATTTATAAAAACGAAAGGGAGCTCACGTCAATAGATATAAACAATTCACTAAAGTTTTATGCAAATTGGTTAAAGCGTTTTTGAGTTAATGTCTGACATGTTGACGACGGACGGACAGACAGACAGACGGACGGATGGACGGACAGAGGTATACCATGATACGTCCCGTAAACGGGCATATAAAAATTCAATATCAATAAGAACCAGTCTATACAGTTCAAGGAAAAAGTATGGTGAGGTTTTCTTTTTGGCCTGTTGAATACAAAAATAAATGGGGAATGTGTCCATGGGACACAGATGATGTCCCTGCTTGCATACAACGTTATAAACGGCCATAACTCAAGAACTGTAAAAGTGACACTACCCAAATTTGAACTTGATCTGAGTTTTGTGGTAATAAGCATTGTTTATAAGTATCATAACATTTAGTTGACGTAAACTTAAATTAGAGAACAGAAACAAATATTTCAGCAATTTTGAGATTTGTAAAGGGGCACAACTTTAGAACGGTAAAAGTGACGCCACCAAAATTCAAACTTGATCTGTCTTTTGTGGTTATAAACATTGTGGATAAGTTTCATAACATTTGGTTGAGGCAAACTAAAGTTAGAGAACGGAATAGAAAAATTCAGCAATTTTTCCATTTGTAAAGGGGCATAACTCAACAACTGAAAATTGGCCACCAAAATTCAAACTCGATCTGTGTTTTGTGGTAATAAGAATTGTGGATAAGTTTTATAACATTTGATTTAAGCCAACTAAAGTTAGAGAACGGAAACCAATTTTGGGATGTATGGACGTACAGACGGACAAGGGTAAAACTTAATGCCCCCGTCGCTACGGCGGGGGCATATAAATCACCAAGTATTAATAATCTATCAAATGACATCCTTATGATATTCCAAAGACACTCTGTTAGAAGTTTTAATAAAATTTAGGAATTTGCTGTACGTCTTCAAACTTTTTTACTGTAAAGAAAACTGCCAAAATTACTTCATATTTAGATCATTCCATCAATATCTAGATATGAACTACAGCCTAAAGTGAAAATAACTTTTGCAACAAGATGTCTTATACAAAGATGATGATGTAAGTACCTAATTCTTGGGTAAGGCTATTTCTCTTTATCAATTTTTGGTCAAACAAGTTTTTACTATGGCAAAATGATATAGAAAAAGACATTTCTGTACTAAAATAGTCAAACTGCTAGTAGTCCTTTGTTAATTTATGTATCATTGTCATTTTGCTTAGTTTCTTCCGTTACCTATTCTGACATTGGACTCGGACTTCTTTTAAACTGAGTTTACTGTGCGTACTGCTGTGTGTTTGTTTATTCTACATTGGCTACAGGTATAGGGGGAGGGTTGAGATCTTACAAAACATGTTTAACCCCGCTGCATTTTTGCGTCTGTCCTAAGTCTGGCCTTTGTTAGTCTTGTATGTTTTTTTAATTTCAGTTAATTTATATGTTTCGGAGTTTAGTGTGACGTCCATTTTCACTGAACTAGAGCACATTTTTGTTCAGGGGCCAGCTGAAGCCCGCCTCCTGGTGCGGGATTTTCTCGATGTGTTGAAGACCCATTGGTGGCCTTGGGCTGTTTTCTGCTCTTTGGTTGGGTTGTTGTCTCTTTGACATATTCCCCATTTCCATTCTCAATTTTAAACTAAATAATCCTATTCTTTTAAGAATAAAACTTAAAATAAAACAATTGAAAGGACTGACTAATTTTACTCTTTTTGGCAATTTATGGGACAAAACAAAGCTTGACACAACTAGACAAGACATACTGGGGACAAAACAAAGCTTGGCACAACTAGACAAGTCATTACACCACCCTATTTTGCAGAGAATCTGAGATTCACACAGGTTTATGGGACAAAACAAAGCTTGACACAACTAAACAAGTCATTACATCACCCTATTTCTGCAGAGATTCACAAATAAGATAACAATGACAGAATTCATCATAATTTTCAAAAATATCTTTGAGTTAACTTTTACAAGCATCCCTGTTACAACTCCTCCCTCTCAACCTACCAAATCTTATATTTTCTTTAAGTTTGGTAAAGATCTAGGCTAGATAATAGCCATTGGAAAAAATTGTTCTAATTAATATAATAAACTAATTGATAATACTTTGGTTTTCTATCATAACCTTAGTTTGACACTTTGACCTTTTTATCATAAGCAGGTGTTAAAATCAGAAAATCAAATAATAAAACTTTTAGAGATCAAACATTACTTATATCCTGTTGACCTTGGTCAACAAGTTCTAACTTAAGTAAACAAGTTGTTCAAACTTCTGTAGTGTAAACAAATATTAAAGACCTATTTATTTACAATCAATCATTTCTAATATAGTTCATCTATGACCTATATATAATTGTGTATGTCTCAGGGATATACATGTACATGGATGTGAAATCAGGATTTTTCTAAGAAATTTTGCTTTCAGGAAAAAAAATAATTTCAGTAGTTTGTGCAAAACATTCAGCAGAGAATTAAGTTTGATCTTATTTGTTTTGTCTTAAAAGAGTATGTTCAAAAGTGATATTTAAAAAAAAAAAAAAAAAAAAAAAACCCTAAATTGCATTCTTTTTAAGAAAGAGATAAGTATTTTTTGTGAAGTCTTACTTGCATTCTATATATACTGTAAATTCAGAAATTATTGCGAGGTTTTTCTTAATGCAAATAATGCAACTGAGTGAGTGAGTATCACACTTTGATATCTGTTACATATATCTTTATGCAGAATTTCCTGAATTCACAAGAATAAATTACGCATTTTTGTTCATTCTTCAAAAATAGCAATAATAAATGCACACAATAATTTCTGAACTTACAGTACTGTGGGAAATTATTTGATGCTAAAGTAAAATATGAGTGTATACCTTTGCCCATCTAACTTTGGCATGGGTTTCCTCACCACTTTCTTTGCTGCTCCTTTTGATAAATCTTTTAATTTAGACATAACATCTGTATTATCTACAACAGATAATTTATTTAGGATTATGGAATATTGTAATTACAAAGTACTAACTAAGGTTTCTTTTCACATGAAAAGCTATTTTCACTATCAGTTATAAATTATTTATTTATCTATCAAGTCATTAACAATTCATTTTTCTTGATTTTGCTGACAGTTACAATTCATTTTCATAATTTGGGAACAGTTTGATTATTTTTCTCAAATAAAAATTCACATGTTAGTGCTAGGCACACCCTTCTCATATCTTAAGAATTAAGGTGTCTGACAAATCCAAACACACACACACACATTACAACTCATCACTGTTGAGTTGCTGACCAAATATGAAGTCATTCTTTTCAGTAGTATTGGAGAAAAATTTAAAGATCATTCAACATATTGATACAGTCCAAGGTATATTTCAACACATTGAGAAAATTAAAGTATTGGCAAACAGGAAGTATGTATTTGATAGAACAGAAAATTGCTTAAATGTTACAATTCATTATTGTCAAGCTGCAGATCAAACATGAAATCATTCTGTTAAATAATTTCTAAGAAAAGCGAGAAGAAAACATTTGTAGGAAGACAGATGGACTGAGGAACAGACAAGGAGATTGCAATACAGCCCCTGCTCCTACACGAGTTACTACAGTAGAGGTATAATAATAATTTGAATGAAATATTTCACAATGCTTTCTCTAATTATTAAGATGGTGTAATATTTCAAATTTTTCTCTTTATTTGTTCATGTTACATTCATGTTCTTAAAATTTTGCCATCTTAATAAGAGAAAAGGATGTTTATGATCTTTTTACCAAATCATTAGAAAAAGGTCCATTGCAGCTCCAACTGGACATTAAGTTCATGTAAAAACATCAGATAAAATTTCCCCAATATTGAACTAAAGGGAAATAACACTTTTCAACTCTTCATACTCATGAATAGTAAAGAAAGTTGGTATTTTTTTTTTTAATAAAAAAAAAGAATTCTCATGAAAGAATATTATATTATTATGGATGCAATGGTAGAATCTATACATGACATCCATGTTGTGGATATATCTAGTTGTAACTGACAAAAGGATACATTCTTATACAGAGCCAGTAAACAATCTAATTAAATCACTGTAGCCTTAGCCTGATGACCCACTTATGACTTATTGGAAATCAATCTTCCATAAACCCCATTTGAACTTCTGACTTTTTATTATTATTAGTTATTCCTGGGACTATTATACTAACAGTTATTATTATAATAGTCCCAGGTTATTCAGACTTTGAAATAATCATATCAAGTTTTCTTGCTAATTGTAATAACCAATAACAATTTGTTAATTTGTGAATACCAGTATTTCTTATTTGGAAATATTTTTACTGAAATTTGAATTTTGAAGTCAATATTACGATTTGTGTCTGTTTTAGTTGAGAAATATATATAAAAGGCTCCTAAAAGATTACTAATTAATTAAAGTTTTTGAAATAATTGGCAAAATTATAAATTAGTACAAAATCTTCCTTCAAGGGCAATAACTCCCAGGAGTAACCAAATGGTTACAGACATATTGGCATTTTGTAGATCAGTATTGTCCCACTCAACCATTCTTTTAATTCTACCCCAATACTTTCAAATTGAGAGTTTCTCTTCTCTGAAAAAACATAAGTTTATATAGCAACTATGCTTTCCTCATACACATCAACCATAATATATTTTGAGGAGGAGTATATGGACAAAAATATAAATAGAATAGAGAATGGAAGTGGGGAATGTGTTGAAGAGACAACAACCCAACCAAAGAGCAGAAAACATAGGCCACCAATGAGTCTTCAACGCAGCGAGAAAATCCCACCCAGAGGTGGACTTCAGCTGGCCCCTTAACAATAATGCATACTAGTTCAGAAAAATGAACACCACACTAAACTATAAAACATAAAATTGAACCAAAATTTAAAATTAAAAAATGTGTCAGAGGACATGAATGCCCCCGCTCAAGCTTTGCAACGAAAATGGGACAGACGGAAAGATGGAAGCTTAAGGTTAACACTTAATGCCCCTGTTGCCTACAGCAGGGGCATTAAAACATGCAAGAATAACAAAGGCTAGAGGTTCCTAACTTCGGATAGGCGCAAAAATGTTGTGGGGTTAAAGATGTTTTGTGATATCTCAACCCTCCAATAACTCTAGCCAATGTGGAATAAACAAACACACAGCAAAAAACACCATAAAAGTCAGTTCAAAAGAAGTCGGAGTCTGATGTTAGAAAAGGTAACAGAAGAACTACCCATATCATGCCAACAACTGGTACAAGTTCATTTCACCATTGTAACTGGTATTTTCTGGGACATAATTAGGTTTCCACTGGAATTAGATAGTTTAAAATACTGTAAATTCAGAAATTATTGCGAGGTTTTTATTATTGCGACAAAGTTGTAAACGCAATAATTTAAACTCTCATTTTGAAATATTTTAAATGAACTAAACAGGATTTTTCTCAAAATTGTAAAAATTAAAATCGCATTTAAGTCTAAAATGACAAAATCGCAATAATAAATGCACGCAATAATTTCTGAATTTACAGTAACTAACTCCTTTTTTCACACATCACCATGATACATTATACCATGTACACTTGATACAGAGATAACGAACTCCTTTTTTCACACATCACCATGATACATTATACCATACACTTGATACAGAGATAACGAACTCCTTTTTTCACACATCACCATGATACATTATACCATGTACACTTGATACAGAGATAACTAACTCCTTTTTTCACACATCACCATGATACATTATACCATACACTTGATACAGAGATAACTAACTCCTTTTTTCACACATCACCATGATACATTATACCATGTACACTTGATACAGAGATAACTAACTCCTTTTTTCACACATCACCATGATACATTATACCATACACTTGATACAGAGATAACTAACTCCTTTTTTCACACATCACCATGATACATTATACCATGTACACTTGATACAGAGATAACTAACTCCTTTTTTCACACATCACCATGATACATTATACCATACACTTGATACAGAGATAACTAACTCCTTTTTTCACACATCACCATGATACATTATACCATGTACACTTGATACAGAGATAACGAACTCCTTTTTTCACACATCACCATGATACATTATACCATGTACACTTGATACAGAGATAACTAACTCCTTTTTTCACACATCACCATGATATATTATACCATACACTTGATACAGAGATAACTAACTCCTTTTTTCACACATCACCATGATACATTATACCATGTACACTTGATACAGAGATAACGAACTCCTTTTTTCACACATCACCATGATACATTATACCATACACTTGATACAGAGATAACTAACTCCTTTTTTCACACATCACCATGATACATTATACCATGTACACTTGATACAGAGATAACGAACTCCTTTTTTCACACATCACCATGATACATTATACCATACACTTGATACAGAGATAACTAACTCCTTTTTTCACACATCACCATGATACATTATACCATGTACACTTGATACAGAGATAACGAACTCCTTTTTTCACACATCACCATGATACATTATACCATGTACACTTGATACAGAGATAACTAACTCCTTTTTTCACACATCACCATGATACATTATACCATGTACACTTGATACAGAGATAACGAACTCCTTTTTTCACACATCACCATGATACATTATACCATGTACACTTGATACAGAGATAACTAACTCCTTTTTTCACACATCACCATGATATATTATACCATACACTTGATACAGAGATAACTAACTCCTTTTTTCACACATCACCATGATACATTATACCATGTACACTTGATACAGAGATAACGAACTCCTTTTTTCACACATCACCATGATACATTATACCATGTACACTTGATACAGAGATAAAGAACTCCTTTTTTCACACATCACCATGATACATTATACCATACACTTGATACAGAGATAACTAACTCCTTTTTTCACACATCACCATGATATATTATACCATACACTTGATACAGAGATAACTAACTCCTTTTTTCACACATCACCATGATACATTATACCATGTACACTTGATACAGAGATAACGAACTCCTTTTTTCACACATCACCATGATACATTATACCATGTACACTTGATACAGAGATAACGAACTCCTTTTTTCACACATCACCATGATACATTATACCATACACTTGATACAGAGATAACGAACTCCTTTTTTCACACATCACCATGATATATTATACCATACACTTGATACAGAGATAACTAACTCCTTTTTTCACACATCACCATGATATATTATACCATACACTTGATACAGAGATAACTAACTCCTTTTTTCACACATCACCATGATACATTATACCATGGAAGTAATATTGAAAGGAATAACATCGTCGTCACTTCAAAGGTTTCATCTGCGTTACCGCCCATCTTTCGATAACTCGTTAATTGGTTTAATATATGGCATGGTAATTGACTCTCGACATGTGATAGATCAAATCACTGACACTTTTCGGTCATTTTCGTGTTCCCGGAAAATTACGAATAGACCAGTTGTTGTCGTATGTACGTACGAAGTAACCCGAATAGTTCACTCGTTACATTCCGCTGCTGTACGCTACCGAATAGAGTCAGTCATTCAATGTTGATTTTAGTCTATTTTTCCTATTTATGTCTTTTTCGATCTTAATAGTTTAGGCCGACAGTTATCACATATTGAATTTAAGAAAAAGGGTGGATCATTTTCAATTTTAATACTTAAAACCATGCAGTTAATTAAGAAGACATTTCTGAATGATTGTACAAAAAATATGTTTCGACCCCCTTTTATTTAATACGAATAATCCAAGTCTTCCGTGTATACCAGGCAAATTAAATATTCACAATTTTAAACGTTTCTATTCTTTAATTTGTACATAAACAAATTCATATAAAATAAATTTGCGGTTAGACAGATAGCGTCAAGCTCGTATTGTATGGTTGATTTTCTTTTTGCTGTAACGTGCTACATTAATATTAGTATTCAATTGTAAACACTTTTTTAAAATAGATATAAATTTAACATGTTTACGAACTTTTGATCCCGATTTTCATTGTCCAGTTTCAATAACGTAATCAATTACTTGAAAGTAAATATTTTTATAAATCTCGATAAACTTGGCACATTTCAACAGTAAAATATTCTATGTCTACATCTGTCTACATTATTTTGTTCAACATCATGTGAAACCTGATCAATTCATCGGTATTTAACTGTTTTACTCGGGATCCGCTTTTAACCGGAAAATACTTTTAGAACAGTTTAAAACAAACGGTAAAAAGCAAAAATATGCTAAATTAAATACAATTTTCCAAGCTAAACTGTTGTAGGTTGAACAATTCTCGTCCGTTTTTCAAGTTTTTTACATCATACGACTTCTTTCTGAAGGTAGAGGTTTTATATGATACAGCGCCACCTTCTTATTAATAAACCTCGGATTTCACACAGGTGCTTTATAATTACCGGACTCGATAAAATCATGTGACTGATAAGAAATTCCAGATGCCATTTTACAACCGCGGTATCACAGATAGTAACCAAAGGGGTCTTGCCGCTGAGACTATAATTGGATAAAATCATATGACTTTAGTACAGAGCTCTGCAGGCTGTTAATACATGCTAATTAGTCGTTGTTATTCCTTTTAAATATTACTTCCATGATTATACCATACACTTGATACAGAGATAACTAACTCCTTTTTTCACACATCACCATGATATATTATACCATACACTTGATACAGAGATAACTAACTCCTTTTTTCACACATCACCATGATACATTATACCATACACTTAATACAGAGATAAGTCAGACAAAACATAAATACAGTGGACGCTCAAATGTCGTCTCAATTCATAGATTTGAATAATATTTATTCCTGATCTCTCAAAAATTCTGTGATCTCCAATTATTTTTGTCAGTCTGATCAACTTTGAGATACTGAGAGTCGACTCTATGATTAGCACTATACCTTCATCTTCTCCTTCAGCAGCCCCCTCCTCTCCATCAGGTAGATCTGGAAGCGGCCCAACAGAGGGGAAATCATCATCTGCTGCTTCTTCTTCAAATATATCTTCCATGTCAAGATTAACTGATTCCATGTCTTTATTCTTCAACAAACTGGAAATACAGATAAATCTTTAAGCATCTAACCATACATTAATTTCAATTAGCATGCCAGTTTGCATACAGTGGTAAATAAATCTATACAAGTACAAAGACCTATACTAACAGTAATCCTAAGATTTCTGAATGCAATATCAGGGCAAAGTATCTAATATGAAGAAAATAAATTTTAGTGTAAGAGTCAATATAGGTTTTTTTCTCCATTGTGCTCATAAAAAATATCACTAGCCAAACCTTTCAAAAGAACTTTGTGGTGCTAAACATTGCTCAAGTCTGTTCTTATAGAAAAAATTTACAGTAATTGTATACTGCGAAACATATCCCTACAGTTTGAAATTTTATTCAAATACATCATGTACATGTAGCCTTATGCACGACTTTTGACAATTTTTACATCCTGTAGGCCATTACTTCATTCAAACAATTATCTCACTTACCGATTACTTTTATTTTAATGTTTTATTCCTAAACTCTTTTTTATTGAAGTAATCTTTATTTTGTTTCTGTTGCATTTAACAATTATTCTATTACCAGTAAAAGGAAAGGAAGGGGATAAGGGTGCTTATACTTTATAACAATATTTGTACCTTAATATAAAAGTAACCTACTGAACTTTTACTGAACTAACCAATTTTAATTACAACATGGTTTTAGAATCACCTTTTGCTGTCATTTGATTTTCAAGGTAGTTGCTTTTACAGCATTATAAAAAATTCTAATAAATGTATGGCAATGAAAGAATGAGAAACACTTGCAGGGAAAAGACATTTTATTTAGAGTGGAATCAGACTAGACAGGATTTTCTGACCACTGACCAGAAACCTGTCAGCTTTTTTTTTCTTTTTCATTAAACAGGGACAAGATCTGCTTTGTCAGTATACCAAAGGGTGAAACTGCATTGCTCTTACTGCCTTCTTTGGCAAACAAGGCAGAAACAACCATGTTTTTACCAGCTACCTTTTTTGCCAAATTTTTTAAAACGTCATTAACATTAAACCTTAAGATATTCAATCTGGATATCTGGACCTTCATTATTCTTCTGGTCATACTTGCAACTTATTTATTAGGAAATCCTTTTTTTCTCTTGTTCTAAAACTACAACAAACGTATGTAGTCCTGCATTCTAGTTTCACATTTTAAAAACATTTATGTTACATGTACATGTAGAATGCAACAAGAATTTCATATATATGCTATTAATTCAATATTGTTTTCAGACCCAGTATTTCCTTTTAAATTCATAATTCAATGAATTATCATGAGTAGGTAGGTAGGCAAATGAAGGTATTCTTGAAAATATTTTACAGACTATTTAGTGAAATGTTTTGGACTTTTAATGGTGCTTAACCTAAATTGTCTAGACTTTAAAACTCTTTAACCAAAAATATCCATGAAACAATCGGATTAAAATCAGATCTTTCACTTTGATCCGTTAGACCTGACCCCTTATTGAATAATTTCATATCCTAAAGGCAACAAACAAATCCAACAGAGCAAAGTGAAATGTTCAATAAATGTTTTAGGGTCGGCATGAATATTAAAAAGGAATTATTATTAAAAGGAAAACAGAAACAAAACTATATTATGTGAGGATGGGGCTTCACATTCCCCTTTTCAATTCAAGAAAAAAAAATAGTACCCTCACATAACTAAACTATTAAATCCCTTTGCCTTATCAAGTTTACTTTGATTTGATTTTAATATTCAAAAAAGTAAACCCGTAAACTCTATGAAACCTGCATGCAAGTAGATTTACATGTAACTTTTAATCCATGTTTTTATAATACACATACCAGTAAATATATATATATATATGTCTTTCTACAAATATTTTGTTACAATAACTTAAAGGGAAACTCCGCAAAAAAATGAAAAATTGATATTTTGTTCTTAAAGCATAAAAAACCACATGTTAATAAATAAAAAACTTTTATTCTCTATGTAAAGAGATCAAAATCGATTTTTGAAATTCACTATCAGTTCTCGACATATCGCCATCTTGTCGGCATGTTCGATCTAAAAAGTCACGTGATATCTATAAACCACAAAGAACAAAAAGAATCGGGGATTTACCGACCGTGCGTTAAAAACTCCCATCATCAATTGGGGATTACCGTAGACAGTTATTCAGTGTCAAAATGTCTTGTCAAGCGTACGGTTGTTCTGTCAGACAAGGTTATGACAAAAGTCTACATAGTTTTCCCAATCCCACAAAAAAAAGAAAGAATTGTATCAGACGTGGTTGTACAACCTTAAACAAACAGCAAATAGTTGCATCTATAGCAAGCACAAGTTTGTGTGTGAAGACCATTTTGAACAATATTATTTCGAGGGGATTCGATGGTAATTATCCTTTTTTAATAACAAAATAACCTAGCAGTTCTGATAGCTATAGTTATCAAATCCTTATATGATAAGATCTCGTTGAATAAAAAAAATATAGATTTGATGAGAAAGAACAGTTTCAATTATAAGAAAGACAAATGCAGTGTTCTTGTAACAATCACTGATTTACAGAAGATTCATTAGTATGCCTCTTTTATATAAAGTGCATTGATTTGTATTAAGAATAGTTCCGTATTTAGACAAGATAATTTTTCAATTAATAAAGTTATACGATATAAAATAACATTTTTTTAATTATGATATTTAACGGCTATTGACAAGGAGCAATGTTAGGAAGAGGTTTTAGCTGGGACATAATATGTTGATATAGTATAATATTCCCAGGTTATAGATGTTGAAATATCAAAATATCGGACATCTCAATTTTTTTATTAAAAGTGGGTTTCTTTTAACTAATCTTTAAATTATATCAAATTGATACGGGATCAATTCGGAACGGTCACTTATAAAGACACTTAGCTTTACAGTTAAATGTGTGACTCTATCTGGTATGTTCGGTGAAAAATTTATAGGTTTTTTTTCTTTTTAAATTTTATTTACGTTATCTTATTATATATATATATAATATATATATTTTAGCTTCCTCCCGAATTGATAATACGTATGTCAGAATCATTGATAGATGTCGTGTCAGAGCGACACATTCAGTTAGGTATTCCAAGGACGTATATTAGATACACGTCCCTGGGTATTCCAGTGACATCCTATCAACTAAAAATTCGTATTACACAATTATATAATACAGGTTCATGCATGGCCTCTTTATTGAGGTACCCGGTGTGCACAGGTAACATTTATTGAACCATATATTTGTGTATAACGTTGTTTATCTTGTGTGTTTTTGAAATTATAATTCCACCTTTTAATGAATGATGTTCTGGTAATAATATTATCCACTATTTTTGCTGATAATAAGTTTAAAAAAAAATATAAATATGACCTTTGAACATTTTTGTGAAATGAATATTGTTTTGTCATGATTCTGGACCATATTTTTGAAAAAAAATTCTTCACGCAAATACAAGCTTTTGTCGATTGGCAAACATGCAGATATATAAAGTAATGCAGCACTTAGTCACTATCAATATTAATTCATTGAAGATAAGAGAACCCTTCTCTATCTAATGTCCCTATCTTTATAAGGATTAGGACGACAGGGGAAAAGGGAGCGGAGATAGAGTGGCATAATGAAAAAAAAATAACCGAATAGAGAACAATATAGAGAATGATCGACGAAAAGCGAAATAGTTATTGTTAAGGAGCGGAGATAATTTAAGAGAGGCATAGTGAAAAAAAATGTTTGCTTGAGAAAGTTATTGCTTGCTTTGATATTTTTAGTTATACAAAATCACACATCGTGTTACTAATTGGTATTCACGTGCACTAACTTGATGCTGGGAACAGTATACAATGGTATATTAATATATATGTTCCTGCTTGATGTTTTGAGTTTCTGCATAGCATGGTTAAAAATAATTAGTATCCCATTTGTTGTATCGTAGTGTCACGGTGTTACTTTGTTAAATTTATTTAGTTTGTTAATGATTGTGTAAATAAGAATAAATCTGTATAAAAACTTCATACCATTTTAGTGATTGCCTATAGGCGTTTGATTATTGTTACATTTAAGATATATATATATATATTTAGAACCTTTCATACATCTTAAAGTAAAAGATGTGTGTCTGAGTTAAACGACACAAGAACCCTGTAATACTAGTACGAGAGTATAGCATGTAAAAATTCCTACTCAATATGGTTGTATTGGAAATCTTTTCATACAGATTGACAACTCATGGTCCGACATGCATGTAATATTTGCCACATGACGCTCATAGTTCTTTCTACCATCATCATCTTATTCATTAAATATTGCTGTAAACATCGATGGTTCACACCCAAACAAAATGGGAGTAATATACCTTCAGATCTTCTCCGTGGTATACACTTGTGAATTATATAAACGAAATTCGGTATTGAAGTGAATCTTCATCTCACAAACACAATTTTTGAATTACGATTTTGAGTGAACACCCACCAAACCAATACAAACGTATGGCAAGATATAACCATGCAGGCATTTAGTTTTCGTCAGACACAAGATAAATAATCACCCTCATAAACGTATATATGCATGCAGTTTCAAATATCAAGAACAAGCGGTCGATGTCTATAGATCATTATTAAGTCGGTTAACTAACTGTTCAGAGTCAGACATGTCAATAGTTCATTCTTGGAACCTTCATATACCCCATCCGACAATGGGAACTCTTTCTGATAGTGTTGACAACATAAGCTTGTTTATCTGTACAAGTGGTTGCGTGGCCTCTCCTGCCCCAACAAACAAATACGCTACTAGTCTGCTATCTCTGGAGTTCATCCTCAATGGCGCTTATACGTCAGGAAACTTACAAGTATACTAGTGAAGATTGTTTCAAGAACAACGAGGTTGGGACGAACTGTTCTAAAATCGTCAATATCAGTAATATATTACAAAGATATGCCTTTAATTACAACAACTGTATTACTGATTTGGATTAATGACGGCTATCCTAAAAAGAATCCTCAAACAAATTAATGTATTAGCTTAGATTTATAATGTATGTATATTCATTAATGAAATAAACGATAATTGGTATTCTTTTCACAAATAATTTGTCTAAGTGATTGTCAAATGAATTTAATTATTTAAGAATGAAATGTTAGTAAGAAAATTAAAAAAAATCATGCATGTTGTACTGTTGTATTTTTGCAGTTAAAAACTTTAAAATTGTGATAGTTTTACGATTGTTAGCATTTAAACATCGCCAGATTTTAATACAAGTTGAAGAATTCCGGTAAAGTAAATTAAACAGATGTGCAATGATTATTAATTGGGAAATGTAACATTTAATTTTTAAGATTAAAAGTACTATTCTTTTAACTTCATATCTTAACTTTATGCTTATTGCATAGAACGTAACCGAAAATTGTTCCATTTTAATATTGTAACACTTCCGGAATTAAAAAGTTGAATGTTAATTTTCAATTAATTTATATAATTTAATTATTGTTTCTCTATTGTCATCGGGTATTTCATCTAGGTATATTAAACACGCTATACTCTTTCTGTTAATCCATTCAAAATGACAATATTCACACCTGTGTACGTTTGAATTCACACCTGTGTACGCCTGAGGCTAAATTGCTGCAAGGTAAAGTTCAAACGAATTCTCATCAAATCGAGAAATAAACAATGACTGTACAAAATAATATACACACTCTGTTCACAAATATTTTGCATTGAAATGGTTATCAAAGTTATAACGGTAAATAAAACTTAAAATATTTTCAGTTCAATATCAGTAAAAATGTTCTATAAGATATTTTATGAAAAAATCTCAATAATTTATGAAATTAATTCGAAAATATTTATATTTAGATAACTTCATATAGGAAGTTTTATTCAATCAATACAAAACGGTACACACATATTCATTTTCTTTCATTCTTATATTGTGGTTATTAACTACGACCAACGGTCATCTGTGCGCTTTTAATTACGTAAAATTCTGATAAGCAATTAAGACTTTAACAGATTTTATTTTTTCCCATGATTCAACAAATCGGGTTAAAACGTCACAACCCAGTGACGTAGGTCAACCAAAAAAGTTACAAATACTTGATTTTTTCCGTTATTAGAAAGAATTTAAATTTAAAACTTTGTGAATGTGTTTTTTATGTTAAGATGAACATATTTAAATGATAAGTAAAAAATCGCGGACTTTCCCTTTAAGCATATAGTTTACTTTTAATACTTTACACAACATTTCATGTCACTCAGTTCATACAGGAGGTAAACCTTAGTTTGAAAAAAAAACAAAGAATCTTTCAGTCTTTCATTATACATGTTATATGCAACACAAAATAAATTTAGGTAGAAATGATAAAAATTTCAAAGGCTAAAATCTTAAATTTAACATTTCAAATGTCATAAACTTCTGCTGTCAGTTCAATTCATATTCACACAAGGAATTATTTGAATCAAGAATAATTTTAAATTCTGGAACCTTTTTTTTTTTTTTATCAATTTTCAAGATTCAAATAATTCCTTGTTTTCATGTTAGAAAAGTCTTCTTACAGCTGAAGGTCCTTATATCTAAAGAGTCTACAAGGCTTAATTAGATCATAGATTTAAACATGTAAAAGTATGTGTGAAGAACTGGAGGCTCCAAGGAATGCAGTTATGTAGTAAGCATTTTTTTAATCATATGTATTTCCTTTTTTCATAGCTGATCCTAAAGTAAATCCAAGTTAAAAAGGGTAACACTTAATGCCCCCTGTTGCCTACGGCGGGGGCAAGGCAACAGGGGCATAATCATACAAATAATGGAAAATAAGATGGAATATGTCATCAAGACAAGCAACCTTACAACTCAATAAAGCAAAGAAAGACTTCTCATGCTTCTAGACTATATCATGAAAAATGAACTACAGTACTTATTTCTTACGAGTAAATGTATGCAACTTTTTAATAAATTCAATACTACATGTACACGGACCATTACTTACAATAGTTGTTCTCCCATTCAGTTATTTATAGATATCACTTCTATAGCATGTTTTAAACTAAAATTATTTTAAAATTTAAGACTATTATGTACTGATGAGTAGGTCAGATTTAAAAATTAAATTTGGTGTGTTTACAATGTAAAGTTCTATACATGCATATATGTTGGTGTTTGCTATTTAAAACTAAATCTGATATTACTGTAAAGTTAGGCCTAAAGAAAGTTAATGCCATCTAGAATTACATTAGATGCATCAACATGATCAATACTGAATTTGAGTTATTTAAAGAAAATGATGGACTGTTGTTTGCTTAACATCCAGTGGCAAATATTTCATGCCTAATTGTCAGGACAAGAAGAAATAAGTCCAATAATTATATATAAGGTTGATTCTGCAGTTAGTTGTCTGGAATAAAAGGCAGAAAATTTGGACTGCCGAAAAAGAGGATCGCAGCAAAAATTTTGCCTGCAGAGTATGGTTTTATTAAATTTGTCTTTAATAGATTAAGGTATAATGAGTTTTTTTTTTTAAATAAATAATCAGAATCAGTCAACTAAAATTAATCTTCAATTTACCAGAGTCAAACTCTTCGATATAGTAAGGAGGATGCTTAACAACCTTGTGGTATTCACAGGAAGTCAAGCCACCTTTTAAATATTTTTTGTAAAGCAAGTTGAATATTTATTATATATATATATTACAGGTCAATCAAGAGTTAAAATGACCTTTCTCTAGGACTACACATTGTTAATCACTATTGACTTCATTTTCTCCAACACACAGAATGAAACATATTTTTTTGTTATATATTTTGAAGTATGAAATATAATCTAGACACATTACTAAATGCTTTAGTCTTTTCATCACTCATTTAAATTTAAATTAAATACAAAAAAAAATTAGAGAGTTTGTAAACTTATAAAATAAAACAGCATTTTTGGAACAATGTCAAAATAACTACTTGAAAAATGATCATAAAAGAATCTCTTACCATCTAAGTAATGTAGATTTTGACTCCATTTAGCCACATCAATATTTCATAGGGTCAAAACATGGACATTCTATATATAAACACTTTCAGATGACCAATGGTCAGTTAGAATATATAATATTGATAATTCTAGCCAAGATTAAATCAATATCACAGGTGGATCACAATGACCTGTACTTAAATTACCACTGGCCAATATACAACTGACCAATAACAACATATTGGTCATCCAAGGTCAATTTATTACATAAGAAATAAAAGTGTTAAACATAAAGAATTAATTATAGAATTAATAATGACCTTCCTCAATTATTGTATTACACTTAACCTTTTTAAATGTCACTAGTTTCTAATAAAAAATAAAGGCTCCTAGAGAAAAAACTAAATAAAGGATGAACTAAATATGAGATCTTTAAGCCCTCGTTTTATATTTTTGTGTCATTCAGGTAAATTCGTTAAAATAAGTCACAAAATACATCATCTAATAAAACACAGTAGGGCATTTTCGTAAAATAAAGTAATAATGCTGAAAATAACTCTAATAATGAGTAATATCTTATATAATGAGTAAGACCAAAAAGGTGGCCAGGAAGTGTGACATTTGATAGAAAAATCAAAACTATAATCAGCATGTTTATTGTGTTTGTACTTGGGAATTTCTATCATACTTCCTCTGTCATCAAAAGTTTTCTAATTTTGCTTCTTTTTCCTGAAATTTAGAATGTTATGTTCCCAGATTATGTAACTTTTTTGGGGTCTAAATTGCTTGCAAGGGGACTCAATTTTCAATTTTCTAGATTTAAATAATAGAACATATTTTTTAGGCATACTCGAAAAAGAGCAATAGCCTGTTTATACATTGATACATGAAACAGACAAAAGTATAAAGGTATGGCCAATTTCCCCTGAATTTATTTCACACACGGGCCATTTTCAATAGTCTTTCAATATTCACTTAAAACTCTTCAAAACATTTCACTAATTGCTTGTGTCGATCCTTCTAGTGTGACTTGTAATATGCAGCACTGAATCACATTATAATTTCATGGAATTACGTCGACAATGTATGTAAAAATGGAGAAAAATGTTTCAAATTACCCATATTATTTCCAATATTCTAATTCTAATAGGATTTCATATCTTTTAAATTCTGACTCTGCCATTGAAATAATCACAAAGGAAATCCGTCCTACTTCTTCATATATATAAAGAACAAAAAATATCTTATAGCTTCTACCAAAGGATTTTTTAAAAAAGATTTTCAGGCAAACTGACCCTCAAAAGAACTAAGATTATCCAAGACTTCCAAAGAATTTTTTGAAAGAAGAAGAAAGTTGATACAGTAATTATTATAACATGTCCTTCCTTTTTCCTTAATGTTTACTAAGTATCTAAGAAGTCAGAACATGTTCCTGGGTGTTTATAAGAAAACTAAGTAACTAAATAGTCAGAACATGTTCCTGGGTGTTTATAAGAACACTAAGTAACTAAATAGTCAGAACATGTTCCTTGATGTTTGTAAGAAAACTACCGTAAGTAACTAAACAGTCAGAACATGTTCCTTGATGTTTGTAAGAAAACTACCGTAAGTAACTAAATAGTCAGAACATGTTCCTTGATGTTTGTAAGAAAACTACCGTCAGTAACTAAACAGTCAGAACATGTTCCTTGATGTTTGTAAGAAAACTACTGTAAGTAACTAAACAGTCAGAACATGTTCCTTGATGTTTGTAAGAAAACTACTGTAAGTAACTAAACAGTCAGAACATGTTCCTTGATGTTTGTAAGAAAACTACCATAAGTAACTAAACAGTCAGAACATGTTCCTTGATGTTTGTAAGAAAACTACTGTAAGTAACTAAACAGTCAGAACATGTTCCTTGATGTTTGTAAGAAAACTACTGGAAGTAACTAAACAGTCAGAACATGTTCCTTAATGTTTGTAAGAAAACTACTGTAAGTAACTAAACAGTCAGAACATGTTCCTTGATGTTTGTAAGAAAACTACTGGAAGTAACTAAACAGTCAGAACATGTTCCTTAATGTTTATAAAAAAACTTAGTATCTACAAACTACATTGTAAGTTACTTCCCTTGTTTTCAGGGGTTAAAAAATTTTGTTACAGGTAACTAGCCCAGGACTTATTTGCAGCAGAATTTTACTAGCCCTGTTGGAAGAACTGCTAGCCCATCAAAACTGACCTGCTAGCCCGAGAATGCCTTACAAATCAGAGTTTGCTGCATAATTACAAAGTGGGTGTCCCTTGTTTTGAAGGCGGCATTATACACTGTATTTAATAATTTTTGTTGACCTGCTTTTTATTCGTTTGGTAAACGAACAGTGGTGCTTATCCTAACTTAGTTGTTCCCACATTCAAAGCAGACTTTTTATTGGTGTGCTCAGGAAAATAAAGGTGATATTCTCTGTTTTTTTTCATCAGCAACACGGCCGACCTTGCCCAGGGGAATCTTTCTTTCCGGGACACTATAAATTTTCCTTTCCGCTGTTCCCGGTCGTATTTGGCATTTTTGGGGGATGAATTGTCAGTCTCATTACCCCCTTCATCTACAGTTTTTCGTTTTAAAACTGATGAAGTTCCTGGGGTGCCTGTACTAAAATATTTAGAAATATTTGGTTGCATGCTCCACAGCTGTCCGACAAGACAGGTCAGTACCGATCAATACATCATACCCCCAGTACCGTTAATTGAAAATCTCGGCATAAGAAATGTACAATCCCACCCCTCCCCCCCGTACTGAGAAATCGATATTTAAAGTATGAGATTTACGATCAATACATGATACCGGGCCACCCAGAGATATTTGTTCTATTTTTAAAATAAGTACAACAGGACCTGTACAAACCAGTTCAAATTCTTGGAATCCCGGATGACGTAATTGAATCTGATTGGCTAAGATTATTGATGAAGTGATGAAGGGATTTTCCACTTTCTATTTTGGAAACACCAAGAATTTTTTGTTACTAGTCCGTCGGGCATATTGGGTTAAAATTTTTGATTGCCTGAGGCGTAAATGCTCTAGTCCAAGGCGTCAGGCTAGTGGATTTTTTAACCCCTGTGTCTTGCAATTATTTCAAAATATACCCCATTAAATCATTATTATTAAAAATCTAAACAAATACAAAATATTAAAATGCAATGACATTTAATGTACATGTACACTACAGTCAGATAAAACACAATACAGGGAACAGTAAGGTTGCACTTGAGATCAAAAATAAAGGTCAACACCAGAGGAGGAGCGACAGCCTTAGGTGCTGTGTGCAAAAAGTTTTAGGTCACGTGGTACGATTTAAGCCTCCCTCGGCAATTTTGAATCTGGAAAAAGATTGATTTGTTCATGTTTTAATATCAAATATACTCTCTTGCACTCGCAGAAAATATAGAAAGTTTTGAAATAAAAAGATTAATCAATGATAGAAGATCACGTTATATGAAATATTTTCATTATTTTTTTTACCTTTTAAAGTAAATTTTATCAATAAAGAAATTCACTGAAATGGCGGGAATTTTTATTCGATCTCTGCGAAATCACGAAGCACAGATTTTTGTTAATTTTACAAATGTCAGAACGTGAAAATTATTCAAATTAATGCCAATTAATGCTTGTGACTATGATAATCTTTTAATTGACATAAATGGAACATGTTCTAAATCCTTAATTAACAATAATGTAGACTCTGTATGTGTAATTAACAATATGGAAGTTCTCCCTGAGGCTAATGAGTGTGTCAATGCAAATAAGGGTGAAATAGTTGGTGAGAAAGGAAGTGGTCTGCAAATTGAATGCAAACGCATTAATGATCCTAAATTGCTGAATTCATTTGGTCTTCAAAAAAGGGGATTAAAAATTGCTAATCTCAATATTCAGCACATATTGCCAAAAATTGAGGAAATAAGACTCACCCTTAATGAAAAGAAAAGTTTACATATTTTGGGCCTATGTGAAACATTCTTAAATCCAGAATTAGGTGATAATTTAATTGAAGTAAAAGGGTATGACATAATAAGAAGAGATAGACATGAAACCCAAGACAAAACAGGGGGTGGGGTATTAGTTTATATAAACAACTTAATGGCATATGAAAGGAGAGAAGACTTAGAGATTGGTAATGTTGAATCAATTTGGCTTCAGATCAATTTTCCATCCACAAAACCTATTCTTTTGTGTTCAGTTTACAGACCACCTGATATGAAAGTAGACTGGATAGATGCTTTTGAATTAGAAATAAGTAAAGCATCAAGCTTAGATTTAGAAATTATTATTATGGGTGATATAAATATTGACTATGCTCAAGGATGTAGTAACAACAAATGGTCCCATATGATACAGTGCTATGGTCTTACACAACTTACTGATAATCCAACAAGAGTAACAGATAAAAGTAAAAAGATCATTGACCATATATATACAAATAAGTCCGATAATATAATTGAAACATATGTACCTTATTTGGCATTAAGTGACCATTACCCAGTATGCCTTACAAGAAAAACAAATGTTAAAGAAATACCTGATTCTAGCCACAAGATCATAACTTATAGATGTTTTAAAAAGTTTAATGAAGAGAATTTTATATAAGAACTTCAATGTAAACCATTTAATACTGTGAAAGAAGAACATGACACAGACAAAGCTTTAAATATCTGGTATTCTCTTTTCAATAATGTTTTAAATAAGCATGCTCCAACAAAAACAAAGCGAGTCAAAAATGTTCAAAGGCCAGAATGGTTAACCCCTGAAATATTAACTGCCAGACAAAACAGGGATTATTACCATAAAAAGCATGATCTAGACAGATACAGGTTCTGGAGGAACAAAAGCACATCACTTATAGATGATGCAAAAACAATTTTTATAAAACATCTATTGAACAGGCTACAAATCCAAAAGAATTATGGAAATATGTCAAGGGGCTCAACCAAACTAAAAGTTCTCCTTTTCCATCACAACTTAAGATACACAATGGTGTTATCACAGAAACTCAGCATATAGTTGATGCTTTTAACAAACATTTTATAAATATTGCCCCGAAAGATAGCCTATCAACATCTAAATCATACAAATTTGATAGTAATAAGATTTATGAGGAGGTAGCAGCAAAAGTACCTCAAGATACTTGGTTTTACATCCCCTTGATTACAGTTGCAGAAGTTAAGGACTGCCTTAGCAATTTAAATGTTGCAAAAGCTACAGGCATTGATCAGATCAGTCCTCGCATACTTAAACTATCATCAGAAGTTATTTCACCGTCAATAGCTTATATTATAAATAGGAGTATCACTGCTGGTATATTTCCTTCTGAGCTTAAAAATGCCTGTGTCATGCCAAGTCATAAAAAGGGTCCTAAAGATACTGTCGACAACTATAGACCAATATCTATTTTGCCTACTCTTTCAAAGATTTTTGAAAAGCATGTCTGCAAACACCTATACCGATACCTATTAAAATATAAGCTCCTTCATGCAAGTCAGTCTGGATTTAGAAGCCACCACTCTTGTCACACTGCTTTACTAAAACTTATTGATCAGTGGTTGAAAGCCATTGATGATGGAGAAATTATAGGTATTATCTTCCTAGATTTTA
This sequence comes from Mytilus californianus, assembly GCF_021869535.1. Lineage (NCBI taxonomy): Eukaryota > Metazoa > Mollusca > Bivalvia > Mytilida > Mytilidae > Mytilus > Mytilus californianus. The sequence continues at coordinate 25,788,174 of NW_026262679.1, read as the reverse complement.
AAAAAGCATTTGATCTGGTAGATCACATTATCCTTCTTCAAAAACTGCAGTGCTACAAAATTTCAAATTTATCATGTAACTGGTTTAAATCATATCTATCTCATAGATTCCAACAAGTTGAAAATGGGACAATCAAGTCAAGGGCACTAGAAATAAAATCTGGAGTACCTCAGGGCTCCATATTAGGCCCCCTTTTATTTTTATTGTTCATTAATGATTTGCCCCTTCATATAAACTCATCTCAAGCAGACCTCTTTGCAGATGATACTACCATTCACTGCACAGGTCGTAGTCTCAATACCATCCAGGACAGCATTACAAATGATTTAGACAGAATTGAAGAATGGTGCAAGGGAAATAAGATGTATATAAATCCAACAAAAACTACATCTATGGTTATTGGTTCTAGACAGAAACTAGCAAAACAGACCATGTTCTTAATTTGACGGTTGGTAACTCCCACATTAGAGATGTTAATGGCGAAAAGCTCCTAGGGGTTTTTATTGATGAAAATCTTGAGTGGACAGCCCAAATTAACACTTTGTGCACAAAAATCAGTACCAGGCTAAATCTTTTGTCTAGGATAAAGAAATCCCTCCCCCTGGAAACACGAAAGTTATACTTTAATGGTTATATTCTCCCTATTTTGGATTACTGTTGTACAATTTGGGGAAACACCAGGCCAGTGACCAAAATACAAATAGATTAGATAAACTTCAAAAACGAGCAGCTAGAATTATTCATGAACTTCCAGATACCCCATCTAATACAATGTTTAAAAAGTTATCATGGCTTCGATGTACTGATCGTGTAATTTACCACAAGGCCTTATATGTTCATAAATGTTTATATGGATCTGTCCCAGAATATTTGTCTAACAAAATCTCCTATGTTACAAATAAAAATGGAATGCAACTTAGATCAAATACTACCCAATTACTTAATATACCAAAGGCAAGAACAAACACATTTAGAAGATCTTTTTCATATTCTGGCCCAACTTTATGGAATAAACTACCAGAAGCACTAAGACACATGTCAAACATAAATACTTTTAAAACAAACTGCTTTAAGTTTTTACTTGAAAATCAAGGAATTATTTAAATGATTATGTATCAATTTTGATTATGTTTTCTTATGTTTATCTTTGTTCTGAAGAAATTGTGTGATGCATTGTGAGTGGAGTGTGAGGGCCTCAAGGGAGAATAGTGTTTGTACTAATTGAGCATACCCTCTTGAAATAAAGATTATTATTATTAATATTATAATTCAAGAACACTATTCGAACATTCTAAATCTTCTTAAGTATCCAGCTGTTGCTTCATAATAAGTCGCTAAAATATGATTTCCGGTAAGTAAAATGTAAAAAAAAAATTTTTGTCAAATCCACGACTACATATGTTATTTTAGGCATATAAACTCATATGTATTTTAATTATTTTGAAATGAAAATTTTGTCTTATGAATAGCCATGATGAAAAAATATAGTTTTTTTCATTATTCAATCATGCATTATTTGTGTATTGGATTGCTTAATTGCCTTCTCTCTAGTGTTATCTCTGTTTTGTTAACTGACAAATGACGAAATAATGCAGTATTTAAAATTTAGTATTTTACAAAACTTTGTGCCCATTAAAAACTTAAAACTGACTGAATAAATTAAAATATGAAGAATTCAGTGATTATCGATGTCGAGATTAGCCCTTGGTAATAAACAGTCAGTTTGGGTATAAATATGTTTATTCCCAAGAAATAACTAACAAATTTGTTTATTATGTATGTACAAAGTATATGTACACAATGTATATTGTATAATTAGCCCTTCTGTATATTACTTGTTTTTTTAATTGATTCAACAAATTTCGCTTGTCCAGATGTCAATAACGGTGATGTCCACACCATGAGTGTTTGATATAAATGGCACAGTACCACCGCGACCGATTGATAATATAAGACAAATCTGCATGCCGAGTACAAAGTGTCGTCCCTCCTCTAGGTCAACACAATAGAAAAAAAATTGTGATCTGGAATAAGTAATGCTTGAAATTTGTAAAACTCATTTGGTTAGTGGAAAAAACAATGAGAAATGTTTTATTTTCTACTTTGTTTGGGGTAAGGTAAGTGCTGGTTATGGACACTACTTGTAAAATTAACCTCTGGAAATTTATGTCTTTAATTAACTATCCCAAGTCTTTTTGCACAATTATAATTCCAATGCAATTTATTAACAAAATGCCAACCAAAAAAAATCACAGGAATAAAGCTTAACTTGAGCATTCTGCAAAATTATACCCCCTTTCTTAATTAGTAAAAAAAAGGATTATTGTAAGAATAGCACCACTCTTAAAATGAAAGACTATATACATGTAGCCCATCAAAACCATTAAGAGTTGACCTTCTATTCATGGGAATATAAATCAATGCAGAAAATTCGGTGGCAGCAACCCAACAATGGGTTGTTCGATTCGTCTGAAAATTTCAGGGTCGATAAATCTTGACCAATTAATTATATAAACAATTTTACCCCTGTCACATTTGCTCTAAGAGATTTAGTTTTTGAGATATAAGCCAAAAACTGCATTTGACCCTTATGTTCTATTTTTAGCCATGGCGGCCATGTTTGTCGATGGATACAAACTTCGGATACAATTTATAAACAAGATATCCTTTAGGAACATTTAGTTAAAGTTTGAAGGTAATTGGCCCAGTAGTTTCAGAGGAGAAGATTTTTAAATGTTAGCAAACTTGATGAACAAATTGTGTAAAATTGACTTTAAAGGGCAATAACTCCTTAAGGGGTCAATTGACAATTATGGTCATATTAACTTTTTTGTAGATCTTACTTTGCTGAACATTATTGCTGCTTACAGTTTATATATATCTATAATAATATTCAAAATAATAACAAAAAACGGCAAAATTTTGTTAAAACTACCAATTTGGTGGCAGCAACTCAACAATGGGTTCAGTGTTTTCCCTAGGCTATTCAAGCATTGCGGTACCGCTACGCATAAATTTCGACCGCCATGCATCCCGCTATGTGTGAAAATTATAACTGTGTAAAATATTTATTATCGATATTTTGAAAGTGAAGTAACAAGTGACAACACTCTACAGGTGTTTTAAACTCATCCAACTAATAATTGGATGCATCACGTCGCGCGTGCCGGGATTTTACAACCTTCTTGATTAGATGGTTATATTCGAGACTTCGGTTACATAATAGAAGTTACCAGTCAGATTTATCTCCAATGCATATCTTTCTGTGCTAAATAAAAAGTTTAACCTTTTCCTGTATAAATTTCACCTCAAAAACGGCCGGGTGTTTGACATCGTTATTTTACTGTGATCTTTAAAAAGTAGAAATTTAAAATTTGGTGTAGTCTCTGGTATTTTAAAATAAAACTAACGTAATTTCAGTAATTTCACCGTGAATGGACAAAACATTTTTTTTTAATAAAGTTTCACAGTTACTTCATCAGCTATATTTACATCGATGAATTATTTTTTGATTGGTCACAACAATCAGTTATTTTTAGATTAGTCGCGGTTGATTAATTTTATCAAAGAATACACATCACCGCCACCGGGCCGAGAAAAAGACGTGTCTTATGAAATATTTAAAAGATTTGATAGAAAACTTTCAAAATATACGTATTTATTTACGGAAATATTGTTTTGAATAAACTTGTGTTGTTCTATTTTTATTTCAATGGGCCACAAGCTTCACGTGTAGCGGATTCATTTGCCGTTTTTTTTCACAAGTGGGGCTAAATTTCTTTCACTTCGGCAAGATAGGATTTTTACAATTATGAAGCGTTATAAATAAATCGGACAGGGATGTATTTAAAAAAAAATAGTTAATTGTCATGAAATAAATGTCAGCTTAGCTTCCAAACAGGTAATTGCCAAATATGTCATCCGTGTGTCAGTATGTCAGGTATTCTTCACTGACGACTTCTGTAATTAACGCAAATAAATTTTTTTTTATTGTTTCCTGTAAAATCTCTGTGAAGCAATGATGACATTCAAAGTTTTATTTAACAACTTGCTGTTGATGCTGAAACCATTCTATCAGCAAAATTCGAAGAACAATCATCAGTTTAACAACCATGTCCAAGCAACCATCAAAGAAACGTCGCCTTACTGGCCCAACTTTTTTGACAAGTTGGTTAGAGAAGTCTACTCCTTCATCAAATTGTAGTCAGACAGATGAAAATCACCTTTGAGAAACAGACTATGCCAAAAAGTGCTCAATTGCTTAATGCATATATCAATTGAAGGACCAAAGGAAGAAGCTTTTGATTTTGAAAAATATGTGGTGACCTTTGGAAAGTTGAAACAGAGGAAGATATCAACAAAATAATGTGTATATGACATTAATTTGTAAATAACTATTGCAGACTGGATTATTGTTATTATTGTTTATATGGTCTTTCATTAATTACTCTCATCTGTGATAAATACTTTAAAATTCCATGACTTATATGAATTGCTGTACCTATAATAAAACAATTAGATTGGTATATGGCTTTAAACATATAAATTATGTTATGTAACCAATTCTGAAAAAGCGTCACGCACCGCGTTGCAAATTCACCATGGACCCACCATGCATGAAAAATTTTCTAGGGAAGACACTGAGGTTGTTCGATTCGTCTGAAAATTTCAGAGCTGATAGATCTTGACCAATTGAACAATTTTACCCCATGTCAGATTTGCTCTAAAAGCTTTAGTTTTTGAGATATAAGCCAAAAACTGCATTTGACCCTTATGTTCTATTTTTAGCCATGGCTGCCATGTTTGTCGATGGATCAAAACTTCGGATAAAATTTATAAACTAGATACCCTAAGTAACATTTAGTTAAAGTTTGAAGGTATTTGGTCAAGTAGTTTCAGAGGAGAAGATTTTTGAAATAGTTTACGACGACGGACGCCAAGTGATGGCATAAGCTCACATGGGGCCCGAAGGGCCCCGGTGATCTAAAAAGAAATGCTGATGGTTACCGACAATTCACACTGGCTACTTTTTCCAAAAATTTTCTAAAAATAACATACTTTTTGTGGATTAAAGGGACGTCATTTCTACAGAACTTCATAAAATAAATCATTTTCTATCATAAGACACTACCAAAATTGTAGATAAAACAAACATAAGGCATACTTTACCTTCAAATATACTTGAGTTCATTAAATTAACTTTTTAAGTGTATTTAAATTTTATAAAATGTCATATACTAATGTCAAGTACAGATCTTTAACAAATCTACATGCTATATACATGGTATAAATCAATTGGAGGAAGAAAAAAACATGAGATTTTGAAAAATGAAAAAAAATATTTATTTTTTTGACCCAGAAATAAAAAAATCCCTGCGTTACGGAAACTACAAAAATAATGTGGATATAAAAACCATAAAAATAATCATGAAGATGAATTTTCTTAACCTAACATTACAAAAGAACTGATCTTTTGAGTTTATGACAAAATGATACCAAAATGGGGGTTTTACAATAAGATTTTCTGGATTCAAATTAGTATGTCAAGGAATACTATCAGCTCAAATATTTTTAACAGTTATCAGTTTTTTTAATTTTTAAAAAATTTTAATCAAAAGACAATGATGATGCAGCAAATTAAGCCTATTTTGATAAATAAAAATATCTATAACATCATGGTTACGGACACCACATCATTTTTGTAGTGTCAGTAACCATATTTTCATTTATTCAGACTTAAATTCTAAAAAGAAGTTGCAAAATGTTGTTATCATGTTAGTGTTCAGTGTCAAATCTATAAAGAAAAATAGCTGATTGTTTACTGTAGCTATTCTTTCTAGGAGAATAATGAGCTGGTTACAGACACTACACTTTCTTGAAAAATATTTGTTTCTACTTTGAAAATTTCAAAAATATTCTGTATGGATCATATTTATATAACTGTATTTTATTTTAGTATTATTATATTTGAGTATGTTGACATACATATTTAATGAATAATCTTGCAATTAGTTTTATTTTCAGAGCCATAAATGATCAACACTTAATAAATTTAAATTTGTTTACCACTTCTACAATTCTGCATGTTTAATTTTAAAATTAGCTCAGATTTTTGTAATGTTGGAATCATTTTAATCGCCATTTAATAATCTGTAAACGATAACATGAGAAATGATCATTTCACTTACTGTTAAAAAGATTTTAAAAGATAAAAATAAAGTTTGAAGCGTAACCACACATTTTTGGACCACTTATCTCACAGGTGTTCAAAAAACACTCAAATTGAGATATATTGTACATGTTTGATTGGCCTAATACCTTCTGTAAAAAGTTAATTACCTGTTGTCATTGGTCATCAATGCAGATTCCTTATAAGTATTCAGACCCAGAGTAGCAAAATTTACACAACTTTTTTTCATCTACAAATTGCCACTTACATTAACTCAAATACTTCACAAAACTTTCCGACTTTTATAGTAATTATAATTCATTATTCTAATATGGGGCCGGATCACTTGATATCTTTCAAGCAGGGCTATCATCACTTACTTTTTAACTTGTTACGTGACAAATTGTAAGGAAGTTATAATGCTGTGCCATTTGAATGTATGCCCAGGGGCTGCTATGGTAGCCGGATTGGTTCAAGCCAGAGATGCAGCTAATCGTCGGACCTGTCGTACCTAGGGGACAGAATTTTAGAGGGTCCGGCAAATGACGCCTTTATGTCAGACCCAATGACTGGCAAATATTTTTACAGTTTGGGGCCGTCAAAATTGAAATTTATGTTGGTCCTGGTTACCTTGGCTTCCAGATCAATTATGTAGTTGAAAAGCATTAAAAACCAAAAGTTCTAATGATACATTTATTGCTGGTAATAGGTAAATATGGCGATGTAAACAGATCTCTATCTTCTCTGTGTTTATCCAATTTGCATAAGTCATGTGAGCATAATTGTTTTCTTATTCCTGTGATTTATCATAACATGTAGCAATGAATGAAACAAAAGTAAAATTCCGGTAAAAATATTGAATAGAAGCATGTTTTAAGCTTCTTTTTGATAGCTGAGGGGTAATTCTGATGATTATCAGGACGAGTCCTTTGGATGCAAAGTTCATGCAATGAAACGTCCAAGACAGAAAACCATGTGTCCAGGGAGCGAATACGCGCCTTAACAAGATCATTGTTAGTACGAAAAACATGTGTTTTGTCTCCATATGATGAAAAATCAGTGGAGCATGAATTAAAACAGTTGGCCAAATCAATTATGTAGTTGAAAAGCATTGAAAACCAAAAGTTCTATTAAGGGACAACTACTGACCATAATCATATAAATTAAATTAAACAAAACCAAGTATTATTTTAATTTTCTAAGAGTATTTTTTACATTTTAGTTAATGTGTGAACACACATATTCGTTTTGATGTAAATGTAGCTTGCCACTGTCTTTGTTTTTGATCTACATGTAACTGTTCTTATGCCAATTAATAAGACAACTATCCATAAAGTTAATGGATAGTTGTCTCATTGGCAAGTGTAGTACACATTCTCATTAATTTATTTGATGTTGCAGGATAATTTAAATTGAATGTGGTCACAGTCATTAAACCCCCCCTGGTCATATCTTATTTAGCTGGGGAACCATACATGTAGCTCATAGGTCCTCATGATATTTTTTGACAATTTGCGAATTGCAATTGTCAAAAAATATCATAAGGACCTATAAGTAATGGTTCAGCAGCTAATCCTTATATATTACCCAGGTTGGGAACAACCCCCCAAATGTGGGGTAACCCCTCAATGTAAGGACTATCCCTTTTATGAGGGGTACATTTCAAGTGAAAATTATTTTTTTTTGTAAAAACCACTTTTTAGTACAAATGAGCACATATTTATATCATTTGAAGAAACTTTTCCCAAAGAACTATACATCTATCTGGTATTATATGGTCAAAACATGTCCAAGAATTGTGTGATATTCCTGGACTTATATCTTCATTATTAAAAATATTTGGACCCCTCTTTTAGAAAACTTGTTCCAAGTATAATGAATTTTCCCACTTTTAAGTTAAAAAATCTAAATTTTTCTTTTTTACAACAGTAAAATGATCCCTTGTCTTAGGGACAGTCCCTCATTTAAGGGATACCCCTCATTTGGGGGGGTTGTTCCCAACCTGTAAACCTGGTCGTTCTAGTCAAGGTTTTAATGTGCATCTTGATCCAACTGGGAACTAGTTATTATTTTTCAAAAAAAAGCAGGCCTGGCAAACAGTTGATAGGACTGGCATATCCGTCTTCCATGCAGGATCCAATATTTGACAGGAAAAACAATACACCTTATCGCTATTCCCGGCTGACCCGAGAATCTGTCCCGCTTGAACTATTGACGTCATACAACAATCACTTTTCCATTGTGGCGTCAGATATTTTGTATTATGACGTCAAAATTTTACGGGAACCTGTGTGATGTCCAGTAATGGCGGACAAATAGCGATAAGGTGTATTGTCTGCATCTCTGCTAATGTCTGCTATTAAAGCCATGTATTGATGTAAGCAAAAGAACCGAAACGCAATTTGGAAATCTTTTTCTAACGGTCTTTCTTTCAGCCTATTACTGTTATCTTATTCTTATCAGTTCAAAACGTTAAGTTCTAAACCACCCAAGCTGCGCAAAAGTATAATTAATGGTCTAAGAAGACAGTGCTTTGTAACCTGTTATGTAGATGGGAAACATACACACGGTATGATCGCTTAGAAGCGAGGGTTAATGTCCAGCGATCTCATCACTGACTTCATGTGTTTGGAGATCCCCCACATTTCAATATTTATTACGTAGGGCTGAGCATACCTAATTTACCTTGAAGACGGTTTGAGTTCAGTTTTTTTACACCACTGGCACTGTCTATATTTTCTGCCGTTTCCTCTGTTTAATGTTATTGTTTTTCGCGGTATTTATTCGCGCATGTCTCTGTGAATCTAGGTCCGTTCGCCCCAATATTGGTTCGCCACACATTTCGATTCTTCTCATTGCAATGTAGAATCTCTAAATTTGCTCTTAGTTATTTCCCTTTGGCCAATCATTATAGATAAGAAAATTTATTTCGATTCGGATGAACAAAACAATAAAACACAAGCTCTATTGATGTTTTGTCCAAATATAATATATTTAACCAAGGATTTGTATAGTGCACTATACTGAGACAAATCCTTGATTAAACATATAGCTAAATAACATAAAAACAGTAGCACATGCAAACTACATATCCAAATTTAACGTTAAAAAATTGGCAATAATTCAAAATATATAGCATTGCAACTAAAACCCATATTCTAAATGAAAAATTAAAACACGAGAGGAAAGAAACGGAAATGCATACAGAGAATATAAATCATTAAAAACAAATCGTACAGATAGAAACAAATTCTAAAGTATTACCAAATATGTCTATGGTATTACTATACAAATCCTTGTAAGATGTAAAATAAAAGTCGACACAGTCTAAGGAACAACATAAATTAGCAGATCGAAGTAGCTGGATGAAAAAAAAATTAATTAAAAAAAGTTAAAAGGTGCGGTTAAACCCTAAAAGACATATATATAGGTACTATATAACTATGTATCTGGTTATCCTACATTAACTTTCTGGTTGAATAAATATGTATCAAAGTGCGGTCCTAAATGTGCATCGTTGTTAGGTTATTAATCAAATCAAGTAAAAGGGGTGTCCACAAAAAACTATGTGAATTAAGTTTTTGTTTATTCCGATCTACATTGAACTTTTGATGTTGACCCTAATGCGGTTAGCATTTAGTCAAATATGCTGATTTCTATTCAATAGTTTTCACTACTTTATTCTTCTGTTCATCATACTTTAATTTTTTTCACAGTTCATGCAATGACGCGTCCAAGACAGAAAACCATGCGCCCAGGGAGCGAATACGCGCCTTGTCGTAATTTCTGCTTCTTGCTATGTTTTTGTATAGTTTTAAAGCCAGCAAATACGAATAAACCCACAAAACTTGTGACTAAACTAAGGGATAAATAAATACGGCCGTCAAATCTGTTGTCTGTTCTCTCTCATCATTGGTAGCGTGAATAAATAATCAATAGTAGAAAATGATACTTTATTAAACTTCTAGAACAGCCGATATATTTCCATACATGTACAATATTCGAGCAACAATTATATAATTTACATACGGGGCGGAGCTACTAAAATAACATTCTTTCTCTTGTATTTTTGTACGGACCAAACGGGATCATCTTAATAAATTCTACAATGACAACGTAAATAAATGCAAGGCATACAGCTATCTGCGCTGCTTCTTACCTCTAGACTACGACCCTTACTTGTAATATAAACTGCGAGGCATACAGCTAAATGCGCTGCTTCTCACCTCTAGAAACCCCCGGGCTGAGCCTTGCTGCAAGCCAAATGTAAACACAGCAAAGACTGACGAACGTGACGTTGCACTGGTATTTATTTGAAATTCCCGGAAGTAAATATTCTAAGCAGGAAGAAAAACATAACGTCAAACGCTGACATAAAATATACAAGTCCTCGACTCAAAATACTTATAATAATAAACTTTTGTTACTAAAACAATCAAGACATATTATTTCTTCCAGTTGAGAGCTCACAAATGAACACTTTTGGGTTCACGATTACAATATTAACCCAACGGTAACGTTCTGAATAATACATGACAAATTTGCGCCATATATGACGTAATCGATACATCTAATAACATAAAGTAAAACGTACGTTAATTACTCATTCAATATACTAGAAATACTAGAAATAACTTCTGACAACTCATATAAACTCTCTTAATACAATAAGAACAACATTTCTTTACTTGGAAATAACCAATACACACATTTACAACACGCCTTAACGAGAACATTGTTAGTACGAACAACATGTGTTTCGTCTCCATATGACAAATCAGTGGTGCATGAATTAAAACAGTTGGCCAATTCAATTATGTATTTTAAAAGCATTGAAACCCAAAAGTTCTATCAAGGGACAACTATACTAGTGACCATAATCATATAAATTAAATTAAACAAAACCAAGTATTATTTTAGTTTTCTAACCACTCGAAACCGTGACCCTCCTTTTGGAAAAGTTCTAAAAATTGGAAAAAAATTAACACATAAGGAACACGGTAGTGAGTTACAAATTAGTTAAAAAGATATATATGAGAGAGCCGCATGATACTTCAAAAGAAAATGTGTCCATTTAACAGAGTTCCCAATTTCTGGAATTATATGTCTTTGATCAAAGTCAGCTATGGCAGATTGACAACCGACTACAGAGTCCTGACTTTGGTCATGTACATAAACAATTAATTTGGTAATTTGGTGGGGCATTGATATCCGTTTTCCTTTTTTTTTTAGTGGTAGAGATTTTTTTTTAATTTTTCTAATATTTCAAATTATTTTCCCGTATTCTATTAACTCGAATAATTCTGCGCCCTCTAGCGGCCTATAGCCTATCGAGGTAATGTAACAATCTGAGAATAGACGGAGATCGGCGGAATATAACGACTGACATTATTCGGGTTAGTATTCTATGTGTTTTTGCTTTTCTGCATACATCTTACACTAACTAGTTCATACGTGCAGCTCCTCTGTACTCTTATGTTTCATATCTGTATCTCTTCAAAACTGTAAAAAGGCATAAGCAAAAATACAGAACTCCAGGGTAAATTCAAAAGGGGGAGTCCAAAAAAAGTGACAAAATCAAACGTTAGACTTTATCAACCTACCGAACGAAAGGAAAACAACTGTCATGTTTATGAATTGGTCCAGGCATTTTCCAAAGAAAATGGTGAGTCAAACCTGGTTTTATAGCTAGCTAAACCTCCCACTTGTATATGACAGTTGTTAATCGTTCCGTATATTGACAAAATTGAGAGAGTGACCTAAACAAATATAATCATAATGATAACAGATAATAGGTCAAAAAAATGTGTCAATAAGTGGGATCCAGCAGCCAAAACTGTGTTAACATACACCACAGACACACAACACAACTGACTAAAAAATCAAACCAACATGCAAATAAATCTAACAAAGACGACAACAAAAAAGTTGTTGTAACTGAAAGTAAATTTGACAAAGACTCCAACAAACAAGTGCATGTTTGTAGTTAATATGAAATTTGACAAAGACGCCAACAAAAAAGTTTTTGTAGTTGATAGTACAAACAGTATATATAGTATTCACTCTCTCTAAAAGTACAAATTAAGTAACATATAAATACAAAGGTAAACAAAATGAAACCTTTGCTTCCGAATCGCACATCTGAAAAACACTGTTCACAGAGGATTTGTCTAAATGTTCTAATTATTTTGAAGTAACACCAGGGTTGAAATACTTTGACAAAATCTAATCAAGAAGTGCAGTATAGAAGGTGGGCGAAATTCATCTGACGGAACACGTTTGAATATTTTTTACTAAGAAAAAAAATAAGATCAAGAGACATTAATTGTCGAAATCCGGATATATTGTACCAATTTTTGCACCTCATGTTTGCGATATACCATCTTTTCCGCAAGTTTATTGTTTTCTGTTTGGTATTGAATTAATAATTAAGATCCATTTTGTTACATCTGGTGATCCGTTTATTTGGCAATCGCCATGGCAGTCAGCAGGGTTTAAGAACTTCCGTTGCTCGACCTGCTAGTCAAATGCGTTTTGTTAAAATATACTTTTTCACTTTTTTGGTCTTTTGGAAAATGTAGTTTGTGCTGTATTTAGACCCCTCTATCAAGAAATTTGTTTTGCATGCACACGTATAAAAATTGCGGTTTTTATCCAACGCACTCATAGGTTTGAACGTTGTTTTCAATTTAGACTTGTATATATATGGTATAACATTAATACTTCTTCATTAAAAGTGAAACATCAGGATTCAGAGAGATCGAGAGAATCACAAAAAAAAAATATATATGTAATTCTTTTGTTTCTTATGTTACCATAAGTTCTACTTAATTTCTGAAATAAGTTCACTGAGAAATGTATTACAATTGGTGTTATTACGCTTTTAATTTTACATCATTGTGCAAATAAATATATATAAAATGTGTTTTGAGATAACCCTTAATGGAAAAATACTGTTTTTCAACTGGTTCAGGCTCTACTTTGGTTTCGTCCTACTTAACACCAACAGACTCACAGAAAGTGGTGAAGATATACTATTACACGTTTTTCTCCTTGCTGAGAAGTAGTGCTGGGTCGCTTAAACTATTAATGGTATATATTTGAATAATTTAGTAATAAACCAGCAAACAAGTAATAGTTATTGGGAATAAGTCTAATCCAGGATTTCAAGAAGAACCAAAGTATGATATGATGTACATGGATCATTGTCCAATATATTTTTTATGTTGGCCAGCCTACTGCCTAGCAGTGACTGAACAAGGATCATAGGCTAGAAAATGTGTTGAGAACGTATTTTTCAGTAGAAAAGATGTACATGATAACATGATGGGGACAATCAAAATCACAAGTAGTAGAAAAACAGACAACACCAGGGCCAAAAAGCAATAAACATTGAAAACACAAAGCCATTTAAATATATATACCTCTGTCAGCCTGGAGATGTACATGTACTGATGTATGGGATATAAGGGAATATTTTCAATTCTAGGACATGGCCGGGATATCTGAAATAGTTTGAATTAATGTCATTCATGCTAAACGTAATTTGTTCAGGGATGGCACATGAAAAGTCTTCAAATAAGACTCATTCGTGTTTAAAAACGCGATTATTTTTAGAACACCAATTAAACTTGCAATGCAGTTATTACTTTTTTTAAAGGTAAAAGTAAAATGTACGTGTTATAACTTAAGTATTTATAACTGTTTCATCTCATTTGTCCTGAACGAGGAAATAACAGACAACCACAAGAGACACTATAAACATGTAATACACAAAAAAAAAATGACGTTTTTAGGATTGGTTACATGTTTTTACACAATGTATACATATGTAATACATTTGTTACACCAACAACTGAATGATACACGTAAACATAATATAACACAAAGAACACGCTCCTGCTATGATCACATCAGAGACATATGTATGTCTCTGATCACACCTTCTTAATTTAATATATAAATCATACAGTAGTTTGTATCTAAGATTTTTTCTTATGCGTTTGCAGTCTTGCCTTCTTCGGTGCAGTAGCCGGAGGCTGATATTTATCTGTTATAAAAACTACCAAAAGGCGTTATGGTTGACGCACTATAAATTTTTCATAGCATAAAAGTCAAAATTTGTTTCATCGTTGATGGTTCACGCATCACCTGGCATTGTGATATAATTAATAATTGTTTACCTGTATCGCTATATTTAGTATCAATCTAGCGACTATGTAAGCTATATTGCAAATTTTGGATCATCGGGAGGAAATTATTTTTCTTGGCATATTTCTGTTTATGTCCGATTTAAATAGCGTTTAAGAAATAATGGTAAGTACACACTAATACACACTTATTACCATCCTTTTCAGAAAGACTTGGATTCATTTAACTCTTTTTTAAAAGTGATTTTTCTCTATAATTTATTTCATTCTATCAACGATTTCAATGGTGGGTATGTTATTTTTTCAGCGATTTAACACCAGCGAGATTACATTTACCTCAAAATGAAAAAAAATATAAATACATTTTCTGTTAAAATAAGTTCTTGAATTCTAAAATTCACTCTAATTAATGAAATAATAAAAATAAGTTGATTTTTGGTGAGAAAGCCACCCGCAGAAAAAATATTTGGATAAGGATTCTAAGATTTGAAGTGAACATGTTTAGGGAAACGCAAATATATTGTGATGAACAATAATTTATTTTGACTTGTTCTTAGCAGACTTTATAATAATACTATTTATTGCCATATTTGTATTGACAAGGACATTGAGCGATACCTTCAAACTTTAAATATTGTACGTTAAATGTCATATAAAAGAAAAGAAAACACGATTGATTCTATGACAATGCACACCGCATCACTACAAATGTTAAAACCAATGTGGCTCCAATATCCCCCCTTAACCACAAAAACAAATAAATAAAGAAAAAAAAAAGGAAAATTGCAATAAATCAGTTGAATATTATAACACAGGAAACAACAGTTTTACACAAAATGCGTAAAACAAATTCCGTGTTCTTATGTGTTGCTTATTGGCAAACGACAAGGTTGTCATGTACGGGTTCACGTTTAAACTCATTTTATAGTTCGTCTCGTATTTTTTATTTTCTTATAAAAGTAAGCTTTGGGATGAAGATATTTGAGAAAACATCATCCAAGAATCATATTCAATTGATAGGTAGCCCTAAACTATTATACAATTAACATTATTTCAACTTGGGAAAATCTATAAAACTAGAAGAATTGAATATTAAATTTAAATATCGCCAGAATGAATTTAAAATTATACGAGTTGATAACAAGATAGACTATAGAACCATGCACAATTGAGAGAAAGTCATTAATCGAAATCACAAGGACAAAAATTGAAGGCATTTAAGACAGGCACACGAACATGTGCATGGAGATAAAATTCAAAAGTATAGGAGTAACAACCGGTTTGTGCACAGGAAGAGTAAACACATGGTACTTGTTGTATTACAATGGGATTAAATAAAAAAAAAGAAAAAAAGAAAAGACAAGGGATAACAAAAACTCAATTTTGTTTCATTCTACAAAATCTACAAATTAGTTTTGCATTGCTAGTACTATATCACAAGAAGTCGACATTTAAGAGTGATTGTTGTTTGCTTTACGTCCAGTGGTTATTTTTCATGTATATTCAGAACGAAAATAATTTAACAATAATAGATACAAAGTTCTGTCGACTATAGGATGAAGGACGGGAAATGAGGATATGTTGGAAAGGGGCAGAACTTTCGTCTTGCAGCAGGCAACATACAGATCTCTCAAAAATATGAGACAAAATAATCATCGGGTCTAATATCTTTTTTCCTCCTTTGTCAAAAGTTATGTATTTGCATATAAATAAATAACAGTAAATTGTTGACCAAATATCAGCTATTATAGAAATTTGCATTCTATATTTATAGAAAAAAATATTTCAATATTAAAAAATCGAATCGAAGCGCATACATAAAGAAATATATTGATCACTACCACCTAAATCAACCATCCCCCCAAACAAACAAAAATCAAAAACAAACCCCAAAACAAAACAACCATCCAGACACCCCCCCCCCCCCCCCCCCCCCCCAAAAAAAAAAAAAAAAAAACAACAACAACAAAACAAACAAAAAAAAAAAAAAAAAAAAACATAAACATAAACAAAACATAAAATCGAAATAAACCCACCCCCAAAAAAAATCCTTCATCCAAAAAGAAATAAAAGAACTGGTTTGGTTAAAAAATTATATTCTTAAATAGAATAGGGTAATGATCAATGATAATTAACAGCAAAAGTTATTTAAGTTAATTCTGTCTGCATATATCTTTCAAAACAGTTAATTCAAGAAAACAAGATTCGTTTCATGAAGTTACGTTCTGTTTATATTTTTTGATAGACCATTGTCACATAAAGTATAAAATAAGTAGATGTGGCATGATTGCCAAGGAGACAACTACAAATGTATTCACAAAAAAAAAAACAAAAAAAAACAAGGATGTGAACAACAACAGGTCAACGAACGACCTTCGATGGACACAAATCATACCGTAATAGTATATAATGCTGAGATATAAAAGATATGAATGACTATCGTCTGTTTCAAAAGATTGACAGATTGTAGCTAAAAGTCCAGAGATATTCGGCAAATAATAATAATAATACATTTAATAATGATCATAATCATAATTATTATTATTATCATTAATATTATTATTATTATCGTTATTATTATAAATTCATAATTTAACCGGCATACAATAAAAAAATTCAAAACCAAAGGAACAATAAAGAAAAACAATTTTGTTAATTCAGCATTCTTAACATTAAGAACTTATGCACATACTATGTTGTAGAACGATGTATACAAAATTTGACACATATTTACTAATCATATATATTTTAATGGGATACGTAACCACGTTAGAAGCCAAAATATACAGACCTTATAATATATGTATCAGAAAATAAATCACGACGTAAAATGATTTTTATTTGTGACATCTAACTGATGATATAACATAAAAATAACCTCATAGATGCTACATCAATAATATTGAATAATAGCAATTCCATCGTGAATTATAAATATAGTACATATTTCATCAATAAAAGAATGATAGAAATTCCATTGTTAATCATATATATTGTAGATATTGCACCAATAAAAGAATGATGGACATTCCATCGTATATTACTGATATGTAGAGCTGAACTGTATAACATTATTATATTAATCAAAGTTGATCTTAGATGAATTTGTCTATTCCTTTTATGTCTCTTTTTGTCATATAGCTCTTTCGTTTCTACGTACACATTTGTTAGGTTCGGACGCAGAAAATTTATTAAATGTTATTTTCATTTACACATTCAAATGTTAAGGTTTGGTCGTTCCCGATTGAATAAACTTCTGACGCATACAGTTTATGGAGTGCTATTTTCATTTACAACACTGGGTCGATACCACTGCTGGTGGACTGTTAGTCCCCGAGGGTATCATCGGCCCTGTAGTCAATGCGTCGGTAGGAAAGTAATGTTCCAACTCAATCATGCAAAGTGAGCCTTAGATTAATCTGACTTATTTTTTATGTCCTTTTGTGGTAATTAAGGGTCTTTTAACGTTTCTATGTATTTACACGCTCCTTTCACATTTTTAGGTTTGAGCCTTATTGATGAAGATAAATCCTGAAAAGCTTATCGGACAAACGAAATATATTAAGTGTTACTTTCATTTACACCAATAATAGAATGATGGAAAGTCATAATAATGTAGAGCTGTAAATATTACATCAATGATAAAACGTTAGAAGTTCATTTTCTAACACTTTGCCGATACCCCTGATGGTTGACTGTTAGTCCCCAAGGGTATCATCAATTCAGTATAGTCATAGCTTCGGTACTGACATGATTTATAACATAATATTCTAAAATTCCCGTTGACAAATGAGGAAATTATTAAGAAGCTTATGTTCCAACTCCCTAAGGCAAAGTCAACCTTGGATGAATTTGGCTTCTGTTTTTATGTCCCGTTAGTAATATAGCTCATACTAACATTTCTACATATTTACACACACCTTGGCTTTCAAATGTTCAGGTTTGAGCCTTCCTGATGAAGTTCAACCCAGAAAAACGCTGCTGATTTTGTGCAGTTCATCATCCATGGAAACATCGTGCAACTTCAAGAAATGAAATAATTTTAGAGACGCTTTCTTATAGCTATTAACATAATCTCACCAAATATGAAATTGTTTTTTGATCATGAACATCCTTTTTCAATACAAAATAAACTCAAAAGTTGTTACAAAACTAGGAAAGCATGATATTTTACAAATGAACAAATTTCGTCATAAAGTGTTGTCAAAATAAATTGGTAAAGGTGATTAAAAGAAATCTAAACACCTTTACCTTAGAATTAAGGAGCTTATATCATATACTTAAACCATTTTCCCAAAATTTTACTGATTTCCATAAATTTATAATGTAAATTTTCAGGGCTTCATTGTGAACTGTTGAAGACATTTTGGTACAAAGTTGCAAATCAAACATGTTTTGGTAAACAATTCGGCGAGCATTCGCTATCCAAAATGAATTGATTTTATTCCGAAAAACAATACATATGTTTACTTCCCGAGCGTGCGAGACTCTCAAGGGCAGTCTAGGTCGTGAAATACCTTCATATTAGTAGCTATACTTCAAACATAATTTTGGTTTTGATTGAGGATGTTGTCATACATTTTGGAGATAGATACTGAACATTTGCCAAAATCTGTCAAAGTTGAGGTTTGGGCTATCTCCAGGTGTTTATAATATGGTATTAGTTTAAAAAAAGCCATCATATCTTTCGTATCTTAAAGTGCACCCATTAAATTATGAATTATAGTAAATATTGAAAATTTTAATAAAATGGTCCTGGTGGAAAGTAAATTCATGGGAAATTGGCCCTTCCTCTTTGGCCTCTATCTCTTGTGAACTTTTATGAATACTTTTATAACGTTATTTTGACGATTTGAAACTAAAATAAGAATAATACTTTCGGTGCGTTTTTTCACACTCAGCAAATTTTAATGTAGTCATTATTCAAAATATTTTTCTATGTAATGAATCGACTGTGGGCTATACAGAGTGAATATAAAATAGTCTATCATCCATATGACATAATTTCTGACTTTCCATATAAATATACAATTGATGTGATTTCCGTGTGCACAACACGTGGTTCTGGTATAATCTTCATTGGGCATACTCGCCAATGACCGATAACAAACACACATAAAACGTCCGAGAGAATAAGAAAAACCAAAACGGCCTAAATAGAACTACTAAACCGTCTAGAAAAGTATTTACCAAAACACCGAACAAGGTTATTTCAAAAAGGGGAAGTCCATAAAAACTGACAAAATAAAACGTTAGACTTTATCAACCAACGAAATAAATGGAAAACAACTGTCCTATTCCTGACTTGGTTAACTCACTGGGTTAATGTTGCCTAATAGAGTTGCAACCTTATTTAAGCACATTTACATAGTTTGATGAAATGAAAATTTACAAACAAAATATATAACTTATATTTAGATCATGCCATTACCGAAGCACTGGCTACTGGAGGGATGGTACCCTTTGTGACCATCAGAAGTGGTACCGACCCAATGACAGTTAAAACACAAATGTTATGTAACAGTTACTGCAAGCGTATTAGGAGTTTCTACCCTTTCGGTGCCCCTAGTTTATGTTTATAGTTAATACGATTCAAATCGTTTTTGTCTGTTGATATATGATATTATTGTGTCGCCAGACAGCGAAGTGATGCATATGATTATTCCTATATATGGCCTTGCTTTACACTTTAGTAATCCGCAACTTCTTGAAAACGGCTTGGCAGAATTCAATCAAACTTATGGGGATTGGGTTTTCCGATTCCAAAACATGAACGAAGCCATTTCAGCTTAAATCATAATACCAAGAAATGAGATGTGCTATGGTCGGTGTAAATATGGATTTTGTTATCAATAATTAAAACAAAACTATATAGTATTGCCATACACATATGAACATTATCTGTCCTATATTTATGTCAGATACTGTATTTTGGCCTTGCACTAGGTCAGGGTTTTCTCTTACTATTTAAGACGTCTGTATGTTGGATGTGTAATGATTGATATTTTTGTCTAGATACATGATTTGTTTTATAAATTGATATTTGCTTTGCATTAGCTTTTAGTATTTGTGAGTACTCGCAGATCTGTTCATTGTGTCTTTTGTGTTTTTGTTTGTTGTTTTTGTGTTTTATATACCCATCTGATGAGTTAAGCCCTTTTCAACAGATTTCAATAGTTTTGTTCTTATGTTGTGCTGTTACACCATTGTCCCGTGTTAGGAGGAGGATTGAGCGCCAGCAAACATGTTTAACCCCGCTTCATGCTGTATGTATCTGTCCCAGGTAAGGAACCTGTGATTCAGTGGTTGTTGTGGGCTGATGTCTGTCATATATCTTATTCGTTTATTGTATTGTACTTATTTACTTAGGCCCTTGGCTCCTCCTCCGGGGAGCATAGTCCATTGACGAACTCCCTCCATCGTTTTTCTAAAGTGTTCCAGTTGTATCCTTGCTGCTTCATTTCAAATTCTGTGTGCCTGCGCCAGGTGTTTCTTGGTCGTCCTCTGTTTCTTTTCCCCTGTGGGTTCCACTTAATTACCTGCCTTGTAATGCTGCTTGTTGGTTTTCGCAGTGTGTGGCCTATCCATACCCATTTTCTTTTCTTGATTTGGATGTCAATAGGTTCTTGGTCAGCTCTTTTCCATAGGTCTTCATTTTTTACTTTGTCAAACCATCTGATGTTCATGATTCTCCTTAGGCAGTAGTTGATGAATCTTTGGAGTCTTGACAACATTGTTTTAGTTGTTCTCCATGTTTCTGCTTCATACAAGAGCACAGATTTTACGTTTGAGTTGAAAATTTTCATTTTTGTTCTTCTTGAGATGTTTTTGGTACTCCATACTTTCCCTAGAATGTTAAAGGTGACTCTGGCTTTGTTGATTCTTGATTTAACATCAGCGTCGGTACCCCCGTCTATGTTGACAATGATTCCTAGATAAGTAAACTCCTCTAGTTCTTCTATGTTGGTGTCGTTCATCTTTATTTGTTGTTTACTTTTGGTATTGATCTTCATTACTTTTGTCTTTTCTTCGTTTGGTTTGAGTCCGAGCTTTATAGATGTTGAAGAGAGAAGGGATGTTTTTTCTTGCGTCTGTTGTTGTGTATTAGATATAAGGGCTATATCATCCGCAAAATCCAAGTCTTCTAGTTGTTGCCACATCGTCCATTGGATTCCATTTCTTTTCCCTTCAGTTGCTTCTTTCATGATGTAGTCTATTGTCAAGAGGGAAAGAAAAGGTGATAGCAGGCAGCCTTGTTTTACTCCAGTTTTGACATTAAATCTCTCGCTGATATTGCCTTCATGTATACCTCTGTATTTCATGTTGTTATAGGAGTTTCTGATGATGTTTATGAATGTTTGTGGTATTCCATAATGATCCATGATGTTCCAAAGGGTTTCTCTGTCCAAGCTGTCAAATGCCTTCTCAAAGTCTACAAAGTTAATCAGTAGGGATGTGTTCCGCTCTAAGGACTGTTCTATTATTATGCGTAGTGTGGCTATCTGGTCTATGCATGATCGGTATTGTACAGTTTGTTCTTATGTTGTACTGTTGCACCACTGTCCCATGTTAGGGAAGGGTTGGGCGCCCGCTTACTTGTCAAAACATTATGTACGTGCCTGTCCCAAGTCAGGATGCTGTAATTCATTGAAAACCGTTGTTGTTCCGTATATCAAAATTGATTTTCGTTTATTTTTTTGAGCATTAATAAGGCCGTTAGTTTTCTCGTCTGCGTTGTTTTACATTAGTGATTTAGGGGCCATTATGGTAGATTCACTGTATACCGCCATCTTGGGTTGTACAACAGCAGTACACAATCGGTCTAGTTCTTTGCCTAAATCTTCAAATTTTGAGACAGATTTTCAATTATGTGTTAGACTGATTATTTGTATAAAGAAAAATAAGTGATTCATTGCATTATCCAAAATGTTAAAAAAAAACAATTATTTATGTTTTTAGAATTAATTTTTCAACTTGGCCATTTAAGGGGAGTTAACTCTTGTAGTAAAAAATGTATACTGGAATGATAGTAAAATTCTATCTCATAGATTTCTTTTTATTCTCAAAAATGTGTTTTATCATGAACAATCTATACAAATTTGGGCAATTTTGCACGACTTGTTGCTTGAAAAATAGCACGGTAACCCATACTTTTTATTATATTTTTGAAAAAAGCATGAAAAAATCTTCATTTTGGAAAAATATAAAAAAAATCTATCTGAGGAAATATATACCGATGATCCACCTTAATTGCTTACTGTGTGGTATTGGCTTTGCTCATTGTCGAAGGCCGTATGGTGACCTATAGTTGCTTACTTCTTTATCAATTGGTCTCTGGTGGACAGTTATCTCATTTGCAATCATATCCCATCTTCTCATTTTTATATGATTGAGAAAAGCACGACATTGCGCTATGTCAATATGTACCGACGGGATGTAGGACCGTTAGTGTTCATAACTGTATAAAAATACATATTTAGTTATGTTACAATTGATTAAAAAAAATCCGCAACTACTTGAAAACGACTCAACAAAATCTGACCAAACTTGCACAGATTTTTCTACAAGACAATGGTCATGAGTAGAGGACCTGATAAATATTCATCTGAGTTATTTATTGGGTTTCCCATATCAAACATGGACTTAATATGAAATAAGGAGATGTGTTATGATTGTTAATGAGACAACTATCCACCAAAGTCCAAATAACGTGGATTTAAGCAACTTGGCTGTTTCTGTTTGTTAATTATTTGGAGATGGTAGGGGCAAACGTCATCCTAGGAAGACACACATTCTGATTTTTGAACTGCCATCGGTTATCTTCCTTTGAGTTCCTCAATATGCATGACTTGATAAAGATTTCAACACAAATATATTACAGGACTTTTTTTTAAAGATTGAAACTATCATTTGCACTTAATGAATGTAGTTTATACAATGTAACAAACTTGTAAATGCCACAATGAATTAGGTTTACTGGTCAACTGAAAATCAAACCTTAACAATAAAATAATAAATCGTATGAAATAATTTTCCTGTGATTTATAATTTTTTATCTAGAAGAAAAAAAAACATGGGAAATTATGACAATTAATTTAAATTAATATTTAGAAAATGTACAAACAGTTAGTAAACACACTTGTGGTCTCATTATGCAACATCCGCAGGTATAATTAAGTGTCATGTGGTACATAAAAAATATACTAATAATTGAATTATTGATATGGTTTTTAATCAACTTGTCACGATGGAAAAATGCAAAATTTTAAAAGTTGAAAATAATGAATAATGCAAGAAACATTGTGTAATATTAATCAATGGATGACAATATAACAGATGTTTCATGGTTAGAAAAATAATGATTTGTTAAGATGTACTTATGTTTTATCTATTGCCATGACAAACGTTATCATTATTATTATCTGCTGCTTCGTCTCTGTTGGTTTCAAGTTTGCTGGAATTGTTTGTAATAAAAAAAAATTATTAGATTTTCTTTTATGATTAGTTTGTGTTAGAGATAGTTTAGTCAAGATTTTTTTTCTTTCCAAGTTCACTTACTTTGTCTTATATCTCCGATTCGTATAATTTACCACACCTTGATTCGATAGGCATGAGAATCTCATTCCATTAACGCATATTTTTTTTAATTAAGTATGTTTTTTTTTTCTTAACCTGGATTTTGCAAATTTTTCTCAGATCCTTTGTTTTTTATTCCTTTACGTATTTTACTGAATATTTGTATGTAGCGACATCTACTAGTATTCAAAATGTCAGTGTGCATTAAAAAACACTTCTAAAATGCAACGATTTAAAAAAAACCTACACGTTTGAACGAACTTTGAATTGTCACGGTTCTGTATGGCATATTTGTATATCGCACTACAACATGAAAATGACACTTGATAAATTATGCGCGTCCCAGAAGCGCTTTATTTTGATTTACTTTCACAAGGAACGCCCAAACCAAAACATTTGTAAGCCAGGGATGTATAAATACGTAGAAACGTTAGGAGCTATATGGCCAAGCTATAAGGAACAGTCAAATTAATCTGAGGTCAACTTTGCCTAATGGAGTTTGAGCATACAACGTATTCAATCTGTGTTTCTCTGTGATATCTTTTTTATATAACAATATATTTATTAGATATCATTTACCACACTAAAGTCAAATTATTATATAAAGTATATTTTTTCAATAAAAAAGATTTAAAAATCGTGATTTATAGCGGAAACCTTTACTTCATCATGAAGTTTAATATGCTTTAAAAACGATACATCATTACATATATCAGTTATGACCACGGAAATCAATCATCATTTTCTCTGATTATTTTAATTTTAAACATCGTAAATGTCAATTACATATCATGTTCAGTCATGGCCAATGAGAACGAATGCAATCTGTTTGAAATCTCATTTATAGCTTTACCACATATTAGAAACTTTGTTTTGTTAAATTTATTCGAGTAACAAATCAATATCTATATGGAATAAAGATGATTTCCGTTTCAATGGATGTAAGTATAAATTTTCAGTTAATAAATTGAAAAAAAATTCATGCTTCAAAATAAACCTTTAGAAAAAAAAGGCATTGATTGTGTCTATAACAGTACGTACCAATTATCATAATTTTGAAGTATAAAATGTTTTACATGCTAGTTAATATCAAAATGCAACAAAACTTAAAATAACGAAGAAGGTTAATGCAATTCCTGTTTTTGAAATCTGATTTATAGCTTTACCACATATTGAAAGCCTTGTTATTAAATCTATCTGAGCATAGATGTGGGCTTATACAGCTATGCTCTGAGTAATGAAATAAAATCTATATGATATAAAGACGAACTCCGTTTCAATGGATGTAAGTATAAATAAGAAATTCTACATTTTGATAGTCACATATTTTGATTGCCAGAAAATACCATTGATTTGAAAAGCAAGATTTCAAGACGTACGACTTATTGGCTTGGGCTGGTATGCATAAAACTACTTAAGTTACGATATGTGCCGAAAGGTCGGATTTTTATACATGTCCTACGATAAATTAGTACTACGATAGGATATCTTAACTTAAGTGGTTTTATGCATATCAGCCCTGGTTTTTAATTTATTGAGATTTTTGTGCAAGAAAACTTGTCTCCTTTTTTATGCAGTATTAATAAGTAATGAGATAACTAAAAATAAGGTTGTGATTGATCTGTTTGGTCACTTAAGTCTTAAGTTAAGCTAAGGTTAATACATGCTCTGAAACGTTTCCGGCTTTTCAAACCCCAGGCATCGAGCATACCTGAAGAAGGTTATACGTACTCACGGTATTCTATGTTTATTTATAATAATAGTTTTGTTCACATGTCATGTACGTAACACATTTATTAAGGTATGTTAATTAACAATCAAATTAAATTTTGAATTCTTAACATACGTTTAAAACAGGTAATATTTACAAACAAAATTAATAATATCAATGGAAGACAAACAATCTTCTGAATGGTGCGGATGCGGTTAAAGAATAGAAAATAATGGGTAAAAAAATAAAGAATAGATAAAATTAGAAAAAATAAAGAATAATGGAGTGATAACATATAAAGAACTGTTAAACGTATATATATATATATATATATATTTATATATGTGTGTGTGGTTTATTTATGTTCAAACTGCCTTTTCTTTGTTTGTTATTGTCTTATTAATGTCTTATATTGTATTATGCTCCTTGTGAGCCCATTTAATGGAAATAAAACATCTAAAGAATAGAGAATAACGGATACAAAATAAAGGATAGATAAAATTTACCAAACTGAGAATTAAATATAATAAAAATCAAGACCCTCAGATAAGCTGTTTTTTTGTTGTCTTGAAAATGTTTGACTTAATTTAGAGTTTAATGTATGGATGAGACGTACCTACAAAGATGGATCTATACATGGGAAGCTATATAATAAAATATGTTAAAAATGATTGATCATTACCATTTCAACTTATGAAATCCGAATCATCTTTTCTCGGCACATCTGTTTGCAGACGAAAACCAAATGCAAAATCTGCTTTAATTTAAAGGTGAACAAAAGTTGCTGGTAGCAATCAAAATGACAAGAAAAAAGATTTGTTGTTTTATTTATTTTTTGTTCCGATATATTATATATACTTTATCATTGTATCTGTCATTTCTTCAAATAAAAACATCTTGTTTATTTGACCCTCAGAAAAAAAAAATATATATACATTTACACGTAAGAATAACTAACCGTCGTTACAACAATCCAGAAATACTCGTATAACAAACAAATAGCATTCTTGGGGATGTATAGAAGGACGCAACCGATGCATTGAATCTTGGATATGTATATAAGGACGCTACCAATGCATTGTATCTTGGGGATATATAGAAGGACGCAACCAATGCATTGAATCTTGGGAATGTATAGAAGGACGCAACCAATGCATTTAATCTTGGGGATGTATAGAAGGACGAAACCAATGCATTGAATCTTGGGGATGTATAGAAGGACGCAACCGATGCATTGTATCTTGGGGATGTATAGAAGGACGCAACCAATGCATTGTATCTTGGGGATGTATAGAAGGACGCAACCAATGCATTGAATCTTGGGGATGTATAGAAGGACGCAACCAATGCATTATATCTTGGGGATGTATAGAAGGACGCAACCAATGCATTATATCTTGGGGGTGTATAAAAGGACGCAACCGATGCATTGTATCTTGGGGATGTATAGAAGGACGCAACCAATGAATTGAATCTTGGGGATGTATAGAAGGACGCAACCGATGCATTGTATCTTGGGGATGTATAGAAGGACGAAACCGATGCATTGTATCTTGGGGATGTATAGAAGGACGCAACCAATGCATTGTATCTTGGGGATGTATAGAAGGACGCAACCAATGCATTGAATCTTGGGGATGTATAGAAGGACGCAACCAATGCATTATATCTTGGGGATGTATAGAAGGACGCAACCAATGCATTATATCTTGGGGGTGTATAGAAGGACGCAACCGATGCATTGTATCTTGGGGATGTATAGAAGGACGAAACCGATGCATTGTATCTTGGGGATGTATAGAAGGACGCAACCAATGCATTGTATCTTGGGGATGTATAGAAGGACGCAACCAATGCATTGAATCTTGGGGATGTATAGAAGGACGCAACCAATGCATTATATCTTGGGGATGTATAGAAGGACGAAACCGCGATGCATTATATCTTGGGGGTGTATAGAAGGACGCAACCGATGCATTGTATCTTGGGGATGTATAGAAAGACGCAACCAATGAATTGAATCTTGGGGATGTATAGAAGGACGCAACCGATGCATTGTATCTTGGGGATGTATAGAAGGACGAAACCGATGCATTGTATCTTGGGGATGTATAGAAGGACGCAACCAATGCATTGTATTTTGGGGATGTATAGAAGGACGCAACCAATGCATTGAATCTTGGGGATGTATAGAAGGACGCAACCAATGCATTATATCTTGGGGATGTATAGAAGGACGCAACCAATGCATTATATCTTGGGGGTGTATAGAAGGACGCAACCGATGCATTGTATCTTGGGGATGTATAGAAGGACGAAACCGATGCATTGTATCTTGGGGATGTATAGAAGGACGCAACCAATGCATTGTATCTTGGGGATGTATAGAAGGACGCAACCAATGCATTGAATCTTGGGGATGTATAGAAGGACGCAACCAATGCATTATATCTTGGGGATGTATAGAAGGACGAAACCGCGATGCATTATATCTTGGGGGTGTATAGAAGGACGCAACCAATGCATTGTATCCATCTTTTTTTTTAAATTCCGAATAATCGTTTATTAAAGTATAACTACTTTACCAGCTAGCTTGAAAATAACATGAGGATATCGTTTATTTGATAGACTTTCACCTAGCATTGTGCAAAGTGCTCAAAAGAAAGGAGGGGGGGGTGTTTAAATTAAGAAATTGTTAAAACGTTTAACCGTTGGAAGATTTTTTTTAAGAAGAACAGAAAAAGAGTTATTTTAAGCATGGTTAAAATGTAACAAAAAAAACCCCACAAAATGATCAAGATGAAAATGTTTTCATATCTTAAAAAAGGGACAAATTTCTAAATAATTCTCATTACAATCAGTACTATCTTCTCGAAACGGAAATCAAATAAGATTCAAAAATCTTGAAATGAGTAACAAGTCTATTATTCAAATTATCTGACCATAATTATATTTTTACTTTTTTTCAGGTTTTTCTGTCTTATTGGCTGACATTTCTTAGTTCTCTTCTAATCTTTTTGGCTCAAGGTAAGCTTAATATAGTTATGATAATTGACATTCATTTCATCATTAATTTACATACTATTTCTTGTCAATGAAGAATCATTTCATTAGACGGTTCTAAAATATAAAGTACATACACACTTGTTTATGTCGTTGCTGTTTTATATCGTTTAAAGCACAGCCAACCATATAAGAGTCGAGGACGGTATGAATTCATATCTGAGGTTAAGTAATTTGAGCTTGCTTTCAGTAAATGCGAGCTTCTTTGCTGTGGTATATTTTTTTTTAGTATTGTTTGTTTCACTTGTGTTTTTGCTATCTAATATATCATCATTTAAGAGTTAAGGACTTTTCCTGTATTGAATTTAATTGTATGTTCTTATATGTACTTTTCGCGAGTTCTTTGATCTCCTTTAAAAGGTTGAGGTTTGGGATCTAATAAAATCTCGATTATACGCGCCGCATGTTCATTATAAACATAAGAAGATGTGGTATAATTGCCAAGGAGACAACTCTCCACGGTCATTAGTCTGTCTCAAGTCAGGAAACTCGGTAGTGGTTTTAATATCTTAATGTCTTTTAGTTACTAGTATTTGATTGGTTGATATGCTGTCTCAATGACGATTTTCTTGATAGGGATTCTTTACAACCAAAGATTATTAAGTAAAAATTATATGATTATAGGGTGAGCAACAATGATAAGTGAACTATTTCTTCCAGTGACAGTATTAAGGTTTTTGACTTTACCTACCCAAAGACTGTAGATGATGTATTCAGTCATTGATATAAACATTTTCTTTGATCTGAATAAAATATTGATGTTGCAAAGTGAGAAAAAAGAATTTGGTTTTAACCTAAACGAAACTATTAGTATTGGAACTCAAACATTCAATCAACTTTATGAACTATAAAGTGTAGAAAAATGAATTAAGCATACGTGTAAATTTACAGGCAGACAGCTACACCGCCTTTTAAAATTACTTATTGATCTCATTATATTTGGACAAATAAATGAGATATGACTAACGTATACTAATTATTGCAAGCTATTTATTAAATAAATGGGAAATGATAAATCGAAGCTTTGGTTAAATTATGTACTTGATTAAAACGAATATTAATTAATAGGCCGCTTTGTCTGTGGTTAGTGGGATCTAAAACATGCAACAATACACGTCATTAGTATACTAAATGACAAAAACATACCAAATCAATTCTCCATCATATTTTGAACTCTTTTTGTAGTTAGTGCCTCTGTATTATCATGAACTATCATTGATTTGGTCATGATTATAAATTAACTATTTACAAAACTTACTAAGGATTTTCTACCCAAAGAAAAGATTACTATAGCTGTATTTGGCAAAACCTTTCGAAATTTTGGGTTCCCAATGCCCTTCAGCTTCGTCCTTTATTTAGCCTTTTTAACTTTTTTGATTCGAGCGTCACTGATGAGTCTTTTGTTGACGAAACGCGCGTCTGCGACTCATTTCACAAATAATCTTACTAAAAAAATGGCACGTAAGTCATGAACATTTCAGTATAACTTAAAATCAATTTTTGTCTTAAAATTTTCTGTGAAACAAGACTCTGGCGTACACAATTTTAAGTCTAGTATCTATGATGAATACCTGTGTGTGTGTGTGTGAAATACTGGGCAAAGTGCAAATCTGGCTTGTATGGCTGTCAATGTGACTACGGAATGTCAGTTTTTCAGCAAAATTTTCAAAAAGAATGGTGCTTATTTTGTTTTATATGATATCCTACTATAAGATCCTAAACTTTACAAAATATTTGTACAAATATTGAAGTTGTGTACTCGAAATTCTGTCACTTTAAAATAGTTGAAAAGATTTAAAGATAAGACATGACTATATATTGGTCAGTGAACCACAGTAAAGCACAGAAATATAACATTCGATAGATAAAGACTTAGTGGGGCTATATTTTTACATTTTACTAACGATTATTTTCACAAATAAAATATAACGTTTTGCCTCTACAGTATTGCGTGAAAGTCCAGTTTTTGCTATTAACACTTTAATACACACAAGTCATTTAAGCTATTTAGTCTACCTTAGCATATATTTTTCAAATGCAGCATAACAAATAAGTAAAACAACATCTTTTAATGATGATCTTTTGAATTTACTTGCCCTTCCGTAAAGTAACCTCTGTCCTTGATTCCGGTCAATCCACTATATTATAGCTTAAACTGCTTCGGTCTAGTTAAGCTACCAACACGTGGCTACTAACACGTGGCTACCAACAATCAATCATGTTTGTTGTTATGATATTATGTCATTTTTACAACAAAAAAAGTTCCGATTGAAAATTTTATTTTCGATGCCTTAAATGAAACGTATACCCAGTATTCAGCACTTCTGTGTTGACATGAATTATCATTGGTATTATGATATTTATAAAATAACTATTTACAAAACCTCGAATTGTTAGAAATACTAAATATGTTCTACCCCAGGAATAAATTACCGTAACTGTATTTGGCCAAACCTTTTGGAATTTTTGGCTCTCAATGCTCTTTAACCTCTTACTTTATTTGCCTGATAACTTTTTTTATGCGAGCGTCACTGATGAGTCTTTTGTAGACGAAACGCGCGTCTGGCGTACAAAATTATGAATCTGGTCTCTTTGATGAGTTTTTCTATATATGGTTTGTGTCCTGTCATAGTGTCATAAATTCATCAAGATATACAAGTTAGATTTATAGAAACAAATGGACTTGTTTACAGCGATATTTTTATTTGGTCTTTTCTTTACTGATATATGTACATGTTAAAACGTCCACTTCATGTTGTTTTGTGTATTTTATAGGTTCTGAAGCAAGTAGATGGATTTCAAGAAGCATAAATGATTATAGACGTCCACCATTTCGTCAACAGCCATCTCTTGACATCCATCCGGATTATGGCCCCGATTATGGCCAAACCTATCGCCAGGATCCATCTTTCGCTGCTAGATACAATATGATACCATCGACACCTCCTACGTTTTATGAGTTTTTCGACCCTATTTCTGGTGTACACAAGAAGATTCGCAATCATTTCGATCATCAGAGACCAACTTATCGACCACATCCACAAGAATATTCCAGAACCTTAAGATTAAGGGATGCCTCTCCTTTTCCGTCGACATATGAAAATAAGCAATACAAAAATACATACAACGCACCACATGAAAATTCATATGCAAACGATAAACAATTTTATTTAGACTTTGCAACGAGAAGACAAAAAAGTTTTAGGAACAATGCCCAATTTTCAGGGCAATTAAAGGGAAACGGCATTAATGACGAATTTGTAATCTATCTGTTGGGTGATTGGAAAGGCTACAGAGGATAGACACAAACGAAATACCATTACAAAATCTGCATGAAATTCCAGAACTGCTACAATTAGTGTGTTTACAACAAAAGGGGGGATAGGAGAATAGAAATACATAATAAAAGTAGTAAAACCTTATTTCGAGCAAACTACTACACAGATTTTTGTAGCCTTAATTGCCCCCTTGATTTTCTAGCTCTTTCCATATATCGATCATCGTTTACAATGAGTAGTTCTAGCATATCTTCTAGTAGTTAAAAATTCTGAATGGCAAAACTTGTCCAAATGTTCAATAGTATACATTCTTGTTGGTAATACTAAAAGGAATGAAAGAAATCATCCATTAAAAATAGACTGTAATCAAAAGCAAGAAATCAATGCCATTGATATTACAGATAGAAGACCCATCGTGCTTATGTTTTATGTTATCAAGCTTTTACATAAACAAGAATAAATAAGAAACTCGCATAGGAAATGTGAATGTGCTTCATATTCGTTTGTTTATTGCTTTGTGGACAGATCTAGCCCACAAAATATATTGGTTTCGCTTAGGCTAAGCTTTGATTTCTTCTGTTTGTTATTACGTTCGAAAATCATATGCTTCCGTTGAATGTAAGATTTGCTCTTCAGGCTTTTGGAGTCGAGTGTATATTATTTAAGTAGCGGCCAGTTTTATTCCGATTCTTTTCGTTCCAATGTTTGCCTGTATATAACTGGACTTTGATACATTAGTTAAACATAGGTATAATACAATCTATATATATATATATATTCTAGAAACTAGCGACATGTACGAATAAAAATTGAAATCCATTGTCTTTTCTCTACCACTGAGTTTATGGCTGTCTGGTAATTCAAGGAGTTATCATCAGTCCATTAGTTAATGCTACATAACTAACAAGAATGATTCAATGTTAAACATGCACTCTTTGATGAATTCTGTAATTTTTTTGTATTAAACTTTTCAAGAACTGCCTAATGTCAAACGTTTAGACTGGCACAGATGACTGTGTAAATATTCCAGACCAAATGGTATTTGGACCGTACACATTCGGTTCGGACTATACAAGTACACAGGATATGGTTGGTACTGACATGGGTGACATTCATCGATGAATTTACTTTCCATAAATCAGTTATATCGTTCACATACATATAGGAACATGACGGATCATTGTCCATGGAATAATTGTCCATGGAATATATTCTCAAGAGGAAATTTAGTCTAAGAACAACGAATAACTTGAAATAAATTGACATTGCCTAGACTTAGATGAACTTATAAAAATGAATTTGAATTGCCATCAATGATAATTATTTCGAGAGATGTGTCGACAGTCGACAGAGTAAGCATTCACACTCAGATAAAAATGTCACGATAGGACTAAAATGACAAACTTTACAGATCAGACGGCAATTTGGGGTCTGAAAATAACATATCTCTCATGATTCTAGACACAGACACACCGTGTCGACACGTGAAGATGACGCTACATTTGATAAGTGTCGATCATAGTCGTTCTTCTTAATTATCCTACTGGAGAAGAATTATGGAAGAGATACTGACATAAAGCCTATACGATTGTATCATTCATGTCAGTTTAAAAATAAGGAGATATGATATAATTGCCATTGAGATACTATCAGTATAACAATGTCACCGAACGCCTTCAACAATGAGCAAAACCCATACTGTATAGTCACTTGTGTGAAAGTACATCATTAGAACAAACACTAAAACAGTCATAACTCTTATGGGATGTTTTCCTACTAACAATTTCAATTTGTTTATTTATATCTAAATAACACTAGTTTTCCCTTATCTGTCAACTTTGAATAAAACCAACAGCTGGTAGTCAAAAGTAAAATAACAAAATACCGAACTCAAAGGAAAATTCAAAACGGAAAGTCCCTTAACAAATGGCAAAATCAAAAGCTCAAACACATCAAACGATTAAAACAAAACATTGAACAATAATGGAACTTTCCATCCTTTTTTACATTCAAAGTTAAAATAGGAGCAAGTATGGTAAAATAATGAATGGTAATGGAGGAATATGTCAAAGAGACAACAACCCGACCAAAGAGCAGAAAACAGCCGAAGGCCACCAATGGGTCTTCAACACAGAGAGAAAATCACGCACCCGGAGACGGGCTTCAGCTGGCCCCTAAACAAAAATGTGAACTAGTTCAATGAAAATGGACGTCACACTAAACTCCAAAACATATAAATGAACTAAAATTAAAAAAACATACAAGACTAACAAAGGCCAGAGGCTCCTGACTTGGGACAGGCGCAAAAATCAAGCGGGGTTAAACATGTTTTGTGAGATCTCAATCCTCCCCCTACACCTTTTGCCAATGTAGAACAAACAAACACATAACATTATGCACAGTAAAACTCAGTCCGATGTCAGAATAGGTAACAAAAGAAACTAAGCAAAATGACAATGATACATAAATTAACAAAGGACTACTAGCAGTTACTGACATTCCTGCTCCAGACCTCAATTAAACTGATTGAAAGATTATGTCTTCATCATATGAAAATCAAGCACAATCCCTTACGTTAGGGGTTTAGTATCATACCATCATAAAATACATGAGAAGAACATAACCCGTATCATGCCAACTGGTTTTAGAATAAATGTGTTTATTTCCGATGCAAAGGCCCTATGAGTGAATCAATATTAATACCAAATTATGCCATCTTTAATGACCTGACAACAGTATCGTAACTATATCCCTTCTTAATAAGTCTGTTTAAAGGTCTGGTTAGCTTTTGAGGTGAATACTGACATTTTTGTGCTTTGTATAGAATATTACCATAAAAGATTGGATGGGAAATACCTGAACGTATAAGATGTCTGCATGTTGATTTATATTTACGAATAATGTCCTTGTACCGATGATAAAATTTAGTAATTGTTTTGACTAGTTTGTGATATCGAAAACCCTGGTGTAATAATTTTTCAGTTATACAGAGGTTTCTTTTGTTAAAATCAAATACGTTGTTACATACACGAGCGAATCGAACAAGTTGAGATATATAAACACCATAAGATGGTGACAAGGGAACCACACCATCTAAAAATGGATAATTAACAATAGGAAATGAACAATCATCTCTTTTATCATACATTTTGGTATAATTAAGCTTCCCATTAAAGATATCTATTAGATATCAAGATCCAGGAAAGGGCAGTGTTCATTGTTAGTATAAGCTTTATTTAAAGTCAGTTCATCAGGATAAATCTCTTTAGTGTACATACTGAAGTCGTCATTATTAAAACACCAGTGATGCAGAAACTGCGTACTCATCAGGAGCACCACCAAGAGTTACCCTTGTTTTTGTTGTTCAGTCTCTATTTTTTCGTACTGCTAAATTTTTATTTGTTTACGTTGTTTTATCTATGGCGATGCAATCTTCCCTGTATGCATAAAAAATATTCCATGGAATGAGAAAGAAAAATGTAAAGTAAAAGAAAGCATTTTATGTATGTATTCTGAGGTTCTTTATTGACATAAAAAATTTCACGCGGAAGAAATAAACATTTACATACTGCACATAGTATGGTTGCTCGACCCAGATCATTTGGAATGGTTGGATTGACCCAGATCATCTCGAATAGACAAATGTCAACATATTTTATTGCACCATTATACAAAAGTTATATATACTGGTTATTTTAACTTACAAGGGCTTCTCCAAACACTACTTTGTGTGTATTTTCATATTTGCAGGAATCGGTAGTTATCCATTTTTATATGCAAAAACTAAAATATATTTAAGAAAAGAAGAACGGAAATAAAACATTCAGAAAACAAAAATGAAATTATCATTGTAATATCGTCTGTATTCGTCCCTGATCAAAACGTTTCGTTTGTTTTATAAACTGTTAACTCTTTTAAAAAATTTTTTTTTTTGATTGTCAGACAAGTTTTCAATCCCAAATGAAATAGTTTCGTTTGTTAATTTGGATAAAAACAAGTTTTTCTTAACATTCTGCA
Source organism: Mytilus californianus (assembly GCF_021869535.1). Classification (NCBI taxonomy): domain Eukaryota; kingdom Metazoa; phylum Mollusca; class Bivalvia; order Mytilida; family Mytilidae; genus Mytilus; species Mytilus californianus. The sequence goes on along the minus strand of NW_026262679.1, from coordinate 25,752,210 downwards.
TGATTCTACGGAAGCGTATTAGCGCCACACGTTTTTTTTTTTATATTTCTTCCTATGTTTGCGTTACCTTTGAGTTATAACGCAAACCTTTGCATTATATGTTTGCGTTATAACGCAAACCTCTGCGTTATAACGCAAGCCTTTGCATTATAACGGAAACCTTTTGCGTTATAACGCAAACCTTTGCGAAATAACGCAAACATTTGCGTTATAACGCAAACATTTTGATTTTAATTATTCATTAAGTTTTGAATATTTAATAATAAAAAACTATATATAATATTGAATTTACATTTTATGTTTATTATATAATTTGAAAGCAGTGTTTTGTAAATGTCGGCATTTGCATGTCCGTCTGTCATCAAATTTCGGTTGTGATTTAGTTAAGAGAACCATAAACACAAGGCCAAATCATTATAATAAATATGCATAGAAATAAAGGAATACTTGAAGTGCAATTATACACAAATTAATAAATGGTTTATGCATCAGAAGATTATATAAATTTAACAAGTAAATAGATATGGTATAGGCAAATTTTAATTGAAAGGCCAAGATTTTGAAAATTTTGAATACCGGAAAGTGGTAAACTAGATAAGAGCAACAATAATGTCATACAATTGTGAAACTATAAGTCAAATAGACAAAATGATCTTTCTGCTTTAAAATTTATTATTCAGAAAAAAACATTCTTTTTAAATTTTGATGTAAGAAATCGTTTGTTGAAATCTCAGAATATGATAAAGATTCTTTAAAAAAGTCATTGAATTTTGATTTCAACCTAGTGAGGTAGCTATTTAAGATGCTTGGGTAGCAATTTGAATGTAGAGAACATAATTATAATAAAATAACATCTTCATCTTATACATTTATGGAAAAAGGGTAGCTTGTTTGAATCTAACCAACCTTACACAATGCTCAAACGAGCGCTTACTTTGGAAGTATACTTAAATTCGGCTACACTAGCGGGGGTTGATTTTTTATTTTCTTCGGTATAACTTCAATTTACTCAATTTTCTTTGTAATATATATATATATATATATACATGTATTATCCTGCTCATTATTATCCCATGATGTGTGCTAAACACTCAAGCATTTTACATTGCAATGAGTACAAAGGGTGATAAATTTTAATATATGCAGCCTCCTCCATTTACAGCTGCTTCCTTTGAAACTTAAATAAAAAATAAAATAAAACAAATGTTTGCGTTATTTCGCAAAGGTTTGCGTTATATCGCAAAGGTTTGCGTTATACCGCAAAGGTTTGCGTTATTTCGCAAAGGTTTGCGTTATAACGCAAACCTTTGCGAAATAACGCAAACATTTGTTTTATTTTATTTTATTTTATTTTATAACGCAAAAGTTTGCGTTATAAGGCAAAGGTTTGCGTTATAACGCAAACATAGGAATAAATATAAAAAAAAAACGTGTGGCGCTAATACGCTTCCGTATGATTCTGTATAAAGAACATACTCCAAATGACAATGAATATCATCTTCAATTACACATCAATACACACAACCTGGTGATTTAGCAAAATTAACTCGCAGCAGATTAGCATTTGATCGCTGTTTTCACAACTTCCCCGAAGAGATCGACATTGGAATTGCTTATTGATAATATTTAACTGTATGTACTTACTCCTGTGGCAATGACTTACTGCCAAATAGACCATGAAATATGAATGTATAATTAATAACACATTGGTATTTATACAATACAGACACTACTTGTATTATAAAAAAATGTCCTTGCAATATTTTCTTGGTGGGCTATTTAGCATAAAAAACATACCTGCCAGTAAAAACTGATCAAAGGGACTAACGTAGGTGTTATGTCATTCCATTTTGATAAATGAACATACTTGACCTATATTATATTGCATATACTTATACTTTTTTATATTCCTCTTGATGAATAGAAGTAATTTGTCTCTGAGAAAGATTTTATCAAGCCACCATAATATTTCAATGTATATTTTTATAGAATTTTATGAAATTCCAAACGATAAAAAAAAATACCTTTAAAATGCAGAAACTTTCCATTCTTCTCTGGATCTCTCAGCTTTTCAAGTGCAATTTGTAAAACGATAATTTAAATAGCATGCAGCTAGTTATCTAAGTGAAGTACTTGAAAAGAATAATAGTAAAAAAATAAACTATGGAATGAGCATGTCTGTGAAAATAACTTGTTTTATTCCATATTGAAAGAACTTTAATAAGTTTTTCTAAATGAATTGCATTTCGAATGAATAAGCATATTCACCTGCGGAAAAATAAAATTGAGAATGGAAATGGGGAATGTGTCAAAGAGACAACAACCCGACCAAAGAGAAGAAAACAGCAGAAGGCCACCAATGGGTCTTCAACACAGCGAGAAAATCCCGAGTATATTCACTGCGCAAAACGTCGCGTGCTTTTACGTGTATAATTGTTAAAATCGTTTGATGTACAATTGGTTTTGGTAAATAATTGTCAATTCCTTTATTTCTCTCGATACTCTCTCGGAATACGGAATAAAACAATTACTGTATTTTGTTTCAGTAAATATGCGCTTTTATTGACTTTTGAAAAACTGATATTCACTGGCCTCAGTGAATATCAGTTTTTCAAAAATCAATAAAACCACATATTTACCTCATCAAAAAACAGTAATTGTATATTATTCCATATTGTTGAACTTAAGTAGGTTTTTCTATATGAATGGGATTTTGAAGAAAAAGTATATTCACCCCGCAAAACGCCGCGTTCTTTTACGTGTATAATTATGTTAAAATCGTTTGACGTACAATTGGTTTTGGTAAATAACACACATTTCTATCTGTACTCTCTCGGAATATGGAATAAAACAAATACTGTCTTTTGTTTCGGTAAATATGTGGTTTAGTAGGCCTCAGTGAATAAAACAATTACTGTATTTTGTTTCAGTAAATATGCGGTTTTATTGATTTTTGAAAAACTGATATTCACTGAGGCCAGTGAATATCAATTTTTCAAGTCAATAAAACCACATATTTACCTCATCAAAAGACAATAATTGTATAATATTCACCTGTGGAAAAAGTATATTCAATGTAGAATGTTTACAATGTATGCATGCCGTTTTCAATCGTGAAAAGAAAAATGAGGGAAAGTTCCTCAATCAATTCCATAAAAGCAGGTGTACAACTTCATGAAAAATGAGGGAAAGTCTTACAATTAATTCCATAAAACCAGGTGTACAACTTCAAAATGTATGTAATATTTGTGTGATGCTTGAGGGATCTGCGTTGAAAACTGTAAGAGGAATCGATCTTTTTTTTAAATTTTGCTGGAAAAAAACAAAGCTCCCAAGTCACGATAAATGTGAACAAATTCATCAAGTTTATTTTCGACTTATGAGTTTGAATGTCCCTTTGGTATCTTTCACCTCTCCTTTTCAAACAATTCTATGATAGCAGTTGCAAAACTTCAACATATGTACAATCTTCCTGTGAATTTATGGGGATCTAGGTTGAAAACTGTAGGAGGAGTTGATTACACAAATTAAGTACCAATTTTCACCCGCGTCAACGTTGTTCTCTTCTATAATTTTGAAGAGAGAAGGAAGATACCAAAGGGATAGTCAAACATATAAGTGGAAAACGAACCGACAATGCCGTTGCAAAAAACGAAAAACGACAACAGTCTACAAAACACAACATAGAAAACTTTAGAAAGAGCAACACGAACCCCCCCCCCCCCCCCCAAAAAAAAAAAAAAAACAAGGTAAGCAGATCATGCTCCACATGTTCATTTAGTTCCTTTATCCAAAAGCCATCCCGAATCTGTCGCTGGGCGTCACTCCAGTGAATGTTCTGTTCAATCACGATTTAATAACAACATCTTCGTATAATACCATCTTATATTAGTATCGTTGTGCAAATCTCTAGACTTATATAATTTGTTCCTTATCTGCACAGTATCGTCTTCTCTAGACGATCCGGTACATAGTAAATTTGCTGGTTGGTCCTTTTTATAGACTTCTATATATATATATATATATATAATATAGAAAAGTCTAAAGATTTGCGCAACGGTACTAATATAAGATGGTAATATACGAAGACGATGTTATAAATAAAATCATGTTGACTAATATTTCGGCTGAACAAATAGCATTCGTCATTGTCAATAATTTGAACAATATACACACACATATATGTATATGTGTGTGATAAAAGCCTATAATGTAATGATGCCATAAAAATTTTTCAGACTCATCATAGTTTCTACAAAATGAAGGGAGAAGTTTTGTATATGTTTTACATATAGGGCGTTTCAAATTTGTCTTATTCATATAAGTTACTCTTTCAGTCAAGGCTGTGGTATGTCTGATGTATTATTAATGTCATTGATCACATCTTAACTCATTCCGAAATTTAATTATGTATATTTTTTATCAATTATAATTAACATAACATAGGGATTTATATTCAATAAAAAAAATAATAAATAAAACAAGATTTAGTGTTATTACTGACACAGTGACACGCATGTACAATGGGGTTCTGTTCTTTCTAACAAACCGCACACACCTTGCACTACCATCTACTCCTACAAATCATATCTTGTGTTAACGACTTGAAAAAAATACAAATACATTTTGAATTACATTTCACGAAAAGCTACAAAATCTATAAATAAAAAGTAAAAAAGTAGATGTAAATCTAGTTAAAATCTTGTGTAAATTGACGGATTAATTGATTGGTTGTTGCTTGTTTGCTTGCTTAACGGCCAATGGAAAATGTTTCATTTACATTCAAAACGAGAGAAGAAATTTACAGTGTTGATTCTTCACATTGGAACTAACGGGACGAATGTTGGGTAATTAAGATTGTCAGTGGCGACAGAGAGATAAGATAGATTGTTCCCTTTCAACAGGTCATCTACGATCCCTCGTATAGTTGTGGCAAATTTTCGCTTACATGTAGAGGGCGCTGTATCGTCCCTAGGCATATGATTCAACATCTTCAGTCCTAAAAGACGTATATGTGTATTTATGCATCTTGCACAACTACGCCTCTTTTTAGCACGAGTTTACCATTGGCCGTGGCTCTATTTCTGCACCCAGTCAATCATAGGGTTTAAAGGACAAATAAATCAAATTATGTTGAGGTTAGCGTTTAGTCTATATTTCATAGAAGCATCAAATATTTATTACACATCAATCTACAAAAACGCACTAACTTGTGAATTCAGGAAACGTGGAATAGACAGTTGTGTTAATATCATTGAATTCGAGTCCTGCCTTAAAGGTGAAATACAAAGGTAGACAATGTTTATGAGGAAAAGGGTGTTATTAAATGGTATTTTTTTTAAAGGACTCAAAAGTGGTAAACAAAATTCAGTCTTGCATGCCAATTATGATTTGGATAAGTATTAAAGTCGTACGAAACGAGCTTCTTTAAATAATAATGTGAAGGATATTATAGAACCAATGCATGCATATATACTAAACTAAGTCCTCCGTTCACGTTTTTTAAACATGTTTTACGAATCCATAACGTATAATCAACAACAATATTTCAATCGGTGATTGCTGATCGAAAACTTTGGCTGCTTATGAACTTTTGTTTTTTTTTTATGTCGAAGCTTACCGATCGTGACCTTGATAAACAATCAACAAAGAATCCTGAAGCACGTGAAAAATAAATGAGAGTGATGTTTAATTTGTTTTTTCTAATATGGTCCACCCGTTTCTATTTGTTAATTAAGCTTTGTCATAACAGTTGTTTTTTTGTTGTTTTTTTTATTTTCATTTTTTATTGAAATCTGTACATTTGTTAGTATGGAAAACATCGAATACCGGTACCTTATCCCGACCTCGTTAATGTTAGCAATAGAACATGTAAATATATATCTGTTAGTATTTGTTAGTTCATTTTACAAAACATAGTAGTTACTTAATATAATACCACATTTCTAAGTATAAATTATGCATTGAAAAAGAAAATATAACATAATAGAATGTTCCAAAGAAGGACCTCAAATAAATGTATGATCAAAATAGAATAATTATTTTAACAAACATACAGATATTCTAAGTTTTATTGTTTAAGAATGGAAATTTTGTAGAAGAATAAGTAAATTTAAATGAATGAAAAATAAAAAAAATTAAAGACAAAAAAAAAAACAGTTGTTTAATGGTTAAGTGTTTTAAAATTTTTTCATCCAAAATTAATTGACACTTTCTACATTCTACGTGTATTTGCCTTTACTTTCATCACGGTTTCCTTCTCGTAATTATTCTGTGCAGTTGGCGGATTTCTAACGAGAGATCGCATGGTTAAGTTCATGGGAAGACAATAATTAAAATAGCAGTACATTTCTGAAGATTTGGATAAGATAAAGGATTTTCTTTCAATAAAAAGTCTATGTACACATGTTCATAGTAAAACTTCTATTCCAACTATTCAAGTATATACAACTTATTCGACTTTTTTTTAACGAAGTATCATATGACTTTTAATAGGATTGAATAATGCCAGATACATTTAATATTATTGTTGTAATATGTAGCAAGAATTATATTTAATGTGTGTAAATTAGAGGCAACAAGTAGTTAACCAATGTTCAAAACTAGTAAACTAATTTTGAACATAAATAACCAAGATTAAAAAAAGACTAACTGAATCGCATGAACTCATAACGGAGTGATACCGGTTGCGTCCATATGATGATCGTCTCCTGGTTTTTTTGCACCACCCATATAGCGAATTCAAACTCAGTTAAATATTACGATAAGGATATAATCGGTAAGAATAAACGACTTTTCTGGTATATGTCCCTCAAGATCTCGGACAGTAAAAGCATGTCTATCAGATACATAAACTTCTTCTACCAAATTGTGACATCGCCCTATGCAACGTATCACTGTAATTTTACATGCAATGAGTGACTCGACGGATCATGACGGATGCTACTTGTGGGACTGAGGACGAATCGACCTTATATAAAAAGCTATAATTTTTATATTATCATTGCCATTACGCCGGGAATAGTGAAGAAATGACTATTACGATTGCTTCACAAACAATTGTTTTTTTTTTAATTTCTACTGATAGATATTTTATAAATAACTGCAATAACCACTTTTCCATCTGCCGTTTTCAGTCTGCCTTTGAAATACAGTTGAACTTGTGGATCTTTCTGAAGGGATCGGATAAGTTAGAATATACAAAATGATCATATTATAAAATATCAGTTGTCACAATTTGTATCGATTTGTATCGATTGTTTGCCTTGACAGGGAATATGAGCTCATGAGCTCCTTAGCCGTCAATCAAAGGGAATATAGGGCACTGATAGGGAATATGAGCCCTTATCCCCTGTAAACAAAAACGAAGATGAGAATGGTATATAATGTTGAAAACTCCAGTATAATATAATTTTTATTCGGGGTTTCAACATTATAGTTATACCATTCTCTTCTTCGTTTTTGTTTACAGGGAATATGGGCTCATATTCCCTATCAGTGCCCTATATTCTCTTTAATTGACGGCTCATGAGATATAAGACACTGACAGGGAATATGCGTTTTATATCCCATGTCAAGATCCCGAATAACATATAATATCTAGGGCATATCGGCTATGCTAGCTGCTATGATATTGAACACAACGCGGGTTAAGAATATTTGACGTCACAAAGCCTTGAAATGTATGGATTATCTGGTTTTCTTCACATTCATATTGTAAAATATCAGTCGCTAGCCACAATGTGAACCTTTATCTATAAGCAGAAAAACCCGATAATCTGTTTGTTGTGCTTTTTATGGTCTTTTCCCTCACCCTCAGACAGTTTTATGCTTGACGAAAGTAAGCTTGACAATGTCTCTTCACAAATTGTGACATCACTGATAACTTCTCAGACATTATGACGCAGCTGATTAGTTCTGCTTATGTTTCAAAGCCGTGATAGAAAATTACGGAGCGACTGGAAAGGTGATATAGGCAAAGGGAAGGACGATAGGCAATTTTATGGAGATCAAAGCAATGTGAAACATTCACAAGGGAGACCGATAAATTGAAATAGGTCTAGATATGGATTAAACCTCCCAGTTTTGGAATTATCCTTGATGTGAAGATATAATTATGTGATAAATGAGATGCAAGTACACGTCGATTCGGGGATTATTGAGTTACCTAACATCATCAATACCTCTGAACGTGTTGTTAGGAACTTTAAAAAACAAATTTCTGCTTGTCTTTTATGAGGTTTTAAAATTAATTTTGCTTCATTTTAATATAAATACAAGTCGGTCAGTAATGGTACACAATTGGCAATAATCTTTTTTTGTTGTAACACGTCGGCTGAAAGTGTTTTGTCTATCAGCTCATAGACATAATTTTGTCATGAAACCGTGACGTCATCAACGTTTTTATCATGATTTACTCCTTTTTAGAATAAGATTATAAGGAATGACTGTAATATTTTTTCTGCCTTTTCGAAATAACCTAAAAAATGTGGTGCACACTTTTAAATAACAAGCTACGCGGGTTATTCAGTGTGCACCACATTTTTGATGTCATTTCTTCATAGACAGAAAAAATATTACAGTCATTCCTTAAATAAAGAGAATAAGAGCATAAAGAAGGAATTAATATCGAAGGTTTGTTGCAAACTTCGAATTTTTTAAATACTAACTTAAAGGCTTTTCTACTTCAGGAATAGATTACCTTAGCTGTATTTGGCAAAACTTTTAGAAATTTTTGGTCCTCAATGCTCTTCAACTTCGTACTTTATTTGGCCTTTTTAACTTTTTTGATTCAAGCGTCACCGATGAGTCTTTTGTAGACGAAACGCGCGACTGGCGCAAATACAAAATTTCAATCCTAGTATCTATGATGAGTTTATTTGCAAGGATAATGTCTCGAGGAGACAAGCTTACAAGTGCAGTTAATGTGATACGATGGATAGTAATCTCTGATTTTGTACAAATAACTTTTATTGTAATACACAAACAACAACAACAAAAAAACTACTGTGTTAACAATATACACGATTTTAAAGCTATATATGAATGGAAACATTAATGATTGGTAAGCCACAAAACAATTAACTAAATTAAATGTATCATGAAAACATCAACTTTAAAGTATTTGGCTGAGACAAGCGGAAGAATCAAGTCTGCTTTCGTCAAACTTAAATTTACAAGGGAGCATTGAAAAAAATCAAATTAAGGCTGAAAGAAACCCTAAGGGCTAATGTGTTTCAGACAATGACGAAAATCGGATTTGACATAATACTATTTTGATAATCTATAATGCAATTTTCAAGATGTTACAAAAATATTCAATAATGTTACATTTGTATATAAAGATCATTTGTTGTGAAAATCTGACAGCCAGATGTCTGTTTTCACTTTAATTACCTTACGTTGATTGATACAATAATTATTACATTGTTATGTATTATTAAGATTTGAAACCCAAATACATTGGGAACGACTTATTTTACTGACTTGTTTAACTGAAAGAATTCTAATATTTTAATGTACTTTTTGTAAAGCATGGGAATCTTGTGTTATTTTCGAACTTATAAAAACGTCTGGGGTAAAGGTCTTTGGTTTTATTGGCCATTGAATTGATTTCTAACGAGAAAATGAAAAAAAACAACACTTTTTTATAAATTTGTTACAGCAGAAGCGCTTTTCTGAATGTACCTTCAGGAATGCTTAAAAAATTGAACGTCAGGGATAATAAAATAATGGACAAGCTATACGACCAAAAGGGGACACAAACAACCCAACAACCATTTGAGGTGAACTTTGCCTGAAGGATTTGGAACTTTAGTTTCTAATAATTTTAATTCAATTGAGGCATATCCCACATCTATTTGTTTTATAGTTGCTTTTCATAAAAGGTACTTCAACGAAATAAACATGCAACAAAATTCACAATATAATGGATATTAATTAAACTCTTCTTGGAACATCTTTCAGAAAAAAAATATGATTAGTCACAAAATGCAGACATATACTTATCACATTGATTACATATTTGTATTGGTTCTAGATCTAGAGCTATAGTGTGGGGACATTAAGCCGCTTATTCTGCTGAAACAACGTAACGTGTAATGAGCAGGTATGACAATAGAAATCATCTGGTTCCTGCCAGTGTGAAAGTAACGTGTAAGGAGCAGGTATGACAATAGAAATCATCTGATTCCTGCTAGTGTGAACGTAACGTGTAAGTAGCAGGTATGACAATAGAAATCATCTGGTTCCTGCCAGTGTGAACGTAACGTGTAAGGGGCAGGTATGACAATAGAAATCATCTGGTTCCTGCCAGTGTGAACGTAACGTGTAAGGAGCAGGTACGACAATAGCAATCATCTGGTTCCTGCCAGTGTGAACGTAACGTGTAAGGAGCAGGTACGACAATAGCAACCATCTGGTTCCTGCCAGTGTGACTGTCAGCACAAAATAACATATCGCAACCACCAGTTTTGGTTTAATGTTATGTGCCTATATTTAATCGAATTTTGAAAATTGATTAGCAGAAATAATTATCAAAATTAAAGAAAAAAAATGTAAATTTCTATATTTCAAAAGACAAAGGAGGATATGCTTCGTAATTTGGTAATTTGGTTGTCAAAATGTGCAGTCAAATTACTCATAAACAAAGTGTGTCATGTTTACTAATTAATGAAATAAAATAAATTGCTTTCAAACAAATCCTTTTAGTGATTGATCTAGAAGAAGAAACTAATTGTTAAACATTTTTTTTCTGGAAAACTTGATACATTATTATTAGAAGTTTGCCATTAACGAGCTTTCACCAACTGAAAATTAAAAACTTTTAACCTAATTCTTAATATTTTTTTTAATCAAGTGAAGTTCTGACATAAACTGAATAGCAAAATATATTATCAAAATTAAAATAAAAAAATTGTTAATTTATATATATATACTTAAGATGACATATATGTGTATATTCCGTGTTTAAGTTACCAAATATGTAGTCATCAAAGTTAAAATCACTGTAAATTTTAGCGATTACACGAACAAAGTGTGGAACATTTACAAATTAATAAATACATGAATCGCTTTTATATAAAAAGTGTTTGAGTGATTGATCTTTATTAGTAAATTAATTGTTAAACATGTAAGCTGTGTATAAAAATAAGCAATAAATAACCAAAATTAGAAATATTTATAACTGCAATAGACTTTTTTTGATATATCCGACTTTGACTCCGGAGAATATAATGTTTCGACAGGTTACTTACTCATTGGTACATTTAAGTACTCGATCAAGTAAGAGCAACTAGAAGAAGTAAAATAAAGGTTGAAATCGGTGCAATTTGGAGAAGCAATTAGATTTTATCGTATATATAAAAAAAAAAACCTGTTATTTTGCCCCAAAATATCAAATTTTAATGAACATTTACTGTGTATGACTTAAAAATTATTAAGTCAGGGACATACATTACTTAAAACTTTTACATAATTCTTCATAAGTTACAAAAATTGGGTTTTGAAGTCTGTACCTTTAGAATTCTTATGAAAAACGGGTTATCACATCCTAACTGTTACGATAATGTTGTTTATAAAGCCCATAATATTAGATACCATCCTTTAGATAAACGTACTCTTAAAGGATATCGATATAACACCGTAATAAGAGCTGTTAATATTGTTTTTATTGGTACTAACGTTGATTTTGTTTTTGATAACTAAAAACATAACTAAAAAAAAGAAAATAACACTTTCTAAATTCTATGTTTCCAAAGCGCTTTTCTGGATTTACAATCATCAAGAACGCTTTAGAAAAAAAAAATGAAAGCCAATAACTGAAACACGTAGAGAGCTGTATTACCAAATGGACCTAAACAGTGTATGTAATGTGCGAATCCTAAAATGTCATTTTTACTGTATCCGTGATGAATTTCTGTTGTAAAATGATAAATAAACAGACGACAAATTCAAGAATTTTGAATAAAATAAGAAATAATTTATAATGTGTACTGTTTTTATAAATTCATGATATAGGTATGAGATGCGGACGGGTTTTCATCGCGCCTACAGCCATCCAGGTGCAAAATTGATACACAAATAGATAAATATTAAGAATAGTTCACGAACAGAGCGTGCAAGAGATTTAAAGTAGCAGTTAAGTTTCATTTGCAGAAAAATGTACCTTTTAGCATAATTATTAATGTTGTTTAACTGAAAACAGGTTTTGTTATTCAGCTTGCTGATATTGAATCAAATTCCACTATGCTGTTTTCGTTATGCGATTCATGTTTACTGTCGAATAATGATACTAGACTTTCATTTTCACTGTAGGGCGATTCATTTCTATTGTATATGCGATGCATTTTCACAGAAGGAAATTAATTAATGTTCATTATATAAAGTCTTAATTCAGCCGACTCTTTAACAAAATTTATGAAGTCAGAAGGATTGATTATATATGCATACTTAGTGAGTGAAAGTCTGAGGTAATATATCAATAAATTCCATAAACATGGTATTTACTGCTAATATAGTCAATTCTATTTTCTCAAATAATTTGCCCTGATCTATATGTAGAATAAAATTTATTCTTTCCTATGACATGTCATATTAAATACATATATCTTGGACAGTTAAGCCAATCCACGTCACCGGAAAAGCAAAGTTTCTGTTTTGGTCTAAATCTACATCGCATACTAATATATTCAACGTCATTAGAGCTAATTTCCTAATGCTTGTAGTTAAAAGGTGTGTTTGGCCTTGATTGTGTAAATGTTGCCTAAGCATTGTAATTAAGATTGAGCAAACGTTTATACAAACAAAGCAAGCAAGCCAACCAAACCTTTAAACTACAAGCGTTAGGAAAATAGCTCTAATGGATGCATTTTAGATAACAAAGAGCATTCACAAAACGATCTTCATTTCACGATTGAATGAGTGGAAACGTTTTCATCTTGCACAAACAATTGACGCTTGGATGACTGGATAATTGATATTTATCATGCCATTGTGTATAAATCTTATACAGTAAAGAAAGTTCGAGCAACAGTCGAGTCACCTTAAATATGCTTGAATTTCTTATAAGTAGGTGTTACAAATAAGCCAATACGCAATTGTGAGAATACAAAGAAATATTGAAAACAGTTTATTGTTACATGTTTAAATGGTTCTATACCACGGGGTATAACCGCCGTACAGTTGATTCCGGACGTTAATCGCTGTATCGCGAAGCAATGTTGGTAGATATACCGTACTTATATTTACACCAAATACTAATTGACTAACTGTTCAGTTAAGTATTCAATGTTTAGGAAAACAAATACCCCGTTCACACTATGCATTTTTAAACCGGGTTCGACCCGAATTAATTAATCCGGATTAAATTCCAATAGTGTGAACACGTTAAACTGGGGCGAACCCGGATTAAAATTACCCCTCATCTGAGGTGGAGTTAATGTAGGGCGAACCCCGGATTAGTTACCCCACATTCTAGTGTGAACGCAAAGTGGAGTTAATGTGGGGTTGTTGCCATAGCGTTACGTGACGTTTTCTGCCGTCTGTCATTGCCAATATCAGGATAGCCATGGATGCCGAACAAGGTAATTCTTCAAAAAAGAGAGGTCTAACCTGGAGTGACTAGGAGACAAATGAGCAACAGGCCTATATTCACAATTTGATGCCAACTTCCATAGGGTACTTGCATTTTTCAAGTCCACTGTCAAAGCTTTTCTAAACGGAGTATCACATTTAACTAACGTATCATGTAAATTTTCTTTTAAAAAATCAAATGGTTCTTTGTTGATTCTGAAGTTTTGGATCCATTCTTCATCAGTAAAACCTAGAACTATACAGTCCCACCAATTCCGTGAACGGGGTTTGCTCCATATCCTCCTTTCTGCCGGTTGTAAATTTGAGCATCGATTCATCAATAATAAGTTGTTTCTTGCCATCAAATACTTCCTCATTCTTCTCAACATAGCAAACCTATTTTTTCGCTTTAAATTTGTAATCTTCCGCCGATTTTTTCGTATCAGTGACAAAAGAAAGAAGAACAGTACCGTGGCGGTTTCCATTTCGTTTGTTGTTACAGACGCTGTTTACAAGATGTTGCGCATGCGTTTTGTTGAAGGGAAAAACCCAAAGTGGGGTAATTCTTTTTCAAGTGTGAACCGGTGTAATTAATTCGGATTAACTAACCCGGGTTCGACCCGGTTTAGATTTCATAGTGTGAACACTGTAAAAGTTTACTGCTCCTGGCAGCAATGGATATCATTTATATTACATGAACACCATGTGACTATTTTAAATAGACAGGTCTGTAAATCACTTGTAAAGATCGCGAAACAAACACTATGTGTAACTCAAACTTGATTAAACTAAAAATAGAGCATAGTTGGTTGGCTCTTTCAATAAATGCGACCGTGTATTTTGTGCTTTGTTGTTGTTAAAATACATAATACGAATGAGAAACTCGTTGTTTTAATTTTATTTTAAGACATTAACTTGAAAAACTGACCTCAGAATTTTGACACTGTACGATTCATTCTCTTTGTAGTTTGTTTTCTTTCTTTAGTACCGTTCGTTGTACATTCTTGTACTGTTTGTTGTGCAAAAGCCTATCAATATGGTAGAAATATGTATGACACGGCGTGACAAATGTTCAAAGCTTTTTTAAGCGCGTTATAAAACTTTTCAAAGAAAATTCGTCGTAGAAAAACGTTATATTCATGGATGTTCTGCTCCAGTAAATTTTCGGATCCATGACAAGCTAATAGCAAACTCACCAACAATATTTGAATATTCATGATATGAACGTGGTTATACCCGTGTATATTCAAGTAAGCATCTACGATTAGCTTGCATTTCAAATTGTAAATATCATCAATATTAAAGTCATTTAAAAACTATTTTCAGTTGTTGTATGTCGAATTATCATATAAAACGAAAATGAAAATTCATCGCACCTCCAAAAATTCCAAATCAGCAATGATTGCACTTACAGTGATAATTCATCGCATCTATAGTTAAAATGAATCGCATTCAGTAATCAATATTATGGATTCTGCTGCTTGAATAATACTTTTTTTGGACTTTAATCCTGTTATTATACATTAAAAAGTTATATTCTAATGAAATTCTGTTAAAACATACATTCAAATCTATTATTTTGTATTTTCAAAAAGTAAACAAACGTAGTTTTTCCCATCATCCTTTATTCTACAATAGACACACTCGCATACAACAGTGAAAATGAACTAACTGGATTCGCACTTTATATACACTGCTAAATATAATATCCAAATCCATGCATCAAAGGTCAACTTTGCCTGAGGGAGCTAGAATTTTGGCTTCATAATAATTCCTAAATTTTATGAGATTTGAATATCGGTAAACTGCTGTTACCTTTATTCATAAAATAATAATTATATATGTTAAAATCGCAAGTTTTACATCATTGATTTCGACTACTAGGAATCGTCAAATTTTTTTTTTTTTAAATTTCATCTGCCAAACCTTGAAAACGAGGGAATCAGAAGTAGATGAAAATGTCATTTTAATTTCATACATGTACGTACTAGCCATAAATATATGTTGATAATTTTACCAAGTATATTTAGAAAGAAAAGAACACCAGTCACTATTTAAAAAGGGTATCCTAGATGAAACGCTTGTCTGGCGTACACAATTATAAGCCTGGTATCTTTGATGATGTACTAATTATCATAATATCATTTTGTAAGGTTAAACAAAAAGTCGTTAAGATTTTGTTAAATTATTTAGAGCATATCAATGGATCTACTGACCTACCTGATAAGTTTTAACATAAAGAATTGTACAGAGATAGTGACAAAAATCCTAATGTGGGTCGTGGAGCTAATTTTGCAGGGAAAGGACCCGATATAAATGATTCAATTGAAAAAAAAATCGACCCTTTTAGTATTGATCCGAGTGTCTTTAACATTGTACATTTGAGGGTCTGTCTTTGAAAATGAGCAGTTAAAATCTATAATTGACAACAGTGCATTGGCGGTCATTATCAACAAGAGAGCCTAAAAACATAATTAGGTTATAAAGCTAATATGACATTTGGTGTTCTTGTCAATGAGATACAACGTCCAATAAACTAGTTCATAATTCACTAGCCGAAACTTATTGCTTATCTATAATTACGAATTAAAATATTTTAATACTTTTAGAAACACCGCAATGCCTGACATCTGTCTAATTTGTCTGTTGTAAAATTGTAAAACTGTACAAATCTGACTTGTTTCACTTAATAATAAAGTGCAGCGAAAGCTATATACTGGGTATATCAGAATTAAAAGTTCATCGTATAAAGTAAATACTGTGGATTGAGGAAAATATTTGATTTCGTGGTTTTGCTAATCTCTGCATACAAAACCTATAGAAAATTTGTAATTCGTTGAACATTTGAATTCGTGGTTCACCTGTACCCACGAAACCCACGAAAATTGGTATTCAACGAATTATAATGAATACACAGTACCTGGGAGAATATTTCATAACATTTTATCATAAAAGCTGCTAGAAGAAGCCAAATGTTTTCGGGTGTATCATAAAGGATGATAGGCTACCAATCGCAAAGCCGTTGTCAATTGACAGACATTTCTTATTACTTTAACTTTGTACTTCGTGCTCCGAGACAAAGTTGTTGACTGCTTCGATTTTTAAGCACTTCATGGGTCTATGAGAGTGCTTGAAACGACTGTTAAAATTGGCAATCTGAAGCATACAGTTTATATTTTCGAATATTTGTTGAAAGATTAGACGACAATATTTGCTAAAGGGAGAAGTGGCATTTTACTAAAGAAATTAAGTGGTAATTTCAGAACTATGTTGAACTTTGAGGCTCCCTTAAACTCAGTTTGATACACATAGCTGATATTCATATCGATTTAATTGAATTAGGTGCCAGGGTCCGGCTTATGTTAAATTGCTCTGTTTCTACTTTTGTTATTTGCTTGGATGGGCCTACATTAAATTCCAAGAAATGAAAGGATCAAATGTATTCATGTCTGATGACAGCGTACATTTGACTTCCTGGCAAATTACATTTTCTGAAAACACTACAGGACCGGTTGGAACAATTTCTGTCTTCCGAGAAAGGAACATTTCCTTATCAATTTGCTCCTTAGTTAATTGAGTCATGAGAGATATTGTATATTTTCAGAGAGCAATTTTCACAGTTACAAAGATTTAACTGGGAAGTTTAGTAGTACCTGTAGAAACCTTATTACAATTATATATCATCCTAATTTTTACAATGAAACGCGCGTCTGGCGAACTAAATTCTAAGCCTGGTATATTTGATTGATAAATTAATGGGGCATTAGCTCCGAGATATATATATAAAAAAAAAAAAAAAAAAAATATGATTTATTTTTGGTCAAACATTAATGAAAGTGAAATAGTGAAATTATAGTTCGCTTAAAGCAGCCAGTTTGGTTCAATTTTGTCAAAATAAACTAAGAAACATCGCTCATGAATTATTCACTTGCAAGTAAATATTTCGATCTCACTGAATCCGTATTCATGTGACCTTCAATTTAACCCCTTAGCTAGAGATGGGTTACGCATGAAGTAGACGTGTTCAATAATTAAAAGGAAAAGAATGTCAACATTGAAAGTGAAACATGGGTAAACCATTTGATTGACTGATTCGATCCACAAAAACTCATTCTTATACAGGTAAAAACGATGATTAACATATATTTTTAACCAATAATATGAAATCAAACAGACATAGAAAAAAATCCAATTGCACCAGTTCGCTATCTATTTATATCTATATTCATGCTTATATTGGGTTATATGACCATCCGCTGTCTTCGGAGGTCACCTCGATGGTTAATTAGATGGCGTCTAGACTAAAATACACACGAAATGCTGATGCATATTATCGAGCACATGCATTGTAAATTGTTTATTTTAGACTTTTTATAATTTAGACATACGTTTTAGTATGTTATTAATCAAATATGAGAATTTTAGTCAAATCGGTGAACATAAATTTGACAGCTAATGCCCCTTTAAATGTTGTAATACTGAAGTCAGTAGTTATAATCAAATCTTTAGATCGTTGAATATATCATAGATACGGTCATTTTCTATTTTACTGTTCCTAAAACTTTAAAATTATTCGAAATAACATCTACTCCCAGTCATATATTACCACATCCAGATTTGGCATAACTTTTGGAATTTTGGTTTTCAATTCTCTTCAAATTCGTTGTTGATGTTTCCTCTCAACTATTTTGATTCTAGCGCCACTTATGATTCTTGTGTAATCTGGTGTACTATTCTATAAGCCTGGTATCTTTGATGAGTTTTTACAAAGGACAACTTTAAAGGTTGTCATATTCATGTCAGTGGTAATAATCAAATAATAAAAATACATGATTGTAATTGCATTATCATGTAAATTAATCAACAGTTTGACAAGAAGGTAATGTCTTAGATGCACTCCCATCAACTTTCATTCAGAAAAGAGACAACTTTTGTACTAGTAAATGATAACAAGTTTTCAGGTTAATTATCAGAATAAAAGTGTTAAATATTTCCATAAACTTTAAATCGATCATGTTTTAAGGTACTGTCTGTCTATAATGATAAATTTGATAATTTTTTTTCATCAGTGTCCATAGTATGACATATCATGACAACCGAATCAGCTAAAACTCTCTTTTATCTTTTTATAATGTTATGTGATCGAAAAAATATAAGATACAGTACAACATAGCGGGAAAAAAATCCCACATAGGCACAGTCACCCAGACAAACACATAGTCTTCAAATTTAACCTAACTCTCATCATATGGAAAAATCTATTAACCTTGAGAACTGGTTAACGTTCACTAGTATAAAACTTGCCTATATCCTAACAAACTTATCTGAAATGTTAATTCTTTTTATTTAATAAATAACAATAAAAGATATAAAAATATAATAAAGTAAACCACTCAATATCTTTGTTTCTGGTGTTGGACACTCAATATCTTATTTTCTGATGTTGGACACTCAATATCTTATTTTCTGATGTTGGACACTCAATATCTTATTTTCTGATGTTGGACACTCAATATCTTATTTTCTGATGTTGGACACTCAATAATAACCGAATTCAGATCTAAGAAACACCTACATATACGATAACATGGCAACATAAAGCAGGCTGTTGATTTTCTTTTTTTGTTTGTTTTTGTCACATTTTGCCCTGCTAGAGCCTTTTAAGCTAAACATACGGTCTAAGGTTTGTTAACTGTTTGAAGGCGCCGAACACCGTGCCCTCTAGTTGTTGACATCCTCGTCCTTTGGTATCTGATGTATAAATTGTCTTATTTGTTAAGCACGAGAAAGGAACTCAGTGTTGAAGTTGAAATCATCCCTTCGTAAATTTTACGGACGCCATCACGAGTTGGTTGACAGTTATGGAATATCTGTTTCGCAATATGTTCCAATTGTCGTAACTACAATCCCGTCTCTTTTTACACAAATGTGACCTACCGAATTAGACTTATCGACGGGTTTGTACTTAAATGAGCAACATGACGGATGCCACATGTGGAGCTGGATCTGTTTACCCTTCATGAGCACCTGAGACCACACTCAGTTGTTGGTGTGTTCGTGTTGCTCTTTCTTTAGTTTTCTATGTTGTATTTTGTGTACTGTTGTTTGTCTTCTTTTTTTTCCATGGCGATGTCAGTTTATTTTTGACTTGTGAGTTTTAATTTCCCTTTGGTATCTTTCGCCTCTTTTTATTTGCAACTATACCACATCTCCTGGTATAATAATAATATGATCTAGATACACAAATGTACGTGTTTTGTGAATTTACTGCACTTGATGCGCTTTTCGACAATTATGATCTCTCCATTGATGCTCGATGCAAAAATATTGGAAATTCACAACCTAATACAAACGTTGAAGAGAAAATAAAACCAAAAAAAGACCTATAATATAGCCAAATCCTGAACCAGAGCTTTGCATGAGGGAAATATATTGATTTTCACAAATGTATACCAGCAAATTTTAATCCAACACTATCCGAAATTCTATGCCAGTACCGAAGTACTGGCTACTGAGCTGTTGATACCCTGGGGGACTAACAGTGCACCAGTAGAGGCATAGACCCAGTGGTTGTAATAACATAAACGCTACCAATGATACAGCACCAGTTGCCGGCATTTCGACAATTAAAGTCTTTTCATTAATGCTTGAGGTCAATCTATTTGAAAACCAAACAACCTAGTACAAACGATGAAGATCTGATAAAACCAAAAACGACCCAAAGTTTAGGGTATCTAGGATGCTAGTTTAAACACCGTATCAAAGCGTAGACCCAGTGGTTGTTATAACATACACGCTACCAATGAAACTGCACATGTTGCTTGAGGTCAATCTATTTGAAAACCAAAAAACCTAGTACAAATGTTGAAGATCTGATAAAACAAAAACAAAAAACGACCCATAGTTTAGGGTATCTAGGATACTAGTTTAAACACTGTATCAAAGCGGGATATATTCAGCTACTGCGTTGTTGATACCCTCGATGACTAATAGTGCACCAGCAAGCACATAACTCGAAACTACAAAAAATGGCGATTTTCAAATTTTATACGATTTCAAATTATTTGAAAACCACGAATAACTTCCTTAATCTTGATAAAAGTCCACGTCATTTGGTCTTTGGTGGAGAGTTGTCTCATTGGAAATCATACCACATCTTCTTATTTTTATACATGAAAAGTTCAGTTTAGACAA
This sequence comes from Mytilus californianus, assembly GCF_021869535.1. Classification (NCBI taxonomy): domain Eukaryota; kingdom Metazoa; phylum Mollusca; class Bivalvia; order Mytilida; family Mytilidae; genus Mytilus; species Mytilus californianus. The sequence continues at coordinate 25,731,444 of NW_026262679.1, read as the reverse complement.
ACTTGTAACTTTTTACAAATTCATTATAAAACACTCAGAAAAAAATCCAACCTCAAATCAACAACAACAATAAACATCGACCAAAATATGGTTACCATGACTAATACCTACAGAGAAAAAGATAATTTATGATAAAATCATTCTAAAAAAAAATATGATATAATTTAAAGCACACAATATTTTGATATTTATGAATCGAACTGATGACTTTTTTTTTAAAGAATATGTACAAGGAAAGTAACATTTTCTTTACGGTTTGTATCTTAAGGAAATACGTCGGCGTCAATAAAACCTCAAAAATAAATAAAAAGAACAATGATATCATCGAATACAATACATGTATTTATACTTTAATTACGTCACATAACATTTTACTAACAATTTTTCCCACTACATCAATTTTATGGTATACTGTTTTGTATGTTTTGATAAGAACTCGCATATTTTTGTCTACTTCTGGAATCTCATAATGCATGATATGATTACTGATGACTTAAATTGTTTTGTGACAGAAAATCGGTGTGCAATTCTAACAGGGTCAGACTATTAACAGGCCACAAATGGGTAGCGTTAAAAGAGATATATAAAAAGTAAAATCACAAAAATGCTGAACTCCGAAAAATTCAGAAAGGAAAGTCTCTAATCAAATGGCAAAATCAAAAGCTCAAACACATCAAACGAATGGATAACAACTGTCATAATTTCTCAATTACCCTTTCATGGAGAACAGTTTGGAAGAACATTTATTAAAAATATTGAAGTTAAAAACAAAGAGGGATCTAACGGAATATCAAAAATGTAACACTGGCCTGTAGAATATGGGACGTTTCCTTAGTACGAGTAAAATCACACAAATTATAGATAACTATCTGAATGATATATAACCAAACCCGGTTTTTGGTAGGGTTCGTGTTGCTCTGTCTTTAGTTTTTTATGTAGTTTTTTTTAAGAATGTTGTTCGTCTTTTTCTCGTTTCTCGTTTATTGCCATGATTTTCGACTTGTAAGTTTGTATACTTCCTTTGGTATCTTCTGTCTATATTTTAACCTTAAAAGATAAGGTATGATAAGAACCATTATTTGGCTGCCTCTGAAATTAAAAACGTTATTCGTTAGGTTATTAATTATTATCCTTTTATCAGCTTTGACATAACATTAAATGGTACCCATTTCACTCACCCAAGTGTGCATTTATATTTATTACCTAATAAAGAGTATTTTACTGTTTTATTAATATTTTTATATTATTTGCTATTTTTCTGCCATTTTTTGTTTCATGGTCTATTGCACTGGAAATTATCGTTCTATTGCACCTGTGTGCAGTCTATTGCACTGACCTGTTACATGTATGACCTCTTATTCTGAAAACTGATTAGTTGAAAGGTATTCATGTTGTCCAATCAAATTGGGTCTTTTAAACGTTCTTGGGTTTATTGTTTTGATCGTCTGCAAATATCTTCCGCGATGGAGCGGTTTGCAAATGTTGATGATGGAGACTTAATTAATTTACTTGAGAATAAGTGACAATTCAGTCAAAACGATAGCGTCAAGATGTGAAAGTACCTCAAGAGTATTAACTGAGAGGAGACTCAATGTTCCCAATAATTTGGTGTTTCATAATGTGAATAATTTACACATTCATTACCATTAAATGTGTATAGCCGTTAAATTTTGAAGAATATTTAATATGTTGACTTTAATGATTTCTTGTTATTCAAATTACTCTAATTTCATGTTCGTTTTATTGAATTTCTAAAGTATTGGTTGTACATGTATGCTCCTTGCACATTATAATTAATACAGTTGTTACTTTCATGTGTTTTATTTCTAAGAATTTGTTAGAACTGACTCAGTATGTTTTAGGTAATAAAACAGTTATTGAATGTGTAACAGTGCAATAGATCAAAATATATTTCCCTCGGTATGAAGATCAGCTCATTGTTGTATTGCCCTCAGCCGTTGGCTTCGGGCAATAGAACAATGAGCTGATCTTCATACCTCGGGAAATATATTTTGATCTATTGCATAGTTACATATTAAATAACTGTATAATATAACAGAAAAGGACCAAAAATATAGCCAGACCCAGACTAGGAATTCAATCAGAGCTATACACGAGGGATGTGTATTCCTGAAACAATGTAAATTAAATTTATATTGGTGACAGGGAGATAACTACAATTTTAAACAAGTACTACTATCTTTAAAAAGATATCTGACTCATTCAGTTTAAAACAAACCATTGATCTTTATCATTTTTTTTTATCATTGTTAAAAAAAATGCACACAATTTGACGGCAAAAGGCTGACTCTAAAAGTTGAGTATATGCGCTTTTCTCTCAAGAATTAAAATATACACTGCATGGTACTCATATAGGTATTTTTCAGAGATACAGAAATTTCTATAGCTGTGAAATAGACATAAACATAAGATAGTAGTAGGTTACAATCTTTAATGAATAACAAACTTGAAACAGTTTAGAACCACGAAGAAATGTCAATTATAACTATATGTCAAGCACAACTTTTACAATTAGAGATACAACCTATTTCGGTGTGTATATCGGAGACGGACGGACGCCAAAGGGAGATGATCTATATATTACAGCGTTTGACAAGTAATTAAATTTGCGATAATCTTTATTTTAAGTATAATATTTTGTACTCTTTGAGATCCTTGGAAGTTTTAGACTGCACTTGCAAGTACCTTCTTTACCTGAATTTATTTTTATTTATCTGGAGAAATTTCATTTTTAAGTTTGATTTTTATGTCCGTTATGTTTTCTTTTATTGTAGCATATATCTTTTTTTGTTGGCTTTTGTTCAATTCCGTAATTTCGTCCGATCAGAGTAAACATTTGTGACATCATGCATGCCGTTACTATAGGTTAGCGTCCTTTGAAAGTAGGTCACAAACCGAAATTATTACAGACACGTTTGGTTCAATATGGTAAAAATAAGCTCAAAAACATCGCTTACATTTTATTGTCTTGCAAGACAATAATTTGATCTCACTGCATTCGTATGCATGCAAACTGTAGTTTGACCTTTGGTTGGAGGTGTGTTGAGTATATGCTCATCATGTTCATATTTTTTTAAAAAGTGAAGAATGTTGAAATTGAAAAGTGAAAAAAATAAGCCACCAGGAAGAACCGTTATGTTGTCTGATTCTACCTACAAAAACATCTTTCTGATACAGGTAAAATGATGATTTACATATTTTATACATGTTATGCACGTGCTTGTCTGTCTATTTACTTTGATTTTTATATCTAAGTGGTCATCCTGTACTGTCATGATCACAGTTTATGGCCAAACTCAGTAGAGACCCGTCTAAATTTTTAAAATACCACTGAATTACATGCTCCTGACTCGGGACAGGCACATACATCATGTGGCGGGGTTTTACTAGTTTGCTGGCGCCAAACCCTCTCCTTAACCTGGGACAGTGGTATAACAGTACAACATAAGAACAAACTATAGAAACTAGATGAAAAGGGTTTAACTCATCAGGTCGATACAAACATGACAAAGCAGGAAAACAACTGACAAAAACAGACCAGACGTGGCAGTGTATTTATACATCTCCACTCCACAACAAAAAAAAAGACACTAAGTACAGATCTGAGAGTACTCGCAGCTATTTCAAAGCCAATATCAACTAAAAAAAATGCATCTAAGACTAAAATATCAATCAGTACACATCCAACATCCAATGGTTTTAGTGTAAATTTAAGACGTCATTAACAGTCAGAGAAAAAAATGACCATATACAATGCCAATATACAGGTATCGACAGATTGTAGAACCGTGAATGTGCATATGTTTATAACAATAATATTTAGTTTGGTTTTTAATTTACAGATATCAAAATCAATATTTTAACCAATAAAAACATTATTCAAAGATCTCTTTACAATGTTTTCTGTATTTAGAGAAGGATATCAAAATACGTTGAAGGATTAGCTGACAGTATTTGATACAGTTTACTGTAAAAAACAGTAAGAAACATATTTACAAATGTTTATTCGATCAAATAACTGATTTGAAATTAAGAGATCAACTTTGAAATACTGAGTAAATATACAATTACAGCCTTATTCTAAAGTGGACACCAAGAATTGACAAGTTTTAGGGTTGTTTTCCCCCGAGGGCTTTAAACACTGGTGTTAAACTGATAATCGTAACTGGAATTACGACATTCCCAATATGGCGACGGCAGAAATAGGTAAAACCTTTTCAGTCATTTTTCTCAAATGTAGCCCGTTGTTGTCAAGAGTTACTCAGCTGCAAGGTTTTTCTATACCATTACATCATATTTGAATCGTACCGGTGCACTATAATTGTCTAAGCGCTTAGAAAATTGCCGTCCAAAAATTCGGGATGATAATCGTAATTCAATGGCATTTTTCTTGTTTGCTAATCGTAATTTCTTTATAGTATAATAGTAACTGAAAAATATTAAATGTGTCTTTCAGCTTGTCAATGGCATTTTGTGTGTAAAAACGGCAATGTCCAGTTAAACGATGACATTAACGCGCAAAATAAAAAATAATGAAGCAACTTACAGGTTAATATTTAGGACAAATTTACTTACATGTATAACTGACAACAATATGCATAACCTTTTAATATATACATGTACCTGTTAAAGATATGGAAAATGAAGCAGCTGTCGAGTCAGTTATTGTGGTAAATAGATAATTTAAATTCTTTCAAAGTTTCAGTGTTGTTTTCGCGTTTAGGTTTTTTTTTGGAAGTATGGAAAAAGGGGGGGGGGGGTAATAGCATTATCCCATATCCCAAAAGTGCAATCCTTTCAAATGAAAGTCCCGTATACCACATTCCAATATGCCATATATATGTTTTGCCTCAAATATTGCATATATCCAATCGACTTTTAAATCAATAAAAAGGGCAAGTTAACCTCCCCTATATAGGGTTACTTCCTATATAAATATATAAGTTATAACATGGATCAGATTTTTGGTCTTCTAATATTTTTTTTTTAATTTCAGCAGCACGCCAGAAGTGACACCACCCCTTCCCCGTGCCTTATACAGAACTCATTTATCATAAGATCGCTGTCAGTTTTGAGTTCCCTGTTGTTTATATTCGGGGATGGGTCCAAAAATTATATAAAAGGGAAATGAGGGGGGGGGGGGTGCTATAAACTGAACGTTTATACTAAATTTCTGCGAGAAATAAACAAAATTTTCCATCAGTTACTTAACTGCATTATTGGATTTAACAGTTGATACTTTGATTGGTGGATACAGAGACATATATGTCTCTGGTGGATATGAGTTTTCATTTTGCCCTTTTCCTTATATTTCAATAGAAATACAGATAGTTTAATTTTGGAGTGAAATGTATCCCGGTTAAAATAGCTGTTTTACACTGATATTTTATATGATTTTAAAAATTAAATTCAAATATTTTGATTAAATACCCATGTATTTTAGGACGTTTCTTTAAACAGGGTGGATGGTAAAGGATCTAGAATAGTTACCAGTTTATTGTTACTGTTGTTTATTGTTACTTGTGTTTATTGTTACTTGTGTATATTGTTCCTTGTGTTTATTGTTACTTGTGTTTATTGTTCCTTGTGTTTATTGTTCCATGTGTTTATTGTTACTTGTGTTTATTGTTACTTGTGTTTATTGTTACTTGTGTTTATTGTTTTTATTAGCCTTAACTAAATGGCGCGTATAGTCTTGCGACGCATTTGAAAGACTGAAAAAAAACACAAATATATCATATATATGTGTATTGGTGCATAATATGATATATACTAGTATGTAGCTGTTTACATTAGAACTGTTAATCATATATGCACAAAAAGAAATGTCATAAGATGTGGGAACGTTTTCTTGATTAATTCATCACCTTATTTTCATCATATGCTATTAGATATACGTTTTTCGTGTTAATACTAATCAAACACTATCCAGTTACGATTATCTTCTTATTTATTAATACCGAAATTACGATTATCATTTTTGCGAGTTACGATTAGGATCCCGAATTTTTGGACGGCAATTTTCTAAGCGCTTAGACAATTATAGTGCACCGTTACGATTCAAATATGATGTAATGGTATAGAAAAACCTTGCAGCTGAGTAACTCTTGACAACAACGGGCTACATTTGAGAAAAATGACTGAAAAGATTTTACCTATTTCTGCCGTCGCCATATTGGGAATGTCGTAATTCCAGTTACGATTATCAGTTTAACACCAGTGTTAAATACTTAGCGCAAATAGATGTATTTTTCCATGTAATACAAATTTTAGCCGAAAGATCTTTCATTGGAAGTCGACTTATCGTTCTAAAATTTGAAGACTTCTAGCGATATGAATACAGACCTTTTCCGTCAATTTCCAGAGCTTTGGATTTTTCGGTTTACGAAATCAACATTTTTAAACAAATAAATTATTTTACACCTTCGATGGCAAATAAACCGATGAAGCAAGGGTTATAAAAAAGAAATGCAGATTGACATTTTTCAGAGTACCATATGTAGCCATTTTTTTAAGAAATGCAATGTATGAACATTTTTGTATTTTAATTCAAAAGGGACAAAAGCTAGGGCGCTTTGATTTGATGTGTTGCGTTTCCGTTTCGTACACTCAGTATATATAGTACATGTACAACATATTTCGATTAAATTTATAACATGTATAACATATTGAGAACATCATAAATACGCTGTTGTTTATGGAATGATATATCTAAAACTCAATAAAGAATAAATGTAAATAAAACGTAAATTACGGTTCTATATAATTTTCACAAATTCCGAAACAGCTATTCTGCGACGCACAACGAAAAGATAAGAAAACCAGTTGTGTATAGTCTATGTGTATGGTTATTTAAAGTGTATGTGTATTTATAGAACATGGTGAAATAGGTTAAAAAATTATATAACACTGTTATTTAATTCATAGACACAATGATCCAATGGACATATTTAGAGCTGTTTATATTTATAACTGTGGGGTTATTTACATGGCTATGGATAAGATCTAGAAGACCGAACAGTTATCCGCCAGGTCCAACACCCCTTCCACTAATAGGGAACTTTTATAACATCTCAGATGGAGATTTCCTTAGAGCAGTACGGGATCTCAGGAATAAACATGGCGATATTTTTAGCATGTCACTTGGAACATATTGGGTGATTGTTGTCAACGGTGCAGATAACATTCGTGAATTGCTCAACTCGAAAGGAGAAAAGATGTTAGACAGACCACCAATTTATATATTGAAATTAAACGACAGTTATGGTAAGTTGTGTTTATGAAATTCGAATACCTCAAGCATTCACCAAAAAATCGATCAATTAATTGACATAGTAAACGGAAACATATACATGTATACGGGTATGTTGTATAAATATCAGTATTTTGTGTATGTTTTGTGTATATATTGTGTATGTTCTGCGAGAAGATATGGCAAGCCGTTGTGGAATTTATTCCCTATTTATTAATATTAATAAATCATTTATTAATATTAAAAAATGATTTTTTAATATTACAAAATCATTTTTTAATATTAATAAATCGATTTTTTAATATTAAAAAATACTGTCATTTTTTAATATTAATAAATGAATATTTAATATTAAAAAATCATTTATTAATATTAAAAAATCATTTTTTAATATTAAATATTCAGTCTGATATTTTAATATTAATAAATGAATTTTTAATATTAAATAATACGCTGATTTTTTAATATTAAAAAATCAACATCAATGTTACCTTAGCGTTTAATATAAGGCAAACCAATCATTTATCTGTCAAACGCTTTAATGATGATTATTGGACAAGTCGGTCCGGAGAAATTTTGGACCGACTATGTTAAGTCAACTCGGACCATCTTATATCGACCCAGACAAGTAATTAAGGAAAGTTCGAACTATTTAATGATTATAAACCATTAAATATTGAATTTTGAATTAAATTTTCTTTTAAAATCATGCATTAAATTTGCCAAAATAATTTCAAATTATAATTTGATCCATGTGAATGGACTCAATCCTACGGAAGCGTATTAGGAACAAAACAAATTAGCATTGACCAATATTTGGCAAACATATAGACTAAGCAACTCTTTCGTATGGCAAGCCGTTGTGGAATTTATTCAGTGTACCACTCTGAATGTAATTTTTTTACTCTTCTGGTGATAGCCACGTGGTTAAATATTCTGCATTATCCCTATCAGAGCTTTGAAAAGATCTATTCATATCAATATTTAAGTTCATGAAAAATTCAAAACATAGTGTCACATTCATGTTTACCACTGACTAAATTCTCGATCGATTTATTTACTTGGGCCAACATAAGCGATTTGTAGGTATTTTTTTGTTAGTCAAATAGGACACGGAATTTCAACCCTTCCATTTTTTACATTTCAAATATCTGTAATACGATTTCCGTAACCTGGAGTCTGGACTAAGCAAACATACAAACTATTAGTCCCATGCATACAGTTACCTTGTTTCTTCTGTCAAAAATTTGAAACGTGTTTAGGTTAAACTAGTAGTACAGTGACACGATATTTCTTTATAGCAATATAAAGAATAAGGAGGTGTTATGTGGTAATATATGATTGCCAATAAGACAACTATTCCACCAAAGTTCAAATGAATTGGGTGTAAGCAATTATAGACAACTGTTCGTCCATCAACAATAAGAAAAATATAGGGACATAGTTAAAAAAATAAAATGGGCACATTTGTTTCGAAGTCGAACTTTTGACATGTCAAATCTAAAAATTTCGACTTTAACTCAAATTTTTGACTTTTCAAATCTCGAAATTTTGACTGTAATCTGAAATTTTGACTTTTGAAATCTTGAAATATCGACTTTTTTAAAAAAGTATTACAACTTTAATATAAGTATTCAAACACAGCTATTACAATTTTAGAAGGAGATGACATGGACGCAAATAAATAAATAAAGCGTCATCCAAACATTTTGTCAATTTATATTCAGAAATAGTTTTGTTCTCTTTAATAATGATATGGATTAACATTTAAGATTGAAGAGTTTAATTCGGAAGGAGCATGCGTGTTGACAGAAAAAAAAATGTTATTTTCCCATATTCCATGTTTTAGTGTCCACGACTCTGTCATAGGGTCGTCACATCTAAGGACATTTTGCATCCTATGTTTTATGATTGGGTTAAAAGTCCTGTTCGGTATCCCAAAAGCAGGTCAACGACTTTGCCTTGTTGAAACAATGGTAAATCAAGTGGCAAAATATGCCATGCATATTCAGGACGACTCATGAGCTCCTCAGTTTTCTAGTTTTAGAACATATAAACATATATAAGATATATATACGATATTTTTTTATTTCCAATTATGGGCCCCAAAGGGCATAAACATTACAACATCAATAATTTTCATAATACAATACAAACAATGAGATAAAAAAAAAAAAAAGTTAAACGAGAACTATTTAAGTTCTTAAAGAATACGTAGATAAAGAATCTATAGTATGTTTTTTTTTTTAATACTAATGCATTTTATTGCAAGTGTGATTGATATAGATAACAAACAAGTAGCCCAAAAAGAAAAAAAAGAAAAATAGATATCCATATATGTATAGTACACAAAAAGTTGGATCAATTAAACATATAATAATTAGCCAAAAAGAAAGTAGAAATTAAGCATGTCCATGACTCATCCTGTGTCAGCAGCAAATAGGAAAGCATTATGGTTTCCTAAAAGCAGCTGACACCAGGGGGCGATACCTTATGGGCCATAGGCATGTAAAATGTGTGTAAATGTCTCTTTCCTACCTGTATCAAAAGCAAACAAGGAAGCATCATAGGTAACTTGAATGCAGTTGATACCAGGGGACGATGCCTCAAGGATATAAGAGAACATTTGAATAAATAATATATCTTAACAATTATTATTATTTTTTTTTAATCGGCTAGTATGTTTGTGATATTCAGATGAATATAATTTTCTATGTCCAATCAAATGTATATACACACATAGATTTCTTTTAACTAATCTTCACTAAGGAAGATGTTTGTATATAAAATTACATATTATTTTAAGTAACTCAACATTTTCTACACTAAATAACCAGATAATTTTGCTTTGACTGCTCATATGATTAAAATAAGAATTATATTTTGCAATACTAGCTAACATACAATTTCTATCATCCTCAAATTTGTTACAATCAAATAGAAAATGAGCCTCATCTTCGACAGTATTGGAAGAACATTTATTACATATTCTGTTAATTCGGGGAATACCCTGATATTTTCCCTAATTCTATTTGTAATCTATGAGAAGATACACGTAATTTAGTAAAACTTCTTCTAAGTTCAAAATTCTTGATCAATGTTAGATATTTTTCAAAACCAAAATTTGTTTTATATAAAAGGTAGGTTTTCAGTTTACTGTCTGAAAATTTATCTATTTGTTTTTTCCAACAGCTAATAAACAATATTGATAGCTTGGTTTGTATATATTTCTTAAATTTGTATAAGGATTCACAAAATGGAGCATTTATGGCATTTGTATAGTCAATACCAAGTATTTTAAAAATAACATTTATTGAACCATACCATGATGTTATATTCATATGGTGAAGTGTCTTTGATTGTGTATATGCCTCTTTTAATAGAGGAAAATTATTACCTAAATTCTCTAATCTATACCAGTACAATAACATTCCTTTTATAATATTAAAATATATTGGAAATCTTCCAAGTTCAGATAACACTGCAGCATTTGTTGTTTTCTTGTGTACCCCAAGTATAAATTTACAAAATTTTATATGAAGTTTCTCACAGGGTAAACTTGAATATAATTTTTCAAAAGATATATCTTCCTTCTTACATTTAGAGGAAAGAGAATTAAACATCCCCCATATTTCGCTACCATATAATAAAATAGGTTTTACAGTGTGGTCAAAAACATGAATACTTGTTTTTACATCAGGATTAAGTGATAAAAGATCTTTCCTTAATTTGAAATGAGCTTTCAGGGATTTTTTGTATAGTTCATTTTGAGCATAACTGAATGAACCAGATGAGCTTAAATATAAACCTAGGTATTTGTATTTTGAAACACATTCCAGATTTATATTCTGAAATGTGAATATCTGTTTTACATGTCTGTCTGCCTTGTTGAAAATCAGCACCTTTGTCTTATTAGTATTCACATTGAGACACCAATCTTTGCAAAATTTATCAAGCATTCCCAGCTTTTCTCGTAGTCCTTCAGCTGATGTAGATAATAAAACAATATCATCCGCATACATTAAACAATGTAGATCTTTGTCATTGACATTAACTGGGTCTCTAGTATCTGACAAGTATCTCTGGGCAAATCATTTATGAATATCTTGAATAAATCAGGACTGAGGTTGTCACCTTGTTTGACTCCAATATCTAATGGGAAAAAATCACTTACTTGATTTTGAATTTTGACACATGATTTGCTAATTTCATACATACTTTTAATAATGTTATAAAAATAAGACACAACCCCAATATCTAGTAGTTTAATCTTGATCCCTGTATGTATAACAGTATCAAAAGCCTTCTGAAAATCAACAAAACAGGCAAACAGTCTACCTTCTTTTGAATTACAGTATTTGTTAATAAGACAGTTTAAAATAAACATATGATCTGCAGTTCTGGCTACTGAGAAGTTGAAATTTCCAGATTCTAAAACTTGAAAATTTGAGTTTAAAGTCTAAATTTTGACTTTATAAAGCTGAAATTTCGACTTTTCAAAAAGTCAAAACTTTCAACTTTCTAAAAGCCGAAATTTCAAAATTTCTAATAGCTAAAATTTTGAAAATTTGATGTTTCAATAAGATTTGATTTGTCAAAATTTCGAATTTGAAACAAAACTTCTATTCCAATTTTAATTCTAGTTTGTCCCAAATATGATTCCGTAGTATCCAAATTTCATCAAGTTTATCATAAAACTTAATTCATACCCAGAAAAAAAACCTTGTGAAGTGGATGCTGATTATAGTGTGTGATACACAGCGTTATCATCATACACAAATATAATAATGATTGATTAAACAAGAGTTTATATAGTTTGTTCTTATGTTGTGCCGTTATACCACTGTCAAAGGTTAATGGGTAAATGGGTTCTCACATACATGTTTAATGTTTTACTCCGGTACATTGTCTAAGTCATGAGCCGTAGTTCAGTGGTTGTCGTTGGTTCCTGTCTGTCATGATATTTTATTTCGTAAAAAGCCGTTAGTTTTCTAAGTAACGTTGTTTCATTTTTCATGGCGGGGTCTATTATAACCACCTATACCAGTCTATATAAAGTCTAGGTACTTGTTAAATGTCTTATAGTCAAATGAGGTACTTGTTAAATGTCCTCAATTAAAAGAAGGTATTCGATAATTGTCCAATATTTGTAGCATGTCCTTGATGAATGTCCTATAGTTATAGCAGGTACTTGTTGAATATCCTATCGGTATACTAGGTTCTTATTGAATGTCCTACAGATATAGTAGGTACTTGTTGAATGTCCTATAGTTATAGCAGGTACTTATTGAATATCCTATTGGTAAAGTAGGTTCTTGTTGAATGTCCTACAGATAAAGCAGGTACTTGTTGAATGTTCTATAGCTATAATAGGTAATTGATGAATATCCTATTGGTATAGAAGGTTCTTGTTGAATGTCCTATAGTTGTAGAAGGTACTGGTTGAATGTCCTATAGTTACAACAGGTACTCGTTGAATGTCCTATTGCTATAGCAGGTACTTTTTGAATATCCTATAGCTTTAGCAGGTACCTGTTGAATATCCTATTGGTAAAGTAGGTAGGTACTCATTGAATGTCCTATTTATATATCAGGTACCTGTTGAATTTCCTTTTGTTACAGTAGGAACTTGTTGAATATCATAGTTCTAGCCGGTAGTTGATGAATGTCAAATATAATTACTAGGTAGTTGATGAATGTTCTTTACGTATAGCAGGTACCTGTTGATTATAGTATAGCTATAGCAGGTAAGTGTTGAATGTCTTATAGTCATAGCAGGTACTTTTTGAATGTCCTATAGTTATAGCAGGTACTTGTTGAATGTCCTATAGTTATAGCAGTTACTTGTTGAATGTTCTAAAGTTATAGCAGGTACTCGAGGAATTTCCTTTTGTTACAGTAGGAACTTGTTGAATATCATAGTTCTAGCCGGTAGTTGATGAATGTCAAATATAATTACTAGGTAGTTGATGAATGTTCTTTACGTATAGCAGGTACCTGTTGATTATAGTATAGCTATAGCAGGTAAGTGTTGAATGTCTTATAGTCATAGCAGGTACTTTTTGAATGTCCTATAGTTATAGCAGGTACTTGTTGAATGTCCTATAGTTATAGCAGTTACTTGTTGAATGTTCTAAAGTTATAGCAGGTACTCGAGGAATTTCCTTTATGTATAGCAGGTACTTTTTGAATATCCTATCGGTATAGTAGGCTCTTGTTGATTGTCCTAGACATATAGCAGTTACGTGTTGAATTTGCTTTTTTATAGTATGAACTTGTTTAATGTCATTTAGTTATAAAAGGTACTTGTTGAATGTCCTATATTTATAGCAAGTTCTTGTTGAAAATCATATTGGTATAGTAGGTTCTTGTGGAATGGCCTATAGATTTAGGAGTTACGTGTTGAATATCTTATAGATATAGCAGGTACTTGTTTAATGTCTTGTCTTATAGTCATAGCATGTACTTGTTGAATGTCCTATATTTATAGCAAGTTCTTGTTGAAAATCATATTGGTATAGTAGGTTCTTGTTGAATGGCCTATAGATTTAGGAGTTACGTGTTGAATATTCTATAGATACAGCAGGTACTTGTTGAATGTCTTATAGTCATAGCAGGTACTTTTTGAATGTCCTATAGTTATAGCAGGTACTTGTTAAATGTCCTATAGTTATAGCAGTTACTTGTTGAATGTTCTAAAGTTATAGCAGGTACTCGATGAATTTCCTTTATGTATAGCAGGTACTTTTTGAATATCCTATCGGTATAGTAGGCTCTTGTCGAATGTCCTAGACATATAGTAGTTACGTGTTGAATTTGCTTTTTTATAGTATGAACTTGTTGAATGTCATTTAGTTATAAAAGGTACTTGTTGAATGTCCTATATTTATAGCAAGTACTTGTTTAAAATCCTATTGATATAGTAGGTTCTTGTTGAATGACCTATAAATTTAGGAGTCACGTGTTGAATATCCTATAGATAAAGCAGGTACATGTTGAATGTCTTGTAGTCATAGCAGGTACTTTTTGAATGTCCTATAGTTATAGCAGGTACTTGCTGAATGCCATATAGTTATAGCAGTTACTTGTTGAATGTCCTAAAGTTATAGCAGGTACTCGATGACTTTCCTATATCTATAGCAGGTACTTTTTGAATATCCTATCGGTTTAGTAGGCTCTTGTTGAATGTCTTAGACACATAGCAGTTACGTGTTGAATTTGCTTTTTTATAGTATGAACTTGTTGAATGTCATTTAGTTATAAAAGGTACTTGTTGAATGTCCTATATTTATAGCAAGTACTTGTTTAAAATCCTATTGATATAGTAGGTTCTTGTTGAATGACCTATAAATTTAGGAGTCACGTGTTGAATATCCTATAGATATAGCAGTTACTTGTTTAATGTCTTGTCTTATAGTCATAGCAGGTACTTGTTGAATGTCCTATAGTTATAGCAGGTACTTGTTGAATGTCCTATAGTTATAGCAGGAACTTGTTGAATGTCCTATAGTCAAAGCAGTTACTTGTTGAAAGTCCTACAGTTACAGCAGGTACTTGTTGAATATCATATAGTCATGGCAGGTACTTGTTGAATGTCCTATAGTTAAAGCAGGTATTTGTTCCATGTCCTATTGCTATATCAGGTACTTGTTGAATATCCTAATGGTATAGAAGGTTCTTATTGAATGTCCTACAGAGATAGTAGGTACTTGTTGAATATTCTATAGATACAGCAGGTACTTGTTGAATGTCTTATAGTCATAGCAGGTACTTTTTGAATGTCCTATAGTTATAGCAGGTACTTGTTAAATGTCCTATAGTTATAGCAGTTACTTGTTGAATGTTCTAAAGTTATAGCAGGTACTCGATGAATTTCCTTTATGTATAGCAGGTACTTTTTGACTATCCTATCGGTATAGTAGGCTCTTGTTGAATGTCCTAGAAATATAGCAGTTACGTCTTGAATTTGCTTTTTTATAGTATGAAGTTGTTGAATGTCATTTAGTTATAACAAGTAACTGTTGAATGTCCTATATATAAATCAAGTACTTGTCGAAAATCCTATTAGTGTAGAAGGTTCTTGTTGAATGGAATATAGATTTAGGAGTTACGTGTTGAATATCCTATAGATATAGCAGGTACTTGTTGAATGTCTTATAGTCATATCAGGTACTTTTTGAATGTCCTATAGTTATAGCAGGTACTTGTTGAATGTCCTATAGTTATAGCAGTTACTTGTTGAATGTTCTAAAGTTATAGCAGGTACTCGAGGAATTTCCTTTATGTATAGCAGGTACTTTTTGAATATCCTATCGGTATAGTAGGCTCTTGTTGATTGTCCTAGACATATAGCAGTTACGTGTTGAATTTGCTTTTTTATAGTATGAACTTGTTTAATGTCATTTAGTTATAAAAGGTACTTGTTGAATGTCCTATATTTATAGCAAGTTCTTGTTGAAAATCATATTGGTATAGTAGGTTCTTGTTGAATGGCCTATAGATTTAGGAGTTACGTGTTGAATATCTTATAGATATAGCAGGTACTTGTTTAATGTCTTGTCTTATAGTCATAGCATGTACTTGTTGAATGTCCTATATTTATAGCAAGTTCTTGTTGAAAATCATATTGGTATAGTAGGTTCTTGTTGAATGGCCTATAGATTTAGGAGTTACGTGTTGAATATCCTATAGATACAGCAGGTACTTGTTGAATGTCTTATAGTCATAGCAGGTACTTTTTGAATGTCCTATAGTTATAGCAGGTACTTGTTGAATGTCCTATAGTTATAGCAGTTACTTTTTGAATGTTCTAAAGTTATAGCAGGTACTCGATGAAATTCCTTTATGTATAGCAGGTACTTTTTGAATATCCTATCGGTATAGTAGGCTCTTGTTGAATGTCCTAGACATATAGCAGTTACGTGTTGAATTTGTTTTTTGTATAGTATGAACTTGTTTAATGTCATTTAGTTATGAAAGGTACTTGTTGAATGTCCTATATTTATAACAAGTTCTTGTTGAAAATCATATTGGTATAGTAGGTTCTGGTTGAATGTCCTATAGTTAAAGCAGGTACTTGTTGAATGTCTTATAGCTATAGCAGGTACTTGTTGAATATCCTATCGGTATACTAGGTTCTTATTGAATGTCCTACAGATATATTTGGTACTTGCTGAATGTCCTATAGTTATATCAGGTATTTTTTGAATGTCCTATAGTAATAACAGGTATTTGTTGAATATCCTTTTGGTATTGTAGGTTCTTTTTGAATGTCCTACAGATAAAGCAGGTACTTGTTGAATGTTCTATAGCTATAATAGGTAATTGATGAATATCCTATTGGTATAGAAGGTTCATGTTGAATGTCCTATAGTTGTAGAAGGTACTTGTTGAATGTCCTATAGTCATAACATGTACTCATTGAATGTCCTATTGCTATGACAGGTACTTGTTGAATATCCTATAGCTTTAGCAGGTACCTGTTGAATTTCCTTTTTTACAGTAGGAACTTGTTGAATATCATAGTAATAGCCGGTAGTTGATGAATGTCCAATATAATTACTTGGTAGTTGATGAATGTTCTTTACGTATAGCAGGTACCTGTTGATTATACTATAGCTGTAGCAGGTACTTGTTGAATTTCCTATATCTATAGCAGGTACTTTTTGAATATCGGTATAGTAGGCTCTTGTTGAATGTTCTAAACATATAGCAGTTACGTGTTAAATTTGCTTTTTTTATAGTATGAACTTGTTGAATGTCCTATAGTTATAGCAGGTACTTGTCGAATGTCCTAAAGTTATAGCAGGTACTCGATGAATTTCTTATATCTATAGCAGGTACTTTTTGAATATCGGTATAGTAGGCTCTTGTTGAATGTCCTAAACATATAGCAGTTACGTGTTGAATTTGCTTTTTTATAGTATGAACTTGTTGAATGTCATTTAGTTATAACAGGTACTTATTGAATGTCCTCTATTAATAGCAAGTACTTGTTGAGAATCCTATTGGTATAGTAGGTTCTTGTTGAATGGCCTATAGATTTAGAAGTTACGTGTTGAATATCCTATAGATAAAGCAGGTACATGTTGAATGTCTTGTAGTCATAGCAGGTACTTTTTGAATGTCCTATAGTTATAGCAGGTACTTGCTGAATGCCATATAGTTATAGCAGTTACTTGTTGAATGTCCTAAAGTTATAGCAGGTACTCGATGACTTTCCAATATCTATAGCAGGTACTTTTTGAATATCCTATCGGTTTAGTAGGCTCTTGTTGAATGTCTTAGACACATAGCAGTTACGTGTTGAATTTGCTTTTTTATAGTATGAACTTGTTGTATGTCATTTAGTTATAACAGTGACTTGTTGAATGTCCTATATTTATAGCAAGTACTTGTTGAAAATCCGATTGGTATAGTAGGTTCTTGTTGAATGGCCTATAGATTTAGGAGTTACGTGTTGAATATCCTATAGATATAGCAGGTACTTGTTGAATGTCTTATAGTCATAAACGGTACTTTTTGAATGTCCTATAGTTATAGCAGGTACTTGTTGAATGTCCTATAGTTATAGCAGTTACTTGTTGAATGTTCTAAAGTTATAGCAGGTACTCGATGGATTTCCTTTATGTATAGCAGGTACTTTTTGAATATCATATCGGTATAGTAGGCTCTTGTTGAATTCCTAGACATATAGCAGTTACGTGTTGAATTTGCTTTTTTATAGTATGAACTTGTTTAATATCATTTAGTTATAAAAGGTACTTGTTGAATGTCCTATATTTATAGCAAGTTCTTGTTGAAAATCATATTTGTATAGTAGGTTCTTCTTGAATGGCCTATAGATTTAGGAGTTACGTGTTGAATATCTTATAGATATAGCAGGTAATTGTTTAATGTCTTGTCTTATAGTCATAGCAGGTACTTGTTGAATGTCCTATAGTTGTAGAAGGTACTTGTTGAATGTCCTATAGTCATAACATGTACTCATTGAATGTCCTATTGCTATGACAGGTACTTGTTGAATATCCTATAGCTTTAGCAGGTACCTGTTGAATATCCTATCGGTAAAGTAGGTACTCATCGAATGTCATATGTATATAGCAGGTACGTGTTGAATTTCCTTTTTTACAGTAGGAACTTGTTGAATATCATAGTAATAGCCGGTAGTTGATGAATGTCCAATATAATTACTAGGTAGTTGATGAATGTTCTTTACGTATAGCAGGTACCTGTTGATTATACTATAGTTGTAGCAGGTACTTGTTGAATTTCCTATATCTATAGCAGGTACTTTTTGAATATTGGTATAGTAGGCTCTTGTTGAATGTTCTAAACATATAGCAGTTACGTGTTAAATTTGCTTTTTTTATAGTATGAACTTGTTGAATGTCCTATAGTTATAGCAGGTACTTGTTGAATGTCCTAAAGTTATAGCAGGTACTCGATGAATTTCCTATATCTATAGCAGGTACTTTTTGAATATCGGTATAGTAGGCTCTTGTTGAATGTCCTAAACATATAGCAGTTACGTGTTGAATTTGCTTTTTTATAGTATGAACTTGTTGAATGTCATTTAGTTATAACAGGTACTTGTTGAATGTCCTATATTAATAGCAAGTACTTGTTGAGAATCCTACTGGTATAGTAGGTTCTTGTTGAATGGCCTATAGATTTAGAAGTTACGTGTTGAATATCCTATAGATAAAGCAGGTACATGTTGAATGTCTTGTAGTCATAGCAGGTACTTTTTGAATGTCCTATAGTTATAGCAGGTACTTGCTGAATGCCATATAGTTATAGCAGTTACTTGTTGAATGTCCTAAAGTTATAGCAGGTACTCGATGAATTTCCTATATCTATAGCAGGTACTTTTTGAATATCCTATCGGTTTAGTAGGCTCTTGTTGAATGTCTTAGACACATAGCAGTTACGTGTTGAATTTGCTTTTTTATAGTATGAACTTGTTGTATGTCATTTAGTTATAACAGTGACTTGTTGAATGTCCTATATTTATAGCAAGTACTCGTTGAAAATCCTATTGGTATAGTAGGTTCTCGTTGAATGGCCTATAGATTTAGGAGTTACGTGTTGAATATCCTATAGATATAGCAGGTACTTGTTGAATGTCTTATAGTCATAAACGGTACTTTTTGAATGTCCTATAGTTATAGCAGGTACTTGTTGAATGTCCTATAGTTATAGCAGTTACTTGTTGAATGTTCTAAAGTTATAGCAGGTACTCGATGGATTTCCTTTATGTATAGCAGGTACTTTTTGAATATCATATCGGTATAGTAGGCTCTTGTTGAATTCCTAGACATATAGCAGTTACGTGTTGAATTTGCTTTTTTATAGTATGAACTTGTTTAATATCATTTAGTTATAAAAGGTACTTGTTGAATGTCCTATATTTATAGCAAGTTCTTGTTGAAAATCATATTGGTATAGTAGGTTCTTCTTGAATGGCCTATAGATTTAGGTGTTACGTGTTGAATATCTTATAGATATAGCAGGTAATTGTTTAATGTCTTGTCTTATAGTCATAGCAGGTACTTGTTGAATGTCCTATAGTTATAGCAGGTACTTGTTGAATGTCCTATAGTTAAAGCAGGTACTTGTTGAATGTCTTATAGCTATAGCAGGTACTTGTTGATTATCCTATCGGTATACTAGGTTCTTATTGAATGTCCTACAGATATAAATGGTACTTGTTGAATGTCCTATAGTTATATCAGGTATTTGTTGAATGTCCTATAGTAATAACAGGTATTTGTTGAATATCCTATTGGTATTGTAGGTTCTTGTTGAATGTCCTACAGATAAAGCAGGTACTTGTTGAATGTTCTATAGCTATAATAGGTAATTGATGAATATCCTATAGCTTTAGCAGGTACCTGTTGAATATCATATCGGTAAAGTAGGTACTCATTGAATGTCCTATATTTATAGCAGGTACGTGTTGAATTTCCTTTTTTACAGTAGGAACTTGTTGAATATCATAGTTATAGCCGGTAGTTGATGAATGTCCAATATAATTACTAGGTAGTTGATGAATGTTCTTTACGTATAGCAGGTACCTGTTGATTATACTATAGCTGTAGCAGGTACTTGTTGAATTTCCTATATCTATAGCAGGTACTTTTTGAATATCGATATAGTAGACTCTTGTTGAATGTCCTTAAGATATAGCAGTTACGTGTTGAATTTGCTTTTTTATAGTATGAACTTGTTGAATGTCATTTAGTTATAACAGTGACTTGTTGAATGTCCTATATTTATAGCAAGTACTTGTTGAGAATCCTATTGGTATAGTAGGTTCTTGTTGAATGGCCTATAGATTTAGGAGTTACGTGTTGAATATCCTATAGATAAAGCAGGTACTTGTTGAATGTCTTGTAGTCATAGCAGGTAATTTTTGAATGTCCTATAGTTATAGCAGGTACTTGCTGAATGCCATATAGTTATAGCAGTTACTTGTTGAATGTCCTAAAGTTATAGCAGGTACTCGATGAATTTCCTATATCTATAGCAGGTACTTTTTGAATATCCTATCGGTATAGTAGGCTCTTGTTGAATGTCTTAGACATATAGTAGTTACGTGTTGAATTTGCTTTTTATAGTATGAACTTGTGGAATGTCATTTAGTTATAAAAGGTACTTGTTGAATGTCCTATATTTATAGCAAGTACTTGTTTAAAATCCTATTGATATAGTAGGTTCTTGTTGAATGGCCTATAAATTTAGGAGTCACGTGTTGAATATCCTATAGATATAGCAGTTACTTGTTTAATGTCTTGTCTTATAGTCATAGCAGGTACTTGTTGAATGTCCTATAGTTATAGCAGGTACTTGTTGAATGTCCTATAGTTATAGCAGGAACTTGTTGAATGTCCTATAGTTAAAGCAGTTACTTGTTGAAAGTCCTACAGTTACAGCAGGTACTTGTTGAATATCATATAGTCATGGCAGGTACTTGTTGAATGTCCTATAGTTAAAGCAGGTATTTGTTTCATGTCCTATTGCTATATCAGGTACTTGTTGAATATCCTAATGGTATAGAAGGTTCTTATTGAATGTCCTACAGAGATAGTAGGTACTTGTTGAATGTCCTATAGTTATAGCAGGTATTTGTTGAATGTCCTGTATTAATAGCAGGTACTTGTTGAATATATTATTGGTAAAGTAGGTTCTGGTTGAATGTCCTATACATATAGCAAGTACTTGTTGAATGTCTTATAGATATAGCACATACTTGTTGAATTTTCAATAGCTATAATAGGCAAATGTTGAATATCCTATTGGTATAGTATGTTGTAGTTGAATATCCTATAAATATAGCAGGTACTTGTTGAATATCTTATAGTTCTAGCAGGTTCTTTTTGAATGTCCTATAGTTGAAGAAGGTACTTGTTGAATGTCCTATAGTTATAACAGGTACTTGTTGAATGTCATATTGCTATAGCAGGTACTTGTTGAATGTCATATAGTTTTAGCAGGTACCTGTTGAATATCCTATTGGTAAAGTAGGTACTCATAGAATGTCCTATATATATAGCAGGTACGTGTTGAATTTCCTTTTGTTATAGTAGGAACTTGTTGAATATCATAGTTCTAGTCGGTAATTGATGAATGTCCAATATTATTACTAGGTAGTTGATGAATGTCCAATATTATTACTAGGTAGTTGATGAATGTCCAATATTATTACTAGGTAGTTGATGAATGTCCAATATTATTACTAGGTAGTTGATGAATGTTCTTTACATATAGCAGGTATCTGTTGATTATACTATAGCTATAGCAGGTACCTGTTGATTATACTATAGATATAGCAGGTACGTGTTGAATTTCTTATTGTAATAGTAGGAACTTTATGAAAATCATATTGGTATAGTAGGTTCTTCTTGAATGGCCTATAGATTTAGGAGTTACGTGTTGAATATCCTATAGCTTTAGCAGGTACTTGTTGAATGGCTTATAGTCATATCAGGTACTTTTTGAATGTCCTATAGTTATAGCAGGTACTTGTTGAAATGTCCTATAGTTATAACAGTTACTTGTTGAATGTCCTAAAGTTATAGCAGGTACTCGACGAATTTCCTACATCTATAGCAGTGACTTTTTGAATATCCTATCGGTATAGTAGGCTCTTGTTGAATGTCCTAGACATATAGCAGTTACGTGTTAAATTTGCTTTTTTATAGTATGAAAACTTGTTTGATGTCCTATTGCTATAGCAGGTACTTGTTGAATATCCTATTGGTATAGAAGGTTCTTATTGAATGTTCAACAGATATAGTAGGTACTTGTTGAATGTCCTATAGTTATATCAGGTATTTGTTGAATGTCCTGTATTAATAGCAGGTACTTGTTGAATATTCTATTGGTAAAGTAGGTTCTAGTTGAATATCCTATAAATATAGCAGGTACTTGTTGAATGTCCTATAGATATAGCACATACTTGTTGACTTTTAAATAGCTATAATAGGCGTGTTGAATATCCTTTTGGTATAGTATGTTGTAGTTGAATATCCTATAGATATAACAGGTACTTGTTGAATGTCTTATAGTTATAGCAGGTTCTTGTTGAATGTCCTATAGTTGTAGAAGGTACTTGTTGAATGTCCTATAGCTTTAGCAGGTACCTGTTGAATATCCTATTTGTAAAATAGGTACTCATAGAATGTCCTATATATATAGCAAGTACGTGTTGAATTTCCTTTTGTTATAGTAGGAACTTGTTGAATATCATAGTTTAAGCCGGTAATTGATGAATGTCCAATATAATACTAGATAGTTAATGAATGTCCAATATTATTACTAGGTAGTTGATTAATGTTCTTTACATATAGCAGGTACCTGTTGATTATACTATAGCTATAGCAGGTACTTGTTGAATTTCATAAAGATATAGCAGGTACGTGTTGAATTTCCTTTTGTTATAGTAGGAACTTGTTGTATATCATAGTTCAAGCCGGTAATTGATGAATGTCCAATATTATTACTAGGTAGTTGATGAATGTCCAATATTATTACTAGGTAGTTGATGAATGTTCTTTACATATAGCAGGTACCTGTTGATTATACTATAGCTATAGCAGGTACTTGTTGAATTTCATATAGATATAGCAGGTACGTGTTGAATTTCTTATTGTTATAGTTGGAACCTTTTGAATGTCCTATACATATAGCAGGTACTTGTTGAATGTCTTATAGTTATAGCAGGTACTCGATGAATTTCCTATATCTATAGCAAGTACTTTTTGAATATCCTATCGGTATAGTAGGCTCTTGTTGAATGTACTAGACATATAGCAGTTACGTGTTGAATATGCTTTTTTATAGTATGAACTTGTTGAATGTCCTATAGTTATAACAGGTACTTGTTGAATATCCTATTTATAGCAAGTACTTGTTGAAAATCATATTGGTATAGTAGGTAGTTGTTGAATAGCCTATATATTTAGGAGTTACGTGTTGAATATCCTATATATATAGCAGGTACTTGTTGAATGTCCTATATATATAGCAGGTACTTGTTGAATGTCCTATATATATAGCAGGTACTTGTTGAATGTCCTATAGTTATAGCCTTCGGCTGTTTTCTGCTCTATGGTC
This sequence comes from Mytilus californianus, assembly GCF_021869535.1. NCBI lineage: Eukaryota > Metazoa > Mollusca > Bivalvia > Mytilida > Mytilidae > Mytilus > Mytilus californianus. Next base: position 25,707,551 of record NW_026262679.1, on the reverse strand, counting down.
GGGCTGTTGTCTCTTTGACATTTTCCCCATTTCCATCCTCAATTTATTTTTATGCCCCACCTACGATAGTAGAGGGGCATTATGTTTTCTGGTCTGTGCGTCCGTTCGTCCGTTTGTCCGTCCGTTCGTCCGTCCGTTCGTCCGTCCCGCTTCAGGTTAAAGTTTTTGGTCAAGGAAGTTTTTGATGAAGGTGAAGTCCAATCAACTTGAAACTCAGTACACATGTTCCCTATGATATGATCTATAATTTTAATGCTAAATTAGAGATTTTACCCCAATTTCACGGTCCACTGAACATAGAAATGATAGTGCGAGTTGGGCATCCGTGTACTATGGACATATTCTTGTTCATTCTCTACTATTGCCCGCTGGGAAAACTAAGAGATTCTCCATTGGGGCCATGGTACTAGAAAATGGTAATGGTCTGTAAAATGGAATATAGCAGTTTAAAACCCTACAACTGTACGAGTTTGTCAGCAAAGGTTAATGGGGACCCGGAATGTTACATAGTCCAACTTTTATATTGCCTGCTGACCAAACTAAGAGATTTTCTACGTGGGCCATGGGAATAGAGGTAGAGGTTGGCATGTCTGAAAGCAATTAAAGCTTAGACCCATACGTGTGTGTCAGCAAAGAATGGGAGTTTGGGTATCCTGGTATGGCAAATATGCCAACTTTCCTATTCCTCACTGGCCAAACTAAGATATTTTCCATGTGGCCCACGGTTACCAGAAGTAGAGGTAGGCATGGTCTCTAAAATTACCCATAGCACTAGACCTGTAAAAGTTTTGAAGCATATGGTAGGAGGTGTCTCGTTTGTCACAAAGATCACATGAACTATCACCTGCTGGCCAAAGTAAGTGATTCACCACATGGGCCATGTTATAGAGGTAGAGGTAGAGTTATGCATGACCTCTATTATGGACCAAATCATTTATACATTTAAAAATTATAAACCAAATTTATTAAAAAATATCTTACACAGTTATTTTTTCTGAGACTTATTTTTCTACATTCCAATTCACTATGACAGCATGTTTTTTGTTGTCTCTTAAACACCACAAAGGACCTCCTTTGAGCACAAACAAAGCACAATGTAGCACATAGGACCACAAAGGACCTTATAATCATTTTTTTGTAAGGAAATAATATTTTTTTAAATCTCTATTTCAATGTGTCAATATATGCTTTGCTTTATCAAATTTTATTTTGGACAAAAACAAAGCATCTACAGAAATGTTCTTACTTTATACGAATCTTAAATTGCTATGAGGAACAAAAAGTGCACATGGTGCAATAAAAAAGGTGCAGTAAAAAAGGACTGTACAGCTGTCTTTTGGGAATATGTTTCGTTGGGCTGTTTGATGAAAATGAAAATATACCTGTTGCCGTCTAGATAACCCCGATAAGTAACTGTAATAAAAGTGTATCATCATGCCGTGAAATGTATGGCCTTGAAAAATGTATTTATGATAAACTCTCTTATTTTATACCTTTTGGATGAAATGGTTTCTATTTCTCCCTTTTTTACATCAATTAACGATGACTGGTGTCTTTGGTCGCCGCTTGTGTGGTCTAGACTTAGAACACTTGTATATTTTGCATATATCGTATTCTTTATTCTACATTGGCTAGGTTGAGATCTCACAATATATGTTTAACCCCGCCGCATTTTTGCTCCTGTCCCAAGTCAGGAGCCTCTGGCCTTTGTTAGTCTTGTATGCTTTTTAACTTTAGTTTATTCATTTGTTTTGGAGTTTAGTGTGAAGTCCATTTTCACTGAACTTTCTTTTCTTAATGTTCTTCGTCTAGTTTGAAGAGCTCTAAATTAATTATGGGACGTCACCTAACCACATAGAGGTAATATACAATAATTATTGTAGAAGGCTTATTTTCTGGAACCTTTTTTTTTATTACCATGTTTTTCTATTAAATGGGCAGCTTTTTATTAATATGTTTATGTTTAGTAATGTTTTTAACTTGCATTTTCATAAAATATTATAAAAAAAAATGTTTTATAGATTTCAGTAATAAAAAAAACCCAACTGATTGTCTAAAAAGATAAGTCCTTTCTTAAATTTAATAAAAAAAACAGTTTTCTTATCACTGGATTGTGATTTTTGTCGTGTGTTAAAATATGCAAGTCAATGTAAAAAGTGATTATTAGAATAAAAGATTAGAGAAAAAGATAAAAAAAAAAAACAACAGCAACCGTAACCGTAAGAATATAAATCTTTCAAAATTTCGTTTTCGTGTATGAATTAATTTATTGTTTTGAATAGTCATAAAAATAACTTTTATTACTTTTTTCCTGTTATGTCAGCTTGCCATTTATTGGGGGTAGTTGTTATTGAAATTAAACGTATGTCAAATATTAACAATATCATGAATATAACAGGTAAAGCTTTGATAATCTGGTCACCTGTAATTACATTTACCTGTTAAAATCAAACTTATTTTGTTCAAGATTAAGAAACAGAACGAAAAGCAACTCTTTTCCAGGTTTTCTCTTCTTTCTTAGTAGCGAGTACACATACATTTAGTATTTCCGACAATGTACATTTATTGTTTATATCCTACAATTTATAACTGACGCTTTAATGGTTAGTTTTTAAATCCAAGTCTGAATTTTTACATTTTTTAAAGAAATCTATAATAGTTTTAACCGCTGACCGCGAAGTTGATCGAATTTGAACTGTCACGGCAGAAACAGAAATATTCTCATTACCGTTTGCTCAATATGGAGGTGGAGTACAAGAGGCTTTATTTGTACAAGTAAAAATAAACAAAACTTTATTTTTGAACCTGTTATTTATGCAACAATTAGTTGATAGAAGGATAAAAGCCGGTGTTTCGTAGATATTTTTGTTATTCATATTTTCCACTGATCTAGTTCAGCTACATGCTTGCAGTAACGTATGATCATCATATATAAAAGCGCTCAAACAACTCTTATATATAGGTGGCGTATTTATTAATATTAGAAAATAATTTTTTAATATTAAAAAATCAAGCTGAATATTTAATATTAAATATTCATTTTTTAATATTAAAAAATAATACCATTTATTAATATTAGAAAATGAATTTTTAATATTAAAAAATGATTTATTAATATTAAAAAATGATTTTTTAATATTAATAAATAGGATCTATTTTTTAATATTACAAAATATTTTTTAATATTAATAAATCGAATATTTAATATTAAAAATTGAATATTTAATATTAATAAATAAAACCCATTTATTAATATTAAAAATTACCTATTTATTAATATTAAAAAATATTTATTAATATTAAAAAATCGATTTATTAATATTAAAAAATAATATTTAATATTAATAAATGATTTTTTAATATTAATAAATAGGGAATAAATTCCACAACGGCTTGCCATAAGAAGAGGCTCAATACACAAGGTTGTAGTATTTTTTTATAAAGTATATGCAATATATAAGAGTTTGCTTTGAAGTCTGTGATTTAAAGCAATAGATCTTACAATCGTGACAGTCTTATTTATCAAAATGTGTAGAATTATTAATAGCATTTCTCAAATTCAAAAAACTTATTTAAAAAAAGGATGAAAAGACTCCAAAGTGGCAATTAAAAACCAATACAACAGGACAGCGACACCCCCTGGTCAAAAGAAAAACAACGAAGAGGCAAACAACAGTTTAATTATCACCACACAGAAAACTACAGATTGAGCAACATGAACACCGTACACGAACCCTACAGAAAAACGCAGGTGAACACATCTAGTGCTCCGAAAGGACAAAATTAATTCCTTGTACTAGTAGCATTTACATTTTTTTTTAGATTAAAAACAGTCTATGTATTGCTCTATTACGTATGCTTCGCCTTTTAAGATAAATTTGATTTATTCTGGCCTCTCTTGATATAAATAATTTGATATCCTTAATAAATGAAAAGTCCCTAATGTCAGTGCGTAAACATGTGTTTCTGGAATTAACATTCATCAAGAATACGCTTAATTGAGACAAAACAATAAACATAAAACTTTTGGGAATATAAGCTACAGATAAAAATGTTGAAGGTCCAAGTTCGCATGCTATTGAAAGAATATAGCTGGTATTATATTGTTATGGCATATGATTTTATTTACTATTTTTGTTTTAGGCACGCTCTGTCTCTCTAATATGCATACTTGTGTATATTAATTTCTATATAGCCTATATATAGGCTTATATATAGGCTACAGGTAAAAAATATAACATAGGTTATCGTTCTTTCAGTACATACAAGCCTATGTATACGATTATAATTATAATCGTAAAACTGCGTGTATTTTCATCTACCTCTTCGTTTGCTACTTAGTTACTTAGTAATTGATAATGAAAAGGAAATAGAAAAGAAAAAAAAAGTCACGTCAATTACAAACTGTAGTGATATTAACAATAATAATAAATGAATGGATGCCTGTAGCCAGACTATTGCCTGCTAGAAAATGTATGTATGTGAGTGTATACCCGTTTTTTTGCGAATAAGTATCTGTATTTACCATGTTTACTATGCGTTTACGGAAATTTATGTATAGGAGAGTAAAGAAAAAAAGTTATTTCGTATTTTCTGTACTGTTTTTAAAAAGACGTTGCTATATGAAAAATCTTCAATGAAATACAATAACCGATATTAAGAGTATAGGACGGAATGATTACTTCGAGATCGATTTAAGTTACTGCGAGCATTTATTTCTTGTATATGGTATATATATTAATATTGTTTTATCCTTTTTATACTTGTAAATTTGTTGTCTATTATATCGTTAATTTAGAAGTAAGTGTTGCACATGCAATGCTTTTTGTCTCGCTTTGACGGAGTCAAAAAGCGAGACATAGGTATGCTGTTTCCGGCGGCGGCGGCGGCGGCGTCAACAATGTATGAGTTTGTGATTAGGTCTAGTTTAAAGTGAACCACTAGTGGTTGGTCCATGATATTTGGTATGCAGTTGTATTAGCACTGGCACATCTCATTTCCATGGAGATTATTTGGCCCTGCCCCCTCAGTCACAGTCTATTGACTTTGAAACTTTTGCTTAGTTTACATGTTTTAGTTTGTGATTAGGTCAGTTTATGGGGAACCACTAGTGGTAAGTCAATGATATTTGGTATGCAATTGCATAAGCATTGGCATATCTCATTTCCATGGAGATTATTTGGCTCCGCCCCCGCAGTCATGGTCTATTAACTTTAAAACTCTTGCTTAGTTTACATGTATTAGTTTGTGATTAGGTCAGTTCAAGGGGAACCACTAGTGGTAAGTCTATGATATTTGGTATGCAGTTGTATTAGCATTGGCACATCTCATCTCCATGGAGAATATTTGGTCCCGCCCCCGCAGTCATGGTCTATTGACTTTGAAACTTTTGATTAGTTTACATGTTTTAGTTTGTGATAAGTTTTGTTCAAGGGGAACCATTAGTGGTAGGCCAATGTTAATTGGTATGCAATTGTATAAGCATTAACACATCTCATTTCCATGTAGAATATTTGGTCCCGCCCCCTCAGTCATGGTCTATTGACTTTGAAACTTTTGCTTAGTTTACATGTATTAGTTTGTGATTAGATCAGTTTAAGATGAACCGCTAATGTTAAGTCAATGATATTTGGTATGCAAATGTATTGGCATTTGCAAGTCTCGTTTCCATGGAGATTATATAGCCCCACCCCCTCATAATGGTTCATTGACTTTCAAACTTTTACATAGTTAACAAGTCAATGTTTTTGTTTAGGTTTGTTGAAAGGGAACGACTTATGATAAGTCTATGGTATTTGGTATATAGTTGTATTAGCATTGACACATCTCATTTCCATGGAGATTGTTTTGCCATGTACCTTCAGTCATGGTTCATTGACTTTGAATATTTCCATAACTTACATGTTAAAGTATTGCTATTTTAATTTCAACATTTGCATTATCAAAAGTACAAAAAGGCGAGACATATCTCCGTGTTAACAGTTTATTCAATGCAAGTTTTTATGTATAATTTGCTAGTACAATGCTCGAGTTTTATAGCGGGAGGCTTATCATCTCAAACAATTAGTTCCACCCCTCCACAAATGCATCCTAAGTCTGGAACCTCAGCCTTGGTTGTTTTTTTCATATCTTAATGGTTTTTTGTCTCGCCTTGACGGAGTTAAAAAGCGAGACATAGGTATGCTGTTTCCGGCGTCGGCGACGGCGGCGGCGGCAATGTATTAGTTTGTGATAATGTCTAGTTCATGGTGAACCACTAGTGGTAGGTCAATGATATTTGGTATACAGTTGTATTAGCATTGGCACATCTCATTACCATGGAGATTATTTGGTCCCGCCCCCTCAGTCAAGGTCTATTGACTTTGAAACTTTTCATAGTTTACATGTATTAGTTTGTGATTAGGTTAATTTATGGGGAACCACTAGTGGTAGGTAAATGATATTTGGTATGCAGTTGTATAAGCATTGGCATATCTCATTTCCATGGAGATTATTTGGCTCCGCCCCCTTAGTCATGGTCTATAGACTTTGAAAATTTTGCTATGTTAACATGTATTAGTTTGTGATTGGGTCAGTTCAAGGGGAACCATTAATGGTAGGCCAATGTTAATTGGTATTCAGTTGTAAAAGCATTAGCACATCTCATTTCCATGGAGAATATTTGGCCCCGCCCCCTCAGTCATAGTCTATTTACTTTGAAACTTTTGCTTAGTTTACATGTATTAGCTTGTGATTAGATCAGTTTAAGATGAACTGCTAATGTTAAGTCAGTGATATTTGGTATGCAAATTTATTGGCATATGCAAGTATCGTTTCCATGGAGATTATATAGCCCCACCCCTGATCATGGTTCATTGACTTTGAAACTTTTACATAGTTTACAAGTTAATGTTTGTGTTTAGGTTTGTTTAAAGGGAACGACTTATAATTAGTCAATGGAATTTAGTATGCAGTTGTATTAGCATTGGCACATCTCATTCCATGGAGATTGTTTAGCCATGTACCTTCAGTTATGGTTCATCGACTTTGAATATTTCCATAACTTACATGTTAAAGTATTGCTATTTTAATTTCAACATTTGCATTATCAAAATTACAAAAAGGCGAGACATATCTGTGATAACAGTTTATTGAAATTATTATTAGTGTTGATTGCATATCTTAGATCTTTTAATTTTGTAACAGATTTTATAGACACGGGGCGATTTAGAGCTTGACACACATTGTACTGTCTATAATAATAGTTGAAGGTTGATGTTATCCTCTAGATGTCTTTTGTTTATATATGTCGTTGGGTTACTGTCTCATTGACATTCACCCCACATCTCTCATACCAGTGTCCAAAATCTTAAAGTTTTGTCTTGATGGTTCAATAACATAAAAAAACATTAGGGCCAAAAAAATCACAACTTGACGAAAGATAGAAAACGCAAGAATAAAAAGAATAAAAGTAAAAATAAAAAAAAAAAAAAAAAACAAAGAACAGTCCATAGAAAACCCAGAAATCTAAATATAAGCAACACGAAAGGGTAAGTTATACTGGTCCACTTGTAATACCGTCTTGATACGGTACAATTATTCATTTTCAAGCCCCTTTATTATCGATTAGTAAACGCATGCAATATAGGACTGACTGGTAGATGCCTCACGTTGAACCATAACTACCAATCAGTAATACATGACCATATGTACATTAGAAAATAAGAATTCCAAAGAACATAAATTGAAGCAATATGATCTGTTTTGTGAGACATCTTTACAAATGTTATTCAAATCCCGTATATAAATGGAACATAAGAGGCAAGTAGTTTGCCGATGTTGAAAACTCGTAAATTCATTTTGAATACACAAATCAAGAGGGAAAACTAAGGGAATCTCCAAAAAGAAGCTAGACAGGATAATTCTCCTGATATGCATACATTAGCACCATGCGAATCAGTAAACAGTAAAAAGTGCTATAACACAATAACAATTGGTAAATATACATATAATGTGCGTATTCCGAAGTCTTCAGATCAAAGACTGCGAAAACATGTTTCACGTGAGTTGAGGATACAGATACATCGTATCGTTCAACTGATTCGTAATGGTGCACTTATGACGTGCGTAGGGTCTGTTTTAATCCGTTCATTCTCGTAACACTGCTTGAGGGGATATTGTGTTGGGATCGCACTCCTGTTAATGAACCCCGTATAATGTTAACATGCACACGCGAAACGTATAAACTGAGATATGTAAACGCCACTCGATGTTACAGGGGTTTTGTTAGTTCTGAGAAATAGGATGTTAACAATGAGAAAACCTTAATCGTCACGTTTGTCATAGGTTATAGATTTAAGTCGTCCATCTGTGTCAATTTCAAGAAAGAAATGTAGATATGAAGCAGCAGACCTTTAATTTTTGATATATTGTCCTGAATGTCAAGAAGATTTATAATGGACAACAGATAATACTCACGAACTAAGAAATGGTTGTGCAATTCATATCTAAAAAAAATAAAACTATATGTATTTGTATAAATAACTGTCCCTTGTTCACAATGAATTGTTTAATTTGTGTTTTCAGGTATCCCGTCATCCAGCGGAAGATTATGGAAAGAACATAGAACATTTGCTTCAAACAAATTGAAGAATTTTGGATTTGGTAAGCGCAATTTTGAATCCAGGATTTTGGAAGAAGTAGAAGTATTTTTAGATTCCCTGAAAGGATACAAAGAAAAACCTGTTGATTTAAGAGACATAATTAACATAAGTATATCCAATAACGTTATGTCAATTGTGATTGGACGAAGATTCGATTATGACGATCCTAAATTCAAATATTATATTGACCTCCTTGGTCATAATTTCAGAAATTTAGAAGTTGCAGGTGTGTTGGCATTCTTACCTCAGATTTTCACCAAATTACCAGGGGATCCGTTCGGAGCTCACAAGCTAGACGATCTTATTGCTAAAACTAGAGAGTTTTATATTAACGAAGTAAAGGAGCATAAGGAACATTTCGACGAAAATAACATCAACGATTTTATTGATGCTTTTATCAAAGAAATGAAAGAAAGAAAAGACGAAGAGGACACAACTTTTACAGGTATTTAGATAAAACTCAATTTGATATATTGTTTAACTTTTTATAATGAATCGTCAGAGGTTACTTGAATTTTTAGTAAGAATTGAATGCTTCTTTTTGTAGATTTATTGGGCTGTAAAACCGTTGAGAGAAACACATTTTGTATAAAGCGCTGCTTCATACTAAAATGTGCACACGATTAACACTTTTACACCCTATAAAATTACAGAATGAACCATTCAATCTTACTAAAAATAAACCTCTGACGATCCATTATAAAAAGTTAAACAATATATCAACTTGAGTTTTGTATTATAAATACATGTATATGCTACAACCATGAAATTACGAGTTTTTTTTAAAGATTTTCATTTGTTGTCGTTGATGCATTGTAGTGATGCTGTCATGGGTAGCATGTATTGTCGTGAATGTTTTAATTTTATTGAGAAATACAATTTGATTTCGGAATGCCTCGCAATTTTTTAAAGGCAATCAAAAGTACGGTTATTATGAAACATTGATTGATTGATTGATTGGTGTTTAACGCCACTTTCAACACTATTGTGCTATTTCTTGGCGGTCAGTTTTTATTGGTTGAGGAAGCCGGAATGCCGGAGAGAACCACCGACCTTCGGTAGGAAAACTGGCAATCCTAGTCAATTAAGATTGATGATGAGTGCACCTACCCCGTGAGGGATTCGAACTCACAACCTCAGTGTTGACTGGCTAGTGATATAGTAGTTGGACGACTTAGACCACTCGGCCACCGAGGCCCCCTATTATGAAACAAACGTGTTATGTTATTATGAAACAATGAATTCGTCGAGGATTAATGTTTATTGAAAAATAATACAGCCAAATAAAGTTGTAACTGTATTTACAAACTTTCATTCGTGTAGATAAACTGCACTTAAAAACCCAAACCTTATATTTACACTAATAAGTTTGCATCAAATGATTATGCAACATTTATTATTGAATTGTTTTGCCAGAATAAAAAAAATATCCTTCGTTGAATTTTCATGTGAGATTTCAATATACTGGTACCCCTATTTCCTTGTTTTTATTTTTATAAGAGTATTGTGTTTGTGTTTTTTTTTTCATTTGATTTACATGCTATTAATTTATAAATATGATCATTTAATGTTTAAATATACAACTCTAAATTACTATTGTACTTTTTATTTACGCTTTCATTGGTATATTATGTTTGAATAAAACCAAAAACAGACAAGCAAACGAACGAACGAACGAACGAACAAAAACTTAAAAAAAAATAAAAACAGACATAGTCCATTCATACAAACACTTCAGTAAGAATATATTCAAATATTCAATAGTAAAACGTATTTTATGGAAAAAACAGTATATAAAAAAGAGTACATTATGCTTAAATATTTAAGGGTATTTTTTATGAAAAAATAGTATGAAGAAACCATAGAGCAAAAACAAAAATAGTAGTCGAAGAAAGACGAGAAAACACCGTGAACAGACAACCCCCCCCCCCCCCCCCCCCCAAAAAAAAAAAAAAAAAAAACCGAAGCGACAAAACAACAAAACTTTTGCACAGAATAACACCTACCCCAGCAAAAACCGGAGATAAACTCGACTGTTCCAGGAGGGTTAGCAATACCTGCTCCAAAAGTGGCACTCGTCGATATATGTAATGATCTTTAAAAAGCCTTTTTACACTAGAAAATTTTTAACAGAATATTTTGAACATGCTCGAGAGGAATAATGTGGCAATTTTTTTTTCTACAGATAAGCAGCTGACTGCAGTTGTTGGTGACCTTTTCTCAACAGGAACAGAAACCACATCAACAACAATTATGTGGGCAATCCTGTACCTAATTCGCAATAAACATATTCAAGATAAGATGCACCAAGAAATTGTAGACGTTGTCGGACATTCCCGTTTACCAAATATGGCAGACAAACCATGTCTACCGTATTGTGAGGCGGTTATTCTTGAGTCATTACGATTAGGAAACATAGTTCCGTTTGCGATTCCATACTATGTGACAGAGGACTTTATATACAAAGGATATACGTTTCCTAAAGGCGCCATTATATTTCTTAGCATTGATTCTGCTTTGTCAAGTGAGGAAACATTTCCGAACAGCGATGAATTTAATCCAGACCGTTTCATTGATGCAGATGGCAATCTACATGGTCAAGAGAAAATTTTAGCTTTTTCAGCAGGTACATAGAATACAAATTTCTTTTCATTAGAATTAATGATTGAAAAATAGTGAAATTTTTCATTCAAGATGTTGTCAATAATGATAAATAACACTATTCTATTAGTCAGCATTGAATGATAAGCTGGTATATTCGTTTTAGTAAGCATTAGCTTGAAAAAGTAGCTTGCCTCGCACGCTTTTTAGTAAATGCTTGGGCTATTCTTCAACTAGTTTATTCTACTTTTTTGTCCGACATTTTAATGTTTCTAATTACAGGTAGGAGGGTTTGTCTTGGGGAATCTTTAGCCAGAATGGAGTTGTTTCTTTATCTGACTTCAATGGTGCAAAGATACGAGTTTCTATCACCGGAAGGACAGGATCCACCCTCTACTGAAGGACACCTGGGTATAACTCGCACACCGTTACCATATAACTGTAGAGCTATTCTACGTAACTGACCTTGGTAGAACTCGCACACATATAACTGTAGCTCAAAACTAGAGATATTCTACGTAACTGACCTTGGTAGAACTTGCACATATATAACTGTAGCTCAACACTAGAGATATTCTACGTAACTGACCTTGGTAGAACTCGCACACATATAACTGTAGCTCAAAACTAGAGATGTCCTACGTTACTGACAATTTAGCATTGATTTGAACGAGACAGAAATCCCGAAAATCTGGAGCCTATATTTATTAATGTTGTGTATTTTAATTACTTCAGATTCATTCATTGTGTGGGTACTAATTTTCGTGGATTGAGGAAATATTGTGTTTTCTACGATATTTGATTTCGCGGAATTGTCAAATTCTGCATACAAACCTTTACAAAATATGTTGAACATTTAAATTCGTGCTTTACATGTACTCACGACAGCCACGAAAATTGGTACTCCATGAATAATAATGAATCCACAGTAAAGTATTTTGATTATATTAAAATGTCATCTTAACAGAACTTTGTTAACTTTGGCCGTGCCCAATTTAAATATAGTTCATCCCAATTTTTCCTTCACACGGATGTGAAGTGAAATTGTTACCATTATTACAATTGTCTTACAGATATGAAACAACCTGGACTTCTCTTTTAGTTTATAACAACTATAGACATCACCGGGTGTTTACTTCCATGAGCAACACGACGGTGCCATATGTGGAGCAGGATCTGCTTACCCTTCCGGAGCACCTGAGATCAACCCCGGTTTTTGGTGTGACTCGTGTTGCTCAGTTTTTAATTTTCTATGTTGTGTTTTGTGTTTTGTGTACTGTTGTTTGTCTTTTGGTCTTTTTCCTTTTTGCCATTGTATAATCAGTTTATTTTCAATTTATGACTTAAAATGTCCCTTCGGTATCTTTCGCCTCTCTCTCTCTCTCTTTAGGCTTCTTGTGATTATTTTCAATGTTTATAAAATCATATTTATTATCTATTTAGTGTCAAAAGTCTCCTAATATACTATGCAAATAGTGAATGTGTGTATTTTCCTGTCTGTCTTGATTAAGTGCAAATAATTAATAAATACATAACCATAATTTAAACCCGCTGCATTTTTGTGCACCTGTCCTAAGTCAGGAGCCTGTTTTTCAGTGGTTGTCGTTTGTTGGTGTGGTTCATAAGTGTTTCTCGTTTTTTTTTTATATAGATTAGACCGTTGGTTTTCCTGTTTGATTTGTTTTACCCTAGTCTTTTTGGGACCCTTTTATAGCTTGCTGTTCGGTGCGAGCCAAGGCTCCGTGTTGAAGTCCGTACTTTGACCTATAATTGTTTACTTTTTACACATTGTGACTTGGATGAATAGTTGTCTCATTGGCACTCATACCACATCTTCTTATTTATATATAATCGCATCAATTTGATACCAAATTTATCAAGGTTCTCATGTATTTTAGTAAGTTAACTATTTTATGACAGAAAAGTACCCATCGATCTTTACACAAGGATATAATAATAGTTCTATAGAATCCAATTGAATTTTACAGACTGCACTATTGACTATGATTTCAAAATTAAATATAATTAACTATGTTCCTTAAGGTCATTTGCTTCATTTCGTTTCATATAGACTCTAATTTGTAAGTATTTTGACTAATATTATTTTTATTTGAGAACGTTTTGCGAAATTTTTGGTTGATTTGTTAAATTGGCTTATCATATTCAGTGCTTCTAAAAGAAATATATACTTGTTACAATTAGCTATTACCCATTGCTATTTCAACCCATGATCAACTCGCGTAGGTACGAACAGAAACATATTTAGGTGTCAGACTACCAATTACTCCCTCCAATTTAAGGTATTTTCTATTAAAGTCATACATTACAGTCAGTTTAAATTGAGCTGTGAATATTGTAAGTTAAGTCGCATTATGCTCAGATAGGATTTGTTTTACTACAAATTGACCAAGGATTAAGGTAGATAGGGTGTCTTCCTCCATCTTGGATTTTGAAATACCAGAAAACAATCGGTCTAGATCTTTGAGAAAATGTGCAAATTTTGAGAGTAGTAGGTAATTCATGTGTAAGAATTCTCATTTTGATATAGAAAATGGCATGTTTTATCATATTTCTGGTTGTTTTTTACAAAAAACAGAATACTTGTGTTTGATTCAATTTTTCCAACTTTGCCACGTAAGGGGAGGCAACTCAAATGTAAGGGCAGATAATTCAGATAAAGTTACTTTTACAATAGAACGTGTTAGGAATTTACCTATTTTATTATGTAGCAAGAAAACGGGTCCCGTGACCCCGTTTTTTTCTTTTTCTTATCTGAAAGCATAATATTAGAGCTATCTTCTCATATTTTATCTCAAAATTCTATGGTGTAGTTTTCGTTTTATGGCAGAAAATTAGGTTTTCCATGCATAATCTATACAAAATCTGTCAATTTTGTAAAACCTGTAGCGTGAAAATAAGCCCCGTGACCCATTCTTTTTATTATTAAAAAAAAAAAAGCATGACATAAACTACATTTTGGCAAATCATTAAAATATTCTATGGATTATAATTTAGACACCCCATCTACCTTAAGAATAAAGCAAAACAAAAGATTTTTGATCAACTTTTTTTGCTCTTTAAAGCGAAAAGCGGTGAAACCCCAAAATCAGAAAACATTTGATTTTTTTGTCTTAACTGATCATTTGGAATGATAGTAGCCTCATTTCAATCTATTTTTTTGGCAAAAGTCACATATTGCAAATTTCGAGCCATAAACCTGAATTTGTGCTATTTAGCTTCCCCCCTGACAATATGCTTTCATATAAAAAATGTCCTAAATTGTTATGAATTCGCAGTAAGTTGTTTCTGTGGTATTTTAAAAACATTAAAACATACGTTGTTTACCACCAAAAAAAAAAACTTGTCGTCATGAAGATTTAATGAATTTGTTTGATTTTTACCCCTTATATCATTGCGTCATACCATGTATTTGACATATAATATAGCCTAATGAATTGTTAGTCTTGTATTATTTTTAATTTTAGTTTCTTGTGTACAATTTGGAGTTTAGTATGGCGTTCATTATCACTGAACTAGTATATATATTTGTTTAGGGGCCAGCTGAAGGACGCCTCCGGGTGCGGGAATTTCTCGCTGCATTGAAGACCTGTTGGTGGCCTTCTGCTGTTGTCTGTTCTGTGGTCGGGTTGTTGTCTCTTTGACACATTCCCCATTTCCATTCTCAATTTTAATGAAAACAGTGCATAAACTCTCCACAATCCCATTTATTGTCTCAAATGAAAGTTTTCTACCTTAAGTTTTATTGACTGATAGTAAATAAAAACAGTTTAATGACCATAACTGCACTTTTGATCAATTAATAGTCCCATTACTGAAACCTTGTGAAAAAAGGGGGGTCATTATTTCTTGACTCTTCAAAACCTTGGATTTTTTACTAAACTCATTGAAAAAAAATAGTGGAAAGTCTTTAAAGCAGTAGGACAAACAAGAAAAAATCAACCAAACCTGATCTTGATATTGAAAGTTTATTTTGCTGTAGTCCAAAATGAAATTTTCAAGTATTTTCTATTAAAGTCATACATTACAGTCAGTTTAAATTGAGCTGTGAATATTGTAAGTTAAGTCGCATTATGCTCAGATAGGATTTGCTTTACTACAAATTGACCAAGGATTAAGAATAAAGCAAAACAAAAGATTTTTGATCAACTTTTTTGCTCTTTAGGTGTCAGACTACCAATTACTCCCTCCAATTTAGAACGTATGTAAAAGTAGGCATACTCGGACAAAATATAGTGCATTTGATATCATTGTTTACTTAAACTAACCAACAAATTTGCAGAAATGAAACTTTTAGTATAAGAGAAATATATTAAGACCATTTTGAGCCAAAATTTACTTGTCTATGAGTTTGCATTAAACATTGAGGATTAATGCGCTCCATGGTATACTAATTTAAGATTTCCAGAAAAATAGGGGTTATTTTTAGTGATACCTCAGTTCGGGAGGTCTCTTCTTTCTTATAAAATTTTAAAGGTATGTTGAAAATTGGCATGTAGAAAGGTGATATGTACGAATCGGGATAAACCTGGTTTCTATGAAGTTAAACTTAAGGTAAAATATTTAGAAAGCTGTGAAAATTGCAAAATTTGGTTGAGCAGATAGGGATTTTTAATTGGTGGTCTGCATCCTATATACTACACATGTCTCTTGTATGAATGATCAAAATAAACGCCTTGATAACAAATCGAATTATATATAGTTATAAGAAGATGTGGTATGAGTGCCAATGAGACAACTCTCCGTCCAAGTCAAAATTTATAAAAGTAAACCATTATAGGTCAAAGTACGGTCTTCCACAAGGAGCCTTGGCTCACACCGAACATCAAGCTATAAAGGGCCCAAAATTTAATAGTGTAAAACCATTCAAACGGAAAAACCAACGGTCTAATCTATATAAAAAACGAGAAACGAGAAACACTTATGAACCACATCAACAAACGACAACTACTGAACATCAGATTCCTGACTTAGGACAGGTGCAAACAATTGCAGCGGGTTTAAACGTTTTAATGGTACCAAACGTATAAAGTAAAATAACAAAAATACCAAACTCCAAGGAAAATTCAAAATAGAAAGTTTCTTATCAAATGGCAAAATCAAAAGCTCCAACACATCAAACGAATGGTAAACAATTGTAATATTTCTGACTTGATATAGGCATTTCCTGTAGAAAATGGTGGATTAAACCTGGTATTATAGCTAGCTAAACCTTTCACTTGTATGACAGTCGCATAGAATTCCATTATATTGACAACAATGTGTGATCAAAACAAACAGACATAATAGGTAAAAATGTCAAAAATTGGGGTTCAGCAGTCAACATTGTGTTATTATCTCAAACTCTATAAAAAAAACCCAACTATGTCAACAAAGAAAAACAAAATGGCCTAGAAACTCTTATATAGACAAAGCACATAAGCAAAAATGAAAGACAAGAATACAAAAATGACCATAGCACAATACAACAATGGCGGGATGTATATAAATACAGGGATACTACCAAAAATGGACTAAACAGTAAAGGTTAAAAATATACAAAGAAAAGAAAAATAAAAAGAGCACTATAACACGTGATTAAGACGATAACCAACGTGAGTACCTAGAATCTATACTTCCAGATCATCATTTATTATAAGAGAATTTGACACGAAATATTTATCAACAAGGTCTTTGTATCTTCCGATAAAATTTTTTTGAAAAAGGACGAGATTTTCTTTGACATAACCCTGGTTCATCAACTTTCTGCTCAGACACTGGTGACGTTTTATAAAGTCTGAGTAGCAGCTGCAATATCTTTGAATACCGAATGAGTTTAGAAATGTATATTCCATATGCTGGAAAAGTTGGTATATTGCTGCGAAGGTGAGAGAAATTTATAATTTCAAAATTAAAATCGTCTCGTTTGTCATAGATTCTGGTACTGAGATGACCGCTTATGTCAAATTCGAGGTATCAATCTAAAAATGTGGCGGAAGAAGCCGTGTCTGTTATTTCTATATATATATATTATATAAGGATTTTATAATTATTCAAATGATCAAGGCATAGACAGATGGTGATAATAGATAACAAGAATGCACACGCTGAAATGTCTCGCCTTCTATACGGACCACTGAATTTATGTTGATAGTCCTACATATAAAGTTTTAAAAGTATCACATTAACATTTATGATCCAAGAAAATGAGGTCAAGGTCAAATAAACAAAGCCTGAAATACATGTACACCTTTAATACAATCATTCCATACACCGAATATAGATGACTTATTGCTTATACTAGTAGCATAAAAGAAACAGACCAAACCATTTAAATTTTATATTGACCAATGAACCATAAAAATGAGGTCAAGGTCAGATGAACTCTGCCAGACAGACATGTACACCTTTAAATCATTACATGCATCAAATATAGTTGACCTATTGCTTATAGTATCTAAGAAACAAAGTTAACCAGGAAAACTGAACATTGACCAATGAACCATGCAAATAAGGTAAAAGTCAGATGATACCTGCCAGACAAACATATACACCTTACAATCATTCCATACATCAAATATAGTTGACATATTGCTTAAATTTAAGAAAAACAGACCAAAACACAAAAACTTAACATAAAGCAATGAACCATGAAAATGAGGTCGAGGTCAAATAAAACCTGCCAGACTGACATGTACATCATAAAATATTTCCATACACCAAATATAGCTGACCTATTTCATACAGTATTAATAAAACATTTTAAATCCTCTGAAATTTGTTAGCCCAAGTATTAAACAATATAATTTTTGGCTCTTGTTTTTATGCTTAGAATGTAGCATTTCTTTGCGTTGAACCTGATTCCCCAGTTATTTGCCCATACTTCTAGGTTCTTGATTAGTATTTCTGCCTTTCCTTTACTGTCGCTGATGAGTTTGCCTTTGTTCTTTAGTGGTGACACTCCAATGTTGTCATTTTTCCGGGATTTGATATATTTCCAGAATGGTTTGGTGTTATTAGTTTCTAAACCTTTTAGTATGTTATCATTGATATATGTTCATTAAGCTTTCCTAATCTGTCTCTTGATTTCGTTTTGGAAGTGCCTATAATTAGTCCAGTCTTTTGTGCGCTTTGTTTGTTGGTAAAGTCTGCTTTTCTTTTTAAATAACTTCCTTATTTTGTGTGTTATCAAGGGGAGGCTGTTTTTTGAGCGAATTTCTTTGGATGGTATGTACTTGTCCATACTTTGGAATAGTTCTTTTTTTAAATGTGTCACTCATTTCTTGGACATTTGAGCCTTGATTGTACATCTGCTTTATCCTTGATGGTGTTTTGATGGCGTCTTCATTTAGTTTCTCCCAATTTGCCTTTGAATAGATGTAGACTTTTCTTGGTTTACTGCGTTGATAGTATGGCTTAGTGTCACAATCTGTTATTACCATTTCGTGGTCTGGTTTGCCTGGTGCATTTTTTCTTATGTTTTTACTAGAGATGGATTTGTAGTTAGCACTATATCATGAAGGTTGTACTCTCTTGTTGGAAGTTTATGGATTTGGGTTAGTTGAAATGAAGCTGTTCATTCCATGAGTTTGGTTTTGATTTCTTTATCATTTGCGTTTGATATCTTGCAACGGGAAGTCCCGATCTTCAAAGGAGAATATGATGCTCAGAGGGGAATATGAAGTTGTGTTCAATGTCACGTGGGATACTAGTCTCAACCAATCAAATATTGATAAAGCTATCAATATGTACATACAGTGGAATAATATATTATGTCAGATATCAAACGCACCATACCGTAGATGTATGGGTTTATACTTCTATGACCATACAAATATCGTTTTTTTAGACAGGTACATGGTGCTGGGTAGACCTAAACTTTTTAAAGGTCCATTAGCATTTCTCTTGTAAAAAATCTGCTTTACTTTCAATAAGGTACTCAGAGAGTAGCTTTTTTTGAAACATTGATATTTATTTTAGATTTTTTTATTACCTGAACACGTATAACAAAATTTACGGGATCTATATTCTTTTACTAAAAGGTACTCAGAGAGTAGCTTTTTTGAAACATTTGATATTTATTTTAGATTTTGTTATTACCTGAACACGCATAACAAAATTTACGGGATCTATTTTCTTTTACTAAAAATAAAGCAGGTAATTTCAATGAATGAAGTCTTGCTCAACTAATTTGTTGTTATTTGAGGACGCATATTTGAGACATTTCTGCATAAATGTTTATTTTCATTTTTGTTTCATGCTGATTTCAAAGGCCTCATGCGCATCCACCCTTCCCTTATTTTAACTGGATCAGGAATGGTCGCCCCCTTACAATTTAAAATTGTACTAACTTCTTTTTCGCTTTCATTGTTTCAACACAATACATCTGTTTTGGAATACCAGCTGTAACACGTGATAATGTACAGGTTATTATTTTCAACATAACCTCGTAAGAGAGTAATATTAATAATAACCTTTAAACTGGGTGTTCTCGTATAATTATTCTAATATAAAAGGTATTGTGAACATATTAAATTCATGGATAGATACTGAAACACAAATTAAAAAAAAAGTAAGTACAATTCTAAATTCGTCAATTCGTTTTTCAAATCAACAAAACAGCTGCATTTAACAGGTTGGAAACATTTCCTTGTACGGACATGTATTATTTAGCATACTTATGCTCCCGTCAATGCATGTACTAGTGTTTGTTTACAACTAAAGCATTTTTTTATATTGGCGATTGACCAATCCACTGAATGATTTCCAATGCATGATGGACTAGTATGCGTTTACAGTTGTCTATAACTGACATACTTCTTGATTTTTCACTGATTGCCAGAAAATAATTGTTCGTACTTTTGCTTCATTTGTATTTACATTTACTGAGCACGATATACAATTATAAAAATAACGAACCGCGATTTGTGTTCAATCAAAATATCAATTTGTTTTGTTAACAATTTCAATTTTTTCACGTAAACGACCGGATTCATATAATTCTTGAATGATTTTGAGTCTTCAATGTGAAATGTAAAAAACAGGCCCCTGACATACTGTAATTGCGTGAAATCTTTGTTGCCGACAGCCAGTGATACACACGATAACATTTAAATACCATGTGTCCATGTCCACGCTGTTATGAAATTGTATAAACTGCCGACGTCCATTTGTGTGTGTGTGTGTGTGTGTAAGTTGGATCAATTTAAAAAAAAAAGGAAGATGCTTTCTGAAAAAAATTTGAAAGGAAAAAAATACTTTATTTCAGAAAAAAAGAGGAAAAAAAATAAATGTTGATTTACATTCAAAATTAGGGACAAATTACGACCCTGAGATTACAAAATAGAGGTCTTATTTGACATTGACTGTTTTAGCTTTTGCCTTTCAAGAATAAAAATCCTTGATTGATTGCACTTTATGCTGTTCCTGTGTTATAACTTGAGACCGCTTCAACTCCTTGAACCAATCTGGAATAATACATGAAGGGACTTAAAACTTCTAGTTGTATTCAATAATAACTTGATTTTTCAGTGTTATGGAGGTACTTATTTACTTTGATAAGTATTTCTTTCTTAATTTCTTTTTATTGCTGATCAGATTAAAAAACTGTTAACATGGCGTATTATTTAATTTGGAAGTTGAATGTCAGAATTCAGGCACCAATAGCCTCTCATTCAGTTCATTTTGTCTTTTTCCTCAATAATTTTTGTTATTACTAAAACTGATTCTTTTGGTTAGTAAGTCACAAACACTTTGAAAGTTAAAAAGTTAAAAAGGAAAAACAATATTTGGTTTATACATTATTTTCTCATTTTATAAACTTGGAATAGGAAAACATATTTGTAACCATTAATATGGTATAATTTTAAAACTGGTTCAATGAACAGAGCTGAAGATATATATACATATTTGAGGGTCTTTAGCTACCAGTTTAAGAACATACCTTTCTTATTTAAATATACAAAGTGAGTTAGGATCATAAGATTTGAAAGTATGGAGGATAACAAAAATCATGCTTAGCATTATCATGAGTGTGGATGGAATGCCTGTCTTCAAAATAACATTCAGTTAATGTAGTGTGTGTGTGTGTGTGTGTGTGGGGGGGGGGGGGGGGAGGGGGGGGGTTTAGATAGTATTAAGCCTAAGCTTTTCTTACAGTACTTGTAAATAAGAAATTTGTTGAATATTCAGTAAAAAGTAAAATAGCAAAATTACCGAACTCAAAATTCAAAACGGAAAGTCCTTTATCAATTGCAAAATCAGAGACTGTTGGAGACAGATTAAAATAAGCAATGTTGCTTGTTTCTGAATCCCATTGTTTATACTGTATTATATTATATAGCATGGTTTGACTTATCGAATAAAATATTGTTTAAACCAAAAGCTCAAACACATCAAACACATCAAACGAATGGAAAACAACTGTCATATTCCTGACTTGGTACAGGCATTTCCTTATGTAGAAAATTGTGGATTTAACCTGGTTTTATTGCTAGCTAAACCTCTCACTTGTATGACAGTCGCATAGATTTCCAATATACTGACAGCAATGTGTGAGCAAAACAAACAGACATAAAAGGTAAAATGGTAAAAAATTGGGATACAGCAGTCAACATTGTGTTATAATCTTAATCACTATAAAAAAAACCAAAAGAACACAGAAGGACATTTGGGAATATCATTTATGTGTTAAAAGGGTTACCAAAAAAGTATTTTTGAACACAAAGTCCCATTTTTTAAAAATCCTTTGGTTTATCAAAAGGAAAAAAGGTTACTTGTTTGCCTAATTTAAACAGATATGTTATGGATATTAGGACCAGTAACAATCACTTTTGAATAAACTAGTTTTTATTTTTTTAAACTTTCAAAGAATAGAAACTTTTATTTTTATTTAAATATTTATAAAACCTTTGATAGTGTAATAAAAGATTGTTAGTCATATGGATCTTCACAAAAATCAAGACATTTAATAATATCCTGTATATCTTGACTTGAAATATATTTGTGAGTGTGTATGTCAGATCAGCTGTCAAATTACTATTATTTACTTACTTGTTTGGAGACCATAGCAGTCTTCAGTAAAATATGACCTGGTTAGTTGATAGTTTGTCTCTCAACTGTTTTATTTTTCAAAAATGTTGGGAAAAGTTTCATATATGTGATAATTATTCTTGTAAAAAACAAATTCCCATATGGGTTAATGGATATATACAGATAAAAAAAAATAAACTTGACCTATTTATTGATGATCACGTGTTCTGTTTTTTTATTTATTTTGTTTGTTTTTAGCTCACCTGGCCTAAAAGGCCAAGTGAGCTTTTCTCATCACTTGGCGTCCGGCGTCCGGCGTCGTCCGTCGTCATTAACTTTTACGAAAATCTTCTCCTCTGAAACTACTGGACCAAATTTAACCAAACTTGGCCACAATTATCATTGGGGTATTTAGTTTGAAAAATGTGTCCGATGACCCAGCCTGCCAACCAAGATGGCCGCCATGGCTAAAAATAGAACATAGGGGTAAAATGTAGATTTTGGCCTATATCTCTGAAACCAAAGCATTAAGAGCAAATCTGACAGGGATAAAATTGTTCATCAGGTCAAGATCTATCTGCCCTGAAATTTTCAGACAAATCAGATAACCTATTGTTGGGTTGCTGCCCATGAATTGGTAATTTTAATAAAATTTTGCAGGTTTTGGTTATTATCTTGAATATTATTATAGATAAACTGTAAACAGCAATAATGTACAGCAAAGTAAGATCTACAAATAAGTCAACATGACCAAAATGGTCAATTGACCCCTTAAGGAGTTATTGCCCTTTATAGTCATTGTAACAATTTATTGTAAATTTTGTAATCTTTTCCAAAATTTTCTCCACTAAAACTACTGATACTAATTTAACCAAACTTGGCCACAATCATCATTAGGGTATCTAGTTTAAAAAATGTGTCCGATGTTCCGGCCTACCAACCAACATGGCCGACATGGCTAAAAATAGAACATAGGGGTAAAATGCAAGTTTTGTCTATTATGTTTTGAACCGTTATAAATAGAGAAAATCTGAAAGGAGCAAAAATGTTCAGAATAAACGGCTCTATTAATTGTCCATATACGTCAAAACTGTTAGACAAATTCTTATAGGAGTTATTGCCCATAAATGACAAATTTTACCATTTTTTTCATGTATGCTTATCATCATGAAAACTATGAAATTAAGAGAGAAACATTTTTTTCCTTTATGCCTTATATGATTTAAATTATAATAGATAAATAAACACGTTAAATCACAAAAATGATCAGCAAGGAAAGATCTATTAAAAAGTCAAATTTTGCCGATATAGTTAGTAGACTGTCACTCTTCATAGGAGTGATTGCCCTGAAATGAGGATTTGTTTACCCTCTTTTGTGTTTTAAGCAAAAACTAAAGAAGATAGAGAGAAACTAAACAGACTAAAAGATCAGTAATACAAGATCAACAAAATAAAGATTTGTGTCATGAAGCCTATTCTCGTCTACAATGTTGGCGAGTGTCCTTTGTTTGATATGCACATAGATCAAGGTGAGCAACACAGGCTCTTAAGAGTCTCTAGTTTTTTATACGCCCGTTTACGGGACGTATTATGGTATACCGTTGACCGTCTGTCCGTCTGTCCGTCCGTCTGTCCGTCCGTCCGTCGTCAACATGTCGGAAAAAGTAATGTTCATGTATGTGCATGAGAACCCCCCCCCCCAAAAAAAAAACCAAACAAAAAAAAAAAAAAAAAAAAAAATCCACACACACACACACACACACACTCAGAAAAGTAAGAATAGTCAGTGCATAGTCACGAATACGTTTCTGCTGCCAAGGGTTTTTCACAAGTATAGTAGTTACCAGAAAAGTTATAGTTTCCTATATACACCAAACAGTACATTTTACCTTTTTCATAAAATAAATACAAATTTCATAAGGCTGGGTCCAAATAGCTCTTTAACGTCCAACATCTTGCAAGTACGAAAAAGACCGTACGAAAGTATATTTTGTCTACATTTTGTAATTTCACAACTATTGAAAATTGATCATGCATTCGTTTTAAAAAATAAAAATTTTAGACAAGATAAAAGTTAAAAGATACTAAGTGAAAAAATAGACAGCCGCAAATGTTAAAATTCGCTTTGACGTCCGAAAAAAATAACACCCAACACGTGCATTGTAACTTTTAAAGCTAATGAAATTATTTTTTATGTCAAAAGAACGTGCGATATCATAAATAATTGTTTATCAAAACATAACAAACACGCCAGTAAAGAATGTTTAAGTATTCGATATTAAACAAAACACAAGGTTTATTCCTGTGCTAGTTTTTCTAATCATTTGATTCAGGCGTTGAGAACCTTTGGCGACCTCACAGTTTAAATGTCTATAATAAGTACCACGTGATAAGTGGGCGTTACAGACGAACATTCACCTAATCTGACCCAGTCAGTTGGTGATTTGAGCGCGCCAAGAAATGGTCTCGTCCATACTGTTATGAAAACGATAAATGAGTTTATACTCTCAAATATAGTCCCTAATAATGTTTATAATATCATGGTTTATTCTAAATACAATTTTGCAAACATACAAGTATGATGAATAATGAATTATTGTATGTTGATATGAGTTGCTCTAACATTGATAGCCTTCTTTACTGAGAGTACTGAAATAAATTTGTATAGTTTAGGTTGATCATATCAATACTGCACCACTTTGTAAAAAAAACCAAAACGTTTTAACCATATTTTACTCAGAATTTGTACTTGAACTATCAGCAAGACAAGCATCGATATACATGTAGCCATCAGAGGAGGATTCTTTATGTAGACCATTCCTAAAACGAACTAAATTCTACTTTATTAAACAAAATGGTAGCAGGATCAAAACCAAGGGTACCATTGAATTTTGTAATAGGCGTCTCGTTGTAGAATTTTAAATGACGTTCACAGGACTGTTAAAAGAACAAGAGTTAAAGCATCCTTCGCTTGTGTTATACTATTTTCTTTTTTATGAAAATATTTAATATTCTCACGTGTATATTCACCTCGCTTCTTCCGGACAAAATCTCTCGGAATAAAAGCACTCCTTCCAACATTTGTGATTTTCATTTGTTTGTTTACAATAAAAATGTGAAAGCCGGCTTCATTTTAACTTTTTATGAAAAAGTGTTATTTAATGAAGTGGTAAACATAGATCCCATTTCTAGAGACAGTCCCTGCTGATTTCACTTGCATTTCTCATTTGAACGTATTTCATATATGTACAACGTTATCAGAGTAGAATAAAGAAAACCACGTTTAGATATGATGGGTTTACATATACAGGAAAATAACAACGTCTGTATCACGTATGTAATAAGACATATGTTTCTAACCACGGATGAAAATCGTACGTTACAAGGCCTGTATAATATGTACGGTGATATTCTCCTGTGTATGTACAGAAAACTTACACTATCAAAAATATCGGCCAATTGAACTATGAAAACCTGTTAAAGTGTCAAAGTACATTTCCGTAAATGCACAAATCATTTGCTGTGTACCGATAAAATGATCAGAAAAGGGAAATTGAACTCCAACAAACTATAAATATTGCTGGTATTAAAACACACAATACGATACTGTAAAAGTTTTAACACATCACCCTGAGCAATAGATATGAATTTCAATGAACATATTAGACGTAAAACAATACATATACACACTTACACTTCTAGTTCCGGTGAATCTGTCTTTTTGGCTGTTAAAAAATGTATACGGAGAACATCTTTAATGCAGTTTATACATAGAGATAAAATATGGTTGAACCTTTAGTATTGTAACGAGTACACTGAACCAAAAATATATGAAACGGAACAAGCAAATTTTTGTTACAAATTCGTTCTTTAAAGATTGCATCAGTGTTTAATCCTCCTCGATAACAAAGTGAGCATATTAATTAACTTTACTGTATCGAAGATTCTAAACAGTGTTAAGCAAAGCTAAAAGTTCACGACATATTTTTGCTATAGTACCAACAGATGTTTTTGTTCGGAAGTTAACTGTGTTGATGTTTTATCTTCTGTACATTTTGATGGGCTATGTAACCCTTCTTTGTTAAACATGATTTATGTGTTTCATGGGAACTAACATCAGAGATGGACACCAAATTGTAATTTTACATTAATTGTTATATAGACGATGTCTGTCAAGTTGTAGTTTCATTTTATAATTTTCCAAGAGAATATTCAAGCATTTGTATAAGTTACATTTTTAAATCAATTTCTCAATATACATTTACTTTACAATATGGGTTAATACCTTAATTTTCGAAAAAGTACTGACGCAGCAATAAGAATGAATGCTCATTGACAATCATACCAGATCTCCTAATTTTTATATGCTACAAGATGTTCATATAATTTCAAATCCGAACAAATATTAGCATAACTCTAAGAAAATTTCAAATTTAATTGACCTAACAAGTTATTTAACACTATATTTTGTCAAATACAAATTCAGTAGTAAAAATCTAAATGCATTTATTATGCCAAAATTTCTAACGGGAAAAATTAGAACATATATGCGAAAATTCCCATAGATTATGTTAACAAAAGATAAAAAAAAAGTTACAATTTTAATTTTGAGGGCATTGGAGATTTTTTTGTACACGCTGATGAAATGTTTCATAGTTACTGTAAATCGAGTACCTAATAGAATATTGCACAATAAAAACAATTTTACAGTGCACTAGACTTCTTAGCGTGACAATAATATTTTTTTCATGAATATGAAATATTTGTCTAATTTAAAATTGTTTAAAACATAGTGATATATATCAGATTTCATCAGTTTGCACATATATGCATTTATTATAACTATATATGATTGTTATTTTGTATATCAATATTTTTAAACTTTATAGATGTCATGTGGTCTCTGGTGGAGAGTTGTTTCATTGGCAATTATACCACATCTTCTTATTCTTATATTAATGACTTAATGCCATATGACAATGCACATGGATATATCGTATTCTTGAGAAAGGTTTAATCTCTGTAAAAAAGACAAAACATACCCACTGTCAACACTCCGACATATACTAGTAAGTTTTTTATGTTCCTGATCGTGGCATTTGATAATGGATAAGAATTTGTTAAATTTCTGTTCGTAGCATTTGAAAATGGACATGGATATAGTGTATTTTTGAGAAAGGTTTACTTTCTGATATAGACCAAACATACCCTGTATTAATGCTCTGATAGGATAGCTTTGTTATGTTCCTGGTCGTGGCATTTGACATTGTATATGAATTTGTCACGTTTCTGTTCATGGCATTTGAAAAATGAACATATATATATCGTATTTTTAAGAAAGGTTTACTCTTTGCCATTGATTAAACATATCCACTATCAATACTCCGACATGGTTGTATTTTCATGTTTCTGTTCGTGGCATTTGAAAATGGACATGGATATACCGTGTTCGTGAGAAAGGTATACGATCTTCCATTGATTAAACATATCCACTATCAACACTCCGACATGGTATTTTTTTATGTTTCTGTTCGTGGCGTTTTACAATGGACATGGATATACCGTATTCTTGAGAAAGGTTTACTCTCTGTTGTAGATCAAACATATTCACTATCAAAAAATGGACATGGATATATCGTGTTCGTGAGAAAGGTATACGATCTTCCATTGATTAAACATATCCACTATCAACACTCCGACATGGTATTTTTTTATGTTTCTGTTCGTGACGTTTTACAATGGACATGGATATATCGTATTCTTGAGAAAAGTTTACTCTCTGTTATAGATCAAACATATTCACTATTAATACTCCGACATGGTTGGTTTTTTTTTTCATGTTTCTTTTCGTGGCATTTGAAAATTGATATGGATATATTGTATTCATGAGAAAGACAACTCTCTGTCATAGATAAAAAAATATCCAATATGAACACTCTGACATGGTAGTTTTTCATGTTTCTGGTCGTGGTTTTTAACAATGGACATGGATATATCTGAGAAATGTTAACCCTCTGTCATAAACCTTTTCTTTTGTCATTATTCTATATTTCATTTGTTAATTGAGTAGATAGTTATATATCATTTTAAACATACAATGTATCTAATTATATCTACACTTCGTAAACTATTTCTTGTCATCAAGGATGTCTCCAATGAAGCGAAAAACTAATCAATATATAGATATATATATAGATATGCAAATACAGTATCTTTCGTTCCTTATTATATGTTTGCTATTTATATTACGCTGAATATAGTTGAAATATCTGCCACTGGACAATGAATCAGTAACAATCAAGTTTTTGTGCTTTTGTTTTTTTCTACTGATTAGATATTGACATTGTATCTAAATACTAATTTATCAACGAGAAAGTAAAATATTTCTTTTTTCTTATTAATGCAATCTGTAAATTTAGGAATGTAAAAATGACAAACGATATAATCATTTACTAATTAATTGACTAACGTTCTGATCAAACCGCGCGCCACGTTGACAGAAAAAGCCAGCGCAACCATCGGAAAACAGAAGGCGTCACCCCAGGAGAGCTGCGCCTGTTTTACAAAATGAAGTCCAAGATGTTCCTCAAGCCAGTCTAATTCTGCCACATCAGCTTCCTTAACCACATTAGCTATTATTGCCGACACAACAACCGTTATTGCCACCACAACAGCGGTTTTTACCACCAAAACAGCTCTTATTACCACCACAACAGGTTGGAATGCCGCTTGTAGTCCCTTAACAGCCCCCCCCCCCTGGACAACAAGATCCTGGTCAGGGATTTGTTCAGGCTCTTCAACCACCGCAGCCCACAGCTCTTAATACTTTTCAAAATGGTGAGGTTTTAATTATACATACTAGTAATGATGGTGATGAAAATTATAAATAAAATTTGGAATTTAGATTATATTGATTTGTCTCAACTACTGTACAAGAATTTTGTTTTTAATATTGATCAACCGAAGAAAGTGCTAGGTGTATATGAATATGAGGACATTTTAATCGAAAGAAACAAATACTCAAAAGTAAAATCATTATCTAACATTGGTGAGTGGACTGAAGGTTTTTTTTAAATTATGTGGAAATGTTATTGCAAATAATGGGCAATAATGGGTTGGCAATGTATTTTTTGAGAACATTTATAAATATGACAAGAAAAGCTAGAGATCATATGCATACATGGGACGTCATTGATGGGCAACTATGGCTTAAGATTGTTGCAGGAGCCATAAATAATTTTCAACAGACAACATTTTACACAATTCACACTGTTAGCAGACCTTGTTACGTTTATGATTTTAAGAGTGTTTGTACTTGTGTATATGGCCATTTATGTAAAAGATGTAGCCAGTTCCATCTTTTGATGCAATGTACAAATGTTTCATATAACAAGAGTCCGCGAAGTTCAGTAACTTCGCAACATTCTGCTGCTAGGTATCAAAATTACCCTAGGGCACCTGCTACACAAAATATTGCACCAAGGTATCAGTCCAGTGCTAGAGCTACAAACCAGTCAACTAGGTTTTCGAATCCACATAGAAATTTTAACTAGAATAATCGTTTTTTTGGTTAAGAATTATAGATTTTCAGGTCAGCAGGCCAACTTTCCACGGATGCAATTTTAAAAATTTCAAATTTTCTCATTTATTACAACTTTCAATCAACAGTTCGATAATTGGTGTTTGGGATTTACCCCTATTAAAGCCACGGTTTTAGAGAATATGTTGAAAGACTACCCTGATAAAGCATCGGCAAATATATTATATAATGGTTTTAAATATGGTTTTCGAACACACTATACAGGCCCAAGGGTTGCTATGAAAGCAATAATTTAAAGTCAGTTTTACAAGAACCAAATTTAGCTTGGTAAAAAGTTATGTGTGAAGTTGAAAATGGTAGAATTGCGGGCCCCTTTTATAATCGACTTATTTCAAATCTACGAGTTTCTCTCATAGGCATTGTGCCAAAGAAAACGGGGTTTTAACTCATTTGCCTTCACCAGCTAATGGCGTCGTCAATGATTTTATTGATGATTTCTATACTTTAGATGCATGAAATATTTGCCACTGGACGTTAAGCAACCAACAATCAATCAATCTATACTTATAGTAAAATATTCAACTTTTGAAAATGCAGTAAACATGATAAAAAAGTTAGGTTTTAAAACAGAAATAGCCAAAATGGATATAAAGTCCAGTTTTAGATAAGGGGGCTTTAAAATAGAAGACTGGTATTTCATAGAGAAACCTAATGGGGTTATCGGTCTCGTGCAGCAATTTAATAGGTTTTCTTCATTTTTGCACTGGGCTGTAGAAAAAAAAATCTGATATTGATCACTATCTAGATGGATTTTTATTTTGCTATTTTGCTGGAGCGTAAAATACCAACAACTGTCGGAAATTAACGAGCACGTTTTGCAACGTATGTGTTAAATTAGGGGTTCCTTTTCACCGAGGACAAGACCGAAGGTCCAATCAAGAGAATAACTTATTTAGGTATAACAATTGGCAGATTAAAACAAATAAAAACAAGATGATAAAATTACACAAACGTTTTACAGGTAAACATGAGTTTATACTCTCAATTCTAGTCCTTAATAATGTTTGTAATATGTGGTTTATTCTATATACAATTTTGCAAACATACAGGTATAATGAATAAACTGTAGGTTGACATGAAGGGCTTCTACCATTGATAGCCTTCATTACTGAGAGAGTACTGAAATAAATTTGTATAGTTCAGGTTGATCATATCAATACTACACGACTTTGTAAAAACTATTTTTACAATATTTTACTCAGAATATGTACTTGAAATGTCGGTAAGACAATCATCTATATACATGTAGCCATCAGAGGAGGAGTCTTGATATAGTCCATTCCTAAAACGAACAAAATGGTGAAAAAAACATTATCCCAATGTAGGAAGATCAACACCAAGGGTACCATTGAACTTTGTAAAAGGCGTCTCGTAGAATTTTGAGTGACGTTCAGAGGACTGTTAAAAAAACAAGTGTAAAAGCATCCTTGTATCACGTATGTAATAAAACGTATGTTTCTTTTTTCAAAAGAGTACGTCGATGTATGTACAGAAAACTTACACTAATAAGCAATTCGGCCATTTGAACTATGAAACATGTTTAAATGTCTGAGTACATTTCAGTAAATTCACAAATCATTTGCTGTTAAGCGATAAAATTACCAGAAAAAGGAAATTCATCTTTAATAAACTATAGATATTGCTGGTATTAAAATACTTAATTCGATACGGTAAAAGTCTAAACACATCACATTGAGAAAAAGATTTGAATTTCTTAGAACACATTAGACGTAAAACAATACTTATAAACACTTACACTTCTAGTTCCGGTGAATCTGTCTTCTTGGCTGCAAAAAAAATATATACGGCGTAAATCTTAAATGCAGTTTAGGCATAGACATAACATATTTGTGAACTTTAACTCATTTTGAGTATTGTAATTGGTAACAATGAACAATATATGCAACGGAACATGCATATTTTTCTTACACTTGTTTCCCCCCGATAATGAACATATTAATAAACCTTATTGTATCGAAGATTCTATATAGTGTTAAGCAAAGCTAAAAGTTCACGGCATATTTTTGCTATAGTACCAACAGATGTTTTTGTTCGGAAGTTAACTGTGTTGATTTTTTTTATCTTCTGTACATTTTGATAGGCTATGTGATCCTTCTTTGTTAAACATGATTTATGTGTTTCATGGGAACTACCATCGGAGATGGACACTAAATTGTAATTTTACATTGTTTGTTTTATAGACGATG
Source organism: Mytilus californianus (assembly GCF_021869535.1). Taxonomy (NCBI): domain Eukaryota; kingdom Metazoa; phylum Mollusca; class Bivalvia; order Mytilida; family Mytilidae; genus Mytilus; species Mytilus californianus. The sequence continues at coordinate 25,675,473 of NW_026262679.1, read as the reverse complement.
TCTGCCATGCTGCAGTCTCATTTTATAATTTTCAAAGAGAATATTGAAGCATTTGTATAAGTTACATTTTTAAATCAATTTCTCAATATATATCAATATATATATACTGTACAATATGGGTTAATACCTTAATTTTCGAAAAAGTACTGACCCAGCAATAAGAATGAATGCTCATTGACAATCATACCAGATCTCCTGATTTAGGATGCTTCAAGATATTCATGTAATTTCATATCCGAACAAATATCAGCATAACTCTAAGACAATTTCAAATTTGATTGACCAAACAAGTTATTTTACACCTGTATCTTTTATATATACTGTATTTTGTCAGTTACAAATTCAGGAGTAAAAATTCTAACGGGAAAAATTAGAACATATATGCGAAAATTCTCATAGATTATGTTAAAAAAAGAATTAAAAAAAAGTTACAATTTTAATCTTGAGGGCATTGGAGAATTTTTTGTATATGCTGATGAAATGTTTCATAGTTACTGTAAATTGAGTACCTAATAAAATATTGCACAGTAAAAACAATTTTACAGTGCACTAGACTTCTTAGCATGACAATAATATGTATTTCATGAATATGAAATATTTGTCTAATTTAAAATTGTTTAAAACATGATAGTGATATATATCAGATTTCATCAGTTTGCACAAATAGGCATTTATTATATATGATTGCTATTTTGTATATCAATATTTTTAAACTTTATAAATGTCATGTGGTCTCTGGTGGAGAGTTGTTTCATTGGCCATTATACCACATCTTCTTATTTTTATATTAATGACGTAATGCCATATGAATTTGAAAGACATGAAAACAATGAATATGTTGAAAATGTAGATCTCATGAAAATATAGGAAAAAAATTATAATGAGTTTTGTATTCCTTTATATTAACTAACAATTTATATTATTGAAAACGTTTTACTCCTCATTAATTTCTACTTTATCACACGACGGTACGATTGTTCTTGTTTTTAATCAAACGATTTCTATATCAATAGGTCAAGTACTTTAAGCTTGCTTTAAGTTTATAATGTATTATGTGATCAGGATAAAGCGTTATTTGACTTGGCTTTTTCAATACCTCATCTGTACCAACAATAAGATATTAATATTCTCTATTTATCGTATTTTATTTTTTTACCTGTATTTTTTCGCCGCATTTTCTTTACAAAAATAACGCAACATAGTAGAACAACAAACAAAATTGAAGATAATGCGGCACCCAATACAGCACCAATGATGGCTACTGATTCCTTAGTTGTTTTCTGTAGCATCATTTCTAAAATGTGATAATAAAAACACTATTTTAACATATACATTTATATAGAACTGAGAGGGTTTTCTTCATACACTCTTCATTTCTTCTTATACTCTCCCTATCTCTTTACACTCTTCCTATCTTCGTACACTCTAACTTTATTCTTACACTCTCCCTTTCTTCATACACTCTCCCTTTCTTCATACACTCTCCCTTTCTTCATACACTCTCCCTTTCTTTTTACACTTCACACACGTTCCCTATCTTCTTACACTCTCCCTATTTTCTTACACTCTTCCTTTCTTATTACACTCTCCCTTTCTTCTTAAACTCTCTTTTCTTGTTAAACACTCTCCTTTTCCGTACACTCTCACTTTCTTCATACAGTCTCCCTTTATTCTTACAGTCTCCCTTTCTTCTTTAAGTCTCCCTTTCGTCTTACACTCTCCCTTTCGTTTTAAACTCTTCCTTTTTCAATACCATCTCCCTTTCTTCATACACTCTCCCTTTCTACATAGACTTCCTTTCTTCATACACTCTCTTTCTTCATACACTCTCCATTTTTTCATACACTGTCCCTTTCTTCATACAGTCTCCCTTTCTTCTTTCAGTTTATTTTCTTACAATATCTATTTCTTCTAACACTCTCCCATTTCTTCATACACTCTCCCTTTCTGCATGTACTCTCCACTCTCTTTGTTTATTCTTATACTCTCTATTTATTCATACTCTCCCTATCATCTTACGTCTCCCTTTTTTCTTACACTCTCCCTTTCTTTTTACTTATCGACATTTTCTGTGCGATATCATGAGATTAAATCTTTTGCTCATCAAGTTCTAAATGCATCGCTTCAATGACAGAGTGTATAAAGCAATTGCTTTATTACATTCTTTTCTTTTTCGAAGCATTGAAACAGTTCTAGCGTCTATTCAAAGCTAGTTTAAAAACAAACTACTGACGCCTATATTGAACGCATTGTCCTTATGTTTATTCCTATATACTTTGATTGGTTATAGTTGAATCACTGTATATTTCTTTACTGTCGTCTTTAGGATGTTTGCTCCTCTTGTTTATGAATTTTTGCCAGATATTCGGAATCCTCTGGTTTTATCCATGTAGTGCCTTTAAAAATTTTGCACGCTTGTCCCTACTTTTCTTTCCATAATTTGATTACATACAGTTTAAAATGTCATCTTTGAAAATTCATAAAATCCTTGTTATTTTTTCATCGTTTTTGACAGAAAAAAAGTTTCCAATGTTAAATGTATGAAAAATCTAAAGAGAAGTATTTTCCGCCAAATTTTCAATGGCTTATATCTAGAAAACAAGCAAACGGACCCTTCACTTTTTTCTGCTTTTTTATTTCATTTACCTATATACTATCAATTTATTACAGTCTTTTGAAAAGCTTGTTATTTTGAAACAGAGTAGCGAACATCCTTAAAAGTCCAAAATCTACTTCAATCCCATTAATACTTACATTATACATAAAAAGAAAAATAAGAATCCTCCTCCCCCCCCCACCCCCCAAAAAAAAGAATACTAGTAAATTCTGTTACATTTCAGTCCGTGTTAAGCTTTTTTATTGGTGTTTTTAAGGGGTAAGCTGTCCTTGTGTGAAGATTTTAAGATGTTTGTCATATATTTTTGTCATTTTAAAGACAGAAAAGGATTTTGTAATATATTTAACAGCTTTGTAGAAGGTTTTTTTCTCAGTATTTTTTTCCCATTTGATTCGTGATCATCCTTCATACTATTATTTTCCCTCAATTTAATAGAATGAATGTATGGATGGGTGGCTGTTTAACGTTCAGTGGCAATTTTTATTGAAATTAAATGAATTTTTAGGACGTGATCATGTTAACACGATATGAATATGAACCCTGCTATGTACTGGACAAACACACTAACCCGGAATGTTTACGTGCTTGTTCGCAAGGTAACAGTTCGCATGAAAACATGTCACTCTTCCCAGGCACATTATTCTGACTCCGAACTGAACAGTTTTGCTCTCACTTGTTCTTAGCGGGGAAGCAGCAAATACCAACTTTAAAGTCTTTGTTTCAACTCAACCGGGATTTAAACCCACGACCTCCCACGTGCACACTAAAAGGCGAACACGTTACCACGAGACCAACCAATTAAAAAAAAAATGAAGATAATTTTATTTTTGTAATTATTAGATGTATTACCTTCTTTGACGTTGATAATTTCTTCCGTTGTTCCATATTTATTTTCTATAACACATCGATAAACACCTGCAGGATCATAGGTATCTTTATAAATAGTAAGGTAGGCTGTATATCCAGAAATGTTTACATGTATGTTATGGTGTAATCGCAGTGATACTTTTTCAAAGTAAATCGGTTGTGAGTACTTTGGTCCTGGTTTAATTTCTTTGTCGTTGACATACCATTGTAGCTGTGTAGGAATTGGATGAGAGTAAAACATCACTTTCAAATTCATTTCAGTCCAAGTTGTCCGTGTGTATACAAGATGAGATGAAACAATTGCAGGACCTACGATATAGCACCATAACAAGTTCATGTACAACCAAATTAAAAGGTTAGAGAAATGATTAAAGCATGGACAGACATTAAAGGATGTTAACTACTCTTGTTTTTGACTTTTTGTTAGATATTCGGAATCCTCTAGTTTTATCCATGAAGTGGCAATAAAAATTTTGCCCGCTAATCCTTATTTATCTTTTCATAATTTTATTATCTATAGTTAAAAAAGAGATTTTTTTTAAATCTTATAAAATCCTTATTATTTTTCATAAGTTTTGAAAGAAAAATGTGCCAATGATAAATGTATAAGAAATCTAGAGAGAATCATTTCCCTCCAAATTGTTAAATGATTATATCTTAAAAACAAGGACACTGACCTGTCATTTATTTGTTCTTCTTAAGTTCCGTTATATATAAACTATTAATTTCTAACAGTCTTTTAAAAAGCTTGTTATTTTGAAATAGAGGAGTGAACATCCTTAAACATTATAACAATATAAAATGAGGAGATAGTATAATAGTTGATAATAAACTCATCATAGATACCATGATATAAGAGCTGAGAATGACAAAATGAAAATGAAAATGATAACTAAACTATAATGGTATAAATGCTTATAACTGTCATAATTATCAGCACACCTGGTGTCACAAGTGGAGCATACATTGCCGACCCTTCCGAAGCACACCAGTTCACTCAGGATTTTGATGTAGTTTGTGATGCTCGAATTTTATATTTCTGTCTAGCTTTTTGTAACTGTCTTCTTGTCATGATTTTTTCAGTCTTTCTTCGACGTATTTTTTTATGATGCCTCTTGGTATTGTTTTCCTTTTTTCAATGAAAATGACGCGTATTTCGAGAATACCCTAGTTTGCCATAGACTTCAAATATATGAAACGTTTACTGTTCAATTAAGACCAAAGCCCTATAAGGATCCAGATAAGGTACACTTATGTGGTGACCATCTTAAATTGAGCTGCGTCGGATAGAAATCAACCTTATGCAAGATCACGTATACATGTACATATATAAGACTGATTGATTTTGGAAGATTAAAATACGAAATAAGAGATGATTTTTGACTGTTTTGTAGGATTCTTATAGCAATTCAATTTTCAAACAGTTACAGACTTTCCGTAGAGATTTTTTCAACCCGAAATAGGTGATCAGCTGATGTATTAATAGTCATTTGCATAAGGTTGATTTCTATCCAACGCAGCTCTTACTATTTATTTCAGTAAATGGAAATTAAAGTATTAACAACATATTAGTTTTTAAGAAAAATCTATGGATTTGAAATTTGAGATTTGATGATTTAAAGACAAATTTAAGAACGTTTTTCGCCGATTTGATGGTGTGTCTATACAAATGTTCATCTACTTTGAAAAAATCCAATCAGTTATATTTCAGAAAAAGGGAGATAAATGCATTATTTATTCGATTTTCAGTTATAGTTCAAGGAGCCACAGTTATATGGAAAATTTTACCAAAACTGTGAAATAGCCCATACTGTTCCTTGCCCTTAACTGTTATTTGGTCTTATATTTAAACCAAAATCTTGTATGCATACTTATAAAAGAAATACTAACCATTAACTATAAGTGTTGTCGTCTTGTTGATGGAGGGATTTCCAGGCATATCCCAAAAACAGGTGTATTGACCTATATCCATAGTACTACAAAAAGGTATAGATAATACATGACGTGTATTATTGAACACTCTTCCCCATAATTTACGAATAAACTTCGATTTAAAAGAATGTATCCACGATCTTGGTCGCGCACCTGGAACATTAATACTGCATTCTAAATCGACGCTAGGTTCAGAGTTACTGTATGTATATCTTTCAAGTTTTATGCAGTCTCCCTCTTGGCACGTTTGTATTTCTTTTCCTAGTGAAATTAAAACAAAAAACGTTACCAGTATCTTCATAGCCGAATATATGGAATAAAACCAGTGCTTACACGTATATCTATATCAACTAGTCGAGTGAACAATGATAAACAAATTTCCTTCATCTATATAGTAGACCTGGATAATAAGAATTCCATTGCATACACATACAAAGGTTTATATTTAAGAAAGGCAGAATCCTTAAAAGGAAATGAATGTAGTAGGATAATTTAATAGTTTAGAAAAATTATTTATTACACACGCTTTGTAATAAGTAAAACCTGGTAACCAAGCACGACAGAAAATAAAAGAAATGCATCCTTGATTTATTCGACTGGAACGAAACATTTATAGTCAATATGAAAACACTTATGGTTCAAACGATATACTTTTGAAGTAATTTTGCTCCTGCATATGATTAAAAAATTTTATTTTTAAAAGTGATTTCAATGCTTCAGAAAATCTTGTTAATGGAGTTTCATTTCAGTCACATTACTTAACAAAATAGATACAATTTTATTTACATACTACAGTAACCCCGTAAGCGGTAACTTTATTATGTATATTTTTTAATTTATTTTGCCATGACATAGATGAATGAACATTATCTCTTCAATTATAGGGAAGGCAAAATCAATCCTTAACAAATTCTACGGCTACTGTCACGAATTGTTCATTTTGTACACGGTTCCAGGTTCTCGCCTTATGATAGAAAAATGTTAACTCTCTGACATAGATCAAACATATCCACTATCAACACTCTGACATGGTAGTTTTTTCATGTGTCTGTTCGTGGGAATTGACAATGGACATGGATATATCGTATTCCTGAGAAAGGTTTACTCTCTTTCATAGATCAATCATATCCAATATCAACACTCCGACATGACAGCTTTTTATGTTTCTGGTCGTGGCATTTGACAATGGACATGGGCATATCGTATTCTTGAGAAATGTTTACTCTCTGTCAAAGATCAAACATATCTTCTATCAATACTCCGACATAGCAGTTTTTTCATGTACCTGTTCATGGCATTTTACAATCGATATGATATAAAAAAGAAGATGTCGTATGATTGCCAATGAGAGAACTCTTCACAAGAGACCAAATGACACAGAAATCAACAACTATAGGTCACCGTACGGCCTTCAACAATGAGCAAAGCCCATACCGCACAGTCAGCTATAAAAGGACCCGAAATGACATTGTAAAACAATTCAAACGAGAAAACTAACGGCCTGATTTATGTACAAAAAATGAACGAAAAACAATGGTGTGACAGTACAACATGGTCCGAGTACACAGTTATCGTCCTTTGATTTTCGTTGTCCACAAATATAGTCCCTAGTGTGGACAGTCCTTTTAAACTAATATGATATGTTATTTGTAACTTTTCTTTCCATTTAAAGTACATTAAATACATATGTAAGGATTATTTATAACCAAAAAGCTTCACAAATTTAAAATTGCTGGAAAATATTACATCTTCATGTAAGGCCCCCCTTCATTGGAAAACCTCCATTTTTAGGCACAGGCTCATATAAATTTGACTTTTGAATAATTATGCTAAGTCTGATATATCAAATGAGTACTCTATTGCTTTTAATACATGATATATTATATATTAAGGCATTTTAAAAGTATTTTTTTGCAATATTTTAATTTAAAAAGCCCCAAATGTTGACAGTTGAAATTTTTCAATTTTAACGTCAAAATTTAACACGCAAAGTTGAATATAGAATTTATCATACTGTCTATAATATAGATCTTATTGCCATGAAACTTTGTAAGCAGTCTCATAATTTATTAAGCTTTGGTCATACCTAGTTTTATTAAGATTGGTCAACTTTTTCTATCCTATTAGGTGAAATCAGGAAATATAGAATCTGTACTTTGGCAACTTCCCTGAATGATTTAATGGTGTCAATTTGTCAAATACCATGAAACTAAAGGATTTAAACTTTTATTTGATAGAATTTCTGCAAAAATGACCAATTTTTGGCATTATATGGTCAAAATAAGCATTTTATAGCTTTTTCAATTTTGATGCATAAGTGCAGTGGCATTCTGACTTTCTATCTGACAGGTTTTCATGTGTCAATATTTGTGTTTCTATGCTTTAATCCAGTTGTATTACTCATTTGTGAACTCTGAATGTACAGAAAAGAAGATTATCTCAGACAATATGTGCAAAATGTGTTGTATAAATTACCCTCGTCTAACGCCCTGTTTGGATCAAGTTAAATGTGAGGAGCTTGGTACATAAAAGTGGAAGTCCATAATAAAGACCTCACTAAATTTGTATAAAAAGCACTTATCAATGTCTTTTGTAACTGTTTCATTTCACATAATATCTTTCTTTTCTTCTGTAGGATAGCAAGTGGTTCAAATATAAGCCTGTTGAGACTAAAATTGCCTGCAAGTTTTTCACTAAAAAGTGAAAAATCTTTGTATCAGACCATACCGTCTGCAAAAAAAGTTGAGTGCAAGAGTCTTTTTGTGCTCAGATTTATTGTATCATGTCACCTGAGTATAGAAATGTTAGAAAAGACACAAATTTTTATTTCCTATAGCTTCAATATGCATTTTTAAATGTAAATATGTGCTACGGCCTAAATTGACTCTAAATTATTTTCAGTCTTACTTGGCCTAAGACCCTTTTAAACTAATATGATATGTTATTTGTAACTTTTCTTTCCATTTAAAGTACATTAAATACATATGTAAGGATTATTTATAACCAAAAAGCTTCACAAATTTAAAATTGCTGGAAAATATTACATCTTCATGTAAGGCCCCCCTTCATTGGAAAACCTCCATTTTTAGGCACAGGCTCATATAAATTTGACTTTTGAATAATTATGCTAAGTCTGATATATCAAATGAGTACTCTATTGCTTTTAATACATGATATATTATATATAAAGGCATTTTAAAAGTATTTTTTTGCAATATTTTAATTTAAAAAGTCCCAAATGTTGATAGTTGAAATTTTTCAATTTTAACGTCAAAATTTAACACGCAAAGTTGAATATAGAATTTATCATACTGTCTATAATATATATCTTATTGCCATGAAACTTTGTAAGCAGTCTCATAATTTATTAAGCTTTGGTCATACCAAGTTTTATTAAGATTGGTCAACTTTTTCTATCCTATTAGGTCCGAGTACACAGATATCGTCCTTTGATTTTCGTTGTCCACAAATATAGTCCCTAGTGTGGACAGTGTGTTACTTGCCAATTTTTTTTATACCCCTTCCAAATTTATTTCTCCATGTTTTATGCCTCAAATAGCAAGTAGGGGGATGAAATTACACTGTAAAAAACTTTGGGTCATGAATTTTAAAGGAAAGTAGTGATTTGGTCCAGCTGAAAAAGGTTAAAAATAAGCACTTCGGAAGCTGTCAAAAGATTTCAAGACCCTGTTAACATAAAATTGTCCATATTTTGAGTTAGAGCCGATGAAGTTTTCTATAATTTTGATATAATTTGTCCCAAAAGTAGTACAACACACTGTAAAAATATTATTGAGAAAGCGCAGGTGGGATTTTTTTAATTTTCATTTATTGTCTAAAAGAAATGCACTACGAAATAACTGTGTACTCGGACCAAGAACGAACTATAAAGATCAGTTGAAAGAGTCTTAACTCATCAGATGGATAAAAATACAAATACAAGTGGACGTGGCCGGGTACTTGTACATCCAAACAACAAAAAGACACTAAGTACAGATCTGAGAGTACTCGCAGTTACTGACAGCTAGTTCAAAGCCACTAACAACTAATAAAAATATCATGCATCTAAGACTAAATTATCAATCCGTACACATCCAACATCCAATGGATTTAGTGTAAAGACGAATTTCTTATTTTTCTGTTCTTGGCATTTGACATATTTATACTTTACGTTGAAATGCCAGATTTTGATTGGTTAATACGAAGAAGATAATTTACTCTTTCTCATGGCTCAGCGGGAGACGAATTTCAGCCTCTCATGCAGGCCAATCAAACCGATTATTTAAAGGAAAATTAATTGACATAAATAATGATTATAAAGACAATGCTCAAGTTCTATGTTTTTTGCTTCAGAACTTTTTCATAGAATGTCAAAATAAATGATCAATCTTGCTTTAATTCTGTTGTTTTTCTTATAATGGAATTCAATTCAGTAATGATTAAATTCAGTTATTAGGTCTTTCCACTTTTCTGTGGAAAGACCTATTGTATTTGTTCTGATTATTATTATTTTTTTCTTCCACCAAATTTTGTTCTCGCAATATGTCGCTAAGATATTTCTTATATAGTATCATACAGTTTGTGCGCTTTTTATTTTCACATTCTGAGCAGAACAATTTTCTTTGTAAGAGTTATCTCCCTATTTACTGTTTATCAAGTGTGTGCATCTCCTTCATAACAAATAAAGATATCGACAAAATTCTTTTTCTAAATTGTTCGTTAGATCCTTAGGAATTTTTGGCTAATTTGGATCGAAGCGATTCGATGAAATTTATTAGGAGTTATCTACCTTTAACAAATAAATTTGTCGGTATTTTTTTTTAACTCATAAACCGTTAACCGTATAACTATGGAATCTTTTTATTTGAGGTCTCTAGGTCCTAACTTAGAAAATGAGGTCAAGGTCAAAGGTCAAGGTCAAGTTCTCAATTTTGACTTTTCCTTGTTTTTGCATTTTCTCCAACACTTTTAAAGATATATATGAAAGAACAAGTGCAAAATGTTTGCTTTATTGTAATGAAAATATGTTACACGTGGTCTGAAACAATCTTATGGCATTTTATAGGAGTTAGTGCCCCTGAAATGTCTAATTATAAGGTTAATTGATTATTACTTCAACTTGGTTCCTAATAAAGCCATATGACCTTTTACAAAAGGTTGGGTGACATATGACTTTGAAAAAATGACAACCGGAAATGACCCTCAGAAAACCGGAAGTATCCATTTTTGCACTTTCTTTATGGAAAAGTACTCGGAATCCATATATTTTGTAATTTTAATACATTAACTTATCACTAAAGACTAGAAATGACTTTCGATAAACCGGAAGTGGCCAATTATCTCCTGGTTTACAGACAAAAGTATATAGAAACTATATTTTTGGAATCAGTGTGAAAGAAACTATCATATGAGACCGGAAGTTACATTTACTTCACCAGAAGTAGCTAATTATCTCCCTTATATCACTCAAAAGTTATTTAGAAACCACTTATTTATCGCATCAGTATGAAGAAACAGATAAGATGCCAATTTTAACTTTGAGTAAACAAGAACTGGCTTCTTTTTCAATAAATTTGAATTTTGCTGTGGAAAGACCTTCAATTGTTCTCTGAACAACAATTGATTTTTAATATTTGTAATTATAATACTTGGTTTGACTTTTAGTTCACGTTCTGTCCGATTTCATTTTTACTGCTTACTTTCAAATGCTTATTAGTTTAACCCGCATTTTACCTCAGATTAATTAGTCATTTGGATTCATATCATACACGAATAAAAATAAAATCCAAACAGAAAAAAAGATAAGTATTCTTTTTTAGCTTTAAAATTAATCAACGTTTTACAAAAATAGTGGTTAAATATAATTTAAACTGTTGAACTTGTATTTGAATTGCATAACTATTGTTAAAATTTGTTATTTGCTTAAATTGTCGCTAACTTTTTTTCTGGTTTATAATATTATAGAATGTATAAATATTGTTTAAACTTTGTTATTGCTTTAATTGTCGCTAACCTTTTCTTTGGTTATTATTTTATATTTTATTTGTTTATTGAGTAGATAGTTATACTCATAGAACAAGTTGTTATAACAATTTGACCAACTGTCTTATATTGTTAACGAAAATCTCCCATGTTATCTATTTCATTTTTAATGTAAATCATGCAGTACTTAGTAACCTGTGAGTAAGCCATATATCATTTTTAATGTCCTGTACCAAGTCAGGAATATGGCAGTTGTTATCAGATAGTCCGTTTCTATGTATGTTGGCGTTTGCTCTTGTTGTAGTTCAGTGTTTCTGTTGTTCCGTTGTTTTCCTCTTAAAGTTGATGTGTTTCCCTCGGTTTTAGTTTGTTACTCGGATTTGTTTTCGAATTATGACTATTGAACAGCGGTATACTACTGTTGCCTTTGTTTAACATACAATGAAAAACTATATGTATTTACACTTTGTTCGTAAACGATTTCTAGTCATCAAGGATGTCTCTAATGAAGCGAACTACTAAATATATGCAAATAAAGTATCTTTCGTTTGTTAATATATGTTTGATATTATCACTATGAGTATAGTTGAAAAATCTGCCACTGGACATTGAACAAGCAACAATTAAGGTTTTGCGCTTTCGTTTTTTCAACTGATTAGATATTGACATTGTATCTAAATACTAATTCATCAACGAGAAAGTTCAAATATTTCTTTTTTCTTATTTATGCAATCTGTAAATTTAGGGATGTAACAATGACATATGACATAGTCATTTACTTATTAATTGACTAACATTGTGATTAATTTGTTTCAGCCAATACCGAGAAAAAAAGGGAAGAGGGTACTGCCAAACCGCGCGGCAGGTAGACTGGAAAATCCAGTGCAACAAACGATAAACAGAAGGCGTCACCCAAGGAGAACTGTGCCTATTATACAAAATAAAGTCCTAGATGTTCCTCAAGCCAAACTTATTCTACCACAAAGCTATCTCAACCACAACAGCCGTCATTGCCGTAACAACAGCCGTTGTTGCCGCAACAACAGCCGTTATTGTCACTACAACATTCGTTATTGCCACCACAACAGCCGTTATTACCACTACAACAACCGTTATTACCACCACAACAGCCGATATTAGCACCACAACAGGTTGGAATGCCACATATATATCCTGCAATGAATTTTGTACATTTCTTTCCATCACAATCGTTGAGTTTGTTCTTTAAAGAAATCGACATGACTTAAACGCGGAACGCAATGAGGACCCTAAATTGACCTGTAACGTAAACATTAATTTGACATAACCGTTCGCTCGCAACAGATGCAGGATACCAGGAGACTGTATTCGTCTAGTATACATATATCGCTTCGTGTTATCTGTACACCTGTTTTAGTATAGTAGAGAGGTCGATTGCAGGATAAAGTCCCTTAACAGCCCCCTGGACAACAAGTTCCTGTTCAGAGATTTGTTCAGGGTCTTCAACCAGCGCAGCCCATAGCACTTAATACTGTTCAAAATGGTGAGGTTTTTATTATACCTACTAGTAATGATGTTGATGTGTTTGTACCACAAAAAATCCTAAATCAAATTTGGAATTTAGAAGAATTACTGTTCAAAAAATTTATTTCTAATATCTATCAACCGAAGAAAGTGCTAGATGTTGATGAAGATAGGGACATTTTAATCAAAAGAAACAAATTTTCAAAAGTAAAATTATTATCTAACATTGGTGAGTGGACTGAAGGATTTTAAAATTATATGAAAATTTTATTCCAAAGATTTCATAATTAGGCAAATGATTTGATAAGCTACCTGATACCTAATATAAAAAAGGAGAAGTGGTATGATTGCCAATGAGACAACTATCCACCAAAGTTCAATTGAAGTGGATGTAATCAATTATAGGCAACCGTACGGCCTTCAACAATGAGAAAAACCCATACCGTATGGTCGGCTATAAATAAAGGCAACAGTAGTATACCGCTGTTCAATAGTCATAAATCGATTTAACTGAAACAAATCCGGGTCACAAACCAAAACCGAGGGAAACACATCATCTATAAGAGGCAAACAACGGAACAACATAAACACTGAAATGCTACAAAAACAAACGCCAACATACATAAAAACGTACTATTTGATAACAACTGCCATATTCCTGACTTGGTACTGGACATTTTAAGAAAAAATGATGGGTTGAACCTGGTTTTATGGCTAGCCAAACCTGCCGCTTATATGGCAATGTTAAAAATATCGCTAAAATGTCAACATTACGTTACAGGAATACATTAAAGGCCCCAACATGAAAAATATGAAACAATTCAATTGAGAAAACTAACGGCCAAATTTATAACAAAACAATTTACGAACAACAAATATGACAGACATGAACCAACGATAACCACGGAACTACAGGCTCCTGACTTGGGACAGGCACATAAAGAATGTGGCGGGGTTGAACATGTTTAAGAGCGCTCAACCCTCCCCTAACCTGGGACAGTGGTGTAACAGTACAACATAAGAACAAACTATAAAAATCAGTTGAAAAAGGCTTAACTCATCAGATGGATACAAATAGAAATACATCTAACAAAAACACAGAGTGGACGTGGACGTGGACGGATTCTTATACATCCCCACAACAAAAAGACACTAAGTACAGATCTGAGAGTACTCGCATTTACTGACAGCTAGTTCAAAGCCAATAACAAAAAAAATCATGTATCTTAGACTAGAATATCAATCAGTACACATCTAACATCCAATGGATTTAGTGTAAAGACGTCTTTATCAGAGAAAAAACATGACCGTGAAAGTAAATATGTGTTATACTTGGTATGGCTTTAATTTACTGATAACAAAGTCAATATTCATACCAATAAAAACAATATTCAAAGATTTAATTACAAGTTCAGCCAAACTTGCAGACCAAATCTTTCTATCTATGGAAGAATTTAGTAAAGGTTTTAAGTAATTTGTGGTAACGAAATCCCTGACTTAATAATTGACTAGTAATACATAGATGACGCTCATTGAAATCCAAAACGTCACTAGGACACGAGCATAGCGAACGAGTTGGGATATATAAACACCGTAAGACGGTGCCAAAGGAACATCAGCGTCCAAAAAGAGAAACTTAACAATAGGGAAAGAAAAATCATCCCTAATGTACATTTTGAGAACATTTATAAATATGACAAGCAATTTAGACTTAGGAAAACTAGAGATCATATGCGTGCATGAAACGTCATTGATGGGAAACTATGGCTTCCGTTTGTTGCAGTAGGCATAAATCATGTTCAACAGACAACTTCTTACACACCTCACACTGTTAACAGACCTTGCTACGATTATGATTTTAAAAGTGTTTGTACTCGTATGAATTGTGTATTTAGCCATTTATGTATAAGATGTAACAAGTTCCATCCCTTGATGTACTGTACAAATGTTTCATATAACAAGAGTCAGCGAAGTTCTGTAACTTCACAATATTCACAAAATTACCCAGGGCACCTGCTACACCAAATTTTTCACCATAGTATCAGTCCAGTGCTAGAGCTACAAACCAGTCAGATAGGGTTTCGAATCCACATAGAAATTTTAATCAGAATAATCGTTTTTCGGTTAATAAGTATAGATTTCCAGTAATGCAGGCTAACTTTCCACGGATGCAATTTCAATAATTTCAAATTTTCTCATTTATTACAGCTTGCAATCAACAGTTCAATATTTTGAGTTTGGGATATACTCCTTTTAAGGCCACGGTTTCACAGAATATGTTGAAAGAGTACCCTGATAAAGCATCGGCAAATATATTGTATAATGGTTTCAAATATGGTTTTCGAAGACACTATACAGGCCCAAGGGTTGCTTAGGAAAGCTAAAATTTAAAATTGGTTTTACCAGATTCAAATTTAGCTTTGGAAAAAGTCATGTGTGAAGTTGAAAATGGTAGATTTGCGGGCCCCTTTTAAAATCGACCTTTTTCAAATCTACGAGTTTCTCACATAGGCATTGTGGAGGTTTTCGTTTAATAACTCATTTGTCGGCACCAGCTAATGGCGGCTTTAATGCTTTCATTGACGATTTCTATACTTCAGTAAAATATTCAACTTTTGACAATTAGTTAACGCCACTTGCAACATTATTGTGCTATTTCATGGCGGTCAGTTTTTATTGATGGAGGAAGCCGGAGTGCCCGGTAGGAAAACTGACAATCCTAGTCAATTAAAATTTGAGTCGAGTGCACCTGCCCAGTGCGGGATTCGAATTTACAACCTCTGTGTTGACTGGGTAGTGGTACAGTAGTTTTAGATTTTAGATTTGATGATTTAAGACAAATTTAAGAACGTTTTTTGCCCATTTGATGTGGTTTCTTTACACAGGTTCCCTATTAAGAATTCAATCAGTTGTATTTCAGAATAAAAGAGATGCATTATTTTTTCGATTTTCAGTTATAGTTCAAGGAGCCAAAGTTATATGGAAAGTTTTACCAAGTCTGTGACATAGCCCTTGTACTGTTCCTTGACCTGAATTGTTATTTGGTCTTATCTGTATATCCAAATATTGTATGCATACTTATAAAAGAAATAGTAACCATTAACTATAAGTGTTTTCGTCTTCTTAATGGAGGGATTTCCAGGAATATACCAAATACAAGTGTACTGAACTATATCCATAGTACTACAGAAAGGTATAGATAATACATGACGTGTATTATTGACCACTCTTCTTCGTAATTTACGAATAATTTTTTATTTAAAAGAATGTATCCACAATCTTGTTCGCTCACCTGGAACATTACTGCTTCATTCAATATCGACGCTAGGTTTAAAGTTACAGTATGTATATCTTTCAAGTTTTATGCAGTCTCCCTCTTGACATGTATTTCTTTTCTTAGTGAAATTACAACAAAAAAAAGTTACCATTATCTTCATAGCCGAAAATATGGAATAAAACCAGTGTTTACAAGTATATCTATATCAACTAGTCGAGTGAACAATGATAAACAAATTTTCCCTCAACTACATAGTAGACCTGGATAATAAGAATTCCATTGCATACAAATATAAAGGTTTATATTTAAAAAAAGTAAAATCCTTAACAGGATATGAATGTAGTAAGATAATTTAATAGTTTAGAAAAATGATAAGTTACACACTCTTTGTAATAAATATAACCTGGTAACCAGCCACGAGAGAAAATAAAAATAATGCATCTTTGATTTATTCGACTGGAACGAAACAGTCATGGTCAATATGAACACACGTATGTTTCAAACGATATATTGCTCATTGTTAGAGGCCCTACGGTGACTTATAGTTGATAATTTCTATGTCATTTTGTTTCTGGTGGAGAGTTGTCTCATTGGCAATCATACCACATCTTAGCTTTATATGTATAGTCATTATCAACACTGCGACATAGTAGTTTTCTCATGCTTCTGTTCGTGGCATTTACAATGGACTAGATATATTGTAATCTTGAGGATGATTTACACTCGGTCACAGATCAAACATATTCACTACCAACACTCCGACATGGCACTTTTTCATGTTTCTGTTCGTGCCATTTGACAATAGACATGGACATATGTTGTATTCCTGAGAAGATTTACTCTCTTTCATAGATCAATCATATCCACTATTAACACTCCGACATAATAGTGTTTTCATGTTTCTCTTCGTGGCATTTGACGATGGATATGCATTTGTAATTTAAGTGTTCTAGGCATTTGAAAATGGATATGAATTCGGCATGTACCTGTGGATGTACCGATTATCAGTTTGTCTGCATATTGATATTGTCAAATATCAACTGCAAGTCACAATATGAAGCTTTTTGTCGAATGAGCGCAGCAAACGAATTCAAAAAGGCTTCATATTGGGTCGAGCAGCTGATATTTTACAATATCAATATGCAGACAACCAGATAATCGATTTATCGGGTTAAATTTGCGCATTTGCGTATTTTGCATGATAGAAACAAGTGTTTTCTTTGTTTCAGCAGCAAACCGGAAGATGACTTGATAAGTTCGGGTCAAACTTATCAACGTCGGTTCATACATTATGACGTCGCTTATTAGTCCGGGTCAAAGTTATTAAGGCTGGGTCAACGTATTTGACGTCACAAAGCCGTGATATGCAATTTTACTAAGAGCTGAATAGAGTGATACAGACAGTGGGACAACCGATAAAAGTATTTATCATGTACCTGTTCGTGGCATTTGACAATGGATATGAAATCGACATGTACCTGTTCGTGCCATTTGACAATGTATCAGATTAAAAAGAAAATTTTACAACAGTGTATAAAAACGTGTCGACTTTGCGCGCTCAATCTGATAAATTAAGTATTGTTAAAATTTATCATGATGAGGCATGCATTGCTGAAATTGTTGTAATTTTGCGTTAACCAATTCTTTTATAAATTTTAAGTTGTATTGAAATCTCAAAACTGATTTTATATTTTTTTTACAATACATTGTAGTTGATTTTATATGTATGTGTCATGTGAAAATTGAAATTTTATACATAACTCTATTTTCCATTAATAAGTTATTCAAGTTGCATTTCAACGACAACTCATTCCCTCAACTCAAACTGACCCTGATCAATATCGCCTTCTTCTTAGTGACACATTTCTTGTTATAAACTCAATTCGAAGAAACTGAATGCGGTGATACATTCCCTTGAATTTGTGAAATCATTTTTCTTGATTAAATTAATTGCAATTAACGAAAAACAGATCACCTGGGAAATTAAATAATGTTATAAATATAAATGTCGCTTTTACCGGTTTTCAATATTAAATGCATTAACTTTTCTCTCTGAATTTAGATTTAAAAGACAAGCAAGTGGGACCATCGGAAAATACAGCTATAGGATCGGATTTTACAATTCTTTGATGAACGTCTAGAAAAAATATAATGATTTGTGTTCATTAAAGCGTTAAAAGTAAAGTAACTGCTCAATATCTATGCTACATCAATCTTTAAAGACCCAAATGTTGCAAAACACCTGTCCTACCTCCATGACAAATATGTTGTTGTCCCCGCAGATAAATCCCAAATCAACATCGTTTTTGTGTGTAAATCATATTACATAAACTGCTTGATAAATGAATTAGGTATTGACAATTCACTTGGAAACTCAACATATACCCCCACGACACTTACCAACGAGAAAATCCTGGATAATCATAGGTCTGTTCTATGGTACTTGTATGGGAATTTCAACTGAAGATGAAGAACTGGATATTCCTTCACTGTATTGGATACCTCAACTACATAAGTGTCCTTACAAACAACGTTATATTGCTTGGTCTTTTAAGTGCTCCACGAAACCTCTTTCTAAATTATTAACATCAATTTTATCAGCAATCAAAGCCGGGCTTCAAAGTTATTGTGAACCTACCTTTTCTAGAGGTGGCGTTAATCAGATAAAGATCAAAAGATCTTTAAGCGTACATACAATCTAAGACTCTTTCATTTGCAATAGTATTAAAGCATTTGACTTTTCTACACAAGTATTCCCCATTCCAAACTTAAAGACAAATAGGAAGAGTTGGTCTTGCTTTGTTTCATGAAAAAAATGCCCAACGTAGATGTTTTTCAACAAACAATTGGGGTTCCCATGGGAACCAACTGTGCTCCTCTTCTTGCCAACTTATTTCTTTAATTATGTGAGGCTGACTTCATACAGGAACTTCTTAGGAAAAAAGAAAAAAAGTAAGCAGTATCCTTTAACTTCATTTTCCGCTATATAGATGATGTTCTCTCACTAAATAATTCAGAATTTGGTGACTATGTTGAAATCATCTATCCCATCTAACTTGAGATAAAGGATAAAACAAATACAGTTAAGTCTGCCTCATATCTTGACTTACATTTAGCAATTATGGTCGGTTGAAAACAAAACTTTACAACAAAACAGATGATTTCAGCTTCCCAATTGTAAACTTTCAATTTCTATGTAGCAACATTCAAGCAGCGCTTGCATACGGAGTATATATCTCCCAGTTGATACGATATTCGAGGGCTTGTATTTTCCTATCATGATTTTTTTGATAAAGGGTTGCTGCTCATAAGGAAGCTAATAAACCAAGAGTTCCAAATGGTGAAGTTGAAATCATCCCTTCGTAAATTTTACGGACGCCATCACGAGATGGTTGACCGTTATGGAATATCAGTTTCACAGATGAGACGGATATGTTCTAATTGTCGTATCCACATTCCCGTCCCCTTTTCTCCGAATGTGACCTACCGAATTAGACTTATCACCGGGAGTGTACTTACATGAGCAATACGACGGGTGTCATATGTGGCGCATGATCTACTTACCCTTCCGGAGCACCTGAGATCACCCCAAGTTTTTGGTGGGGTTCGTGTTGCTCATTCTTGAGTCTTCTATGTTGTCTTTTGTGTACTGTTGTTTGTCTGTTTGGTTTTTTTCTTTTTTAACCATGGCGTTGTCAGTTCATTTTCGACTTATGAGTTTGAATATCCTTATGGTATCTTTGGCCTCTCCTTTTTAAGTTGAACAAATACATAGGGAATTAGCTCTTCCTCCTTTTACTTTTGTCCAGATAGACAATTAAACTTAATTAAACTTTTTGATATAACTTTGTATGATAACACTATGTTGACTGCTGTTTTTCTATTTTTGACATTTTTACCTATTGTGTCTGTTTATTTTGTTCACGCATCGTTGTAAATATAATGGAATTTGATGCGACTGTCATACAAGTGAGAGGTTTAGCTAGCTATAAAACCAGGTTCAATCCACCATTTTCTACATAAGAAAATGCCTGTACCAAGTCAGGAATATGACAGTTGTTATCAATTCGTTTGATGTGTTTGAGCTTTTGATTTTGCCATTTGATTTGGGATTTTAACTTAGCTTCTTGGGACTTTTTGAATTTTCCTCGGAGTTCAGTATTTTTGTGATTTTACTTTTTTTTAAGAACTAATTGATTTATATTTGTTAGAATTAAGTGTAGAGTGTATAGATTATATCAACAAGTCAAATGAACAAGTCTATCTGGACAATAGCAAAACGAGGTAGAATTAATTCCCTATGTAAATGTTCAACTTTAAGGATTAGAATCGGAGAGTTGGTGACATTTACCAAATTTTGAATAGTACAGATTCTAAATAATATACTTCAAAGATTTTTGTCAACAATTCAATATATTTATTTGAAATAAATGAGTTATTTATCAAGTGCTACACATTGTTAACTAATTTCATTTTTAGACGTCATTGCAAATGTTGTAAAATACATAACGTACGGATACATGTTAACATTAACATGTGGATTTGAAATATCTTTTACCATTTAATTTTTCAATAGTTAAAAAAAAGCTTCTATTATATATACAGATCATTTTAGTTTAGCGTTTAATGATTTCCTCATCTCGATTATTTACTTCAGTTCTTCATGAAACATGTAAACAAACAATACATAACGGAATCTTTAACAAATTAACGTAGAACCAAAGATACATTTTAAACGTTGAATTTTGCTTTTTATAGGCCATGAAGCCTTCACTTTGAAAGTTACAGGTCGAACATGAAGATGTTGAAAAACTGTTTTACATAAGCGATTAAATAAATGAACAACACAAAAACAAAAACAGATGCATAGACAAACAAGGAAGGCATATTCGAAGAGAATAACAACATTTAACTTGGTTTAAAAGTACATTACCTGCATAAATCGAAGTGAAAAGCAAGAGCCCCGGAGGAGTAAGAATATCTTAACTCGTTTGCAACACTAGATGTATTATCCAGTGGTTAAAGCTTGTAGTCCTGCAATGCCGCAAGAATGAAGTCATTAAAACAGGAAACATTTGTGATTGACCCTATCTTTATGGTTCCTGCATAGATTTCTGCAGTGATGAGACCCGTTTAAGCTGAATGTAAACCTTAAATGTGTTGTTAACATATGTAGTTTTCTGTTTTCTGTGTACTCAGCAAAAGAAACGTCATTTCCTTTTTCGGAATTGGAAATATGACGGCAATGATTGCTTCGTTTTATTTTTTCTGAGATGCCATGTAGGAAAACAATTTTACAAGTCAAAATGCTTGCAATCTCCTGCTAACCCGGAAGTCTAGACCGCTCTATTTGCCGTTGGTTTTTATTTTATTTTCCTTGTGCATAGGATAGAATTTTACTAATTATATGAACTGATCAATTGTCTATTTTAGTTTTCCCCCATTACGATGCTAACACCCTGTATTGTCTGAAGTTCTTCTAATCTCGGTTGATAAATGCATATCCTACAGTCATCCAATGCGCCCGGTCTCGGTCCGTTTGGAGTACATGCCATTACTCCATATTTTTTTTTGTTGGTGTGTTTTTTACTAATTGGATTCAATTCTGAACATCGGAAAACAATTGTTGCATCTTATTTAAAAAAATCACTTTCATTGATTTTGGACATCACTTCTTGAATTGATTCTATCCTTAAGTTCATGTTCAAGGACTGTCAGGCTATGGATATAACCATGTACAGTAGTAATATTGCGAAAAATATTGACAGAGTCCCAAGAAGCTAAGTTACTAGTATTAGATATATTGAACCTGTCTCGGTCAAAAGTACTGTTTTCGTCTCACTGTTGCTTTGATTCGACATACTGGGATTTGTTTTTGTAAATACTGTGACAAGCATGATTATGAATATGTGATGCCGACCGGACAAGCAATATGACCACTTTTGGGAGCTAAGCTCTACCTTGGACTGTAGACATTTTTTTGAAATATAAAAATTGGTTACAAAGGACCCACTTTAACTTTTCTTGTAACGGATCACGATAGAAACATCGAAATCGTGCGTTTATTAGTGTGGGTCTTTAGAGAGATAACATAGTAAAACATAAAAGACTAAATGACCCAGTTATAATCTGAAGCAAAACAATATATTCACCGTTTGGCGAAAGGGTACCTTCGTGGAATGCCTACATTTTATAAAATTTATATCCTGGAATGCCAATTAATTTACTTGAATAGATGTTGCTTAAATAAATGGGGCTGTTTTATTAAAAACTTTAATTATTAGCAAAATAGTGGTTTAAACATTTTAAAGGTAGAAATCAATTTGTACCTATGCTTGAGCTAACATTTAAACAAACAAAGCAAGTAAGCCAACAAGAGGTTTGTTTAGCCAAGCAAAGGTTTGTTCTATAACCAATTAGAAATGAGCTTTAATGACTTTACCTGCTTTTAAATTTGATGTTTTGGAGAGACAATGCTGTAAAACATAAGAGACTTGTGGATCCGGTTAAATGAATCGGAGTTCAATTTTAATTCAGAGATAGTATAAAATGATTTAACTTTCCTGTTTCTATATAGTATTCTGGAGTTGTTGAAAGTGATTTTGAAATTACTGCGATAGTTATAATTAAAAAAAAACCACATAATTAAAAACAGACAAGAATGGATTCTGGTGTAGGTAAGTCATCAAAGTTTTTTTTTCAATAAATGCGTGTCATCCACAATGTCGAGAAGAATGTACATATCCTGATATATCATTTGATCTAATAATTCATACAGTTATTGCGAAATAGTTTTGAGAATAACTTATTTTATGTGTACAACTCCAAATTTTGTAGAGTCCTTCAAAATCATTTGTCCTGTATATTTATACATCATTTTCCTGCCAATTTATATATTAATCACCAGCCAAGTAATCAGCACTTTTTTGGGTCCTCAATGCTCTAAAACTTTGAACTTGTTTGGCTTTATAGCTATTTTGATCTGATCGTCACTGATGAGTCTTATGTAGACGAAACGCGCGTCTGGCATATTAAATTATAATCCTGGTACCTTTGATAACTAATTATATAACATATATTAATATACCATATTATCAATTAAATTTTGGATTTGACAATCACGTTGTCGATTTATTTTTTACAGTTTTCATTGTCTGTGATTTGCTGGTTTTATCCCACATCTGTGTCGCCACTTGTAATGTCAGTCTTCAAATACATTGCTGTATCTTTGTCGACATCTAACAAATAATTCCACACAAACTGGTGCTAGGGACTGTCTCCAACTTGCAGTGAGGTGTGAGTTTTTGCTACGTGTTAAAGGCCTCATTTCCCTTCTTTCCTATTTTTTTGCTAACAAAATCCGATATTTTCCCTGAAACCGAAGATTATATCCATCGGATAAAAAATTTCTTAATGTATCAGTTTTGTATTACAAAAATAGTTTAAATTTGTCTTGGTTTGGTAAATATAAGATTAAAATTGAAATTGCAATGTATTTGAATTCTAACTGTCTTATTTTCACGGTAAAACATGGTAGCTCTTCGTGGCCTATATGATAAATATTATATTGTTTTTGTACTTCAAATCAAGTTAAATGATATTACTTTAGTGCCCACAACACTTTCAACATGAAATTATTAAACGTGTTGTTTTCAATTTTTTAAAATTTAAAGAAATGAGGTATCTTACTTTGGAATTCTATCAAACTTAAACAAGTAATTCAGCTACTGGCTTTATTTCAATTCTTGACACCGGTTATAAACAAGCAAAGTATACCGTAGATCATTTGGCTATGTCCATGGTTTCTTTTTGTCATATAGATCTTCACGTGTTTATGTTTTATACATGCCTGGCTTTTAAAATGCTTGAGTTTGATTGTCCTTGAGAAAGGATAAGTCCAGAAAAGCGCTTTGGACGCACGGAATTAATAAAGTATTCTTTTCGTTTTTACCATTGAGATGTACAAGTAATTATTTTATTCAAGCGGAACATAACTTCATGGGATAATTCAATCTATCGAATCTAGGGGTAGAGGGAGGGGACAAATTTCATACACTATAGTGTCAAGGATTACAAATATTCATCGGGCAAAACAGTTGTTTCGAGACAATCAAAACGTTTATGGTAATCATTATCTATAGTGAACATCGCACAAATAAAATATGATTTCGGAAGAAATAATTTTGAAGTTTTGAGTAATTGACTCGGGTTCGAGGACAATTATATTCTAGTAGGTGGTTAACATATTGCAGAAAGCTCCTAAAATATATCGTACTGAAAGAGTCATTTTTTTTTTAAATCACCTTAAACAATGTAGACATTGTCTTTTTCTTTGTTTCACAGTTTGTCTTGCCGTCGGTTTTCATATGGTATGGGTGTTGCTCATTGTTGAAGGCCGAACAATGCTCTATATCTGTTTACATCATCTCCTTAAGTCTGATAGTTGTTTTAATGACAATCATACCATATCTCATTATTTCTTTTGGCTCAACAACTCGGAACAATGAGTATCAACATCTTGGTTTACATCTATGATGAGTAAGACACAAGAGTAAGACACACTGCTACCTCACGTAAAATATTTAGTATATATTTATTTGAATTTTAGGCTACTAACTAAAGTCCTATTAAAAGTTGTCATAGAACAGTTTAATGGAAGGTGTACAATGTGGGAGTTACGATTGCTATGTTATTTTATTAAGAAATTTTGACGGAACAAAAGTGAGATATCGTTGTTTAGATAGAGGTTGAGGATGGCAAGCAATAGCAAAAGGACTTTGAAAACATGATACAACTTTTAAGACAGAAGAAAAATGTTCGGATATGGTGTTTAATTTGAGTGCAAAATAAAAAAAATAAATCCCGGGATACATTGAAAACAATAAACAATTTTAAGACGTAACAGAATTGGCGTAGCATAGCTTTTTAGCATTGAAAAATGAAGTGCGAGAAAGCTTAGGGATATGTAAAATTATTATATAACGTTAATGACAGAAAAAAAGCAGCGAAACGTAGTTTCGAGTTGAGGTTTGTAGGGGACATGACGAAACAAGCAATTTAAATGTAAAAGTGAGATTTGGGGCGGAGCCAAACACATATCCTGACTGCACCTCGTTCTACCTCCAATATAAATACTATGCACTTCACTCATTAAAATAAATCATCAGTCAAATCATTTATGATTATTTGCAGACGTACATGTCAACATCTCAGGTGGTTCGTATCTTAGATTATATTAAAATCAGAATACTAGCTGAAAGTAAAAGAATAATAACAAAACTGGATTGATAATATGTTGAGAAAAAAAAAAAAACAAAAAAAAAAACATAACAGCACAAATAAATGTGTACTATTTAGAATTTCAAGATATATATTTGGACTTTTCCTTACATAAATATTTATGTATCCACTTTCTGATTTTTTTACTCAATTCGCAATAAGACTATGCTGCATAAGGGATACTGTATTCTGACTTGTCTGTCTTGAAGCTCTCTGATATAACTTAAAGCTTGTGTTTATATTTGTATTGTCCAGTTTTTGTTATTGTTTTCGTGTCTCTGTGTCTCCCTACATTTGAAAATACTTTTTGAAATAACCCTTAATCTATTTTGATACAAACTAAAATGATATTTTCAATTAAAAACAATTATTGTGTAGTTTAGACTTTTCCACTAAAATATATTCATTTGTACGTATGTAGAAATGTAAAAGCTACATTGAAAACAAGGAAAATCTACTTTCCACAACATGATAAATATGTTAAGTTATTTATATTTTTGTATGCATAAGTTATTTATATTTTGTAAATTATTTTTTCAAGTGATAAGTACCGTAAATGTTATGTTTGAAAAGTTCCCAACTCGTCTATGGCCCCTCGACAAAAGTACATATACAACTGAGGTTCTGGGACCCTCGACAGATCCTGTAGATACTGGTCAGTGTGAACGAATATTTGGAGATCAGCCCTCAGATTATCCTAACCCAGTTGTCGAACTTGATGGACTGACTCCTGTTGACTTGGTAATTGATGCGACTATTGATTCCGACATAGATTATTCATTTTCAGTGTTAGTGAGACCAACCGTTGATACTGGAGCATTGTTGCACTATAAACCAAACGATTCAACACAGCAATTAAAAGAACTTACTTTATATATCTCAGGAGGATATATTCATATGGAAAGAATTCTTAGTACCGAATCTGAAATATCACCACCATCAACACAGCAGATCCCAACAAAACTTGGAATTTCATAACCTTCGGAATAAACATAAGCAATGGTAAAATGATCATCAATATCAATGGAGACAAAAAAGAACATGATAACAGTTATCGTGGCAATGTTGACTTTGCAATTCCCGGCATGTTGCGTGTGTTTTGGCATGATTGATCAACGGAAACCTAATTTGCAAGGCAGAGTTGCATGTGTTGGATTTTAGTCATGTAAACTAACCAGAGCAAAGTGATTCAGAACCATCTTGCAAGGCTGGGAATTGGGTAAATAGTAAGTTTTATAGTGTCTTAAAAATTGGGAATAATAAGAGCAATTATTAAGCCTGTAAAATGGGTAAAAAATCTATTTCTTGAAATTTATGTTAATCCTATTGATTAAAAGGCCATTAGCTACAAAGTTGACCAAAAAAAGAGATCAAAATATGAATTTTTTTGTTTTGTTTCAAACATTCATAAAAGCAAAATTGTGAAAAAGTATTTCGCTATTAGCAGTCAGTTTAGCTCAATTTTTATCAAAATAAACTTTAAAAAAAAACAAAAAAATAACGCTGATGTATAATTGGCTTACAAGTCAAAAATCCAAACACATTCGAATCCGTATTCACGCGAACTTCAATTTGACCCTTAACTGGAGATGGATTACACATATCATAATCATGATATGTTGTTAAAAAGAAAAGAATTTCAACATTGAAAAGTGATACAAGAGCCCTTTCATTGGTTGACTGATTTTGCCAACATAAAATCATTCTTATATAGATAAAACGAGAATTTCCATTTTTTTGTAATGTAAGAGATTGAATCAAACAGGCCTAGAAAAAAATCTTAATCATAAAATTACACGTGATTGTCTGTATTTATATTTATGTGTTATCAGATCAAATGACCATTAGAATTATTTGCAGATCATATGGATGGTTAATTAGATTGCATCTTGTCTAATACACACACGAAATGCTGATACATTTTAACGAGTCTATGCATTGTTTCTTTCGGATTTAAACAAAAAAGATATATGTTAAAGTATGTTATAAATCAAATACGCGAATTTGACAGCTGATGCCCCTTTGATTAATGAGGTAAGATAGCAAAATCTCTCTAGTTGAAATAACGTCACTATTACATCATACATATGTCATAAATGACAAACTAGTATACCGAGAAAAAAATAATCGCTTTTACTCGTTTTTTTAAAATTTAATCCTTTACAAAAATCAATTAATTCAAGCAAATATGTTTGATAGAACAACCTGTGATAAGAAATATTTAAGATTAGGCTTCTTGCCCTTAAATTCATGTATTACAGGATGAGAAAATATTGGTAGACTTTAGGCAGTTTGAAGGCCAAAATCAAAAATGTTAAACACAATTTAAATATCAAAGTACTGCAGACAATTGTCACGGAAAAGTATGAATGATTTAATATGATACATTTATAATGATTTTGGATTTCAAGGGACCTGAAAGTTACCTTGTTTTACCTTTTCCTGTATTAGGTACTTTGTTGAAGAAAATCTTTGTTTTGAATAAAACTGACAGAAACCAATTACACAGTGCAGAATTCTTCGTCTGGTCTAAAGACTGAATTCCAAACTAACTAAAAAGCAAACATCACAATACATTATGCATGTAGTTCCCATAGGAATAAAGTATCCAATAATCTTTTTAGCGCTGAAAACCAGTTTCTCAGAAAAAAAGTTTAAAAAAATACCGAACTCCTAGGTAAATAGATTTGATTCGTTTATTAACCATGTTCTTAGGTATTTGCAACATCTACTAAACATCTGAAAAAAAAACACCAAATGTTTAACAGTTAATGCTTTTGATTCAATTTAGACATACCCGAAGGTTCAACACCACAAGCAATCCAAAGAAATGAAACCGTAGCTGGTTATTTTATGATGGAAATAAATATTCAACTGAGTACTTTAACCATGATATCAACAAGTCCGAAATGTACCAAGCTTCGAGGCGCTGTATCATGTCTGAGACACCTAAGCTGCTGGTATTATAGGTACGCGCCATCAGCGTCAGGATGTTCACAGTGTACACTGTATGATAGTAGTATTACTTCTTGGAAGGGAACAGGTGCAGGAGACAATTTCTTGTATAAATGGAATTAGAAATACAAATAGTACAACATGGTTTTACATCAAATCGAATGCCTACGTTATAAGCCTTAAATGACACTTTTTTTAAGATAAAAATTATGTTTTCTAATATGTTTCGATTTACTAGTATATCGGAAAATGGTTAAAATGGAAAACCAAAAAAAAAAAAAATTCGAAAGGAATAAAATAAAAAAAAAAATAATTATAATTCCAAGAAACATTTTAACATCACATTAAAACTTTCTTTCGGAAGTAAATGGAAATTCAAATATTCTGCGTTAAGATGAATTGTTATATACGCACAGGGTTAGAGTCCAAATCAGTCAAGTGATCATTGCTGCTCAACGTATATTTACCTCGACAAGAATAATGGCTTATATATAACTGGAATAGATACTAACATATGGTTTAATGTGGATCATCACTATATATTTCATCAGATAGAATTTTCTTTTTCTTTGCCAAAATTTTACAATGCTTTTTCTCGAAAATATAATAAGAAGTAAGGGTCCCAGTGCTATTTTTCAAGGTAGTAGTAAAAAATTGCCACAAAGAATCTTTTATACGTCATATTCATGCACCAGGCAATCTTTAGCATTCTTTTTTTATTCCGATGGACATAACTCCCAATAGAATGTTCGTTCAACACCAAATTTTGAAATCGATCAAAATATTCAGATCTAAAATTCTCATTCAAATTATTCAAATTCAGTCAATAATTCTACATGTCATATTGTTCTACAGTATCAAACGACTCTTATTATGTAGAAGATGGTTGATATATTTGAATTTCCTATTGTGACAAATTCCTATAATCTCACATGTGAAATAAATCGTTTATTTTCACTGTCAAGACTCTTCCCTTTTACCGGACCCTCACTTGAGACTTCCTACTGAAGATTTGCGCCTTGATATTTAAAACTCATTGATAACGTGTGTTATGTATCAACAGTTGATAGTCTGATTTCATATAAAACAACTTCTTGCATCGTAATGAATGCACAATCTGCATCTTCTCGGAGTGACGATCTGACATTTTGACAACTGTGTACAACACACATGATATATCCACACCTAATAACGTACAGTGAAATCCAAAATATATCATTCGAATCCAACCAAGGAGGTTATAATCTTATTTAACATTATTGACCATTTAACACCAGTAACACAGAAAAGAGAACAAGTCATTATATTCTATATCATCCTAAAAATGTAACTAATAGCTGTATTGGAAAATAAAAATAAGACCACTTGTGACCAAACGCAGCTATGGATAAGCATCGTGCTGCAATACATTCATGCAGTTGTATAATATATGATCGTTTATTCTTTGCTGGTTTTTTCCTTGGTTGATAACTTGCAATTTTTAAGTTCAAAATTGCCAGTAAAATCGGTTTTCAAACCCATATAATAGAAAAAAATATGAATGTTGCAGCATATATAAAATAAAGCCTATGAGACAACTATCCGACAGGTTCCAAATAACGTAGATTCAAACTAATTATAAGTCACCGGGTGTCCTTCAACAATGAGCAAAGCCGATACCTTATATTCAGCTATAAAATGCCCCAACATAACAAAATGTGACCCAATTCAACCGAAAAAAAATAAACAAACCCACAACGGCCTGATTTATGACAAGAAACGAAAAACAAATATGACCACTGAATTCTGACTTGACACAGGCACATAGAGAATGTGACGGTGTTAAACATGTTTGTGAGCGCTCAACCCTCCTCTAAGTTTTGACAATATAGTAACAGTATAACAAGTATATATCAAATACTACGAATAATTTGATTTAAGAATTTTAACATCACTTTTAATGTTATTCAATTGATAAGTTAAAGGGTTAGGAATATGTTTGTTTTACTACCAATTTTGTAAAATACGGAAATTTTTAAAGTTTTTTTTAACATTTACTTAAAACTTCACTATTAATCGCCTTTGTTTTTTAGGCATTTTATTCAGTTGATACATTACCAAAATAACAACGATAGAGAATATTGTTTAAACACTTGCAATTGATAATACCAGTTAGACTGTCAACAATTGACCAAATTAAATTTATCTTTTTTCGTTTTTCGTTAATATCGACGTGTTGCTTAAAAGATGTCTTGATTGTAGTTTGAAAAGGCTATCTTTCATTATTGTAAAGTTAAATCGTTGATTCATACTGTCATGACCTTTCTGTATCTATTTTTTTTAGTCAAAGAATGTCGTAACAACCCCCTAAATGCACAAATCAATTTAAATGGCAATAACAGGGAATCATGAGATTTGGTAAAATTTCATATGCGACAAGACAAAAAGAATTGTCTTTGTTCTGTTTTTAAATGTGTCGATTATCTTGTTATATGTGTTATGAAATAAGTAAATCTGAAAGAAATTCAAATCTTTACGGTCATTCATTTCAGACAAAAATTCTGTCTTTGATAACAAACTGTAGCTGCTTGGTGAACATTTTCTTCGAAAATTCGAAACAATGTCCACGACATTCACGATTCATCGGCAATCATATAATATCTCCTCATTTTCATATTTATAATTATAAAATGTAATAATGCATAAAAACTGATGAAGTCTTCATGGATATTCCAACATTCGTTTCCAAAACCAAACAACTAGCTCATAACATTTACTAACAAACAGACAATCACTTAGCGTTAGCATGACCTATGTGAGCAAACTTGAAGAAAATGTCTCAGCCGAAATATAAGGCAGCATAATAAGAGAAAAAACCCATATGATGAACAATTATTTTAAACTTGAAAAATAAGGAGCATACTCATTAATCTCTGGAATACGTTTCCTGCATCTAAACTTCACAAGAGATAAATTCAGTTCATAAATTGGAAAGATAAGGATCGGGGGTAAATCCATTTGAGACAAAATTCACATAAATACAATGGTATTTAGTTGACTTTAGTACTACTTGTTCATAAGCTGTGATTCATAACAATACAGGAACACGTCTAGTATCAAAAGGGTACAATTGATGTCAATATGAATCCTTACAACCTGTATATAAACAGTATAGCCGAAAAGTACATAGATTTTGTCCAAAAGAAAATTTGTGAGCGAATCAGCCGCGTTTACACACCAATAAACTCCGTTAAAACATTATTTATTTTTATGATAAATTCATTTCTTAATTTTGGTCGTATCCATATTTGTATGAGCTTTGAGTAATTCAGTTTTATCACATATACATCATTCGATCTCACGTCTTTCTTTCGTCCAGAAAAATTCACTGATCAGAATCAACACGTTTTGTTATTATGAGTGAAACAGAATCGTTTATATGTATTTAACTCAGTGAAGAAAGTAAAGGGTCTACTTGATTTTCACTTACGGATGCTTTAGCGCTGTTTATCCAGAGCCTAGATTTGACATTGTAAAGGCACAAAGAAGAGCTCTTCCTGCGATAGACACAAGGATTCTTAAGAAGCTGAAAGTATTCAAACGAGAAACATATTCCTAAATAGAGGTACGACGCAAATGAATGAAAAAAAGTATACGGAAAATAGTATAGGCTACTTAGCAATCGAAAGTTGTTTGTTGCCAATATAATGATTTCACCTACAAAATTAATTAAGAATTTAAATAATTAGATTTGAACATCGGTTAACTACTGTCGCCTAACTATCTTTATAAAAATATCAAAACAGTTGTAAGGGAAAATCAATGACGAAATAAGAAGAGCATTGATAAAAACCTGACTCAGGGCATACGTGCTTGAACGAAGAAAACCTTTAGAGTTTAGAATATTTTAACTCTTTATTAACTGTTACTTTACAAACAATAATCGAATCAATGACATTTCATCACAATACTGGAGTGTTGACCACTGATCTGATGGTACCCACAAAAATGAAACTTGAATCAGCAGTTGGGTTGCTTTAGTGGTAAACATCAACAAATTTACCAAGCTTATAATTTAATACACCAGACACGCGTTTTATCTACACAAGGCGCACCTGTTGCACTGAAATCGAAAATTATTTTTTTCTCAAAATATCACACATAAACCCCAAAATAATGCTTATAAATAACGTAATAATCTTTTCTGTATATTTCTATGCTTGGTGTAAATATTTTTCTGACTGAAAGATGCTTCTGAAGACTACCACGTGTAGGTACGTGTAATCATTTTGTTAAGATAACGTATGTTAATAGCGGTATTAACAATTTCTAGTGTGTAAAAACTCTTGGAAGTCTCGGATAACCGACAATTTTGCAAAGTCCTTCCGAGTAAAACTTTCGATTATTATCACTGTTTTATTTCGGTTGATCAATCACCAGAACGCAGACGATTCGAGAGTAAGAATGGTTAAAATGTCTGAATTATTCTTCCCAGCTACTTCATATCCATAAAATTAACTGAATTAGCATAGATAAAGTATTTAGACAAGAAATCAGAAATTTCAGCAATGCTAACAAAAATGCATCGTGACTGCGAAAAAGAGAAGTTTAAATTAGAATTCATGGTTCTTCTTTATCGTAAGTTTCTTAGTTTAATCGAGGAATTAGAATTATTTAATAAAATTGTTATGAATTGGCTGTTTCTGTATTGGCACTGCTATAGATTCTCGATCAGCTGCATTGGCCCTAGACTCTTCGAGTCTCGGTGCTAATACAGCTAACATCGAATCTATAAAAAGGCCATTTAATAACACTATAGTAATGTCAGTTACTCTATAGTTCAAAGTTTCATATGTGCTATAATCCATATAATGCAAGAACTCAAATAGCAAAATTGTTTATTAACATACGCATTTCACTCATAAAGACAGACCAGAATATCGCAGTTGTTTAAAAGTGTGAACCTGCATAGTTTCATATAACTTAATTACCTTTTTTATCAGACACACATTAACACGCTTAGCAGAAATACAATTTTAATAATACTAACATACTTAAATAGCTTTTGACGTTTATATTGAAAAATGCTTTATTATTAAGCTCCCCGAAATTAGTTCACGGATGTTTAAAGTAAAATAACAAAAATACCGAACTCGAAGGATAAATTCAAAATGGAAAGTCCGTTATCAAATGGCAACATTAAAAGACTGTTTCTGTATTGCCACTGTTATAGATTCTCGACCAGCTGTATTGGCCCTCGACTCTTCGAGTATCAGGGCTAATACAGCTAACCTCGAATCTATAAAAAAGCCAATTCAGTAAAAAGCCAGTTAATAACTCTATAGTGATGTCGGTTATCTTCATAGTTCAAAGTTTCAGGTGTGCTATCATCCATATCATGCAAGAACTCAATTCGCAAAATTGTTTTTTAACATACGCATTTCACTTATAAAAACATATATCGCATATGTCATTTTTTTAAATTTAAATATATAAATAACGGATTTTTTCCCCGATATTTCTAGTTAATTCAACGAATGTTGTTTAAAATTGTGAGCCTGGATATTTTCATATAACTTAATTACCTTGTTATTGTCAGACACACATAAACATGCTTAGCAGAAATACAATTTTAATAATATTAACATACTTAAATAGTTATTGACGTTGATATTGAAAAAAAAAACTCTCTTATTAAGCTCCCCAAAATTTGTTCACGGATGTATATATTCTTCGCTCTGTCTTTTCACCGTTCTGTCTGTGCTTTTTTCCGCCCGTCTGTGTGTCAAAAATATATGTTTTCGGAGTGGTAACTTTCATTGTGATGAGATTAACTGTCAGCCTTGTGTCGCAGATTTGTTGTTTTGATGTCATGAAGTGCAGTTTATAGTCTAAATTTATAAAGACCATAAAAAGGACTGCCTAAAATCTATTTTCAAAAATACCTGCATATACTTTGACGAGATTCTACTTAAATAACCATAACGTTAAACGAATCAATCAGAATTGACAAGTTTTAACCCGCTAAATGATTGTATTTGTGTGTCAGCAGTGTCAATCGCTTCTTTGTGATTTATTTTATCTTCATGCTAAAAAGTTTGTTTTATGGCAGATATATATGTAATTTTTCTCTATGTTTATATTTATACCGGTTTTGAAGAAAACATTAGTAAGTCGTAAAAGTTGCGTCTGATCTTTTTTTTGGTGTTGAATAATTGAATGTTTAAACTAAAACTGTCAATAACATACTGTTCTATTTTCTATTTCCATAATACTTTTTGTAAGTAACTTTGTTTTTTTCGAAAATTCTTATACAAGTATACGAATAAAAATAAATGGGGAATAAAGGGGTGTATGTCAATGAGACAGAATTCCAATGACAAATATATTTTTTCAAAAGAGTAACCTAGGGGATAATATTACTGTCGTCATCAATGAACAAACGTCGAATCAATATGTCAAGCTCCAAATCGTACCGAGTCCATTTTAATTGAAGAAAAAAACAAAAAAAAAACAAAAAAAAACAAAAAACAAAATCAAACAAATTAAAAAAAAACCAAAAAGTTGACAGCCAATTAGCCATAACATGTAACGAAATCATTAAAATGTTGCATACTGGAACTACTGACGAGTTTCTCGACTTTGGACAACATGTACCGGTGTAAATATTAAGATGTGTTCTTTGACGTTGATAAACGTGCTAATATAGTTTGAATTCAAGGTTAAGTAAGCAACGTTGAGTAAACAATGATTAATATGTTAGAGGAGACATTAATATAAAAATAAGGAGATGTGGTTTAATCGATAATTTGTACATTTTGCCTTTTATCTTACTGCCTAATATTTTCAAGATCATTGATACTCGAAAATATTAGGCAATGACATCATGTATCAGTGCAGCAACGTTAAGTGTTCATGTCCATCCGCATCATTTTATTAATGAAATGCAAGCGACTTCATTCAAACAACCAAACAGGTATAGAGGGAGGGTTAAAATCTCACAAAACATATAAATAAAAGCTACAGAAAGGCAATATCATAAATATGACAAGATATACATTACTGTCAATGTGATATGGGTAGGTCACATGTATTCGATATTGACATTGTATAAGTCAGATGTATACTCCATGTTGAATTGTATTTGATCTAGGTAACACGTTAAATCATTAACACCTGTGGATTATATTGTAATATTTACCTGTCCTCTAAGAACATAAAATTTACACAATTCACTACTATTATTAGACACAGATATCAGTAAATAAAACCGCAGACTTTCTCCTTAAAGTTTGGGGCATGTTGTTTTACCCCTGTCCGTCCGTCCGTCCCATTATGGGTATATAGTTATCAAATTTAACTTCTTCTACAGTTTGAATGCTAGAAAGTTTTTACGTCAATTGCTGGCTTGTTTAGTGGTTTGTACATATATTGAAGGTGTGCTAGCGGTCAGGGTTTTGATTTTTTTAATATTTGCTCTTTTGGGAGATAATTGAAATTATTTTAAAACAACACTTTGAATCTACAGGGGCATCATTTGTGTCCCCCAGACACAATAGAATCTCAGATAAAATTCTACATTGTCTTTGTTATGATACATTTACTTCAGAGTGAAGTGCGGGGCATCACTTTGTCTAGTTAATTTTATGATTATGTTTTTGTTGTAATTAATCTTATTTGAAAATATTCGTTCATATTTCAGCCGTATCTCAATTTTTTTTCACTTTATAAAATTAGTTTATATGTGTTACCCTATATTCTTATGTGTAGAATACTCTTAAACATAAGAATAGAGGGCAACATATATGAATTATTATTGTTAAATCGCACTGATAAGAGTTTAAACACTTTAGACAAGGTAAAAAAGTTGAAGTGAAAAGAATATTTTCAAATATAAATTAACCGCAAAAAAAGGGGCTCCCAACAAGCCCTTGTGAATGGACTACTATATTTTTAATATAATACTTCAATGATACGATAAAATAGTAACATATGGTATTGAATAATGATACAGCACCGGAAAGGATTTGCCGAGGCACCATGGGACGCTTATACAATATACTATGTAAATATTGACACATTCATGTTTATTTGTTAGCTGAGGTCGATAATTATGGAGCTTTTCTTAAAAAGGAACTTCGATGTTTTTCGTCATTTGTATTATTAAACGACATTTTATGAATATACTAAACAATAAGATTAATGTATGAAGGAGAACATAAAGATAGCATATCATAACAATGATTTTGATGCTATGGTATCTTACTGTATACGTTCAAAATAATTGCATTTACTTCTTTGATCATTTCTTATAATGTTAAGAATAATATTCCCTAAAAGTAATTAAATGGGCTACCTTTTCATTATACAAAACTTGTATAAAATTTTGTATGTTTGAATAACATTAAAAATTCCACGTTGCCATCTCTTTTCTATTTCAATTTACTTTTTCAGATTTGGTAGACATTTTTTTTCAATAATACAATCATGAAACTATGTATTCAAATATTTGATAATAATAATATTATTCAAATCAAAATAATATTAATTAGACAGAGCCTTTAAAAAAAATGAAAAAAAATGAAAAACATTTTTTTGCATATTTTTTTTCAAGATGTCAACAAAACCACACTACTTTTAAAATTTTGATGTTTAAAGAATTCTTTGGTATCACAGAAATTAATATATTGTTTAAAACCTACCTAGATATTTAAAATGATGGATGTAATAAGAAAAGAAGTTCACACAAGACCAATTTGTCTTTGAATACGGTCAATCTAAGTTGAATGAATATACGTCGTAATTCATAAATAATGTAGTTTCACTTTCAAATGCTTAGGGAAAACAGTAAACATTATTTTAAAATGACGATTCTTATACCATTTGATAGGAAAATTATTTGCCAATACTGTATAATTTGTTAATTTGATTTACAATAAAAAATGAATTTAATATGATTTTTTATAAAACATGTATACCTCGTAATTTGACATATCTCAAACAGAAGAGAACCCGACGTTCAACATGATAGGGACAACAGTAAATATCAAGATAAAGTGGATTTTATGACACCATTTCAAAGCTAAAAAATTGGTGAGATCTCTATATATAATTTATTAATTTTATATGAGATTTATAAAATAGACATAGTATTCGGTCATTTAGCTTGTGGTCATAATTCCCCATAGACAATAACGTTAAGAAAATTTAAATGATTACGGTTCTCTGTGTGGTAACTGATAAAGCCATCCAGCTGAACTGTCCGCAATTCTTGTGTATGCCACTTAAGATATATTCAGTACTTTTAAGATACTTCGATTGCGATCAACTAAGGTCTGATCATACTACTCAAAAGTTCTGGATTGACTGCAAGCGAAATGTCTGAACTTCTCCCAACAAAAGGACCAGTAAGGCACTAACGATTAAGGTATATAAACACTCCCCAAATGATACCACGCTTATGGGTTATTACGCCAGACACGCGTAGCGCCTGGAGACGAAATGTCCACATTGAGTATGACCGTAATTTTGTTGATTATTTAACAAATATTTTGGACTTAGGTCTTTAATACCATTAACTACCCGAAATATAGATTATTTGTTGTACATTTACTTTTTATTCTTATTTATAGATATTAATAGAGATTATCAAAATTTTATATTTTCAATAATCTGGTTTAATTCAATCAAATATTTGTGTTGGTGTGTGGGTGTTGCAGCCTTTAGCTTATTGCCATGTATGGCATGGCCATAGATGGCGCTCTCACGTGGAATTTGAATATTGGAATTCCCGTATCGGGCACTTGTTAATTTGCTGTCGACAACAAAGCAGAAGCTGCAGAAAATAGTTTAGTTATTTAAAAACTAAAAGATGCCAAACTAAGGAAATGCCAGGGGATCGCCATCAAGGGCCATTGGAAAGGAGAGGAAGACGACCAGCAGGAAAGAAGGACAGGGAGTACGGAACGTAAACGTCACTCAAAAGAAGGACGGAGTTGGACGCAAACGAATGGAAAGGAAAAGACAGGAGGTGGATCACGTGGAGACACAAGGATCAGAAGAAAATGCTGAAATATCATCAGGTAATAAGTCGGAGGAGGATATACGAGCATTCTCCCCATTTAGGCACGACCCGTCACACAAAAATTTTGAAATGACAAATAATTCAATTGATTTCACCCCGACACAAGAGGCTAGCATTCATGACACAGTGGGGGAACACGTGCCTTTTAAAATTAAGGAAAAGATTTGAGAGGGAAATTTTATTGAGCTACATTATCTTTTGAGAACGCAAAAAGAAATGAAGGAGGTTGACGAGGGCAATTTGATATTAAAAAGAGGGAAAATTTGCATTGGAAAAAGATCGTTGGGTGTTTATTTGTCCATAAATGAATGGACTTCAGCATTCATGGTTTTTATGAGTGTTTACATTGAAAAATACAGTACTCGGGCACAGGAATTGTTAAAATATATGCGTGATATAAGATTAGCGGCAACGAGGTCAGAAAACTGGGCCACCTATGACGAGCAATTAAGGCTAAAAATAGAAAAGAATCCAAATTTATCTTGGGGAAACATACACGGTGAATATTGGCTATTTCACATCACATCTCCCACAGTACAAAACAATGATTCGGTGCAATCACAGGGTTATAGAACAAATACACAAAATCGTGGTCATTATAACTCAAATGCAGCTACACTTTCAAACACTTACACGAGAACACATCAGCAATCACAGGTAACTAGTGGTAGTGCAAATATGTCATGTAAATACTATGATAATGATAATGACTGTCCCTACTTCCCTCGTTGTAGGTTTAAACATGTATGTGAAATATGCAGTTGCAAACACAGAAAGGCCCATTGTAATAACCGGGCCTAAGGAAGAAGTAACAAAAAGTATTAATTTTTATTCATTAGGAAATACTCCTGTTAAAGTATCTGTCTTGGAAAATTATTTAGAATTTTACCCACATAACAATGTAGCACATGAAATTATATCTGGTTTCAAAGATGGTTTTTCATTAAAATATTTTGGCTCTAGGGAACCAAGGGAGAGTTCCAATTTAAAAAGTGCAATATAGCTACCCAACATTTTTAAAGAAAAATTAATGAAGGAAGTTAAACTTGGTCGCATTGCTGGTCCTTTCAGATACCCGCCTTTTCCCACACTTCAGGTATCACCAATGGGGCTAGTGCCAAAAAAAGGATGGAGATTTTAGACTTATTCAACATTTATCCTATCCTGAGAATAATTCAATAAATGATTTTATTGATAAAGATCATTGTTCAGTGCAGTACAGTTCAGTGGACGAAGCAGCATGTTTGATTAATAGACACAAAATATTTGCCCGTTTAAGTCAGTGTGATGTAAAGGCGGCTTTTCGCTTATTGCCAATTGCCCCGCAGGATTTTGACTTGTTGGGGATAAAATTTCAGGGTGAATATTATCTTAATAAAAGGCTGCCAATAGGAGCCTCAATAAGTTGTGACCCCTTTTTGGCCCCAAAATATAGCAGTTTTACAAAATTGTTTAAATGTAAAATTTTAGCTATTTATTGAAAAGAAGAATACTTCTGTTACATAAATATGGGCTGTTTTTGACAATACAATGCACATGTATCTGATACTAGCATTATAAAGTCATGCTAAATTACTGAAATCTTCAAAATTTAGCATTTTGGTTAATTTTTAGACGGTTTTCGTCTGAAATGGAAGTGGCCGCATTTGTGTTAATTCTAAATACCTAAATGTAAGTTGTATTTGATGATAATACATAACATATGTAAAGGTTGAGAATGAACACGGATGCGGCCACTTTCATTTTTGACAAAAACCATCTGAAAAGTGACATATTATGGCATATTTGATAGATTTTTCATATTTAAGCTTGAATTTGAGCGTCTTTAATGACTAAATCAGTTCAAATCTTTCACATAAATTAATTGAATCGACTGAAGTAGACACTTAAGTGTTTAAAAAGTGTCCAAAATCTTTCATCAGATGAACCTGAATTTTGAGGCAAAATTCGGCCTTTACCGGACCTACTCCTTTGCAAAAGTTTTGCATTGGATAATACAGCAAAAAAGTGGAAATGATAATATTCTCCATTATTTAGATGATTTTCTTTTTGTCGAGTCGAGCCAAACATCAAAAGTAGGCAATACTAGTACTTTAAAGATATTCCAAGAGGTATGCTATAAAATAGGTATTCCTCTTGCTAGTGACAAGACTACTTTGCCTACTACATTACTCATTTTTTGGGTATATAATTTGATACGCAAAATTTAATCATGCGGCTTCCAAATGAAAAACTTGTCAAATTCTCACAAAAAATCAGAGATACCTTAGACAGTTCTAAAACAACTCTTAAAGACATGCAATATCTTCTTAGGCTCCTAAATTTTGCTTGCAAGGTGGTTGCTCCAGGCCGCACCTTCTGCCGCAGACTCATAAATTCAACAATGGGAGTAAGAAAATCAAAATACAAAATTCGAGTAAACAAGCAGATGAAAGCGGATTTAGAAGTTTGGTTAGACTTTTCAAAACAATACAATGGTGTCACTGTAATAACCGACAATGTATGGGTTTCAAACGAAAAATTAGAGTTGTTCAGGGGGTCCAAAGGTGGGTATGGGATCCATTTTGCAGGTCAGTGGGCCCAAGGCATATGGCCAAAACATTGGGTTGAAACTGGAATCACCAGAGATATGACATTGCTAGAGTTGTTTCCAGTTGTAGCAGCACTTATGTCCAGAAATCATATTTTGTTAACAAAAAAGTTATTTTTCATGTTGATAATCAGGCGGTTGTTCAAATCATTAATATGAAAATTAGCAAATCAAGTAGAGTTATGACTTTAGTAAGACAAATGATTTTAATGAATTTAAAAAACAATACGTCAGTTAAGGCAATTTATATCCCTTCAAAACAAAACCAAATTGCTGATTGTCTTTCTCGTTCTCAGTGGGGGAAGTTCAGAAGCCTAGCTCCAGAAGCAGACCAGTGGCCAACCGAAATTCCAACACAGATCTGGAACATTTAAGTCAGGGGACGATTTATATTGTCAATCAAGTTGTGTCCAAAAATACACAAAAATCATACAATTTGGCTCTGTCAAAACTTTGTAATTTTAGATCATCTTACAAATTGAAAACATCATTGGCCAGTGCCAGTCAATGATTTGCTGTACAAAGTCTTCCTGGGGGTACCATATCATCTTATATATCAGGAGTTTCATATCATCATAAAATACAAGGCATACAGGATACTACAAAATTCTTTATAATTGGCAAGGCATTAGAAGGAATAAAAAGAATTCAAGGAGGGAAACGTAATGACATTAGAGCACCAATTGCAGTGCAATTGTTATCAGATATGATACGTTGTTAAGACAAAGTATGTTAGAATAAATATGAAGCTGCTTTATTTTCAGCAGTTTTTTCAGTTGCCTTCTTTGGTTTGCTAAGGGTAGGGGAAATCACTACTTCAAAAACTAAGTCTGTTATAAATGGCTCCAACTTAATAATTGCTGATATTTTAGTTAAGAAAGAAGTCCTGGAGCTAAGAGTAAGGTGGTCAAAAAGTGACCAAAAGGGAAAGTCCGTTACTTTATTGATACCTGGGAACAGAAAAAACTACTCTCCGATACGACTCATTAACGAATACTTAAAGGTACGACCTACCTGTAACAATAACGATTTGTTTATACATTATAATGGTATGCCTTCAACTAGATACCAATTCAGCAGTATACTGGAAAAGCTTTACATTTTCTTCATATCAGTAAAGGTCATTTTAGGTCACATAGAATTGGGGAAGCCACTGAACTGGCCAGGCAGGGGGTCTCAGAGGAGGTAATTATGAAATTAGGCAGATGGAAATCGCATGCTAATTCTTTATATCTTAGGTTGCAATTTTTTTAGTTACAAAAGGCTTACAAGCTTCAAGTTTTCACAGGTCCCAAGATTTTATGGATTGTTGTAAGTTCCCTTGTTCATTGGGCCAATGTAGAGGCAAAGAAATATGGTAGGACCAACCTTGGACTGGAGTCCAAAGGAGTCTCAGCATACTGGATTGGGCAAACTGGTTTACAGTTTAAAGATTTGGACTCCCTACTGGATGCAAAAAGAAAATTTTTACCTTCTCCTAATTTTATTATTATTCACTGTGGAGCTAATGATTTGACAGATTTAAAATAAACAGGGAAGGGTTTAATTGAAAATGTAAAATGTTCTATAAATAAAGGCAACAGTAGTATACCGCTGTTCGAAATTCATAAATCGATTGAGAAAAAACAAATCCGGGTTACAAACTAAAACTGAGGGAAACACAACAAATATAAGAGGAGAACAAAGACACAACATAAACACTAAAATGCGACTCACACAGAAACGAACTATAAGATAACAATAGCCATTTTTCTGACTTGGTACAGGACATTTTAAGAAAAAATGTTGGGTTGAACCTGGTTTTGTGGCTAGCCAAACCTCCCGCTTTAATGGCAATGTTAAATATAACATTAAAATGACAACATTGCATGACAGTACTACAATACAAATAAATGGAAGAACATACAGGACAGTGAAACACACAAATAAACAATACAATAGAATATAACGACAAGCTAATAGTTATCAAAGGTACCAGGCCTAAAGATGAAGAGCATTGATGACCCAAAATTCCAAAAAGTTGTGCCAAATACGGCTAGATTATCTGCCTGGGATAAGAAAATATTTAGTATTTAGAATAATTCATATTTTTGAAAACAGTAAATTTTAAAAAATATAAATCCTACGTTACCAGGCTTTATTCAAAAATGTTATTATAATATGGTGTTCAATGCTACAGCGCAGATACTATCATTTTGCACCCTTAAATGCAGGTCCAATAATCGAACAGAAGAGAAAAAGAGTGAATTCAGTGGTCAAAAACTTTGTAATAGAAAATGGGGGAAAAACTATTTTACTTTTACATGAGAATATTAGGGCAAGTGAAGTGTCTTTATACAGAACAGATGGAACTCATTTATCACAAACTGGAATTCAGGTTTTCCTAAATAATATACAAGGGGGGGGGGGGGGGGGGGGGGGGTGGGTGTTAAGTCTTTTCTACGCACAACAAAATCAACTTTTCCAATGCTTCAATAATGAAAATTTTGTGGAGGTGAGAACCCAAGTCAGATTTGGTAGCTGACTTTGGCTCTCATGTGGCGGTCCAGGGAGACTGGTAGTGATTGGGGGATTATTTCACTCGGCCCTTGCCCTGGGCCTGACAAGTTCTACAATTTGCAGGTTTGGAAAATGTGGATAGTGGTAACGGTGGGGTCTACAGATGGGTAACTCTGGGACCTCCTCCACCTCATCTTATAGAGGGGAGGCCTACACCTGCCAACAGGTGGGGCACTAATAACTGGAGCATTGGTAATACGAGTGTTTTCCCCGGTCACCCCCCATGGTAGGTGGTGGTGTAACAGTGTTTAACTACCAGGGGTTTTTATGACACTATGTCAACATAGGTCAGCTGATAGCCTTTGTGTATAGGTAATCGGTAGTTACCCTGGCGCCTCAACAAAATATTATAGAATAATCTGTAGCCAAAGTAATGCCACAAAGTAAAAATGTATATTTTAGTCATGAAAATGTAAATACAAGCTGGTGTAATAAAATGTATGTTTAATTAGAATGATTGTTTTTTGTATAAGTGGTAAAGGTTATAAATGAAAAACAGAGGACGGAACCTCTACACAAATGAGTATAGAATACAGAAAGTCTGTAGTATTTTAATCTTGGTATTTGTGAATAACAAAAAAAAAAAACAGACAAAGAAAGACAACTCTATAACAATTTTTAATCACTTTGTGATTAAAGGAAGGACTTCAACATAGTTAAGAGAAAAAAAAACAACAACTCTTGATCTTTGTTCTTCATCTCATTGTTATTCGTTCAGTATTATTTTAGCGTCTTTTTCTATGAGTATTGCAATTGAATGCAAAATCATTTTCAATTCCTTTTTGGGTTATATTACAGTACATTTCTTGCAGCATGATACTATTTTCCTAAAAAAAAAATGATTTCCCATTTTACAGAACATGGAATACTATGGAGTTTCTACACCAGAATTAGATTGTCTTAGTTGTATTTGACAAAACTTTTTGGATCCTCAAACTTCTTTAACTTTGCACTTTGCCTGTTAACTTTTTTTATTCGAGCGTCACTAATGAGTCTTTTGAAGACGAAACACGCGTCTGGCGTACACAATTATAAACCTGGTATTTTTGCGGAATTTTTATCACACCAATTGACTTAAAAAAAAATAATCCGCACTAGTTACATCTACCGTATAACACTTAACTTAACTATATCAAGATTTTTGCTAACCTCAAAATTTGTTATAAAATACATTCAATAATTGAGGTTTACCTCGTATCCAGGGCTACCAGACTGAAATTACAATTGACGCATTATGTTCAATATTACATTTGTTTACAACAATGTCTTACAACCACTTCCAATAAGTTATAAAAGCGTTTGCAAATTGCTTTTGCGATTTATATAAAATTGTGTCTCGTATATACTGTACCATACATGTATGGAAATAAACTA
Organism: Mytilus californianus; assembly: GCF_021869535.1. Lineage (NCBI taxonomy): Eukaryota > Metazoa > Mollusca > Bivalvia > Mytilida > Mytilidae > Mytilus > Mytilus californianus. The sequence continues at coordinate 25,630,475 of NW_026262679.1, read as the reverse complement.
TATTTTACAAGTGACGTGTAAAGAAAGACTCCCTCAAATTAATTATTTGAAGGAGGCATTTCGAATGAAACGAAGGTTTTAAAAGAAAAAAAATACAGTTTATGTCCTGTCAATTATTTAACCGCGAAATTCAAATTTTTAAATTGCCGAACACATTATTTCAAAGATGGATTGATATCGACTAAATCAATCGACTAGTGTCAGAATTTGTTCCCAAAAAGATTTTGCGGGATTTCACATACGACAGTTTCGTGAAAGCATCGTTCAAAATGGATTGCGTTGCTTTCAAACTTACCGTTATATACGTAACACGAGCAACACGACGGGTGCCACATAAGGAGCAGGAATTGATAGCCCTTCTGGATAGCCTGAGTTTATCCCGGTTTTAGTGTAATGATTTGTTACTGTTTTGTCGTTTGTCTTTCAGTAATGGTGTTATTTGTACTACATACATTTTAAAGACACCACCACGAATTGGTTAACCGATACGATATGTCTGTGTCTCAACTCACTAGCGACATGGTTTGCAGTCTTTGATCTTGGATCAGAGTAGAAGTCTTATCTGTAATTTTACTCATTGTGTCCCATTCCCGATTATGACATTTTGACGAAGTATAACTGGCCATGTAATCGCATGACATTCATAGCAGGAGCCACCCCACCCCCCCTCCCTTTCGACGCAACCGATCTAGCTCCGTTAAGAGTTAATCCGATTCCCTAAGTTTTAGTTTGTCATCATGGTTTATCTTCTTAATCGATTTATGAGATTTGAACATCGTTAACTACTGCAGCCTTAATTTATTGGACTTATGGTTTTATTGTTTGTCTGATGTTGAAATATACTTAATTTGCTCTTGTAGTACTAGTGCGTATGTAAAAGGAAAAACAATGATGCTTTATATCTACGACATAGGTAATAACGTTCACAACAACTGTTAATATAATGTAGCAAAATTCAATATTTTGTATCGATGCAAATCAAACCCTATCTAATAGAAAAACAAAGGATATGGGGTATCCATCCATAACACAAATCAGTACATGCACAGCAAATAAAATAAAAAAACACAAAAAACAAAGGAACAACCCTTTTAATTGATGTTCTTCATCTCAAAGTCACCGTGAGGCCTTCAACATGGAGCAAAAAACTCTTATCTTTCAGTTCAGTGTTTATGTTGTTCCGTTGTTTTCTTCTTTTAGTTGATGTGTTTCCCTCGGTTTTTTGTTTGTGACCCGGATTTGTTTCAGTTAAATCGATTTATGACTTTTGAACAGCGGTATACTACTGTTGCCTTTATTTACCTCACTGCAAGTTTAAGACCATGTATATGTTCCAGACCATATGAATATTTAGACAGTGCGCGTATGGTAATGACCAATATGGGTATACTCATATGGTCCGACCATATGCGTATTACAACCACAGAAAAAGCTGACGAGGAAATGCATTACTCGACTACCGAAACATATAAATGACTTTTCTGACTCTAACCAACAGTCTTTAAAGATTAATTTCTTCAAAACAACTCCATGGATTTTCTAAAATCTTTAACTCATTTTAAAGATGAAATATTACTCTTTTTTAATATATTGGTATGATCGATTAAAAATATATAGATCATTAACTGCCAAAAAAGTGCTCTCCCAACTTGGAAGACAGTTCAAATGGTAGTAAAAATTTGTTTTCAACCCTTTAATTGACCATACATAAGCTTTAAAACCGTGTCTTCATTTAGAAGATATATTGATCTAACTGCTGAGTGCCAAACCTCATTAACCTTCTATAAATTTATTCAGAAAAAAATCATCCAAAAACTAGGACAAGGTTTTGCATAAAATATTCCCTTCATCACATATATCATACCCACACCAAATAAAGATTCTATTTTCATTTTTTAATAACAATTCCCATGAAAAATTGTTTTGAAAAATCACCTAAAACTGAATAACCCCTTTGTACCCCTATAAATGCAACATAAATATAGACATTCCTCTGGGAACACCATTATTGTATCAATAGAACCGCACAGTTTGTGTCTTTTTTTGTGGATTATTTGTGCACTGTCCCTCCCTTAACAACAATAATTTAGCATTTGGCGGAAGTTTGACGTCACAGATTTGACTATCATATGTACTATAGTAATTAAATATGGTCAAAGCTCCTCCCCTGTGAAGACAGTCTCAGATAAGAGAATATCAAGAGTGACCAACTACATATAATCAACCATTTATATCATTCTCACTATGAAATAAAAATCATCATTCATATTTAAAAAGAAATATATGGTACTTTAAAATTGACTAGAACACATAAACTTAAAACTGTGTACTATAAAAGATATTTCCATACTTCCTACTGGTCTCTACAAAACAGAACAGTAAATTTTTAAAGTTAAAAAGTAATTTCACTATAATCCAGGTGATTTGTCTAGAATAAGAATTGTTGTGAATGACACTGTTGCTGGTGTCAGATTCAGATACAAATTCTTCTTCCCATAGTAAACACATTTGTCAGAGCTAGACTTTCAAAGCTACGCTTATACATTTATATTTATATAATTATCTATACATGTAAATTATGTAAGATTAAATAAAATTGAGAATGGAAATGGGGAATGCGTCAAAGAGACAACAACCCGACCATAGAACAGACAACAGCAGAAGGTCACCAACAGGTCTTTAATGCAGCGAGAAATTCCCGCACCCGGAGGCGTCCTTCAGCTTAAAGTCTATTTATCACAAATTGGTAACCACATGAAACAAACATTCCAGACGATTTTTTATTTATTATTCACCTATTTGCACAGAAAACATGTAATTTCTAAAGTTCTTAAAGTCCTTAGGCAGACATAAAGTCATTCCATATACATCAAATTTAGAGCTTGACAACATATTTAACCATTTTTATTACAACAGTCACTGATATTCCTATTGCTTGTTTGCTGTCACATTAAATTACGAAAATGCTCGGAGGTCTGATGTTACTGGTATAGCATCATAAAAAAAGCTGAATTGTACTTGAGAATTGACCTATAAGTTACACTGCCATATACCCTACAGGTGATACAATAAATAAAAGAACAAGAAGTGTAATTATTAATGATAATTTATACTGTGAATAAAAGTGATTCTGATACTGGATTGGTTTGGCTGACATGTAGTCCAGCGGATCGGTGACAAAATTGTGGGTTTGATGATTAGGCACCAAATTTGGCATGGTAGTGGTTCTTGGTGTTTCAATCAATATTAGCTATGAACCCACCCTGAAATTTCAAAATGGCGGTCTTTATTCAAGATGGCCGCCATAAAATATCAAAATCAACATATATCATTAAGGTCAATTCTAAGATCAAATTTGGGATAGTAGTAGTGCTGGGTGTGTAGAAAAATATTACATTTCTACCCAGCATGAAAATTTAATATGGCGGCTTTTTCCAAGATGGCTGCCACAAAAAAATATCAAAATCAACAAATATCCCTTATCTTAGTTCAAATAAGTCTGGGTGCTTCGAACAATATAAGCTATGGAACCAAATTGAAATTTCAAAATGGCGCATTTTTCCAAGATGGCCGCCACGAAATATCAAAATCAACAAAATTCACTTATAGAAGGTTACAAAGTGTTTTGTTTTGACAGTGAAACCTAGTGCCCTATAATACCAAGTGTATGCAACATTTATATACTAAAGCCAAACATCAAAAGATTTGCGAGGAAAGTATAGAAAATAGTAACTACGTAACCATTCTTGCAGAACAGTCGTCTACATCGAGGATTCCAATATTTAAGCTAGACTTGATTAAAATGTATACTTTTCGGCTCCAACAGTTTTTTCTGTGGTCAACTTGGAGAGGATATATTAATGATCTTAAAATTGCAGTGATCTCATGCTTGCCAGTCCGTTATCATTGCAGGTGCCTGCTTCTTCTATTAAGTTGCAATTAAACAAGCAACCGCAACAATCTGTTTGTATGACAACGATACTTGAAAAAATTTGCTCATGCAGGTAGTTCAAAAAGACATGATGAAGGCGAAAGTCTTTTCAACAATCATCAAAAACATTAGTTGATTATCGTTTGGCCAAATACTCAGTCCAGTTATTTCATTGAGGCAAATACGACTCTATCCATTTTCAAAGTTACTTCTGTTTTATTTCTCTATTCTCCTTTAACATTACATTCAGCTGAACTAAAACCATCTCATAATGTATATAGGCCTTCTACTGGATTCTAGGACCAGGAAAGGAAGTACTAAATGACAAAATGTACTGTTTACGTCTGTCGTTTATGAATGATCCAATTATTTTTTTATCTACAGTACAAGAAGATTCCACTTATGAAACTTTCAACATGGAATACGTGGTTTCTTCCGCGAAACCTGTAGGTTTTACAACAACAACGGTGGACAATATTGACAACAACAAGAGTTCAAATACAGCTAAAGAACCGTTATATAGTAACTCTTATAATCTCTGGTACTTTAACCAATATATTATGCGCCAGCACAATCGTTCATATTTTTGCTATAACTTAGTATATATTTTACTATATATCATAAGATATATCCTGAATACTAACCAAATATAAACATGAGTATCATACTTGCATCTTATAATAAACGTTTTATGGACATGCACTATGTCAATTGTCTAACCAGATATACATATATAACAACCACGTGTAATTAGTCAATTGTGCAACTATAATTATCCTCACATGGTATAAATAAGTCAAAAAATTATAACACAGATGGCATAAAGCAGATGATAGTGAAAACGTTAGATATATCTGGACAACATTCCACGCATGTGGAGCCAAGACAAATGGTCATCCGCCTTTATACATCAGTACGCATTCACCAATGGTTCAGGAAGAGATCAAATCTGTCACAACGATTCGACATTCCATGAATACCATCCAGCAATGTGGGTTTTTTCCGAGACATGTATCAATTATCACTTGTGATCAATCGTTTTTTGCTTTTACAAAATGGGAATAGTGGAACTGGGCAAACATAGTTCTAGCAGAACCAAGAATAGTTTCGTTTTATGTCTTCATATAGAAATAGCAACCAAATGGCATCGTTGAGAACCTTATGTGATTGGTTAGAAAACAGTGGTTGAACAAGTGTTCAATCAAGGAAACATAATACTTAATGAATAGCAGATTTATTTAGAAGCTCTCATATTGCATTCATCATGAACAAGACATTTCCATGAGATTTCATTAGGTGTATTTCTCATTTTTATGCAAAGATCCTGGCATATTTTTTATTGAGGAACGAGACCCTGGCGAGAACTATGTAAAATTCAAAGAATGGAGTTATAAGAGGGAAATTGACAGTCCACTTAACCACAAATGATCTGTAAAATTAAAGATTGAACTAGACATTTTGATGTGAGATCATTAAGCAAATGTTTATGGCTTCCAGTACCCGTGGGCGATATAATGCTATTCAACTATACATTTTAAGTGTTGCAAACGTAATTTGAAAATGGTAAATGTAGATCAAGCCCAAGAGTAGAACTACACACTTGTAGAGGGAGAAGGTGGGGGCAATCAGATTGACCAATAATATCCCTCAACTACAGCATTTAATAGTGTTTTGTCTAGAAATGCCCATTGTAATTAACAAGTTTCAATCCACCTTTGAAATAATATAACATGATCAGGTAATCCACATGATGTTCTACACCAGGAACGAGTCAAAAGGCAAAACAACATTCTCAAAGCAGGTGGAAGCTTTAGACGGGGAATTGTATCAGCCTTTTACCCAGAGTGCTACTTTAAGTGAATGTGGATGGCATATACCTTCTTGGACATTTATCACAAAGGTATCAGCCTTTTGTAATGAGGAAATAAAATGTGGTTGACAGATATCAAACGGATGTCAAGGTAGATGAAAATGAATAAGGACAATAATGTTATGTACGATCCTGTTTGAAATGTGGTGTGCAAACACTAAATGGGCTGTCCTTAAGAAACATTTTGAAAACTGTCGTGAAAATATGTTGTTGTTTAGATAATAAAAAAGTTGGAAAAGAAACTTAGGAAATCAAAAATCATTAGTAAAACAAAACAAGATAACAATAAAAAAAAAAACGCAAAACAGGACTAACACAAATCGCAACACAAAAATCTTAAAATTGAGCAACACCAACCCTAAATAAAAACCAGGAATGAACTCATGTGCTCAAAAAAGGGTCAGCAGTTCCTGTTCAACAAGTGACACCTACCTAGGTTCTCTTGTTTAAATAGATCAATGAGCCATATCCAGTAATTAAGCATGTATCATATAATAGTGGATTTATAAATATCTCTTTTCTAACCTCTAGAATTAAAACAAAATATATAAAACATGTAAAAACCATTGGTACATGTAAACTATCTAAAACTTGGAATTTGATGCGACTGTCATACACGTGAAGGGTTTAGCCCTATTAAACCAGGTTCAATCCACCATTTTCTACATTTGAAAATGCCTGTACCAAGTCAGGAATATGACAGTTGTTGTCCATTCGTTTGATGTGTTTTATCATTTGATTTTGCCATTTGATTAGGGACTTTCCGTTTTGCATTTTCCTCGGAGTTCAGTATTTTTGTGATTTTACTTTTGACCGAATGTGAACGTTTGGAATAAAATAAGGTTTTCCATGCCTGTACGATGAATAAACAAGACTTTTACTGGTTGACAACACAGATATTGAAAAATAAAGAGCAAATAACAAAACATTGAAAGCATAAACAACACGAGTCCCTGTTCATCAAAACATGGGGCCAACGCAGGTGTTCGGAAGGGTGTTTATTTTTTTTGGCCAATTAGTAGCACTAGGGATGTTACTCATTGTTAGTAGAAATTTGGTGATTAATCGTAATCATTGATCATCTTGATGTAACCACAATCGATGAAAAAGAAAGGATTGTGAGAAGTGGAACATATCCGTTATCATTTGTGACTCAGATGGTACCTAATGGTCAAACAAATTCTGATGGCGTCCCGATAATTGTTCGAATCTTTCCACTTAAGGGAAATTTGATTAAAGTGTCTTTCAACCAGCATCCATATATGATGGAAACGCAATCCCTAGAATATTTTTTGAACTATAAAGCGCAATTCGATAGAAGAAATAAATATCAGCAAAGCCTTTACTCATTTTGGTTCATTTGTACTTTTTGGTGGCCATTTTGGAATTTTCCACTATTTTGAAAAAAAATGAAGTCTTATATAACGTCATGATTTACTAAAAATGATGGATTACATTTTATATGTTTTTAAAAGATTCGGTTTAACTATTATTTGCTATTATATATACATGGTTGTAAAATTTAGACTGATTTAGACATCTTGAAAATGGCCGCCATATTGGATTTTTCAGAGTGGGTTCATAGCTTAAATTGACTACCACATATCAATATACAATTGTGCAAAGTTTCATGCTTTTATCATCAAACCCACAATTCTTCCAAAAATCTGCACGAATCAGCTGGACTAATGTAAGAAAACGAGGACTTAACTGAGTTCAAAGTAAACTCTCCATATTCTCTTACTTTTATCTGAAATTATTAATATGAAACACCCAGTGCTACACATTGTTAATTTATGTCATTTGAGAAGTTATTGCAAATGTTGTAAATGACATAACGTACGGATACATGTAAACATTAATATGCTGGCTAGAGGTATAGGGGGTGGGTTGAGATCTCACAAAACATGTTTAACCCCGCAGCTTTTCTGCGCTTGTCCCAAGTCAGGAGCCTCTGACCGTTGTAAGTCTTGTATGTTTTTTTAAAGTTCATTTATATGTTTCGGAGTTCAGCGTGACGTCCAGTTTCACTGTACTAGTACACAGTTTTATTTATGAGCCATCTAAAGCCCGCCTCCGGGTGCAAGATTTTCTAGCTGTGTTGAAGACCCATTGGTGGACTTCGGCTGTTTTCTGCAATTTGGTCGGGTTGTTGTCTCTTTGACATATTCCCCATTTCCATTCTCAATTTTATGATTTGAAATATCTTTCACCATTTATTTTTCAATAAATAAAAAAAAGTTTTATTTATTTATGTATACAGAATTTTTAATTTAACGTAAAGATTTCCTCATCTCGATTATTCACTTTAGTTCTACATGAAACATGTAAATAAGCAATACACAACGGTATATCTAACACAATTAACGCACAACCAAAGAAATATTTTCAATGTTGAAATTTGCTTTTGTAGGCCACGAAGCGTTTACTTTTAAAGTCACAGGTCGAAAATGAAGATGTCGAAAAAGCTGTAATATATAAGCGATTAAGAACCCGGAATCCAGGGGAAAAATTACGAACAACACAAAACAACAGTTGCATAGACAAACAAGGAAGGCATATTCGAACAGAAAAAAACACCAAAAGTTAATGGTAGTTTGACAGTACATTCCCAATATAAGGCGTAGTGAAAAGCATGAGCTCCGGACGAGTGAAAATATCTTAACTCATTTGCAACACCAGATGTATTGTCCGAAGGTTAAAGTTTGCAGCCCTGCAATTCTGTGATAGTGAAGTCATTAGAACTCCAGGTGATATGCTACCAAACAGTTGTGATTGACCCTATCTTTATGGTACCTGCATAGCTTTCTGTATTAATGAGACCAGTTTAAGCTGAATGTAATCCTAACTGGGTTGTTTACATATGTGGTTTTCTGTTTTCAGTGTACTCAGCAAAAGACACGTCATTTCCTTTATCGGAATTGGAAGTGTGACGGCAATGATTGCTCTTGAAATGCCATGTACACAGCTACTTGAGTACAAGCAATGTTTGTACATTTCTAAAGATGCATATCAATTGTACATCGGCAAAGCTGTATATAAACTGTACATCTGTAAAGCTGTGTATAAACTGTACATCTATATTACTGTCTATAAACTGTATATCTGTAAAGCTGTATTTAAACTGTACATCTGTAAAACTATATATAAACTGTACATCAGTAAAGCTTATATAAACTGTACATCTGTAAAACTGTATCTAAACTGAATATCTGTAAAGCTGTATTTAAACTGTACATTTTAAAGCTGTATATAAACTGTACAGCGGTAAGGATGTATATAAACTGTACATATATATAGCTGTATATAAACTGTACATATGAAAAGATGTATATAAAGTGCACATCTTTTGAAATGTATAATATCTACATTAATAAAGATGTATACTAGTATTAACTATACATCTGTTGAAATGCATAAAATATGTACATCTTTTGGGATGTATATAAATTATACATCTGTTAATATGCATAGAAACTATACAATTGTTGGTGTGTATATTAACTATACATTTGCAAAGAGGTATATATTATCTAGTACCAGGTATTTCACGGCTGTCATTCGGTATATCGAGAAAAATTATCATGAAAGAATAAGTAGCGGTGGTCAAGTATAATCAAGGAAGTTGAATCATTTTGACAGACATATTTCTTTTTTCTGATTTGTTCCACCTTTTGAAAATACAGCAGATTTTTCACACATTTTGAAGTAGAATTACACTCAATTGCATTCACGATCCGATACCAGATCTTTCACGATCCGATCGCAATGCTTGACCATCGTTAGTTATTCTTTCGCGATCATTTTTCTCGATATACCGAATGACAGCCGTGTATTTGTTGAACATTTACAATGAGTTATATATATTCAGTACATGTTTCGGTTTATTTTGTGTAATTCACTTAAATGCATTTTTTTCATCTTGAAAAATAGCATTTTCTACGTTAGAAATATGTTTGCAATAAAATAATTACCTTTGATATACACTGTTTGTATGTAAGTTTTTTTTTAAAGTATTTTGATCACCATAAATATTGATAAACCCAACTTCTTATATTTCAGCGTACGTGAAACACTTTGTAATTTGTAGTGAAACTAGTTTCTCGAGTATGCAATACGTTATAATAATACTTTCAACAAGTAATTTAATATTTAGTGTAAATAGCATGATTTGAAATTGAAAAAAAGTTACATTGAAGGATACTCATCATATTTTACAATTTGTGAGCCTCCGACATAATGTTTTACTGTTATGTAGACTAAGCATTACATAGTATAAACGTTCGTTATGAATGACGTTGTTGATGTGCCTATTGGGATAAACACATCTTATATGGGCGTTTTTCAAAAAATGCCCACTTTCTCTGTCCAAGGCTTAAATTATTATAAAATTATATATAATTATTTTTGTCTCAGTCTATAAACTGTACTTATTAAAGATAACGACAACACTTTTTGTCTGTTTTGGGGTAAGGACTCTTTGAAAATATCAGACCAAAGGGCTCAAAAACAGCAATAACGCTTTGTCCACATTTGAAAGTTTATTCCAATTTTCTAAATTTCAAACAATTTACCAATCATTTTTGTGCCTTTTTTCCATGTTTTGTCATAGAGCTACATCTGAAGATTACAAAAAGTATTCAAATATTTAGATAAGTTCAAAAAGGTTTGTGCTAGTAAATTTTTAAGTGGCGTCCATGAAAAAATGTCCACTTCGCAACGACAACAAATAATTGGCAAAATTATAATCATTATTTTATCTAAATTGTAGTCTTTCTTTTTACCTGCCTCTAATACAACTTCATTTAGTGAAATAGCGGTCATCTATGGATGGTGATGATATAGTTCGTCTGCGGTGAATCAATTGGCAAGTCCTATTGCTATTGTACGTTTTTAATTGTCCACTTTGCAACGTCTTTTTTTTAAGGAAATGTTGACCTCAAATAAAAAAAACAACGTGGAGTTTATAATATAATATGTATTATCTAAGACAATAATCATAAAAACATGTATCTGAGAAACCGCGTGTAACAACAGTGGCTGCTAACATGTAAATTCATTCAATGCGCAACGATCCACTACGCAACATTTCATTGCAAAGTGGACACAAAAATCGTTTCATAGGGGACATATATCGCTACGCAGTGGGCATTTGTGAATATTTTTGAAACAGCTTGTAATATTTTCTAGTGGTTAAAATTGCAAATCAAATAGTTAAACCGTATAAAATCATTCATTTTGTCAGATTCTTGAAGAAAAATTACCTTTCAATTTAAATTTTGTCAGCATGGTAGAGCCTTAAAAAATCGTTGGGAAGGGGACATCTTGGTACGTACACCATGTTCACTTTTACAGAGTTGTTTTCAAACTTAACGTTCAGTTTAAGGTTGCATATTTTGTATTTAGTTTATACTGATGTTAAATAATTGACATGTACAATTAAATCACTTATTTCTCAACATTTTTTTTTCATTTTCCAGTTGTCAAAAATGGACATTTTTTTAAAAAGTCCCATATACCCCGGCTGTTTCCCGAATAAGTACGGACATCTCTGTGTAGAACCCGACACATTTGTAATCCTTAATATAAACTGTATATCTGATACAATATGTATATAAACTGTACTCATGATAATTATATAAAATGTACATCAAAAGAAACGAAAACTATATCCTATGTTTCGAATGCATGCGAACTGACTTTAAGAAGGTAAATATGGACCTTACATCTTTTGAGATGGATATGACATGTATGGTCATCAAAATTGACGATATGAACATTTATCTTTTATGTGAATAATTTTGTACCCGACTTTACCATTATCATTATAATTGACTGCTTTCACAATTACTTCAATATATTCCTTGTAACTGTAAATTATTTATCTATAAGATATTTATATGTTATAGTCTGGAGTACAAGTTTTAACTGTAGACGTGTCAAGCCGATGATGCATATCACTTAATTATAAAGTCTATATATCACTAATTGGTAACCAACATTCCAGACGATTTTTTATTTATTATTCATCTATTTGCACTGAATCAATGTAATTTCTAAAGTTCATAGACATGCATTCTATATACATCAAATTTAGAGCTTAATTGACACATTGTGTAAACCTTTGAAATATGCATGCTGCCTTGATCTGTCATTGAGCTGTTATATCATTGAAATATTTATCTCAAGTTATAGTTTTATTACACTTTGCGCATACTTCTTTTTTACAAAATATTTAAACATTTTTATTATAACACTCAATGATATTCCTATTGTTTGTTTGCTGTCACATTAAATTACGAAAAAGCTCGAAGGTCTGATGTTACACTACTACTGTATACTCGTATAGCATCATGAAAACAACTGAATTGTACATGATAATTGACCAATTAGTTACACTGCCATATATACCCTGTAGGTGATACAATAAATAAAAGAATAAGAAGTGTTATTATTAATGATCATTATACTGTGAATAAAAGTCATTCTGATATTGGATTGGTTTGGATGAAATGTTAGAAAACGAGGACTTAACTGAGTCCCAAGAAAACTCTCCAGATTCTCTTACTTTTGTCTGAAATTATTGATTTAAATAACAATGTTATTTAATCGCTTACTTTAATATGTAGCACACTATAGAATCAGTACATTTTGATTTTGCCATTTGATAAGGGACTTTCCGATTTGAATTTTCCTTGGAGTTCGGTATTTTTGTTGGTTTTTTTTACTTTTTATGGAAGTTGTCTCATAAGCAATTATACCAATTATTTTGATTTCATATAAATAATTTTTTACGTCTCTCAAATTCTTTTAAAGTATGAAATGATATATGTAAACAGCTGAAAAAGGACAAAATTTTAAACAATAACTTGTTCAAAAAAACAAAAAAGAATATAAAGTTGTCTTTTCAAAAGGAAGTTAAGAACCTTGTGTCCTTTTATAATCACAATTTTTATAGACTCTTGATGATTTAGAGCTTGACATATTGTATAGACACCTGTCTATTATAAGAGACTGAAAAATGTAGCCCTATTGACTTTTTGTTATTTTTGTGTTTGGTTGCTGTCTAATAACGTATACTCCACGTTTTATTCTATTCAAAATATACAATTTATAAACACGACAAGTTTAAAACCATCCGGTAATAAAATCTATCCTGTACAATAATTATTTGAGAATAAACCATTTAGATAACGTTTATATCATACATTTGGTGTACAATGTATTTGTTCATTTGGGAAACAAGATTTTTAAGCGCGTATGTCATATTCATCAATCAAGACTACACTGCAATAAACTTTTCGAAGCTGAGCACACAGATATATATGTAGGAAAATACTAGTATGATAAGTATACAAATGTTGTTCCAAACCATGTATGCAGTTATCTTAGCCTGTAGGCCCTAGCTCTTTGCGTGTCTGTAGCAGCATCCACATAGCCTTTGAAAAGTTGTCTTGACAACTGAATTGCTGAGACAGACGTGGATTGTAGTAGCTAACACAACAAGAAAAGACATTCATCAGATATCCATAAAGGAAAAGGTATGTTTAAATAGAACAGAAGTATAACTATATGGATACTGTATGCACGTTAACTTTATTCTGCCTTTTGGTTTTTTGTGTCCTTTGGTTGCTGTCCCATTTATATATACTCCACATTTCCTTTTGTTGGTATTAAAAGGAAGTACGTATAAATTATTCATTTTTCGTAATAAAAGAATACGATCTTGACCAATATTTGCTCAGTCTTTAGTTTTCAATGTTATTTTTTGTGTACTGCTGTTTGTCTTTTCGTTGTTTTTCGTTGTTTTTGTCATGGCATTGTAATTTTGTTTGCGACTTATGAGTTTGAATATCCTTTTGGTATTGATTGATGTTGGAATTTATCGTCCGGCTATTTTGATAGATATTGCAGACTACAATAACCTATTCTTGCAGTGTTGGATCTGCTGTTCTTTTCCCTTTCATCTTGCTCCGGCCTGGTGGTTGGGGTTGGTACGGAGTGTCTGGCCAATCTTGTAAGGGAAAGGCAGTTTGAATGATCTCTGGATCTGGCATGGATATTGGTGAGGTATGTGATAGTGTGAGAAGTAGGTCGGAGCCATCGATGTCAAAACCCTTTGTGAAGTCTATCCTACTACGCTTACTTCTAGGTTTGGATGGAGTATCGTCTCCTGGTAGATGGAGGCTTGTGTTTCTTTTGCAGGGCCGGCTTAGGGTTCCTGGATGTAGTGTCAGGTCCTTGGCCTTGATCCAGATGAGTTGGACTGTAACCTGGTTAGAACTAGCAGTAAATTTCCACTCAGGTTCTTTTCCTTCTAACTTCATGGTGGCTAAAAGCGCTTTCAAATCATTCGGTAATTCCATAATAATTGTTCACGAGGTTGACGGTTCTGAATATACAACTCTATGAATTGGTGTCTGTCGCCTCTCTTTTTATATAGTTACTGTAAGCCGTACGATGACATATAGTTGCTAACATGTACGTCATTCGGTCTCTGGTTGAAATTTGTCTCATTGGCAATAATACCACCATTCTAGAACGCATACTTTTACACACACGTATACAAATTTAAATATTATGCAATCAGACATGCAACGACAATTTGGATTGGATGACGTCTGCCATCATTTCCACGAATGACGGTCGGAGTCATTGGCAACAACGTTGCGCAATCGCAGTAAACATTTACGTTATATTTGACATGTTTAATTTTGAACAATTAAAAAGTATTGCATTATAATAAAGATAACAGTAGTATTTTAGAAAAGTTGCCACTGTCAATTTTGGGTTTGAGGGTTGTAAATGCAGTCTTACTGGCGAAGAGGAGCGAATCCCCTATTGACGGTGGCAACTCTTAAAAGGGAAATAAGCTGTCATATTCAAGTTTATTGATTTGACTCAAATTCTCATACTTGATTTATAACACACTGAAATTAATATCCAAATTACAAAAAATCTAAAATAAATAATTAACAGTGCATGGACTCGATAATATGTATCAACATTTCGTGTGTATTTTTGTATAGACGTCATTTAATAAACCATCAAGATGACCTCCGAAGACTGCCTATGGTAATATTACCCGATATAAACATACATATAAATAGATAGCGACTACGTGCAATTGAATTTTTCAAGGTCTGTTTGATTTCATAGTATAGGTTAAAAAGTATATTTATCATCGTTATTTCCTGTGTAAGAATAATTTTTTGTGGATTGAATCAATTTGGATTGAGACAAACATGTATTTGATAGCAATAAGTAACAGACAAACTATTTTTATGAGTACTTTGAAAATTGAACTTAGATCACAACTTCAACTTTGATCAATGAATCGTGAAAATATGTCACGATAAGGTTAAACCTGCAAGTTTGACATGTACACCTTGCAATTGCAACTGTCTGATAACATAAACCTAATAATTGGAATAATTGACAAATTGACCAAATCTAACAATATTGACTTTGACCATGCAATGAATCGTGCTGACATTCTTTTTGCACCACAATACTTAAAAATATAAAATATACATTTAGAAACTGGCTTCATTAAGAATACTGTTCAACATTGATCGTTTTGACATGTAAAACAGGCAAAAATCACAGAGTTTGGGGAATGAACCGCCCTTTTACTATGTTGTGTGTGTTTTTACGATAATTTACGATAACAGTAGTTTATATATAATACTCCTTTATTTTTATGGCATCAATGAAAAAGCATAAATTTTAGTAAAAGGAAAAAGTTTGACAAGCTTAAAGGTTGGGAAAAGTTTTATATTTGACTTTTTTGTATTATATCTATCCTATCGAACTTGAGCTAATGGATACAACAGATACAGTTAAATCTGCCTCATATATTGACTTACATCTAGAAATTGACAATGAGGGTCGTTTGAAAACAAAACTTTATGACAAAAGAGATGATTTTCAGCTTCAAAATGTAAACTTTTTATTTAAACTTCCCAGTATGACCTATTGAATTAGACTTATTACCGGATTTGTACTAACATGAGCAACGCGACGGGTGCCACATGTGGAGCAGGATCTGCGTACCCTTCCGGAACACCTGAGATCACCCCCAGTTTTTTGTGGGATTCGTGTTGCTCAGTCTTTAGTTTTCTATGTTGTGTTTTGTGTATTTAGTCTGTTTGTCTTTTCTTTTTTTAGCAATGACGTTGTCAGTTTATTTTCTACTTATGAGTCTGAATGTCCTTTTGGTATCTTTCGCCTCTCTTTTTATTTTCTTCGTGCGCTTGTCTTATACCTCTAAACAGTAATGGTAATAATAGTAGTGATTTTGGCTGACTGTCAGGAATTATGACATCTGCCAATGGCTGGCAGGCTGGTACATATGAATCTTATGAATCTTGTGCTAGTTCGTTGATGCTTTCTTGGATTGATGAATTGGAAATTGATTATATGATAATTGTTTTAATCAAAGTAGTAATCACAAATGTTTGGGATAGATTGTTTTGTAACCACATTAAGAAAAGTAAATTTATCATTCGGGATCATTGATTTTTTGTTTAAGACTCACAGGAGTACACTATACGACTCGTGTTTATTTCAAAAGAAAGTAAAAACGCCTAACAACAAAATTATAACCAAATAAATAAATAAACCAGTACGTGGCTATTCTGCTTCTATTCGTATCAAATTCATTAAAATTAAACCAGAATTGAACCAACAATATTTTTTGAAAAATCATAGTTTTGAATGAAATTCACAGTGTAGCGTAAAATTGTAGGTAACGAATAATTATATTGCATGTGAATTTGTGTGTTGAACTAGAAAGACGTTGGCATGTCCGTTTTTTATGCAAATGAAAATTTTAGAACATGATTTATATTTATGTAAAAAGTAGAAGGGATAGCGGAATTTGTTTTCTTTTGTTGTGTTTTTTGTGCATCATTCAGAAGTAGTGAATACACTTTTGAAGTAATTTTTTCTTCTCAAGTCTCAATTGAAGATAATGATGGAATAGAGAAAAAGGTAGGGGAAGAAGGGGGAGGGGTGAAGAAAATAATGTATACAATGTCGGGACCTTTTATAGCCGACTATACGATATGGATTTTTCTCATTGTTGAAGGCCGTATGGTTGCCTATAATAATTCCTCAAAACCACTTCATTTAAGGTAGCTGGGGTGTCTAAATGTTCGACGATAAATTTTTCTTAAACTTCTGTAAAAGACTTCTGGGTCAATGTAATTTCAAATTTCAGTATAAAAATTGGGGATCACGGACCTTGTTTTTTTCGTAATAATACATTGAAATTAACGAAATTTGGGATGTTTTATATTGTTTATATAGGGGAAACTTAATTTTTCCTTGTCGAGGAAACATTAAACGATAGAATTGGCTAAAATTCGATGAGAGAATTGCTTTTCATTTATACTTCTGAAATATGAAATAAAAATATGGGGTCACGGGCATTACTTTCTTAAAAAAATCCCTAAATGTTTAAATATACTTTAGGACACTAAATGTTTTGATAGTTCAATCTTTAAATTTCAAGTTTTAGGTATTTTGTTGTATATTGACTGATACTTGGTAAAATATTTTTAAAACAAGAAGTATTTTTGCAACATGACCAGAACGGACGCTCAGAAAAAGACACTCGACGTACCTTAAACTGTGGCAGATAGTTGTCTCATTTTCAATCATACCACATTTCCTTATTTTTATAAAGCAAATCATTTGTATAATATACAGGCACAGTTCGTATGGCACTACACTACGTAAACTCGTATAGCATTACATTATTAAGTCTCCTTGCATTACACTAGGTACATTCTGATAAAATGACACTAATAAAATTACACTAGGTACATGTTTGTACCTTTTTTTTTAGCATCATAGTGGATGGATACATTCTCATTACATCGCCCTTGGTACATTCTTATACCATTACATCTGTTCATTTATAGCATTGCACCAGTACATTTATAACATACCACTATATACACAAAGCTTTACCATTACAATACACACAATGTAAGGCATATCACTGGGAATGATCTGTGCTACGGGAAGTTATACCAAATACTCCGATCTGTTTTATTTTGCTGAAATGCATATGCGGGTTCTTCTTTTGACCTTAATACAGCCATAAAAGTTCTCAAGATAATATGCAGATGCAGTTTTCTTATATTGTTGAGAGTCATGCATATGGAAATCTAACAAATTATGGTACAAGAAATTATTTCATTTGTTACTGAAACTCCAGGAAACATTATATCATGCTTTGTCGTGAAGTTAAAGATAAGGGAAAGCGATCGAGACAGGAAATTTTTTAAATAGAATTGCAGAGTTGTGTCACGTGCACGTGTGTGAACCTGACAAATAAAACGGGTTTTGTGCACAATACCTCGAATAGCGCCGGAAATGGTGAGGGTGAAAAGATGCAGAAAATTATATTTATTATTCATTTATCTATTAAATACAAACAGGCAGAAATAAGATTAAAAACAAGACGTGTATACGCGATCCCAATATTATAACCGATTATTTAAATATGTATAGAATTATTCTGTCAACGCTGTGTTAACCGGGACAATTTCAAACCTGACATTTAATTCATCATTATAAGAACAATACAAGCATTTCAAAAAAGATGTATAACCCTGTCTAATTTAAAAAAGATGGAGTTAAAGTCTATACACAGAGCTCTGGTCTACAAAGTAACTTTCTTTCACTTGCAGTATTTTTATTTGCCAATTTGCTTTTTTTTGGCAGCAGAAATACCCTTAAAACTTAGTCAGTTTATTTCCTATTATTGATTACGCTTGAGCATTTGCAAAAATTAGGAAAATGGGTTATACACACTCACGATTTTGTCACGACACTGTACGGTATAATAGCGTTATAGAGTAAAAGTTGTGGTGACGTTACAGAAGACATCAATAACGTCGCCGAATATTTTTTTAAAATTTTTTCCTCTAAAAATCAAACTTCCACAGGATATAGCTTGAAAACTAACACGGTTGCTAAGGATTTTCTTTGCACCAATGCATTCGTCGTTCATTTTTAAATCGCATGTCGATTTAAAAAAAAATTCTGTTGACCAACGAATTAGAAAATCTTGATAAAGTAAAAATATCTGCGGATTTTTATGATTTTCCCTATATATCCTTTGTATTTTTGGCGTATCATGCTGTTAATTCCAACTGCTTGTTTCTGAAAAACGAAAACGGTTACCCTACTTTTTTAATTTAATTTTTTCATGTTTTTTACAAGCAGAATCCACATGTAAAATTAAAAAAAAATCTGTGGATTAGTTAATTACGTACACTTAAAACAATCAAAAACCTGTCCTAAGTCATGAATCTGATGTACAGTAGTTGTCGTCTGTTTATGTAGTTCATACGTGTTTCTCGTTTCTCGTTTTTATATAGATTAGACCGCTAGTTTTCCCGTTTGAATGGTTTTACACTAGTTATTTTCGGGGCCCTTTATAGCTTGCTGTTCGGTGTGAGCCAAGGCACCGTGTTGAAGGCCGTACCTTGACCTATAATGGTTTACTTTTATAAATTGTTACTTAGATGGAGAGTTGTCTCATTGGCACTCATACCACATCTTCCTATATCTATTTTCATTTGATTTTGGACTTCTTGAACTGATTCCATCCTAAAGTTCATATTCAAAGACTGTCAGGCTATGGGTATTACCCTGTACAATAGAAATGTTGCCAACAATATTGACAGAATATCAAGAAGCTAAGTTACTAGTATTATACATATTGAACCTGTCTTGGTCAAAAATGCTGTTGTCGTCTCACTGTTGCTTTAATTCGACATACCGGGATTTATTTTTGGTTTAATACTGTGGCAAGCATGATTTTGAATACTAGTATGTGATTCCAACCAGACAAACACTATAATCACTTAGGGACGCTTAGCTCATCCATGGGCTGAAGAAGAATTTTATAAAAATTGGTAACAAAGGATCCAGTTAAAATTCTTGTAACGGATCACGATGCAACATCGAAATCGTGCAGTTTTTTCAGTGTGGATCTTTAGAGAGATAACATAGTAAAACATACTTTAGGATCCAGTTATAATCTGCAGGTCATTGGCAAAACAATATATTTATCGTTGGGCGAGAGTGTATCTTCGTGGAAAGCCTACATTTTATGAAATTTATATCCTCGAATGCCAATTAAATAACTTGAATAGATGTTGCTTAATTGTATGGGGCTGTTTCAGTAATATCTTAAATTATTAGCAAACTAGTAGTTTAAATATGTTAAAGGTAGAAGTCAATTTATAGAGATAAATGAATAAACAAAAATTAAAATGAAAACAAACAATAAAATAAATTGCAATGACTGTAATTTTAAAGTCAATTCTGTTGATAAGAATTCATCCAGCGTTATTTATAGAATAGAAGGAACATAATTTTATGGTCGATACTAATTATTGATAGAAAATCCAATTTTGAAAATAAGGTTTTTTTGCATGGGCCACTTAGAGATGATTTTTAATTTTCTTATGATGTAATAAAAATGGTCGAAAGTACAACATTAAAGGATGAATTAGAACAGTGAATGATACCATGCTTTCATTAAAAGAAAGACACACCTCAATAACGAGACAAACTTCCAAAGTTCGATAAAAAACTTTTTCTTTATCACAAACATCTATCAAAATCTCGTATAGAGCTCTATTATGCTAATGGTAGATAGAAAAAAAAACTAATAGCGTTAAAGTCAAATTTAAACAAATATATGATGTGCCTGGTTTGTTAGTTTCTAATTTATAGTTTGTTTTGTCGTTTTCTCGTTTTTTTCTGGTGTGTACTCTTTATTTGGCATATAGGCTGATAACACTTATTTACAGGTAAAAGGTTATGATTTTGCAACTTCGTTATCCCTTGGAGTTCATTTAGGCCTTAAAACTCATCCAAGGTAAAGCTGTTTTTCACTATATACTAACTTTTTTTGGAGCCGAATTTACGAAATTTGGAGGTCTTCAACGATTTAATGTTGTTTTTGTAAACAAATGTTATCAATAAATTATTAAATAGAGCTGTGTACGCCTGCGTTTTTATTGGGTTACAATTTCATAGAAGTTTTTGTTGGACCGATGAAAATTCAACTTCTTGATAAAAATTTAATTATCGTGAGAAGAACGTTAAGATTGGCACCATAATGTATGTCATTCTTATTGGATATACAAAATGTACTATATTCTTGAAAAAATGGTCAACTAATTTTATTGTGAAAGCCGTAGATACTGCCTCTTCAGTAATAAGACAAATATACACCATATTTTATATTTACCTTATATTCCTTTTTTATATTTTTGATATATTTACATGTCAAAAGGGCTCTTTTTTCCATATTCATTACTTTGCAGAGATGACGAAGATTGCGTAATGTCTTTTGAATTTTTTCAAGGTTAAATTCCTCACGTACGTTGATATTTATTGTCTTATTTAGTATACTGTACACACACTGGAACTCAGCTTTTCTATTGAAAGCAAATGTCAATCTTAATTACAATGCTTGAGCAAATTCTTGTGCAAACAAAGCAAGTAAGCCAACCAAAAGTTTGTCCCACAAGCATTTGGAAATTAACTCTAATGACTTCTCTTCTTTTCAATTTGTTTTACGATCCTGCAGAGACTTAAGGATCCGGTTAAATGAAGCGGAGTTCAATTACTAATTCAGAGATAGTATAAACTGAATTTAACTTTCCAGTTTCTATATAATATTCTGGATTTCTAAATGTAATGCGATAGTTATAATAAAAAAAACCCACATAATTATAAGCGGACAGTAAATTATGAATCAATATATCTTTTTTACGTAAAGTAGGTGAAAACATCTGATCGATTTCTTGATCTCGGGATATTTCATGGCTATGAATTTAGATATTATAACTATATTAAGGTTCACCTATGCACTTTAACAAAAATGGCGGCTGTGTTTACACCATGAAATTTTCTCTGAATGCAGACAAAACTGTGTAATTCTAATAGTTTTAAATCCTGGCAGCACCTAGATATATTCAAGTTGTATACAATTTGTGTTTTAAGAAGAAAAAAACATTTGTGGATTTTGCTAAACATTTTCTTCCCTGGCCACAGGTGGTGTAAAAATGAACAAAGTCATGTGAAATCTTTGAGATGGTCCCCCTCCGGTAATGATTGTATTGTCATATTAAGAGTGTTACTCGTACCTCCCAGTATACGTTAATTCCATTCACATGAATTTCATTTCACAATTTTTGAATCGGCATTTACTATAAAGCATGACAAAGGCTTTGACGATGGAGGTGGCATATTAACATGTAGGTCTACGCAATATTGAATCAAAAATGAAATAATGAATTAAATCGCAAAATATAATCCGCTTACAATTGTTCAGAATACATGTATGTTATTTTGTTTACTTTAACTCTTGCCCCGAGCTGATATACAATTTGTTTTCGTGTTAATTAATTTTGTTAAATTCGAATGTTTTCAAGGTTAACAGTAGGAATCAATATACTGGACAATTGATCTGTAAATTTAATTACCACGCCGATCATTTTATAATTATGTATTAATGATTCCAATACATATTTATATCAAATCTACAAAAATTGAAAAACGTTTCGGTTAATCGGTTAGAGTTTTTAGTATTCGATAGTCGGTCCTTTCGACAGTTAACCGGTTCATCGGTTAATCGTTGACAACACTAATATAAAGTGCACATCTGTTGAAATGTTTAATATGTACATCAATAATAATGTATATTAACTATATATTAACTATACATCTGTTGATATTGGATTCAACAAACCATAAGAGGTTTGAAAAAGGGATAAAAGGAATCAAGTGAACTAATTAATTCGAACTATTAACTGGTTCTCAGATATCTATCAACCAAATAAACGTTCTGATAGTGTCGCATTTGTGTTAAATCACTTCACTTGTCCAGTTTGCAACTGTTTCCATACATCCTGCCACTTACCTGTATGAATATATTTCATACGTATTTCAGTTCCGAAAAGAAAATACAAAATACTGCATGTTTTATACCAAGACAAGCCTTTCTAAAGGTTCAAATAAGTATAGGCGTAACTCTGTATTTCAAATCATATATCCTTAAACATGCAAACTGAACTACCACCATTATTTTTTTTTACACCGAGCTAGAACAATAACATAAAAGAGACTAAATATACAATACATCACCGGTGCAAAAACTTGACCTGTTCAAATTTTCGTAGTGAACAATACAGCCTGTCATGTTTTGAAAACATAAAACCCACTTTTCGGTATTCGAACAAAATGCCTGTGTCGCGAATCTATAGCAATTTTACCATCTATTAAAGCAAAACTAGTAATAGTCATTACTTTTGTAACTACAACACCAAACGAGTAGATCAAATACTGGCTATAATGCTTTATCATATGTGCATATCTCGAATACCTTTGCTTTACTGAATCATACATTATATGACTCCACATAAAGTAAAGGGTATGGTAGATATCCAATGAGACAGCTAACTACCAGAGTTCCAATTTTGTTTTCGTCTCTGTATTTTGTTTTTGTTTTTGTTTTTGTTTTTCTATTTTGTTTTTATTTTTGTTTTTGCTTTTTGTTTTGTATTTTTTGTATTTTTTTTTTGTAATATTTTTAAGCATAATGACCACTCAATCACAACGCTTGTGCATTTGATCCACATAGAGATCATGCACAAGCGTTAACCTCCAATCGAGTGACGATGAGACCAAGAGTGAGCGTGCTATCTTATACATTCGAGGTACCGAAGGGGGAAACTGGAAATAATGGAATATTAAGAGTTCAAATCGGTTCCTCTCATATAAGATATTGGATTCAACAAACCAACGATGTATAAGCGGGGCATCAGTGAAATGATATGACATAAGTGACTGGCTGAATACAAAACCTTATTTAATATTCCAACTTCATTATTATACAACTTTACTCACCATAAAACATATCTAATACTTTAAAAAAAGATGTATGTTCCATGTCAGAACATTGCTATATTACCCTAATTGTATTCAACACAATCATAATTTATTGAAACTGAAACTTTTCAACTTGCCCAAACCAGTAAATTGATTTGCAACTTTATCAAAAGAAGAACTTCCCTTACCTAAATTTTCCCCAGCCTGTGACAAAATTGACGCCAGACCTTTAGGACTTATCAGTTTTCCTACATTGGCATAATGATCAGCCATATTTTTTTGTGCTCCACCCTACGTGTTGATTAATTCCTTCATCATTAACCCCTATCATACGTTATGTAATTGCACATCCTCTTCTAATGCTGTGGGAAGTTTCCCCTTCGTATAATTTCAACACATTTAAATGCAATTTATGTCTCTCTGTCATGCTAAATGAAGTAACAATTTTGCGTGACCTTTTATCTCGTATACGGAAAATACCCTTCAGTAAGAGTAATGCTTAACTCCTAAGCGTTGGTGAAGTATTTTTTTAAAGTTTTTGACCAGTCAAATATCAGAGTCCTTTAAAGGAAGGACTATGAAATTTCTCGGATTATCTAAAGTGGCGATTTTTCCTGTTGTTTGCGACACAAAATCCCCTCTGAGTCGGGTATTTGAAAACATCTATCTGCAGTCAATAAATCAAGGTCGCCCCCTCTGCTACCAGAATGAAAAAAAAAATTGAAAAATAAGCCAGGTATCTTGCATAAAGAAATTTCGAAATAGAATCTACCTCTACTGAAACTCGAAATGATAAATGTCTGCATAACCTTCCTAACTTACTAAACATTAAAGGAGGAGCTTTTTTACAGAAATGTTAGCATTAAACTTCTGATTTATGACCTGTAAATGTTTTTTTTAACAAATGTGAGGCAGCCGGGTTACCCGTAAGAAGCATAGGATTCCACTCTCCTGATCGACTCTCGTCTCTGAATAATGCTCTAATTTTGCCTAGTAAAGAATCAACAGACTTTGATGCCAGCGTCCTTGTGAATTGTCAAGCTTGAAGGCCGTGTTTCTTGCGCAGAGGGCAGTTGGTATCGTGTAACTGTGTTTTCCCACCCTTTTCTTTAAAAATGAGAAATTTTCTAATGTCCTCTGGACTTGCATTATTAGTATTTTCCCGCAATTCGAATAGTAAAGCGGAAAAATATTGTATTGCCGTTACGTTATCATAAATATTCATAAGGCATAACAAAATTGACCAATCAGAAGGTCGAATTTTGTTATACGATACACTTGGTGTTTTTCAAGCGCTTCACTTTCTAGCCGTCGTTTAACATTGTAAGCTCCTTTTTACAATTGCTTTGATTTTCTATTTATATACGTATACGCTAATTAAAGGTGTGGTCCGACACTTTTATCCTGAGATAGGCTCGAGCATTGGCAGCCATGCATATTCATATATAAATAATGATTTTATTCGTTTTTCCTGGACGGCCTTGACTATCTATGACGGGTGAAAATTCAGAAATATAAGCGAATACACTTTCGACACATTGATATATAATACATTGTATATGTTTGGTATTTTTAAATGTGTACTGCTGGAAATTATTAGAGATACAAATCAAAAATGGCGTCTATCTCGTTCGACGGGAAAATATTAGTAATACCTATACTCCATGACTAAATATAACTAAAACACAAATGTAAATTTACCGACAGCCCGTCGAACGTAATAGAAATATACAAAGAAAGGGTACACAATCCCAAATATGAACTATGAACCTAAAACTTGAGAAATTTTCAAACGTTTCTCTATGGAGTCTACGATATAACCATCTTTGCTCGAGTCAGATTTCCATCTGCCGTGTTTTTTCAAACACCTGTCACTAACGTCTGCGTTAGCAGCCAATGTGGCACCACCTGATCTGAACGAGTGAGACCTATGTTACAACCGGGACGAATAATTCTTATTCTTTGAAGAAGATACTCTCTAGCCGCCGTGTAACTGAGATCCTTATCATAAGCAATCAATTTTAACAACTCTCCTCACCTATAGATAGGACTACTAAAACCAGCCAAACGTGTGTATTTAATAAACATATTATAGGGACATGCGATAGTAGAACCTTTTGATATTATCACTGCGTATTGGTCAGTTTTGCTCTTATTTATATGTAAAATCAGAAAAGAATCTTGTATTTCAATGTCAAGAAAACGCAAAGAACTAAGTTCATCGTATCTAAGGAAACCTGCAAAACAAAGTAGCATCATAGTCAAATCTCTTAACACAAGGTCAGGTCCATACCTTCAGTTATCTTCCGTTTTGCGTTGTTGATATTCGTCTGACTTATATTACCTGCTTCCATCTCGGTACTGGCCTCCCTCATCTTTACAAACACTTTATGATTATGTTTGAACTGCTCTTCGTTACCTCTCTTGCGAAATTTATATGTGTCAGACATATTTTCATCTATCTTGGCTATCCGTGTGTCCGACAAGGACTTCTGGTTCTCAGGAATTTTTCTTTGGAAACCATCTAAACGAGACTCTAGTAAAGTTGTCATATTGTCCAATAACTGTTCTTGAGTGTTTTGCACTGCATTATGCTCTTCGGCACGTATTGTTTGTTGAATATCGGCGTCCATGCAGCTTACTATGTTAAACGACGACTAGAAAGTGAAAATTTCTATCACGTTCGACGGGCTGACGGCAAATTTACATTTGTGTTTTAGTTATATTTAGTCATGGAGTATAGGTAATACTAATTTTTTTTCGCGAATCGAAGAAGATCAAAAAATTTTCCATCTCGTTCTTCAAGCTGCATTTCTGTTTAGAATAACTAGCTGAATCTAGCAGAGCATCTAGCTGACTAATTCTGTTGTTTATTTTATCTAAAACCTCCTCCTTTTTTTTTATTTCATCCTGGTAATCAGTGGATTTATTCTCCCTAGCAAAACCACACGCTTTGCAATATTTTAAATCTATGTGCATTAGTTACTGAACATCTTGAACACATTATGTAGGGGCACCAAATTTTTTTCATGAGATATTCCTAAAACAAAATGTATAAAACCTGATAATTATAACCAAAACACATTACTAAGTGTTGACTCAAAATTTTATACACACACATTAATATATATATATATATATATACAAGTCTAAATTGAAAACAACGTTCAAACCTATGATTGCGTTGGATAAAAACCGCAATTTTTATACGTGTGCATGCAAACAAATTTCTTGTTAGAGGGGTCTAAATACAGCACAAACAACATTTTCCAAAAGACCAAAAAAGTGAAAAAGTATATTTTAACAAAACGCATTTGACTAACAGGTCGAACAACAAATGTTCTTAAATCCTGCTGACTGCCATTGGCGATTGCCAAATAAACGGATCACAAGGTGTAATAAATGGATCTTAACTATAAATTTAATACCAAACCGAAAACAATAAACTTGCGGCGAAGATGGTATACCGCAAATATATATATACAAGTCTAAATTAAAAACAACGTTCCAACCTATGATTGCGTTGGATAAAAACCGCAATTTTTATACGTGTGCATGCAAAACAAATTTCTTGATAGAGGGGTCTAAATACAGCATTAACAACATTTTCCAAAAGACCAAAAAAGTGAAAAAGTATTTTTTTACAAAACGCATTTAACTAACAGGTCGAACAACAGATGTTCTTAAACCCTGTTGACTGCCTTTGGCGATTGCCAAATAAACGGATCACAAGATGTTACAAAATGGATCTTTTAAAATTATTAATTTAATACCAAACAGAAAACAATAAACTTGCGAAAAAGATGGTATACCGCAAACAAAAGGTGCAAAAATTAGTACACCATATCCGGATTCCGACAATTAATGTCTCTTCAGTGATGTTACGGATCGAAACGGTATTTGGAAGGCCATATAATTTACCTCAATTTAGGATAGACTCTTGAATTTTTGAAGAGTCGAAATATTAGAAATAGGATGAACGGATCATATAAACCCAAACAAAAAAATAATAAGAAGTCTAAATTGAATACAACGTTCAAACCTATGATTGCGTTGGATAAAAAACCGCAATTTTTATACGTGTGGATGCAAAACAAATTTCTTGATAGAGAGTTCTAAATACACCACAAACAACATTTTTCAAAAGACCAAAAAAGTGAAAAAGTATATTTTTACAAAACGCATTTGACTAACAGGTCGAATAACAGATGTTTTTAAACCCTGCTGACTGCCATTGGCGATTGCCAAATAAACGGATCACAAGATGTTACAAAATGGATCTTTTAAATTATTAATTTAATACCAAACAGAAAACAATAAACTTGCGAAAAAGATTGTATACCGCAAACAAAAGGTGCAATAATTAGTACACCATATCCGAATTTCGACAATTAATGTTTCTTCAGTGATGTTAGGGATCGAAACGGTATTTGGAAGGCCATATAATTTACCTCAATTAAGGATAGACTCTTGAATTTTGAAGAGTCAAAATATTAGAAATACAAATGTAGGATGAACGGATCATATAAATCCGAGGGAAAATATAATACAAGCCCAAACGAAAAAATATAAACAAGTCTAAATTGAAAACAACGTTTAAACATATGATTGCGTTGGATAAAAACCGCAATTTTTATACGTGTGCATGCAAAACAAATTTCTTGATAGAGGGGTCTAAATACACCACAAATAACATTTTCCAAAAGACCAAAAAAGTGAAACGGTATATTTTAACAAAACGCATTTGACTAACAGGTCGAACAACAGATGTTCTTAAACCCTGCTGACTGCCTTTGGCGATTGCCAAATAAACGGATCACAAGATGTTACAAAATGGATCTTTTAAAATTATTAATTTAATACCAAACAGAAAACAATAAACTTGCGGAAAAGATGGTATACCGCAAACAAAAGGTGCAAAAATTAGTACACCTTATCCGGATTTCGACAATTAATGTCTCTTCAGAGATGTTAGGAATCGAAACGGTATTTGGAAGGCCATATAATTTATCTCAATTTAGGATAGACTCTTGAATTTTGAAGACTCGAAATATTAGAAATAGGATGAACGGATCATATAAACCCGAAGGAAATTATAATACAAGCCCAAACGAAAAAATATAAACAAGTCTAAACTGAAAACAACGTTCAAACCAACCAGAAAAATCACAAAACATGTTAAAACACATCATATAAATTGTTAAGAAAAATTGATTGACCTTCATCATTAAAGTGTACACGATCTCTCAAATGTCTACATTAGTGTTTGAATTATCCATAAACATCCAACAATTACGCTTGCATAATTTTTGCATTTATAGCTTCATCTTTACACCTGATTATCGATGATAATACAATAGATACGTGCCTATCACTTTTGAAGTTACACTGTAGCATTTGTGCTAAATGTTCTAATTGTTGCGTTGTAATCAATAACTGGTTGAACTCATTTTTAAACAAGAAAGATTTGCTAACATTATTGACACCTACATGAATGAAAATAAGCCTAGGCGGGTGTATTGTAGTAAGTCTCTAAATTTGGAGAGTTATTTCACACACTAGAGAACCACCTTGTGAAAAAACATTTACCATTGGGTTTCTGAAATCTTCTTGCCATTGTAAACGAAACCTCATCCATGAATCACCAATACAAATCAAGTGAAATTTAGTAGAAACAAATGGTTCATTAAGAAATAATAATTTCCCACAATTAATGCATAGAGATGGTTTTTCTTTTATGCGAATTGCCCACAGATTTCCAGATAATCCGAAACCATTCCGATCATAACCTTTCTTTGTAAAATACTTTAAAACACCCTTTTGTGCCTTGTTACCAACAACAAAATTCATAAAATGTCGGAACCCATGCGGCTATTTCTATCAACACGCAGTATCATTGTACAATTCAACATATTCTCCCTGATAAAAGATAACACTGGTTATAATAATGCAAAAGGAGGAAAAACATAACAGAGTTCACTTTTATCCAAGGTTTGGGATAATACATTTACACCTGCCGACAAAGGAGACAACATGGCGTGAAATGTTTTAGAATTCCACCGTTTCTGTCTATCATGCTATTAGAATCTAAAGCCATCAAGTCG
The DNA here is from genome assembly GCF_021869535.1 of Mytilus californianus. Lineage (NCBI taxonomy): Eukaryota > Metazoa > Mollusca > Bivalvia > Mytilida > Mytilidae > Mytilus > Mytilus californianus. The sequence continues at coordinate 25,600,642 of NW_026262679.1, read as the reverse complement.
ATCGTATGTCCTGGCTTGTCACCAAAATACTCTTGTATTGTATTCCATATCTCGTTATCTAATGTCGCGTCTTAATTACTAAGTCTTCTCGATGGCTTATCTGCTAAACCTAATTTAGATGGTACAAAATGTAAATAAGGCATAACGTCTAAATCCAAAGTCAATTGAAAAATTTCTTTAAGAGTAGAATTCAGTATCATAGATTTGGAACCTTCGTTAATCCAAACCTATCAATGCCTGATTGTCTACGTTTGCGTCCACCCGACTACCCTTTATGTCTTCCCTTATTGATCTTTATACATTTAACAAAGTGTTTGCGGAATCCTAATAAAATTACATTGTTCATCTCTCGAGTGTAAAGTTTTGCTGCCGGGACAGCAAACATAAAAGAAATACAACGACCCACTATTTTTGGTAAACATAGCACTGTAATAGCACTTTTTCTAAACAATTCTCGCGTAAAGTTACAATTTTTTGTTTTTTCGACTCAGTTATTCTGAAACATCTAGCTACGAAATCAACTACAAATCCCCAAAATACTACTGATTATGACAGGATAAACACGGTTTTGTCTAAGTTAATGCAATACTCCAGTCTAGTTATAACTTCACAAACTATGTAATTTGCCAATAATGCGCAACAGAAACCTGCCTTTAAACCAGGGTTTCTTACTTCCTCGATAAGACGATCATCTATATACAATTGTACAGGAATCAAGCATTTTTTCCTTATGTGAGATGTTGCTTTCATATTTAAGGTGTGATAAATGTAGCTAGATAGTTTGAAACCAAACGGTAATGTTTTGAAAATGAAATAAAATCCACCCCACTAGAAACACACTAGTCTTCGGGAATCCTCAGATAACGAAACATTATCAAAACCTGATTTATCATCTATTGTAGTAAAATATGCATTTTCTCTGACAGATCGAGGTACATTTTAGAGAGTGTCTAACTAAAAGGTATATCTTTGATCCAATTGTTCAAATACACAAGGTTATGCCTAGTCTAGGTTTTGTCGGCTGTACGGTTAACAGTGCAACTATGTGGGGTGGTTTAACTAAACTAACTTTTCCGACGCATTCAATGGAATCATTTTTCAGTCTTTCCACAACAGTTTCTTTTATGAACGTAGAAAACATTTTGCATTTGTTCGAATAATTGAATATTCTGCAAGGTGGGAACTTATCATAATAAGAATGTCCCCAGAAATCTCCTTTAAAATGTGCAATGTAATTATAAATATTTACACCATGAACTAGCCAATCAAAATTTTCATCTGAAGAAGACAAACAAGCTAATATATTTTGCCATTGATGTAACCTAGTGTGAATTTGTCCAGCAACAAAACTCTTCGGATTAAAGAATTTCACGTTTTGTATATCTGCAGATACACCATCCTTAGCTTTTGAATAAACCTCCTCTGCTGAAGTTACCTCCCTACTATTATCAATAATTTGGTTTTCAAAATTAACAAACTTCGGTCGTCTAACTGTTACTGACTATTGATCCCAATTTCATATCAAATTCCCATTGTTTTAAACAAAAATTATCTTGAAATGAAATAAGTAGGAATTTATTAACTGACGGAAAGAATGGTGAATTTGTTACTTGCTAAGTACGTAAACGATTTAATTTGAACTTGTTGGAGCTGGTTAGTTGGACAGTCATTTAAAACACAGACTGTGATTATGACCACGAGGCCTACCGCGACGAGGTGAACCTGAAAAACGAGGAGGCATTCCGTAAGGGTGACCTTGTGCTTGCCCTAAAGAACCTCCCATAAAACCTGGCCCATGCAAATAAAAATTATGCAACTGCATATTATAATTGTCACTTTGAACATCATTTAAACCAAATGTCTTAAGTAATTTCTGTCCTTTATCAAGCACCGCTTCCTCTTCTTTGTTGCACACGAGGTTTAGCACTAACGCTGCTGCAAAATGCGGTCTATTCTTGTGGATATGAAATCTACTTAAAATCAAATTTATCATGTCATTCAAATCATGATTTTGCTTTCGCGCTAAATGGTCTAGCAATATTAATCTTTCATGTAAGACATCAATATCAACCTTTCCTTTGGCAGCCTCATCGTTAAGGTCTCTCTTGGCCCTTTCAAACTCAGTTAATTGGTCATCAGCTTGCTTCTTCTCTAACTTTTTTTCAAGATCTGCTATTTCATCTTCTAATGTTTTCATCTATACAAATGAAGCAAAGTACTCTTATTTTAATTACAAGCATTAACCTAGATAATGGTCTAATATTCAACACTCCAAATCACCTTGAACAAGAGTAAATATTTCTTTAAATATCATATTTTGAATAAATTAAAATTTCATACATTCTGGCTACAACACATAACGAGTTGCTCATTACCACTACTTCTATACATGCTTCTTAATAATGTTTAAACATTTAGACACTAATTTACACAGATAAATCACATATTTATCAAGAAATAATTAGCAATTAGCTTAATTGATCATCAGGTCCGTTTGCTTCACGTCCATCGACATGGCTATGAAAAAATTATATGTAAAACATAAATCTTGCTAAGCCTTATGATTAAAAATCTTTTACATAATTTAGGGTGACATCAACATATTAGTATTGAGGCAGTGAATTGAATTATATGAAACATGCATACGTACATTAGTGTATGTACTATCTTGTAATTTTCATGCAACCCAATTAAGGTCTTCATTTTATTAATTTTATCGCAATCATGTTGCTGAAATCTGCTCTTATATTGATATCTTTGAAAACATGTAACTGTCAAGTGTCCATGTTTGACTGCCTGTTTAAACATACACCCTGCTGATGTGAACTTCGATCCTATTCAGATTATTGATTCCAAGCTAATCATCAAACAACATCCAATTAGTGTGTAAACCGGAAAAATTTACTTTGTACACAATTTTACCACTTTCACAATCAACATGGTCAATTAGTAAATTATTATGTATAGATAATTAACATGTTGTATCGATGAATAGTATTTCATTTTTTTTGTCTTTTTTGTTCTCGCTCTTTTTCTTTTAAGAGCTAAATTTAAGTTATATATATACATATATACTTAAATAGATTAGATACACTTTAATCTATCGACTATTCTAATGTTTTAATTCTTTAAAATTTCGGTAATCATCAATTCTTCTTTTACCGCCCTTCGAAATTATTAACAACTTGTTATATCTCGATCTCTATAGCCAAATTGTAATTACTTTTTACTTTCAGTTTTTGGACTTTTATTCACACCTTTACGACACCCCCTTGCACATATTACAAAATAGTGTACACAGTCATTATCCTTAATGTAAATAAACATAACAGTTATAATGTCACTTATTAACTTGCTATTATATTAAACAACCATAAATCCAATTCTATATCTGTACAGTTGGATACATGCTATTCATACGCTAATTACACAATTTTACGGTTCCCTTTTTCTCCCGTGTCTCATATTGTTCTTTTCTTATCTTTAACTATTTAACTAACGATCTCTCTCTGGACCTTATCCTTTTAAATCCCACAATATAACACGTAAAACAATTCTTTCTTTGTATTTGACATTCAATTTCAAAATTGTACTAAACCTTCTTGCTTCGAGTGCAAGAATATAGCTTTTAAACATCATCTTTCATATCACATTCAAACCTTCTTAGTATATCCATCTTTTATGTCTATATATATTCAATATTTATCCCAAAATGTAGTGTTTATGCAAACGAAACACTAGATGATAATTACTATTCTGCTTTGATTAAATTTTATCTTATTAATTCGTTCAAAATATCTTCTTTACTCACTTTCGGGCACTCTACCCAAACAATGTTTAATCTTTATGTCTCCGAATTTGTGCAAATAAATATTGCGTTTTCTTTGTTTTGTTTTGTTTTATTTATTTGTTTGTTTTTGTTTTGTTTGTCTTTTTTAAAATTTTCTATTAATACATTTTCTCCCTTATCATCAAAGTCAAACAAATTATGAGATATTCAAGTTTTTATTTTTTATTTTTGTTTTCATTTACATTTTATATATTTTCTATTTTTTGCCGATATCAGTGTCCGAACTTTATTTTTAGCTAATTTCTCCCTTATAATTAAAAGATACATATATTTCATGAGTTTTCCCCTTTCTAAAGAAATAACATCATATAGACGAAAAATCTGAAAATCATGTTTTCTATTTACGTTCTAGTATGATCCAGAACAATTTTTTTGGTGACATTCTCTAATATACATACTAATACAATCAAGTAAATTCTTCCTTATCACGTCCGAACACAATTCCTGAACCCATTAATGCGTTTAATTCCCTTTAGAAAACATATCTCTTTTTTTCTCGCTTTCTTTTCACATTCCCTATCATTTTTATCTTAATTGCTTTAAAATATGCATACACGTTCAAGAAGCATTAATCTTGAACTAATTGCTAACATAATCTTCATCCTTTTTTTCTATTCACGTCCGATCATCATGCCCAAACACAATACATTAGGATTTCTTTCTCTCTATAGTCACGTTCGGCATAAAAGCCTGAACAATATTCACGTTCGGCATAAAAGCCCTCTGTCACCGTATCCTCTTTCAATGCATCTTTCTGCTCTATGGAAAAACTCACAATTTTGCACAAGTTCTATCTAGAATTATCGATATCTAGAAGCACTAAAATGTCATTTAAATGTAACTTTATTTTGGTGGCTACTTGCTTATCACATTACAATAATTAATTGTGGATCTTTTAAATCCAATCGTTATCTGTTTCTGCTATATAAATAAAATTGAATGTTCAAAAAATCTTATAAAAAATCGATGAATATTTGATTGATTAACATAAAAGAAAAAAAAAGTATTTATCGTTATTCTAACGCTCAGGGGACTACGCCCTTTTTCAAATATCTTGGATCCGGCCATAATCACAAATTCTATAGCACCAAAAAAAATTAAATGATTGTCGTTTGACTTTGATAAATACGTTTTAAAAACAACAATGTTTTAACATTAGACATCTCGCACGAGATTTAAAAGTTTAAGATTACATACTGAATTAGATTTTTTCCTGGATTTTGAGCTCACTTAACACGGAAATGTGATACTGGCATGTAATCTAATGGACACATATTCTTGTTTCTGATGTTTCTTTTAATATAAATATTCATTTATTTAGTTATATATAATCCCACTAACAAATAATCATGTATCTTTTACTGATAAATTATCATTACATTTTATAGAAACTACATATATTCTGCTATACAGTTATGAACACTAATGGTCCTACAGACACTCTGTGCTTTTGACATGACACAAGGTCTTGCTTTTCTAGAGTGTTTATGTACTTTTTTACTTAATTTGTGTACAAAAAAGAAGATGTAGTACAATTACCAATGAGACAACTCTTCACAAGAGACCAAGTGACACAGAAATTAACAACTATAGGCCACCGTACGACCTTCAACAATGAGCAAAGCCCATACCGAATAGTCAGCTATAAGAGGCCACAAAATGACAAAAACGATAAAACTTACGGCTTAATTAATGTACAAAATAATGAACGAAAGCAACAAATGATAACCACTGAATTACAGGCTCCTTACTTAGGACAGTCACGTCCATACATAATGTGGCGGAGTTAAACATGTTAACGGACCACTTACCTAATACAGTGGTGTAACAGTACGAAATAATTGATAATTATTCTAGACAGGATAATTATTCTGTATTTATTAGTTGTAGTTGTTTTTAAGGTAGTGTTCAGTAGCTGTGAATACTCTTAGATCGGTACATGGAGTTTATTTTGAAATACTGGTAATTGCTGTTTTTGTGCTTCGTTTTAGTCGGACGAGTCAATCCCTTTCTTACTGTTTTAATTATGAGTAGACATGATCATTTGATAAACATACTTCTATGATCTCTATTGGCTTTAACTTGGACATTTATAAAAATTATGTAGCAAAGAGATGCATGCATAAAATAAGTTCTCGACATAAATTGGCTAAAATATCAGATAAGAATTTAGCCTCAAGCTATAAAACTTACAAGCTATAATAAATACGACGAAGATTAAGCCTCAAGCTATAATACTTATGATTATGATGATACTGATGTATGTCTTATATATATCCAGCGACAAATATCACATATATATTAAGGATGATGAAATGATAGCGATTCGCTGGATCGAATTGTCCAGCAAAATAATTGAACCCGTAATCGAGGCAGGCCTGCTACCAGTCAAATCCATATTTAATAAAAACCTGTTTATATATTTTATGCTTTAACTGCATATATTATTATTCTAGCAACACTTGTTTCGTTTTGATATCACTTTTTGTTGCATAATTTGTTTGATTTTTCTCCTTGTTTCTTTGTATCAAAAAAGTTAGTTTTTATTGTAAAATGGTGTTTCACAGCTTCCATTATCCTTGTGACTTGCTATTGTACTAATATCCAGTAGGCATGCAGTTATTATTCTAAATAGTAAAAAAAATATTTTTAACAAGTAAAGATTACCCCGTTTTGATCCAGACTTCCTTACCACTAGCATCTAATATACATACACTGACAAAATATTGTACCCGCACTCATATTACAATCACCCTGTCTGTCCGTCCGCCAGTCTGTCCGTTCAACAACTATTTTCAATTTTCTCTTCAAAAGCATTTGTACGCTTAGCATGCATTCTTTTTTCGATTTATTCCTTCCACTCCTGGGGTCAACCTATCAAACAGAGTCCAAATGGTGTGAATTACGACTACAGTGGCTCGTGCTGTCGTCAACAATAAGCAAATACTCATACCGTATTATCAGATACTAGTATATAAGGCATTGACTTTGAAAAATGTAAACTTTTCAAACGAAAATAAACATTTTTACAAGAGTAAAATTAACACAAAAATTACAGAAAGTAACCAACGACATCCACTGAATTGACTTGGGAAAGCCTATATAGAATTTGGCCTGATTAAACGCGTTTACCAGCGCTCAACACTTTGGTGTAACAGCACAATATAAGAAAAAAAACCTGTAAAATTCAGTTGGAAATAGCTCAACTAATCAATATTGAATTAAGCCCAAAACAATTACATTTTATGATGAAAGACACAGAGTACCGATCTTAAAGTTCCCCCAGGTACTGAAAGCTGATTCTTAAATGTTAAATTGCATGAGAATATTAAACGTATTTAGTTAAAAAGAACAAACAAAAAAGTAAGGATATCGTATGATTGCCAACAAGAAATGAAGTTGATGTAAGCAATGATAGGCAACCGTACGGCCTTCATCAATGAGAAAAATCCATACCGTATAGTCGACTATAAAAGGAACCAACTTGAAAAATATGAAACTATTCAATTGAGAAAACTACCGGCCTGATTTAAAACAAAACAAGTTACGAAAAACAAATATAACAGATATGAACCAACGACAACAAGTGAACCACAGGCTCCTGACATGGGACAGGCACATAAAGAATGAGTGCTCAACCTTCACCCCCTAAGCCTAGGACAGTGGTGCAACAGCACGACATAAGAACAACATGTAAAAACCTTCCTTCAGAGAGCTTGGTTTACACATATATACATATTCAAAGTAATTATTGATATAAAATGTGTTTTCAGACGTGTATCACCTTCAATGGTGATCATATGCATGGATATGTCGTAGAGTTTAACTTTTATATATAAATATATACCTCTAATGCGAGACAAAAATTGAAACTAAACATTTTTGCTTAACTCAATCAATATGTGATAGTTTTAGAATCCACTTCTAATTGGATTAGTAATAGTTGTCTTAATCCAAAAACAACTATGACAATATCAAGCCTTACTTATTAAAAGTACATTTTTAAAAAGAAAATTACTGTAAAGACTGAAGTGGCAATATAGTTGTCTTAAAAGTGTAACAAGTATATAAATTGGCATTCTCGTCCACTTTTAATCAGAGATACCTAGGACAGGACATTTTTGTAACCCATTTACGATGAACTATTAATTGATATTTTACTATCCACAGCGGTCAATGTTTATATGCAGATTAGTCATCAATTGCTTATCAAGTACACCTTCCAAATTACAATCTGTATAACGAATTGGTGTACACATTTATTTACATATATCATTATTAATTACAAAATTCTTTTTTTTAATGTTAGTTGACTTTTATTTGAAAGAAAAGTGTATGTCAACAATTAAAATTTAAAGAAGTACAAGACCTGTATTAATTATTTTTAAATATACACATCCCTTTGTCGAACGTTTTCCCTTGGGAAAAAAATCGGAGATTGTAAATAAACAAGATTAACTGCAGAAGAAGAGATCGTTTGAAATTATGTTTAATAAAGTATAATGCAATCCCAGTTATCAACTTTAATAGAGACAAATTCTGACTAACACATTGAATTCGATATTTCTGAAATTGCTAGAAAAATCTCTGTCATATAATAAATACGCAAGGAAATTAAATATTATAAAACATAAAGAGACGAAAGGAAAAAGGGACACCAATCGGATAAAGACAAATAAAAGCATGTCAAATATTAAATAATAAAAGGTTCATTTTGCAAAGTATATAAAAAAATAAAGTCATGGTCAAAACCATGAAAGACAACTCAAATCAATCGTATGATAGGTAAAGATACGTGTATATACGTGGTCTTATGACAGTGAAGTTTTGGCGGGAATCTCAATAATCACGTGATATATAAAAATCATGATTTCTTTCGTTTTTCATCATCTTAGAAATACTTGATATTGATAAAATTTATCCTGAATGGGTTTTATAGTTTAGGAATACTTAGATAAAACTTGAATGACGCATTTAACAAATTTAATAGGTTAGCAATAACCGGTCCCGTTACGTGCGTACGTCGAGTTAGGTACGTATGTCATTTTATTGGAAATCTCTATTAATGCCAAGGTGACAATGGCTCCAACCCGTTCCTTCGGAGCGGAGATTTAGATGGAATGGCGGACCAGTTTACACGATCGTATGCCCTCCAATCGAGTGATATTGAGACCAAGAGTGAGCGTGCTATCCTATACATTCGAGGTACCGCAGGAGGAAACTTGTAATAGTATAAACGTCCGTTATGAATGACGTTATTGAGGTGCCTAATTGGATAAACACATCTTATATACCCCGGTTGTTTCCGGAATAAGTACTGACATCTATGTGTAGTACCCGACACATGTGTAACCCTTAATATAAACTGTATATCTGTTAAAATATGTATATAAACTGTACACATGATAGTTATATAAAATGAACATCAAAATAAACGTAAACTATATCCTATGTTTCGAATGCATGCTAAACTGAATTTCAGAAGGTAAATATGGACCTTACAACTTTTGAGATGGATATGACATGTATGGTCATCAAAATTGACGATATGAACATTTATCTTTTGTGTGACTAATTTTGTATCTCAAGATACTCGACTGAGGATGCTTTTTTGCATAAAGGTGCTGAAAGGTAAGCACGTTTAAAGAGAAAAGATCGGAATAATCAAACAAACAAAATTACCCGACTTTACCATTAATATTATAATTGACTGCTTTCATAGTTACTTCAATATAATCCTTTGTACCTGTAAATTATTTATCTATAAGATATTTAGGATATGTAAGAGAATGATAATCCCTTTCTTCATGAATAAGTGCGAGCGTTAGCTTCATGAAGGAAGGGATTATCACTCTCTTACAAACTTAGAATATTGTAAAGTGCTCAAGGCTCAACAGATCTCTTAATTGATTGTATTTAAGAATGAGTTTCAATGTCAGTGCAATGTTTATAATTAATACATGACTTCTTATCATTTGGGAAATATTAAAAAAAAAATAAAATGCGTTATAGATATTAGATGACACAACAGAACAAAGAAAATGTAGGAATTGTATATGTTTCCTGATTGTGAGTATGAATGTTAATCATGTAATATTTTAGTGTGGAATTATCCTTTTTTAATTTACAGTTTAAATCAACTAATACGTTTGAGTTACAACTAAATTTTATTTCACAGCCAATTATGTCATGGAAATGTTCAAATAAAATGCCTTTAAACGTTTTTAATATGTTAAAGACTTAAATGAAATTTCTGTTTTTTTTTTTTATCTTATTGGAATATTGGAAATAACTATTCTTTCCAACCGCTGACCAAGTGATCAAAGTTTTGGAAAGCTAAAGATTTAGGTTATTTTTTTTTATCTTAAAGATTTTTATTTTTTTGCAAATGCTTTTATAATGTTTGATTATTTAGTAATTTGAAGTTATTGCTATTTTCATGATAACATTCATGGAACCAATTTTACTGCATCAGTAAACTTCAGCTTATTTTGAGTTTTTCTGTTTGTTTCACAATTCAACTTTTAGTCATTTTCAATCACTGTGTGATCAATCCTTTCAATCTGATAAATGTGCTTCGGGGCATTTGTAACTCATTTATAGAAACTCTTCGTTTTGAACTGTAAATAGACCCAATTAATAGGATATCCCTTACTAAGAACACGATTTACATTCATTCTTCACAATTAAGAGGCATCAAATAATACAAATTCATTGGTCGAGAGCACTTTGCTATATTCTAATATGTTATAGTTTCGAGTACAATTTTTTTCTATAGACGTGTCAAGCCGATGATGCATATCAGTTAATTAAAGTCTATATATCACTTATTGGTAATCACATGAAACCAACATTCCAGACTATTTTTCATCTATTATTCATCTATTGGCACTGAATCAATGTAATTTCTAAAGTTCATAGACATACATAAAGTCATTCCATATACATCAAATTTAGAGCTTGACACATTGTGTAAATCCCTGAATTATGCATGCTGCCTTGATCTGTCATTGAGCTGTTGTATCATTGAAATATACCCACAAGTTATAGATACAATACCCGTCGCGCATAGTTCTTTTTTTCAACATATTTAATCATCTTTATTACAACAGTCAATGATATTCCTATTGTTTGTTTGCTGTCACATTAAATTACGATAAAGCTCGGAGGTCTGTTGTAACACTTCAACTGTATACTCGTATAACATCATGAAAACAACTGAATTGTACATGATAATTGACCTATGAGTTACACTGCCATATATCCTGTAGGTGATACAATAGATAGAACAAGAAGGGTAATTAGTAATGATCATTTACACTGTGAATAAAAGTCATTCTGATATTGGATTGGTTTGGATGACATGTCAGAAAACGAGGACTTAAACTTCTTCGTGTGTCTATAAGAGAGGGACGAAAGATACCAGAGGGACAGTCAAACTCATAGATCGAAAACGAACTGACAACGCCATGGCTAAAAATAAAAAGACAAACAGACAAATAATAGTACAGATGACACAACATAGAAAACTAAAGACTAAGCAACACGAACCCCACCAAAATCTGGGGGTGATCTCAGGTGCTCCGGAAGGGTAAGCAGATCCTGCTCCACATGTGGCACCCGTCGTGTTGCTTATGTTATTACAAATCCGGTAAATAGTCTAATTCGGTAGGTCACATTCGTGAAAAGGGAAGGGAATTGTAGTTACGACATAAGGAACATATCCGATATCATCTGTGAAACGATTATTTCATAACGGTCAACCAACTCGTGATGGCGTCCGTAAAATTTACGAAGGGATGATTTCAACTTCACCATTTGGAACTCTTGGTTTAATAGCTTCCTTGTGAGCAGCAATCCTCTATCAAGGAAATCATGATAGGAAATAGAAGCCCTGGAATATCGTATCAATTGGGAGATATATACTCCGTATGCATGCGCTGCTGGAATGTTGCTACATAGAAATAGAAAGTTCACAATTGGGAAGCTGAAATCATCTCTTTTGTCGTAAAGTTTTGTTTTCAACCGACCCTCATTGTCAATTTCTAGATGTAAGTCAAGATATGAGGCGGACTTAACAGTATCTGTAGTATCCTTTATCTCTAGTTCGATCGGATGGATTCGTTCAACATAGCGTAAAGTTAAAGGATATTGATAACTTCTTATCTTTCTTCCTAAGAAGTTCCTGTATGAAGTAAGCCTCATAATAATAAAGAAACAAGTCGGCAAGAAGAGGGGCACAATTGGTTCCCATTGGAATTCCGACAGTCTGTTGACAAACACGTCCTCCAAACGTAACAAATATGTTGTTAATCAAGAAATCAAGCATCTTGATAATGTCAGGTTCAGAGAATTTTTTGTATGAATCAGAGTGATTCTTTACAAAGTAGGATTTATCCCTCCCCAAGACAAGATACTTGTATCTACGTTTGCCATTCTTTTTAATGAAACAAAGTAATACCAACTCTTTCAATTTGTCATTTAGTTTGGAATGGGGAATACTTGTGTAAAGTGTAGAAAAGATGAGAGATTCTTAGATTGTATGTACTCAAACGAAAATGCTTGCAATCTCCTGCTAACCTGGAGGTCTATCTTATCTCTCTTATCCCTCTATCTAATCCCTCTAAACAATAATGGTAATGATAGTGATTTCGGCTGACTGTCAGGAATTATGACATCTGCCTTTAGCTGGCAGTCTGGTACATATGAATCTTATGAATCTTATGCTAGTTCGTTGATGCTTTCTTTGATTGATGAATTGAAAGTTGACTATATGATAATTGTTTTAATCAAAGTAGTAATCACAAATGTCTGGGATAGATTGTTTTGTAATCACATCAGGAAAAGTAAATTTACCATCCGGGATCATCGATTTCGGATAGGTTTCGTGTTGCTCAATATTAACGTTAATGTGTAATTTTTTTTCACTTTTTTAATTTTTCTTTTTTCTTTTAATAATTTTTTGTATTTTGCCTTTTTACGCTTGACCAGAAAAATCTTGAAATGGGACAAAAAAATCGAGTAGTTAACAAATTGCAAATACTTCAAAGTGTAACGGTGTTCATGAAAGAAGATAACAAGATTGAGATGGTACTTGTTTTGCTGAGAGGTTCAAAGTTTCATATGATTGTAAGTGAATGATGCACTGACACTGTGTTTGGTGGTTGTCGTCTGCAATCTGACATTTACGGCAAAACCAATTATCTTTAGCCATATACTAAGCTGCGGGACCGTAGCTCTTATGGTCTTTGTGATATTTTTTTGCAATTTGCGGACCACAGATTTATGGACCGCAAATTGTGAAAAAATATTACAAGGACCATAAGAGTTGCGCACGGTTCCGCAGCTACCATAGACTTAGTCCATATAATTGTTTTACTACCATAGACTTATCATTCACAGACAATAAAGATAAAAACCCTTAAACAAACGAAAATGCTTGCAATGTCCTGTTAACCTGGAGGTCTAGACCGCTCTGTTTGCCATCGGTTTTTATTTTGTTTTTTTGTGCATAGCATAGAATTTTACTAATTATATGAACTGGTCAATTGTTTTTTTTTAGTTTTTCCCCATTACGACGCTGTATTTTCTGAAATTTATCTTCTTATGTCGGGTGATAAATGCATATCTTACAGTCCGCCAACGCATCTGGTCTCAGTTGGTTTGGAGTATATGCCTTCGTGTGCATCCTTCATGTTTTTTTCTTGATGTGTTTTTACTAGCTGGATTTAATTCTGAACATACTAGGAAAACAATTGTGGCATCTTAAAAAAACAATCATTTTCATTTGATTTTGGACTTCTTGAACTAATTCCATCCTTGTACCCTGTACAATAGTAATGTTACCAACAATTTTGCTAGATACCCCAAGAGGCTAAGTTAGTAGTATTATATATATTGAACCTGTCTTTGTCAAAAATGCTGTTGTCATATCACTGATGCTTTAATTCGACATACTGGCATTTTTTTGTAAATACTGTGACAAGCATAATTTTGAATACTAGTATGTGATTCCGAACGGACAAGCAATATAATCACTTTGGGACGCTTATCTCTTCCTTGGACAGAAGAAGAATGTTTAAAAATATAAAAAAAGTGGTAACAAAGGACCCAGTTAAAGTGTTCTTGTAACGGATCATGATAGCAACATCGAAATCGTGCAGTGTTTCAGTGTGGATCTTTAGAGAGATAATATAGTAAAACATACTTTAGGATCCAGTTATAATCTGCAGGTCATTGGCAAAACAATATATTTATCGTTGGGCGAGAGTGTATCTTCGTGGAAAACCTACATTTTATGAAATTTATATCCTCGAATGCCAATTGAAGAACTTGAATAGATATTGCTTAATTGAAAGGGGCTGTTTTAGTAAAATCTTTAATTATCAGCCAAATAGTAGTTTAAATATGTTAAAGGTAGAAGTCAATTTATACCGATAAATGAATAAACAAAAATTAAAATGGAATCAAACAATAGAATAAATTGCAATGACTGTAATTTTAAAGTCAATTCTGTTGATAAGAATTCATCCAGGGTTATTCATAAAATCAGAAGGAACATATGGTCGATAATAATTATGGATAGAAAAATCCAATTTTGAAATTAAGGTTATTTTCCATGGGCCACTTAGAGATGATTTTTGATTCTCTTATGATGTAATAAAAATGGTCGAAAGTACTTCATTAAAAGTTGAAGTAGAACAGTGAATTATGCCATGTTTCCATTAAAAGAAAGACACACCTGATTAACGAGACAAACGTCCTAAGTTCGATAAAAACTTTTTCTTTATCACAAACATCTATGATGTGCATGTTGTGTCAGTTTCTAATTTATAGTTTGTTATTTCGTTTTCTCGTTTTTTTCTGGTGTGTCCTCTTTATTTGGATTATAGTCTGATAACACTTATTTACAGGTAAAAGGTTTTAATTTTGCAACTTCGTTATCACTTTAAGTTCATACAGGTCTTAAACTCATCCAAGGTAAAGCTGTTTTTCACTATACTAATCGTGGTTTCTGGCGTATCTTTACCTACTTTTTTTGGAGCCGAATTTACAAAATTTGCCGGTCTTCAACGATTTAATGTTGTTCTGGTAAACAAGTGTTATTATCATATTATTAAATAGAACTGTGTACGCCTCCGTTTTTATTATGTTTCAATTTCATGGAAGTTTTTTTCGGACCGAAAAAATTCAACTTTTTGATAAAAATTAAATTATCGAAAAAAAAAGAACCTGAAGATTGGCACCATAAAATATGTCATTCGTATTGGATATACAAAATATACTATATTCTTGAAAAAAAATGTCAACTAATTTTATTGTGAAAGCCGTAGATACTGCCTCTTAAATAATGAGACAAATATACACCATATGTTTATTTGCCTTATACTCCTTTTTTTTATATTTTTGATATATTTACAAGTGAAAAGGCTTTTCTTCCATATTCATTACTTTACAGAAATAACGAAGATTGCGTTTTCTCAAAGTCAAATTTATCATTTACGTTTATATATATTGTCCAATTAGAACGAACTTTGTATACTGTACACACACTGAACTCAGCCTTTCTATTGGAAAGCAAATGTCAATCTCAATTGCAATGCTTGAGTAAACATTAATACAAACAAAGCAAGTAAGCCGACCAAAGGTTTGTCCTACAAGTATTTGAAAATCAGCTTGAATGACTCCCCTGTTTTTTAATTTGATGTTTTGAAGAGACAATACTGTAAAACATAAGAGGCATGGGATCCGGTTAATTGAAGCGGAGTTCAATTCTTAATTCAGAGATAGTATAAAATGATTTAACTTTCCAGTTTCTATATAATATCCTGGAGTTTCTGAAGGTAATCATAAAATTACTGCGATTGTTATAATTGAAAAAAAAAAAAACAAAAAACAAAAAACAAAACACATAATTCAAAACAGACAATAATGGATTCTAGTATAGGTAAGTCATCAAAGTTTTCTTAAATTAATGCGCATCTAAAATGTGGAGAAGAATGTAAATATCCTGAGATATTATTTGATTTTCTATTTTTGTACAGTTATTGCGAAATAGTTTTGAGAATAACTTATCTTGTTTGTACCCTTTACATTTTCTCTTTTTTGGTTAACAAACTCGGCGATTTTCCTTTAAACCGAGTATTATATCTCTCAGATAAAAAATTTCTTACCATATACCAGTTTTGTATTCCAAAAATATGTTGATTTTGTCTTGGTTTGGTAAATTTAAAATCAAAAATGTTATTGCCATGAATTTGAACTGTCTTATATTTATGGTAAAAACATGGTAACTCTTCGTGGCCTATATAATACATATTATATTGTTTTCTTTTCTTCAAATGAAGTTAAATAATAATATTAATTCAAAACCCAAACAAATTTTTAGATTGAGAGATATGAGGTATCTCATTTTGGAATTCTGTAACAACTAGTTCGGCAATTTGCTTAAATTCAATTCTTGACACCGGTTATAGACAGGCAAAGTAGATGAATTTGGGTTTGTGTAAGGTTCCTTTTTGTCATATAGTTCTTCACATGTTTAGGTCATATACATGTCTGGCTTTCAACATGCTTAGGTTTGATCGTCCCTGAGGAAGGATAAATCCAGAAAAGCGTCTCGACATACGGAACTAATAAAGTTTTATTTTCGTTTTAACCAATGAGATGTACAAAAAATATTTTGTTACATAGGAGTGCTTATTTTATTCAAACGAAATATAAACTTGTACATGGGACTATTCAATCAATCGAATCTAGCGATAGAGGGAGGGCACACATTACATACACTATAGTGTCGAAAATTACAAATATTCATGGGGTAAAACAGTTGTTTCGAGATTTTCAAAACTTTAATGGTAAGCATTATAGATCTATATAGTGTGCATCACAAAAAAGAAATATAATGTCGGAGGAAATATTTATGCAGTTCTTAGTAATTGAATCGGGGTCGAGGACAATAGTATTTTAGTAGGCGGTTAACATATTGCAGAAAGTCTTAAATCATCTCTTTTGCATTGTTTTACAGGTTGTCGGGGCTTTTCGTATGTTATTGGTGTTGCTCATTGTTGAAGGTAGAACAGTGACCAATAGTTGTTTACATCATCTTCCTTTGGTTGGATAATTGTTTGATTGACAATCATACCACATCTCTGTATTTCTTTTGGCTCAACAGGTTGGTATACATCTATGATGAGTAAAATTAAATTTTGGGGGTTTAATTAAATCTAATTAATAGCAGTTAAACTTCCTGATAAAACTTATCTAACTTAACAAGAGTAAAACACACTGCTACCCTCTTACAATATTTAGTATATATTTACTTCAATTTTAGACTCCAACTGAGGTCCTATAACCAAGTTGTCATAGAACAGTTTAATGAAAGGTGTACAATTATTAATTGCTGTGGGAGGTAAGATTGCTATTTATCTTTTCTACGAAATTTTACACGGAACAAACGCGAGATATCGTAGTTTAGTTACAGGTTGGGGATGGCAAGCAAAAGCGGAAGGACATGCAAAACATTATATAGATTTTAAGACAGAAGAAAAGCGGTGGTATATGGTGTTTAATTTGGGTTAGGGAGTGCAAAAAAAAAAAAAAAAAAATAAAAAGAACAAAACTGAAGGACATGAGAAACAATATATAATTTTATGACATAACAGAATTGGCATAACAAAGCCTTTTAGCATTGAATAGTGAAGTGCGAGACATGACAAATTGACAGAACAAAAACAGCGGAGCATAGTTTCAAGTTGGGATTTGGGGATTGTTCCAGTGTATTTATTATATGTTAGTACAGGTAGGTTTAAGGCTTGACTTAATTATATAATTGAAAAGACTAATATGTAGACTTTACCTTTTTACTGGCTTTCCAAGCAATTTGAATGAAAAGTGAGATTTCTGATATTTTTACTCAATTCAATCAAGAAGCAATACGGCTATGCTGCATACAGGATACGGTATTTTAACCTGTCTGCCTTGAAGCTTCAAGATAAAACTTATAGGTTATGTTTAAATTTGTGTTGTCCAGTCTTTTATTATTGTTTTTGCGTCTCTGTGTCTTTCTAAATTTATAAATACTTTTTGAAATAAGTCCTTATTATAGCTTTTCGGACCTCTATTTATACAAACCATGATTAAATTTTCATTTAAAAAAAAAATTAAGTAGTTTAAACTTTTACACTGAAATGTATTCTTTTGTATGTATGTAGAAATATGTAAAGCTACATTGAAAACAATAGAAAATTACCCTATTTACTTTTCACACCATGATAAAAATGCATAAGTTTTTTACATTTTTACATTTTTTTTTCAAGTGATAAGTACCGGAAATGTTATTTTTGCAAACCCAACTCGTCTATGGCCCCTTGACAACAGTACATATACAACCGAAGTTATTGGACCCTCGACAGACCCTGTAGATACTGGTCAGTGTGGACGAATATTTGGAGGTCAACCCTCAGATTATCCTAACCCAGTTGTCGAGCTTGATGGACTAACTCCTGTTGACTTGGTAGTTGATGCGACCATTGATTACAACAACGATTATTCATTTTCAATGATGGTGAGACCAACCGTTAAGACTGGAGCATTGTTGCACTATAAACCAAACGATTCAACACAGCAATTAAGAGAGCTTGCTTTATATATCTTCGGAGGATATATTTACATGGAAAGAATTCTTACTGGCGAATCTGAAATATCACCACCATCAACACAGCAGATTCCCACAAATGCTTGGCATTTCATAACTTTCGGAATAAAAAGAAACGAAGGTAAAATGATCATCAATATCAATGGAAACACAATAGTAGAACATGAAACCAATAATTCTCTCAATGTTGACTTTGTTATTCCCGGCATTTTGCGTGTTGGTGGTATGTTTGATCAACGAAAACCTAATATGCGTGGCAGAGTTGCATGTGTTGGATTTTACATGGATGTACTAGAACCAACGCAAAGTGATTCAGATTCATTTTGCAAGGATGACAATTTAGAGCATAGTAAGTTTAATAGTGTCTTAAATTTTGGAATGATAAGAACAGGTATTTAGCCTGAAAAATGGTTAAAAAAAATCAATTTCTTAAAATTGATGCTAATTTTATTGATTGAAGGGGCATTAGGTACGAAGTTGACAAAAAAAAAAAGAAAAAAAAAAGAGATAAAATTTTGATTTTTGTGTTGTTTTGTTTAAAACATTTATAAAAGCGGTTATTGTGAAATGATATTTCGCTATTACCAGTCAGTTAAGTTCAATTCTGTCAAAAAAATGAGCTCAAAAACATAGTTGATGTATAATTGGCTTGTAAATCAGTAATTCAAACACCATCAAATCCGTATTTTTGCGAACTTCAATTTGAAAAATAACTGAAGATGCATATGCTAATCATATTTGATATTAAAAAGAAAAGAATGTCAACATTGAAAAGGAATACAAGGCATCCTGCTGGAAAATCTCTTTCGTTATTCCGACATAAAATCATTGTTATACAAGTAAAACGATCATTTAAATTTGTTTGCAATCTATGACATGAAATCAAACAGACCTAGAAAAATCTTAATCATACAATTGCAGTTGCCTGTCTGTATTTATATTTATGTATTATTAGATCAAATGACCATCGGAATTCATTTAAGATCATATTGATGGTCAATTATTTCTATTTAGTTTCTTATTCTTGATAAATGTTCAATAAGTTATAAATTAAATACGGGAATTTAAGTCGAATCGAAGAACATGAATTTGACAGCTGATGTCCCTTTAATTAACGAGGTAAGATAGTAAAATATCTCTAGTTTAAATAACGTCACTATTACATCCTAAATAAGTCATAATTGAGATACTTTTTTAATTTAATCTTAACAACAGAAAACGATTTGATTCAAGCATAAATCTTTGATAGAACAACCTGTGAAAGATAATATTTTAGGTGTGACTGTTGCCCTTAAATTTATGGATTGCAGGAGGAAACAATATTAGTAGTTTTTAAAAAGTTTGAAGGCCAAAATCAAAAATTCAAATATCATATTATTGATTTATGCAGACAATTGTCCTGTAAATGTATGAATGATGTTATTTGATACATTCATAATGATTTTAAAATTAAAGTGACCAGAAAATGATCTTTTGTTACCTTTTCCTCTATCAGGTACTTCATTTATACAAAAACTTTATCTTGAATTAAACTTACTGAACCAATTAAACATTGCAAAATACTTTATCTTGTCCTACGACTGAATTCTAAACTGACTGTAAACTAAAATCACTATACATTGTCCAAGTAGTTTTCATAGCAGTGCATTATAATTATGCAATAATCTCGGTGTGCTGAAAACCAGTTGCACAGAACAAAAAGTATATACAAAAATATCGAACTCCAAGGTAAATAGATTTAAATCGTTTCTATGAACCATGTTCTAAAGTATTCGCAACATCTACTGAACATCTGAAAAAAACTCAATTGTTTAACAGTTTATTCTTTTGTTTCAATTCAGACATACCCGATTGCTCAACACCACAAGCAATCCAAAGAAATGAAACAGCGGCTGGTTATTTTATGATGGAAATAAATATTCAACCCAGTACTCTTAACATAATATCAACAAGTCCAAAATGTACCAAGCTTCGATGTGCTATGTCATGTCTGAGACACCAAAGCTGCTGGTATTATAGGTATGAGCCATCAGCGTCAGGATGTTCACAGTGTACATTGTATGAAAGTAGTATAACTTCTTGGAAGGGAACAGGTGCAGGAGACAATTACTTGTATAAATGGAATCAGAAAAAGAAATAGTACAACATGGTTTTACACCAAACTGAATGCAAATATATATGTCACTTTTTCTAAGAAAACACTAATTGTCTTACATGTTCTAATTTTTTTTCTGTTCATGTCTGAAAATAGTTAAAAAAAGAAAACTTAAAGAACTTCATAATGGCGGCATATCTGACAATTTGAATGCTACAGTGACATTTCTGTGTTAATAAAACGACTTTAATTTTGAGAACCATTCAATACGACGATATCATTTTAACTTAAAGCTGGTCAGTCTCAATAAAACTCACTGAGATATGCTTTATTTGTTGACAATGTCTTAAAAGCAAGAACGAACATTTTATTTATTTCCCGTAATTTGGAAAACGCATTATCAATTTAGAGTATGACCATTTATAATGGAGATGATTGTTGTTGTGTCTGGTGTATATAAGGAATTACAGTATTATATACGAAGAGCTACTACTGTCAATTCAAGTTTTGATTGTAGTAAAAGATTTACCATGGAAGACATCGATTACAGTTCATTCCAATTCCAATAGATGAAACATATTTTTCAATTCTAAAACATTGAAAATTGGGTTCAGACAAGTTTTCTTTCCAACTCTAATGTATCGCAATATGAAAATAATGATTTCAGTTACCTTAAAAAGGTATGAAAAAAAATATAAAAAATGAATTATAAATTCCAACAAATATCTCAACATCTCATTAAAAATTTGTTCGGAAGTAAAAGGAATTCAATTAATCGCGTTAAAATAAATTTTTATTTACCTACATGGTTATAGTCCAAACCAGTCAAGTGATTATTGCTGCTACACATTTACTTACCTCGACAAGATTAATGGCTTATGTATAGCTGGAATCGATACTGACATGTTTTAATGTGGATGCTGAAGTCGTGCAAATTTGCCTACATACGGATATGATATCAAAATATTATTATGCACGTTTAATTTTACTTTGAAAGTTTGGCTTGGCCGAATATTGCTTTCAGCAAATTTGACAGTTGCCGATTTTGCGTTACTAAATTCCGCTAACTTGTTGCATTCAAATATAATATTGTGCTTTTATGATTGTTTCATTCCTATATTTCATTAGTAACTGCTATATGTTTACCTGTTTTATATTGCTATTCGGTGTCAAGACGAATGAAATCGTGCTTGCTTTCTAATTGATCCCATATTTAAGTACTAGGGACAGTAACACACATGATTAACCTTGAATGTTAGTGACTTAATTTCTTACACACAATTTAATGTGTGATTAGAAGTATAAAAACGGGATTCCTAACTAGCAAAACGAATTCGAACTGATCAACCAACATTTTAAGGTAAATACTTCCAACCTACGAAACATACTACCAAAAAAAAAAAGGTTAACATTTGTATTTGTGCCTGTAATAATTGTTTTACTTTTTGAATAAAATAATGATTTTTATTTAAGTTATTTAGTTAGTTATCTAGTTTAGTGAGAAAACCCATGGCAAATGAATTTTGCAAAGCAGAAAATAAAGATTCGGCAACGATTTATACAAAGAAAAAAAATGAAATTTCATTTCCTATTTTAATTTGAGAAGAACATCAAACGAATTGGAGGAACTGTCCTGATAGGAAGGGGAATGGGGTATATACGTCATAATTCATTCTTATTCTTTTGCTATGACCATTTAACTGCAAAAATGTCAAAGAGGTATTTCAAAAGGCATTTTCTTTATGCTATTTAATCCATTCCCATTTTCAATTGCCTGTATCAAAAGAAATGTTGAGAAATCTAAGCCAAAAAAATATTTATTGTTCAATTTGAAAGAAAATACACAACTAAAAAAACCATTAATGAATGATTGCTTAACATTTTCGATGAGTTAAAAATATATCATTAACTCCTGATTTCCACATTTTCATATTTTTTCTTTAAAAATGTCACTTTCAAAAGACATAACTGACATTTTATGAGTAGCTGAGGTTTACAAATTTCCTTTAAGCCCTCTGTCTGCACTATATGAAGAAAGATAACTAAGAAATTGAGGCTTGGATCCAAATTTTATCTGGAACAAGGCATATGACCCGAATTCTGGTCAAAGTAAGGGTAGAGTTAAATGTGCTAGTATTTGATATATCAATATCATTCTAATAACACAGTGGCACTGTATTAAAATGCAATGCGTTATACGCTTTTGTGCTTTTTTGGATCCTCAAACCTTTAACACACTTCCAAATATTTTTACTATCTACAATTTAAATTAGCGTTTTGAAAAATACATATTATTTTGCTTATTCTACTAAAAAAAAAACATTTTAACGTCATATTGATATATTCGCTATAAAGCAATCTTTAGCTATTTTTTTTAATTTCCAATTGACATAACTCAAATTAAAATGTTCAATCAACACCGGATTTTGAAATCGATCAAGATGTTCAGATCTTAAATTCTCATTGAAAATTAATCAATTCTACATATCATATTTACTAAACGACTCTTATTTTACAGTAGATGGCTGATATATTTGAGTTTCCTATTGTAGTAATATAGGCTCCGATAATCTCACATGTAAAATAACTCGTTTATTTTTACTCTTAAGACTCTCCCCGCCTTTTACCGGACCCTCACTTGAGACTTCCTACTGGAGATTTGCGCCTTGATATTTAAAACTCATTGATAACGTATGTCATGTATCAACAGTTAATAATCTTGGTTCACACCAATTTTTGACATTTTTACCTTTTATGTTTGATTGTTTTGCTCACACGGTGTTGTCAATATAATGGAATTCTATGCGACTGTCAAAAATAAAATGAGAGGTTTGTGTTTTAACTATAATCCATAACATCGCAGAAACTGTCGAATGTCGGAATTTATACAAGCTTCATCGGAAGTTGCTTCAATTGTTCGTTCTCATCGTACTACATATTGACATTTTACATGATTATAGATTTTAAAATGTAGCGTAATCATTTTGTTTCAACTAATATACAAGTTATTATCTCCAACGTTTGCATGACCAGAATATGATACGTGTAATAAAGATAATTATGCAGTTTGCAAATTGTGTCTTATATTTCATATGCATATCATGCATATACTAAGATAAATAAACACATGTACAAAAGACACAAGTGCAAGTGACATATTGTTCAGCTACATGTATTTGGTCACAAAAATAGAGACACAATTTTTCAGTTTACATTATATATAAATGAAAATATAAAATAAAGACCATGTATTTGACCTAAAACAAGTTTAATTCATATACATGTACCTATTTAAATATTTATAAAGTTCCTGTATTTGACACAAATCATACTTGTAAATACATGTACACTTAAAGAGCATTCGAACCATGCCAAGATACATTTATACCATGTTTTTGGTAAATGGTATTTACATTTAAAATAGATCATGTATTTGGTCAAGAAAATTACAAAGTAACCATGTCATGCATGTAATCGCTCGATAGAATTTGATGTTTGAGACGCATTGTATACAAGGACCTACAAAAATAGAGAAAGACACAATTATTCGGTTTACATAAATAAATATTATATAAAAAATAAATAAGAAAAAAAACTATATATATGTAAACAAAAAATGATGATAATAATGATAATGCATATAAATAATGTTGCAAAACAATATGAGGCAAGCATTACATTCATGGTTATCATTTATTACAAACATATTTTATGAGCCAATATCCTAATTTAAAATGCACTTAAAGGTATATAAAGACCAAAGACCATGTATTTGGTATATATCACAAGTTTAGTTCATATGTTTATTTAAATATTTATCAGCAATGCATTTATAGTCAAAGCATGTATTTGACACATATCATACTTGTACATACATGTACATAGGCAGAACTTTTGAACCATGCATAGATAAATTTATACCATGTATTTGGTAATAAGTATTTACAGTTAAAAGAGATCATGTAAATGGTCACGAATAAGCTACAAATTGACCAGGTACATGTATTTAGTCAATAGATTTAATAGATTTTGAAGTTAAGATACATGAAGACATTGTATACAAATTATGTATATTAGTATATGGTCAATACATGTTACATATAGACCATGATTTAAGTATATGCCAAAAGTTCAATTCATAGGCATTTTTAAGTTATTATCAGGCATATACATGTACAGTCAGACCATGTATTTGGCAAAGATCATATATACACATAAGGAATATATATCCAAAGATCATGTTGAAAAGTTGTTCCATGTAGAAATGCATTTTGTAAAATGGAATTTACAAATAAAAAATAAACCATTTTGGGTCAAGAATGAATTACAAATAGACCATGTAATTGGTTAATAAAATTTGAGGTTAAAATAAACATTGTATTAAGACCATGAACATGTATTTGATCAATATATATGTTAATTATATACCATGTATTTGGTAAAGATAATTTGTAATTTAGTAATGCATTGTATATGGACCATTTTCTTGGTCAGTATCTATTGGTAATAGACTATATATATTTGTGCAATTGATTTTATTTATAGACCATGTATTTGGTCAATAGATATTTCTTATACATCATGTATTTGGTCACTAGATATCACTTATAGACTATGTATTTTATGTAGACCATTTGTTTGTTCAATATAATATAGTTTTTAGATGTCTATATTTGAGGTAGAATATGATCTTATTCGAAAGAATATGAATTGATTTTTAGATACATTCATGAACATTTTATGTTGATTTTATATTTATTTGTTTAATAGATAAATACATTTTATATAAACCGTTTATTTGTTCAGTAGAATATGATCTTTAGATATACATTTTATGTAGAACATGATCTTATTCGAAAGAATATGAATTGATTTTTAGATACGTTCATGAACATTTTATGTTGATTTTATATTTATTTGTTTAATAGATAAATACATTTTATATAAACCGTTTATTTGTTCAATAGAATATGATCTTTATATATACATTTTATGTAGACCATTTATTTGTTCAATAGAACATGATTTTTAGATACATGTATATACATTTTAGGTAGACCATGAACAAATGTACTAAAAAAAATAATATGAATTTTAGTTAGAACTATACACTTTATACAGATTATGCATTTGTTCAATAAATGTTGGTAACATACATTGTATCATGTATTTGGATATAACATATTGGTAACAGTCCACGTATTTGGTCAAAAGATGTATTAATACCATGTTTTTGGTCAATAGATGTTGGTAACAGCTCATGTATTTGGTCAGTAGATGTTGGTAACGAACCATGTATTTGGTCATTAGATATTACTTATAGATCATGTTTTTCTCTCGCTGACTAATACATGTTAATGTTAAACCTCTGGTGGTTTGTGTTGGTTGAAGGAGGAAAGCATAAGTTATATTTATCTTTTTTTCGTTGTTTGTAAGCATCGACGTGTTGCTTCAAAGCTGTATTGGTTGTAGTTTGAAAAGGCTATTCTTCATAATTGTAAGAATAAATTGATGATTCAAACTGTCATGAACTTTCTGTATCTATCATTTAAGTCAAAGAATGTCGTAACAACCCCCTGAATGCACAAGTCAATGCAAATATCAATAACAGGGAATCACTGGTAAAATTTCAAATGCGACAAGAAAAAAAGAATTGTCTTTGTTCTTTTTTTAAATGTGTCGAATATCTTTCACCTAAACGATAATTTCTGTAAAAAGCAAAAATCCTTTTAAATACTGGATGCGTTATATTTTTTTGTATCTGAGGATTTCAGAACATTAACCGCTAGTTTACAATAGTTTAAGGTATGGACATATCCAGCATAAAATGAAACATGAAAATAATGTTCATATTTGTTCTGAAAGGGAAGGATTGTGCTTGATTTTCATATGATGAAGACATAATCTTTCAATCAATTTAATTGAGGTCTTGAGTTGGCTTTTCAGTAACTGCTAGTAGTCCTTTGTTAATTTATGTATCATTGTCATTTTGCCTATTTTTTTCTGTTACCTATTCTAACTTCGGACTCGGACTTCTTTTAAACCGAGTTTTACTGTGCGTATTGCTGTGTGTTTGTTTATTCTAGATTGGCTAGAAGTATAGAGGGGGTTGAGATCTCATAAAACATGTTTTACCCCGCCGCATTTATGCACCTGTCCCAAGTCAGGAGCCTCATGCCTTTGTTAGTCTTGTATATTTTTTAAATTTGGTTCATCTATATGTTTCTCGGAGTTTAGTGTGACGTCCATTTTTGCTGAAATAGTAAACATTCTTGTTTAGGCGCCAACTTAAACCCGCCTCCAGTTGCAGGATTTTCTCGCGGTGTTGGAGACCCTTTGGTGGCCATGGGCTGTTTTTGCTCTTTGGTCGGGTTGTTGTCTCTTTGACACATTCCCCGTTTCCATTCTCAATTTTATCAAAACTGATGAAGTCCGCGTGAACATTCGTTGCAAGACAAACAAATAATTAGCTCATAACATTTACTAATAAGAATTTGCAAGACCTATGTAAGAAAATTTAAAATCCAGTAATACAATGATGCTGACATTGTTGAAGGTTTAAAGCTTTCACTCTGGTCTTTATTTTAAAATTTGCCCGAGGGTCGTCTTTGATGAACTGAGCTCACAACATGCTGCACGCACTCAAAAGAAGGTCCCTTTAGTTGACTTTAGTACTACTTGTTCATGAGCTGTGACTCATAACAACACAGAAACAAATCTGGTATTAAAAGGGTACAATTGATACCAATTGGTACATAAACAGTATTGCCGAAACGTACATAGCTTTTGTCATAAAAGATAATGTATTTGAGCGAATCGACCGAGTTTACACACCAATTAACTCCATTAAAACTTTTATCATATATAAATCTTTCGTCTCACGCCTTTCTTTCGTCGAAATAAATTCACTAATCAGAATCAACACGTATTGATATTATTAGTGAAACAGAATCGCTTATACAAATTGAACGTAAAGTTCTACTCGATTTTCACCTGAGAATGCTTTTGATGAGCATTGTTCACCATTATTTGAAATTTAGAGATAGAAAAAACCTTAAAATTTATAAAAAAAAGACTCGAGAGCAATAGCTATTCAGTATTTACAAAAGTCTATTAAAAAGTCAAGAAGGAGAGAAACAAGATACTATGAATAGCAGATAAATACGGATAAAATGAAGTCTATATATAGATGATCCAATTACAGACAGACGACCAACCAATTCATGACAAGTCGAATAGAGGGCTGAAGTAAAAAGACTATACAAATCCAGAACCCGTTCTGCTTCTTATATTTGAGATCCAGAAATGACTCCGTCTGTGACTCAAGATGAGTTATTTAGTAAAACTAGCACATCATCTAAAAAAGAAGTACATAGAACTAGCAAACACTCTTCTGGACAGGATCCAAAAGCCAGCACCGGAGCATCTAGCAATGATATTTACCATCAGAACGACTATTTCTCAATTCACATATTGGTTAAACTACTGCAACGGCGAGGGCTACTGGGCCTATAACTACATAAAGAGACGTAAATTTTACCTTCCCAGAACAACAGTTCAACAGAATTAAAGTAATGAAACAACTAAATACAAATTATTTCCTCGTATAAGTCGCGAACAAGGTTTTAGATTTGAATGTTCTTTAGATGGCTCAGTTAGAGTAGACAACCTACAAAGAAATTTAGTTTCTTGGAAATACTCGTTACATTTGAATAGTTTTGTTCCAAATGTGGTAGAAATGGGATATCTAATTCCTTTTTACAAATTACCCATGTCAGTCTTTCTAAAGAACAATGGTTCAGCTATAAAACACGCATCTTTTGTTGAGGTGTCAATTACAGAACTATGGTCAACAGGTATGATTCATGCGGTAACAGATCACATTTCTTTTATTGTAAATCCGTTGAGGTGTCAATTAACAACACAGGTAAAAAAAGATTGATTTTCGAGACGTTCATAATAATTTCATTTTCCGATGTTTTTCCGTTTAGATTATCTACAACTGGTCACGTTTTCTTCAAAGTTTGCATAGGTCAGCACTGAAGATTACAAGGTTACCGTTTTGTCGTTTATTAAGATGATGTCTGGACTACTGAGTCTTCTTTTGAGGATTGTATGGAGCTTTCTCACAGTGTTAAAAAGTTATTAGATGTCGGCTGAATCATGAAAAAAGTATTTGGGGCCCCACAATAGTTTAACGTGGCTTAGGTTACCTGGAGATAAGATTGAACGCTTTAGAATCATCATAGATGATATCTTTAGCAATATTAATGATATCTACGCTAGACAATTAGTAAGAGTTACCGGTAAGGTACTTTTATTTCTTCCCAGATTTGGCAATATATGCAGGATAATCAAGAATATGATAATCCGCAGCGACGCTAGCGACTATTGGGATTCACGTATTATGTTAACTAGCGAAGAACTGTCAGCAGTATTTATATCTATAACCTTGTCTGATTTTCAGAATCGCTTGGTAAATAGTTATACGGACAATTATTATTTAAACTGCTTTATCTGTTTCATTCCTCTTTACTCTTTTAGATAATTCATTGATTAGTAAATGGCTATTGATGCTAAGCCCTCTTTTTGTTTAATTAATTGATGATTTCTTAAAATTCTAAATCCATCATTATCTCAGCTTGACATGTTTTTCTACGCGTTTATGTTATATTGATAAACAATGCTTTAAACTCAAAACTTAAAATCTTAATGATAAAACTGTTTTACAAACAAATATCAAATTGTTTAATTTTTTTGTATAAATCAACAGCCTTGATAGAAGTTTGATTATTTGAATTTGACATGTTAATAAACACAAAATCAAATAAAGTATATGGAAAATATTATATGTATTAATATACTTTGCAATACTTTAAGTCATTCAAAGCTAGGAAATTAATCATGTAAGCGTTTCACTTTACACATACCAACAGAGGCGAGAGAAAATCAAAATTGTTATGTAAAAGAATAACCGATAACACAATATCTAAAACAAAAACCCAGCAAACTTGAATACAACAGTATGCAAAACATAGAAATTACGGACTCAATTGCGCAACATTCGGAAATGTTCGACTTATAACACAAGTACAGCACTGTAAATTTGTCAGATCTATATTCTAGTAAGACGTAAAAGTATCAAAAACACATGTTCCCTATGTACGATGTACAGACGTTCCTATTGTCTTCCGATTGTAATATGAGCATAAACAGTATTCACTAAGTCATAACATGAACACAACAAACAAGGGAAAGTTATCTATCAAAGTCAAATGATCTACTTTGAAGAAAAGCTGATCACAGCAATAAGTCATTCACACAAGGCTTGAATCTATTGACGATAAATCTGAAACAAAAAGTAAAATAACAAAAATACCGAACTCTAAGGGAAATTCAAAACGGAAGATGCTCTATAAAATGGCAAAATCAAAAGCTCAAACACATCAAACGAATGGAAAACAAATGTCATATTCCTGACTTGGTACATGCATTTCCTCATGTAGAAAATGTTGGATTAAAACCTGGTTTTATAGCTAGCTAAACTTTTTACTTGTATGACAGTCGCATATAATTCCATTTTATTGACAACAATATGTGCGCAAAACAAAAAGACAGTAGGTAAAAATGTCAAAAATTAGGGTACAGCAGTCAACAGTGTAATATTATCTTAATCACTACAAAACAAATAATTATTTCAACAAAGAACAAAATGGCATATAAACACTCTATAGACAAAGTACATAAGTAAAATAACTAAATATTAGCACAATAACACAATGGCGGGATATATCAGTACCGAGCCACGCCAAAGGTATATTACCAAAGGTGGACTGAACAGTAAAGGTTAAAAATATACAAAGACAAATAAAGAGAACACTATAACAAGTAATTAAGATGATAAATAAAATCAGTACCTAGAATCTATACTTCAAGACCACGATGTATTATTTGTGAAGTTTATACGGAATATTTATCAACAAGGTCTTGGTATCTTCCAATGATTTTTTTTTTAGAAAAAGGACGAGAGCTTTTTTTTACATAACCCTGGTTCATCATCGTTCTGCCCAGACACTGGTGACGTTTTATAAAGCCTGAGTAGCATCTGCAAGCTCTTGAATACCGAATGAATTGGGAAATGTATATCCCGTATGCAGTATGAAGTTGGTATGTTGCTGCTATGTGGGGTACATTTATAGTTTCAAAATTAAAATCGTCTCGTTATCATAGCTTCTGCTACTGAGATGATCGCTTATGTAAAACTCTTGATATAAGTCTAAAAATGAGGCGGGGGAAACCCATTTCCGTTGTTTCTATAATTTCTAGTTCTAGAGGATATATTAATGGTACAGTTCTGGGGGATATATTAATGAAACCCAATCACAAAAGTTTGCATTGTTAATGGAAAGAACACCAACAATATATCTGAATGTGAAATTAAATGATCTCGTTTCTTTGATTTTCTTATTTTGACAAGTGTCTGAAGGAACTCCAACTCGTATGAAAATAAGAAAAGGTCGACAAGGTGAGGCGCACACTTCGTTCTCATATGAATGCCGACAATGTTTTTGAAAAAGTCTACCTCAACATTCAACAAATATGTTGTCAATAAGAAACTCCAGCATACTATTCACTTGTTCCTCTGTGCAGCATGTTTTACCTTTTTGTTTACTATTAACAAAATATGCCGGTATCAGTTATCCCAAAGCAATAATTCAAAGCGTATGCTACCTTTTTTTTTTACATTGAAAAGCAATGTGGATTATTTCTTTCAGACTATTTTTCAATTTCACACGGAGAATGGTGGTATAAAGGATTGGAAAATTAAAAGTTTTGGTAAAATTAATTTTAGAGAAAGATCAAGATTGAAAATTATCCAGAAGTTCTTTGGATCTTAAGACCGTTTTCAGTGCGGACAGAATTTTTGTCAATCTTATGGACAATTCCTTAGTTGAACATGCAGATAAGCCTGTAATGTACTGTTGTTTGTACGGAATTTTGTGATGCCTAGGTATCCAATACAAACAAGGTAAGTCCTCAAATTTACCGTTCAATGTAATGTTCATTGAAGCCATCAAGGAATTATGATTCGCAATACTTCACCCTTGTCAAATGATATATTTTTGTATGTGGGATAACTTCTCGCTTCTTTTGGAGTTCATGCATGTTAGTTACTTAGATTTGTCTCCCCTTAATCGCGAATTTGAATAATGAGATTTGAACATCAATAAACTTCTGTCGCCTACTATCTTGCTTTATAAAAATATCAGAATAGGTATAAGGCAAACTCAATAACGAAACTCTAAAGAGCATTGATAAAAATCTGACTTAGGGCATCCATGCTTGAACGTAGAAAGTCTTTAGAGTTTAGAATATTTTTAACTCTTTATTAACTGCAACTTTACAGACAATGATCGGATCAATGAGTGTTGACTACTGATCTAGTGGTACCCTGTTGGCCATGGGAGCGTCTAGTGATTGTAAAAATCATGAAATTTAAGAAGTTTATAATTTAATACTCTAGACGCGCGATAAATCTACACAAGACTCATCTGTTGCACTTGAATCGAAAATATTTTTTCTTTCAAAATATCACACATAAACACCAATAAAACGACTTCTTAATAACGATTTTATATTCAATATTTTCTGTATATTTCTACGCGTGAATATTGTACTGACTGAAAAATGCTTCTGAAGACAACGATATTCAACCACATGCGTGTAATCATTTGTTTAGAAAACGTATGTTAGTATTAACAATTTCTAGTGTGTAAAACTCTTTGAAAGTTTTGAAATTTTGCACAGTCCGAAAAAAACTTTCGATTGTTATCACTGTTTCATTTCCGTAGATAATTAATCAAAACGCAGACGATTCAATACAGCCCTTGGATTGTGTAAACTTCCCAAAAAAAAAAGTGTATGGTGTAATGGTGTATGGCATATGGTGAAATGGTAGAAGTTGTATGGTGCTATGGTGTATGATGTATGGTGTATGGTGTAAAGGGAATGGTGCAATGGTGTAACGTGCGATCGAGAATAGTGTGAATGAATGGTGTACGACATTTAAAACTATACAAAAGAACTGATTTTAAATTTTATACATTAATTTACAATATTGTGATCAAAATTCGTTTTTTAAAATATATAAATAATTTTGTAGTCGCACGCTTTCTTTGAAAATAAATTGCATTATGGTGTAATGTGTAAGGTGTATGGTGCAAAGGTGTAACGTGTACGGTGTAATGGCACAGGGTGTATGGTCTAATGGTGTATGGTGAATGGTGAAATGATGTATGGTGTTAGTGGGAAGTTTACACCATCCAAGGACTGTAGTAAGAATATTTAAAATGTCTGATTTAGTCTTCCCAGCAACTTTATGTTTGCTATTTAAAAAGAATTGAGTTAGCATAGATTAAGTAGTACTTAGACGATAAGTCAGAAAGTTCATTAACGTTGACAGAAATGCATCGTGACTGCGAAAAGACAAGTTCATATATGAATTCATGTATCTTCTTTATGGTAAGCTTCTTAGTTTAGAAGAATTAAAATCATTTAATAAAAGTGTTATGAACTGGCTATTTTGGTATCGGTTTATAATTCTCGATCAGCTGTATTGGCTCTCGACTCTCCGAGTCTTGGAGCCGGTACCGCTAACTTCGAATCTATAACTTGGTCAATACAGAAAAAGCCAGTAAATAACACTATAATAATGCCGGTTACATTAATAGTTCAAGTTTCATATGTGCTATCATCCATATAAAGCCAAACCTGTTCAATAACATTACGTATTTATCTTATAAAGACAGACCAGAATATGGCAAGTGTCAATTTTTAAAACTTAAATATATAAATAGCGGAATTTTCCCCGATATTTTAAGTTTATCAACGAATGTTGTTAAAATTTTGAGCCTGCATAATTTCATTAAACTTAACTACATATTTTTTGTCAGACACATATAAAAACGTTTTAGCCTGCATAAATTCATAACAATTAATTACCGATTTTTTGTCAGACATATATAAAAACGTTTAGCAGTAACGCAATTTTAACAATACTTAGATAATTTTTGACGTTGATATTGAAAACAAAACTCTCTTATTAGCTCTCTTTGTACAAGGGTGTATAAATTCGTCACTCTGTCTTTCCGCCCGTCTGTCTGTGTTTTGTTTCGCCCATCTGTATGACTAAAAATTAATGCTTTCCGAGTGGTAACTTGGTATTTTGATGAAATTAACTGTCACTTTTGTGTCGCAGATTTGTTTCTTTGATGTCATGAATTGCAGTTTATGGTCTAATTCTATAAAGACCATAAGAAGGGCTGCCTAAAATCTAGTTTAGAAATACCTGCCTTTACTTAAACGTTTAACTTTTCAAAGTGGGATTTCGTTACCACAAATTACTTAAAACCTTTACTAAATTCTTCCACGAATATAGAGATTTGGTTTTGAAGTTTGCTTGTACCTGTAGAAAACTTATTTCAAACGGGATTGCACATCCTCATTTTTACGGCAATATTGTTTACCGTGCCCGGAAATTTAGAAACAATCCTGGTAAACTTACCGATCCTTTAAAAATCTTAGACTAAAAGGTTACCAATTCAACACTGTAATTAGATCATTAAATATTGTTTTTATTAGTACTAATATTGATTTTGTTATCAGTAAATTAAAAGCAAACTAAATTTTATTGTTATATACATATACACATTCATGGATCTACAATCTGTCGATACCTGTATCTTGGCATTGCAGAAGGTCATGTTTTTCTCTGACTGTTTATGACGTCTTTACATTAAATCCATTGGATGTTGGATGTGTACGGATTGATAACTTAGTCTTAGATGCATGATTTTTTTATTAGTTGTTAATGGCTTTGAACTAGCTGTCAGTAACTGCGGGTACTCTCAGATCTGTACTTAGTGTCTTTTTGTTGTTTGGATGTACAATTACCCAGCCACGTCCACTTGTATTTGTAGTATTTGTCTTTTTATCCATCTGATGAGTTAAGACTCTTTCAACTGATTTTTATAGCTCGTTCTTATGTTGTACTGTTACACCACTGTCCCAGGTTAGGGGGAGGGTTGGGATCCCGCTAACATGTTTAACCCCTCCACATTATTTATGTATGTGCCTGTCCCAAGTCAGGAGCCTGTAATTTAGTGGTTGTCATTTGTTTATGTGTTACATATTTGTTTTTCGTTCATTTTTTGTACATAAATTAGGCCGTTAGTTTTCTCGTTTGAATTGTTTTACATTGTCATTTCGGGGTCTTTTATATGTGACTGTGCGGTATGGCCTTGCTCATTGTTGAAGGCCGTACGGTGACCTATAGTTGTTAAGTTCTGTGACATTTGGTCTCTTGTGGAGAGTTGTCTCATTGGCAATCATACCACATCTTCTTTTTTATATTATGAGTGCATTTTGTGTCAGCACTGCCAATCATTTCTTTGTAATTTATTTTATTTTTTCATACTAAAAAGCTTTTTCGTATGACAGATATATGTAATTTTCATCCATGTTTATGTTAATGTCTGTATTGGGGAGGACGTTACTAATCTAAAAAGTATGTCTGATCTATTTTTTGTGCTAAATAACTGCCAATAACATACTGTTCTATTCACAATTTTCATATTGCACAATTAATTTCGTTTGTAGCTTTGTGTTTCTTTTGAAAATGATTATGCAAATATACGAATTACAAAATGCGGATTAGAGGTGTTGTACGTCAATGAGACAGCATGCCTTAAATAGAGTTTAGTAATACCTGTCTTTACTTAGACGTTTAACGTATCAAAGTTGACTAATGAGTGCATTTGTGTCAGCACTGTCAATTACTTCTTTGTAATTTATTTTATTTTTTCATTTCAAAAAGCTTTTTCTTATGACAGATATATGTAATTTTCATCCATGTTTATATTGATGTCTGTATTGGGGAGGACGTTACTAATCTAAAAACGTATGTCTGATCTATTTTTGGTGCTAAATAATGTTTAAACTAAAACTGTCAATACCATACTGTTCTATTCACAATTTTTATATTACGTAATTATTTCGTTGTTAGCTTTGTGTTTCTTTTGTAAATGATTATGTTAATATACGAATTAAAAAAGGGGATTTGGAAGGGGGGTGTTGTACGTCAATTAGACAGCATTCCAATGACAAAAATTATTTTTAAAAACACCACCTAGGGAACAATATTACTGTCGTCATTATTGGACAGACGTCGAATCAATATTTCCAAATCGTAATGAGTTCGTTAAAATGATAGAACAACAACAAAAAATAAAAACAGAAAATTGACACCCAATTATCCATAACATATATATTGGCGCGCAGGACCAAGTGATCTTTTCTCATCACTTAGCGTCTGTCGTCGTCGTCGTTCGTCGTCGCCGTTAACTTTTACAAAAATCTCCTCTAAAACTGCTGATCTGAATTTAACCAAACATGGCCACAATCATCATTGGTAAATCTAGTTTTAAAAGATGTGTCTGATGACCCCGCCTGCCAACCAAGATGGCCGACATGGCTATAAATAGAATATAGGAGTAAAATACAATTTTTTTTCTTTTATTTTTGAAACCGTTATAAATAGAGTAAATCTGACAGGGCAAAAATGTTCAGAATGTTGAGCTCTACGAATTGTTGAAAGACGTCAAAACTGTCAGACGACTTCGTATTGGAGTTATTGTCCCTTAATGTTAAATTTTACCATTTTTGCCTATTATCTTGAAAACAATAATATATAGAGAAAAAATTTCAATCGCAAAATCATCAGCAGGAAAAGTTCTACATTTAAGTTCAACATGGTCAAAATCGTCAGTCGACTCCTTATTAGAGTTATTGCCTCTAATGACGATTTTTACCAATTTTTTGCGTTTTTGCCTTATATCTTAATAATTTAATAGATAGGTAGAAACTTAAATAAGCAAAAATGATCATCATGACAAGATCAACAATTAATACAACATTGAGGAAATCGTCCGACGACTCCTTATTGGAGTTTTTGTCCTTAAATGACGATTTTTACCATTTTTTTTGTGTGTTTTGCCTTATATGATTAAATAATAATAGATAAATAGACACTTTAAATCACAAAAATGATCAGCAAGGCAAGACCTTCTTACAAGTCAAATTTTGCTGATATAGTTAGTAGAATGTGACTCTTTATAGGAGTATTTGCCCTTAGATGAGGATTTTTTCCCCTCTTTTGTGTTTTGAGCAAAAACTATAGAAGATAGAGAGAAAATAAACAGACTAAATTATCAGCTATACCAGACCATCAAAACAGAGATTTCTGTCATGAATTCTATTCTCGTCTACAATGTTGGCGAGTGTCCTTTGTTGAATATGCACATAGACCAAGGTGAGCGACACAGGCTCTTTAGAGCCTCTAGTTTTTCTTGTTTACTTTTTTGTTATTCGAGCGTCACTGATGAGTCATTTGTAGACGAAACACGTGTTTCACGTACAAAAGTATAAACCTAGTATTTTTGAGGAATTTGTTCAAATCCATTGACCTTGAAAGTGATCAGCACTAGTTTCATCTACTGTAGAAACATTAAATTAACTATATCAAAATTTTTGCTGACCTCAAAATTGGTTATAAAATACATGTATGGGAACAAACTATATTTAACAAGTCGTGTGTTAACGATTAGTTCCGCGAAGAAATGATTTGAAGGAGACATTATGAATCAAACAAAAGTTATGCTAGAACAAAATACAATTTTTGTCCTGTCGATTAATTAACCGCGGAATTTAAGTTTTTAAATTGCCGAAAACATAATTTCAAAGATGGATTGATATCGACTAAAACAATTGACTTAAGTGTCAGATTTTGTGGAATTTCAGGTACGACAGTTTAATGCAAATGCAAGAACAACTCGAGGAAGCATCATTCAAAATGGACACAAGGTGGGTGCCACATAGGGAGCAGGAATTGCTAGTCCTTCTGAATCACCTGAGTTCATCCCGGATTTTAGTGTTTTGCTCAATATTTAGTATTCTTGTTTTGTTACTGTTTTGTCGTTTTCTTTTAGTAATGGTGTTTTTGTACTACATAAGTTTTACAGTGACTACCACGAATCTACTGACTTGTTTCTGTATTATTATGAGGCTGACTTCATACAGGAACTTCTTAGGAAGAAAGATAAGAAGTTAGCAATATCATTTAAATCTACGTTCCGCTATATAGATGATGTTCTCTCACAAAATTTGGTGACTATGTTGAACGAATCTATCCCATCGAACTAGAGAAAAAAGATACTACAGATACAGTTAAGTCTGCCTCATATCTTGACTTACATCTAGAAATTGACAATGAGGGTCGGTTGAAAACAAAACTTTTCGACAAAAGAGATGATTTCAGCTTCCCAATTGTGAACTTTCCATTTCTATGTAGCAACATTCCAGCAGCGCCTGCATACGGAGTATATATCTCCCAATTGATACGATATTCCCGGGCTGCTTGTGTTTCCTATCATGAATTCCTTGATAGAGGATTACTGCTCACAAGGAAGCTATTAAACCAAGAGTTCCAAATGGTGAAGTTGAAATCATCCCTTTGTAAATTTTACGGACGCCACCACGAGTTGGTTGACCGTTATGGAATAACCGTTTCACAAATGATATCGGATATGTCCCTTATGTCGTAACTACAATACCCTTCCCTTTTCACGAATGTGACTTACCGAATTAGACTTTTTACCGGATTTGTAATAACATAAGCAACACGACAGGTGCCACATGTGGAGCAGGATCTGCTTACCCTTCCGGAGCACCTGAGATCACCCCAAGTTTTTGGTGGGGTTCGTGTTGCTTAGTCTTTAGTTTTCTATGTTGTGTCATCTGTATTATTATTTGTCTGTTTGTCTTTTTATTTTTGGCCATGGCGTTGTCAGTTTGTTTTCGATCTATGAGTTTGACAGTCCCTCTGGTATCTATCGTCCCTCTTTTGCAGTCTTTGATTTTAGATCAGAATAGTAGTCTTATCTGTAATTTTGTAATTTTAACGATTGTGTCCTATTCCCGATTATGACATTTTGACTGATTGTGTAATCGCATGGCGTGCATAGCTGAAGACGCAATCCCTGTCGACACAACCTATCTAGCTAAGAGTTTATGGATTCCTTTAGTTTTTATTTGTCATCATGGGTTGCCTTCTTAATCGATCTATGAGATTTTAACATCGCTAACTACTGCTGCCTTAATTTATTGTTTTTTTCCTGATGTTAAAATATACTTCATATGCTCTAATAGTAGTTTGTAGGTAAAAGCAAAAACAATGATGCTTTATCTCTTTTACATATTTAATAAAGTTCATAACAACTGTTTATCCATCATGTAGCAAAATTTAACATTTTGTATCGAACCATTTTGTTTACATTTGACGTGTTTGATTCTTTTGTTTGATGATTTTAAAATAACAATGAACGGGTGGTTTATATTTTAAAAAGACAATCTTACCACATCTCCTTCTTTTCATATTAATGATTTCAAACACATGACAAGATGCAGGAATGTGAATATTGTCGATTATAAGATAATACTGTGCATAAAGTTACGCAATGTATAGCTCATTTTGATGCCATTTTCAACATGCGATTGCATAATCCTTTCCAATCAGTGATAGTCTACGTATAAATCGGAAATTTGAAGAATTCTAAAAGTGTCGCCGACAATTTGACATGTTTTTAACACAGATATACTGAAAAGATGATTTAAAGCACTAAATTACATAAAGTGCATTTCAATTTTTAGACGTAAATCTCTTTTATACCCGGATAATTTTATTGAATATTCAAACCCATTGAATATTGATAACCAGTTAATAATTGTAAATCGTATTTGAAAATCAAAACGATTCCAAAAGGTAACTTAAACCGTTGGTAGAAGAAGGAAAGACGACAACAATGTGTAAATATGAAAAATAGTTCGGATTAACTGTATAACAATTACAATAATTTAACGTAACAAAACGAAGTTAAAGAAGTCATCGTATAATTTAAACCTCCATACTCTAGATTTGTTTACGGCCCAATACAGTGTGACAGACAACTGTGTCAATTCAATGAAACACATTATATAACGTAGTTATCCTCAATTTTTTGTAGGGTTCGTGTTGCATAGTCCTTAGTTTTCTGTTTTGTTTTGGAGTACTGTTGTTAGTTAGTTTGTTTGTTTTTTTTCTTTTTTAGCCATTGAAGGGTCGGTTTATTTTCGACTTATGAGTTTGAATGTCCCTTTGGTATTTTTCACCTCGCTTTCATTGTAATTCGTGACAGTTTCTTTGCAAAAAATTATAAGCAAATTGACAATGCAGTGTTTGCTGTTTGGAATTTCAAAGTCAACGTGAGGCTTTTAACATGGAGCAAAAAGTAAAAGGCAACAGTAGGATACCCTGTTCAAAAGTCATAATTCGATTAAGCAAAAACAAATCTGGGTAACAAAATAAAACTGAGGGAAACACATCAACTATAAGAGGAAAACAACGGAACAACAGAAACACTAAACAACAACAAAAGTAAACGCCAACATACGTAGAAACGGACTGTCTAATAACAACTGCATATTCCTGACTTGCTACAGGACATTTTAAAACAAATTGTGGGTTGAACCTGGTTTTATGGCTAGACAAACCTCCCGCGTATATGGCAATGCTAAACATACCGCTAAAATGACATCACTACATGACAGGAACACAGTACAAACAAACGCAAGAACAATCAGCATAGAGAAATACATAAATAAATAATATAAAAGTACATTACAACATGTAAACCGCAGAATAACAACGGACACTCCCATGAATTTACGACCGCACGCCAGGACACCACAAACGAAATATAAACTGCACGACATATGAATTGATCAACGTCACAAAAAGTGACGTATTTTTTGTGACGTTTATATTATCACAGGTAAATTTCTTAAAATAGAATAGATTTGTTTTATCTATAGACACGTACAAGAATATTAAATTGGGATTGAGTTTGAAATGGTGTTATTTTATGTATTTTCATTTTCTAACCATGACAAGAATATTAAAATGGAATGGAAAAACTCATACCATTCTGCAAGGTCAAGACCGTTCCTGTTACTAGTTTTTAGTGGAGCTCTTTGATAGATCACAAAACATATGTGCATTGATATATCGATGAACTCAGAAACGAGACGCATGTAGTATTACGATATTACAAAGTAAATTTGACAATTAAAGTTTACAAAATAGTGCAATAATTTGTTCTACAATCTCAATGAAAAGTGAAGAAATAATACAAAGAAAGATTAAAGCCACCACGAAACACACCCATATATCTACTTGATAAAGTCGGAGAAAGCATTTAATCGACATGTATTGTGTTTAAGCAATAACCGCCATCCCTTGTGAATACGCTTTAATTAGTAATACCAATGTTATTTCCTGGATGATACAGGTAAATCAATCGGAAATTAACATTCTCGCGATCTTTTATGTTTTGTGTTCAAAGAAAATAAAATTTAAAATATGTTTGTGAAGATTTATTGACATTTGCAACATTTCCGCTCTCCGCTAACAAAATCTTAGATTGTTTCGGTTTTATTTTTCCGCGATAATGTTAATCTTGTAGAATCGTATGACGGCTGATGCATGCATAGCTTAAAGATCCGCCTAGCATCATGTTTTCTTTTAAAGTCATGACATTGTTCGTCTCCTCGTGTGCTCTTTATGTGTATGCTTTTGATTTTTGAAATAACTTCGTTGCACTTATATCATATTTACCGGCTCACTCAATACCAGCTTTTTCTGTTTTGGCTGAGGTTATAAAAGTTTTTATTTAAAATTGCAGCAATAAAATGTTCTTTACACTGACAGAAAACACGAATCTAAATTTGTTAATGTTAATCTAGGGAATAATTTGAGTAATGGTCTAACATCCACCTCATTTGAACTCATTTGATTTTATTGGTTCTAATGGTCAGAACCTTTTGTCTAGCACATTTTAGCACTTAAAAAACTTATATAATCATTAAATATATATTTTCAGACACATGTCAATTACATGCTTTAAGATCTTAAACTTGGATATATAAGGTATAATTAACCGTGTGGCTATATATTTTCAAAGACAGAGACAATTTCAAATTTCTATAAAGGGGCCTTAATATGCCTCATGTACAAAACTCAGAATAAATTTATGAAAATCCCCGTTCTTCTTACCGCAGCAGTTGATTGATAAATCCGGAAGCTGCAAATGAAAATAACACTTTATACATTTGGTACGTCTGAGGCGCTTTTCTTTGTTTACCTTCATTAAGAACACTAAACGCCAAAAAAAGAAAAGAAAAAGAAAATAAAAGCTGTTGATGTATATTAAAATACCTGAATAAATAAGGAGATATATGATATATGAAACATTTAAAGCTTTTCTGTATGATGAAAGTAACGCTACAAATTGTGTGCTTCC
The DNA here is from genome assembly GCF_021869535.1 of Mytilus californianus. Taxonomy (NCBI): domain Eukaryota; kingdom Metazoa; phylum Mollusca; class Bivalvia; order Mytilida; family Mytilidae; genus Mytilus; species Mytilus californianus. The sequence goes on along the minus strand of NW_026262679.1, from coordinate 25,558,589 downwards.
GAGGCGCTTTTCTGCATTTACCTTCATCAGGAACGCTCGATGTAAAATGTGTTAGCCAAGGATGCATTAAACCCGAAACACGTGAAGATCTATTTGATAAAAATGGACTAAAAAATAAAAACCAAACCCAATAAAGGTCAACTTTGCTTCATATATAAATTCACTTCATCGTCTCTCAGCAGCCACAATCTTAGATTCTAAAATGATGAACTAAATCGGGTGCGCACGGAATTCGTATATCATACAAATTTATTACATCTTAAAAAGTGAAACTTGCATCAATGGTTTTTGTCATAGGTTTTCGGATTATATATGTAAATGTCTTGGATCATGTATACAAAATATAACCTTAACAGAACACCATACACGATCAGAGATAAATTTTGTATTAAAAAATAACAACCTTCTTAGAAACATTATGATATTTACTGACTTATATATTACAAGCAAAATATACAAAAACATCTTTCAACTATATACTAGTATTGGATTCCTAATTTGCCTATAAATAAAATGAAATCGAAAGGTTTTGCCAATAATAAACGTTTCAAATGTATATTTGCAGGAAACAAATTAGAACAATGAAAAATCCTTGAGTTTATACGAGGCTGACTTAAATTAAACCATTTTCGGGACGTCAGTCTATTCAATTGCCGTGGATTTTTTTTCTAGAATCAACGCTTCCTGAATCTGTCGCTGAAATGAGTTCACCAAATTATATTCAATTGTTTCCTTTCTGTGCCTAATTTCATTAAGTTTGAATTGGCTAATTTACTGATTTCTGTTCACTAATGGAATAATTTAAAAATTTACCTTTACATTTTTGTTATTTTTCATATGCCTACACTTGGAATCGAACCCCTCCTTGAAATCTGTATTGTGTGACTGACATCAACACATCGACGAAACCCCTCGTCTTCCAATGGGTTGCAATTTAGATGTCTATTTTATATATATAAATGAACATATCCGTTTATTTGGCAATCGCCAATGGCAGTCAGCAGGGTTTAAGAACATCAGTTGTTCGACCTGCTAGTCAAATGCGTATTGTTAAAATATACTTTTTCACTCATTTGGTCTTTTGGAAAATGTTGTTGGTGCTGTATTTAGACCCCTCTACCAAGAAATTTGTTTTGCATGCACACGTATAAAAATTGCGGTTTTATCCAACGCAATCATTGGTTTGAACGTTGTTTTCAATTTAGACTTGTTTATAAATGAACATATGATACACATCGGTACAACAGACACACAAGGCTTGTATCTTTATATAAACATAATAGGCAATCGTATAGTATAATTTGATAGCCGCGAGGTTAAAATGGTTAAGATCGATGAGTTAAAGGATCAAGTTAAAGATTGAGACTTGTCGGTTCAGGTTCGAAGCCCTTTATTCTCTTTGATGTCTCTATTCTTTAGTTTTTCCGTTTTTCTTATTTTGTATGTTATTGTGGATATGTTTTTTTAACAATAGCGGGTTTTCCCGTTTATTTTTGTATTAATATTGGCTATTTCACATATTTGAAAAGAAAATGATAACATTCAATTTATCCATTTTTATTTTATAAATATAGTATGATTTCATCTGATTTACTACATATCTTTACAAATGTTTATTAGCAAATCCCACTGCGAGTTAATCGTGATGTGCCTAGAATAAGGCTTCTTGCTAGAAATTTCGGTAACATACTTATAATATGTACTTAGAAATACGTTGGAATATGTCTTATTTTGTAAATTACGGAAAATATTCAGATGCCTGATAACTTAAAGACAGACGTGTTATGTTATATTTGTATTTTTCTAACCCATTAATTGTGAACTAAGATTTATTAATGCATCGTTGAACATGATAACATGGTTGTTTAAACTCACTTACAATACTTTCTAAGTAAGAAAAGGCTATAGGGGTAAGTTCAGTAAATAAATATACGTCATCAGGAACCGCCTATTTGGGGGTGAGCTCTCTGTATAACATTGATGTCCTGTGCTCTTCTGATTGGTAGATAATGTATGTAATAAATATTTTTTGATAGATGGATCAAAACTAGAGTTAAAAAAATATAAAAATGAATGCTGAATGCACATAATTTTTTTACTACAGGGTTGAAAAGTAATGGGGGTCAGTATAGGAATTAAATGCAAATCTACAGTGTTTGTAAACAAGGCCATGTGAATGCCCACACATGCATGCATGGCCCCATGTTTTTATTGTTGCAAAAGATGGGGCTACATTTGTTCTTTAATGAACGATATATGAAAGCTTCTGATTTCTAAAGGTAAATCTGGTATAAATTTAATTCGAGACATAGATTTGCTTTAAAGTCAATGGGATATATTTTACTGAATTTACCCCTATAGGAAAATATGAACTCTGCCACTGTACTCTGTCAAGGCCACACAATAATCACAAAGCTCATTTTTCTGTATATATTAATGCAATGGAAGCTTTTTGGAACCAGTTAAAGTTTTTGTTCTTACAAAATTCTACGTTTAACTGCGTCTGGCAAGGATGCACTGAGTATACTGTGGGAGGAAGCATGGAGTATATTGGAAAATCAGTTTTGTGTCCAGATTGAAAGAAACAATAGAAATTACACTTTAGAGTAAAATTGATGAAAGACATCTATATTCTCTCCATTTTACATCAAATTTTGCACATATTTCTTCTAATTATCTGTAAAATCATCTGCAAAATCACAATTACCTCCCTTTGACAAAGTGTATTTTTTGAGGCAGTGTTCCCCATGTAAAGTTGCAGATTAAGTTGTTATAAAGCACTTTTTCAAGTATTTTAACACTCGAATAATCTGACTGAAAAAATATATTCATTTCTATTTACATAATTCATTGCGTTACTTTAATCAAAAAACATTCTGAACAGCTTTTCAGAATTAGATACCCTTCATCTATGAAACTGGTGTTGAAATGTTTGTATTTAGATTTCTATGTTAAAAGATTCATTTTAAATATTCTAAATTGTTACTTTAATCTTTCAAATGCAAAGTTTGGTCATACCCAGTCTTATTTTTTCATATGTGGCACATTTTTCTTCTTCAGTTTTGCCTGTACAGTTTTGGCGAAGAAACAATCCTGATATTGGGTTAACAGGAATTTCTGCAGAATGTTTGTCATTGACAGTTTTTGAACTTTACAAGTAATTAAAACACAGATTTAGTAAAATGAAACACAATTGTTGTTTTTTGAGGTATGAAACTGTTTAAAAAGCCTTTGAAAAGACTTTTGGGGGTATTTTCATGGTATATAATCAAAAACTTCCATTTAAGGCAAAATTTAACTAAAAGTACATCAAAAGTTTAGTTCTTAGATGTACTTGCAATACTGGTCAAAGCAAACACATAAAACAATTCATTTTTATTGATCATATTATTTAACATCATTCTTTTGAAAACAGTCAATGTGCAACTTTATATACAAAATATACATTGGCCGCAGTATGGGCTGTAGTATAAATTTTCCTCTATCTTTACAAATTCTGCATTTATGAATATTGTATTGAAACTGGAACTTGAAAATTGGATAAATTGTATGATCAATTAAAAACAAAAGGACATGAGGAAAAAAGGCCTCTTATAGGGGTAAATTCAGTAAATTAATATACGTCATCATGGACTGCCTATTTGGGGGAGAGCTTTCTGTGTTGATAGATGGATCAAAACTAGAGTTAAAAAAATACAAAAAATGAATGCTGATTGCACATAATTTTTTTACTGCAGGGTTGAAAAGTAGTGGGGTCAGTATAGGAATTAAGTGCGAATCTACAGTGTTTGTAAACAAGGCCATGTGAATGCCCAAAAAAGCCACATGACCCTATGTATTTATTGTTGCAAAAGATGTACATTTGTTCTTTAATGAATGATATATGAAAGCTTCTGATTTTTAATCCATGAATCAAAATTTGCATTAGAAATATATGAATTCAACATTTGGCGGCAATAAACTGACAAACTGACATATTTTGTAGATATTTGCTGAAAAGGTTTGCCATATGAACTCGTTTCATAGACAGAAGGTTAAAATTTCAGTATCATTAAATATACCAAAAACATCTATGTATATTTATCATCTGGTGACAAAAATAAAATTGTTTAGCTGTCTTGATTAATATAAATTGTATAAATAGAGTTTTTGTAACAACTTCTAAACTTCCTATATTTTGGTAAATACGACTGATTTTACTAAAAAAAATCATCAAACTATTATAACCCTCAAAGTCTATTTTAGTGTGATTAAAAAAAATATAATACATGTATAAATAAACAAAGTCCATCTATTTTATCGACTTTCGACGTCAAAGACATAGATTAAAATAAGTTAGATGTATAAAAATACTGTGGAAAATATATCGAATAAAAGCATGACTAAATTGCTAAAATTAGAAGAGTAACTTGATAATTGACATAAATAATTGTTTAAGTATGCGTCTGGATTCATGTCTTATTTGCTTAAAGATCAGTTATTATCAAAAAGAATGGTTCATTTGTTTATAACACATTAATTTCTCATGTTTACATAAATAACAGGCTTTATAGATTATACGAGTAAGACAACTAAATTTTTGCGCAAATCAATTTCGAAATCAGTGTTGACATTTGAACCAAGTTATGTAATAATATATGCTGTGTTTGGAATGAATAGTGCTGACTCGAATCATAACGAAATTATGGTAAGTAAAATGTTTTGTAACAAGTAATATTTTCCTGGTTTAAATAATCTCATGTTGCCCATTGAATTTGAAAATTTTATTTTAGATAACAAAATATGTATGAATGTTTCAAGGACCCTTGCAAAATTTATTTCTTTTACGTCATCCTTATTCCCAGGTAACAACTGTTTCATATTAAGAACATTCTTATACCATCACCAGGTCTATTGACTGCCAGCAGAAATTAAAATGCTACGCTATAAATATTAAACTTTGTATTTCAAGGTATTTGATCTCAAATTTAGTATCTGAATTTTTTTGTTTTTTTTTTAAATTTAGACATAATTCGAAATTTTTATATATAAGCTATGCATGTATCAACCGTCATCCGATTCTACAATGATTAAAGTTGTCTGGTCAAAGGAAAAAAAAAACCGGAACAATGTAAGATTGTGATAGCAGAAATGTTGGAAATGTCAATTAAATTCCACTTACATATTGTTTAATTATATTTTCTTTGAACTCAAAACATTGAAAATCACGAGAATGTTAATGTCCGATCGATTGGGTTGTACTATCCAGGAAATACCGTTGGTATTACTAATTGCAACGTTTTAACAATGGATGGCTGCTATTTCTTAAACCTTATATATTGAGTGTTGTTATCCAACTTTATCAAGTAGATATATGGGTGTGTCCCGTGGTTGTTTAAATGTTTGTATCGTTTCTATATTTTTCAATGAGATTGCCGGAAAAATTGTTGAAATATTTTGTATTGTTTTGTCAAATTTAATCTGTAATTGGTTTATACTACCCTATTTCTGACTTTTCAATGCATATATGTAGCGTAATCTAGCAAAGAATTCCGCTAAAACCAGATACCTTGCAGAATGGTTTGAGTTTTTGCCCCATGTTTAAAGCCTCACTGTAACTTTTACATAATAATTAAAACAACAATAACAGCGCTGTCCCGTTGCATCTAGTTTTGCAAATAACCTGTCTTGGATTGAAGTGAATGACATAGATTAAAATAAGTTAGATGTATAAAACTACTACAAAAATATAATAAGCATGACTAAATTGCTATTATTAGAAGAGTTAAAGTACATCGGGTGTCTTCTGCCTTCTTGGATTTTGAAATAGTAGGAAACAATCGGTCTAGACCTTTAATGAAATAGGCAAATTTTGCGAGAAGAATATAATTCATTTGTAAAACATTTCAACGACATGAAGAAAATTATGTGTTTTATGATACTTATACGACTGTTTCTTACAAATACAGAAAGTGTTTTGTTTGATTCAATTTTTTTCAACTTTGCCATTTAAGAGGAGATAACTCAGATAAAGTTACTTTAATAAAGGGATGTGCTGTATTTATCTATTTTGTTTTGTAGCAAGAAAACGAGTCTAGTGACCCCAATTTTTCTTTTTATTTTCTGAAAGCTCACTATAAGAGCTATCTTCTCCTATTTTATCTTTAAATTCTATGGGTAAGATTTATTTTTATCACACAAAAAAGTGTTTTCATTCACAAACCATACAAAATCTTACAATTTTGCACAACCTGTAGCTTGACAAGAAGCCCGGTGACCCGTACGTTTTATTATATTTCTGATCTAAAAAAAAGCATGATGTAAACTACATTTTGGCAAATTATTAAAACAATCTATTGATTTTAAATTAGACCCCATCTACCTTAACTAATAATAACTAGCATATGCTGTGTTTGGAATGAATAGCGCTGTCTCGAATTATAACGAAATAATGGTAAGTAAAATGTTTTGTAACAAGTAATATTATTCTGGTTTGAATAATCTGATGTTACCCTTAAGATTTCTAAAAACTGCAATTGTATTATATTTGATCCATAAATAATGAGTAATGATTTAGAAATTTTAAATATCATGCAAATTTGCCTTTATAAACCATGTATAACATTTTGGTTTGTGGGTATCTAAAATACTGTGTAAATCTTATCAGCCTTTTTCTTTGGTATTTTTCACCTCCCTCTTTCTTTTCCATTATAATTTTAAATCTTTCGGTTCTTGATCCGGTAAGTAATAGATATTCAGGGATATTAGCCCTACTTTTTTAACTTTGTCGTCAGCATGATACTTGTATAGTCAGTGTAACGGGTTTTTTTTCACAGGTTATCATTAAAGTAATTTGATTCTGTATTCATTGACCCACCGTTTTCTGTTGTTTGGAAAAACAGTTGTTCATAGAGGACGGAGTCTTCATATAGTAGAAAATCTAAAAAAAGAAAATTCATCTGAGAGATAAAAAATGCCTTTAAAAGTGGATCCAAATTTTTTAAATTTTAGTTTTCTGTATTTCGCAGATGAGCAGTTTCTGATTTTCGTTTTTTCTGTATTTTCAGAAAACATCGTAAGGAAGTCTAATATATACCATTATTGACTTGCTGACAGAATTTTTTTTTTCGGGATTTTGATTTATCCTCCAAAATAAGCGAAAATAAGCTATCCGCGAAAATAATCCCATAACTAATCTTAATTCCAATCACAATGTTTTGTTCATAAAATGTCTGCGCCTATAATATTTAATGGTTGATTGTAATCAGAGAAATACCAGTTTAAAAGAATGACTAATATGGGAGACGTTACTGTAATTTCATCTGAATTATGCTAGCAACTCCAAGGATTTTGTTTCTTTTTGTCTTTTTTTTTCTTGGTAATGCGGGTAATTCATTATTCAGACCACAATCACAATGCCAAGTTCTGTTATGTTTAAAATTTGATAAATTTAAAGTCATTTTACTATTTTAAAATAATTGATGGCCTTAGTAATGGTCAAACTGTTTATTAATTTAGTTTTGAAAACAATATGTGATAATATCTTTAACTTCGTCCTCATTGTTTCATATTCAGATCAGTCCTATTTACTGCCAGCAGAAATTAAAGCGCTATTAACATTCAACTCTGTATTACTTGGTTCGTGATGTGAAATTTAGTATATGCGTTTTTGGATTTAGACATTTTCGACATTATTTTTGCATAGAATTAAAATTTTAATAATGTAAATGTATTTCAAAAAATTCTATTATCTAACAACACAATATAATTTGGGCAAAATATAAGGCTCATTTCTTCCAATATTTATTAGTTATAGTAAGAGGAAATGAAAGAAGGATATACCGTGTGACCAGATGTGTCAACATGGATAATCATCTGTATCTGCAAGATCATACATGTAAATGGTAATCATATTCACCTGTATCAGCCCGCATTATACGTAGACAAGGTATTCATCGCCTGCTGTGTATTTCTGCATCATACCTAGACATGGTAATCATCTTCAGCTGTGTCTACCCACATCATACGTGAACAAGATTACCATCGTCAACTATGTTTGCCTGCATCAAACGTGGATAAGGTAAGCATATTCACCTTTATCTGCATGAATCATACATGGACATGGTAATCATATTCACCTGTATCAGCCCGCATTATACATAGACAAGGTATTTCATCGTCTGATGTGTCTTTCTGCATCATACCTAGACATGGTAATCATCTTCAGCTGTGTCTACCCGCATCATACGTGAACAAGATTACCATCGCGGCTGTGTCTGCCTGCATCATACGTGGACATGGTAATTATTTTCAGCTGTATACCCGAATCAAACGTGGATAAGGTAATCATATTTACCTTTATCTGCACGAATCATACATGGACATGGTAATCATATTCACCTTATCTGCCCGCATCATACGTAGACAAGGTATTCATCGTCTGCTGTGTCTTTCTGCATCATACGTTGACATGTTAATCATCTTCGTCTTTATCCGTCTTCATCATACGTGGACATGGTAATCATCTTCAGCTGTGTACCCTCATTTTACGTGGACAAGATTACCGTATAGCGGGTTATCTTTCTTGGGTGTAAAATTTCGCGGTTTAGGGGCAACACCGTAAACGAAAAATGTTGGCGGTTTTTATTTTGGTAGAATCTTAAATCCCAATTAAATGTTTTGGCGGATACTGAAATTGTTGCAGTTAAAAAGTTGAACAAATTGACAAACAATTGTCTATTGTTAAAGTTGAATGATTTTTTTACCTGAATGACATCTTACTTTTTGATTATATTCTGATATAGTTATTTAATAGAATACCAGTAACTTAGATATTTGTCACAGGTATACAAACTTTTTAAAAATTTTACAGTTGATTAGTAACGAAATTGACCGGACATTTCATGTATTTACTACCCTTATATGATTTGACAATAATTAATGAGAGTAATTACCTGACAGAGTACCTTACACTCTTAGTCTTTTTGACATTAATTAATAAGGGCATACACACCTGACAGTCATTTTATAATATGCATGTATGTACAATGTCCTTTGGATTTATGTTGTTATAACTAATATATACCGTTATTGACCTGCCGACCAGATAACATAGATGTTTTTAAAACGCTTTAACTATTAGAAAGTACCGAACGAATGCATAATTTTTTGCCGTTTTTTTTTCTTCGCGATTTTGATTTGTTCACCAAAATAAGAGAAAATAAGCTATCCGCGAAAATAATCCACTATACGGTATCACCGTCGTCTGTGTCTGCCTGCATCATCGAGGACATGGTAATCTTTTTCAGCTGTGTCTGCCTATATCATACGTGAACATAGTAATCATCTTCACCATATCTATCTGTATCATACGTGGAGAAGGTAATCATCTTACCCTTTATCGCCTGCATCATACGTAGACAAGGTAATTATCTTAAGCTGTATGTGCCTGCATCATTCGTGAACATGGTAATCATCTACAGTTTTGTCTGCCGACATCATACGTGACTATGGTAATCATCTACCGCTGTGTCTGCCCGCATCATACATGAACAAGATAATCATCTTCAGTCGTAACTGTCTGCATCATACGTTGACATGATATCCCTCTTCACCTGTATCTGCCTGCATCATATATGGACATGGTAATCATTGCCAGCTGTGTCTATCGCAATCAAACGTGAAAATGACAATCGTATTCAGTTTTATCTTTCCGCTTCAGATGTGTCTACCCGCATTATACGTGGACATGGTAATCATTTTCAGTTGTATCTGTAAGCATATTACGTTGACATGATAATCATCTTCTGAAATGTCTGGATCATAAATGGACATGACAATCTTCTTCCCCTGTATCTGCCCGCATCATACGTGGACGTGATAATCATCTTCAGGTGTGTCTGTCTGAATCAAACATAGACCTGATATTCATCTTCAGCTGTGTCTGTCTGGATCAAACGTGGACAAAGTAATCACCTTCAGCTGTGTCCGTTTGAATCATACATGGACTTGATGATCATTATTAGCTGTGTCTGCTTGCATCATACGCTTACAAGGTTATCATCTGCAGCTACGATATGTCTGTCTGGATCATACATGGACATAATAATCATATTCAGACGTGTCTGTATCATACGTAGACAAGGTAATCATCTTCATTTGTTTCTGTCTAGATCATACACGGACATGATAATCATTTTCAGCTGTTACTGTCTTGATCATACATGGACAAGGTAATCATCTTCAGATGTGTCAGTCTGGATCATACACGGACATCATAATCATCTTCAGCCGTTACTGTCTGGATCATATATGTACATGATAATCATCTTCAGCTGTTACTGTCTTGATTATACGTGGAGATGGTATTCATCTTTAGCTGTTTCTGTCTAGATCATACGTGGACATGAAAATCATCTTCAGCTGTTACTCTCTGGATCATACATGGATATGATAGTCATTTTCAGCTGTTACTGTCTGGATTATACGTGGACATGGTATTCATCTTCAGCTGTTACTCTCTGGATCAAACGTGAACATGGTATTCATCTTCAACTGTTACTCTCTGGATCATACATGGACATGACAATCATCTTCAGCTGTGTCAGTCGGAATCATACAAGGACATGGTATTCATCTTCAGCTGTTACTCTCTGGATCATACATGGACATGATAATCATATTCAGCTGTTACTGTTTTGATCATAGATGGACAAGGTAATCATCTTCAGATGTTTCTTTCTGGTTCATACACGGACATGATAACCATCTTCAGCCGTTACTGTCTGGAACATACATGGACAAGTTGATCAGCTGGAGATGTATCTAACTGGATTATGCGCGGACATCCATATCATATTCCGCTGTATATGCCGGCATCATACATGGATATGATGAACATCTTGAGTTGATCAGCTGCAGATGTATCTATCTGGATTATACTGAACAATAGAAATGTTGTAAAAAAATAATTTCTTAATAATAGTATAATTGGTGACATATTTTTTAAATTTATAATTCTATACTAACATTGGCTAGCACAGTAGTCCTTGCCTTTCTTAGGGTATTTTATCAATTTTGACAGAAAACTTAAAAAAAAAGATAGGCGTCTTCTCTTTAAGGAATTAAATTTCTTGTTTGACTTTATTTACTAGTTTTTTTGCACTTGTTACTGTAATTTGTTCAGTAAAGATATATCCACTAACCGCGGTCCTTTACTTATAAGTATTTGCTGACCTTCATTTCTTCTTTAAAATGAGTTTTCCTTCCGAATTTGCTTTACAAGACATTTTTTTCTCTCGCCATTTCTTGATTTTTTCCATCCATAGGCTATCATTGATTTTTCAGATTTGTTGCCAGTATGAACGATGTTTTCTAACACTTACAGTTTCACTTTTTCCCATATGTAAATTTTACTTTGCACAATATGATCCTGACACATATTTTCATAACGTTATATGACGTGTGTTGAAAAAGGAAACAATATCACCGTCAATTTGCGAAGGGGATTGAGAAGGGTTTTGGCTACTTTTCAATCATGAAGTTATCGTATGAAATTATGAAAATCAACGTTTTTAATCATTTATTCATATCTCTAATAAAATCATTATTTTAAAATACTTTGAAAACAGCTACAATGTAAAGAAGGCAACCCTTCACTGTTTTAAACTAGAACCGCTGCTAAAACCAACTACGGAATGACATTCCTTGTGGTCTCTGAAATAAATGTAGTAAAGTAAACAATTATGGCTTCATAATTAAACGTTCTTTTTCGTATTGGATACGGAAACGTCAAGTTATTTAAATCCGCGGTTTTTGGCGAAAAAAAACAAAAAAACAAGAACAGACAGGATAAAGTTATAGCAAATGAAAGTTATTTTCGGCAATGTTTCTATGTCGTAACGGAATTATATTATTCACAAAATCTACGGAATCAATTATTATAACAGCATGAAATATTTAATAGAAATAATTTTCAAATCAGGAATGTTGTTTTACATAAGTTTGAGTTTTTAATTTTGCCATTTTATAAAGGACTTTCCGTTTTGAATTTCACTTGGAGCTCGGTATTTTTGTTATTTTACTTTTAAACGTCGATTGATTTTGCGTATTTTTCGTCGTCGCTGACTTTTGTGGCGCCACCTAATTATTTCCTCCTGCTATTGTTGCTAATAGAGCTTGATAACAGCGGATGTTTCCTAGGACTTGCTTTCCAACTGAAAAGATTAAAGGAAATATACATAAAAATAGCGACAATATCATCTTGGTGTAATCAGGGGTGTACCGAAGTTTACACCGGTGTTACAAATGCATTGTCAAATTTCGTACACCCCTGATTACCCATGAAAACGAATTTATTTCTTATGAAACGTTCTTTTACTAAGATTTTCAAACCTAGACATAAGATTGAAAAAAAATCAATTATGAAGAACTTTATTTACATTTTCAACACTGATGTTGCTGCGCGCTGTCAAATATAATTTTGATATATATATGTATGACTCAGAGGTGCGATGGAGACGCTGAAGTGCGAAAGTCACGCTGAAGTGCGATGGTCTGCGCCGAAGAGCGATGGTCCATTCGCTGATGTGCGATGGTCTTCTTGACGGACGATGGCTAGTTTAAAATCTACAAATGTGCAATTATAATGAGATGTACATGTAGATTATTTTGATAGTTAGTATGTGCATTTACATTAATTATTGTCTATGTCTGTCAATAATTATAGTTGCATACTAAATGAGAGATCGTCCTCTTTGATTTTCTACATGTGGACATAATTTTGCATCAACATTTTGTCTTTACTTTGTTCCTTTCATGAGTTCCTCGTTTACCGTAATATGATATATTAGTCTGTCTGCAGACCTGTATGTATTTAAAGAATATAACTCCTCATCGTATGTAAAAAGGAACCCTTTGTAGATTTCGAAAAAAAAATCGCTACAGATGGTTAACTTTCCCCTATCAACCAATCCTCCCCGTTTCTCGTAGTATTTAAAGTTTATAAGCCCCGTATTAACTTAAATACATAGAAAACTGCTTCTAACATACCAATTGACTTCTAAGTCGACGGGAAAAGCATTGGAAATGTAATTTGTGTAGACCATCGGTCTTTAGCGTTACCAGAATATATATATTTTTTAATTTTGTCAAAATTTTGTTTTAGTTTGACAAATTTATTTTTTTTGAAATTTTGGCATTTTTTTTTTACCATGGCATTTTTTTATTTACTTATAGCGTTATCTTTTTTTTGTAGAATTTAACGCTACAACCATTTATATTTTGAAATGTATATTTTCTATTTGAGTCACCAAAACGTCCATTACAAATCCTAACACCTTTTGAATTACACAAATCTAATATACGTTTGCTTCATAAGAAACAATATACTTTATTTATGAGAACAGCTAACGTCGACGGTATCACTAATGGTAGTGTTTTCCATTGTTGATTCAATCTGTTCATTGCATGTCTCCATAGTGTTCTGAATGCTTTTTTTTTTAGCAATTCAAATTAGCCAATTCTAGATTCTACAACAACACTGTGTTCCGTTTAAATGGTTGCAAACGGAGACATTTAAAAAAACAAAAATAATCCAAAACTAATAAGAGCATTCGGTGTTTTTAGCTCTGAGTCCGAATAAAATATTATACAAAAATAATTATAGAATATATTTTTTATCTCTGCAACCAATTTTTACGAATTCATTAATTCAGCATGTTTCAATTTTGATATGGTCCCTCTGTGTTTGTAGTCCGTCTGTGTTGACGACTTTTCAAAAATGTTAAATCATCTACACATGTATCTGTTTGCATCATACATCGCGGACTTCAATATTAGGAATATTTTGAAATGGATTTATGTGATATGTGGTATCTATGTCGGAGTAAATTTGATGCTATTAATATTTGATACAATTGATCACGTTTACAATCAACCATTTCGTGAAGGCGACAATCAAAATTTATAACGTTGTGATTTCATTCATTCTTTTGAATAGTTATTTGTTCAGGGTTCATTTTTGTTAGTAAAATCTTCATAATAGAATAACATGCCTGCATATAGTGTCAAAAAGATACGTGATGGCAATGTGTATTACTTTATATTTTGAACATTTGTGCGTCTACAGAGGTGATTGAAATCATACCGCTATCAAAGCCTTTTACTTTAAATGCGCACAGTTGTACTGTCACTTGACTTGGCATCAATCATCCTCCCTAAACTTTTACGTTCAAAACTTTTCACAATATAGATAACAGATAATTCAATAATCTGGGGTTGGAATTATACATGAGAGAGACCTCATAAGATAAATAAAAAACAATTTGTCAATAGGAAGGCTTATTTTATTTGTTGAAAGTTTTAAATTCTTTCCTCTACGGAGCTCGAGACGAGTGGAAATTGTTTTTGTAGAAAGTATAATGAGGATTTTCGTCAGCAGAGTTCTATAATTTCAAAATTGCCACCATAATCAATTTCGTCATTAATTTGCTGAATTTAAGAAAAAAAACTTCATCTTAAGGATGTACACCTCTGAGGAGCCAAAAATTTCTAGAATTAAACCTGATTTTTGGGTTTATATGACTGTAAACAAATAATTGGTGAAGAAAAAATCATATGGTGGTGTGCTTTTTTTTTGCTACAGCCATTTGAAAGTACCCAATTTTGATGAGTTTCCCATTTTTCATCAATTTTTACCCATTTTTGGGCTATTATCATGAGAAAAATTCCCAGTTTCACAATTAGACTTTTTTTCATACTTTCACTAAAGATGAAGCGGACCAATCTGAATAAATTTAACTTAAAAAAACTAAAGGTAGGTGTTAATATAAGAAAGTTTTATAAAATTTTGTTGCTTTTTCGTGTCAAATTTACCATGTTATCAATTTTGTAAATTTGGGATTTTTCTCTTTTTTTAGAACAAAAAGCATATTATTTCAACTTCTTTGTTATAAATGATTGAAAAAATACATATCTAAGAAATTTGAAAAGAAAAAATTAATATGGGATGAACATGTGTCTGATAAAATCATTTCTTGTACCCCTCACCCATTTTCTTTACATTTTGGCTAATGAGACTGACTTGATTGGTTATAAAATTTGAAAATTTTAATACTCAAAAACTACTCATTGTAAATACACATTTTTTTCACAGAGTTAAGTTTGATTTTAATATTTTTTTTAAATTCATTAATATTTTCAACTTGTATCACATGTTTTGGAAATAATTCCAGAACGAGATTTCAACGAGACTGAAACGTCAGAAGAATACATCCTTAAAATCCCAAAGCTGCATTTATCTTGTCTGTTAAGTTAGATGCAACAGTGTAATAACGATGTTTGAATCCCGTAAATCTATTGATAAAATACAAACCAAGATAAAGAAAAAAAATACATTCGAGAACGGCTTAGATTACACACAAACCAGTCCGAATGTGTCCATAGAATAAGCGTCTCCTGCTGACATGCATCTCCCGCAAAATGTCGAAATAAGGAATAGGATACAAACGGTAGATTTCAGAAGACAATTCTGGTATGTTAAAAGATTAAACAGCGGACATGTGCATGAAATTGAGACACAGAATTAGTACATGATGTTGACCGTAAAACTTGTGTAGTGTAGATTTCAGTCGTTCTGTCAGTCTTCAACTAACAAATGCATTTGCTTGTTTAACTATTTGTAAAGACATGATGTCAACATTACCATCAACTGTCGAGAAATAATCAAAGATATTAAAATCAGAAACGTATGCATTCCCTTAGTTGTTAAAGTACTTTGTTCAAACCAGAAAGCCAAATTTTCGAAGTTTTTCCCATAAATTCTGTTTCCATAAAAACATAATTACAGTTTGTGTACATTTCTTCAGAACAAGCTTTTCAACAACGATGTTTATATAGTTTTATACGAAAACAACTAGTATACACTTTCCTCACATCATGTTTTCACACAAATTGAAATGTTATTGTGTAAGATGAAGTAACACTTTGAAATAACTTAGATAAGGATGTATGTAAAGTATGAGACTTGAACTATTCATAGTTAGAGCAGTGGCTGAAAACAAAGAGTAAAAACCATTTCTATATACATAAAGTAAATAACTTATAATTTTTACAATTTGAAAATAGTCTTAAATTTACGTAAATTCATATTTTATGAAATGGTTTTAGTTGGGAAATGTGGATATTTTATCAAATGCATCCGGTTATTATCACATGCCTATTCGTAGCTTTAATCACATGCCATTTTGTCGTCTCTCAGCAAATCTAGAAAATATCCGCAAACTCTACATTTTCAATGAAAAAAGATGTAGAATGAAAGACAATATACGGAAACAAGAAACATAAGTATGTGTATATTCACAAACGTCTTTTTATAGAACTTACAATTTAATGTAGCAACTGACTGAAAAACATATGTTATGATTAGTGTAAATGGGGATGTTATTTTGAAATATTCAGTCATCTGGGAAGGTCAGTATTGAAAAGGAAAAATACAAAAATTTACGGAAAAAATCGCTAACAACCTCTGCTATATAATTAACAGTAATGAATCTTTAACGAGGCACTGACTTCTTATCGCCTATATCTAGACCGTTGAATGATTATCGCTCATTATCTAATTTCAAAGAAGGGAAACAATATTTTCTTTTGTTTGCAACGACATGATAATGTGGGAATTAAAAAATAACGAACCAGTAAAACTGTGTTAACGAAGTAAAACATAATTACTACAGTTCCAATCAAAGAATATAAGAAAGAAATCCATATAATTTGTACAAAGAAAATTCATTTTAGTTGTATCTAGCTTACTTTGCAATTACAATTAAGAGACTATTGAACCGACAATTGTTTTTACCTTTTTTTAGCTTGATTTAATGGAGGACGAGATCTGTCTTTAAAATACAAAATCACATAACAAATTGTAAACATTATTTATTGTAACATTTTTTGAGACGCTTCTCAGAAACATTTCCATTCATTACACATTAAGCTGAAACTCAGTTTTCGTGATTTATATCTAACTTTAGCAGTTTTCATGTGAATTTAATGATACATCGAATCAATATAACAAAATGTCAATTCAAACAAAGAAGAAACTTGGTCAATTAGAAAATGAAAAAAAATATGAGTATTTAGAAAAAATTGAGATGATTGGCCATTGAAAACCATGCCATAAACTGGTAAATACTACCTGTTTATAAAACACAACACAAAAAGCGAAAGCCTAAATCAACAAGGCGTCAATAGTAGGGTGCCCAATGTCCAAAAAGTCCTCTAATTAGTTAATCTAAGCACAGTGCTTGTGTTTGCTAAATTTCATGTGTGAAATACAAGTCGTTTTGAAGAAACTAGCAATTAAAAACACAAAACAAGTCTACATGATTGCATTGATTAAGCACGGATTATCTCGTGCTATTAATCATTTTGTTGCGTACACTTTAAGGTCATAAACAAAGACAGTTTTCACTCAATACATATTCATTTTTGCTTGTTGTGTGGTTCACATATTGTTACTTAATGTTATTTGTTTTCTTATTATGCTTTTTATGTATTGGTCTCTGTTGTTTATCATTTGTCATGTTGTAAATATGTTTTCGCTGCTATAGCATACATAATGCTTTCTGCAATAAAGTATTCATTCATTTATCCATCCATTCATACAATTTATTTGTTTTAAATGGCCAGTTAATTTTGTAGGTTGTTATTTTGTTCTGAGGAATTTGTTTTGTGTCGGTTTTTTAAAACTTTAAACTTTTTATTGAGGAAAAGACTTTTTTGTTATTATTTTAGTATAAGAATCAAATTGGTCGGTTTCTTTTCACACCCGGAATCTGGCACATCAAGTCTGCTATAAATGGCCTTGCTTTCTCAATTTGTCTTGTCGGGGCATTTTATAGCTGATTGTATAATTTGAAACTACCGATCTTTTATAAAAGTATTATTTTCACAGAGAAAAGAAATACCAAATTTTTCAATTGGAAACATGTTAGATAGATTGAACATGCATATTCAGCTTTGAAATTAATGCATTTGTGCCTGCTGGTGTATAATTTATGTCACGAACGTTGGTACATTTTTGTTGTCATCACACCGAGGGTGATTTAGGTCGAAAACATCACGAAAAAAAACCTTACAGTCTCATTTATGACAACAACAACAGCAACAACAAAAACAAATATAACAGACAGCAACCACTGAATTACAGGTTCCTGATTTTGGACAGAAGCATACAGAATGTGGCGGGGTTATTCTGTATGCGGTAGGAAAATTTTTTCCGGGATGACCATTTATTTCCCTCTGTTGACAAACGAGACGATTTTAATTTTGAAATTATCAATTTCCCCCACCTTAGTAGCAAAATACCAACTTCACCTGCATATTGGATATACATTTCTCAACTTACTCGGTATTCAAGAGCTTGCAGCTCCTACTCAGACTTTGTAAAACGTCATCAGTGTCTGAGCAGAAAGTTGATGAACCAGGGGTATGTAAAGATTCGGTTTATCTATTACTAATTGAAGCTCATGTAAAGCTGCTTCTACACCAAAATGAACGTCTCGTCCTTTTTCTAAAACAGTTCATCGGAAGGTACCAAGACCTTGTTGATAAATATTCCGTATTAACTTCACAAATAATACACGATGGTCTTGAAGTATAGATTCTGCGTACTGACTTTGTTTATCATCTTAATAACGTGTTATAGTATTCTTTTATTTGTCGTTATTAATATCCATTTGACGTGACTCTGTTCTTATGTATCCCGTCATACTTTGAACGACAAAATTATTTTATTTTATTAATATTTCTTTTACTGTTAAGTCTGTTTTTTTGTGATATCCATTTGACGTGACTCTGTACTTAAGTATCCCGGCATACTTTGAACGACAAAATTATTTTATATCTACCTGTGTGACGTCAAACACGCGATCTATGCCAGAACTTAAAACCTTCCATCCTTTATTGGTGGATTTTACATAGATAAATAAAATCGTATAATAAAAAAGCAAAATGAGGATGTTAAATTTGATGTATGCCTTTTTGTGCTTCTTTGTTATATTTGTTTGTTTTTAAAGTGATTAAGATGATAACACAATGTTGACTGTTGTACCCCTATTTTTGACATTTTTACCTATTGTGTCTATTTTTGTTTACGCGTCGTTGTCAATATAATGGAATTTGATCCGACTGTCATACAAGTGAGAGGTTTAGCTAGCTATAAAACCAAGTTCAATCCACCATTTTCTACATAAGAAAATGCCTGTACCAAGTCACAGGAATATGACAGTTGTTATCCATTCGTTTGATGTGTTTGAGCTTTTGATTTTTGCCATTCGATTAGGGGCTTTCCTTTTTGAATTTTCAGTATTTTTGTGATTTTACTTTTTGATACGCATGCTTATTTTTTCACCGACTTTCCTGGCGCAAGTTTATTTTCCCTTTTGAACACATTTGTATCCTCAACTATCCTGCATTTTATTTTGCATTATATACATTAACATTTAATATTGTCTTGTGCAAAGTCATTTATTTTCCGTTCATACCAGGCCAAGTAATTAGTAATCACTTTCAAAATCCTCCTACTCCAGAAAATCAAATGGACGTCCCCTTGCTCAATGCTAGTGAAAGGATATCATCAATAATATGAGATAAGTATGACTATAAACATCATTACCGTAAAAACTAGGAAGTGATATCAGTGTTTTCTATTATATTGTATTTTCTATGCCTCGCATTCTGCGACTTGCATCGAATGCAAGTTTAAAAAAAA
The DNA here is from genome assembly GCF_021869535.1 of Mytilus californianus. Taxonomy (NCBI): domain Eukaryota; kingdom Metazoa; phylum Mollusca; class Bivalvia; order Mytilida; family Mytilidae; genus Mytilus; species Mytilus californianus. The sequence continues at coordinate 25,538,842 of NW_026262679.1, read as the reverse complement.
TAACTGAAAACTGAAATTAGCTCACGGACCTTAGACCTGACCGGTGACGTTTTGGATTTCAATGAGCGTAATCTATGAATTACTGGTAAATTATTAAGCCAGGGATTGCTTTACCACAAATTCCTTAAAACCTTTACTAAATTCTTCCATAGATACAAAGATTTGGTTTGCAAGTTTGGCTGTACCTTTAAAAACCTTATTTCAGACGGAATACAACATCTTAAATTTTACGGTGATGTTGTTTACCGAGCCAGAAATTCATATACGATCAGGGTAAACTTATCAATCCTTTAAATAAACTTAGTCTAAAAGGTTACCAATTCAACACTGTAATAAGATCTTTGAATACTGTTTTTATTGGTATAAATATTGATTTTGTTGTCAGTAAATAAAAATAGAATTTTGTTACACACATAGCACTTTAACGGTACTACAATCTGTCGATTTTGGCATTGTACAAAGTCATGTTTTTCTCTGACTGTTAATGATGTCTTAACACTAAATACATTGTATGTTTGATGTGTACTGGTTGATATTTTAGTCTTAGATGCATGATTTTTTAGTTGTTATCTGCTTTGAGCTAGCTGTCAGTAACTGCCAGTACTCTCAGATCTGTACTTAGTGGTTTTTTTGTTGTTGTTAGGGATGAGGGATGGATAAATACCCTGCCACGTCCGGTCTGTGTTTATGTTTGATGTTTTTCTGCTCTGCTTTGTATCGATCTGATGATTTAAGCCTTTTGCAACTGATGTTAATAGTTTATTTTTATGTTGTGCTGTTACACCACTGTCCCAGGTTAGGGGAGGGTTGAACCTCAAAAACATGTTTAATATTTTCAATGTAGGGGCCTTTTATACCGACTATGCGGTATGGGTTTTTCTCATTGTAAAAGGCCGTACGGTTGCCTATAATTACTTACATCCACTTTATTTGAACTTTGGTGGATAGTTGTCTTATTGGAAATCATACTTAATCTCCTTATTTTTATATTTCAAACTAACAGTAGACAATGAAACGTAATAGCTACTGCTAGCTTCGACAATTTTTCTATGTTGTTTACAAGTGTTTGTAGAATATATCAAGCTGTACATAACCCTCTTTTTGTAGATAATCTTTAACTTCATGTTAATTGTACAGCGAATTTGTTCTCAATTAGTTATATAAGTATAGACGGAGCGATTAACCTGTTTCTTATTGTCATAGTTATTTTCATAAAACACACCCTCCCCTTTCTCACCGTTTGCAGTATTTCTCACTTCTATAGAACAAAGATGTACTCAGACCTGCTAATTGAACTCATTATGCGTTAATATTACACTAGTTTTGGAACAAAGTACAATTGTATGTGCTTCCAGACTTACCAAAAGAAAATTGGATATTTACCCAGAAAATCGTTACGAACACCTTCTATCTAAAGACGGAAACAATAAAATTTTGGGAGGGAAACTTATCAATTTTAATATCTAAAACATATTTCTAGATAACAATTGTATCGATTCTTACGTAAAAATTCCAAATTTGGAAATGTTAAAAGGTCAAGTTAACTGTTATTTAAGAGCTGAATGAAAATAGTGAATGTGCCCCTTATAAGTACAAATGTCAATCTTCAGTCCTATTTTGCAACAGAAATATCAAATTAGTCCTGAATATAGAAACTATAGTTATAAGCCTTTAAATCATTTGAATTTATTTTGCTCTAAACGCATATATGTAAAGGGAGAAAGGGGGGGGGGGGGGGGGGGGTAGATAACGACGACATCGATATTTCGATGAGGCTTGTTCTCCTCTTTCCAATGATATAAAATACAGCTGTATGTTATTCCGTTAACCCAAATCGCCCAAATTCGTTGACTGGGCACTCTACTATCAACCTAACCAAAAGGAAGGACAGGATCAACCAAGAATGTGACATCGACAACCACTATAATAAAAACAAAAACACTTCATTTAACAAAGAGAAACACAAATCTATATTCAGAATGTATAGACCATCTCAACTCAGTTCGTGTAAGATCTGTTTGATTCATGCACTTGTGCACTAACTAAATAATCGTATATAGAATCATGAAAAAGTGTTCTAGAAACGGTGAAATCGCTATAAAATAAAAAGTTAAGCTAGATTTTGCTGATATGCAACTTGATTTCTTCAATTTTATAATGATGAATAAATTAATCTCGTGCATTAAATGATACCTCCAAGACAACACTAACTGTTGAGTTACGTACCAACCGTACCTGGTTATAAGCAAATAGGGAAACTCTATTCCGTGGTTGTTGATGGTTGCTGAAAAAACATAAATGTCTAGATTTATTAAAAAAAAAAAAATAATATTTGTTATATAATTATAGTAAATTGCACCGGCAATCTTCGTGCAAATATCAAACCAACTCCTGTTTTCTAATAAACGATAGCAATATCCTTTGCTTTTCTATTCAAACACAATGTCTTCACAATCTTTTGAACCTAGTTTATCTTTACCATTCTTTCTATTTTCTGCATTTGCACAAAATTCGTCTTACACATGTATGAGAGATTTTACCAATAATAAAAATACGAAGAAAGGGTCAAATTATAAAATACGCTCGTAAACTTTTTCAGGAAGATGATGATGATGATGATGATGATGATGATGATGATGATGATGATGATGATGATGATGATGATGATGATGATGATGATGGATAGCTGCTTAACGTCCAGTGGCAAATTAATTTGCATATTTATATACTTGGGACAGGCACTTCAACAAAATGAACGGGTCGAACATGTTTTAGCTCGTAACCAGAGTCAATTTATACTTGAATCTCAATCTCTACTTTAATTGACGGTTTCGATTCACAGCTTCCTCCACCATTTTTTTCAAAATTTGTTAACAAGATGAAGGTGTATTTCTGAACTTTCTACCATATTATAAGCTTCTAAAGGTCTTTTTCAAACTGCATTGATTGATTTGGACGTATTTTGAGGTTTAAAAAACGAACAAGTATTGTTTTGACCTATAACCTTAATTCAATCGGAAAATATTTGTTAATATTGCATTTCAAATACACAAGAAATAAAGTACGGATAAATGTTAATATTAAAATGGTGATTTGAGAAATCTGTCACCATTTATTTATCAATAACTAAAAGAAAATTTTTATCGTGTGTGTAGAATGTTTTAGTTAACAAATAAAGATTTCCTCATCTTGATTGTTCATTTTATGCATCTTCATTAAATGTCAATATGTAAATGAACAATACACAACGGAATCTCTAACACAGATTAACACAGAATCAAAGATAAATATTCGATGTTTAACTTAGGTTTTTTCTGTAGGCCTTGAAGCCTTTACTTAAAGCTACAGGTATAAAATCGAAGGTACCGAATCCTGGGAAAAATTAACAAAACAACACAAACAAAACAGGTGCATAGACAAACAAAGACTGTATATTCGAACAAAAAAATATAAAATAAAAGTAGTTTGACAATATATTCCCTATATAACGCGAAATGAAACACATTTGCTCCGGAAGAGTAGGAATACGACACAAGATCTATTGTCCAGTTGTTATAACTGGTAGCCCGGAAATTCCACGAGAGTGAAATCATTAGAATTTCAAGGATATTGTTATTAAACAATTGTGATCTACCCTATCTTTATGTACATGCATAACTTTCTGTATTGATGAGACCAATTTAGCTGAATGTAATCCTACTTGGGTGTTGACATATGTGTGTTTCTGTTTTCTGTGTACTAAGCAAAAGAAACGTCATTTCCTTATCAGAATATGCAGTGTAACGGTAATAATTGCTTCTTTATATTTTTCCAGAGATGCCATATATGAAGACAGCCTCACAAGTCAAAATGTTTGCAATCTCCTGTTAACTGATCTGTTTGTCGTCTGTTTTTATTTTGTTTACCTTGTGCATAGGATAAATCATAGTTATTATATGAACTGATCACTTGTCTATTTTAGTTTTTCCCCATTACGATGATAACACCCTGTATGATCCGGATTTTTTTGTTGTTGTTGTGATAAATGCATAGCTTACAATCCGCCATACATCCCGTTTAGGTCCATTTAGAGTACATGTCATTTCCCCGTGTTATTTTACTCGGTGTGTTTTTAACTAATTGGATTTAATTCTGAACATCGGAAAACAATTGTATCGTATTTAAGACAAAAACAACATTTTCATTTCATTTTGGACAACAATTTCTTGAACTGATTCCGTCCTTAAAGTCACATGCAAGGACTGTTAAGCTATGGATATTACCCTGTACAATAGTAACGTTGCGAACAATGTTGACAAAGTCCAAAGAAGCTAAGCTACTAGTATCAGATATATTGAACCTGTTTCGGTCAAACGGACTGCTGTCGTCTTATCATTGCTTTAATTCGACGCACTAGGATTTTTTTTAGTAAAATCTGTGATGCCGACCGGACAAACAAGATGACATTCCTACAGCGCTGAGTTTTCCCTTGGACTGAAGAAACATGTGTATAAAATATTAAAATTGGTTACAAAGCACCCAATTTAGGTTTTCTTGTAACTGATCGCAGTAGCAACATCGAAATCTTGAAGTTTTTCAGTGCGGATGTTAAGAGAGAGAGAACATATTAAAGTATAAAAGTATACATTAGGCTCTAGTTATAATCTCCAGCTGAGTGGCAAAACAATTTACCCATTTGGGGTGAGAGTGTTTTCGTGGAATGCCTACATTTATTAAATTTTTATCCTCAAATGCCAATAAAATAACTTAAATAGATGTTTCTTAATTGAATGGGATTGTATTAGCAAACACTTTAATTATTCGGATAATAGTAGTTTTAACATGTTTCTATACCTATAAACGAATAAACCAAAATTTAAATGGAAAACAAACAAATAGATTACATTTCAATGATTGTAATTTTAAGTCAGTTCTGTTGATTAGAATTCAACCAGGGTAATTCATAAAATCAGAAGGAACATTCTGTCGATACTAATTTTAGATAGAAAATCCAATTTTGAAATTTAAGTGATATCCCATGGCCCACTCAGAAATGAGCTTTGTTTTCCTGATGATGTAATAAAAATAGTCTAAGGTACAAACATTAATGTTGAAGTGGAATTTTAAATGACAACATATTTTCTTTAGAAGAAAGACACACCTCAATTCGATAAAACAAAACTTTTCTTTATCACAAACATCCATGAAAATCTTGTCTCTTTATACTCTATAACGATTGATCTGATAGTAAATTCCAAAAAACTAATAACGATAAACTCAAAAATTAAAAAAACCAGACGAACTCAGTAATGAGATCGGAATTAATGACTTCCCTGCTTTTCAATCCGTTTTTTTTTTGCAGAGACAATACAGTAAAACTTGAAAGACTTGTGGATCCGGTTAAATGAAACAAAGATCAATTTTTAATTCAGAGATAGTATAAAATGATTTTAACTTTACAGTTTCATAATATTCTTGAGGTTCTGAAGGTAAACATGAAATTACTGCGATAGTTAATTAAAAAAACAAAAGATTCTAAAGTGTAGGTAAGTCATCAAACTTTTTTTAATTGTATCTTATCATCCATAAAGTCGATAAAAGTGCAAATATCCTGAGTTATTGCGAAAATTCTTGAGAATAACTGATCGTATGCGTGCCACTTTACAATTTCTCTTTTAGGTTTGTAGAGTCCTTCCGAATTATTTTTCCTGTATATTTATACATCATTTCCTTGCAATTTATATAAAACATATTTATGTACCATATCATTATCCAAATTTTGAATTTGATAATGACAATGTAAATTCTATTTTAGTGTTTATCGTCTGGCATTTGCTGGGTTTATTCCAATTATGTGTCGCCATTTTTACTTCAAGTCTTCATATACATAGCTGTATCTTTATCGGCATCTAACAAATATTTCCACACAAACGTGTTTGGGACCGTCTATATCTTGCAGTGTGATGTGAGTTTCTGCAACGTGTTTAAGACTCATTTCGTTTCGAGATTTTTTTCAATCGAGGATGATATCCATTGGTAAAAACGTTCTTGATATGTATCAGTTTTGAATTCCGAAAATAGTTTGATTTTGTCTTGTTCTAGTGAATATAAAATTAAAATAGTTATTGTCAGTCTTAATAGTATTTGAATTTAAACAATCTTAATTTCATGGTAAAAGCTATATGACATCGTAACCTTCTTGGCCTTTATGATAAATATTGTATTGTTTTTGTACTTTCAAATGAAGTTATTATATTATTATTTCAGTTTGCACAAATTTTAAGATTAAGAGATATGAGAAAATCTACTTTGGAATTCTTGCAACTTGCTTAATTTCAATTCTGGCCATCGGTTATAGATAGGGAAGGTTCACCGTAAATTAATTTGGCTATGTTTAAGGTCTCTTTTTGTCATATAGATCTTCACGTGTTTAGGTCTTATACATACCTGTCTGGCGTTCAGATTCTTGGTGTTGATCGTTCCTGAGTGAAATAATCCAGAAAGCGCTTCGAACGCACGGGATTAATAAAGTATTATTTTCATTTTAACCAATAGTGTGTACAAAAATGATTGATTACTTTATTTAAACGAATAAGTAGAAGTTTAAATTATGCATCGTAGATCATTCCGGAATTATTATGTAAGTCAAATAGAAAATTCTAATCATTCCATCAGTATCTATGATTGTTCCAGTGATTTCTAAACTTTACAATTATAACATTATTTGTAAACAACTATTATCCATCTTATAAGGCCACACAAAACAAATAAGACCAAGATAAATAATCATAATAATTACAATCTCATAACACGTCCCCCCTTAAAAAAAGTTTGAGTGTAGCGAGAGCTTTTTAAGAACAGTATACATATAAATATGGTATATATATATGTATGGCTTTCCAAATACCGTTTCGATTCCTAACATCACTGAAGAGACATAAATTGTCGAAATCCGGATATGGTGTACAAAAACCTTTGCACCTTTTGTTTGCGGTATACCACCTTTTCCGCAAGTTTATTGTTTTCTGTTTAGTATTAAATTTATAATTAAGATTCATTTATTACATCGGTGATCCGTTTATTTGGCAATCGCCAATGGCAGTCAGCAGGGTTTAAGAACATTTGTTGTTCGACCTGTTAGTCAAATGCGTTTTGTTAATATATACTTTTTCCACTTGTTTGGTCTTTTGGAAAATGTTGTTTGTGATGTATTTAGACCCCTCTAACAAGAAATTTGTTTTGCATGCACACGTATAAAAATTGCGTTTTTTATCCAACGCAATCATAGGTTTGAACGTTGTTTTCAATTTAGACTTGTTTATATTTTTTTGTTTGGGCTTGCATTATATTTGCCTTCGGGTTTATATGATCCGTTCATCCAATTTTGACTCCTCAAAATTCAAGAGTCTATCCTAAATTGAGGTAAATTGTAAGGCTTTCCAAATACCGTTTCGATTCCTAACATCACTGAAGAGACATTAATTGTCGAAATCGGGATATGGTATACAAAAACCTTTGCACTAATTTGTTTGCGGTATACCATCTTTTCCGCAAGTTTATTGTTTTCTGATTAGTATTAAATTTTTAACTAAAATCCATTTATTACATTGGTGATCCGTTTATTTGGCAATCGCCAATGGCAGTCAGCAGGGTTTAAGAACATTTGTTGTTCGACCTGTTAGTTAAATGCGTTTTGTTAAAATATACTTTTTTCACTTTTTTTGGTCTTTTGGAAAATGTTGTTTGTGCTGTATTTAGACCCCTGTAACAAGAAATTTGTTTTGCATGCACACGTATAAAAATTGCGGTTTTTATCCAACGCAATCGTAGGTTTGAACGTTGTTTTCAATTTAGACTTGTTTATATATATATCCCGTTGAGGGACAAAAATTTGTCCGCATAAAAGTCTAATTCTAACACTGTTGGGTGTAATTTTCAGACTTATATATATATATATATATACAAACAAGTCTAATTTTAAAACAACGTTCAAACCTATGATTGCGTTGATATATATACAAGTCTAAATTAAAAACAACGTTCAAACCTATGATTGCAACATCATGACAAACAACAGTGGTTTTGTTTGGCACATCTGGAAAAAAGATTTTTAAAAGAAAATACTAAAGTTTTCATTTTAATTTTCTCTGCGATCAAAATTTTTCAACTAACTGTTTGCTCCATAGTCTTAGAATTAAACGTGGTTCAATTGTATCTGGTCTGTCATGATCGTTCTCCAATTTAACCATGGCTAAAGTGGCAACTGGTTTGCTCTCACCTTCATTAGTACGCTCAAAATATGGTTTTAACATATTAATGTGACACACTCTATTTTGTTAGCGCCCACCGGGAGTTTTTACAAATAACTCAAATCATTGATTTTACTCTCTATTGTATAAGGAACACAGTATTTAGCCTGTAAAGGATGCCTAGGGTCGGGCAAAAATACAATTACTTTATCACCAGGTTCAAAAACTGTGTCCCTCGTATCTTTATCATACCATATTTTCACCTTATTCTGAACATTTTTTAAATTGCTCTGAGCAATTTGACAAACAGTATACAATTTTCCTTTAAATCTTGATACATAGTCTAGCAGATTAAAGTCACTGTGTTCAGTAAGCCATTTTTCAGTAATCAATTTAAAAGGTCAACTTACAGTATGACCAAAAACAAACTCAAAAACCCTTGTCGAACTGTAAAGACTTAGGAAGTCCTACTAACGTGAATAATTCGATAAGAGCTTTGACAATAGTTGGTGTCTTGATATTCCTTAACAGAATAGTCACAGGAAAGCGAGTGGATGTACACATTTTCTGAGCCATAGGAACCATCAATGTCGCAAAGGAAAGTATCAGAAAGGTCCATATAATCATACTGGTCTTCTTGTAAATCCTCATTCTGTTGTTTTCTTGCCATCGCTCTAGTAACAACACAAGCTGGATACAGTTCAGCATCATCTTCAGATGATTTCACATTCACCACCGGTTTACTGGTAACAATTGGTTCAGCAAGATCATTTCCTAGCAATAATGAAACACCCTAAACCTCGGACAAAGGCAGCACACCTTCTAATAACAAAGTCTGAGAAGGTCCAGTGTCCCGTAAAATCTAAATGGACCGAGGAGTAGTATTATCAACAAAAGAAACAAACCCATCAGACATAAAAGGTTTATAATCCTCCATGTAATCACAAAAACTGGACTTAAAAGCGTGTCTTGCAGGACATTCCAACTTATTGGTATCAAGGGGTGTCGTACAAGCGCTAGCCCAGTAAACAATCCAACGTTGACATTACGTTGTGACAACGTAATACTATCGTTGTGACAACGTAGTAAAATTACGTTGGTACAACGTAATTTTGTGGACTCCAAGGCACGTGCTGACAACTATCCACACAACGTTGGCACAACGTAATTTGTGACGTAATTTATTTCCATCATAAGACGTTGTAACAACGTTGCAACACAACTGTAAATGTCCCTTGTCCTCATTTGATTGATAGGAGCAATATAATTCCATTAAAGAAGTAAACAGGGTCTATATTTTATTCATTTGACCTGTTTTAAGTTGTAAACTTGTCTATGTAGGAAAGAAGGACACAATGTTGATATGTACTCTATTTCCAAACTGTCAGCTGTGTATAATATAGTCCCAAAAGTTTTTGTTTTTTTACCTTTTTGCCAGGTTTCAATGTCAAATGTATACATATCTCGTTTTCCCAAAAACTTTGCATTATGTTTTACATTAAACCTGTAGTTTTGTCCAATTCATGTTTCACACAGTTGTTTAAGGTTAAAGTCTTAGTTTTTAACTTTTGCAATACTGAAGTACAAGATTTACACATTTCCATTTAACAAAAGCAACTTTTCTTTAAAAAGTTTAACACATAATACTATTCGAAAAAGGAGATTTTGCATGATGGCCAATGAGACAACCCTCTATCCTAAAATCAAATATTGATGATGTTAGCAATTAAAGGTAACTGTACAGCCTTCAACATGACATCTTGGTACATGCTGCAACTTCTGAATGTTTAGGGTTTCAGTGTTCTAGAATATAGATTTCACTATGATGGTGGAAATTCTAGAATGTAGAATGTAGATTTCACTTTGACCAAGGAAAACATTTAGTGAGAGGTTTAGCGCTATAAAACCAGGTTCAATCCACCATTTTCTACATTTGAAAATGCCTGTACCAAGTCAGGAATATGACAGTTGTTGTCCATTCGTTTGATGTGTTTTGTCATTTGATTTTGCCATGTGATTAGGGACTTTCCGATTGAATTTTCCTCGGAGTTCAGTATTTTTGTGATTTTACTTTTTGTTAATGAATTATTCAGAAATATAACAAACTACCACATATACCTTAATATTTACTGTAGATTCATTCAGCTGGATTCACTACACAATGACAAGCTAGGAAAAAAGTTTGGAAAAAGGCCCAAAAGCTGACTGTCTAATTTACAAATATATATTCTACACAACTTATACACACTTCTAAAAATATCCCAAATGAAGAAAATACCCGAAATTCAATCAAACTAACTATTGCTTTTTTCCATTGACCAACTGATAGACCTATCCAAAAGTTAAGACTTCTTTTTTCTTAGCTACATGAACCAATAAAAAAATAATAATATGTTTCTGAATTTTTTAAATTTTTATTCCAAATTTTAGTCTTGTGTTGGTTGTATACATGTCATTCCAAATTTTGGTTTTCTGCCCTTTGATCAGCTGGTCTTGTGTTGGTTTCAGTTCTCTGAAAAAAAAAATAATCATAAATTATAAAATACAATAAAAAAAAGTTGATCCCAACTTATGAATTACAGCAGTTCTTAAAAAATATCCTGTGTGTAAACATAATCAATATGTTTTCTATTGCTGGTCGTATAATAAATCTTGCAGATTCATAATTATGTTGTGTTGTAACTGAGATGTTTGTATCTTTGCCAATTATACACATTTTGATAATGTTTGTTAGAAATTTTTAACATAATTTCAACAGTATATAATAATTTATAACTTTTGGTTAACCTTTGTTCTTATTTAAAAAATAAATTTGTTGTTAAATTGAACATGTGTTAATGAAATTATGGCTGTTCCAGAAAATACTATGTCCGCCCCCCAGGGACGGCCCTTTTTTTAACACCCAGCACCGACAGAATTAAATAATAATTAGAACAACACTCCCTTTGCATTTTGGTATTTAAAATACAACCACCCCCACATAAAATTTAAAAAAGAGACTTCCCTGGGGGGACATAGTATTTTCTTGAACAACCAGTAGTTATTCTACAAATAATAATGAATCCAAATTAAAAAAAGAAGTTTGCTTTCTCAAAATTGTCATTTATCAATTAATTAAAGATATTCATAGGATTTTACCTTAATAAATTTAAAATTTACATCAATACAGCAAGACCTTATATCATATGCCAATGAACGCAATCTATAAAATCAACAAATTATAATTTGATGAATAAAATTAATAAAAGAAGAATGTGTCCATGAGCCACAAATGATGTTATTAAAGGACATAACTAAAGAACAGTAAAACAGATGCTCTCCAAATTCAAACTCTGCGTATTATGATAATAAGCATTGTGTATAAATTTCATAACAAGTCGTTCAGGCAAACTAAAGTTAGAGAATAGAAACCAATTTTGAGTTCAATATATGTACGTACAGTACAAGAGTAAAACTATATCACTCAGTGAAGGAGGGCATAAAAAGAGCTGACCAACTGATGTTTGCCTTTTTATAACTAGGTCCAGCTTTTTGAGCTAGCTGGTGCATGCTTAAGTGTTACTGCAATGCATTCCTCAACCTCAGACACATTGGATCTGTGGATTTTTATACAAGACTCTGGAGAAAAAATTATAAATACATTCAATTATCTTCTATATTCTTCCGTCTGTTTACATGCGTGTCAGTCCAACAATTCTTTGGGAGAACTAGGTAAGTGACAAATTAACATGCATTCCAAAATTCATAAGTTTTATGATTGATTATGACATTGTTTCTGATCACATATTTAGTGAGAGTTGATTATAGCTCGTCATTGATAAACATGTAGATTTCATACCATAAATTGAACAGCAAAAAAGACGCCCCTTTATACTGTTTTTTTAACACCAGTAAACTGGGTTTTACCCTGAAAACAGGAAAATTTTAACCAATTTTTCCCGACTGGATCCTAGTCTAAATAATCATGAAGGCTATTTTAATTTTTTTCTGTGACGCCTTCTTACGACGACCTAGTCCCAAATAATTATGACGTCTTGGAAGGCTATCTTAATTTTTTTTTCTGTGACGCCTATCTACGATCGTCTTTATTGGCACAATTGTCTATTCCCATGTCAGACCCAGTGACACATTGTTTGATTGTTGGTTGCTAAACGTCCAGTGGCAAATATTTCATGCATGTTCAGGATGACCCCCAGTGATACATGTAGTATTATCATTAATAGGCCGAGTTTGTAATATGCCAAGTTTGTAATGTGCCGAGTTTGTAATCGGCAGAGTTTGTAATGGGCCGAGTTTGTAATTTCCCAGATGTCTAGCTTCACATTTGTGATATTGATCAGACTTTTATTGTTCCCCAACATTATCAAAAAAAAAAACAGTGCAAAAGACACTTGCAGCCTTAATATAAAGGGATGGTAGTTCTTGTCATGGATAGAAAACAAGTGCCTGTGGCTGTGCACCCTAGTTAATTGCATATATCTTAAAAAACAACACAAGTAAATCGAGCAATTTGAAAAATGGATTCAAATAACACAAATTTTGGCTAAAATATCTTGTATCAGTGCAATATATTGACAGTAAAGAAGAAGTATCATATTTCAACACGGTCACGGACAACAGACTTGAAAGAGGCGCCCAACACGGCAACAGATGTTTTATTTTCTTCAATTATTCTTGTTTTTATCATGGAGAACCTTTTTGGCGTAATGTGCAATTATTATATTACCTTTTTCTTTGTTCTGGAATCTGAATCGAGCTAAATTTCATTGCAAGTTTTATCACTGTTTTTAAAAATCAAGCGTTGAAAGTGCGCATGCTTAGACTTTTCATAGTATGCAGCGGTAAAACCCGAATACTGCTGAACGTTCCACTATTAATAGCCTGGCATCCTGACCCAATCTAATACTTCGTCGATAAGTCAAGCAGTTGGCCAGGATCCCAGGCTACACTATTATAACCAATCGTAAAAAAACTATTATGAAATTAAAATAATAAATGATGACCAAACTTTAATTATATATTAAACAATAAATATTCATATAAAATATATATATAAGAACATTAAAATTGGATTTGTAATATTTTCTTGGACATTTTGGTGCAAATTATGTCTGTGCGGGAAAAAAGGGGATATTTTGAAAATAGAAAAAATCGTGAATATATTCTAGTGAAGGTGAATGATACATCCAGGAAGACTCATACCCACAAAATTCGTCCCATAAAACCAGATTTAAATGTGTCACTGGTATTCACAGGGTTTGTTCACTACGTTATAATGTTGATACGACGTAACAAAATGTTTCGTCGGATTATGACAGTTATAAGCACGTTGTCACAACGTAATAAAATGTTACGTCCTGACAGGGTACTAAATTTACGTAAATTCGACGTAATTTTATAACGTCGTCTGTACGTCTGCATCCAAAGTTGGGTTTTTTACGTTCCCACAACGTTGGTACGACGTAAACTCAAGACATGACGTTCAGACGACCATTAACCGACGTCGGGAGTACGTCGTGTGTTTGCTGGGTAGACTTGGGTTTATTATCTCTTTCATTCTTCTACTGGAGTCTAAAATAATTAGCCATCAGGTGACCATTTTTCTTACAATAAGCACAAGTCAGTGACCTCTTCTCAAAAGGATAAAATTTTGGACTAGACATATTATTACTGGACTGACTCTTATTTTGTGCAACATGCTTACTATCAGTTCGCTCAGTACTTTGACATTTGTAATTTCCGCTCGAAGTATTAAAAATTTTACCTTTGAAACTTCTTTTATGTGAAAGGGTAATTATCGGAAATAACAGCTGCATCTTGTATTGTCTCAACAGTTTTGTCATCTAAATGTGTTTTTTCAGTCTAAATGAACACACTGCTTGAACTCTTCTAATAACATCAATTGTCTTATATTATCAAAATTGTTATCTATTTTCTTTGACGTAAGCCATTTATCAAAGAGATCTCCCTTTTCCCAAGTAAATTCAACATAGATTTGTGAATTAAACTTTTTATAAGACCAAAATTTCTGTCTATATGATTCTGGCACTAACTCATAAGCTTTCAAAACTTCCTGTTTTACAGTGTCATAATCAGAACTTTTTTCTGTCGAAAGTAAATTTCAGCGGCCTTGCCCTCTAAAACACTTTGCAGCATTGTAGTCCAATAAGGCTTTGGCCATTTCAAATTTTTAGCAATTTTCTCTTATTGTGGATATATCTTTCAACTGTTTTTGCACAAAATCTGGGAACCAGACGTATATGTTATGCTGCATCAAAATGTTCTGATTTTGACTGTACATTACTGTTGCTTTCTTCTTCAACTTAACTGTTATAAATATATGTCCGAGCCTTTGTCTTTTCTTTATCAGAAATTCTCCTCTTAACTGTACGGAATCCAATTAAATATATATATCCAATACGTTCACAATCAAGTGTGATGTTGTTCGTAAATAAAAGTGGCAATCCAACAACTCCAGAGATCTCCTGAGAATACAAGTATAATAATGTCTGTCTGTAAGTATAACTTTGGTGTGTGTATAAATATAGTACTCACGGAAACTTCTATAACACTTTAGAAGGAAAACTCCTAGAAAACTGTAGAAAAATGTAGAAGGGAAACTTTTAGAATATTGTAGAAGTTTAAATTATGCATCGTAGATCATTCCGGAATTATTATGTTAGTCAAATAGAAAGTATCATTCCATCAGTATCTATGATTGTTCCAGTGATTTCTAAACTATACAATTATGACATTATTTTGTAAACAACTATAACCCATCGTATAAGGCCACAAACACATAAAATAAGACCAAGACAAATAATCATAATAATTACAATCGCATAACACATACCACATCTCTTTATTTCTATGTGTCCACACACAGTTTTATAAACATTTGTAAAAAAAAATGCATTCTTCGTGAAAATTAAACATATAATTGAACCTTTGCTGTATGTCTAATAGCCGTAAAATTTTGCTATACGATCTGTTATTTACCTAGTGGTATTTTAATTTGGAATGATACGTATAGGCTGTAAAACTTACATAACGTAACATTTACATTAGCTCAACATCTTGGAACAATTAGTATCAACAGGTTGGTATACTTCTTTAATGAGTAAAATCTGGGGTTTTAATTACATCTGGTTAATAGCAATAAAACCTTCTGATCAAACTTATCTAACTTAACAAGAGTATGACGCAATGGCACATCTCTTAGAATACTTAATTATTCATTTTAATCTTTAGGCTACTAACTGCGGTCTTTTAACCAAGTTGTCAAAACACAGTATAATGGAAGGTGTACAACTAATAATTGCTGTTGGAGGTAAGATTGCTATTCTATCTTTATACGAAATTTTGGACGGAACAAAAATTGAAAACAACACGTTTAATAATTTCATGCGTCCGAAGCGCTTTTCTGGATTTACCTTCATCAGGAACGTTCAAAGCCAAACACTTGAAATCCGAGGGATGTATAAGTACCAGTTGAAGAGCTATATAACAAAAGTGAGACATCATTGTTTAGTTTGGGGTTGAGGATGGCAAGAAGCGGAGGTATTTGGAAAACATTATATAACTTTTAAGACAGAAAAAAAGCGACGGAACATCGTGTTTAATTTGGATTGGGGAAACCAAACAAATCACTGAGGGATAACAATATATAACTTTAATATGGAACAGAATTAGCCTAACATCACTTTTAGCATTGAATAGTGAAGTGCGAGAAAGCTTAGGGACATGGAAAATTATTATTTAACAGAAGCAGCGGAGCATTGTTTTGAGTTTGGGTTTAAGGAGGACATGACAACAAAGACGGAGTGACATAGGAAAACTTATTCCAATTTATTAACTATATAATAGTACCGGTAGGTTTAAGGATTGCCTTAATTTTATAGCTGTTTATACTAATATGCAGACTTTACTGGCTTTCGAAGCAATTTGAATGTAAAATTGAGAATTGGGGGAGAAGCCAAACACATATCCTGGCTCACTCTTGTTCTACCTTTTACGATAATATTATGCAATTCAAACATTAAGATAAGACATCAGTCAAATCAATGATGATTATTCTTAGACGTTTGACATTTAAGAGGCAGACCGCCATTTAGCCCACTCCAATTGAGAACATATGTAAAAATAGCCCTTTTCTGCCAAAAAATAGTGCTTTTGGTGTCATTGTTTACTAAACTAACAAACAAATTTGGAGAAATGAAACTTTTGGTGAAAGAAGAGAAATATATGTAAACCATTTTGAGTCCTAATCTACTTATGATTTTGTATTAAATAATGTGGATTTATGCGCTCTATAGTATACTTATTTAAGATGTCCTGAAACCAAGGGTTATTTTTAGTTGCAGTTGACTTCCGAACGGTCGGGTTTCATATCAAGACTTTAAACATGAAAATTAGAATAAAGAAGGGTTATTCATGTATAATTCAGATTATACCTGGTTTCTATGAAGTTAAACTTTATAAGGTAAAATGTTTAGAAAGCTGTGAAAATTGAAAAAATGGTTGATTATATAGGGATTTTGAGGTGGTGGTCTGACAACTTTACGCCAACATTTTATTTGTTTCATATCTTAGATTATATTGAACTCAGATAACTTTTTGAATAATGCAGAATAATAACAAATCTGGATTTGTGTAAGCTTGTTATCATAACACAAATAACCGTTTATTATTTAACATTTCCAGATAGATAGTGGAATTTCTCCTTATGTAAATACTTAGATATTCACTGTATGCTTTTGTTTTATTTTACTTGATTCAAACTAGAAGCAATACGACTTTGCCGCATAATAGATACAGTATTCTTACCTGTTTGCCTTGAAGTTTCCTGATATATCTAGTAGCGGTTGCGTAAATTTGTATTGTCCAATCTTTTTTTGTTTTCGCGGTGCACCTTGTGTCATCTCTGTTTATTAAAAAAAACCTTAGATAGTTCAGATTTTTGCACTAACATATATCCATTGGTACGTATGTAGAACTGTATAAAGCAACATAAAAACAAATAAGATTAAAAATAAAACTCACCATAAATACCAGGATTTAAATTTTGTACCTACGCCAGACGCGCGTTTCGTAAACGCACTTGCAACTAAATGATAAATATACATAAGTTATTTTATTTTTTTACATTAACTTTCTAGTGATAAGTACAGCACATATTGTCTTTGCAAGCTCCCCAAATCGTCTGTGGCCACTTGACAACAGTACATATACAACCGAAGTTCAGGCACCCTCGACAGACCCTGTAGATACTGGTCAGTGTGGACGAATATTTGGAGGTCAACCCCCAGATTATCCTAACCCAGTTGTCGAACTTGATGGACTGACTCCTGTTGACTTGGTAGTTGATGCGACTGTTGATTCCGACAAAGATTATTCATTTTCGATGATGGTGAGACCAACCGTTGACACTGGAGCATTGTTGCACTATAAACCAAACGATTCAACACAGCAATTAAGAGAACTTGCTTTATATATCTCTGGAGGATATATTCACATGGAAAGAATTCTTAATACCAAATCTGAAATATCACCACCATCAACACAGCAGATTCCACCAAATGCTTGGCATTTTATAACTTTCGGAATAGACATAAGCAATGGTAAAATGATCATCAATTTCAATGGAGAAAAAATAGAACATAATAACAATTATCTTGACAATGTTGACTTTGTTATTCCTGGCATTTTGCGTGTTGGTGGTATGTTTGATCAACAAAAACCTAATTTACAAGGCAGAGTTGCATGTGTTGGATTTTACAGTAATGTAAAAAAACCATCGCAAAGTGATTCAGAACCATCTTGCAAGGCTGGGAGTTGGGTAAATAGTAAGTTTTATAGTGTCTTAAAAATTATGACTTTTAAGATAAATTTTGTAGCGTCTACTATTTATGTTATTCCCACAGATTGATTAATGAGGTGAGATGGTAAAATATTTCTAGTTCCAATATCGTCAATGGTACATCATAAATATTTTACAATTGACAAAAAACACCACTTTAGCTCGTTTCTTTTAAATCTCATATTAGCATCATCCTTTAAAAAAAATATATATATAAGTCACCCAAATATCTTTGTATAGAACAACCTGTAACATAGAAAAAATCGTGGATTACAGGATGATACAATATTAGTAGTCTTTAAGAAGTTTGAAGACCAAAAATAAAAAAAAAGTAATAGACTATTCAAATATCAAACAACTGTCATACAAGTGGGAGGTTTAGATAACCATAAAACCAGGTTTAACCCACCATTTCTTCGGAAAATGCCTGTACAAAACCAGGTTTATGATTGTTGTTTTCCATTCGTTCCAATGGTTGATAACGTTTGATTTTGACTGTTTTTATGGACTTCCCCTTTTTGAATTCACCTTAGGGTTTGGTTTTTTGGTTTAATATTTTTTATATTTTTATCATATTATTGACTTTTGACAGACCAGTGTCACGCAAATGTCTAATTGATGTTATTTGGAATATTTGTAATAGTTGTGAAATTCAAGGGACCAGGAAGTGACCTTGTTATACCTGTTTCTCTATTAGGTACTTTGTTGTAGAAAAACTTAGTCTTGAATAAAACTGACTGAAATCAATTAAACGTTGCAAAATACTTAGTCTAGTCCTAAGACTACATTTCAATCTGACTAGAAAGAAACATTACTTTACATTATACATTTATTTCCCATAGGAATAAAGTAAGCAAGATTCTTTGAATCGTTTTTATGAACCATGTTCTAAGGTATTCGCAAAATCTCCTCAAAATCTCACAAAAAGAACTACAAAAGATCTTTTAACAGTGTATGCTTTTGTTTCAATTCAGACATTCCCGACTGTTCAACACCACTGGCAGTACAAAGAACTGAAACAGAAGCTGGTTATTTTATGATGGAAACAAATATTCAACTCAGTACTTTAAATATGATATCAACAAATCCGAAATGTACCAAGCTTCGTTGCGCTGT
Organism: Mytilus californianus; assembly: GCF_021869535.1. Taxonomy (NCBI): domain Eukaryota; kingdom Metazoa; phylum Mollusca; class Bivalvia; order Mytilida; family Mytilidae; genus Mytilus; species Mytilus californianus. The sequence continues at coordinate 25,519,639 of NW_026262679.1, read as the reverse complement.
ATCATGTCTGAGACACCAAAGCTGCTGGTATTATAGGTACGCGCCATCAGCGTCAGGATGTTCACAGTGTACACTGTATGATAGTAGTATAACTTCTTGGAAGGGAACAGGTGCAGGAGACAATTACTTGTTTAAATGGAAATAGAAATAATACATGGTTTTACACCAAACTAAATGCATATGTTACAAGCCTTAAATGTTATTGTTTTTAAGACCGAAGCTACATTTTCTCATATTTTTCTGTTTATATCTGAAAATGGTTAAAATGGAAGACAAAAAAGACCTTCATAATGGCGAGATATCTGACATTTTTTTCGCTACAGTGACAATGCTGTATCGATAAGACGACTACAATTATGAGAGTCATTCCTAAAGAACGAAATCTTTTCAAATTGTTCATAGCCAGTCAGTCTTAATTTAAGTAACTGAAATATGCTATATTTTTTGACAAGGTCTTAACAGCAAGCATAAACATTTTATTCCACTTAATTTGGACAACGCACTTTTAAATTAGATTTTGATATTTTTTTAAGCTGATGTTCGTTGATGTGTCGGATGTTAATAAAACAATTTCAGTATTGTATACAAAAAGCTGCCACCATCAGTTCAAGATTTGATTGTCGTAAATAAAGATTCACCATGGAAGACCTAAAATACAACTCTACAACTCTATTATTTTAAACATTTTTTACATCCATTTTTTATGGTAATATTCTATACAAAGCACAAAAAATTTCGTCATTCACCTTAAAAGCTAACCAAACCTTTAAACAGACTTATTTAGAAAGGATATAGTTACGATACTGTTGTCAGGTCATCAAAGATGGCATATTTTGGAATTAATATTGATTCGCTCATAGGATTTTGCATCGGAAATAAACACATTTATTCTAAAGCCAGTTGTTGGCATGAAACGGGTTATGTTATTCTCATATATTTTATAATGGTATGATACTAAACCCCTAACAGGAGGGATTGTGCTTGATTTTCATATGATGAAGACATGATCTTTCAATCAGTTTAATTGAAGTCTGAACTCGCATGACAGTAACTGCTAGTAGTCCTTTGTTAATTTATGTACCATTGTCATTTTGCTTAGTTTATTCTGTTACCTATTCTGACCTCGGACTCGGACTTCTTTTGAGCTGGATTTTACTGTGCGTATTGCCGTGTGTTCGATTATTCTTCATTGGCTAGGGGTATAGGGGAGGGTTGAGATCTCACAAAACATGTTTAATACCGCCGCATTTTTGCGCCTGTCTCAAGTCAGAAGCCTCTGGCCTTTGTTAGTCTTGTATGCTTTTTTTATATTTAGTTCATTTCTATGTTTTGGGATTTAGCGTGACGTCTATTTTCACTAAATTCGGGTGCGCGATTTTCCCGATGTTTTCAAGACCCATTGGTGGCCTTGGGCTGTTTTCTGCTCTTTGGTCGGGATGTTGTCTCTTTGACACATTCCTCATTTCCATTCTCAATTTTATTCATTGTCTAAGACTATTACAAAAGGATCAGACACAGGTTTTGCAACTTAGAAAGTCTTCCCCATCTTAAATGCATTGCAAATGTTGCATTAAGAAAATATCAATTTATTGATCTTAAAAAGGTATAACTTAAAAATGAATTCTGATTCCACGAAATATATTTTAACACCTCATTAAAACAGAAGTAAATGAAATTCAGTACAATGATTTATAAAATGATTCAGTAACGACATGTCAACTGTGGATCTGACGGCATCATTAACCAATTAACATGATAAAAGCAAGTTTATTGCGTTAAAATTAATTGTTATATATGTACACGGTTACAATTAAAATCAGTCAAGTGATCAGTCTTGCTCAAAGTATACTTACCTCGACACGATTAATGGATTATATAATTGAAAAGGAATATATGTTGTTCATACTTATGTATGTGAGAAAAGAGGGCGTACCGCAAAAAACATTGGGTTGTTTAGACTGCAAATCTTCAAAATTAAGCATGTTTGATACTGTTAAGTTTTGAGTTTTAACTAATGTCCTTCTACCCTTGCTGTTACAGAAGACATTAAGATTGTGCCAGATCGAGAGGTTATGAAAGGACTGCAATACAATATCATATATGTATCGTCCACCATTGAAATTAACTTGTATATGTATGTCGTTCAGTCATTATCGACTCCTATTCTTCTTACTTTAAATCTTTATGCAGAAATGAAATATCTGATAAAATTCATTTGGTTCTTTCTTGTAAAAGTATGAGACTGTGTAGAAGCATATTATTCAGAGTAGAAAAAAACAATATCGTTTGTTTTAAGTTGATTTTATTCTAGATGGAATTTGTTCGTTCCAGTTATAGATATTTCCAATGGACATAACGCCCTTTGAAATGTTCGATCAACACTGGATTTGAAATAAATCAACAAAATCTGATCTAAAATTCTCATTAAACGAATTTCAATAGTAATACAATAAATACTGAGTACATACTTTTGTTTGATTTATTCATTGTTGGGTTTTCTCGGTTGGTTACTTGCATTTTTTGTTTTGTTAAAAATTGCAGTAAAATCCATTTAGATAAAAAAATTAGAAATATTGCAGCATATATAAAGAAATGGTGTGACGTATATTCGCCCATGAGACAACTATGAAACACAGTCCAAATAACGTGGATTAAAGACCTTCAATTATAGGTCACTGTACAGTTTTCAACAATGCCGGAAACATATAACCTATAGTCAGCTATAAGAGGCCCCGACATGACAAAATGTGAAACAATTCAAACAATAAAAACCAACGGTCTGATTTATAACAACACAATAAACTAAAAACAAATGTAACAGAGGCAAACAACGACAACCACTGAATTGCAGGCTCCTGTCTTGAGACATGCACACAATGAATGTGGCGGGTTTAAACATGTTTGTGAGCGCCCAACCCTCACGCAAATATGTGACAATGTAGTAACAGTACAACACATGTATATCAAATACATCGAATTAATTAATCTACTAATTTAAAAATCACTTTTAATGTTTGTTTGTTGATGAATTAATGGGTTTTAAATATGTTTGTTTTACTGCCATTTTAGTAAAATACGGAAACTTTAAAAGTTTGTAAACATTTACATAAAATTCAACTATTAATTGCCTTTATTTTCTAGACATTTTATTCATTTGAAACATTACCTTAATAACAACGATATAAATTATGGCTAAAACACTAGTTACATGATTAACATACCAGGTCAGACTGGCAAAAATTGGCAAAATTAATATTGATCTTTTTCGTTTTTCGTAGGCATCGACATGTTACTTCAACGCTGTCGTGATGGTAGTTTGAAAAACAGGAACAAGTATAATATTATAGGGGCACAATTGGTGCCAGTGTGAATACGTGCAATCTGTATATAGTTTTTATTGTCGAAACTTAAATAGATTTTGTCCAGGAGAAAGTCCATTTGTGAGTAAATCAGCTGAGTTTACACACCAAACAGTATTTGTTTTCAAGATAAATTCATGGAATAAAAATACTTATATATCGATGTAAATGCATCAGGAATTACTTATTCATATAAATACACACAAATTCTCGACGCACTAACTTTTTAATGATGATAAGGAATTTTCTGATATTAAAATCCTTTACAGCTTGTGAAAAAACCCTTCTTGGAACTGATTTTGAAGACTATGACTGACATTTGTAAGTCAAATATAAATACAACTATGTATACTAGTCGTTAGTGTCATGTGACAGTTTGGTCCACTCCAATAATTCGTTTTATTCCATGATACTTGTGCTATTTTGATATTTCATAATATATATTGGTAATTATTTGAGAAATGGATGCACTTTAAATTGAAACTTGATCTTAATAGCTCAATGATTTTGACAGACCCGTACAATACTGGGTAAATTATGCTTTAGACATCATAGTAATCATTCTATGCTTTTATTTCTATTTGATGAGTGGAACATTATTGCGATAGAATAATTATTGTATATAAAATAATACCAATTGATAAAAATCCTATATTAATTGCTTCTATTAATTTAATTAGATTAGGATTATTTTTTCTTTTCTGTTTCAATATAGCTTAAAATATAAATGCATTTAAATGAAAAAAATTCAATTTTAATATTATTGTCAACATTTCAAAGTTATCAAATGTGATACCAAGAGAATTAGAAAAGGAAAATTCTGTCAAATCTAATTTACAGTGAATACAATGACGTGCAAATCTTTATAGTGAAATAAAGGGTACAAGTAATCTCGGTTCAAAGACAAGCTCGAACCGTGTACAAAAAGAGCTAAGCTCTTCAATAGTATACTAAAGACTCATCATAAGTTAAAAAGGCCAAATAAATTACGAAGTTGAAGAGCATTGAAGACCCAAACCTCCAAAAGGTTTTGCAAAATACAGCCATGGTAATCCAATCATGGGATAAAATATCCTTAGTATTTCGAAAAATTCAATGGATAAATATGACCATATCAATGATAGTTTATGTCAACACAGACGTGCTGACTACTGTGTACTGTAGGACCTCGTCAATGGTTGCCTATTTTACTACATTGTAAATCGTATATCGGGAAATGTTTGCTATGTCCGAGGTAGGCATTTTATACCGCACAATTGACTCTACACGACATGTAACTGTCCATTTAAATGCATTTTACAAGGCATAGAAACGAGAACAATGCCCGAAAATACCACGATGTTATATTATCTAAAGAATTTGGTATTGGTAATTGATGTTTGATAGTCTGTTAAATTCATTCAATTATTTTCAAATATACCATCAAGACGATTTAAACATGACACATTACAAATATCTATTTATAAATTGTTTAAGACAGTATTACTTTATTTAGCAAATTGATATTCGTTTAAACAATTGACGTAGCATTGCAGAAATATATGCAGAAAACTGATATCTGCTAGCAATTTTCATCCTAAGGCAACAAGTTCCGAGAAAATTGCTCAACTTGAACTTTCATGGTGTTTTCATTTCCACAGCGACAACCAAAATGAAAGAATGAACACAGTTCCGATTTGTTTAAATCACAAAATTTTCCTCTCTTTATTTATTGTGGCGGTCATGATTAATGCTTTCTGATAATTGAAAAAAAGTATAAACGGGGTACACAAATGATATATTATTTCCAAGAGTTTTATTTACATGAGTTTGTTGGATATTTTGAAATAGCAGAAACGTTACTAGTTTTTCTGCATAAGATGAGCATTTCGACAATTAATGTATTAACAGTGATGATCGAGGCCAAAATAAAAGTTTCTTTTCTAGTTAGTTTTTGATGATAAAATTGTTCAAAGTTATTATTTCCCATCGGCATTTGGTTGAAAGGTGATGATGCCGTTGCAAAGGGTTCTTAATAGAAACTTATATAGGTATTATAGGATACTTAGCAATCTTAACTCGTGTATAGCCAACATTATGATTGAAAAAAGGACAACAGTTAAGAACAACACACATGTAACAAGTAAAAGTCAATGCTATATAATCCTTCGGGACTGAACATCACTGAAGGAAAACATTTTTTTTTATTTCAAGGGTTCAAAATAATTGTATGCTTGGAGGGATGAACAAACCAGGTTTTCTCATTGTTGAAGGCCGTACGGTTGCCGATAATTACTTACATCCACTTCATTTGAACTTTGGTGGATAGTTGTCTCATTTGCAATCATACCACATCATTTTCATACTGTACAGTTATTGGTAATTTGTTACCTTTATAAATGTGTTACAATTCATAGATGGATACCATACTGAAGCCAACTTTTTCAAAATCTATTTTTTGTATCAGTAGCTTAGACCTGTGATCTGTGGATCCGAAAATGAAGACATTTCTTCCCATTCCCTACATCTTCTATCTGTATACGTGTCATTCTATTGAGAAAGGGAAGCTCAAGCTTCCAACGAAAATCATTTTTAGAAACAGTGACCTTTGACCTTTTGACATCAAAATATACATTATATGCTATGTTCCCTTTCATATATAATTTTTTCATAGATACCAGAATTAAAATTTTGTACGCATTTGTAAGTGTCATTCGAATAAAAAAAGATCAAATAAAAAACGAAATCTATGGAAAGCCACAGTGAACCCCCCGATCATTATTATTTTTCCCTTAGAAATACATGGATTTAAATAAATCTTCGGCTTTTAGAATCCCGCCTATTATTATCAATTCTATAATCTTCGGCTTTTAAAAATAAAGACCCCGCCGATTATTTTCAATGTCAAAATCTTTGGCTTTTAAAAATTCACCGGCGATTATTTTCAATGTCGAAATCTTCGGCTTTTAAAAATTCACCGCCGATTATTATATTATAAAATCTTCGGCTTTTAATCAAATGGCCGCCGATTATTTTCAATTATAAAATCTTCGGCTTTTAAAAGTCTGACCCCCGCCGATTATTATCAATTGTAAAATCTTCGGCTTTTAATCAAGAGCCCACAGATTATTTTCAATAATAAAACCTTCGGCTTTTAATCAAGAGCCCACCGATTATTATCAATAATAAAATCTTCGGCTTTTATAAACCAAACCAAAAACGGGCGTATAAAAGAATAAAGAAAAGAAAATGAAATGGAGAATATAGAATAATGGAGTGTTGTATTGAGTGATTGAAAAATAATGGGGAAAAATATGAAGAATACAGAAAAAAATACCTAAAATTTTGAACAATACAGAAATGACATTGAATGAAAGACCCCAAAACCCTATCCAGACTTTTGTATAAAATAAGGAGATGTGGTATGATTGCCAATAGAAACAACTACCAGTAGCTGACAGAATCCAAATGACTAGGGGTGTAAGCAACTATAGGTCACCATACAACCTTCAAAAATGAGCAAAACCCATACTGTAGTCAGTTATAATTGGCTAAAAAGATGACCAAATGTGTGTCCATGCAAACAAAAAACAGAAATGCCCTAATTAAAGACAAAACAATAAATGAAAATCAAATATGGCAGACAGCAATGAATTATAGGCTCCTGACTTAGAGTAGGCATTTATAGAATATGGTGGGATTAGTGAATTTACACATAATTGTTATTGTACATGTTCAAATTAATTTACCTTAATTGATATTTTGTTACCTTCAGCTGTATATTACAAATGTATTATACCATCTAACATCAAAGTCAAAGACCATATAAACTATGCCACAAAATCATTAGACCAGACCAACATTCTAATTATAACTTGATCTGTAACTTGTCATGATATAACTACATACCAATCAAAGGGGCCCCCTTTAAGTGATACTTGTAAAAACTCTGCCTTTATCATGAATGAAGCTCCTTAAAAAGGGCCCCAAAAAAACTTGAAATTGTTATGCTGTCTATAAGACACAAACGATACCCCCGCCTGACCATAGGAAATTATAAATTTTACAATATATATGATGATTTAACTGTAGGAGGAGGTAGCTGGACAAACCACAGTGGCGGATCCAGAAATTTTCTTAAAGGGGGGTGGGGGTGGGGGGGGGGGGGGTGGGTGGGCACTGACTGCCTAAGAGGGAGCCCGTTCCAGTCATGCTTCAGTGATTCCCTATATAATCAACCAAATTTTTCCCACAAAAGGGGGGGGGGGGGTCCGGGCCCCCTGAAAATAAACTCTAAATCAGCCTCTGAACGAAGATCTCTATTTGCAGCTGTAGTACCAAGAAAATGACCAAGTCCAACTTAGGCAACTACAGCTGTGATCAGCTATAATTGTCACAATATTTGGAAGAAATCAAAACCCTGTGGCCATGCACACCTTTATTATGTGTATGAACATCCTTCAAAATATTAAAGTTGTACCTCCAAAACTGTAGGAGTTAGCCGGACAAACAATGCATCTTACGGACGAACAGACGGACGGACAGGGGTAAATTTATACCCCCAACTATTTTGTCACGGGGAGCTTAAAAATTATACAGACGCTTACGCACACACTTAAATATATACATACATACATACATACTATATAGTCTGCATGTGCTTGCGTGTTTAAGGTTTTCAGTTGTCTTTTCAACAATAACACCTATCTATCTCAACCTTTCTTGGTGTAATGAACTAGAATATGCAAATCTAGAGAGTTTTGAATGTATTTCTCTGTTCCGCGTCTGCATTTGATGTAAGTCTTTGCATTTTTATATTTCCTCGCAGATTATAACAATGATAATATTCGGGTCCCGGAGATTATTTTTGGTTTGGTTTATAAAAGCCGAAGATTTTAATATGGATAATAATCGGTGGGCTCTTGATTAAAAGCCGAAGATTTTATTATTGAAATTAATCTGCGGGCTCTTGATTAAAAGCCGAAGATTTTACAATTGATAATAATCGGCGAGGGTCAGACTTTTAAAAGCCGAAGATTTTATAATTGGAAATAATCGGCGGTAATATGATTAAAAGCCGAAGATTTTATAATATAATAATCGGCGGTAAATTTTTAAAAGCCGAAGATTTCGACATTGAAAATAATCGGCGGTGAATTTTTAAAAGCCAAAGATTTTGACATTGAAAATAATCGGCGGGTCTTTATTTTTAAAAGCCGAAGATTTTAGAATTGATAATAATCGGCGGGATTCTAAAAGCCGAAGATTTATTTAAATCCATGTATTTCTAAGGGAAAAATAATAATGATCGGTGGGTTCACTGTGGCTTTCCATAAAAAACGAACAGTCAAATCTTTTTGGGTGAAATTTGCCTGAGGGAGTTTTAACCTAAGTTTCTTAATAATTTCAAAATTCATCCATTAAGAATTCAATAAAGGTATGCGACAGAAGGCAGGAACAGTTGCTAAATAATATAATCGTGGTCATCTGTTACATAGGTTATTACGTCATGGTCAAATGTCTCGTAATGTCATCTGTAGATCTTTGAAAAAATGTTTTCAAATTTAAATTTGAGATCCCTTGATTAATAGATATCCTTAACGTTACACCAATTAATAAAGGCAATAACCAATTGAAACGTAGCTCTTGAATATAATATTAGCTGTGAGATATAAACTGTATATGCAGTGGCAGTCTTAAATTGGCTAAATGTAAAAAAAGTTGACAGTGGAAAATTTAAAGTTACCGCTTTTGTCGTAAAGTTTTGTCTCACTGGACCCTCACTTTTTTTTTGCATTTAAAGATCAAACAGGTTAGAATAAATGTTGTTTAAAAAGATACTCTTGTGGCCTCTATATTATTGTGATTGATTGCTTACCCTTCCGTAGCACATGAGATCAACCGGGTTTTTGGTTCGTGTTGTTGAGTCCTTAATGTCTGTACTTACATCTCATATATCTCAGTGAACTTGAAATTAGTCTTTAGTTTTCTATGTTGTGTCATCTGTACTGTTATTTGTCTGTTTGTCTTTTTATTTTTGGCCATGGCGTTGTCAGTTTGTTTTCGATCTATGAGTTTGACTGTCCCTCTGGTATCTTTCGTCCCTCTCTTTTAAGGATACTACTGATGCTAGAATGACTGCTTCATACCTTGATCTCTTCCTCAATATTGACACAGATGGACGACTCTACACTAAAATCTATGACAAACGGGACGATTTCAACTTCCCAATTATCAATTTCCCATTTCTCAGCAGTAACATACCCTCTGCCCCCTCGTATGGTGTTTACATATCTCAGTTGATACGTTATGCTCGTGCATGTTCACACTATACGAACTTCATATACAGGAGTGTGCACCTTACGCAGAAACTGCTCCAACAAAGTTATGAGGAGGAAAGATTAATAATGACACTCCGTAAATTTTATGGAAAACATCACGAATTGGTTGATTCATGCGATGTGTCTGTGTCTAAATTAAAAAAGAGGGACGAAAGATACCAGAGGGACAGTCAAACTCATAGATCGAAAACAAACTGACAACGACATGGCAAAAAATAAAAAGACAAACAGACAAATAATAGTACAGATGACACAACATAGAAAACTAAAGACTAAGCAACACGAACCCCACCAAAAACTGGGGGTGATCTCAGGTGCTCCGGAAGGGTAAGCAGATCCTGCTTAACTAAGGACAATTTTTCCACGTCTTAGATTATGGTTTACCATTTACGTCGTCTGGTCTTTTATGTACCGAACGTGACCTATTTCCGAATATGAGTTTTTTACTGAGTGTTAATTCACATTGCTATAAGACGTGTCTCGGTATTTGTTTAACCAGCATTCATGTATTTAGTTACGAAGTTTTATTAGTAATTCTGATCGGATATTTTTTTGTGTCTTATCGTTTGCAGTTGTGATTCTATCTTTAATTTCTATTTGTATGTAAAAGTAAAGATAATTAATCACCCAGTTCATTTGTATGATTTTAGTTTAAAGCAACTATGTGCACAGGATTTATTTGTTTTACACAGTTTGTTATGGAAGAAAGGCCGACATGGTTAGTTGTACTATTACTAACACAATTCTATATAAATATTCTTGTAATTGTTATAAAATACATTAAATAACATAATTGAAAACCTAATCTTGATTTATATCCAATTTTTAGAAATTTACCTATGAAGTTACTTTTTGTAGCGTTGATCCATTCGTTTTACAGACACACACTTCCTAATTCTATTAAGCTGTTTTTGTGTACTGTCCTAAATTATTTTAGTTATTCGTTGTTATTCTGTGGTTAACATGTCGAAATGTACTATTATATTATTTATTGATGTATTTCTCTGTCTTTGGTGTTGCATTTATTTGTACTCTGTTCCCGTCATGTAATGTTGTCATTTTAGCGGTATATTTAACATTGCCATCAAGCGTAGAGGTTTGGCTATCCACAAAACCAGGTTCAACCCACCATTTTGTCTTAAAATGTCCTGTACCAAGTCAGGAATATTGCAGTTGTTATTTAATAGTTCGTTTCTATGAATGTTGCATCGTTGTTTGTTTTTTGTTGCAATTCTGTGTTCTGTTATTTCGTTGTTTTCTTCGGTTTTAGTTTGTAAACCGGATTTGTTTTCTCTCTATCGATTTATGACTTTGAACAGCAGTATACTACTGTTGCCTTTTTTTACATAATTAATTACCGATTATTTTAGTTGCAGCTTTCATATTTTTAACTTAACACTGCAAAGCCTAACTTTGATTTCAAATATTCTGAAATATGTTAAGACATATATTTCAAAATAAAGTAAATACATATTGACAAAAATATGCACGAACAAAGTTTTTGACAAATATAATCGACATCTATATCGAGTTTGATGCGCTATTTCTACACTCCAAAAAGTGAAATTTTGAAATTTACAACGCAGGTTTTACAGAGCGTTAAAAATATTTATAGTTTGAGGGTCAAAAGTTGAGAAATCTTTTACTGCATGTGACTCGGTGATGGAATCTGATTCCCTAATGACCAATAAAGAGCTTAGATCAAACGAACCAAACATTGTTTATTAAAAACAATCAACCGATCTGGAATAGTGTAAATCGGCTGAAATAGAGGAAATACATTAATCGGTATAATATTTTGGGGCTTCAATTATAAAATTACAAAACCAATCATTATTCAATTAAAAAGGATAATGATATCCATTGATAAAGAGATTTTCATTGTTTTCTATTAGTGTTATTTTTATTTTTATTTCACTTATTTCCCCCATTAAAACAGTTTTTATCAAAATCAAGGCAAACGGATAAAAGGATCGAATATAAATGTTTACGGAATCTATATTTTGAGGAATAAAATCATGAAATTGATCGCTTTGTTTATCACAGAAATAATAAAATCGTTTTATTCATCAAAGACATATTCAAAACTAATCGTAATACTAGAACTTAAGTGGGTTTTAAAACTTATTTACCAACTGGCAGTTCATTAAGGCATTACTTTGTTATAAAATGATGTTTAATATTACTTGGGATATGTGCACGTTTCCCACATATTTTCATTGTATAAAGCAGCACATTTGATTGATTTTACGGAACTTATTAAACAATGGAAAATAACAAAACATAAAAAGAAAGAGGCTTTATAGACTTAAATATTACGAAAACGTAAGAGATATAAAAATACATCGATAGTTAAATTCTTCGCTGATAAGTTTAAGGATTATTAAGAAACTAGGATTCCAACTTCCTAGGGCAAGGTTGACAAATGATTTTAAAAAAAAATGTTTTCTTGTCCCTTTTGGTCCCTTTTGGTCCCTTTTGGTCATATTCGAGTTCTAATACATCCCTGGCGGTCAAATGTTTGGGTGTGGCAGCTCCTGATAAACGTTTATCAAAGCGAGTCAGGTAATCGAATGGTACAAACAAAAATCAAAAAGAATCTTCCACATAGAACCAAAATAAAGAAGCTACTTTAAAGGGATAAAACACACACCAAAGAATTCAAAATGTATCTAGTAAATAAAGGTTTGCCATTGTATCTATTCCATTTTAAACTCCAGAGAACATTGTTTTGCTTTAGAAATGTAAAGTAACCTGTTAACATTAACTAAATTTACTAAAATATTAAATCATAAACAAGAAACTCAGTATTCCATTTGAGAGAGAGAGAGAGAGAGAGAGAGAGAGAGAGAGAGAGAGAGAGAGAGATTGGGTGCGTTGACTGGAAAAGCATCACTATATATGCATGAATCACCTGTCATTAAAAGTGTATTGTTTTACCAATTCGTAATAGTGATAGTGACCGTAAAACTTATGTAGTATCGATTTAAGTCGTTTTTCCTCAAAACACATTTGAAACAGTTTTTTAACAAAAGAACACATCATTTCAACAATATTTGTAAAGAATGAAGATGCACGAGTGTAAATGGGAATATTATTTCATAAATGTCTTGTGTCCGAAGCGCTTTTCTTGATTAACCTTCACCAGTTAATGCTCAATCTCAAAGTTTTGAATTTTGTTATAAATAGGTAGAAACGTTAGGAGATATATGACCAAACAAGACCTAAAATACTAGATAAATCTATAAAAGATGCACTTTGACGGTGGAAGTTGTTACCTGAGTTTTTCGTCATAATGAATCATATCAGTACCGACTGACAGACAACTGATCTGACAGTACAATAGGGACTTACAGTCCACTAGCAGTGGCGTCGAACCAGTGCCAGTAAATAAAAAAAAAAAAAACTGCTGTGTAAATTTAGTTTGTTAAAAGCGCTTTCTGAATTGACCTTCACCAGGAACGCTTAAACCCAAAAGGTTGAAATCCACGAATGTATTAATACGTAGAAACGTTCGGAGCTATATGACCGAAAGAGGCATGAAGATACTAGCCTAATTAATCTAAGGTTAATTTTTGCCTGAGGAAGTTTTAACTTTAGTTTTTGTAGTAATTTCTTAATACATCAACGTTCAATTTTAGAAAACAAATATGTTATGAGCTGATGATAACATAAGGGACTAACAGTCCACCAGCAGTGGTGCCGACCTAGTGCTATAAAATGAAAACTAAATTTTGTGCGTCCGAAGCGCTTGTCTGGATTGACCTTCATGAGGAACTCTAAAACCCAAACATTTGAAAGCCAGTGATGTAAAAATATATGGAGATATTATGAGCTATATGACCAAATGGGACCTAATAACACTAGCTAAATATATCTAAGGCCAACTTTGCCTGAGGAAGTTGTAACCTTACTTACTCTTTTAGTAATTTCTTAATTTAACAACGTTTTGATTGGGATATGTAAATACCATTCGATGAGAGCAAAGAGTATAATATTGTTGAGAAATTGAAAGTTGATAATTGCAATGTTTAAATCATCACGTATATTACAGAATTAAGAGTTGTCGTCCATCTGTGTTAATAAAAAAGAAAAAGGTTAAGATTTGAAGCAGGCCGTCTTATTTCGGTATAAATATCCTTGATATTGAGTTCATTGGGATAAATAAAGGCAACAGTAGTATACCGCTGTTCGAAAGTCATAAATCGATTGAGAGAAAACAAATCCGGGTTACAAACTAAAACCGAGGGAAACACATCAACTATAAGTGGAAAACAACGAAACAACAGAAACACTAAAGTGCAACAAAAGACCAAACGACAATGTAACACACACAGAAACGAACTATAAGATAACAACTGCCATTTTCCTGACTTGTTACAGGACAGTTTAAGAAAAAAAATGGTGGGTTGAACCTGGTTTTGTGGCTAGTGGATAAATGAGATGTAAGTACTCACTGAAATATGGGTTATTGAGTGACAGAACATCATCGATATATCTTAAAGTGAAATTAAACAAATATCTGTACTTGTTTTTGAATGGTTCAATTTTCAGTTGACCATAACTCGAAATCTTTAAAATTCTGTAAAGAATAAGTTATAGCCATTTTTAACTCATAATCAGACATAAACTAGAAACGAATTTATTTCAGCAGATTTGAACAATGTAAACTGTTAGAAAATAAGTTTATATACTTAAAAGAATGTTTGACTTGATAGAATTTAACACTTAGCGATAACACATATGAGTTCACTTTAATTTTCGGTCAAAACTTGTCAGCAAAATGACAACATTTGAATTGTTCCGTTTCCGAAAATCAAATTATTTCTGAGAGTTTTATAATGATTTTTTATTGAAAGTGATATTCCTTTCAATTCTGACTGTGATGAAGTCCACTGTTTGTTAGAATTTAACTATTTTCACTGGTTTTAAACTAAATATGTGAAATTTATTTCTTAGAAAACAATTTTTTTTAAACAGAAGTTTGATTTGTCCGACACGAGATAACCTTAACCATAAACGTTCGATTTACTGTGTGGATGCTAAAAGTTTGAAAAACCAAACACAAAAGGTTCAATTGGTATAATATTAAATCTATCTTCATTATTTTAAATTAGATACGTGAATTCAATTAAAATGATAGAATCCGCAGTTTTTCTTTACTTTCACAATATAATTTAAATAAGGTCGATTCCAATTGATATACTTAAATCTGTGGATGCTTTCACCCCGACATTTGCAAGAAAAGTATACAAAATTTAAAAATTTATCGCATCCTGTCAATTGAAACGTAAGCGTCCGCTCAATATATTATTAATCAAAAAACGTATGGTACCAATTATTTGAGCTGTAACTATGAGCCTCGGCATGATAGTATACTTCAAAATAGTAACATTTCATAGTATTCATATCTTTCTTCTTGGTGTTTAAACTACCAAAAAACTATTTGAGTAAACTTAACATCAAATAAAAGTTGATAATGTATTATAATTTTGAAATAATGATTCATTCAATACTGTGTACATGTTTGAAAAATTATCTGAGAAAATTTTTGCAAAATTATCTGAGAAAATTTTTGCAAAATAGAAATTCCTGTAAGATGATCATATATGATTTTTGGCCTCTCAGCCAGGTCCTTCGAATTCTTTTATGTTATTTAACTATGCTGATTTTTAAGGAATAGTTTCGTAAGTATGCAGTTTTTAGTGGATTTACCTGATAGTGAAATGACACATATACCACAAAACCTTGAAATTGCAGAATTCTTATTGGAGGCACGAAAGCACTCCTCCTCTTAATTATATTAAGGTAGACGCCGAGTTAAACAATTATTAAAAAAAAATAATTTCATGCATCAGTCTTCAATTGGTTAATATATGAAAATGATATAGCTTATTTGTGTACTAATCGATTTTTGTCTCTTTTTATAAAAAGTCCTCGCAGTCTGAAAGACATCCATTATAACAATCTACAGCGTTGTGTTCTGTATATAAGACTTATCGTCACTGTTACAAAAGAATTCAATTTTTTTTGTTATGTCACATGCAAAAGTGAAAAGTAAAATAACAAAAATATCGAACTCCAAGGAAAATTCAAAACAGAAAGTTCATTATCAAATGGCAAAATCAAAAGCTCAAACACATCAAACGAATGGAAAACAACTGTCATATTCCTGACTTGGTATAGGCATTTTCTTATGTAGAAAATGGTGGATTAAACCTGGTTTTATAGCTAGCGATTTTTTCTTTTTCAACCGTTTCAAATATCTTTCTCGCTACAAAAATCACAACAACTGGCTGAATCATATATTTATATAAGGTGTTTAACCTTATATTTCTTTCTGTAGTTGTATAAAGGAATCAGTGCTTGATGTTATTGAGATTGTTTACACTGTTAGATTTGTTCTATTTAGAGTTGATATCGGCAACATCTGTAACAGTTAATTTGTTGCACTTTAAAAGAGGGACGAAAGATACCAGAGGGACAGTAAGTCAGACTCATAGACCGAAAACAAACTGACAACGCCATGGCCAAAAATAAAAAGACAAACAGACAAATAATAGTACAGATGACACAATATAGAAAACTAAAGACTAAGCAACACGAACCCCACCAAAAACTGGGGGTGATCTCAGGTGCTCCGGAAGGGTAAGCAGATCCTTAAAGTGACACTACCTCAAATCTTAATTGATGTAAACATTTTTTTTCGTGATTCTCTAAAATAAATAAACAGTACAATCATAGATCATATAAAACTTTTCATATAATTTTCTTTTGGTATAATTAAATAAACAAAATATAAATAATAAAAAACACATAATATTTATAATACTTGATTATGTCTTTCCAATAAACAATGACAGTTGATTTACAGGTGATTATAACGAACATGTCTTATAACTTTTGATTCATTTGTTTAAAAAAATAACTTAATTTGAAGACTACCAGAAAATTGGAAAAGGGAACAGTAGTAGATTGATTTAGGGATTAATCAGTTTAACTTGTAATTCTATATTCTAGGTATATGCTCCAAGTTACTGATCTTCTTGCATTACAATTATATAAAAATATTTGTTTATACACTGTTTTTATTTTTCGGGAAAAGGGGGAGGGGTCGTGTTGCTCAGTCTTTAGTTTCTATGTTCCGTTCTGTATATTTCAGTTTTCAAATGCTACATAATATTCAAACACCACATGAAAGTACATTTTCATAAGCTGTAAAACAAAATTGCGACAATAACAGAATTCGATCTCTAATAGGTCTTACTGAGCAGGGGGAAAAAGTGAACATCACTAGGAAGTCTAGCAACTATAATTTATCATTTTTGAATAGAGCTAATGCGTTCCATCAGTTTAAAATAAAAGATGGATTGAAAAGTAATTCCAGACAAAACTTTCAACTTCATATTTTATAGAAATTATTGATTACTTTTTAATGGGTTTTAAATGAATATTGTATTTGCTCAAGTTAAAATTTTAACATTCTGATTTCTCAACATTTCACATGGAGACCAAAAATATTAAATTATATTATAGCTATTGTTTTTATCATCAATATATTTTATAAAGATTTTTAAATTAGAATGTAAAGAAATAAATCTAATTTTTTATACGGAAACGTCAATGGATTAGTTCCATATTACAAATACAATTTCCGTTTTTTTTCAGCTGACAGGAAAACATACCTTAAACCTGATATTTTATATTATGGAAAAGGTATTCAACAGAAACCGTGAAAAACTATTGCACATCAATTTAATTTATCAATTCTAATGATCTTAACTTTTTTCAAAAGTAGCAGAGGGCATTTATTACTTTGTAAACTCGGTTACATTCAAAGTTCAAAGTTTCATATGTGTTATCGGTTATTGTAAAAATGTAATTATTTTATCTATATTATGCATAAACTCAAATAGCCATATATTTTCTTTATCATACGCAAAAAAAAACTCATTAATACGGACCAGAATATCGCATATGTCATGTTATTTAAAAACATAAATATTTAAATACATGTATGTAAATTAAGGATTTCCCCCGATATTCCTTGTTTATTCAACAAATGTTTTATTTAAATTTTGAGCCTCAACAATTTCATAAAACTTAATTACCGATTTTATGTCAAACACACATAAATACGCATAGCAGAAATACAGTTTTGATAAGACTGAAACAATTTTTGACGATGATATTGAAAACAACTCTCTCTTATTAGGCTCCACGAAATTAGTTTACTAGTGTATATAGTCTTCGCTTTGTCTTTTTTCCTGTCTGTCTCCGCTTTGATCCGCCCGTCTATTTGTCCTAAACCAATGGTTTTCGGATGGTAACTCGGAATTTCATTGAGGTTAACTGTGACCCCATGAGTCACAGATTTGTTCCTTTGATATCATGAATTGCAGTTTATAGTATAGTTTTATTACGACTACATAAAAGATCATTTCAAAATGACTTGTATATACTTAGACGAGATATTGATAAATTATTCGTTTAAACCAATCAAAGTTCACTACCTGAAATAGTTCAAAGCCCACCAAAAAGCGTCACGTGTGTCAGCACTGTCAATCACTTCTTTGTTTTTATCTTTATATTTTCATGCTCAAAAATAAATATTTGTTAATGTCAGATATACGTAATTTTGATTAATTTTTTTATTTTTATGTATGTATTGGAGAAGACGTTACTAAGTTGAAAGTGTATGATTTATCGTAATGGGTTTAAATGTAACAATCGTGTCTGATTAGTGTCACCGCATTAAGTAAATCAAAGGGCGTTTATAATTTACAGGTATGAACCCTAAATAAGCTCTTTTGGTCGACTACAGTCCAGATCCACCAAGAACACAAGCACTTATCGCAGATGTCCGATATGCATATGATTTAATTCCTTCTAATCTATATGTTATCTGTGTTGGTTATTTCGTGTATGGTAACCCTCCGTTCTTTAAACAGGAAAATAAAACTAGAGGATCGAAAGAGCATGTGTTGCACTCCAAGGTGTATGTGCATCTTCAACAATTCAACACTTGTAGACTAAAACAGAATTCATGAGAAAATCTCTTTTTTGTTGATCTTGTATTGCTGATAAGTTTTCTGTTTACAATTTTTCTCTATCTACTTTGGTGTTTGCCAAAAACACAAAAAAGGGTTAAAAATAGTAATTTGAGTGAATACATTCCTTTTAGAGTAAAAACTGATTTATTTGTAGACCTTGTCTTGTTGATAATTTTTGTTCTTAAAAGTTTTTCTTTGTCTTATAAAGTTTTTAAGATAATAGGCAAAAACGCAAAACATAGGTAAAATCGCCATTAAAGAACAAGAACTCCAATAACGAGTCGACTAACGATTTCGACTATGTTGATTTATTTGTAGATCTTGTCTTACTGATCATTTTTGCTATCTAAAGGGTCTATTTATTATAGTTTTCAAGATAATAGGCACGGACATTAAAAATTGGTGTTAATGTCATTCAAGAGCAAAAACACAAATAACAAGTCGACTGAAGATTTTGGCCATAAGACTTATATAAGATAAAAGGCAATCACGCAAAACGTTGGTAAAATAGTCATCAATAAGGCAACAATCCTAATAAGGAGTCGTCTAACGATTTCGACCTTTTGATTTATTTGTAGATATTGTCTTGCCGATCATTTGTGCTGTTTAAAATTTCTCTTTATGTATTATAGATTTCAAGATGATAGGCAAAACTGAAAAAAAATTGTAAAATTCGTCATTTAAGAGCGATAACTCCTAAAAGAAGACGTTCGACAGATTTAACGTTGAAAGATAATAGGTAGAACTGAACATTTTGAACATTTTTGAACCTGTCAGATTTTCTCTATTTATAGCAGTTTTCAAAATAATAAACACAAATTGCATTTTACCCCTATGTTCTATTCTAAGCCATGTCGTTCATCGTGGTTGGTAGGCGGGGTCATCACTCACATTTCTAGATACCCCAAATATGATTTGGCCAAGTACGATTAAATTTGTCCCTGTAGTTTCAGAGGAGAAGTTTTTTAAATGTTAACGGACGACGGACGCCAAGTGATGAGAAAAGCTCACTTGGATCTGTAGACCAGGTGACCCAAACATGAAAAAAATAATAACTATTGTGTGTTTCTTTTATTATTAAGGAATACGCAGCTGCCAAGTACATTACAGTTGTAGCATCTAAAACCTAGAACAACGGCATCTATCATCTACAAAGTGTCTAAGACCTAGAACAACGGCATCTACCATCTACACAGTGTCTGCGTGATGCTGAACAGGACCAACTATTAATGGAGTCGCACTGGGCTTTGGTTGTGCATGCTGTAATAAATCATTAAAAAGTTTAAATTTATTTCCGTAATTTTTTAACAGTTGTTTTATTTCAAAATTAGATTAGTTACATCAATTGTAAATATAGGCAACCGAAGTTTACCTATGTTCAAATATCATAAATCGGAAAAGAAATTCAAAGTAACAAACCAAATCTGAGGAAATCACAAGAACATATTATATGTTTGAATGGTTTCAAAATTGGTTTTGAGGTCAACAGCTTATTGTGTATGTATATGAAAACTTCAGCACGAGAAAAACACAAAGGAGAGCCCAGTTTCGTTTGCTAACGGATAGCCATTTGAATTTTAAGTTTCATTTTGTTGATGACGTTATAATTTTCTTCAACTGGATTTATCTCAAAAGTTAAAGTATAAAATCTTATGACTTCCAGCGAAATGACAACTGCACTGATGGTACAGTACATCGATTTGTTCTGGACTATTTAAATTTCATGAACAGTGATGTATTTTACAATGAAAATTATATTAATTACATATTCAATCATTGGTGTCAAAAGTCGACGTATCCGTACAATTTTACTTAATTGGATGATAAGCTGCACATTTTTAATGAAAAATATTATATAATTGATGTATAATCGTTTGTTTGGTGGTTTAAAAAAGTTGGAGTACCAGAATGAGATAAAGCTGTTGGAAGCCAAATGTATGAAGGAGAATTTTTTTCAATGTTTAAACTGAATGATTTTTTCCAATCTTTAAATAATATTTGGAAGAAATATGCATTTTTGTTAACGCTGTCACTGAAATTGTTATTCAAATTTTGATTTACTCTCACTGTAATCAGAAAAATATGTACAACATTTTCTATAAAATTCCGACAACCTTGTACAATCAAATGGTCGTTATCTTAATATTCCATGAAAATAAACATTTGCTTTTTCAGTGTAACAAAAAAATGTAGAAGGAAAATTTAAACTATCAAATGGAAAAATCAATAATAAGCCTAATATCTTTGAAGATTTTGTTTATGCAATTAGTGGAATAACTGTCAATTCCGAACTTTAAGAATAAAGAAAAGAGGATAATAGGAAACACCAAATATATTTGATAGTACTACAAACCACACCAACTACCAGCTATCGACTCCTATGAGAATAAAACAAATAAACACAAACAACACATGTTCCTTGACTTGAGAATAGCACATTGCAGATTTAGTAGAGCTACGAACTTGGACACGGCAAAACGACACTAGATTTCGGAAAGAAGGGGGAAAATGTTCGCTACTACAGGAAGCTAGCTGCTATATCCAGGACTAGTGGTTGGATACTGCCGCTCGAGGAAACAAAAATATCAGACATACAGCCCTTGGATGGTGTAAACTTCCAAAAAAAACGTGTATGGTGTAATGGTGTAGTGCATATGGTGCAATGGTAGAAGGTGTTTGGTACTATGGTGTATGGTGTACGAGGAATGATGTAATGGTGAAACGTGCGATTGGGAATGGTGTGAATGAATGGTGTACAACATTTAAAACTAAGCAAAATATTGATAAGAACTGATTTTTAATTTTCATACATTAATTTACAATATCGTGATCAAAATTCGCTTTTTAAAATAGATAAATAATTTTGTAGTCGCACGCTTTCTTTGAAATTATATTGCATTATGGTGTAATGTGTAAGGTGTATGGTGCAAAGGTGTAACGTGTATGGTGTAATGGAACAGGGTGTATGGTGTAATGGTGTATGGTGAATGGTGTAATGGTGTATGGTGTTAGTGGGAAGTTTACACCATCCCAGGACTGTAACACCCCTAACGGGTTTCAATAAATCATCATCATAAAACTTAATATCGGCAGTATTTACTATATACCATATACACTTGTCCCGTCTGTGATTATCACTCTAACATATCCAAATAGATGATTTCTTTATAATCCTATTCGAAAAATACACTTTCAAAAATTCTCACTTTTACGACGGGTATCTTAGTTTCAATAAAATGTTAATTTTTAAAAATTAGCTTTCCTACCTAGGTTGTCCTTGTATTTCTATATATTCACTAAGATTCCGTTCTTTCATGGAGGATATGATTTTTTTTTTAAATAGAATGCTTGAATCAATATTTCTTAAAAAACAATAATTGTTTTAGAAAGCACGAGTAAAAAAATTTTGTTTCTGATGAAAATAAAAGATAAAGATAAAAAAACTACAATGAATTAAAAATTGTGTTCCGAGTAAAAAATCCATCCCCACCCCAAACAGATAAATGGCTGGTGCTTTCAAAAAAACATTTGATTAAATACTAGATTAAGGAGGGAAACGCCATCCGGGTTGATATGTAAAATCAAAAGTCGTTTACTTCTATTCAATGTTTACCGTGTTTAAGAAATTATATCGTTAAGTGCGTAGGAAATATAATCCTTCTTACTTTGTCCTCCATCAGTACTGTGTAGACAGGTACATGTGTTTGATACACATGCCTTGTGCCAATGATTTTCACATGTTACGTGTCCACATTCCCGATCAGGATTATTATTAGGACAATCCTCGCCGCTGATGTAACCTACAAGTACAATTACAAAGAATTAAAAAAAAATTGTCGTCACTGATTGTGTTTTCATCTTTCCGATTAACCCCGGAATAAACCTTGTCGAATTCTAGTTAGCTTTAAGTGAAACTAAAATTATTTATTCACACAATTATTGCTGTTTGTTTAAGGTTGACACGCGCATACGAACATCTTTGTATAATGGCAAAAACAAATTGGGTGTAATGATAAGGTTTTAAAATAAAGAGAAATAGTAATTTAAACACTTATTAACCTTTAATACATTACAAATATGTGACACAAATATAGAATAGTATAGTCATCTTGAGGAAATTAGTCATAAAAACCCTGATATTTTTGGAGATGCTAGGACAAATGCCATATCACAGAATTCCCCATTCTTAACAAAAGAATTGAAAATATAAATTGCAAATTGTAAATTCCCACCATCATTAACCCTGTAATTTCTGAACTGCAAAAGTTTATGCAAAACCAAACTTTTAAAGTAACATGAAACCAAATGTTTAAGGAATCCATTGAAATAAAATTTTGTATTATCATTCAAAAAGGGAAAAATTGAAGACGGAAACGAATATGATGTGTTTCTTTAGGCACTCTGTATACTTGCACGGAGTATTGAGCAAACGATGTAAATACTAGTAGATGACACTGACTATCAAGCGAACGACAGTAAAACCAAATTCATTAAATCAAACGTTTCACTTACCCAAAATGCAGACAATAAGGAAAACAATTACAATTTTCATGGTTTATCTTTCACGTAGCAACTTATAAGTGACAGTCTGTCTTGAAAGGACTTAAGTTTATATACGACAAAATTTTATTCTGTGCGTGCATTGCAATAGATAAAGACCTCACGGTCGACCTAAGATAAACATGGTTTCACATTTAGGACGGTTTGAAGATGTCATGTATCAGATATTGTAGATAAGATAGATTTAAATAAGAATTATCTCATTTCAAATTTCACATAATGCCAAATGAGAATGTTTTAGAGCTTGTGGAAAATTATACTAGTTGATTCACTTGCTAAGGGAAATTATTCTTTGATTGGTTCATTACTGAATTGCTTATGGTCAAATGATAAATAGTTTACATTTGTTCAAGACATATAGATGAATTATGGAAAATAAAGGTCATATCATTAAACCATATTACGAGAAAGTAATCCTAAGAGATAATTGTATAAAATGTTATTTTTTTTTATAAGCACTGGGTCGATACCGCTGCTAGTGGACTATTAGAATCCGAGAGTATCACCAGCTTAGTAGTCATTAATTCAGTACAAACATGATTTTAAACATATAAACCTAACATTCCCCGTTGATTAATTACTAAGAAACTGAGGTTTCACCTCCCTCAGTCAAAGATGAATATTTTTTGTTTCTTTCGAGCGTCACTGTTGTACGCGAAACTCGTGTCTGGCGTACTAATTTTTAATCCTGATGTCTATGATGAGTTTAATCAGCTGAATTTGACAACGCTTTTAGGTCTCGTTTGGCCATATAGCTCCTAAAGTTTCTCAGTATTCAAACAGACCTGACTTTCAAATGTTTATGTTTGAGCGTTCCTGATGACGGGAATCGAGAAATGCGCAAAAATGATGAAGTGTTATTTTCATATGTCATAGAAAAACTGTCGTGGTTGTAAAACGCCACAAGTGAAACTTCTTTCTTGTTGATGAGAGACAAACCAACAGTCAATCGAGTTTTAGGAAATTCATGGCAACATGTAACGATTGATTGATTGATCGATCGATTGATTGATTGATTCACAATATTTGATTGTTTCTAAATGAAAATAAAGTGAACAAAATCTTGTTCAGGGATAAAGCGCGGTAGTATACAGATAGTTCAAAACTCGTAAATCCATTTAAATATAAAAACATACAATGAAAAAAAAACGGGGAATCGCATGAACCCAATACTGAGCGGAACAGGGTAAGCATCTTTTTCCAGTTGCAAAAAATTTTCTGGCCTTCATTCCTTCATCCCGGCTGTCCCGATATTTCGTAATTTACCTTTTATTAATCATTTACAAAGTCGTTCCTTGATGAATTTTTCATAGGATTTGTGTCAGTACTAGAATATTAGATATTACTTGACTTGCGTTTCACATTATGACTGCCTCAAAAGAGGGTTGTTGCTAGTGTTTACATAGAAAAAAAATTTTATATGACCAAAATTGTTTGATTTTGGTTTTCTCTTTTGATCTTGTTAACCTAGGGCCTATAATAGCTTAACATATTGTATGGAATTTGCCTATTGTTTAAGATCTGAAATTGCTCAAATCATTGTCCTTCGGTCATTAATGAATAGATGTCTCATTATCTTGCAGAATACATCTCCATATTTGTTTCATGTTCAATATACACAAGTATATTTATATGGGCGTAAGATATTTTAGCAAAACATTTAAAACTACGAGGGGCCATTTTAACGCAGACATTAGAGTCCATTTTAACGCCGAATTTATTTATTCACCTGTATTTTCGATAGCCCACTTCAGCGAAAACTTATCTGTTTGAATGAAACTCATCATATTAAAACCGTAAACAGTAATTTGTTCTGAGTTAATGTTTAAGTTGTTTGCATTTACAATTTGGTTAATCCTTGAAATAAATGTTGTTGAAACAAACAGAGGAAATATAAGTGCGACATTAATGGCTCACGTCACCAAGCCATTTTACTTCTGGATTCTATCATCAAATTACAAACAAAAACATATATAAAGAAGTATGTATGAATCTGCTCTTCAATCTATACAAAAAATAAGGAAAAGGATCAGTATCACAGTTTTATGAACAATCTAGTACAGGGGGTATATCAAGAGGTCATTGGTACTTAAATTTACAGGTAAACATTTGAGTTGACTTTTAAGACTTTTAGTGCTGTTTTTTTTTTTTTTTTTTTTTTTTTATCGATATGATATTTTTATATTGTGCTGTATTGAAAAATAAGCATTGATAGTTTTACCTTTTGCTAAAATCGGTAAAAAATCTAGCGCTAAAATGGTCTATACTTTGGCGATGAAAAGTCCGATATTTTCGGTTGAATTAAATATCAGCGCGCTAAAATATCCTCCGTATGCAAAATAATAAAAAAAAAAAAACACCTTCAGACATGACGTTATATATATGTATATTCAGTTTATTATATATCCTTTCCATACTCATATTTTCATTTTTAGGTTTTACTTTATTTGGTCATAAGTGCTGGTAATGATAGTTAAAGCAGAAAAGTAAAATAATAGGTAATGAATGGTGTAAAGATAGAAAGAAAGTTTTATTGATATCGCTAACACATGTCTGGGGTCCTATGTACTGCACTAAAAATGACAATAGTCCTGTCTTTCTACGTAAACACCAACATGTGATTACAACAGCTGGTGTCGAACTTGTTTTAACATCAGATTGTAATCATGTACAAATAAGGCTAAAGTCATTTTGAGTTTGATAAATATTTAAAATGTCTTTATTTAAAACTTACATTATTACTTATCCTTGCATTTATACGAACCCTAACATTTTTCGCAAGCATTTTAAATCAATTATTTATAAAGTAACCAATTAAGCATCTCTGAGGAATATGTATAAGTATTTGTATAAATTTGTATAAATAGGAAGAGCATTTCATTAGCCTAGTAATCATTACATAGACACTGACTTGTTTATCAAGTCCATTTCTTATTTTTGTCAGTTCAGAGATTTTGAAATCAATCTAAAACTTAAAATTAAAAATACCCGCCGACAAAGTGAACCTCAGATAGTTTTGGCTATTTTGTTTTGATCAATTTTTGTAGCGTTCCTGATGAGGGTATACACAGAAAAGCGCTTCGGACACACAAAATTTAAAACATGTCATTTTTATTTACTGGTATTTCTGCTTGTTGATTGTTAGTCCCCTAAGGTATTATTAGCTAAGTAGTAAGTTCTTCAGCACTTACCTGATTCATAACATACATTTCGCAAATTTAACATTGATTAAATTCAAAATTATGTAAACAAAAGGATTCAAATCCATCAGACGAATTGTCCTCAGATCGTTTTGTCCATTCTTTTATGTTTTTTTTTTTTGTCTTAAAGCTCTTCAAATATTTCTACATTTTTGGCTTTCATGCTGAAGATAAATATAGAAAAGCGCAATATTGAAAACGAGTAATTTGTGTTCAATCAAAATAGTCAATATCGATGCTGGTGGAATGCTAGTCGCTGAGGGTAATCCTGTCTAAGCCCAGACGTCAATGCTTTCTGCACTTAAGTGTCTGAATTATATCAACCCGTTCATTTATCAAATAAAAAATATAGTTTTTGATTTTGTTAGCAATTTCATAGGCAAATAATGGCTCTATCATACCCCCTTCCTTATTTTTTTTCAGTTATTCATGTTGGTATAAACCAATTCGATTATTACCAACAGTGCAATTCATTAAAATACGAAAAAATAGACAATTGAATAAGAGAATTACTTTAAATTATATAATACAAAAATTAAATAAAAAAACCTGATCAGCTAACTAATTCACTTCACCGCCTATGATAAACTTTGTCAACATGTTATCTGAATAAATTTGATTGAAGATTTATCTCAAACGGATTATACTTAGGATGTATCAGTGCTAATGTACTATTTTGGGAAATGCTGGGATTTCAACAAAACTACACCAAACAATTTTACAGAGGTGTTGTTAATGAAAAATCAATATTGTATTGGGAAAAGTAAAATAAAACAAATACCGAACTCCAAGGAAAATTCAAAACGGAAAATCTTTTATCAAATGGCAAAATCAAAAGCTCAAACACATCAAACGAATGGAACACAACTGTCATATTTTTGACTTGGTACAAGCATTTCCTTATGTAGAATATGGTGGATTAAATCTGGTTTTATAGCTAGCTAAACATCTCACTTGTATGACAGTCACATATAATTCCACACTGTTCAATGTTGTTAATACATTTATTAAATAATACAGTCTTAACACCGCAACAACATTCATTAGATGCAAATATGAAACGAAATATACCAGGTTTATTGTGAAATTTAACCAATTATAATTGTTCATAATGGGAATATAATGGTGTTCAATAAAAGCTTTCGGTTATGTGGTTATTAAAGCGCGTTCGTCTACAATTTAGATTTCAATAGAAGTTGTATGGTTTGCGGATACTGTATGTAGTCTTGTTCGAATAAAACAAATGGTGCAAAGCAGTAAACTTTTATTATCAATAAAAATGATTAAAACAAGTTTATCTAAAAAACACAAAATACTATTTTTAAATACTATAATGAAAGTCACACATTCCAGTATCATGATAGTGACATTGTAATTTAAAAAAAATATGTTTCCATTGTACTTAAAAAAAACTAACAATAACAATTTCAACCACACTGCATGTATTGTTGCGTCAAGATAACTTACATAGCCAAATTATGACCGTATTGTGTGAAGTTGTATTTTAGAGAACATAACCAACACGTGTTACGGCTGTAATTATTTTTGTTTTTGCTCTTCAATTTCTTAATTGATACCGACTTTGGTGTGGTGTAATAAATTATAAGACATATCTTTGATGAGGTTTTTCAATTACTGGATTGATGCCACTGCTGGTGGACGTTTCGCCCTAGAGGGTACCACCACCCCAGTGATCAGTGCTTCGAAATTGACATGCAATATCATTGATACGCTAATCTCCATTTTAATTTATAGTAAATACAAGACTAAAGCCATTCAAAAGTTTTTTCTATTCCTAAGCATCGATTGCTTAAACCAGATATGGCACAACAATTGGTAAATTTTGGTTTTAAATTTTCATTAACTTCATCTTTGATTTTGTTTTCGAACTGTTCTGATTGGAGCACTGACAAGTCTTATTTAGACGGAATGCACATCTCGAGTATTAAATTTTAAGCCTGGTATCTTGATGTGTTTCTATTTTTTTTTGTGACTAGTATGAGGTCTTTGATGACGTATATATTTGAGTCGATATTTGCAAGCTCTAGAATTTCGAATAATTTCTGACTCGGAATCGTTTACTCAATACGCAGGAATATTGATGGTACATTGCTGTTAATATTAAAAAGTATTCTCATTGTTTTAATATAGCTTTCTGTGTAGACATCCACTGTTATGATCCCATATAGATCAAAAACATATCGGTGGACACTATTAGTTGTAATAGGTATACACTTTACTTAATAAAAACAGTTAACCAACTAAAAGACGCTAAGATTTCCTATTTGTTGGTGTGATTTCCCAAACGTTCATCAATTACATGTTTAAAATTGTATGAAAGCTTTGTTTGGACATTTTTATAGCAATTCAATTATAATTAAATTTATTATAGAAAGTTAGACTGATTTTTCATAATATCATTGGAGTGGAATTAAAGTCTTATAGGATTGTAAGTATGCTTTATTTTATCACCTTGCACTTTCACCGTTTGGCTGTTTTTCTACAGCAGTTTGTTTAAATTTCTGACCAGTTGATCAGTTTGGTTTGATAAAACAAATTGCAATTTGGTCAAAATTTTAAATAAACTGCATTAGACGGAGGACAACAGTTATAGTCAAGTCAAAGTAAAACATTGATGTGTCGTATGTGATCACGAATCATACAGTACCAAATTGGTCAATACTTTGTCTAACCCTTGAAGACCACAATATTAATTAACCATCAGTACGTGTATATTCTCTTAACCTAACACTTGACCAAATGTGAAATGAATACATGTTTATTTGTTACAAAAGACAGACATGACTGTAACTGTAAAAAACAACACAACATCGAAAAATTGAATTGCAAGAAATTCAGCACTGCCAGATATGGTGAATTGTATCAAAATGCTACATATTTATATCTTTGTTTGCTCGTTTTAATTCGAAGGGATTGACTTTTTTGGCATATTCTTTCCATAAGCAATATCGATCAAAGTTGTAAGGAAATAGGCGGTTTTCAATTGCTGCATTTTAAATTTCTGGACAAGGTCTATTATCCACTTTTCAAATTTACAGTTTAGGGTTTTTTAGGATCCGAATATTTGGTTAATGCCCCTATCTAAATTAAATACCTCAGTATGTGTGTATACCTTAGTTTAGTTGGTGTTATTAGTACA
Source organism: Mytilus californianus (assembly GCF_021869535.1). Classification (NCBI taxonomy): domain Eukaryota; kingdom Metazoa; phylum Mollusca; class Bivalvia; order Mytilida; family Mytilidae; genus Mytilus; species Mytilus californianus. The sequence continues at coordinate 25,489,987 of NW_026262679.1, read as the reverse complement.
TAAATAGCATAAAAAAGTACATTAACTGACAATCAATCATTTTTAATATGGAATCTTTTGTGTATTTTAGAAATCTTATATATGTATATGCAATGTTAATCGTTCTTATTTATGATCATAGTGTAAAAGTGACAGAAATTACTCGTAAGAAGCTAAGACTTCCTATTTCAAGGTGTGATTTCCCGAATGTTTATCAATTACATGTTTAGCATACAAATCAACTGGCTCAATTTAAACACGAAGAAGCGACATACCTCATAAGATTGAATAGGGTCATTCGAGGCAAATACTGTATTGCTACAAGCAAATATTTCTCGATGTTAGACAGGATTAAAAAAATGTTCTTTTACGATTTTGCTCAAGTCTTTTAGGTACGTTAGTATGTTATTTAATAAAATTATTAGCGAGATGGATTTTTCAAAAATGATTTAATTGTACATGATATGATCCGGATCTCTTTATTTTGTCTATTGTCAAAAAAGCAGAATTCTATCCATTGAGGAAACAAATCACATTGCACCCCTTTTTTCCCTTTTTTCCGGGCACAAAGAAACGGTCATACTAGATGTGAAAAAAAGTTTATATATCCTATTATATGTAGCTCGTTATTTCTGCGTCTTCGGGCTTGTTGTTTTTAATTATTACTTTACTGAAATAATTTTTTTTTTATCCATGTAACATTTATTTTTCATAGAAATAAATAAATGTTCATAGGGTCATCAAGAAATTAAAATTGTCATGAAACTCACACTGTAATTCATTTGGGAACAATGTGATCCTTACAAAGACTTTCCTGGTTAGATTACTTTGGATTTCCTGTTTTTGTAGTTTTTTGTTCAATTGATTTTGTTTCGTTATTCAAATTTTTATCTTCGAGTGGTGATTGAATTTAACGCAAATCGCCAGGAGCTCTTCATCGCCGTAAAATTGTATTTTCTTTAGCAATTTTACATTAAACTTTGAGATTTGGAGGCACGAGAAAATGAAATTATAGAATATTCTTATCTTAATTCAGAAGACTCGTAAAGAGGGTAATAAGATATTACCATTTTTATAGTTGTTGCATATATCGCAAATATATCATTTTAGATATATAAATTGTATGCGTGGGTATGCCCCTAAACTAAGCATTTTAAACAGAGTACGAGGTCAACCTTTTACCTGGTTTTTGGTTGGGTTTCGTATTGCTCAGTCTTTAGTCTTCTATGTTGTGTTTTGTATACCGTTGTTTGTCTCTTGTTGTTTTTCGTTTGTTTTATCTCCATGGCGTACTCAATAGATATAAGAAGATGTGGTATGAGTGCCAATGAGACAACTCTCCATCCAAGTCAAAATTTATAAAAGTAAACGATTATAGGTCACAGTACGGTCTTCAACACGGAGCCTTGGCTCACACCTAACAGTAAGCTATAAAGGGCCCCAAAAAATTACTAGTGTAAAACCATTCAAACGGGAAAACCAACGGTCTAATCTATATAAAAAACGAGAAACGAGAAACACTTATGAACCACATCAACAAACGACAACTACTGAACATCAGATTCCTGACTTAGGACAGGTGCAAACAAATGCAGCAGGTTTAAACGTTTTAATGGTACCAAACCTTCACCCTTTTTCTGAAACAATAGTGTAACATCACAACATAGAAAGACACACTATAAAATATCAACTGAAATAGCTTAACTCAATCAAAGGACATATTAACACCATTGAACATACACTGAACAAATAAATTTGACCTATGACACAATGTAAATACAAAATAAATAAACTAAGGGAAGAATAATAAAAGTAACATATTATATCGGTAAGAAATGTTAAACAATTAAAGAAAAACAATATGCTTTGTTTTCGACTTATGAGTTTGAACGCCCCTTTGGTATCTTTCGCCTCCCTTATAACACTCACAATATATTCTTTTTCTTTCCTGTGCATTGTTTAGTACAAAAAAAAAAACAAAGTTCGATATCTTCAATAACATATGATACAACTTGGGTCGTTAAGGCGACAGACTAAATAGAATGTAAGTTCTGTGAACAAACAATTTAATTAAATCAAAATTTGCTACTTTTACAAGTGCCATAAAGGCAATGGCGACGGTTCATTTGACAGTTCCAGTTAGCTACTACATAATACGTGCACTCTGCTTAAGTACTACAAGCTAAAATGAATAAAACATATATAATTTACAGCAAATAAGTTTACTGGTGCAAAAAAATGGTATTTTAGTACCGGAAGGAAAATACGGGTACTGTGTTATTGAAAATGATTGAAATTATTTTAAATGTAGGAATATATCTTTCTTTTTGATTTCTTGTCCGGTTTGGGCTACGTAAGTCCTTTTTTGATTTTATTAGCTCTTCAGTTTCTGAATATGTGTTGGGTTTACTTATATTTTTACCTCTAGAATTACATGCAGAGATATTAATAATAATCTGGTGCAGTAAAACTGGTAAAATTGGAACAATGAATGTTTAACAGCCGGACACTTTGTAACACAGAACATTCAGGAAAGCGAAATTATTGCAAATTGGCTTTAAGACTATTTTTTGTACCAGAACAATGATATAAAAAGACCCACTGTTAAAGAATGTTTGCTACACCGAACCATACATATGGATATTAACCTTGATCAGTAACATTCAACACAAAACATGTTTAAATGTTAATATTATATAAAATAGAATATCAGTTACTGTTTAAAATTGAGCATGGAAACGGGGAAATGTGTCAAAGAGACAACAACCAAACCAAAGAGCAGAAACAGCCAAAGGTCACCAACGGGTCTTCAACACAGCGAGAAAATCCCGCACCCGGAGACAGGCTTCAGCTGTCCCCTAAACAAAAATGTATACTAGTTCAGCGAAAACGGACCTCACACTTAACTCCGAAACATATAAATAAACCAAAAATAAAAAAACATACAAGACTAACAAAGGCCAGAGGTTCCTGACTTCGAACAGGCGCAAAAATGCGACGGGGTTAAGCATGTTTTGTGAAATCTCAACCCTCCCCTATACCTCTAACCAATGTAGAATAAACAAACACACAGCAATACGCACAGTAAAACTCAGTTCAAAAGATGTAAGAGTCCGCTGTAGAATAGGTAACAGAAGAAACTTAGCAAAATGACAATGATCAACATAAATTAACAAAGGACTACTATATAGAAATCAAGATCCAGGAAAGGGCAGTGTTCATTGTTATTATTAGCTTTACTTAAAGTCAGTTCAGTAGGATAAATCTCTTTGGTGTACATACTGAAGTCGTCATTATTAAGAGCCAATACATCTTCTAAATATATAAAAGTGTTACCAAATTTTTGTATCAGATGTTGTTTCGATGGGTCTTTGCTGATTTTAGTCATAAAGTTTAACTCGTAACAATACAGAAAAAGGTCCGCAATAAGTGGTGCACAGTTAGTCCCCATTTGAATCCGATAATCTGACGATATACGGAATCTCCATAGCGAACAAAAATGTATTAAATAAAAATTGAAGTGCAGTTATAGTATCAAAGCAGGTCCAATTGACATAGTTCGTTTGTTTGTTGTCAATAAAAGATGACCTAAAAGAGTTTGAACATATATATTCGCATTCTGACTTTTTAAATGCCCAATCAATTAGGTATGTGAATTTTTTCTTAATGATATTATGAGGCGAAATGGTATATAGGGTAGAAAAATCAAAACTTTGAACAGATTCAAAATAATCAATATGAGTATGCAATTTATCAAGTACTTCGAACTAATTTTTGACACTCCAAAAGGAATTAATTCCACTGTTTTCAAGTGCCTTATTTAAACAATTTATTACAAGGTTTTTGATTGTACCAAGTGTAGTGGTAAGTAAAATAGATAGTTGAGTAGTGGACCAATGCTTAAAGAAAAAATAAATCTATATTTGTAAGGTGTTTTGTGCAGCTTCGGAAGCAAGTATATAGTTGGAACTTTCATGTTTTTCGGTTTTGCATGTACAGAGGTAGCTAAAAGATTATGTTTGTTACAGACGTCATTTTGTTGGTGAATTCGTGATTTCCGTTTGCAGAACTGCAATGTAAAAACTACGTCAAACAATAATGATATTATTGGCAGCATTATCAGCCGCGAAAAAAACAAATTCCTTGGCGACGTCTTTTATCTATAACATAACATATACATAACAAATAAGAGGGAGCTCATCATTGCCAAAACAACTAAGAATTTGTTCTTAAACGGAATAATCATTAAGAATACCGACAATATTTACAAATTAAAACCTTTATTGACATATTTAATTCAAATAAAATGTTTTTATGATCTTCAAGGCGATCAATTTTGGGAAACAGTTTAGAATAACAATATGCAATTATAATTTGGACGATTTCATACTTAGGACTGCAATAAGGAATTGTGTTGCAATCCTCCAAAATTTGATGTAATTTATTAAGAGGTAAAGAACAGAGCTTGGTTAACAGATAATGTCTGCCGTTGGTTTTTTTTTAAATGATAATTAGGTCCGAAATATTTATGTTGTTGGTACGAAATTTTCTCTGATTGCGATTTATTCTACGCCCATGAGAGCGGTTTTTACGAACAGTTTTAGAAACTATATCCAAAATGTTAACAGAATCGGTTCTTGATATATTACCAATTCTCATGATATTATCATTTAGACCGAGAGGAAAGACTGTCTGTAATTTTTTAATCCAATTTAATTCAATCATTTTCCGTGATCGTATACATTTTGAATGAGATTCCCCAGGCTGCTTATTTACTACTTCTAAAGGTTGAACTGTTAAATATTTCATAGGATAATTGTGTTTCTTAAGTTGTTGATAAACGATACTTTTAAATTCATGGGGTCTTCTAAAATCTAAGGATAATTGTGCTTCTTAAGTTGTTGATAACCGATACTTTTAAATTCATTGGGTCTTCTAAAACGATAAAGGTGTTCTGCGTGCGTTTAGATAAATAGCGTCTGGTTTCACCTACGTACTGAATACCGAATTCTGGTTTGTTAGATAATACTGTTAGTTTTTTCATTAATATCAGTTTCAAAATCTAAGGAAAATGTGCAACCATTAAACGTGGACCTTACCGTAATGTTGGTGGAAAGACGAGGACATGTAAGTCATTTTTTTTCATGACACTTATCAACAGAAGGGTAACCACGATTTTTATTATTAAAAATGTTAGCGATTGTTGTATTTTTAGATAAGTAGTTTTGAAGATTGAGTCGAGCAGATATCCTTTAACGAGTTTGGTATTAAGTGTTTTTCCATTTCTGAATTTCATTTTGTTATCCGCATCCGTACTGGCGTCTAGAATATGAACCAGCACACAGGAATTGAATCAAGTAAAAAGATAAAATTGTTCGGCTAAAGACGTCAAGCGCTATCCGTCATCAAGTACCCGACAAAATACGTAAACTACAAAGCCAGTGGACAAACACAAAAGTTTGTACTGGTTTGTAGTGACTGTTTTACTGAGTGTGAATTCGCATTGCTATAAGACGTGTCACGGTTTTTTTCTATCCGAAATCCATGTATTTAGTTTTGATGTTATATTTGTTATTCTCATCGGATTTTGTCAAATGTCTTATCGTTTGTAGTTGTAAATCTTATTATTTTTCTGTTCTATTCGTGTGTTACGGTAAAGATAATTAATCACCCAGTTCATTTATAAGATTTTATTTTGGGTCAACTACATTTATACGATGTATTTGGTTAACAGTTTGATTTAGAAGAAATACCGACATAGCTTGATAATACAATTAATTATCTAATTACTACCATAATTTTATATTAATAAGTATTGTAATTTTCATTGTTATTAATACATGTTATATCAGTATTACAAACCTAATCTTTAACTCTATCCTATTTTTTGGATTATTATTATTATTAATACGGAATATTACCAACAAGGTCTTGGTATCTTCCGATGAACGTTTTTAGAAAAAGGACGAGACGTTCTTTGACATAACCCTGGTTCATCAACCTTTTGCACAGACACTGGAGACGTTTTATAAAGTCTGAAAAGTTGCAAGCTCTTGAATACCAAATGAGTTAAGAAACGTTTATTCCATATACAGGTGAAGTTGATATATTGCTACTAAGGTTGGGAAAATTGATAATTTCAAAATTAAAATCGTCTCGTTTGTCATAGATTCTGGTACTGAGATGATCGCTTAAGTCTCATTCGAGGTATATGTCTAAAAATGAGGCGGAGGAAGCCGTGTTTGTTTTTTCTTTAAATTTTAGTTCTGGGGGATATATTAATGGAACCCAGATCAGTTTAGATTGTTAATGGAAAGAACATCATCAATATATCTGAATGTGAAATTAAATGATCTGGTTTCTTTGATCTTCTTATTTTTGACAAATGTCTGAAGGAACTCCGACTCATATGAAAATAAGAAGAGTTGGCAAGGAGAGTCGCACAGTTCGTTCCCATAGGAAAGCCGACAATTTATTGCAAAAGTCTACCTCCAAATTCAACAAATATGTTGTCAATAAGAATTTCCAGCATACTGATCACTTGTTCCTCTGTGTATCATGTTTTACCTTTGTTCACTATTAACAAAATATGCCGTATGGTATCCCAAAGTAATAAGTTTATCACGTATGCTAAACACTTTCACCAAACATATAATATAAGTATCTGAGTGGTTTTCACAAATTATGGCTTTTTGTTGATAACGTTTGCTTTTCCATTTTATGAAAAAAAGTTGGAGATTAATCCTCTTGATTTGAATTAGAAATTTAAAAGTTAATGGTAAATAAGTCCAATTATTTATACCATTAAAATGGACTTTACTAGTTTTCATAATATGACAGATCATTGGAATTTTTAAAATTTGCATCAGATTTACATCAACCTAGAGTTGCTGTGCAATTTCAAAAACAACATCACAGACAACTTTTTTTCAAAAACAGCATGGAATTTTTTTATTACTAACCCAAGCCACCTTAACAAATTTTACGAAACAATATATGAAAAATTAGAAACAGACCCTTACGAGTTGAAACGAAACCAGTCAGATGTTTAATATCGAAACAACAAAAGGGTACATAATCCTTAAATCAACTCAGAAACCAACGAACTTGGGGAAAGCAAGTTTGATACGGATAGACATTTTCCCTGCAGATCCATCCAAGGTACTTGAAGAGTTCATTCTCTTAGATAAAGGCAACAGTAGTATACCGCTGTTCGAAACTCATAAATCGATAGAGATAAAAACAAATCCGGGTTACAAACTAAAACTGAGGGAAACGCATCAAATATAAGAGAAGAACAACGACACAACAAAAACACAACATTAAAATGTAACACACACAGAAACGAACTATGATATAACAATGGCCATTTTCCTGACTTGGTACAGGACATTTAAAGAAAAAAATGGTGGGTTGAACCTGGTTTTGTGGCATGCCAAACCTCCCGCTTTAATGGCCACGTCAAACACAACACCAAAACGACAACATCACATGACAGGACCACAATACAAATAATGGGAGAACATATAGGACAAAGAAACACACCAATAATAGCTAGCAGAAGGTAATAGGCTTAAAATTCAATACGCCAGACGTGCGTCTCGTCCACACAAAACCAACCAGTGACGCTCAGATGAAAAGAGTTTGAAAGCCAAAACAAGTACAAAGCTGAAGAGCACCGAGGACCAAAACTTCCGAAAAGTTGCGCCTAATACGGCCAGAGTTTTCTTCCTTAGAGACAGCATGGTACATGTCAAACCAGCTGGGACACAACATATAAGTTTCCATTCAGATCGGACGTGAATGTGTATATGTTCATATATTTACATATCATATCCTATGTCAACACTAAGGGTTTTAAAGCGACCAGCAACGAGCGCATCAACAGTGAAATACAAATATGACTCGAATAAGATGTAGAATAAAATTAACTAGACAACTAAAAAATATACCACGTTAACCAAAATATATCAAGTATGCTTACTGATGAGAGTTAATTAATCATCAATTGAAAATTTGCATTAAAAATGACTGGAATCAGTATAATAAAATGTATCGTCCAACAGAAAATGACCATACGGGAGCTTTAAAAGTCGCTTTTTTTTGGTACAGCTCGTCGTTGTCAAGCTGCAGATTAAATATCAAATTTTGTCTAAGTACAGAATCTGAGAAATATTCAACGAAAGTTAGAGGCAAACAGACCATGGCAGGGTGTTATATTACACAACCCAATCTATAAGTTAGGATATGAAAGGGACATATGAATCAAACATATTAGAAAGCAAATGCAAAAAAAAATATAATACCAGATCAGCTATGGCACATATGTATTTCATATACACACAACGAAAGGCACATCTAACGTTCACAATTGTTAATCCTGGTAAATATGATTAGTTTATTTAAAACTACTTGGCCAATGCCACTGCAGGTGGAGGTTTCCTCTCCGAGGGTATTACCAGCCCATTAGTCAGCACTTCGGATATGAATCGTCATTGATATGGTCATAATTATAAATTAATAGTTTACAAAACTTTGAATTTTCTAAATATATTACTTTAGCTGTATTTGGCAAAAAATTTCGGAATTGTGGGCTCTCAATGCTCTTAAATTCGCACTTTATTTTGCATTATGAACTTTTGTTATTCGAGAGTCATCGATGAGTCTTTTGTAGACGAAACGCGCACCTGGCGTACACAAAGATTTAATCATGGTTTTTATAATGAGTTTATTTCCATCTTTGAACTGTTTTGCCTTTTTTATAATTAGTTTTTTGTTTTTTTTGTTTTACTATCGTTTATACCTTTTTACCACTCATTCATTCTTTTTATTTCATACGAAGATGATTAAAGTATATTACTATCACATTTAGCAAAAGTAATTATTTGAAAATGAAAACTATTGTGTTTGTCGAATATCTTTCTGTGAAGATTTCCATCTATTTGAAAACGCAAATGTATATCTAAGAGGGACAGAAGAAGAGATTTCATACTTTTTATTACAATTCAGTTGATGTTGATAAGTCTAATTAGAAATAAAATTGAGAATGGAAATGGGGAATGTGTCAAAGAGACAACAACCCGACCATAGAGCAGACAACAGCCGAAGGCCACCAATGGGTCTTCAATGCAGCGAGAAACTCCCGCACCCGGAGGCGTCATTCAGCTGGCCCCTAAACAAATATGTATACTAGTTCAGTGATAATGGACGTCATACTCCAAATTATACACAAGAAACTAAAATTAAAAATGATACAAGACTAACAAAGGCCAGAGGCTCCTGACTTGGGACAGGCGCAAAAATGCGGCGGGGTTAAACATGTTTTTGAGATCTCAACCCTCCCCCTTTACCTCTAGCCAATGTAGAAAAACAAACGCACAACAGTACGCACAGTAAAACTCAGATTAAGAGAAGTCCAAGTCCGATGTCAGAATAGGAAACAAAAGAAAATAAACAAAATGACAATTATACATAAATAACAACAGACTACTAGCAGTTACTGACATGCCAGCTCCAGACCTCAATTAATTAAACTGATTGAAAGATTATGTCTTCATCATATGAATATCAGGCACAATCCCTCCTGTTAGGGGTTTAGTATTATACCGTCATAAAATATATGAGAAGAACATAACCCGTGTCATGCCAACAACTGGTTTTAGAATAAATATGTTTAGTTCCGATGCAAAGACCCTATAAGTGAATCAATATTAAAGCCAAAATATGCAATCTTTAATGACCTGACAACAGTATCGTAACTATATCCCTTCTTAATAAGTCTGTTTAAAGGTTTTGTTAGCTTTTGAGGTGAATACTGACATTTTTGTGCTTTGTAAAGAATATTACCATAAAAGATTGGATGTAAAATACCCGAACGTATAAGATGTCTGCATGTTGAGTTATATTTACGAATGATGTCCTTGTAGCGATGATAAAATTTAGTAAATGTTTATACAAATTTGTGATACCGAAAACCATGGTGTTATAATTTTTCAGTAATATATAAATTTCTCTCGCTAAAATCTAATACGTTGTTACATACACGAGCGAATCGTACAAGTTGAGATATAAAAACACCATAAGATGGTGACAAGGGAACGTCACCATCTAAAAATGGATAATTAACAATAGGAAATGAAAAATCATCTCTTTTATCATAAATTTTTGTATTAAGCTTCCCGTTAATGATATAGATATCAAGATCGAGGAAAGGACAGTGGTCATTGTTAGTATTAGCTTTATTTAAAGTAAGTTCAACAGGATAAATTTATTTAGTATGCATACTGAAGTTGTCATTATTGAGAGCCAATATATCATCCAAATATCTAAAAGTATTGTTAAATTTTTGTATCAGATGTTGTTTCGATGGGTCTTTGCTGATTTTAGTCATAAATTGTAACTCATAACAATACAAAAACAGGTCCGCAATAAGTGGTGCACAGTAAGTCCCCATTGGAATTCCGATAACTTGACGATATTCGGAATCTCAAAAGCGAACAAAAATGTTATCAAGTAAAAATTCAAGGGCAGATATAGTATCAAAGCATGTCCAATTGACATAGCTCTTTTGTTTGTTGCTACTAAAAAATGACCTAAAAGAGTTTGAACATATGTATTCGCATTCCGACTTTTTAAATGCCAATTTAATTCGGTGTGTGAATTTTTTCTTAATAAGAATATGAGGCAAAGTTGTATATAGGGTAGAAAAATCAAAACTTTGAACAGATTCAAAATCACCAATATATGCATGCAATTTATCAAGTACTTCCAACGAGTTTTTGACACTCCAAAAGTAGTTAATTCCACTATTTTCAAAGGCCTTATTTGAACAATTTATTATCAGGTTTTTGATTGAACCAAGTGTACTAGTAAGTAGAATAGACAATTTAGTATTGGAACAATGACTTGAAGACGAAATAAATCTATATTTGTAAGGTGATTTGTGTAGCTTCGGAAGCCAGTGCATAGTTGGGACTTTCATTGTATTTGGTTCTGCTTGTAAAGAAGTAGCTAATAGTTTATGTTTGTTACAGATATCGTTTTTCTGAAAATGAAGTCAGTTGGAATGTTGGTGAATTCGTGATTTCCTTTTGCAGAACCTCAATGTAAAATTTACGTCAAACTATAATGATATTATTAGCAGCTTTATCAGCCGGGACAAAAAAAAATTCCTTGGCTAGTTCTTTTAATTTATGTTTGATACAAGAAAGCATAGATTAGAAACAGAGAAAAAATAGTAGTTTTACATTATTAAGATGATAATTGCTCCTGTTTCTTTGGTTTTCTGCTCCGTTATGATTCTTGTGTATTTTTAGCTCACCTGGCCCACAGGGCTAAGTGAGCTTTTCTCATCACTTAGAGTCCGTCGTCCATCGTCCATCGTCCGTCGTCGTCCGTTGTCGTCTGTTAACTTTTTTCAAAAATCTTTTCCTCTGAAACTACTGGGCCAAATTTAAACAAACTTGGCCACATTATTTGTTAAATTGTTGTATCTATTTTTTTTAAAATGTGTCCGATGACCTTGCCTGCTAACCAAGATGACCGACATGGCTGAAAATAGAACATATGGGTAAAATTACTCCATTTAAATAAACATCTAAAATCCGTCTACAGGGAAGGTATACTAAGGACACGTTTGCGGTCACATGAAAATAAAAAGATATAAGAAAGAAGATGTAATGCGATTGCCAATGAGACAACTATCCGCTAGAAACCAAATGACGTAGATTTACAAAACTATAGCTCACCGTGCGGCCTTCAACAATGAGCAATACCCATACAATATAGTATGCCATAGAAGGCCCAAAAAATACAAAATGTAACAATACAAACAAATGGCCTGATTCATGAACACAAAAAAAAAGTGAAAACAAATATTAGAGACCGCGACCAACGCCAACCACTTAATTGCAGGCTCCTTACTTGGGACAAGCATATACATAACATGTCATGTTGAAACATGTTAGCGAACTCTCAATCCTCCCCTAACCTGGGATATTTGTGTAACAGCACACCATGACAAACTATACAAATCTATTTAAAAATCGACACAAATCACAAAAACAACTACCTACAACACTTAAGACACAAAGTACCGACCCAAAAGTAATCACAGTTACTGGAAGCTAGTTCAAGGCCAATTAAAACTAATAAACATATCATTTATCGTAGATAAAGTATATTCAATACAGAAGATGTACACACTACTTTGCGCTGTCAGATATAAGTATTCATAATTTTCTATGTGTGTGTGACATATTTGTGTGCGACATATTTGTGTGTGACAAATTTTTGTGTGACATATTTGCTGTAAATGACGTCACTGTGACATCAAAACAAAAAACGTGTTCTTAAGTGCATACATGAAACTTTTTAACATTTATTTATTAACTATAAATGACTGTCAAGCAAGTGGGAGGTTTAATTAACTATAACACAAGTTTTACCCACCATTTTCTTTGGTTAATGCTTATACCAAGTCAGGAAAATGACAGTTGTTTTCCATTCGTTCCGGCTGTTGATATAGACAAGAATTTGCTTTTTCAGGTTTTATGAACTTTCCCTTTTTATCTCACTTGGCCTTTTCAGTTAGTTTTTCTCATTACTTGGCGTCCGGCGGCGTTGCTAACTTTAACAAAAAATCTTCTCCTCTGAAACAACCAGGCCAAATTATAAACATATTTCTTACTGGTCCTTTTAATCATCAATGGCAAGGGAAATTTATGAAGAAATCCTCTTTCATAAACTTATAAAAATGTAAGGTGACATATTAAATTAAATGAAAGTTTGTAAAGAAACACAATTTTCATTTCAGGTCAAAGTAAAACTACCATCTGGTACACCTACAAGTTCCATCAATGCAATGACGACGGTTCGTTGGACAGCTCCAATTAGCTACTGCATCACACTCTGCTTCAGAAGTGCAAGCTACAATGAATAGATCATATGAACTACACGATATATGACACCGTTTAAGAGACACAGTAACAAAACAAATAAAAGCAAAATTTATTTATATACATATAAATTATTTTCAACTAAACTCAGAAATTAAATAGAGTTTGAAATAAATTAGATATAAATTTGTGCGGTTTTTATTTTTTAAATTGTTACATATAAGAATCTGACAGTCGAAGTCATTGTATACTACACGAGAAAGTTTAAATTCCAGATAGCTGGGCAAAAAGGCAATTAATAGTTTAATGGGAAAATATACTGCATGCGATGAACATATCTGGAGATTAACCTCTGCCGGATTAGGTCAAAACTAAAATTTTTGGCACGAATATTATACATAAATAGCCCAACAGGTCCTTGTCGTGGCTCGGTGTTCGTGCATCCAGCTTTCTGGTATTTTGGTTTGTGTGTTTTGGACGAGTGACATTTTTATAGTTTTATTTTTTAGTATGTGTACCCTCGTATATCAGCATGGGTGTTGTAAAGCGATTGGGGTTGTGAAGCGATCAGACAAATGGATATCAAAGGTGTAATCTAAATATGAATAAAAAGGGATGTAGAAAAATTGTCTATTGGAAAGCTAATTAATAAACCCAAAATTCCCCAAAATATTTACATAGAATGCTTATCAATACTGGTTAGTTTTCTATACTCTTCGAAATCCATTTGATAGTTATTTTCATTTAATATTTACTCAAGTATAGTTGAAGTTTGATTTGAAGGGGAAATTTATATTGTAAATTAAAATTATTAGAGTAAAAGTAAAAGAGAGTAAAAGATACCAAAGGGACATTCAAACTCAAAAGTCGAAAATAAGCTGACAAAGTCATGGATAAAAAAAGAAAAAGACAAACAGACAAACCGACAAACAAACAAACAGACAAACAACAGTACACAAAACACAACATAAAAAACTAAAGACTAAGCAACACAAACTCAACCAAAACTTGGGGTGATCTGAGGCACAAACTGAGGTAAAAATGTCAAAATAAAATATAATTCTATTTGGAAAAAAACTTACTGTTTGCAGTGTTTTGAGCACAAGTACATTGTCCACTATTACATGCTAAATGCCATCCCTGATCACAAGTGAGATGAGAGCACTGGGTGTCCAAGTTTGCGTTGCCTGTACATGTTTCTCCGTTAGTAAATGCTGTAAAAAATCACCCAATGTTAACATTCTTAATAGTAATCTTTTCTGTTAAAAAGTGTTAAAAGGGAACAATTAAAAATGCTATAAAAAAAATAATTATATGTTCCTTCATACATAGAAGATGGGACTCCAAAATCAGATATAAACATGAAATATATCTTTGAATTTCACAAACATATCGCTTATGATTTCTAAAATTTTCCTAGTCGCAAGTTTTCCCTATAAAAATATAAAAACGGTCATAGTGTGTACGATTCGTGGAAGTAAGACATTTTTGTAATCAGAATGTAACATTTTAAATTTATAAATATGAAAATAAAAACAAATATATAATTACAAAAAAGAAGACTTGACTGAAAGCCAGTCAACTCATCATTTTGGTTTCAGTCATAAATATATTATTACCATTGAATCACGGATGTTTTCAAATACATGAAAATCTTCGGGATAATAGGCTGTGTCTTTCGTGAGCTACGGAATCATGTGTTGTTGTAATCAGTATGAGCCAACTAAATATTTGAAAAAGAAAGTAATTGATATGTATGCTTAAAAATCATGTTTACCAAAGTACTTTGTAAACAAGCCTCATTGCAGATAGTTCTGTAAATAGTGATTGTAAACCTATTTGGGTTGAAAACCTTATTTACGTTAAACGTTTAAACATTTTAAATCTATAAGAAAAAAATCTATATATTAAAACAAACCATTAGTTTGTTACTCACCAAAAAGGCAGACAGCCAGGAAAGCAATTACAATCTTCATTGTATCTCACGTACAACAATAGTCTGGAACAGCAAAGGACTTTATAAAGTAAATCCGTGCATTCAAATAGATAAAAACATCACGGTTTACATGTACCTATAATAGTTACTGCTTCACTATCATGACGTAACAAAACATTATCATTAGTACATAAATAAGATAAATCACGAATTCAAATAAAAAATTATATAACTTAAGATTAACATCATCACAAATAACAACAGCAAAGCAATTTGAAAATTGAAATAAAAAATACATTGTCCATATTTCTACTGAGCCACACCAATACACACATGATACAAGCAGAACAGTCAATTCCTGTTCACGAAATTATGTAGATAGGTATTCATAGGACTGATTAATCAGTTTATATGAACATAAAATTATAATGAGTTTAGACTTAAGCGCCAACATTTGTTATACGACGGAACACGTTATGAAAACATTGTATTTTAAAACCAGCTGAAGCACTAAAGAGACATTGATAGTCGAAATGTTCATCTGGGAAAGTGAAATTGGAACCGTTAATACTACCACTGGGATGATATCTTTTGTGTAGGACTGTTAGTCCCCGATGGTATCACAAGCCCAGTAGCCAGTTCTTCGGTACTGTTATGACAATACGGATAAAGTTTGATTTAAATTAGATGTTTTGAAATCAATGTATCTCCCTCTAGCATAGCTCTGATTCCTTGTTCGTGTTTAGATCTACTTTTGGTCCTTTTTTAGTTTTATCAGATCTTCAACGTTTCCTTAAGTTTTTTGACTTCGATCATCACTGAAGAGACATTGCTTGTGGAAATGTGCATCTGGTGCAATAACATTGGTACCAGTCCTTTAATGTTATCTAGAAAGTTAACAAATGTCAGAAAAACATGACGGTTATGAATTGTAAAATTTTGAAACAACTTTTTTTTCTATCATCCGTGAATGACAATTGCTAAGTGAGGAAAAGGAACTCAATATTCAACATTCCTTGGATAAGGAAACAAGTAGGCGAAAAGTAAAACATAGTTAGTTCCCGTAAGAATATCTACTGTCTTTTATAAACCCGTCCACAAAACATAGATAAGAAATGTGTATCAGACTGGTTTCCGCAAGTCCTTTCATAAATAAGGATTTCATAACAATGTTGACTACTCCTTTTTAAGAAACAAAATTGGATCAATCTTTTTTATTTAAATGTGAATATTTATCTAAAGGTTGCACTACCATGTGAACATGGACATTGATAGTATACCTGTTGTTTAGTGGTTGTCGTTTGTTGATGTGGTTCATAAATGTTTTTCGTTTTCTCGTTTTTTAATAGATTAGACCGTTGGTTTTCCTGTTTGAATTGTTTTACACTAGTCATTTTGGGGCTTCTATAGCTTGCTGTTCTGTGTGAGCCAAGGCTCCGTATTGAAGGCCGTACTTTAACCTATAATTGTTTTCTTTTTACACATCAACACAGCAGTTTCCAATAAATACTCGGCAATTCATATCTTTCGGAATAAAAAGAATCGAAAGTGTAATGATAATCAATTTCAATAGAGACAAAATAAAACATGATAACAGTTATCGTGGCATTGTTGACTTTGTTATTCTTGGCATTTTGCGTGTTGGTGGTATGTTTGATCAACGAAAACCTAATTTGCATGGCAGAGTTGCATGTGTTGGATTTTACAGTGATGAAAAAGAACAAGAGCAAGCATATTCAGAACACCCTTGCAAGGCTAGGAATTCGGTGAATAGTAAGTTTTAAGAGTCTTAGAATTTAGGAATGATAAAAGCAATTATTTAGCCTTAAAAAATGGTTAAAAAATCAATTTCGTAAATTTAATGTTAATGCTATTAATTAAAGAGGCATTAGCTACGAAGTTGACCAAAAATAAAAGATCAAAATATGATTTTTCTATTTTGTTTCAAATATTCATAAAAGCGAAATTGTGAAGTAATATTTCGATATTAGCAGTCAATTTAGTTCAATTTTTGTCAAAATAAGCTCAAAAACATCACTGATGTATAATTGGCTTGCAGGTCAAAAATGCAAACACATTCGAATCCCTATTCACGCGAACTTCAATTTGACCCAAATTTAACTGGAGATGGATTACGCATATGCTAATCATGATTTGTTATAAAGGAGAAAAGAATGTTTACATTGAAAAGAGATACAAGGCATCCATTGGGGAGAGCCCTTTTGTTGACTGATTTAGCCCACATAAAATCATTTTTATACAGGTAAAACAAAGATTTATATTTTTTTGTAATATATATCATGAAATCAAAAAAACAGACCTAGAAAAAATCTTAATCATACAATTGCACGTGCTTGTCTAGTCTGTACTTATATTTATGTGTTATCAGATCAAATGACCATCGGAATTCTTTGCGGATCATATCGATGGTTAAATAGATGGCATATAGTCTAATATACATGAAATGCTGATACATTTCAACGAGTCTATGCATTGTTTCTTTAGGATTTTTGATTTTTTTTAATATATGTTTAAGTATGTTATAAATCAAATACGAGAATTTCAGTCGATTCGAAGAACATGAATTTAATTCAATGTTAGCAACATTCTTTACAGAAATCAATTAATTTAGAAAATATCTTTGATAGAACAACCTGTGACAGTGAATATTTAAGATAAGGCTTTTCGCCTTTAAATGTATGTATTACAGGTTTAGACAATATTGGTAGACTTTAGGAATATTGAAAGCCAAAATAAAAAAAAAATGAAATAGGCAATTCAAATATCATATTATTGATTTCTGACAGACAATTGTCACGTAAAAGTCTGAATGATGTTACTTGATTAATTGATAATGATTTTGGAATTCAAGGGACCAGAAACTGACCTTGTTCACATTTTCCTCTATTACGTACTTCGTTGTAGAAAATCTTTGTTTTGAATAAAACTGATAGAAACCAGTTAACCTTTTAAACCAAACGTCTTGTCTTACGACTGAATTCTAAATTGACTAAAATGCAAACATAATATACATTATGCATGTAGTTCCCATTGAAATAAAGTATGCAATAATCTTTGTGTTCTGAAATCTAGTTGCGCAAAACAAAAATGTATTTACAAAATAATACCGAACTCCAAAGTAAATAGACTTGAATGTTTTTTGTGAACCATGTTCAAATGTATTCGCAACATCTACTCAACATCTGCAGAAAAAAAAATGTTTAACAGTTTATGCTAATGTTTCAATTTAGACACACCCGACTGTTCAACATACAAGCAATCCAAAGAACTGAAACAGCGACTGGTTATTTTATGGTGGAAATAAATATTCAACTTAGTACTTTAAACATGATATCAACAAGTCCGAAATGTACCAAGCTTCTATGTGCTGTGCATGTATCATGTCTGAGACAGGAAAGCTGTTGGTATTTTAGGTATGAGCTATCGGCATCAGGATGTTCACAGTGTACGTTGTATAATAGTGGTATAACTTCTTGGAAGGGAACAGGTGCAGGACATAATTTCTTGTATAAATGGTATTAAAATAGAAATAGTACAACATGGTTTTACACCAAACGGAATGCACATGTTTTAAGCCTTAAATATCACTTATTTTTAGAAACAAATTATATGTTCTTACATTTTTCTATTTATATCTGAAAATGGTTAAAATGGAAAACAAAAAAGACCTCATAATGGCGGCATATGTGACAATTTGAATGCTACAGTGACAATTCTGTGTTGATTAGACGACTATAAGTATGATAACCATTCCACACGACGACATATTTTCAACTAAAAGCTGGTCAGTCTCAATAAAACTCATTGAAACATGCTTTATTCGTTGACCAAATCTATAAAGCCTGATCTTTTTAATTATTCCCTGTAATTCGGAAATCGCATTATTGATTTAGAGTATGATCATTTATAAAGGAGACGTTTGTTGTTGTGTCTGGTGTATAATAAAGGAATTACAGTATTATATACGAAGAGCTACCACTGTCAGTTAAATATTTGATTGTCGTAAATAAAGATTTGCCATGGAAGACCTCAAATACAGTTTAATCATTCTAATTCTAATTATTTAAACATATTTTACGGTTCAATAACAATGCCAAATAGGATCAGACACAAGTTTTTTTTCTCCAACTCTAATGCATAAAGTTATAATTTCAGTGATCTTAAAAAGGTATAAAATAAAAAAATTAATTTTAATTCAAAGAAATATTTTAACATCACATTAAAACGTTGTTTCGGAAGTAAATGGAAATTCAAATATTTGCGTTAAAATAAATTGTTATATATGTACATGGTTAGAGTCCAAATCAGTCAAGTGATCATTGCTGCTCAACTCATACTTACCGCGACAAGAGGATTGTCTTATAAAATTGGAATGCAAACTGATACATGTGTCATATCAAAATTTTGTCTTTAGCAATCAATAATTTTACTATAACAACTGACCAAACAAAAAGTGAAAATTATTAAATTTTTACAATTTGGGTAAAAAGATTTTGAAGTTTAAATTTTTACTTTATTTCTAAAATTTCTCCTTATGTAAGTTACATTATTTTTGAATATTTATTTTCAATAAAGAAGAAAGAAAACATGACATACAACTTGAATATTTAGATTACATAATTTAGCTAGATAACATAGAGGCATGTAGCGCTGAGTTATTGAATTTGGATTATGTACCTTACATGTTAATCAAGGCTTTTGTTAAACCACCTTTTGTACAACTCGTGTGTGAAATTATTCATAACACCTGTCAACCATGACATGATTATTGACCGAACCAGTAAAAATAGGTTGTAGTCATGGTAGCAGTTCAAAGTACCTTTTAGTTTGTAAAAACCGGAGAAAGTTAAGAAATTAGTGATCATGCGACCAAGCCTGCATGGAAACAATTTAAGTTTTCTACGGTCACTTTGATTTCTGATTTCCAAGAATAATCACTTTATTTACTAGAACTTTCTCTCTGTTTTACACCAGGTAATTTGAATTATATTTTTGTAATTTGTTTTATTGGAATTGAAGAGTTTTATTTATTTTATATTTTTGGGTAACGCAAACTAAAGTTAAATTCATTATATGAAATTCACTTAAATTGAATGTGTATATTTTGTATAAGTTTTGTTTGGTTTTCATTTTGATTAATTATTTTGTGTTGGTTACCAACTTTTTATTTATGTTAATAATTGATAAACATTTAAAGAATTTATTTCGTATAAATCTGTTCTATGTTTAGAAACATATAGTTTGATTTTATAATAGTTATTTTCAAAAGCTTATTGAAAGTCCGGAAATATTTCATATTGTATCCGTAGTAACCTTAAGTGTTATAATGTCCAAGGGAGACAATTTATTATTTTTTGTTTGCCGGGAGAAGTTTCTTTTGTTGATAAAGCAATGATTTTAGGTTTATATCGAAAGCTACATAACAAAGACATTTATATTTTGCGTTATTTTTCTGTAAGTTGTATGTTTTTATTTTTTTTGCATAGAATACATATTTAGTTCATAAAATAGGTTTTTGAAAGCAACACTTTTACACAGGATTTCTGTTTTGTTAACAAAATTGTTTGAACATTTTGAATTGACTTTAGAACTTATATTTACATCGAATTCAGTTAATTTTATTTTATTACACACATACACAGAACTCGTGACAGAAGTAAAAGTTTGTTACTCAGCAACATGGGTATATTCTTTATTTTATATTTTACATTACAGTAAATACTGGTTTAAGCATTATGCAAAGTTATTTACATACCATTGGTATTACATTTTATGCGATTTAATATTGAGATAGTATAGCAAAGATTTTATTAATTTAAAAAAGTTTTATTGTTTCCATAGCAACAAGTTATTGTATAAAACATTTGAAATTAAAAGTTCTTTTAATTGAAATGATTCGGTTTATTTACGCATTAATTTGTACGGAAAGTTTTGTAAAGCTGTTCCACTTGATAAAATAGAGATTTGGACAAATATTATTTGGAACTTTGCACTTTGATTTCTGATTTCCAAGAATAAACATCTTTATATACTAGAATTTTCTCTCTGTTTTACACCAGGCGCTAAAAGTCATCAGACACAGCAGAAAAGTCACTACGACTTATGTTTTAAGGTGGATCATCACTATATATTTCATCAGATAGAATTTACTTACAACTGTATACTTTACCAAAATTTTACAATGCTTTTTCTCAAAAATATAATAAAAAACAAGGGTCCCGTGCTATTTTTCAAGCTACAAGTCGTGCAAAATTGCCACATACAGATATAATATTAAAAGATTGTTATGTACGTGTAGTAATACTTTGATAGCTTTGTTTGGCCAAAAATATTGTTCCCGGCAAATTTGACAGTTGCCGATTTTGCCTTGCGAAATTCTGCCAGCTTGTGGCATTCAAACGACATATTGTGTGTTTACGCTTGTTATTTTCCCCACATTTCATTAGTTATTACAATATATTTACCTGCTTTATAATGCTAAATCAGTGCCCATTTATTAAAGCTTTAATTGACTTCTTCCTCAAGAAAAACCCGAATATGGGTCAAAGTAAGGGTAGAGTTAAATGTGCTAGTATTTAATATATCAACATAAATTCCAATAACACAGAAACTGTATTTATATGCTTAATGCGTTACACTTTTTGTGATTTTTTAGAGACTAAAACCTTAAACATACTTCCAAATAGATTTTCAATCTCTACAATTTAAAATAGCTTTTTGAAAATACATATTCTTTTGCTTATTTCATTGAAAAACAAAATTTTAGATATCATATTCATGTATTCGCCATATGTCAATTTTAAGCATATCTTTTTTAATTTCCAACGGACATAACTCCCATTAGAGTGTTCGATCAACACCCGATTTTGAAATCGATCAAAATATTCAGATTATAAATTGTCATTCAAAATATCAAAATCAGTCAAGAATTCTACATATCATATTATTCTACAGTATTAGACGACTCTTATTATATAGAAGATGGTTGAATTATTTGAATTTCCTATTGGGATAAGTTCAAATAATCTCACTCACCCCGCCATTTACTGGACCCTCAATTGAGACTTGCTACTGAAGATTTGCGCCTTGATATTTAAAACTCTTTGAAAACGTGTGTCATGTATCAACAGTAAATAGTCTGGGGTCATATAAAACAACTTCTTGCATCATAGTAATTGCACAATCTGCATCTTCTCGAAGTGACGATCTGCCATTTTGACAACTGTGTACAATACATCTACACCTAATAAAGTACAGTGACATGAAAAATATATCATTCGAATCCAACCTAGGAGGTTATAATCTAATTTAACATCATTGATCCAACTAACACCAGTTATACAGAAAAGAGTACAAGTAATTATATTCTGTTTCCATATTATAATAAAAAAAATGTAACTAAAAGCCGTATTTGAAAATAAAAATAAGACCACTTGTGACCGAATTCCGCTATGGATAAGCATCGTGGTGCAATACATTCAGTTGTATAATCTATGATCATTTATTCATTGTTGGTTTTTTCCTCGGTTGGTAACTTGCAATGTTTAAGTTCAAAATTGCCAGTAAAAAAGAATTTCATACCCATATAGAAAAAAATAAGAATGTTGCAGCATATATAAAGTAAGGAGATTTCGTATATTTGCCAATGAGACAACTATCCAACAGAGTCAGAATCATGTGGATTTAAACGAATTATAAGTCACCGGATGTCCTTCAACAATGAGCAAAGCCCATACCTTATATTCAGCTATAAAATGCCCCGACATAACAAAATGTGACACAATTCAAAAGAAAAAACCCCACAACGGTCTGTATTTATGACAACAAGAAACGAAAAACAAATATTACCACTGAATTAAAGGCTTCCGACTTGGCACAGGCACATAGAAAATGTCACGGTGTTAAACATGTAGTGACAATATAGTAACTGTACAACAACTATATATTAAATACAACGAATAATTTGTTTAAAAATTTTAACATCACTTTTAATGTTATTCAATTGATAAGTTAATGGGTTTTGAATATGTTTGTTTTACTACCAATTTAGTAAAATACAGAAATTGTTAAGGTTTTTAAGATTTACTTAAAATTTCACTATTAATCGTTTTTTTTTTTAAAGCATTTGATGCTGTTGATACATTACCAAAATAACAACGATAGAGAATATTGTTTAACAACTTGAAACTTGATTATAAAACCAGTTAAGACTGTCAACAATTGACCAAATTAAATTTATCCTTTTTCGTTTTTCGTTAATATCGACGTGTTGCTTCAAAGCTGTCTTGATTAAAGTTTGAAAAGGCTATCTTTCATTATTGTAAAGTTAAATCGTTGATTCATACTGTCATGACCTGGCTGAAATTAATTGGAATTAGCATCCCATAACCTAGGTAATTAAGAGATAAGTAAACAAATCAAGAACATTCACCCCACAAACATCCATATGTAGGTACCCCGCCGCATTTTTGCGCCTGTCCCAAGTCAAGACCCTCTAGCCTTTGTTAGTCTTGTATGTGTTTTTTTTTTTAATTTTAGTTCATTTATATGTTTCGGAGTTTAGTGTGACGTCTATTTTCACTGAACCAGTACACATTTTTGTTTAGGGGCCAGCTGAAGCCCGCCTCCGGTTGCGGGATTTTCTCGCTGTGTTAAAGACCCATTGGTGGCCTTGGGCTGTTTTCTGCTCTTTGGTCGGGTTGTTGTTTTTTGACACATTCCCCATTTCCATTCTCAATTTTACATATGTCTGAAATGGTTTTACAATATGCGTAGATACAAAATAGAGAGCTTTTGAACTGAATGTCGTTTTAGAGCCTAAAAACCACAGACGAATCCATCTACTTCCTCTTATCAAAAAATGCAAATTCCCCCTGCCAAAATATCCCAGTATAGGAAAAACACTTAGTAGATATATATGATCATGTTTGTAGAGATACATGCACATAAATTAACAAATGCAACCTAAATAGCGAAATATCAGATACTGAATTTGATTAGTATACATTATGAATGCCTGCAGGAAAATTCTTAAATCACAAAGAAAGTAATATTAAAGAAGCAATATCCAGATTTACTGTGTACAAAAATGAAAATAAAACTTTATAAAACGAATCCGAAACTCTTTTCTGGTAGAAAAATGATTACAATAATAATCTAACAACGTCTATCAGCATTTTTCAAGGACAGCCACATTAAGCCGAGGACACAGAACCATACAAAACTACTGAAACTAAACATTGCAATGCCATAGTAGCTGAATAGAATGGTAACAACACATCTTGTTAATATTTATAATCAAATGCAACATTTGGAATTTCGACTCATTCATATGTACATCACTGTTAATGTGTCAGATCTAAGTAAGATGTAAAAGTATTAATAACACATGTCCCCCATGTATAGACGCTTCTAATGATTTCTGAGAGGAATTCTAGCAAAAACATTACTCATTTGGTGAAAACGAATATAACAATCAAGGGAAAATTAACTATCAAAGTCAAACCATCAACTTTGATGAAAGACTTATCATAGCAATAAGTTATAAACACAAGGCTAGAGTTTATTGACGAGAAATCTGAAACAAAGGCGCCGAATAATACGAATGTTTACCTTACTAAAATAAAACATTGCATTACAAATACAATTTAAGTTTTCTACTCATCTCGACTCCTTAAACCATAGAGTTAATGATATCGGTAATAATAGGTAAGAAACGAGTAATCTTTAAATGTCAAAGTGAGAAAAGGACATTACTTTTTAAAAAAATAAAAGTTTCGGTATATATCACTGCAGAGCTTGTGGGCACAGTTTATAAAGAAGTTCGATCAACTTTACTACATAAATATTGACTCGATACTATTAGACACTGAATATTTTTTTCTTGGAAGCTAAAATATTAAGATTGAAGTTTTCAACCATAAAACGGATTTAGCCCTTCCATTTTTTAGCAACTACATCAGAAAGAAGAAAAAAACTTTGTGTATGGGTTTTATCTCTAGCAGATTGCCTCTATTTATCTGGATTTTCAAAATTAGTGAAAATAAATGCTACACATATGGAAAAGGAAAAATTATTATTGATAGGTTGTAAGTTTGAAAAACATATTAGCAAATAGCATAAAAATTTCCTTGATCCAGATTTTATTGCTTATATAAAACAAACATATATTGCAGGATAGCTAATGAGACAACCATCCATCAGACCCTCAGGACGAGGTCGTTCACAACTATAGATAACGTTACTAACTTCAATAATAAGCAAAATGCATACCGTATAATCTATAAAATTCCCAGGTTTGAAAATGTTAAATAATTCAAAAGAGAAAATTAATTTATGGTAAAACAATAAACGAAAAGCAAAAAAGCCAGACAGTAACCAATGACAACCACAACCACAGAAATACAAGTTCCAGACTTGGACTTGCACATAAACTTGTTTTTGATCTCCAAACACTTCTAAACAAAACAAGTAAATAACAACACAACATACGAACAGTTTTAAGATTTGATAGCTCATCAAATCGGCACGAAGCACAAAGGAAAAAGAAAAAAGACAGATACCAAAGAGTACTTGCAGTTAATGAGACGTAGTTCTATATCATGTTTTTCTAGATTAAAATATCAATCAGTTCACATCAAACATATTTAGTGTTAAGACGTCATAAACAGTCGGAGAAAATTTTTTTTTAAAGATCTTAGATCTTTTGATACCAGAATAGTTGTCTTATCTGTAATTTTACCGATTGTGTCCTATTCCCGATTGTGACAATTTGACTGAGTGTAGATTCCACAGGCGGGTGATGCATGCAAAGCAGGAGACGCTTACCCTATCAAATTACCCAGTCTTGTTTCTTTTGGAGTTCATGCGATTTCCCTTTTGTGTTTTTTACTTTGATTTGTCTCCTTAAATGAGAATTTGAATATTGAGATTTGCACATCGGTAAACTACTGTCGCATTACTATCTTGCTTTATTAAAAAATAGAACCATACAAATAGTACGCAAATACATGTTCTCAGATACCATCTCCCATATAAAAAAATCACATCATGAACAAATGAACCTAATATATATATGTATTCCTCTCCTAGCTACAAAATGTATTCCAAATCAAAGATGTGGAACATATTCTATCATAATCATTTGGTAATCATTGCAATTAGTGTCTCTTCCATGACAGTCTTGAACATAAAAAACTAAATATTAAATAAACAACACTAATGCTCAGGTTGGCTGTAATTGTGCAACACAGTTAATAATATAGAACCTTATGGGAAATACCAGATAACTCATTTTGTCAGAAAACACTGTCAAACATCCAAACATACTATCCACACTGATCTGTGTCCACACTTGTAAAAATATCAAAATATGTATAAGGCAAAATCAATAACGAAACTCTGAAGGCCATCTCATAAAAAACTGACTAAGGACACCCGTGCTTGAAAGTAGAAAGTCTTAAGAGTTTTAGAATATTTTAACCCTTTATTAAAGAATGAAAACAACATTATTATTATTACTTATTAATTTCATGCGTCCGAAGCGCTTATTAACTGTTATTTTACAGATAATAATCGGATCGATGACATTTGATGTCAGCACTGGAGTGTTGACTACATGTACTACTAATCTGATGGTACCTACAGGGACGAAACGTCCATCAGCAGTGGGATAGCCTAGTGGTTGTAAAAAACTTCAAATTTACCAGGCTTATAACTAATAGGCCAACCCGCGTTTGATCTACACTTGAATCGAATATATTTATTCTTTGAAAATATCACACATAAACCCCAAATTAATACTTCTAAATAATGATTTTATATTCAATATTTTCTGTATATTTCTACGCTTGAGTGTAAATATTTTACTGATTGAACGATGCTTCTGAAGACCACGCTATTCCTACCACGTGCGTGTAATCATGTTTTTAGGAAAACGTATGTTAATTGCAGTATTAAAGGGACATTATCTGATAAATTCATATTCGCCGATTTGACTCAAATTCTAATATTTGATTTATAAATAAGTAAAACGTATATCCTGATTACAAAACGTCTAAAATAAACAATTAACAATGCATGAACCCGATAGTATATATTAGCATTTCGGGTGTATTTTTGTCTAGACGTCATTTAATTAACCATGGAGATGAACTCCGAAGACTGCCAACGATCATATAACCCGATATAAAAATAAACATATATATAAAATAGATAGCGACCACGTGCAATTGGATTTTTCTAGGTCTGTTTGATTTCATATTGTAGGTTAAACAGTATGTTTATCATTTGTTTTACCTGTATATGAATGATTTTTGTGGATCGAATCAGTCAACCAATTGGTTCATCCTTGTTTCACTTTCAATGTTGGTATTCTTTTCCTGTTGATTGGTGAATACATACGTAACGCATCTCCAGCTATTGGGTTAAATTGAAAATCACATGAATACGGATTCAATGAGGTTGAATAATCACTTGCAAGTGAATAATTCATCATCGATGTTTCTTAACTTATTTTGACAAAATTGAAACAAACTGGCTGCTAAAAGCGAATTATCATTTTATTATTTCACTTCATTTATGAATCAACAAAAAAAATCATATTCTATTTTTTTATATCTCGTAGCTAATGGCCCTTTAACAATTGCTTGTGTGTAAAAAAAACCTCTTTGGAAGTTTTATGATAACCGTCAATCTCTTATGGTCTTAAACTACACCCGCAATTCCAGAAACGTTTTTTAATGGTTCAACCAATCTCATTAGTTATATGAGAAAATATTCTGATGAACTGATTTACGTTTAAATTTCTTTAGATTTGAGTTTTCAAGTGCTACATAATTTTCAAACAACCATTGGATTATTATCAATGTTTCATTACCATTGATTAATAATCAGAACGCAAACGATTCAATAGTAAGAATGTTTAAAATGTCCGATTTTGTTTTCCCAGCAACTTTATATTTGTTTTACAAAAGTAATTGAATTAGCATAGATTATGTACTTAGACGAGAAATCAGACATTTCATCAATGGTGACAGAAATGCATCGTGGCTACGAAAAGACAAGTTCAAATATAAATTCATGTATTTTCTTTATGGTAAGTTTCTTTGGAATAATTAGAATCATTTAATACAAGTGTTATCAACTGGCTGTTTCTGTATTGGCCCTGTTATAAATTCTCGATCAGCTGTATTGGCCCTCGACTCGTCTCGGGGCCAATACAGCTGACCTTGAATCTATAACATGGCCAATACAGAAAAAAACAGTTTATAACACTATAGCAAAGCCGGTAACATTAATAGTTCAAAGTTTCATATGTGCTATCATCCATATAATGCAAGAACTCAATTCGCCAAATCTTTTCATTAACATACGCATTTCTCTTAGAAAGACAGACCAGAATATGGCATATGTAATTTTTTTAAACTTAAATATGTAAATAGCGGAATTTTCCCCGATATTTCTAGTTTTATCAACGAAAGGTGTTAAAATTATGAGCCTGCATAATTTAATTAAACTTATCTACCTTTTTTTAGTCGGACACATATAAAAAATGCGAAATTTTAGCCTGTATAATTCTATTAAAATTAATTACCGATTTTTTTTCAGACACATATAAAAACGCTTAGCAGAAATACAATTTTAATATTACTTAGATAATTTTTGACGTTTAAATTGTTTATGGTCTAAATTATAAACACCATAAGAAGGACTGCCTAAATCTAGTTTCAAAATACCTGCCTATACTTAGTCGAGAAATTCTACTTTAATAACCCAGACGTTTAACGAATCAAAGTTGAAAACCGAAAGTAGTTCCAACGCGTCAAATGAGTGCATTTGTGTGTCAGAACTGTTAGTCACTTCTTTTTAATGTATTTTATATTTTCATCCTGAAATGGTTTTTTTTTATGTGTGACAGATAAAGGTAATTTTCATTTTTGTTTATATGTATGTCTGTATTGGAGAAGGCGTGACTAAGATGAAAAACGTGTGTCTGGTTTATTTTTGGTATTGAACAATTAAATATTTAAACTAAAACTGTCAATAACGTACTGTTCTATTCAGTATTTTCATATTACACAATTAATTTCGTTAGTAGCTTTGTGTTTCTTTCGAAAATGATTATTAAAATATACGAATACAAATGTATTGGGAATGGAAGGGTTGTACGTCAATGAGACAGCATTCTAATGACAAAAATAATTTTTAAAAACGCCATCTAGGGAACAATATTACTGTCGTCATCAATGTACAGACGTCGAATCAATATGTGAATCTCCAAATCGTACATCAAAATAGGAAAAAAAACTATCAAAAACAGAACGTTGACATCCAATTATCCATAAAATATAACGAAAAACATCAAAATGTGGCATGCTGCAGCTAATAACGAGCTTCTTGACTTCGGACGACATGTATTTGTGTAAATCTAATCTTTAGATGATAATAGTATATATAAAAATAAGAAGATGTAGTATGATTGCCAATGAGACAACTCTATACCAGAGACCAACTGACATAGAAGTTAACAATTAT
Organism: Mytilus californianus; assembly: GCF_021869535.1. Taxonomy (NCBI): domain Eukaryota; kingdom Metazoa; phylum Mollusca; class Bivalvia; order Mytilida; family Mytilidae; genus Mytilus; species Mytilus californianus. The sequence continues at coordinate 25,460,620 of NW_026262679.1, read as the reverse complement.
AGGGACAGTACGGCCCTTAGTAATTAGTAAATGCCCATACTGCATAGTCAGCTATTAAAGGCCCCAAAATGACAAATGTAAAATTATTCGAACTGGAAAACTAACAGCCTGTTTATGTACAAAACAATGAACGAAAAAACAAATGTGATATACAGCAACAAACACCAACCACTGAATTACAGGCTCTTTACTTGGGACAGGTATTCTTAGACATTGCTTAATTTGATAAATGATAAATTTTGAATTCAAGGTAAAGTAAGCAACGTTGAATGAACAATTATTAATATGTTATAGGAGACATTTAAGTGGTTTAATGTCAGTTTTGGTTTCAAATGTGACATCAAGGTTTTTTTACACGCCTCCTTTTGGTCATTTCTGTAAGGTCAAACACACTGATTTCATTATAAGAATCTGAATAAAATGTAAAAAAGCATGAAAATCTGCATTGTGATTTCTGAGATCTGCCACAGACAAGTTCAGATGCGAGAAAAAAAGAAGGAAATAAGAATATTGATATGAATTGATTAGCACTAATATCTCTAATTTCGTTTGGGAGACTTAATGGTCAGTGTTGTTCAGTCCCGTAAATATTTTTGTATTGGAAATCTTTACTAAACAACAAATGAAAGAAAGATGTTATCCTATTTTACTTTAATACAGACTATATTAACACTTCGGAGGATGAAGAATTGCTGCAAGGTTTCTTAGCATCCAGAAGGAGTAACATTCTTCTAACCAATATAGTTTAGAAGTTTCTAGGTAAATTTGGTATTGATTGACTGATGATTAACTGAACTTTGCCTTATCAAAATCACATTCAGGAAAGAAACGTCTAAATAAAGGCAACAGTAGTATACAGCTGTTCAAAAGTCATAAATCGATTAAGAATAACAAATCCGGGTTACAAACTAAAACCGAGGGAAACACATCAACTATAAGAGGAAAACAACGGAACAACAGAAATAAAAGCCAGTGCAACATACATAGAAACGAACTATTAGATGACAACTGCCATATTCCTGACTTGGTACAGGACATTTTAAGAAAAAAATGGTGGGTTGAACCTGGTTTTATGGCTAGCAAAACCTCCCGCTTTTATGGCAATGTTAAAAATACAGCTAAAATGACATTATTACGTGACAGGAATACAGTACAACAAATAAATGCAAAAACATTCAGGACAGAGAAATACATAAATAAATAATATAAAAGAACATTTCGAAATGTTAACCACAGAATAATGACGAACACCTAAAAGAGGGACGAAAGATACCAGAGGGTCAGTCAAACTCATAGATCGAAAACAAACTGAATGAATTTACGACAGTACACAAATACAGCATAATAGAATTATGAACTGTGCGTCAATGTATTTATCAAAGTTGTACAAAAATCGAATATGTAAAAATGTTGTTTGTAGTTGACAGGTGTTTGGTTATTTGTAGTAAGGTCGGTTCGATTGGGATATTGAGTTCATGCACGAGTGAATTTAAGTGGTTTAAAGTCATTCGAGCCATTGCAGTCAAAGTGTACAGTAGCATTTTATTAGTTTCTCTTCAATTTATACTTTTCGTAGTATGGCAAGTTCTCAACCTTTAAGACATTATGATACTGACGCAACAGACAGAAAGAGATACTGTAACCAAAATTGCAGACATAACCTTGAACAATTTTGAACAGTATTTTGACAGTAAAATTGGTAGCCTAAATTGGAAAGACACGACGACGAATAAATCAGAAACCATGTTTAAACAGCTTAAATCAGAACATTCTTATAAGTTTAAGTTTAACGGTAACCAGGTTCAGCACGAATTTAATTCTGAAATTGATTATGAAGTATCCAGGATCAAACGTGCAGCCGAGCGTGATGAATACTCTTAAGTCGGGGATATTTGTCAAGACATTAAGGAGAAAATTCATAAGCGGAACAAGTGTATTAAGATCGCTAACAAGTCACCAGCAGGATGGAATACAGTAAAAAAAATACCTGTAAGACGAGCTAGCTTCGGATTCCGAGGATGAGAAGAAAATTAGGTCTGCGAAACTCGAGCCTTGCGTACCAAGAAGCACAAGGAACAAAAGCGTTTTAGAGATCAAGGTGATAAGTATTGTTTACATCATGTATTGTTTTTCATCATATTGAATATAAAAATTTTATAAAAATGAACATTTAGATACAATTCAGTACATGTCATTTGATTACGAAAATGACTCTCTCTCTCAACATCTGTTTAGGGAAATGAGAAGAACATATATCATTATTTGAAAGATAATGATACAAATTCATTTTTTTAGACATGATTGATAATGGTTATTCTATCCCGTTTATCACGATTCCAACAGTTATACTGCTATATTTAACAAGAACTATATAATAATGCTGAATTTGTTTCAGAAGCTAATTCAGAGCAAGAATTTGTATAGACTATACAACATTCTATCCTTCTTCAGAGCTATTAAATAATAACTGTATTGTACAGACCTTTGTGTTATTTATCCACTCACTGTTTCGGTTCAAAGATCGGGGAGAAGGATGTCAATTTTTGACCTATATGTAGTTAAACAACACGTTGGGAATAAATAATTCAGTTCTTCTTTTGATGATATCCAGTTATACAGCCGATTTTTTATGATTACTAACTGTTAAAAAAGTTTTAAAAAAGGCAAATAGCAATCTGACATGCGCAGATGATACTATGTATAGTTATCATGAGCTTTAGCTAAATTATAATGCAGTTATCAAGAGTTTTATTTTGATTATTGTTGCTTAATATACCACTGGGCTTGATACCAGATTTCTGTGGCGCTGAGTACATTTTGAGTAACTATTCGTCTTAATCACTTGGCTGATTGATTGTTAAAACTACTGCATGTGTTGATTAATATTGAAACCACGTGCTACTGACTGGTTGCCATTGAAGCTAATGGGTTGGTTGTTATTGAAGCCACTGTGCTGATTTTTATTAAAGCCATTTGACTGGTTATTATTGAAACCACTGTGCTGATTGTTATTGAAGCCACTAGACTGGTTATTGTTAAAGTCACTGGCTGGTTGTTATTGAAGCCACTGGGCTGTTTGTTATTGAAGCCAGTGGGCTGCTTGTTATTTAAGCAACGGGGCAGGTTGTTATTAAAGCCACTGGACTGGTTGTTATTGAAGCCTCTGGACTGGTTGTTATTGAAGCCACAGGGCAGGTTGTTATTGAAGCCACTGGGCATGTTGTAATTGAAGCCACTGGGCTGATAGTTATTTAAGCCACTGGGCTGTTTATCATTGAAGCCACTGGGCAGGTTGTTATTGAAGCCACTAGACTGGTTGTTATTGAATCCACTGGACTGGTTGTTATTGAAGCCACTGGACAGGTTGTTATTGAAGCCACTGGGCATGTTGTATTGAAGCCACTGTGCTGTTTATTATTGGGGCCACTAAGCAGATTGTTATTAAAGCCACTGGGGTGAATGTTAATTAAAACCACTGGCCGATTGTTTTATACACTGCTGATTGTTATTGAAGCTATTAGGCTGAACTTTCTTATTTGGTATGAAAAAGCTAACAACATTTTTATTAGTGTCATTGGACAGAAAACTGCCCTGATACATTAAATACACGTTACATATTAGCGTGTTTACTTGTTTAAATAGTTATATTTAAGATGCTGACATACACCTTGATTAATTTTTCGTTAAAATAACATTCACTAAGAAGTCCAATATTCATATGTTTCGAAATGATTCTAGACGTCTTTCACATACAAGAGCCAAGGCTAATGCAGGTATTTCTGATAGGATTTTTTTATGAAGCATAGCAGGTTAAATCGGACAGAGAAAAGGATGGTTACGTTAGAAAAGACTTTAAAGCACAGTTATCAGCTGTTTATCAAAATTTAGGAATTCAATGAATATTCAAGGCTTTTTTCCCGTTCTTTGTGTTTCGAGCGCACTTGTCTCTGCACAAGTGGCGTCTCCCATGTGAGAGTTTGTGGTTATTTGATGATATTTTATGTTCGTTTGAGTTTACGAATTAGAATTTTAATGTATTTATCAAAGTTGTACAAAAATCGAACATGTAAAAATGTTGTTTGTTTATAGTTGACACGTGTTTGGTTATTTATAGTAAGGTCGGTTCGATTTGGATACTGAGTTCATGCACGAGTGAATTAAGGTGGTTTAAAGCCATTCGAGCCATTGCAGTCAAAGTGTACAGTAGCATTTTGCCAAGTAAATGATATTAAAAATTAAATTATTTATTTTCAGATTTGTAGACCACTAGTATGGGGAAACCCGTACATATACCAGCTGCTGTATTTACACGAACTTTCCACAATATTATACTCAAATAAATAATAAAATGTGCGCTTGTCTTTGCAAGTGGCGTCTTCCATGTGAGAGATTGTGGTTATTTGATAAATATTTCATGTTCGTTTGAGTTTACGAATTAGAATTAAACACGAATGTATCAACGCCACAAAAAGTGACGTCACAGGTAAGTTTCTAAAAATTGAATACAAAATCGGAATTAAGTTTGTAATGGTGTTATTTGATGTATTTTCTAACAATTACGAGAATATTAATATAGAATTGTGTTAGTAATGGTGTAATTAATTGTATTTTCTAACCATGTCGGTTATTCTTCTAAATCAAACTGTGTAAAAACAAATAAATCATGTGCATGTAGTTGCTTTAAACTAGAAATCATATAAATGAACAAGGTGATTAATTATCTTTACATTTACATACATATAGAAAAATAATAATAGAATTAAAACCACAAAAAAATAAGACATAAAGAAATATCCAATCAGAATTACAAATAAAACCTAACTTAATACATGAACGTTGGCTGTATAAATACCGAGACACGTCTAATAGCAATGCGAATGCACACTCAGTAAATCAATGAAGTAAATGGTCGTTTACATGCATCTGCAAGGAAATTATTTGTAAACGTGTGATAAATTAAGGCTATAGTATTTATAGATGTTAAAATCTCGTAACTCGATTAAAGAGAGATCACTCGAGGTAACAAACAAAAACTGAGGGAATAGCAAGATACACGACTCATTTCACTGTCACAACATTTATTTTTGTAAAGATAGTCACCAGAAACGCTTGATTCCACAAGTTTGGAAAGCCAATATATATAAAAACGCTTGTAAACTTTGCAATTAAAAGAGTCTCACAAGAAAAGACAACACTTTCTAATGTCTTTTTTGCCTCATATGTTACTTATCAAATCCATAACGCTATCATGTTTGTTTTTTACAAAAACATAACAAATATAACTCTGATGTCAGCGGGAATGCTAAACGTTTCTAGAATGACACAGGGTTCGATTCGGCTGTATTCGACTGTTATATAACAATAGGATATCATTAGTGGAACGAGTCTGAATTACAATGGCTATTTAAATCTAGAGTAATCTTGAAAGTCAACAATACATTAATATGCAAACTTTAGTCTGCAGTTAATTTTAATATTTTAAGATACTACAATTGCGATCAATAAAGATTTGATCATACTGTTTTAGACTACTAGTATACACCTATTGACGTTATGAGGGTAATAGAAAGTTTGTTGTCCTTGAGACATCAACTATTGCCCGAGGCGAAGCCGAGGGTAATAGTTTGTATCAAAGGGACAACAAACTTGCTATTACACTCATAACCAGTCATTAAGTGTTTTATTATACCGAACAAAACAAATATTTAAAGACTACATACACCACTTGAAAAAAAAACAAATAGTCACATAAACATGCACAAGATGAACTATCGGGTTTTTTCCCGTGTGGTATTTGTCAATATTTTATTTACTTTAATCAAGATCAGGAATCCTTGTGTAAAAATTCCCGTGCATAAAATACACGTTAGCTAAAATATATTACCATGCATACAACAAAGCTATCCCAGATTATGAAGACGACGACAGACCATTACCATATATTTGTATTGTTTTAGTTCTTAAAATATGTCATGTAGATTTTCTTTTTCTTTTTAATTGCTTCTGGTAGGTAATATATTACTTGAAATTACGACGACATACACATACAGATTATACCGTTTACGATATTTCAGAGTTTAAAGTTGCCAAGCACACAAATCCAAGCAGAAAAGTCAATGACGTCATTGTTGTCCAATGAAAAATTAGTATGAAAAAGTACGGGAAATATGTTTATAAAACTATTTACCGGGGTAATAGTCTTTAAAACTATTGACTGGCAAATAGTCTGTGGAATGAAATAGCACAAATATTTCATATTTTTTTTATATATAGAAAAAAACATACTGAGGTATAATAATATTCAATACGTTTTTAATATATTTACCTATGCGAAAACACAAGAAGCTACTCAACAGTTCTGGATTGACTGCAAGCGAAATGTCTGAACTTTTCCCAACAGAAGGACCAGTAAGCCACTAACAATTAAGTTATATAAACACTCCCCCAAAGCTACAAGGCTTTTATGTTGGTACGCCAGACGCGCGTATAGACTAGAAGCAAAATGTCCACCTTGAGTATGACCGTAATTTTGTTGATTATTTTACCATAAACTACCCGATATATAGATTATTTGTTGTACATTTGCTTTTTACTATTCTTGTAAAAAAATATTAATTGCGAAATCATTTCCAGTTCCTTTTCGGATTATATTACAGTACATTACTTGCAGCATAAAATATTTTCCATTTTACAGAACTTTAAGTACTAAGTACTTTCTACCCCAGAAATAGATTACCTTACCTGTATTTGGCAAAACTTTTCGGAATGTTGGATCCTGATTGTTCTTCAACTTTGTACTTTATTTGGCCTGTTAACCCTTTTTCTTGAGCGTCACTGATGAGTCTTTTTTAGACGAAACACGCGTCTGGCGTAGACATATATATAAACCAGGTATTTTTGAGGAATTTTATCACATCAATTGACCTAAAGAAAAATAATCAGCACTATTTACATCTACTGTATAACATTGACTTAACTATATCAAGATTTTTGTTGACCTCAAAATTTGTTATAGAATACATTAAATAATTCAGGTTTACCTCTTATACAGGGCTATCAGACTGACATTACAAAAAAGAGGCGAAGAATACCAAAGGGCCATTTAAACTCATAAGTCGAAAATAAAAACAGACAACGCCATGGCTAAAAATGAAACAGACAAACAACAGTACACAAAACACAACATAAAAAACCCAAAGACTCAGCAACCCCACCAAAAACAATTTATGCATTACTTTTAATATTACATTTGTTTACACCAATGTCTTACAACCACTTCCAATAAGATATAAAAACGTTTGCAAAATTGCTTTTGTGATTTATAAAAAAGTTGTGTATCATATACATCTGTATCATATATATATATATATATGGAAAACAACTATATTTTACAAGTCATGTGTTAACGATAACTTCCGATTAGAAATGACTTGAAGGAGACATTTCGATTAAAACGAAAGTTATAATAGAAAAAAAAAACAATTTAATGTCCTGTCGGATAATTAACTGCGAAATTCAAAATTTTAAATTGCCACATAAGGAGCAGGAATTGCTAACAATCCTGGATCACCTGAGTTCATCCCAGTTTTAGTGTTTAGTTGTTTAGTGTTTTGTCGTTTTTCTTTTAGTCATGGCGTTTTTTTTTACTACATAAGTTTTACAGTCACCAACACGAACTGATTGACCGATACGATATGTTTGTGTCCAACTCACTAGCGACATGTTGTGAAGTCGTTGATTTTAGATCAGAATAGTAGTCTTATCTGTAATTTTGTAATTTTACCGATTGTGTCCTATTCCCGATTATGACATTTTGACTGAAAATGAACTGATTGTAAAATCGCATGGCGTGCATAATAGGAGATGTTAAATCTTGACTCACATCTAGAAATTGACAATGAGGGTCGGTTGAAAAGAAAACTTTACGACAAAAGAGATGATTTCAGCTTCCCAATTGTGAACTTTCCATTTCTATGTAGCAACATTCCAGCAGGACCTGCATACGGAGTATATATCTCCGAATTGATACGATATTCCAGGGCTTGTATTTCCTATCATTATTTCCTTGAGATAGGGTTGCTGCTCACAAGGAAGCTATTTCTCCAAGAGTTCCAAGCGGTGAACTTGAAATCATAAAATTTACCGACGCCATCACGAGTTGGTTGACCGTTATGGAATATCTGTTTGACAGATGACGACAGATATGTTCCAATTGTCGTAACTAAAATCCCGTCTCCTTTCTTCCGAATGTGACATACTGAATTAGACTTATCACCGTATCATCATACATACATGAGCAACACGACGGGCGCCACATGTGGAGCAGGATTTACTTACACTTCCGGAGTACCTGAGATCACCCCAGTGTTTTGTAGGGTTCGTTTTGCTCAGAAATTAGTTTTCTGTGTTGTGTTTTGTGTTTTGTGTTCTGTTGTTTGTCTGTTGGTCTTTTTCTCTTTTAGCCGCGGTGTTGTCAGTTTATTTCTGACTTATGAGTTTGAGTTTCCTTTGGTATCTTTCGCCTCTGTTTTAGAATATACTTAATTTGCTCTAATAGTAGTGCGCATATAAAAGCAAGAACAATGATGATTTTATCTCTTTTATATAGTTAATATAGTTCATAACCACTGTTAATATAATGTAGCAAACTTTAAATTTTAATATTTTGTATCGATGCAAATCAAATTCTACTTAAACCATTTTGTATACATTTGACGTGTTTCATTCTTTTGTTTCATGATATAATTACGTTGAACTAGCAGTCTTTATTTTAAAAAGCCAATCATACCACATCTCCTTATTTTCATATTAATGAATTCAAACACACGATAAGGTCAAGGAATGTGAATCCTGTCGATTATAGACATATATATCTATTACTGTGTATAATATAGCTCATTTTGATGGCATTTTCAACACGCGAATGCATAATATTTACCGATCAGTGATATTTTACGTATGAATCGGAAATTTGAAGATTTCTAAAAGTGTCGCCGACAATTTGACTTGTTTTTAACACAGATATATTGAAAAGATGATTTGAAGCACTTAATTATATAAAGTGCATTCCTTTTTTGAACGTAACTCTCTTTTCTACCCGGGCAATATTATTGAATAATCAAACACATTGAATATTAATAACCGGTTAATAATTGAAAATCGTATATGATAAAAACGATTCCAAAAGGTTACTTAATCCGTAGTTAGTAGAAGAAAAGAAGACACAATAGTGTGTTAATATCAAAAGTATTTCGGATTAAATGTATAACAATTTTAATAATTAGTCGTATCGAAACTTAAATTTGACAATAAAAATTTACAAAATATTGTAATAACTTGCTCGACAATCTCAATGAAAAATGAAGAAATGATACAAAACTTTAAGCCACCACGGGTCACACCCATATATTTACTTCATAAAGTCGGATAAAACATTAATCCATTGTGTTTAATCAATAACCGCCATCCCATGTGAAAACGCTGCAATTAGTAATATCAATGTTATCTCCTTGATGATACAGATAAATCGATCGGAAATTAACATTCTCGTGATCTTTTATGTTTTGTGTTCAAAGAAAATATGATTTAACAATAGGTACGTGAAGATTTAATTGACATTTCCAACATTTCCGCTAACACACTCTTACATAGTTTCGGTTTTATTTTTCCTTTCACAAGATAATGTTAATCATTGTAGAATCGCATGACAGCTGATGCATGCATACCTTGAAGATGCACCTAGCAACGTGTTTTACTTTTCAAGTCCTGACATTTTTCGTCTCCTCGTTGGCTCTTTATGTGGATGCTTTTGATTTTTGAAATAACTTCGTAGCACTTATATCATAACTAAATACCGGCTTAATCTATGCCTGCTTTGTCTAGATTTTGGTTGAGGTTATAAAACTCTTTAATTTAAAATTGCAGTCAATTTCAAATTTCTGTAAAGGGGGCCTTAACATCTCTCATGTACTAAACTCAGAATATATTTATAAAATCCCCTTTTTGTTTCTTACCGCAGAAGTTCATTTTAAAGTTCGGAAGCTGAAAATGAAATAACACTTTATACATTTGATACGTCCAAGGCGCTTTTCCTTCATCAAGAATACTAAACGCCAAAAAAAATCAAAGAAAGCCGTTGATGTATCTTAAAATACCTGTATAAATGAGGAGATATGTGATATATAAAACATTTAAAGCTTTTCTGTATAATGAAAGTAATACTACCAATTGTGTGCGTCCGAAGTGCTTTTCCGGAATTATCTTCATCAGGATCGTTCAAAGCCCAAAATATGAAAGACCTTGATGTATAAGATCCGAAACACGTGAAGTTCTATCTGATTTAACAGGACTTAAAAAATAAAAGCCAAATCAATTTAAGGTCAACTTTGCCCGATATATAAATTCGCTACATCGTCTTTCAGCAGCCACCATCTTTGATGCGACAATGATGACGTAAATCTGGTGCGTACGGAATCGGCAGCATATAATTTTGTCAAAAGGAAACTTGCATCAACGGTTATTATCAAAAGTTTTGGAATTACATATGTAAAACGTCTTGGGTCTTGTTATCAAAATATCACCTTAACAGATCAGCTTAAACACTCTGTGATAAAATTTGCATTCAAAATTATAACCTTCTTACCTGATTCAGTAGTTGTTGTTTGTTAATGTGGTTCTTAAGTGTTTCTCTTTTCTCGTTTTTTATATAGATTAGACCGTTGGTTTTCCTGTTTGAATTGTTTTACACTAGTAATTTTGGGGCCCTTTATAGCTTGCTTTCGGTGTGAGCCAAGGATCCGTGTTGAAGGCCGTACTTTGACCTATAATTGTTTACTTTTTACACATTGTGACTTGGATAGAGAGTTGTCTCATTGGCACTCATACCACATCTTCTGAATTCTATTCTTAGAAATATTATATAATGTATTTACAAATGATTTACTTTAAAAGTACAATAAAAATGTACAAAACATCTTTCTACTATATACCATTATTGGATTTCTCATTTGCCTATAAATAAAATAAAATCGATTTTGATTTGCATCATCAGTTGGGAAATTTGGTGAACAACGATCTTACTGCCGTTAATGAAATGAGTTTCATATCTCTAAATGATGAGCCAAGTTAGGCGCAGTTTTTAAAAAGTCTTTTTGAATGTTGATTTTCTTTAAAATCGTGTATAAGTATCAAACTGTGTGTTCATTGTCATTTAAAATTCTCCCGAAAAAAATTGAGCTATTTACGTAAACAGCTTTCCTATGCTTACCCTTTTGACTAAACCTGTAATAGGCATTCCTCCACATCTGTTCCGCAAGAGCAAATATCATATGTTCGTCTGCAGGACTGTTAGTTAAATAACAAAGTTGAGGAGCAGTCTTTACCCAGAAAAATTTGACAAAATAATATTTCAAAATAAAAACAAATTCGTTGCACCCTGTGGTGACCTTCAGAGAATGGATAAAGGCATCAAGTTCTAATCATTTACGATTACCAAATACTGCTGTTTGATCTGGTTCGACTTTGTAATCATTTTTCAAGGAAGAATTTTTAATAGATGTGAATTAAATCATTGATTAGATTATTAAGGAAATCAATTGTTTAGGTTTTTTAAAGGAAAAAAACATTCAAAAAGAATTTTAAATAGTAGTTTATTTAATTACTGATTAGATTATTGTTAACATAATTAGAACATGAGCTATTAATTATGGGTTAAAATTCCTGGGACTATTATCTAGACTTTTCCTAGATATTAATGTTGAGCGTTAACGTCGTTAGACAACGACACACAATAAATAGAATGGGTATAAATTTTGTGTGTCCATTTTTGTAGATATAGACTGAGTACTCAAGTATCCCTCGGTAAAGCCAACGAGTACTCGATTAGTAAGTCTTCGTCGAGCTGACACCCCTAATTTCTACATTCGACAAAAAATTTATTTATGTATAATTAAAATGAATGAAAAATTTGTATTCAGTAAAATGGCCTTGCGGTAAATATCTCTTATAGTTGTTATGGTTCCTTTTTATTACAAATTACAACAATAGCATTAATTGGACATGCTCTTTAATTAATCTTAGCTTTTTATACATTTCTTAATCTCGTTTTTTTGTGAAAACTAAGAGTATTTCGGTAGAGACGTTTGTTCTACGAATATGAGTTCTTGACTGATTGTCCTAAGAGTTAAAGAAAGAAAGAAAATCGAGCTATGCATACAGTTTCCACCTCGGAATAAATAAACTCGTCATAGATACCAGGATTAAATTTTTGTAAGCCAGACGCGCGTTTCGTCTACAAAACCAATTAGTAACGCTGGAATCAAAAAAAGTTGAAGAGCATTGAAACTAAAATTTCCGAAAGGTTTTGCCAATAATAAACTTCACACTTTTTTTTAACTTTGGACCTAAACATATTGCATTGTTAATAACAAAAGTTACAAAATGTGTTTTCTACTTTTCAAACACTACTTTTAGGTTGTAATATTTGTATTTATCATTGAAGTTAAATTTCCTGTTGTGATATTTAAAAATCGTCCTGTCTAATTTCCATTGCATATATAAATACAAGTGTGAACACTGGAAAATTATGAATTAAATAGTTATGAAATAAATTCATAATCATTAAAATATTTTCTAATGTGTGAAAAAACACACATAGAGAATTAATCACAATTTGCATTAGAAATATATGAATGCAACATTTGGCGGGAACAAACTGACATATTTGTAGCTATTTGCTTATTAACACGTTTTATAGACAGACGATTAAAATTTCAGTATTATTAAATACACCAAACACATCTACGTGTATATATCATTCGGTGACAAAAGCAGAATCGTTAAACTGTCTTCGTCACCACATAATATAAATTGTATAACTGGAGTTTATGTAACAAAGTTTAAACTTCTTATATTTTGTAAAATACGACGGATTTTACTAAACTACCCCATCAATCAATTATAACCCTCCAAAACTATTTCAGTTTGATTGAAAAATATATAGTATGTTTGACTCAACAAAGTCTATCTAATTTATCGACTTTCGACGTCAATGACATAGATTAAAATAAGTTTGATGTATAAAACTACTGCGGAAAATATATCCGAAATAATCATGACTAAATTGCTAAAAGTAAAAGAGTAGATTGATGATAAGCATGGATAATTGCTTACGCATGCGTCTGGATTCATGTCTTATTTGCTCAAAGACTAGTTATTATTAAAAGAATGTTTCATTTAGTTTATAACATATTAATTTGTCATGTTTACATGAATAACATGCTTTATGGATTAAACGATGGAGACAATTAAATTTTTGCGCAAATCAATTCCGAAATCAGTGTTGACATTAAATTTTGTTTGAGTTTACGCTTCCATGCATTACTCAATTGACCGAAGTTATGTAATGTTATATGCTGCGTTTGAAATGAATAGTGCTGTCTCGAATTATAACAAATTTATGGTAAGTAAAATGCTTTGTAACAAGTTATATTTGTCTGCTTTAAATAATCAGATATTACCCATTGAATTTGATTTGTTTTTATGTAACAAAATATATATGAATAGATATTCATATTTATGTATTTACGTGGCGTTCAGTACGTGGAAGAAACAATGGACAAATTTAATATTCGGCTAAATAACCATCGATCATGGTACAAAACCAATAAAAACTGTCCCCTCACCAGACATTTTCGCACAAAGAAACATTCTTTTGATAATGTTACTTTTCAAATCATAGAAGTGAATACTGAGTGGGACACCACGGCGAGAAGGAAAAGATAAAACTTTTGGATCCACCAGCTCCATACTTTAGAACCTGATGGTCTAAATGAAAAAGACGAGAAAAGATACAAGAAAGATAAAGAATAAATGTATTATGTAGTATCGTCCGTAAAATCTCTGTAATATTGGCCAATGGACGTTGCAAATTTATCTTACTTCAACAATAGATAATCTTGATCTTCATTGAAATTTTGAATTTATTTATAAGCAGCAAAATTTCACTGTACAATGAGCTGCAAAAGTTTCTTATCTGCATCCGATTTCACCTGGGTAGATGCACGCTCGATGAAGCTATTTTGTCTTGCGAAATATTGCTTTTATTTTTGTACATACTAAATAGTGTGTTAAAATTACATTGTTAGGCAATTTATAATTTTATTTGTTCAATTTTATTAATCTTTGTACTGATTAATCTACACTCAAATAGATTTGTATGTTATGTGTTGCTATTTACTGTGTTACGACGCAAGATAAAAACTGACGAGGAACGGTAACACCCGGCCACCGAAAGCTTGATTTTTGTCGAGCTTAGGTGATCGAGTGTCTGGCGCGTCGAGCATAGTGCAAGGCGATTTGGTGCCACGATATCTCAGTAGCATGAGTTCCGGCCAGGGAAGGCCATGGATGTGTCCCGTGGTTGTTTAAATGTTTGTATTGTTTCTATCTTTATCAATGAGATTGCTGGGAAATATATTGCATAATTTAATCTGTAATTGGTTGATACTACCCCATTTCTGACTATTTCAATGTACAGATGTAGCGTGAGCTAGCAAATAATTCCGTTAAAACCAGTAATCTTCAAAGCTTGTAGAATGGTATGAGGTTTTGTTTCATGTTTTAAGCCTCACTGAAACTTTGAAATGAAAAACAGCAATAACAGCACTGTCCCTTCGCTTAGAGTTTTGCAAACGACCTGTCTTGAATTGACGTCAATGACACAGATTAAAATACGTTAGATGTAAAAAAAAAAATCTACTGTGGAAAATGTATCCGAAATACTCATAATTTAATTGCTAAAGAAAGAAGAGTTAATTGAAGAATTATTAATAAGCATGTATAACTGCTTACGAATGCGTCTGGATTCATATTGGTTTGCTTAAGGATCAGTTGTTGTTAAAAAGAATGTTACGTTTAGTTTATAACAGATTAATTGCTCATATTTTCATTTATAACAGGCTTTATATGGAAACAATTAAATTTTTGCGCAAATTTATTTCGAAGCAAGTGTTGACATTAAATTTTGTTTGAGATAACATCACAAATTTATATTATTGTACCAGTTGAATATATTAAAATATTCTATGTATAAGAAGTATGGACAATTTCCCCTGAATTATGTTTTTGCATACCAGGGCCATATTCAACAAGTCGTCAAATCTTTCTTCATCGTATTTAAGTTTCATGTGTGTACTTTAAGATTTTTTATGATAATTCATCATTCTATACTAGAACACACCAGCGAAATCGCGGGTCTGGGACTGAATTAAAGTACCTATGCCTTATTTCTAGCCTGGGTTTTTAGTATCCGTATTGTCATCTGCTAAAGTCTTGCTGATTATAACGTGCAGATGTTTTTCTTGCTTTCAAAATCTTTCTGTTTGAACCTGTCTTGGTTTTCTTTCTACAATAAACTTACTATAAACTAAATCTCATTTTTAACTAATAAACAAAATTAATAGTGGTATTGATCTTCAATTTTAGTTTTCTGTATTTCGCAGATGTTTCTGATTTTCTTTTTTTCTGGATTTTTCCGAAAACATCGTAAAAATTTGATTTTAAATAGTGTAATGGCATGCATTAAGACAATAATACGTACAATTTCTATGTCAACTTGTCAGCATTATAGATTGCAAAAAACAACTCAGTTCCCAATAGGCGACAAACGTAGCCTTTCTGGAGAACAGGCTTTAGAAAGATGAACGAAACCTTGCTAGAATCATCTTCGTTAGCCAAGGGATACGATCCAGTCTCCTCCTCTCCACCCTTGTCGGATAAGATAGAATCCACGAGGTAATGAATTCCATTAGTTGCAGTTGTAACTGGCTGCATCCAATCAAAAAGCGCCTTTAAGATGATCACGTGTAAATGTAGAAAATGTAAATGAGCAATTGCCACGTGCTGATTGCGCGACAAGTTTTTACCCCTAAACATAGGACGATATTAAGTGACAATTTTAAAGTTCTTAATTAACTTATTTAAGCTCCTGGGTACGTTTTTCGCGCAAATGTTGGAATGTCAACGTATATTTTCGGTTCCTGCTTTGCGAAATTTGTAAACACTAAACACCACCATATTTACCCCTCCACACTGAAGAGAGTTCAAGTGCTGCCATTGGTCAAGAATGATCTGGTCGAAATGGGCGTGACTACTGATAGATGGCGCAGCATTGTAATCACAAATATTGGCTTAATCCGCCAAGGATGGAGAGGAGGGAACTGGATCGTAACCCTTGTCTAGCGAAGATGTGTTAGAACTAAAGAAAACTTATTAGGACAGTATTTTTAGTCCAAAAAATATAGGTTCCCGTTGCTTTTCTTAACGTAATTTGTACTAATCTCCCTTGCATATCAATTTTGAACTTAAAACACGTGTCTCATCCTAGCGTAGAAAATACTTCTCAGTTCCGTTTGAGCTAAGGAAAATATATTATTTTTCAGAGCTCGAAGTGTCTAGTAATAACAGATACCGGTTGCACACATCGACCAATCAGGTTTAACCATACTCTTAATTCCAAATACCATGTTATTTTCATAAATTGGCTGCGCCCATAATATTTAATGGTTGATTGTAACCAGAGAAATACGAGTTTAAAAGCATGACTAATATAGGAGAGTTTTCGTATTCATCTGACTTTTTTTTAACAGAAATTATGCTAGCAACTCGAATGTTTTTTTTTTGTTTTTTTTTTTTGTAATGGGGGAAATTCATTGTTCAGGCCGCACGCACGCAGGCAATTGCTGTTATGTTTGTTATTTGATTAATTTAAAATCATTATATTAATTTGAAACAATGATTGCCTAAGTAATGGTCAAAACTGTTTATCAATTTAATTTTGAAACAAAAAAAATATGTAACACTCTGGTTTTCTTCGTCCTTATTCACAGGTAACAACTGTTTCATATTAAGATGAGTCCCATTGATTGCCAACAGGAATGAAAGCGCTATTATCATTTAACTTTGTATTACTAGGTTCGTTTTTTAATCTAGACATTTTCGAAATCATTTTTGCATAGATTTAAATATTGAATAAGGAAAACTCATTTCTAAAAATTCCTATTTTTAAACTACACAGTATATTTTTGGCAAAATATTAAGATCATTTGTGCCAGTATTAATCAGTTATATTGAGAGGAAATGAAAGAAGGTCATACCGTGTGACCAGATGTGTCGACATGGATAATCATCTGATTCTGCATGTGTCAGCCTGCATCATACATGGACATGGTAATCATCTTCATCTGTGTCTGCCTGCATCATACGCGGACAAGTTTATCATCGTCGGCTGTGTCTCCCTGCATCATACACGGACATTGTTATCATCGTCAGTTGTGTCTATCTGCATCATACGTGAGCATGGTAATCATCTTCACCTGTATCTGCCTGCATCATACGTGGAAAAGGTAGTCAGCTTCACTTTTATCTGCCTGCATCATACGTTAACAAGTAATCATCTTCAGCTGTATCTGCCTGCATCATACGTGGACATGGTAATCATCCTCACCTGTGTCTGCCGGCATCATACGTGATCATGATAATGATCTTCAGCTGTGTTTGCCTGCATCATACTTGGGCAAGGTAATCATCTTCAGTCGTAACTGTTGGTATTTTACGTTGACATGGTAACACTGTTCAGCTGTGTCTATCTCGATCAAACGTAGACATGGTAGTCAGCTTCAGTCGTATCTGTAAGCATGTTTCGTTGACAAGATCTACCCGCATCATATATGGACAAGTTAATCATCTTCAGATGTGTCTGTCTGGATCATATATTAACATGGTAATAACTTCATCTGTGTCTGTCTGGATCATACATGGACAAAATAATCATATTCAGATGTGTCTGACAGGATCATAAGTGGACATGATAATCATATTTAGATGTGTCCTTCTGGATCATACGTGGACATGATAATCATATTCAGATGTGTCTATCTGGATCATACATGGACATGATCATCATCATCATCATCAGATGTGTCTATTTGGATCATACATGGACATGGTAATCATATTCATAAATGTCTGTCTTGATCATACATGGACCTGGTAATCATCTCAAGATGTGTCTGTCTGGTTCATACGTGGACATGGTAATCAACTTCAGCTGTGTCTGTTTAGGTCTTACGTGGACATGTTAATCATCCTAAGATGTGCCTGTCTGGATCATACATTGACATGATAATCATATTCAGATGTGTTTATCTGGATCATACATGGAACTTATTATCATCTACAGCTGGGTCTATCTGGATCATATATGTACAAGATAATCATCTTAAACTGTGTCTGTCTAAGTCAAACGTTGACATGATATTCATATTCAGATGTGTCTATCTGGATATACATGGACCTTAAAATAATATTGAGTTGTGTCTGTCTGGATCATATATAGACATGATAATCTTTTTCATCTGTATCTTCCCGCATCAAACATGGACCTAATTATCATATTCAGATGTATTTTCCGGATCATACATGGACCTGATAATCATCATCAGTTGTTACTATCTGGATCATACTCGGAGATAGTGATCAACTTCAGCTGCAGCTGTGTTGGTTATGCGTGGATTTGATTATCATATTCAGCAGCATCTGCCGGCATCATACAAGGACATGATTATCATCTTTAGTTCCAATCGCCAATTTGGTGATTATCTTCACCTGTATATGCTTGCATCATACATCGCGCACTTCAAATCTCACCCAGTAGCATCTGTTATGGTAAGGAAAAAGTAAAAAAACAAACATACCGAACTCCACAGGAAATTCAAAACGGAAAGTCCTTTATCAAAAGGCAAGATCAAAAGCTCAAACACATCAAACAAATGGAAAACAACTGTCATATTCCTGACTTGATACAGGCATTTCCTTATGCATAAATGGTGGATTAACCTTGGTTTCAAAGCTAGTTTAACCTCTCAATTGTATGACAGTTGCATAAAATTCCATTATATTAACAACAAAGTGTGAGCAAAACAAACAGACATAATAGGTAAAAATGTCAAAAATTTGGGTACAGCAGTCAACATTGTGTTATTATCTTAATCACTATAAAACAAAAAATTATTTCAACAAAAAAAAAAAAAATGGCATATAGACACTCTATAGACAAAGTACATAAACAAAAATGAAAGACAAGAATACCAAATTGACCATAGCACAATAACACAATGAAGGGATGTATAAATTCTAAGCCACGCCAAAAGTGTATTACCAAAAATGAACTAAACAGTAAATTTAAAAATGTACAAGGACAAATAAAAAGAATACATTAACACATAATTAAGATGATAAACATCGTTAGTACCTAGAATTTATACTTCAAGACTATCATGTATTATTTGTGAAGTTGATACTGAATATTTATCAACAAGGTCTTGATATCTTGCAATGAACGTTTTCAAGAAAAGGACGAAACGTTCTTCGACATAATTTATAGAAACAAGAAGATGTGGTATGAGTGACAATGAGACAACTCTCCATCCAAGTCACAATGTGTAAAAAGTAAACAATTATAGGTCAAACTACGGCCTTCAACATGGAGCCTTGGCTCACACCGAACGGCAAGCTATGAAGAGCCACAAAATAACTAGTGTAAAACAATTCAAACCCTGGTTCATCAACATTCTGCTCAGACACTGGTGACGTTTCATAAAGTCTGAGTAGCAGCTGCAAGTTCTTGAATACCGAATGAGTTAGATAATGTATATCCCATCTGCAGGTGAAGTTGGTATATTGCTGCTAAGGTGGGGGAAATTTATAATTTAAAAATTAAAATCGTCTCGTTTGCCATAGATTCTGGTATTGAGATTACCTTTTATGTCAAATTCGAGGTATAATTCTAAAAATGAGGTAAAGGAGGCTATGTCTGTTGTTTTTTTAATTTCTTGTGCTGGATGATATATAAATGGAACCCAATCATAAAAGCTTTGATTGTTTATAGGAACGCTAATGTTAGAAGTATTGTGAAATGGATTTATGTGGATATATGTCAGAGTTAATATGTCGCTAGTGTGACGATACAATTGATGACATTTATAATCAACGATATCGTTATGGAGACAATCAAAATTGATTATGATTTGAATTCAGTCATTGTTTTGATTAATTTATTTGTTCCGGTTTCATCTTTGTTAGTAAAATTGTCATAATAGTGTAACCACGTCTGTATATAGTGTCAAAAAAATACTTGATGACCATTACTCTATATTTGAACATTTGTGAGTCTACAGTTAGGTGACCTAAGTCAAAGCGCTATCATAGATTCATATTTTAAGTGTGCACAGTGAGATTTTACCGTCACTCGACTTGGCGTCAATCCTCCTCCCTAAATTTTTCACAATTTGTCCTCTCATCTTAAACTCCAAAGCCAAATTCAATCATGTGGGTTTGTAATAATGCATGGAAGATCCTTCATTATATAGAATAATTTGTCAATAGGTATCCTTTTTTCAATTTTTGAAAGTTAAAATTTTTTACTCTACGGAACTCGAGAGACGAGTGAACAAATTATTTTTTGTAGAAAGGATTATGAGAATTGTCGTCAACACAGTTCTATCATTCCAAAATTGCCGCCATAATCAATTTCGTCATTTATTGACTGATGTTTAAAAACAAAAACTTCTTCTTAAAATCCCAAAGCTTTCTTCAACTCGTCGGTTAATTTAGATGTAAAAGTGTTATAACAATGCTTGAATCTCGTAAATGTATTGATAATATACAAACCAAGATAAAAAAATACCTTCGGGAATGGGTTAGGTTTCAATCGAACGAGTCCACATAATAAGCGTGTCCTGCTAAAATGCATCTCATGCAAAAATGTCGCAATAAGGAATAGGACACCATCGGTAGGTTTCAGAAGTCAATTCTGGTATGTTAAAAGATTGAAGACATATTTCTCATGTGATTGAGACAGAACTTATACGTGATGATGACCGTAAAACTTGTGAAGTGTAGATTTCAATTACGTTTGTTTGTTTAACTATGTGTACAGAAATAATGTCTACATTGCCATGAACTGTTGAAGAATAATTAATGATATTAAAATCAGAAACGTATGCGTTCCCTCTATTGTTTAAGTACATTGTTCAAACCGAAAATCAAAGTTTTCATAGTTATTATCGCATGCCTATTCGTAGCTTTTATCACATGTCATTTCGTCGTCACTCGGCAAATCTTGAAAATATCCGCAAACTCTACATTTTCAGTGAAAAAAGGAACACAGTAGAGTGAAAAACAATATTAGGAAACAAAAAAACATAAGTGTATGTATTTTCACAAACGTCTTTTTAAAGAACTTACAATTTGATGTTGAAACGATAAAAAAAAACATATGATATGATTAGTGTAGAAGGAGAAGTTATTTTGAAATGTTGAGCCATCTGGAAGGTCAGTATTGGAAAATAGGAAATACAAGAAATTTAAGCTTAAGGTACAAATCGCTAATAATTTAACCTCTGCTTTACAATTAACAGCAATTAATGTTTCATGAGACATTGACTTTTTATCGTCTATATCTCTACCGTTGAATGATTATCGCTAATTAACTTATTACAAAGAAGGAAAACAATCTTTTTCTTTTGTTTCCAACGACATGATAATGTGGGAATAAAAAAAAAACGAACCCATGTAACTGTGTAAACGAAGTAAAACATAATTGCTAAACTTTCAATCAAAGAATATAAGGAAGAAATCCATATAATTTGTACAAAGAAAATTCATTTTAGTTGTATCTAGCTTACTTTGCAATTACATTTAAGTGACTATTGAACCAACAATTGTTTTTACTCTTTATAGCTTGATTTAATGGACGACAAAATCGGTCTTTAAAATACAAAATCACATAGCACATTGTAATCATTATTTATTGTAACATAGAAACATCAGAAAAATGTCCACACATTACACATTAAGCTGAAAATCAGGTTTCGTGATTTATATCCAACTTTAGGCAAAGAAACTTGGTCAATAAGAAAATGAAAAAAAAATGAGTATTTTAAAAAATAAGAAGATACGTAGTGGCCATTAAAAAACAAAATTAGAAGAAAGATATACAACACCCTGCCATAAAATTAAAATAAAAAACCTTACAATAAAAAAAACCCGTTCTTTTTTAATTTTCGTCCGTGCGAAACGCATTTGAAAGCCAGGAATATATAATTACGTAAAAACAATAAAGGGACCTAAACAGAAAATCAGCTAACATTTCATAAAACACTACACAAAAAGTGAAAACCCAAATCAACAAGGTGTCCAACCTTACCAAAAGAAAGATCGGGCTCGACCAAGAATGTGACATTCCCTATTTGTTGAAAAGAGGTAAAAGATTACCAGGGCGAATAAAACAAAAGTCGGAGAAAGAGAGTCTATACCATGACCAAATCTAACAGCAAACAGAAAAAAAACACAATGTATGATTGTCAATGAGACAACTATCTATTATTAAGAGCTCAAAGGGACAAGTTGACAATGTAAACAACTATAGGTCAATGTACGGCGATGATCAATGAGCAAAACGATACGCTCTTTGATGCGTACAGGATTCTGACTTGGGACAGGTATTTCAACAAAATGGACGGGTTGAACATGTTTTTAGCGCTTACCCTGAATCAATGTAATATTCAAATCTCTATTTTTACTTCAATTGACGGTATCAATTCAAAGCTTTCTTTTTTTCAAGCGTGTAGTTTTCAATTTTTTTTAACAAGATAGAAGTGTATTTCTGAACTTTCTACCAGATTATAAACGTCTAAAGGTCTTTTCAAACGGCATTGATTGATTTAGACATATTGTGAGTTTTTAAAAAACGAACAAGTATTTTCTTAACCAATAACATAAATTTAATCGAAATATTTTTGAAAATTGCATTTCAAGTACAAATTTATTCATGTTGGCTTACAATGTCCTTCAATGCAAAATCTTACAAAAACATGTGCATTTACAATGACTTCTCAAAATTTCATAAATGCAATGTGTAGCATTGGGTAACTCTTTTATTTCAAAGATATAGGCAGAATTGATGAAAGGTATTTTAAATGTATAATTTAAAAGCTGTACAATTCTGATGTTGGTAAATTTCATCAACTATCCAGTTTTAATACTTAAGTTGAACAAACACTTAGGTCATTATTTCTACCTCTTTTTACCATAGTCCAGATAGACTTGTTTATTTATCGTGTTGATATAATTTCGTAAGAACGATTTGATTTATATATATAAGTAAGTATCTATAGACTTGTTCATTTAATTTGTTGATATAGTTTTGTAAGAACTATTTCATGTTTATTTATCATAATTAAGTGTGTATATACTTAATTATAATAGATATATATCAAATAGTTCTTACGAAATTATATCAACAAGTGTAATGAACAAGTCTATCTGGATTATAGTAAAAAGAGGTAGAAATAATGTATTTGTTCACCTTTAGCGATTAAAATTTATTTTTTGAAATAAAGGAGTTATCCAGTGCTACAAATTGTTAATTAATATAATTTTGAGACGTTATTGCAAATGTTGTAAAAGACATAACGTACGAATATATGTTAACATTGATATGCTGATTTAAAATATATGTCACCATTTATTTATCAATAACTAAAAGAAAATCTTTATCTTGTATGTAGAATTTTTTGTTGATCATAATGATTTCCTTGTCTTGGTTGTTCATTTTATATATCTTCATTAAATGTCAATATTCAAATAAATACTACTAAACGGAATCTCTCACACAGATTAACGCAGAATCAACGATAAATATTCGATGTTGAACCTAGCCTTTTTTTCTATAGGCCACGAAGCCTTCACTTTAAGGTACATGTTGAAAATCGAAGATACCGGAAAAAAAGATAGGCGAAAGATACGTAAGGGACATTCAAATAAACTGACAACGCCATGGCTAAAAAAAAAGAAACAGACAAACAACAGTACACAAAACAAAACATAGAAAACTAGAAAGACTGAGCAACACGAACCCTACAAAAAAACTGTGTTATAATGCTTATTAAAAAAACATGAATTTAGTGTAAATTTACGAAAAAAAAAACCAAACATTTGCATAGACAAACGAGGAATGCATATTCGAACAGACCAAAAAAAACAACATTTAAAGGTAGATTGACAGTTTATTTCCAATATAAGGCGAAATGAAACGCATTTTTTCCGGAAGAGTAGGAATATATTAAATCGTTTGCAACACAAGATGTATTGTCCGGTGGTTAAAGCTGGTAGCCCGGCAATTCCATGAGAATGAAGTCATTAGAACTTCAGGCAGATTATAATAAAAGATTTGTGATATATTCTATCTTTTGTGTACCTGCATAGCTTTCTTTATTGATGAAACCAGTTTAACCTTAATGTAATCCTAACTGAGTTGTTAACATATGTGGTTTTCTGGTTTGTTTGTTGTTATTTTTTTTTTTTTTTTTTTTTTGTGTACTAAGCAAAGTGAAACGTCATTTCCTTTGTCGGAATAGGAAGTGTAAGGTAATGATTGAATCGTTTTGTTTTCCCTGAAATGCCACAAGTCAAAATGCTTGCAATCTCCTGCTAACTTGGAGGTGTAGACATCTCTGTTTGCCGTCTGTGTTTTTATTTTGTTTACCTTATGCATAGGACAGAATTATGTCCGGTGATACATGCATAACTTGCAGTTCGCCAAAGCAACCGGTCTTGGTCCGTTTGGAATACATGTCATTTCTCCATGTTTTTTTCTTTGTGTGTTTTTTACTAATTGGATTTAATTTTGAACAATTGATGCCTCTTATCTAAGATAAACAACATTTTCAATTGAATCTAAACAACACTTTTTTGAACTGATAACGTCCTTAAAGTCACATGCAAGGGCTGTCAAGCTATGGATATTACCCTGTACAATAGTAACTTTGCAAACAATGTTGATAGAGTCCAAAGAAGCTAAGCTACTAGTATCGAATATATTAAACCTGTTTTGGTCAAAAGGACAGCTGTCGTCTTATTATTGTTTTATTCGACGCACTTGGATTTTTTTTGTAAAATCTGTGATGCCGACCGGACAATACCCTTCGGGCGCTAAGCTCTTCTTTGGACTGAAAGAAAAAATATTAAAATTTGTTACAGGGCACCCAATTTAGGTTTTCTTGTAACTGATCACAGTAGCAACATTGAAGATTGTAAGTGCGGATGTGAAGAGAGAGAGAGAGATCATAGCAAAATATAAACGACTTTATGTGCTAGTTATTAAGTAGTAGTTTTAACATGTTTTTGTACCTATCAATGAATAAACAAAAAATAAAATGGAAACAAACAAATAGAATACATTCCAATGATTAATTTTAAAGTCAATTCTGTTGATTAGAATTCATCCAGGGTAATTCATAAAATCAGAAGGCACATTCGATGGATACTAATTATGGATAAAAAATCCAATTTTGAAATTTATATTATATCCCATGGCTCACTCAGAAGTGATCTTTGTTTTACTGATGATGGAATAAAAATGGTCTAAAGTACATTTTAAGTTGAAGTGGAATTTTCAATGACACCGTATTTTCTTTACAAGAAAGACACACAGCAATTCGATACAAAAAACTTTTTCTTGATCACAATCATCCATCAAAATCTCGTCTCGATACACTCTATTATGATTGATCAGATGGTAGATTCCAAAAGACTAATAACGCTAGACTTAAACGTTAATAAAACAGAAGAACTCAGTAATTACATCGGAATTAATTACTTCCCTGCTTTTCAATCCGATTTTTTTGAGAGAAAATACATTTAAACATAAAAGATTTGTGGATTCGGTTAAACAAAGCGGGGATCAATTTTTAGTTAATAGAGATAGTATAAAATGGTTTTAACTTTCCAGTTTCATAATATTCTGTAATTTCTGAAGGTAAACATGAAATTACTGCGAAAGTTATAATAAAAAAAACCTCACATTATTAAAAACAGATGGATTCTATAGTGCAGGTAAGTCATCAAAGTTTAGTTTATTTTCAATTAATGCTAGGCATCCACAATTTCTAGAAGAATGTAAATATCCTGAGATATTATTTGATCTAAATTTTTTATACAGTTATTGAGAAATATTCTTGAGAATAACTTATCCGGAGCACCTGAGATCACCCCCAGTTTTGGTGGGGTTCGTGTTGCCTAGTCTTTAGTTTTCTATGTTGTGTCATCTGTACTATTATTTGTCTGTTTGTCTTTTTATTTTTGGCCATGGCGTTGTCAGTTTGTTTTCGATCTATGAGTTTGACTGCCCCTCTGGAATCTTTCGTCCGTCTTTTATCTCATATGTACCACTTCATATTTTCTCTTTAAGATTGTAGAGTCCTTCCGAATTACTTGTCCTGTATATTTATACATCATTTCCTGGCAATTTATATAACATATATAGATATATCATCTCATCATTTCAATTTTGAATTTTATAATGACGTCGATTTTTTGTTTTTTTTTTCATTGTCTGTAATTAAAATTGTTATTGTCAGTCATGTATTTGATTTCGAACTGTCTTATTTTTATGGTAAAAGCTATATGACATAGAAACTCTTCTTGACCTTTATGATAAATATACTATTGTTTTTGTACTTTCAAATGCAGTTAAATGATGTTATTTCAGTGCGCGCAACAAATTGTTAGATTAAGAGATACGAGGAAGATACTTTGGAATTCTATCAAACTGCAACAAGTCATTCAGCAACTTGTTTAATTTCAATTCTGGACATCGGTTATAGACAGGGAAAGTGACCGTTAATTAATTTGGCTATGTTTAAGGTCCCTTCGCGTCATACAGCTCTTCACGTGTTTATGTCTTATACATTCTTGGCTTTCAAAATATTTGGGTTGTATCGTTTGCACGGAATGAATAAAGAATTATTTTCATTATTACAATTTAGGTGTACAAAATTAGTTTGTTACATAGAAGTGAGTAATTTATTCAAACAAAACAAAAATACATGGGACTATTCAATCTATCGAATCTGGGGTATAGGGAGGGGACAAATAACACACACTATAGTGTCGAGAATTACAAATATTTATGGGGAAAGTGTTTCGAGACCATCAAAACTTTAATGGTTATTGTTATATATAGTGTGCATCGCACAAATGAAAAAGATTTCGGAGGAAATAATTCTGCAGTTTTGAGTAATTGACTCGGGTTCTTCGAGGACATTTCTATTTTAGTAGGCGGCTAGCAGATTGCAGAAAGTCAGAAAGTCATAGAATATATTGTACTGAAGTAGAAACTGTTTATATATCATTTTAAACAATTTAGACAATTTTTTTTTAATTGTGTCACATTTTGTCATGCCGGAGCTTTTTATATGGTATTTGTGTTGCTCATTTTGGTAGGCAGAACAGTGCCCTTTAGTTGTATACATCAAAGTTTCATTTACAATCATACCACATCTCTTTATTTCTATGTGTCCGCAGTTTTATAAACACTACATAATTCGTTGACTATGTTGAACGCATAAATCCCATCGAACTTGAGAAAAAAGGATACACCAGATACAGTTAAGTCTGCCACATATCTTGACTTACATCTAGAAATTGACAATGAAGGTCGGTTGAAAAGAAAACTTTACGACAACAGAGATAATTTCAACTTCCCAATTGTGAACTTTCCATTTATATGTAGCAACATTCCAGCAGCGCCTGCATACGGCATATATATCATCCAGTTGATAGGTTATTCCAGGGCTTGTATTTCCTATCCGGATTTCCTTGATAGTGGGTTGCGGCTCACAAGGAAGCTATTAAACCAAGTTTCCAAGTGGTTACGTTAAAATCATCACTTCGTAAATTTTACTGACGCAATCACGAGTCGGTTGACCGTTACGGAGTATCTGTTTGACGACGGATGTGTTCCAATTGTCGTAACTACAATCCCGTCCCCTTTTCCCCGAATGTTATTGACCGAATTAGACTTACCACCGAGTTTGTACTTACATGAGCAACACGACGGGTGCCACATGTGGATCAGGATCTGGTTACCCTTCCGGAGCACTTGAGATCACCCCAAGTTTTTGTGGGATTCGTGTTGCTCAGTCTTTTATATGTTGTGTTTTGTGTACTGTTGTTTGTCTGTTTGTCTTTTTTTTATTGTGTTGTCAGTATATTTTTCGACTTATGAGTTTGAATGTCCCTTTGGTCTCTTTCGCCTCAATTTTAAAAGTATCAGAAAAAGTAGTAACTTTATGCTTTGTTCGTAAAAGTAAAACATAAAATTTAACCTTTGCTGTATGTCTTATAAATGAATAAATTTGCTCGACAAAATATTATTTACTTAGTAGTATTTATTTCGGCCTGATACGTATAAACTGTATATAAGCCTTACATGATGTAACATTAACTTTGGCTAAACATCTAGTATCAACAAGTTGGTATACTTCTTTGGTGAATAAATTTGAAAGTTGGGGATTTAATTACATCTCTGTTAATAGCAGTAAAACCTTCTGATAAAACTTATCTAACTTAACAGGAGTAAGACACAATGGAACATCTTTAGTATATTTAGTATATATTTGTTTTAATTTAAGGCAACTAACTGAGGTCCTTAAACCAAGTTGCAAAACACAGTATAATGGAAGGTGTACACCTAATAATTGCTGTCGGAGGTAAGATTGCTATTTCATTGATATACGAAGTTTAAGACAGAACAAAGGCGAGTTATCGTTGTTGATTCGGAGGAAGAGGATGGCAAGAAAGGCAAAGGGACTTTGAAACATTATATAACTTTTAAGACAGAAGAAAAGCGATAGAAAATCGTTTTAAATTTGGATTCGGGATTTCAAAAATAAAAAAAAAAAAAAAAACAGAGGGAAAACAATATATAACTTTAAGACGGAAAAGAATAGGCCCAACATAAATTTTAGCATTGAATAATTAAGTGCGAGAAAGCTTAAGGACATGGAAAATTATCATTTAACAGAAGCAATGGAGCGTAGTTTTGAGTTGGGGTTTGTGGAGGGCATGACGGAACAAAGGAAGAGTGGCAAAGGAAACTTGTTCCAGTATATTTACTATATATTAGTACAAGATGGTTTAAAGCTTAATTTTATATTTGTAAAGACCAATATGTAGACTTTCCTGGCTTTCCAAGTAATTTGAATGCAAACGTGCGGTTTGGAGGGAGGCGCCAAACATATTTCCTGAAAAACTCTCATTATACCTCCTACGTAATTGCTATGCACTCCAATCATTAAAATAAATACTATGCATTAATTATTAAAATAAAACAAGTATTTGTTTCATTTATGATTATTCGTAGACGTTTGACGTTTAGGAATCAAACCAACAGTTCACCCACTCCAATTCAGAATATATGTAAAAATGGACCTTCTCTGTCAAAAATAGTGTTTTTGATGTAATTTTATGCTTAAACTAACAAACAATTTTGCAGAAACGAAACTTTTGGTGAAAGCGAAATATATATAGACCATTTTGAGCTCAAATTTACTTGTCCATGATTTTGCATTAACACAATTGAGGATTAATGTGCTCCATAGTATACTTATTTAAGATTTCAAAATAACCAGGCGTAATTTGTAGTAGCAGCTGACTTCCGAACGGTCGTGTTTCACTACAAGACGTTAAGCATAAGTTGAACATTGGCATTAGAATTTTCTCCTTGACAACATGTATTTACGTTTTGGCAATAAAGTTTATCGACAGATTGTAGGTGTTCCTATGGGCACCAATTGTGCCCCTTTAACGGGAGACTTGTTCTTGTACTGTTATGAATCACAGTTTATGGCAAAAATCAGTAAAGACCCATATACATTCCATTTAATTCATAAATTCAACAATACTTACCGTTATCTTGATGATACTTTTTCGTTAAATAATCAAGAATTCTCTAAATATACTGCCGAAATGCACCAACAGCAACTTACTTAATTTATCAAATATTAACAGCAATAACTGTCCTTTCCTAGATTTAGATATTTCAGTTTTACACCAGAAACTCTATACAAAAACTTACGACAAAACGGAATGATTTTTCATTCCCTATTGTTAATTTTCCTTTTTTGGACGGCGATGTTCCTCTGGCACGACCGTATGGTGTTTATATATCCCAAACTCGTTCGTTATGCCCGTGTCTGTAGTGACGTTTTGGATTTCAATCAGCGTAATCCATATATTACTGGTAAATTATTAAGTCAGTAATTTCGTTACCACAAATTATAATTATATACGATCTGGGTAAACTTATCAATCCTTTAAGTAAACTTATTCTAAAAGGTTACCAATTCAACACTGTAATTAGATATTTGAATATTGTTTTTATTGGTATAAATATTGATTTTTTTATCAGTAAATTAAAATCATACTAATAGTTTTTGTTATACACATATGCACTTTAACGGTACTACAATCTGTCGATCCTTTATTTTGGCATTGCACAAGGTCATTTTTTCTCTGACTGTTGATGACGTCTTTATACGAAATCCATTGGATGTTGGATGTGTACTGATTGATATTTTAGTCTTAGATACATGATTTTTTTTTATTAGTTGTTAATGGCTTGAACTAGCTGTCAGTAACTTCGAATACTCTCAGATCTGTACTTAGTGTCCTTTTTGATGTTAGGGATGACGGATGGATAAATACACTGCCACGTCCGGTCTGTGTTTATGCTTGATATTTTTCTGCCTTGTATCGAATTGATGAGTTAAGCTTTTTTCAACTGATTTTCATAGTTCTTTCTTATGTTGTGCTATTACGCCACTGTCCCGGGTTAGCGGGAGGGTTGAGCGCTCACAAAAATGTTTAACCCCGCCATTCTTTATGTGCCTATCCCAAGTCAGGAGCATGTAGTTCAGTGGCTTTCGTTGGTTCATGTGTGTCATATTTGTTTTTCGTTAATTAATTGTTATAAATTAGGCCGTAAGTTTTCTCAATTGAATTTTGTCATATTTTTCATGTCGGGGCCTTTTATAGCCGACTATACGGTATGGGTTTTTTCTAATTGTTGAAGGCCATACGGTTGCCTATAATTGCTTACATCCACTTTATTTCAACTTTCGTGGATAGTTGTATCATTGGCAATCATACCTCATCTCCTTATTTTTATATAGAAAGTTGTTACATGTACAATTACGAATATACCTGGTTTCATAAAATAAACTGGAAAATGTTGTTTGTGCTGTAATTAGACCCCTCTAACAAGAAATTTGTTTTGCATGCACACGTATAAAAATTGCGGTTTTTATCCAACGCAATCATAGGTTTGAACGTTGTTTTCAATTTAGACTTGTATATATACATTATAAATATACATAAGTTATTTAATTTTTGTAAATTATTTTTTAGTGATAAGTACAGCACATATTGTTTTTGCAAACTCCCCAACTCGTCTATGGCCCTTCGACAACAGTACATATACAACTGAGGTT
Organism: Mytilus californianus; assembly: GCF_021869535.1. Taxonomy (NCBI): domain Eukaryota; kingdom Metazoa; phylum Mollusca; class Bivalvia; order Mytilida; family Mytilidae; genus Mytilus; species Mytilus californianus. Next base: position 25,429,229 of record NW_026262679.1, on the reverse strand, counting down.
CAGGAACCCTCGACAGATCCTGTAGATACTGGTCAGTGTGGACGAATATTTGGAGGTCAGCCCCCAGATTATCCTAACCCAGTTGTCGAACTTGATGGACTGACTCCTGTTGACTTGGTAATTGATGCGACAATTGATTCCAACAAAGATTATTCATTTTCAATGATGGTGAGACCAACCGTTGATACTGGAGCATTGTTGCACTATAAACCAAACGATTCAACACAGCAATTAAAAGAACTTGCTTTATATATATCTGGAGGATATATTCACATGGAAAGAATTCTTAATACCGAATCCGAAATATCTCCACCATCAACACAGCAGATCCCAACAAATAATTGGCATTTCATAACTTTCGGAATAGACATAAGCAATGGTAAAATGATCATCAATTTCAATGGAGGCAAAATAGAACATGATAACAGTTATCGTGACAATGTTGACTTTGTTATTCCCGGCATTTTACGTGTTGGTGGTATGTTTGATGAACGAAAACCTAATTTACAAGGCAGAGTTGCATGTGTTGCATTTTACAGTAATGAAAAAGAACCAGCGAAAAGTGATTCAGAACCATCTTGCAAGGCTGGGAATTGGATAAAAAGTAAGTTTCATAGTGTCTTAAAAATAAAGAATTATAAGAGCATTTTTAGGCCCTAAAATTAATGTTGATTCTATTAATTAATTAATGAGGTGAGATTGTAAAATTTTTCTCGTTCCAATAACGTCAATGGTACATCAGAAATGTTTCACAATTAACATATACTTATACCTCTTTAACTCGTTTCTTTTTAATTCAATATTAGCATCATCCTTTACAGAAAAAAAAATTATTCGCCCAAATATCTTTGTATTAAGCAACCTGTGACATAGATTAATTTAGGTAAGGCTGTTGCTAATAATATAGATTATAGGATGAGACAATATTGGTAGAGGGTTTGAAGGCCAAAATCAGAAATGTAATAGACTTTTTAAATATCATACAACTTTCATACAAGTGGGAGGTTTAGATAGCTATAAACCCAGGTTTAACCATCCATTTTCTTTGAAAAAATGTCTGTACCGAATCAGGAATATAATATTTTCTGGTTGATAACGATTGATTTTGTCAGTTTTTATGGACTTCCCATTTTTGAATTCACCTTGAAGTTTGATATTTAGTTATATTTTTTTTTATGATATAATTGATTTCTGCAGGCAATTGTCACGTAAGTCTGAATGATGTTATTTGATTAATTTATGATGATTTTGGAATCTAAGGGACCAGAAAGTGACCTTGTTATAACTTTTTTCTCTATTAGGTACTTCGTTGTAGAAAACTTGACCTTGAATTAAACTTTAGAAACTAATTAAACATTGCAAAATACTTCTTTTTGTCATACGACTGAATTTCAATTTGACTAGAAAGCAAAGATAGTTATACATTAGGCATGTACAAATGTATTTCCCTTAGGAATAAAGTAAGCAACTTTCTTTGTAAAACATCAGTTGCCCATTATAGATTTGAATCGTTTTATGAACCATGTTATAAGGTATTTTCAACAACTTTTCAACATATAATAATAAAAAACACCAAATGTTTAACAGTTTATTCTTTTGTTTCAATTTAGACGAACCCGACTGTTCAACACCACAAGCGGTCCAAAGAACTGAAACAGCAGCTGGTTATTTTATGATGGAAAGAAATATTCAACTCAGTACTTTGAACCAGATGTCAACAAGTCCGAAATGTACCAAGCTTCGATGCGCTGTATCATGTCTGAGACACCAAAGCTGCTGGTACTATAGGTATGAGCCATCGGCGTCAGGATGTTCACAGTGTACTTTGTATGATAGTAGTATTACTTCTTGGAAGGGAACAGGTGCAGGAGACAATTTCTTGTATAAATGGAAATAGAAATAATACAACATGGTTTTACATCAAACTAAATGCCTTTATTACAGGCCTTAAAAGTTACATTTTCTAAGATGAAAATTATATTTCCTAATACTTGTTTATTTGTATCTGAAAATGGTTAAATTGGAAGACAAGAAAGACCTTCATAATGGCGGCATATCTAACAGTTTTTACGCTACAGTGACAATTCTGTGTCGCTAAGAGGACTACAATTACGAGAAACATTCCACAAGAACGAAATCTTTTCAACCTGTAGCTGGTCATTCTCAATGTAACTCACTGTAATATGCCTTATTCGTTGACAAGGTCTTAAAAGCAAGAAACATCTTTTTAATCCCTATGATTTGAAAAACGCACTGCAAATTTAGAGTATGGTTTTTTTTAAAGGAAATGTTTGTTGATGTGTCGGATGTTTGATAAATTACAGTATTGTGTATGGTGTTTATATATCTCAACTTTTTCGATTGACTCGTGTATGTAACAGCGTATTTGATTTTAACGAAATAAATCTCTATATTACTGAAAAATGATTACACCAGGGTTTTTGATATCACAAATTTGTAAAAACATTTACTAAATTTTATCATCGCTACAAGGACATCATTCGTAAATATAAATCAACATGCAGACATCTTATACGTTCAGATATTTCACATCCAATCTTTTATGGTAATATTCTATACAAAGCACAAAAGTATCGTCATTCACCTCAAAAGCTAACCAAACCTTTAAACAGACTTATTCAGAAGGGATATAGTTACGATACTGTTGTCAGGTCATTAAAGATGGCATTTTTGGAATTAATATTGATTCACTCATAGGGTCTTTGCATCGGAAATAAACACATTTATTCTAAAACCAGTTGTTGGCATGATACGAGTTATTTTCTTCTCATATATTTTATGATGGTATGATACTAAACCCCTAACGTGAGGGATTGCGCTTGATTTTTATATGATGAAGACATAATCTTTCAATCAGTCTGGAGCTGGCATGTCAGTAACTGCTAGTAGTCCTTTTATAATTTATGTATCATTGTCGTTTTGCTTATTGTTTTCTGTTATCTATTCTAACATCGGAATCGGACTTTTTTTAAACTGAGTTTTACTGTGTATATTGCTGTGTGTTTGTTTATTCTACATTGGTTAGAGGTATAGAGGAGGGTTGAGATCTCACAAAACATGTTTAACCCCGCCGCATTTTTGCGCCTGTCCCAAGTAAGGAGCCTCTGGCCTCTGTTAGTATTGTATGTTGTTTTTTTATTTTGGTTCATTTATATGTTTCAGAGTTTAGTGTGTCGTACATTTTCGCTGAACTAGTACACATTTTCGTTTAGGGGCCAGCTGAAACCCGCCTCCGGGTGCGGAATTTTCTCGTTGTGTTGACGACCCATTGGTGGCGTTTGGATGTTTTCTGCTCTTTGGTCGGGTTGTTGTCTCCTTGACACATTCCCCGTTTCCATTCTCAATTGTATACTAAGAGCTGCCACTGTCAGTTCAAATTTTGATTTTCGTTAATACAGATTTACCATGGAAGACCTCAAATACAGAATGATTATTCCAACTCCACAACTCTATTATTACTTTAAACATATTTTATCGTCCAAAACAATTACCAAAGGATCAGACATAATTAGATTAGAAATTAGAAAGTCTTCCCTAATTCTAATGCATTGCATTTACCATAGAGCAATTTCATTGATCTTAAAAAGGTATAAAATCAAAATGAATGATAATTCCACGAAATGATTTTTTTTCATTAAAACTTTGTTTCAGAAGTAAATGGAAACTCAGTAAAATGATTCATTACAAAAATTCACAATTACCACATGTCAACTGTGGATTTGACGACATCATAAGCCAATAAAAGCAAGATAATTGCTTTAAATAAATATAGAATAACCATACATTGTCTCGAAATATAAATTTTATTTGTACAAGGCTTAGAAACAGGTAGAAAGCCAGGCTTTGCCGTAAAGCCATTATCGACTCCTTTTCTTCTTAGTTTAAATCTAGATGCAGAAAAGAAAAAGCTAAGAAAAAATTCATTTGAATCTTGTAACATATTATTCAGAGTAGAAAAAAAACAATATAGTTTGTTGTAAGTTGATACTATTTGACATGGTAAAAGATATCAAACGTATTTGTTCCTTCCAGTTATAGGTATTTCTAATGGACATAACGCCCTTTGAAACGTTCGATCAAGACTGGATTTTGAAATCAATCAACATATTATGATCTATTTTCTCATTCAGGAATATTATTGTTCTGCAGTCTTTAACGTATTTTAATAATAATAAAGAAAAAATACATTGTTTTATCAATTTTATTCACTGTTGGGTTTTTCTCAGTTGGTTACATGCATTTGTTTAGTACAAAATTGCAGTAAAACCGATTTAGAAAAACAAAGAAATATTGCAGCATATATAAAGTAAAGAGATGTCGTATATTTGCCCATGATACAACTATCCAACACAGTCCAAATAACGTGGATTTAAGCATTTCAATTATAGGCCACCATACGGTGCAAGACCCTCATGAGTAGTCTAGGTCGTTAAAGAAAACCTCATCGTCTTCAACAATGCACGACACATATACCCTTCAGTCAGCTATATAAGGCCCCGACACAATGTGAAACAATTCAAACTAGAAATATATATATAGAATAACAACACAATAAACGAAAAATAAATATAACAGACAGCAAACAACGACAACCACTGAATTGCTGGCTCCTGACATGGGACATGCAGATAATTAATTTGGCGAGTTTAAACATGTTTGTGAGCGCCCAACCCTCGCCCGAACCTGTGACAATGTAGTAACAGTACAACAAATATACATTGAATACATCGAATAAATAATTTAATAATTTAAACATCACCTTTAGTGTGTGTTCATTGATGAATTAATGGATTTTGAATATGTTTGTTTTACTACCAATTTAGTAAAATATGGTAACTTTAAAAGTTTGTAAACATTTACATAAAATTTCCCTATTAATCGCCTGTATTTCAATGACATTTTATCCATTGAAACATTACCTAAATAACAGCGATAAAGATAATTGCTCAACACTTGAAACATGATTATTAAACCAGTTCTGAACAGTTCTGACTGTCAAAAATTTACAAAATTAATATTTATGTTATCGTTTTTCGTTTTTCGTAAGCATCAACGTGTTGCTTCAACGCTGTTTAGGTGGAAGTTTGAAAAGGCTAACTTTCATTATTGTAAGGTTGACGTGTTGAATCAAGCTGTCATAAACTTTTTGTATCTGTCTTTTAAGTCACAGAATGTCGTAACAACCACTCACATATCCAAATTCAATAGAAAATACAATAACAGGGAATCATAAGATTTGGTAAAATTTCAAATGCGACAAGACAAAAATAATTATCTATGTGCTGTATTTAAATGTGACGATTATCTTTCAGCTAAACGATAATTCCTGTAAAAATCCTATAGTTCTTTTTATACCGAGTGCGTTACAAATTTTTTTTTTATGTATCTAATGATCACAGGAATCCGCCTCTGTTTTATTAATTAAGACAACTTGAACCGTCTATTTAAAAGACAATTCGCACCTCCAATTTAACACAAAATTTAAAAAAAAAACTAATTTCGGACCGTCTATTTAAGGCATCCCGGGACCGTATATGAAGAAGCCTTTCAATTGAAGACAACTGAAACCGTCTAATTGAGGCATCCTGGACCGTCTACGAATACAAAATCAAATCGTTAAAAGATTGTATTCGATTTTTCTTTTGTTATTTTGAAGGCAGGATATGTTACCAGGATATGCTTTCCTACCCGCTACATATACATAAACTCACAATCTATACCAGGCTTAAAATGATGTTCGCAAGACGCACGTGTAGTCTACAAAAGGCTCATCATTGTCGCTTGAATAAAAAAAGATAAAGAAGCCAAATAACGTTTGAAGTTGAAGAGTATTGAAGACCCCAAAATTCCGAAAGGTTTTGAGAAATACAGCTAATCTACTGCTGGGGTAGAAAATCCTAAGTATTTCAAAAAATATAACGGTTTGTAAACAGTTAATTTACAATTATGACCATATCAATGAACCTTCATGTCAACACAGACATGATGACAACACATACGTGCTGATTACTGTGTTAGTCTCATAGGCGCAGGACGTCGTCTTTGGTTACCTATTTTACTGCATGGTACACCGTATATCGGGAAATGCTCCCTATGTTCGAGGTAGGCATTTTATACTGCAAAGTTAACTCTACTGTCTACGCGACATTTATCTGTCTATTTTAATGCATTGTACGAGGACTAGAAACGCGTACAATGAGCATGATGAGGATTTAACTGCCCTTTCTAAGACTCAAATCGCGAAAATAATCAATATTCTTATATCATTTAAAGAACTTTAAAGCTATTTGTAATTGATGTTTGATAGTCTGTTATATTATTATTGTGTATATTCTAACTAATTTGATTCGTTAAAAAAGTGTTACATGTACAACTACATTTTCATAGGTAGACTGAAAACAGCAGATAGAAAAGTGATATTGCACTTCGTCCTCAGTCAATATTCTTCTTTCAGGTCGATATATCCTTGTATCGACCTCATACTAAAGCTATAATTGTATAAAATTCATTCTACCCTATATACCACTTTGCCTCAGAATTTTATTAAGAAAAAGTCACACACCTAATTAAATTGGCATTTAAAAAGTCAGAATATATATATGTGCTAACTCTTTTTGGTAATTTTTTAGTAACAACAGACAAAAGAACTATGACATTTGGACCTGCTTTGATACGATAACTGCCCTTGAATTTTTACTAGATAACATTTCTGTTCGCTATGGAGATTCCGTATATCGTCAAGTTATCGGAATTCCAATTGAGACTAACTGTGCACCACCTATTGCGGACCTATTTCTGTATTGTTACGAGTTACAATTTATGACTTAAATTAGCAAAGACCCAACGAAACAACATCTGATACAAAAATTTCATAACACTTTTAGATATTTGGATGATATATTGGCTCTCAATAATGACGACTTCAGTATGTACACTAAAGAGATTTATCCTGCTGAACTGACTTAATATAAAGCCAATACTAACCATGAACACTGCCCTTTCCGGGATCTTGATATCTATATCTTTAAGCTTAATACAAAAATTTATGATAAAAGAGATGATTTTTCATTTCCTATTGTTAATTATCCATTTTTAGATGGTGACGTTCCCTTGTCACCATCTTATGGTGTTCACATATCTCAACTTGTTCGATTCGCTCGTGTATGTAACAACGTATTTGATTTTAACGAAAGAAACATTTGTATTACTGAAAATTTTTTACACCAGGGTTTTCGATATCACAAATTAGTCAAAACATTTACTAAACTTTATCATCGCTACAAGGACATCATTCGTAAATATAAATCAGCATGCAGACATCTTATACGTTCAGGTATTTCACATCCAATCTTTTATGGTAATATTCTATACAAAGCACAAAAATGTCGACATTCACCTCAAAAGCTAACCAAACCTGTAAACAGACTTATTCAGAAGGGATATAGTTACGATACTGTTGTCAGGTCATTAAAGATGGCGTATTTGGTATTAATATTGATTCACTCATAGGGTCTTTGCATCGGAAATAAACACATTTATTCTAAAACCAGTTATTGGCATGATTCGGGTTATGTTCTCATATATTTTATGATGGTATGATACTAAACCCCTAACGGGAGGGATTGCGCTTGATTTTCATATGATGGAGATATAATCTTTCAATCTGTTTAATTGAGGTTTGGAGCTGGCATGTCAGTAACTGCTAGTAGTCCTATGTAAATCTATGTATCATTGTCATTTTGCTTTGTTTCTTTTGTTACCTATTCTGACATTGGACTCTGGCTTCTTTTAAACTGAGTTTTACTGTGCGTATTGCTGTGTGTTTGCTTATTCTACATTGGCTAGAGGTATAGTGGGAGGGTTGAGATGTAAAAAAAAACATGTTTAGCCCCACCGCATGTTTGCGCCTGTCCCAAGTCAGGATCCTCTGGCCTTTGTTAGTCTTGTATGTTTTTTAATTTTAGTTCATTTATATGTTTTGGAGTTTAGTGTGACGTCCATGCTCATTTCTGCTCTTTGGTCGGGTTGTTGTCTCTTTGACACATTCCCCATTTCCATTCTCAATTTTATTCAATTATTTTAAATATTGCCTCAGAACGATTAAAGTTTGACATATCATACATATATCTGTCTTTTGTTTAAGACAGTATGACTTTATTTAGCGAATTAATATCTATTATAACAATTGACGCAGCATTCCAGAAATAAATGTAGTAAACTGATATTTGCTAGCAGATTTCTTCTTAGGGCAACAAGTTCCGAGAAAGTAGCTCAATCGGAACTTTCATGGTGTTACCTTTCCAAAGCAACAATTAAAAAAGAAATGAAGACATTTCAGATTTGTTTAGTTTTCACATGTCAAGCAGACTGAACTATCAGCCATAAGTAATAATTTCCATAAAAGCTTGTAACTTTTCCTCAATTTTTCGTATCTTTCTTTATTAATTGTAGCGTTCATGTTTAATGCTTTAAGGTAATTAAAAAATGTGTAAAACGGGGTACACAAATGATATATCCTTCCCAAGAGTTTGATCTACATGAGTTTGTTGGATATTTTGAAGTAGCAGAATGCTATCTATTTTACTACGCCAGATGAGCATTTCGACAATAAATGTTTAATAGTTATGCTCGAGGTCAAAACAAAAATTGCTTTTTTATTCAGTTTTTGTTGTTACAGTATTCAAAGGTTATCAAATCGGCATTTCATTGATAGGGAATGATGACGTTGAACCAAGGGTTCCTAATGGAGAAGGTAAGTCAAGTTGAACCCGTCGACAGTTTTACGGATGCGATCATGATTTGGTTAACCGATATAAATTATATTTGTCACAGGAAAGAACGGATAAGTTTCACTTATCGTCATTACTTATCATCGACTATTTCCATGAATAATACTTGTGCAAAAGGACCTACTTACTCTGCCTGAACACCTGAATTTACTACCGGTTTTGATTAGGTTCAAATGGTTTACGATGCTTTATACTTAGCTTTAATGTTTTATGGACTGATGTTTGTACATTGCTGCCTTTTCCGTTTGCCATTGAATTGTCTGTCTATCATTATTGTATGCATGTCTTTATTTAAGCTTGGTTAATGGTAAGTTAAGAAGAATTAATGACGTAGTATAACCGTTTACAAGGTTGACTGCATTAGGTCCGAAGATGACGATGCATAATATTTACTTGCCATTCTGTGGATACAGCTAAGAATGTAAGGCATGGAATTTATTGAATTCCCTGAGTAACAAACGCAATTTAGAAAGCTTTATCTGTTTCTTCTCCTTTGACGATTGTTGTAGAGTCATTGATTAATTAATGGCTTTTAATACTTAGCCTTATTTTTGTTTAATTAATTGATGATTTCTTAAAATCTTAAACCATCAAAGAATTTCGAATAACAATTCAAGTTTCATTATTATACCTAAACATGTTTTTCTACGCGTCATTTCTGGAACATTATATTGATACACAATGTTTAAAACTCAATACTCTAAATCTTAATACGAAATGATATAACCCTTCTACAAACAAATATCAATTTGTTTTATTGTTTGAATGTATCGACTGATTTAATAGAAGTTTAACTATTTGAACTTGACATGTTAATAAACACAAACATACATAACAAATAAAATAAAGTATACGGAAAATAGTATAGGATACTAGGCAATCTAAAGTCACAAGTCGCGTGTAGCCTACTTTATGATTAAAAAAGGGACAAGAGTTAAGAACAACACATAGATATTAAGTAATTTTATGCTCACCGGTTTAAAATACTAGTATGTTGGAAGGATAAATAAACCTGTACTATTATTGCTTTTTTGTCACCTATATAATTGTGTTGCAATTCATTGGGGATACCATACTGAAGCTTACTTTTTTCAAAATTAGCTTTAAGATATAGACTTTATATGATGTGGCAGTTTAAAAAATTTGCTAAAAGTAAAAAAAAAAGTTCGCAGAGAAAAATTTAAAGTTACTGCTTTTGTCGTAAAGTTTTGTCTCACTGAACTCCCACGTTACTTTCATTTCACAGATCAAACAAATTAGAATAAATGTTGTATTGAAGGATACTCTTGAAGCCTCTATGTTCTTGTGACTGATTGCTTAACATTCCAGAGCACATGATATCACCCGGTGTTTTGGTTCGTCTTCCAGAGTCCTTATTTCTATGTTTATACTGTTGTTTTTAAGTTTATTGTTTCAGCTACATGGTGTTATCGGCTTTTCTTTACCATAACAATTGTGATTGTCCCTTTGGTATTTATCGCCTCTATTAGTATATGTGTAACTGTAACATAATTACCGATTGTTCATTTTAGTTGCATCTTTCATATTTTTTATTTTACTTTGACTGATTTCAAATATTCTGGAGTATGTTAATACATAACAATATTTGAAAGTAAATACAAATCGACAAAAATATACACGAACAAAGTTTGGCTAAATATATTCGACCTCTGTATCGAGTTTGATACGATATTTCTACACTTACAACGCAAGTTTTTCCGAGCGTTTTAATTATTTAAAATTTGAGTGTCAAAAGTGGAGAAGTCCTGTACTGCATGTGATTCGGTGATAACCAAGGAAGAGCTGAGATCAAACGAACCACACAATGTCTATAAAAAATAATCACCCGATCTGGAATAGTGTAAATGGGCTGAAATAGAGAAAATACATTAAACGGTATAATATTTTTGGACTTCACCTATAAAATTACAAAATCAATCTTTATTCAATTAAAAAGGATAATGATATCCATTGATAAAGAGATTTTCATTGTTTTCCATTAGAGTTTTTTTTTATCTCCATTAAAATAATTCTCATCAAAATCAAGGGAAACGGATAAAAGGATCTAACATAAATGTTTACGGAATCTATATTTTGAGGAATAAAATCATGAGATTGATCGCTTTATTCATCAAACAAATATTAAAATAGTTTTGTTCATCAAAGAAATATTGAAACTAATCGTAATACTAGAACTTAAGTGGGTTTTAAAATTTATTTAGCAACTGGTAGCTCATTAAAGCATTAATTTATAATAAAATAAGACCTTGCAAAAGTTGGGAATACATTTGATAGATTTTTACAGAACTAGTTAAACACTGAAAAAGAACAAAACATAAAAAGAACAAAGCTTTTTTGGACTTCCAATTCTGAAAAAGTAAGAGATATAAAAATACATCGATTTTTAAATTCTTCGCTGATAAATTTAAAGATAATTAGAGTAACTAGGGTTCCAACTTCCGAAGGCCAGGTTGACAGATGATTTTTTTTTCTAAATTTCATGTCCCTTTTAGTCATTTTCGAGTACTTATACATCTATGGCTGTCAAATTTTTGGGTGTGGCAGCTCCTGAAAAACGAGTCGGATCCACTAAATTAATAAAGTGTAATCGAATGTAACAAGAAAAAAATCAACAATAATCTTTCACATAGAAACGAACAAAGTAGCTACTTTAAAAGGATAAAACACGCACCTAGGAATTCAAAATGCTAGTAAATAAAGGTTTGCCATTGCATCTATAACTATTTGAACACAAGAGAACATGTGTTTGCTTTTGTAAAGTGAAGTAACTTATTAACATTAACTAAATTTACTGAAATATTATATTTAAACAAAAAATTCATTATTACATATATATATATAGACTTGTTTATATTTTTTCGTTTGGGCTTGTATTATATTTGCCTTCGGGTTTATATGATCCGTTCATCCTATTTCGACTTTTCAAAATTCAAGAGTCAATCCCAAATTGAGGTAAATTATATGGCCTTCCAAATACCGTTTCGATTCCTAACATCACTGAAGAGACATTAATTGTCGAAATCCGGATATGTTGTACAAATTTTTGCACCTCATGTTTGCGGTATACCATCTTTTCCGCAGGGTTTAAGAACATCCGTTATTCGACCTGCTAGTCAAATGCGTTTTGTTAAAATATACTTTTTCACTTTTTGGTCTTTTGAAAATGTTGTTTGTGCTGTAGTTAGACCCCTCTATCAAGAAATTTGTTTTGCATGCACACGTATAAAAATTGCGGTTTTTATCCAACGCAATCATAGGTTTGAATGTTGTTTTCAATTTAGACTTGTATATATATATATAGGCAAAAGTAACCTACTGATGTTCAAATCTCATTAATCCATTAGGACGATACAAACCAAGGTAAAAAAACAAAAAATGTGGGAATCAAAAAACTCCAAATAGACCTAGAATGGGTGCGTCGACTGAATAAGGATCTCCACATATGCATGAATCACCTGTCAGTAAATCCACACTCTGTCAAAAATTCACAATCAAGAAAAGGACACAATTGTTTAGTGTAAATATTTGACTATTATTCTAGTATCTAAAGAGCTAAGATCGCAAAAACGTATCGCTAGTGGTTTGAGACACAGACAAATGTATCAGTCAACCAATCCGTGATAGACCAAATGTCACAGAATATTAATATAATGGAATATAATAATATAATATTGTCTATTTAAGTCGCTTTTCCTAAAAACTCTTTTGAAGCAGCTTTTGTACAAAAAGCACATCCTTTTAATAAATTTTTAAAGCGTGAAGAGGCAAGAGTGTAAATGGAAATATCATTTCATAAATTTCGTGTGTCTCATTCTGAAGCGCTTTTCTTGATTAACCTTCACCAGATGATGCTCAATCTCAAACATTTGAATGCCAGGTATAGAAATAGGAATAAACATTAGGAGCTATATGACCAAATAGGACCAAAAAGACTAGCCAAATTCATCTAACATCAACTTTGACTGAGGGAGTTGTTACACGAGTTTCTCAGTCATTTTTTAATTTATCAGCATGCAATTTTAGAAAAAAATATTTTTCAAATCATATCAGTACCGACGGACAGACTACTGAGCTTACAGTACCATAGGCTACTAACAGTCTATCAGCAGTGGTGTCGACCCAGTGCTAGTAAATAAAATATTACTGTGTACATTTCGTTCGTTCGAAGCGTTTTTCTGGATTGACCTGCAGCAGGAACACTTAAACCCAAAGTGCCGAGTGCTAGTTAATGAAAATAACACTCACCAAATTTTGAGCGTCCGAACCTTTTTTCTGGATTGACCTTTATCAGAAACTCTGAAACCCAAACATTTGAAAGCAAGCAATGTGAAAATATATGGAAATACTATGAGCTATATAACAGAATGGGACCTAAAAAGACTAGCCAAATATATCTAAGGCCAACATTGCCTAATGGAGTTGAAACCTTACTTTCTTAAAAATTTCTTAATGTATTAACGTATTAAATGAAATTTTTAAACGCCATACGTTGGGACAGAGGGTATGTTATTGCTGAGATATAAAAAGCTGATAATTGGAATGTTGAAATAATCTCGTTTATCAAAGAATTTAGTCTGGTTGTCCATATGTGTCAATATCAAGGAAAAGGTTAAGATATGAAGCAACGTTCTAGCTGCAGTAATATCCTTAATCTTAAGTTCAATGGGATATATGTAATTACTCACTGAAATGTTGGTTATTTGGTGACAGGACATCCTCAATACATTTGAATGTGACATTAAATAGATATTTGTACTTGTTTTTGAATGGTTCAATATTAGTTGACCAAAACTCCAGATGTCGGTCTTTAGAATTTTGGAAATGATAAGTTAAAGCCATTTTTACTTTGAAATTATACTTTAAACTTGAAATGAATTTATTTCAAGACAAAGGCTGATTTTATATATATATAATGTTTAAAAAATAATAAGTTTGTATACTTAAAAAAAAGTATGTGACTTGATAGAAGTAAAAATTTTGCGATAACACATATGAGTTCACTTTTGTCTCAAAACTTGTAAGCAAAATGACAACATTCATTTTTTTTTTCCTTTTCCAAGAGTTTTATAATGATTTGTTTATTGAAAGTTTATTTCCTTTCAGTTTTGAATGTTAACATTTAACTAGCTTTCACTCATAACAAACTAAAAAGAAATTGCTCATTGAAACTAAAAATCTTGAAATTGTACTTCAAAGAAAACGTATATAGATACTTGATTCATCCAAAATGAGTTCTAGAAATAACTTCACCCTAAACTTTCGATTTACTGCCAAAAGTGTGAAACCCGAAACACAAAAGGATCAATTGGTATCAAATTAAATCTATCTTTACTATCTTAAATTAGATTTTTTAATTCAATTAAATTAGTAAAATCCGCAGTTTTATTTTATTTCACAATAGAATTTAAATAAGGTCGATTGCAATTGATATACTTAATTCTGTGGATGCTTTCACCCCGATATTGGCAATAAAAGTATATACAGTTTAAGATGAATGAAATGAATTAACCGCATCCTGCTTATTGAAACTTAATCGTCCGCTCAATATATATTATCAATTAAAAAAAACGTATGGTAGCAATTCTTTGACCTGTAATTATGACTTCCGGCATGATAATATATACTGACCGACTTTAGAAACGCGCAACACAATTTTTCTAAATTTTCTTCGACAATAGTAAAAAATATAATTTGTTTTGTCATTTATGCCCGTCATACATCTATTTGGTTAGTAAAAATCAATCTGAGCAAGCCAGGTAATTACGGGGTGAGGGTAGTATGAAATTAGTTACGCGGGATTTCGGGTAGCTGAATAAATTTTATACCGGTTTTTCTTGTCTAAAAGATATGTTACATTCTTTGCATTTCTTTAACCAGTTGAACGTTTTTGGATTTCACAATGCCGCAGTGATGAAAATCGAAATCAAGCCATCGGAATGTTACAGACAGGAATGAGTCAATATGCTGTTTCAAGACATTTTAATGTTAGCAATTCAACAACAAGTCGTTTATTTCAACGCTTCAGATTAACAGGAACAGTAAAAGATCGTCCGAGACCTGGCCAACCGCAAGTAACGACGCCGCACCAACAAAATGACACCAGACTACGCCATTTGCGGAATCGATTCACGGCGGCGAGTCAACCGCAAACCAAATTATTGAACTCCATGGCAGAGCAATTAATGCTAAAACAGTGTCCCGTATACTAAAACGTCGTCAAATTCACTGTAGGAGACCTTATAAAGGACTGATTTTGACTCCGCGTCATTGGCAAAATCGACAATAGTTGCAAAGAATTGGCCAGGCAACAACTGCAGCAACGGAGAAAGTGGTATCGCGTGGTGTTTTCCTATGAATCACGGTTTAATGTCAGTTTTGATTACGGTAGAACGAGAATCTTCGGATGAGAAAATGAACGCTACTCAGTTATCTGTGTACTTGAACGAGACAGATTTGGTGGCTGAGGTGTAATGGTATGGAGCGCTATTAACACCAATTTTCGGATACGATTGGTTATTGTCAATGGCATATTATTAGCTAGACGCTATATTGATGAAATTTTGCAGACAGTTGTTGTTCCAGAGCTACAACTGCATGGGCAGTTAAATCAATTGATTTCCAACATGATAATGCGCATGCGGACACCGCTAGATTGACTCAAAACTTTATGAATTTGAATGGTGTAGATGTGCTTGAATGGCCTGCTCTTTCTCCAGATTTAAATCCCATTGAACACACATGGCACGAGTTGGCCAGACGCGTCCGTTCTCGTCCGAATTCGCCGACTACCCCGGATGAACTTGGTGTCGCATTACAACAGGAATGGCAAAACATCCCCCGCAGAACTGTTAGAAGCCTTTGTCAATCAATGTGATCAATATGAGAAGCTGTCCTATGGAACAACGGTGGCCATACCCCGATACTGAAGATTGAAAACCAGAGATCGTAAGTGTGTACCACAGTACATCAACAAGGAACATTACGTCATTGGTTTCTAGATTGACAGTAAATTTTGTCTGTAACGTTGGAACATTGATTAAATATTCGTATATATCATGAATTTGTGTAATATATAATTTTTTTAATTTGATAACATCAATTTATTTAGGTGTTGCGTTTCTAGAGTCCGTCAGTATACTTAAAAGTAGTAACATTTACTATTATGTATGTCTTTCTTCTTGGTGTTTGAATAAGAAAAACAAACATTTTAGCAAACTTGACATCAAATGAAAGTTGAAAATACGTGAATAAGTTTGAAATAATGATTCATTCAATACTGTGTACATGTATGCAAAAATTCTAAGATCTGAGAAAGATTTTTGCAAAATAGAAATTCTTGCCAGATGATCATAAATAATTTGAAGTAGGTGAGCCACAGTTGAACGACAAATGCCTGGATTTGACAGATAAAGGTCAATTAATCGACAAAAAAAGTACCCACATGTAAAATGTTCACGCACATAAACAGCTCCACCTATATATATTTCTCTTCATCATCTTTTAGAACGATGTCCCGTTCTTTGCGAAATAAAAACATTAAATTAAATGCTAAATAGAATAGTAAGTGATGAAAACAAATTTAAAGGTTTATTTTCAAATGACTAATTATGCATGATATGCTGGCAATGGCCGCAGTTTCCTGTAATCCAAGATTGAAAATGAGCTTGTTTCCAATGTTTAGATGTTTTCATCAAAATAAAAGCTGGCACATTTGCGTGTCCCGCCATAAATATGCAAATCATTGATTGTTTTTGTAGCTTTTCCAATGACCTTTACTGTTATATAAGTTGCTATACGTTACCATCCATCGTTTAAAAAATAGGTTGTGTTTGAAGATGATATCTACGGAAGGATGTGTATTTAATTATGTACGGTAAAATTCAATGTTATATTGTATTTTATTGTAATGGAAAGTTCTATTCTATTGGAACACGAGTTCTGTTTGATATTTATCCTTTCTCTCTTGTTGGATCGCTAAAGGGCGTTGCATTGGTCCTACAGTGTACCAACCAATAAAACCGGTGGGCGAGTTTTTAAATGATTTCCCTTTTTCTTTGTCGAATACTTTCTCTGACCCTGATCAATTGGGTTTTTATAATCAACATTTGCGTTTGATTTCACGTCTTCCTTGGTCAAAATTCAATTAGTAATTCAAAGGCAGTGACGAATTAAGGGGGTCATAGAGGGCATATGGCCCCCTTGATTGGAAAAGATATCCTTCTAGAATAAAATCAGCTATATTTGTTCTGTTATATGTAATATCTCCCCTCCCTTTTAAAAAATCCTGGATCTGCCTCTGAAAGATTCCTACTTTCTTCTGAATTTGCTATTGTTATATCAGGAAAAATGCTACCAATAACCATGCTTGATGATCATCAATGTCACATGGCAAGAACCCATCTCTTTGTAGATCATTGAAGATCAAAGATAGTTTACTAACATATATTATTTAAAAATCGTAAGAGAAAAATTCCACTTCAGAATCTCTAGAAATACGTTATTTTCCCACTCTTGACAGTGAATTATAATACGTTTATTGCTAAGCAAGCCTCGCATTTTGAAAATTGAATTGTATCATGAAGCGAAATATTGTTTCACAATGCTGTGTAAGAATGTATTTATCACTGGATATTTTTATATGATCAGAATACAAAGTCAAAGAGTCCATAAGTTCTTCAATCTAAATAACTTTGTTCAATCTTTGTTGCAAAGTTCCTAATGCATTAGAGAGAAAAAAGGGTCTATTCTAAGTGCTTTTAAATTAATTTAATTGAAGTCTATATTTATATTGAAATGGACATTAAAAAAATGTTCAAAATCAATTAGTTTTAACAAGCTATACATGTACAAACACTGAGTTCATTTTCATATGCTTTCTAAGAATATTTATACTAAGAAAGTGAAACAACGACTTGAATCATTTCATCTATCATAGGTGTTTGAGAGTAGAAAACATTTTGAAAGTTCCAAGTTTCAGAGAAAATGTAATAACTTGATAAATGCAATGGTCAACTATTCCATGACTATTTTTATTTTGGTTAAAAATGTGAAGGAACATGAAATATGGAATATTTATTTAAGACAGTGCAATCATTACTTTTACTCGAATTTACTGTTGTAAACTCTGACCTTTTGTCATGAGACCAATGTCATGACCTTAAAAGCAATTAAATCGTTTTCCGTCCAACTGCCGGGTCCTTCTTTCATGATATTAAACTATGCTGATTTTTCGGGAAAAGTTTCGTAAGATTGCAGTTTTTAGATGATTTACCTGATATCTGAAATGACAAATAGAACACAAAACCTTGAAATTTCAGAATTATAATTGGAAGCACGGGGAAAGCACTCCTCCTAATAGTATTAATGTAGACGCCGAGTTAAACAATTATTGAAAACAAATAATTCATGCATCAGTATAGTCTTCTATTGGTTAAATAGAAAAATAACATAGCTAGGTTGTGTACCAAGCGATTGTTCCTGCGGTCTGAAATACCTCTACAATAACAATCTACATTATTATACTTCATGTCAAAATGCCATATTTTGATTGGCTAATACGAGGGTGTTAATTTACTCTATTACCCTTCATGGAGACGCTTGATCAAGTGTGCACTTTATTAAATACGACTCTATCCTATGGCAAATACTCTATTACCCTTCACGGAGACGCTTGATCAAGTGTGCGCTTTATTAAATACGACTCTATCCTATGGCAAATACTCTATTACCCTTCACGGAGACGGTTGATCAAGTGTGCGCTTGATTAAATACGGATGGTTGTTTTGTACAAGACGTCATAGTTTATTACTTTGAAATTAGATTTGATCGACAGTAATAACAGAACATTCAGTATAATAAATTAAATAACACATATCTGAGAGGGTGATAGAGCAGATTGTTACCGCTCTAAAAGACATTGTCAACCTTGGCTTCGCCTCAGTTGACAATGTTTTCTCGGGGTAACAATCTGCTCTATCACCCTCTCAGCTATGTGTTATTTATATAGTGTCGTGTTCTGCATATAAGACTGGTCGTCACTATTAACGATTAAATTCTTCTTTTTTATTTAATGCACATGCTAAGTGATTTCTCTTTTTTCAACCGTTTCAAATATCTTTCTCGTTACAACAAATCACGACAACTAACTGGATCATATATCATATAAGGTGTTTCATCTTTCTATTTCTGTAGTTGTATAAAGAAATCAGTGTTTGATGTTAAATTGCTGACAACTATATTAAGAATGGATATTTTGGATAATTTTATGATTCCATAAAGATTTTTTTCCAGTTTTGTATGGCATGGTATTGGTTGCAAAAATTTGATATTTTTCATTTAAATGCAATATTTCTTATTTAATTGGTATATTTCTTCATTTAAATGCAATATTTTTTTATTTGAATGGTATATTTTTTCATTTAAAGGCAATATTTTTTATTCAGATGGTATAATTTTTCATTTAAATGGTATAATTTTTCATTCAGATGGTATAATTTTTCATTCAAATGGTATAATTTTTCATTCAAATGGTATAATTTTCATTCAACTGCAATAGTTGTTATTCAATTGGTATAAAATGTCATTTGAATGCAATATTTTTTATTCAATTGGTGTAGTAGTTTTTTTATTTATATGCAAAAATTGCATTATGGGAAATTCTTTGACGTCATAAGGTCAAATTTGCAACAACGTTTGTGATTGGTTGGAAATTGTTTTGATATCTCCCCTTTCTTTCTAAACATGGGTGACCAAGAATTAAAAAACGCGTCAGAATATCGCCCATCTAACTAAATCTAACGTTCGTGCGAGTCCTGCACACTGGCTGTTAAAATCTTGTGGTCATAACTAGTATTTCTATTGCAAAATTTCGATGGTCAAAACGTTCGGTCCACTTTTCAAAAACCGTTTAATTGTATATGGATTTATATGCAAATATATCGGGTTTTTTTTAAATAGATTAGACACCGTTGGTTTTCCCGTTTGAATGGTTTTACACTACTAATTTTTTGGGGGCCCTTTATAGCTTGCTATTCGGTTTGAGCCAAGGCTCCGTGTTGTAGACCGTACGTTGACCTTCAATGGTTTACATTTACAAATTATGACTTGGATTGAGAGTTGTCTCATCGGCACTCATACCACATCTTCTTATATCTATATACAACGTAAACCAGACGTTTCTCAGACTGTTTTCTTTTTTTAATAAATCCTTTGCCGCTCGTTGTGTACTGATTGATAACTCAGTCTGGGAGAACAAGATTTATTTCAGTACCAGTTGTAATTAGGTTTGTGCAAACTTCCAGTAATTGCAAATACTCTTATGTCGGTGCTTTGTGTCTATTGTCTTAATGTTAGTTTTTTTGTGTGTCTCGTACCGATCTTTTGAGTTAATTTGCTGATTTGTGCAGGTTGTTATTTTATTGTACTGTTACACCACTGTCCCAGCTTCGGGATGGGTTGCTCACAAACATGTTGTTGTACTGTTACACCGCTGTCCCAGATTAGGAGGAGGATTGGGATCCCGCTAACATGTTTAACCCTGCCACATTCTGTATGTATGTGCTTGTCCCAAGCACATAAATACAGAATGTGTATATATATGTGCTTGTCCCAAGTCAGGAGCCTGTAATTCAGTGGTTGCCGTTTGTTGCTTTGTTATACATATTTGTGTTTCGTTCATTTTTTTGTACATTAATTCGGCCGTTAGTTTTCTCGATTGAATTGTTTTACATTTTTGATTTCGGGGCCTTTTATAGCTGACTATGCGGTGTAAGCTTTGCTTATTGTCGAAGGCCGTACGGTGACTTATAGCTGTTGATTTCTGTGTCATTTGATCTCTTGTGGAGAGTTGTCTCATTTGCAATCATACACATCTTCGTTTTTTTATCCACCCTGCCTTATTCTTTATTTGCCTGTCCCAGGGATGGAGCCTGTAGTTTAGTGGTTGTCGTTGGTTCCTGTCTCGACTCATATTTGATATTTTGTAAATTGTTTTGTTATGTATAATTAGGCTGTTAGTTTTTTCGTTTGAATTGTTCACACTTTTCATGTCGGGCCTTTTATAGACGACTTTACAGTAGGTTGTCAGTGAAAAAAACTATATGAAATAAGTTTTTTATCCTACATTGAACTTTTGATGTCGTCCCTAATGTGCAAAAAAATAGATAAGGGGCGGGACCAAACCTATAGATAACATAATAAAGAAATGATGAAATATACAGAATACGTTGATTGACTTTTGGTTGCCTTATGTCCAGTGGCAAATATGTCACGCATGTTTAGGACAAATATGATAGAGATCAAAGGATAGAGAATAGAGTGAAATGGTAAAAACTAAAAGATATAGAATTATAGAAACGATCTTTGATCTGAAACCCCTACCCTCACACACACACCATAACCATTACTGCCAATACTCGCATATATACATCTCTATACAAATATCTAAATTTAAACCTACTCCCCCCCCCCCCCCCCCCCCTCTATAGACACCGAGGTTTTGGATCCGCCCCTGTTAAATGTGTCTAATTATATATATTTTGTACGGGTCTAGATAATAGCTAAACGTACAATCATATAATTTGTTGGATACCTAATTATATTATATAATGTGTCACAAAATAAACTTGTATAACCCCCTTCCCAATGCAGTATTGAAAAGTAAATCATTTAAAAGTCCTGAAGATAAAATATGTTTTGAAATATGCCCTGCATACTTATTTATGCAAAGACATATAGTAATTATTGAACTACTGTGGGGCTTGAAAAAAATCTTTTTAAGGGATTCAGAGACGAGAACAGTAAAAAAAAAGCTCAGCAACGAATCCTAAATGTAAAATGATTTGCAGCATAAGACATGAGAGCACATATTATAGATAGTATTAAATATGAAGTTCACGCCTCATATAGTGAAGTCCTATGTCATAGGACTATTGTTGTAACATGGGTTAGTAACTGGTTCCAATTTATCCTGAATTGTCTTTATTAAAGAATTAGTTCCGGAGTATAACAGCGTATGTCTCTACTTGTGGGTTTCTGGTTCTGCTGTCGTAATTAGGTGATTTTTTTTCTACATGTAGTAAAAAAGAGGGGGCTTAGTCCAAATAATTGTAACGTCCTGGATGCTTTTTATTCTTTTTTCATGTGTGCCTTCCTGCAACGTCCCTGGGGATCAAGAAAAGTAAAAAATGATATAGCACTAAAGAACGTCATGATTACATGTATCTGGACTTAGAAGGGGGAGGGGGGCTGACTATGTATTTTTTTTTATTTCAATGTGTAGACTGTAGGAGAGTTTCTTCAGAAAAGATTTTCATTGGAGGTGTTTTTGCCATGCACGCAGGCATCTGTTTCTATCCATGAATAAGTTGTGTGTCAAATTAATTATTATTACTTGTCACTCGCATTTTTTGCTCGTCCTGGCCATTATTGGCATTAACAGCCAGTGCACGAACTCGCACGAACGTCAAATTTAGTTAGAGGGGCGATATTCTGACGCGTTTTTTAATTCTTGGTCACTCAAGTTTAGAAAGAAAGGGGAGAAATCCGAACAATTACCGACCAATCACAAACGTTGTTGCAAATTTGACCTTATGACGTCTAAGAATTTCCCATAATGCAATTATTGCATATAAATAAAAAAACTACTATACCAATTGAATAAAAAATATTGCATTCAAATGACATTTTATACCAATTGAATAAAAATATTGCATTTGAACGAAAATTATACCATTTGAATGAAAAATTATACCATTTGAATGAAAAATTATACCATCTGAATGAAAAATTATACCATTTGAATGAAAAATTATACCATCTGAATAAAAAATTTTGCATTTGAACGAAAATTATACCATTTGAATGAAAAATTATACCATCTGTATGAAAAATTATAACATCTGAATAAAAAATATTGCATTTGAATGAAAATTATACCAATTGAATGCAAAATTATACCATTTGAATGAAAAATTATACCATTTGAATGAAAAATTAAACCATCTGAATGAAAAATTATACCATTTGAATGAAAAATTATATCATCTGAATAAAAAATATTGCATTTGAACGAAAATTATACCATTTGAATGAAAAATTATACCATTTGAATGAAAAATTATACCATCTGAATAAAAAATATTGCATTTAAATGAAAAAATATACCATTCAAATAAAAAAAATATTGCATTTAAATGAAGAAATATACCAATTAAATAAGAAATATTGCATTTAAATGAAAAATATCAAATTTTTGCAACCAATACCATGCCATAGTTTTGTTTATTGAGATTGTTTACACTATTGAATTTATTCCATTTAAAGTTGCTATCGGCAACATCTGTATCAATTAATTAGTTGCACTTTAAAGTGACATTACCACAAATCTTAATTGATGTAAACATATTGTTCTTGATTCTCAAAAAACAATAAACAAAACAGTTAAAGATTGAATAAAATTTTCACAAAATTATCGTTTACTATCATTAAATAAACAAAATGAAACAAACACATACTATTTGATAATGTCTTTCCAATAAGCAATAACATTTGATTTACAGGTATATTATAATTTTTGATTCATTTGCTTTAAATAAAAACTTAATTTGAAGACTACCAGAAAATATGAAAATGGAACAGGTGTAGATTGATTTATGGATTAATCAGTTTATGTTGAAATTCCATATTCTAGGGATATGCTCGGAGTTGCTGCTCTTCTTGCATTACAGTAACATAAGGAATATTTGTATTTGCAAATATTTTCTGTTTTTGATACGTGTGTTAATTCATCTTTTTGGGGGAGAGGGGGAGGGGGTGGTTCGTGTTGCTCAATCTTTAGTTTCTATGTTCTGTTCTATTCTGTTCTGTAGATTGTTTTTGTCTTTTTGTCGATTGTCGTTTTTTACATGGTTTGGTTGGTTTCTTTTCAACCTATGAATTTTGATATAACTTCGGCCTCTTATTTCTAAATCGAATATAATATAAACTTCCGGATCATAGCCTGAAAATAGAATGAAGAATTTTCTTGAATGAAATTATGCGTTAATTGGAATTATAATCCTATAACCCAGATAATTAGCAGATAATGAAAACAACCAAGAACATTTACAACACAAACATCAATAAGTAGGTACTAATTGGGTGGCTAAGTCATTTTTCAATTTTAAATAACAACACACATAAGTTGTAGACAAACATTTTACCGAAGACATCAAACAGAAAACTGTACAGTGTCTAAAATTTCGTTAAAACAGGCTTAAACACAAAATAGAGAGCTTTTGAACTGAATATCGGTTTTAATAGAAAAAAAAACCTCAGATGAAGCCATTTACTACCTCCTATTAGATAAAGCACATTCCTCCTTCCAAAATATCCCAGCATACGAAAATGACAAAACGAACACACTTAATATTTGATACCAGAATAGTCGTCTTATCTGTAATTTTACCGATTGTGACATTTTAGCTGAGCGTGGATTCCGCAGACGGGTGATGCATAAATAGCAGGAAACGCTTACCCTGTCGACGCACCAGGTCTTGCTTCTTTTTAGAGTTCATGCAATTCCCTCACTTTTTGGTTGTTACTTTGGTTTGTCTCCTGAATCAAGAATTTGAATAACGAGATATGAACATCGGTAAACTACTGTAGCCTTACTGCATTAACAATTTCTTGTGTGTAAAAAATACTTTGGAAGTCTTGGATAACCGACATTCTCTCATGTCTTATTACTACACCTGCAATCCCAGAAACTTTTTTCGAATGGTTCAACCAACCTTATTAGAACTTATTCAGATTTGAGTTTTCAAATGCTACATAGTATTCAAATTCTACATGAAAGAACATTTTCATAAACTGTAAACTAAAATTGCGACAATTACATATTTCGATCTCTAATTGGTCAAACTGAGCAGGAAAACAATTGAATATCATCAAGAAGATTAACAACTTTAATTTACCTTTGTTAAATAGATTTAACGATAGTCGTGCTTTCCATCAGTTTGAAATAGATGGATTGAAAAGAAATTCCAAACAAAACTTTCAACTTTATATTTTATAGAAATGACTAATTGCCCTTTAATTGGTTATAAATGAAAATTGAATTTGCTAAAGGAAAAATGTTAATATTCTGCTTTCTCAAAATATCACATGAAAACCGAACATATTATATATAATAAGTTTTCGTTTTACTATCAATATTTTATATAGATTTTCATAATTTTATGAGTATTTTCATTTTTAAAGAGACACGTCAATTAATTAATTCCACATATCACATATAATTTGGGTTTGCTGCAATTGACAGGGAAATATATCTTAAAACTGATGGGTTTTTTTTATTCGGAAATAGTATACAAAAGAAACCGTAAAAAACAATCGCAAATTATTAGATTATCGATCATAATGATCTTAACATTTCTTCAAAAGTAGCAGAGGGAATTAATTACTTTGTAAAGTCGGTTACATTCATAGCTCAAAGTTTCATATGTGCTATCATTTGTTGTAAAAAAAAATTTTTTTATTCAACCAGATAATGCAGAACTAAAAACTCGCCACATCTTTTCGTTAACATACGCATTTCTCTCATAAAAATAGACTAGAATATCGCATATGTCATCTTTAAAACTTAAATATGTAAATAGCTGATTTTTCCCCAAATTTCTAGTTTATTCAACGAATGTTGTCTAAAATTTTGAGCCTCCATAATTTCATAAAACGTAATTACCTATTTTGTCAGACACATATAAAAACGCAGAAATACAATTTTGATAATACTTAAATAACTTTTGATGTTGAATTTAAGACAACTATCTTATTAAGCTCCCTGAAATTTGTTTGCGGGTGTTTATAGCCGTCGTTCTGTCTTTCCGCCCGTCTGTGTGTCAAAAATAATTGATTTCTGGATGACAACTTAATATTTTGACGAGGATACTTTGAACTTTGCGTTGCAGATTTGTTCCTTTGGTGTCATGAATTGCAGTTTATGGTCTAATTTTATAAAGACCAAACGAAAGACTACCTAAAGGATATTTTCAAAAACAAATGCATATACTTAGACGAGATCTTCTACTTGAATAAAATATTAAGCCCTTTTCAACTGATTTTTATAGTCTGTTTATATGTTGTAATGTTACATCACTTTCCCACATTATGTATGTGCCTGTCCCAAGTCAGGAGCAGGAATTCAGTGGTTGTTCTTTTGTTTCTGTATATCACATTTGTTATTAGTTTATTGGTTTGTACAGTTTGTTCTTGTGTTGTGCTATTGCACAACTGTCCAAGGTTAGGGGAGGGTTTGGCGGCCGCAAAACATGTTTAACCCCTCCACATTCTGTATGTGCCTGTCCCAAGTCAGAATCCTGTACTTCATTGGTTGTCGTTTGTTGCTGTGTATCATATTTGTATTTCGTTCATTATTTTTTACATAAATCAGGCCGTTAGTTTTCTCCATTGAATTGTTTTACATTTGTCAATTCGGGGCCTTTTATAGCTGACTATGCGGTATGGGTTTTGCTTATTGTTGAAAGCTGTACGTTGACCTATAGTTTTTAACTACTATGTCATTTGGTCCCTGGTGGAGAGTTGTCTCATTGGCAATTATACCACATCTTCTTATTTTTATGTAGACTTTTAACGAATCAAAGTTTACTACCTGAACTAGTGCATATCCACTTAATGCTAAAAATTTGTCAAAGCTTCATAACAGTACATGAAGGTTTACAAATTTATCATGTCAAACAAATTTATTCCCCGATTGTCTGTAAATGTTAGCTGTAAAAATCTAAGTCTATCAGAAAAATACTGAAAATGAAAATATATTTTTCAACGTTTGCTTCAGACATTAATCTTAATCTTAAAGGTTTGACAAGTTATTGATGACTGCAAAACTTTAACCTAAGATTGAATCTACTTGTTAACAGTTAAAACAATAAGTCCATTTATCAGTAAAATACGGAAAAATGAAAATGAATATTTTCAAAATTTTGCTCTGGATACTGTATTGTGTTCATAAACAAGCTTCTGTCCAAATTTCACAAAATTCCATGAAGATTTGACAAAGTTATTGATGTTTTTACATACTGAACCTAAATGTTGACGCTGCCGACGCTGACAACGGAATCTAGGATCGCTATGTTTCGCTTTCACGACATTAATGTCGCAGACTTGACAAAAAGGAAAACAAAACTTTATAACTTGCATGTGTCCGAAGCGTATTTCTATATTTACCTTCATCAGGAACTCTCAAAGCCGAATACTTGAAAATCAAGGAAGTATAAGAACCGAAACAGTTGAAGAGATAGATGACCAAACAAAAAAGAATAAAAATAATTGCAAAATCTATCTTAGGTCAACTTTGCCTGAAGGAGTTGAAACCTTAGTTTCTTTATAATTTTTAAATTGATCAACGAACAATTTAAGAAAGGTTTGTTGTAAATCATGCCAGTACCGAAGTACTGACCACTGAGCTGATGATACCCTCGGGGACTGATAGTCCGCCAGCAGCGTTATCGACTCAGTGTAAAAAAATGAATACAACACATCATAAATATCATGCGTCCGAAACGCTTTTCTGGATTTACCTTTAACAGGAACGTTCGAATGTATTAGGGTTGTTTGTACATAGAACCATTTTTTCTACCCGTAGAAGTCCCCCTAGTTAGACCTCCATACACATACAAAATACTACTTGCATAACAAAGCATATTATTCTCCGATACTGTAATTCCTAAAGTATTAAAGAAGTACATCTGCATTGTGATATCTGAGATCTGCCAAACACAAGTTCAGATGCGAGAAAGATGAAGGAAAGAAGAATATTAATATCAACACTAATGTCTCCAGTTTGTTTGGGAGACCAAATGGTCAGCATTGTTTATTCAAGAGTTAAATATCTTTTTGTATTGGAATTCGACACCGAAAAACATGAGAAAGAAGGATGGAATCATATTTTTTACTTTATTACAGATTACATTAACATTTCGCAGGAAGAAAAATTGCTGCAAAGGGCTGCAAGGGGCTGCAAGGGTTCCTAGCATACAAAAGGCAGTACATTCTTCGAACCAATATAGTTAAGAATATTCTAGTTCAACTAAATATTGATTGACTGATGATTAACTAAACTTTGCCGCCTTATTATATCACATTTAGGATATGAACCTGTGAAACAATGGTGTAAATTATAGTGTATATGCAATTGTAGGGAGATTATGTTTTGTAAACGTATGATTTTCATAAATCGATTAAGGAGACAACGTTACAAACAAAAAAAATTGAGGGACTAGAATGATACATGTAATCATTTCAGTGTCACGAAAACGTATTTCTGTAATAACCTTCGACGAGAAACGCTTGATGCCGCAAGTTTGGAAAGCCAAAATACATAACAACGTTTGTAAACTATACAATTCAAAGAGCTCACAAGAAAAGGCAAATCATTCTTATGATGTTACTCACCAAATCCATATCGTTATCCTACCTTTTTTGCAAAAACATAAAGATTTAAATATAATTCTGATACCTACATGAATGCCAATTGTTTCTAGAGTCAGTGTTTGCTTTGGCTGATTAACTAGCACTGATTGCAGGTGTTATAAAGTTGTGTATGTTATTGGTATCAGTTGTAAAACGGTTTTGAACTACAATGGGTATTTGGATCTAGACCTATCTTGAAAGTCTCAACAATAAATCAATATGTCATATTCAGTCTGTAGTCAATTTTATGGCATATTCAATACTGTTTAGATACTTAGATTGCGGTCAATTAAGATCTGACCATGCTATTTTCAGACTACTAGTATTTGATATATGTTATTGACATGTGGTGAAATACAAGAAGCTACACAAAAGTTCTGGACTGACTACAAACGAAATGTCTGAATTTCTTCCAACAGAAGGACCAGTAAGGCGCTAACGATTAAGCTATATAAACACTCCCTTAATGCTACCAGGCTTATAGATTTGTTCGCCAGACGCGCGTATAGCCTAGAGGCAAAATGTCCACCTTCAGTGGCAGTGTGGCAGTCATTTTCTTGATTATTTGACAATTTATTTGACATCGTCTTTAACTACCTTTTTGTTGTACATTTGCTATTTACTATTCTCGTGAATAAACATCAATTGCGAAATCATTGCTATTCCTTTTTGAAGTATATTGCAATACATTACTTTCAGCTTGAAATATTTTCCCTAATTTTAAATAATTCACCATTTTACAAAACTTTGAATTGGTCCAAATACTAATGATTTTCTAACCCAGGAATAGATTACATTGGCTGTGCTTGGCAAAACCTTTCGGAATCTTAGGTCCTCAATCTTCTTCAACTTAATACTTTATTTTGATTTTTTACTTTTTTATTCGAGCGTCACTGATGAGTCTTTTGTACACGAAAACGCGTCTGGCATACAGAATTTTGTCACAACAATTGACTTAATCCGCACTAGTTACATCTACCGTATAACACTTAACTTAACTATATCAAGATTTTTGCTGACCTCCAAAATTTGAACCAAAAATATTTATATAATTCAGGTTAACCCCGTATCAAACATACCGGTATTACAATTGACGCATTATGTTCAATATTACCTTTGTTTACAACAATGTCTTACCAGTATATCAAAATGAAAAGATTTTGCGGGATTTCAAACACGACAGTTCAATGCAATTGCACGAACAATTCGAAAAAAGCATAATTCAAAATGGATTGTGTTGATTTAAAATCTACCGGTATATAAAATAACATGAGCAACAAGACCGGTGCCACATTAGGAACAGGAATTGTTGACCCTTTTGGATCACCTGAGTTCATCCAGGTGTTTTAGTGGATTGCATGCTCAATATTTAGTTTTATGTGTAATGTTTTGTTATTGTTTCATCGTTTTTCGTTTGGTCATGGTGTTGTCTGTACTACATACGTTTTACGGTCATCACCACGAATTGGTTGACCAATACGATATGTTTGAGTTTCAGCTCACTATCGACATGTTTTGCAGTCTTTAATCTTAGATCAGAATAGAAGTCTTATCTGTAATTTTACCGAGTCAGTCTCATTCCCAATTATGACATTTTGACTGAGTAGGGACTGACTGTTTAATTGCATACGAGAGCCCGTTGCGTCTATCGGCGCAACCAATCGAGCTCCATTTAAACTTCATACAGTTCCCTCACGTTTTGTTTGTCACCATGGTTTATCTTCTTACTCAATTTATCAGATGTGAACATCGTTAATAACTGCTGCCTTAATTTCTTGGACTTATGGTTTTATTTTTCTTCTGTTAACATATACTTAATTCGCTCTAATATTAGTGAGTATGTATAAGCAAGAACAATGATGCTTTTATCTCTTTTTTGCAACACATTTACTTGGTATTGTTCAAATATGACAAAGGGCAATAAAGTCTACAACAACTGTTAATACAATGTAGCAAAATTTAATAATTTGTATCGATGCAAATCAAATCCTATCTAAACCATTTTGTATACGTTTGACGTGTTTCCTTGTTTCTTCCGAATCTTCACAGTTGTCATTTGTACTTAAAACTAATGGTCTTAATGCAGACTCCGATGTTTTATTGTGAGTTAATGACTGAATGGTGACATTGGCTTTCCCTTCTGACAATATACGAACTTTTGGTCCAATAAATGAAAGAATTATAGGCAAGATAATCACCCCATGAAGAAGTCCAAAAGCAACGACCAAAAATAAAACTTTAAAGAAAGATTTAAATATAAAACTTTTAGATAAAAGTAACATAGAAAGTCCAACAATTGTTGATAATCCACCATTGATAATTGGTCCACCAGCAAGTTCAATGGCTTCTCTAACTCTGCTTTGTTTATCACGTGACGGTGATGACAAATATGCGTGACATATATGCGCACTAAAGTCAACAGAAAAACCAACAGAAATGATTAATTCTATCATGGTTACAACACTGATATCAAGCCCCCAGATTTTTAAAAATCCGAAAACGCCAAGTAGAATAGAAAACATTGAAGTTGTGACGATCAAGACAATAGAAGGATGAGGCATAAATATGCACGTGACAATAAACATTGCTGTTACAGCAATTCCTACAGTTTGTAGTGTACTGCTAATCAAGGTGATGTATTGTTCGCAGAAAACAAATATAGGTGTGTATATGGTACATGGTAAACCTGATGACTCTGCAATTGCTCTCACATATAAAAGAAATTCTGCTTGCAGCTCAGTTGTTCTAACATTTCTACTAAATAAATATATTCTCGATGATAGAACTGATTCCTCATCGTCAGAATAAACTACATCATTCTTGAATACTTTTGTCATATTTACAAACTGTTTTAATCTTGTATAGAAATTATTTCCATGAATATTATCTCCATCATATTGAATGAATGATGACAACCAGTTTACTTCTAAATCATTTCGAACTAAAGAATTATTTTTCAACGTCTGAATTAACTCATCAATGGACTTTCGTATTTCTTTCTTTTCATAATGAACAGGTGCAGTGAACACAATTTGGAAAGGTAACTCTAGAGGATAATGATCATAGTCCCAAACATTTGCTGTGTAATAATTAGAACCTTCCATGGCTAAATCGGAATATTTTGTTGATTGCTTGATAGATTGCACTCCTAGAATTGAAAGAGTGAGATATGATGCATACACAGCTAGTATAACTAATCTTGAAAGCTTATTATGGACTAAAAATTGAACAACACGTTTAGGGTAAGTTTCAAGAATACTCTCCGTCTCTGAGCGGCTGACTGGTTTTTTGCCTGAACAGCATGTAACATAACACGATGATCTTCCTTCTTTTAGAAGCTGTTCTCTAGGTTTTGTCACGTGGCATGTATAAGAATGTTTCATTCTGTCTATCCGGCGTTGATGTATAACCAGACAAGGTGCAAGAATAGTAAGTTGGTTTAGATAACAAAAGAAGACTGCAATTCCTACAAAAAACATAAAATATTATTACGCATTTCGTGAAAAATTTCACATAACTACACATCATAAACTGGTTTATTAAAATGCACCGTTTGCCCCATTTGATAATTTATTCTTTCTGTGTATCTCTTTATCATCTTTTTATTTTATCGGGCTTTAATATGGTATGATTTGTCGTTATTGTCATCATTCATTAGATTGGTGGGTTTAGTAGATAACGTTTCTCCGAGATTTCCGAAAATTTGTTAGCACAATGTTCATTGGCACTCGATAACACAAGTGAGACTAATATTGTACGATCGCAATATTTCGAATCTAAATTGAATATAGTATGTATGATGTAGTAGCTTGGTCATAGGCTGAACCTGGTAATATATTTAGTAAAATTCGTTAGCAATTTGTCAGGATTATTTTTCCATTATAGCTTAGAAAGCAAAATATGTTGCCATAATACTGACAACAGTCATCAAGAGGAACATAAAATCGCATTGAAATTGGATGGAAAAACAAATTTTGATGCACACTCGTTATTATCACCCGTACTGCTGCTGTAAGTTGGTTCCATCTGACACTGGTAAATGCTCCTGTATTGGTGTGATTAAAACTGATATTTTACAGTTTATTAAATGATGTCAATGCAAATTCGCCATGGTCAATTATTGTATGACTTGAAGGTGATACTACAACTGGCATTTCGTGATTATGTCATCTATACAAGTAATATGATTTCAATGATTGAATTGTTCTATTCAACTTAAGGAGTAAGATAATGACTCTAAAGGCCTACTCTGGAAAAAATCAAATGAACATTTTTTGCAGAAATCAATGAAATTGTTACATAGAAATAAGAAGATGTGGTACTAGTGCCAATGAGACAACTCTTCATCTAAGTCACAATGTGTAAAAAGTAAACAATCATAGGTCAAAGTAAGGCCTTCAACACTGAGCCTTGGCTCACTTCGAACAGCATGTACATCATTTGCTAGTTTTGGCCTCACAAATTAAATTCTCCATATCTTTGTAACAAATACAGATATCAGAGAAATTTATGTATTACTGAAAAATTATTACACCAGGGTTTTCGATATCATAAACTAGTCAAAACATTTACTAAATTTTATCATCGGTATAAGGACATCATTCGTAAATATAACTCAACATGCAGACATCTTATACGTTCGGGTATTTCACATCCAATCTTTTATGGTAATATTCTTTACAAAGCACAAAAATGTCAGTATTCACCTCAAAAGCTAACAAAACCTTTAAACAGACTTATTAAGAAGGGATATAGTTACGATACTGTTGTCAGGTCATTAAAGATTGCATATTTTGGCTTTAATATTGATTCACTTATAGGGTCTTTGCATCGGAACTACACATATTTATTCTAAAACCAGTTGTTGTCATGACACGGGTTATGTTCTTCTCATATATTTTATGATGGTATAATACTAAACCCCTAACAGGAGGGATTGTGCCTGATATTCATATGATGAAGACATAATCTTTCAATCAGTTTAATTGAGGTCTGGAGCTGGCATGTCAGTAACTGCTAGTAGTCTGTTGTTTTTTATGTACTATTGTCATTTTGTTTATTTTCTTTTGTTTCCTATTCTGACATCGGACTCGGACTTCTCTTAAACTGAGTTTTACTGTGCGTACTATTGTGCGTTTGTTTTTTCTACATTGGCTAGAGGTATAGGGGGAGGGTTGAGATCTCAAAAAACATGTTTAACCCCGCCGCATTTTTGCGCCTGTCCCAAGTCAGGAGCCTCTGGCCTTTGTTAGTCTTGTATCATTTTTAATTTTAGTTTCTTGTGTATGATTTGGAGTTTAGTATGACGTCCATTATCACTGAACTAGTATACATATTTGTTTAGGGGCCAGCTGAAGGACGCCTCCGGGTGCGGGAGTTTCTCGCTGCATTGAAGACCCATTGGAGGCCTTCGGCTGTTGTCTGCTCTATGGTCGGGTTGTTGTCTCTTTGACACATTCCCAATTTCCATTCTCAATTTTATCAACTTGGAAGTTTTTTTGTATTCATCATTTTATAACATTTTTTTCTTTAAATTAACAAAAGAACATATTCTAATTTTATATCTTCAGTAGATTACTTTCTTGAAAAGGCTTAATTAATATTCAAAGAACAGAGTGCAATAAGGACGTTTCACGACCGATTTGTTAGTTACAGACTTGTATTTCTGTTTTATTTTAATGTTGAGATTATATTAAAAAAAATCTTA
Organism: Mytilus californianus; assembly: GCF_021869535.1. Classification (NCBI taxonomy): domain Eukaryota; kingdom Metazoa; phylum Mollusca; class Bivalvia; order Mytilida; family Mytilidae; genus Mytilus; species Mytilus californianus. Next base: position 25,395,224 of record NW_026262679.1, on the reverse strand, counting down.
GGGAGAATGATGTCACAAAAAAATATGGTACGACGTACCTGAAAAGGTTTAAACGTTTTTGTTAGAGGAAAAAGCAATCAATTTTATGGATTTTCAAGCCGTCTTCATTTAAAAAAAAACAATCATGACTGTAAGAACCAAACAAAAATGATTTACTTATCTCATCAATGTTAAAAGAGGTTAAAAGGTACGATAGAGACCTCTCACTGACAAATATATAATACAAAATAATAAATTTTATTTTTAATAATTTAAAATTCAATTAGTCCCATCTTTCAATCTAAAACTTAATGAATATTTATATGACTTTGTATATACCTCTGATATTTCAACTTAAAAGTCATATAATGTTACACTTCATTTTAGGCCAAATAAGGTTTTAAAGCTTCTCCTTCGTCTTGGGAGTAATTTATGTAATATCCATTACAGCTAGAAATCCGAAGAGCAATTGATAGGTGCAATTCGGCAATGGATTCAATGATTGAAATCAAATCCAATCCAAGTTGACAGAAAACGTAAACTCATCTATGTAACATTTAAAAAAGTACGATCTCACTTTGAGCCGTCATACATGTAGCTCTGAAACAGATAGAGCTATAAGAAATCGGTTCTTGTAAACACATGATTTTATAAGGAACACAAAGTCAAACCACAATCAAATTGAACTTAAATTAATAAAAAAACATAAGTACATGTATTGTTTTATAGCCCGAATTCATTCATTATGTCTTTGCGACAATATTTAAAGGGATTTTTCTAAAGATTACAAAGAAAGATCACTCCAAAACCGGATGGTAATAAATTCTGTACATCGAACAGATTGGATGGATTATATTTTTTTTAAATCAAAACGACGTTTAACATCAATTTCCGTTTGTGCAGCCTAGTCTTGGTTTATGATGTAGGAAGTCAAACACGCGTTTTGTCTGCATATTACTCATCGGTTGTGCTCGAACCAAAACAGGCCAAACCAATAACGAAGTAGCTAGATATAAATGTTAAAAACAGTTGTTTGAACAGTAAAGTTGAACAAAAGGACTACGGGCACATGAATGATATTATTACTCAGCCCAGAAGACAACTTGGCTTGTGAAGCAATCGGTGACGAAACGTTGAAATCCTATGTTTTCAAGAAGTCTTCCGAAGTAAAGGATAAAAGACACGTATTATCCTATGTAATGAAATGATATCAGTTTTATTTAATCAGGCCGCTGGTTTTCTTTTATAAAATGATTTACATGTTATCATGCCGTTGATTCTTATAGCTTACTATAAATGGTAAGGGTTTTGCTCATTGTTGAAGGCAAACAGTGTCCTATAGTTGTCTTCTCATAGTCCTTTTGTATCTGGTTGATAGTTGTTTCATTGGCAATCATAACACATCTCCATATTTTGATATTAGTTGTTTATTCTTATTTTTTCAACAATTCTCAAATCATATTTCATTAATCACAGTTTAACAATTTGATAGTGTATTTTGTTCTTATTTAGGTTTACCCTTTTGTTAGGTGAACCATGAATTCTTTTTTTAGCTGTAAATCTGTATTAAAAAATCCTTCTTCAGCCGGTTTGTAGTTTATATTTACTTACCATACATGATATATTAGATAAAAAGAAACAATTGTTACATTTTAAGTTGGAAGTACATAAAGGTTAAATTGATTTTATAGTTCAGCTAGCAAAAAAGCAATTCTTACTGTCTTATTCTTTGTCCACACTGAAGTAAACACACTGATATATTTCAATAAAATGTATCAAACGTATGAGTAAGATATTTCTTTACCTGCATATACACAGAAGTTCTTTATTGTGTTGAATGCAGATGTGTAACCAATGAAAAATGTCAGGACATCAGTAAGGGACGTAACTGTAATGGCAAGTCCACTTGTCATCAATGTACGCTTCATTCTTTCTTCTATGGTCATTTTTTCTTTATCCATTGTCTCAGCATACCCAGACATAATGATAAACATATCATTTATTCCAATTCCTGAAGATTAAAAAAATATCAAACTACAAAGATCTATACAAGTTAAACAAGTCACATTGTGTATACTCTATTCTTATTAATGCAATTAAACGCAATGTCGAGGAGACGTCTGCTTCTTTTTATAGACATTTTTCAATGAAAAGTCTACAGAAACTTGTTCGTTTTACTTAATAAAAAAATCACGCAATCTAGAAGACATAGATAGATATCTAGGAAATAGTGGCTATACTAGCTGGTACCATATTGAACGCAACCCATCTCATAGACATAATTTTGTCAAGTGCTGTGACGTCATCAACGTGTTTTTTCATGATTTACTCCTTAAAGAATGGAATTTGGAATTAAATTATAAGGAATGACTTTAACATTTTTTTCTGTCTATGCGAAATAATCTCAAAAATGTGGTTCACACTTTTAAATAACCCGCTATGCAGGTTATTTAGGGACTGGGTGCACCGCATTTTTGATGTTATTTGTACATATATAGAAAAAAATATCACAGTCATTCCTTTATTGGCATTGCATTGTTTATATATATTTAGTCTATTTCGTTCTCAGACATAACGACAATACCTGAATGTTGGTTTTTCCTATCTTTTTTTTTCTTGTCCATTAGGGAATTTAGTGTTGAGACAGATCTTTGATAGACTCTGTTATTTTTTTACTACTTGTTTTGACTGAGCTGGTACAGACACTAAATCTTGTCTATTGTTGAATAGTTTTTGTTGATCTATGGATGTATTTTTGTCTTTGGGTTGCTGTCTCATTGACGTTTACATAACATCTCCTTTTATAAATGTTTTAAAATATGTAAATTATCATGAATATTGCTTTTACATTTACACTCATATTTACCAATGATAAGAAACGGCATGGTTGCAGCAGAATTCATAAATTTAACCCCACAAGCACTGGCGATTCCAACTGCTGGTATCATAGAAATGAGAGCACAAAATACACCAATCCGTCCTAAATTCTGTAAATCATAGATACAGTCAATTCTTTTCCCAGCAGTAGCTATAGAAGCATAGACGATCATCAATAGCAATGTTAATGGAAACAAATGTGCTTCCGCCATCGCACTCTTTCTTATCTCGTCCTCCATAGCATTATAATACGTAAATACAACAGACGTCTCGTTCGTTTTAAAATTTTCCATATGATTGATAAATTCTTTCACCCATAATTTCGATAACCTGTCAGTGCTATTTGGATTCTGCGACAAAAAGTATCTTAGTCTCACCATATTTGCCGAAATCACGTGGCCATTTTTCAATGAAGTCTGTGCAAGTATAGATGAAAGTAAGATATTATTATAAAGTGGATACGTGACGTTTTGTGATGCCATGCCTGAGACAAAACTAGGACGTAGAACCTCTTCCCCGAATACAACACATCTTTTGTTATTCTTAGCGCAGAGATCTTCCAATGTATAGGTGGAAATGTTGCCATCTCCCAATGTAAAGGTGGAAATGTTGCCATCTTTCACTACAATATCATTTCTGATAAGATTGTCAATGTTAATCATTTCAGCTAGTACCGGCTTCTCGAAAATGTTTCTTCCTTTTTTTGATTTAATGATGACTTCAACAAAGCATCCATAGTCTGGCAGTGAATATGCGTGAAAATTGTTTTCTGAAGAAGGAAACTGTGTTCTTAAAAATTCTCTGTCTTTGAAGGCTTGACTATTTTCCAGAAAGTACTGTTTTTCTATATTTGTTTCTAATTCGAAGTTTATTATGCCTACACCACAAAGAAAGTTAATTAAGATTGATAAGATAACGATATGCCATGGATACTTTGCTATTAATCGCCCATAACGTCCAAAAAAGCTAGCTAACCTCCGATCATGTGCAGTATAGCAACGAGAGAAAAACATGCAAGCCATGATATCACACTTTCCGTCTGAAAAAGAAGGTGATATTTATAAATAAGATGCATTTGAGCCTTTTTTTTTACTAATTTTAGAAAAAATAAGCTTTATTTATCTGAATGGCAAATACACGTTCAACTTGTCTTCTGTTATAATTTGAATTTAAACCTGACTTAATTTTTTGTAATTGTCTACACATATTGTGTACATATTACTTCTTTTATTGCTGATTCAGAGCCGGACCAAAATTTTCCGAAAAATAATTGATTATTTTCAAATGTATAGCCTCCGGTTGCGTTCAACTGAAATCAAGGCAAATCAATATTTTTTTTTCAAAGATCACCTTATAAATCAACATCAACATCAGGATAATAATAAACTGTTAACACAGAGTTATGTCTCGCCTATTTGTTATTTTGATAATGCAAATGTTGAAATTTAAATAGCAATACTTTAACATGTAAGTTATGCAAATATTCAAAGTCAATGAACCATGACTGAAGGTACAGGGCTAAACAATCTCCATGGAAATGAGATGTGCCAATGCTAATACAACTGCAAACCAAATACCATTGACTTTTCATAAGTCGTTCCCTTTAAACAAACCTAAACACAAACATTAACTTGTAAACTATGTAAAAGTTTCAAAGTCAATGAACCATAATTAGGGGGTGGGGTTATATAATCTCCATGGAAATGAAACTTGCAAATGCCAATACATTTGCATACCGAATATCATTGACTTAACATTAGTGGTTCATCTTAAACTGACCTAATCACAAACTAATACATGTAAACTAAGCAAAAGTTTCAAAGTCAATAGAACATGACTGAGGGGTAGGGACCAAATATTCTCCATGGAAATGAGATATGCCAATGCTTATACAACTGCATACCAAATATCACTGACCTACCACTAGTGGTTCCCCATAAACTGACCTAATCACAAACTAATACATGTAAACTAAGCAAAAGTTTTAAAGTCAATAGACCATGAATGAGGGGGCGGGGCCAAATAATCTCCATGGAAATGAGATATGCCAATGCTTATACAACTGCATACCAAATATCATTGACCTACTACTAGTGGTTCCCAATAAACTAACCTAATCACAAACTAATACATTGTAAACTAAGCAAAGTTTCAAAGTCAATAGACCATGACTGAGGGGTAGGGACCAAATATTCTCCATGGTAATGAGATGTGCCAATGCTAATACAACTGCATATCAAATATCATTGACCTACCACTAGTGGTTCACCATGAACTAGACCTAATCACAAACTAATACATTGTTAACGCAGCCGCCGCCGCCGCCGTCGTCGTCGTCGTCGATGACGCCGGAAACAGCATACCTATGTCTCGCTTTTTGACTCCGTCAAGGCGAGACAAAAAATGTAAACAAAATCTTCCAAGCGCCCACCCTAAACAAAATTCAATGGTCTTCCCCTAAGTGGTAATTGCAATATGAATGATTTAATAATGTTTTCAAGATAATAAAAAAAAAGTTATAAAACAATGCTTTGAAGTGGAAAATACGGAATCATCGGAAATTTTTTGGCAGTCATGGTTTTTTCTGGAGATTTTGATTTTTGTAACATTTTCCTGTAAGATTTTCCTTAGTATATAAAAATGTGGAATTATGGTATGATTGCCAATGAGACAACTATCAACTATATTGTAACAAAGAACGAGAAAGTACACTTAGTCTACTATAATTCTCAAGATATAGGACAGTTATTTGAAATTAAAATAGCAATACTTTAACATGTAAGTTATGCAAATATTCAAAGTCAATGAACCATGACTGAAGGTACAGGGCTTAAAAATCTCCATGGAAATGAGATGTGCCAATGCTAATACAACTGCAAACCAAATACCATTGACTTTTCATAATTCGTTCCATTTAAACAAACCTAAACACAAACATTAACTTGTAAATTATGTAAAAGTTTCAAAGTCAATGAACCATAATTAGGGGGTGGGGTTATATAATCTCCATGGAAATGAAACTTGCAAATGCCAATACATTTGCATACCGAATATCATTGACTTAACATTAGTGGTTCATCTTAAACTGACCTAATCACAAACTAATACATGTAAACTAAGCAAAAGTTTCAAAGTCAATAGAACATGACTAAGGGGTAGGGACCAAATATTCTCCATGGAAATGAGATATGCCAATGCTTATACAACTGCATACCAAATATCACTGACCTACCACTAGTGGTTCCCCATAAACTGACCTAATCACAAACTAATACATGAAAACTAAGCAAAAGTTTCAAAGTCAATAGACCATGAATGAGGGGGCGGGGCCAAATAATCTCCATGGAAATGAGATATGCCAATGCTTATACAACTGCATACCAAATATCATTGACCTACCACAGTGGTTCCCCATAAACTGACCTAATCACAAACTAATACATGTAAACTAAGCAGAGTTTCAAAGTCAATAGACCTTGACTGAGGAGGCGGGGCCAAATAATCTCCATGGTAATGAGATGTGCCAATGCTAATACAACTGCATACCAAATATCATTGACCTACCACTAGTGGTTCACCATGAACTAGACCTAATCACAAACTAATACATTGTTGACGCAGCCGCCGCCGCCGCCGCCGACGCCGTCGTCGTCGTCGTCGTCGTCGTCGCCGACGCAGGAAACAACATACCCATGTCTCGCTTTTTGACTCCGTCAAGGCGAGACAAAAATGTAAACAAAATCTTCCAAGCGCCCACCCTAAACAAAATTCAATGGTCTTCCCCTAAGTGGTCATTGCAATATGAATGATTTAATAATGTTTTCAAGATAATATAAAATAAAGTTATAAAACAATGCTTTGAAGTGGAATATACGGAATCATCGGAAAATTTTGGCAGTCATGGTTTTTTCTGGAGATTTTGATTTTTATAACATTTTCCTGTAAGATTTTCCTTAGTATATAAAAATGTGGAATTATGGTATGATTGCCAATGAGTCAACTATCAACTATTTTGTAACAAAGAACGAGGATGTACACTTAGTCTACTATAATTCTCAAGATATAGGACAGTTATTTGTATTTTACTCGTAACTGCTTTTTTAGTCATGCCGGCAATGCTGACTGATAAAAATAAGTAGTTCTAAAAGTAAAGACCTTTAACCAAAAACGCAAATTATTGGTGAAAAATGATTTCAGGGCAATAATACAAATAAAACGTCAACTGACAGTTTCAGTCGTGTAAAACACTTTTTTAAGTATTATATTGCTTCTCACTTTTACTGTTTACAGTTTCTGTCCATCTAGTATAGTTTTCAAAATTATAAGCAGAAAGTGTAAATTTGACTAAGTACTAAGGTCAAAGTCCACTGCGTTTTTCTTTGTTTTGCGTCCGTCTGAGGGTAGGTTTTTAAAGGTCTTAAATCAAAACAAAAAAGAACAGTATTTCAGGATATCTTTGAAAATCAAGAAAATAAAAATTTAAATTATTACGGGTTTTTCAACTTTAGTCTTTTGTATCTTCCTGAGTTGTACACAATCAAACATTCTTGATGTTAAGTTTGTTTGATAAAACTATCTAACAAGAATGATTTTAAATGTAAAAATGGCTTCAAACTGTATGATATGTTTATGGGTGTGTTTTATTTTTCATGAAAATAAGGAGATGTGGTATGATGGCCAATGAGACAACTATCCAACAGAGTTCAAATGAAGTGGATATAAGCTATCATAGGCCACCGCATAGCCTTCAACAATAAGAAAAACCCATACCGTATAGTGTTTGTTTTTCTTCCTTACTGGTTTGTAGGTTTTGAAATTTTTCGTTTACTCATCATATCAGATAAAGGTGGAAACTAAAAACCTTATAAACCAAAATGAAATTAAAGAACCATTAGTATGCAAGATCAAATACCCTACGACCCCATATAGAGGGGACAAGTTTTTTGTGGTTTGCTGGCATAGTATTTTTTTCCGTTTTTTTCTCATTCTTTTCTTTTTCATTTCAGACAGTCATATTGCCATACAAAAATCTATTTCTAAAAATTATAACCTTGACCTTATACCTATTGACTTTAATTTATTCAGCTTCCGGAAATCTACCTTTCTGCACACATGTCGCCCTATTTTTAGTAACTATTTCCTTGACCTAAAACGTAGTGACCTCAAAATTAATAGAGATCTTCCTCTCATTATATGTGACGATAAATCCAAGTAAAGTTAATCCTATAAGTGGCTATTTGTGTCATTGGCGGTAAAAACATGCCGTATAACACTTTTTACGCGTTGTCTTTCCCTGTTAACGCCTTGGTTTTCACTTGTATGGGTTGATTGTAAAAACTAACGCGTTAATTCGTACTCTATACGGTATGAAAAATCAACGCGTTAGTTTTGCAAATACGGTTAGTTTTCACTTTTAACGGTATAGTTTCACATATTCATACCGTTGGTTCAGTATTTTATGGACAGCCATTCGGGCAAAATTGAATAAAACTTTAAAAACAGACGTTAAGACCAAAAACAGACATCAAAAACGAAAACAGACATCAAAAACGAAAACAGACATAAAACATATGCATGTACAAACAGATGTGAAAAAAAATGAAAAACAGAGGTCAAAAACGAAACCAGACATAAAATTAAAAAAAACAGACGTTAAGAAATTATAAGCAGAAATCAAAAACGAAAACAGACATACAATAAAACATCTGTTGTCTTTTTTTATTTAATTGTATTTCTGTTTTCGTTTTTGACCTATGTTTTTAATTTGTTAACGCCTTTTTTTTTTATTTTGAATACACGACAAATCGGACCAAAACAACTCGGACCAGTCTTGAGACAACTCGGACCACTTTTAAAGACCAACTCGGATCAAAGACAAACCGATCCAAGACAACTTGGACCGTCAATTCAAAGACAACTCGGACCAGATTGAAACACTTGTCAGACCAGTGACTTTTACGTTTAATATGATTTTTGTTTGTTTTTGTCTAGATTTGACTGTAGTTGCTTCATACATATACATGTATATACATTTGAAATTAATTCTAACATTTCAAAGTATAAGCTCCCAAGAATTTCGTTTGAATATAGGTTACCTTTGAAAGTACACGAATGTGTGTGAACCCAATTTTATATTTAATGCAAGTCAAATCATTTTTTTAAACGATGATTTTTTTTTTCATATTTCTTTAGAAATCAAGTAGTTATATGTTATCAAATAAAACTACATTTCATTATTCTTGACTTAAATCCTCTTTGCTTGTATAGATATTTGAATGAACACAGATATCAATTGGATCCGAATCTTAATTAAAACACATGACACATCATTTCTAATGAGGTACTTTTTTTATATATTTCATTAGAAATAAATTATAAGCTGATATTAACTACATGTATATCAAAAATCTGTGTTGATCAGCATATAATGTGAGAATAAAAAGAAACTACAGTCTTAATATTTTCCGTTTTACTTTGTCAATAAGACAGATGAAATTAACAAAATTTAAATAAATCATGACTATTTTGCAATTACAGAGACAACTATTTTAATTGTTTTTAGCAAACCTTTTCCATCCTCCTTTACCGACTGTACTCTTTACATCAAAGGTCAAATATATACTTTCATGTGATAAAATCGCGCCATTAGTCCAGAAAGTTACATGAATTAAGAGCGACCTTACAAGTTAAAAATCTTATCAACAAGAGGTTAGTTAATCGTCTAATATGTTTATGCTTAAATGAGATGACCCAGCTGATGAACACATCTCTCTGCTGTTTCCATTTTAGTAGAAGAAGATGTTAATACATTGTTCTCTGTGATTACCTTAGTTGGGCCTAAATGGACTTAACGGGCGAATTGGTAATAACTTTCAGTGTATCTTTTCCAAATGGTTACATCAAAATTATTACACAACGTTTTCTCTATCGTCACACTCCAGTTTATATAGGTAAACGTCAAAACAGTGGATGTTTAACGTTATTCGTCGTGAAAGTACCTCCATTGCGATCCTCTTTCAAAAATTTCTGTGTTGCCTTCATACGTGGTCCGAGTTGTCTTCAAGATTGGTGCGAGTTGTCTTAAGATTGGTCCGAGTTGTCTTGGTCCGACTTGTCTTTGGACCGAGTTGTTTTGAATTCTTAATTTTATGTCTGTGTACGTTTTTGGTGTCTGTTTTTGATTTTAACGTCTGTTTTTGAATTTTATGTCTGTTATTGTTTTTTATGTCTGTTTTTTTTTTTTATTTTTACGTCTGTTTTCTCAATTTATGCTGTTTTCGTTCTTCACGTCTGTTTTCGTTTTTTTTACCTCAAACGTCTAAAATTCAAGAACAAGAAGTGGTAGTTGTTGATAAAATTAGAAGTACTGTAGTATTTGCGGCATTCACATAAAAACTTGCAACTGAAAATTTCCAAATCTATCTCATAACAAGGGTTTCATCGCATGTAGCTGTTAAAGAAGTCCTGCCCATTTCCTTCTGAATGTTTTCTAGAAAGGATTTTTGCTAGGAATGAAATAATTGGAAATAAAGAATAGAGTTCCATTGTCCCCCGCGTTGCACATATTTTATCTATCCAAGGGCAATCCCTAAAAAAACGTTTGTTCTTTAAATTTTTTATTAATATCTTAGAGAAATGAATGATTGAGAGCAAATACAATGCACTTTCCAATATACTTAAAATTTCCAAGAGGCTTAACTCTTTTAAAAATGTTGATCGGTACTGATTTTATGAACTTGTCCGAGACTTTGCTAATATAAACCTATTATATAAGTTTCATAAAAATCTGGCAAGAATTATACACATGAGAGCGCTTACAATGCAATTTTCCATATAATGAATATTTCAAAGGGGAATAACTCTTTTAAAATAATTGATCGGCACTGCTTTTCGTACTTGTACAAGAAATTGCAGATATAAACCTATGATATAAGTTTCACAAAAATCTGGCAAGAATTGTACACGTGAGAGCGCTTACAAGACCGGACGGACAGACACACAGACGGACAGTCGGACGGACGCCCGGTATTTCTATGTCCCCCGTTACATTTTATTTTCATAGAACTAATACAGAAGTGCTTTAGGCAGATTCAAACCCGTGGCGCTCTGGGCCAGGTTGATCATCTCTTGGTTAAATTTTAACCTAGTGTTAAACATTATTATTATACTTTATGCAAATTTCTTATATTATCCATTCTTTAATTGGACACGCGGCATTTGTGAATTTTCACTAACAATTCATAAGCCCCGCCCACCCATAGCAACATGTGATAATATTAGCAACGGGTGCTAATGCCTAGAATTAACACCCGCTGAGCCCGAAGTTTGCCGATCCGGAACAATTAACGTCCGCTCCGGTCGAGGTTTACCGATTCTTATTTTTACATCATTTCCGTCGTTTTGTTGTTGTTATCAGTTAACTTCTGAATTAATGAATCTATTTTTTTTACAATTGTCCTTCTTATAACATAGTGCACACTTGAATTATAAGGCATTCCGTATAATAAAAAAAAATACTGCCCTTGGATGAAGGTGTTAGGGTGATTAACACACTCGGTGAAAAAATTAACCCCCCCCCCCCCCTAATGTGTCAAACCAAACGTTATAGCGTCAATCCGTAAAGTGATGTCATGCCTGTATGTATGACTGTATCATTTTAGTCACTACCTATCTTAAAACTATGCGAGCTATTATATCTCAATTATATATAATATTAATGGAACCATATTCTTATTAACAAGATTAAAATGGCAGGCCATTTCAACATTTTTGACTTTCGGGGGAGAAAAAAAACTGTTCTTCATCAACCCATGTTTGTGTACTTAACTACAAAATATCAGAGTAACTTCTAACCAAACTGAACGTATAAAAGAGTCGTAAAAAAATCTTAACAATTGCCGCCATTCCAATAACTTGCATTAAAAAAATTGACATGTATCACTCCTTCACTGGAAACTAAATATCTGTAAAATCTGAGAGATACATTTCAAACCATCTTTGAGACAGAGTTGCTAACATAATTTGACAGATGGACATACACACAGACGGACGGACGGACTGGTAGACGAAGAGCAATCATAAAGTTCACTATGCGAACATGTATTTAAAGAAATAACGCATATATTAAATATACGCGATTATACATCGCGCAAATGACATGAATGGCCATTCAAACCTCGGGGAGGGGGTAGCACTTCGATCTTTTTTTTTGTAGGGGTGATCACCGAAGTTCATCCCCATTTTATATATGTTTAATAACAAAGAAACATACCCTATCATAATATATTTCTTGACAAACAATATCCTTCTATGGCTATCATGATTACGCTATTTCGTGGAGAATAAATATATTTGATAAATATCTGATGCATTTGCAACAGTACTTTTAATTGCATGCATCCGTGAAAAAACAAGAGTGCACACGCTGAAATGTCTCGCCTACTATACTCATCATTGATTTTATGTTGATAGTCCTACATATAAAGTTTTACTACAAGTATCACATTAACACTTATGATCCTAGAAAATGAGGTCAAGGTCAGATAAACCAAGCCTGAAATACATGTACACCTTCAATACAATCATTCCATACACAAGATCTAGATGACCTATTGCTTATAGTATAAAAGAAACAGATCAAACCATGGAAATTCTATATTGACCAATGAACCATGAAAATGAAGTCAATGTCAGATGAACCCTGCCAGACAGACATGTACCCCCGGTACATCTTAAAATCATTCCATGCATCAAATATAGTTGACCTATTGCTTATAGTATCTAAGAAACAAAGTTAACCAGGAAAACTGAACATTGACTAATCAACCATGAAAATGAGGTGAAGGTCAGATGCTACCTGCCAGACTGACATATACACCTTACAATCATTCCATACACCAAATATAGTTGACCTATTGCTTAAAGTTTAAGAAAAACAGACCAAAACACAAAAACTTAACATAAGCAATAAACCATGAAAATCAGGTCATGGTCAAATAAAACCTACCAGACCGACATATACATCGTAAAAAATTTCCATACACCAAATATAATTGACCTACTGCATACAGTATTAGAAAAACAGACCAAAACACAAAAACTTAATATGAGCAATGAACCTTGAAAATGAGGTCAAAGTCAAATAAAACCTGCCAGACTGACATGTACATCATAAAATATTTCTATACACCAAATATAGTTGACCTATTGCATACAGTATTAGAAAAACAGACCAAAACACAAAAACTTAACTATTACCACTGAACCATGAAAATGAGGTCAAGGTCAGATGATGACACCTGCCAGTTGGACATGTACACCTTACAATCATTACATACACCAAATATATTAGACCTTATAGTATCTGAGATATGGACTTGACCACGAAAACTTAACCTTGTTCACTGATCCATGAAATGAGGTCGAGATCAAGTGAAAACTGTCTGACAGGCATGAGGACCTTGCAAGGTACGCACATACCAAATATAGTTATCCTATTACTTATGATAAGAGAGAAATTAACATTACGAAAAATCTTAACTTTTTTTTCAAGTAGTCACTGAACCATGAAAATGAGGTCAAGGACAATGGACATATGACAGACGGAAACTTCATATCATAAGGCATTTATATACAAAGTATGAAGGATCCAGGTCTTCTACCTTTTGAAATATTAAGCTTTTAAGAAGTTAGTTAACGCCGCCGCCGCCGCCGGATCACTATCCCTATGTCGAGCTTTCTGCGACAAAAGTCGCAGGCTCGACAAAAACTACATCTGGTTAGTTTCAGATACTTACGATTTAATCAGCAAACTTGTCATATACATCATTTTAATTTATTGACCTGATCATATATCATGAAACTGAAAAAAGTGACATATTCCTGCAGCTCATCCCCATCTCTTTTGCATGTTAAGTGTCCCTCCCTCTCCCCCGCGAGATTCAAAAAGTTCTAAGAGATTGGAATAATACCTTTAGCAAATGCTGTTATAAGGTCCTGTTTCTAAAGAATCTGATTCTCCTATTCTTACACAAGAGTAGATAGTCTCTTGGATGAGCTGTGAAAACCGTTGTCTGTCTCGTGTATGCTAATCATATCACTTGGAAGCATTGGATATCAAACCATCGTTGTGTGAACGATTTTGATTGGTTGACACAAGAACAGAACTTACGCTATAAAATGAGAAACTAAACCGTTCAAAGTAACAATTAACAGTATAGTTTGCATTACTAATGAGTTGAGTTTTCATTCCGTATGATTTCGTTAAAAGTCAATATTTCCAACACATTAACAGTTTTATACGGTATGAGTATTACCGTCAATGACACGAATGGCTACTCATACAATCCCATATAAAGTATAATTTAACTGAAGCTCCTGAAAACCACTTTCCGGCACAATTTCGGTCCTTGTAACTTTGACCGTGAATTTAGACCTAATTACCTCAAAATCAATAGAGATTTTCGACTCATTATATGTGACCATATTCCCAAGTAAGGTTGCAATCAGATATACAGTATCACATTTTGATTAGGCATACGACAACCAAGATTAATAACGGACTGACTGGCGGACGGACGGACGAATAAAAATATATACCCCGCTACTTCGAAGGTTGTTTTCTTGAGTGGAAGGGAAAGTGTTTTGTGTATTGATTTAAGACACAAAATCCGTACATGTAATAGACAATGCTTTTATAGTTATTATTATTGTTCATTGAATCATTGTGTCTGATCTATTTGTTATCTAGATAATAAAATATGTTTAAACTGTTGAGCCTAAAATACCGGAAAAAAGCTCATACCACGGCAAGTTCGAAATGGCCCCAAGCACTGCTTAGTGCTGATTAATATGCTTCCAAGTCGATCACGCTATGTATGTGGCTTGAACAATACAGTTGCGAGGTAATAAAATCTACTTACCTTCATTTGTTCTTAAAAAAGTTCTTCATTCGAGAAAAGATTATCTGAAATTATAGATTTACTCTTTCAAATTGTATTGTTTCTGTTAAACAACGACTGGACAATGCATGTGTATTGGGAATTAAGAATGATAAACTTAGTCTAACAAATGTACGACAGGACATATGCTAAAAACCATAATAAGTGTAACAATGTTTAGATAAGATCCATGCATTTAGTCTCTGATGCATGATTTTTTATTATTAATTGTTTTGGCTTTTAACTAGCTGTCAGTAACTGCGAGTACTCTCAAATCGTACTTTCTTTTAATTTGACCTGTTGATACTATTTGTAATGTTTTTTTGTTATCTAATGTTAATATGGATCTTGTCTATATACCAGCTTTGATTATTTGGTATTTAATTACTACAAATTTTCACTTCTTCGTACTATGAACATCAAAATTATTTCATTTTTCCTTAGATGCTGTTCTTGGACCTGTACAGGAAGTTTTATCTAGCACTAATTGTATATTTTTATTCTTGATATTCACCCCATATGTACCAAGTGTTAGATTAGTTTTATTGATATTAAAGAAATTTCTTGGTATTCCTAAACGGAAGATTTTATACACACAGAAGAAGAAGTATACTTAACAACAAAATTATTTTCATTTACCTGTGTATAATATGACGCAGGTTTCTTCAAAAGTGATGATTTTCTATAAATTGTTTGAAATTTCACAGTGATATCATACTTTAACTTTGTTTAAACCTGTTTATTTACTTTTGACTTTAATTATTTATCCCTTGTAATTTTTTATTAACTGTGTATTTGCATTCAGGTGTCACAGGTCAAATTTATTCGTTCATTGTGTGTTAATTTACGTTTTTTGATTGAGTTAAGCCTTCCAATTGATATTTTATAGTGTGTTTTTCTATGTTGTGATGTTATACTATTGTTTCAGAAAAGGGAGAAGATTTGGTACCATTAAAACGTTTAATCCCGCTGCAAATGTTTGCACCTGTCCTAAGTCAGGAATCTGATTACAGTAGTTGTTATCTGTTTATGTAGTTCATACGTGTTTCTCGTTTCTCGTTTTTATATAGATTAGACCGTTGGTTTTTCCGTTTGAATGGTTTTACACTAATAATTTTTTGGGGCCCTTTATAGCTTGCTGTTCGGTGTGAGCCAATGCTCCGTGTTGAAGGCCGTACCTTGACCTATAATGGTTTACTTTTAAAAATTGTAACTTGGATGGAGAGTTGTCTCATTGGCACTCATACCACATCTTCTTATATCTATGTAAACTTATTGATTCTCTGAATTAACATATTCTACAAGGTTATCAATTAAACACTTAAGCAAGCTTTTTAAAGAGTGTCGGTACTACCATGGTTTTGTTATTAATAAATTCAAACAGAACTAAATATGTAATGCTTTACAGTTATGTACGTTTACTGTCCTACATCCTGTCGATATTTATAAAGGTTGTGTTTTTCTCAGACGGCTAAATCTGTTGGGTGTGTACTGATTGATATTTTAGTCTGGGACAACATGATTCATTTATATATATTCAAACTGTTTAGAGAAGTTGTAAAACGGATTATTGTTATTTTTGATTTAGATATAATGGTTATATATGTGTTCGGGACCATATGAGTACATGGACCATACGCGTATGGTCATGACCATATGATATGAGTATTATACTCGTTTGGTTATTAACGGGCCGGACCATACAAGTATTTAGACCATATAGGTATTTTTCAAATAATTCTATCTTTCTTTGCAGGAACATACAGCTCATTCTTTGAACATAAATCGGCACAAGTTACTATCTGAATTCTTTGATCTTTTACATATTGTCTAAATCTTGGTGTATCCGCTAAGAGTCAATTCAAATCGCTTTTATACTGCCGATATTCGTCCGTAAGTGAAACCACATGCGTTTGGGGCATGGATCTTTTTTCTGTTTTCTTAGTGTTTAAAATTATTATTTCAGAAACAAAATTTCTTCTTATTTCTACTTATTTTCATTAAATTGATGTGTTCTTGCTCAAATTCATACGATCTTACTGTCATTGTAAGATCGTATGAATAGGAGCAAGAACAATTGAACAAATTTACTAAAAACAATAAGAATTTTTTTAAGAAATTAAAATTTAATAATAACAAATTTAAACACTAAAAGAAATTTTAAAAAAGTGCCTGTGAGTTAAGTAATTTATTTATTGTTTAACAGTTCATTTAATAATTTTCCAAAGTCGACATATTGCGTTTCGTCAGGACAAATCGATAATGATAATTATGTAAAAATGACTACCATATGATTGAATAAGTCTTAGAAACTATTAATTTTTGTGACACCTTTTCAACGTTAATCGTGTATGGTCGGACCATATGAGTATATACGCAGATGGTCATGCCATACGCGTATGGTCCAAATACTCATATGGTCCAGAACATATGCACGTGAAATCCTTTGGCAGTTTAATGGGTGGGGTTCCGTTATATTATATAAAGAAATTGTTCAGCTGTCAGTTCATCGAAGGTGCTCACAGTAACTACAACGTACAGTTTACCGTTTATTGTCATATTTATGAATATGGATCATATAGACTTTAAGTTCATTTACATATAATGATGTGTTGGATAGTTTTGTTGTATGCAAATGTTAATTTGAAGATTGTTATTAAATTATATCAGATTATTATATTATTAAACATTATTTGCAAGAGAAAAGAACAAGTTACTGCAAGCAACCAAAACCTATATTAGAGTTTTGTCTTATTTATACGAAGGAATTTAGTAAAGAAATGCTTTAAATTCTGACGAGCAGGCGAGGGAGAATTAAAGAGCGCTGACAAAAATATTTAACCCCGCCAACATTCTTAATGTGCCTGACTATGTCCCAAATCTAGAACCTGTAACTCAGTGGTTATCATTGGTTTGATGTCTGTCATACATGTTTTTCGTTTAATCTTTTTTTTATCATAAATCATGTCTTTGTTTTTCTTGTTTGAATTATTTTACATTTTGTCATGTTGAGCCTTTTATAGCTAAATGTATACGGTATGACTTTTGTTCCTTTTTGAAGGCCGTACAGTTACCTATGATAGTTGCTAACATCCACGGTATTTGGTCTCTGAAGATATAGTCTCATTGGCAAGCATTCTCTCTGACTGTTAATGAAGTCTTCACACATAGTCCTTTGGAAGTTGGATGTGTACTGATTGATATTTTGGTCTTAAATATATATTTATTTTTTTTATTTTCGACATGAAGTATTCGTAAAATTATACGTAAACAGTACATCATAATGCTATGTACAGTGGCAAATATTACATTACTTCATGAAAATATGACCTAGCTTCAATACAAAAATACTTTCATTCAAATATGTCATTCCGGTGTTATAAACATGCACTCTGAAGAGTATATAAATACTCGAAAATAGGAAAGTTAAACAATCTATTAATTCGTGCCAAAATGCTAATAAAGAAGAAGGTGAAACTTACGTTGTCAGCAAAGTAGTCGTGTCCAATAAGTATAAAGCCGAATAAAGTATGAACGATTTATGGGTTTCTAAATATTCAATTTGGACTTATAAAAGGACGTCTTTCTCTGACCAGTGTTCAGGTAAATTATGCCCAAGGTGAACAAAGGAAAACTCAATTTGTACGACTTTAACCCCAGCAGAGCTATAGAGAAACAGTACATTAACGGGTGTTACACGGACACTTTTTAGATGATACACGGACACTTTTTAGTTGTTACACGGACACTTTTTATGAATAGAATCACTCCTGCATGATCAGTGAGTTCATGGGCACTTTAAATTTCAATTAGATTTGAACTTTTTGTTTCACCGACATATTTCCTGTCTTTTTTATTAAAATATTTACGTTTGCATCAATAACTATATTTTTTTCAAACAATTCCAGTTTATTACTTTTCATATTAGTACACTAAGGGATTGACCATTTAACTTCAAAAGGCGGGGGGGTGGGGGGGTTCCTAAAAAATATTCTGATCCCCAATTTTATGAGAAAAAATATATTGTGGTCAAGCAAATGACAAAATAATGTTTTGATTCCAGATTTTCCGATTTAGGCATACCGTATATAATAGTGCTAATTTCAAATAAAAAGTTTGGGTGATAGCATTGAAAAACTAAATTATTTTCTTACTCAGAAAAAAAACATAACCCCCTTTTGAAGCTAAATGGCCGGTTCGTAAATGTATTTTTTTTTTCAATACATGAACATGAATAGTATTTTGGACAATGCTGAAAGTAAAGAAATGCTGGTACCGACGTTTATATTTCAATAAAAAAAAGACAGGAAATATATATTAAAAAATCAAATCTAATCAAAAGATAAAATCCCTATCAGCTCACCAATGCACGATTGATCCTATAAATAAAAAGTGTCCGTGTAATACATGTTCAAATAGGCAGCAAATCTTGAAGAAAATCATTCAACTTATGTCACCAATTTTGGACGGTAAGCTGCGATTGGATCATATTGTGACACGTGTTAAATCCTGATCAACACTATCAGAGACATATAAAAACCTTTAAGCATGACCATTTTTTTTTTAAATCCAAAATATATGCCTATATATATCTAATAACAAGACAAAATCCATTTTAGATATTACTTGTTCATGTTTTATGAATATTTAAAGCCCGAGGCGTAGCCGAGGGTTTTAAATGTTCATAAAACATGACCAAGTATTGTCTGACCAATTTAAAACATATTCATACCTTCCGAGCAGAGGCGGATTTAGAGGGTTTTTCAGGGGGCCCGGGCCCCCCCCCCCCCTTTTGTGGGAAAAATTTTGTTGATTATATAGGGAACCACTGAAGCATGACTGGAGCGGGACCCCTCTTAGGCAGTCAGTGGGCCCCCCTAATGGAAATTTCTGGATCCGCCACTGCTTCGAGTGACATAACAAAATTAGCTACTCATTGCAATAATCAAACTTTGATATTAGCTCACTTTAAGTGTTAACATGTTTAGTAAAAGGGATGTAAATCATTTAATGGTCATTTCAACAGATGGAAAAATTATTCAAAAATGGAGATTTCCTCTACTTCAGGTACAATTTAATCTTATATATCTAAAATTCCTTCATTTTTAAAAAGCACAAAATGTTAAATTAATCAGCTTTTCTAAAGTTGTATAACTTTGAATAAGGACAAAACTTCATAAATAAATTTTGATTTACTATCGGTCTATATATGTACCATTAAATAACATTTACAATGTTGAAATCTCAACTTGAAATACCTTTTTAGTTCTATTCTCCTGATTTCATTTATAATACCGGGTAATTAAACAAACAACAGTACTCGTGAATATTTCCGTTTTCTCTTATCCCTTGGACATTGCCTTGGGGGGTTGTACACTTCGTTAGTGCAATTTTTAAGAGTTCTCTTTCATAATTAATCTACAATGAAAAGTCATTCATGTGTAGCATTTTTTTGTGCATGGAAAGCCATGTACAATGAAAAATAGAAGGGAAAATACTGATTTCCATTGGACGAGAATGGGTGAGTATGTTCTAATACTTAACCGGCAATAACTAAGAAACAATCAAAACTAGAGTTCGATTTCAACACCCTGAATATGCAAGAGTGAAATAATTAAACTAAGTTTCCAATAAGAATTTGATAAATAGATTTTTATTATAAATCAATGATTTCTAAATTACAAATTACGTAATTTATGAAGCATATAATATAAAAAAAAATCACTCTGCTTCATTTTTAACAATCATTTGGGTAAACATTTCCCATGATATATGTTGAGTGAATTTCTATTTCTGTTTTTTTTTAACCTGACTCAAGCTAGCGAACAATTGTAGCGAACAACTAGCTAGCGAACAATTAGGAGGTATAACTAAAAACCACAATATCACATAAGGTTATCACGTTTTTTCGAGCTAGCGAACAATTATGAGAATACATACAATCTTAAACAAATACGAAAAAACTAACTTAAAACAAAAGGGAAACAATACTTCATATATAAAGAATACAAAGCTTTTCTTTCCTAACTAAATAAATCCACATAAGGCATTCAATAGACAGCTGGATTACAATGACTATAAGTTAACACATTGACATAATGCATTTTTAGGGAATGGGGGTGCATTTTACGTTGTTTGGTCCGATTAATAGGGATTGTGACAGCTTACAACTATATAGGTGTTTCAGAGGAGATAGTGCCGCATCGTTTAGGAAAATCTCCAGAGTGGTTTATGATCGAAAATCTTAAATTGTGGTAGAAAAAAACTGAAATTAACAAAACGAAATTAGGGTATAGGACATTTTAAGTTATTTTTTGACCAATTTGAATAAATTGTTACAGGAAACGACTATATATGTGTTTTAGAGGAGGCATTTCCGCATCGTTTAGGAAAATCTCCAGAGAGGTTTATTTTCGAAAATCTGAAGTTACGGTAAAAAAACTGAAATTGACAAAATGAGATTAGGGGGGTAGGGCACTAAAAGTTAATGTTGAACCAATTGATACAGATTTTGACGGGCCAATACTATATACTTGTTGTAGAGGAGACATTGGCGCATCGTGTATACAAAAAATCCAGATCACTTTATGCTCGAAAATCTGAAGTTTGGCTTAAAAAACTGAAATTTACAAAATGAGATTTGGGGGTTGGGCACTCAAAGTTAATTTTGGACCAATTTATAGAGATTGTGACGGGCAACGACTATATAGGTGTTGTAGAGGAGGCAATGGCGAATTGTTTTAAGAAAATCTCAAGATTGGTTTATGTTCGAAAATCTGAACTTACGGTTAAAAAACTGAAATTGTGAAATTGTATAAATGAGATTAGGGGGGTAGGCCAATTTAAGTTAATTTTGGACAAAATTTTAAGAGATTGTGACGGGCAACGACTATATAGGTGTTGTAGAGGAGACATTGGCGCATCGTTTAGAAAAAACCTCCAGAGTGGTTTATGTTTGAAAATCTGAAGTTACGGTTAAAAAACTGAAATTATGAAATTGACAAAATGAGATTAGGGGGGTAGGCCAATTCAGGTTAATTTTGGACCAATTTCAAGAGATTGTGAGGGACAACGACGAAATAGGTGTTGTAGAGGAGGAGACAATGGCGTATCGTTTAAGAAATCTCCAGAGTGGTTTATGTTCGAAAATCTGAAGTTACGGTTAAAAAACTGAAAATTTTATTGTGAAATTGACAAAATGAGATTAGGGGGGTAGGGCACTAAAAGAAAAATTTGGACCATTTTTAAGAGATTGTGATGGGCAACGACTATATAGGTGTTGTATAGGAGACATTGGCGCATTGTTTAAGAAAATCTCCAGAGCGGTTTATGTTCGAAAATCTGAAGTTACGGTTAAAAAACTGAAAATTTTATTGTGAAATTGACAAATTGAGATTAGGGGGGTAGGCCAATTTAAGTTAATTTTGGACCAATTTCAAGAGATTGTGACGGGCAACGACTATATAGGTGTTGTAGATGAGGCAATGGCGCATCATATAAGAAAATCTCCAGAGTGGTTAATGTTCGAAAATCTGAAGTTACGGTTAAAAAACTGAAATTGTGAAATTGACAAAATGAGATTAGGGGGTAGGCCAATTTAAGTTAATTTAGGCCAATTTTAAGAGATTGGAACGGGCAACGACTATATAGGTGTTGTAGAGGAGACATTGGCGCATCGTTTAAGAAAATCTCCAGAGTGGTTTATGTTCGAAAATCTGAAGTTACGGTTAAAAAACTGAAAATTTTATTGTGAAGTTGACAAAATGAGATTAGGGGGGTAGGGCACTAAAAGAAAGTTTTGGACAAATTTCAAGAGATTGTGACGGGCAACGACTATATAGGTGTTGTAGAGGAGAAATTGGCGCATCGTTTAAGAAAATCTCCAGAGTGGTTTATGTTCGAAAATCTGAAGTTACGGTTAAAAAACTGAAAATTTTATTGTGAAATTGACAAAATGAGATTAGGGGGGTAGGGCACTAAAAGAAAATTTTGGACCAATTTCAAGAGATTGTGACGGGCAACGACTATATAGGTGTTGTAGAGGAGACAATGGCGCATCGTTTAAGAAATTCTTCAGAGTGGTTTATGTTCGAAAATCTGAAGTTAGGTTAAAAAACTGAAATTTTGAAATTCACAAAATGAGATTGGGGGATAGGCCAATTTAAGTTAATTTTGGACCAATTTCAAGAGATTGTGACGGGCAACGACTGCATAGGTGTTGTAGAGGACACATTGGCGCATCGTTTAAGAAAATCTCCAGAGTGGTTTATGTTCGAAAATCTGAAGTTACGGTTAAAAAACTGAAAATTTTATTGTGAAATTGACAAAATGAGATTAGGGGGGTAAGGCACTAATAGAAATATTTTGACCATTTTAAAGAGATTGTGACGGGCAACGACTGTATAGGTGTTGTAGAGGAGACATTGGCGCATTGTTTAGGAAAATCCCCAGAGTGGTTTATGTTCGAAAATCTGAAGTTACAGTTAAAAAACTGAAATTGTGAAATTGACAAAATGAGATTTGGGGGGTAGGCCATTTTAAGTTAATTTTGGACCAATTTTAAGAGATTGTGACGGGCAACGACTATATAGGTGTTGTAGAAGAGACATTGGCGCATCGTTTAAGAAAATCTCCAGAGTGGTTTATGTTCGAAAATCTGAAGTTACGGTTAAAAAACTGAAAATTTTATTGTGAAATTGACAAATTGAGATTAGGGGGGTAGGCCAATTACATTTAATTTTGGACCAATTTCAAGAGATTGTGACGGGCAACGACTATATAGGTGTTGTAGAGGAGACAATTGCGCATCGTTTAAGAAAATCTCCAGAGTGGTTTATATTCGAAAATCTGAAGTTACGGTTAAAGAACTGAAAATTTTATTGTGAAATTGACAAAATGAGATTAGGCGGGTAGGGCACTAAAAGAAAATTTTGGACCAATTTCAAGAGATTGTGACGGGCAACGACTATATAGGTGTTGTAGAGGAGACATTGGCGCATCGTTTAAGAAAATCTCCAGAGTGGTTTATGTTCGAAAATCTGAAGTTACGGTTAAAAAACTGAAAATTTTATTGTGAAATTGACAAAATGAGATTAGGGGGGTAGGGCACTAAAAGAAAATTTTGGACCAATTTCAAGAGATTGTGACGGGCAACGACTATATAGGTGTTGTAGAGGAGACAATGGCGCATCGTTTAAAAAAATCTTCAGAGTGGTTTATGTTCGAAAATCTGAAGTTAGGTTAAAAAACTGAAATTTTGAAATTCACAAAATGAGATTGGGGGATAGGCCAATTTAAGTTAATTTTGGACCAATTTCAAGAGATTGTGACGGGCAACGACTATATAGGTGTTGTAGAGGAGACATTGGCGCATCGTTTAAGAAAATCTCCAGAGTGGTTTATGTTCGAAAATCTGAAGTTACGGTTAAAAAACTGAAAATTTTATTGTGAAATTGACAAAATGAGATTAGGGGGGTAAGGCACTAATAGAAATATTTTGACCATTTTAAAGAGATTGTGACGGGCAACGACTGTATAGGTGTTGTAGAGGAGAAATTGGCGCATTGTTTAGGAAAATCCCCAGAGTGGTTTATGTTCGAAAATCTGAAGTTACAGTTAAAAAACTGAAATTGTGAAATTGACAAAATGAGATTTGGGGGGTAGGCCATTTTAAGTTAATTTTGGACCAATTTTAAGAGATTGTGACGGGCAACGACTATATAGGTGTTGTAGAGGAGACATTGGCGCATCGTTTAAGAAAATCTCCAGAGTGGTTTATGTTCGAAAATCTGAAGTTACGGTTAAAAAACTGAAAATTTTATTGTGAAATTGACAAATTGAGATTAGGGGGTAGGCCAATTAAAGTTAATTTTGGACCAATTTCAAGAGATTGTGACGGGCAACGACTATATAGTGTTGTAGAGGAGGCAATGGCGCATCGTATAAGAAAATCTCCAGAGTGGTTTATGTTCGAAAATCTGAAGTTACGGTTAAAAAACTGAAATTGTGAAATTGACAAAATGAGATTAGGGGGTTAGGCCAATTTAAGTTAATTTTGGACCAATTTTAAGATATTGTGACGGGCAACGTCTATATAGGTGTTGTAGAGGAGACAATTGCGCATCGTTTCAGAAAATCTCCAGAGTGGTTTATGTTTGAAAATCTGAAGTTACGGTTAAAAAACTGAAATTGTGAAATGGACAAAATGAGATTAGGGGGGTAGGCCAATTTAAGTTAATTTTGGACCAATTTTAAGAGATTGTGACGGGCAACGACTATATAGGTGTTGTAGAGGAGATAATTGCGCATCGTTTAAAAACATCTCCAGAGTGGTTTATGTTCGAAAATCTGAAGTTACGGTTATAAAACTGAAAATTTTATTGTGAAATTGACAAAATGAGATTAGGCGGGTAAGGCACTAAAAGAAAAATTTGGACCATTTTAAAGAGATTGTGACGGGCAACAACTATATAGGTATTGTCGAAAAGACAATTGCACATCGTTTAGGAAAATCCCCAGAGTGGTTTATGTTCGAAAATCTGAAGTTACAGTTAAAAAACTGAAATTGTGAAATTGACAAAATGAGATTAGGGGGGTAGGCCAATTTAAGTTAATTTTGGACCAATTTCAAGAGATTGTGACGGGCAACGACTATATAGGTGTTGTAGAGGAGGCAATTGCGCATCGTTTAAGAAAATCTCCAGAGTGGTTTATGTTCGAAAATCTGAAGTTACGGTTAAAAAACTGAAAATTTTATTGTGAAATTGACAAAATGAGATTAGGCGGGTAAGGCACTAAAAGAAAAATTTGGACCATTTTAAAGAGATTGTGACGGGCAACGACTATATAGGTGTTGTAGAGGAGACATTGGCGCATTGTTTAGGAAAATCCCCAGAGTGGTTTATGTTCGAAAATCTGAAGTTACAGTTAAAAACTGAAATTGTGAAATTGACAAAATGAGATTAGGGGGGTAGGGCACTAAAAGAAAAATTTGGACCATTTTAAAGAGATTGTGACGGACAACGACTATATATGTGTTGTAGAGGAGACATTGGCGCATTGTTTAAGAAAACCTCCAGAGTGGTTTATGTTCGAAAATCTGAAGTTACGGTTAAGAAACTGAAATTGTGAAATTGACAAAATTTGATTGGGGGGGTAAGCCAATTAAATTAATTTTGGGCCAAATTTAAGAGATTGTGACGGGCAACGACTATATAGGTGTTGTAGAGGAGACAATTGCGCATCGTTTAAGAAAATCTCCAGAGTGGTTTATGTTCGAAAATCTGAAGTTACGGTTAAAAAACTGAAAATTTTATTGTGAAGTTGATAAAATGAGATTAGGGGGGTAGGGCACTAAAAGAAAAATTTGGACCATTGTAAAGAGATTGTGACGGACAACGACTATATATGTGTTGTAGCGGAGACATTGGCGCATTGTTTAAGAAAATCTCCAGAGTGGTTTATGTTCGAAAATCTGAAGTTACGGTTAAAAAACTGAAATTGTGAAATTGACAAAATGAGATTAGGGGGGTAGGGTACTAAAAGAACAAATTGGACCAATTTCAAGAGATTGTGACGGGCAACGACTATATAGGTTTTATAGAGGAGACATTGGTGCATTGTTTAAGAAAATCTCTAGAGTGGTTTATGTTCGAAAATCTGAAGTTACGGTTAAAAAACTGAAATTGTGAAATTGACAAAATGAGATTAGGGGGTAGGGCACTAAAAGAACAATTTGGACCAATTTCAAGAGATTGTGACGGGCAACGACTATATAGGTGTTGTAGAGGAGACATTGGCGCATTGTTTAAGAAAATCTCCAGAGTGGTTTATGTTCGAAAATCTGAAGTTACGGTTAAAAAACTGAAAAATTTATTGTGAAGTTGACAAAATGAGATTAGGGGGGTAGGGCACTAAAAGAAAACTTTTGACCATTTTGAAGAGATTGTGACGGGCAACGACTATATAGGTGTTGTAGAGGAGACATTGGCGCATCGTTTAAGAAAATCTCCAGAGTGGTTTATGTTCGAAAATCTGAAGTTACGGTTAAAAAACTGAAATTGTGAAATTGACAAAATGAGATTAGGGGGGTAGGCCAATATAAGTTAATTTTGGACCAATTTCAAGAGATTGTGACGGGCAACGACTATATAGGTGTTGTAGAGGAGACATTGGCACATTGTTTAAGAAAATCTCTAGAGTGGTTTATGTTCGAAAATCTGAAGTAACGGTTAAAAAACTGAAAATTTTATTGTGAAGTTGACAAAATGAGATTAGGGGGGTAGGGCATTAAAAGAAAAAATTGGACCATTTTAAGGAGATTGTGACGGACAACGACTATATATGTGTTGTAGAGGAGACATTGGCGCATTGTTTAAGAAAATCTCCAGAGTGGTTTTATGTTCGAAAATCTGAAGTAACGGTTAAAAAACTGAAATTGTGAAATTGACAAAATGAGATTAGGGGGGTAGGGCACTAAAAGAACAATTTGGACCAAATTTCAAGAGATTGTGACGGGCAACGACTATATAGGTGTTGTAGAGGAGACATTGGCGCATTGTTTAAGAAAATCTCCAGAGTGGTTTATGTTCGAAAATCTGAAGTTACGGTTAAAAAACTGAAAAATTTATTGTGAAGTTGACAAAATGAGATTAAGGGGGTAGGGCAGTAAAAGAAAAATTTTGACCATTTTGAAGAGATTGTGACGGGCAATGACTATATAGGTGTTGTAGAGGAGACATTGGCGCATCGTTTAAGAAAATCTCCAGAGTGGTTTATGTTCGAAAATCTGAAGTTACGGTTAAAAAACTGAAATTGTGAAATTGTCAAAATGAGATTAGGGGGTAGGCCAATATAAGTTAATTTTGGACCTATTTCAAGAGATTGTGACGGGCAACGACTATAGAGGTGTTGTAGAGGAGACATTGGCGCATTGTTAAAGAAAATCTCCAGAGTGGTTTATGTTCGAAAATCTGAAGTTACGGTTAAAAAACTGAAATTGTGAAATTGACAAAATGAGATTAGGGGGGTAGGCCAATATAAGTTAATTTTGGACCATTTTAAAGAGATTGTGACGGGCAACGACTATATAGGTGTTGTAGAGGAGACATTGGCGCAACGTTTAAGAAAATCTCCAGAGTGGTTTATGTTCGAAAATCTGAAGTTACGGTTAAAAAACTGAAATTGTGAAATTGACAAAATGAGATTAGGGGGGTAGGCCAATATAAGTTAATTTTGGACCATTTTAAAGAGATTGTGACGGGCAACGACTATATAGGTGTTGTAGAGGAGACATTGGCGCATCGTTTAAGAAAATCTCCAGAGTGGTTTATGTTCGAAAATCTGAAGTTACAGTTAAAAAACTGAAATTGTGAAATTAACAAAATGAGATTAGGGGGGTAGGCCAATATAAGTTAATTTTGGACCAATTTCAAGAGATTGTGACGGGCAACGACTATATAGGTGTTGTAGAGGAGACATTGACGCATTGTTTAAGAAAATCTCTAGAGTGGTTTATGTTCGAAAATCTGAAGTTACGGTTGAAAAACTGAAAATTTTATTGTGAAGTTGACAAAATGAGATTAGGGGGGTAGGGCACTAAAAGAAAAATTTTGACCATTTTGAAGAGATTGTGACGGGCAACGACTATATAGGTGTTGTAGAGGAGACATTGGCGCATCGTTTAAGAAAATCTCCAGAGTGGTTTATGTTCGAAAATCTGAAGTTACGGTTAAGAAACTGAAATTGTGAAATTGACAAAAACGGAAAAATTAATGAAATTTTCGTTTCCGTTCTCTAACTTCAGTTTGCCTCAACCAAATGTTATGAAACTTAGACACAATGCTTATTACCACAAAACTGTCTCAACTGTATGTGAAAGTTGACTCATGCATATTTAAAATCTTGAAAAATAGACCAACACTCATCCTTAATGTTTAAAATTAATTATTTCCCAGTTAATCAAAGTGACAATTTATATACCTTCAGACATTTATTGACATGTACAATATATTTCAGATCACTTGAAGTAGTATTGGCAGTAATTTAAAAGTGATCATTTGATTAAGTATTTGAATGGGCTTGATAGTGCTTTCTTTTTTTGATATCTCACTTTTTGTAGTAGTCATTCAAAATTCGTAATTTGTCTAAACAAACATATCTTTAATAAATAAATATCACAAAATGATAAAGAAAAAAGATACGGAAACAGAAGAGGGCAAGTGGCCGAAAATGGTTTATTCATTACAATAACAAAAATAGACATAATTTGAAAGTCACAATTATGAAATGCTTACGTTTTCCCTTTTCTTTAGATTACTACGTATTCGTGAACATATACATGCAAACAAATAAATATTTTCCTCTCATTCTACGTTTAGAATTAACAATGGGAATGGAATTAAATGAGGTTTTTCTAAACATTTAATTATATATGTATACTTCTGTTAATATTTGAAATTTATGTTCTTATTATTTAGTTACTTTTTGTTGGGTTGCTTAATGATTGACATTTGCACTTCATTTGGTTTTATTTATACCAAATGAATACTCATTCATTTTACAATAACAATAACAATAGGTCTTGACAGATACAAGTTCTTAATTACTTCATTTAATTTAAGGATGAAAATGCAAAGGGATACTGAATTGCACATAACTGTTACATCTTATTTACTTTTGTTTTAATGAGTTTGGACAGATGGGCATACATCCTTCATTTGAAACAATTAAACTTGTTATAAAATATTGTAAGAGGAAATCTGTTACTGAAACCAATTAATCCACCTTAAAATTTGATGGTTCACACAATAAAATTCTAACCTCAGAGATTTGGTAAATTGTTTTAAATGGTTTTCTATAATCATTATCATGATAATCTATTATGTGTCTCTCGATTTCAATTAAATTCATGTTTTATTAAAGAAACAGGGGGGGGGGGGGGACACACATATTGAAGGAAAAGTGATATTACAGGTTTAATATAACATAACAAAATAACAAAACATTTAACATAAATAGTTTAAGAAAGGTCGTAATGGAATTGTAGCAAACTTTGCACACTTTTAAATGACTTTGTAAATCAACAAAAATTACTCCGGCGTTATGGTCATTATTTTTCATAA
This sequence comes from Mytilus californianus, assembly GCF_021869535.1. Classification (NCBI taxonomy): domain Eukaryota; kingdom Metazoa; phylum Mollusca; class Bivalvia; order Mytilida; family Mytilidae; genus Mytilus; species Mytilus californianus. The sequence continues at coordinate 25,365,307 of NW_026262679.1, read as the reverse complement.
CAATTCTTTCAGTGGAATTTTAATAAAGTCGTGTATTTCTTCCTGAAAAGGTTCTGTTTCGTACACATCGCTATGTGTGATTTCTCGAAATTTCTACATTTTCTGCTATTTATCCGTAGCAAGTTAACTTCTCCAGCTAAAATTTTACCGCTGGTAAATCATTTGTTATTTGTCTCATAATTGTTAAATTCATATAATGGCACTCATACATATAAGTTTTATAACATCAAGAATCAATTTCAAATAAATTTCAAACCTTCGTTCAGTTTAATAAAGGAAATAAAATACGAAACATTCTTACACATTTTTCAAATATTCACAAATTGAACCTTATATACCCGTATATATAATGTTTTGGTGAAACACTTATATTTTGTTTCCTCCTTCATATTCAAATGACTTGCCGATTGCAGCCTGCAACCAACAGTCCGCTCCGGTATCACTTGGTCCAACTCTTTATTGGAATGATTGAAATCTACATTGTAATCACAAGTCAATTTATCTACAAAACTACTTTTGAAATACCAAATGTTTTTTTTTCAATTCTTAATTTTCATCCTTATGATACTTTACTTCAGAACTTGTTCCTGTATTGTTATGAATTTCAGTTAATGGCCAATTACTTAGTGAAGATTCGTCTAAATTCCATTTAATAACGCTTACCTTTACCTTGTTGGCATTTTTGCTTCAAATAATAAAGAATTCTCTAATCATACTGCTGAAATTTACCCCAGAGAACTTACTTTAAATAAAAGTAATACTTGTATAAACAGCAATACTTTTGCTTTTTGCAGACTTTGACATATGATTACATTTCAGTTTCATACGAAAAAATTCGTAAGGGTTCCGTGGAACCCAGTGTCTCGCCTACTTTTGCTGTTAGTCGCAGGCTCAACAAAAATGGGGAAATAATTATTACAAATTTTCCTCTAGATACTATCTTTTGATTGTAAGAAGCTTCTGTTCAAGTTTGGAAGGAATCCAGGATGGTTTATGAATCTAATAAATGTTTTAAAAACTTTAACTGCAGACTGTATGTAATGTTAACTGGAAGAAAAACTAAGTCCATTTACAAGTAATATACGGAAAAACAGGAATTTTTTTTTTTTACAAAATTTCCTTCTAGATACTAGCTTTTGATCATAAACAAGTTTCTGTCCAAGTTTGGTACAAATCCAGGATAGTTTAAGAAAGTTATTAAAAGTTTGAAAACTTTAATCACAGAGTGAATGTAATGTTAACTGGCAGAAAAACTTAGTCTATTTATAAGTAAAATACGGATAAACAGGATTATTTTTTTTAACAAAATTAACTTTTGAATACTATCTTATGATCATTAACAAGCTTCTGTCCAAGTATGGTACAAATCCAGGATAGTTTAAGAAAGTTATTAAAATTTGAAAAACTTTAACCACAGAGTTAATGTTATGTTAACTGGCAGAAAAACTAAGTCCAGTTATGAGTAAAATACGGATAAACAGGATTTTTTTTACAAAATTTACTTCTGGATACTATCTTATGATCATAAACAAGCTTCTGTCCAAGTTCATTAAAATCCAGGATAGTTTAAGAAAGTTATTAAAATTTCAAAAACTTTAACCACAGAGTGAATATTCGTGGACGCCGCCGACGACGCCGGACGACGACGACGACAACGCCGACGACGGAATGTAGGATCGCTATGTCTCGCTTTTGCGACAAAAGTCGCAGGCTCAACAAAAATCAAAAGAAAAGTTTACGACGACAAAATAGACGATTTTGTGTCCTGGATCGTTTGAAAGCGTGAATTGATCGGTCTTTTTCGAGTGTTATCATGTTTTTTTTCGTGTGAATATGGTGTAAAATGTTAACAAACAGACTTCTTCTCTGGTAAGACGGAAAATAAAAGTTTAAAAAAAGCGTCAAAGGTAAAAACATCAATTGAAGTTATACACGTTGAATATAAAATTATCCTTAGAATACTCTTTTTGGATATTCAAAAATGTGTAATAAAGCCATCCGTAGGGTGTAGGTAGGTGAAATTCTAACATTAAAACCGATCTAAAATTGATACTTTAAGTCAGAAGAGCATAAGTTATGGAACAAAATAACATTTGGTTGAGACAAATTGGAGTTAAAGAGAACGGAAATGAAAATTTCAGCATTTTTTCTATTTGAAAAGGAGTATAACTCTAGAACGGTAAAAGTGACGCCACCAAAATTAAAATTTGATCTGTGTTTTGTGGTAATAAGCATCGTTTGTTGATGTGGTTCATAAGTGTTTCTCGTTTCTCGTTTTTTATATAGATTAGACCGTTGGTTTTCCCGTTTACTAGAATGGTTTTACACTAGTAATTTTTGGGGCCTTTTATAGCTTGCTGTTCGGTGTGAGCTAAGGCTCCATGTTGAAGACCGTACTTTGACCTATAATTGTTTACTTTTATAAATTTTGACTTGGATGGAGAGTTGTCTCATTGGCACTCATACCACATCTTCTTATATCTATATATTGTGTATAAGTTTTATGACAATTGGTTGAGGCAAACTAAAGTTAGAGAACGGAAACCAATTTTGGGACGTACGGACACAGGGACGTTCAGACGGACAAGGGTAAAGTTTAATGCCCCTCCGCTACGGCGGGGGCATAATAAGCTAAAAAATATTGATAGGTTATCGAGTTCCTTTTTGTGATATATGATTTTTTTTTTAAATGGGGCGAAAAGGATGACTCGGACTTTTACATTAAATTTAGCATTGGCACTATTTTGGACATACGGATGCACGGACGTACAGACGGACAAGGGTAAAGTTTAATGCCCCTCCGCTACGGCGGGGGCATAATAAGCTAAAAAATATTGATAGGTTATCGAGTTCCTTTTTGTGATATATGATATTTTTTTTTAAATGGGGCGAAAAGGATGACTCGGACTTTTACATTATATTTAGCATTGGCATTATTGGGAAGTGCTATTTTGCAGGTTGCAGGTTGCGGGTTGCAGGTCACACATATAAATATCATATATGTAAAAAGGTCATATTAGGAGAATTTATACATATAAAATCTACCCCATGACTGATAAATTTACAAATTATTTCTTACAGTACACATACACATGTACTGTAGGGTAAAAGTATTTTGTCATTTTTTTTTTATCATAATCTTCAAATTCAATAATCATAATTTTAATACACATACATGTATCTTTTGGTGCTTATCATACCGTTCAATTGCTATTAATAGTTCTAAACATTGATTCTAGTGAAGTTAAAGTAATAAAAACTTCAAATTGACATAGGCTGAACAGGTTCTATGGAACACATTAATATGTCTTAATCTAGTTACATAAACAATTAAATTCCTTTCAGTGGACATTCAACATCTTTGAGGCTAATATTAAGAAGTTATAAGCTTTAAATAATTATATGCATTTTCTTGCATGAACGTAATAAATTTAGTGCAAGAAACAAACAAAACAATTTGCTTCCCAAGTCTGTTTTTATTTATGTAAAGACCCAAAACCTTGAGTCTGTTCTGTTGCAATTGTCTATTTACAATTTGTCTAATGATTTAAAAGTAAAAAATGTATTTATTTTTTTAAGAAGGAGACGGACATCCTGATCTTAAGTATATAGCTCCTCAAATTTCAAGCAGGGATAATATAAAATCAAATCAAATATTTTAATATTCCAATCAGGGTCCCACAGGGGGCATTTACAATTAACAATTATGATAGTATAAGCATGGAAGTAATATTGAAAGGAATAACAACGTTGTCACTTCAAAGGTTTCATCTGCGTTACCGCCCATCTTTCGATAACTCGTTAATTGGTTTAATATATGGCATGGTAATTGACTCTCGGCATGTGATAGATCAAATCGCTGACACTTTTCGGTCATTTTCGTGTTTGCGGAAAATTACGAATAGACCAGTTGTTGTCGTATATACGTACGGAGTAACCCGAATAGTTCACTCGTTACATTCCGCTGCTGTACGCTACCGAATAAAGTCAGTCGTTCAATGTTGATTTTAGTCTATTTTTCCTATTTATGTCTTTTTCGATCTTAATAGTTTAGGCCGACAGTTATCACATATGGAATTTAAGAAAAAGGGTGGATCAGTTTCAATATTAATATTTAAAACCAGTTAATTAAGAAGCCATTTCTGAAAGTTAATAAGATGATTGTACAAAAAATATGTTTCGACCCCCTTTTTATTAAATACGAATAATCCAAGTCTTTCGTGTATACCAGGCAATTTAAATATTCACAATTTTAAACGTTTCTATTCTTTAATTTGTACATAAACTAATTCATATAAAATAAATTTGCGGTTAGACAGATAGCGTCAACCTCATTTTGTTGGGTTGATTTTCTTTTTGCTGTAACGTGCTACATTAAAATTAGTATTCAATTGTAAACACTTTTTTAAAATAGATATACTAAATTTAACATGTTTACGAACTTATTATCCCGATTTTAATTGTCCAGTTTCAATAATGTAATCAATTACTTGAAAGTAAATATTTTTATAAATCTCGATAAACTTGGTACATTTCAACAGTAAAATATTCTATGTCTACATTTGTCTACATTATTTTGTTCAACATCATGTGAAACCTGATCGCTTCATCGTTATTACCTGTTTTACTCGTGATCCGCTTTTAATCGGAAAACACTTTTAGATCAGTTTAAAACAAACAGTAAAAAGCAAAAATATGCAAAAATAAATATAATTGTCCATGTTACACTGCTGTAGTTTAAACAATTCTAGTCCGTTTTTCAAGTTTTTTACATCATTCGATTTCTTTCTGAAGGTAGAAGTTTTCGGGTGGACTATTCGGGTTACTTCGCACGTATATACGACAACAACTTGTCTGTTCGTAATTTTCCAAGAACACGAAAACGACCAAAAAGTGTCAGTGATTTGATCGATCACATGCGGAGAATCAACTACCATTCTATATCGTAAACTGATTAACGAGTAATCGAAAGATAGGCGGTAACGCAGATGAAACATTTGAACTGGCGTTGTTGTTATTCCTTTCAATATTACTTCCATGGCTGTACACATTCTATATCATATTCTTTGTATTTAAATTTGAGGCGGATATGTCTGCCTGCCTTTTTGAAAATCACAATTTTTGTTTTATTTGGGTTGAGAGTAAGACACCAATCTTGACAATATTTTCCCATAATATCAAGTTTTGACTGAAGACCAGTAGCTGTAGTAGATAGTAAAATGATATTATCGGCATACATCAGACAATGGATAAGTCGCTCATTTATATTTACAGGGTCTAGAGATTTTTCCAAATAGTTGGGAAGGTCATTGATGAAAACCTTAAACAGGTTAGGACTTAGATTATCTCCCTGTTTAACTCCAAGCTGTATAGGGAAGAAATCAGTAATGCTGTTCTTAATTCGAATGCAGAATTTGCTTACCTCATACATTTGCTTAATGATATTGTAAAATAATGTGCCTACACCAATTTTTAAAAGCTTAATTTTCAATCCGGTGTGAAAAACAGTGTCAAAAGCCTTTTGAAAGTCAACAAAGCAGGCATACACCCTACCATCTTTTGAATTACAATATTCATCTATAATACATTTCAAAATAAATAAATGGTCAAAAGTTCAGCCTTTCTTGTAAAACCTATCTGACACTCATGTATGATATTGTGTTTATCCATAAATACATCAAGCCTATTATTTAACACACTGTTGAATAATTTTCCTATGGCACTAGTTACTGTAATACCCCTGTAATTATTTAAATCATATATATCGTTAGATTTATGTACTGGTGTAATATATCCAAGAGCCCAAGCACAGGGATAATTACCACTTGACAGACAAGCATTAAATAGCTTATGAATACAAGGAATAAGAGCAGTTTGCCCACATTTAAGCATGTTATTAGATAAATGATCTAATCCTGGCGACTTGTTATATTTTAGTTTTGATATAGCTTTAGAAATTTCTTCTTGACTAATAAGCATGTCAAGTTCATTAAAGATTTTTTTCTTTTTGTAGACTGTCTAGTAATTTATCAAGTTCGCTAATGCGTTGTTTGAAATTGTCTTTGACTTCATTTAAATTTTTGAAGTGATTTACCCAGGTGGATGGATCAACGGCAGAACTTTTGTAAGCTCACCTGCATTCCATTTTCCATTTGCATTTATTTTTATTTTTACATTAACAAGTCAAAGGAATAGAGTTAAACAATATGGAGTAAAGTTTTGAGAATTATAGTTAAAGTTTTAAATGAATTCTTATTATTACAAAAACAATAAAAAAATTGAAAAAAAATAAAAATATAGCAAGAATTGTACCCGTGCGAGCGCTTGCGCTAACGAGGCCATTTTCCATAAATTTAATATTTCCAAGGGGACATAACGCTTTTAAAAAAGTCGATCGTCAACCATTTTAGAACTTGTCCGAGATATTGCAGATATTAACCTATATAATAGTACAAGTTTTATAAAAATCTGACAAGAATTGTACCCGTGAGATCGCTAACGAGGCCATTTTCTATATATTTAATATTTCTAAGGGGCATAACTCTTTTAAAAAAAGTCGATCGTTCACCATATTCGAACCGGACGGACGGACACGCGGACAGAAAGACGGACAGACGGACGCCCGGTATTTCCATGTCCCCCCGCAACGCGTTACGCGGGGGACAAAAAGATATCTATCATAGCGTATAAACGCTGTAAACGCAGTCTTTTAAGACAAGACTTTTAAATAGGTAGACTTTTGAGAAGGACCCTTGCTATGAATGCAATAGAACTAAAAAGCTAAAAAATCCAGAAACTTACATCTAGTTAAAAGGCGATATGTCTTTACCACTATATAAAAACCGTGTCAAGTCTTGATGTTTTAGTATGTATGTTCTATGCATTTGTTGAAAGTTTTACCCAAATGTTTGTTAAGTTTTCTCTTTTCGAACAGAAAGTGTATGTATTAGATAAACCCTGAGTGTGTTAGACCAATAAAGTGCATTTACATCTCAAGATATTATGATTAATGTAAATTGATAGATTTCTATTTATAGTTGTAAGTTTGTTTACACCATAATGTTGTTTAATGTTATTGGATACCCTGCCTTTAACATTGATCATAAAATTGTGTAAATTAGATACACCCTCTCATGCTAATGCCCTCGTGGTATATCTAATACTTAAACCCGCAACTTGCATTTTAGACAATTTCGGCATTATTTGGGACGTACGGATGCACGGACGTACAGACGGACAAGGGTAAAGCTTAATGCCCCTCCGCTACGGCGGGTCATAATAAGCTAAAAATATTGATAGGTTATAGAATTCCTCTTTGTGATATATGTTTTTTTTAATGGGGGAAAAGGATGACTTGGACTTTTACCTTATATTTAGCATTGTCATTATTTGGGACGTACAGACGCACGGACGTACAGACGGACAAGGGTAAATCTTAATGCCCCTCCGCTACGGCGGGGGCATAATAAGCTAAAAATATTGATAGGTTATAGAATTCCTTTTTGTGATATTTTTTTCACTAGAACTATTTCACACGCGAGTAAATGTAAATATATAAATGTATATAAGTTCGATATCGCACAGCTAATTCTTCTAAAATCTAGAAACAACTGATTAACATAAAAGTTAACAAACACTAAAATTGGAACACGTGCAACCTAGTTCACGAGAAAGATAATAAACCGTTATTAGCTAACACAGACGAACATCTATCAACTCTTGCCATAAACTTGCGTATCGTCCCCATAACATTTATGAATTTGACAGATGCTGAGTTCGGACAGAGAAAACAATAAACATTGATATAAACATCTATTAAAATTTTAAATTCAAATCAAAGTTGTGTTTTAAATTTCGTTTTTGTATTACTGTTCTCTCATATTTTCCATTATTTTGTAAAAAAAAAATTGAAATTGTCTCAGTCAAATAATTTGACAAAGTTTATTAGAAGTTTAGCTATTACCCTATTATCCTCAACGAAGCTCGGAGATAAATATACGTTCACTCGTTAGAACGTTTAAACGACCGTTGACTCGTCGAAAAAAGGGAAGGAGTGTGGTTTGGTCATTCAACAAGATAATTCCAAAGCTTTCAGACAAATTACGTCTTTATTTCAGCAATCACTTCTTTTTTAATAGTAAAATAAAATTAATAGGACTGTATTATATTTCTTTCCAATTTTGGGGACCATTATTATCAATTATGTTGTGTGCAGTATACAAATATGTTATAATGTGCACGTTTACAATCATCCATGTTTTATGTGGATGGCGAAGGAATTGACAGAAAGAGATATGCAAAAAGAATATAAAATGACATTGTCAAAGTTTTAGGACCCTGTTATTTCAATATAAAAATTTACTTACTTCATTGTCGTGTTTGTGAACAACCGACTCAAGAGAATGTTGATTTCAACAAAGTGTGTTGTAAACGGTGTATACATACTGTCGGATAAATTTCGCGGGAAAAATATTGATGTACTTTTTTATACAAGTATAAAAAGTAACATCATTCCATTATACAAGGTAATCCCCCCCTATTTTTTTTCACCTAGCTTCAGATTTCCAAACATAAACGATTCTGGAGTTTTTCTAATAGATACGCCAATGTCTTCTCTAATGTCTCCTCTACGTTACATATACAGTCGTTGCCCGTCACAATCTCTATAAATTGGTCTTCAATCATCTTAAGGTACGCCATCCCTCGTTTTTACAATTTCAGTTTTTTAACCGTAACTTCAGATTTTCAACATAAACCTCTCTGGAGATTTTCCAAAACGATGCGCCAATGTCTCCTCTACAATACCTATATAGTCGGTGTCCGTCACAATCTCTTTGAAATGGTTCAAAATTTCCTTTTAGTGCCCTACCCCCCTAATCTCATTTTGTCAATTTCACAATAAAATTTTCATTTTTTTAACCGTAACTTCAGATTTTCGAACATAAACCACTCTAGAGATTTTCTTAAACGATGCGCCAATGTCTCCTCTACAACACCTATATAGTCGTTGCCCGTCACAATCTCTTCAAAATGGTCAAAATTTTTCTTTTAGTGCCCTACCCCCCTAATCTCACTTTGTCAATTTCACAATAAAATTTTCAGTTTTTTAACCGTAACTTCAGATTTTCGAACATAAACCACTCTAGAGATTTTCTTAAACAATGCGCCAATGTCTCCTCTACAACACCTATATAGTCGTTGCCCGTCACAATCTCTTGAAATTGGTCCAAAATTAACTTATATTGGCCAACCCCCCTAATCTCATTTTGTCAATTTCACAATTTCAGTTTTTTAACCGTAACTTCAGATTTTCGAACATAAACCACTCTGGAGATTTTCTAAAACGATGCGCCAATGTCTCCTCTACAACACCTATATAGTCGTTGCCCGTCACAATCTCTTCAAAATGGTCAAAATTTTTCTTTTAGTGCCCTACCCCCCTAATCTCATTTTGTCAACTTCACAATAAAATTTTCAGTTTTTTAACCGTAATTTCAGATTTTCGAACATAAACCACTCTGGAGTTTTTCTTAAACAATGCGCCAATGTCTCCTCTACAACACCTATATAGTCGTTGCACGTCACAATCTCTTGAAATTGGTCCAAAATTAACTTATATTGGCCTACCCCCCTAATCTCATTTTGTCAATTTCACAATTTCAGTTTTTTAACCGTAACTTCAGATTTTCGAACATAAACCTCTCTGGGGATTTTCTTAAACAATGCGCCAATGTCTCCTCTAAAACACCTATATAGTCGTTGCCCGTCACAATCTCTTGAAATTGGTCCAAAATTAACTTAAATTGGCCTACCCCCCTAATCTCATTTTGTCAATTTCACAATTTCAGTTTTTTAACCGTAACTTCAGATTTTCGAACATAAACCACTCTGGAGATTTTCCAAAACGATGCGCCAATGTCTCCTCTACAATACCTATATAGTCGTTGTCCGTCACAATCTCTTTGAAATGGTCCAAAATTTCCTTTTAGTGCCCTACCCCCCTAATCTCATTTTGTCAACTTCACAATAAAAATTTAGTTTTTTAACCGTTACTTCAGATTTTCGAACATAAACCACTCTAGAGATTTTCTTAAACGATGCGCCAATGTCTCCTCTACAATACCTATATAGTCGTTGCCCGTCACAATATCTTTAAAATGGTCTAAAATTATTTTTAATGCCCTACCCCCCTAATCTCACTTTGTCAATTTCACAATAAAATTTTCAGTTTTTTAACCGTAACTTCAGATTTTCGAACATAAACCACTCTAGAGATTTTCTTAAACAATGCGCCAATGTCTCCTCTACAACACCTATATAGTCGTTGCCCGTCACAATCTCTTGAAATTGATCCAAAATTAACTTAAATTGGCCTACCCCCCTAATCTCATTTTGTCAATTTCACAATTTCAGTTTTTTAACCGTAACTTCAAATTTTCGAACATAAACCACTCTGGAGATTTTCTTAAACGATGCGCCAATGTCTCCTCTACAACACCTATATAGTTGTTTCCCGTCACAATCTCTTCAAAATGGTCAAAAATTTTCTTTTAGTGCCCTACCCCCCTAATCTCATTTTGTCAACTTCACAATAAAAATTTAGTTTTTTAACCGTTACTTCAGATTTTCGAACATAAACCACTCTAGAGATTTTCTTAAACAATGCGCCAATGTCTCCTCTACAACACCTATATAGTCGTTGCCCGTCACAATCTCTTGAAATTGGTCCAAAATTAACTAATATTGGCCTACCCCCCTAATCTCATTTTGTCAATTTCACAATTTCAGTTTTTTAACCGTAACTTCAGATTTTCGAACATAAACCACTCTGGAGATTTTCTTAAACGATGCGCCAATGTCTCCTCTACAACACCTATATAGTTGTTGCCAGTCACAATCTCTTCGAAATGGTCAAAATTTTTCTTTTAGTGCCCTACCCCCCATATCTCATTGTGTCAACTTCACAATAAAATTTTCAGTTTTTTAACCGTAACTTCAGATTTTCGAATATAAACCACTCTGGAGATTTTTTTAAACAATGCCCCAATATCTCCTCTACAACACCTATATAGTCGTTGCCCGTCACAATCTTTTGAAATTGGTCCAAATTTATCTTTTAGAGCCCTACCCCCCCCCCCCCCCCCCCTAATCTCATTTTGTCAATTTCACAATTTCAGTTTTTTAACCGTAACTTCAGATTTTCGAACATAAACCACTCTAGAGATTTTCTTAAACAATGCGCCAATGTCTCCTCTACAACACCTATATAGTCTTTGCCTGTCACAATCTCTTGATATTGGTCCAAATTTTTCTTTTAGTGCCCTAGCCCCCTAATCTCATTTTGTCAATTTCACAATAAAATTTTCAGTTTTTTAACCGTAACTTCAGATTTTCGAACATAAACCACTCTAGAGATTTTCTTAAACAATGCGCCAATGTCTCCTCTACAACACCTATATAGTCGTTGCCCGTCACAATCTCTTGAAATTGGTCCAAAATTAACTTATATTGGCCTACCCCCTAATCTCATTTTGTCAATTTCACAATTTCAGGTTTTTTAACCGTAACTTCAGATTTTCGAACATAAACCACTCTGGAGATTTTCTTAAACGATGCGCCAATGTCTCCTCTACAACACTTATATAGTCGTTGCCCGTCACAATCTTTTGAAATTGGTCCAAATTTATCTTTTAGAGCCCTACCCCCCATCCCCCTAATCTCATTTTGTCAATTTCACAATTTCAGTTTTTTAACCGTAACTTCAGATTTTCGAACATAAACCACTCTAGAGATTTTCTTAAACAATGCGCCAATGTCTCCTCTACAACACCTATATAGTCTTTGCCTGTCACAATCTCTTGATATTGGTCCAAATTTTTCTTTTAGTGCCCTAGCCCCCTAATCTCATTTTGTCAATTTCACAATAAAATTTTCAGTTTTTTAACCGTAACTTCAGATTTTCGAACATAAACCACTCTAGAGATTTTCTTAAACAATGCGCCAATGTCTCCTCTACAACACCTATATAGTCTTTGCCTGTCACAATCTCTTGATATTGGTCCAAATTTTTCTTTTAGTGCCCTAGCCCCCTAATCTCATTTTGTCAATTTCACAATAAAATTTTCAGTTTTTTAACCGTAACTTCAGATTTTCGAACATAAACCACTCTGGAGATTTTCTTAAACGATGCGCAAATGTCTCTTCTACAACACCTATATAGTCGTTGCCCGTCACAATCTCTTCAAAATGGTCCAAATTTTTCTTTTAGTGCCCTACCCCCCATATCTCATTGTGTCAACTTCACAATAAAATTTTCAGTTTTTTAACCGTAACTTCAGATTTTCGAATATAAACCACTCTGGAGATTTTTTTAAACAATGCCCCAATATCTCCTCTACAACACCTATATAGTCGTTGCCCGTCACAATCTTTTGAAATTGGTCCAAATTTATCTTTTAGAGCCCTACCCCCCCCCCTCCCCCCCCCCCCCCCCTAATCTCATTTTGTCAATTTCACAATTTCAGTTTTTTAACCGTAACTTCAGATTTTCGAACATAAACCACTCTAGAGATTTTCTCAAACAATGCGCCAATGTCTCCTCTACAACACCTATATAGTCTTTGCCTGTCACAATCTCTTGATATTGGTCCAAATTTTTCTTTTAGTGCCCTAGCCCCCTAATCTCATTTTGTCAATTTCACAATAAAATTTTCAGTTTTTTAACCGTAACTTCAGATTTTCGAACATAAACCACTCTGGAGATTTTCTTAAACAATGCGCCAATGTCTCCTCTACAACACCTATATAGTCGTTGCCCGTCACAATCTCTTGAAATTGGTCCAAAATTAACTTATATTGGCCTACCCCCTAATCTCATTTTGTCAATTTCACAATTTCAGTTTTTTAACCGTAACTTCAGATTTTCGAACATAAACCACTCTGGAGATTTTCTTAAACGATGCGCCAATGTCTCCTCTACAACACCTATATAGTCGTTGCCCGTCACAATCTTTTGAAATTGGTCCAAATTTATCTTTTAGAGCCCTACCCCCCCCCCCCCCCTAATCTCATTTTGTCAATTTCACAATTTCAGTTTTTTAACCGTAACTTCAGATTTTCGAACATAAACCACTCTGGAGATTTTCTTAAACGATGCGCCAATGTCTCCTCTACAACACCTATATAGTCGTTGCCCGTCACAATCTCTTAAAAATGGTCCAAATTTTTCTTTTAGTGCCCTACCCCCCTAATCTCATTTTGTCAATTTCACAATAAAATTTTCAGTTTTTTAACCGTAACATCAGATTTTCGAACATAAACCACTCTGGAGATTTTCTTAAACAATACGCCAATGTCTCCTCTACAACACCTATATAGTCGTTGCCCGTCACAATCTCTTGAAATCGGTCCAAAATTAACTGAAATTAGCCTACCCCCCTAATCTCATTTTGTCAATTTCACAATTTCAGATTTTTAACCGTAACTTCAGATTTTCGAACATAAACCACTCTGGAGATTTTCTTAAACGATGCGCTAATGTCTCCTCTACAACACCTATATAGTCGTTGCCCGTCACATCTCTTTAAAATGGTCAAAATTTTTCTTTTAGAGCCCTACCCCCCTAATCTCATTTTGTCAATTTCACAATTTCAGTTTTTTAACCGTAACTTCAGATTTTCGAACATAAACCACTCTGGAGATTTTCTTAAACAATGCCCCAATGTTTCCTCTACAACACCTATATAGTCGTTGCCCGTCACAATCTCTTGAAATTGGTCCAAATTTATCTTTTAGAGCCCTACCCCCTAATCTCATTTTGTCAATTTCACAATTTCAGTTTTTTAACCGTAACTTCAGATTTTCGAACATAAACCACTCTGGAGATTTTCTTAAACGATGCGCTAATGTCTCCTCTACAACACCTATATAGTCGTTGCCCGTCACAATCTCTTTAAAATGGTCAAAATTTTTCTTTTAGAGCCCTACCCCCCTAATCTCATTTTGTCAATTTCACAATTTCAGTTTTTTAACCGTAACTTCAGATTTTCGAACATAAACCACTCTGGAGATTTTCTTAAACGATGCGCCAATGTCTCTTCTACAACACCTATATAGTCGTTGCCCGTCACAATCTCTTCAAAATGGTCCAAATTTTTCTTTTAGTGCCCTACCCCCCTAATCTCATTTTGTCAACTTTACAATAAAATTTTCAGTTTTTTAACCGTTACTTCAGATTTTCGAACATAAACCACTCTGGAGATTTTCTTAAACGATGCGCAAATGTCTCTTCTACAACACCTATATAGTCGTTGCCCGTCACAATCTTTTGAAATTGGTCCAAATTTATCTTTTAGAGCCCTACCCCCCTAATCTCATTTTGTCAATTTCACAATAAAATTTTCAGTTTTTTAACCGTAACATCAGATTTTCTAACATAAACCACTCTGGAGATTTTCTTACACAATGCGCCAATATCTCCTCTACAACACCTATATCTAAAAGATAAATTTGGACCAATTTCAAAAGATTGTGACGGGCAACGACTATATAAGTGTTGTAGAGGAGACATTGGCGCATCGTTTAAGAAAATCTCCAGAGTGGTTTATGTTCGAAAATCTGAAGTTACGGTTAAAAAACCTGAAATTGTGAAATTGACAAAATGAGATTAGGGGGCTAGGGCACTAAAAGAAAAATTTGGACCAATATCAAGAGATTGTGACAGGCAAAGACTATATAGGTGTTGTAGAGGAGACATTGGCGCATTGTTTAAGAAAATCTCTAGAGTGGTTTATGTTCGAAAATCTGAAGTTACGGTTAAAAAACTGAAAATTTTATTGTGAAATTGACAAAATGAGATTAGGGGGCTAGGGCACTAAAAGAAAAATTTGGACCAATATCAAGAGATTGTGACAGGCAAAGACTATATAGGTGTTGTAGAGGAGACATTGGCGCATTGTTTAAGAAAATCTCTAGAGTGGTTTATGTTCGAAAATCTGAAGTTACGGTTAAAAAACTGAAATTGTGAAATTGACAAAATGAGATTAGGGGGGGGGGGGGGGGGGGGTAGGGCTCTAAAAGATAAATTTGGACCAATTTCAAAAGATTGTGACGGGCAACGACTATATAAGTGTTGTAGAGGAGACATTGGCGCATCGTTTAAGAAAATCTCCAGAGTGGTTTATGTTCGAAAATCTGAAGTTACGGTTAAAAAACCTGAAATTGTGAAATTGACAAAATGAGATTAGGGGGTAGGCCAATATAAGTTAATTTTGGACCAATTTCAAGAGATTGTGACGGGCAACAATCTCTTGAAATCGGTCCAAATTTTTCTTTTAGTGCCCTACCCCCCATATCTCATTTTGTCAACTTCACAATAAAATTTTCAGTTTTTTAACCGTAACTTCAGATTTTGGAATATAAACCACTCTGGAGATTTTTTTAAACAATGCCCAAATATCTCCTCTACAACACCTATATAGTCGTTGCCCGTCACAATCTTTTGAAATTGGTCCAAATTTATCTTTTAGAGCCCTAACCCCCCCAACCTCCCCCCCCCCCCCCCCCCTAATCTCATTTTGTCAATTTGACAATTTCCGTTTTTTAACCGTAACTTCAGATTTTCGAACATAAACCACTCTAGAGATTTTCTTAAACAATGCGCCAATGTCTCCTCTACAACACCTATATAGTCTTTGCCTGTCACAATCTCTTGAAATTGGTCCAAAATTAACTTATATTGGCCTACCCCCTAATCTCATTTTGTCAATTTCACAATTTCAGTTTTTTAACCGTAACTTCAGATTTTCGAACATAAACCACTCTAGAGATTTTCTTAAACAATGCGCCAATGTCTCCTCTACAACACCTATATAGTCTTTGCCTGTCACAATCTCTTGATATTGGTCCAAATTTTTCTTTTAGTGCCCTAGCCCCCTAATCTCATTTTGTCAATTTCACAATAAAATTTTCAGTTTTTTAACCGTAACTTCAGATTTTCGAACATAAACCACTCTGGAGATTTTCTTAAACAATGCGCCAATGTCTCCTCTACAACACCTATATAGTCGTTGCCCGTCACAATCTCTTGAAATTGGTCCAAAATTAACTTATATTGGCCTACCCCCTAATCTCATTTTGTCAATTTCACAATTTCAGTTTTTTAACCGTAACTTCAGATTTTCGAACATAAACCACTCTGGAGATTTTCTTAAACGATGCGCCAATGTCTCCTCTACAACACCTATATAGTCGTTGCCCGTCACAATCTTTTGAAATTGGTCCAAATTTATCTTTTAGAGCCCTACCCCCCCCCCCCCCCCCCCCCTAATCTCATTTTGTCAATTTCACAATTTCAGTTTTTTAACCGTAACTTCAGATTTTCGAACATAAACCACTCTGGAGATTTTCTTAAACGATGCGCCAATGTCTCCTCTACAACACCTATATAGTCGTTGCCCGTCACAATCTCTTAAAAATGGTCCAAATTTTTCTTTTAGTGCCCTACCCCCCTAATCTCATTTTGTCAATTTCACAATAAAATTTTCAGTTTTTTAACCGTAACATCAGATTTTCGAACATAAACCACTCTGGAGATTTTCTTAAACAATGGGCCAATGTCTCCTCTACAACACCTATATAGTCGTTGCCCGTCACAATCTCTTGAAATCGGTCCAAAATTAACTGTAATTAGCCTACCCCCCTAATCTCATTTTGTCAATTTCACAATTTCAGATTTTTAACCGTAACTTCAGATTTTCGAACATAAACCACTCTGGAGATTTTCTTAAACGATGCGCTAATGTCTCCTCTACAACACCTATATAGTCGTTGCCCGTCACATCTCTTTAAAATGGTCAAAATTTTTCTTTTAGAGCCCTACCCCCCTAATCTCATTTTGTCAATTTCACAATTTCAGTTTTTTAACCGTAACTTCAGATTTTCGAACATAAACCACTCTGGAGATTTTCTTAAACAATGCCCCAATGTTTCCTCTACAACACCTATATAGTCGTTGCCCGTCACAATCTCTTGAAATTGGTCCAAATTTATCTTTTAGAGCCCTACCCCCTAATCTCATTTTGTCAATTTCACAATTTCAGTTTTTTAACCGTAACTTCAGATTTTCGAACATAAACCACTCTGGAGATTTTCTTAAACGATGCGCTAATGTCTCCTCTACAACACCTATATAGTCGTTGCCCGTCACAATCTCTTTAAAATGGTCAAAATTTTTCTTTTAGAGCCCTACCCCCCTAATCTCATTTTGTCAATTTCACAATTTCAGTTTTTTAACCGTAACTTCAGATTTTCGAACATAAACCACTCTGGAGATTTTCTTAAACGATGCGCCAATGTCTCTTCTACAACACCTATATAGTCGTTGCCCGTCACAATCTCTTCAAAATGGTCCAAATTTTTCTTTTAGTGCCCTACCCCCCTAATCTCATTTTGTCAACTTTACAATAAAATTATCAGTTTTTTAACCGTTACTTCAGATTTTCGAACATAAACCACTCTGGAGATTTTCTTAAACGATGCGCAAATGTCTCTTCTACAACACCTATATAGTCGTTGCCCGTCACAATCTTTTATAATTGGTCCAAATTTATCTTTTAGAGCCCTACCCCCCTAATCTCATTTTGTCAATTTCACAATAAAATTTTCAGTTTTTTAACCGTAACATCAGATTTTCTAACATAAACCACTCTGGAGATTTTCTTACACAATGCGCCAATATCTCCTCTACAACACCTATATAGTCGTTTCCCGTCACAATCTCTTGAAATCGGTCCAAATTTTTCTTTTAGTGCCCTAACCCCCCCCAACCTCCCCCAACCCCCCCCCCCCCCCCCCCCCCCTAATCTCATTTTGTCAATTTGACAATTTCCGTTTTTTAACCGTAACTTCAGATTTTCGAACATAAACCACTCTAGAGATTTTCTTAAACAATGCGCCAATGTCTCCTCTACAACACCTATATAGTCTTTGCCTGTCACAATCTCTTGATATTGGTCCAAATTTTTCTTTTAGTGCCCTAGCCCCCTAATCTCATTTTGTCAATTTCACAATAACATTTTCAGTTTTTTAACCGTAACTTCAGATTTTCGAACATAATCCACTTTGGAGATTTTCTTAAACAATGCGCCAATGTCTCCTCTACAACACCTATATAGTCGTTGCCTGTCACAATCTCTTGAAATCGGTCCAAAATTAACTGTAATTGGCCTACCCCCCTAATCTCATTTTGTCAATTTCACAATTTCAGATTTTTAACCGTAACTTCAGATTTTCGAACATAAACCACTCTGGATATTTTCTTAAACGATGCGCTAATGTCTCCTCTACAACACCTATATAGTCGTTGCCCGTCACAATCTCTTTAAAATGGTCAAAATTTTTCTTTTAGAGCCCTACCCCCCTAATCTCATTTTGTCAATTTCACAATTTCAGTTTTTTAACCGTAACTTCAGATTTTCGAACATAAACCACTCTGGAGATTTTCTTAAACGATGCGCCAATGTCTCTTCTACAACACTTATATAGTCGTTGCCCGTCACAATCTCTTCAAAATGGTCCAAATTTTTCTTTTAGTGCCCTACCCCCCTAATCTCATTTTGTCAACTTCACAATAAAATTTTCAGTTTTTTAACCGTTACTTCAGATTTTCGAACATAAACCACTCTGGAGATTTTCTTAAACAATGCCCCAATATCTCCTCTACAACACCTATATAGTCGTTGCCCGTCACAATCTTTTGAAATTGGTCCAAATTTATCTTTTAGAGCCCTACCCCCCCTAATCTCATTTTGTCAATTTCACAATTTCAGTTTTTATACGACCGCAAAAAAATTTTTGTGGTCGTATATTGGTATGACGTTGGCGTCGTCGTCGTCCGGCGTCGTCGTCGTCGTCGTCGTCGTCGTCGTCGTCGTCGTCGTCGTCCGGCGTCGTCTGGCGTCGTCCGAAGACACATTGGTTTTCGCACTCTAACTTTAGTTTAAGTGAATGGATCTTTATGAAATTTTACCACAAGGTTCAATACCACAAAAGGAAGGTTGGGATTGATTTTGGGGGTTATGGTAATAACAGTAAAGGAATTAGGGGCCAAAAAGGGGCCAAAAATAAGCATTTTTGTAACTTCCTGACATAACTTGTGTGTTAGTGTATGGATCTCTCTGACATTGTACCACAAGGTTCCATATCACTAAAGGAATGCTGGGATTGATTTTGGGGGTAATTGCCTCCAAATTTTAGGAATTAGGGGCCAAAAAAGGGACAAAAAACAAGCATTTTTCTAGTTTCATGACAATAACTTGTGTGTAAGTGTATGGATCTTTCTGAAATTGTACTACAAGGTTCCATATCACAAAGGGAAAGCTGGGTTTGAGTTTGGGGGTAATTGCCCTAAACGTTTAGGAATTTGGGGCCAAAAAACACATTTTTTTCTAGTTTCCAGACAATAACTTGTGTTCAAGTGTATGGATCTCTCTGAAATTGTACTGCAAGGTACCATACCACAAAGGGAAGGCTGGGATTGAGTTTGGGGGTGATGAATCATAATGGGGGTTCAAAAAATTTTGGGGGGGGATTTATTTTTTTTTTCCTTTTTTTTCTTTTTTTCCTTTTTTGTTTCTTTTAAAATTTTCCATTTTAAGTTGGTTATTTCTGATTTATATTTAAAATCAAATAATAATGATATGGTAGGAGATACACACCAAACAGGATGTGTAAATTATTATATAATAAGTATTGTGCAATAGCAAGAAATTTTCAATTGCACAGTATTGCACAATAGCAAGAAATCTTCAATTGCACAGTATTGCGCAATAGCAAGAAATCTTCAATTGCACAGTATTGTGCAATAGCAAGAAATATCCAATAGCACAATATTGCGCAATAGCAAGAAATTGTCAATTGTACAGTATTGCGCAATAGCAAGAAATATTTAATAGCACAGGATTGTGCAAAAGAAGATACTTCCTATAAATTGCTTATTTCTTGACCAATTTCAATGGGGTTTTATTCTTGATTTCATGGGGTTCTTTAATATGCTGAATCTAACCGTGTATTTGGTTTTTGGATTTTGGGCCCCGTTTTTAAATTGGTCCACATTGAGGTCCAAAGGGTCCAAAATTTAACTTTGTTTGATTTCATCAAAAATTGAATTATTGGGGTTCTTTGATATGCCGAATCTAACTGTGTATTTAGATTCTTAAATTTTGGTTCCGTTTTCAAATTGGTCTACATTAAGGTCCAAAGGGTCCAAAATTAAACTTAGTTTGATTTTAACAAAAATTGAATTCTTAGGGTTCTTTGATATGCTGAATCTAAACATGTATTTAGATTTTTGATTATGGGCCCAGTTTTCAAGTTGGTCCAAATCGGGGTCCAAAATTAAACTTTGTTTGATTTCACTAAAAATTGAATATATGGGGTTCTTTGATATGCTGAATCTAACCATGTATTTAGATTTTTGATTTTTGGGCCCCGTTATCAACTTTGTCCACATTGAGGTCAAAAGGGTCCAAAATTAAACTTTGTTTGATTTCATCAAAAATTGAATTCTTGGGGTTCTTTGATATGCTGAATCTAACCATGTATTTAGATTTTGGATATTGGACAATAATAGGTGAATGTCCAATTTAAAATTTTTAAGTTCTTAGACCACATTCAATCTGTGTTAGAAACCTATGCTGTGTCAAATATTTAATCACAATCCAAATCCAAAGCTGTATCAAGCTTGAATGTTGTGTCCATACTTCCCCCAACTGTTCAGGGTTCGACCTCTGCGGTCGTATCAAGCTGCGCCCTGCGGAGCATTTTATTTAACCGTAACTTCAGATTTTCGAACATAAACCACTCTAGAGATTTTCTTAAACAATGCGCCAATGTCTCCCCTACAACACCTATATAGTCTTTGCCTGTCACAATCTCTTGATATTGGTCCAAATTTTTCTTTTAGTGCCCTAGCCCCCTAATCTCATTTTGTCAATTTCACAATAAAATTTTCAGTTTTTTAACCGTAACTTCAGATTTTCGAACATAAACCACTCTAGAGATTTTCTTAAACAATGCGCCAATGTCTCCTCTACAACACCTATATAGTCGTTGCCCGTCACAATCTCTTGAAATTGGTCCAAAATTAACTTATATTGGCCTACCCCTAATCTCATTTTGTCAATTTCACAATTCAGTTTTTTAACCGTAACTTCAGATTTTCGAACATAAACCACTCAGGAGATTTTCTTAAACGATGCGCCAATGTCTCCTCTACAACACCTATATAGTCGTTGCCCGTCACAATCTCTTAAAAATGGTCCAAATTTTTCTTTTAGTGCCCTACCCCCCTAATCTCATTTTGTCAATTTCACAATAAAATTTTCAGTTTTTTAACCGTAACTTCAGATTTTCTAACATAAACCACTCTGGAGATTTTCTTAAACAATGCGCCAATGTCTCCTCTACAACACCTATATAGTCGTTGCCCGTCACAATCTCTTGAAATCGGTCCAAAATTAACTGTAATTGGCCTACCCCCCTAATCTCATTTTGTCAATTTCACAATTTCAGATTTTTAACCGTAACTTCAGAATTTCGAACATAAACCACTCTGGAGATTTTCTTAAACGATGCGCCAATGTCTCCTCTACAAAACCTATATAGTCGTTGCCCGTCACAATCTCTTGAAATTGGTCCACAATTAACTTAAATTGGCCTACCCCCCTAATCTCATTTTGTCAATTTAACAATTTCAGTTTTTTAACCGTAACTTCAGAATTTCTAACATAAACCACTCTGGAGATTTTCTTAAACGATGCGCCAATGTCTCCTCTACAACACCTATATAGTTGTTGCCCGTCACAATCTCTTTAAAATGGTCCAATTTTTTTCTTTTAGTGCCCTACCCTCCTAATCTCATTTTGTCAACTTTACAATAAAATTATCAGTTTTTCAACCGTAACTTCAGATTTTCGAACATAAACCACTCTGGAGATTTTCTTAAACGATGCGCCAATGTCTTCTCTACAACACCTATAAAGTCGTTGCCCGTCACAATCTCTTGAAATCGGTCCAAAATTAACTTCAATTGGCCTACCCCCCTAATCTCATTTTGTCAATTTCACAATTTCAGTTTTTTAACCGTAACTTCAGATTTTCGAACATAAACCACTCTAGAGATTTTCTTAAACAATGCGCCAATGTCTCCCCTACAACACCTATATAGTCTTTGCCTGTCACAATCTCTTGATATTGGTCCAAATTTTTCTTTTAGTGCCCTAGCCCCCTAATCTCATTTTGTCAATTTCACAATAAAATTTTCAGTTTTTTAACCGTAACTTCAGATTTTCTAACATAAACCACTCTGGAGATTTTCTTAAACGATGCGCAAATGTCTCTTCTACAACACCTATATAGTCGTTGCCCGTCACAATCTCTTCAAAATGGTCCAAATTTTTCTTCTAGTGCCCTACCTCCCATATCTCATTTTGTCAACTTCACAATAAAATTTTCAGTTTTTTAACCGTAACTTCAGATTTTCGAATATAAACCACTCTGGAGATTTTTTTAAACAATGCCCCAATATCTCCTCTACAACACCTATATAGTCGTTGCCCGTCACAATCTTTTGAAATTGGTCCAAATTTATCTTTTAGAGCCCTACCCCCCCCCCCCCCCCCCCCCCCTAATCTCATTTTGTCAATTTCACAATTTCAGTTTTTTAACCGTAACTTCAGATTTTCGAACATAAACCACTCTAGAGATTTTCTTAAACAATGCGCCAATGTCTCCTCTACAACACCTATATAGTCTTTGCCTGTCACAATCTCTTGATATTGGTCCAAATTTTTCTTTTAGTGCCCTAGCCCCCTAATCTCATTTTGTCAATTTCACAATAAAATTTTCAGTTTTTTAACCGTAACTTCAGATTTTCGAACATAAACCACTCTAGAGATTTTCTTAAACAATGCGCCAATGTCTCCTCTACAACACCTATATAGTCGTTGCCCGTCACAATCTCTTGAAATTGGTCCAAAATTAACTTATATTGGCCTACCCCCTAATCTCATTTTGTCAATTTCACAATTTCAGTTTTTTAACCGTAACTTCAGATTTTCGAACATAAACCACTCTAGAGATTTTCTTAAACAATGCGCCAATGTCTCCTCTACAACACCTATATAGTCTTTGCCTGTCACAATCTCTTGATATTGGTCCAAATTTTTCTTTTAGTGCCCTAGCCCCCTAATCTCATTTTGTCAATTTCACAATAAAATTTTCAGTTTTTTAACCGTAACTTCAGATTTTCGAACATAAACCACTCTGGAGATTTTCTTAAACGATGCGCAAATGTCTCTTCTACAACACCTATATAGTCGTTGCCCGTCACAATCTCTTCAAAATGGTCCAAATTTTTCTTTTAGTGCCCTACCCCCCATATCTCATTGTGTCAACTTCACAATAAAATTTTCAGTTTTTTAACCGTAACTTCAGATTTTCGAATATAAACCACTCTGGAGATTTTTTTAAACAATGCCCCAATATCTCCACTACAACACCTATATAGTCGTTGCCCGTCACAATCTTTTGAAATTGGTCCAAATTTATCTTTTAGAGCCCTACCCCCCCCCCCCCCCCCCCCCCCCCCTAATCTCATTTTGTCAATTTCACAATTTCAGTTTTTTAACCGTAACTTCAGATTTTCGAACATAAACCACTCTAGAGATTTTCTTAAACAATGCGCCAATGTCTCCTCTACAACACCTATATAGTCTTTGCCTGTCACAATCTCTTGATATTGGTCCAAATTTTTCTTTTAGTGCCCTAGCCCCCTAATCTCATTTTGTCAATTTCACAATAAAATTTTCAGTTTTTTAACAGTAACTTCAGATTTTCGAACATAAACCACTCTAGAGATTTTCTTAAACAATGCGCCAATGTCTCCTCTACAACACCTATATAGTCGTTGCCCGTCACAATCTCTTGAAATTGGTCCAAAATTAACTTATATTGGCCTACCCCCTAATCTCATTTTGTCAATTTCACAATTTCAGGTTTTTTAACCGTAACTTCAGATTTTCGAACATAAACCACTCTGGAGATTTTCTTAAACGATGCGCCAATGTCTCCTCTACAACACTTATATAGTCGTTGCCCGTCACAATCTTTTGAAATTGGTCCAAATTTATCTTTTAGAGCCCTACCCCCCCCTAATCTCATTTTGTCAATTTCACAATTTCAGTTTTTTAACCGTAACTTCAGATTTTCGAACATAAACCACTCTAGAGATTTTCTTAAACAATGCGCCAATGTCTCCTCTACAACACCTATATAGTCGTTGCCCGTCACAATCTCTTGAAATTGGTCCAAAATTAACTTATATTGGCCTACCCCCTAATCTCATTTTGTCAATTTCACAATTTCAGGTTTTTTAACCGTAACTTCAGATTTTCGAACATAAACCACTCTGGAGATTTTCTTAAACGATGCGCCAATGTCTCCTCTACAACACTTATATAGTCGTTGCCCGTCACAATCTTTTGAAATTTGTCCAAATTTATCTTTTAGAGCCCTACCCCCCCCCCCCCCCCCCCCCCCCCCCTAATCTCATTTTGTCAATTTCACAATTTCAGTTTTTTAACCGTAACTTCAGATTTTCGAACATAAACCACTCTAGAGATTTTCTTAAACAATGCGCCAATGTCTCCTCTACAACACCTATATAGTCTTTGCCTGTCACAATCTCTTGATATTGGTCCAAATTTTTCTTTTAGTGCCCTAGCCCCCTAATCTCATTTTGTCAATTTCACAATAAAATTTTCAGTTTTTTAACCGTAACTTCAGATTTTCGAACATAAACCACTCTAGAGATTTTCTTAAACAATGCGCCAATGTCTCCTCTACAACACCTATATAGTCTTTGCCTGTCACAATCTCTTGATATTGGTCCAAATTTTTCTTTTAGTGCCCTAGCCCCCTAATCTCATTTTGTCAATTTCACAATAAAATTTTCAGTTTTTTAACCGTAACTTCAGATTTTCGAACATAAACCACTCTGGAGATTTTCTTAAACGATGCGCAAATGTCTCTTCTACAACACCTATATAGTCGTTGCCCGTCACAATCTCTTCAAAATGGTCCAAATTTTTCTTTTAGTGCCCTACCCCCCATATCTCATTGTGTCAACTTCACAATAAAATTTTCAGTTTTTTAACCGTAACTTCAGATTTTCGAATATAAACCACTCTGGAGATTTTTTTAAACAATGCCCCAATATCTCCTCTACAACACCTATATAGTCGTTGCCCGTCACAATCTTTTGAAATTGGTCCAAATTTATCTTTTAGAGCCCTACCTCCCCCCCCCCCCCTAATCTCATTTTGTCAATTTCACAATTTCAGTTTTTTAACCGTAACTTCAGATTTTCGAACATAAACCACTCTAGAGATTTTCTTAAACAATGCGCCAATGTCTCCTCTACAACACCTATATAGTCTTTGCCTGTCACAATCTCTTGATATTGGTCCAAATTTTTCTTTTAGTGCCCTAGCCCCCTAATCTCATTTTGTCAATTTCACAATAAAATTTTCAGTTTTTTAACCGTAACTTCAGATTTTCGAACATAAACCACTCTAGAGATTTTCTTAAACAATGCGCCAATGTCTCCTCTACAACACCTATATAGTCGTTGCCCGTCACAATCTCTTGAAATTGGTCCAAAATTAACTTATATTGGCCTACCCCCTAATCTCATTTTGTCAATTTCACAATTTCAGGTTTTTTAACCGTAACTTCAGATTTTCGAACATAAACCACTCTGGAGATTTTCTTAAACGATGCGCCAATGTCTCCTCTACAACACTTATATAGTCGTTGCCCGTCACAATCTTTTGAAATTGGTCCAAATTTATCTTTTAGAGCCCTACCCCCCCCCCCCCCCCCCTAATCTCATTTTGTCAATTTCACAATTTCAGTTTTTTAACCGTAACTTCAGATTTTCGAACATAAACCACTCTAGAGATTTTCTTAAACAATGCGCCAATGTCTCCTCTACAACACCTATATAGTCTTTGCCTGTCACAATCTCTTGATATTGGTCCAAATTTTTCTTTTAGTGCCCTAGCCCCCTAATCTCATTTTGTCAATTTCACAATAAAATTTTCAGTTTTTTAACCGTAACTTCAGATTTTCGAACATAAACCACTCTAGAGATTTTCTTAAACAATGCGCCAATGTCTCCTCTACAACACCTATATAGTCGTTGCCTGTCACAATCTCTTGAAATCGGTCCAAAATTAACTGTAATTGGCCTACCCCCCTAATCTCATTTTGTCAATTTCACAATTTCAGTTTTTTAACCGTAACTTCAGATTTTCGAACATAAACCACTCTGGAGATTTTCTTAAACGATGCGCTAATGTCTCCTCTACAACACCTATATAGTCGTTGCCCGTCACAATCTCTTTAAAATGGTTAAAATTTTTCTTTTAGAGCCCTACCCCCCTAATCTCATTTTGTCAATTTCACAATTTCAGTTTTTTAACCGTAACTTCAGATTTTCGAACATAAACCACTCTGGAGATTTTCTTAAACAATGCCCCAATGTTTCCTCTACAACACCTATATAGTCGTTGCCCGTCACAATCTCTTGAAATTGGTCCAAATTTATCTTTTAGAGCCCTACCCCCTAATCTCATTTTGTCAATTTCACAATTTCAGTTTTTTAACCGTAACTTCAGATTTTCGAACATAAACCACTCTGGAGATTTTCTTAAACGATGCGCTAATGTCTCCTCTACAACACCTATATAGTCGTTGCCCGTCACAATCTCTTTAAAATGGTCAAAATTTTTCTTTTAGAGCCCTACCCCCCTAATCTCATTTTGTCAATTTCACAATTTCAGTTTTTTAACCGAAACTTCAGATTTTCGAACATAAACCACTCTGGAGATTTTCTTAAACGATGCGCCAATGTCTCTTCTACAACACTTATATAGTCGTTGCCCGTCACAATCTCTTCAAAATGGTCCAAATTTTTCTTTTAGTGCCCTACCCCCCTAATCTCATTTTGTCAACTTCACAATAAAATTTTCAGTTTTTTAACCGTTACTTCAGATTTTCGAACATAAACCACTCTGGAGATTTTCTTAAACAATGCCCCAATATCTCCTCTACAACACCTATATAGTCGTTGCCCGTCACAATCTTTTGAAATTGGTCCAAATTTATCTTTTAGAGCCCTACCCCCCCTAATCTCATTTTGTCAATTTCACAATTTCAGTTTTTTAACCGTAACTTCAGATTTTCGAACATAAACCACTCTAGAGATTTTCTTAAACAATGCGCCAATGTCTCCCCTACAACACCTATATAGTCTTTGCCTGTCACAATCTCTTGATATTGGTCCAAATTTTTCTTTTAGTGCCCTAGCCCCCTTATCTCATTTTGTCAGTTTCACAATAAAATTTTCAGTTTTTTAACCGTAACTTCAGATTTTCGAACATAAACCACTCTAGAGATTTTCTTAAACAATGCGCCAATGTCTCCTCTACAACACCTATATAGTCGTTGCCCGTCACAATCTCTTGAAATTGGTCCAAAATTAACTTATATTGGCCTACCCCTAATCTCATTTTGTCAATTTCACAATTCAGTTTTTTAACCGTAACTTCAGATTTTCGAACATAAACCACTCAGGAGATTTTCTTAAACGATGCGCCAATGTCTCCTCTACAACACCTATATAGTCGTTGCCCGTCACAATCTCTTAAAAATGGTCCAAATTTTTCTTTTAGTGCCCTACCCCCCTAATCTCATTTTGTCAATTTCACAATAAAATTTTCAGTTTTTTAACCGTAACTTCAGATTTTCTAACATAAACCACTCTGGAGATTTTCTTAAACAATGCGCCAATGTCTCCTCTACAACACCTATATAGTCGTTGCCCGTCACAATCTCTTGAAATCGGTCCAAAATTAACTGTAATTGGCCTACCCCCCTAATCTCATTTTGTCAATTTCACAATTTCAGATTTTTAACCGTAACTTCAGATTTTCGAACATAAACCACTCTGGAGATTTTCTTAAACGATGCGCCAATGTCTTCTCTACAACACCTATAAAGTCGTTGCCCGTCACAATCTCTTGAAATCGGTCCAAAATTAACTTCAATTGGCCTACCCCCCTAATCTCATTTTGTCAATTTCACAATTTCAGTTTTTTAACCGTAACTTCAGATTTTCGAACATAAACCACTCTGGAGATTTTCTTAAACGATGCGCCAATTTCTCCTCTACAACACCTATATAGTCGTTGCCCGTCACAATCTCTTGAAATTGGTCCAAAATTAACTGAAATTGGCCTACCCCCTTGATCTCATTTTATCAATTTCACAATTTCAGATTTTCGAACATAAACCACTCTGGAGATTTTCTTTCACGATGCGCCAATGTCCCCTCTACAACACCTATATAGTCGTTGCCCGTCACAATCTCTTCAAATTGGTCCAAAATTTTATTTCAGTGCCCTACCCCCCTAATCTCATTTTGTCAATTTCACAATTTCAGTTTTTTAACCGTAAATTCAGTTTTCGAACATAAACCACTCTGGAGATTTTCCTAAACGTTGCGCCAATGTCTCCTCTACATCACCTATAGGCAGTCGTTGCCCGCCACAATCTCTATAAATAGGTCAACAATCAACTTAAGGTATCCCCCCTTTTCGTTTTTAATTACAATTTTTTCAACCTAACTTCAGATTTTTTAACATAAACCATCCTGGAGTTTGTCTTAATAGATACGCTAATGTCTCAGCTGCATCACCTATGCAGTTGTGTACCGTCACAATCTCTATAAATGGGTCAAAAATCAACTTAATGTATGCCTCCTCCTCCCTTTTCGTTTTTACAATTTTAGTTTTTTAAACTTAACTTCAGATTTTTAAACATAAACCATTCTGGAGGTTGTCTTAGTAGATACGATAATGTCTCCTCTATGTTACCTTTACAGTCGTTGCCTGTCACAATCTCTATAAATTGGTCAAAATCTTTAAATGGTATCCCTATTGTTTTAATTTTTTTTATTCGTTTTTGTTTAATATTTTGAATATTCTCATAATTGTCCGCTAGGTCTCTGTAATTGTTCGCTAGCTCGAAAAAAACGTGATTGTCTTATGTGAAATTGTGGTTTTTAGTTATACATCCTAATTGTTCGCTGGCTAATTGTTCGCTACAATTGTTCGCTAGCTTGAGTCAAGTTTTTTTTTAAGAGAAACAATCTAACGAAATAAGTTAGTAATGAATCACATCAAATTTCCTGATGGCAAATCCTACCGTCTTGTGTCACACTAAATAAGTTGTTGGTTGTGCACCGTAGTAGTAACGTAGTCATATCGACGAGCGTTTAGTACAGTGATTTTGTCATAGTTTGGTTAAGTTGGACATGATTGTGTTAAGTGTTTTTAATGATAAACAATTACAGAATATAAACATTCGGATTTTTTTTATAAAAAAATCTTCTTAACATAAATTCAAGCTGGTAAGTATCTTTGTTTATGGCTAATATGTTATAATATTAAAATTTGTATCATATAGTTAATAATTTGACACAGAATAATGCTTGCATATGTCAAAATTTAAAAGTTGTTATTCGTTTCTTACGCAAAAAGAAAAGTGATTTGTTTACTATCTGTTGCATCACATATTTCGTTATGATATAAACCTGCCGTCAATTATTCCGAAAAAAAACTACATTTGCACACAATTTAAGATTACTGAAAATTCGGTGTCATGGTTTGGTTCTGTAGTGTCATGGTTTAGTTCATGTTCGACATGGTTCAGTTCTGTGATTCCTGTCGTATATGATGGAAGAGTAAAGATCAAAATAAAACAGACATTATGTAAAACTTGAAATACTGTTAAAAAAATATTTTCTCGCGTTTACATGTAACCCATTATATCCTATTTTGAGGTAATATATTGCCGCCATTTCCTTATGTTGTTGTCTTGTTCCCATACGAGTAGATCTGAGTTTCACGTATTAACGTTGATCTTCTACTCGCGAAAATACATCGCTCGAGAAAATAAGTCGTCTACAGTAAATTCAAGATATTATCATTATAGTTATCAATATAGATCACGCATGTATACAGAAATCACGAGGGTAATATATTAATGCATTTCAATAGCAATTATCTTTAAAAGTAGTTTTATTCGGAATACAAAAGGACCTAAGAAAGCCCATAGTAATATATAATAAGTATATGCGGTATGATTTCCAATGAGACAAGTATCCACCCGAGACCAAATGGCGTAAATATTAGGTCGCCGTACGGCCTTTAACAATTGACAAAACCCTTTATTTAAAAAAATTAAGTTTAAACTGTTGTCCATGTTAACATTTTTTCCGTGGAGGGCTGAAGACTGTATGGTGCCCTCTCGATATCGTTTGGTTAGTTTTGTAGTTGGGTTACTGTATCATAGGCGTATTTTTATCGAATGCCAGTTAAAAAGAGCAGTGGCTATATAAATTCTATCTTAGGAACACACCAAAAGTAGAAATGTATCAACATACGGTTTGCCAATACGCCCACCAAATTTGGTTAAAGATTTTTTTGTTTTTCTTTCATTTAGTCAATTGGTAAATTGTGTAACTTCGTTTTTTAACAAGCGCTTTCAAACAAACTATCAATATTAAGGCGAAACAAATATGTATTCACTTAGTGAAATTTCTATGAAAATTACTTTCAAAGTTCCGAATTTAAATATGAAAGATCACAATTTCGAATTAGACATAGTTCGATATAATGTCCATTTTTACGAATGAATAAAAATGAATATGTTTTTGTCATATTGTATAAGTGTATTGTGTAGTATCACTTAACCCGTTTAAGCATATTTTTTTTTTTTTTGCAACACAGTTTCGATAATATCAGAACAAGTTCTGTCGGTCTAGTATCTAATATGAAAAAATGTACATTATTAAATGTGATCGAAAAAAAATAATTTAAATTCCAAGATACATTTGTTATTTTGTTTAGTACAAGTACATTTAAACTGTGTACGAACTTCTTTTTTTTTACCCGACTAGACGAGAAATCATCGTTCTTAATAGGAGAGAATAAGATGGATGAAGATGAATATTGGCAGCAGAATTCCGTTCTGAAATAAAAAAAAAAAAAAAAAAAAAGAAACGTTTTGTCTTGGATTCACGATTTTTTTATTAGTTATTATTGGCTTGGAACTTCCAGTAAATGCGAGTACTCACAGATCGGTTCTTTGTGTCTTTGGTGTTTATGTGACTTGATTATTTTGTTTTGTATCGATCTGATGAGTCAAGTCCTTTTCAAATGATTTTTATAGCTTGTTGTGCTGTTACACTTCTGCCCAGGTTAAGGCAAGGAGAGGGTTTGGAGCCCACAAACATGTTAAACGCCGCCATATTCTGTATGTGCCTGTCCTAAGTCCAGAGTCTGTAATGCAGTGGCTGTCGTGTGTTACTGTATATCATATTTGTTTTTTGCTTATTGGTTTGAACATAAATCAGTCCGTTGGTTATCTCATTTGAATTGCTTTGCATTTAATTTTGTCGAAGCCTTTTGCACATCATTTGCCTCAAAAAGTGTATCATTCCTCATTTCTATTGCCTATCACAAATCTTAACTGCATGATAGCAATTTAGCAAAAAAAGCATAATTGCCATTACATTTAATGCACTGGGTGAGCAAATCAAACAGAAAAGCTTAACCTTTTCCGTATTAATTCGGTTTTATTTCGAAGTTAAATAGAGTTTAAAATCTCTCCGTAAAACTCCAGAACAAAATACTTCAAAACGTTACTAAAATTAACAAGTGAACTGACACAAATATTGTTGTATTGACCTTGAATAATCTATATTTAACACGCTTCATACACACTTGTATGTTATATATTATGCATGCAGGATATGTTGTTACATAAAGTCTATAGCACGATTAATTGCAAATAAAATATAATTGTCTGTCTGTCTCTAGTGTTGTATATCAGAGTATTTATTAAGTCGGGTGTATTATATTAGTTACTGTTAAAATATACAGAAAATGTTTACGTTATGTTTTTTAACCCAAATAAGATATTACAATAGTTTGCCTATTGATGTTCACCTTATGACCTTATGATACAGCATTTTTAACTTCCTGATTGAACCATTTTGATTTTATAATTATTGTTCTATAAGTTAAGTGTCTAACATAACATGGTTTGAAAATGTACATTTTCAAACTATATATTACAATTTTTCTACAGCAAAATGATTTTAATCTACACATTAGTAGTGAATTTCTGATATATTTCGTCCCAGCATAGAAAATAAGGGTTTCAAGGCTCCTGTTAAAAAGTACAAGCTATGCGTACGTTCATGAAACCGTGCTTCAACTCTTATGTAAGATTCAGCTTGATGCAAAATTAAAGTTTCCTAAAATCTACTTTGGCTCCTCGAGTTGAGTAGCACATATTTCAAAATGATTTAAAACCGTTGACAACTGTCTATCTGATGCAGCCAGTGACCTGTTAATCACCAGGAAATCAGCCCATGGGACTGAAAGTCTTTATAAAAATAAGAAGATATGGTATGATTGCCAATGAGACAACTATCCTCTAGAGATGTGGTATGATTGCCGATGAGACAACTATCCTCTAGAGATGTGGTATGATTGCCGATGAGACAACTATCCTCTAGAGATGTGGTATGATTGCCAATGAGACAACTATCCTCTAGAGATGTGGTATGATTGCCGATGAGACAACTATCCTCTAGAGATGTGGTATGATTGCCAATGAGACAACTATCCGCCACTGACCAAATGACGTAGATGTAAGCAACTATTTCACATTGTCCTTGTTCTAAATAACGGAACTATGAACAATGACACAGCAGCAAAATCTAATTTAAGAGTATACATTAGATATGTAAAAAAAACTACTTACCAAGGTGGTTAATCTTCTTAATTCATGCGATTTTCTTGTAACTGTTCTAAATGTACAATTCTGCAGTCCACTGAAAAGTTATCAAATAATGCATATTAACGGATGACGAAGCAAGTCACGGAGAAATGGTTAGGGATACTTTACCTGTGTTACAAGTTTAAAATTTCAAGATCATAAAAGCCTAGTTAACTACGTGAAGCGAATCAGGCCGAAAATATTAATTTTGTATAAAATGGTAAAAATTATAGAATGTGAAGGATTTATATCTATTTTTAAATCTATTATTATTATAATATAATAAAAATAATATATTTTTAGTTTTTACTTAAGACTTTTTTATATTTTCATGATTTTTGTCATGTTTTATGATCTTGAAATTTTTGTATAAAATGGTAAAATAATAATTTGAAAAAAATATATTGTCAACCCTATTGATACGTATGTGGTGGTACAATAGACTATGGCTTACTCAACGGGACAAGCTGGTCATTCCTGTTCCAGATAGTGTTATATTTTCCGTTAATATCTGTGATATTTTGTTAGATGTTCATTTGTTACAATGCATCGCTATTTCATCAATTCAAAGATTTATTTTGCCTTTTGGCAACTACGTCATAAAGACATAAGTGTTAACCGTTGAAAATGCATAAATGTTTTAAGCTTGTGCGTATTTGATTTTAGAAAAAATATTCCTATTTTGATTTTTACCTTATGTCCTCTGTTATGTCTGACTTAAGGATTTTGTCATATTCGATGTTTGTATTTATGACAGATCTTATGTATTTTTATTTTAAGAGAGAACAGATACCAAATGGGTAATAAATACCATAGGTCTAAGAAAAACAGACAACACGATGGCCAAGAAAAACAGACAACACGATGGCCAAGAAAAAACGACAACACGATGGCCAAGAAAAACAGACAACACGATGGCCAAGAAAAAACGACAACACGATGGCCAAGAAAAACAGACAACACGAGGGCCAAGAAAAAACGACAACACGATGGCCAAGAAAAACAGACAACACGATGGCCAAGAAAAAACGACAACACGATGGCTAAGAAAAACAGACAACACGACGGCCAAGAAAAAACGACAACACGATGGCCAAGAAAAACAGACAACACGATGGCCAAGAAAAACAGACAACACGATGGCCAAGAAAAAACGACGAAAACACAAACAACAGTCCACAAACACTACAAAGAGAATTAAAGACTGAGCAACACGAACACTACTAACCTAGATTTAATTGATAACTTTTCGATCTCTGGGCGATTTAGAACTTGATATTTTGTATTAACATTTGTTCATTGTTGAAGGCAGTATATTTACCCCTAAATATCCTTTGTTTTAGTCAATAGATTGATGTCTCGATGACATATACCACACTTCTCCTTTCCATCATACTTCATAGAAAAATCGAAATGTTGTAAGGAACTTTTCCTTTTGGGATGCGAGAAGTCATCTTTAAATTTATTATATAATCGCATATTAGAAATTTCCACGGTTACAGCTAAAACTGAAACGAATGCAATAATGATGCAATGCAAAGATAGTTCTTACATTAACTTTTTTGTAGTCAATGCATTTGCATATTTTTACTCAAATTATAAACTTTAAGGTAGATAGGGTGTCTTCCTCCATCTTGGATTTTGTAATACCTGGAAACAATCGGTCTAGATCTTTAATAGAATGTGCAAATTTTGAGATTAGTAGGTAATTCATGTGTAAGAATTTTCATTTCAATATAGAAAATGACATGTTTTGTCATATTTATGGTTGTATTTTACAAAAAACAGAAAACTTTTGTTTGATTTAATTTTTTCAACTTTGCCACATAAGGGGAGGCAACTCAAATGCAAGGGCAGTTAATTCAGATAAAGGTACTTTTACAATAGATTGTGTTAGGAATTTACCTAATTTATTATGTAGCAAGAAAACGGGTCTGGTGACCCCATTTTTTTTTTCTTATCTGAAAGCATACTATTAAAGCTATCTTCTCATATTTTATCTCAAAATTCTATGGTGTAGTTTTTGTTTTATTGCAGAAAATTGGGTTTTCCATGCATAATCTATACAAAATCTGTTAATTTTTAACAACCTGTAGCGTGAAAATAATCCCCGTGACCCATTCTTTTTATCATTTTTTTTTAAAAAGCTTGATATAAACTACATTTTGGCAAATTATTAAAAAATTCTATGGATTATAATTTAGACACCCCATCTACTTAAGAATACCCTTTAAGAATATCACCACAGCTATCAAAGCTAGACCAAAGGACGAGGATGTAAACAACTATAGGCAGCTATACCGGCTTCAACAATGAACAAAACCTTTATCTTTCACATTTAATAGAAATATAAAAATGACCTACCGCAAAGAGGGATAGGCAGCGGCAAATATTGATAGTACGAAGGGTTGTGAATGTCTCTCTTTGTTCGCCACGGTAAGTACGGTAAAAATCGTAAGAGTTGATTTTTAACATTTATTCAGCGTCAAATAAAGTAAAACAAGTATCGTTATCAAATTTCTATCTTTAATTGTCATATGGGTTTCCCCATTCCCATCCTCATTAACTGTTAAATTTGGTCAGTAAGGACAGCTGAAAAATTTGGCTGCAAATGTCAAGGCGACATAGAGTCGATGTCCCGTTATGTGGGTACTTTTTGTTTCTGGATACTTCTAAGCTGTAAATATTGCTATGTTTAGAAGCATTTTACAATCAAATGGTGTAATAACATTTGCAATGGTATTCCCTAAAACCATCCCATCTTCACCTTCACCCTTAAACTCAATCTACTAACCTGCATTGCGAGATAATCTCAAAGGATGAGACAGATTGAAGCGAACAAACTGAGATTAAAACATTCTTAAGTGATGCAAATGTGCGTATGTAGATGTTATAACCATTTGTTACTATTTCCATAACTGATTCCGAGAGAAAAAAAACTGCAGTTATATGGTCGACCTAATGTGGGAATGTAGTTCGGGATGTTATCCAGTTTAACGGGTAAACCTGATATGCGAATATGGCTGTATACTAGGTTATCCAAATTGCGTTGGTCATAACGTTATTCGATATGTCCAACAATCTATAGGGTTCAACATATCAAATATGATTAAAATGAATTTGCTCTTCAATGACATATATACTTTTTAACATGTTACAAGTTCGTCTAACGTTAGAAAAACGGACGACTGAAAGTCAAGATGTCACCATCCGCAACTATTTGTGTTAAGAGGGCGACAATATGATATTGTGGGAAGGGGGTGCTGGTAAGAAAATAAATAACATTGACACAATGAAAATGAATATTTTACTCAACAAAATGCACGATATATAAAATGTGTACAAGAGTGAAATTAAATTTTTGCACGGCAAAAAAAATAATATTCCGTCAGAATAAATTATTCTGACCCTCCCTTCAGAATATGAAATGGTCGTCCCCGACCCTCTTTCCGAAGCAAATGTAGGGAAAAGTTTACAGGGAATAAAGTCACAATAATAACAATTTAGAAATTATAGTAAATTTGATAAATAAAAGTATTTTTTCGAGGTTTTCATAGGATTATATAGTATCTAATTTTCATGTTATAAAATAAATATTCTGAACACTGAATACAATAAGGCTATTGCTTTAGGACACACAGGTTGGATTATATTGAGCGTCATAGATTTATCAATTCAAGTATGGACCAAATAATCCAATGAATGGGACAATGATGCTCTTACGGGAATGTTTGATACAGTACAACAGGTTCGGTTGTGGAAACTGGCGAAGAAGCCAAAACGAAAGACAGAACTCACAGACTGGTAGAGCAAATACAAACGATGACTTTCAGTATGGATTTTTATTTTCACTTTAAATGAACGGATGGTGTCAGATCAAAAGGTTGACTCCGACTGAAGACTTAACTTCAGTCGACAAATTAAAAAGATAGAGAGCTTGCCATAGACTTAAGATTACATAATAATAATGTTGACAAATTTTACAGACATACAATTTTAGCACTTTAAAAATAACAATAGATGGTGATTGAAAAACGGATTAATGTCATTGTAATCATTGTAATCATACATGTACTGAACAAGAACTGATAAACGGATATTGAAAACAAATTATCTATGTACGCTATAAACATTAACGGATTTTAAAAAAGAATAGGAATGGTAGCATAATTTAACACAATCCCTTGTAGACTTTTTCACACAGCTTTAGATTAAAAAGTAACACATACGAATAATATTTTAAGAATGCAAATCAAAGCACATTGTCTGTTGAATTTATTTTTATGAAATTGTCTGAAAAGATTAAACACAAACTGTAAAATAAGTCCGAATGTCCGAAATAAGAAACACAAGATTTGGTTCGACATTTTGCACGATCACATTATCTTGAAAGGCGGAGAGAAAAAGAGATGGTGAAGGCTTGAATTAAAATGCATTCAGGTTATTTCATTAATTTTCTGCTATACTATGAGGATAATTATACACCTATCTTTAACTAAGTAAGGTAACATTGGCACAATGAGGATAATCATACACCTATCTTTAACTAAGTAAGGTAACATTGGCACAATGAGGATAATCATACACCTATCTTTAACTAAGTAAGGTAACATTGGCACAATGAGGATAATCATACACCTATCTTTAACTAAGTAAGGTAACATTGGCACAATGAGGATAATTATACACCTATCTTTAACTAAGTAAGGTAACATTGGCACAATGAGGATAATTATACACCTATCTTTAACTAAGTAAGGTAACATTGGCACAATGAGGATAATTATACACCTATCTTTAACTAAGTAAGGTAACATTGGCACAATGAGGATAATTATACACCTATCTTTAAGCAGTGGACCATGTGGCTTTTACTAGTCCGAATTTAAAATCTTTGGTTAGTGATCGTGGGTTTGGATGTGCGGGCTGTAAAAATGCGCAGCAACATCCGGTGAGAAATAAGGAAATTAATTCCGTTTTCTCTTGTGATGATAGTGCCAGTTCTAAGCAGATGTGCGGGCTGTAAAAATGCGCAGCAACATCCGGTGAGAAAGGAGGGCATGAATTCCGTTGTCTCTTGTGATGATAGTGCCAGTTCTAAGCACGTAAATTGAAACGTATACCAAATAGATCTAGGAAGATGTGGTATGAGTGCCAATGAGACAACTCTCCATCCAAGCTACAATTTATAAAAGTAAACCATTATAGGTCAAGGTACGGCCTTCAACACGGAGCATTGGCATGTTTTCTTAGTGGTGATAAGGTGACCTTTTGCAAGAACAATTTTATGATCTCCCTAAATGCCATCAAAAGCTAACCCATAAACTCACGACTGATTTAAAATTAATACGCTTTTCAGAACTTAATTTGCTTAATTTCATTGGTTTTATACTGTCAATGGATGTTTGGAAATTTAAAATCAACCGTTCCTCTGCTCTCATTTGTTTTTTTCCTTCTTTGGGTTTTCACGTTTCATATTGACATTTTTTTCTATAATTTTAAAATGATCGTGTATTGAAATTTATCAGATGTCCTTCTTTATGAACTGATTAACATTATCTTTGACAGGTATATAAATCAACACTAGCTCATTGTTTATCTTATCTAACACTTTCCTTCACAAGTGATAAACACAGGTCAACATGATTAACTGTACTTTTATGGTTATTAAAGTTTGTTTATTTTTTTGAAAAAAAAATGCTCTGGACCCCATATAAATAACACAAAGCTGAGAGGGTGATAGAGCAGATTGTAACTTCGAGAAAACATTGTCAACCGAGGCTGAATATTCTGTCGTTATTGTCTTTTAAATGGACTTTATGTACACAACGAAGAATATCAGCTCATAGACTTAAAAAGAGTTATGAAGATATCAAGTCACTATCAGGCAAAATATATTGTGCATTAAAATAATTGCTCATCCGGCGAGGTAAAAGATGAGACCCGTTTTTTACAGACGTGAAGTTTACTTCAATAAATAATTTTAAAAAGATAATCGAAGTAATTCAAATCAATTATAAGCTTAAAAAATCAGACATAACTGAAGTTTTATCTTTAAACAAGAGCGTTTAATAAATTTAATTAAAAAACAAAATGTCATCATTTTACAAGTTTAACATACTTCTACAACAATTTCCTTTCACTGTTTATTTACATAGACATCATTTAAATGTGTTCATTCATTTCTATAACAATTATTTGACGATCGTTGTGATAACACAAACAGTAATCTATTACATTGATACAGGTGGTCATATAAAACCAGTAACCTATTACATTTACCTGATTTTTATAGAAATAATTTTTTTTTAATTCATATAATAACACATAAATTTAATATCATGGAATAAAGTATATACAGACCTTGAAAACTAAGTTGTGCGACCAGTTGCGAAATGATGATTCTTTACCGTCCATGGTCACACACAAATGACCACCTCATTTCACCCGATGACCCTAGGTCGGTTGAACAAATACTGGGACATTCAGTGCTTCACTGATTTCAAACAAAAACTTCATATTTAATAATCTGGTGTTCAAAACTGATCGTAAATTTTATACCAGATGACTTGTGCTTATAGCTAGTAAAATATTTTTGATAAGAGATGATAAGCAAATTGATTATTACTTCACAAAATAGAACAAATCATGCACAATTATCAAATTATCAATTATAAACATTTATACATGCGTCATCTGATTGAAATTGAAATATGGCCACTTTTAAGACACAAATGTCATTCATATCTTCACGATAAGATAGACTAACTAATACTGATGATAAGGTATGGTATTGTTTGCATGATTTTTAATACGTCACTATTTTATTTGATGAAATTTATTGAACCTGATCAAAAATTGAAAAAAAGAATAATTAGCGGGAAAACAACCTGCTATACATACACAAACATTCCACAATACCTTTTCCCAGCTTACTTATATTAGTTTCCTTTTGTAATAATGTAGGTACATTGCTTAATTTGGATACAAACGCTCGGTTTTTTTTTTCAAGTCAAGTCAAAAATTTTTTTTTCCTCAGACACAAACGTGTACAAGAGGTCAAAACATGATAAAGTATACACATAAATCGACAGCAGAGTAATGTATAATAGCACGTGATTTTCATGATATTGAGATAATTACATTATATATTACCTATTAAGTTTAAAGGATTACATTTGTACAGATATCTTCCTATTTATTCAGTGATTGTGAGTACCTAAATATATATATAATGTATAAAAATTGTATCTACAACACATAAGTAATCTTTCTAAGAAAAGTACATACTTTCCTATACACCTTTATGTTGCACAATGAAAGTAAACCGATTAATTTCTGCCTTGAAGGATATTGTAAGTAATAATTAGGTACGAGATTTTGTCTAAGAAGTGACACACTAGGATGTGAACAAACACACATATAATGATATTCGTCGCCAATATTTTGATTACATAGATGACATATCCTATTTTCTTTTAAAATATTTTTCCATCTTCCCGTTTCAATTGGGAATTTAAGATTTGAGCATCTAAATTTAGACATATACAATCTATCAGTATTTCCCAATCGTAGTAGATAGGGTTCTAATTCAAATATATTTTTGAATTAACCATAGAATTCTCCTCTTGAAGAATTATTAATTACAGAAAACCATTGTTGTATAAACTGATCAACAAGTTTTTGTTTGACAAGAGATTTCAACATTTCTCTATTCATAGGTATCTGATCATTCCATATAAAAGTAAGACCACTTTCATCAAGAATGGATTTGATGTACGCAACCCATTTAAAATGTTTGGGTTTACTCTGGTGAAGTTGTAACATAAGTCTATATAAAATATTAGATAATTTATTCTCATTTGAGAGCATATCATTCCAAAATATAACCATGCGTAGTTTAATAGTAATATCAATGGGATAACGACCAAGTTCCCCGTAAACCATAAAATTTGGAGTACTTTTTCTCACGTGCAGAATATTTTTACAAAACTGCAAGTGCATCTGTTCCAGTCCCTGTTTATTTTCAAGCCCCAATACTTCACTAGAGTAAATCATTATAGGTAGAATAAGACAATCAAATAACTTTAGCTGTATATCTACGGAAATTGAAATATTTCTTATCTTTCTATATAGTGCATACAATGCTTTATTGGACTGTTCCAATAATTTTTTTCTAGCTGAACAAAAAGAGCCATTATAATTAAATACAATACCCAGATAAGTATATGAGTCTAAGACATCAATATTTTTACCATAAATTTTAAATTCTGATTTAACCTTGTATTTCTTTTTACTGAAAATTACAATTTTAGTTTTACTTGTATTAACTGTGAGTTTCCATTCATTACAATATTGCTCAAAAATTGTCAATGCATGTTGCAGATCCTCCTCTGACTCAGATAAAATAACTGTGTCATCTGCATATAATATTATAAAGATTTTTATATAACATAATAAGATTTCTTGGCATTTATCTGATATATTTTCAAGGTCTTTGACATCATTATCTAGTAAAAATTTCTCCAGATCATTCAAAAAGAGGGAAAAAAGAAAGGGGGATAAATTCTCCCCTTGTTTCACTCCTATATCACAACTAAAAAATGCAGA
Source organism: Mytilus californianus (assembly GCF_021869535.1). Lineage (NCBI taxonomy): Eukaryota > Metazoa > Mollusca > Bivalvia > Mytilida > Mytilidae > Mytilus > Mytilus californianus. The sequence goes on along the minus strand of NW_026262679.1, from coordinate 25,323,724 downwards.
AATATCCTTTCCCATTCTAAAACATGTCTGGATATTCTGATACATGTTGTGTATAACTCTCAATATGTTGCCTTGAATATTATACTGTAGCATCTTTTGCCACAAACCAGCTCTCCAAACTGTATCAAATGCACTTTTGAAATCAATGAACGAGCAAAATAATTTTTTAACAAATGAAAAATAGATAGAAATAAGTGAATGTAAAATAAAAATATTATCCATAGTAGAAAACCCTTTTCTGAACCCAGCCTGTGCTCCTGTAATTAAGCCTATTTCATCTGACAATTTATTTAATCTGTTATTGAGCACAGCAGTGAATGTTTTACTTAGACATGAATTGATAGTTATACCTCTGTAAGAATTCGGGTCAGATTTAGAACCCTTATTCTTGAAAATTGGAACCATTATTCCTTTGGTCCAGCATTCTGGTATAATACCCGTATCTAACACAATTTTAAATAACATTACATACACATTCATCATATCATCTAATGTACATTTAATATATTCATTCAATATGTTATCATATCCAGCAGATTTATTATTCTTTAAATTTTTTACAGCACATTTTATTTCATCTGCTGTTATTGGAGAATTTAATAATTCTTATATATCTGGTGGTAAATTATTAACATCAATATCTATATCAATTTCATCATGTATATTATTTTCATTCATGGATTTAAAATAATCATATAATGTTTCTACAGATATATCACATTTCTCATCTTTTTTTTGTAACAAATTTATTTAAAATTTTCCAAAACTCTTTCCCTTGTTTTTTTGATGTATTTCTCAATTTTTGTTCGAAGTCAAATTGATAGTTTTTGTATGCTTGGTTTGTAACCATCTTGTATGATTTACTTGTCTCGAGTAGTTGTTTGCGTGTTGCTTCATTTTTAAAAACGTTATAACGTTTTTGAAGGTTGTTATATAGAATTACTTCGTTTTTCTTTTCGTCACGTAATTTTTATAAGAGCGAAAACTTTATTTCATAACTAGAGTTTTGTCTGACAAATCTTACAATATACATTGTATATTGTTTTATGAATTTCTAAATTGGTTTTGTTTTGTTCTTAAAAGAATTTAAGTTTGAATTTCCCTTTGATATATTTCGCCTCTCTTTTAAATACAAAAATAAAAAATGTACTGGAGTTTGAAGTATTTGGGAAAAATTACTGTATGGGGTATAACAATTACTTTATGACACATTTGTATCGTCTTCTCTGAAACTAACTTGACAAAATGGAGATTGGAAAATCATTCTATAAAGATTCCACAGTGGCAGTCATACACTACGATCTGGCGTCATATGAGTGTAAGACAATGAATCAATTCATTTGTTCTGGAAACCAATAGAATGGACTGAAAACAGAAAGCAGATTGATAAGAAACTAAAATTATATCTTGAATCTAGTACCCTTATGACCTCTCCTTTCAACGGCAGTGCTGTGAGAAGTCTCCAGTCAGCACAGAACGTAGATAAAATTGAAAGCGAGCTTAGACTGTACATATGTAAGAGTTGTCAAAATATAACCTTTAGCAATAAGTATCTAAAGCAACAAACAAATATATATATGAAGAACAATTCCAAAACGTTTTTCCTTTAGAAAAAGCATTATCGTTTTAAGCTGGATGTATTTTTTTTTTGTTAGTCGTAGTCAAACTTATTTTAGGGTGAATAAATGTTTGACAAATAGTAAAGATAGTTTTCTTTTTAATTAGACCAAGTTTGACCTCTAACTGTCTACATGATTTCTTCTGTCTTCAGGTTCCGGCCCTATTCACTAAATATCTCTTTTATTTTTGTAATCGAACCAAATAATCAAATGAAAAATTGTGAAAAAATATATAAATATTGTTAAAATTAAAAATCTGAAAACTACACAACGTAAAAGGTTGCATGTTGTTTGTGTATGCTTGTCAAGGTTAAACGGTGATCATTTATTATATTGCATAAATAGATTATATTTGAAGTATCTATTCTGGTGTGTCTGGAAATATCTGCTCCTGTTTTATATAAAAAAAAAATCGATTTTGTTTTAACGTTCACCCTTTTTGCCTTTGTGAATTATTTCCTACACACAGTATTGTAACGTTGACTGATTAATATATTTTTTTTACGGTCCTGAAAAAAAACATACCCTGGACATCATATAAATAACACATATAGCTCAGAGGGTGAAAAGGCAGATTGTAACCCCGAAAAAACATTGTCAACAGAGTCGAAGCAATTGACTCTATTAGCCTCACAGCTATGTGTTATCCAATTTATAATACTGAATGTACTGTCACTATTGTCTTTAAAATTTTAAATTAAAAGTAATAAATTTTGACTTTATGTACACAACGTTACAGCCATTAGAACATTAGAAAAATAACAACGGTGAAGCAAGATGTATTTTTTTTATGTTGACAGTCATATGAAAGGCTTGAGGCCGGAACGTAGAACTTGAGCATTGTCTTTAAAATTCAATTTTCTGTCCTATAAATTATTGATTTTTGATTGGTCTGCAGACGAGGATGATATCTAAAAAATTGTCTTCCGCTGAGCCATAGGAGTGAGTAAAATATTTCACTCGAATTAATCAATAACATCTGACATTTTAACGTCAGGTATAATACAAAGGAAAAGGGTAATTTAACTAAACTGTATCAAAGTCACAACACTCGGGACTTTGGGAAATATATTGGTAATATTGGTATTGCGAATGAACGTCGCCAAAACATACCGTTCAAAGTAAAAACAGATGACGGCTTTAGTAGTGATGTTGATATTGTCCTTGACAAATGGAAAACAGATTATGAAAAACTATTTAATTCTTGTGATAATGGTAACTTAAACAACAATCATTTAGGCTGAGTAAAGGGAAACAATAATGTTTTCCCGACTAGGAACTGTGACACTTTGAACTGCCCTGTTACGAGACAAGATGTTATTGAAGCTGTAAATAGGACTTAATTGAATAAAGCAGTCAGTCGGCTTTGACTGTATTCTTGCGGAAAGTTTACGCAATAGCATATGTATAGACCTGTTATTTAAACTTGTTTCATTCTGTTTTCAAACTGGTAAAGTGCCTGACTTATGGTTAAATGGAATTATAAATTCTATTCCAAAAAATGATGGTGGTTGTAAGTTCGATCCTATGTCATATAGAGGTATAACTATTTTATCTATCCCATGTAAAATTTTGCTGACATTTTGAACAGGCGTTTAAATCAATGGCTCAATAAAAATGAAATTTTATGTGATGATTAGAACGGTTTTCGAAAAGGTAGAAAATGTACAGATCATGTTTATGTATTAGATATATTGTCAAAGCAGAAAAATTGCAAAAAAGGATACATTTGTATGTTTTGTTGATATTGTTAAGAATTTGATACTGTTAATAGAGACTGTCTACTATTCAAATTGTGAAATATTGGTAGTAGCGGTAACTTTTTAAACTGTATTTCATCTTTATACAATAATGTCAATTGTGCAGTCAGAGTAAATAACTTTATGACATCCTTTTTTCCTGTTGCTCTTGGTGTAAAACAAGGCTGCGTTTTATCGCCAACGTTATTTTCTATCTATGTAAATGATTTAGTCTTTAGATTAAAGAAGAAAATTGTGGTATTTAAATAGATGTCATAATGGTTTCAATGCTATTATACGCTGATGACATTGCACTGATAGCATCTGATGCAATGAAACTGCAAAAACAGTTGGACATTTTAAACAAGTAGTGTGAAAAGTGGAGGTTGACTTTAAATAAAAACAAAACCAAAATTGTTCCTTTTAGAAATAAATCTATGCCAAGAAGTATTTTTCAGTTTAAATGTGGTGAACTATGTCTTGATTTTGCATCTTGTTATAAATATCTTGGTGTACTTTTGAATGAATTTTCGGATTATTCAATAATTGCCAAAGAATTGCATAAATCAGCTAATAGAGCTCTTGATGTTATTTAAGCAAAATTTTGTAAAACTTGTGGTATGAATTTTGATGTATTTACAAAACTATATGAATCTTTAGTCAAACCCATTTTTACAAATGCTTCTGGTGTATGGGGAATTAATATACATAATTGTATGAATAGTTTGCAAAGCAATGGTTGTAAATTTTCTAAGGCTTAATCAAGAGATGCAGCAATTTAGCTGCTAGAGGTGATATGGGTTTTTTTATCAGATGATGCTCTATTAAAAGTTGAAGTTTTCAAACTATGGAATCGTCTTAAATGTGACAATACCAGTATAATATGTAAAAAGGTTCATACCTGGGCGATTAGAAGAACATCGTCGTGTGATTATAAAGTGTTACAGCTAGCTCGTAAATATAATTTGTTTGAAAATGTAGAAGATGAAATTAATTTTTGGGATTCTATACAAACTTTTGAAAAAGAATAATGTCAATGGTAATAAATTAAGATTTTATAGATTGTTTAAAACTTGTATTGGTACGGAGCCTTATGTAAAGTTTGTTAAATGTAGATGCCACCGACGTATTTTGTCACTATTTAGAGCTGGTTCGTTACAACTTAAAGTTGAAACAGGTCGATATGCTAGACCACTAGAGCCTAGCTCTACATGATCGTTTGTGTATTTTTTGTGATAGTGGCCAAATTGAAGATGAGAAGCACTTTCTTTTTAATTGTTGTTTTTACTCTGATATCAGACATGAATTATATGCCAAAGCCTGTCTTTTAAATGTTGATTTTGATTATTTATGCGATATTGAAAAACTCCGTTATCTTATGTGTAATGAGAATATGGTTCCTCTATTAGCTAGTTCCCTTTATTCTATGTTTTACCGACGAAAACAGGTTGTAATCTAGAAATTATATATGTATTTTTGTTTGTTTTATTTACGAAATACTTTTTTACATTTAAAAAAGTTGTCCTTTTATGTATGTACTAGATGTCTGTTTTAATGATAGTGTCTCATAAGTCGTTTTCGGCTGGCATCCTTTTATTAAATGTTAGGTTCTTTTGACTTTATGTATATATACATAATTCAAGAGTCTATCCTAAATTGAGGTAAATTATTTACAACTTGAAATCCGGATATTGTGTACAAATTTTTGCACCTCATGTTTGCGGTATACCATCTTTTCCGCAAGTTTATTGTTTTCTGTTTGGCAATTAATTATTATAAGATCCATTTTGTTACATCTGGTGATCCTTTTATTTGGCAATCGCCAATGGCAGTCAGCAGGGTTTAAGAAAATCAGTTGTTCGACCTGCTAGTCAAATGCGTTTTGTTAAAATATACTTTTTCAGTTTTTTGGTCTTTTAGAAAATGTTGTTTGTGCTGTATTTAGACCCCTCTACCAAGAAATTTGTTTTGCATGCGCACGTATAAAAATTGCGGTTTTTATCCAACGCAATCATAGGTTTGAACGTTGTTTTCAATTTAGACTTGTATACCGGATATGGTGTACAAATTTTTGCACCTCATGTTTGCGGTATACCATCTTTTCCGCAAGTTTTTTGTTTTCTGTTTGGTAATAAATTAATAATAAGATCCATTTTGTTACATCTGGTGATCCGTTTATTTGGCAATCGCCAACGGCAGTCAGCAGGGTTTCAGAACATTAGTTGTTCTACCTGCTAGTCAAATGCGTTTTGTTGAAATTTACTTTTTTATTTTTTAGGTCTTTTGAAAAATGTTGTTTGTGCTGTATTCAGACCCCTCTACCTAGAAATTCACTTTGCATGCACACGTATAAAAATTACGGTTTTTATCCAACGCAATCATAGGTTTGAACGTTGTTTTCAATTTAGACTTGTATATATATATATATATATATATAACATTTTCCAAAAGACCAAAAAGAGTGAAAAAGTATATTTTACCAAACGCATTTGACTAGGAGGTCGAACAACGGATGTTCTTAAACCCTGCTGACTGCCATGGCGATTGCCAAAAAAACGGATCACCAGATGTAAAAATGGATCTTAAGAGTGAATCCCAAATTGAGGTAAATTATATGGCCTTCCAAATACCGTTTCGATTCCTAACATCACTGAAGAGACATTAATTGTCGAAATCCGGATATGGTGTACAAATTTTTGCACCTCATGTTTGCGGTATACCATCTTTTCCGCAAGTTTATTGTTTTCTGTTTGGTATTTAATTAATAAATTAAGATCCATTTTTACATCTGGTGATCCGTTTTTTTGGCAATCGCCATGGCAGTCAGCAGGGTTTAAGAACATCCGTTGTTCGACCTGCTAGTCAAATGCGTTTTGTTAAAATATACTTTTTCAATCTTTTTGGTCTTTTGGAAAATGTTGTTTGTGCTGTATTTAGACCACTCTACCAAGAAATTTGTTTTGCATGCACACGTATAAAAATTGCGGTTTTTATCCAACGCAATCATAGGTTTGAACGTTGTTTTCAATTTAGACTTGTATATATATATATATGTATATATATATATATATATATATAAGTACGTCTGAACCAGTGACAACTCTTCAACAGATATTTCAGCTGATCTGTAACAATTCCATCTTCATGCCTTATATATCATGTACTGTATTACGACGCTAGATTAAAACCGACGAGGAAAGGTAACACCCGGCCACCGAAAGCTTTATTTTGAAGCCTAGGTGGTCGAGTGGTCTAGCGCGTCGGATACAGTGCAGGCGATTTGGCGTCACGATATCTCAGTAGCATGAGTTCGAATCCCGGCGAGGGAAGAACAAAAAATTTGCGAAAGCAAATCTACAGATCTAACATTGTTAGGCTGATGTTTAGACGAGTTGTATATACAGAATGTACACAGCCATGTATCACCATCACTGCTGGTGATCCGATGGACAAATCTGTTGAAGAGTTGTCACTGGTACAGACGTACTTATAAATATAATTATTTCTGTGACTGTATCTTGCATTAATTTGTAGGATCCTTTACAATAGATATTTCAGCTGATCTGTAACAATTCCATCTTCATGCCTTATATATCATGTACTGTATTACGACGCTAGATTAAAACCGACGAGGAAAGGTAACACCCGGCCACCGAAAGCTTTTATTTTGAAGTCTAGGTGGTCGAGTGGTCTAGCGCGTCGGATACAGTGCAGGCGATTTGGTGTCACGATATCTCAGTAGCATGAGTTCGAATCCCGGCGAGGGAAGAACAAAAAATTTTGCGAAAGCAAATCTACAGATCTAACATTGTTGGGCTGATGTTTAGACGAGTTGTATATACAGAATGTACACAGCCATGTATCACCATCACTGCTGGTGATCCGATGGATTAATCTGTTGAAGAGTTGTCACTGGTTCAGACGTACTTATAAATATAATTATTTCTGTGACTGTTTCTTGCATTAATATGTAGGATCCTTTACAATAGATATTTCAGCTGATCTGTAACAATTCCATCTTCATGCCTTATATATCATGTACTGTATTACGACGCTAGATTAAAACTGACGAGGAAAGGTAACACCCGACCACCGAAAGCTTTATTTTGAAGCCTAGGTGGTCGAGTGGTCTAGCGCGTCGGATACAGTGCAGGCGATTTGGCGTCACGATATCTCAGTAGCATGAGTTCGAATCCCGGCGAGGGAAGAACAAAAATTTTGCGAAAGCAAATCTACAGATCTAACATTGTTGGGCCGATGTTTAGACGAGTTGTATATATATATAGATATATATAGATAATGTAATGGATGGTGACACTTTAATAAAATAAATCTTACCTTATCTTATCTTATCGGATACAAATAACTCATAGCTGAGTGGGTGATAGAGCAGATTGCTATCCCGAGATGGGTAACAATGGCGTTGTCCACATAACAGCCATCCGTATTTGATAAAGCGCACACATAATCTAGGTCTCCATGAAGAGTAATAGAACAAAAGCAATGGGATAGAATATGATGTCTCTCTCGTAATAACCAATCAACATCTGGGATTTGACGTTAAGTATATTAAAAGGTATTAGATTACCCGTGTATTTCTACCTCGTCTATTACACTTTTGGTGACGTTACATAAAAGGAATAAATGTCTTTTGCAAATCATTGAAAAAGAAAGATAAACTTTTCTAAATGGAAGCGAAAGATACCGAAGGGATAATCAAACTCATAAGTCGAAAACGAACTGACAATGCCATGGCATAAAACGAAAAAAGACTAAAAGACAAACAACAGTATAAAAACACAACATAAAAAACTAAAGACTGAGCAACACGAACCCCACCAAAAAGCCGTGGATGATCTCAGGTGCTACGGAAGTGTAAGCAGACCCTGCTTCACGCGGGCACGAGTCTTGTAGATCATGTAAGACACACCCGGTGATCAGTTTAATTCGGTATGTCACATTCGAGGAAAAGAGGACAGATTGTGGTTACTACAATTAGAACATATCCGTCGTCATCTATGAAACATATTTTTTGTGTAGATGGTGAAATGAGTGGAATAGAAGCAGTTCTTGGACCCCTGTTTCCTGCTGTACATCAACCACATATGCGATTCTATATCACCATGTAACAGTTTATAACTGTTTGCTGACGAATCCCTCCTGTACAGAAGCACCCACAACCCAGAGACATGCCAAAAGCTGCAACAAGATCATGCACGACTTGTAGAATGGGCAAGTCGCTGGCAGATGATACTCCATCCAGCAAAATATTTCATCCAGAGAGTGACCAAAAACGCAACCCTGTTGTTTATAACTACAACATGATTGGGCATTACCTGGAGACTGTTCAGCACTATCCTTACCTCGGTTTAAAATTGTCATTGTGACCACCATATATCTAAAGTAACATCAAAAGCAAATCGAACACTAGGATCGGATTTGTAAGGTGGAATTTAAACAAATGTCCTCAAGATGTAAAGAGAGTGCATAATAAACATAAATTCGACCACACCTCGAGTATGCATCTGCAGTATGGGATCCATACAAAAAGTGCCACATTAACCATATCCAAATAGTACAACGAAGAGCTGTCCGCTTTGTAACAACAGCTTATTCCCGGGAACCAGGAACTGTAACCAACATCCTGCAGACACTTGTTTGGCCAACCCTAGTAATACGCAGAAAAGGAGCCAGTCTCATACTCCTGTATAAGATCTTGCATGGAGAAACATCAGTCACCATCCCAGATTACTTCAAGAGACCAACCATAACAACAAGGCAATATCACTGAGACAGGTTTTCCAAGGTTAACATAGCAACGGATGCCTATAAATACAACTTTATTCCTAGAACAATTGTTGACTGGAATCAACTATATGAAAGTTCAATTCAAGCTCCACAACCGACGCCTTCCGGGTTTGTGTGTGTTAGTTCCTGATGTAACTGCGGATATCTGTTTTTAACACTGTACAGAAGTTGCAAACATCACATAATTTTATAAATTTTCGTTCTTGTAAATACACGATATTTCTTTATTCTGGCGTGTGCTGGTTTACACACGCTCACAGTATATCTGTGTTATGGAAATTTCGACTGCAGATTATCCACATAAAAGTAGAAGTAGAGGTTTATATTCCATAACGGTCAACAAACTCGCGATGGCGTCCGTAAAATTTTCGAAGAAATGATTTCAACTTCACCCCTTGGAACTATTGGTTTGAATGGTTCATAGTAAGGAGCAACTCTCTATCAACGAAATCATGATAGGAAATACAAGCTCTTAAATGCCGTATCAACTGGGAGATATATACTCCATATGCAGGCGCTGCTAGAATATTGCTACATAGAAATTCAAAGGTCAAAATTGGAAAGCTGAAATCATCTCGTTTGTCGTAACGTTTTGCTCCCAGCCGACCCTTACTGTCAATTTCTAGATGTAAGTCAAGATATGGTGTAAATCTAACTGACCCTGTTGTAGCCTTTATTTCAATTTTGATGGGATAGATGCGTTCAACATAGTCACCAAACTTTGAATTATTTAGTGAGATGACATCATCTATATAGCGGACATGGAAGTCAAAGGATAATGCTACCTCCCTTTCTTTCTTCCGAAGAATCTCCTGTATGAAATCTGCATCATATAAATAAAGGAACAAGTCGGCAAGAAGAGGAGCACAGTTATATGAAAAGTAAGTACATCTCCGGTAAGTTTTTTCTTAAACGAAGTGTCCAGATTATGTCACTCAATTCATTCATCAGTTAAAATACCAACATAACTTTGAAAGGATTGCAGATTTTTATAATTTCATGGGCCAAATAATGACTCTTTTCATACGCCATACTTACAGAAACAACCTGTTAGCACTCTTTAGATTTTTGACTTGGAGGAACATCATTCGAAAACTACAGCATAAATTTATCAAACCAGTCAAATACAATTTATGACATTTGTTTTGATACAAAATACATCTGTAAGAATTGCTTTGTCAACATCAGTTGTATTGCTTTGTCAACATCAATTGTATTGCTTTGTCAACATCAATTGTATTGCTTTGTCAACATCAATTGTATTGCAAAAGTACGTAGGAATCAAACACTTTTACAATTAACTGAACAGAGCTAATTCATTAAAAGATATCGACTAAAGTTATGGAATTGTTTTTTTTTTCGACTAATGAGTTTGAAAGTCCCTTTGATATTCCCGTTTCGCCTTTTTTTCTCACATAAATTGCCATTCTGTCTCAAAATTTGTAGATTTAAGTAAAGAAATGACCGACTGTGTACGTTCTACTATTTTAGTATCTAACATAAAACCTTATCTCATATATAAGATATACTATTATTCATTTTGATCTAAAATTATTTCTTTCAACAATCCGCCGTTGTATGCAGATAAACACAAAACCATACAAAGTATTTGTAATTGCTTTAATCATTTAAGTATTTGGCATATCCTGCATTTGCCAAGAGGATTTCTATTCTGTCTTGTAGCATCTAAAACCTAGAACATCGACATCTACCATCTACACAATGTCTACGTGAGTTTGAACAGGACCAACCATTTATGGCGTCGCACTCGGCTTTGGTTGTGCAAGCTATAATGAATCGTTAAAAAGATTAAATTCAACATTGTTTCATTATAAGTTGATTGAATTGCAAAGTCGCATTAAAAAAAATTTATATTGTGAAATATACAACAATATTCTGATACTAAAACATTATTGAGAACATGTTAACATTTGCAAAAAATATATTGTTTTAAGTTATTTTACTTTTTCAATAGTCAATCAAGAATGTAGCGAAAACGAAACTCCTTTTACTTTCGATTTTAAAGCTCATCTCCAATAAAAGTAGATATGGTATGATTGTCAACGAAATAACAATCCACCAGAGTCAAAATGACGTGGATTCAAGCAACTATAGGTCACCGTAACACTACACCGCAGTACAAATGGTTGATTACCTATTTGGAAGGAGGTAAGCTGCCAAGTTTTAATTATACATATTGCTCTATTTTTATTTAGGATTTTCAAATAGTATGGCCTTGAGCATCAATGCAGGGACAATGATTGCGATATGCTATGTTATTACGAAAAGTCAAATTAAAATGTAAAGGATTGAATGATTAAATGTTGCTTGCTTATCACTAAATGGCTATTATTCCATCAATTCAAGAGGAGACCACATTAACAATTAATACAAAAGGTAGGATCTGCAAGGTAGACCGACATGGATGAGTGGGCTTTGAACTACCACTGGGAATGAGGGTATGTTGGATAGGCGCAACAGGTCATCCATGGACCTCTCAGAGGTTTGTTGCGAGGGTTCTACAACGTGAGGAAAGAATGATATTCTTCCTACACGGAGCATCGGATTTAACGTCCCCATTCCGAATGTATACGTCCCATAAGCCAAACAGACGCCTCACTTTAGTAAAGGTTTTTCTGTTTTAGGAAAGGAAGAAGTCCAGTGATGACCATAGTTCTCTGCCTCAGTCAACCCAATGAGTAAGTGTTAATGATGAAAGGCGATTGTAAAGTATCTTGACAAGAGTGTATTGTCCACCTCTTATCTTCCAGTACACTTTAATTCAAACAAATAGAATTGAAAATGGAAACGTGGAATGTGCCAAAGAGACAACAACCCGACCAAAGAGCAGAATATAGCCCTGGGTCTTCAACGCGGTCGTCAGTTACATCTTAAACTTAAGGTATTACTTAATGAAAAATACCTGGTGGACAATACAAAGACCTGTTTTAATGCCAAAATGAAAATATTAATTTCAGAACCATTTGAATAAAAAAAAGTCATAGTTATAGATATTCAAATCTTGTGAAAAACCCCGAGGTAATCGCATGAACTCCATTAGGAGCGAGACCAAATGAGTCGACAAGGAAATCATTTCCTTTTATGAAAGATGAAACATTGAACATCATGAAAAATATATATATAAATTGTTTTTCAAAGTGTTTAAATGTAATAAAATGGTCTATGGAAGTAGAAGTGCCGCAAAGTTTAAACTTGTTCATCAATTAAGGTAATTCTAAAATATGTCTTAATACATTGTTTTGAGTACAAACTATCAGTGCGACATCTCTAGAAAAATATAGGAACGTATTCTGTTGTTCACGATCTGTAAACTGTATTTAAATTATCCCATTTAAAATCCTTCTTACATTGTCCTCCATCAGTGCTGTGTAGACAGGTACACGTGTTTGACACACAAGCCTTATGCCAACGATCTTCACAATGTATGTGGTCACATTCCCGGTCAGGATTATTAGTTGGGCAATCCTCGCCACTGATATAACCTACATATACATTTATAAAAAGATTTTAATGGTTGTTTTTCATTGTTTTACTTTCAATTTAACACTTAACCCAACTAGACGTAAAGAAAGCAAAACTTAATCATTATTTCAACTTAAACCTAGGAAGAAACCAAACAATCATGCAATTTAACTTGTCGAAGTCACGTTGTTGGAATCTTAACATGTGTATGAAGTTCAATCATAAGTTGTATGATTTGATGCGAAAATAAAGTCATACATGTAACCATTAGTAATTCTGATTTTTAAGATTTAAAACTGTTTTATAGAAAATTGAATATTAAATTTCTGTGCTGGAGTAGACTGATAGATATGAGTTAAAGGAGGGGCAATGATAAGAATTATAATCTGTCTCTCCAAATTCAAATATAGAAACATTCTACAATCCTTCTAACATTGTGTTAATCGTATTGATAAGCCTTCTACAATAAATACTATTTGTTAATTAAAATCATAATTATAGTACCTTTAAATGTTTGGAAAATTATTAATGCCATAACAATTACTATGTCATAGCGTTTTGTTTTATTGTCGTTGCAGTGCAATATTTGTTCACATTTCTGACTACCTGAGTATATTATTATCTTTGTTAAGGTGATAAGGGTGTCTTTCGCCGTCTTGGATGGTAAAATAGCAGAACATAAAAGGCCTACATTTTTAATTCAGTCAGAATATTTCGATGCAGGAATGCAATTTACTAATCAGAATTTTCATTTAGATAAACCAATTTATGTAATCTTAAGTTATAATAACTCATATGTTTACAAAAGTAGAATATTTTTGCTTGATTTAATTTTTTCAAAACTTGGCGTATTAAGGGGAGGTAACTCAGAAAATGTATAATTTATGAACGAATCTTCAGAAAATTTTCTGTTTTATGTTTTAGCAGGAAAAAACGTACGGTGACCCCATTTTTTTCTTTTGATGTTCTGCAAGCCTTTTATAAGAGCTATCTTTTCATATTGTATTACAAAATTCTATCATTTAGTTTACTTTCTATACACATAATGATGCCTTTGCTCTGTATAATCTCTTCATGATACAAAATGTGTCATTTTTTCACAACCTTTAGCTTGAAAAAGGCCTATAGCTTGAAAACAAGCTCAGTGAACTATCATTTTTATTATATTTGAACATATCACAATGAATACTACATATTGCAAAGATATTGCACTTTATCATAGGCAAACACAATTCAGCAGCGCCTGCATACGGAGTATATATCTCCCAATTGATACGATATTCCCGGGCTTGTATTTCCTATCATGATTTCCTTGATAGAGGGTTGCTGCTTACAAGAAAGCTATTAAACAAAGAGTTCAAAATGGTGAAGTTGAAATCATCCCTTCGTAAATTTTACGGACGCCATCAGGAGTTGGTTGACCGTTATGGAATAACCGTTTCACAGATGATATCGGATATGTTCCTTATGTCGTAATTACAATCCACGTCCTTTTTCACCACGAATGTGACCTACCGAATTAGACTTATTACCGGATTTGTAATAACATGAGCAACACGACGGGTGCCACATGTGGAGCAGGATCTGCTTACCCTTCCGGAGCACCTGAGATCAACCCCAGTTTTTGGTGGGGTTCGTGTTGCTTAGTCTTTAGTTTTCTATGTTGTGTCTTGTGTACTATTATTTGTCTGTTTGTCTTTTTATTTTTTAGCCATGGCGTTGTCAGTTTATTTTCGATATATGAGTTTGACTGTCCCTCTGGTATCTTTCGCCCCTCTTCAATGAGTTCGTCAAATAAAACATTAATTTTCCACTTACCCAAAAGACAGACAACGAGAAAAGCAATTACAATCTTCATGGTTTAAGTTGTTTGTAGCGAATATAATAGACGATAGCTCTGACAGAACTTTATATACGAAATAATAATTATCTGTGCGTGCATTGAAATAGATAAAATCCTCATGGTTGACCAAAAATAACTATGCTTCACATTAAAAACGACCGGAATATGGAACAAAACATGTCTGCAATGTTGTATATAAAGTAGATAAATCACGATCTGAAATACGACTAGACTGATTTCAAAATTCCCATTATGCCAAATGATCACGATAAAAGTAATATAACAATAGTGAGAAAAAAAATTACTATAGCCTTCACCTGATTTTCTAACTTCACAAACATTGATAATGCGTTGTCATAAGCACTAGAAAATTCAGTTCCATCTAACTTTCAAATGCCCCCACCCCTTCTTAGTTAGAACAAATCTACACGTTTGATGTTTCTTTACTGGCCCATCTGATACATAAAGTACAAAAAGACTTCATTAGGTCTTCAATGATAGACGTGTATCCAAACCACATGTCAACCTTAAATCATATGGAGTTCAGTCCAGTTTTACGTGAATTAAACAGACGATAACGAATATCTGTCATCAACACCTAATTCTTCAAGGGACAGATACATTAAGATATCTTCGAGATTCCTACACAGACACATTTAAAACATGTAACGTGAGGGTACCCAAATTGCACCTATTTTGACTTTTTTTTCACCTTCGTTTATTTATGAAACTGACAAAAGATAATTTCCAATCTGTTTTGATTTTATCTTTATTTACTATTAGATCCATAAATTCAATTTTGAATCCCTACTGAATCATAGAAGAATGTTTTTGAACCGACCTCCAAACGATCTAATATTGTGCAATTAGGAGTTCATAATTTTACTTTCCGCTATAAAGATAATGTTCTCTCACTAAATAATTCAAAATTTGGTGACTATGTTGGACGCATCTATCCCATCGAACTTGAGATAAAGGATACAACAAATACAGTTAAGTCTGCCTCATATCTTGACTTACATCTAGAAATTGACAATGAGGGTCGGTTGAAAACAAAACTTTACGACAAAGAGATGATTTCAGCTTCCCAATTGTGAACTTTCCATTTCTTTGTAGCAACATTCAAGCAGCGCCTGCATACGGAGTATATATCTCCCAGTTGAAACGATATTCCCGGGCTTGTATTTCCTATCATGATTTCCTTGATAGAGGGTTGCTGCTCACAAGGAAGCTAGTAAACCAAGAGTTCCAAGTGGTGAAGTTGAAATCATCCCTTCGAAAATTTTACGGACGCCATCACGAGTTGGTTGATTGTTATGGAATATCCGTTTCACAGATCATAGCGGTTATGTTTCAATTGTCGTAACTACAATCCAGTCCCCTTTTCCCCGAATGTGACCTACCGAATTAGACTTATTACCGGGTTTGTACTAACATGAGCAACACGACGGGTGCCATATTTGGAGCAGGATTTGCTTACCCTTCCGGAGCATCTGAGATTATTCCCAGTTTTTTGTAGGATTGTTGCTCAGTATTTAGTTTTCTATGTTGTGTTTTGTGTACTGTTGTTTGTCTGTTTGTCTTTTTCGTTTTTTAGCCATGGCGTTGTCAGTTTATTTTCGACTTATGAGTTTGAATGTCCCTTTGGTATCTTTCGCCTCTCTTTTTCGCACACATGCTTAACTTCACATCCGTACTAACAGAATAACTGATGTTTTTATTTTTTTTTTCTCACACTATTTGAACAATTTGACAATATACAATATGCATTTTGTAGTGACATATCTTTATTGCATATTTTTAAAAGTCGACTTAGGGTATATTTGACTTTTTCAATTTTAACCGGAGATTTCATCTGTTGATATATAACATTAAAACGGGCAGAGTGAGACAGACCAAAACATGTCTGTTTTGCGAGTTGTAGTTGGTGATTTTGTACTGTCTTAATGTCATTGCCCCATATTCGTTCTTTAACAAAACATAACCCAGTCTTTTGCAACATTCTCTTATTGAAACAGATTTAGTAAGATATAGCATATTTTTTATACTTTATTTATAACATATTTAATATGCGTCTTCAACAAAAACTGTTATATTTGAACAATTTTGATATTTCAACAAACACTTCTAATTCATTCAGTTGACAGTTAACTCTGCGTTTTTTTCATGAAATCAGACAATTCACTTTGTTTTGAAAGTATTTTTAAAATTGTTAATGGTGCAACCATGAAAGACTTTTCGTGAAATTGAACTCATTGTATTGGTAGTTGCCATAACATTGGCGCTTGTTTGGGGCTCGAAAGGAAACTGTTACTGGAAAGGTCAGAAATGTTTTCATCATCGAGTTCATTTGTAGTTCCAGAAGCAACAACGCTGTAGTTTTCGTTAAGAAACGAAACTGTCGCATTAGGCAGTTTTAAACTCCTGATGAGAGGAACTAGATTAGTCGTAGGAAATTGTTTTAATCCCGGCATTTCCAAAAGATGGCCCTTTATTGAACACCGAATAGTGTCACCCATAACTTCTTATTCCTTTCCAGAAACGCGTTGGTTAATTGCAAGTCCTTAAGCAGATTTATTTCCTGTAACAGCCACAGTCTAAAAAGATCTAAGGAACCCAAGCGATAATAAGGTTTAAAGAAGCAAAGCTGGTACCTAGGTTTAAAGAAGCAAAAAGTTCATATACATGTAAGTAATTAAATGAAAAATAAATACCTGCGACAGGAACGCCACGGTAAGATACGCCTTTCATATTCATATTGAAATTGTTGCATTGATACAATATTGTAAGAAGCAAAATGGCATTGTCAGAAAACTTACAGTAGGATATCCTTACAAATATAAAAATTGCCCGAAAGGAGGTGGTATGATGAGAGCCATTATGTGGCCCCAAAAATGGCAAAAACATTAAAATTCTTCTATCCTTTCCAATTTATGTTAGTTGATCTTATGAATAAATAGGATTATATTACTTGGACACTTTAGTTCAGGAAAGTCATGTTTGATATCGCTATTAAAAAATTGAAATTGGCGTATTTGACCAAAAGAATCCAGCTGCCCCTATTTTTTAGCGAATGAGATATCCAAAAAGATATTTAACCCATATTAACATCTTTTTGTAAAACACCTTATAGCATAAAATTTATTTTGGTAAAGCCTGGTTTCATATTTAAATCTAAACGACAAAATGAGGCTATTTTGCCATAGTTTTGCATAAAATGCAAGAAGTTAAAGGTCTTAAGCAAATATGCAAGGAAACTATTGAAAAATACAAATATTGTGTATCACGTTGCAAAATGACATTTGGTCTATGATACTTGCATAGATATAAAAGAGTCATATGCATTTAAAGAATTCTTAGCTTGCTTCAGTTACCGTTCTAAAGAGGAAATGTCTCCATTGACCTGCAAGAAATTTTTCAAAATCTGCAGAACAATATGTCCACCAATTTAAAAAAAAATTATGAGTGTTATTGTTTTTAATAAAATCACAAAATTATATCTAAAGAAGAATAAATTCTATTACATTGAAAAGTAACATTTTTTACATTTTTAATTTATTAAAAACCTTTACATATTTACTGTAGGACTCTCCGAATTATTATTGTTACTAGTTTGTGGACAATCTATCTCAAATAAAAAGAGCAGCTGCTTCTTTAAAAATATAGATTTAAAAAAAAAGTTTCAAATCGTAATTGGTAAAAGGCGGATGACTAAAATGTAACAATCTTGTTTGATAAGTGTCACCGCATTAAGTAAATCAAAGGCAGTTTATATTTTACATCTATTGACCTTAAATAAACCCTATTTGTCGATTAACAAACAGCCAGTGCATATAGACCAGATCCACCCAGTTTGGAGGACATGAACTTATGCGTAGGAACTATTTTGTTTTAAGATATGTACTACTTTCCGGTAAATTCTTTTTGATCGTTCCCGAGCTGGTGTTACATCTTACAAAGTTTGCACGAATTAATTGCCCTATACATACGTTATTTCCTTCCAAGTTATCAAACAAATATATATCGATGTGCCCCGTGGTTGTGTAAATGTTTGTATTGTTTTTGCACGCTTCAGTGTGAATTTCAGGCTAAATTATGAAAGGAAATGTTTGATTCCTTTGCCAGATTTATTTTATTGATATTACTTCATAGCTTTGGTCTTCAATTCACAGTTGTAACGTACGCGTGATCGTCAGTTTGCAAAGAATTCCGCTCATACCGGTGCTAGGGACCGTCTCAAACTTGCAGTGACGTGAGAATTTTTGTTCCGTATTGAAGGCCTCACAGTGACTGTGAGATGAAGAACAGCAACATAAGCGCTGTTCATTTTTTTTGTTGTGTTTTTGCTGTGCACGTATTGATTTTGTGTCATGGATGGATGCCCCATATCCTTTATTATATATTATTACAGATGTAAGATATGCATATAATTTTATTCATTCTAATTTATATGTTATCTTTGTTAATCATTTCAAGTATGGTAAAACTTCGTTCTTTAAACAGAAAAATAAAAAAAAAGAAATAACTATTGTTCGTTACTTTTTTTATTAAAGAATAAGCAGCTGCCAAGTATTTTACAGTTGTAGCATCTAAAACCTAGAACAACGACATCTACCATCTACACAGTGTCTACGTGATGCTGAACAGGACCAACTATTTATGGCGTCACACTGTGCTTTGTTTGTGCATGCTGTAATAAATAATCAAATGTTTAAACTTATTTTCGTAATTTTTAACAGTTGTTTTAATGCAAAGTTACATCAATTGTAAATATAGGCTACAGCAGTTTCAATGATGAGTTTATTTACCTATGTTCAAATCTCAAAAACCGATAAAAAAGACAAATCAATGTAACAAACCAAAGCTGAGGAAATCGAACGAACTCAAAAAGGAACGAGACCGGATGCGTCGACATGAAAGCTCATAAATCGATAATAAAAAAAAGACAAATCAAGGTAACAAACCAAAACTGAGGAAATTGCAAGAACTCCAAAAGGAACGAGACCGGGTGCGTCGATAGGGTAAGCGTTTCTGTTATTCATGCAACACCCATCATGTTTCATTGTCAATTTAACTACAATATTCTGAAACCAAAACATTGAAAGCATTCTAACATGTGCAGACAATATATGTTTGAATGGTTTTTAAAATTGTTTTTTTTTTGTCAACAGCCTATCAAGTATGTATATGCAAACTTCAGCACAAGAATTCGTTTTAAAACACAAAGAAGAGCACGGCTTATTTTACCAAATATCCATTTGATTTTCAACAGTTCCATTCTTAAGGGGACGTTATAATTTTCTCCAACTGAGCTTCTCTTAAAAGGTAAAGTATAAAATCGTATGACTCCGGCACAATAACCACATCACTGAAGTTACAATATAATGATTTGTTCTCGAATATTTAAAGTCCATGAACACAATTATAAATCGAACTGAATGAAAAATCAATATATAAGAGATACAATGAAAAATTTAATTAATTACAAATTAAATCATTGGTGTTAAAAATTGACGTATCGGTACAAATTTACTGAATTGGAAGATAAGCTGCACAATTTTAATGGTAAATATTGAAAATTTTATATAATTGCTGTATTTACGTGTGATTGGTGGCTTAAAAAAAATGAAGTTTTGAGTACCTGAATGAAATATAGCTATTTGATGACTCATGTGAGAAGTTTCAATAAATTGTTTTGAAATTAGAGTCCCTAACCAGGGTGTTCTTGTATTTCTATATATCCACCCAGGGTCCGACTATTTTTTTGTAATTGCGGTATGTTTTTTGGAATATAATGTTTGATTCAAAATTTCTTTTAAAAAATATTTGTTTCAGAAGGGATGAGAAAAAAATGTTTTTGTTTCTGCTGCAAATAAAAAAATAAAAAATAAGAATAAAAAAAAATACATTGAATTAAAATTTCAACTTGTTCCTGTATGTCACTGAATACATTGTCATTTCTATTATTAAACAAATAGCAAATTTTGTGTCCCGAGAAAAAAATCCATCCCCACCCACAAAAGATTAATAGCTGATGCTTTAAGAAAACGGTTGATTAAATACCAGATTGAAGAATAAAATACACAACATTCGGGCTGATTTGTGAAAACAAAAGTCATTTTTTATTATTCAATTTGTATCATGTTTTTGAAATGATATTATTTAGTGTAGATATAGATAATACTTCTTACCTTGTCCTCCATCAGTACTGTGTAGACAGGTACACGTGTTTGATACACAAGCCTTATGCCAATGGTTTTCACATGTTACGTGTCCACATTCCTGGTCAGGATTATTATTAGGACAATCCTCACCGCTGATGTAACCTACAAGTACAATTACAAAGAATTAAAAATAATTGTCGTCTCTGCTTTTGTTTTCATCTTTCCGATTAACCCAGGGAATAAACATTGCCGGAATATAAATAAGAAGATGGGGTATGAGTTCCAATGAGACAACTCTCCATCCAAGTTACAATGTATAAAAAGTTAACAATTATAGGTCAAAGTACGGCCTTCAACAATGAGCATTGGCTCACACCGAACAGCAAGCTATAAAGGGCCCCAAAATGATTAGTGTAAAAACAATTCAATCAGGAAAACGGTCTAATCTATATAAAAAACGAGAAATGAGAAACACATATGAACCACACAAACAAACGACAACCACTGAACAGCAGGAAGTCCAGTGATATTCATATGAAACCAAAAACATAAGTTTTATGATTCGGTGCGATAATGAAGTCATAAACTGTAGGTTTCTGACTGACTTGTAGAGATTTGAAAATACAACTTTTTAAACTTGAGAAGTATTATAAATATCTTAAGTTTAAGGAGGGAGAATAATAAGAGTTGTAGAAGAGAGGCGAAAGATACCAACGGGACATTCAAACTCATAAGTCGAAAATAAGCTGACAACGCCATGGCATAAAAAAGAAAATGACCAACAAACAAATAACAGTACAGAAATCTGAAGACTGAGCTACACGAACCCAACCATAAACTGGAGATGATATCAGGTGCTCCGGAAGGGTAAGCAGATCCTGATCCACATGTGACCCCCGTCGTGTTGCTCATGAAAGTACAAACCGGTGATAAGTCTAATTCGAAATGTCGCATTCGGGGAAAAGCGGACGGGATTGTAGTTACGATGATTGGAACATATCCGTCGTCATCTGTGAAACAGATATTCCATAACGATCAACCAACTCGTGATGGCGTCCGTAAAATTTACGAAGGGATGATTTCAACTTCACCACTTGGAACTCTTGTTTTAATAGCTTCCTTGTGAGCAGCAAACCTCTATCAAGAAAATTATGATAGTAGGTCGGTCCTTGTATTTCAAATCTCTTCAATCCTTTCAACATATTGTTAATCTTATAGATAAACAAAAATTGTGATAGACATTTAGATTAAGTACGTGCAGGGCATAATTTTTTTTTCCATTATTAAACTATCGTTATTAATGCATCGTTCCATCGCTATGGGCAAACGATGCAGGGGAGGTAATGACGTCGCTAACGTAAATTTTTTTTCGCAACATTAAAATGTGACAGGAAAAGGTGTGTTTGTCTACTGATTTTAATCATTAGCTTGAAAACTAGTTCCTAGACCCCTGTTTTTTTTAAAGACATGGAGCTTAGTTATGTAGAATGATTTGTACCAATTTTGAGAAGAAGAAAAATCACAGATATTTTTTTTTGTTTGTTTGTTAATTAGATAAACAAACAGCCAAAAATGTCGGTTTATTCTGTTAACATGAACATTTAATAAATATAAATTATTTCAAAGACTTGTTTCACAAATTCAATGTAAACCTATTAAAGAAGATATTCCAAATGGTTTTACAAAAAACCCGCTGGAGTTTATCTTTTGCAACATAAAAAGTCAGGTATTTCTACCAAAAACATACAAATGTCAAAAACCCCTTTTTGTAAATATCTAAATAAAGGTATGTTTTTATCACATATTTGAATTTATCAGGTAAAAATAACTTGTATTCAATTTTTTGTCAAAAAAATAACCGTGGGATCAAAACTGTATCGTATGCCCTTAAGTTATATATCAAAGAAAAGCTTTTCCATAAGATATTTCTTGACGCAATTATTGATTTTTGCTTAAGGTTGACGCACGCAAATGAACATCTTTGTTTAATGCAAATAAACAACTTTGGGGTAATTATTTGGATTTTTGAATAAATAGAAATGGTAATTTGGAAAAAATGAGATAAATGTTTACATTTTTTGCTTATCCACCTATAATACATTGTGATTAGACGAAACATAATTATGTGACAATAAATTTAAAAATAGTATGAACAGTAGATATAAGTCCTAAAACCCTGATATTTTTTTGAGATGCTAAAACAATTGCCATATCACATATTCCCCATTCTTAACCAATGAATTGAAATATAAATTACAATTTGCAAATTTCAACCATAATTAACCCCTGTAGTTTCTGAACAGCATAATTCTACATAAAACTAAACTTTTAAAGTAAACCGAATGTTTAAGGAATGCATTGTAATAAAATTTTATACTATTATTCAAAAAGGGACAACAATTGAAGACGGAAACAGATATGATGTCTTCAGTTTCTTTATGCACTCATTATACTTACAACCATGGCACTGACTATTGAGCGAACAATGTATACTTGCAAACAGATAGCACTGACCATTGAGCAAACGATGTATACTTGCAAATACTAGTAGATGGCACTGACTATTAAGCGAACGACAGTCAAACCAAATTCATTAAATCAAACGTTATCTTTTCACTTACCCAAAATGCAGACAACAAGGAAAACAATTACAATCTTCATGATTCGTAGCAACTTATAAGTGACAGTCTTGACAGGACTTTAGTTTATATACGACAAAATCGTATTCTGTGCGTGCATTGAAATAGATAAAGACCTCACGGTCGATGGCCTAAAATAAATATGGTTTCACGTTTAGGACGGTCGGAAGATGTCATGTATCAGATATTGTAGATAAAACAGATTGAAATAAGAATCATCCCATTTTAAATTTCACATAAATTTCACATAATGCCCAGTGATAATTTCTTAGAGCTTATAGAAAATTATATTAGTTGATACAATTAGGAGAAATTATCCTTTGATTGATTCAGTAGTGAACTGCTTATGGTTAAATGATAAATAGTTTATAATAATCAAAATTAAGAATATCC
Source organism: Mytilus californianus (assembly GCF_021869535.1). Taxonomy (NCBI): domain Eukaryota; kingdom Metazoa; phylum Mollusca; class Bivalvia; order Mytilida; family Mytilidae; genus Mytilus; species Mytilus californianus. Next base: position 25,300,036 of record NW_026262679.1, on the reverse strand, counting down.
CCTGGCTTCAGAATTCATTATTGTTATTTTTTTAGACTTAACTTCGACTTAATAGTTTATAGAATTCGCCCTTTAAATGAGAAGTAAATATATGGGTCAAGTAAAATGACAAGTAACACGTAATGATGGGCGCATTTGATTACACGTAACTGGATTAATAATTCCCTAAAAAGGTTGTTGTCACTAATATCATCTTGCATTTAATAACATAATATGTATAGATTAAGAAAGGCAGATTGGGTTAATATAAAAAAAAATCGATTCCAACAAAATATGTGTATTCAACGAACAAAGAAGTCATGAAGTCTTTACTCCCCTCCGTCATGCTTCAATGATTTAGGCCGAGACACTTTCAGATAGGTTAGCTGTGTCGAGTAATGTTATTTTTATTGGAAATCTCTATTATGAGAACGTAATCTTAAGAAAGAAATGTAATTTTCATTTATTAGCAGTGGGTCGATACCGCTGCTGATGGACTATTAGAATCCGAGAGTATCATCAGCTTAGTAGTCATTGATTCAATACTAACATGATTTTAAACATGAATACATAACATTCCCCGTTGATAATTTACTAAGAAACTGAAGTTTAACCTCCCTCAGTCAAAGATGATGACTTTTTACTTTCGAGTGTCACTGATGAGTCTTTTGTACACAAACTCGCAACTGGCGTGCACAATTTTAAATCTGGTATCTATGATGAGTTTATTACAGGTTAAGCGTCTCCTGCTCTACATGATTCACCGTCATGCGAATCCACACTCAGCAAAAATGTTACAATCGGTAAAATTGCAGTTTAAACGGCTATGCCGGTATCAAAACATTTAAGACTGCGAAAACATGTCGTTAGTAAGTTAAGATACTAACATATCGTTTAGTCAACTAATTCCTGATGGTGAAAGCAAAACTTATATATAATTGATTTCAGTCGTTCTTGTTCATAACTCTGTTGGGGCATTTTTTGTATAAAAGAGGGACGAAAGATACCAGAGGGACAGTCAAACTAAAAGATCGAAAACAAACTGACAACGCCATGGCCAAAAATAAAAAGACAAACAGACAAATAATAGTACAGATGACAAGAAGCATATTACTACTAATGAAGTCCGTATAGTGCCAACATACACGCTCTTCGCGTTTTTATTTAGATATGTAAGCGCCAAACGATGGGACAGAGGGTATGTTACTGCTGATTAAAGGAAAGTTGACAATTGAAACATTGAAATCATCACGTTTGTCATAGATTCAAGTTTTAAGTCGTCCATCTGTGTCAATATCGCGGAAAAGATCATGATATGAAGCAGACCTTCTTGTTTCGGTAGTATCCTTAATTTTAAGGTCACTTTTGGGATATATTAGATTCAAGCACTCTCTGCATTGTTGGTTATTGAATGACAGGACATTATTGATACATCTGAAAGTGAAATTAAAGAACTTTGCAGGAAGCTTTTTTTTCTTTGTTGTCTTTGCGAACGTTTTTTTTATGAATTATAAACCAGTTACTAAGATATTTATCACTGAAATATTATTCACGTGTACTTATTACTTCTACCTCGTTTGTACTAAATTGGCCTTAAATTACGCCAAAATACATGTAGCTGTGTTATCGTGTTTTATGCTCCTTATTATTGTGCATATTAAATGCAAATTTGTATAGCCAGATCTTTTAAGTAAAATGCGCGGTAGTATACATTGTGTTAAAAAATCGTAAATTTAAATAGACATTTTATCCCGGGTGTCCGTTTTTGTAATCTACTTTCATTAATACCTGAAATACTGGTACGTATTAAAACCTTGCTGCTTAGGGAAAATGTCCGGGGTTTGATTAATTTTTATATGAGTTATATTTCTTCTAGATAATAATTTGTCATGACTTAATTTCAATGGTTGTGTTCTTTATCTATAAATTGCTGATTTTTTTATTGATATCAATCCTATAAATATCATTATATACAGGGTAAATCATTTACAAACTCATTCCTTTGAGGACTTTTCAAGTACTAGAGTATTAGATACTTCAGGACTTTCGTGTCATATCATGACTTCCTTGAAAGAGGGTTGTTGCTAAAGTTTACATAAAAAAAGTATTTCATAACTACAAAGAGTTCGAAAATCAGTGCCGATCAATTATTTTAAAACGATTTATGCCCCTTGGAAATATCAATTATATGGAAATTGCATTGTAAGCGCTCTCATGTGTACAATTCTTGAGATACCCACGGTTTTTTGTGGGGTTCGTGTTGCTCAGTTTTTAGTTTTCTATGTTGTTTTTTGTATACTGTTTGTATTTTGGTCTTTTTTTTTTTAACCATAGCGTTGTTAGTGTTATGTCGACTTATGAGTCTGAATGTCCGTTTGGTGTCTTTAACCTATCCTTGAAGGAACTGGTTATAAAATATCGTGAAAAAACTCATGTAAGTAAATAAGCCTTGGATAAGCTTCACACCTTAAAGGTCAGTTCGACTCCGTTGACAGTTAAGATTTCTGTACTTTGCATACTGTCTATCACACAATCTTATCAAAGAGAAACTGCCCTTTTTATTAAATGATATTTCGAATAACCTGGGTGTTTCTATATATGTTGCAGTCGTCATGATTCTTTTTTGTTTGGCTGTAAGGAGGAGGGGGACTTTACAAAACATAAACTTATTAAAAATGCAACGAGATCATTAAAACCATGAGTTTTTTAATTGATTTTATATATTTTGATTTTTAAAATGAAAAGTTTCGCAAAGTTATTCATATTCCGATAGAATGTAACAGTGCCCTTCTTATTGCAGATTTATTCCTTTACTGTTTTGAATAACGAATTTATCTTGCACAACAAAATTGAAATGATAAAGGACGATATGAGATAGGGATTATAACAATGACAAACGGAACATATTTCTCGTCACATTGTGACACAGATTTCCCATAACGGTCAACCAAATCATTCCGCCTCTCTTTTTAGGGGTTAAGCTAGCTATCAACTTGTTTTACCCACCATTTTCTTCAAATATGTCTGTACCAAGTCAGGAATATGACAGTTGTTATCCACTCGTTCCGTTGGTTGATAAAGTTTGCTTTTGTCAGTTTTTATGGACTTCCTTTTTTACAATTTTTTGGTATTCGGTATTTTTGTTATACTTTTTTATATTCCACAATTATTTTTCTCCACAGATAATAATATAGTCTACAGACACAAAATCAACAGGTGATAATATATAGTCCAATATAATAGCAATAATAGTCAACGAATGATATATTAAACTGGAATAAAACATTTTCGCTGAGTCTCATTTCAGTCCATGACTAAGTCATTAGAAATATTCATTGTACGACATTGCGTTCGACTTCTTTTTTTATGTGTTATTAAGAAACTTTGGTGCATACAACATGACTTCACCTGCCAATGATCTAACCATAATTTAACATAAGACATAGGAACTTATATATCTCCTTTCTTATTTTATACATTTCGTTTCGTTTCTCACCATACATATTTCATTTCGTTGTATTTCCTTTCGTTTCGTCCGGTTTCGTTTCAAATTGTTCTGTTTTGTTTCTAACTTTTATGAACCTCATATATTGTATCGTGAACTTTGTTAACGTTGCTTGGGTTAGCAATACAAAACATTCTAGAATGCTGTTGAATGAAGTTGTCTGTGATGGGGTTTTTGAAATTGCACAGCTACTCTAAGTTGGTGTAAATTCGATGCAAATTGTGAAAAATTCTTATGATCTGTCAGATTATGAAAACTAATGAAATCCATTTCCATGGTATAAAACATTTGACTTATCCACCCTTTACCTTTAGAATTTCTCATTCAAATCAAGAGGATTGATCTCCAACTTTGTTTTATAAAATGGGGTAGCTAACGTTATAATTATTTTTGAATGGACAAGCAATAATTTGTGAAAACCACTGATACTTATATTATATGTTTGGTAGACGTGTTTTGTTCAGACAATCTGCATTCGTTCAGGACCTAAATATGGTATAATTCTCGTCTTGACTGTGAATTGCTGTCAGCGATAACAAGAAAACATGTTTTGATTGTGACAAAAAGGTAGACGATACTGTAGGGACAGTTATTTATAAGTTGAAAAGAAACTGTCCAAACTATGAAGTTTTGCAATTCATAACCCTCATTCCTCTAAATAAATTAATTAACTAACCAAACAAAGCTATATATGTCATTGTTTTGAAGACAGGAATTGACATTTGCCTTGTAACTATTAATTGTCAAGGTGAAGTAATATACTTTTTTTATTTTGAATTCGTGATTTATCTTATAAATGTACTGACGACGAGGTTCGTTCTGTAATTAATGTGAAGCAGTTACTACACCCGATGCAACCCGTGTCATCCTATTAAACAGGTCTTATGTTAGTGGGGTTACGTTGTTCAATAGACGCTATGGTATACCATGTTAACATATGGTATAGGGTTATTCTATTGAAATAGGTTAACATAGTAAGTAAACCATGCTTGTATAATGTATGGTGTTATCCTATTGGAGTAAGATAACACAGCAATGTTACAAATTTATCATATGGTATGGAGTTTACTATTCAAATAGGGTAACACAGTAATTATACCATGTTAGCATTTACGGATTTAGTATACCTGGTATAGGGGTTATCTTACTTAAAAAATAACATAGGTATCTTGGTTTTGACACATAGGCAGATTATTGGCAAATAATTGTCTCTCTTCTATATACCGGTATATATAATGAAATTAACATTCTCTGTCTGCCGCACAGCCAATTAAATGAAAACACAATTAGATACACAAACAATGATTATTGCAATACATGTAAGATGCCAGGTCTATTTAAAACCTTTTGTACCATCTGTACCGCCTACTGAAGAGTCCAAAGTAGAAATTGTGATTCTGGTATACTCCATTATTATATAAAGGGACGAAAATCACAAGGCCTTACAGACTTCTAAAATTCAATTACATTCTTTAACTTATTTGTTAATCACAACACTTCTTTATTGTTATTTCAAGATAAAAAAAAAACTGAATGCTCATATTTTTAACACATTTATAACAAAATAGATTCTGCTTTACTTTTTCCATTTTAAATTCAGTCAACGATTTGATATTATATGATCAATAATCATGAACAAATAAATTGAATTTACCATTTCATTAGAATCAATGTAATATTATGTGAATTTAATTTGATCCAGGCCTTGGGAGTCTAGGCAGAAAACATTTCCTTCCAGACGAACAATACAAGTGTAGTTTCAACACCTATTACTTCACTCAGGATGTGCCCCAACGTCTCATGTGAGGTATTGCCCTAATACTTTTGGTTAATCGTCTGAAAACTTTCCACATTTTAATCTGTTGCAAAATCTTTCTTGCCAACTAAAACCCAAATTCGTAGGAATGTTCATATTTGTAGGTTATGTAGTATACATTGTATATCCCAGTTAAAGCCCATGGACCTTGGAAAATGGCTTTCTTCTCAACATCTTATTAGGCTATAGAACATTTAAAGATCCTTAATAGAAATCTTGAGCTAATCTTTTATAAGATAACATGACAGCTTATTCCTACCAAAAAACAACAGAAAGCTAATTTTACATAATTTTATGTCTGCAGGTTGAAGTATAGAAATTCCAGAGGCAAGTAACAACATTTCAGAACGTTGTTGTCTCTTTTAGTTATGAACTTTTTAGGATGGTCACTTGTAAAAAGGGCAAGTTGTTTAAAAACAAACTTATGTTGAACACTACACAACGCCAATTTTGATTTTTTGCTTCTTTTCTAAAAAGGTAAAATGACTGTCACAGTTGAACACAGTTTAACATGGAATCCTTTGTGAAAGACAAAGACATAGCGCAAACAATATTTACAGGGCGCACAACCAATACATAAACTCGGTAATGATAACACTGACAAATATAGATACTAACACCAAATAATAACGCGTCTTCTGTTTGGCTGACGTTGTTTTGTTTATCAGCTCATAGACATAATTTTGTCATGTGACCGTGACGTCCTCAACGTTTTTTCATGGTTTACTCCGGTTTAAAATGGAATTTAGAATTAAATTATAAGAAATGACTGTAATATTTTTTGTCTATTCGAAATAACATAAAAAATGTGGAGCACACTTTAAAATAATCCGCTACGCGGATTATTCAGTGTGCACCACATTTTTGATGTTATTTCTTCATAGGCAGAAAAAATATTACAGTCATTCCTTAATTAATCGACTACTATCCACACTGATCTGTGTCCACACTTTTATATATATACACATGTATATATATAAAAAAAAATAACTAAAACTTTCAAGCCACATGCAAAGCCTTAGAGGTAATGGTAACATAGATTTATTGACTAAACTACTAGTATTGTGCCTTGTTATGACACGGCTGCACCATGTAAAGCTTAGAAAGTTATAAAAAAAATCAGGTTATGTTTGCAGGGTTACGTTGTTCAATAGATACCATGTTAACATATATGTTATGAGGTTATTCTATTTAAACAGTGTAACATATTAGTATATGGTATGGGGTTATCTTATTCAAGTAAGTTAACATAGAAATGATGAAGTTTTATTATATGGTATAGAGTCATCCTATTCAAATAGCGTAACACATTTAAAAAGATAATGTTAGCATTTAGTATGGGGTTATCTTATTGAAGTGCATAACACAGGTATTTCGGTTTTGACACAGAGGCTTAATATTGTCCAATCATTGTCTTTCTTATATAAATATTTTAAAAAAAATACCCAATAATTTCAAGCCACATGCATCTATAAAGTCTAGAGGTCATTTTATCATAAAGTTATTGATTAATCTTTTATGTCTTGTATTGATACGTCTGCAGCATGTGAAGCTAAGAAAGATTCAGGTAAGTTAAAAGTGTATGCATTAACAGTACCTTAGTTGATATTACTACCGAGTTTCCCAGCTAATTTTCAAAACTAAAAATACACAAAAAGCACATGTTTTTGTCGCTTGTTGTATGCTGAACTTTTCTCTTCACCATTTCTGGAATTTGTACAATCTCATGTTTCGGCACAGATCGGCACATGGCATATATATGGCAATCATGATTTTCAACACATCAGTACGATATAACTTTGTAAATACCAAGGATTTGTATAGTACTTTACTATACAAATCCTTGTAAATACCATTTAATACTAATCATAAATAATTCACATTTAATGATTTATCATCTACCCCCCCCCCCCCCCCCCCCCCAAAAAAAAAATATAGATGTATAATTGATAAATACTCTGAAAATACATGTACTCTGTATTTGAATAAAATAGGGTGCGAAAAAAATCATGGGTCGAAATTGTTGGGTAAGAATGCGTAGGGTGCGAATGTGTTTTGAGAATCAATGTGTTTTAGATGCTAATTCGGACCCGTGAAATATCCCTATGACCAGACTCGCGTAAATTCGGATTGTTGCGACGGATACTTGATCCCTAGTTGATTTAAAGAAAAACACACATGTAATTATAACATAATAAATTATGCCTTTAGATTGGAACCATTTTACCAAAACCCATCCCCATATATGCGGATTGAGCGAAACCTATAAAGCCTGTTTCAGTGTCTGCCGATGAATTTAATATTTAACGTGTTATGGAAAACTGAGTTACATTATCTAAACATAAAATTAAATCTTTTGTGACAAACGTCAAGGGAATTTTGAAATTAATTTACACCGTACTTTAAACAGCTTTTTTAACTGCAAAACGCGCACTCTCTCGCTCAGCTGTAGTGGAATATTGTCCGGAATTGTTTCAAACGTTTTGAACCGGAAGTTGTGGAATTTATTTGCCATTTAATCATTTTCACTTTCACTTTCACTTTCACTTTCATTATGATTTAAACTCGAGACGTTTTTACAATGATGACTCTAAGTCTGGATAAATTACATTCAAGACCAGTTAGTGGCATCAATCCTAACAGGAAACGGGTGCAAGACTAAGTCCAACTATTGGAGAGAACTAGTAGTGCTGTCAACCATTTGATCACACACGGAAGTGTTATTTATTTACTCAAAAATATTAAAATGAAAATATATACACATGTTGAGAAAAAATAAAGCTGCAAATAAAAAATCTTGACCAAAAAACATAAAAAAAAAATACAGATGCTTGACATTTTTTTATATAGATTAGACCGTTGGTTTTCCCTGTTTGAATGGTTTTACACTAGTAATTTTTGGGGCCCTTTATAGCTTACTGTTCAGTGTGAGCTAAGGCTCCATGTTGAAGGCCGTACCTTGACCTATTATGGTTTATTTTTATAAATTGTTACTTGGATGGAGAGTTGTCTCATTGGCACTCACACCACATCTTCCTATATCTATATTTTAGCAGCTTTACTTTATTTAGTGTAAAATTCATAGTGCCTAAAATATAGTGCAAGTGTGACGGGATTGCTTCCCTTAGAAAACTTAGTAGATACTTAGTCAGCCGTAAGCGGTTGAGCTAAGGAACTACTTCTTTAGCTCAGTTGGTTAACACACTATCTTTTAACACAGAGGTCCCGGGTTTGAGTCCCGGTGAAGACTCATGAAGACTCATGAAGAATCATGCTCTCCGATTATATTGGCGCCTAACAATAAAAACCTAGGTTACAAGAATTACCTAGCCAGGGAAATATATATATATATAAAAGATGAAGATATCATCATTATAGTGTATATTGACTCTTGAGGTTGGGGAAGTGTGACGGGATTGCTTCCCTTAGAAAACTTAGTAGATACTTAGTCAGCCGTAAGCGGTTGGGGCTAAGGAAGTACTTCTACAGCTCAGTTGGTTAACACGCTGCCTTGTAACATGGTTCAAGTCCCAGTGGAGACATATTATTTTGCAAGAAGAATCATGCTCTACAGTTACACAACATATGACCGTCAAAACATGATAACCAAGTCACTTCTGATCAGATGAGTTTTATTTAGTTTCCATCAAAACATGTATTATTATTGCACTTAAACGGTTTGTGCAGTAATGGTTTCCACTAAAACTAAATTTAAATGTTATTAGTTTTTTCAACTGGTATAGAATTGTATACTTGTTTTGTACACTACTCAGTACTGCATCAAGATCTATTTACAACTAATACTACATCAAATTATAGTTTGTGGAGTAATAAATGAATCTTGCTTTCTGTTGGTGTGTTCGTTTATCATCTATCTAAATTGACTCCTTAAGTATTCTTAAACCTGTAAATGAATATAAGTAAAACTTTACACAGTGGTAAACAAAACTTTATGAGTATTTAATTGAAACATTATTAAACAACCGAAAATACCTTTTTTATTGGCTGTGAACTGCGTGTCAGTATCTGCAAGTACTCTTAGATATTTACATCATGTACATTGGCAATTATACCACAAATTCTTATTTTTATATTGACACTATGCATGTATAATATAATGGAAGACACATTAAAATTTATTTTATTTATTGTAGAATGAAGAGAATACGCTTCACTAAGAAGCCCCCAAAGATTAAGAAGATAGTATATGATGGAAAAAGACCACAAACAAAATATGTTAGGCTAGATGCTTCATTATCCAGCAAACAAGAAGATACTGTTATTGAAACAGATCGTGATGAAATTTTTAAACAAAAACTGGATATAAGTAAGTTTGAGAGAGGCTATAGGTAAATTGTTGCTTTAAAAAAATGATTTTTACTGGATCACCAGTAAGTTATCATAAGGAACTATGTTGCCCCCTTTTTTACATCTTTAAACATACTGATACACTTGTGTAGGCAATTAAGAAATTAAGAAATATCTAATAACATTTCTGGTTAAAATGTACTATACATACAGGTTTTTGCAGGGTTTGAATGTGAATACATATTATTCATTACAGCTGAACAGTAAGCAAAAAAAAATTAGGGACTTATAAACCCAATATTATACCTTATTCGTTCCTGAACACAAAGTTGTGAGTTAAAACCCTGTTTTTGTGGTTGCACTGGACTTCAACTTTAATTTACTATGATTGTTAGTTTTCACATTAAAGGTTTTCTTGATTTAAAATCTAGCGGCCATGAAATAGTCCAAGAGTCCTTTAAAGTGGCATTCCAACACCAATGACTAATAAATGAAGATAAAAACTTAATACTATATATATGCTTATATTGAAAAGGTTAATTTTTACATAATTTTCATGCATTATATATATGGCTTTTGTTAATATTACAAATTTAAAAAAAGTCAGTTTTCATAGTTGCTATGGTTTATTGAATATACTTTACAAACTAGTATTGCCAATAGACCTTAATTTTTCCTCAATTTTTAGACTAGATTTTGTTAATACATTAGAAGTTTCAATAATGATATGAGATTCTAGGAACAAAAATTAGGTTTTGGGCTCTTAGTAACAGTAAGCATTCTACAGATCTAGCTTTTACTAGATCTTATATTTATATTTTTATCTAGAATTTTGTATTGAAGGGATATAAAACCTTTTTATTTTTCTTATGCAGATTTAGAACTTATAAATGAAGATCATCTTGACCAAGAAGTACCAGCTAAAAATAGTTATGCAGGAAAGAAAAAAAAGCTCATTGAAGCATGGGAGGGATTAAGAGAAGGCCTGATATTGACTAGACTACAGGAGCTTAGTCCAGCAACGCATGAGTGTGGGTTTTGTGATGATGTACAACCCAACATTATTATTTGTCAAGATTGTGGGCCTCAGGCATATTATTGTTCAAGTTGTTGTGAGAGAGTACACAGAAATATCTTATTTCACAAACCACACCAATGGAAGGCAAGTCCAAATTATTTTACCTTTTAAACGGATGTTCTTTCGAAAAATAAAACTGCTTTAAAGATAAAAGTCTCACAATTGAATTTTAAAATACCCAAACTCACTGACTTGAAATACCTCAAGTAATCAAAAATGAGACTAGTTTTAAAATTTTATATTGCATGTACAAAATTATTCAATGTCAAAGTCTGCAGCATTTTGATATTTAATTGAAAATCTTTAGTACAAAACTGATTGAGTCAGGCAAACACAGAGCTATCAAACTATAACAACTATAACAAAACATCTATTTTGATCTAAATTAGAATAGGTCTGGGTAAGGTGACATATCTACCTGTGAACTGTTACCTTCAGAACTATCACATTCAAAATCTGGCTTAGCATTTTGGTCTAGAACAAAGCTTGATTTATATTCAAATTACATTAATATATTATTGTTCTGAATATGTATATTAATTTGCCGCTGGACATTAAGCAGCTATCCATTATCATCTACACAGTTAAATTATGTATTTGTCTTAACTTATAGTTTAGAGGATAACCAAAATTTCTATTTTTACTTTCTTTCCCTAGGGATCTATGTATGTACCAATAGAGCTAGTTAATGAGCTAACCAGAAAAGATCACAAATGTGACCAGGCATTTTTCAGCAACATTTATGCTGTTGATATGAAAGGTGTGTTTTTTTTATATCTGTTGTAATGTGTCTTGCTACATGTAGTACTTTGACACAAGTTACAATCATATAAATATATGTTAGATTTTTTTGTTATATATTATGAGATAAACCATTATAGGTAATGTTAAGAAAAGGAATTAAGTTCCAGTCTGCATGAGAATCAGGCAATGGGATAAACGTGACAAATAAAACCCATTCAAGTTAACATTTATTTGAGTTTATGATATGTAGTAATGCATGAAAATAACATGCATTTCCTTTACCAGTTCTGGTAATAGAAGATACAATTTGATTGAAATACACTAGAAACTAATATTCAATCAAGGGCAGATAAACTATGTCATTTTCTACCTTTTAACCAACACTTAAATTACAAGATCACAGGTCAAAAGATTCACCAATTTTTACTCAAGATATTTTTAGGCTAGGTTGGCAGATTGTTTTCTGACCATAATTTGTGTTTTTTTAAATTGCCTGATTCTTACAAAGACTGGCATTAAAAATACAATAGTATTAAAAACATCAGAATACTTTTATAACTTATCCTTTATTTATTTAGGAACACAACATATCTGCAAAATCCAGCTTTGTAGATGTGAAACTGCAGCAGCAACCCTATTACGGTACAATTTATGGCCAGCAACACCATCAAATCCTAGAATTGCCTTTGATATTCGTTTCATGGAGTTGCTCTCGGTATTACACCTGGAATGTCACCTGCCTACAAAATCTTTTTGTGATGCCTTGGGATTCTTAAAATCAAACTTTATAAATTTGGCTACAGATGATGTAAGTACTCTATTAAGTTTACCAATTATTGTTTATTTTTATCTCCCTTTGATAACTATTCTTCCATTTTAACCTATCCATTTGTCATATTGTGTAGTACATGTTTTATACTGTAACTTTATGCAATCTACAATATTTTTATTTTCCTTACTTACCCCACAATAAATAAAAGTGATTGAATTTTGTCATTTTCAGTCTTTCATGTTACTTCCCATCTAGTGAGAGTAAATTTAATCATCTGGTAATGAACATTTATTAGTGCTTAGCCAGGGAAATATTAGTACAATTTTTGTTTGAAGCATGACTGCCATACATATTTATTTTTAATAAATCCAAAATAAAAAGCATATGCATACATTGTTTTTATTATAAATTAGATTTTGTAAGTAACAATTCACCTTTGTCGTTTATACTGGAATTCTGTTAATTTCTGATATCCAGATTAGTAGAAGTTTTACTTAATAGATTCAATGGATATACTCCCAACTTGCAAAATGATAATGTAATGTTGGTTTTTTTTTACCAAAAACAGAAAAGAAACATCTCCAAAAGTACTGGCCAATTTTTTATCAGGCATGAGCTATTTCTTTCTGAAATCATTTAAGATGCAAACCAAATGCATTGAGGACAATATGATGGCGCCTAACCTTAGTAACATTTATATTGTTTATTCAATACACTTTCCAACTGTAATTAGCAAACTAAAACACAACAAGTTGACAAGATGTTGAGGTAAATCTAGGGAAAAACTCTAGGACTGATATTGATAAAAATGAATGATAACATGAAGTAAATATATATTGAATAGTAAGCCCTTGAGATAAATGATTGCAAAGTATATTTTTACTATGGAAATTATTATTGTAAAACATATTTACTTGGCAGGAAAAGAATATTTACCGTGCTGTTGTTGGTGATTGTTTGACAGAATACAATTATCACCGGTCCACATTGAACACTAGGCACACTATAACTGAATCATCTTTTACCAGAGAATGTCCAATATGCTTGAAGGTAATTAACACATAAAATAATTTTGTATTTAAAGGATTATTACCCGGAAGTGGCAATTTTGTTTAGGTTCTGTTCAGAAAGATGATTTGATAACTTTGAAAGTTTGTCCTTCTGGAGCACCTTATTTCATTCAAGCTTTTAGTGACATTTCTGTATTAGTTCTAATTGTGAATTAAGAGAATAATTTTTGCAGACTGTCTGTGATTGAAATGAGTAGTTAACAGAGGTACCCATACCAAAGAAAAATTGCATACATGGAGTGTTCTAATTTGATAAATTTTATGAAAGTTTTGACTAGATTTGTCACTAAGAAAACAATAGAAAGTCAACTACTTACTTAAGGTTACATGCACTCTTCATTACAAATGTTATTTTGTCAATTATACCCCAATGAAACAAGTATGTGGGGGTATATACATGTAAAGTAATTGCTTTTTTGGTTCATCCCCTTCTCCTTATCCGTCAGTTTGTGTCTATCTGTCTGTCAGTCTATTAATGAAAAAATTTAATGAACCTATTTATCGAACTATAGTCAATAATATGTTTCATGACTAGTAAAAGTTGTAATCTTAAATGTCATCTCACCTTATTTAATAGAAAAAAATAACAAGCTTGCTTAAGCTGATTCAGGTTACTTATTGTGAAATATTAACATCTTGGTATCAGTTTTATTTGGGTAAAAATATATATGCTATTAATTTTGTTTTCTGTAATAAAAGGGCATTATACTTGATGAAATGAAAAATAATAAAAAAAAATCTATTTTTATAGAACCCCCCAATAATCTCTATGGATGCTAATTTTGGTCTTGTACACAAACGGTCATCAGGTGAAGGTCATGGCAGACATTCTTCCAGACATAAAGACCTTTTTTTTAGAAACCATGACAACATGAAAAGTTTCATCGATGATTATTCTGTCCAGAAAGGTACTAATTATGTAAGTATTCCTAACTTCTATGTTGTATGCACCTCCTTTTTTTATTTTTAATTAAAAAAAAATTCCCATAGCCAATCATGAACTGGAAAATTTTCATTAAAAATTTATAACCCACTACTTTGAATACTTTTCGAAGTCATTTGTCCATCTGCTGTAAACTATTTCAAAGATATTCTCCTTTGAGACTGAACCATTTTTAAAAAAACATTTTAAAAATGGAATGATCCTAATGACGGTATATAGTATAAAGTTTGTGGTTTATTTTTTTTCCTAAAAAAACATGGCAGCCATGGCTTAAAATAGAATCATGGGTAAAATGCAGTTTTTGGCTTCTATCTAAAAAATTAAAGCATTTGGAGCCAAACTATCAGTCAAGAAGTGTGCATAAGGTTAAAATCTACCATGTACCTTTTAAACAAAATGGAGAAAAATTTTTGGGTAATAGTTTCTGAATTGATAAATTTTAGGAAATTTGGCAGTATTTGGTAATTATCTTAAATATAAATATAAATAAAGGTAAATTGTAATCAGCAAAAATGTTCAACAATCAAAGATCTACAAATAAGTCCTATGCTCAAAATTGTATATTGATCCCTTTAGGAGTTATTGTCCTTTAAAGCCAATTTTACACAATTTGCTCATTTTTTTTTTTTTAATTGTGAAAAAACATTCTCTTCCAAAACTACTATGACAAATGTTATCCAAACCTAGGCTGGATGTTTCATACATGCTTAGTGTGTGATTTTTTTCTGTTCATGAAAAAACCTGGTCACCAGGGCTAAAAATAGGATACTAAAGCTTTTGAGAAAAACTGAAGCTTTTGAGAAAAACTGATGGAGTATTAAGTTGAGATCTACCTGCCATGAAATTGTCAGCGTAATCAGATAACTTATTTTTGAAGTAAGTGCCACTGAATTGATGTTCTAAAGGAAATTAGTTAGTTTTTGTTTATATTATTTAATAGACAATATTTATTAGCACAAACACATTTACATTAAATGGTTATGACATACAGTATTAAGGCAATAAACTGACAATAGTTGAATTGATTATAATTATATTAGAGCGACAGTGGTATTCACAGCGGAAAAAAAAAGACTATAAATATGTGTGTATCGACAGTTAACACATTATTAATGTTCATGAACAAAAAAAAGAACACAAACAAAAATTAAGTTGCATATTAAAAGAAACACAAGTTATGCAGATGTTCTCAATAAAAAACAATCATTAATATTCTTTATGGTGATTTTTATAATGACTGGCAGACTGCTATTTAAAAGTGCAGTCATATGCCTCAGTGTTATAGCTGACTGCAATTTAATAAAATTGAAATTAAGATTTTTATTAATATTTTGTATATAGGTATCCCTCAATGATGTATAGTATGGACAGACTGAGAAGAAAATATTATTATATATAGATGGAGATTATTTTCTCTGTATTAAACATACTGCTATGAAGACCTCTTACTTTTTTTCTTTATTTATAGTTTATTTTTCCTTCCTTTTAATCAATAAGTTGCTTCAACTTTTTATTTTGCCACAGGAATGTTCCAATTTTCAAGCAGGAGACAACATTCGATCCAAGATCAAGAATGGCAAACTGGATGTCACAGGTGTCTTTGGTAGTGTTTGCAAACATGATATTCCATTCCATTTTATGGACCTGTCTCATGGTGA
Organism: Mytilus californianus; assembly: GCF_021869535.1. Lineage (NCBI taxonomy): Eukaryota > Metazoa > Mollusca > Bivalvia > Mytilida > Mytilidae > Mytilus > Mytilus californianus. The sequence continues at coordinate 25,284,163 of NW_026262679.1, read as the reverse complement.
AAGGTAACACACTAAGAAGTATGACCTGAATTCAGATAAAACCTTTCAACTGTCTATCTATCTGAAATCCCTCCCCAACATAGCCATGTAAGGTAAAATTGTAATATTGGATCTGCTGTATCATTACTGCAGATTAATGTTTTTGTTACTTATGACACATTGCTTAGGTTGTGATCTTTGTATTTAAGTAGTGAAGAGAGAGATCTATTTCTCATTTCTTCCTTAAATTGTGCCTACTTTAACCTTATTGTGTAGTTTAAACCTTTTTCATTTAATTACAACGCATTGAACCAATGCCTGGTAAATCTTCAATATCATATAATCCTAAAGTGGATACCTCAAAATGCAGGGTTGTTACAATAAAAAGCACAAAATGTGAAAGTAGTTATAACAAAAACACTTTAGGGATTGCTGCAGTAATGTAAGGAGATCAACATAATTTGTGTCTATGGTATATTTTTTATAAATAGTGGATAAGGAAACAAGAAATATTAACATTTTTACTGCAAGAGTATTTTACTATTTTTAATAAACAGCAATTATTATGAATAAGAAGATGTGGTATTAGTGGTACTGAGACAACTCTCCATCCAAGTCACAATTTATAAATAGTAAACAATTATAGGTCAAGGTACGGCTTTCAACACAGAGCCTTGGCTAAAACTGAACAGCAAGCTATAAAGGGCCCCAAAATGACCAGTGTAAAACAATTCAAACTGGAAAACTTATCTAATCTTTATAAAAAACGAGAAATGAGGAGTAATTATGAACCACAACAACAAACAACAACCACTGAACATCAGGCTCCTGACTTAGAACAGGTGCGTAAAAATGCAGCAGGTTTAAACATTTTAACATGTACCAACCTTCACCCTAATCTGAGATAGTAGTGTAACATAAAAAAAAAACACTATAAGATATCAATTGAAAGGCTTAATTTTGTTGTTAGGCGTACATAAACATTTTTTTACGTAATATTAAATTTGTTGTTCACAGTACGAGTACAGAAGTAAAAATGTATTGTCATACTAAATAGTTGTGTAAGGTGGTACCAATTAAAAATAGTGAAACAAGATATAACACAAAATAAGTAAACATTGAATTACAGAAATTCATAACAAATTGTGTCAACAGGTTAAAATTAATACAAAAGTACAATTTTAGAGTACTCAGAATTACTAAAATCAAGTTGAAAGCCAAAAACTATTAATAAAAAAAATCATGCATCAGATAGATATATCATTTTACATTCATGATCTGACAAACTGGCATCTTTTTGTGAGACAATTATTGCACATTGTATAGAAAATTATTACATTAAAATTTGATTTTAAACCATTTTTTCAGACTTAGCTATCCAGTTTACATTTTGAAGTGTTTATTAGAAACCAGAACTGATAACCTTGTAGTTATGTACGATATTGCATGTATGCTGCACAAACATTTGAAGGTAAAATCTCTATAATGCTAACTATTTATCATTTCTTTACCATGAGGCTGTATCTCATTTACTAAAATATAGAATAATCTTTATATATAAGCAATCAACTCGAATATGGAATCAAGGTGCTAATACTAATATCAAAATAAACTTCAGCAAACACTGACATTTTGCTAATCCATGTTTTGATCTGTGTTGTTTTAAAAAGATTTATCAATAAGAAACGTCTTACCATCTCAATTTGTAAAAGCAGTTTATGATTTTCCAAGTTATTATAAAAATTTGCACTGTTACATTTTTGGGGGATATTTTACACTAGTGATTAATGGTATGTCTGAAGATATACATACTGATATTCAATGTACACTTACAATTCATCTTTCAAAATATTTTATACTGCCTTAACCATGATAGGATCATACAAAATTACTAAAATTTATCATTTCTTTTTCAGAAGAACAATTGTGAAGAAATGCTAGAAAAGTGTACATTTGCTATTCCTGTCTTTCACAGCTTTGCACACAACATGGCTTGTCAGGTAAACAATTATAACATGTTACGACTGTAAAAATATAAATATAAGTGTTTATACATGTACTAATAGCAAAACATTTGGTATGAAATTAATGATAGCGATGAGAATAAAAATGTAACATAGATTGATAGATAGTTTAAACAAATTAGCATAAGAAAATAAAATAAATAGCCTAGAACAGTTGGTTCATGACACGATAAGAATAGATAATTGAAACTGTTTAGTGTTAAAGGGACATAACCCTAAAAGAAACTAAAGATGGCAAAATTTTGGTATAAAACTAAAGATAGCAATGAGAATAAAGATGTAACATAGATTGATAGATAGTTTAAACAAATAAGATAAGAAAATAAAAAAAAAGCCTAGAATAGTTGGTTCATGATACAATAAGAATAGATAATTGAAACTTGGAAAGTGTCAAAGGGACATAACCTGACCAAAAGTAGAAAACCGCCAAAGGCCATCAATGGGTTTTTTTGATGCAGTGAGAAAATTGTGTAATGACAGTAGTGCTTCAGATTGCAAAATAAATGTTGTAAAAGTGTCAGTTCATATTTGTGAAAGGGACATACATTTATAGTTGAAAGCAAAAGGTAAAATCTTATTATACCCCTGCTTATAATAGGGAGTATACTACTTAAACCCAGTCTGTCTATCCATCCGTCTTTCTGTGAATCAGTCAATTCCATTAAATTTTTGTCTCATTTTATTAGGAACTACATATCTTGGCTGTTTGAAATTTAGAATAAAGGTTCATATGGTGAGCTATTCAATGTGATACATTTTCAGATTCATCCTCAACAACTTCTTGTTTACCATATACTTTTGCAGGGGTATCATAAGTAAGCAGTAGCTGTCTGGCTTTTTTTTTTCAATGAAGAGATAAGTTAATTTATCCTCAAGTCACTGAATATTATGTCTTAATTCTGGTACCAACAGCTAATTTCCAAAAAGCGTTAGAACATAAAACTGTTGACTGAAAAGACAAAATTTTACAAGTGAATTTAACATTAGAATATCATGTTTTTAATTTTGAAAATTAATTATAAATAAGTTTAACTTGACAGGTACAGTAAGATTGATATGTTTGAAATTGATTAACTTTCATGATTGTATTATAACAGATATACATTTGAATATTCATTGGACTACCCAAATTAATGATCATTCATTATGTATTATAGAAGTCTAATGAATATTTTTATGATTGATATTTTAAATTTAAGGTTGTGATGAGGGGCTGTGACTATACATACCCATTAGATATTGAAAATAAGTAGTTGCCAGTTTGCATAGAAAATGTTTATAAATTTCATTTGTCATCTTTGTTGAATAAGCAGACATATGATTTTGGTGCAGAACCTCAAGTTTTATTTACCTCATTGTTTTCTTTAGTTGTCCTATGGTCAACGATTTGTAACAGGTACAGGATTGACAGATGGTGAAGGCATAGAGAGGTTGTGGTCTTATCTAAGGGGATTTAGAAAAATCACAAAGGAAATGTCCCTTAATAACAGACAAGATCTTTTGACAGAGGCAATGCTGCACCATAGTGAAAAAACTATATACAGTTTAGGTAAGTGTGCACTTTTTTGCATTTATTTATAGTAAATAGACGATGATTTTTAGAAGATTATGAAGTGAAACCATTAGAACGTTTTTGTACATATAACTTTTTATCCTCTCATTTTTCATGTAGCCTGTGCTGGCAGAGGCATCATAAGGGGATCACTTCACGTAATCTTGCATTTTTGTTGTTGTCCATGTCATTGGCATCACAAATATTTTCTCAACAACTACATTTGGCACACTCTTGCTATTTGAATCAAAACTAAATCCCAATGTTCTCTACAGTGTGTATTGATGTAATTGCTGTTGAAAAACTAGGGGTTTTTGGGAACATATGTCTCCCATCACATAGAAGACCTTCATCTACTGCATTTTATGGAAAAGGGTAAAAACAAAACAAAACAAAAAAACAATTACCGGTAAATGTCTTACTTTGGAAACCTTAATTATTCAGACATTGACAGTATACAATTGCTTCACACATAAAGGTACATTGCAATGGGAGATCAATTGAACTTAACTGGATTATTAAGGGTTACATAATATACATTATTATTACTGATTGGTGCTATTGAATGATGACGTTAAATACAAATACGCACTGCTTATACATCTTCTACAGGATACCAAATACCAAGAAATAAACATACCCTATTCTAATGTCATGTCGATCTGACTAGATGTAAATTTATTACAACTTATGAAAATAAGTTGCCCTTTGTTTGGGCATACATTTATTCATGTTTAAATGTTTTATCTAATTTTTCAGGGACAAGAATGATAACCAGACTAGAAAAATGTGACACAATCATAGAGAACACAGAAAAAGTTATTCAAGATATCCTAATAGAGTTAGAAGGTAATTTCTACAGATATTTTTGCACGTGTTTTAGCTAAAGTGGCTATACATACTGCTCTGTAAACTTTTAAGATTTTAATATTCTGCAGAAACCATTAGTCCTTAAAGAACTAAAATTACAGGAATGGTCTTGGAGATGTTTCAAAAATTGCTTTCGGATATTTGAAGGAAACAACACTTTTGGTTAGATAGATAATTTTTTATGGGCCAATGAGCAAAACTTTACACTAATGCTCTTTTTCTTGTCTTTCACAGAGAATTTTCATTTCACTCTGATTTATGATCAAATATGGCCGTCATAGAAAAATTTTTTCACTTGGATAGAATCTTTAACTTCCTTGAAAGATTTCCTTGAAATATTTCTTTTAATTGTTTTAAATCTTTAATATATGAAAATTACATAAGGGGATAATTCCTTGTATACTCCAGAATCTGAAGAAGCAGTAATTGATTGGCAGATGGAATGGAAGTTGCAATGTCATATTAAAGGACGAAAAAATGTTTTTCTGACAGTTGATGAACAATATGCTGAAAGCTTAGACAACCTGGAAGAAAAGAAGTAATTATATCTTCATATGATTCATCTCTTGTAGCTAGAACACTCTGTCTATTTTTTAGACGGAAATGTTTAATTTATTGTTGGAGGGACCTGGAGTGCCAGAGAAACTGACCTTTGAATAACTACTTAGACCACTTTGCCACCAAGTTTTTTAGTATTACTTTTGTAAGAAACAGCTAGTATCCTTACTTCAGAAAAATAAACCATGAAAATTAATACATTCCTATATTTAATTCCTACTTTCTACTCATGGAATTTAATTGTCCTAGTGCTCATTATGATTGTTCAAAATTAAATCATTCAGTTGGATGTCTACAGTTTCAAATTTATTAATGATGAACAATTTATAGTAAAGAAGAAAAAGCTGTTTAAAGAATTATCTTTTCAAATTTTCCATAATTAAAATATATTTATTTATGAGATTTATAAAAATAGTGATGTACTGTTTTATTAATAAAATTATTTTCTTTTTCAGACAGCTTTTAAAAACTGCAGATACAGTTAGTTCAAGAAAAGACCTTGAAAAGAATATTGAAAGGTTTGTACTTTTGATTACAGTACATTAAAGATTGTGTTATTGACTACAGATATGTTTAGATTAAAGATATGAAATTTGGCCATTTTGTTTCTATTGATTATATAATAATTAAGGGTTTGTGATCAATATTGTGACTTCCCTAAAAGAACTTGAAAGCTAATGACGCAAGGATATGTTGCTCACAGATTGAAGTCTTCACATTTTAAGTTTTAAGGTCATCCCAAATAATGACCATTTTTTACCTTTTACAAGTAACACTGCCAATGGCTAGCAAGAGGCAGGAATTGCTGGACAACTGAAATTAACCCTTAGTTTATTGAAGGGCTCCATAATGCTAGTGCTTGTGAAGTATTTTAGTGTATTTCAGTTAAATGATTGATTGATGGATGGATATTTGTCTAGTGTCCAGTGGCTATTCAGATGCATATTCAGGATGAGAACATGATATAATCTCATTCTTTCAATTTTTCTTTACAATGTTTTTGACACCTTGAGTATGAATTAAGGATAAACGTCTTTCATATTAATTTCTTTAACTTCACCAATAAATAAATCTGTCATAACTATTTTAAAATCAATTGTCACTTAATAAGATTAACAACTATTTTCTTTTGACATTTAAAATGTTTAAATTTGTAGAACCATATCTTTTCTAAAAGTTCAATTTCTAAATAAAATGATAGATAAAATTATTAGTCCAAATTAACCTAGTGACACATTGTTGTCCTTTGTGTGCCTTGTTATCTTGTTGCAGGTTGGGTTTCTGTCCCTCAATTCTCTCCTTTTCAGCTCACCTGGCCCAAAGGGCCAAGTGAGCTTTTCTCATCACTTGGCGTCCGTCGACCGTTGTCGTCGTCGTCCGTCGTCGTTAACTTTTACAAAAATCTTCTCCTCTGAAACTACTTGGCCAAATTAAACCAAACTTGGCCACAATCATCATTGGGGTATCTAGTTTAAAAAATATGTCCGGTGACCCGGCCAATTAACCAAGATGGCCACCATGGCTAAAAATAGAACATAGGGGTAAAATGTAGATTTTGGCTTATATCTCTGAAACCAAAGCATTTAGAGCAAATCTGACATGTTGTAAAATTGTTTATCAGGTCAAGATCTATCTGCCCTGAAATTTTCAGATGAATCCGACAACCCGTTGTTGGGTTGCTGCCCCTGAATTGGTAATTTTAAGGAAATTTTGCCATTTTTGGTTATTATCTTGAATATTATTATAGATAGAGATAAACTGTAAACAGCAATAATGTTCAGCAAAGTAAGATCTACAAATAAGTCAACTTGACCAAAATGGTCAGTTGACCCCTTAAGGAGTTGTTGCCCTTTATAGTCAATTTTTAACCATTTTTGTAAATTTTTGTAATCTTTTACAAAAATCTTCTCCTCTGAAACTACTAAGACAAATTTAACCAAACTTGTCCACAATCATCATTAGGGTATCTTGTTTAAAAAATGTGTCCGTTTACCCCGCCCACGAAACAAGATGGCCAACATGGCTAAAAAATAGTACATAGGGAAAAAGGCAGTTTTTGGCTCATATCTCTGAAACCAAAGCCTTTAGAGCAAATCTGACATGGATAAAATTGTTCATTAGGTCAAGATCTATCTGCCCTGAAATTTTCAGACCAATCAGGCAACACGTTGTTGGGTTGCTGCCCCTGAATTGGTAATTTTAAGAAAATTTTGCAGCTTTTGGTTATTATCTTGAATATAATTATAGATAGAGATAAATTGTAAACAGCAATAATGTACAGCAAAGTAAGATCTACAAATAAGTCAACATGACCAAAATTATCAATTGACCCCTTAAGGAGTTATTGCCCTTTATAGTCAATTTTTTACAATTTTCATAAATTTTGTAAATTTTTGTAAATTTTTACAAAATATTTTCCACTGTAACTACTTGGCCAAGTTCATTATAGATAGAGATAATTGTAAGCAGCAAGAATGTTCAGAAAAGTAAGATCTACAAACACATCACCATCACCAAAACACAATTTTGTCATGAATCCATCTGTGTCCTTTGTTTAATGTGCACATAAACCAAGGTGAGCGACACAGGCTCTTTAGAGCCTCTAGTTTCTTTTCACTCTAAGGGTTTTCTTGTACATCTTGATACCCTAATAAGAATTTGATGAGTTTAATATGTTTTTAAAATTAAAAAATGGAAGTTTTTTTTATTTTTTAAGGACTTATCATATTTTACTTTGGAAATTTAAAGTTGAGAGATCAATTTTATCTACAATGAAATATTTGTGAACTTTTGAATCTGCAATACTAGTATATTCTACATATCATGTGTGTCAAAGGTAAGTGTTTTGCATGTTAAAATTTTGGCATGTTTAATAGAGGGTGGTCACATTTTTTTAATTTTTTTTGGGGGGGGGGGGGGGGGATGAAATACAAATAGTGAAATATTATTGGAGGATCAAGAAAGTTTTATATGTTTGATTTCAAAATGACCAGCAACCCCCTCCCTGTCGCAGGTAAAAAAAGATAAGTTCTTAAATTGCTATCAGATAACTTTTTTTGAGATGAGCCAAATTTTGAGAAAAAGAAATGAATCCTCCATATTATTATATTTGATAGGTTATCAAAGATTTGTAATAATCTAAAAAGGAGGACAAGTTACAAAATCAATCTACAAGAAGAACCAGGAATTACTCTTCTATGTTCCATTAAGAAAAAGAAGAAACATTTTATTCTAAAGAAATTGAAAGATTTGGCAACAGATAGACAGTATTTGTCTAGTTGTATGAAAAAATATGCAGGTAAATTTACAATTGTGGAAGTATAAATAAATTGAGGTTATCTTGATATGGACAGATTGACATCGTGAAATAACAAAGTTATGGGGTTCATAAAATGAGGGGGATTTTCCAGTTTTCAGACAATAACTCAAAAATGCTTTCGGCAGTTCTCATGAAACTTTGGAGAATTGTTTATATCTATTGATGTTAGCTCCCTTTAGACTTTTAGAATTTTTAGATTTTACGTTTCCGAGTTATGGAGTTTTATTCATTAAAAAAGGGGGGATTTTCCAGTTTTCGGACAATAACTCAAAAATGCTTTCAGCAATTCTCAGTAAACTTTGGTGAATTGTTTATATCTATTGATGTAAGCTCCCTTTTGAATTTCATAAATTTCAAATATGACATTGAGAAGAAATTGAACTTTATTCTTTGAAATTGTGACAGGCGTATCATGCGCTCATGGCGCAGCTGTTAATTCAAATCTGTGTTTGCAGCTTCTTCATGTTTTCGTTTCTATTCTTAAATATCAAAGTAGGGCTATTCTTAGCATTACAACATATAACGTATCTTCATGATTTTGTATTTAATATTTATATCAAATTTATGAACAAAAAATAAACAATCTTATTCATTCCCTTTTACTTTTATGTCATCAAAATCTGTAACCATTCTAGAGTAATGTCCCTTCCATGGCTTCCAAAACGGTCATATATTCCGGACTTGACCGAAATTTATATAAAAAGACCGGCTGCTCTCAGCCTCAAACGGTCAAATATCATAGGTTTGCCACTTTTTGTTATTCAAGGCATTTTCATAAAACGGTCATTTCACTTTTTTTACCAACTATCGATCAGTAAAAATGTCCGTTTGGGCATTATAGTTTATAATTGTGGCAATCTATTTCACAAAGATATTTCGGTCATATTTGGGTTAAATTAAATAGATGCAGCATATTTCATACTTTGAAGTGTCTCAGTTAGTCTAATCCTCTGGGTACACAAATGCACGGCTTGCTACATCAATAAAAAGTCGAAAAAAAATTTGTTCTTTTATTTAAAAAACAACAAGCTGTCAAACAATTATCCCTTCAATAAGTAATATTGAAGCCATAAATCATTTACTGATTACAGGTCATTATCTTTGATGAGAGACCTTAGCTTGTCTTAATCAATAGAATTGATGATGCATAACAATGAACATAAAGGTGATCAGGTAAACGAGGTCAAACATGTAAGCGTGTATGGAACAACATCCTATTTAATTACGCTTTGTAGATATTATTGTAAATGACCATTCAGTTTTTAAAAAATTTCCTTAGATTTTAAAATAATTTTTCAAATAAGAATATTTATAAATGAATTCGAATATGTATGATATTCATTATTATATTTAAAAACACTGTACATCGTGTTGAATACTGGGGTACGCTAAAGGGTATTCAAAGTTATTTTCTTACATTTCAGCGGGTTACATCTAATTAATTTAGTCTAAAAGATTGAAATTATAAGAAATACGTTAATAAATATGATTTGATGAAAAATTTGAAAAGGTTTTAAACGAATAATCGTCAGAACCACGTTGTTTGAACTAGTACACGTGTGCGCATGTGTCTATTGTCCGCTGGTGGGAAATTTAATTATGCATCCTAATTCTTCAATAATGCTAAAATTATCATTGATTCCTTTATCTAACGTTCATTTCGAGTATTTTCTTGAAGAAATAACTTGAAAAGGCTACTTAACTCAATCGTAAACTTACACGGATATTACGTATCCGTCTCTGATCCATGATTTACCATTGTCAAGTCAACATCCGGCATTAGGAAAATGTGATTTTAAAAACAAAAGTAAAGCTTTTGACAGCGTTATTTGGCACAAATAAAGAGTCTAAAGCGGAATAGGTACGCTGATGTTGCACACTTCCAATGCTGCACTTTCAATTTAACACTTTATGTCAGAACATCGAATTTATATCAAAGTAAAGTTTAAGATCGTTTTAATGTCAATCATAATTTGGTTATATCAATTTTATCATATATGATGGCCAGCTGATTATCATAGTTGCCTAATTTACTAAGTCTAAAGGGATTTAAAATCGGGATAAGATATGAAATGTCCGGCTGGCTCAACAAAATTTTGGAAGCCCTGGGACTCCCTTCATGATAAAACTTGCTAAATGCTAGTTTCCGTTCATCAATTTTAGTTTGCCTCAACTAAATGTTATGAAATTTCTACACAGTGCTTATTACCACAAAATACAGATCAAGAGTGAATTTTGGTGGTGTCACTTGGACAGTTCTAGAGTTATGCCACTTTATAAATTTATAGAAAAATTGCTGAACTTTGAGTTCCCATTCTCTAACTTAATTTTCCTTCAACCAAATGTTATGAACTTTACACACAATACTTATTATTACAAAACTAAGATGAAGTTCAAACTTGGGTAGGGTCACTTTTTCTGTTCTTCAGTTATGTCCCTTTTCAACTTATTGCAAGCAGGGGCATCATCTGTATCCATGATAGACACATTCTCATTTATTTCTTGTTGCAATATGATGTTTTATTAGTTATATATATATACCATTTGTAATATGAAGGTAAACCTTCTGTACTAGGTCAGGGTTGTCTTTCAGAAAGCTACACATCTTAGGTGTGCCCATCTCAATGATGTTTTGGTTGAGATCAACCCCCACCACACATGCCTCCACTCCAGTTTCTGCAAGTTCTTTAATCTATATTAAAGATAAAAGCAATGACTTATTTTAAAATTTTCTTTAGTTATACAGAAATTTATGAATCATTAATACATCTGAATGCTTAAGGCATTGAATAATCATAAAACAATATAGAGAGGCTCATGCTTCTTATTTTATATTGAAAAACAAAACATATTCAACATATTGATAGTATTTTTCAGGAAAACTGATCTTTAAGCAATACATTCCAAAAGAAACATTAACAAAAATGGAAATTAAGTTCAACAAGAATAAGGTAAATTGATCATTCCTCTTTTAGTACCAATAGACATGCTTATTGTGTAGAGACTGATAGATGTTATTGTGTACATTCATTAGATATAAGAAGATGCATGTGGTATGAGTGCCAATAAGACAACTCTCCATCAAACTCACAATTTGTAAATTTTCGGCATTTTTTTTTGTTTAAAATGTTTACCTACCAAACTACAAATTTTTTTTAACAGGTGTTTTGAATGACTCAGTGGTTCTGATGGTTCACTGTTCATTTCCTTTGCCTTTTCTTGATAGTCCTTTTTATCATCAAGGCTGAGTCTATTCCAACTAGTGGACCAGTTTTCCATTTTACCTAACTTCTCTGTAATATGAAATAAAACACATTTAAAGAATCAGTTTGAAGTATTTTTTTTCAAGTTACAACTGAAGATTAAACTGCTATGTAATGGAGGACTTTTCAATTCATGCACTTTTTAGCTCACCTGGCCCTCAGGGCCAAGTGAGCTTTTCTCATCACTTGGCGTCAGTCGTCGTCATCCGTCGTCGTTAGCTTTTACAAAAATCTTCTCCTCTGATACCATAGGGACAAATTTAACCAAACTTGGCCACAATCATCATTAGGGTATCTAGTTTAAAAAATTCGTAAGGGTTCCGCGGAACCCAGTGTCTCGCCTACTTTTGGTGTTAATCGCAGGCTCAACAAAAATGAGGAAAAAAATTAATAAAAATATTCCCCTCTATACTATGTTTTGATTGTAAGTAGCTTCTGTCCAAGTTTGGTAAAAATCCAGGATAATTTATGAATCTAATAAATGTTTTAAAAACTTAAACTGCAGAATGTATGTAATGTTGACTGGAAGAAAAAACTAAGTCCATTTATAAGTAAAATACAGAAAAAATGGAACAAAATTTTATCAAAATTTCCTTCTAGATACTAGCTTTTGATCATAAACAAGCTTCTGTCCAAGTGTGGTACAAATCCAGGATAGTTTAAGAAAGTTGTTAAAATTTTAAAAACTTTAACCACAGAGTGAATGTAATGTTAACTGGCAGAAAAACTAAGTCCATTTATAAGTAAAATACGGAAAAATGGAATTTTTTTTTATCAAAATTTCCTTCTAGATACTAGCTTTTGATCATAAACAAGCTTCTGTCCAAGTGTGGTACAAATCCAGGATAGTTTAAGAAAGTTGTTAAAATTTTAAAAACTTTAACCACAGAGTGAATGTAATGTTAACTGGCAGAAAAACTAAGTCCATTTATAAGTAAAATACGGAAAAATGGAATTTTTTTTTTACAAAATTTACTTCTGGATACTATCTTATGATCATAAACAAGCTTCTTTCCAAGTTTGGTATAAATCCAGGATAGTTTAAGAAAGTTATTAAAATTTCAAAAACTTTAACCACAGAGTGAATGTAATGTTTCCTGGCAGAAAAACTTAAGTCCATTTATAAGTAAAATACGGAAAAATGGATTTTTTTTTTTACAAAATTTACTTCTGGATACTATCTTATGATCATAAACAAGCTTCTTTCCAAGTTTGGTAGAAATCTAGGATAGTTTAAGAAAGTTATTGAAATTTTAAAAACTTTAACCACAGAGTGAATGTAATGTTAACTGGCAGAAAAACTAAGTCCACTTACAAGTAAAATACGGAAAAAATGGATTTTTTTTTTTACAAAATTTACTTTTGAATATAATCTTATGATCATAAACAAGCTTCTGTCCAAGTTTGGTAGAAATCCAGGATAGTTTAAGAAAGTTATTAAAATTTCAAAAACTTTAACCACAGAGTGAATATTTGTGGACGCCGCCGACGACGACGACGACGCCGACGGAATGTAGGATCGCTATGTCTCGCTTTTTCGACAAAAGTCGAAGGCTCGACAAAAATGTGTCCGATGACCCCGCCAACCAACCAAGATGGCCGCCATGGCTAAAAATAGAACATAGGGGTAAAATGTAGATTTTGGCTTATATCTCTGAAACAAAAGCATTTAGAGTAAATCTGACTGGGTAAAACTGATCATCAGCTCAAGATCTATCTGCCCTGAAATTTTCAGACAAATCTGACAAACTGTTGTTGGGTTGCTGCCCCTGAATTGGTAATTTTAAGGAAATTTTGCAGTTTTTGGTTATTATCTTGAATATTATTATAGATAGAGATAAACTGTAAACAGCAATAATGTTCAGCAAAGTAAGATCTACAAATAAGTTGTCATGACCAAAATTGTCAGTTGACCCCTTTAGGAGTTATTGCCCTTTATAGTCAATTTTTAACAATTTTTCATAAATTTTTGTAATCTTCTACAAAAATCTTCTTCTCTGAAACTACTGAGACAAATTTACCATACTTGGCCATAACCATTATTAGGGTATCTAGTTTAAAAAATTTGTCCGATGACCCCGCCTTCCAACCATCATGGCCGACTTGGTTAAAAATAGAACATGGGGGTAAAATGCAGTTTTTGGTTTATATCTCTGAAACTAAAGCATTTAGAACAAATCTGACAGGTGGCAAAAATGTTCATCAGATTTAGATTTATCTGCCCTGAAATTTTCAGACGAATCTGACAACCCGTTGTTGGGTTGCTGCCCCTGAGTTAGTAATTTTACAGAAATTTTGCAGTTTTTTGTTATTATCTTAGATATCATTATAATATCTAATATCTAATACTATTAATTATGATTTTAACCTTATTTTACATGATTTCCAAAGCATCAGTAAATACAGGTGAGCGACACAGGTTCTTGAGAGCCTCTAGTTTTTGTATTTCCTATGTCACAATAGTTCTATTAATACATCACAGTGAGAACCAATTCTTCAAAGATGTCATTTATGGCGATCGACAAAGTGAAACTCATTCATAAAAAAACCATCAAGATTTAAAGTGTATTAAAAAATACCTATGGACACTAGATATAAGAAATAATTTACGAGCTTTAGATTGAATGGAAAATGGCTGTTCCTGTTATCAAAATTACCATAATAAGTCTAAAAGACACCTGCTACAATAAGGAAATAAATCCTGTTAACTGAAAATACGGAATAGAGAATTTACACAATATATTTTTTCAGTGTTTTTCAAATACTTTAACTATATGTTTTTTTGTGTATATATTTTATGATGTTGTGTTATAAAGAATTTGCCTTTGAAAATATGGAATGTATCTCATATAACAGTTTTTTTTCTTTCTAATGAACAGATCAACCAAATAATTTTATTTCGGTATGTATAAAGATGGTAATGACTAGTCACAGGTTAGTTTTATTTCCACACTGATCAACTGATATTTAGTATTAACCTTTGAAATAGGAATGCTTTACCAAAATATCAGTTTTCAGAACTTGATTGACTCTTTGTAAACCAACTTTTTAAGTCATTTTACATTGTCATACTTTTCAAAACTATTGACAAAAGTCTCTCTTTTTTTTCTCCCAATAGAAATTTGGCCTACCGGGTAAGCAATATTCTTAGAAAGCTTGTTTGATATTAAACCATGACCTCTTTTATTAGTCTCCTACCAAACATGGCAGTTTACATTAAACACCATCTTTAGTGTTGAAAGTGGCATTAAACACCAATCAATCAATATTGACTCTTTCTGCTTGACTTCTTTTTTTATGCTTTAACCTGCTGATTTCATTTTTGGTATGTAGAATAAAAATAATGAGTTACTGGTCAGGTTAATTCAATAATTGCTAGTCAAATTATAGTTACGAGTGTAGAGTTATATAGCTCTTTGATATAGAGAAGTTAACCAAATTTCGTAATTTATAAAGCAGATTTGGGACTAAAGAACATGAAGAAGTAAAAGACTTAAAAAAGTGTACAATTTATAAATAAATTGCAAGCACAGGTAATTATACAACATTCTAAAATTAAAAATATTCCAAGTTTGAATAATAGCTTGTTTTAACTTAAAACAAGTATTGACATACACGAACAATCCTGAAGGGTCTCAACAATACATTTTTTAAATCAATTTTATATTTATATCAGTTTATTAACTGTTTTTGTTTCAGATGATAAAAATGTAGTGCTATCTTTAAGAAATGGTAAAAAGCTTAACAAATCACCTTTATTTTCCTGTACAAAGCAGTTGTATGAAGTTATACCCCTGGAGTGGACTGGTTTTGCCTTTTCATAGGTCCTTCCCTGTTCCACCTTGTTCCTGTTTCCAATCCAGTCCTTGAATTATAATGAATGATAAGGATATTTCTTTTCCAAATACATATTTTAAAAATATAAGGTAGAACTGTAGCACTATTCAATAAAATCTTGGACTTAAACTGGAGCTCTTAATAAAAACAATTCCATTCATTTGATTCCAGTGTTGACTTTTTAATTTGTTAAATCATCCATACCTGTACAATTTTGAATAGGGATATTCCACCGATGATAATGAAAAGTTTTAATTTTTATGCCCTACCGATTATGTTTTTTCGGTCTGTGCATCCGTTCATCTGTCAATTTGTACCATCCATTTGTCCGTCTGTCCCACTTCAGGTTAAAGATTCCCTGTTTCTAAGCCAAATCCTTATATTTTTCTTATGTTGAGTAAACTTTTACACTTTTATTGTTGATATCTACAGGCACAATTTGTTAACCCATATATATTATATACAATTGAACATGTATAAACAGAATGTGTTGTGTCATGATTAAAAAAATCATAGGTTCCCAAAACAAATAAGTTGATGTGGTCCAGAAACCATTCTCATATATATGATGAGGCAGTTCCATATACATCCATGTGATGTTCATTAAATTTATATGACTAAAACGTCTTTACTTGGACATTCAGTACAGCAATAATTAGCCATTTACTAGACCAAAGCATTTTTACTGGTCTTTTAGAAGTTGCCCAATGTTTAACAACTTTTGAAATCACTGAAAATTGTAAACAAAATTTTAATGCATACTATGATCACTTGCCGATCCAGGCCTGTTCTGCTACAGGCAACAATGTGTTTATCAACACTCCCTTTTCCTTTTGATGTCATGCCATCATGAAACATTTCTTCCAATATTTCTCTATTTGCTGCATTTATATTTGTTCTCTGAAATGAAAAAAAAGATTTGATAGACTGGTGTACAGAAATTGGACCGAAACAAATTTTTCAGATCATTTTTCGAAATTGATTGCACTATTTGAAGACATAATTAAAAAGCCCTTAGAATAGACATATCATGGGTCTATAGGAGCCAATGATATTTGTTTTGGTATAGTCCACATCATTCCCTGTGAAGCCATTACATATAATTGTAAAAGACCACTTACACAAGTCATTTTAAATGAAAGGAAAATAACAAATCAGCAGACAAAATTTGTATGTCCCTGTTGTCACTGGAGGGGTAACTAAGTATTTCACATCCAATCTTTTATGGTAATATTCTTTACAAAGCACAAAAATGTCAGTATTCACCTCAAAAGCTAACAAAACCTTTAAACAGACTTATTAAGAAAGGATATAGTTACGATTCTGTTGTCAGGTCATTAAAGATTGCATATTTTGGCTTTAATAATGATTCATTTATAGGGTTTTTGCATCGGAATTAAACACATTTATTCTAAAACCAGTTGTTGGCATGACACGGGTTATGTTGTTCTCATATATTTTATGATGGTATAATACTAAACCCCTAACAGGAGGGATTGTGCTTGATATTCATATGATGAACACATAACCTTTCAATCAGTTTAATTGAGGTCTGGAGCTGGCATGTCAGTAACTGCTAGTAGTCTTTTGTTATTTATGTATTATTGTCATTTTGTTTATTTTCTTTTGTTATCTATTCTGACATCGGACTCAGACTTCTCTTAAACTGAGTTTTACTGTGCGTATTGTTGTGCGTTTGTTTTTTCTTCATTTGCTAGAGGTATAGGGGGAGGATTGGAATCTCAAAAACATGTTTAACCCCGCTGCATTTTTGTGCCTGTCCCAAGTCAGGAGCCTCTGGCCTTTGTTAGTCTTGTATGATTTTTAATTTTAGTTTCTTGTGTATAATTTGGAGTTTAGTATGACGTCCGTTATCACTGAACTAGTATACATATTTGTTTAGGGGCCAGCTGAAGGTGCCTCAGGGTGCGAAAGTTTCTCGCTGCATTGAAGACCCATTGGTGGCCTTCCCACATAACACAGATCAAATTTGAATTTGAGTGGCAGTGCTTTTACTGTTCTTGAGATATGTCCCGTTTGAATGTTATATGCAAGTAAATTAAGACCCATGGTAAGTCACATTCTACATTTTTTATTTGAATTTCCCCCAAGTGAAGAATAATAAGCTTAATTTTTCTGTAGCAGCCACCTAAACTGGCGAAATAAGGTCATGTGTCAAATAGGGTCCTATGTAAAAAGTAATTGGAAGATGTGGTTGTTGCATATTTATACAAACATGGATGTATATGAAGTAATATTATAACATTTCAGTCATACAGTCATACAGTTATGTTATATAGATACAATGCATAAGCGTTGATTCTTGAAAAAGAAACCATGAGCCTGGAGGGCGAATGGTTTGTTTTTCATGAATCAAGGCTTATCCATTGTATCTATAACTTAAACTATTGTGTTAATGTCTTTTCAAAATTAAAGCCTTTTCTTAATTAGAAGGTATTGTAAGTGAGTTTAAATAACCATGTTATCATGTTCACCGATGCATTAATAAATCTAAGATCACAATTAATTAGTTAGAAAAATACAAATATAACACAACACGTCTGTCTTTAAATTATCAGGCATCTGAATATTATCTGTGTTTACAAAATAAGACATATTCGAACTTATTTCTAATAAAATTGAGAAAAGAAATTGGGAATAAGTTAAAGAGACAACAACCCGACCAAAGAGCATATATAAAGTATATATAATAAGTATATTACCGAAATTTCTAGCAAGAAGCCTAATTCTAGGCACATCACGATTTACTCGCACTATAGGAATTTGCAAATACATTTCTACTATTATGTAGTAAAACAGATGAAATCATACTATATTTATAAAACAAAAATGGACAAATAGTATCATTTTCGTTTCAAACATGTGAAATAGCAGATAATAATCCAAAAAATAAACGGTAAAACTCGCTATTATTACAAATATATCCATTATAACATACAAAATAAGAAAAAAACAGGATAACTTAAGAATTGGGACAACAAAGAGAATACAGGGATTCGAACCTAAACCGACAAGTCCCTACCTGTAACACATTAATTAATTGATCTTAACCATGCTAACCTCGCAGCTACCAACTAACACTATACGACTGCCTATTATGTATATATAAAGGTACAAGCCATGTGTGTCTGTTGTACCGATGTATATCATATGTTCATTTATATATATAAAATAGACATTTAAATTGTAACCCATTGGTAGTCGAGAGGTTTCGTCGATGTGTTGATGTCAGTCACAAACATAACCGATTTCAATGAAGGGTTCGATTCCGAGTGAAGGCATATAAAAATTACAAAAATTAAAGGTAAGTTTTTAAATTAATTCCATTAGTGAACAGAAATCGGTAAATTAGCCAATTCAATCTTAATGAAATTAGACACACAAAGGAAACAATTGAATATAATTTGGTGAGTCCATTTCAGCGGCAGATTTAGGAAGCGTTGATTCTAGAAAAAGAATCCACGGTAAATGAATAGGCTGACGTCACCACAATGGTTTAAACTCGTGTAACCATACACTGGGCATTATAAATTCAAATTCAAATTCTTTATTTCCTAATCATGTGACCCTTTTGAGCATTACAAAATTTAACACGATCATTCACACTTTCATACCAATCTTTCTTTCTCTGCTCACTCTAATAACTATTTAAAGTTTTGGTTTATTTTGCAGATACTCCAGCAGTTCCCAAGTTTAAGAAGAAAATATAATGATTGACTATATAGTTTTGCTGTGATGTACTTCTTGCAAGGAGGATGTGATCATTAACACATTTTTTTTAAAATCAGTAACAAAAAAAAGACCATAACATCAATTTGCACAATTGATCTAGTGGCTTCAGATTGTTTTAATGAATTTCTTATTTTTATATGACTTAAATTAAGAAAGTTAAACAAGTTTTTTTTATCTATAATTCAGTTTCAGAGCTAACACACAACAGACAAAAGTGATAGTTATTATAACAGAGACAGAATGTGAGAAGATATTCACACCAAAAATATCAAGTCTTCTAAATGAACTGACCATTTTGTTTTTAAATGTATTTTATTCTGGATATTTCATGTAGTGTTGTGCTGGTACAGGTAGTACAGACATTGTTATATTAACTTGCAGTCAAGTATGCCAAAAAAATTGCAGGTTTAAACAATTATTCAAACAAGAACAAAAAGCTTTCATATAAGGCTTAGCATGTGGCAGAAATTTCCAATCAGTCCAGAGTATTGTTTGAGAATATACCATATTCTATATAGGATGCCATTTTTTGGTATATTCAACAGTATAAAGGGAGGTAACAAATGGCACTTATTGCAATGGGAATAAAACATTTTTCCAGTTTCAGTACCTTAATCTGCGGTGATTTGAATTTTTGTAGAAGGAATTATTCTATTAAAAAAAATACATATACAATATAAGGTCAATGTCAGAAAAATATAAACTTTTTTGTATGAGGCTGAGAAATTGGGAAGGGCGAGGTTGTACCGAGCCCTTCCCCAGTTTCGTGCAGTCGTACAAAAAAAAAAATTTCAGACATTGACCTTGTATTGTTTTTATACTGCAACATAAATTGATACATTGATAGCTATACAAATTGTAACACAGATTTCAAACTTATTTTCCTCCCTTAATGAATCCTTGATTAAGAAAAAAAGTGTTCCATGATGAAATTGATATTGCACAAAATATAGCTGTGATACTATA
Organism: Mytilus californianus; assembly: GCF_021869535.1. Lineage (NCBI taxonomy): Eukaryota > Metazoa > Mollusca > Bivalvia > Mytilida > Mytilidae > Mytilus > Mytilus californianus. The sequence continues at coordinate 25,264,042 of NW_026262679.1, read as the reverse complement.
TTTAGGAAATAAACACAACTAGTTGCAGTATATAATAGGATATATATTTTTAGTCCAGTAAATTAATGTTATGTGTCTGTTTGTACATACTGTATCGGGTTGATTTTGGTCACAGTAGTTAATGAAGAAGTAAAAGTCACGTCACATTTGAGATAGAATAATGGATGGAAATGTCAAAGAGACATTAACCCAACTAAAGAGCAAAATAAAGCCCAAAAAGTTTTATACATGGAAAATAACTAATCATCCCTAAAAAGAAGTCCATCATACTTAGCTACATAAGAACAGCTAATGCAAAAGTGATGATTCTTTTGATTTCCCTCTTCTTATAGTTTGTGTATTGACATTTTCTATAAGTAGTTAGTTAAATAAATCCAAAGTTTTATTGGGCCAATTCTTTTTAGTATAAATCATCATTTAAAGGAATTTCTCTTTACATTAAAGTTAGCTAACAATTTGAGTCATGTTTACATATTTGTAGATCTTTCCTCAGAGTTCAGTATTTTTGTGATTTTTGTCGAGCCTGCGACTTTTGTCGCAGAAAGCTCGACATAGGAATAGTGATCCGGCGGCGGCATTAGCTTACTTCTTAAAAGCTTTATATTTTAGAAGGTGGAAGACCTGGATGCTTCATACTTTGTATATAGATGCATCATGTTATGAAGTTTCTGTCAGTCACATGTCCAATGTCCTTGACCTCATTTTCATGGTTCAGTGACTACTTGAAAAAAAAGTTAAGATTTTTTGTAATGTTAAATTCTCTCTTATTTTAAGTAATAGGATAAATATATTTGGTATATGCGTACCTTGCAAGGGGCTCATGCCCCTCAGACAGTTTTCACTTGACCTCGACCATTTCATGGATCAGTGAACAAGGTTAAGTTTTGGTGGTCAAGTCCATATCTCAGATACTTTTAAGCAATAGGTCTAGTATATTCGGTGTATGGAAGGACTGTAAGGTGTACATGTCCAACTGGTAGGTGTCATCTGACCTTGACCTCATTTTCATGGTTCAGTGGTTATAGTTAAGTTTTTGTCTTTTGGTCTGTTTTTCTTATACTGTATGCAATAGGTCTACTATATTTGGTGTATGTAATGATTGTAAGGTGTACGTACATGTCTAGCTGGCAGGTGTCATCTGACCTTGACCTAATTTTCATGGTTCAGTGGTTATAGTTAAGTTTTTGAGTTTGGTCTTTTTTTCTAATACTATATGCAATAGGTCAACTATATTTGGTGTATGGAAATATTTTATGATCTATATGTCCGTAACGCAGGTTTTATTTGACCTTGACCTCATTTTCATGGTTAATTGCTCAGTGTTGAGTTTTTGTGTTTTGGTCTGTTTTCTTAAACTATAAGCAATAGGTCAACTACATTTGTTGTATGGAAGAATTGTTAGCTGTACATATCTGCCTGGCATGGTTCATCTGACCTTGACCTCATTTTCATGGTTCATTGGTCAATGTTTAGTTTTCTTGGTTAATGTTAAGTTTATGTGACAGTTGTAATAAAGCTTTATATTTAGGACTATCAACATAATATCAATGATTAGTAAAGAAGGCGAGACATTTCAGCGTGTGCACTCTTGTACTTTATACTGCTGGTATTTTTTTTCACTATTAAAGTTTATGTTTATCTAATACAGTTTTCAAGATATAATATAGGCAAAAAATGCCCAAAAAAAATACTTTTAAAGGGCAATAACTCCAAAAACTAGTCAACTGAAGATTTCACCTTATTTGTTGGTCTTGTCTTTCTGGTCAGTTGTGCTTTTTATAGTTTCTATCTTTATATTACAGTTTTCAAGATACTGTTAATAGGCAAAAAATGGGAGAAGAAGGGCAATAACTTCATAATAAAGTCAACTAATATTTTTTTCGTCATGTTGACTTAGTTGTAGATCTGGTCTTGATGATGATTTTTATCTTGCCTTGACAGAGTCAAAAAGCGAGTGTCATAGGTATGCTGTTTCTGTCTGCATCGGCAACATTTTTTAAATTTGTGATTAGTTCTAGTTTATGGTGAACAACATGTGGTAGATCAGTCATATTTGGTATGCAGTTGTTTTAGTATTGACACATCTCATTTCCATGTAGATTATTTGGCCCTGCCCCCTGATTCATGGTCTATTGACTTTATAACTTTTGCTTATTTTACATGTTTTAGTTTGTGGGGAACCACTAGTGGTAGGTCAATGATATTTGGTATGCAGTTGTATAAGCTTTGGCATATTTCATTTTCATGGAGAATTTTTGGCCCCCTTAGTTATTGAAAATTTTGCTTAGTTAACATGTATTAGTTTGTAACTGTCAGTTCAAGGGGAACAATTATTGGTAGGCCAAAGTTCATTGGTATTCAGTTGTATAAGGAGAATATTTGGCCCTTACCCCTCATTCATGGTCTATTGACTTTGTAACATTTGCTTAGTTTACATATATTAGTTTGTGATTAGATCAGTTTAAGATGAACTGCTAATTTAAAGTCGGTGATATTTGGTGTGCAAATTTATTGGCATCTGCAAGTATCCTTTCCATGGAGATTATATAGCCCCAACCCCTCTTCATGATTCATTGACTTTGAACTTTTATCTAGTTTACATGTTAATGTTTGTGTTTAGATTTGTTGAAAGGGGACGACTTATTAATAAGTCAATGGTTGTTTGGTTTGCAGTTGTATTTACATAGAGATTGTTTAGCCATGTACGTCAGTCATGGTTCGTTAACTTCAAAACTTGTGTATTAACATATTTAAGTATTGCTATTTTAATTTCAACATCTGCATAATCAAAATTACAAAAAAGCGAGACATATCTCTTTGATAACAGTTTATTAAAGTAAGAGTTCAATCTTACTTGTTTAGTTTTTAAGATATCATTAAGAAATGATGAAAGTCGTCAGTATAAATATTGGTCAAACAATCAGAATACTCTCAAGATTTCGGCCTTTCTTGCTGATTTTTTTTTTGAAGATTCTGTCTTATCTGCTATAATTATGGGATTTGCAATACAATGAGGGAAAGTAAAAAAAAATAGAGAAATAAAATCATCATTTAAGAAAAATAACTTCAAAAAGAAATCATCTCACAGTTTTGAAATTTGTTTACGCGTAAACTAACAAAAGGTATAGCTCAACATTATGAACATTTTTTCACATTAGTTTGCAGGCGGGGATATCAAATAAATTCCTTAAACTATACACCCCAATGATGATAATCGCTGATATAAGTTTGTTTAAATTTGGCACAGATGTTTCAAATGAGGATTTTTTTTTATAAAAGTGAACAGACGACAACGGTACGGACACCAAGTAATGAGAAAAGCACACTTGGCTATTTAGGTCATATGAGCTAAAAAGGACGAATTTTCTCCATTAATGCTAATATTATAACAATAGCAAACGTAAAAGAAATTCATCGTTCATGACAATCTGCCAATTTTGAACAGTGTGTAGCTTAAAAAAGTCTGGCGACAAATACTTTTTTATTATTATAATTTAAAAAAAAGTATTATATGAGCAATATGTATTTGTTTGAAAGCCTCATTTTAAAGTAGACTAGTTCTAAATGATTTATCCTCTTTCTAAAATGAAGAATTTATTATTATTACATTTAGACAAATATGTAAGGATTTTGAATTAGACACCTCCCACCTTATTTTACCTTAGTTAAAAAAGAACAAAGCAGGCATGAGTACAGGGCTGAAGCATTTATTTTATACCTCAAAGTTAAACGCGAACCTGATAGAACGCATAGCAACGTGTAACTATGGATTAATATGTAAGGCAACAGTACCACTACATGGTAAAATATTGTTTTCTTAATTTATGGACTGTTAAACGCAATTTGTATACAGTATATTGTATTGAAATAACGCCTTCCGTGTTAGTAGATAGACGGGCCATGCTTTCAATGTCGATGAGACGGCTGTATAATAATTATACATATATGTATTATTGACTACATAATCATCATTCAAAACGCCTCGAGTGAGTGTCTACTATGAATGTATTACTGTATGACATACGATTTCATTAACGCAAAATTATCTTGTCCTTTTTTTTTGGGGGGGGGGTTAAAATTTACACCGAGATAGAATTTCTAATGGGTTCAAAATACAATATACCGCATACAAAATATGACAGACAAATAATGCAGTACTTTTTGTACAATAGATTTTGGTTTAACGGTTACCAGTGGATAAAACGGTTTGAGCAACCCAATCCAGTACTACATGTAATTTCTGTTACATTTGTTCTCTTGTGAAGAGTTGTCTTATTGGCAATTATACCACATCTTTTTTTATATGTAACTATGTGGAAATTCTAAGTAAGATATAGTTTATTTATTGGCAGATTATTGTTTAATCCCGATACTGAAGGTGTGTATATTAGCAAGATCATCAGTTCGTTCGTGTTTTAAAAACTAACAAACTCGAGTATGGTATAGATATGAACATATATACGTATCTATGGACAAGACACTTTGCTGATTAACGCATAAAAAATAAAAGATGTGCAAATGTGATTTCTTTTACATTAAGTCTTAATTGTGTATAAGTTTTATAAACAATTCGATTTAATCCACATCATTCGAAGTTGAAGCAGAATGGGTCATACAGGTCATACATAAAGTCAAATGTTTGTATGACGGTGACGTTCAATGTTAAGCAGTATTGCATTATTTTTAACGTAAAAGTTTTTACTTTTTTTTACTTTATTGGTTATACTGAATTGAGTTAGCAATCATATGACATGTTTCCCATATATTGCCATTATTGGTGGTTTCAGATGGTTGCTTATAATCACAGGTTAACATCTTCGGGAATGCCTTTCACCTACTATTTTTCATCGAACGAAGTTTTGAAATTCTTTCAAACTTACCATCTTTATATTGTTTATAATATAATGTAGTATAATGTATGTATATTCAAAGAAAGATTCAGCCTCGTGGTTAATGGTGGTTATAGGTGCCAATTTTAAATTCCGGATGTAGGATCCAACAAATAAAATGATTGGTTTATCATTTACAGCATCGAAGTACCGTGTTACCCTATTTGAACAGTATAACTCTATACAATATAATAAAAAAAAGTATAAATTCTATGTCATCTTACTTGAATAAGATAACCCCGGGTTATCTTGTTCAAGTAAGATGACATACGTCCCTATACCATATACTAGCATATTCTATGTTACACTATTTGAATACCATAACCCTATACCATATGTTAACATGGTATACCATAGCGTCTATTGAACAACGTAACCCCACTAACATAAGATCTATTTAATAGGATAACCTCAGTTGCATCGGGTGGTTACTATTATAGATAAACCGTGACATTTTAATCTATGGGAATGCACGCACAGACTACCAGTATTTACCAGTATTTCCTTTATAAAGATTAAAATCCTTAACTTTCACTAAACTTTTTGCATTATATAATGACAATGAAGACTGCAATTGCCTTCCTGGCTTTTTGTCTGTTGGGTGAGTAACAAATTAATGCTTTGATGGGAAAGTGCTGAACGATGTTAAAACTTAAAAAAAGTTTTAGGCAGATGTAGTTTTCCTTCGAACAGGCCTATTAATATCGATACCGTCTCATAATAAGTTCTTCTCTGTATTCTTGACTGTTTACACACTGCTTTGATAACTAAGCAGAACAAAAGTCAAATAGGTATGGCTTTAGAGGGTTAGAACAACATTTAAATACTCACACATTTCTCAACTACATAAGTTAAATTTTAGATTCTGTACAATACGTTCCTAATGACCATATCTAGACTAGTCCAGATATGTTTCTTTGAAAATGCTCTTTGATTCATCTGGAATAAACCCGTTTTCTATGCATTCTTGGTTACTTTCTTTTCTTCGTGTTTCATTGGGTCGAACTGAAAACTGGCATTCATGATTCCTTAGTTCATGAAAGACGAAGATCAACCATCGTATAGATTGACTTAGTGTTACTTACATGGATAATTAGTTTAATATTGGTTTCAGTCAAATTTTCATGTTTGGTTTTGTAATTAAGTCGCCAAAACGGAGTTTTGGGGACTTTATGTTTTTGTCCCGTTTCTTATTATTATTATCATTATTATTATTATTATTATTCTTAACCCTAATTTGTCCGACCATTTTCTTCCAAGCCTTAAATGATGGAAACTTTTTATTTGGTATGATGTTGGGGTAGTATCCCTTGGGGTGCATTCACTATTTTTTATTTCAAATGGGGGTCAACTTGGCACTATTTGGGGGCCGGAACATGGGTGGGGTCATTTTTCGAATATGGATTCGCTACTGGTAGAACCTTTAAGTTTTGTGTAATACAAGAGACCGATGTCCAGGTGTCCATTCCACATTTTTTATTTCAGCCCGGGGTCATCTTGGCATTATTTTAGGGGGTCAATTTTCATGGAACATTCTAGAACAATAGTCAGTCATGTGATAGTGTTGAATTATTCCTATGTACTTTTTATGTTATATAATGATACATTATTACAGGTAGCACCATATGTAGCTGTAATTCGACTTTGGAATTTTTAAAATGGCCGCCGTTACCATGGAAACTGCAAAAATGTGAATTTTTTTAAATGCTTCAAATTTAATGAAATTTTACAGAAATTTTAACGAGTGTATGTAGATTTGGAATTTGACTTTAGAATTTCCAAAATGGTCGCCGTTGCCATGGAAACAACAAAAAATGCGAAAAACCTAGATTTGGTCCAATCTTTATGATACTTGACAGTAATGTGACCTGTCATGTGTAGATGTGCCATCCGACTTTGGAATTTTCAAAATGGCTGCCGTTACCATGGAAACTGCAAAAATGTCAAAAATTCAAAATGCTTCATTCTTAATGAAACTTTACACAAATGTTGACTGTCTTATGTAGATGTGGCATTTGACTTTGGAATTTCCAAAATGGCCACCGTAAACATGGAAACACGAATGCCTAAATTTGAAAATTGGTCCAATTTTTATGAAACTTGTAAGTAATGTGACCTGTCACGTGTAGATGTGATATCCGACTTTGAAATTTCAAAATGGCTGCCGTTACCATGGAAACAGCAGAACAATGGTTGGGGGCCGTTTTGGCGACTTTTGTGTTAGCATCCTAACACAGGATTACTTGTTCTATATATTTTTTTTCCATTAGCCCTTTTGACTACTAGTATGAACTCAAAATGTTGCATTCTGATTATTAATCTTAAAAAAAATTGAACAAAATATGGGTTATATGCATTGGCATTGGGAAAACATGTGAATTGGAAAATTAATGAATTATAAGAGATAAACATGTATTTGCAAATTGCTAAATTATATTCAAAGTTTATAAAACGTAAACCAACTTAGGTCGGAATGCGAATACATATGTTCAAACTCTTTTAGGTCATTTTTCAGTAGCAACAAACAAAAGAGCTATGTCAATTGGACATGCTTTGATACTATATCTGCCCTTGAATTTTTACTTGATAACATTTTTGTTCGCTTTGGAGATTCCGTATATCGTCAAGTTGTCGGAATTCCAATGGGACTAACTGTGCACCACTTATTGCGGACCTGTTTTTGTATTGTTATGAGTTACAATTTATGACTAAAATCAGCAAAGACCCATCGAAACAACATCTGATAGAAAAATTTAACAATACTTTTAGATATTTGGATGATATATTGGCTCTCAATAATGACGACTTCAGTATGTATACTAAAGAAATTTATCCTGTTGAACTTATTTTAAATAAAGCTAATACTAACAATGACCACTGTCCTTTCCTCGATCTTGATATCTATATCATTAACGGGAAGCTTAATACAAAAATTTATGATAAAAGAGATGATTTTTCATTTCCTATCGTTAATTATCCATTTTTAGATGGTGACGTTCCCTTGTCACCATCTTATGGTGTTTATATATCTCAACTTGTACGATTCGCTCGTGTATGTAACAATGTATTAGATTTTAGCGAAAGAAATTTATGTATTACTGAAAAATTATTACACCAGGGTTTTCGATATCATAAACTAGTCAAAACATTTACTAAATTTTATCATCGGTATAAGGACATCATTCGTAAATATAAATCAACATGCAGACATCTTATACGTTCGGGTATTTCACATCCAATCTTTTATGGTAATATTCTTTACAAAGCACAAAAATGTCAGTATTCACCTCTAAAGCTAACAAAACATTTAAACAGACTGATTAAGAAGGGATATAGTTACGATACTGTTGTCAGGTCATTAAAGATTGCATATTTTGGTTTTGATATTGATTCACTTATAGGGTCTTTGCATCGGAATTAAGCATATTTATTCTAAAACCAGTTGTTGGCATGACACGGGTTATGTTTTTCTCATATATTTTATACCGGTATAATACTAAACCCCTAACAGGAGGGATTGTGCCTGATATTCATATGATGAAGACATAATCTTTCAATCAGTTTGATTGAGGTCTGGAGCTGGCATGTCAGTAACTGCTAGTAGTCTGTTGTTATTTATGTAGTATTGTCATTTTGTTTATTTTCTTTTGTTTCCTATTCTGACATCGGACTCGGACTTCTCTTGAACTGAGTTTTATTGTGCGTACTGTTGTACGTTTGTTTTTTCTACATTGGCTAGAGGTATAGGGGGAGGGTTGAGATCTCAAAAAACATGTTTAACCCCGCCGCATTTTTGCGCCTGTCCCAAGTCAGGAGCCTCTGGCCTTTGTTAGTCTTGTATCATTTTTAATTTTAGTTTCTTGTGTATAATTTGGAGTTTAGTATGGCGTCCATTATCACTGAACTAGTATACATATTTGTTTATGGGCCAGCTGAAGGACGCCTCCGGGTGCGGGAGTTTCTCGCTGCATTGAAGACCCATTGGTGGCCTTCGGCTGTTGTCTGATCTATGGTCGGGTTGTTGTCTCTTTGACACATTCCCCATTTCCATTCTCAATTTTATTAGGTGTTCTATTTCATGTTTTTATACATTTTTGTTTTTTAACAGTTTTATTTTCTCATTTTCTTATACTAATTTTTTAATATGAAATGATTATTTACAGCTTTTGTTACTGGAGAAACATGTACAGGTAACACAAACTTGAACACTCAGTGCTCTCATCTCAATTGTGAATCAGGATGGCATTTAGCATGTAATAGTGGACAGTGTACTTGTGTTCAAAACACTTCAAACAGTAAGTTTAAAAAAATTCCTTATGACTAAAATGACCGAATGTTGTAGAAAATTCATTTACCATTAATCATTGATATGCCGCTTAAATATTTTCTACAAAACTAGTCCATATAACAGTTTCTGTATGAGTAAAGTCATAGGGAAAAGCATAACTCATACAGTTGTAAGACTGCCATTATACACATATACGTCTCTCTGATGATATTCTTTAATAAGTTGTTTACTGTCATAACAACAGTGCCTAATTATATTCAATCTCTACATTATTAAATGTTCACTTTCATAGGAAAATTAGTGAATGCGTGTTGTTGGTTTTGGTTTGAATCAATATCATTAGAAAACTTTTTTATTTACAATAATATAAAAGTGTGATGCCCCTGTTTTGAAGTTTTAAAAGCAATAATCTGGAAGAATTACCGCCTTTTCTGGATTGAATTATAAGTATATTGTTTTAGCCATTTGAGAAAAGGAAAAGATGTGTTTATGAAGAACGAGGTGGTTAGTTTTTACATGTTTAGTAGCGTCCTCTTCTAATGAGTATTCAAGGTATACATGAAAAGTTGTTGCAAGATTGAAGCGCTATTTTATATAAAATTTACCTTAAAATATGTTTTTATGTTTAGTGTTCATGATCAAGATTAATATCCATATATGCGGTTCGGTGCAGCAAAAACTCTATTACAGTGGGAATTTTTGTCATTATTCTAGTATTCTGAAAAATAGTCGTTAAGTTAATTAACAATACTTTCGCTTTCCTGAATTTCTGTGTTACAAAGTGTCCGGCATTAAACGTATTTGATATAAAAACTATATGTTTTATTCATTATAGCGTGTACTACTAAAGCAGAGTGTGATGCAGTAGCTAACTGGGCCTGTCAAATGAACCGTCGCCATTGCATTGATGGCACTTGTAGATGTAGCAGATTTTAATTTGAATAAACTGTTTGTTCACAGAACTTACATTCTATTAATTCTGTCGCCTTATCGGCCCAAGTTGTACCATGTGTTTACGGAAGATATCGAACTTTTTTCATATGTAATAAACAAAGCGCAGGACATAAATTAAATACTGTAAGTATTAAAAAAGAGGAGAAAAATACCAAAGGGATATTCGAACTCATCAGCTGAAACTAGATACGCAAAGGCAAAAAAAACCAAAACGAACTACGACCAAGAGACAAACAACAATATACACACCACAACATAGAAGACTGACCAACACGAACCCAACCAAAAACCAGATTAAATGTTAACCGCATACTCATGTTAAAAATGTTTACTTTGGGGGCATACCCATGCATACAATTTATATATCTTAAATATCTTTGAGATATATGCAGCAACTATAAAAATGATAATATAATATTACCTTCTTTACAACATTGATGAGCCTTCTGAATTTATATGAGAATTTTCTATAATTTGATATTCTCATGCCTCCAAATCTTAAAGTTAAAATGTAAAATTGTTAAAAGGAAATACAATTTTATGGCATTGAAGAGCTCCTGACGATTTCCGTTAAACTTAATCACCACTAATGGATTATGAAAAGTTACGAACCTGTGGAAAACAAATAATAAACAATCTCTTCGAATTAAAACACGCAAACAAAGATATTTATAGGTAGCATTTTGATACAATTCACCATATCTGATAGAGTTGTATTTCTTGCAGTTTAATTTTTCAATGTTTGTACTGTTGTTAACAGTTTCAGTCCTGTCTATCTTTTTTTAACAAATAAACATTTTCATTTCGAACTTTCACATTTGGTCAAGTGTAAGGTTTCGAGAATAAACACGTTCTGATGGTTTATGAGTATTGTGACCTTTAAGGGTTAGACAAGATATTTACCAATATGGTATTGTATGATTCGTAATCACCTATGACTCACGTTTTAACAGGATTAAGACTGGGGATCACTAGTAGCAGCTGGTAATGATGACCCTTCCAGGTAACTGAATTGAACCTTGGTTGTGAAGGGGGTTTGTGTTTTTCAATCTTTAATTTTCTTTGTAGTGTTTTGTGGACTGCTGGTTGTCTCTTCTTCTTCGACTCATGATTTTTGCTACTTCTTGGTATGTCTCTTTTTTGTAAGGAATGAAAGTGATGCTTTCAAACTTTTGGGTGGCTAACTGGTTTTATTAAGTAAATTCCATACCTATTGCAATTAATAGTGTTCACAGATATGTTTTTTAATATATAAGGAATCACACCAGTGGACTTCTACACAGAAAGTTCTATTAAACAGTGCGAATTTTGGCTTGGTAAAATAATATTTTTTTAATATTACAGCAATGTGCCACCAATATACCTGCGTATTGAGTATACGGTTGCGAGTCACAGATAAATCGAAATTGTAGAGCCTGTAATGACACATATAGACTCAATATAGCCTGTTGTTCAGTGGTTGTCGTTTGTTGGTGTGGTTCATAGGTGTTTCTCGTTTCTCGTTCTTTATATAGATTAGATCGTTGGTTTTCCTGTTTGTTTAATTTACACTAGTCATTTTGGGGCCCTTTATAGCTTGCTGTTCGGTGTGAGCCAAGGCTCCGTGTTGAAGGCCGTACTATGAACCATAATTGTTAACTTTTTATACATTGTGACTTGGATGGAGAGTTGTCTCATTGGCACTCATACCACATCTTCTTATTTATATCAAATATACGCCATCAAAGTTTTAACACTAAAATTAAAAAGAAAAAAACACAACTAAGATATCAGGCTAATAATTTAGTACGCCAGATGCGCATTCCGTTTCGATAAGACTCATCAGTGGTGTTCCAATCAAAACAGGTGGAAGATAAAATCAAAGACGAAGTGAAAGAACTTTTAAAACCAATAATTACCAATAGTTGTGCCAAATCTGGCTAAAGCCATATATGCTTAGGAGTAGAACAAATGTTGTGTTTGAATGATTTTAACGTTTTCGTCACAGTGAATTAAAAGGAAATTAACGTTTCAATGATACTTCATGTCAGTTTCAGAAGCACAGATTACTGGGGTGGTGATATCCTCTGGGGCGAAACGTCCACCAGAAGTGGCATCGACCCAATGAATGTAAGAATTCATCAAAGATACCAGTCTTATAATATATTATACCAGACGTGTGTCGCGTCCAATTTAGACTCGTCAGTGGCACTCGGATCCGAACAGATGGAAGGCGAAATCAATTACGAAATTGAAGAAAAAAAAAATTTAATAACAGTCATAACAAGTGATTGTTGTGTTCTCTAAAATACAACTAAATTCATCACAGTTATATATATATAGGCTGTGTAAATTATCTTGACGCAACAATACATGCAGAATTTCAAAACAACATTTGATTTTTGTTTTTTCCTGTTGTTTCCAATTTTCAATGCTATATTATGTGATTTAAATTGTCATAGTTAGGTTTCAAAACATATTTTCGAAATTACAATGTTTAATTGTATACGTTTTGGTATTTTATCAGTTTAATTTTTTTGTGAAATTTACTGTTTGTGATGCATTTCAATCACATTGCTCAATTTTATTAATCGATACTGGAAATGATTGTTTCACGAACGCTACCATAATACTCTCTTTTGTAATTGAAACCGTAATAAAGCTTTCCTTTTCATCTTCATAAAAAAATGCATCAAAGATACCAGGCTTATATTTTGTACGTCAGACACGCGTTTCATCTACAAAAGACTCATCAGTGGTGCTAGGATAAAATAAAATTAATTAAAATGCCAACTTAAAGTACGAAGTTGAAAAGCGTCAATCTACAGTTTAAATAAAGTATATTTCTGTTTTAGAAATCGCCATTACGAGTAGACGTTTTGGCTATCGCAACAGCATTGATATCTACGTACACGCCATAAGCTTGTGCATATGATTATTAGTACTAAAGAACAGGAAATTACAATACAAATTCAACTGTCACCATCGCAGTTATCATAGGTCCTAGTTATTATTCACCCTGCAGCATTTGTTTCAATTGCAAGTAAATGATCCCAATATGACGCCTATGTTTTTGTTTCTGTAGAACTCTTCAATTCAATATAAAAAGAAGGAGATGTGGCATAATTGCCGATGAGATAAATATCCACCAGATTTCAAATGAATTGGATGTAAGAAATAATAGGAAACTGTACGGCCTTCAACAATGAGTAAAACCCATACCATATAGTCGGCTATAAAAGGCCCCAAAATGAAAAATGTGAAACAATTCAAACGAGAAAACAAATGGCTAAATTTATAAATAACAATTTACGAAAAACAAATATGACAGACACGAACCAACGACAACCACTTAAGTACAGACTCCTGACTTGGAACAGGCACATAAAAAATGTAACGGGGTTAAACATGTTTGTAAGCGCTCAACCCTCTCCTTACCCGGGACAGCGGTGTAAGAGCACAAAATAAAAACAAACTGTTAAAATCAGTTGTGCAACTAGTGTATTTTGGTCTTAGAGAACATGATTCATAACTTCACTTTCCGCTATATAAATGATGTCCTCTCACTAAAAAAGTTAAAATTTGGTGACTATACTAAACCCATCTATCCAATCGAACTTGAAATAAAGGAAATAACAGATAGAGTAAAGTCTGCCTCATATCTTGACTTACATCTAGAAATTGACAACGAGGGTCGGTTGAGAACAAAATTTTCCGACAATGATTTCAGCTTCCCATTGTGAATTTTCCATTATTTTGTGGCAACATTTGCATATAGAGTATACATCTCCCAGTGGATACGATTTTCCTGAGCTTGAATTTCCTATCATGCTTTCCTTGATAGAGGGTTGCTGCTCACAAGGCAGCTCTTAAAACAAGAGTTCCGAGTGGTGAAGTTGAAATCATCCTTATGAAAATCTTACGGACGCCATCACGTGTTGTTTGGCCGTTATGGAATATCTGTTTCACAGTTGATGACTGGTATGTCCCAATTGTTGTAACCACAATCCCGTCCTCTTATCCTCGAATGTGACCTACCAAATTAAATTTGTGACCGGGTTTGTATTAACACTAGCAAAACGACGGGTCCCACTAGTGGAGCATGATCAACTTACCCTTCCGGAGCACCTGAGATCACCCCCAGTTTTTGGGTTGGGTTCGTGTTGCTCAGTCTGTAGTTTTCTATGTTGTTTTGTATACTGCTGTTTGTATTTATTTGGTCTTTTTCGTTTTTTGCCAGGACGTTGTCAGTTTATTTCGACTTATGAGTTTGAATGTTCTTTTGGTATCTTTCGCCTCTATTTTAATACTGTGGATTCATTTGTTTTCGTGGGTACAAATTCTCATGGATTGAGGAAAACTTGGATTTTGGTGGATATTTGATTTCGTGGTTTTGCCAAAGTCTGCATATATTCATATAGCAAATTTGTAATTCGTTGAACATTAAATTCATGGTTCCACTGAACAATCGAAATCCACGAAAATTGGTATCCAACGAATAAAAATTATTCCACAGTATTTGTGATCGGTTTTGAACTGAATTTTATTGGCTGCGAGTACTCTTGGATCGGTATTTACCGTAAATAGGAATTATATTTCGTCGCTGGTCCTTCAAATCAACAATGAAAAGGGACATTTAAACAGACATCTGTATTCATTCACGTGTAAAAAAGTTAGCGGAGTTAAATTGAATGAAAGTTGTGTAACGAAACACAATTTTTATTCTTAGTCCATATAGTAGCTGGTACAACTACCAGTACCATCAATGCACTGGACAGAGCCAATAATTTACTATATCACACTCTGCTTTGGTAGTGCAGGCTACAACAAATGAAATATAATAACTAACAGATTCATGACTAAGTTCACAAACTAAATAAGATGTAGAATAAATGTAACCAGACAGCTAGGAAACATACCACATACCCCAAAATATATATCAAGAATGCTTACAGTTACTGGTGAGAGTTCATTACTCTTAAATCCATTGTGAATTTGCATTGAAAGTGACTGGAATCAGTATAATAAAATGTATCGATAAACAGGAAATGATCATACGGAGGCTTTGAAAGTCGCTTACATGGTACAGTTCGGCATTGTCAATTTCAAGATAAAATATTTAATTATGTTTTAGTACAGAAGCTGAGTAATGTTCAACGAAAGCTGGAAGCGAACAGACCGTGATAAGGTAGTTCCATTACACAACCCAATCTATAAGTTAGGATATAAAAAGGATATATGACATAGCACATGCAAATGGAAACGAGAACATTGCCGGATCAGCTGTGGCACATATATATTGCATATACACACGCGAAACGCGCGTCTTGCGTACACAAAAAAATTAATCTTGGTATCTCTGATGGGCGTATTTACAACCACTGGGTCGATGCCACTGCTGGTGGAGGTTTCCTTCGTAATGGTATTACCAGCCCAGTAGTCAGCACTTCTGTATTGACATGAATTATCAATGAAATGGTCATAATTATAAATTAACTGTTTACAAAACATTTAATTTTTCGAAATATTAAGGATTTTCTTCCCGAGGAATAGATTACCTTAGCTGTATTTTAAACAGTTAACATCATTATTGTTTGAGTGATCATTGGGGCACATATCTAGAAGACATTGTTTTAATTAACAAAATAACCATACATTAGTATCTGCCCAATTAAACGGCTGTTATTCGGTATATCGAAAAACAATATCGTGAAAGAATAAATAACGTTGGTGAGGCATTGCGATCGGATCGAGAATGCAATTAAATACAATTCAGCTCGAAATCTGTGAGCATACCCATTGTATTATTAAAAGGCGGAAACAATCATGAAAATGAAACATGTCTGTCAAAATGGTTCAACTTCCTTAATATTACTGTGCACTAAGAAGAAGAAAAATGCAGTATTTTTTAAGAAAACACAAAAGGCGACACATAACTTTATGCGAATCATAAAGGCAAAGCATGTTTTGGATTTCTACAATGTTCACCTTCCAATATTTCAAGATATATTTGAAACTAAATCCGTGGAATTATATAATTTATATGTTTACTTGACCTTAAAATCAACAATGGAAAGGGAAATTTAAAAGAAAAAAAAACACATATTGTGACATCTTTATTCATCCACCTCGAAATATGTTAGGTGACAGATTAAACTGGATGATTTTTAATAATCATTTGGTAATGACAAAATTGTATTTCAAGATCACGTAAACTAAAATCTGGTACACCTACAAGTACCATCAATGCAATGACGACGGTTCATTGGACAGTCCCAGTTAGATACTGCATCACACTCTGCTTTAGTAGTGCAAGCTGCAATGAAATAAATATATGAACTATAAGAATTAAGTACACAGACTAAGAGACAAATTAACAATGCAAAGCTAATAAACATCCCACATTACCAAAATACATATCTAGAACGCTTACAGTTACTGGCGAGAGTTTGAGATCATATACCCTTATGATTTAAAATCCACTCAATGATATTTATAGCAGGATTGTAAGGGAAAATATTCATACTGGTATTGTAAATGCAAATTATAAGTATAGATGAAACAGATAAGATTCATGAGGTAAAAATGAAGAAGAAAAAGGAAAAAAACCAACCAGAAGTATATTTGTACATGTAAATGTTAATGATATTCCAAACTAATCACTATCATCCTATAGGTTGCATTTTGTAAATACAGCTGTTTCACAAACCACGCCTCTTTTGGGGAGATATATAATACTCATAGATAAATTGTTTTGTTGACGTACTGGTTCCCAGATATGATCTCTATATTACATCTCGTAGAGACATAACTTGGGAATGTTACCTGTATGCAAAGTAAATTCATAATATATGCTCATTTGTAATTTGAATTGTTAAGCAGTACTTATATTTACTCTTCGCAGTCATTGAAAATCATAGATTCTTGATGAATATTGTTGTTGGGGTCTTTTCATCCTGTCAAAAACCCAAATGTAAGCCGTAACACCTGAATGTGGTTTTTTGTAACCGCGGCATAAAAAAATACAAGCTAGAGATACAAAAATACCTCAATAAAGCTAACAATAGTGTGTTCTATTCTAAAAAAGTACTGAATATTCCATATTCAGAGAAACAGCAGAATTATTTTGCAAATTTGAGGCCCCAGGGGCAAAAAACAGAGAAAAATCCCTATCCCCTGGGTCATTAAACAGATAATTTAGCCTGTAAAGGCTATTTATTTATTTTTATAAAGGTCTTCTGTATAGAAAACAATAACTGTGCTTTGAATTTTTGCAAAAATCAGATTCCAGCAGTCAGTTCTATAAAACTTTTAGTGATTTCATATATCAGACTGGTAACTTCATACATACAATTTTTGCAAATATGGCTTTGTTTAAACACTTCCAGCCAAATTATGTTAGATATATAGTAAGATATAATATCATTGTGACATGAATTCTTCACTGACCATTTGAGGCAGAAATTGTAATATTTTAAAGATAAATAGGCATACAGTAAGATGTGGAGTGGAGACATAGGCAGGATTGGATACTTTATATAATCTTGAATGTTGTAATGATTAACTACTAAACTTTACATTTATAGTATTCTGAAATGATTTCAATTTGTTATCAGAATAGTTTCATACAAGTTCTATGCATTTTATGTCAGAAAACATGCACATAGGGTAAGCTGATATTAATTTAAGTCTTGTTTTCAAATTCTTTAAAAAATTGAAACAGGGGTGGGGGTATAAAATATACCGTAGAAGAAAAGTTAGAGCAAATGCAGTGATTTCTTTTAGGCTATGATTCTGATAAATAACTATTGTTGTGAGAAAAAGTGTTTTTTAAGAGTTTTCTATTTGAATAAATATTAGTTGGTTGCACTTTGTAAATACAGCTGTTTCACAAACCACGCCTCTTTTGGGGAGATAAACTGTTTTGTTGACGTACTGGTTCCCAGATATGATCTCTATGTTTCATCTCGTAGAGACATAACTTGGGAATATTACCAGTATATATAAAAAATTATAGCGGCAGCTACGATATCTTGAAATATGCCGCACAGCCCTATATTTTGACCTTTGAAAAAAATAGTAGTGCATATCAGCTTTTCATTCTATGATATAATTTTTTTCGAAACTTCATAGTAAAAGTGGTACAGTTTTAGCCGTAAAAGGAGTTCCTACGGGAAATTGCATTGTCTATATTTACAGAAATGCAACCTATTATACATTAATATATGATGATAATGTGTATGAAGGTCATCTCTTTTATTCAGAAAGGCTTTGAAAAGTAATGATTTTTTAGGTTACGAATTAGAAAGCTAGAAGGCTTGATAACCTTGGCCGGTTTTGACTAGTCTTTTTGTGTGATTTTAGTTGTATTAATACCAATATTTTTTTACTTTTCTTCAGTTTTCGCCGTTTCTGATGAAGGTTGTCCTAGGGAGTTATGCGAATGCAACACATTTTGGATGTGTGTTTTGTACTTGTCCGTGCATGTTTTTTTTTTTTTATTTTTTATTGCCATGTGTGTCGGGTAGGTTTTTTGGTAGTAGAAATTACAGGATTTTATTTGCATGAACAATACTACAGGTGCCACTGGTAGAGCAGAAAGTGCTTACCCTGTCGGACGTTGTAGTTGAACCCCGGTTTGTAACGCGACTCGTGCTGCTCAATCTTTTTTGTCAGTTGTAATTTGTGGACTTGTTTTCCGTTTTTAAACTGACACGACTAAATCGGGTGAAAGCGTTTGATTACATATATTCCAGGAAAATTTATATTTCATTATATATGTATTTTACAAGTGAATTCTTTTTTACTAATAACGACTTTTTAAACTTACTGTTTGCAGTGTTTTGAACACAAGTACATTGTCCACTATTACATGCTAAATGCCATCCCTGATCACAAGTGAGATGAGAGCACTGGGTGTCCAAGTTATTGTTGCCTGAGCATGTCTCCGCGGTGACATATGCTGTAAAACCATCATTTCATATAAATTTTCATCTTTATGTGCTCTTTTTTTCATTAAAAAATATAAAAGGTAATAATCACAACTGTTAGACATATGACGTACTAGGTTCATAAACAGGAAGGAAGCATTCTGTAGTCAGTTCAAGTAATATAAACATTGAATATGATTTTACAGCATAACTACATAAATGGTGTAATTTCTACCATTTTCATATTTAAATATTCCAAATGCACACTGTTTTTATTTCTATGATTCTTAACAGTTAAATGGGTCTTTTTCTGTAATCTAAGTGCAAAGTTATACAATATTGAAAGTAACCGTTTAAAAAAAAGTTATGAAAAGGTCGATAATGCTCATTGGAAAATGTACAGATTTACTGTCACAATTTCGAATCGGTTGACCGATGCTATGTGTTAACGTCTTATTGTTGTATTTTCTAAATCCGTTCCAACGACCCAACAGTGTTTTAATTTCATTGTTTGGTTTAAAACCAATATAACCGGAACTTGACCATTATTCTGTAGTACATAAGCTTCCGGATCTTGGGCAACAAATTTTAGGTTGGAACCATTCGGGCATGAATGAAGGAAAGCGTCAAAGATGTATGAAATGATAAGAGTAAATCATGGCAAAAATATATGTACGTAAAAAACTGATTACTTGGAAAATGTGATTCTCAGAATAGACGTGATGAAAGTGTTAACCATATTATAGTCCGATTATCTAATGTTGCCAATGAAACATGTCCTATATATAGATAAGAATATATGTATCTGACATGATGTCGGAATTAATTTCTGTTACTTTATAGAAATATACTTTACGTGAGCAAAATTGCACTTACCAATTAGGCAAACTACGAAAACAATAGCGGTCTTCATGTTTGAGACTTTACTAACAGTATGTGAAATGGTAGATTGTCACACAATTTACTATTATATATTGATGGTGTCTTATCTATGATCACGTTCACTTCTTATTATGATAAAGAATCACGAAGTAAATACACGCGATAAATGGCCTACTGGCTGATTCAAGTTGAAATTAAACTGAAGAAATGGAACTCTTTAATAGAAATGTAAAAATGGCCAATTTGGTATATTTAAATTGTTTACATGTGTTGTAATGGTCTTTAAAAGTTTAATGTAATTCGGAGTACCAAAATAAGAACAATTGTTTGTCATTTATTTTTGAAAATTTACTCTAAAAAATGAAAACTAGATATTGAACTTTAAAATCAAGTGAAATACATTAACTCTTCGCAATCACTAGATATTGACCTTTGTAAACAAGTGATACACACGACCATAATTTGTATATTTTTGGGTTGTAATTGCAAAAAAAAACACTACTCAAAAACATAGTTCATGTTCCCACACGTAAACAACTTCTACCCCTCTTGATTTAATGGTTATAACTCATTAAACAAACGAGGCATAATTTTATGACACGAGACATACTGTATATTCAAAAGAAAGATGCACATTTAACACGAAGCAGAGTAAATCAAACAGTTACAGGACTAAATGTGACAATTGGACCGTGTGTATTGACATGATAAAACCTTAATGTGTTTAGTTATAGTAGAACCTACTGGTTTAGCTGTAATCAGAGTAAGGTCAAAACCATTTTTAAATCTATTTTGTTTTATATGGGACATATGTTTACTGAAATATTACATGAAAAGGATAACAATAATCACCCCAAATATTGGACAGTACAACAAATCACACCTACCACCAACACCTGACGTCCGGGGGAAACAGACAACCAAAGACAAACAACAACAAACAGTACAACAAATCACACCTACTACCAACACCTGACTTCCGGGCGAAACAGACAACCAAAGACAAACAACAACAAACAGTACAACAAATCACACCTACCACCAACACCTGACTTCCGGGGGAAACAGACAACCAAAGACAAACAACAACAAACAGTACAACAAACCACACCTACCACCAACACCTGACTTCCGGGGGAAACAGACAACCAAAGACAAACAACAACAAACAGTACAACAAATCACACCTACCACCAACACCTGACTTCCGGGGGAAACAGACAACCAAAGATAAACAACAACAAACAGCACATGGTATAGATACCCTGACTTGGTACAGATAGGCAATTAGACAGCAAAACGTGTATGTCTATTTCGTCCTTGACCTACAAATTGCTACTAGGCAATGTTTTTATTATTATTTTTACACATTAGATTAAAATAAAGCCAGGCATGAACGTAGCCAACTTGAAATGTTCTGTTTTCGGTATTCATTGAATTTTTTGTTTAATGGTATGTGTTTCTTTGGGCTTTTTTGTCATGGTAGGGCCATTCTAAAGATTGCTATGCGGTAAGGGTTTTGCTCATTTTTGAAGGCCGTACGGTGACATACCGTTGCTAACATCTAAATCATTTGGACTCTGGTGGAAAGTTGTCTCATTAACAATCATACCACATCTTCTTATTTTATAGCACACATTAAAGTCAGTGCATCTGTCTGGTTCAAAGCAGGGTATTTCCACATCATATTAACATGTACTAGTTTTGTATATTCATGCACAATATCTCGAAGTTACCATAATGCGATACTCCAGTCAACCCTTGGGGTATAATCAATAAGTATATAGTTTAAACAACATTACTACCAAACTTTATACATAATATATAAACTAAAAAGGCCTTTTAATAATTATCAATCGAAATTGTTGTACTAAAAATCATCCTCTCCTTAATGTTTGTTTTCATTTGTGTAATAATTGTATCATATGTATCATCTTTAATAAAGATTGCAAGTGTGTATGAAGAATTGAAACAACGAATCGTTTTTTTCACAAGAAAATATACATAAATAAATTGTCATCATCTACTTCTATCTTTTCTCAAATGAATAGATTAAAAAAATACATCCATAACATCTTTTTGATCTTTTCAAATGAAAAAATAAAAAAAAAACAATACATCCATATCATCTTTCGAATAAACGTACACATATACACATAACAATACACAGGAACATTTTGAAATGGACATATTGTCACCCGTGATCATCTATGCACCATTGTATTTGATTTATTGAATTAACTGCAAGTTATGATTATTTTATTTGTAAGTAACAATGAACACGATATGAAAATAAATATCAACAATTAACAATGTCTAACAAATAAATTAACCAAATGATTAGCTTGCTTAGATTGTAAAGCATGTCATTTGATATTGCAATAAATGTGGTATAATGAATTCAATTCCTGAAACTCTGCTGCAGATCCATAGCCAGAAATTTTCTTTTTGATGATTTGAAAATTATATGATTTGTACTGGTCTCCTTATCTGTCTAACACACTGTCCCCAAAATTAAAGTCTCCGTGTTGTTATCACAAAGTAGTTAGAGGAATAGCATTGATTTTGAGATGATTTAAACAATCCTCCAAATTGCTAGATTTTGCTTCTACTGTTTTGGTTACATTTGAAAGACGATTTGGTTGAGCGGGAGGATTATATCTTATCCAAGTCATATTTCCTTCTGGTACCCATTCAAAACCAAATTCCCGCGCTAATTTTATCAGTTGCGTATCTTGAACAGGAATGAATGCATACGCCACTTCTGTTTTTGCGAGGCGTTTACGAGTAAGGTCACTAAGAAGTATATTAAAATATCCACACTGTCTGTATTCTGGTCTTATATATAACATAGCCATTGCGCCATTATATTGCATACATATATAGGCTAGGAGATTCCCCTCTTTGTCAGTTACACAACTACTGTCAAAGTTTTGTACAACACCCGAGAAATATCCCTCTAAACCTTCTCTGTATCGTGTCGATTCCCAATCGTCTGTCATGGTTTCCACGTGTTTTTGTTCTAAGGTTCCAAGACATATATCATCTGGTATTCTAAAATATTAAAAGGATTTATATATTGTGGCTGGACTCTTATGTGCATATGTAAATTCTCATAGATTTAATCAAATTTATTAAAAAAAAAATCTATACAGATCTTTAGTTTATTGTAATTGTTTCAATGAGGTATGGTCAGTTTGCGTTTAATTTTTTTAACACCAGGGTCATTTAAATTTGATTTTATCAAAACTCCATGTGTGTACTTTTGAACTTCAACCAATATTTTGGCTAATTTCTTAATACTCGACCAATTAATTACGAATGAAAATAGCTTGAAACAACAATTTTGACAGATTTGGACATAAAATGTATAAGTAGGACATGCTTGACCAAAACCAAAATTGTTTTGAAAGTTAAGTTATATATTGACTATTAGAGATCATTTATTTCGTTTTGGTTGAAGATGTTTTTCAATGTACAATTTTACAAAAACATGCAAACTTTGTAGTTTAGTATCAATATATCTAAAACAGAAATATTACTTATACTGTTTTGATGTTATGGAAAAAATTTTGATAGTTGACAAAAGTTTTCAGCATAATAGATAGTCTTTTTAGTACGTGCATTCAAGCCCAGCCGGGAGGCTTTCTATAACAACTATTTGTTTTTAACCCTGTGGGTGAAACAACTACATGGGGAATAGGTCCTACCACTTATGATATAAAAGTTCGTGTGTGGAGGTAAGTTGAATTATCTATTTTATTAAGATAACTTAACTTCAGAGTCTATTTAAGTTGGTTTAATTTCATGAAATAAGAGTTATTGTGTGTAGGTAAATGGCTGCGCCTTTTAAAAAAACATCTACGAAAATTTTTTACACCCGGTATAAAACGGCATCGTAAATATTAAGTCATATCTAAATTTAACAAATATCTTACTGAGGTAAAGGTGGAGGTTCTGGTTTGGTCCAACAGTACATAAATCTGGATTCCTTTGATGTTACAGTGGCGCCATGTTTTCGACTTAGTTCTGTGATAACAGGTATGATGTCATTTGGTACACCTGTAATATTTTTAAGAAACAACATGAAGTGCTTGGTTCTGATTAATATGACGTCCAGTGGCAAATATTTTGGTTAAACAGAGGCGGTTCCGAGATACCAAGGTGACATTCAAAACTCACAATTCGAGAGAAACTAGCAAGATGAATATTTATAACAGAAATAATTGATTGGTTAAGGTTCTAAAGTTATTTGACATTTAGGTAAACTGTAGGAACACAGGGAAAAAGGACGGTTTAGGTAACAGCAGCAATGTTTCCTAATGAGAAGGGTACTATAAACCATTTACAAAAACAAATCGGCATGCTTATCGTAACTAACAATACTCCTCTTCTTGTCGACTTGTTCCTTTATTCATTTGAGTCTTACTTTGTACATGAGCTCCTCGGGAACTTTCAAGTCCCGCTATACATAATGATAATGTCCTTTCACTAAAAAGTTAAAGGTTTTGTGACTATGCTGGACGCATTTATCCTATCGAACTCCAAATAAAGGATACCACAGAAACAGTTAAGATTGCCTCATATCTTGACTTACATCTAAAATTGACACTGTTGGTCGGTTGAGTACTAAACTTTACGACAAAAGAGACGATTCCAGCTTTCCAGAAGAAACTTTCCTTTTCTATATAGCACCAATCCAATTGGTAATAATGGGGTCATCCCATCGGAATTTTTACGGACGACGTCAGATATGGTTGACTGTTATGGAATATCTTTGTCACAGATGACCAATGATATTATATTTCAATTGTCTTAGTCACAATCCCGTCTTCTATTCGTCGAATTAGATTATTATCCGAAATTGTACTTGCCATGAGCAAGGATGTTGATGGGGGTTTACAGGATAGAAAATAACAAAAAAATAGAAAGAATAGAAAAAAAAATAAAGAATAGAGAATAATGAGGTGCTAAAATATAGAGAATAGAGAAAAATGACATAAAAAATGTTAAAAATACAAAAATGAAGGACCCCCATCCAGACCCTCACGAGCAACACGGAGGGTGTCACATGTGGAGGAAGGTCCGCAAAGTCTTTTGTTTTCTATGTAGTGTTTTGTACTCTGTTGATTGTATTTTCGTCTTTTTTGGGGGGGTTTATTATATGGTGTTGTCTGTTTTTTTCCGATTTTTTATTATTTAGCTTTCCTTTTGGTATCATTTTCTCTTTTTTACAATGAGTGGTTATTGTTTCAATGCGTACTGCGTACTCTTTAAATACTGGCCTTTGAATTCATTAGTCCGTACCACTTACAAACAAACAAAAGTTCACGACAATTATTTCATACAAACAAAGATTTCAACAAAAACACCAAGAAAATCCTTTTTTTAAAACAATTTTATGTATACGCATTCAATGCGGTTTTTTCGGTTGCTCACGTTTTTAACTCGTGTAATATAGTCCGCCTGACATCCGAAAATCTTACATCTTAAAAAAAAATAATGTTTATGACATACAGTTATCTACATCAAAATTTACATTAGTTGGCATGAAATGAAATGTCAGCTATCGTGTTTGAAATATTAAGAAAATTGGTACAATCTTACTAAAATCAGATCTTCCTCTTTGCTCCGTTGGATTGATAAGATTTGAAAACATTCCATAAGAGGTGATCATGGTCAGTGACCTTTAATCAGTTAAAGATGATTACCGTCCCCTCGGAGACGGTATTAAGAGTTGAACGATGGACAGTCTGCGGGCTGAAGGCTTTCTTACTACCTGATTGGAAGATATTGCTGACGCTGTCATAATTAAAGTTCGTTGATTGATTAGGACAACTCAAACCTAGTAAATGTCTTTTTATCCCGTACAGTGTCGGATCTGAACTCTTTATTTTAGTAAATAGATTTGCCTGGTTATCAATCATGCATATCGGTACACAGGTAACACTTATCTATGATTAGCCGAATCTCCTGAAGATTTGTAAACACACACGTGATTATTTCAAGTTACGTACATTTTATACGTGAAAACATAAGAAAACTTTTAGGAAAATGCATTTTTCTTAGGTTATATTTATTTATACTCAGTAAGATAATCTAAAGGCAACACAAACATTTTAAAACGGAGATATCAAATAATTTCTGTTTGATTAATATTAATTTACACGATAATTTTTATCTCAGGGGGCGGGGGCGGCGGCACTTCGACCTTTCTATGGCAGGGGTGAGCAGCTGAGACATCCAATACCCCACCCTTTATATATTACTTCAACTTGGTTCATTATAAAGCCATATGACTATTTACAAAAGGTTGGATGACATATGACCTTGAAAAATGACAACCGGAAGTGACCTTGAGAAAACCGGAAGTAGCCATTTTTGCACTTTCTTAATGGAAAAGTACTCGGAATCCATAATTGACATACATTAACTTATCACTGAAGTCTAGAAATGACTTTCGATAAACCGGAAGTGGCCAATTATCTCCTGGTTTACAAGCAAAAGTATATAGAAACTATATATTTTTGGAATCAGTGTGAAAGAAACTATTATGTGAGATCAGAAGTGACATTTACTTCACTGGAAGTAGCTAATTATCTCCCTTATTTCACTCAGAAGTATATAGAAACCACTTATTTATCGCATCAGTATGAAGAAACTGATGATAAGATGCCAATTTTAACTTTGAGTAAACACGAACTAGCTTCTTTTCAATAAATTTAAAAATTGCTGTGGAAAGACCTTCAATTGTTCTTTGAACAATTGGTTTTTAATTTCTATATGATTTGTTCCATCTCTATAAAATAAGTTCCACAATTTACCTGGTGAAATAAGTTCTGGGTTTGTGAAATTTGTTCCTTACCTAGTGAAATAAGTTCCGGGTTTGTGAGATTTGTTCCTTACCTGGTGAAATAAGTTCCTTGTCTGTGAAATATGTTACACTGGTTATAAAAGTTATCTTTTATACTGAGCATTGTTATCAGTGAGTTTAAAGTTATAATTCAAGTACATTATAAAAAACATGTATTATATTGATAATGTAATAAATAAAAGGTGTAAGCATCCAATATGGATTCTGTGGAGTATAGCAAAATGTTTAATTACATTATCCATAAAAAAAATACCCAAATGACAATAATTTAATGAGGCAGATAAGCAAAGAATAAGAAAAATCCGTCAGAAATTTTTTATAGATCGATCATTTATTTATGAATATTGCAATTCAACATATGTTACTTCATATCAGAATTTGTAGATAAACTGTTATCACAGAGATATGTCTCGCCCTTTTGTAATTTTGATTATGCAAATGTTGAAATTAAATAGCAATACTTTAACATGTTTCATAAGTTATGCAAATATTCAAAGTCAACGAACCATGACTGAGGTACATGGCTAGACAATCTCCATGTTAATGAGATGTGCCAAAGCTAATACAACTGCATACCAAATACCATTGACTTATTATTATTCGTTCCCTTTAAACAAACCTAAACACAAACATTAACTTGTAAACTATGTAAAAGTTTCAAAGTCAATGAACCATGAAGAGGGGGTGGGGCTATTTAATCTCCATGGAAACGCTACTTGCAAATGCTAATAAATTTGCATACCAAATATCGTGGACTTAACATTAGCAGTTCGTCTTAAACTGATCTAATCACAAACTAATACATGTAAACTAAGCAAAAGTTTCTAAGTCGATAGACCATGATTGAGGGGCGTGGCCAAATATTGTCCATGGTAATGAGATGTGCTAATGCTTATACAACTGAATACCAATTAACATTTGCCTAACCTAAATGGTTCCCCTTGAACTGACCTAATCACAAACTAATACATGTTAACTTAGCAAAATTCTCAAAGTCAATAGACCATGACTAAGGGGGCGGAGCCAAATAATCTCCATGGAAATGAGATATGCCAATACTTTACATCTGCATACCAAATATCATTGACCTACCACTAGTGGTTCCCCATAAACTGACCTAATCACAAACTAATACATGTAAAAGAGGGACGAAAGATCAGAGGGACAGTCAAACTCATAGATCGTAAACAAACTGACAACGCCATGGCCAAAAATAAAAAGACAAACAGACAAATAATAGTACAGATGACAGAACATAGAAAACTAAAGACTAAGCAACACGAACCCCACCAAAAACTGGGGGTGATCTAAGGTGCTCCGGAAGGGTAAGCAGATCCTGCTCCACATGTGGCACCCGTCGTGTTGCTTATGTTATTACAAATCCGGTAAATAGTCTAATTCGGTAGGTCACATTCGTGAAAAGAGAAGGGTATTGTAGTTACGACATAAGGAACATATCCGATATCATCTGTGAAACGGTTATTCCATAACGGTCAACCAACTCGTGATGGCGTCCGTAAAATTTACGAAGGGATGATTTCAACTTCACCATTTGGAACTCATAGTGAACTTAAAATAGCTTTGCAGAACTTATCACTTTCTTTATAACCAACGACGTCCATTATAATTTGAAAAAGAATGGCGGCGAAACTACTATGTTTTGAATTTCAGGCGCTTACGATAGGTCTTATATAACAAATTACCCGTCTCACGACTCTGAGTATTTTTCATAAAAAAAAAATAATCAAGAAGTCCAATAAAACCAAATAATCTGAAAAAAGAAACATTTAATTGTTAAGGATACTCATTATTCAAATATAGAAAAAGAGGCGTTGGGCATTCCACATTGCAGTCCAACTACAATGAATAGACAAAATCTTCATCGACAACAAAAACCATACATATATGTGAAGCTTTACATTTTAAGGATCATTTTTGAAAAGATGTGAGATACCGTTGGAAATATATTAATTGTGTTCTTATATGTTTAAATGTTACTACGTTTCACTCTCTGCACTTTTCGATGCCTATTATAAACGAAAAACTTTCAGGTGGAAGCGGCCATACTTTTCTAACACAAATAAATAAGCAAACCACCAAAGAAAAAGTCAACGAACAACTCCGATATCTGTTTGAAAAATAATAATTGATAGAAGACATTACCCCTCCATTTCCAGTGTTAATACTTTCCCCCAAAAGAAATTGGTTAATCTAAAAAATTGTATAAGCCTTTTATAATTTTTGTAATCCACTACAATTTACATACAATTCTGAACGAATTGAACTACGAAGAGAAAACATTTTCCACTTTCATCAGCTATGAGACGGCTAGATTTTGAGAAAAGCTATTACTTGTGTATTCCTCTCAGTTAATAACATACCAGCAAATTTGACAGATTCCTCTCCGGTATTAATACACCTGTGAAAGTTACATTTTCCTCTCGGTTAGCATAAATTGAGAGGGAATGGTTTTCTCCCAGTGAATGACATACCTGTGAAAGTGACAGGTTCCTCCCAGTTAATAACTCCTGGTCTCTGAATGAAGTATTTCAACGATGTTACACTTTTCGAATGGCACATATAAGTATGACTAAAATATTTAGGTACCTGAAAAGATGAGAAAGTATCTTTTTATAAATATATTTGTTTGATTACAACTTTGCTTTTACAATTAAGATATTCATTCTTACACAAAGAGCGTATTTGTTGCAATTAAAGATTGAACAAGAGAGGCGAAAGATACCAAAGTGACATTCAAACTCATAAGTCGAAAATAAACTGACAACACCATGTCAAAAAACGAAAAAGACCAAAAAAACAAACAACAGTATACAAAACACAATTCTGCCTTCGGTTGTTTTAAACCATTTATGGGTAAAAATAACCTTTATAATATAAATCCAAAAAATGGCATCAAAAATTATCTAAAAACATTTGTAATATAATATAATTTAATTTTGGATGTAACACGTCTTCTGAAAGTGTTTTGTCTATCAGCTCATAGACATAATTTTGTCATGTGACCTTGGCGTCATCAAAGTTTTTTTTTCTTGATTCACTCCTTAAAAATGGAATTTAGAATTAAATTATAAGGAATGACTGTAATATTTTTTCTGTATATTCGAGATAACAAAAAAAATGTGGTGCACACTTTTAAATAATACGCGGGTTATTCAGTGTGCACCACATTTTTTGATGTAACTGCTTCATAGACAGAAAAAAATATTACAGTCATTTCTTAAATAATATAAATTTTCACTCAATGTTACTTTTATTTTCGTTCGAAACACACCTCATATATAACCTGACTGCGCTATATTTGTGACGTGTTTATGTTGGGTTCTGAATACTATAGTATAATGTTAAGATTTTAAATTTGGACTTTTTTTATTGAGGATCATAAGGAAGATATACATGAAATTGAAATCGCAAGGTAAATTTTAAGTTGTAGTTTTAAATTGAAATTTAGCAGACCTCTGTACATTAATTACAAAAGGAAAGAATAAAGGGGTAACCAATGCCATAACACTTTGACCAAAGACAGAAAGACGAACAGACAAAAAACAATCCACGAAACACTATACTAGAAACTATATAAGGCAATACGGAAGCCTTACAAAAACGAAGTGAATTCATGTTCTCTAAAGGGCAAAGTATCTCCTACTCGATTAGAGACACCCGTCGTGTTACTCTTCTTAAAATTCGTTGATAACATGCAGACTAAAAAAGTTGAGATTTCTTTCTGGCGGTCATGTTGTTTGTCCGATATGAATAATGATCAACATTAATTGACTATTGTTTGATTCAGACTGGTCATGTCAACAACCTTTTCCTCTGAAAGTACATGGTGGCCATATTTACTTTATTAATTCAAATAAAGCCGCTCGTTGTCCCTTGTACTTTTTTAATTTTGTTTACATGTAATAGGTTACCTTGTGGTAAAGGTCTAGGTGTTAAAACATTTATTTCTCGTCTTTTTGTTACTTTTTGGAAAATCCTTCCATTAGCAATAAAACAATATCTACTTGAAAATTTTGTCGGGGAGAAATAATATTCTTTCCAGGGATTTTGTTTTAAACTTGCGACATTGTATAATGAAATTTAAAATGACTATACATTATAGGTTTTGCTCATTGTTGAAGGTCGTGTGGTAACCTATGGTTTCTTACATTTACGACATTTGGTTTCTGGTAGATAGTTGTCTCATTGCCAATCATACCACATCTTCATATTTTATATCAACTTCTTAGTACCAAAAACATGTATCAGATTAGGAGTTTGACCCGGTTTCTGTATTTTCCTTCTTTGGTTACACGGGTCTATTAATAAAATGTTTTAATATTTTACTTAACCAACTTACTTATATCTACACATGTATATTGGTTTCAGTATATCGAATGACAAATCATTGTCAAATGCGTTTACATTTGTGAATTTGTAGGGCCCACTGAAGTTCTTGTCCTTTAATCAATGTGACCTAGATTTATTGAATAATATCATTTTGTATTATGTTGATCACACACGGTTTAAATATATATGGTATCATACATACATACAAACTGAAACGGTGAACGAACCTTAATTGGTATTGACCTTGAAATAATAAGAATAAAAATCTTTATCCACAAAAAATATTTTCCTTCTTTCTTCTCCAACCCAAATCCAATAAATCTGATATTATTTAAACTGCCACTGGAAAACAGGTGCATGTTGGATATGGTAAGAACTTGCAGCAGGTCACCTACAGGTCCCTCGAAGAATTGTGGCAATGGTACTTTAACTACACAATACCTACACGAGGCATTCAATTTCATCATCCCCATTCTGACCGGACGTGGGTGCGTATAATACATCCCGCACAACAAAGTGGACATCTTTAATAAATAGTTACTATTTATACATTTGTTAATAAATGTATATCATGTACATATTAAGTAAATTATTTCACTGAAAATTCAAAGAATAACTTTTGTTCATAATATTACTTTTGAAAGATTTCTTTGAAAGGGAAAGCGTTTAAAGGCTATTGGAGGCAACCGACGTTTTTGCTTTCTTACACAAAAAGTGCATAAATTTCAGTATACTCTGAAACCATGATATCAGTGTTTCGACATTGCATTGTAAGGATATAGTAAGTACCTGTTTTTCTGATTGTGGACGGAGTATTATACATGACCATGATGGCCAGTTATCTACCAGTACTTCATAACCTTGCAAATTTCCATTCACATAACTTCTTATTACGTAATAAATCTGAAAAAAAAAAGAAAATGAAAAGAAATGGAAAATTTTTCAACATGCTAGAAATATTAAAATTTTGATATTGTTAGTTTATTTTTGTTGTTGGTTTTTTTTTCTCGTGCTTGTATTTAGGGGGTCTAGTTCACAAACCATGACGTATATATTTCTTTTATTCTCTGTGCATTAATACCGGTTCTGAACAGTTTGACAAATTTCGATAAACCACACGTTGATCAAATTTGCTTTGAATAATTTCACTCCATACCCATGAGGGTTATACAATAAAAAAAATATGAGTACATCTGTATTAACAACAAATTGATTTTCAAGTCGGTGTTCAAAATCATTTACCCTTCCGAAGCACCTTACTTCGATCATAGTGTTTGGTAATTTAGAAATTTCAAATTATATCTATAACAAGATTTTGTTTACGGAGATATGCTATGATAATTTATTTTAATCAGATAACTATCCAGCTGACGTGGATGTAAGTAACTATAGACCAAACTGAGTATAGCTTTCAACAATGAGAAAAACCTATAACGTATATAGTCAGCTAAAAAAGACCCAGAGATGACAAAATATATAACAATTTTTAAAGGAGAAAATAAACGGTCTGATTTATGATTTGTGACAAAACAATAAACGAGAAAAATTATACAGACAGCAAACAACGACAACCACTGAATTACAGACTCCTGAATTCTGGTTTCATACAGTAGCAGTAATAGAATATCATCGCTGTCGTTTAAATAAATGATAAATGAAAATGTGCTTTTCAATGAGAAATTTTGTAACATGTACGATTGTAGCTTACGCAATTATTATATTGATTCCCCCAAACACACAAAGTGCAATGCATTGATTAAAAATTCACTTGTGCCTTCAATAATCCGCACATCTACAGTAATTCAATTAATAAAACAAACAAATTAATATTAAAATCCCTTTGCTAGATGGGCTCTAAACAGTATTGATCTATGATCGCGTAATGCATTTTGAATTATACACGCTATACTCCAAACGACAATAGAACTCAAATCGCAGTTATGTTATTTCTTGACCATTTATTTCCCTTCCGAAAATCGGACTCAAACATGATCCTCTAAAGCGCTTTGAAGTATTTTACAGCGTAGAAACAAACATGATCATATTTGTAGAACACTCTTCTTTGTTTATATTACTAAGTATTAACGATGTAGGCACAAACAATGTACCAATGACGATCTTCATACGTCGATGAAATAATTAATTTCGTATAATTATTCTATGTATACTAGTCAACAAAAGTAACGGTACACAAGTTTGAACTCCAATTTATCATAAGATATAATAAATAGGGAAAACTGTTGAATTATCCAATGAAAACATTCATTTGCAAAGCAAATGCATACGATTAAAAGAATCTGACCAAATTGGAAAGTGAGAAAATATCGTGTTATTGAACACAGGAGTCAAATTTATTTTGCGGAAAATGATGACAAAAGTCGGCACTTAATTTCGAAGATGAAAATTAAGTATTCAAATATCTGCAAAGGCATTCAAAATTTTAAGCAGACCATGTTTGGGTTTAAAATTTAAAGGTCCAAAAATCGATTTTTGAATTTTTGGGTGAAAATACGATTTTTGAAATAACAAAAATTGCAACAAAAAAATTCGCGTTTTTGCCGTAAATCAATGGTTTTGATAAGAAAATAACACTCTGTAAATATTAGACCAATTAGGCAATTACTTACCTTGGCACAGTGTATTAAATTTCGTTATATATGGAAAATATATTGCCTTGTATCGTTTCTTTTGTTGACTAGTATATTTACAATTTTCAATGGCTGTAATAGGTATGGTGTAAATATTGGTTTAAAATATTCTGGGCTTCCAAATCAAATATTGAAACTATGTCTTGATACATTTTGCACAATACAGACTGTAGATTTAAACTTATGTATCCAATTGATCCAAACAGAAACTAATTTATAAAAAGCACCTGTTAACTCATGTGCCCATCAATTATCTCAACAAAGGAATACAAATACGGAAATCCTCTTATCTAATCATGACGTAACACGCTATTCAAATACTGTAACACTTTTTATGTCTGAACAAGTGCATGTATTTATAGTGATTGATGTCGAATTTATGGCCTTAATTTTTCATTAACAGGGATGTGATCCTAACGCCCATATGGAGGAGAAAGTCAAGCAGCCTGAAAACGACGATCAGAATATACACCAGCAATGTGAAGTCAGTTCTTCTATATGGGGCAGAATGCTGAAGAATTATCCAATCAGACATGAAAAGGCTTTCCTCATTTCATAACACCTGCTTAAGGAAAATCTATAAGATCATCTGGCCCAATAAAATAACCAATAAAGACCTGTACCACAAAACCAGTCAGTGTTGTATAGAGACGGAGATCAAAAGGAAGAGATGGCGTTGGATTGGTCATGTATTAAGGAAAGGAAATGATGATATCACCAAGATTGCTTTGCGATGGACACATGATGGTAGACGAAAAAGAGGGAGGCCAAAAGAGACGGAGATCCAAAGGAAGAGATGGCGTTGGATTGGTCATGTATTAAGGACTGAAGGAAATGATATCACCAAGATTGCTTTGCGATGGGCAGATGATGGTAGACGAAAAAGAGGGAGGCCAAAAGAGACCTGGCGTAGATTGGTAGAAACTGAGATGAAAGACATTGGGAAGACCTTGAAGGAGATTGGTAGAAACTGAGATGAAAGACATTGGGAAGACCTGGAAGGAGATTGAGAAGAAGGCAAAAGACAGGCAAATGTGGCGAGTACTGGTTGAGGTCTTATGTCCTGACAGGCACGAAGAGGATGAGGGAGTGAGTGGGTGATCCTAACGCAAGAAGTGTCCCAGCTGGGTTAGGACTAGGAACGGCTAAAATCGTAGGACAGAAAGTTACAGGGTAAAAAGCATCGGGACAAAAAGCCAAGGACAGTTTTGAGATATTCATTTTCTTAAATTAACAAATGAAAGACTTGTTTAAAAATATTTTTTGTATTTTTCTTTTACTTTCAAATCTACTAATTGTCTCCTATTCCGAGTCCTGGTATTTTGACTGAGCCTGAGCTCGCTTCCATAGCAAGAACCGCTAACCCTGATGATGCATCCGGTCTCGCTTCGTTTAAAGTTCATGCGATTCCCGCAGATTTTTTTATTGTGTTGCCTTTGACTGTGAACATTTCAAAATGGATTTACGAGTTTCGAACATCGGTCTGATGTTGTCTCTTATATCACAAAAGTAAAAATTAGTTTATAATAATATGTATTTTGCCAGTTAATTTGTATTGGTTCCTTGTGACCCTTATATTTGTGGTGATGGTTAATCTAAAAAAAAATTACTTTGCTTACAGCTAACAAGACGAGCATTAAAATCACTGTTCCTTTGTTGGGTCTGTCAAGTGTTTTGGGTCATGAGCAACAATACAAAATTCTTTGCCGGAATTTTTAATGCGAAAAATAAAATGTGACCTTAAAGTACTAATCTGAATGAAAGTGATCAAATGACCAATAGGTAAAAATCTGCATATTATTAAATGTGAAATAATGAAATAAAATAAAGTTTGTTGTATTCATTCGAACATATTTGATTCAGAATCAAATATGTTCGAATGAATCAAATATGTTCGAATGAATACAACAAACTTTATTTATTTGATTTTTCTAATTTATAGCTAGAGTAGTTCATCTTGAAACACATTGATAAAATAATTTACAATTGTGAAATTCGTCCTGTTTTTCGAACACATGACTTGAAATAAATTAATCATGAATCGAGACCACTGTAGATAAACCTGACCTAAAACAAACAGTTATCGAAAAATTTACTCCCTTTATAAGGAATCTTTAGTACTAAAATATAGATCTTTTGTTGCAAAGGTTTTTACGCCGATAGGACAAAACGTGCCGGTGTACTTCAAAATGTTATTAGATCGCGAAAACTGTTATTCACAGTACATCAAATTATGTATTGAATACCGCTTGTAACACGTTATGTGTCGGGAGAGATTACAATAAAGAATTTGAACTTGAACTTGAACAATTAATTCCAAGACTTCACTACACTAAACAGTCGTGGTTGGCATAAAATCCCATGCTATAGAGCAGACTATCGCAATGCTCAGAGCCAAAAGTAGAACATTTTTTTCTGTTCAGTTCCGATAGCTAAATTTTAATCATAAGCAGTGAATTCTGATGGTGACCCCTTTTCATGTATTTATTATATATATTTATGTAATAAGATTTTCAAATTTTGTTGTTTTACTTTTATTGCTCGCAATATCCACCAATCATAAAACGAATAATCAAAAGCACTGATAGAGTCCGAACACCTCAATTTACGTTAAAAGTCACAAAAAAGACTTCTACCGAATAACAAATGTAAAATGCACTCCATGGGTTTAATACTTTAAAGTTGTCCTTAAAACTTAAAATTTAAACCAAAAGAAGTTTACAAATAAAATATTTATTAATGCATTTTGATGATTTGTACTTATGATCTCTATTTTTCCTGAAGCTGTCCTTCAGATAACTGAAATTAAAGTTGGCATCCGGTTGCATAATATATTTATTGAATAATTTTATTTTTTAAAAAGCAAAAAGGAGAATATGTTGTTTCGACATCATGTGTTGTTGATCTTGTTTCTCTTTTATTTTTTTAATTTGTAATATGAGTAAATTTTTCTCATCAATTACATTGACAACATAAATAACATTTAAAAAAATATTAATAAAATTGGCATTTTGAATTAAGAATTGTTATCAATATCCATATAAATAAGCATCAATCAACTCTTTTTTTTTTAACCTAAACTTGTGCACGTCTCTCTTTATTTGAAAAAAAAAAACAATTTCTCGTTCAATTGAATGAAAAACAAGTAGCACCTCGTCTTCTTTACCTAACAACAAACCAGAAACATGGGGTATGAATAAAATATTCAGAATTCGAGAATACAGCGACGAAAAGAAAGCTTTGCTATAACTATTATTTTTCATTTCTTTAAATGACCTTCTCCGTCGAGAAAATGACTTTCATTTTTAAGTGTTGCATAATTTTATATTATTTAAATTAAAATATTTATAACGTATTAATAAGTCATATCAATTATAATCTTGAAGGCTGTTTGTAGGTTAACCACAGTTGTGTAACATAACGTCTGCTGGTATTTCTCATGGTTAACCATATACCATGGTACTTTTTTTTATCATATAACAAATTTTAATTATAGAATAATACATAAAAAGTAGAACAGGATTGGACAGTACTTGAGACCAAACACCATGTTACTTTTTTTTTTATCATATAACTAATTTTAATTATAGAATAATACATAAAAAGTAGAGCAGGATAGGACAGTACTTGAGACCAAACAATCTACCTGACTCCGCCGAGAAAATAGAAATACCAACAAACAGAGACAACCATGAACAAAATACAGGGTCTAAATGGCCTGAATTGAGAAGGACATAAATGGTGAAGGGTTAAAACAGTTTAACGTCCTTTCAAACTATCTCCCGCTTTGCTTATCTACACTAAAATTTCGGGGAAAAAACAAAACACAGTACATGTATAGGTTACCTAAACACCAAAATGTAACCCTGGTTTTGAGATTTGTCTACACAGAGTTATTGCCTACACTGCACCCTAGTGTAAAACAGGCTAGAAAAACAACCAAATAAAACACTAAATAAGGACCTCGAACACAAGCTAACTGGGTATGTTAATAACTTAATGAAGGAATTGGTGGAAATTTTGTTGCTTTATTAAACAAGTAGTTTACTGTGTTGGTTTAATAAGGAGAAAATCTTTGTTGGTATTCCGATAAGGCAGTACATATCCTTTAAGCTGAATCAAGTGAATTGAATTAAGTATATTAGAAAATAATATAAACTTTTAAAATTCTGTATAATACCGATTTCTTACCTTTGCTGTACCTGGTAATGATTTTCTGAGTTCTTTTTCTAATTCCACAACTTCGCTTTCATTTAATATTTGGTATATCATAATTCCTACATGTAATACACATGTATAGTATGTCGATTATACCTGTCGTAAAGGTATACTAATGTATTCGTATATATTTTTACCTGTTTTCACGTGACCAATATTTGATCTTTAATGGACCAGGTAGTATTTTTTAAGACGATCACATGTCCTTGCCATGCTGTGTTAGTGGATAGATTTAACAATTCGGTCACTGTACTGTAACGTATTCTTGACCCATTGATAGTCCCTGTTTAAACAAGATAACTGTGTTTTTACTATCCTTGTCGAGACCAGTGATATGACTCTGAATCAATTTGTGTATTGAGTTATTATTTATAAGTCTTTGTATACGGCTTGTTTACATGTAAAATGTTTGTTCCCCTGAAAGTGTAAATTTTGTTATTAAAGATCCAATTAAAAAAAGTTATGAATCTACGGACTGGTGTTTTTGTTTGATAATGACCCCACTTAACATTTCTATTTTTTTTAAATATAATATGTGTAAGAAGATGCATCTTTCGAAAGCGGTAAGGCTAATTTCTATTGGTTTTAGATCAAATCAGGGCCAATTTCAAAAAAATATTTTCCAATCTTTACTATAATTCACAGTGTCACAGCTTCGTGTGTACTGTCAGACAAAAAAAAAAATAACATAATGTCCTAAATTATGAATATTTAAAATTGGCAAAATTTAAAGATTTTATCAAATATTGTTAATGTTTAAAAGGGCATTCCAAACAAAGTCAAAATTCTAACGAAAGGACTTCAATGCAATCAATGTCTCTTAGATACAAATTAATTCATTTGGTTCAGAATGTCATTCGAGACAAAAGCTTACATTACATGTCTAAATGTGCAATATTGAATAAGTGTTGTTTTCAACAGCAATCATGCATAACACAGAAGATTTTTTTTTAAAGTATATGAATATATGTAAACATTTTGAAATTCTTTTAAAAAGTCTCTTCATAAAACCCACTGTGTTTCATTTCCTTTCCGAATTTGACCTTGTGAGAACAAAACAAATATGGGAAGGTGTCCTTGACTGTTGTTAACATGAACAATTTGTAGATAAGTAAAAGAAAAAAGGTGAACTTTACGTTAACGAATCAATGTTGCAAACAAAGCTTTAAAATACATGGCATTTTGAAGTACAGGCAACGCAATCTGTGAATTTTTTTTTTTTTGTATTTTATATGATTTTTTTTTAATGCTAAAGGGATATTCGTTGCATAGCCAAACGCCCGTTTTAGCTTGGTTTGTATTCATACAGGTTATTTATGTTTACCATGTTCACGTATACATGTACCTATGTATATAACAGTTTAAAATAAGTTTTTCTTCCATTAAAAACCAAGTTTCAGGTGAAAAAAAAAATTCGTATGACTGAGAAAATTATGAGAATAAAATCTCGATTTCAATGATAATTTTCAGTTTCTCATTGCCTGATTCATTATTTTAAAATGTTTTAATCAATTACACAAACAGCTCGATGGATTGAACGATTGTCGTTCATTTAACGCCCAGCAGCGAATATTTCAACTACCTACAGTGTAAAAGGGCGCGGCATTTGGAATATCATTGCAAATACGATATGTTGGTTCGTGCAGAAATTTCCCGAACACCTGGGTCACTAAAAGAGTAATTCTAAGGGTCCGTGGACGTACAGATTCATTCAAAAAGGACATCGAATTTAATGCCCTTATTCCATTAGACTGAAAGCCAACATACATCCCTTGCATGACCGTAAAAGTTCCATGTAGATAACCATATTTCTTTATCCAAGTCAACCTTGGATAACACAAATTAGATTTATTTTAGTGAAACATTAATTGATATATTCATTTAAATGCATTTTACACATTTCACGTTGAAGAAATATGACAAAAAACGGTCTTTTTGAAAATCCCCCAAAACGATGATGACTATCAAAGCATTATCCGACTGCTTTTTTTAAGAACTGCCAAATAAGTTTACACAATGTTTATCCAAATAAAATATCTCATAATTAAACATAATACATGAAATAAATAGAATTCGCTGACAATTAAACTTGAAATAGCTTAAACATATAGAAATTAAAAAAGTCTCAATTAGAAAAATGAAATTGTATGTCGTAATTTAATCAAACCCAACTGACCAAAATCATGAGATAGCTGAGTGCCAATAAATGCAACTCCTTTCCTGTTCAACATATGTTAAGGAGAAAGAAACTTCAGCAAACAGAGCTGTTAAATACTGTTATCTGTGGAGTTTCATATTACATGTACTTTGAATTAGTACTACCGGACCGATACCATTGCTAGTCGACTAAAAGTCCCTAAGAGTTTCGTCTGGTAGAATGTGCCTATAGATGTACTGTTTTGATGTTACTTTGAGAACACAACCAATTAAATATATTTTTTGAAATGCGCAAAGGCTGCATCAAGTTGTAATTTTGAGTAAAACACTGTGACTATGAACTACTAGATTTCGACAGCATCACTTTTAACCTGATTCGTTTGCGCTCTTAGATAACTTTCAATCAAGAAATTACAGTGGAAAACACATAATCTATCCTATCTTATCATTTGGGAAGTTACAATATTCTGCCGTAGGATCGAGGTTCAAAACAGGAATTGATTTTTCTCTTTTCTCTTAGAGTAAATTTAAAAGTCATTATCAATTTTGCTACGGAGCAGTATATATAATCGTGTTATGTATGTTATCGATTTTATATTTATCTATAATTATTTTTTTTGTTATTTGTTTAGGGGGAAGGGGGTAATCTTGACTACCCAATACTGGTGGTCGTGTATGGATATCACCCGTGTATTTCTATCATGTTAATACATGTCTTCCTTTTTATAATTTTGATTATGAAATTCAATTTACGAATCTGCATGATGTAGAATATAGAATAACAATTCAAGTTTATCATCAAAACAATCTTGGATAAAATTATTTTGTTAAGGGAAATACATATTCAAAAGATAATCATTTTCACATTGGGATAGGAATTAATTAAGCTTATAAATTAAATTAAGTACCCTATTTAAGAATATTTGCCAAAAAAGCTGAACCAATGTCTTTACAATGTTTAAATGTCATTTAAAGGCACTTTTGACATGTACAGCATGGTATCGGAACAACCTGTTATATTTAAATATGGATCAACGAAATATGTATATTAATCAGGTACTAGTACATGGAGTTACTCGACTTTTATCATTTCATATCTAACATTTCCAGCTTTTGACTTCCATTGAAGTACATTTTGAAATTCATGCTACCATTAGTAAGACTTTGGTCTTACTTGGAGATCGGTAATAAATATAACCTTATTTTAGCTTATTCTGCCCTTTTGTGAAGACTTCTGGAATGAATGATGACACTTTTTCCAGAAGTAGACAAAATTGAAATTACACTAGTCATGTGACCAATTTTCAATATCCTGAATTGTGAATACAGCCGAAGTATAGGAAAAATTTCGAGAAAAAGGTAATTCCATGCTGATATGCAGCTGTTCACAAAAAAATTTATAGGAAGAGGCACTCATAAAGAACATTTTAGAATGTTTTGTTAATCATATAAAAATACGTAACTGTTTTTTTTTTTTTTTGTATCGTTTTACCTTGCAGCACAGTTGTTTCTGTAAATTTGAATTTTTAAAACTATACTTCTAATAGTTTCAGTTGTTACTTCTGGAAGTTTTATCTTTCGAAGGAAGAAAAATATAATTGTTACCACTCATCGAGCGCGATACAATATGTCTCCTCTTGTAATTGTTACCACTCATCGAGCGCGATACGATATGTCTCCTCTTGTAATTGTTACCACTGATCGAGCGCGATACGATATGTCTCCTCTTGAGACAGCGGAATTTCTTATTTAAAACGCAAGGCTTGTCGAGCGTTTGAAATATTTATTAAAGTTTATTTTGCAAAAATTATTAATTGTCAAGAGTGGAGAGATATCGTATCGCACGAAATGCAGTGGTGGATTGATTTGTTATTTTTCTGTTTCTCAACTTTGACTGGGCCAAAATTCATTTATCTTTTGACTTTTCTTATGCTATCTGGTATATTTTAAGTTGTATAACCATACGACGATATGTCGCATATAATCTTAACCTTCACGTGACCTTAACCTTCGACCTCAGGTTCAGAATAGTTGATACCCCAAGAATGACTGCTGTATATATAGAAATATGGTCACTTTTGGTCTTCTTCTGACCGGTAGTAAAACCCTTGCCTATGTGGGATGATCGTTAGGTTGTACGGAATACATAAAATACGCAGCAACGTCCGGTCAGAACTGGGACGTTAAATTTAATGCCTGGTATAGAGAGACTGACACGCTTTCTGCACGTTAAGATTCCTTGCAACAAGTCTTTGAGGGATCCGTAGGTGGCCCCCGTTTGCAAGACTTAATTTCTGTCCCTATCCAATATATCCTCATTCTCCGTTGGTTTTCCAAATTTCCCTTTCGTTATCCCGGTCGACCCCATTTTGCAAGACCTGCCTATTGTATTCATTGTTAACTTTGTTCTCATCCTGAACATGCATGAACTATTTGACATCGGACGTTAAGCAATCAACAATTAATCAATCAATCGGAGTATATAGTTGATTTTTTCATTGGTATTTTCGCGTCCGGGACATAACTTTATCATCCTTTGACATAAGGTTAGGATACGTCCGGGACATAACTTTATCATCCTTTGACATAAGGTTAGGATACGTCCGGGACATAACTTTATCATCCTTTGACATAAGGTTAGGATATTTGGTAAATAGGTGCATCACCATAAGAAGATGTCTATAATACCATGGAACGGGATCTCTGACCTTGACCTTTTACTAGTACTTCAAGGTCAAATAATTTATTTTAAGAAAACTTTCGTGTTCACTCCAAAACCATGTACTATCTTGTTTGTAATGTCAAGACCTTTTCAGTACACACAAGGGCTTGGACCTTAAAGCGGTAATGCCCCATCCCCTCTTTTAATAAGTCCCGATCCCGACCTCTAACCATATAATTTCAATTGCCTTGATTAGGCATTTTTGAGCCACCACGGATTTTGTCCCTGTGGGACTAGCCTGGCATCCTGACCCAATCTAATACTTCGTCGTCTACTGTGGAGCAGTGAGCCAGGATCCCAGGCTACTGTGGGACATGCACCGCCCCATTAATATCATTGATTGCAAGACCTTCAC
The DNA here is from genome assembly GCF_021869535.1 of Mytilus californianus. Lineage (NCBI taxonomy): Eukaryota > Metazoa > Mollusca > Bivalvia > Mytilida > Mytilidae > Mytilus > Mytilus californianus. Next base: position 25,220,796 of record NW_026262679.1, on the reverse strand, counting down.
AGCGCACATAAATTTGTTTGTCTTTGAGAGTCGTGTCCAATCCCCCTTTATCGTTAATTGGTATATATATATATCTATGTATTTTGAATTGACTTGACAAAACCTTTAAAGTTCACTATGGTAATACCTTCTCATTATTTGAATGTATTTGTTGGGCCTTTTTTTACTGACCGCCTCGTTTCTGTGTTGAATTCTATAGATGAAGAAGACATTTGTTTTAGTCCATAAAAACAGTTATTTCTTGTTACTTTTTGTTATATTGAGAATTTGTTGTTCATGACAGATCTTACTTTTATAAATGTTTAAACTCGGTGAGATTTTGAACTGTACTTTGAAATTTTACATACTATTTTGTTGAAAAGTAGACTAGTTGTACGTTGACCTCCATATGTCTTTTTGTTATTTGCTTTGGTGGGTTGTTGTCATCTCCTTTTATCCAATGAGGAACTTAAATACAAGTTTTTGTAGCAATTACAAAATAATCAAATGTATGTAATAATTCCTTTGATAACAATCCCAGTAGTAGCAAATAAGTAAAACGTTCTGATTTGAACGAAAAAGTGTTGGTGGTTATCTCCCTTACACAAACTCCAACACTGAAAAAAAATATTAAGAGCATACACTCATGTCATTCATATTCATACTGTATGAGTTGAAAATAAACTCATCATAGATACTATAGGATTAAAAGGTTGTACGCCAGACGCGTGTTTCGTCTACAAAAGACTCATCAGTGACGCTCGAATCAAAATAATGAAAAAGGCCAAATATTGTAGGGGTATGTGTCTCCTCAAGTAAAGAATCGTTGCCAGACATACCGTTGATGTCCTACTTTCTCTTAAAAGGACAGTATTGGGATATGTATAGCAGTGTGTGTGTGAGTCGTTGCTTAAGCCTTTTTTCAAGGTAAATGTTACAGACTCTAGATATTAACAACATATATTATTAGTAAAATAAATATTTATATATGTAGCACAAAAGACTAGATGAATATCGATGAAAGTAAGTTCCACAAAAGAACAAAAATGTACTAGGATCGCGTCTAAAAATTCTTAATTTTACAAAGTGAGTGAAAGAATGTTGGTTGTCATAAAGGCAATAAAATATTTCGTAGGTTGAGATTGATTATTTTGTTCTAAAACAAAAATATGACAATAGATAAAGTTCTCTTCTTGTCATTATATTTTGCAGGATTTTGTTCTTACGGTGTATGATATTTCCTGTTCCAGCTTATTCCTACGCTTACAATTACACTTTCAAAACTATAAAAGCTTACAATAAAATTTTAGCTGATTTTCGTCTGTAACGACACGTGGTAACGACACATGGTAACGACATGCACTAAGCTATGTAACTTTGGTGATATTTATCATGCTGTTCTTTCGTATTTACGTGGATTCATATGTTTCATTGGTAACGGTTTCCTCGGAGGGTCACGTAAACCTGTACGTTCCATTTCCTGTACACGACGGTCATCTCTTTCAACATTTTCTCCGGTGCTATACCAGTGTTTTCTTTGAATTTCTCTGGGTTCTCTTCGAATTTCCCGGGGTTCTCTGTGCATTTCCCGATGTTCTCTAGGGTAAGTTTCGTATGAGGTATGTCTCCGTTGGTAAGAATCATCAGCAAAATAATCTCCTTCGTATTTCTTTGTATAAATGTCATGATGTGGTGCTTGTCTATTTGGGGAGAAAGATCGAGGGTATACTGTTGCTCGCCTTCCATTTGAATACGATTTATTTGGGTCATACATATAACCTTGGTGTCTTAACATAGGTGCCGGTACATCCGGTGAAGCATAAACATTGTATTCACCGTTTTCTGCTTCTATAGTCACTTCAGTCCTTGGAATTACTCTATAAGTTTTATGGCAGTTAGCCAACACAGAATCTGGAATATCCCTGAACGACACATTACCCTCTTTAATTCTGATGGACACCATTTTCCCATATTCTAGCGTTCCTTCTATTTTAAAGTTTGTTGGATATGATCTTCTGTTTGTTATGTATTGTGGTCGAGGTCTGAACATTTCATTAGGTGGTCCTGGTAGTCTTTCCCCATTTGGACCATAGTAGTGGTGAGTTTCATTCCCTTGGCCTCCATATGGTGGAGCCATCTGACCTTGCGGTGGCATTGGTGGTTGTTGGGCAGCCATGTTTGGACCCTGCGGTGGCATTGGTAGTTGTTGGGCAGCCATATTCGGAATAGTTGTGTATGAAGGATATGGTAAAACATTACTTTCATTAACTAGGTTTGACGTTGGACTATTTTGATATCCACGAGGACTTGGCTGATTTGGGAAATTGTAATACTGACCTACATATCCACCATGTGAATGGTCCCTAGGAACGTTCTTTCCAACATTATAGGAATACTCGGTTGGTCCAAACATCCGTGGTGGGACATCGGCCAAATTAGAGCTCATGTAATTATTTTTACCAACTCCATAGGCAAATGCAGGAAGATCAATTATAGGTCTAGCACCGAATTTTGTGTTGACAACTGAACCGGTTTCACTCTGTGCTCGTGATACCGCCATGAATTGATATAATATCAGATTAATTATCCTTTAATTTTCCTAAACTGTTTTATATTTCACCATTTTTAACTGTCATTCACCATAATATGTTAATCCAAATGTTCACATCCCATACTCCTTTATTTTAAATGTCAAATCATAGTCACTTGAAATACTTTTCCATTATAAGATGATAGGTATGGCAGATTATCGTCTGACTTTGACATATATTTATACAAACTGCATTAACACATCCATTAAGTATCTTATAACTTTGGCCCCCACTTGGCTCACCTAGGTTTCAATCTGTCTTCATGAGCTCCCATTATTGACAAAGGAATATATGATTTAAATCCGTTCTAATCAATCCCTTACTGTAAACAATCGAATAAGTTTGTTATATTTCAATATTTTCACAGAAATTTGTTTTTATATTATCTGTTCTGATTTTCATCTATGTTATGGCCATATCCTATTTAGCTAAATCATGATGGTGCTTGTTACTAAATAACAGGGTGATAAATTTCAAATATATGAATACAACTAATTCAATACAAAATAACTTGCACTGTATACATACTTTAAGGCCCTTAGATTTAACTTCTTTCAGTATTAAAATGGGAGTAAATATATTGTATTCATCAGTTCCGTCAGTGCGGAAATCTATGTAAAGGTATCCATGTAGTTGTGTGTTACGCTCAATGATTTCTTTATAATCGTATAGATATATTGATTGATTTTTATTTTCAATGAAATAGGGTCTCGGATTTCATAAAAGTACCGCATACTTTTGTTGAATGAAAACACTGAAAATTAATAGATAATTGAAATATTTGACAGTGTTTGTTTGTAATAGAAGCGTGTTAACTATTTCTTTATTGTATGTATCTGAGTATTTTTTATTTAAATTCTTCAGGTGTGTGTTTTTATATTATTTTTGTACACAAGTGATTTTACGTTTACTGACGTCATAACTCTCTACGGTTGGTAAATCAAATGCATAATTTAATTCCATTTTATCTCTAAATTAATAAATTCCTTTACTGTCGTTGTTTTACTCGGTTTTCAAAAATTTATCTGCACGTGTTAGTATATGACCGTCTTGTATGTTACTAAACAGTTAATAACTATTTGAAGTGCAAGTAAAAGGAATACCAAGTGGTTTATTGTAGTTCTGAGAATAAGAACTTGGTCTTATAATTTTCCTGGATAGATCATTATAGCAATTGAAGCGTTATTACGTAATATGGACTATGTTTTTGATATACCTTTAGATAATGTTTTTGGGGAAGGGGAGGGGATTAATGTATTGATATATTCTCCACTCAGAGCAGTATAATGTGTGTCACCTGTTAATAAATGAACTAAAACGACTTTAAGCTGAATTTATGTTTTCAAATCTCTATAGTGACCAATAAACGGCTCTTTTACTTTATATTTCTGGATATCACTTTTTCAATTATTTGTCTATGTCCTTTAACTTCCTGTCAGTGTATTCGTCGCGACGTAGTTTTGTATTGCAAATATCATGCACCATCGAGATAATTGTATTTAGGCACAGTACGTTTGCGCTTTTTTACCTGTAACACAAGACATTTGCGCTTTAAATTTTGATACACTTGTATCAAGTTGACCGGACATTTGCGCTTTTTGTCTCGCCTTGACGGAGTCAAAAAGCGAGACATAGGTATGCTGTTTCCGGCGTCGGAGTCGGCGGCGGCGGCGGCGGCGGTGTCCAATGTATTAGTTTGTGATTAGGTCTAGTTTATGGTGAACCATTAGTGGTAGTTCAATGATATTTGGTATGCAGTTATATCAGCATTGGCACATCTCATTTCCATGGAGATTATTTGACCCTGCCCCCTCAGTCATGGTCTATTGATTTTGAAACTTTTGCTTAGTCCAGTTACATGTATTAGTTTGTGATTAGGTCAGTTTATGGGGAACCACTAGTGGTAGGTCAATGTTAATTGGTATGCAGTTGTATAAGCATTAATATATCTCATTTCCATGGAGAATATTTAGCTCCGCTCCCTCAGTCATGGTCTATTGACTTTGAAACTTTCGCTTAGTTTACATGTATTAGTTTGTGATTAGGTCAGTTCAATAGGAACCATTTATGGTAGGCCAATGCTAATTGGTATGCAGTTGTATAAGCATTGGCATATCTCATTTCCATGGAGATTATTTGGCTCCGTGCCCTCAGTCATGGTCTATTGACTTTGAAACTTTCGTTTAGTTTACATGTATTAGTTTGTGATTAGGAAAGTTCAAGGGGAACCATTAGTGGTAGGCCAATGTTAATTAGTATGCAGTTGTATAAGCATTAGTACATCTCATTTCCATGGAGAATATTTAGCCCCGCCCCCTCAATCATGGTCTATTGACTTTGAAACTTTCGTTTAGTTTACATGTATTAGTTTGTGATTAGGTCAGGTCAATGGGAACCATAAGTGGTATGTCAATGCTAATTGGTATGCCGTTGTATAAGCATTAGCACATCTCATTTCCATGGAGAATGTTTAGCCCCTACCCCTCAGTCATGATCTATTGACTTTGAAACTTTTGCTTAGATTACATGTATTAGTTTGTGATTAGATCAGTTTAAGTTGAACCGCTAATGTTAAGTCAGTGATATTTGGTATGCAAATGTATTGGCATTTGCATGTCTCGTTTCCATGGATATTATATAGCCCCACCCCCTCATCATGGTTCATTGACTTTGAAACTTTTACATAGTTTGCAAGTTAATGTTTGTTTAGGTTTATTTAAAGTGAACGACTTATGATAAGTCAATGGTATTTGGTATGCAGTTGTATTAGCACATCTCATTTCCATGGAGATTGTTTAGCCATGTACATTCAGTCATGGTTCATTGACTTTGAATATAAGCATAACTTACAAGTTAAAGTATTTCTATTCTAATTTCAACATTTGCATTATCAAAATCATGCATAAAAAGGCGAGGCATATGTCTGTAATAACAGTTTATTTACACGTAAAAAGCGAATTGAGGTAATCCAAACTATCAATGGCCTATCGTAAATGATTCAGTGCCACTTCTTGAACAATCATAGAATTAAGAATTTTTATGATTAAATGAATGTACAAAACATAACGAAAGAATGTACAAAACATTATCAAAACTATGGTATTTACCAGTGGGGTTCAATTACGTTCGTTCAAACAGAGATGTGTACAATTTGAAAGTCAACGATGAAGTAAAAGAATCACCTCCAAATGTCAATCGGTAAACAGTATTATCGCTATTTTACGAATTTTTGCTTTGATCTTGTTGACTGATAATTTCCGTTCTCAGCGGAGTCGAGTGATATGAAAACGGAGTCGAGTGATATGAAAATTATCGCTAGAAACTAAGGGAACACGTGCCTTGTCAAGGAAATTAACAACGTCTTCATAGGTAAAATATCGATAAACAGATTATCATTGGTCATCTCAACTCGATTGCTTTTCTCGCTTTCGCCGTACCGGCTCAAGCGAGAAAATCAATCTCGTTGAGATAATCAACGATAATCTATAAAGATCAGTAATGTTGCAATTTTAATTATGATAAGTTACGTTTTTTAAATCTTATTACAAATAATATTTTGATATTCATTACCTTTCGAATTCGTTTAAGTTGTTGTTCCAACAGACAATGACTAATAACAATATTGTTTTATATGCAAAAAACTTTATTTCGAAAATCTAACTAAAGTTCATGAAAAAAATTCACAAGACAAATAGTCAAAATAATATCAAAATGCTGTCGAGATATAAAAATTTTAATTACGTAAAAATGTTATAAATATAGACAGGAATCATCATAAGCAATAGCAATAGATAAAAAAAAAACATCATGTTAAGAAAGGTCTAACTTGAAATAGGAATACTTGTGATTAAAGTCTTCCTTTTTGTCATAAACCGATAAAAAATTATGTACAAATCTTGTTTTAGTTACTTTTCAAACGTGTCTGTATATTTGCTTCTGCACTTCCTTTTGACTTCAACTTCAAAGATTTCTCCCAACAAATGAGTGTTTGATTTTGGTTTACTTTAAATTATCTCCAAACTTTATATCTTACAAACAAGTGTCATGCGCACTTTATTGAATATTTCTAGATTCATATATAACAACCTTTTATTTTCTAAATAATGTAAATATAACGACACGAAATATATATATACTTATCTTTAATGGATCGTTGACAAATCTTTAAAAAAAGTTTTATCTTAATAATGTGATCGTTGACAAATCTTTAAAAAAAGTTTTATCTTAATAATGTAACTTTGAAAGGTTCGTGTTTTAAGTAAAAGATGTTCTTCAAGATCAATAACTTGTAAAATTTAGCATAAGCAATACAACAGTAATATATCAAAATAAACAACAGCTAAAAACAAGCAATACAAATTGAAAATTCAACCAACACTCTCAAAAATCTGTGATAATATTTTTTTTAATCTTTCAAACCACGAAAATATTTCGCCAATTTGGATCTAGAAAACGCCGAAGACACCGAATAAAACATAAAACCCTAAAAAATGAGGAGGTTTATTGATATATTTTTTTTTATCTTAGAATATTAACAGAAATATTGCATAAGTTTCCAAGTACAATGTCATGTATATATACTGTATGTTATTTACCCTGTTTCACATAATGATGCACAAGTAATTAGTTCTTACAAACATAAATCTGATTGTTCGACCCAGAGTTATTATTTTATTACACATTTCTCCTTTAAAAAGGCCTGTTATGAATATATTATTTGTAGACTATAGATAAAACTCTACCGTTGGCTTTCTATATCTTGTTCTGAAACATCATCCATTTCTAAACTGTAAGATCTGTTATCCGTATATTCTTCTTCTTCTTTTAATATTTGAGGATATATGCTATAATCGTCTCCTTCTGCTTCAATGATTATGTTCACTCTTGGTACCATTCTATACGTCCTTTTTAAATCGGACATTAAGAAATCTGGTATTTCACGGAATGAAATGTGTCCACGTTTAATTTTTACCGAAACCATTTTCCCATATTCCAATATTGCTTCTAATGAAAAATTTGTTGGATAAAGTTTCCTGTTTTTAAGATATGTTTTTTGGGGTGGTCCGGGTAACTTTTCTCCGTTTGGTCCATAATAGTGATGGATTTCTTCTGGGCTAGAAAGGTATGTAGGTCCAGGATGAAATGAAGATGGTCGCGGCACCAAAGCATTATAGATATTATTCGGATACACATAAGCAGCAGGCACAACATTAGATGGTCTCATACCTGGTTGTTGTGATTTAATCATTTCTTTCTGAGAAAACGGTCGCACTGGTTCTGAATAGTAACTTGGAATAGTTACTGAGTTACTGGTATACATGTTCTCACTGCGATTTTTCAACATTATATCATCCGCTGTGAAATGTGGAACGTATTGCGCAAATACTCCTTCTCCCAGTACCGGCAAATCTATGATGGACCTGTCTCCAAATTTCGTATTTACTACTCGCGGACTACCTCGTGTTGACATTCTTAGTAAACATTTTTGAGTGAATCCTAAATTTATCTTTTAAATCTCACAGAAAGAAACTAAAAGATTACTGAGATATTGGTTTTGTTTTATTCAAATTTCACATGATCAATAAACCAGTTTTATCTGTCATTTCAGACTACGTTCTTCACTTAATGAAATCTATTTAACTATGGTTTTATCTCTTGTAGTCTCAGATGATCCACTTTTAAATAAAGCACTGCGAAATTTAAAAATTACTCGGGTTTGTAATCTTCAATAATGCATATTTGTCTTCTGTTTACCGCCCAGTGATTGTTTTGTCTCGCACATGCATGCCATGGTTGTCAGGGAATAGAGTACATTGAAAATAGTTAGGTCTAGTTTGTGTTTATTTCAAAGAAATTTTCACAATTTAAGTTGAGCATGCCAGAAGAATTATAGATTAATACTTTTAGCTGCAAAATGTTCACTGGCAAATATTAGAAATCACAAAACAGTACTATGTAGTTGTGATAATATGAGGTATTTGCTTTTTGTGTTTTTGCTTTGCTTTGCATGCACTGGTTTTGTGTCGTGGATAGATACCCCATTTCCTCCTTTCTTTTCTATTATATATGAGCATTACAAAAAGATAATAATGTTTCGATGCATGTAAGCTTCTTTAGAGTGAAAAATAAAAAGGCAGGACAGAGATTACAAATTAAAAAAAATGCAGGACAAAATTTTTCATCCTAGCCCCCCATAAATATCAAATGGTAGCTCCCTTATATTTTATATTTATCAATCTATTCGTGTTTGTTGTTGTTGTTGTTGTATAGTTGTAGAAGTGATAAATCAGACCTCGTGTCTTTTATGTTTTCTGTGAGTAATCTTTACTTTATATTAGTGAGGCGTCAATATAGTTTACATTGTTTAATAGCCAGCTGAAGCCAGCCTCCGGGTGCGGTATTTTCCGGCCCGCTGCGTTGAAGACCCGTTGGTGACCTTGTGCTGTTTTATGCTCTTAGGTCGGGATCTTGTCTCTGTTATACATTCCACGTTTCCATACTCTATTCTGTTTAACACCTCTTAGAGTTTCTTCAGTTTCTTTTAAAGAGTCCTATATGTTTTATATTTAATGTAATAATAAAATTGAGAATGGAAATGGGGAATGTGTCAAAGAGACAACAACCCGACCAAAGAGCAGAAAACAGCCCAAGGCTTCAGTTAAATATCAAAGTAAAACGTTTGCTGCGTTCGATGTGCATTTTCTGATTAATCTTCACCAGGAACTCACACAGCCAAATGTTAAATCTCGTGCAATTGTGTGATTTTGTATATGCAGGTTCCAATCTGATTTTTGTGTTTTTCTAATTTATCGTAATTCTGTCCTAATTTATCGTGGTTCTTTCCCAAATAACCTTATCATAGATACCAGGATTAAAATTTGGTAAGCCAGACGCTCTTTTCGTCTACAAAAGATGCATCAGTGACGCTCAAATCGAAGAAGTTAAAAAGGCCAAATAAAGTACGAAATTGTAGAGCATTGGAGACCCACTGAAATTTGAAAATCCCGAAAGGTTATGCCAAATACAGCTAAAGCGTTATACATAAGGTCAAAGTTGTGGTTTTTTCTTTGTTTTGGTCCATTTGAAGGAAGGATTTTATGGTATGTGAACAAAAGTAAAAACAGCAAAAACATTATTTCAGAAAATTAATCTTTTCATATTAAAAAAGGGCATACGATACAGTTTTGATCCCACGGTGATTTTTTTACGAAAATTTGCATACAAGCTATTTTTCACCTAGTCAATTCAAATATGTAATAAAAAATATACCTTCATGTGCTTCTTTATGGTGGTCGAAATTTTAGACATTTACTTAAAATTTCTGTTTTCAAATCTAAACATTCGTAATCAAACCTAATGTCATTTTGAAAAAGAGGGGTCCATGAACTCGTTTTCGAGTTAAATCAGTCTGAATTATAAAAATCAGTCGAAAAATTCATCTTTTCCCTATATGGATAACGAGTTCATGGACCCCTCTTTTTAAAAATGACATTTAGCTTGATTATGTATGAAGATTACTTGGGCCAATTTTTATAAACAAAGCGCCGACGAATTTTTTTTAAATTCACCGTGGGATCAAAACTGTATCGTATGCCCTTAAGCAGACATTTGAACTTTTGTCATTTTATGTCCTACGTCATAAATTATTTGTTTCGAAATAAAAACATTTAATACTGATTATGACGCATCTATCGGCCTGCTTATCTAACAAGACTGAGTATTTTAAGATCAGAAAATGGTGTCAAACTGTTTACTTAATGGGCCTTAATATGAAGAAAATTTACAATATCTTTGAGCAGACTAAAGTAAATGAATCAAGCATAGATTGATATACTTTTTTTTGCTTAGTGTTTAACATTTTATAAAGTTTGTGCTTACTTTGCTTAGTGTTTTTAGTGTTCTTATGTTGCTGCTTTAATGTTTTGACATATTCCTGCTTATATGTTTTAGCTTAGTGCTCATGCATGCATAAAATGTGTACTATTAAACTTAATTCAGCCTTGCCTAACTCATTGTAACTGTGCATGACATATATATATATATGTTTTATGACGGTACTTTATGCCGCTTTAATATCAATATTGAATATGTTTATTGTGTATATGTATGTATTTTCGGTAATGAAATTGCAAAGAGCTTATGTAATTATTTTATGATATGCCGATATTTTTGCTTTTAAATAAAGCTTTTAATTGCGATAGAGAAAGAGTTCATGGAGTTAGTTAAAAAAAATACAATGAAATGCGGAATCGTAACAAGTTTATTCCGATAATCTCCGGTTGTTAAAATAGACAATTCAAACATTTGAAGGACTAAGATGTCAGCCTGGTAACGGACGCAAACTGAAAACTGGAACTAAAAAAATATATTAAAATGTAGCTGATCTGTAGCTTAAAATGCACATTTGTAAACGACAGCGTGACCCAACATAGTCATCAATAAAAGGGGGAATGTATGTTAAGATTAAAAACAACCAGAAACAAAATTATTGAGGCCACTCTTCAATTTTATTTACACTTGTTTATCATGTATTGGCGTGCTGGCTATTGAAAGGTCGTCTTGTACACTGCCACACTGTAAATCTGTGCTTTAAATTGTATGTTGATGTAATGAACCTACTACCAAAAGGTGTTGATATCTGTAAATGCAGTATCGTTTGATTTTTTTGGGCTTTGATTCAATGTAGAATGCAAGTCCTAATACATGTAAATTAAACCTTATCGCTTTTGGGAATCTTCGATACATGACCTGAGAATCTGCGACACCTGAGCTATTGACATCATACAACAATACTCAGTTCTCCGAGTACAAAATTTGTACTTGAAACATCAAATCCAGTATATTGATTGGTTGAATTCTAAGTCTAAGAACAACAATCGTACTCATTGTGTGAAACCTCCGCACGTCAACTATCCTAAGGCGACTAAGAAACAAATATGGCGAGCACTGATACTTGGTAACTCGCCAATGTGGCGAGTGATATAAAATACTTCAACTGGCCAGAAAAAAATTATCTGGCCAGTTGAAGTATTTTGACAGTTGTCAGGCCTTATTTTGTCAAAGGTTCATGATTTTTTTAAGTCTGTTGAACTAATTTCAATCTGCATTGTTAATAGATATGATATTCCTAGCTCCTAAACCGTTTATTTATTGTGATTGGCAAACTTAAACATTATTATGATGACCTTGATACTTCATTGAATCAGTAAACTAAAACCTACTATACGATCCCCACCACACAGATTTTAATTTCTTGACTAAAATAAACATATTATGCATACAGTTGGGTATCAGTTGGTTACAAGTAAAACATTTAATATTAATTTCACCTTTCTATGGTCCTTGTATGTTTATTTTAAGCAAATTACAGGATGGACATTGTATTTGTTGACCAGATTTATAAGCCATTTTTTATACTTCTCTGATCATGTATGTTCAACAAGTACAATCTGGAGGCAAATTATGAAATAGTAATTTCAAAATTGGAATAGTTTTTAAGGCTAAATAATAAAAAAAAACCAAAAGGAACTAAATTAATAAGCAAAACCAGAAACTAAACATAAAAAAACCTTTGGTGCAGAACAGTGTAATTATTTCTGTTTTTTTTAAAATAAAAAATGTGATAATTATAGTAGAAGAGGCTGCTCAATAACTCCAGCATTTGTAGTAAGATTTATCCATAATCATTGGAATAAGGAAGTCTGGTTATGACAAAAAAATACCTTTAGACTTGTCAGTTGAGTTGTGGTAAAAATGTATTTGAAACCTCTTACCTAAGGTAATCACAAGATAAGTAGACTGCTCCCTTATATAACTGAGACTACTATATGTAAATAGTAATTTAAATTGTCAAGTTACCAGTTACAGATAAAAATAATGTACATAAGAACATACATTAAATAAATGGAATGGAATACATTGTAATATGTTTTAATAATTATGTATAAAAAAGAAGGCGAGTCCCAAAAGTAAATCACTTTGGCAAGTTGAAATGAATAGCTGCTCGCAAATTTAAATGAGCAAATGTTTATGATTGTAAAGCCCGGGTTCTAGGTCACAAAACTTTACTCATTGCTCAGAGTACAAAATTTATGCTCGAAACAACAAATCCAGTATTTTGATAGGTTGAATTCTGAGACTGAATACAATAATCATACTCTATATGTTTATGACTGTAAAGCCCGGGCTGTAGGTCTTAAAAGTTTACTCTGTACTCGGAGTACAAAATTTGTCCTTGAAAAACACCAAATCTAGTATTTTGTTGGTTGATTTCTGATTTTAAGTACGATAATCGTGGTCCAAATTTTTATGACCACATAAAATTATATTTTTTATCTTCATAAAAAATATCTATGAAATGTTATTTTTTAGTCTAACCCTTGGACACAACCCTGTACATGTAAGGAATTCTTTAAAACAGCCATAAAATATCCATTTTGTGTATTTACATACTTTTTTTTGTACTGAAAGTTGAGTTTTACTGCATTTATGTATTTGTATGCTTGGGTAATTATGCTTAGATGTAGATACATGTACATCCAAGTGATTAATTTTCCTACTGGCATATTTATGAGGAAACTTTCTTTATGATACGTACTAATCATTGCTAATGAAAGATGCTGATGTAATCTTATTGACTTATAAACTTTTATCATATCTTATTCATGTCCTCTTTTCTGTTAATGTTTGTCACCTTGCTTGTATATGTTTGCGTTAAACTGATGTATGGTAATTCTCCTGTGTCAATAGAGTGTTTGTATATGGGTTTTTACTTGCATGAATTTTTATTGCAAACTGACCCCATTTACTGATGGCGTACAATAAAATTACAACAAAGACAACTTCCGTTGTAAGATTCAACTTCTTTGAATATTTCTCAAAGTTAAAGTTTGATTTGTAGAACTAGACTCTTTATTAAAGAAGCACAAAATAAAACATAAATATTTTTAAATACTTGATATTTTTGAAAATGTTGAAATGAAACAAAAAACAAGTTGCACATGTATGTTTCCAAGATAATAACGTTTTCATGCACTTAATTATAAAGGGCATTTATTTATCTTCTCTTGAGTTCCGTTATAGACAGGGTTGACATGAAGATACATAGTATGCACTATTGACTAAGTAGTAGTACTCATAATCCAACATTCTTTTACAGATACAATAAGGAAAGATGGCATTGTTTGCTGATGCTTCAAGCCTCAGTGGCACCTTTGACAGATCTGAGAAATTAAGAACTCCTGCCTTATTTAGCTGTGCAGCTAGAGTTAAAATTCCTCAGTTAGGAGCAGAGGATTCTCAATTGAGCTTGCAGTTACCTCCCAAGAAACCAGCGCAGACCTCAATAGTGTTCCGTTCTTTTAGTCATCCAGAACCTGTAGATAGAAGATACTTAAAGAAAATAAGTTCAGATTTACATTTTGGCGAGGATGTTGTTAAAGACAGATGTTTCCATATGTTACCATATGATGAGAAGTACTTGTTTGAGGCTTTGTCATTGGATGGTATTGTTGAAGCTCCAGAAAAAGCAAAAATTCCACCTGGTCGACATGATTCACGAGGTACTGATAATAGACATATGCCATGCAACCTAACAAAATCTACAAAATCTCATTTAAAACCTCTCAAGAGAAAAATTATGGAGAAAGCCAAACAAATGCATGACGATGCTATCCAGAAAGCTGCCATTGATGAAGAGAAAAGAAAAGCGGAGGCTATTCCTGAAAATGAAGAAGAAGAGATTGAGGTCAAACAGAGTTTCTTTATCACAGAACCACAACTACAGCCTCCACAACCTAGTTCTGTTAGATATATACCTCCTGCTCCTCATTGGGAGCTCCCAAAAAGAGAAGAAGCTCAACCAGACAAAAAGGAGGTTAAAGTACAACCAAAACCTAAACCTTCTACAAAATCAGTGATATCTAGAGTCAGTAAAGGAAGACCTATAGTCCTAGAGGAAAAGAAAGAGGATGATTGGGATGCCTATGTCTTGTCAAAATTAAGTAAAAATATAGCCCAAAAACTTGTGCATGAAGGTATAGCTGATCCAGAAAGGAAGGAAAGGTTAACCAAATTATTAGAAACTCAGTATGGAAAAGCTGATCTAAATAATTTTTTCTTAGATGAGAATGACATACTGGATGTACATGAAGAAATGGAAAAAAAGGAGAGAGAAAAAGAAAAAGAAAGTAAACCTAAAAAGAAATGGAAGAAAAAAGAAGCTTCGTAAGTTTGATAAGCTACATGTTATGGTGTAGCTTTCTTATTTTCAATTTTGATCAGCATGTACTGATTTTGCTACATAATTATCTCAAAAGAAAACCATTTAATACTAACTGAAGAGATTTCTACGGGTGAAGAATATCATCCTAAAATTGGTTTCAAATTAGGGTAGGATCCCATCCCCCCCTTCCATTTTCCGAACCAGGCAAAATTACATATTATTTTATTTTGGGAATAAATCTATATTTATAAATAAAAATGAATAAAAGGAGATTTAGGTTATATTTGTCAATGAGACAGAAACCCAACAACACAAAAAACAAAAGATTTCTTATTGATAAGTAAATCTCTATAAGAATAAGATAAGCTACATATTAGGGAATTGTATGTTCAAGATAATATTTTTTTCAAATTTTAAAAAGCATATGATACTGGCAAATAAATTAAACAAAATATTCAAGAATATGACTTACAGTGATGCTATGAGGTTTCAACAGTGACTATCTGTTCTCAGTAGGATTCAGATTTGTGGGCTCTCCCTGTATATTGAAATTTACTATAAACATATCCTCAAAACCCTGAGTGAATACAGTTTTCTTTTGGTTTTTACTTTTCATTAAAATTTAAAATGATTATGATTTTTCAGTGTATTACAACGTGTATACAACATGCAGGAAGTTGAAAGAGAAGCCAACGATCCGTACTCTGATGACAACAAGGCTCCATTTTATAGACAACCCATAGGTCTTAGGAGAGTTATCAAAGAAAGGGAAAAAGAAGAAGCTGGTATGTTAATTATCTAAGCAAAATTAAATAGGATTTTAATTGTCTTGAAAAAAAATCAATGGAAGAAATTATTGGATGTTTACTTCCAGTCAGTCTGTCAGTTCAAATTTTGTGTAATTATGTAAAGTGTGCTAGCATTTCAATATGTATATATATATACTAAAAGCTACAATGAGATAACACACAGGAGCACCATATCCTATTCATAAGTGGAGGTCCACTGCCATCTCGATCAGCCCCTAGAATAATAGGGATCTAAAATTATTTAAAATCAGTTGAGCTTTTTTGACATTTCATGCTTAAAACTCTATTTTTAACAGGATTTAAGTTAACACAATTTTGCATTCAAATTGAAACAACTAAAACTTTATTTTAAAAGGTTGTAGTGAACTGTGACATCAGCAGTCTTTTACAACTGTTATCTGGACCATGGCTTCCAAAACGGTCATATATTCCGGACTTGACCGAAATTTATATAAAAAGACCGGCTGCTCTCAGCCTCAAACGGTCAAATATCATAGGTTTGCCACTTTTTGTTATTCAAGGCATTTTCATAAAACGGTCATTTCACTTTTTTTACCAACTATCGATCAGTAAAAATGTCCGTTTGGGCATTATAGTTTATAATTGTGGCAATCTATTTCACAAAGATATTTCGGTCATATTTGGGTTAAATTAAATAGATGCAGCATATTTCATACTTTGAAGTGTCTCAGTTAGTCTAATCCTCTGGGTACACAAATGCACGGCTTGCTACATCAATAAAAAGTCGAAAAAAAATTTGTTCTTTTATTTAAAAAACAACAAGCTGTCAAACAATTATCCCTTCAATAAGTAATATTGAAGCCATAAATCATTTACTGATTACAGGTCATTATCTTTGATGAGAGACCTTAGCTTGTCTTAATCAATAGAATTGATGATGCATAACAATGAACATAAAGGTGATCAGGTAAACGAGGTCAAACATGTAAGCGTGTATGGAACAACATCCTATTTAATTACGCTTTGTAGATATTATTGTAAATGACCATTCAGTTTTTAAAAAATTTCCTTAGATTTTAAAATAATTTTTCAAATAAGAATATTTATAAATGAATTCGAATATGTATGATATTCATTATTATATTTAAAAACACTGTACATCGTGTTGAATACTGGGGTACGCTAAAGGGTATTCAAAGTTATTTTCTTACATTTCAGCGGGTTACATCTAATTAATTTAGTCTAAAAGATTGAAATTATAAGAAATACGTTAATAAATATGATTTGATGAAAAATTTGAAAAGGTTTTAAACGAATAATCGTCAGAACCACGTTGTTTGAACTAGTACACGTGTGCGCATGTGTCTATTGTCCGCTGGTGGGAAATTTAATTATGCATCCTAATTCTTCAATAATGCTAAAATTATCATTGATTCCTTTATCTAACGTTCATTTCGAGTATTTTCTTGAAGAAATAACTTGAAAAGGCTACTTAACTCAATCGTAAACTTACACGGATATTACGTATCCGTCTCTGATCCATGATTTACCATTGTCAAGTCAACATCCGGCATTAGGAAAATGTGATTTTAAAAACAAAAGTAAAGCTTTTGACAGCGTTATTTGGCACAAATAAAGAGTCTAAAGCGGAATAGGTACGCTGATGTTGCACACTTCCAATGCTGCACTTTCAATTTAACACTTTATGTCAGAACATCGAATTTATATCAAAGTAAAGTTTAAGATCGTTTTAATGTCAATCATAATTTGGTTATATCAATTTTATCATATATGATGGCCAGCTGATTATCATAGTTGCCTAATTTACTAAGTCTAAAGGGATTTAAAATCGGGATAAGATATGAAATGTCCGGCTGGCTCAACAAAATTTTGGAAGCCCTGATCTGGACTGTCATGCACTGTTGTTTACAGACTGTTACTTCTGTTACCTGGACTGTCATGTACTGTTGTTTACAGACTGTTACTTCTGTTACCTGGACTGTCATGTACTGTTGTTTACAGACTGTTACAACTGTTACCTGGACTGTCATGCACTGTTGTTTACAGACTGTTACTTCTGTTACCTGGACTGTCATGTACTGTTGTTTACAGACTGTTACAACTGTTACCTGGACTGTCATGTACTGTTGTTTACAGACTGATACAACTGTTACCATGACTGTCATGTACTGTTGTTTACAGACTGATACAACTGTTACCTTGACTGTCATGTACTGTTGTTTACAGACTGTTACTTCTGTTACCTTGACTGTCATGTACTGTTGTTTACACAAAGTAAAGATGCATTCTTCTTAAGGACTGTGCTGTGTAAATTCCAAGCAATGTATAGATAACACGTGACAGTCTAGTTAAGGGTTGTGAAAGACTGTGATTCAGTCATCAAAAGATTTTAATAATCCAGGAGAAGTGTTTGTAATCCACTGTTATAGCTTGTTATTTGAATTAGCCCATAGCTGTTCAGGAACTGAAAATGGCTGCTACAGGCCTCATACTGGGATTTCTTATCTTATATACATAATGTGGTAGTGCAGAAATTGGCATAGTAGAATTGAGTTATGGGACAAAAAGTCTGAAAATCTTTCTATTGGCCTGTAGGTTAAATTCTTATAGACCCAGAAGCTGCCCAATAGTATTTTTTAAATCATGTGCTGGTGGTCCTGTGGAAGACTGGTCAACATTGAGGTTTCATTATCGTTATATCCCCTGACAATGTAGCGACTCCCTTTGAATATGAGGGTATATGTTTTACCAACAAAACTACTGTTGACATGACATTTATATAATATAAGTTATTAAAATATAGGTGCCAAATTAAATTATCTTCATTTTTTTGGGGAAAGAATTAGTATATTATTTTTCCTGGACTACCGGTATTCTCATTTTCATATATAATCTTGTCATTGTTCTGCAGAAATGTGAAATAAAATGCAAATTAAAAGATAATTTGACATTTAATTGTGTTTCATTTACAAATAGCTGCCAGGGGTAATGTGTTCAAATGATCCCTGCCTTTATGTACAAAGCTTCCAGTCCTTTATATGTGTAACATTAAGGAATATAATTTGCATTTTAATTATGAAGAGTCATTGATCTTTCATTTGAACAGAAACTAATTTACTCATTAACAAATGTGTGTTTGAGTGATATATATCAAGTGAAACCATATTTTAGCACAATGATTGCTTTCACATTCATTTAATGCTATTTGTTTCAACACAGAATCACTTGGAATAGGTATGAATGTGCACCTATTATGATCCATTGTGTATGATTGTTTCCAGCATTTTTATTTTTTTGGTGCTTTTATCCCTTTTTCTTGATAAAGACATGTTATACCTTTAGGCCAATTAAATTTATTTTTTGTTTGCTGTTGCGAAAATCACCTATTCTCATGTCATTTAAGAAATGTTACTTCTTCAAATTACATATTTTAAAAACATTTCAGTATTTCTTGTAAAGAATATAAGAATAATCCTGCCCCCTTTCAGAATTTTGAGTTGAGTTACAGTAAACAAATAACAAATTTAAGGATAGGCCAAGACAAATGTGTGGCCAGAATATATCTTTAGTTAGTTGAGTCTTTTTTATCCAATGCTTTGTCAGTGAAATATTGGAAATATATTGCTAAATGTTGTTTTTCTCCATTGATATTTTCAGAACATTAATTAACAAGATATCCAAGTCAATAGACCACTTTCGAGTTTTTTGCATTTCCATCAAAAATTTGGTTTTAGTGAACATCAGTCGTGCGTTTAGGGGCATTGTCACTTCCTTCCCATGTTGAACCAGCGGTTGAAAAAATATGATGCTATATTGCACGAATTTTTAGGCAAATTAAATTCTTAGTTATAATTGATAATCAGCACTGCTGTCATTAGGGAATTGTGATTAAGTACCTACGGAAATCATCATTTGTAGTT
This sequence comes from Mytilus californianus, assembly GCF_021869535.1. Lineage (NCBI taxonomy): Eukaryota > Metazoa > Mollusca > Bivalvia > Mytilida > Mytilidae > Mytilus > Mytilus californianus. Next base: position 25,201,292 of record NW_026262679.1, on the reverse strand, counting down.
TATCCTACATGATGATCACCAAGACTCTTGATGAACTTTAATAGTCCAGGGATACAGACAGTCCCCTCTATATATGGTAAATGACGTCACAAAAGCGTGCATAATTGACAAACATTTCCGGTGAAGGACATAACTTGAAAGTGGTCTATTACATGATCAAAAGTTTTCCAATGTTGAAAATCCAGTTTAAGTGCACAATATCATATTATAGTCAAACACATAGTATGCACAAATAAACAGCTTCCATTAAGATTATACATCAACGAGACCATAATCTAACAACACAAAAAATTTAAAACACTTTTTGCAATCAACATTTATTCTATAGTGAATGTAGCAAATGTAGATGTGTTTCGGTGTAGTTCTATGTTTATTTATTATTGTACGTACCCTGACTAGATATGTTGTTTTTAAAATAATATATAACTGTAGTACAAAAGTAGATGTCTTGTGACATCAGTCTAATTCTGTAGTTTATAGATCATTTGGTTTTAGAACTTATCTCAGTAATTGTAACATATTTGGTGTTCGAATTTAAAAAAAAAGATTTTATAGAAATGATTCATTATTTTGTATTATATTCAGTGTACAGGCAAGCTGGTGGTTAGTATGTAGATTGGACTATATGTCAACTAATATACTATGTATTTGAGGGACTAGAAGGTTGGGGAGGACTATTGTTTTTTCACATACTCACACTATATTTCATCACTTTCTATGATAGAAGGGCAAAGTCATGAACCATTTATCACATCTCTTATGTATATTTTCCCGAAAAAATCTCAAGAGGACTTTTTATTTTTCGAGCTATTTTAAAAACTAGGATCATGATTTTTTTGACATGTTGCTAAAAATTACATAAATAGAGATAATATTTTAATATATATAGTCTACAAGAATTTAATGAAACAGTACATAATCACAACTTTTTATGCATATAAATCCTTATGGTTAAGTTAATCTTTTGTATAAATGCAGATTTTAAACCCTTCTGGTTCATTGTTGGGTGTTATTGCAGGTCAAACTTTGCCTTATAGTCCTTCATTTACACTAGAGGGTAGCTGTGTTAACCGGTCATCTTCTAATCTCGAAAATGACTATTTGAATAAGACTTAGTAAAACTGAATTGAAAAATAATACTTTAATGAATTAAACTGTTTTTTGATTGATAAATGCATGATTATGCTTTTTAATTATTTTATAATTATTTGTAGGAACAATAACTCATTTGTAAAGATTTGGTTTTGGTAAATGTTTTAACCAATGGTGTTTTAGGTGTTTGAAAAATAACTTAGAAACATATATAAGGTCAAAGACTTGAGTTTATAGAGCTAAAAATAAGAAGTATGATTTCATATTGTTTGTTTTTTCCTATAGTAAGCAGTTTTATTTCATTATATTACATTAACTACTAGTCTCATGCTTTTGTGGTTTTGGTTATAGTTACACTTTCTGTCGCCAATTCATTTATTTCATGTAGAAAACATTTAATAAAAACATAATTTTACATATTCATTACTTTTCTCTTTTTTTTTACTCTTTGATTGAGTAAATCATTATTAATAACATGTGGTACTTTTAAAAATTCAATTGGTTTCTGATTTGGTGCTTTTGTCCTTTTAGGTGTTATAAACAAAACAGCTGATATTGAAATCCCTGAATATAAAGCATCACCACCTCCTACAATCAGGGACTATGTCAATCCTAAAGTCGGAGATAAACTGTACGAGTCAGACAACAAATTTATACAGGAATGGCTCACAGGTTAGTATACAATCCTTCCCTAATCTTTAACCACAAGCTTTCTCAAAATCAGGAGCTGTACAATATATATATATATCAACCTAAAAGTCAAAAGTAAATTGTATAAATTATACAGAAAAAATGGCAGGTTTGCTTACATCTTTGCATAAAATTAGGCTATAAAGTACTGTAAATTCAGAATTTATTGCGAGGTTTTTATTATTGCGAATAATGCGACTGGGTAAGTATCGCAATAATTAGAACTCGCATTCAGATATCTGATTCCTGACATCGCAATAATTAGACCCGCATTTTTGTCCATTCTTCAAAAATCGCAATAATTTCTGAATTTACAGTATTCAGTTTTATGTTTTAATCTTCCTAAAGGACAATCTTGTTCTAAGACAACCCATCAGAAAGCCTTGGGCAACACACTTATAAAGGTATGTCAGACATTGGTATACAACACTCCTCCATCCACAAATCAGATACATTCCTCATATAGTCATTTTTTGTAAAATGTGTGTTAACCCAAAATTTGAATATAAAAATCAAATCAATGATAACAGATGTAAAGAAATATTTTTACATTTTTGACTGCTATAAGCAATTTTGTATATTTCAGCAAACATTCAAATATATATAAATAATAAATATAAAAAAAATCAATTCGGAATCTTTAGTTTGTAAGGATTATAAAATGCTATTTCAGGAAATTTACAGAAAAGTTTAAGATTTACTGAATAAAACAGTTGATATATGTTAGGTGGTGAGCAGGTTTACTGAATAAAAGAATTGATGTATGTCAGGTACTGAGGAGGTTTACTAAATAAAACAATTGATGTATGTTAGGTGCTGAGCAGGTTTACTAAATAAAACAATTGATGTATGTCAGGTACTGAGTAGGTTTACTAAATAAAACAATTGAAGGTATGTTAGGTACTGAGCAGGTTTACTCAATTGATGTATGTTAGGTGCTGAGCAGGTTTACTAAATAAAACAATTGATTTATGTTAGGTGCTGAGCAGGTTTACTAAATAAAACAATTGATGTATGTTAGGTGCTGAGTAGGTTTACTAAATAAAACAATTGATGTATGTTAGGTACTGAGTAGGTTTACTAAATAAAACAATTGATTTTTTATGTTAGGTGCTGAGCAGGTTTACTAAATAAAACAATTGATGTATGTCAGGTACTGAGTAGGTTTACTAAATAAAACAATTGAAGGTATGTTAGGTACTGAGCAGGTTTACTCAATTGATGTATGTTAGGTGCTGAGCAGGTTTACTAAATAAAACAATTGATTTATGTTAGGTGCTGAGCAGGTTTACTAAATAAAACAATTGATGTATGTTAGGTGTTGAGTAGGTTTACTAAATAAAACAATTGATGTATGTTAGGTACTGAGTAGGTTTACTAAATAAAACAATTGATTTTTTATGTTAGGTGCTGAGCAGGTTTACTAAATAAAACAATTGATGTATGTTAGGTACTGAGCAGGTTTACTCAATTGATGTATGTTAGGTGCTGAGCAGGTTTTTTAAATAAAACAATTGATGTATGTTAGGTGGTGAGTGGGTTTACTAAATAAAACAATTGATGTATGTTAGGTACTGAGCAGGTTTACTCAGTTGATGTATGTTAGGTGCTGAGCAGGTTTTTTGAATAAAACAATTGATGTATGTTAGGTGTTGAGTAGGTTTACTAAATAAAACAATTGATGTATGTTAGGTGCTGAGTAGGTTTACTAAATAAAACAATTGATTTTTTATGTTAGGTGCTGAGTAGGTTTACTAAATAAAACAATTGATGTATGTTAGGTACTGAGTAGGTTTACTAAATAAAACAATTGATGTATGTTAGGTGCTGAGTCGGTTTACTAAATAAAACAATTGATGTATGTTAGGTGCTGAGTAGGTTAACTAAATAAAACAATTGATGAATGTTAGGTGCTGAGTAGGTTTACTAAATAAAACAATTGATGTATGTTAGGTGCTGAGTAGGTTTACTAAATAAAACAATTGATGTATGTTAGGTACTGAGCAGGTTTACTCAATTGATGTATGTTAGGTGCTGAGCAGGTTTACTAAATAAAACAATTGTTTTATGTAAGGTGCTGAGCAGGTTTACTAAATAAAACAACTGATTTATGTTAGGTGCTGAGCAGGTTTACTGAATAACAGAATTGATGTATGTCAGGTACTGAGTAGGTTTACTAAATAAAACAATTGATGTATGTTAGGTGCTAAGCAGGTTTACTAAATAAAACAATTGATGTATGTCAGGTACTGAGTAGGTTTACTAAATAAAACAATTGATGTATGTTAGGTGCTGAGGAGGTTTACTCAATAAAACATTTGATGTATGTTAGGTACTGATCAGGTTTATTAAATAAAACAATTGTTTTATGTTAGGTGCTGAGCAGGTTTAATCAATAAAACAATTGATTTGTGTTAGGTGCTGAGCAGGTTTACTCAATAAAACAATTGATGTATGTAAGGTACTGAGCAGGTTTACTAAATAAAACAATTGATGTATGTTAGGTGCTGAGCAGGTTTACTAAATAAAACAATTGTTGTATGTAAGGTGCTGAGCAGGTTTACTCAATAAAACAATTGATGTATGTTAGGTACTGAGCAGGTTTACTAAATAAAACAATTGATGTATGTTAGGTACTTAGCAGGTTTACTAAATAAAACAATTGATTTTTTATGTTAGGTACTGAGCAGGTTTACTAAATAAAACAATTGATTTATGTTAGGTGCTGAGCAGGTTTACTAAATAAAACAATTGATGTATGTTAGGTACTGAGCAGGTTTACTAAATAAAACAATTGATGTATGTTAGGTACTGAGCAGGTTTACTAAATAAAACAATTGATTTTTTATGTTAGGTACTGAGCAGGTTTACTTAATAAAACAATTTATTTTTTATGTTAGGTACTGAGCAAGTTTACTCTAAAGACAAAGAGAAGATAGTTATGTCATCAACCAGCCATTACAAAAAGTTCTACAAGATTGATCGACCAAAACCTGCAGATGGTTGGTATCCTATCGATGTAATGGAAGAAAAGGATACATACAGAACACAGTCTCCCACACCGACACCTAGAATGAAGAGAGTAGAGAGAGGATTCAAACGTTGGAAGGCTTTACCAGAACCAACAGTTAGTTTATGTTACTGTTAACCCAGTCATTGAAATTTGACTTTTGCTAAAACGTTTAATTTAATGCCTCCGTAGCGGAGGGGGCATTAAGTTTTACCCTTGTCCGTCTGTGCGTCCGTACGTACGTCCCATAGTTGGTTTCCATTCTCTAACTTTAATTTGCCTTAACCAAATGTTATGAAACTTATACACAATGCTTATTACCACATAACACAGATCAAGTTTGAATTTTGGTGGTGTCACTTCAACGGTTCTAGAGTTATGCCCCTTTACAAATGGAAAAATTGCCTAATTTTTCATTTCTGTTCTCTAATTAGTTTGCCTCAACCAAATGCTATGAAACTTATACACAATGTTTATTACCACAAAATCCAGATCAAGATTGAATTTTGGTGGTATCACTTTAACAGTTCTAGAGTTATGCCCCTTTACAAATGGAAAAATGGCTGAATTATTCGTTACCGTTCTCTAACTTAAGTTTGCCTCAACCAAAATGTATGAAACTTATACACAAAACTTATTACCACAAAACTCAGATCAAGTAAAAATTTGGGTAGCATCACTTTTACTTTTCTGTAGTTATGTCCCTTTATAACTTTATATAATATGCAAGCGGGGGCATCATCTGTGTCCCATGGACACATTCCCCATTTATTTCAGATTTAATATGATCATAAATGAAAAAAACAGAGAAATACAAAATTAGCTTATTTGAATCAACTCAAATAATTGCATGAAAAACTGTCATAAAATATAATATGATTTCAAAGTTCTGCTTGTTTAATATGATCAAACTGATAACCATAAACTTTTTTTTGGGGGGGGAGGGAGTTGAAATAAGTGCTTGTGAGTGATAAGTGAGTATAGTATGCTGATGTCTGCAGGCTACCTGCAGGGAAAGTGGGTTTTTATTTTGTGTAATCAAGTCCAATACAATGACTATATGACAAAGATTTTCATAGTCTTAATTTTGACCATTAAAAAAATACTATTGCAAGAGAAACAAAGAGTATATGATTTATTCAATAGGATGGAGAAGCCACATCCATGATACCACCAGGATTTGATCCAGAATTTCACAGGTCACCTGATCCTACTACTAGACGTCTGACTAAGCAGAACGCTTCCTTAGTACAAGTCAGTAAGTAGTAACTGTTGAAGTGGACATCATACAGATTTAGAGAATATCATTAGTTTTATATAGAACTTGTTTTTAGATAGTTGTACATAGATTATTTATATTATTTAAGGAAAGAATTACTAATTTTGAAAAAAATCATTTTAGCTCTGCAACAATTGTATATGAGTTCTAAGATCAATACAATAAAGGAATCACTTTGATGTAAGGGACTTTTTTTATGTAATATAATATATTTATTTATTTTGAATTCAAAGCAATGGCTAAACCATAAAAAGACAGTATTCACTTTAATATTTTAATTACCTTGAATATTTTGAACTATTTTGAGAAATTTTCTTACAAATAAACAAATTCTTTATTGCCAATTTGGATGCCCCTAGAGGCAGTGTTGTACAAAGGCAGAAAAAGTATAATCAAGTACTAAAAGACGATGAAAAAACACAAGTGTTTATATTCAAATGAATACAGTAATAAAATTGATGATGTATGTAGAGCTCTTTATATTGTCTAATATTATCTTCAAGATGAGGTATTTACTTATATCTCTATATACTAAAATTTCAAAATGTCATTATCTATTGAAATTTTTATGATAATCATTACTTGTTTCTGTTGTGTATCATGCATTTGCATTTGCAAAGAACATATAGCATTTTACATTTTTGTATTTCATAAGAATTACCAGAAATTTCAGACTCCGACAATATCATATACAAACCACCAGAAAGGAAAATGTCTGGTAAAATATTGTTTTGCTGCCACTATTGTGAATATCTATTTATCTTACTGACACAATGCCAGTCTGTTACTGTTTTATTGGCAACTTTTTAAGTTATTATTAGAATGGGCTACTTTTGTGGCTGCTATTCAGTTATCTTGTCAGAATGAAATATCTTTTCACTCTATTGATGCTTTCTATTTTACTGTTTATTTTTGTATTTGTTTTTTGCATGACTGTTTATCTACAGAGCTTGTTGTTTGTATGAATTGCAGCTTTCTGAGGAATGATGCCAAATTTTTGAGAGTATATATTCAATCATTAATATGCCAATGTGACTGCTAAAGTCTTTATTACTCAGCTTTAAAAGGGGACATCTCAGAAATCTAAGCTATAACATATCAATGCACAAAACGTAAACAAATTTATTCTCCACTGAAGCTCAAATATAAATAAAGGAAACAATTTCCTTCTTTGTGCATTTGAAAAAATGATTTAAATTAGATTGTAGGCTTGTTTACATATTTTTATACAATTGATATGTTTAACATATGTCTGAAATTGAAAACACAGTATTCTTTTCATATATTTGTGAAGGAAAAAAATGCTTCCAGTACTTTTCTTTGACAATTTTTTACCCATTATTAAACGGTGGTTTAAGTGGTCGGTAACTCATGAAAGCAAAGTGTGATATCATGAAAGAGTCAATTATTTTTTTGTATGTGACAATCAGATCTTGACAATGCTTGCAACAGATAAGAGATAAATTAGTTGTGCTAAGGAAATGATTGAATTCGCTGCTATGCCATGTAATCATAAACTGTAATTTACTATTATGTTAGTATTTACAGAATTTCATTTGTACTAAAACCATGTAGTCCCCCAAATGACATTGCTTTTAGGCTGGCTACTATTTGTCTAAATAGAAATGTCATCTTTTGATGTATTTTTATATACTTAAAATGAATATTATAATTTAAGTTGATGAATGGAGGCAGAGGTATCACTTGAGTGGACAGTTACTTGACAGTACTCCTGACGATTTGATCCGAGACATGGGCGACATCCAGTCCCATGTCAGACTACAGGCCATAGCTACACTCAGTAAAGTAGCAGAGTACAGGGCTGCCACAGAAGATCCCTTTAATATGGCCTTTAAAGACATACCATTAGACAATCCTTACTCTCGTAGCATTCCAGAGAAGTTGTATGTAGCATTAGAGTGTCTGCTGGAAGATTCTAATGACAGAGTTAGATGTGCTGCAGCAATAACCCTGTATTCATTGAATAGGCCATGTGATAAGGTAATGCATAAATAATTAGTTTGTTTTATTTCTTTAACAATGTTATACATTTATATCTATAATATACCAATGAATTTTATGTGAAAAAATAGTTAAATTTGATACATGATAAATGTTTTAAAAAAGATCACTCTAAAAGACTCATTTGAAATTGTTTAGTAGCTGATCAAGGAAATAATAATTATTATTGAACAGAAAAATTAGCCTTGTCATTTACATTATCTGTTATAAGGTTGAGAATGTAAAATTAAAGGTTAACAATTTTATAGAATGTTGCATAAGTAAAGAGATTTTTAAGAGGTAAACTGGTTTCACTGTGAGAAAAGTTTATGAATGTGGATGTTTTCTACTGGAAAAAGCACTTTGAAAAAAGTGTTCTGAACTTGCTATTTTTGTATTACAGTCTATATGAATATAAAACTTTATTAATTGGTGCATCGAAAGCCATTTTCTGGATTTACCTTCATCAGGAATGACTAAAAGCACAAATTTGAAAGCTGGGGGTGTATAAATTTTAAAGAGCTATACTTAACAAATGGGACCTTAACAGAATAGTTCAAACCATCTCAGTCAACTTTGCAACTTTGGGAATTGGAACCTTACTTTCTTAATAATTTCTAAATTTATCAACGGAAAATAACAAGACAAATCACTGACTAATGGACTAATGATACACTCGTATATTTTTATTATGTGTTCATTTTCAGGCCAAAGACATCATGTATGGAACAATGAAAGGAGAATCTCGGATAGATAGATGGGCTGCAGCTCAGTGTCTGGCTCATTCTGGAGTATGTAACTCGCTAATAGTAGGGGAGATAATCCACCAGCTACTGACCACAGAGGACACCATCAAACATGAGAGAGCTATATCTCTGCTTGGAAAACTAAGTATTTTCTCTGTAAGTGTTGAAGTTAAACTTGAAAGAGTTATACATATATCAAGGTTGGCAAAAACCCGGGTTTTATGAGTATTGCCCAGCCCAGTGGGAAATACTGGGAAAACCCGGGTTTTACTGGGTTTTACCAGGTAATACTGGGCAATACTGGGTAATATGAAATACTGGCCTGAATTTTAAGGTTTAAAACCACTTATTCATAGCCCCATTGCTTTCTATGTTAAATTCTGCAATTTCAAGCATAAATGGCTACTTTGTCTGAAGTTCAAATAAAGTGGCAGTTATTTCATGTCAAAACTGTACCTTATGCTGACTTGTGCTGAAAAAATCAACATACCTTTAATTGCATATTAGAGCGTACTGGTTCCCGGAAGTTTGATAGTACAAAAACAGGAACTTCTGATCTGAACAACAGGCCAAATGAGCCCTCCTTTTAAAATTTCATATACTTCTTTATTATTCAAATAAAACTTTCAACAAGGGTTCTACAGTGATCCCAAGTCCCCAAGCTTTCATTTGATACTAAAACTACCCAAATATTCCCACTATTGACAAAGATACAGCTATGCGTAGGAACTATTTTGTTTAAAATATGTACTACTTTCTTGTATGTTCTTTTGGACCGGGCCTGAATTAGTGGTTCTAAACCTTAACGTGGATTAATCACAAATACAATAAGTTATAGAATTTTTTTAAAATAAGATATAGTATTTTAATTTATAAGTTCACTTGTTTGAGATTATTAATAAAAAGTGTATAAATCTGAGAAAAGAATAATTTTCCAGCAACTCTAAGACAAGTGTACATGAAGAAATATAAGACAAATGTGAAAAGCTTTTCTTAATAATCCTCCTAAAAATCTATTTAATTACCATTCTGTCTAGATTGGTCAAAGTGTTGACTTAATGTCGAAGAATTCATTTTTTTTTTTTTTTTAATAAATATAACGTGTATTAAGAATTAACAATTATATTAAATTTGTTTTCATTATCTAAAAATGTTTACTTAGTTTTAGCATATGTTTATGTACATCACTAATTGATAAGTAATTATTCAGATTATAACACACATTTGTTTATATAACAACAACCAGCCTTTTGATTTCAATGAGTGTTTATGGCCTGTCCCCTTAGGGTGTTTATTTACCAATAGGAATGTATAACAATTAAAATTTAAAATTCACTTAAACACTGCAATTAAATGCATTTTTTTCAAAGTTTCAAATTGGATTATTGAAACAAAGCTTCGAAATTGACAAGGTATCCTGAAATGTGCAAAACTTGTATTCTGCCTACATAGAACTAGTGGAGAAAAGGAGGAAATTGAATTGTCAATCTTCAGGAATGACTCTTGATGGTTATCTGTATAGAATGTATATATTTAGCTATAATACTATTAAACTACAACAAACCTTTACTATTTTGTGTTAAAATAAGCTTGAAAAATCATATTACCCAGTATTGCCCAGTATTACCCGTTTCTGGGAGTATTGCCAACCCTGACATATATGCTTTGAAATTTTGGTATATTGTGTATATATTTGATGGTCAATCTTTTAAAATTTTGTATATTCTGTGTTAGTGATAGTTAAAAATTAGGGAAATTAATCTCTGCTAGATAACCTAGTATATTATGTGATTGATTGATAACAGTTTAATACCATAGTAGCACATATGGGCTATGTCACAGCAAGAACATATTATGTTGAAAAAAACACAATAAAAAGTCAGTCAAAGATCAATCACATAGGTAAAAATCTATTTTGCATACAATATTACTATTCACGTATGTAAATGTGAGAATATTTTGCATAGATATGAAATGAAAATAGATATAATTCCTTGCTGGGAAAGCTTTTATCATCCTTGAAACTAATATTTGTCAGATTTGACTCTGAGTTAGAAATTAGGATGAATATATAATGCTTAGATCATCACATACATCTTGCCTATAGCTTCCGCTTTATAAATTTATACCATGAATTTATTTGAGAGCTTATAAGATAGCAACATGAAATCCAGTAAAATATCACTTCCTGGGATCTTATTCTGTAAGAGTATTTACAAATTTTGTAAGCGCCACATCTCAGTTAGATAGATATTCTGTCACTGATGGTGCCATACCAATATCATATTTATCAACCATTACAATAAAGACATTGTTTTAAGCCATTCATTTTATCTTTTTTAATAGAGAAATGTAGGGCATTCCAAAATTCTCTTAACTTTAACATATTACATGTACATTCTACTTTCAGCCATTGGTTCATGGAATGACAGCAGAATTATTAAACAGTTCAAGCTGGCGACATAAAGTGATAGCCTGTAAAATATTACCAACTTTACATGGTACAATTAATAAGGTATAAAGCTTTAGAAGTAATTGCTATTGATTTTATTCTTAGGAAAAAAAAGATAATCTATGTTCATTTATTGTCTTTTTTTTAGTATTGGTAGTTTGTATTGCCAAAACCTTAATGGTAAGTGTTTTCTATTATCAAAATAATTAAATTAATAGCTGTCTTTATGGTTGTGTGTTTGGGTTGTCTTTGGGGGTGGGGGGGGGGGGGGGGGGGTATGTCTTGTCATATATTGTCCAATGGATTATTGACATTTAAGAAATTCCTTGTAATGCAGCTTCACTTGTTATTCTTTTAGTCTTCACTGGACACTTTTATTTTACCAACTTAAAATATGGTTGTTACCAATCAGCCCCTTCTAAGCAATCAAATCAAAAACATGTTTGGTAGGGAAACTCTTATGTTTCAAAACAAATTTCTGATAAGACAAAAAATCCATTAATACCCAATGACAACCAATGGGCCTTAAATGCTGAGTAGCATGAAGAGGGTAGGTGAGGTGAGGTGACGACCAATGGGCCATAAATGCTGACTAGCATGAAGAGGATAGGTGAGGTGAGGTGACAACCAATGGTAAGATGTTTGACTTGGGACAGATATATTTACATATGTCCTTTTTAAACCAGTTTATTACATATCAACACTAACTGAATGTTATAACCATATACTGCCAGTTTAGATAGCTTGTTTATATGTTAAATTTTGTAGGATATTACAAGTAAATTATCAGATTTAATGTGGAATGATTGGCACTCGGATGTAAGGAAGAGTGCAGCTCAGTGTCTTGGTAAAACTAGTCATGGAAAGGAAGTGCATGATGACTTAAAGGAAAGACTCACTATAGATAATGAAGAAATTAGACTGGAGGCTATCAATAAGATTGGACAACTAGGTAATGATAGATTTGAAAGGGGAGATGAAGAATTTAACATGAAATATGTTACGAAGTAAAGGTCTTCAGACTGGTAAATGTTCATATACAGAAAAACCTGATTAAAAGTACTTTTTACATCTATTATAAAATAAACTGTTCTTTTATAAATGGACAGTGAGAGCTAATTTCTTTATATTGGGAGTTTAAATCTGTTTTTGCATTTAGTACTATACATTGATATTTTCTATGTTGTAGGTATAATGACAGCTAAATTGTTGCCTACTTTCCTGAAATGTTTTGAGGATGACTATATATCTATCAGATCAGAAGTCTGTATTACCTGTGGTAATATTGAGCTTAAAGATGAAGTAGTCGTAGAGAAATTGATCCTTCTAGCAACCTTTGACCCCATCTGGAAGGTCAAAGCATTAGCATTCCAAGGTAAGTTTAACACATGATATTACACTGTTGATGTTTTTAACATTACAGTAATATACTGTGACTTTAGAAATTAATGCCATATTTTCAATAATATGAAAAATGCAATGGCATGAGCATCCCAATAATTAATTTTGCTTTGTTGTCACTTGTTGAAAATGCCCTATAACTGCATACACTGAAATCTGAATTTATAGTATTTGGAATTACTACACAAAGTGTCTTTAAAAATAAACTTTATTAGTACCAGTCTTAGATACAGAAAAAAAAGTTGGGCTTGCCAAGAATTTTGATCATGTTTCTTGCTATAGTTTAATAAAACTAAAATTTGTGTCAAGTAAATTTATGGTTATTCCTTTTATACTGCATTGCTTTAAACTATTCAGAAGATAATATGTTGAGTGAAAGTTGTGAATTTCAACCTGCAGTCAAATAAAAAAATCAACAAAGCTATTTGCCGTAACATTTTTCTGTGGAAAAATTGTTATCATCAGCAGGCTGTATACCATAAGTGACTTTATAGATCGATTTTTGTATACATGCACAGTAAATACAGGTTGAATTTACAAAACGCACACTGGCAGTCTAAGGATTTATTGGTAATCCATAATTTGTTGAAAAAGAATTCATGAAATCTGTGCCATTGCAAACATGATACAAAGAAATATTACATTCACTTTTTAATACCAAAATGTTCAATATGTTCCTTACTTTGAAAGTAAAATGTACTAGACAGAGTATAACTATAGGGAACATTTTACTGAATGTCTCATTTCAATTCTATTTAAAATCTTGTATGTAGCAGGTTTATATTGTTTGACAACTGTAATGCACTATTTGAATGTTTTTCATGTATGTCAATGTAGAAAATTCCATACCTTATACAGTCCATAGTATTGAATTATAATTGAAAAAAAGGATATAGGGTATTCTTCCATGACCCGAAATCAGTACATGCAGAGCAAAAAACACAAAAAGAAAAGGAACAGTGCTTTTATTTCTGTTCTTCATTATTATATCTGATTGTTTTGATTATTATACTAAAGTCAGTGCTGAAAACTTAACACCTCAATTAAAAAATTTTTGCAGCATATGAAGAAGCTCTCAGACCAATTGTTTGGCAAGTACATAATTCTTTAATATTTTACTTTTAGCCTTAGGCAATATTGGAGTCATATCAGAAGAAATAACAGAATGTTTACTGTGGGCTGTCAGATATGAAGAGAAGGCAGCTGTACGAGCTGAGGCATGCCATACTATTGCTGTATTAGAATTGCAAACAGAAGATGTTGCAGAGGTCCTACAAGAAAGATTTTTAGTAGAATCCAGTCCAATAGTCAGAGAGTGAGTAATTCAGAATAATCATTACATCAATGAACATGTATTTGAATTTTTTACAAACTTTTTAATGTAAAATAGTACTATTTGGTGTATGAAGTGACAATTTTAAACATTTAGAATAATTTGGCTTGTTTTAGCAGATACAACGAAACTAATATGAATGACTCATTTAACAGAATATTATTGCAAATTGTTTATAGGAAGAAAGAAGTAAGAATCAAACAAGGAAATACTAAAACCACCAAGTTTTTAAGGTGAAATTACCATAGTTTAAATAATACAAAACAATAAAAGATAATAGAGAGAAAATTGCTGCCCAATATTTCATGCTAAAAGGTTATTGTCAAGTGATATTGTGAAAAGAGAATAAAATTAAAGGAGAATAGAATGATAAATCAGTACAATATATAGACTGTCAGTTTGCTGTTATGAACTATTAGTTTGGTATTGGTTTTACTTGTTGTACCATGCTATAGTAACTAAATAACTGTTTATATTACAGTGAAATAGCGGCTACTTTGCAGATGTTCGGTATTAGTGCTACTGAGGATATGGACATGGTGACGCAGATAAAAAGTGAAGTCCGTAAACTGTGTACACGTAACAATATTGCCAGTCAAATTGTCCTGAATGAAAAAGATCAACAAAAAGAGGAAAATCTGGCTCGTATGATATATGAATCTCAGAAAGAGGTTAAGGTACACCAAGACAGATTTTTATGTTGCTACTTTCTGCACTTAACCTTGTAGATAATTTATGTTAAAGTTTCCAAAATTTGCATAATCTTCATTATCAACACTCACAGGTAGAATTTTTGAGTATTTCTCCGTTTAAGAATCATGCAGTTATTAGCACTTGATTAAGCTAAGGTACCACTACCTTTTCCTTTCATATTTTAAAAAGCCTCCATTTCCTTATATTCAAACCTACAAGAAGACCATACTAATTATACACCTTTGTATATATATATATATATACTTATTGTACATATTTGCACATATATAATTATATACTATAAATCTTACATATTGCATATTAAATAATCATACTTCTTTGCCTGTATACTAATTGTACACCTTTGCACATAAATAATAATCTTACAACTTCACATATAGACTAAAAGTTCATCTTTGCATGTAAACTGATTATACATCTTTGCATATATACTCATTGTACATCTTTGCATCAAACTGATCTTACAAATTTGCATATTAACTAATTGTACTTCTTTGCATATAAAATAATCATACTTCTGTGCCTGCATACTGATTGATTTTTAGCTCATCTGGCCCAAAGGGCCAAGTGAGATTTTCTCATCACTTGGTGTCCATCGTCATCGTTGTCGTCCGTGATCATCCATTTTTACAAAAATCTTCTTCTCTGAAACTACTTGACCAAATTTAACCAAACTTGGCCACAATCATCATTGGGGTATCTAGTTTAAAAAATGTGTCCGATGACCTCACCTGCTATCCAAGATGGCCAACATGGCTAAAAATAGAACATAGGGGTAAAATGCAAGTTATGTCTATTATTTTGAAAATCATTTTAAAAAGAGAAAATCTGACAGGGCAAAAATGTTCAGAATGTTGAGCTCTACGAATTGTTCATTACGTCAAAGCTGTCAGAGGACATCTACTTGGAGTTATTGCCCTTAATGACAAATATTACCATTTTTTTTCATTTTTGCCTATTATCTTGAAAACTAAAATAGATACAGAAAAACTTTAAATTACAAAAATGATCAGCAAGACAAGATCTACAAATAAGTCTGCAACTGGTCTAAATCGCCGAGATTTATTTCATGAATTCTATTCTCGTTTACAATTTTGAAGAGTGTCCTTTCTTGAATATACACATAGATCTAGGTGAGCGGCACAGTGCCTCTAGTTAAGTCTTAGATAAATGATTTTTTTTTATTAGTTGTTATTGGCTTTGAACAAGCTGTCAGTAACTGTGAGTACTCTCAGATTTGTACATTGTGTTTTTTTTGTTTTTAGGGATGTATAAATACCCTGCCACGTCCTGTTTGTGTTTTTGTTTTTCAGCTTTGTAAAGATCTGATGAGTTAAGCCCTTTTCAACTGATTTTTATAGTTTGTTCTTATGTTGTACTGTTACACCACTGTCCAAGGTTAGGGGAGGGTTGGCGCCTTCAAACATGTTTAACCCAGCCACATTCTATTTATGCCTGTCCCAAGTCAGGAGCCTGTAGTTCAGTGGTTGTTGTTGGTTCATGTCTGTCATATTTGTTTTTCCTATATTGTTTTGTTATAAATTTGGCAGTTAGTTTTCCTAATAGAATTGTTTCATATTTTTCATGGTAGGGGCTTTTATAGCTGACTATACAGTTTGGATTTTTCTCATTGTTGAAGGCCGTACCGTTACCTATAATTGCTTACATTCACTACATTTGAACTCTGGTGAATAGTTGTCTCACTTGCAATCATACCACATCTCCTTATTTATTTTTATACTAATTGAACACCTTTGCACATATATACTAATCTTACAACTTTGCATCATTACTAATCATAGTTTGTATATATACTATATAATCATACTTCTGTGCATGCATGCTAATTGTACACCTTTGCACATGTATACTAGTCTTACAACTTTACATCTTTACTAATCATAGTTTATATATATGTAGGACTCAAATCCATGGTGGGTTCCAGATCTATGGCAGATCCCTAATCTATGGCAAATATGACGTCATGCCATCCCAAATCTATGGCAGATTTGTTACAATCCTAATCTATGGCAAGTTTTGTAATTTCCTAATCTATGGCGGATTTTTGTTGTTTCCAAATCTATGGCAAATTTTGTGCATATGGAAAACAAGGCAGTACATATACGATTGATGCCTTTTCTTAAACAAGTGAAAATGTATGAAAACGGAAGCATGTTTATAAACATTTTTGAAACAAACATTCCTATACCATAATACAGACCTCAGGATTAAAATGATGCGCCCCGGAAAAATAAGCGTCTGCTCTTTGGTCGGTTTGTTGTCTCTTTGACATATTCCCCATTTTCATTCTCAATTTTATTAATTTTATGGTACCTGTTTAGTCTATTTATTAAACGAACTAATAAAAATGGAAGTCCCATGACAAACAAGAAAGCAGTTTTTTTTATGAAAAGAATCAAACAGTTTAATTTTTCATATAATATTTATTTGAGCGTTAATCAATTTTTTTTTAACTAATGACGATTTAAGTCAAAGTGGTATCCTGTAAATTTCATCTCTCACTTTATATACATTGCCAGGCGTAGATGCTAAAATATAAATTATAACTCCTTTCCTAAAATATCCACTACTAAAAACAGCCGTGCCTTTATTCATCGCGGGATTCGGACAGTACAGCACATCTTCCTTTAAACCATCGGCTAATTGTTTTTAGAGGGAGAGTGTTTCCCTGTGTTTTTGTTTGTAAAAATATGAAATCTGTGAGCCCCGTGTTAAATATTTGTTTTCGGTTTACATCATACAATTAAAAGAAAAAAATTATAAATGGTGTTCAAATCTATGCCGGTTCTGCCAACGTTAGCGCCGGCGACGACGACGTAATTATGGCGTTATTTAATTGTGACACTATATGTTACTCTTTTCCCCGGAAAATTACGCAATTTCAAGATCTGCCATAGATTTGGAGAAAACAAAAAACTGCCATAGATTTGATTTGTAACGTCATATTTGCCATTGATTAGGAATCTGCCATACATTTGGAACCCACCATAGATTTGAGTCCTACATATATACTATATATAAAATCATACTGCTGTGCATACATACTAATCATACTTCTTTACACATGTATACTAGTCTTACAACTTTACATCTTTATTAATCATAGTTTGTATATACTATAATCATACTTCTTTGCACATATCATAATCATACTTCTTTGCACATATCATAATCATACTTTTTTACACATATATATACACTACTTTTACATCTTTTTATATATACTAATCAAACATCTTTGCACATATACTAATTGTTGCTTTCTTTTTTTAACACAGCTCTTTTTCCGCAAAAAGCACCCATATATTCATGCTAAGCTTAAAAATGCAGGAAAAAATAGGAAAGCTTGTCACTTCGCTATTAGCTATCATCATTTCTCATATAACTTCATATTACACAATGTGAGTATAATCTAATATTTTAACATAATAAAAAGAAAATAAGGCCCCTAAAATAAGTGTGTTTACAATCTGACATCTGATTGACTTTAACCCTAAACATTTTTTCTGTGATAAAATTGAGTTATCTTTCTTGGACCAAAATGTCCTGTAAGGGCATTCTTCCATGCATAGCACAAAACTTGACAAAGAGACCAACACTTTCATGATTTAACAACATATTGTATGAATTTTAAGTGATCAATGCTCTTTTATGAACATAATGTAACGCCCCTGGTCAAGCATTACGAAGCTAAACTATTGTGTGTGTATATTAATATACAGGACCAACCTTGGTAGCAGTAACTTTCAGTGGTAATTGTGAAACTGCAATTGTAACTTGGAAATAACTTGGTAGCTTAGCTGAGCAGTCTAGACACTGGTTTCTAAATTTGTAGTTAGATGAAATATAAGAAAAACAGTTATAAGTTTCTACAATGACTATTTAATCAGTCATGAATATTAATAAACATCATCAGTAAATGCCCCAGAGCAAGAAAACAGTACAGGGACCCCCCCCCCCCCCCCCCCCCCCCTTGGACATTAATTGTCATGTGTTAATATGGAGAATATGGAGAAAGTGTAGTAAAACATCATCTAGGTCATTCATGGTTTGGTCCATTAATTCAAAGGGGATACATAAAATATCAAAGGTACCCGGTACATGTATTTTATGGGTTGCATCGACTGTGGCATATTTTGTTTGCTCTGGTAATTTCCTTGGTATCAGGAGTGAATGCCCGGGTGGTGGGCCACAGTCTCTTAGGAGAACTGATATGCACTCGATTTTATACAACTGTCCCACCAAAGTCTTGTGGCCCTATGGTGAATGTGGGCAAATTACGTAATGCAGATTGGCTGCTGATCTCAGGCCATGAGGTCAATAACGTCAATATAGTTGCTGATGCTAAACTATACCATTATTTCCAGAGACCTTACTAACAATATTTACACACAATAACAATAAAGGTATATTTAATGTTCATCAAATGTCTGCATACGCTTTGGCTAACAGTAAACGGCAAACACAGAAAGTATACGTGAGTGTTTACTAAGTAGCCTGAAAAAGTGGTATGTACATACCGAACAGCCTACCTACTAAACCGTAACAATATTATTATATCTTTTTCCAGAATAATGCATTGACAACAAAATCCTTGTAAAAACAATTGTGACAGGACTATTTAATTAAGGATGTATTCTTCTGACGTTTCAGTCTCGTTGAAATCTCGTTCAGGAATTATTTCCAAAACATGTGATACAAGTGGAAAATATCAATGAATTTAAAAAATGTTATAATCAAACTGAACTCTGTGAAAAAATTGTGCATTTACAATGAATAGTTTTTGAGTAATCAATTTTTCAAATTTTATTACCAATCAAGTCAGTCTTTTTAGCCAAAATTTTGAGAAAATGGGTGAGGGGTACAAGAAATGATTTTACCAGAAACATGTACATCCCATATCACTTTTTTCTTTTCAAATTTCTTAGATATGTATTTTTTCAATCATTTATAACAAAGAAGTTGAAATGATATGCATTTTGTTCTTTAAACAGAGAAAAATCACAAATTTACGAAATTGACAGCATGGTAAATTTGACACAAAAAAGCATCAAAATATGATAAAACTTTCTTATATTAACACCTACCTATACTTTTTTTAAGTTAAATTTATTCAGATTGGTCCACTTCATCTTTATTGAAAGTATGAAAAAAAGTTTAATTGTGGAACTGTGATTTTTTTCACGAAAATAGCCCAAAAATAGGTAAAAATTTATGAAAAATGGGAAAATCATCAAAATTGGGTACTTTCAAAGGGCCGTAGCAAAAAAAGAAGTGCCCCACCATATGATTTTTTCTTCTCCAATTATTTTTTTCAATCATAGAAACCCAAAAATCAGGTTAAGAAAAAAAGTTTAATTCTTGAAATTTTTGGCTCCTCAGAGGTGTACATCCTTAAATAGTTTTTGTCGAGCCTGCGACTTTTGTCGCAGAAAGCTCGACATAGGGATAGCGATCCGGCGGCGGCGGCGGCGGCGGCGGCGGCGGCGTTAGCTAACTTCTTAAAAGCTTTATATTTTAGAAGATGGAAGACCTGGATGCTTCATACTTTGTATATGGATGCCTCATGTTACGAAGTTTCCGTCAGTCACATGTCCAATGTCCTTGACCTCATTTTCATGGTTCAGTGACTACTTGAAAAAAAAGTTCAGATTTTTTGTAATGTTAAATTCTCTCTTATTATAAGTAATAGGATAACTATATTTGGTATGTGCGTACCTTGCAAGGTCCTCATGCCTGTCAGACAGTTTTCACTTGACCTCGACCTCATTTCATGGATCAGTGAACAAGGTTAAGTTTTCGTGGTCAAGTCCATATCTCAGATACTATAAGCAATAGGTCTAGTATATTCGGTGTATGGAAGGACTGTAAGGTGTACATGTCCAACTGGCAGGTGTCATCTGACCTTGACCTCATTTTCATGGTTCAGTGGTTATAGTTAAGTTTTTGTATTTTGGTCTGTTTTTCTTATACTGTATGCAATAGGTCTACTATATTTGGTGTATGGAATGATTGTAAGGTGTACATGTCTAGCTGGCAGGTGTCATCTGACCTTGACCTCATTTTCATGGTTCAGTGGTCAAAGTTAAGTTTTTGAGTTTTGGTCTTTCTTTCTAATACTGCATGCAATAGGTCAGCTATATTTGGTGTATGGAATGATTGTAAGGTGTACATGTCTAGCTGGCAGGTGTCATCTTACCTTGACCTCATTTTCATGGTTCAGTGGTCAAAGTTAAGTTTTTGAGTTTTGGTCTTTTTTTCTAATACTATATGCAATAGTTCAACTATATTTGGTGTATGGAAATATTTTATGATCTATATGTCAGTCACGCAGGTTTTATTTGACCTTGACCTCATTTTCAAGGTTCATTGCTCAGTGTTAAGTTTTTGTGTTTTCGTCTGTTTTTCTTAAACTATAAGCAATAGGTCAACTATATTTGTTGTATGGAAGAATTGTTAGCTGTACATGCCTGCCTAGCATGGTTCATCTGACCTTGACCTCATTTTCATGGTTCATTGGTCAATGTTTAGTTTACTTGGTTAATGTTAAGTTTATGTGACAGTTGTAATAAAGCTTTATATTTAGGACTATCAACATAATATCAATGATTAGTAAAGAAGGCGAGACATTTCAGCGTGTGCACTCTTGTTGTTTATAAAATGCATTTCACCAACCAACTTGACTTTTTACAGGTATTAATGGAATATCACATATCTATTTTGTCTCATACATGACAAAATATATCATATGATGTTTCAGTCTGAGTAAACTTCTAAAGTTTTACAGGCATATATTTTGGGTTGATATATCATGTGATACAAATTTTACCATGTAGTTTCACTTTTACTTCTATCCTTTTTCTGTAACCACTATTCATCACTACAACACTCAGTTTTTTTAATCAAATTTACAATTTACTGCAAAGTTCCTTAAGAACATATATATGATTAAAGTTTTCTTTAATTCACTTTCTTTACAATAAATGTATTGTAGTTATATTAAATATTTTTCAACCAGTGGATGTCAACTTTATGTATAATAAGTTGCAGATATTTTAGTAAAGTATAGTTTGCCTTTGTTTGGCAGATTTACCCAGCATGCAAAATGTATGTTTTGTCGCACTGTGATGTCATAGTATACATAGCATGCTTTATTAGCTAAGCAGCATATGGTGTCACAATGCCTATCTGTTTTGTTAAGCATCTTTTTCAGGTAATAGAATCAACTATATGATCTGCTAGTATTTTGTAAAATCATTTAATAGATACTTTTAAAATGTTAATTATAGTAGCATTGATAGTTTGATTTAGTTTACTGACCTTAACCAACTTTTATCATTTAATAGGTTCATCATTATTATAAAGAAAAAGCAAAATTCTATTAATTATGCATCTAAATACATCTTGTGAAATTTTTTTAACAGGAAAATGAAAGAGAAAAAGAACCCATTATGCAGAGAATTAGATCTATGTCTCAGGCCAGTAGTCGAACTGAAACACCCGCTCCCAAGATTGTAATTGAAACAGACACTCCAGCCTCACCTGTACCCAGCAGGGAGGGAGCAGTATTTACACCTACTGCTGAGGAGGAACTAGATACAATATTGTCGAGGGAGGAGTCTACAGCCACACCAGAAACTGTTTCAACAACACCCGGTCTCAAATCACGTACTGAGAATGATGAATCTGAATCAGAATCTAAATCTAGATTGGAGAAAATTTCAGAGCGAGCTGACAGTGGTAGTCAGTTGTCACAGTCTATGACAGAAGAAGAAGAGAAACCAGTTAGTAGACCAGGTAGCAAGGTCAAATTCTTAGAAGTTGAAGAAAAACCATTGACTGCACCATCTAAATCCAGTGCCATGGGTTTGGGTTCAGAAATCAGGGCATTTAGTAGAGACGCTATTAAAGAGCGTGACAAAATCAATCGAGAAGCAAGGAACACATTTGCTGCATTTGATGAGAGGTATGCAGATTTAACTGACGACTTGTTACTAGTAGACAATGCATACTTAGGTAAGATGCCCAGTGAAGAAAGAATAACTTCTGTATCCATTATTAGTGAACCAGCACCTACATATGAACTGAAAGCCAGAGAAGGCCAGGCTGATGAAGCTTTCCCAGTAGATGATGATTGATCATAAAGAATATACAGTCCTTTGTAAATGTTTTACACGAAAACCAAGTGTTATTTCAATGGTCAATTAATGTGACAAAGAAGCAAAACCAGTATGTACTTTTTGTATAGTCACACACAGTGTAAATGTTATTAACTTGGAATATATTGTTATCTTATTTGAGTTAACTAAAAAGACAGATCTAAAACTATTGTTTTTAAAATTATTTTCATTTGATTAGATTATTATTGTGATCTTTATGCATTTAAAAAAATATGTTTGTTTGTATCAAGAGTTTACAATTTTATGTAATTTATTGTACTTAAAATCTAGAAACAAATTTTGTCTACACTGGAATGTACATATATTCTTCTGATCCAGGTATTTTATAAGTTAAGTTTTTTCAATGACGGTTTTTTAAAAGGACAAACAAATTAAACCTTATACCTGCATTTATTTAGTATTACCGTTAGTTTAATTTACATAGGAATGTCTGTTGTTCAAGTGGGTTAGTGTTGTATATTCAAATAAGGAAAGTTTTCAGATAAATACGCTGTATGTTTTATGGTTGTAAAACTACTTAGTTGAAAAAATGATTTCCGATTATTTCGTGAGACTTAATGTGTTTTGAAAGGATGACAACTTATCAATTCTGATAAATAAACTGGCCATAAGAGAAAAAATGATGTAGTCTACATAAGAAAAGTTATTTCAACATAAATAAACCATAGCGGTAAAAATGTAAGAGCATACACTTGATGGAGGGGTACATTTTTAAAAACTGTTGTATATGACCTTTATAATTAATTACAACAGTACAAATGTACAGTCTTTCTCTCACTTTTCTGAGATCATTGCTTACAGAACACTTGATGCTATTAACACATGCAGTGTAAAAGTACTCTAAATGTATTTGTACGAACTTGTTTTCATTGTTGAATACAATATGTTGATTGTATATATTTGAATAGATAGTCAGTCAATTTAATAGAAACAATATGCTAAAATCAATTCCCCAAGATATATTACTTTCTGCCAACCATTGAAGCAGCTGGAGATAATATACTTAGGGTAATATTTGAAGACCATCTGATAGTAAATGTCTCTGACTAAGTCTGTCAGCAATACACAACTACTTTCATTTGTTTTTTGTAACATTAATTACCAGATTTACTATATTTTGCTATTAACAAAACAATTGATTCATAATGTTTGGTCTGATGTGTATTTTATTTTTTAATGAAAACTTGACCAATATCTATTTTCTGTGATATTTTGAATCTGTGATATTGTAAATTTCATTTGAGACATTAAATGAAGATTGAATAATTAATTCAGATAGTTTTTACTTCTTTTAATATTTAGTTAATTTTTTATTGTCCATTATATAACTAAAGGTTATTGACATTGAGACCAGAGGCCAGCTAATTTAACGTTAGTCAATGAAATAGACATCTACACTCATACCACATTTTCTTATATCTATCTAGAGGTGTACAGCCCTTTAACAAGCAGCCAAGTTTTATGACTTACTTCAAATCAAAGTCTGGACATGCTGTAAATAAATTCAAAAGACATGACTAAATATCTGAAACATACTTTAAATTATCAATAGAAAAAAAAACATGAAAGGATGGTGACAACCACTGGCAAGTTTCCAGCTTTTTGGTTGAAATCCTATTATGAATTCAGATTTATGTACTAATTTATCTTATTTTTAATATTGGAACATCATTAAAAAAAAGATGGTGATGTCCACTGGCAGTATTAGAAAAGAACAGAGTTGTACGTCTCTGGCCAGAAAAACATATCAATGTTCCACTATACAAACAACTAAAATGCCATAAAGACCAAATGTACTACTCAATTTACATGAAATTCCACTTTTCTTCACACTTGATAATTAACTCATCACAACAAAGTTACAGACTGGATAGAGTTAAATCAAATATTTATAGGCTACTGTATACTATGCTCTTCATGAGGAATATCCCTTGCTCTTGTTTAATAAAGTGTCATCTTTGAAAGTTTGATTATCTTTAGTGAAGAAATGTCAAATTTTACTTATTTTTGAGAATATATATATATATATAAGAAAGTCTAGGCAAAACATCAAAACAAGATGTGAACTAGGTGGAACTGTTATTTTATTGTCTAAATTTTATGTCTCTCACTCATCTATAGAGATCTCTCCAGTAAAGAAAAGGCACAGCAAACATATTCTACTACTGGCAAGGTATTTGCATGGCAAATAATAATTAATCTATATGGTTAATGGGTGGGGCTTTTACATGTTTTCAATATTTTATAGCAGCTTATGTTATGAGGGGCAGGTCATGATCCCCAAACCCTTACAAAATCTATGGTGCACTATAGTCTTGTCATTACAATTCAGAAGGCATATGGTTTAGTGGTCAGGGATCTGAACTGTTTTTGATATTTATAATGTTTTTGACCCGTCCATCTGTCTGTCCGGCAGTTCTTGTCATTGCAACTCCTCTGAAACCACACAACAGAATTTCACGAAACTTTGTAGATAATAAGGACATACTATGTAGATGTGCATATCGACAGGAAATTATGATTCAATTTTTTTTCTAGGAGTTATGCCCCTTTGAACTTATTGGCCTCAATATACTACTGCAACAGTTTGTCATCGCAACTCCTCTGAAACCACACAACAGAATTTCATGAAACTTTGTAGATAATAAGGACATACTATGTAGATATGCATATCGACAGGAAATTAAGATTCAATTTTTTTTCAATTAGTAAAGCCCCTTTGAACTTATTGGCCTCAATATACTACTGCAACAGTTTGTCATCGCAACTCCTCTGAAACAACACAACAGAATTTTATGAAACTTTGTAGTTAATGAGGACATAATATGTAAATGTGCATATCCACAAGAAAATTTTTATCAGTTGAGTTTTGTAGAGTTCTGCCCCTTTGAACTTAGGAATCTGGTGAGATTTTGTTTGTCCAATGACAATGTGGGGGCGTGGGGTATGTGAGCGTGCTCACAAAGGTTCTTTAATTGTAACAATTTAGGATACAAAGGGTCAGGGGAAGACTCCCAAGAACAAAACCAATGGTGCACTGTAAAGGTCTTTTACAATAAAGGAAATTTAAGGTTTATGGGTGGGGATCTGAATAAACCGTTGGGTGCACTGAAAAGGTCTTGCCATGGCAAACAAGAAAATAAATGGTTTTAGGATGGACATCAAAATTTTCCTAAATTACTTATTGGACCTTGATGTCAAGTCAAGATCATAGGTCATGCTCAATGGTACATGATACATTTGTCTCAGGTAATGCAAATGTCAAAAGCCTATGTCAAACAATAAACAAAAATTTGTTCCCGACAAAAAAATGTAAAAGAAATCAATTAATTTGATCCTGAGGTCAAAAGTCAAGGTCACACATTGGTTGTGATGATGCATAACACACGGTAATACACCTACATATATAATATCCTAAGAAAAGATAAAAAAAAGTTTTGGCCTTGAAAAAAAAAGTATGAGAACAAGAAACTGGAGAAGAAGAAATGCTTATAGACAGTATGTCTTGTGTTGAAGGGGAGACATAATAAATTTAGCAAAAGCTACCACAAAGATCCACCAAACAGTTGTTACAAAACTTGACCCTTGAGGACCTAAAATAAAACTTCCTGAATCAGATGGTTCATTGTCCTAATACAAAAAAAGTTATGTGGGAATTTTTTATATAAGGTGTCCGAGATAATTTTTGTGAGTTAAAGGTCAGTAATTTCACATAACTAAGCCTTTCAACTGGAAAAACAAACTCATGATTGAAGCCAGGATCAGTGGAACTAGAACTTTGCCTGAATGGATCAAGACAGTTCAATCATTAAAAGACAACTATGTTAGAAAATTTCATGAGTTCCTGAAGGTTCAAACATTCCAGAGGTTACACATGTGCTAAACACCCTGCATGGTAAATATGTTATGGCTCTAGCTGATAAAACCGGACAAAAATTTAGAAATCATAATGGGTACCTTTCAGTGTGGTTTAGCTCTCAAAGATGATGTTAATCTTTCTTCTTTATATTCAGACAATGATATAAAACCTGAATTACACATTGTATTTTTTTTTTTTTTTACATTTACACAATGCTTAGTTATGCCTTTTACCGGTAGATAAATATATGAACAAAACACAGAATATGTTGGGGTATACATCAATGAGACAGCAACCTAACAGCATAACTAACTCAGAGACCAGAGAGCAAAATATACTCTTTTATAATAGATTGGTGTCTCTACCATATGTCAAGCTCTAAATTGTCTCGTCTATAAAAGTTGTGATAAAATTAAACAAAAACAGTGAAAGATTTGCCATTAACAGAAAGTTCTCCAAATAACAAAAAAAGATATGACATGACAACCACTGACAAGGTTCCAGACTTGGGACAGCCATGAACATCTCATGTAGTTTTAGATCACAATCCTTCTCCTTTTTATCTTGAACAGTGGACTGATTGATTGATTGGTGTTTAACGCCACGTTCAACACTATTGTGCTATTTAGTGGTGGTCAGTTTAAATTGGTGGAGGAAGCCAGAGTGCCCAAAGAGAAAAACCGACAATCCTAGTCAATTAAGATTGGAGTCGAGTGCACCTGCCAAGTGAGGGATTCGAACTCACAACCTCAGTGTTGACAAGCTTGAACAGTGGACTAACAAAGTGTAAATAAAGAGCATACAATAATAAGAATATGCGTCCATAGGACACCTTGCCCAGTACATTTCATGTTCAGTGATCTGTGAAATCTTGGTCAAAATCCTGTATTAATCAGTTATGTTCAAGGTTTCAAGTTGACGTGACCACAAACTACCTGAAACCAAAACTTGAACCTTTTACATGTCCATGTTCAGTGAACCATGAAATCATGGTCTAAACCAGAATTTAGCTTATAATCCATACAAGAAAAGCACTTATCTGTAAACAAGGTATACTGCAAAGATTATATGTTTAGAACGGTTTGGGTTTTGCTCATTGTTGAAGGCTGTACAGTGCTCTATAATTGTTTACATCCTGGTCTTTTGATTTTGTGGATAGTTGTCTCATTGGCAAACATACCACAAATCCTTACATTTATATTTTGCATATTTACCAATATTCTAATTTTATGTTTTCATTCAAAAGCCTTTGTAACAAGACTTGAAAGTCATATAAGTAGTGCTGGAGCAGTCAAAAACAAAAAGATAAACTCTTTTTTAGGTTCTTATAGTATAACATTGAACTCCAGTAAACTCAAACCATTTAATCAACTTTAAATAAGGTGATTCATAAAAACCAAGGACCTGATTGCCATTCGAAATTAATTTGCTCACACAACAAACCTTACACCAAAATATCCAAATGTTTGTAAAATGTAGGTTATGTTGTTCTATTTATTGTTTGTTATATATTTAGATCTATCTTTTTATAACTTTGATTTGGCTATAAACATTTAATTCTCTCAGCAGTTCATAAAACAAGAGGCTCTCAAGAGCCTGAATCGCTCACCTCTATTTCAGAGGAGAAGATTTTTAAATGTTGGCAAACTTGATGAACAAATTGTGTAAAATTGTCTTTAAAGGGCATTAACTCCTTGAGGGGTCAATTGACAAATTTGGTCATTCAACTTTTCTGTAGATCTTACTTTGCTGAACATTATTGCTGTTTACAGTTTATATCTATCTATAATAATATTCAAGATAATAACAAAAAACTGCAAAATTTCCTCAAAACTACCAATTTAGTGGCAGCAACCCAACAATGGGTTGTTCGATTTGTCTGAAAATTTCAGGGCTGATAGATCTTGACCAATTGAACAGTTTTACCCATGTCAGATTTGCTCTAAAAGCTTTAGTTTTGGAGATATAAGCCAAAAACTGCATTTGACCCCTATGTTCTATTTTCAGCCATGGCGGCCATGTTTGTCGATGGATTAAAACTTCGGATACAATTTATAAACTTGATATCCTAAGGAACATTTAGATGAAGTTTGAAGGTATTTGGCCCAGTAGTTTCAGAGAAGAAGATTTTTAAATGTTAGCAAACTTGATGAACAAATTGTGTAAAATTGTCTTTAAAGGGCAATAACTCCTTAAGGGGTCAATTGACAATTTTGGTCATATAAAACTTTTTTGTAGATCTTACTTTGCTGAACATTATTGCTGTTTACAGTTTATATCTATCTATAATAATATTCAAGATAACAAACTAGAGGCTCTAAAGAGCCTGTGTCGCTCACCTTGGTATATGTGCATATTAAACAAAGGACAAAGATGGATTCATGACAAAATTGTGTTTTGGTGATGGTGATGTGTTTGTAGATCTTACTTTACTGAACATTCTTGCTGCTTACAATTATCTGTATCTATAATGAACTTGGCCCAGTAGTTATAGTGGAAAATATTTTGTAAAAAATTTACAAAAATTTACAAAATTTATGAAAAAATTGTAAAAAATTGACTATAAAGGGCAATAACTCCTTAAGGGGTCAATTGACCATTTTGGTCATGTTGACTTATTTGTAGATCTTACTTTGCTGTACATTATTGCTGTTTACAGTTTATCTCTATCTATAATAATATTCAAGATAATAACCAAAAGCTGCAAAATTTTCTTAAAATTACCAATTCAGGGGCAGCAACCCAACAATGTGTTGCCTGATTGGTCTGAAAATTTCAGGGCAGATAGATCTTGACCTGATAATCAGTTTTACCCGATGTCAGATTTACTCTAAATGCTTTGGTTTCAGAGATATAAGCCAAAATCTACATTTTACCCCTATGTTCTATTTTTAGCCATGTCGGCCATCTTGGTTCGCGGGCGGGGTCATCGGACACATTTTTAAAACTATATACCCTAATGATGATTGTGTAAAAGTTTGGTTAAATTTGTTTTAGTAGTTTCAGAGAAGATTTTTGTAAAAGATTACAAAAATTTACGAAAAATGGTTAAAAATTGACTATAAAGGGCAATAACTCCTTAAGGGGTCAACTGACCATTTTGGTCAAGTTGACTTAATTGTAGATCTTACTTTGCTGAACATTATTGCTGTTTACAGTTTATCTCTATCTATAATAATATTCAAGATATAAACCAAAAACGACAAAATTTCATTAAAATTACCAATTCAGGGGCAGCAACCAAACAACGATTTGCCTGATTGGTCTGAAAATTTCAGGGCAGATAGATCTTGACCTGATAAACAATTTGACCCCATATCAGATTTGCTCTAAATGCTTTGGTTTCAGAGATATGAGCCAAAAACTGCATTTTACCCTATGTACTATTTTTTAGCCATGTCGGCCATCTTAGTTCGTGGGCGGGGTCATCGGACACATTTTTTAAACTATATACCCTAATGATGATTGTGGACAAGTTTGGTTAAATTTGTCTTAGTAGTTTCAGAGGAGAAGATTTTTGTAAAAGATAACAAAAATTTACGAAAAATGGTTAAAAATTGATTATAAAGGGCAATAACTCCTTAAGGGGTCAACTGACCATTTTGGTCAAGTTGACTTAATTGTAGATCTTGCTCTGCTGAACATTATTGCTGTTTACAGTTTATCTCTATCTATAATAATATTCAAGATAATAACCAAAAACGGCAAAATTTCCTTAAAATTACCAATTCAGGGGCAGCAACCCAACAACGGGTTGTCAGATTCATCTGAAAATTTCAGGGCAGATAGATCTTGACCTGATAAACAATTTTACCCCATGTCAGATTTGCTCTAAATGCTTTGGTTTCAGAGATATAAGCCAAAATCTACATTTTACCCCTATGTTCTATTTTTAGCCATGGCGGCCATCTTGGTTGGTTGACCAGATCACCGGACACATTTTTTAAACTAGATACCCCAATGATGATTGTGACCAAGTTTGGTTAAATTTGTCCCAGTAGTTTCAGAGGAGAAGATTTTTGTAAAAGTTTACGGACGACGGACGACGGACGCAGGACGACGGACGCAAAGTGATGAGAAAAGCTCACTTGACCTTTCAGGTCAGGTGAGCTAAAAACTGCAAAATTTCCTTAAAACTACCAATTTAGTGGCAGCAACCCAACAATGAGTTGTTCGATTCGTCTGAAAATTTCAGGGCTGATAGATCTTGACCAATTGAACAATTTTACCCCATGTCAGATTTGCTCTAAAAGCTTTAGTTTTTGAGATATAAGCAAAAAACTGCATTTGACCCCATGTTCTATTTTTAGCCATGGCGGCCATGTTTGTCGATGGATCAAAACTTCAGATAAAATTTATAAACTAGATACCCTAAGGAACATTAAGTTAAAGTTTGAAGGTATTTGGTCCAGTAGTTTCAGAGGAGAAGATTTTTTAAATAGTTTACGACGACAGACGACGACGGACGCCAAGTGATGGCATAAGCTCACGTGGGGCCCTTTGGGCCCTGGTGAGCTAAAAATTGATATTAATGCAGTTTGCATTATCACACTAAACAGTTTAATTAGTAAAAAAATTCAGAGAGCTACTACCAAGTTGTCAATGTTTATAGTGCAGTGAAGTAATAAATCATATCACTAACAATCCTTTAATATCCATTGTTTCATGAAAGATATATTCAGGATTTGGAAGCATATAACTATATGTTATGTAAGATAATGGAAGTACAGAATCAATTATCAAATTGCCAAGAAAAATAAGATTTAAAATTCAATACTACCCTTCTGAAAAAGTTCAACTCGATCAAAATCTGAGCTCTGATGAAATGATCCTACAGATATTAGGGTCGTAAGTATAAAATTAAGAAAGGAAACCGGGAATGTGTCAAAGAGACAACAGCCCTACCAAAGAGCAGAAAACAGCCCAAGCCGACCAATGGGTCTTCAACACAGCAAGAAAATCCTGCACCCAGAGGTGGCCTTCAGATGGCCCCTTAACAATAATGAATACTACTGTTCAGCATAAATGGACACAACACTAAACTCCAAAACATATAACTGATTCAAAGTTAAAAAACATACAAGACTAACAAAGTACTCTTTTCCCCTTACTGCACAATAAATAGTGTTCACTTAAGTTTGTATATCTTCACAAACAGTTTGAAGAAAATTCTTAGCAATTGAACAGCTTGTTTTTTGTATCTGCCTCTGAGGTTCAATGAATGTAAGGGAGACAAAGAATTATTTTATGGGTTTTTTTTCCCTGTCAAGGCCACAAACTGAGACTGTCATAACATGAATGTTTGATTTTATTAATGACAGATTGTAATAATAACATATACATAAACAAAAATATTTATCAAGAATTATTATCATTAAAATTACATATATATGAATGGAATGTAAATATTGTGTTCTAGGACAGAAAAATTCTATCAAGGACGGTATGGACAAAAATGGAATGTAAATATTTGGTTCTAGGACGGAACAATTCTATCAAGGACGGCATGGACAAAAATGGAATGTAGAAAAAATATAAATTCATCAGCAGTATGACTATCTCAATGTTGTACAATGATGAGATCAACAGTATTCATTTACTTAACATACATAATATGATTGGAGAGGAATCTTATATTTATGAAGTGCATGTGCTTAGACATACATGAGACATAACCTCTGAAAAGCTGTGACAGCTCACAAAGAATTATAGTTCACTCTTACTTTCAGTTATTTTTAGATCAAGTTAGATGCTACATTTGGAAAATTATCTTTTATTTCTGTGGTATTAGAATAAACTAGATACACATTAAATGACCAAGAAGTCATGTATGTCAACACATGTATTTAAATCAAATGGAAAGTGGTAGTTTGCCCCTTAAGCATGCATCACTATATAAGTACTATACTCCTTGGTAGGACCTACAAAAGCAGCATTACCAACACAAATCAATATTGCATATATTGAGTACAAATCTTGAGTAGTCTAAATACCTGAACTGAGTAAATATATTGCAGATACATTTAAATACATAATAAAACCACAAAGATATTGCAAAATGTAGAAGCAAGGTAAATGAATTAATCCTTTTTCCTGCAGAATTACAGCTTTTAATACCACAAGAATTGTATCTTAGCATATATTAGTAGGTACATACTAACAGTTGTTTATGAATTATAATATAAAACCTTAAATTCTGAACAAAATGATTGGTTATTCCACATCTATGTGTTACTTTACATACAAAGCTTCATTAAGACTACATACATAGCTTCATTAAGACTTTACATACAAAGCTTCATTAAGATTTTACATACAAAGCTTCCAAAAAAAACAATTAAAATAAAGGCTTCATATAGCCGTACATTACAATCATGCTGAGAAATTATTCAGACGGACTTGCATATATTTGTACAATTTTGCATCTTAGCATTCATAAAAATAACCCCTGTAAACTTTTACAATGTATTAAGTGACCTCGAAGGTGAAATGATAGTAGTTTTCTTGCACTTTCAGTTAATATACCTAAAAAGTTTATTTCCAGAATGAATGATAGTATAAATGAAACAATAACTGTTAAATCTGATTCAACACCATTTCTAAAATAACACAATGTTTTACATTTTATGATAATTATAAAATGCTCACTCACTTCTATTAAAATAGAAATTAATGATCATTCAAATATAAGAATGTAATACAAATAATTTGATAACAGTGCAACAGTTTATTAATAATAAATATTTTGAAATAACTAAAACACAACAACTTTGACACAAATTCGCTATTTTAACACATTTACTAAAATCATAATAAATGCAAAGAAGATTGGTCCTAACTGTGTTACAAGTGTATTATATCACTACTTAGTAATATTAATATGTCAAACATTATGTCTACCAATGAAGTTTGAAAAAGAGTCCCATATAAAACTAAAAATTGTAGTTTTTTTAATTTTTCAATTTCATATGAAAAATAGGATATATAAGGTATACATCAATGAGACAGCA
This sequence comes from Mytilus californianus, assembly GCF_021869535.1. Lineage (NCBI taxonomy): Eukaryota > Metazoa > Mollusca > Bivalvia > Mytilida > Mytilidae > Mytilus > Mytilus californianus. Next base: position 25,167,504 of record NW_026262679.1, on the reverse strand, counting down.
ACCCAAAAACATGAGGAAACCATATGTTCTTCAACTATAGATAAGTGTCTTTGAAATGTGTCTAGGCCTAAATAACCCCTGTGTTTAACAAATATGTGATTCACAGTGAATAAATTTAACAGACCTAACAAGGATTACTGGACAAGATAGAGTTCTTGCACGATCTTTTTTCTCCTCTAGAAAGACAATACCATGACAAGGAAATAAGGGTAAATTTCTATAATAATTCATAATTTAATTTTAAGAAGTGTTATTCTCCCATTTACTTTTTTTTTGTATTGACTTGTGGCTTACAATGTTAACATTAAAATATCACTCCCACCTGTTCATGTCAGCAAGGGGTTGAGGTAAACAATATTTTCATCACTATTTTCTCCAATCACAAGTTTCATATTGATGGATAAGGAAGTCCACACCAAACTATTTAAGTATTTATATTCTTCGTTTAATTATCTACATCAGAAAAAATTGAAAGACAATCATGCTTTATTTTAACATTTATATTTTTTTTGTTTTTGCATAAATCAATTTGTTTATTCAGTTTGATCCAATAAAAATTCCTTAAACACCTCGATGCTACCCTTTAATACCAGGTAGCTGCACTTCAGAAAATTAATTTTAAAAATATATTTCTGAACAAATAAACCTCAATGTGTTACTATATAATACAACCAAATGTCATAGTTCTTATTACATGTCTTACTAGAATTTAATCACATGCTTCCTAAAGATATAAAATAATTTTTCAATTGTTGTAAAGGTCATACATAGTTTTTCTTTAAATCTGGACTCTGAAAGAGCTTGATGTTTTGGGGGTCAAGGGTTAGAAAGTACTTCCATTAAAACTTGAAGGGAGGTGAAGGACAAAATCAAAACAATATATGCAGGGTGTGGTAAAGTACACAGTGACTTCATGATCCAATCAAAACCCCAACCAAACATTTGGTAAAGTACACAGTGTCTTCATGATCCAATCAAAACCCCAACCATACATTTGATTCTGTATTTGAAATTGCATATTCTATATATATTGCATACAAAAAACAACACTGTATTAATATATCCAGATCCTTTCATTTTGTTTCGTCTTATAAAGTCACTTATAAAAGTTCAACTGTTTTTTTTGGAATAAGTTTGGGACAGATTTGCCATTAAAATGTATAAACTACATCCAAAATAAACAATGGCATGTACTCATACCAGTTATATACTACTCTATACTAGAATTCATTCGATATGGTTTATACTATGTACAAACTTTAACATTTCTTTTTTTTTCTAGAAATTTGAAGATTGGTTTTTTGTAAGAAGAAAATGAAAGACAGGTTATGCCAATTTCTGTTTTTTTCTTAAAGATTTTTGTTTGCATGCTCTACTGAAATGAGTGATAATTAATCAACAGAACCCACTGCTTTTGATTCAAATAAAAAATACCTTAAACTAACAAAAGCATTTTTCAATAGAAGATATCATAAAATTTGGCTTATGACCTTTAACATGAAAAATTCATATAAATAATTTGATAAATTCAAAATATTAAACTTCATGGAAAACAATCTGAAAGGACCATTGTAAGTTATATTCATATATAATGATTCAAATGTTTGATTATAAAATTTTATCCTTGCATCTAAGTTACTCATATCGTGCAAGTGGTAGTCATCCTGAATTGTCAATAATGGAGTTTTTGACTTGCTGGATCCATTCATCTTTGAATTTGAATTAGCTATCTCAATTACTGAAGAAGAAGCTGTATTCAAAGAAGTGAATAAAAGTTCGATGACTCTGTGTTTGGCACTCCACTGCTGTTTGTAATATATATTATATTGCAGTTTTACCCAATGTCAAATGCTAAAATCAGGTCAGAAATCATATTTTTATTCCTTTCAGTCCTTTATATTCCACATGTTCATCTAAGGAGCGCAATATCCGCTGAAATGAAAAGAAAAATGATAATTGCATTTCCCTAAAAATGTTATTTGAAAAGTACAATATGTTCCTGACTTTGTGAATCAATCTATCATATACATATGAACAAACAAGTTGAATGAATGTATATGAATAATAATTGTATTTGAATGTGTCATCATTATGTATCAAGCAAATACAAAACACACTTCAATAACAAAATACTTCCCCCCAAAAAAAATACATGTCCTTTGTAGTGGAATTTTTTTAACACACATTGATCTCATTTGTGCAATTTTAAAATCAAATAAATCTTTAGCTTGAAATTATGACAAAGATAATACTTGGTATTGCAATTAAATGATGATTTTGTTCAGACTTCATGAAATCCCTTGCTTTAGTGTATCAGGATAGATAAATTGTCAATCTTAATTAACTTGAATTGATTTTTCCAATCATCTTGTCTTCCAAGTTTCAACAAAAATTCCACACTAAGTGTATAAGCGATAAGACTTATCTTTTATCCACTGGCATAATTTAAGTGTAATCTAACAAGAGTGCAAGAAGATAAATTTCAGATCATGTTTGTATTGTTGAGTTTTGTTACTGAATAATTTTGTAAAGGTTTTGATAAAATTAACACTAAATGCATATTTTAGTTAATAATTTCTTAGGTTACCCTTTTTTCCATTGACTGTGCCATCTGATAAGCTGTTTTCCCATACTGTAAAGGAAATGAATCATCCATCATATGTAACAAATATCACTCTTAACATTGATAACAATAAAATATAGTTACAATGTAAAGTACACACTGATGTTCTCTTATATTTGTTACTTTCCTCATTTTTACATTATCAGTTAAGTTTGTATTTACATTTTGATGTTATTTTTGTACTTGTATGGTCCGGGTACTTAAATGATGATTAACTTCAAAAAGGTCTCTCATTAAATTAAGAGTTTTTAAAAATGAAATGTTGACTTATTCAACCATATGGTATTGAGTGATTAATGAAATAAAGTGAATTTTACTTAAAAGTAAGAATAATAGTAAAATCTTTTTGATTACTGTTGTCAACGGTGTAGGAAGGACCGAATATTGAATACCAAATATGCTAACCAGTTCACCGGACCTTTTTTCAATTTTAACAGATTTGATATAAATGTGTACTGAAATCATTAATACATGTAATAAATATCGTAAATTTTAAAATGATCGTCAAGGTACTTAATTTGACAGATCAATTGTCAAGTATATTGATAGCTATTGTTAACCTTGAAAACATTCTAATATTACAAAGTTAAATACCACAAAGACAATTCGTCTTTTCGTTTGGGGCAAGATCTAAAGTAAACATAATTAGCAAAAATGTATTTTGAACAGATGTAAGCTGATTAAAGGAGTAGGCCCGGTAAGACCCCTTTTTGGCCCCAAAATATAGCATTTTTACAAATTTGTTGAAATGTAAACTTTTAGGTATTTTTTGGTAAGTAGAATGCTTCTGTTCCATAAATATGGGCTGTTTTTGACAATACAATGCACATGCATCAGGTAATAGCATCATAAATTCATGCCAATAGTACTGAAATCTTCACAATTTTACCATTTGTGCTAATTTTAAGACAGGTTTTGTCTGAAATGGAAGTGGCTGCATTTGTATTCAGTCTTAATATTTAAATATATGTTGTATTTGATGATAATACATAACATATATAAAGGTTGAGACTGAACACGAATGCGGCCACTTACATTTTAGACAAAAACCATCTTTAAAGTGACGTTTTATTGCATATCTGATAGATTTTTTCATATCTAAGCTTGAATTTGAGCGTCTTTAAAGACCAAATCAGTTCAAATCTTTGACATAAAATAACTGAATCGACTGAAGTAGACACTTAAGTGTTTAAAAAATGTCAAAAATCTTTCGTTAGATGTACTTCGAATATAAGGCCAAAACTAGCCCTTACCTGACCTTCTCCTTTACGATTTACTTCATTATCTTATTTTTTTATTAAATATTGCGTAGACCTACATGCAAATATGCCACATCTATTGCCCAAAGCTTTGTGATACATTAAACGAAATGCTCACTCAAAAATGGTGAAATTCAAATCATGTAAATGGAATTAATGAATACTCAGTGGTACGAGTGACACACTTAATTTTTTCAAATTTAAACACTCTACAAAATTGTCTGAGACACTACAGAAAAAGAAACAATCATCGGCTTCAGACTTTGTCAATTTCGACGAGATCAAGAAGAGTTTCATCTTCTCAATCTGAAGTTATTACAAACGTCATAGTAGATATGGCAGAATTGGATTATTAAAAGTAAAACTTCACCACAAATGCTCAAAGCTAAGCATTATAATACCCAAATAAACTTCAATTTATCATATCATAAAACCATGCATTTGTGAAGTACTATAGATAAGGTCTTTACAACCAAAACCTAACTATACCTGTTAACTGGTTAATCAGTCAAATGATTATACTAAGTAACCGGTTAGACAAAACTGTTCAATTTGAAAACACTACTTTTTACATGGTAAATACTGAGTTGTCCTCACGAAAGAAAAAAAGGTCCATGTCCCAAACGCCTGTTGTTTCACTTATGTATGAAAAAAGTCGACAGAATAAAGGCGCTTTAAATAGACAGCTCTAGATTAGGCAAGATAACAGATACACGAAGATTCAGACAATATGTATCAGATGAAGGAATTCAGTCAGTAACTTGTGCCGTTTGGGGTTCAAAGAATATGCTGTGTGTTCCTACGAAGAAAGTTATAATTTATTAAAAAAATACTTAAATGGTCTAAATACTCATATGGTCCAGCCGTTAATAACCAAACGATTATAATATTCATATGGTCAGACCATACGAGTATACACATATAGTCATAACCATTCGTGTATGGTTGAAATACTCATATGGTCCGGAACATCTACATTGCATGAATAACCTTAATTATACAGCCATATTAAAACTACCTATTCTTACCTCATTTTTGACAGTTAAGTCTGCATTTCTTTTTAACAGTAACTCCACAAGTTCAAGATGGCCGTTAATTATAGCTATCATCAATGCAGTTTTGCCATCTCTATCTTGTTTATTTATGTCGGCACCTTTACTGAGTAGTGAATAGGCTACATCTCTCTTACCACTTACTGATGCTAGGAAACAAGTATAGGTATTTATGAATAGGTAATGACCTTATATTACAGGTAAATAAATGACTAGCAAACAGACCTAAAACTAAAGCATCAAGCTTGAGAGGCCCTTAAAGTTTTATATACAGAAAACCATCTGGGAAACAGAATATTTTGTATTCATTAGATCCCAACTATATTTCAAATCTTTTGTCTTCAATTGGATTTATTGTTTAAATGTTTATGTTTTCCAAGTGTGTAATGAAGGTCTTATCAAACATTTAGATTTATATATTTTATAACATTTTTCTATGATAATTTCTGTGATCTTTTAGTTTTGACTACTAACCACATCTTAACAATGGTGTCCATCCACAATTATGATCTGGTATATTAACTTCAGCCCCATCCTGTATCATCCATTCTATTAAATATGTATTCCCTCCATCTACTGCCCAATGCAATGAAGTAGATCCACCTCGGTCAAAATCATCATATCTAGCCCCTGCTTCTCGTAAAATCTTGACAACTTTTAACTGACCAGAATAACTAGCTAACATAAGACTGAAAATAAAAATTGATAAATTAATCAACAATTAATGAAAGGAGTTATCTCCCTTTTCACAGTTGTGTTTCAAACTACTTTATCTTAATTTGGGGCTTTTTATTATCTAAATGTATATATTTATTTATTCTTCTTTATATTAATCAACAGTATTCCGGTTTGCAATACTGAGAAAAAGTTGACTAAACTGTATATTCTTTATGCTTGAAAATATTATAAGTGGCCTGTGCAATCATCATTTACAGGAAATTATTTTTTATCAAAGCTAGACATCTTGTCAGTGAAATATAGACAGCAAGAAATACTGTTATCTCAGTTTTAATAATAGAACTTATTGCTTTTTGGGAATCTGAGACACTTGACCTGAGATTTTGACGTCATACAACAATCACTTCTTTGTGATGTCAGACATTCTCTCCTGTGATGTCAAAATTTTAAGGGGAATCTCTATTATGTCTAGTCATGGCAGACAATTAGCGATAATGAGTATTTATATATATATATCATCAAAGAAATGATCATTGATTTCATTATTTACTTCGAATTCATCATTGAATACATTATTTACTTACGCTGTTTTCCCTGCATCATTTTTTGAATGGACATCAGCACCATTATTTAACAAACATTCCACAACTCTGAAAAACAGAATTAGGTAATTGTTCCTTATCCTGGTGCAGCATATGTACATATAAATAGGCTGAAATATATTGTATGGTGTCAATGATTTACTACTTGATCTACGATTAATTCTTTAATGGATTTATTGATCGATTGATTGATCGATTGATTGTTGGTGTTTTATGCCACTTTCAGCACTCTTGGCTATATTGTGTTGGCCAGTTTTAATTGATAAAGGAAGCTGGAGTACCAGGAGAGAATCACCAACCTTTGGTAGGAAAACTAGCAATTCTAGTTAAGGTATTTTGAACGCACCTGCCACTTGCGGGTTCAAACTCGCAACCTCAGTTTTGACAAGCTAGTGATAACTGTAGATGAACTACTAAGAACACTTGGCCAATGAAGTCCCTTAAATGGGTTTACTGTAAGATCCTCTTCAATCTATCTGCAGCTATTTTGAGCTTCACAATTACAGTAAATTACATCAAACATTTGAAAAAGTATATTTTTTTGTAGAAAAGATGAAATGCAATGAAAAAATTAATGCATAAATGTGTTAAACAAATATTACAAAAAAAAAACAGAAATTTGAAAATATTTAGCGATATGGAGGGTTGCCTGGTAATTATATTTTACTGAATTACCTACAGAAAAGCTAGAGGGGTTACAAATGTTATACAAAGTCATAAGCAGATTCATGTTGTATTTTTCTGTCCTCTCCTACTTACTCAATAAAACCTTTCTGTGAGGCCTGCATCAAACCAGTAAAGCCATATTTATCTGGAACATCTATTTTTACATCTCTGAAAAAGAGAACAAAAATCAATCTTTTAAAATAAATAAGATATAAAAACCAAAGCCCAATATAGGGTGGTTGGCTGGAATTACCTAATCAGGTAAACATAAACTTGTAAATTCATTTTTTAATATGGCAGGTATTATTGTCAATCTTCAATAACAGATAATAATGCAAGATAAATAAATGTTCCTTTCTTATCAAGATAGAATCAGGCTGGCTTCCAGGAGGAAAAAATCCTTAAATTGATACAATTAAAGTTTATCAGCTACATTATTTCTACCTTTTGGTTGAAATTCAGTCATAGGATTTATTAGCCTACGGTAAAAGGTGAACATGTCTGATGATATTATATAAGAATATCTACAGATATAGTGAATTCATTATTATTTCTAGGATACCAATCTTGATATCAATAAACCATGAATCTATGTATGCAGACTTTGGCATATCCATGCAATAAAATATCCACAAAGGACAAAAATTGGTAAGCAGGAAGATAAATGAATCCACAGTATCATAATAAATCTTAGTACAAATCTTAGAAACAGAATGAATCACTGCATCATATGGTATATAATATTTTTTATTTTCTTATGTGTATAATACCGAAACTTTCAAATATAAAATATCTGAAATGGAAAATGTTTAAACCCATAGATGAAAACTTAAAAATGTTTGCAGATGTTCACATGCTGAAAATTTATGATTTTCTTGGGTAGGCCACAACTTCAGAAAAAATTGCTCAACCAGAACAAAATTCAAACAGTATAAATATCTTCCTATGACATGACTTTACACAAGTTATACATTCCTAATTGATAAATTCAGGCATTCCAAGAAAAAAAATGTGGTAAACTGATATCTTCAAGCAAATTTCTATATCTAATGGGCCACAACTTCCTCAAATATTGCTCAACTCAATAACTAATAAAATAAACTGCTTCGCTGAGCGCAGCTGGATACGCCCGCAGAGGTCCAACCCTGAACAGTTGGGGCAAAAATGGACACAATATTCAAGCTTGATATGGGTCTGAATTTGGATTGTAATTAAATATTTGACATATTATAGGTTTCTGAATAAATGTAGTCAAAGAACTTGAATTTGGTTATATGAATTGAATTTATATTCAATTAAAGATTTCTTGCTGTTGTGCAATACACTGTGCTGTTGCGCAGTACTTAGTAAATCTGTTGTCAGACTATAAACAAATAAAGTTCAATGAATTCTCAATGTCATATTAGAAATTTATGAAAATGTAAAGGGAGCTTACATCAATAGATAACAATTCACCAAAGTTTCATGAGAATTGCTGACAGCATTTTTGAGTTATTGTCCAAAAAATGGAAAATCCCCCCTTTTTTAATGAATAAAACCCCATAACTCAGAAATGCTAAATGAAAAATTTATAAAATTCTAAACGGAGCTTACATCAATAGATATAAACAATTCACCAAAGTTTCATAAGAACTGCTGAAAGCATTTTTGATTTTTTGTCCGAAAACTGGAAAATCACCCTTTTTTTATGAATAAAACCCTGTAACTCGGAAACGTAAAATCTAAAATATACAAAAATCGAAAGGGAGCTCATGTCAATAGATATAAACAATTCATCACAATTTCTTGCAAGTTGGTGAAAGCATTCTTGAGTTATTGTCCGAAAACTGGAAAATCCCTCTTTTTTTAATGAATAAAACCCCATAACTCGGAAACGTAAAATCTAAAATTTATTAAAAACGACGGGGAGCTCACATCAATAGATATAAACAATTCACCAAGGTTTAATGCAAATTGGTTAAAGCGTTTTTAAGTTAATGTCCGACATGATGATGACGGACGGACAGACGGACAAGGGTATACCATAATACGTCCCGTAAACGGGCGTATAAAAAATGAAGCATTACAGGAAGAAAAAGTCAGAACACTTTAGAGATATACAGACTGACAGACTGACTGACGACGGCCAAAACTTGAATCCCCTTCGTCTTTGCTAGTAAGGAACTTATACAAACATGTAAAATGGAATAAACTGAAGACTGATCTCATCCTTTTCAGCCTCCTCAATCAATTTCTCCTAAATATACATTGATGGATGCCCTCAGGTGAACATAGGACATTAAATCAGGTGACCCCAGTCTGACACTTCAGAAGTAAATAACAAAGCTATACTGTCATTGACCTGTTGTCTGACTTTCAAATCTTGGATCTCCCACACAGAAAATAGAAAGTTTATACAAATTATTGACCTGCCATCTTCTTTTAATGACTAAAAAAGTGTAAAATCAATGAAGAACATTGTCAAAACACATCCATAAATTGATATCTGACTTCTCCTTAATACAGGTCGGTGACATAAAGAGATGAGACATAAACAGTTGATGTTAATAAATTGTAAATAAAACTTGATCACAGAGTCAAAAGTTTAATAAATGGTTAGTCTTAAATAACTAAAAATAATAATTTCTGCTGCAGGCTTGAGAGTTTTTTTCTAATAATAAAACATCTTGTAAAATGACATGATAAAATATTCAATATTGCATACTTTCACACTGTGAACAATTTGAATTAAGTTACATTTAAGTAACATTTAAATATATTGATACATTTGAGTATGAGCATGTTATTAACACCCACAAATATTTACCATGTTAGGCAATTCAAAATGTTAACTGAAAACTGATGTAGCATCCATTTATATATTGTAATTCTATATAAACATTAAGCCAACTAGCCAGATTATATATAAAACATTTATAATGTCTAACCTACTAGAAATTCAAAGCTTATATACCATCTCAGAAATTAACTTTGAAGTTTGCAGTTAATAATATGAATCTAATTAACCTTTTGGTGCTTTAAAACAGGACATGTGCCTATATCAAAATTATGTTCGTTATAAAAAGTTCTTTCTTCTTCTATGTCAAAACATACCATTAAGTTAAGAGATTTACATACAAACAAATACAAGTATTTCTTGCATATAACAAAACTTTAATAACACTATGTATTACTTTTGTTAAGAAGCTCAACCAATGTAAAAAACAATAAAATGCTTCGCTGGGGCGCAGCTTGATACGACCGCAGAGGTCGAACCCTGAACAGTTTGGGCAAGTATGGACACAACATTCAAGCTTGATACAGCTCTGAATTTGGATTGTTATTAAATATTTGACACAGCATAGGTTTCTGACACAGAAAGAATGTGGTCTAAGAACTTGAATTTTTTTAATTTACCTATTATGGTCCAATGTCCAAAATCAAAATACATGGTTAGATTCAGCATATCAAAGAACCCCATATATTCAATTTTTGTTAAAATCAAACTAATTTTGGACCCCAACTTGGACAAACTTGAAAACTGGGCCCATAATCAAAAATCTAAACACATGTTTAGATTCAGCATATCAAAGAACCCCAAGAATTCAATTTTTGCTAAAATCAAACTAAGTTTAATTTTGGACCCTTTGGACCTTAATGTAGACCAATTTAAAAAACGGGACTTAAAATTAAAAATCTAAATACATGGTTAGATTTGGAATATCAAAGAACCCCAATAATTCAATTTTTGATGAAATCAAACAAAGTTTCATTTTGGACCCTTTTGACCTCAATATGAACCAATTTGATAGCGGGGCCCACAAATAAAAAATCTAAATTCATGGTTAGATTCAGCATATCAAAGAACCCCATATATTCAATTATTGTTGAAATCAAAAAAAGTTTAATTTTGGACCCCAACTTGGACCAACTTGAAAACTGGGCCCATAATCAAAAATCTAAACACATGTTTAGATTCAGCATATCAAAGAACCCCAAGAATTCAATTTTTGTTAAAATCAAACTAAGTTTAATTTTGGACCCTTTGGACCTCAATGAAGACCAATTTAAAAAACAGGACCCAAATTAAAAATCTAAAAACACGGTTAGATTTGGCATATCAAAGAACCCCAAGAATTCACTTTTTGATGAAATCAAACAAAGTTTAATTTTGGACCCTTTTGACCTCAATATGAACCAATTTGATAGCGGGACCTACAAATAAAAAATCTAAATACATGGTTAGATTCAGCATATCAAAGAACCTCATATATTCAATTTTTGTTGAAATCAAACAAAGTTTAATTTTGGGCCCCAATTTGGACCAACTTGAAAACTGGGCCCATAATCAAAATTCTAAAAACATGTTTAGATTCAGCATATCAAAGAACCCCATATATTCAATTTTTGTTGAAATCAAACAAAGTTTAAATACTGGACCCTATCTTGGACCAACTTGAAAACTGGGCCCATAATCAAAAATCTAAACACATGTTTAGATTCAGCATATCAAAGTACCCCAAGAATTCAATTTTTGTTAAAATCAAACTAAGTTTAATTTTGGACCCTTTGGACCTTAATGTAGACAAATTTAAAAAACAGGATCCAAAATTAAAAATCTAAATACACGGTTAGATTTGGAATATCAAAGAACCCCAATAATTCAATTTTAGATGAAATCAAACAAAGTTTAATTTTGGACCCTTTTGACCTCAATATGAACCAATTTGATAGCGGGGTCCACAAATAAAAAATCTAAATACATGGTTAGATTCAGCATATCAAAGAACCCCATATATTCAATTTTTGTTGAAATCAAACAAAGTTTAATTTTGGACCCCAATTTGGACCAACTTGAAAACTAGGCCAAAAATCAAAAATCTAAATACATGTTTAGATTCAGCATATCAAAGAACCTCATATATTCAATTTTTGTTAAAATCAAACAAAGTTTAATTTTGGACCCTTTGGACCTTAATGTAGACCAATTTGAAAACTGGACCCAAAATTAAAAATCTAAAAACACTGTTAGATTCGGCATAACAAATAAATAAATGTGATCAAAGATTTTACAAATCTAATGCGCCATACTGTGCAATTAAAGATTACTTCTTGAAATTTTTCAATATTTGAAATTTGAAAAAAAAATAATATTTGAAGAATAATTCTTTTTAATTTCTGAAATCTGAAATGAGAAAAAATTGACCCCCCACAATTTCTTTTTATCCCCCCCCTTTTTTCCCCAAAAAAATTCTTTCCCTCAAGATATGGTCATAATCTCAATTCAAATTTCCAATGGAGTTGGCAACCATAATTACCCATTTAAATTTACCATAGTGCTAACTTAATCTATTTTGTAATAGAATTAAAAATATAGTGTCAAATCTTTCATATGGATTTTTTTGTAAAAAAAAATAATGCAACATTTGCAGATATTTTTACTGGTCTTCCTTTATAAATATGCATTTCTTTAAACATAATTTAAAAGCAGTGTAAGGGAAGTAACCAAAACGTTGTATTTGGATTACCTCCCTTACACTGTTTTAAATTATCTTTATTGTTCATTAACCATTACTTTATACATAATTTAAAAGCAGTGTAAGGGAGATAATTTCAATGATGTATTTGATTTATCTCCCTTACACTGCTTTAAATTATGTTTTGTACTAAAGTATTTGACCATTAACCAGGACAACCTTGTTTTTCCCCCTTTTTTGCCCCTAATTCCTAAACGGTTTGAGCCATAACCCCCCAATGCAAATCCTAACCATCCCTTTGTGGTATGGAAACTTGTAGTATAATTTCAGAGAGATACATACACCGTTCCACAGTTATTGTCTGGAAACTAGAAAATGCTTATTTTTGGCCCCTTTTTGGCCCCTAATTCCTTAACTGTTGGTACCATAACCCCCAAAATCAATCCCAACCTTCCTTTTGTGGTATTTAACCTTATGGTCAAATTTCAAAAAGATCCATTTACTTAAACTAAAGTTAGAGTGCGAAAACCAATGTGTATTCGGACGACGACGACGACGACGACGACGCCAACGTCATACCAATATACGACCACAAAATTTTTTTGCGGTCGTATAAAAACTGGTGAAACATTAACTTCAACCAATGTATCACTTACCTCCCTTGGTAAAATCTAATTTTAAAGGTTCAAATTTCAAAATTATAACTGTTGTTTTATATTTTCAATTATTTTCAATAAGAAATTGTTTGTTTTGGGGAGATTTTTTCTTCATTGTTTTAAAATGATTTTGATACTTCACTGTTTGTTCAATCTGCAAAATGACAAACACAACTCATTTCATATGTTTTTTCCCCAATACATATCAGCCAATTAATAATTGACATGAAACTATTTACTCTTATTATGCTAAAAATAAAATCTGAAATGTAGGCCAAACTTGATTTCTGCAAAATCATTAAATAAGTAAGTTTTTGTTTAAAAGATTATGAAACTTTGACCCATATTACCATGTATAACAAACTTCATATAAGCTGTTGATGACAGAAAGTGCAACCTACAACTGGCTTTCTAGCAAAACAGACGTAATGCCACTCAAACCAATGAAGATGCTTGCATGCCCAGAAATCTGGAGTAAATGTAGTTCAAAGAAGGATTCATGACATTCCTTTATTTATATCTCAATTTTGATGCTTTTAAATCTTAATATTATTGTTTTGCATATTCACACTTGCATTGTGCAAATTGTTTGTAAGACGACATAATTTTTAATATCATGTGAAAGTAATGTGTTGATCTTTTTAGAGTCCACTGGTGCTAAAATGATTTCTGTAGTAAGTAATCCACAAGCAGGAAAGTGTATTTAAGTTGATGTAAGATGAGAATTGCAAGTTATATGTGACAAAGATAGACTTTACTAAATATTTACTTTCTCCCAGATCTGTAAATCAAAAATTGCAAAAACCAATGAAAACCAAATGCCTATTCCACAATGTATATCAATACTTTGATAATATCTTGGAATACTGTAAAAATTCAACCAAATTGTAACAAATTATATAAGGAGTATCCTGTTGCTGGTACTTTATAGTGTAAGATATTTTAATAATACTTTTTTTCATATCTGGATTTAATATTCAAAACATACTCCATGTAAAAAGAATTGTAACAGTTCATTTTGCATTTATATTCAAATCAGTTTATTCTCTGTAAGGGTAATTATGATTATTGAAGGGTAGGATCATTGGAACAATTTGAACAGAAAGACCATTCAGATCATGGAGCAAGTCTCCTCAAAATTCCTAAAAAATTGAATATTGCACATTCAGAACATGTATATCTATTCCAAATATTCATATAATATTGTCTCCAGAATTTTCCATCATAGTTGGAGAACAGATAATATGTGAATACAAATAATACATAGAAAATTATTGAAGAAACAAATTCTGTAGTATTTTTTTAATGTCCTATATGTATGAAAGCCCAAAGAAAATCTTACCCTGTGTCTAAAATCTTTTCTATTTCCTCAACATCTTTTCTCATAATAGCTCTATGTAAATGTTCACCTGTCAGAGGCTCCTCTGGAAAATAAAAGGTAAGAGTCAGAAGACAAAATACCCATGCATGAGATAAATTGTAAGGGGAGGAATAAGTAAACTCTCAAACCTCATCACATCCAAAATATGCCTACCCATAACCCAATATCAGTGTTGTGTAGTACTATGGTTGTCCTTGTGAGATGTTTTATTTTTCTGTAAAATTGATTTACTTATTTTAGAGGTACATGTGTACTTGCTTTATGGTGTGGTGTCCTACTTACAGTTGAGGGCTGCATATAATGTAGTCACTGCATACTAACCTTACAGTGTTAAATTTCTTGTCACATGGTTTTAGCTGGGTTGCACTGTCAGTGATAATTTAAGGTACACTGTGCTTTTTCTAATTTTTTTTTAATAATAAATAGATATGGCTAAATCATCTTTCTGAATTGTAATAGTACTGTGTATGGGAAATTTTAAATAAGAGAAGGTGAAATCCACATTCAAAAATGATTTATAAGACCTTAGATGATAAAACATTCACATGTTTTCTTACACATAAGCTATAATTTAAATCTAATTTGGTATGTTTAAAAAAACATTAGGAAAACAGGTGCCAGTCACAAGAAGGCAAATAAAGACAATACATGAAAACATTTGAACTAATATTAGCTCATGGAACAAATGGTGTTAAAACAAGTCAAGGAATTGATTATAAGAGTTAACTAATCAGATTTACACTATCTGGTACTAATTCAACAAATAACATTGTCAGATTACCTAACATTACTCAATATTTTTTTTAATGCATAATTGATAAAATTATGACAATTTGTACAGGAACCTATATAAGAAAAGGTGAAATCCACATTCAAAAATAATCAATAGAACCTTAGATGATAAACCATTCATTTTCCTACATATAAGACCATAAGCTATAATAATTCACTTTAAATTCAATTTGGTATGTTTAAAGAAACATTAGGAAAAAAGATGCCATTCATATTATAAGACAAATAAAGACACTTCATGGAAACATTTGATCTAATATTAGCTCATTGAACAAATGCTGTCCAAACAAGTCAAGGAATAAACTCATTAGAATTAACTAATTAGATTAACAGTACCTGGTACTAATTCAACAAATAACATTGTATAACTACCTAACATTGCTCAATTTTTTAAAGATCATTCTTTTTACAAAAGATTTGGTACCAAATAAAATCATGAATTACAAAATCTTATCAACTTTGTATCCACTTTAATTAAAGCCCTGAAAGACTTATTGAAATTTAATTTATCATAAGTGCTTAACATGCTTAAGTCCTTTGATATTATGACAAAAGATTTAAAAATTTAATTTCAGTATATTGTAAGACCCAGGATAATAACTGGCCATGAAAGTATGTTGTGTAAACTTAAGGTGATTTTAGTAATTTTTCCTAATGTAAGTCTATAAACAGTAGGTACTTCCTCAATGCATTAGTAATTAAGCTTGTAGGAGCCATGCACAACTTCTTTAAAATTTCATAGATTGTATTTTGGATTATCTATTCTCTTTTAAGATGTTCATAATTTTCAACATCCTCTTTGATTGTTGATGCATTCTAATATTACCTATCTCTCCTTTAATCAGCTATTACTTTATTTTGAGGACCAACGCAAGAAAATTTCATTTTCTTTAACAACAGAACTGAGTAATGCCGGAAAAGTTCATTTTTCTACACAATAAACATATATCTACATAATATGTCAAGTTTTAATAACGCCAAAGTCTAGAGAAGTGCATGGTTTTCTGACTTTCTACCATGATCATTAGATGCTCAGGTGATCCTGGTCACAATATTTCAAAATTGGAAAATATCCTATGTTAACCTCTACATATCCTTCAGACCTTTTTGTTTTGTTGTTTTGCTGTCTCATTTGTGTATTTTCAATCTCCTTTTTTCATACTTTAGCAACTTTAGAATCACATAGATATATGATGTATATGATATTGTAGAAAACCATATGTCTTTGGTTATTTTGTGTCACTGGGTTGCTGCATCATTGACATTTACTACATATCTCCTTTTATATATAATAATTGCAAAGACTTTAGTTTTTAATGAAAACACATAATTTTTTCTCTAATATTAATTATTAGCATGATCAGTATATATTATACTTGTGACCTATCTAAATACATGTTTTAATTGTTACAATCATGTCATACTTTTTGTACTTTATTGACAGTAAAACTCATACTGATTGAGATTGATGAAAATGTTAGTGTGATCCAAAGCATATTTCATATGGTGTTATATCATGGTCAGAAACATGTGTAGTATATGTCTCTGATCATGGGCCAGCAAACAGACGAAAAGTGCCCCATGCTTTCACAAAATCAGATTTTTCATTCATACAAATTCATACTAAAGTAACCAAGATATATAAGTGAATTTAATTACTTTCTTCTTCATTATATCCCAGTATTTATGGTAATCCTTGATATCAAAATTGACATATAAAGGATCATTATAATATATCTCACCAAGAACTCAACCTGATGTCCTATATTAAGGACAACTTTATATGGCACTTCACATTCTATAAACAGGTATAACCTATCACTTGTTTACTTGTCAACAAAGAGAGAAGGACCTATCACTGAGATATAAATGGTCTTTTAGAACCAAATTAATTGTCAATTCTACCCAAGACAATAACCATTAAAACCTGCTTTGATATACTAAATATCCTTGCTTATTACTGTATCTGTGTACTATTTGTATTAAATGAATGTTAGAAACTTCCAATGTAAACAAACACATTGAAATCTAATTTAAATGGTCATATAATTTTCATTTTAAGAGTGTTGTTAAGGTTAAAGGGATCATTAAGTTCTCATATACCTCACGTTTCATTGGCATGGTGCAAATGAAAACAGATATGAAAATACCTTGAATAAAAGTAGGAAAATTAGTATCAGAAAATTTTTGTAGATTTATCTTCAAGTTGATTTTCTTTTTGCATACCTAGTGTCATTATCTGGCTTTTAAGCAGGTAAACAACAGGTAAAGTCACATTCCAAACCTGATTAATTTCTGTCTGATAATAACATTATTATAACACCCGCTTGTGAAGAATACCATAATCATCATATCAAATTACATGAAAATCAATGAAGAAAACAGATTGAATAGAAGCTGATTATTTCCTTGGAACATAAATGGCCATTCACATAAAATTCTATCAATTTTGTATGGTTCTTTTTACAATTAGTTGATAGATGCATTTGCATTGTAGCTGTAATTAACTGACTTTTTCTTGAGCATTTGTTTTGATTTTTATCAGTATGATTTTCTGACAGTCACACAGCCATCTCATTTAAAATCATAACAAACAGTTTGACCATAAAAATAATTTGATTTTACAATTAACTCATTATCGAAGGTCGTTCTACATAAAACCTTCAGATATTTCAGTACAATTTACAAACTTATTTGCCATTATCATTATAAGTACCTTATCTTCAAGAAAAATGTAGCTCCCAGAATATAACAAGACAACAGTGCTATGCTACATTTTAATTTTACTCCCTAAAATTTGTACTTTGACCAAAGGACATCTTTGACAATGACTGAAAACTGTTAGAGCAATTGCTTTCAAATCAACAAAGTTAAAATTGATGTAAAACATATACATGTAAAGGTTTAAGGACACCCTCATGATTTGGTTGAGTCACAAATGACCATGGATATGAACCACTTGTCATAGCCACAAACATGTCCTTCTCTCCTTCATTGTTACCTCACTGAAACAGACTTATTACCAAACATTTACATGCAATGAGAAATACACAGATGTCACTAGTGAAGCAGGAGCAGCGTACCCTTCCTTAGTACCTGCGATTACCACTAGTTTTTGGTGGGATTCATTTATTTGTGGTATTTTTGTAGATTTTCTTTTTACTTATAGTTTTGGATTGCCTTCCTTGTATTTTCTCTCCACTTTTTTTTTGTAATTTCCTCCAATGAAATAGAAAGTTGAAATCTATAATCTTCAATGTGAATCTGATTTCAAATACATTAGTGGTGTACAACATCAGTGATTCTTGAATACTTTATCTAGGTTTGCACAAATGTTTGACAAAACACAAGATTGCCAAATGTGAATTTTTGACATTAAAATTATTAATTAACAATGTTAAATCTTACTTGTTGTTGATACATTGACATGAGCACTCCATTCACTGTTGCCATAGTTATTCATAAATCGTATTCTGTAATGGTATTCTGTCTGATGGTCCAGTCCCGTAACTGTATGTCGCTTACCATAACCTCTGTAAATATAAAATAATATAGTCTAGATTTATTTACATTGATTCAAATATGTAATAATAATATCCTTATCAGAACCTCTGTAAATGTTAATATGGTTCCAAAAATAAATGTAATAATATGAAAAGTACATGTATGTAATTGTAATCTTTCTGATAGTCCAGGTCAGCTTTTCATAGCCCTGTAAATTGCTAACTAATATTTCAATATAGTACTAATTTTTACCATAAATATGATCTATAACAAGAATGTGTCCATACTACACGGATGCCCCACTCGCACTATCATTTTCTAGGTTCAATGGACCGTGAAATTGGGGTCAAAACTCTAATTTGGCATTAAAATTAGAAAGATCATATCATAGGGAACATGTGTACTAAGTTTCAAGTTGATTGGACTTCAACTTCATCAAAAACTACCTTGACCAAAAACTTTAACCTGAAGCGGGACAGACAGACAAACGGAGGAACAAACAAACGGACACACAGACCGAAAAACATAATGCCCCTCTACTATCGTAGGTGGGGCATAAAAAAAATCCTATAATTGATTTAGACTCATACATATCTTATGTATGCAATAGCTCATCTAAGTTAAAAACCATGTTTACAGTTAGATAACGACCATTTCACTTTGAGGGGGGGTTTATGGTTTTTTTCTAAAAAAAATTCTAATTCCCAACTTTGAAGAAAATAAAAGAAGAGTAAGGCAAGGGAACATAAATGCCACCATTTGTAAATATATATAGGACAAATTCAGCAATTTTTCCATTTATAAAGGGACATAACTCAAGAACGGTGAAAGTGAGCAACCCAAATTTGAGCTTAATCTGTGTTTGATGGTCATAAGCATTGTGTTTCAAGTTTCATAACATTTGGTTGAGGCTAATTAAAATTATAGAACAGAAAATAATAATGGGACGTACAGACAAGGATAAAACTGGATGCCCTGTCGCCTAGCAGCTGGGGCAAACAAATATTTTGATCAGGGAGTAAGAAAAAAAATGTCTGATTGAAAGTTTTTGCAATCAAAATTACAAAAACTTACATGTAATCACCATGATCACATGAAAATGACCGAGCTTTTGGTAGCTCTAAAATTAAAATTTAGAAATTGACAGTTAGGAAATTGTTCAGATGTGATACTTAATTCACTGCATGTATGTACTATATAACCATACAAAGTAACACTGATCTCCTGATATTACATAATAGATTTAATACTTAATGCACATTGAAAAAAAAACAAAACACCTCTCATCTTCCATTAAATTTGCATTTATCCTTGGTTTCAGTCAAGCTGCATTATTATGTGAATTGAATTTTCTAAGTATGAAATTGATCAATAGACCTTCATTAACTCTGCACCTAAAACATCACATGCTAATGATGTTTCCAAGTATGAAGACAATGAAAAGGAAATTTCACAAAATAACAAGATCTCTGTGTGGGGTATAGGATCCTTATGATTTCTAATAAAAGACTGGTCTATCAAATAAAGGCTCAGATATTGTACATTGAATATATCAAATCAATAACTTACAGTGTGGATCTGCAGAACATTACAATATATACTTACAATGGAATCGGTCGCGTCAGAATGATTTCAGAAAATATAAAGTTAATGTTCCATAGATCATAAAATAAAAGGTGATACTCGTCACATTTTCAATCATGTTTAGATAATTAAATATGAATTATTAATTAGCATGGTTTAGATATCTCTATTTAGTGTTTTGTACAGTTCTATGTTATCCAAATCACAGTCCAAAAGGGATTTGACTGCAATATTTTTCAACAACCAAAACAAACAACATTTCTTGAAAACGGAATAATTATAACTAATGTAGAGAAGAGAAGCACTCATCAAAAATTTCTAAAGATAAAAATTTTCTGATGTTAAATGGAGGAGAAACTTTAAACGATAAAAATGTAAATGTTTGGAAATGCTGCCAATACTTAAACAAACTTGATAGTTGTTAGTGTTAAGGTTAGGTCCAATTTTTTAAAGGTTCAGAAACACCTCTTTCTTCGAATAATTAAAAAGAAAGTAAATTATTTCCAAAAGTTGCCTCCCTAAAGTTCTGAATTTAATTTCAAATGTATATGGTAGAGTCACCCTTTATAACAGAATTTACAGAATCAATATAATTGCCTGATTTCTACCAATGGCTGTGTCTTTTATGGTAAAACTACATACACCAGCTGCTAAATCAGTATCTATTAAAACTATCATGCTAGAGTCCTGGAAATAATTTACACGAACTTCTTATTTTAATTCAATTCTGTGTGAAACAATGAATCATTAATAGTATAAATTAAACCTGGAGTAAAAACAATTAAAGTAAAAGTACTCTTTTACTAAAATAACCATAAGTAAATATGTCATGACAATAAGTAATTGGAAGAAATAACAAGGCCCATTGTACTTTGTACTTTCCCATAAACTTCCAATAAATTTCACCTAAGCTGACTCTTTAAGCATGGTCAAAAGTACAAATACATACTTATAAAAAGAGTATGATCAAACTTTGGCTGGTCAAATATTGGTCAAATGTTAGAAAGTTTATAACCATATGGCCTGTCCACTCATTTTCACATAGTTTCATAGTCATTAAATATTAAAGAAGCAAGTAAAAACCAATTAAACTATCTTAAGATCTGCTTTATTTATCTTTGTACAGAAAGTTGATAAGGAATCAATTTACATGACTTCCGTTTCAATTAATTACAAAATATATTGGTTGAACTGATTGGTATCATGTTAATTAAATCAAGTAAAAATCTTATTGTTGCAATTCCTGAATAGTCAATAGCAACATGTAATGTTATTAAATAATCACTCAAAGTCTTACAAACCACTTAATCTAAGTCTTGCCAATAAAAAAAGCGGCCTTTACAATGATGATTAAAATTACCACTTAGCAATGTAAGAAACCTTAAGTATTCATTTGCCTATGAGTGTAGAGCCTAAACTAGAAAAGGCATTAATAGCATGGAAAGCTTTCAACATATACATTATAAAAGAACAGCATTGCACATATTTTATCTGGCCATGGTCCAAAGGCAACAACTAAAAAAAAAATTTTTTTTGTCCTTTAAGACTTTTAATAAATATCTTAGAGAAATGAAGGCTCGAGAGCAAATGCAATGCAATTTCTGATATAATTAATATTTCCAAGGGGTAGAACTCATTAAAAATATTTGATCAGCACTAATATTTTCTAAATTGTCTGATATAAACCTATGATATAAAAATCTGTCAAGAATTGTATTCATGAGAGCGCTAACAATGCAATTCTCCATATAATCACTATATTTCCATTGGGCATAACTCTTTTAAAAATAATTCATCAGCACCAATTTTCGAATTTATCCGAGACATTACTGATATAAACCAATGATATAAATTTCATAAAAACGAGGTAAGAATTATACAAATGAGAGCGCTCACAATGAAATTTTCCATATAATCAATATTACCAAGGGGCATAACTCTTTCAAAAATAATTGATTGGCACAGATTTTAAAACCAGTCCGAGATGTTGTTGATATAAACCTATGATATAAGTTTCATAAAAATATGGTAAGAATTGTACATATGAATGCACTAACAATGCAATTTTCCATATGATTAATGTTTCCAAGGGCATAGCTCTTTTAAAAATAATTGATCTGCACTGATTTTCAAATTCTACCAAGACATTGCTGATATAAACCTACAATATAAGTTTCACAAAAATCTGGCAAGAATTGTACAAATGAGAGCACTAAGGATGTAATTTTCAATATAATTGATGTTTCCAAAGAACATAACTCTTTTAAAAATAGTTCATCTGCACTGATTTCGAACTCATTTGAGACATTGCTGATATAAATCTAGTACAATCTTTATTTTTACCTAATATTTTTTTACTGTTTCATGGGACATGTTTCAAAACTTAAAATATGCTATTTCTCTAGACCTTATCAATATTGAAACAGGATTATCTATCATGTTTGAAAGATTATTTCTTAATATAAATGCAAAATAGGAATTAACATATACTTTATGCCTCATTAAGGCATGTTATACAGTAAAAAGGCTGTTTGCCGCAATGCTGCACATAAGCTATGGTTAACCAATAGATTTCAAATAATAAAAACATGCATCATTAAGTTACTATGAAAAGATCATCTCCCAAAACAGTTCTGTTTATGACTGCATTTGAATCAGATGTCCACTGAACTGTTTTCAAAAACTGAAAGCCGTAAGCATAATCTGAAGTCAAATCTGAGGATTAAACAAGTATTTAAACTTTAGAAAGTACATGTATATAAATGCATATATTGGAAATTACCTTTTACTTAAAATTTATTACTTTACTAAACTAAAAAAGATTTAATCATAGATGTATCTGTCATTCAATAATCTGTGTGAAAAGTATGTATAATATTTATCCTATTGACTTTAGCAGTGGCTTCCAGACCCACAGGAAGTTGTAAAATCTTGAACTTGAAAAATAATTTTTAATGTGAGACACATATATTATATAGCTCGTTCAGACAAGAAAATTCAATAACTAACTATGGAAGAATGTTAAGAGCAAATTAAAACAAGAGTGCACACGCTGAAATGTCTCGCCTAATTACCATGGAAGTAAAATGACTTGATTTTATGTTGAAAGTCTTAAAGATAAAGGTCTAAAGTATGACATAAACTTAAAATTCTAAAGATCCATGACAATGAGGTCAAGGTCAGATGAAAACTGTCACACAGACATGTGCACCTTATAATTATTCCACACACCAAATACAGTTGACCCATTTCTTATGGTAATGGAAAAACAGACCAAAATACAAAAACTTAACTTTAACAAAGGAACCATGAAAATGAGGTCAAGGTCAGATGATACTGGCCAGACAGATATGTACACCTTACAATCATTCCATACACCAATTATAGTTGACCTATTGCTATTAGTATTTGAAAAACAGACCAAAACACAAAAACTTAACATTGACCAATGAACCACGAAAATGAGGCCAAGGTCAGATGACCCTGGCTAGACAGACATTGGTCTCTTGTGGAGAGTTGTCTCGTTGGCAATCATACCACATCTTCTTTTTTATATGTACACCTTACAATCATTCATAAACCAACAAGAATGTGTCCATAGTACACGGATGCCCCACTCGCACTATCATTTTCTATGTTCAGTGGACCGTGAAATTGGAGTCAAAACTCTAATTTGGCATTAAAATTAGAAAGATCATAACATAGGGAACATGTGTACAAAGTTTCAAGTTGATTGGACTTCAACTTCATCAAAAACTACCTTGACCAAAAACTTTAACCTGAAGCGGGACAGACAGATGAACGAAACAAACGAACAAAGGAACGAATGAACGCACAGACCGAAAAAAAATAATGCCCCTCTACTATTGTAGGTGGGGCATAAAAAAAGATGACCTATTGCCTATAGTACTTAGTACTTGAAAAACAGACCAAAACACAAAAACTTAACATTGACCAATGAACCATGAAAATGAGGTCAAGGTCAGACGAAACCTGCCAGACTGACATGTACCCATTACAGTCATTCAATACACCACATATAGTTGACCTACTGCTTTTAGTATTTGAGAAACAGACCTTATCATGTAACTTTAACCTTGATCACTGATCCATGAAATGAGGGTGAGGTCAGGTGAACCCTGTCTGACGGACATGTAGACCTTGCAAGGAACCCATATACCAAATATGGTTATCCTATTACTCATAATAAGTGAGAAATTCACATGACAAAAAAATATTTTTTTCAAGCAGTCGTTGAACCATGAAAATGAGGTCAAGGACATTGGACATATGACAGACGGAAACTTCTTAACATAAGGTGTCTGCATACATGATATGAAGCATCCAGATCTTCTACCTTCTGAAATATAAAGCTTTATACAAATACGCCGGCGCAGAACAGTAATACCTATGTCTCGCATACTGCGACAAAATTGTCGCAGGCGAGACAAAAACTGTTGACACAGTGATATGTCTCGCCTGTATAAACTTTTGATAGTATGATGCAAATGTTGAAAATAAAATGACAATTCTTTTCACATATAAACTATGCAAAAGTTTCAAAGTCAATAGACCATAAACAATCTGGAGAAACTGTGAAAGATAACTTTAATAATATTGGACAGAAGCCTGAATTTCAGGTATTTTCTGCATTTGTGTAATTTGTGCAGTAAGAAACAACATTCATGTGCGCCATGTGCCATGTATAAGCATTGGACAAGAACCTCAAATTCAGGTATGTAATCATGACTTAAAAAACAACATTAATACCCCTGGTTCTTAACAACATTTCCCAATCAAATTAATATTTATTTGGTCAATGCTTTAAAAATAATTAATCAAACAGAAACAAAATATAAATGGACCAAGGGAAGCACATGAGTAACACACCATTATCCAATGATAGTTGAAATAAAAACTCAAAATCGAGGGTTTCTTTACTTTCCTGATAAAGGTTATTGCTTTCGTTTGCAATTCATTTGAACTGAAGCAAAAATAATTCACAACAAACATATATACAAAAGACCAGGATAAGTTTCCATTATTAACATCAAATAAGAAACATGTAATTTGCAGTTGTAGAATTAAATTTTCTGTAATTACTATGTAATTTTGTAAACCTTACACTTATTTCATTTAAAGCAAAGGATTAGGGGTGACACATGAAAAATAAGGGAAATTCATTGAGCATTCTCCTATGACCTTATAACCGTCTGCTTTACCGTTGTTCAATACTTATACCTATATGTTTGATATTCGTCCTTAGATCGTTGTATTAAAATACATTATATTTAAGTAGTGGTTTACTATTCGGATCAAGGTTATTGATTATTATTGACAGAATAAAAATATGTATAAACTTAAATTGCGTATCAAAAAGAGCTGTCAAAAGGGTTATAACAATAGTATATAAACAGTCGATTTTTGATAACGCAGTTTCATAGGAATTGCTAACAACGATAATATACAGCCTATAGAACTATTGAATTATATTTTTTTAAAGAGTAATAAAAGCAGAACTTTCAAATAGTAAAGATCACTGAAATATCATATACAACAAAAATATTGAAAATGACCTAATTTTTTTAGCTAATAACAATGATTCCAAAGCCACTTGAAGTTCCATGGGAAAATATTTAATTGAGACCATGATAAATCACTTTCTAGATTCCCATTCTGTTCATATGTTCTACTTGAAAAACAAAGTAAAAACTAATAATAACTAGAGTTTCCAATGAAGCTAATATTGATCACATGGTATTTATATAAAAATAATGAGATGTGGTATGATTGCCAATGAGACAACTATCCACCAAAGTTCAAATGAAGTGGATGTAAGCAATTATAGGCAACCATAAGGCCTTCAACAAAGAGAAAAACCCATACCATATGGTCGGCTATAAAAGGCCCCGACATGAAAAATATGAAACAATTCAATCATGAAAACTGACGGCCTAATTTATACCAAAAAATTTACGAAAAACAAATATGACAGACATGAACCAACGACAACAACTGAACTACAGGCTCCTGACTTGGGGGGACAGGCACATAAAGAATGTGGTGCGGTTAAACATGTTTGTGAGCCCTCAACCCTCCCCCTAACCTGGGACAGTGGTGTAACAGTACAACATAAGAACAAACTATAAAAATCATACTATTGACTAATGTTCCTTTTAGATTTTGAAATGAGCTAATACTTTTTGCTGTTTAATAAAAATGTGGTCTATATATATTTGTTTTCAAGATACTCACTACAATTGGTAATTTTAGGACAATAACTCCTAAAAGGAGACAATGGATAATCTTATTTATTTCTTTATTTTTTTTGTAGATCTTTTATATTGAAGATAATTTTCAATGTGTTCATTTTTTGTAAAGATAATTAGGCAATAATTAAAATTTATCATCTAGGACATGTAGGACAATTACAATTTTTTTTAACAATTTATAGTTGAGTCATTATTTCTAATTTTATGGGTCTTATGTTGCAAATCAATTTTTTTCAGTTTCAATCTTCTAGATACTGTGGATATATTATTTTGTGGGATACCAAATTATGTGAATTTTATTGGTAAAGGTGAACCATGAAGTTAAATATTTAACAAAATACAAATTGTCTATAGGATTGTATGCAAACTTTGGCAAAGCCATGAAATCAAATGTCCAGGAAAATACAATTTTTCAGCAATCCACAAAAATTGGTATCCACATTAATATCAAATGAATCCACAGCAGAAAAAGCTTAAATTGTTTTTTAAAAAATGTTTTAAAGGGCAATAACTCCTATAAGCATTTTACCCTTTCAGATTTTATCTTTCTATTATGGTTTTCAATATATATATATGTTAGACACTACTACCTAATAAAAGGAATTGTGGGTTGAGATCAAGATGTTATATTTTCTTACTACCACATTAGATAAATTTTTCTGGTCACTTGTATACAATGTATATATATATATATAGCAAAAGTAAATAAATATGGTGTACAGAATGTATATGTATATATTTACATGTTCAATACTTACTTCTGTAGTTTTACATAAATGTATTACTCAGCCTAATTAACTATTTTCTATCCTTACAGGGTGCAAGTTTTACCATTTTAAGCTAATTTGTATAAGTATATGATGTATAAACATGATAAAAATATGCTCTGTTAAAAGTTTATAAGCATTATTAATGTATGCTTTAAAGCTTAAAACCTTTATGAATAAGTCAAAGATTTTATTTCAATTATTTACACTGCACTTGTAATGGAACAAATACTCAGTGTACTAATATTAGTCCAAGTATCATATAACCCATTAACAATTAAACTTTATTGTAATATGGCATTAATTACAGATATAAATTCAAACAGACTCAATATCTTGTTAGAATCTAGATCTATAGCATATTCTTTTAAAGAACTGACTTGCAGATATTAGGTAACCACTGTTTACAAATATTGACATGTATCCAACATGCAATAAAAGATATTTTTTAAATCTTAATTACACCTTAAAAGCCAGAATTGGTATCTTCAATGAAACCTTACATATAAAGTATACTGGAATTTGATTGGTTGGTAGCCAGTGTATTTTTCATGTATTTTCATTGATCTAATGCATGTTGTTCATATAAGTTTTTCTGCACGAGTAGTCAGGTCAAGGTCTGATGTGATAGCAGAGGACCTTAACCTGACTTTGAGAGCATAAAAAATATATGGCTGGTTGTTACCATACCATTACTTTTGTTTGTTACCTGATTTGTATGACGATTTTAATCAGAAAGTAGTACATTTTGCATTAAAGACTATTGCATAATTTAAAAGATATGTTTATACCAAAGTATGAACTACAACATTTGGAGACATTGAGTCTTTAATAAATCAGAGATTTTGCCTTAACACTAGGACTTCTCCATTCTTTAGATGGTGTCCAGGTCAAATTTGCTGATCATTTCTTACAAATCTATGTTTATTTATATGTCGAAATATACACCACTCTACTCAAAGCAACAAACAAAGAATTCAAATAAAAAAATATGAATAGCATATTTAAGATTTTAAATACAGTAATTCAACTAAATTGTATATATGAAAATAAAATAATCAGATTAATGTAAATATTCACGAGTAAATATTATCATATATGAGATCAATGAAATAAAGAACAAAATATATAAATCTAATAAAAAAGACTTTTTCCTTTTTTTTTTTAGAACAAAACGTAATGAAAAATAATGGATTTTGTCTCATTTTCAAATTTTTGGATGGACATGTTTTCAAAATCAATTTTTTCCTTTTATATTCGCGCTCATTAAGAGTAATCTGATATTTGGTAGACCCAAGGATTGATCACATGACTCAATTATCCATATGTTTTCATTTACCACCCCAATGCTGACTATCAAAATAGGAGATAGGTTTTGAACGTTGAGACTAATTTTGCACGTTCACAATTCATCTTGAACAAATACATGAAGAAGGGTGTGAATAACATTGAAACATTGGATGGTTACAATTTCTCTTGTAGACAGTAGATTCTTCCTCATAACCCTCCTGGTTTATATAACTATAAATTGGTATGGTTTGAAGGTTACATTATCATGATTATGTTGGAAATATGAATTCAAAGTGTTTAATGTAAAGTAAGACTATTGACTTGTGAAGAATATGTATAATTACTGTTTATCCAGGAGGATTTCCACTTTCACAACACCAAAGTTGAAGTTTGAATTGAACAATCATATCCTCAAACTGATCAACTAATGAGAAACAAGTGCAACTGCGAGCTAATACTCACTGATGATACCCCCGCCGCAACTGGATAATTTTAATAGTGTAAAAATATGTAAGTGTTCTGTAAACAGGAAGTTGTTCAGTGATGAATCTGAAAACACATCACACGGTATAGCTGACTTATATAAACCCTGAAACCAAATTTCAGAAATCCTTATGATGTAGTTCCTGAGAAAGATGCAACGAAAAATATTCATGGGACGGACGGTTGGACTGACGGACAGACAGAGGTAAAACAGTATACCCCCACTTGAAAATATTCATGGGACGGACGGACTGACCGACAGAGGTAAAACAGTATACCCCCACTTTTTTAAAGCGGGAGTATAATAAAATCTCAATGCTAGAGAAAGGAAGTTAGTGTAAATTATATCACCAGATCACTGCAATCCAATTGCAATTGCTGACTTTTCTATTTCATGATTTAGTTTGGAAATATTAAACACCTTGCTAAATGCTTGCCAATTTCAAAATACTTTAACATGGACATGGAAACTATGGTTTAATAAGTATATAAGACCACCAGAATCAATGGACTATTTTTACATGTATACCAGATCATATGTTTCCCCAAGAATAAGACTATTTATGTGTACCGTTATGTGTTTCCCCAAGAATTGGACAACTTGTGTGTATTAAGTTTCCCCAAGAATTAGACTATTAACGTGTATATATTTTCCCCCAAGAATTGGAATACTTATGCGTTTTCCCAAGATTAGGCTATTAACATGTATTATGATTCCAAAGATTAGACTTCTTACATGTATATGTTTCCTCAAGATTAGACCACTTACGTGTATATTTTTCCCCAAGATTAGACTACTGACGTGTATATGTTTCCCCAAGATTAGACTACTTACGTGTATATGTTTCCCCAAGATTAGACTTAACTTACGTGTATATGTTTCCTCAAGATTAGACTACTTACGTGTATATGTTTCCCCAAGATTAGACTACTGACGTGTATATGTTTCCCCAAGATTAGACTACTTACGTGTATATGTTTCCTCAAGATTAAGACTACTTATGTGTATATGTTTCCCCAAGATTAGACTTAACTTACGTGTATATGTTTCCCCAAGATTAGACTACTTACGTGTATATGTTTCCTCAAGATTAGACTTCTTACATGTCTTACGTGTATATGTTTCTCCAAGATTAGACTTAACTTACGTGTATATGTTTCCCCAAGAATTGTGTTTATCTTCTTCTTGTAAACAAATTTTAATTCTGCCAGCATCTTTAGTAGTACCGTCATAAGCTTTGGCTAAGGCTTCTTCCCAATATAATTCTATACTGTAGTGTGTAACTTTACCTACAATAGGTGGTGGGGGTCTTGGTGGTTCTGGAAAAGAAAATATTTTCAAGACTTTAAATTCACTGATAACCATGATAGTATTATAATATAATAATGAATCATTACCCCATTTGTGATCAGATGTAATTCTGAAAAAGACAAAAGAATATTTCTGCTGTCAGAACTTCTATAGTGCTACTTTGCTGAAGCAACAGCCAAGGCCCAAACTAAATTAACTCATCAAGGTAATCAAGAATCATTTATCACAGTCATGTATTTTCATAGTAATAAAATCAAGTTCTCTAATATTGAAATGGCTTGATGTCAGGTACATTTTTGATTTTCAAATATTTCCGACTGTAATCTAGATATTAGATATGGACAATGCCCCCCCCCCTTTTTCTGCTCTGCCATATGCATGAGTATAGTTCCACATATTTTAGATTTGACAAGTGATGTTGGCATACAACTTGAAATTGTTACGCTGTCTGTAAGACACAAATGATGCCCCCGCCTGACCCAAAAAATGACTAAGTCCAACTACCTGTCATTTTCAGAATATTGAGGGGCCTGATGGGGGGGTCTCATCACGATTCACGAGTTGATTTTTTTGTCAATCACGATTCACAGAAAATAAATTTCCATGATCACGGATCACGAAAATATAAAAAAAAAAAATCTGTAGAAAAACGGATCACGATAGTGAAAATGCGCCGATCACAAAGAACGAAAATAACCCATCAGGCCCCTCAATATTTAAAAGAAATCAAAATCCTGTGGCCATGCACACCTCCATTATTTGTATGAACATCCTACAAAATATCAAAGCTGTATCTCTAAAACTGTAGGAGGAGATAGCCCGACAAACCATGATCTCTTTATGCAGCTAGTACCAAAAAAATTACTAAGTCAAACTACCTATCATTTTCAGAATATTTAAAAGAAATCAAAATCCTGTGGCTATGCACACCTCCATTATGTGTATGAACATCCTACAAAATATTAAAGCTGTACCTCTAAAACAGTAGGAGGAAATAGCCGGACAAACCATGATAGTACCAAAAAAATGACTAAGTCCAACTACCTGTCATTTTCAGAATATTTGAAAAAAATCAAAATCCTGTGGCCATGCACACCTTCATTATGTTTATGAACATCCTACAAAATATTAAAGTTATACCTCCAAAACTGTAGGAGGAGATAGCCGGATAAACAATGTATCCTAATCCGGACGGACAGACACACGGACGGACAGATGGACGCCCAGTATTTCCATGTCCCACGTCACGCGGGGGACAAAAAGTCTTAAAGGGGTATTTTTATGAATCATTTAGTATTTATAAAAACAAAGCAAAACATTATTACCTGTTTGTGGAATAGGAGTAAAAATGTTATTATTAACACAACTGTCAACAGTATAAGATATAGTCTGTATATACACTCCATTTGTTTGTCCATTATTCCCATACTGAATGTCTCTAGAGCTTGTTCTAGAGTTGTCAGAATTTGTCCTACTATTTCTTGACTTTTGTCTACTGAGGACACCCTGACCATGATCGACTGTTTGTGATATGGTTTGTATCCCTGTTATATTATTGTTCTGTTTGTTATCTTCCTCAATGTCACCATCTTCATAGGACATACCATTATATATCACTGACATCATCATTTTTCACAAATATGTATTAAAATCAACAAATGTTTGGATATATGTCCACCTTGAAATCAACAATTCAGATATGTCCAACTGGAAATCAAAAACAATTCAGATATGTCCACAGGAAATCAAAAACAATTCAGATATGTCCAACTGGAAATCAAAAACAATTCAGATATGTTCAACTGGAAATCAACAACAATTCAGATATGTTCAACTGGAAATCGACAACAGTTCAGATATGTCAGACTGGAAGTTAACAATTATGCACAAATATGGCTGACAAGAAATCAACAACAAATGCACCAATATGTCCGACTAGAAAGACATAAATAATATATGAAACTAATTACACATGTAGATGGCCAGGTTAATCAAAGTTCCAATGGCAAGATACTTTAGATATGGCACTGTAAATTTACACAAAATAAATGACTCTTCAACAGAACTGCACTGACAACTAATCCAGATTAAAAAACAGATATTGTATCCTTTTAAAACAAGTTATTCTAAAGTGTATTCAATAAGTTTATAGCCAGGTATATATTCTCAGCACATCAATATTTCATTCCATTCTAAGTGTGTTTCGATATTAAAACCTTTCTATACATATATATAGACCCAATGGAGTGTGTTGTGAGCTGTGTTTCAAAAGATCTCTGACAAAAATAAACAATTTGTATTTACATGTTACAAGGAAATTATAGGGGATTTCGAACAGGAACTTACAGACTGCATTATGTTAAACAGTCACATAAAAGATAAAAGTAATACACAAGTCGTTCCTTTGTTTGAAACTACTAATAAAGACTTTTTTTTGTTTAAATGCCAAAGGTATTAAAATTTTAACTAATGAAAAAACAATGTCATTGATATCAGCAATATATATCCTAAACTGCAAGCCACATTAAGATGATTAAAAATATTGATTTTACAATTTGCCAAAAATAAACATAACTGGATATTACCTGAACTACCCAACGAAGCTTCAAATTCTTTAAAGTGCAAAGTACTGAGATGTCCTGATATGGTATTTAAACCTATATAGCTATAAAATTCATTGGAAATATATCTTTTGATTAAAACCATGAATATTTATCGAATGAATCTTGTTTTCTTAATTATCTATGTTTTATAATACATGTATTTATACGCATGATAATCTCTGTAAAAAATGTCCTATATACCATAACATTTTATTTTTAGGTATATATGTAATTTTATTTTTTGGAGTCAAGTACCTGTGATGATAATGTGTAATACAAGTCAGTTCAATTTGCCTTTTTTTTACAGTGCCACTTCCTAAATGAGAAAAAGGAAAGTTTTGAATTTCTTTTTAATTACAAAATATATTGATATAAAAAATTAAATAAGAGTTTTGTAGAAAATTGAACTAACTTTTAAATGATTCAACATAAGTCTATTGTTTACTCCAATCATTTCATATATATTGCATACAAAATGAATTGGACCTATACACTGTCAAACCTATATTTACGAAATAATACAGTTGATCTATTAAAGATAGTATCTTAGGACTATGAAGTGAGGTAAAGGTCAAGTGACCTGTCTGATAGTATTTGAAAATAAGGTCAAGGATAACAGACATAGATGCCCAAGGGAAACTTCAAGTCATAAACATCTGTATAGAAGATCCATTTCTATTGCAGGCAAAGACTATACCCAGACATGTACACCTTACAATCATTGCATACACCAAATATGGACAGTAGTTCAAATATAGCTTAATAGTATCTGGGAAAAGCACTGACCATGATAACTTCACTTTGATCACTGATCCATGAAATGAGGTTGAGGTTGAGGGCAGGTGAACCCTGTCTGACCTACATGTAGACCTTGCAAGGATCCCATCTACCAAATATAGTTACCCTATTACTCATAAAAAGGGAGTACTTCACATGACAAAATATTACACATTTTTTTCAAGAATGAAAATAAGGTCAAGGACAAATGACATATGGAAGCTTGGTAATATAAAGTATCTGCGTACAAGGTATGAAGCATCCAGGTCGTCTACCTTTTGAAATATAAAGCTTTATACAAATAGTTTACACCGCTGCTGCCGCCAATGGGTAGTAATCCCTAAGTCTTACATTCTGTAACATTTGTCGCAAGCAAGACAAAAATTATTACTGAAGAAATCCATCAACATTTAAACTTATACAATTGTTACAAATGTATCTGTTTGCTATTCAATTTATTAAAATTTTAAATAATAATATTGTAAAGTGTTTTTATATATTGCTGAAAGAATTTGTAACTCTTAAACATGTTTAATGTTAATATAATGCTTCAAAGATGTTTAAATTGTAATTATAAACAAGATAAATATCATGCTCAAGATGATATTAAATTGTATAAGCATGATAAGTGAACATCATGCTCTGAAATCGTATAAATTATTTACTATGTCATTTGTGTATGTGATGCTTACTATCCTATAATATATTTTATTATACTTCATGTCAAAATGCCAGATTTTGATTGGTTAATACGAGGGAGACAATTTACTCTATCCCATGGCAAATACTCTATTACCCTTCACGGAGACACTTGCTCAAGTGTACGCTTTGATAAATACGGATGATTGTTATATACAAGACGACATAGTTTGTTACTTTGAATTTGAAATTTAATTGACAGTATTAACAGAACATTCAGTATAATAAATTAAATAACACATATCTGAGAGGGTGTTAGAGCAGATTGTTACCCCTTGAAAAGACATTGTCAACCTTTGCTTCGCCTCAGTTGACAATGTTTTCTCGGGGTAACAATCTACTCTATCACCCTCTCAGCTATGTGTTATTTATATAATATTGCACTGTTAACTATTAGCTGTAACATTGCTTTTGGAATAAAGAATATAATACATAATGTGTGACCAGATCACTGGTTCTTTTTTTTACTTAAAGTAAACTAAACATTATATGCCTTTAATCAAATGAAGTTTGTAAACAAATATTTAGTTACCATTTAAACATGTATTCTTATGGATCACTTAACATTTTTGGCCTTTAAATGAAATTGTCAATTGAAATTGAAAAAAAATTAAAAACCATATATGTACTTTGTTAGTCACTAAATTTTACCTTTCTTAATATGTTACTCATGTAAACAAAAAATATACACCCCTCAAATGTGCTTCTTTGATCTGTTGATGTATCAATTTCTCAAATTTAATTTATTTAAAGATCACAAATATATATACATGTACATGTAGGTATATAGACATGATAGATGTATATGTTACTACAATCATTTACCATCAATAAAAATAATAAAACAATATTCAAATAGATCAATTATCATGATTATAATGAGCAGAAAATGTATTTCTTTTTTTAGTATTAGTTGACTCTCTTTGCTGTAATACAATCAATATCAAGAACAAGAGTGCACACGCTGAAATGTCTCGCCTTCTTTACTAATCATTGATATTATGTTGATAGTCCTAAATATAAAGTTTTATTACAACTGTCACATAAACTTAACATTAACCAAGTAAACTAAACATTGACCAATGAACCATGAAAATGAGGTCAAGGTCAGATGAACCATGCTAGGCAGGCATGTACAGCTAACAATTCTTCCATACAACAAATATAGTTGACCTATTGCTTATAGTTTAAGAAAAACAGACGAAAACACAAAAACTTAACACTGAGCAATGAACCTTGAAAATGAGGTCAAGGTCAAATAAAACCTGCGTGACTGACATATAGATCATAAAATATTTCCATACACCAAATATAGTTGAACTATTGCATATAGTATTAGAAAAAAAGACCAAAACTCAAAAACTTAACTTTGACCACTGAACCATGAAAATGAGGTCAAGGTAAGATGACACCTGCCAGCTAGACATGTACACCTTACAATCATTCCATACACCAAATATAGCTGACCTATTGCATGCAGTATTAGAAAAAAAGACCAAAACTCAAAAACTTAACTTTGACCACTGAACCATGAAAATGAGGTCAAGGTCAGATGACACCTGCCAGCTAGACATGTACACCTTACAATCATTCCATACACCAAATATAGTAGACCTATTGCATACAGTATAAGAAAAACAGACCAAAACACAAAAACTTAACTATAACCACTGAACCATGAAAATGAGGTCAAGGTCAGATGACACCTGCCAGTTGGACATGTACACCTTACAGTCCTTCCATACACCGAATATACTAGACCTATTGCTTATAGTATCTGAGATATGGACTTGACCACGAAAACTTAACCTTGTTCACTGATCCATGAAATGAGGTCGAGGTCAAGTGAAAACTGTCTGACGGGCATGAGGACCTTGCAAGGTACGCACATACCAAATATAGTTATCCTATTACTTATAATAAGAGAGAATTTAACATTACAAAAAATCTGAACTTTTTTTTCAAGTAGTCACTGAACCATGAAAATGAGGTCAAGGACATTGGACATGTGACTGACTGAAACTTTGTAACATGAGGCATCCATATACAAAGTATGAAGCATCCAGGTCTTCCATCTTCTAAAATATAAAGCTTTTAAGAAGTTAGCTAACGCCGCCGCCGCCGCCGCCACGGATCACGGCTCGACAAAAATGGATCCAAAAATAATCATTTTAAAATATCAAAACAAGGAGATGTGGTATGATTGCCAACATGGTTATGCTCAATCCTTACGTTTGATGAAATTCTGTAAATAAATGTTGTACAAAAACTTCTACATTATAAAAATCTACTGAATTAAAGTTGAATTATTTAACCAATTTAAAATATGTTTTTATTCATTAAAGATATTCAATGATAGTGTCTAACACAACTTCACAAACTATATTTCTATTTCTGAAGTATGTACTTGTCCTTCAAGAAATTTTATTAAGTTTTCATCAATGTGCATGCTTTACAAGACTCAATCAAAATCAATACAATAAGAGGTTCTTTACAACATA
Source organism: Mytilus californianus (assembly GCF_021869535.1). Taxonomy (NCBI): domain Eukaryota; kingdom Metazoa; phylum Mollusca; class Bivalvia; order Mytilida; family Mytilidae; genus Mytilus; species Mytilus californianus. The sequence goes on along the minus strand of NW_026262679.1, from coordinate 25,130,547 downwards.
ATTAGATTACTACAGGTACAATAAGGTTTAAGTGTTACACTTTACAGCAACCACAGGTACATGTATGTATATGAATATGTAGGGCAAGATCTTGTTTTCTGTTATCAAAAAAGCTGTCCACCTATTCTTGTTTTTGCAAGAATCAACTTTCCAGTTTCCTATGTGTTACTTTCTTCTGCATAATTTCAATAAGAAAATTTGACAATGATCAGATGATGTCATTTCTATGAAAAGGGAGAAATATTTTACAATCATCATAAAATAAGTGAATGTCTTCTTATAACATGTATAAATTTCAAGCATGATACAAAATTGGAGAATATGTCCTGGCAAGGTTGGGTTTTTTTGGTTCCTAAACATAAAAGTGTGTCTGTCTGTGATGTCTCACTTTGCCACAACTTTTATTTAGATATGTACATATATATGAATTCATGTCTTTTTTTAATTATTTTTGTGATGTATTATGTAATGTGTTATTTTGTTTTCATGTGTGCCATCAACCCATTGGGGTTATTATAATAGTGCATTATTTTCAATATTTTCAACAAACATTATATAAAACAAGATAGGTAAAAAAAACAAATCAGAGGTTATTATCATATCACAAAAAGTAATAATCACAAATACAATGTATCAATTCCTTCCACTTTATGGTAATACCTACCAACAACCCTAGAAACTGTAAACATACTTCAAGGAGACTACACGTACATATGTAGATGTATATTAACTGTTGCCAATCTGAGATTTCAATGACTATATACATTTACATAATTTTAATTAGATTGTTGAAACCTGATTCAAACACTGAACAATCAAATTAGATTTCTACTTGCATTGGCCTACCTTTTTTCTGCATTAGAAACACAACACCTACTTTAATTATTCAATTTACTATTTCAATCTTCATGATCTTATACCTTTTTTATTAGACCAACTGATAATGATCAATAATTTCTTGATTCTAACAATTGATTTAGTTTTTAATAACACACTGTGTATTCCCTTTGATATAAAAGGAGCACCTTGTATTATCATGATTATGTAGAAATTAATGCATCTTTTCCTTCATAACCAGTTTAATTAAAAGCTTAATCATGGCCATCATGTCTAATTAATTCATTACAAACTCCTCAGCTATTGAAAACAAAGAGGGTCAGACATGGAGGATAGATATATGTATGCTACTATCATGACTATATTAAACTAGCACTTAATGAAACTTTTAAAACTACAAACAAATGTAATTGAAAATGAGCGATGGTTATTCAGCTTGGTTTAAATTTAAATGTACCTGCAAATAACCACAAAAAAATCTTGTGTAAAAATTCTTCCAATATTATTGATAATTCATGGGTTTGATCTAGTGGAGAACTGATCATCATATTACCAGAACTGACAACTACAGAATTACAAATGTATATAATACATAATAAAATGCTCTGCTGGGTGCAGCTTGATACGACCGCAGAGGTCAAACCCTGAACAGTTGGGGCAAGTATGGACACAACATTCAAGCTTGATACAGCACTGAATTTGGATTGTGATTAAATATTTGACACAGCATAGGTTTCTGACACAGAAACTTAAAAACTTTAATTTACCTATTCAAACCATATCATTATTATTTGCTTTTATATATAAATCAGAAATAACCAATTTAAAATGGAAGATTTTTAAGAAAAAAAAAGGAAAAAAAAATCCCTCCCCCAAATTTTTTGAACCCCCTTATGATTCGGTACGGTATGGTATGGTACCTTGCAGTACAATTTCAGAGAGATCCATACACTTGAACACAAGTTATTGTCTGGAAACTAGAAAAATGCTTGTTTTTTGGCCCCTTTTTGGCCCCAAATTCCTAAACATTTAAGGCAATTACCTCCAAACTCAAACCCAGCTTTCCCTTTGTGATATGGAACCTTGTAGTACAATTTTAATAAAGATCCATACACTTACACACAAGTTATTGTCCTGTAACTTGAAAAATGCTTGTTTTTTGTCCCTTTTTGGCCCCTAATTCCTAAAATTTAGAGGCAATTACCCCCAAAATCAATCCCAGCCTTCCCTTTGTGGTATGGTAGGTTGTAGTACATTTTCAGAGAGATCCATACACTTGAACACAAGTTATTGTCTGGAGACTAGAAGAATGCTTATTTTTGGCCCCTTATTCCTAAACGTTTTGGGCAATTACACCCAAACTCAATTCCAGCTTTCCCTTTGTTATATGGAACCTTGTAGTACAATTTTAGAAAGATCCATACACTTACACACAAGTTATTATCATGAAACTAGAAAAATGCTTGTTTTTTGCCCCTTTTTTGGCCCCTAATTCCTAAAATTTTGTGGCAATTACCCCCAAAATCAATCCCAGCATTCCCTTTGTGATATGGAAATTTGTGGTATAATGTCAGAGAGATCCATACACTAACACACAAGTTGTGATATGGAAACTTGTGGTATAATGTCAGAGAGATCCATACACTAACACACAAGTTATGTCTGGAAGTTACAAAAATGCTTATTTTTGGCCCCTAATTCCTTAACTGTTGGTACCATAACCCCCAAAATCAATCCCAACCTTCCCTGTGTGGTCTTGAACCTTATGGTAAAATTTCATAGAGATCCATTCACTTAAACTAAAGTTAGAGTGTGAAAACCAATGTGTCTTCGGACAACGACGACGACGCCAACGTCATACCAATATACGACCTCAAATTTTGTTTGCGGTCGTATAAAAAGGGATAGCAGGAATAACCGCAAAATACAGCACAGTACAACAGACCACATCAACCACTTATACCCTAGTCATGCTAGTCCTCTGGGAAAATATCAGACATACAAAACAAGACAACAATTTGTAGCACACATGTGTTCATGGTGTTATATATACTGTTACTTTTACTTCTTCACTGCTATTCATTTTATCAAGATTCAAATAGATTTATGAACAATAAATTCTTTGACACACTTCTTTAACCTCCTTTCATTTCAAGTACATCCAATCATAATAATATTTTGTTTTGAATTTATACCATTAGCTATGATTTATATGTCTTTATTCAATCTGTCAACTTGTGTGAAAAAAATTAAATACTGGTCATTCAAAACTAATCATCAGAAATTTAACAAGCTGTATGGTTTTAATACTTACCTCTGTAATGAAGCACTTAAATTCTGTCCTTCTACATGTACATGTTTATATGTATCAGTATTTAACTATTAATACTTTTACATTGTACATATTTATATGTATCAGTATTTAACTATTAATACTTTTACATTGTACATGTAGCTATATATGTATTAGTATCTAACTATTAATACTTTTACATTGTACATGTACAAAATGTAGCTATATATGTATCAGTATCTAACTATTAATACTTTTACATTGTACATGCAGCTATATATGTATTTAACTATTAATACTTTTACATTGTACATGTAGCTTGTTTTAATGTTGCTCTTTTGTTTTGTCAATCATAATTTTCCCCCTGTCCAAAAAACACATAAAAGACTGCTTTCCTAAAAAATAGGGATTTTCATTTATTTCCACTAAATAAACTTAGTCTACAGTTTTACATGACTGTATCATGCATGTTTTACTGAGTCCAGAATTTCAGCAGAACATAAGTATGTTATATTTCAATACATGTAGATTATAATTTCTACGGTTTCACATTATTATCTTTAACAGGACCTACATGTACAACAGTTTCACAGTAGGGTTCTCACTAAGGTGAGTCCATGAGTCCTGGACTCATGAAAAGTCCAAAGATGTATCAAATGAGCACATTATATCATCATTTTTTTAACAATAGTTTAAAAGTAATATAAATTTAAGGTCATTTTCCTGCTCTATTTTGTCATCATGGTCATGGCAACTGAAATAATAAATAATATATTAATACAATTTCCTCTTCACACCCTTGGCCTCGACATGGCCAAATGGACTCGCTTCAAAACTCCTTAGTGAGAACCCTGCACAATACATGTATGTTTAATTTTTTTTTTTAGAGGTACAGGTACAATGTATTGTGATTTATGCTAGACATTGCAATTGGGTCACATATATATGTTGTACAGAGCTGACCTTCATTTGATCAATGATACTGACTGTACCTAATGACTGATTCCTATGGTTAGAATTTTCGTATGGATAGAGTTTTAGAACACTGTTATGGTATAATATAAGGCCAAGTGTGCCCTTTATTTTACACTGTTGAATAGAAATCATTACTATTTTTGCAAAAAGTAAGCATAAAATCTTAACTTGATAAAGATTTCATTTTTACTACCTTTTTATTTTTTATGCACCATGTTGATCCATATATCAAAAATATACACACATACATGTTTATGTGTCAAGTGTATAGAATGCTGCAAAATATCAAAATTAACTTTAAGGGAGATAACTCTCTAAATAGCAATTAATTTATGCTCATAAAATTGAAATTTTTATATTTGTTTTAATGTTAATGTATTATAATTGATGATGGGGTTATGATCTTTTTAATGTCAATCAGATAAATAAAGATGGAAATAAAAGTTTACAAAATCAGAATTTACCATGCACTGCAAGTGCATGTACATTCTTATTTTTATTTAAATTTTGCTGATTTATTTCCATATATCAAAGTTTATTACGTCATTACCATTATCACATTCTTTAATTTTTTAAAAACAGATTTCAGATAATAAGTGACAATTAAAACACCCATAGGTCACATACACTCTAAAATGAAAAATGTACACTTATCATGCTTATGAGACTTAATAATTTCTGGGAACAGTATATCTAATGATTATTTCAATGGTAATGACCACTATGCTAACAAAAAAATTAAGAAAAGAACCTTCAGAGGAAAACCAATTTTTGACTGTATTAACAATACACAGTGTTATTTTTATCTTTCATTTTTTATCAATTTATCCATTTTCCCCAAAAAACGTTTACTTCGATACTTGTATACAGCTGTTCCATAATAATTTTGAGACGGTGCTTTTACTTACCAGTCATTTTTTATATCCTTCAGATCAAATTTGAATATTTAAACTCTAATGCTTAATGACTTTCAATAATGTATCCTTTTGTAAGTTAACAGGTTTATAGCAGACGTATCTGAGTGAATGGCAACATGTTTCTAAAATTCCATAAACAAATAGCTCTTTTCTGTGGGAGGTATTTTAAGTCGATTTACAAATCAACCAATCGAATACATTTTTAGAAAACTTAGTTGGCGGGAAATTTTTAAAAAAATAAGTGACTATGGTAGTTCAGTATCTAGATGTTTCTTCTACTTTTTATACTATTTCAAGTTATATTGTTTGCTATAGTCTTATGTGAGACCAAATACATATATTGATAACAATTGAAATAGTTGTGACGGGATTGCTTCCGTTGAATAGTAAGATACTTAAGTCAGCCGTAGGTGGTTGAGCTAAAAAAGTACTTCTTTAGCTCAGTCGGTTAGAGGGTTACCTTGTAACACAGAGGTCCCTGAGGAGATAAAGTGATTTTGTAAGAAGAGAATCATATGCTCTCTGGTTATATTTGGTGCCAAACTTAAAAATCCACATTGGTTAGAGAGGATTTCTAACAAGGGTATCTGTTATGAGTCATAATGGTATGATGACTCTTGAGGTGGGGGAAGTGTGACGGGATTGCTTCCCTTGAATAGTAGGTACTTAGTCACTTTGTAAGAAGAATCATGCTTTCTGGTTTACATAGTTACTTTTTTTTATCTAAGTTTAATCAGTGACATATATATATATGAGGAGCCTGATGGGTTATTTTCGTTCTTCATGATTGGCGCATTTTCGCTATCGTGATCCGTTTTTCTACAGATTTTTTTTTTTTTTTATATTTTCGTGATCCGTGTTCATGGAAATTTATATTCTGTGAATCGTGATTGACAAAAAAATCAACTCGTGAATCGTGATGAGACCCCCCCTTCAGGCCCCTCATATATATATCCCAGGATTAATAAATAATTTTTAAAACTTAGTTAATAGACCTGATTTGATCTTATTTGGTAATATTGAACACTAGACCTAAGATTTTGCCTCACATGAAATATTTAAATTATGCAAGTCAGCAAACACTAAATAAATGCATTGTGATGTTTAAAAGTTATTTGTTTTGTTATGATACACAATTCTTGTCTTTTACCTCTAATATATATTTTCATCCCTGGAGGTCATGTTGGTTGCAAAGTAGGATCATTTGACACAGTTTACTCATTCATATTTAAAAATTTGTTTTTCTGTTACATATCAATTTTAGCATGTTTACATATTAGAAAACTTTAGAGAATTTTTGGTGTGTAAAGGGAGCAAACTCTTCTTATTTGTATGATATACATGCTTGTTTAAATGCACAAATATTTTAACATGTATATCTATACAATCCATCTTGTATTTCGCATATTCATAAAAAAATATTGTAAATTGTGGTGTACAGTTGCTTTCTCCTAGACGACATATACCCAACATCTTTGATTCATTGTTATAAGGATCTATAAGGAATAATATCAATTAAATAAGATGTGATTTGTCTGCCAATGAGACCACTTTCCACCAGAGACCAAATGACATAGAAGTTAGCAACTATAGGTCACCAGAACAATATAAAGCAACTATCCAAACCACTAAAAACACAAATTTGTCAACCACACAAAAATATTCATTGAACATACCAGGGTAATTGAATTTTTTTTAAAGAAAAGCCACTACAATGTGTACTTCATTCTTCACCTGTATTAAATTTTAAGTTAGGGTGGGCATGTTAGTTCAACAGATGGGAAATAAATTGATTGGTGTTTAACACCACTTGTAGCACTATTGTCCTATTTCATGTAAATCAGTTTTTATTGGTGGAGGAAGCCGAAGTGCCTAGAGAGAACCACAAACCTTCGGTAGGAAAACTGACAATTCTAGTCAATGAAGATAGGAGTCGAGCTCACCTGCCACTAGGTCGACTTCTTAGTCCACTTGGCCATCGAGGCCCTTGTAGATAATAAAACAAAAGAAGCAGCCCAAGGATGATATAGGCCAGTCAAAGTGATTTTAAAGGAGAATATGTTAATTGATTGACAACAAATGACAATAGTTCAAATTGTCTTTGAAGCTGTTAATGTTGGTACAGCATTATAGGTTTTACGTATGTCATGTTGATCCAATCTTAATGTATTCATGGACTGACAGTATAATCAATAAACTTCATATCCTGGGAAATCAATAATGAGCACTTAAATATGAAATGTATTTCAAGTCAAACTATCCAATTACCATGTTCAAGCTACCCACAAGAAGGTGAAATGCCTGTCATTTTCATTTGGTAACCTTGTGTATTTTCATCTGTGCACTTGTTACAAAAAAAACAGACCATTACTGTCCATTGATTAATTTCTGATAAGGCAATAACCCTTATTTATTTGCACAACTAAATGAATCCACTTGACAGCCTGGTGTTCTTTTTATTAGACAACTTCTGTTTTAAGTCAAAGCATTTCTTGTATATGGATTTGAAAAAGCCAGATCCCCGAGAAGAAAGGAAAAGGACAAAAGTTTTTATTCATATAAAGTTCATGTAGAATGTAGTTACTTTGTGTTAGTAAGTTAGTTGTTTTCTAATTTCAGTCAATTCCATGTCCATATTTTATTAAAAAAAAATATTCAAGGAAGTGACTGACTGCGCGGCAGGTCTGAAAATCCCTTACACAGTACGATTCAATCATTAAAAACTTCCAGGCCAAATTTCAAACATTCCTTAATACAGACTCTGAGAAATAGGTAAACAGAAAATGAAGAGACAAGGTCACTACAACATACCAGTAGTTATTAAGGAGTTTATTGGTGTGTAAACTCAAACTTTTACTCAAGACTAAAATAGTCCTTTGGACTAAATTCAGTTTTCTATCTCATCTTTTTTATATGTTTTATTAATAAATATACCCCTATGCCCTTATTTCTACGTTTTTCTTTTGATACCATACACCTTAAATTTTTACCCAATACCTTTCTTTCTTTTCATTTATTGTTACATACTAAATTCTTCCAATTAAACTCTATCCCACACCTTTATCGTGCTAGGTATACATTCGTAATTCAAAGTACAGGAAAACAGGAAGTAGGTGCCTAACAAATTCCCAAAAGCACACATAGATTACAACTTATCACTGTTGAGATGCTGACCAAATATGAAGTCATTCTGTTTTATTGTAGCATTGAAGAAATATGTGACAAAAAAATTCATCTTCATTCAACATTTTGAAAAGTCAAAGTATTGGCAAACAGTAAGCAGGTATCTGGCAGATCTCAAAAGAGCTCACACATTATAACTTGTCACTGTCAAGCAGCTTACCAAATGTCAGGTCAATCTGTTCAATGGTTCCTGAGAAAATTGTTTCAAAAATATTTGTTAAACAAACAGACAAGGTGATTGCCCCACTCCTAATTATTATAGTATACTAGAAAAAACCCACGGGAGCACGGGTTGAAGACTACTTGAAATGTTTGTGGTGATACACAGCTTGGGTTGGTGTTTCTCAAACTGTTTTTATGCACTGATGCTTTATGTTTTTATTAGTTTGTCAGTTCTTCTTCCATAGGAGTTTGAATGTCCAATTAGTAGCTTCTGTCTCGGTGTTACACAGGTGCTCCTAAAATGGAGGAAATAACTCAGAGAAGAAGACAACCTAGAACATTGATGATTAAAACATTTCTCAGTGGTGCTAGTTTGTAGTATTTCTTTTTTTCCTCGAAAGGTGCAAGTCAAGTTCTGTCTCTGTGTGATATGGGTGCTCCAAGGATGGAGGAAATATCTCAGAGAAGAAGAAGACAATCTAGAACTCTTTGATAATTAAAAACATTTCTCCAGTGGTGCGAGTTTGTAGTATTTTTTTATCGAGTGGTGCGAGTTCTGTCTCTGTGTGACACGGGTGCTCCGAGATAGGAGGAATTTACTAAGAGATGAAGAAAACAATCTAATGATTAAACACATTTCTTCGAGTTTGTTATATTTCTTTTTTTTGAGTGGTGCGAGCTTGATAAAGTGATGCAAGTTGTAATAATTAGTGAAAGTATTTGAGTGGTGCGAGTTGGCTGTAGGCTGAGTTGTCGGGCAGTTCGTCGACTTAGCATGCGCGAAAGCGTATAAGACATGGATCAATAATGGTCTCCGAAATTCCGAATTTGGATATTTTCTCAAAAATTGGCGTTTTCTGTGGAAAAAAGATTGTTTCAAAGACAAGTTTAGGAAAGTACAAAACACTACATTTATACGTCATATCACAAATATTCCCGACTTTGTATGGTTTCAGAGGAGTTGTGGCTCAATGAAATCAGTCTCCTTCCTTTAGAAATATAGATTACATGCTCTTGTTAAGAGTCAAAGTGTTTACGTCTTGTCTTAAGTCTTTCAAATGGATAAGGATATAAAACAAAACAAACTTTAAAAAAATTTATTCAACTTGAAAGTTTAATGACCATGATAGTTGTGATGTACATGTATGATGAAAGTTTATGCAATAACTTGATACAGATCTGTTTCTAAATTTGTAATCTGTCTCCTAATCAGCTCTAGTAAAATTAAAAAGTTAAAACAATGGTAAGTTCTATATCATTACTCAAAACAAATTCAATTTAAAATATATCTGGTATCCCCTGATATTTTTGATAAATCAAAATGTTGGAATAGTACTGAAAATAAGAAGTTAAAGAAAAAACATTTGTTAGTTTCCTTTTTCCTTACATAAATGCAAAATTTAACATGGAAACACTGACAAACATGTATAAAACTATCACCAGACTAACCTGTGTTTAATTAATAACTTTAGTAGGAAATATTTTTATTAGTAAAACTGTTGAAGTAAAAGATAACTGTTTTACAAATACTGTAATCATACTTCAATTACTTGTATATGGATACTTTTCCATTTGAACAGAGCAATAAACTTCATCGACAATATCATTATCTTTCATTGAAGCATTTAGTTTGTTATTTTTCAATTTCACAGTAAATGGGTAATTTTGCAACCAAAAAATTTAATTATTGCAACAAATGTGAAATTTGTTTGTCAAAGTCTTTAAAAGGAACATGGGACTATTGTCTCCCTTGGTCATAGTGGTAAACCATGAAGTCCTACATTGGAAGTTATCAATTATATCTTGTCATTAACCTGTACAGCGGATCATCAATAAATTGTGATTCTCAGTCTTATTTTTATGCTATTACTCTAGAAATACCTCTTAAAAAAATAAGAATGACAACCACTACATACAGAATGAAGTACTGTAAATTCAGAAACTATTGTGAGATTTTTATTAATGCTTATAATGTGACTGGGTGAGTATCGCAATAATAAGAACATGCATTCTAATATCTGATACATATATCTGTATACAGATTTTCCTGAAATTGTAATAATTCTCGCATTTTTGTCCTTTCTTGTAAAATCGCAATAAAAAATGCATGCAATAATTACTGAATTTACAGTATTACTTCAAGCTCTATTTCAATTTTTCTATTGTTATAAATATTTTCTATTTCAATGCAAACCATAAATTTTATATTGACAAACTTTGAATAAAGTCTTTCATATGTGGAAAACATAAAAAAATTATCTCTATCAGAAAAAAAAATGAAATGCAACTACTTATCATTAAAATAATTTTATGTTTTATTCTTCAGTGCAAATGGTAGAAAAGTTTGAATTAACAAACATGTATGTGAAAAAGAATCCATGTTTTACTATGGGAAATCCCAAAAATAAACATCAAAGTCAGAAATTGGAAATTAACTAGACAGTAATACTACACATAGTATGAAGTAATAATTGTCAAGTTGTTTTCATTTCTATCTGAGCTGTAGCATAGACAAACTTTTGTGACCAATGGAGGACATAACCTGGAAGGAGACTTTATAAACCATAAATTCCTACCAATTATAAACGCCTTACAAGATGTTACACAATTTTGATTGGGTTGTAAGTACAACATTAATAAATCTCAGAATAAAACATCTCATTAAAGTGGTACATCAAGTCTTAACAAATTACCTGTACTATAAATTGTAAATAGAAGTTTATTGCTCTGACATCTCTCCAAAAAACTAAACTTGGACATTAAGCTATTTTAATTATCATTAAAATTGACCGATTCTAGGTCTGTCTTATATACAAAATAAAATTTCAAAACTAAAAACAAACTATTAACAAATGATAATAACTTTGGTTAGTTTATCATAAAAAAAAAGAACTGACCACATGATGCCGATATATTGTATAATTCTTTGAAAAACTGTTCCATTTTGAAAAATCTTTTTGTCTGACATTGGTAGCAATGTTTTTTTCTAATTTACTGAAACGCCAGTTTTTGTCTATCAAATGTTATTCTAGAAAGAAATTGAAAAACACTTCATAATAAAAGTTCTTGTAGACTTTTGATTTTTTTTTATATAAAAAAAATAATCACTTAAATGTTTTTAAAAATTCCATTCAAAATTTGAAACCCTATATTATACTCTTTGATCTCATACTTGCATGTGTCAGTCAGTGAACCAAAAACAAATCATTTTGTAAAAAATAAAACTCATGAAACCTGAATTCATTTTTTATATACATACATGTATATGAAATGTATCATTTAATTTATTGTTACAAAATTGTAAATAACTATATAAAACTTTACTTCCAAATATGATTAAAAACAGAATTAATTTTGCATCAAATATTAAAATAATCTTTTATGTATTTGATGTACAATAATGAGACTTTGTCCTCCAATTCACGTACATAAATTTTCTGAAAAAAAAAAGGTCTTACAAAACTACAGTAAAAAATTTTCATCCTATCTGTGAAGAAATCAAACATTAATTCTTCAAAATAAAAAGAAATTACTTAATTATTTTTCATAGTTTCATTTATCTTTTGTGTCAACATTTAACAAAGCTTTTATTGACTTCATTATTATGATCTATGGTGCATATCTAATAAATACAAAAAGAACATCAGTAATTAATTTTTCAATAACACTGTTATTTTTTTCACTTATACAGTAATTGTAAAATACAATTAAATGCTTATATTGAATAATTATACTATGAATCAATTCAACATTTAACAAGAATACAATTAAGGAAAATTTGAAAAAACTAGAAATAGGTGATCTCTTGATCACAGATGCTCCTGCTTACAGCATACTATGAACAGAAAATGTCCATTCTGTCAAAACTGAGCTTGTATATTATGGTAAATGATAATTTATTTTAATTCATAAAGACAAGTATAGTTTTCATGAACTTTTCTAAGATCAAGGACCAGAGTTCTGCCAAAAGCACTTTATTGTATACTACCTCAAGTTTACATGTATATATATGGGATATCTCACAGATTTTTATGAAATTTTTCATGCAGCTAGAAGCTAGAGCAAGAGGAGCTGTATATTCATTTTGACCTGAGAATGCACTAATTTCCAATATCACATATGTTTGTTTAGTGAACCATGAAATTTGTGTCAAAAATATAATTTGGTATATAAAAGTTGACATCTTAATGAATATGTGTACTAAATATCAAGTTGATGTGATGACAATTTATTGTTACTTATCTTAACCAAAAATTTTATCCTGATACAAGGTAGAATAACAGACAGACAGACCAGAAAAACATATTGCCCCCTACTAACGTAGGTGGGGCAAAAAAGCTAACAAAACTATAACACAACATAATTAAACATAGCACCTTTGTTGTATAACATCAACAGAACATAATGAAATAAACAAGACAACTTATAACTAGCATTTGTTTGATAGTCAATACATGGTTGTTGATGGTGATACAATATTTCTATTGCCATTTATTCTAATCTCACTATAAAAAAAATTCTGAGGCAATCAAGATATCAAAATTCTAGTCATGGTATCCCGAAGTAGTTGTATACTTGTGTAACATCAGAACAAACATATGTACACTAACACACAATAATTAAAATTTTTGTGAAATGATACCCTGCTTTTTTCAATGTCACATGACACCAATCATAGTTACATCAACAACCAAGGTAGCTACAAATACACATTATATTTGTTACTCAGCATTATAGAAACAAATTATTCTACTGATGATTTAACGTTCTTTCATCAATTTGTCTATTGAAATTTCTCCATATAATAACCATTAATGTTGCAGCTACATCACAGGGATAAACTTTGCTGACTAGATAGTTCAACTTCATATTTCTTCACCTGAAAAAAAGTAAATATAGAGAACATGATCATTACTTTAAAGATATGTTCTCCTCAAAGCCCTCCACAACAATGCAAACTAGTAGTCTCAAGACTGCAAAACAAGAGGCACATTTGAGCCTGTATTGCTCGCCTGGTGAGAAAATCACCATTTTGCAACTAAGGACTTTTATATGCACATACTAATTACTAAAGTTACTCTTTGTGTTGCTGATTATTTTTTCAATTTACATAAATGACCTAGCTTCTATCATTTTTTTAGATGACAGCAAAAACCTAAAAAATAGTAAAAAATCAACATTTCAGAGGCAAAAACTAAAAAAAGGGTTGTCAAAAATTTAAAGAGGCACCAAGATATCCATTAACAAGCTTTCAGAACTTTCCATTTCTATGTAGCAACATTCCAGCAGCGCCTGCATACAGAGTATATATCTCCCAATTGATACGATATTCCCGGGCTTGTGTTTCCTTGATAGAGGATTGCTGCTCACAAGGAAGCTATTTAACCAAGAGTTCCAAATGGTGAAGTTGAAATCATCCCTTCGTAAATTTTACGGACGCCATCACGAGTTGGTTGACCGTTATGGAATAACCGTTTCACAGATGATATAGGATATGTTCCTTATGCCGTAACTACAATACCCTTCCCTTTTCACGAATGTGACTTACCGAATTATACTATTTACCGGATTTGTAATAAAATAAGCAACACGACGGGTGCCACATGTGGAGCAGGATCTGCTTACCCTTCCGGAGCACCTGAGATCACCCCCAGTTTTTGGTGATGTTCGTGTTGCTTAGTCTTTAGTTTTCTATGTTGTGTCATCTGTACTATTATTTGTCTGTTTGTCTTTTTATTTTTGGCCATGGCGTTGTCAGTTTGTTTTCGATCTATGAGTTTGACTGTCCCTCTGGTAACTTTCGTCCCTCTTTTTTCAGCCATTCTTAAATATAAAGCAAATAGTTTACGGCACCGACACTTGTTTAGTACCAATAAGTCTCAAATAGACAAGACAAAATTACAGTTAATGTAGACCTACCATATTATTTTATCATTTTCAGTGAGACTTCTGCTTCTTTGATTTGTTGTATTCTAAAGGTGACTGACTTGCTCTTTTATTTGAATTCTGAGTATTGGGACTAGTATATTGTTCGTTTCTTCCTGAGCTTTCTTTGTTCAGACTAGGAATAGATTGTTTTAGATGTTTCTTTTCATCTGGAGAATTCTTTGAATTAGAATCATTTCTCCCTGCACCAAACAACTGAAATGCTAAATTCTTCTTCTTTGACTTATGACTGGATTTACTGTCAGACTTATTTTTATCTGAATGTTTTGATTTTTTAACTTTGTTAGATCTTGAGGTTTTTAATTTTATCTTAGAATCTGATTGCTGATGGCAGAGTAATTTTCCAGTTGTATGAAACGATTTACTACTATGTTCAACATTTCTTTCAATATTTGCAATGTTAACATTTTCAGGTAGATGAAGTTTTCCTAAAAAGGCAAGAAACATATTCCTCTTCTTCTTGTCTGTTTCATTTCCAAACAAACCTACAAAACAAAACTAAACTTCTTAAAAATCCTGTAAGTAATTTTTTAGGCACTATTTTGAGGTACAAATAATTTAGCTTGTTTTGTAGAATCTGACTACATTGAACTATTTTTATTGTACATGTTGAATCAACACAAATATCATGAGGTGTTCAATTCAAACTTCTGTAACCCAGGATGACACAGATACAAATGTATGTAGATTTTTATATTAAATCTGATACATATTCACCAGACTCTTGACAGTTGAATTTTAAATATTCAAATTATAAATATTGAAAGTTGATAAATACATGAAAAATAATATCACAGAAGACGCACAGACAGTTGTAGCAGTTTCTTCCATAAATTTGTTGGCAAACTAATGTTTGTTTATTCAAAAATTGTGTTCTTCCGTTATGGTGTCATCAGGCATTGTTGCCTATTTACATGCTGTGTATTTGGTAAATTGAAGTCATAGATACAATTTGAACCAATGAAAACAATCTTTCTTTTTGACCCAACAAAACATCCCTGGTTAAAAAGTACATTATCATTTCATTAGACATGTTGGAGTGAACGGTTTGACTTTATACTTTTAATATTTTTAAACAACATTTTTATATATACATGATATACTTGAAGTTGTACATAATATTCACTTGTACATGTATAAATTAGTTTGTCTGATTAAAGATTTTTTGTTAAAACTTGGATAAAATCCCCTTATCATGCTTATCATGCCAATACTGAATACTTCTCCAAAAACTTAAAACTCCTGAAATTCTCTGGTTTTGGGAAGTCAATTCAAATATATAGTATTATAATATTAGCATGATTAGTACCTGGTTTAAGTAAGTGTTACATTTTTTAATTCGAGTTTAAGTTTATATCTCAAGAACTTTACTACGCACAGATGTTGAGTAAGGGTGCAAGGCCTTTAAAACTTGTTCACTCGAGGCTTGTAAATGGGCAGTATTTTAAGACAAATAAGATTTTCATTAGTCAATGAAATTGTACTGAAGACAAGTTTTGTTACGCACAGACAGTTAAACAGTCTAAAACTCTTTTAAAGCAAAGTAGTCAAGAGAAATTAAAGAGAGGAAAGTATAAATTTCTTATAATTTGTACAATTAAAAATATCTGGACAGCTTTATAAGGAGATACCTCTACATCCAAAATTAATTACAAGTACCAGTAAATATAATTTACTTGTACAAGTATTACCCCTGACTGACCCTCAAGTAACTATAACATCTTACCTTGATATGTCTCCTTTGTACCAGGTTTTAATCTTATCCTGACTTTCCAATGACCTGTACTAGTGTCCTTATATGATTCAATAGTCATGTGACTTTCTACCTCATCAATAAATTTACATATTCTGTCTCTGCTCACTTCATCACAAAATTCACTTCTTAAACTATTTTCAGTATTTGTACTGAATGCTACTTTGTCAATGTTTGAATTTTCATCAGCAAAGGAACACAACTCAATATGTTCTTTACTTTCATACAAGTCTGGTACTGGTTCAAAATAAGTAAACTTATTCTGTGGATTTGTTTCATCTATTTTTGGTTCTTCATATTTTAAAGTCTCATCATTTTGCTGATCAGTGCAGATATCTGCATCTTCATTTCCTGATATCATTTGTTCATTTTCTGTTTCATCTGTAATCACTTCAGCCAGGGAAGCTAACAAGTCCAAAGGATGATCTCCCAACTCGGACAACTTTTTTACTTTAGCATGATTTAAATCAATTTCACCCGATTTCTTAAACACAGGCGAGTTCAATGATGATGTCCTTTTGAGGTTCGAAATAGGAGAATTCTGACACGATCCACTTTTGGGTTTTGTTGGACTTAATGTTTTAGCTCTTCTCTCTCTTTCTTCAGATTGGTCACTGTGAGACCTTTTGTCCTCTACATCGGGAGAGAACAAGTTTTGTAATGTATTGTGTCCAACATTTTCCCTTGAATCAAATTGCTGGATGGGATCAAAATTTTGAGCTTCTGATGAATGTATGGTATTATTAGTTGATATTGTTTTATTGATAGTGGTGTCAGAGTATTTTTCAGTCTCCTCATTGTCACCTGTTGAATTACTCACTAGCTGCCTTTTGCAGTTATCTCCCTTAGATAAAATCTGACCTTGCTTTGAGGCAGATAGATTTATTGGCATCTCTGTCTCATTTCTAAATTGCAAACTTAACTCGGTTTCTGAGCTAGAAATATGTGAATTTTCTCTATATATTGTGTCAGTTTGATTTGTAGGAACAATTTCAGGTGAATTAGATTTTTCAAAATGTTCAAACTGTTGGTATAATCTACTGAGAGGTGAAGTACTGTCTGTAAATGGATGGTTGTCACTGTTATCCATCATCTCTACAACAACATTCTCTTGTGATGGTGTCTCAAACATATTACTTATACTCCCGTCTAAATCTATACCAGACAAAATACGAGATTCTGTTCTCGGAGTTATCCCTATGTTTTCTACCTCAACATTTGATGGTCCTGGACTTTCAGTGCCCAAATGAAAATGGTTTACAAGACTGTCTACAGCATCCTGTGTCTCATCACTTTCACATATTTCTCGAGTTGCACTGCTGGTCATATTGTTTGAAATTATTTCAGAATCTTCCAGCTTTTTCTTTCCTCTCCTGTTTGAAGCCTTAGCTTTTGATTTTTTATTATTAGGGGTTTTCTTTGTTGAAACTGACAACATGACACGATCCTCTTTCACAGTAATTTTGATATTTTCAGTTTCAGACTGTTTGTTTTGCCCTTTCTTAGAACTTCCATTAAAACTGTATGGCTTTTCTGCTGGTTTCACTCGAAAACTTGGAGTTTTTCCTGGTACATACTTAGCTTCTTTTTTATTTTTCTTCTTTGAATCCTTTCTAGTTTCAGAAACTGTTTCTTCTTGCAAAACATTGTTCTTTGTTAAGAAATTAATTGCACTTTTTTTATCTTCAAAAACATATGTTTCTTGATCTTTGTTTGACTTTTTGTTCTTTGAAGTTTTACTTGATTTACTTTTTTTCTCCCTAAATGAGAAGTTATGATCAGACAAAGAATCTTCCATTGGTTTTTCATATACAAATGCTGACTCATTCAGCTTTTCAGGGGTTTCATAGCCAACAGCCTGTTTGGATGACAATTCAAATGATTTCAGGGTTGGCTTTTGTTTAGGTTTGCTAAAATTTGGAGTTTTAGATAGTGCTGAATTTGTTTTCATACTTGTTTTCTTCATCACAACCTCAAATGTTTTAGGATCCATTGTAAAAACATCATTGTCTGACTGATGATCATCCCTACCAAAGATATTTGTCACAAAATCTTCACTGAAATTTACTGTAGCAAAGCAAGTATATAATTCTGAATTGAAACCTGGGGAGCATCTTCCCATGCAACATACACATCTTAAGGTAGCAATGTCAATCCACATGGTGTTTGTAACACTGTATTCTGGTGTATTCAAATAACTGTTCAGTATACTTGGTGCAAGACGAGGACGTTGGCGTAAAGCACCAAGACGAGCTTGAAGTACCTGTAGCTTTATCACCTGATTTTGACATAGTTCTTTAAATGAGACATAAATTCTATTATCCATCTTAAACGCCACAAATCTAAGACCACCTGCTTTAATAAATCCTACAGAATAACATTTTGACTCATTTTCCCCAATTTTGGTTTCTTTGTTTAGCTTCACATACTCCTCTGGTTCTTTACTGTAAAGAATTATTCCTCCACAATTTCCACAGCGTACATGTCTTTGTAGTACCTTCTTATAAAAATTACCATTAGCAATATCTTTTATTTTGTTGTCAAATCCCGGTTTATCTCCTTCATACATGACAATGAACTGAGCCATCTGACGTAGCGTGTTTAATGATACAGCACATGAATACCGACATGTTGGACCTATACAATTCCTTTGCTGCAGATAACCAATTTCCTGTGTTGTCAAAGTGCACTGGTCAACATCTTCCTTTCTCTTGAGAAATCCTATCAAGTCAGACTCATACTGAGGCATCATTTTTTCAATAATTTCACCTACAGCAATGTATCCTTTTTTCTGATTGTGAAATATTCCAGCAAACTCTCTGTTACCAATGACAACAATGCCAATCTGTGGAAGGAAATATAACTGACCTCTACACAACCAAATTTGTTCTACTGCTACAAGCTTATCAATAAAGTCACATTTACAATTTGGTGGATAATTTGAAAAATCAGGTTCATTGCTAGTAATACAAACATCAACTTGACCTAGAATGTGTTCTGGTACTTTTTCAGACTTGTCTAAGTCTGGTTGAATGATTTGTGATATTGTACTGAGATTGATTTGTTCTGTAAGGTTTGGAGCCGTATACTGTTGTTGGTGTGATTCACTTTCAATGTATTGTGGTAAATCTATCATTGTCTGCCTCTGCTGAGTGCTGTCAACGACTACTGACACAGATACATCAGATATAAGATTTGTAAACTCCTCCACTTCATGATCGTTTAAAGAATTTAATGAATCTAACACATTACTATCCTGTTTATGTGGGTGTATCATAGCATTTGAGTGACAGGGTGTTATTTGTTGTAAGTAATTCTGTCCAGGCTGTTGTAAGATGAGTGGATCCATTTGAGTTGTTGTTGGTGATTCAGTTGTAGAATCAGGCAAATTACAAGTCTGATTTACCAAAGATGAGGTAGTTTTAGTCGGATGAAAAAATGTTGTAGTGGGAAGGAGATGTGTCAGATCCATATCTTTATATTTCTATATCCACCTGCAATAAAAATTCACACTTCAAAAAAATGAGACAACAAAATACAGAAAAAAGTTTACAAAACACTACCTAGCAAACTAAAGATTGAGCAACACAAACCCAACCAAATCTTGGGGTGATCTCAGGTTTTTAGGAAGGGTAAGCAGATCCTATTCCACTAGTGGCACCCGGCTCATGATACATGTAAGTAAAAATTTAATGACAATATAACTTCTATATACAATCAAATTTTGTTATGCTATTTCTCTGCAAAATTTTCTAGAAATTATCAACTGAGATTGTAGTCGCATTAGAGTCATTGTGTAATTAAAAGTCAAAGGTCAAATTGAACATATAAAAATTACATTGAGCGAAAAAAGGAAAGAAATTGCTACCTAAACAAGCATTCTGAGAGTATTGCATGGCAATACATAGTCCCCTACCGGGTAAAAATTCATTTTACTGGAACAAAATGCTAACTTGTTCTATAACTTGTCATGGTGTAAACAAAAAGTAAATATCATGTCAATATCTTCAAGCATGACTAAAAACAGTGTGGAAAACTGATTATATGAGTGAAAAAAACATTAGATATGATTAATAGATCTCTAAAATTAGATATGATGTAATACAGTGAATATCTATTTTCAAATTATAATCAAATATAATTAATAGTTCCAAATATTTTTTCTTTCATTTGTCACTAACTAATATAGATTTGTAACTTATCTATAAAATGTCAACAACTTTTATCTACACAATGTAATGTATTGAAATATATATACATTAATAAAAATAGATTATTATCTAATTAAAGGATTTCTCTTCAAAATTTATTTTATATATATAGCATTCAGAAAATTAGTTTATACTAAATAACAAACAAACCTGCCAAAAAATTCTTCAAATAATTTAACAAAGAATGTCTTTTAAAAAATGAGTTATCTCCCTTTGTACAGAAATATGGTTTAACATAGTACTCTAACATTAGATATGGTCCAGAGTTATAATAATGGTCCATAACTCTGGACTAAATCATCAGACCGGAACAAATTTGAACTTGATCTATAACTTGTTATGATAAAACTATATACCATATATTAAATCAATATCTTGAAGAACGAAGAAAAAAAGTGTGGAAAGCTGATTTGCCGGACTGACGGATGGACAGACGGACAGATGGACGGAGTGCAAACCTAAAGTCCCCTTCGACTTCGTCGGTAGGGGACTAAAAAGGAACAACTTAACTGCGGATAACCCATGTTGAATTATTTGAAGATTTTGTCTTGTGGTTCATCCTTACTTCTATTATAGTTTTTTAAGATGTTTGCCAAAATTGCATAAAATTGGTGAAAAAATCACCATGTGTGGTGTTAAGGGCAATAACTACAAAATGTGTTCTATCAGCAGTCATTTGACAATTTGGTCCAAATAGAGAGTAGGTAGATTTCTTGACATTCTGAACATTTCTGTCTTGTCATATTTACTCTATCTATAATGGTTTTAAAGATAATTAACAATACTTGCATTTTACCCTTATGTTTTATTTTCAGCCTTAGTAGCCATGCGTTTTGGTGGCTGGTGGGATCATCAGACAATATTTTTTAAATCAAATGCCCCTAGGATGATTGTGGCCAAGTTACGTTTCAATTGGTCAAGTAGTTTTAGAGGAAAGATTTTTGTAAAAGTAAAAAGAGGACTGACATGTGCACCAAATTAGTGATAAGAAAAGCTCAAACATACCTTTGAGCCATATAAGCTGAATACATGTATATCAGATAATATTTTAAAGCTTAACACTTTAGGATGACATTGGATAAAATTGGTGCAAACTGGCCTTGAACTATTAGAACATGCTATCATATAAAGAATAATGAATTTGTATCATGTGTTTTTGTTATGCTTTAGAGAGTACATATCTAAATAAGAAATATTGCTGCAAGGTAACTACAGATCCTGTCACTATCATCATTTTCTAAACTTACATTGAACACTGCACTTAACACAATTTATATTCTATGAAAAGAGATGTGTGGCATACATCAATGAAACAGCAAACAAACAAGAGTTTGGCCTGTGTGACCTTCCAGTAATCACACACTTTAACATTTGTTCTAGATAAAGGAAATAGCATGCACAAGTATCCTTTCTTCATGTTCCTAGACTATTGACTTTTTATAAATTTTAGTGAAAAGAAACAAATCTGGGTTTACACCATGTGTAATACTTATAAGATACATTTACATACCTGCAGGTAATTTATCTGATTTTCACAATCTTTTCATAATCTTTATCTTTCACAAGTTAATACACTAAAAAATATGAAAAAAACAAAATAAGTTATTCTGTTGCCTTATATATACACTTATATATGTAAGACTCTAAAGTGCGATCGTCACGCTAAAGTGCGATGGTCTACGCTTTTGTGCGATGGTGTCTCATGCTAAAGTGCGATGGTTGTTTGTTTGCTAAAGTATGGTGGTATATCAAGCTAAAGTGCGATGGACTAATAGGGTAAGGTTCGAGGGCTTTAAAAACGTTAAAGAACATAAGATGTAAAAATAGTCCTTTTGCAAAATCTAGTATTCTAAGGTATACCATATGTGATAGGCATTATAATCTACTGGTAGGCTGAAGTGATTGTTTTTTAAATTTAGAAGACCGACCACTAATAATTGCTAAAAAGGTAATTTAGGTGTCACAAAATACTATATTTCTTGTAAATGAATTTTTAACAATTCGTGCGTATTAAATATTGTGATAATTGGCGTAGCTTGCAATTCACACAGTCTATCACTAATGGGAACACCTCCCCTTACAGTCATCATTGTAAATTACAAATACAAAATTTGATTATTGTCGGAATATGTAACATTTGTTTGTTAAGCTTTAATTTAAATGAGAGAAAAAGGCGATGTTCGCAGAGTTTTCTCCTTTTTCGTAGTGACTACACATACATGTTATATTTTCCTATAATGTACAAACTAATATTTTAGCCGACAATTTATAATTTACGCATGCAAACATGTACCTTTATTTTACCGATGTTACTTTTTGAAGCGACAATAATTTAACGAGGACCGCAAACAGGCAAAGTAAACTGCAACATAAACAATGATTTAAATGTATCCATTCGCTTCCAATAAAAGCACGATACAGGATATTTATGCGAATACTATTTTGTATCTAAATAGTAAAATGGTCGACTGCAGGATACAAGTTCTTCTTCCAGCTACCAAAAAAAAAAACACATTTGCTTCAGATGTCAAAGCAGGGTTAGGTTTAAATTAATTATTAATAAGTCATTGACATTTGGTTTAACAGTTGTTAATCAAATATTAGTAATTTATCTTCCGGCGTGTTCATTTTTAGTTTGTATAAACGACTGTTAACGTCATAATCAAACTACGTTTCTTACGTCTATACTTTCGCGGACCATCAGACTTTAGCGCATGGAGGCATCGCACTTTAGTGTATACCATCGCACTTTAGCGTCCCCATCGCACTTAACAGTCCTACATATATATACATGTTTTTTGTATATATGTATATGTATGATCATCAAAAACTTACATCAACTAGTAACTTCTTTGTAATTTTCGACAATAATCATATATCATTTTTCATTTCTATGGTGTGTTTGTGTTGTGTTTTATCTAAAATTCTCCAGCAGACAAGCAAGGATTTCTATACAAATCTTTGAGCAGCCCTCAATTTAGTCTACTGAAATGGTCGCCTGGGTGACTTTAAAAGCTGATTGGCAACCAAAAATTCATAACTGATCGCTATTAGAATATTGAAAATCTGGCGACCGTGATTTTCGGAAAGTTTGCCCTGATCAGAGTCGGGTTTTAAAAAATCGTCTGAGCGCTTGACAGTGACACAAATTTTTACTATATTTCAAGCGCCTTTTAGATTTAAGGTTGATCTTGTCAGTGCTTTATTGCATCAGGTACTTTTAGTTCATTTGTAAGCAATTTGTTGTCGTTGACTTACTGACAGGATTTATATATATCTATCTTCGTATTTCCGCACTCAGTCATGACTTGGACTATTACGTGCCGTTAAAAAGAAAACCATTGGCATTTATAGATTGTGTATATTGAAAGCACATGGTCAAGCCTCGTTCTTGATTTCGTCAGTAAACGGATGGAAACAAGGTCGGGACAATTTTGTAACTTGTTCTCATAG
Organism: Mytilus californianus; assembly: GCF_021869535.1. Classification (NCBI taxonomy): domain Eukaryota; kingdom Metazoa; phylum Mollusca; class Bivalvia; order Mytilida; family Mytilidae; genus Mytilus; species Mytilus californianus. The sequence goes on along the minus strand of NW_026262679.1, from coordinate 25,106,817 downwards.
ATTAAATAAAATACTGGCTACAATTTAGCAAACAATTTCAGATATTCACTTGACCGATCGAGCAATCACCAGTGCTTCTGCACAAATCCGATGAGATTTTTACTATATTTGGGCTTTGGGCTACCGCTTAACGTCACAGACTGTTTTAAAACATGTATATTGTCAATGAATATAATATCAAATAAATCATGTGGTTTTTAACAGTTGATTTACACAAACTATTTTCTACACTCGTCAGCATAAAAACACAACAAAAACTTAATACTTTTATTTCACAAGGTTGTTAAGCTATAAAAAAATGTAGGCGACCTGAAATTATTTCCTGGCCACTGAAATTTTGAGTTGGCCACTAAATTTTCATGTCTGGTGGCCAATTGGCAACCTCATTTCAGAAGCTACTTTGAGGGCTGTTGAGATAAGCAAAGAAAAAGAGCAGATTTGACCTTATTTTTCTTTTATCATTTCAAATAGAAATAAACTATTTGAACATTTTTTTTGTCACATGGAAAAATATCTTGTCTTCAATGATTCTAATAATTAGGTTATTATACATATTACTATACTGGAAGTTCCCCAATAGCATTTTGTCAAAGAACAAATTAATAATAATTATTGTGGTTTTGATAAATTCTGTGGTATTACTTTGAAGTTCAACAACTGATATGCTTGTAAAATGTTTTAGAAGGAATTCCATAAAAAACGTTATTGTCTGAGCTTAAAGTAAGGGTTGGTCAGGTAAAACTTAACAAAGGAGTAGGCCCGGTAAGACTCCTTTTTGGCCCCAAAATATAGCGTTTTTACAAAGTTGTAAAATTATAAACTCTTAGTTTTTTATTGGAAAGTAGAATATTTATGTAACATAAATATGGGCTGTTTTTGGTAATACAATGGAAATGCATCAGGTGCTAGCATCATTATTTCATGCAAAAATACTGATATCTTCACAATTTAAACATTTTTACTAATTTTAAGATGGTTTTTGCCTAAAATTGAAGTGGCCACACTTGTGTTCAGTCTTAATATTTAAATATATGTTGTATTCAATAATACATAACATATATAAATGTTGAGAGTGAAGACGAATGCTGCCAATTCCATTTTAAACTAAAACCATCTGAAAAGTGATGTTAAATGGCATATTTGATAGATTTTTCATATTTAAGCTTGAATTTGAGCGTTTTTAATGACCAAGACAGTCCAAATCTTTTACAATAACCATTTGAATGGAATGAAGTAGACACTTGAGTGTTTAAAAAATGTCAAAAATCTTTCATCAGATGTACTTCGAAATTTAGGCCGAAATTAGCCCTTAACCGGCCTTCTCCTTTGTCTGGTGTTGTGCATGTTAACATAATCTTCATTTGGATTAGGAGTTCCAAATTTTGTTCTGCTTTGACTGCCACTGAATTCCTATCTAACCGCATTGTACTTTTTTCCTAAATATCAAAACCAGCAAGATTTAGTGTAAGCCACCACTCACTGGTTTTTACCCTTGCGCTTGGGAAATTTCTTGTACATATAGATGATGATGATGGATGGCTGCTTAACGTCCAGCGTCAAATTTATATGCATATTCAGGACGAGAACATTGAGAATTTGAAACAACTAAGTTCGACTCATCAGAGATTAAAATGCATAGATCAAAAGGGAATTTTGCCAGGACCGAGAAAATACTTTGACGCATCAGAGTTTTTGACACAACAATTAAGAAACTACGGTTCGAATTAGCTCAGGCAAAGTTGACCTTAAATGAATTTGGCTATTTTAAGGTCCCTTTTGAAGTTTTGGTCAGCTTATCAGGGGCAGCTCTGGCTCCAAAAAAGTTGGAGCCAGAACAAAATCGCCAGCTGCTATATTGTGTCACCAGTTTTGAAAACTTGGAGCCAACTTTAGAGCCAGCTAGAGTCTTGATTTCCTCTACCAAAATTGAAACCATGTACAATTTAAATTTCTTATGCACTGTACATCATTTGCCATGATAGACTATGGTATTTATTGCATAGGGTTTTGTATACATGAAAAAAAAACATGTGTACTTTTATTTTCTTTGTCAGTACATTATGTATTTCATAAGTATAGGACAATAAAGATTAAAACAAAGCAGCTGTTTTCCCACAAAACAGCATATTGTATGTTTTTGATTGAATGTTTATGTCTCCAAACAGTGACTAATGAGAAAATGTTTTAAATTAAAAAAATTAAGAATAGAAAAAATGGGCAATTAAATGAAGAAAAGAGAAAAATGGGTGTTTATATACATAATAGTGAATATTTGTACAAAAATAAAGAATACAGAAAATTATGACCCAAGCACCCTACCCATCCTCCTACCAAGAACCTCTTAACTTTGCCCATAACTCAAAAGACCTCCTAAACCTATAAATTCTAAAGTCAGAAGTATGTAGACATATTTAGAGTAGGTATCTCAATATTAGGAAAAAATGAAATAGAGTTATCTTTCTTTATTTGGGTGTGCTCCTTCTTCGGAGTATCATACACAGTAGTCAGTAGAAGTGAATACGATCAACAATGGCGGCCGGTTTTGTTATTTTCATATCAAAAGTGAGGGCAGGCAGAGACAAATTACATCTGAATTTACCATTTTTTACGGAATACAAGTAAAAGGATGTTTTCCAACACGTTTATTATGGTTTTCGTCTGTCTGTCAATTACGTTATCTTCATGAAACTACGGTAAACGTTGCCGAATGAAAATTTCTTCAAATCATGAATATGATGAAATGACAAATGCTAACTGACAGATTCTATTTGAATTAAATAATGTTGATGATCATTAATGACCCATCCGATAAACGTATTAACTGTAACATCAGATTATGACACCTGTTGTAACGGTTGATTAGCTTGGGGTCGTAAACAAAGTCATAAACTTGTCACCAGGTAATATTTCATACAATTTCTTCAATTTAAAAGAAGATCGATAATATTTATACCGTTACATTCAAGAAATGAAAATTTTGATGTAGGAAAATGTTGGCGCCAGAAATATCGCCAGCAGCCGAATTTTGTCGCCAGATGAAATAAAAAATCGCAATTTGCGACATTGGTGACGCCCAGCGCAGTCCCTGCTTATGATGTATTGTTATTCAAATTGCTGACTTAAAATCATGAAAATAAAACTTATTTTATATATGATATAGCATCTTCATGTATTTTGATCTTATACATCCTTGACTTTAAATATATACAACAAATAGAGAAAGTTGATGAATGCTTTTGGCCATGCATTGTAGGGTAAACAAGTTATACAACTACAGTCTACATTCTACAAGCTCAAATTGTAGACATTACATGTACATCGTACTGAACCTGTGCATTATGTCAATACATGGGATACTATCAAAATAATTATGACGTCTTGTAAGGCTATTCTTATGACGGCTTCCCAGCATAAAAATAGTATTGCAAGATGTCACAATTACATGTATTTGGACTAGAGCATAGGGATGCTGATGCACCAGATCATGCCAGATGTAAGACAGGCATTTCTTCATCCCCCTTTTCTGATTTCTGAGTGTAATGTGCAAGTTGTGATTACATATAAGTCTTTTTTATAATGTACATGCATTTTATGATGTTATAAAAAGATTCTGCATACAGCCAAACCATTTAATAACATGCATGTTTACAAAATTTCCCTCCATAATGGCTATGAATAACGGGAAGGTCTAAAAACAGGACAGATAAAACCAGGACAGTTATTTTCGATACGTTTTCATCTGTAACTTTTGTTTTTACCAACATATTGTTAAAATTTAAATTGTATAATAAAGAACAGGGTATATACTTACATTATTTGTAAAAATATTTAAAATAAAAAATTAATAAGTTAAAAAAAATCTGCCAGGACAATTAATTTTCAAGAAAAAAATGACCGAAATTGCCGAGAAAAATTTACTTATAATTGAAATAATTTCTCCAAAACAACTGTCTGGCATAATATTTTTTTACGATTATAAAGTTTAGGGAATACTCATTCTAAAAATCTAGAATTTAATATTTTTTTCGATTTTTAAAGGTAAAAAAATCTGCCAGGACAGTAGCCTATTACGTTAGAAATTTTGTTGAAATCAGCTCAAAATCAAAATATAAAGTTAAATATCTTCTTCAAAATGAATGTCTGGTAAGCAAATTTTGATTCATTGGAAAGTTTAGAACATAAGCTTTATGAAAATATAAAATTATGTGAACTTTTATTTTATTAACACAAAAAAAATCTGCCAGGACAGTAGCCTACTCCGTTAAATTTCTGTTTAAATGGCGGAAATTAACAACGCAATTTCTAACTATAAATGAAATAGTTTCTGTATTGCGATTGTCTGGCATACTATTTTGTTACTGTTATAAAGTAACAGACCCAATTATCAAATAAAATAAAGAAATTCAACAATTTTCATTTTTAAAGTAAACAAAAATCTGCCAGGACAGTAACTTATTATGTCTTAATTAACTTGTGGAGAAATTGGTTTCAAATCGAAATGGAAAGTTGAATAGATTATTACCATTTTTGTTATTCGTTGTAAAGTTTGAACAATAAATTTTAGGAAAAGATAAAAATATTCATTTGATAATAGATTAATACCTCAAAAATCTGCCCAACAGTCGTCCTATAGCTAAATATTTGGATGGCACGTGCCAAACTTTACGACCAGTCATTGAATCTGTGTATTTGTGTATTCTGTTATGTCAACCGTAAACGAGCGTGTGGTAATGAATACCTATGAGAAGATATTTATTGTTTTAAGTTATAATTATTTATTAAGAATATAGTTGAAAAAAAAAACAATTCGAAACACTATTTGATTGTATATTTAAAAGTTAAATTTGATTAGATCTCAATTTTACCGCAAGCATCTAAGAGTACGTGTTATAGTAGTCTCAGAGCTCACTAACAACATCTTCAGAAATACAGCTTTCACATGATAAAAAACGTCTGTTGGTCAAGATACCAGAAGTTCAGAAACAAACTAATTCCATAGATTGTGGGTTGTTCGCAATTACAAATGCTGTAGAATTTTGTTTTACAAGTTTTTTCAGGTGGGATACATGTAGAATTTGACACTGAACTTTTTAGAGAACATCTTGTGATTTGTTTGGAAAAAGGTGAATTTATTCCATTTCCAAAGAAAAAAATTAGCATGAAAGGTAAACCGAAATATAAAACTAGTGTGGTGGAATGTAATTGTGAGTGTGGCAAATGTGATTCAGTAGAAGACATGTTAGGGTGTGAATGGCAGAAAGGAGTAAAGAAATGCAACATTTGGAAACACGTTTCGTGTACGGGGATGAAAGAAGGCACTCTAAACACATTACTAATTAGTGAAAATAAATACCTTTTGAAGGATTTGACACCAATCAGTGACTTTGAAGTTTTTATTACTGTCAAAACATAATTTACCTGACTTAATTTGTTAATATTTTACTTGTCTTCCGATGTAAAAAAAAAGATTTTGCAGTTTTTAACACTTGTGTGTTTTTATACGACCGCAAAAAAATTTTTGTGGTCGTATATTGGTATGACGTTGGCGTCGTCGTCGTCCGGCGTCGGCGTCGTCGTCGTCGTCGTCGTCGTCGTCGTCGTCGTCGTCGTCTGGCGTCGTCCGGCGTCGTCCGAAGACACATTGGTTTTCGCACTCTAACTTTAGTTTAAGTGAATGGATCTCTATGAAATTTTACCACAAGGTTCAATACCACAAAAGGAAGGTTGGGATTGTTTTTGGGGGTTATGGTACCAACAGTAAAGGAATTAGGGGCCAAAAAGGGGCCAAAAATAAGCATTTTTGTAACTTCCAGACATAACTTGTGTGTTAGTGTATGGATCTCTCTGACATTGTACCACAAGGTTCCATATCACAAAAGGAATGCTGGGATTGATTTTGGGGGTAATTGCCTCAAAATTTTAGGAATTAGGGGCAAAAAAAGGGGCAAAAAACAAGCATTTTTCTAGTTTCATAACAATAACTTGTGTGTAAGTGTATGGATCTTTCTGAAATTGTACTACAAGGTTCCATATCACAAAGGGAAAGCTGGAATTGAGTTTGGGGGGTAATTGCCGAAACATTTAGGAATTGGGGGCCAAAAAGGGGCCAAAAATAAGCATTTTTCTAGTTTCCAGACAATAACTTGTGTTCAAGTGTATGGATCTCTCTGAAATTGTACTGCGAGGTACCATACCACAAAGGGAAGGCTGGGATTGATGATGGGGGTAATTGCCTCAATATTTTAGGAATTAGGGGCCAAAAAGGGGCAAAAAACAAGCATTTCTCTAGTTTCAGGACAATAACTTGTGTGTAAGTGTATGGATCTTTCTGAAATTGTACTACAAGGTTCCATATCACAAAGGGAAAGCTGGGTTTGAGTTTGGGGGTAATTGCCCTAAACGTTTAGGAATTTGGGGCCAAAAAGGGGCCAAAAAACACATTTTTCTAGTTTCCAGACAATAACTTGTGTTCAAGTGTATGGATCTCTCTGAAATTGTACTGCAAGGTACCATTCCACAAAGGGAAGGCTGGGATTGAGTTTGGGGGTGATGAATCATAAGGGGGTTCAAAATATTTGTGGGGGGGGGATTTTTTTTTTTTCATTTTTTTTTTTCTTTTAAAATTTTCCATTTTAAGTTGGTTATTTCTGATTTATATTTAAAAGCAAATAATAATGATATGGTAGGAGATACACACCAAACAGGATGTGTAAATTATTATATAATAAGTATTGTGCAATAGCAAGAAATTTTCAATTGCGCAGTATTGCACAATAGCAAGAAATCTTCAATTGCACAGTATTGCGCAATAGCAAGAAATCTTCAATTGCACAGTATTGCGCAATAGCAAGAAATATCCAATAGCACAATATTGCGCAATAGCAAGAAATTGTCAATTGTACAGTATTGCGCAATAGCAAGAAATATTTAATTGCACAGTATTGTGCAAAAGAAGATACTTCGTATAAATTGCTTATTTCTTGACCAATTTCAATGGGGTTTTATTCTTGAATTCTTGGGTTTCTTTAATATGCTGAATCTAACCGTGTATTTAGTTTTTGGATTTTGGGCCCCGTTTTTTTAATTGGTCCAAATTGAGGTCCAAAGGGTCCAAAATTAAACTTTGTTTGATTTCATCAAAAATTGAATTTTTGGGGTTCTTTGATATGCCGAATCTAACCATGTATTTAGATTCTTAATTTTTGGTTCCGTTTTCAAATTGGTCTACATTAAGGTCCAAAGGGTCCAAAATTAAACTTAGTTTGATTTTAACAAAAATTAAATTCTTAGGGTTCTTTGATATGCTGAATCTAAACATGTATTTAGATTTTTGATTATGGGCCCAGTTTTCAAGTTGGTCCAAATCGGGGTCCAAAATTAAACTTTGTTTGATTTCAACAAAAATTGAATATATGGGGTTCTTTGATATGCTGAATCTAACCATGTATTTAGATTTTTGATTTTTGGGCCGCGTTTTCAACTTTGTCCACATTGAGGTCAAAAGGGTCCAAAATTAAACTTTGTTTGATTTCATCAAAAATTGAATTCTTGGGGTTCTTTGATATGCTGAATCTAACCATGTATTTAGATTTTGGATATTGGACCATAATAGGTGAATGTCTAATTTAAAATTTTTAAGTTCTTAGACCACATTCATTCTGTGTCAGAAACCTATGCTGTGTCAAATATTTAATCACAATCCAAATGCAAAGCTGTATCAAGCTTGAATGTTGTGTCCATACTTGCCCCAACTGTTCAGGGTTCGACCTCTGCGGTCGTATCAAGCTGCGCCCTGCGGAGCATTTTATTTTTTATTGTATTGTATGATGATTTATGTATATGTATGTGTATGAAATGTTTTTGATTAATAAAACATAAGCCCATGCCCGTTCAATGACCTGTCTGCTGCCTTTAATAAACTGAAAAGAGATCAAATTAATCAACATAACAAAATAAGTAAACAATGTTTTAATGAACACACAAGTAATTATTTTTCTAAATATATTCACTTTAATGATTCTAACAATGATAAAGCTTAAACTGCAAACTTTGAATAAAATAAAAAAATCATTCTTTGAAAATTATTTTAAATTTGAAACAAATTTCTTCACTAGTTCCAATATGATATAGTACTGTCCTTTGCAGATTTTTTTTACTTAGAGAAATGATTAAAAAATAAATTCAAAGATTTTTTGAATGATTTGGTCCTAATAATATCAAAAAAGTATGCCAGACAATGGTAATAAAAATACTATTTCATTTATAATTAAAAAATTACGTTGATTTCCGCCATATATTCAAACATTTAACATAGTTGGCTACTGTCCTGGCAGATTTTTTTTATGTTTACAAAATAAAAGTTCATAAAATTTTATATTTTATTAAAGCTGATAATACAAACTTTCCAATAAACACACATTTTCTTGCCAGACATGCATTTTGAACAAAATATTCAAATTTATCCATTGATTTGAAGCGAATTTCAACAAAATTTCTGACGAAAAAGGCTACTGTCCTGGCAGATTTTTTTTGTGTTAATGAAATAAAAGTCCATATTTTTTTATATTTTCTTAAAGCTATATATATTTCAAACTTTCCAATGAACCAAAATTTGCTTACCAGACATTCATTTTGAAGAAGATATTTAACTTTATATTTTGATTTTGAGCTGATTTCAACAAAATTTCTAACTTAATAGGGTACTGTCCTGGCAGATTTTTGTTTACTTTAAAAATGAAAATTTTTCAATTTCTTTATTTTATTTGATAATTGGGTCTGTTACTTTATAACAGTAACAAAATAGTATGCCAGACAATCGCAATACAGAAACTATTTCATTTATAGTTAGAAATTGCGTTGTTAATTTCCGCCATTTAAACAGAAATTTAACGGAGTAGGCTACTGTCCTGGCAGATTTTTTTTGTGTTAATAAAATAAAAGTTCATATAATTTTATATTTTCATAAAGCTTATATTCTAAACTTTCCAATGAATCAAAATTTGCTTTCCAGACATTCATTTTGAAGAAGATATTTAACTTTATATTTTGATTTTGAGCTGATTTCAACAAAATTTCTAACGTAATAGGCTACTGTCCTGGCAGATTTTTTTACCTTTAAAAATCGAAAAAAATATTAAATTCTAGATTTTTAGAATGAGTATTCCATAAACTTTATAATCGTACAAAAATATTATGCCAGACAGTTGTTTTGGAGAAATTATTACAATTATAAGTAAATTTTTCTCGGCAATTTCAGCCATTTTTTTCTTAAAATTTAACTGTCCTGGCAGATTTTTTTTAACTTACTAATTTTTTATTTTAATTTTTTTTACAAATAATGTAAGTATATACCCTGTTATTTATTATACAGTTTAAATTTTAACAATATGTTGGTTAAAACAAAAGTTACAGGTGAAAACGTATCGAAAATAACTGTCCTGGTTTTATCTGTCCTGTTAATAGACCTTCCCATGAATAACGGAAAGAAGGAACGGTCTAAAACACGGAAGTTTGCAAAATGTTTACTTTTAGTCGTATCTCGGAAACGACTCATATATATTAAAAACAATAAACTGATTTGTGAACCATGAAGAAATGTCTATTGATTGATATAGCCATTGTTATGAATTTTAAATGTTAAAGTACATAAACCGTCGCGGGAACCCTCATAATCAACTAACGACGATTTGTATTTCAGAATTTTCCATTTTGAACCTGATTTTTTAATAAAAGTAAAGAACCCTGTCTAAGACATTTGTGTGATTTAAAGTAAATTTATTAACAAATAAAAGGGTGTAAGTTGCTTTTACACTTTACCAGGAGAAAGGGCGAAATCGTGCTCGGAAGCTACCTTGCATAGAAAAGTTGACGTCAAATTATCACTTTTTTAAACTCAAATTTCTCCCGGCAAAAGTGAAGAACTCGATAAAAAAATGTATGATGTCCTAAACTAATTTATAAACAAATCAAATGTTGCAGTTTCAATTTGCAAGAAATCATGGGAACAGACAAAATCGTGGCCAGAATCCTTATAACTCAATTTTCTTTAAAAATACAAAAACTTTGATATGATTTCTGAAGACAACTTTTAACCTGGGACTATTATACTAACAATATATTATGTCCAAGTTTTAACCTAATAAAATAATAAAAGAAATTATTGAAAATGGATTTTTTTTTACCTACATCCATATTTGTGTAGAAATACTAACGTCAAATTTTCGACTTTGAACCAAAATTTCTCCATAACTAAAGAACCCGGCAGTAAATAAACTGAAAATGATTTTATCAGATAAGCTATTACAATAAAAAAGAATTGATTGAACTTTAAAAGTGAAAAAAAAATGGATCGAAATCGTGGTCGGAAGCCTCCCTTGTATAGAAATATTTCACTGAACTTTCAAATAAAGTTTTTTTCACGATTACATTAATTTCTATGGACAATTCATTATGAAATAAAAATTTCAAAAAGTTCTTATTTTTATTTTTGGTCAGTTGCTTTCAAATGAAATGTTATATCGTATTTATAAACAACCCTTTTAAATCCAGTTGAAATATTAAAAAAAAAACACACACAAAGAGTCCACCATCCTTACATGATAAGATTAATGTTAAAAAATCCCATGTATAGATGTAGCAATACAGACAAACACCCCATCATGCAGCCAAAGAAAAACACGCTATACGTTTTCAATTATTTTTGTTATGTCATTAATTATTTTCGTGATGTCAAATTAGGATGACATAGTAAGACCGCAAATGGAATACGCCACGACAGTATGGGACCCGTACCAGCAAAACCACATAGATAAAATTGAAAAGGTACAAAGACGAGCTGCACGATATGTAACCAGCAGACATAGAAATAGATCAAGTGTCAGCAACATGATAAATGAATTAGGATGGAAAAGCTTACAAAGAAGACGAAAAGAAGCACGACTCATCATGTGTTACAAAATAACAAACGACCTTGTAGCCATAGACAAGAATAAATATCTACAAAAACCAACAAGAAGCTCAAACCGGACAGGACAACATACTTACCTATTACAGCCAGCCACCAAAGACTGTAGGAAATGGTCCTTCTTCATAAACACCGTCAAGGATTGGAACAAACTGCCACCAGATACCGCCACAGCAAAGTCTCTTGAGATATTCAAGTCTCAAGTGACCAAAACCACAAACTAAATCAACAGAACAATTTGTTTTTATCCTGTTTTTAACCTGTTTTAATCATGCGCAACTTGCCAGAATATCATAGTCATCATGTTGAATGTGGGCAGTATTTGGAAGAAGAAGAAATTCTTGTCGCTATGTTTTTAATTAGAGGAGGGACGACATTCTTCACACGGCACGCAGCTAGAGTTGTCTGATATCATCTGGTTTTTGATAATTGTTTTCGCTACCGGCTAATCCTCGGCTATAAAAAGTTTGGAATGATCGAACTACCTCAGAGTTTAAGTTGAAAACAATTTTAATCAATTTTCAAAACTAATCGTCGTCTGGAATGGTAGCTCATATACAAAGCCTGTATAAAAGTAGCTAGTTAATTATTTAATTAGTGCTTAAATTGTGCTAATTATTTTATAAGTTAACATCTTTATCTGCTTTTAACTGTTTTAAATGCTATTAATTTGCTTTGATTATAACTCTTTATAATGTGAAGCTAGCTTTTCATTCCACTTACAAATGGCATGACAATTTTTCAATTTAAAACAATCGCAAGATTAGTGCAACATACACAGTTAATCCGGCGCTTATAAAAAAAAAATATTACATAAGATTACGATGAAAAAATATCGTGTTGACAAAACAAATGCACTTAGTCGGTGTCTATATATCTTTTTTCAAAATGTGTTATAGTTCTCATATCAATTTTTGTATTTCAATCCATAATCTTGAATGTCATTATACAAAAAAAAAATCATTACTGCACACGTATGTGTGCACGTAATTCCATCCAAAATAGTCGTCCATGCTAAGTATATTACTTAAATCAAGATGCTTTTAAAATGTAATTGGATATCCTGCAATTATCATGTTTTCCCTTAACATAAGGTCAACTGAAAACCACCTCCTAAATTATTGAAATTTATCATTTTGCATTAACATAATTATTATCTTGGTGTAAATGAGATACACCAAATCGGGATCTAATACATGCGAGTGAAAAGAACTTGATATGGAATATCTGTGTAATGGTGCTATTTTAAACAAGTTTTAATTAGGAATTTTGAAAACGTATCTTTTGAAAAATTAACGGAAGAATGGTATGACAAAATTATGTCAAATGATAAAAATAAATTACGTATTATAGACTGTTCAAAAATGTATATGGTGTAGAAAATTATCTGATTTTTAATATATCTGGTAGATGGGTTACACTAAAGACCTGAACGTGGACCTGAAAAGACCTGAATATAGACCTGAAGATATACTACTCGATTTATTCAAATTACAATTACTTTTTTTATTTTTCAAAGTTAGAATTTTATTAAAGGTAAAGATCCACATGATATTAAAGATAAAATGTTTTAAATAAAATACAAATTTTTGATGCCAAACCTCGGACCAGGAACATACTGTTCCCAGCTCGGACCTAAACGGAGAAATGAAAAGACCTGAACGAACCTGAAATTCTACGATCAGACTTATTCAAACTTCGATAACTGTTTTATTTTTCAATGGATTTCCTTCAATTTTAGATTTTGTGACACGAAAAATTCAATGTATTTATAATTAATATTTAAAAAGAAATTATGAAAAATACTTTTGAGTTGTCAAAACTCGGACCTGAACGGAAAAATTTAATTACCTGAATTGACCTGAAAATCTCCGGTCAGATTTATTCAAGTTCGCACTGTTTTAGTTTTAAATCAATTTCCTTGAAATTTGAAAAGTGCTTTAGAAAAGTTTAGATTTGGTGTAGCGCCCATCAGAATTGAAACTGGTCGTTACAAACATATTGATATTGAAAATAGAGTATGTTTTAATTGTACTGATGATGTTGAAGATGAAAAACATGTTTTGTTAAACTGTCCTGTTTATGCAGATATCCGTAATGTTATTTTAATCATGCTAGTATTGTTGATGAGAATTTTTTTTACATATGTCTGATAATGAAAAATTGATATTTCTTTTCACAAATGAAAATATGGTATTTTATACTTCCAAAATCTGCAATGAATTTTTATTAAAGCGAAAATGTATTTTATACTCATGATATAGTTGACTTGTATTTGAATTATATTTAAAAAATGTTTTATAGTCTCTCATAAATCTTTAGAGTGGCTCTTTTTGTTAACTTGTGTTTTACTATGCTGTATATTATATTTAACAAGTGGTGAGACTTTAATAAAGTATTTGTCTTGTCTTGTCTGGTCTTGCGATATTTTGTATATAAGGCAAAATTTACCCCCGATGAGTACATCCAAAAACAGCATTAGATTTCTTTCTGTTAATACCTGGATGAAGGACATCTTTTATCGTGAATCTTTCCCAATTATATCAATCTTATAAGAGTTGAAATTTTTTTTCTGTCGAATAAGATGCTCAAAGTGCATTTTTTTTAAACTCTAAAATGCGAAAAAAGTGCACTTTTTAAAACTTTAAAATGCGGAAATGGTGCGATTCTTCCCATGTCATTTTTCTAATTTATCTGCTTTAACTGCCTTTGGTCATGCTTTCTCAAAATACATGTCGCCGTGCTGGGGTCGGAGATAAATCGCAATAAATTTAAATCTCAAAAATTGCCCCACTACTTTTGGAAACCTTAAGGTTAGCCTGAAAATGCACGACGTCGCTGGCTGACAATTTCGACGTCTCCTTCCAATTTTCCCTGTAAGGTTATCGACATCATTTTTCAGATGTATATTGCTTATTTTAAGCTACCTTAAAAGAATAGAACTGTTTTCGGAAATAAAAAAGTTTGTTTCATAAATACTTCCCCCTGTCCCCCCCCCCCCCCTAAATTCGCCTCTGCATCTCAATCTAATAACTGCATGCAATGCTTCCATAACACACATTTACGATTTCCTCGGAAATAATTGTATTATGATATTAACTATTCACAATTGCACTGTTGGAGATAAACAAACAGGGGAATCCGGTTTGAGATAGATATAAGAAAACTTGTTGAACTCCGCCTCCAAGTGAGTAACATCTCAGGTATACATATATATAGCTAATGCGGACTGTTGAATTTCTCTTTTTAATATTGTTAAGGACCATATGCTGACCTCTAGTAGTTTTTCAATTGTGTTGGTTGGTGGGCTGCTGCTTTATTGACATTCTCAACAACTCCTTGTATTCACATTTTAATGCTTTTCAGGAATTTCACATTATACGAAGGTCTAAGAGGGGTGAATTTTCAATTTTAATTGTTTGTGCCATTTTTCTCTATTCTTCATGTGTTAGCACCCCATTATTCTCCATTGTTATTTAGTCTATTTTTTTCTCTATTTTTTATTTTTGGGCTCATTTTGCTGTAGTATTAGTCCATTATTCTCTATTCTGTAAACGGTTTAACCCCATCCAAATCCTCATATATCAAACTGTTATTCGGCTAAAAGATTACAGTTGAAGAATTTTGTTCATTATTTGTAATATAGAAAAAATGATTCAATTTATATCTGAAAGACGGGACATGTTATCTATACTTCCCTATAGCTTTGGTTTTGGTTTTTTGTGTCCTTTCTATTCCGGCATTTTTTTCAAAATTCCAAAAGTACAGTTTTAATGCAGGCATTTATAATCTTGTTAGTACATGTTCAGAAGTACCTCGTATTGGTGTAGAAACCTCAAAGTATAGCTGTACAGATTTAAAGAACTTTTAAAAAATGCCTTCATTGAATGTGAAAAATATTTATGGAAAGCTGGATCTACCTCTTTTTGGTTTTGTACTATAAGATTGGCATACTTTCTCCATGTAATGACTAGTACTTCATGTTTCGGGGTAAAATTCCGGATAAAATCATAATGTTTTCCTTATAACGTAATTTTTCTAGTAAATAACTATATATATATATATATATCATCGTTAATAATGACGACATGCCCGCAGTATTACCGCGTCCTCTCATATTTGACATAAACAAATGGAATGAAATTTTCCGTGAGGAAGTTTACTTCATTTGAAGTGTTGATGTTTAATTTTATATAAGGAATTGTAATAATTAAAACTGGTCTTTTGCGCTCTCTGAACTTAAAGATCATATAGACACAAATTGATTTTGACTTTTTGTATGCTTGTAACACAACTGCGCTGTATAACTTTTGTGTGAGCTGTCAGACTAACGGACTGTTACAACGTCGAATCCAAATCAAAATTCGATCAGGGACAAATGATAATAAATAATAAACAAATCCTTGTTCGTACCAGCTCTGTTCGCTGTTTGCATTCTAAAATAATTAATTCCGGAAAGTTCTCGACTTAACCGATCGGCACTAAGCCCAAAACAACTTCCCAAAAAAAGGCACAAAGTACTGATCTGAAAGTACTCACAATTACTTTAAGCTAGTTCAAAGCCAATTTCAACTAAAAGATAAATGTTTTCCCAGACTAAAACAACAATCAATACACATCTAAATATTGTCACAGTCACATTATACTACAACATACAAAACAGTAATATAAGAAGTAATAACAATCATACTAAGACAGACCACACATTTAACAATCATACTAAGACAGACCACACAAGTAATAACAACCATACTAAGACAGACCACACATTTCACATGGTCATAACAATCATACTAAGACAGACCACACATTGAACGTAGTGATAACAATCGTAATAAGACAGACCACAATTAAATAATCATACAAAGACAGGCCACACATTTAACAATCATACTAAGACAGGCCACACATTTAACAATCATACTAAGACAGGCCACACATTTAACAATCATACTAAGACAGACCACACATTTTCATACTAAGACAGACCACACATTATTCTAAGACAGACCACACAAGTAATAACAGTCATACTAAGACAGACCACACAAGTAATAACAATCACACTAAAACAGACCACACAAGTAATAACAATCATACTAAGACAGACCACACAAATAATAACAATCATACTAAGACAGACCACACAAGTAATAACAATCATACTAAGACAGACAACACATTTAACAATCATACTAAGACAGACCACATATTTTCATACTAAGACAGACCACACATTTTCATACTAAGACAGACCATACATTTTTGAATCGAAGGGAGATTTAGTTTTTGTTTGTAAAGATATTTATTATTAAATCATATTTTACTTGTTAATTAATACAAGAAAATGGGCAAAACTGCATTTTTCCCGAAATGCATTTTCTAAAGTTGACTGGCTAATTCTGATTCAATTATAACATTACCAAACAATAACAATTACATTCTATTCGTTTACTATTTATTTATTTAAACTTTCATCAACTTACTTTAATAACATTTTTAATAAACTGCAATCTGTCAAACATAATTGAAGCCTCAAATAAATCGACACAATAACAAAAGAATATATACAAAATGTGTAACCTATTAAATTTATCTTGGAACACTAAGAATGCTATTATCTTTATATTTTAATTAAGTCGTCTCGTATCAAAGAAGTTTTTTCCTTGTGAAATAAATAATTCAGACTTTATTAAGCATAGAATGTATGATCAATGAATTCAATTTAAAACATTTCCTAAATATCAAATTCAAACGGTTAAGCAATGCAGGAGGCTATCTTTTATGTTGTTGATAACAAATCTCCTTGAGGTATGTTTAGGATGAAAATCACGAATTGGTGAATCTAAATACTATGAGAGCTTGAAGTGCCCTTTTTTTAAAATGACGAGCCAAACTGAACCGTTTTGTGTCTCGTTTCATTTTATGGACTGTTAAGTACATTTTTTTATTTCTGGAAATCCAAAACTGATTATTTTGTAACTGCATGTGAAAGTTGTTCGTGTTTAGCTCGTTTTGAAAGCTTCCGTTCAGCAAGATGAATTCTGACGATAAAACACCATTAAAGGAAAAACGAATATTTTCGAGACATAGGAGTGAAAATTCTATCCTATGGCGACACTTAGCAGAGAGAAATGTTTTAAAGAACTCACAAACCTCTAGCCTTAATCGGTGGCACAGTAGTAGTAGGATTAATACTGAAGAAGGTGACAGACTCAGACAACACATTAGGACCAAGGTCAGTAGCGACAGTGAACTAAATGTTGACGATTCACGTCGGAACTGCTTACCACCCATAACACTTCCACCAATATACTTAAGTAAAGGTGTTCCCATTAAATACAATGAATCTAAAATGGCGAACAAAGGACCGCTATCTCCAAAGGATTGGGAAGAACTTCACAACTGTAGATATCTAAGACCAGCATTACAAAAATACAGACTTCCGGAATTAACAAATGATGAGAACAGCACAGGGAATATTGATGACTGAATGTTAAATGGAAAGACATCAATTCACACTTATTTTATGCATTTTTTTAGATAAATTGTATAGAAGGTAAAATATTTGTTTGCTCTCTTCCTGTTCAAAACGTTCATTTTAATATGGTAGTCGATGCAGTTTTACAGTTTAAGGTGTTATCAAATTATTCCTCTTTATAGTTATTAATACTTGGGACTGTATCATTAAGGATTAAAACGTTATTAATAATGGGAATATTGAAATGATTACTCCAAGTGACAGTATACCTCAATATAAGTGCAAGAACATATTAGTAACTAAAGTGTTAAATTGTCAAATTGTTGTGCATAGCTATTTCTGCCTGGACATTTTAATACTTGACTTACATTTATTTATGTTGCGTGGCAGGGGAACATGCATCCGTGATTAAGGTATATGTTTCCTACAGTAATGTCATGGAGTGTTTGTCTATTTGCTTGTAATTACACAACCTCAAGTCATTTTTGTTGTAATTTAAAAATTATATGCCAGTTTATTTGATTTCTCTTTATATTTGAAACTTCTCGTTCTTCTGTCAAGTTTTGCCACAGTATGTTTTAATGATGATCTGGTTTTTATTAGTTTGTTGTTGTTATGAATGTGAAGTCTTGTCGGGCAACGAATAATATAAAGATTCCACTCGCTTTATGTGAAATTCTATTCATTATTTCCGCAGATGTACCTTTTCGAACCTATTATTATTGTGACAGGTTATTCATTGCCCTGAATGAGATCAGAGTATGTTCTCAAGTACAAGTTACCGTGGGCATTCATGACGAAATTAGTCATACGATTAACGACTTTTACATATGTGATATAATCTATAAATTGATTCATATTTATACTTTGATGAAATATACAACACCTTTACTAAAATAAAGTATACACAATTTGATATTCAGTTATAATTCATTTAGAATATAGCAAAGTGCACTCGACCAATGAAATTGTAGGATTTGGTGTTTCTTAATTGTGAAGAATGAATGAAATCATGTTCTTAGTAAGGGATTATCCTATTGTTAAGGCCTACTTACAGTTCAATCTTTAGCGTCTACTCTTTCAAAAGCTCAGATTACTGGATCCGCGGTTGGTGAGAATAGTAATTTCCAATATTCTGATAAAATTCTAAAACAAGGAATTTAGTTTAACTTTTGAATATATTTTAAACTATTTTAAAGGCATTGTATTTGAACATTTCCCTGACATAATGAAGTCGTATTTGATGTAAAGGACTGGACTAAAATGTTGGCTGTAAAATAAAATTTATTTGTAACTCAAATTTTGAATTCATCATTGATTTGAACTGGAAATAAACAATAGCCTAGAATTAGGTTTCGAGATTTTCTTGTTAGAGACTTGTTGCTTACAAGGAATCGTGGGTTCAAATTGGCAAATTTAAAGTCATCATAATTTAGCTGACCTTTATAGAATTCTATATTAGTGTGTCAAAGATGACCAACACTGTGTTCCAACTGTCGCCTATAATCCAGTCCGGTCCTCTCTTTGTCGGTTTTTACAACATCAAATGGGACTCGTAAATGGATTTTTACTTTCCATGAGCAACACGAAGCGTGCCTCCAGTGGACCAATAACAGTTAAGCCTTTTGAAGCACCTAAGTTTATCCCATGTTTTGTTTTAAATGGAGTAGCTTTCTTTTGCTTAAGTTTTCTGTGTTATTGTTTTTTTTCTACATTTCTTTTTTCGATTTCCGTGTAGTTTATTTTTACGGCATATTTTTACTTCGAATTTTCACCTTTTTTGGTCAAGTTCTTAGGGTTCGATTTTACTTGCACCGATGGTTGATGAACGTGATTAGGGCTAGACAATATACAATCTGTTTTCCTTCGACTTGTGGTAATGAATCGACCCCTTGGTATTTTTCCCCTTTTTCAAAAAGAAGAGAACTAAAAATCACTGAAAATATGTTTGATATTAGAAAAAAAAACAACAGGCGCGAAGACTGAACAACATCAGTATAATTATAAACATTATCAAAAAGTCTGCTGCCTGGTTTCACTAGTAAAAATGTCATATATTATTCGTATCGAAATTCAAACTATGCTCCGTTTGCTCTACCGTTTGCAAGCAGAATTTCGAATCATTAAAAGAGATTGCCAATGTACCATATCTCTTCCTTCAACGGGAAATCTGTTATGTATGTTCCTTGAAAATGGACGACCAAACAATGATGAAGGTTGTGGGATTTGGACATCCATTTGAAAAAGGGTATGTTCGGTTTGATTAAATTACCTTTCTTTGTAATAGGTCAGCTGTAGAACCTTCAAATATTTTTGGGTTAGAGCGTCCCAGTGAAGGTAAATAAAAAAGTAGTATTTTCAATTGAAGGCAAACATTCGACAGGTTAGCCCTCTTCTAACAAGGGGCTTCGACTGGACATCACAAGTCCGTCGGTTCCGTATTTATACACCACACACCGCAAATCAAAAACAAATATCCCCTCAGTACGGATCTTTGCTGAAGGGAGAATATACATACAACTAACAATACATGTCTTAAGAATGATATAAAGATTAATTCATGACCATCTTTATGTATATGTAAGAGAATGATAAAACATTTCTTCATGATTAAGTACGAGCGTTAGCGAGTACTTTTCATGAAGAAAGGGATTATCATTCTCTTACAAACTTAGAATATGTAAAGTGCCCAAGGCTTAAATGATCTCTTGATTGGTTGTATTTAAGAATTAGTTTCATTGTCAGTGCAATGTTTGTAATTAATGCTTGACTTCCTTTTTAGACATAATTTCATTTATGGATTAGTTTTAGTGATGTAAGGACTTTCTTATAGTTTTGGAAAATATAATAGATTGTGTTTTAGACATTAAATGACACAACAGTACAATGAAATGGTAAGAAATGTTTCCTGATTGTGAGTATGAATGTAAATCATGTAATATTTTAGCGAGGAATTATCTAAGCCCAATAGTGCTTTTAGGTCTTTTATCGTGCAGTGAATACAAAATTTAAAAAAATTCTCAAAAATTCATTTTCATCTGTATGTAAAATTATTTCATATTTTTCTACACCTGATTCATTCCTCAGTTTGGGAAAGTATGTTCAGTTGATACTGTATTTTTTGTCCAATCATAATGCTCAGATACATTGACTTTAGTAGGGTACACAACAGAGCAACCTAAATTCTGGAATGCAAATACTACCGTGCTACCTTAACCAAGACATTTCAAACTTGAAATCAGTCATGACACCTATGATGCATAGCCTTCTTACTATGTAACATATTACAATAAAGAATACTAGTCTGCGCTTATTTCTTACCAAAAAAAAAATAATGAAAGATTACACCCCTACCCCAGCTGGCAGATTTTCACTTTTTTATCATCTTACCATTTTTACTTAAGGAGTGAACAAAATCCAAATATATGATGTTTCAAATCAACACAGAAGTCAAACATGGTGATTCAGGAGGAATGATTGGATTGCCAACTCTATTTATAGTTAATCTGACTGAAAGAAACAGTTTAAGCACCAAATCATGAAAAATGATATTAAAGTCCATTCCACATTTTACAGCATGCCTTACATTACTTTAAGCATTTCCAGATTATGAAGGCAACACGACAAGATTCTTTAGATGGCAGTTAACTGTTATTCTAAAATCTTTTTGAAAATACATGTACTAGAATATATCTCTAAGTTGACTGTTTGTCTATTTCTCATGTATGCATTAAGTTAAATTATGTCCCCTTACATAATCATTTTACCTTTATTGTGCTTTTCATTGTCAGAAAATCAAAACAATTAATGACATTTGCATGGAAAATGAATAAACTATTTAATCTTGCTGATAAACAATCATAATTACATTCTTTGTAAAAAAAAATGTCTTGTCAGTGTAAAGAAACCCCTATGATGCTATCTCTATTTCAGCCAAATATGAGGGCTAAATGAACAAGTAAAACCCCTTAACCACTTGCTGGTTCCAAAAAAGCTCATACTGGTGTCATGTTACCACAAAACTACAAATTAACCCTAAAGAAAACTAGTAAAGTTGTACTTGTGTGGAAAAAAATAAGAAATTATGCAATTTATTTATTTCGGTGAAAATAATAGGATGTACAGGCAAATAAAATATGTCGCGTCTTAAATTCCAGTAGTTGCACATGTGTCAGACACTGCGAAAAGTTAAAGCGAGCATTTATAATTAAAAATGTATTGCAAGTTACATAAAAATAATGAAGTTCTACTTTCTAGGTAAATTTTTACTTTATTACCCAAAGATCAGGCAAAATTTGCTGAATTAGCAATTTTTCACTCCCAGGGGTGGAATTTAAGGGCTGTTATCATAGTTGCCCTTAATCAACTTTTTATTGATAAACTTACAAATTGCATAGGTAAAAAAATCCTTCATTGATTTAGTGTAAACATGTATATCCCCCTTAAGGTGGCACGGTAGTATTTCCTGGCCCATAAGGGATAATGATAGCCTTTTTATATGGAACGCCACAGCTGTCTTATGTGGAACTCTGATATTACTTTATGTTGTTTTATTATTACTTGATGATATTTTGTCTTTACTTAATATGGTTTTGACATTACGTAATGATGTTTTAATATAAATCAATATGGAATAGTCATTACTTAATGATATTTCGATATTACACGATATGGTTTCGTATTGACTTGATATAGTTTTGTCATTACTTAATATGGTTTTGTCATTACTCGATGTGGTTTCACCATTATTTAATGTGGTTGTGTCATTAGTCAATGTGGTTTTAACAATACTTGATGTGAATGTGACTTAACGTTATGTAGTTGTTTCATTACATGATGTGGTTTTGTTATTTTGTAATGATCATTTGCCTATTCTTTATATGGTTTTAACATTACGCAATGATGTTTCAAAATTTGACGATTTTACACTACATGATGTGTTTGTTTCATTATTTGATGTGGTCCTGTCTTTCTTTGATGTGGTTATCCCATTACTTGATGAGGTAAAATCACGTGACCAATTCGGAAAAACCTGTTCTATTTTTAGATAGATTTCCATGTTATATGTGCCTTGGATGAGTGTGGCCATCCGTCGAATTAGAATTCGGGTTACTGTTTGAGTTAAACTTTGAGTTAGTCTTCGATTTCGAATTCAAGTCATTATTAGAATTAAAGTTTTAGTTAGCATTGAGTTTCGAGTTAGACTTCGAGTTTGAGTCACATTTAAAGGTAGAGTTCTAGCTACAACATTAAATTTGAGTCACTTTTTGAGGTAGAGTTTGAGTAAGATTCGAATTTAAGTCTCATTTAGATTAAATAAGATTATGAGTTGAAATTCGAGCTATCTTATATGAGTTCGTAATTAAATTTTCTATCGCGGAACAAGGACTTTTGCTCGGGCTTCCGAAAAGAGGGCTCCGGGGTATGCGTACAAAAGATAAACAATGTTACAGTATACAAAACGCAACATAGAAGTTGAAATAAAGCTAGATGTGGTGTGATTGACAATGAGACAACTATCCACCAGAGTTTAAATGCAGTGGATGTAAGAAATCATATATAGACAACCGTACAGCCTTCAACACACCGTATAGTCAGCTACAAAAGGCCACCATGCACCATGTGAAAAAATTCAAACGAAAAAACAAACGGTCTTATTTATAAATAAACAATCTACAAAAAACAAAATGACACACATTTATACAACGACAACAATTGAACTTCACGCTCCTGATTTGGGGCAGGTACATAAAGAAAGTGCACGTGGCGGAGTTTAACATGTATGAGAGCGCTAAATCCATTCCTTAAATCGGACTGTTACAGTTGTGTAACAGCACAACACGAGAAAAAAATGTAAACTAGACAAAGTGATTACCCCGCACTCAACTCATTTAACCGCTTATACCCCAAAAATGACAAAAAAAAGTTCAATTATCTCCCAAAAAGAGCAAAAGATAATAAAAATAAAAACCCTGACCACATGCACACTTTCAATCTATGTACAAACAGCCAGCAGAGTGAGAACTTCCTAGCATTCAAACTGTAGGAGGAGTTATCTGGAAACGCTCTTCTTATGCAAGTAAATTTCCCAAAAAATTACAAAGTTCAACTATCTCCCAAAAGAGCAAATATTAATAAACATTAAACCCTGACCACATGTACACCTTCAATATATTAAACAGACAGTAAAGAGAAAACTTCCTAGGATTCAAACTGTAAGAGGAGTTATGTGGAATAACTATATACCCATAATGGGACGGACAGACGGACGGACGGACGGACGGGGGTAAAACAATATGCCCCCCCCCCCCCCCCCCCCCCCCATCTGTTGCGGTGGCATACAAAACAGTTTCATTTGACTGATTCAATAGATCGGTATGACTTGGTAATATAAATCCATCGGGGTGATCTCGGATGCTCAAGAAAGGCACCCGTCGTGTTATTCGAGAAAGTTCAAACCCAGTGATTTGATTTTATTTGGTAGTTTACATTCAAGGAAAAGATGACGGTATTATGGTTACGACCACTGGAACATGTCCGTCGTCACATGTGAAACAGATATTCCAAAAAGTTTATTTTTCAATTAGTGCGAGGTAGATCAGGGAATTCAATTGATTACAAATAAAAGATTGATATTCGTATAAGTTCAAATGATCATTTACGCTAAAAAAAAATTCGAAGAATTCTTATTTTATAGTATTGATGCTTTGTCGCTTAGTCCGAGCCCCCTCCCCCCGTTCCCCTGTAACTTTAGTGTAAGTTGATTTGAAGCGTTTCATTTGCTACCAATAAAGTTCAAGTCTTTTGATTTGTGTCGAGCCTGCGACATCAATGTAGCGGCAGTGAGACACAACAAACCCTATATTTCGTCGTCGATAGTGGCGTCGGCGTCTCCATCTCCATTTTTTTTTTTATTTCTATTGAGTTTAACCTTTCATTATACATGTTACTAAACATGTATGCCATCATAATTTTGTACTTTTAGAATATCATATTGTATTTATTACTTCGAATATTGTATCTGTATTTATAATGTATGTTTCTCTTTAAACTTGTATTTAGTTTTAAGAGAATAAAGTATCTATGTATCTATCTATAGATCGTTAGGTTTCTAGTTTTTTTTCATTTTTCATTTCGGAACCTTTTATAGCTTACTATAGGGTATAGGTTTTGCTCATTGTTGAAAGACATACAGTTTTGTTTTAGTTAAATAAAACCGAATTAAATTGTTTTGACATGATAAATTTGTAAACCTCCATGAAGTGTTTTAAAACTTGTATAGGAGTTATTCCTCAATTTCAAGAAAAAGCATCTACAGAAAAACATTTTTTTTTTTAATTTGTTTTTACCGATAAATGTACAGCCGACCAACATGACGTTTTTACACTTACAGCAGCAATATCAGGCGAGACACATGGTTCCGTGGAATATTTTACGAATTTATTACAAAAATTCTGCTTCCGTTTGAGAACTTAGGATAAAAACAACAGGACCAAGTGGGATATCCCAATTATGTCCGAAATACTGTAAACTTTTTAATACTTTTTTTCTTATTATTGTCTGCCGTTCCCCTTTTTCATACCAAATAACTCTAAACAACCACTCGAACTTTAATTTGAACTTTAACTCAATGGATAGCGATACCCATCCAAGGCACATTAAACAAACGATATATTGAAATCTGTTTAAAAATAGAACATATTTTTTCCGAATTGGTCACGTGGTTTCACCTCATCAAGTAATGGGATAACCACATCAAAGAATGACAGGACCACATCAAATAATGAAACAAACACATCATGTAGTGTAAAATCGTCAAATTTTGAAACATCAATGCGTAATGTTAAAACCATATAAAGAATAAGCAAATCATCATTACGAAATAACAAAACCACATCATGTAATGAAACAACTACATAACGTTTAGTCACATTCACATCAAGTAATGTCAAAACCACATTGACTAATGACACAACCACATTAAATAATGGTGAAACCACATCGAGTAATGACAAAACCATATTGAGTAATGACAAAACCATATTGAGTAATGACAAAACTATATCAAGTCAATACGAAACCATATCGTGTAATATCGAAATATCATTAAGTAATGACTATTTCATATTGAGTTATATCAAAACATCATTACGTAATGTCAAAACCATATTAAGTAAAGACAAAATATCATGAAGTAATAATAAAACAACATAAAGTAATATCAGAGTTCCACATAAGACAGCTGTGGCGTTCCATATTTTTAGAATTTTCACCACTTTCTAACACTGCCAAAAATCTACATTCAGAGTTAACTGAAGTACTTTCATTTTACTTTTCAGAAATGAATTTGAATATGTATCATGACCGTTTACTTTTTTTTGCTATCTTTAAGAACCCAAGGCCACTAGTGCTTTTATGTCTTTTATCGTGCAGTGAATACAAAATTTAAAAAAAAATCTCAAAAATTCATTTTCATCTGTATGTAAAATTATTTCATATTTTTCTACACCTGATTCATCCCTCAGTTTGGGAAAGTATGTTCAGTTGATACTGTATTTTTTGTCCAATCATAATGTTCAGATACATTGACTTTAGTAGGGTCCACAACAGAGCAACATAAATTCTAGAATGCAAATACTACCGTTCTACCTACTCTGTGGTAGGACATCCTGGTAATCGGTCAAGTAAGAGCAACGTAAAGAAGTAAAACCAAGCTTTCAATCGGTACAATTTTGGGGGGAAATTAACTGTTTGGTGTTTCCTATACGACAAAATCATCAGAAAACTTTCTCCAAAAATTGCACCGATTATATGTTTGATTTTACTTCTTTTGGTTTCTCTTAATTGACCGAGTACCAGGATGTTCTACCACAGAGTAGGTAAGCTGTAGAAAAATTATATAATCCGGATTCAGAAGTCGTTAATATGAAAAAAGGAAAATAACAAAAATACCGAGCTCCAAGGAAAACTCTAAAAGGAAAGTCCATAAGCAAATGGCAAACTCAAAAGCTCAAACACATCAAACGAATGGATAACAACTGTAATATTCCTGACTTGGTACATGCATTTTCTTATGTAAAAAATGGTGGATTAAACCTGGTTTTATAGCTAGCTAAACCTCTCACTTGTATGACAGTCGCATAAATTCTATTATATTGACAACGATGTGTGAACAAAACAAACAGACATAATAGGTAATAATGTCAAAAATAGGGGTACAGCAGTCAACATTGTGTTATAATCTTAATCACTACAAAAAAAGCAAATATGTCAACAAAGACAAATAAAAAGGCATATAGACAAAGCAAATTAGCAAAAAACGAAAGATAAGAATACAAAAATTTACCATAGCACAACAACACAATGACGGGATGTACAAGTACCGAGCCACGTCAAATGAAAATAGTCTGAAATCCAAGGATGCATAAATACGCTGAAACGTTAGGACCAAAAAGGACATAAACACAAGAGCCAAATTCATCTATGGTCAACTAGACAAGACATTGTCTATACAGCGGATAGGGATGTTAAAGGATAATGCTAGCTTCTATTCATCCTTCTTGGCGTTATGTACAGATTCATTTCGAGCATTAAACATTATCTTTTCTTCCTGTATTTCGAAGTTCAATATCAAAGTGTATGACAGCATGAGTTCATTTCACACGTTAAATACTATCTACTTGCTTTCACTAACTGTGCCTATTCTTTGATACGTTATTGTCTATTTTTGTTGTGCTGTACTGTTCTTTATATTAAATTATTTGCCAATATCATAGTGTTGATTTGCCTGTCCCAATTAAGTCGGTAACTTCGTCAGTGATTGTCTATATTTAATCTCTTTTAGGGAATTTGTTGTAGATTTTGAAATTATAAATTTCCCCCACCGTAGCAGTAATTAATATACCAACTTCACCTGCATATGGGATTTACATTTCCCAACTCATTCTGTATTCAAAAGCTTGAAGCTGCTACTCAAACTTTATAAAACGTCACCAGTGTCTGAGCAGAAAGTTGATGAACAGGGGTTATGTCAAAGAACGTCTCGTCCTTTTTCTAAAATAGTTCATCGGAAGATACCAAGACCTTGTTAATAAATATTCCGTATCAACTTCACAAATAACACACAATCAGTGGTCTTGGAGTATAAATTCTAGGTACTGACGTTGTTTATCATCTTAATTACTTATTATATAGTGTTTTTTTATTGGCTTTGTATATATTTTTAACCTTTACTGTTTAGTCCATTTTTGATAATATCCTTTTGGCGTGGCTTGGTATTTATACATCCCCGTCATTGTGTTATTGTGCTATGGTCATTTTTTTGTGTTATTGTGCTATTGTCATTTTTTGTGTTATTGTGCTATGGTCATTTTTGTATTCTTGTCTTTCAGTTTTGCTTATGTGCTTTATCTATACATTGTCTATATGGCATTTTGTTTTTTCTTTGTTGACATAGTTTTTTGTTTCATAGTAATTAAGATTTTAACACAATGTTGACTGCTGTACCCCAATTTTTGACATGTTTACCTATTATGTCTGTTTGTTTTGCTCACACATTGTTGTCAATATAATGAAATTCTATGCGACTGTCATACAAGTGAGATGTTTAGCTAGCTATAAAACCAGGTATAATCCACCATTTTCTACATAAGGAAATGCCTAGCTGTATTAAGTCAGGAATATGACAGTTGTTTTCCTTTCGTTTGATGTGTTTGAGCTTTTGAGTTTGCCATTTGACTTTCAGCTTTGAATTTTCCTTGGCAGGGGCGGATCCAGGATTTTTGAAAGGGGGGGGGGGGGTGTAGATTAAAACTTTCGCCGAGCGGAGCGAGGAGAAAATTTTTTTGGACCTTTTTTTGGCTAAAATACATAAAATAAGTGTAAATTGTACTAATTTAACGGTTTCTGACGTGGGGCATGTACATTTTATAGTTAATGTGAAAGGGTTGGACATTTTTGATGCCGTATTCTCCCCATTAAATGTCTATTGTAAAATGACTGGATGGATCCAAAGCTATGTACATAAATTTGATGTGGAATTGATCGTTAAAAAGTGGACATGGAAAAAATCTCCCTAGCCAAGTCAGTCAATGAAAAAGAGGCCACAACTAGCATCTGAAGAATGCGTTGCGAATTTGTGATTCGCACCCCAGATGCATCTGATCATACATACTTATATAACTGATGTTTTACTTTATTCATGCACTGATCAATAAAAAATAAATCCACACAAAACATTTTTTTATTAAGTTTCTAGTGATGACGTCTAAGCCATAGGATTAACCAAAAGCATCTTCCTCGGATTTCGACGTGAAAAATCGTCAATGATCTTTTCGTAGTCAAGTTTAATGTTTTTATGAACATACAAAAGCAAGAGGGCATTTAAACGTTCTTCTCCCATTGTATTGCGCGAGAAGGTTTTAATATATTTTAATGAAGAGTTTGCCCTTTCTGTGTAACTTGATGTTACGCTGGTCAATGAAAGTAGGCTCAGAAGTTTTACGATGTTTGGAAAGATCGTACTACACACTCTTGGGTCTGTTACGGTAGACGTTAATGTAGACGGTTTGTCGGTCTGGTCACGCCATGACTCGTTCCAGAGTCGAAACTCCTGTCTAAAAGAGTCAGGATATGGCATGTCAACTTCATAATAACCAATAATGTCGTCGATAGCGTCATCTGATGTTTGGTGAATGTTGCTTGGAATCAAAGCCAGTGCCCTTACAATGGAAACAGCATGTTCACCAAACCGAATATTGAACTTCTGAATCATGGAGTCTAAGAATGGTAGAAACACTGCACGTCGAAAATACACTTGATCATTGTCGGCAGGGACATTACTTCGCTGGGTCTGGCACCCACACCGTCTTGGAGCCTTGATACCACCAATGTCGGCAACTTCAGCCATTATCGTAGATTGTTTAAACACGATGTCAAATTCCTTTTCGTCGTCTCGTGTTGATTTGACCAAAGATTTGACGGTATCAATCATTGTATACCCTTCTACAATATCGAGCGTAGACCCTTGGAGTTTTCTACTCAATCCACTTACATATCCAAAAAAGTTGTGGACGGTTTGAAAACTAACTATAAAAGTAGAATCAGTTATTTTTTGTGAGTAGCCCTTTAGCGTCAATAACAGCTTTCTTATCCCAGGAGCGTCCAACGTTAGAGCTGATTTCCTCTAAACAAGATATGATTGGCTCGAACATGGTAGAAAAGCTGCTGAGGGTCGTAATTTTTTCACTCCATCTTGTTTCACAGAAGACCTTAAATTTCTGTTTTGTTATTTTGTTTTGCGCATCCCTGTTCGAATTTATCTCATCTACGGCCTATTCGAGACATCGACTCCGTTTCGGAGAATACTTGAAAAATATCCCGAGCTGTTTTAAGCTATCTAACATCAATTGTATTTCTGGAACATTGCAACATTTGCATAGTACTAGATTCAGGTTATGGCTAGCGCAGTAATGATAAACTGTCCTTGGTGACAGTCGGGTAAACTGCTCCGCGCAACCAAGATTCTTACCAGACATATTGCCGGCGCCATCCATAGTCTGTGCGCGACAAAACTGGATATCCAATCCAGCATCCGTCAAAGCTTTGACTATCAAACCACAAAGTGCCGAGCCTGTTGTCTCTTCTGCTTGGACAAATTCAAGCAACTTTTCTACTGGACTACCGTCCCTAAGATATCGTATAACAATCCCGAGTTGTTCCCAGTTACTAGCATCCGACACCTCATCGCATTGATATCCGAAATGTGGACCAAGCGGTTGAGCCTTTACTTCATCAACGATTGTCTGTTGGATAAACCTCTTGATGCATGATAACAATTCATTTTGAGAAGTTTTTGACATATATGATGCATTTTTAGCACATTGTTTCAAATGGTCATCCAAGACGGAGTCTCCTGCCTCTGCGCGAAATTTAACTAGTTCCTTATAGTTGCCTAGATTATAATTTTGTGTTTTATCTTCAGTTTGATCGTCATCCCGGTGGCCTCGAAGAGCCAATCCGCGCCTCCCACAAAACTCGAGACATTTGATGAGTGATTTCAAAATCTGTCGATTTTTCTCAATTAATGTGTCACTCCTTGCATTTATCAATATCAATTCTGGACTCTGGACTCATATACGTTTCTCGGAACCCAGATAGTCTAATTATAGAGTTTAAATGTGTTTCGGATGATGCATGTCGCTTTAAATCAGTTATAGCGTCTTCCCAGTTTTGGTATGGCTCGGAAACTAGCTTTCGCGGTCGGCGACCAGAGGTGTCTGGAAAGAACTTACATGCCAGGCAATATATACCATCTTTATCCTTTGAGTAGGAAATAAATTCAAACTTCGTAAACCATTCTCGACAACAAGATCTTTTGAAACTACCTGATTTGCAACGACTATCCTTGTATAATTTTGATGGAAATTTGAAGGTAGGTTCTGGCATCCTATTACATATAAGCATGTGTTTTTGATCATCTGTTAATAGAATTGGGTCTGAATTTCCAACATCTATAGCATCAAAGTTTTGCTGTACGTTCAAGTCCGTTCGACCTCCATCTACCGATATATCAGAATCTGGCAATGGATTATCATCTGCGACATGTTCAATATCCGTGGGTTCGAAACATTGAGGACTTGGATAATTTTGATTGATTTCGTTCGTATCGTCGGTGGGTTGAGGGCTTGTC
Source organism: Mytilus californianus (assembly GCF_021869535.1). Lineage (NCBI taxonomy): Eukaryota > Metazoa > Mollusca > Bivalvia > Mytilida > Mytilidae > Mytilus > Mytilus californianus. The sequence goes on along the minus strand of NW_026262679.1, from coordinate 25,075,683 downwards.
AAGGGTGCCAATACACAAGCCTTCCTGATAACTATTGGAGTCAATTCATATTGCATGTCGGTATTTGATAAAGAATGACACATGTCTTTAATATATTTCACCAATTGTTCAAAAGAGTTAAATTGTAACACTACAGCTTTACCCAACGGTGAAGATAGCCCCTTATCATCTCTACTATGAGAATCCATAACATAGTAGTGCTCATCATTCTTTTTAATCCCGATCGTATATCCCGGATTATTTCCAGTGGTCAGGAAATATGTAGGTGCCATATCAAAGCATTGCTCTACAGCAGAATCAAGTTTGAATGTCAATGAATCTAAATTATCAAATTCTTGCAATACCATACCACTAACTGAATTTCTGACTATAAGATCGAAAATTTCATTTTCAATGCTGACCCTGTCTGGAAAGTCTGTTATGAGAAAGTATACATTATCATTGCGAGCAAGACTTTGGTATGTAGTAGTTCCTTTATGGAGTGTATTATCGACTTCCTGTACTGACTTTGGGATATCATTTAGAGTTAAGAATACTAAAGCTATACACGTGCATTGACGTCCACCGGATTCTATTTCACCTTGATATAGAGAGCCTTTACACACCAGCCTAAATTAAAAAAAAAACATACAACTAATCTGTTCTATTCAGTATTATATTTTATTGCATATCTGATCTTTAATAAGTTCTTTCATTTTATTGGTCAAATGTCGATCAACTGATATTTTTGCGACAGACGTTTGTTGTATGGTTAGTTAGCATGACCTCACAGATTTCTTGACGTTGTTGTAAACAAGATATATGGCTATTCAATGAAATTTACAATACGACCGAATATAGACATATCCAAATGTATGATTGAAATGTTTTACCCACCAAGTGAAGCGAGTGGTTTCAAATCAACCAAAGGCTGCGATTAAAGGTCTGAAATGACAAATTCAATGAAGTTGTGAATGACGGACGAGAAATGGAGATCTAAAGGCCGCACCCAGTCGTTCCTTGAAAAAAAATACTCTGTATACCACTTTGGCGAAATTCCTCTCTTTAGTCTAAACTCCTTCTTAAAACATTAAGAAACACAAGAACAGTACTAGTAATTCAAATACCAACAAAAGTTTAGGCAAGGACCGAGGGTGGCCTGGGATTTACATGCGAACAACAAAAAAAATTACGCCCGTTTTTATACATTTAATACTAAATAATTCTGTTGGAAATTTTATTTTTCTAATAGCAAAAAAGCGGGCAAGATTATTGTTTTCACCCCAGGTACTGCTAGAATTATTTTATAGGGAAAAATAAGGGCCAGACTTTTTTCTCTAAAATTTCTCAGACCCCCGAAAATCAAATTTTCCGTACTTTAGACTTTTAATCTATCTAGAGATTACTGACTGGGGGTCATTATTCAGCAATGTTATTAATTATGGGCTGGGGCGTGTGTGGTTAAACATGTTTTCGTATGTAAATTAATATTATAGCTGTGGAACTTTTTTTTTCATGTGAGATAATAGAGTATTACCTTCTGTTGGGTGGAATAGAGAAATATGCGTCAATGCGCCCTTGCTCCAACCTTTGTCTTTTTGAAGGCGTCATGCTTGTCATCCTCAATTTCTATTTTTAAATGACTGAGTGATGTTTCTTCGACGTACTAGTCAAATCCACCGGAAGCGAATCACGTGACATTAACATAATCAATAACATATTTCACGTAAAATACGTAACGAACTGTCGCATAATATACGGGAAATGGCAAAGTTAACGAAATCTAGTCTGATTAATCATTTTACAGTCTAAATTAAAGAAGATGAAAAAAAAAAGCCAAGTAAAGGGGGGGGGAGGGTGCCTACGCCCTCTACGGCCCCCTCTAGATCCGCCACTGCTTGGAGTTCAGTATTTCAGTTTTTTTTTTTACTTTTGATAGCATATCTATTCTGTCTCTGTTGAGTTTATTCATAGTGTTTCTAGAATTTGTGTGATTAAAAGCTTGACATATTCAGATACGATATTTGTCAATTTTTGAAAACCGTTTGCGGACTTCTAGATATTTTTTTGTTTTTTTTTCAGTCGTTTGGTTATTGTTTAATTGAGCCATTCCAACATATCTTTTATGCATTAAGTTTTGTTAACTACGATATTCGTTGAGTCCAAGTTTCAAATACCATTGTAAAGTCACCTAAACATTAAAATCAACGGAATGACACGGCACAGGAAAACGTTGGATAAAGAAACTCATTAATGATACCAGGCCCATCATTTGGTACGCCAAATGCGCGTTTCGTCTACAAAAGACTCATCAGTGACGCTCGAATAAAAGTTAAATGGCCAAATAAAGGACGAAATCGAAGGAGTATGTTTCATACACATATACATGACCCTTCCAATTTGAAGGACAATTATTAGAAGTGTTGACTCTTCTTATTGGATCCATTTGATTACAATAGCTATTCAAAGACTGGAAATTTCTTACTTTTATTTGATATAATTACATGGACATTTCAAATTAAATAAATAAGGTCTACTGAAATAAAAAAAAAGATATGTATATAATATATAGACAGACAAAATGATGAAAACAACAAACAAAAAAAAAACAAAAAAAAACCCTATTATAAAAGAAAACAAGAGACTATGAAAGTCTGAGGTATTCAATTACAAAGAAAGATACAAATTACTAAAAAATAAGTGTAATAGTAAGACTAGGTGAAAATAAGCAGGGGTAATGCAGAAAAAAAAGGGTTTTTTTAAACGTTCAAGAAAGACAATTTCATTATTTTTGTAGAATATGAGGCATGTCGTCACATGTCTGTGATCTATTGCTATTTATCATATTTTTTAATTATCTTCTTATGGCAGCTTCCATGGACTCCCGCCAACAACATATGTTTCATGGATCAAATGTATTCCCATTACTGCCATATATCCCTGCAAGTCACTACATAATAAATTTATCGGAATCCAGCCGACTTTTTTGTGGACATGGCAGTTAAATGAATAAATTTCAAGTTTTTGTTAAAGTTCAATATGTTCAATTAATTGTTAACAAAAGTATCCCGAAATGTATGTGACATCGCTCATTTACTGTGCTTTGACCTAAAATTATTTACAAAAGGTTGATGACAAAAGTCCGACTCCAAATTTGTTCAAGAAAAGTTTGCGAACAAAATTGAAAACAACACGTTTGATAATTTCATGCGTCCGAACTCACGGTTTTGCTTTATGAGAACACATCCCTTGGCTAATTACCGGCTAGTGCCAGCTCGTGATGGTTTATTTTTCTCACGAAATTGCTACACGGAAATAAAAAAACGTTAAGGGGGTATATCTTAAAAACTTCCTATTTCCTAATAAATAAGTTTTAAAACGAAAATATAGTATTGCTAATAATTAATACAATTTCATAAGTATCATATAGTTAGTTAGTAATGATTTCCAGTTTTACAGCAAGCGATGGCACATCGCCTGTGCGAACGATTTGAATGTATACATCAATATGTAAATAAAGAAAACGTAAAAGAAAAATATTGAAAACTATATCTATCATACCCTCATAAAAGAAGCGTTATTATGGTCACAGTTATATCATTTGTTCAATTTCTTTTTACATCATTAAAGAAGTTATATGCTTGACGTTTTGGGCATTACTAGGAGTTTCTAAATGAATCTCGATTCTTACACTTTACGCCGGATAATCCTATTTTAGACAAGTATATAACTAAAATTGAGAATGGAAATGGGGAATATGTCAAAGAGACAACGACCCGACCATAGAGCAGATAACAGCCGAAGGCCATCAACGGGTCTTCAACGCAGCGAGAAAATCCCGCACCTGGATTTGGAGAGAATGCATGGTTCTTATTGTACAAGTAAAAAGGGGAAATGACTAACGAAACAATGAGAAAAATTTTATCACAGAAAATCTTTGGCCGCTGTGTTGACCCAGGATAACCCAGCATATATATAGCTTTGGCTCATCGAGACGATTTGGTATTATGAAACATCTGTTGAAGTACTCTCGTGGTAGTATCAAAGTTATTTACTAGATGTATTTCACTGATACTAATTGATGGCCATACTTCAAGAAACTTTGTTATTGATTCCTTCAAAGTCCAGCAACACTTTTTCATTATTTCATCGCTTGGTTTTGCACCTAAGAAATAACAGAAAAATAATTTCAAGTTAATTTCCTTGTTTAATAAGTGCATTTTATGCTTAAAATTTTAAAAGTTATAGGAGAAAGATTAGTAAAAGTAACTTTGCTTGTTTCTGAATCCTAGTTATTGATTTCAAGTGTATTATATTATTATGCGATGATTTATCTGAATAAATATTGTTTAAACTAAAATTCTATTTTATACTTGTGTATTTACCAAACTGAAATTTCATGTATCTGGTGTCAATTACAGACAAATTGTGATATTTATACTATATTTAAATTATTCTATTCTCAATTTTTTTTAACTTTTGAGCGAAAAGCAACATCTGCATTTGTAACATACCTAGTCCTATCATTGGTATGGCTAGGGTAACTTCTTTCTTTGACTTCTTGTCTAAAGTATTTACTGTCGACAGAACATTTTCAATGGTTGACCATAAAACGGTTTGATACATTTCCTCAGTATCGCCCTTTTCTCTCCTCAAAATTGCATGCAAGACATGTTTGAATGGCAGCTTGTGACCACCAGATGTCATTAAAACCATTGTTCGAGATAAACCAGTCGATTGTGGTTGTAGTTGTCGGTGTTCTTGTCTGTATTGGTCACAGCCAGCAGCAAGCAATGTTCTAGATAAACCACCCTCTCCTTTGACTAAACTGTCTTCACTTACAACAATGACATCTATGCCTCTTATTTTCAAGATATCTTTTGTATAAATATGTATATCAGTTTTACCACGATAATTCCGTAAAATGTTGACACCGTCAGACCCTGAAAGTACTGCATCAAAATCAAGACATCTTGGGTTCTTCTTCAATTTAGAATGCCAATCGTTTATCATGTCCAGAATATCGTCGTGTATATCTATAATGTGGAATTCTTTCATCGAGCCCAACTTTCCTTGTTTACTAAAATCACAAATACCTCTCAAGTACATAGCAGCACACATCGACTTAGGAACACCACACACCCCTAGAAATACAATTGATTTAGGATTTAGCAAAACATGATATATCTGTGTAATTTAGAAAAGTTATGAAAACTTTTATTAATTCATCTTTGATGGGTTAATCAGGTGTTATGATGTTACCATCACTCATTACAAAGTCATGTTGCTTAATATCTGTATCCCTTCCTACTTTTCTCGATCACGATATCACTGAATACGATGTATCATCATATTTTTACATGTCACAACGGGTGAAACTAATAAAATAAATGTGGATAGTGTCCACATGTGGACACAGATGATGCCCCCGCTTGCATATCATATAGTTATAAAGGGACATAACTGAAGAACAGTAAAAGTGACGCTACCCAAATTTGAACTTGATCTGAGTTTTGTGGTAATAAGCATTGTGTGTAAGTCTCATAACATTTGGTTGATGCTAACTTAAGTAGAGAACAGAAATTAAAAATTCAGCAATTTTTTCTATTTGTAAACACGCATAACTCTAGAACGGTTGTGTATAAGTTTTATAACATTTGGTTGAGACAAACTAAAGTTAGAGAACGAAAACGAAAAATTCTGAAATTTTTATGTTTATAAAGGTACATAACTCAAGAATGGTAAAAGTGTCGCCACAAAATTTCTTACTTAATCTGTATTCAAACTTGATTTGTGTTTTGTGGTAATAAGCATTGTGTATAAGTTTCATAATATTTGGTTGAGGCAAACTTAAGTTAGAGAACGGAAACTAAAAATTTTGCAATTTTTCCATTTATAAAGGGGCACTCTAGAACGGTTCAAGTGACGCCACCAAAATTCAAACTTGATCTGTGTTTTGTGGTTATAAGCATTGATATATAAGTTTCATAACATTTGGTTAAGGCAAACTCAAGTTAGAGAACGGAGAACGGAAACCAACTTTGGAACGTACGTACAGACGGTCAAGGGTAAAACTTAATGCCCCCACCGCTACGGCGGGGGCATAAAAAGAAAGCATCTAACCTACCGGAACACCAGAGATAATAAACTTTAGCGGTGTTTTGATCAACTTTAGGCTTTCAACCCACATGTTTCGTTCGTCTTTCATGATATAAATCAATTTTTCTCAAGGATGTGCTTTTAGTTTTTGAAACGCTTACGTTGGTATTTTTGTAAAGTAAAAATGAAGAATAACACTCAATTGAATTGTTTCATATTTTTTATGTACGGAGCCTTTTATTGCCGACCATACGGTATGGGTTTTTCTCATTGTGGAAGGCTGTACGGTTGCCTATAATTGCTTACATCCACTTCATTTGAACTTTGGTGGATAGTTGTCTTATTGGCAATCATACCACATCTCCTTATTTTTATATAGTAGGCAATATTTGAGTTCGAAGAAAACATTTACTAATAATTAAGTTAAACAGAATAATGGAACTAAAGTAGAAAAAGCAAGCACATATTTATGGCGATCGTCCATTTCTATACTGAGGCTTTGTCTAAAATAAAATATATTTATTATATTCGTCGATAAAGTGCAACTAAATAACTTTTTTGTCTGTCGACTTTCTCTTAGTCTGCCAATCTGTCCACAGACCTTGTAATCACAATATTAGTAAACATATAATAAATGGTGTGATGGTTGAAGAATTATTTAATAACAATAGTTTTCCCGATTTACCTGAACTTATCGGCGGCATTGCTACACACTTAAAACTAGTGTTTCGTGCTGTATCTAGGATATTGCTGATAGTAACCTTCAGTATATTCAGACATTCTGCTTTATTTTTGTATTCGTGCCATCTTGGACCAACTGCATGTATAACAGCTTGGTATGGAAGGTTACCAGCTGAAGTCACTACGTTGTCACCATCAAAAATTTGACCTTCCTGGGTTATTATGTGATTGCATTCCTGTGCCATTTTATGACCCGCAGCTTTCGCTATTACATCAGCAACACCCCCAACGTTAGCTAAGCGATGGTTAGCAGCATTAACAATGGCGTCTACCTTGAGTCTAGCAATATGTTTCTTGTATAACTTAATAACCAGTCCCTCGTCAGTGTTGTATTGATATTTAATGTTAGCATCTTTGTTACCAGTCTGTGTTTCATCATATTTTGTTTTATGTTTTCGAGTCTGTAAATATGAAAAAGATAAAATAATGAAACCGATATGAATAATCACTTCAGAAATATTCTCAAAAGTTACCCACAACTGATTTGACAAGAGGAAATATACTGGATAATGCAAGTTGAAACTTATTGCTTTTAATGGGACATTTATCATGACTATAAGTACAGTCAAATAATAAATGATAATTTAAATTGTTTATAATGAAAATATAATATGAATAAGTTATAATTTCGTTCTAGAGTTAGTATGTGAAAAGGATTTCTATATAGACTATCATAGTTTTCATTATTTACTCTCTGAAGCAGTTACAGAACTGCATGATCCTAAATGTATCATAATTCCCCATTTCTGTCGTTTAAAAGTTCCAATTAGTTTTAAGACATTTAAGATAGTCTTTCTATGAGATAGTTAAAATTTCAAACATTGCTCACTAGAACCCATGGGCCATTTTAATTGTTTTATATTGGACTTACCTTATTCTTTTTGAATGTTGTAAACAAAGGATTTTTCAAAATGTCATCAGCAGAAGGTCTTGTACTTGGATCTTTACACAACATTTTTTCTAACAGACTACATAACTGTGTACTGTATTTATCTTTAGGCATTGGAGGAAGCTGGTGTTCAAAATAATGTAATGATGATGATAATAATGTGCACAAACGATATAAAATAAAATAAATTTTAGTTTGTTTTGATTATTTCATATTTTTGAAAATGTGTTGGTGATGTAACATGTGTATATATACCATTAGTATAAATTCTATAATGAAATGCATATATAAGTAACAATTAAGGTTGACATTATAAATTTAAAAGATGAAAGCTTCTTTTCACAAATAACATCATATGGATAACCTAATATTAAAACTTTTACCTTTCCGTGGACAATTTGAAAAACCAACTGCTGCATGAACATAGCATCAAAAGGTTTTTCTAATGTTGTCATTTCATATACAATGACTCCCATTGCCCAAATGTCACTCTGTAAAAGAAGAGTACCTTACTGCTTGAATAATTACAAAATATATAGAAAAGAGAATATATTCTCTTTAAAATTTGCACTGAAGTGAGAAAAAGAATCATTACTGAAAAAAACGTTATGATAAAATTTACGATATACGTAGCAAGTTGTCGTTCTTTCAAATTGTTGAAAAACTGGTCAATATATAACACTATAATAGTTTTTAGTCAACACTTCATCCAGTAGTTCACATCTCACCCCTCATGACTAAACAAAGAACACAATACATTTGATATAGTTTGTCTTATTTATTCAAAAATTGTAAATGTTTCGTCTGTTTATTTATCATTCTACATTAGAAATATATGATAGATACAGTAAAAATGGTATTTCAGGATCCACACTTTGTATAACTGATTGCACTATAATAATTGTTGTTATACTGTATCCAGTAGTATATTTCTCACCCCTCAATTAGGATTGTAAATCGTCAACTTTTAACGTTTACAATCAGGCTGATAGCAGGCTGATAGCCAGTTGAAATTAAACAAAAGAAATGAAACTCTTTATTAGAGAAGGTAGAAATGGCCAAGCTGGTATCTTTGAATTATTTACATCTGTTTTTATGGGCTTTAAAAGTTTCATGCTTAATTTACGATTTTTTTTTTGCATCTCACTGATATACGTGTTTATACTTAATTTATAGTATTGAGCTTCGAGATATTTTTTACTTTTAAATCAAAGACAATTTTTCACTAAACAGTCAATTGTGTTAGATGCAAATACATGTGGATCTTTTTTTGTGCATACGCATAAAATTTCGCCGAAAAAAATCCACAGAAATATAAAAGATTGATCTTTTTAAAGCTTTAATCATCATCTCCCCCCCCCCCCCCCCCCCCCCCCCAACAGTTTCTAGGGAAATAAATCCTAAAAATAGGCAATAATCTCATCGAAAAGAGAAAGTCGGGTACACCTTTTTATGTTTCGGCGTGTTTGAAGCAACAATATTTCATACACCATCTCGCTTCAGATTCTATTTTTATATATTTAAGCTACATTTTGATATAATAACATTTAAAGATTCACAGTACTACAAAATAAAATATATGGGTCAAGCGAAATACCTTTCTAATCAGTCATAATAACATAGTGTGTGTTTGAATTACAAATTTTTAATAACAAAATAACAAAAAGCACTAGACGACAGACATTACAAGTATGGCATGGTATTGGTTGCAAAAATTTGATATTTTTCATTTAAATGCAATATTTTTTATTCAAATGGTATATTTCTTCATTTAAATGCAATATTTTTTATTCAAATGGTATAATTTTTCATTCAAATGCAATATTTTTTATTCAATTGGTATAACTTGTCATTTTAATACAATATTTTTTATTCAATTGGTATAGTAGTTTTTTTATTTATATGCAATAATTCCATTATGGGAAATTCTTTGACGTCACAAGATCAAATTTGCAACAACGTTTTTGATTGCTCGGTAATTTTTTGGATTTCTTCCCTTTCTTTCTAAACATGAGTGACCAAGAATTAAAAAAACGCGTCGGAATATCACCCCTCTAACTAAATCTGGCGTTCGTGCGAGTTCGTGCACTGGCTGTTAATGCCAATAATGGCCAGGTCGAGCAAAAAATGCGAGTGACAAGTAATAATAATTAATTTGACACACAACCTGTTCATGGATAGAAACAGATACCTGCGTGCATGGCAAAAACGCCTCCAATGAAAACCCTTTCTGAAGAAACTCCCCTACAGTCTACACATTGAAATAAAAAAAAATACATAGCTAGTACCCACCCCCTTCCCCCTCTTAGTCCAGATACATGTAATCATGACGTTCTCTGATGCTATATCATTTTTTACTTTTCTTGATCCTCAGCGACATTGCAGGAAGGCAAACATAAAAAAGAATAAAAAGCCTTCCAGGACGTTATAATTATTTGGACTAAGTCCCCTCTTTATTGCTACATGTAGAAAAAAAATCACCTAATTACGACAGCAGAACCAGCTCACAGAGACCCACAAGAAGAGACCTGAGCTGTGATACTCCGGAACTAATTCTTTAATAAAGACAATTCGGGATAAATTGGAACCAGTTACTAACCCATGTTACAACAATAGTCCTATGCCATAGGACGTACACTGTATATGAAGGCATGAACTTCATATTGTGGACTATCTATAATATGTGCTCTCGTGTCTTATACCGCATATCATTTTACATTTAGGATTCGTTGCTGAGCTTTTTTTACTGTTCCCATCTCCGAATCCCTTAAATAGATTTTTTTTTCAAGCCCCCAGGTAGTTCAATAACTACTATATGTCTTTGCTTAAAAAAGTATGCAGGGCATATTTCAAAACATATTTTTTCTTCAGGACTTTCAATTGATTTACTTTTCAATACTGCATTGGGAAAGTAGGAGGGGGGGTACACAAGAAACTTTATTTTGTGACACAGTATATAATATAATTAGATAACAATCTCTAATGATTTGTATCCAACAAATTGTAGGATTGTACGTTTAGCTATTATCTAGACCAGTACAAAATGTATATAATAAGATACATTTAACAGGGGCGGATCCAAAACCTCGGTGTCTAGGGGGGAGGGGGTTCAGATTTAGATATTTGTATAGAGATGTATATATGCGAGTTTTGGCAGTAATGGTTATGGTGTGTGTGTGAGGGGAGGTGGAGGGGGTTCAGATCAAAGATCGTTTCTATAATTCTAAATCTTTTAGTTTTTACCATTTCACTCTTTTCTTTATCCTTTGATCTCTATTATATTTGTCCTAAACATGCGTGAAATATTTGCCACTGGACATAATGCAACCAAAAAACAATCAACGTATTCTTTATAATTCATCATTTCTTTATTATGTTATCTATAGGTTTGGTCCCGCCCCTTATCTATTTTTTGCACATTATTCTCTCTATGTAAACCCAATTCCTGTCCTGATAAATGGTGACTCATGCATAGCATCATATGTGGTTATTAAAACAAGAAACATATTCATATTATAATAATTTACTGTATGCTTGGACTTATAGATAGATGTCATTAGTCCCAGATCATGTAATAAAGTAGGTCTTATAAAAATACAATAGCATTGTAATGATGATTATATATATAAAATTGAGAATGGAAATGGGGAATGTGTCAAAGAGACAACAACCCGACCATAGAGCAGACAACAGCCGAAGGCCACCAATGGATCTTCAATGCAGCGAGAAACTCCCGCACACGGAGGCGTCCTTCAGCTGGCCCCTAAACAAATATGTATACTAGTTCAATGATAATGGACGTCATACCAAACTCTAAATTATACACAAGAAACTAAAATTAAAAATGATACAAGACTAACAAAGGCCAGGGGCTCCTGACTTGGGACAGGCGCAAAAATGCGGCGGGGTTAAACATGTTTTTGAGATCTCAACCCTCCCCCTATACCTCTAGCCAATGTAGAAAAAACAAACGTACAACAGTACGCACAGTAAAACTCAGTTTAAGAGAAGTCCGAGTCCGATGTCAGAATAGGAAACAAAAGAAAATAAACAAAATGACAATAATACATAAATAACAACAGACTACTAGCAGTTACTGACATGCCAGCTCCAGACCTCAATTTAACTGATTGAAAGATTATGTCTTCATCATATGAATATCAGGCACAATCCCTCCTGTTAGGGGTTTAGTATTAAACCATCATAAAATATATATTAGAAGAACATAACCCGTGTCATGCCAACAACTGGTTTTAGAATAAATATGTTTAATTCCGATGCAAAGACCCTATAAGTGAATTAATATTAAAGCCAAAATATGCAATCTTTAATGACCTGACAACAGTATCGTAACTATATCCCTTCTTAATAAGTCTGTTTAAATGTTTTGTTAGCTTTTGAGGTGAATACTGACGTTTTTGTGCTTTGTAAAGAATATTACCATAAAAGATTGAATGTGAAATACCCAAACGTATAAGATGTCTGCATGTTGAGTTATATTTACGAATGATGTCCTTATACCGATGATAAAATTTAGTAAATGTTTTGACTAGTTTATGATATCGGAAACCCTGGTGTAATAATTTTTCAGAAATACATAAATTTCTCTCGCTAAAATCTTATACGTTGTTACATACACGAGCGAATCGTACAGGTTGAGATATATAAACACCATAAGATGGTGACAAGGGAACGTCACCATCTAAAAATGGATAATTAACGATAGGAAATGAAAAATCATCTCTTTTATCATAATTTTTTGTATTAAGCTTCCCGTTAATGATATAGATATCAAGATCGAGGAGAGGACAGTGGTCATTGTTAGTATTAGCTTTATTTAAAGTAAGTTCAACAGGATAAATTTCTTTAGTATACATACTGAACTCGTCTTTATTGAGAGCCAATATATCATCCAAATATCTAAAAGTATTGTTAAATTTTTGAATCAGATGTTGTTTCGATGGGTCTTTGCTGATTTTAGTCATAAATTGTAACTCATAACAATACAAAAACAGGTCCGCAATAAGTGGTGCACAGTTAGTCCCCATTGGAATTCCGATAACTTTACGATATACGGAATCTCCAAAGCGAACAAAAATGTTATCAAGTAAAAATTCAAGGGCAGATATAGTATCAAAGCATGTCCAATTGACATAGCTCTTTTGTTTGTTGCTACTAAAAAATGACCTAAAAGAGATTGAACATATGTATTCGCATTCCGACTTTTTAAATGCCCATTTAATTAGGTGTGTGAATTTTTTCTTAATAAGAATATGAGGCAAAGTGGTATATAGGGTAGAAAAATCAAAACTTTGAACAGATTCAAAATCACCAATATATGCATGCAATTTATCAAGTACTTCCAACGAGTTTTTGACACTCCAAAAGTAGTTAATTCCACTATTTTCACAGGCCTTATTTGAATAATTTATTATCAGGTTTTTGATTGTACCAAGTGTACTAGTAAGTAGAATAGACAATTTAGTAGTGGAACAATGACTTGAAGACGAAATAAATCTATATTTGTAAGGTGATTTGTGTAGCTTCGGAAGCCAGTACATAGTTGGGACTTTCATTGTATTTGGTTCTGCTTGTAAAGAAGTAGCTAATAATTTATGTTTGTTACAGATATCGTTTTCTGAAAATGAAGTCAGTTGGAATGTTGGTGAATTCGTGATTTCCTTTTGCAGAACCTCAATGTAAAATTTACGTCAAACTATAATGATATTATTAGCAGCTTTATCAGCCGGGACAAAAACAAATTCATTGGCTAGTTCTTTTAGTTTATGTATGATACGAGAAATAGGATTTTTATGGTTGTTGTTAAGAGTAAAATGTCCTTTAAAATGTTGTATACGTATATCAACTATCTTCATTACTGAATTAAAAAAAGAGTCCAAAGATTTTTTGTCAGCTTTTTCTCGTTTTATCCATTTCAAACAGTAAGCACGAAGTGAGTCGTGGATGATATTACGACACTCATTCCAATTAATAATTGACGGGGGACGATATTAAGGTCCTTTACTGAGGAATGATTTTAACTCTCGGTCGCGAACGATGTTAAGGTCTCCTGTTATAACATGGGAAATGGGGCCATAAGTGTATTCGGAATTACTACAATTACATGACGGAGGTGTATTTTCACTGATATTTACATCTTTACAGACTTGGCTATAATTAAACACAAATTTTCGGGTAGATTTCTTGTAAATATAACAAATAAGAGGGAGTTCAGTATTATCAAAATATCCAGGAATTTGTTCTTTAACAGAATGGTCGTTAAAAATACCGGCAATATTTACAAAATCAAAACCTTTATTGACATACTTTATTTTGATAAAATGTTTTTTATGATCTTCAGGGCGATCAATTTTGGGAAACAGTCTAGAATAACAATATGCCATTATAATTTGAACGATTTCATACTTAGGACTGCAATATGAAATTGTGTTGCAATCCTCTAAAATTTTATTTAATTTATTTATAGGTATAGAACAGAGCTTGGTTAATAGATAATGTCTGCCGTTGTTTTTTGAAATAGAAATTAGGTCCGAAATATTTGTATGGTTGGTCCGAAATTTTCTTTGATTGCGATTTTTTCTACGCCCATGAGAACGGTTTTTACGAACAGTTTTAGAAACTATATCCAAAATGTTAACAGAATCGGTTCTTGATATATTACCAATTCCCATGATATTATCATTAAGACCGAGAGGGTAGACTGTCTGTAATTTTTTAATCCAATTTAATTCAATTATTTTCCGTGATCGTACAAACTTTGAATGAGATTCACCAGGCTGCTTATTTACTACTTCTAAAGGTTGAACTGTTTAATATTTAATAGGATGATTGTGCTTTTTAAGATGTTGATGAATGATACTTTTGAATTTATTGGGTCTTTTAAAACGATACAGGTGTTCTTGCGTGCGTTTAGATAAATATCGTCCAGTTTCACCTACGTACTGAATACTGTATATATATTTAACAATGCCAATTTTTGGGAAAAAAGGGTAGGGACAAGGCGTTTTTAAAACATATTAATGGGGCGCGTTTTTTTGTTCTTCGGTAGTGAGCCAGAAGAAGTCCATTTCTGTTTTTTTTTTTTGGCATTGGGAAGATCTTCTGGCTCTCTTCCGTCTATTCTTTTTTGATAGGTTGTTTAGACGGCAGAGGCACATAACAAACATATGGCGTCGTTTAGTCTAAATGACTAATAAATTTATGAATGCAGATATATTAGAATGTGAGCTGTGTTATAAACGTTTTTATGGTATGACAGCCTTAGTAGGACATCCCTGTAGGACGATAAGCTGGATAAATATAAGAACTACACCGTCGGACAATAACAGTTAAGGGACGATTATTTGATATTCTAGGGAAGGGATTTTGATTGATTGGTGTTTAACGCTACTTTGAACACTATTGGGCTATTCCGTGGTGGTCAGTTTAAATTTATAGATGAAGGATGGGGAAGGGAAGAGAGGGTATTATTATTCATTTTAATCTGTCGCTAATCATGCCTATTTTTCAGCTCTTACCAGGCAACCATATTCATATATGAAATCCTTCTGTCCCCACCCCAACAAATAGATAAATATCAAATGGTTTTCCACTTATTTAACACAATTTTAAATTGATTGATTGTTTGTTGCTAATTTTTAACACCCAGTGACAAATATTTCATGCTTGTTCAGGAAAACACGAATTTAGAAGTCAGGTATATAATATAAAAACGAAGAGATGGGATGGGATATGATTGCTAATAAGGCAACTATCCACCGGAGTTCAAATATGAAGTGGATGTAAGCAATTATAGACAATCGTAAGGCCTTCAACAATGACAAAAACCTGATACTGTAAAGTCGTCTATAAAAGGCCCGATATGAAAAGTGTGAACAATTCAAACGAAAAAACTAATGGCCTAATTATACATAACAAAACAATTTACAAAATATCAAATATGAGTCGAGACATGAACCAACGACCACCACTAAATTACAGGCTCCTGACCTGGGACAGGCAAATAAAGAATATGGTAGGGTTGATATAAAAACGAAGATGTGGAATGATTGCAAATGAGACTACTCTCCCCAAGAGACCATATTACACAGAAATCAACAGCTATAAGTCACCGTACGGCCTTCGACAATAAGCAAAGCCTACACCGCATAGTCAGCTATAAAAGGCCCCGAAATCACAAATGTAAAACAATTCAAACGAGAAAACTAACGGCCGAATTAATGTACAAAAAATGAACGAAACACAAATATGTATAACACAGCAACAAACGGCAACTACTGAATTACAGGCTCCTGACTTGGGTCAAGCACATACATACAGAATGTGGCAGGGTTAAACATGTTAGCGGGATCCCAATCCTCCCCCTAACTTGGGACAGTGGTGTAACAGTACAACAACATGTTTGTGAGCACTAAACCCATCCCGAAGCTGGGACAGTGGTGAAACAGTACAATAAAAGAACAACCTGCACTAATCAGTTGCAATTAATCAAAAGATCGGTACGAGACACACAAAAAAAAAACTTACATTAAGACAAAAGACACAAAGCACCGACATTAGAGTATTTTCAATTACTCAGTGGAAGTTTGCTCAAAGCTAATAACAACTAGTACTGAAATAAATCTTGTTCTCCCAGACTGAAGTATCAATCAGTACACAACGCGCGGCAAAGGATTTATTAGAAAAGAAAACAGTCTGAGAAACGTCTGGTTTACGTATACGTTGTATATAGATATAAGAAGATGTGGTATGAGTGCCAATGAGACAACTCTCCATCCAAGTCATAATTTGTAAACCATTATAGGTCAAAGTACGGTTTTCAACACGGAGCCTTGGCTCACACCGAACAGCAAGCTATAAAGGGCCCCCCCAAAAATGACAAGTGTAAAACCATTCACAAACGGGAAAACCAATGGTGCCGTCTAATCTATTAAAAAAAAACGATATACTTGCATATAGATCCATATACAATGAAAGTTTTTGAAAAGTTGTGGTCCGAACGTTTTGACCATCGAAATTTTGCAATAGAAATAATAGTTAGGACCAGAAGATTTTAACAGCCAGTGCAGGACTCGCACGAACGCCAGATTTAGTTTGAGGGGCGATATTCTGACGCGTTTTTTAATTCTTGGTCACCTAATTATGTTTAGAAAGAAAGGGGAGAAATCCAAACAATTACCGACCAATCACAAACGTTGTTGCAAATTTGACCTTATGACGTCAAAGAATTTCCCATAATGCAATTATTGCATATAAATAAAAAACTACTATACCAATAGAATAAAAAATATTGCATTAAAATGACAAGTTATACCAATTGAATAAAAAATATTGCATTTGAATGACAAATTATACCATTTGAATAAAAAATATTGCATTTAAATGAAAAAATATACCATTTAAATAAAAAAATATACCATTCAAATAAAAAAATATTGCATTTAAATGAAGAAATATATCAATTAAATAAAAAATACTGCATTTAAATGAAAAATATCAAATTTTTGCAACCAATAACATGCCATATACAAGTGGATCTTAAAATGCATATCTTATTAAAATCTCATTTTTTGTATGTATTATCTAGGGTAATTCGTCTTCAACCTCTGAAAAAATTTAGCCTGCCCTTCCATGAAATATTCAATTAGAATTTTTTTAATGTTAACTGAACTTTCAAAAATTTACCCTGACAACCGATCAGACAATAGTTTTAAGTTGACAAAAGGCTTCCATTTTCGCGATTGAAAAAAATAGTTGGCTTAATGGGGAGATAATTTTTACGAAGTAGAATCTTGACTGCAAGTGGATATATGTATACAATCAAAATTTCACACGAATAAATGATATTCTAATATAGGGAAAATATCAATGATAAAATAAAGGAAAAAATATAAACATAATTACTAGTAGTCCACCGTAAGATCTTCGAAAAAATAGGGATACCTTTTCATTAAAATTTCACCATAAATCGTTAGCTTAAAGATTTAAATAAAGCACTATATTAATTATGATTTTTTTTTGTGAAAGGAAGAATTATTTTAAGTCTTTGAATGGCTTCTAATCCGATTTGGACATAAGTGATGTTAAAGTACCTTTGTATCATAAGGTTTGAACTGAAATATCTCTGGAGACATGTAACTGGGAGTTCCACACATTGTGACAGCTTTGGAATTACGTCTGTCTAATACTCTAGGATGATAAGGTACTATACATATTAGAGCTATACAAAATCAAATTTGTCCAATATATTTATCTAAATAATAATAACCAGAACTGTCTGCAGAGCAACACAAATACTCCATACGTCTTTCAACTTTAAAATTTGTTAGCCTTAAATAAATATTATAGTAGGCATGTTAATGTAGGTTTCTGTTATAATTTATTTATAAATAAAGAGTAGTATCAAACAGTTATACGTGCAAATGATCTCCACACGTGTCTCTCGTGTGGAGGTCTCAACACGCTTCTTCGTGCCGAGGTGTATGCTGTTATATTTTTATAGTGATTGTTTATATATACTTGAGATAACTTGTATTTTGTGTGCTATTTTATATTCTGGCTTTCGAAAGTTAGTTTCATGAAATTAAAACGCAGCCGATTAGATTAATTTGTTTTACCTGCCAAGTTATCTTAAACATATCTTGTATGGTTTCTGGACGTTGTACTTAATTTGATTTAAGTTGGACCAAGTTCAACAGAAGGATAGACGGACGGACGTACAGATAAGCAAACATACAAATAGACAGATTTACACACACACACCTTTTTTTTGTATATAATAATAATAAGATTAAAATGCAGAAACAACTAGAAAAGGTAAAAATACTACCTTCAACATACTTTATTACATGATCGTTTTCTACATGCAGGCAATGGAATCATAATAATATCATAACACAAAGAGCACTAACCAGAGGCGGATTTAGGGGGGGCAGGGGGGTCGGGCCCCTCTTTTGTGGGAAAAATTTGGTTGCTTATATAGGGAATCACTGAAGCATGACTGGAGCGGGGCCCCTCTTAGGCAATCAATGGGCCCTTCTTATGAAAATTTCTGGATCCGCCACTGCTAACATGCATATATATTACTATATACATATAATTAAGAAGATGTGGTATGATTGCCAATGAGACAACTCTCCACAAGAGACCAAATGACACAGAAATTAACAACTATAAGTCACCGTGCCTTCAATAATGAGCAAAGCCCATACCGCATAGTCAGCTATAAAAGGCCCGGAATCACAAATGTAAAACAATTCAAACGAGAATACTAACGGCATAATTAAGCATAATTTAAGCAATTTCATTAAAAAAATCTAATTCTGCTTTCATATACATGTAGATCAGTTATATAATTTAAGCATAACACCAACGGAGGGGAAATAGAATAAGGTAAATTATATGCACTATATACTATTACGCAGAACAATACCGAGATTTTCACTAAGATTGTGTCGTACATGCTATTGAGAAGACTTGTAATCCTTGAGAACAACATTTTAATAAATATTCAAATTGCATAAAAGGAAATTTTCATACATTTTGACATTTTAAAACAATTTCTATTAGTTTACTAGATAACTAACTTAGCTATTCCCAAATCTCCTAATTTTGCATCTTTCTTGGGTCCAGTCAGGAAAACATTCTGTGTCTTTATATCTCTATGCAATATATTTCTGATATGAAGATACTAAAAATAAAAATACGGTACCAGTTGAGTTTTGTATTTGTAATGTTTTTATACACTCTTGCACTAAAAGATAGTTGTAAATACTATGTTGAATCGAAGCAGTCAACGTGTTTAGATGATCTAAGCAGATTTAATTTTTTTGTCAAGAAAGATTTTTTTGTGTATAAAATCCTAAAGAATGTCATTTGAAACCAAAACAAAATTATCCAGAAATATTCCACAATTTTCAATAGCATGTTCCTATGTTGGTTTCAAACGTGTCAAAGGTTTTGTTTTGCAGAAACAGTTCCTTTAATCAAAACGTTGCTAGTACCACAATGGTAATGTTTTGTTAACTTATTCAAATATTATAATGCATTAATGAATTGACTCTACCCTAACCGATCGTGTTTCATCTCCCTGCGAACGATTTTGAGTTAAAGTTAAAATGAGTTAAATGAATACATTTGTTTATAAAAGTTATATTTTAAAGCTTTTTCGGTATCATTCCTTCAGGATATGTTTTAGCGTAAAAGATTAAAAGTCCATAAGCATGGTAAGTTTAGTTTAAATTAATTTATGTTTTATATAACCAAGTGTTTATTTTAAAGTTACAACATAAAATGATTTATATTCTAAAATGCTATTTGATAGAGAGAGTTGCTTTTTTATTCACACAGTTTTTTAAAAAGTTCTCATTGTGAATGTTGATAAAATTACATTTCAGTTTCGAAAATTTTGACACACGCAAAATATAAAAACATATTTAAGGTAAATTTTTTGTAGCGACACTATATTGTTATCCTTATCGGATTAATACTTGCTTAACTGTACCTTTAAAGCTCTGCATATCTGACCAAACCAATTAACTATCTGGTCTTCAGCCAGAGGTCTTCCTCGTCGCTGTTCCAGTACCTCAGATAAATCTCCACCATCACAATACTCGGTCACTATACACAACGATGCCCTGTCTTTGAACGAGTTAACATAAGCCACAATATGCTCATGTTTTAGTTGCTGTAATAACTTAGCTTCCCGAACTGCTGCGTCTCGTTCTTCCGGAGGTGACTTACTCAAATCAATCACTTTCATGGCATACTGTGAAAAAAGTTTTGCCCAAAGAAACATACTAAAAAATATAATTGTAATCTAGGGGAAAAGACAGTAATATGATCATTTTGTATGTTTGGTATTACACTTAGTTCAGTGGTTGTCGTTGGTTCATTTCTGTCATATTGTTTTTTCGTAAATTGTTTTGTTAGAAATTGGGCCGTTGATTTTCTCGTTTGAATTGTTTCACGTTTTTCATGTCGGGGCCTTAATAGCCGACTATACGGTATGAATGTTTCTCACTGTTGAAGACCTTACGGTTGCCTATAATTACTTATATCCACTATTTGAACTCTGGCGGATAGTTGTCTCATTGGTAATCATACCACATCTCCTTATTTTTTACATATCATATATTATTTGTTCTATAAATAATCGATGCATAGGTATGCAAACTAGTATATATTTATAGATCATAGTATTTGTACCAGGCATTACCCATAAGTAAAACTAAAACCGGACTAAACATATTAAAATTTAAAACTTGTTGTTTTGATTCCTGTTGACTATACTTTATGAAAGGCTGCATAAAGGGGAAAACATATATTAAAGTACATGTTAAACATTCCAAATTTTAAAAAGCGAACACTCAGTTTTTGAACCCAGTAAGATCTCTTTTTGAAAAATGATAGATCAAATCAAGATTCAAACCTTCCATTAGAGACAAGAATCATAGTTTTAAAATGATAATAAATGTGGAATGTGTCCATGGGACACAGATGATGCCCCCACTTACATATCATATAAAGTTATAAAGGGACATAACTGAAGAACGGTAAAAATGACGCTACCCAAATCTGTACTTGATCTGAGTTTTTTTTATAATAAGTATTGTGTATAAGTTTCATAAAATTTGGTTGAGGCAAACTTAAGTTACAGAACGGAAACGAAAAATTCAGCAATTTTTCCATTTGTAAAGGGGCATTACTCTAGAACGGTAAAAGTGACTCCACCAAAATTCAAACTTGATCTGTATTTTGTGGTAATAAGCATTGTGTATAAGTTTCATAACATTTGGTTGAGGCAAACTAAAGTTAGAGAACGAAAACCAACTTTGGGACGTACGTACCTACGTACGGACGGACGGACAAGGGTAAAACTTAATGCCCCCTCCGCTACGGCGGGGGCATAAAAATTGTTTGGGTGAAATTTGTCTATAGCGTAAGTGCGTGGTCTTCATACATACAATCTCTTGCGAAAGTGAAAGTAGAATAAATATAGCAATAATAAATCTTTAACAGTTAAGCATGTGTAATCAATATACGACGACACCATTAATGTCATTATGATTTAATTTACCTTTCGTGATTTATCCGTTCTATCGTGACATAAAAATACTTTTCCGAAAGCGCCTTCTCCTAGAAGCTTCCCAGTTACAAAATCTGTTGGACCTGCTGCGGAAGCCATTTTGATCTATATGTTTGTACAATCCCTTGTGACTATCGACGGTTAAATTTTATTTTTGAAAGACCTTTAAATGGTATTATACAACAATGCTTTTCTTTTCCGAGACTACCCGGAAGTTCTTCAGCATTACCTGTACGAATAATCCAATAATTTACAATCTAAAGTTACCTGTATATTATGTAGTTTAATATATATTCATACACACAGAGTTCATTTATATCTCCTGACAAGATATACTAATTTGTACTGGAGCCAGAAGCACAAACATGTAGTATAATTTGTAACATTCCTTGAAAATAAAAGGTGTACATGTAACTATTAAAGTAGCTTGACTGCACAGTCACATAGATGCCATGGATATTCAGGACGGGAAACAAATTATGATCAATAAATCCAATAGGTAGGTTCTACAAAATGTGTAACCATATTGCAATTTTTTTACTTAAAGAATATGAAACTCTCAACAATACAAGTTAGCTATTTAAAATGAAATTCAAACCAGGTGATAACTTTACATAAATAACCTCAAGGATTAATCAGAATGGTAAAACCCATTCTTTCACACGGAAACCATAAAATATCTTTCAAATAAAGTACAATCTCGATTCTCAATACCATGCATTAGAACGGAATTTTGTGAGTAAAACTAAATTTTACAGGCCAGTTTATGAGCTGTTATTACATGTAGTGGATGTTAACCCTTTCATAATTTGATGAGATCACCAAGATACCATGTGCAATGCCAAAGGTCTAAAACTATTTAGTTTGAATGTCTAATTTATCATCAATTTTCATCCCCTTAGAACACATTGTCAGTGGGTACTTTAATTACAAGGGACTTTTCGAAACCTGTTTTCTTTATATCTGTAATTATATCAGTTTTAACATCAGCAGGAAAATTATCTTTAAGGATTACAGATAAATATAATATCCTTCATTTTAATCGCTGTAACGAGTTAAAGAATAAAAAAATCTAAACATATGATGAACGTCAATAAAAATTCACTACCTTTACGGTCAAGTAGCTTACTGTCAGACTAATTCCAACACTGTCATTTTCATACATATAATTCAACATTGATAGCTTGTAAATTTGACCATAAGGTACTACTTTCATATAGTCATAACAAAGAAAAAGAAATTACAGGATTTCTGGACAGTGAAACAGACCACAACAAGCACCAACAACCGATTTTTCCCAGAAATTTCAATACAAACGACGAACAACACATTGTCCAGATAGCTCGACTTTGTACAGGAAAGACATGTGGTGGGGTCTAGCCACTTTACTTGTGTACAAACCTCCCTCTTTACCTATCTAGACAATATGTACTAAAAGTAAAACGCACAGTAAACATACACTTCACAGTCCATATACATAAGGATGACAACTCACTGGAAGGAAATAAAAGACGGCACAGAATTTGGAAAGGAGAAAATGTGTACTCGATACTACATGAAGCTAGATAAAGGAGCTACATTTATTGGTTGAGCACTGTAGTTGAAGGAAACAAAAACATAAGCAAATGTAAATTACACATAGTCTTTATAAATTTAGCATGTCCACAGAGTTTTTCTGGATTCCCTATCATCAGGAACACTCAAACCTAAACATTTGAAAGCCAGGGATGTATAAAATGTAGAAACATTAGGAGCTATATAATGACCAAAAGGGAGCTAAGAATAATAGCTAAATTCATCTAAGTTACCGTGAAAGTACTTTTATTCGTGGGGTACCAATTTTCGTGGTTTTCGTTAAGTGTCCAACAATATACAATTTTTTGGTACAACTTCACAACTTCAGACTGTACGACTGTTAACATTTTAATTCTCGTGAGAAATAATTTTTGATCGATGAAAGTCAGATTTCCGGTGATGATATGCGATAATGAAATGTTCCTTTTTTTCATAATTCTCATACGAAAAAAAATACTGATTTCCTTTTGGGCTTGCTTTTTTTATTTCATAATAATTAATTCTACAATCTAAAGTACATTTGTAGCATTTTCTTATATGTAACCGTTTTCGTTAAGTGACATGTTTAGGGCCCAATTATTACCTTTGATGATCGTTAATCTGTTGATCATTCGATCTCGAGTTAATAAGTGTCATAACTTCTGATTACACGTGTGCAACAACTAAAATGTTTACTCTGCATTTTCCTCCAATCCAGACAATTTGTGAGCATAGATGAATCAGATTATTTCCAATAGCAATTATTTTATTAAAACTATTATGAATTTTGTTAGTAATGAAAGACGAACAAGTGAGTGAAAATGAACAACTTATTTTACAATGTCCCACAAATCATTATAAAACAACATATGATTAACATCACGAATATTCGTTTCTGAAGTCTACATCTATACTATTGATCTGCAGTGGAAATCCATAACGCAGATACTGCTGTGCAAACGTCAACCTGCGTGCTCAGTATTTACAAGTGCAATTAAAATTGGATGAAAACAGGTGGTTTCTGTTTACAGCTGCAGTCTCCGAAGTTGCTCCTTGAAGCATTCCAGAGATGTAGCTTGGAAGGCTTCAAGAGGCAGGCTGTTCCAGTCGGTGATGGTGCGTGATATATAGCTGTATTTGTAGTCATCTGAGGAGGAACTGATCTGAGTAAATTTTTCTGGATGTATTGTCTTGTTGAGGTAGATGGTCTTATCACGTATGATGGTATGTTGACTGACGCCTTTCCATGTGTGGCTTTGTAAAACAAAGTTAGTCTTCAAATTCGTCACTCGATATTTTTTCTTCAGAAAACTAAAATCCACGAATTTAAGAACCCACGAACATGTATCTTTTGCTGAACCACGAAAATTGATACCCACGAATAACAGTACTTTCACAGTAAAAAATAATCCTAAGGGAGTTGGAACATTAGTTTCTTAATCATTTCTTAATTTACCAACGGGGAATTTTGAAATAAATGTTAGAAATCATGTAAGTGCCGAAGCACTAACTACTGAGCCGATCATACCCTCGGGACTAACATTCCACCATCGGAGGTATCGACAAAGTGCTAGTAAATCAAAATTGCATTTAATAAATTTCGAGCGTTCGAAGATCTTTTCTGGATTTACCTTCACCAGTAATCTACATCTACAGGATACAAAGCACTGCCACAGTCTTCTTAGACCCATATGTTTCGGAAATATCTTTGCGCAGCGTGGGCAGTTAGAAGTTAAAAGTATTGAACTGATAAGAATAAGATAACAGCACTAGGATGAAGGAAAGACAGTGAAACAAGGATCTTTTTGTTGTGGGGATGTAAGTACCCTGCCATGTCCACTCTGTGTTTTTCTTACTTGTGTTTTTGCTTTGTATCTATCTGATGAGATAAGCCCTTTTCAACTGATTTTTATAGTTTGTTCATATGTTGTACTGTTACACCACTGTCCCAGGTTAGGGAAGGGTTGGGCGCCCGCTAACAAGTTTAACACTGCCACATTCTGTATGTGCCTGTCCCAAGTCAGGAGCCTGTAATTCAGTGGTTGTCGTTTTTTGGTGTAAATCATATTTGTTTTTCGTTCATTATTTTGTACATAAATCAGGCCGTTAGTTTTCTCTTTTGAATTGTTTTACATTTGTCATTTCGGGGCCTTTTATAGCTGACTATGCGGTTTGGGCTTTGCTCATTGTTGAAGGCCGTACGGTGACCTAAAGTTGTTAATTTCTGTCATTTGGTCTCTTGTGGACAGTTGTCTCATTGGCAATCATACCACATCTTCTTATTTTTATATTTCAAATTGCGTTTCGGTTCTTCAAATTAGACCAATCCGGCAACCGTAGCGGCCCCTGGGCATTCACCCAACCGGCACACATCTAATCATCATTAGAACTTGCTTACACTTTCACCCCTAATAAGTTAAAAGTAGGTGTTTATAGTCCCTGCTTTATAGATACCAAGTCAGGGGTCTCAGCTTCTGGTGCTGGTAACTGGTTCTAAGTTCTTATAGTTCGAAGAAAGAAATTGTATTTGAGTACATCTGTTCTGGTGTGGTACTGTTGCATCTTCTTCGAGTGGTTAGATTTTGCTCTGGTAACCGACGTAGTGAGATAAGTTGAGGATGGGATATCCATTAGGTCATTTATGATCTTAAAGAGCATGGTTAGCTGAATTTTTGTCCTTATTTCCTCAAGTGTCTTTCAATGTAGGTTTTCTAGGATATATGTAATGCTACGGTGTATTTGTATCTATTTGTTGCATATCTGGAGCTCGACGTTGGACATTTCTAGTTTGTGTGTAGGTTGTTTATTATGCGGAATCCATATAGATGTCCAGTATTCCAATTTTGACCGGACTTGTGTGAAGTATGCTGCAGGTTTGGTCTCTTTGTTGTTTATCCCGAGGTTTCTTTTCAGAAAACCAAGCATACTACATGTATTTGCTTTCTTAACAGTACGGTCAATGTGGTGGTTCCATGACAGATTATGACTTCAAACAACTCCTATGTATTTGGTTATTTCTACTACTTCCAGTTGGTCACCTTTCAGGTGGTATTGACAAAGAATGGGTTTGTTAGATTTTCCCACTCGCAGTACATTACATTCATCTGGGTGGAATGAAATACCCCATTTATCTTCATAAGTGGCGAATAAGGTCTTTTTTATCCATCTAAAATTACTTGCTGAGATCTGTCTATGAGAAAGGCTCTGATCCACTGGAGTGTTTGTCCTCCAATTCTCTAGAAATTTAGTTTCGATAAAAGTCGCTGGTGCGGAACACTATCGAATACCTTGTAGAAATGATTAGGTTTTGTTGAATTTCGCTATCCATTGATGTAGCTAGTTCATGAGCAAGTGTTGATAAATAAATGAGTTTCACAGCTTATCCTAGCTCTAAATCTATGTTGGTTGTCAGTAAGTATGATGCACTTTTCTAGATGTTTCATTATGTTGCTTCTTAGGATATGTTTTTGTAACTTGCACCATATATATGTCAATGAAACTGGGGGGTAGATACTAGTCTTGAATCTGTCATTTTTTCAAATATAGCTGTTACATTCGCATACTTCAAGATCTGTCATAATATCTATCGAAGGAGAATTTAGATAAATATATTGATATATGTATATTGTTTTTATATTTGATTATATTATTATTAAAGTAATTACTCCCAAGCTTTAAGTCTTTTTTCCGGAACAATGAAATAGTGTTTGGCCCTATCAGGCAATGTGGAATGCGTGGTTGAATGGGTGTTTTATATTAACAAATTAAAGATATCTGGGCTTGTTTTAAAACTTATTTCAGTACAGTACTTTTGGGACAACCTGTCTAATGCATTTTGAGGCAGATGAGAAATAAGATAGCTCTAATGAACCTGTACTTTTCTTTCAAAGTGATACCGGTACACATTTTAAGCCTGAAACTAGCTGAGCTAGCTGATCAGGAAGTGCAGATTCAATTGATGTTTTTTGTCTTCAAACACACACACACACACTACAAAGAAACCTACCTACCTACCCATGTGTGATGAATCGAATAAATGCAAACTGAAATATTTTTAATGTCTGGCCTACTATTGTGAAAAGCTTTTTATGTATAGTAGAATCAAGATATGTTTTTGTTTTGAAACATATTTTAATTCATGTTGTGATGTCCGCTTACATACCAAACTACGCAGTGGGACACTAAGGAGACATTAATGTTAAATGAACTTCATTGGGTTTTTTTTTGCCTTTGAAAATCTGGTCATTTCACGCATTGCTGTTAAGCTTTGTCGAAATCAGTTCAATAGCTTTTTAGAAAATTAGTATAATATAAGGCGACATCATACTGCGGTTTGAGTAAATTTTTTTGAAAAAATCCAAATCACGCCGCTTCATGATAAAATATAATATGGACCAATAAATGATCAAATATTCACTCATCTGCGTAAAAACAGTTGAATGTGATATAAAAGATGGCTCCAAGATGATAAAAATCTCGAATGCACCTCTTTTTCTTCATTATAAGGTTCCTTTTGGTCCATTTATACGTATTCTTCCCTCAAAATTGACACTTTTTAGGCTACTAAATCAAAATTTTGGGGTAGCTATCACTATGGAACGCCACAGCTGTCTTATGTGGTACTCTGATATTACGTTATGTTGTTTTATTATTACTTGATGATATTTTGTCTTTACATAATATGGTTTTGACATTACGTAATGATGTTATGATATAACTCAATATGGAATAGTCATTACTTAATGATATTTCGATATTACATGATATGGTTTCGTATTGACTTGATATAGTTTTGTCATTACTTAATATGGTTTTGTCATTACTCGATGTGGTTTCACAACTATTTAATGTGGTTGTATCATTAGGCAATGTGGTTTTAACATTACTTGATGTACACGTATGTGGCTTAACGTAATATAGTTGTTTCATTACATGATGTGGTTTTGTTATATCGTAATGATGGTTTGCCAATTCTTTATATGACTTTAACATAACATAATGATGTTTCAAAATTTGACGATTTCACACTACATGATTTGTTCGTTCCAGTAATTGATGTGGTTCTGTCATTCTTTGATGTGGTTGTCACATTACTTGATGAGGTAAAACAACGTGACCATTTTGGAAAAACTAGTTCTATTATTAGAACCAATTTCCATGTTTAATGTGCCTCGGATGAGTGTTGCCATCAATCCAGTTAGAGTTAAAATTAAAGTTAGGGATACCATTCGAGTTAAACTTCGAGTTAGTCTTCGATTTCGAGTTAGAATTAAAGGCATAATTAGAATTAAAGTTCGAGTTAGCATTGAGTTTCGTGTCGAACTTCGAGTTTGAATCACATTTGAAGGCAGAGTTTGAGTTACAATTCGACTTCAACTTTGAATTTGAGTCACCTTTTGAGGTAGAGTTCGAGTTAGACTTCGAATTTGAGTCTCATTTAGATTAAGATTTCGAGTTGAAATACGAACTAAATATTAGTTCGTATTTAAATTTTCTATCGATGATCGAGGGCTTTTACTCGGGCTTCCGAAAAGAGGGCTTAGGGATATGCGCACAAACGATAAACAATGTTACAGTATACAAAACACAACATAGAAATCTAAATAAAGTTAGAAGATGTGGTATGGTTGTCAATGAGACAACTATCCATCAGAGTTTAAATGCAGTATATGTTAGCAAGTATAGGCAACCCTACGGCC
Source organism: Mytilus californianus (assembly GCF_021869535.1). Taxonomy (NCBI): domain Eukaryota; kingdom Metazoa; phylum Mollusca; class Bivalvia; order Mytilida; family Mytilidae; genus Mytilus; species Mytilus californianus. Next base: position 25,046,615 of record NW_026262679.1, on the reverse strand, counting down.
TTCAATACACCGTATAGTCGGCTATAAAAGGCCACCACGTGAAAATGTGAAACAATTCAAACGAGAAAAGTAACGGCATAATTATTAACAAAACAATTTACGAAAAACAAATATGACAAACATGAACCAACGACTACCATTAAACTACAGTCTCCTGACTTAGGACAGGCACATAAAGAATGTGGCGGAGTTAGACATGTCTGTGAGCTCTCAGCCCTAGCCCTAACCTGGGACAATAGTGTCACAGCACAACAGGCATGGGGTAATGCAAATTTGTAATTGTAATGCATGGTAATGCATTACATTTTCCCAAGTAATTGCATGTAATGTGTAATGCAGCAATTTTTGCATTACATGTAATTGTAATTTAATGTATTACTTAAGCAAAAAGTTGTGTAATTTCATGCATTACATTGCATTACATGGCATTACTTTTTTCACATATTATATATCTTTAACAGATTGTTGGAGATTTAACTAAAGCAGAATTTAAGATTTCTTGATTAACTAAGAACATAATCATTTGGATATTGATTTTCTATTTTCTATTTATTTTTCACACTTTACATAAATCACTAGAGGGAAGTTGGAGATTAATCCTTGCCCCAGGTAGAACTTGAAAAAAATTGGTATACACAATAATGGGCGCAGGCTTACATGGGAGGAATGGATTAGATCCTGAAACAGCTATAACTCTTTTAAATACATATGTTATGCCTATATTAACATATGGTTTGGAAATACTACTTCCGACAAGCAGCATTTTTGATACTATCCACCAATTCCACAAGAAAATTATTAAACAAATACTCTATTATCTCAACAAACAGCTGACCCTGCTATATACATACTAAGTGGAATGCTACCAATTGAAGCTGAAATCCACCTTAAAGCTTTAACACTTTTTGGAAATATCACCAGAGCTAACAAAACATCAGTTGAATGGAGATTAGCAGAAAGACAGCTGCAAGTAAAAACACATACAAGTAAAAGCTGGTTCATAGAAATAAAGAAAATATGCCTAAAATATGATCTGCCAGACTGTCAGAATTTCCTAAAATACCCTCTTGGAAAATTCCAATGGAAAAATTTGATTACAAGGAAAATTTATACTAACTGGAGAGAAAAGATAAATGAAAATCCTGAGAGTTATTCAAGCTTGCAACACATCGCATGTGCCTATAAGATCAAAACAATCCATCCAATCCTTACAACAAACACTTCAAACTGCAGGGACATCAACAGAATACCTATTAGAACTAAAGTTGCAACAGGAAATTACATACTGCAATCAAATAGAGCCAAATTCAACAAATGTGAGGTATCAGCCACCTGTAAAATTTGTAATAAAGAAGACGAAACGATTGAACATTTTCTTATCTCTTGTATTCATCTTGAACCAGACAGAGAAAAGCTTTTAAAAGTGATACGTGAGCAATGTCTTAGATTGGTAGAACTATTTAACATTAATTTGGATATAAACTTAATCCATGTGATAATTAACCCATACCATCTTGTGAAATTCTGTGCTTGCACCCAACCTAGTGATTTATGTAGCTTTATTAGCTTGCATGTTGAACCTGCTTGTAGAACACTTATATATAACCTGCATATGCAAAGGTACAAGCTCCTAAACTATGGACAGAAAAACTTAAGAAAGTCAAATTTAGCTAAGTAGTAGTTGTGTGTGGACTGTAAGTTATTATCATTAATTAAAAGTAAATATATTCTAAATTCCGTAAATAATTAGATATAAGAAGATGTGGTATGAGTGCCAATGAGACAACTCTCCATCCAAGTAAAAATTTATAAATATGATATTGGTGAAGGAATATATTGACATACTTTCATTGTGTACAGACTGTATTATAATTCTATTGGTGATTGGATTTATTACTTCGTACTGAAGGTGTGCCTATATTGGCAGAATATATGAAGATACAGATACTAGAATGACCAAATTACAATTCTAAATGAATAACACAACACTGTATATCAGATTAAGTTCTTTTTTTTTATTTCATACATTTTCCAGCAATAAAAAGATTGAAATTTGAAAAGCATTACAGTAAAAGTGTTCCATTGTTGTAAAAAGATCAATGAATACCTTGTCATGATGAAATAACAGATAATTGAACATTGTCTTAAAACACTAATTAGTTTGTTTTACAATCAATCTTTTCACCATTTTGACACTTGGTCATAAATTATGCTCTATGTTTATTATATAATCAGGAAAGAAATTCCCAGTAAATATTTTTATTGAAATTAAAAAAAACAAATGTATATTTTTCAATTAAAGTGAAGTTATTATAACATTAAGTTATAATAATTATTAAACTTCATCTCTGTAATTTCTTTTTGGAGAAAACACAGAGATGTATAATACCTTGAAACATAGAATGTGCATGAAGGATGAAACCTTCGAAACCCTTATGATGTTAAAATTAAATAGTCTTATTGAATAGACTTTTAACATGTATATTTAAATTCAACACATGGAACTCTTACTGCATATGCTAGAATCTTTTGTGACTTCAATGTTGTTTTTCAAAATATTTTATTTTTCTTTTCACTTGATAATAAAATTTACAAATGTAATGTGTAATTCTGCATTACTTTGCAAAAATAATTGTAATTTAATGCATTACTTTGATAAATGCATGTAATTGTAATTTAATGCATGGTTTTGTCAAAGTAATTGTAATATAATGCATTACATTGCAATGTTATTCGCCCCATGCCTGCAGCACAACATAAGAAAAAACTGTAAAAATCAGTTGCAATTGGCTTAACTCGATAGATCGGTATGACTGGGCAATATAAATCCATCCAAATCCGGGGGTGATCTCGGGTGCTCCGGAAGGGTAAGCAGATCCTGCTCAATGTGTGGCACCCGTCGTGTTATTCGTGAAAGTACAAACCGAGTGATTTGGTCTAATTCGGTAGGTAACATTCGAGAAAAAGAGGACGGGATTATGATTACTACAATTGGAACATATCCGTCGTCACCTGTGAAACAGATATTCCAAAAAGGGTTTTTTTCAATTAGTGCGAGGTATATCAGAGAATGCCATTTATAAAAAATAAAATATTGATATTCGTATATGTTCAAATGATCATACATGCTAAAATAAAATCGGAGAATTCTTATTTTATAGAATTGTTGCTTTGTCGCTTGGTCCGATCCCCTCCCCCCACCCCCCGTTTCCCTGTAACTTACGTGTGAGTTGATTAAAAGTGTCTCATTTGTTGACAATAAAGTAAAAGTCATTTGATTTGTGTCGAGCCTGCGACATTAATGTCGCTTTGGCGTCTTCATCATTTAGATCGCTAGGTTTTTCGTTTGAATTGTTATACATTTGTCATTTCGGGACCTTTTAAAGCTTACTATGCGGTATGGATTTTGCGTATTGTTGAAGACCATACAGTGACATATAGTTGTTAACTTCTAAGTCATTTTGGTATGTGGTGGAGAGTTGTCTCATTGGCAATCATACCACATCTTTTTTTGCAGGAAATATTACCGAATTAAACTGTTTTGTCATGATAAATTTGTAAACCTCCATGAATTATTTTAAAAAAATTGTATAGGAGTTAATCTTCAAAATCAAGATAAAGCATCCACAGAAAAACAAACTTTTTACAGGTAAATGGACTTGTTACAGTCAACATTACACTTTTAAACTGACAGCAGCAATCTCAAGCGAGACAGAGGGTTCCGTGGAATCCTTCACGAATTAATTATAATACTGCTTCCATTTGAGAACTAAGGAGACAAAAAACGGCCGGACCAAGTGGTGTGAGGATATCCCCCATATGTCCGAAATATTGTTATTTTTTAATACTTTTTTTCTTATTTTTGTCCGCCGTTCCCCTTTTTCATACCAAATAACTCAGAACAACAAATCGAACTTTAATTTGAACTTTAACTCAATGGATAGCGACACTCATCCGAAGCACATTAAACATAATTATGGAAATCGGTTTAAAATAGAACTAGTTTTTCCCAAATGGTCACGTGGTTTTACCTCATCAAGTAATGTGATAACCACATCAAAGAATGACAGAACCACATCAATTACTGGAATAAACAAATCACTCGATTCTTACATGTGCAATAAAATTTTCAAAATATGAGGAATTCAATAAGTTATCAGAAACAAGTCAATCGAATTCTTATATGATATCGGGAAATACAATTAAAGCGTAAATATAATATATCAACGATTCCTCATGATATATTCAATAGTGAAAGATGTGTACAATCACTTCAAAGTATAATCGACTCGATGCTACACAGGAATAACATAGAAAATAGAATTAACACAATATACGAACGACTGGTACAAACGTTACATGATGAAATGGACGAATATTTGTAGTACAAAGATTTTAATGAAAGTACAAACAAACGGAAACGTAACATTGGAAAAACGTATTGGAATGCCGAACTACAGCAACTTCTGTTAGAAACAAATAAAACCGAAAAAGAATTTTTAAAGTTCAAAGGAGATAGGAGAATACCGAAAAATCTCGAAAACAACTATAAACTGAAAAGGAAACAATTCGATAAGCGTTTAAGACAAGAAGAACGAAAACACTCGGCTGAACGACTGAATAGAATAAAAAAATTGAATTATACATCAAACCCTAAAGAATTCTGGCGGGAAATTAATAAACTTGGACCTGGAAAGGAACAAATTAAAATTGATTGTGTTGTCTTAAACGAGGGTGGTTACTCTAATGATCCAAATATTATTCTTGGAAGATGGAAAGAAGAGTATGGAAAACTTTTTTCGGGGAATTCAAATGAAGCGAATAATGAATTTAAAGACGAAATAGAAAAATTGAACTCAAGATGGGAACAAGAACTGAGTAATATTGACGTTGATATTGGTACTGAAAATGATCCCACCGCCAACGCAATTAATGACCAGATCTCCTTAGAAGAACCTAAACAAGCTCTTCGAAGTGTTAAACTTGGTAAAGCGGTAGGAATTGATAACCTTCCAAACGAAATTTTACTTAATGATTAATTAACTACTGTAGTACAAGAACTTTATAATACATGCTTTTGTAACGGGATAGTTCCCGATGTATGGTGTCAAAATATAATACAACCGCTCCTTAAGAAAGGGAAGGACTACCGAGACCCGTTGTCGTACCGTTGCATTAGCCTTATGTCCACTGTTGCAAAAGTGTTTAGTCATATTTTGAATAGAGGATTGGTAAAGTACATCGAAGAAAATGACCTCTTTAGCGAGGAACAGAATGGTTTCAGAAAATTACGTTCTTCTTTGGACCATATTTTCACTCTATGTACAATTTTGCGTAACCGAAAAACTATGAATATGGACACTTATCTGTGCTTTATTGATTTTAGTAACGCGTTCGACTCCGTAAACCACACACTTCTTTGGAACAAACTATTGTCAAATGGTATACATGGAAATTTCTACAGAACTATTAGAAATATGTACTCGAAGTTGCAAAGCGTTGTGCGAATATCAAAAAACACACTAACTGACTGGTTTTCAGTCGACACCGGTGTCCGCCAAGGGGACAATTTAGCGCCCACACTTTTTGCGCTATTCATAAACAGCCTGATCCCAGAAATCAATAATTTACACAAAGGAGTTAACATAGGGGACGACATGGTAAGCTGCCTCTTGTATGCCGACGACTACGTAATTATGTCTGACAGTGCGGAAGGATTACAATCGCAACTGGACTCTGTGCACAAATGGACTAATGATCATTTAATGACAGTAAATTACGACAAATCTAAAGTTATGCACATTCGGAAAACTACTGTTAACCAGTGCGGTCATATTTTTATGTTTGGTGATGAAGCATTGGAACTTACCTCGAAATATCGCTATCTTGGTCTAGTCATCTGTGAACATGCCGATTTTACAACTACAACACATGAATTACTTACCGCAGGTAGCAGAGCTTTAGGATCACTAACTTCAAAATACTACAATATGGGAAACATGGACTATGATACTTACACCAAATTCTATGACAGTACAGTGTCGCCGATACTTGAATACGCATCTGCTGTATGGGGATTTAAGAAGTACAATCCGCTAGAAAGATTACAGTACAGAGCCATACGGACATTTTTGGGAGTTGGCAAGCGCGCTCCTATCCCGGCTATCACAGGAGATACAGGCTGGACTCCTATACACATGAAAACTCAATATAACATGATAAAACTATGGTGTCAATTGTGTGAATTGCCTGACTATAGGATGTGTCACAAAGCTTTTATGTGGGATTTGAACATTTCCAACAGATATATAAGAACATGGAGTAATGATGTAAAAACAATAATGACTAAATGTAATCTACTATAGATGTGTATATCAACCTTAACTCAGAACGACGATCAACGACGCATATCATATCTTGTGTTAAGGACAAACTCGTTGAACTGCATCAACAGGAGTGGTTAAATGCGTTAGAAGATATGCCTAAATTACGCACTTTCAAAAACATTAAAACTGACTACAAGGTAGAGCCATACTTGAAAAAATGTTTATCAAGACAACAAAGATCTGTGATAGCCGGGATGCGAAGCGGAACTTTACCATTAGAGATCGAAAAGGGGAGATTTCGAAATGTGCCACTTGACCTACGCCTATGTAAAATGTGCAAATCTCAATCCATAGAGGACGAATCCCATCTTTTGCTGTATTGAAAACGCTACGAACAATTGAGAACAACACTATTCAGTGACATCCAAGACAATTATAACATAGATTTAAATACGCTACAAGCGCACATCAAATTAAAACATTTATTTTGTAATTACAGCAAGCTTGTTTCTAACTTTATTTTGAACTGTTTTACAATCAGACAATTTGTGGTCAATTGATATCGTGCCTTACTATATTTTCGTCTAAATTTGAACTATATCTATTTATTTATTTATTTATTTTTATTTTCAATAATGGAAACATAATGTGTATCATATCATGACAGTGCATCATAAGCCTATTTGGCTGGCTGAAAATCACTTGTATATTTGAATATAATTGTTTGTTATAATTCAGGTTGCACTTTAATATTAAAATATTCATTCATTCATTGTAGTGTGAAATCGTCAAATTTTGAAACATAATTATGTAATGTTAAAGCCATATAAAGAATTGGCAAGTCATCATTACAAAATAATAAAACCACATCATGTAATGAAACAACTACATTACGTTAAGCCACATACACATCACATCAAGTAATGTCAAAATCACATTGCCTAATGACACAACCACATTAAATAATTGTGAAACCACATCGAGTTATGACAAAACCATAGTAAGTAATGACAAAACTATATTAAGTCAATACGAAACCATATCATGTAATATCGAAATATCATTAAGTAATGACTATTCTATATTGAGTTATATCATAACATCATTACGTAATGTCAAAACCATATTATGTAAAGACAAAATATCATCAAGTAATAATAAAACAACATAACGTAATATCAGAGTACCACATAAGACAGCTGTGGCGTTCCATATATCACGCATGAATGTAAGAAATGTGATCATAAATGAATTATTGAAGTGTCCAAGCTGATTGAACTACATTGTATATTCATAAAACTTTACTGCCTCAATGTGGGTTTCTATAAGTTCTTACTTACAATCTAAGTTTACGCCACGTTCTACAGAGGGTCACATATTGGTTCCATTTTAGTTAATAATTTGTAATTAAGTGCTTTAAAACTCATGTCATTTGCTTATTACTAATATGACAGCACATTCGTGGTAGCACCCTATAACCAGGCAAAATCCCTTCAAATGTGTTTTTGAGACTCTATCCACTCTGACCATTTAATGTTTGCAATATTTCAGTGAAATAGCACAAACTTTCAAACAAATTGGGAGTATTTACAAGTTAAAAGGTTGATGTGCAGATTCCCAAAATAGGGATAGTACCACCATTGTTTTTTCGTGGCATTTCTCAAAACAATGTGCAGAATTTACCTTCGTTTCCAAAAAAAAAAAAAGAAAAAAAAAAGAAATACTTGACACGAATGAAGGTTTATACAGTCCAGTACTATAGTAAAAATTTCACATAACATTATATTGCATATATAAGAAAATAACCATCACCGGAAGTAAACCAATCAATTGTTCACTCTTTTTTCCTTGTTTACAGTTAAGTAACCAGGTCAACTCGAAGTTTCAAAAATATTTTATTGGAACACCAAATAAAAAAGAATGGTACTCTTGAACACCCAAAATATATGTCTATGACTCAGAAAAGATTTTCTGCAATGAAATGCAGGGTTAATTTCCTACAACTGTAAAGTTCAATGGAATATTTTTTCGACCCTTTTTAGCATGAAACCGAATATGACTAAATTAAATATCGTAGTTAGTCGATATAATAATACGCCAAGATAACAAGCATTCTGAGAGTATTGCATGACAATACATAGTCCCCTACCGGTTAAAAATTCATTGTACTGTAACAAAATGCTAACTTGTTCTATAATTTGTCATGGTGTTAACTTTATAACAAATATCAAGTCAATATCTTCAAGCATGATGAAAAAAAGTGTGGAAAACTGATTATTTAAGTGAATTTTCTATGTCCAAGGACCATAACTCTGCACAAAATCATCAGACCGGAACAAAATTCGAACTTGATCTGTAACTTGTCATGATAAAAATATATATTAATTATCAAATCAATATTTTCAAGCATGATGCAAAAAAGTGCGGAAAACTGATTATTTGAGTGAATTTTCTAAGTCCAAGGACCATAACTCTGCACAAAATCATCAGACCGGAACAAAATTCGAACTTGATCTGTAACTTGTCATGATAAAACAATACACCAAATATTAAATCAATATCTACAAGGACGAAGAAAAAAAGTGTGAAAAACTGGTTTACCGGACTGACGGACAGACAGACAGACAGACAGACAGACAGACAGAGAGAGTGCAAACATAAAGTCCCCTTCGACTTCGTCGGTAGGGGACTAATAACGAGTACGTCTGTGCTGTAATATGAACGTTGTTGAAAACAAATACCATTTTTTTAGTTTGTCCTTTATACAGACCTGTAATTCACATTTACCAAAATAGTACTGTTCTTGAACAAATATCTATAAAGTAGATCAATTGTTAAAAGCTGTCAATAAAAATCTGACTGCAAAACTATGTAATTTTCTGAAAGCAGCATGGACAACAAGATGCTATATTATTTATTAACATTGTATCATGTTTGTTGTTCTCTGCTGTTTAACATTGTGTTATATTTGTAAGATATGCTTTTTTGCAAATAAGTTCATTCATTCATTCATTCATTCATTCAAAGGTATTATTCCGGCAAGCCTTCCAACTGATTTTAGACGGGGGACGATATCTTGTTGCTTAAGAAGGAACTATACAGAATACGTTTAAATGCTTATAAACCATTATTTATATGGCATCGTAATGCATCAAACCCTTTCAAAAAGGTTTGTAGAAATGGACACTTTACTAAAGATTCTATTGCTTTAGGTTTTTTGTCACATTTCTTTACTATATTCCAGGGCTTGTATTTCCTTGATAGAGGGTTGCTGCTCACAAGGAAGCTATTAAACCAAGAATTAAAATTTGTGAAGATGAAATCATCCCTTCCTAAATTTTACGGACGCCATCACGAGTTGGTTGACCGTTATGAAATAAGATGACATATCTGGACTTGCACATATAAATTGACAGTAAGAGTCAATAGAAAACTAATCTTTAAGACAAAACAGAATATATTAATTGTGAACAATCTATTTCTATGTTCTAGCAGCACCTGTATAATATGTGCATCACATATCATCCAATTGATACGATATGGCAGAACATGCGTTTCTTAACATGATAGATATACAGTTGCTGCTTACAGGGAAGTTATTGAACCAAGTGTTTTAAATGTAAGATTTTACAGTCGCCATCATGATTTCATGGACCGAATTGAATATCTGTGTCACAGATTACCACGGATATGTTCAATTTTCGTAGGCACACTCCATACCTCTTTTAATCAATGGAGACACCACCGAATGCCATGTGCAACATGGCGACGGGTTCAAAAAATAGAGCCGGCAATGGTCACCTTTGCAGAACTGCATTTTCCTTGCTTGTTTTGAAAGGTATTACTTTGGCTATTGCATAAGTTTTGACTTCTGTATATATGCTATTTCTTTTTCAGTGTCCGTGTCTATATTTTGTCCTTAAAAACCCGTGTTTTCATATCAACCTTTCATATTCGACCAATTTTCTGGGTTGGAAAATTCACAAGATCGATTATTCGTAAATTCAGTGATATTTTAGGGGAAGACAAAAGACAGTTTTTTTTTTATTCAATTGAAACTTTTTAAAGTATAGCAGTGGCGACTCAAATTTTATTTCGAATCTGGAATAATACTAGTGGCTCCAAGGAGATTGTATCGCGAACTGATATTTTTTGCATAAAACTGATACAATGCAACAGTTGTATTTGTGTAGAACAGGAACTAGTGAGGGCAAAAATCTTGTCTTGCTGCTAATTTTTGCCTATACATTATAGTTTCAAGATAATTTCAAAAATTGTAAAAAAATGGTTAAAACTGTTATGAAGCGGAACAACTTCCGTAAGGAGTCGATTGACGACTTCATTCATATTGACTTATTTGTAGACTGCAATCTTATTTTGTTGATCATTTTTATTGTGCACAGTTTCGCTCTATCTACAAATAGTTTCACCAAAAAGAAAAAAAAACAATGTAATTAAAGAACAGCTAGTGTTCCAATGTCCCCCGCGTTGCACATATTTTAATATTTCCAAGGGGCATAATCTTTTTAAAAAGTCGATCGTCCACCATTATAGAACTTGTACGAGATATTGCTGGTATTAACATATAGTATAAGTTTTTTAAAAATCTGGCAAGAATTGTACCCGTGAGAGCGCTAACGAGGCCATTTTCCATAAATTTAATATTTCCAAGGGGCATAACTCTTTTAAAAAAAGTCGATCGGCCACCATTATAGAACTTGTCCGAGATATTGCTGATATTAAGCTATAGTATAAGTTTTATAAAATTCTGGCAAGAATTGTACCCGTGAGAGCACTAACGAGGCCATTTTCCATAAATTTAATATTTCCAAGGGGCATAACTCTTTAAAAAAAAGTCGATCGGCCACCATTATAGAACTTGTACGCGATATTGCTGATATTAACCTATAGAATAAGTTTTATAAAAATCTGGCAAGAAATGTACCCGTGAGAGTGCTAACGAGGCCATTTTCAATAAATTTAATATTTCCAAGGGCATAACTCTTTTAAAAAAGTCGATTGGCCACCATAATAGAACTTGTCCAAGATATTGCTGATATTAACCTATAGTATAAGTTTTATAAAAATTTGGCAAGAAATGTACCCGTGAGAGCGCTAACGAGGCCATTTTAAATTTAATATTTCCAAGGGGCATAACTCTTTTAAAAAAAGTCGATCGGCCACCATTATAGTTCTTGTCCGAGATATTGCTGATATTAACCTATAGTATAAGTTTTATAAAAATCTGATAAGAATTGTACCTGTGAGAGCGCGAACAAGACCGGACGGACGGACGGACGCCCGGTATTCCCATGTCCCCCGAACGCGGGGGACAAAAAAAAACTTCACTAAAGGGCAATAACCCCTATGACGAATCGACTGGAATGAAGGTATGGTGCTAATGAGTAAAGAATATTCACAAAAATCATATACATGTAATAATAGTAAGTCTTTTATTCAAAAGCAATCCAGCTTATAGAATTTACATAAACAAATATAATACATGTACCTACATGTTTTCAGATTACATGTACTCTTAAATAAAATGAAAATTTGTTTTTCAGTATTGTATTGACATAAAAGTTGTAAATTTGCATTTATTATATCTTGCTCTGAAAATATCTGTCATTATTCAGTACTTGCAATTTCTTCACTAGCATAACTTATCAACGTATTTTATAGGAATAACACGACGGGTGTCACTAGTGGAGAAGAATCTGCTTACCCTTCCGGAGCACCCCCAGTTTTTGGTGGGGTTCGCGTTGCTCAGTCTTTAATTTTCTATGTTGTGTTTTGTGTACTGTTGTTTGTCTGTTAGTCTCTTTTCTTTTTTAGCCATGGCGTTGTCAGTTTATTTTCGACCTATGAGTTTTAGCAGTTATTATTTTTTGTTCAGCTAATTAAATTTAGGAATGATTGGTTATTCAATGAGAAATTTAATGTTTCCTATTGAATAAACTCCACAGAGAATAATAGCTATTGTAATTTTCAATTGGACAGTTCAACTTGGGAAAAAAAATAAATAGTCTGTCAAAGACCAACTGACCCGGGGAAAGGTTTTATTTCTTTCGCAATATCATTGTAGAAAAACTATGGACTAATAAGTAATATTGCCTTTATTGTCGACTTCCGGAAAACGTCCAAATCTTTTGAAGTGTTTTCGACAAAGAAAACTTTGACGGACTTTTGTGTAATAGAATCTCTCCTTCTTCTTCAGATATACATAGCATTTAAAACTTCGAACTGATGCAGCGTTGAGCATGTGATTAAAACTATTCAAAGAGGAAAGTGAACCAAAAATATAAAAAAAAAACTAACGGCTTACGCTAAAACAAAAACAAGCAAGTGAGTTTTAAAAAATTACTTCAATTGGTGATAGTTACATATGTACGTGATCAAGGTACGGGGGGGTCTCAACATTGGATTTTGGGTACAGTTGTGCAGCTGGGATTTAACCCCCCCCCCCCCCCCATTCATATATTGAATAATTGTGAAATCCCTACCTATACATATATTTATCAGCTCAAATAGTACCTAAATATATCACAATTGGTCAATTACTACCTATTGATATATTTCCTCGGTAAAATTGCACCCCATTGATATATCTGACGTATCTTAAAAGGGACCCATTCCAGCGGCACATATGTATATACCATCATATAGGAAGAGACCCCCCCCCCCCCCCCCCCCCCCCCGGATCAAGGCTATAAGTGATCAAAACTATTATTTATACATTTAGATTGTTAGATAACAGTTTCTGTCAATCGTGTGCGGATGGGGAATATAGAGGGCTTATCGGTCAGTTTTATAACACTTGTTTTCGTATTTATGAGTTTCCGTCGCTTGTTGTTTATTCACCGAAGGCTGTGATTATAAATGGGCATTTTATGTGGTATATTTGACTCTATTGGTGTAAGTCAAATTTGAAGATGTTCCATAGTGCGTCTCCGTCACTTGTGTATTCATAGTGTCAAATGTTGTAATCTCATCTTGAGTAGATTTACCAAATGATTAATGCAATGTTTACAAAACAAAAACACATGATAAAAGTGATAAAAAAATAAACCGCTCAATAAACAGAACGACTTCCAGTAAAGCTAAAAGAATATTTTTCTGGACAAAAACTGTTATCGTGTTATTTCAAATTTGCTTCTGTAAAATGAAAAAACACAGAAGCTATAGTAAAATACCAAATGTAGTCATTCTGTGAGAAGTTTATCAGAACCAATTTACTCTTTGTAAACCTTGAATTTCTGACTGTGACATATGACAACATGTCTTCATTTCTTTGGATTCTCGTAACATAATCGTATAGATAATCTTTAAGATATCTATAAATAAGTAATAATTTAATATGCCAGATATAAATAAATAAGTAATAATATAATAATAATCATATATTCATGTACAAATGTTAAGGGACAAACAAAAATGACTTACACGGCTAACCTGAAGTCATTCATTCGCAACAAAATCACATTCATTTTATGCAAACCTTTATTTTGTTACTTAGTAAATAAATTGAATTATGACATTAATAAGCCAAACATTTTCATGATACAATTGTTGGCTTACAAACTATTTCTTTATTTGAAATAAAGATAAACTCAGTCAATTTCTTTTTAAATGACAATTTCAAAAATACTAATAGGGGTAAACAATGATAGTTATTATCCCTATCAATGGACTTTTTTAAAACCAGAAGTATCTTATTATCTCCCTTATTTCGTAGAAGAAACTACAAACTACATTTTTAGGAGTTTGTGCGATGATAGTCTCTTTTCTGACAGCGGAAGTTTTATTTTTACAAAGTGTACTTTTTTTCTTCCTCGTTGTAATTAAAAAAATATATTTTGTATATATTTTTAAAAAATCATTTAAAGCTTAAAATCTACATGTGTGGTGAAAAGACCTATGATATGATTTTGTAATTTTACATAACATTTGTTCATATTGTTGTACGAAATTGACTATATTTTCCGGAAAATTTTGGTAAATTAGTAAAAAATTGTCCATTTGTTCCCTATATCAAATATTAATTTCGCAATCCATCAAATGTTGAGGATGTATTCTATTATTTCTGTAGCCATTCAGTAGTCACTTACAGTACCATTATTACAGAAATTCAAATAATAATTAATTTTTTTTGATATGAAGTCTTTGGACTTGTATGTATAACATATTCATTTTTTGAAACATAAAGTCTGGCGTGATGTAGGGGTCTGTCAGGTCTTACTACATATACCAAGAGAAACGTGTGGATAACTTTTAAGACAATTAAGTTCATATTGATATACAAGTGGTTTAGGATAACCAGAGACGTATACATGTCTCGGGGATAACAAGGGCTCTTTTAGCAGCTTTGACGGAATATGACACATACTAAAGGATGATCCTTTTACCTAGGTGAGCTTGCAATTATAATTACATTTTAACAGTAAAATAAACTACCGGGTATTACATAAAAAGTGTTTAAAATATAAAATAATAAGTGTTATAAACATTTCATCTGAACAAATAAGAGGAAATTAAATATTCTCTGATCCTCAACTTTAATCTTTCAGAAAATGAATAACAGTATTAACATGTCATTTGTCTGAAGTAACGCCTTTGCTGGCCAATTCATCCTTTACACGCATCAGGTATTCAGGATCAGGATACCCAAACCTACAAAAAAGCAACATAGAATATGAAAATTTAAGTGGTATTTTCAAAGGGATACTGTTTAAATGCGTGAATAAACAGTGCAATTTTTAAAAAAATCTTCTACTAAAAACTAGAGGCTCTAAAGAGCCTATGTCGCTCACTGCATCTTCAACAATGGCAACCTTTTAGTAAAAATCATCATTAAAGCTGAATAACTCTAACAAGATTGACTAACAATTTCAGTCATCTTGGCATATTTGTATATCTTATCCGGCTGATAATTTTTCCTATCTAAAGTTTCTATTTATCTATTATAGTTTTCAAGATAATACGCAAAAATGCAAAAAAATGTTAAAAATTATCTTTAAAGGGCAATAACTCCAATAATGAGTTCTCTGAAGATTTCGGCCATTATGTCTTATTTGTGGATCATATCTTGCTGATCACTTGTGCTATTTAAAGTTTCTATCTATCTATTAGAGTTTTCGAGATAATATGCAATTAAATGCTCCGCTGAGCGTAGCTTGATACGACCGCAGAGGTCGAACCCTGAACAGTTGGGGCAAGTATGGACACAACCTTCAAGTTTGATACAGCTCTGAATTTGGATTGGGATTAAATATTTGACACAGCATAGGTTTCTGACACAGAATGAATGTGGTCTAAGAACTTAATTTTTTTTAATTTACCTACTATGGCCCAATATCCAAAATCTAAACACGTGGTTAGATTCAGCATATCAAAGAATCCAAAGAATTCAATTTTTTATGAAATCAAACAAAAAAAAAAAGTTTAATTTTGGACCCTTTTGACCTCAATGTGGACCAATTTGATAACGGGGCCCAAAAATCAAAATACATGGTTAGATTCAGCATATCAAAGAACCCCATATATTCAATTTTTGTTGAAATCAAACAAAGTTTAATTTTGGACCCCAACTTGGACCAACTTGAAAACTGGGCCCATAATCAAAAATCTAAACACATGTTTAGATTCAGCATATCAAAGAACCCCAAGAATTCAATTTTTGTTAAAATCAAACTATGTTTAATTTTGGACCCTTTGGAGCTTAATGTAGACCAATTTAAAAAACGGGACCCAAAATTAAAAATCTAAATACACAGTTAGATTTGGCATATCAAAGAACCCCAATAATTCAATTTTTGATGAAATAAAACAAAGTTTAATTTTGGACCCTTTTGACCTCCATATGACCCAATTTGATAACGGGGCCCACAAATAAAAAATCTAAATACATGGTTAGATTCAGCATATCAAAGAACCCCCATATATTCAATTTTTGTTGAAATCAAACAAAGTTTAATTTTGGACCCCAATTTGGACCAACTTGAAAAATGGGCCCGAAATCAAAAATCTAAATACATGTTTAGATTCAGCATATCAAAGAACCCCATATATTCAATTTTTGTTAAAATCAAACTAAGTTTAATTTTGGACCCTTTGGACCATAATGTAGACCAATTTGAAAACTGGATCCAAAATTAAAAATCTAAATACACGGTCAGATTTGGCATAACAAATAAATAAATGTGGTCAAAGATTTTACAAATCTAATGCGCCATACTGTGCAATTAAAGATTACTTCTTGAAATTTTTCAATATTTGAAATTTGAAAAAAAAAACATTTAATTTTTCTGAAATCTGAAATGAGAAAACTTTTTAGCCCCCCCGCCCCTTTTTCCTCAAAAAAATTCTTTCCCTCAAGATATGGTCATAATCTCAATTCAAATTTCCAATGGAATTTGCAACCATAATAACCCATTTAAATTTACCATAGTGCTAACTTAATCTATTTTATAATAGAATTTAAAATATGGTGTCAAATCTTTCATATGGATTTTTTTGTAAAAAAAAAAAAAAGATGCAACATTTGCAGATATTTTTACTGGTCTTCCTTTATAAATATGCATTTCTTTAAACATGATTTAAAAGCAGTGTAAGGGAAGTAATCAAAACGTTGTATGTGGATTACCTCCCTTACACTGTTTTAAATTGTCTTAATTGTTCATTAACCATTACTTTATACATAATTTAAAAGCAGTGTAAGGGAGGTAATTCAAATGATGTATTTGATTTATCTCCCTTACACTGCTTTAAATTATGTTTTGTACTAAAGTATTTGTCCATATAAAAATGCTTGTTTTTTGCCCCTTTTTTTGCCCCTAATTCCTAAAATTTTGAGCAATTACCCCCAAAATCAATCCCAGCATTCCCTTTGTGATATGGAACCTTGTGGTACAATGTCAGAGAGATCCATACACTAACACACAAGTTATGTCTGAAAGTTACAAAAATGCTTATTTTTGGCCCCTTTTTGGTCCCTAATTCCTTAACTGTTGGTACCATAACCCCCAAAATCAATCCCAACCTTCCTTTTGTGGTATTGAACCTTATGGTAAAATTTGATAGAGATCCATTCACTTAAACTAAAGTTAGAGTGCAAAAACCAATGTGTCTTCGGACGACGACGACGACGACGACGACGACGCCAACGTCATACCAATATACGATCGCAAATGTTTTTTTGCGGTCGTATAAAAACTGCATTTTACCCCTATGTTCTATTTTTATCCATTGCGGCCATGTTTTTTGACGAAACAGAAAACACAAACTTTATACTAGATACCCTAAGGATCATTCAGATTAAGTTTGGTTGAAATTGGTTCATTAGTTTCAGAGAAGAAGATCTTTGAAATAGTTTACACCGGACGGACAACGGACGACGACGAACGCCAAGTGATGGCAAAAGCTCACATTTCATTTTCTTTTAGGAAAGGTGAGCTAAAAACGAGAAATAGATTTAAGAAACACTTCTAAAATATAAAAAAAAACTTAAGTGATTATAAAATACTAATGGATTTTAAGTTTCTAGGTTTTTTTTTTTATCATAGACAAGATTTTGTAGAGAGCATTTGCCATTGAACCCCTTTAACCCCACCCAAATCCCAAACTAGAGGTTCTTAAGAGCCTGTGTCGCCATATTTTTCAATTCCTTCTGATGAACCTTAAGGGCAATAAATAATATAAAGAATCGACTAACAATTTCAGTTCTGCGGACCTACTTGTAGATATTGTCTTGCTGATCATTTTTGCTTTTTAAAGTTTCTAAAACTACTATAATTTTCGTCAAAATGCAAAAATGATAAACTCATCATTTAAGGAGTCGACTGACAATTTCGGCTATGTTGACAAATTGTAGATCTTGTCAAGCTGATCATTTTTGTTATTTAAAGTTTGTTTCTTTTTATCTATTATGATTTTCAAGATAATAAGCAAAAACACCAACAATTGATTAAATCGTCACCTAAAGGAAATAACTCTTAGAAGTCAAATGACAATTTCAAACATGCGGACAAATTTGAAGATTATTTTTTGCATTTTATTCTAATATTATTGTTTTCAATATAAAAGGCAATTTTTTTAAAATAAAAAAAACAAAATGGTAAAAATCGTCCTTAAAGAGCAATAACTCCTATAAGGAGTCGTCTGACACTTTTTGTGTAAATGGAATCATCCATTGTTTAATTTGTTTTACCATAATGACGATTGTGGCCGCGTTGGTTCCGATTGGCCAAGAGAAGAAGATTTTGTAAGAGTTAACGGACGACGGGCGCCAAGCGATAAGAATAGATCAACTTGGCACTTTGGACCAGGTGAGCTAAACAGGTTAGAGGCGCACTGTTTCACATGGAAAAATAAAATTTCATGATGGACAAGATGAAAAACAGACAGAAACACAGGGCAGACATGCATTTGTTTACGTTAGGCTGACGTAAAAAGACAGCAAAAATCTGAAAAGGACTGTCCCTCATTATTTTTATATTGTAATCAAAATTTTTAATGTTTCATAGAAGTCTATGGAAATTTAAAGGATACCCTTTACTACCTTTGTAAATGATTTAAATTAAACAAAAATGTGTTCCTATATAATTAAATGGTCTTTTGAAAAATCTGTTTGCAAATTTATTTGCTGCAACTCATATAAAGCCTTCTGTAATGAAAAAGATAAATATACTAGATAAACTTACTGGAAGTGTGACGAAATCATTAAAGCTGTAAATTTTCTCCTTGACATCATCTATGTATGTTTCGGCAATACAATTTTTTCGACAGATAGTAGGTATTCCTATAGGCACCAATTGCGCCCCTTTAATAGCAGACTTGTTCCTGTATTGCTATGAATCCCAGTTTATGCCCAAACTCAGTAAAGATTCTAAATTACATTTGATTGATAAATTAAACAACACTTACCGCTATCTTGATGATATTTGTTTTGTTGAATAATCAAGAACTTGCTTTAAATAAATCTAATACAAACAACAATAACTGTCTTTTACTAGATTTAGATATTTCAGTTTCAGACGGTAAAATCTAGTCAAAAATTTTACGACAAAAGGGACAAATTTGCGTCCTCTATTGTTACTTTCCTTTTAAGACGGTGATGTTTCTTTTGTCCCATCTTACGGTGTTTATATATCCCCAAACTCGCTTGTTATGCCCGTTTCTGTAGTGACGATTTAGATTTTTAGAACGTAATTTATGTATCACTGGTAAATTATTAAGTCAGGGATTTCCGTTACCACAAATTACTTAAAACGTTTTCTTAATTCTTCCATACAAAGATATGGTTTGGAAGTTTAGTTGTACCTGTAGAAAACTTGTTACAAACGGGATATCACATCCTAAATTTTTAGGTGATGTTATTTATAGAGCCCGTAAACTTAGATACAATCCGTGTAACCTTATCAATCCTTTAAATTTACTAACTCTAAAAGGCCATCTATTTTAAAACTGTTTAAATATCTTTGAATATTGTTTTTCGGTACAAACATTGATTTTGTTATCAGTAAATTAAAACAGAACTGAATAATAGTATTGCTATTTCGCCATGAACATTTACTGTCCTACATTCTGTCGATACCTATATTTTGGCATTGCGCAAGATCATGTTTTTATTATCTGTTTGCTAATGACGTCTTAACACTAAACCCATTGAATATGCACTGATTGATATTTTAGTCTTAGAAACGTGACTTTTTTATTATCGTTAAAGGCTTTGAACTAGCTTTCAGTACCTGCGAATACTCTCAGATCTGTGTCCTAAGTCCTTTTGTTGGTTGGTTTCTGTTTGCTTTGTGTCGATCTGATGAGTTAAGCATTATCAATTGATTTTATTAGTTTGTTCTTATGCTGTGCTGTTACATCACTATTATAGGTCTGGGGTGGGGTGGGTAACCTGCAAACATTTTCAACACCACCACATTCTGTATGTGCCTGTCCCAAGTCAGCAGCCTGTAATTCAGTGGTTGTCATTTCTTGCTGTATATCATGTTTGTTATTCGTTTTGTTTTATAAATCAGGCCGTTAGTTTGATTGTTTAAAAAGCTTTACAACAGCCATTTCCGAACATTTTATATGGGATTTGCTCATTGTTGAAGGTCGTATGATGACCTATAGTTGCTTACTTCTACGTCATTTAGTCTCTGGTTGAAAGTGGTCGCCTTGGCAAACATACCACATCTTTAAAATATTATATGCACATGTAAATAAATAGCAGGTTTTTTATTATCATAGAATGCTACTTTGCAGTCCTGCCAATGATAAAGTAATCTTGATTTCATAGTTCAGTTTGCATGTCTGACAATATAAAGCCCTTTTCACTCTAACGTTCGCTTATCTATTAGCTGTAAATTTGGTTAACATTGATTATTAGACCCCATAGTGTCCAAAAAATAACCAGTCGTGAATAAAAAAAGTATATAACATGTTGATAAAATTATCATGCTATAGATGCTATAGGGTGCACTGAAACTGAAAACTGAAAACATATTATTTGAGAGACTATCATGTTAAACGTTGCAATATTTGATATTCCCCATTTATATCCAATAAATCATATTCTATATTCTCATTCTCTAATTATCCAATGATATTGTATATTTTTTCCCATATGCATTCTATAAAAGTCTTTTATATTGTATATTGTTCTACTGTATTTGAATACTTTATACTTTATTTCGATAATTCAAAGAGTAATAACGTTAGAATGGTGACTTCAACATATGCGCAACTCAAGCATGATCTGCATTTGATGGTGTGTAATAATGTTTCAAATTTATATGGTTCTAGTCAAAAGGAAACATAATTTATATCCTGGAAAGAGTTTTTGTCTATTTTAGATAACTGAAGTGGTATCACTCAGAAATAGGCATTGCGACAAGCAAGGACTGCTTTTTATAATAAGTAAAATAGTTGCATAAATTAAATTTCTAATCCGAAGCAAACTTATAGTCCATAAATCATTTTATTATTTTCATGATTCAACGGGAATAATTCTGAAACAGTAATTGCAGCAACGGTTTGACTTTACCAACATTTCACTGTACATTGTACTGTACAAAGGGACATTCAAAGCCATAAATCAAAAACAAACAGACAATTCCATGACAGTGAAAGAACAACGACGAAAAGACAAACAAAAGTATACAAAACACAACATGGAAAAATAAAGACTGAGCAACACGAACCCCACCAACAACCGGGGGTGATCTTAGGTGCTCCAGACGGGTGAGCAGATCCTGTTCCACATGTGTCATCCGTCATGTTGCTCATGCAAGTACAAACCCGGTGATAAGTCTAATTCGGTAGGTCACATTCGAGAAAAAGAGGACGGAATTGTGGCTACAAGAATTGGCACATATCCGTCGTCATCTGTTAAACAGATATTCCATAACTGTTAACAAACTCGTCATGGCGAAGAGATGAATTCAACTTCACCACTTGGAACTCTTGGTTCAATAGCTTCCTTGTAAGCAGCAACCCTCATTGTCAAATTCTAGATGTAAGTTAAGATGTGAGGCAGACTTAACTGTATCTATTGTATCATTTATTTCAAGTTCGATGGGATAGATGCTTTTAACATAGTCACCAAACTTTGATTTATTTATTGAGATGACACCATCTATATATGTAGTTAGAAAAAAAAAATTGAAATAAAGACAATAAAGATTCTAAGTATAAATAAAATAAGATGAATCGTTTTACAAATATTTTAAGCCATATAGTTAATCCTTTTAGAATATGGTGGAATTCTACACCTGGAGAACCATCTACAAATATGAGTAATCGTATTAGAAGATGTTGGAATCCTTTACCTATTGTGAACAATGAAGAACCACATATCGTGAACACACCTTTCATTGACGATGGTGAAATAGCAGGTCCTTCACACTAAAGTGAACGACCTATAAATATTACTGATAGAAGAGAAGCACTCAATGGTATATTTGGTACAGTAACCGTTGAACCTTTACAACAATTTGATGTAGATACGTTTTTTGAAGTGAGTCAAAGTACTCTTATTCATAACATTTCAGAGGCACTTATTAAAAAGAAGGCGTTGAAGGTGCAACTAGTACTTCGAGTGGAGTTGGTAAGAACGAACCCTGCAACGGGTGATAGTACTTACGTTATTCCTTATTTTACATCAACCGTAGTGACCATTACCGAAGCAACCAACCTTGATTTGGAATTAACACGGATGATTGAAAATGTGAAGGAAAACATGGCAAAATACATACGTAAAGGTAGTGGTTGGACTTTTGCTCACATTTAGAAATTAGAAATTCATATAAATAAATTTATACCACTTAAGGGGAATTCATACATACCTATTCCAGCTAAACTAGCTAAAAAGAAGGCCATTATTAACATACGAAATGAAGACAACAAGTGTTTTCAATGGGCAGTATTATCAGCGTTACATTATGAAGAAGTAGATCAAAAACAAACTAATCGAGTAAGTCAATACATCAAATGGGAAAACGACCTTAACTTTGACAGCATTGATTTCCCAGTATCATTAAAATCCATTAACAAATTTGAAAGACGAAATATAGACCTCAACATTAATGTGTTTGGTTATGATGGTGTAGAACTAGATGAGAATGATGAAGAAAAATTACAAGTGTACCCTTTAAGAATTTCAAAGAATACTGGCACAACACATGTAGATCTTTTATTTTTAAGGAATGCAACTAAAGAATATTACTGTTGTATTAAAAATATGTCACGTCTTTTGAGTGCTCAGGTAACAAAAAATTCGTAAGGGTTCCGCGGAACCCAGTGTCTCGCCTCCTTTTACTGCTAGTCACAGGCTCAACAAAAATGGGGAAAAATAAATGTTTTAAAAACTTTAACTACAGACTGTATGTAATGTAACTGGAAGAAAAACTAAGTCCATTTATAAGTAATATACGGAAAAACAGGAAATATATTTTTACAAAATTTCCTTCTAGATACTAGCTTTTGATCATAAACAAGCTTCTGTCCAAGTTTGGTAGAAATCCAGGATAGTTTAAGAAAGTTATTAAAATTTTAGAAACTTAAACCACAGAGTGAATGTAATGTTAACTGGCAGAAAAATTAAGTCCATTTATAAGTTAAATACGGAAAAACAGGATTTTATTTTTACAAAATTTACTCCTGGATACTATCTTATGATTATAAACAAGCTTCTGTCCATGTTTGGTAGAAATCCAGGATAGTTTAAGAAAGTTATTAAAATTTCAAAAACTTTAACCACAGAGTGAATATTTGTGGACGCCGACGCCGACGACGACGACGGAATGTAGGATCGCTATGTCTCGCTTTTGCGACAAAAGTCGCAGGCTCGACAAAAATGGTCATGAACAGATTTTTTGTCGAAGATGTTTAAACCACTTTTCAAGACAAGACATTTTAGATAAACACATGGAGTATTATAATAAAAAGGATCCAGTAACAACTGAGATGATGCCAGATGAAGGTCATTGTATTTTTTTTTTAAAACTAAAAACGTAAAATGCGTGTTCCTGATGTTATTTATGCTGATTTCGAGTGTTATTTAAACAACATAGATACTTGTCAACCTAACGCACCAAAACCTTACACCAACGCTTATAAACGACATACACCTTCAGGTTTACATTACCGAGTTGTTTATACATATAAGGAAACTAAAGAAGGACAACTGTACTATGGGGAAGAGGTGGCTAAAAAGTTTGTAGAATGTATGGAAGAAGAAGTGAAAGACATTGCAGACATGTACCAAGATGAAAAAGATATGGTGATGACAAAAAAGATGATGCATGTTTTAAAGCGAGTACACGTTGTCACATTTGTGATGATGAATTGGGGACAAAGTGCGTGACCACGATCACTTAACAGGTAAGTATCGTGGTGCAGCACACAAGAAGTGTAATTTAGACTTTCAACTTCCCACCTTTGTTCCTATTGTGTTGCACAATTTAACAGGGTATGACGCCCATATGTTTGTAAAGGAATTGGGGTTTACCGAGGGTAAGATTGACTGCATTCCTAATACAGATGAGAAGTATATTAGTTTTTCAAAGATTCATTGATTCGTGTAGGTTTATGTCGGACTCATTAGACACCTTAGCAAATAATTTAACCAAAGACAAATTTAAAGCAGTAAAGGAGTGTTTTGGTGATCACTATGAACTGATGATAAGAAAAGGGGTGTATCCTTATGATTACATGGATGGTCCTACAAAAATGGAAGAAACAGAATTACCACCCTCTCAAGCGTTTCACAACAGACTGGACGGCGAAGACATTAGTGATGATGACTATGCACATGCACAACATGTATTTAACACGTTTAACTGTAAAACTATGCAAGACTATCACAATTTATATTTGCAAGGGGATGTAACACAATTACAAGACATTTTTGAAGATGTTAGAGACGATTGTTTACAACATCATGGACTTGACCCTTTACATTTTTACACATCACCAGGATTAGCCTATGATGCAGCTTTAAAAATTAGTAAAGTAAAGCTAGAATTATTACACGATGTAGATATGTTATACATGTTTGAAAAAGCCGTTCGAGGAGGTGTGTCTCAAATAAGTCATCGACATGGTAAGGCAAACCATAAATACATGAGTCACCACGACACTACACAACCTACAAAATACTTAACGTATTTAGATGCCAATAATTTATATGGGTGGGCTATGTCAGAACCCTTACCTACAGGTGACTTTAAATGAGGAGATCCAAAAGAAGTGGAAGACATTTTACATTGGGAAGATGATAGTGAGGTGGGGTGTATGATTGAATGTGATTTAGAGTATCCATCAGAGCTTCATGATAGTCATAACGATAACCCCTTTCTACCTGAAAGTATAAACATGAATGGAGTTCCTAAACTAATTCCCAATTTAAATCCCCGTCAGAAATATGTACTTCATTATAGAAATTTGAAACAGTGTCTTCAGAATGGCATCCTATTAACCAAAGTAAATCGTGTCATTACATTTAAACAATCACGTTGGCTTAAGTCTTACATTGACACAAATACAAAACTTAGAGCGGCATCCAAAACAGAGTCTGAAAAGATTTTTTTTAAATTGATGTACAATTCCGTGTTTGGAAAAATGATGGAAAACATTCGTTAAAGTGTAGATGTAAAATTAGTAACGACAGAGAAACAAGCATTAAAACTAGTAGCCAAACGCAACTTTGACCGTCGATTCGTATTTACTGAAAACATGGCAGCTGTGCATATGAAAAAACCAAACTCAAATTTCACAAGCCTGTTTACTTAGGGAGTTGCATTTTAGACATTTCTAAAATTTTAATGTATGACTTTCATTATGAGTTTATACGAAACATGTATGGGGATAAGGCATGACTTTTGTTTAACGATACCGATAGTTTAACCTATGAAATTCAAACCGAAGATTTTTACAAAGACATGGTACCCCACATACAAGACAAGTTTGACACATCCGAGTACGAGGCTAATAATCCTTTTGTAATTCCAACAAAATTAAAGAGGTCCAACTCATAAAGTAAAAGACATGAGTTTTATAGTATCCATTGATGAACCCATTGGAATTGGTAAAAGTACATTGTTAGATTCGTTAGCAAAAGAAACAAAACACATGTGTTTACAAGAACCTGTTGAACAGTACAAGCATTTAGAAGAACTTTACACTGAAATCGCTCATAAGAAAACAGGTGTTTTAGAGTATGCATTTGCATTACATAATCAAATTTTACTCGCGCAAAAAGAATTAATTCGACCCATCTGGAATACAACACATCCAATGATCATAGAAAAACGTGGGTTATGGTGTGGTCGACAGATTTTCGTAGAACAATTAAAAGAAAGAATGGTAGATGGATCGTTTAACCTGTTAGATCATTACTATAATTTGTGGACGCTAAAACTTGATATGCTTATTCTTTTAACAGCTCCACAAGACGTTATTTTTAATCTTATCATGAATCGTGGAAGAAGAGCAGAGAAAAACGTTTCGAAAGAGTATTTGCAGACACTCATGACAGCGTATGACCATTTAGTAACACTTCATCCTCGTTTCATACAAGTGGACACAAATTGTAGTGTTGAAGATGTCTTGGTAAAAGTAATAAACAGCTGCACCATGAGCGCATGATACGCCCGTCGTCTTGTGTGTGAATTTTTATGCAATAAGCATAAATAGTTTCTGACATACGGTGTGACATGCGAAAACACCCTTTTTTTTCACAAAAAACTCAATATCTCTAAAATAAAATTTTGAATCATCACCAAAAAGTATACAGATCTTAAGGTTAAAATAACTAAGAACTGTGTAAAGTTTCAAGCAATAATCATAAACTGTTTTTGAGATACGGCGCGACATGTGAAAAACCCCTCCCCCTTTTTTAACAAAATACTCAATATCTCTAAAGTAAAATCTTGAATCATCACCAAAAAGTAAACAGATCTTAAGATTAATATAAGTAAGAAGTGTGTAAAGTTTTAAGCAATAATCATAAATTGTTTTTGAGATCCGGCGCGACATGTGAAAAAAACACACACCTGTTTTAGTTACTAAGTCCCGTAACTCAAAAAGTTTTAATCTTATTTTCACCAAAACGTATACAGATCGTTTGACCATCATAAGAAACAACTATGTTAAGTTTCATGAAATTTGGATAAGTCATTCTCAAGTTACGGTGCGACATGTTTACGCCGGACAAACAGACGGACAGAAAGACAGACGGACAGACAGACGGACGGACAGACGGACGGACGCCGGACATTTGTATACCATAATACGTCCCGTCAAAAATTTGACGGGCGTATAAAAACGATCATTGAGGGTTTTTGCTTAGAACAACAACAATTACGAAATTGAAAAAATACCTTAAAGACGTGTGTTGGTAAAGGTAAAAATGCCTTCAGTATCTAAACCCATTGTATGTCAAAACAAAAAAAATAAGAAAAAAGAAGCATGTAGTTATTACTACTATAATGAGTATAAGTATAAATTGGATGTTATTTTAAAAAAAAAACAGCTGCGCCATGAGCGCATGATACGCCCGTCGTGTTTTCAAAGAATAAAGTTCAATAACTTCTCAATGTTATATCAGAAATTAATAAAATAAACTGTTAACACAGATATATATCTCGCCTATTTGTTATTTTGATAATGCAAATGTTGAAATTAAAATAGCAATACTTAACATGTAAGTTATGCAAATATTCAAAGTCAATGACTGAAGGTACAGGGCTAAACAATCTCCATGGAAATGAGATGTGCCAATGCTAATACAAAATACCATTGACTTTTCATAAGTCGTTCCCTTTTAACAAACCTAAACACAAACATTAACTTGTAAACTATGTAAAAGTTTCTAAGTCAATGAACCATAATTAGGGGGTGGGGTTATTTAATCTCCATGGAAATGAAACTTGCAAATGCCAATACATTTGCATACCGAATATCATTGACTTAACATTAGTGGTTCATCTTAAACTGACCTAATCACAAACTAATACATGTAAACTAAGCAAAAGCTTCAAAGTCAATAGACCATGACTGAGGGGTAAGGACCAAATATTCTCCATGGAAATGAGATATGCTAATGCTTATACAACTGCATACCAATTATCATTGACCTACCACTAACAGTTCCCCTCAAACTGACCTAATCACAAACTAATACATGAATACTAAGCAAAAGTTTCAAAGTCAATAGACCATGAATGAGGGGGCGGGGCCAAATAACCTGCATGGAAATGAGTTATGCCAATGCTTATAAAACTGCATACCAGATATCATTGACCTACCACTAGTGGTTCCCCATAAACTGACCTAATCACAAACTAATAGGTCCGAGTACACAGTTATTTCGTAGTGCATTTCTTTTAGACAATAAATGAAAATAAAAAAAATCCCACCTGCGCTTTCTCAATAATATTTTTACAGTGTGTTGTTCTACTTTTGGGACAAATTATATCAAAATTATAGAAAACTTCATCGGCTCTAACTCAAAATATGGACAATTTCATGCTAAGGGGGTCTTCAAATCTTTTGACAGCTTCCGAAGTGCTAATTTTTAACATTTTTCAGCTGGACCAAATCACTACTTTACTTTAAAATTCATGACCCAAATTTTTTTACAGTGTCATTTCACCCCACTACTTACTATTTGAGTCATAAAACATGGAGAAATAAATTCGGAAGGGGTATAAAAAAAATCGACAAGTAACACACTGTCCACACTAGGGACTATATTCGTGGACAACGAAAATCAAAGGACGATAACTGTGTACCCGGACCTAATAGGGTAGAAAAAGTTGACCAATCTTAATGAAACTTGGTATGACCAAAGCTTTATAAATTATAAGACTGCCTACAAAGTTTCATGGCAATAGGATATATATTATAGACAATATGACTAATTCTATATTCAACTTTGAGTGTTAAATTAAGACCTTAAAATTGAAAATTTTCAACTATCAACATTTGGGGCTTAAAAAATTAAAATATTGCAAAAAAATACTTTTGAAATGCCTTAATACATAATATATTATGTATTAAAAGCAATAGAGTACTCATTTGATTTATCAGACTGATCATAATTATTAAAAAGTCAAATTTATATGAGCCTGTGGCTAAAAATGGAGGTTTTCCAATGAAGGGGGGCCTTACATGAAGATGTAATATTTTCCAGCAATTTTAAATTTGTAAAGCTTTTTGGTTATAAATAATCCTTACATATGTATTTAATGTACTTTAAATGGAAAGAAAACTTACAAATAACATATCACATTAGTTTAAAAGGGTCTTAGGCCAAGTAAGACTGAAAATAATGTAGGGTGAATTTAGGCCGTATCACATATTTACATTTAAAAATGCATATTGAAGCTATATGAAATAAAATTTTGTGTCTTTTCTATCATTTCTATACTCAGGTGACATGATACAATAAATCTTAGCACAAAAAGACTCTTGCATTCAACTTTTTTTGCAGACAGTATGGTCTGATACAAAGATTTTTCACTTTTTAGTGAAAAACATGCATGCAATTTTAGTCTCAACAGGCTTATATTTGAACCACTTGCTATCCTACAGAAGAAAAGAAAGATATTATGTGACATAAAACAGGTACAAAAGACATTGTTAAGTACTTTTTATACAAATTTAGTGAGGTCTTTATAATGGACTTCAACTTTTATGTTCCAAGCTCCTCACATTTAACTTGATCCAAACAGGGCGTTAGACGAGGATCATATATACAACACATTTTGCACATATTGTCTAAGATAATCTTATTTTCTGTAGATTCAGAGTTCTCAAATGAGTAATACAACTGGATTGAAGCATAGAAACACAAATATTGACACATAAAAACCTGTCAGATAGAAAGTCAGAATGCCACTTATGCATCAAAATTGAAAAAGCTATGAAATGCTTATTTTGACCATAAAATGCCAAAATTGGTCATTTTTGCAGAAATTCTATCAAATAAAAGTTTAAATCCTTTAGTTTTATGCTATTTGATAAATTGACACCATCAAATCATTCAGGGAAGTTGCCAAAGTACAGATTCTATATTTCCTGATTTCACCTCTTGGGTCCGAGTACACAGTTATTTCGTAGTGCATTTCTTTTAGACAATAAATGAAAATAAAAAAAATCCCACCTGCGCTTTCTCAATAATATTTTTACAGTGTGTTGTTCTACTTTTGGGACAAATTATATCAAAATTATAGAAAACTTCATCGGCTCTTACTCAAAATATGGACAATTTCATGCTAAGGGGGTCTTCAAATCTTTTGACAGCTTCCGAAGTGCTAATTTTTAACATTTTTCAGCTGGACCAAATCACTACTTTACTTTAAAATTCATGACCCAACTTTTTTTACAGTGTCATTTCACCCCACTACTTACTATTTGAGTCATAAAACATGGAGAAATAAATTCGGAAGGGGTATAAAAAAAATCGACAAGTAACACACTGTCCACACTAGGGACTATATTCGTGGACAACGAAAATCAAAGGACGATAACTGTTGACCCGGACCAATACATGTAAACTAAGTAAAGTTTCAAAGTCAATAGACCTTGACTGAGGGGGCGGGGCCAAATAATCTCCATGGTAATGAGATGTGCCAATGCTAATACAACTGCATACCAAATATCATTGACCTACCAATAGTGGTTCACCACGAACTAGACCTAATCACAAACTATAACATTGTTTACGCCGTCGCCGCCGACACCGGAAACAGCATACCTATGTCTCGCTTTTTGACTCCGTTAAGGCGAGACAAAAACTAATGGGAGGTTATCTTTATAGATTCAAATGGGAGCTTACAACAATAGATATAAACAATTTACCAAATTTTCATGAAAACTGCTGAAAGCATTTTTGAGTTATTGTCCGAAAACTGGAAAAATCCCCCCTTCTTTAATTAATTAAACCCCATAACTAGTAAACTTAAAATCTGAAATTTATAAAAATTAAAAGGGAGCTTACGTCAATAGATATAAAAAATTCATCAAAATTTCAGGAAAACTGCTCAAAGCATTTTTGAGTTATTGTCCGAAAACTGGAAAATCCCCCTTTTTTGTAATGAATAAAACCCCAAAACTCGGAAACGTAAAATCTAAAATTTATAAAAAACGAAAGGGAGCTCACGTCAATAGATATAAACAATTCACCAAAGTTGCATTCAAATTGGTTAAAGTGTTTTTGAGTTAATGTCCGACATGTTGACGACGGACGGACGGACAGACGGACAACGGTATACCATAATACGTCCCGAAAACGGGCGTATAAAAAAGACTTCAAGCGCGTTTAGAAGCTAGACAAATAAATGATACGCCTTCACAACATTCTACTTCCCAACACACCTCTGTCCATCAGTGAGTTGGAAAAAGCAGTTTAAGTCTCTTAAGATTTCACATTTAAGAGGTGTGTTTATGCGAGATACGTTACCCAGTCACCCTCAACATAACGAGTGTGGTATTTTAAATCACGGTACCTTAAGGGGTCCTGGAACCCATTGGACGTGTTAGTCTAAGACGACAACTAGCAAAGTGTATTTCGACTCTTACGGACTTCCTGCTGGGAAAACTGTGAGTGGTTCGGTATCTGGTAAAGACATAGCTCAGTTGTTTAAACCTTCACCACCATGATATAAATAAAATGACAGACAAATTTAGAATGTATGGACATGAATACATCAATAGGAATAGTTTGCTCGAAGATCTGAACATGAACGACAATCGTATCACTAACTTAAAATCTCCCAGTCACGGTATGGATGCTGCAACGAAACAATGGGTCATGCAGCAAGTGAAATATAATACGAGACAATTACAATCCCAGTGTGAGCAAATAAAAACAGATATCAAACAAATGGAAAAAGAATATGATGCAACCATCAAGAAGAAAGTGGATACGTTTGGAACCAGACTGCAACAAGAGTTCGATGGAAAAGTAAATGAGTTTAAAACTATCCTACAACAAAAAATCGATGCATTGGAAAAACGTTTGTTACTCATGCAAAGTATTACCTTATCAAGAATCGATACATTGGTGGAACGTTTGTTGCCGATGGGAGAGAAAAACAAGAAAGATATAAACGATTTAAGGATATATCTTCGATTGGTGAAACGTTCTTAAAAGGGAAAGAGTTAACCTTTTTGTTCTTGAGTCCCATGAACAAAAAGCTTACACATTCTTATTGCATGTCTGATTGTTTGATCCAAGAATTGAAGGACTTAGGGTACCCTTTCCATTGAACAAAGACTTCTCTCACACCACCATTGGTTCGTTTTCGCAAGACCTTTTCGATGCGGTACATGTCTTGATCCGTTTTTTGAAGTTCGGGTTCGTAGAAGGAACCTTTTACTTCCTCATCATTTAAATCCTTGATACGATACGTTTGAGGTTGGGTGATTAACACGTGGGACACGGTAAAGACTTCTTCGGTCCACCTAGGGGCGTATCCCTTTTCAAACACACCTTTCTTTTTAGTGATTCGAACTGTATCTCCTACTTTAAATTTACCCTGTTTCAATGGAAGAAGGTTACCATACAAGCTCCAGTACACCTTGTTTTCGTGTTCTTTTTGACTTGCAGCGATAGGAGTCATTTTAATAGATCTATGTTTAGACGTATTGTACTGATGCATGAGATCGTCCAACACATCGATGTAGGTGCGCGTAGAATTAGCCGAAAAGCATTTAAACATGTTTTTCTTTCATGGTACGGTTCTAACGTTCAACGACACTCGACTTTTTTCATTCTCGGTAGAGTACAGTTCAATGTCGTGCTTTCGAAGTAACTCCTTCACCTCTTTGTTGTTAAATTCGGTACCTTTATCTGTCCATAACTTTTGAGGAAGTCGTGATGATGATGTGAAGACCGCTTGGAAGGCATCTTTGACGGTCAACCCTTTCTTGTTTTTTGAGAGGTATGAGCCAACCGTATTTAGAAAACACATCGATGATACTTAAAATTAATTTAAATCCTTTGTTATCGCGAGAAAATGAACTCATATCGACGAGATCGGCAGTCCAAATCTCATCCACACCTCCAGCGATCACACGTCTTTTCTTGAATTGACGTCGAACGGGTTTATGTAATTCTTCTGCTAATTGATCTGTCCAAAGAACTTTTTTTTTATGTCCCAAACCAAATCGTCTTTTAGTACCGATGAGAGGTTTAACGATACCACGATCCATTTTCTCTCTCATGGTTGGATGGTGGATGGAATCTAATTGCAAGAGCATATTTTTATCACACACGGAATAACGTGTCGGTGTATCTTTATGTCGAGCATAACAGAGGACATGACGATAGGCAGCTTCATCGACTCGATTGATAGGTTTCGATCAAGATTTAGGTGTTTTATCTGCATTGAGTCGTTGATGTAACTTTGTTCCAGGTCCCGTAAACTGATGTCCCGGAAGATGCATTTCTACGGGTAGATGGTTAATGAGTTTGTTCATAAAAACCTTACCGGTAGACCTTACAAACTGGGATTTCTTTGATCCACAAACGGCGCAGATTCCACCTTTTCGTCGTCGTTCGTTGCTAGTCGTTGCTACTTTTCGTTTCTGTAGTCCTTTTACATTTCAAACAATAGAGTGTCATTTATTTAAATAAATGGACGTTGAAGACATCTCATACGATGAAACGATTGTGAACAGAAAGAATCACTTCCTTCTTCCACAGCGTTCGATTCGAGGACTGATTATTGGCAAGTCAGACTGTGGTAAGACTACATTACTCAACAATTTTCTCCTTAAAGAGGACTGGTTAGATTACGATTGCTTGCACGTGTTTTGAAAATCACTTCATCAAACCATCTATCAACTGTTGCAACACGCATGGGAAAAGGGATACACCAAAAAAAGACATACGATCTTTGTTATCCGTGAAAGGAAAATGCCCTCACTCTTTAATCGATGTTGTAAAAGACTTGCCCCCACCTCAACATCCTAGTGGTATCGAGGCCTTCTTTTACGAACAAGGGGATGATGTACCAGACCCTCGACAACTGGATTCCCATCGTAAAAACTTAATGGTGTTTGATTATTTGATGTTAAGTAAACAAAACAAGTGTGAAGTTTACTACGTTCGGGGTCGACATAACAACGTGCTATGTCAAAATTACTTTAAACTTCCACGTCAAACGATTCGTGAAAATAGTAACTTCATCTGCTTATTTTCACAAGACGCTAAAAAACTTCAACACATTCATCGTGATCATTGCTTAGACCTCACTTTTCAAGAATTTAAAACATTCTGAAATTAGTGTTGGAAAGAGCCTTACGGATTTGTGACCATCGACCTAACTAGCCCTAAGGAAAATGGTAAATACAGATCCAAATTTAAAGACTTGTATGTCGTTAAATAAAATGGACTCTATTAAGGATTTTGAACCTTACTTTGAACTGTCTAGTCATAGTAGTAGTAGTAGTAACAATGATGATGTGTGTAACCATAAATTTGTACCATTTGACGACAGGGTGAAACAATGTTTAACATGTGTTGTTGAACACATCTACAATCGATTTAGTAATGGTATTGACTTTGAGTGTTGGAATTTAAGTAAAACCTTCCACAAGTCAAAACACCCACCTCAACAACCACAATGCACTTCAACGACGATCAGTAGCCTTTTCATCTAAATTTGGATTTTTAATGTAAAATTAGAATAAGAGGTAAAAAAGCTTTTGTGAGACCTCGAAATTGAAAGTATTATCCTTTTTCTTTTATTTAACTATTGTTAATCAATAAAAAATCACAAAAAAAATAATTGTGCTTTGGTACTGGCTGTTATCAAAGGGAGACAATTCAATCTCAATCTCAATGTGTTTTAATCACAGGAGAGATAAATCTTGTTACATGAGGAGTTATCTCATCAACTATAGTCTATTTTTTTAAACATCTTCTAGGTATTTAGTTTGCTTACCCATATTTTATAATTAGTTCCTCACTTTGGAACCTCAAAGTAAACTTTAATAAAAACCCTTAATATTTATTTGCTATGTAATCTTTGTGGATTTAAAAAAAAAATTCATTATAGGGTAATAAGGGCGCCATCAAATAAATAGGTAAGAATGACAATTTAAGACATTGAAACATTCAAAATTCAATTGAGTGTATGAAAGTCTGATTCTTTTTCAATTTATTCTATAGAAAATTTTAAAAGTGACTATGAATTTATTGCAAGAATATTTATTGAAAGAGTACATTTTTATTATTTTGACAACACATTTGTGGAGAGATATCTTGTATTGTTCTTGTATGCGTTGAGGCCATTTATATAGTTGACAGTAAAAAATACGCATGGGAGTTAAAAACGAGATGTGTTAAAAAAAAATTGCCATTATTAAAGAAAAAGTCCTGACTCATAATTTTTGCATATAGGAAAAAAATTAGGTAGTATAATATATTTTGTGGCCAAATGATGGGTTGTTAATGGGTGCGAGTCATTGTGACACTGATAAGGGGGTGGACAGAATTATGGGAACTATGGAATGAGAGGGCTGGAAATGGGAATTGGATAGATGAAAGCTGGAGTCAGGGTGGTGTTAACCGTGAGGAAAGGGTTGTTAAAACAGGGTTAATTCATGTTAACGAAAAAATAGGAGTGCAGAGGAATTACAGAATACGGAGTGAAGTAGGAGTTTGGGGGAGGGAACTGGGAATCAATGCTCCCTGTCCACCCCCTTACTGATAGCTATAAAAGAAAAGGGGTTGGGGTCATGTATGTAGAAGGAGCAATTCTGCAGGGGATGCGGACCACAGCTTGTTCTAGTTTGTGAACTGATAAATAAGAAGACGATTGCTGCCTAATGTAATACCGCTATCAAAATAAAAGAAAAAAAAACTAAAAAAAAAAAACAATGAAAACAATATATAATTTATACAATTTGTATCATGTAGACCAAAAGGAGAGAAATGGAGCATTTAATGACTGCAATAATTATCCGTTTTAAGAACGCATATGGCAGATGCACTAACCTCCTTGGAAGATTTTGGAAGAGCACAGCTTCCCATGGTTGGACTGAACGTCAGTCATCAGACATTCACAATTCATTGATGATGATGGAAGTTTAGAACCACCATGACTGGCTAAATATCCTTCGCCTAGTCAGCCCTACATAGCGCCTTTTAGTGATTTTAAAAATTTAATACGATAGTATAATTCCAAAACAACTTATATAAAATGAGTAAGTCTTTTAAAGAAGGTTAGAAATGATAAGCAAGGATGCAAATACTAAACTTAAGAACCTAAATAAATATCTTTAACAAATGAATTCAAAATAGCAATATCTATATAATTTAAAAAATATGTACTGAATAAGTGTCATGTAAATCGTTAAATATAGAAACACGGAATTTCTGTTTTTAAACAAGGAAAATAACAATTACATGATAAAAATATCTGCCAAATGTATTTAGAAACAATTTGTTTTTATTAACAATTACTAATTAGAGAAAAAAAACACACACACTGAAGATAACATGTGTATCAGTTGCAACAACTTTATTGTTAATAAACAACTGCAAACCAGTACGAGAAACAAACACTGGTTTGGAACAAACTATACACTACGAACGACAACTCGACCTAGTATGTTACTCTTATTTGTTGATAATATAAACAAAAATTGATTTAAAAAAAACGGTAATATGTAGCAATTAATAAAAATCAGAATGCCGTACTAAAAATCATCAGGAAATTGATCTGCTTTGCCGCCCGGAGATGCCGATAAGTGAACCTGTACAAAATCATGTTTTCAGGGGAAGTGATGAATTGTCCTTGCCAAAATAACAATTAATTCAGGTATCTAACATTGATTACATATATTGATACCACGATAATACATTGATAATATTGTCTTGTTAAATATACCTTATTGTCAAGGAATGCAGCAATAGTGTCGTCATCGACGGCCAAAGAAAAAAACCGTGATGATAAAGCATGCAATTCCGAAAATATTAAATTCTAAAATTGAGTTATCGTCCTTTTCGCGCCAGACGACTATTGAAAAGGCTACGATCAGAGGACATGAATGTACTCGTCCATGTCAACATAATAAAAAAATATGTCTTAGATACTTGAATTTTAAGAAAAAGAATGCTCTTAACTATGCATTACCTTCGTTGTTTCAACAACTATTTAAACGCTAAACAACGTTCAACGCTTAACAGAATTCAACGTTCAATGCTCAACGCTTTAAATAAATGACGTTTAATAGCATCACCGATCCTAAACAACGTGAAGCTCTTGCTAAGGAGTTGTTCGATGTCAAGAGTAACAACTTACAACAACGACTGGACAAACAAGGATTGAGTCGTGACCTTAACAAGTTTTATTAAACTCGTCGTAGAAGCACAAGAGAAAACGGCTTCTAAAATCACCAAGACGATTGAAGATCTCCCAGCGATTCTACCACTACCTGCATTGCCTTCTCCACCTCCTGAGTTTGCCGATCCATTACCTATCAAACCACCTACAAACATTGTTAACGTTGGTCCTCTAGCCGAACATTATTTACACCTTATGACTACTCATAACGCTGACAAAACCCTTGGTTTGCGTTCGGAACCCAAACAATTCTTAATTGGGAATTTAGAGGTCATGATCGATGGAGATGATCTCTTTGTAGATGGAGTAAGGTATAAAGGAACGCCTGGTTTATGGGAACTCATGGTGATGAAGCAACCCACGGATTATGCACCTGGTGATTTGGAGCACTATAGTGATATCTTGAAAAACACCGCTGCCATGTACCATGGCAACTGAGTTCTCTCCAGAACTCCTAAAGCGAGTAAGAGTTTTAAATGGATCAATATCGTCAAACCTATCTAAGTATGGTTATGGACTGCAACAACCCATGTTTCTACCTTCAGATTTTAACCAACTCCTCGATCGATTAGAGTCATGTATTGCTTCTAATCATGCTGGGAACAGTGGTGTATGCCATGAGATTGTAGCCATTCTCGATACCATGAAAAAGAGTGGTTTTATTAACAGCAAAGATTACAAGCAAGCTCATCGTAACCTTCTATTAATAAATGTTAATCATTAAGAAAGGATACACACGTAAATATGTTGCGGGTGGTAGTGGTCTGTTTGACACGATCGCTAATTTAGCTGGACGCGTGTTTACCTCTTCTACCGCAAAGGCTCTAGGAAGTAAAGCCATGACTGCTGCCACCAATGCAGCATTAAAAGGTGTGGAAAAAGGAGCTACCAAAACTGTGGATCATGTGGTTCGTAGAAAACCAAAAACAAAGACTCCTCGTCATCGTTTGAATAACATCATCTCATCCTCTAAAAGCAAAAAAACTCCTCAAGCCCGTTTAAACAACACCATTTCAGGTAGTGGTATTGCAACCATTCACGACTTCGTCAAACGTTATAAATAAATGAATGATATACTTAGTATCACAGAAAGTTTGTCTTTTGTTGAAAGTATTCAGGAATATCAAGTCCATGAATACTGGAGCATCCTTAAACACTTCAGGTTCTGAAATAAGAATCAACATTGAAACCCAAGATTTGTTTGCATCCAGCTGAAAGATATTTTTTGTTGGAAGGACGACTTCTGAAAAACGACGACACAGCGTATGCTGATGCAGATCTGGTCTCCCTTGTTAACAATAGTATCATGTATCTCTTCAAAAGCATCGGTTATAAACTGTCTGGTCAGCAGATTGAATACCTCAATGATCCAAGTATAGCGACTACTATCTTGGGGCTGTTGACGTATCCCGACGACTTTAGTAAATCGCGAGGTCTCAACCAATTGTGGTATAAAGATACAACGACTGACGCCGAGGCGGCTGATAACACTGGTTTTGCAGCTAGAAGTGGTTACATCATCGCAAAACCTACAACCAAAGGAATGTTTTCATTCGCCTTCCCTTTAAAACACATCTTTGGTTTCGCAGGAGATTATGATAAGATTGTGTATTGATTCAAACACGAACTCACACTCGTGAGAGACTCTGATGAAAACGCAGTGTTAAGAGCAGCAGTGGTAGATCCAGCAAAGATAGTATTAAGTAAACTATCCTGGTTCGGTCCCCTCCGATGACAACAAGATGAAATTATACAAAACATTCCAATGCAAAACTAAACTCAACTGTGGTTTCCGCATGAGGCAGTGCGCTTCCATATCTGTTCCCAAAAGTAGAGAATTCACTTGGCGACTCTCTGCCAAGAGTGGACGGGAGAAGCCTAGATACATCATCGTTGCCTTCCAAACCGATAAAAGTAACAACCAAGAACATAATGCAGCCGTGTTTGATCACTGTCGATTACAAAATATCAATGTCACCCTGAATGCTCAACGTTATCCAACCGTAGACTTTAACACCCTCTTCACCCAGTGTCAAGTATCTAGGGTGTACAAGGAAGTCGCCGATGATTTTCATAAAAAAATTTCCAACATGGATCATCTCGTTAGCAATAGTAACATCAACCCTTCTGACCTGATAGACCTATACCCTTTGTTCGTCATCGATGTGAGTCACCAGTCTGAAAAGTTGAGAGAGTCTTTGGTTGACTTTCAACCAGGGCAGAATTCGGACACAATGTTCCAGCGAACAATTACATCGAAGCCTTTGCAGTGGTGATCTCAGACTCACTCCTACAGTTCGAGTCTGATGGACAAAAGATGAACGTTGTGTTCTAAAGAAAAATGGATCATCACTTGTTACAACGCATCTTTGAAAATACAGCACCTAGGGAGGGTTTCTCTTTCATTGTGTCTGCTAATAAAAACAAAATCGATACCAGGTTCAATCCACCCATTCACTTAAAAAATGGAAAGAGTTATGAAATGGCTCTGGTCAACCTGGAGACTTACTACTCTTTCCCAAATTTTCATGCAGGGAACAATACCTTTCGTTATTCTAATGATAATGGTGCCATCTGGTCTACCGTTGCGTTAAACACTGACTCTTACTCTATCGAAAACATCAACAACGTGTTACAAAGAAATCTACAACTCAACAAACACCTCACCAAAATCCAGATCGGTGCTAATCACAGTACACTAAGGGCAACACTTAGTTAGAAACTATCAAGTCGATTTTAATGTTGCCAATAGCATCAATACAATACTGGGCTTTACGCAGAAATCTACAAATACGATCGAACTACAAACGGTTACACAGAGGGTGAGACCATAGTCAACATCATCAGCATCAACAACATTCTCGTAAATAGTGATATCATCAGTGGTAGCTTTGTCAATAGATCACAACAACCCACCATCTACAGTTTCTTACCAAATGTATACCCCGGTATGAAAATCATTCAAACTCCTAAAAACTTGGTCTATTTACCAATCACACTGAACACCATCAATCGCATGAGTGTTACTCTGACGGATCAAGATGGAACTCCCATCGATCTGAGAGGTGAACATTAAAGCATACGTGTTCATCTTCGTGAGATATAAACCACCTTAAAGCTAAAACAACTAATGACTTAATATGGAACACAACAACAGATGTTATTGGTGCGTGTGTAAATTAAACTCTGACGTTGACTCAGTATTTTGTCCCGTAGACAAACATTACCAATCCACATATTGTAAGTATTGGAGTAACATTACAGTAAAGGATTACATGGTAGATCATCAAAAGTACGTAGTGCTTCCCCAACCTTTTTGTTCGTTTGAATGTTGTTTAGCCTTCATTGAAGACAATACGCATGATTACACGTTTTTTAGGAGTAAAGCGTTAGTGTTAGACATGTTTAAACAAATCAGTAATGAACCCTTACCTTGTCACGCTAGTCATGGTATGATGAATTTAAAAAACTGTTTGTAACTAAAACGTATTACATGCAACGTGCTTTACTGTTAAAACCCCTTCAACACGAGTATGCTGTAGTGAAAAAACCAAAGTAAAAAACGGTTTGGTTTTTTACGGAATTAAACCAGTTCCCTAAATAAGAAATCTTCGTTAGGTATAAATAAATGAACTATCATACGCATGGTCTGAATTTGACACAAGGTCAAGCCCATAAATGACAGAAAGCAGTCAAGAGAATGGTTGTCCCTTTAATATTCGTTAATCGCATGCTAATTTAAAGGGGAACGATAAGATGTTGCTCACTCAGCGACAAAAACAAAAGATCGACAAGCTGGTAAAGGTGGTATGGTCTTGGAGTTAAGTGTAAAATAACTCAAACAAAACATGCGAAAGGAAGGTTGTTTTTGGGAATGTTAGCCGAATTAGCCATGCGAGCTCTTCCCATGTTAGCTAAAACAGTACTCCCCGTTTTAGGTGTAGGTGCTTTGAGTGGTTTAGGTAGTGCTGCCATGAGTAAAGCCGTTGGTTCTGGTCTCTACCTTAAACGATGAAGTAATGTTTGCATTTGTAAAAAACAAGGTAAAGGTCTATATCTCACCCCAGGTCAACTCCCTAACACCTATGGAGATGGGTTGTATTTAAAACATGGAGGTAAATTTTATAAAAATGATAAACATGGTAGTGGTTTGCTTTTAGGTCCCAATAGTCCTTTAAGTCAAGTTCCTCTTCTAGGTTGGTTGTTATAAATAAATGGATGACGTAGACTCTAACAAGCAAACGTATCGGGAAGACAAAAAACACCTTCTAGAGGTAGAGATGCTTAAATACACCAACATTTAAAAACATACAATAAACTAGACAAGGTGCTTTCCATCGCATTAGGAACCTGTTCTGTTCTACACGTTGTTTGTGCAACCAGTCCACTCAGCACTGCTGCAACAGGAATTAGTGACATAGAGTTTACAGGTATTGTTACATGTTTAGACTCCTACTACACTGAAAAACAACACTTACGACTCCCTAAGAAAAACACGTAACACACACCAATAATTTTTAATCTAGTGTTTGCTAGATAAATAAAATGCTTCGCTGAGCGCAGCTGGATACGACCGCAGAGATCCAACCCTGAACAGTTGGGGCAAAAATGGACACAATATTCGCGCTTGATACAGGTCTGAATTTGGATTGTAATTAAATATTGGACACATAATAGGTTTCTGACACAGAATAACTGTATTCAAAGAACTTAGAATTGGTTATATGATTTGAATTTATATTCAATTTTTTGCTTTTTTGCAATTCACCATGCTGTTGCGTATTGACCCCCCCCCCCCTTTTATTTTGCAAAAAAAAAAAAATATTTGAAGAAATTTTCTTTTTAATTTCTGAAATCTGAAATGAGAAAAAATTACCCCCCCCCCCCCCCAATTTTTTTTCACCTCCCCCCTTTTTCCTAAAAAAAATATTCTTTCCCTCAAGATATGGTCATAATCTCAATTCAAATTTCCAATGCAGTTTGCAACCATAATTACCAATTTAAATACATTATAAAAGTCTTAAAATAGAAAGAACATACATAATCATGGCTAAAATTAATATTCCTTTAATAGTAACTTCTAATAAAATGCTCCGCTGGGGCGCAGCTTGATACGACCGCAGAGGTCGAACCCTGAACAGTTGGGGCAAGAATGGACACAACATTCAAGCTTGATACAGCACTGAATTTGGATTGTAATTAAATATTTGACACAGCATAGGTTTCTGACACAGAATGAAAGTGATCTAAGAACTTAAAAAATTTTAATTTATCTATTCAAACCATATCATTATTATTTGCTTTTATATATAAATCAGAAATAACCAATTTAAAATGGAAAATTTTAAAGAAAAAAAAATGAAAAAAAAAATCCCCTCCAAATTGTTTGAACCCCCTTATGATTCATCACCCCCAAACTCAATCCCAGCCTTCCCTTTGTGGTTTGGTACCTTGCAGTACAATTTCAGAGATATCCATACACTTGAACACAGGTTATTGTCTGGAAACTAGAAAAATGCTTATTTTTGGCCCCTAATTCCTAAAATTTGGAGGCAATTATCCCCAAACTCAATTCCAGCTTTCCCTTTGTGATATGGAACCTTGTAGTACAATTTCATAAATATCCATACACTTACACACATGTTATTGTCATGAAACTAGAAAAATGCTTGTTTTTTGCCCCTTTTTGGCCCCTAATTCTTAAAATTTGGAGGCAATTACCCCCAAAATCAATCCCAGCATTCCCTTTGTGATATGGAACCTTGTGATACAATGTCAGAGAGATCCATAGACTTACACACAAGTTATTGTCATGAAACTAGAAAAATTCGTAAGGGTTCCGCGGAACCCAGTGTCTCGCCTACTTTTGCTGTTAATCGCAGGCTCAACAAAAATGAGTTAAAAAATTAATAAAAATATTCCTCTCTATACTATCTTTTGATTGTATGTAGCTTCTGTCCAAGTTTGGTAAAAATCCAGGATGGTTTTTGAATCTAATAAATGTTTTTAAAACTTTAACTGCAGACTGTATGTAAAGTTAACTGGAAGAAAAACTAAGTCCATTTATAAGTAAAATACGAAAAATGGAACAAAATTTCCTTCTAGATACTAGCTTTTGATCATAAACAAGCTTCTGTCCAAGTGTGGTACAAATCCAGGATAGTTTAAGAAAGTTGTTAAAATTTTAAAAACTTTAACCACAGAGTGAATGTAATGTTAACTGGCAGAAAAACTAAGTCCATTTATAAGTAAAATACGGAAAAAATGGAATTTTTTTTTTACAAAATTTACTTCTGGATACTATCTTATGATCATAAACAAGCTTCTTTCCAAGTTTGGTAGAAATCCAGGATAGTTTAAGAAAGTTATTAAAATTTCAAAAACTTTAACCACAGAGTGAATGTAATGTTTCCTGGCAGAAAAACTAAGTCCATTTATAAGTAAAATACGGAAAAAATGGAATTTTTTTTTACGAAATTTACTTTTGAATATAATCTTATGATCATAAACAAGCTTCTGTCCAAGTTTGGTAGAAATCCAGGATAGTTTAAGAAAGTTATTAAAATTTCAAAAACTTTAACCACAGAGTGAATATTTGTGGACGCCGCCGACGACGACGACGACGACGACGCCGACGGAATGTAGGATCGCTATGTCTCGCTTTTTCGACAAAAGTTGAAGGCTCGACAAAAATGCTTGTTTTCTGCCCCTTTTTGGCCCCTAATTCCTAAAATTTGGAGGCAATTACCCCCAAAATCAATCCCAGCATTCCCTTTGAGATATGGAACCTTGTGGTTCAATGTCAGAGAGATCCATACACTTACACACAAGTTATATCTGGAAGTTACAAAAATGCTTATTTTTGGCCCCTTTTTTGCCCCTAATTCCTTAACTGTTGGTACCATAACCCCCAAAATCAATCCCCACCTTCCTTTTGTGGTATTGAACCTTAT
Source organism: Mytilus californianus (assembly GCF_021869535.1). Classification (NCBI taxonomy): domain Eukaryota; kingdom Metazoa; phylum Mollusca; class Bivalvia; order Mytilida; family Mytilidae; genus Mytilus; species Mytilus californianus. Next base: position 25,002,479 of record NW_026262679.1, on the reverse strand, counting down.
GGTAAAATTTCATTGAGATCCATTCACTTAAACTAAAGTTAGAGTGCGAAAACTAATGTGACTTCGGACGACGACGACGACGACGACGACGCCAACGTCATACCAATATACGACCACAAAAAATGTTTTGCGGTCGTATAAAAATTAATTGACAGCTAATCACCTCAAGACAATACAACATCTTTATGCATAATTTAAAAGCAATGTAAGGGAGGTAATCCAATTTTTTAAATACTTTAAATGTATTTGGATAACCTCCCTTACACTGCTTTTAAATTGTCCATTAACCAGGAAACCCTTGTTATTCCCCCTTTTTTGCCCCTAATTCCTAAACGGTTTGAGCCATAACCCCCCAAAGTCAATCCTTACCATCCCTTTGTGGTATGGAAACTTGTGGTATAATTTCAGAGAGATTCATACACCCTTCCACAAGTTATTGTCTGGAAACTAGAAAAATGCTTATTTGGGCCCTTTTTTTGGCTCCTAATTCCTGAACTGTTGGTACCATAACCCTCAAAATCAGTCCCAACCTTCCTTTTGTGGTATTGTACCTTATAGTAAAATTTTATAGAGATCCATTCACTTAAACTAAAGTTATTGTGCGAAAACCAATGTGTCTTCGGACGACGACGACGACGACGACGACGCCAACGTCATACCAATATACGACCGCAAACATTTTTTGCGGTCGTATAAAAATGAATTGGACTTCACTGGGGGGTGTCCTTCATAAAAAAACTGTTTATACGTAAAGGTTAATGAGTGAGGTGAAAATCCTTTGAGGTTAGTAATCAAGTTAATGGTGTCGTCGTTAATAAAGTTGTCTTGGCAAAGTAAAGCGTGGTAAGTATGAATCACTAACCAATGGTGTTGTTTTTGTTTTATAGAACAATTAAACCGTGGTAAAATTCTAGTGTACAATACTAACATGTATTGGTAGACACAAAGTAATATGGTGGGGTAATTACGTATAAACTGAGAAAACCACTTTGTTTTTTAAAAGATTTGGGTATTGCATATTTACTTCTACCATTGGAAAGGGGTGATATAAAAAAAATAATACATCAAGTACTTGAAACACAGACTGTGGTATTGTTTTACATGGCATAGTGTAATCTACCTCATAGTTCTTAAATTCATGGTGTAATATGGTTAGGTCATTTTTCCATTTTACAGACATTCTATTTCGTAAAAAAGCCATCCTAGTATAACTATTATTAACTCATTTCTTTATGATGTCTTCTCAGTTTTCACCACTATTTTTTTAATCTAGTGTTACCTAGATTAAAAAATGAATGGGTATTCATTCATACTTACATTCTAACCAATTCGTATGAAAAATACTCTTGTTTAGTCTTTTTACTGATTTTAATCCCTGTACTTCTTACAAAGGCACCTTCCAAGGGTTCCTTCTCTCTGTTTAACGCACTGCAAGCCCACACCCTTGTCGTGTCCTTTTCCCTAGCTTTCAAGGTAAGTATACTACTCTTATCAAACTTGCCATCTACTTCTTTCACTTCTACAATTTGGTAAATAACCCCGGTGGGAAGGTCTTTCCATTTTAAAATTTCTTCATTTTTTTGTTCCTGTACCTTGTCTTCAAACGCATTAACACTCATAAAGTCATTATCAAAAGAAGCCATCATAATATAATACTATAGTACTCAAGTCTTTATAGTTAATTTTTTTTCAATTTTTCATCTAAAACGCATTAGTCACTGTCACTATCACTGTCACTATCACTATCACTGTCACTATCACTATCACTATCACTTTCAATAAATGCTAATAACATCCGTGAATTCTGTCGACGAGTCTGATTTTGTATTAAATTGAAAATGGGTTGTCTGTAAATTTCATACATCATGATATCAAAAAACTCATCGTCAGTATACCCAAATTTGTCTTGAAGGGTGTAAAGAATTCTAATTAACTCTAGTGGGTCTAACTTTTGTATGTTAGAGAAATTATGATAATCTATCGCTAATAAATGAGTCCAAAGACACACTTCTGCAGAAACATTCTCATCTATGTCTACTATATCTCCATATTCATAAAAAAAAATCCTCATCATATCCAATACCATCATAAAAATCTTAAACCTTCATTAAGTTTATGTGATAAAATAGTGGGCGTTGTTCAAAAAAAGGAAATGTCCTTTTGTAAGAGTTGAGGTAAGTCATCTCTATCAAGATCAGCGTCAATAATTTTTCTTATGCAACATTGTAGTATGGTCATCATCTTTAGTTATACTTAGAATCTTTATTGTCTTTATTTCAATTTTTATGACTCAAACGAGTTGACCTTGTTTGAATCAATTTGATTTTTTTACAAAGTGCGATTTATCCCTCCCTTAGACAATATACTTGTATCTACGTTGGCCATTCTTTTTCATGAAACAAAGCAGGACCATTTTTTAAATTTGTCTTTTAGTTAAGAATGAGTAAAATTTGTGAAAAGGGTAGAAAAGTCAAATGTTTTAATTCCATTGCACTCAAACAGATCCTTAGAACTTTTAAGTATCCACATCTGATTCACACCGTCCCTAGTGTAGGTAGTTTTACAATAACCTTGAAGCCCGGCTTTGATTGCTGATAAAATTGATGTAAAAAATGTAGAAAGAGGTTTCGTGGATCACTTGGAAGACCCTGCAAATTTACGTTGTTTGTAAAGAAACTTAAGTAATTTAGGCATCCAATACAGTGAAGGAAGATCCAGTTCTTATCACTGGTTGAAATTCCAAAAGGAACATAGAAGAGACCTATGATTATTCGGGATTTCCTCCTTGGTAAGTGTCGTGGGGGTATATGTTGATTTTCCAAATGAATTGTCAATACCCTATCCCTTTTTCAAACAGTTTATGAAAGGTAGCACTCCACAGTTAGGTGTGTAGTTTCGCATTTTGGTTTCTGGTTGATTTTTTTAATTATGAAAGCTAGTGCGAAATAAAAGTAATTTTTGGATAGCTGAAGATTAATATAGCCTTCAAAGTGGTTAAGGTGGTACCAAACACTTTGACTAAAATTAATTTGGCTCTTTTAATTTTCATAAAATTTTGACAAAATATTTACTTTGACCCTTTGACAAAAATATAAAAATTTCAAAAAACTTGAACCACAAAAAAAATTTTAATGGATATATAGCAGTTTGAAAAACACTAATTTTGATCATTGAGAAGCTTAATATTTCCTTAACAATAGAATGTGATTAAAACGTTCAGCTGATTTTTACAGAGTTATCTCTCTGTAGTGTTATCTACAACTTAAATATGAACATCAAGATTGCGTAACGTATGTATTATGGGCTGTTTTCTGTTGGACAGTCCGTATTTAATTAATTTTTGTATCCGTACAGGACATTGGTCCAGAAATTATTGTAATGTTTTTTCAACCTTTTTGTCACATGAATTTTGTGCTACCTTATGTGATTCACACACAAAAACGATGTTGTTTGGGGCTTTTCTGCGGGGACATCAACATATTTTTCATGGCAGTAGATTAGGTGCTTAGCAACATTTTAATCTTTGAACATCGATGTAGCATGTGTATTCATAGACCCATGCAGTTTTTTTTATACTAATTTCTATCAACGACCCCACAGCCTTAACATATTCGGAAAGAGTATCTACGTCTTCCTTTCTTGCGTTTAGCCCATTGCCTGGCATAATCCTCGACTGTATCCATCAGTATTTTAAAGTTGTGTTTCCAATTGATGGATTTAGGCTCACGATATTTCGGGCCATTGGATAACACATTTCGCAGATCGATAGAAATCTTGCAATGTTTAAAAGGTCCTACTCCAAAGCGAAGAGGAAAGAACTAGCGACTATTTAACACTGCTGCATAGAAAGATTATCTAAAAGCTATCTACCTATATAGTGATAGTACTTAACGGAATGTTCAGTCCAAAACAAAGCTCATCACAAGTCGGGGTTCAACTGGAAAGTCATGATATGGGATCTTCCCCATTACTCCCCTTACTTTTGAAGATGAATCTTTAAACATATGAATAATGTAGAAAACAATGTACTAAACTTGTTGTTATATATGGCTAATCCTTACTTTTGTGAGCCTCCAGTCCTTGACGTCTTATGATGTATGTCATTCCACGTGAGCACACCTTCTTTACCAGTCGTTCTAGAGGTTCCAATAGTAAAGGTCAGTCCTTGTTGAAATGCTTTCTTTAATAGCTTTAACACTTCTGTGCCCTCGTCATTGTAAGGAAGAAACGCCCTTCTTTTGATACCTTCATATGGTTTACCTTGCTCAGGGTGGAAGCTCTTTTTAAAGTATTGAAAGAAAATATATGCAAATGAGATTTTTTTTTCGTGCATATGCTAATGCAATTAGTAAGTTCATGTATTAGTAATCAAGTTATTTCATAGGAATAATCTTTATTCTCATAAACCATAAGTTACAACGATACAGAGATATAGTTATGAAAACAAACACCATACACACAAACAAACATACAAGCATACAACAATTATCAGTAAATACCCATATGTACCGATTAACAGGTTGTCTGCATATTGATATCGTAAAATATCAGCTGCGAGTCACAATATGAAGCCTTTTGTCGAGTGAGCGCAGCGAACGAGATCAAAAAGGCTTCATATTGTGTTGAGCAGCTGATATTTTACAATATGAATATGAATACAACCAGATAATCGATTTATCGGGTTGTATTTGCGTATTTTGCATGATAGAAACGAGTGTTTTCTGTGTTTCATAAGCAAACCGGAAGACGACGTGATAAGTTCGGGTCAAACTTATCACGTCGTCTTCCGGTTTGCTTATGAAACAAAGAAAACACTCGTTTCTATCATATATTATGACGTCGGTGATATGTTCGGGTCAAAGTTATTAATGCCGGGTCAACGTATTTGACGTCATAAAGCCGTGATATGTAATTTTATTAAGAACTGAGCCGAGTGATACAGACAGAGAGACGACCGATAAACAAATATATCATTATGTTCAATATAAACAAGAATGAGGGTTTATGTTATTGCCTAGAGAACAAATGATTTATCTATTTTGCGTATGAATCTACATAGTTTTTCTAATTTAAACTTGTCTGTACAACTCATAATTACTATAAATTTCGAAATAATTGGTTTTTGCCACACATTTTCATCTATTAGGTTTTTCCTGTCCATTTCAAATGTTTTACATTCCAGAATATAATGATATTCATCACCAATACAGTTATTGTTACATTTCAAACATATTGTATTTTTCCTGTCTGTACCATTCCGCCTACTGTTTCTATAGGTAGTCTATGATTTGTGGTTCTGAACTTACAAAGCGTATAGATATCTTTATCTTCCAATATATTTAAATAGTTTTCAAACTCAAATGTTTCTTTGAATAACCTATAATTGGTGAATTTAACATAAGCGAATGACATTCCTGTCTAAATTGATCATGTAGGCGCATCTTTATTGAAGAAATAAGCCAATCTGAGTTAGGAAAAAAACTGATCTGACCAAATATAGGAATAGCCAGTATCTTCAAACATTATTCTTATGAACTTTAACTAGGCGATTTAAAATGACTGTCGACCGACAATTTGTATAATAATTGATACGCTAAATAATAAAGTTTTGAATCCTTTCCAGATAAAAGTCGTGCCCAATATGTAATCATTTTAGTTTGATATCTAGTTGAACAGGAAAAATGCCAAGTTCGCCATAAATCATATAGTTTTTCGTAGAAAAGGTTTTACAATGAAAGACTTATCAATCGTCCAAGATCGAGATTGCTCAGATATCTGAGGGCCATTTTAGAACCAGCTGGGGCCAAGGGACGTTAGAGTGAGGTCAATATAGAATGAAAAATAACGACCAAGACGGGATGGCGAGTTTGTATCGAAATCGCAATCCGTAACTTTTCCAAGTACAAAATGCAGTTAAATCATATCTTATGCGACTCCTTATTCATTTTACTTCATAAATATGTTACTTTTATCTAAAGGACTAGCCTCCGTAGCACAAACGAAAGCTCTATTGCCTTTACCCCCTTTCGTCCTTTCACGTTGAACAAGTTAACACGTGACTGCGTTATATCATTCCGCGCGCATAGACTTTTTGGGAGTTAATTTATGCATATGATCTCAGTGAGTTGCATATACTAATACATTTGTCTTTTTATCCAATCTAGCATATGCAAAGGAAGCGCATGTCAACCTAATTGCAAATAAATGGGGAATGTGTCCATGGGACACAGATGATGCCCCCGCTTGCATATAAGTTATAAATGGACATAACTCAAGAACAGTAAAAGTGATGCTACCCAAATCCAATCTTGATCTGAGTTTTGTGGTAATAATCATTGTGTATAAGTTTCATAACATTTGGTTGAGGCAAACTTAAGTTAGAGAACGGAAACGAAAAAAATCAGCAATTTTTCCATTTGTAAAGGAGCATAACTCTAGAACGGTAAAAGTCACGCCACCAAAATTCAAACTTGATCTGTGTTTTGTGGTAATAATCATTGTGTATATGATTCATAACATTTGGTTGAGGCAAACTAAAGTAAGAGAAAGGAAAAGAAAAAATCAGCATTTTTTCCATTTATAAAGGGACATAACTCTAGAATGGTAAAAGTGACGCCATCAAAATTCAAACTTAATCTGTGTTTTGTGGTGATAATCATTGTGTATAAGTTTCATAACATTTGGTTGAGGCAAACTCAAGTTAGAGAACGGAAATGAAAAATTCAGCATTTTTTACATTTGTAAAGGGGCATGACTCTTGAACAGTAAAATTGACGCCACCAAAATTCAAACTTGATCTGTGTTTTGTGGTAGTAAGCATTGTGTATAAGTTTCATAACATTTGGCTGAGGCAAACTAAAGTTAGAGAACGGAAACCAATTTCTGGACGTACGGACGGACGGACGTACAGACGGTCAAGGGTAAAACTAACGGCCCCCTCCGCTACGGCGGGGCCATAAAAATAACCCAATGATTACAAGATCTTACAATGCAAGGAATTAATGTGAGATATCAATTTATTGTTTAAATTGAAAGTATGTCACTGAAAATGGTTGGTTGAGGAAAATAAAATTTCGTTTGTGCTACAGGAGGATAGTATCTGAATATTCGTGGAGTAAAATGAATTAATAATCGAATGATGCATGATTTTTCTTCTTGATGGATTACTTTTTAGACAGAAACTTACCGCCCAAAGTCTGGGTCGGCAGTTCCTTTGTTTTCTATATGGACTGTGCTCCAACGTCCAACGGCCCAGCAAGTCATAAAAACTCCGTCAGACCGTTAGAGAAATCTCGGCCTCAAGGCGTCTATACATGCTCACCTCTTGTTTTCCATCTGGAAAATCATAATATACAACCCATGTCCTTTTCCTATCATATCCAGGAAGTGACTCTTCATCAATATATATATTCGCAATTCCATTTCGTGGCTGATCACCATATACTTTGCCATACAGCGTTCCACAAACTGGACATGATGGTTTCGCTCCAAATACTTCCATAATACACTGCCTACAAAATGCATGCTTACATTCTTTCAGTTCGACTGGATCATCCATTTCACATAAACAAACTACACAGGGTTGATCTTCATCCGGGACATCATCATCATTCAGGATATTTAAGTTACCTTTCTGTTTGGATGTCTTAACATGTTTCACCATGAACCGTGTTACATCTTGTTGTGTATCAGCCAAGGTATCAAATCGCCATGTATCGTATTTCGTCATGCTTTTTGAGGGTGTATACTTATCATGGTCGTCTGGTCTAGAAGAATAAGGTCTTTTTGTGGGTGGTGGGGGTTTGGCGCTGAACGATCGTACTGTGAATTTCTTCTGCAGATCTTCAGTGACGACGTCAGAGTTGTTAACCAGGTGTATTTCCCGAATCCGTATGTTTTTACACTTGCGCAAAAACTTCTTAACAGCTTCAATTAAAGTCCAGCAGCAATTACTGATTATATCTTCATTTGGTTTTGTACCTAATTAAAAGATTGAATGAAAAATGTTGTACATTACTTGTGCACCTTTCTTGTTTGATTCGTCTATTCTAAGCGAAGTTAGGGGGGGTGGGGGGGGGGGGGGTGGGGGGGGGGGGGGGGAGGCAGTCAGTAGAACGTGGTTTATTCATTGTCTATGACTTGTCTTTGTTCAGTATTGATTAGTACTATACAATCACTGCGTCGTTGCCACTGCTGTCGGACGTTTCTTTCTCGGGGGTAGGCCTAACAATATCCCATTTGGCCCCCAAAAAAATTATTCGGAACCGAAATGTTGACGCCCGGACGTTATCACCAAATCAGCGAAGTTTTTACAACCACAGGGCTAATGCCACTGCTATTAGACATTTCGTCTCCATGGTTATCACACGCCAAGTAGTAAACACTCATGTGCTGATAAGCAATAGCATTGATACGGTCATTTACTGTACAATTTCGAAGGAATGACTTCAACTTTACCACCAGGATACCTTGGATCAATAGATTTTCTATCAAGAAAATCATTATCAGAAACGCGAGCTTTGCAATATCGTATCTATTATACTCAATTACAGCCGCCGCTGCTACAAAGAAATGGAAAGTTCTCAATTGGGAAGCTGGGAATTATAAAAGACCCGAAATGACAAATGTAAAACAATTCAAAAGAGAAAACAGCATGAAACGGCAACCACAGAATTACAGGCTACTGACTTAGGACAGGCACATACAAAATGTGGCAATTTAAACATGTTAGCGGACATCCTATCCTTCCCCTAACCTGGGAAGGTGGTGCAACATCACAACACAAGAACAAACTATACACTAAACGAAAAACAAACATGATAAACGACAACCACAGAATTACAGGCTACTGACTTGGGACAGGCACATACAAAATGTGGCAATTTAAACATGTTAGCGGACATCCTATCCTTCCCCTAACCTGGGACAGTGCTGCAACATCACAACACAAGAACAAACTATACACTAAACGAAAAACAAACATGATAAACGACAACCACAGAATTACAGGCTACTGACTTGGGACAGGCACATACAAAATGTGGCAATTTAAACATGTTAGCGGACATCCTATCCTTCCCCTAACCTGGGACAGTGCTGCAACATCACAACACAAGAACAAACTATACACTAAACGAAAAACAAACATGATAAACGACAACCACAGGCTACTGACTTGGGACAGGCACATACAAAATGTGGCAATTTAAACATGTTAGCGGACATCCTATCCTTCCCCTAACCTGGGACAGTGGTGCAACATCACAACACAAGAACAAACTATACAATAAACGAAAAACAAACATGATAAACGACAACCACTGAATTACCGGCTACTGGTTTAGGACAGGCACTTATAGAATGTGGCGGGATTTAACATGTTTGGAGTCACCCCAAAAGCTGGGACAGTGGTGTAACATCACAACATAAGCACAAACTATATAAATATGTGAAAAAGGCTTAACTCATCAGACCGATATAAAGCACAAAAACAACTTACAAAATACAAAAGATACTAAGTACATATCCTGATTTGGGACGGGCACATATAGAATGTGGTGGGGTTAAACATGTTTGCGGACCCCCTGCCCTCTACATAAAATGGGACAGTGGCGTAACATCACAACATAAGAACAAACTATAATCAAAGTACTGATGTGCTGTTTATTCGGATGAACCCAAGATCTGTGGTTTGCGAATAAATAAAAAAAATCTCCATGTAGACTACTAGCAGTTGTTTTTTTCAAGTTAAATATCAAACATTACAGCCACATTTAAAACGTTAACACGTTCACCCCCTGAAAAATTTCTGGATTTGCCCCTGTTGATCCTTACAAGCAAAGGGACAATACTTTACTTCTGTTTTCTTAACGTTTACTTGAAATTAATTTATTTATTTTATCAAACATTCCTTCAATAAAAATGATATAATAAGCAAGCTGTGTATTGGACTTTGTGTATTGTGTATATCATACGCTAATAATTAGATATCAATTATATAAAAGCATGAGATAAGAGTATATATTGTCTGCGTAGTGTTATGTTGATGAACTAAGAGTAATCTCAATGATAAATAAATATCATTGAAATCAGTGATGATATACAACTCTTGGAAACTGGATTTAAATTAATAAACATATAGACTTATAATGATTACTTAAAAATACGGACACACACATAATAATGTCTTGGAAACAATTATTCTATAAGAACTATTGTACAATATAAATGCATTCAGTTTCATGTATTAATCCCGTGTTAGTCGTAATAGTTTAGCGTTACCAGTTATCAGTCTATGGAAAGTGCGAATCGAGAAAACCGTTTCTTATGTGGAGTCGCGATATTTTCTAATATGAAATTGTTACTATGCTGAAACTCCATGAGGAAAAAGATGTTTTTTGAAGTAAAAAATTATTTAATATTAAAATATATGAATACGTTCAGTCCGAAGTTAATTTATGCGACAAACAGAAGAAGTATTAATTAAAAGAGCGTGAAATCGATTATTATCAGCCTTTCAAGGTCGTTTTGAAGGAAAAAAGTCAAATGGACTAGTTAAACGAGCAACACGCTAAGATTTCTTTATTGACATATGAACTGTTAACCTATCGTTTAAATATAAACGAAAATTCAGTCTTAAAATATGCTCAGTATCCAAGTAATAGCAAAAGTTTATGTCCTTGTAAAAATTGTACTGCTACGTTTTTCTTTTGTACAGAAATAATTAAATGCTATTTATTTAATTGTAGATGCGATATTTTGTTAATGTAGTTGCGGTATGTCTTTATTGTAACTATACGTTTCATGTTATATGAGGTAGCAGTTTTAGTTATTCTCCATTCCAAACTAAAAGACAAATAGAAAGAGTTGGTCCTGCTTTGTTTCATAAAAAAGAATGGCCAACGTAGATCAAGTATCTTGTCTTAGGGAGGGATAAATCCACCTTTGTAAAAAATCACTCCGAGTGTAACAAAAAATTCTCTGAAACTGACATTATCAAGATGTTTGATTTCTTGATTGACAACATATTTGTTACGTTTGGAGGACGTGCTTTTCAACAAACAATCGGCATTCCCATGGAAACCAACTGTGCCCCTCTTCTTGCCGACATGTTCCTTTATTCATATGAGGCTGACTTCATACAGGAACTTCTTAGGAGGAAAGAAAAGAAGTAATCAGTATTCTTTAACTTTACTTTCCGCTACATAGATGATGTTCTCTCACTATATAATTCAAAATGTGGTGACTATGTTGAACGCATCTATCCCATCGAACTTGAGATGAAGGATACAACAGATACAGTTAAGTCTGCCTCATATCTTCACTTACATCTAGAAATTGACAATGAGGGTCGGTTGAAAACAAAAATTTATGACAAAAGAGATGATTTCAGCTCCCAATTGTGAAAATTTTTATGTAGCAACATTCCAGCAGCGCCTGCATACGGAGTATATATCTCCCAGTTGATACGATAATCAAGGGCTTGTATTTCCTATCATGATTTCCTTGATAGAGGGTTGCTGCTCACAAGGAAGCTATTAAACCAAGAGTTCCAAGTGGTGATGTTGAAATCATCCCTTCGTAAATTTTACGGACGCCATCACGAGTTGGTTGACCGTTACAGAATATCCGTTTCACAGATGATAGCGGATATGTTCCTAATGTCGTAACTACAATCCCGTCCCCTTTTCCCGAATGTGACCTACCGAATTAGACTTATTACCGGTTTGTACTAACATGAGCAACATGACGGGTACCATATGTGGAGCAGAATCTGCTTACCCTTCCGGAGCACCTGAGATCACCCCAGTTTTTGGTGGGGTTCGTGTTGCTCAGTCTTTGTTTTTCTATGTTGTGTTTTGTGTACTATTGTTTGTCTGTTTGTCTTTTTCTTTTTTAGCCATGGCGTTGTCAGTTTATTTTCGACTTATGAGTTCAAATGTCCCTTTGGTATCTTTCGCCTCCTTTTTAGCCCACTGCTTACTGTCAAAATGAACTTTTGAGACATCTTTCGAAATTCTTAAATGTTCTTTAAACATATTTGTATTAGATAAAAGTTATATGGCAGATGATTTTCACTTGTTCCATTTATTGATAGCGTTTGATTTTGTCAGTTTTTATGGACTTCCCCTTTTTGAATTTGCCTTGAAGTTTGGTATTTTTGTTATACTTTTTTATATGTGAAGAATAAAATCAAGTTATGTTGTATAGACCGACCAAAACTTTCGTTCAAATTGGTTGCATCGACATAACATCTATCAAATTTCTATATGAACACCAAAAATGCATTTCCGATATCCTTACTTCATGTAAACTGTATAAATGCTGTTTAAATCCTAAACATAATTCTAAATACATGTAGATTGTTTGCGCACTTTTTTTAGCATGTTTGATTTCGTAACATGTTTAGACTGAAGAAAGTGTTTAGGATTGTGTTATGGGTCATGTTTAGCTTAGAAATTACTGTTTTAAAAGTGTTTATATTCAAGACATTTGTACATTTAATGTGTTTACTTAGAAGTGTGTTTAAATAATATCATAATTCTAAACAGGAGTTTTCAGGCATGTCAAATAGATGAACGCTGGAACATAAAGTTTACTTTAAGTAATGGAAATGAAAAACGATTCCTAGTTAACAACTACAAAATTATGTTCTTACTTTTCACATTTTAACCTATCGAATGCAGTTCTTGGTCTTTTTAATCTTCATGCATAATTCGATAAAATTGCAATAACATTACATCAAATATAGATTTCCCATATAAGAGGGCGCAAAAATGAAATTTTGATAAGGTCAGTTTTTTAAAAGAGGGACCACTAACGATAAGTCAATGGATATTTAGTATGCATTTATATTAGCAGTGGCATATTTTTATTGATATTATACGGTCTCGCCCCTAGAACGATGGTTCATTGACCGCGAAAGGTTAGCATCGCTTACAGTTAAAGTTTTTGATTAGGTCAGTTTATGGAGAGCCATTTACAATAGGTCAATGGTATTTGGTATGCAATTGTAACAGCATTATCATATCTCATTTCATGTTTTATTGACTTTGAATGTGTTGCATGATAAATGCATGATAAAGTATTTTCATTTTAATTTCAACAATTGCATTTATCTATACACATGACAGATGATACATGTATCTGTGTCAACACTTTATTATTCTATACTGACAATAATTGGATTTTTTTTCATCGGAACTTGGAAGGTAGTAAATACTGTGCAATAGTGATTTGAAAACCCAAAATCGATCGACGAACAGGGGATATTGAACATCGTGTCTACTTCTTTATAAGCGTATAATTGTTTTATTATTATTTACGTACATCATCTATACGAAATTTTAGTGATATTTTGCCTATACCATCGAACCTGTCATGAATAATTGTCTGGATGTATTGTGCCATTTATCGTATTTTTTCATATGAAAAAAAGTATCGCATTTCTATTAGAAAAATATCGCATTGGAAAAGTTTTTCATAATAAAAGCATATCGCTATTTTATTAGAAAAACGTCACACTCAAATAAGAAAAAAATAGCATTTTTAACCTGTTGCAAGTGATTATGGCACAGAATGCAATGGAAAACGTTCAATAGCCATTCCACCGTCTTTAGTACATTATTGTGAAATTATTCAGAAACCTCAAAATTATAGATCGTGCAAATAGGTTTTAATCAATGCAAATGCATATCTACTCGTATAAATACTTGAGATAAAATGTTCAAAATACATGGCAATTTGTAAATACGTTTGTCCTGTTAAATATGTCTACGTTTTAAAAAGAATAAACAAGTATTTTGCGATGAATTTTCCTTTATTCATACAACTGTCAACATTCGTCTGAGATTTCCCCACAATGCATCTCATTTACAAAAGAAAATATCGCTACTCTACATAAGAAACGGATTTCTCGATTCGCACTTTCCATAGACTGGTTATGTTGGTAATAAGTGAAACTTGAAGTGATCGATCGATGATCACGGTAACAAAACTAGTGATATTATTCAAAAGGTAGGTAACTCTGCATAATTACGTCCATCATATTATTATACAAGGAACATGCATACATTTCTTAAAATTTATCCGCGTGCATTATGGTGCTAAGATGACCCATGTTATCTAGGTAAGTAAGTAAGTAAGTAAGTAAGTAAGTAAGTAAGTTTTACTTAAAGTCGGCATATAGGTCCCTGTTCGTTGGTATTATGACATTCATTATTTTTTACTGATATATATTTCTCAAGACAAAACATGTTGATTACAAATAAATGTTCCTAAAAAAATATTTTCATGAAATTTCATTGATTATATTAACATATATGAAGCGATAAATAATTCCATTTTGCACTCGATAACGTCAGCGTATTTATACGCAGTAAAGGGTGTTTCAAGGCACACTCAGAAACTGAGCATTATTTCAGATTCTCTCAAGGTCATCCGAGTAAAAAGTCAGTGAAAAGGGCTTAACACATCAGATCGATACATAGCACAAAAACAACTAACAGAAACACTTAAGACACAAAGTACAGATCTGAGAGAACTCGTAGTTACTGAAAGCTAGTTCAAAGCCAGTAACAATTACGTTTTGTTCTCAACCGACTCGCATTGTCAATTTCTAGATGTTAGTCAAGGTACGAGGCATAGTTAACTGTATCTTTGGAATCCTTTACTTCAAGTTTAATAGGAAAGATGCGTTCAACATAGTCAAACAGAGGCAGGAGATACCAAAAAGATATTCAAACTCTTATGTCGATGACAAACTGACAACGCCATGGCAAAAAATCGAAAAACGACTTAAAGACACACAGTCTACAAAACACAACATTGAACAAAATCAGACTGAGAACCACGAATCCCACTAAAAAACTGAAAGTGATTTCAGGTGCTGCGGGAGGGTAAAAAGATTCTCCTGTGACACCCGTAGTTTTACTTATTTAAACTACGTTGATATGCTATATTATATAATAAGGCATCACGCACCTTAGAGAACATCATATAGATAGCGGAACGCAAAGTTAAATGAATAATTTTTCATTCCGATCATTCTTCAAACGTAACAAATACGTTATCAACAAAACAATCAAACATCTCGACGATGTCAGTTTCAGAGAAATGTTTGTTTAAATCAGAGTGGTGTTTTACCAGTTATGATTTATCTCTTGCTAACACAAAATATGTCTATCTAAGTTGGTAGTTCTTTTAAATGAATCAAAGCTGAACTTATTCTTTCAATCTGTCTAAGTTTAGAATGGGGAATACCAGTGCAAAGGGTAGAGCAGTCGAATTTTTTAATACGATTGAAATAGGAACGAGGCTTAGATTGGACATATTTAAACAGATCTTTGGAATTCGTTAGTAGCCACATCTGATTCACACCGCCTAGAGAGTAGGTAGCTATACAGTTAGTCTGAAAAGGTTTCGTGGAGCAGACCCAGCAATATGACGTTGTTTGTAAGGCCACTTATGTAATTTTGGTATCCAGTTCAATGAAAGAAGATCCAGTTCTTTGTCTTTGGTTGAAACTCCAAAAGGAACATAGGCCAGACCTATGATTGTTCAAGATTTCCTCTTTCATAAATGTCGTTAGAGCATGTTGCGTTTCCAGGTTAATTGGGAATAACGATAATGTAATGTGATTTACACACAAAACAGATCTCGTTCAGAGCTTTATCTTCCGGAGCAAACAGCATATTTGTCACGTAGGTAGGTCAGGTGCTTACCAACATTTGGGTCTTTGTAGCGATTTGTAGTACGAGTGTTCATACACACATTCACTTTTAATTCTAATTTGTACCCACGACCCCAAAGCATTTATCCATTAGGAAACAGTATCCACGTCTTTTTATCACGTCTAGCCCTATTGGCTAGCATAATCCTCGGCTGAATCCATAAGTATTTTCAAAGTTGTGTTTCCAATTTATGGATTTAGACACACGGTATTTTGGTCCTTTGGAAATCAAAATCCTGACAATATGCACACCTCTAGCATACGTCAGGGGCGTAGCTGTCGTTAGGCACTTTAGGCACGTGCCTAAACATAATTTTTTTCACAAATATTTTTTTTTGTATTAAAATAAATAATGACATCGTTATCTGTAGATACACGTGAAGTCGTCAAATTTCTTTAATTATCAAATGTAATTTGTACACTAGTCTATCATCCTTATTGAATGGAGTATTGGGTAGAATCGTATGTACATTATATTCCACCTTGAATAGAAACTAAAACTAGAACTTTGGTTCATATCATTTCACTTCTACCAACAAATACTCGAATGAGCCTCAACATGCTCAAAACCATGACATTTTATTCTTAGATACATGATTTTTTTTATTAGTTGTTGTTGGCTTTCAACTAGCTTTTTTCCACTTGGTCTTCATCCGATCTACAATAAAACCCTTGTCAAAGTGGGGCGTCCGCTTGGCTGTGCGGGATGTATAAATACGCTGTCTTGTCTGGTCAGAAAGGGGGCGTTAACTCCGATGCCTAGTGTAGAGAGAATGCCACGCTTTTTGCACGGTGAGAACACTTGCAACAACTCTTTGAGGGGTCCGTAGGTGGTCTGCTGAAAGACAAATTTTCTGTCCCTATCCAATAAACCCTCATTTACCTAGATCCGCTACGCGTCGCTAGGAAAACTTAATTTGCGACAGTAAAATCTACGTTTTACGAAGGCCAAGCTTAAAATACAATACAGTTATCTCCTTATTTTCTAATGTCATTTTCAAATTTTCAAACCTTCATCCTGGACGACCCCTATTACAGGACCTAGAGGCTACCTGTTGTATTTATTGTAAATTTGTATTTGTCCTGAACATGCATAACTATTTGCCACTGGAGGTCAAGTTGGTAATCAATTAATCAACTAGCTTTCAGTAACTTCGAGAACTCTCGGATCTACGTATAATGACCATAATTATTCCTAAGACTAAAGCAGGTAGGGATTTTACAGTAGAGGATATCAAAAAATATGAATTTCTTGAATTTTGTCTCGGTAGTATGAACAGAACCGAACTTCTGCATTGGGAATCAACTGTGTGTGAGTGTATGTGTTTGTGTGGCCGGGGTGAAAGTTTAAGAATCAAAAGATGGATGGTCGATGTCTAGCCCAAATGATAGTATTATTATATATAGTAGTCTCAGTTTTTACGTGCCTATTCTTTTAATGAAGGATCGTCTACATGTACTATTAATTAACGTATATATCAACTATCGTCAACCAGTAAGGAATAAATATGAAAATACTAAATAGGATGTACTGCTTAATAAGTTAATTAAAGGGCTACGCTGATCTACACTGGGCAATGCATATTGTAAATAAACATATATTTTTTTTTAGATTTCCGATCGTACTGCGCTAATTCACCAGATGTTATTATGAAATTATTTATAATTCTTCGAATTTTCTTCATGTATGTTATCATGATAAAATAACCAGTAAATTTAATACTTTTTGTACACAAAATTTTGCAACTATAATGCTGAAAACCGTTTCCTGTCGTGGGGCCTCGCCACCCAGAATCCCCTACCAGGGCTCTGCCCTGGACCTGCTGGGGGCCTTTAGCGGCCCCCAGACCCCCTGCCGCAATGTGTGCCTACAGTTGATTGGATACCTAGCTACGCGGCTGTACGTACTAAGACCTTATATAAACCGGTTCGCAAGGTCTCAAATTGGCGCTTTTTCGGTTCATTTTCATCTCTTTTCTAGATCAAATTTAAGTTTCAAATATGGTCTTTGCCCCCTAAAAGAGTTTCACAACTTCAAGAACGATTTTTTTTACAATAACATTATGTCCAAACACGAGTTTTTGTTCTTAAGCGGATATTCGCTCTATATGTCGAGAAACACTAAAAAAGATAACAATGAAATTTTTATAAAATACTCAATTCAAAAATGAAAATTTAAGAGTAAAAGGAAGTACACATCACAAAAGAATCATTAGGCAACAAATTCACGGTTTACAGTAAGTTGCTTAGCTGTGAGATAAAAAAAAAAAGTTTCTTTTCAAAGCTAAGCATCAAATAGGGAAGATAAATATTCTGAAAGGTATTAAACCATAAGGGGAAAAAGAACGTATAACTTTCACGGGATGGTCGTTACCGGCAAAGAATAATATGAAAACGATGGGATGTGGTAAGATTGCCAATGAAACAAATGAACCAGAGTTCAATTGAAGTGAATGTTAGAGAAATTTATATTTAATACTTACGGTACGGCCTTCAACTATGAGCAAAACTCAAACCGTATTGTCAGCTATAAAAGGTCCGACATGACAAAATGTTAAACAACTCGAACGAGAAAACTAACGGCCTAATTTACGATACAATTTATGAAAAACTAATATGACAGACATGAACCAACGACAACGACTAAATTACAGGCTCCTGACTTAGGACAGGCACATAAAAATGTGGCGGGATTCAACCAGCTTGATAAGGGTTATATAATGAATGATCTCTGCGTTTAATGTTTTAATATATTAGCCATGTTACCTTTAAATAACTTTTGTAGTGGTACAATTTTATCTGTATACAGTATAATTTTTTGTCGCTTGGTTCAGATGAGCCTAACTGATTGTTGGTAGTCCGGCGGGGTCGTCGGAAATATGTTTTATACTACATACTCTTAGAGTGATTGTTGCTGTTTTTTTCTCTAACTGGAATTCTCCTTAGTAGTTTCAGAGAAGACTTATGTAAAAGTTAATAGACGACGGACGCCAAGAATGAGGACAATATCTCACACTTGCCCTTTGGGTCTGATGAGCTTAAATGATTATATTTTCTCTACATACACTGTTATGTACTCTTCGGCTAACAATACTTACCTAATCCTATCATAGGTAAAACTATAGAAACTCCTTTCTTCATCCTGTTGTCTAAGATATTTGCCTTTTCGAGGATGTTATTGATGGTTGTTGATAACTCCTTTTGGAAGATCTCCTCCTTTTCATTTGGTTTTCTTCTAAGAATAGCATGCAAAACATGCTTGAATGGTAGGTTTTTGCCTCCCGATGTCATTAAAACTGTTGCTCGAGATTTCTCCATTACCCACGGTTGGAGTTTTCTATGTTCATCTCTATAGGTATTACAGCCGGCATCAAGTAAAGCCCTGGACAAACCTCCTTCTCCTTTCACTAGTCCATCCTCACTAACAACAACAGCATCCATATTTTTTAATTTGAGGATATCATCAGTGTAAATATGTATATCAGTTTTACCACAAAACGATCGTATAACTTTGCCTGTTATTGGGGTTGATCCTGTACCTTTCAATGCACCAATTTCTCTGCCATTGTGGTCGTATCTTTTATTTCCTTCAGGTTTATTGATAGACTTCCATGATGATGCAAAGTTATCTGAGTTTCCATGCGAACCAGAATGTCTATTATCAGGCTTCTGATAATGTCCAGTGTGTCCATTTCCTCCAAATCTTCTATTACCTGGATGGTCCAGGTTTGCATCGGCTGATTTTGCAAGTACTATATCAAAGTCAAGACATCTTTGATTGTTCTGAAATCTCATATACCAATCATATACCAAATCAAGGACGTCGTCATTAATATCTATTATGTGGAATTCCTTTAATGTTCCATGTCTGCCTTGTTTACTAAATTCAAATATACCTTTCAGGTACATAGCAGCACACATGGATTTTGGTACACCAAATATGCCTGTTTAAAAAACGAATTACATGAATACAAAGAGGCTTGAAAATAATATTTTTACACATAGCCTTGCTACACACAATCTGTATATGTAATATCTAAGCTAATCTGTCAGAACTGCCAAAAGATTCATATTGAAAAATAGAAACATTTCAATATTTGTAGGTAAATGGGTTAAACATTATTCTCATCAGTAAAACTGACAGCGTCTCAATAAATTGTCATTAGCAATGCAATAATGGCTATACAAGGCGCATCATGATACGAATATGGGCCCTGCTTTGTGCTAGACCGACACGCTGAGCCCTATTTTAATCTTAGTAGTTTCTGATAGTAAAAGTCCACAGTAAACCTGGACAAATTTTTGTCGCATAGAATCGACCAGTATTTGCTCTTACTCTTATATAACCGAAATGAACCCCTGAACTCCTGCACTCGGTGGGAGCACGCAACCAAGAGACCACCGAGGCTGTTCACATGTGGATAATGGAGGTTCAACAAAAAGGGATATACCAAGGCGTTAAAAAAAATACCGCACCAAAGATGCTTAAAACAGACACAACATAGTCAAAAGAAAAAAAACTAGAGGTTCTAAAGAGCATGTGTTCCTAACAATTGCAAACTCTTAAACATTATAGACTGTAATTTAACTCTTGACTTGCCATATGTATCTTTTTTGCTCTTCTTGTATTGCTGATGATGTTTGCAGTTCGATTTCTCTCTTTCTACTTGAATTTTGCCAAGAACGCAAAAACAAATGGAAATCATCATTTAAGTCCGAACAATCCTTTAATGTCATCCAATGGTTCTGTTGTTTTGCATTTTTGTAGATCTTGTATGACTGAATTTTTTCGCCGTTTACAGTTTCTGCCTATGACGTATTCCCAAGTTTCGTGATTAATAGGCAAATACACTTAAATAAGTCAAAAATCTTCATTTTAGGGCAAAAACTCATTAAAGATAATTTTTGCCAACAACAGCTTCTACCTTTTTATTTCTATTTTTGAAATAATCGGCAAAAACCTAAAATAAGCAAAAATCGTTCTTTAAGGAGTCATGAAATAATTTTGATTTTAATATGAAGAAGTTATATCTTGACTATTTGAGCAGTTATCCCACCAGATTTTATTTATCTATTTAGTTTTTTTTAACATACAAGACAATTGGTTGATATTATTCCTATGTTGACTGACCACACATTGTGTACTATATACCCAATCCTAATTTGGTTGAAGTTGGTTCAGTAGTTTAAGAGGTGAGGAAGATCTTGGAAAAAGTTTAGGACGGAGAACGGAAGAAATACGACGACGAACGTCGATTGTACCCATCATATTTTATTGATGTGGTTACTGTACACAAAATCGATAATTAAAAATGTCCAATACATAAATACAATGTATGTAATTACACCTTACATAAGAATGTCGTATTTTGATTGGTTGGTAGCCAGTGTATTTTTCGCATATTCTAACATTTTTTCCTCATTTCAAACGAATTTTCCTGTTTTTCACCACTGCCGATGAATATGCCTCAAATTCCCCTCTATGCCGTGGTATAATTTGCCATTTTGGATATTCCTTTTTTACCCTCGCGTGCCTCTTCCCGCCAAAACTATTCGGAACCTTTCTCACCTTATCCCGATTATTAAGGCTACATGATAAAGCAATATTAATTGATAGAGGTAATCCGAAAACTGTAAACAAAAATGTCACAAATCTCGTGATCGTATATTGAAGAATGCGTTGAGTATATAAAGTGGGAAAAGACGTCTATACAAATGAACGGTTTAATGATGGAATGACACTGACGTTTACCCCAAGATACCATGACGTTACATAAAGACAGTGCTAACGCGTATATGTACATGTATAATTCCCGCGGTACTATGATAGTCTCTACTTATCCTCAAAATTATGCATAAACATGCTTATGGATTACAGCTTACCAGTAAAAAAAAAGATTTCCCTTCACAGGAAAATACCAGTCTTGGGACCAAATTTCCCTCGCTTAGCAGCTCGGGAAATTTCACAGTCCCTTAACTGGTATTTTTCGCAAATACCCCTCCATAACATGATATATCTGTTCAATATACAATGCATGATTTTTTGTTTGTTTATTAAATTCTATTTTTTTTAAATATATTTTGTAACTGAATACACAAAACAAGGACCATTATGTCTGATGTTAACTTATCAAAATACGGATTTGACAAAATCGATCATTTGAAATATTTCAATATGATGCAGGTATGATGAAATCGTACCATGTGACATAAAAAAGTTTTTCCAACTGACTATATGTAAAAAATGCCCTTCTATTTCAATTTCACACAACTTTTTTATAATTCAAAATAAACAATTATCTTTGGTTCAATTGTTATCAACCTAAAGTGTGACTATCCTTATTTCCAGTGGCAGTCCAAATATTACGCCCTTCATATCGGTCAACCACTACAGCAGTACCTACCTGTTTTTATTTATTTTTAGAGTGTTCTCGTCCTGTACATGCATAAAATATTTGCCACTGGACGTAAGGCAAAAAATCAATCAATCAATCAATCAACTGTTATCCAAGGACCATAAGATTACATTAAATACCAAAATAGCCATAATATCTAATATATTTTGAAAGTTACAGCTATGCGTAGGAACTACTTTGTGTGAAATATGTACAACTTTCATATAAGTTTGTCAAGACCCGGCCTGAGTTGGTGGTTCTGTAGTATCACCAGTACTGTTATCGGCATTCACATACAAGTTTCATTACCATAATATTTGCAGTTTATATACGATGCGAATGGTACTGGTGTGGTTTAAAATTCAAACAAAATAGAACCGAAAATTGAAGACCCCAATATGTTTGTATACAATTCATAGTTCAATCTTTAAGAAGGCTTAAGAAAACTTTTTTTGTTGTCGTCCTTTTCAAATTTACTATCAACTACAATATCTTTTTTGTTGGCGTCTTTGTTAGATTTATTTTGTATGTTTGTTTGAATTTTTTAGTCAGTTGTGAAAGAAAAGAAGTAAGCAGTATCCTTAAACATCACTTTCCGCTATATAGATGATGTTCTCTCCCTAAATATTTCAAAATTATGTGACTATGTTCTACGCATATATCCATTCGAACTTGAGATGAAGGATACAACAGATACAGTTAAGCCTGCCTCATATTTTGACTTACATCTAGAAATTGACAATTAGGGTCGGTTGTAAACAAAAAATTATGACAAAAGAGATGATTTCAGCTTCCCAATTGTGAACTTTCCATTTCTATGTAGCAACATTCCAGCAGCGCCTGCATACGGAGTATATATCTTTCAGTTGATATGATATTCCAGGGCTTGTATTTCGTTTCATGATTTCCTTGATAGAGGGTTGCTGCTTATAAGGAAGCTATTAAACCAAGAGTTCCAAGTGGTGAAGTTGAAATCATCCCTTCGTAAATTTTACGGACGCCATCACGAGTTGGTTAACCGTTATGGAATATCTGTTTCACAGATGACAACGGATATTTTCCAATTGTAACTACAATCTCGTCCCCTTTTCCCTGAACTTGACTCCGTTCTACCGAATTAGACTTATCACCGGATTTGTATTAACATGAGCAACACGAGGGTAACCATATGTGAGGCAGGATCTGCTTACCCTTCCGGAGCACCTGAGATCGCCCCCAGTTTTTGGTGGGGTTCGTGTTGCTCCGTTTTTAGTTTTCTATGTTGTGTTTTGTGTACTGTTGTTTATTTGTTTGTCTTTTTCTTTTTTAGCCATGGTGTTGTCAGTTTATTTTCGACTTATAAGTTTGAATGTCCCTTTGGTATCTTTCGCCTATCTTTGTGTTGTATGTTTGTGATGTATGCTTACACAGTTATGGCTGCCGATCCCAATTATTGTCATGTTAACCTTTTATGTCTGTTTGGGTTGCCTTGGAGTTCGGAAGTTTTGTTATACTTATTTTCGAGTATATAATCAGCCTTTGTACTGAATCGCACTTTTAATATAGTGCGAAACTTGCAGTGAGTTATCCTTATATAGTACAAATGAACCTGAATGGTTCCCGAACAAGTCTTTCTGTCAAAAGCTTTTCAACTTACCCGAACTTATTGGAGGCATAGCAACTGATTCGTAATTTTTCGAACATGAACGGTTTAAAATGTTGATAACAGTTGTCATAAGTACTTCTAAGCAATTTTTTTTGTCTCTATAATCGTGCCATCTTGGACCTACTGCGTGTATGACAGCCCGATATTGCAAGTTGCCGGCTGAAGTAACCACGTTTGCTCCATCTAGAATTTTACCATTTTTCGCTACACTATCTTTGCATTCTCTTGACAGTCTCGATCCCGCAGCTTTCGCTATAACATCAGCCACGCCACCAACATTGGCTAAACTTTCATTGGCAGCATTAACAATAGCATCAACTTGAAGTTTAGTAATTGGTTTTTTGTACAACTTAACTAACAAACCTTCGTCTGTTTCAAACTTAAACTTAATTTTGTCATTTTGATCCAAACCAACATTGTAATCAACTCGCCTAAAAGATCCAGCTCCTTCATATGTTCCAGCTCTTTGTGATCGTCTCTTCAGTTCTGGATCCCTCGAATACTCATGGTGTTCAGCCAAAGGATTAACAGGGTTTTCATAGGCATTTCTGACCATGTCTATATATTGTTGCTTCTTGCTAAACAGTCTGACAAACCGGCTGTTTTTAACCGACTGTAATGCCAAGACGTCATTTTTAATTTTACAAACGGTTATCGCTTGATTTACATGATCAATAGTGTTTTCCGAATTACCATCAATAACGTATGTCATAAGTTTCTCTTCGATCAACCATTTCCATCTGGCTATAACAGCCGTAATTTCGTTTTTATCGATCACTTTACATTTAACAATTATTTTCAATGGATCTTCACGAGTTTCTACATCCATTTTATGTTTTTCTTTGTCTTCATTTATTTCGGTATTAAAAAAGAAACATATTTTCTTTGCTTCATATCCACCTATTGGTTCAAATTCATAGACCTATTAAGGAAAATGATACACAACTATATTTCAATCACATACATAGCAGAAGATACTATCATTAAGACATCATTATAATTTATTCAAAAACTATATCTAACAAATCACATTTAGTTTAGAACGTGGAATTGTTTACTTTGCAAAATCAAATTAGAATCAAACTTATAGCCCAACAGCGGTTTCTTCTTTGAAAAACGAAACACACATTCTTATATAGAGGAAATCCCGCACAACCATATGCCTGTATTACACATGTAGTCCCTCTGGAAATTGAAATGGATACTTAACTAGATACCCAAATTACATAAGTGTTCTAAAAAAGTTATAATGCTTAGTTTGCCAAATGCTCCACAAACATATTTCCAAAAGACTAACACCTGTTCTACTATCAATCAGGACTAGAGTACAGATTTATTGTAAAACTACCTATGTTGAGGGCGGTGTGAATAGATGTAGATTCTAAAACAATCAAATATCTGTTCTAATTTTTACAAAATTGAAACATTTGACGTTATATTCCTTTGCAGTTGTTATGCTAAGACATTTGGAATTCATTTTGGAACTTATTGTGTTCCTGTTTTCATACAATTTCTCCTTCATTTGTTTGAGACGAAACAGCGGCGTCTCAAGAAGAATGAAAGAAACCCATTGAATGATCATGTAACTCTCCACTACATCAATGAACAAAACTGAGAATGGAAACGGTGAATGTGTTAAAGAGACAACAACCCGATCAAATAGCAGAAAACAGCCCAAGGCCACCAATGGGTCTTCATTACAGCGAGAAAATTCGGGCTTCAGCTGGCCCCTAAAAAATTATGTATACTAGTACCGCGAAAATGAACGTCACACTTAACTCCGAAACATAAAATGAACCAAAATTAAAAAAACATAGACTAACAAAGGCCAGAGCCTACTGACTTGGGACAGGCGCAAAAATGCGGCGGGGTTAAACATGTTTTGTGAGATCTCAACCCTCCTCCTATACATCTAGCCAATGTGGAATAAACAAACACACAGCAATACGCACAGTAAAACTCAGTTTAAAAGAAGTCTGAGTCCAATGTTAGAATAGGTAACAGAAGAAACTAAGGAAAATGACAATGATCAACATAAATTAACAAAGGACTACTAGTAGTTACTGACATGCCAGCTCCATTCCTCAATTAAAGTGATTGAAAGATTATGTCTTCGTCATATGAAAATCAAGCACAATCCCTCCCGTTAGGGGCTTAGTATCATACCATCATAAAATATACGAGAAGAACATAACCTGTCTCATGCCAACAACTGGTTTTAGAATAAAATGTGCTTATTTCCAATGCAAAGACCCTATGAGTGAATCAATATTAATAAAAAAAAAATGTCATCTTTAATGACCTGACAACAGTATCGTAACTATATCCTTTCTGAATAAGTCTGTTCAAAGGTTTGGTTAGCTTTTGAGGTGTATGACGACATTGTGTGCTCTGTATAGAATATTACCATAAAAAATGGGATGTGAAATACCTGAACGTATAAGAAGTAAAATAAAAAAAATACTGAACTCCAAGGAAAATTCAAATCGGAAAGTCCCTTATCAAATGGCAAAATCAAAAACTCAAACACATCAAACGAATGGAAAACAACTGTCATATTCCTGACTTGATACAGGCATTTCCTTATGTAGAAAATGGTGGATTGAACCTGTTTTTTTAGCTAGCTAAACCTCTCACTTGTATGACAGTCGCATAAAATTCCATTATATTAACAATGTGTGAACAAAACAAACAGACATAACAGGTAAAAATGTCAAAAATAGTGGTACAGCAGTCAACATTGTGTTATAATCTAAATCACTATAAAAACAAACAAATATGTCAATAAAGAAAAACAAAATGGCATATAGAGAAAGTGGTGCTTTGCTTTTGCGCCAAGTGGCATTTCATTTGCGCTAAAATAATCTTTCATTCGCGCCACAAACCATATTTCATTTGCGCCAATTATACAAGTAAATACAGGTTAATAGTATAAAAAATAGTTTTATTCAAAAGAGAGTTTTAATAATAACATTAAAACACAGTTTTTGATTGCATAATAATACATATATTCCTCCGAAATCAGTCATCGTAACCATAAGGAAAGCACTATACACTGATACGTTCTTAAGAAGAGATTTTTCTTGATAATGGTAAAACACAGTTCTGTTATAAATTATTAACGAGATCATAAAGAAGAGACTTTTCTTAATAATGTTAAAACACAGTTTTGTTATAAATTATTAAGGAGATCATAACAAATAAAAAAAAATTTGTTCTGACACAAAACTTGTAAGCAACGGCTCGGATGTACTCATTTACACTGGATAACCTATATGTATGGTTATAAAAAATTACAGACGCTATTTCCTCTATACATGTATGTGGTATGATTGCCAATGAGACAACTATCCACCAAAGTTCAAATGAAGTGGATGAAAGCCATCATAGAAAACCGTACGGCCTTCAAAACCCCATTCCGGCTATACACGGCCCTAACATGAAAAATATGAAACAATCCAATTCTGAGAAAACTGACGGCCTGTTTGTCCCAGAATTGACAATGTCCATCTTGATACCTCAAACATGTGAACACTATATAATTTAAAACCTCTCAGTTTTATATTAAAAAATGAGTACGAATTTACTTAGTTACCCAGGGGGAATGCTTTTTAAAAATCTTATTCACGATGTAGCAATGAATATTTTAAACTTTTCCATTATATGTTACCTGTAAAATTGGCGCAAATGCAATGCGCCCAGAGAAAGCACATAAGCAAAAATGGAAGATAAGAATACAAAAGAGATGTAAGATGTGTGCACGTTGATTTATATTTACAAATGATGTACTTGTACCGATGCTAAAATTTAGTAAATGTTTTGACAAGTTTGTGATATCGAAAACCCTGGTGTAATAATTTTTCAGTAATACAGAGATTTCTTTCGTTAAAATCAAATACGTTGTTATATACACGAGCGAATGTCACCATCTAAAAATCAGTGGATAACTAACAATGGGAAATGAAAAATCATCTCTTTTATCGTCAATTTTAGAATTAAAGATATAGATATCAAGATCTAGGAAAGGACAGTGTTAATTGTTAGTATTAATTTAGCTTTATTTAAAGTCAGCAAGATAAACCTCTTTAGTGTACATACTGAAGTCGTCATTATTGAGAGCCAATATATCATCCGAATATCTAAAAGTGTTATTAAATTTTTGTATCAGATGTTGTTTCGATGCGTCTTTGCTTATTTTAGTCATAAATTGTAACTCGTAATAATACAGAAGTCCATTTACTGGGACGAAGTTGATTGCGTCTATACTAGAGAAATGACGTTAACCATAACATTTAATTTATAATATTCATAGGCGGATCCAGGGGGGGCTGGGGGGCCCGGGCCCCCCCTTTCGTGGGAAAAATTTGGTTGATTATATAGGGAATCACTGAAGCGTGACTGGAGCGGGTCCCCCATTAGGTCAGTCAGCGGGCCCCCCCCCCCTTACAAAAAGTTCTGGATCCGCCACTGAATATACCCATCTAACACACGGCTAAATAATATTTCAAGTTCTTCTTAAAAAATATTAGTCTACCATTTCAGAATCAGAATAATCAATCTCTTCCAAAATTTTTATGAAAATTTTTTTATGAATAATGTAGGAACCTCATAACAATTACCTTGAGGAAAAAACAATATACTAGAAATACAATCAACGTATAGTATTTGTACAAGTAAAGGGAACTAAAATACAGAAACTCACGGCATTTACCCCAAAGTCCAAATAAATTGGACCCCTCCGGGAAAATCATCCTTCAACCATGTTTTTTTTTGTACTTCAAATATGTATCTAGCAACTGTAGTTAAACTATAAGCTACATAAAACCGCAAGTTATTGATCAAAGCTAGTGACAATATTTTAATGTTTTAAATTTCCTTATCTCAAATCTTTTCGAGATATTTTTAGTATCTACCTTGGACCAAGAAGCCTTATTGTGTTCAATGATAGTGAGTGATAGTTGATTTCGATCTATCTACAGTACATTACTGTGATTAGGAGGTAACTATAGATCATATATCTAAGTAGGTTGCAATCTAATATGTTAGTATTTGGTTTAGCATCCGGAAACAACAACTTTCTACACGTTTCGGTTTATTTTAGTTGCTTTGACCTTGACCATGGACGATTTGACTTCAAGGTGGCACGGTAGTATTTCCTGGCCCATGGGGATAATGATAGCCTTTTTAGAATTTTCACCACTTTCTAACACTGCCCAAAATTCTACATACACAGTTAACTGAAGTACTGTCATTATAATATTCAGAAATTAATTTGAATATGTATGATGACCGTTTACTTTGTTTGCTATCTTTATAAACCTTAGGCCACTAGTGCCTTTAGGTCTTTTATCATGCAGTGAATACAAAATTTTTAAAAATTCTCAAAAATTCATTTTCACCTGTATGTAAAATTATTTCATATTTTTCTACACTTGATCATGCATCCCTCAGTTTGGGAAAGTATGTTCAGTAGATACTGTATTTTTTGTCCAATCATACTGTTCAGATACATTGACTTAAGTAGGGTACACAAAAGAGCAACCTAAATTCCGGAATGTAAATACTACCGTGCCATCTCAAACTTTTTCCTCTCATAAGCATCCGGAAACTACTTTTCTGCAAAAGTTCCGGTCTTTTTCAGTTAGTATGATTGATTGATTGTTGGTGTTTTTTTCTGCACATTCAGCACTCTTGGCTATATCAGTGAGGTCAGTTTTTATATAAATGTATATAAGATGTGACATAATTGGTAATGAGAGACAACTATCCACCAGAGACAAAATGACGTAGATGTGATAAACTATAGGTCACTGTACGGCCCTCAACAATGAGTTAACCCATACTGTAAAGTAAGGTATGAAAGACCCGACATAACAAAATTATATCCTGTCTAAATGTTGCGATAAATTTCTGGACAATAGTAACCACATGAAAAAGGCTTGTGGGGAAACTTGCGAGTTCAATGAAGTAGCGTTTGGGTAAAATGGTCCGGCAATATACCCAACTCAAGCAGCAATAAAGGCAATACACCAACCTCAAGTAGCAACGTACCCTTACCGGCCAACAGATTTTGCCCACAAAGAAATCGTATAGAAATGTTAGCGAGATATGCAAGACCAAGATAAATATTGGGAAGCAGCATTACCGGAAGATGCGTTTACATGCCTCAAGGAATTGATAACGAGGTTGCAAAAGCTTTACATGATCGTTCGAACTTCGGATTAATGAACTAGCACGAGAATTCATGATTAAAAACTTTAGAAACACGATGAAATTAATGAGAGTGTGAGTGTGTAGTAGTAGAAGTCATAATCATGATTTAGGCAATGTTGTAATTCAAAACATAAGATATTATGTCATAATTTTCCCCCTTTTTATCAATTGCCTCAGAAAACTTGCCGGCGCTTTTATTGCTTTAGGAGTGACCGAGTCAAAGTGAGGCATTCAATAACGAACAAAAAATATAATCTCACAGCAATTCAAAGACGTCACATAGCACCATTTAGGGTTGAAGTCTTTGTTAGATGTCTCGGATCACTCTGCGACTTTGCACTGCGAAGGACACTGCGGAGTACTATCAACAGAATATAAATTATAACCGGGCCCCAGACAAAGAAATCTACCAGATAATACATATACAATATATAAGAACAACTCTATTCAATTACATGTATCTATGAATAAGTATGTATACTCACATCAGACTGTCCACCTGAAATTAAAATAAAGAGATATTTTATTCAAAGCACATATAAAGCCACGAATAGCCTTTAAGATGTCACATTTGATACGATTTTAGTAGGTCCTCTGTCTTATTCAGTAAAAATATAATAGATGACGTCTTCTAATCATGTCATATATCTATCTTGGTGTACAAACTGTTTGGTTAGATTGTGCTTAGAACATTTTCAAATACATGTAGATATGATACAATGGTACAATGGTTTATTACAAAGAATGAAGCATGTGATCTGTGCTTAAGCGCATCTCCAAATAGCTTCATAAACTGAAAACTCAAAGGGTTGAATTGAGTATAGAAATAGTCACTTTGACTTCCCTCAACTAGGTTGGTTCCCTCCGTAAAATATTCAGTATGTACAATTGTCAAACTTGTCAAATTGCGACCGGGTACCATCTATCCCCCAACATACATGCGAAAAAAAGGATTTCTTACGACTTTTTGGGATGTATAAATACAAAACCACATTCGGTCAGAATTCAAAATTCTGATTAGAAAAAGAATAATGGCAATACACTAGTTATACGGACTTAATCCTCTTCTACAGGTAACACGTGCATGTTCAGTGATTAGTCTTTTGAATATTCCGAAATATTGTCAAAAAACTTTAAGCGGTGAAATTTGGTTGTATCAAAGACATATAATATATGTATAAATATTTCTTTGGAAAAGTATTGCCGAGTTTACGAGCTTCGGTCCTTGCTTGGGAGTTGAGGAAAATTTTATATTCCTGCCTATTATGCCTATATGGAAACCTTTATATTGAAAATTATTGTTGAACCCGACCAATCTTTTTCAGATAGGATATTTCGATAACTCTCATAATCTCCTGGATCATACAAACATAGAAATATAATACAATGATCTTTAACTACCGTTAAAGATAAGATATTGCCAAAATTTTAACGGACTCTGAAAGTAATTAAGACTACTTTTCCGTTCTTACTTGCTGCAGGTTTATAGTTTACTGATGTATACACCGGTTCGAGATGTGGTTGTTAGTTACATTTTTTCTCGAATTTGTAAGACTGATATTCAGCCAAATTTCTGGGTTTATAGTTTGTTTTTATTGTAAGCCCAAGGACTTCTATTTTATCCGCATTTTGCGTTTCAGTACATATATAACAATTAAGAAGTAGGACCAACTTTCACCTGAATTTATTTCACGCCAGTGTCATTTTCTTACAGTCCCTCAATCTTTTGTAAAAAAACACAGTACCATAAATTCAAAGGAGTGTTTTAAAGTTTTTTATAATATTTTGGTGTATTTTTATAGACTTAAGATCTGAGAAAACAGACAAAATATGCCCTCCATTTTCAATTCATACAGTTTTCATAATACAAAAGAAACATTCAAAAAGAATTCAATAAGTCTGCATTAATCCCCAGTCGTTAAGCTTTGCTTTCGTTTGAAAGCCTTCATGATAAATTTGCCGAAATATTTCACATATATAAACAGATACTAGTAGTTTGTATTAAAGTACTTTCCTATAGGTTTTTCCCGGCCTCGCCCGAATTATTGGTTGAACATAAATGTGAACACATGTGCATGGTCAGTAAAAACATATTTTTTAAAACTAACAATGTTAGTATGTTTGGTTTAACAACTAAGAATTTCAAACGACATTCTCTAAAACAAATTATATTGGTCTAAAACTACCATAATTGGGTTAATGATGAACAGATTACAAATGCCGTGAACTTGTGTGATGATTCTATCAGATCAAAATTTAATGTATTAAATCTTACCTGCAGCTGCCACATCTTCTTCGAGTCCATGTATTTTAATTTTTCCACCTTTCGGCTTTTCCATTTTACACTGCATAGAAAAATTTATGATAAAAATGACATAACTCTTGTAAATTGTTGATCGGCACTAAATCTCAAACTCGTGCAAGACATTACTGGTATACACCTTTGATAAAGAAATTCTAACTTGAAAGCGCCTATACAGTGCAATTTTCATTTACATTTCTAAGGGACTTTATTATTATATACTCCTGTAAATACAGTTGACCAGAGCTGATTTTAAACTCGCCCAAATTTAATGATATAAACCTTTGATGAAAATCTAATAAAATTCCGACAAGAAATGTATAGACTTGAGCATGATTACAATGAAATTTTCCATAACTCCTTTAGAAATAGTTGACCGAGCTCGTCCGACATTGTTAATATAATTATCATAAATATCTGCGTGGGAGCGTTTACAAGAGTGGACGGACGGAAGGACGGGCGTCCGATGTTTCAATAGCCCTCGCGTTGCGGCGAGGAATAAAATTTAACGAAAAGGTAAAGTTACGGGAATCCAATTTATGTGATACTCTAAACTTAATTAATGAGGACGCAAGTTAGAACTGCATAGCATTGCATAGGCTTGATGTTTTAGAAAAGTTGGACTCGGGTTATGACAGGGTTGCTCACCTTAGTAATGCAGTCAACCAGTTACATCATTTGATTAATTTGATCTGATAAACTGCGTAAATTTTAAAACAAAATAAAGGGTTCAAATTCCCTCGGTGAAAATGACCTTCGTTATATTTTATGGCTTCCAAACATTTGGCTCTGATCATGCGTTATATCCTGATAAAATGTACACCCAAAAAGCTATTCGAACAATATATGTATACATGGGTGATTATCGTCAATTATGATTGAAGTTTATAAGTGAACTGGAAATCTGAAACTAGGTTTATTCCAACAATTACTTAAAAATTAGTTCATAATTGTGAATCGAGTTCATGAATGCATAGAAGCAGATGTTGCATCCTTAAGCCGTTTACGCACAAAGGACGCAAAATCAACAAATGAATTCTAGAATGGTATTTTAGTATCGATAATATCAATTAGAATACACATACATGTATATCTTACATGCATATGAATTGTCTTTCCTGTACCAGTTCAAATTTTTTTATTATTAATTGTTTTTGGCTTTTAACTAGCTGTCAGTAACTGCGACATAATGGTTTACTTTTATAATTTTTGACTTGGATGGAGAGTAGTCTCATTGGCACTCATACCACATCTTCTTATATCTATATAAGATGTGGAATGAGTGCCAATGAGACAACTCTCCATCTATATAAGAAGATGTGGTATGAGTGCCAATGAGACAACTCCATCCAAGTCACTATTTGTAAAAGTAAACCATTATAGGTCAAAGTACGGCCTTCAACACGGATCATTGGCTCACACCGAACAGCAAGCTATAAAGGGCCCCAAAATGACTAGTGTAAAACCATTCAAACATGAAAACCAACGGTCTAATCTATATAAAAAACGAGAAACGAGAAACACTTATGAACCACATCAACAAACGACGACCACTGAACATCAGGTTCCTGACTTAGGACAGGTGCAAACAAATGCAGCAGGTTTAAACGTTTTAATAGGCGCCAACCTTCACCCTACCTGAAACAATAGTGTAACATCACAACATAGAACTGTCAACTTCAATATTTGCCTTTAATACAGAAAACAAAATAATTGGAATAAATTGCTTTTTTCCTTTGTGGTTAAACGGCTAGATAACATTGCATGATTTGCATCGTCAAATTTAGCGTAATCTATCAAAGAGCAGTTAACGACCAACATGATTTTTCTACAAAAAGTCGAACGTAAAAAAATCTTTTGAGGAGTTGTTGGTACCTTTGGTCCTTGGTCCAAGCACGTCTCTCAAAAAAACAATAAAACGTCGGGGCAATCTCAGACTTTCAAAAGCGTAGTTTTAAGCTGTAACATTTCTTCCAAAAATGGGCCGATAACCCAAAGAGTACTCGTTCAAAACTGTATAATGCAAACAATAGATCACTGATATCACATTAACGGTAATTTACAAATAAATAAACTAGAGACTCTCAAGAGCCTGTGTCGCTCACCTGATTCTACTTTGGTTTTGGAAATCATGTAAAAATAGATTAAAATCATAACAGATACCCTAATAATGATTTAGGCCAAATTTTGTTTAATATTGGCCCCGTAATTTAATCAAAAGCAGAAGACTTTTGTAAAATTTACAGAAATTACCAATAAATTCATTGAAATTGTAGAACATGACTTTATAAGGACAATAACTCCAACAAGATGTCAATTGACAATTTTGTTCATGTTGACTTATGTGTAGATCTTCTTTTCTTGATATTTTTGCAGTTTACAGTATATCTCAATCTATAAAGATACATGTATTAAGGTCTTCATCAGCACCTCATAAGGAACATTTATGTCATGTTTGGTTTCACTCCATTCAGTGCTCCTCCAGAAGAAGCATTTGTATGTATATCCCATAGGGTCTCATGTTAAACTAAGTCCACTATTGGCGGCCATCTTGAATGATGGTTCGGCTACAAAGT
The DNA here is from genome assembly GCF_021869535.1 of Mytilus californianus. Classification (NCBI taxonomy): domain Eukaryota; kingdom Metazoa; phylum Mollusca; class Bivalvia; order Mytilida; family Mytilidae; genus Mytilus; species Mytilus californianus. The sequence goes on along the minus strand of NW_026262679.1, from coordinate 24,967,618 downwards.
AACAACACTTGGTCAGCACCTCAAAAGAAACATTCATACCATGTTTGGTTTCAATCCATTAAGCGGTTTTCTAGAAGAAGACATTTGTTTATATTTCCCATAGGGTCCTTTGTTAAACTAAGTCCCCCGTTGGCAGCCATCTTGGTTGATGGATTTGCTTCAAAGTAACAACACTTGGTCAGCTCCTCATAAGGAACATTCATGCCATGTCTGGTTTCATTCCATGCAGTGGTTCTTCAAAAGAAGACTTTTGTATGTATTTCCCATAGGGTCCTTTGTTAAACTAAGTTCCCCGCTGGCAGCCATCTTGGATGATTGATTGGCTACAAAGTAACAACACTTGGTCAGCACCTCATAAGGAACATTCATGCCATGTTTGGTTTCATTCCATTCAGTGGTTCTCTAAAAGAAAACATTTGTATGTATTTCCCATAGGGTCCTATGTTAAACTAAGTCCCCGCTGGTGGCCATCTTGGATGATTGATCGCCTACAAAGTTACAACACTTGGTCAGCACCTCATAAGGAACATTCATGCCATGTTTTATTTCATTCCATTTAGTGGTTCTCTAAAAGAAGAAATTTGTATGTATTTCCCATAGGGTCCTATGTTAAACGAAGTCCCTCTCTGGTGGCCATCTTGGATGATGGATCAGCTTCAAAGTAACAACACTTGGTCAGCACCTCATAAGGAACATTCATGCCATGTTTGGTTTCATTCCATTCAGTGGTTCTCTAAAAGAAGACATTTGTATGTATTGTCCATAGGGTCCTATGTTAAACGAAGTCCCTCTCTGGTGGCCATCTTGGATGATGGATCAGCTTCAAAGTAACAACACTTGGTCAGCACCTCATAAGGAACATTCATGCCATGTTTGGTTTCATTCCATTCAGTGGTTCTCTAAAAGAAGACATTTGTATGTATTGTCCATAGGGTCCTATGTTAAACGAAGTCCCCCCGCTGGCGGCCATCTTGGATGATGGATCAGCTACAAAGTAACAACACTTGGTCAGCACCTCATAAGGAACATTCATGCCATGTTTGGTTTCATTCCATTCAGTGGTTCTCTAGAAGAAGTTCAAACTGTAAAAAGTTAACGACGACGACGACGACGGACGACGACGTCGAACGACGGACGCCAAGTGATGAGAAAAGCTCACTTCTTTTTTTTTAAACTGTTTGGCTGTAAAGTTGCTTTGATTTGCAGATCTCAAATTAAATTCAATGGCCCCGCATGGCAACAAGTATAGCCCCCATGATGAATAGTTTTATAAAAAGACTATTTTGCATAGTATGTACTGGACCAAATCCGTTTATTTGATCACACACGATCAGTTTATATTAATTTTCCGGAATTCAATCTGGACCTCACCGTACAATATTATATTGTTACTGTAGCCTCTACCTGTCTTTCGTAAAACGACCCCGCGAACACAGCGTTTATGTCTGAGTCAGCACGATCACAAACTATAGCGAACTAAGTCAACCAGTTAACCCAGCTTTGATCGAACTATCACTTACTTTATTCAACAGTGTGTGTACAGAACTCAAAGACTATGCCTAGCTCTTAGAGTGAGACATCGAACAAGTATCGTGCACTCAAAATGAAAATCCTAGAACACCACCTGAAATCTGGCACATAGGTGGACCAATCCAAAGAGGTCTAGAACACGGAAAAAGGAAAAAAAATTGTGAAGAGCTTAACACTCTATGAACAGAAATACAATTCGGATTTCCAGTAAACCGAAAGTAGAGACTCCTCCTAACGAGCCCCAGAAACTGCTTATGTAACAGAGGTTTGATTCCGCCAGTGATCTTTATCCGAAAGATGAAAATTCCTAGTGTTTCATATCCGCCAACAAAATGCACTAGGTTTTTTAATCCGGGTCTAGTGTAAAATATATCCAACACTCGTCATAAGATTCTGAAGAGGTTTTTTTTGAAGGGGAAATATATAAAAAATGGGGCTTGGTAATTTTTGGGGGTATTTGAAGTAACTAAAACTTGCAAAGGTGATTTATGCAAAAAATGGATATAAAATACTAATGTTTTTTTTCCAAGGAATGATTGATTCCGCCAGTGTACTTTATCCGAAGGATAAAAATTTCCTAATGTTTCATATCCACCAACAAAAACGCTGGATTGATTCAGATGAATTAAACTGGTTCCCTGAAAATTATTCTCATTTTAACCCATTAATTTATGTAAACAATATACCAATCTACCATAAACATAAACAACGGTTTTCACACTATTTACATACAATAGTCTCTAGTTACGTAAATAATAGTTGGCCGGAATAAACACACAGTGGAATGGAAGAACGCTTACACTTACAGCACAGTAAACAATGCATGGTAAGTCCTGTTCTGGGTATTTTGGGAGAGGAGATTTGTCACAGTCTTACAGATGAGTATTTTGATTTCTGAAGGGCCAGTGACTTTCTATACTAAAAGCTAGAATAGACAGTCCCTGGAAGGGCAGAACGCTGGACAGTCCATTGGACATAGATACGTGTAAATCTTTATCAGAGAGAGATTCGTCTGACCAAAACGAACCTGATTATGACAATGCTCTACAACCATTGCCTCATCCTGATACAGGCAAAATTCACCAGAACAAAGATATAAAAAGACCTTAGAACATCAAACAGCAGATCCACTCAAGTCTGATATGCCCAGCCTTGCATGGAGGAAGCGTCCCAGACAGAAACTGCTAGATAAAAACAATCCTTTGCGGAATCACAGGCTATGATCTTCAAACAGGGAACTATATTAGAAAAACAGGACCTATATAGACAGGCAGAGATCGAACAAGAGGCTGTACTGTGCTCAGAAAGAGAAGCTAAAGGCTGCTTTGAACCTTCTCGGAGTACAAAGAGAAACTGCAGCTGCAGATGCCTATAGATATAAGAAGATGTGGTATGAGTGCCAATGAGACAACTCTCCATCCAAGTCAAAATTTATAAAAGTAAACCATTATAGGTCACAGTACCTATAATGCCTTTATCTTAAGCAAAGGTCTGAGTAATCTTATAAGAAACTGAAGAACTGCTCCACCGTGTACAAGACTTTGTTAACAACATCTTAATTCTATTATTACACCGGAAGCCATCCGAGTGACCTGTAACTACACATATCCAAAACGTAGCTGTCGGCAGGACATTCAGAAAAGACAATCTGACGCACAGCAACATTGATAATTAAGTTAAAGTTGATGGAGCATGACCTACGGGGGCAGGTTCTCGAAATAGTCATTAAACTGATATGTACTGATAGTAATGCAACTTTATAGAAAATATCATTGATCTATCTCAAGTGGTTCCTATCAAACTGACAAGCAGAAAACTTAACAATTGTTGACGACGCCGACGCCGCCGCCAGAAAAGCTACACCAATGTTTCGCCTTCCGCAACTTTTGTCTCAGGCGAGACAAAAACGGCATGTTTCAGAAGAGCTCCCTGAAGCACAATAGTCATCACCGATTTTTCAGACGTCCATAACTTCAAAAAATTACAGCCAGAACATCAATCCGATTTTTCATTACTAAGTAAGAACTTACTGTTCTCGGACAATCAATTTTAACGACCGGGCTAAATCCTTTCACTTATGAAAAGCAAGTTTCAATGCGTCATTGGCGATTGCGAGTGCCAGACTCTTAAACAAATCAACTAGCTTATTAAAGAAAAGGACCAGTCAGTCACCATTTCACGCATTGTAAGAATAAGAGCATCAAACGCCGAAAATCCTATCAGAGACCTTTAAAGAGGTATGGTACTCCATAAATACTGGATGTAAAATTCTTGAACAAGTTTGCTCATATGTTTATTTTCCGAAACTGACTTATAAGGACCACTCAATTGGATATGAACTGTCCGATATTCTCTCAGAGTACCACAGGCTGCGATGTTTGCTTGCTTATTGACTGTTTTGTCGCCAAAATGCCATATGGAGTCTTAAAAAAAAGCAGCACACATATAAGACTGTAGTTTAATAACAAACGAAAATTAACACTTTTGATTTCATGCCTCCAAAACGCCTTTCTGGATTTACCTTCGATTCGTAAGGAACGTTCAAACCCAAATTTGAAAGTCAATGATGTACAAGACCTAAACACGTAAAGAGCTACATGTATATGACCAAAAGGGACCTAAAATAGCTAAATGCACTTTACGTCAACTTTGCCTCAGGAAGTTGGAACATAGCTTCTGAATTATTCAACAGAAAACTTTGTAGTAAATTATGTCAGAAGAACTGACTACTAAGTTGATGATACCCTCGTCGCCTAACAGCCCATCGGCTGTGGTATCGACCCAGTGCTAGTAAACGAAAATAACACTATTAATTCCATGCGTCTGAAGCGCTTCACTTCATCTGGAACGCTGAAACCCAAAACTTTGAAAGTCAAGGATGTATAAGACCTAAACACGTGAAGAGCTATAATATGACCAAAAGAGACCTTTTTGGCCCCTAATTCCTAAACGGTTGGGACCATCACCCCCAAAAACAATCCCAACCTTCCTTTTGTGATATTGAACATTTTGGTTAAATAGAGATCCATACACTTAAACTAAAGTTATTGTCCGGAAACCAAATGTCTTCGGACGACGCTGACGCCGACGACGACGACGACGTGATACCAATATACGACCGCAAAAATTGTTTGCGGTCGTATAAAAATGGAACAACTTTTGTAAAGAACCATTGATATAATTTTGGGTTTTTAAAAAGGTAGAAGGCTTGGGAGTTGTCAATTTGTAACTTCCTAGTTGAATTCAGTTTAGGACTATTCATCCTTTGAAGAAGTTGGAATCTTATTTTCTTAATAAATATTTTCTGCATTTTTCAAGAAAAGGTAACATGTCGATTAAAAAATGTGATTTAACATTAAATAAATATTCCTCATTTGAGGGATAGTTATTAATTAAGGGGACTATTCCCCATTTAGCAGGTTGGTCAAAAACTCATCCTCGACGACCAGAGCAATCGGTCTCTTGTCTCATCAGATTTCTGCAATCAATCTGGCTTATAAGAAAAACCGGACTACCACACTATATTCACATTCCCAATAATCGGGACGAAATATCAATGCATAAAGTCACATTACATTATTCCCACTTTAAAATACTTAGAGGAAGCATTCCACCGACTAAGCAAAATTGCAAATCTCTATTCGATTATTAATTGAAAGAAACCTAATCGAGGCACGCTGCGTCCTTTACAAACGCACATAACACCCAGAGCTCAACAATTTAAATCGGGTTGAGTAGTAATAAGGCAGACTTACATTAATTGTCAATATGTTCCTCTCGATGTAAACGTAAAGATAACCAATTTTTTGCCTACCGGACATAAAACTACTTTTACCTCAAAAGAGCTAGGAAGAAACTTCCGAAGACGAACTTCAACTCGTCATAACTTCCGAAGACGAACATCAACTCGTCGATGACAACCGAGAAATCCGTTCTTCAGATTTCGGTAGTGCATCCTAGTTTTATACATTTGTGGTATCCATATTAAGTCAATCTTATCCATAGATGACCAGTGAGTGATTCAGTAATACATAAAGTGGTGCTTCAGTACCAGGGACGTACACCAAACCTGAACGTAAACGTACCGGTAATGATAGATTTCAGTGATTATCTTACTCGGATCAAGAAAGGCAGAATAACTGACTTCTGTAGAGAGTTATTCGAACGCCGAAAAGTTCATTCTAAAGTCCGCACAATCCGTTGTTTACGGAGAAGATATTGGTTGCATTCGACAACAACAACCAACTTCGAAGCTAATACCGATAGCAAACCTAAACATTTCCTTTTTGGACGAACAATGATTACTACGAAAAGAAGGCAGGCATCGTCAAATCTTACTCGAGTATGCAAACCATTGATCGTACAAGGACGCCATCATATAGCGACCATATTAGTCCAACACTACCATGACACGGCAATAGATCAATATCGCATCTTCACAAATGGAGCGATTAGGTCCGCAAAATTTTGGATCTTGATGGCGAAACCTTTGATCTCGTTCATTACTCATAGAGGAAAGGCTGAATGGCAACTCATGTCTGATTTACTAGAGGACCGTCTTGAATCGTAACCTCCGTTCAATAACATTGGATGATGGAGGACCTAAGTAGTGTTTAGGACTATTATACTAACGGAACTGGAAGCCGTTACACCAATCAGTGTAATTATACTCAACATCACGCCACGGTCGTTAGAACGAGACTTTACCTGCGCGAGATTTGTCGATTCGCCATATTGTTATGATAGTGACAGCATGCCTTCATTGCGTAGTTTTTGTAATTTGAAATATAGTGATTTGAAATGATAATCCTTTATGTAAACATGATTATTATTATGATAAAAGATATCTCGATCATTGAGAGTTGTAAGTAATCACCAAACCTCGCCTTTAATGTCAAAAATGACATCTAAAGGTGGAAATTTTTCGGGATGTTTAAAGCATGGAGACGCTGAGAAAAAAAACGGACGCTTCATAAAATTTCTAAAATCTTTTGATTGGGAAGAAATACGCAAGTTCTGTTTTTTGTAAAATCATATTTATAAGTTATAGGTTGTACTGGCCTTATTTTTAATGTAATATTTAGAGTGAAAAGCGGAATATAAATCTCTTTTTCATTACGACAGAATGCCACATGCAGGGCTTAAAGAATTGTAGTGTTCCTATAAAATTGCTAACTCCTATTTCTGTGCGCAATATTTGTATTTAAATCAGGGTTTCTTTTGTGCACAGTAATCACTGGTGTTAAACTGATCGTGGTAACTGCAGTTACCACGATCCCAACATGGCGAAGGTAGAAATAGGCAAAATCGTTTTCTGCTACTTTCTCCGTGTAAATGTTGTTTTCAAGAATTACTCAGCCTAGTTACCGAAATAATAGCCATCGAAAATTTAAGGAAGATAATCGTCGCTCCATGAAAATTGTTTTATATGATAATCGTAACTGGACTACCAGATAGTCGTAATTTGGACATGACAATAGTAACTTATCAGTGACAGTAGTCACTTGATATGTTGATGGGGACGGCGAATATATCTAAATCTTGTTTTAAAAGTTTGATAGTGTGACCAGAATTAAGTGTAAATAATTGGTTATTTAAACTAATTTACTTTTTGCTTTGTAGATATAGTCTTTTTATTTTACAGGTTACAATTTACGGCAAATGTTGATGGTTTATTGTATACTTAAAGAAGTAGAAGAAGATACATTCCTTAATTTAAATGACTTTTTAAATTTTATAACAGCAACTTTGAATCAAACAATATCCGTATTTGCATGCCAGTAACGAAGTACCAGCTACGTGGCTGGTGATACCCTCGGCGACTTACAGTCCACCAACATCTAATACAAACGTTAAAGAGCCGATAACACCAAAAGGGAAAACCAAATTTCGGACAAGGAATCATAGCCTTGCATAAGGGAGATATACTCCTTAATTCAAAATGACTATCAAAATTTCATAACAGCAAATTTCAATCAAACAATATCCGTATTCGGATGCCAGTACTGAAGTTGGTAAACATAGCAATAACTGAACAGTCAGATGTTATTGCATAAGATGTGTATTTCAACAACTGATGTCCCTTAAATGATGCTTGAGGCCAAAACCTTGAAAATCAAGAACTTAATACAAACGCTGCTGAGTTGACAAAATCATAGGAGGACCTAAGATATACACGAATCTTGACAAGAAATCGGAGCTTTGCATGTGGGAGAAACATACCTTTATTTAAATCATTTCTCAAATTTTATATCAGCAATGAAAAAATATCAGTATTTTAATGCCAGTACCTAAGAAGCAATCTTGGATAAAAAAAGACCTAAATTCAACACTATAATTAGATCTTTGTATATTGTTTTTATTGGTATAAATATTGATTTTGTTATCAGTAAATTGAAACCAAACTTAATATTATTGTTGTATATTTGTGCACATTCACGGTTCTACAATCTGTCGATACCTGTAATTTGGCATTGCACAAGCTGATGTTTTTTCTGACTGTTAATGACGACTTTACACTAAATCAACCGGATGTTGGATGTGTACTGATTGATATGTTAGTCTTAGATACATGATTTTTTTTTATAAGTTGTTATTGGCTTTGAACTAGCTTTCAGTAACTGCGAGCACAATCATATCTGTACTTGGTGTCTTTTTTGTTGTGGGGATGCATAAATACCCAGCCACGTCCGGTCTGTGTTTTTGTTACTTTATTTTCTGCTTTGTATCGATCTGATGAGTTAGGTAGCAATAAACAGTTAGGAAAAAATATTAAAATTTTCCCTCATAAATTTTACCATCCCCTTTTCATTGCCTTCTTGCAATATTAAGCTTACTGTTTGTGTCATATATGTGCATATGTATGTAATCAGAATCCTCCATAGATTTCATATCCAGTATATAAAATGGTAAAATATAATTACTTTTTGGTGTATCCATGGCAACAATCTGCATTTTTTTGTTATAAAATATAGCAAAAAGGGGGGAAAAGATGTCACATATTTCCCCTAAATTTGATCAAAAGTAGAATTTCAATCACTTCAAGTAATACCTTTTCTGAAACTGTTTACATATATCTTTCAATAAATCCAAAGAAAATCATATGTCTTTCGTCTCATTTTTTTGTAAAATTGCGTCAAAAACTTCGTGTAGAAAAAAAGTGTTTGTAAACATTACATTAATTTCTGGACCGATGACCGGTCTAGCTATGAAAATACGGAGAGTCAAACAGAAAATAGCCCATAAAACATGTAAAACATAATCTTGATGTTATTATAAACCACCTTTGAAGGCTAAATTAGTACTCAGCTGTCTAAAAATGAATTTTATTACACAATAACTTTCATATTTGAAAAATCCACCGGGGCCAAAATGCGAAACCATACTCCTAACTGTGTATTGCTACCTTAAGCCCTTTTCAACTGATTTTTAACCGGTTTGCGGTCGAATATTGGTATCACGTCGTCGTCGTCGTCGTCGTCGTCCGAAGACACATTGGTTTCCGGACAATAACTTTTGTTTTTAGTGTATGGATTTCTATGAAATTTTACCATAAGGTTAATGACCACAAAATGAAGGTGGTGGTGAACAAAAATGATAAATCACTATCGCGTTCGTTGTTTTTATGACGCAATCTTTTTATCAAATATTCCTTTAGCAGAGGCTATTAATACAAATCAGTTACTATTATCATTGAAATATTTTACAGGTACGATTATCTTTCCAGTTATTTGTCCACAAGTTACGATTATCCTCTTTTGGAGTTACGATTATCTTCCTTAAATTTTCAGTGGCTATTATTTCGGTAACGAGGCTATATATGATATTAAGAACACACAGACTCAACATGACCGTACAGATCAATCTGGCGGCTGAATTATTCTTGAAAATAACACGTTTACACGGAGAAAGTAGCAGAAAACAATTTTGCATATTTCTACCTCCGCCGTGTCTGGATCGTGGTAACTGCAGTTACCACGATCAGTTTAACACCAGTGATGGATATATTAACAAGAGGCTCTCAAGAGCCTGAATCGCTCACCTGTATTTCAGAGGAGAAGATTTTAAAATGTTAGCAAACTTGATGAACAACTGGTGTAAAATTGTCTTTAAAGGGCAATAACTCCTTAAGGGGTCAATTGACAATTGTGGTCATATTAACTTTTTTGTAGATCTTACTTTGCTGATCATTATTGCTGCTTACAGTTTATATATATCTATAATAATATTCAAAATAATAACAAAAAACTGCAAAATTTTGTTAAAACTACCAATTCGGTGGCAGCAACCCAACAATGGGTTGTTAGATTCGTCTGAAAATTTCAGGGCCGATAGATCTTGACCAATTAAACAATTTTACTCCATGTCACATTTACTCTAAAAGATTTAGTTTTTGAGATATAAGCCAAAAACTGCATTTGACCCTTATGTTCTATTTTTAGCCATGGCGGCCATGTTTGTCGATGGATCAAAACTTCGGATACAATTTATAAACAAGATACCCTAAGGAACATTAAGTTAAAGTTTGAAGGTAATTGGCCCAGGAGTTTCAGAGGAGAAGATTTTAAAAGTTAGCAAACTTGATGAACAAATTGTGTAAAATTGTCTTTAAAGGGCAATAACTCCTTAAGGGGTCAATTGACAATTATGGTCATATAAACTTTTTTGTAGATCTTACTTTGCTGCACATTATTGCTGCTTACAGTTTATATATATCTATAATAATATCCAAAATAATAACAAATAAATGTGGATAGTGTCCACATGTGGACACAGATGATGCCCCCGCTTGCATATCATATAGTTATAAAGGGACATAACTGAAGAACGGTAAAAGTGACGCTACCCAAATTTGAACTTGATCTGAGTTTTGTGGTAATAAGCATTGTGTGTAAGTGTCATAACATTTGGTTGAGGCTAACTTAAGGAGGGAACAGAAACTAAAAATTCAGCAATTTTTCTATTTGTAAACACGCATAACTCTAGAACGGTTGTGTATAAGTTTTACAACATTTGGTTGAGACAAACTAAAAAATTCAGCAATTTTTATGTTTATAAAGGGACATAACTCTAGAATGGTAAAAGTGTTGCCACCTAATTTCGTACTTAATCTGTATTATGTAGTAATAAGCATTGTGTATAAGTTTCATAACATTTGGTTGAGGCAAACTCAAGTTAGAGAACTGAAACAAAAAAATTGTACTTGATCCTTACTGAGTTTTGTGGTAATGAATATTGTGTATAGGTTTCATAATGTTTGGCTGGGGAAAACTTCAGTTACAGAATGGAAACTAAAAAATTTTGCAATCTTTTTATAAAGGGGCATAACTCAATAATGGTTAAAGTGACACTACCCAAATTCAACTTGATTTGTGTTTTATCAGTGGAAGTCAAAATTAAACATTGCATTGTATAAAGCAATGATTGTAGTTGATTCAACTATAATCATGGTCAAAGGAAGATAACTCCAATTTTAAAAATATATTATATAAACTTGATATTTAGAAGAAAATAAAAATTTTGCAATTTTTCCTTTTATAAAGGGGCATAACTCTAGATTGGTTAAAGTGACACCACCAAAATTCTAACTTGATCTGTGTTTTGTGGTAATAAGCATTGTGTATAAGTTTCATAACATTTGGTTGAGACAAACTTAAGTTAGAGAACGGAAACTAAAAATTTTGCAATATTTCCTTTTATAAAGGGGCATAACTCTAGATCGGTTAAAGTGACGCCACCAAAATTCAAACTTGATCTGTGTTTTGTGGTAATAAGCATTGTGTATAAGTTTCATAACATTTGGTTGAGGCAAACTGAAGTTAGAGAACGGAAACCAATTTCGGGACGTACGGACGGACGTACGTATGTACGTACGTACGTACGTACAGACGGACAAGGGTAAAACTTAATGCCCCCTCCGCTACGGCGGGGGCATAAAAACTGCAAAATTTTGTTAAAACTACCAATTCGGTGGCAGCAACCCAACAATGGGTTGTTCGATTCGTCTGAAAATTTCAGAGCTGATAGATCTTGACCAATTGAACAATTTTACCCTTGTCAGATTTGCTCTAAAAGCTTAGTTTTTGAGATATAAGTCAAAAACTGCATTTGACCCCTATGTTCTATTTTTAGCCATGGTGGTCATGTTTGTCGATGGATTAAAACTTCGGATACAATTTATAAACCAGATACCCCAAGGAACATTTAGTTAAAGTTTGAAGGTAATTGGCCCAGTAGTTCCAGAGGAGAAGATTTTTTAAATAGTTTACGACGACAGACGACGACAGACAACGACGACGACGGACGCCAAGTGATGGCATAAACTCACATGGGGCCCTTCGGGCCCCGGTGAACTAAAAATTAAATGTTATGGTTAACGTCACTTCTCTAGAATAGAAGTCCCAAACTTTGAATTATTCAGTAAATGGACTTCTGTATTATTACGAGTTACAATTTATGACTAAGATTAATAAAGACCCATCGAAACAACATCTGATACAAAAATTTAATAACACTTTTAGATATTCGGATGATATATTGGCTCTCAATAATGACGACTTCAGTATGTACACTAAAGAGATTTATCTTGCTGACTTTAAATAAAGCTAAATTAATACTAACAATTAACACTGTCCTTTCCTAGATCTTGATATCTATATCTTTAACGGGAAGCTTAGTTCTAAAATTGACGATAAAAGAGATGATTTTTCATTTCCTATTGTTAATTATCCAATTTAAGATGGTGATATTCGCTCGTGTATGTAACAACGCGTATTTGATTTTAACGAAAGAAATCTCTGTATTACTGAAAAATTATTACACCAGGATTTTCGATATCACAAACTTGTCCAAACATTTACTAAATGTTACCATCGGTACAAGTACATCAATCTGGCGGCTGAATTATTCTTGAAAATAACACGTTTACACGGAGAAAGTAGCAGAAAACAATTTTGCCTATTTCTACTTCCGCCATGTTTGGATCGTGGTAACTGCAGTTACCACGATCAGTTTAACACCAGTGAGTAATAATGATCATCAGGTGTCATAAGCATTTTACTTCATGAAAATATATACAGTAGATCCACAATCAGAACTACCAAAGAAGGCCTTTTTCAGGGTTAATGCGGCCATATTGAATAGGGGCAGATTTTCATATTTATATGCCATCATTTTTTCCCCTATATATACTTCAAAGAGAGGGGCTGCATCTCCTTGATCAGCAAATGTCCAATTATTTCTATGTTCTTAGTATACTATTAGACTTAAAAAATTATGCCTTTCACTGTGTCATTGTAATTTATTTTTCATTACAGAACCTTTCTGGAGACTTCCCTGATTAGATATTCAAGATGATATTGAATGCAATCAGAGGGAGAAAACTGATGAAGTAGCAGATAGTCACTGTGATCAAATTTTTGGTCACAAGTTTTATGTGATTTTGGACAAACCATACAAATACAACAATACTATTCTACTCTAGATTGAAGACACAATTTGACAGTAAACAACCTGAATTTATGTACATGCCTACTTCTAGATACAATAGATATATGCAGTGCTATGACTCAGATAATCCAAAAGTAAAAATGAGTGTGACAATAATGCCAGATTTATTATCAATTGTAACATATGCATTATAATTATATGGAATTGTACAAAAATAAATAATTTAAAGCACTCCATCTATGTTAAGTATTTATTTACATACAAGAGTTCACATTTGTTCATGCTTCAGGCGAGAGGTTCACAGTAATTGAAAAGTAGTTATTCATGGGTGCACGTTTGTCTTGTCCTTCAGAACTTTGCGAAGAGGCGTGTGGATTGCTGACTGTCGCTTATTACTAACTTATTAATTTGTGACTAACTACAGTGTGAGTTTATAATAACATGGTTCCAGTTATCGTGGAAACAAAAATTGACTTAGTTTATTGTGGTGTTCTGCAGGTGGGAATGTCAAAACACCTAGTATTGTTCTCACTTGTTTTTCTACAATGTTTGTTGTTTGAAAGTTATCGCACTTTTTGGCAATGATGATTGTCTTGGTCTTGCTGATTTTAATTACTCGTCTCGGTCAAAAGCAGGAACCAGCTCCTCAAAAAAATATCAGTTTTTAGCTTGTACGTCTATGTTGTTTGTTATGCATCCATTTTCTTTTGTTTTGTAGTCGCCTGTTATGAACCTTGCTGCTTGCCGTTGTATTATTGCTTGTTGGTATCTGCTACACTGTAGGGGTCCCCTACTGTTGCTGCATATTCCATAATTGAACGTGCTAGTGAAATGTAAGCATTTTCTAACATTTCTGTGGACTGTACTTTATGTTCCTTCTGAGAAAACCTATGGTTGAATTTGCCTTTTTTGCAACATTTGTTATGTGTGTGGTCCACTTCAGATCTTCTGATATTTGCACTCCTTGGTATGGGTTGTTCTGGTAGTATGTGGCCATTGAGGTATAGAATCTCTGGCCTTTGTTTTGTTTTTGATGCTCATTATATAGTATTGTTAAGCGTTTAATAGCATTCCCGACTTGTTTGCCCAATCTTCTATGCTTGCTAGATCTTCTTGCAGTAGTTTGTTCATGGTCTGTTTCTGTTTTGATGGTTCCGTACAGTAAACAGTCATCGGCGAACAGCCGTACTGAAGATTTGACGTGTCTGGGAGGTCATTTATGTGATATAAGAAGAGTAGCGGTCCAAATACTGTTCCTTGTGGGACTCCTGAGTCCACTCCTACTTCTTCAGATTGTTCTCCATCTACAGTAACATATTTAGCCAGTTGTTTATTTGTCCTCGAATTCCGTATTATCCCATTGCCGATAGTAGTTTATAATGCAGTACAGTGTCGCAAGCTTTGGAGAAATCAAGAATTGGAATGTCAGTTTGTAGAGCGGCGTCGAATGCGTTCATAAAGTCATGTAAAGTGACTTGCAATTGTGTTTCGCACAAATAGCCAGATCTGATCCATGGATGAGTGATTTTAATACGCTATGCTTTTCCAGATGTTTTAAGATGTGCTTGCATATAATATGTTCTGGTAGTTTGCAAGGTACCGATGTTAGTCTGTAATTTTCAGCAGCGTGGTTGTCTCCCTTTTTGAAAACACACGAAATGTTTGCATTGAGCCAGTCTTCAAGTAGTATTTCCGTGTCTATTTATGTTTGGATGATAGCAGTAAGTCCTGGTGATATATCTGTTGCACATATTTTTAGTATTCTGTTTGGTATACCGTCTGGTCCAGATGCTTTGGATGGACTTTACATCTTAAAGTAGTGTTTATTATCACTGAACTAGTATATATATTTGTTTAGGGGCCAGCTGAAGGACGCCTCCGGGTGCGGGAATTTCTCGCTGCATTGAAGACCTGTTGGTGGCCTTCTGCTGTTGTCTGTTCTGTGGTCGGGTTGTTGTCTCTTTGACACATTCCCCATTTCCATTCTCAATTTTATTGCATTGAAGACCTGTTGGTGACCTTCTGCTGTTGTCTGTTCTATGGTCGGGTTGTTGTCTTTGACACATTCCCCATTTCCATTCTCAATTTTATTTCAATACCTTTTGTAGTTAGTCGTAGTTCAGGTATGGATTCTTTGATGTATTTTGTTGTTTTTGGTATTCCTGTTAATTTGTTCAATTGTGAATACGGATCTAAATTGTTGGATTAGTTAGTTGCCTTGTTGTTTCTAAGTATGGATAGTAAAGTTTGGGATTTTATCAGAGTTGATAAATCCATCCAAAACAAATGTAAGTGTTAAGTTGGTGGTATAAAAATAAAAAAATAAATATTCAGTGCGAACAATGAAAAAAAATCGAATCCCTGTACCTAAGCGCCTGTGTCCATGCTACAAGCTCTTGTGTGATTGTCTGTCCATTATCTATGAGTAAGTGTGGCATGTTGAATAAGTTGCGTTACCGCGTGAATGGTCAAAACCTTATTCCTTGTGTTAGCAGGTTATTTTATATGATTTACACATAAAAAAAACTATATTCATTTTGCTCTTGGCTTTATCTGTAGGAACCAAAAAGTCATGAAGGTAAGACGGGATCTATTAATGTGTTTCAGGATTTAAACGTTTCTAGAGAGATGTACCATGTGTGTTCATTTATAACCCGTGAATATTAATTAAATATGTTTATAAGGGGACATTGGGGCAATCATATCACAGCTTAAATGACCACAAAAACTGAAGTTGTAATAGTCTCCAAGATACTATCGGAAAAGATATCCGAATTTTTTAACAAAAGGAGATAAAACAGATCCAGCACACCGGAGCGTCTTTTTACCACAGAACACCACAGAATACCACAGAACACCACAGAATACCACAGAACACCACAGAACACTCAAACTGTACCACAGAACACTCAAAATGTATCACAGAACTACACAAATTACAACAAAACTACTGAAATATGCCACAGAACAGTAAAATTACTTTATAAAACGCCAATCTAATAATTCAGAATTATATTATTTCTTTAATTCGGGTTACACCAATGACATGATGATTGACTGGATGAGAGAAGAATTATCATAACTTTCTTGTTATTTGGCATATTTTGTTTACATTTGGAGACCTTTGAGACACTAAACTAATGCATTGTAATAATGAAAATCTAAAATAAACATTAAAAAAAATTGTTTTTAGAAAGAAAAAAAAAATACAGTACGGTTTTCTCAGTCGCTGATCAATATACGCTTTGAATATATTGAACTGATCGATAAAAAGTGTTAATATCTCTTTTGTGTTACAATATTTTTTCGTGAAATTATGAAAGAGTTAATATTTCTCATATGTAACTATTTATTCTGTGAAATTAATAAACCTATAAGACAATAATTTTAATTTTTCTACTAAAATGATGGTGATCATCGGTTCACATTTTAATCTTAAATTTTTATTATCATAAAAATTGTATTCTTGAAATGACTTCACAATAATTAGAACAGGAACATTCTATTTGATATAATATACTATGTCTAGGTTAGTCTATGGAAAGGTATATACTATGAAATTTAGAGCGAGGGGCTTGCCCCGAGCTCTTAATTTCATAGTATATACCTTTTCATAGACTATCCAATTTAGCACATATTTACAACTCGAGTAATCTTTAATTGGTCTATTGATAGTTTATTTTGGCTGACTACTTGTATCACAGGTGTTTGTAAAACGGAGCTCATTAACGAAGTTTTGTAAATCTACTCACTAGTATCATTGTAAAATATGTGATTTCAAAAGGCCCTTCACTCCAGAATGAAAAGATGGTAGCTGCTGGTGTAAGTATGTATACTGATATAAAGCGGTGTTTTACTATACATGTTCTTCTTACATGGTAAGATGACAAAATAAATTGACCAAAAGCAGGCAATAATTAAACTGCAGTGGAAGCTTTACATGTTTTGAAAACATTTTTTTAATTTCACAGTAAAACTAAAGCTTTAATAAATTTGAAACATATAGATAGTTTGTCCCTATAGATATAGTCTAGCAGATAGGCATTAAAAAGCAACTACCAATAGATCAGAGATTATAGGCTTTGTTGTTTTGTGTTTTTTTTTATTATTTCAAAGTAAAAACTAAAAGATTTATCAGAATATGTTTATATATATATATAGGTGGCACATTATCTTCAGACATAATCACAGTTTTTCAATTCATGACATCGTCCCGAACATGCATGAAATATTTTCCACTGGACATTAAGCAACCAATAATCAATAAATCAATCAATCCATGACGAAATAGATCACCTTCCTTACGAAAGTTTAAAAAATTATCACCAAGTTGCTTTAATTTTCCTTCACAAGGTTTCATAGTACACTTTTCTGTGTACAAAGTAATTGCATGGATGATACATTATCATAATTTTAAGATATCGTTGTACTCTAATCAAGGTATAAAGAACCATATGTATTACCCTTTATTTAAATGATAAAATTTGCAATTGTCAAAAACATTTTTTAGATCCAAAGATTTTAATAGCAGGATATTTAAAAATCAACGTGAAAACTAATTACAAACTATTTAATTTAATTTGGAACACAACATTTTATTTCAAAATAGCCAGCGGCAATTTTTGTTTTAAATATCTTGATTACAATACAATGAAATCTTACCCTTGTGGTCATTCATGCGTAGTTACTTAGTACACAGGAAAAGTATGTACTATGAAAATTAGAAGGCAAATATAAGCAATTTGATTGGACGATAAGTTGTAAGTATGTGCTAACATCAATAATTGAATACTTACAAAATTCTTCATTGTTCGGATTCAAGTTGCCACCTGATTAGTATATGTAAGAGAATGATAATCCCTTTCTTCATGAATAAGTACGAGCGTTAGCGAGTACTTATCATGAAGTAAGGGATTATCATTCTCTTACAAACTTAGAATATTGTAAAGTGCTCAAGGCTCAAATGATCTATTCAAGAATTAGTTTCATTGTCAGTGCAATGTTTATAATTGATGCATGACTTCCTTTTTCGGCATGTAATTTATGGATAAGTTTTAGTGATGTGAGGACTTTCTTATCATTTGGGAAATATTTTTTTTTTTAAATGCGTTATAGATATTAGGTGACACAACAGTAGAAAGAAAAGGTATGAATTGTATGTTTCCTGATTGTGAGTATGAATGTAAATCATGTAATATTTTAGTGAGGAATTATCCTGTTTTATTTACAGTTTAAATCAATTAATACATTAGAGTTACAACTAAATTTTATTTCACAGCCAATAATTTGGTCTGGCTTTTTACATCAAATACTGTTTCATTATGTCAGGGAAATGCTCAAAAATAATGCCCTTAAAAGTGTTTAATATGTTTAAAATTTAATTCCTGTTTTTTATTGGAATAATTGTATTGGAAATATCTAATCTCCCCAACCACTGATCAAGTAATCAAAGTTTAAGATTTAGGTTATTTTTTATCTGAAAGATTTTGTTTCTTTTTTTTTTTGCATTGCTTTGGTAATGTTTAATTTTATAGTCATTTGAAGTTATTAATATTTCATAATAAAATTCACGGTACCAATTTTACTGCACCAGTAAACTTCAACTTATTTTGAGATTTTTGTTTGTTTCACAATTCAACATTTAGTCAGTTTCAATCACTGTGTGATAAAACCTTTCAATCTGATAAATGTGCTTCGGGGCAGTTGTAACTCATTTATAGAAACTCTTTGTTTTGAACTGTAAATAGACCCAAATAATAGGATAATCCCTTACTAAGAACATGATTTACATTCATTCTGTAATAGTTATACACCGAGGGATAGGTGTGTCTGGATAAGAAACCCCGACGGCCGGAGGCCGGAGGGGTTTCTTATCCAGACTCGCGTATCCCGAGGTGTATAACTAACTTACACCCAATACTAAACCCTATATTTGTTAACATTGATTATTAAATGAAAAAGAACGGATAGCATATTTATTGACAAAATCAAACCATGATGTATAAGAAAAACATTTTTTTTTTTTACATGAAACCCCACTAGTAACCTTACTTTGGCTATGTTCGTTCAAACTTTGTCAAGTGAGTAGATTTTACAAATGTCAAAGTTGCTGTTTTGCATATTCCCGTTAAATCCTGGTGCAAATATGGATCAGCAGTTCAAGGTTGACCGTTTCGTGCATTCTTATTACAAAAAAAAAATACATCATGCTCCTTGTATGCAGTTGTCAATATGGACGGTATAAGACGGACGACGTTTTGAGTCAAGCGTATGATTTGGTAGAAGAGATTAAAGATAAAGGCAATATTATAACCCAAAGTACTTTCCTGTATCAGTTTAATGAAGGTAATCATAAATGTATTTTTTATGTTACGGCTTTATAAAAAAAAAAAAACCCTCTTCTCGAGAATTAACAGACATTCATGAGGGATAGGTGTGTCTGGATTAGAAACCTCAACATACAAAAATACAGATTGAATATTCAGGAACTCCCTTTTTTGGGGCAACCCGGGGGGGGGGGTCCGAGAGTTAGAAACCCCGATTTTCTTAAAGATCAATGCTTTAGAATAGAGACATATGACTGGGATCAAAAATTTTACCTTCAAGCAAAGGAGTATCTAGGGAGCAACCATTTTAACTTCAAGGGAAGGGGGGGGGGGGGGGTTATGGTTTAAAAAAAAAAAATTCTCGCAAATTGCGAACAATTTTATTTAGTTTTTCAACGCGATCAATCAAATTATTTTTCCCTTAAAGGATTTTTTTTTATTCAAAACAGATGCTTAATATTTGTTTCGCTATTGGAATTTCCTAAAATGTGTTTTTTTAATATCTTGAAACAACTTGTTCAAGTGAACACTATTAGTAATTTCTTATGTTCATGCTATTTAAAAAATAATCAATTTCTATTGTAATGAATAACAATGGACTGTGTTTTCGGGATGTAGAAGCAGGGGTTTCCAGAAACCCCGCTCGTCACACCCTGTGGTCAAAATCCATTGTTATTCGTAACAATAGATCTATTCAATTTACACTTGTTTCAGAAATAGAAACTATGAAGTATAACAATAGAAGTGGGGTGTAATCACAATTAAGAGGCATCCAATTCTACAATTTCATTGGTCGAGAGTACTTTGCTATATTCTAATATAAGGTATTTCAATTAAATGTATTTGATGTCACAGGTGTGATAATTTAAATGACATGTTAATTGGCTTGATTGGTGATTACCACAAGTGTCAAAATTGGTTAATCTAATTAAATTTCGGTACTTTAATTGTGTCGGTGAACTTGCTATGGTCAACATTAATTTTGGACTAAAAAATAAAGAATATATTTGTAAATGCTACATATACCAGTTTTTTTTTCGATATAAAGTTTCAGTTCAACAATTTCAAAATGCATACAAAATTTGGTAAAAATCCGAAATATTGTTAAATGATTGGAGAAGATACACACACAACATAAGATTCCAAAAACAGTCATCGAGCTTGAACTTTTAATTGACAATCAAAAAGACACACTTATAATATGTTATAAGTCAACTCAAATATTAATGTCCTACAACAACTTTAGATATCTTTTTGAAGTTTTATATATAACTCTATAAATGGCGAAAACTTTGAAATGTACAAACATTAGCCAATTGTATTAACAACTCTAGATATCAGCTTAACAAATTACTTCATTAATCACTTTAATAAAGGTTTAATTATTTGTTGACAACAACTTCAATAAAATGTCACATTAACCATTTTGATTATTTATTGTAACAACTCTTAACATAGAATTCATAAAAAAGTGACAAAAAAAAAACACCTGCTAAAACAAAATAAATTTAACAAATAATTACGTAATGCATCTAAACATTTTCAATAAACTGCTTCGCTGAGCGCAGCTGGATACGCCCCCCTTTTTTAATGAATAAAACCCCAAAACTTAGAAACGGTAAATCCGAAATTTATGTAAAACGAAAGGGAGCTCACGTCAATAGAACATCACGTTCAGCAGTCTCATGAACTATCTTGATCATAATCATTATAATAAACTTATCATGAAACACCACTGAAGCCCCAAGCTAATTTTAGAGGTCATAGAAGCTAAGCCGATGTATTCATACTGGATTTCAGTAACACTTTTGATAGTGCCTCAACGCCATTTGGTTAATAAACTCGGATATAAAAGTATAGACAGGTACACAGTAAATTGGTTAGAACAGGAACATATATATTGATATACTGTTCCCAGGTTAGAAACATGGCTCCAAAACAGAAAATAGTAGGTACAATTAGGTGGGTGCAAATGTAACAATAAAATTTGTGTTTTCTTACGTTAGATTTATTAAACTTTAACCTTCTATAGTTTTGTTGCTTAATTCTTCTATATGTACTTGATAATATTATTATTATTATTATTATTATTATTATTATTCAACAAATAGTGTTTAAATAGTTTTAAGTATTAATTGTTTTAAAGTTCTTTAAGATAATACTACAGTTTAGTAGTGCCAAAGACGAAAAATATAGTTCAATGGTTCGATGTTAAGAAGAAAAGTGCTCACTTCAATGTATTTAACTGCACACCTACTCTTATTATACTTTGAACAATGGATGAAGTGATTCCTATTACCAAATTTGTTTTGGGTGAAAAATTTAAAACTTTGGATGCGTTTGAATCGTAACTAAAACAATATCAAGACTCAAATTTTATACAGTTATACAAACACAGTTCTAGAAAAATTGATACATCAAAAGCAAAGTTTGCTAGCAGTGAACTAACATACTGGATGTGTAGAAACTGCCATTGTAAATAAAAAATAAATAAATGTGGATAGTGTCCACATGTGGACACAGATGATGCCCACGCTTGCATATCATATAGTTATAAAGGGACATAACTGAAGAACAGTAAAAGTGACCCTACTCAAATTTGAACTTGATCTGAGTTTTGTGGTAATAAGCATTGTGTGTAAGTCTCAAAACATTTGGTTGAGGCTAACTTAAGTAGAGAACAGAATCTTAAAATTCAGCAATTTTTTATTTGTAAACACGCATAACTCTAGAACGGTTGTGTATAAGTTTTATAACATTTGGTTGAGACAAACTAAAGTTAGAGAACGGAAATGAAAAATTCAGCAATTTTTATGTTTATAAAGGGACACAACTCAAGAAAGGTAAAAGTGTTGCCACCAGATTTTCGTACTTAATCTGTATTATGTAGTAATAAGCATTGTGTATAAGTTTCATATCATTTGGTTGAGGCACTAAAGTTAGAAAACGGAAACAAAAAATTTGTACTTGATCTTAGTTTTGTGGTAATGAATACTGTGTATAGGTTTCATTATGTTTGGTTGGGGCAAATTTAAGTTACAGAATGGAAACTAAACATTTTGCAATCTTTCGAGTTATAAAGGGGCATAAGTCAATAATGGTTAAAGTGACACTACCCAAATTCAACTTGATCTGTGTTTTATCAGTGGAAGTCAAAATTAAACATTGCATTGTATAAAGCATTGAATGTAGTTGATTCAAATATAATCATGGACAAAGGAAGATAACTCCAATTTTAATGATATTTAGAATAAAAATTTAGCAATTTTTCCATTTATGAAGGGGCATAACTCTAGAACGGTTAGAGTGACGCTACCAAAATTCAATCTTGATCTGTATTTTGTGGTAATAAGCATTGTGTATAAGTTTCATAACATTTGGTTGAGGCAAACTAACGTTAGAGAACGGAAACTAAAAATTTTGCAATTTTTCCATTTATAAAGGGGATATAACTCTAGAACGGTTAAAGTAAAGACACCAAAATTCAAACTTGATCTGTGTTTTGTGGTGATAAGCATTGTGTTTAAGTTCATAACATTTGGTTGAGACAAACTAAAGTTAAAGAACGGAAACGAAAAATTCAGCAATTTTTATGTTTATAAAGGAGCATAACTCAAGAACCGTTATCATGACATCACCCAATTTCAAATTGATCTGTGTTTTGTGGTAATAAGCATTGTGTATAAGTTTCATAAGATTTCGCTGAGGCAAACTAAAGTTAGAGAACGGAAACCAACTTTGGGACATACGGACGGACGCACGTACAGACGGACAAGGGTAAAACTTAATGCCCCCTCCGCTACGGTGGGGGCATAATTAAACAAAAGTTTAATTTAGGACCCTTTGGACCTCAATGTGGTATTATCTAATTAATAATGAAAATAAATACAGGTTTAGATTAAGCATTTCAAAGAACCTTATATATATTCAATTTATGTTGAAAACAAACACAGTTTAATTTTGGACCAACTTGAAAACTGGGTCCAAAATTAGAAATCTAAATATATGTTTATTAATAGACAATATAAGCTTAGTTTTTAAAGGAGTTCACTTCATCAAAAAAAAATATATAGCATTCAGAAAATTAGTTTTTACAGAATAACAAACAAACTTGCCACAAAATTCTTCAAACAATTTACCAAAGAAAAGAAGAAAAAAATCAAAAATTTTATTTATCATTAATACAATGTCTTTTCAAAATCTATAAAACTTATCAGTAACAAGAAATAATTGTAACAGGATGCTGTTACGAAGTCTCCTAAACAAAGCTCCCATAATTCGTCATTCCTATGGTCGCCTGACATTGGGCAAAGTCCAGTACAAATTGTGCTTTGTGGTTTGTGATATGCATAAGTGACGCCTGATGGATTGACCCTGTATGTCATTCAAATCTTCTTGAAATGACAAACAGGAATATATATGGTTTAGGGGTGGGGATCTCGACTGTTTAAAAGTTCTCAAAAGGGGGGTGTGATCCCCAGGGGACTCGCCCTTTATTTCATATGACTTTTTTGTCCCATACAAGAATATATATGGTTTAGGGGTGGGGATCTTGACCGTTTACAAGTTCTCAAACAGGAGGGGGGTGGGGGTGACCCAAGGGGACTCGCCTTTTATTTCATTTGATTTGTTTTATTGTCCCATACAAGAATATATATGGTTTCGAGGTGGGGATCTTGACCGTTTACAAGTTATCAAAAAGAAGCGGGGTGGGGGTTACCCCAGGGGACTTCCCCTAAATCACATTTGATTTGTTTTATTGTCCCATACAAGAATATATATGGTTTAGGGGTTGGGATCTCGACCGTTTACAAGTTTTCAAAAAGAAGGGGGTGGGGGTTACCCCCGTGGACTTCCCCTATATTTCATTTGATTTGTTTTATTGTCCCATACAAGAATATATATGGCTTCAGGGTGAGGATCTTGACCGTTTACAAGTTCTCAAACAAAAGGGGGTGGGGGTGACCCCAGGGGACTCGCCTTTTATTTCATTTGATTTGTTTTATTGTCCCATACAAGAATATATATGGTTTCAGGGTGGAGATCTTGACCATTTACAAGTTTTCAAAAAGAAGAGGGGTGGGGGTGAACCCAGGGACTACCCCAATATTTCATTTGATTTGTTTTATTGTCCCATACAAGAATATATATGGTTTATGGGTGGGGATCTCGACCGTTTACAAGATAAAAGCACATTCTCAAATTGAAGGGGGGTGGGGGTAAGAATATATATGGTTTAGGGAGACTTAATTATCTACAAAATGTCTAATAAACAGCTGCGCCATGAGCGCATGATACGCCCGTCGTGTTTTCAAAGAATAAAGTTCAATAACTTCTCAATGTTATACCAGAAATTTATCAAAAACTAATGGGAGATTATCTTAATAGATATAAATCAGTCACCAAAGTTTAATGAAAACTACTCAAAGCACTTTAAGGATATCGTCCGAAAAATTGAAAATCACCCCTTATTTATGAATAAAATCCCATAACTCGGAAACGTAAAATCTAAAATTCATAAAAATCAAAGGGAGCTTACAACAATATATATAAACAATTTACCAAAGTTTCATGAAAACTGCTGAAAGCATTTTTGAGTTATTGACCGAAAACTGGAAAATCCCCCTTTTTATAATGAATAAAACCCCATTACTAGTAAATGTAAAATCTGAAATTTATAAAAATTGAAAGGGAGCTTATACCAATAGATATAATCAATTCACTAAAGTTTCAGGAAAACTGCTCAAAGCATTTTTTGAGTTTTTGTCCGAAAACTGGAAAATCCCTCTTTTTTATACGACCGCAAAAAAATTTTTGTGGTCGTTTATTGGTATGACGTTGGCGTCGTCGTCTGAAGACGCATTAGTTTTCACACTCTAACTTTAGTTTAAGTGAATGGATCTCTATGAAATTTTACCATAAGGTTCAATACCACATAAGGAAGGTGGGGATTGATTTTGGGGGTTATGGTACCAACAGTTAAGGAATAAGGGGCCAAAAAGGGGCCAAAAATAAGCATTTTCTAGATTCCAGACAATAACTGTGGAACGGTGTATGGATCTCTCTGATATTATACTACAAGTTTCCATACCACAAAGGGATGGTTAGGATTTGCTTTGGGGGGTTATTGCTCAAACCGTTTAAGAATTAGGGGCAAAAAAGGGGGAAAAACAAGGTTGTCCTCATTAATGGACAAATACTTTAGTACAAAACATAATTTAAAGCAGTGTAAGGGAGATAAATCAAATACATCATTGAAATTATCTCTCTTACACTGCTTTTAAATTATGTATAAAGTGATGGTTAATGAACAATTAAGATAATTTAAAACAGTGTAAGGGAGGTAATCCAAATACAACCTTTTGGTTACTTCCCTTACACTGCTTTTAAATTATGTTTAAAGAAATGCATATTTATAAAGGAAGACCAGTATGGCCCATTAGATTTGTAAAATCTTTGACCACATTTATTTATTTGTTATGCCGAATCTAACCGTGTATTTTGATTTTTAATTTTGGGTCCAGTTTTCAAATTGGTCTACATTAAGGTCCAAAGGGTCCAAAATTAAACTTAGTTTGATTTTAACAAAAATCGAATATATGGGGTACTTTGATATGCTGAATCTAAACATGTATTTAGATTTTTGATTTTTGGCCCAGTTTTCAAGTTGGTCCAAATTGGGGTCCAAAATTAAACTTTGTTTGATTTCAACAAAAATTGAATATATGGGGTTCTTTGATATGCTGCATCTTACCATGTATTTAGATTTTTTATTTGTGGACCCCGCTATCAAATTGGTTCATATTGAGGTCAAAAGGGTCCAAAATTAAACTTTGTTTGATTTCATCAAAAATTGAATTATTGGGGTTCTTTGATATGCCAAATCTAACCATGTATTTAGATTTTTAATTTTGGGTCCCGTTTTTTAAATTGGTCTACATTAAGGTCCAAAGGGTCCAAAATTAAACTTAGTTTGATTTTAACAAAAATTGAATTCTTGGGGTTCTTTGATATGCTGAATCTAAACATGTGTTAAGGTTTTTGATTATGGGACCAGTTTTCAAGTTGGTCCAAGTTGGCGTCCAAAATTAAACTTTGTTTGATTTCAACAAAAATTGAATATATGGGGTTTTTTGATATGCTGAATCTAAACATGTATTTAGATTTTAGATTTTTGGCCCAGTTTTCAAGTTGGTCCAAATTGGGGTCCAAAATTAAACTTTGTTTGATTTCAACAAAAAATGAATATATGGGGTTCTTTGATATGCTGAATCTTACCATGTATTTAGATTTTTTATTTGTGGGCCAGCTATCAAATTGGTTCATACTGAGGTCAAAAGGGTCCAAAATTTAACTTTGTTTGATTTCATCAAAAATTGAATTATTGGGGTTCTTTGATATGCCAAATCTAACCGTGTTTTTAGATTTTTAATTTTGGGTCCCGTTTTTTTTTATTGGTCTACATTAAGGTCCAAAGGGTCCAAAATTAAACTTAGTTTGATTTTAACAAAAATTGAATTCTTGGGGTACTTTGATATGCTGAATCTAAACATGAAAGGGAGCTCATGTCAATAGATATAAACAATTCACCAATGTTTCATTCAAATTGGATAAAGCGTTTTTGAGTTAATGTTGGACATGTTGACGACGGACAACGGTATACATTGTACAATAATACGTCCCGTAAACAGGCATATAAAAATGACCAGTAAATTTCTTACTATATTTGTACAGTCCTACATAGCTTATAATAATCAGCACTTAGGAAACAGAGAATTTTCAAATAAATCTGTCACTCCAATTATAATTGTGAGATAAGACATTTACCATATGCTTTGTCATAATCTGATAACAGGAGAAAATTATTTAAAAACACTTAGTGTAATCAAACTTTATATATATAATTCACCATTTCTGTACAAAGAGAAATAACTCAATCACATTATAAATACCACTTTTGGATATTAAAAAGGGCGATAACTCAACAAGGAGAAAAGCTAAAATTGTGAAAACTGAACTTGACCTTCATTTAGTCATAGGAAACAACATATCTAAATTTGAAAAAATTTCATCAAAGCGTTTTCATGTTATTGAACGGACACTGTTTGGCAGCCGCCCGCCCGCCGTACATCACCAAATCAATAACCGATACACCGTATTTCCTTCGAAAATCTGGTTAAAAACATATTCAAATAAATGTCTCATCTTATGAAAATTTAATATTCAAATATTCGTCAAAGGCCAACATTTTTACCATCTATACCTTTTATATTATTATAAAATTCATAAACATTTATGAATTACACTGAATAATGAATTCATATATATCTTTATTGTTATTCCTGATAAATATTTTTTATATTGGGGCCGGATCGACTTTAAGGGCATACGATACAGTTTTGATCCAACAGTGATTTTTTTACGAAATTTGCATACAAGCTATTTTTCAACTATTCAATTCAAATATGTAATAAAACATATACCTTCATGTGCTACTTTAAGAGATAAATAGGGTCGAAATTTTAGACATTTACTAAAAATTTCCTTTTTTAACATTTCTATCCTTGAATAGACATACCTAACTTTTTTGTTTCAAAACTAAAAGATAAACACAAGCGGACTTTTGTAAAAACATGGATAATCTTCTTTACATAAGTATGCTCTAAATTTTTATAACAATTCTTTGGAAATAATTATTTTTTATCAAAGTTTCATGATTTTAGAAAAAAAACGGCATATTTTGCTGTATATTTATCTAATTTAAAAAAGTTTCATCTGTGACTTTTTCATAAAAATTGGTACAAATAATCTTCATACGTAATTAAACATGACAGTCAGGAATATAACTCTATAGGGTTATTACAGAAAAATAACATACATTTGTTATTGTGGACTAAAATATCAAAGAACTGTGATAACATATGTATGTTACATGTTTCATAGGGACATTATAGATCATTAGTTTAGTTAAAATGTATACAAGTTCTATTGATATTACTATTGTCTTTATGTATACTTAACTATAGAAAGATATAACAGTTCATAGTTTGCCAATCATGCATAATACACATATGTTATTACAGAAAAAATATGCCTGTAATAACTAAAGGTTGTTATCACAGCTTCTCTACATCACTCAAAAGCATTTGCTTAAACAAACATCATGCTTAATTACAATGTATTTTAATTCATTGTAAGAAATAATGACCAGAGCATGTAATGAGGTTCTGCGCAAGCTTCCCAGTAATTCCCAAGTGCCTCATATAATAAGTTACATTCCTTTAATAACTAAGCCTTGTTATTACAGCTAAGTTTATCCCTTAAAAGCCTTGTCTCATTGATTTACCATGGTTAATCAAAAATGTATTAATTTAATTAAAAAATTAGTTATCAAGGCTATGCATTTAGTTTCTGCGCAAAGTCTAAAGTGTTCCCTAGAGCCCACTATAGGTTAAAATATTTTACAAATAACAAACATATGTTATTACAGATTTAGAAAATTTAAGGAATAAAGAGTAGACAACTCATGAAAGTAACTGTAATAACAAAAATTGAATATATGGGTTTTTTTTGATATGCTGAATCTAAACATGTATTTAGATTTTAGATTTTTGGCCCAGTTTTCAAGTTGGTCCAAATTGGGGTCCAAAATTAAACTTTGTTTGATTTCAACAAAAAATGAATATATGGGGTTCTTTGATATGCTGAATCTTACCATGTATTTAGATTTTTTATTTGTGGGCCAGCTATCAAATTGGTTCATATTGAGGTCAAAAGGGTCCAAAATTTAACTTTGTTTGATTTCATCAAAAATTGAATTATTGGGGTTCTTTGATATGCCAAATCTAACCGTGTTTTTAGATTTTTAATTTTGGGTCCCGTTTTTTTTTATTGGTCTACATTAAGGTCCAAAGGGTCCAAAATTAAACTTAGTTTGATTTTAACAAAAATTGAATTCTTGGGGTACTTTGATATGCTGAATCTAAACATGAAAGGGAGCTCATGTCAATAGATATAAACAATTCACCAATGTTTCATTCAAATTGGATAAAGCGTTTTTGAGTTAATGTTGGACATGTTGACGACGGACAACGGTATACATTGTACCATAATACGTCCCGTAAACAGGCGTATAAAAATGACCAGTAAATTTCTTACTATATTTGTACAGTCCTACATAGCTTATAATAATCAGCACTTAGGAAACAGAGAATTTTCAAATAAATCTGTCACTCCAATTATAATTGTGAGATAAGACATTTACCATATGCTTTGTCATAATCTGATAACAGGAGAAAATTATTTAAAAACACTTAGTGTAATCAAACTTTATATATATAATTCACCATTTCTGTACAAAGAGAAATAACTCAATCACATTATAAATACCACTTTTGGATATTAAAAAGGGCGATAACTCAACAAGGAGAAAAGCTAAAATTGTGAAAACTGAACTTGACCTTCATTTAGTCATAGGAAACAACATATCTAAATTTGAAAAAATTTCATCAAAGCGTTTTCATGTTATTGAACGGACACTGTTTGGCAGCCGCCCGCCCGCCGTACATCACCAAATCAATAACCGATATTTCCTTCGAAAATCTGGTTAAAAACATATTCAAATAAATGTCTCATCTTATGAAAATTTAATATTCAAATATTCGTCAAAGGCCAACATTTTTACCATCTATACCTTTTATATTATTATAAAATTCATAAACATTTATGAATTACACTGAATAATGAATTCATATATATCTTTATTGTTATTCCTGATAAATATTTTTTATATTGGGGCCGGATCGACTTTAAGGGCATACGATACAGTTTTGATCCAACAGTGATTTTTTTACGAAATTTGCATACAAGCTATTTTTCAACTATTCAATTCAAATATGTAATAAAACATATACCTTCATGTGCTACTTTAAGAGATAAATAGGGTCGAAATTTTAGACATTTACTAAAAATTTCCTTTTTTAACATTTCTATCCTTGAATAGACATACCTAACTTTTTTGTTTCAAAACTAAAAGATAAACACAAGCGGACTTTTGTAAAAACATGGATAATCTTCTTTACATAAGTATGCTCTAAATTTTTATAACAATTCTTTGGAAATAATTATTTTTTATCAAAGTTTCATGATTTTAGAAAAAAAACGGCATATTTTGCTGTATATTTATCTAATTTAAAAAAGTTTCATCTGTGACTTTTTCATAAAAATTTGTACAAATAATCTTCATACGTAATTAAACATGACAGTCAGGAATATAACTCTATAGGGTTATTACAGAAAAATAACATACATTTGTTATTGTGGACTAAAATATCAAAGAACTGTGATAACATATGTATGTTACATGTTTCATAGGGACATTATAGATCATTAGTTTAGTTAAAATGTATACAAGTTCTATTGATATTACTATTGTCTTTATGTATACTTAACTATAGAAAGATATAACAGTTCATAGTTTGCCAATCATGCATAATACACATATGTTATTACAGAAAAAATATGCCTGTAATAACTAAAGGTTGTTATCACAGCTTCTCTACATCACTCAAAAGCATTTGCTTAAACAAACATCATGCTTAATTACAATGTATTTTAATTCATTGTAAGAAATAATGACCAGAGCATGTAATGAGGTTCTGCGCAAGCTTCCCAGTAATTCCCAAGTGCCTCATATAATAAGTTACATTCCTTTAATAACTAAGCCTTGTTATTACAGCTAAGTTTATCCCTTAAAAGCCTTGTCTCATTGATTTACCATGGTTAATCAAAAATGTATTAATTTAATTAAAAAATTAGTTATCAAGGCTATGCATTTAGTTTCTGCGCAAAGTCTAAAGTGTTCCCTAGAGCCCACTATAGGTTAAAATATTTTACAAATAACAAACATATGTTATTACAGATTTAGAAAATTTAAGGAATAAAGAGTAGACAACTCATGAAAGTAACTGTAATAACAAAAATTGAATATATGGGGTTTTTTGATATGCTGAATCTAAACATGTATTTAGATTTTAGATTTTTGGCCCAGTTTTCAAGTTGGTCCAAATTGGGGTCCAAAATTAAACTTTGTTTGATTTCAACAAAAAATGAATATATGGGGTTCTTTGATATGCTGAATCTTACCATGTATTTAGATTTTTTATTTGTGGGCCAGCTATCAAATTGGTTCATATTGAGGTCAAAAGGGTCCAAAATTTAACTTTGTTTGATTTCATCAAAAATTGAATTATTGGGGTTCTTTGATATGCCAAATCTAACCGTGTTTTTAGATTTTTAATTTTGGGTCCCGTTTTTTTTTATTGGTCTACATTAAGGTCCAAAGGGTCCAAAATTAAACTTAGTTTGATTTTAACAAAAATTGAATTCTTGGGGTACTTTGATATGCTGAATCTAAACATGAAAGGGAGCTCATGTCAATAGATATAAACAATTCACCAATGTTTCATTCAAATTGGATAAAGCGTTTTTGAGTTAATGTTGGACATGTTGACGACGGACAACGGTATACATTGTACCATAATACGTCCCGTAAACAGGCGTATAAAAATGACCAGTAAATTTCTTACTATATTTGTACAGTCCTACATAGCTTATAATAATCAGCACTTAGGAAACAGAGAATTTTCAAATAAATCTGTCACTCCAATTATAATTGTGAGATAAGACATTTACCATATGCTTTGTCATAATCTGATAACAGGAGAAAATTATTTAAAAACACTTAGTGTAATCAAACTTTATATATATAATTCACCATTTCTGTACAAAGAGAAATAACTCAATCACATTATAAATACCACTTTTGGATATTAAAAAGGGCGATAACTCAACAAGGAGAAAAGCTAAAATTGTGAAAACTGAACTTGACCTTCATTTAGTCATAGGAAACAACATATCTAAATTTGAAAAAATTTCATCAAAGCGTTTTCATGTTATTGAACGGACACTGTTTGGCAGCCGCCCGCCCGCCGTACATCACCAAATCAATAACCGATATTTCCTTCGAAAATCTGGTTAAAAACATATTCAAATAAATGTCTCATCTTATGAAAATTTAATATTCAAATATTCGTCAAAGGCCAACATTTTTACCATCTATACCTTTTATATTATTATAAAATTCATAAACATTTATGAATTACACTGAATAATGAATTCATATATATCTTTATTGTTATTCCTGATAAATATTTTTTATATTGGGGCCGGATCGACTTTAAGGGCATACGATACAGTTTTGATCCAACAGTGATTTTTTTACGAAATTTGCATACAAGCTATTTTTCAACTATTCAATTCAAATATGTAATAAAACATATACCTTCATGTGCTACTTTAAGAGATAAATAGGGTCGAAATTTTAGACATTTACTAAAAATTTCCTTTTTTAACATTTCTATCCTTGAATAGACATACCTAACTTTTTTGTTTCAAAACTAAAAGATAAACACAAGCGGACTTTTGTAAAAACATGGATAATCTTCTTTACATAAGTATGCTCTAAATTTTTATAACAATTCTTTGGAAATAATTATTTTTTATCAAAGTTTCATGATTTTAGAAAAAAAACGGCATATTTTGCTGTATATTTATCTAATTTAAAAAAGTTTCATCTGTGACTTTTTCATAAAAATTGGTACAAATAATCTTCATACGTAATTAAACATGACAGTCAGGAATATAACTCTATAGGGTTATTACAGAAAAATAACATACATTTGTTATTGTGGACTAAAATATCAAAGAACTGTGATAACATATGTATGTTACATGTTTCATAGGGACATTATAGATCATTAGTTTAGTTAAAATGTATACAAGTTCTATTGATATTACTATTGTCTTTATGTATACTTAACTATAGAAAGATATAACAGTTCATAGTTTGCCAATCATGCATAATACACATATGTTATTACAGAAAAAATATGCCTGTAATAACTAAAGGTTGTTATCACAGCTTCTCTACATCACTCAAAAGCATTTGCTTAAACAAACATCATGCTTAATTACAATGTATTTTAATTCATTGTAAGAAATAATGACCAGAGCATGTAATGAGGTTCTGCGCAAGCTTCCCAGTAATTCCCAAGTGCCTCATATAATAAGTTACATTCCTTTAATAACTAAGCCTTGTTATTACAGCTAAGTTTATCCCTTAAAAGCCTTGTCTCATTGATTTACCATGGTTAATCAAAAATGTATTAATTTAATTAAAAAATTAGTTATCAAGGCTATGCATTTAGTTTCTGCGCAAAGTCTAAAGTGTTCCCTAGAGCCCACTATAGGTTAAAATATTTTACAAATAACAAACATATGTTATTACAGATTTAGAAAATTTAAGGAATAAAGAGTAGACAACTCATGAAAGTAACTGTAATAACAAAAATTGAATATATGGGTTTTTTTTGATATGCTGAATCTAAACATGTATTTAGATTTTAGATTTTTGGCCCAGTTTTCAAGTTGGTCCAAATTGGGGTCCAAAATTAAACTTTGTTTGATTTCAACAAAAAATGAATATATGGGGTTCTTTGATATGCTGAATCTTACCATGTATTTAGATTTTTTATTTGTGGGCCAGCTATCAAATTGGTTCATATTGAGGTCAAAAGGGTCCAAAATTTAACTTTGTTTGATTTCATCAAAAATTGAATTATTGGGGTTCTTTGATATGCCAAATCTAACCGTGTTTTTAGATTTTTAATTTTGGGTCCCGTTTTTTTTTATTGGTCTACATTAAGGTCCAAAGGGTCCAAAATTAAACTTAGTTTGATTTTAACAAAAATTGAATTCTTGGGGTACTTTGATATGCTGAATCTAAACATGAAAGGGAGCTCATGTCAATAGATATAAACAATTCACCAATGTTTCATTCAAATTGGATAAAGCGTTTTTGAGTTAATGTTGGACATGTTGACGACGGACAACGGTATACATTGTACCATAATACGTCCCGTAAACAGGCGTATAAAAATGACCAGTAAATTTCTTACTATATTTGTACAGTCCTACATAGCTTATAATAATCAGCACTTAGGAAACAGAGAATTTTCAAATAAATCTGTCACTCCAATTATAATTGTGAGATAAGACATTTACCATATGCTTTGTCATAATCTGATAACAGGAGAAAATTATTTAAAAACACTTAGTGTAATCAAACTTTATATATATAATTCACCATTTCTGTACAAAGAGAAATAACTCAATCACATTATAAATACCACTTTTGGATATTAAAAAGGGCGATAACTCAACAAGGAGAAAAGCTAAAATTGTGAAAACTGAACTTGACCTTCATTTAGTCATAGGAAACAACATATCTAAATTTGAAAAAATTTCATCAAAGCGTTTTCATGTTATTGAACGGACACTGTTTGGCAGCCGCCCGCCCGCCGTACATCACCAAATCAATAACCGATATTTCCTTCGAAAATCTGGTTAAAAACATATTCAAATAAATGTCTCATCTTATGAAAATTTAATATTCAAATATTCGTCAAAGGCCAACATTTTTACCATCTATACCTTTTATATTATTATAAAATTCATAAACATTTATGAATTACACTGAATAATGAATTCATATATATCTTTATTGTTATTCCTGATAAATATTTTTTATATTGGGGCCGGATCGACTTTAAGGGCATACGATACAGTTTTGATCCAACAGTGATTTTTTTACGAAATTTGCATACAAGCTATTTTTCAACTATTCAATTCAAATATGTAATAAAACATATACCTTCATGTGCTACTTTAAGAGATAAATAGGGTCGAAATTTTAGACATTTACTAAAAATTTCCTTTTTTAACATTTCTATCCTTGAATAGACATACCTAACTTTTTTGTTTCAAAACTAAAAGATAAACACAAGCGGACTTTTGTAAAAACATGGATAATCTTCTTTACATAAGTATGCTCTAAATTTTTATAACAATTCTTTGGAAATAATTATTTTTTATCAAAGTTTCATGATTTTAGAAAAAAAACGGCATATTTTGCTGTATATTTATCTAATTTAAAAAAGTTTCATCTGTGACTTTTTCATAAAAATTGGTACAAATAATCTTCATACGTAATTAAACATGACAGTCAGGAATATAACTCTATAGGGTTATTACAGAAAAATAACATACATTTGTTATTGTGGACTAAAATATCAAAGAACTGTGATAACATATGTATGTTACATGTTTCATAGGGACATTATAGATCATTAGTTTAGTTAAAATGTATACAAGTTCTATTGATATTACTATTGTCTTTATGTATACTTAACTATAGAAAGATATAACAGTTCATAGTTTGCCAATCATGCATAATACACATATGTTATTACAGAAAAAATATGCCTGTAATAACTAAAGGTTGTTATCACAGCTTCTCTACATCACTCAAAAGCATTTGCTTAAACAAACATCATGCTTAATTACAATGTATTTTAATTCATTGTAAGAAATAATGACCAGAGCATGTAATGAGGTTCTGCGCAAGCTTCCCAGTAATTCCCAAGTGCCTCATATAATAAGTTACATTCCTTTAATAACTAAGCCTTGTTATTACAGCTAAGTTTATCCCTTAAAAGCCTTGTCTCATTGATTTACCATGGTTAATCAAAAATGTATTAATTTAATTAAAAAATTAGTTATCAAGGCTATGCATTTAGTTTCTGCGCAAAGTCTAAAGTGTTCCCTAGAGCCCACTATAGGTTAAAATATTTTACAAATAACAAACATATGTTATTACAGATTTAGAAAATTTAAGGAATAAAGAGTAGACAACTCATGAAAGTAACTGTAATAACAAAAATTGAATATATGGGTTTTTTTTGATATGCTGAATCTAAACATGTATTTAGATTTTAGATTTTTGGCCCAGTTTTCAAGTTGGTCCAAATTGGGGTCCAAAATTAAACTTTGTTTGATTTCAACAAAAAATGAATATATGGGGTTCTTTGATATGCTGAATCTTACCATGTATTTAGATTTTTTATTTGTGGGCCAGCTATCAAATTGGTTCATATTGAGGTCAAAAGGGTCCAAAATTTAACTTTGTTTGATTTCATCAAAAATTGAATTATTGGGGTTCTTTGATATGCCAAATCTAACCGTGTTTTTAGATTTTTAATTTTGGGTCCCGTTTTTTTTTATTGGTCTACATTAAGGTCCAAAGGGTCCAAAATTAAACTTAGTTTGATTTTAACAAAAATTGAATTCTTGGGGTACTTTGATATGCTGAATCTAAACATGAAAGGGAGCTCATGTCAATAGATATAAACAATTCACCAATGTTTCATTCAAATTGGATAAAGCGTTTTTGAGTTAATGTTGGACATGTTGACGACGGACAACGGTATACATTGTACCATAATACGTCCCGTAAACAGGCGTATAAAAATGACCAGTAAATTTCTTACTATATTTGTACAGTCCTACATAGCTTATAATAATCAGCACTTAGGAAACAGAGAATTTTCAAATAAATCTGTCACTCCAATTATAATTGTGAGATAAGACATTTACCATATGCTTTGTCATAATCTGATAACAGGAGAAAATTATTTAAAAACACTTAGTGTAATCAAACTTTATATATATAATTCACCATTTCTGTACAAAGAGAAATAACTCAATCACATTATAAATACCACTTTTGGATATTAAAAAGGGCGATAACTCAACAAGGAGAAAAGCTAAAATTGTGAAAACTGAACTTGACCTTCATTTAGTCATAGGAAACAACATATCTAAATTTGAAAAAATTTCATCAAAGCGTTTTCATGTTATTGAACGGACACTGTTTGGCAGCCGCCCGCCCGCCGTACATCACCAAATCAATAACCGATATTTCCTTCGAAAATCTGGTTAAAAACATATTTAAATAAATGTCTCATCTTATGAAAATTTAATATTCAAATATTCGTCAAAGGCCAACATTTTTACCATCTATACCTTTTATATTATTATAAAATTCATAAACATTTATGAATTACACTGAATAATGAATTCATATATATCTTTATTGTTATTCCTGATAAATATTTTTTATATTGGGGCCGGATCGACTTTAAGGGCATACGATACAGTTTTGATCCAACAGTGATTTTTTTACGAAATTTGCATACAAGCTATTTTTCAACTATTCAATTCAAATATGTAATAAAACATATACCTTCATGTGCTACTTTAAGAGATAAATAGGGTCGAAATTTTAGACATTTACTAAAAATTTCCTTTTTTAACATTTCTATCCTTGAATAGACATACCTAACTTTTTTGTTTCAAAACTAAAAGATAAACACAAGCGGACTTTTGTAAAAACATGGATAATCTTCTTTACATAAGTATGCTCTAAATTTTTATAACAATTCTTTGGAAATAATTATTTTTTATCAAAGTTTCATGATTTTAGAAAAAAAACGGCATATTTTGCTGTATATTTATCTAATTTAAAAAAGTTTCATCTGTGACTTTTTCATAAAAATTGGTACAAATAATCTTCATACGTAATTAAACATGACAGTCAGGAATATAACTCTATAGGGTTATTACAGAAAAATAACATACATTTGTTATTGTGGACTAAAATATCAAAGAACTGTGATAACATATGTATGTTACATGTTTCATAGGGACATTATAGATCATTAGTTTAGTTAAAATGTATACAAGTTCTATTGATATTACTATTGTCTTTATGTATACTTAACTATAGAAAGATATAACAGTTCATAGTTTGCCAATCATGCATAATACACATATGTTATTACAGAAAAAATATGCCTGTAATAACTAAAGGTTGTTATCACAGCTTCTCTACATCACTCAAAAGCATTTGCTTAAACAAACATCATGCTTAATTACAATGTATTTTAATTCATTGTAAGAAATAATGACCAGAGCATGTAATGAGGTTCTGCGCAAGCTTCCCAGTAATTCCCAAGTGCCTCATATAATAAGTTACATTCCTTTAATAACTAAGCCTTGTTATTACAGCTAAGTTTATCCCTTAAAAGCCTTGTCTCATTGATTTACCATGGTTAATCAAAAATGTATTAATTTAATTAA
Organism: Mytilus californianus; assembly: GCF_021869535.1. Classification (NCBI taxonomy): domain Eukaryota; kingdom Metazoa; phylum Mollusca; class Bivalvia; order Mytilida; family Mytilidae; genus Mytilus; species Mytilus californianus. The sequence goes on along the minus strand of NW_026262679.1, from coordinate 24,929,216 downwards.
AAAATTAGTTATCAAGGCTATGCATTTAGTTTCTGCGCAAAGTCTAAAGTGTTCCCTAGAGCCCACTATAGGTTAAAATATTTTACAAATAACAAACATATGTTATTACAGATTTAGAAAATTTAAGGAATAAAGAGTAGACAACTCATGAAAGTAACTGTAATAACAAAAATTGAATATATGGGGTTTTTTGATATGCTGAATCTAAACATGTATTTAGATTTTAGATTTTTGGCCCAGTTTTCAAGTTGGTCCAAATTGGGGTCCAAAATTAAACTTTGTTTGATTTCAACAAAAAATGAATATATGGGGTTCTTTGATATGCTGAATCTTACCATGTATTTAGATTTTTTATTTGTGGGCCAGCTATCAAATTGGTTCATATTGAGGTCAAAAGGGTCCAAAATTTAACTTTGTTTGATTTCATCAAAAATTGAATTATTGGGGTTCTTTGATATGCCAAATCTAACCGTGTTTTTAGATTTTTAATTTTGGGTCCCGTTTTTTTTTATTGGTCTACATTAAGGTCCAAAGGGTCCAAAATTAAACTTAGTTTGATTTTAACAAAAATTGAATTCTTGGGGTACTTTGATATGCTGAATCTAAACATGAAAGGGAGCTCATGTCAATAGATATAAACAATTCACCAATGTTTCATTCAAATTGGATAAAGCGTTTTTGAGTTAATGTTGGACATGTTGACGACGGACAACGGTATACATTGTACCATAATACGTCCCGTAAACAGGCGTATAAAAATGACCAGTAAATTTCTTACTATATTTGTACAGTCCTACATAGCTTATAATAATCAGCACTTAGGAAACAGAGAATTTTCAAATAAATCTGTCACTCCAATTATAATTGTGAGATAAGACATTTACCATATGCTTTGTCATAATCTGATAACAGGAGAAAATTATTTAAAAACACTTAGTGTAATCAAACTTTATATATATAATTCACCATTTCTGTACAAAGAGAAATAACTCAATCACATTATAAATACCACTTTTGGATATTAAAAAGGGCGATAACTCAACAAGGAGAAAAGCTAAAATTGTGAAAACTGAACTTGACCTTCATTTAGTCATAGGAAACAACATATCTAAATTTGAAAAAATTTCATCAAAGCGTTTTCATGTTATTGAACGGACACTGTTTGGCAGCCGCCCGCCCGCCGTACATCACCAAATCAATAACCGATATTTCCTTCGAAAATCTGGTTAAAAACATATTCAAATAAATGTCTCATCTTATGAAAATTTAATATTCAAATATTCGTCAAAGGCCAACATTTTTACCATCTATACCTTTTATATTATTATAAAATTCATAAACATTTATGAATTACACTGAATAATGAATTCATATATATCTTTATTGTTATTCCTGATAAATATTTTTTATATTGGGGCCGGATCGACTTTAAGGGCATACGATACAGTTTTGATCCAACAGTGATTTTTTTACGAAATTTGCATACAAGCTATTTTTCAACTATTCAATTCAAATATGTAACAAAACATATACCTTCATGTGCTACTTTAAGAGATAAATAGGGTCGAAATTTTAGACATTTACTAAAAATTTCCTTTTTTAACATTTCTATCCTTGAATAGACATACCTAACTTTTTTGTTTCAAAACTAAAAGATAAACACAAGCGGACTTTTGTAAAAACATGGATAATCTTCTTTACATAAGTATGCTCTAAATTTTTATAACAATTCTTTGGAAATAATTATTTTTTATCAAAGTTTCATGATTTTAGAAAAAAAACGGCATATTTTGCTGTATATTTATCTAATTTAAAAAAGTTTCATCTGTGACTTTTTCATAAAAATTGGTACAAATAATCTTCATACGTAATTAAACATGACATGCATGATGTCATTTTAAAAAAGAGGGGTCCATGAACTCATTTTCAGGTTAAAATAGGCTGAATGATAGAAATCAATCGAAAAATGCATCTTTTCTCGATATGTCACAGTTTGACGTTGCGAAAATAACATTTTACGTTAGCAACGTCATTACCTCCCCTGTAACTGTATCGTATGCCCTTAAATTTGGGGCCAGATCGACTTGGGCCGGATCGACTTGGGCCGGATCGACTTGGGACATAACGACTTGGGACGGATGGACTTGGGGCCGGATTGACATGAAAGATTTTTAGATATAAAGAACAGGAATAATGAGCAACAATAATAAAGAATAGAGAAAATGGTCTAAAAATAAAACAATACAGAAATGAAGGACCCCAACCAGATCCTCTTTAATGTTACCCAGTGTTACCCATTCTCATGTAGGAGTTACAAATTCTAATATATGTTGATTTTAGAACACATTTCTGGACACACATGGGTAAGACCACAACTAAAATACAGTAGTTCAGAATGAACTTGAAGGATGCATCAAAAAGGGGGTGGAAACTGGAAATGATACAAAACAGGGCGGTAACCAACATCTATAATTATCAACCCTGTTCAATGACAACAATTTTAATATCTATGAAGAAGTCTACACTTGAAACAAGGAGTACAGTCATCTCAGAAGATGTTATACCACCAACAGGAGTCACCGAAATTCCACAGCGCCGTATCTTTTTAACAACAGAAAATGTGACACAGTCACTCAGTCAGTAGCATGCAACTACAATGCAACATTTAAATATGAACACAACTTCTACCCAAGGACAATCCGAGACAGGAATGAGGAAGGAGTAGAAGTAGACATTTTTCTATAAACTTAGGGCAAAACTAAAACTTCAAACTCTGGTTATCGTTACTTAGTTTTAGTAATAAAGGGTGAACGATGAGGGTTTTTTACCCATTAAACTATCGACTAAAATTAGTTTTTGCATAATTTTTGAAGTGTTCAATGAATTAAAACAGTTACTATTCCTACGTGTGGGTGTTGTTCATTTTACATTTACCTGTGAAAGAGGTGATGATAATTTATGGACAAACAAAAACCTTAAAGAACGTATATCAGCTATGATTATTACAAGCTATACAAACTTCAAAGAATTGGACCATCAATTAATTATTAAATAAAACATACATTGTTGTGTTATATATCTGGAATGCTGTCAATAATTTCCTTTCTGTATATATATGGAAACCATCGAAAGCGAAAGTAGATTGATCAAATAAAATAGAACACAAACAGGAATGGAGAGCGATTTATTTCCGGAAATAAAGCCTGAACAAACATATTTTTAGCACTAAGTCTTGTCGTCAATATGTGTGCAGTGGTGTAGCTACATTAACACCAAGACGCACGTGTAAACACATCGTCAAACCAACTTAAAAAAAATAATGAGTCTCATAAATAGCTGATTGTGTATTCTAAACTCAGTGTATTTTCTATCGTTGTCCTTTTTCAAATTTTCGTTTTTTAATGCTCTTCAACTTTGTAATTCTAATATGGCTAGCCACTGGCTGTTCAAGTTGATTCAAGTTCCACTGATAAGTCGCATGTACACGATGGGTAAGGTTGTCCTGCCAGAGTATGTTCTGTGTTGGTGATTTGGTCCAGATTCTGTGCTTTTGGTTTTTGTGTACATTCTATTAGAACGGACATAAAAAAAAAACTCTGTTGATTATTTTTTTCAAAATACCTTATAAACTATACCTCGCAAGATCATATAAAATAGAATTTTTTATTACAAAATTCGTGCAAATTCTGAAAAAGAAATTGTCCTGGCAATTTGCTGGTGATACAGATACAGACACTTATGTCCTGGTACTATGTTCTTTCTCGGCATACAACATCTTATTTTTATATCAATAATTTTCTGTTTGGGAATAATATAATACGTAAAACTAAAATTGGTTTATATGCACCTGCGATCATTTTTTTTTTTCTGAAGTGCATAAAAGATGAATACCTAAATGCTCTGACATAAGGTGCTTTGTAGCCGATTTTCTTAAAGTATTAGACAATGATATCCATGTTGGTGATATGTACAAACTACAAATAAAAATGAAAATAACTCTTGATAAGTTTTATGTGTCCGATGCGCTTTACTGGATTTCTCTTCATCAACGATCTTGAAAAGCCAAATATTTTGAACCTTTGAATAAAGTTATTCTAAAAGGTTATCAATATAACACTGTAGTACGATCTTTGAATGCTGTCGTTATCCGTATACTTACATTGATTGTGTTATCATTAAACGATCTTAAATTAAAACACAATTAAATATAAATTGCTATATAGTTATGATAACTCGCAATCATATTTAACCGGTAACATTCTATGTATGCCCCTCCCAAGTCATGTAATTCATTGGTAATCGTTGGTTGCTATCTGTCATATTTGTTTTTCGTTTATTGTTTTATCAAAAATGACGCCTTTGCTTTTTTCGTTTGAATTGTTTTCGCTTTTTTCTTGACGGTTCATTTTATTAATTACTATACAGTGTGTGTTTTGCTCATTGTTGGATGCCGTACGGTTACATATATATATAATTGCATACATCCACTTCATTTGGTTTCTGGTGGATAATTGTCTTATTGGCAATCATACCACATCTTTTTATTTCTATATTATCTAATCATTTTCAATTATTTAAAGAAATGTGTTTAATAAAGAAAAAAAAATAGTTGTATTATCTCCAATTTCCTCAAGTGACTAAGATCAATCAGAAAATTAGGAAAACTTAATTTTTAGATCAATCAGAATATTTTGAGGAATATTTTAGTTTCAGAAGTTTTATGAATACTTGAAGAACAAAAAATAATAATTAAAGTGATAAATCAAAGGATGCGTTTGGTAAAAGTCAATAAGACAGCAACACAACAACAACAAAAAAGGTTTTTAGAAAACTAAAAAATGCAATAGTATACCGTCTTGTATTTTATTGACTTGTGTAAGAACGGTTACATTCTGGTTTGCCCACTTTTAATTACCCCAATTATCAAATGGTTATATAAACAAAAAAGACAAAAGGTTTACTGATTGGAAAATTGTATAGTCTGTTCCAATTACTGGTAAGTTGCTATTTTATATGTACATATATCTCTGTAAAATTATATATGATAAGTTTGTATGCAATTGATGCATATTAAAATGTAATTTTTTTCTTCATTTATTTGGTGGTGAAATTTTCATTGAATTGATTCTTTGAAGGAGATAAATGAAAATAAATAATAAATCGATTTTGATATTAATTTTTAATTGCACTAAAACAATTAACATTGTCAATATTACATAAACATCATTAGCACTGAAATTAATCATTCAGAATGCATTTAAAGCATCAAACATAATATGCAAACATAACATTGGAAACAATTACAAATTTCATGTACAAGAATGTCTTTAATTTAAGTGCAGAAGGTGTGATGCTGCATCTGCGTATTCTAGCACATCCACAGGTCCTTGTTCATATTTAGCTTTCAGTCCCTGAAGTCTTGCATCGTTTTCTCTGTATCTGCGTCTTTTTGGTTGACGGGCCCCTCTTGCAGCATACTGTATGATGGTACACTCAGTGAAAGCTTGAGTTTTCTGAAGCACCTCGATCAATTATCTCATAAATATTTGGGTGTGCGTGTTGGACCATCATCTTGATTTAATTGTGCCAGCCTTCCAAGTGTTTGGTAGTGCGTGGTCCCTCAGTCAGGTAGTTGTTCCAGAGGAAGCGGTGTCCTTCAACCCAATATTCGGTGACGTAATCTGTAAAAGTGGTTGTGTCAGGAACATTCTCTGCTTCAGCTATTTCTTCTAATGTTTATAGTTTTTATTATAATATTTTGTCCTTTTCAAATCTCGAAATTAATTTTCTTATAACATTTATCTCTTTTTAAATTATATTTATAGTTTTTGTTATAATATTTTTCCTTTTTAAATCTCAATATTGAATCAATTTTCAATCAAAATTATATATATTCTTTATAAGATTTTACAGGTAAATTACAGGTAAATAATATGCCTAAATTTAAGAAACAGACTTTAATTTACTTTTGACTTTAATTATTTATCCCTTGTAATTTTTTATTAGCTGTGTATTTGCATTCAGGTGTCACAGGTCAAATTTATTCGTTCATTGTGTGTTAATTTACGTTTTTTGATTGAGTTAAGCCTTCCAATTGATATTTTATAGTGTGTTTTTCTATGTTGTGATGTTATACTATTGTTTCAAAAAAGGGAGAAGGTTTGGTACCATTCAAACGTTTAATCCCGCAGCAGATGTTTGCACTTGTCCTAAGTCAGGAATCTGATTACAGTAGTTGTCGTCTGTTTATGTAGTTCATACGTGTTTCTCGTTTCTCGTTTTTATATAGATTAGACCGTTGGTTTTTCCGTTTGAATGGTTTTACACTAGTAATTTTTTGGGGCCCTTTATAGCTTGCTGTTCGGTGTGAGCCAATGCTCCGTGTTGAAGGCCGTACCTTGACCTATAATGGTTTACTTTTATAAATTGTAACTTGGATGGAGAGTTGTCTCATTGGCACTCTTACCACATCTTCCTATATCTATTTAATTGTTAAAACAACAATTCCCCCTATGTTTATTAATGCATGTAATTAAAAGTGGGCAAACCAGGACACCGTAAGAACCTATACCGTTTAACACCAGCCGAGACTGAGTTTACCGGTTTAGCTCATAACGGTAATGTATAAGTATATTGTCAGTCACTTAGTGTGTCGTCTTTGTAAATTTTTCGCTTAAAATGTTTGAAAACACTAGTGTACGTATATATATATGGTATAATCAGTAGTTTATATGTTAAGATCAAACTAATATTTCTAGACATACTGCTCAGCTCTTCTGTCAAAATCGTGAACTACTAATAAAATGGGACAGTCCTAACAAGTCCTAAAAAAATGCCGTCAGACGTCAGAGCAAGTCTCGGACTACTAAAAAGTGTTACTCATTTTATTAGTAACATCAGAAGTCCATTATTCTGCTATTATTGCTAATAAATTGAATCTGTTTCTGAAGCAACTCTGGCATTAAAGTCCCAATAAAGTAATATATGACCTTGGTTTTAGTAGGATGCAATATCCTTCTCTAAACATGCAAGAATATCATGGTCAGTCAAGTCCTTTAGAGTATGAGGACCCTTCCGGCAAATTATACACAACCAGAGACATATTGTATATGACTACATATGTTTTATTATATTTTAAACTACTTTACTGGATTCTTAGTATGCGATGTATTTTATGCAACCAACTAAGTTAACTATATATCCCCATGTCTCTTACATCTAGATAATAGGTAAGTACCATTTTAAAACCTTGTAGACTTCTTAAGGTTAAATCTTATATTTTAAAATCGTACAAACTCAGATTTTTAAAATCAATTTTTTTATGTCTGTCATATTTGTTTTTCGTTAATTGTTTTGTTATAAATTAGGCCGTTAGTTTTCTCAATTGACTTGTTTCATATTTTTCATATCGGGGCCTTTTATAGCCGACTATACGGTATGAGTTTTTCTCGTTGTTGAAGGCCGTACGGTTGCCTATAATTGCTTACATCCACTTTATTTGAACTTTGGTGGATAGTTGTCTCATTGGCAATCATACCTCATCTCCTTATTTGTATAAAGTCTTATCAATGAGTTTTATCCATTTTGAAATAATATAAGTTTTATATATAATTTCTTGTCAGACGGATGTGTACAGTGTAAATACATGTTGAAGTATCTCTCTCCTTTTGCCATTTTTCCTTTGTTTTATCTAATTAACATTTATAACTATATTAACAAGGTAAATTAAATTATCAGTCTATGGAAAGTGCGAATCGAGAAAACCGTTTCTTATGTGGAGTCGCGATATTTTCTAATATGAAATTGTAAATATGCAGATACTCCATGAGTTAAAAGATGTTTTTTGCAATAAATTTTGTTCTAATATTAAAATATATAAATACGTTCAGTCCGAAATTATTTCACGCGATACACAGAAGAGTTTTATGTATTACCATTAATCAATAGAGTGTGAAATCGAATATTATAAGCCTTTCGAGGTCGTTTTAAAGGTAAATAATCAAATGGACCCGTTAAACGAGCAACACTGAGGTAAGATTTCTTCATGAACATATAAACTGATAACCAATAATTTAAATATCAACGAAAATCAAGTCTTGAAATATGCTCAATATCAAAGTAAAAGCAAAAGTTTATGTCCTTTCATACTGCTACGTTTTTCTTTTGTAAATAAATAATTAATTATATGCTATTTATTTTATTGTAGATTCGATATTTTTTTAATGTTGTTGCGGTATGTTTTTATTGTAACTATACGTTTCATGTTATATGCGGTAGCAGTCTTAGCCCATTGCTTACTATCAAAATCAATTTTTGAGACATCTATCGAAATTCATAATTTTGTATTAGATAAAAGTTATATGGCAGATGTTTTGATCTAGTTCCCTTGATTGATTGCGTTTTTTTAAATTGCCTAACAAGTTCGGTATTTTTGTTATACTTTTTTATATGTGATTGATAAAATCATTGTATATAGACCGACCCGAATTTTTGTTCAAATTGGTGCCATCGACATAACATCTATTAAACTTCTATACGCATTTCCGATATCCTTACTACGTGTAAACTGTATAAATGGTGAAAAATCCTTAACACAACTCTAAATACATATACATTGTTTGCGCACTTTTTTTAACATGTTTAATTTCGTTACATGTTTAGATTGAAGAAAGTGTTTAGGATTGTGTTTATGATCATGTTTAGCTTAGAAATTAGTGTTAAAGCCCAAAAAACTTTGAATTCTAAAACAAATTTAAAAGTGCTTATATTCAAGACATATGCACATTTGATGTGTTTACTTAGAAATGTGTTTAGATAATTCTATACACCAGTTTTCAGGCATGTCAAATAGATGATCGCTGGAAAAAAAAACTTACTTTAATGGAAAAGAAAAACGTTTCCTAGTTCACAACTAAAAAATTATGTTCTTACTTTCCACATTTTAACCTATCGAATGCAGTTCTTTGCCTTTATAATCTTCGTGCATAATTCGATAAAACTGCAATAACATTACATCAAATATAGATTTTCCAGATATAAGAGGACGAATAATGTTAGTATAAATATTATTGTCTCGCCTCTACGTAATGGAGGCGTGCTGTTTCCGGTGGCGTCGGCAGCGTCAACATTTTTTTTCTAATTTTGCGATAAGGTAATTTTTTTTTAAATGGGGACCACTAACGATAAGTCAATTGATATTTGGTATGCATTTGTATTAGCATTGGCATACGGCTGTTATAGAGATAATAAGGCCTCGCCCCCTGAACGATAGTTCATTGACTGCGAAAGTTTTGCATCGCTTACAAAGTCAGGAATATGACATTTGTTTTCCATTCGTTTAATGTGTTTGAGCTTTTGATTTTGCCATTTGATAAGGGACTTTCATATTTGAATTTTCCATGGAGTTCGGTATTTTTGTTATTTTACTTTTTAAAGTTAGAGTTTTTGATTATGTCAGTTTAAGGAGAACCATTGACAATAGGTCAACGATATTTGGTATGCAGTTGTAACAGCATTATCATATCGACTGTCATTTCCAAGGAGATTATTTGGCCCTTCAACTTCAGTCATATTTCATTGATTATGAATGTTCTGTATAATAAATGCATGATAAAGTATTTTCCTTTTTATTTCAACAACTACATTTAACTATCAAAATTACATATAGGCATGACAGATGATACATATATCTGTGTCAACACTTTATTATTCTAGACTGACACTAGCCAGATATTTTTTTTTTAGCGGAAGTTGATAGGTAGCAAATACTGTGCAATATTGAAATGTAAACACAAAATTGATCGACGCACAGGGGATATTGAGCATCGTGTCTACTTCTTTATAAGCGTATAATTGGTTTATTATGTACGTAAATCATCTATACGAAATTTCAGTTATATTTTGCCTGTCCCATCGAACCTGTCATGAATAATTGAAATTTAAATGAAACATAAGAAGAAATAGCATTATTATCCTATTACAAGTGATTGTGGCGTAGAATGCAATCGAATAAGCTCAATGGCAATTCCACTGTCTTTGGTAATCATTGTCAAAGTATTTGGACACCTCAAAATTATAGATCGTGCCAGAGACATATAATACAAGAGATTCGCAACTCGGCGAAATCCCGTAATAACACGCGGCCACTAGTTAAACCTCGTGAGATCTCCTTAGGTAATAAAGTCATTAATAAAAGTACTTGAATTAAGGACGAATGTTTAAGCATAACATAAACTGTTTCAGTGTTAAATTTATCATAATTAATTAAATAATTTGAGTACATATATAATTATTTATTTTAATGTAATTTTGATTTTAGATTTGTATTATTGAAAAAGAGACATAATTTGATATTGTATTAAAAAAAACTGATATTAAATAATTAACACTTGATAAATTGTGTCAGAGTTCATTTCATTTGATAGTTACATAATAGTTTCTATTGAATATACACCTGTCTCGGAGACATAATTTCACAGTGTGACATGTATATTAGGTTTCGATGACCAGGTAAATCACGAACATGTTATAAATTATGAGTTTTAATTGACACCTTGTAAACAAGAAGTTGTTACACCACAGGTGTCCACACTCTTTCCAAAAATACAATTCACAAAATGTAAAATTAATTAATGCGGAAAAAAACTTAATTTATTTGTTAATTAATTGTTAATCATGATAGGCTTTGTTTTTTATTCTTGATATTTATAAATTATTAAAATTTTATTTATTTTTATATTCATCTTTTATTGGGCTTGCATTGAGTTTTTTCTGTAGGATTGTCGGTAAATGTTTGATTTCTAAGTGTTGTTTGACAGTTTCATCATAGGCTTGCATATTGAGTTGTTTTTTAAATGATTGTCGGTAAATTTATGGTTTCTTCATATTCGAAGTGTGTATTGAGAATTAATATTTAAGAAAATTACAATTAATTTCTCATTTGAATAAAGCTTCATTCATGTGTACGCAATATGGAAAATTCCGATTTTATTTCGTGAGATGACAATCTTAATAGTTACGACTTAGATATACTCCTAGTTGAATAAACTGATAACGAACTCTTTGTTGACAGTGAAAAGGACGAAAACATAAGCGAGAGACCCACCAACAAAAACAATTGACAATACTGCATACATAGATGGATACGTGTGTTCGAAGCAACACAAAATCTATAAAAAACACAACATTGAAGTGGGAGCCGAGGTCATACATCAAAGCAACATGGAAGACACTATTTAAAAAGTATTTTATAACCTTATTTCCACGAGACAATCATTTGTAGTGGTTTTTGTCTTTTAATCATTTGTAGTGGTTTTTGTCTTTTAATCATTTGTAGTGGTTTTTGTCTTTTAATCATTTGTAGTGGTTTTTGTCTTTTTATTCTGGGGTAAAGAGATGGCAGTTTAAAAGTAAGATTGTTTATGTGTATACATATACAAATCCTTGGTGTAAATAAAATCTTTTATTATCAAATATATATATATTTATCTTTTGCAGTCACCATTGAAATGTCCTCAATACGATTTTAATTTAAAAATGAATTAGGTTCATGTTTTGAATGAGAAGCGTAGTCTGAAACGACAACAGATGCATGAAGCTCATTCATAATATTACGACCAGCAGAAGGTTTCCTTTACTAGGAAAATTTTACTCCTTTTGTAAATTTACTGCATTTGTTCATCTTTGGCACCCTAAAAAGAAGAAAAAAACAATGACTTCAGAATAGGAGAAAATAAACAACTTTGCCATAAACAGAATGAAAAATGAATAAATTGTCTAACAAAATGCAGGCTATAAATTTCATAGTGCACAAAAATGAAGGACTGATTTAAGGAAATTTGTGCATGAACAATTTCAATATTTAGCCAGTTTAATAAAAAAAAAAAGAAAAGAAAAGAAAAAAAATTGGGAGTAATATATATCCCCATAATATGACATATTTATTTGTAAATTTCTAGTTTTGACGAAACAGATTGATAAAATTAGCATAGCTGGCTTTGTGTATTAATAACAAAATAATAGTCACCTTTGTTGATATTTTTAGAAATAACTGTTATTGCCCCATAAAATTATATATTTATTAGCATATTTCCAAGTTTTAAGAAAAAAATTGGGAGATCAAATGGTTTCTACGGCAATAGGTGAAGTAAAATGGGCCGAGTTTTAACTTTGTTTGTATTTGATTAATCTCATCATTAGAACACATTTTATCAATAACAAATTATTATAATTAGTTTTTTGTAACTTTTAAATATACTTGCATGCTTTAGCTGTGAAAGGTATCGGCATTATCCATTAGAAAAATCGTGAGGCGTAGAACCTTTTTCACAACAATAGCGGTTTTTTACCCATAAATCCATCGGATTAATCGGCTTTCCGGTGGCCACGTCATTTCATTGGCTGTTATATAGACTCTACTAGAGTTGCGAATCTCTTGTATTATATGTCTCTGATCGTGCAAATAGGTTTTATTTAATGCAAATGCATATTTACTCGTATAAATACAACATACTTGGGATCAAGTTTTCAAAATACTTGGCAAGTTGTATATATGTTTGTCCTGATAAAAATACGTCTATGTTTTAAAAAGAATAAGTGTGAGCCAAAATTTGCTCCTAGAGTTGCAGTCATCCCTTCACTTGCAAATGTACCCCATGCAAGCTCAGTACAGCATCCAGCTTGCATTATCATTTATAAGTGTAACAAGAAAATGTTCCGCTGTGAAATATGTTGCAAAGGAACTTATTTTCTGTGTATAAGGTTCGAGCGGAACTTATTCATTGATTTCTATGGAATATGTTCCTTCGGAACTTATATCACAGGAACGTATTTCACTATTTTTAAACATTTAATATTGGAACAAAATTCATGGAGCTGTAATTTTTGTTCCGACACTTATTTCACAGTGCTGGAACATATTTCCTTATAATATATATTCCGGGTATAAATTTTCTGTGATATAAATTCCGGTGGAACATATTCCCTATGAAATAAGTTCTGGCGGAACAAATGTCACGCCGGAACAAATTTTTTGTTACTCACTTTCTGATGAATTTTGTTTTATTCCAACAAATGTCAACATTCGTCTGAGAATTCCCCACAATGCATCTCATTTACAAAAGAAAATATCGCTACTTCACATAAGAAACGGATTTCTCGATTCGCACTTTCCATAGCCCGATTGTTTTTAAAATAAACCGGCGTCCGTGCATATATTTTTGATGCGGTGACCCTGAAAATAGGGTGGACATCCAATAGAAGAAGCTAGAAGATTGTATTACATTTCTCTGACACAACACAGTAAATAAAGATCTTTATTAAATCTGAGACTACTATAACATGTGTTATATATACACACATGTCAAGCGGGACATATTTCGAAATAGCGATAAGTATGAGGCGCCGTTTTACTATTTATTCCTTATTTTCTGATATCAAAAAATAGTTCTTGATATCAAAAAATTGAATTCCTGATATCAGAAAATATTTTTTGATATCAAAAAATATTTCTTGATATCAGGAATTCAATTTTTTTAATATCAAAAATTCGATTTGTTGATATCAGAAAATAATATTTATTTCATGATATCAGAAATTCGATTTTTTGATATATAAAAAAATCATTTTTTGATATCAAGAAATCCATTTTATGATATCAAAAAATAGATTTTCTGATATCAAATAATACTGACAATTTTTTGATATCAAGAAATACATTTTCTGATATCAAAAAATGATTTTGTGACATCAAAAATTCGAATTCCTGATATCAAAAAATCATTTTTTGATATCAGAAAATAAGAAAAATATGAATGATTGCTCCCTGTGTGTCAATAAAAGCATCCGAGCTCACCCATGAGCCCTAACATTAGGTCTGGTGTTTCGGTCGTGTTTAAGGAAAGAATATTTCAGAGTTCGGCTTCATCAGTCATAAGAAGTTTTGTGTGTTTGTATTTCACATATTAATTATTTTAAGGTTTATAGTCAACAATTATAAGTTCCCGCTACTTTTATAAGCAATAATTGGTTACCTCTGAAACAGATGTGTGCAGCCAGGTTTTTGTGAAATTAAGTCCCAGTGTTTTGGTAATCTTGTTTTTAGTTTTTTTTCCCCCGTTGTTTATGTTGCGGATTTAGAAAGTTAGTTAGTTCTGTTTAGTATAAAATAAGGAGATGTGGTATGATTGCCAATGAGACAACTATCCACCAAAGTTCAAATGAAGTGGATGTAAGAAATTATAGGCAACCGTACGGGCCTTCAACAATGAGAAAACCCCATACCGTATAGCCTTCAACAATGAGAAAACCCCATACCGTATAGTCGGCTATAAAAGGCCCCGACATGAAAATATGAAACAATTCAATTTAGAAAGCTAAAGGCATAATGCATAACAAAACAATTTACGAAAAACAAATATGACAGACATGAACCAACGACAATTACTGAACTACAGGCTCCTGACTTGGGACAGACACATAAAGAATGTGGCGGGATTAAACATGTTTGAGCGCTCAACCCTCCCCCTCACTTGGGACACCGGTGTTCCATCACAACATAGTGTAAGAACAAACTATAAAAATCAGTCAAAAAGGGCTTGACTCATCAGATCGAAATAAAGAAGAAAAACAGCTAACAAAAACACAGACTGGACGTGGCAGGGTAACAACAACAAAAAAGACACAAAGTACAGATGTGAGAGTACTCTCAGTTACTGACAGCTAGTTCAAAGCCAATAATAACAAATAAAAAAATTGCATGTCTTGTATTTTCAAATACTTCGTCTATTTCGTCTTTTTACGAGACTTTTTTTTAAATACGTTGATAGTGGGTCTTCCCATGGATAGAAACAAGTGCCTGTGCTAAAATGGCTGAAACGTCAAACTTGCAAACTTCGTGTTGAAAATTGGCTAACAAGGTCATTACAAAAGGGTGCCTATAAAGTGCGAAAAGAAATAGAAACGAAAAGAAACAAAACGAAACGAAATCAACATAAAACGAAACGAAACGAAATAGGAACCAACGAAAAGAAAAGAAACGAAACGAAATAGAAATAAAATTTAAATCAGTCAAATTGAATATTAAGCCGATTATATTTATAAATAGTATTGTCTAGTTTGATACAATTTCTTTTAAAATTGGGAAAAAAAATGTGAAATTCAGCGTAATCGTTAACAAGCTGTGGTTTAGGAATTTAAACACAATATATAATATTTGATTATGAACTCTATATGTTATACTAGACAGACACGATTAGACACGGACCATTTGACTTTATTGGGGAAAAATATCCTGGCCCTGATTTAGGTAAAACAAATTATCTGTCCAGCCAGCACTTGGATTAAAAAAAAAAAATCCAAGTTGCCCACATTTTTCCAATAGAAAAAAAATCCCAAATAAATTTTCTACATTGAACAATGAAAACAATAATCTGTCCAGCGTAGCGTTCGAAAAAAAATCCCGGTCCACATGAAAAGACCAGACTCCCCCTCCCCCAAAAAAAGTCAAATGGTCCGTGCCTTAGTCGGTTTTAAACTTGGATGCTCCAGTGTACAATTAAACAGCTAGGATGACAACTGTAGAAACGTTAATTCCGAGAGGCCAGTCAGTGTTGCCTCACCCTCACGAAAAACCACAATAAGGCACATACACTAGTAATACAATATTGTATTTGTCTAAGTATTTTATGATCTTTTTTAAGTTTTGTTTTTAAATAGATTTAAAAAAATTAATTAAAGTGATCCGTAATTTGATGTCGTTTCGTTTCGTTTCGTTTCGTTTCTTTTCTTTTCGTTTCGTTATTTTATTTCGTTTTGTTTCGTTTCGTTTTATGTTGATTTCGTTTCGTTTCGTTTTGTTTCTTTTCGTTTCGTTTCTTTTCGTTTCTATTTCTTTTCGCACTTTATAGGCACCCCATTACAAAAACAGGTTGCGGGGGTGAAACTTGAAACTTGAATGTCCAAAGAATAATCAAGTCCAAACCTTGTATGTGTAGTCGTTGAACTCTAGTTTCCCACGTAAAGTTAAAATGCCCCTATTTCAAGAAGAATAAACTCACGAAAACACGAAAAATTCACTAAATTCGCATTCATTGTTTTGATTTTGACTTAACTGGCCACCCGCTGATTGATACTTCGACACAAACAGAGATCCATACACTAACACACAAGTTATGTCTGGAAGTTACAAAAATGCTTATTTTTGGCCCCTTATTCCTTAACTGTTGGTACCATAACCCCCAAAATCAATCCCCATCTTCCTTTTGTGGTATTGAACCTTATGGTAAAATTTCATAGAGATCCATTCACTTAAACTAAAGTTAGAGTGCGAAAACCAATGTGTCTTCGGACGACGACGCCAACGTCATACCAATATAAGATTTTGCAGTCGTATAAAAATGTTAAAGTTAGCATGATGAGTAGAGAATTAATTTCCGAGTTCAGTAGCATGTTTGTATACATTGCTTTCTATCCAAGAATGAAAATGATGCACATCCAAGAGCTTGTCCATTCTACTAGATATTGTTTTAAATGAGTCATGAGATCTGCCTGCTGTAAAAGTGAAAGGATTTACATTTTGCAGGTCGAATATTATGTCCAATTCATCCTTGATGGCATCAATGCTGGAATGTTTTTTACAACGGATGATTACTCCTGAAGTTTTGTCAAAATTTTCAGCTATATCCTTTATTGCTGGAAGAGCACTTGTTCTTGTCGTTATGTTTTTATCGGTCTTATTTGAAAACATGTGTTTAATGTTACGTTTTACGGACTTCACAATGTATTCCATTTGTAAATCACATGGTATATGGCTGTCTATTTTCCCTTAAGTGTTCACGAATAGTCCATAAAACTCTTCATGTGCCTCCTGCTCTGACAATATGCACAACTGATGAACCAATAATCTTAAAATTTCATAGGCATACTTGGACAAGTTGTTGTTTGCCTTGAAATGTATCATGCAAACTTTCAATAGTCGTAGACCACGATCCCTATCTGGCAGTTTGCAAAGATCCAGTATTGCCTTGAACTGTAACCCAAGTTCAAGACATAAATGTCCATAATTTTTCACTTTGTCTTCTTGTGGTGTTTGTGATTTCTGTGCCTTTTTAATTACATAGGACCGTCTCTTTCCATTACTTAGTTGAATTGGAATGACAATTAACACCATCAACTGAAATGATAAAATTATTTGTAAAATACATTCGAAATTTATTAAAGGGGCATATTCACCTATTTGACACAAATTCTCATATTAGATTTATAACACTCATATACACAATGTTAAACATTTATCCAAATTATAAAAAGTGTAAAATAATCAATTTACATTGAATTTTTTTTTTCTCTTCCTATTTTGAGTTTTTATTATCTTCACAAAATTGCAATTGAATGAGAATAAACATGATAAATTGATTTTAATAAATCATAATTCCTATTCAGAATATTGTTTTTATTCAACATTCAATTATTTTTTTTTAATTTCTCAAAATATTTGTTTCTGTATTAACCATGTTAACCTTTTGCCCATTTTGTTTACTGATCAATTAAATATTAAAATTATATCAGAATTTCACTATAAGAAGCTACAAAATGTATAATGTACCACTGATTTCAAGACTTCAAATAAAACCTTAAATGCTCAAATTAAGAAGTAAGGAAACAAACTCCATTTCTCGATTTCTGTAAACTTTTTATGTATATTAATGATTTAACATACCTTCAACATTATCCTCTTGGTTTTGTTTGTTCTCTTTATCCCACACATAGATTTCAACAATTTTTTGGAACATATCCATCATCCATTCCTTCTTTTGGTCCTCTGTACAAACATTGTCAGGTAATACATTTTTTCTTGGTGCAGAAAACACACTTTCCATATCAAAAAAATGGGTAATGGCCTCAACAATATATGCATCTGTGAATGACACAATAAAGTCCTTATCTGCATCAAAATGCTCATTAACATTTGGGTTCAAACTCGTTCTTAGAACCCTATTTGCTTCACATTTTAGGGTGCCTTGTTCCTGCAGTCCTTCTTCACTATACAAACGTTTGAACATCAATTTTACATAGTTCATTTGCATGTGAAACAATTCGAAAGTTATTGGAGATAAATGTTCGAATCTATTGGATGGTGTGGCAGCTCATGATCTTAATCTCTTTGCTCCAGAATACCGTTCACGCGTCAACTGGTCACCCCCACAATGAACGTGCGTATTTTTGTTAAAGTCCAATCCAGCTTTTTCATAAGTGTCACTTAGGAAATTTTCATAATAGTCCATAATCTGAACAACATCATCATATTTCTGTTCATTCAAATGGAGCACGGGTAAAGGAACAACCTTGTTTTTCTTCTTCAATTGCTCACTATATTGACCAACAATCTGTTTTGTAATTAATTTTTCAAAAATCTTAAAGTAAGGAATATGTTTGAAGGCAACATGAAGCATATGTATGGCATATTCCTCCTTGATATGCTTCCATTCTTCCGACGAAGGGAGGAAAAGCTGATGGTCTACTTCATAGAAAAGTTTTTGAGGTTTAATTCTGCTTATATTGTCAAAAGATAGGGTCTGAACAATCACAGCGGATCCAAAAGCATGATGCATTTTACCATGGTTGTCTTGTCTCTCGTCATGAACATTTGTCTTCCAATTAATGTTGTCTCCTACCAAGCGAATCCTTTTCTCATCTTTCAGAGCATCAATGACAGCGGAGTTGAAATTTCCAGAAAATTTGTCCAATATGGTCAAACCATGACCATAGCTCAAACAGACACCTATAGGTTGCAATCTGTCAAATACCTGTTGATGAGAAATTCACTTGTTAAAAATGATTTTGTACCAATGAAAACAACTTGACAACATTTTTTATATTCATTCTATTTGCACAGGTGAATAGGCTGTTTTAACCACAGGCGCTTGTGGAGTGGACCTCCCCCTTTTTTATTTTTTGTGTCTACTATTTTTTATTTAAGGAATGACTGTAATATTTTTTCTGTCTATGAAGAAATAACATCAAAAATGTGGTGCACACTGAATAACCCGCATAGCGGGTTATTTTAAAGTGTGCACCACATTTTTTATGTTATTTCGAATAGACAGAAAAAATATTAGTCATTTCTTATAATTTAATTCTAAATTCCATTTTAAACCTGAGTAAACCATGAAAAAACGTTGATGACGTCACGGTCACATGACAAAATTATGTCTATGAGCTGATAAACAAAACAACGTCAGCCAATCAGAAGACGCGTTACATCCAAAATTAAATTATTTGAAAATATTTTTTCATATAAACTTATTTTAACTTATTCAGAGTGTTCTTACTCTTAATATCAATACAATTTAACCGTTTCTTTGTATGTCATGTACGTTGCACCTCTATTCTTATTTTCCATAACGGTTTAACCTACTTCTGTATTACAGTGTAGAAATCTTGTATTCACCCATTCCACATTAAAACAAATGTCATTTAATTCCACTATGTACATTACATGTATGTAGTCATTCAAATGCTTTGTTTGTAAAGCTTCAGTTAAAAATAATTGACATACTCAAATTACCTTTGACATTTATTGTCCTATCAGAATAAAAATATAATTCATGATTGCCAGCTTAAGTTTAATTTATTTAAAAAAAAAAAACAGCATAAAAATGCCTCCTATTATGTACAATATACCTAAAAATTATGGCTACATGACCTTGAATTATTGCTTAAATAATATTTTAATGCATTCAATTTACAGAAATACATACTTCTTCACTGCTGTTTCATTTCTTTGATTCATGCTTGAATGAATAAAACTTCAATTTTCATACATGCATTCAGTCCCTGAAAAATAATCAGCATACTGGAGAATGTTACATGCAATGCTGTTAACAATGGTTAATGTGCAAATCAACGGAAAAAAATATTAAAAATGTGTAAGCACGATGGCTCAAACCAAATAATCTTGTGCTTGTGTTGTGTGTTATCTGCTTTCCACATATTTGTGCAAGCAAACAAATATTGGCAAACATTAATGAACTCTCAAAAGTCAGATACAACCTGTACAACATTGTACATGAAAGGAAAACAAATATACATGTATGCATAAAATTGAGAATGGAAATGGGGAATGTGTCAAAGAGACAACAACCCGACAATAGAGCAGACAACAGCCGAAGGCCACCAATGGGTCTTCAATGCAGCTAGAAACTCCCGCACCCGGAGGCGTCCTTCAGCTGGCCCCAAATGCTTTCAAGTTTGACCTTTTATTCTGCATAGCAATATTTAATTTCTTATCAGGAAACTTAATTATTTCTGAATTTACAGTTTTATATATGTTATCATTTTTACACTAGTCATTTTTAATAGAGCCTTTCATAGCTTGACCTGTAATTGCATTAACTTTTATATTAAGTCTTCGAATTTAGCACAAGACTGCCAGCCTCTAGCCTGTGAAAATCTTTTCTGTCTTGTTGATTTTTGTGAATTTTGTAATACAATCTTGAGAAAAATGTGGAGAATAATGAATTTGGTCCTGGAAATGCCAAACCACAATTTATGACTGTATATTTACTACTTTAGGTCTTTGAAGGAATGTTGTTGCATTGGCAATCATATACCACATCTTCTTATGTTTTAATATTACCATTACATACATGTACATGTAATGTACATGTACATACTGAGATTGATAACTTTTAGAGACATTGTGTCAGTCATGACAGTCTTAAGCCAAGGACAGACATACAAAAACCAGGTGTGATCTCATGCTGTTTTTTAATTAACGTTACCTGAATCAAGCTACATGTGTAGGAGCATGATATTTGTTTTAAATATATATGTCAAATATGAATAAATTACTTAACATATAAACTGTTAGATAACATAACCATGATAACTATAAACCTTGTTTAGTAATGTTTACAATTATGTAGTATTAGAAATTTTGCTTCTTTTACAGGTACTCACGAATATTATTATCCAAACATTTTGCCAAAGGGGAGAAAGAAAATATTATTTATATGAATTTTGCATTTTTTTTTTTTTAAACTGAGCTTTTTCCATCTAATTTTCTTCATCATATATTTGTACGTAGGTAGAATGTACATTTTTAAAATGATAATTCTAATTTTCTGTCATGACTAGTACTTACTGTTGAGCATACATGTATACATATACATGTACATATACATGTATGAATGTAATCCTCTGATAAAAATTATTAATTTGGTGAGTTA
The DNA here is from genome assembly GCF_021869535.1 of Mytilus californianus. NCBI lineage: Eukaryota > Metazoa > Mollusca > Bivalvia > Mytilida > Mytilidae > Mytilus > Mytilus californianus. The sequence continues at coordinate 24,907,989 of NW_026262679.1, read as the reverse complement.
AAACATTTCAAAAGGCAATGGGTTAAATTTTCAAGCAGGTTCACATACATTGTATCAGGTATAAAAAAAAACTGAATAAAAAATGTTTGTTTATCCACTTTTTACCCAACCTAATGTCCAAATTACATGTACATACAATTTTGATCTGACAATAGAAAGAAATTGTATTTCAAAATTTCAGAACTCAATTTGTTCGAATATTATTGAATTTTGATTTCGTGTCAGATTGATATACATGTATGTGTGTTACAGAAATAGATTAGTCATCACACTGTTTCACACATTATATACATGTACATGTGTATGTCAGCTGCATGTTAATGTACATTGTATGTACATGTACAATGTACTTGAACATGTCATTTATGCATATACATGTATATACATGAATTTGGTACATGTAAGTCACTGAGTTGTTAAACAAACATTTTTTTTTAACCATTCAATTAAAATCAACAAGCTATATATACAAAATGTAGCAAATAAATTACCTTTTGATCACACAGGTTGTCAAACAGGTTGATGCTTATAACTCTCTGCACTTACTCAGTTCATGATTTCTGCCCTGTGCAAGAACGGAATACAAAAATCCAATTCTTGGAGTTAGAGATGCAACTCGTTCTACTTTAGTCTTTTGTTCCAAACTGTCAGGGACTAAAAATGCCAGTAAAACATCAACAAGAAGAGGGAATTCTGTCACTGCCTTATTTACAATACTGTCCCAAGTAAACTGTTTGAAGTCTTCAAAATCCTTTGTCATTAATGTGCTTATTTTTCCATGCTTTCTGTTTTTCAAAATTTTGTGTTCTTTTGATAACTCCGAAAATAGTTCTTCTTTCACAAGAGTTTTAATTTCAGCAAATTGTAATATGGTGTTAACCAAAGTTTTCCGTGATCTTGTTGGCAAAACTGAAATAACAGTTGAGAATTCCTCAGAAGACAAAATGTCACAAATTTCTGGTTGTTCAAATAATTTCTTGTGTAAATCATTATTTTCTGATGTTTTCAATGATGATTCAGAAGGTTTTTTTTTCTTTCTGGAACATGCTTTCTTTCTGTTGAATTTCTCTGAAGCACTGCTTGCATAGTTGTGCTCTTGAAGTGGCAACTCATGTTTTTTGCTTAATTTTAATTCTGAACCTCTGTTTTCTGGTTTTGGAGTTGACGTTATACTGTAATTTAAATATAAAAAATACATATAAATAATAAGGTAAAATATCAATTTAAAATATTCAGATACATATATGTACACTGTACATTTACACATATGATTCAGACATGACAGGTCATGTAGTTAGTACATGTATATAAAAAAATATTTTCTATATTAGGTACAAATAACATAAATAATGAGATGTGGTATGAGTGACAATGACACAACTCTCCATCCAAGACGCAATGTATTAAAAGTTAGCAATTATAAGTACGGCCTTCAACAAGGAGCCTTAAAAAAAATTGCTCGCACCGAACAGCAAGCTACATTGTATAAAGGGTAACAGGAATGACTGAATTACACCATTATTATCCGAATAACACTTGTACTGACGGAATAAGACTCGAAACTTTAATATTAACACATATTGGTGACTTTTAAACATTGATTAAAAGGGCCCCAAAATGAACAGGAAATTCAAGGGTTTAAAGTTTGAGGGGCCGGACAGTCCCCTTTTCTTAAGAGGGATATATCATAGATGCAAAACTGTAATATTAAAGAATTGAACTTACCATTTACTTTGCACTGTACTTTTGTTGATGTCTGCTGTGGTGCCAGGGGTTGTACTATAACTCTGGAAACTTGGTTTTGGAAGAATAGGTGTTAATAATGTAATGTATCCAGAATCTGAAGAATTAGAAAAACTCAGCCTCGGAGTTGTTGGCATCACATTCAGCACAGAACTGTCATTGGTCTACCAGGAACATTATTTCAGATATTTCCTGATGTTTGGGCTCATGGGTGAGCATGGATGCTTTTATTGACACACAGGGAGCCATCATTCATTTATTTCATATTTTCTGATATCAAAATATGATTTTTTTGATATCAGGAATTCGAATTTTTGATATCACAAAATCATTTTTTGATATCAGGAAATCTATTTCTTGATATAAAAAAATAAAGAATATTTTCTGATATAAAAAATTCGAATTTCTGATATCAAGAAATCGATTTCCTGATATCAAAAAAATGAATTTTTGATATCAGAAAATAAGGAATAAATAGTAAAACGGCGCCTCATAGATAAGGTGTATATGTAGTAGTCTCAGGTAAAATCCAAAGAAATTCTTCTCTAATTTGACCTTGGCCACCGAACATTTGGGACAGAAGATTTTTAATTTTAACATGGCTATAACAGAGACATATATACACATGTGTACATATGTCTCTGGCTATAATGAGGGCTCCAAAATGTCTATTATCGTTTCGGCAATGAATTGAATGCTTTTATAATTGTATAGGGTTGTAAAAGCATTGATCGTGCGCACATCTTTCACATGGAAGCGCTTATGTTCCGGCTATACAGAAAGCGCTTTACTTTCGCGCTTCATACAAAATGTGCTTCGGTCAACGCTTTTACACCCTAATAAAATCATAATAAGAAGCATTCGCTTCTTAAATAATTTAAATTTGAACATAAAGCGGGATTTCTAAATTATCCAATAGGAGACAATGTATTGTTCATGTGACCACACCGTCAACCATTTTGGACGAACATCAACAAAAACATGTATTGGGCTATAATTTTTTCATCTATATATATACATATACGCAATGATTTTGCAGCTATGAATTAATGAAGGTACGTATTGATAGTTTAATTTGATTTATAAGCACGTCTTTTTTGCATTTGAAATTACATATAGACTACGTATAGCTATAAGAGAAAATTTACATTTTAAAGGTGTTCAAAATTTAAACCGTGTTAAAAACTTTATCTGCTTACAGGTTTGTAACGGTTTAACTATCATTTCCCTTACGCATGTACTGTGTATAAATGAAGTTACTTGCACAAAAGGTAAAATAAAGGACTAGAAATGGAACCCTGTAAAAATTACAAATTACAAACGTACATGTATATCTTTTGTAAAATTATCTAATGTAAACTATAACAATGACATTCCTCTATGTGTTATGACTATGTCGTATATGTTTAATACAATGAAATTTTATGTGTGTTTCTTGTGGTAACATTTGTATTATAATATAATGAAAATATACTTATAAACGCATCTGTTTCGTTTGTATAATGATCTGCATTTCTATTATTTACAAATTATTTATAAAAGGAATCATTTATATTTTTAACTGCCTCAGTGGTCTTGTGGTAGTGTGCTTGCCTCAAGTGCGAGAGGTTGTATGTTTGACCCCCAACTGGGTTGAACCAATGACTTGAAAATTGGTTTTGGACACTAAGCCCCAGGCATTAATTAGTAAGAGCAAAATCTGGTCAGCTTGGTGTCCGAATAATGTGTTGGGTATGGTACCAAGTTTTCCTGCAGCCTATTAGTTTTACCTTGTGAACTATTGTAAGTCAGGAGGCTGTAATTATTGGTTGTCGTTTGTCGCTGTATTTCATATTTGTATTTTGTTCATTTTTTTTACATAAGTCAGGCCGTTAGTTTTTCTCGTTTGAATTGTTTTACATTTATCATTTCGTGGCCTTTTACATTTGTTTTTAAGCTGACTATGCAGTATGGGTTTTGCTCATTGTTGAAGGCCCTTCAGTGACCTATAGTTGTTAACTTCTATGTCATTTGGTCTCTGGTGGACAGTTGTCTCTTTGGCAATTTTACCACATCTTATTTTTATTTATTTCATATCGGTTAAGAATTAGCTTCTCTTATTGGATAACAAGGGGCCACATGACATTCTTTATTCTTTAGTAAAAAAATTCCATCGGCCTTTAACAGAAAAAAACGAACCAGAAAAGCGGTCCTTAACAGACTTTTACAATTTAATGACCAGTGAGGCGTGGTTTCTCTGTTTAGAGTGATGTCCCTTTAATAAAACGCAATCGCATTTCAGACGTTTGGAACATGGCTGAACTGGAAGGCACGTCTGCTACAGACAACTCAAATGATTGTTTTAAAAGCCGTACTTTCCGACAACTACCCCCACAACAAGAATTATACAATTATAGAAAACTTTATTTTGTATTCATATACTGAAAAATTGCACTTAAATGAATGGCAGTAACTTATAGTTATCACTATGACTGGTCTTCACTCTTTCCTATAGAAATCGTACAATAACTTGAGTTTGCTTTGAACAATTTGAACAATTTGAATTTATGAGAATTTTTAAAAACATGGTTCCTCAATGAAATAAACATGATAGTTATTGAAGAACTGGTCATTATTGTGATACATGGAATGCCCGTACGACAGTGGTATTGACTGCGACACCGATAATGACCTAGCCTACGGCTCAGTCATTATCGCTGTCTTAGTCAATACCACTGTCCTGTGGGCAGTCCATGTATCAAGATAATGACCAGTTCTTCAATAACTATTATATGAATACATGTATCTACATGTAGTACATTAAAAAATCCGGCTCAGCTTGTCAGTCTTGAACAAAGCAGGGTCTATACTCATTTCACATTACCATGTTCTTGTCTTGAATATGCATTTAATTTGCCACTGGATATCAAACTAGCCATCCTTCCATCCATCTATAAACTACAACTCATGTAGTATATGTCATTTCCACCTGCCTACCTTGGACATTCCTCTCTTGCCCACTCAAATTCAATCTCAAATTTTTTTAAAACAAATGATTTTTCCATTGTTTTGTATCTTTAACTTCATGATGACAGTTACGAAACAGCATCTTACATTTACTTGCAAGGTTGGGTGGTAAATACCGCCCCAGTCAATACTCCTCAAGTGGTCAATACTGGCAAATACTGGTGTGGTCAAAATTGAAATTTTCATGGTTCTTTTGACAGAATAAATAACTACATGTATTAATTCTTAAGTACAACACATTGGTTGATCATATTGGGGAAATTATTTTAATATACTATTTCTTTGGCATACCGGTAATTCAGTTTATAAAAATGAACTTTTAACATGAATAATGACATATTTAGTTCTTAGGGATAAATATATGATATTACATACTTCAGGAATTAAAGAATTGCTATACTATTATTTCAACATGTATAAATCCAGATATTTTTTCTTGAAAAGGTTTGATTTTTACAGGTAAGTAGAGTTACAGGTGACTAGATTATCTGAGTGAGTGAGTGAGTGAGAGCATTGCCTATGAGGGCACAGGACGTTTGCGTTTTTTTACCTGTTACATGAAAGGACATTTGAGCTCTAAAAACTATGGACATTTGCACTTGATGGGAAATTTGCACTTTTTATCTATGAAAATTTACCTGTTAACAGAATTATTTTTTTTACATGTCCACAAATTTATGAACTTATTTGTGGTACTATGAGTCTATGTTTTAGAACTTTATGGATGGAACATTCAAGTGTTACCATAAATTCTCCAAACATATTTATACGATTCATGGAATTAAAAATGGAAACTATATATACATGTATATACTCCTCCTGTGTTCATTCTTTTGCCTGTAAAGTCAGAGGAACTCTACAGATCTACCATCTACAATCATTGCTTCACCTCCTACCCCACCCCCCTCCCATGCCATCTGTCCCAAAATCTAAATACATAGTTTAATAGATCAGCACAGCATCAGTTACAGCATCAAGAGTCAACTAATTTGCATATAATTCGCATATGTTTGCAAATTTTCGAAATTGTCTGATTTTCCAGAAATCTCATGGGGTCGAATGAGTTTAGGATTAAATCTTTAAGATGCATTTTTGTTTAAAAGAGAAGTAAAATATGTATAAAAAATTCAATCAGGGTTTATTTTACATTTAAAATCAGTGTTGAAATCATCTGATATTTGTCAATAAATTTAGGTTATTATAAATAATTTGCTGGAAACAATAGACAAATATGCATAACTCCAACCTGGGCATTTTCTGCAATTTTCTACAAATCTATTTGTTTATTCCCCATTATATTGCTATTTAACAGTGTATGGTATTTGTACATGTATTTGAATACAGGATTAATTTTTTGTCTCAATGAAAAATGAACACCAATTGAAATAAAAATGAGTTTTTTAATTTTTGTTGTTGAAAAAGTGCATCTTCAATGCCTCTTTCTGGAAATTATTAAGTCAAACTTCAATAAAAAAAATAAACTACACCTTCCTTCAAAAATTATTTGATTGGAAAAAAAGAAGATATTAAAAATCAGTTTGAATTTTGGTGGTGTCACTTTAACCATTCTAGAGTTATGCCCCTTTACAAATGGAAAAATTGCTGAATTTTTCGTTTCCGTTCTCTAAGTAAAGTTAACCTCACTTAAATGTTATGAAACTTATATACAATGCTTATGATCAAGTTTGAATTTTGGTAGTGTCACTTTTACTGTTCTAGAGTTATGCCCCTTTACAGATGGAAAAATTTCTGAATTTTCGTTACCGTTCTCTAACTTATGTTTGCCTCAACCAAATATAATGAAACTTATACACAATACTTATTACCACAAAACTCAGATCAAGTACAAATTTGGGTAGCGTCACTTTACTGTTCTTCAGTTATGTCCCTTTATAACTTTATATGATATGCAAGCGGGGGCATCATCTGTATCCCATGGACACATTCCCCATTTATTTATTAATAATATGAAAATGAAATAAGACTGTTCATCTTCAGTGTCATATAATTTTATAAAAAATCAATAAGTGATCCTAAGATGAGTTAGAAAAATACCATACCAATGTTTAAACATAGAGAATACTCCCAAAAGCAACCATTTACAAGTAAATTTTGGAAGACAAGCTTGTTTTATCAACTGGCCAAAAAAGTAATCTTTCTGAATTAAATGCAAGAGTGATATATCAGGTTTTTTTTGTTCACCAGGATACCTGAGAATATGATTTGAAATTGTGTACACAGATTTAGATTCAATAGTTTATTAAAGTCTCACCACATACATGTACAACACACATTTAAAACAAGATACATATATATCTATAAATATACAGTAAACCTATATAAAAACAAGTAAAATATACATGTATGTATGTGCCATTCGTAAAAGAATTGTGAGAGACTATTTAAATACATATCTATACTAATTAATATATGAAATACTACAAAGAGCAATTAATGATATGAAATACTGTTTCTTCTGGTTAAAATGTTATTGCAGGTTTTGGCAACAATATTACAAATATTGATATTTTAAAAAGATATATAAATTTTTCTTCATTAGACAAATCTAAAAACAAATCATTATAATACAATATACATGTATCAATAAACATAGCATGTCTTAGATCCTCATATAATTGACAATCTAAAAGTACATGCTTTTCATCCTCTTAAATATTGCAGTTAAAGCAAACTCTGTGATCAATTTTTGTCGAGCCTGCGACTTTTGTCGCAAAAGCGAGACATAGCGATCCTACATTCTGTCAAAAAAATTTTGCGGTCGTATATTGGTATGACATTGTCGTCGTCCAAAGACACATAAGTTTTCGCACTCTAACTTTAGTTTAAGTGAATTGATCTCTATGAAATTTTACCATAAGGTTCAATACCACAAAAGGAAGGTTGGGATTGATTTTGGGGGTTATGGTACCAACAGTTAAGGAATTAGGGGCCAAAAAGTGGCCAAAAATAAGCATTTTTGTAACTTCCAGACATAACTTGTGTGTTAGTGTATGGATCTCTCTGACATTGTACCACAAGGTTCCATATCATAAAGGGAATGCTGAGATTGATTTTGAGGGTAGTTGCCTCAAAATTTTAGGAATTAGGGGCCAAAAAGGGGCAAAAAACAAGCATTTTTCTAGTTTTATGACAATAACTTGTGTGTAAGTGTATGGATCTTTATGAAATTGTACTACAAGGTTCCATATCACAAAGGGAAAGCTGGAATTGAGTTTGGGGGTAATTGCCCAAAACATTTAGGAATAAGGGGCCACAAGGGGCCAAAAATAAGCATTTTTCTAGTTTCCAGACAATAACTTGTGTTCAATTGTATGGATCTCTCTGAAATTGTACTACTTTTTTTTTCTTTAAAATTTTCCATTTTAAATTGGTTATTTCTGATTTATATATAAAAGCAAATAATAATGATATGGTTTGAAAAGGTAAATTAAAAATTTTTAAGTTCTTAGACCACATTCATTCTGTGTCAGAAACCTATGCTGTGTCAAATATTTAATTACAATCCAAATTCAGTGCTGTATCAAGCTTGAATGTTGTGTCCATACTTGCCCCAACTGTTCAGGATTCGACCTGTGCGGTCGTATCAAGCTGCGCCCAGCAGAGCATTTTATTGAAATTTTAATAACTTTCTTAAACTAACCTGGATTTCTAGCTACCAAACTTGGACAGAAGCTTGTTTATGATCATAAGATAGTAAGTTTTGTAAAAAAAAATCCCTGTTTATCAGTATTTTACTTATAAATGGACTTAGTTTTTCTGTCAGTTAACATTACATTCACTCTGTGGTAAAAGTTTTTAAAATTTTAATAACTTTCTTAAACTATCCTGGATTTCTACCAAACTTGGACAGAAGCTTGTTTATGATCATAAGATAGTATCCAGAAGTAAATTTTGTAAAAAAAAAAATCCCTGTTTATCCGTATTTTACTTATAAATGGACTTAGTTTTTCTGCCAGTTAACATTACATTCACTCTGTGGTTAAAGTTTTTAAAATTTTAATAACTTTCTTAAACTATCCAGGATTTCTACCAAACTTGGACATAAGCTTGTTTATGATCAAAAGCTAGTATCATTTCCTGTTTTTCCGTATATTACTTATAAATGGACTTCCAGTTAAGTCATTACATGCATACAGTCTGCAGTTAAAGTTTTTAAAACATTTATTTGATTCATGAACCATCCTTGATTTTTACCAAACTTGGATAGAAGCTTCTTACAATCAAAAGATAGTATCTAGAGGAAAATTTTTAATAATTTTTTCCCCATTTTTGTTGAGCCTGCAAAAGTAGGTGAGACACTGGGTTCCGCGGAACCCTTACAAATTTTTTTCCTTTCTTACCGACCAATTTCAATAATTAATGATGCTACACCACATCTAAAAAAAGCACTAACTCTTCCAGTCTTTCCATTGGTGATTCCTTTGATTATCAGAAGTACCTTGTAAGAAGTATTTTATTTTATGAACGGAAAGGGGTGATTTTAAAAAATAGAAAAAATAATGGTAATTTTTTAGTGAAATGGTAATGAAAATGATGACAAGTTCTACATTTCAATCCTTGTGTTGTCTGTATTTTTTCAGTTCCTTTTTTGCACAAGTTAAACAATTTTGGGCAAAAATCACTTATCCAAAGCTGTGATGGTTTTCTCTATATTATTATAAATGTCTTACAGAAGCTTGTATAAAGAAATGAATATATATATATGATCCAAAAAATGTCGACTAACTGTAGCTAAACAAAATGGCTGAATCACAGCACCAACGATGCTTTGATGTGCACTTGTTTTTATACGCCTGTTAAAGACGGGACGTATTATGGTTTATTAATGTCCGTCCGTTAACTCAAATTTGCTTTAACCAATTCTCATATACCAGTAACTTTAATTCAACATATTAGATTGACTGATGAAAGCCTTGATTTTTTTAATTTTCAGAGTTATGGAACTTTGACCTTTAGATTTAAGGCAACTTTTCACAAATCGTGCACTAACTCCAGTATCCTTGAGGTGTAATACCACCATTGATTTTCCCTTATTAGACAATCTTTGTTAAATTTGCACTTTTCAAAAAATTATGCAGAATTTATCTTTGTTTCAAATAAAGAAAAGCTTGGCATGAGTAAAGTTTTATCCTGTCCAGTACTATAGAAAAAATTTCACATAACATTTCATTGCATATAAGAAAATAACCATCACTGGAAGTTAACAAATCAAATTTTCCCCTTTTATTAACCTGTGTACAAGATTTAGTAACCATGTAACCTCAAGTTTCCAAAATATTCTATAGAAACCCCAGATAAAAAAATAATGGTGCTTTTAAATACCCAAGATATATGTTTATGACCCAGAAATGTTTTACTGCAATGAAATGTAGGATTAATTACCTACAACTGTCAAATTAAAGGGAAATTTTTTTTTTCGACCTATTTGTATGCAACCGGATGTGACGTACTATGATTTGGTGGTATTACACCTTAAATTGATTTCCTTGAAACTTTATGTTATTGTGAGGATTGATTAAAGGAAGCTCCTTTGTGATTTTTTTAATTTTCCGGATTGTTGTTCCAGTGTTACGGAACTTTATAACTTTAATACATTTAAGGCAATTTTCCACAAATCGTGCACTAACTAGAATTCATGGAATGATTTTCTCCAAACTTGATATTATTGTGGGGATTAATGTAAGAAAGCGTCCTTTTGGTTTTTTTTTAAATTTCCAGTTTGTTGCTCCAGAGCTATAGCTATAGGACTTTTAATTGTCAGATTTTAGTTAATTTTTATACGCCCGTCAAAATTTTGACGGGTCGTATTATGGTATACAAATGTCGTCTATCCGTCTGTCCGGCGTAAACATGTCGCACCGTAACTTGAGAACGACTTATCCAAATTTCATGAAACTTAACATAGTTGTTTCTTAGATGGTCAAACGATCTGTATACTATTTGGTGAAAATAAGATTAAAACTTTTTGAGTTACAGGACTTAGTAACTAAAACAGGTGTGTGTTTTTTTTCACATGTTGCGCCGTATCTCAAAAACAATTTATGATTATTGCTTAAAACTTTACACACTTCTTAGTTATATTAATCTTAAGATCTGTATACTTTTTGGTGATGATTCAAAATTTTATTTTTGAGTTATTGAGTATTTTGTAAAAAAAGGGGGAGGGGTTTTTCACATGTCACGACGTATCTCAAAAACGATTTATGATTATTGCTTAAAATTTGACACACTTCTTAGTTATATTAATCTTAAGATCTGTATACTTTTTGGTTTTGATTCAAAATTTTATTTTAGAGATACTGATTTTTTTTTTTTTAAAAGGAGGGTTTTCACATGTCGCGCCGTATCTCAAAAACGATTTATGATTATTGCTTAAAATTTTACACACTTCTTAGTTATATTAATCTAAAGATCTGTATACTTTTTGGTTTTGATTCAAAATTTTATTTTAGAGATATTGAGTTTTTTGTAAAAAAAAAAGGGGGGTTTTCGCATGTCACGCCGTATGTCAGAAACTATTTATGATTATTGCATAAAAATTCACACACAAGACTACGGGCGTATCATGCGCTCATGGCGCAGCTGTTTATTCACAAATTGTACCATAACTTGAATTTGCTTGGATTGATTTAATGGAAATGTTACATAATTATTGGAATTAATGAACATAACAAACAGTTCGATATAAAAAGAGGCATACATCCTCAGGCATGTTTTATTACAAAGCCTATTCATTTCCTAATTATTAAATGCTTTCAAAATATCCCATTTTATTCTTGCAACAATATGCACAAGAAGGTCGTATCATGGGCACTTGTTTATTTTATATTTTTGGACATCTTGATTTATTTTTAACACTCAGGAAGTTTTCTAGAATCATTGTTTTACACTTTTAATGTTTTTATGCCCCCGCCGTAGCAGTGGGGGCATTAAGTTTTTCCCTTGTCCGTCTGTACATACGTATGTCCCAAAATTGGTTTCCTTTCTCTAACTTGAGTTTGCCTCAACCAAATGTTATGAAACTTATACACAATGCTTATTACCACAAAACACAGATCAAATTTGAATTTTGGTGGCGTCACTTTAACCGTTCTAGAGTTATGCCCCTTTATAAATGGAAAAATTGCAAAATGTTTAGTTTCAGTTCTCTATCTTAAGTTTGCCTCAACCAAATGTTATGAAACTTATCCACAATGCTTATTACCACAAAACACAGATCAAGTTTGAATTTTGGTGGCATCACTTTTACTGTTCTAGAGTTATGCCCCTTTATAAATTGAAAAATTGCAAAATGTTTAGTTTCAGTTATCTAACTTAAGTTTGCCTCAACCAAATGTTATGAAACTTATACACAATGCTAATTACCACAAAACACAGATCAAGTTTGAATTTTGGTGGCGTCACTTTAGTTCTAGAGTTATGCCCCTTTGTAAATGGAAAAATTGCAAAATTTTTATTTTCTTCTATATATCAAGTTTTTTTAAAATTGGAGTTATCTTCCTTTGTCCATGATTATAGTTGAATCAACTACAATCAATGCTTTATACAATGCAATGTTTAATTTTGACTTCCACTGATAAAACACAGATCAAGTTGAATTTGGGAAGTGTCACTTTAACCATTATTGAGTTATGCCCCTTTATAAATCGAAAGATTGCAAGATTTTGTTTCCATTCTGTAACTTAAGTTTGCCCCAACCAAACATTATGAAACCTATACACAATATTCATTACCACAAAACTAAGATCAGGTACAAATTTTTTGTTTCCGTTTTCTAACTTTAGTTTGCCTCAACCAAATGTTATGAAACTTATACACAATGCTTATTACTACATAATACAAATTAAGTACGAAATTTGGTGAGAACACTTTTGCCATTCTTGAGTTATGTCCCTTTATAAACATAAAAATTGCTGAATTTTTCGTTTCCGTTCTCTAACTTTAGTTTGTCTCAACCAAATGTTATAAAACTTATACACAACCGTTCTAGAGTTATGCGTGTTTACAAATAGAAAAATTGCTGAATTTTTAGTTTCTGTTTTCTACTTAAGTTAGCCTCAACCAAATGTTATGTGACTTACACACAATGCTTATTACCACAAAACTCAGATGTTCAAATTTGGGTAGCGTCACTTTTACCGTTCTTCAGTTATGTCCCTTTATAACTATATGCTATGCAAGCGGGGGCATCATCTGTGTCCACATGTGGACACTATCCACATTTATTTGAAGAAGAAAAGAGAATTCTCACAATGAACTAATAGTCTATTTTGGGCATAAAAGTCAGGCTCTGGTCTCCATCTTAAATTTATCGTCCAGTTCCAGGCTTTACATTAGGAACTCATTAGGAACTCTTGGCTCCTTTGTACAGAAGCTTTTTAGGGATTGGCTTATTTTCTTTCTTTTGAGCAATATTTGTTAGTTCTGGGCCCATTGAGAAAAAGGGTGTGCTGATTATACATTTTGTATTTAACTAATGATTTATGGAGTGCAAGACATTTTTTATTATACTAATGATTTATGGAATGCAACATATCAAAATTGAAATGATTTGAATGACACAAATGTGCAATTCCTCAGGAATTTACCATACCACTTGATTATGAGACAACAAATATATAAATACTGGTAATTTCAATATCATATATTTATGAATTATGAATCAAATCTGATTTACAATAATGTTTGATTATTAAGTGGTGGAAATCATAGTATTTTATATTTTATACTGACCACTAGTAAAAGTGTTTTAACATAATTGATATTTGGTTTAAAATTATTTGTGACTTTTGATAAATGATCTTATCTTGTACATGTTCTGTACTTGTTCAAAAAGGGGGAACACTTGCATGCATGCATATTGCTTAAGTTTATAAGGCAAATGTATTTTCCAGGGATTTTACGCTTTGATTTTGGTTATGTTTGTTTCCCAGATATTATAAACATTTGTTGTATGGAATGAATGTGTGGTGTACTTACCACAGAAAAGCCCTTTGTAATGCAGTTTCTCGAGGTAAAAAATTCTTTTTATCACACAATAAGTTCTTGGAAAATTTAGTTCTTTGCATGGATTTATATATTACTCCTTAGTTTTCACACCTTTATACTGTGGTCCTCTGCTCTGTAAATCAGCACAATGTTTAAGCTCTGCACAGTCACTTGTTAAAAATTGAAACATGTCCATTATCACTACACATAGATTTTTTTATGCCCCCGCCGTAGCGGAGGGGTCATTAAGTTTTACCCTTGTCCGTCTGTCAGTCGGTACATGTATGTCCCAAAATTGGTTTCCATTCTTTAACTTTAGTTTGCCTCATCCAAATGTTAGGAAACTTATACACAATGCATATCACCACCAAACACAGATAAAGTTTGAATTTAGGTGGCGTCACTTTTACCTTTATATAGAGTTATGCCCCTTTACAAATGGAAAATTGCTGAATTTTTCGTTTTTCGTTCTCTATCTTAAGTTTGCCTCAACCAAATGTTATGAATCTTAAAGTTATACACAATGCTTATAACCAAAAAACACAGATCAAGTTTGAATTTTGGTGGCATCACCTTTACCGTTCTAGAGTTATGCCCCTTTCTATACAAATGGAAAATTGCTGAATTTTTCGTTTTCTGTTCTCTATCTTAAGTTTGCCTCAACCATATGTTATGAAACTTATACACTATGCTTCTTACCACAAAACTCAGATCAAGTATGAATTTGGGTGGCGTCACTTTTACAGTTCTTGAGTTATATCCCTTTGTAATGTTATATACAAGCGGGGGCATCATCTGTGTCCCATGGACACATTCCCAATTTATCTGTTTTTTTAACACACTATTTTTGAGTTACTCAATTTGAGGGGCATTAGGGATATTGACCCATGTGTTGTATGAAATGATTGTACATGTAGGTAAGGTGTAAATGTCCCTCTACTAGGGTTCATCTGACCTTGACCTCATTTTCATAGATCATCTATAAAAGTAAAGTTCAAGTGGTAGTACCACTGTGGTACATTAGTACTTAAAGTACAAAAATGTACAACCTTTATTATCTTAGAGACTTTCTATTTAAAATTCAATCATGATAGGTAAAGCTGGTGAGACTGTTTAATATTTACACTCTTGTACAACTTTAATTTGTGTTTCACCTTTATAAAAATGCAAAGTTAAGACTAGTCTGCAGGAAGACTTGTCCCTGTACTCAGAAATATTATTCTGACTCCAAGTTGACCAGTCTTCAATCTTGCTCCTTATTGATACCTGAGCATAGCAGAGAAGCAGCAAATACCAATATTTAAGTCTTTAGTTTGACACAGTGGGGTTAAAAAACCAATGACCTCCTGCACTTGAGGCTATCACGCTTCCACATGACCACTGAGGTGAGAAATATTCTGTGTGTATTTAATAAGAGCTAGAGTTCTCAGAAAAATTCATAAACCAGTTATACTAACAGGTACTTATTCAATACATTTGTACCTTCTTAGGTGCAATACAATGATTTTCAATTTGTATGTACCAGTAATATTGAACAAATATTAATTTTTTTTTTATGATTTAATTCAATATATTAGGACTTAAAAAGTAAAATTTGCAATGTTTTTTGTATAGAATAAATAAAAAGTTACAAAATGAGAAATGAAAAGATTTTATCATACTTATTTAAAGGAAAGTACCAGAGATTAAATTGTCACATTTCATATCAAATAAACAAACATATCAATATTTAATCAGATGTCTGCATTGTTATTTCATGCATGAGTGGAGACAGTTTATGAATGGTCAGTTCTCTTTGTCATTGATCTTGTTTTCTCCCCCTGGTGAAGATCTTTGATTTAGTAGTGGATCATAAAACCTAAGGACATAGTACTTATTTATTTGTTTGTATAGATGGTTTATTGCTGAAGAAGGGAGACAATATTATACCTTATTTGTTTGTTTGTTTACAATTGAAAAATACTGGGCACTCTGTTCTACAGTTGATATACATTATCAATAGAACAAGGAGTATACAAGATTTATACAAACAAAAGATTAATTGACACCTTGTTTCAACCTTGCATCTTAAGGACTGTTTGTGATAGATGTTCCATCTTAAGCTTGAGTTAATTGATATCAGGGAATAAACATGATTCAGGTGAGGGTTTTTTATACCGAAAATATTTATATTATATATTTCGTGAAATAGTTATTCAATTGAAAATTGTTAACATGCCATTGATTATCTATGATGTAATAATTTTGTATTGAATTTCATATTTCAGATTTAAGTATTGAGTAATAGGGATTAATTTGAATCTACTGTTAGGTCAGTGTAGCACTCCCTGGTTCTATGTCTGAAATAAATTTTGGCAAGTTCATTGTTTACATTTTATCAAAAAATAAAATTCTTATGAATTGAACATATGTTAAATCCATTGATTTGAATAAGCTCCAGATGTAAGTGTGCATATGTATATTGATAGATGTCTTAGTATTCTATCTTAAATCTATAACAAAAAAAAATTAATTGGACAGAAAAAAGGAAATGTTTTCAGATGCAAATTAAGGGATACATGTAAGTTATATAAATGTTCATACATACTTGTGCATGTTAAAATAAAGAATGTGCAGTTATTATGTCGAATGGTGATAAATTTTAGTTCATGGCAATTTGTACAATTGTATTTGCTTGGGGCCAAGTTTAAATGTTCAGTATGTATTATAAGGGCATCTTTAAAATGAATTGTAGAAAAACAGGTCTTAAATACATGTATTGAATATACAAGTAAAGGAATAGTGGGTCTCTGACTTTGTATACAAAGCTTGGTCAAATGATAACCAATCAATATGAATATTTCTCTATCCATGGAAGTAAATATTCAGTCCAGGTACATGTATGTAGACAAATTGAAAGGAGGGTTTATTTTGAATAAATTTGTAAAGGAAATTTGTTTATGGTAATGTTAATTATGATGATTAAAATTCAAGTATAGATTTAGGTACATTTTATTTTATGCTGAGGACTATTTTCTAGTAAGGAAACATGTTTTACTGGTAAGGCATAGTTTGATCAACATTTTATAGGAAAGTGGGTATAAATAAGGTTGAGACCTGCAGCTGCATTATGCCTCAATCAACCAAATATAATTTGACTATAAAATATAAAGATGCATGTAAATTAACATCAAGGATCTAATAGATTGTTATAATAATTGATGAAGACAGGGTGCACTTCTTTATGAAACATTTATTGAAAATGAGGAGGAAAAAATAGAATGCAATGAGACTTTAACTTACCAGTCATACGGCCCAAGACCACAATTAATGATCCCGCTTTTCGTTGTCCACGTATATAGTTCCTTTTAATTAGAGTGTATTTTTTCTTAATTTTTTTTCTTTCCCTTCCTCACTCATTTCTTAGTTTTTTGTGGGTGGAAATAAAAGAAGAGAGGTGAAATAAACTTTTGGATGTTGTATTTTAACTGATTTTGATATGGAAAGAGTGATTAGGCCAGGTGCAAAAAGGTGATATTTACAGTTTTCGGAACATCTCTTGACTTGTCCATAGGGGTATGGATGTGTATTGGCTAAATTTGTAAGAGTCATTGGTTCAATCTTTCTGAATTTTGGATATATTTTTGGACTAGTACTATACATTACAAACACAAAAGATTTGACAAAAATGCAAGGTGCAATTTTTTTAATGAAACAAAACGTTATAAAGAACTAATAGGGGAATTTAATTGTGGTCTGTGGCCATACCAGTAAAAGTTATTTATCTAAAAATAGATATTGAAATTATTTCTAAATTCTATCTCCAATTTTGTTGGTTGTGTTTATTATCAAATTTATTTTCATTGAATCTATTCAAATTTTCAACTAAAATTTATTGATTAATTATGTTAATGTTATATAAGTCAAAATATAATTGAAGAATAAAAAATTGTCAAATTGATTCATATAGAATTTAGCTATTTATTTTTCTCTCTCATATACTAAGTTTACTATTTTTAAACAGAAATCTACAAACAGGTCACTCTGACAAATGTCTTTTTTTGACTCAGATATGGACACATCTTTAATTCGGTTTGAAATATTTTAAGTGTATAAACAAAACAAATGTTCATATTGTTGAAAGGGTGATTCTCATGACCTGACTTTTACTGTATAGGTTGTTGGTTCAATCCCTGATCTGGTTAAATCAAGCACTTGAAAGTTGTTGTTTAATGCTTCTCTGCTAAGCCCATGGCATTTAGGAGTAAGAGCATAGATTGGTCAGCCTGAAGTCAGAATAATGAGTCCTTGTTATATGGGTTTCTGTATCTTGTTAACTATGTTGGCCTAGTACAAAGCAGTGTTCATTTTCATATCATATCATATTAACCCTTATCATACTATGACCGTCATATGACGGGATTACCCAAACTACCGTTATTTGGCTCCAATGGCTCTCCATACTTTTAGAGGTCAACTTTATGACATTAATTTCAAAGTTGATGCATGTTTCCTCAACCTGAGGCTTTTTATTGTCATGTATCTCATGTTTAAGGTGCATTTTCAGCTCAAAAGTCAAATACGAATTTGGAAAATCAAATAAAACTGTTTTTTTCTGGAGGGGTGGGCTTCCCTTCGGTGACAGACACACGCAGTTCAGAGGCCGAAGACTTTGAATATTAGTGTAAACCTGCGGGAATATAACTACTGATTGTGTTTATTATTGAAATCCACTTAGTGAACGACTACTTCTGGTTGCAGGTCCAGTTGAAGCCAAAAATCTGGAAATCGAGAGAAATTCCGGATTTTTGGTGCAAATGACCTTCTTTAGACTGCTGTACCAAAATCAGTTTGACTCCGACCTTGGCTTTGTTGTGATTAATGTGTTCACTGGGGTCAACTCTACATGCAGACTACAGTAAGATACATCTATCAGCACCCCTCTGTCTTCCCGGTCAAGAAATAGGACGAAAAATCGTCAAAATTGACGCTTTTTGCACCTGATGACCAACTTTTGGGCTAATTTT
This sequence comes from Mytilus californianus, assembly GCF_021869535.1. NCBI lineage: Eukaryota > Metazoa > Mollusca > Bivalvia > Mytilida > Mytilidae > Mytilus > Mytilus californianus. Next base: position 24,889,225 of record NW_026262679.1, on the reverse strand, counting down.
TTTCTATCCATCCACTGATTCAGATTCCAATGATCTAAAAAAAACAAGTAATAACACTACACATTCATGTGGCTGTTCCACACCAGGAAACTTCCAAGTAGTTGTTTAATGTCGTATCTTAATGTTTTTTGTCATTTCAAACATTGGGTATTGATCACAGATTTTTATACGACTGCAAAAAAATTTTGAGGTCGTATATTGGTATGACGTTGGCGTTGTCGTCGTCCGAAGACACATTGGTTTTCACATTCTAACTTTAGTTTAAGTGAATGGATCTCTATGAAATTTTACCATAAGGTTCAATACCACAAAAGGAAGGTGGGGATTGATTTTGGGGGTTACGGTACCAACAGTTAAGGAATTTGGGGCCAAAAATAAGCATTTTTGTAACTTCCAGACATAACTTGTGTGTTAGTGTATGGATCTCTCTGACATTGTACCACAAGGTTCCATATCACAAAGGGAATGCTGGGATTGATTTTGGGGGTAATTGCCTCCAAATTTTAGGAATTAGGGGCCAAAAAGGGGCAAAAAACAAGCATTTTTCTAGTTTCATGACAATAACTTGTGTGTAAGTGTATGGATCTCTCTGACATTGTACCACAAGTTTTCATATCACAAAGGAAATGCTGGGATTGATTTTTGGGGTAATTGCCTCCAAATTTTAGGAATTAGGGGCCAAAAAGGGGCAAAAAACAAGCAGTTTTCTAGTTTCAGGACAATAACTTGTGTGTAAGTGTATGAATCTTTCTGAAATTGTACTGAAAGGTACCATACCACAAAGGGAAGGCTGGGATTGAGTTTGGGGGTGATGAATCATAAGGGGGTTCAAAAAATTTAGGGGGGGATTTTTTTTTCCTTTTTTTTCTTTAAAATTTTCCATTTAAAATTGGTTATTTCTGATTTATATATAAAAGCAAATAATAATGATATGGTTTGAATAGGTGAATTTAAAAAAAATAAAGTTCTTAGACCACATCCTTTATGTGTCAGAAACCTATGCTGTGTCAAATATTTAATTACAATCCAAATTCAGTGCTGTATCAAGCTTGAATGTTGTGTCCATACTTGCCCCAACTGTTCAGGGTTCGACCTCTGCGGTCGTATCAAGCTGCGCCCCAGCGGAGCATTTTATTGATTATTGTTATTATATGCATTCACAACTTTTATACACTCTGGAAGATTTAGAGCTTAACATACTATATATAGACACCAATCTATTGTGGAAAAATTAATGTTGCCCTTCAGATGTCTTTTGGTTACAGTATTTTTTTCATTAGGTTACTTTTTCATTGATGCTTTTATCACATCAACTTTTATTCAGACTGGGGCATAAAATGTTGTGGCATTTGATAAAAAAAAACTATAGATGTTGATACCACCCTTTCATTGAGGGCATACAAATATACTAATTATAAAATGCCAACATGCTGAAAGACAAACATTGACAAAGTTCAAAATTTGATGAAAAATGTAGATGCATGTATAATGTAACAGTGTGATATATAAACCAGATATGAACATGTACATTTATCTGTGTTTTGTTTTATTACCTTATAGGTATAGACACTACAAATAAGATGATATATTTGTACATGTATTCATTATTATGTTACATGTAGAATGCATTATTTAGGAAAAATATAACCTGAATATATATATATATATATGTCTTGAGTACATAATTGCTGCTACTCAAAAGAATTATAGTGTAATATAAATATACATTAACAGTAATTATCATGCAAATTACTTCAGGTATATTAATACATGTATATTCACTTTTTCGTGATATCATGCAAATTACATCAGGTATATTGATACAAGTATAATCATTTTTTAGTGATATGTAATTACTGTAGAAAAAGATGTCAGTTTACAGAGATATTTGTCAAAACTCTGAAAAATGTTTGTTATGGTTATCTCCCATTGTTTGTATTTAAAAAAAAAAATAGAAGTATTATTTTACATATGTTTTTTTGAACTGTCTGTCTGTATTTTAGAAGAAATGAAATTAAATAGGATGCAGTTCTATCAGTAAACTAGTTATACACCATTCGTTCATAAAAATAAACATTTTCATGGTATAAACAAATTCTTTTATGTATGAAAATTCTCAAAACTACTACCAATGCTATTTGTAATAATCAACATAACATACATTCATGTTGCTTTCATACCAATATGCCATTGCATACCCCATGGATACATGTATATATTCTGTATTAAAATGGTTTCTAGATATTAATAACTTAATATTGAGTTTTCTAGGATTTTAAAAGGCAAACTGGTGTGACTTTTTTTTTTAAATCCATATAAATCAGAGCTATATATATATGAAGTGAAAAATTTTACAAGGCTTTAATGATTAATGTTTACGTGTTTTTAAAGGCAGTGCTTTAATGCCTTTCTAGTTGCCGTGTTAATATTTCTTTCCGCGATATCCAACTTATCTACGTGGGGGGTCATTTAGCTCCAAGTAGATCCGGAAAATGTTGATTCTCTCCTCTTCTTATTGTGGTATAAAATGTTTTTTGTCTCATTTCATTTACATTGGGAAATAGAGAAACGATCATTGTGTTTTGTTAGTTTTAAAAACTTCTGATATATTTGTATTTTACATTATAAGCAGTCCACCGATTGACAAACTAGAATTATTTGAATTCCGTGTGGAAAGAGGTCGGGTTAATTTCGAGTGTTATCTGCAATCTAGATGTTTATAAATCATTTCAGTCGTTGATATAATAATTAAAGGTCGACTGAACATGAATTATATTATACAATTTAAAGCGCATTTCTGTTTATGCACGCGAACCCGTCTAACGTTATTGTTATTTCGCAGTTATATAAAGTAGCAAATTATCGTTCCTGAATAGGTGGCGCCGTGGTAGCCGATCCTGTACTTCAACTTCCGGTTTCTGCACTGTGCAACTATTACAGTTGCATTTTTAATTAACGATGCCAAGTACTTGTTGTTGTGTACCTGGATGTCATTTAAGAGGAGGACATGCATTTCCAAATGACTTAAAAAGAAGGAAAAGTTGGATCAACGCCATGGCCCATACGCAGATTGGACGAGAACACGATGAAATCGTGGAGTCCATCTCAATCAGCTGTTGTTTGCAAGGCACATTTTACTGAAAAAGACTACGTGCAGGAAACTATTCATGGTAAAACTCTATTTTCTTTTTAAAATATATAGTTATATATGTAATCGCCATACGAATAAACCAAAGTCAGTTTACAACCGCAATTATCGTTTTAGAATAAAAGGGGGTGGTTAATTCAAGACGTCATAATTTATTGGATTACGATTCAATGTGATCTGTTTGAGATTTTTTGGTGCTTGCTACAATTATAATGATTTCTTACAAGAGGTATATCATACTGAGAATTATTTTAGCAGTAATTATGCTTATGTAGTAATGACAGGAATGCATAAGCTATGCCTCATAGACTTTCTTGAAAAATATCAATGACAATGTTAACAGGAACAAAACAATGACATGCTCTCATCTATATTATAGTTATTTAGGTACAAACAATGTATGTTTGTTGCATACGTCTCTCATTGTTTGTCCTTTGGATTTACATAACATACATTTTGATGTACATTGAATCAGGCTAACATAGTTTTATCCAGATTGTAATGAATAAATCTAGTTAATATTTTGCCAGGTTACGAGTACAAAGGAATTACAGTTATCTCGTACCATTGTAACTCGTACCAATGTCAACTCGTACCACTAAACAAAAACTCGTTCCAATGCAAACTCGTACCATGGTAAATTCATACCATTGTAAACTTGACCAACTTATTTAAATGCATTCAAATGGTGTTTAATGATGAATATATACTTTGATTTCACTCAATACCTCTTAAGTCTGTAAAATGTATATAATTTGAAATTACAATAACCAATTTGTAGCTAATTTTCCTTGTCTAATTGGATAGAGAAAACCGTGGCAGATTGGCTTTGTTGTCTCCCTTGAATAGACTCTTTTTTAAACTTTTACTGACAACTATTTGATTTAATTTTTAATCATTCCAAATCAGTAACATTGAATAGATTTGGGTATTTTTCTATTGTTTCTAAAAGGAATTTTATTTAATGAAAGAATTTATTGATTGTGTTTTAAAGGTTTAAAAATGTTTATGACCAACAGTTAGAAAGTATGAAATTTATTTTTATACAATATTCAGCACATTTCAGCAGAATATGACCATGCTTATATGATTATACAAGTTGATTAGTTAAAGATAAAAAAAACCAAGTTGATTAGTTAATAATCAACCAATAATCACACAATCAAAGGAATTTAATATATTTATTAGCATGGTAATTAAGAAATTACATTTGTATTTTTGTCTAAGTTTTCATTAAAATCTGGTATAAATTTCAAAGATATTTTAATTTTTTGTATAAAGCTTATAAAATAAATCATAAAACATTCATATTTTTGTCTAAGTTTTCATTAAAATCTAGTATAAAATTCAAGTAATTCAACTTTTTTTATTTAGTTTACCAAAAAAAAATCATAAAACTTTCGTATTTTTGAATATATTTTTAATGGTACGAGTTTGCAGTGGTACGAGTTCTGATTGGTACGACTTCCCAGTGGTACGAGTTTACGTTGGTACGAGTTTACAATGGTACGAGTTAACTTGCTTCTGTACAAAGTATGCATTGCTTATGGAAGTTCATTTAATTATAAAAAAACTAATGTTTTATAACCTTTTTCAGGGCACAAACCCACCATACAGAGACTTAAGTCTACTGCCAATCCCAGCCTATTTTCCTGGACCAAGCAAGAGACTGAATCGTCCGCAAAAAGAAAAATCAGGGCAGTTTCCTGTGAAAACAAAAGAACTAAACTTGATGAATATTGTAGTAGAAATCTAGAGGAAAGTTTTGATTGTAAAGTTGGTTTTCCTGAAGAAGTAATTCATACTGCAGACAGGATTTATGACTGTCCACCACCAACTGCCGAGCTAATGTTGAGCTTCACAGATGGAATTACACAAACACCATCAATGCCTATATTTTCAGCAGAGAATTTTGAAATGAAGACACGTGACACAGCCATGCATTTTTATACCGGTTTAGAGTTGTTTTATTAAATTTTTATTTGTTTTGACCACACTTGGTTCAACAGCACATTGTTTGAGATACATATATTTTCAAATTGATAGGGTGTCATTTGAAAATCAGTTTTTTTATGACTTTGATGAAATTGATGCATTATACAACCAACTTTGAACTGTCTAGATTCTAGATTGAAACTAGTGTTAAGAATATTGTGTAAACATGGATTGTTTTTATGTCTAAACAGTGGCGTGAGGCTAACACTTGGCAATTTAGTGGTTTAGTCAGGTATTTTTCGCCATCCAACTTAGAATTAAAGTTTCCTACAACTTGGATTATTATTGACAGCACAGAATATCCCGTGATAAAAGCTAAAGCTCCTAGAGCTCAGGCAACCTTTTCATCACATAAAAACAGAAACACTGAAAATACTTGTATGTTCGACACCTGGTGGTTTAGTCAACTATGTCTCTAATGCATATGTTGGTTGTACCAGTGACTGTGAAATAGTTGAAAGATGTAGAATAGTTCAATTATGTGATCCAGGTGACAGTGTGATGGCAGACAAAGGTTTAAATGTGCAAGATTTGTTTGCTCACTTTTTTCAAAAAAAGAAACAGAATTAGTTCCAAAACTCTTATACGGGATAGAAAAGTCTCCAATTAACACGTGCACTTGGCAAAACATACAAAATTCTAATAAATCCTATGAATGGAACTGAAACAAAACTTTCATCTGAAATAACATTTAGTTGTTTTATGTTGTGTAATTTTAGAACTTGTATTGTGCGAAAGGATGCATAAATAAAAGTGACGCAATGAAGTTTGTTCTGATATATATATATAAATATTATTTACAATCACATGCACATGTGAATTGTAATGCATATAAAAATAAGGAGATGTGGTATGATATTCAGTGAGTTTATCGAACCAAAGTGCATAAGAAATGGGTTAAGCAGTTACAGGTGTTACTGTCACCATACAATCTCCAACAATTAGAAAAACTTGTACCGTGTAAAAAATTTCAGAGATCTTACAACTAAGTTTTGTTGTCTCACCTTGACTTTGGTGAATTGTTTATATCTGTTGATGTAAATATAAAAAAGAAGATGTGGTATGATTGCCAATGAGACAACTCTCCACAAGAGACCAAATGACACAGAAATTAACAGCTATAGGTCACAGTACGGCCTTCAACAATGAGCAAAGCACATACTGCACAGTGAGCTATAAAAGGCCCCGAAATGACAATGTAAAACAATTCAAACAAGAAAACTAACGGCCTAATTTATGTACAAAAAATGAACGAATAACAAATATGCAACACATAAACAAACGACAACCACTGAATTACAGGCTCCTGACTTGGGACAGGCACATACATGTACATACAGAATGTGGCGGGGTTAAACATGTTCTCGGGATCCCAACCCACCCCCTAACCTGGGACAGTGGTGTAACAGTACAATATAAGAGCGAACTATAAAAATCAGTTGAAAGAGGCTTAACTCATCAGATGGATAAATACAAATACAAGTGGACGTGGCCGGGTAGTTGTACATCCAAACAACAAAAAGACACTAAGTACAGATCTGAGAGTACTCGCATTTACTGACAGCTAGTTCAAAGCCACAAACAACTGATAAAAAAATCTTGCATCTAAGACTAAATTATCAATCCGTAAGCTCCCTTTAGAATTTTATAAATTTTAGATTTTACATTTCTGAGTTATGGGGTTTTATTCATTAAAAAGGGGGGGATTTTCCAGTTTTTGGACAACAACTCAAAAATGCTTTAAGCAGTTCGCATGAAACTTTGGTGAATTATTTATAGCTATTGATGTAATCTCCCTATTGATTTTCATAAATTTCAAATATGACATTGAGAAGAAATTGAACTTTATTTGTTTATAGTCTGGCAACAGATTTATTAAGTATTGCGCAACAGCACAGTGTATTGCACAACAGCAAGAAATCTTTAATTGAATATAAATTCAATTCATATAACCGATTTCAAGTTCTTTGACTACATTTATTCAGAAACTATAATATGTCAAATATTTAATTACAATCCAAATTCAGACCTGTATCAAGCTTGAATATTGTGTCCATTTTTGCCCCAACTGTTCAGGGTTGGACCTCTGTGGGTGTATCCAGCTGCGCTCAGCGAATCAGTGTATTACTTAATTAAGAACTCCTTTTTGTCGAGCCTGCGACTTTTGTCGCAGAAAGCTCGACATAGGGATAGTGATCCGGCAGCGTTAGCTAACTTCTTAAAAGCTTTATATTTTAGAAGGTGGAAGGTCTGGATGCTTCATACTTTGTATATGGATGCCTCATGTTACGAAGTTTCCGTCAGTCACATGTCCAATGTCCTTGACCTCATTTTCATGGTTCAGTGACTACTTGAAAAAAAAGTTAAGATTTTTTGTAATGTTGAATTCTCTCTTATTATAAGTAATAGGATAACTATATTTGGTATGTGCATACCTTGCAAGGTCCTCATGCCCGTCAGACAGTTTTCACTTGACCTCGACCTCATTTCATGGATCAGTGAACAAGGTTAAGTTTTGGTGGTCAAGTCCATATCTCAGATACTATAAGCAATAGGTCTAGTATATTCGATGTATGGAAGGACTGTAAGGTGTACATGTCCAACTGGCAGGTGTCATCTGATCTTGACCTCATTTTCATGGTTCAGTGGTTATAGTTAAGTTTTTGTGTTTTGGTCTGTTTTTCTTATACACTATGCAATAGGTCTACTATATTTGGTGTATGGAATGATTGTAAGGTGTACATGTCTAGCTGGCAGGTGTCATCTGACCTTGACCTCATTTTCACGGTTCAGTGGTCAAAGTTAAGTTTTTGAGTTTTGTCTTTTTTTCTAATACTATATGCAATAGTTCAACTATATTTGGTGTATGGAAATATTTTATGATCTATATGTCAGTCACGCAGGTTTTTTTTTACCTTGACCTCATTTTCAAGGTTCATTGCTCAGTTTTAAGTTTTTGTGTTTTGGTCTGTTTTTCTTAAACTATAAGCAATAGGTCAACTATATTTGTTGTATGGAAGAATTGTTAGCTGTACATGCCTGCCTAGCATGGTTCATCTGACCTTGACCTCATTTTCTTGGTTCATTGGTCAATGTTTAGTTTACTTGGTTAATGTTAAGTTTATGTGACAGTTGTAATAAAGCTTTATATTTAGGACTATCAACATAATATCAATGATTAGTAAAGAAGGCGAGACATTTCAGTGTGTGCACTCTTGTTTCATTCATAAATTACTTTATACTTGGAAATATAATTTTGCTTGGAGTTATAGTTTCTAAAAAAAGTATTGTCATTGAAAGAGTTGACATGTTGCAATGTACATTTATTCTACATAGTTCTATGGTACCCAATCAAAAGTTTATATTAAAGAAAGAAGTCAAAGGTTTCCCATCATAGTTTAGTTACATACATTTTTTTTATACCTGAGGTCGTTGAATATAGATCATTATATAAATAAGGAGATGTGTTATGATTGCCAATGAAACAACTATCATCCATACATTGTACTTACCAGTAACAAACCACATTTGCAAAGTTGAATAAAATACAGTTGATAACATTTACTTATTACTTAAAAGAAAATGCCAAACTATTTTAAACAGTATTTGACTATAAACATAGATAAAAAAGGTACAAACTGGACATAATGCACTAGTTCATAAACAAGTGAGAACAATCGCCTTCATATAGTGCTCAGAATATGACATTCATAAAACTTGTTCAATATCATTAGAGAACTCTAAATCTTAAATACTGAAAGCCACCTCTGATAAGTACAATGTACTATGCAAGATAATGATATAACTGGACTAAAAATACACACAACCTGTAATTAACTGCCTTTACAGCGCTTTCGCGCTTTGATTTATAAATAGATCTTACTCATTATTTTTTATCTTTTTAGAAATCAGTATGTATCCTCAACAAAGTCAGCAAGGGTCAAGTGGTGGACATCCTAAACGTCGGAAAAAACGACCAATACATGGCCTAAGAGTAGTAGAAGTTACAAGGAGTAAAAGTGGATACGGATTTACAATTTCTGGTCAGCATCCTTGTGTTTTAAGCAACATCGTTAAAGATAGTCCTGCTGAATATGCCGGGTTAAAAGCTGGCAATTATCTGGTAGCTGTTAATAATCTAAACATAGCCAAAGCTCCTCATGATGATGTTGTACGTATGGTGGGAACCAGCACAGGTACTCTGATCTTACAGGTGGCTGAAAGTTACAATAGTTCAGATTCTTCTGATGAAGAATATCATCATAGGACTAAAGCTCGATATCCAAATAGAATCCGTCAAAGACATGGATCAAAACATGGTGAAAGAGTGTTAGGGGAATGTAACCAAAGAGAAAAACATAATTCTCAGGAACATAGACACAAAGAAACACATTTTGCCAAACCAGCTGATACCAAAGGTGCCATATCTAGGTCAAGAGCACGTCTGCATACACCTGTAGGTGCTGAAAATACTGTGACTCATTCTTCCAAAGATCTTCATCAGTTTGCAGGACCTTTACCTGTAGAGAGACGTTCAGCATCTCAGTCTCGATCATTGCATGTCACTCCAGTCATGCAGAGACCTCAGGCTAAACAAGCTATTGTAAAAAGTACAACCCAGAGTGCTCACTCATCCAGACAAATGGCATTCATGGGATCTAAAAACCATTACGGTAGTGTAGATCAAAATTTGAATGGTATAACAAATGCCCAAAAGTCATACGCAAATAACAGTATATCGTCTTTATTAAAAACATCAGTTGCCAATACTTCAGCTAATAATGCATTCATTGTTATGGATGATGATGACGGTGATGATGAAGAGAGTTTATTGAATCAGAGTTTTCATGAAACAAGGGTTGTAGTTGGTTACATTGGTTCATTAGAAATGCCCAGTGATGCTGACAAGCCACATATTCGCATTCAGTCAATTCGAAATGCAGTGCGTAGATTAAGAGTTGAACAAAAAATTCATACTTTAGTATTAATGGAAGTTTCAGCAGATGGTGTCAAGTTGACAAACTGTATGGGAACAACTGTTGCCCATTATCCTGTTGATAGGATAGCATTCAGTGGTGTTACACCTGATGACAAACGATTCTTTGGGATTGTCACATTACATTGTTCTAACAGTGATGAAACTGGAAGTGAAGCTGGTAGTCAGGATGAATCTGTTTCTAGTGGATCCTGTCATGTATTCATGGTTGATCCTGAAATCAAATCACATAATATTCATGCACAAAAAGCAAAGTCGTTTGGTATAACATGTACACCTACACCAGACAGACATCATTGCGCAGAGTTTCCTAAATCTGCTACACCAGTCATTCTATGCATCAGTAATTTGTATAAAGATAGACCAGGGGTGTCTAATGACAATGAATTAGCACTGTCTCAGGCTTTTACTGACCCTTCAAGAGCCCCACAGCGTACCGCTAGTAATAGCAGCAATAGTGATAGTGGACTTGGTTTTGGTAAGGAAGAACCTGGTTCTGAACGTGTATTGGTTGTGAACATGCCTCCACCACCTGACCCACCGAGTCAGAATGGATGGCACGCTACAATTAACAATTCTGTTCACCATTGTTCACCTGATAATCATACTATACCAACTCCATGCCGTAACGTTCCGAAATCTGTCTCTATGCATGGGGAAGCAAGCAATAGATTGAACCAATCAACTCTAAGTGAAGATTGGGGCAGGAACAAGCGAAAAATAAACCCCAGAGCAATGCCTGATCATGGACCAAAGTATAATTCTACTGATGGATTAGAGAGACAAAATAGTGCAGAAAATCTCAGAGCTAGTATGAGAAGACTGATACAACAAAGACAACGAAGTGGTTCGACCATCAGCAGTGATCAGGAGTCAAACAGTTCAAATGTGAGTGACTTTCAAAGGTCTTTTTCACAACCTGATCTTCAAAAGTCATCAACTTCCGCATTCAGTAAACACCTGCCTGACCAGAGTTATGGCTCCTGTCCAAACAACAGCAAAATTGACAATGGAGATGTTGATGATGACAGATTAAGTCCAAGAGCTTTCTTACCACCACCTTTTTCACAGTTACGATCACCATCAGCTCCTCCAACCTTTCACCGGGATGATAGTTTTGATGATATTCCTGCAGCAGAGACCAGTGGGATGTGTAGTCTGATAGAGAGATTTGAACAAGACCAGGCCTTCAGAATATCATCACCTGTAGATGTGTCTCGTAGATACTCTGAAGGAACACCAAAACAGCAAAAACAGGTAAAATTCTTTTTTTAAGTACATGTGCAACTTGTTATGGCTTTCCTTCAGTAGTCAGTGCTTCTGTACTAACATGATTAATACATGTAGCATACCTTTCTTAAATACTCTGTTGATAATATTTGATATTATTTAGAAACTAAGGTTTCCAATATCCCCTCAGGCAAAATTCGCCTCAAGTGGATTTGGCTATTCCTTTAGGGTCCCTTTTAATCATGTACAGTGTAGCTCCATTCAAAAAGTTACACATCCTTGACTCAAATTTTTGGATTTCTGTGTTCCTTTTGTCAGAAGGTAAATTTAAACAGACTCATTTTCCATTTATTTTTTTCAATAAGGGAGAACTTGATCCCCTTTCATAAAAATAAAAATGAGAAGAAGTGGAATGAATTACAATTAGACAACTTTCAACCAGAAACTACATGACGTAAAAGTTAGCAACTATACATGTAGGTCACCATGTACATGCATATAATAATTGTCATAAGATCTTTATGTTTTGAACTTTTGATCCTAGAGGACATGCCCTGCACTCTTAATAAAAGAAAGCAGCAAAAGTTATCTGCAATATAAGATCTAGTGCTACAAAAATCGCAATATGACTAAATCCATTGGATGACTCGAGCTCAAGCTCCTTATACAACATTGTACAATGTACATGTAAAAATGATTTTTGACTAATTTTAGAGTTTTGCTTACTAGTATTATCTCAATTTTTTGACAAGTGAGTGATTCAGGCTCTTATGATCCATTAATTTGTATCAAATTCACTTTGTTATAAGGACCATGTCCATTTTTGTATACATTGTAATTTGTTATGCTAATTGTAATATCTTCATCATGTTCATGCTGCATCATTAAAATTGAAACGTATCATTTGAGAAAGTTTGTCCAGATTTTTTCAACAAAACAGACCGGGAAGTATAATTATAGCTGCTAGCTAGTAAGCATGGCAATTGTGTGTAATAACAATATTAAGACAACCATTTTGAAATTAGAACCACTTTCTTTCTTTTTTTTAATGTAGTTATTAAGTCTCCCAAACGAAGTTTTGGAAGACTTATTGTTTTTGCTCAGTTCTTATTATTATTATTATTATTCTTCTTCTTCTTCTTCTTCTTCCGCCGCTTTTAAATTTGAACTTGTCCGCACCCGTTCTCCAAAACCGCTTGTCAGATTAACTTAGGGTTTCACAATATGTTAGACTAACATGTCTAGTGGTGCAATCAGGGTTTTGTTTGTGCAATGGGGTTTATAAAGGGGTACTTTGAGGGGCAAAAAGAAAAGAGGGTTTTACTATAGAACCCTATGGGATTTTATTTTTTAAAATTTTCAAATGATTATAAATTGAAAACCGTTCGTGATAGACACAATCTTTTTAATTGAAAATGTTCTAAATGATAAAGCCCATTAAATGAAATACAGGGTTAGTCCCCAGGGGTCACCCCCACCCCCTGCCATTTAAGAAAGTTCTAATACCTTGTAAGTGGTCAAGATCCCCACCCCTAAACCATATATATTCTGGTTTGTCATGCTAAGATGGTTTCAATGATATACAGGGTTAGTCCCCAGGGGTCATCCCGACCCCCTGCCATTTGAGAAAGTTCTAATATCTTGTAAATGGTCGAGATCCCCACCCCTAAACCATATATATTCTGTTTTGTCATGATAAAGCACATCAAATGTAATACAGGGTTAGTCCCCAGGGGTCACCCCCACCCCCTGCCATTTAAGAAAGTTCTAATATCTTCTAAGTGGTCAAGATCCCCACCCCTAAACCATATATATTCTGGTTTGTCATGCTAAGATGGTTTCAATGATATACAGGGTTAGTCCCCAGGGGTCATCCCGACCCCCTGCCATTTGAGAAAGTTCTAATATCTTGTAAATGGTCTAGATCCCCACCCCTAAACCATATATATTCTGTTTTGTCATGATAAAGCACATCAAATGAAATACAGGGTTAGTCCCCAGGGGTCACCCCCACCCCCTGCCATTTAAGAAAGTTCTAATATCTTGTAAGTGGTCAAGATCCCCACCCCTAAACCATATATATTCTGGTTTGTCATGCTAAGATGGTTTCAATGATAACCAGGGTTAGTCCCCCAGGGGTCATCCCGACCCCCTGCCATTTGAGAAAGTTCTAATATCTTGTAAATGGTCGAGATCCCCACCCCTAAACCATATATATTCTGGTTTGTCATGATAAAGCACATCTAATGAAATACAGGGTTAGTCCCAGGGGTCACCCCCACCCCCTGCCATTTAAGAAAGTTCTAATATCTTGTAAGTGATCAAGATCCCCACCCCTAAACCATATATATTCTGGTTTGTCATGCGAAGATGGTTTGAATGATATACAGGGTTAGTCCCCAGGGGTCATCCCGACCCCCTGCCATTTGAGAAAGTTCTAATATCTTGTAAATGGTTGAGATCCCCACCCCTAAACCAAATATATTCCTATTTGTCATGTCTCGAACATTTGAATGACGTATACGGTCAGTCCCCAGGGGTTCCCCCCACCCCCAATGTTCTAATATCTTGTAAATGGTTGAGATCCCCACCCCTAAACCATATATATTCCTGTTCGTCATGTAATGAACATTTGAATGACGTATAGGGCCAGTCCCCAGGGGTTCCTCCCCACCCCCAATGTTCTAGTATCTTGTAAATGGTCGAGATCCCCACCCCTAAACCATATATATTCTGGTTTGTCATGCCAAGATGATTTGAATGATATACAAGGTTAGTCCCCAGGCATCACTAATGCATATAACTTTACTGGACCAAACCAATTTTCACTGGACGTTGCCCAATGTCAGGCGACCCTGGGAATTACGAATTATGGGAGTTTCGTTTGGGAGACTTCGTAACAGCATCCTGTTACAATCATTTCTTGTTTTAATTACGTTGTACATGCATGTATATAAAATCTCCAAATAATTTATAATAGTTTGGATATACAGAATATTCTCCATGGATTATAAATAACTATTATAAAACTTCTTGCTTAGAACACAATTATAAGTAATTAATGACACGTACAATGATAAGTACAAATGGCCAAGTACAATGTATATTACATGTACATCAGAAAAATAATCAACAAACACTCAGAAATTTATATCTTACGTCTTAAACTTAAACTGAGGTTTTTCTGTGAGAAAATCCATAAATTATTTAGAAAAAAAAATCATTTCCCACGTACTTGTTGATGTTAGTCTACTGTACAAGTTTTATATAAATAAATCATTTGTTTTGGTTTTCTAGTAAAGAGTTGGTGTGTTAAGTAGTAGCTACTTCTTAATAATTTATAAATTTCCTTTTTGTTACAACGACGATTTCCTGAACAATACAGGATATAACTGTACTCACAAATACCATACATGGATAGAAAGTGTAAAGACGGTTAATTTTACATTTTCAAAACGGTTTCATTGTTTTCATTGTGAAGGACTACTTTAATTGAAAGTGCTTATGAGTGTAAAATGTTTTATGTGGACAGTGATGAGGAAAATGGGGGGTCAGGGTCAAATGATAATGTTGTATTAAGAAGAAAGGCAAGTGTTGATGAACCTGAAGATGAGCATGAAGAGAGGCCTGTTGAGTTACGGACAGCATTATTCGAAGCTATGAACCTTGTTACTCCAATACCACGTAAAAGACAAATATCACCCGCTCAGTTACGTAGGTTCTATAGTCAGAGGCGTACAACCAAATTAATTCAGTCCTATAAGGTAGGTTTACTTAATACATGTAACATTGGCTCAGTACAGAGGCTTTGTATTCACCATTTATACAGTATACAGCCATGCAATGGGCAAAATGAAGGTTTGCAAGTACAAACAAAATGTATCATCATTTTGAAAGAAAGAAAATATTTTTAGTTATTCCGGGTTCCACTTACTCCAGATATTTATACTCCAGGGGAAGTAATAAATTTTCTTTCCAGAGACAACCTTAGTATTTAAATAGAGTTATCTTTCTTTGTAAGACCGTAAAATCATGGAATAACGATTATTTTAATATCAATTATACATTTTTGTCAAGCCTTTCAATATTTTTGAACACTTGAATAGAATAATTTAGTATACAAATATTTGTTACAATATTTTGCTATATTATTTAAAAAATTATTGTGAGGCCATTTGGAGTTCATTTATTTGGTATCAATAGGAGCAGATTTTTCTTATAGTTTTGTTGTAAGGCTTTCTTATTTTCTAATAATATGAACGTTAACACAGTTTTATTTTTTTGTTCAGAAATTTGCAATATATATTTCAACCAAATTGAATTGTAAAAGTTGTTATACACAGACTACACAGACTATGTATTTGGTTTAAATGATTAATCTCCAAATTACCTTAAAAAATAATGTAAATTAGTGTCACAATATATAGTAATCTCTTTAATTTATTTTCTATCGGTTTAAAATGGTTGAATATTATCATTAATTATCTTCTTTCAATAGTAACTTATAAAGGGATTATTGTAGATTGGTGATTCTCAAATTAGCTCTTTATAATAAAATTTACATGTAAATAGAAATTTCTACAATCTCTGCTCAATTAAGATATTCTAATAAGGAATTGATCAAATCTAGTCTTTTTGTCACTATTTTTATAGTGTATGTTGATTAAGTGGATCTAAGTTTGATCTATCAAAATTTATTTAGGAAATGGGGACATGTTTTTAGTTTATGGTAGATATACTAATGGCAAAATACAAGAAGGTTTGTTTTTTTTTATATTTTATACATGTATTTAAATATCATATATTAATGAAATATTGAAATAAGATATTTGTCAACAAGACTGCAAGCAGCAATAAATAAACAGCATAAACAGAAAAATAAACATCTAAATGTGAGCACACAGCCTGTGCATGCTTTATCTTAAATACATTTACCATCTCCCTATAGTGCTCAGGTTGTGTTTGGGCATAAATAATTGGAGTAGCATAACTTGTTGAATAAATCTAGTGTCTATGATGAGATACTACTATCATCAATATGTCTCATATGTATGGGAAGTAGCAACCAAGAAGTATATTGGTACATATATGTATATTACTATGTATAGAGCCATATAAACACACTTTCCTCCTAGATTTTAAATAAAAACAGCAATCTTTTTTCTTGCAGGTTTGTTGAATAAATATTTGGTATTTAAATAGTATGATACAAGTACTTTAGTGTAGGTGTATTACCATGTAAGAATCAAAGTTACCGAGATTATACATAAGAGTATTCAAAAAATATAATCTAATTTCTATTTAAGAAGAGAACTTTAATTTTATGAGATTTTGAATTCTGTTGATTTTCTGAAATAAACTTGTGAATCACATTTGTGCAAATACAAAAACAAAAGATATGCCTTGCAATAATGTTAGCCAATTATTATAACTCTGGTGCCAAGACATGTCTATATATACATATGATTTATGACAGAAAGAAGGATGAATCTTGGTCTTAAATCAAAATTGTCTGACAACATTCTCCCAACTCCAATCTTACAAAGGTATGTTTTCTAGCTCTAAATACTTTATGTACATGTTATGTATAGACATGGGTATCAAGTACCCAGCATTTCATTGAAGTTTTTATAACATGTCTGCGCTTCCCTGTGAATATTTAAATTATTGCCCAATCTTGTATTCATTGCACTGTTTATCAACGAGAGTGTTAAGTCTTGTGTCAATTTGTTGTTTGAACAAATTCAATTAAATATTGGTAAGTTTTGTTGGTACAGTAAGCATTAATAATCCGTTCTCTGTTAGTATATATACATTCATGATCAGTAGTACTACAACTATAGTTCTGTACAGTGTTGGCAAATAACCAAGCAATCTATAATAGTTTAAAAACTTTATAATTGTATAATCTCTTATGATTTTAATCAATATTGGATTGTAAACATAGGTATCTTTGATAGGTATCAGTAATGTAATAAGGGTTCCGACTTTGAAAAAAGTCTTAGGTGGCTTTTTTGGATGTTATCGTTGATCAGTAACTTTTATTTCTGGCCTATAATGCAGAAAGATGGAGTCAGCATCTATTCTATGTTTTGATTTATGTTGACATTGATGGTGACATATGCTGTATAACTTCATTGAGTATTGAACTTTTAAATAGTGGACAACATTTTAATATTTACTGCATGAATTCTTTGAAAGAAAATGATGGTGTTAAATTTGTTACCGATAGGTAACTTACTAATCAATCTAATGAAAACCTTTCACAAGGATAAGCTGTTTATAAAATAATGTGATCGCAGGGATTAGAAATGGCTGATTTGTTGAGCTGGAAGTCAACTTTAAGACCCTACCATACAATAGGTACGGGTAGACGTGCTAGGGTACCAATGGATTCTATATTTCGGCCAAGTACTCCGGGGCCAGTGGAAACTGTTACAAAGGCTTTTATTGCTAGATTCCGTAAACAGGTAATGTTTTTGTTTTTGAAAGAGTAGATGCATCATTTGAGTTATTTATTAGATTTATTTTATTAATGTGTTTTGTGAACGGCTTAGGTAGTTGACTGGAAAAAGATTCATAAAAAAAACCCAAGAAAATAAGAATTATTGACATGATAGTTCTGGATCTTTTAAAGCTGCTTGTCAATGGTGGATGTCACCCAATGAGGGGTGAAGTAGTTTGATATCACTTACTCCTGATCAACACAAAGCCAAAATTAAAAAAAAAATAAATAGTTTAGAAAGTTGGCAGCTCAGTTTATGTTTCAAAATTTTTTTTTATCCACAATCTGGTTAAAAATTTTCAATGGATCAGTTTTGATTAGGGTTAACAGTTGGATGAAAACATTGAAATAGAGTATTTTCTTGTCTTTCTTTTTCTTTTTTTTGGGGGGGGGGTGGGGGGTAGGGAGGGGGGTAAACAACAATGCTTATCCCTTTTGAATGTATATATACAATTCTTATAAACTAATCAAATGGTTTTGAAAATATTTTTGTATAGCATTTGGCTATATTTAGCATAGATTAGTCTGGAAAAATAACATTTCAGGAATGTGTGAAAACTTTAGAAAAATTTGACTAAATTAAGTGATTGAGATGATTTGACATTTGTCCTTCAATCTTTATTTGAAAATATCTACTGTTTTGGATGTTAGTCAGATCCAGTTAATCCTATATTAAACATACGTAAAGATATATGGCAATGAGCCCTTTATTCAGCAGTATGTAATAAGAATGTAACAATTATAACCATACAACGACCTGTATTTGTTTACATCCTTGTCCTTTGGTATTTTGTAGATACACGTAATTGGTAGAGTGTTGTCTCATTGACATTTATACAACATATATCTCCTTTGTTTATATTATATAAGTCAAAGGTTTTTAAGTACCCCCAGCACAAACGAACTTAATCCTGTGCAAATATACTTGAGAGAGTAAATTGTTTGATGCAGGGCTGGAAAATGGGGGTTTATTGGATTCAGACAGAAATTAAGCCTTACAAACAATCACCTACAGACCACTCAAAGAGTCGTCTTAAGGGTTCCTAACATGCAGAGAGAGTTTCTGACTCCGGGCAAGGCTGCGAATTTATACATCCTGCACAGGCAAACGGACGCCCCACTTTTGAAAGCATTGTACTATTTGTCTATAGAAGACCAAGGGCTGACCATATTCCTTTACTCCAGTCAACCCTTTGGGTCAATATTTGATATGTAACCTTATAATTATTGTGCAAATTGGCCTTACCAAATTTAATCTTGAGGAAAAATTGTACTGAAAATATAGAACCACCAGATTTGTAGTATTGGTGGTCCTATTGTCCACTAGGCTAAAAAAGATTTCAAGAACACTGCAAACGACATCAAACAGTCAACTAAGTTCTGCTGATTTTAACCATAGACAAGTTTCAATTCCATTCAGTAATGCTTTTAATTGCCATAAGTCTACAAAAATTGAAAAAATATAACAATGACCATTAAAGATCCTCCATGTTTACCAAGTCCCTGCATGACTAAAACAAATCAGATAAAACTAAAGACAACCTGACAATGCTCCTGACTTCGGACAGGCCCCTGTACACATAATATAAATTAAAACCTTATAAAGTCACACTTAGATATAAGCTATAGAAAACTGTGATCTGATATTGTGGATATTACCTATTGTTTCTACCATTTATCATCATCACTATATTGAATATATTGATTTAATGATGTCTATAAGTTTTATCTTCACTTTTAACAGCTTGGTATATATATCTTCAAGTCATTTATTTTCTGTATAATTCCATAAATGCTTGGTAAATTTGATTTACCTATGCAATACATGTATATAGATCTTTGATAACTTTTTCACCCTGCAATGTTTCACTGATTCAGAAATTATGAATACCATATTAAACATGTTAAACACCCTAGTTTGTTACATTATTTATAAGGGTATTTTAAATACAACTATTCAACCCAGAAACATGGAGTTTGGAATAAAATGTATAAAAATAAAATTTAAACTGATAGTTATTGCAGAAATTTAAGATTGAATTAGTCTGAAAATAGTTTTAGCCTGGGGAACACTGCCTGTATTTGGGAATATAACTCATAAATGAGATAATATGACCAGTGTAAGAAAAATGTTGACCTGAATGTCTTTTTGTTATTTACATTGCTAGGTTCCTGTCTCATTAACATAAACCATCTCCTTTTATTCATCTGTATAACTTTTTAATAGTATTCTTAAAATTATATTGAATAAGTGAAGTACATTGACTGTGATTTTTTATTCAGGTACATATACTTATCAGGAAAATAATAAAGGGTTATTCCCCTTTGATTGGTGTTCGCTATAGGTTTAATAATGTTATACATGTATCTTTAGGAAAGGTTGTTTTATTTTTTACATGTGGGTCTATGTAATAATTGGTGAATTAATTTTTCACTCTTCAATAAAAAAACTAGACACCTAAATGTAGGGTAGCTGGGATACAAAAGTACATCAACCTAGATTTCTTACTTCTGGCGGCAACAAGTCCTATGGCTTTAGGGGATGTACATTTTGTCTATGGAAGTGTAAATAAAGGCAATCACTTTTGGACTGATATTTGGTTGTGGTTTTACCACAGGTTTGTGTATGCTTTTAGTGTTGTTGGGAGTTGAAAAAAACCAGACAAATGAAGGTATTTCATTTAGGGGAAGAAAACCCCAATATTCTGACTCATCAGCCTTGGTAGGTAATCAATCTAAAGAAAAACAAACCTTGAGCAAAAATTCTCAACATGTAACAGAAAGGCAAACCTAAGAAATACCTTTCTAAATGGAATAACCAAGGTTCGAGCCAATCTGCTCCCTATGCAAGAATTGGCCCTCAGGGGAATTGTTAGTTGTTAGTTCTTTTGATGTGATGGAAGACAATAAACCAAGAGATGTAAGGAGAAAGCAATTTTGTTTGTGCATTGAAGATTCTTTACAAGTTCAACCAAATGGCTGTAATCAGATTGAAATTATCAGATAAAAAGTAAACAAAGTTACGAATATATAAATCACTGTTAAAACATTATGAACCCATACACAATTTTCCTTCCTAAATGAAATAAGCACTCCTTAAGTGACCACACTTTGTGCAGTTCTTCATGTTAAAGTTGCAACAACAGCTGATGATCATTTTTGTTATATTACCGGTACACCTCTACTCTAGCATTGGGAGCTAATATTGTATTCACTTTGTCCGTCCTTCCAAATAATATTTTGTCACACTTCTCTTTAGACTTAGGAACTGATTGAACTCCATATTTGATCAACAGCTTGACAGTGACGAGTTGTAATGGTCTGTAATGTTGCAACTTAGATTATAAGTGTTTTAACATAGTGAAAAATATTTGCAAACATGCATCAGCAAGAAGTATGAGCCTGAAAGATCTGAGAAGTACTTATACTTCTTGTTGATGTTCAAATACTTTGAATTTTTCAATATGTTAAATGAAATTTAAATCTTTGATCACACATTTCTACAGTACATGCACTACTAAACAGAATGATTTTGTATTTGGTCAACAGCTTGACCGTGATGAACAGTTAGTGTGAACGTTTTTTGGAGAGGTCAGACACCTGCTTCCTGTTTTCTTATTTTTGAATTAAGTGATGGGGTATGCTTAGCATTACAACAGATGCCTTCATGTTTCATGACTAAAAAACACTTAATGGAAGACAAAATTAGTATTCTGTAAATCAGGTTTTATCAAGTATTATGGACAATCAACAGTATAAGCCCTCTCATATCTGCTGTTCTCACACTGGCACAACAATATAAGCCCTCTCATATCTGCTGTTCTCACACAGGCACAACAATATAAGCCCTCTCACATCTGCTGTTCTCACACAGGCACAATAGTATAAGCCCTCTCATATCTGCTGTTCTCACACAGGCACAACAGTATAAGCCCTCTCACATCTGCTGTTCTCACACAGGCACAACAGTATAAGCCCTCTCACATCTGCTGTTCTTACACAGACACAACAGTATAAGCCCTCTCACATCTGCTGTTCTCACACAGGCACAACAGTATAAGCCCTCTCACATCTGCTGTTCTCACACAGGCACAACAGTATAAGCCCTCTCATATCTGCTGTTCTCACACAGGCACAACAGTATAAGCCCTCTCACATCTGCTGTTCTCATACAGGCACAACAGTATAAGCCCTCTCATATCTGCTGTTCTCACACAGGCACAACAGTATAAGCCCTCTCATATCTGCTGTTCTCACACAGGCACAACAGTATAAGCCCTCTCATATCTGCTGTTCTCACACAGGCACAACAGTCTCCTGGTATATATATATAGGTATATTTTTTAGAGACAAATGCCTGTGCGATTTTAGGAGTATTTAACGCAATTGATTTAAAAGGTTTACATTAGCAATTCCTCAGAGGAGTGAAAACTAGACTATATCCAATTATTTTTGGGGAGTTATGCCCCTTTGAAATGTGTATAATATTACAATTAATAATGTAAGCCCTCCCTTCAATAAAACTTCCCATTGGGTTTTTAATTGAACATATGTCAACAGTTTACATCAGCATGATGAATAAGAAAATCTGTGTAGATCAATTATTTTTATTGGAGTAATGCCCCTTGGAAATAAAAATTATATGGAAAATTGCAGTATATAATGAGGGACATTGGCTACCAGATGGCAATCTTCTTGAAATACTACTAGTTCACTAAATGAAATTTAAGTACTATCCATATCTTTAAAAAGTCTGTGCAACAAAGGTTTCAATAGAATTATAATACTTATACATTTTATTTACTTTCCTGTTATGGATGATTAATACTTTTTTTTTTAAAAGGAAGCTTTTGACTAAGATATATATCATAGATATTGTTTGTCATGAAAAATTTTCCTGTTTTATGGATTTCATGATAAAAATCTTAGTTTTAGACTGAAAAATATTTATTTCTGGTCATGAAATTTTGCCAGTTTCCGTATACAAGCATTGTTATGTTTAAGATAAAGGTGCATAATTGACAAAGGAGTAAGCCCACGAAGGCCTTAATTTGGTCCTAAAATGGAAGTTTGTAATATGGTAGGTAAAACCTATATTTAAGATTTTAAATATACACTAGACCCTTTTTCTGTCTGATGTTAATTTTAATCATATTGCCAGCTTCAAATATATGATGTTTAACAAGTTTTTAGCCAGATTCCCTATTTTTATGCATTTTTGAGGTCTATTTTCTTCTGTTAAATCATTGTCCACACCCTTCAACTGAAATAAATATTTTATAGAAAGATGAATATGGATCAGATACACATCCTACCAAAACTTTTTATTATGAAATGTTTCCTATAATTGAAGTTAAATTTCACAGAATTAAAGGACCAATATTGACCCTTTGTGAACATAAATTCTTTTCAGGTTTCCCATTTTTATACTACATTTTTTGCGGTCGTATATATTGTTATCACGTCGTCGTCGTCTTCCGAAGACATTTGGTTTCCGGACAATAACTTTAGTATTAGTAAATAAAAATCTCTGAAATTTAAACATAAGGTTTATAACCACAAAAGGAAGGTTGGGATTGATTTTGGGGGGTTATGGTCCCAACAGTTTAGGAATTAGGGGCCCAAATAAGCATTATTGTTGAGCCTGCGACTTTTGTCGCAGAAAGCTCGACATAGGGATAGTGATCCGGCGGCGGTGGCGGCGTTAGCTAACTTCTTAAAAGCTTTATATTTTAGAAGGTGGAAGATCTGGATGCTTCATACTTTGTATATGGATGCCTCATGTTACGAAGTTTCCGTCAGTCACATGTCCAATGTCCTTGACCTCATTTTCATGGTTCAGTGACTACTTAAAAAAAAGTTAAGATTTTTTGTAATGTTAAATTCTCTCTTGTTATAAGTAATAGGATAAGTATATTTGGTATGTGCGTACCTTGCAAGGTCCTCATGCCTGTCAGACAGTTTTCACTTGACCTCGACCTCATTTCATGGATCAGTGAACAAGGTTAAGTTTTGGTGGTCAAGTCCATATCTCAGATACTAAAAGCAATAGGTCTAGTATATTCGGTGTATGGAAGGACTGTAAGGTGTACATGTCCAACTGGCAGGGTCTTCGGACCTTGACCTCATTTTCATGGTTCAGTGGTTATAGTTAAGTTTTTGTGTTTTGGTCTGTTTTTCTTATACTGTATGCAATAGGTCTACTATATTTGGTGTATGGAATGATTGTAAGGTGTACATGTCTAGCTGGCAGGTGTCATCTGACTTTGACCTCATTTTCAAGGTTCAGTGGTCAAAGTTAAGTTTTTGAGTTTTGGTCTTTTTTTCTAATACTATATGCAATAGTTCATCTATATTTGGTGTATGGAAATATTTTATGATCTATATGTCAGTCACTCAGGTTTTATTTGACCTTGACCTCATTTTCAAGGTTCATTGCTCAGTGTTAAGTTTTTGTGTTTTGTTCTGTTTTTCTTAAACTATAAGCAATAGGTCAACTATATGTGTTGTATGGAAGAATTGTTAGCTGTACATGCCTGCCTAGCATGGTTCATCTGACCTTGACCTCATTTTCATGGTTCATTGGTCAATGTTTAGTTTACTTGGTTAATTTTAAGTTTATGTGACAGTTGTAATAAAGCTTTATATTTAGGACTATCAACATAATATCAATGATTAGTAAAGAAGGCGAGACATTTCAGTGTGTGCACTCTTGTTCTAGTTTCATGACAATAACTTGTGGACCAGTGTATGGATCTCTCTGAAATTATACCACAAGTTTCCATACCACAAAGGGATGGTTAGGATTGGCTTTGGGGGGGTTATGGCTCAAACCGTTTAGGAATTAGGAGCAAAAAAGTGAGGAAAAAACAAGGGTGTCCTGGTTAATGGACAATTACTTAAGGTAGATTCATGGTATACCGCCATCTTGGATTGTACAATCTCAGTACAAAATTGGTCTAGTTATTTGCCCAAATCTGCAAATTTGGAGACAGATTTGCAATTTAATGGTGAGATTGTTTATCTATATAAAGAAAACTTAGTGATTTATTGCATTATTCAAAATATTTAAATAAATATCAAATTTTGTGTTTTTAGAATCATTTTTTTCAAATAAGCCATTTAAGGGGAGATAACTCTTTTAGTAAAAAATATATACTGGACTGATAGGAAAATTTTGTAATTTTACTTGTAGCAAGAAAACAAGTTCGGTGACACCATTTTTTCTTTTCATTTTTTTAAAACATATTAAAAAAGCATAGTAAAATCTTCCTTTTGGCAAAGTATAAGAAAATTCTATCTTAAAAAGTATATACTTATGATCTACCTTAAGTACAAATTACAGTGTAAGGGAGGTAATTCAAACACAACTTTGAATTACCTCCCTTACATTGCTTTTAAATGATGTATAAAGAATTTTTGTATTGTCTTGAGGTGATTAGCTGTCAATTCATTTTTCTCCTCAAGATTTCAGAAATCAAAAAGAAAATCCTTCAATTTTTATTTTTTTTTGAAAAAAAGGGGGGGGGGGGAGGTCAATTCGCAACAGCATAGTGTATTGCACAAAAGCAAAAAATTGAATATAAATTCAAATCATATATAACCAATTCTAAGTTCTTTGACTACAGTTATTCTGTGTCAGAAACCTATTATGTGTCAAATATTGAATTACAATCCAAATTCAGACCTGTATCAAGCGCGAATATTGTGTCCATTTTTGCCCCAACTGTTCAGGGTTGGACCTCTGCGGTCGTATTCAGCTGTGCTTGGTGAAGCAATTTATTGGGAGATATTGTGAAAAAGGGTTGAATAAACAAAAAATCATTTACGTATGTTACAGCATCTGCTTTGATGGTAACATTAAAGTCCTGTCGCAAATTATTCATGCACATTCAGAACACGAACGTTTTAAAACTAAATCTTACATCATTGATAGATACTAAATGAGTTGGTCTGGCTGAGAGCTGAGGGCATGATGGAGAGGGGCAGAAAATTTGCCTTGCAACAGGCCACCTACAGTCACCCCTCAAATAGTTGTTGCAAGGGTACTTTAATGTACATAGAGCTTGACTCTCTCTAGCTCACTGCATTGGATTTAACATCCCTATTCTGACTGGGCATGGCTGTGTATTTAGATATCCTGCTTAACCATTTGAGATACAAATGATCAATATATTTGGCATGTAATTCACAATTTGAGTTAAAGAATTTTGCTATTTGCACTAAGACCAGACTCAATAATGGGTGTAAATGCATTTTGAGTTATCAAGTAACTAGTAAAATATTGTAAAAGATTTTTGTTTGAAACTGATTTCTCGAACTTGAGGTGTGCACGATACCTTTAGCTCAGTTAATTAAATGATAAGTTGAAAACACAATAAATGGTCAAATGAATAGATTAATCCTTAGCTAGATGAAGAGTTGATTGATTGTTGGTTGTCAAATGTATAGATGCAAATAATATATATACAATATTATACATAAAAGTTAAAATTTCCCCTGTTTACATTATTGTAATTAAAATTAGAATAACCAGTCTTGCATTACTGTACTGAGCAGTTCAATGAAACATATCAATTAAGCTTAATATACAAACCAAGAAACCCGTTAACACTGCACCGGTTAGGCCAACCTTAAAAATATGTTTGTTTGCAGTTTTCCGACTGTACCTTCAGACAGAAGGGTCGGTAGGTAGGAAAAATATTTTATTTTATCAGCCATAATGAAGTTTATACAAGCAGTTACACAAACCAAGTTTCTTGTGAAGAAATATTTTTTTTAAACAACAAACACTGAAAACCAACATGAAATGAACAGGCATTTTCATATAAAAACTTTTCAACCAAAATTGAAACTATAACCATGATAACATGGTATGATTATCCAATTTATGACATTATTAAATACTAGTACTCATGGTACTGGAACACTTATAAGATCTTATAAACAAGGAATGACTAGAATTGTTTTAAAGAAATTGTTCACTGACATATGCTTCTTTACTAGAAAGTTTTCATGAGTAGAGTATTTTCATTAGGAAAATGTAGATATCAAAGATTCATAAGACAATGTAAGAGTGTTATCAATAAAAAAAATTAACCATTGAATCTTTCTCAATTAAAAAAAAAGGAAACTTGAAAAAATATATTTGACATCTGACTGTTTTCATAAATCTAACAATATTTAATTATATGCAATAAGGTTATATTTTGAAAGATATGTTGGTGTGATCAGGCTTTAATTAAAACCAAAAAAATCTTAGACTTCAGGGTGAAATCAATAGCACCCCTTTAAAAGTAAATGGTCTGTGCTGAAATGTTTTGACTGCATAAAAAATTGGCAGCATAGCTCCTAAGGACATGTTTTAATTCAATTCACACAAGCCACACTGATTGGGTATATTTAATATTGTAAGAGGGAGAAGAATTGCAATGAGTGGGGTAGCTCCCCTTATCCTAGAGGAGCATACTCATTGCAATAGAAGATAGATTTAACATAGAGAAAGTATATTTATTTTTACAAGCCAACCTTTCATTTTCTTTACATCTTTGTGTAGTTTCTGTGGCTTCTTATAGATTTGGCATTGTCTATCGATTATAAATTTCAAATGCGCCCTTCCTGGTGTGTTTACAGGTATCCATGAAGTCATGGAGAAGTGGTTTCATCCTTGTTGTCTTCACAACGTTTTATAGAAACTATGGCATACTTCAGGCTGCTGTCAAATTGTTTAACGGTTAACCAATGATATTGGTTCCATAAAGTCAGGCTCAAGAGATTCTGTACCCGATCTGTTTGAGATGGAAACGGTTATCGTGTTGATTTTATGAATATCCGCTGCATCATGCGTTCTCAAATCGTCAATGATATCTGTCTGAATCTGTATAAACAGTTTACTATTAAACTTTTTTGGTTGTTATTTGTTTTAAAATTGACAGAAAACGACAGCGCAAAGTACTCATTCATGTCTTCATCGATGCCTGTAAATAATCTCCATGTGCTTTATTATTAAACGGTCCCATGTACGCTTGACAAGAAGGTAAGAAAAACCGAACTTGAAACGTGTAATCGGCCCAGACTTTAAATCAATTCCGGAAACAACCAGAAGTTCAGGAATGCGTCAATAGAAAAATAAAACTAATTTCTTCAAATTAAAAGCAATAAAATTTTCACAGTCGGGGAGATTTTCGAGGGTCGGTCGGTAAACTGCAAACAAACAATATTTTAATTTAAGCCTTATCACAACATATACGGAAACATTTGTACCACACCATGTTAGATTTAAACAGACATACCTGTTAACATCTCTGTTAAAGTTATATTAATTAACAGGTCTGCTAGTTAATGGATGCTTTGTGAATAACCTCCCAAATTTTATAACATTGAGTTATCTCAAATTAAATTAAAAAAATCAAAGAAAAATAACATTTCAGATATGCCAGATAGTCATTTCCAATTCAACAATGCTTTATAAATTTTATGTACCCACAGAGCATGGAACTGTTTGTTAACAGTTACATATAAGACAACTCCTTAAAATAGAATGAATTGTTATTTACTGTTGAACTTCAAAATAAAGTAATTTATTAGCAATTTTTTGGTCTGCATGACTTTTGTCCGCATGAAACTTTTCATCAATGACTGTATACTCTGCACACCAATGCAAACAAGTTCTTGTCAAAATTGATAAGGTTTGGAGCTTGCTTGATTCTTGGTTGTTCAGGTTGAATTGAGAGGTTTGAGTTGGTTTCAGTGGTTGGGAACTTATCTAATTTTAGTTAAAGCCAATCTAAGGGTTAACACATTTTTTTTTTTATCTTATTCAAAAAATGATGATGAGTTATTTTTAGAACCTGTAGAATTCTGTGCAGATCACTGTTAATCTGCAATGTCATAACATATACTTAGTCGTTAGGATGTTTTTTCATTTCATAAACCAACATAATTATACACAACAATAAATCTCCAATCTATCCCATGTGGTCTTTATACTCAAAACTTTAAATACTTAAAAACATTTATTTAAAAATACCTGTCATGTTTGGAAAGCATTTACTAAAACATTTAAATTCTCTCAGAGATATTAAGAACTATGGTGTTTTATAGTAATTGATCCAGTATATTGTTCCCTAGCCTTGGGACAGGTTTTTGCCATAATCGTTATACAACGAATGGTGTAATGTCTGACGTTGGATCCTTAGAATAAATTGGACACAGAATTATATCTCCAAAATCGTTAAAAGCCAACTTTTTAAATACCTGTATACTGTCTCTTATTTGAGTTACACCTTCAAAGATATAACTTTAAATACAGTCACACATTCGACAGGCTAATTTTGTGAGATATGACGGGCCTAATGTTTATTTAAGGAATATCATTTGAACATTGTTGAGTATGTGTGACTATGTTTTGGAATAATATGCTGTATCTATGACTTGGGACAATACATTTAGTTGGTGTAATCTGTGGTTGTACAACTGATAGATTTTTCATTGATGTGAAACAGTTATAGTATAAAAAGTTGTCACTTTTTAATGTCCATAAGGAAATTGGCGGTGTCACTGGACATGTAAATATTTTGCTTGGAGCTAACATTAAGTTTAATATGCAATTACAAATGGGAAGTATTGAACTACACACAAAAATGTTCAGTATACATTGTGTGGGATCACTGTAATTAATGAAGAAAACATTGTAAAACATAAACATCTTATCAGACATTGACACATTATTTACACCATATTCTTCTAGGGAAGTATTTGGTAGGTGTATTAAAATGGACAGCAGTAGTTACTAACCCAGAAAGAATTGCATGCAATTATTGTGTATGGTGATTGAGAAACTACATTCGTTATTTTCGTGTTATTGTATTTTAGCTGGATTTATTTGAGTGTTTGGAATAGATTAAAAAGAAAGTATGAATTTCTCATTGAAAGACAGGACAAAATCAAATCCTATGAGTTTTAGCTTGAAAAATTTATATTTTCGTCCTTTAACCCCTGATGTTGGTGGTGCTTCTAGTTGGAGGCCAAGGAGGAAACAAGAATCTAGAAAAATGACTTTAACATTCTCTTACAAAGATTTTAATGAATATATGAAGGTAAGATAGGGAGATATGTTGTATTAGATTCAAATTAAGTGTTACTGTTTTTTGTTATCACACTTTTTGTTAACAAAATGTCTTTTGTGTTACACAAAATATGGCTATAACCCTTTCTGTGAAAGCAGAAATTGTTAGTGTTGGTTTTTCATGAGAACACGCAAACTGGAATTTAACAGAGAATTGTGGTCGAGTTTATGTTTGTTATTATCATTAAAAAGTATATACCCTTTGTTGAAAACTATTTAAGGTATAGATGAGTAATTAATTCTTACTTTAACACTTTATTCATCCTTCAGTCCACTTTGTTTCATGTGCTCAGGTCATTAATTAGGACCTTGTATCAAAGTAATAACTCTGTCTTCAGTTTGTTCTATATAATATTTGTCAAATCGTAATAAAGTATCATTTTCAGTAACTATAGAACTACAACTATAGTATATGCTGTTGGTCCCTTGATTGTTTAAAATTCAAAAGTCAAAGTTGGAAGAGTATATAAAGATACAGATTAGTTGAATTTCAATCTTGAAGACTGATGTGTTTAGATAGGGGAAGAAAAACAATACCATGGCCAAAATAAAAACAACAAAAGCAAACACTACACAGAAAACTAAAGATTGAGCAATATGAACACCACTTTAAACTGAGGGTGAAATCATGTGCTCTGGAAGGGTAAGCAGTTCTGGCTCCACTATTGGTATCTACTTGTTACTCAAGTAGAAATCTGACAAGTCTCATTTTGTAATGGCATGATCAAGGAAAAGAGGAAGGAATTGTGGTTAATAGTAAAACATATTTGTGAATATCAGTGACATAATATTAAAGAATCCATATCTGTTAGCCAAATCATGACAGCGTCATTAAAAACTTTCAAAGGCTTGGTAAGTTGGTATATAGCTTATTTGTAAATACAATGTAGCGAAATAAATCATAATGGAATACATAAGTTACATAACATTGGAATATTGTATTGACTGGGAGATATATACTCCACAGCAAGTGCTACTTCAGTGTTGCTACTATAGGGTTAGGTTATTAAACAAACTTAATCCTAATTTTCTGCATTTTAAGTGGGTAATTGCATAAGCATCATTTATGTATGGAGTTTTATAGTGGGGAGTTACAAATTAACTTGAATTTTATTTCAAAAGGAGATGGCAATGAGGTACCTGAGCCTAACATAAATTCAGTTAAGAAACTTTAAGAAAACTGGATATAAATACAGAAACTCTAGTTGGATTGTCAAATATTGAAGTTTCATTGGCAAATTGGTCTTCCAATAAAATTGTTTTGAAACCATGAACAACATGACAATAAACTGTAGGTTTTTGTTTTTGATGATATACTCATTGTTCAGAGTTAGCTCTTCAATTGCTAATGTCTTTTTTTTGATGGGCACATTTCAAGAAAGACCAATGAATTTTATGCATATGATGATGGAGTGTTATGTTCATTTTTTGAAAAGAAGTTAAAATACTGTGAATAACTGTCACTTATTTAAGAGGGAACAAGCATGCACAAGGTCTAACTGAATGGTTAAGTAACTCAAACCTGACATAAGATTGAGTGAAAAGTAACAAATATATCAAGCAAAAAACATGTTTAAAGTTAAATGAAAGGTTGTTAGGAAATTTAAATTAAAACTATAAAATCTAATGTATTGAAATTTGACACAGCTGTATAAAAAGTTAAGTAATGGTGAATATCTATGTCATTCTCATATTCAATTTGATGCAAGTCATGCACTTTAGCTAAAATGGCAATTGATATGTTTTTTGTTTTTGTTTTATCTTACAGTTGAGGGATTTCCTTATATCTCTAATATTTCCCACTTTATGTTTGTTTCCTGTTTAATCTCTACAATTATGGTAATCAATACCTTCAGAAATGCCAGACAAATATGTGAATTTACTTGATGGTTGTAGCCTATTACTAAGCATATAAAGAAGTTTGTGAACTTAATCCCAAAGTATATAATCATTTTATCATTTCTTAACAATTTACAGGTATTTAGAAATTAATAAGAAAATCTGGTTTTTTTTTCAGAGGGAAAAGAATCGGACCTCAGATGATATACAAGATAATTGGGCAAAGCCACAGACTCGAACTAGAAAGTTGTCCCGTCTACAGCATCCCCTTAGTCATTCACATGAGGTAATATATGGGGAAAATACAAATACCCGTCTACAGCATCCCTTTAGTCACTCACATGAGGTAATACATGAAAAAACAACATATATAACAAACCATTAAAGGAGTTATCCCGTCTACAGCATCCCTTTAGTCACTCACATGAGGTAATACATGGGAAAACATATATAACAAAGCATATTGGCAGTTAGCTTGCATTTAGGGTTACGACTGCGACCCCAGCACCACTCAGAAGCAGGGGCATGTATCTGTTAACATCATTTAGTCCTTCTACAATTCCATCCTTTTGAAATCCAACAGTTTGCATTTTTTTTTATTAAGCTTATTCTTAGTTTATTACTTTAATGGTTAACAACAGATGGAGTTGATTATTTTCTGAGGACCTACTTTTCATAAAATTACTTTCATTGAAAGTGCAAAGGGGACTGCTGCATGTCATCCCATCTTGTCTATATTTAATTTGCCTTATCAGTATTGGTTGGCAAGACTCTTTTTATAATAGAAAAAGCAATTTTGCATATTTTCTGCAACTGACCACATTATTCCAATTCATTTTGATAATTTGCTTGAAGAAGATAGGAAGTTCACTTTAAGGGTTGTTTTTTTTTATGAATATTTAATGATTCATGGTGAAGCTTTTTACTACTTTCATGTTTGTAAAACTCAAATTCTGTGAATTCATTTTTATTGTCTTGCCTGCGACGATTGTCGCAGTAAATCATCGCAGTATGTGAGACATAGGTATTACTATCCGGTGGAGGCGGCGTAAACTATTTGTATAAAGCTTTATATTTCAGAAGGTAGAAGACCTGGATGCTTCATATCTTGTATGCAGACACCTTATGTTACGAAGTTTCCGTCAATCCTTGACCTCATTTTCATGGTTCAGCAACTGCTGGAAAAAAAAAATTGAGTTTTTTTGTCATGTGAATTTCTCACTTATTGTGAGTAATAGGATAACTATATTTGGTATACGGGTTCCTTGCAACTTCTACATGTCCGCCAGACAGAGTTCACCTGACCTCAACCTTATTTCATGGATCAGTGGTAAAGGTTAAAGTTACGTGATTAGGTCTGTTTCTCAAATACTATAAGCAGTAGATCAACTATATTTGGTGTATGGAATGATTGTAATGGGTGCATGTCAGTCTTGCAGGTTTCATCTGACCTTGACCTCATTTTCATGGTTCATTGGTCAATGTTATTTTTTTGTGTTTTGGTCTGTTTTTCAAGTACTATTAGCAATAGGTCAACTACATTTGGTGTATGGAATGATTGTAAGGTGTACATGTCTATCTGGCAGGTATCATCTTGACCTTGATTTCATTTTTATGGTTCAATGGTCAATGTTAAGTTTTTGTGTTTTGGTCTGTTTTTCAATTAGCATACACAAAAGGTCAACTATATTTGGTGTATAAAAAAATTGTAAGGGGTATATGTCTGTCTGACATGATTAATCTGACCTTGACCTCATTGTCATAGATCTTTAAAAATATAAAGTTTCTGTAATGCTTTTAGTAAAACCTTTTAACTCCCAGACTTTCAACATAAAATCAATGGTCAGTACTTTAAGCAGGCGAGACATTTCAGCATATGAACTCTTTTTTATCCTTATTCAAGCTTTACAGGAATTTCATTGGAAAAGTTTGAAATCAATATGAAATTATGTATCTATGTAGACAAAAGCTGGTTTTACATGTGTAGCCAGATTTAATTGCTTTGATAAACTTTGAAAAAAAAATGAATGGAAGATTGATCTTTATACAGAGCTTGGTTCCCATACTTAAATTTTAGTTAAGTGTAGAAGGAAAGGGAAAGGCTTCATGGAAAGAAAAAACGGATATTTAACCACTTTCTAACACTTGAATTCTTTCTATACTTAGTACATTAAAAAAAATGTATGCTATTTTATTGGCTTCCTAAAGCAAGTACAAGTTCAAGTTGTATAGAATATTATTATTGCATGTGAAATTTTTCGTATATGAAAATCATATTTCTCCATTTTATGAGTTTCTCTTTAAAAGATAAAAGATATTTTATATAACAAAATATGATGCGCCCCATAGATTATTTTGACAAACCTTAATAAAACAGTATTTTGAAAACTTTTGTCCTAGCTTTTAAATAAAATGGTTCATAAAGCTACATTATCAAATTTGTATGTAAAGAATACTAAATGAAGTAAAAATTTGATATACAGATATATTGAGGCAAAATAGGGTGTACTGTCATCTATAATAATAATAATAAGATAGTTTAGCTTTGATCGCTAATAACTTAAATGCATTTGGCTCTTTTTTATGCACAAAATATTTTACTTGGGCGCTACTGCGGATACTCATAACTTTTAGATCACAAAAAAAATCAGTTTCAAAAGACTACTTTATTATTATAACAATTTCATGAACAGTTGTATATTATTAATATTCTAATATGCACAATTTGTAAATGTACATGAATGACTTTATCAATTTACTCTTAACATTTTTTTTATATTAAGAACTGATGTTCCATTACATGATATGTTTTAAGATGTTATAAAGAAATTAATGGTTACAAATGAAGGGTTATAGATCAAATGTAGCTATGTTTTGAAACAGTTTATGTCCCTTTTTTCAAGCATTTCAATCATTATCTGTTATCAGTTAAAGAAGTTGTAATTTGTCAAACTTCATATTGAAGATTGAGTGTTGCCTGAAAATGATAAATAAGTTTGATTGCTTATATAAAAAAATTTCCATATTATGACAATTGCATTGGTATTTTATACATTGTATTTTAAGTTTGATATGATAGAAATTTGTGACTGTGTCTTGAATGTTTCAAAAATTTGGACTATGATATGTCAATTATTAACCAAGTATTGTTTTGTGGTAGTATCTATAAACTAAAACAGAATATGATCATTATAAATATTACTAATTCCCAGCAAAGTTGTTTGACATTACGTCAAGTTTTATAATCCTTCACAATTTAACTTCAGACAATATTAAATATGATTATATGTATTTTTATTTATGTCAAGTCACTTTTCAAAGTAAAACATGCCAAAAAAGGGATTCTTAGTCTACAAGTGGTTAGTAAATCTACTTTAACCTTTTGATTATAATCCCTAGGTGAACCACATATGGTCTCTGCTGGACTCTCTATCTTATTTCATTCTAATGGTAAAGACCTTTTGAATTGTTTACTGAGATAGTAACAAAATTTTCTTTTTAAATAGAAATTATCACAAGGCCATATCTACACAGGGAAAATTATCCATGTAAACTGATATTAGAAATATGTTGCAAATTTCTTGACTTCACGACACTATGTGATTTAAATTATAAAGAGTATTTGACTATTTAAAAGAGCATTTATTTACATATGAGTTCAAAATCTTAAGGAGCTCAGGTCCACTTTCAGAATTGTAACAAGTTGTTTTTGTAGATGTAGATAACTAAAATTATATTTTAGTAAAACTGTTTGGTAACTGTAGAATGGAGAGTTTTTGAGTTTCTTGCAAAATCGTGCAAAATGAAAGTATGGATTATTTAAAATTGTATTGGAAGCTCTTATAATCTGATATGGAACGTTCTCTGAAATGATAGGCTTTAGATTATAACAGTTTTATCTCTCTGTCAATATTAGTTTGAAGTATTTAATAAGAAATTCTTCACTTCCTGCTCAATGGAGCCTAGGTTACCAAAATAATAGCCGGCAACTCATTGACAGTTATAGTTTGGCCAAACCTTCTAATAAGTAATATTTTGTAGCTTTTAGACACCTAATTAAAAAAAATGACAATAAAAAGGGTTATCTGACATGAAATCTTTATTTCAGTACATATATTTATATTCATTGAAATAAAACAGTAAAAAAATGTGTATAAAATTTTATCATTTTAAAATTTGGTGAAAATGAGACTTAAGTATTTAATAGATTAGCAAGTGATTGACAAGGGTTCTTACTAATGTCAAAAAAATAAAACCTAAAGTACTTTAAGAAGTTTCTTATCAGAGTTCAAGTTATATGTTTAAGTGCAAAAAATAAGAAAAGTCAAGTACAAACCCTGTACTTCTCAGGCTAACAAAGCTCTCATGCTGAAATGGCATGGTAAAAATCGTGAAAAAAATCTTCATAAATAGGTCAAGTTAGATATCCTAGTACACCAATTAGGACTATAGACTTTGTGGTATGGCTATATCTTGAATGATAAGGTTTTTTATACACTGAGGCATAGATGCCCTTAAGAAAGCCAGATTTGGCACAAATGTTATTAAAATTGTGTTTTTCAATGCTCTTTAACATCTTCCACAAGAGTATGGCCACTGATGAGTTTTCTATTGTATATAGATATAAGAAGATGTGGTATGAGTGCCAATGAGACAACTCTCCATCCAAGTCACAATTTATAAAAGTAAACCATTATAGGTCATTATGTCTGGTATACTAGATTTAATAAGACTGCTATCTTTGTTGTGTTTTTATTTAGTACACAAATATACTATAGTGGTAAAGCTATTAAAGCTTTCTTACTGAAATGACATATAATTTGTGGAATTTCATAATACTTTTACAGTAATTCAGTAAAAATATCATTATTGTTTCCCTTATAATTAACTATAGTTGTTCCATTCAAGCATATATGATACCCATTCAAAGAACTATGCACTCTTACTTGATGATCATTATCATCAGGTGATGAATGGCTGTTTGATGTCCAGTGGCAAATTAAATGCTTATTCAGGAAGAAAAAAAAACATGTAAAGGCCGTAATAATGTGAACCCTGCTTTGTACTACACTGACATGGTGAGCTAGATTTTTAACATGCCAGTTCACATGAAGACATGTTACCTAGGACACATTATTTTGACTCAGAACCGACTGGTCTTTGCTCTTACTACTTAATGCTGCATGCTTAGCAGACAGCAGCAAATACCAATTTGAAAATATTTGGTTTGACCCAGCTGGCCTCTTAAGCTACACCACTAGGCCATCAAATCTGTTTGCACTTTTGGAAGTAGGATTTACATTATTCGTGTGTTTTTGTCCTGGAGAGTAGTCTTATATGTATACTTAAAGATGAGATGTTCAAGTATCTTCCTGGGTGCAGTGTGTGTTAAAATGGATTAGAAATGAATTGCAGTATTATATAATTTTATTCTCAATGGTGATGTGTGTAAGTTAGCAGAAAATGGACATAAGAACTTTATAAACATGAGAAAGTTGTTTTTTTAAATTTGTAACATTTTTCAGAGTTTATTAAAAAATACTTTTTGTCAAGACAAAACTTTTTGAGGTTTAAAATGTTTCAAGGATTGATATAATTTTATCTCCACAGATTTATGTGCATAAAAGGTTAACTTTGTTTATTTTTCTTTGGTCATATGAATTATACACGAATTAATTAGAAATTGCATAATAATAATCTTTATAAAAAATAATTTTATTCTTTTTTTCCCTTTTGTTGGAAAACATGTAAAAACTTATCTGTTAACAATTCTTGAAATCAGAGATTTGTACAGAATGATTAAAAATCAATTAATTTCACTTTTGGGTGTCAGATTTGTAAAGAAGAGTTGTCTTTTGGGATTATGTTGGATTATTTAATTTGTTTACTGTTATTATCATAATCATTTACATGTTTTACATGTAAAAGTGTCATTTTTGCCCTTTGGGTCAGAGTTCAGGAAAACTGTTAGACAGACTTGAACATTTCTTAATTGGATTAACTATACAAGCTGACACTTACCTTTAGTGTAATGCTTCAATCTGGTTGGTTAATTACAGGTAAAGGTATACTCTGATTGGTTAGTTTCAAAATAAGCTTTCCAGGTATGTCTGGACACATGTAAAACAAAGTTATCAGATTAATTAATCTCAATATTAATTAAAATGACAGCTTCCTTCCCAGATGGTTGGAATAAAAATGTTCTGTCAAACACTCAAAGTGTCATTACACACCTTGATTTCATAGAAGTCACATCTCAGAAATCACATTTTAACATTGATCATTACAAACCTGTTCTACAAGAGAGATTACCTGTCAGTATACCCAACTTTGAAACAAAACCAAACAGACCTTGTTTTATTGTGAATCCTAGTAGAAATTCTACAATGATTATTGACAAAATCGGAGGAACTTCCAAAATGTATCTGGATATAACATTAAATGGAGCTTCTTTTGAAAGACAAGAACAGTTTGAAAGATTATATTATAAGAAAAGTCGTCAAAGAAGAAAAAGTACTGATCATGTTCCTATTAAAAAGATGAAAAGGAGCATGCAAGTTAATATGTCATTACTGAATTATGTAAGTTCTTTTAATTATTCTTTTTAATTTGATAGTCAGAGACTTAAAATTTATCTCTTAATAAATGAGAAGTTTAAATCTTAAACAACTATCCAAAAAAAAAATATTTCTAAAATTTCATTATAGATTTTTACCAGGTGAGCAAAAATGAAAAATATTTAATTTTAACTACAAAAAAGATATTTCAATGTCTTTCCTGTAAATCTCCGTCTATGTTTGAACATCATAAACTCAACATGGAAAATTTCTTTGAACTTCAATATTTTGTGAAAAAACGATGCAATTTAAGTTTCATATGCACTTAGAAATAATGAGGTCAAATCTACTTAAGGTCCTTATAATAAGTACTTAAATAGCTAAAACTTAATAGAATAAAACTCTTAATCGATCACTTTTTGCCAAATCAAACTTATATACAATGAATTTCATAGATAAATATTTAAGAAATATGAATGTCATTTGAAACATATAGATATAATGTATAGCGTTGTAAAAGAAAAAAAAGTTTCAATTAGTCTAAAACCTTGAAAAGTATGGACTTCGATCATGTATTCGTGCATGGAAATTTGCTAAGGTTATGAATTAATTATTTAGCTTCTTATATATAGTGTCATTTGATAAAATGTAAACCTAGGATAACTTTAGGACAAGTTTGACACACAATGTTTGTGACTAAGGTTAAATATATCAGATGATTGATTTAGACTGTTGACCAAATTTGAACTTATATAGATACATGCTTTATAAGAATCGTTCAGTCTAGGTCATACAATGGTTTTTAAAAAGAGGACGTAATTTGAGAATGAACTGCAGTACAATTATTTACTTCCGTTACATGAAAATGTTCGAATGGCATAACATTTATGAATTTTAGGTTGAACGGATCTGTCGTCTAATCCGTCATTGTGGAACATCTATACTGTAATACTTGTAACGTGAACATCAGTATTGTTGCTCAGTCACGCTCACAGGATTTTAACAGGATAAACATTTTAATTGGACTTATTAAAAACATTTATTTGATAATGATATAAAATGGAAAATCATGAATCATATATCTTATGAATGTAAGAGGGATTATCCTTCAAAATTGACTTTCCTCCGTCTTGACATGGAAAATGTTTTACTATATTGTTGCCGATAAAAATGGAGAAATGTATCAGCGATCATATAGTGTGATTGATCATAGACATTCGCTTTCTGATGATAAAGAATTGGTGAAATTTATTAATATTTTTCAGCCACGTAGTCGATTGGTAAGAGTTTATTTTCAAATCTGCTATAGTTTTGTAGAGGTGTAAGAAGGCAGGGGTATATGTGGAAAGTGTAGTCAGTAGTAGCTTCTTAATTGTATATTAAGATATTTAGTTAGTTAAAAAAATTAAACTTGGGAAGTGAAACTGCAGAACTTAATATAGACTAGATGAAAAGTCTCCTGGTATAATAAATTTACATAAAATATGTTTTGTTTTTTATTCTGATTGGATGATTCAATATCAAACCATTTTATGTTGTATTTTATAAAGTACTCATTTAGGAAATGAAAAGAATTGATTTGGAGGAAGGAAATATGAAATTCTAATTTCATTAATGTATTTTGAAAAATATTTGTGGCAATGTATCCCAAACTGAAGGTTGCATTTAGCAGTGTTTGGGTATGTAAATTTTGGAATGAAAATTCCAGGATAATTAATGTTATTTAAATTATGTTGTATGTTTAAATCAATGACATGTAACAGATATGCATATTTCTTTTTTTTTTAATTAATTTAGCTTTTAAATGCAAATTTTCCAAGTTTTTTTTAAAGCAAATTTATCAAGTTTTGTGGGAACATGTACTATTTTTCCCTCAAGGTATTCAGGATAAAAATCAGATATGTAAATATGTATGTATTCAGTACTTGTATATCCCAGGGTTAAAGTGTATTCATTTGATTTCCTTTTCTTTGTTCCATAAATTCTCATTTGTTCAATTCCAAAGTGGAGGTGTGAACATGTATTTTAATATTTTTTTTAATATCTTTGATCACTTTGTTACAAATTATCTCTTGATCAATCTGAGATAACAGAGGAAATTGAAGAATAAACAAATTAAAATATCATCCAGATATAATTCTAAACTTGTTAAACTTGTTACATATCTTAATTGGAACTTGGGAAAGAAAGACATAATTTTATGATGAAGGGTAGAGCTAGGATTCACAGTTTGTATGATAATTTTGACAATTTGGTGTTGTCCAAATTAAAGTGGATGTTAAGCTTATCAACTTTAGTAAGTACCTAAGATTGTAAAACAAATAAAATGTAATTATTTTTTATTTTTTGAATGAAAAGAGTGAGAGTAAAACACTTACATTTAGTCAACATATGACAGTTTCCTTACAAAATGTGAGAAGGATTTGATAAAAAAAAGGGGGGCATTAAATTTACCAGAAATCTTTTCCTAGTATACAAATAATTGATTTCATGTTTAAAATTAGGTCTGTTTATTCACAAATTTAATGTTGAAAACAAATCCAATCTTTGGTAATAGCTTTCACCATAATTATACCTCAGGAAAATTAACTGGTTTTAAAAGTATAGATCTTATGGAAGGCCAATTGTCAGTGTGATAAAATAGTTTGCAATTTAGTAATTTGAGAAGCATTTCTAAATTTCCAAAGAAATCCCATTTTTCTTCTACAATTTCAAAGAAATCTGTTATGAAATTGACTTCTCAATTTTTTTCAGCCTTGTGATTTAATTTAATGACGTTATAACTAGTTTCACACCTTCTGATTTTAAGATAGATTTGTAAGAGTAAAATTTTTGATCAAAATACATTTAAATTCTTTAATTTCCTATAGATCAATTTTAACGTCTTATAAAATGTACTTTATAAGTCAAAGAAAGAGGCAAAGGAGTATGATGTATGTGTAATACTAAAACTTAATGGGGTTATCAGGGTCAAATGTAGGCTTGATATGATAAATTTGTTTGAAGATTTCATATGCGCAGAATAAAGAAAAGAAAATAAGTATTGATATTGACACTGGTAAATTATAAACTTTAAAACTTAGTTACAAAGTCTTCCTTCTCAAATACGTTATGTTTACGTATGCATGTCCTTTTTGTCTTCACAAAACACCATGACTATACTCATAGAGTTGAAGAAAAAGTATTGTGTACTACACTGATAACAATGGTATTCAATTTCTCATTTTTTGCTGAATTAATTAATACGGTATTACAGATCCATCTTCTCCCCTGTTATAAATTACATTTATTTTTATATTTGCAGAGTTTGGTTGCATTAGATACAGAAACCAATCATCGACTGTCAACTGCTAACAGTGTAAACAATATCACAAACAATGGGGAGGATGATGAACATGAAGATGATATCGGCCGTATTGCAGGTTGGGCCGTCAACTTTAACAAGCTCCTCAATGATCATGGAGGACTTGCTGTCTTCACCGTAAGTTTTGTCATTCAGAATATTTAATTTTGGATTTGAATTAATACATGTACAAATGTATTTGAAACTACATATTAAACATCAATTGAAAAATTTTGTTGAAAAAATTTAAAACAGCAAGAAGTTTTGTGATTGTCACCGATATTGAAATCATAGTTAGTCAAAATTAACATATAGATATGTTTGAACATTACTGTACATATACAAACGATTTAGAATTTAAAATGTCACCCTCGGAATTAAACTATTTTTGTTTTTTATAAAGGTCAATTGTAGCTTAATGTTTTATATTGTGTTTGTAAAAGGTCATTTGTAACTTGATGTTTCATTTATTTTTTTATATTATTACAGGAATTTCTGAAGAAAGAATTCAGTCAAGAAAATATCTTATTCTGGAGAACATGTGAACAATTTAAACATATTGAAGACTCTGATAAGGTATTTTAAATGTTTTATAATACTATTCAGTATTTCATTACCCAGACATTTTATTTTGACATGAAATTTTATGTGTAAAAATCAATCAGATAAGAAAGTTAATCTTTAAATAAATATTCAGTTTTGTTTAATAAATAAATTATCTGATGTTCCAAGTGCTAAAATTTTGAATTATGGATTTTGCCAATTCTGTTGATAAGTTTGTATATACATAAATATATCAGTGGTTTTACAAATGCCAAATCAAAAACATATCAGTCAAGTGTTAGGCATGTTCAAGTTATCTTACATAGATCATGTTCAACATAAGTCACAAAACATATAATGGAAGTTTGGCATAAACTGACTTTTACATAACTCTTTTTTCCAAGAACATTTTATTCTTACAATAAAACAAATTCCAGTTATTCCCCTTTGTTTCAATAGAAAGTAAATATTTCTAGCAGAGTTTGGTTTCTATCTTATTACAATCATTTGGCCATTTTTTTTTAATATGCATAAAAAATGAATATTTTAAAAATGTACTTACAAAATAAATTTATATTTTTAGAGAAAAGGTGAAGCTAAGGAGATCTTTATGAAGTATATGTCTCAGAAAGCCACAGATCCTGTCAATGTAGAACATGTTAGTGTCAAACAAGTAGAGAAACAGTTAGACAATCCTGGAACAAATACATTTGAGAAGCCTCAGCAGGAGGTAAGGCGTTTAAGATAGCTAAAAAAAGTTCTCTACAAATATGAACATAGATAAATAGTATAATTCTTGAGCCATTCAAGCCTACATTAAATGAATAACTAAATAATTTTATAGAAAATACACAATATGCAGGAATTAACTCAATACAAAATGGATGTAGATGAAACAGTCAGAAAATATATACCAAAAGACAACAATTATTTATTATATATTTAATCCCCTCAACAAAGTGTTTACAACCAACGTCTGAATAGAAAGGGGATGTGGGCACTACATTAAACTAAATAAAACCTTCATTTATCTGCTTATTTTAAGAAAACATTTGAGAGAAAAAAACTGTTTCGGTTCAAATATTGTTTAAACATAATTGAAATTTGTTTGTTCCTTTATAGATTTTCAAGCTAATGAAACAGGACAGCTACCCTAGATTTATCAAATCAGAACTATACAAAACATACCTGATGAGAG
This sequence comes from Mytilus californianus, assembly GCF_021869535.1. Taxonomy (NCBI): domain Eukaryota; kingdom Metazoa; phylum Mollusca; class Bivalvia; order Mytilida; family Mytilidae; genus Mytilus; species Mytilus californianus. The sequence continues at coordinate 24,845,744 of NW_026262679.1, read as the reverse complement.
AAATGGAGGGAAAACCCCTGAATCTACCAGCAGATGAATTTGAACAGAAAGACAAAAAGGAGGAGAAAAATAAGTCCAAAATTGAAAGTAAAGAAAAAAGAAGGAGATCTTTGTTGCCATGGAGAGGAAGTAAGTTGAGACAAAAAATTGTACATGTCTTTGAAAATAAAGATTTACAATTGATAAAACATATAATCAAGGTTATACAAAATAAACTAATTTAAAGGACAGGCCAATATTGGGACAAGATTACACAAATTCATAAAACTGGGAATCTTTTCTGTTACGGTAATGTTCAGTGCCTTAATTTGTCGAAACCTAGTGATTTGGTCTGTTTGGTAAACACTTAAGCTCAGCATGAAAATATACTGAAGTGTTATTAGTCTTAGTTTTAAATAACTACATGAACTAACATAGAAATTTAAAAAAATAAAGTAATAAATATGTATTTATATTTTATCTTTTAAGGGAGCAGCAAACAAAGTATCAAAGCAGCTTCAGATTCAGATTTGAAAAAAATGAATGAGAAAAAAGAAAAAGAGAAAGAGAAAGAAAAAGAAAAGATAACTAAAGAAAAGGAAGTAAATAACAATACACAACAACGTAAACCTTCCATACCAGCTGGTCCTGGTATTGATCTCAGTACAATGAGGAAGGAGGCAACCAAAGTCACCAATGAAAATGATGAACAAAACTTTAAATTCTGTCGTGTTATCATGCCTGATGGGTCCACAACAGTTGTGTGTGCAAGACCTGGTCAGACAATTAGAACTGTTTTAGGAAAGTTGTGTGATAAGAGAAGTTTGTCTATTGCTGGTGTTGATGTATTCTTACTGGGATCTGATAAGGTAACATTTTTGCATTTTTCAAAAGTTTCCTGTATTTAAAAGAAAGAAAACTAAATAAAACTTTCTTGTTGTGCCCTTGAAAAAATGCTAATGGAAGACAGTTGTTCTTTTAAAAGGACAAGATTTGTATTGTTTTTTTACACTGTAGATGTAATATATATTTTTAGACTAAATTTTATCTTCAAATACCTTGTATATCTCAGAATATTCAAATGTTTTGTAATTTTATTTTCAGCCATTGGACCTGGCAGAGGATATATCTACTTTGGGATCAAAAGAAGTGATGATAGAAAGACGGGTGTTATTTAGAATGGACTTACCTAACCGTAAATCTATTGGTGTCAAAGCTAAACCAAACCGAACAATTCGTGATGTGTTCAAACCTATTCTTAATAAATATGGATTTAAGTTGGATAATATTTTTGTACAATTGGTATGTCATATTTTTTTGTTTCTCTCTCTCACTCTCTTTGAATGTTATTAGTTATTATTTAAAAAGTCCATGTAAAACCTTCTCTTTTTTTCTTTCTTTTTTTTTTTAAATATAATCAAAACCTTTTTATAATAATTATTAATGCTATTTTATTTATCTTTTTGTTTATCTTCTTTTTACTCAAAGTTTTAAATATTCTTATTAGATCAAACCCAATTTTAATTACAAAGTAACTGTCAGAATTGTATAAGGGGAGACAACTCTTATTAATCAGAGATCATCAGATTATATTTCTTGTTGTTTTTTTTTCAGTCAGGGAAACCAGATGTATTAGACATAGATGAACAAGTATCTACAATAGATAATCAAAGAGTTGTGATTTTACAACAAGATGATATAGTTGGTATGTAATTCCCAAAATTTCATGTAAAGCTTTTGTTGTTGGTATCTTGTAGACTTTGGTGAAATGCATATGTATATTTGTGTTGGTATTTTGCTTTCCAAACACTGTTATTAACATTTTTTGGTAAAAGTTGGTTTGCGACAATAATATTTAAAATGATTTACTTCCTTAATGGTTGAATATCAGGAAATTTTTATGCATTAATTGTTTTGAAGTACATGTGTACTTAACTAAATTGATTGTTAGCCAAAGTTCCCACACGACTGATGAGCTAGTTGGTATATTTTAATCTGAAAGTACTGATACTTTTGATTTCTTATGAAAGATTCATTGTTTAACATGAGTATTATTGTAATAGTAATGACAGAAAACTGTTTAATAGTTTTTTTGTTAATTTTAAAACAATGAAACATTCATATATATCCATTCATTCATATACATCGTATCATCATTCATACCAAAAAATTCAGTGTATAAGTATTAGAAATTATGAAACAATGAAATATTCATAATTTATCAATTCATCCATTCATAACTACCATTATCATTTTTACAAACCACATATACCACATTACACCAACTTTTATTCATCCTACTCTTCTCTCTATCATCTTTTCATGTCTTCATTGTCATGTTGTGTGTGTAATAAAGGGAAATAACCCTTGTATTCCCTTGCATTATGTGTGTGCTTCGTACTTGTGAATGAAAAGTTACTTACCTTCAAAAATTTTGTGCCAAAAAAATGACCCGATGATGTCGAGAGTTCTTGTGTTAATATCAGACAAATTAGGTTGTATATAAACTATTGTTTTGTTAAAAAGAATTAAGATGAAAATTTGCTTGAAAATGCACTTGCAATAATATAAAAATAAAAGTTTTGTAAATACAACCTGATTTGTCATTTGTTTGCTAATAATCTAATGGTGTTGGTTTTTATTACATTATATTATATTCTGAACTATTGATTTTGTTTATTTTATATAAAAAAAATATTCTGGAACCAGAAAAGTTTGAATGATTAATGTATAAACTTGTGTATTAAACATAAAACAACAGTTCAAAATTAGTAGTACATTTTTTTGTAGTTGCTAGTTAATGGCTTTTCCAGTTAAAATTGATCAGTCTAAGGTTTCTTGATAGAAAATAAGATTTACAATCATTATCAATGAAATAGTTGCACAGTCTTGTTATCTGGCAAAGTCATTAGTCATTGATAGAATCCAGTGAAAAATATATTACAATAACTTAGATAATTTATATACCTTTCATATTTTATATAAAATTCATAACATTTAATTGTATAAGCATAACATGTAAATATATTTACCTGGAATGGTGTTTTTATATTTAATCAGTTATATGCTAGTTAACATTTACCTTTGTTTGTTAATTATAATCAGTTGTAATCCGTGAATATTCATAATTTTAAAAAGAAAACACAAGTTCATTTTAAATATATTCTATAAATTTGTATAAATACAATGGATGATTTTAGACCTGCTCCATTTAAGTTTTTATATTGACAAGAAAAGGCACTGGACTAATGGGGTAGCAACTGGTTTAAATGAATAATCATGGGAAGATAATTATCCATAGATGTGATATGAAACTTCTGTCTATTGGGGTGGTACATGTTTTAAAAGAGAAAAAGGTTTATGAATATTCACTGACTGCAATTGGTTCAATCCCTAGTTTTATCTAACAATGTATTTACTTGCATGATATATTTAACAGTTTCGGGTAAAACAGGAAGTATACGCTCGACATCCTGGTCTCCAACTATGGCGTTAAAATATCCCCCAGATTACCATAACAGTCAGAAGGAATATGTTTCCTTAAACTTAATGACAAATAGTATCTTTGATGATCTGATGAAGGGCAAATCTCATCAGTTGGCTCATAATTTTGATGAACTTGGAATTTTAGATCCTGATAGCAAGGTCAAGGTAAGAGAATGCAGTAGCTATGGTAGATTGTGGTGAACTTTGACCTTTTGCTTGTTTGTAGTGTGCATCTTTCTTTTTGTAGTTGGAAACTAATTTTACAGAGTGGTTTATAGATTAATCTCTTCCATCCCCAGAACTCTTTCTTTCTTTCCTAGCTTTCTTTTGCTTTTTAAAGAAATAAAAAAAAAAACTTTACATTTGAGAATAATTTTGACAGATTAAAAAAATGATAATGAACTGAACAATCACAAATGACACCTAAAATTACATGGACATACAAAGCAGCATTTCATGGCAGCTTATATATTAATAGATTAAGTTTCAAAAGCTTGCTTCTAGCTCACAAAGAAAACTTGTAGAATAGTTTGCACTTGTTTAAAAAGGTACAAAAGAAAGAAAAGAAAAAAACTGAATAAAAGAACATAACAAATTAAAGTGCAGTATAGCATGATGCAATTTCTTGACTCAACATACCCAAGATTATGTGAAAAATAGTTATATACAGCTATATAAATTTTATCATTAAAACGTCATATTAGACATTCGGATAGATGATATTTTATATTTTTCACCATATTGATAAATGAGAACATTTGTTTTTGTTGTGTTGTGGAGGTAGTCAGGATGAAAGGCTGAAAAATATAGTAGAATATAGAACGGAAACAATTTGAATGATGAAATATTTAATAATTAGAATAGAATATTAAAAAAGTTGTTTGCATGACTTAATATCTCAATTTTGTCTTATAGGGTCTGCTGAAAAACAACGAAGATCGTCCCTCTTTGGGTTTATTCGGCCTCAGGAGAAAAGAGTCAGCATCCGTAAAGGATCCACCACCCAGCAAGATGAAGTCAAAACACAAAGTGACGTTTAATCTTCAGAAAAATCAGACTCGTACTTCACAGGGTGATGGTAAGCTTTTCTCTAATAGATACTCGGGGCCTCAGTGGCCAAGTGGTATAAGTAGTCCAACTACTGTATCACTAGCCAGTCAACTTTGAGGTTGTGAGTTTGAATCCTGCACAGAGCAGGTGCACTCGACTCCAATCTTAATTGACTAGGATTGTCAGTTTTCCTATCGAAGGTCTGTTGTTCTCTCTGGGAAATCTGGCTTCCTCTACCAATAAAAACTAACCGCCACAATATAACACAATGGTGTTGAAAGTGGTGTTATACACCAATCAATCAATCTAATAGATACTCAAATTTATATAATTTAGTATTAAACTCATCTTTAATTGAAATGATGTAGCAAAATAAAAAGCTTTTCATGTTGCCTACAGTTATTAGAAACTTGATTGTATTCATTTTAAAAAATGTAGAATTAAAATTGAAAAAAGTTGGATGGGGAAAAGAGTAGATCAGAATTTACGCAATCAAATAAAACAACACATATGCATTTGATATGCATACTGTTTACCACACATTAGTCATCATCACACACTTTTAGCTTCACAATTAGTATATAAAGGAGTAATGAAGATGAATCTTGTAAATGGTACTTAATATTACTTGGTTGTTAGAATATGATTGCATAAGATTGAAATATTACACAAAAACATGTTAAATCGCAACTTTATTTGATAATGTATATTGCCATTAGAATCATTTGACAACAAATGATGTAATGTTTAATATTAGATCCTCGAGGGGGAAAAAGAATTTAAGCTGTATTTATAGAAGATTAAATTATTACATATATATATAATATATATATATATATGTCTGTTATCTAATTTTCATGAAGTTTATAATTCCACTTTTTGTTTTCTTTTTTTTAGACGACAAGTTTTTGGAACTTTTATCAAAAGCTCAAAGGCAAAGGCTGGACGACCAAAGAGGATTAGACATGAATAATTCAGAAATTCCAGAATTCCTACGCAATAAAAGTCATCATTCATCCGGACGAGAGAGTGCTCCTCCCATTTTGTCTCGTGATCGTTCTGAATATGTACAAAATAATGACAAATATTCATCACATAATCGTATCAGCTCATCAGGGCGCATCTCTTCCATGTCTGTTGAGGTTGTGGATATTTCTGCAGATGATAGTGAATATTTAATGTCAACAGACCAAAGTTTTAGTCAAGATGGCATAATTCCACAAACATCTGAGGCTCAGGAATACTTTCAGTCATCAGATTCTATCAATGCAGACTTTGATGATCCATGCTTAGCTGAGAAAAATTTACGGGATTTAGGTTTTGACTATAGTTATAATATGTATCAAGCTAAAGCATTCGGATACTCACGGTACAGGCCATTATCTCCCAATAGACAATCGATAGAAAGAAATTCTGCTCCACTGACATCGCTGGATCTGTTAGATAGTACCACTACAAATGATGACTTTGATGATACATTGACTAGTTCTCCAGCAGATCATCGCTGGAGACCACAATCTGTTCCTCCAGTGCTCGTATCTAACAAAAATGGGGTTTTAAAGCAGTTATCTCCCCTACCTTATACTAATAATACACCAACCAATACTTCTGCATTTTGCCGAACTTCAAATCAGAAACCATCAACATTTTCAACATTTACATCAACACCCAAACCTGACAATAAACCTGTTATTTTAGATTTAGCAAACACAGAAGAAGATGTCACTTTTGTATAGCAAAACTTGTATTTCTCTTCACTGCCATAAATACCAGTGTTTTTTTTTTATTAATGAATAGTATTTTTTTCAGAACTTATTAGTTTAAACCAAAAAAGCATTACATGCTTTTAAACAAAGTATCTTTATTGCAAAACCTAGAAACAAGCACTGAAAGAGAGAAGATTTGTACAGTGATCACTATTGATGACAGCCAGCAATAATGAGCTATATTCGTTAATTTTGTTTTTGTTTGTTGATTATTGCATGTACAGCAATATTTTCTATGGTGCTATATGATTTGTACATACATATATTTGTATAGATTTTAATTGTTAATGAATGAAGAGATTTGAGATGTTTTATATTTTATACAAAGTCAAATAAAATATCTCTCTAAGTGATTTTTCGTCAATATATCTTATGAAGCCCTGCTACCTGACTATAGTATTGGCTTGATCATCTGATCCTGTCATTATTCATTTCAAATTGTCTTCAAGAACACATTATATAAATGTAAATGAAATTTTATGAAAATAACAAGATTTGGTATGATTGCCAATAAGAAAACTTTCCATCAGAGACCAAATGACATGAACGTAAACATCTATAGGTCACTGTATGGCAATCAACAATCAGCAAGACTCGTATCTTATTTCAAGCCTAATATTTGTTATGGTTTCTACTACAACCTGCATTGGGAAATACCTCTTTGCTAAGAATCACAAAAACTTGAGCACATCGGATCTTAGGTCTGAATACACGATTCCTTTAGTTTTTGTCTCGCCTGCGACAAATATGCACAAACCTAGACATAGGAATTACAATCTGGCAGCAGTGACGGCCTAAACTATTTGTATAAAGCTTTAGAAGGTAAAAGACCTGGATGCTTCATACATTGTATGCAGATACCTTATGTTGCGAAGTTTCCGTCTGTTACATGTCTATTGTCCTTGACCTCATTTTCATAGTTCAGTTATTGCTTGAAAAAAATTATAGTTTTTGTTGAGCCTGCGACTTTTATTGCAGAAAGCTCGACATAGGGATAGTGATCCGGCGGCGGCGGTGTTAACTAACTTCTTAAAAGCTTAATATTTCAGAAGTTAGAAGACCTGGATGCCTCATACTTTTTATATAGATGCCTTATGATATGAAGTTTCCATCTGTCATATGTCCATTGGCCTTGACCTCATTTTCATGGTTAAGTGACTACTTGAAAAAAAGTTCAGATTTTTTGTAATGTTAATTTCTCTCTTATAATGAGTAAAAGAATAACTATATTTGGTATGTGTACCTTGCAAGGTCCTCATGCCTGTCAGACAGTTTTCTCTTGACCTCGACCTCATTTCATGAATCAGTGAACAAGGTTAAGTTTTCGTGGTCAAGTCCATATCTCAGATACTATAAGCAATAGGTCTACTATATTTGGTGTATGGAATGATTGTAAGGTATACATGTCCAACTGGCAGGTGTCATCTGACCTTGACCTCATTTTCATGGTTCATTGCTCAATGTTAAGTTTTTGTGTTTTGGTCTGTTTTTCTAACACTATGCAGTAGGTCAACTATATTTGGTGAATGGAAATATTTTACGATGTACATGTCAGTCTGGCAGGATTTATTTGACCGTAACCTCATTTTCATGGTTCATTGCTCAATGTTAAGTTTTTATGTTTTGGTCTGTTATTCTTAAACATTAAGCAATAGGTCAACTATATTCAGTGTATGGAAATATTTTACTATGTGCATGTCAGTCTAGCAGGTTTTATTTGACCTTGACCTTATTTTCACTGTTCATTGCTCAATGTTAAGGTTTGGTGTTTTGTTCTGTTTTTTTTTATACTGTATGCAATATGTCAACTATATTTGGTGAATGGAAATATTTTACAATGTACATGTCAGTCTTGTAGGTTTTATTTGACCTTGACCTTATTTTCATGGTTCATTGCTCAATGTTAAGTTTTTGTGTTTTGGTCTGTTTTTCTTAAACATTAAGCAATATGTCAACTATATTTGGTGTATGGAATGATTGTAAGGTGTATATATCTATCTGGCAGGTTTCATCTGACCTTCACCTCATTTTCATGGTTCATTGGTCATTGTTCTGTTTTCCTGGTTAACTTTGTTTCTAAGATACTATAAGCAATAGGTCAACTATATTTGATGCATGGAATGATTTTAAGGTGTACATGTCTGTCTGGCAGGGTTCATCTGACCTTGACCTCATTTTCATGGTTTGGTCTGTTTCTTTTATACTATAAGCAATAGGTAATCTATATGCGGTGTATGGAATGATTGTATTAAAGGTGTGCATGTATTTCCGGCTTAGTTTATCTGACCTTGACCTCATTTTTTTGGTTCATAAATGTTAATGTGATACTTGTAGTAAAACTTTATATTAGGGCTATCAACATAAAATCAATGAGCAGTATAGTAGGCTAGACATTTCAGCATGTGCACTCTTGTTTTGTTATGTGAAATACTCACTTATTATGAGTAATAGGATAACTATATTTGTATGGGTTCCTTGCAAGGTCTACATGTCTGACAGACCTGATTCACTCTACCTCATTTCATGGATCAGTGATCAAGGTTAATTTTACATGGTCAAGTCCATATCTCAGATACTAGAAGCAATAGGTCAACTTTATTTGGTGTATGGAATGGTTGTAAGGTGTACATGTCCGACTGGCAGGTTTCATCTGACCTTGACCTGATTTTCATTGTTCAGTGGACAATGTTCAGTTTTTGTGGGTTGTGATCTGTTTCTCAGATACTATAAGCACAAGGGCCTCTATATTTGGTGCATGGAATGATTGTAAGGTGTACATATCTGTCTGGCAGTTTTCATATGACCTTGACCTCATTGTCCTGGTTCACTGGTCAATGTTAAGTTTTCATGATTTTGTCAGTCTATCAATTACTAGAAGCAATATGTCATTTATATATTGGTTAATGGAATGATTGTGACAAATACTATTTCTTGTAAGGATATCCATAAAAATCAACATAAAGTGATATAGTATACAATCACCAAATATCCTCCAAAGAACAAACATTAATAGGATTATTAACGTTGTAGTTTGATTTAGGCAGGGATTCCAGCCATAAGGTCAAGGTCAAAATGTTGGTTTATAACAGTATGTATATCCAAAGAGTTTCGAAACATTTTAGAATACAGGTAACTTTGGAATCACATAAAAGGATATAAATGATACCTGCAAGATTTGTAAAACTGTCTGATAACAAGACAAAGAGTGTGTCCAAGATACTTGTGGAATATCAGTATGAAGGGGAAGGTTGCCAACTGTACAATGTACTTTAGCTTGAAAAGAGTCGCCCTTGTGATTCTAAAGGCTTCGCCCTTTCACAATACCAATTTCTAACATATTTTACTAATAAAAACTGATCAATTGATAGGCAGTTACGCTCATAGCTAGTGAACGGTTGTTAAAATGAAGCAAGTGCAGTGGTTGAAAAAGACTTAACTCACCAGATCGATACAAAGCAAAAATACAAATACACAAAGTAGAGCTTGTTTTATTACTTTCTTCTGTACATCTGAGAGTACTTGTAGTTACTGAAAGCTAGTTCAAAGCCAGTAACAACTAATAAAAAAGCATTTATCTAAGACTAAAATATCAATCAGTACACATCCAATATCCAATGGCTTAAGCGTAAAGACGTCCTTAACAGTCAGAGAAAAACATGACCTTGTATAAAGCCAAAACAAAGGTATCGACAAAATGATCTATCCCATTTGTAATAAGAATAAGGTACAGCCTGGGAGGTTTATTATGCTGACACCATTGTTACTTCAACCCCGGTTTTTTAGTAGAGTCCGTGTGCTCAGCCTTTAGTTTTCTGTGTAGTATTTAGTCTTATGGCGTTTTTCTTTTTGCTCATAGTTTTGTCTGTTTTTATACGATATGTGTCTGTGTCTCAACTCAGAATAGTTCGGGTTTTTGATGTTTATAATCTAAAAAAAACCACACACACCAGAACAGTCATCTTATCCGTTGATTTACCGATTGTGTTCCATTCCCTAGTGTGGCACTTTCGACTGAGTGGATTTGCATGATAGGTTTTTCATTCAAAGTTTGAGACGCTTATCCTGTCCACGCACCAAGTCTTGGCAGTTTTTGTCTCGCCGTTACGAGTTTTCGTAGTATGCGAGACATTAGGATTACAATCCGACAGCGGCGTAAACTATTTGATAAAGCTTTATATTGCAGAAGGTAGAAGACCTTGTATGGAGATGCATTATGTTGAAAAGTTTCCGTCTGTCACATGACCATTGTTCTTGACCTCATTTTCATGTTTGTCGTGTGAATTTCTCGCTTATTATGAGAAGTACGATAAAAATAATTGGCCTGTCTATTAGACAGGGTGCACTGACCTTGACCTCATTTCATCGATCAGTGATCAAGGTTAAAGTTACGTAATTAGACCCGTTTCTCAGATACTTTAAGCAGCAAGTCAACTATAATTGATGTAGGAAGAGATTGTTAGATGTACATGTCTGTCTGGAGGTGTCATCTAACATTGTTCTCATTTTCATTGTTCATTGGTCAGTGTTAAGTTTTTGTATTTTGGTCTATTTCACAGTTACCACAAGCAATAGATCAACTATATTTGATGTATGGAATAACAGTTCGGTGTCCATCTGACAGGTATCATCTTACCTTAACCCCAATTTCATGGTTCATTTGTAAATGTTAAATTTCCGTAGTTTGGTCAGTATCTCAGATATTTTAATGTGATAGGTCAACAATATTTAGTGTATGAAATGATTATAAGGTATACATATCTGTCGGGTAGGGTTCATCTGACATTGACCTCATTTTCATGATTCATTGGCCGAAGGTTAAGTTTTCCTAGTTAAGTCTCTTTCTAAGATACTATGATCAATAAACCAACTTTATTTGGTGTATGGAATGAATGTACGTTGTACATGACTGTCTGACAGGTATTAAACCTTGACCTCATTTTAAAAGTGGATTGGTAAATGTCATGTTTTCGTTGTTAGGGTCTGTTTCTGCATGTAAGCAATATGTTAACTGTATATGGAATTATCATAAGGTGTGCATGTTGGTCTGGCATGGTTTATCTGACCTTAACCTGATTAACATGGATCATTGATAATGATAAGTTTATGTGATATTTAGTGTAAAACCTTTATCTAAAAAACTTTCAACATAAAATCAATCGTGATCAGTAAAACAGGGGAGACATTTCAGTGTGTGCACTCGTGTGGGTTAATGCGATTCCCTATTTTTTTCGGTCATGTTTTATGTCCTTATGCTATCACAGGAGATTTGCCAGCTGCTTTAGGAATAAAACTAAAATAGATTCAATTGTCCTTTTCTAGCAAGCATATGTGTTACATGTATTTACAGTAATAGTTGGAAATTTTTTAACGCTTTTTCATTATAAGTAAAAATGTATATCTAGAATGAGTTTAAATGACCGTCGAACAACACAAAATAAAGATTTATGGATTAATTGCTGAGTTTGCCTTACGTCTAGTAGCAAAATGGGCGGGGAATTTGGAATGTTACTGGAAAGTCAGGTTATATTTAAAAGGTACAGAAAAATAATCCTTGCAACAGGCCACCCATGGTCTCCTAAAAGAGTTGTTGCAAAGGTTCTCTAAAGTACAGTGAGCGTGGCACTCTCTATAAACGAGGCATAGGATTTTTTTTTAAAAAACGTCTCCATTCTGACCGGACGTAGCTGTGAATTTATACATCGACGAACAGCCAAACGGACAATTACTTTCATCCTGGTTTTTTAATAACCTTAACCACAGCGCTCATAATGCTTTGAATGTATAAATCTTTGTAAGTGAATACACATTTTCAACAGAAAATCCCCATAAATTTTACCTACCAATAAAACTTAAATTTTATTATCATTAATTTCTAAAATGAGAACAAAAATGTCGGTATAATTTCTCCGGATTTCAAAACAAGCGGTTTACATGGTTTTCTAAAGGTTTGAATTTTAAAATATTCTGAGAAAAAAAGTCAAGCAACACATATTTACAATTTTATATTTAAAAATAAACACTAAATGTCTACATAGTGTAATAAATCAGAGAGATCCACCGACCTTCGGCAGGAAAACTGACAATCCTTGTCAATTTAGATTGGAGTCGAACACACCTGCCACGTGCGGGGTTCGAACTCAAAACCTCAGTGTTGACAGACTAGTGATACAGTAATTGAACTACTTAGACCACTCGGTCACCGATAAGTAGACGATATTGTGGAATTAAAGAAATGTACCAAAACAATGCACATATTAAGATTTACTCAAAGAATAAAATAAAAATGTCCAAACGGAAATAAGAACTCTGCTGAGACAAGAAAAAAATCTCCTATATGTAGTTTCTAAAGACTAAAGTTTCATGAAATATTACAGTTTTACGTAAAATTTTGTTTTTATTGAAGGTTTCTCTGAAATGGTAATTTTTAATAATAAACAAACAACCAAACATTTTGCAATATATTTTCTTGCAACTAATCATAATATTATGTATAATAGCTAATAAAACAACTGATAGCTATTAAAAGAAAATTGTAAGTTTAAAAGAGGTAGTCAGTGAAACAAAGGAAATATTTACTAAAACTAGAATGCATATCTGACCATATACCAACAAAATACGTACTAGTATTACTTTGTAGAATTTTCGCTGTAAGCGTTTGCGCGCGACGCCGGTAACAAGCATTGTCAAAACTTCAAACAAGACATTAATAATACTTAAGGCGAAAAAAACTATTTTTAATTGTCTGGTTTAAAATTTAATTAGAGTACGTAATAAAATTTTAACATTTAGACAATTACTTATCGTCAGCCAGAACATCTGCAATGTAACTGATGGCAACAATCTTTACTTGTTTGAAATTTAATTGAAAAAAGTCACTTGTCTTTAGCTAGTACATCGGACTTCGGTTAGACTTCAAAGCATCTGCGATAAATAATGAGGCTATTGTTAACTTGGCCATAAAGAGAATGGATTGGTGAATAAGTCACTTTAAATGGCCAATAGGGTTGACAAGTAATTACAAACTAATTTGTTGTGAGCGCCCATTTAGACAACGATCTTCCGATTAAGATAATAGTGTTTAAATAATAGATGAAGTTGGTTTTGAAATATTAGCTAGAGATGCGGGAGGCCCGACTCGTACCTCATCCTACGTCAAATTAACGTTAGAATATTGAAACAATATGACGTACTTAGGCAATACTATATTTGAAAAATCAATTATCTTATATGATGGATTGTGGGTTTTAAAGATATATTGTTTTTGTACTATTTTTTCATTTTCAATAAAGACAATGGATTCAAAGTTAATAAATTAAAGCAGCATCTAACGGCAATGAAATATTCTTAGAATGTTAATCTCAATCAGAAAACATCCCCGGGATAACAGGAGACAAACTGAAGCAATAGCAATTACAGGATTTATTATATTTATCTTCAAATTATGTAATGCCGACAACGATGTCATTTAACGACTAAAAGAAAATTCATAACATCGTTTCCTCAAGTGTTTTTAAGTAAAAAAAATGATATCTATATCATTTATTTCCAACATCATTATCTGAAACAGTGTTATGCCGTACACATGTGCTTAGCCTCATCGGACCGAGGCTGGACCGTGAAGGCTATCGCTATTCTTGTCGCCCGTATTCTGTCGTATATTTATACGTTTCTCGTTACTTTATTTTTTGTTCCTTTTCATGTTCACCTCATAAACTACACGAAGAATTGTAATCAGACATGGCTGCAGTAATGTTTCTCATTTGCTCAAATTTAAAGACATAATATATATAGGAGAAACAATGTATAAGTGTTGATTCGTTAAAAAAAATACCATGAGCCCGGATGTCCAATTGTATCTTCTTTTTTTTTATCTAAACTGTTGTTTCACCAAATAACGACAGTTCTTTCAACAAAAAAGCCCTAGTACCAGTGAGTTCAAATAACCACTTAATTTTCTCCGATACATTATATAGAAACTACCATTAACTAAAAGTATACGTATTGTAGTGTATTTCCCCCCCCCCCCCCCCTCCCCCCCCCCTTTTCCACTTGAAGCTATAGATTCGCTACTGATACCGTTTTAGATTTGACTGTATATCATCAAAAATAGTGAAAAACAAGTAAAGTACGTACTAAACAATAGTTCAACGTACACCATAAGAATGTTCAAATATCATACAAATTAAAACAGAACCGCTATTTATAATGTCAGTTTTGGTCAATCCAAGTGTTCCTAATGAAGGATAAGAAATGCGCGACACAATAGACATTTTGGATTTTGATTTACTGTTGATATTCCTGTTCTATTGCATTTTGAATCATGTGCAAAATAGACCTTAGGCTATTACTATTACCTTTAAAAAATTGTAATATAGATTATGCACGGATAGAAAATATTTTCTTATAGTACGGCATATAATGTGAAAAATAAAAGTGTGGGGTATACGTCAATGAGACAGTAACTTAACGACACAAACAACCACAAAACATTTAGATTTAGAAATACAATCGAATCGAAATAAAAAAAATAGTAGAAATGCTAAAACCAAATATATAACAAAAGACAACCACTGACAAAGTTCTAAACTTGAGACAGGTACATCATGTAACCGGCTTAAACTTGGTTTTTTTTCACACACCCCCCTCCCCCCGCCTTCCAACCTACCCCTAATTAATACTATAATAAAAACAAAAACAAAACAAAGAAATACATGGTACATGATGAAATATAGTTGTAGAATAACGCTCGCATTTACTGAAAGATAGTTCAAAGTACTTAACCTACAGATAAGAAATTACCCCCTTCCCTAAACTCTAATATCGGTGACTGTACTTCAGAGAAGGCTG
The DNA here is from genome assembly GCF_021869535.1 of Mytilus californianus. Classification (NCBI taxonomy): domain Eukaryota; kingdom Metazoa; phylum Mollusca; class Bivalvia; order Mytilida; family Mytilidae; genus Mytilus; species Mytilus californianus. The sequence continues at coordinate 24,830,616 of NW_026262679.1, read as the reverse complement.
TAGACAACAACGGCACAGTTAGCACTGGAAAAATATGATCTTGTTCAATATCCAGAACAAAGCTGGACAAATTTTCAAAACAGAAAAGTTTTAGTCTTGTTTCGGTCATTGATTTAGCGAATCGATGTTTATCACAACAAAAAATGAAAAAAAAAACACGCACTCATTTGCTGATTACACACCAATAGTTTATTTAATACTGTTATCGAAACTCTATTTAGCCCCCCCCCCCCCCCCCCCCCCCCCAAAAAAAAAAAAAAAGACTTAAAAGACAGTCCCTAGATTTATTAGCTTTATAACCGTAAAAGGGTGGATGTGAAATACCACTTTTTATGAGATTCCTGCATATGGAATCATACTTCTACAATTATATTTCGCTATTTGTGATACAAATGTTTGACTAATTTACATATATATATTGTAATTGAAAATATTACGTTAATTTCAAACTGAGACGTCACTGCATACATGCGCATATCGATCCAACTGAGAAATGTGCACTCCACAAGTTAAGCTTTCAACTGATTTTTATAGTTTGTTCTTATGTTGTTCTGTTACACCACTGGCCCAGGTTAGGGGAGGGTTGGCGCCTTCAAACTAGTCTAACCCGCCACATTCTCAGTCGTTGTCGTTTGTTGCTGTATATACATATCATATTTGTTTTTGTTCATTATTTTGTACATAAGTCAGGCTGTTAGTTTTCTCGTTTGATTTGTTTTATATTGGTCATTTCGGGGCCTTTTATAGCTGACTATGCGGTATGGGTTTTATTCATTGTTGAAGGCCATACGGTGACTTATAGTTGTTAATTTCTATGTCATTTGGTCTCTTGTGGAGAGTTGTCTCATTGGCAATCATACCACTTCTTCTTATTTTTATATCAACATGAATGGAAAAAAAAGAAAAGGTCTAGTCAAGAGAGACACAGTTAGTTCCCTTTGGAATACAAATCGCCTGATGGAAGTATTTACCTCAAACCCATTGATAAAAGTTATAAAAAAATGGATGGCTTTAATGATTTCTTTGCAGTGGCGGATGCAGAAATTTTCATAAGTGGGGGCCCACTGACTGCCTAAGAGGGGGCCCGCTCAAGTCATGCTTCAGTGAGTCCCTATATAATCGACCTAATTTTTCCCACAAAAGGGGGGGGGCGGGCCCCCTGACCCCCCCCCCCCCCCTAAATCCGCCTCTGGTATGCATGTCCAAAAGTTGTATCTTTAAAGTCTAATAAATAAAAAAAGAATTGTTAATACTATACAACAGATATAGTTACAATCATATCTATTCAAAAGATATAAGAGGATGTGGTATGAGTGCCACTGAGACAACTCTCCATCCAAGTCACAATTTGTAAAAGTAAACCATTAGACCATTTTTTACATAGACAAAATATGTTTGATAAGGAACGATTGAACTTTGCTGGATAGTTGTCTTGGTGGCAATCATACCACATCTTCTCATTTTTCTATCAATTAAACATTTAAAAACATCATCTTTATCGCTAATGCTGCGTATAGCAATGCGACATAAAGCAACAAAACAATCTATCATTGAAAAGCCCCAAAACAGAACAATCAAATCATCTAAATAGTTCTAATTTATTGTTTTCAAACTTTGAATAATTTTTGCGATACTGTTGTTTTCCTTATTTCTATAAATGATTATAAAACACGTGTCAATAGATAGATAATAAAATTTTAATAAATTTAGATGAACATAAAATAACAATTAAGTAGTCAGTTTGATTTACAATCAAATAGTTCCAAATGAATACATCTTTTTCAACTCACTGATCACAATCAAATAAAGTAATAGTTGACCCTGTGCTAACTCATGGAACTTTCATCCACCCACGGTTGCAAATTCTGTAGAGCATGAAGTGAAGAATTGCTCATACACAGAGGGTCTCTGATATCGTAAACTGTTTTGTTTGCCTCGGACTGAAGACTCATCATCAGACGATTTGCTGCTTGGCGCTCGGCTTCCCGCTCTTCTGCCGTTTGTCGTCTGAAAAATAATTTATACACCAGTTGAATATTTTTCATTTAGATTTATTAAATTCAAATATAAAGTTTAAATACTAAAAAGAACAAAAGCGGCATATAACATAGTTACATATTGTAAGAAATGAATTGGTGAAATCATACTTTATGTATGGTTTTACATCTGTAACAACCGTCAATTCTAAAATGACAAAATATCCTATTACGAGAGAAGTATAGTTTCTAAATGTACTTTTATTTTATAGCACCCAGAAGACTTAAAAAACTAATAAAAACATCTTTTAAAATCAAACTTTATACACACTATTTTGGAATTTTTAATTGTGATAAATTGTGCGCAGAATGAATAATGCGAATAGATAGTTAACGTCACAGTACCCAAATTGCACCCATTTAGCAAAAATAGCAGCGGAAATCTAACAAGTTTTCCTAGAGACAATTTGTCTTTTTATGACTTGATATTATGCACGTCTTTCAACATAGCTAAATCTATTAAAATATACACAAAACGTTCACAGTATATGTCAATAGATGAAGTATTCACTGGGAAAAGTAAAATCTACGAAAACGTCACCATGCGACGTCCACAAAAAGTCAACTTTTAAAAATGAGCAATTAAAATATGTTACAGGCATCCATTTGTTAGAAAATGAAAAGTAGGCATGGAGTATTGTCAAATTGTTCTAAATATTTGGAGAAATAAAACAAAATATCCGTTTTTTCGATTTTTATGGATGTGAATTTAAGCATGGATGCGATTTGGGTACTCCTCATTACATATGTGTATGAAGGACTGAAAACAAATTACCTCCATTTCGTCCGTCTGTTTTGAAACCATGTTTTAACTTGAGCATCTGTCATCTTTAAACCCTTAGCAAGTGCCGATCTTTCTGCTGAGGCTAAATATTTCTGTCGATGGAAACGTTTCTCTAGTTCCATGATCTGTAATCTTGAGAATGATGTTCGAGGTTTCTTCCTTTTGGGTGGTGTTCTATTCTGGTATGGATGACCAATTCTTCTCGTTACTGAAAGCAAAACATGATATTTTAGAAAGTCGAAAAATATGCATGATGATAGAGTATTTATGGAGAAGATTTTAAAATGAATAGAGTTATAAAACTAAAGATTATTTTAAATTAAGAAAAAGATTGTAGTAATTTATAAATAGTTTATTTGCATTGTATGAAAATTTTCTGTCTATATAAATATGCAAATACACTTAAGTTTTTAAAAGATACCATTTTATTGCTTCATTTTCGGAAAAATGTAAATCTTTTATTTTTTAAACAACCTTATCGTAAAGATTTATTGTTTTACAAATTATATATTGTCTTATCCTGTCACAAAAAAATATATTTAATTAACCCTCTGCAATTAATAACAATTATTAATAAAGGTACACCTTGTACTGACATACATATTTTGTTTCAAAACTATCAACATTAAGATCATGATATTTTGTCCTGAATACTAGATTTTCTGCAGATTTGGCACAGAATAAGTCAACTTCATGTTTATTGAAGTGTTTTCACATATACAGATGAAATCAGTAAATACAAGAATTTATAAATATTTATAATAATATATGCTATTTTAATTTCTTCACCATATCGAATTCTTTGATCATACCACAAGGTAAATAGAATCAAGTGAATTAACAAAATAAATATTTTGTATTCTAGTCTTTATTTTTAAAATAGTGCAATTTATTTTGTTATTTATTTTATTCTGAATCAAATGCTGTGTAGCATGCTTTACTTAATTTTCCAGGGTGAATTTATTAATAAATTGAAATATATGCAAGAAAATGTTCCTTAATAAATATACTTTAATACTTAAAATTGCTAGGATTGTTGTTTTCTCTTTTCTCAAAATGGTTGATTAAATAGCTGTTCATGTTTAATATACTTGAATAAAAACATATTATGAATAGCACTATGGTGTACCTTCTATGTGCAAATTTCGGTTTTTATTACTTAGATTGTCACATACCATTGTGTTACTTATTGACGTGCATTGTGACCACTAAACTAATACTTACTGCTATATCTGTCCCTCCTGAGATCCATCCATCCGGGGAAAGAGTAGGACGATAACACAGGAACTACAGGATTTGGTCTGGGAATGGGAAGTGCTAATGAAGGTATACCACACAGTCCGAACGGTACATACGGCATTGGTTGTAAACAATGTGGAAAACTGTTATATCCACTCAGTTCACTTATTTGTTTCTTGGTAAACTCTGGGGATTCTGTGTGGCGAGATTCGTTCTCATCGTCCGAATTTATTTCTTGCACAGTTTGTTCTGCTGTAGATTTTTCACTATTGTCTAGAATTCTACTCATTCCAAATGATAGCTTAGCTTTAGTTCTGTTTTCCTCAGGATTGTCATTTTTATTTGAACTTTCCATGTTTTTTGAATGTTTTGAAACACTTTCTTTATTTAATTTTAATGGTTCCATCTTTTGTTTAAACACCTGTTTTTAACTTTTGTCCAAACTTTTTCTGGTTTATTTTAAAGTCAACATACACTCATGTTAAGATAAGATAAAATTCTATTACATCCTCATTAATAAAAAAATTCACCAATTTAATGGTCAACACAAGAAACAGGCATCTCTTCTAAGAAAATATATTGGATATCTTTATCAGCTAAGCCACGCCTTTGAGTCGTTAAAGAACAATTTTGTATTAAGACATAAGGGAAATGGCGTGCTAATAGATATATTGCGTTTGGTGAGATATTTCAAATAAATTTCTTGTCAACACGGATAATTGCGGATTTGTCAGGAAACTATCTTAATGAAATTTTATGTTCTGTTTAAATGTTCATGAAATAAGCATGAATGTCTACATTTAAACAGGTTTAAAGTTAATTAGAAGATTTTAAACTGTAAATGAACAGCTGACTGGCACTAGGTACACACATTTTGAAAAAATACAATTTGATAAATAACTCCCACTGTGCTTAAATCTCGTTTTAAGGAGAACAAAGTTACAAAATTAAGAAAACATTTTCACACTCATTCATGCAATGACATCCGCGATTTAACGTATGTTCTTTAAAAATGAATTACAAATGTTATTCTGTATAGTCACCATATATCATAGCTGCAATAACTTTTTTGCACAACGATCGAATTAGATAAATGAACATTCTACCAAGTGGCTTAAATAGTAGACTCAGTACAACTATTCGAGACACATAAAAAAAATTCAATTTGTTAATTCAATGTACTTTTGAAAATGTTGAAATTATTATATAAAAATGAGAAGATTGGTATTATTGCCAATGAGACAACAATTCACCAGATAGCAAAGGACAAGGATATATGAAACTATAGGCCACCGCACGGCCTTCAGTAATACCATATGAAGTGAGCATATCCGGTATGCCAAATGTGAAACAATTTATACGAGAAAACCAATTTATTCTAAAACAACATTAAAGAAAAACAAATATGGCAGTCAGCAACAGATATATACAAGCTTATAAAACGATATAACATTTATTAACATTATATAATGAACTGGCTGCATATTTGTTTGCTCATCGTTGAAGGCCATTTCAAGATACCTATAGTTGCTAACTTTTAAATCATTTGGTCTCTGGTGGAAAGTTGTCTCTTATCAATCATACCACAACTTCTTATTTTCATATACTTAGAACTTAACAATATTACATTTGAAGATGCCATATTAACGTCAAGATAGCTTAGGGTCATATTACGTCCAAAATCGTCAATTTTCTGGTTGCCGTCACGAGATTTTTGTCTATTTTGATTTGAAATAAACTCTATTTCATTGTATATTACACATATTTCTTTAATGCTCTTCTGCAGGTACGAAACAAGATGAATGTACGGGACGCCAAATAAATTAAACAGTTGACCACATGACCACATGTAACAAAAAGGGCTGATAAATATTAAAGTCAAACCTGTCTAAGGTCATTTATCTGCGATGAACCGTTTATTTTTCTTTCCAGTCCTTTCCTGTGCTTGAAAAACCTTAACTCAACAGATGCCCAATGAGTTATTCTAAAATATACCCTTTTCTCTTGACGTTTCATATGTTTGTATGATTTTTTCTTTTTTATTCAATGACAGATAGGAATATCACATATGATCTCTTGTAGCGATAATCACCACATTGACGATAACACCAGGACGGGGAAAACAAGCAATGGATTTTAAGAGACACAATGACAATTTATTTCCATTATGCCGACAGTAGTAATGATAAAAGTGCGTTTAATACTCGACGGTAAAGAGCATTCCCATATTTTTTTATTTGCATTTGTTTTCGTCTTATTTTTGCTTTATGTGACAAACAACGAAAATCAAATTGAACATATATGCTACCTTAATTTAAAAAAAAAATCAACGAAAAATAAATTAATACGTTATAATTCATTCAGTTATTCAGAAATTTATCCAGTGTTTCAACATGGGTGAAAAATATTTTGACAATTTGCGGATCACTTACAACTCCCGTTAGCGCGATGTGTCGCATAGGGCGCGAATGGCCCGCAAATTGTCAAAAATATCATAAAGACCATAAGAGCTACGGTTCCGCAACTTGGTGAAAATCATTACTTGAGTTTTTTTTTAATGGTTGTCAAAATTTGTTAATGTATGGGTGTATTCATGGTAATTGTAGAAACTACTATATTTTAAAATAATACATTTCCTGGTTTGTTAAAGGCATAAAATACTTGCGCAAGCAAAACTCTATATATCTGTTGTACTATCCATCTTGTGAGTCCATTTAATGCAAAATAACATCTCTTTGTAATGTATCTTAATACCATGTAACATAAATGACTTGCATGTGAATAATAACTGAAACAAAAACAAATGCGAAATGTAGTATTAATATATAATATTCAGTTTCAGAATATTATATAAATATAAAAATTTCGGTGCTTTTACTAAAACGGTGGGTATAGCTCATCTATGAACATACAATCACAAATAAAAATCTACTAAAACCAGTATGTATTTGCAAAATGACACAAAAATGTATTCAAATAAATATCAACATTTTGGAAACAAGTATTTTTCCAAAGCGTTACTATTGATATCTATGTACATTGTATATATGATTCTTTTTATCTTTTCATGATATGTTCACAAATTAAATGAGTTTTTATTTTGCAGAAAACAACCTTTTTGACAAATTAGTTTTTAAGTTGTACGTTTTAATTGTATATAAACAATATTTATCTAAACACGAGTTTGATAAGCTAATGTATTTTATGTAAAACGGGTCATGTTCTTGATGTGAGGTTGTTGATATGTCGATGACAGACCCCGTTAAATATTTTAAAGCACATCGTGTCGAAATTCACCAATGACATGGAATTGGTTCTTGTCAAACTGATACTAATGAGATCTTGAAGGCGAGAATCTGACTCCATCTATCACTAAGGCGTTAAAAGGTTAGCTGCAAGCATTAAAGTCAAGATAGGTCACATGATCTTGGATATCTAAACACGTGTAAAATTTAACATTAACAATTTGACAAGAATGACAAATACCTAATTGTTGATTGTGAGGAGAATCATACACTCGGCGTACAACTGTTTACTAAACACGCAAAGGTGGTAAAAATGAAATTGGGCCATTCATTTTAATTAAGTCTTGTTTAATGTTTCGGCTGGTGTGAAAGATTTTCATCACGGTAAACCCTTAAAATGATGCTAATAGAAATTTAAGAATTTATGTTGAACATAAACCAAATCAAACCATATTGTTGTCCCAAAAAGAATGGCGTATGTTCAATTTACTTTAAATTTACTGACCACCGAATATTGCCATACAAGCCTGGCAAAAAAATCCATTCTCAATCGATGCTACATTCACTGTAAATCTAAGTTTGAAAAGTTGTAAAATGTTATGTAAAAAAAAATTGAATTATTTATTAAAAAAAAGTAATAATAGATAAGTAATAAGCTTAATTAATATTTATTACGTGATGCGTCCATGTCAACGTTTGGAGATCGATTATAGAACCTTTATTACTTTTCTCATTTGGTTAAGATATAAATAGTTTAATTTGATAAAAAGAAAACCTCATGACAAATTTCCCCCCGTGTGACTCAAAATTCTATTTCTAACTAACTAAGAAATTACAAAACATATATCAGTCCTTCCATCAATTACAAGCAACATATATTTAAGACGAAGTTAAATACCATTTCGGTAAAATGACGGTACTAGGCATACGTTATAAATATATTCTGTTTGTTTACTGCTTCTGTCTATAACGCCTTCTTCTGGACGTATGCAAAGGTCAACATGAATCCAGGAAATGCTTTAAACTTTTCCATAATATCCGATTTTAATCGCTGTGTTATGTGGTGATACTGACTTTGTTTTTCATAGTTTGTCGTTTTCAGGGTAATTATTAATGAGTTGTCCCTTTGATAACCCTTTTGCATGATCTAATGATTCCTATTATACCTTATATATTGTGAGTATAAAAAAAGTATAACAAAAATATCAATCTCCAAGGTAAATTCAAAAAGAAGCTGTCCATTAAAACTGACAAAAGTAGTTTTTTTTTCTCTGAAATAATTCATTTTGTTTTATATATGTAACCTCCTTGATGTAACAGACTCTTAATCATTACTCTCTTAGAATTACAAATTGAGTTGAATTTTTATAGTTTTCTTTACTAAAAGATATAAGAAGATGTGGTATGAGTGCCAATGAGACAACTCTCCATCCAAGTCACAATTTGTAAAAGTAAACCATTATAAGTCAAAGTACGGCCTTTTTACCTTGACCTTTGTAATTTGAAGAAATGATAGAGCTCGGAGACTAGGTAATTCATCGTTTATTGATTTACCATTCAGAAGACCTTCAGTTTTTTTAATCACTTTGAACCTTGATGGTTATTGCTTTGGTATTTTTACAAGTTTACTACGTTCAGTCTTGTTGCATAATTTTGTCATTCTCTCAACGGGATTTGAATCCATGCTTGTACGATATCGTGACAAGTCCGCCTGCACTATGTCAAGGACCTTAGACTACTCGACCAACTATGCTATATAAAATATATCTATCGTTAGTCAAATCGTGCCTCGGAAGGACAAACATTTTTGCAGATGTTTAAATTTCAGACAGAGTTTATGTAATTTGTGATGTTAGGCATGTATTATATTAGGTTATTTATTTGAATGAGAATGTATGCCGTTTCTAGTTATCAAATATTAAGACGCATAAAATAAAAAAAAACATATTGTTTGTGAATGTATCGTAAGTTTTATCATCCTTTGATATTGACGAAAACAGCTGAGATGCAATGTATTCCATCTGCATTAAACCATACATCATACTTTTTTGGTGTCCAGTATTTAGGGGAGTTTCTGTTATCCTTTTTATGTATTGTCATGTACTATGTTACAAGCCTAGATGAAACCGACGAGGTAACGCGTCATTTGACCAATGATGATTGTTTTGATATAACTAAGTTAGACAAGTGGTCAAGTGGGATGAACACAGTGCATCTTGAGTTGCAACGATGTCTCAGAAGCGTGGGTTTTACTCTCGCCGAGTGACATGAGTACAACACTTTGAGGCAGTTATACGATGGAGAATGTCTTTTGTTTAGCTGTCCCATATCTAGACTAATAACATAAAGATATGCAGATGTGACTACGTGATAATTATTATCGTCTATAACGACTGATTAAAAAGCTGATCTGCAAGGTATTCCATTTGTATGCAACCATATATCATGTACTGTGTTACAAACCTAGATAAAGCCGACAAGAAAAAAAGGCACCACTTTACGGACGAAAGTTATATTTCATATAACCTAGTCGATCGAGGTGTCTCTGGATATAGTGCCGACGGAATTGCCAAAATGGCACATAATCGTGGGTAAAAATACGCTTTGGGAATGATAACATTGTTCTACTGCAAATTTGCAATTCTAACATTACTGAACAAAATGTCAAAAATATATAATAATCGTTGTCATTATATAAAACTATGGATATGTGTTATGATTGCCAATGAAACAACATTTAACAAAAAGAAAAGGACAAAGATGTAAACTACAGGTCTCCGTGCGGTCTCCAACATTGGGCAAAACTCGTAGCATAAAGGAAACTCTAAAATGCCATAGGTTGACACACTGTGTAATACAGGTCTCCGTACGGTCTCCAACATTGGGCAAAACTCAAAGCATAAAGAAAACTCTAAAATGCCATAGGTTGACACAGTGTGAACTACAGGTCTCTGTACGGTCTCCAACATTGGGCAAAACTCATAGCATAAAGAAAGCTCTAAAATGCCATAGGTTGACACAGTGTGAACTACAGGTCTCCGTACGGTCTCCAACATTGGGCAAAACTCAAAGCATAAAGAAAACTCTAAAATGCCATAGGTTGACACAGTGTGAACTACAGGTCTCTGTACGGTCTCCAACATTGGGCAAAACTCATAGCATAAAGAAAGCTCTAAAATGCCATAGGTTCACACAGTGTGAACTACAGGTTGAAACCTTCGGCCTGATTTATACTGAAAAGATCAATGAAAAAAATTTATCGCCGACAGCGACCAACATCAACCACTGGATTACAGGCTCTTGACTTGGACATGCTCGTGGAGAATGCGTCGGGGTTAAATATGTTTGTGATCGCATAGACAGTGATGTAACAATACAACAAAAATATATAACGACAAACATCAGTTGGAAAGACTTTGATTTATTAGATTGGTACTAAACAAATAAAAACACAAAACACAAAAAACACAATGTACCGATCTAAGAGTACTGGCAGTTACTGAAAGCTAGTGCAAAACCCAATTTCAGGTTATAAATAAATGAACCATACTTTCCCAAACTAAAACATGTCCAGACAACAAGATTTATGGGGATCTAATATGCATGCAAATCAAGAGACGATTTCGCTACCGACTCACTAGGACTCGCTGAGATTAGAGTTCATACAATACCCTCAGTTTTATTTTATCAGGGTAGGTTTGTATTTTCAAAATGATTTTAAGATTTGAACAAAGGTAAACTGCTTTGTCATTTTCTTCATAAACTTTTTAAATTGCTTTTCTCTCTCAAATCTTCGATTAAAACACGACTTTCAGTGGATTAATTTGTCAATAAGTTAATGAGATTTTATGAAGGCTTAGCAAGGTTGTTACTTTAATTAAACATAAAGAGGAAAGCCTATGACTGAGTACAAACGTCAACATAACTGAAAAAAATCCAGAGTTCATGAAAAAAGCTATTTACACAAACTGACATTTGTTTGGTAAACAAAAGTCAGCTGAAAAGTTATATTACCATGTATTAAACGTTTAAAAAGTTGTCATTATGTTTAAATGAGCTAACTAGCCATCCATCTGTGAATAATAGCTTGGGTGTCGTTCGGAAACACTGGAATTCAGTTGAAGATCTTTCCCAACCCCCTGTGAAAGTTTTTAGGCGACCAAATAGTCCGATTAATCTGCTGTTATGGGCTAATTGTCTGAAACAATTTTAGCCTGGTACCTTTTGATAGCTATTATTTGTGTGTGTCTCTGTTCTGCATGTTCTCCCATTTACTTGTATTGTAGTCCTGTCATGTAATCTTGTCATTTTAATGTCATATTTAACATTGCCATAAAAGCGGGAGGTTTGGCTAGCCACAAAACCAGGTTCAACCCACCATTTTTTCTTTAAATGTCCTGTACCCAGTCAGGAAAATGGCCATTGTTATATTATAGTTCGTTTCTGTGTGTGTTGCATTTTAGTGTTGTGTTTCTGTTGTATCGTTGTTCTCTTATATTTGATGTGTTTCCCTCAGTTTTAGTTTGTAACCCGGATTTGTTTTTTTTCTCAATCGATTTATGAATTTCGAATAGCGGTATACTACTGTTGCCTTTATTTGCTTCTAGAGAATACTGTTCTCTAGAAGCAAATAAAGGCAACAGTAGTATACACCGTAAATGCTGCACACAGATGTATAAGATAAGAATGGCCGTTATCGTACAGCATCAAACGCACCCTTTTCTATACCGTAGAAATTTTGTCGTAATTCCTCACAACGTGTTTTTAGGTACGTTTAGTGCCAAACGGGACAAATCAGAGGCGAATGATACCAAAGGGATATTCAAACTCATCAATCGAAAACAAAAACAGCATTACACAAAACACAACATAAAAAACTTAAGACTGAGCAACACGAACCCCTACAAAACGAGGATAATCTCAGGTGCTCTTGAAGGGTAAGCAGATCCTGCACCACATGTGACATCCATCGTGCTATTCATGAAAGTAAAAACCCGGTGATAAGTCTTATTCGGTAGGTCACATTCGAGGAAAAAGGTTCGTGATTGTGGTTACGACAATTGGAACTTATTCGTCGTCATCTGTGAAACAGATATCCCATAACAGTCAACAAACTCGTGATGGTGTCCGTAAACTATTTGCAGTGATGATTTCAACTTCGCCACTCAGAACTTGGTTTAATAGCTTTTTTGTTAGCAGCAACCCTCATTCAAGGAAATCAGGAGAGGAAATGCAAGCTCTGGAATATCGTATCAACTGAGAGATATAAACTCCATATACAGGCGCCTCTGGAATGTTCCTACATAAAATGAAAAGTTCACAATTGGAAACCTGAAATCATTTCTTTTAGTGTAAATTTATGTTTTCAACCGACTCTCATTGTCAATTTCTATATGTAAGTCAAGATATGAGGCATACTTTACTGAATCTGTAGTCACCAAACTTTGAATTATATAGTGAGAGGACATCATCTATTTAGCGGAACGGGAAGTTAAAGGATAATGCTAGCTTATTTTCATTCTTCCTACGAAGCTTCCGTATGAAGTAAGCCTAATGGGAATATAGGAACAAGTCGGCAAGAAGATGAACACAATATGTTCCCATGGGAATGCCGATTATTTGTTGAAAAACACGTTTTCCAAATGTAACAAATACCGGGTATGTTGTGAATTAAGAAACAAAGCATCTTAATAATGTCAGTTTCAAAGAATTTTTGTTTGAATCAGAGTTATTTTGTTACAAAGTATGATATATTACTCCCTAAGACCAGAAACTTGTATCTTCAATTAGAAAAAAAATAATAGGCAGGACCAATTCTTTCAGTTTGTCTTATAGTTTTAGAAACAACAGAATAACATAAAAATGTTTATCGTTTTCGTTATTTTCACATGATGATTGCCGTTAATCGTCATATTTGGGACCCCATTCCCACGCTCATGTATCATTATCGTATCTACATTCAGTAATTCAACACAAAAGGATTACATAATATTATGCAATGTAAACTGTAAAAGTTCGAATGTCATTTACATTCTACAATGTTCCGTATATTGCCTCCAATATGTTGCCGAGTCAAAACAGCCATTTCACAAAGGAGCAATTCGCAAAGTGAACCAATGCTTAAGACAATTGGAACACGATTTCGACGACTTCAATCGCTTACAAGTTTGTGTGATTTAACAGAAGCTGAATGGCCTCAGTCCAGATGACATTAACGAAAAGAAATAGCATTTTCTCATTGTTGAAGGTCGTACGGTAAACTATAATTGCTTACATCCTCGTTCATTTGAACTATCGTGGATAGTTGTCTCATTGGCAATCATACCACATATCATTATTTCAAAATAAAATTAAAATTAAAATTACCTGATTTGAATATAAGTACTATAACATTCCGATTGAACTTTATCATTTTGGAAAAAAAAGAACGACACTGAAAAAGACCATACATATAAGAATTGTGGTAATAAGACAAAAAGGAATAGGAAGTAAAATATTACAAACTTTAGAAAGAGCAGATGAAATGGTTTGATAACTTATATCAAGAATATGGAGATACGTCCGTTTTGAAAATCAAGCCTGGAAAGTAGCAAGTAAAACCAAAAATAACTACAGTATCAATTATTAATGTCTCTACAAAACCTCCACAAAACAGAGCTTACTCAAGAAGAACATCAAGAAATAACGAAATAATATATACAGAAGTAGAGTCAATTTCTAGTCAAAGGGAAAGCAGAGTGATCCAGGCAAGAAAATATCCTGACTGACTCTCGGCATGCCCATCTTCGAATAATAGAATAAAATAACGAAACTGGCTAGTTCGAATGGACGACTATTTCGAGTCAAGGATGAGAAGAACATTAGTATAAATTCATGTTTATTCGGAATTAGAAAAAGTTAACAATAAAGCTACAAAGAAGGTCAACGTGAAATTATACATTTATCTGGCGGAGAACTAGACGGCATTAATCTAATAATAAAAGGATTTGAATCCACACCTTATACCAATGCAAATTTACAAGAATTACAATATTTTATTGTCAGTATAAGTTGTACGATATATGGTCAAGATAAGCGAAAGCACGTGTTGAGTCAGGTTATCGACCATGTGGTGTTCGTTATTGTTATGTCTTTGTTTGTAAGTAAGTTTTTTTCGGAGGAATCGGGTGTTGGTGGTTGGTGTGGTCTCTTGTAATGTTTGTTATTGTTGGTTATATCTGTTATCTCTTTGTACGGCATATTTTGGTAATAGTAACCAAAAGATAATAAACGCTACACCGCGAAACAGGTGATCAGTATGATGGAGTTTCATATTGACAACATATTTGTTGAATTTGGAGGTAAACCTTTTCAACAAATTGTCGGCATTCCTTTGGGAACGAACTTTGCGTCTTTCCTTGTCGATCTCTTCTTATTTTCATATGAGTCGGAGTTTCCCTCAGACACTTGTCAAAAACAAGAAGATAAAAGAAGCCAGATCATTTTATTTCACATACAGATATTTTGATGATTTTCTTTCCATTAACAGTCCAAACTTTTCTGATTTGGTTCCATTAATATATCCTCCAGAACTAGATATTAAAGAAACAACAGACGACACGGCTTCCTCTGCCTCATTTTTAGATTTATTCCATAAATTTCCCCCACCTTAGCAGCAATATACCTACTTCACCTGCATATGGGATATACATTTCCAAACTCATTCGGTATTCAAGAGCTTGCAGCTGCTACTTAGACTTCATTAAACGCCACCAGTGTCTGACCAGAAAGTTGATGAACCAGGGTTGTGTCAAAGAACGTCTCGTCCTTTTTCTATAAAAAGTTCATCGGAAGAAACCAAGACCTTGTTGATAAATATTCCGTTTATTGTTATTGTCCTGCTAAAGGTGATAGGTAGTAATTTTGAATTTTGAATGATACCACAGATACAGTTAAATCTGATTCATAACTTGACTTACATCTAGAAATTGCTGATAAAGGTCGATTGAGAACAAATGTTACGACAAAAGAGATGGTTTCACCTTCCCAGTTGTGAACTTTCCATATCTGTGTAGCAAAATACCAGCAGGGCCTGTATATGGAGTATATATCTCCCAGTTGACCAATATTCCAGAGCTTGTTTCAAGTGGTTACTGTAAATTCAGAAATTATTGGTTTTTATTAATGAGAATAATGCGACTGGATGATTATCGCAATTATAAGAACTCGTATTCACAAATCTGATTAATGAATCATTTTATAGATTTTCCTGAAATCGCAATGAATATCTCGCATTTTGTCAATTCTTCAAAAATCGCATTTATGAATGTACGAAATAATTTCTGAATTTTATAAGTTGAAGTCATTTCTTCGAAAAGTTTTACGGACGCCATCACGTTCACGAGTTTGAATATCCCTTTAGTAACTTCCGCCTCTCGTACGTTAAAAGCAAGTTTAAAGCCAATAACAACTAATAAATCAAATCATGTTTCCCAGACTTAAATATCAATCCGTACATATCCAATGGATATAGTATTAAGACTTCATAAACAGTCTAGAGAAAAAACATGAAATTGTGCAATGCCAATCATAAGTAATTTTCTAATGATAAAATCAATGTCAAAACCGATAAAAACGATATTCAAAGATCTTATTACAGTGTTGAATTAATAACCTTTTCGAATAGGTTTATTCAAGGGATTTTTTAACGTACACGGATTTGTCAGTAATCCCACATGTCCATTATGGCCAATAGAACATTATGTCTATGTTTCTGGCTTTTGATACTTTCTAATGGTTATGATTGGTCATGGAAAGGAGGATGCATACAAAGCAAAATATTCACATCGACCTCACATTATATTTTTAACCCCCCTAGTTTGACTGAACTTATGACAAAATATTATGGTAGATTAACCCTCTGCGGTATATTACACCTTTTTATTTCATAACTTTTCGCCTTCAACCAAATTAACTTGAAAACCTTTAATTTTTTTGTCATTTGTGTTTATGCATTTTTTGGTCTTCGTGTATATCTGATGAGTCAAGCCATTTCTAACTAATTTTTTTCAATTTGTTCTTATGATGTGCTGTTACTCCACTGTATCAAGTTAGGGGAAGGTTAAGCGCTCAAAAACAAGTTTAGTCCCGCCACATTCTTAGTGCCTGTTCTTTTTCAGGAGCCTGAAATTCAATGGTTATCATTGGTTGTGTTCGTTTATCATTATGTCAGATGTTGGTTTTCTCGTTTGGATTTTTCTACATTTTGTCATTTTGAATGGTCGGGGCCTTTTATAGTTGCCTTTACGGTATGAGTTTTGCTCATTGTTTTTGGCCATAGAGTGATCTATAGCTGCTAACATTAACGTTATTTGGACTCTAGTGGATATTTGTCTCATTCGCATGCATTCATACCATACCTCCATATTTTTAGATTGAGCTTCTTTTTAAACAATAAGCTGTTTTTTCGAAATAACACAAATAGGAAAATCCACTAAACGTTGAATAATTAGCAAATTTTTGTAATGTTTAATTGTTGAATCATCTTTGCAAAGTAGAGGTAATTCTGTTTCGGTTTAGCGCTGTTTAAACATTGAACACAAATACTTATTTTCGCTAGAGAAAATTCCTTTACCTTTGTAATAAACCATTGTTTTGATGTTATTCTTAATTAGTTTAAAGAATGACTTCATCTCAGACAATCATTTATTTTACAAATGGCCAATAAACACGTAAATGATCTTTTGCCGTTGAAAGCCGCGTATCTGTCAATTCTTATCCCTCATTTCATTATTTAAACCATTCCAGTGTCACGAAAAACCGACAAATTCCACACGGAAAACAATTCTGACGATTGTCCCTAGATACTGTCATCCATAAGTATATCGATATCACCAAATTTGTTGTTTCTTTTAAAAATTCTCGCATTGTATTATGGAAATCTTCACTGCAGTGAACTTGTCGAGGGACGTTAACACGTTTTAGAAGGTTTCATTAGCGCTATCAGAAAGCATTTTACACCTTTTACAATTGCTTCTGTTCTCGATGGCAAAAGGTTGCAGTCTAGATTCAATAAAAAGCTAAATTAGTTCACAGGCTACGGCCCAACTATCAGACTATCTATTATACACTTATTTCATTTACACGCAAAAAGGGTTTTACAGGTCCCTCTGGGAATTTTAAAACAATTGTCTATTCAAAGCAAAATAAGAGAGTTCCTGACAAATAATGTCTTGAAATAATAGAAAATAGAACGGTACATTAGACTTACGGAAATTAAAACAAATGTAACAGGCGTTCAGAAATAACTGGTGTTTGACAGCGAGATGTGCGAATTGTAAAATATCATCGGACACAATTAGGTCAGTTATAACAAATGGTCGCGTCTGGACATTTTATGGTCATTGTAATAAAGAGGTATCTATCTAATAACAATACAAATGTAATTCTAACTTGATTGAACTTCAGTAAAAAAAAGAACAATTTGCCAGACTATATTGGTAAAACAAGGCGGTTTATAAATCATGTATATATCAATTATTAGGAATACAAGAGAAACATGTTAATGCTAGGAAAGTTTTTTTTCTAATCTTTACCAGATACATATGTCTCTGTCTTTACAGACAATTGTTAGTTTATTCAATCATAAATTAGACCAACTTCAGTTTTCTTATTCTTTTCCGGTCTCAGATTTTGTAATTTTAGGGTAAACATTTATTTGCTTATTAAAATTTTTTATATCGGTTTTTTTTATTATCTATATTTGGATTTCTCAAATTTGCTATGGAAATTGAATCTAAAAGTTAAGACGTTCATGCATGATATTCATTCATAAATACAACATCCGATTTAAAAGGTAAACCGACAATATTTTACAGTCTAGAAATACATTCTTTGGGTTAACAGTTGACTGGTATAATGTAGCATTTTTACTTTGCAACTTCTTTCTAGACTTTTGTTGCATACAATGAAATTATGAAATTAGATATATCACACTTTTGGTTTAATTATACTGTACATATTAACGGTAACATTCGACCTTTCACTGAATGAGATAGAGGAACGTGGGTTAAGTACACATAACATGTGAATAAAGGCGATAGTAGTTTACCGATTTTCAAATCAAGTTAATCGATTATGAAGTGACAACAAAAACTGAGTAAACCACAGGAGACTGCGTACGTCGACAGGGAAAGTGTCTCCTGCTATACATGCATCACCCGCCATGTGAATAGATCAGATGATTATACTGGTATCTTCAACTTTGTACTTTATTTGGCCTTTTAACTTTTTTTATTCGAGCGTCATGAGTCTTTTGTAGTCAAATGAGCGTACACAATTTGAAGCCTGGTATATATGTTGAGTTTATAAAGATCTAAGACGGCAAAACCATGTCGCTAGTGAGTTGACACACCGACACATTATATCAACCAATTTGTGATGGGAATCGTTAAACTTATGTAGTGTCGATTTCAGTCGTTCTTCCTCGTCATTCTGTTGCAGCAGTTTTTGTGTATTGATCTCACACTCCTATTAATGAAGTCCATATAGTACTAACAACCATGAGAGTTACATGTTGAGTGAGATATATAAACGTCATGCAAAGGAGCAGAGGGTATGTTACTGCTGTGAAATTGGAAGTTGGCAATTGGAAAGTTGAAATTATCACGTTTGTCAAAGATTCTAGTCTGAAGTCGTCCATCTGTGTCAATATCGAGGAAAAGATCAAGATATGAAGCAGACCTTCTACTTTCGGTAGTATCCTTAATCTCAAGTTCATTGGGATATATGAGATGTAAGCACTCATTGAAATGTGGGTTATTGAGTGACAGAAAATCATCAATATATCAGAAAGTGAAATTAAAAAACTTTGCAAGATGCGTTTTCTTTTTAGCCTTGAGAATGTTCTGTATGAATTTGGCTTTATATGAGTACAAAAAACAGGTCGGCCAGTAGTGGTGCACAATAAATACCCATGCATTGCAATATCGATTGTCAGCTAAAATATCAATCTACCAAACTCAACAAATATGTTGTCGATAAAAAAATCCAGGATTTTGATGATTTCACCTTCGGTGTATTTCTCAGTTTAGTTCTTCACAAAGTAAGATATGTCATGACCTCAAACAATTCCATTTTTAACTGAAGAAAAAAATGTGGTAAGAACTTTAGATAGATGTTTAGTCGAACATCTTGACGACCCGACAATATCAAAAAGAAGATGGATTTGATTTTTAATTAGATAACTGTCTTGATTTCTCAACTTCTTACAGACATTTTATTCCAATCAAAGACCACATATGGCAACTACTGTCATCTGACAATTAATATTGTATGCAGACCTCAATATAAAATTAATCTATTTGTATATGCTAATCACATACCTCCTTTTATGTATTTATTTTTTACTAATCCACGACAATACACTAACAAAAACAGCAGTAAGACCCCGATGATTTAAAGATATTTAGGAGAAGGATATGGGCACCTTTTTGTCCTTTGAATTCAAAAAATCAAAACGTATGGTATATATATCATATAGTATGCATGCTTCAAATGTTCACTAGATATGACTTAGAGAAAGTATATGCAGTATCCATTCATGACACAGAATCAGTATATGCACGGAAAAAACACCCCTAAAAGCAAAGGAACAGCGCTTTTATTGCTGTTCTTCTCCTCTCAAAGTGACAGTGATGCCTTCAACACGTAGCAAAAACTCGCACCTCACCGAAAGTGAGTCAGATGTCAGTATTTATATTTATGCATTGTGGCGTAGGTTTAGGACTTAAAAATACCCCCAAAATGTTTTGCTGCTTCATGCATTTTCACATAATACGAAATCGACACTACATATGCTTTACGGTCTCTATCACGAATTTGTAAACATATACGATGTGTCGGTGTCTCAACTTACTAGCCGGACATGCTTTCGCTGTCTTAGATCTTTAGATCCCAGTAAAGTCGTCTAATCTGTAATTTTACCGATATCTCCTATTCCCGATTTCGACATTTTGACTGGATTTGAATGTTCATGGCGGATTACGCATGCAAATGTTTCATTGTTAATTCCTTTAACAAAACAATGTTATACTAAAAGTTGATAATTATATTTATATCTGCAGGTGAAAGGGGAAATCAGGATCCTTAGACAATCCGTCATCAGTGAACATACTGCTTTTTGTCTAAAAAAAATTGTGTTTTAAGAATAAAAATAATTAACAAGGAAGGAACTTGTAGTAAATGTATTACTATCACGGTCTTAGATCCTTAGATACCAGTATAGTCGTCTAATCTGTAATTTTACCGATATCTCCTATTCCCGATAGCGAATTTTTACTGAGTGTGAATTCGCATGGCGGGTGATGCTTTCATAGCAGGAGACGATTATCTTGTCGACGCACGCTGTCGCACTCCTTTTGAAGTTCATGCGATTCCCCCAGTGTCTTCTTGTTTAATACCTTGATTTGTTTCTTCTTAATCGATTAACTTGATTTGGACATCGGTAAAATACTGTCGCATTAATTCATAAAAGATGTTAATTTGGTTAAAATATCTTTTCGGTAAGGCCTTGGCTTATAACTCATTTTACAAAAAAAAAGGGGCTATTGATGTAAAATACGTCATTTAAACATTTTTATGACATCATATATTGACATCAAATCTTACTTTCCTGATTTGAAGTGTCAAGATTATATCACCCAATTCATTTATCAGTGTATTATTATTTATATAATTTTGAAAGGATTGAAAAGTATTATTATTATTGCAACTTTTTGTGGGAAATAATGACTAGTATCATTTCTTTCTCCTTAGTACACAAAAAATACTATGAACTTTCTGTTGATAGTTTTTGGTTATTTTGGATTTCAGTATTCCATATTGCTGTTTTTTGGTTCAATCTCCAGCCTTGTGTATCGGTTTTGGATGACTTTAAAAGCGTTGCAATTTGAAAAAAAAATAATTGCAACGTTTACTTAGTTTTATGTAAATAATACCTATATGGGATATGATTGCGATCATTTGTTCTACTGATGTATTATTTACATAAAAAATGAACAACAGTCAATTTAAATATAATATTTAGTACATATTTTACATAATAGAAGTATGGCCATTTCTTTCAATCGTCCCATGGAAGACAATATAATAATTCAGTGATCGTCTTAACTTTTAATCGCCTCCGGTTATACGTTCACATATATCCCGAACTCCTTCAGGACATAATGATTACTTCTTCAAGTTTTCACGATATCAATATCATTGTGTTGATTATATTCTATTTCGTACTACGTTGTAATTTATCCTTTGCTGTGACGGTCATTATTTTAGTTAATTTCTATCTAAATAAGGAAACAAATATCATTGTTAGCTCCGCCCACAATATAATTCATATCATATCAATCCCTCTGCTCTACATAGTCCAACCAACAACAAATATAATACGTTAACTGCTATTGTAATGACATCCTTTACCATATTTAACAGACCGTGCAAGGGCTTAACAGCCAGTCAAGGTCGTTAAAAACCACCAAGTATTAGTACCATATTTAGACCGTTTTTAAATAATTGATACATTCTATAAGGAAATAAATTGCGTACCGTGACAACAGATCAATTTTTACAATATACTACTAAATTGATTAGATAGAAATGAGAAAAAAAATGCTACAACTAACTAAATGATCTATCACGTATGTTATATTTTTACAGCATTTTCACTCAATAAACAAACATATTTTAAAATTTGATTGAAATATATAGTAACCATCAGACAAATATTTAATAAATAAAATATAGAATGTTATAAGTATATAATTTTTAAGTTTTCATATCGAAGTAATACTGTTCTATTCTTGGGTACCTCCATACGTAACTTTTTTGAAGTTACTTGAGTGACAGATACCTAATCAACGGAATTCGATGGTCAAATTAATTTTGCACTGCAATCATTTTATACTAACTGCAACTTTATAGATATACACATCCTTGTTTTCTATCCAGTTGATCAGTTTAATGGGTCAATACAAACTATATGTTAAAACATTGTTTGTAACATATGAGCAGTCTTAAAGGCAAAGACACATGCCTAAGTAATGTGATATGGTCACTCTTGATCTTGATTCATTTCAATATCTGCAACAAGACATTTGACCAGATAAAATAAAATGAGAAATCAACTGTTAGATTTCGTATACTATTGAAATAACGAACATTTAAAGAATTCTAACAGATTTATAACATGTGACAGAGCTTGCCACTTCCTCGGTGGACGCCTGTTGTTCCAGGGATCGTGGTTTCCTCCAACATGTGACAGAGCTTGCAACTTCCTCGGTGGACGCCTGTTGATCCAGGGACCGTGGTTTCCTCCAACATGTGACAGAGCTTACCACTTCCTCGGTGGACGCCTGTTGTTCCAGGGACCGTGGTTTCCTCCAACATGTGACAGAGCTTGCCACTTCTTCGATGGACGCCTGTTGTTCCAGGGACCGTGGTTTCCTCCAACATGTGACAGAGCTTGCCACTTCCTCGGTGGACGCCTGTTGTTCCAGGAACCGTGGTTTCCTCCAACATGTGACAGAGCTTGCCACTTCCTCGGTGGACGCCTGTTGTTCCAGGGACCGTGGTTTCCTCCAACATGTGACAGAGCTTGCCACTTCCTCGGTGGACGCCTGTTGTTCCAGGGACCGTGGTTTCCTTCAACATGTGACAGAGCTTGCCACTTCTTCGATGGACGCCTGTTGTTCCAGGGACCGTGGTTTCCTCCAACATGTGACAGAGCTTGCCACTTCCTCGGTGGACGCCTGTTGTTCCAGGGACCGTGGTTTCCTCCAACATGTGACAGAGCTTGCCACTTCTTCGATGGACGCCTGTTGTTCCAGGGACCGTGGTTTCCTCCAACATGTGACAGAGCTTGCCACTTCCTCGGTGGACGCCTGTTGTTCCAGGGACCGTGGTTTCCTCCAACATGTGACAGAGCTTGCCACTTCCTCGATGGACGCCTGTTGTTCCAGGGACCGTGGTTTCCTCCAACATGTGACAGAGCTTGCCACTTCCTCGGTGGACGCCTGTTGTTCCAGGGACCGTGGTTTCCTTCAACATGTGACAGAGCTTGCCACTTCCTCGATGGACGCCTGTTGTTCCAGGGACCGTGGTTTCCTCCAACATGTGACAGAGCTTGCCACTTCCTCGGTGGACGCCTGTTGTTCCAGGGACCGTGGTTTCCTCCAACATGTGACAGAGCTTGCCACTTCCTCGATGGACGCCTGTTGTTCCAGGGACCGTGGTTTCCTTTCAATAAAAAGACCTGGTTGTTATCAATGTTACAATTGTATATAACGAGGTGGAAAAGCAACACGCCGACAAAAATGTTAACCTTCTATCATAGTTACAAATTAATGTATTGTCACCATATATACTTCCACAGAATTTTTCTCACTTGCAATTTTTATAAGGAATTTCCTATTGCATCTGTCCTGCATGTTTATACAGTTTGGTTGTTTTTGCACAGATTTGTCAATTAGGTGTCTAGATTTTTAAGTTTAGTTACCGCTTAGGTCGTGCCGGACTCCTTTCCACATATCTATATTCTTTTACAGTCTATTTCAGTTTTACTGGTAAATTTTGCTACTTAAAAATATATGATTTGAAATCAGTAGTTTTATTTATGTCAATTACTACAATAAGCAATGAAGAATAAAACAATGTTAAATTAAAAACTCGCACCCGTTTAAAAAAAGTATCATAATAGTGGATAATTGATGCAAAATTATCATTTGCATATACGTGTCAAAACTGGTAGTCAAGTCAGCTTTACAATTAGTGAATTCTCCCACCGACGTTTTAGATCATAGACGGGGTATCAAAATTAATCTTTTTGTCATATTTACAGATGACACCGCACTGATAGTTGGTTTATAAAAATATATCGAACAGCTCGTTGTCATGGTGTACAACAAGTAAGTTTTGCAAATTGTGAAATAATTTTAAGAACTTATATAAATAGTTCAAATTTATGTAGAAAGCGTTCTTTTCATTTTGTTAAATAGATTTGTCTGTATGATGGGAATGTCACTGCATACAGTCTAATTGTTTTGATGTACAATTCTGTGAATAATGAGATTACCGGGACACTGTGTTCTTCAGCTTTTCCTTATCTGGCGAAACTGAGAAATTGATTATATAATTGTTGAACGTGGAAAGTTGGTCAACCCGGAACGCCGAAAGTCGACTACCAGAAACCTGTAGTCTACGAGAAGTCAGTAAACTAGGGCGAAACAAATTTGATCTGTACAAATCATCATTATACACTAATGTACCAAAACATCAGCACCAGATCTGCAAACGTTACAAAAAGTCAGGACAGGTACAACGAGTATAGTTTTCATGATCTTTTCAAAGTGTAAGGGCCGTAATTCCGCCAAAATTCGGTCAAATGAACGAAGCGCAAACTCGATCTGTTAATTAAGTCATCATTCACTAATGTACCATTAAACAGCTCAAGGTCTGTCCGCATTATAAGAACAAAGATAAGTTTAATAAATATGTTCTTAATCTAAGGTCAAAAGTAGGTCAATCTTTACGGAATGCAATATGTAATGATAATACTAAAGTACTAATGTGCCAAATTGCGGATCAATATCTGCATGAATAACAAAATCCTCCGGACTACTGTTTGATTTTAAAATAACGAAAGGACTGAATGACGGACATGGGAAATACTGTATGCCCCGACCACTTAGTGACCGTATTTCCTATAGATACACAGATTGAGACATGAATGTTTGGAAAGTCAAATAAAACACCAAGAGACAAAACGGAAGAGCCAAATACTATTGAGGATAACTTTGCCAGACACAGTTACAGTGTCAAGTTTACAACAATTATAATACTTATAAACTAAAATTTAAAGTCACAATATATCATTTACATCAAACCGATATAACGCACTAGATACCAACTGAATTGTACTATAGATCCGAGTGATAGCATTCCATCAGCGATACTTACCGTATGGTAACAATGTTAACGTGTGATACCGTTTCCGGTACACATGACACATGAGAGCTATAGTTAAATGCATTAAGCATGCTTCACATAATCATCGTAAGTGTTTTATAAATCCAATACTGTACCATTTACATCCAAATCCAGCAACATAACAAGCAATTCAAGCTAAAATTATGTCCAAAAAATAATTGAGATACCGGTAGATCGATTGGTTGAAAGTATTAGACCAGCAATTTATACGTTACCCGGTAACCTACAAAACAATTCCTTTCTGTTATATGTAATCTCCTGATTCTTGAACGTTTATAATTTGTATAATGTTCAATGTTTTTAAATTTTTAATTACAAATAAAAGATGCGAAGTGATAATGCTTTACTTTACTAATATGCTAGAGGGAGTAGAATTTGATTTATAAGAACTGTCAGGCTTGCGCCTTTGTGGCAAAAAATTGTCCATCTGAAGAACTATCTTGGAAATTAAGTAGTATTAGTTGCAATAGATACACGATGGACTAGTCCCCCGGGATCGTTTCTACTGATTACCCTTATTACATTCCTAGATAATTCGCCATTGAATCCATGCTTATTTAATTTGCTGTATAGAATTAAGAGGGTTGAATCATTTAATCAAGTTTAAGGACTATTCATGTAGTATGAGAAAATGGGCTTTAATTGAAGGAGGTTTATCTCTATAGAACTATCACTGTAACTCTGGCTTCTAAATCAAATAAACTGAAAACTTTCTCACCTAGGGACTACAAAATGAACAAACCTTTTAACTTAAATGAATTGTCTATAATTCCATGGTGAATTCGACTGATATCAACCCCATTTACTATAGGAAAACCAAGCACTATCAAATAATGATGGAGAAAACAAATACATAATCGGTGGACTTTATTGTCATTTATGGTAAATTATCTTACATGATAGCACCTGCTTTCTTATTCCTTCATATAACAACAAGCTTTAATAAAGCTTAATGACTATTGTAAATGGACTTATTGATTTGTGATGAACATTTTAACATAATAGAATTTTGTAAAATGACATAATAGTTCAGCAGCATTCCAAACATCTTCTTAACATACGAATCGTGCCTTTTTGCCGATCTTTCTAGGGGTAATTGTCAAATTGACTTTTCGTGATAGAGAAAAGGGATAAATAGTTTAAAATTTCAGAACAGTAGTTGGTGGTTAGAGGGTTATAGAAGTGCACAAAGTTTCCGTAAATTTTTAGTGAAAAAAATAAATGTTACTTATGACCTTAATTGAACACAGTTGGAAAGGGGGATATTTCAGATTTTAGTTAATCTTTAACGTTTATTGAAAACGACGAATATATGAAATATTTATTTGATTTCTTATACTTGCGAATTATACTTATTTGATAAACAAATATTTTTTATCGACCATATGATATCAACCTGTTATTGTTTTACGATATAAAATTCGATTTATGGACCAATCTCATTTTTAGCAATACTCAAAATCATGTTACTGTGCTTATTCAGTGGGCTTTGGGGTATCACAATAGCAATGGCTAAAACAGTTTACCAAATTGCAGTTTGAATTCTTCTCCCATAAACTGATCAAACAAGAATATTTAATTTCATCATTATATTTGTACATATAAGATAGATATATTGTTCTTATTACTTACAGTAAGTAAATTTTACATATCAAAAATGACGAAAATGCAATAAATGGGAGTATATTGTCAAATTTTTACGTTTACATAGCCTGTTTCGCGATTTTGCCGATTTTAACAGTCATTGTAATAGCACCAGGTAACAAGGAGTATCATAAATATAATAGAGGCGTTAGTTATACCTATTGCTTACAGCATAATTTCGTCCAATTTAAATATGACGTCGTTTTTCGCCTTGTACACTTACGATCAATGTTAAATGAGATACTCGATAAACCATGACCCACAAAAAATGACAACGAGATCTATGAAACTAGCGTCTGATAGAACATAGAACAGGAATTCTGGGATCATTTTGTACATTTTCCTATATACTTAATTCGTTGAAGGTATTGTCATGAAGTCCGAGTAGCTGTATAGAAAGGACACGTCTTGAGGAATATTTCATAATTCACTCACCTATTTAAATCAATTCTTTTTTTGTTTGTTTGGGGGGGGGGGGGGGGCATTCCATAGTCCATTAGGATTAAGCTTTTTTAGTCATATCTTATGTTGGAGCAAGTTGAGCAATTATAATGAATTTTCCATATCAATTCATATAACAGTACACAATCGAAGAGATGTAACAGATCTCCAAAAGCGACGACAAGTTAACCTTTTCGGGATAGAATACCGCTCTGTTATATTTCAAACAATTGATTTCTGTCATTGCAATGACTTTTTTTACTTTTGATGAATTCATTTTGTTAATTTAATAAAATGGCCTCATTACATTGGAAGACAATAGTCCCAGAGGACCTTTTATCTTGATATGTAGACAGGCCAATCAATTTCTATAAGACCATGATAGACGGCTGTAAGGTTAAATAAATATCACATTACATGGATAAATTAATTATAAAGAGGATGCTCCTGAATTATTCCCTTCACTAGTCAGTCAATGGGGCGTATAATTAAACTTTATATTGTTATATGGCTATACATTCGATCAAATTAAAGCCATTAGAAATTGGTCGTTTATTATAACTAACGGACTAGAAGACGTAGGTTTATCATTCCCGGATCTTTGGCAATCCATTATTCTTTGTTTCTGAAAATACGGGTAAAATAAAAAAAAGAAAAGAAAGGAAACATGGTGCTATGCTGTGAAATGCTTTTAAAGATAATTAGATTTATTAATATGTTTATTGAATATGAAAATGTAGGTAATTAACTTTTGGTGGGGTAAATAACCTGAATAAAAGGTCAGAGTTGATACACAACTGCTTCAATTAAAGCGACTATAGTACATGTGTATTTTTGAAAATAAAAAATATACAAAACAAAATAAAATACAATTGCCATATCGAAAGAAAGAACCAACGGTACGTATACGTATATAAAACCATGTCATATCGAAAGAAAGAACCAACGGTAAGTATACGTATAAAAAACATTCTAACATGACGTTCTTCAAACGCTTTGAGTACACACCCATGGTAAAATATGAATATATTATTTGGGCTGTTCCGATCGTACTCGCGCGTCATATGCTTTTTTATGAATGAGCTACCCGACGTCATAGAATGATGACGTAAGAATATAAGCATTTTACCGGAAAATACACGCTTGTGAAACCGAAAATCATCACAACAAGAAAACGTAAACAAACGATGCTAAAATGTGTTATATAAGCCATTTTTTGTTTACATATAAGACATATAAATACAATTATCATTTAGATTCATCCAAACCTATCTAAATATGTCATTGTAAATAGTTTAAGCATGCCATTTATTCAGTTTGCTCCGTTCTTTTACGTCAATTAAATAGTGCGTTTATTTCATGGGAACGGCAAATAATGCCTTCACCTAGAGCGCTTCGATCCAAAAGAATTGCAGTATTTGTCCTATTAGAATCGAAATAATTCATGGGGGCTTGAATATATCGTGATTTTACCACGGGTTGGCCCTTTATGACAAATATTTTACCCTGAGCGATAAGGGCCAACCCGTGGTAAAATCACGATATATTCAAGCCCCCATGAATTATTTATTAAATACATTACTTATCGAGATGCTGTTTTAAATAGTTACTGTACATCGAATAGAGGAAATGACAAAGGTCATTAGTCGAAATAAAACCATACTGGTAAAAACAAGCCACAAAAATTCACCACAGAAAAAAATCCAATGCCATAATTTTCACTAAAATATTAAACTTTTTTCATTAAACACTTTATTGAAAAAAAAACAATGCATGGCTGCAATATATTGGTTAAGTTATACTAAGTCTCACTGTATAACAGTAAAACTGTTGAAATGTATTGTTACATCATCTTATGGACCGCAATATTAAAAGAAGAAGAAGAGTAATAAATGTTCTATTTATGAAAAAGCAAAACAACAGTTTGATTTTGTGGAGAAAAAAAATCCACAGTAACAGCTTCTTAATTAACAACTGCACTTCCTTTATTGTCACATTAGGCTGAGGAATTTATTGCAAAACACTTTGTCCAATAGACATTAGTAAACGATTTGCAGCTTGCCTTTGTATTTCCTTTTCTTCAGCAACTTGTCGCCTGCAAAAAAAATGATTTTTTCAAGATCAAAATAAAATAGAATAGAAAGGTTGCAAAGTTTTAAATAATTAAGATAGCAACTTTTACAGCGATCGAATAGAAGAAAAGAAACAGGGAATTACAAATGTCTGATCTCTTAACGGCGGCTAGAGATAAGTATGATGTTCTAGTCTGCGAAAGCATGGTTTATTTATTAGTTGAAATTTGCTTTAAATTAAATTTCAGTAACTGCAAATACTCTGAGGTCAGTGCCTTTGTTCTTGTGATTTTTTTTAAATAAAGAAGGTTTTTTGTGTGCTTATAGTTTCGATCTGATGTGTCAAGCCTTTCTCTATAGATTTGTTCTTATATTGTGCTTTAACACCACCGTCCCAGATTAGGGGTGCGCACTCACAAACATGTTTAAAACACCCACATTCTTTATGTGCCTGTCCAAAACATGAACCTGTAATACAGAGGTTGTCGTTGGTTTCTGTCTGCCATATACAAATAAAGAAATGTGGTATGATTGCCGATGAGGCAAACTAGCCACCAGATACCAAAAGAACGAGGATGTAAGCAACGAGAGATCGTCGTACTGTTTTCGACAAATAGCAACACCCAAACCGTATAGTAAGCTAAAACAAGAGGCCCCAACAAAACAAAATATAAAACGAGAAAAATCAACGGTATAATTTATGATAAAACAACAAACCAAACGCGAAACAACTTCTTTTGGAATTAGTTTCATTGAAAAATACCAATAAACAAGAATGTGTCCATAGTACACGAATGCCCCACTCGCACTATCATTTTCTATGTTCAGTGGACCACGAAACTGGGGTGAAAACTCTAATTTGGCATTAAAATTAGAAAGATCATAGCATAGGGAACATGTGTACTAAGTTTCAAGTTGATTGGACTTCAACTTCAGTAAAAACTACCTTGACATAAACTTTAACCTGACTTGAACAAAAACTTTAACCTGAAGCGGAACAGACGGACGGACGAACGAACGGACGCACAGACCGAAAAACATAATGCCCCTAGGTGGGGCATAAAAATATCATATATAGATAGATAACGGACAATGTAATTTGTATATAGCTAGTTCGAATGAAAAGATATCTATTCTATCTAAACAGAAATGAATAAAATGTTATCGATGCTTTATACATTTGAATTTTTTTCTTTTGTTTTCAAATACTAAACATCAAACAAAATTTATTTTATTGTGTAATCATGAATTGCACTCAATGTTAATGAATACTCTGGATCGTTTCTTTTTTTTTCCACAGAAATCCAAATCTTGCTCAAGTACGATAATTTACAAATAACATAAGAAACATATGCATGTAATATGTCGAGTCATGTTCCTCTATAAGTAAACATATAGAATTAACCATGAAATCTGTTCTAAAACATGTGTAGGGAAGAAAAGAAAACGTTCTTCTTTAAATCGGACAACGATGTTTTTTTTGTATTTTATGTCCAAATTGCAATACGAATTTAATTTCGAGTGTTGAGAATTGAAATTTCAGTACAAGAATTTCTTATTTCA
Source organism: Mytilus californianus (assembly GCF_021869535.1). Taxonomy (NCBI): domain Eukaryota; kingdom Metazoa; phylum Mollusca; class Bivalvia; order Mytilida; family Mytilidae; genus Mytilus; species Mytilus californianus. Next base: position 24,799,574 of record NW_026262679.1, on the reverse strand, counting down.
TTCCGAAATCCTTTAGGTCTGTTCAGGTGTCAGACCACCAATTCACCAACTTCAATTTAAAACGTATGTAAAAGTAGCACTTCCCTGATAAAAAAAAAATAGTGCTTTTGGTGTCATTGCCTACTTAAACTCACATACAAATTTGCAGAAATGAAACTTTTGGTGAAAGAAAATATATGTAGACCATTTTGAGCCAAAATTTACTTGTCCATGAATTTGCATTAAAATTTGAGGATAAATGCGCTCCATAGTATACTTATTTAAGATTTTCAGAAAACCAGGGGTTATTTTTAGTAGTACTTGACTTCCGAATGGTAGTATTTCATTACAAGACATTAAACATTGGTTGAATATTGTCAAGTAGAAAGGTGATATATGTACAGTTCAGGATATACCTGGTTTCAATGAAGTTAAACGGAATGTAAAATATTTAGAAAGCTGTTAAAATTGCTAAATTTGGTTGAATATAGATAAGGATTTTGAATTGTTGATTTGACACCTTCAACAGTCGTATATTCATGCACCTGTGTATTTAAGTTTTAGATATGCATGCTCCGGGTGCGGGAGTTTCTCGCTGCATTGAAGACCCATTGGTGGCCCTCAGCTGTTGTCTGCTCTATGGTCGGGTTGTTGTCTCTTTGACACATTCCCCATTTCCATTCTCAATTTTAAACATATAACTAAATATATCGCAGAAAATCTTTAATATTGGCATACTTTTCCGAATTATATATGTTGTTTACATATATCTCGTTCATATACATATATGTATAATTTGTTTATTTATATTTCAAAACTATTAAACACATCAACAGTACATAAGAGTGCATTTGTTTCTTACCCGAAATTTTGTCATCGATGACTATCGTTTAGCAAACGTTAAGCTGCTAGAAACAAAAACATCGTTTAATGAACATATCGACCCCGCGTAGTAAGACCGAAATAGATTACATACACGGAATGTAAACAAACAGGTAAAAGTGCGGGAAATGAATTACCAGGACTTTGCGAAAACAACACTTGCTCGTAATTATTTAAACGACAGATGCAGAAACAAATGTATCGTTTACACGTCTCAACGATAAACGATCAACGACTACGCGACTATTTTGCGCGTACATCGTTTATGTGAACGATGTCAACGTTGACCAAAAAAATGACAGAAACACATGGATTAAAGGACTACGCGCGTAATCGTTTACATCGTTTAGTTTAGAAACAAATGCATTCATTTGTTCTGAAAAATACAGTAAGCCTTGGATCTCAGCTTCGTATTGAGCCAGGAACCCAGGCTAAAAATATACAGACGTACCTCCACTTCGTTCTCCTATTCTGAAACCATGTTTTCACTTGGGAATCAGAAATCTTCAGGGCTTTTGCTAAATGCGTTCGTTCTGATGACGCTAGATATTTTTGCTGTTCAAACCTTTTCTCTAGTTCTATAATTGTAAGTCTGCTAAATGATGTTCTTGGCTTTTTTTTCTTTGGTGGGGTTCTGTTTTGATATGGATGTCCTATTCGTCTCGTTACTAAAATGCAGAAAATGATTTATAGTAAATTATACCTAGTATTTATATAAGGAAGCAATTGTCAAAATTAAAGTATGGTCGAATGCGAATTAGATTTAGAATCACGAGCTAAGGTTAAAGATAAGATGACGTTTTTTGGGTATGAGAAATATGTACAGGTATATAAGCTTACGTCTTTATAGTCAAAAAGCTGAAAAATTACAATGATGACTTTTTACACGACATGTGCGTGCGCTAGCATGCATGTTGATGAGTGAGAATGGTATTAAAAATATGAAAATGTTACGTCATGTATATCGGATTTTGTCGTCTGTAGTTGATAATGTACATATAAATGACTTGTTTAAATCATGATAATAATACTTACGTATTTGCCTATCTCTTGATAAATCTTGAAGTGGCCACATAAGGCTTGAATTTTGCAAAAAATACGGATTAAATAAAAGTCTAGGACTGTTTGTATGGTTAAACATGTTTTTGGATAATTGTTCATCGTTAGAAAATGACGTTTCTGAAGTCACTGAATGTTCACTTTCTTTCAAAATGTTTGCAATTCCAAACTTTAACGAATTATTCCGAACTGGTTCAACATTGCTCGAAACTGATTCAGTGTCCGAATGCGAAGAACAACAACTTTCAATACCTGCCAAGTCATTCATTTTGTTAAGTTACTTTCGAAAGTTTCATACACTTCCTTATTAAAATCTTTGTCAATATTAACTTGACTTCCTGATGTACCCTGATCAAATTGAAAGTTCATCACCATTTTGATTTGTGAATCGCTGATTGAAGGAAAGCAATACAAGTTAACATTCAGCAGGATTGATAACCCCGCCTTTATATAATTATGACAAATTTAAGATGATATCAACGACATCTGGTTGTCTTAGATCAATAAACGTCTGTCCACTCTATCATTCACAAACTAATATTTGTTGAATCCGTCTTTAAGCTGACTATTAAAACCCTTTAAATTATTTTGAGATTGAACAGAACCCGTTAGTTTGAGCTGTTGTTTATCTTTTTCTAACCTCTATAGTAACTAAATAGAAATTTATTGGCAGTACAATCAATTTTATAGTGATCTCAGACAACTAATTGGAAACTCTTCATCGTTCCTTTCCTCTAATTAACATGTAACAGCACGGAGAATTAAGGACATTTAGTGGTTAAATCGCCTATAAAAACTGATAAAGTAAAACAGCACTTTTATTTACCCACATGCCATGGTAACAAAGTACAGTTAACAATTAACTTTTCTTATTTTGTCTTCCAGACTAGTTTATTCAAATTACTAATACCCACATAAAAAACGTATTGACTTTAATTATAAGGAACCGATGCAAGGCATGAGCTTCTTTTTCTCCACAAAAAGTATTTTTTTCTATAAAAATTATCAGTTTGTTCCTATTTATATTCGAAGTGTTATTTGACCATATAGCCTCGAGGACTGGTAGAGGTATATCGATAACAAATTGACATTGTTTGCGGATGATAAAGATGCCGTTTAAAGAATATGCTTTGAATGCTATCTAATTATCTAAGTTTCGGTTTATTTTATGGCTTTAAAAAAGAATGACATAACCAATGGAAAAGAAAAAATAAATATTTAGCGAACATTTATAAAGTGGTGGATTCAACGTGGGTACTTTGAAGTTATTTTTACGATTTGATCGTTTACTTGATATACAATCAAATGCAAAGTATTTTTTTGTTTGTACACTCCAAAAAAAGTAGTATGTTAGAAATATTCATTTGCAAATCGAATTTTGCTTATTTCATAAACTCTGTGCATTAAAAAAGCAACTAAGAAAAAATGTGCATTATCTGTACTTCTTACTGTTTATCCTTTCCGCTTTATACGAAAATTTCAGTGGTCATTCAGTAATATAACAAAATTAATAAGAATGAAGAAGAATGTGTTCATGGGACACAGATGTCCCCGCTTGTATACAAGAGTCAATGTACTTATACAAACTTATAAACGTTCTGCTTGCTTTGAAACTTTTTAATGACATGTGTATCTGTATGTTGTCAGTAGAGCGTGCTCGGGGGTTTGAGTGCTATCATTGTTCAATAAAAAACAGTAATTGGGTAACTCGAGAATGGTGAAAGTGACGCCACCATAATTCGAATTTGATCTGTGTTTAGTGGTATAAGTTTCATAACATTTGGTTGAGGCAAAGTAAAGAAAGAGTGCGAAAACAGCAATTTCGCAATTTTTTGTCGAGCCCGCAACTTCTGTTGCAGAAAGCTCGACATGGCGATAGTGATCCGGCGGCGGCGGCGGCCACGGCGGCGTTAACAAACTTTTTAAAAGCTTAATATTTCAGAAGGTAGAAGACCTGGATACTTCATACTTTGTATATAGATGCCTTATGATATGAAGTTTCCGTCTGTCATATGTCCATTGTCCTTGACCTCATTTTCATGGTTCAGTGACTACTTGAAAAAAAGGTTACGATTTTTAGTATTCTTAATTTCTCTCTTATTATGAGTAATAGGATAACTATATTTGGTATTTGCGTTCCTTGCAAGGTCCTCATGCCTGTCAGAAAGTTTTCACTTGACCTCGACCTCATTTCATGGATCAGTGAACAAGGTTAAGTTTTCGTGGTCAAGTACATATCTCAGATACTATAAACAATAGGTCTACTATATTTGGTGTATGGAATGATTGTAAGGTGTACATGTCCAACGGGCAAGTGTCATTTGACCTTGACCTCATTTTCAAGGTTCAGTGGTTAAAGTTAAGTTTTTGTGTTTTGTCTGTTTTTCTAATACTGTATGTAATAGGTCAAATATATTTGGTGTATGTAATGATTGTAAGGTATACATGTCTGTCTCGCAGGGTTCATCTGACCTTGACCACATTTTCATGGTTCATTGATCAATGTTAAGTTTTCCTGGTTTAGTTTGTTTCTTAGATACTATGTGCAATAGGTCAACTATATTTAAAGCATATTTGGTGTATGAAATGATTGTAAGGTGTGCATGTATTTCCAGTTTGGTTTCTTCACCTCATTTTGTTGGATCATGGTAACTCTATGTGATAGTTGTAGTAAAGCTTTATATTTAGGGCTATCAACATAAAATCAGTGGTCAGTATAGAAGGCGAGACATTTCTGCGTGTGCACTCTTGTTCCATTTATAAAGGGACATAACTCAAAAACGGTGAAAGTGACGCCAACTTATTTCGAACTTGATCTGTGTTTGGGGGAAATAAGCATTATGCTTAAGTTTCATAATATTTGATCAAGGCAAACTAAAGTAAGAGAACGGAAACCAATTTTGGGACATACGTACGTACGTAGATACGTACGTACATACATACGTAAATGCATACGGACGTACAGACGGACAAGGGTAAATCTTAATGCCTATTCCACCACGACAAAAGCAACAAAGGAGACATCAATAACATATTTGGATATAAATAAGAAAGATTTTGGTTCCATTTCGCTGAATAAAACAATTCCCAATCCAAAGGCATGCATTGACCTTAAATTCGATTAAACGGTTAAGTGTATACGTTTTCGTTAGTTACACGTTGGCAGTTGTGATCCAGATGTATTCCCCTGGTTTGAAGAGCACGATGGGTATGCCAAAGAAATTCTTGAAAAATGATATTACAGAAACACGTGTTGTGTCCACGGGAATAATATCATTTACACTAAGATGTCGTTAAATGAAAATCGGAACAACTGCAGGTTGACTCTGAGTCACCGAGGGTACTATCCTCCCAGTGGTCGGAACAACTGCAGCTGGACTCAGTCACCGAAGGTTCCATCCTCCTATTGGTCGAAACAGCTGCAGGTGGACTCCCGGTCACCGAAGGTACCATCCTCTCAGTGGTTGGAACAACTGCAGGTAGACTCTCAGTCACTGAAGGTTCCATCCTCTCAGTGGTTGGAACAACTGCAGGTAGACTCTCAGTCACTGAAGGTTCCATCCTCTCAGTGGTTAATACAACTGCAGGTGGTAGACTCTCAGACACCGATGATACCGCCCCCTCCCTTGGTCTGAACAACTGCAGGTAGACTCTTGGTCACATAAGGTTCATCCTGCGAATGGTAGGAACAGCTGTAGGTGGACTCTTGATCACCGAATGTACCATTTTCCTAGTGGTTGGAATAGCTCGGTCACCAAGCGTATCATTTTCCCAGTAGTCAGTGAGTTCGGTTCTGACATGATTTATAAAGAAGAAGAAGAAGAAGAAGAAGAAGAAGAAGAAGAAGAAGAAGAAGAAGAAGAAGAAGAAGAAGAAGAAGAAAAAGAAGAAGAAGAAAGAAGAAGAAGAAGAAGAAGAAGGCAAGAGATACATTTTGTTTTTTTTAGTTTTTAGTTCATACAATAAGTAATGTAATTGGGCCTAATAAAAGTAAAACTTTGTAAATTCTGTGCGTTCATGGCAATTTTTTTGGATTTTCCTTTATCATGAATGCTCAAAATCAAAACATTTAAACACAAAGGTGTAGCTTGCAACACCTTTATCAAAAGTGGATCCAAGACTATTTTGACCGCTCTATTTAGACCTTTTTGGTTATTAGGCCCGAATTTGTTTAATTGCTTGGCTTTCGAAACTTTTGTTCACCTGAGTCTACCTGATAAAAAATGTCGAGAAGCACATGTTTTGATAACTTAAATAATACTATTTGCATTTTTACAGCCACTTGGTCGGTTCCGCTGATGGCAGACTATAAGTCTCCGAGATTAACTAGTGGCTAGGTACTGATACATTGTGTTCGTTAATTTTCAGTTGATCAAATTATGTAAGTGTTTTAAAGTTACAAACTCCTCTGACCGTAGTTTACCATCTTTTAAGCTCTTCTGGTTTTTATTCACACGAACGTTTTATACTTTGCATTACTAACGTTTGATCAGGACGTATGTGGTGAATATTATTCCGGAATCCCGTATTGTGGGCATAGAAATCAAGTTAGATGTTTTGAAGAAGTAAGAATGTATCGATCTGATAAGTCATTCCTTCTTCTACCGATTTTTAAAGTTTGTTCTTATGGTGTTCTGTTACGCCAATGTCCTAGGTTAGTGAGAGGGTTTGACGCTCGCAAACATGTGGTCTCTGGTAGATAGAACTTGTTTTATTGGCAGTCATACCACATCTCATTATTTTATAACTTAACCTCAGTTGACATTTGATTCCTGAAAATGATAAACAGTAAGAGCAATTATCAGCAATAGGCTGACGCCAAATAAATAGTTAAATGGTATTCATTTGAAAGTATAGCATCCGTTCGTTCATTAACAGTAAATCTCTGAATAAATGAGAGAGAGAGAGAGAGAGAGAGAGGCAACTGTATTTCGAATCCAATAGTAAATGAATTTGATTATTTGAATTGTATTTTGTATGCTGGTGTATATTATATTTTTGACAATAAAATATTGTTTAGACCAATACAGATAACTGTTGAAATTTAGAGTAGTATACTGCATTGAAGTTAAAAAGAACTCTGAAAAAAAAAATTTAAGGCTTACAGTGCGTAGCTAGATATCAATAGCAAATGTTTTTGATATGTCTTTCCAAAGATAATTTATTATTCAATTGAAACCGCAAACGAAATAGTAAACCTCGAATGACTTTATATACGTCAAATATTTATAAATGACGTTTTTGTATAAATTAATACAAATTCTTTTAATGAGTAAATGATTTTTCTTCTATATGCATCCCTGTATGAACTAGTATTCGGTTATTCTCTGGTCAGCTTTGCCTTTTTTCATATATTGTACCTTTTGATAGATGAGCCGGTATACGCACATTTAAAACACTCCCCAAAACTTTCTTGATTGTTTTGAACCTTAGGTTCGGAACTCTCTAGAGTGTTTTGAATATAAGTTCAAACACTGTTCAAGCCCCAACACAGATAACTGAATACAGATGCAATACGTATTGTATAATTAAATTTCGCTTAAATTACAAAATATATCAGAACTTAGTTTAAAGACAATTGAAAGGTAAATTTAATGAATTAAAACATTCGTGAGCAGAACATATAATTTCGTTATGTTCTTTGAATAGACTGATTGATTGTTGTCAACGTTCAAACCCAAAGAATTGAAAACCAAGCTAGGATGTATAAATACTGGGAAACGTGAGGATGCATAGGACCAAAGGGGACAAAAAAAATAAATAGCCAAATTCTTCTTAGGTCAACTAGCCTGAGGAAGTTGAAAACTAAAATATTTTTCTTTTATTTATCAACGGAGAAATTAAGACAAATCATGTCAATACCGTAGCACTGACTTCTGAGCTGATTATACCACCGGGGACTAACAGTCCACCACCAGCAGAATCGTTGTATTCATATCGCAACTTTTATTTGGTTGTATGTATCTTTGACCTCCAATTACTCGGACAAGTCACACCAAATTCCTACTCTTTCTAAAAAAATTGGTGCTGAATGTGTCATATCATATATGGCGTGTAAGTGCTACATGTGAACTGTTCATATATACATAATCAGTGGAATATCATAAGCTTATTTAAATTGAAAATTTGTATTAATATAATGTGTTGATGGGTTTTCTTTCAGACACTCATAGAAAGAAATAATTTAAAAAAATAAATTTACAATTTTCAGTGGTGCGTTGCAAATTATTTGCTTGTAAGTAATGTTTTGACATAAGATATTTCTTTTTAAAACAGAATTTGAATTTAGCGTTCATGTTTCATGAGGATATTGACTCGGAGAGGAATTAACTTTTCCAGTCAATTGGTCTGTCCATTAAAACTTGATATAAAGCATAGCCTAACTTAAATGTTAGAATTGTTAGTGAGGATAGGTTGAGAAAAAAAACGTACAAAAAGAGAGACGATTTTTATTTCTTATCGTAAACTTTCTATTTCTGATTGTAAACTTTCTAAGTTCACGTAGCAACAATGAAGCAGCATAAAGCATATATAAAGTTCTATCTTCTGGGTTAGTGATACTCTCTGTGACAAAACGTTCATTATCAGTGGCATCGACCAAATTGTTGTAATAGCCTATCAAAGATACCATACTTATAATCTAGAACGCGCAAGACGTGCGTTTCGTCAACGTAAGACTTATCAGTAGCGATCGAACAAAAACAGAAGATCACTGAAAATTATAAAAATTCAAAAAGTTGTGCCAAATCCGGCCAAGGCAACTTATACCAGATGTAGAACAAACAAGGAATTGCCTATTTTTCACATTTGCCTGTAACATGTTTCCTGGACAATCTTTATGGAAGCTTAAATTGTCAAAGATTAATGAACAGGCACAATCTTGACCCTTATATTGAGATAATGAAGTCTTCGTGAAATTTAATGCTTTAAAGAGCAGACCATATTTAACATTTTAATCACTACTCCGATCTTCAATATAACCAACAATTTCTTTAAACTGATCAGTTCTTTAATGTATGTTGTTATGCCCTTTAACCGAATTAAAAGAACATATTGTGTTTAAATAACAATTTGAAAGGAATTTGCCAGAACAGTTGAGACAGCTCCGATGTTACTATATAGTAACAGTTTTATTAAAGTTGTCAGTGTGATCATCAATGACTATTTATATAAATAATATAACCTATAACATATCTGTATTGATAGATCGTTACTTGTGAGAAATGTTTAGAGAAATACTGCCAAAATAGTTCCTCCAATCAACAGGCGTAAACTTCCCATTGGAGAGAGAACTGACACCTGGGTAATCACGCGAGAATCAACGTAATGAATAAACTGTGAAAAATGAAGAAATATGACAGGTATAAATTATCTGGCACTAACTGTTAAAGAATGATGTAAACAACAACAATTATTTTACTCTGTAATGAAGTGTGAATAGATCTCGAGGAGTTGCTTACGAAAGTAACGTATACAGTTAAAACTGGAAAGTTATTTCAGCGAAATATCGTACATCAACAATTAAAAGTCCTTTATCAATAAGTCTACAAGGCAAAGTGGAAAGCTTCAAAAGACAATTCTTAAACTTATTAGATTCGCACATATTACCGTCAAAATCTGGGTGTGAAATACTACTTTTTCAAATTAAATTTCTAAAAGTTACTTCTGCAATAAATCTCTATATTTTCTTTTTGTGTAATTTAGTAAAGTTTAAACCAATTCACAATATTTTTATCCCCGATGTAAAAAAAAAAAACAAATAAAAATAGTATAACCATCAAGAAAAGATAAATTATTTTATAGAAATGTATTGTCAATCCGTTTATCAAAACAAAATTTTTTTATGAAAATTAACATGAAATATTCCAAATCAAAGTTTAATGAAAAGGCCATCGTTCATCATCATTAACGTTCGGTTGTGTTAGAGTGTGTTGAGTTTGGAAACAATTTCTTTGTGTTTTCTGTCACGGTAAAGTCGTAAAAAGATCAGTGAGCACTTCAACTGTTTCAAGCGGCGGGAACTGGGGGAAAAGGGGGAATAAAAATATTCTGGGGAAAATGTTTTGACCGATTTTCGTCTGGGGTTAAGGGGGAGAAAAGTGGGAGTTAGGGTGAAGGAAGAGGGATTTTTTTAGGGGGGGGTAGGGAAGTGGGAATCAGGGACCCCTTGCTTTTAGTTAAGACTGAAGAAATTTTTGAAAATGGCCTTAGTTTGAAATAAATTTCAGGGAAATTGGCCATGCCTCTTTCTTGGATGATTGCAGTAGCATTTTACGTATTTTCCGAGTTCCAAATTACCAAGTTGTTTTTGTTTCTATGTTAAAATTAGGAAGCATGCCGTAAATGAGTGTGTGTATTTTATTCAGCATGCGTTAACATTACACTACGAACGTCCAAATCTCCATCACGAGTAGTTTTCCACATATGATTTTCATGTTTTCTAACAATACCGTATGATATCAATGTAACTGCGCAAGGCACGTGTTTCTAGAACATTCGAGATCAAGACGAAGTGACCCTAAACAGTAGGATGATACGACGTGTATCGCATGTAGAAATGTAGAGCAGGATATGATCTATTTTCCGGGTATCCCGGTGGTATTATAACTTTGTTTGATTACTAAATCGTCCCGCGTTTTTTTCTTCTTCAGCAATTTAAATCCAACCCACTCAGGTGGTGTTCCAAATTAAATTTGTATACTGTACACTTGGTTACAGTCTCAGTAGCATTCTTTCGATTAAATTCGTTTCAGCAGATTATTTGAGTTATCAAGGAATACGATTACATAATCTTAATTATTGAGTAATAATATTAATGTTGCACGATATCACAGCAATTAAGATATGAGTGGCTTGATTATTGAATTCAGAAATAATTGAATGAAAGGTACGAGGACATTGGAATTATTAACTTTGATAGAATAAATAGAAGCTGTTACTTCTTGATAATTATGAATTAATCTAATTATATCGTGATAATAATACACGAGAGATGCCTTAAGCATCACTGTAATAATCGTTCCTTGTTCACTTAATATCCGCCTTAGACACTTTTAACTAATATTGATATAAAGGAGATGAAAGTGATCCCGCGGTGTTTGAGATTGGATGTTCCTTTATAACGTCCGGGACTAACCTCAGGTGCTCTATCAAATATTAATGACAACTACAAAATCATTTTTGGAAAACGATGGGTCGTGATTATTTATTTAATTGGAATACATTACTTTCTTAGGAGAAATATAAAAACAATAAACTTCAATTGTAAGAACAATTTTCCTATCAGGGTTATACATTCGTATGGGAGATTTACGTCAATCATTCGCTGTTGTTTCTAAAGAGACGACATTATTTTATTACATATGATATTGGGATTTTAAACAAGTATGAATATTTATCATTTTGTCCTCTTATTCTTTAATTGAATATCAAGCCAGTTAAATTGAAAATGGAACAAAGAAAATCATCGTTAATTGTCTTCTGTGTGTTGCATCCTTAGTTTCTATTGATACATACTAGTATGCATTTTAAATACTTATAATGCCAATAAATTGATTGATATCTAAGTAAAATTATTGTAACGATTTTCTTTCGCTATGGAACGATTATATTTCGTCAAATTATCGGAATTGCAATGGGTACTTACTGCTCTACTTTAATTGCTGATCTTTTAATTTATTGTTATGAATTCTCTTCCATGATAAAACTTCAGAAAGGAAAATGTCTTACAAAACAATTTGACTTTTTAAACAATAAAAGCAGACACTTACATGATGTATTTTATCATACAGAGCTTATTAATTAACTTGCTGATTGTATATATAAAAAAAAAACTTCAGCTTGATAAAACATGAATACAACACTTTATAAATTTTATGCGTACGGAGCGCTTTTCTGGATTTACCTCCATCAGGAACGCTCGAAGCCGAATATTTGAAAGTCAAGGATGTGCAAGAACCAAAACAGTTGAAGATATATGCTATAGGACCAAAAAGGACCTAAAATAATCATTGAGTCAAATCTATCTAAGGTCAACTTTGCTTAAATAAAGCTAATAATAACAGTCAACATGGTCCATTTTTTTACATAATTGGATGCAACAAAATGGAAATTCAAAACTTAAAAGACGACAAAAAAGAGACGATTTCTACTTTGTCTTGCATAATTAAACTTTTATATTGCGATGTTCCTCTTGACGCATCCTATTGCGTGTACTTTTCACATCTTGTACGGGTTGCTAAATGTATATATGTATAATGGAAGATGTCTTAAATGAGCAAAACCTTGCATTAACACAAAAATTGCGCTTACAAGGATACCTCAGATTTTTGAATACTTTGAACAACAAAAAAATTATTTTTAGCATTTTGTCTGAACAAAATTATTCTCACCCTTCATTCTATTGTAATGTCGAAGATAGAATTCTATTCCACAATTCTTATATATTCAAAATGTTTCCCTTATATACTGTCATAAGAAAGAAAGAAACAAGCAAGCAAGCAAAACAAAAAACACACAAACAATAAAAAAAACAAAACAAAACAAAACCACCATTTTCTTTAAGTAAGTAAGTAAGTAAATTGTTTATTATAGTGACATGTGTTAATCAACATAAATATAAATTATATATATATGTACAAAATATAACCCGACATACAAAATACACCCGGACCAATGAACCAATAAGTCACCTTGTACTTTCAATTCAATATAAATGTGTTAATTGTCAATTTATATTCAAATTCGAGAGAAAGATAATCATAATATAAGAATTAGCATTTGTTAGAACATACTCACCCCTTCTCGTCCAATGAAAGGTCAGTTTTTTTCCCTCTAATTTTCATAGTACATGGCTTTCCATACACTATAAAATGCTATACATGAATGACTTTTCATTGTAGATTAATTATGAAAGTGAACTCTTAAGAACAACACTAACCAAGTATACAATCCCCTGAGGCATTTTCCTTGGGAAAATAGCCTACTGGTTAAAGATGAAAGAGAAAAGAATAAAAAAAAACATTTTGAATTTTGCAAATGTTTATACATTTTGTAATGGTACACATATATATAATAAACAAAAAATGAAATGGGGATAAAGATGTAGGTAAAATAATATTTATTCAATTTATATACCTGACATTCGAGTCAATTTTTTTTTTCTTTCAAGAAAACAATGTCAGACTGCTGATATATAAAGCAAATGATTTTTTTTTTCAAAAAACACAATACATGTACATTTATCAATAAAAAGTAAGCATCTAACGTTGAATGGTATGAATTCAAATATTTATACAGTGAGTTTTATAATTTAAAAAAAAAATCAAATTTCAAAAAGCGGATTTATATAACATTGTGTACTTTTTAAAATAAAAAAATTGAAGATATATATTAAAGTATTAAATTTTACCTGAAGCAGAAGAAAAACTCAAATGTTTGAACAATTTATCCTTTTTGTCCTCACAAACTATGTCAGTGCTATTTCATTCCATCCATTGAAATGATCATTTAACCTATGTTATACATTCACTTCATTATAAAAAGTGAACTCTTATTTAGGTTCGAATATTACAATGGGAAAGGATAATTTTGTAAGGTCACTCGAAAGTGTGAATATGTTCTAAATTGGTCAAACAATAATACTTGGTCATGTTTTATGAAGATTTAAAGCCCTCGGCTACTCCTTGGGCTTTAAATCTTCATAAAACATGACCAAGTATTGTCTAACCTATAATTAAAGTTCATGTAATAGTTATACACCGAGGGATAGGTGTGTCTGGATAAGAAACCCCGTCGGCCGGAGGCCGGAGGGGTTTCTTATCCAGACACACCGTATCCCGAGGTGTATAACTAACTTACACCCCATTCTAAACCCTATATTTGTTAACATTGATTATTAAATGAAAAAAAAAAAACGATAGCATATTTATTGATAATATCAAACCATGATTTATAAGAATATTTTTTTATTACATGAAACCCCACTAGTAACCTTTTTTTTGGCTATCTTTGTTCAAACTTTGACAAGTGAGTATATTTTACAAATGTCAAAGTTGTTTTGCATATTCCCGTTAAATCCATGTGCTAATATGGATCAGCAGGTCAAGGTTGACTGTTTCGTGTATTCTTATTACAAACAAAAAATTACATCATGCTCCTGGTATACAGTTGTCAATATGGACGGGTATAAGACGGACGACATCCTGTGGCAAGCGTTGGATTTGGTAGAAGAGACTAAAGATAAAGGCAATATTATAACCCAAAGTACTTACCTGTATCAGTCTAATAAAGGTAATCATAACTGTATTTTATATCTTATGATTTTATCAAAAACAAAATCCCCCCCCCCCTCATCTCGAGAATAAACAAACCGATTCATATTCGAACATACTAAGGAATAGGTGTGTCTGCATTAGAAACCCGACTACCAGACACGCTCAACATACAATATTTAATATTGAGGAACTCCCCTTTTTTGGGGGGCAATCAGGGGCTGATCCAGCCGGGGGTTCCCAACTCAAGGGAAAGGGGGGTCCAACCATTCAAATGCATTGATCTTTTAAATAAAAGTCGGGTCCAACCCGCGGAACCCCCAACCCCGGATCGGCCACTGGGTAACCGGGGGAGGGGGGTCCGGGAGCTAGAATCCCAATTCTTTTTTTAAAGATCAATGCTTTAGAATAGAGACCATATGACTGGGATAAAAAAAAATTACCTTCAAGCAAAAAAGTATTTGAAGGATTATTTTTGTATTCCATATAGATGCTTATTGGAATTTCCTAAAATGTGTTTTTTTTTAATATCATGAAACAATTTGAAGTGAACACTATTAGTAATTTCTTATGTTCATAATCAATTTCTATTGTTACGAATAACAATGGACTTTGTTTGCGGGATGTAGAAGCAGGGGTTTCCAGAAACCCCGCTCGTCACACCCTGTGGTCAAAATCCATTGTTTTTCGTAACAATAGATCTATTCAATTCACACTTGTTTCAGAAATAGAAACTATGAAGTATAACAATAGAACTGGGGTGTAAATATGGTTTTGCACCTCATGTTTGCGGTATACCATCTTCTCCGCAAGTTTATTGTTTTCTGTTTGGTATTAAATTAATAATTAAGATCCATGTTACATCTCGTGATCAATTTATTTGGCAATCGTCAATGGCAGTCAGCAGGGTTTAAGAACATCAGTTGTTCGACCTGTTAGTCAAATGCGATTTGTTAAAATATACTTTTCACTTTTTTGGTCTTTTGGAAAATGTTGTTTGTGCTGTATTTAGACCCCTCTACTAAGAAATTTGTTTTACATGCACACGTATACAAATTGCGGTTTTTATCCAACGCAATCATAGGTTTGAACGTTGTTTTCAATTTAGACTTGTGAATAGATATAATGATATAATCCAATTATCTTCAATTGAAATATTTTCATAAAATGTTTTTAAATATCATTTTAACTATCATTCAAAGGATTGATTGATTGGTTGATTGATTGTTGTTAATAATAAAATAATAATAATAATAATAATAAATCTATTTTATTTGAGTGTCACACATTGATTGATACAGTACATATATACTAATAAATTTAAGTAATATCTTTAAAATGCAATCAATGCCCAGCCAAACAGTTGACTTATGAGACACTTTAAAAACATACATGTACATATATACAATAAACTGCATGTTAATTTGTAAAATATTTCTAGAGTTAAAAATCTAATTAATTTAATATCCATTGGCAATCTTGCCCGGCATATTCAAGATGAGAACAAATCAACATTTAATACAATATGTAGGTTCTTTAAATTATGTCCACCGGGGTGAAGGACGGGAAATTAGGACTGCCACTTAAAAAAGAGGTCACGTTAGAAAGGGCCAGTAATTTTGACTCGCACCACGCCACCTGTATAGCTACAAACCCCACATTGAGTTTTTGCACGGGTTCTGTAAAACGTACAGAGAGCTTGGTACTTACCCTGTATGCAACATCGGATTTAACGTCCCCATTCCGACCGGACGTGGTTGCGTACTTATACATCCAGCACAACCAAACGGATAACCCCGCTTTACCAAGGATTTTACTGCCGTACGGGAGAAGTTGAGGGATTTGCATATTTCTATACCCCAGTAAACTTTTGAGGCCTTCACAGAAGAACAACGTCAGCCATTAGTGTGCAACTTCCTCCATGAATTATCTATTCATTGTACAAGTAAGTGATTAGAAAAACATGCAGTATAATTTGAAAAAAAAAGATATCAGTAGCTTGCCTAATAATTTTGGTATAAATAGA
Organism: Mytilus californianus; assembly: GCF_021869535.1. NCBI lineage: Eukaryota > Metazoa > Mollusca > Bivalvia > Mytilida > Mytilidae > Mytilus > Mytilus californianus. The sequence continues at coordinate 24,783,356 of NW_026262679.1, read as the reverse complement.
AACTGTTGGGTTGTAATTTATTTAAAGTAGGTATCGCCAATAAAATAAATGTCATCCAACCCTTGTTATTGATGGCTATAAAGCTAACATTTTTCACAACCTTGGTAGAAATTTCGGAAAGTAAAAGAACTAAATGCTTACCCAGAGATGCTTACCTATAGATCTATGTGCATCTACTACAACGGCCACTGTCCAACATTTTAGACTTGAACTTAATCCATGACTAAAATCTCTTTTTGTTGATCTTGTATTGCTTATAATTTTTTCTATTAACAGTTTCTCTACTATAGTTCTTGCCCAAAGCACAATGAAAAAAAATCATAATTCAAGGGAATAACTCCTATACGAAATTAACTGAAGTTTCTTCTTTAATGACCAATTTATAGATCTTGTCTTACAGCTCAGTTTTGCTGTTTACAGATTCTCTTTATCTTCTATAGCTTTTGCTCAAAACATATAAAAAAGGGTAAACATCATCATTTAAGGGCAATAACTCCAACAAGGAGTTGACTGACAATTTCGGATATATATTGACTTTTTTTTAGATCTTGTTTTGTTGAATCTATTTTGCTGTTTACAAAAAAGTAAAATAACAAAAATACCGAACTCCAAGGAAAATTCAAAACGGAAAGTCCCTTATCAAATGGCAAAATCAAAAGCTCAAACACATCAAACGAATGAAAAACAACTCATATTCCTGACTTGGTACAGGCATTTCCTTATGTAGAAAATGGTGGATTAAACCTGGTTTTATAGCTAGCTAACCCTCTCCCTTGTATGGGGCATAGGACATTTGAGCGAAAATAAAAAATGCACATAGGGTCATTTGAGCGCCGACATCATAGGACATTTAAGCGCCAGAATATTAACCTTGCCTGGATTTTCAAATAGGACGTATGAGCGAAATTTCCTGTTAAACTTTTATATGAATTAAGAAAATATTTTTAAAAAGGTAAAATACAAAGAGGTTATTTCAGATATCAGTAAATGGCTGAAAGGAGTGTTTGGGATAGCTTTCTAAGCTCCAGAAGAAGTAGCATACTGTTTTGTCGAGTTTTTCATGACCGTTTGACCTAACGACAAGCCTTGTATAGACTTTGCCGATTACTTGACTGAAACTTAAATCACAGACGTTGTTTCCCCCTTATTTCTGGGCCGCAGTTCTATCTAAATCAAAACTTACAATCAATTGACACCATTGTCAAATTCCAATCTGTGACTTACATCAAAATTAGAAAAAAATGAATATTGATGCACTTCAGAGCCGAACAGACAAAGAGAAGAACAGAACCTCCCGGACTTGCATTCGCGGTACTGTCAGCAGGAAATAACGAGGGATTTTTATGTTAGAAGCCTAGGATATAAATTTCAAGCCAGAACTGACTTGTAAATACTGTCATTGTCGAGTTTTAAGTTTTATGATAGTGCTTTGTTTTTATACAATTAAAATATGTTAAAAACTTTGTGCGTTTTAAACTCCACATTCTATTAACTATATCCTGCTCGAAATCCTACTTCCATCTCCCCGTGGTGAGCAGGGGTAACAGATTATATCTGGCGAATGGAAGAGATACTTCTTCGTCATTCTTTTTCCTGGCTCAAATGTCCTATGCTTGTTTTTATTTTCGCTCAAATGTCCTAAAATTTTGGCGCTCAAATGTCCTATACTTTGGCGCTCAAACGTCCTTTTTTGACGCTCAAATGTTCTGCCATTTCGCTCAAATGTCCATTGCCGCTTGTATGACAGTCGCATAAAATTCCATTATATTGACAACAATGTGTGAACAAAACAAACAGACATACTAGTAATAGGTAAAAATGTCAAAAATAGGGGTACAGCAGTCAACATTGTGTTATCATCTTAATCACTATAAAAACAAACAAATGTAACGAAGAAGCACAAAAAGGCATACATCAAATTTAACATCCTCATTTTGCTTATATTATATAAGAATACAAAAAATGACCATAGCACAATAACACAATGGCGGGATTATAAGTACCGAGCCACGCCTAAAGGATATTACCAAAAACGGACTGAACAGTAAAGGTAAATAATTTACAAAGACAAATAAAAGAACCCTATAACACGTAATTAAGATGATAAACAACGTCAGTACCTAGAATCTATACTTCAAGACCCTTATGTATTATTTTTGAAGTTGATACGGAATATTTATCAACAAGGTCTTGGTATCTTCCGATGAACTTTTTTTCTTTGTCTACTGCAGTTTCGCCAAAAAGGGGTAAAAATCGTCATTCAAGGACAATAACTCCTATAGGGAGTTGTCGGCCTTATAAACAAATTTGTAGTCCCAGCCCCGCTAATCAGCTTTGTTATTTATAGTTTTTATCCTTTTATTATAATTTTCAAGATAAAACTTTTTTTAAAACTTGGTAAATATCGTTATGTAAGGTCAATAACCTCTGTAAGCAGTCGTCTGACAATTTTGACCCTGCTGAATTATTTGTAGATCTTTTCTTGCTGATTATATTTGCCTTTAAAGTTTCTCTCTATCTTTTATAGATTCAAGAAAAGAGACCCCCCCAAAAAAAAACAACAAAATATGGAAACAAAAATCAGCATTTAAGGACAATAACTTCTTTTAGGAGTTCTCTGACACTTTGGTTGAAAAAGACAGTGTGAAGATCTCGACCTACAGGATATTCTTGCCCAGTAAGCTTTTCTCTATCCATAAAAGTATTCAAAATAATAGACAATACTTTCAATTTACCCCGTATGTTCTATTTAAGCCTTGGCGGCCATGTTGGTTGGACGACAGATTCATCGGACACATGTTTTAAACTTATACCCCAAGCCGGGATAATTATGGCCAAGTTGAGCTAAAAAAGGAGAATTTATATTATAGATTTTAAAATTAAGAGTTTTTGGTAGCAGGTGTGAATATTTGGGACTCGAAATCGGTCATAAGAAATGCTAACCTGTGACCAACATTGTATTAAAAAACACAGCACAATTTTGTTATACCGATACACTTTTATACCATTTACTCCGCCGTATCAACGAAAATTCAAGCTAATTTTTTTTAATTTTATCATTTTTTTTTAGCAGAGCACTTAAAAAGAACTTGAAGTTTGTGGTTTCATCAATTTTCGCCACTTGTCACGGAAATTACTCCAAAATACATCCTTTGCAACGAAGTTTCTACGTTTTAGCATTACTATATATACATTTACATTTCTAAATACGTAAAAAATCACAAACACCAAATCTAGCGTTTAAAATAAACGTTTATACGACGTTACCTCATCAATCGACGATTGGTGGACGTGTATTTAGACGTAAACCGCTAATGTCTGACTGATGAGAGGTAAATATTAATACAACATGGCTATGAATTATATATAAAGGCGCTAATACATTTTCGGAGAATGGGCAGATGTTTGACTCCGGATATTATCCGTCAAATGAGAAAACATACTCATTAATACAAATAGATTTTGTCAATTACTGTTTGGATGTTTATAAATATTATAACTGATTTATTCCTTACGATTGTTTTAATATCGTTTTCAACTCAGCATGTTATTGGATTGTAATAGACATCCAATAATTCATACGGGCACCTTTCCTGTTTCAATTATAAATAACAATCATAGTATCTTTATACTGGTTGAACAATAAAATTACTTTTATAAAACGATACCAGAAAATTCAACATTTTGATTAAGCCGATACTGTCATTATGCTTTGTTTAAAAAACATTACATAAATATTATATACAAATATATATGTATATGCAAGAATGTAAATATTGAATTATCGATTGAGTCAATTTATAACATTAAAGGGGCATTAGCAACGAGATGAAATAAAAAAATGAAATATGATTTTTTTGTTCAATCTTTAATGAAAGTGAAATAGTGAAATAACTATTCGCTTCTAGCAGCCAGTTTGGTTCAGTTTTGTAAAAATAAGCTAAGAAACATTGCTGATGAATTATTCACTTGCAAGTGAATATTCCGACCTCATTGAATCCGTATGCATATGACCTTCATTTTAACCCTTTCGCTGGAGATGGGTTACGCATGTATTCAGCTATTAAAAGGAAAAGAATCTCAACATTGAAAGTGAAACAAGGATGAACCATTTGGTTGACTGATTCGATCCACAAAACAATCATTCTTATACAGGTAAAAACGATGATAAACATACTTTTTAACCTATAATATGAAATCAAACAGACCTAGAATAATCCAATTGCACGTGGTCGCTATCTATTTATATCACCCTGAACGGAGTGCGGGTGACATATTGTTATTGTACGATTCTTTTTATTATTATTATTCCACACTTTTTGTTCAAACTATTTCTCGGAATTGTATGGAACAATTATAATGAAACTTTACAATAATTTTAACTACCATGTGCAGAAGTGCAGTCGGGTGTTGCCATTTCCAAGATGGCCGCTGTTACCATGGAAACATCAAAAGTGCGAAAAAACACAAATTTTCTTTTTACTCAATAATTTGAGTATGCCTGAACATAAAATTATCTTATTCTTATATAATGTAGTTGGCCTCTATATACATGTTGTGGATGATTTTGAGATTCATTGGAACTACGATGTTGCCATGGAAACTGACCAAAAATTATACTCTAAATTTTATGATACTTTACAGAAATGTTAACTGGCATATGTAGATTTGATATTTGATTTGGAATTTCCAAAATGGCCGTTACCATGGAAACAATGCGAAAAATCCAAAATGCTCCAAACTTTACAGAAATGTTTACTGGCATATGATGATGTGGTATTTGACTTTGGAATTTCAAAAATGGCCGTCGTTGCCATGGAAACAGCATAATTGTGAAAGATTGAAAAAACACTTCAAATGTTCTGATAATTAATAGAAAGTTATGTTGCCATGCATATATCTGCATTCACTGTTTGAAAACTTTGAAATGGCTGCTGTTTAGTTGCAATAGTAGTACCAGAGTGACATCCGCTATTGCTTGCAATGGCAATTCTAGTTATATTTATATTTATGTTTATATGGGGTTAAATGACCGTCGGCAGTCTTCGGAGGTCATCTCGATGGTTAATTAGATGACGTCTAGACAAAAAAAAAACCCGCACGATATATTTTCGAGTTAATGCATTGTTAATTGTTTATTTTAGGATTTTTGTAATTTGGATATACGTTTTAGTATGTTATTAATCAAATATGAGAATTTGAGTCAAATCGGTGAACATGAATTTGACAGCTAATGCCCCTTTAAGAAAAAATAACAGTAAAACTGTTAACACACCTAAAACCATGCAAAATTATTCATGGATGGAAAGCCTTATTATTTTTAATTTAATTATTTTTGATATTTCGTTCAGATGCAAAGTTATATAACCTTTTTTCATAGGACAAACAATGCAGGTTGAATGCACTAAGGACAGTGTGTAAAGGGAGATAACCCAAAACTCTACAGTGCATTTCGTTTCTAACTTTCGAGCCATTTTTGTTCATTGAGCGCAGACAGTATGAGAAGAACCATTACATACCCCATGATGCGTATTCAACTCTTAGTAAAATTAAAGAAGAATGTGTCTGATGACACAAATGCCCCCGCTCAAGCTTTGACATTTTCCAAGTCAAAAAGGGGCATAATTCTAGAACGGTGAATGGCTCACAACCCAAATTTGAACTCTGTCTGCGTGTTGTGGTTCCTAGTATTGTGTATCAGTTTCACTAAATTTGGATGAGGCAAACTTGATTTAGAGTGCGGATAACGAAAAAAAATGCAATTTTCCACGTTAAAAAGGGGCATAACTCTAGAAACGTAAGCGACTCACTGCCCACATTCTGTCTGTAAGTTTTGGTTCTCAGCATTGTGTATGAGTTTCATAAAATTTGCATGAGGCAAATTTTAGTTAGAGTGCGGAAACGAAAATTGGGACGGAGGTAAAGACGGGCGGATAGAAGGACGGTCAAAGGTAACATTTAATGCCCCAGTTGCCTACGGCGGGAGCATAATAACAAAATCAATTATTTGCAGGATTTGTTGCTGCGAATCACTTTTTTGATATTGCATGATATGTAAAAACATATACTTAACATTTCAACTGTCGGCGACGTTATGAATTAAGCATATTGTTGATAGTTTTTACCATGTTATATATACCATAAGCATTTCAGTCAAACTGATGTCCACAACTGCAGTTACAGACATCGATTTATAGTTTCATTAATTTATTTTGTAGCATAATAATTTATAATATAACCATTAATTCAATTTGTTAGCAGAATGAATTATTTTCAAAATTGACAACTTCCTTAAAATTCAAATCTAATCAAACTATAGATCTCCGACTTTGATATGCTCATAAAACGAGTAAGCGAGTTACGTCAGATCGGAATTTTAATCAGATTGCTTAAAATCTTATGATGATTTTGCGATACGTGACTGCTTATATGGGAATATATAAGTCTTCCACACAGATACAAATGCCGTAGATCCGTTTTTTGAAGCGTAAATGAGATCTAGAGATATGATGCAGTTTAAGGCAAACAACTAATCTGTTGAGTATATTGCTATGCTTTTTTTTTATCTAACTAAATAATCGATACAGTGAGACAGATACCCCATAACACCCCAAGGGTCGATTGTGATATGGAACTATGGTCACATTAACTTGTCTTCTCCGATCAGGAAGTAAAACCAATTGTTTAAGAGCGACGTGTGTTTGGATGTGCGGGATGTATCAATATACTGCCGCGTCCGGTCAGAATTGCCCAATGCCTCTTGTAGGGAGATTGCCACACTCTCTGCACATTAAAGGAACTTTTCAAAAAAAATATGTGATGATTCCGTAGACAGCCTGTTGCAAGTCAAAATTTCCTTGCCTTTGTAGATTACTTTCATGTCTAATGACAGTCTGAATTTCCCGGTCATTGTAGAACATATAGCTATTGGATTTATTGTAAATTTATTCTCCCCCTGATTAAGACATCAAGGGTTGACAGTTGTATAGAAATGTGGTGATTCTTGGATTTCTCTCGTCCGAAAAATTGTCTCTTTTGTCGAAAATTTTAGTATACTTTCCCGTGTTAAACTGAAATATCTAGATGAAAGAGCATCTTTAATAACTGGCGACACTCTTTCCCATTTTTTTCAATGACGAACGATAGTTTGGTCATTTCCTGTCAAGTTATTCCATCATGCGTGTATGTCGGAACAAATTCAAGTTATTGATGACTTCATAAGGATTGACGGCTGCAAGTCAACCGGCGTCGATAATAAAATATATTATGTGAGGTCAGCAGTCCCAAATACTATCCCTATTAGTTATTAATCAGGATTTTGAAATAAATGTTACTTTTTTCTATTAGTTGTAACTGAATATGTTATTGTTTTGCTCGTTTTGGTTATAAAGATATTCTAGAGTTAAATTCTATTTTCTGAAATGATTTTTCTTACGTTCTTTCGTGTACCTTGGGTTATCCACTGATCAAAATTAAAAAAGAGAGAGTGTTGAATGTTCAAAAAACTAGTTTAACCCCGCCTTGTTTTTCATGCGCCTGTTTCAAGTCAGGAGCATTGTCAGTGGTTAGCTGTGGTGTTAATGTATATCACACATCTTCTTGTATGCATAGGAGAATGACCAGCCCTATTTAAATACAGCTACAGCCATATACTAGGAACTTAACTTAATCATTTCAAAAGCACAAATAGTAAAGTAAAAATGGCATTGAAAAATAATTGTACGCATTAAAAACACAAAATGAATATTTACACCTTAAAAGTTTGGCCTCGAGCATTACTAAAGAGACATAAATTGTCGAAATGCGCATCTGATGCATTAAAATTGGTACCGTTTATGTTATTACGGATATTTAAAATATCAGTAAAGAATGCACTTTTCATTAATATTTCAGTGTTTAAGCGGTAATTTTCTTTAGTGGTAATCAATAGCAAAGAATTCAAGGACCTTAGAAGGAAAAATGTACTTATTTTGGTCTGAGTTTTGTTATTTCGTTTATATTTAAAGGTTTTCGTCGCCTCAACCCGTCTCAACAAATGTTTACAAAATAAATTATTTTTGGTATATGATACAATATTTAACATGAAGTATGCTTCTTTTTAGAGCAATATAGTAATATATTCCGAACCATATGAGTATTTGGACCATACGCGTATTTGGTTGCCATTTGCTGTCATAGATCACAATTAAAAACTCTTAATTAATGACACCTTGAAGGTTCGTACTTAAGGCAACGTCCATCGTATTAAATACCCGGACCATATGAGTATATACGCATATGGTCATGACCATACGCGTATGGTCCAAATACTCATATGGTCCGGAACATCTACATATAAGCAATTGGTTACCATCATGGAAAATAGAGTTACCCTTCTTAAGCTTGAATTTATCAGCTTACGTTTAAAGAACCTAACCGGATCTCGTAGGTTGTACATTCTTAATTAAGGTGCTCTACAAGCCACAGATCACATTCTTACTAAAAAGATTTGGATTATATACAGTATACAAAACTATGGTCATATTCGTGGTTCATCCTTTACACCCACACCTAGTTAAAGGAATTTTCCAAACGTTTTACAAAGATGGATGAACGAATTACAATATTATTTTTCACACAAAAAAACTCAATACATAAAGGTTAGTATGAAAAATAAAAAAAGTATTCGCCTACATTGTGAAGGTATTAATGCATACAAAATGTATAGCTAATGGTTGCACAAGATATTTTGATAATTTGCTGTAAAACATTAACTTATTTTTCGATATTCAGAAGAACTATATCAGATGGTCCATTTACCTACCTCTTCCCATTAGGTTCTTGCATTCATATAAAGCTGAATATATACAAAACCTTATGAAGAAAGAAAAAAGCGTCTACCAGAGTGTTTTACTTTGACTTGCGGGTTTTGACCGTCATCAATTTTTTTATATCACAGATGATCACGGATATGTTCCAATTGTTGTTGCCACAATCCCGTCCTTTTTTCCTCGACTACTCGGTGACATTATCGAATGTGATTTTTTATCGACCTGTATTTACCATGAGCAACACGAAGGTCGACACATGTGGAGCAGGATCAGCTTACTCTTCTAAGTACCTGAAGGTATAACTGTCGTTTGTCTTTTCGTCGTTTTTCTTTTGCCATGGTATTTTCGACTTATTATTTTGAATGTCTGTTTGGTGTCTTCTGCCTCATTTTGTTAATGTCCTTTTGCTCAATAACTGTGTTATTTTTAATTGATTGCATGCATCTCAATTATTATAGTAAACCTGAAACCTGGGACTATTATAACAGTCCCAGTTGAAACTAAGGATTATACAGAAAGCAGTTTCTTTTCATATCCTTATGTTTGACTGGAATTGACACAGATAGGCGACATAATACTAAGACAATCGCAATGGCTCCAGTTTTCCATTTAACTACCTACACCTTCTAAAGTAGTTACTTATCATTTGATTGAAAATAAGGACTGTATATGGTTCAGTTGATACGATATGACAACACATCCTCACATTATGAGGATGTTGCAAACAGAGGTACACTCTTGACCCTAGAACAACTTCAACAGTATGATGAGAGAGAAAAACTTTAATTCTTTATAAGATTTATACCCGATCATTATGAATTAGTTAAGTTTAACAATGTCTCAGTGTCACAACTTAACAAGGACATTCTTACACGTTCAATGATATCCCACATGTCCCTTATAGTTTATCTGACATTACACATTCTATCATATTCCTAGCAATGACTTTTGCTACTTGAAATAACTTATTGAATTGGAAGACATGCAAATGAGATTTTTACACCGTTGGAACAAATGATCTGATTCGTGTGTAGTTAATGTGATTCTGACTACTTTCTTGTGTTGTCTTTTGTATCTTGATTAATGATACGTTCATTTCGGTGTACTAGCTTCATATCTGAATAACGATGCTTCGTTTGCACCGCTTGTTCTCACACTCGGAACATTTCAATCACATGAACACCAAGACATACAATACTAAAAAAAAACCCGCAATCCTGTTTATAAGTATTGTGGATTCCTGGTACAATGAAGTATTTTGAACGGGACGTAAGGGATTTGAAAAATATGGATCGCCTCTTATTAGAAATAATTTGTTTTCCAAGATTGCTCCTTTTTAAAGGATTTTGCTGTTTCCGATCGCCAAAACCAAGGCCAAGTTCACATTCGAATTTATTTCATGAATTGTAACATAATGTATTAGGAATGGAAATTCTCCGAAATACAATCTTATTATATTAGGATTGCTATAACAACATTAACGGTACCAATTTTACTGCATCAGATGCGCATTTCGACAACAAATGTCTCTTCAGTGATGCACGAGGCCATAATATTTGAAAATCCAAAACTTATAATAAAAAATGGAGAGCACATGTACTAAATACGGATTAACATTTGATGTCATTTTTTAAGACGGCGTTTTCAACGGTCATAGTTAGAAAGGATATCAAATGGAATGCATATATAAATTTTATCAAAACTTTAGTCACTAGTTTTCGGACATCTCTCTCAATTTTATTATTTTATTTTTTAGTTTCATTTTTTTAGAATATTATATATGTATATACAACCATCAGAATCCGTAAATTTGACACCTTAGCTATATGTAGATATTAATTTAAATTTCTCGTATACCAATTTCATCAATATTTAAAAGTGCATAGATAATATACAGTTTGATTTATTGTACATATAACTTCATCATACCATGCTCTGATAAGCTTTGAGAAATCTAAAAATAGATTTAAGGATTAGGAATCAAAATTCACCTTATTTTAGGTAATATGGGAGTAAAAACAGAAAATAATCGAATTTATAAAATTCTATCCCTAAATGTAGTATATATGGTTTTATTCTAAAAATTACTTTTTTTACTTTCAGAAGCTTGATTTTTGAAAATTATCCCATTATTCCACCAAAAATTGCTGTATGCAATTTAAAAAAAGAATGGTATTGTTGAATAGAATGGCGGTATTCGGTCTTTTTGTATCCATAATGGATGGTTAATGACGTCAAACATCAAAGATACAAATCAGGTGACATTTTTTTCAATGACTCCTGGGCAACAACATATATTTGTTGCATTGTGATGAAAGAATGTAAGTTATATTTGATCCGCAAATTTTTTTCCGAATAAAATTTCAAGGGATTCTTATTTGTTTAAAAGGAATTCAACACCCTAAATAAGAGATGTGAATATTTCATTATGCAAATTTTATTTGGTTTCACTGTATGATTGTATACTTCATCATTCGTAGAAATTTATGGATGAGCGCGGCTGTTTTGTACAAACCTAAAACCAAAAATTTATATCGAATTGTAACACTTGATGGACATTATCTTTATTTATATATTGATGACTTTTTCATCGCTTACTTAAAGGTAAGATTACACAAACATAATTCTTATCTATATTTTTTTGTCATTCAGGACTATGAGTATTCTTCAATTGTCAGTCTATTTCCACCCATTCAACAATCTGTTTACGTAAATTATACGTTTAATTCACTGCTGAGGGTGCAACGATTAATTTTTTTTTTACGTCATGTTAGGTTTTTTTTTTTTCTAGACAATAATTTCTAACATACAATAAAATAAAATTGAGAATGGAAATGGGGAATGTGTCAAAGAGACAACAACCCGACCACAGAACAGACAACAGCAGAAGGCCACCAACAGGCCTTCAATGCAGCGAGAAATTCCCGCACCCGGAGGCGTCCTTCAGCTGGCCCCTAAACAAATATATATACTAGTTCAGTGATAATGAACGCCATACTAAACTCCAAATTGTACACAAGAAACTAAAATTAAAAATAATACAAGACTAACAAAGGCTAGAGGCTCCTGACTTGGGACAGGCGCAAAAATGCGGCGGGGTTAAACATGTTTATGAGATCTCAACCCTCCCCCTATACCTCTAGCCAATGTAGAAAAGTAAACGCATAACAATACGCACATTAAAATTCAGTTCAAGAGATGTTATTAAAATTCAGTTCAGTTCAAGCATGTTTCGATAGTCTAAAAATGGAAATCTGCTTTTCAGAGTTGCCGCCCTTAGTGCAACTACAGTTCATGATAGGTGATCTGAGTTAATTGATTGTTCTGGGGCTATAATTAAGATAAGATTGGAAAGAAATCTCTAACAGACGTTATGAGTGAACTTTCTTTTTTACTTGATAAAATTTCAAATTTATAATATCATGAACTGTGTGCGAAAGTTTTAGATTTAAAGTTTGAGTGTTTATGTCTTTTCATGGATGACAGACATATTTCATATAATATATAATAGATATGACCTTGTTATTGCAATGTATTTTTACGACAAAACCAATGTATTATGTAACTTTAGCGTTAATGTAATTTTTAGACTTATATAATATTTGTAACCATCTTATTACATGTTTTACTACAATTATATTATGTTGCTTGTACATAATATGTTTTGATGACGCAGGTGTCAGTAATCCGGTGGCGCTTGCCCCCGTTGTAAAAGAGTAGTTTCACATAAAATATATACTGATAAATTGATTGCTAAGTGCTCAACGGCCAGTGGCAAATATTACATTGCTACTCAGGACGAGAACAAATTAACAATACATTTTATATGTAGGTTCTTTAAAGTTAGGCAACCGGAATTGAAGTGTTTTTATCAATTATAACGAAGTTACACAAAGCTTATTGTTAAATTAAATAATTATGAAGTAATATCATTTATGTTTGGTTTTTTTTTTAAACATTTATATAAATTATAATTTTAATATAAAGATGGGATTCAAAAGACATTTGTCTTTCAGAAATTATATGTAAATTTTTTCAAATGTATCATTTTTGATATCTTGAAATAATAATAATAATTATGTTTAAAAATGTTAAGAGTCAATCTGAAAAAGCCTTTACGATACAATATATATACTTGGTAAGATCTCTTTTGAAATCCTCATTTAGTTTATAAACATATGAGGTTACTGTTTTTCATTTCTTCCATTTTTTGTTTCCTTGTTCGTGTAGGTATCTTTTCCTACAAACCGAAAATTAATAACCGGACTTTCAACCAAGATTAAATCATGAAGCATTTTGTGTCAAATATATGATATTATTAGACAAGATAAAGTTTGAATTTTGTTTGGTTATTATAATTAAATGGAGTATCATATTAACAATATTCATCATGTGTGGTGATATGAAATGAAAATAACGCTCCATATTTTTTTTTGCGTCCGAATCGCTTTCTTCAGATACTCTCAAACCAATGCAAATATTTAAAAACCAAGGATCATGTATTAATACATGAATACGCGAGAAACTAATTAAATGACCAAAAGGGACCTGCAATAGCCAAATTTATTTGAGGTCAACTTTGCCCGAGGGAGTTAAAACTTTGGTTAACTTTCTTAGTAATTTCTTAATTTATCAACGGAGAATTTAAGAAACAATTGTTATAGATGATGTCCGTACTGAAGCACTGACTTATCAGCTGATGATGTTCGCGGGGATTAACAGTGCTTCAGTAGTAATGAGCGGTGCGTTACATTTGCGCGCAGCTTTTGATTACATTTGCGCCCATTCTTTTACAGGAAATTCAGGTAAATACAGGAAGATTATACTTAATTATTTATTTAACTATTATTTTCGAGCAGGATAAGTCTGTTTTATTATGCACAGGCACTTAGTCCTGGAAATATACACAGATAAAAATGTACAAACAAAGCAAATCTAAATGTTAAAAATACTGATTTTATATGTCGTAATGTTCTATATATTTGAAGCCCACTGCTTTAAGAGAACACAAAACACAAAAATACTATTGTACATGGATGTGCTGAATAAAATTCCTCATTGAAGTGAGAATGGAATGATTCCAGGCCGTTTGTAGAACGCCTGGATTCTGCTGAATGTAGTGACGCCCAAAGAATCGGAGGAATAGGGAATCTGCTGAAATACCTTTGCAATTATTTACCGTGCATCCTCATAAAATATCCCTGGGCTTAAGTGTTCTGTCGATACGGAAAGTAAATCCATCGTACACTAATGATTTTTTCCTCCGACTTGTTTCTGACAGACAAAACTCCTTGTGTGCGCCTTGACGTAACTTTTTAAACTGATTTAGATAATACTAAAGCGATCACTATTCGGTAAAATTAGGAAGAAGAATACTATCTACTCTGAAATATACGCAGTTAAGTTACATGAAAGTCTTAAGCTATAACGGCATTTCTCGTGATCACTTTATATTTTTTTAGAATTCAATATGAAAAACATATATTTCAAATTTACAAGTATGTTCAAAATTCATAATAAGTAATTAAAAGTCATACGTATTATGAATAATTTGTATTTTTACCTGTGTTACCTTTAAAATGAACGCGCGCAAACGTAAAAAAAAATTAATCCCCAAATTCGCGCAAATGTAATGCGCCCGGTAATGAGTGGGTGCTAGTAAATGAAATTAATACTTTAGAAATTACCTTTGTCCGAAGATCTTTTCTGGAATTACCTTCACCAGGAACACTCAAACCAAATAAAAGGACATTTGATTATATAGTAATAGAAATTGTTTACTTCTAATTTGCTCATAGTTTTTGTTGATATTTTTTTAATAATAGGTGTAACACCACTAATTCGGGCCCGGTCAGAAAGCACATACCAGAAAGTAGTACATATTTAACACAAAATAGGTCCTACGCATGGGTGTAACTTTCAAAATATGTAGAATATTTGGGTAATTTTGTATCAAATGAAAGCTGAATGACTGGTGATCATTGTAGAACACTTTTTGACTTATAATTGTGAATAATAAAAAAAATTGCAAGAAATTTAAAAAGGAGGGTACATTTTGCCTGTTTTTCAGTTTTGGTACATCCGAAGTTCCGGAAACCAGTTCTCTCTTATATGCCATTAAAGGTATGTTGATTTTGTCAGTACAATACACCATAAGGTGTTGCTTTGACATGCAATGATTGTCACTTTATTTGAACTTAAGACAAAAGAGCTGTGCCTGCTTGAAATAAAGGAATTTAACATAGAAAGCAATGGGGCTATGAATTAGTGGTGTACTTCCAATAAGAGTAACAAAACGCAGGCAGGATACTGATTTTCGGGCACACGTGTTTCTAGATTAACTATTTCCGGTTCGCTCGGAACCTAAACATTGTTCTGGAATCCAATGTTAACAACTCAGTCGTGGAACATAAAAAACAAAGGACCTCAACAGAACAACCTAACTCTTTTAACGTTAGCTTTTCTTCGGATCGTATACTATGACTTCAACCTTGGCAACTATTTCGTATAGTCAGTGATAAACACATCATTATTCTATGAATACTTAGACAATGAGGCAATTCAAGACAGGAAACATAAGAAATGACAAATAAAAACAAGACCCAGACAGTCAAACACAGGGATAAATATATCTGCAATAAGATGACAATGAAAAGTAAATCAGGGTAAAGTTAAGAAAACAGCTATTTGGAGCGCCGCTGATGAGTCTTATGATAACGTCTGGCGCACCAAATTATAAGCCTGTATCTTTGGTGAGCTATTTGGAGCGCCGCTGATGAGTCTTATGATAACGTCTGGCGCACCAAATTATAAGCCTGTATCTTTGGTGATTTTTTTTCCACACTACTTTATCCTTTAAAGCTAACTATTTTTCCATTTTATGGGAATATTTCTGAGAATGAAGTCGAAAGATGAAACAGCAGATAGTGAATGTACTTCTTCAACAACAGTTTTAACAGAAGGTATACCTGTGAAACGAAGACTTGGATTCCTCAGTGGTGTGTCTATCATTGTAGGAACTATTATAGGTAATCTATATACAATATTATTCCAGACTGATAGGGCTTAGTATTACTCTATTCAATCGTCTAAAAATAAAAGTAAGCTCCTCTTGTTTTGACATTTTTCAATAGTGTCTTCTATTAGAGAAACATACAAATGGTTCATCAAAGGTTTCTGTCTGCATTGACTGCTTGAATAGTGTTTTTAGTAATTAAACCTTACCCAACACAGTCCTTACTTATTAATTTAAAAGTAAGAAGATGTGGTATGATTGCCAAAGAAACAACTTTCTATCAGAGACGAAATGATGTAGACGTAAGAAACTATTGGTAACCGCAAGGCCTTTAACAATAAGCAAAACCCATACCACATAGTTTGGTTTTACATTTTTGTAAACAGAACCATAAACGGGAGGAAATACTATAATAACTTAAACCCAATAGTCTGGAATTCACATTTTATAAACACTTATCATGTTATCGTTATCAATACCACTTCTGCTTGTGAACGATTGTATCTGCAGCGTTATACCTCAGTGCTTGTATATTTGTTTATGTTTTTTTTTTGGGGGGGGGGGGGGGTTGTTTTCTTTTTGTAAATATGATTTAAAACAGAATCTTCAGAATTCATTCAATGTCACTTCATTTCACCAACTTGTCAATTGTGACTTTATTCTAGTGGTACTAGAAACCAATTATTGAAAATCCGCAAGTTTCAAATGTTAAAGAGCAATTAATACAAAGAGGAATTAAAAGAAAACGCAAAAAAAATTAAGCTGAAGATACCAAAATGGCAATTAAAATTTTAAAGTCGAAGAGATTCCGACAAAAACCATATAAAAAAATCGAAAAATGACGAAAACACAAATAAGTCTCCAAAGCAACACATACCCTACTAAAGACTGAGCAACACTAACCCCACCAAAACCGGGGTGAACTCAGGTATTCTGGAAAGGTTAGCGGATCTAGCTCCACATGTGGCACCCGTCGTGCTTAAATTGTCAATTCTACAATGTACTCAATTTAAAATATTCAAACTGCATTTTTTATGCAGTACATATTATTATTTTTGGCCGTTTGTTACTTTCACTGCACTCTGGGTGTTTTAGCTGAATTTCATTAAAACATGCAGTTAAAACACAAACAAAAAGGTAAATTTTCATTTTATTACATATAACCACTTGGTTATAAAAAGGGAATGGAGTGGTCACCCATCTATCTAAGGTCAAGTCGGCAATCGGCTTCCACAGGTTTTTTTTCGCGGATCTTTAAAATCATGTCAAAGGTACAAAACAAAACCCTGAAATATCCATTGTCCTTAACAAATCCTTTAAGTCTTAGATATGATATCCAAAAGTTCATTGATCGGTACCTGGAACATTCTGGGTGGATGAAAATTAAAACAAGAACGACGGAACGCCGGAGTGCACGTTCAAAATAAAACTATTTCTTTCATATTTTCGTAGAAAGTAGTGCAACTGATTTCATTTGTAAATAGACCAAAATATTGAGAGGATACATAGTATCTTTGATATACATTATACACATTTAAAACATCCTTTCGAAAAAAAAATCCATTTTGTAAATTTTGACTGAGTCGGTAAAGATGCTGTACATAAAAGAGTTGGTAATAAATTTAAAGTTATAACTTTTGCAGGTTCTGGTATTTTTGTCTCCCCGAAAGGCGTATTACAGAATACCGGATCCGTTGCTTTTTGTCTTATAACATGGTGTGGATGTGGACTAATATCTTTGATGGGTATGTAACACTTATAGATTCACCAACATTAGATAATATAGATATGGTTTAAATGTACTTAGTTAAAACAGACGAACAAGTTGTTGAATTAAGTAAATAAATTTGACCATAACAAATTCACAAAATGCATTTATTTATTTATTGCTTTATGTATGATAAGAGTACAAAAAAGACGAATTAAAAAAAAGGGAGTGGCTATTTTGCCGGCGCCAAAAAAGGTAGTAGTAAAGTGTTGAAAAATTATTATGAGATACTTACACACTTTAGATATTTTTTTTCACTGTAGATAATCTGACCATTTTATCTGTATTGTTCTTCATTACAATTTTTTCACGGTTAATTATTGTTGAACAGCTTGCGTATATTTTTTCAATATTTCAGGCGCGCTTGTATATGCAGAACTTGGATTGATCATCCCAAAATCAGGAAGTGACGTTGGATATTTATTGGCTGCATTCGGAACTTTTCCAGCTTTTATGTATACCTGGGCACAACTTTTGATCTTTCCTGGAGGACAAGTTATTAAAAGTTTAACAGTAGCCGAATATATCTCGAAAGCTGTGTTTGATGAGTGTGGGCCAAATGAAGCAACAAAGAAAATAATAGCGGCTTTTGTTTTATGTAAGCTATTAATTTGTTTGGTCTACAATGAAACTATAAACCGTTGTTTTAATAGATAATAAAAGAAGATGAAAAATTGTTGATGACAAATATTTATGTTGTTTTCTTGGTTTCTGTCATTCAATAAAGGACAACATATATCCTTGAATTGTAAAATATATGCAATTTTTATCCTCCTGATAAATTTAGAATTTGATATTTTGTTTTCTTAAAAAATGTGTTTTGGTGGAAAGACAATACACAATTCAAATAACTTTATATTGTAGTATCTGCGGGTATAACCAATTGTATAAGTGTACGCCTAGTTGCCAGGACCCAGATACTATTCACAACGTTGAAGTTAGCAGGATTAACAATCATTATTGTTGGCGGTATCATTTCACTAGCAAAAGGTAAGAACTTGGTGGTGAGGGTAAGTTGTTGGAAAATGGATACCAATTATTATTGGCTAACTTGCATTTTCAATTACAATATTTTAGGAAGTGCAAAAAAAAATCACTTAAGTGAGGGGAAAAATAAAGGTTAAAATTATACTTTTTTTGTTCAGTTTTATGCGTAGTCCTTCATCTGTCTTCATTGGAAATATAAATGAGTGTGAAAAGAGTATTCTGGCGAATACAAATGCAATATCAGAATCGGAAATTTACAAGACAGTAGAAGGGAATGTTTTTTTTGAAAAAATCGAAAATACAGGGTTAAAAAGAGAATAAAATGTACAAACACTATCAGAAAACGTAAAGACAGGGTTTCGTTTTGATCAATTTCAAAACATGAATGAGCATGCATTTGAAATTTATGCTTTGGTGGTAGGGACTCCCATTAAACAGAGTATAATAAACATCAAATGTCTGCTTAACAAAAACTGAATTAATAAAATAAACAATAACATTCTCATCATGTTATTAATACTGTCCGTAATCTCCAAAGTCATTCTTTTTTTTATTTTCAACGACACATCTATCAGTATTATAATGGACAGTTTTTACACTCTATTAAACAACAAGAGCAAGTTTTAAAATGATTTGCCACCGCAAGTTCAACACAAGGAAAAGTAGTACTAAATATTAGTTATTCGCAGGCTAATTTTCTGAATAAAGATAATGTTTCTGTTTTTTTTATATAGGACAGCTCGGAAGTTTAACGACTGGGTTTGATGGGACTATAGACAACCCAACAACTATAGTATCTGGTGTTTATAGTGGACTGTGGGCTTTCGATGGATGGTAAACACTCTTTGTTTCTTTTATCGGAGTGTACATAATGGCAATCCCTATAGGGAAAGTTTTAATGGACTCACAGCTCACGTGAGTGTTCTCCATAGAACATAGATAGCACCATGCAGCCAGTAAATAAAATAGAATAGAATGCTAATCGATGAAAGTTTGTTTCCTGCACTGTAATAAGATTGTATTGGAGAAAGCACCATGCACAAGTCTTCCGCTTTTCAAATAGGATTTTCTAGTTGGTGAAAATTCTGTTAAGATAATCTGGTAGTTCTGACGTAAAAGAAGTTATTTTGTATTTTATTGCCTCTTCTTTATTGAATGTAAACAATTTCGAGAGTTGTGAAAAGGATTGTTTTTTTTTCTTTTCATTTAAAGGACTTATATTTTTTTATAAGAATAGTATTCATTATTGCTATAAATGACATTTAAAAAAATCTTTTAAATTTTTTTCACAAGATTAATTATTAATTCTTACAACATCTCGTTTTATTTACAGGGCTCAGTTAAATTTTGTTGTCGAGGAATTAAAGAAACCAAAACGGTAATGCGTATAATCTTCAAGGAAAAATGTACTTTTTGGGAAAGACAAACGTTTAAATGCAAATCGCTTTATATGCGACCTATTAATATTATATAAGGGCTTAACATTTTATATGGTATGAGTTTGCCCTTTGCACATTGTTGAAGGCCGTATGGGGACTTGAATAGTTGTTCACATCCTTGTCCTTTGTTGAATAGTTGTCTCATTGGCAATTATACCTCATCTCCTTATTTTAATGTTGGACAGGCTAACAGGAAAGAGGTAGCTTACTTGAAAAAAAACATAGTTAGTTTTTAGAGAAGACATCGGTTTTTTGTTCATTTACCACAGTATCTAGACATATTTTTGATTTGATTTTTTTATGGACCTATGTTGTTTATTTGTAGACTAATCATTGTTGAAGGCCGTACGGTGACCTATAGTTGTTAATTTATGTGTCTTTTGGTCTCTTGTGGAGAGTTGTCTCATTGGCAATCATACCACATCTTCTTATTTTTATAATTGTGCATATGAACATTATCACTCATCTTTAAGAACTGAGCAAAAAACACAAAAAAATATTGAAAAGTTGTATTCCTTCGATATGTTTCTGGTTTAGTTGTAGTAGTTAATTTGCTTTAATTTATGTGCAGATTCATATTTCTTGCTTTTTTCTCGATTCACTAATAATTGGTGATATGATGATGATTGAACATAAACTCACGCTTCATTTTAGAATTCTAACAATTTATGTCATATTTTGAATTATTTACTTTCTTTATAACCGAATCCGTAGTAAGTCAAATACTTTCTATGTGATTTTAATTTCACAAAGGTCTTAATATCAATATAAAGGTGAGAAAAAACACAGACAACACCTGAGCCTACGGTCATAAAACTTTACTTGAGTACTCGGAGTACAAAATTTGTGTTCAAAACAGCATTTTGATGGGTTGAATTCTGATTCTAAGTACGATAATCGAACTCCAAAGTGTGATGACCGGAAGGCCTAACGAACAAACAAACAACAGTCAGCAAACCACTACACATAACACAAACATAGTAACTAGAGACGAGGATGATGAAGATAATGATAAATATACTTACAGAAACTTACCACTGTGTATCATTACCTCTGTACTGCTTGTTTTGGTGGTTTATTTGTTGGTGAATGTATCTTACTTTGCTGTACTAAATAAAGATGAGTATTTGTCATCCTGGGCTGTTGCAGGGGTGAGTTATACAAGAATGTTACAAGGGTAAAGATTCCTGGAATAGTCATGCAATATATTTGTGGTTATTAGTATATAACAGTCTTCAGGGATTGCGAAGAGGTCTTGCAGTCATCTTGTTTTCCCATGACCTCAGAAGAATGACTATGTCCCAAGGAACTACATAACATTCACCTATTTTCACAAGAAATCCTTGCCTTTGATATGTGAAGCAAGTTAACCGATGTCAGTTAAAATTCAGTGTAGGGAATCACTTCAATTCCAAACGAAACAAGACCATGTGCGCCACCGACATGGAAAGCTGGTTATAATGTCAAAAGAACGAACGTTCGTGATCTATGACAGACTGTCTGTCTCTTGCAAAACTGAAATCCAACAAGCTAGGGAAAAATGATGTGTCTAAAGTGATTCTTTAGATATACAGGGGGTCCGTCACAGCAGTGTGCGTAATTTGCTGCCTTTTCAGTGTTTGATACTTTGAACAGGTATTCCCCATTCCAAACTAAAAGACAAATTGAAAGAGTTGGTAATGCTTTGTTTCATAAAAAAGAATGGCTTAAGTAGATACAAGGTTCTTGTCTTAGGGAGGGTTAAATCGTACTTTTTAAAAAAACACTCTGATTCAAACAAAAAATTCTCTGAAACTGACATTAACAAGATACTTGATTTCTTGATTGACAACATATTTGTTACGTTTGGAGGACGTAATTTTCAACAAACAATCGGCATTCCCATGGGAACCATTTGTGCCCCCTCTTCTTGCCGACTTGTTCCTATATTCATATGAGGCTGACTTCATACAGGAACTTCTTAGGAAGAAAGAAAAGAAGTATCCTTCAACTTTACTTTCCTTCCGCTATATATAGATGATGTTCTCTCACTAAATAATTCAAAATTTGGTGACTATGTTGAACGCATCTATCCCATCGACCTTGAGATAAAGGATACAACAGATACAGTTAAGTCTGCCTCATATCTTGACTTACATCTAGAAATTGACAATGAGGGTCGGTTGAGAACAAAACTTTACGACAAAAGAGATGATTTCAGCTTCCCAATTGTGAACTTTCCTTTCTATGCAGCAACATTCCAGCAGCGCCTGCATACGGATTATATATCTCCCAGTTGAAACGATATTCCAGGGCTTGTATTTCCTATCATGATTTCCTTGATAGAGGGTTACTGCTTACAAGGAAGCTATTAAACCAAGAGTTCCAAGTGGTGAAGTTGAAATCATCCCTTCGTAAATTTTACGGACTCCATCACGAGTTGGTTGACCGTTATGGAATGTCTGTTTCACAGATGACGACGGATATGTTCCAATTATCGTAACTACAATCTCGTCCCCTTCCCCCGAATGTGACCTACCGAATTAGACATATCACCGGGTTTGTACTTACATGAGCAACAAGACGGGTGCCACATGTGGGGCAGGATCTGCTTACCTTTCCGGAGCACCTGAGATCATCCCCGGTTTTTGGTGGGGTTCGTGTTGCTTAGTCTTTTGTTTTCTATGTTGTTTTGTGTACTGTTGTTAGTCTGTTTGTCTTTTTCTTTTTTAGCCATGGCGTTTTCAGTTTATTTTCGACTTATGAGTTTGAATGTCCCTTTTGGTATCCTTCGCCTCTCTTTTGAATTCGAAATATTTGTTTCAATTAAAAGAAAAAAAAATAATGTGCATATGGTGCACGAAATGCTCTTTTTTATCTTTTGGTTTTCTATCATCTTTGATCAAGCAGTAATTAATAAAATCCGAACGATCTTCTTTTAGTAGTAAAGAAAATATAAGTGTCTTCATTAATTCACAAAATGTTCTAGATCCTCAAACAGTTAGTCTTTCCAGAGGTGTTGCTTTAAATTCCGTGCTAATGATTGGAATGAACTTTACTTTATATATATCATTTATTTCACTCAAATTATCTGATCTCTCATTGCTTAATTAATAGTCTATCGGCAAATGTCAATTCTGTAATTCCAATACATGGCAGAATCTGAAAGTTCGAAATATAAACATTTAATCCATATAGACAATACCGTTATACATATAGAAATGGCATTGAAACAGAATGTCACTAAATGCAACACAGAGAGCTAAAGCAAAAGCAATGTGAACATTATTTAAAAATGGAGGTGCTCCGGAAGGGTAAACAGTTCCTGCTTGTAATGGTTCTAACATTAATGATATATATTAAAGGTGAAAAAGGCTTACTTTTGTAATTCAGAATTGTATCGATCATTTTCATTATCATTTGAACTCTCTTTGAAAGTAAAATAAAAATATAGACTAATCTTGTAGTAGTTCCATTTAAGTGCCAATCTGCCTAAGAATCAGGCAGTGGTGAAAACATGACAAACAAAAACCCACTCAAGTTGACATTAATCTATGTTCAAAATGTATAATGGTGCACGAATATAACATTCGTTTCCTTTTCCTGTTCTGGTAATTCAAGGTATAATTTGGTTGAAATGCACTAAAAATCAACAATTAAGGGGAGCTAACTCCATAATTTGCTATTATTCTAACCAAAAGTTATCTAGAGATTTCTCGAATTACCAAACACGAAGAAATGAAAGATCTACGATGAGGGCATCTTCAAAATAGGATGGTTAGGTCGATGGTTTTTTTCCTGCCATGTTTTTATTTTTTTCAAAATTGCCTGATTCGTACAAAGACTGACACTAAAGCAAATATATCTAAACTATGTTCAGCCAAAGTTGTTTCACTTCCTCGTCTCGGGTTTGAATAGTATAATTCGGTTGCGTAACTTATTATAAATATTGTTTTTAGACCTGGGCAGAATACGTACTACCAGGAGCAGTAGTACTAGTACCTATAACTGTGGCTTGTTCAGTCTATGGGTCATTAAACTCGTCGGGATTCGCTGTTGGTAGGTGAGTTAAATTTTAGTGTTTTATACATATAGAATTTTGATATTGTTTTGAAAAATATTTGAATCTTTCTTTTATAATATAATAACAAAAAATAGAGTTATTGTTCTGTAGAATATTTTACTCATATGTAGTATTTAGTTATTTTGAGTATTAAGGTTGACATTGACAGCTGAATATAAAATAGAAGCGGACGATTCAAAAGGAATATCCAAACTCATAATTAGAAAACTAATTGACGATGCCATGGCAAAAACCAAAAAACGACTAAAAGACAAATACAAAACACAACATAGAAAACTAAAGACTGAGCAACACTTACCCCTTAAAAATACCATACAATCTGGTAGATGTTTCCTTCTTATTCGTTTTTTCTTTGTATCTTGTATGTAAACCCAATGTTCCCACCACTTGTAAAGCATTATTTTTTATGCTTTTTAAGTGCACCAACATTTTATTTCGTTGCACTATTTTTTCTTTTTTATCTGAAGAATCATCTTTGCTACCGCAAGGGAAGGACTTTTTCCAGAGTGTCTTAGTTACTTAAACATCAACTCAAACATACCATTACCATCTACCATATTGATAGTAAGTAATAATATATAAGACTGAAGTTGTTGACAGAATATTTTTGTGGATGAGTTTTACCTAATTTCTAGTTGTTTACATAATCGGATATCTCTATGGTTATAATTAACTGCATGCTCTCTTTGACCTCTACCAACGGGAGAAGAGTGTGGCGATCGTGCGTTTTAATCTTCATTGTGATCCACTTTGTTTCAGCTTTATTATTCCCCGTGTCCATTCCTTGATTGTACCGTTGTCTTTTGCTTTTGTAAGTATTTCTCAAAATTATGCCGAATTACTGTAAAAAATACATATTGACATCTCAATACGTTAGATATACATGTAACCACTGATATGTTTGTAAGTAGTAGTCAAAAGCAGTTCTGGTTACTCAGGTTATGTTAACGATTGAATGCTAAAATTAGAGCTTAACAATTACATTTCAGAACACTTAAGTTCACCCTAAACTTTTAAGTATTGTTAGGTAAAAATGGAATTCGTTTAAGGGATAATTGTTGTTCGTCATCTTCCATGGTTCTAAATGACTATGGTCTTTTCTCTTTAGTCCCCGTTTGACACTTTTGACTTGTGTCTACGTTTAGTAACATCTGCAATGTACTGCTTAATCGAGCTAAGTAGAATTTAAAACGTATTATGGACAATTTCATTGTAAGTAAGTACGTGTTAAGTAAGTAAGTATTTTTTATTGGTTAAAGTCCAAACATTGAACTATTATCAATTACAAAATTATTATAAATTGGAACAAACTTATAAAAAACAAAAATACATTGAACAACACAATTAAAATCACTGATACCACGGCCGAGTTGATTAGAGTTAAGTCCCATGTTATAAATTACTACAAAGAATTCACAAGTTACAACACAACAATGAAAATATACTTTAATTCAGTAGAAATAAAATTTATACATCGGAGAGTGATTAGTATTATACTTCTTGTTTTAAAGACAGATTCATATCATACATCTTGTTGACACCTAAATACATATGTTATATACATCTAAGTCATTCCTGCTAACTATATATTTAAATTTCTCAAACTCAGAAAAATTAGAAAAAGAAGGTATAACAGAAATAATGTTTCTAAATAATTCGACCCTTGGCTTTTGTAGTTCAGTACATGTTATAATAAAATGAAATTCATCTTCAACTCCTGAATTACACAGTTTACACATCCTCGCCTCTTCTGGCAATTTCAGATATCGACCTTTTTCAATATATAAGTTACTGTTGCTAATTCGTATTTTTACAAATGTTGTAATGCTTTTTTTTGTCAATATCTGTGAATACATATTTTTCTCTGCAAACATTTGTTTTAAAATTACGGTATATTCTACACTTAGTGCCGCCTGCCTTTTTGTCATCCTTATAAAGTAACCCCTCCAAATAATTTTTAAATCTTTCCTCTAGTTTATTCACAATAGATGAAATCAATTTTGACTTGGAAAAGGTACCTTGATTTTTCCAAACGAAACAAAGCCAATACAATTTGAAAAATATTTTAATTTATCAAATATACTATTTTTAAGTAATAAAAGCCTTTAATAACTATAACCAGTAACTGATATTAGACTTAGATGCAGTCAGAGAGAGGACAAAGACCCAATTCACCCAGGACAGCAATATTAGTTGCTTACTTGTACACACCTAAAATGTATTTTGCAAATTTAAGCTGCACTGTGCTAGGTATAAAAGAATCATGATATACTTCAAAATTAGAACTGTTCTTGGCCCAAACTTCACTACAATACAACAAAATGGGTTTTACATAAGCATCAAATAGTTTGACATGTAAATTCACATTCATATTTTCTGAGTATAATGATTTGCGAATACAAAATATTGCCTTACAAGCCTTTTTAGATAATTATATAATTAATGGGTTCAGAAAAAAGAGCCAGAAGGCTTGAATATAATACCATGATATTTATATTCATTCACTAACTTTACAGTTTCATTATTATATAAAAATTATGGCCTTTTTGAATTTTATCAGATTTGTTAAAAATCACCACTTTTGTCTTATGTATTCAATGCTGAATGATCCCAAATCTGTAAATGTATGTCTTTGCAGAAGTTAATTGTAAAATATAATATTTTCAGGTAGCGTTATCTTTTATTATGATATTACCCTCAAACATAGGACTACTGCTGAATTTGCTGGGATTTTTGACGTGGTTGTTTTATGGATTTGGAATGATTGCTAACCTAGTACTAAGATTTAAAATGAAAGATACTAAAAGGCCTTTAAAGGTAACAATTCATCAGAAAAGGAAAATATTATAATTAGGACGTGAGAATAACAAGCTGTAGATGTTGATTGATAAAAATGAATTTTCCTGTTTTTTCAAATGTTTTTCAATCATTTAATGTTTAATTTTTTTTTGCTTTCTTTATATTTTTTTGTTACCTAATAATCTAACAACTATGTATAGATGTGGCGAAATCGATTCATTTAAAATTTAGAAGCTCTAAATTCCAAAAAATTGGCTTTTTAACCAAATCATGTGTCGTATACAGGAGAGATAGCTCCTGGCGATACAATATGTAAAATGTAAAATGAAACAACAAAAGTTTCTCATGATTTAAATAAGGTGGCATCAGGCCAAGATGACCTAAGATGGCTTTAGCTGTTCTATTTTGATCCTTTAAGTGGCTGTTTGTTTTGGTTTCTAAAGCGTTTGATCTTAAGCTTATCTGTTTAACGTTAATTCAAAAACACGTGCTCTGTGCAGTGAAATCGGTCACAAACGTTTACATTTCTATTTTTTATGAAATTTTCCAAACAAAAATATACCAGTTAGTGTTGGGTTGTTCACCTCACTTGAATCGTACATATGATGTGAAGAAATTACAACGGCGAAAATTAAAATGGCTAAATTATTTGAAGCATGTGTAAATCTTACAGGTACCGATAGTTATACCTATACTGGTACTTATCTGTTGTGTGTACTTAGTGGTAGCACCATTCCTTGAACCAGTAAAGGTCGAATTTTGGTATGCTGTCACGTATTTAGCAGTGGGCGTGGTTCTTTATTTTCCATTTGCATTTTTTAAACTTAGCGTTCCAGGCATAGGTATGTATACGTTTATTGTAAATTTTATCCTAGGGTTTCTTTTTAACTTTCGCTCAGCTACCAAATGGCTTTACGGAATCGGGTGATTGCTTTAACGTATAATTATTTAGTTACTTTCACATTTTCCTTATTCTATTTTCTTACAGTTGTTAACAACTGTTAATTTTTGCATTAACAAAAAATACCAAAGACATCTAAAGATCAACATACGATCTTCCTTGATAGACATGTATCTATGTCAATATAAATCAGAAGATGTGGTATGAGTGCCAATGAGACAACTCTTAATCCAAGTCTCAATGTGTAAAAAGTTAACAATTATAGGTCAAATATGTCTACTTCTAATATTGCGTAGAAAATATTTGACATTACTAAATTATCCTAGCTCTACAATGGAAAGTCAGCATTCCCCTTCATTTTTTAAATTTTGTCAACTTTCTAGAAAATACTAATTGACTTAATGTTAATATGATTACGAGGAGATTTTAGGTATACGACCATGAGACAACTCAAAGACACAAAATACCAATAACATGAAGAGATCAATATACGGTCTTCAACAATAGACATATATCTTTATAATATGTTAAGTTCTAAGTCATGAATATATTAAACCGAATCTATTATCTGACATCAACACAGGCTGCTGCCCTACTACACATGGATGTTATACTTGTGACAGGAAGTTAGTTAAAAATCATCATTATGCATAAACGTGTGTTTTGATATGCCTTGGATTTGACATATTTGATATATTTTATTCCATTGCAGACAAAGTTAACTCTCTAGTGCAATTACTGATGAATTCAGCACCACCACAACAAATAAGAATTTAGAGGAATAGTTTCCATACGGATAGGGACAAATTTAACTTCTTTTAAAAGTATCTTAATATTGATTTAAAAAAAAGTTTTAGTCATATATTTCATTGAATCAAAGATTGTAGTGGACAAACAGACAATCAGTTTATTCGTACTGATATAATGAAAATATTTCAAGCATATATTAGAGTATTCTTTTATTACTGATAAGTTTGGAAGAAAGCGATATTAAGTCGTCTTATCATTAGAAAAAAAAACTGACACACATAAACAAAACATGGACATGTAGTTAGTATATCTTAATAGCCATGGCGTTGTCAGTTTATTTTCGACTTATGAGTTTGAATGTCCCTTTGGTAACCTTCGCCTCTCTTTTAATATGTGTACCCACAAAAACATTTAAAAATGAGTAAACAGTTGTGTTGCCCTTGCAGGTTGCGCATGGTGAGATTATCAAAATTCCTTGAACATATCGTTGAATATAAGCCGCAAGTCATTATTTGAAGCTTTTTGCCGAGTGTTTGCAGCCTTAAAAACGAAAGAGGTTCATATTGTGTCGATCGACTGATATTTGTACAAATCTTTATGCTAGACACTGATAATAAACTAATATATCGACAATTTGTACATTGTTTTCTTTGATCCTGATACTCAATATATTTTGAGATCACGCACAGTACGTGAAACTCGAAATATTAGACAATGACATCACAAAACAATGCATCAACACGTATGTGTGTCCATACGCGCCAGTTGTGTCAATCAATGCACGCGACGTTATTCATAAACCGAACAACTAGCTCTAAGTTTTTATACGTAAAAGTTTGTTATCTACCTCGTGTTATTTCATATTTTATATCAAGAAACATTTTGGTAGACAAATTGCCGATAAAAAGAATAATGTTATTTTATTTTATGATATTTACTTCATCAGCTTGAATATCAACCCGCACTCGCGGGTTCGCTTGATATTCTTGCTGAGCAAGTCAGTATAAAAAAAATATGTCATTATTCTAGGTATTTATATCGTAGATGATGCAAATTTGATTTTCTGTATGCCTAATTGTCGTCGTGTTCACGTTGGGTCTGTTTGACGTCGTTAAAAACTCTTTAAGTCAAACCAGATTTAGTAGAGTCATTTTTGTCGACGTCACAAATCCGATTTCCAATCGTAGTATATACTTTTTATTTATATCTTGTTCTTTGCTATGCAACCATTTCCTCAATTGGTGCTTATATATCACATACAATTATTTATAATGGTTCCCACGATTGTCAGTGGAAACTAGTCCAATAGGAATTAGTTACTCTGTCCGCCATAATTTTGCCGTGAATTACTTTTTAACACCGCGGTTCACTCTTTTTCTGTTTATTTATCATTATCATCAGTAGTAGTAAATAGTGTTGAAATCTAGGAAGTAGGTTCTTATTTATTAAGAGACAACAGTAGTGTACCGATGTTCAAATCTCGTAAATCAATTGTGTATACTAGTTTATATAGAAGTGTTATCATTTATCAGCAAAAAGTTCAGATTTTGGCAATTAAACCAGAAAAAGACAAGACAGTACAACAATTCATATTGCCATACAAAAGCAGTGATAAGGTATCAATTTGATGACAGAAAAAAAGACGCAATTAAGATTTTATTCCAAATCCATAACTATGAAACATCTTCTGAAAGTGTTACTGCATCTGGAAAATTTAAGATAATGTCACTTTTCCTGTTTTATCAAAACTAATTGCACTTTTTAGAACAAGAGAAGAGATAACATATTTATTTATTACTTCTATGTACATCAGATGTAATCCTCTCATATCTTCGGGGCTGACGCCCCTCAGATATGAGAGACTTACATCTAATGCATACAAACCAAGTGAAAACAACTGAGAGAATTAGTAAGTTGTTTAGGTATAAAACAAACTTTTCAGATGATGACCTCTGAATGTTTAAATGTTAAAATTGTACTGTTTCATTTAACATGAACCGATTTCTCTTTATCATTTCAACATAACAACTTTGAGAGTGCAGAAGCAAAAGGGAAAACACAAAGAATATTTTTCCTTCTTCATAACGAAAATTGTGAACAAATATGAAAAATATACTAACTTGGAGAATAAGATGAAAACTGTCACTGACGATCTATCGTGTCTTACTTATTTTCAAATATTTCATACACCTCATTTTATTTATTTTTCATTTGCAGGATACAATATTCGTTCATATCTTCAAATATATATTCACATCAAGAATTCGTTCGTTAGTCTCTTATTCACATAACATTTACGATTTGTTTAAAATTTCACTGTTGTACTTTAGTTTCTCATTTTTGTTAATCGTATGTTTAGGGTACTTTCCCTAATAGATTGTTACAATCTTTACAATAGCTTGAAAGAACAAAGAAAAAAAGTTCAGCTTGTACACGATTACCGAAATAACTTGAATTTTGAAATAAAAAATGGACTATCAAAAACTCATCATATATACCAGGCTTAAAGTTTTGTATGCCAGACATTCGTTTCGTCTACAAAAGACTCATCAGTGACGCTCGAATCAAAAAGTTAAAAGGCAAAATTTGGAAACGAAAATGAAGAGCATTAGCATCCAACATTCCGAAAGGTTTTGCCAAAAACATCTAAGGTAATCTATCCCTGGGTAGTAAAATCTTTAGTATTTTGAAAATTTAACGTTTTGTTAACAGTTTATTTATAATTATGGCCATATCAAAATTAATTCATGTCAAAAAGAAGTGCTGACTCCTGAGCTGGTGATACCCTCGGGGATGACACATTTACAAGCAGTGGCATCGACCCAGTGATTGTAAATAAACTCATCATAGATACCAGGCAAAGAACTTGTGGTTTTGTGGGAGATTTTGGTCGTTGCATCAAACTTAACACATGGGATCCAAAAGTTATTGATGCTGAATGTTTTTAGTGACTAAAGTCTTTTGAACTCTTTTAATGTTGTTACGATTTTTACTATTGTTAGCATTATTTATTAGTATTGATAGGTTTGGTAAGATAAATAACACGTCTATTCAGCTTTCAGAGTATTTGGTTTTGGCTTGTTCAAGACTAAAATTCAAGTTCACCACCAGTGCAATTTCCAGCATACATAATCGTCAATAACATTCAAAGGAAAAGTTGCCTTGGTTTTCTCGAATATGATTTTTGACAAGAAATATGTACATCTAGGTTCTTATTGTGCACACTTGAGCGGGATAATTAATTTAAGTAAGAACGGTATATAGAATTCCATTAATATATTAATACAATTATGTTAACCCTCTAATGAAACAGACAGTTAATCACTGAAATTGGATGGTAAGAATATGTTTTATTACACTGCACTTTCATCAGTTGATAAGTTTGAAGAGATGAATTCAAACTGCAAATTGGAAAAAGCAGTTTGGGACATTGTTATTAAGACAGAACAAAGTCTTTTGAAACAAAAGTAATATCGAACAAACTGTATAAACAATGGTTTGGCCTGGTTAAGTAAAATTTTTGGAATGGCGTTTTATGATTATTATCTTAAAAACTCAAATATATAGACATAAACCGAAAGAGCAAAAATTATCCACAATTAAATATCTACAAATAGGTCACATTGTCAAAATCACAAACTGACTCCTTATTGGGGTCATTACCTTAAATAGCAGATTTAACCTATTTTGTAATCATTCTGAAACTTACAAAAGAAAACTAGAGAGAAATGTAACAATCAAAAATAAAAATAAAATCTACATAATTCATTTTAATCATTATGATCGAAATCTTCAATAGACTCCTTATATGAATTTAAACCCAATTTTGTTTTCTTCTGTTATTTTGAAATTTTAATAGAAAAAGAGAAACTGTAATCAGCAAAATCTTTAACAAGATAACACTGACAAATACGTCCCACGACCAAAATTGTCAGTGGACTTTTTACAGGAATTATTGTCCTATATAAATATTATTGACAATTTTCCCCCAATTTTAGACTTTTTAACCAAATATCTTGAAAACTTGAAAAGATAGACAGAAACTGTTAACTGCAAGAATATTCAACACCACAGAAAAGTCACTTGACCAATCTTTAGTAGACAACTTATTCGGGTTATTGCCAATTTTATATGTTACAGTTATTCTTATGAAAATATGAAAATTAAAACTCATAAAAACTAATATAAATGATAAGCAGTGATGAAAAGCAAGACAACATCTACTAGGTCAGCATGAAAGAAAATGCCAAATTGACTCGTTATATGAGTTATTGCCTTCAGATGACTTTTTTACACATTTCTCGTTCTATTCCGAAAAGCGTATTAGACAAAGAAAAATTTATACGGCGAAAATAACCAACAAGACAAGATCTTTAAGGGACAAACATAACCAAAATCTTATATCGACCCTTTAGAAGAATAAGTATCGATTCTGACTATTTTTGGAAAGCTAGAAATAGATTTGCGAAAATGTAACCAATCAAATAAAAAATCAAGTTGACCTTAATATTCACGGTGTGTTCACCTTTCTACAACAATTGATATTTTTGTATACAGGTAAACAATGTCTTGTTAGAGAGACGTGATTAATGTGTACTAGTAACATTAATAAAGTTTACATGCAATTAGAATTTCAGTGTGAATCCAGTGCAAATTAATTTCGTCATATATTAATAAACAAATGATCTGACCAACAAAAAAAAAGTCAAAATAACAAATAAAATAGTGATTAGAAAAAAACCTGTATAGAAACAACAGCGATTTATAAAGTTGGAGGGAATGACGAATGGTTGTCTCAAATGATACGAGATTTACATGATAATATAATACCTAAACAATTAATTTGCCTTAATGAAGACGAAGTATGCATTCTTGTTTTATAGATAATCATATTTATATATTGATTTTTGTTTTTTAAGATTCAATTTCTTTCATTTTTTTTCTTATGATCAGCCTTTTTTATAAACAAATTGTTTTCAGCTTTTATGCATATTTTTATATTGAGATAAGCATTATTAAAAGATGGTTTTTGTTTTTTATTATTTTGATTTGATCCTTCAAAAATACAAAAAGACGAACAATTTTTGAATAACTGAAAGGCTTATTTTTATTAGCTCACCTAACTTACAGGTCAAGTGAGTCATTCCCATAACTTGGCGTACGTCATCTGTTATCGTCATCGTCGTCCATAGTCCGTAAAATTTTACAAGTATTTTCTCCTCTGAAACAACATGGCCAATTGAAACTAAACTTTGCCACACTCATCAATGGGATATCTACGAAACCGTATCTGATAATACCGCTTGCCAACCAACATGGCCGACATTACTTAAAATAGATAAAATGTAGGTTTTGACGATTATCTTGAAAAACGCTATAGATATAGAAAATCAGACAGAATGTGGAGATCTATTTACTGTTTATTTAAATCAATACAGTCAGACGACTTCTGATAGATGTAATGCCCTTAAATGATGAATTTTACCTTTTTTTTTCATTTTTGTCAATTATCTTTAAAATTATTATCACGGTAGTTATAGTGTCCGGCTGAGATCGAGTTTTTCTCGAGTGAATCGGTCCCCTTTTTTCGAGTGTAGATCAGGTTTTTTCGAGTGATACTACATGCGAACAGATCAATTTACTGATATTTTGCGTTTATAATAGTTTTATTCATGACTGTTCATCTTATTCTGAATACTAAACATGTTTTGAGCCCAAACGACGCACAAATTTCCTTGTAGTTCACTTACAATTCAGTGTTTTACTTTGTACGTGTTTTTTCGAGAACAACATTTAAAACGTCCGGGTTTTTCAAAGAAAATGTGAATAAGAAAGAAGGCATTCTTGGGCTTAAAAACTAACCTTTTCTACTTTGTAACTGCAATTTAGCAAAGGGCGATATTATATATTCCTAATAAGTAAAAACACATATTATTATGTTGATCAAATTTAACCTCTTTCAATTTAATGATAATTTTCTGTTCTGAAAACGTTTTACAATAACCTTGCAGTATTAAGGTATATAAGAAATTACTGAATTCTTTGTAAAACTGTCTTAAGAACCGAGAACAGGGGACTCATAATCATTTCAATATCATTTCATGCTACAATATTGTTTACAGAAAATAATAGTTTATGACTCAATGACATATATATTACAGTGGCGAAACCTGGAGTTTTAAAAATAGCAAAAAACTGCAGTGTGACCAAGTATAACATACGCTTGATCATACTCCTCATCACAGTTGTAACATTTGAAAATTGTTCTTGGTTTCCATTTATAGAACGATAAAACAAATTGTCATCAAGACAAGTAGTTAATGAAACATTTAGGATGATTTTTCTGTTAAAAAAATACACATACCCGTTTAACACGCGCAATGTACGTACGTCTCAATCCAACATTGTACTGCTTGATACTTGAGTCTGGGAAATAAAGGCAACAGTAGTATACCGCTATTCGAAATTCATAAATCGATTGAGAAAAAAAAACAAATCCGGGTTACAAACTAAAACTGAGGGAAACACATCAAATATAAGAGGAGAACAACGACACAACAGAAACACAACACTAAAATACAACATACACAGAAACGAACTATAATATAACAATGGCCATTTTCCTGACTTGGTACAGGACATCTTAAGAAAAAATGGTGGGTTGAACCTGGTTTTGTGGCTAGCCAAACCTCCCGCTTTTATGGCAATGTTGAATATAACATTAAAATGACAAGATTACATGACAGGACTACAATACAAATAAATGGGAGAACATACAGGACAGAGATACACACAAATAATAGCTATCAAAAGGTACCAGGCTTATAATTTAATACGCCAGACGCGCGTTTCGTCTACATAAGACCCATTAATGACGCTCAGATAAAAAAAGTTCGAAAGCCAAAACAAGTATAAAGTTGAAGAGCATTGAGGACCAAAAGTTCCAAAAAGTTGTGCCAAATACGGCTAAGGTTATATACCTGGGATAAGATAATCCTTAGTATTTAGAATAATTCATACTTTTGCAAACAGTAAATTTATAAAAATGACTATATAATAGATATACATGTTAACACCGAAGTGGTGACTAACTACAGAATAAAAACGCATATGTAAAACAACCTAAATCAGCACATAAAAAATGCACAGTCGAACAACGTATTATATGTTAGCCGAAGAGATCGACGCACAATGTGACGTCACATATATAAATTTCCAAAAAATAGGATAGAGTTCAAGATTAGGTTTGTAATACTGATATAACATGTTTTAATAACAATGAAAATTACAATACTTATTAATATACAATTGTGGTAGTAATTAGATAATTAATTGTATTATCAAGCTATGTCGGTATTTCTTCTAAATCAAACTGTAAAACATGATTTATTTATTAGTTGTAACTGGCTTTGAACTAGCTTTCAGTAC
Organism: Mytilus californianus; assembly: GCF_021869535.1. NCBI lineage: Eukaryota > Metazoa > Mollusca > Bivalvia > Mytilida > Mytilidae > Mytilus > Mytilus californianus. Next base: position 24,747,396 of record NW_026262679.1, on the reverse strand, counting down.
CCGCGAGTACTCTTATATCGATACTTTGTATCTATTGATTTTATGTTAGTTGGTGTGTGCTTCGTACCGATCTATTGAGTAAAGCCATTTGTATCTGATTTTTACAGTTTGTTCTTATTTTGTGCTGTAACACCACTGTCCATAGTTAGGGGAGGGTTGAGGGCTTACCAACATGTTTAACCCGCCACAATCGTTATATGCCTGTCCCAAGTCAAGAGCCTGTAACTCAGTGGTTGTCGTTGGTTCATGTCCGTCATATTTAGTTTTTTTTCGTACTTTGTATTGTATAACTTAGGTCGTTAGTTTTGTTGTTTTAATTGTTTCATTTTTTCAAGTTGGGGTCTGTTATAGCTGACTATAAGGGATAGGATTTTCTCATTGTTGAAGGCCGTACGGTGACCTATATCTACTTTTATCTTCTTCATTTGAACTCTTGTGGGAAGTTGTCTCATTGGCATTCATACCATCTCCTTTTCTTTAGATCTTTGTCTGTGCTCAGATTAATATTGATTACAACACGAATATTAACTGTATGATATACATATTTAGTTGAATCGATATACGTATGTTTGGATCGATACAACATGTGTACCTGGGCGTTGACTTGTTTGATAGTTCCACCATATTTACATGGGCGTGGACATGTTTGATCTATCCAGATATACTAATGCCAGTGTCCATGCAATTTATAAGATGTGGTAAACAATAATATATACAAACATACGATGCTTTTTACATATGTCCGTGTTACGTACTGCAGTATTATCAAACTGGTTAAATGCATTTGTTTCGTGCTTTGAAAAGTACTTTTCTTGAACATTATTATTGTTTTTTAAACGTAATCGCACTAACATATAAGATTTTAAGCCATTGAAATTTTGTTTAATCACTCGATCAAAACCTGGACCGCACTCAAAAATCCCGGACTGCTCTCGAAAAAACACGGACATATCAAAATGTATTTATGCTAAAAATATCCTTCTCAATGCAATAACAAGATTTTTTATAAAGTGTCTGTATATCTAAGGATATATAGATTCCAAATAAACATTTCCTTTGAAAAAAATGAAAACAACACGTTATAAATTTAATTCGTCCGCAGCGCTTTTCCTGACTTACCTTCATCAGGAACGCTCAAAGCCGAATACTTGAAAGCCAAGGATATATAAGAACCAAAACAGTTGAAGAGCTATATGACCAAAAGTACCTAAAAATAGCCAAATCTATCTAATGTCAACTTTGCCTGAGGGAATTGAAACCTCAGTTTCTTTATAATTTCAAAATTTATAAACGGATAACTTTAGAAATGTTTGTTATAAATCATGTCGGTACCGAAGTACTGACTACTGAGCTGATGATACCCTCGGGGACTAATAGTTCACCAGCAGAGGTATCGACCCTTTGCTGTAAAAAATGGAAACAACACGTTATAAATTTAATGCGTCCGAAGCGCTTTTCTGCATTTACTTTCATCAGGAACGCTCAAAGCCGAACATTTGACAGCCATAGATGTATAAGAACCAATACAGTTGAGAGCTATATGACCAAAAGTACATGAAAAATAGCCAAATCCATGTAAGGTCAACTTTGCTTGAGGTAGTTGAAACCTCAGTTTCTTTATAATTTCAAAATTTAAAAACGGACGATTTTAGAAATGTTTGTTATAAATCATGTCAGTACCGAAGTACATCAAATCTTTGGGAAAATGTACTGCTATTGAATAATTATCTTCCCGTACTCTTATTTGCCGATAGCTCTTCCGTATGTAATGACCTTGACACGACACCTTTCGTTAGAAATTCAGAAATCTTACTCCGCGAGTACGAAGGAAAAAACTGTGATGGAAGAAAAATAAAACAAATGAGGAAAAAAGATAGTACTTATCGATTCTAAAAGAAAATTTTCATTCAAACACCAATTCATTTAACAACTGTTATTACAAAGATTAACTAAACCAAATGGGAACGTAAGGAAAATTATATAAAACAAATTAGTGTACACTACTTCGCCTCAATATTTATGATTCTGATTGTCTATCAAGGTTACGATGGTAAAGTAATAAACAAGCAAAGTTTTGAACACCAGTTACCGAATGAAATAACTTTTTTGTCGTTTATATGTTATGGATTCAAAATAATTTAAAAGAATGCACATATAACTTAGTGTAGTATATATGATTGCATTGGTTAAAAAATTCACTTAACGTAAAAATCACCAGAGATTTGTATAATATGCAACTAATATCAACATCATATGCAGATCTATACATTTCTAATCACACCAATTTTTGATTGCTAAAAAGACACCAAGCACATCTATTTGTTTGACATTTCTTGTATCAACAGAAATACTGTTGTTTCGTTGAATGTTGAAGAACCGTAAAAACAACTTTAAATAGCAATCCAGAAGGACAACATAATATTGTTTTAAAATAACATTACATTACTAATTTATAAATGCCATCATAATGAACAATTTCTATGTCTCTTCAGTAATATCTATGTAATCTACGGAGCCCCGCTAGGGACATGCAAAGAAAAAAATATATATTGTGCGCACAATTTAAATATATTGTGCGCACAATATAAATATATTGTGCACACAACATAATATATTGTGCTCACACAATAATATATTGCGCGCACAGTTTAAATATATTGTGCGCACAATTTAAATATATTGTGCGCACAATTTAAATATATTTTGTGCGCACAACATAAGTAAAACAGTTTTCACTTGACCTTAACTTTATCTGTCTGGCAGTAATCATCTGACCTTGATCTTATTTTCATGGTTCATTGGTCCATGTTATTTGATTCTTGTTTGATCTGTTTTTCAGATACTATAAGGAATAAGTGAACTATATTTGGTTCATGGATCGATTGTAAGGTATATATATATATATATTTGTCTGGTCGGTATCATCTGACCTTGACCTTATTTTCATGGTTTATTGGTCAATGTTAAATATATCTCAGATTTGGACTGTTTTTCAGATACGATAGTAAAGGGATAGTAGAACTGTATTTTTATATGAAATAATTATAAGGCGCGTATGTCGTATAAGGTTTATTTCTGAGATACTTTTAGCTATTGGTTAACTATATTTGTTGTTCGGAATAATTGTATGGCCTACATGGCCGTCTGAAAGGATTTATCCCACCTTGACATCATGTACATTGAACAGTAAATATTAATTTAACATAATGTTAATTTATTGTAATGCTTGGGGTATAAACTTCCTATTTTTTACTTCCAACATAAATTCAATAATGAACACAAGAACAGGCGAGACGTTTCAGTGTATCCACTCTTGTTTTTTTCAGTATGTCTATGCAGACTTATATATGAGAAGTCAATTGGAAGTGTATTGATTGATAATATCCTAGACCAGGGAACATGATTTCCATTTTTTTGCAATTGAATTTAAAGTAGCTTCCAGTAATCGAACAGCGATGCTTTGTTTTTTTTCTTCATTTGATGAATAAATCCATTTTCAACTATTTTTACAAGTTAATCTTTTTTTTGTGCTGTTCAGCTTTGTCACAGTTTTGTGGATGATTGCTCGTTCATAAACATGTTTAAACTATGACATTTTATGTTTGCCTGTTTCAAGTCAGGAGTCCGTAATTCAAGGCTTGCATCGATACCCGTCTGTCAAATTTGTTATCGTTGATTGTTTCATTGTATGGGCTATGGTGGATATGTATTGTCTCATTGACAATCGCACCGATCGCGATCAATCGTGCCATAAGTATTTGAATAAATGATGCACCAAAACGGACCATATTTGGAAACAAATGAATCATAAATATTTCGTTTGTTTTTAAAATATTTCACTAAGGTATACATTTTCATTAACTATTCCTAAATTTCTTTGTAACATTTCAGTTTCATAATGTATGCGGACAACACTCTGTAAAATTTTATCATGAAATCGATCAAAAATAAATACTTGTTTCATAGGTGTTTCTCGTTTTGTTTATAGATAAGACCGTTGGTTTTCCCGTTTAAATTGTTTTACAATAGTCATTTTGTGGTCCTTTATAGTTTGCTGTTTGGTGTGAGCCAACGCTCCGTGATGAAGACAGTACTTTAACCTATAATTGTAACTTTTAATACATTGTGACTTGGGTGGAGAGTTGTCTCATTGGCACTCATATTACATCTTCTGATTTATATATGTACTTAGTTTTACCTTTATTTGATCACAACTTCATGGTAAACTTCTTAGACTGACCACAGCGTAACATTTCAATTGTGAACAGGAAATTTTGGGTCAAAACCGTACTTAAACATGATCAAACATAGTAATATTTAAATAAAGAACTTGTACGTGTACTTAGTTTTAAGTCGATTTGACTTACTTTACACTTTTACAATGACATCTTCAGAGAAACCACAGAATTTATTTAAGTTAATGATACTACAACTTCATCTTAAACTACTATGACCAAAACATTTATCCTAAAAAGAGACGGACGGATGGACGGACGCAAAGATTTTCAAATATAATGACCATCTTATACCGTCGACGGGGCATAACAAAATCAAAGTCGTGAATTGAGCAGCATGTCAGTCTTGTGTCAATCAACATAAAGAAAATCTTGAGATTTGCAGACATAAAGTATAATGCATAAGCAAAACTAGAATTGTTACAAGAGAATAGGTAAAACCATATTATCAAAGTCTACATCAGTTCGATAGTGACCTCACTCTAATGCCAAGTCTGTTTCAAACCGTTCCAATAAACACCGATACTAAGTGGCAGCTTCAAACGCATCTGTTGGTAACGAAGTTTCAGACGAAATAAACGTAGCTTCTTCAGTATTCGTTTCAGGTGTCGATAAGTAACAATGCAGTGATGATTTTTTGCTAAAAGTGCGAGTATTTCCATGTAATCTTACCCCATTACAAAATAAACCCTTATGTATTTCTCCATTCTGTCACTTTGAAAAGGAGACATTACAGCGCCGTATCATGTCTAAGCTCAATGAATTTCAGCGCACAATATATTATTTTGTGCACACAATATATTTAAGTTGTGCGCACGATATGTTTAAGTTGTGCGCACACTATATTTAAATTGTGCGCACAATATATTATTTTGTGCGCACACTATATTATTTTGTGCGCACACTATATTATTTTGTGCGCACACTATATTATTTTGTCCGCACAATATATTTAAGTTGTGCGCACAATATATCATTTTGTGCGCACAATATAACATTTTGTGCGCACAATATATATATTTTTCTTTGCCTGTCCCTGACGGGGCTCCGTAGTAATCTGTCATATTCTTGGTTTTGATTTTTTGTCTTTTAATGAGGGTTTTATAGTTTCTATTTCTAATACAAAAAAGGATAGGATATTCTGTTTTCGGATGTTCGTTATTTAAGATACGATCCATGTAAACTCATTGATCTTTTAAATGAACTTATTCTTAGAGGTTGTCAGTTTATCATAGTAGTAAAATCTATAAATATTGTTTCCATAGTAAAATTAACTAGATATATATTGCTGTATATATACATTTATGAGAACTCATGATCCTATATCTTGTCGATTCTGTTTACTTGCACAAGTTCATGCGTTTCTCAGATTGTTTATGACGTCTTTACACTAAATCTGTTGGATATGTACTGATTGACACTTTAGTCTTTTAGTCTGGGAGAACATGATTTATATATTTGTTTTAATTAGCTTTGAACTAGCTTTCAGTAAATGCGAGTACTCTTATATCGGTGCTTTGTGTCTAATGCTTTTATGTTCTTTGTTTTTGTGCGTCGTACCGATCTTTTGAGTGAAACCAATTGCAACTGATTTTCCAGTTTGTTCTTTGGTTGTGCTGTAATACGACTGTTCCAAGTTAGGGTAGAGTTGAGTGCTTACAAACGTGTTTAACTCGCTAAATGTTTGATGTGCCTGTCCCAAGTCAGAAGCCTGTAGTTCAGTGGTTGGCGTAGAATTATGTCTGTCATATTTGTTTTTCGTAAATTGTTTTGTTATGAATTAAACTGTTAGCTTTCTAGTTTGAATTGTTTCAAATTTTTTATGTCTGGGTTTTGTATAGCTGACTATAAAGTATGAGGTTTTCTGATTGTTAAAGGGCGGATATATAATTGTTTGATTGCTTGTATCCACTTATTTGAACTCTGGAGGACAGTGGTTTCATTGGCAATCATACCACATCTCCTTATTTTTATGCTATCTGAATAAACCATTGTATTCAAAATAATTTACTAAACTCTTGAAAGTCGTAGTATTTGAGAAAATAGTTTATTTACCTAACATATTTAGTTGGCATTAAATATTCATTTGATGTTATGTTTAAATATATTTTGGGAGTTATAGTTAGGATGTTCACCTACATACTGTGTACCTTGTATATTGATAACGCAGGTAAGAAATTATAATTTATTACTAGAACACACCCGCGGGTCCGTGACTGAATTAAAGTACCTGCGACTTATTTTTATGTACCGATACAGTGTGTTAAATGTCATCCTTTACACCATAACATATGGTGGTGCTCCTTATAAAGGAGGAAGATACAGAACATACATACATGTGACAAATACTATTGGTATCGGTATCGGATTCGACCCGGAACTTGTTAATTATCTGTATTAATAATTATGTCGAAAACAAAGTGTAATTTTTAATCAACACCGTTGTCCTTTATTAGTTATATATAATGTTGAATTCTTTTATTCGTCGTTTTTCCGTCATGCCGGCTAACAAACTGGACCTCGTTATTTTAGTAGTATAGATAACACAAAAAGTTAAAAGTCAAATAAAAATGATTTATTACAATAACACAAATGGTAATAACCAAAAACTTGCGTGTTCGTAGAAACAAAAGTACTTCCGTCTGGATTTGGTTATTTATTCTTAGAAACTATGATGGTATATCAATAGTATGTCAATCTTATTACATGCATAGTATCAAACGTTTCATAGCAATAATGTATCTATCTAACAGTTATTTTGTAACTTAAAAACATGTTCTATAATTAATGGAAATTATACGTTAGTGAAACAGCAATCTAACAACACAAAAACCAAAAAGACATCTAGAGGTCATCATAGCCTTCGATATTAAGTAGCTCTACGGTATGTCAATCTTAAGTAGCCCTACAGTATGTCTGAATATCGATTCCTAAAAAAAATCAACAGATACTACCCATGAATTGCCATAAAAACCAAATTTCCGAAATGATAAAATTTTGATAAGAATTTGAAGTTTAACCTTCATGTGACTTTTGATTTTATCTATTTTTTTATATTTTGGCCTCGGACATTACTGAAGAGACATTTTAAGTCGAATTGCGTATCTAGTGCTGTAAATATTATTATAGAAATCCTATTATTATAAGATTGTTTTTGGATAAAGTATCGATTCACTCATAAAATCTCTGAAACATTACATATTTTATCTTATATAATTGGATGTATGCATGTGATAATGATAACAATGACCATTGCAGTAAAATCGTCCTGGTCTTCTGTGGGGATAATTTTTTTTTTAATCTGTCATTTGTGTATAGAAGAAAAGCAAAGGTCTACTTATTTGTGACTTTTACGAATAAACACTTGAAAAAACGTACGAATCGGCAGTTAATATCTATAAAGAAATATCATAACCGTTAAACCAAACAAATCTCAAAAAGATTATCAACAATCTTATAAATGTTCTGGACAACTGTTAAAAATATTTGTATTCTTCTTTCTCTTCGGGATTGAAAAGGCTCCGATTGAGCCTCAATGTATAATGATACTAGGCTTGCATATTTTGATAGTCTCGTTACTTATCTTGCTGCCATATACACGTTTGGTCTTATTAAAGTTTTCTTGATTACAACCATCCAATACAATTGAATACAGCAAAAAAAAAATGTTTTGTGTTTTCTGACACTTTCTTGCAAACGGTAATAGAAAAACAAATACTTTAACAACAAAAAATACCAGCATTACAAGATCTTCAATTAAGTTAATTTAATTGAAATTGACATACTATCTTTTGAGTTTTATGATTATCATCTTCAAAGCTTGCATTTATAGACAGAAATGGAAAGAGCAAATATTATCCACAATACAATATCTACAAAAAGGTTACCTGATCGAAATCATAAAAAGACTCCTGATTGGAGTAATTACCCTTAAATGACATATTGAACCATTTTTTTTTATAATAATGTATCACTTTGAAATTTAACAAAAGAATGCGAGAGAGAAACTGTAACAAGCAAAACTAATTACCATGTAGACAATTCTAAATAAATTTTTTAGTCAATATGACTATCTTTAATAGACTACTTTTACACATTCCCCCCTTCTATTTTGAAAAGCATATTAGACATAGAAAAATTATACTACAATAAGCAAGACAAGATCTTTAGGGCACAAACATGACCAAAATCATAATCGACCCTTTAGAAGTGTTTGTCGATTCTGGCTATTAATTTGAGAACTAAAAAAGATTTGCGAAAATTTTATTAAAAAAAAAAATTGACCTTAATATTCACGGTGTGTTGACATTTCTCAAATATTTGTTGTTGTTTTTTTTTGGTATACAGGTAAACAATGTCTTGTTAGAGAAACGTGATTAATATGTACTAGTTCTAAACATTAATAAAGTTTACACTAATAAGAATTACAGTGTGAATCCAGTGCAAATTAATTTCGTCATATATTATCTAACATACGATATCACCCAAAAACAGTCAAAATTAGAAAACAATATTTATTTAAAAAAACAAACCTTGTATAGAAACAATAGTGATGTATAATTTTGGAGGGAATGACGTATAGTTGTCTCAAATGATACGAGATTTACACATGATTTTATCATGTAAAACTAATGAATTAATTTGCATTAATGTAGACGAAGTGTGCATTCTTGTTCTATAGATAATTAAATTCATATATTGATTTTTGTTTTTTAAGATTCAATTTCTTTCAATTGTTTTTACTTATGATATTTCAATTGTTTTCACTAATGATCAGCCTTTTTTTTTATTTGCAAATTGTTTTCAGCTGGAATTCATATTTTTATATTTAGATAATCATTATTATCAGATGTTTTTTAAATTATTTTAAAGCCATTTGATCCTTCAAAAACACATAAAGATGAACATGTTTTAAATAGCCAAAAGACTAATTTTTATTAGCTCACCTGACCTGCAGGTCAAATGAGTTATTCTCATCATTTGGCGTACGTTGTCCATCATCTTCATCGTCGTCCATCGTCCGTTAATTTTTACAAATATTTCTCCTCTGAAACTACATGGCCAATTGAAACTAAACTTGGCCACAATCATCAACGGGATATCTATGATAAAAAAAAACATTTCCAATAATACCGCTTACCAACCAACATGGCCAACAATACTAAAAATAGAACATAGATGTAAAATGCCAGTTTTGACGACTATCTTGAAAAGCGCTTTAGATAGAGAAAATCTGAAAGGTGCAGAAATATTCAGAATGCGGAGATCTATCTACTGTTCATTTACATCAAAACGGTCAGCCGACTTCTGATAGTAGTAATGTCCTTAAATGACGAATTTGACCTTTTTCATTTTTGTCAATTATCTTGAAAACTATTATAGATAGATCGAAATGTAAATAGCAAAAAGATGATCTAAAAATAAGTTAACATTGCCCAATTCATAAATCAACTCCTTATAAGAGATATTGCCCTAAATGATGATTTTCCAAAATGTTTGCGATATTCTTTTTTATCTTAAAAAACTATAACAGATAGATAAAAACTTTAAATTCAAAAATGATCAACAGGTCAAGGTCTACAAATAGGTCAACATAGCCGAAATTGTCAGTTGACTCATTATAGGAGTTATTGCCCTCATATGAGGATGATCACTTTTTTTTCTTTTCGAGTAAAAATAGAGAAAATAGAGAAAGCCTGTAAACAGTAATCATTTTTCAGCAAGACTCGATCAACTTAAAAGAGCGTTTAAAAATCATGAAATATGTTCTAGTCAACAATGTTGGATAGTTGCCATTGTTGAAGATACACAAAAATACAGTTAATAAGCCTCTAGTATTGAAACTCGTCTACATAGACTTTTTTTTTAAAGAATCCAAATCTCTGGGTTAATGTATTGCTAATAAATAATGATCCTCCCGTACCCTAATTTGCCGATAGCGCTTCCGCATGTAATGACCTTAACACAGCACCTTTCGTTAGCAATTCAGGAATCTTACTCGACGAGTTCGAAGGGAAAGACTGTGATGGAAAAAAAATAAAACAAATGTGGAAAGAAGATAGTACTTATCGTTTCTGAAGGAAACTTTTCATTCAAACACCAATTCCCAATTCATTTAACAACTGTTATTACAAAGTTCAACTAAACCAAACGGAAACTAAGGAAAATTTTAAAACAAATTATTATACACTACTTCGCCTGAATATTCACGATTCTGATTTTTTATCAAGGTTACGATCGGTAATAATTCAACAGTTAAATAACAGGCAAAGTTTTGATCATCAGTTACCGAATGGATTTGTTTTTGTCGTGTACATGTTATGGATTCATAATAATTTAAAACAATGCACATATGACTTAGTGTAGCATATATGTTTCGAATAATATGTTACTAATGCCATACATCATATGCAGATCTATACATTTCTAATCACATCAATTTTAATTGCTAAACAGACACCAAGCACATCTATTGTTTAACATTTGTTACTTATATTTTGGCTTTGCAAAAGGTCATGCGTTTCTCAGACTGTTTATGACGTCTTTACACTAAATCCGTTGGATATATAAAGATTGATACTCTAGTCTTTTAGTCTGGAAGAACATGATTTGTATATTTGTATTAATTAGCTTTGAACTAGCTTTCAAGACCCATTTGTGGTCTTCAGCTGTTTTCTACTCATTGGTCGAGTTGTTATCTCTTTGACACATTCCCCGTTTCCATTCTCAATTTTATTCAGTAACTGCGAGTACTCTTATATCGGTGCTTTGTGTCTAATGTTTTTATGTTCTTTGATTTTGTGCGTCGTACCGATCTTTTGAGTCAAGCAAATTGCAACTGATTTTACAGTTTGTTTTTTGGTTGTGCTGTAATACGACTGTTCCAAGTTAGGGTAGAGTTCACAAACATGTGTAACTCATTACATTTTTATGTGCCTGTCCCAAGTCAGCAGCCTGTAGTTCAGTGGTTGGCGTAGAATTATGTCTGTCATATTTGTTTTTCGTAAATTGTTTGGTTATGAATTAAACTGTTAGCTTTCTCGTTTGAATTGTTTCAAATTTGTTTATGTCGGGGTTTTGTATAGCTGACTATGCGGTATGGGTTTTCTGATTGTTAAAGAGCGGATATATAATTGCTTGATTGCTTGTATCCACTTATTTGAACTCTGGAAGACAGTGGTTTCATTGGCTATCATAACACATCTTCTTATTTTTATTCTATATGAATAAACCATTGTATTCAAAATAAAACACTAAACTCTTGAAAGTCGTAATAAATAGTGTATTTACCTAACATATTTAGTTCGAATTAACTATTCATTTGATGTTATGTTAAAATATATTTTGGGAGTCATAGTTAGGATGTTCACCTTCATACTGTGTACCTTGTATACTGATAACGCAGGTAGGAAATTGTAATATATTATAACACTACAAGTTATCCTTTATTTCATATCACATCGTACCTTGAAAGGTGATTATTCAAATACAAATGATTTATTACAATAACACAAATGGTAATAACCAAAAGAGCTGTTAGAAAATGAAAATAACACTTGAGAAGTTTTCGAACATCATTTGTTTAGTCATCATTATTATTGCACGTTACAAATGCGTTTATTTCGTGTCCGTAGAAACATAAGTACTTCCGTCTGGATTTGGTTCTTTTTGTGTTAAAGTCTTATTCTTAGAAACTATGATATATATCAATAGTATGTCAATCTTATAACATGCATCGTATCGAACGTTGAATTCATAGCAATAATGTATCTACTGTAAATTCAGAAATTATTGCGTGCATTTATTATTGCGATATTTGTGAAAAGGACAAAAATGCAAGATTAATTATTACGATTGTGGGAAATCTGCATACAGTTATTTATATCAGATATCAGAATGCGAGTTCTTATTATTGCGATACTCACTCAATCGTATTATTCGCATTAGTAAAAACCTCGCAATAATTTCTGAATTTACTGTATCTAACAGTTATTTTGTAACTTAAAACACGTTCTGTAGTTAATGGAAATTATACGTTATTGAAACAGCAATCAAACGAAACAAAAACCAAAAATACATCTAGAAGTCATCATTGTCTTCAATCTTAAAGTAGCTCTACAGTATGTCTGAATATCGAGTCATAAAAAAATCAACAGAAACTACCCATGAATTGCCATGAAAACCAAATTTCCAAAATGATAAAAATTTGATAAGAATTTGAATTTTATATAAAACAAACTAATTGACAAAGTTTAACCTTCATGTGACTTTTGATTTTTTTTTTTTTTATATTCTGGCCTCGGACGTTACTGAAGAGAAATTTTAAGTCGAATTGCGCATCTAGTGCTGTAAATATTATTATAGCAATCCTATAATTATAAGATTGTTTTTGGATAAAGTATCGAATCACTCATAAAACCTCTGAAACATTACATATTTTATCTTATACAATTGGATGTATGCATGTGGTAATGATAACAATGACCATTGCAGAAAATCGTCCTGGTCTTCTGTGGGGATAGTGTTTTTTTTTTAATCTGTCTTTGTGTATAGAAGAAAAACAAAGGTCTACTTATTTGTGACTTTTATGAATAAACACTTGAAAAAACGTACGAATCGGCAATTAATATCTATAAAGAAATATCATAACCGTTAAACCAAACAAATCTGAAAAAGATTATCAACAATCTTATAAATATTCTGGACAATTGTTTAAAAAATATTTGTATTTTTCTTTCTCTTCGGGATTGAAAAAGCTCCGATTGACTCTCAATGTATAATGATACTAGGCTTGCAAATTTTGGTAGACTCGTTACTTATCTTGCTGCCTTGTACACGTTTGATTTTATTAAAGTCTTCTTGATTACAACCATCTAATAAATCTTCTGACAAAAGTGTAACGTAAGTTCAAGGTTCTAGGTTCTGTCTGCTGAGCTTACATATAAGAGGATTTAATATGTATCTCCTAGTCAATTAAAAAACATTGTATTCACTACATTTGGATATGAATTTGTAAATTAGTATGATGTAGACCATAAAATAAACTTATCAGCATAAATTACCCTATCGGTGTAATAAATCTACCACAATTTAATATCTACAGTTTTACTGTAGCTACGATCACTAAATTATGCATTAAGGATGTTCGCTACTCTGTTTCAAAGTAAAAAGCTTTTTAAAAGACAATTATACATTTAAAGTTTATAAATAATTGAACTTCAAAAGCAGAAAAAATAGTTAGTTAATAGAAAATTTGAAATGATTCTCTCTAGATTTTTCGTTTAAATTAACATTGGCTCTTTTTTCTCTCTCAAAAACTATGAAAAAATTAACAAGGATTTTATATGATTTTCAAAAATTGCCTTTCAAACTATATGAAATAAAATTATAAAAAGAAAAGTAGGGGTCAGCGGGCAAAATTTTTGTTGGCACTACATGGATAAAACTAGAGAATTCCAAACATCTGACAAAAAAGTCAAGAACAAGAGTAGCGAACATCCTTAAATACAAATGCAGCTCTTATTAATGTTTTTCCTTTAAGTGAATAAATATATCTGGTGAAAGAAAACGAAGTATTTTTTCCAGCAGAAGAATGAGTCACACAGGATCAAAAGACAATACAATCATTCACGAAGATGAAGGAGTACCATTGAAAAGACGATTAGGATTCGTTAGTGGCGTGGCATTGATAGTAGGAACTATCATAGGTACGATATAATATAAATATGACGATACCTTTTTTCTCTCTATTACTATCATAAAATGTCTATATGCTGAGAAACAATAATCTGAAATTTATAATATTTGATTTTTATTTGAGCATTTTCTGTATCAAAATGATTGTTTTTTCATAGTTTTTTTTAAAAGATTTATTGGATACATATGACCTATTTTGATATTGTCGAGATGCTAGGGGTTATATACAGTTCTGTACTTACTAGATTGATTTGGACAATTTACCAGAAAAAATCTATGTAAAATATGTGAATAAGATATAAACTTTTAAGATACGAAGCAGACTTGACTGTATCTATGGTATGAACCATAATTTCTAGTTTAAATAAAGGATGCCACAGATACAGGTATAGAATTAGGTCGGCTTCAAACACACGCCATCATGATTGTGTTGACAGTTATGGAATATTTGTGTCACATATGAGTTCGGATTTTTTCCACATTTCGTATCCACAATACCGTTTTCCTTATTTCTTTATGACCTCATCCAAAGCAATTTTCACCGGATTTACTTGCCAATGACACCATGACAGGTTCCACTTAAGAAGTGGGAACTGCTTACATCAGCTCCTCAGTTTAATCTAGTTTTTTCCGTTTTTTTTGGGGGGATTGAGGGGGTTTTCATATTGCTCAGTTTTCAATTTTCTGTGTAATGCTTTGTGGGCCTTTGTTTGTCTGTTCGTCTTTGGTCTTTTTGTCTTAATATTGTCTTTTTTTTTTATTTAAACAAGAAATAATGGTTCATACCATAGATACAGTCAAGTCTGCTTCGTATTTTACAGTATATCCTTTGTGTGTCGAGCGTGTAAGAATCTCACCCTTTATAAAATACGATGTGGTATGATTGCAAATGAGACAACTATCCACCAGAGCCAAATGACGTAGATGTTAGCAACTATAGGTTGATCACCCGCCAAACGATTCAAAAGTCACATATTGTAGTAAGTATCAACGCAAGTGACTTCAATTTATGCATGGTGGCAACCAAAACCGTAAGAAGGGATAGTTTTGTCGTTTTTTTTCGTAACCTTGTAGGAGTATTGTTTTTACCTTCTTTGTCTGTAGAATCCTTAATACAATATCATAGGAATAAATGAGTACTCCATGAATTGAAGATTGTTGAGCGAAAAGATATGATAAAAAGGTTCACATTTTTTTTTTGTTCTTACGGATTTCTATTAATTTTGTTTCTATACCATATGTATCTGTTTTTCATTCACCAGAATTCTGTTTGAATCTTTTCTCTCACTATTATATAAAATCCAAAATATTTCTTACAATATAAAATGAATACACCAATGATTATAACTTTATATATTATGTCAGGCTCTGGTATTTTTGTGTCCCCAAAAGGAGTCCTGACGAACACAGGATCTGTAGGATTATGTTTAATCGTGTGGTGCATCTGTGGAGCTGTATCCCTTGCAGGTGAGCTAGATTTTATTGTCTCTTTTATCATTTTGTAATCATACAAAACTCAGCTAATTCCGACGCAATACAAAGACGGAGACCTGGAATCCAGAAAGATCTGATTCAGAATAATCTTGTTCTGCATGTAGATAAAACACTTGTTTAAAAAATGTCCAGGTCTAATTTTATAAAGGGTAAATTAAACAAGATAACAATTTGACATACATTATAAAGTAGATAATTTCAAGTAATGACAATTAAGAATAGAGAAGGTGCTTTACATCTTCGCTTACAGTCTGATTGTATTACTTAGTAATTCGACAGTGTTCGATTTACCGTTTCCTATGAATATACTGAATGCGAAGGAGAAGGGATGATAAGGCTAATTTTTTAGGCCCTTTAATTCGAAAATCGAAAGCTATTATAAATCTTCAATATAACAGACTTACTGCGACTTTGAGATGAAGAACAGCAATAAAAGCGCTATTCCTTTGCTTTTTGTGTGTTTTACCCAAATACATATTTTTGCTACAAGATTTTTTTAGAAAGATGCAAATGACTGTTAACATTAATTTACAAAACGTATGGTAATTTCAGCTGCCTTAGTTTATGCAGAGTTGGGATTGTTGATTCCGTTATCGGGAAGTGATTTTTCCTATATGCTGAAAGCATTTGGAAGTTTTCCAGCTTTTATGTATACGTGGACACAATTGTTCATATACCCGGGAGGTCAAGTAATCAAAGGATTAACAGTTGCGCAGTATATTGGTAAAGCAGTATTTGACGACTGCGGACCAACTGATGCCACTCTAAAGCTTATCGCTGCTGTAGTTATTTGTAAGAATATTTTATTATTACTTGCATGTTCTAAAAACGTCAACCAATAAGGTTAGATATTAGGTGTCCGGTATTTTTCATTGAAAATGTACATGCAATTAGTGGATAATAAATGGAAACCGATATGTGTCTTTAGGGATTTTTTGTTGGTGCTAGATCTTTTTCGTAATTATTGAGTTTATTCTCAATTTTTCTAGACCAGGGGTGGATCCAGGATTTTGGAAAGGGGGGCGTAGTATGTAAAATTTGCCGAGCAGAGCGAGGCGAAAAATTTTTTGGACCTTTTTTGGGCTACAAAACATAAAATAAGTGTAAAATGCACATTTTTAGTGACGGTTCCTAACGTGGGGTATGCATATTTTATAGTTAAAGTGTAAGCTTGGGTTGGACATTTTTGATGCTGCATTCTGCCCATTAGTTGTCTATTATAAAATGATTGAATGGATCTAAAGCTATGTACTAATATATTTGATGTGGGATTTGTCAGTAAAAAATGGACATGGAAAATTCTCGTTTGTTGTATGGTTAGTTAGCATAACCTCACAGATTACTTGTTGTAAACATGATATACGGCTTTTCAATGAAGTTTATAATACGACCGACACGAACAAAGACAAACAAGCAATTTTTATCCAAATGTTTGGTTGAAATGTTTCACTCAACAAGGGAAGTGAGGGGTCCAAATCAACCAACGGCTACGAATGAGTCTGAAAATCAAATGACAACGAAGTTGTGAATGACGGTCGACAAATGGAGACACAAAGGCCACACCCAGCAGGCAGGTTGCAGTTGGGCCTTGAAAAAAGTATTCAGTATATCAGTTCGGCGAAACAGACATTCCGGTCAGATATGGGATTTACATGCAAACCCCCCCAAAATAAATTACGCCCGTTTTTCATTCACCATGTTCATTTAATGCTGAATAATTCTGTTGGATTTTTTTTTCTTATAGCAAAAAAGGGGACACGATAATTGTTTTCATTACAGATACGGTCAGAATTTTTGTTTAAGGCAAAAATCAGGGTCAGAATTTTTTCTCTAAAATATCTCAGGCTGCCCTATCAAATCAAATGGTCCGTACCTTAGACTTTAAATATATCTAGAGCTTACTGACTGGGGATCATTATTCAGCAATGTTATTAATTGGCTGGGGCGTGTGGGGTCAAACATATTTTCGTAGGTAAATAATATTGCCGTGGAACTTTTTTTTTTTCATGAGAGTGTAATAGAGTATTACTTTCTGTTGAGTGGAAATATGAAATAGAAGTCAATACGTTCTTGCTCAATCCTTTGTCGCTTTGAAGGCGTCATGCTTGTCATCCTCCGCCTAAGCAATGTGTTACTGTAATTTGAATTTCAAAATAACTGAGTGACGTTTCAAACGTACTGATCAACTCCACCGTAGCGAAAGGGTTCCGGTAAAGTGAGAAACGGAACAGAAACGAAACAGAGCGAAACGAAACGTAGACTGGTTCCCGATCGCAATATTCAGTATGTTACACATATACCAATATAACCTCGTGACAGCGTATTGCTATTAGCTAATACCTTGAACGTAGTACCGGGAACCAGGATAAACGAAACGAAACATGGCGAAACGAAACGAAACACGACGAAACGAAACGAAACATGTAAATTGAGAAACGAAACACTACGAAACGAAACAAAATCTGTATTTTGAGGAACGACATATAAAAAATCTTCCTGACGAGATATGTGCATAGCCGAAGACACCGAATATTCCATTCAACTTTGAACAAATTACTCGTCACTTACATTGGTATCTTCGTGCAATAGTTGCAATTAGTCAACTTGTTTTGTTAAATGTGAGGCTTAGGTGCGTCAGCTATGCTACAGAGCCTGTTCAAATATCAAGGCTTCTTGTCACGTGCAACAATGAGGGAACATTGTAATTAGAATAGCTGTTACTGGGGATCGTCTGAATATCAGCCTCAAACAAAATTGGTCATTCTTACCTTTGTGACTAGGATTTTTATGTATCGCCTACGGTAGTGGGGCATAATCTCTTCTGGTCTGTGCTGCCGTCCGTCAGTCCGTCCGTCCAATACTAGGTTTATTCTGTTTGTTAAGATAGATTAAATTACAATGGAGTTGTGTTCATGTCAACTTGAAACTATAAACATGTTCATTATGACATGTTCTTTTTGAAATGTATGCCAAATTAGGAATTTGAACCATAATTTGCGATTCAATGAACATGAAAATTTGATATTTTAAGCGAGTCATACTGTCCTATGGATACTTAACACATGACATGAGTAAAATCTCTTTGTTCTTACTGTGCTATAATCTGGATAATGCACAGCAAAGGTTTGCATTTACTACCTCAGATATACTGCACAGTTCAAAAGTACTCTTACCTTTAGGGGCGGACCCTCGATTTTAAAGGAGTGTAATTCCATATAAAATTTAAAAAATATCACCGAGTGTACATGTAGCGAATATAAAAAAGAAGATGTGATATGATTGCCAATTTGCAACTCTCCACAAGTGACCAAATGACATAGTAATTAACAACTATAGGTCACCGTACGGCCTTCAACAATAAGCAAAGCCCATATCGCATAGTCAGCTATAAAAGGCCCCGAAATGACGTACAAATGTAAAACAATTCAAACGAGAAAACTAACGGCCTGATCTATATACAAAAAATGAACGAAAAACAGATATGTAACACTTCAACAATTGACAACCACTGAATTACAGGCTTCTGACTTGGGACAGGCACATTCATACAGAATGTGGCGGGGTTAAACATGTTAGCGGGATCCCAACCTCCTCCTAACCTGGGACAGTGGTGTAACAGTACAACATAAGAACGAACTATAAAAATCAGTTGAAAAAGGCTTAACTCATCAGATGGATACAAATAGCATACATCTAACAAAAACACAGAGTGGACGTGGCCGGGTACTTGTATATCCCAACAACAAAAAGACACTAAGTACTGATTTGAGAGTACTCGAAGTTACTGACAGCTAGTTCAAAGCCACTAACAAGTGATAAAAAAATCATGCATCTAAGACTAAATTATCAATCTGTACACATCCAACATCCAATGGATTTAGTGTACAGACGTCATAAACAGTCAGAGGAAAAACACGACCTTGTGTAATGCCAAGATACAGGTATCGACAGACTGTAGATCCATGAATGTGTATATGAATTATATAACAATAATATTTAGTTTGCTTTTAATTTACTGACAACAAAATCAATAGTGATACCAATTAAACAATTTTCAGTGATCTAATTACAGTGTTAAATTGGTAACCTTTTAGAATAAGTTTATTTCACGGATCGACAAGTTTACCAGGATCGTTTCTAAATTTCCGGGCACGGTAAACAACATTTCCATAAAAATAAGGATGTGCTATCCCATTTGAACTTCAAAACCAAATCTTTATATCTATGGAAGAATTTAGTAAAGGTTTTAAGTAATTTGTGGTAACGAAATCCCTGGCTTAATAATTTACCAATAATACATAGATTACTTTCGTTAAAATCAAAAACGTCACAACAGACACGGGCATAGCGAACGAGTTGTGAAATTCAAACACCATAAGATGGTGCCAATGGAACATCACCACCCAAAAAGGGAAAAATAACAATCGGGAACGAAAAATCGTCCCTTTTGTCGTAAATTTCGGCAGTATATTTAGAAAATTCTTGATTTTTTAACGAAAAAATATCATCAAGATAAAGGTAAGTGTTGTTGAATTTATCAGTTAAATGCAATTTTGACGGGTCTTTACTTAGTGTGGTCAGAAACTATGATTCATAACAATACAAAAACAAGTCTGCTATTAAAGGGGCACAATTATTGCCCATTGGAATACCTACAACCTGTCGATAAACTTTGTTGCCAAAACGTACATAAATATTATCAAGTGGAAATTAACAGCTTCAATCATCTCATCCCACCTCCAATAAGTATATCAAGCATATTTACCTTTCACATTAGAGAAGAAGGCTTTAAATGAATTGCAGCAAATATATTTGCATTCAGATTTACCAAACGACCATTTAATTAAATAAGAAAACTTTTGTTTGATAAGATTGTGTGGAGGTGTAGTGTAAAGAGTAGAAAATTCGCATTCAGATCTACCAAACGACCATTTAATTAGAGTAGAAAAGTCAAAACTGTCAACAGAATCCAAAAGACCATCAAAAACTTCTAATTTATTTAAATTATCCAATTTTTTTTCACTCCAAAATAGACGATTTTATGCTAAAACACGATATGTTTTCCACTCAAAGGGTGGGACATAAAATATTTTATAATATTTTGTGTACAATGTATATCTGAAATCAGTGTTTCCCAATCAAACCAGATAATAATAATTTTTTTTGTAATTTCTGCCGAAAAACAAATGTATTTTAGAATATCCAAATAAATAAAATCTGATTTGGATTATAGTTTCGTGCTCAATGGAATTAATTACGACTACTTAGATATGTATGCCTTTTAAGTTTTGGGATCGAATTTAATGAGGAACATATTCAAGTTTGTATCAAATCAGGTTTTGGGGATAAGCTACAGATCAATCAGATTTTGTTTAGAAGGACATGTCTTTAAAATTGATACAGTAAAAAAATGGAGGGAGGGGAAGTTAAAGATTGAAAAGTGTAACATTATTTTCTGTTTACATATTAATATTTTCAATTTAGGTACATCTCCACATCGGAAGGTCGACTATTCATATGTATTATATATTGATAGAAACAAGTGTCTGTGTACATCTCTCTTTGGTTCATCTTCCTAGAATTATTGAGGGAAAGAAAGATAATTAATCTATACACAATAACCAGTTTAGTTATGATTTTTCATGCACCGATTCAAAAGTACACTCAACGGAACTAAAACTGTATGAAATGTAGGTTACACGTCAATAAGACAGCAACCAAACGACAAGAACAAACTGAGGACATCTAGAAGGCAACATATAGTATAATTTCAACAATAGATAGGTGTCTACACAATATGTCCATTTCTAATTCGTCACTATAACATATTCTAGTTTGTATTCGTTTCTTCTTTGTTTTTAAGTTTCAAAGATTTTTTATTATGGCAGTCCATGACCATGATGACATTCTTCTTCTTTCATTTTGTTGCAAATCAGGCAAGACATAATCTCGTTTAATACAAGTTCAATTCATATTAACCTTTTAAACTACTTACAACAGGTACCATCGACTTCAACTGTATGGAGATGCCGTATGTACTTCGTAGCTTATCTTTTGAAAATGTGGTAGATAATATACCTAGTAACACGCGTCTGTCAAGATAAATGGCGAATAACAAAACACAATATTCGGTACCGTAAGTTTAAAAAAGAAAGTAGAACATGACGAGTCGAACATACAATATTGTATGAATAAAAGGAGAAAAGTGACTGTGCTCCAGTACCATTTTAGATCACAAGGTCACGATTAAAAATTGCCTCGGGTCACCAGGTCACTTTTAAGCAAACTAATCAGTTCTAAACTGATTTGATTCTCGGTTTAAACAATTTAAAGGTCACATGTACTTTCAAAAGAGACGTCAGGTCGGACTTGACAATGTTGTAGCCACATATAGGGTGAATGCATCCAACTTGAACATTTGGATCCTACTACCTAAAGTTATGTATGGCAAAGTGTCCATACCATTTACATATTTTGGCTATGGTTATTTCATTTGGGATACGTACATGTAAGTGTTTCATTCATGAATCAAATACCTTTCTTGGCACAAACTCATAAACAATAAATGATAAAAACCTATTGCCGATTATTGCATACACAATGATATTAATAGACGTGATCGAATGAAAAGTTATACATACTAATATATCATAATATTATTAATGATAACAATGTGTGGGACTATAAAGCATAGAAAATACAAAGCACAATAGAACTGGTATGTAGTGCGTTCTTTCTAGTGCGGCAATCAGTGAAGTTAATCCCAGTGTGTAATGTGTGTTCGAATAAACCGTTAATCACACGTTCTCTTTGGATTAAACGAGAATATAAAAAAAAGCAGAGACAGATCCAGAGTTTAAGGAAAGGGGGAGGCATAATTGTCCAAAAAGATAAACATACCACCAATGTTTGTTTTTTGACGATTTTTAAGCAAACGATTAGACGATATCAATCAAAAGGGCCCTCTAAACCCACATTGATCTTCGGCTATGTCAGGAAGATTTTCTATAGGTCGTTCCTCAAAATACAGATTTTGTTTCGTTTCGTTGTGTTTCGTTTCTCAATTTACATGTTTCGTTTCGTTTCGTCGTGTTTCGTTTCGTTTCGTTTCGGCATGTTTCGTTTCGTTTCGCTCTGTTTCGTTTCTGTTCCGTTTCTCACTTTACCTGGACCCGTAGCGAAACACATGACTGACATAATCAATAATATATTACAGTAAATACGAACGAAAAATATCTTTATAAGTAAAGAATTGTCGCATAAAAATTAAATACACGACCGGGAAATGGCAAAGTTCACGAAGTCTAGTCTGATTCATCATTTTACAAAAAAAAAAATAAAAATGAAAAGTTCAAGCAAAGGGGCGCCCTCTACGCCCCCCCTCTGGATCCGCCACTGTAGACTAAGGGAAATTTAGAATTATACATAATTATTGTGAAGATATGTGTCTGCTGTTGAAGCCTGTGTGGACCTCTAGATGTCATTTTACGTTGTATGGTTTCCTGTCTTATTGAAACATAAGGATAATAGAGGTTGTTGTCATTAAAGCGAATTCATTAACATGAGTATATTTTTAACTCAAAAAGCTACTATATGAAGGTAACGAGGAAGAACGATTGATGTAACCACTTTACTACAATCGGCATCATGGTTTGGGTAATCGTTACAGTGTCGCAATATATCACTTGGCGAGCGCCATTTTTAGCTCTCAAAATGTTTACATATCCACTATTTCAATCCGTCATTGTTAACTTTTTAAACGTTTCCCTGCTTTAACTCCTATTGAGATTCATGCGATTCTATAATTTTTCAAATTATCCTTGCCCATTTTAAACCTGGACTGCCCAGACTTGTTTTGAACGTCGGTATACTACCGTTACAGCAAATGTGGCCCTATACATCAAAGTTGATTATATGACATGTGTCGGAATTTTTATGACAATTAAATATGGTATATATATAATACGTTTTGTTATTTTTTTTATCTATATATATATATAAATATATAAGTGCATATAAATAGCAACACATAACATACAAATCTATGTGAGTGTGGATTAATCAGTACAATTACATAAATGAAATTATAAATTGCCTAACAATGTCATTTTAACACAATACTTAGTATGTAAATATCAAAATATCAAAATTATTTACAATGCGATAAAAAATAAACGCAATGTTTCGCTAGACAAACTAGCTTTATCGAGCGTGCATCTATCCAGGTGAAATCGGATGCAATTAAGAAACTTTTGCAGCTCATTGTACAGTGAATTTTTGCTGCTTAAGAAATAATATATATATATATATATATATATATATATATATATATCTTTAAATTATTTTCCGGCATGTTGAGGAAAAGACAGGGAGTATAGTTTTTGTTTTCAACAGGAAGAACAAGATAGTTCAACTACAGGAACAAAACATCAAAACATTTTCCTAGATGTTACGCAAAAGCCATAGAATAGTTTTGAATCCCAAAGGGAGAACAAAACTGTAAAACTACATAAACAAAACATTAACACAAACAATTTTATTTTGTTATGAGGGGCCCACAAACGGACACAATGTCTCAGTGGTCAACACATTGCTATTTATAAAACTTTATTTTTAAAGTAACATCGGGAATAACCAACTGCATCAGCGTGAGATTGGTTGCTAGTGTACAGATTATATTTACAATACTTAAATTGATTGGTTTAGCAACTATAATTGGCGGCGGAATCCTAATGTTATCTAAAGGTAAATAGACACACTGCTTAAATACATCACTTGGGTATAAATAACGGAACTATATACAACTGTCATAAAAATGGGAGGTATAGCTAGAAACCCGGAGTAACAAACTATAAGCCTGGTATCTTTGGTGATTATTTAACCCACCATTTTCTTAGGAAAATGCCTGTACCATTATAGGAATATCACAGTTTTCGCGTCGTCTCCTTTGTTGAAATAGTCGAGCGTTTGGTTTTGTAAGATTTTATGGACTTCTACTTTTTGAATTTATTCTTGGAGTTTGTTATTTTTTTTTTATTACATTTTCTATTACTTCTTAAGTATGTCAAAGAGGCATTGTTTTCAATTTGAGCTTTTTCATGTTGTAAAATACTTGCTGCATGTTCATTCCTAATCATATGTTTTATTGTTAATTCCTTTACAAAACATTGTTATAACTAAAAGTTGATCATTATATTTATATCTGCAGGGGAAAAGGGAAATCAGGATCTTTAGACAATCCGTCATCAGTGAACATACTACAGTTTGTCTAAAAAGATTGTTTTTAAGAATAAAAAAAAATTAACAAGGAAGGAAATTGTAGTAAATTACTATCACGGTCTTAGATCCTTATTTACCAGTATAGTCGTCTAATTTGCAATTTTACGGATATCTCCTATTCTCAATTTTGACATTTTGACTGGATTTGAATGTTCATGGCGGATTACGCATGCATAGCAAGATTAGTTTACATTGTCCATTCATTCGGTCCTTTTGGAGCTCATGCAATTCCATCAATTTTTTTTATTGATACTTTGATTTGTATATTCTTTATCGGTTTATGTGATTTGAACATCGGTAAACTATTGTTGCCGAAGTATAGCACTAGTGGTGTCAAGGATGTGAAACAGATAAACGGCAAATATACCAATGAATAGCTAAAATATGAATAAATAATGTAAAAAGAGGTTCGACAATTAAAATACACAGTTAGAGTTTTAATATGGTTGCTAAATAAAGGAATCCACCAAATAAC
This sequence comes from Mytilus californianus, assembly GCF_021869535.1. Classification (NCBI taxonomy): domain Eukaryota; kingdom Metazoa; phylum Mollusca; class Bivalvia; order Mytilida; family Mytilidae; genus Mytilus; species Mytilus californianus. Next base: position 24,722,217 of record NW_026262679.1, on the reverse strand, counting down.
TGACCGGTTCTCTAAAGTTTGATCAAAATGTAAATAGAGCTTTTTTTCTAATGGTAATTGAATTTGAGTGAACATAAATTTGAATAAAATAATATATAAGTTTTTAAAAAAATATGCTGTGTTTAAAGATGCATGACTGAAATAAATACACTATTTTGTCATTTGTTTCAAAGATGCTTTTTCTTTTCTTTAGAAGTGTTTGTTCATCGTTTTTAAGTTCATCGTCTCACTTAATGCGAACAACAATTTCATATTCAATATTTGTTTTCATACAAAAAATATTTTTCATCAATTTTGATAGGAACAGTTGGAAGCTTACCAACGGGCTTTGAAGACAGTATAGATAGCCCAACAAGTATCGCAACTGCCATTTATAGTGGTCTCTGGGCATTTGGCGGTTGGTATGTAAATCATATGTCATTAGTACAATGTATACTTCTGCCCTCTGAAAGGAAGTTGAAATCTGTGTACGTTTACCATACTAGTATTTTAAAACTACATCAGATAACAAATGTAAAAAAAAAGTCTCACACAAATCACCTATGAGACAATAGTTTTTTATGGTTTGCTAATTTTAAGAAATATACGATTATCAACTTACTTTATTAGCATTCAATTAAATGATTCATCAAGCATATCAAATGCTATTATTATTACAATTACCTTTCAAATTTTTAAGTATTGTCACTTGACGCTTCACAGCCATCTTCATCATTAGCAGCAGCAGCAAGACCAGCATCATCATCAAATTGTCATGGGACCATTCGGGTCTTTACCCATGTTTATATTGTACAGGAATTCAATCAACTTATAGAATGATGAAAGTCGGGTTTTGCTGGAAAGATGTAATGTTTCTTCTAATTCATCAGCATATTTCAACCAAAATGAATGTGAATAAATTGACAATGTGTAGCTCACTTTGTTCACATGTTCAGAGAGTTTTAGCTGTTTTTTTCCAGATGGCAAAACTCAGTCAATGTTCAGCAATGTTATCAATAGTTTTCACCCAGAGCTTTCAAACTTTTCTAGCATGTTTGTATATACATTGAGGATGTGCACAAACTGTGAAGGCATTCGGACATCTTTTGAAAATTGTTCATATGGTGACTTAAATATCATTCTCGATGCAGGGTACAAATAATCGGTATATATTAATATAATAAGTTGCTATTGGCTTTAAACTAGCTGTCAGTAACTGCAAGTACTTTCATATCTGTACTTTGTGTCTTTTTTGTTGTGAGGGATGTATAAATTCCCTGCCACATTCGGTCTGTATTTTTGTTAGTTGTTTTTCTTCTTTGTATTGATCTGATGAGTTGAACCTTTTGAACTAATTTTTGAATGTTTGTCTTCTTATGTTATACTGTTACACCACTGTTCCAGGTTTGGGTAGGGTTTTTGTGCCAGCAAAGATGTTTAACACAGCCACATTCTATGTGTGCATATCCCAAGTCAGGAGCCTGTAATCAAGTTGTTGTCGTTTTTTGCTGTTTCTCATATTTGTTTTTCGTTTATTGTTTTGCATAGTTTTTTCATGTGTTCCCAGGTTATGGGAGGGTTTGCACCTTCAAACACCTTCGTGTGACATTTCGAATCAGTGTGGATTCGCATGGCGGGTGATGCTTGGTAGCAGGAGACATCTTTTTCCCTGTCGACGAACATGGTCTCGCTCCATTTTGGAGTTCATGTGATTCTATAGTCTTTGTTTGTCACTTTGGTTTGAGTTGTTCAAATCGATTTATGAGATAATGAGGTAATTTTTATTTATATTTTAGGACTCAACTGAATTTTGTAACAGAGGAGCTGAAGAATCCTAAACGGTATGTTGTATGAAACTTAGAATTCAACGGATTCGGACTATTCAAATATCAAATCCAAAATGACAACAAAACATCGCATGTAGAAAATAAAAACAGCTCAACACATAGTACAATCATACAACATCAAATATTCTAATCATATTACACAAGACAATTGATGACAAAAATGTAGTATTATAACTGAAGTTATTGAAGAACATACCTCCGATCATCATAAATACGCGTTCAACGTATCTGAAGCAAATCCATGCTTTAATATGGTATGAAATAGTATAGTTTCATTTTTAGCTGTCCATTAATCAGGTATTATAGAGTAAAGCGTTCTTTCTGCATTTTTATTTTGAGCTTTACTATGTACCTTATGGTTATTCCGCTAATCGAGATTAAAATATGGAGCGTTCGGTGTTAAAAATTTAGTAGAAGGCAGCCACAGGTTCATGTACCTTACCTTAGTATTAGACTACATCTGTTGTTGTCTAAAGTATATCTTTATGTGGCTGGTATCAGGTTCATGTACATTACCTTAGTATTAGACTACATCTGTTGTTGTCTAGAGTATATCTTTATGAGGCTGGTATCAGGTTCATGTACCTTACCTTAGTATTAGACTACATCTGTTGTTGTCTAGAGTATATCTTTATGTGGCTGGTATCAGGTTCATGTACCTTACCTTAGTATTAGACTACATCTGTTGTTGTCTAAAGTATATCTTTATGATACTGGTATCAGGTTCATGTACCTTACCTTAGTATTAGACTACATCTGTTGTTGTCTAAAGTATATCTTTATGATACTGGTATCAGGTTCATGTACCTTACCTTAGTATTAGACTACATCTGTTGTTGTCTAAAGTATATCTTTATGATACTGGTATCAGGTTCATGTACCTTACCTTAGTATTAGACTACATCTGTTGTTGTCTAAAGTATATCTTTATGATACTGGTATCAGGTTCATGTACCTTACCTTAGTATTAGACTACATCTGTTGTTGTCTAAAGTATATTTTTATGTGGCTGGTATCAGGTTCATGTAGCTTACCTTAGTATTAGACTACATCTGTTGTTGTCTAGAGTATATCTTTATGAGGCTGGTATCTATGATGAGTTTATTTTTCCTTTAAAAAATTTTGCTGTTATTAGCGGATCTTTAATAGTATCCGTTGAGTTTTTTCTTAAGACATTCTACCTCGCTGCGATTTAGAGCTTTAAATACTGTATGGACAATTGTCTTTTGTAAAAGATCGTACATTGACTACATAAAATCGTTTGCTTTTTTGTGTCGTTTTGGTTTCTTCTATTGACGTGTACTGCTCATCTTTTCTTCGTAATGAACTATCTCCGTACACTATCAAACGTAGATAAGTTTTCAAATATGACGCATTAATAAAATAAACTTCACTTTTAAAATCCTAGGAATCATTTTTGACCGTTAATTTTATTCTCCAAATGGGTCTATACGTTTACTGGTGGACTGTTAGTCCCACTTTGTATCGCTAGCCCAGTTGCTAGTACTTATGTACTGAAATGATAATACGAATATTTGTACTGAAATCTGCTGTTTTGAAATCATTCAAAATTTAGGAATGTATCTTCCTTAAGTATAGATCTGATTCCTTGTCTGGGTTTGTTAATCATTTTTTTTTGTTATTTCAGCCCTTCAACTTTTGTACTAGGTTCTAGATTTTCAAATAAAACGGCCTCGAGAATCTCTGAAGAGCCTTATGTTGTTGAAATGTGCATCTGGTAAAGTAAAGTTGCAGCCAAAACTGAGTAAACATACATCACATTGATGGCCTTCGGCTGTTTTCTGCTCTTCGGTCGGGTTGTTGTCTCTTTGACACATTCCCCATTTTCATTCTCAATTTTTACACATAATAGTTTAGAACATGAAACATGGACACATTGTGTAAAAATGTTTTGGAGAAATTGTACAACTTAAATAAATATTTGTTCAGGTAGTCCCCTCCAAACAGCATAAAATGAGGTCATGCTAATTAGACAAATATACACCTTTGACCAATAGAATTTAAAATTAAGATCTATAGGTCATCAGACGGCTGTCAGAAATGGACGTTGACAAAATAATATTAGTTAGACTATTAATAATCTGGAGTAAATGAGAGTAACACTTTATCAATGCCATGCTTCCGAAGTGGCTTTCTGTGTTTACTTTCATCAGAAACGCTCAAACCTAATCATTTGAAAACTAGGCATGTAAAAGTACGTAGTAACATTAGATACTATATGAGCAAAATGGACTTGTAGTTCAGTGGTTGTCGTTGGTTCATGTCTGTCATATTTGTTTTTGGTTAATTGATTTGTTATAAATTAGGCCGTTAATTGTTTCATATTTTTTATGTCGAGGCCTTTTACAGCCGACTATACGGTATGGGTTTTTCTCATTGTTGAAGGCCGTACGGTTGACTATAATTGCTTACATCCACTTTATTTGAACTTTGGTGGATAGTTGTCTCATTGGCAATCATACCTCATCTCCTTATTTTTATATTATAATAAAAAGAATATTGCCAAATTCATCAACGGTCAATTTTGCAGGAGAGGGAGTTTGAACCTAAGTTTCTTCATTTATTAACAGGGAATTTTGGTACTGTTTGTTATAAATCATGTCAGTACCGAAGATCTGACTACTGAACTGATGATACTCTGGGTGACTTACAGTCCACCAGCAGAGGTATCGACCTAATGCTATTAAATGAAAATAACTCTTTATATTTCAGTAATCCAGATGTAAATAATGGAATGAAAAGAGAGAAAGATAAATTTATTTATTTAGTGCACAAACATACTAATTATGGGCAGACATTTATCTATTAGTTGAAATAGGGCTTTGGACTAGCTTTAAGAACTCTTAGATCGCCATTTTGTGTCTTTTGTTTTTTCTAATGCACTTGTGTATTTACTTGTATCAAAACTGAAAAAAAGGAATAAGGACAGTTTACAAAAGTAGTTTTCTACTAATATGAATTTTCAGTTTGAAACATCTTCATAGAAAATGAGTATCATAAATACACTTTAAAAGTGGGTATTGGACTCCTATTTCTACTGAGTCAATATCCAAACTAATCTAATAAATATTAAATCACTGTTCGCATTATGGTATACCAATTTACTACCAGGTACAGGCACTTTAACGGAGAAACATTTTTTTTTCATTTCAGAAACTTGCCATTATGTATTATAACATCCTTATTTCTGGTACTTGTTGTATACCTCATGGTGAATGTGTCCTACTTCACGGTTTTAACCAAGGAGGAATTTGTATCGTCATGGGCTGTGGCAGCGGTATGAACTATCATAATTTACTTAGCATTGGTCCATAAGTATCACATAAAAGCTGATTTCTTTTCCATATGTACAAAGTATTTGATAATATCTGCTTCTATACTTCTGTACACATACCCATCGAATTTAATTGTGACCAAAAGTGAGATGAGACTCCGGTAGTGTACGCGTATCCAGACTGTTATTGTATGCGCTAACCGTTATATTATACTGATATAAAAATAAGGAGATGTGATAGCCATTGAGACAAATGTCTATAAAAGTCCTATGAACAAAGATGTGAACAATTACAGGCCACCTATTTGAAACAAAACCAACGGCCTGATTTATAATGATAACCATCAATAATAATAATTATGGCATCCTTTAATGAAACAATTAATATCAGCACATTAGTTTGCAAAAAGCGCCTGTGCGCTTCGTGTGAAATGTACTTTGGTGTGCTTAATTTGGGAAAAGAAAGAGAAGGATAAGATTCCAAAGGGGGGGGGGGGCAATTAAATCAAAGGACGAAGGGTAACCAGACAACACCACACGAAAAATACAAGCGGACAAACTAAGGATTGAACAACATATGTACCCAACATTAAACCGAGGTTATACTCCAGAATGGTAAGCAATTTCCGCTGCATTAGTGACACCCATTGTTGACATTGTTGCTCATGACAAGCAACATTTCGATAGTCAGTCACATTTGATGTGTTATAAAGGAGGAAAGGAGAGGGAACTGTGGAAAATCACAATTGGAACATGCCGTTACCACCTTAAACAATGATTTTCCATAACGGTCAACCAAATCATCATAGCGACTGTCATTAAGGCGACAGTAGTTTGCCGGTGATAAAAAAACTTTCGAGACAATGACTTCAAGTTCACTATCAAAGAACCCTGGTAAACAGCTACTATTTTAAGATAATCGTGCACTGGAATTGCCTAACAACTAGGATATATATACATATGGAGCTACTGTTGGACTTTATCTACAATAAAATTAGAAAATCTGCAATGATTTCTTTAATATATTTTTATAAGTTTCAGTATATAAATCATAGATCTCGAGTTACATTTATATATAGACTTGGGCGGAGTATGTTTTGCCTGGAGCAGTTGTTATCATTCCCATCACTGTAGCCTGCTCTGTATATGGTTCAATGAATGGAGCAGGGTTGGTTGTCGGAAGGTATGTTTACAAACTGAGTTCTGATTTCGAACGATACACATTTTTTTTAAATAGATTGAGACCATTTTCGAATTTTGTTTTATTTTTATCTTATTAAATCTTGTATATGTACAAAGTTACTGGCATTTCAAATCATATTCTTTCGTCGCAAAAAAGAAATACGCCAGTTTGGTGCAAATTTTTCTATTATTTTATTTCAGAATAGTTTTTGCAACAGCGCGTGAACAATTGTTTCCAGAATGTCTTAGTTACCTTAACATCAACACAAATATCCCGGTACCATCAACTATACTTATTGTAAGTTTTGAACAATTATGTCTTTGTTTTGTTCGTCTTAGATGCTACAAGAAGTATGTATCCCTTAGATGACAAATATTCGTTATATCAAGAACGGTCAGGAAATCAAGCATTACATAAGGTTTGAAGAACCATTTTACCAAGCAATAAATACGCTTTTAGAACGATAATCGCATAATATTCATGCACCGGTTGGTCGGAAAGGGTACTGGTATCTATACAATCTGGAAAAACAATTTTATATGGCTTTTTATTTTATTTGCATTCCTTAAAGACCTCAAACGATAAAAAGACATCTTTTGGAATTAAAAAAATAAGGGTTTACAGCACCCTGCATAACAAGTAAACAGTTATTTAATCGTTGATTACAAATGAGAGTAAATATGTTAACTGTTCGCGAGATACAGTTTAGCAAGCATGACTTGTTTGAGAGATGAATGTAAAATTGAACATGAACTTTTTTTCTCAAGGGAGTAATGCATTTTGCAAGTTTGGTAAGCACGAAAGAGGAAACTATTGTGTACATCGCACAACTAAATGGCAGACTTGTTTGAAATGGTGTATTGCATTTTCCCTTTCCTATCAAAATACAAGAAAATTATAATGTGTCTGTATTTTTCTTATGATCTTGGTCATGTTAATCAAATGACTTCCAATCACGTGATTTCGCGTCATCAAGTACCGTATTTCATCAGATTGATTTTGGACATTTTTCAAAATTGCCTTCTCGAGAAAAGTATTTCGCTTTCCCTTAGAGTGACAGGGCTTGTTGATCAACTATAGACTTTGGACCTGTTCAGATTATATTGACCGAAGACGAAGTCCGAGGGTCAATATAATCTAACAGGTCCATATATAATGTATTGACTGTAGTGAAAGTCCTTAATTTATATATTACATATGTAAGTAGTGTATTATGGAAATAGATTTCAATGTTCTTTCCGTGTATTTTACATTGTGTTTTGCAAGATTTTTAATATTGACTGTCAATATATATATATATATATATAAATAGAAACATAGCGTCAGGTACATGAAATACCCTTTGAATTACGTGATCATATTTACCAATGAAAAAAGAAGAATGCTACATCATATGTAATATAATTATTTATATATTAAGCCTTTGGTCAATCTTTTTTTTAAGTAGAAAAGGATACAATAATCAGTCAAGCTTATACTAAATACGAAAATAAAATCAAATTCATCATTGATATTTTTACTGCAGAGTATAATAGCCTTTGCGCTGATCATACCCTCAGATATCAAGTCTCTGCTGAACATGCTGGAGTTTCTAAGGTGGTTCTTTTATGGTCTTAGTATGATAGTTCACATTGTGCTCCGATACAGGATGAAAGATGTAGATAGACCATTGAAAGTAAGTCAGAAATACATTTCCCGCAATTACAAAATGTAAACAAAAAACTCTATATGTCAATGAAGGATATGAAGTCCTTTAATTATGGAAAGCCAACGGGGTCAAAATTCTTAATTCGTAAATTGTCAATTTGTAACTTTTATCTTTGTAATTTCAAAATTCTTAATATTTGTAAATTGTCAATCTGTAACTTGTAACTGTGTGATTTCAAAATTCTCTATTGGTAAATGTCAATTTGTATATTGATGTTTTGTAACTTGTAACATGTCAATTCGTTGAATGTCAATGTGTTAAATGTCATCGTTGTATTATGCTAACGATCATTATGACGACAGGTGGCGCTCGGTTTCTTCTTCTGTGTATAAGCCTCCTGTAAGTAGGAGCACCTCCATATGGTGTATATACCCAAGTAATTTAAATCAATTATGTACAGCAAATGCATCTAAAAGAAAACAAATAGAAAAATATTGTTTGTTTATGGCATGTATACAGGAACTCGGTTTTATTTTGTTTCTGAAGACGACGGGTGGCGTTTCGTTCGAGAACGGAAACTATATAAAAATACAATCCGAATAGTTCAGTCCCTCCACGTAATCGATCTCTCCTACTTGCGAGGTTAATGAAGTAGTCGTAGATCAACGACTGAATTATTTGGGTAAACAGTAGGGATGTCAACTCGGTGAAGATTTACTAATCGAGTACTCACTAGATTTACCGAGCGATACTCGAGTAATCGCTCGGAAAAACATCTACAAAATGCAACACAAAATTATACCCATTTTACGTATTGTGGGTCGTTGTCTTATGGACGTAAAACCCACAGCATTATTACAAAGGAATAGATAAAGCCCCATGAATTTTATATCACAATTAAAAGCTTATTTACTACATGCACTAGTTATGTAAACTGGCAATAATCTAATCAATCAATTAACATACATCTATAGAAAAATGTTAACTCAAACAACATTATTTGTAAAATTGTTAAAAAACACATTTAATGATCAACTAAGGGGTGATGATTAGAACTTATTGATGCCTTTAATCATTCTCTGAGGGTCGACACACGGTGCAACGAATTTGTTCTTATTTAGAAATATTATCCTTTCAACTTTTTCTGGGACGAGTCTATTTCTCGACTTGGAAAGGTGCTCTTGTTCATATCCTGCATCTGTTCGAGGGAAGTTTAAATGACAATTAAACACATACATTCGAAGCGTATTTTAATTTTGATTACTTTTGATTAATATTTAATTTCCACGGAGGCGCTGTTAATAAAAATATTTTTTCTTTAAGAAAGCAACAACATTCTAACAGAAACCAATTAGTCGAGTATCATTTTGGTATTCGATACTCGGTACTACCGAGCGATACTCGAGTAATTGACATGACCAGTGAAATATATGCGGTTTTCTTGTATTCTGGTGGGCAATATCTCAAATTCCTTATCAAGAATCCTAGTGTTGAGTTTGCCTTCTTGGCTACGTTGGAAATAGTGGGTAGTCCATTTTAGGTCCTCGTTAAGTTTTCTGGTTCCTTTAGATTTTATTACAAAATATTGCATATTCAATACAGTTTTCATATAAAGTATACATTAACTAAGTGACTCATTTAAAATAAAACTTCATTCAATTTGTTTTGCAAAGTACAAACATGATATAAAACATTTTTATCTTCATTACTCAAGAGCCAAATAAATAAAGATTTTTCATCCATTTGCTTCTGGTATTAAAAAATCATTAGATAATTACATTATTTTCCCAAATTTTAACATTGAGATTATAATATTAAGTAAAAATGGGTGTCAACCCATTTCTCCCATCATACATTTAGTCCAAAATTTACGGCCCAGAACAATATAAGTATGAATTTTCCAGCTCAGTCTTATATTTCATGTATTTAGTCTAATTTTGACCCGATCAAATATTAAGAAGAAATTGCCTGCCAAGTGACAGTAATATATTTGCGAAGTTGATAAGAGAGCCCATTCCAGCGACACATCTGTATATACCTTAATACAGGAAGTGACACACTCCTTCCCAGGTGTGGTGACCAGTACAGTAGACATACATGTTTATTCGAGGTCACCTCTATATAAAACCGAGTCCCTGGTATATATGCCATATTAAACAAACAATGTATTTATCTATTTATTTTTCTTTTATTTATATGTATGTGCTGTACATAATTGATTTAAATTACTTAGGTATATACTCCATATAGAGGTGCTCTTACTTACAGGAGGCTTATGCACAGAAGAAGAAACCGAGCGCCATCTGTCGTCATAATGTTCGTTAGCATGATTATGGCACGCCTGAACAACTTTTATAGATAATCCTAGATTATCTCAGATAAACTAGGATCATCTCAGATAAATTATCTCACTATTTTACATTAAGCTCAGATAAACCGGGATTATCTCGATTTTTTTCAGATAATCCCGGTTTATCTCAGAATTTTAAGATAAAGCGGGATTTTCTCAGCTTAATGCATATTTGAGATAATTCATTATATTCCTCACAAAATTAGATAAATAATTAACTGGAGAAAATCCGGGATTATCTGAAAATTCTGAGATAATCCGGGATTATCTGAGAATTTTGAGAAAATCGATTAACTGAAAAAAAGTAGCCAATAGAAAGCCACGACACATTGGAGGAAAATTTCATGGTCATAAGGGATAAGATATAGATACAATGGTGCATCTATACAGATAGAGAAGAATGAAAGATTACGCTCTTACGGGAAACGTTTTAGAAGTTTTAAATTTCCAAATTTGATAAAAATAACAATTGATTTATTCAGGATGTACATGTATGACAAGTGTATCGATAATAATGAAGATCAGAGGGATCTAGAATTTAGAAGTTTGTCTTGAGAGGTTTTTTGAAGAGAATTTGAATGTTATATCCGTATTTGTCTTTATGAAGATAGTGAAATATGTTACATAAATCTGGCATTCGCACAATTAACTAGGACAAATAAGTAAAATGTTGAAATAAGTTAAGCAAAGTTGAAATACACCATTTCGAAGTTCTAATGAGTTTCCTTTTAGAAAGTTATAATCTTTAAAAAAAAAAATATCACGCGCCGTTTTTCTTTCCTTAATTTTCCCTATTAAAAGAGTAAAATATGGTGCAGGAATTTATCATCCATTTATTGCAAAGTGTTACATTTTAGTACTTACTTGGTAAGTTGTATAAAGTGTTTGTTGTCAATTAGATAATCTAATCATGATAATGACAAATGCCCAATACCTGAAATATTTATTACCTTACAACTAACAAACCCTGTTAAAACGGGGTTTTGATCCCTGAAGGACGCCACACTTTGCAATGAATTAGATCTATATTTGTTAACGTTTTCAAATTAAATAAACTGAATGGATTTCTTAAAATTCTCAAATGGCTTTAATATTATTACAAACAAAACGAAACTTTTATTTAACATTTTTTGCAACTTTTATTTTTATTTTTGTTCTAAGAAAACCTTTCTTGCTTGGTTAACTAGTATGTGTTGATTACCTTCACTAATTACTAAAGATCAGACGACCTAATTAAGGATTTGTATAGACCAATCGTGTTACGTATCTCCAGTACTTCTCCATGGATAAGAGCTAAAACTACCAAAAACAAGTTCACCAGAATTAATCGAAAACTTCCAGAAAAAGCTACTAATAAGCTTATACTCTCATTACCAACTTATGTAGCAGATGTTACTATCAACATCCTAAACGGAATACTACCAGTAGAAGCCCAACTACATATCCGAGTACTTGGACTATTGAACAACATCTGTAATCAGCCCGAAAAAAGCATAGATAAATTGCTAGCTGACGACAACTTAAACTGAAAAATAGCCAAAGTTCTAGTTGCGTGTCGCTATAAAACATATGCCCAAGAAGTACGATCTACAAAATGGTACATGGACAACACCGTCAAAAAAAAATTATGGACCTCCAACATCAAGAAAACAGTACAGAGCTTCTAGTCTTAGAGTAACTTCAGTAAAACGCAACACTGTATTTTAGCTTCGAAGGCCGTACGGTGACCTATAGTTGTTAGTTTAAACACATTTTATTGTTCAAAAATGACAAATGGATTAGACACAAGTTTTTCAGCTTAGTAACGTCTTCTCCTATTGTTGTCAATTTCTGTGTCATTTGGTCTCTTGTGGAGAGTTGTCTCATTGGCAATCATACCACATCTTCTTTTTAATTTCCAAAACGACGAGTGTAAAAAAAAAGCAAATATGCAAACATACAGCCTGATTTATATTTACAACAAAAACAAAATGAAATACAGGAACAAAGACTCAATTACACAATATGTCATGACGGAGGAAGGCACATGCATTTTTGGAAGGGGCTAAAAAAAGGTCTAGTGCCAAACCATACCTTAAACTGAAACTATACATATGGGATAAGACCGAAGTCAGAACTTATAGTAAAAATTTGTTGAAAAAGGTCCAGGGTACCGTTTCACAAAGCCTTCGTAAGTCTACGTGTCATTGTACGTTCATCGTAAATAAATCGTAGGTTTTACAGCCGTTTCACAAAGCCGTCGTAAGTTAAGATGAGCGTAAATAATACGTAAATCCTGGCGTAACTTACTACAGCTATACCCAGTCGTATCTCGATCGTAGTTTTTCCGCGAATATGAATTAAACCATATCTAAGATGGCTTTATTCTCGATCAAGATGCCGCAAATGTTAGAAGACGAAGAAGAATCTTCAATATTAGAACCACACTTTCTTCGTTTGATCATTTTTTAAATGAAATGGATATTATATCCAGATACAGACTGGATAGACACAGTATCAATGAAATAACATTGGCAATAGAACCAGATATAAAACATGATACAAATAGGTCCCATGCACTTACTCCTGAAACGCAGGTTTTGTTAGCTTTGCGCTACTCACTGGTTCTCCAGTAAAGCACCCATTTTATGACGCTGATTTGTCCCACCGTAACAAAGCAAAACTAACGACTTCGAGTTATAGACCCGTAGCTTGTTATACTTATATCTGAGATTTTTATATTTCTTTATTATCTATATTTTTAATTTTTATAAAGTTTAGTACATATTGCACAACGATAGCGATCGTACCGGCCGTCATAATGTTTTCTTCGTAAACCTGTAATTCCCGTTAACGGATAGAAGACCAAGCAAGACTAAATATTTAGCACAGTATAGAGTGTGATATGAGTTAAATTTGATTATAAGGTTACCATAAATAATTTTGTTTATAAGGTTACCATAAATAGTTTTGTTAAATCGTCATTTATTCCAAATCATATCAGTCTTGAACACTAAACAAAGTTGAAAACTGCAGAGATTTGTTAAGCATGTAATCTCCGTGGAATGGTATATCCTAAACAAACACCTATTTTGAAAATAAATTCTACATCCAACAGATCGATATCGGTGTCAACATTCAATTTTAATACATGTCTTCAGATTCGCGTATTATGTTTTATAAATGACGAAATCATCGAAATGTAATCTCCGTGGAATATAATCTCCGTTCACGTTTTTGTGAAGAGTGCTTTCTTTCACGTCCGCACTTCTATCGAGTATGGCATGCCAAATAAACATTTTAGATAATAATTACGGATGGCGAATATATAAATTACAGATCAATAACTTACATTGTAATTCAGACGACATAAGAAGACACCATGTGACAATTTTAATTAGTCAATTGTTTTAGTGTAACAGAGTTGCTTTTTTTCTTAGATCTACAAAAAAAAAAAACACAAAAAAAACCTTTTATATCAATATTAATGCAAGTAAATAATTTTAACCCGTTTTTCAATATTAAAGATCTGAAACTTTTATTATTAATATAAATTTGATACAGAATTTAATACGATTAAACAATTATGCAAGTAGTCATAAAAATTGCTCTGCCTAATGAGTTTAATAAATCATATTGCACAGGGAGAGAAGCTTTTAAATACTTTCTTTCATTAAAAATGAAATTACGACGTCGGCTGAGAGGGCATGGTATATATTGCCCGTTACATTTATTAACAACACCTTGTACAAATATTCTTTTCGAAAATAGAAGTTAAATAGAACAAACAAAACTATCCGTCACAATGATATATAAGGGTCTGGATTAGGGGGGAAAAAGGGGGTGGGTGGGTTTTACATTTCTGTATTCTGTAATTCTTTTGGCCATTTTTCTCTATTCTGTAAGAAATATGCTTATTCTGTAAATTCTTGTGTTCAGATCGTGCATATGAAAATTTCCTGTTGTATCATGATTTTGACATGATAGATCTTTTTGTCTGTATCAACGACATATGTATGACGACACTACCCCGTGACCCCTCACCCCTGAATCTGTCACTGTACTGCATAAATGATACCATTTATCAATTTTGATTTATATGATAAAAACAAAACACGGGGGAAAACTATTTTAATTTCTTTGTAATAATTTGGATATCTGGGATAATAAGCAGTAGATAAGATGACATTATGTATATTTGATCATACATGTATTTGGTTTGTAATATGAGGTACTTTTACTGCAATCTAATTAAAGTACCGGTAGTAAATCGTAAAAAGTAGATTTAAGAGAAATCTGAAATCTGATAGAATAAAAATTCGATCACCTGAACTAGATATTATCCTTGATAGCCCAACTGTCCAACGTTATCATTTGAAGTGAAAAATATTTGAATCTACATTTTAAATTGATACAAAAAATCAAAATTCTCTGCTCTATAGATTTTCATAAATGGAGTCTAAAATATATCCATAATAAATGCACCGTATCAAATGCATATATGAGAACAACTACTTAAAAACTGCTACGCGTCGCATACTATGTATACAGACATCCATAATAAATGCACCGTATCAAATGCATATATGAGAACAACTACTTATAAACTGCTACGCGTCGCATACTATGTATAGAGACATGCATCATAAATCTAAGTTAAAAGACAAATTTAAAAAAAGAAAGGAATTCTAAAAGCTTTCTTTGACAAATTTTATACTAACTTCATTTTAACAAGTTTAAATTACATTTTCTAAAATAGAACTAAGAACTGTTTGTAATGTTGTAAATTTAATTCGTTTGAAATTTTTATTCAAATACGCTGTTGAAGATAACTAAGCGCCAATAAAATACAATAATTTTGTATTTTATAAATTAGTGTCTTCGATAATGAAAAATTCGTCATCGAACAGTCTTATTATCATGTCGGTATTCGAAATGACTCGTTTCATTGTTATTACAAAAATAGGTCATAATAACATGACAGAGTTTTTTTGCTTCAGAATGTTCTAGATAAATATACAAAAAGCAAATTTTAGACAATGTACCCTCATAAGCCTGGAAGTGGCTGGTCACATATAGTTAACGGCGTTTTTCTCACAATGATGTTCTACCTCCATAAGCCTGGAAATGTCGTGGCGGGTCACATATAATTAATCCTTCTGACTTCATAAATTTTGTTAGAGAGTCGGCTGAATTAAGACGTTATATGATGAAAATCAATTAATTTCCTTCCGTGAAAATGCATCGCATGTACAATAGAAATGAATCGCCCCTACAGTGAAAATGAAAGTCTTGTATCATTATTCGACAGTAAACATGAATCGCATAACGAACACAGCATAGTGGAATTTAATTCAATATCAACAAGCTGAATAAAAAAAACCTGTTTTAAGTTATACAACATTAATAATTATGTTAAAAGGTACATTTTTCTGCAAATGAAACTTAACTGCTGCTTTTAAATCTCTTGCACGCTCTGTTCGTCAACTATTCTTAATATTTATCTATTTGTGTATCAATTTTACACCTGGATGGCTGTAGGCGCGATGAAAACCCGTCCGCATCTCATACCTAAATCATGAATTTATAAAAACAGTACACATTATATCTTATTTCTTATTCTATTCAAAAATCATGAATTTGTCTTCTGTTTATTTATCCTTCTACATTAGAAATTCATAACGGATACAGTGAAAATGGTATTTCAGGATTCACACATTATATACACTGGTTTTGTTTATTTTTATTGGACTTTCTTTTAATTCTTTTTCAACGACAACGCATGCAACTTCTTATTTCTTGTTTGAAAATTCTTCTCTTGGTCATAAATCTGCATGAAATATTTGCCACTGTACGTTCAGAAAACAGCAATCAATCAATCATATCTCCTCTAAAATTGCAGTACTATAATAACTTTAGACATAATCAAATAATTGTTAAAAATATCGTTTAATCCTTTGATCAGATATAAACACGTCTCGTCACTCTCCTATTATTTCAAATTTCCGATACAAAGAAAAAAAGTATTATTGAATATCAAAGGAAGTAACCCATCAAAGATACAAGGCTTGTGTTTCGTCTACAAATGAAAAACATACGAACACACCCACTCACCTGATTCGCTCGTTCTAACAAATATAAAAATTCAAAATATAAAAACAATTATATACAAAATAAAGATTAAGGTCACCCCGGATGCCGCACAAATGCCAAGGCAACGAACGACAAACCGGAAAGGACATACTTGGATTCCAAACCGATACCGCTAAATGCCCAGCTGTATTCCTGGAAGAGGAAAGGCGAAAATCCTACAATAAAGCATCTCGGAAAGAAACTACCGATCCATTAGGGGAACAACAGCTAAAACCCTCAGACATCAAATAGATTGGTCTGATAGTTTCCCACATGGAAACTACTAATGGATTCCATCTGACCACATGTCTCAAACCTGAAAATATCTGCAGAAAATTTCCTCAACAAAAAAATATAATCCAAAACATAAAAAATAAGATGTAAGGATAACAATATTTATCCATGAAACCAATTTGGCAAAACAATTTCAATGATGTTGAAGGATTCTCTCTGCAAACATTTTCACGTCCGCTCTCATCGGCATGCTCGACTCATCGATCTGTGAAAGAAGAGTGTGCCATATTCCAATTTAAATAAACTACGATTCACACCTCCTGTGTACAGCTAGAGTTCCGTTTTACGATACACTTACGATGATACACAGTGCGTAACTTGCGATCAACTTAGTAGTCCTTTACGATGCCTTTGTGAAACACACGAAACGGGAACGTAGAACCACACGTAAACGGATAGTAAAATGATAAGGTGATCGTAAGTTAAGAAGGCTTTGTGAAACGGTGGCCAGATCAACACAATACAGACAAAAAAAATATACCAATAAATAGGACACAAAAGAACGATCTGATAGTACTAGCATTTTATAACCTAGTTCAACATGTTCAAAGCCAGTAAACTTTGATAGATCATACAGAGTGGTGATATATATGCAGAGTGGTGGTAGATGTCCAGAATGGTGATATATAAACGAAGTGGTGATAGATATACAGAACGGTGATAGATATGCAGAGTGGTAGAAGATATACAGAGTGTTAATAGATATAAAGAGTGGTGGTAGATATACAGAGTGGTGATATATATACAGAGTGGTGATAGATATACATAGTGGATATAGATATGCAGAAAGGTGGTAGATATACAGAGTGGTGATAGATATACAGAGTGGTGATATCTATACAAAGTGGTGATAAATATACAAAATGATGATATATAAACGAAGTGGTGATAGATATACAGAATGGTGATAGATATACAGAGTGGTGATATATATACAGGGTGGTGGTAGATATACAGGATGGGGATAGATATACAGAGTTGTGATATATATACACAGTGGTGATAGATATACAGAGTGGTAATAGATATACAGAGTGGTGATAGATATACAGCGTGGGGGTAGATATACAGAGTGGTGGTAGATATACAGAGTGGTGATAGATATACAAAATGGTGATAGATATATAAAGTGGTGATAGATATGCAGAGTGGTGGTAGATATACAGAGTGGTGGTAGATATACAGAATAGTGAAAGATATACAGAGTGGTGATATATATACAGAGTAGTGAATGATATACAGAGTGGTGATATATATGCAGAGTAGTGGTAGATATACAGAATGGTGATAGATATACAGAGTGGTGATAGATATACAGAGTAGTGGTAGATATACAGAGTGGTGATAGATAACAAAGTGGTGATAGATATATAAAGTTGTGATAGATATGCAGAGTGCTGGTAGATATACAGAGTGGTGGTAGATATACAGAGGGGTGATACATATACAAAGTAGTGATATATATACAAAGTGGGGATAGATATACAGAGTGGAGATATATAACGTGGTGAGAGATATGCAGAGTGGTGGTAGATATACAGAGTGGTGGTAGATATAAAGTGTGATGGTAGATATACAGAGTGGTGATAGATATACAAAGTGGTGATATATATACAGAGTGGAGATAGATATGCAGAGTGGTGGTAGATATACAGAGTGGTGATAGATATACAGAGTGGTGATAGATATACAAAGTGGTGATATATATACAGAATGGTGATATATAAACGAAGTGGTGATAGATATACAGAATGTGATAGATATACAGAGTGGTAGTAGATATACAGAGTGTTGATAGATATACAGAGTGGTGGTAGATATACAGAGTGGTGATAGATATACAAAGTGGTGATAGATATACAGAGTGGTGATAGATATACAAAGTGAGGATAAATATACAAAGTGGTGATAGATATACAGAGTGGTGATAGATATACAGAGTGGTGGTAGATTAACAAAGTGGCGATATATATACAGAGTATTGATAGATATACAAACGAAGGATAGATATAGTGGAAATAGATATACAGAGTGGTGGTAGATATACAGAGTGATGAAAGATATATACAGATTGGTGATAGATATGCAGATTGGTGATAGATATGCAGAGTGGTGATAGATATACAGAGTGGTGATAGATATACGAGTGGTGATAGATATACAGAGTAGTGATAGATATACAGAGTGGTGATAGATATACAGAGTAGTAATAGTTATATTAGGAACTTGTTGAATGTCTTATAGTGATGGCAAATACATGTTGAATGTCCTATATCTAAAGCAGGTACTTATTGAATATCCTATCGGTATAGTAGGTACTTGTTGAATGTTCTATATAGTAGTATATAACAGGTACGGTTTGAATTCCTATTGTTATACTAGGAACTTGTTGAATGTCCTATAGTTATAGCAGTTCCTTGGTGAATGTCCCAAAGCTATAGCAGGTACTTATTGAATGTCCTATAGTCATAGATGGTACTCGAGTAATGAGTGGAGATAGATATGTGTGTAATGCAGAGTGGTGGTAGATATACAGAGTGGTGATAGATATACAGAGTGGTGATAGATATACAGAGTGTTGATAAATATACAAAGTGGTGATAGATATATATAAAGTGGTGATAGATATGAAGAGTGGTGGTAGATATACAGAGTGGTGATCGATATACAAAATGGTACTAGATATATAAAGATGTGATAGATATGCAGAGTGGTGGTAGATATACAAAGTGGTGATAGATATACAGAGTAGAGATAGATATGCAGAGTGGTGGTAGATGGACGAATATAGTTCCTTTTAATTAGAGTGTATTTTTTCTTATTTTTTTTTCTTTCCCTTCCTCACTCATTTCTTAGTTTTTTGTGGGTGGAAATAAAAGAAGAGAGGTGAAATAAACTTTTGGATGTTGTATTTTAACTGATTTTGATATGGAAAGAGTGATTAGGCCAGGTGCAAAAAGGTGATATTTACAGTTTTCGGAACATCTCTTGACTTGTCCATAGGGGTATGGATGTGTATTGGCTAAATTTGTAAGAGTCATTGGTTCAATCTTTCTGAATTTTGGATATATTTTTGGACTAGTACTATACATTACACACACAAAAGATTTGACAAAAATGCAAGGTGCAATTTTTTTAATGAAACAAAACGTTATAAAGAACTAATAGGGGAATTTAATTGTGGTCTGTGGCCTAAGAGGTGAATTCAGGAAATATTGAATTTGTACTTTGACAACTTCACTGAATGATCTATTGGTATTAATTTGTCAAACTACATGAGAATAAATGATTTCCACTTTTATTTGATAGAAATTTTGTAAAAAAGTGACATTTCAGCCTACATGCCCAAAATTGAACTTTTTCAGTTGTTTCAATATTTTTACAAAAGTAGCATGCTTACTTTCTCTCTGACAGATTTTTCTGGTTTTCTATTTGTGTTTGTGGTATCTAATGTAGATGTTTAACTCATTTTTGAACACTGAACACAAAAAAAAGTAGATAAAATCAGAATAAGAGTGCAAAATGTGCTGCTTTAATGGTCTTAGTCTAACGGTCAGTATGAAGCAAGTGAAAAATGAGGTTCTATGCACATACAAGTTGAATTCCTTTTAGCAGATTTCACTGAATCTGTATCAAAAGCACTTATTACTGGTTGTTTGACCTTGTCTGTTTCACAGACTACCTTTATTTTATTTTGTTTGATAGCTAGTGGTTAAAATATTGGCCTTTTGAGGCTGAAATTTCATGCCGGTTTTAAAAAGTAAAGTAAATAACTTTGCTTCAAATCATACTGTCTACATATATAGTTGAAAGTGACAGTCATGTTACATCCAGGCTCCATGTTTTATCATATCTAAACAAAGATTTGAGCAAAAAGAAGCATATCTCTATCTACCATATCATTTATATGCTTTTTAATATGCAAATGTGGGGAACGACCTAAATTGACAACCTGTTTTTTTAAGCTTGACATTGCTGAAGACAATTTTATTCACATGTGTTATGCTATTTGAAACTTATATTTCCATTAAAAGTACATTTATAACATGTAAAAGGTTTTTTTATACCTTAACAACTTCAGAAAATTGTGGTAAGTGAAAAATATTACATTTCATATAAGGCCTCACATCATTTGAAAACCTCTATTTTTTGGCACAGGCTCATATAAAATTTACTTCTGGCCATTTTTTATAAGTCTGAAACATGAAGTATGCTATCTGTTGCTTTTAATAGGTGATAACTTATACATAGAAACATTAAAAAATGTAAGTTTTGGTATATTTTGGTTTTTAGAAGCCCAAATTTGATAGTTGAAATTGTTCTAATTCAACGCCACAATTCAGCACCCAAAGTTCAGATATAAAAAATGCCACATTTTTTATAATTGGTATCATATGGCTTTGAAACTTTGTAAACTGTTTTGTTTTATAATACACTAAGCTTAAATCATGCCAAGTTTTATTAGAATTGGTCAAGTTTTAGACCCCTAATAGGCCCAAGACCACAATTAATGATCCCGCTTTTCGTTGTCCACGAATATAGTTCCTTTTAATTAGAGTGTATTTTTTCTTATTTTTTTTTCTTTCCCTTCCTCACTCATTTCTTAGTTTTTTGTGGGTGGAAATAAAAGAAGAGAGGTGAAATAAACTTTTGGATGTTGTATTTTAACTGATTTTGATATGGAAAGAGTGATTAGGCCAGGTGCAAAAAGGTGATATTTACAGTTTTCGGAACATCTCTTGACTTGTCCATAGGGGTATGGATGTGTATTGGCTAAATTTGTAAGAGTCATTGGTTCAATCTTTCTGAATTTTGGATATATTTTTGGACTAGTACTATACATTACACACACAAAAGATTTGACAAAAATGCAAGGTGCAATTTTTTTAATGAAACAAAACGTTATAAAGAACTAATAGGGGAATTTAATTGTGGTCTGTGGCCTAAGAGGTGAATTCAGGAAATATTGAATTTGTACTTTGACAACTTCACTGAATGATCTATTGTTATTAATTTGTCAAACTACATGAGAATAAATGATTTCCACTTTTATTTGATAGAAATTTTGTAAAAAAGTGACATTTCAGCCTACATGCCCAAAATTGAACTTTTTCAGTTGTTTCAATATTTTTACAAAAGTAGCATGCTTACTTTCTCTCTGACAGATTTTTCTGGTTTTCTATTTGTGTTTGTGGTATCTAATGTAGATGTTTAACTCATTTTTGAACACTGAACACAAAAAAAAGTAGATAAAATCAGAATAAGAGTGCAAAATGTGCTGCTTTAATGGTCTTAGTCTAACGGTCAGTATGAAGCAAGTGAAAAATGAGGTTCTATGCACATACAAGTTGAATTCCTTTTAGCAGATTTCACTGAATCTGTATCAAAAGCACTTATTACTGGTTGTTTGACCTTGTCTGTTTCACAGACTACCTTTATTTTATTTTGTTTGATAGCTAGTGGTTAAAATATTGGCCTTTTGAGGCTGAAATTTCATGCCGGTTTTAAAAAGTAAAGTAAATAACTTTGCTTCAAATCATACTGTCTACATATATAGTTGAAAGTGACAGTCATGTTACATCCAGGCTCCATGTTTTATCATATCTAAACAAAGATTTGAGCAAAAAGAAGCATATCTCTATCTACCATATCATTTATATGCTTTTTAATATGCAAATGTGGGGAACGACCTAAATTGACAACCTGTTTTTTTAAGCTTGACATTGCTGAAGACAATTTTATTCACATGTGTTATGCTATTTGAAACTTATATTTCCATTAAAAGTACATTTATAACATGTAAAAGGTTTTTTTATACCTTAACAACTTCAGAAAATTGTGGTAAGTGAAAAATATTACATTTCATATAAGGCCTCACATCATTTGAAAACCTCTATTTTTTGGCACAGGCTCATATAAAATTTACTTCTGGCCATTTTTTATAAGTCTGAAACATGAAGTATGCTATCTGTTGCTTTTAATAGGTGATAACTTATACATAGAAACATTAAAAAATGTAAGTTTTGGTATATTTTGGTTTTTAGAAGCCCAAATTTGATAGTTGAAATTGTTCTAATTCAACGCCACAATTCAGCACCCAAAGTTCAGATATAAAAAATGCCACATTTTTTATAATTGGTATCATATGGCTTTGAAACTTTGTAAACTGTTTTGTTTTATAATACACTAAGCTTAAATCATGCCAAGTTTTATTAGAATTGGTCAAGTTTTAGACCCCTAATAGGCCCAAGACCACAATTAATGATCCCGCTTTTCGTTGTCCACGAATATAGTTCCTTTTAATTAGAGTGTATTTTTTCTTATTTTTTTTTCTTTCCCTTCCTCACTCATTTCTTAGTTTTTTGTGGGTGGAAATAAAAGAAGAGAGGTGAAATAAACTTTTGGATGTTGTATTTTAACTGATTTTGATATGGAAAGAGTGATTAGGCCAGGTGCAAAAAGGTGATATTTACAGTTTTCGGAACATCTCTTGACTTGTCCATAGGGGTATGGATGTGTATTGGCTAAATTTGTAAGAGTCATTGGTTCAATCTTTCTGAATTTTGGATATATTTTTGGACTAGTACTATACATTACACACACAAAAGATTTGACAAAAATGCAAGGTGCAATTTTTTTAATGAAACAAAACGTTATAAAGAACTAATAGGGGAATTTAATTGTGGTCTGTGGCCTAAGAGGTGAATTCAGGAAATATTGAATTTGTACTTTGACAACTTCACTGAATGATCTATTGGTATTAATTTGTCAAACTACATGAGAATAAATGATTTCCACTTTTATTTGATAGAAATTTTGTAAAAAAGTGACATTTCAGCCTACATGCCCAAAATTGAACTTTTTCAGTTGTTTCAATATTTTTACAAAAGTAGCATGCTTACTTTCTCTCTGACAGATTTTTCTGGTTTTCTATTTGTGTTTGTGGTATCTAATGTAGATGTTTAACTCATTTTTGAACACTGAACACAAAAAAAAGTAGATAAAATCAGAATAAGAGTGCAAAATGTGCTGCTTTAATGGTCTTAGTCTAACGGTCAGTATGAAGCAAGTGAAAAATGAGGTTCTATGCACATACAAGTTGAATTCCTTTTAGCAGATTTCACTGAATCTGTATCAAAAGCACTTATTACTGGTTGTTTGACCTTGTCTGTTTCACAGACTACCTTTATTTTATTTTGTTTGATAGCTAGTGGTTAAAATATTGGCCTTTTGAGGCTGAAATTTCATGCCGGTTTTAAAAAGTAAAGTAAATAACTTTGCTTCAAATCATACTGTCTACATATATAGTTGAAAGTGACAGTCATGTTACATCCAGGCTCCATGTTTTATCATATCTAAACAAAGATTTGAGCAAAAAGAAGCATATCTCTATCTACCATATCATTTATATGCTTTTTAATATGCAAATGTGGGGAACGACCTAAATTGACAACCTGTTTTTTTAAGCTTGACATTGCTGAAGACAATTTTATTCACATGTGTTATGCTATTTGAAACTTATATTTCCATTAAAAGTACATTTATAACATGTAAAAGGTTTTTTTATACCTTAACAACTTCAGAAAATTGTGGTAAGTGAAAAATATTACATTTCATATAAGGCCTCACATCATTTGAAAACCTCTATTTTTTGGCACAGGCTCATATAAAATTTACTTCTGGCCATTTTTTATAAGTCTGAAACATGAAGTATGCTATCTGTTGCTTTTAATAGGTGATAACTTATACATAGAAACATTAAAAAATGTAAGTTTTGGTATATTTTGGTTTTTAGAAGCCCAAATTTGATAGTTGAAATTGTTCTAATTCAACGCCACAATTCAGCACCCAAAGTTCAGATATAAAAAATGCCACATTTTTTATAATTGGTATCATATGGCTTTGAAACTTTGTAAACTGTTTTGTTTTATAATACACTAAGCTTAAATCATGCCAAGTTTTATTAGAATTGGTCAAGTTTTAGACCCCTAATAGGCCCAAGACCACAATTAATGATCCCGCTTTTCGTTGTCCACGAATATAGTTCCTTTTAATTAGAGTGTATTTTTTCTTATTTTTTTTTCTTTCCCTTCCTCACTCATTTCTTAGTTTTTTGTGGGTGGAAATAAAAGAAGAGAGGTGAAATAAACTTTTGGATGTTGTATTTTAACTGATTTTGATATGGAAAGAGTGATTAGGCCAGGTGCAAAAAGGTGATATTTACAGTTTTCGGAACATCTCTTGACTTGTCCATAGGGGTATGGATGTGTATTGGCTAAATTTGTAAGAGTCATTGGTTCAATCTTTCTGAATTTTGGATATATTTTTGGACTAGTACTATACATTACACACACAAAAGATTTGACAAAAATGCAAGGTGCAATTTTTTAAATGAAACAAAACGTTATAAAGAACTAATAGGGGAATTTAATTGTGGTCTGTGGCCTAAGAGGTGAATTCAGGAAATATTGAATTTGTACTTTGACAACTTCACTGAATGATCTATTGGTATTAATTTGTCAAACTACATGAGAATAAATGATTTCCACTTTTATTTGATAGAAATTTTGTAAAAAAGTGACATTTCAGCCTACATGCCCAAAATTGAACTTTTTCAGTTGTTTCAATATTTTTACAAAAGTAGCATGCTTACTTTCTCTCTGACAGATTTTTCTGGTTTTCTATTTGTGTTTGTGGTATCTAATGTAGATGTTTAACTCATTTTTGAACACTGAACACAAAAAAAAGTAGATAAAATCAGAATAAGAGTGCAAAATGTGCTGCTTTAATGGTCTTAGTCTAACGGTCAGTATGAAGCAAGTGAAAAATGAGGTTCTATGCACATACAAGTTGAATTCCTTTTAGCAGATTTCACTGAATCTGTATCAAAAGCACTTATTACTGGTTGTTTGACCTTGTCTGTTTCACAGACTACCTTTATTTTATTTTGTTTGATAGCTAGTGGTTAAAATATTGGCCTTTTGAGGCTGAAATTTCATGCCGGTTTTAAAAAGTAAAGTAAATAACTTTGCTTCAAATCATACTGTCTACATATATAGTTGAAAGTGACAGTCATGTTACATCCAGGCTCCATGTTTTATCATATCTAAACAAAGATTTGAGCAAAAAGAAGCATATCTCTATCTACCATATCATTTATATGCTTTTTAATATGCAAATGTGGGGAACGACCTAAATTGACAACCTGTTTTTTTAAGCTTGACATTGCTGAAGACAATTTTATTCACATGTGTTATGCTATTTGAAACTTATATTTCCATTAAAAGTACATTTATAACATGTAAAAGGTTTTTTTATACCTTAACAACTTCAGAAAATTGTGGTAAGTGAAAAATATTACATTTCATATAAGGCCTCACATCATTTGAAAACCTCTATTTTTTGGCACAGGCTCATATAAAATTTACTTCTGGCCATTTTTTATAAGTCTGAAACATGAAGTATGCTATCTGTTGCTTTTAATAGGTGATAACTTATACATAGAAACATTAAAAAATGTAAGTTTTGGTATATTTTGGTTTTTAGAAGCCCAAATTTGATAGTTGAAATTGTTCTAATTCAACGCCACAATTCAGCACCCAAAGTTCAGATATAAAAAATGCCACATTTTTTATAATTGGTATCATATGGCTTTGAAACTTTGTAAACTGTTTTGTTTTATAATACACTAAGCTTAAATCATGCCAAGTTTTATTAGAATTGGTCAAGTTTTAGACCCCTAATAGGCCCAAGACCACAATTAATGATCCCGCTTTTCGTTGTCCACGAATATAGTTCCTTTTAATTAGAGTGTATTTTTTCTTATTTTTTTTTCTTTCCCTTCCTCACTCATTTCTTAGTTTTTTGTGGGTGGAAATAAAAGAAGAGAGGTGAAATAAACTTTTGGATGTTGTATTTTAACTGATTTTGATATGGAAAGAGTGATTAGGCCAGGTGCAAAAAGGTGATATTTACAGTTTTCGGAACATCTCTTGACTTGTCCATAGGGGTATGGATGTGTATTGGCTAAATTTGTAAGAGTCATTGGTTCAATCTTTCTGAATTTTGGATATATTTTTGGACTAGTACTATACATTACACACACAAAAGATTTGACAAAAATGCAAGGTGCAATTTTTTTAATGAAACAAAACGTTATAAAGAACTAATAGGGGAATTTAATTGTGGTCTGTGGCCTAAGAGGTGAATTCAGGAAATATTGAATTTGTACTTTGACAACTTCACTGAATGATCTATTGGTATTAATTTGTCAAACTACATGAGAATAAATGATTTCCACTTTTATTTGATAGAAATTTTGTAAAAAAGTGACATTTCAGCCTACATGCCCAAAATTGAACTTTTTCAGTTGTTTCAATATTTTTACAAAAGTAGCATGCTTACTTTCTCTCTGACAGATTTTTCTGGTTTTCTATTTGTGTTTGTGGTATCTAATGTAGATGTTTAACTCATTTTTGAACACTGAACACAAAAAAAAGTAGATAAAATCAGAATAAGAGTGCAAAATGTGCTGCTTTAATGGTCTTAGTCTAACGGTCAGTATGAAGCAAGTGAAAAATGAGGTTCTATGCACATACAAGTTGAATTCCTTTTAGCAGATTTCACTGAATCTGTATCAAAAGCACTTATTACTGGTTGTTTGACCTTGTCTGTTTCACAGACTACCTTTATTTTATTTTGTTTGATAGCTAGTGGTTAAAATATTGGCCTTTTGAGGCTGAAATTTCATGCCGGTTTTAAAAAGTAAAGTAAATAACTTTGCTTCAAATCATACTGTCTACATATATAGTTGAAAGTGACAGTCATGTTACATCCAGGCTCCATGTTTTATCATATCTAAACAAAGATTTGAGCAAAAAGAAGCATATCTCTATCTACCATATCATTTATATGCTTTTTAATATGCAAATGTGGGGAACGACCTAAATTGACAACCTGTTTTTTTAAGCTTGACATTGCTGAAGACAATTTTATTCACATGTGTTATGCTATTTGAAACTTATATTTCCATTAAAAGTACATTTATAACATGTAAAAGGTTTTTTTATACCTTAACAACTTCAGAAAATTGTGGTAAGTGAAAAATATTACATTTCATATAAGGCCTCACATCATTTGAAAACCTCTATTTTTTGGCACAGGCTCATATAAAATTTACTTCTGGCCATTTTTTATAAGTCTGAAACATGAAGTATGCTATCTGTTGCTTTTAATAGGTGATAACTTATACATAGAAACATTAAAAAATGTAAGTTTTGGTATATTTTGGTTTTTAGAAGCCCAAATTTGATAGTTGAAATTGTTCTAATTCAACGCCACAATTCAGCACCCAAAGTTCAGATATAAAAAATGCCACATTTTTTATAATTGGTATCATATGGCTTTGAAACTTTGTAAACTGTTTTGTTTTATAATACACTAAGCTTAAATCATGCCAAGTTTTATTAGAATTGGTCAAGTTTTAGACCCCTAATAGGCCCAAGACCACAATTAATGATCCCGCTTTTCGTTGTCCACGAATATAGTTCCTTTTAATTAGAGTGTATTTTTTCTTATTTTTTTTTCTTTCCCTTCCTCACTCATTTCTTAGTTTTTTGTGGGTGGAAATAAAAGAAGAGAGGTGAAATAAACTTTTGGATGTTGTATTTTAACTGATTTTGATATGGAAAGAGTGATTAGGCCAGGTGCAAAAAGGTGATATTTACAGTTTTCGGAACATCTCTTGACTTGTCCATAGGGGTATGGATGTGTATTGGCTAAATTTGTAAGAGTCATTGGTTCAATCTTTCTGAATTTTGGATATATTTTTGGACTAGTACTATACATTACACACACAAAAGATTTGACAAAAATGCAAGGTGCAATTTTTTAAATGAAACAAAACGTTATAAAGAACTAATAGGGGAATTTAATTGTGGTCTGTGGCCTAAGAGGTGAATTCAGGAAATATTGAATTTGTACTTTGACAACTTCACTGAATGATCTATTGGTATTAATTTGTCAAACTACATGAGAATAAATGATTTCCACTTTTATTTGATAGAAATTTTGTAAAAAAGTGACATTTCAGCCTACATGCCCAAAATTGAACTTTTTCAGTTGTTTCAATATTTTTACAAAAGTAGCATGCTTACTTTCTCTCTGACAGATTTTTCTGGTTTTCTATTTGTGTTTGTGGTATCTAATGTAGATGTTTAACTCATTTTTGAACACTGAACACAAAAAAAAGTAGATAAAATCAGAATAAGAGTGCAAAATGTGCTGCTTTAATGGTCTTAGTCTAACGGTCAGTATGAAGCAAGTGAAAAATGAGGTTCTATGCACATACAAGTTGAATTCCTTTTAGCAGATTTCACTGAATCTGTATCAAAAGCACTTATTACTGGTTGTTTGACCTTGTCTGTTTCACAGACTACCTTTATTTTATTTTGTTTGATAGCTAGTGGTTAAAATATTGGCCTTTTGAGGCTGAAATTTCATGCCGGTTTTAAAAAGTAAAGTAAATAACTTTGCTTCAAATCATACTGTCTACATATATAGTTGAAAGTGACAGTCATGTTACATCCAGGCTCCATGTTTTATCATATCTAAACAAAGATTTGAGCAAAAAGAAGCATATCTCTATCTACCATATCATTTATATGCTTTTTAATATGCAAATGTGGGGAACGACCTAAATTGACAACCTGTTTTTTTAAGCTTGACATTGCTGAAGACAATTTTATTCACATGTGTTATGCTATTTGAAACTTATATTTCCATTAAAAGTACATTTATAACATGTAAAAGGTTTTTTTATACCTTAACAACTTCAGAAAATTGTGGTAAGTGAAAAATATTACATTTCATATAAGGCCTCACATCATTTGAAAACCTCTATTTTTTGGCACAGGCTCATATAAAATTTACTTCTGGCCATTTTTTATAAGTCTGAAACATGAAGTATGCTATCTGTTGCTTTTAATAGGTGATAACTTATACATAGAAACATTAAAAAATGTAAGTTTTGGTATATTTTGGTTTTTAGAAGCCCAAATTTGATAGTTGAAATTGTTCTAATTCAACGCCACAATTCAGCACCCAAAGTTCAGATATAAAAAATGCCACATTTTTTATAATTGGTATCATATGGCTTTGAAACTTTGTAAACTGTTTTGTTTTATAATACACTAAGCTTAAATCATGCCAAGTTTTATTAGAATTGGTCAAGTTTTAGACCCCTAATAGGCCCAAGACCACAATTAATGATCCCGCTTTTCGTTGTCCACGAATATAGTTCCTTTTAATTAGAGTGTATTTTTTCTTATTTTTTTTCTTTCCCTTCCTCACTCATTTCTTAGTTTTTTGTGGGTGGAAATAAAAGAAGAGAGGTGAAATAAACTTTTGGATGTTGTATTTTAACTGATTTTGATATGGAAAGAGTGATTAGGCCAGGTGCAAAAAGGTGATATTTACAGTTTTCGGAACATCTCTTGACTTGTCCATAGGGGTATGGATGTGTATTGGCTAAATTTGTAAGAGTCATTGGTTCAATCTTTCTGAATTTTGGATATATTTTTGGACTAGTACTCTACATTACACACACAAAAGATTTGACAAAAATGCAAGGTGCAATTTTTTTAATGAAACAAAACGTTATAAAGAACTAATAGGGGAATTTAATTGTGGTCTGTGGCCTAAGAGGTGAATTCAGGAAATATTGAATTTGTACTTTGACAACTTCACTGAATGATCTATTGGTATTAATTTGTCAAACTACATGAGAATAAATGATTTCCACTTTTATTTGATAGAAATTTTGTAAAAAAGTGACATTTCAGCCTACATGCCCAAAATTGAACTTTTTCAGTTGTTTCAATATTTTTACAAAAGTAGCATGCTTACTTTCTCTCTGACAGATTTTTCTGGTTTTCTATTTGTGTTTGTGGTATCTAATGTAGATGTTTAACTCATTTTTGAACACTGAACACAAAAAAAAGTAGATAAAATCAGAATAAGAGTGCAAAATGTGCTGCTTTAATGGTCTTAGTCTAACGGTCAGTATGAAGCAAGTGAAAAATGAGGTTCTATGCACATACAAGTTGAATTCCTTTTAGCAGATTTCACTGAATCTGTATCAAAAGCACTTATTACTGGTTGTTTGACCTTGTCTGTTTCACAGACTACCTTTATTTTATTTTGTTTGATAGCTAGTGGTTAAAATATTGGCCTTTTGAGGCTGAAATTTCATGCCGGTTTTAAAAAGTAAAGTAAATAACTTTGCTTCAAATCATACTGTCTACATATATAGTTGAAAGTGACAGTCATGTTACATCCAGGCTCCATGTTTTATCATATCTAAACAAAGATTTGAGCAAAAAGAAGCATATCTCTATCTACCATATCATTTATATGCTTTTTAATATGCAAATGTGGGGAACGACCTAAATTGACAACCTGTTTTTTTAAGCTTGACATTGCTGAAGACAATTTTATTCACATGTGTTATGCTATTTGAAACTTATATTTCCATTAAAAGTACATTTATAACATGTAAAAGGTTTTTTTATACCTTAACAACTTCAGAAAATTGTGGTAAGTGAAAAATATTACATTTCATATAAGGCCTCACATCATTTGAAAACCTCTATTTTTTGGCACAGGCTCATATAAAATTTACTTCTGGCCATTTTTTATAAGTCTGAAACATGAAGTATGCTATCTGTTGCTTTTAATAGGTGATAACTTATACATAGAAACATTAAAAAATGTAAGTTTTGGTATATTTTGGTTTTTAGAAGCCCAAATTTGATAGTTGAAATTGTTCTAATTCAACGCCACAATTCAGCACCCAAAGTTCAGATATAAAAAATGCCACATTTTTTATAATTGGTATCATATGGCTTTGAAACTTTGTAAACTGTTTTGTTTTATAATACACTAAGCTTAAATCATGCCAAGTTTTATTAGAATTGGTCAAGTTTTAGACCCCTAATAGGCCCAAGACCACAATTAATGATCCCGCTTTTCGTTGTCCACGAATATAGTTCCTTTTAATTAGAGTGTATTTTTTCTTATTTTTTTTTCTTTCCCTTCCTCACTCATTTCTTAGTTTTTTGTGGGTGGAAATAAAAGAAGAGAGGTGAAATAAACTTTTGGATGTTGTATTTTAACTGATTTTGATATGGAAAGAGTGATTAGGCCAGGTGCAAAAAGGTGATATTTACAGTTTTCGGAACATCTCTTGACTTGTCCATAGGGGTATGGATGTGTATTGGCTAAATTTGTAAGAGTCATTGGTTCAATCTTTCTGAATTTTGGATATATTTTTGGACTAGTACTATACATTACACACACAAAAGATTTGACAAAAATGCAAGGTGCAATTTTTTTAATGAAACAAAACGTTATAAAGAACTAATAGGGGAATTTAATTGTGGTCTGTGGCCTAAGAGGTGAATTCAGGAAATATTGAATTTGTACTTTGACAACTTCACTGAATGATCTATTGTTATTAATTTGTCAAACTACATGAGAATAAATGATTTCCACTTTTATTTGATAGAAATTTTGTAAAAAAGTGACATTTCAGCCTACATGCCCAAAATTGAACTTTTTCAGTTGTTTCAATATTTTTACAAAAGTAGCATGCTTACTTTCTCTCTGACAGATTTTTCTGGTTTTCTATTTGTGTTTGTGGTATCTAATGTAGATGTTTAACTCATTTTTGAACACTGAACACAAAAAAAAGTAGATAAAATCAGAATAAGAGTGCACAATGTGCTGCTTTAATGGTCTTAGTCTAACGGTCAGTATGAAGCAAGTGAAAAATGAGGTTCTATGCACATACAAGTTGAATTCCTTTTAGCAGATTTCACTGAATCTGTATCAAAAGCACTTATTACTGGTTGTTTGACCTTGTCTGTTTCACAGACTACCTTTATTTTATTTTGTTTGATAGCTAGTGGTTAAAATATTGGCCTTTTGAGGCTGAAATTTCATGCCGGTTTTAAAAAGTAAAGTAAATAACTTTGCTTCAAATCATACTGTCTACATATATAGTTGAAAGTGACAGTCATGTTACATCCAGGCTCCATGTTTTATCATATCTAAACAAAGATTTGAGCAAAAAGAAGCATATCTCTATCTACCATATCATTTATATGCTTTTTAATATGCAAATGTGGGGAACGACCTAAATTGACAACCTGTTTTTTTAAGCTTGACATTGCTGAAGACAATTTTATTCACATGTGTTATGCTATTTGAAACTTATATTTCCATTAAAAGTACATTTATAACATGTAAAAGGTTTTTTTATACCTTAACAACTTCAGAAAATTGTGGTAAGTGAAAAATATTACATTTCATATAAGGCCTCACATCATTTGAAAACCTCTATTTTTTGGCACAGGCTCATATAAAATTTACTTCTGGCCATTTTTTATAAGTCTGAAACATGAAGTATGCTATCTGTTGCTTTTAATAGGTGATAACTTATACATAGAAACATTAAAAAATGTAAGTTTTGGTATATTTTGGTTTTTAGAAGCCCAAATTTGATAGTTGAAATTGTTCTAATTCAACGCCACAATTCAGCACCCAAAGTTCAGATATAAAAAATGCCACATTTTTTATAATTGGTATCATATGGCTTTGAAACTTTGTAAACTGTTTTGTTTTATAATACACTAAGCTTAAATCATGCCAAGTTTTATTAGAATTGGTCAAGTTTTAGACCCCTAATAGGCCCAAGACCACAATTAATGATCCCGCTTTTCGTTGTCCACGAATATAGTTCCTTTTAATTAGAGTGTATTTTTTCTTATTTTTTTTTCTTTCCCTTCCTCACTCATTTCTTAGTTTTTTGTGGGTGGAAATAAAAGAAGAGAGGTGAAATAAACTTTTGGATGTTGTATTTTAACTGATTTTGATATGGAAAGAGTGATTAGGCCAGGTGCAAAAAGGTGATATTTACAGTTTTCGGAACATCTCTTGACTTGTCCATAGGGGTATGGATGTGTATTGGCTAAATTTGTAAGAGTCATTGGTTCAATCTTTCTGAATTTTGGATATATTTTTGGACTAGTACTATACATTACACACACAAAAGATTTGACAAAAATGCAAGGTGCAATTTTTTTAATGAAACAAAACGTTATAAAGAACTAATAGGGGAATTTAATTGTGGTCTGTGGCCTAAGAGGTGAATTCAGGAAATATTGAATTTGTACTTTGACAACTTCACTGAATGATCTATTGGTATTAATTTGTCAAACTACATGAGAATAAATGATTTCCACTTTTATTTGATAGAAATTTTGTAAAAAAGTGACATTTCAGCCTACATGCCCAAAATTGAACTTTTTCAGTTGTTTCAATATTTTTACAAAAGTAGCATGCTTACTTTCTCTCTGACAGATTTTTCTGGTTTTCTATTTGTGTTTGTGGTATCTAATGTAGATGTTTAACTCATTTTTGAACACTGAACACAAAAAAAAGTAGATAAAATCAGAATAAGAGTGCAAAATGTGCTGCTTTAATGGTCTTAGTCTAACGGTCAGTATGAAGCAAGTGAAAAATGAGGTTCTATGCACATACAAGTTGAATTCCTTTTAGCAGATTTCACTGAATCTGTATCAAAAGCACTTATTACTGGTTGTTTGACCTTGTCTGTTTCACAGACTACCTTTATTTTATTTTGTTTGATAGCTAGTGGTTAAAATATTGGCCTTTTGAGGCTGAAATTTCATGCCGGTTTTAAAAAGTAAAGTAAATAACTTTGCTTCAAATCATACTGTCTACATATATAGTTGAAAGTGACAGTCATGTTACATCCAGGCTCCATGTTTTATCATATCTAAACAAAGATTTGAGCAAAAAGAAGCATATCTCTATCTACCATATCATTTATATGCTTTTTAATATGCAAATGTGGGGAACGACCTAAATTGACAACCTGTTTTTTTAAGCTTGACATTGCTGAAGACAATTTTATTCACATGTGTTATGCTATTTGAAACTTATATTTCCATTAAAAGTACATTTATAACATGTAAAAGGTTTTTTTATACCTTAACAACTTCAGAAAATTGTGGTAAGTGAAAAATATTACATTTCATATAAGGCCTCACATCATTTGAAAACCTCTATTTTTTGGCACAGGCTCATATAAAATTTACTTCTGGCCATTTTTTATAAGTCTGAAACATGAAGTATGCTATCTGTTGCTTTTAATAGGTGATAACTTATACATAGAAACATTAAAAAATGTAAGTTTTGGTATATTTTGGTTTTTAGAAGCCCAAATTTGATAGTTGAAATTGTTCTAATTCAACGCCACAATTCAGCACCCAAAGTTCAGATATAAAAAATGCCACATTTTTTATAATTGGTATCATATGGCTTTGAAACTTTGTAAACTGTTTTGTTTTATAATACACTAAGCTTAAATCATGCCAAGTTTTATTAGAATTGGTCAAGTTTTAGACCCCTAATAATTAGGCCCAAGACCACAATTAATGATCCCGCTTTTCGTTGTCCACGAATATAGTTCCTTTTAATTAGAGTGTATTTTTTCTTATTTTTTTTTCTTTCCCTTCCTCACTCATTTCTTAGTTTTTTGTGGGTGGAAATAAAAGAAGAGAGGTGAAATAAACTTTTGGATGTTGTATTTTAACTGATTTTGATATGGAAAGAGTGATTAGGCCAGGTGCAAAAAGGTGATATTTACAGTTTTCGGAACATCTCTTGACTTGTCCATAGGGGTATGGATGTGTATTGGCTAAATTTGTAAGAGTCATTGGTTCAATCTTTCTGAATTTTGGATATATTTTTGGACTAGTACTATACATTACACACACAAAAGATTTGACAAAAATGCAAGGTGCAATTTTTTTAATGAAACAAAACGTTATAAAGAACTAATAGGGGAATTTAATTGTGGTCTGTGGCCTAAGAGGTGAATTCAGGAAATATTGAATTTGTACTTTGACAACTTCACTGAATGATCTATTGGTATTAATTTGTCAAACTACATGAGAATAAATGATTTCCACTTTTATTTGATAGAAATTTTGTAAAAAAGTGACATTTCAGCCTACATGCCCAAAATTGAACTTTTTCAGTTGTTTCAATATTTTTACAAAAGTAGCATGCTTACTTTCTCTCTGACAGATTTTTCTGGTTTTCTATTTGTGTTTGTGGTATCTAATGTAGATGTTTAACTCATTTTTGAACACTGAACACAAAAAAAAGTAGATAAAATCAGAATAAGAGTGCAAAATGTGCTGCTTTAATGGTCTTAGTCTAACGGTCAGTATGAAGCAAGTGAAAAATGAGGTTCTATGCACATACAAGTTGAATTCCTTTTAGCAGATTTCACTGAATCTGTATCAAAAGCACTTATTACTGGTTGTTTGACCTTGTCTGTTTCACAGACTACCTTTATTTTATTTTGTTTGATAGCTAGTGGTTAAAATATTGGCCTTTTGAGGCTGAAATTTCATGCCGGTTTTAAAAAGTAAAGTAAATAACTTTGCTTCAAATCATACTGTCTACATATATAGTTGAAAGTGACAGTCATGTTACATCCAGGCTCCATGTTTTATCATATCTAAACAAAGATTTGAGCAAAAAGAAGCATATCTCTATCTACCATATCATTTATATGCTTTTTAATATGCAAATGTGGGGAACGACCTAAATTGACAACCTGTTTTTTTAAGCTTGACATTGCTGAAGACAATTTTATTCACATGTGTTATGCTATTTGAAACTTATATTTCCATTAAAAGTACATTTATAACATGTAAAAGGTTTTTTTATACCTTAACAACTTCAGAAAATTGTGGTAAGTGAAAAATATTACATTTCATATAAGGCCTCACATCATTTGAAAACCTCTAT
Source organism: Mytilus californianus (assembly GCF_021869535.1). NCBI lineage: Eukaryota > Metazoa > Mollusca > Bivalvia > Mytilida > Mytilidae > Mytilus > Mytilus californianus. The sequence goes on along the minus strand of NW_026262679.1, from coordinate 24,685,602 downwards.
TTTTTGGCACAGGCTCATATAAAATTTACTTCTGGCCATTTTTTATAAGTCTGAAACATGAAGTATGCTATCTGTTGCTTTTAATAGGTGATAACTTATACATAGAAACATTAAAAAATGTAAGTTTTGGTATATTTTGGTTTTTAGAAGCCCAAATTTGATAGTTGAAATTGTTCTAATTCAACGCCACAATTCAGCACCCAAAGTTCAGATATAAAAAATGCCACATTTTTTATAATTGGTATCATATGGCTTTGAAACTTTGTAAACTGTTTTGTTTTATAATACACTAAGCTTAAATCATGCCAAGTTTTATTAGAATTGGTCAAGTTTTAGACCCCTAATAGGCCCAAGACCACAATTAATGATCCCGCTTTTCGTTGTCCACGAATATAGTTCCTTTTAATTAGAGTGTATTTTTTCTTATTTTTTTTTCTTTCCCTTCCTCACTCATTTCTTAGTTTTTTGTGGGTGGAAATAAAAGAAGAGAGGTGAAATAAACTTTTGGATGTTGTATTTTAACTGATTTTGATATGGAAAGAGTGATTAGGCCAGGTGCAAAAAGGTGATATTTACAGTTTTCGGAACATCTCTTGACTTGTCCATAGGGGTATGGATGTGTATTGGCTAAATTTGTAAGAGTCATTGGTTCAATCTTTCTGAATTTTGGATATATTTTTGGACTAGTACTATACATTACACACACAAAAGATTTGACAAAAATGCAAGGTGCAATTTTTTTAATGAAACAAAACGTTATAAAGAACTAATAGGGGAATTTAATTGTGGTCTGTGGCCTAAGAGGTGAATTCAGGAAATATTGAATTTGTACTTTGACAACTTCACTGAATGATCTATTGGTATTAATTTGTCAAACTACATGAGAATAAATGATTTCCACTTTTATTTGATAGAAATTTTGTAAAAAAGTGACATTTCAGCCTACATGCCCAAAATTGAACTTTTTCAGTTGTTTCAATATTTTTACAAAAGTAGCATGCTTACTTTCTCTCTGACAGATTTTTCTGGTTTTCTATTTGTGTTTGTGGTATCTAATGTAGATGTTTAACTCATTTTTGAACACTGAACACAAAAAAAAGTAGATAAAATCAGAATAAGAGTGCAAAATGTGCTGCTTTAATGGTCTTAGTCTAACGGTCAGTATGAAGCAAGTGAAAAATGAGGTTCTATGCACATACAAGTTGAATTCCTTTTAGCAGATTTCACTGAATCTGTATCAAAAGCACTTATTACTGGTTGTTTGACCTTGTTTGTTTCACAGACTACCTTTATTTTATTTTGTTTGATAGCTAGTGGTTAAAATATTGGCCTTTTGAGGCTGAAATTTCATGCCGGTTTTAAAAAGTAAAGTAAATAACTTTGCTTCAAATCATACTGTCTACATATATAGTTGAAAGTGACAGTCATGTTACATCCAGGCTCCATGTTTTATCATATCTAAACAAAGATTTGAGCAAAAAGAAGCATATCTCTATCTACCATATCATTTATATGCTTTTTAATATGCAAATGTGGGGAACGACCTAAATTGACAACCTGTTTTTTTAAGCTTGACATTGCTGAAGACAATTTTATTCACATGTGTTATGCTATTTGAAACTTATATTTCCATTAAAAGTACATTTATAACATGTAAAAGTTTTTTTTATACCTTAACAACTTCAGAAAATTGTGGTAAGTGAAAAATATTACATTTCATATAAGGCCTCACATCATTTGAAAACCTCTATTTTTTGGCACAGGCTCATATAAAATTTACTTCTGGCCATTTTTTATAAGTCTGAAACATGAAGTATGCTATCTGTTGCTTTTAATAGGTGATAACTTATACATAGAAACATTAAAAAATGTAAGTTTTGGTATATTTTGGTTTTTAGAAGCCCAAATTTGATAGTTGAAATTGTTCTAATTCAACGCCACAATTCAGCACCCAAAGTTCAGATATAAAAAATGCCACATTTTTTATAATTGGTATCATATGGCTTTGAAACTTTGTAAACTGTTTTGTTTTATAATACACTAAGCTTAAATCATGCCAAGTTTTATTAGAATTGGTCAAGTTTTAGACCCCTAATAGGCCCAAGACCACAATTAATGATCCCGCTTTTCGTTGTCCACGAATATAGTTCCTTTTAATTAGAGTGTATTTTTTCTTATTTTTTTTTCTTTCCCTTCCTCACTCATTTCTTAGTTTTTTGTGGGTGGAAATAAAAGAAGAGAGGTGAAATAAACTTTTGGATGTTGTATTTTAACTGATTTTGATATGGAAAGAGTGATTAGGCCAGGTGCAAAAAGATGATATTTACAGTTTTCGGAACATCTCTTGACTTGTCCATAGGGGTATGGATGTGTATTGGCTAAATTTGTAAGAGTCATTGGTTCAATCTTTCTGAATTTTGGATATATTTTTGGACTAGTACTATACATTACACACACAAAAGATTTGACAAAAATGCAAGGTGCAATTTTTTTAATGAAACAAAACGTTATAAAGAACTAATAGGGGAATTTAATTGTGGTCTGTGGCCTAAGAGGTGAATTCAGGAAATATTGAATTTGTACTTTGACAACTTCACTGAATGATCTATTGGTATTAATTTGTCAAACTACATGAGAATAAATGATTTCCACTTTTATTTGATAGAAATTTTGTAAAAAAGTGACATTTCAGCCTACATGCCCAAAATTGAACTTTTTCAGTTGTTTCAATATTTTTACAAAAGTAGCATGCTTACTTTCTCTCTGACAGATTTTTCTGGTTTTCTATTTGTGTTTGTGGTATCTAATGTAGATGTTTAACTCATTTTTGAACACTGAACACAAAAAAAAGTAGATAAAATCAGAATAAGAGTGCAAAATGTGCTGCTTTAATGGTCTTAGTCTAACGGTCAGTATGAAGCAAGTGAAAAATGAGGTTCTATGCACATACAAGTTGAATTCCTTTTAGCAGATTTCACTGAATCTGTATCAAAAGCACTTATTACTGGTTGTTTGACCTTGTTTGTTTCACAGACTACCTTTATTTTATTTTGTTTGATAGCTAGTGGTTAAAATATTGGCCTTTTGAGGCTGAAATTTCATGCCGGTTTTAAAAAGTAAAGTAAATAACTTTGCTTCAAATCATACTGTCTACATATATAGTTGAAAGTGACAGTCATGTTACATCCAGGCTCCATGTTTTATCATATCTAAACAAAGATTTGAGCAAAAAGAAGCATATCTCTATCTACCATATCATTTATATGCTTTTTAATATGCAAATGTGGGGAACGACCTAAATTGACAACCTGTTTTTTTAAGCTTGACATTGCTGAAGACAATTTTATTCACATGTGTTATGCTATTTGAAACTTATATTTCCATTAAAAGTACATTTATAACATGTAAAAGTTTTTTTTATACCTTAACAACTTCAGAAAATTGTGGTAAGTGAAAAATATTACATTTCATATAAGGCCTCACATCATTTGAAAACCTCTATTTTTTGGCACAGGCTCATATAAAATTTACTTCTGGCCATTTTTTATAAGTCTGAAACATGAAGTATGCTATCTGTTGCTTTTAATAGGTGATAACTTATACATAGAAACATTAAAAAATGTAAGTTTTGGTATATTTTGGTTTTTAGAAGCCCAAATTTGATAGTTGAAATTGTTCTAATTCAACGCCACAATTCAGCACCCAAAGTTCAGATATAAAAAATGCCACATTTTTTATAATTGGTATCATATGGCTTTGAAACTTTGTAAACTGTTTTGTTTTATAATACACTAAGCTTAAATCATGCCAAGTTTTATTAGAATTGGTCAAGTTTTAGACCCCTAATAGGCCCAAGACCACAATTAATGATCCCGCTTTTCGTTGTCCACGAATATAGTTCCTTTTAATTAGAGTGTATTTTTTCTTATTTTTTTTTCTTTCCCTTCCTCACTCATTTCTTAGTTTTTTGTGGGTGGAAATAAAAGAAGAGAGGTGAAATAAACTTTTGGATGTTGTATTTTAACTGATTTTGATATGGAAAGAGTGATTAGGCCAGGTGCAAAAAGGTGATATTTACAGTTTTCGGAACATCTCTTGACTTGTCCATAGGGGTATGGATGTGTATTGGCTAAATTTGTAAGAGTCATTGGTTCAATCTTTCTGAATTTTGGATATATTTTTGGACTAGTACTATACATTACACACACAAAAGATTTGACAAAAATGCAAGGTGCAATTTTTTTAATGAAACAAAACGTTATAAAGAACTAATAGGGGAATTTAATTGTGGTCTGTGGCCTAAGAGGTGAATTCAGGAAATATTGAATTTGTACTTTGACAACTTCACTGAATGATCTATTGGTATTAATTTGTCAAACTACATGAGAATAAATGATTTCCACTTTTATTTGATAGAAATTTTGTAAAAAAGTGACATTTCAGCCTACATGCCCAAAATTGAACTTTTTCAGTTGTTTCAATATTTTTACAAAAGTAGCATGCTTACTTTCTCTCTGACAGATTTTTCTGGTTTTCTATTTGTGTTTGTGGTATCTAATGTAGATGTTTAACTCATTTTTGAACACTGAACACAAAAAAAAGTAGATAAAATCAGAATAAGAGTGCAAAATGTGCTGCTTTAATGGTCTTAGTCTAACGGTCAGTATGAAGCAAGTGAAAAATGAGGTTCTATGCACATACAAGTTGAATTCCTTTTAGCAGATTTCACTGAATCTGTATCAAAAGCACTTATTACTGGTTGTTTGACCTTGTCTGTTTCACAGACTACCTTTATTTTATTTTGTTTGATAGCTAGTGGTTAAAATATTGGCCTTTTGAGGCTGAAATTTCATGCCGGTTTTAAAAAGTAAAGTAAATAACTTTGCTTCAAATCATACTGTCTACATATATAGTTGAAAGTGACAGTCATGTTACATCCAGGCTCCATGTTTTATCATATCTAAACAAAGATTTGAGCAAAAAGAAGCATATCTCTATCTACCATATCATTTATATGCTTTTTAATATGCAAATGTGGGGAACGACCTAAATTGACAACCTGTTTTTTTAAGCTTGACATTGCTGAAGACAATTTTATTCACATGTGTTATGCTATTTGAAACTTATATTTCCATTAAAAGTACATTTATAACATGTAAAAGGTTTTTTTATACCTTAACAACTTCAGAAAATTGTGGTAAGTGAAAAATATTACATTTCATATAAGGCCTCACATCATTTGAAAACCTCTATTTTTTGGCACAGGCTCATATAAAATTTACTTCTGGCCATTTTTTATAAGTCTGAAACATGAAGTATGCTATCTGTTGCTTTTAATAGGTGATAACTTATACATAGAAACATTAAAAAATGTAAGTTTTGGTATATTTTGGTTTTTAGAAGCCCAAATTTGATAGTTGAAATTGTTCTAATTCAACGCCACAATTCAGCACCCAAAGTTCAGATATAAAAAATGCCACATTTTTTATAATTGGTATCATATGGCTTTGAAACTTTGTAAACTGTTTTGTTTTATAATACACTAAGCTTAAATCATGCCAAGTTTTATTAGAATTGGTCAAGTTTTAGACCCCTAATAGGCCCAAGACCACAATTAATGATCCCGCTTTTCGTTGTCCACGAATATAGTTCCTTTTAATTAGAGTGTATTTTTTCTTATTTTTTTTTCTTTCCCTTCCTCACTCATTTCTTAGTTTTTTGTGGGTGGAAATAAAAGAAGAGAGGTGAAATAAACTTTTGGATGTTGTATTTTAACTGATTTTGATATGGAAAGAGTGATTAGGCCAGGTGCAAAAAGGTGATATTTACAGTTTTCGGAACATCTCTTGACTTGTCCATAGGGGTATGGATGTGTATTGGCTAAATTTGTAAGAGTCATTGGTTCAATCTTTCTGAATTTTGGATATATTTTTGGACTAGTACTATACATTACACACACAAAAGATTTGACAAAAATGCAAGGTGCAATTTTTTTAATGAAACAAAACGTTATAAAGAACTAATAGGGGAATTTAATTGTGGTCTGTGGCCTAAGAGGTGAATTCAGGAAATATTGAATTTGTACTTTGACAACTTCACTGAATGATCTATTGGTATTAATTTGTCAAACTACATGAGAATAAATGATTTCCACTTTTATTTGATAGAAATTTTGTAAAAAAGTGACATTTCAGCCTACATGCCCAAAATTGAACTTTTTCAGTTGTTTCAATATTTTTACAAAAGTAGCATGCTTACTTTCTCTCTGACAGATTTTTCTGGTTTTCTATTTGTGTTTGTGGTATCTAATGTAGATGTTTAACTCATTTTTGAACACTGAACACAAAAAAAAGTAGATAAAATCAGAATAAGAGTGCAAAATGTGCTGCTTTAATGGTCTTAGTCTAACGGTCAGTATGAAGCAAGTGAAAAATGAGGTTCTATGCACATACAAGTTGAATTCCTTTTAGCAGATTTCACTGAATCTGTATCAAAAGCACTTATTACTGGTTGTTTGACCTTGTCTGTTTCACAGACTACCTTTATTTTATTTTGTTTGATAGCTAGTGGTTAAAATATTGGCCTTTTGAGGCTGAAATTTCATGCCGGTTTTAAAAAGTAAAGTAAATAACTTTGCTTCAAATCATACTGTCTACATATATAGTTGAAAGTGACAGTCATGTTACATCCAGGCTCCATGTTTTATCATATCTAAACAAAGATTTGAGCAAAAAGAAGCATATCTCTATCTACCATATCATTTATATGCTTTTTAATATGCAAATGTGGGGAACGACCTAAATTGACAACCTGTTTTTTTAAGCTTGACATTGCTGAAGACAATTTTATTCACATGTGTTATGCTATTTGAAACTTATATTTCCATTAAAAGTACATTTATAACATGTAAAAGGTTTTTTTATACCTTAACAACTTCAGAAAATTGTGGTAAGTGAAAAATATTACATTTCATATAAGGCCTCACATCATTTGAAAACCTCTATTTTTTGGCACAGGCTCATATAAAATTTACTTCTGGCCATTTTTTATAAGTCTGAAACATGAAGTATGCTATCTGTTGCTTTTAATAGGTGATAACTTATACATAGAAACATTAAAAAATGTAAGTTTTGGTATATTTTGGTTTTTAGAAGCCCAAATTTGATAGTTGAAATTGTTCTAATTCAACGCCACAATTCAGCACCCAAAGTTCAGATATAAAAAATGCCACATTTTTTATAACTGGTATCATATGGCTTTGAAACTTTGTAAACTGTTTTGTTTTATAATACACTAAGCTTAAATCATGCCAAGTTTTATTAGAATTGGTCAAGTTTTAGACCCCTAAGAGGTGAATTTATGAAATATTGAATTTGTACTTTGACAACTTCACTGAATGATCTATTGGTATTAATTTGTCAAACTACATGAGAATAAATGATTTCCACTTTTATTTGATAGAAATTTTGTAAAAAAGTGACATTTCAGCTTACATGCCCAAAATTGAACTTTTTCAGTTGTTTCAATATTTTTACAAAAGTAGCATGCTTACTTTCTCTCTGACAGATTTTTCTGGTTTTCTATTTGTGTTTGTGGTATCTAATGTAGATGTTTAACTCATTTTTGAACACTGAACACAAAAAAAAGTAGATAAAATCAGAATAAGAGTGCAAAATGTGCTGCTTTAATGGTCTTAGTCTAACGGTCAGTATGAAGCAAGTGAAAAATGAGGTTCTATGCACATACAAGTTGAATTCCTTTTAGCAGATTTCACTGAATCTGTATCAAAAGCACTTATTACTGGTTGTTTGACCTTGTCTGTTTCACAGACTACCTTTATTTTATTTTGTTTGATAGCTAGTGGTTAAAATATTGGCCTTTTGAGGCTGAAATTTCATGCCGGTTTTAAAAAGTAAAGTAAATAACTTTGCTTCAAATCATACTGTCTACATATATAGTTGAAAGTGACAGTCATGTTACATCCAGGCTCCATGTTTTATCATATCTAAACAAAGATTTGAGCAAAAAGAAGCATATCTCTATCTACCATATCATTTATATGCTTTTTAATATGCAAATGTGGGGAACGACCTAAATTGACAACCTGTTTTTTTAAGCTTGACATTGCTGAAGACAATTTTATTCACATGTGTTATGCTATTTGAAACTTATATTTCCATTAAAAGTACATTTATAACATGTAAAAGGTTTTTTTATACCTTAACAACTTCAGAAAATTGTGGTAAGTGAAAAATATTACATTTCATATAAGGCCTCACATCATTTGAAAACCTCTATTTTTTGGCACAGGCTCATATAAAATTTACTTCTGGCCATTTTTTATAAGTCTGAAACATGAAGTATGCTATCTGTTGCTTTTAATAGGTGATAACTTATACATAGAAACATTAAAAAATGTAAGTTTTGGTATATTTTGGTTTTTAGAAGCCCAAATTTGATAGCTGAAATTGTTCTAATTCAACGCCACAATTCAGCACCCAAAGTTCAGATATAAAAAATGCCACATTTTTTATAATTGGTATCATATGGCTTTGAAACTTTGTAAACTGTTTTGTTTTATAATACACTAAGCTTAAATCATGCCAAGTTTTATTAGAATTGGTCAAGTTTTAGACCCCTAATAGGCCCAAGACCACAATTAATGATCCCGCTTTTCGTTGTCCACGAATATAGTTCCTTTTAATTAGAGTGTATTTTTTCTTATTTTTTTTTCTTTCCCTTCCTCACTCATTTCTTAGTTTTTTGTGGGTGGAAATAAAAGAAGAGAGGTGAAATAAACTTTTGGATGTTGTATTTTAACTGATTTTGATATGGAAAGAGTGATTAGGCCAGGTGCAAAAAGGTGATATTTACAGTTTTCGGAACATCTCTTGACTTGTCCATAGGGGTATGGATGTGTATTGGCTAAATTTGTAAGAGTCATTGTTTCAATCTTTCTGAATTTTGGATATATTTTTGGACTAGTACTATACATTACACACACAAAAGATTTGACAAAAATGCAAGGTGCAATTTTTTTAATGAAACAAAACGTTATAAAGAACTAATAGGGGAATTTAATTGTGGTCTGTGGCCTAAGAGGTGAATTCAGGAAATATTGAATTTGTACTTTGACAACTTCACTGAATGATCTATTGGTATTAATTTGTCAAACTACATGAGAATAAATGATTTCCACTTTTATTTGATAGAAATTTTGTAAAAAAGTGACATTTCAGCCTACATGCCCAAAATTGAACTTTTTCAGTTGTTTCAATATTTTTACAAAAGTAGCATGCTTACTTTCTCTCTGACAGATTTTTCTGGTTTTCTATTTGTGTTTGTGGTATCTAATGTAGATGTTTAACTCATTTTTGAACACTGAACACAAAAAAAAGTAGATAAAATCAGAATAAGAGTGCAAAATGTGCTGCTTTAATGGTCTTAGTCTAACGGTCAGTATGAAGCAAGTGAAAAATGAGGTTCTATGCACATACAAGTTGAATTCCTTTTAGCAGATTTCACTGAATCTGTATCAAAAGCACTTATTACTGGTTGTTTGACCTTGTCTGTTTCACAGACTACCTTTATTTTATTTTGTTTGATAGCTAGTGGTTAAAATATTGGCCTTTTGAGGCTGAAATTTCATGCCGGTTTTAAAAAGTAAAGTAAATAACTTTGCTTCAAATCATACTGTCTACATATATAGTTGAAAGTGACAGTCATGTTACATCCAGGCTCCATGTTTTATCATATCTAAACAAAGATTTGAGCAAAAAGAAGCATATCTCTATCTACCATATCATTTATATGCTTTTTAATATGCAAATGTGGGGAACGACCTAAATTGACAACCTGTTTTTTTAAGCTTGACATTGCTGAAGACAATTTTATTCACATGTGTTATGCTATTTGAAACTTATATTTCCATTAAAAGTACATTTATAACATGTAAAAGGTTTTTTTATACCTTAACAACTTCAGAAAATTGTGGTAAGTGAAAAATATTACATTTCATATAAGGCCTCACATCATTTGAAAACCTCTATTTTTTGGCACAGGCTCATATAAAATTTACATCTGACCATTTTTTATAAGTCTGAAACATGAAGTATGCTATCTGTTGCTTTTAATAGGTGATAACTTATACATAGAAACATTAAAAAATGTAAGTTTTGGTATATTTTGGTTTTTAGAAGCCCAAATTTGATAGTTGAAATTGTTCTAATTCAACGCCACAATTCAGCACCCAAAGTTCAGATATAAAAAATGCCACATTTTTTATAATTGGTATCATATGGCTTTGAAACTTTGTAAACTGTTTTGTTTTATAATACACTAAGCTTAAATCATGCAAGTTTTATTAGAATTGGTCAAGTTTTAGACCCCTAATAGGCCCAAGACCACAATTAATGATCCCGCTTTTCGTTGTCCACGAATATAGTTCCTTTTAATTAGAGTGTATTTTTTCTTATTTTTTTTTCTTTCCCTTCCTCACTCATTTCTTAGTTTTTTGTGGGTGGAAATAAAAGAAGAGAGGTGAAATAAACTTTTGGATGTTGTATTTTAACTGATTTTGATATGGAAAGAGTGATTAGGCCAGGTGCAAAAAGGTGATATTTACAGTTTTCGGAACATCTCTTGACTTGTCCATAGGGGTATGGATGTGTATTGGCTAAATTTGTAAGAGTCATTGGTTCAATCTTTCTGAATTTTGGATATATTTTTGGACTAGTACTATACATTACACACACAAAAGATTTGACAAAAATGCAAGGTGCAATTTTTTTAATGAAACAAAACGTTATAAAGAACTAATAGGGGAATTTAATTGTGGTCTGTGGCCTAAGAGGTGAATTCAGGAAATATTGAATTTGTACTTTGACAACTTCACTGAATGATCTATTGGTATTAATTTGTCAAACTACATGAGAATAAATGATTTCCACTTTTATTTGATAGAAATTTTGTAAAAAAGTGACATTTCAGCCTACATGCCCAAAATTGAACTTTTTCAGTTGTTTCAATATTTTTACAAAAGTAGCATGCTTACTTTCTCTCTGACAGATTTTTCTGGTTTTCTATTTGTGTTTGTGGTATCTAATGTAGATGTTTAACTCATTTTTGAACACTGAACACAAAAAAAAGTAGATAAAATCAGAATAAGAGTGCAAAATGTGCTGCTTTAATGGTCTTAGTCTAACGGTCAGTATGAAGCAAGTGAAAAATGAGGTTCTATGCACATACAAGTTGAATTCCTTTTAGCAGATTTCACTGAATCTGTATCAAAAGCACTTATTACTGGTTGTTTGACCTTGTCTGTTTCACAGACTACCTTTATTTTATTTTGTTTGATAGCTAGTGGTTAAAATATTGGCCTTTTGAGGCTGAAATTTCATGCCGGTTTTAAAAAGTAAAGTAAATAACTTTGCTTCAAATCATACTGTCTACATATATAGTTGAAAGTGACAGTCATGTTACATCCAGGCTCCATGTTTTATCATATCTAAACAAAGATTTGAGCAAAAAGAAGCATATCTCTATCTACCATATCATTTATATGCTTTTTAATATGCAAATGTGGGGAACGACCTAAATTGACAACCTGTTTTTTTAAGCTTGACATTGCTGAAGACAATTTTATTCACATGTGTTATGCTATTTGAAACTTATATTTCCATTAAAAGTACATTTATAACATGTAAAAGGTTTTTTTATACCTTAACAACTTCAGAAAATTGTGGTAAGTGAAAAATATTACATTTCATATAAGGCCTCACATCATTTGAAAACCTCTATTTTTTGGCACAGGCTCATATAAAATTTACTTCTGGCCATTTTTTATAAGTCTGAAACATGAAGTATGCTATCTGTTGCTTTTAATAGGTGATAACTTATACATAGAAACATTAAAAAATGTAAGTTTTGGTATATTTTGGTTTTTAGAAGCCCAAATTTGATAGCTGAAATTGTTCTAATTCAACGCCACAATTCAGCACCCAAAGTTCAGATATAAAAAATGCCACATTTTTTATAATTGGTATCATATGGCTTTGAAACTTTGTAAACTGTTTTGTTTTATAATACACTAAGCTTAAATCATGCCAAGTTTTATTAGAATTGGTCAAGTTTTAGACCCCTAATAGGCCCAAGACCACAATTAATGATCCCGCTTTTCGTTGTCCACGAATATAGTTCCTTTTAATTAGAGTGTATTTTTTCTTATTTTTTTTTCTTTCCCTTCCTCACTCATTTCTTAGTTTTTTGTGGGTGGAAATAAAAGAAGAGAGGTGAAATAAACTTTTGGATGTTGTATTTTAACTGATTTTGATATGGAAAGAGTGATTAGGCCAGGTGCAAAAAGGTGATATTTACAGTTTTCGGAACATCTCTTGACTTGTCCATAGGGGTATGGATGTGTATTGGCTAAATTTGTAAGAGTCATTGGTTCAATCTTTCTGAATTTTGGATATATTTTTGGACTAGTACTATACATTACACACACAAAAGATTTGACAAAAATGCAAGGTGCAATTTTTTTAATGAAACAAAACGTTATAAAGAACTAATAGGGGAATTTAATTGTGGTCTGTGGCCTAAGAGGTGAATTCAGGAAATATTGAATTTGTACTTTGACAACTTCACTGAATGATCTATTGGTATTAATTTGTCAAACTACATGAGAATAAATGATTTCCACTTTTATTTGATAGAAATTTTGTAAAAAAGTGACATTTCAGCCTACATGCCCAAAATTGAACTTTTTCAGTTGTTTCAATATTTTTACAAAAGTAGCATGCTTACTTTCTCTCTGACAGATTTTTCTGGTTTTCTATTTGTGTTTGTGGTATCTAATGTAGATGTTTAACTCATTTTTGAACACTGAACACAAAAAAAAGTAGATAAAATCAGAATAAGAGTGCAAAATGTGCTGCTTTAATGGTCTTAGTCTAACGGTCAGTATGAAGCAAGTGAAAAATGAGGTTCTATGCACATACAAGTTGAATTCCTTTTAGCAGATTTCACTGAATCTGTATCAAAAGCACTTATTACTGGTTGTTTGACCTTGTCTGTTTCACAGACTACCTTTATTTTATTTTGTTTGATAGCTAGTGGTTAAAATATTGGCCTTTTGAGGCTGAAATTTCATGCCGGTTTTAAAAAGTAAAGTAAATAACTTTGCTTCAAATCATACTGTCTACATATATAGTTGAAAGTGACAGTCATGTTACATCCAGGCTCCATGTTTTATCATATCTAAACAAAGATTTGAGCAAAAAGAAGCATATCTCTATCTACCATATCATTTATATGCTTTTTAATATGCAAATGTGGGGAACGACCTAAATTGACAACCTGTTTTTTTAAGCTTGACATTGCTGAAGACAATTTTATTCACATGTGTTATGCTATTTGAAACTTATATTTCCATTAAAAGTACATTTATAACATGTAAAAGGTTTTTTTATACCTTAACAACTTCAGAAAATTGTGGTAAGTGAAAAATATTACATTTCATATAAGGCCTCACATCATTTGAAAACCTCTATTTTTTGGCACAGGCTCATATAAAATTTACTTCTGGCCATTTTTTATAAGTCTGAAACATGAAGTATGCTATCTGTTGCTTTTAATAGGTGATAACTTATACATAGAAACATTAAAAAATGTAAGTTTTGGTATATTTTGGTTTTTAGAAGCCCAAATTTGATAGTTGAAATTGTTCTAATTCAACGCCACAATTCAGCACCCAAAGTTCAGATATAAAAAATGCCACATTTTTTATAATTGGTATCATATGGCTTTGAAACTTTGTAAACTGTTTTATAATACACTAAGCTTAAATCATGCCAAGTTTTATTAGAATTGGTCAAGTTTTAGACCCCTAATAGGCCCAAGACCACAATTAATGATCCCGCTTTTCGTTGTCCACGATTATAGTTCCTTTTAATTAGAGTGTATTTTTTCTTAATTTTTTTTCTTTCCCTTCCTCACTCATTTCTTAGTTTTTTGTGGGTGGAAATAAAAGAAGAGAGGTGAAATAAACCTTTGGATGTTGTATTTTAACTGATTTTGCTATGGAAAGAGTGATTAGGCCAGGTGCAAAAAGGTGATATTTACAGTTTTCGGAACATCTCTTGACTTGTCCATAGGGGTATGGATGTGTATTGGCTAAATTTGTAAGAGTCATTGGTTCAATCTTTCTGAATTTTGGATATATTTTTGGACTAGTACTATACATTACACACACAAAAGATTTGACAAAAATGCAAGGTGCAATTTTTTTAATGAAACAAAACGTTATAAAGAACTAATAGGGGAATTTAATTGTGGTCTGTGGCCTAAGAGGTGAATTCAGGAAATATTGAATTTGTACTTTGACAACTTCACTGAATGATCTATTGGTATTAATTTGTCAAACTACATGAGAATAAATGATTTCCACTTTTATTTGATAGAAATTTTGTAAAAAAGTGACATTTCAGCCTACATGCCCAAAATTGAACTTTTTCAGTTGTTTCAATATTTTTACAAAAGTAGCATGCTTACTTTCTCTCTGACAGATTTTTCTGGTTTTCTATTTGTGTTTGTGGTATCTAATGTAGATGTTTAACTCATTTTTGAACACTGAACACAAAAAAAAGTAGATAAAATCAGAATAAGAGTGCAAAATGTGCTGCTTTAATGGTCTTAGTCTAACGGTCAGTATGAAGCAAGTGAAAAATGAGGTTCTATGCACATACAAGTTGAATTCCTTTTAGCAGATTTCACTGAATCTGTATCAAAAGCACTTATTACTGGTTGTTTGACCTTGTCTGTTTCACAGACTACCTTTATTTTATTTTGTTTGATAGCTAGTGGTTAAAATATTGGCCTTTTGAGGCTGAAATTTCATGCCGGTTTTAAAAAGTAAAGTAAATAACTTTGCTTCAAATCATACTGTCTACATATATAGTTGAAAGTGACAGTCATGTTACATCCAGGCTCCATGTTTTATCATATCTAAACAAAGATTTGAGCAAAAAGAAGCATATCTCTATCTACCATATCATTTATATGCTTTTTAATATGCAAATGTGGGGAACGACCTAAATTGACAACCTGTTTTTTTAAGCTTGACATTGCTGAAGACAATTTTATTCACATGTGTTATGCTATTTGAAACTTATATTTCCATTAAAAGTACATTTATAACATGTAAAAGGTTTTTTTATACCTTAACAACTTCAGAAAATTGTGGTAAGTGAAAAATATTACATTTCATATAAGGCCTCACATCATTTGAAAACCTCTATTTTTTGGCACAGGCTCATATAAAATTTACTTCTGGCCATTTTTTATAAGTCTGAAACATGAAGTATGCTATCTGTTGCTTTTAATAGGTGATAACTTATACATAGAAACATTAAAAAATGTAAGTTTTGGTATATTTTGGTTTTTAGAAGCCCAAATTTGATAGTTGAAATTGTTCTAATTCAACGCCACAATTCAGCACCCAAAGTTCAGATATAAAAAATGCCACATTTTTTATAATTGGTATCATATGGCTTTGAAACTTTGTAAACTGTTTTATAATACACTAAGCTTAAATCATGATAAGTTTTATTAGAATTGGTCAAGTTTTAGACCCCTAATAGGTGAATTCAGGAAATATTGAATTTGTACTTTGACAACTTCACTGAATGATCTATTGGTATTAATTTGTCAAACTACATGAGAATAAATGATTTCCACTTTTATTTGATAGAAATTTTGTAAAAAAGTGACATTTCAGCCTACATGCCCAAAATTGAACTTTTTCAGTTGTTTCAATATTTTTACAAAAGTAGCATGCTTACTTTCTCTCTGACAGATTTTTCTGGTTTTCTATTTGTGTTTGTGGTATCTAATGTAGATGTTTAACTCATTTTTGAACACTGAACACAAAAAAAAGTAGATAAAATCAGAATAAGAGTGCAAAATGTGCTGCTTTAATGGTCTTAGTCTAACGGTCAGTATGAAGCAAGTGAAAAATGAGGTTCTATGCACATACAAGTTGAATTCCTTTTAGCAGATTTCACTGAATCTGTATCAAAAGCACTTATTACTGGTTGTTTGACCTTGTCTGTTTCACAGACTACCTTTATTTTATTTTGTTTGATAGCTAGTGGTTAAAATATTGGCCTTTTGAGGCTGAAATTTCATGCCGGTTTTAAAAAGTAAAGTAAATAACTTTGCTTCAAATCATACTGTCTACATATATAGTTGAAAGTGACAGTCATGTTACATCCAGGCTCCATGTTTTATCATATCTAAACAAAGATTTGAGCAAAAAGAAGCATATCTCTATCTACCATATCATTTATATGCTTTTTAATATGCAAATGTGGGGAACGACCTAAATTGACAACCTGTTTTTTTAAGCTTGACATTGCTGAAGACAATTTTATTCACATGTGTTATGCTATTTGAAACTTATATTTCCATTAAAAGTACATTTATAACATGTAAAAGGTTTTTTTATACCTTAACAACTTCAGAAAATTGTGGTAAGTGAAAAATATTACATTTCATATAAGGCCTCACATCATTTGAAAACCTCTATTTTTTGGCACAGGCTCATATAAAATTTACTTCTGGCCATTTTTTATAAGTCTGAAACATGAAGTATGCTATCTGTTGCTTTTAATAGGTGATAACTTATACATAGAAACATTAAAAAATGTAAGTTTTGGTATATTTTGGTTTTTAGAAGCCCAAATTTGATAGTTGAAATTGTTCTAATTCAACGCCACAATTCAGCACCCAAAGTTCAGATATAAAAAATGCCACATTTTTTATAATTGGTATCATATGGCTTTGAAACTTTGTAAACTGTTTTATAATACACTAAGCTTAAATCATGATAAGTTTTATTAGAATTGGTCAAGTTTTAGACCCCTAATAGGTGAATTCAGGAAATATTGAATTTGTACTTTGACAACTTCACTGAATGATCTATTGGTATTAATTTGTCAAACTACATGAGAATAAATGATTTCCACTTTTATTTGATAGAAATTTTGTAAAAAAGTGACATTTCAGCCTACATGCCCAAAATTGAACTTTTTCAGTTGTTTCAATATTTTTACAAAAGTAGCATGCTTACTTTCTCTCTGACAGATTTTTCTGGTTTTCTATTTGTGTTTGTGGTATCTAATGTAGATGTTTAACTCATTTTTGAACACTGAACACAAAAAAAGTAGATAAAATCAGAATAAGAGTGCAAAATGTGCTGCTTTAATGGTCTTAGTCTAACGGTCAGTATGAAGCAAGTGAAAAATGAGGTTCTATGCACATACAAGTTGAATTCCTTTTAGCAGATTTCACTGAATCTGTATCAAAAGCACTTATTACTGGTTGTTTGACCTTGTCTGTTTCACAGACTACCTTTATTTTATTTTGTTTGATAGTTAGTGGTTAAAATATTGGCCTTTTGAGGCTGAAATTTCATGCCGGTTTTAAAAAGTAAAGTAAATAACTTTGCTTCAAATCATACTGTCTACATATATAGTTGAAAGTGACAGTCATGTTACATCCAGGCTCCATGTTTTATCATATCTAAACAAAGATTTGAGCAAAAAGAAGCATATCTCTATCTACCATATCATTTATATGCTTTTTAATATGCAAATGTGGGGAACGACCTAAATTGAAAACCTGTTTTTTTAAGCTTGACATTGCTGAAGACAATTTTATTCACATGTGTTATGCTATTTGAAACTTATATTTCCATTAAAAGTACATTTATAACATGTAAAAGGTTTTTTTATACCTTAACAACTTCAGAAAATTGTGGTAAGTGAAAAATATTACATTTCATATAAGGCCTCACATCATTTGAAAACCTCTATTTTTTGGCACAGGCTCATATAAAATTTACTTCTGGCCATTTTTTATAAGTCTGAAACATGAAGTATGCTATCTGTTGCTTTTAATAGGTGATAACTTATACATAGAAACATTAAAAAATGTAAGTTTTGGTATATTTTGGTTTTTAGAAGCCCAAATTTGATAGTTGAAATTGTTCTAATTCAACGCCACAATTCAGCACCCAAAGTTCAGATATAAAAAATGCCACATTTTTTATAATTGGTATCATATGGCTTTGAAACTTTGTAAACTGTTTTATAATACACTAAGCTTAAATCATGATAAGTTTTATTAGAATTGGTCAAGTTTTAGACCCCTAATAGGTGAATTCAGGAAATATTGAATTTGTACTTTGACAACTTCACTGAATGATCTATTGGTATTAATTTGTCAAACTACATGAGAATAAATGATTTCCACTTTTATTTGATAGAAATTTTGTAAAAAAGTGACATTTCAGCCTACATGCCCAAAATTGAACTTTTTCAGTTGTTTCAATATTTTTACAAAAGTAGCATGCTTACTTTCTCTCTGACAGATTTTTCTGGTTTTCTATTTGTGTTTGTGGTATCTAATGTAGATGTTTAACTCATTTTTGAACACTGAACACAAAAAAAGTAGATAAAATCAGAATAAGAGTGCAAAATGTGCTGCTTTAATGGTCTTAGTCTAACGGTCAGTATGAAGCAAGTGAAAAATGAGGTTCTATGCACATACAAGTTGAATTCCTTTTAGCAGATTTCACTGAATCTGTATCAAAAGCACTTATTACTGGTTGTTTGACCTTGTCTGTTTCACAGACTACCTTTATTTTATTTTGTTTGATAGCTAGTGGTTAAAATATTGGCCTTTTGAGGCTGAAATTTCATGCCGGTTTTAAAAAGTAAAGTAAATAACTTTGCTTCAAATCATACTGTCTACATATATAGTTGAAAGTGACAGTCATGTTACATCCAGGCTCCATGTTTTATCATATCTAAACAAAGATTTGAGCAAAAAGAAGCATATCTCTATCTACCATATCATTTATATGCTTTTTAATATGCAAATGTGGGGAACGACCTAAATTGAAAACCTGTTTTTTTAAGCTTGACATTGCTGAAGACAATTTTATTCACATGTGTTATGCTATTTGAAACTTATATTTCCATTAAAAGTACATTTATAACATGTAAAAGGTTTTTTTATACCTTAACAACTTCAGAAAATTGTGGTAAGTGAAAAATATTACATTTCATATAAGGCC
This sequence comes from Mytilus californianus, assembly GCF_021869535.1. Classification (NCBI taxonomy): domain Eukaryota; kingdom Metazoa; phylum Mollusca; class Bivalvia; order Mytilida; family Mytilidae; genus Mytilus; species Mytilus californianus. Next base: position 24,666,464 of record NW_026262679.1, on the reverse strand, counting down.
TCACATCATTTGAAAACCTCTATTTTTTGGCACAGGCTCATATAAAATTTACTTCTGGCCATTTTTTATAAGTCTGAAACATGAAATATGCTATCTGTTGCTTTTAATAGGTGATAACTTATACATAGAAACATTAAAAAATGTAAGTTTTGGTATATTTTGGTTTTTAGAAGCCCAAATTTGATAGTTGAAATTGTTCTAATTCAACGCCACAATTCAGCACCCAAAGTTCAGATATAAAAAATGCCACATTTTTTATAATTGGTATCATATGGCTTTGAAACTTTGTAAACTGTTTTATAATACACTAAGCTTAAATCATGCCAAGTTTTATTAGAATTGGTCAAGTTTTAGACCCCTAATAGGCCCAAGACCACAATTAATGATCCCGCTTTTCGTTGTCCACGAATATAGTTCCTTTTAATTAGAGTGTATTTTTTCTTAATTTTTTTTCTTTCCCTTCCTCACTCATTTCTTAGTTTTTTGTGGGTGGAAATAAAAGAAGAGAGGTGAAATAAACTTTTGGATGTTGTATTTTAACTGATTTTGATATGGAAAGAGTGATTAGGCCAGGTGCAAAAAGGTGATATTTACAGTTTTCGGAACATCTCTTGACTTGTCCATAGGGGTATGGATGTGTATTGGCTAAATTTGTAAGAGTCATTGGTTCAATCTTTCTGAATTTTGGATATATTTTTGGACTAGTACTATACATTACACACACAAAAGATTTGACAAAAATGCAAGGTGCAATTTTTTAAATGAAACAAAACGTTATAAAGAACTAATAGGGGAATTTAATCGTGGTCTGTGGTCAGATATGCAGAGAGGAGATAGATATACAGAGTGGTGATAGACTTACAGAGTGGTGGTAGATATACAGAGTAGTGAAAGATATACAGAGTGGTGATATATATACAGAGTAGTGATAGATATACAGAGTGGTGATAGATATGCAGAGTAGTGGTAGATATACAGAATGGTGATAGATATACAGAGTGGTGATAGATATACAGAGTAGTGGTAGATATACAGAGTGGTGATAGATAAACAAAGTGGTGATAGATATATAAAGTTGTGATAGATATGCAGAGTGCTGGTAGATATACAGAGTGGTGGTAGATATACAGAGGGGTGATAGATATACAGAGTAGTGATAAATATACAGATTGGTGATAGATATACAGAGTGGAGATATATAACGTGGTGAGAGATATGCAGAGTGGTGGTAGATATACAGAGTGGTGGTAGATATAAAGAGTGATGGTAGATATACAGAGTGGTGATAGATATACAAAGTGGTGATATATATACAGAGTGGAGATAGATATGCAGAGTGGTGGTAGATATACAGAGTGGTGATAGATATACAGAGTGGTGATAGATATACAAAGTGGTGATAGATATACAGAATGATGATATGTAAACGAAGTGGTGATAGATATACAGAATGGTGATAGATATACAGAGTGGTAGTAGATATACAGAGTGTTGGTAGATATACAGAGTGGTGGTAGATATACAGAGTGGTGATAGATATACAAAGTGGTGATAGATATACAGAGTGAAGACAGATATGCATAGTGGTAATAGATATACAGAGTGGTGATAGATATACAGAGTGGTGATAGATATACAGAGTGGTGATAAATATACAGAATGTTGGTAGATATACAGGGTGGGGACAGATATACAGAGTGGTGGTAGATATACAAAGTGGTGATAGATATACAGAGTGGTGATAGATATACAGAGTGGTGGTAGATTTACAAAGTGGCGATATATATACAGAGTATTGATAGATATACAAACGAGAGATAGATATAGTGGAAATAGATATACAGAGTGGTGGTAGATATACAGAGTGATGAAAGATATATACAGATTGGTGATAGATATGCAGATTGGTGATAGATATGCAGAGTGGTGATAGATATACAGAGTGGTGATAGATATACAGAGTGGTGATAGATATAAAGAGTGGTGATAGATATACAAAGTGGTGATAGATATACAGAGTAGTAATAGTTATAGTAGGAACTTGTTGAAAGTCTTGTAGTGATGGCAAATACATGTTGAATGTCCTATATCTAAAGCAGGTACTTATTAAATATCCTATCGGTATAGTAGGTACTTGTTGAATGTTCTATATAGCAGTATATAACAGGTACGATTTGAATTCCTATTGTTATACTAGGAACTTGTTGAATGTCCTATAGTTATAGCAGTTCCTTGGTGAATGTCCCAAAGCTATAGCAGGTACTTATTGAATGTCCTATAGTCATAGATGGTACTCGAGTAATGAGTGGAGATAGATATGTGTGTAATGCAGAGTGGTGGTAGACATACAGAGTGGTGATAGATATACAGAGTGGTGATAGATATACATAGTGGTGATAAATATACAAAGTGGTGATAGATATATATATAAAGTGGTGATAGATATATATATAAAGTGGTGATAGATATTAAAAGTGGTGGTAGATATACAGAGTGGTGATAGATATACAAAATGGTAATAGATATATAAAGTGGTGATAGATATGCAGAGTGGTGGTAGATATACAAAGTGGTGATAGATATACAGAGTAGAGATAGATATGCAGAGTGGTGGTAGATATGCAGAGTGGAGATAGATATACAGAGTGATGATAGATATACAGAGTAGTGATATATATACAGGGTGGTGGTAGATATACAGGATGGGGATAGATATACAGAGTTGTGATATATATACACAGTGGTGATAGTTATACAGAGTGGAGATAGATATGCAGAGTGGTGATAGATATAAAGAGTGGAGATAGATATACAGCGTGGGGGTAGATATACAGAGTGGTGGTAGATATACAGAGTGATGATAGATATACAAAATTGTGATAGATATATAAATTGGTGATAGATATGCAGAGTGGTGGTAGATATACAGAGTGGTGGTAGATATACAGAGTGTTGAAAGATATACAGAGTGGTGATAGATATACAGAGTGGTGATAGATATGCAGAGTAGTGGTAGATATACAGAATGTGATAGATATACAGAGTGGTGATAGATATACAAAGTAGTGGTAGATAAACAGAGTGGTGATAGATAAACAAAGTGGTGATAGATATTCAAAGTTGTAATAGATATGCAGGGTGGTGGTAGATATACAGAGTGGTGGTAGATATACAGAGGGGTGATAGATATACAGAGTGGAGATATATAACGTGGTAAGAGATATGCAGAGTGGTGGTAGATATAATGAGTGGTGGAAGATATAAAGAGTGATGGTAGATATAAAGAGTGGTGATAGATATACAAAGTGGTGATAGATATACAGAGTGGAGATAGATATGCAAAGTGGTGGTAGATATACAGAGTGGTGATAAATATACAGAGTGGTGATAGATATTCAAAGTGCTGATAGATATGCAGAGTGGTGGTAGATATACAGAGTGGTGATAGATATATAGAATGGTGATAGATATACAAAGTGGTGATAGATATACAGAATGGTGATATTTAAACGAAGTGGTGATAGATATACAGAATGGTGATAGACAGACAGAGTGGTAGTAGATATACAGAGTGTTGATAGATATACAGAGTGGTTGTAGATATACATAGTGGTGATAAATATACAAAGTGGTGATAGATATACAGAGTGAAGATAGATATGCAAAGTGGTGATATATATACAGAGTGATGATAGATATACAGAGTGGTGATAGATATACAAAGTGGTGATAGATATACAGAGTGGTGATAGATATACAGAATGTTGGTAGATATACAGGGTGGGGACAAATATACAGAGTGGTGGTAGATATACAAAGTGAGGATAAATATACAAAGTGGTGATAGATATACAGAGTGGGGACAGATATACAGAGTGGTGGTAGATTAACAAAGTGGCGATATATATACAGAGTATTGGTAGATATACAAACGAGAGATAGATATAGTGGAAATAGATATACAGAGTGGTGGTAGATATACAGAGTGATGGAAGATATATACAGATTGGTGATAGATATGCAGATTGGTGATAGATATACAGAGTGATGATAGATATACAGAGTGGTGATAGATATACAGAGTGGTGATAGATATACAGAGTAGTGATAGATATACAGAGTGGTGATAGATATACAGAGTAGATATAGTTATAGTAGGAACTTTTGAATGTCTTATAGTGATGGCAAATACATGTTGAATGTCCTATATCTAAAGCAGGTACTTATTGAATATCCTATCGGTATAGTAGGTACTTGTTGAATATTCTATATAGTAGTATATAACAGGTACGGTTTGAATTCCTATTGTTATACTAGGTATACTAGGAACTTGTTGAATGTCCTATAGTTATAGCAATTCATTGGTGAATGTCCCAAAGCTATAGCAGGTACTTGTTGAATGTCCTGTCGTCATAGATGGTACTTGATTTATGAGTGGAGATAGATATGTGTGTAATGCAGAGTGGTGGTAGATATACAGAGTGGTGATAGATATACAGAGTGGCGATAGATATACAGAGTGGTGATAAATATTCAAAGTGGTGATAGATATATATAAAGTGGTGATAGATATGAAGAGTGGTGGTAGATATACAGAGTGGTGATAGATATACAAAATGGTAATAGATATATAAAGTTGTGATAGATATGCAGAGTGGAGGTAGATATGCAGAGTGGTGGTAGATATGCAGAGTGGAGATAGATAAACTAAGTGGTGATAGATTTACAGCGTGGGGATATATATACAGAATGGTGATAGATATACAGAGTAGTGATATATATACAGGGTGGTGGTAGATATACAGGATGGGGATAGATATACAGAGTTGTGATATATATACACAGTGGTGATAGATATACAGAGTGGAGATAGATATGCAGAGTGGTGATAGATATACAGAGTGCGGGTAGATATACAGAGTGGTGGTAGATATACAGAGTGGTGATAGAGACACAAAATGTTGATAGATATATAAATTGGTGATAGATATGCAGAGTGGTGGTAGATATACAGAGTGGTGGTAGATATACAGAGTGTTGAAAGATATACAGAGTGGTGATATATATACAGAGTAGTGATATATATATACAGAGTGGTGATAGATATGCAGAGTAGTGGTAGATATACAGAGTGGTGATAGATATACAGAGTGCTGATAGATATACAGAGTGGTGGTAGATATACAGAGTGGTGATAGATAAACAAAGTGGTGATAGATATATAAAGTTGTGATAGATATGCAGAGTGGTGGTAGATATACAGAGTGTTGGTAGATATACTGAGGGGTGATAGATATACAGAGAAGTGGTAGATATACAGAGTGGTGATAGATATACAGAGTGGAGATATACAACGTGGTGAGAGATATGCAGAGTGGTGGTATATATACAGAGTGGTGGTAGATATAAAGAGGGATGGTAGATATACAGATTGGTGATAGATATACAAAGTGGTGATAGATATACAGAGTGGAGATAGATATGCAGAGTGGTGGTAGATATACAGAGTGGTGATAGATATACAGAGTGGTGATAGATATACAAAGTGGTGATAGATATACAGAATGGTGATATATAAAAGAAGTGGTGATAGATATACAGAATGGTGATAGATATACAGAGTGGTAGTAGATATACAGAGTGTTGATAGATATACAGAGTGGTGGTAGATATACAGAGTGGTGATAGATATACAAAGTGGTGATAGATATACAGAATGAAGATAGATATGCAGAGTGGTGATAGATATACAGAGTGGTGATAGATATACAGAGTGGTGATAGATACACAAAGTGGTGATAGACATACAGAGTGGTGATAGATATACAGAATGTTGGTAGATATACAGGGTGGGGACAGATATACATAGTGGTGGTATATATACAAAGTGAGGATAGATATACAAAGTGGTGATAGATATACAGAGTGGTGATAGATATACAGAGTGGTGGTAGATTAACAGAGTGGCGATATATATACAGAGTATTGATAGATATACAAACGAGAGATAGATATAGTGGAAATAGATATACAGAGTGGTGATAGATATACAGAGTAGTGATAGATATACAGAGTGGTGATAGATATACAGAGTAGTAATAGTTATAGTAGGAACTTGTTGAATGTCTTATGGTGATGGCAAATACATGTTGAATGTCCTATATCTAAAGCAGGTACTTGTTGAATATCCTATATCTAAAGCAGGTACTTGTTGAATATCCTATTGGTATAGTAGGTACTTGTTGAATGTTCTATATAGTAGTATATACCAGGTACGTGTTGAATTCCTATTGTTATTCTAGGAACTTGTTGAATGTCCTATACTTATAGCAGTTCCTTGGTGAATGTCCCAAAGCTATAGCAGGTACTTGTTGAATGTCCTATAGTCATAGATGGTACTCGATGAATGTCCTATTGATTTCCCGTGTGGGTTATGGTTACCAGAAGTAGAGGTATGCATGGTATCTAAAATTACCCATAGCACTAGACCAGTAAACGTTTTGAAGCATTAAGGTAGAAGGTGTCTGGTTTGTCACAACGACCACCTGAACTATAATAATTACCGGCTGTCGGCTATGATAATAGAGGTAGAGATAGAGTTAGGCATTGACCTCTAAAATGGACCAAATCATTTATACATTTAAAAATTATAAACCAAATTCATGAAAGAATCCCACACAGTGATTTTTTTCTGAGACTTATTTTTCGACATTCCAATAGACTATGACAGCATGTTTTTTTTTGGTCTCGTAAACACCACAAAGGACCTACTTTGAGCACAAAAAAAATACAATGTAGGAGAAAGGACCACAAAGGAGTTTATAAGAGCACAAATGACCTTATAATCACTGTTTTGTAAGGAAATAGTTTTTTTTTAAATCTGTATTTCAGAAATGTCAATATATGCTTTGCTTTATCAAATTTTATTTTGGACAAAAACAAAGAATCTACAGAAATGTTCTTACTTTATGAATCTTAATTTGCTGTGAGGAACAAAAAGTGCACATGGTGCAATAAAAAAAGGACTGCACAGCTGTCTTTTGGGTATATGTTTCGTTGGGCTGTTTGATGAAACAGATAATATACCTGTCTAGATAACCTCGATATGTAATTGTAATAAAAGTATATCATCATTCCGTGAAATATATGGCCGTGAAGAATATATTTATGAAAAACTCCCTGAACTTTATACCTTCTAATAAAAAATTTGACAAAATGGTTTCTATTTCTCCCTTTTCTACATCAACAAACGATGAACGATGTCTTTGGTCGTCGCTTGTGTAAATGTTTATTAAATAAATATTATTGTATTTGATAAAGTTTACATGTTTTTAAAGACTGTATTTTTTAACACCGAAATTTTAAAAATGTCATGTTTTAATAAATACTATCATTCAATACACTAAATATAGTTGACCTATTGCTGATAAATTCTAAAAAACAGACTTATTGCATATAGTATTAGTAAAATTAAAAAAGAAAACATTATTTTGTGCATTCGTCGACTTTGAAAAAGCGTTTGACACGATTTGGCGAGACGCAATGCTTTTGAATAATATGAATGGATGTATGTATAATGTTATTGTAAATATGTATCAAGGTACTAAGTCATGTATGTATTTCATATAACAATTCCGTGTCTGATTTTTTTCCCATGTAATAACGGGGCTAATTTGACAAGGCGAAAATTTATCGCCTTTTCTTTTTTCTCTATTTTTGAAAGATCTTGATTCATTTTTCCAAACCTGTAATATAGAGGGCCTAAAATCAGTCTCAACAGAGCTTGAAGAAAAACTTGACATATTTTTAAAACTTTTTATTATTCTGTATGCTGATGATACTGTGTTGATGGCCGAATCCGCAACTGAACTTCAAAAACTATTAGATTGTTTTCTAGATTACTAATACACAGATGTATGGAGGCTAAAAGTAGATGTTGATAAAACAAAGGTCGTGGTATTTTCAAGGAGACGACCATCATGTAATTTTCAATTTTTCTATAATGAAAAAAAACTGGATATCGTTGATGAATATAACTATTTGGGCATAATTCTAACAAGAACAGGTAATTTTAATAAAACGAAGCAATTTAATGTAGAAAAGGCTACTAAGGCTTCTTACGAAGTGTTAAGACTAGGTCGTCTACATAATCTTTCTATGTGTAGTCAGTTGGACTTATTTGATAAAATGGTGAATTATGGGGTATTGGAAATAATGAGATAATTGAAAGGGTACAACTAAAATTTTGTAAATTATTATTAGGTCTGAAAACATCAACACCCTCTTACATGATTTATGGGGAGCTTGGAAGATATCCTGTAGACTTGGACAAAAAAACTAGATTGATCTCATTTTGGAGGAAATTAAATTCTGGTAAAGAGACAAAACTATCATATACTTTATATGAATTGTGTTATCACATGTCTATTAATGACAATGTGCATTTTTCATGGTTAAACAGAGTAAAGACTATTTTAAATGAATGTGGTATCCCCGATGTGTGGGAAACGCAATCTTTTATGAATTGTAAATGGTTAGTTTCATTCATCAAGCTCAGACTTAAAGATCAGTTTGTACAAGTCTGGCATTCTTTGCTTGAAAACTCACCAAAAGCACTTAATTATAAACTTTTTAAAAAATTTTTTGGAAAAAAGGATTATTTTGAAATTCTTGGGAACAAACTGTCTATTGATTTTTGTAGATTTAGGACCACAAATCACAAGCTCCCTATTGAACAGGGTAGATGGAATAATATAGTTAGAAATAATAGATTGTGTCTTCTATGTAATAAAAATAACATTGGTGATGAATTTCATTACATATTAGAATGCAAATACTTTGAAGAAAACAGGAAACATTGTATGTCACATTATTATTTTAAAAATGCAAATACTGTTAAATACATTATGTCTTCAAAACACAAATCAGAACTGATTAAACTTTGAATTTATAAAGATTATCAACACAGGTATATGTGCTCCTGGCTAAAATGTACTTCATATATTGTCTGAGCAATGGTCTGTTTGTTCTGTCTTATTGTAAATATTGTACATAAATGTCTTCTCTATACCTATGTATATAGTTTATTGAGAATAAAGATATAGTCTGAGAAAAAAAGACCAAAACTCAGAAACTTAATTTTGAACTGAACCATGAAAATGAGGCCAAGGTTAGATGACACCTGCAAGCTAGACATGTACACCTTACAATCATTGCATACACCAAATATAGTAGACATATTGATACAGTATAAGAAAAACAGACCAAAACACAAAAACTTATCTATAACCACTGAACCATGAAAATGAGATCAAGGTCACATGACACCTACCAGTTGGACATGTACACCTTACAGTCCTTCCATATACCGAATATACTTGACCTATTGCTTATAGTATCTGAGATATAGACTTGACCACCAAAACTTAACCTTGTTCACTGATCCATGAAATGAGGTCGAGGTCAAGTGAAAACTGTCTGACGGACATGAGGACCTTGCAAGGTACGCAAATACAAAACATAGTTATCATGTTACTTATAATAAGAGAGAAATTATCATTACAAAAAATCTTAACTTTTTTTTTAAGTAGTCACTGAACCATGAAAATGGGGTTAAGGACAATGGACATGTGAAAGACGGAAACTTCGTAACATGAGGCATACAAAGTTTGAAGCATCCAAGTCTTCCACCTTCTAAAATATAAAGCTTTTAAGAAGTTAGCTAACGCCCCCCTATGTCGAGCTTTCTGCGACAAAAGTCGCAGGCTCGACAAAAATCCAACTGATTGTCTAAAAAGATAAGTCCTGCCTTAAATATAATCAAAGAGACAGTTTTTTTATCACTGGATTGTGCTTTTATGTCTTGTGTTAAAATATGCTAGTTTTCGAGTCAAAAGATATTATTAGAATAAAATATTAGAGAAAAAGATTGAACAGAAACCATAAGAATATAAATCTTTCAAAATTTCTTTTTCGTGCATGAATTAAAATATTGTTTTGAACAGTCTTAAACAAACTTTTATTACTTTTTTCCTGTTATGTGAACATTTATTGGGGGCAGTTGTTATATATTAGCATTTAGAATATAGCAAAGTGCTCTCGACCAATGAAATTGTAGGATTGGATGCCTATTAATTGTGAAGAATGAATGTAAATCATGTTCTTAGTAAGGGATTATCCTATTATTTGGGTATATTTACAGTTCAAAACAAAGAGTTTCTATATATGAGTTACAACTGCCTCGAAGCACATTTATCAGATTGGAAGGATTTATCACACAGTGATTGAAACTGACTAAAAGTTGAATTGTGAAACAAACAAAAATCTCAAAATTAGTTGAAGTTTACCGGTGCAGTAAAATTTGTACCGTGAATGTTATTAGGAAAATATTAATAACTTCAAATTACTAAAAAAAATAAACAATACCAAAGCAAAGCAAAAAAAGAAAAAAAATCTTTCAGATAAAAAAATAACCTAAATCTTTAGCTTTCCAAAACTTTGATTACGTGATCAGTGGTTGGGAAGAATAGTTATTTTCAATATTCCGATAAAAAAAAACAGGAATTTAATTTTGAACATATTTAAAACTTTTAAAGGCATTATTTTTGAACATTTTTGAACCTGAAATAATGAAATATTATTTGATGTAAAAAGCCGGACCAAAATATTGGCTGTGAAATAAAATTTAGTTGTAACTCAAATGTATTAATTGATTTAAACTGTAAATAAAAAAAGGTTAATTCCTCACTAAAATATTACATGATTTACATTCATACTAACAATCAAGAAACATATCCAATTCCTACCTTTTCTTTCTGCTGTTGTGTCACCTAATATCTATAACGTTTTTTTTTTTTTTTAGATATTTCCCAAATGATATGAAAGTCCTTACATCACTAAAACTAATCCATAAATGACATGCCCAAAAAGGAAGTCATGCATCTATTATAAACATTGCACTGACAATGAAACTAATTCTTGAATAGATCATTTGAGCCTTCAGCACTTTACAATATTCTAAGTTTGTAAGAGAATGATAATCCCTTACTTCATGATAAGTACTCGCTAACGCTCGAACTTTATCATGAAGAAAGGGATTATCATTCTCTTAGCACATACTTACAACTTCTCGTCCAATCAAATTGCTTATATTTGCCTTCTAATTTTATAGATCTTTATTCTCATTAACTAAATGACATAGTTACAGAGATGAAAATATAAACAAAATACAACATATTTTGCATGTGTGAAATATACATAAATAAATGTAATTTAACCAGGAGGACAGACTTTCACTGATATATAGTTTATAAATCTACACAATTTTTCTAGTAAGACAATATTGACTGTAGTGAATACATTTTTAAATTTAAGAATATTAACATTTGTACAACAATAGCGTGGTAAATATTTATATCGTTCTTTTTTGAAAAAAGGACAAGACATTACATAATGGAATTCATCGCCGATGTCAGTAGATTCACAAAGGTGGCATAGTCTCTCGGGTCTTTGAACATTTTGCCACCTCCCTGTCTCCACTGGCAAACGGTGATTGCCACATCTAAATTTACATAGTTTCAGTGCATTATTTAACGATAAAATTGAAATATAATTTTCAAATTTAAGTTCTGTTTTGAATAATTTATAACATAGACCTTTTGATGATTGATTTACATTTGCTAGCCATTCTTGTCTAAACTGATCTTTTAACTTTTGTTCAACGCTTAATACAATCCATTTTTTTGAGATACAATCTTGATTTTGCCATATATTTGACATTCCACAATTATCAAAAATACTTTTGATACATAACAACCATTTGTTTTCAATTCCATACTTATTAAAATTAATATATATCAACTTATATAACATTGACGAAATCTTGTTATCAAGTGTGTTATCAAGAAGGTTACACCAAAATTTTATCATCCGTAATTTAACGTATAAAGAAATAGGATATCTTCCCAATTCCCCGTAAACCATAAAATTTGGAGTCGATCTTTTTAACCGTAAAACATGTTTACAAAAACTCAAATGTACCCTTTCCAAAATGTCAAGATTTTCGTATCCCCAGATTTCGGCCCCATATAAAAGTATAGGTAAAACAGCTTTATCAAACGTATCGAGCTGGCATTCTATAGATAGATGGTTAGATCTACACTTCTTAATAACACAATACATAGCTCTAGTAGCTTGATCTTTAAGATATTTTCTAGTTGCAAAAAAAGAAGCATTTCTAGAGAATATAACACCAAGGTATTTATACTTCTTAACAATTTCTATCTCTTCGTTATTAATATAAAACTTCAAATTATTCTGTGGTCTACCTTTTGAAAATATCATTACCTTTGTCTTGTTAACATTAATTTTAAGTTTCCACTTTTCACAATATTGAGAAAAACTATTTAAAAGTAATTGCAGATCTGTGCTTGTCTCAGCGAGTAAAATCGAATCGTCGGCATACAATAAGACAAATATCTTAAAATAAATATCCAGTTCATCTTCTATATCAGAAGTAATTGAATGTATACCTTTCAAATCGCTATTTTCTAAAAAACCATGAAGATCATTTAAATATAAAGAAAATAATAAAGGAGAAAGATTTTCTCCTTGGCGGACTCCAATATCACTTACAAACATGTCAGATGCTTCATTATTATGTACAACTCTTGATTTAACATCTTTATACAAATTTTCTACAATTCTAAGAAATTTACCAGTTATCTTATTTAAAACAAGCTTATACAGAAGTGAGTTTCTTTGAACAAAGTCGAAGGCTTTTTCAAAGTCAACGAATACACAATGTAATTTTTTTCGTTTGACACATAGCAACTCGAAGAGTGCATATAATGAAAAAATATGATCGTTGGTAGAGTAGCCCTGTCGGAAGCCTGCTTGGTTTTCGTTCAAGATATTTAGTTCATCAACAAATTCCCCCAATCTATCATTAAGAATAGATGTAAAAATCTTACCGAGGCATGACAATAAAGTAATAGGCCTATAATTTTTTGCTTCTAATTGACATCCTTTGTTCTTGAACACTGGTATTATGTTTCCAATAAGCCAGGCCTCCGGCAGAATACCCGTATCAAAAATAAGATTAAACAATTTAGAATATACATCAATCATACTGTCAAGAGAATTTGCAACATATTCATTGATTATTTTATCTTCACCTGGCGATTTGTTGTTTTTCGCCTTTTTAATAGCTTTAATAATTTCGTCATGTGTAATTACACCATTCAGTGTCTCATTTACATGATCAGAGTTCAAATCATTATCGATGACAAACTCGTCTTCAAACTTGTTTTCATTCATGCATGAATGACCACAAGGGTAAGATTTAATTGTATCGTAATCAAGATATTTAAAACAAAAATTGCCACTGGCTATTTTGAAATAAAATGCTGTGTTCCAAATTAAATTAAATAGTTTGTAATTAGTCTTCACACTGATTTTTAAATATCCTGCTATTAAAATCTTTGGATCTAAAAAATGTTTTTGACAATTGCAAATTTCTTTCATTTAAATATTTAGGGTAATACATATGGTTCTTTATACCTTGATTAGAGTACAACGATATCTTAAAATTATGAAAATGCATCATCCATGCAATTACTTTGTACACAAAAAAGTGTGTACTATGAAACCTTGTGAAGGGAAATTAAAGCAACTTGGTGATAATTTTTTAAACTTTCTTAAGGAAGGTGATCTATTTCGTCATGAATTGATTGATTTATTGATTATCGGTTACTTAATTTCCAGTGGCAAATATTTCATGCATGTTCAGGACGATGTCATGAATTGAAAAACTGTGATTATGTCTGAAGATAATGTGCCAATTATATATACAAACATATAAACATATTCTGATAAATCTTTTAGTTTTTACTTTGAAATAATAAAAAAAAAAAAAACACAAAACCTATAATCTCTGATCTATTGGTAGTTGCTTTTTAATGCCTATCTGCTAGACTATATCTATGGGGACAAACTATCTATATGTTTCAAATTTATTATAGCTTTAGTTTTACAGTGAAATTAAAAAATGTTTTCAACACATGTAAAGCTTCCACTGCAATTTAATTATTGCCTGCTTTTGGTCAATTTATTTGGTCATCTTACCATGTAAGAAGAACATGTATAGTAAAACACCGCTTTATATCAATATACATACTTACACCAGCAGCTACCATCTTTTCATTCTGGAGTCAAGGGCCTTTTGCAATCACATATTTTAAAATGATACTAGTGAGTAGATTTACAAAACTTCGTTAATGAGCTCCGTTTTACAAACACCTGTGATACAAGTAGTCAGCCAAAATAAACTATCAATAGACCAATTAAAAGATTACTCGAGTTGTAAATATGTGCTAAATTGGTTAGTCTATGAAAAGGTATATACTATGAAATTAAGAGCTCGGGGCAAGCCCCTCGCTCTAAATTTCATAGTATATACCTTTTTATAGACTAACCTAGACTTACATATACATAACAGGTAAAGCTTTGACAATCTTGTCACCTGTAATTACATTTACCTGTAAGAATAAAACGTTTTGGTTCAAGATTTAGAAACAGAGGTTTTCTCCTGTGTTAGCGAGTACACACACATTTTGTATTCAGACAATCATTATGTACATTTATTGTTTATATCCTACAATTACTAACTGGCGCTTTAAGGTTCGTGGCATATAAACTCTTATGTATTTAATTATTTTGAAAACAAAATGAAAATTATGTCTAATGAATAACCATGATGAAATAATTGTTTTTTCCATAATTGAATCGTGTGTAACGTGTAACGGGCGATCAATGGATCCGTATCTGAATAAATCAGGATTTCAAGTGTTCAACTCAAATTTGCACCACAACAAGTTGTCCTATTTAAAACAATTAACACACCCTTAAATGAATTCACAATGTCAAATATATACGCTACACAATGCACATAAATTAAATTACAAGGTGAAGTTCCTCATTCACAATGTATAAACACAATGTCTTATAACAGAATATATATACACAATGTCACTATGCAATCACTATGCAACATGTATTAGGCCTGATTATTCACAATGTCACTAATATATCACTATGCAACATGCATCAGACACTTTATAACACAATGTCACCAACAGATTACTATGCAACATGCATCAGATAAATATCACACAAAACGTATGAACACATTAGCACATATATACAACATCTATTAACAATATCCACCAATTTGTAATATCACCTTATGAATGTTTAATTAACCACAATAACACAATGACACAATGACACTTGCACAATGCTTCAATGCACAAGGAATTTATATGAACACAGCTCAACTCACACACACTAATTATCACTATGAATCAGAACGAAATGAATATATTCCAAACTGGTAAGATTAAACACAGTGCACTTTCACTTATACACTTCCACAATATAACAACTTGCAACACCAGCAAGTATACACCTTGTATTCTCACTAATACACTTCCACAATACAACAACTTGCAACACCAGCAAGTATACACCTTGTACTTTCACTGTACAATAACTTATTATATAAGTTCACTTTATAACACAATCACTATTCCAAATATTCACATATAAATCCAAACACTATTTATATCCTTTGGAATCACTAAATTCACTCTACTTACCAGTTAGAATATATAATCCTTGAAGTTTACCCTTCAATGGTCCACATAAAACTGACAGAGTTTCTCTGTCTTGAGCTGGTTTATATACTACCATCTGGATCAGTCCATTATACTTAAAGGGGTGAAAATCATGACTATACCAACTTTAGGGGTGTTTTAAGTAACATATGGTGCTCCGACTATGGAGAAACTTATAAACATATAGAAACACAATTAACAGGAAAAGACAAGTGGTATTTCACATCAAATTAAATGAACTATGACCGATTTTCGTTACACTACCCACGCCTCAAAACTCATGCGTCCCGCATGATGTAAATTCTTCATTATCCATTGATACAACCAGTACTACACACATGTTTCAATAAATATTTAGACCTAATTTCTAGAAGCACAACCATATCAGAGTTTTGATTACCACTGGGAAATATATTGCATTAACCAGGTTTGAAGAAATTTAGCCTCTGCAGCGGCAACAAGGCCTACTCTTATCGAAATCTGCAGGAGGGGTCTTTTACATGCACAGGTCGTGGTATTTCCCTGTACATGGGACCTCGGATTTAACGTCCCCATCCGAAGGACACATAATGATAAAACACAAAAACATGGCAGAATTATATGATTTATTTCAGTCATTTCTTTCGACTGAATAAAATAAACACAAAGTAGCAACACAATCATATAATAATCAAAGTCAAATTAAACTAGTCCATGAAATGACAAATTGTTCGTTATTCACTTAGGAACCTTCTTTTCAACAACCTTCACTTGCTTGCCATCTTTCAGATACTTTGTAATTGTCTTCACATATACAGTCTTCATGTTATCCAAATTACAATTACATTGACAACTGTGAGGCATTTTATCCGATCCCAGAGTCGCTGTATTAATACTGGTTATACCAGGCATTGTCTTTACAAGTTTCTTCTTGAGATCCTGTACTGTAGTTGTTTTCCTTTTCTTTGGTGCAATTATAGGCATGGGATCTGTTTTCTTCCTGAAAATTCTTCCCATGTTCACACTCTCATCTATTTCGTCAACAGGCTTCTTTGGCTGACTAACAATTAGTTCGCTTGGTTTATCAATAAGTCCTATATCATCATCATCCTCATCACTAGAGATATCGTCATAATCTGTAAACAGACTCTTTGAATTGTCCAACTTTACTGTATCTTCAAAATTTCCTCCTTCTTCTGGTTCTGTGGTTATGTTTGTTTTATTTGTGTCAACTGTTTGAGTTGAAGGCTCACCTGAAGATACAGGTTTCTTGTTGTTGTTTTCATCTTTACTTTTATCTCCAGAGATTGGTTTTGTTATTGGTTTTTGCTTTTTAGTTGTCTTATCATCAATCTCACTCTCCACTTCTGCCTCAGTGTCCTCAGATTCATCTTTATCATCCGTACTACAATGGACCTTCTTAAAGTGCCTGGTAAGATTGGTTCTCTTATTTGTGTTATAGGAACATAATTCACAGAAGAGCCTTGAATCTGTGCATTCTATTAAATGTCGGTTTCTGTCTTCCTTATTTCCAAATTCAAGAGGACAGAATGGACATTGAAACTTTTCCTCTAAGACTTGTGTAAAAACAACCTTCCTTGCTGTTTTCTTGGTATTTGGCATGATGTCCTTCTGAAAATACAGCAATAAAAACACACTATTAATCTTTAGAATAAACTATAAAAAAAAAAACACCAACTATATATACAATTTTATGTACATCATAAAAAAAACTAACTTTTATATACACGTAAGATACACCTGGATGCCTATTCAACACAGTAATCCTTCATCCATACTGGTTTACAACGCCTTCTCTTTTCAGGCTCATGACTACTTTCTTCCAAACACTTTGTTCCTGAGTCACTTGTCACAATCTGTTCTTCATTTTGCATGTCCCCCCAACCTTCCGTACTACATACATCGTTAACTGGTTCTCGTTCCTGACCGTTCTCACTTTCTATCGCCTCGTCTCGGAGCCTTTGCATATTCTTCTTGCGGATTCTATCAACATGAATAACCTGCTCCTTTCCTCTATAAGCACAGTTGACTCTGTATGTAACTTCTGTACACCGATTTATTATCTTAAATGGACCTCTCCAAAATGAAGTAAACTTTGGTGATCGTCCACTTTTTCTCACAGGGAAATAAACATACACTTCGTCATCCTTTTCAAACTTTTGCCACGACAGCTTTAAGTCGTGATATCTCTTTTGTCGACGCATTGCTGTCTCGGTATTCTTTCGTACTATTGAATGTGCATTTTCCATCCTTTCTTTCATTTTCCAAGCCCACTTATTGGTTGGTACTTCTTTTTGTGCCTGTGGCATCTCGTACATAATATCAAGTGGGGTTGATACTTCTCTACCAAACATCAAGTAGTTCGGCGTATAACCTGTTGTCTCATGTTCGGCACTGCGATATGCCATCATGACATAAGGTAGATATTCGTCCCAGTCATCATGATTGTCGTTCACATATGCACTCAGCATTTTCGCAAGTGTTCCATTGAATTTCTCCACCATCCCGTCGGATTGGGGGTGATATGGCGTTGTTCTTGTTTTCTTTATGTTTAAAACTCTGCACATTTCATAGAACAAGTTGCTTTCGTACTGTCGTCCCTGATCGGAATGAATGTATGCTGGCATTCCAAACCTTGTTATTACTTCTTCTACTATAAGTTTTACGACCGTTTCAGCCTCCATATTTGGCATCGGAAAACTCTCTGTCCATTTTGAGAAATAGTCTGACACAACGAGGATATACTTGTTTCCATTCCTTGTTTCTGGTAATTCTCCAAGTATGTCTGTCGCTATTCTCTCCATTGGAAAACTGCTTTGTACTATTCCCATTGGTGCTCTTTTTGTTGGAATTGGTCGTTTCTTTCTAGAGCAAAAATCACAACCCCTGATGTACAATCTTACATCTGATTGTAATCCAGGCCAGTAAAAGGTAAGTCGTATTTTTTCTAATGTTTTTCTTGTACCCAAATGTCCTGATGTTTTATCATCATGACATCGCTGAAGAACATTTCTTCGTTCTGTAAATGGTAGAACCACTTGTCGTCGATTTTTCTCGTTTTCACTTTCATAATTTCGGATTAGAATTTCGTCTTTTAGTTGCAGATTCTCCCACTGAGACCACAAGCTTCGAACAACAAAACCCTTACCTGATACTTCACTGAACATTGGACGTTTTTGATTTCGTAAACAATTCTTTATGTAAAGGAGATCTTTGTCATTGTTTTGTAATTCTTTGAGATGTGATTGATCATCCTTATATTCGTCTGAGGTGTCCGTTAAAACGCAAACACTGGCTTCATTTTTCTCCTGTGTTTCGTCCCAGTTGGAAAAATAACCACACTGTTTACAGGGTACACGACTTAGAGCATCGGCATTTCGATGTTGCACACCTGGACGATGTACTATTTGTATTTCATACTCACTAAGGACTTCTAACCAGCGAGCTAATTGGCCCTCTGGATTTTTAAACTGCATAAGCCAGCGTAATGAGCCATGGTCTGTCCTTACTACGAATCGTCTACCGTAAAGATAGTGTTTATAATGTTTTACAAAGTTAACAACTGCTAGGAGTTCTTTTCTTGTTACACAGTAACGCCTTTCAGCCTTGCTTAATGTTCGGCTAGCATAACCTATTACAACTTCAGATCCTTGATCATTAAGTTGTGATAAAACGGCACCAATTGATTCATTACTTGCGTCTGTATCTAAAATGAAATCCTTTGTGAAATCTGGATGTGCCAGAATCGGGGCTTTTATCAGGTGGTTTTTCAAAATTTCAAACGATTCCTGGCATTTAACACTCCATATATAGGGTTTTCCCTTTTCTGTAAGGACGTGTAAGCACCTGGCTATACTTGCAAAGTTTTGTATATACCGTCTGTAATAACTGCATAGTCCCAAAAACGAACGTATTTCAGTCACATTGCTTGGGGTTGGCCAGTTTTTCACGACTTCAATTTTTGAGGGATCCGTGGCAATCCCCTTTTCTGAGATGACATGTCCCAAAAATAATACCTCTTTTGCACACAAAGAACATTTCTTTGCTTTAAGCTTAAGACCAGCTGAACCTAGCCTTTCAAATACTCGATCAAGATTAACTAACATGTCACTAAATGTCTTTCCAGCTACGATAACATCGTCTAAGTAAACTAAACAAATGTCCCATTGCAACCCAGCAAGAACTGTTTCCATCAATCTTTCAAATGTACTGGGTGCACAGCATAGACCAAACGGCATAACTCTGAATTGGAACAAGCCTCGTCTTGTAGCGAAAGCTGTTTTGTAACTATCATCAGGATGCATTTCCACTTGCCAGTAGCCTGAACATAAGTCCAGCGTTGAGAACCAGGCACTGCCAGCAAGTTGTTCCAAGGAATCGTCAATACGAGGGAGAGGATATGCATCTTTTACCGTTACCTTATTCAATCTTCGATAATCAACACAGAAGCGATAAGATCCGTCCTTTTTCTTCACTAATACAACACCTGATGCCCAAGGACTATTAGATGGTTCAATGACTCCTTTTTCTAGCATATCGTCAATGTTCTTATCTACTTCTTGTCGTAAATGAACTGGAGCGCGCCTAGGAGGTTCTTTGACTGGTTGTGCATTCCCAGTATTGATTCTATGTTTCACAAGATTAGTGTGGCCTAATTCCTTATCCGATTCAGCAAATAACCCTTCATATTTGCTTATAAGTACTTTTAACTGATTACTTTGTTGTTCGTCTAAATTTTCACAAGCCTTCTCATATAAAGCCTTCAGATCCGAGCGAAGCTCAAATGATTGCTTGTTTTTCAAATCCGTATGTGTGTCCTCACAAACAGATTCAATCTTATGTACTTGTCCAATTGTTGAACCCTGGTACACAACATGCGAATCTTGCTTCATATTCAGTAACCTAACAGGAACACATTCATTAACTTTTACTAAAGTTCTTGCTATCAAGGGTCCATCGTTTTTCGCATTGTTTTCCGATGGTTCAATAACACCCTCAAAGCTATTCAGATTATATCCACCAGGAAAACATACCTTTCCGTTTACAACAACTTCTGAGGATGGAGGAATACTTACTGTTTCTGATGACACAACCCGATAGCATCCTAAGGGTCCCTCAAATATTAATTGTATCTCAGATTCTCCGAGAAAAAGCTTTTCAGACACAACATCCAATACGCATTTGTTTGCCTTAAGAAAATCTAGTCCAAGTATTCCTTCGGCTTTAATATCCGCTACAAGTGCTTCCAACTTGAATGACTCCTTTCCAATTTGAATACTAAAATATCCTTTACCGTACAATGTCAAAAGTCCACCATTGGCTGATGTTATGTTTTGGGATGTTTTATAGAGTTCAACCTTACAATGTTTTGGCAAACTTTCATAAAGTTTAAAGGATACAATAGATAACGTTGCTCCTGTATCAACAAGAAACTTACAAGATCGTTTGTTTAGAATTGTATCAACATACATACCGGCGTCTTCAATGATTGAGACCCTTGATTCAGCATTATGATTTTGACTTCTGTTTGTAAGTAATCTTCTTGTTGTATCCCTTCGTGACGGATTTCTACATTCCGCTCGAAAGTGTCCTAGTTTACCACAATTAAAACACTCTTTATTTCGCTTATTGTTTGTTGCCCATCTCTTATTGTCAAAATTGTTCCCAGAACTTTTCATTTTTTCTAATTCACTTTGCAAGTCTTTTATCATTCCCTCCATTGTTTTCATTGACATCTCTATTTTTTCCATAGCACACGTGTCTGCACGAGAATTAATATCAGTAGTGTCAATGTTTTCACTTTGATTTGTGGACCGCAAATGTCCACGATTCCCCCTATTACTACTTTCAGCCTGATTAAAGGCTTCTAATTCTACTGCTAAGCGAATAGCTTCATCTAAATTAATGGGCCGTGATTGCTTTATTTTTAATCGCATTTCTGAATCAAACAATCCGTCAATAAATTGATCTTTTGCTAATGTTTCGCGCACTTCACGCGGAGCTGTTGGATATGCAAGGTTAGAAAGTCTCCTTACTGCTTGTCCCATTTCAGGCAAAGTTTCAGATGCCTTTTGTTTCCGTTCACGAAATTGAACTCTGTACAACTCTGTTTGACTGGTCGGGGCAAAACGTTCCTCAAGTGCATTAACAAGTGTCACAAAATTACTTCGCACATCTGTTGGTAGATCGCCTAACACTGCTTGCGCTTGGCCTCGAAGTGAAACTGCTAGATAAAGACCCTTCTGGTTTTCGGTCCAATTGTTAACTAATGCAACCATATCAAAATGAGACTTGTAGTCTATCCATGAACTTATCCCGTCGTATGTTGCCGGTTTGCACTTAACACCTTGATTATGGGGTTCACTATTCCGACACTGTTTGTCCTTATCTGTTATCTCATTTTTAGTATTTACATTACGTTCACCCTTTTCGGCACAACTATTGTCACTTTTTACAATTTGTTTACTTGCACTCAGGGGCAACGTATCCTTTTCGGAAAAACTATCACTTTTGCCCGGTAAACTATCAACAAAACGTACTTTCGGTTTTTCAGTCCTAAACACTACCGTATCTCTTGTTAAAACATTCTCCTCACTACTCATATCAACACCACTTGCTACTCCTGAATCTTTTTCACTTTGCGAAATAGTAGACTTAATCTTATCACTTTTAGGCGTTGAATGCATAAAGCTATGTTTTAAACTGCTTTCTAATCTTTCAATTACATTGTTTAACTGTCCAATATCTGAATCAAATTGATTTTGTGCCATTGTATATTATTGAACAGTACTCACCTTATGTAATTTTCTTCAACTTTATCTTTACTTCTTTTAACTCTATCTCTATTTTAACTACAAAAAGGAAAATAACAATTATCTATAAAATATTCACAACTGGATCAATCATATATGTATTTACATTAACGACAATGAAACACATGAAATCCCACCGCTGCCACCAAATTTGTAACGTGTAACGGGCGATCAATGGATCCGTATCTGAATAAATCAGGATTTCAAGTGTTCAACTCAAATTTGCACCACAACAAGTTGTCCTATTTAAAACAATTAACACACCCTTAAATGAATTCACAATGTCAAATATATACGCTACACAATGCACATAAATTAAATTACAAGGTGAAGTTCCTCATTCACAATGTATAAACACAATGTCTTATAACAGAATATATATACACAATGTCACTATGCAATCACTATGCAACATGTATTAGGCCTGATTATTCACAATGTCACTAATATATCACTATGCAACATGCATCAGACACTTTATAACACAATGTCACCAACAGATTACTATGCAACATGCATCAGATAAATATCACACAAAACGTATGAACACATTAGCACATATATACAACATCTATTAACAATATCCACCAATTTGTAATATCACCTTATGAATGTTTAATTAACCACAATAACACAATGACACAATGACACTTGCACAATGCTTCAATGCACAAGGAATTTATATGAACACAGCTCAACTCACACACACTAATTATCACTATGAATCAGAACGAAATGAATATATTCCAAACTGGTAAGATTAAACACAGTGCACTTTCACTTATACACTTCCACAATATAACAACTTGCAACACCAGCAAGTATACACCTTGTATTCTCACTAATACACTTCCACAATACAACAACTTGCAACACCAGCAAGTATACACCTTGTACTTTCACTGTACAATAACTTATTATATAAGTTCACTTTATAACACAATCACTATTCCAAATATTCACATATAAATCCAAACACTATTTATATCCTTTGGAATCACTAAATTCACTCTACTTACCAGTTAGAATATATAATCCTTGAAGTTTACCCTTCAATGGTCCACATAAAACTGACAGAGTTTCTCTGTCTTGAGCTGGTTTATATACTACCATCTGGATCAGTCCATTATACTTAAAGGGGTGAAAATCATGACTATACCAACTTTAGGGGTGTTTTAAGTAACATATGGTGCTCCGACTATGGAGAAACTTATAAACATATAGAAACACAATTAACAGGAAAAGACAAGTGGTATTTCACATCAAATTAAATGAACTATGACCGATTTTCGTTACACGTGCATTATGTGTATTGGATTACTTAGTTGCCTTCTTGCTAGTGCTATCTATTTTGTTTACCGACAAATGACGAAATAATGCAATAGTTAAAATTAAATACTTTACAAAACTTTGTCATGATTAAAAAATTAAAATCGACTGAATGAATTAAAATATGAGAATTCAATGATTATCGATGTCGAAATTAGCGTCGGTAATAAACAGTCAGTTTGTGTAAAAGAAATAGCTACCAAATTTGTTTATTATGTATGTACAAAGTATATGTATATTGTATATAATCAGCCCTTCTGTATATTACTTGTTTTATAATTGATTCAACAAATTTCGCATGTCCAGGTGTCAATAACGGTGATGTTCACACCACGAGTAGTGATAAATGACACAATAACACAGCGATCGATCAATAATATAAGTAAAAATTGCGTGCCGTATGCTGAATGTCGCCCCTCCTCTGAAAAAGGACGCTAATCTTCATATAAAATCTCGCAAAATTATGACCCATATTTTGGCACATCCCCGTTCACTAAATAATAGGAAGTGAATTCGTCACCATCATGGTTTCAAAGAGAAAGTAAAACGTTAAACGCCGGATTGTCGTCCAATTAAAACACTCGTTACATTGTTCTTTTGTATATTTAGAATCCGAGATAAACCTAGATTTTCTCGAGAAATGAGATAATTCATTATCTGAAATTGAGAAAATTAATTATCTGGAGATAAATTAGGATTATCTGAAAATCGATCAGAAAAACCTAGATTTTCTTAATATTTTGAGAAAAACCGGGATTTTCTCCAGATAATGAATTTTCTGTATTTTCTGAGATAAACTAGGATTTTCTCGAATTTGATATAAGCTGAGATAATCTTAGTTTATCTGAGATAAACCGGGATTATCTGAGAAAATCATAGTTTATCTGAGATAATCAAAGATTAATTATTAAAAGTGGTTCAGGCGGGCCATACATAATACAACGATGACATTTAACACATTGACATTTAACGAATTGACATGTTACAAGTTACAAAACATCAACATACAAATTGACAATTTACCAATAGAGAATTTTGAAATCACACATTTACAAGTTACAGATTGACAATTTACGCATTAAGAATTTTGAAATTACAAAGATACAAGTTACAAATTGACAATTTACGAATTAAGAATTTTGAAATTACAATGATACAAGTTACAAATTGACAATTTACGAATTAAGAATTTTGAAAGTACAAAAATACAAGTTGCAAATTGACAACTTACGAATTAAGAATTTTGAAATTTCATAGTTACAAGTTACAAATTAACAATTTACGAATTAAGATTTTTGAAATTACACAGTTACAAGTTACAAATTGACAATTCACGAATTAAGAATTTTGACCCCGTTGGCTTTCCATATTTAATTACTCTCTTGATTATTCACTTTTGTGTATTTCTATTTGTATATTCGTTTACTTATTTATTTTTAAGTTCGTGTATTATATATCCAATATCATCAACCAAGAACAAAACAATTTTAAATTCCAAGTTATACATGTATGATATAAGTGTAATAATTAATTGTTTCAGGTTCCTATAGTGGTTTCAGTTGTGGTGCTTGTTTTTTCTATATATTTAGTAGTAGCACCGTTTCTAGAACCTGTAAAGACTGAGTTTTGGTATGCAGTTGGATTTTTGGCCGTAGGAGTTATTCTCTACGTTCCCTTTGCTTTCTTCAAATTAAGTTTGCCAGGAATGGGTAGGTAATAATATGTTGATAAATAGCTGGTTGTTGATTTGTCAAACAGTACACAGCAGGTTTATCAAACATATCATATTACAATTTTAATTCCAAATCCCTAGATAGAAATACGAATTATCAAGACACACCAGACATCTTCTGCGACTTTTTTAATATATCTTTTAACATATTTTAACAATGCAAAAACATCTACCTTTAAAAATTTTATTATTGAAATTATTGTTAAACTTGAAATTTTTCCCCTTTAATTTTGTAAATTTTGTGCAGTTCTGCAAGTGCTGTTGTTACCTTAATACATAATGATAGACAATTATGAAATAGCAACTCAATAACAACGTTTATTGACAATATAGTTTACTCTTGTATATCCTTGCCAGACCCTTTGGGCAAGCACCCCTTCCAGAAAATGTGTGTGTTTAAGATTTTTTATTAATATAAAAATAAGGAGATGTGATATGATTACCAATATAGCAACTATCCACCAGAGTTCAAATAATGAAGATGTAAGCAATTATAGGTCATTGTACGGTCTTCAACAATGAGAAAATCTAATACCGTATAAGTCTGCTATAAAAGGCCTCGACATGAAAAATGTAAAACAAATGAAACAAGAAAACTAACTGCCTAATTTATAACAATACAATTTATTAAAAACGTATATGACAGATATGAACAAACGACATCCACTGATTTACAGGGACCAGACTTGGGACAGACAAAAACAAATAAAGGGGTTAAACATTTTTGTGAGCGCTCAAGCCCCAATCCCCCTTAACCTGTTGCAAATAGCTTAACTCAATAGATCAATACGAAGCATACACAACAAGAAAAAACTATATACACAAAGAACAACATCCAACTGATTTGGTGAATAGACGTCATTAACAGTTTGAAAAACGCATGACCTTTTTAATAGTTTAACTTATTTTCCCTAATTATTATGTTCTGCTTTTATCAATGTTATCTAATTCTTACAATTAGTGTTGTTCGTATAAGAGTAAAGGGACAGCACGTATACACTACAGTTATTGTAAGATTGTATTGATAATAGCAAGAATACATAAATAAGTGAAATAAGCTGAAAAAAATAAAGAAAATTTAGTTATAAAAAATCTTCAACGCATAAAAGAAATGAGGGCTTTCCCCAAGCGATGTGTATCATTGTTTTACTTTATCAATATATTTTATCAAGCTTATGCAGTTATAAAAACCCTGCTAATTAATTTGTTTCTGATGTGACATAAGTATGGTGGCATATATCTGCCCCTTCTTGTCAATTGGTTAAGTCGTCTTAATTAGCTAAATAAGTCGACTTGTCAGTTAATTAAGTCTACTTGTCAGATAATAAAATGAAACTATTTTGTAGAATAAGTTTCGACCTTCGCTTGATTTTTTTTTTACTTTTGTAGATTATGTACACACATTCGTTCAGATGATGACGCAATCGGCACCACCCCAAGAAGTTGTAATTTGAAATCAGCACTTTATATACAGCTAGAAGACTAATATATTTTATATTATATATATCAAATTATATTTTATTATTTGTTTCATGTATATTTCTTCAATTTGTTTATACTGGAGTGCAATGTGACATTAAATGCACATTAAAGACTCTATTGCACAGTTTTAATAAAATTCTTTGATCTTATCTAGTCGAAAATTTAAATTGCCAATTTACGAACAATTCAGCCATTTAGTGAAAAATACTGAAAAATCTTGATAGATTTTCAATCTCTTCTTGCCAAACACATCTTAAGACGTTTTGTTCGGAAGTACTAAGGGCGTATTTGGTAACGTAGATTTAGATAAAAACTTTATGTACTTACCGCTGGGCCGTTTTTTTTATCCTAAATTGCCTGCAACATAGGTCAATTCAGAATTTTTGAGTTTGCCTTCTAACGTAATAACCAATGAAATCGTCCAAGTTTAACTTTCCTATACTAGAAATCAAACATTATTTTTCCAAAAACAAATTAGCTAAAACAAAAATCTATGGTCAATCAGAAATTCTTGTATAAAGCCAAATCACCTGTATAACGGTTGGGAATTATAAATAGGTTACTAGAATCGTACATTGCTATACTTTAACGCTGATGACACGATCATAATTGCAGAAACTGCTACTGATCTCCAGGCCTCCATAGAAAAGTTTAATATGTATTGTAACATATGGGGACTCAAGTTGAATGTTGAAAAAACAAATATAGTAGTTTTTACAAAGGGAAGATTACAAAAGAATTTGCTATTTAAATACAATAACTCAAATATCGATATTGTTAAAGACTTTAATTATTTAGGGGTATATTTCTCTAGAACTGGGAGTTTTAAAACGGGTAAACTTCATTTGGCAGAAAAGGCTACTAACGCAATGTACGATGTCATACGAAATAGAAGAAAACATAATCTTTCTATAAGCTGTCAACTTGATCTTTTTGACAAACTTGTTAAACCAATTCCTTTATATGGCTGTGAAATATGGGGATAGGAAAACATTGACATCCTGGAAAAAGTTCATTTAAAATTTTGTAAACTCCTTCTCTATTTAAAATCCACTACGCCTAACTATGTTATACATGTATATGGGGAACCCGGCCGATACCCTCCTAATATTGATATAAAAATCAGAATGATAGCATAGTGGATAAGAGTATATTAAAAGGCAGACAAGAAAAACTATGATACATTTTGTTTCATCTATTGCTGAAATTAGAAAGTGATTCCTCTTTAAGATCTGCATGGCTCAATCATGTTTCCAACATTTTTAATGAATGTGGTCTTTCTTTCATATGGACTTATCAAAACTTTTATAACTATGATTGGCTAAAACATACGATTAGAACAAGTCTCCAAGATCAATTTATTCAAACTTGGAGTTCAAATATTAATAACAGTCCCAAAACGGTTAACTACTGCATTTATAAAGAAAGTTTCGCTTTTGAGAACTATTTCAATAAGCTAGACGATAAAGACGTTTTCACTCTTTGTAGATGTAGAACCGTAAATCACAAGCTTCCAATTGAATCTGGTAGATGGAAAAACATACCCAGAGAAAATCGAACATGTAACTTGTGTAATAGAAATGAAATTGGAGATGAATTTCACTATATTTTGGAATGTACATATTTTTCAGAAGAAAGGAAAGAATGTATAGATAAAAAATACTGTACCAACATTAACACTCTAAAGTTTAAAGCAGTTATGAATTTTTCAAAACAATCAAAACTTAAAAAGTTGTGTAAGTTCATTAGAATCATAAATAAAAAAGTGGATTATCTCTGATAAAATGTAAGCCTTCAAACCTATGCATTCTTTTCTTCTCTATAAGGAGTCTCTATTTGCTGTTACCTCATCATATGTCTTATAATATTATTATGTTTGTCTATGTGTTTCTGTATACCATTGTATCAACAAAGGTTTTTTTTCAGAATAAATATATATATATATATTATTATATATATATATATATATATTATTATATATATATATATATATATATATATATATATATATATATATATATATATATATATTGTAACACAAGAATATATTTTTACTGAGCTACTGAATGTTACTGAAAAGAAAGAAACCCTTTATGTCTCTCTCTCTCTCTTTTTATCTTACTTTCTTAAACAATACTAGTAACTTACTTTATATATATTTTTTTCAAATATTGCTTTTGCTAAATTGACCTCTATAATTACATTAATACTCATTTCGCCATTAAATGTCTCTTAAGTAATGCTCGTGGCCAAAATATTTGAAAATCCAAATTCAAGAGCTGATAAAACAGAAAAGGACTCAAAGTGTAGCAAAAGCTGGTTAAGGAAACATAGTTTTGCGTGAGGGAGATATATTCCTTCATTTTAAAAAATACTTAATTGTTAAAATTTTTGTAACAGCAAATTGCAATAACAATATCTGTAACGGACTACTGGGCTGGTGATAACATCGGGGACTTACAGTCCACTAGCAGAGGTGTCGACCCAGTGGTAGTATTAATACAAACGGTACCAATTTTACTGCCCCCGATGCTCATATCGACAATGAATGTCTCTTCAGTGATCGTAGTGTCCAAAATATTTGAAAATCCAAAACGTATATAAAATATGAAGCTGAGTACTTTATTTCTATATCTTTATCTTTCTTTCTTAAACAATACTTATTTAAAACTGTTTTACATATGGCTTTTGCTGATTATATTTGTTTTTCAAAGTGTCTATATTTTATAGTTTTCAAGATATAACGCAAAAATGCAAATAATTGTTAAAAATTGTCATTATATAAAGGAGTCGACTGACGATTTAGTCCTTGTAGACTTATTTATAGATCCTGTCTTACTGATTAGTTTTGCTTTTTAAAGTGTCTATTTACTATATCTTTCAAGAAAAAAGGCAAAGAAACTTGAACAATTATAGTTTTCAAGATGAAAGGCCAAAAAAAAAAGTAATAACACTTGTCATTTATGTAGTAACTCCTATAAAAAGTCGTCTGATTCGTTTGATGTAAATGGACAGTAGGTAGATCTCAACTTTCTGAACATTTCTGCCCCTGTCAAATTTTCTCTATTTATAGCAGTGTTTTCAGAATAATAGACAAAACTTTTTTAGTTAAAACTATATACCCCAATGATGGCGGGGGCTAAGTTTGGTTTAATTAGGCCCAGTCGATTCAGAGGAGAAGATGTTTGTAAAAGTTAACAGACGACGACGACGGACGATGGGATACGGACGCTACGTGATGAGAAAAGCTCACTTGGCCCTGTGGGACAGGTGAGCTTTAAGGATTATCTCTCAATCGTGACGCCCAATAACCATATTCAATAAAGAGCTGCGCCATGAGCGCATGATACGCCCGTCGCTTTTTCAAAGAATAAAGTTTCATAACTACTCAATGTCATATCAGAATGTTATAAAAACGAAAGGGAGGTTATTCTAATAGATATAAACCAGTCATCACTGCTCAAAGCACTTTTGAGTTATTGTCCAAAAACTGGAAAATCCCCC
Organism: Mytilus californianus; assembly: GCF_021869535.1. Taxonomy (NCBI): domain Eukaryota; kingdom Metazoa; phylum Mollusca; class Bivalvia; order Mytilida; family Mytilidae; genus Mytilus; species Mytilus californianus. Next base: position 24,635,931 of record NW_026262679.1, on the reverse strand, counting down.
TTTCCATAACTTGGAAATGTAAAATCTACAATTTATGAAAATCGAAAGGGAGCTCACGTCAATAGATATAAACAATTCACCAAAGTTTCATGAAAACTGCTCAAAGAACTTGGAAATGTAAAATCTACAATTTATGAAAATCGAAAGGGAGCTCACGTCAATAGATATAAACAATTCACCAAAGTTTCATGAAAACTGCTCAAAGCATTTTTGAGTTATTGTCCGAAAACTGGAAAACCCCCCTTTTTTAATGAATAACACCCCATAACTCGGAAACGTAAAATCTAAAATTTATAAAAATCGAAAGGGAGCTCACGTCAATAGATATGAACAATACACCACATTTTTGTATATCAAATTCACAAAAGGTCCAAAACAAATTGGTTAAAGCATTTTTGAGTTATCGTCCGACATGTTGACGACGGACGGACAGGCGGACCGACGGACGGACAGACGGACAGACGGACGTATGGAAGGACGGATGGACAACGGTATACCATAATACGGGCGTATAAAAACGATATTTTTTAGGACTGTCATTTGCTTTTTATATTTATAAATGAATGTAATGGATTCATTAATAAAATTACCACAGTTCGCCAATAAATCCTTTAATAATCACAAATGTATGGTTTGATAATATGATTGTATTTGTAAAACCTTATAAGATGAGATAAACCTATGTGATTGATTGATTGATTGATCGTAAAAATGCGCGCAAATGTAATGCGCCCTTATTTCAAATATAAGCAGTTGAATCAAATCGGTGAACATTAATTTGACAGCTAATGCCTCTTTAAGCGGGCGCATTACATTTGCGCGCATTTGGGGATTATTTTTTTTTACGTTTGCGCGCATTCATTTTACAGGTAACACAGGTAAAATAAAGATAATTCATAATAAATATGACTATAGTTAATATGAATTTTGAACATGTTCTATTTGTAAATTAAAATTATATATTTTTCGTATTGAATTGTAAAAAATATACAGTGATCATGAGAACTCCCGTAATAGCTTAAGGGGGTACAGAACACCTAAGAAAGATAACTTTTACTCATAGTCTGTTTCATTGCAGCGTTTTAAAAATCACATGCAATATGCAAGAATTTAAAAGATCCAGATCAGAATGTTTACATTGTTGCTAAGAGCAGATGTACACCTATTGTTCTTGGTTTGATCTTTTAATCCATTTATAGTAACACATTTTCCATAAATGAATCTTCAAATGAACCAAACAGAAAAATTCAAAGCAAATTAAATTTAAAAAAGAAAAGCAGACTTTTAGTACATGTAAGTTAATTGCAAATATTTCAAAGTAAATAGCATTCTGTTTCATAATTCTACCGAATAGCGATTTAAAAAATAATTTAAGTAAAGTTTGTAAAGTTGCGTCAGGGCACACACATGGAGTTTCGTTTGTCAGAAACAAATCGGGGGGGGGGGGGGGGGGGGGGGGAGATCATTTGTGTACGATGGATTTACTATTCGTATCGACAGAACACTGAAGTCCGGGATATTTCATGGCGATGCACTGTAGATAACTGCAAAAGGTATTTTACTAGATTCCCTATTTCATCAACGTCTTTGGGCATCGTTATACCGCCAGCAGCTTGTGCAAAATAAAACGGACTTATCCTGCTCGAAAAATAATAGTTAAATAAATAAATAAATATAATCTACCTATATTTACCTGAGTTTACCTGTAAAAGAATGCGCGCAAATGTAATCAAAAGCTGCGCGCAAATGTAAGGGTAATGCTCGCAAATGTAATGCACCGTGATATAAGCAATATTAAAACGTATATCTAATTCACAAAAAGTCGAAAAGAAACAAATAGAAATTCTTGGTCCCGTTATAATGCATTAACATTTCGTGCGTATTTTAGACTATGTTTATATCACGGTGCATTACATTTGCGCGCATTACCCTTACATTTCCGCGCAGCTTTTGATTACATTTGCGCGAATTGTTTATATCTATTGACGTGAGCTCCCTTTCGATTTTCATAAATTTTAGATTTTACATTTCCAAGTTATGGAAAGGGGGATTTTACAGTTTTTGGACAATAACTCAAAAGTGCTTTGAGCAGTGATGACTGGTTTATATCTATTAAAATTACCTCCCTTTCGTTTTTTATAACATTCTGATATGACATTGAGTAGTTATGAAACTTTATTCTTTGAAAAAGCGACGGGCGTATCATGCGCTCATGGCGCAGCTCTTTATTGAATATGGTTATTGGCCGTCACGATTGAGAGATAATCCTTAAAGCTCACCTGTCCCACAGGGCCAAGTGAGCTTTTCTCATCACGTAGCGTCCGTATCCCGTCGTCCGTCGTCGTCGTCTGTTAACTTTTACAAACATCTTCTCCTCTGAATCGACTGGGCCTAATTAAACCAAACTTAGCCCCCGCCATCATTGGGGTATATAGTCTTACTGACAAAGTTTTGTCTATTATTCTGAAAACACTGCTATAAATAGAGAAAATTTGACAGGGGCAGAAATGTTCAGATCTACCTACTGTCCATTTACATCAAACGTATCAGACGACTTTTTTTAGGAGTTACTACATAAATGACAAGTTTTATTACTTTTTCTTTGCCTTTTTTCTTGAAAGATATAGTAAATAGACACTTTAAAAAGCAAAACTAATCAACAAGACAGGATCTATAAATAAGTCTACAAGGACTAAATCGTCAGTCGACTCCATATTAGAGGTCTTGCTTTACAATTTTTACCAATTATTTGCATTTTTGCGTTTTATCTTGAAAACTATAAAACATAGACACTTTGAAAAACAAATATAATCAGCAAAAGCCATATGTAAAACAGTTTTAAATAAGTATTGTTTAAGAAAGGAAGATAAAGATATAGAAATAAAGTACTCAGCTTCATATTTTATATACGTTTTGGATTTTCAAATATTTTGGGCACTAGGATTACTGAAGAGACATTTATTGTCCATATGCGCATCGGGGGCAGTAAAATTGGTACCGTTTATATTAATACTACCACTGGGTCGACACCTCTGCTAGTGGACTGTTAGTTCCCGATGTTATCACCAGCCCAGTAGTCCGTTACAGATATTGTTATTGCAATTTGCTGTTACAAAAATTTTAACAATTAAGTATTTTTTAAAATGTAGGAATATATCTCCCTCACGCAAAGCTATGTTTCCTCAACCAGCTTTTGTTACACTTTGAGTCCTTTTCTGTTTTATCAGCTCTTGAATTTGGATTTTCAAATATTTTGGCCACGAGCATTACTTAAGAGATATTTAATGGCGAAATGAGTATTAATGTAATTATAGAGGTCAATTTAGCAAAAGCGATATTTGAAAAGAATATATATAAAGTAAGTTACTTTTATTGTTTAAGAAAGTAAGATAAAAAGAGAGAGAGAGAGAGAGACATAAAGGGTTTCTTTCTTTTCCGTAACATTCAGTAGCACAGTAAAAATATATTCTTGTGTTACAATATATATATATATATATATATATATATTTATTCTGAAAAAAACCTTTGTTGATACAATGGTATGCAATAAGGAGCTGCACCATGAGCGCATGATACACCCGTTACCCTTTTAGTTCGTCTTTATGCTTGAAATGAATTTATATGATCAACTAGAAATACTGTGAACACTGCTCAAATAGACCCCTTTTTGAACGAATAAAATTCTATAACCGTCCAAAGTGTGAAAAATGGAGTTTTTCAGAAATTTATAAACGACAAAGAGGAGCTTATTTCAACAGATATAAACAATTTGCCAAAGTTTCACGAAAACTGCTCAAAGCATTTTGAGTTATAGTCAGAAAACTGGAAAATCTTTTTTTACGAATAATATCCCACAACTCGGAAACGTAAAATACAAAATTTATAAAAATCGAAAGAGGTCTTACGTCAATAGATATAAACAATTCACCAAAGTTCCATGAAAATTGGTTAAAACGTTTTTGAGTTATTGTCCGAAGTGTTGATGACGGAAGGATAGACGGACAGACGGATGGACAAACGGTATACCATAATACGTCCCGTCTTTAAAGACGGGCTTATGAAAATAAAATTTTCACAGATTACATTTTTTTCCAAAAGATTACATACTTACATCCTACTAATGGAAAACATAAAGAAAGTCCGGCGTGCTTGGTAACGAGGAACAAGCATTCTAAAAATGACAATTATTGACCGGAAAATATTTACTGTTTGAAATATATTGGAAGACATGTAATTATTAAACTGTAAAATACATATTAGAAATAAATTAAGGCAAATAGTAGATTACCAATGTTCAAAGCTCATTTATTGATTTAAAAGATACAAACCCAGGTAACAAACAAAAATAGAGGGTTTAGCATAATCCTCAAAAACAGCGTGACCGAGTGCGTCGACAGGGTAAGCATGCATGCTATGTCTGCATCATCCGACATGCAAATCCACACGGAGTCAAAATGTCAAAACAACATTAGCATTCCATATTAAATCTTGACATAATATTGCTTTGGTACTAAACATGTTTTGTTTAGAAGAGCACAATTGAAGGTTCTTAGAATACACTTTTATGGTCAGGAGCTTTCTTATGAAAAAAAAAGAATGATTTTTTTTTAGGTAAAAATGAAGGTAATTATATAGGAAAATTTTCGGTGTTATTTGCATTTGTCATTGTTAAACGATCATATTTGCATCTACATTTTGTTATGATCTTTGTACATTCTATTCAATACAAATAAAGTAAAAGTTTTTATATTTATAATAATCTATCTTTTAATTGTAGAGGACAATTGTATTTGTTAAATTGGAAGAGATATTATCTATACAGTTTTTTTCCCTTTTGTCTTAGATGGAGTAACTAAATTCTGCCAATCTTTGATGATTGTTGCACAAACGACAAAACCTAGCGAAATATCCTAATTCGAGGGTTTTCTCCTCATTCTATAGAAAAGACTATGTAAACAGAGACAATCCTATTTCTTTATTTTTACCAGGAGGGAAAACACACTATTACATAATTTGACACTAGCACTCTTGGTAAACTACTTTGAAAGTACGTCAAATATAAACAAAATATAAAGTGTTTATTGCTCTTCATTCATGATGCATTAACATGTATATATGTTCCATCTATCCCGCTAAGCTTACAATAATCGATATTACAAATGCGTTATGAATTTCTTTTTATATGTACCCTTGTCTGGCAATGGTCAATAAAGTTGTAGTGCGACCGATCAGTCCTTTTCCTCTCGTCATTTAGTAATTTCCCGTTTATACTATGGGTAATCTTCAATATGTTTGGGCACTAGTAGCTCACTTTTTCGGGCACCTAATTCTAATCAAACTGGTGTTTACAATAGTTGTCGATTTTAATTGAGGTCTGGAGCTGGCATATCAGTAACTGCTACTAGTCCTTTGTTAATTTATGTTGGTCATTGTCATTTTGCTTAGTTTCTTCTGTTACCTATTCTAACATCGGACTCGGACTTCTTTTAAAATGAGTTTTACTGTGCGTAACGCTGTGTGTTTGTTTATTCTACATTGGCTAGAGGTATAGGGGGACGGTTGAGATCTCACAAAACATGTTAAACCCCGCTGCATTTTTGCGCCTGTCCAAAGTCAGGAACATCTGCCCTTTGTTAGTCTTGTATATTGTTTTAATTTTGGTTCATTTATATGTTTCGAAGTTTAGTGTGACGTCCATTTTCTCTGAACTAGTATGAGAAAAGAATGATTTTTTAGGTAAAAATGAAGGTAATTATTTAGGAAAATTTTCAGTGTTATTTGCATTTGTCATTGTTAAACGATCATATTTGCATCTACATTTTGTTATGATCTTTGTACATTCTATTCAATACAAATAAAGTAAAAGTTTTTATATTTATAATAATCTATCTTTTAATTGTAGAGGACAATTGTATTTGTTAAATTGGAAGAGATATTATCTATACAGTTTTTTTACCTTTTGTCTTAGATGGAGTTACTAAATTCTGCCAATCTTTGATGATTGTTGCACCAACGACAAAACCTAGCGAAACATCCTAATTCGAGGATTTTCTCCTCATTCTATAGAAAAGACTATGTAAACAGAGACAATCCTATTTCTTTATTTTTACCAGGAGGGAAAACACACTATTACATAATTTGACACTAGCACTCTTGGTAAACTACTTTGAAAGTACGTCAAATATAAACTAAATATAAAGTGTTTATTGCTCTTCATTCATGATGCATTAACATGTATATATGTTCCATCTATCCCGCTAAGCTTACAATAATCGATATTACAAATGCGTTATGAATTTCTTTTTATATGTACCCTTGTCTGGCAATGGTCAATAAAGTTGTAGTGCGACCGATCAGTCCTTTTCCTCTCGTCATTGAGTAATTTCCCGTTTATACTATGGGTAATCTTCAATATGTTTGAGCACTAATAGCTCACTTTTTCGGGCACCTAATTCTAATCATACTGGTGTTTACAATAGTTGTCGATTTTAATTGAGGTCTGGAGCTGGCATATCAGTAACTGCTACTAGTCCTTTGTTAATTTATGTTGGTCATTGTCATTTTGCTTAGTTTCTTCTGTTACCTATTCTAACAACGGACTCGGACTTCTATTAAACTGAGTTTTACTGTGCGTAACGCTGTGTGTTTGTTTATTCTACATTGGCTAGAGGTATAGGGGGACGGTTGAGATCTCACAAAACATGTTTAACCCCGCCGCATTTTTGCGCCTGTCCAAAGTCAAGAACATCTGCCCTTTGTTAGTCTTGTATGTTGTTTTAATTTTGGTTCATTTATATGTTTCGGAGTTTAGTGTGACGTCCATTTTCTCTGAACTAGTATATATTTTTGTTTGGGAGCCAGCTAAAGCCCGCCTCCGGATGTGGGATTTTCTCGCTGTGTTGAGGACCCATTGGTGGCCTTGAGCTGTTTTCTGCTCTTTTATCGAGTTGTTGTCTTTTGGCACATTCCCCGTTTCCATTCTCAATTCTATTTGTGTCAATCACAATCAATATTATGAATGTAAAAAAGCAAAAGCAGAAGAAATACAGAAAACCACGGTCAAAGTAAAAGACGATCAAACATAAGTGTAAAAAAGACATTACACAGAAAAAAACCTCAGACTGATCAACACGAAGCCCATCAATAACTTTGGCTGAACTGGGGTGGCCTTGAAGGGTAAGCAGTGAAGAGGCCTTCTTCGTTTTGCTGATGTCATGTAAAATCATGTTTTCTTTTGACTTTGGATTTGGTTTGATTTGCAGTTCTTGAATCTATACACATTTTTGATTTTTTCTTCCAAGCATATATCGCATACATGAATACGTTAAGCAACCGTGATGAACTCACTTCTCCGAAAGGGCACTACTGTCTTCCGAAGTATTGCTCATGGTCAATAACAATTCAGATGACAGACATTTCAGTTTTTAGTGAGAGAAATCTATTTTTTTCACGTTTTTTAGAAGTTCGTTTGTAATACATTGTTTGATGTGACTATAGTATACGACCTCTTGTGGTGCTTTACGATATGGATAAAAGTATAACATAGATTTCCGTCAATATAATACATGAATATTCTGATAGGATTTGCATATCTTCTATGGAGGCAGTGTTGCCATTGATATCACAACTGCATGAGTTTGAAGCTTGAAGCAGTTTAACCAGTAGATTAATTATTATCTTGATTAAAAAAATATATATTATAAGGTAAACATATTTTTTTCTTATTGGTCAATCCTCCGCTGTATATTCTCGAGGCGGGGCAACATTCATTAAGGTCTGTACAAACATACTAAATGCCCCTGAAAGTATATAAAATATGTCAACAACTCTAATTAATTGTATTTGTGTATTGATTGTAGTTGCATGGAAAAGGCTGAACATGCAGAGGACTACTGGATTCGACAATTGGGAACTGCGACACCATATGGTTGCAATGACAAAATTAATGGTATAGGTATTCTTTCTAGTCCTTCCTGTAGCTCGGTGAATGTGATGAATATTTTCAACTCTGCTCATCGACGTAGACGCAGTCATGGTCATCGTCATTATACATCACCTACTTTGCATGATGTCTCTATTAATGACTTGCTGCCATTTATACAAAAGCGTTAGGTATTTATCACATTCACACGAAACTATATTCATTACCCCTTTTAAAACTTCATTCTCTGTTAATTTATGTTTGGAAACCACTGTTACAAACCCTCATTCAAACCAGTACAAACTTACAGCTATCATTTCGGATATTGCAAGTCACAGATTTTTCATACCAGTTTGCATTGGGAAAGAGGAAAAGAGAAAAGATCTTTTCTTAAACTTTCCTTTGCCAACAAAGGTCTCGATGGCGTCAACTTAGGCAATAACCTTCATCATAAATTAGTTCAGTCAAAAATACCTCCTTATTTTAAAGATCAGTCTGTACCAATAATTTCTTATACCTATACCAAACCAATTGCAACTAAAATTTTCAATTACAAACACGTTTTGCAGGATCTCAACATTGACGACTTCAAGTCTAAACCTCCTGATTGCACCTGTGCTAGTTCCCAATTCATTACCCCTTTTAAAACTTCATTCTCTGTTAATTTATGTTTGGAAACCACTGTTACAAACCCTCATTCAAACCAGTACAAACTTACAGCTATCATTTCGGATATTGCAAGTCACAGATTTTTCATACCAGTTTGCATTGGGAAAGAGGAAAAGAGAAAAGATCTTTTCTTAAACTTTCCTTTGCCAACAAAGGTCTCGATGGCGTCAACTTAGGCAATAACCTTCATCATAAATTAGTTCAGTCAAAAATACCTCCTTATTTTAAAGATCAGTCTGTACCAATAATTTCTTATACCTATACCAAACCAATTGCAACTAAAATTTTCAATTACAAACACGTTTTGCAGGATCTCAACATTGACGACTTCAAGTCTAAACCTCCTGATTGCACCTGTGCTAGTTCCCAATTCACATATAATCCGGCTTGCCACGTTATTACCGGAGACCTCAACATTGTCAATAACACTTCCCTGCGAAATTTGCTATCCAAAGGTTCGAAATATCGTGAGCCGAAATCCATCAATTGGAAATACAACTTCAAAATACTGATGGATTCAGTCGAAGATTATGCCAGGCAATGGGCTAAACGCGAGAACGAAGACGTAGATACTCTTTCCGAATGGATTAAGGCTGTGAGGTCGTTGATACAAATCCGAATTAAGAAACTAAATGGGTCTATTAATACCCACGCTACGTCAATTTTTAAAGACCCAAATGTTGCAAAACACTTGTCCTACCGCCATGACAAATATGTTGTTGTCCCCGATGATAAAGCCCCAAACAACATCGTTTTTGTGTGTAAATATCATTACATAAACTGCTTGATAAATGAATTAGGTATTGACAATTCATTTGGAAACTCAACATATACCCTCACGACACTTACCAAAGAGGAAATCCTGGATAATCATAGGTCTGTTCTATGTTCCTTTGGAATTTCAACCAAAGATGAAGAACTGGATCTTCCATCACTGTATTGGATACCTAAACTACAGGTATATTGATGGGTCTTCCAAGTGCTCCACGAAACCTCTTCCTAAATTAATTAACATCTATTTTATCAGCAATCAAAGCCGGGCTCCAAAGTTATTGTGAAACTGCCTATTCTAGAAGTGGCGTGAATCAGATGTGGATACTAAAAAATTCCAAAGATCATTTAGAGTACATACAATCTAAGACTCTCATCTTGCAATAGTATTAAAACATTTGACTTTTCTACACTTTACACAAGTATTCCTCATTCCAAACTAAAAGACAAATTGAAAGAGTTGGTATTACTTTGTTTCATTAAAAAGAATGGCGAACGTAGGTACAAGTATCTTGTCTTTGGGAGGGATAAATCCTACTTTGTAAAGAATCACTCTGATTCAAACAAAAAATTCTCTGAAACTGACATTATCAAGATGCTTGATTTCTTGATTGACAACATATTTGTTACGTTTGGAGGACGTGTTTTTCAACAGACTGTCGGAATTCCAATGGGAACCAATTGTGCCCCTCTTCTTGCCGACTTGTTTCTTTATTATTATGAGGCTGACTTCATACAGGAACTTCATAGAAGAAAGATAAGAAGTTAGCAATATCCTTTAACTTTACGTTCTGCTATATAGATGATGTTCTCTCACTAAATAATACAAAATTTGGTGACTATGTTGAACGAATCTATCCCATCGAACTAGAGATAAAGGATACTACAGATACAGTTAAGTCTGCCTCACATCTTGACTTACATCTAGAAATTGACAATGAGGGTCGGTTGAAAACAAAACTTTACGACAAAAGAGATGATTTCAGCGTCCCAATTGTGAACTTTCCATTTCTATGTAGCAACATTCCAGCAGCGCCTGCATACGGAGTATATATCTCTTAATTGATACGATATTCCCGGGCTTATATTTCCTATCATGATTTCCTTTATAAAATATTGCTGCTCACAAGGAAGCTATTAAACCAAGAGTTCCAAATGGTGAAGTTGAAATCATCCCTTCGTAAATTTTACGGACGCCATCACGAGTTGGTTGACCGTTATGGAATAACCTTTTCACAGATGATATCGGATATGTTCCTTATGTCGTAACTACAATACCCTTCCCTTTCCACGAATGTGACCTACCGAATTATACTATTTACCGGATTTGTAATAACATAAGCAACACGACGAGTGCCACATGTGGAGCAGGATCTGCTTACCCTTCCGGAGCTCCGGAGATCACCCCCAGTTTTTGGTGGGGTTCGTGTTTCTTGGTCTTTAGTTTTCTATGTTGTGTCATCTGTACTATTATTTGTCTGTTTGTCTTTTTATTTTTAGCCATGGCGTTGTCAGTTTGTTTTCGATCTATGAGTTTGACTGTCCCTCTGGTATCTTTCGTCCCTCTTTTGTTGTAACCTCTTTTACTAAAAGTGCGTAACTAGGTCAAAGTCTGCTGGTAGACTGTTAATCCCCGAGGGTACCATCATCTCTGTAGCCAGTACTTCGGTACTGGCCCGACAATACGGATATTGTTTTATTGAAAATTGGTGTAAGAATATTTTTGCAATTGATTTAGATTAAGGAATATAATTATCTCCTTCATAGAAAGCTCTGATTCCTTGCCAGGCTTTGTGAATACGTTTTTGATTTTCAAATATTTTGGCCTCGAGCATCACTGAAGAGACATTTATTGTCGAAATGCTTGTGCAATAGAATCAATACTAACGTTATTACAATCATAGTTTGATGCTTAATATGTCAGCTGTCACAGTTGAAAACAGGTGAAACACTTTTGATGTATATTTTTTTCATTTCATAAAGCGTTGTAGTAATGTCATTTATTCTCATGACTGATTTCGTTGATTGGATTCATGAATTGACGGAATATTAGATATATAAGTGATAGTTACAAGATTTATCGTAAAACTAAGTGCGTACTTACCTGTTCCGGGTAGACGAATGTTGAAGAATACAAACGGAATGTTTAAAACAACACCAGCTAAAAGGAACGATAAAGCATACCAAAACTCTGTCTTTACAGGTTCCAGGAATGGCGAAATCAATATGTACACCACAAAGATGATCACGATTATTGGTACAATTATAGGGACCTGAAATTATGACGAATCAGTGGGTTTATTTTCATACAATAAAAAGTGATAGAATATGGAGTAAATGACCATTGAATGGAAATCCATAAAAACATTAAGTACGTCAAGTGAACATTGTAACAAACCCGAGACCACATCAAAAACATTTCAGTTCTTTTTATTTGCTTTCCCCATTTTTATTGTACATTTTAAGTTTTTAACAACAATGATTTTGCTTTGCTTCCTACTGCTGAAACAATGCCTATACATTTTTGTCGTATTGTTTGTCTTGGGAAGGAATTCAATCAATGGTTATTGTTCACACCATTTTCTTAGACAATTATTATCAAAACTGTAAATTATCAGTTCTCGAATGGGCCACTGTCGATAACCATACAAGGTTTAGTTTAGTTGCATTATATGAATCTATTTTGCAAAACAATTAATATATTCGATCGAGAGAAAACTATGTGACTGTATTAGTTTTACCTTGAAAGGGCGCTCAACATTTTTCATTCTAAAATGTAGAACTATATGTACTACCATAATTAAACCATCAAATATGCAGCCGATGAATCCAACTAGATTTAACATCTTGCTGAGATCAGCCGGAATCATCATGACGAAAGCAAGAGCCATCTACAATATTGAAAAAAGACAATAGAAAACCAGACGGAATCATCATGACGAAAGCAAGAGCAATCTTCATTTTTCAGCCGGTATCATTAATTTAATTTAATTTTCTTTCTTTAAAAACATTATTGATAGATTTATACTGTGCTTTTCTTTTGAATGTTCTCCTGTACAGATTCATAATGATGATGCACGCATGTATTTATTTCGGAATAACCATTAAAACGAGTCTACTATGAAAAAAATCCTTCATGTATAACACTTTGTCATTCATCATAAAAAGTAAGAAAAACACTCATTTGCCATTGAAAGAAAACGATGAGTATGTTCTCATCTTCATTAGAGTATAATCATGGTACAGTATGGCCCAAGTACGTCGCCGATCATCCGATGCATTTATAGGTCAAATAAACTAACTAATATAGTGGACCATTTTAGTGAATTGCATCTTTGTATCTAACTAATTCCCAAATTGATTCCTAGATTTCAAAGGAATGACTAATTAGATATGCAGTTGTTACATTGAATTTTTTTTTTTTTTTATACTCACAAAGGTGAAAATAGCAGGAATCGGAACATTATTATGTATGTTAAGATAGCACAAAAATTCTGGGAATAGCTCCTCTCTAGCAGCAGCCAAACATATCCTGAAAAAGAACAAAACAAGTAAACAAACGGTGCTTAAATAACTCTGACCGTTTCCGAGTAAGTTTATCTATTTATACATTTGGGACGCAGCAAGCACCGTGCGATTAAGTTTTACCTTTTTTAATATTTTTGCTGAAAATCGGTCATACGTGGAATTAAGATGCGAGGTTGAGCACAAATTGTCAAGTGTATGAAACCGCATGGTAAAACTCTTGTATTCTGTTTCTAAGGGAAGCTACATTTTGTTCGTTAACAAGCGTTACAAACAGGGTGTGTGTGTACGGTTTGGAGACCCCATCTACTTATACTGTTGCAGCGAGTGTTTGCTGATCAGATCATATCTTGCTTCTGCTTTCGTACAGGTTTAAAATAGGCCCCAGACAACTTTCTTATGTGTTTTATACTTCTTGCTTTAGACAGTTCGAAACAGGTTTCATTTACACATACGTATGGTACACTTTCGAAATATAGATGCAGGAAGTTGTGAAAGGCCTAACATAATGTGGGATATTTATTCCTCTCTAAGTGTAGGTTTATTGCTAGTGTTGGTTTAATTTATAGAGTTTCAGTGTTTTTGTATTGATATCATTGTTTTACACTCATTTGTTAATGCATTTCAAATTTCAAGAAACTGGTACGAATTAGAGCTTATAAAAATGAGAGGCTGGTAGCTCGCGTAACACTTTACATACCAAAAACAAATAAATGCACTATGAATTAAAGCGGTGAAATCATTAGATATACAAAGTGAATGGTCTTTTGGTAAAAATCATAAGGAAAATTTGTGGATACAGGATGTCTACCCTTTTATTGGTTGCGAATTCAGGATATCTACTTCGCAAATGGACAGCACAATCGCGATACCACCGCTTCAGTTAGCAGGAGTATAACAAAGTAGAACTATGTTTTCACCTTGCTGTAATAAAACTGCCTCCGTTCATTGATCCATGCACAGAACAAGCCACAACAATGGGAATGAACACAACTGCTGTAGGGATAACGAACTCAGCCCAAGACTGTAAAACAATGACAAAGTTAGTTCTGTTCAAGAGTTAACTGGTGAGTAAAACAATATGAGATGACGTACAAAATTATGTTGCTTCGTACAACATGGCTTTCTGTATTTATCTTATCACTTTGATATTTATGGAAAAAGATGAAAACATTTCTACAAGGAAGACAAAATGACTTACAAAAGTAAGAATTTACAAAGAGTCATTAGAAAATACCAAGTCAAAGATGGTCAGACAGTCCTCAATAGAATGCCATGACAATACACAAATTAAAGATAAATACGCAAAAATGAATTATTGTGGAAACATAAAATGTACGCTCTTACAACGAATTTTTGAAAGATCATTTATTCCTCGGAATAACCTGAAGGAAAACATCTACAATCGTTTGCTGACTTTATTTCAAACTTTAAATCAAAGTTCACAATAAACATACAAATCTCTCGATTGGATACAGAAGGTTCGTGCAGTGTCTTATAAACGTATCATTAATCCTGATTTTTTTAAAGCGATTTTTGGAAACTTTTACAAACATCTTGGATTTTTTACACAAATCTTAGTTTATTGATTCACATTTTGCATTGAACTATATTGATCTAATTGAAGCCTCACCTTTTTGTTGGCAAATAGTGTTATAAGCAGAATTTCGCTGGCTCAACTTATGCTGTTTACTAGGTTTGTGGTGTTGCCGGAAAATTGATGATGATGGATGGCTGTTTAAAGTCCAGCGTCAAATTAATATGCATATTCATTACGAGAACATGTTAATGTAATATGAATATTTACCATGCTTTGTACCAGACCGACACGCTAAGCCGGATTTTTAACGTGCTTGTTCAGAAGGTAATAGTCCGCAGGAAGACATGTCACCTTACCCGGACACATTATTCTGACTCCGAGCCGACCAGTCTTTGCAATTACTCCTTAATGCAGCGTGCTTAGCGGAGAAGCAGCAAATACCCATTTTAAAGTCTTTGGTTCGAACCCAGGACCTCCCGCACTCGAGGTGAACACAATACCACGAGACTACCGAGGCGGTGCCGAAACATTGAGCGCTTATGGAAGATTAATAGAGGTTTCGTCAAAATATGTTTTACGATGACATCCTATTGTTACCCTGTTCTGTGGAACACTAAGAAAAGGGTACCAGTTGTAATTTATTTAATTGCATGAGAAAACGGAAATCAACATTTTATATAATACGTTCAAACGGTCATGCTTGTAAATGAATGAATAAATAATAATAATGAACTTATAACACCCGTTGCCCACGATGATAAAAACTCTTCTTTGGCCAATACAGTGAGGTATGATATATTAACTAAGATATACAAGATCAGGACAGTCAATATGGAAGCTATGATGCACAAAGGTAGGTTTCTGAAACATAGTATGAAAACGAAAAATATAGTTGAAAATGAATATTTGAAGATAAAAAGGCAGTTTATAAATATATAATGTACAAGAAGAACTGGATGAACTTGTATAATAAAACTTAAATCTAAAAGACGTGTCACGGTACTTTTCTATCCAAAATTCATGTATTTAGTTTTGATGTTTTATTTGTTATTCTCATCGGATTTTGTCAAATGTCTTATCGTTTGTAGTTGTAAATCTTATTTTTTTTCTGTTGTATTCGTGTGTTATGGTAAAGACAATTAATCACCCAGTTCATTAATTAGATTTTAGTTTGGGTCAACTAAATTTATACGATATATTTTGTTTACAGTTTGATTTAGAAGAAACACCGACATAGCTAGATAATACTATTAATCATCTAATTACTACCACATTTTATATTAATTAGTATTGTAATTTTCATTGTTGTTAATAAATGTTATATGAGTATTATAAACCAAATCTTGAATTCTATCCTAATTCTATCCTACTTTGGGGAAATTTCAGAAATTCAGATGTGACGTTACTTTTTTTGCAATGATCTCTTTGGCTAACTCGGCTGTAAATATTTATGTGCTGGTTTATGTTGTTTTATGTATCTGTTTTTATTCTGTAGTCAGTCACCACTTCGGTGTTATCATGTATATCTATTATATAGTCATTTTTATAAATTTACTGTTTGCAAAAGTATGAATTATTCTTAATACTAAGGATTTTCTTATCCCAGACATATAACCTTAGCCGTATTTGGCACAACTTTTTGGAACTTTTGGTCCTCAATGCCTCTCAACTTTGTACTTGTTTTTGCTTTCGTACTTTTTTGATCTGAGCGTCACTGGTTAGTCTTGTGTGGACGAAACGCGCGTCTTGAGTATTAACTTTTAAACCTGGTACCTTTTGTTAGCTATTATTCGTATGTTTCTCTGTCCTATATGTTCTCCCATTTTGTATTGTAGTCCTGTCATGTAATATTGTTATATTAATGTTATATTTAACATTGCCATAAAAGCGGGAGGTTTGGCTAGCCACAAAACCAGGTTCAACCCACCATTTTTTTTCTTAAAAATGTCCTGTACCAAGTCAGGAAAATGGCAATTGTTATCGTATAGTTTGTTTCTGTGTGTGATGCATTGTCGTTTGTTTTTTGTTCACTTCAGTGTTTCTGTTGTTTCGTTGTCCAAATGTACTATATTGTATTGTTTATTTGCGTAATTCTCTGTCCGTAATGTTGTACTGTATTCATGTCATGTAATAGTGTCATTTTAGTGTTATATTTAACATTGCCATAAAAGTGCGAGGTTTGGCTAGCCAAAAAACCAGGTTCAATCCACCATTTTTTTCTTAAAATGTCCTGTACCAAGTCAGGAAAATGGTCATTGTTTTATTATAGTTCGTTTCTGTGTGTGTTACATTTTAATGTTGTGTTTCTGTTGTGTCGTAGTTCTCCTCTTATATTTGATGTGTTTCCCTCAGTTTTAGTTTGTAACCCGGATTTGTTTTTTTCTCAATTGATTTATGAATTTCGAACAGCGGTATACTTTTGTTGCCTTTATAAATCACCAGAAGAATTTTTGAATAAGTTGATAGCTCATTACGGGTTAAATGTGATCAATTTGAAAAGTTTGAACTCTGCTTGATAGTTGTCTCATTGACAACCATACCACATCTCCTTATTTTTATATTCAAGTAGAATACATTTCTAGTGGTCATCGTCCACGTCTAATGATATATATAGAATAATGTCCAATAAACCATAAAACAAGTAGTTTTCTTTATCTCCAAAGTAAAAAATGATATTCCTAACATTTTTCATTTCTTTTAAATTACGATTATTGTCTAATAGGTTATGTTTTCTCGACTTTTTGGAACTTACTGTTTGTGCTCAACTTTCATGTCTTACCGTTTTGGATTCTGGAGTTCTTCTATGACAAAGTTTAGATTAGACCTGAAAAGTTAATAATTATTATTCTACAAGGAAAGATATTATGAACATGCCAGACATGGATGGATCTACACTAGTAGTAATTATATTTGACTGCTTAACATTTTTGCCGAAACACCGGAAATGAATATTGAATTTTAAAGAAAATAATCTAGTATAATGTGTTTTTAATTTATGTCTGAAAAGGTTGAAGCCCAATAAGGTTCTGCTTTACTAGGCTGTATTGTATGTGGTGGACCATCTCGACATTGAAAATTGTAATAAATTGATAGTTTTGTTACAAAAACAAAAGGCATGGTTCTTTTTATCAAAACAAATCATCATTTAAGGATTGTTGTGTTGCAGTAAAAAGATAGTTATTTACAATTCTGTTTGTGTGTTTTATTTTACTTTATTTAGAGATACCAGCCCTCAAACATAGATGCATATGATTTTACCATCCACTGAAAGCCCACATTCCGCTATATATAGCTGAGACCCATACCAATGGATTTTTCTCTGATTCTTCAAAACCCGTCGCTAGACTACCAAATGTACCTGTAGAATTTAAAAAAAAAATTGCAATTTCAACAATGAATGGAAAAACATATAAGAAAATGAAAAATCCAAAACAAATAAATAGATAAAAACATTTTAAACAAACAAAATAAAAAAAGAAGGCAAAAACAAAATAAATATTTTAGGGCATTACACAATAACTTTTTATGACAATATTTATGACATTTATCAATCCTATGTAGAAAGGCAATGTTTTGAATATCATAAGATACAGTGATGACAACTTGCTTGTATTTACTGCAAGCATTCTTTAATAGGATTATAGACTGTATCATCGATATTTTTTAAGTAAAGTGCCTTTTTTCTTTTGCTATTGTGCCTTTTAACTGTGTGAGGGTAAGTCCTCACAAACTGTATTTACTCTGTCGAATGATACCCTAAGGTGCATGTCCAAAGATAGGAATTTCGTCAGTCAATTTTGCTCCGTGTATGTTTTGCTATTAGGGAATAATGTATTAGAATAATTCATAATGTATCTTCACTCCGAGTCGTTTTAGAAGTTGTCATGTTATGGTTTCGACCCTTTTACAGTGTTGAAGGTCGATGACTTGCTGGAGCTCTCCATTTCGCAATGACAAAAGGTAACGAATATACCAAGCAGACAACCAGACATCACAAGTAGGAGAAAAACAGACTATACCCTGGCCAAAAGAAAAACGACGAATAGACAAACACTAGTCCACACACACTATACATTCTAAATTTTAGTTTATCTTTTGATGTTTAAAAGTTTTGTAAAATTCCATAAAAGTTTTACAAAGTTATTGATGTCTTAAAACTTCAACACTAGACTGTTTGGATATAATAACTGCAAAAAAGTTAGTTCATCCATCAATAAAATACGGAAAAAGAGAAGTAAAATATTCAAAAAAAATTGCTTCAGATGCTATCTTTTAATCACGAAAAAGCTTCTGTCCACGTTTCATAATATTAAATGAAGGTTTGATAGAGTTATTGATGTCTAAAAAAACTGTAACCCCAAACTGTATCTAAATGTTAATTGTCAGAAACACTAAGTTCATTTCTCAGTAAAACAAAAAGATATTCATACCTTTGTAATTTATATTTTTTGAAATTATTCTTTATTGAAAACATTTGATGGTTATGATCAGAATTAACCTATTTGTTTACTAGCTCTCAATATTGTTAAGAACCATTAATGAAAAATTTAAATTCTTTTTTTTACATACCTTGACTTATCATGATGAATCCACCAATGACTTAACATATCTTGACTTATCATGACAAATCCACCAAAGACTGTACATACCTCGACTTATCATGACGAATCCACCGATGACTTTACATACCTTGACTTATCATGACGAATCCACCGATGACTTTATATACCTTGATTTATTATGACGAATCCACCAATGACTGTACATACCTTGACTTATCATGACAAATCCACCAAAGACTGTATATACCTCGACTTATCATGACGAATCCACCGATGACTTTATATACCTTGACTTATCATGACGAATCTACCAATGACTACATACATACTTCGACTTATCATGACGAATCCACCAATGACTTTACATATCTCGACTTATCATGGCGAATCCACCAATGACTTAACATAACTCGACTTATAATGACGAATCCACCAATGCCTTTACATACCCCGACTTATCATGACGAATCCACCAATGACTTAACATACCTCGACTTACCATGACGAATCCACCAATGACTTTAAATACCTCGACTTATCATGACGAATCCACCAATGACTGAATATACCTCGACTTATCGTGACGAATCCACCAATGACTCTACATTCCTCGACTTATCATGACGAATCCACTGATGACTTTACATACCTCGACTTATTGTGACGAATCCACCAATGACTGTACATACCTCGACTTATCGTGACGAATCCACCAATGACTTTACATACCTCGACTTATCATGACCAATCCACCAATGACTTTACATACCTCGACTTATCATGACGAATCCACCAATGACTGTACATACCTCGACTTATCGTGACGAATCCACCAATGACTGTACATACCTCGACTTATCATGACGAATCCACCGATGACTTTACATACCTCGACTTATCGTGACGAATCCACCAATGACTTTACATACCTCGACCTATTGTGACGAATCCACCAATGACTTAACATACCTCGACTTATCATGACGAATCCACCAATGACTTTACATACCTCGACTTATCATGACATATACACCAATGACTTTACATACCTCGACTTATCATGACGAATCCACCAATGACTTTAATACCTCGACTTATCATGACGAATCCACCGATGACTTTACATACCTCGACTTATCGTGTCGAATCCACCAATGACTTTACATACCTCGACTTATTGTGACGAATCCACCAATGACTTTACATACCTCGACTTATCATGACGAATCCACCAATGACTTTACATACCTCGACTTATTATGACATATACACCAATGACTTTACATACCTCGACTTATCATGACGAATCCACCAATGACTTTAATACCTCGACTTATCATAACGAATCCACCAAAGACTTTACATACTTCGACTTATCATTACGAATCCATCAATGACTGTACATACCTCGACTTATCATGACGAATCCACCAATGACTTTGCATATCTCGACTTATCATGACGAATCCACCAATTACTTTACATTCCTCGACTTATCGTGACGAATCCACCAATGACTGTACATACCTCGAATTATCATGACGAATCCACCAATGACTGTACATACCTCGATTTATCATGACCAATCCACCAATGACTAAAACGACCAGACTACAAATTTTGATTACAGTAAAAATAATTTGTGTAGCTTCTCCAAGTCTTACACTGATACAGTTTGATACAGCAGCTGTCACTGTAATATAAGAATACCTAGGGTCAGGTAACAAATTGTAGATTTCATAACGTGTATTTGATATTAAGACAGCATAGTGAAGACATCTGGTATTTAAATCGATAATGTTTGGTTTTTAGAATTTCAGAAATCTCATCAGTGAATACAATTAGTGAAGAATTTGGGTTTAACGTTAAGGTCACTGCTAAATCTTAGAAAACTTAGAACAAATGAGAAATTTAGACAATCTCAAAACATTTGGTGTGTACCAAACTAATTGATGTTAAATAGTCTTACATTATTATTTACATATTAACTCTGAGAAAGTCATTTTACTCACTTATCACTGTTACGGCCACTATCTGTTTGAACTGAAAACTCGGACCACAGTTGTCTAATATAGCTTTTGACATGTACTCTGCTTCTGCAAGACCTAGAATTATTTGTCCCGATGGTCCTGTGATTAATAACGACCACATATACATAAAGGCTGGAAACCGACCAAAGACAGCCAACAAATAACCTAAGTTGCCACCTGATTTTGGAACAAGCGCACTCAACTCTGCGAACACTAACGCCGCTAGCTGTATACGGATGTGCTACTGTGACTATTTGTATCAATGAAATTAATATACCAACGCTACTAACGTTGGGTAGTTTTAAATTCATTTTCATAATTTCTGACAACAACCAATGTGACTGTGATGTTCTGATTAATATAAAGATTGAGGTAGCTGTATTTATCTTAGGCTTTGATGATTTAAATCTTGGTTTTGACTAACGCAAATAAGACTTTGATGTTTCGCTACAGTCATAAACTTCATTTAGCAATCGTAAAATATACGTCTACATAGTTTAAAATAAAAGATTGCTATCTACCGAATTAATGCACACATCACTTTATTATGATGACCTTTTCCTTCTGTTGTCGATTCCTTAAGACGAATGACTGGTAGCTGATATCAGATATATGAAATAAATCATAATAATTCCAGAAAAAAAACTATATAAATGTGACTAACATGAAACTTCAAGGTGTATGTAAATTTCATGAAATCTTAATATATATACATTAGCATACTTAGTACAGTGGGAAATCTAGTGACAAAATATTACCTCCCCTGTAAACACTGAAAACTAGATCTTCTCAATGTTTGTCCCATTTTAGCAAGGACGCTATCAATTATGGATTCACGGGAAAACGTTCTGGTAGATAGTTAAGATAGAAATAAGTTGAAATAAAAAAACACTTCCACTCAATGTTATCTTTTTCCTCCTTGAGTAGGAAACGACGAGTACAGCAGGCTATAGAAGCTTGGTGTAAAATTGGTTTAAAATGTTGCTATGCGAATAAATTCCTTGAGTACAAACTTCAATTTATTTTTTTACTGTATGTATACCTCTCTGGAACATGCTAATTATTCGTATATATATATACAGCTAGATCAGAGAAAGTCAGGGAAAAAATTCCAAAAGGAATCGATTGATATGCAGCAAAGATTGGCACTTTTGAAATCAAGTTACTAAGCAAATTCAAACAGACCTTATCTCGATGTAAACATTGAATGTAAATAGATCGAGAAGACCGCAAATACTTATACAAAACTCAAGACGACCTTTTCTTAAAATTGCATACAAAATAGTAGAAAGATACCTAATTTATAAAACTAATTATCTTTAATTTTTTAACCTGCACAGACAGACTTAAATTTTTATATTCACGAAAAGACAATAGTTCTTTATTGAATGTAAATGTGACAAGAGCGGACCGGTGTGCTCGATAACTTAGTTGTGAAAAAATAAGCATACTTTGGGAAATTATAACATGCTAAGGACTTTTTGGAACACTCCGAAAATTGGTAACCCGAAAGATCTTTCGATTTTGTATGTACATGATTTTTTTCCATTTTTTTTTATCAATATGCAGCAAAGATTGGCATTTCTAAATTTCAGTTTCACAAACTTCTAAGGCAACTATCTCGATAAATACTGAACATAAAACATCGTGTATTTGCATGTATATTTCTAATAACACATTTTAACAGATAATTTCTTTAAAATGTACAATTATTATTTAGAAATAACTTTTGATCAGTATCGTCACCGGTATTGTTTTATTATTGACTTATCATAAGAAGAGTGAATTTTCTTTTGTTTTTGTTCACTGGATATCCCACTGAGTATATATAGTGAATGTACTTTATTGAACAAACGGACTAACTATAAAACTTTATAGACCAGACTATAATTTTACATCCTTTAAGTGACAGTTTTTTTGTGTAAACATATGTGTTATCATGAAGTTAACATTCAAACAAAAACATAACACTATTTTAGAATGCATGTACACGTCAAGAATAAATGTTTATGTAATGCACCATATATGAAGCTACACCATCGTATGTACGTAGATCCCTCCGTTATTCGGAGCACACCTCTAGAGCTGCGAGGGTACAGTGGAATCCGTGTACACTCCCTATCGGGATTAATGGAGATGTGTCACTAACGTATTTACAACAATATTTACAAGGACAATCCTCACACCAACACGAAGGGAGTGTTAGGACACTGGGAAAAGTCATTATGGTGGAGGAAGCCGAAGTACTTGTCTGGGCTAACTCAACTATCGTTATACAGAAAGAACACAGCCATACAGTTTAACGTTTACTTCATATATATTAGAGCTGCTAAGGCTACGTCCCGCATTGACGTCAACCCTAGATACAATAGGTAAAACGCGACGTCTTAACTCCCGCGGTATTCTCAACATTCTCCGGGCCGCTAAAAGTAAATATTAAAATTAAATTACAATAAAGTAAAAATGAATGAAAATTACTGTCTATCAAATCTAAACTTGACTTTAACTTAATAACTTTAGCACAGTCATTAACTCCCAGATTAGTTATCTTCGAATTAAATCACAATGAGTCTATCTCGTATACACAAATCACAGTATGTCTATATTTTCCGTGCACCTGTTCCTTTTTTCAATGAAATAGTATCATATTATAGGTTTTTGAAAGTAAGTCAATAAATCAAACATTTTCGTAACAGTCCATAATAAGTCACAACAGTTCATTAGATACGTATCATTCAGTCCATCTTTTAATATTTTCCCTGTCGGTCCTGCTTCCTCATCTCTCTCGATAAATCCGCGACGTGTCTGTTCCTTTATCATTTCTTTTAAGCCAAATTCCTCTGATTTATTCGAAACCAGTACGTTCAAGATGCTGGATGTCGTAGACGAATGTACCCTTCCTGGTTGTAAGGGTCCTGATAGTAAGTATCCAAGCTTTGACTTAACCGCGATCGGTCCGTCTCCTCTTATTACTTTGTCTTCGATAAAGTTCCAATAGTAGTCGGCACCAATAAGTAACGATATCTCAAAAGAATCGTCCCGAGTAACTGGATGAGCGAGTCTTAATCCTTTGAGATAATCCATATTTCGGTTTACGTACCGCATATGATTATGTATTGGAACTGCTATAGTAGGAACAATAAGGACTTCAATAGGAAATTTACGCCTGTTCTCTGTTTCAATGTGTACGGTGGATTTACGTAGTTCGCTCGTGCTGGTGTTATCCTTTCCAAATGCCGATAAATGTACAATTTCAACTCCTTCAGTTTTCAAATTCAATTTTTTCGCTAGATCATCAGTTAAAAAAGATCTTTGTGCACCCTCATCAAATAAAACATTCGTATCCATACATATATTACCTGACCATACAGGAGCTACAGCAGTCTTCAATAGCACATTTGTATGCATCTGTGTCGATGAATGCAAAACTTTAGTATCTTCCTCGTTTTCAGTGTCATTTATAAGATTGACGGGTATAGATTGAATCTGTTTATCGGTATTGCTTGTAATGAATGCTAAACCTTCGCTGTTAACATTGCTACTTGCACTACATAGGCTGGAATGATGTCTCTGGTTGCAGTGTCGACACGTTCGTTTCGATTGACACTCATTAGCATGATGGTTACCTAAACAATTAAAACATAAATTATCACGTTTTACGATAGACATGCGAGCTTTATGATTACTAACATTGGTACAGTGTGCTGGTGCATGTATCTCTTTACAAAAAACACATGGTCTTTCTGTAATATTCCGGGGTTGGCTCTTCGCGTTGTGTGATGTGTTTTCTCGTGGTGATTCGGTTCCTGTATGAAATGTACAAGTAGATGCAGTTGCGAACTGACGGTTTAAAGACTCGAGATATGTACCTGTATTTTGTCCTGCCTCCATGATTTGAATTTCATTCAATATGCTCCTTCTCAGATCTTTCAAATTCCAACTGGACGGTCCATGTTCTCTTGCTATGTGTTGTCTGATTTCACTTGGTAACTTTCTCATGATAATCGGTACCAGTAAAGTTCCATATGACGTCTCAGGTTGTCCGAGCGAATCTTAACCTCTTACGTAGGCTTCACATCGGTCATAAAATAATCTTAAGCTTGACAAGGTGTATCGTGGTTGGGCAATATCTAAAAGTGCCTGTAAGTAGGCTTCCGTAATTCTGTGTGTTTGTTCGAACCGTTCCTTGAGTACATTTATAGCCTCCATGTATTTACCATTTGTAAGCGCAAATCCAGTTATCGTATTTAATGCCTCGCTTTCAAGTTGCGATTTCAGATAATTAAATTTCTCAATGTTTGTCAAAGTAGGATTAAAATGTACAGCAGATTCGTACGAGTCCCAAAACGTTTGCCAATCTAAAATGTTGCCATTAAACTTCGGTAGTGATAACTTGGGTAAACGATGGTTACTAGTACTAGCTATATTTTGTGGAGCAATATGACCTGTATCAGAGCCATTGTAGCTTGTCTGTGGTTGAGCGGCGGATGAAGCATAGAATGGTGTTGCGTTTTGAAAGTTATCAACATTTGCCGGGCGGAAAGGAGGGCTTTCTACATTGAGTACTTGATATGAAGATTGTGTTACATTGGAACTTGGTGTACGGTTTTGACCAATTTGTATGAAATTACGAAAATGTCTAAGTTTAGTGTCTAAATTATTTGAATACTCATCTGTATCTACTATTTCACTTTCAACGTTGTCTGAATCCGTTGCTTCCAATATCTGTTCGTTCAGTTTTTCTAATAATTTCTTCTTTTGCGTAAGATTATCGTATGTTGCAAGTAGTTCATCTCTGTCGAAGTCCGTGTTTTCCTTCGCCTCCTCGAATTTACGGAAAAGTCTCGTCACTGCACTTCTATTTCCAGTTCTTATATTCTTTAACTTCTCCATCTTCGATGTAATCCTTTGGTTACGGCACCATAAATGTCGGGGCTAACTCAACTATCGTTATACAGAAAGAACACAACCATACAGTTTAACGTTTACTTCATATATATTAGAGCTGCTAAGGCTACGTCCCGCATTGACGTCAACCCTAGATACAATAGGTAAAACGCGACGTCTTAACTCCCGCGGTATTCTCAACAGTACTATCGGAGAGAACCACCGGGCTGTTCGGTGAGGGAGCAGACAAACCGAAGAGATATCAGCAGATTGATCTCCAGGTCAAAGTCGGGGTCAACTTTGACCAACCGAGGCCCCGAAATATATCTTCCCATATACGTGGATAAGACACTTAAGCATTAAATCACAAAAAATTGCTGGAACTATACATATAATTATGATTCATAAACACAACAATGCATTAAAATTGTTTTCTCATGTTTGATACACAATGTAACAATAATTTATCAAAAACTAAATCCTGCAAATACTTAAACATTTTACATTCTGTTTAAAATCTCGAAGGATCATTTAATGTATACACACTCGGATTGCCATTCATTTGTTAGACATAATTTTATTATTTTAGAAGGTACTCGAAAATAAAAAAATCTTATAAAAGAAACACTATACAATCTGTACAATCATATTTTTCACAAGCAAACAGTTAATTACAATCAAACAGGTTGGTTATATATATAGTTTTTATCCAACGCAATCATAGGTTTGAACGTAGTTTTCAATTTAGACTTGTTTATATTTTTTCGTTTGGGCTTGTATTATATTTGCTTTCGGGTTTATATGATCCGTTCATCCTATTTTGACTCCTCAAATTTCAAGAGTCTATCCTAAATTGAGGTAAATTGTATGGCTTACAAAATACTTTTTCGATTCCTAACATCACTGAAGAGACATTAATTGTCGAAATCCGGATATGGTGTACAAAAACCTTTGCACCTTTTGTTTGCTGTATACCATCTTTTCCGCAAGTTTATTGGTTTCTGTTTAGTATTAAATTTATGATATAATCCATTTATTACATCGGTGATCCATTTATTTGGCAATCGTCAATGGCAGTCAGCAGGGTTTAAGAACATTTGTTGTTCGACCTGTTAGTCAAATGCGTTTTGTTAAATTATACTTTTTCACTTTTTTGGTCTTTTGGAAAATGTTGTTTGTGCTGTATTTAGACCCCTCTAACAAGAAATTTGTTTTGCATGCACACGTATAAAAATTGCGGTTTTTATCCAACGCAATCATAGGTTTGAACGTAGTTTTCAATTTAGACTTGTATATATATATATATATATATATATATAATCCCTGCGAGGGAAGAACAAAAATTTGCTTCCGCAAATTTGCAGATTTAACATTGTTGTGCTGATATTTAGAGTAATTATGTATTTCAATTTAGACTTGTTTATAATTATATATATATATATATAATTCGTCTCAAATTTGGCCCAACAGTGTTAGATCTTTAAATTTGCGTAAGAAAATTTTTATTCTTCCCTCAGCGGGATTCGAACCCTTGCTTCTGTGACATCGTGGCAACACCGCCTGCACAGTGTCCAGCGCCCTAGACCACTCCACAACCTAGGCTACATGACATGACAAATATAGCTTTCGGTGGTCGATGTAATGTCTTTCCTCGTCGGCTTTATCTAGGGTTGTAACACAGTAAATGATGTATAGTGGGAAGTAGATGGTGTACCTTTTTAGATCAGCTATTTTGTATGTCGTAAAGGATGATAATGTTAATTATCATGCCGCCACATCAAATTTTAATTTTATTATACAGTGGCGGATCCAGAACTTTTTATAGGGGGGGGAGCACTGACTGCCATAAAAGGGGGGCGCTACAGTCATGCTTCAGTGATTCCCTATAAAATCAACAAAAGGGGGACCGGGCCCCCAGCCCCCCTCCCACCCACCCCCCCCCCCCCTGGATCCGCCTATGTTATACACGTCTTAGCATGTGACAACTTTATGACAGTCATTCTCCATCGGATAATACGTGGTTATACAGGGCTAACACCATAAAACATCATAATATATATATAATTCGTCTCAAATTTAGCCAAACAATGTTAGATCTATATATTCCATCTTCATGCCTAATATATCATGTACTGTGTTACAACTCTAGATTCTACTGACGAGGAAAGGTAACACTAGGCCACCGAAAGCTGAATTTTTAGTTCAGCCTAGGTGGCCGAGTGGTCTAGAGCGCTGGACACAGTGCAGGCGGTGTTGTCACGATATCCCAATACATGTAGCATGAATCGAATCCCGGCGAATTTGCAGATTTAACGTTGTTGTGCTGATATTTAGAGTAATTATATCTATACTACTAAAGGAAGAGACCGATTTCATTGAGCCGCAACTCCTCTGAAACCATACAAAGTCGGAAATATTTGTGATATGACGTATAAATGTATTGTTTTGTACTTCCTAAATTTGTCTTTGAAACAATCTTTTTTCCACAGAAAACGCCTCTTTTTGAGAAAATATCCAAATGCGGAGACCGTTATCGATCCGTGTCTTATACGCTTTTGCGCATGCTCAGTCGACGTACTGCCCGAAAACTCGGCCCACGGCCAACTTGCACCATTCAAACACTCTCACTAGTTAATTCAACTTGCATCACTTTATCAAACTCGCACCACTCAAAAAAAGAAATATAACAAACTTGAAGAAATATGTTTAATCATTAGATTGTTTTCTTCTTCTCTTAGTAAATTTCTCCTTTTTTGGAGCATCCGTGTCACACAGAGACAGAACTCGCACCACTCGAAAAAAAATACTACAAACTGGCACCACTGAAGAAATGTTTTAAATCATCAGAGAGATCTAGATTGTCTTCTTCTTCTCTGAGTTATTTCCTCCGTTCTTGAAGCACCCGTATCACACAGAGACGGAACTTGACTCGCACCTTTCGAAGAAAAAAAAAAGAAATGCTACAAACTAGCACCACTGAGAAATGTTTTAATCATCAGTGTTCTATGTTGTCTTCTTCTTCTCTGAGTTATTTCCTCCGTTCTTGGAGGACATGCGTAACACCGAGACAGAAGCTACTAATTGGACATTCAAACTCCTATGGAAGAAGAACTGACAAACTAATAAAAACTATCAACATAATGCATCAGTGCATAAAAACAGTTTGAGAAATACGAACCCAAGCTGTGAATCACTATAAACATTTCAAGTAGTCTTCAAGCCGCGCTTGAAGACTACTTGAAATGTTTGGTTTTTTCTAGTATATATATATATAATGTAAAGTTGAAAAACGTCCAGACTTCAAATTTGTAATAAAGATATAACAAATGGCCCCGTACATCATTTGACGTATTGTTTACCCTAAGTGGGATGTACTGTTTTCACAGTAGCCTAAAGATGTAAAAAAAAAACACATTTTTTTACTTAGAAATTCCTTTTCATATATTGATAGTTGATTGCTTTATCTTTTTGCGTTACAAAACCAAAGAACAAAAACCAAAAAAGACCAACGATTTTCATGACCCTCGAATACAGTTGTAAACTTAGTGTATATGATTATAATAATACTTTCGCTTAAATTCCCCCCAGAGGCAACGATTATGCATCAACATCTTACATATCACTTAAACATTTATGACAATCAATTTACATATCAATGTATATGTGTTGTCTTTTTTATAGATTTTAAAATGAAGGAAATATCTAATTGATATGTAACGTACCATCCGTCTTCAGTTGATGTAGTATGGATTAAGGAATGCACCATTGGAATTAAGTAACCCATGTGCTATTCATTGTTGTAAATGTTGATCAAGACTATAAATTGAAAAAAAATGATTGAAACAAATACTGTTACTCTGGAAAAAGAGTTGAGAGTGATTACAGAACGGGAGGACACTGTCCCTATTAAAAGAAGATTAGGGTTCTGTAGTGGAGTGGCCCTGATAGTCGGTGGAATAATAGGTAAGGTACTGTTCTTCTCAGCTTGTATATTGATTTGTCAAAGAAGTATTGTTTTGTTTTTTGTCGACATATGAACACAATGTGACCAGCCTTGGCATTTTCAGGCTCGTCAAAGTGTTGTTAGAAAGCGGACCTAAGGGTAAACAATACGTCAAATGATGTACGGGGCCATTTGTTATATCTTTATTACAAATTTTAAGTCTGGACGTTTTTCAACTTTACATTATATATATACTAGAAAAACCCTCGCAAGCGCGGCTTGAATAAAATTGAGAATGGAAATGGAGAATGTGTCAAAGAGACAACAACCCGACCATAGAGCAGACAACAGCCGAAGGCCACCAATGGGTCTTCAGTGCAGCGAGAAACTCCCGCACCCGGAGGCGTCCTTCAGCTGGCCCCTAAACAAATATGTATACTAGTTCAGTGATAATGGACGTCATACTAAACTCCAAATTATACACAAGAAACTAAAATTAAAAATGATACAAGACTAACAGAGGCCAGAGGCTACTTGAAATGTTTATGGTGATTCACAGCTTGGGTTCGTATTTCTCAAACTGTTTTTATGCACTGATGCATTATGTTGATAGTTTTTTTTATTAGTTTGTCAGTTCTTTTTCCATAGGAGTTTGAATGTCCAATTAGTAGCTTCTGTCTCTGTGTTACACAGGTCCTCATAGAACGGAGGAAATAACTCAGAGAAGAAGAAGACAACCTAGAACACTGATGATTAAAACATTTCTCAGTGGTGCTAGTTTGTAGTATTTCTTTTTTTTTCTTCGAAAGGTGCGAATCAAGTTCCGTCTCTGTGTGATACGGGTGCTCCAAGAACAGAGGAAATAACTCAGAGAAGAAGAAGACACATTTTTTTACTTAGCAATTCCTTTTCATATATTGATAGTTGATTGCTTTATCTTTTTGCGTTACAAAACCAAAGAACAAAAACCAAAAAAGACCAACGATTTTCATGACCCTCGAATACAGTTGTAAACTTAGTGTATATGATTATAACAATACTTTCGCTTAAATTCCCCCCAGAGGCAACGATTATGCATCAACATCTTACATATCACTTTAACATTTATGACAATCAATTTACATATCAATGTATATGCGTTATCTTTTTTATAGATTTTAAAACGAATTAAATATCTAATTCATATGTAACGTACCGACCGGCTTCAGTTGATGTAGTATGGATTAAGGAATGCATATTTGGAATTAAGTAATTCATGTGCTATTCATTGTTGTAAATGTTGATCAAGACTATAAATTGAAAAAAATGATTGAAACAAATAATGTTACTCTGGAAAAAGAGTTGAGAGTGATAACAGAACGGGAGGACACTGTCCCTATTAAAAGAAGATTAGGGTTCTGTAGTGGAGTGGCCCTGATAGTCGGTGGAATAATAGGTAAGGTACTGTTCTTCTCAGCTGGTATATTGATTTGTCAAAGAAGTATTGTTTGTTTTTTGTCGACATATGAACACATTGTGACCAGCCTTGGCATTTTCAGGCTCGTCAAAGTGTTGTTAGAAAGCGGACCTAAGGGTAAACAATACGTCAAATGATGTACGGGGCCATTTGTTATATCTTTATTACAAATTTGAAGTCTGGACGTTTTTCAACTTTACATTATATATATACTAGAAAAAACCCTCGCAAGCGCGGCTTGAATAAAATTGAGAATGGAAATGGGGAATGTGTCAAAGAGACAACAACCCGACCATAGAGCAGACAACAGCCGAAGGCCACCAATGGGTCTTCAGTGCAGCGAGAAACTCCCGCACCCGGAGGCGTCCTTCAGCTGGCCCCTAAACAAATATGTATACTAGTTCAGTGATAATGGACGTCATACTAAACTCCAAATTATACACAAGAAACTAAAATTAAAAATGATACAAGACTAACAATGGCCAGAGGCTACTTGAAATGTTTATGGTGATTCACAGCTTGGGTTCGTATTTCTCAAACTGTTTTTATGCACTGATGCATTATGTTGATAGTTTTTATTAGTTTGTCAGTTCTTCTTCCATAGGAGTTTGAATGTCCAATTAGTAGCTTCTGTCTCGGAGTTACACAGGTCCTCATAGAACGGAGGAAATAACTCAGAGAAGAAGAAGACAACCTAGACCACTGATGATTAAAACATTTCTCAGTGGTGCTAGTTTGTAGTATTTCTTTTTTTTTTCTTCGAAAGGTGCGAATCAAGTTCCGTCTCTGTGTGATACGGGTGATCCAAGAACAGAGGAAATAACTCAGAGAAGAAGAAGACAATCTAGAACTCTCTGATGATTTAAAACATTCTTCAGTGGTGTGAGTTTGTAGTATTTTTTTTCTCGAGTGGTGCGAGTTCTGTCTCTGTGTGACACGGCTGCTCCAAAAAAGGAGGAATTTACTAAGAGAAGAAGAAAAACAATCTAATGATTAAACACATTTCTTCGAGTTTGTTATATTTCTTTTTTTGAGTGGTGCGAGTTTGATAAAGTGATGCAAGTTGTAATCATTAGTGAGAGTGTTTGAGTGGTGCGAGTTGGCCGTGGGCCGAGTTGTCGGGCAGTACGTCGACTGAGCATGCGCGAAAGCGTATAAGACACGGATCGATAACGGTCTCCGAATTTGGATATTTTCTCAAAAGTTGGCGTTTTCTGTGGAAAAAAGATTGTTTCAAAGACAAATTTAGGAAGTACAAAACAATACATTTATACGTCATATCACAAATATTTCTGACTTTGTATGGTTTCAGAGGAGTTGCGGCTCAATGAAATCGGTCTCTTCCTTTAGTAGTATAGATATAATTTCTCTAAATATCAGCACAACAATGTTAAATCTGCAAATTTGCGGAAGTAAATTTTTGTTCTTCCCTCGCCGGGATTCGAATCATGCTATTGGGATATCGTGACAACACCGCCTGCACTGTGTGCAGCGCTCTAGACCACTCGGCCACCTAGACTGAACTAAAAAATTCAGCTTTCGGTGGTCTAGTTTTACCTTTCCTCGTCAGTAGAATCTAGAGTTGTAACACAGTACATGATATATTAGACATGAAGATGGAATATATAGATATAACATTGTTTGGCTAAATTTGAGACGAATTATATATATATTATGGTGTTAGCCCTGTATAACCACGTATTATCCGATGGAGAATGTCTGTCATAAAGTTGTCACATGCTTAGAAGTGTATAACATAGGCGGATTCAGGGGGGGGGGGGGGCTGGGGGCCTGGTCCCCCCTTTTGTTGATTATATAGGGAATCACTGAAGCATGACTGTAGCGCCCCCCCCCCCTTTATGGCAGTCAGTGGGCCCCCTTATAAAAAGTTCTGGATCCGCCACTGTATAATAAAATTAAAATTTGATGTGGCGGCATGTTAATTAACATTATCATCCTTTACGACATACAAAATAGCTGATCTAAAAAGGTACACCATCTACTTTCACTATACATCATGTACTGTGTTACAACCCTAGATAAAGCCGACGAGGAAAGGCATTACATCGACCACCGAAAGCTATATTTTCATGTAGCCTAGGTTGTCGAGTGGTCTAGGGCGCTGGACACGGTGCAGGCGGTGTTGCCACGATGTCACAGAAGCAAGGGTTCGAATCCCCTGAGGGAAAAACAAAAATTTGCCTACGCAAATTTAAAAATTTGTTGGGCCAAATTTGAGACGAATTATATGTACATGTATATATTGCCTTCGGGTTTATATGATCCGTTCATCCTATTTTGACTCTTTCAAAATTCAAGAGTCTATCCTAAATTGAGGTAAATTATATGGCCTTCCAAATACCGTTTCGATTCCTAACATCACTGAAGAGACATTAATTGTCGAAATCCGGATATGGTGTACAAATTTTTGCACCTCATGTTTGCGGTATACCATCTTTTCTGCAAGTTTATTGTTTTCTGTTTGGTAATAAATTAATAATAAGATCTATTTTGTTACATCTTGTGATCCGTTTATTTGGCAATCGCCAATAGCAGCTAGCAGGGTTTAAAAACATCAGTTGTTCGACCTGCTAGTCAAATGCGTTTTGTTAAAATATACGTTTTCACTCATTTGGTCTTTTGGAAAATGTTGTTTGTGCTGTATTTAGACCCCTCTACCAAGAATTTTGTTTTGCATGCACACGTATAAAAATTATGGTTTTTATCCAACGCAATCATAGGTTTGAACGTTGTTTTCAATTCAGACTTGTTTATATTTTTTCGTTTGGGCTTGTATTATATTTGCCTTCGGGTTTATATGATCCGTTCATCCTATTTTGACTCTTTCAAAATTCAAGAGTCTATCCTAAATTGAGGTAAATTATATGGCCTTCCAAATACCGTTTCGATTCCTTACATAACTGAAGAGACATTAATTGTCGAAATCCGGATATGGTGTACAAATGTTTGCACCTCATGTTTGCAGTATACCATCTTTTCCGCAAGTTTATTGTTTTCTGTTTGGTAATAAATTAATAATAAGATCTATTTGTTACATCTTGTGATCCGTTTATTTGGCAATCGCCAATGGCAGTCAGTAGGGTTTAAGAACATCAGTTGTTCGACCTGCTAGTCAAATGCGTTTTGTTAAAATTTACTTTTTCCCTCATTTGGTCTTTTGGAAAATGTTGTTTGTGCTGTATTTAGACCCCTCTACCAAGAATTTTTTTTGCATGCACACGTATAAAAATTATGGTTTTTATCCAACGCAATCATAGGTTTGAACGTTGTTTTCAATTCAGACTTGTTTATATTTTTTCGTTTGGGCTTGTATTATATTTGCCTTCGGGTTTATATGATCCGTTCATCCTATTTTGACTCTTTCAAAATTCAAGAGTCTATCCTAAATTGAGGTAAATTATATGGCCTTCCAAATACCGTTTCGATTCCTAACATCACTGAAGAGACATTAATTGTCGAAATCCGGATATGGTGTACAAATGTTTGCACCTCATGTTTGCAGTATACCATCTTTTCCGCCAGTTTATTGTTTTCTGTTTGGTAATAAATTAATAATAAGATCCATTTTGTTACATCTTGTGGTCCGTTTATTTGGCAATCGCCAATTGCAGTCAGGAGGGTTTAAGAACATCAGTTGTTCGACCTGCTAGTCAAATGCGTTTTGTTAAAATATACTTTTTCACTCATTTGGTCTTTTGGAAAATGTTGTTTGTGCTGTATTTAGACCCCTCTACCAAGAATTTTGTTTTGCATGCAAACGTATAAAAATTATGGTTTTTATCCAACCCGCAATTTTTATACGTGTGCATGCAAAACAAATTTCTTGATAGAGGGGTCTAAATACAGCAAAAACAACATTTTCCAAAAGACCAAAAAAGTGAAAAAGTATATTTTAACAAAACGCATTTGACTAACAGGTCGAACAACAAATGTTCTTAAACCCTGCTGATATTGTTATATAATATATATATATATATATAAACGCCTAAACAGTGTACACAACAACACCAATAACAAAAAAAAAGGAACTATAAATGTAATTATTTATAAATATTTCGGATAACAGATATCCTTCATCAGTAAATATGATTGTGATGTTGAATGAATCATATATCAGTCTACTTAGATTAAACTATAACAATCTTGAAATTTATACAATAAAAAAGTCAAACCGAACATCAGGTAAGACGCTTGCACAATTCTAAATATGTGTTAAACATGACATAGGTTATATGACTAATTACAACAGAGAGTTCAAATATATGCTTTAAATAAAAATAATAATGTGCGATATGAACTAGCACAATTCTAAAGCTTTAACGGTGACGACAGTTATGATGTTACAAGAACGATTGCGTAAATAAGAATTCCAAATAAACAGCACTGCACGATCTAAATTTGTAAATATTTCAAATTTGACAACGGTAGAGTAGTTACAACAGAGTCTGCGTGTTTAAACATCGCAAACAAAGTGCCGTTAAAATATAATAATAAATTTTGACTAAGGTTAACTAGTTGAACGTGGCTTGGTACTTTTACATCCATTTATATATATATATACATATATATATAAACAAGTCTAAATTGAAATACATAATTACTCTAAATATCAGCACAACAATGTTAAATCAGCAAATTTGAGGAAGCAACTTTTTGTTCTTCCCTCGCAGGGATTATATATATATATATTTTTGAAACATGAAAAGTTCAGCAACGAAAAAAACATATTGTTTTCACGTTATCTGCATAATATTATTTAAATAACCATCAACATAGATATAATACTGATGTTTGTAGAATTAGATCTAAGTACTGCGATTTATTAATTTGTATTGGACATAACCAGTTCGTGTTTCGTCAACCAGAAGAGTAACCAACCTGTTTGATTGTAATTAACTGATTGCTTGTGAAAAAAATGATTGTACAGATTGTATAGTGTTTCTTTTATAAGATTTTATTATTTTCGAGTACCTTCTAAAATAATGAAATTAAGTTTAACAAATGAATGGCAATCCGAGTGTGTATACATTAAATGATCCTTCGAGATTTTAAACATAATGTAAAATGTTTAAGTATTTGCAGGATTTAGTTTTTGATAAATTATTGTTACATTGTGTATCAAACATGAGAAAACAGTTGTAATGCATTGTTGTGTTTATGAATCATAATTATATGTATAGTTCCAGCAATTTTTTCTGATTCAATTGTTGCTTAAGTGTCTTATCCACGTATATGGGAAGATATATTTGGGGCCTCGGTTGGTCAAAGTTGCCCCCGACTTTGACCTGGAGATCAATCTGCTGATATCTCTTCGGTTTGTCTGCTCCCTCGCCGAACAGCCCGGTGGTTCTCTCCGATAGTACTTCGGCTTCCTCCACCATAATGACTTTTCCCAGTGTCCTAACACTCCCTTCGTGTTGGTGTGAGGATTGTCCTTGTAAATATTGTTGTAAATGCGTTAGTGACACATCTCCATTAATCCCGATAGGGAGTGTACACGGATTCCACTGTACCCTCGCAGCTCTAGAGGTGTGCTCCGAATAACGGAGGGATCTACGTACATACGATGGTGTAGCTTCATATATGGTGCATTACATAAACATTTATTCTTGACGTGTACATGCATTCTAAAATAGTGTTATGTTTTTGTTTGAATGTTAACTTCATGATAACACATATGTTTACTAAAAACTGTCACTTTAAGGATGTAAAATTATAGTCTGGTCTATAAAGTTTTATAGTTCTATAGTTCTAAAATAGTGTTATGTTTTTGTTTGAATGTTAACTTCATGATAACACATATGTTTACCAAAAACTGTCACTTTAAGGATGTAAAATTATAGTCTGGTCTATAAAGTTTTATAGTTAGTCCGTTTGTTCAATAAAGTACATTCACTATATATACACAGTGGGATGTCCAGTGAACGAAAACAAAAGAAAATTCACTCTTCTTATGATAGAGTCGAGAAAGTCAATAATAAGACAATACCGGTGACGATACTGATCAAAAGTTATTTCTAAATAATAATTGTACATTTTAAAGAAATTATTTGTTAAACTGTGTGATGTTTTATTAAAAATATACATGCAAATACACGATGTTTAAGTTCAGTATTTATCGAGATAATTGCCTTAGAAGCTTGTGAATCTGAAATTTAAAAAATGCCAATCTTTGCTGCATATTGATAAAAAAAATTGGAAAAAAAGCATGTACATACAAAATCGAAAGATCTTTCGGGTTACAAATTTTCGGAGTGTTCCAAAAAGTCCTTAGCATGTTATAATTTCCCAAAATATGCTTATTTTTTCACAACTGAGTTATCGAGCACACCGGTCTGCTCTTGTCACATTTACATTCAATAGAGAAATATTGTCTTTTCGTGAATATAAAAATTTAAGTCTGTCTGTGCAGGTTAAAAAATTAAAGATTATTAGTTTTATAAATTAGGTATCTTTCTACTATTTTGTTTACAATTTTAAGAAAAGGTCGTCTCGAGTTTTGTACAAGTATTTGCGGTCTTCTCGATCTATTTACATTCAATGTTTACATCAAGATGAGGTCTGCTTGAATTTGCTTAGTAACTTGATTTCAAAAGTGCCAATCTTTGCTGCATATCAATCGATTCCTTTTGGAATTTTTTCCCTGACTTTCTCTGATCTAGCTGTATATATACGAATAATTAGCATGTTCCAGAGAGGTATACACACAGTAAAAAAATAAATTGAAGTTTGTACTTAAGAAATTTATTCGCATAGCAACATTTTAAACCAATTTTACACCAAGCTTCTATAGCCTGCTGTACTCGTCGTTTGCTACTTAAGGAGGAAAAAGATAACATTGAATGGAAGTTTTGTTTTTATTTCAACTTATTTCTATTTTAACTATCTACCAGAACGTTTTCCCGTGAATCCATAATTGATAGCGTCCTTGCTAAAATGGGACAAACATTGAGAAGATCTAGTTTTCAGTGTTTACAGGGGAGGTAATATTTTGTCACTAGATTTCCCACTGAACCAAGTATGCTAATGTATATATATTAAGACTTCATGCAATTTATATACACCTTGAAGTTTCATGTTAGTCACATTTATATAGTTTTTTCTGGAATTATTATGATTTATTTCATATTTCTGATATCAGCTACCAGTCATTCGTCTTAAGGAATCGACAACAGAAGGAAAAGGTCATCATAATAAAGCGATGTGTGCATTAATTCGGTAGATAGCAATCTTTTATTTTAAACTATGTAGACGTATATTTTACGATTTCTAAATGAAGTTTATGACTGTAGGAAAACATCAAAGTCTTATTTGCGTTAGTCAAAACCAAGATTTAAATCATCAAAGCTTAAGATAAATACAGCTACCTCAATCTTTATATTAATCAGAACATCACAGTCACATTGGTTGTTGTCAGAAATTATGAAAATGAATTAAAAACTATCCAACGTTGGTAACGTTGGTATAATAATTTCATTGATACAAATAGTCACAGTAACACATCCGTATACAGCTATAGTATCGGATCCTGTATCCCTGTTTTATTTTCGGTTTTGAAATATAAAAAAAAAATCTGACTATTTTTTTAATCTTTTGAAAAGGTAAAATAATTCTTATTTGGCAACAACTTTGCCTTTTTTGTTAACCGTTGTATACTTTTCTTACATTTTTCAATCTGATCATTGGGAAAAAAGTAGAGAAATTATCTTCCCACAGAAAAAACTAATAATACAAGATGAGCCATTCTTTATCCAACCGTTAATTTTCGTATATCATATTTTTTATGATTATTTATGTAGGTTCTGGTATCTTTGTATCACCTACGGGAATTCTAGCAAATACCGGGTCCGTTGGTCTTAGTCTGGTCATATGGTGCGTATGTGGATTTATATCAATACTTGGTAAGTTCTCGTTTTAGAAGGTTTTTTTTTAAGTTCCTTTTAAGAATGAATGTGTTACAAAAAATAATCTTAAATCAGAATGAATACATAGGATTCATAACTCTCATATTCAACCATTTCAACAAATATTTAATTATCATTTTTAATGGAGTTAATTTTTATTCCAATTTGCCATTACTTGCTTTCGATCTTTCAGTCTCTAAAAGCAAATATTCCTTTGCATTTCAACACTAGAATGTTATGTTTTAACCGGTGTTCTTACCTGTTTTATATACTAGTACTTTATGTTAAAAAAATTATTATACTCCTATTACAGCGGCGTTAGTGTTCGCAGAGTTGGGTGCACTTGTTCCAAAATCAGGTGGTGACTTAGGTTATTTGTTGGCTGTCTTTGGCAGGTTTCCAGCCTTTATGTATATGTGGTCGTTATTAATCACAGGACCATCGGGACAAATAATTCTAGGTCTTACAGTAGCAGAGTACATGTCTAAAGCTATATTTGACAACTGTGGTCCGAGTTTTCTGTTCAAACAGATAGTGGCCGCAACAGTGATCAGTGAGTATAATGACTTTCTCAGAGTTAATATGTAAATAATAATGTAAGACTATTTAACATCAATTAGTTTGGTACACAGCAAATGTTTTGAGATTGTCTAAATTTCTCATTTGTTCTAAGTTTTCTAATATTTAGCAGTGACCTTAACGTTAAACCCAAATTCTTCACTAATTGTATTCACTGATGAGATTTCTGAAATGCTAAAAACAAAAAATTATCGAATTGAATACCAGATGTCTTCACTATGCTGTTTTAATATCAAATACACGTTATGAAATCTACAATCTGTTACCTGACCCTAGGTATTCTTATATTACAGTGACAGCTGCTGTATCAAACTGTATCAGTGTAAGACTTGGAGAAGCTACACAAATTATTTTTACTGTAATCAAAATTTGTGGTCTGGTCGTTATAGTGATTGGTGGATTCGTCATGATAAGTCGAGGTATGTACAGTCATTGGTGGATTCGTCATGATAATTCTAGGTATGTACAGTCATTGGTGGATTCGTCACGATAAGTCGAGGAATGTAAAGTAATTGGTGGATTCGTCATGATAAGTCGAGGTATGCAAAGTCGTTGGTGGATTCGTCATGATAGTTCGAGGTATGTAAAGTCATTTGTGGATTCGTCATGATAAGTCGCGGTATGTACAGTCATTGGTGGATTAGTCATGATAAGTCGAGGTATGTACAGTCATTGGTGGATCGGCATAATACGTCGAGGTATGTAAAGTCATTGGTGGATTCGTCACGATAAGTCGGGGTATGTACAGTCATTGGTGGATTCGTCACGATAAGTCGGGGTTTGTACAGTCAT
The DNA here is from genome assembly GCF_021869535.1 of Mytilus californianus. Classification (NCBI taxonomy): domain Eukaryota; kingdom Metazoa; phylum Mollusca; class Bivalvia; order Mytilida; family Mytilidae; genus Mytilus; species Mytilus californianus. The sequence continues at coordinate 24,595,331 of NW_026262679.1, read as the reverse complement.
TGGTGGATTCGTCACGATAAGTCGAGGTATGTAAAGTCATTGGTGGATTCGTCATGATAAGTCGAGGTATGTACAGTCATTGGTGGATTCGTCATGATAAGTCGAGTTATGTAAAGTCATCGGTGGATTCGTCATGATAAGTCGGGGTATGTACAGTCATTGGTGGACTCGTCATGACAAGTCGAGGTATGTACAGTCATTGGTGGATTCGTCATGATAAGTCGAGGTATGTACAGTCAGTGGTGGATTCGTCATTATATGTCGAGGTATGTAAAGTCATTGGTGGATTCGTCACGATAAGTCGGGGTATGTACAGTCATTGGTTGATTCGTCACGATAAGTCGGGGTATGTACAGTCATTGGTGGATTTGTCACGATAAGTCGAGGTATGTAAAGTCATTGGTGGATTCGTCATGATAAGTCGAGGTATGTAAAGTCATTGGTGGATTCGTCATGATAAGTCGGGGTATGTACAGTCATTGGTAGACTCGTCATGATAAGTCGAGGTATGTACAGTCGTTGGTGGATTCGTCATGATAAGTCGAGGTATGCAAAGTCGTTGGTGGATTCGTCATGATAAGTCGAGGTATGTACAGTCATTGGTGGATTCGTCATGATAAGTCGAGGTATGTTCAGTCATTGGTGGATTAGTCATGATAAGTCGAGGTATGTAAAGTTATTGGTGGATTCGTCATGATAAGTCGAGGTATGTAAAGTCATTGGTGGATTCGTCATGATAAGTCGGGGTATGTACAGTCATTGGTAGACTCGTCATGATAAGTCGAGGTATGTAAAGTAATTTGTGGATTCGTCATGATAAGTCGAGGTATGTAAAGTCATTGGTGGATTCGTCATGATAAGTCGGGGTATGTACAGTCATTGGTAGACTCGTCATGATAAGTCGAGGTATGTAAAGTAATTGGTGGATTCGTCATGATAAGTCAAAGTATGTACAGTCATTGGTGTATAACGTCATTGGTTGATTCGTCATGATAAGTCAAGGTATATAACGTCATTGGTGGATTCGTCATGATAAGTCGAGGTATGTAAAAAAAAAAGAATTTAAATTCTTCATTAATTGTTCTTTACAATATTGAGAGCTAGTAATCAAATGGGTTAATTCTGATCATAACCATCAAATGTTTTCAATAAAGAATGATTTCAAAAAATGTAAATTATAAAGGTATGAATATCTTTTTGTTTTACTGAGAAATGAACTTAGTGTTTCTGACAATTAACATTTAGATACAGTTTGGGGTTACAGTTTTTTTAGACATCAATAACTTTATCAAACCTTCAATTAATATTATGAAACGTGGACAGAGGCTTTTTCGTGATTAAAAGATAGCATCTGAACTAAACTTTTGTGAATATTTTTCATCTCTTTTTCCGTATTTTATTGATGGATGAACTAACTATTTTGTAGTTAATATATCCATACAGTCTAGTGTTCAAGTTTTGAGACATCAATAACTTTGTAAAACCTTTATGGAATTTTACAAAAGTTTTACAAGAGATAAACAGAAATTTAGAATGTAAAGTGTGTGTGGACTATTGTTTATAGATATAAGAATATGTGGTATGAGTGCCAATGATACAACTCTCCATCCAAGTCACAATTTGTAAAAGTAAACCATTATAAGTCAAAGTACGGCCTTCAAAACGGAGCCTTAGCTCACACCGAACAGCAAGCTATGAAGGGCCCCAAAAATGACTAGTGTTAAACCATTCAAACAGGAAAACCAACAGTCTAATCTATATAAAAACGAGAAATGCATGAGAAACACTTATGAACCACATCAACAAACGACAACCACTGAACATGAGGACCTGACTTAGGACAGGTGCAAACAAATGCAGCGGGTTTATACGTTTTAATAGGCGCCAACCTTCACCCTACCTGAAACAATAGTTTAACATCACAGCATAGAAAGACACACTATAAAATATCAATTGAAATGGTTTAACTCAATCAAAAGACATATAAGCAAAAACAAGTGAACATACACTGAACGAATTAATTTGAACTATGACACAATGTTAATACAAAATTAATAAAACAAGGGGGTTAGATGTAAAACAATATCAGAAAGACAACCATAACCTTGGACAAAATGCCGCCAAATAAAATAACGTACACAGGCAAATAAAAATAATTTGGTTGTAAGGTATACATGGAGTACGGAAATAATTTTGTTGTTCCTAGTACGAGAACAAAAGTGAAAATTTATCGTCATACTAAACACTTGTCAAAGGTGTTATATATTAAAAATAGTGAGACTAGATATAACACTGAATAAGTAAACATTAAATAACAAAAATGCATTACAAATTGTATCAACAGGTCAAATTAACACGAAAGTACGATTTGAGAGAACTCACAGTTACTGAAAGGTAGTTAAAAGCCAAAAAACAATTATTAATAAAAAATCATGCATCGGAGACAAAAATCAACTAAAACACATCCCAGGGATTTAGTATTTTTACGTCATGGAGAGTCAAAGAAGACATGACTTGTGCAATGCCAAAATCAAAGTTTCGACAGGCAATATGATAGTTAACCTGTTAATAAATATGTATAATGTAATATATAGATAGAGTAATCTCTATATACAAAATGAACGTGGATGTGTATTTATACATCCCAAAAAACCGTTTGAAAAGAATACAAATTTAGTTATATTCTAATTTGCTGATGACAAAATCTATATTTGTGCCAACGTCAACTATATTCAAAGATCTAATTACAACATTGGTTAGATAACCTTTACTAAAAAGTTTGTTTAAAGGTTCGATGAGTTTACACGGATCACATAGTGATTTCCGCGCTTTTAGTACAATATTAACGTTAAATTTAGGATGTGAAATGTATACATTTCGTCAGATAGAATTTTCTTTAACTTTGCCAAAATGAAGTTTTTACTTTGCTTTTTTCAAAAATATAATAAAAAGTATGGGTCACCGTTCTATTTTTTAAACTACAAGTCGTGCACAATTGCACAAATTTGCATAGATTGTTCATGAAAAAACACATTTTTGTGAATAAAAAGAAATCTATGAGATAGAATTTTGAATTAAAATATGAGAAAATAGGTTTTTTAAAATGCTTAAAGAAAATCAAAAGAAAAAATGGTGTCACCGAACTTGTTTTCTTGCTACAAGTAAAAAAATGAAATATCACTATCATTCCAGTATAAATTTTTTACTATAAGAGTTATCTCCCTTTAAACGGCTCAGTTGAAAAAATTGATTCTAAAAACACAAGTATTTGGTATTTGTTCAAACATTTTGGATTATGTAATAAATCCCTTATTTTTATATATAGAAATAAACAGTCTTACACATAAATTGCAAATCTGTCTCAAAATTTACAGATTTAGGTAAAGAACTAGACCGATTATGTTCTGCTATTGTACAATCCAAGATGGCAGTATACAGTGAATCTACCTTAATAATTTACCAGTGATGCATTGATTACGTTCGTTAAATCTATCACACCACTACACACACAGGCATAACGAACAAGTTGGGATATATAAACACCGTATGATGGAGCAAAAGGAACATCGCCGTCTAAAAAGGGAAAATTAACAATAGGGAATGAAAAACCGTCTCTTTTTCGTAAATTTTAGTATGGAGTTTCCCTTTAAAAATTGAAATGTCTAAATCTAGAAAAAGACAGCTACTGCTATTTATGTTAGATTTATTTAAAGTAAGTTCCTTTGGATAAATTTCGGTAGTATATTTAGAGAACTCTGGATTATTTAACGGAAAAATCTCATCAAGGTAACGGTAGGTATTGCTGAATGTATCAACTAAATGTAACAATGACGTGTCTTTACTGAGTTTGGTCAAAAACTGAGATTCATAGCAATACAGGAATAAATCTGCTATTAAAGGGGCACAGTTAGTGCCCATATATTACCTGTCGATACATTTCATCGCCGAAACGTACATATATGTTGTCCAGGAAAAAATTTCAAGCTTCAATCATATCTTCACATTTCCAGTAAGTGTATCTAGCATACTTTCCTTTTTCGTTACAGAAAAGGCTTTGAACGAGTTACAGCAAATAAATTTGCAATGAGAATTTCAAAATACCATTTAATTAAAAATGAAAACTTTTTCTTGATAAGATTGTGTGGAAGTGTAGTGTAGAGAGTAGAAAAATCATAACTGTCAACAGGATTAAAAGGACCATCAAAAGCACGTATTTTATCTAAAACCTCTAATGAATTTTTAACACTCCAAAAATAATTAATACCATTATTTTCATAAGCTTTATTACAAAAGTTAATAACAAGTTTTTTGATAGTAGTAAGGAAGGTAGTAAGAAGCACTGGCAGATTAGTAGTAGAACACTTACTAGATGCAGAGATGAAACGGGATTTAAATGGTTGTAGTCTATTTGTCGTTTTTCTTTTGGCCAGGGTATTGTCTGCTTTTCTTCTACTTGTAATGTCTGATTGTCTACTTGGTATATTCGTTACCTTTTTTCATTGCGAAATGGAGAGCTCCAGCAAGTCATCGACCTTCAACACTGTAAAAGCGTTGAAACCATAACATGACAACTTCTAAATCGACTTCGAGTGAAGATACATTATGAATTATTCTAATATATTATTCCCTAATAGCAAAACATACACGGAGCAAAAGTGACTGACGAAATGCCTATCTTTGGACATGCATCTAACGGGAAAATTCGACAGAGTAAATAAAGTTTGTGAGGACTTACCCTCACACAGTTAAAAGGCACAATAGCAAAAGAAAAACGGCACTTTACTATAAAATATCGATAGTCTATAAACCTATTAAAGAATGCTTGCAGTAAATACAAGCAAGTTGTCATCACTGTATCTTATGATAATCAAAACATTGCCTTTCTGATATCAGTTTCTGTGCTTCTAATTAGGATTGATAAATGTCATAAATATTGTCATAAAAAGTTATTGTGTAATGCCCTAAAAAATTTCTTTTGTTTTTGCCTTCTTTTTTTATTTTGCTTGTTTAAAATGTTTTTATCTATTTATTTGTTTTGGATTTTTCATTTTCTTATATGTTTTTCCATTCATTGTTGAAATTGCACTTTTTTTAATTTTACAGGTACATATGGTAGTCTAGCGACGGGTTTTCAAGGATCAGAGAAAAATCCATTGGTATGGGTCTCAGCTATATATAGCGGAATGTGGGCTTTTGGTGGATGGTAAAATCATATGCATCTATGTTTGAGGGCTGGTATCTCTAAATAAAGAAAATAAAACACACAAACACAATTGTAAATAATTATCTTTTTACTGCAACACAAAAATCCTTAAATGATGATTTGTTTTGATAAAAAGAACTATGCCTTTTGTTATTGTAACACAACTATCTATTCAATATTATTTTCAATGTCGAGATGGCCAACCACATACAATACAGCCTAGTAAAGCAGAACCTAATTGGATTTCTACCTTTTCTGACATAAATTAAAAACACATTATACTGGATTATTTTCTTTGAAATTCAATATTCATCACCGGTTTTTCGGTAAAAATGTTAGGCAGTCAACAAAAATTACTACTAGTATAGATCTATCTATGTTTGGTATGCTCATAATATCTTTCCTTGTAGATAGAATAATGATACTAATTTTTTAGGTCTAATCTAAACTTTGTCATAGAAGAACTTCAGAATCCAAAACGGTAAGATATGAAAGTAGAGCACAGACAGTAAGTTCCAAAAAGTCGGGAAAACATAACCTAATAGACAATAATCGTAATTTAAAAGAAATGAAAAATGTTAGGAATATAATTTTTTACTTTATTTTTCTGGAGATAACTACGCTTTTTTAATGTTTATTGGACATTCTTTTATATATATCATTAGACTTGGACGATCACCACTAGAAATGTATTCTACTTGAACATAAAAATAAGGATATGTGGTATGATTGTCAATGAGACAACTATCCAGCAGAGTTACAACTTTTCAAATTGATCACATCTAACCTGTAATGAGCAATATACTTATTCAAAAATTCTTCTGGTGATTTAAGTTTTATTATACAAGTTCATCCAGTTCTTCCTGTACATTATATATTTATAAACCGCTTTTTTATCTTCAAATATTCATTTTCAACTATATTTTCCGTTTTCATACTATGTTTCAGAAACCTACCTTTGTGCATCATAACTTCCATATTGACTGTCCTGATCTTGTATTTCTTAGTTAATATATCATACCTCACTGTATTGACCAAAGAAGAGTTTTTATCATCGTGGGCAACGGGTGTTGTAAGTTTATTATTATTATTTATTCATTCATTGACAAGCATGACCGTTTGAACGTATTATATATAATGTTGATTTCTGTTTTCTCATGCAATTAAATAAATTGCCACTGGTACCCTTTTCTTAGTGTTCCACAGAACAGGGTAACAGTAGGATATATAATGTCTTCGCACATGTCATCGTAAATCATATTTTGACGAAACCTCTATTAATCTTCCTGATGCGCTCAATGTTTCGGCACCGCCTCGGTGGTCTCGTGGTATTCTGTTCACCTCGAGTGCGGGAGGTCCTGGGTTCGAACCAAAGACTTTAAAATTGGGTATTTGTTGCTTCCCCGCTAAGCACGCTGCATTAGGAGTAAGTGCAAAGACTGGTCGGCTCGGAGTCAGAATAATGTGTCCGGGTAAGGTGACATGTCTTCCTGCGGACTGCTACCTTGTGAACTAGCACGTTAAAAATCCGGCTCAGCGTGTCAGTGTGGTACAAAGCATGGTAAATATTCATATTACATTAACATGTTCTCGTAATGAATATGCATATTAATTTGCCGCTGGACGTTAAACACCCATCCATCATCATCAATTTTCCAGCAACACCACAAACCTAGTTAACAGCTTAAGTTGATCCAGCGAAATTCTGCTTTTAACACTATTTGGCAACAAAAAGGTGAGGCTTCAATTAGATCAATATAGTGTAATGCAAAATGTGAATCAATAAACTTAGATTTGTGTAAAAAATCCCAGAAGTTTGTAAAAGTTTCCTAAAATCGCTATAAAAAAATCAGGATTAATGATACGTTTGTAAAACACTGCACGAACTTTCTGTATCCTAACGAGAGATTTGTATGTTTATTGTGAACTTTGATATAAAGTTTGAAATAAGGTCAGCAAACGATTGTAGATGTTTTTCTTCAGTTATTCCGAGGAATAAATGATCTTTCAAAAATTCGTTGTAAGAGCGTACATTTTATGTTTCCACAATCATTCATTTTTGCGTATTTATCTTTAATTTGTGTATTGTCATGGCATTCTATTGAGGACTGTCTGACCATCTTTGACTTGGTATTTTCTAATGACCCTTTGTAAATTCTTATTTTTGTAAGTCATTTTGTCTTCCTTTTAGAAATGGTTTTTTTCCATAAATATCAAAGTGATAAGAAAAATACAGAAAGCCATGTTGTAGCAACATAATTTTGTACGTCATCTCATATTGTTTTAATCACCAGTTAACTCTTGAACAGAACAGTTTGGTAGCAGACTAACTTTATCATTGTTTTTACAGTCTTGGGCTGAATACGTTATCCCTACAGCAGTTGTGTTCATTCCCATTGTTGTGGCTTGTTCTGTATATGGATCAATGAACGGAGGCAGTTTTATTTCAGCAAGGTAAAAACATAGTTCTTCTTTGTTATACTCCTGCTAACTGAAGCGGTGGTATCGCGATTGTGCTGTCAATTTGCATGTTCGAAGTAGATATCCTGAATTCGCAACCAATAAAAGGGTAGACATCCTATATCCACAAATTTTCCTATACTTTAATGAAACTTTAAATATTTTTAGGTTTTTACGCAGCAAAACATTGCCATGTATACCAATCGGGTCGTGAATTTGTGAGCTCTTTTCAATGTTTTCTGAATAAGTATTAGTATTAATTCAATACAGAAATTAACCTTATGATTTTTACCAAAAGACCATTCACTTTGCATATCAAATGATTTCACCGCTTTAATTCATAGTGTATTTATTTGTTTTTGGTATGTAACGTGTTACGCGAGCTACCAGCCTCTCATTTTTATAAGCTCGAATTCGTACCAGTTTCTTGAAATTTAAAAAGCATTAACAAATGAGTGTAAAACAATGATACCAATACAAAAACTATAAAACTCTATAAATTAAACCAACACTAGCAATAAACCGACACGACAAGAGGAATAAATATCCCACATAAGGTTAGGTCTTTCACAACTTCCTGAATCTACATTTCGAAAGTGTACCATACGTATGTGTAAATGAAACATGTTTCGAACTGTCTAAAGTAAGAAGTATCAGTTGTCTGGGGTCTATTTTGGTCAGCAAACACTCGCTGCAACAGTATAAGTAAATGGGGTCTCCAAACCGTACACACACCCTGTTTGTAACGCTTGTTAACGAACAAAATGTAGCTTCCCTTAGAAACAGAATACAAGCGTTTTACCATGCGTATTCATACACTTGACAATTCGTGCTAAACCTCGTATCTTAATTCCACGTATGACCGATTTTCAGCAAAAATATTAAAAAAAGGTAAAACTTAATCGTACGGTGCTTGCTGCGTCCCAAATGTATAAATTAATAAACTTACTCGGAAACTTACCGTTTGTTTACTTGTTTTGTTCTTTTTCAGGATATGTTTTGCTGCTGCTAGAGAGGAGCTATTCCCAGAATTTTTGTGCTATCTTAACATACATAATAATGTTCCGATTCCTGCTATTTTCACCTTTGTGAGTATAAAAACAAAAAAAGTTCAATTTAACAACTGTATATCTAATTAGTCATTCCTTTGAAATCTGAGAATCAATTTGACAGGCAGTCCCGCTCGTTGGGAAGTAGTTAGATACAAAGATGCAATTCACTAAAATGGTCCACTATATTAGTTAGTTTATTTGACCTATAAATGCATCGGATAATCGGCGACGTACTTGGGCCATACTCTACCAAGATTATACTCTAATGAAGATGAGAACATACTCATCGTTTTCTTTCAATGGCAAATGAGTGTTTTTCTTTTTGTGATGAATGACAAAGTGTTATACATGAAGGATTTTTTTCACTGTAGACTCGTTTTAATGGTTATTCCGAAATAAATACATGCGTGCATCATCATTATGAATCTGTACAGGAGAACATTCAAAAGAAAAGCACAATATAAATCTATCAGTAATGTTTTTAAAGAAAGAAAATTAAATTAAATTAATGATACCGGCTAAAAAATGAAGATGGCTCTTGCTTTCGTCATGATGATACCGGCTGACTTTCTATTGTCTTTTTTTCAATATTGTAGATGGCTCTTGCTTTCGTCATGATGATTCCGGCTGATCTCAGCAAGATGTTAAATCTAGTTGGATTCATCGGCTGGATATTTGATGGTTTAATTATGGTAGTACATATAGTTCTACATTTTAGAATGAAGAATGTTGAGCGCCCTTTCAAGGTAAAGCTAATACAGTCATATAGTTTTCTATCGATCGAATATATTAATTGTTTTTGCAAAATAGATTCACATAATGCAACTAATCTAAACCTTGTATGGTTATCGACAGTGGCCCATTCGAGAACCGATAATTTACAGTTTTGATAATAATTGTCTAAGAAAATGGTGTGAACAATAACCATTGATTGAATTCCTTCCCAAGACAAACAATACGACAAAAATGTATAGGCATTGTATCAGCAGAAGGAAGCAAAGCAAAATCATTGTTGTTAAAAACTTAAAATGTACAATAAAAATGGGGAAAGCAAATAAAAAGAAACTAAAATGTTTTTGATGTGGTCTCGGGTTTGTTACAATGTTCACTTAACGTACTTAATGTTTTTATGTATTTCCATTCAATGGTCATTTACTCCATATTCTATCATTTTTTATTGTATGAAAATAAACCCACTGATTTGTCATAATTTCAGGTCCCTATAATTGTACCAATAATCGTGATCATCTTTGTGTTGTACATATTGATAGCGCCATTCCTGGAACCTGTAAAGACAGAGTTTTGGTATGCTTTATCGTTCCTTTTAGCTGGTGTTGTTTTATACATTCCGTTTGTATTCTTCAAACTTCGTCTACCCGGAATAGGTTAGTACGCACTTAGTTTTACGATAAATCTTGTAACTATCACTCATATATCTGATATTCCGTCAATCCATGCATCCAATCAACGAAATCAGTCAGGAGAATAAATGACAGTACACATTACTACAACGCTTTATAAAATAAAAAAATATACATCAAAAGTGTTTCACCTGTTTTCAACTGAGACAGCTGACATATTAAGCATGAAACTATGATTGTAATAACGTTAGTACTGATTTTATTGCACCAGCATTTCGACAATAAATGTCTCTTCAGTAATGCTCGAGGCCAAAATATTTGAAAATCCAAAACGTATTCACGAAGCCTGGCTAGGAATCAGAGCTTTCTATGAAGTAGATAATTATATTCCTTAATTTAAATCAATTGCAAACATTTTCTTACACCAATTTTCAATAAAACAATATCCGTATTGTCGGGCCAGTACCGAAGTACTGGCTACAGAGATGATGGTACCCTCGGGGATTAACAGTCTACCAGCAGACTTTGACCTACTTGTGCACTTTTAGTAAAAGAGGTAACAACAACATATGCATGTTCAGCTTTTTCCATGCAACTACAATCAATACACAAATGCAATTAATTAGAGTTGTTGACATATTTTATATACTTTCAGGGGCATTTAGTATGTTTGTACAGACCTTAATGAATGTTGCCCCGCCTCGAGAATATACAGCGGAGGATTAACCAATAAGAAAAAAATATTTTTACCTTATAATATATATATTTTTAATCAAGATAATACATTAATCTACTGTTTAAATTGCTTCAAGCTTCAAACTCATGCAGTTGTGATATCAATGGCAACACTGCCTCCATAGAAGATATGCAAATCCTACCAAATCCAAAGTCAAAAGAAAAACATGATTTTACATGACATCAGCAAAACGAAGAAGGCCTCTTCACTGCTTACCCATCAAGGCCACCCGAGTTCAGCCAAAGTTGTTGATGGGCTTCGTGTTGTTCAGTCTGAGGTTTTTTCTGTGTAATGTTCTTTTTACTTATGTTTGATCGTCTTTTATTTTGACCGTGGTTTTCTGTATTTCTTCTGCTTTTGCTATTTTACATTCATAATATTGATTGTGATTGACACAAATAGAATTGAGAATGGAAACGGGGAATGTGTCAAAGAGACAACAACTCGATTAAAGAGCGGAAAACAGCTCAAGGCCACCAATTGGTCTTCAACACAGCGAGAAAATCCCGCACCCGGAGGCGGGCTTTAGCTGGCTCCCAAACAAAAATATATACTAGTTCAGAGAAAATGGACGTCACACTAAACTCCGAAACATATAAATGAACCTAAATTAAAACAATATACAAAACTAACAAAGGGCAGATGTTCCTGACTTGGGACAGGCGCAAAAATGCAGCGGGGTTTAACAGGTTTTGTGAGATCTCAACCGCCCCCTAATACCCCTAGCCAATGTAGAATAAACAAACACACAGCGTTACGCACAGTAAAACTCAGTTTAAAAGAAGTCCGAGTCCGATGTTAGAATAGGTAACAGAAGAAACTAAGCAAAATGACAATGACCAACATAAATTAACAAAGGACTAGTAGCAGTTACTGACATGCCAGCTCCAGACCTCAATTAAAATCGACAACTATTGTAAAAACCAATTTGATTAGAATTAGGTGCCCGAAAAAGTGAGCTATTAGTGCTCAAACATATTAGTTTACCCATAGTATAGGGTAAACGGGAAATTACTAAATGACGAGAGGAAAAGGACCGATCGGTCGCACTACAACTTTATTGACCATTGCCAGTCAATGGTACATATAAAGAGAAATTCATAACGCATTTGTAATATCGATTATTGTAAGCTTAGCGGGATAGATGGAACTATACATGTTAATACATCATGAATGAAGAGCAATAAACACTTTATATTTGGCTTATATATGACGTATTTTCAAAGTAATTTACCAAGAGTGCTAGTGTCAAATTATGTAATAGTGTGTTTTCCTTCCTGGTAAAAATAAAGAAATAGGATTGTCTCTGTTTACATAGTCATTTCTATAGAATGAGGAGACAATCCTTGAATTAGGAAATTTCGCTAGGTTTTGTCGGTGGTGCAACAATCATCAAAGACTGGCAGAATTTAGTTACTCCATTTAAGACAAAAAGAAAAAAAAAATTTAACAAATATAATATCTCTTCCAATTTACAAAATACAATTGTCCTCTACAATTAAAAGATAGATTATTATAAATATATTTTTTTTACTTTATTTGTATTGAACAGAATGTACATACCAAAACTAAGATGCCGAGATCATAACAAAATGTAGATGCAAATATGATCGTTTAACAATGAAAAATGCAAATAACACTGAAAATTTTCCTATATAATTACCTTCATGTTTACCTAAAAAATCGTTCTTTTTTCTTCATAAGACAGCTTCTGACCATAAAAACCTTCAATTGTGCTCTTCTTAACAAAACATGAATAGTCTCATTGCAATATTATTTGAAGATTTTATATGGAATGCTAATGTTGTTTTGACATTTTGACTCCGTGTGGATTTGCATGTCAGATGATGCAGACATAGCATGCATGCTTACCCTGTCGACGCACCCTGTCACGCTGTTTTTGAGGATTATGCAAAACCCTCAATTTTTGTTTGTTACCTGGGTTTGTATCTTCTAAATCGATTAATGAGCTTTGAACATTGGTAATCTACTATTTGCTTTAATTTATTTCTAATATGTATTTTACAGTTTAATATACATGTCTTCCAATATATTTCAAAGTAAATGCAGACATATTTTGCGGTCATTAATTGTAATTTTTTGGATGCTTGTTCCTCGTTAACAAGCACGCCGACCGGCCTTTATTTTTTCCATTAGTAGGATGAAAGTATGTTATCTTTTGGAAAAAAATGTAATCTGTGAAAATTTTATTTTTATAAACCCGTCTTTAAAGACAGGACGTATTATAGTATACCTTTTTTCCATCCGTCTGTCCGTATATCCTTCCGTCATCAACACTTCGGACAATAACTCAAAAACTCTTTCACCAATTTGCATGGGACTTCGGTGAATTGTTTACATCTGTTGACGTAAGCTTCCTTTCGATTTTTATAAATTTTATATTTTATGTTTCCATTTTATGGGATATTATTTGTAAAAAATAAAGGAGATTTTCCAGTTTTCTGACTATAACTCAAAAATGCTTTCAGCAGTTTTCGTGAAACTTTGGCAGATTGTTTATATCTGTTGAAATAAGCTCCTCTTTGTCTTTTATAAATTTCTGAAAAAACTGTCCATTTTTCACACTTTGGACGGTTATAGAATTTTATTCGTTCAAAAGGGGGTCTATTTGAGCAGTGCTCATAGTATTTCTAGTTGATCATATAAATTTTTTTTAGCATAAAGACGAACTAAAAGGGCGACGGGTGTATCATGCGCTCATGGTGCAGTTCTTTATTGAATTTCACTAGCACCTTTTAGGAAGAAAAAATATAAGGAAATATATAGAAGTCGCTCATTTATATGCTTAAAGACAATTCACATATAACTTCATACTGCTGCTTAACATTGCTCCTAATTGTAGAGAATTTGTACCCTCCTTCTAGGATTGAAAGAAAAACTGTGAATAAAAGTATAAGGTAGAGATTGATTTAAGGTTCTTCTATTGACTTAATGAAACATTTTATACATCTGTCTAGATTAAAATTCTAAGATGAGTTTAAAAGAGAGGCGAAAGATACCAGAGGGACATTCAAACTTTAAAATTCCTTATTTTTAAGAAAACTGATGAAAAGAAAGTGTCGGCTTTTGATATCGTAAGCTTTGATTCTTGTTTGTTCGGCTTTCTTTCGATAAAATGCTAAAATAAAAAACAAAATTGACTTACCAATACCCGGTAAACGAAAACGGAAAAACACAAATAGGATATACAAAATAGCTCCGAGTACAAGATAACCCAATGCATACCAGAATTCTGTTCGAACAGGTTCTAGGAATGGTGCCACAACTAGGAAGATGCATATCAACAGCAATATAAAAGGCATTAATAATGGAACGTGGTAATCAATAAGACTTAATAAGTTCGTGAATTGTCAAAAAAAAAATTACAAACAACTTAACAGTTTACTTGATGATCATAAGTACACTTTCACATTACATTACTTTTATTTTAAAAAGTATATACATATATCAGTCACGGTTTTGATGGGAATCGGTATTACTTAGAGCTTTGGTTTTAGGTGTAAGCTGTTTATATGCTTTTTAATTGTTTTTTCTAAACCCATTTCTTTTTAAAATGCTCCATGTGTATACTTTTCTCGATATTTCAATAGTTTATGCATAGCTGTGATTCTTTGTCAGGCATTGGCTTTACTTTAGTCCCGTTTTGGTTTTATCAGATCTTCAATGTTGTATTAGGTTTTGAACTTTCAAATATGTTGGCCTCGTGCATTCTGAAGAAACATTAATTGTCGAAATGCGCATCTGGTGCAATAAAATTGGTACTGTAAATGTATTGTTTATTCCGTATCTTCGGCTTGAAACTTGGCATTCGTTGAACTACAGGGCTGTTTTGTTGAAGTTAACATTAATCATGTGGATAGAGAACATTTAAAAAAACGAAAAACAAAAAGCAGATATCTAAGACCAGATCGGAAAGGACAATTCAGAGTTGTACAATGTGTGCACAAAAAAAATGTCTGAGACAATAAACTGTGTTTAAACTAGATCTCTGCGACAGAAAATGACGCTAAACACAAATCCAGGATAAGTATTTGATGAAAGAGATGCAGACACCTTTTTAACAAAATGCATTTTTAAAGTATGTATTGCATGATTAAAAAAGTGGTTGGGTTTTTTTCTTTGATAATGTAAAATACCTTTATAGAGGTTTTAACATCCTTCATTTTGTATCTCAGTATCATAAAAGCTACCATATCAACGCCGAGAAAGATCCAAAATATAAAGCTTATAACATTGATAACCATGCCAATGTCTGCTGGTATTGTCATTACAACCGATATTATTACCTGAAACGAAATCGTTTGATAAGTAAGACATATGAAAAAAAATGTGCCTTAACGATATTAAGCCCAAAATGATTTTTTTTCAATTTCTATCTATTTGTTTTCATTTCACGATTTTATTAACGATTGATTAATAATAAAGTTGTCAATGCATATCTAGCTGTCCTCCTTAAAGCGTTCAACCATTTGGGTTGTCAAATAAAAGATTTGGCTCCAGGAAGTATAGAAAATAACGAATCTTGGATATTGAAAACACAAAAAAAACTCGAAGAAAGGAAATATTTACCATTAAAGAGAGACGGGAGAAACCAAAGGGATAGTCAAAATCATAAATCGAAAACAAACTGACAAAAATATAACATGTTGCTAATTAATAAAGTTGTTATCCACCATTAATTTTTCATCAGGAAATATACTCATAATTAAAACAGTTGACGGTACTGGAACATTACTGTGTATGTTCAAGTACGACAAAATTTCTGGGGAATAAACCCGCACGAGCTGCAGCAGAAGAAAGCCTAGAAATAATATAAATGACACAATCTTATTAGTATGATTCTACACTGCAGTTCATGACGACTTATGGTATTAGAAGAAACAAAATCCTTGGGTGGTTTAACTACTATTTCTAAAGAAATTAACACGTAATATAACCAAGTAGATTTACTGATAATGTGAATATTTTTGAGTCCCTTTCTCGTAAAGAAGGCCATCGTAGTCTTGGAAGGAGAAATCATTGTACATGGTTCTCTTACCATCACTACTGTTAAGCCGTCAAATAGTTTGCCATGTACTGTTATAGCAAATGAGATTTAAACATTGATCAATAAGAATCAAGAATTACATTGGAAGTCACTTTATCATTTGAAAAGGAGTGGAATGAGAAAGAATTTTAAACCTTCCCAATTGTGACATTTTTACTGGGTGTGAATTCAAATGACGGGTGATGCATACATAACAGGGTACACTAAACCTGTCGATGCACCCGGTATCGCTCCTTTGGGAGTTCCTGCGATTATTTCAGTTTTTGTTTTATATCTTAATTTGTTTCTTCCTAATCGATTTTCAAATTTTGAACATAGGTATATATTGTCGCCTTAATTCTATCCATAATTCCTTTTTAATTTATTTCGACTTGACTTTTCAGACGAGGTAATGAAAAAGAGGGCACATATCTAGCGGACTAAAGATGTTTTTCTAGAAAAAAAAGTACTGTAGTCTCTGCAAAAATAACTGAAAACGAAAACAATATATAAGCTGAATGTAGCTTTTAAAGTTATAATAACCGATTTTAACCAGGTTGGTAAATTTTTCGTGAAACAAATATGACTCATAAATAATTTTTAAAAACATTGATTTTCAATTACCAAAAACAGTTATCCTGAATTGGCGACCTATTCACTTACCGACTACTGATAAAGAAGGCTATCGTTAATGTTCCATAACTTGAACATGCCACTATAATAGGGACAATAATAACAGCTGAGTTGATTTCGTACTTTGCCCATGTCTGAAATATAAAAAATCAAAGTAATTTACTAAAATATATAGGCAGACATATACGGATGTCTAACTTAATGTCATTTAATCTAAATTCGTCGACTATGTATGAAAATATTATTACTTAAATGAAATGGTTGACATATGTTATAGTCACTTATATTTTGATCTAGATGTCTTTTGATGTTTAATTATGTCATCGGGTTTATCTCTCATTGCTATTTATATATTTTTTTAAATCACAATACCACAACAAGAATATTTAAAGAAGATTAAGTTTACTTGTTTGTCAACCCCGATTGTAGGGGTTTGTTTTGTTCAGTTTTATTTTGTTATTGTCTTTTCGTTTATTTGTTTTTTCGTTATGGTTTATTTTTATCTTTTTAATCTTTTTCTTTTGCCACGGTGTTTCAAGGCCTATGTTGATTTACGAATCTAATTTCCCCTTAGTATCTTATATTATTTTTGCTGAATATACTAATAAGAATTCTTAAAACATGTCTTCCGCGATAAAAGGCTTATTCCACGTACATTAAGGTTATTCTCATCATATTGTCAATTATG
Organism: Mytilus californianus; assembly: GCF_021869535.1. Classification (NCBI taxonomy): domain Eukaryota; kingdom Metazoa; phylum Mollusca; class Bivalvia; order Mytilida; family Mytilidae; genus Mytilus; species Mytilus californianus. The sequence continues at coordinate 24,578,151 of NW_026262679.1, read as the reverse complement.
ACACATATTCAGATAAGAGTTTACATAACGGATAAAATGATATACTGACTATGAAATGATCATGAAATAAATGGAAATTTCTAGTTTTTGAAGAGATAAAAATGTACTTTTTAAAGTAAACTTGCTTCCTTTTACAATTTTGTATTTTCTATTTACCACTGCTACTGCCCATGATGATAGGAATTCATCTTTTGTTAATACAGAAAAGTAAGCTATGTTGACAAGTGAATAGATCGCAGTCACAAGTGTAATTGATGTTATCACACATAATGGCAGATTTCTGAAACAAAAGTTGAAAAAAACTTCAATGTTATCAGTGTGCTTTGGTTCTGTTCAAGAGACATGTAACTACTATTGAATATGTGAACAATATTTATTGCGTTAGAATCTTTTTTGACTAATATATAATAATTCTGCAAATAATCAGCTTTGTGTCATCAATATTTTCTGTTTCCTATCATGCTTTTCTTTGATATAGGGTTGCCGCTAACAAGAGAAGCTCATGAGAGATGAAATATTTTACTTTAGGAACACATGGTTGATGGTTACGGAAAGTATCCACAAATGACCGTGGATATGTTCCATCTGTCATAGCCAATAACTGTTTACCCGTCCGGAGGACCTGAGATCACAATTGGCTTTTGTGTAGTTCATGTTTCTCAATCATTTTTCTGTGTATTATTTTATGTCTTTTTTCTGTTGGCCATGGAGTTGTTTCCCGTTTTGACTTGTGATTTTGACTACCTTCGTGTCGTCTTCTCACTTTTGTATATAAAGAGCAATGTTCGCCAATCCACCCAAAAGAAGATCGTATCTTTCAAAATCCCTAAACCCTTTAAGAATTATCTTACATTAGTAAATGAATACATTGATGTTATCCGACACTTCAAGTGTTACATGGGTCATAACTGCATCATCATCATGTTAAAATTAACATGTTTGACTAACAAATTTAGTTTCATTGATTTTTCATTTTAATGAAAAATGTTCTTATTGGAAAAAAATAATACATTTATTTTGGAAAGATAGGCAAAATATGTATCTCACATTCAATTTTTGATGGCCTATTTAATATGACAATAACAGGAAGAGGATATAAACCAAATGTATATTGATTGTTGTCTTTCGCTGATAGAGAATATTAACAGTGTTCTCTTACCTTTTAGGATTGACTAGCTCCTCCAACTCATGATTTAAGTTTTGCCTACAATTTGAACTTAAAGTAAATCAATATAAAAAGGCAAAGACTGGAATAAAATGCATATGAGTGTTCTTGATATGTACTTGTACTGTGCATAAACACATCGTGGATCTTACTTTGAGCTACGTGCATTCATTGATTCGGTATTATCTATCAATGTTTTCTTGCACCTCTTCTTTTACTTTCCTAGTATGCCAATATAATAGAGAAGTGCTTTTCTGCCCTGATTTTAATATACGTTGTTCTATGAACCATTGAGAAAATTAAATTTTATATCTTCATGGATTGAAGACATGGCAAACTGTAACCTTTTTTTATACTACCTGTTATAAATCGCATTTATAAAAAAAAAAGATATTGATATATACTTACTTTGTATTGTATGAATGTTTACTTATAAAAACATCAAGCAGTAGGAATTAAAAATAAGATAAATATATGAAATATATACTTTAATGATGTTTTTTCTGTCTTAAAGGGAAACTTCGCAAAAAAATGAATAATTCATATTCTGTTCATTATGTATAAAAAAGCACAAATTCATAGATATTAAAGTTTTATTCTGTAAGTTAAGAGATCACCATCGATTTTAAATTTAGAGTATCAATTCTCCACATGCGGCCATTTTGACATCCTCCCCGAATATTGACCACGATATATCTATAAACCACAAAGGACCAAAACAAGCAGTAACCTAACGTAGCCGTAATAGAGTGTCGATATCTTGTCAAGCGTACGGTTGTTTTATCCGACAAGGAAAGCCAGAGACATATAATACATGTCTCTGGGAAAGCATAAACAGTTTCCCGGGTCACAAAAAAGATTATGATAGACATAGTTGTGCAACCTTTCCTAACTAACTTGATACGGAAAATGTAATTTTATATATATTATTTTTTAAATAACTAGTACTAATAGTATGGTCTGTCGTTTTGAAACTGTTTTGTTTACGAAGTATTTAAAACAAGAAATTGAAATTAGTTAAAAAGTCAAAGTTCAAAGTCATAAATAAGTGTTCCGTGTAAAATTGTTTTTGAAAATCTAGTTTGTTCATAATTGTTTTATGTAATAAACTTTTTAAAATAAATTCGGACCTTCACTTATCTGATCACCAGAATGGCTAACGGAATTGTTCCCAGAGGTATTGTGAGGTGACACGTACAGGTATTCAAGCGATTTCCTGTCGGGCTTTAAAACTGTTATTACACAATTACATAAAACAAGTTCGTGCATCACTTTTTTTCTGGGGGTATTGATCAGTGTACACGGCCGATAACATGTAACTTCCATTTTGAATCTATCAGGTGTAATATACAACTTTGTCTAGCGTATCCGATAGTGATATACTAGTCATTGCTAAACTCACACGCTTGTTTATAAATAACATTTTTGGTGTAAAGAATGATATTTATGAAAATTTAAATCATTAAAAAAAAAAAAAAAGATTTGATGAAATAAAAATCTATTAACACATTTTCCAAGGGTAAATTGGGGAAAATGTAAGTATATACTCGTTGTCAATAATTATGGACATTTTGAAACATACAAATATTGATTTAACAAAATGTGCGGCACTATTGACTAATATATAATAATTCTGCAAATAATCAGCTTTGTGTCATCAATATTTTCTGTTTCCTATCATGCTTTTCTTTGATATAGGGTTGCCGCTAACAAGAGAAGCTCATGAGAGATGAAATATTTTACTTTAGGAACACATGGTTGATGGTTACGGAAAGTATCCACAAATGACCGTGGATATGTTCCATCTGTCATAGCCAATAACTGTTTACCCGTCCGGAGGACCTGAGATCACAATTGGCTTTTGTGTAGTTCATGTTTCTCAATCATTTTTCTGTGTATTATTTTATGTCTTTTTTCTGTTGGCCATGGAGTTGTTTCCCGTTTTGACTTGTGATTTTGACTACCTTCGTGTCGTCTTCTCACTTTTGTATATAAAGAGCAATGTTCGCCAATCCACCCAAAAGAAGATCGTATCTTTCAAAATCCCTAAACCCTTTAAGAATTATCTTACATTAGTAAATGAATACATTGATGTTATCCGACACTTCAAGTGTTACATGGGTCATAACTGCATCATCATCATGTTAAAATTAACATGTTTGACTAACAAATTTAGTTTCATTGATTTTTCATTTTAATGAAAAATGTTCTTATTGGAAAAAAATAATACATTTATTTTGGAAAGATAGGCAAAATATGTATCTCACATTCAATTTTTGATGGCCTATTTAATATGACAATAACAGGAAGAGGATATAAACCAAATGTATATTGATTGTTGTCTTTCGCTGATAGAGAATATTAACAGTGTTCTCTTACCTTTTAGGATTGACTAGCTCCTCCAACTCATGATTTAAGTTTTGCCTACAATTTGAACTTAAAGTAAATCAATATAAAAAGGCAAAGACTGGAATAAAATGCATATGAGTGTTCTTGATATGTACTTGTACTGTGCATAAACACATCGTGGATCTTACTTTGAGCTACGTGCATTCATTGATTCGGTATTATCTATCAATGTTTTCTTGCACCTCTTCTTTTACTTTCCTAGTATGCCAATATAATAGAGAAGTGCTTTTCTGCCCTGATTTTAATATACGTTGTTCTATGAACCATTGAGAAAATTAAATTTTATATCTTCATGGATTGAAGACATGGCAAACTGTAACCTTTTTTTATACTACCTGTTATAAATCGCATTTATAAAAAAAAAAGATATTGATATATACTTACTTTGTATTGTATGAATGTTTACTTATAAAAACATCAAGCAGTAGGAATTAAAAATAAGATAAATATATGAAATATATACTTTAATGATGTTTTTTCTGTCTTAAAGGGAAACTTCGCAAAAAAATGAATAATTCATATTCTGTTCATTATGTATAAAAAAGCACAAATTCATAGATATTAAAGTTTTATTCTGTAAGTTAAGAGATCACCATCGATTTTAAATTTAGAGTATCAATTCTCCACATGCGGCCATTTTGACATCCTCCCCGAATATTGACCACGATATATCTATAAACCACAAAGGACCAAAACAAGCAGTAACCTAACGTAGCCGTAATAGAGTGTCGATATCTTGTCAAGCGTACGGTTGTTTTATCCGACAAGGAAAGCCAGAGACATATAATACATGTCTCTGGGAAAGCATAAACAGTTTCCCGGGTCACAAAAAAGATTATGATAGACATAGTTGTGCAACCTTTCCTAACTAACTTGATACGGAAAATGTAATTTTATATATATTATTTTTTAAATAACTAGTACTAATAGTATGGTCTGTCGTTTTGAAACTGTTTTGTTTACGAAGTATTTAAAACAAGAAATTGAAATTAGTTAAAAAGTCAAAGTTCAAAGTCATAAATAAGTGTTCCGTGTAAAATTGTTTTTGAAAATCTAGTTTGTTCATAATTGTTTTATGTAATAAACTTTTTAAAATAAATTCGGACCTTCACTTATCTGATCACCAGAATGGCTAAAGGAATTGTTCCCAGAGGTATTGTGAGGTGACACGTACAGGTATTCAAGCGATTTCCTGTCGGGCTTTAAAACTGTTATTACACAATTACATAAAACAAGTTCGTGCATCACTTTTTTTCTGGGGGTATTGATCAGTGTACACGGCCGATAACATGTAACTTCCATTTTGAATCTATCAGGTGTAATATACAACTTTGTCTAGCGTATCCGATAGTGATATACTAGTCATTGCTAAACTCACACGCTTGTTTATAAATAACATTTTTGGTGTAAAGAATGATATTTATGAAAATTTAAATCATTAAAAAAAAAAAAAAAGATTTGATGAAATAAAAATCTATTAACACATTTTCCAAGGGTAAATTGGGGAAAATGTAAGTATATACTCGTTGTCAATAATTATGGACATTTTGAAACATACAAATATTGATTTAACAAAATGTGCGGCACTTGTCGATCATTGGTTTACACGCCTAGATGGAAGGTTTATAGGGGACTATGGATAGTCGCAATATAGAACTGATATCATACAAGTATATTGAATATACGAGAGAAACATCCAGAACCAATCTGATTTAAATACAGGTCGATATCTAACTTGCTTTGGTTCATCGAAGCTATAGACATAGTAAGATCACAGATTTATATTTCAATAAGATTATTTTGAACAGTTTAAGAAATTCGTCATCATCACATTTTCCTGGTCCGACATGCATGTTATATATATATGCCACTGGACGTGCACTAATGATCCCCAAAAGCCTATTTGAAGAAATAAAGAAACTTCACTCAGGATAGACTGATGGTAGTTGTATTAACGTCTGGTCAGCTAGAGGGTTGATTAATTTATTTAGTTAGCTTGTAGGGGATTTAACCACTCTTAATATTGCACTTATGCTTTAGATATTAAATGACAGTACCGGTAATATAAGAGAAAATATAAATACGAAAAGTCGCATATCTGATAGAAAAGGACTCACCATGAACTATAGGATTGTACGTACGATTGTCATTCTTAATCGCATAACGGACAGTCATTTAAATGCATGCATGTACGCTGTGATAAAAAGGGGTGTCGCAGTTGCAAAGTATTCATCATAAATCTATGTCAAGTTTATTATTTCCTTTTATTTCTATAAGTTAACGCAGAGACATGTATACACTAGATCTCTATTTAACGACAAGCAACTATATAAATATCTGAATCTGATGTGACTTACCGTTCATCTCTTTCTTTTTTCTCATTTTTTTTTATTTTTGCAGGAATATACACATTGTAAGATATACTGTTCCTCGATTTGGGGGGGGGGGGGGGGGGGGGGTCTGAGGTCATGCCTATCTATCTATGATTAACCTTGACATTTCCGGGTATAACAGAGCTACTTGTATATTACCTGAATGTGGTTAGGTGACGTCCCATGAGGTCTTACGTATACATGTTCATATTTATAATGGTTTCTGATATAACAATTAGGTTTTATAACATTCACACTTCTGCATGTTCTGTATACCAAATTCGTATCTTTTTTTCAGACCGAATGAGGATGTGAATATTTTCCAGGATCAAATTAATTTCGGGATTTTTTTTATTTCTTTGTATTAAATCTCAGAAATTTACAGAATATACTGCTTGTCCGCTTTAGGAGTTTTCTTGTCAGTTTAAACAGACGTATATATATGTCTCTGGTTTAGAGTGGGTTTATGAATGAATGATAAGTCTTACAAAGGTACAAGATATCAAGCACATTGAAAATTGATTTCGCCGTTCTGTCTACATTTAAAAAAGGAAAGTTGACGTTAGATTGATTCTGTTAATTTTTTTAAACATCGTTGGTCAAATAGCTTAAGAATTATATAAATACGTTGTGAGATTTATAATATTTCAATAAGGGCATTCCTGATTAGGTAAATGAAGATCGCTTTGGACGACAAAACTATATTTTCGTAACTGATAATTTTCTCTGCACATTTAAATATTCAAGGTTACCGATGATAATTTAAAATAGTACTGTTTTGATTTATACGCTCGTTTTCGTGGGCCATTTATAATATTTATATAATTATTTTATTAAAAGTGATTCAGAATTTCGATGTTACAACAAAATACTCACCTATTTATTTAAAAACTGACCAAATGCAAAATGTTAAAAAAATATATATATAACGGCGATTAAGGTATTTTGCCACCATATTCCTCCCTTAATAATTAAAAAAAAATCTGTCTCATACCTTCAACGGTGAACCCTTGAGGACAAACACCACTCTAGTGAAGATCAAAGGATTAAAATTACATAATGCTAATCTTTTAATTACCGTGAATTTAACCACGCCTTTACCAGGTGGTGTTAGCATAATACACATGCATTGTATTTACACAGTACTAGACTGAAGCCAGGATTTGTATAGTAAGACAAATTCTCGACTGAAGTAATAGGGGAGAATACAAACGTGAATTTCTATTATACTATCATTTATATATGTTGTTCAACATATCCGTCGAAAACAAAATCATAAAAAAATTCGATTGTATGATTTGCTTTTATTACTATAATTATATCAAAATCCTTAAAATATAAATCGTAAATTTTAATTTAAAAAAATGCACGGCTGATCACTTTTCTTTCTGAATTGTTAGTTGGTTAATAGCTACACCAAAAGTCGTTGATGCGCTTTAAATCGCGTTATTAGATGATTAACGAACAAGACTTTAAATGAGATTAATCCACTCCCGGCATGCAAAAAGACTTAAACTACGTCACATAAGTCAGGAAGTTTGAATAAATAGAATTAATAATTCCCAATTTTCTTCTTTATTAGTTTTCATATCCAGATTAAACTTGGTGAATATGTTTTTAATGGTATTATGAACATAATAAGATGATAAGTAAAAAATCGCGAATTTTCCCTTTAATAACCCCTGTTTCTTCTGAAATTACCGGTAAAATCCTCCACTTTAACTTATTAATGAATCCCGGCATAAATAATAAACGTTATCTGGACCTGGATATTATAATGTACAAATTTTAAAAGAATAAGATCGATCTTCGACTGATATTTTCAATATTTCCGAATATCGTATGGTGTTTATGTTTAAGTATAAGAAAGATAAATAATATATGTGTTATGTTAAGTGATTCGCAGCGCTAAGATGATTTTTTTTTTTATAAAAAGTTGTTTTATATGACTTTCTTGCGAACTTCCTGTTTGGATACTGCATGTGATAAATATTCGTTGTTTCTTTGAATTTTACCTCACATACTTTTATTTGTTTAATGAGAATGTTCTCACCAACCGCCATATGTAAATAATCCACTGTAGATTGCCATAGCAATGCTTGTAGGATTTGTGGAACTTCCTTCAAATCCCGACGACATACTTCCAAACTCACCTACAATTAAACAACCTTTTTCCATACTGTTTTGAAGTTTTTGTTTTTCCTTTTTTTATAAATGCAGACTTAATTTGAGTTTTACACTTATCCAACGTAACCACCAGTCCTGCTTCACTTTTCAAAGACGTTCTGAGTGAAATGTAAAAGAAATCAAAATCCCTTAACTCTTGGATCGTGTTTCTGAACGTTTAAAGTGGGTCTTTGTCATCAAAATACCGAAAGTATTTCCTGTATGTCTGTCATTGTAAAAACACTAAATTCTTTAATCAATAGCATATATAAGATTGTTGTTTTATAAAAAAGGTAGCTATTAAAAAAAACCATTTTAGCCAAATAACATCTCAATATTTCGATCAAACATGACACTTCAGCAGTACTTCCTCCAACATAACCCTTCAACCCACAGTTCAAATTAACGAAATAGTTTCTACCTTTGTATATCTTGATTAATCCTCCAATAATTATCATAAGTAATCCAGCAACTTTCAAAACCGTAAACAGTATATGCGTTCTTGCTGCCAGTCTTACGCTGATACAGTTTATTATTCCAGTGCTTACTGCAATAAAAAAAAAAGCTTTCATACGTGCAAACACAATTATTGTTTCTTTTCCTGTTTATATAAAGATTCCGCTTTATCGTTGATGAATTTTTCTCTGTTTTATTTTTAATGTTGTGATTGATACTGCGTTTCCATGGCGAGTTCTCTTTGTTTCAACTTCAAGTAAAAAACAATGTTGAGAACAAATTCATAATAATTTGTCAATATGATAGAAATTTTCAATTTCAGTTTATTTTTTTTAACTTGTATGTCTGATAATTGGTGTTCAAAGTCAGTTATGGGAATTGGACGATAAGAATAGTTACATTACATAATGCACTTGGTTTATACTTAAAACTTTTCTCTAGCAATGTGATGAAATTTTTTCACCAGTTGATCATATGAATAGATTGTTTCACTGCAAATTGAAAAGGTGTTTTGATCCATTGGTATTATGGAAGGACAAAGCCTCTGAGATTAAAACTGTAAACAATTGACTAACTGTTTAATTCTATCAAAATATATCTAAATGCTTAAAATCATTTATAAATAAGCTGTACTAAATTTATTTTAATTTTTTCTGTTTCATAAATAACCGATTTTTATCCTAGCAAAAAATTTAACAGCAACACATAAAGTATCCTCTTGTATGACTAACAACAGTGTTAAATATTTTGCTGCACAGGTCGCATATGTGTTTATAATTAGTTTCTTTAATTTTATATTTCACCAATCAATGTTTAACGGGAAATATTCTTTAGATTGTTCCGTTTAACTGAACACGTATACGTACTAATTACTGCAGAGGCAAACAATTTCAGAATCAGATTATTTGGTTCACAGTCATCAATTATAACTTTTGAGAAATATTCTGCTAGAGTTAAACTCAATACAACTGATGAAACTGGCAGAATTTAAAACTGGCACCATGCAAACATGAATGCAGGAAATGTCCCAAATACTTTTAACAAATAGTTAAAGTCACCACCGGATCTTGGTATCAACAATCCAAGTTCTACCTAAATCACGGCACCTGAAGGAAAACATGTTTATTTATTACTGTAAATCTTGTGTATGATCGTTTTTGGTATTGTTGGCTGTAATAATCAATTATTGTCCTCATGATAAGTTTAATACCAAATAAATGTTAAATTTAAATTCAGTTATTTTTCAGAGCTAAAAGGCGTCAAATGTTATAAACGATGAGAGATTAACAGATTCTATATTTCCTGATCCTGAAGACCGAAATTGTATGATATAACTTATTGAAAATTGAAGTAAGTGAGAATTGATTAGATTTTCCCCATAAAAAGTCTAATCATTTACATTTCAGTTTTAGTTCATCATTCATAATTGATAATAATATGACTTCAGATTGTTTTTTTTTTAATCGACGCAAGAGAGTAGTACATTTCATGAATTCAGTACAACGGAATAATAATGTTCTTCAATATAAATGAATATAAAAAACAAGTTGCTTTCTTTAAAAAAAGAAAAGCAATACGTGAACCTAAGATCGCTGGTCACCAAAAGATTGTTGCTGAATTTTTGTTTGCTTTTGAACTGAAATAATTGACTGTGAATAGAAGAAGATAATGATGATGTTAAACTACCTTTATTAAAACTATGTAATTGTGTGTACATTCTTGCACAAGTCAGTTGAAAGCAATGCTGGATAGTTGTGAATAAAAAAGTGTATGTATACAGCTACTATTTGAATATACATTTTAAAGCTCGGCTATTTTATTTATTCCCTGGGAATATACATAATTTTTTCATAACCCTTTTGCAAATCCCACTTTCTACAAACCAGATGTCTAATGCAAATTGCACAAACCAATAGCAATATAAATTTAAGCACTCAGTTTGCTTTATAATCTGGATGCATTTATTTTTATCTGTCATATCTTTATATTTTGTTTCTTGCATGGATGCCTTCAAATTCTCAACTCATTATTGAAGCTGTATGAACTCATGGTAGATGTTGTATAGATAATTTTAAAGTCTAATTTCCATTTGAAGTGGAACCCTGTGGCATGCAACTCATAAGAAGGTTTCGTTTATTTTTCTTAAGAGTAACACACCAGCTTCATTGGGCCCTCTTATATAGAGACTTATTTTAGTCTCATAAAACATATCAAATTTTAAGGATTTCTTGATTTTACTTAAATCAATCCAAATATTCTACAGAGAAACTTGGTTTTGAAGAATATCTTATTTATGAAGTTTCATGAATACCTGAACATATTCTCAAAAGAAACAATTTATATAAAAGATATGTAGATATAAAACGATACCAGGATTATAATGTTGTACGCCATACGCGAGTTAAGTCTACAAAGAATCATCAGTGACTCTCGAATAAAAATCGAAATTGTCACAGCTAATAATAGGACAGTGACTCAAAACAAAACAAAAGAGAAACAGCTAGAGGTCAGAATACCGTAAGTTACATGATGACCGTGCTTGAAAGTCACATGTCAATCGCTTACTGCCGTGTCTTGAATTTGAATAAGAAAAGCGAAAATTCTCATTCACGAGTGAAATTAATATTAATGCATGCACGTGGTATTTTTGTCCATAAAATAGTAAATAGAAAGCATTCGCATTGATACTCTGGATAAGAATACACATTTGCGTCATCGCATTAATATAATAGTTGAATTGGGATGTCAAACTACCTACCTCAAGTGTTTTGACTCCGGATTCATTGACATTTTATCCGGAATTTTTGTGATAGTGGACGTGTGAACAGGATGATGTATAATGTGAATGAATCAAGACATTCTGTATGCATGTGCCTGCCCCACGTCAGGAGCCTGTAATTCAGTGGTTGTCTTTTGTTTATGTGTTACTTTTTTGTTTTTCGTTCATTTTTTGTACATAAATCAGGCCGTTAGTTTTCTCCTTTGAATTGTTTTACATTGTCATTTCGGGGCCTTTTATAGCTAACTGTGCGGTATGGGCTTTGCTTATTGTTGAAGGCTGTACGGTGACCTATAGTTGTTTATTTCTGTGTCATTTGGTCTCCTGTGGAGAGTTGTCTCATTGGCAATCATATCACATCTTCTTTTTTATAGTCTTTATTGTTTTACTTTCCAATCTACAAATGAACTTTGATTGTTGAAATATACAATGTCACGTGTTAGCCCATCCACAGAGGGACCGTATCAAAGACATAGAAAACTACCTGTATAAATGATCGAAAATTGTCGAGACGTTCCGAGAATCTTGATTCCAAGGTATATCGAGTGGCCCATAGACACTTCCAAAACTCCTCAGGGGGTTCACGCAAAAAATGTAATAAAGTTTGAAAAAAAACTTCCTATTGTAATAATTTTTTTTTCTTTTATAATGTAGTCATAGATTTTTACCTAATTTAATATCTTAACTTTATAATGTATTCATAGATGCTTACCTGATGCCGAGATTAATCCACAGACAAACCATATCAAAAGACATAGTCCAACACCCAGAATTTACCAAAACTCCTTTTGGTGATACAAATATACCTGAACCTATGAAAAAAAATCTATAAATACTTATTCCATTCATATTTAACATACAAGAAGAGAATATAGTATTTTCCTGTGACGAAGACAAATAATTCGATAGAACAAAGTTTAGGTCTATTTCAAAAAACCTATTGCTAAGTAAAACAAATATCTTCATAAGAGTACATTATATTCTCAAAAGGCAGCATGTTTTTGGAATATTGTCAAAACACGATGATTTTGTGCAATTTTTTACTTTAAAAAAATCAGAACATTTTGGTCGCTACAAAAAAAAGGTTCTGCTCCCATAAGATGCCAGGGTTTATGTTGAATCCCGGGACACAACAAACTCCTGGATCAGGGGTTTAGGCCAAAGTTATCTATGCAAAAAAACTGTTGTAAGTTATGAAAATCTCATAAAATAAAAAAACGGTTTATTTAATATTCCTTCAAGATGTTATTTTGTATTACAAGTTTTCATCACCAAAAAAATGAAAACAACACGTAATAAAAGCAAGCGTCCAAAGCGCTTTTCTGAATTTACCTATATAAAGAACGCTTAAAGCCTAATATTTGAAAGCCAATGGTGTATAAAAATCTAAACATTTGAAGAGCTATATGATTAGAAAAGACCTAAAAAAAATAGCCAAATCTATCTAAGGTCAACTTTGCCTGAGGGAGTTGAAATCTTATAATATAGTTTCTTGATAATTTCAAAATCTATAGACGGACAATTTTTGAAAGGTTTGTTATAAATCATGTCAGTACCGAAGTTCCGACTACTGAGCTGATTATGCCCTCGGGGATTGATAGTCCACCAGCAGAGGTATCGACCCAGTGCTGTAAAAAATGAAAACAACACGTTATAAAATCATGCGTCCGAAGCGCTTTTCTGGATTAACCTTCATCAGGAACACTCAGAGCCGAATATGTGGAAGAAAAGGATGTATTTAGAAAGGTTTGATATAAATCATGTCAGTACCGAAGTACTGGCTACTGAGCTGACAATACCATCGGGGACTCAGTCCACCAGTAGAGGTATCGACCCAGTGCTGTAAAATATAACTATTTCTATGTAAAATTTGTAAGATTTAAAAGCTAAAACAATTATGGTCAATTTCAACACTTTGTGAAACCTACCCCTTTATCATTATATACGATTTATTTTCAATTGTCCATAAATGTTAAAACTAACTGTTTTAACCACGAAATTTAAATGCAGTCTTTCGAACTTCATTTGGTGCTATTAGAGATTTGTTCGATCTCGAGCTTATTTATCCAATTAATACTGCATTACTAGCAGGAGAATTTTCTTCTAAACATGTTTGCAAACAATAGCATGTTTCAAATGATATACAAATTCTTTTCTAGGTCAAATTCTTTAGTGTTTTATGGAAAAGCTTTTACAGTGTTTAAACATGATTAATACTTTACCAATTATTGAGCCAACAATAATGGAAACACCACTGAAAATCCAAGTCTGTGTGTCACTGGAACCGTGTCTATATTTGGTATTCCACTTTTGTCGTTCTCCATGACTTTAGCTTATGAATATTATAGCTATCTGTTTACCTATCAAACATTTTTAGCATATAGTTGTTTACTTTCCAGTTATAGTTATGAACTTTGTAATTTGTGCTAAATGCAGATATATTTGAGGTTTCACATTATTTTCTCTGCAATCATTTAAGGTAGCACAATACAAAGATTTTTATACCTCCAATCTCCCAATTTCTAAATGCTGTAACTTTCTAACGGATGCATGGAAATTAATAAAAGAGGTATTTATGGATAAATAAAAGATTAATCTTTCAAATGACTGCAATTTTTATGATATGCAACCATTATGTAATCAATTATGATGTAATTAGTGACAAAATCTTAGTCAGTTCACTTGAATGAATTTAGCTTTATCCTCTTTATCTTCATACAGAAAGTTTTAACCCAATCTGATTCAACACAGTATGAGCTCCAAAAGGGTGTCTCAGATTTTTCCTGTGATGTTTCATTCCCTCTTAAATATCTAATTAGTGTAACCATTCTAACATCATAAAGTATACAATGTTTAATTGGGTGTAACATCTGTTCTGTACATTCTATTTAAAATCTGAGACACCCTTTTGCAGATAATAGGCACATGAACAACATATACCAAAACCAAGCCTCTAGGGGTACCCATGGAGGAGCTAATTTCATTCAACAGTGGAATTTCATGTAAATATCTGTAGTTGAAAAACTTCAGAAGGTAAGTTTTCCCCCTTTGAACCTCATTCGTGTGTTTAAAAGAGGCAAATGTACCATGATATGGACATATAATTGACATTGAATCATAAATCAGCAATGATTTGACAAGAGAGAAAGAATTTAGTTACAGGACAGTTTACAAAAATAGTTTTCTACTAATATGTATTTTCAGTTTGAAATATCTTCATAGAAAATGAGTATCATAAATACACTTTAAAAGTGGGTATTAGACTCCTATTTCTACAGATAGTTAATATCCAAACTAATCTAATAAAAAATAGATCACGATTCTCATTATGGCATACCAATTTACTACCAGGTACAGGCACTTTAACGGAGAAACATTTTTTTTTCATTCCAGAAACTTGCCATTATGGATTATAACATCCGTATTTCTGGTACTTGTTGTATACTTCATGGTGAATGTGTCCTACTTCACGGTTTTAACCAAGGGGGAATTTGTATCGTCATGGGCTGTGGCAGCGGTATGAACTATCATAATTTACTTAGTATTGGTTCATAAGTATCACATAAAAGCTGATTTCTTTTCCATCTGTACAAAGTATTTGGTATTATCTGCTACTATACTTCTGTATACATACCCATCAAATTTAGTTGTGACCAAAAATGAGATGAGACTCCGGTAGTGTACGCGTATCCAGACTGTTATTGTATGCGTTAACCGTTATATTATACTGATATAAAAATAAGGAGATGTGATAGCCATTGAGACAAATGTCTATAAAAGGCCTATGAACAAAGATGTGAACAATTACAGGCCACCTATTTGAAACAAAACCAACGGCCTGATTTATAATTAAAACCATCAATAATAATAGTTATGGCATCTTTTAATGAAACAATTAATATCAGCACATTTGTTTGCAAAAAGCGCCTGTGCGCTTCGTGTGAAATGTGCTTTGGTGTGCTTAATTTGGGAAAAGAAAGAGGAGATTAAGATTCCAAAGGGGGGGGGGCAATTAAATCAATGGACGAAGGTAACCAGACAACACAACACGAAAAAGACAAGCGGACAAACTAAGGATTGAACAACATTAAACCGAGGTTATACTCCAGAATGGTAAGCAATTTCCTCTTCATTAGTGACACCCATTGCTACTCATGACAAGCAACATTTCGATAGTAAGTCACATTTGATGTGTTATAAAGGAGGAATGCAAGGGGAACTGTGGAAAATCACAATTGGAACATGCCGTTACCACCTTAAACAATGATTTTCCATAACGGTCAACCAAATCATGATAGCGACTGTCATTAAGGCGACAGTAGTTTACCGGTGATAAAAAAACTTTCGAGAAAATGACTTCAGGTTGACTATCAAAGAACCCTGGTAAACAGCTACTATTTTAAGAAAATCGTGCACTGGAATTTCCTAACAACTAGGATATGAATACATAAGGAGCTACTGTTGGACTTTATCACAATAAAATTAGAAAATCTGCAATGATTTCTTTAATATATTTTTATAAGTTTCAGTATATAAATCATAGTGTTACATTTATATATAGACTTGGGCGTAGTATGTTTTGCCTGGAGCAGTTGTTATCATTCCCATCACTGTAGCCTGCACTGTATATGGTTCAATGAATGGAGCAGGGTTGGTTGTCGGAAGGTATGTTTACAAATTGAGTTCTGATTTCGAACGATACACATATCAAAGTTTTTAGAATAGATTGAGACCATTTTTGAATTTTGTTTTATTTTTAACTTATTAAATCTTGTATATGTACAAATGTACCGGCATTTCAAATCATATTTTTTCGTCGCAAAAAAGAATTACGCCATTTTGGTGCAAATGTTTCTATTATTTTATTTCAGAATAGTTTTTGCAACAGCGCGTGAACAATTGTTTCCAGAATGTCTTAGTTACCTTAACATCAACACAAATATCCCGGTACCATCAACTATACTTATAGTAAGTTTTGAACACTTATGTCTTTGTTTTGTTCGTCTTAGATGCTACGAGAAGTATGAATCCCTTAGATGACAACTATTTGCTATATCAAGAACGGTCAAGAAATCGAGCATTACATAAGGTTTGAAGAACCATTTTACCAATCAATAAATACGCTTTTAGAACGATAATCGCATAATATTCATGCACCGGTTGGTCGGAAAGGGAACTGGTATCTATGCAATTGGGAAAAACAATTTGATATGGCTTTTCATTTTATTTGCATTCCTTAAAGACCTCAAATGATATAAAAACATCTTTTGGAATCCAAAAAAATAAGGGTTTACAGCACCCTGCATAACAAGTAAACAGTTATTTTATCATTGATTACAAATTAGAATAAAATATGTCAACTGTTCGCGAGATACAGTTTAGCAAGCATGACTTGTTTGAGAGATGAATGTAAAATTGAACATGAACTTTTTTTCTCAGGGGAGTAATGCATCTTGCAAGTTTGGTAAGAACGAAAGAGGAAACTATTGTGTACATCGCACAAGTAAACGGCAGACTTGTTTGAAATGGTGTATTGCATTTTCTCTTTCCTATCAAGATACAAGAAAATTATAATGTGTCTGTATTTTTCTTATGATCTTGGTCATGTTAATCAAATCATCAACTTCCAATCAGTGATTTCGCGTCATCAAGTACCGTATTTCATCAGATTGATTTTGGACATTTTTCAGAATTGCCTTCTCGAGAAATGTATTTCGCTTTTCTTTAAAGTGACAGGGCTTATTGATCGACTATAGACTTTTGACGAGGTCAATACGTTATATATGGACCTGTTCAGATTACTTTGACCAAGGACGAAGTCCGAGGGTCAATATAATCTAACATGTCCATATATAATGTATTGACTGAGTGAAAGTCTTTTATATATTACATATTTAAATAGTGTATTATGGAAATGGACTCTAATGTTCTTGTTGTCTATTATACATTGTATTTTGCAAATTTTTTAATATTGACCGTCAATATATATATAAATAGAACATAGCTTCAATATACGTAGAAATAGAAACAAGGCTTCAGGTACATGGTATACCCTTTGAATTACGTGCTCATATTAACACAAAAAAAAAGAAGAATGCTTCATCATATGTAATATAATTATTTATATATTAAGCCTTTGGTCAATCTTTTTTTTAAGAAGAAAAGGATACAATATTCAGTCAAGCTTATACTAAATACGAAAATAAAATCAAATTCATCTTTGATATTTTTACTGCAGAGTATATCAGCTTTGCGCTGATCATGCCCTCAGATATCAAGTCTCTGCTGAACATGCTGGAGTTTCTAAGGTGGTTCTTTTATGGTCTTAGTATGATAGTTCACATTGTGCTCCGATACAGGATGAAAGATGTAGATAGACCATTGAAAGTAAGTCAGAAATACATTTCCCCCAATTGCAAAATGTAAATAAAAAACTCTATATGTTAATGAAGGAAAAGAGATTCTTTGATTACTCCTTCGATTATTCAATTTTATGTATTTCTATTTGTTTATTCGTTTACTTATTTGTTTTTAAGTTCGTGTATTATATATCCAATATCATAAACCAAGAACAAAACAATTTTAAATTCCAAGTTATATGAAATAAGTGTAATAATTAACTGTTTCAGGTTCCAATAGTGGTTTCGGTTGTGGTGCTTGTTTTTTCTATATATTTAGTGGTAGCACCGTTTCTAGAACCTGTAAAGACTGAGTTTTGGTATGCAGTTGGATTTTTGGCCGTAGGAGTTTTTCTCTACGTTCCCTTTGCTTTCTTCAAATTAAGTTGCCAGGAATGGGTAGGTAATAATGTGTTGATAAATACCTGGTTGTTGATTTGTCAGAGAGTACACAGCAGGTTTATCAAACATATCATATTACAATTTTAATTCCTTTTCACAAGATAGAAATACGAATTATCAAGACACACCAGACATCTTCTGCGACTTTTTTTAACATATCTTTTAACATATTTTAACAATGCAAAAACATCTACATTTAAAAATTTTATTATTGAAACTATTGTTAAACTTGAAATTTTTTCCCTTTAATCATGTTAATTTTGTGAATTTTGTGCAGTTCTGCGATTGTTGTTGTTACCTTAATACATAATGATAGACAGTTATGAAATAGCAACTCAATAACAACGTTTATTGACAATATAGTTTACTCTTGTATATCCTTGCCAGACGCTTTGGTCAAGCACCCCTTCAAGAAAATGTGTGTGTTTAAGATTTTTTATCAATATAAAAATAAGGAGATGTGATATGATTACCAATGTAGCAACTATCCAGCAGAGTTCAAATGGTGAAGATATAAGCAATTATAGGTCATTGTACGGTCTTCAACAATGAGAAAATCTAGTACCGAATAAGTCTGCTATAAAAGCCCCCGACATAAAAAATGTGAAACAAATCAAACAGTTTTTTACTTAGCAATTCCTTTTCGTGTATTAATAGTTTATTGATTTATCTTTTTGCATTACAAAACCAAAGAACAAAAACCAAAAAAGACCAACTATGTTCATGACCCTCTAAAACAGTTGTAAACTTGTGTATGATTATAATAATACTTTCGCTTACATTCCCCCAGAGGCAACGATTATGACATTTATCAACATCTTACATATCACTTTAACATTTATGACAATCAATTTACATATCAATGTATATGTGTTGTCTTTTTTATAGATTTTAAAATGAAGGAAATATCTAATTGATATGTAACGTACCATCCGTCTTCAGTTGATGTAGTATGGATTAAGGAATGCACCATTGGAATTAAGTAACCCATGTGCCTATTCATTGTTGTAAATGTTGATCAAGACTATAAATTGAAAAAAATGATTGAAACAAATACTGTTAATCTGGAAAAAGAGTTGAGAGTGATTACAGAACGGGAAGACGCTGTCCCTATTAAAAGAAGATTAGGGTTCTGTAGTGGAGTGGCCTGATAGTCGAAGGAATAATAGGTAAGGTACTGTTCTTCTCAGCGGGTATATTGATTTGTCAGGTAAAAAGCGGACCTACAGGGTAAACAATACGTCAAATGATGTACGGGGCCATTTGTGATATCTTTATTACGAATTTGAAATCTGGACATTTTTCAACTTTACATTATATATATAACCAGCAAATTTAATGTGTACCGGATCGACTAGAATAGACGATGCTGCGCATATAGGGAAAAAATATATAAGTCTAAAGATTTGCACAACGGTACTAATATAATATGGTAATATACGAAGATGATGTAATAAAATCGTTTTGACAAATATTTCGGCTTAACAAATAGCCTTCGTCAGTGTCAAAAATTTTTACAATTTGGTAAGCCGAAATATTTGTCAACAAGATTTTATTACATCATCTTCGCATATTACCATCTTATATTAATACTGTTGTGCAAATCTTTAGACTTATATATATATAGAACTTTCATTGTTTGGCTAAATTTGAGACGAATTATATATATATTATGGTGTTAGCTCTGTATAACCACGTATTATTCGATGGAAAATATCTGTCATAAAGTTGTCACATGTTTAGACGTGTATAATAAAATTAAAATTTGATGTGGCGGCATAATTAACATCATCATCATTTACGACAGACAAAATAGCTGATCTAAAAAGGTACACCATCTACTTGCCACTATACATCATGATCTGTGTAACAACCCTAGATAAAGCCGACGATGAAAGGCATTACACCGACCACCTATATTTGTATGTAGCCTAGGTGGTCGAGTGGTCTAGGGCGCTGGATACGGTGCAGGTGGTGTTGCCACGATGTCACAGAAGCAAGGGTTCGAATGCCGCTGAGGGAAGAACAAAAATTTGCTAACGCAAATTAAAAGATCTAACATTGTTGGGCTAAATTTGAAACTTTGGCACCAAATGGGATCAATGAAAAAGTGTAGTTCTAATTCGCGCAGTGCTTTTCATTTACATATTACTACGCAGTCTCTGTTGCCGCTATTCCTTTACTTTTGTCAACTTTACAATTGCAGAATTATACCAATTCGCAGGGTACAATATTCATTTGGGATGGATAAGTACGCAGTCACGTTCAATTACTTAACCTTTGTCAAAATTATTATTACTATTCTCTTTTTTAATCATTATCAAACTGCTATTTATTTGGGATGTTTAAATACGCAGCCTCTGTTGTAATTATTTTACCGTCGTCAAATTTGAAATATTATACCAGCTCAAATCGGTCCGTGCTGTTCATTGGGAATGTATTTGTACGCAGTCCTTCTTGTTATATCTTAACTGTCGTCACCTTTGAAATTTTAAAAATGTACCAGTTCATATCGCTCATTACTTTTTTTTTTAGAAGCATATCTATGCAGTCTCTGTTGTAAATACCTATATAACCTACGTCATTTTTGAAATTTAAGAATTGTACAAGCGTTGTTGTGTTCGGTTTTAATTGTATAAATTTCAAGATTGTTATAGTTAAATCAGAATACATTGATATGATTCATTTTACATCATAATCATACTGATGAAGGACATCTGTTATCCGAAATATTTATAGATACTTACATTTATTGTTTCCTTTTTAATATTGGTGTTGTTTTGTACACTTTTTAGGCGTTTATATATATATATATATATACATATATATAAGATTTAGAAACTTAAGAAAAGAATTATACGGTGGCATGTAGTTGTGACGTTTTGAAACATGAAAAGTTCAGCAACGAAAAAAACCTATTGTTTTCACGTTATCTGCATAATATTATTTAAATAACCATCAACATAGCTATAATACTGATGTTTGTAGAATTAGATCTAAGTACTGCGATTTATTAATTTGTATTGGACATAACCAGCTCGTGTGTCGTAAATTCGAATAGTAACCAACCTGTTTGATTGTAATTAACTGTTTGCTTTTACAGATTGTAAAGTGTTTCTTTTATAAGCTTTTTTTATTTTCGAGTACCTTCTAAAATAATAAAACCAATTGCAACTTAATAAGTTTAACCAATGAATGGCAATCCGAGTGTGTAAACATTAAATGATCCTTCGAGATTTTTAACAGAATGTAAAATGTTTAAGTATTTGCAGAAATGGTGAAATAATTCTTATTTGGCAATTATTTTGCCCTTCTTGTTAACCGTTGTATACTTTTCTTATATTTTCCAGTCTGATCACTGGGAAAAAAGTAGAGAAAATATCTTCCCACAGAAAATACTAATAACACATGATGAGCCATTCTTTATCCAACCGTTAATATTTTTTATGATTATTTATGTAGGTTCTGGTATCTATGTATCACCTAAGGGAATTCTAGCAAATACCAAGTCTGTTGGTCTTAGTCTGGTCATATGGTGCGTATGTGGATTTTTATTAATACTTGGTAAGTTCTCGTTCTAGTCGGTTTTTTTTAAAAGTTCTTTTTAAAAAAGAATGAGTTACAAAAAATAATTTTAAATCAGAATGAATACATAGGATTCATAACTCTCATATTCAACCATTTCAACAAATATTTTATTTCAATTTGCCATTACTTGCTTCCGTCTTTCGGTCTCTTAAATCAAATATCCTTTGCATTTCAACACTTGAATGTTATGTTTTAAGCGGCGTTCTTACCTGTTATATATACTAGTACTTTATGTTAAAAAATTTATCATGCTCCTATTACAGCGGCGTTAGTGTTCGCAGAGTTGGGTGCGCTTGTTCTATAATCAGGTGGCGACTTAGGTTATATGTTGGCTGTCTTTGGCAGGTTTCCAGCCTTTATGTATATGTGGTCCCAATTAATCACAGGACCATCGGGACAAATAGTTCTAGGTCTTACTGTAGCAGAGTACATGTCAAAAGCTATATTTGACAACTGTGGTCCGAGTTTTCTGTTCAAAAAGATAGTGGCCGTAACAGTGATCAGTGAGTAAAATGACTTTCTCAGAGTTAATATGTAAATAATAATGTAAGACTATTTAACATCAATTAGTTTGGTACACAGCAAATGTTTTGAGATTGTCTAAATTTCTCATTTGTTCTTAGTTTTCTAATATTTAGCAGTGACCTTAACGTTAAACCCAAATTCTTCACTAATTGTATTCACTGATGAGATTTCTGAAATGCTAAAAACCAAAAATTATCGAATTGAATACCAGATGTCTTCACTATGCTGTCTTAATATCAAATTCACGTTATGAAATCTACAATATGTTACCTGATTCTAAATATTCTTTTATTACAGTGACAGCTGCTGTATCAAACTGTATCAGTGTAAGACTTCGAGAAGCTACACAAATTATGTTTACTGTAATCAAAATTTGTAGTCTGGTCGTTTTAGTCATTGGTGGATTCGTCATGATAAGTCGAGGTATGTAAAGTCATTGGTGGATTCGTAATGATAAGTCGAGGTATGTAAAGTCATTGGTGGATTTGTCATGATAAGTCGAGGTATGTAAAGTCATTGGTGGATTTGTCATGATAAGTCAAGGTATGTAAAGTCATCGGTGAATTCGTCATTATAAGTCGAGGTATGTAAAGTCATCGGTGGATTCCTCATGATAAGTCGAGGTATGTAAAGTCATTGGTGGATTCATCATTATAAGTCGAAGTATGTAAAGTCAATGTTGGATTCGTCATGATAAGTCGGGATATGTAAAGTCATTGGTGGATTCGTCATGATAAGTCGAGGTATGTAAAGTCATTGGTGGATTCGTAATGATAAGTCGAGGTATGTAAAGTCATTGGTGGATTTGTCATGATAAGTCGAGGTATGTAAAGTCATTGGTGGATTTGTCATGATAAGTCGAGGTATGTAAAAAAAAATTTAAATTCTTCATTAATGGTCCTGAACAATATTGAGAGCTAGAAATCAAATTGGTTAATTGTGATCATAACCATCAAATGTTTTCAATAAAGAATGCTTTCAAAAAATGTAAAATACAAGGTATGAAGTTCTTTTTTTAAAAATCAGTAATTTTGTTAAACCTTCATGGATATTTGCGAAACTTGGACAGAAATGTTTTCAAGATCAAGCAAGAAACATCAAGATCAAATTTGAAAATAGTTTATTTCTTCGTATTTTACTGAGAAATGAACTTAGTGTTTCTGACAATTAACATTTAGATACAGTTTGGGGTTACAGTTTTTTTAGACGTCAATAACTTTATCAAACCTTCATTTAATATTATGAAACGTGGACAGAAGGTTTTTCGTGATTAAAAGATAGAATCTGAAGCAAAATTTTTGTTAATATTTTTTCTCATTTTCAGTATTTTATTGATGGATGAACTAACTTTTTTTGCAGTTAATATATCCATACAGTCTAGTGTTGAAGTTTTTAGACATCAATAATTTTGTAAAACCTTTATGGAATTTTACAAAACTTTTACACATCAAGAGATAAAATAAAATTTAGAATGTATAGTGTGTGTGGACCATTGTTTGTCTATTCGTCGTTTTTCTTTTGGCCGGGGTATTGTCTGTTTTTCTTCTACTTGTGATGTCTGATTGTCTGCTTTGTATGTTCGTTACCTTTTTTCATTGCGAAATAGAGAGCTCCAGCAAGTCATCTACCTTCAACACTGTAAAAGCGTCGAAACCATAACATGACAACTTCTAAATCGACTCGGAGTGAAGATACATTATGAATTATTCTAATAAATTATTCCCTAATAGCAAAACATACACGGAGCAAAAGTGACTGACGAAATTCCTATCTTTGGACATGCACCTTAGGGTATCATTCGACAGAGTAAATACAGTTTGTGAGGACTTACCCTCACACAGTTAAAAAGCGCAATAGCAAAAGAAAAAAAGACCATTTACTAAAAAAATATCGATGATATCGTCTATAATTCTATTAAAGAGTGCTTGCAGTACATAAAAGCAAGTTGTCATCACTGTATCTGATGATAATCAAAACATTGCCTTCCTGACATCAGTGCTTCTACATAGGATTGATAAATGTCATAAACATTGTCATAAAAAGTTATTGTGTAATGCCCTAAAAAATTTCTTTTGTTTTTGCCTTCTTTTTTTGTTTTGTTTGTTTAAAATGTTTTTATCTATTTATTTGATTTGGATTTTTTCATTTTCTGATGATTTTCCATTCATTGATGAAATTGATTTTTTTTTTAATTCTACAGGTACATATGGTAGTCTAGCGACGGGTTTTGAAGGATCAGAGAAAAATCCGTTGGTATGGGTCTCAGCTATATATAGCAGAATGTGGGCTTTCGGTGGATGGTAAAATCATATGCATCTATGTTTGAGGGCTTGTATCCCTAAAAAAAGTAAACTAAAACACACAAACAGAATTGTAAATAATTATCTTTTTACTGCAACACAACAATCCTTAAATGTTGATTTGTTTTGATAAAAAGAACCATGCCGTTTGTTATTGTAACACAACTATCTATTTATTACAATTTTCAATGTCGAGATGGCCAACCACATACAATACAGCCTAGTAAAGCAGAACCTTATTGGGCTTCTACCTTTTCTGACATAAATTAAAAACACATTATACTAGATTATTTTCTTTAAAATTCAATATAAAAATAAGGAGATGTGGTATGATTGCCAATGAGACAAATATTCACCAAAGTTCAAATGAAGTTGATGTAAGCAATTATTTTTCATGTCGGGGCCTTTTATAGCCGACCGTACGGTATGGGTTTATCTCATTGTTGAAGGCCGTACGGTTGCCTATAATTGCTTACATCAACTTCATTTAAACTTTGGTGAATATTTGTAGAAAAGGTAGAAGCCCAATAATTATTTACAATTCTGTTTATGTGTTTTAGTTTATTTTATTTAGAGATACAAGCCCTCAAACATAGATGCATATGATTTTACCATCCACCGAAAGCCCACATTCTGCTATATATAGCTGATACCTATACCAACGGATTTTTCTCTGATCCTTCAAAACCCGTCGCTAGACTACCATATGTACCTGTAGAATTAAAAAAAAAATCAATTTCATCAATGAATGGAAAAACATATAAGAAAATGAAAAATCCAAATCAAATGAATAGATAAAAACATTTTAAACAAACAAAATAATAAAAAAGAAGGCAAAAACAAAAGAAATTTTTTAGGGCATTACACAATAACTTTTTATGACAATGTTTATGACATTTATCAATCCTATGTAGAAGCACTGATATCAGGAAGGCAATGTTTTGATTATCATCAGATACAGTGATGACAACTTGCTTTTATTTACTGCAAGCACTCTTTAATAGGATTATAGACGATATCATCGATATTTTTTTAGTAAATGGCCTTTTTTTTTCATTTGCTATTGTGCTTTTTAACTGTGTGAGGGTAAGTCCTCACAAACTGTATATACTCTGTCGAATGATACCCTTAGGTGCATGTCCAAAGATAGGAATTTCGTCAGTCACTTTTGCTCCGTGTATGTTTTGCTATTAGGGAATAACGTATTATAATAATTCATAATGTATCTTCACTCCGAGTCGATTTGAAGTTGTCATGTTATGGTTCGACGCTTTTACAGTGTTGAAGGTAGATGACTTGCTGGAGCTCTCCATTTCGCAATGAAAAAAGGTAACGAATATACAAAGCAGACAATCAGACATCACAAGTAGAAGAAAAACAGACAATACCCCGGCCAAAAGAAAAACGACGAATAGACAAACAATGGTCCACACACACTATACATTCTAAATTTTATTTTATCTCTTGATGTGTAAAAGTTTTGTAAAATTCCATAAAGGTTTTACAAAGTTACTGATGTCTAAAAACTTCAACACTAGACTGTATAGATATATTAACTGCAAAAAAAGTTAGTTCATCCATCAATAAAATACGGAAAAAGAAAAGAAAATATTAACAAAATTTTGCTTTAGATGCTATCTTTTAATCACGAAAAAGCTTCTGTCCACGTTTCATAATATTAAATGAAGGTTTGATAAAGTTATTGACGTCTTAAAAAAAACTGTAACCCCAAACTGTATCTAAATGTTAATTGTCAGAAACACTAAGTTCATTTCTCATTAAAATACGAAGAAATAAACTATTTTCAAATCTGATCTAGATGTTTCTTGCTTGATCTTGAAAACATTTCTGTCCAAGTTTCGCAAATTTCCATGAAGGTTTGACAAAATTACTAATTTTAAAAAAAGAACTTCATGCCTTGTAATTTACATTTTTTGAAAGCATTCTTTACTGAAAACATTTGATGGTTATGATCAGAACTATCCCATTTGATTTCTAGCTCTCAATATTGTTAAGGACCATTAATAAAGAATTTAAATTCTTTTTTTTACATACCTCGAATTATCATGACAAATCCACCAATGACTTCACATACCTCGACTTATCATGACAAATCCACCAATGAATTTACATACCTCGATTTATAATGACGAATCCGCCGATAACTTTACATAACTCGACTTATAATGACGAATCCACCAATGACTTTACATACCTTGACTTATCATGACAAATCCACCAATGACTTTACATACCTCGACTTATGACGAATCCACCAATGACTTTACATACCTTGACTTATCATGACGAATCCACTAATGACTTTACATACCTCGACTTATCATGACAAATCCACCAATGACTTTACATACCTCGACTTATGACGAATCCACCAATGACTTTACATACCTTGACTTATCATGACGAATCCACCAATGACTGTATATACATCGATTTATCATGACGAATCCACCAATGACTTTACATACCTCGATTTATCATGACGAATCCACCAATGACTTTACATACCTCGACTTATCATGACGAATCCACCAATGACTTTACACACCCCGACTTATCATGACGAATCCCCCAATGACTTTATATATCTCGACTTATCATGACGAATCCATCAATGACTTTACATACTTCGACTTATCATCAGGAATCCACCAATGACTTAACATACCTCGACTTATCATGACAAATCCACCAATGACTTTACATATCTCGACTTATCATGACGAATCCATCAATGACTTTACATACTTTGACTTAGCATGACAAATCCATCAATGACTTTACATACCCCGACTTATCATGACGAATCCACCAATGACTTTACGTACTTCGACTTATCATGACGAAACCACCAATGACTTTAGATAACCCGACATATCATAACGAATCCATCAATGACTTTACATATCTCGACTAATCATAACGAACCCATCAATGACTTTACATACTTCGACTTATCATGACGAATCCACCAATGACTTCACATACCCCGACTTATCATGACGAATCCACCAATGACTTTACATACTTCGACTTATCATGATTAATCCACCAATGACTTTACATACCCCGACTTATCATGACGAATTCACCAATGACTTTAGATAACCCGACATATCTTAACGAATCCATCAATGACTTTACATGACTCGACTTATCATGACAAATCCACCAATGACTTTACATACCCTGACTTATCATGACGAATCCACCAATGACTTTACATAACCCGACATATCATAACGAATCCATCAATGACTTTACATACCTCGTCTTATCATGACGAATCCGCCAATGACTTTACATGCCTCGACTCATCATGACGAATCCACCAATGACTATAACGACCAGACCACAAATTTTGAATACAGTAAAAATAATTTGTGTAGCTTCTCCAAGTCTTACACTGATACAGTTTGATACAGCAGCTGTCACTGTAATAAAAGAATACCTAGGGTCAGGTAAAAGATTGTAGATTTCATAACGTGTATTTGATATTAAGACAGCGTAGTGGAGACATCTGGTATTTAATTCGATAATTTTTGGTTTTTAGCATTTCAGAAATCTCATCAGTGAATACAATTAGTGAAGAATTTGGGTTTAACGTTAAGGTCACTGCTAAATCTCAAAAAACTTAGAACAAATGAGAAATTTAGACAATCTCAAAACATTTGCTGTGTACCAAACTAATTGATGTTAAATAATCTTACATTATTATTTACATATTACTCTGAGGTAGTCATTTTACTCACTTATCACTGCTACGGCCACTATCTGTTTGAACAGAAAACACGGACCACAGTTGTCAAATATAGCTTTTGACATGTACTCTGCTACTGTAAGACCTAGAATTATTTGTCCCGATGGTCCTGTGATTAATTGGGACCACATATACATAAAGGCTGGAAACCTGCCAAAGACAGCCAACAAATAACCTAAGTCGCCACCTGATTTTGGAACAAGCGCACCCAACTCTGCGAACACTAACGCCGCTGTAATAGGAGCATGATAATTTTTTCAACATAAAGTACTAGTATATATAACAGGTAAGAACGCCGGTTAAACCATAACATTCAAGTGTTGAAATGCAAAGGATATTTGATTTAAGAGACCGAAAGACGGAAGCAAGTAATGGCAAATTGAAATAAAATATTTGTTGAAATGGTTGAATATGAGAGTTATGAATCCTATGTATTCATTCTGATTTAAAATTATTTTTTGTATTACATTCTTTTTTAAAAAGAACTTTTTTTAAAAAACCGACTAAAACGAGAACTTACCAAGTATTGATATAAATCCACATACGCACCATATGTCCAGACTAAGACCAACACACCCGGTATTTGCTAGAATTCCCTTAGGTGATACAAAGATACCAGAACCTACATAAATAATCATAAAAAATATGATATACGAAAATTAACGGTTGGATAAAGAATGGCTCATCATGTATTATTAGTATTTTCTGTGGGAAGATAATTTCTCTACTTTTTTCCCAATGATTAGACTTGAAAATATAAGAAAAGTATACAACGGTTAGCAAGAAAGGCAAAATAGTTGCCAAATAAGAATTATTTCACCTTTTCTGCAAATACTTAAACATTTTACATTCTGTTTAAAATCTCGAAGGATCATTTAATGTATACACACTCGGATTGCCATTCGTTGGTTAAACTTATTAAGTTGCAATTGGTTTTATTATTTTAGAAGGTACTCGAAAATAAAAAAAACTTATAAAAGAAACACTTTACAATCTGTAAAAGCAAACAGTTAATTACAATCAAACAGGTTGGTTACTCTTCGGGTTGACGAAACACGAGCTGGTTATGTCCAATACAAATTAATAAATCGCTGTACTTAGATCTAATTCTACAATCATCAGCATTATAGCTATGTTGATGGTTATTTAAATAATATTATGCAGATAACGTGAAAACAATATGTTTTTTTCGTTGCTGAACTTTTCATGTTTCAAAACGTCACAACTACATGCCACCGTATAATTCTTTTCTTAAGTTTCTAAATCTTATATATATGTATATATATATATATATATATAAACTCCTAAAAAGTGTACAAAACAACATCAATAAAAAAAAAAAGGAAACAATAAATGTAAGTATCTATAAATATTTCGGATAACAGATATCCTTCATCAGTATGATTATGATGTAAAATGAATCATATCAATGTATTCTGATTTAACTATAACAATCTTGAAATTTATACAATTAAAACCGAATACAACAACGCTTGTACAATTCTAAAATTTCAAAAATGACGTAGGTTATATAGGTATTTACAACAGAGACTGCATAGAAATGCTTCTAAGAAAAATAGTAATGTGCGATATGAACTGGTACATTTCTAAAACTTGAAAGGTGACGACAGTTAAGATATTACAACAAGGACTGCGTACAAATACATTCCCAATGAACAGCACTGACCGATTTGAGCTGGTATAATATTTCAAATTTGACGACGGTAAAGTAATTACAACAGAGGCTGCGTATTTAAACATCCCAAATAAATAGCAGTTTGATAATGATTAAAAAAGAGAATAATAATAATAATTTTGACAAAGGTTAAGTAATTGAACGTGACTGCGTACTTATCCATCCCAAATGAATATTGTACCCTGCGATTTAAATTGGTATAATTCTGCAATTTTAGAGTAGACAAAGGTAAAGGAATAGCTGCAACAGAGACTGCGTAGTAATATGTAATATAACCCAAATGAAAAGAACTGCGCGAATTAGAACTACACAATTTCATTGATCCCATTTGGTGCCAAAGTTTCAAATTTAGCCCAACAATGTTAGATCTTTTAATTTGCGTTAGCAAATTTTTGTTCTTCCCTCAGCGGGATTCGAACCCTTGCTTCTGTGACATCGTGGCACATCGCCTGCACCGTATCCAGCGCCCTAGACCTATTGTTTAGTGGGTAGATCGGGCAACTATAAGGCTAACAATGCAACAAAGGCGTCTAGCATGTATGGATCTCTATATAAAATCTGATCTCAATACGTCACACTTAGGTGACGTTACAATGAATAGCGGCAGCGAGAACATTACGTTTATGCGTTACTTCCAACAAGACCACTCGACCACCTAGGCTACATAAAAATATAGGTGGTCGGTGTAATGCCTTTCATCGTCGGCTTTATCTAGGGTTGTAACACAGATCATGATGTATAGTGGCAAGTAGATGGTGTACCTTTTTAGATCAGCTATTTTGTCTGTCGTAAAGGATGATAATGTTGATTATCATGCCGCCACATCAAATTTTAATTTTATTATACACGTCTTAACATGTCACAACTTTATGACAGACATTCTCCATCGGATAATACGTGGTTATACAGGGCTAACACCATAATATATATATAATTTGTCTCAAATTTAGCCAACCAATGTTAGATCTATATATATATATATAAGTCTAAAGATTTGCACAACATTACTAATATAAGATGGTAATGTGCGAAGATGATGTAATAAAATCGTGTTGACAAATATTTCGGCTTACCAATTTGTAAAAATTATTGACACTGACGAAGGCTATTTGTTAAGCCAAAATATTTGTCAACACGATTTTATTACATCATCTTCGTATATTACCATATTATATTAGTACCGTTGTGCAAATCTTTAGACTTATATATATTTTTCCCCATCTGCGCAGCATCGTCTATTCTAGTCGATCCGGTACACATTAAATTTGCTGGTTATATATATAATGTAAAGTTGAAAAATGTCCACACTTCAAATTTGTAATAAAGATATAACAAATGGCCCCATACATCATTTGACGTATTGTTTACCCTGTAGGTCCGCTTTCTAACAATAACGTACAATTTCACGAGCCCAAAAATGCCAAGGCTGGTCACATTATGTTCATATGTCGAAAAAAAAATAATACTTCTTTGACATATCAATATACTCGCTGAGAAGAACAGTACATTACCTATTATTCCACCGACTATCAGGGCCACTCCACTACAGAACCCTAATCTTCTTTTAATATGACAGCGTCTTTTTCCAGAGTAACATTATTTGTTTCAATCATTTCTTTCAATTTATAGTCTTGATCAACATTTACAACAATGAATAGCACATGAGTTTCTTAATTCCAATGGTGCATTCCTTAATCAATACTACATCAACTGAAGCCGGGTGGTACTTTACATATCAATTAGATATTTACTTCAATTTAAAATCTATAAAAAAGACAACACATATACATTGATATGTAAATTGATTGTCATAAATGTTTAAGTGATATGTAAGATGTTGATGAATGCATAATCGTTGCCTCTGTGGGAATGTAAGCGAAATATTATCATAATCATACACACTAAGTTTACAACTGTTTTCGAGGATCATGAGTCATCGTTGGTCTTTTTTGGTTTTTGTTCTTTGGTTTTGTAACGCAACAAGATAAATCAATAAACTATTAATATTCAACATAGAAAACCAAAGACTGAACAACACCAACCCTACCAATAACCGGGGGTGATATCATATGCTTCGGATTAGGTAAGCAGATCCTGCTCCACATGTGGCACCCATCGTGTTGATCATTTATGTACAAATTCGGTGAGAAGTCTTATTCGTTGATGTCACAGTCGATGAAAAGAGGACGGGATTGTAGAAACGACAATTTGAACATATCCGTGGTCATCAGTGACATAAATGTTCCATAACGGTCAATCAATTCGTGTTTGAGTCCGTGTAATTTTCTTTTCAACTTTAGCATATGAAACCCCTACTTCAATAGCTTCCTTGTATGCAGCAACACTCTATCAAGCAAATAGTGAAAGGAAAAGCAAACTCTGGCATATCGCATCAACTTGGAGATACATGTATATACTCCATATGCAGGCTCTGCTGGAATGTTGCTACATAGAAACTGGGCATTTGACAGACCTAGCAATATAAAGTAAGTGCAAGGACACTTATGTAGCTTATGTATATAATACAGTCAAATAAGGTTTAGTTCTGCATCTTTTGTTGAAATTCAAAAGGAACACAAAACAGATCTATGATTGTTCAGAATTTCCTTTTTGGTAAGTGTCGTGGAGGTATATGTTGAGTTTCAGTAGCATACCTTCTGCCCTATCGTATTGCGTTTACATACTTGTATCTCAACTAATACGGTATAGTCTTGCATATTCAGTTATCCTGATATCATATCATTTGCGGGGATGTGCTTCTTACACAAAACTGCCCCAATAGTGTTATGCGGAAGAACTGCTGATTTCGACACTTCATGAGTTTAACGATCATCGTCCGATACGATAGGTCTGTGTCTAACTCACTTGCGACATGTTTATACGATCTTAGATGTTTTGATACCAGAATAGTCGTCTGGATAATAATTTACCAGTAGGGTCTTATTCCCGATTGTGACATTTCGACTTAGTGTGAATTCGCATGGCGGGTGATCCTTGGTAACAGGAGACATTTGTTTCCCTGTCGACGAACATGGTCTCGCTACATTTTGGAGTTCATGTGATTCCATAGTTTTTGTTTGTCACTTTGGTTGGAATTTTCCAAATCGATTTATGAGATTTGAACATCGGTAAGCAACTGTTGCCTGTAATTCAAAAATAATAGTAGACATAATCTGGAATATTATGATCAGGTAATTTTTAATTATATTTTAGGGCTCAACTGAATTTTGTCACAGAGGAGCTGAAGAATACTTGGCATTGCACACGTCATGTCTTCTTTGACTGTCCATGACGTTAAAATACTAAATCCCTGGGATGTGTTTTAGTTGATTTTAGTCTCTGATGCATGATTTTTTATTATTAATTGTTTTGGCTTTCAACTAGCTGTAACTGCGAGTACTCTCAAATCGAACTTTCTTGTTTATTCGACCTGTTGATACTAATTGTAATGCTTTTTTGTTATTTAATGTTATTCAGGGTTATATCTGGTCTATATACCAGCTTTGATAAGTGTTTGGTATTACTATAAATTTTCACTTCGTACTATGGACAACAAAATTATTTATTTTGTAAAAATATTTCCTTTCTCTATTGGAACTGTACACGTATACCTAACAACACAATTATTTTCATTTACCTGTGTTTAAAGATATTGTAAATGGCTGATATTTTTGTTCGAGCATATTGTTTTTCTTCATTTGTTTAACATTTCATACCGATATAACATGTTACTTTTATTATTCTTCCCTTAGTTTATTTATTTTGTATTTACATTGTATCATAGGTCAAATTTATTCGTTCAGTGTATGTTCGCTGGTGTTAATATGTCTTTTGATTGAGTTAAGCTATTTCAGTTGATATTTTATAGTGTGTCTTTCTATGTTGTGATGTTACACTATTGTTTCAGAAAAAGGGTGAAAGGTTTGGTACCATTAAAACGTTTAAACCCGCTGCATTTGTTTGCACCTGTCCTAAGTCAGGAATCTGATGTTCAGTAGTTGTCGTTTGTGGATGTGGTTCATAAGTGTTTCTCGTTTCTCGTTTTTTATATAGATTAGACCGTTGGTTTTCCCGTTTGAATGGTTTTACACTAGTAATTTTTGAGCCCTTTAAAGCTTACTGTTCGGTGTGAGCCAAGGCTCCGTGTTGAAGACCGTACTTTGACCTATAATGGTTTACTTTTTTAAATTTTGACTTCGATCGAGAGTTGTCTCATTGGCACTCATACCACATCTTCTTATATCTATAGACGGTATGTTGTATGAAACTTAGAAGGACTAAAATGACAATTAAACATCGCATGTAGAAAACTGGGAAAACAGCTCAACACATAGTACAATCAAACAACATCAAACATTCTAAGCATATTACACAGATGGCAAGACAGTTAATGACAAAAATGTAGTATTATAACTGAAGTTATTGAAGAACATACGTCCGATTATCAGAAATACGCGTTCAACATATCTGAAGCAAATCCATGCTTTAATATGGTATGAAATAGTATAGTTTCATTTTTTAGCTGTCTATTAATCAGGTATTATAGAGTAAAGCGTTCTTTCTGCATTTTGATTTTGAGCTTTACTTTGTACCTGATGGTTATTCCGCTAATCGAGATTAAAATATGGAGCGTTCGGTGTTAAAAATTTAGTTGAACGCAGCCACAGGTTCATGTACCTTACCTTAGTATTAGACTTCATCTGTTGTTGTCTAAAGTATATCTTTATGATACTGGTATCAGGTTCATGTACCTTACCTTAGTATTAGACTACATCTGTTGTTGTCTAAAGTATATCTTTATGATACTGGTATCAGGTTCATGTACCTTACCTTAGTATTAGACTACATCTGTTGTTGTCTAAAAAATTGAAAACAACACTTTAAATAATTTCATGCGTCCGAAGCGCTTTTCTGGATTTACCTTCATCGGGAACGCTCAAAGCCAAACATTTGAAATCCGAGGGATGTATAAGTACCGAAACAGTTGAAGAGCTATATGACAAAAATACCTAAAACAAATAGCCAAATTCATATAAGGTCAACTTTGCCTGAGGGAGTTGAAACCTTAGTTTCTTTATAATTTCAAAATTTATAAACAGACAATTTTAGAAAGGTTTGTTATAAATCATGTCAGTACCGAAGTACTGACTACTGAGCTGATGATACCATCGGGGACTGATAGTCCACCAGCAGAAGTATCTCTTTATGAGGCTGGTATCAGGTTCATGTGCCTTACCTTAACATACGACTACATCTGTTGTTGTCTAAAGTATATTTTTATGAGGCTGGTATCAGGTTCATGTAGCTTACCTTAGTATTAGACTACATCTGTTGTTGTCTAAAGTATATCTTTATGAGGCTGGTATCTATGATGAGTTAATTTTTCCTTTACATAATTTTGATGTTATTAGCGGATCTTTAATATTATCTGTTGAGCTTTAAATACTGTATGGACACATTTTTTTTATTGATGGATGAACTAACTTATTTGCAGTTAATATATCCATACAGTCTAGTGTTGAAGTTTTTAGACATCAATAACTTTGTAAAACCTTTATGGAATTT
Source organism: Mytilus californianus (assembly GCF_021869535.1). Taxonomy (NCBI): domain Eukaryota; kingdom Metazoa; phylum Mollusca; class Bivalvia; order Mytilida; family Mytilidae; genus Mytilus; species Mytilus californianus. The sequence goes on along the minus strand of NW_026262679.1, from coordinate 24,542,549 downwards.
TACAAAACTTTTACACATCCAGAGATAAACTAAAAATTTAGAATGTATAGTGTGTGTGGACCATTGTTTGTCTATTCGTCGTTTTTCTTTTGGCCGGAGTATTGTCTGTTTTTCTTCTACTTGTGATGTCTGATTGTCTGCTTGGTTTATTCGTTACCTTTTTTCATTGCGAAATGGAGAGCTCCAGCAAGTCATCTACCTTCAACACTGTAAAAGCGTCGAAACCATAACATGACAACTTCTAAATCGACTCGGAGTGAAGATACATTATGAATTATTCTAATACATTATTCCCTAATAGCAAAACATACACGGAGCAAAAGTGACTGACGAAATTCCTATCTTTGGACATGCACCTTAGGGTATCATTCGACAGAGTAAATACAGTTTGTGAGGACTTACCCTCACACAGTTAAAAAGCACAATAGCAAAAGAAAAAAAGGCCATTTCCTAAAAAAATATCGATGATACAGTCTATAATCCTATTAAAGAGTGCTTGCAGTAAATAAAATCAAGTTGTCATCACTGTAACTAATGACAATTAAACATTGCCTTCCTGATATCAGTGCTTCTACATAGGATTGATAAATGTCATAAATATTGTCATAAAAAGTTATTGTGTAATGCCCTAAAAAATTTCTTTTGTTTTTGCCTTCTTTTTTTATTGTTTTGTTTAAAATGTTTTTATCTATTTATTTGTTTTGGATTTTTCATTTTCTTATATGTTTTTCCATTCATTGTTGAAATTTATTTTTTTTTAATTCTACAGGTACATATGGTAGTCTAGCGACGGGTTTTGGAGGATCAGAGAAAAATCCATCGGTATGGGTCTCAGCTATATATAGCAGAATGTGGGCTTTCGGTGGATGGTAAAATCATATGCATCTATGAGGGTAGATTGTATCAACAATGGTATTGAGACGACAAAAACAGACACAATGTTTGTTCGAGACAAATTGATAGACATAGAAACAGAGAATCTAAAACAAAACCTTCTGTTCTTTGCGTTGGAAGAAAAGTATGATAATGTTGAAACGAATGATGAAAATAAGGGGGGTGCAACGGGGACAGTGGATAAGAAGAGTGAAACGGTACAAATGAGTGAAAACTGTGTCGACACAGTGCTTAATTTTTGTGAACAATTTCTTAACATTGAAAATGCTAGAAACAAAATTAAAATTGAAAAGGCATACCGATTAGGAAAACCCAACACTAACGCGTCAAAGCCTAGACCAATCGTGGCTAAATTCTGCGATATGTCCGACAGGGAGTATGTCCGCAGTGTATCGAATCGCCTAAAGGAAACACATTTTGGTATAAGCCCCCATTATCCAAAGGTTGTGCTTGAAAAACGGAAAAAGCTTATTCCTATAATGAAACAACAGCGGAAAAATCAAAAGAAAGCATATATTGTCGGCGATAAGCTATTTGTTAACGGTCAGTTGTGGAGGGACTAAGGAACAGCGGAGTGTGATGTTAAACAAAACAGATGTAATAGTAAAACGGGAAATCATGAGTGTTTAAATATGTGTTCTTGGAATATTTCGAGAGGAATAATACGAAAGCTAAAAGATGGAAATTTTTTAAAAATTATAAAGAAATACGATATTCTGTGTTTCAATGAGTGCTGGGTCAAATTCCCTGGTGAATTTGATCTAAAAGGTTACGACAAAAAGTGTTTATATAGAGAGAAATGTAACGGGGGTGGAATAGTAGTGTTTTATAAAAAATGGATTAGCCCATTTATTGAAATTGTGAAATGTTGTGTGGATTGTATGATTTGGTTTAAGATTGATAAAAGTATAACACCTGATAATTTAGATTTATACATATGCTCTATATATATGCCTCCAGATAAAAATATGTTTTATCGTAAATATAACTGTGATGTATTTGATATTTTGCAAGAACAAATAGAATCTCTGTATAATATTGGTACTGTAGCTGTTTTAGGGGACCTAAATGGTCGTGTTGGGTTGAAACCGGACTATTTATTAAACGATTTCTTAGATCCATTTTTACAAGACAATATCTCATTTATTGATTATGAAAATGATAGGCAAGATTTTGTGCAGAGACATTCCGAGGATACAAAAGCGCCCAACAGTTTAGGACAAAGAATTTTACAATTATGTAAATCCTCCGGGTTACGCATCTGTAACGGACGTTTTGGAGAAGATAGTGGTAAAATAACTTTTAATAATAAAAATGGTTGTAGTGTAATTGACTATTTATTATTATCTGAGAATATGTTTAAGATTGTAAAGAGTTTTAACGTAGGAATGTTTACTAGTTTTTCATGTCACGCTCCATTGTCAGTTCAATTTTACCTTAGGGACAATACTGTAAATTTGATCAAAGATCAATGCTCATGTAGTAATCATGTTTATAATACTTTTAAATGGAGAAACGAGTGCGAAGATGACGTCAGAGAGAGTTTGTTGTCTAACGCCCAGCAGTTTGAGGATATGTTGATAAATATAGATGAAAATAGCGACACCAATATCTGCGTGGATGAATTAAATAAACTTTTGTCTGATATTTTTGAACAGTATACAAAGACAGAAATTAGACATAAAAAACACTGTGATATATGTACTGATGATTATAAACAATTTAAAACTACAACAGATAAACCCTGGTTTACAGATGAATGTAAAAACTTATATAATGCTTACCAACAGGCACTTGGAACTTTTAATAAGTACCGGTCCAATGAAAATAGACTCAGTCTTAATTTATCAAAACAGAAATATAAGTGGCTCGAAAATAAATTGAAGAGACAATATAAGAATCAAAGAGGTAACATGATGGCTTCGTTAAGAAGGACTAATCCGAAACAATTCTATAGGAAATTTAAGAAACGTAAAAAGGTTATACATCATAATATAACTTTAGAGCAGTTTGAAGAACATTTTAAGAAATTAACTTCAAACCCAGATATATATCCGCAGGATTTACCAGGCGAAAATACAGGTACTGTTTTCGATGAGCTTGACTCTCCATTTACGGAAAAAGAACTTGATGATGGTGTTAAAAAATTAAAACGAAACAAATCTACAGGATACGATAATATGATGAACGAGTACATTATTATGAGCAAAAATTTCATTAAACCTGTGTTATGTAAAATATTTAACTGTATTCTTACAATTGGTGACTTTCCTGAATTGTGGGTAAAAAGTATTATTATCCCTGTATTCAAAAAAGGTGATGTTAATGAGCCTGGAAACTTTCGTGGAATATCTCTTGTGTCCCATATTGGAAAGCTGTTTACAACTCTTATCAACGCTCGACTTACAAAATGGAGTAGAAACCATGATGTACTAACAGATGCCCAGTTTGGCTTCCGACCTGGTTATGGTACTACTGACGCCATCTTCGCTCTCAATTCCTTAATTTCTAAATCTTTGAGATCTGGTAAAAGATTTTATTGTTGTTTTGTAGACTATAAAACGGCGTTTGACAGTGTCGCACATATGAAATTATGGTTACGACTTATTAGATTAGGTGTAACTGGTAAACTATTAAATGTATTAGAATCTATGTATTCAAAACTTAAATGTTGTGTAAAATTTGATGGTAGTTTCTCAAAGTTCTTTAATAGTAATGTTGGTTTAATGCAGGGGGAATCATTATCCCCATTTTTATATTCATTGTACGTAAATGACATGGAAATAGAGCTTATTAGTCAAGGATGTCAACCTTATGAGTAAAAAATGTTGAACTTGTATTTACTTATGTATGCAGATGACACAGTATTGTTCAGCGAAAATATTGAAGATTTACAAAAGATGATTAATTGTTTAAATGTCTATTCTAATAAGTACAATTTATTTATTAATTGTTTAAAAACAAAAATTGTTGTATTCAGAAACAGAGGTCAAGTTAAAGCAAATGAGAGATGGTATTTAAATGGAAATTCAATAGATATGTGTGATGAATTTGTATATCTGGGTATTTTATTTAGATATAATGGTTATTTTACATATACCCAAAAATCATTAGCAAACCAAGGTCGTAAAGCATTATTTAGTTTGTATAGTAAATTGCAGGATGACTGTTTTAATTTTGAAACTATGCTGTCATTGTTTGACACGTTTGTAGCAAGTATTTTGAATTATAGTTGTGAAGTTTGGGGAAATCACAAATGTGATGATATCGAACAAGTTCAAATGAAATTCTTAAAACGTATATTAAAGGTGAAAGCATCTACTGTTAATTATATGGTTTATTGTGAGTTGGGACGATACCCTATGTTTATAGAAAGATATTGTCGAATGTTAAAATATTGGTTTAAGTTATTATGTACTGATAACTGTATTCTTAAATGCTGTTATGAAGAAATGCTCGAGAGATGTAATAAAAAACCAGACGACAAATATAACTGGGCCTGTCGAATTAGAGACATATTATACATGTATGGGTTCCAGGATGTATGGTTACATCAGGGTGTTCAAAATGTGTATTTGTTTTTAATTGAATTCAAAGATAGAGTAAAGGGTAGCTTTCATAGTGAAATGAATTCATTTTTTGAAGATTCGCCAAAATGTATGTTGTATAGATATGTATTTGACCCCAACATGTTACAATTTTATTTAGATCATGCTGTAAATTATATTTATAAACCATTTATTTGTAAATACCGCATATCTGCTCACTGTTTGAATATAGAAACTGGTCGATTTTATAATATTGAGAGACATCTGAGACTTTGTAATATGTGTGATAAACAAGTAATTGAAGATGAATATCATTTTATTTTAGTATGTGAAAAGTATAATGAACTTCGAAAGAAATTTATCAAACCATATTATTGGATTGGAGAAAACCTTCGAATTTTAAACTCGTACAACTGCTATCTGTTCATAATGTAAAGGAACTTAACAATTTAGGGAAGTTTTTATGTCTGGCCGAGAAGGCACGTAATTAAATTCATTTATAAATGCTTAATATGTGTTATATTTTATCATACTCTGCTGTACTGTTATATGGGTATACTTACTTATATGATTATTTGACTAATTGTTTAAATGTAAATATATTTCACTGATGTAATTGAAGATTTGTAATATTTACATTCTATAAGTTGTATTGCTTACGAATTAAAGATTATTATTATGTTTGAGGGCTGGTATCTCTAAATAAAGTAAACTAAAACACACAAACAGAATTGTAAATAATTATCTTTTTATTGCAACACAACAATGCTTAAATGATGATTTGTTTTGATAAAAAGAACCATGCCGTTTGTTATTGTAACAAAACTATCTATTTATTACAATTTTCAATGTCGAGATGGCCAACCACATACAATACAGCCTAGTAAAGCAGAACCTTATTGGGCTTCTACCTTTTCTGACATAAATTAAAAACACATTATACTAGATTATTTTCTTTAAAATTCAATATAAAAATAAGGAGATGTGGTATGATTGCCAATGAGACAAATATTCACCAAAGTTTAAAAAAAGTTGATGTAAGCAATTATAGGCAACCGTACGGCCTTCCGAGTCGATTTAGAAGTTGTCATGTTATGGTTTCGACGCTTTTACAGAGTTGAAGGTAGATGACTTGCTGGAGCTCTCCATTTCGCAATGAAAAAAAGGTAACGAATATACCAAGCAAACAATCAGACATCACAAGTAGAAGAAAAACAGACAATAACCTGGCCAAAAGAAAGACATTCTTAATTTTAATTTATCTCTTAATGTGTAAAAGTTTTGTAAAATTCCATAAAGGTTTTACAAAGTTATTGATGTCTAAAAACTTCAACACTAGACTGTATGGATATATTAACTGCAAAAAAGTTAGTTCATCCATCAATAAAATACGAAAAAAGAGAAGAAAATATTCACAAAATTTTGCTTTAGATGCTATCTTTTAATCACGAAAAACTTCTGTCCACGTTTGATAATATTAAGTGAAGGTTTGATAAAGTTAATGACGTCTAAAAAACTGTAACCCCAAACTGTATCTAAATGTTAATTGTCAGAAACACTAAGTTCATTTCTCAGTAAAATACGAACAAATGAACTATTTTCAAATTTGATCTAGATGTTTCTTGCTTCATCTTGAAAACATTTCTGTCCAAGTTTCGCAAATTTCCATGAAGGTTTGACAAAATTACTGATTTTAAAAAAAGAACTTCATACCTTGTAATTTACATTTTTTGAAAGCATTCTTTATTGAAAACATTCGATGGTTATGATCAGAATTAACCATTTGATTTCTAGCTCTCAATATTGTCAAGGACCATTAATGAAGAATTGAAATTCTTTTTTTTACATACCACGACTTATCATGACAAATCCACCAATGACTTTACATACCTCGACTTATCATGACAAATCCACCAATGACTTTACATACCTCGACTTATCATTAAAAATCCACCAATGACTTTACATACTTCGACTTATCATGACAATTCCACCAATGACTTTACAAACCTCGACTTATCATGACGAATACACCAATGACTTTACATACCTCGACTTATCATGACGAAACCACCGATGACTTTACATACCCCGACTTATCATGACGAATCCACCTATGACTTAACATACCCTACTTATCATGACGAATCCACCAATGACTTTACATACTTCGACTTATCATGACGAATCCATCAATGACTTTACATACCTCGACTTATCATGACGAATCCATCAATGACTTTACATACCTCGTCTTATCATGACAAATCCACTAATGACTTTACATACCCCGACTTATCATGACGAATCCATCAATGGCTTTACATACCTCGTCTTATCATGACGAGTCCACCAATGACTGTACATACCTCGACTTATCATGACAAATTCACCAATGACTTTACATACCTCGACTTATCATGACGAATCCATCAATGACTTTACATACCTCAATTTATCATGCCGAATCCGCCAATGACTTTACATACCCCGACTTATCATGACGAATCCATCAATGACTTTACATACCTGGACTTATCATGACGAGTCCGCCAATGAATTTACATGCCTCGACTTATCATGACGAATCCACCAATGACTATAACGACCAGAATACAAATTTTGATTACAGTAAAAATAATTTGTGTAGCTACTCCAAGTCTTACACTGATACAGTTTGATACAGCAGCTGTCACTGTAATAAAAGAATACCTAGGATCAGGTAACAGATTGTAGATTTCATAACGTGTATTTGATATTAAGACAGCATAGTGAAGACATCTGGTATTAAATTCAATAAATTTAGGTTTTTAGCATTTCAGAAACCTCGTCAGTGAATACAATTAGTGAAGAATTTGGGTTTAACGTTAAGGTGACTGCTAAATCTAAAAAAAACTTAGAACAAATGAGAAATTTAGACAATCTCAAAACATTTGCTGTGTACCAAACTAATTGATGTTAAATAGTCTTACATTATTATTTACATATTAACTCTGAGAAAGTCATTTTACTCACTTATCACTGTTACGGCCACTATCTATTTGAACAGAAAACTCCGGCCACAGTTTTCAAATATAGCTTTTGACATGTATTCTGCTACTGTAAGACCTAGAATTATTTGTCCCGATGGTCCTGTGATTAATTGGGACCACATATACATAAACGCTGGAAACCTGCCAAAGACAGCCAACAAATAACCTAAGTCGCCACCTGATTTTGGAACAAGTGCACCCAACTCTGCGAACACTAACGCCGCTGTAATAGGAGCATGATAATTTTTTTAACATAAAGTACTAGTATATATAACAGGTAAGAACGCCGGTTAAAACATATCATTCTAGTGTTGAAATGCAAAGGATATTTGCTTTAAGAGACCGGAAGATCGAAAGCAAGTAACGGCAAATTGAAATAAAATATTTGTTGAAATGGTTGAATATGAGAGTTATGAATCCTATGTATTCATTCTGATTTAAAATTATTTTTTGTAACACATTCTTTTTTAAAAAGAACTTTTTAAAAAAAAAACGACTAAAACGAGAACTTACCAAGTATTGACATAAATCCACATACGCACCATATGACCAGACTAAGACCAACAGACCCGGTATTTGCTAGAAAAAAACAAAAAAGTGAAAAAGTATATTTTAACAAAACGCATTTGACTAACAGGTCGAACAGCAAATGTTCTTAAATCCTGCTGACTGCCATTGGCGATTGCCAAATAAACGGATCACAAGGTGTAATAAATGGATCTTAACTATGAATTTAATACCAAACAGAAAACAATAAACTTGCGGCAAAGATGGTATACCGCAAACAAAGGTGCAAAGATTTTTTGTACACCATATCCGGATTTCGACAATTAATGTCTCTTCAGTGATTTTAGGAATCGAAACGGTTATTGGAAGGCCACATAATTTACCTCAATTTAGGATAGACTCTTGAATTTTGAGGACTCAAAATAGGATGAACGGATCATATAAACCCAAAGGCAAATATAATACAAGCCCAAACGAAAAAATATAAACAAGTCTAAATTGAAAACAACGTTCAAACCTATGATTGCGTTGGATTAAAACAGCAATTTTTATACGTGTGCATGAAAAACAAATTTCTTTTTAGAGGGGTCTAAATACAGCACAAACAAAATTTTCCAAAAGACCAAAAAAGTGAAAAAGTATATATATATATATATATAAACGCCTAAAAAGTGTACAAAACAACACAAATATTAAAAAAAGGAAACAATAAATGTAAGTATCTATAAATATTTCGGATAACAGATATCCTTCATCAGTATGATTATGATGTAAAATGAATCATATCAATGTATTCTAATTTAACTATAACAATCTTAAAATTTATACAATTAAAACCGAACACAACAACGCTTGTACAATTCTAAAATTTCAAAAATGACGTAGGTTATTTAGGTATTTACAACAGAGACTGCATAGATATGCTTCTAATAAAAATAGTAATGTGCGATATGAACTGGTACATTTCTAAAATTTCAAAGGTGACGACAGTTAAGATATTACAACAAGGACTGCGTACAAATACATTCTCAATGAACAGCACTGACCGATTTGAGCTGGTATAATATTTCAAATTTGACGACGGTAAAGTAATTACAACAGAGGCTGCGTATTTAAACATCCCAAATAAATAGCAGTTTGATAATGATTAAAAAAGAGAATAATAATAATAATTTTGACAAAGGTTAAGCAGTGGCGGATCCAGAGGGCGTACGAACCCCCCCCCCCCCACCCACCCACCCCCCAATCCCCCACCCACCCCCCCCCCCCCCCTTTTGCTTCACTTTTCTTTTTTTTTTTTTTTTTTTTTGTAAAATGATTAATCAGACTAGACTTCGTGAACTTTACCATTTCCCGTGTATTTAATTTTTACTGATAAAGACATTTTTCGCTCGTATTTACTGTAATATATTATTGATTATGTCAAAGTCATGTGATTCTCTACGGTGGAGTTGACCAGTTCGTCGAAAAAAACGTCACTCAGTCATTTTGAAATTCAAATTACAGTAACACATTGCTTAGGCGGAGGATGACAAGCATGACGCATTCAAAGCGACAAAGTATTGAGCAAGAACGTATTGACTTCTATTTCACAATTCCACCCAACAGAAAGTAATACTCTATTACACTCTCATGAAAAAAAAGTTCCACAGCAATATTATTTACCTACGAAAACATGTTTAACCCCACACGCCCCAGCCCATTAATAACATTGCTGAATAGTGATCCCCAGTCAGTAAGCTCTAGATATAGATTTAAAGTCTAAGGTACGGACCGTTTGATCTGAGTGGGCAGTCTGAGATATTTTAGAGAAAAAAATCTGACCTTGATTTTTGCCTTAAACAAAAATTCTGGCCGTATCTGGATTGAAAACAATAATCTTGTCCACTTTTTTGCTATTAGAAAAAAATATTTTCAACAGAATTATTTAGCATTAAATGAACATGATGAATAAAAAACGTGCGTAATTTTTTTTTGGGGGGGGTTGCATGTGAATCCCATATCTGACCGGAATGTCTGTTTCGCCGAACTGATATACTGAATACTTTTTTCAAGGCCCGACTGCAACCTGCCTGCTGGGTGAGGCCTAAATGTCTCCATGTGTCGACCGTCATTCACAACTTCATTGTCATTTCCGACTAAATCGTAGCCTTTGGTTGGTTTGGAATCCCTCACTTCCCTTGTTGGGTAAAACATTTCAACCAAACATATGGATGAAAATTGCTTGTTTGTCTTTCTTCGTGTCGGTCGTATTGTAAATTTCATTGAATAGCCGTATATCTTGTTTACAACAAGAAATCTGTGAGGTTATGCTAACTAACCATACAAACGAGAATTTTCCATGTCCATTTTTTACTGACAAATCCCACATCAAATATATTAATTAGTACATAGCTTTGGATCCATCCAATCAATTCATAATAGACAATTGATGGAGAGAATACGGCACCAAAAATGTCCAACCGCTACACTTACTATACTACTATAGAATGCATTTTTTACTTATTTTATGTTTTTGGTCAAAAAAAGGTCCAAAAAAATGTTCGCCAACTTTAATACTACGCCCCCCCCCCCCCTTTCCAAAAACCTGGATCCGCCCCTGTTAAGTAATTGTACGTGACTGCGTACTTATCCATCCCAAATGAATATTCTACCCTGCGATTTAAATTGGTATAATTCTGCAATTGTAGAGTTGACAAAGGTAAAGGAATAGATCACTCGACCACCTAGGCTAAATAAAAATATAGGTGGTCGGTGTAATGCCTTTCATCGTCGGCTTTATCTAGGGTTGTAACACAGATCATGATGTATAGTGGCAAGTAGATGGTATACCTTTTTAGATCAGATATTTTGTCTGTCGTAAAGGATGATAATGTTAATTATCATGCCACCACATCAAATTTTAATTTTATTATACACGTCTAAACATGTGACAACTTTATGACAGACATTCTCCATCGGATAATACGTGATTATATAGGGCTAACACCATAATATATGTATATAAGTCTAAAGATTTGCACAACGGTACTAATATAAGATGGTAATATGCGAAGATGATGTAATACAATCGTGTTGACAAATATTTCGGCTTACCAATTTGTAAAAATTATTGACACTGACGAAGGCTATTTGTTAAGCGAAATATTTGTCAACACGATTTTATTACATCATCTTCGTATATTACCATATTATATTAGTACCGTTGTGCAAATCTTTAGACTTATATATTTTTTGCCCTATCTGCGCAGCATCGTCTATTCTAGTCGTTCCGGTACACATTAAATTTGCTGGTTATATATATAATGTGAAGTTGAAAAATGTCCAGACTTCAAATTTGTAATAAAGATATAACAAATGGCCCCGTACATCATTTGACGTATTGTTTACCCTGTAGGTCCGCTTTCTAACAATAACGTACAATTTTACGAGCCCGAAAATGCCAAGGCTGGTCACATTATGTTCATATGTCGAAAAAAAAAAAGACTTCTTTGACAAATCAATATACCCGCTGAGAAGAACAGTACCTTACCTATTATTCCACCGACTATCAGGGCCACTCCACTACAGAACCCTAATCTTCTTTTAATATGGACAGCATCTACCCGTTCTGTAATCACTCTCAACTCTTTTTCCAGAGTAACATTATTTGTTTCAATCATTTTTTTCAATTTATAGTCTTGATCAACATTTACAACAATGAATAGCACATGAGTGACTTAATTTCAATGGTGCATTCCTTAATCCATGCTACATCAACTGAAGCCGGGTGGTACGTTACATATCAATTAGATATTTACTTCATTTTAAAATCTATAAAAAAGACAACTCATTTACATTGATATGCAAATGATTGTCATAAATGTTTAAGTGATATGTAAGATGTTGATGAATGACATAATCGTTGCATCTGGGGGAATGTAAGCGAAATTATTATTATAATCATACACACTAAGTTTACAACTGTTTTCGAGGGTTATGAACATCGTTGGTCTTTTTGGTTTTTGTTCTTTGGTTTTGTAACGCAAAAAGATAAATCAATAAACTATTAATACACGAAAAGGAATTGCTAAGTAAAAAAATGTGTGTTTTTTTTTTAAATCTTTTGACTACTGTGAAAAAAGTACATCCCACTTGGTGACGTTATTACCCCGTTGACATAGAGTGTCTTGTCATCTATCTGGCAAGTGTGTTTCTTGATTACGTTTTATCCGCTTTAACATCTTGCTGCGATTAGCGGGTATCATCATGACGAAAGCAAGAGCAATCTACAATATTGAAAAAAGACAATAAAAAATCAGCCGGTATCATCATGACGAAAGCAAGAGCCATCTTCATTTTTCAGCCGGTATCATTAATCTAATTTAATTTTCTTTCTTTAAAAACATTACTGATAGATTTATACTGTGCTTTTCTTTTGAATGTCAAGGGGCCTCGGTGGCCGAGTGGTCTAAATAGTTACTACTGTAATCACTAGACAGTCAACTCTGTGGTTGTGAGTTCGAACCCCGCTCGTGCGGGTGCACTCGAATCCAATCTTAATTGACTAGATCAGTTTTCCTATCGAAGGTCGGTGGTTTTCTCCGGGCACTCCGGCTTCCTCCACCAATTAAAACTGGCCGCCACGAAATAGCCCAAATGCGGTGCTTAAAAGTGGCGTTAAAACACCGAAAACCAATATTTCGAATGTTCTCATTTACAGACTCATAATGATGATGCACGCATGTATTTATTTCGGAATAACTATTAAACCGAATCTACAGGGAAAAAATCCTTCATGTATAACACTTTACAGTGCATGGACAGTCATTCATCATAAAAAGAAAGAAAAACACTCATTTGCCATTGAAAGAAAACGATGAGTATGTTCTCATCTTCATTAGAGTATAATCTTGGTAGAGTATGGCCCAAGTACGTCGCCGATTATCCGATGCATTTATAGGTCAAATAAACTAACTAATTAGTGGACCATTTTAGTGAATTGCATCTTTGTATCTAACTACTTCCCAACGAGCGGGACTGCCTGTCAAATTGATTCCCAGATTTCAAAGGATTGACTAATTGGATATGCAGTTGTTACATTGAATTTTTTTGTTTTTATATTCACAAAGGTGGAAATAGCAGGAATCGGAACATTATTATGTATGTTAAGATAGTACAAAAATTCTGGGAATAGCTCCTCTCTAGCAGCAGCAAAACATATCCTGAAAAAGAACAAAACAAGTAAACAAACGGTACTTAAATAACTCTGACCGTTTCTGAGTAAGTTTATATATTTATACATTTGGGACGCAGGAAGCACTGTGCGATTAAGTTTTACCTTTCTTTAATATTTTTGCTGAAAATCGGTCATACGTGGAATTATGATACGAGGTTGAGCACGAATTGTTAGTGTATGAAACCTCCTGGTAAAACGCATGTATTCTGTTTCTAAGGGAAGCTACATTTTGTTCGTTAACAAGCGTTACAAACAGTGGTGTGCACGGTTTGGAGACCCCGTCTACTTATACTGTTGCAGCGAGTGTTTGCTGATCAGATCATATCTTACTTCTGCTTTCGTACAGGTTTAAAACAGGCCCTATAAACTTTCATATGTGTTTTATACTTCTGGCTTTAGACAGTTCGAAACAGGTTTTATTTACACATACGTATGGTACATTTTCGAAATAAAGATGCAGGAAGTTGTGAAAGACCTAACATAATATGAGATACTTATTCCTCTTTTAGTGTAGGTTTATTGCTAGTGTTGGTTTAATTTATAGAGTTTTAGTGTTTTTGTATTGGTATCATTGTTTTACACTCATTTGTTAATGCTTTTCAATTTACAAGAAACTGGTACGAATTCGAGCTTATAAAAATGAGAGGCTGGTAGCTCGCGTAACACGTTACATACCAAAAACAAATAAATGCACTATGAATTAAAGCGGTGAAATCATTAGATATGCAAAGTGAATGAATGGTCTTTTGGTAAAAATCATAAGATTAATTTCTGTATTGAATTAATACGAATACAATGTAAAGAGCTCACAAATTCACCACCCGATGTGTATAGATGGCAATGTTTTGCAGTGTAAAAACCTGAAAATATTGAAAGTTTCATTAAAGTATAGGAAAATTTGTGGATACAGGATGTCTACCCTTTTATTGGTTGTGAATTCAGGATATCTACTTCGAACAAGCAAATGGACAGCACAATTGCGATACCACCGCTTCAGTTAGCAGGAGTATAACAAAGTAGAACTATGTTTTCACCTTGCTGTAATAAAACTGCCTCCGTTCATTGATCCATGCACAGAACAAGCCACAACAATGGGAATGAACACAACTGCTGTAGGGATAACGAACTCAGCCCAAGACTGTAAAACAATGACAAAGTTAGTTCTGTTCAAGAATTAACTGGTGAGTAAAAACAATATGAGATGACGTACAAAATTATGTTGCTTCGTACAACATGGCTTTCTGTATTTATCTTATCACTTTTAAATTTATGGAAAAAGATGAAAACATTTCTACAAGGAAGACAAAATGACTTACAAAAATAAGAATTTACAAAGAGTCATTAAAAATACCAAGTCAAAGATGGATAGACAGTCCTCAATCGAATGCCATGATAATACACAAATTAAAGATAAATACGCAAAAATGAATGATTGTGGAAACGTAAAATGTACGCTCTTACAACGAATTTTTGAAAGATCATTTATTCCCCGGAGTAACCTAAAGAAAAACATCTACAATCGTTTGCAGAAGGTTCGTGCAGTGTCTTATAAACGTATCATTAATCCTGAATTTTTTAAAGCGATCTTAGGAAACTTTTACAAACATCTTGGATTTTTTACACAAATCTTAGTTTATTGATTCACATTTTGCATTGTTCTATATTGATCTAATTGAAGCCTCACCTTTTTGTTGGCAAATAGTGTTATAAGCAGAATTTCGCTGGCACAACTTAAGCTGTTAACTAGGTTTGTGGTATTGCCGGAAAATTGAGATGATGGATGGCTATTTAACGTCCAGCGGCAAACTAATATGCATATTCATTACGAAAACATGTTAATATTATATGAATAATTACCATGCTTTGTACCAGACCGACAGGCTGAGCCGGATTTTTTAACGTGCTAGTTCACAAGGTAACAGTCCGCAGGAAGACATGTCACCTTACCAGGACACAATACCACGAGACTACCGAGGCGGTGTCGAAACATTGAGCGCTTATGGAAGATTAAAAGGGTACCAGTGGCAATTTATTTTATTGCATGAGAAAACGGAAATCAACATTGTATATAATATTTTCAAACGGTCATGCCTGTAAATGAATGAATAAATAATAATATTAAACCTACAACACCCGTTGCCCACGATGACAAAAACTCTTCTTTGGTCAATACAGTGAGGTATGATATATTAACTAAGATATACAAGATCAGGACAGTCAATATGGAAGTTATGATGCACAAAGGTAGGTTTCTGAAACATGGTATAAAAACAGACGGAAATAACAGTTGAAAATGAATATTTGAAGATAAAAAAGCAGTTTATAAATATATAATGTACAAGAAGAACTGGATGAACTTGTATTTTAAAACTTAAATCACCAGAAGAATTTTTGAATAAGTAGATAGCTCATTACGGGTTAAATGTGATCAATTTATAAAGTTTGAACTCTGCTGGATAGTTGTCTCGTTGACAATCGTACCACATCTCCTTATTTTTATATTCAAGTAGAATACATTTCTAGTGGTCATCGTCCAAGACGGATTTATATAAGAGCACTTGTTTCCTAATCCCAATTATTGAATCTATGTATATTTCGTATTTATGTCTTTACCCTTGTAGCTATATATTATAACGATTTCTTTAATAAAATATGTTTACTGACGTCAGACACGCGAAGCAATGAATGTGGTTTTTATTTGATAGATGCTTTTGTGCTTTTTTTGTAAATAATTGTTTGTTTTGATATTGTAACACAGTGATGACTGCTGTACCCATTTTTTGACTATTTTATTTATAATGTCTGTTTTGTTCACGCATCGTTGTAAATATAACGGAATTTGATAAGACTGTCGTACCAGTGAGAGGTTTAGCGCTATAAAACCAGGTTCAATCCACCATTTTCTACATTTGAAAATGCCTGTACCAAGTCAGGAATATGACAGTTGTTGTCCATTCGTTTGATGTGTTTTGTCATTTGATTTTGCCATGTGATTAGGGACTTTCCGATTGAATTTTCCTCAGAGTTTAGTATTTTTGTGATTTTACTTTTAACAGCAAAACGGTAAGATATGAAAGTTGAGCACAGACAGTAAGTTCCAAAATGTCGAGAAAACATAACCTAATCGACAAGCGGTTAATATAATATTTCTCCGCTAATATAAAAATAAGGAGATGTGGTATGTTCAAAAATGCTTCTGTTTTCATACTATGTTTCAGAAACCTACCGTTTGAAAATATTATATACAATGTTGATTTCCGTGTTCTCATGCAATCAAATAAATTGCCACTGGTACCCTTTTCTTAGTGTTCCACAGAACAGGGTAACAATAGGATATATAATGTCTTCGCACATGTCATCGTAAATCATATTTTGACGAAACCTCTATTAATCTTTCATAAGCGCTCAATGTTTCGACACCGCCTCGGTAGTCTCATGGTATTGTGTTCACCCTGAGTGCGGGTGGTCCTGGGTTCGAAACAAAGACTTTAAAATTGGTTTTTGCTGCTTCTCCGCTAAGCACGCTGCATTAAGGAGTAAGTGTAAAGACTGATCGGCGCGGTGTCAGAATAATGTGTCCTGGTAAGGTGACATGTCTTCCTGCGGACTGTTACCTTGTGAACTAGCACGTTAAAAAAATCCGCCTCAGCCTGTCGGTCTGGTACAAAGCATGGTAATTATTCATATTACATTTACATGTTCTCGTAATGAATATGCATATTAATTTGCCGCTGGACGTTAAACAGCCATCATCCATCATTATCAATTTTCCGGCAATACCACAAACCTAGTTAACAGCTTAAGTTGTGCCAGCGAATATCTGCTTATAACACTATTAGCCAACAAAAAGGTGAGGCTTCAATTAGATCAATATAGAACAATGCAAAATGTGAATCAATAAACTAAGATTTGTGTAAAAAAATCCAAGATGTTTGTAAAAGTTTCCAAAAATCGCTTTAAAAAAATCAGGATTAATGATACGTTTATAAGACACTGCACGAACCTTCTGCAAACGATTGTAGATGTTTTTCCTTATGTTATTCCGGGGAATAAATGATCTTTCAAAAATTCGCTGTAAGAGCGTACATTTAACGTTTCCACAATCATTCATTTTTGCGTATTTATCTTTAATTTGTGTATTATCATGGCATTCGATTGAGGACTGTCTATCCATCTTTGACTTGGTATTTTTAATGACTCTTTGTAAATTCTTATTTTTGTAAGTCATTTTGTCTTCCTTGTAGAAATGTTTTCATCTTTTTCCATAAATTTAAAAGTGATAAGATAAATACAGAAAGCCATGTTGTACGAAGCAACATAATTTTGTACGTCATCTCATATTGTTTTTACTCACCAGTTAATTCTTGAACAGAACTAACTTTGTCATTGTTTTACAGTCTTGGGCTGAGTTCGTTATCCCTACAGCAGTTGTGTTCATTCCCATTGTTGTGGCTTGTTCTGTATATGGATCAATGAACGGAGGCAGTTTTATTACAGCAAGGTGAAAACATAGTTCTACTTTGTTATACTCCTGCTAACTGAAGCGGTGGTATCGCAATTGTGCTGTCCATTTGCTTGTTCGAAGTAGATATCCTGAATTCACAACCAATAAAAGGGTAGACATCCTGTATCCACAAATTTTCCTATACTTTAATGAAACTTTCAATATTTTCAGGTTTTTACACTGCAAAACATTGCCATCTATACACATCGGGTGGTGAATTTGTGAGCTCTTTACATTGTATTCGTATTAATTCAATACAGAAATTAATCTTATGATTTTTACCAAAAGACCATTCATTCACTTTGCATATCTAATGATTTCACCGCTTTAATTCATAGTGCATTTATTTGTTTTTGGTATGTAACGTGTTACGCGAGCTACCAGCCTCTCATTTTGATAAGCTCGAATTTGTACCAGTTTCTTGTCATTTGAAAAGCATTAACAAATGAGTGTAAAACAATGATACCAATACAAAAACCCTAAATAAACTCATCATGTAACGAAGTCAGTAAGTTGATAAATAATTTTTATTATGTAATTACAAAGTTAAGACTGTTTCTAAAGTTCAAATGTTCGATTGTTCACAAACTGTCTTTAAAGTTGAATTGTTCGAATGTTCATATCGTCACACGGACACGTGATCGTATAGTGGTATAACTGTTCGGTCCTGACTGAGTAATTCGGATGGTTAGTGAATAAATTCCAGCCTACCCACAAGGGGGGAGACCTTGGCGGATCTCCTGTCGGAATCTATCTGTACGAATCTATCTCGTTCGAGTCCAAAGCTGGATCTTATATAGTTCAGTGGGCCATACAAACGGTCCATAGCTGTAGGCCGGTTACGTAGTAGTCTGGTTGTGGAGTAATACTAGTCTGTGGTTAATTGTCGAACTATGCAATTAACCCCTGACGGATACATGTTATTTCACAGTAGACATGGTCATTTATTGGCTGCAGGGTATATGTCTATAATATTCGTACAGATTGTTATTAAGTGTCTAAAGGTTACATGTAATCGTTTCGGATTTGCTGTATTTAGTTACTTCCTGATGATTAACGTATGGAACACAATTGTGTTACATAATGCCTTCCATCCAAAATAGAACGAAAGTTCAATAAAATACGGTATTTTTCTTCCTGTAGGTTATTCTAATAGTTTATTGTAAGGTTTCCGGTAACCATCATCACAAATCTAGTTCATAAAATTCGGCAAATCCAACATCTGGATACATAGAGTTCATATGATTCATAAAGTTCAAGATTTGGGTATATATTGTGCATACTTTTTCCCGTCACCATTATAGCATATTGTTCATCAACTGCTGGAAAGGGCACACATCTTTGTACACGTGTCAGAACATCATTATAAATTTACAATCAAATAAGTTCAATTCGATCATTTTATATAACCCTACACCTACATGATACCTATACAAATAAATACTAAAATTTTTATGTGTTACTTTGTTACCAATTGTAATACTTTTACTTCTTTAACCTTAGTGTCTCATTATTCAATCTTAACGCTAAAAATACACCACAGATTTATTCTCATCACTCTTAAAAATATTTAAGATTACATTGATAAAATTTAACTACGTCTTGCGCAATTTGTTACTGACTCTATATTTCCTATTTGACAACAACACCTTGTTGCGAAAAAAAAAATGCCTTTCTCCTTAATCTATTACATTTTTCCAAAACAAGTTTATAGTTTCTTCATCATAATCTTTCCTTTCTTTTTTATATATATATCATTTTAATTTGCTTTAAAACATCAGCAACCTACTGCCAATCTTTTTTATACATTTCATTATGACTGAATGTATATATGTTGAGATTTCATTCCTTTTATTTTTTTTTTTTTAAACTTGACTTACTTCTTAAAAACCAAAACAATTTAAAGTTTGTTCTATGCTTATTAATGAACAAAACCCATTGTTTAGACTCATGTTTTGTTTTACTACTAAATTAATTATTTTCTTATTCTTATTTTAATTTCTGATAATTATCCTCACAATTGTTAAAAAAAATCAATTTTATTTTAATGCTAGTTTTCCTTTAATATCCGTTATATATTTCACTTAGATTTTGTCATTAGTCATGAAGTTCATATGTCTCTCATTTTTTTTACAAATATCGATCTACCACAAAAATACTGTAAATCCCTTAGGGCAAAACATATCAACATTTATCTTTAATGTGCTATTTTCTGAAGATACTTCTCTTTATCTATTAACATTTATTTTATGTAAATAAGGCGTAATCTAACACCATAAAACAACTTGCACCATTTAATTAGTTAACATCACTTATGTTAATCGTCCGAAGAAGGGGTTGGAATCTAAAATTATAGACTATTTGTTTTCTCTAAACAAATGTGCGTAAACACTACCCAACTGCGTAAACCCATAATCATCAATGGCAATAACACGCAAACAATGTATCCTCAATGTACCCTTAACTTCATCTACCAAAGGTTCTAAATCAACCTTCATATATACCGGTGCTCTACTAATTTTACGTCAGATATATATTTTCTAGAATAATTGAATGTATCTTCAAGAAAACAATCCATAATATATATGATCAAAAACCATAAATACGAAAAAATGCTATAGTATCAGACATTTTACTTTTTTTTTTTACATATTTACTCTAAACGAAAAACTAGCTTCTTCAAACTTAAAAAAAAAAGTTTTATTTTTAAGAATCATACTTATTATATATAACGTATCCTCTCTATTAAATAACTGCATATAAAAATAACTAAAAAAATATCTTCAATTGTTTTAAGAATATGTGTATTCATAATTCTTAAATTGACGTACAATATCTAAAAATACTAATAAAAAATTTCGTGCGAACCACAGCTCGTGAACAAACTTCTGAGTTTAAGCCTTTTAAATATACGGCCTCACTCCCTTTAAAATTAAAAACTGTACTTAACATGTGTGCCATCCCTTGAAAAGTCATTTCTACTTTTTGCACTGACATAGAAATATCTTGATTGTCCATAAAGAAAAATGAAAGTAACTTAGTTCTTACGTTTTATATTCCTTTGCGTTGTTTTAGCTTCAATCCAAGTCGATCCTGGTCACGGCACCAATTTTACGACTTGTAACGAAGTCAGTAAGTTGATAAATAATTTTTATTATGTAATTACAAAGTTAAGACTGTTTCTAAAGTTCAAATGTTCGATTGTTCACAAACTGTCTTTAAAGTTGAATTGTTCGAATGTTCATATCGTCACACGGACACGTGATCGTATAGTGGTATAACTGTTCGGTCCTGACTGAGTAATTCGGATGGTTAGTGAATAAATTCCAGCCTACCCACAAGGGGGGAGACCTTGGCGGATCTCCTGTCGGAATCTATCTGTACGAATCTATCTCGTTCGAGTCCAAAGCTGGATCTTATATAGTTCAGTGGGCCATACAAACGGTCCATAGCTGTAGGCCGGTTACGTAGTAGTCTGGTTGTGGAGTAATACTAGTCTGTGGTTAATTGTCGAACTATGCAATTAACCCCTGACGGATACATGTTATTTCACAGTAGACATGGTCATTTATTGGCTGCAGGGTATATGTCTATAATATTCGTACAGATTGTTATTAAGTGTCTAAAGGTTACATGTAATCGTTTCGGATTTGCTGTATTTAGTTACTTCCTGATGATTAACGTATGGAACACAATTGTGTTACAATCATAGATACCAGGATTAATTTTTGTATTTACGCCAGACGCGCGTTTCGTCTACAAAAGACTCATCAGTGACGCTCAAATCCAAAAAAGTTTAAAAAGCCAAATAAAGTGCGAAGTTGAAGAGCATTGAGGACCAAAATTTCTAAAAGTTTTGCCAAATACAGCTAAGGTTATCTATTCTTGAGGTAGAAAAGCCTTAGTATTTCAAAAATTCTAAAGTTTTGTAAACAGTTAATTTATAGATATGACCATATCAATAAAACTCTATAAAAAAAAAACCAACACTAGCAATAAACCTACACTAAAAGAGGAAAAAATATCTCACATTATGTTAGGTCTTTCACAACTTCATGCATCTATATTTCGAAAGTGTACCATACGTATGTGTAAATAAAACCTGTTTCCAACTGTCCTAAAGCCAGAAGTATAAGACACATATGAAAGTTTCTAGGGCCTGTTTTAAACCTGTACGAAAGCAGAAGCAAGATATGATCTCATCAGCAAACACTCGCTGCAACAGTATAAGTAGATGGGGTCTCCAAACCGTGCACACACCCTGTTTGTAACGCTTGTTAACTAACAAAATGTAGCTTCCCTTAGAAACAGAATACATGCGTTTTACCAGGAGGTTTCATACACTAGCAATTCGTGCTCAACCTCGTATCATAATTCCACGTATGACCGATTTTCAGCAAAAATATTAAAGAAAGGTAAAACTTAATCACACAGTGCTTGCTGCGTCCCAAATGTATAAATAGATAAACTTGCTCAGAAACGGTCAGAATTATTTAAGTACCGTTTGTTTACTTGTTTTGTTCTTTTTCAGGATATGTTTTGCTGCTGCTAGAGAGGAGCTATTCCCAGAATTTTTGTACTATCTTAACATACATAATAATGTTCCGATTCCTGCTATTTCCACCTTTGTGAGTATAAAAACGAAAAAAGTTCAATGTAACAACTGCATATCCAATTAGTCATTCCTTTGAAATCTGGGAATCAATTTGACAGGCAGTCCCGCTCGTTGGGAAGTAGTTAGATACAAAGATGCAATTCACTCAAATGGTCCACTATATAAGTTAGTTTATTTGACCTATAAATGCATCGGATAATCGGCGACGTACTTGGGCCATACTCTACCATGATTATACTCTAATGAAGATGAGAACATACTCATCGTTTTCTTCCAATGGCAAATGAGTGTTTTTCTTTCTTTTTATGATGAATGACTGTCCATACACTGTTAAGTGTTATACATGAAGGATTTTTTTCACTGTAGATTCGTTTTAATAGTTATTCCGAAATAAATACATGCGTGCATCATCATTATGAGTCTGTAAAGGAGAACATTCCAACGATTGGTTTTTGGTGTTTTAACGCCACTTTAATGCAGCGCATTTGGGCTATTTCGTGGCGGCCAGTTTTAATTGGTGGACGAAGCCGGAGTGCCCGGAGAAAACCACCGACCTTCGATAGGAAAACTGACAATTCTAGTCAATTAAGATTGGATTCGAGTGCACCCGCACGAGCGGGGTTCGAACTCAAAACCTCAGTGTTGACTGGCTAGTGATTACAGTAGTAACTACTTAGACCACTCGGCCACCGAGTCCCCTTGACATTCAAAAGAAAAGCACAGTATAAATCTATCAGTAATGTTTTTAAAGAAAGAAAATTAAATTAAATTAATGATACCGGCTGAAAAATGAAGATGGCTCTTGCTTTCGTCATGATGATACCGGCTGATTTTCTACTGTCTTTTTTCAATATTGTAGATGGCTCTTGCTTTCGTCATGATGATTCCGGCTGGTCTGAGCAAGATGTTAAATCTAGTTGGATTCATCGGCTGGATATTTGATGGTTTTATTATGATAGTACATATAGTTCTATATTTTAGAATGAAAAATCTTGAACGTCCTTTCAAGGTAAAACTAATACAGTCACATAGTTTTCGCTCGATCGAATATATTAATTGCTTTGAAAAATAGATTCACATAATGCAACTAATCTAAACCTTGTATGGTTATCGATAGTGGCTCATTCGAGAACTGATAATTTACAGTTTTGATAATAATTGTCTAAGAAAATGGTGTGAACAATAACCATTGATTGAATTCCTTCCCAAGACAAACAATACGACAAAAATGTAAAACGCATTATATAGGAATAAAAGAAACAAAGCAAAAACATTGTTGTTAAAAACTGAAAATGCATAATAAAAATTGGGAAAGCAAATAAAAAGAACTAAAATGTTTTTGATGTGGTCTCGGGTTTGTTACAATGTTCACTTGACGTACTTAATATTTTTATGTATTTCCATTCAATGGTCATTTACTCCATATTCTATCACTTTTTATTGTATGAAAATAAACCCTCTGATTCGTCTTAATTTCAGGTCCCTATAATTGTACCAATAATCGTGATCATCTTTGTGTTGTACATATTGATTTCGCCATTTCTGGAACCTGTAAAGACAGAGTTTTGGTATGCTTTATCGTTCCTGTTAGCTGGTGTTGTTTTATACATTCCGTTTGTATTCTTCAAACTTCGTCTACCCGGAACAGGTAAGTACGCACTTAGTTTTACGATAAATCTTGTAACTATCACTCATATATCTAATATTCCGTCAATTCATGCATCCAATTAACGAAATCAGTCATGAGAATAAATGACAGTACACATTACTACAACGCTTTATGAAATAAAAAAAATATACATCAAAAGTGTTTCACCTGTTTTCAACTGTGACAGCTGACATATTAAGCATCAAACTATGATTGTAATAACGTTAACAGTACTGATTTTAAAGCACCAGCATTTCGACAATAAATGTCTCTTCAGTGATGCTCGAGGCCAAAATATTTGAAAATCCAAAACGTATTCACAAAGCCTGACAAGGAATCAGAGCTTTCTATGAAGGATATCTTAAATTAATTGCAAAAATTTTCTTACACCAATTTTCAATAAAACAATATCCGTATTGTCGGGCCAGTACCGAAGTACTGGCTACAGAGATGATGGTACCCTCGGGTCTACCAGCAGACTTTTGACCTGCTTACGCACTTTTAGTAAAAGAGGTAACAACAACATATACATGTTCAGCCTTTTCCATGCAACTACAATCAATACACAAATAAAATTAATTAGAGTTGTTGACATATTTTATATACTTTCAGGGGCTTTTAGTATGTTTGTACAGACCTTAATGAATGTTGCCCCGCCTCGAGAATATACAGCGGAGGATTGACCAATAAGGGAAAAATATTTTTACCTTATAATATATATATTTTTAATCAAGATAATACATTAATCTACTGGTTAAACTGCTTCAAGCTTCAAACTCATGCAGTTGTGATACCAATGGCAACGGCAACACTGCCACACTGCCTCCATAGAAGATATGCAAATTCTATAAAAATATTCATGTATTATATAGACGGACATCTATGTTATATTTTTATCCATATTGTAAAGCACCACAAGAGGTCGTATGATATAATCACATCAAACAATGTTTTAAAAACGAACGTCTAAAACACATGAAAAAATAGATTTCTCTCACTAAAAACTGAAATGTCTGTCATCTGAATTGTTATTGACCATGAGCAACACTTCGGAAGACAGTAGTGCCCTTTCGGAGAACTGAGTTCATCACGGCTGCTTTACGTATGCATGTATGCGATATATGCTTGGAAGAAAAAATCAAAAATGTGTATAGATTCAAGAAGTGCAAATCAAACCAAATCCAAAGTCAAAAGAAAAACATGATTTTGCATGACATCAGCAAAACGAAGAAGGCCTCTTCATTGCTTACCCTTCAAGGCCACCCGAGTTCAGCCAAAGTTATTGATGGGCTTCGTGTTGATCAGTCTGAGGTTTTTTCTGTGTAATGTTTTTTTTTTTAACTTATGTTTGATCGTCTTTTACTTTGACCGTGGTTTTCTGTATTTCTTCTGCTTTTGCTTTTTTTCATTCATAATATTGATTGTGTTTGACACAAATAGAATTGATAATGGAAACGGGGAATGTGTCAAAGAGACAACAACTCGATTAAAGAGCAGAAAACAGCTCATGGCCACCAATGGGTCTTCAACACAGCGAAAAAATCCCGCACCCGGAGGCGGGCTTTAGCTTGCCCCCAAACAAAAATATATACTAGTTCTGAGAAAATGGACGTCACACTAAACTCCAAAACATATAAATAAACCAAAAATAGAACAATATACAAGACTAATAAAGGGCGGATGTTCCTGACTTGGGACAGGCGCAAAAATGCGGCGGGGTTTAACATGTTTTGTGAGATCTCAACCCTCCCCTATCCTCCGATGTTAGAATAGCAACAGAAGAAACTAAACAAAATGACAATAACTAAAATAAATTAACAAAGGACTAGTAGCAGTTACTGGCATGCCAGCTCCTGACCTCAATTAAAATCGACAACTATTGTAAACACCAGTTTGATTAGAATTAGGTGCCCGAAAATGTGAGCTATCAGGGCTCAAACATATTGAAGATTACCCATAGTATAAACGGGAAATTACTAAATGACGAGAGGAAAAGGACTGATCGGTCGCACTACAAATTTATTGACCATTGCCAGTCAAGGGTACATATAAAAAGAAATTCATAACGCATTTGTAAAGCCCGTTTGACAGTTTAAAAAATACAAAAATTAAATTTGAAAAAGATTTGTTAGACGACTATTGTAAGCTTAGCGGGATACTATTAGATGGAACTTATATACATGTTAATGCATCATGAATGAAGAGCAATAAACACTTTATATTTGGCTTATATTTGACGTACTTTCAAAGTAGTTTACAAAGAGTGCTAATGTCAAATTATGTAATAGTGCGTTTTCCTTCCTGGCCAAAATAAAGAAAAAGATTGTCTCTGTTACATAGTCTTTTATATAGAATGAGGAGAAATCCTCGAATTAGGATATTTCGCTAGGTTTTGTCGTTGGTCCAACAATCATCAAAGACTGGCAGAATTTAGTTACTCCATCTAAGACAAAAGGGAAAAAAATTGTAAAGATAATTATATCTCTTCCAATTTAACAAATACAATTGTCCTCTACAATTAAAAGATAGATTATTATAAATATAAAAACTTTTACTTTATTTGTATTGAATAGAATGTACATACCAAAACTAAGATACCAAGATCATAACAAAATGTAGATGCAAATATGATCGTTTAACAATG
Source organism: Mytilus californianus (assembly GCF_021869535.1). Classification (NCBI taxonomy): domain Eukaryota; kingdom Metazoa; phylum Mollusca; class Bivalvia; order Mytilida; family Mytilidae; genus Mytilus; species Mytilus californianus. The sequence continues at coordinate 24,515,939 of NW_026262679.1, read as the reverse complement.
ACAAATGCAAATAACACGGAAAATTTTCCTATATAATTACCTTCATTTTTACCTAAAAAATCATTCTTTTCTGTTTTTCATAAGACAGCTCCTGACCATAAAAGTGTATTCTAAGAACCTTGAATTGTACTCAACTTAACAATACATGTTTAGTCCCATTGCATTATTATGTCAAGATTTTATATGGAATGCTAATGTTGTTTTGACATTTTGACATCGTGTGGATTTGCATGTCGGATGATGCAGACATAGCATGCATGCTTACCCTGTCGACGCACTCGGTCACGCTGTTTTTTGAGGATTATGCAAGACCCTCAATTATTTTTTGTTACCTGGGTTTGTATCTTTTAAAATCGATTAATGAGCTTTCAACATTGGTAATCTACTATTTGCCTTATTTTACTTGTAATATGTATTTTACAGTTTAATATACATTTCTTCCAATATATTTGAAACAGTAAATGCAGACATATTTTCCGGTCATTAATTGTCATTTTTAGAATGCTTGTTCTTCTTTATTTTTTCCGTTAGTAGGATGTAAGTACGTTATCTTTTGGAAAAAAAAATGTAATTTGTGAAAATTGTATTTTTATACGCCCGTCTTTAAAGACTATTATGGTATACCGTTCTCCATCCGTCTGTCCGTCTATCCTTCCATCATCAACACTTCGGACAATAACTAAAAAACGCTTTCACCAATTTTCATCGAACTTTGGTGAATTGTTTATATCTATTGACGTAAGCTCCCTTTCGATTTTTATAAATTCTATATTTTACGTTTCCGGGTAATGGGTTATTATTCGTAAAAAAATGGGATATTTTCCAGTTTTCTGACTATAACTCAAAAATGCTTTGAGCAGTTTTCGTGAAACTTTGGCAGATTGTTTATATCTGTTGAAATAAGCTCCTCTTTGTCTTTTATAAAGTTCTGAAAAACTGTCCATTTTTCACACTTTGGACGGTTTAGAATTTTATTCGTTTAAAAGGGGGTCTATTTGAGCAGTGCTCACAGTATTTCTAGTTGATCATATAAATTCATTTAAAGCATAAAGACGAACTAAAAGGGTGACGGGTGTATCATGCGCTCATGGTGCAGCTATTTATTGAATTTCACTAGCAAACACCTTTGAGGGGAAAAAAATATAAGGAAATATGTAGAAGTCATTCATTTAAATACTTAAGGTCAATTCACATATAGCTTCATAACTGCTGCTTTACATTGCTCCTAATTGTAGAGAATTTGTACCCTCCTTTTAGGATTGAAGGAAAACTGTGAATAAAAGTATAATGTAGAGATTGATTTAGGGTTCTTCTTTTGACTTAATGAAACATTTTATACATCTGTCTAGATTAAAATTCTATGATGAGTTTAAAATAGGGGCGAAAGATACCAAGAGGGCCATTCAAACTTTAAAATTCCCTATTATTAAGAAAACTGATAAAATAAAGTGTCGTCTTTTGATATTGTTAGTTTTGATTCTTTTTCGTTCGGCTTTCTTTTGATAAAATGCTTAACCAAAAACAAAATTTACTTACCTATACCCGGTAATCGAAAACGGAAAAACACAAACGGGATATACAAGATAGCTCCGAGTACAAGATAACCCAATGCATACCAGAATTCTGTACGAACAGGTTCTAGGAATGGTGCCACAACTAGGAAGATGCATATCAACAGCAATATAAAAGGCATTAATAATGGAACCTGGTAAACAATAAGACTTAATTAGTGTGAATTGTCAAGAAAAATTACAAACAACTTAACTGTTTACTTGACGATCAAAAGTGCACTTACACATTACATAACTTTTATTATAAAAAGTATAAACATATATCAGTCATGGTTCGGATGGGAATCGGTATTACTTAGAGCTTTGGTTTTAGTTGTTGGCTGTTTATATGCTCTTTAATTGTTTTGTCTGGACCCATTTCTTTTTAGAATGCTCCATGTATATACTTTTCTCAATATTTCAATAGTTTATGCATAGCTCTGATTCTTTGTCCGGCTTTGGCTTTACTTTAGTCCCGTTTTGGTTTTATCAGATCTTTAACGTTGTATTAGGTTTTGGACTTCCAAATATGTTGGCATCGTGCATAATAAAGAAACATTAATTGTCGAAATGCGCATCTGGTGCAATAAGGTTGGTACTGTAAATGTATTGTTTATTCCGTATCTTCGGCTTGAAACTCGGCATTCGTTGAACTACCGGGCTGTTTTGTTGAAGTTAACATTAATCATGTGGATAGAGTACATATAAAAAAGAAAAACAAAAAGCAGATTTCTATGACCAGATCGGAGAGGACAATTCTAAGTTGTACAATGTGTGCACAAAAAATTTATCTTAGACAATAAACTGTGTTTAAACTAGATCTCTATGACAGAAAATGACGCTAAACACAAATCCAGGACAATTATTTGATGAATCAGACGCAGACACCTTTTTTACAAAATGCATTTTTAAAGTATGTATTGCGTGGTTAAAAAAGAGTTGTTTTTTTTTTTCTTTGATAATGTAAAATACCTTTATAGAGGTTTTGACATCCTTCATTTTGTATCTCAGTACCATAAAAGCTACCATATTAACGCCGAGAAAGATCCAAAATATAAAGCTTATAACATTGATAATCATGTCAATGTCTGCTGGTATTGTCATAACAACCGATATTATTACCTAAAACGAAATCGTTTGATAAGTAAGATATATATAAAATAAATGTGTCTTAACGATATTAAGCCCAAAATGATTTTTTTACAATTTCTACCTATTTTTTTTTCCATTTCACGATTTTATCAACGATTAATTAATAATAAAGTTGTCAATGCATAACTAGCTGTCCTCCTTAAAGCGTTCAACCATTTGGGTTGTTAAATAAAAGATTTAGCTGCAGGAAGTATAGAAAATAACGAATCTTGAATATTGAAAACCAAAAAAAAAAAAAATCGGAGGAAGGAAATATTTACCGTTAAAGAGAGACGGAAGAAATCAAAGGGATAGTCAAACTCTTAAATCGAAAACAAACTGACAAAAATATAACTTGTTGCTAGTAAATAAAGTTGTTATCCACAATTAATTTTTCACCAGAAAATAGTACTCACAATTAGAACAGTTGACGGTACTGGAACATTACTGTGTACGTTCAAGTACGACAGAATTTCTGGGAATAAACCCGCACGAGCTGCAGCAAAAGAAAGCCTAGAAATAATATAATTGATACAATCTTATTAGCATGATTCTACATTGCAGTTCATGACGACTTATGGTACAAAATCCTTGGGTGGTTTAACTACTATTTCTAAAGAAATTAACACGTAATATAACCAAGTAGATTTACTGATAATGTAAATATTTTGAGTCCCTTTCTCGTAAAGAAGGCCATCGAATGGTCCTGGAAGGAGAAATCATTGTACATGGTTCTCTTACCATCACTACTGCTAAGCCGTCAAATAGTTTGCCATGTACTGTTAAAGCAAATGAGATTTAAACATTGATCAATAAGAATCAAGAATTCCATTGGAAGTCACTTAATCATTTGAAAAGGAGTGAAATGAGAAAAGAATTTTAAACCTTCCCAATTGTGACATTTTTTACTGGGTGTGAATTCAAATGACGGGTGATGCATACATAACAGGATACACTAAACCTGTCGATGCACCCGGTATCGCTCCTTTGGGAGTTCCTGCGATTATTTCAGTTTTTGTTTTATATCTTAATTTGTTTCTTCCTAATCGATTTTCGAATTTTGAACATAGGTAACTATTGTCGCCTTAATTCTATCCATTATTCCTTTTTAATTTATTTCGACTTAACTTTTCAGACGAGGTAATGAAAAAGAGGGCACATATCTAGCAGACTAAAGATGTTTTCTAGAAAAAAAGTAATGTAGTCTTTGCAAAAATAACTGAAAACGAAAACAATATATAAGCTGAATGTAGCTTTTAAAGTTATAATAACCGATTTTAACCATGATGGTTAATTTTTCATGAAACAAATATGACTCATAAATAATTTTTAAAAACATTGATTTTCAATTACCAAAAACAGTTATCCTGATTTGACGACCTATTCACTTACCGACTACTGATAAAGAAGGCTATCGTTAATGTTCCATAGCTTGAACATGCCACTATAATAGGGACAATGATAACAGCTGAGCTGATTTCGTACTTTGCCCATGTCTGAAATAAAAAATCAAAGCCATTTACTAAAATATCTATGCAGACATATACTGATGCCTAACTTAATGTCTTTTAACCTAAATTAGTCAACTATGTATGAAAATATTATTACTTAAATGTAGTGATTGACATATGTTAAAGTCACTTATATTTTGATCTTGATGTCTTTTGATGTTTAATTGTGTCATCGGGTTTATCTCTCATTGCTATTTATATATTTTTTAAATCACCATACCACAACAAGAATATTTAAAGAAGATTAAGTTTACTTGTTTGTCAAACCCGATTGTAGGGTTTGTGTTGTTCAGTTTTTATTTCGTTATGGTTTATTTTTATCTTTTTATAATCTTTTTTTTTTGCCACGGTGTTTCATGGCCTATGTTGATTTACGAATTTAATTTTCCCTTAGTATCTTATAACATTTTTGCTGAATATACTAATAAGAATTCTTCAAACATATCTTCCGCGATAAAAGGCTTATTCCACGTACATTAAGGTTATTCTCATCATATTGTCAATTATGACAAATATTCAGATAAGAGTATACATAATGGATAAAATGATATACTGACTATGAAATGACCATGAAATAAATGGAAATTTCTAGTTTTTGAAGAGATAAAAGTAATGTACTTTTTAAGTAAACTTGCTTCCTTTCACAATTTTGTATTTTGTATTTACCACTGCTACTGCCCATGATGATAGGAATTCATCTTTTGTTAATACAGAAAAGTAAGATATGTTGACAAGTGAATAGATCACAGTCACAAGTGTAATTGATGTTATCACACATAATGGCAAATTTCTGAAACAAAAATTGTACAACAATTAGGAAAAACATCAATGTTATCAGTGTGCTTTGGTTCAAAAGACATGTAAGTAATATTGAATATGTGAACAATATTTATTGCGTTAGAATCTTTATTGGACTAATATATAATAATTCTGCAAATAATCAGCTTTGTGTCATCAATATTTTCTGTTTCCTATCATGCTTTTCTTTGATATAGGGTTACTGCTAACAAGGGAAGCTCATGAAAGATGAAATATTTTACATTGGGAACACATGGTTGATGGTTACGGAAAATATGTCACAAATGACCGTGGATATGTTCCATCTGTCATAGCCAAAAAATGTTTACCCGTCCGGAGGACCTGAGATCACAATTGGCTTTTGTGTAGTTCATGTTTCTCAATCATTTTTCTGTGTATTATTTGATGTCTTTTTCTGTTGGCCATGGAGTTGTTTCCCGTTCCGACTTGTGATTTTAATTACCTTCGTGTCGTCTTCTCACTTTTGTATATAAAGAGCAATGTTCTCCAATCCCCCGAAAGAAGATCGTATTTTTCAATATCCCTAAACCCTTTAAGAATTATCTTACATTAGTAAATGAATACATTGATGTTATCCGACACTTCAAGTGTTACATAGGTCATAACTGCATCATCATCATGTTAAAATTAACATGTTTGACTAACAAATTTAGTTTCATTGATTTTTCATTTAAATGAAAAATGTTATTACTGGTTTAAAATAATACATATATTTTGGAAAAACGTACATAGGCAAAATATGTATCTCACATTCAATTTTTGATGGGCTATTAAATTTGACAATAACAGGAAGAGGATATAAACCAAATGTATATTGATCGTTGTCTTGGTAGAGTACATTAACAGTGTTCTCTTACCTTTTAGGATTGTCTAGCTCCTCCAACACATGATTTAAGTTTTGCCTACAATTTGAACTTAAAGTAAATCAATATAAAAAGGCAAAGACTGGAATAAAATGCATATGAGTGGTCTTGATATGTACTTGTACTGTGCATAAACACATCGTGGATTTTACTTTTAGCTACGTGCATTCATTGATTCTGTATTATTTATTAATATTTTCTCGTACCTATGCTTTTACTTGTCTAGTATTCCGATATTATAGAGAAGTGTTTTTCTGCCCTGATTTTAATTAACGTTCTTCTATGAACCATTGAGAAAATTAAATTTTATATCTTCATGGATTTCAGACATGGCAAACTGTAACCTTTTTTTATACCACCTGTTATAAATCGCATTTAAAAATAAGATATTGATATATACTTACATTGTATTGTATGAATGTTTACTTATAAAAAATTCAAGCAGTAGGAATTAAAAATAAGATAAATATAGGAAATATATATTTTAATGATGTTTTTTCTGTCTTAATAACCCCTGTTTCTTCTGAAATTACCGGTAAAATCATCCACTTTAACTTATTAATGAATCCCGGCATAAATAATAAACGTTATCTGGACCTGGATATTATAATGTACAAATTTTAAAAGAATAAGATCGATCTGCGACTGATATTTTCAATATTTCCGAATATCGTATGGTGTTTATGTTTAAGTATAAGAAAGATAAATAATATCTGTGTTATGTTAAGTGATTCGCATCGCTAAGATGGAATTTGTTTTATAAAAAGTTGTTTTATATGACTTTCTTGCGAACTTCCTGTTTGGATACTGCATGGGATACATATTTTCCATTATGTTTCAAATTTTGAACGGCAACATTGTTGGTTCGTTGTTTCTTTGAATTTTACCTCACATACTTTTATTTGTTTAATAAGAATGTTCTCACCATCCGCCATATGTAAATAATCCACTGTAGATTGCCATAGCAATGCTTGTAGGATTTGTGGAACTTCCTTCAAATCCCGACGACATACTTCCAAACTCACCTACAATTAAACAACCTTTTTCCATACTGTTTTGAAGTTTTTGTTTTTCCTTTTTTTATAAATGCAGACTTAATTTGAGTTTTACACTTATCCAACGTAACCACCAGTCCTGCTTCACTTTTCAAAGACGTTCTGAGTGAAATGTAAAAGAAATCAAAATCCCTTAACTCTTGGATCGTGTTTCTGAACGTTTAAAGTGGGTCTTTGTCATCAAAATACCGAAAGTATTTCCTGTATGTCTGTCATTGTAAAAACACTAAATTCTTTAATCAATAGCATATATAAGATTGTTGTTTTATAAAAAAAAGGTAGCTATTAATAAAAAAAACATTTTAGTCAAATAAAATCTCAATGTTTCCATCAAACATGATAGACACTTCAGCAGTACTTCCTCCAACATAACCCTTCAACCCACAGTTCAAATTAACGAAATAGGTTCTACCTTTGTATATCTTGATTAATCCTCCAATAATTATCATAAGTAATCCAGCAACTTTCAAAACCGTAAACAGTATATGCGTTCTTGCTGCCAGTCTTACGCTGATACAGTTTATTATTCCAGTGCTTACTGCAATAAAAAAAAAAGCTTTCATACGTGCAAACACAATATTCTTTATGTTCTTGTTTATATATAGATTCCGCTTTATCGTTGATGAATTTTTCTCTGTTTTATTTTTAATGTTGTGATTGATACTGCGTTTCCATGGCGAGTTCTCTTTGTTTCAACTTCAAGTAAAAAATAATGTTGAGAACAAATTCATAATAATTTGTCAATATGATAGAAATTTTCAATTTCAGTTTATTTTTTTTTTTAACTTGTATGTCTGATAATTGGTGTTCAAAGTCAGTTATGGGAATTGGACGGTAAGAATAGTTATATTACAAAATGCACTTGGTTTATACTTAAAAATTTTCTCTAGCAATGTGATGAAATTTTTTCACCAGTTGATCATATGAATAGATTGTTTCACTGCTAATTGAAAAGGTGTTTTGATCCATTGGTATTATGGAAGGACAAAGCCTCTAAGATTAAAACTGTTAACAATTGACTAACTATTTAATTCTATCAAAATATATCTAAATGCTTAAAATCATATATAAATAAGCTGTACTCATTTTATTTTTATTTTTTGTTTCATAAATAACCGATTTTTATCCTAGCAAAAATTTTAACAGCAACACATAAAGTATCCTCTTGTATGACTAACAACAGTGTTAAATGTTTTGCTGCACAGGTCTGTTATGTGTTTATAATTAGTTTCTACAATTTTATATTTCACCAATCAATGTTTAACGGGAAATATTCTTTAGATTGTTCTGTTTAACTAAACACGTATACGTACTAATTACTGCAGAGGCAAACAATTTCAGAATCAGATTATTTGGTCCACAGTCATCAAATATAACTTTTGAGAAATATTCTGCTAGAGTTAAACTCAATACAACTGATGAAGCTGGCAGAATTAAAAACTGGCACCATGCGAACATGAATGCTGGAAATGTCCCAAATACTTTTAACAAATAGTTAAAGTCACCACCGGATCTTGGTATCAACAATCCAAGTTCTGCATAAATCACGGCACCTGAACGAAAACATTATTCATTACTGTAAATCTTGTGTATGATCGTTTTTGGGATTGTTGGCTGTAATAATCAATTATTGTCCTCATGATAAGTTTGATACCAAATGTATGTTAAATTTAAATTCAGTTATTTTCAGAGCTAAAAGCGTCAAAGATCATAATCGAATACAGATTTACAGTTTCTATATTTCCTGATCCTGAAGGCCGAAATTGTATGACTTAACTAATGGAAAATGAAGTGAGTGCATACAAAAGATTCATCAATACGACTCGAATAAAAAAAATTGAAATGCCAAGTTAGTACGAAGTTGAAGACCATTGAGGAAACAAAATTCGATCCTACAGGTTTGGCCAAATACTCCTTATAAGTAATCTAATCCTCTGTGGTAGAAAATCATTAGTATTTTGAACAATTCAAAGTTTTGCAAATTCATTTCAACACAGAATTGCTGAACTACTGGACAGGTGATACCCTCTAAATTTACAGAGAAATCTGTATTTTTATAGAACTTTGAATGTGTCCCATAATAACAGTTTTTTTTCAAAATTTTAATCATCTCAAAAATAAATTTCAGTGTTCTTTTCAGAACAGAGGATGATAGTTTAATAATCATGGAAATAATGTTACAAACAAATTACTTATAAAATAAAGGAAGTTGATAGTTGACAGAACAAAATTTTGCTGATTTTACACATGTTACAATAATGTAAATTATTTCCCTTTAATATTAGCAGATTAGTAATTGCTTTAGAAAAAATATCCAAATTACAATTACGCACTAACTTGCTGTTAGAAAACAAAGCTATAAATTATTGACCTACAATTAAAACAATGTTTTGAACTAATTATTTATAAAATTTATTTAGGCTAGAAGTTTTCATGTCAAAGTTATACCTTTGTAAACCAGTGACTCATATTATAGTAACTCATTATTTTGTTTGAATTTCATGACATATACAACAACTAACTGGAGTTGGATGGTAAGTATTACTTTTTATTTCACTGCACTCACTTCAAACTAACAACCTAACACTGAAGCAAATGGTTAAAATATTTTACCAGTTGATCAGTTTGATGGAGAAGAATTCAAACTGCAATTTGGTAAACTGTTTTAGCCATTGCAATTGTGATACCCCAAAGCCTACCGAATAAGCACAGTAATCACTATAAAAACAAACAAATATGTCAACAAAGAAAAACAAAAAGGCATATAGACAAAGCATATAAGTAAAAAACGAAAGACAAGAATACAAAAATTTACCATCGCACAATAACACAATGACGGGATGTACATTGTATAAGTACCAAGCCACGTCAAATGGATATAACCAAAAATAGACTAAACAGTAAAAGCAATAATTTACAAAGACAAATAAAAGAACACTATAACACGCAATTAAGAGGATACACAACGTCAGTACTAGAATCTATACTTCAAGACCATCATGTATTATTTGTGAAGTTGATACGGAATATTTATCAACAAGGTCTTGGTATCTTCCGATGAACTGTTTTAGAAACAGGACGAGAAGTTCTTTGACATACCCCTGGTTCATCAACTTTTTGCTCAGACACTGGTGACGTTTTATAAAGTCTGAGTAGCAGCTGCAAGCTCTTGAATACCGAATGAGTTGGGAAATGTATATCCCATATTCAGGTGAAGTTGGTATATAGCTACTAAGGTGGGGGAAATTGATAATTTCAAAATTAAAATCGTCTCGTTTGTCATAGATTCTTTCAATGTTCTTTCATGAATGTCCTAATTGTAGAATAGATTTGTAAGACTGTAGCCGGAATTTCATTTAATTCCTATTGTAATTTTTTTTTCTTTTATAATGTAGTCATATCTGTTTACCTAATGTAATATCTTAACTTTATAATGTATTCATAGATGCTTACCTGATGCCGAGATTAATCCACAGACAAACCATATCAAAAGACATAGTCCAACTGACCCAGAATTTACCAAAACTCCTTTTGGTGATACAAATATACCTGAACCTATGAAAAAAAATCTATAAATACTTATTCCATTCATATTTAATATACAAGAAGAGAATATAGTATTTTCCTGTGACGAAGACAAATAATTCGATAGAACAAATTTTAGGTCTATTTCAAAAAACCTACTGCTAAGTAAAACAAATCTCTTCATGAGAGTACATTATATTCTCAAAAGGCAGCATATTTTTTGGAATATTGTCAAAACACGATGATTTTGTGCATTTTTTTATTTTAAAAAAATCAGAACATTTTGGTCGCTACAAGAAAAGGTTCTGCTCCCATAAGATGCCAGGGTTTATGTTGAATCCCGGGACACAACAAACTCCTGGATCAGGGGTTTAGGCCAAAGTTATCTATGCAAAAAAACTGTTGTAAGTTATGAAAACCTCATAAAATAAAAAAAGCCTTCAAGATGTTATTTTGTATTACAAGTTTTATCACAAAAAAAAATAAAACAACACGTTATAAAAGCAAGCGTCCGAAGCGCTTTTCTGGATTTACCTATATAAGGAACACTTAAAGCCTAATATTTGAAAGCCAAGGGTGTATAAGAATCTAAACATTTGAAGAGCTATATGATTAGAAAAAACCTAAAAAAATAGCCAAATCTATCTAAGGTCAACTTTGCCTGAGGGAGTTGAAATCTTATAATATAGTTTCTTGATAATTTCAAAATCTATAGACGGACAATTTTAGAAAGGTTTGTTATAAATCATGTCAGTACCGAAGTTCCGACTACTGAGCTGATTATGCCCTCGGGGATTGATAGTCCACCAGCAGAGGTATCGACCCAGTGCTGTAAAAAATGAAAACAACACGTTATAAAATCATGCGTCCGAAGCGCTTTTCTGGATTAACCTTCATCAGGAACACTCAAAGCCGAATATGTGGAAGCAAAGGATGTATTTAGAAAGGTTTGATATAAATCATGTCAGTACCGAAGTACTGGCTGCTGAGCTGACAATACCATCGGGGACTCAGTCCACCAGCAGAGGTATCGACCCAGTGTTGTAAAAAATAACTATTTCTATATAAAATTTGTAAGATTTAAAAAGCTAAAACAATTATGGTCAATTTCAACACTTCGTGGAACCTACCCCTTTATCATTATATACGATTTATTTTCAATGGTCCATAAATGTTAAAACTAACTGTTTTAACCACGAAATGTAAATGCAGTCTTTTGGACTTCATTTGGTGCTGTTAGAGAGTCGTTCGACCTCGAGTTTACTTTTATACTGCATTACTAGCAGGAGAATTTTCTTCTAAACATGTTTACAAACAATGTTAGTCTTGTATCATTTTTAATTTTAGTTTCTTGTGTATAATTTGGAGTTTAGTATGACGTCCATTATCACTGAACTAGTATACATATTTGTTTAGGGGCCAGCTGAAGGACGCCTCCGGGTGCGGGAGTTTCTCGCTGCATTGAAGACCCATTGGTGGCCTTCGGCTGTTGTCTGCTCTATTGTCGGGTTGTTGTCTCTTTGACATATTCCCCATTTCCATTCTAAATTTTATTACAAACAATGGCATGTTTTAAATGATATACAAATTCTTTTTGAGATCAACTTCTTTAGTGTTTTTATGGAAAAGCTTTTACAGTGTATAAAAATGATTAATACTTTACCAATTATTGAGCCAACAATAATGGAAACACCACTGAAAAATCCAAGTCTGCGTTTCACTGGAACCGTGTCTATATTTGGTATTCCACTTTTGTCGTTCTCCATGACTTTAGCTAATGAATCATATAGCTATCTGTTTACCTATCAAACATTTTAGAATATAGTTGTTTATTTCAGTTAAAGTTATGAACTTTGTAATTTGTTCTAAATGCAGATATATTTGAGGTTTCACATTATTTTCTCTGCAATCATTTAAAGTTAGCAAAACATGCTTTCACATTTCACATGTCTTTTTTTCAAAGGCAACCATATAATAAACAATCCGCTAACAAGATAATAGGAGGTGGACAGAAGATTGACTGCATAAAATGGTTAAACATTACCAAATGGTTGTGTGCCTGTCTTTACCAAAAATCTCGCTATCAGTAGTATCATTATCTTTTATTGTTTTCCTTTCTTAATTTTCTTATTGTATAAGTAAATATTAGAAGTAATAACACAAATTGATCTGCCCATTAAATCAAATAGAGCGGGGGAAGTCATAACACAGCTATCCTGCTCATAAAGTTAAATAGAACTGGGGAAAGTGATAACACAGCTAACCTGCTCATTAAGTTAAATAGAACACTGGGGAAAGTGATAACACAGCTAACCTGCTCATTAAGTTAAATAGAACTGGGGAAAGTGATAACACAGCTAACCTGCTCATAAAGTAAAATAGAACTGGGGAAAGTGAGAACAAAGCTTACCTGCTCATTAAGTTAAATAGAACTGGGGAAAGTGATAACACAGCTAAACTGCTCATTAAGTTAAATAGAACTGGAGAAGGTCATAACACAGCTAACCTCCTCATTAAGTTAAATATACTGTAGAAAGTCATAACACAGATAACTTGCTCATTTAGTTAAAAATACTGGGGAAATTCATAACACAGCTAACCTGCTCATTAAGTTAAATAGAACTGGAAAAAGTCATAACACAGCTAACCTGCTCATTAAGTTAAATATACTGGAGAAAGTCATAACACAGCTGATCTGCCTATTACGTTGAATAAATCTGGAGAAAGTCATAACGCAGCTTACCTGCTCTTTAAGTTGAATAGAACTGGAGAAAGTTATAACACAGCTGACCTGCTCATTAAGTTGATTAAAACTGGAGAAAGTCATAACACAGATAAACTGCTCATTAAGTTGAATAGATCTAGTGAAGTCACAACACAGCTAACTTGCTCATTGAGTTGAATATAACTGGCGAGAGTCACAACACAGCTAACCTGCTTTTTAAGTTAAATATAACTGGAGAGAGCCATAACACAGCTAAATTGCTCATTAAGTTGAACAGAACTGGAGAAAGTCATAACACAGCAAACCTACTCATTAAAATGAATAGAATTGGAGAAAGTCATAACACAGCTTATCTGTCCATTCAGTTAAAAAAACTGGAGAAAGTCATAACATAGCTAACCTGCTTATTAAGTTGAATTGAACTGAGGAGTTTGTAACATTGCTGACCTATTAAGATAGTTAGAAATAAGAAAGTTATAACACAGCTGACCTGTCGTTGAGAATGTAAGAACTAGGGAAGTTGTAACACATCCGGCCTGTGCATTAACTTAATTAGAACTAGAAAAGTTGTAACACAGCTGGTATGTGCATTTTTTTCAAGCTAAATATAACTTGTGAATTAATAACACTGGTTGCATTCAGTTGATTACAAGTTGTCACATAGCTGGCATGTACTATGAGTAAGTTAGAAACAAAGGAATTTGTAACGCATCTTATCTGTGCATTGAGTAAGTAAGAACTATGCATGTTATACCACAGCTGCCCTGTGGATTTAGTAAGTTAGAAACTAGGAAAGTTGTAACATATCGACCTGTCGATCAAGTTAAATAGAACTTGGAACACCTGAAGAACAAAGGAAGTTGTATTAAGTAAGTAAGTTAGGCTTACATGAAGTTGTAACAGTGCTGACATCTGCATAAAATTAATTAGAACTAGGGATGATGTGTTGACATGAATTATCATTTATATGGTCACAATTATAAAATTAGCTGTTTACAAAGCTTTAAAGTTTCGAAATACTAAGGATTTTCTACCCCCAGGAACAGATTACCTTATCTGTATTTGGCATAAAATTTCAGAATATTGGGTCCTCAATGATCTTCAACTGTTATATATATGTATTGTATGGTCGTATGTGTTTTGTAATTAAGTCGTGAGAGTTGTGTTCCTTTGTATGATGATGATGCATATTTGATGTGATGTTATCTGTCTCTTTGAAATAAACGTGCTATGGAAATAGATGTGTTTTTGTTGCTCTTAAGCAAATATAACTTTAGCGGCATGGGGAGGCAAGTATATGTCCCCCCATGTACGTAACACAGCTTCGTGATTCATTTGGCCGTTTTAACTTTTTTGATTCGAGCGTTACTGATGAGTCTTTTGTAGACGAAACGCGCGTCTGGCGTGAATGTTTTTTTATCCTGGTACCTATGATTAGTTTATTTACATAGCTGACCTGTGGATTTTTGCACTTAGGAAAGTTATAACATAGCTGATATGTGCATTAATTAAGTTATACGCACAGAAGGAGCAAAGGATTTTTTTTTTCATATGAAAAGTATTTAAATATATTTATTATCAAAAATTACATCCTCAAGTAACTATTCACTGTGACCCCTTACAGATTTTTATGATATATATTACGGATAAATAACCTGGCAACAAAATTATTCATTTTAGTAAGGATAGAAACTACTCTATTGAAAGTGCAATAAAAAACTGGCAAAAAATAGAAACACTTTAAAAACCATGAAAATGACAATATGAATTACCTTTTTACTGACTAATTCCTAGATGTCTAGCACTTTGGTGCTTTGTAGAAGTTACTAGGTAAGCAAAGTATTCGGATAAGTATATACTTTGTAAACAGTTAAAAATTTATTATCACCTAATTATGTATCTTCTAACAGGTAAAATGAACACTATCCACTGTCAAAATTTAACCTACGTTATGCAAAGTTGGTTAAATAACTCATGATGTCGATTTTTATGCGCTTACTCGGTTATTTTTGGTGGAAAACCATAAGAACTCAAACATTTGGTATGTTTGATTTTGCTAGAATAATGATGAAACCATGGATTGTAGATTGTTACAGAATAATTTCTACCCAGTAGCAGCAATTCATACATTTAAACAAATTTTGTTTTTCTGAAATTTTTATAGAAACTATTGCAATCCTTATGTAAAGTTGATGTACGGGTTTGGTATGTTTATGTCCATTTTTCTTAAATCTATGTATTTATATATTTCATGCTCTCCCAACGTTGGTATCGGATGATATTCCTGCTGAAAGCGGCAATGTCAATTATAATAATCAATTAGTAATGGTTTTATATATGAAAACCATTGATTTATTTAAGAATCGGGAAGGGTTCCACTGAACCCTGTTTCTCACCTGAGACTGCTGATGTCAGAGTAAAGGTATGATGTTCTTGACTGCTAAAAAAACCCTACCTAATTCAATGTATCTGTCAAATATAGAAAAAGGAAAAAGAAAATGAATTGTGCTCAAGATGTTATCTCTTTATGATGAGGCAGCTTTCGTTCAAAGTTTAGTGAAATTCCATAATGGTTTTAACAAAGTGATTTGTTGGTGTGATACCCGGTGTGCTATTCATGCCAAGTATAAACCCGGTGATAAGTCTAATTCAGTAGGTCACGTTCGAGGAAAAGGTGACGGGATTGTCGTTACGATAATTGGACCATATGTCGTCATCTGTGAATAAGTTATTCCATAACGTTCAACCAACTCGCGGTGGCGTCTGTAAAATTCTCGAAGGGAGCTAGACTTCAACTTCACCACTTGAAACTCTTGATTTAATAGTTTCCTTGTAGGCAGCAACCCTCTATCAAGGAAATCATGATAGGAAATGCAAGCTCTAAAATATCGTATCACTGGGATATACACTCCATATGAAAGCGCTGCTGGAATGTTGCTACTAAGAAATGCTAAGTTCACAATTGTGTAACTGAAATCATCTAGTTTGTCTATTCAGTGGAGGAAGCCAGATTGCCTGAAGAGAATCAAATATCCTTCGACAAGGAATACTGAAAATCCTAGTCAGTTAAGATTTGATTCAAATTCACCTATCACATATGTAGGGTTCGAACTTGCAACCTCGGTGTTGACAGGCTAGTGGTACAGTAGATGAACTACTTGACCACATCACCACCAAGGCCCCTCAATGCATGTTGAATAAAAGATCAGAGTTCCAATGTCCCCTATGTTGCACATATTTTATATTTCCAAGGATAACTCTTTTAAAACTAGAGGCTCTCAAGAGCCTGTGTCGCTCACCTGTATCTACTGTGGTTTTGGAAATCATGTAAAATAAGGTTAAAATCATAATAAATAGTATTAGATACCCAAATAACGATTGAGGCCAAGTTTGGTTTAATTTGGCCCAGTAGTTAAATTAAAAGCAGGTCATCCAATTGTAGTCTTGCAATAGTTACTGAAGACTCCTTATCATTATTTAAATTAGTTTTCAATTTGTGACCATTTGAAATTGTTTTTTTACACTTTTCCAATAGACTTCCATAGTAAACCCCTATGTTCTATTTTTAGCCATTGTGGCCATGTTGGATGGATGCAAGTTCATCGGATACATTTTTCAATCATGATGCCCTATTAAAAATTGTGGCTAGGTTTAATTCTATTTGGCCCAGTAGATTAAGTGGAGAAGATTTTTGTAAATGATTACAAAAATTTACGAAAAATTGTTAAAAATTGACTATAAAGGGCAATAACTCATTAAGGGGTCAATTAACAATTTTGGTAATATCGACTTATTTGTATATCGTACTATGCTGAACATTATTACTGTTTACAGTTTATCTCTATCTATAATAATATTTAAGATAGTAACCAAAAACTGCAAAAATTCCTTAAAATTACCAATTCAGGGGCAGCAACTCAACAAAGGGTTGTTTGATTCGTCTGAAAATTTCAGGGCAGATAGATCTAAACCTGATGAACATTTTAACCCCCACGTCAGATTTGCTTTAAATGCTTTAGTTTCAGAAATATAAGCCAAAAACTGCATTTTACCTCTATGTTCTATTTTTAGCCATGTCGGCCATCTTGGTTGGAAGGCGGGGTCATCAGGCACATTTTTTTTTTAAACTACATACCCTCATGATGATTGTGGCCATTTTTGGTTAATTTTGTCTCAGTAGTTTCAGAGAAGATTTGTGTAAAAGATTACAAAAATTTACGAAAAATTGTTAAAAGTTGACTATAAAGGGCAATAACTCTTTAAGGGGTCAATTGACAATTTTGGTAATATTGACTTATTTGTATATCATACTATGCTGAACATTATTGCTGTTTACAGTTTATCTCTATCTTTAATAATATTTAAGATAACAAGAGTGCACACGCTGAAATGTCGCGCCTTCTTTACTAACCATTGATATTATTGATAGTCATAAATATAAAGCTTTACTACAACTATCACATAAACTTAACATGATCCAAGAAAATGAGGTCAAGGTCATATAAACCAAGCGAGAAATACATGCACACCTTACAATCATTCACTACACTAAATATAGTTGACCTTTTGCTTATAGTTTCTAAGAAACAGACTTAACCAAGAAAACTAAACATTGACTAATGAACCATGAAAATGAGTTCAAGGTCAGATGAACCATGCCAGGCAGACATGTACAGCTTACAATCCTTCCATACAACAAATATAGTTGACCTATTACCTATGACCTATTGATCCTGCTCCACCTGTGTCGGATGCCACATGTGGAGCAGGATCTGCTTACCCTTCCGGAACACCTGAGATCACCCCCCAGTTTTTGGTGGGGTTCGTGTTGCTTAGTCTTTGGTTTTCTATGTTGTGTCATCTGTACTATTATTTGTCTGTTTGTCTTTTAATTTTTGGCCATGGCGTTGTCAGTTTGTTTTCGATCTATGAGTTTGACTGTCCCTCTGGTATCTTTCGTCCCTCTTTTATAGTTTAAGAAAAACAGACCAAAACACAAAAACTTAACACTGAGCAATGAACCGTGAAAATGAGGTCAAGGTCAAATAAAACCTGCGAGACTGACATGTACATTATAAAATATTTCCATACACCAAATATAGTTGACCTATTGCATATAGTATTAGAAAAAAAGACCAAAACTCAAAAACTTAACTTTGACCACTGAACCATGAAAATGAGGTCAAGGTCAGATGACACCTGCCAGTTGGACATGTGCACCTTACAATCATTCCATACACCAAATATAGTAGACCTATTGCATACAGTATAAGAAAAACAGACCAAAACTCAAAAACTTAACTTTGACCACTGAACCATGAAAATGAAGTCAAGGTCAGATGACACCTGCCAGTTGGACATGTGCACCTTACAATCATTCCATACACCAAATATAGTAGACCTATTGCATACAGTATAAGAAAAACAGACCAAAACACAAAAACTTAACTATAACCACTGAACCATGAAAATGAGGTCAAGGTCAGATCCTGCCAGTTGGACATGTACACCTTACAATCCTTCCATACACCAAATATACTAGACCTATTGCTTATAGTATCCGAGATATGGACTTGACCACCAAAACTTAACCTTGTTCACTGATCCATGAAATGAGGTCGAGGTCAGTGAAAACTGTCTGAAGGGCATGAGGACCTTGCAAGGTACGCACATACCAAATATACTTATCCTATTACTCATAATAAGAGAGAAATTAACATTACAAAAAATCTTAATTTTTTTTCAAGTAGTCACTAAACCATGAAAATGAGGTTAAGGACAATGGACATGTAACAGACGGAAACTTCGTATTATAAGGCATCTATATACAAACACTACAAACCAGTAAAAGTCTGAAATGGCCTATACTCGACTGTACTGATTTTTACTCGACCAGTCTGAATTGGTCTGATATTTACTTGATAATACTCGACTGTAGTCTGAACCATACTTAACAGTCTGAACTTGTACTCGACCAGTACTTAACCATTTTATTTTCGTCTGAACCATGCTCGACCTAGTCTGAACCATGCTCGACCTAGTCTGAACCATACTCGACCTAGTCTGAACCATACTCGACTAAGTCTTAACCAACCTAGACCTAATTTTTGTATCTATCTATTGTATTTTATCAATTTAAGAACTGTTTTTAACAGCTATTTCCCCTGGCTAGAAATTTGAACAACGATTAATGAAATTTAAAATGTATTCAATATGGCATTGAAACCAAAATTTCACAATAAACATAATATAAATTCAACACCATATTTATCAACACTTACATATATATATCACCTTTAAAATAAAAATAAAACAAGCTAATCAAATAATCTCAAAACTGAATTGTGACTAATATTTTCAATGTTATTCAAATTTTTTTGAATGTTTCAGATATATTTTATGGTTACTGGACAATTTTCACCATTAACTTAAGCCTTGTATAGATTTATGGTGTCAGTTGAGTTTAGTTAATAATGCAGTGAACATTTTTTTTATTAAAATATATTTAAAATAGTATATAAAGCAACTTAATAAATTTTTAAAATTACACCTTTGTTTTGTAAAACCAAGAATTTAATATAATCATGATAATAGAACTTCCATAGCAATCCTTGATAACCATTTAAAAAAGGAAATGTGTTCCAAAGTTGCAGAAAAAATTTATTTCAATTAAATCTAAATAACTTTTGTCAAAATTAAAGACATGGCATACAAGAAGCACTTTAATAAGGTTTAATTACCTCAGTACATGTGTGTTTTACAGGTAAAAAGAAAGCCCTTTTTTTCTTAAACTCGTATATTACTTATCTAGTGAATTCAAAAGGCTTGCGATTTAAGTTTTACAGGATGTTGCAATTTTTAATGAATGTTAATTAGAAATTAATACTCTCTGACCAGGTGTGATCTTTTTAATGAGTTTGCCCCAAGCAGGAGGTATTACTTTATACTTTACCACTAATCAGAAGATTTTTTTTTTATCTATTTCTTTAATTTTTTTATCCCTTTTTGATATATATTATATATGATATATCCCAAATTATATTAAGAATAGGTATATTTCTAATATAAGGTTAAACAATTTCAGTGATTTTTTGGCTGTTGTTACCTCATTAAAAAGAAAATTATATAACTATTGTATGTAACCATGAAACCTATATAGTTTTTCTTTAGGAATTTAGGAAAATTAAGTTTAAAAAAAAAAAAAAAAAATCCAAACAAGAAGCACCTTAATCATGTTAATAAGGTTTTATTACCCTCAGTAAAGGTGTGGTTTTTAGTTAAAAGAACAAAACTATAAAACTTTAAAATTAATTAATATAATTAAATTATTGTATAAGATAATTTAATTTAACTATGTCTATTTGATAACTTTGAGAATCATGTAAGGATGTAAAAATATGTTTTTATATACTATCTTTATTTTATTGTGGCTGTTGTCATGTCAGAAAAAAAGAAATTAATTTTAAAAGCTAAAATTAAAAAAAGTATAGGTTTTTTGGTCAAGTATGGTTCAGACTGGTCGAGTATTGTTCAGACCTTTGGTCGAGTATGGTTTAGACTGAAAAAATTGGTCGAGTACAGGTCGAGAATGGGTTAAGACTGTTTCAGACTGGTCGAGTAATAGTTCAGACTATTTTCAATGGCAAAGATAAGGGTCGAGTACAAATCAGTATGGTCGAGTATGGTTAAGACTGGGGTCGAGTAATGTCGAGTAAAATTCAGACCAATTCAGACTGGTCGAGTAAAAATCAGTACAGTCTAGTACAGATATAGGCCATTTCAGACTTTTACTGGTTTGTAGTGAAAGTATGAAGCATCCAGGTCTTCCACCTTCTAAAGTTTAAAACTTTTAAGAAGTTAGTTAACGCTGCCGCCGCCGCCAGATCACTATCCCTATGTCAAGCTAAAGTCGCAGACTCGACAATATCCAAAAACTGCAAAATTTCCTTAAAATTACCAATTCAGGGGCAGCAACCCAACAAAGGGTTCTTTGATTCGTCTGAAAATTTCAGGGCAGATAGATCTAAACCTGATGAACATTTTAACCCCCACGTCAGATTTGCTTTAAATGCTTTAGTTTCAGAGATGTAAGCCAAAAACTGCATTTTACCCCTATGTTCTATTTTTAGCCATGTTGGCCATCTTGGTTGGCAAGCGGAGTCATCAGACACATTTTTTTAAACTATATACTCTAATGATGATTGTGGCCAAGTTTGGTTAATTTTGTCTCAGTAGTTTCAGAGAAGATTTGTGTTAAAGATTACAAAAATTTACGAAAAAATTGTTAAAAATTGACTATAAAGGGCAATAACTCCTTAAGGGGTCAATTGACAATTTTGGTGATGTTGACTTATTTGTAGATCTTACTTTGCCAAACATTATTGTTGTTTACAGTTTTTCTCTATCTATAATAATATTTAAGATAATAACCAAAAACTGCAAATTTTTTTAAACAAGATACCTTAATGATGATTGTGGCTAAGTTTGGTTAAATTTAGCCCAGTAGTTTCAGAGGAGAAGATTTTTGTAAAAGTCCATCGTCCACCATTATAGAACTTGTTTGATATATTGGTGATATTAACCTATAGTATAAGTTTTATAAAACTCTGGAAAGAATTGTACCCAGGCGTCGCTAACAAGGCCATTTTCCATAAATTTAATATTTCCAAGGGACATATAGATATAAGAAGATGTGGTATGAG
Source organism: Mytilus californianus (assembly GCF_021869535.1). Classification (NCBI taxonomy): domain Eukaryota; kingdom Metazoa; phylum Mollusca; class Bivalvia; order Mytilida; family Mytilidae; genus Mytilus; species Mytilus californianus. The sequence continues at coordinate 24,494,058 of NW_026262679.1, read as the reverse complement.
TGCCAATGAGACAACTCTCCATCCAAGTCAAAATTTATAAAAGTAAACCATTATAGGTCACAGTACGGTCTTCAACACGGAGCCTTTGCTCACACCGAACACAAAGCTATAAAGGGCCCCAAAAATTACTAGTGTAAAACCATTCAAACAGGAAAACCAACGGTCTAATCTATATAAAAAACGAGAAACAAGAAACACTTATGAACCACATCAACAAGCGACAACTACTGAACATCAGATTCCTGACTTAGAACAGGTGCAAACAAATGCAGCGGGTTTAAACGTTTTAATGGTACCAAACCTTCACCCTTTTTCTGAAACAATAGTGTAAAATCACAACATAGAAAGACACTTTTGAAAAAAAGTCGATCGTCCACCATTATAGAACTTGTCCGAGATATTGCTGATATTAACCTATAGTTTAAGTTTTATAAAAATGTGGCAAGAATTGTACCAGTGAGAGCGCTAACGAGGCCATTTTCCATAAATTTAATATTTACAAGGGGCATAACTCCATTAAAAAAAGTCGATCGTCCACCATTTTAAAACTTGTTCGAGGTATTGGTGATATTAACCTATAGTATAAGTTTTATAAAACTCTGGCAAGAATTGTACCCATGAGAGCGCTAACAAGACCGGATGGACACACTGACGGAAGGACAGACACCCGGTATTTCCATGGCCCCCACAACGTATTACGCAGGGGACAAAAATAGTTTGTTGAAAAGAAGTATGAGGATGATGACAAAACACAAACGACAGATATTGAACCCTATCTGTGAACTCAGATACACAGTCATCAAAGTAACAATAGCTCATGATCACCAGCTCCTCATTCCAAACAGTAGAAATATCCATTTATTATGCTAGCTTTATCTTCTCACCATGCAGTAATGAAATATATAAGTTATGGAGAAATATCTTATTTATTTTGATTTTTGAAACAAACAGGTGCATTGCAAAATTATACATAACAATTTTAATCCCTTGAAATCAAGCAGTACACAATCTTATTAGCAGTATTATTGTAGCATTTTATGTTGCAATAATAATTTAATCGTGCACAATATTCTTCATTATTGCTTTAAAACAATGCCTAAAAATTAAACCACAATAAATCATTGTATAATATTCTATATCAAACACAACAATAAAAAAGTATATTATAAATCTTTCTGTAGAATCAAAATCAATTCTTAAAGTTAATTACAGATCATAATTAGAAAAATAATTAGTATCTCAAAAAGATTTTAAAAAAAACATCATCCTTTATGATTTAAAAATAATCTTGAAAGCTCAAAACCACTAGCTTAATTAAAGCATGCAATTTGTAATATAATTAGCACAAAAACTGTAATGACAGAAAAAAACAATTTTAACTGTTCAGCTATTAACCAAAAACATTCATTTGCATTTATAAAATCCCTTACATATTTACTAAGCTGAAATCACTCTGAACATAAACTGTAGTATTTAACCTGCCGTAAGAAATGTAAATGCCTCTTCAGAATTCCCCCCACCCCACCACAAAAAAAAACACAATCAGAAAATAAAAAAATACATTTAACTTAAAAATGATGTAATATTAAATATAAAAAAAAGTATTCTGTAACATCAAATTTTACAATGTAGAGCATAATTGTGAAAACAGTCAACAACCTAAACAAACAATTCTACCACTTTTTAAATACAACTTGGACATAATATATAAGAAACAGATTGGGGAATGCATGAACATACATTTAGACTAGGATAAAGAGTATTACAATCATTTTAAGAACATATGAAAGGCAGACAGTATAAAAAGGTAGTATAAAGTTAATATATGAATCATGGTGATTACTGTGAAAACTTTATAAATGAAACACCAGGCATACGTTTGTAAGTACTTCATGATTATACAATGTACCTTTTCTTTTGGAGGATATATACTCATTTAACATTGTGCTGGAAAGGTTGTTTACTCAATGTGATTCTACATATTCTAAAATCTGCCTACTACAGATATGCGGAATTTTCACCGAAAAAATCAAAAACTTGTGAAAATCCTTGCACAACAATATGAGAAATTCTTAATTTAATTTTTATTCAAGATATTTAAGATCTTTACAAAAATGTTAATCATAGAATTAGTCTTTATATATTAAAGTCAGTTTTGTGTGTTTAAGCAATAGAAAAAGAATTTTTTTTAAAGAAAAATTAAAAAAAAATTATGCATTGATAGCAAATTAAATTACAAAAATTGATCTGAAAAACATTTGCCTGTAAACTCACAGAGAAGACTTTACAAAAATGTTAGGAGAGACATGCATTTGGTAAACAATAATTTACTATATGTATATTTAAAATTTGTTGCTTTCTTTATGTTTTTATGATTCAACCCCTTTTAATGCCTTAGTAATATAAGTCATTATTTTCATTATTCATAAGTATTCCATTGAATGATTGAAATATTGAGAAAAAACTATAACTAATTTCTGTTGATGCTTTGTCCCATTTCAAAACAAAGAAAGTTTAAAATGCTTTAGCAGTTCCAAACAATTAGTCCTCTTTAAATTTAATTATTTAGTAAATTCCTAGTACATATTCCTCCCCTTTTATATTAGGGAAGTGAGTAGGTCTTCTTAAAATTTTCAGTGTGTTAAGAACATCCTTTGTTGGATAGGCCTTGCTCTGCCAGTCATCTGATTCTTGTTTACCAATCACATCAATTGTATTTGACCTCAGAAGGGCATTTCTGTACATAAAGGAAGAAAAGTCATCACAAAGGTGTAAGGTTACTTCATCTTTTCCTTTGACATTATCTTCATATTTCTTCTTTTTGTTTACATCTGAAATATGTCGAGATTTGAACACCATTGGTCTGTCTTGTCTTGTTGGATCGTTTGACAGGTATCTATCAATAACTTCATCCGGTAGATTTGGTTTCTGGATCTTCATGGATTTCAACTTTCTATGTTTGGAGTTTTCATCTATGACATTAACTTTCGGTGCAAATTTCCCATCATAATACATTGAAGCAGATTTATTCTTTGGCATCATAGTATACATATCTCGTGGATACTCATCTGTAAGGTTTGTAATGTAGCCTGGTTTAGGAGGATGTAATGCCAGTCTCCAGTCATATGGATGTTCTACAGCTGTTCTAGCTCTTGGTTTCTTTTCTAAATTTTCCTTCTCCTCAGACTTTGATGCCTCCTCTGAGCTACGGAATGAAAACCCTCTTATGTATTTGGAGCCAGGTGTTGGGGTACTTGCATTTTCAAATGACACATGTATCTTACTGTCTGTATCTTTATCTCTAGAATATACTTGGTCTTGAGGTGGTGCTTTGCTATTTGATTTTTGTAATGGTTCCCTTTTACCCTTTGTCTTCTCCATTTCATCTTTCGTTCTGGGATCAGGTATATTTTTCTTCTTTAGCCAATCCTGGTATGATTTCTCACCATAGAATTCTTGTGCCTTTTGCAAGTCTTCAGCTTCTTCTAGTTCTTTCAACACTTGCTGCATTTTCAATTGTTTAAGCTGACCCATCTCTTTAGCAACACCATCTTTGTCCTGGTGCCACAGCTCTGCTGCCAGAATTCTGAAACATCACTAAATGTTATAATAAATTTTACCAATTTAAGTTTTTTTTAAATGCTGAGTAACAAAAGTGACTTTGCCTTAGATTTTATTATCTTAAGTTTAAAAGTAATAACTGCAGTTTTGTATTAAAATGTCTTTCCTTGTATTAGTATTTTATTGGATCAATGTCTAACTGACATTGATCAAATCTCTCCTTTTATTAATTTTCTACTATATATACAAATATTGTTCCCATTAACTAAATAAATGACAATAAATGTATTGCTGCTAAAAAAAGCCTACTAAGGCAATAAAAAATATGTGTCTGTTTCCTGCTACTAGCTGTAAAAAAATGTTTGGTCAGTCTATTTTTTTTTTATTTTTTTGTGTATCAACAAAAACCAGAAATAGCACATGTTTTTTTTCCAAGTCAAATTTAGTTTAAAACAACTTCCAGTATTGAGCACATGCACAATGGTAATTTTTTACTTTCAAATGTTCTAACCACTTTTTTCATTGATTATGGTCAATTGTATTACAAATTTGACTCAATAATCCAGCAGAAATAAGATTTGCAGTCTACTCAAACTACACAAAATGCTATTTCTTTAACAACATTTTGGAAAGGCAATAATTAAGATCAGCCATCAAACTTGGTTTTATAAAAGGGATATGAGCATGTTGAAGGGTTATGTAGTTTTCAGGTAGAATGGAAAGATCATTCTGCCTGTAACCTACTATTTTTACCATTCAACAAGTTTTTTTTATTTTTTAAATAAACTGTTGACACAGAGATATGTCTTGCCTATATGTGATTTTGATAGTATAATGCAAATGTTGAAATAGAAATGACAATTCTTTAAAACATAACAACTATGCAAAACATTCAAAGTCAATAAACCATGACTGAAGGTGAAGGGCTTATACAACTGCATACTAAATAGGATTGAATTTAATATCATAAGTGATTCTCTTTAAACTGACCTGAACACAAACTTTAACATTTAAACTATTCAAAAGTTTAAAAGGCAATGAACCATGATTGAGGGGACAGGCCATATAATCTCCCTGGAAATGAGACATTCAAATACTAATACAACTTCATACCAAATATTTACTTACCATTTGTGGTTCATCTTAAACTGAACTAATCACAAACTTTAACATGTAAAATATGCTAAAGTTTCAAATCAATAGGCGATGACTAAGGGGATGAGCCAAACTATCTCCATGGACATGAGATGTGCCAATGCTTATACAACTACATTCCAAATGTCATTGACATACGAGTTGTGGCTCCCCTTGAACTGACCGAATCACAAACTTTAACATGTAAACTAATGATAGGTAGGGATCTCCATGGATAAAAATATAACCATGAAGGATTTTAATCAGGACAAGACCCTGTGTGTCGTGATTGAAATTATTTCAACATCAATAGACATGACTGAGAGGGCAATGAAAAGCAGTGAAAAGCAATGTTGCAATGATATATATGGTATCATTCAGTATATAATGGGATTGTTTTGTATACACCTTCATATCATATTACCTCTTTTAAAAGTTTAGAATTTAAATACCTTGCACATTTTTTATGTCCCCATAATTTGGCCAGATCCAGTGGAGTATGACCACGGCAGTCTTTTCCATCAATCTGGGCCTCAACCTCAATCAATAATTTCAAACACTGAACATGACCTTCTGAAGCTGCTTGGTGCACTGGTGTAATTCCATCATTGTTAACACTGAAAGATGGCAAAAACTATATTAGACTTTAATAAGTATATTATTGGAATATATACATGTAACATTTTATAACTAGAGATTTTGTTGAGCCTGTATCACTAAAATGGCGTCTTTCATAAAAAAATATTTACTAAAGTAAGGTAATAAAAACCTGTTTTCTTCATACAACATTTAAGCTTGAAATTTTATGAATATTTTTACATTTATATTGCTCTCTCAGCTTATATATAGAAGATAAAATTTCCAATCTAAACCAGTTGAATGGTTTCGAAAATAATTCTTTTGAATTTCATTTTTTAAGCATCTATTTTTGTATTATAAATAATCTGCTTAACATTATGGCGATGACCCTTTTTCGATTATTAGACAGAGTATTTTTGACTTTACAAGTAAAACTTTTGCAGATAGTATTTTTTTCAACAACAAAAAAGGAAGTAACTGTACGTATTTTTCCTTTCTTTCAAAATTAAAAATAAATCCCAAAATTTTCAAATCTATTTTTTTCCTCTCAACTTAAACAAAACCCTTACAATTCTATGCTTACTTTTTCAATTCCATGCAATGAAATTTACAAAATGAAACTGATTTCAAATAGGCTACATTAAGATCTATTATAAGACTTGTAAGACTGGAGTACAACAACATGACTTACACAGATGGATTAGCTTTTTTGTCCACCAGGTACTTCAAACATTCCAAGGCCCTCTTTCCCGTCTGATTACTTATGCTCAGGTGAACTGCTCTCCAGCCAGTTGTACTTGGCAAGTTTATATTATATTTGTACTTCTCAATCAGTAGCTTTAAGCATTCCAATCTACCATGGATGGCTGCTAAATGTAAAGCTGAAAGACCCTAAAAATATAAAAAATATGAACTACATAATACATGACAGATGATGTAAATGTAAGACTTGTGTGCATTAGATAGCTGTTTAAAGTCTGGTTCTAAAAAAATGACATGCTTGCTTTCCCCTACATCAGCTGGATCAAATTAAGAGTAAAAATCAGAAAAGACAATTTATAAGAATAAATTACTGAAGCACCATTGGCACATGAGCTGAGTTGCAATCTTTATGGATTTGTAGTAGAAGATTTTTGTGTCAAATCTGCCAAAAATTTATGACAAATGGATAGCAAAAAATGTTTTTTTTTTACTGAGATTTCATTCTATTAGTTACTGAAACCTTGACCTTTGACCTAAAAATTAATAAATTTCTTTTTCACCCCAAAGGCACATTACATAATCTACCAACATAGATAAAAATCTGATTCATGGCTCAAAAGATATTGTCCCGAAACAACTTTCCCTAAATTTCAGTCTATTTAAATTTACTGTGACCTTGACCTAAATAGGGTCTTTCTCATTTCTACGTGTGATTCTTTTACAAATTTTGGTGAAGGGTAGACATACATGTAATCATGTATGGACATAATTGGTTCAATTATAACATCTTGAAACCAAATTTTTGTCCAATTTTGGTCTACCAATTACTGTTTTAACCTTACATTTGACCTATAGCTAGTGACCTCAAAATTAAAAAAAGTGTTTTTCAACTCATAGGGCATTACCTGATCACAAATAGAAAAAATAGACATGTGGTTCAAAAGATAAATGTTGCTCAAATTCAGTCTATCACTACCTGCTGTCACCTTGACCTTTATCCTATTGACCTCTAATCAATAGAGATATTTTTTCATCCCATGGGGAATTAACTCACCAAGTTTGGTTAAAGTTGAGCATATGGTAGAAAAAAAACTCTGGAAAAAAAACTTTTGCTCAAATTTCAGTTTATCAATACTGGTAGTCACCTTAACCTTTGACTCCAAAATCCATAGGATCTTCTACATCCTATTGGGCATTATTTAAGCCAAGTATCGTTAAAGTTGGACATACATGTATGGTTAAAAAAATAACAGCCTGAAACCAAAATTTTGCAAATATTTTAGTCTATCAATAGCTGCTGTGACTTTGACCTATTGACCTCAAAATCAATAGGCCTAGGGTCTTTCTTAAGTTAAGATATTCCTTATGGCATGAAAGAATTTGTCCAGAAACTGAAATGTTGACATCAAGAAGTCCAGACACAATAAAACCATTCTTCGTATCATAAGCAGACTTCCACTTTATTGCAATTCAGCTAAAAAATTTTGCTATTAGAAAGTTACATGTAAAATTGAGAATGGAAATGGGGAATATGTCAAAGAGACAACAACCCGACCAAAGAGCAGACAACAGCCGAAGGCCACCAATGGGTCTTCAATGCAGCAAGAAAATCCCGCACCCGGAGGTGGTCCTCAGCTGGCCCCTAAATAAAATTGTGTGCTAGTTCAGTGAAAATGGACGTCACACTAAACTCCAAAACATATAAATGAACTAAAATTAAAAAACATACTAGACTAACAAAGGCCAGAGGCTCCCGACTTGGGACAGGCGCAAAAATGTGGCGGGGTTAAACATGTTTTGTGAGATCTCAACCCTCCGGCTATACCTCTAGCCAATGTAGAATAAAGAAACACATGACTTTGATGCAATGTAAAACAAAGTGCAGATGCAAATATCATTTATATACAACAGCACAAAAACAACTTACATGTATAGAAGACATTGAGTTTCTGAAATATGAAACCAAGAGTTCAGTTATCTCAAGTCAACGCAGAAATTTATGTTATATTTACTGGTGTATTCATGAAAATGACCTGAATGTTACTGCACAATCAGATATAATACTAAAAAGCACAGGTTAACACAAAAAAACGTTTTTGTCAATCATACATAAAACTATCAAACATAGAATTATTTCTGTTCAATACATGCAAAAGAGGCCCTGGAATCACTCATCTGACATTTTGTCCAAAAATAACTCCTTAAAGTCATGTGAAACAACTTTAATGTTATCGGAATTATTGAACCAATGCATGCATATATAATAAACTAAGTCCTGTATGCATGCTTTTTATATTTATTACGAATCTATAACGTATTATCGACACATAATATTTCATGCAATGATTGTTGATCGCAAGCTAATTAACTTTCGAGTTTGTTGCCAAAGTTTACCGAATCGTGACACTGATAAACATTCAACACAGAACATGTGGAGCACGTGACAAATAAGTGAATTGATATAGCATGATATTTTTTTGTAACTTCCATGCATTAACATTTGTTAATTAAACTTTTCCTCAACAGTAGTTAAATGATTTTTTGTATTAAATGTGTTCTTTAAGAATCAGTTATTACTATTTACCTTCAAGTGCATGTTTGTTTACATTTTTTAATCACGGTTTTCTATTCTACGCTGGCCGAAGTTTTAATAAGAGGTCACGTAGTTAAGGTCACTGCATACGGGAAAATATCGGCGAAATAGTAGGACCGTTAATGTTCATATGAATGATATGTGTATAACAGTAATGTTTAGTTGGGTTTTAATTTATTGATAACAAATTCAATATTTATACCAATAAAAACAATATATTAATTTATTATAAACATCTTTTACTGATAATATAACTTTGACTTATAACGATTCATTTTAATAAAAAAAAAAAAGCAAAGTTTAAACATTGCTTTATTGTTATTAACTCAAATAATCTAATTTTAGGCCACCAGACTCCGGTACCACGATTTCCCGAGAAATACAAGAACAACGTAATATCCCAAAGACAAACAGATTTATCACGATAACAAGATTTAAAGATTTTTTATGGTGTTATACTACTTTTAACAATATTAAAGAATATTAGTTAAAGATATTACTCGTTTTTACTCAATAAAAATGCAATTTCACTTTTTTTTAATAATTTTCTTGTATATTATACCATTGTATACATTGGATTTGTACTTGAAATAAATAATCTGATCTCTATATTTCTTATTTGATATATCCGGAGAGAAACATACGTAATTGTGGAATTATGTCTTAAACCTTATAATTGTATGCTGTTACACTAATTTAAGCAGTATAACACCATGTAAAATCTTGTTATCGGGACAAATCAGTTTGTTTTCGGGATATTATTTTGTTCTTGTTATTCAAGGGAAATCGTGGTACCCTAGACTCTACTAGATTTATATAGTCTCTATTGGCATGATTGGGCTACAAACATGACAAATTTGCATATATTATCATTTTGCAGGCAAGTCAGAAATTGCTGACATATGAGATTGTTTTGAGAACTTGCTAGGGGTTGTATGGGGGTCAGAGCACAGTCCATATAAAAACAAACATTATAGATGGACGTCAGAGCAATCTCCTACTACCCAGACTTTAATAATGCAAAACAGATTCAACCCGACTCTCTTCTTTTCATCAATAGCTTACATTTTTGTCAAAGTTGATTTGCCCCTTGGCTTCACGTAAGCTTTGTTTCAGCCATTCTACATCGCCAATTGCAGCTGCCATAAATTCATCATCAGCAATTTTCTTTTCATTGACATTTGCAAAACGTGGACGGCGTTTTCTGGACTTTGCAGAATCTAAACTACTTCCAATTTTTGTAAGATCAGACATCGTGAATGTTTAAAAAAATCACTTGTAAATATAGGAAAGGTTTCTCAAAAGGAGACAATTTTTGAGATTTTCTATTTCTTCTTCACATGGGCCGCCATTATTGTTTATGCAGGTGCCATGAGTGACCAAAAGCTATCTCTCTAGACTTTCCCATACAGTTGATAGAAAACACCGAGTCTAATAATTAAAAAGTAAAAAGGTGGGAATATTTAACTGAATAAAGAGATATGTGGTTTGGAACCAAAAACCCTTTTAGGAACAACAATTCGATTTAAATGAGGGAAAATCTGATAAAAAAAATCTCTTGATTCTCATCTGAATAAATGTATGAACGTTGTCGATATTTGAATATCACATTTTGAAAATAATTTAGAAATAAATAAAAGAGTACATAATACGCCTATTTCTAGAACAAAAATCATACTTCAAGAACTCGCAAAGCAGTTTGTGTTTGTACCGGCCGACAAAGCAGCCAACAATGTGGTGCCGTAAATACTACACGGACGTTCTTAAGGATGTTCGCTCCTCTGTTTAAAAACAACAAGCTTTTTAAAAGACTGTTATAAATTGATAGTATATAAATAACTGAACTTAAAAAGCAGAAAAAAAATGATAGGTCCGTGACCTTGTTTTTGAGATATAATCAATTGAAAATTTGGCGGGAAATGATTCTCTCTAGACTTTTCATACATTTAACATTGGCACCTTTTTTCTTTAAAAAACTATGAAAAATAACAAGGGTTTTATAAGATTTTCATAAATGGCTAGTTAAACTATATGTTATAAAATTATGAACAGAAAAGTAGGGGTTCGCGGGAATTTTTTTTATTGGTACTACAAGGATAAAACTAGAGGATTCCGAATATCTGACAAAAAAGTCAAAAACAAGAGTAGCGAACATCCTTAAGAATGAAATTTTAAATTCTTCTACATTCAAGTCCGTGTGCTCCACACTCGAGGCTCCACAGAGAGTCAGTATAGTAAACACGTGATAGTAAACAATCATATCATAACCACATCACAGCTTAAGGCCTCTTCTGAGCATTTGAAGGTCCCTACTATGTATTGGTTACCTAAACCAGAGACATCTCTGCCTAAACTACACAAAAAACAGTAAAATATCGTTTCCGATCTCGGCTTCTAGTAAGCGTTCTACAACTAATCTTTCAGTGCTTTTAACTAGTTCCTTAACTACTATCAAAGAACCTATCGTTAACTTTTGTTATAAAACATATGAAAATAGTGGAATTAACTATTTTTGGAGTGTAAAATTTTTTTTGGATGTTTTAGATAGATTACGTGCTTTTGATGGTCCTTTTGATTCTGTTGACAGTTTTGACTTTTCACTTGAACTATTTACACTACACTTCCACAAAATCTTATCAAACGTTTTCCTATTTAATTAAATGGTCGTTTGGTAAATCTGAATGCAAGTATATTTGCTGCAACTCATTTAAAGTCTTCTTCTCTGATGAGAAAAGTAAATATGCTAGATATACTTACTGGAGGTGTGATGAGATAATTGAAGCTGTTAATATTCTCCTGATAATATTAATGTACGTTTCGACAATAAAGTTTATCGACAGGTTGTTGGTATAATCCTATGGGCACCAATTGCGTCCCTTTAGTAGCAAACTTGTTTTTGTACTGTTATAAATCACAGTTTATGACCAAACTCAGTAAAGACCCGTCTAAATTGCATTTAATTGATAAATTCAACAACACTTACCGTTATCTTGATGATATTTTTTCGTTAAATAATCAAGAATTTTCAAAATATACTGCCGAAATTTACCCAAAGGAACTTACTTTAAATAAATCAAATATAAACGGTAATAACTGTCCTTTCCTAGATTTAGATATTTCAGTTTTACACGGGAAACTCTACACTAAAATTTACGACAAAGGGGACAATTTTTCGTTCGCTATTGATTATTTTCCTTTTTTGGACGGTTATGTTCCTTTGGCGCCATCTTACGGTGTTTATATATCACAACTCGTTCGCTATGCCCGTGTCTGTTGTGGCGTTTTGGATTTCAATGAACGTAATCTATGTATTACTGGTAAATTATTAAGTCAGGGATTTCGTTACCACAAATTACATAAAACCTTTACTAACTTCTTCCATAGATATACAGATTTGGTTTGGAAGTATGGTTGAACCTGTAGAAAACATATTTTCAACGGGATAGCTCATCCTAATTTTTACGGAGAAGTTGTTTACCGAGCCCGGAAATTTTGATACGATCCGGGTAAACTTATCGATCCTTAAAATAAACTTATTCTAAAAGGTTACCAATTCAACACTATAATTAGATCTTTGAACATTTTTTTATTGGTATTAACATTGATTTTGTTATCAGTAAATTAAAATCAAACTAAATATTAGTTTTATATACATATGCACTTTCATGGCTCTACAATCTGTCGATACCTATATCTTGGCATTGCACAAGGTCATGTTTTTCTCTGACTGTTAATGACGTCTTTATACTTAATTCATTGGATGTTAAATGTGTACCGATTGATATTTTAGTCTTAGATGCATGATTTTTTAATTAGTTGTTATTGGCTTTGAACTAGCTGTCAGTAACTGCGAGTACTCTCAGATCTGGACTTAGTGTCTTTTTATTGTGGAGATGTATAAGTACCCTACCACGTCCACTCTGTGTTTTTGTTACTTGTTTTTGTGCTTTGTATCGATCTGATGAGTTAAGCCCTTTTCAACTGATTTTTATAGTTTGTTCATATGTTGTACTGTTACACCACTGTCCCAAGTTAGGGGTGGGTTGGGCGCCCGCTAACATGTTTAACCCCGCCACATTCTTTATGTGCCTGTCCCAAGTCAGGAGCCTGTAATTCAGTGGTTGTCCTTTGTGGCTGTATATCATATTTGTTTTTCGTTCATTATTTTGTACATAAATCAGGCCGTTATATTTCTCGTTTGAATTGTTTTACATTTGTCATTTCGGGGCCTTTTATAGCTGACTATGCGGTATTGGTTTTACTCATTGTTGAAGGCCGTACGGTGACATATATTTGTTAATTTCTGTGTCATTTGGTCACTTGTGGAGAGTTGTCTCATTGGCAATCATACCACATCTTCTTATTTTTATATGTACACATATTTGCATATATGTTTCTGGTATAGCTGAACGATTATAGTAAAATTCTTATTGAAAAAAAATGTTTTCTTAAATTATTTGTAAGCACATGCTTACACTAACGTCCAATAAACAAGTTCAAAACAACAATACAGAGGAAAAGAATTACTTGATTGATAGAATATAAATGATAAAAATAAAAAGATTTAGTAATAAAATAAATAAATTACAAATTCATGAATGTTAATTAAAAATAATTTGTCTTTAATTGTATATGTCAATTTAAAGTAATGCACATATAAGCAAGCTTAGCAACAAATGAAAATAACTTATCAATCCGGAAAAATCCTCCTGGCCCCCAAGACACAAGTGTAATATTAAAGTATATAGCTAAAAAAAATTCTGAGACAAGAGTCTGTGCTATCACATCACCAAATTCAAAAACAATCGCACAAGACAGAAATTTTCCTACCTTAAACTTGACTGAATGTGAAAGTTAGGAGATGAATACACGATTTTCACGGTACCGACAAAAGATAGACAATAATTTGATAGAAATAAGGAGATTTGGTATGATACCTATTAGACAATTGCAACTATCGACCAGGGTCCCAATGACGTGGATAAAAGCAAATGAATGAGCAAAATCCATATCGTATAGTCAACTATAATAAACCCAAACATGACAAAATGTGACATAATTCAAGCGAGAAAACAAACTGTCTGATTTAGGACAAAAAATACAAACGAAAAACAAATATGACAGACAGCGACCAACAACAATCACTGAATTCCCGGCTACTGACTTTAGGCATTCACTTAAAAAAATTGCGTGGTTAAACGTAATAGTTTGAGCGCTCAACCCTCCCCCATTTTCCGGGACGCTGGTGTAACATCACAACATAAGAACACACTGTAAACATCAGTTAGAAATGGCTTAACTCAATAGATAGCTAGCTATAAAACCAAGTTTAACCCACCATTGTCTTCGGAAAATGACTGTACCAAGATAGGAATATGACAGTTGTTTTTCACTTGTTCCGTTGATTGATAACGTTTGATTTTGTCAGTTTTTATGGAATTTCCCTTTTTTTAAATTTACATTGGAGTTCGGTATTATTATTATACTTATAAAGTACATGTACAAAGCACAAAAACAACTTGCATTTAAAACAAAAGACACAAAAGTACCGATCTAAAGCACTCACACTTACTGAAAGCTAGTTCAAAGTCAATTAAAACTAATGAATACACATATGATTCGTTACCGGAAGAAACAACACAGACATTTGAAATTAAATAGGGCTTAATACAACACCTCCTTTAAACAAAAGAAGGGTGAACTAAGGGAAACGAGGAACCAATATTTTCTAAACGATGACAATATCCTAAAACATGTTTGACTATGTCAGAATGCAGTGGAAAACGGCCTTATTCAGATAAGACAAAACTGCAAAATTTGGAATTTTTCTATAAACAATATACTTACAGAATTGAATATGAAGTGTTTCACATATATCTTCGACGGCATTCGAATTTTAATCAGAAAATGTTTTAAGTTCTAATATCGCGTTTTGAATTTTGGGTGTTTTTTTTTTTAATCAAAAAAATTGTCTATAAAAATATGCATCTAGTTTGAAAGAATTAACTCAGAAATGTTTCAGAAAATAAAACAGATAAACAAATTATTTTTTTTCGACTTTCGTTTATCGTTCAATTTGCCAAAATTGTATGCAAAATTTTACCATAATTTGTATAGACCATTTTCTGTACTTTGAGGTCCTTTATAGCTTGCTGTGCGGTATGGGTTTTGCTCATTGTTGAAGGTCGTACGGTGACCTATATAGTTGTTAACTGCTTCGTCATTTGGTCACTGGTAGAGAGTTGTCTCATTGGCAATCATACCACTTTTTATATTTATGTCATTTTTAACATGGTAGTATCAAGAAGGTGTTATCGCTATTTGCAAGATATTGACATGACAAGCAACGAAACTAGCATCGAGTAGTTATAGCAGAAACATATAATACAACAGTGGCGGATCCAGGGGGAGGGGGGGGGGGTCTGGGGGTTGGAACACCCCTTTTTTGACGATCAATGCATTTGAATGGGGACATATATTTGGAACCCCCCTTTATCCTGGGTTAGGAACCCCCCTTTTATAAATGGCTGGATCCGCCCTTGTACAATCATGTATGTCTCTGGTAATATATAACTTAATATAAAAATAAGATGTGGTATGATTGCCAATTAATACCAATGAAACAACTCTGCACCAGAGACAAAATGACATAGAAGTTAACAATTTAAGGTCACCCATACCGCATAGTCAGCTATACATGCTATAAAAGGCACCGAAATGACAAATGTAAAACAATTCAAACAAGATAACTAACGGCCTGATTTATGTATCAAACAATGAACGAAAAAAGAACGAGATATACAGCAAAACACGACCACTGAATTACAGACTCCTGACTTGGGATAGGATCATAAAGAATGAGGCGAACCCCGGTACAATACATACAAGCCATAGAACACACGTGTATACCAGCTTCAAAATGACGGGGATCAATTTGAATTGTTATACATAATTAAATCTATTCCTACCCAAACACAAAAAAACTGAATGGTTTAAATTCTCGACCAAATAAAATTTTAATAAAATTAGGGCGAAACGATTCGGGGTGTGAACGAGATTCGGGGCGAAATAACCTGATTAGAAAGCGTTTCATTGATTCGGTTGTAATATTTCCCCTATGCTAAATTTAGATTTTTTAGATAGCATTTATGAAAACGGAAAGAAATAAGGAAAGTTGAATGAAAATCTCCCTAGAATGTTGTTGAAATAAGTTCAAGTGAACAACAACAGCCGTTACAAGTTTTTTTTATTGGACAAAGGTATAGTGACATTAGTGTAAAAAAAAATGTATGTATCTGCAGACTCAGACTGGATACAAACATAAATGTATCGTCAGATCATATGTTTTCGTACGTCATATGAATTCGTACTATGCATGCCTTTATCAGTTGAACGGCAAACGCCTGAATCTGACAGATAGAGGTCAATTTGTCGACAAAAAAAGTACCCGTATGTAAAATGTTTACGCCCACAAAAAGCGCCACCTATAATTTTTTCTACGGCGTCTTTGAGAACGATGTTCCGTTCTGTAGTAAATTAAAACATTAAACTAACTAAAACATAGAAAAGTAAGTGTATAAAACTAATAAAAAGATATATTTGCACATGACTGGTTATGCATGATACGCTGGCAATGTGCGCAATGTCCTTTAATCCAAGATTCAAAATTAGTTTGTTTCCTATGTCAAAATGGCGGATTCCAATGTTTACATTTTTCCATCGATTTAAGAGCTGACACAAATTCGTATCCAATCATTAATTTGCATATTATGTACTGTGTAGGGTAGCTTATCCAATGGGATTTACTGTTATAAAGTGGCTATACGTTACCATCCATCGTTACAACAGTGCCATGTGTTTTGTGTGTATAGCTCAGGAATGATGTGTATTCAATATTTACGGTAAATAATCAATGTTATGTTCATTATATTTCCATGCATACACAAGTCATAACAGCAAATGCATTTTTTATAGAACTTACTAGGTAAACAGACATGTTTAACTGTCTGCTTTAGCAAAAATTCGTGTAAATAAACCCGATGGGTCGTTTTGAATATTCAAGCATAGCAGACAAACACGTGGTAGATTATTGATGTTTGTTTACCTAAATTGCACGCTGTTGTTACTAAATACTTAGAAATAACCATTATCGTGTTATTATTGTTTAACAGCAGATAAAATTAATTTTACAATTGCATTTAACTACTTTCAAGAGTTATATAATACACCTTGCCTAAGAAATAGGTCTAGCTAGGTCCAGGGACCTCCTTTACTAGGTCCTTAAAAAAAGAGGCTGTAATAATGTACATGATGTAAATTACCATATTTACATTCCAGCATTTTTTTGCATTTGATATATTTCATATACATGTACATGTATGTACATAGAGCACAATAGAGTAAATGAACATACATGGGTTTAATTCCCACCCTAGGTATTAATTTTAATACTCATTAGAGGTTGGGGCAAATAGGGCAGATTGCAATCGACCATAATGTAGTGTCTAAAAATGCTGATTGATGTGGCCAAGTCCTCAACAACCTTTTTTCTAAGTATACAGCAGCTCCTTTAAGGATTAGTCCAGTGGCTAAGTCCTGTCTTTTTTGTCTCTATTATTTCCTTATTTATATTATTATATTTCTTATATTCTCTTGTACATGTAGTAAGCTAAAAAGCTATCATTACTCTTTTTCCTCATCTGCCTGATAACAATGAAATGTATTCATTGTTGATGTCTGTAAAGTGACTTATAACATGTATAATTTAACTGCTAACAGACATTTGGACTCTGGTGGATAGTTTCTATACTGTTATTTCATTGGCAATCATACCACATCTCTTTATTTTAGTACAGGTTAAGTATTTAAAGTAAGTGACTAACAAACATTAAATTCTGCAATGATTTCAGTTTACATATATCAACAATAAAATTTTGGTTGTATAAATTGTGTCATTATGTTTATAATGACCACTGTAATTGTGAACTGCCATGACTGTCTTGTACAAAATATATTTGAATAAGTTCCCTAATAAATAGTATATAGATGTTTAAAAAAACAAATGTATGTACTAGTTCCAGATCTATCAATTCAAAAATAATTGATGTTTTTTTTAATTAATTGAATAATAACAACTTATTGTAATAATCATGATATTAAAATACAAACTAGCATTCTTATATGTGATACATATATAACTTAATGCAGCTTATTCTGAAATTGTAAGGTATGTCATAAAAAAGAGATTTTTTGTAAAAGTTACCAAAATTGTCTGTATTTCAACCACATTTAGGCCTAGGAACCTTAAATTTTTAAGTGTAGAGGTTGACAAGTCATGACTGTAAATTCAGATATTATCATGAGGTTTGTATTAAAGTAAATAATGCGATTAAATTGATTATCTCAATAAAAAGAACTCTCATTCTGATTTGATACTATGAGATTTTTTCTGATATTAGAAAAATAAATATCTCATTGTTGTCCATTCTTCAAAAAATTTCTGAACATACTGTACATGTATTTAAGTCAGCTTTGTTTTTGTCTGAGACTACTATAACATGGGAAGTGACCAATCTCTATGTTAATTGTTATAGTAGTCTCAGGTTTTTGTTTTGTAGTTCAATTGACTATGCATTTTAGAGCAGTTAAATATGAATTTGGATTAAATTTGAAGTTGATTCAGTATATTTTATGACATAATAACACTCTTTTATTTAAACCAAGCATTTTCAGACTTTATTTACAGACCAGTTTAGCTAATCATTCATTATTCAATCAATAATTTAATTAAAGGACTCAACAGTTGTTTGTAGGACTTATGAATTCAAATATAAGGGAAAAAAATCAAAACTTGAAGTAATACATGTAATAGGAATTATGAGAACTGCATGATATCAGATTGCAATACAGCTTTTTGTTCAGTTTTCTTTGTGTTGATTATAATGTTTTAAATCCCTTTCTGGCTTTTTGGATGTTCAGATTTTTTCTCTTGATTAAGAGCGAGCAACGGAACTTGTACATCTTATATAGTTTCTTATCTCGGGGGTGGATCAAGCAAATTTTCAAAGAGGAGGGGGGCATGTATTGTCTACATTTTCTTTTTTTCCATATTGTATTTTAATGTAATGCAAAGTTAAATTCTATTGTAACACAAGTTCTGCTGACAAATGGCTGATAAACCCCTCTTGTATGTAATTATTTGGCATGAAATGAAATATGTTTTTTCTGTATATGGAAATTAGGAATAATCCACCCTCTCTTTATAAAAGACCTGGATCTGCTTAAAAGTTCTTGCTTTTCTCAGGATTTTCCATTGTTACATCAGGAATAAAGGCTACCAATAATCATGCTTGACGATCATTGAGGTCACACATAAAGAACCCATCTCTTTGCAGATCATAGTAGAAAAACAAAGATACAATGTAGTTGGTAACATAAATGTATTTAAAAATATCAAGAGAAACATTCCCATACAGAATCTCTGCCAATAAGTTATTTTTCCACTCTTAACAGTGAAATCTTAAATATGTAAATTGATCGGCAAGCCTCACATCTTGAAAAATAAAATGTCTGTAGGAAAGAACTATTGTTTCACAATTGATGCTGTGTTAGAATTTATAATATCACTCTTTTTTCTCCATATGATCAGCATAAAAAGTGACAAGTTCTTCAGTCTAAATAACTTTGTTAAATCTCATTTCTGATGGAACATTTTCAGTGCACCAGATTAACAACTTTCTATGTTAGATACTTATTTAAATATAAAAATTCAAGTCTAATTTTAGAGTGAAATTTTAATATATTTAAACAAACTGTTCTAAACAACCAACATGTACAAACACTGAGTTTTTTTCATATCCTTTCTAAGAATATTGATACAAAGAAAGTAAAACAAAGACTTGTATCATTCCATCTACCAAAAGGGTGTTTGAGAATATACAAATAAGTCCAAGTTTCAGAGAAAAGTCAGTTATCTATAATTTTCTTCTTTGGAAGTTTTCAAAAACCTGTTTTAGGGTACTTGAAAAAATGCCATATTCAAACATTCCATGACTATTTTAATGTTACAAGAGTAGAGGAACATTAAATATTGAATGGTTATTCAAGAAAGTGTCGAAATATAACTACAATCATTAATTTTACTCGAATTTACTGTTGTGAACTTGCAGTTTCCTACGACGCTTGTACGGAGTTATCTCCCGTTGATCTCCGCTTCGCCACGAATAAGCTGACACAATTGCGTATCCGGGGAATTTATGATCAATAATTAATATATAAGATCCAGAAAATGGTTTTACTTCATATTTTATACCCCTCCATACGTTACCAAACCCATTTAAGAAATGATTTGGGATTTTCCGTAGACCTACGCAAATTTTCCAAAAAAAATTTCAACTTCCATCGTTGTTTTAGAATACTTTTATAACACCTTTCATAAATAAGTATACATAATAATGAAGCTTATTCACTCAAGATTTGGACCCTACAAGTTTTATTTATGTACGAGTTACAATTAGACGATACGAGGTAAAAAACCGAGAGATGTACACGTTCACAAGAAAACAGTAAACTCTGACCTTTTATCACGTGACCAATGTCTTGAACTTAGACGCCATTAAATCGTTTGCCGTTCAACTGTTATAGGGAAAATTGTGAAGTCATAATGCATTCTAAATAGCACGAAAACCCATACTTGACACGAGGATAGTTCAAGAAATTTGAAAACTTAGCATAAAATGAATTTATCCTCTGTTGAATGTTGGAGACTTTCATTCTTTACTGACGTTAAATGTATTTCATGGATATAAACAAAATTTTTCTATCTAATTAAAGAATTATAGTTTTTGCTCCAAAAAACTCTCAATTTGAGCTTAAATGAATGATTTTATATATGTGAACCGAATCAAAATAAAACTTTCCTTTTCATATTCCATTCACAGCATTGTGAGTAATACACCTTATCACTATTTGTCCGCTAATCTCTTTTGGGATTCTGTGTCTGGAGCGATTTTCTGATTATACCATAAAATCGCTTTGGAAACAGAATCCCTAAAGGGATTATATGGTCACCATTACTTTACATCACAGAAGTTCCCTCAAAATCTTAAGGTCACAAGAAAAGAGGTCTGACACTACAAAAGAAAAGTGATTGTTGTATGACAACAAATTATAGTTCAAGTGTCGCAAGTTCTTGGGCAGAGTGTCGCACATTCCTAAATAGCAATAAGGTTTAGCGGACAGAATCTTAATCCTGATGGGAAAGGAGCAGGCTTTTGGTAATTGCAAGGATTTGTATAGTAAGAAGTTTTTCTTACTATACAAATCCTTGGTAATTGTAATCAGTAATCAGCTGTAATCAATTACAATTTTTCAAGTAATGATTGTAATCATTAATCAGCCAAAAAATCTGATTACATGTAATTTAATTTAATCAATTACTTTTCAAAATACCTTGTAATCCTGATTACTTTTTGATTACACATGATTAAAATGAAAAAAATACTCAAATTGTGTTTATGGTTAATATATCATGCCTTAAATGAACATTTTTATTATTCAGATCTAATAAATATATAACTTGTTAAGATAGTTTTGTTTACTTTAAGCATATTAAGATATTATGAAATAGTGATATACATGTAATATGATACAAACAAAATGTTATTTTAATGATTCTTTTACCCTTTATTTATTAATATCATTCAAATGGGTTATTTTGAAATTCATTATAATCATGATTACTTGCCAATGTAATCATTAATTTAATTGGTTACTTTGAGAAATGGTGTAATCATTAAATAATTTAAGCCTACAATTGACAAATTAATTGTAATTTAATCAATTACATTGAAAGTAATCAGACCCATCTCTGGAAAGGAGAAAAATAAGTGCACATTCTTCTGTAGCTTGCATTTGTTATCCTAGTCAACAGTTGTTATCATGGCTATCATCAGAGGCAGAGATTAGGCCAGGATTCTAGACTTAAATCTATTCATGGAGTGTTGAAAACTACTTTACAGGGGAGGGGAATCCCTTTACACTTCAGTTCAGGGATGGGGTAATTGAAAAAAGTAATTGCAGTTGACTGCAATAAATAACTATTTCTTGTGTAATTGAATGTAATGTGTATTTAAGAATAACATTCAGAAAAGGTTGAGTAATTCCAATCTCATTTCAATTATGTCCATTAATTAGAATTCTTAATAAAAATTGAAACAAAATGTATTCTGATATATTAATTAGGATTAGTGCAAATATATTTTCCTTATTCTAAGAAAAATGAGAAAGCATTTATTAAATGAATATGGCAATATCTGTCATATTAAAATGATATGAATATAATTTGTTTCTAGTATATAACTGTATCTATTTCAAAGATACATGTATACAGGGGCCGATTTAGCACCCCCCCCCCCCCACCCTTCCCCTCATTATGGAGCTTCATTTATGGTTAATCCAGACTATTTACTGGTTCCAAGATAAATTTTGTCTAGTTCAGGGCCCCCCTTTTCAAAATCCTGGATCTACATCTGTGGTACATATTACTGATAAAGGCATGCAATTTTGTATCAATTCAACATGTTTTTGTAACTTTTTGCATGGCAGAACTTTCATAATAAATGTAAAATAATTTGTACATGTATACATAGCTTTACATGTACTTCAGATAGTTTTTTGGTTTTGGCTATAAATGTCCTTATCAATTTAGATAAATATTAAGAAAATTTCAGTTTTGTGAATCTTCAAGCATATATAATTTGGTTACATGTTCAAAAATGATATTTATGATTGTAAAAGTTTGAAAAGTTTTTATAAAATAGCCCTTCAGGAAATGAAATAAAATCAGGGGACATTGATACTACCTCTTTTCTAGTTTGCCTTGTTTATGTTTTGCAAAACTCTACAGAACTTTAGAAGAATCTGATTTTCTCACAACTGCTGCTTTCATAAAAATCCCACTTATTAAAATTTTGGTTTATGCCTTCAGTGTATTTTCTTTATTACATGATAATTAATTGTAATGGTACTCTGATGTATAAATTGTGAAATACTAATTTACATTTCAATCTTTGTTAAATTTTCAGTACAAAAAACAGGAGAATGGAATCAATGATAGGACAGTGTACCATGTGTGGCTACAATGCATTAGTGAAGCATGATGGGTATATGGTTTGTGAAGAATGTGGTACTATTAACAACGAAGATATGATCACATCTGAGTTTCAAGATTACGAAGGTTACCAATCAGCATCACAGAACAAGTGGATTATGAATGATAAAAAGAAACATCTAGCACATTTTGATGGTAAAATTCCAGATGGCAAAAGAGAAGGCCTTTCACATATCAAAATATACAGTAAATTATTGACTTTTTCTTCAGATATGGTAGAAAGAGCAGAAAATATGTTTTCTATCTTATATAAAGACGAGGAGGTCATACATAAAGTAATGGAGGCAAAAGAAGCACTGTCATCAGCTTGTTTATTTGTTGAAGGACGAAAGTTTGGTCAGGTGATATCCATTAAGGAATTCAGCAAGGTTACTGGAGTTAAAGTAGGTCTATTAGTAAAGGCAATAAATCTTATTAAAAGAAAATTTTTCATCACATTACCAAAAACAACAATTGCAGAAATGTCTGTTGAAATTGCATTCAAGAATAACATTGAACCAGATGTCAGACGAGCTGCACAAGAAATTATATCATTGTGTGATAGAGCTTGGTTAGTAACAGGTCGTCAGCCACAAAAGATCATTTGGGCAGCTTTCTATATATCAGTAAAATCTTATTCTTTGGATGAAAATAGGAAGTTAACACAAACAAATTTTATGAAGAAGCATGGTCAGAAAGTTAATGTTCAGGACAAAGAAAGACTAAACGAAATTTTAGAAATTTTGAAGGATATTGGTGACACCATACCTTGGGCTTCAAATAAAAACAAGAAGGATTTTGTATATCACAATCTTAAAGACATTTTAAAATACAGTAAGATGGCATTGATGGAAAAAAGAATGAAATTTTTAAAGGAAATGGAAAATTCACAAAATATACAAAATGGAGAAAGTGATGAGTCCACATGTCACAAACGTAAATTAGAGACAGGAGCCGAAGAGAATATAGATATTTTTCAACCACCAATACTGAAGAAAGTAAGACACCCAGTAGATGAAGACAGAACTATTCCACCTTCAATTAATGTTGATTGTGATATTGAAGACATGGGAAGTGATATTGATGAAGAATTAGATGGCTACTTACGTTCATCAGAGGAAGTAAAACAAATGGAAATTGCAAGAGCTTTAATAATTGATAAACAATAATGTTGCTTAATTCTTTTCTGACAATTGCCTGAAAATACTCCGTTAAAATGTTCCTTTCCTTTACAGTGTTTATAAATTATATTATTTTGCCTTTTATTTTAATTTTTAATTCCCTTTAAGTTCTTCGTGATACTTAAATGATTTGAGCTGTTTCCTGCAAACATTAAAAAAAATGTTGGCAGAAGAAAGTAAGGAAACCATCAAAAAGCATATTTCAAAGAAAAACAGACCAAGATCAAAATTTTAAAGAAGACATATAAAAGTGAAACAATAATATACATAAACTACGCATAAAACTATGATTGAGCAACATGAACCCCACTAAATACTATGGGTAATCTCGGATACTCTGATAGGTTCAGCAGTTCCTCCTTCACCGGTGGCACCACTTACACGGTTCAATAGCTTCCTTGTAAGCAGCAACCCTATATCAAAGAAATAACAATGGGAAAAACAAGCCTTAGAATATTAATTGTATAAACTGTATTCTTCATATGCAGGTGCTGTTGGGATGAAATATATTCTCAACCTAGACTCATTGTCAGTAGGTTATTCTGTAGGTGGCCTGTTGAATGGCAAAATTTCTGTCTGAATATGTGGATGAAATATTTGCCACTGGACTTCAAGCAAGCAACAATCAATCAAAAAAATCATGGACACTTGACTCCAAATCACACATGACGACGTTTCTTTTGGCAGCAACATTAGTATCAATATTAGACAAAGTACTGTACAATACAAACATGTATCATACCACATCTTATTATAATCTTTTCTCATCATTTATGGTTGTCGTCTGTTAACTTATACTCAAGTTTTCTCCTCTTAAACTACTGGGCTAATTTGAACCAGACTTGGCGACAATCAGCATAGGAGGAAAATACATTTTTTGTCTATATTTTATCTTGAAAACCCCTACAGAAAGAAAAAAATCTGACATAGGCAGAAATGTTCAGAAAGTTGAGATCTATCTACTATTCATCCACACATCAAAACTGTACTACGATTTTTATACGACCGCAAAAAAATTTTTGGGATCGTATAATGGTATGATGTCGTCATCTGCGTCGTCGTCCGAAGACACAATGGTTTCCGGACAATATCTTTAGTTTAAGTGAATGGATCTCTATGAAATTTTTTAAGAAGGTTCAATACCACAAAAGGAAGGTTGGGATTGATTTTGAAGATGATGGTCCCAACCATTTAGGAATTAGGGGCCCAAAAGGGGCTGTGTATGGATCTCTCTGACATTGTACCACAAGGTTCCATATCACAAAGGGAAGGCTGGGATTGAGTTTGGGGATAATTGCCCCAAACTTGTAGGAATTAGGGGCCAAAAAAAGGCAAAAAACAAGGATTTTTCTAGTTTCTAGACAATAACTTGTGTTTAAGTGTTTGGATCTCTCTGAAATTGTACTACAAGGTTCCATACTACAAAGGGAAGGATGGGATTGAGTCTTGGGGTAATTGCTCCAAAGGGGGTTTCCCAAGTTTGTTTTTTTTTGGGGGGGGGGGATTTTTTTTCCAATTTTTTTAAGGAATTTATATTTTTTTCTAAAATTTTCAAATTTCAAATGTTTGAAAAGTTTAAAGAAGAAATCTTCAATTGCGCAGTATTGGGCAATAGATTTGTAAGATCTTTGACCACATTTATTTTGTGTCAGAAACCTTTATTATGTCAAAAATTTGATCACAATCAAAATTCAGACAGTATCAAGCTTGAATATTGTATCCAAATTAGCTCCAACTGTTCAGGGTTGGACCACTGCATTCGTATCAGGCTGCGCTCAGTGAAGCATTTTATTTATATGAGTTATTGCCCTTAAATGACGATTTTTACCATTTTTTTTGTGTTTTTGCCTATTATCTTGAAAACTATACTAGATAGAGAGAAACTTGAAATAGTAAGCAATGATCAGCAAGACGAGATCTACAATTATAAAGGTCCACACGGCTGAAATCGACAGTCAACTCCTTATTGGAGTTATTGCCCTTAAATACGATTTTTACCAATTGTTTGCCTATTATCTTGAAAACTATAGGATATAGATAGAAACTGTAATTAGCAAAACTGATCAGCATGATAATATCTACTAATAAGCCAGATGGCTAAAATCTTTAGTTGACTCCTTATAGGAGTAATTACCCTTAAATGACGATTTCTACCAATTTTTTGGGTTCTTGCTTATTATTTTGAAACTATTAAGAGATGGAGAGAAAACTATAATAAAAAGAATGATCCACAAGGCAAGATCTACAAATAAGTAGATATTGCTGAAATCGTTGGCCAATTCTTCATAGGAGCCAGTGCTCTTAATAGTCCGAAATTGCTCTGACGTCCAACGGCTGTTTTGCCAGACAAACTGGGGCCGTGGGCAGCTTGTTTGGCAAAACAGCCGTTGAAAGTCAGAGCAATCTCGGACTGCTCTTAAATGCCAATGTTTACATTTTGGCTATTAATATCTCAAAAACTATAAAAGATAGATGGGAACTTTAAAAGCAAAGATGATCAGCAAGACAAGATCAGCAAATAAGTCAGTATAGATTAAATTGTCAGTTGTCTTCTTATAGAAGTTATTATACGTAAATGGCGATTTTTACCCTTTTTGTGTTTTTGGAAAAAACTATCGAAAATGGAGAAATTGAACAGAAAAATTATCAGCAATACAAATTCAACAAAAGAGAGATTTTAGTCATGTCATATGTTTTCGTACTATGCATGCTTTTCAATGGAAATTGTGACGTCACAATGCATTCTTAATAGCACGAAAACCCTTGAGACGAGGATATATATTCTATTCTACAATGTTGGAGAGTGTCCATTGTTGAAAAAGCACATTGACATAGGTGAACGACACACTCCGACTCTCTAGAGCTTTTAGTTGTTTAATTTATTCATAATGTCTTTAATGCTTGGGACGATTTGGAGTTATGGATATTGTATAGGCACCACCCCCGTCTTTTATTGAAAACTGTATGTAACCTCTCGATGTCTTCCGGTTATTTGTGTTGTTGGTTCATTTACCCAATATCTCCGTTTTGTCATGCAGCAATTGTAACTTGATAAAACAGGTTACTACGCAATACCAACCATTGATTGTTTATAAAAATATAGGTAGTACAAGTATGCATCACACGATTTTTGAGAGTGAGATGGAGGATGGACGAATGTGTTAGTCAAAATAAGGAGGTTGGACGGTAAAAAAAAAAGAATAGTATCGTTATACTCGTATCAGGCTGAGACACTAGTATAACCCCAATATATTTGCTCGAGGGATTATACTGTTTAAGGGTTGATAAGTTGCGTGATATTGAAAAATCCCATATCATAAACCTAAAATAGACGTTTTCACGTGGTGTAATACAGTGTCTGAAATTCATTTGAAGAAGTAGTATTCCATGCATTCTCATCAATAACAAACAACTCTAATCATATGCTACACTTTTGAAAGCATTAAAATACAGGAGTGCACATGCTGAAATGTCTGGCATGATTTACTGATTATGATTGAATTACATGTTGAAAAAAGTGGAAGATACCAAGGGGTCATTAAACACATGCATCTTACAACGCCATGACAAAAAAAAACGAAAGACGACCGAAAAAACAAACAAATTCACAAAACGCTACATAGAAAACTAAAGACTGAGCAACACAAATCTTCCAACAAATGGGGGTAATCTCAGGTGCTCGTGAGTCTCATTTAGTGAAGTCACAAATGCAGGAAAATAAATCGGGATTGTAGTTACGACGATTGGAACATATTTCTGTCACAGATATTCATAACCGTAAACTGTCAATCAACTCAAGATGGCGTCCGTATAACCTTCGAAGGGATGACTTTACCATTTGGAACCCTCGTTTCAATAGATTCCTTGTAAGTAGTTACATTTCATCTAGAAAATCATGGTAGGAAATAAACTCATCATAGATACCAGGATTGAAACTTTGTATTTGCGCCAGACGCGCGTTTCGTCTACAAAAGACTCATCAGTGACGCTCGAATAAAAAAAAGTTTAAAAGGCCAAATAAAGTACGAAGTCGCAGAGCATTGAGGATAAAAAAAATCCTAAAAGTTTTGCCAAATAACGCAAACTCTGAAATATTATACCAATTGGGAGATATACGCTCCATGTGCAGACGCTGTTGAATTGATTGATTAATTGATTGGTTGATGCTTAACGTCACCTTCAGCACTGTTGGTAATTTCGTGGTGGCCAGTTTTTATTGGTGGAGGAGGCCGGAAAGAACCACCGGACTGCGGCAGGAAAACGGACAATCCTAACCAATTAAGATTGGAGTCGAACGCATCTGCCACGGGCAGGGCTCGAACTCACAACATCATTGTTTGCAGGCTAGTGATACAATAGTTCAACTACTTAGACCACTCGGAAACCGAGGTCACTAGGCGCTGCTGGAATGCTGTTACATAGAAATGGAAAGTTCATAATTAGAAAGCACCATGCCCCCCCCCTCTTAAATCCGCCTCTGGTTAATATCTAGATGTTAGTGAAGGTATGAGGTAGCTAAGACTATACTGTATCTGTGGTATCTTTTATTTCAAGTTCGATGGTTAGATGCGTTCAGCATTGTAAATATAAAAATTGAGTACCTTGATGATGGCAGTCTCGACCATTGATTTTGAATGACACAAATTATAACTAATTCTTTCAATCTGTCTTTAAGATTTGAATGGGGAATACTAGTGTAAAGGGTAGAAAAGTCAAATATTTGTATACTGTTGCAAGAGGTAGAGACTTAGATTTATGTACTCTTAACAGATCTTTGGAGTTGTTCAATATCTTCAAGCACGAAGAAAAAAATTCTGGAAAACTGATTTGCCGGACTGACAGATGGACAGACAGACTGACAGAAAGACGGACGGAGTGCAAACCTAAAGTCCCCCTCGACTCCGTCGGTAGGGGACTAATAACAAGAGGCTCTCGAGAGCCGGTGTCGCTTACCTGATTCTACTTTGGTTTTGGAAATCATGTAAAAATAGATTAAAATCATAACAGATACCCTAATAATGATTGAGGCCAAATTTGGTTCAATATTGGCGCCGTAATTTAATCAAAAGCAGAAGACTTTTGTAAAGTTTACAGAAATTACCAACAAATTCATTGAAATTGTAGAAAATGACTTTATAAGGACAATAACTCCAACAAGATGTCAATTGACAATTTTGCTCATATTGACTTGTGTGTACATCTTCTTTTCTTGACATTTTTGCAGTTTACAGTAGATCTCAATTTATAAAGATACATGTATTAAGGTCTTCATCAGCACCTCATAAGGAACATTTATGCCATGTTTGGTTTCAATCCATTCAGTTCTCCTCTAGAAGAAGCATTTGCATGTATTTCCCATAGGGTCTTATGTTAAACCAAGTCCCCTGCTGGCGGCCATCTTGGATGATGGTTCAGCTACAAAGTAACAACAATTGGTCAGCACCTCATTAGGAACATTCATGCCATGTTTGGTTTCATTCTATTCAGTGGTTCTCTAGAAGAAAACATTTGTATGTATTTCCCATAGGGTCCTATGTTAAACTTACTACCCATGCTGGCAGCCATCTTGGATGACGAATCAGCTACAAAGTAACAACACTTGGTCATCACCTCAAAAGAAACATTCATACCATGTTTGGTTTCAATTCATTAAGTAGTTTTCTAGAAGAAGACATTTGTATATATTTCCCATTGGGTCCTTTGTTAAACGAAGTCCCCCATTGGCAGCCATCTTGGTCGATTGATTGGCTACAAAGTAACAACACTTGGCCAGCACCTCATTAGGAATATTCATGCCATGTTTGGTTTCATTCCATTCAGTGGTTCTCTAAAAGAAAACATTTGTATGTATTTCCCATAGGGTCCTATGTTAAACTAAGTCCCCAGCTGGCGGCCATCTTGGATGATGGATCGCCTACAATGTAACAACACTTGGTCAGCACCTCATAAGGAACATTCATGTCATGTTTTATTTCATTCAATTTAGTGATTCTCTAAAAGAAGACATTTGTATGTATTTCCCATAGGGTCCTATGTTAAACTAAGTCCCTCTCTCACGGCCATCTTGGATGATGGATCAGCTTCAAAGTAACAACACTTGGTCAGCACCTCATAAGGAACATTCATGCCATGTTTGGTTTCATTCCATTCAGTGGTTCTCTAAAGAAGACATTTGTATGTATTGTCCATAGGGTCCTATGTTAAACGAAGTCCCCCGCTGGCGGCCATCTTGGATGATGGATCGGCTACAAAGTAACAACACTTTGTCAGCACCTCATAAGGAACATTCATGCCATGTTTGGTTTTATTCCATTCAGTGGTTCTCTAGAAGAAGTTCAAAATGTAAAAAGTTAACGACGACGGACGACGGACGCCAAGTGATGAGAAAAGCTCACTTGGCCCTTCGGGCCAGGTGAGCTAAATAGGGTTCTTCCTCTCATTATATGTGACCATATATCAAAGTTTGCAATCCCATATGTAGTATTCGATTTAGCACTTTTCTGTCTTTTTATTAATTAAGACATATTGTGACCTTAAAATCAATAGGGATGTCCCTCTCATTATATGTGATAACGTAAGGTTGCAATACGATAACGTATTTCAGTATCCGGAAATGGAAATGAATGACGGATCAAAAACATCATATCACCCCCTTCTTTGTAGCGGGGAGGAGGAGGGGGTATAATAATTAATAAAACAAGAAACAAGTCAACCTTGAGAACTAATGTAAGAAACAGAATGAAAGGAAACTAAAAGGAACATTCTTATTTTAGATACCCCCATGGGAATTTCTAAAATATGAAACCGGGAACAGTTTCGTTTTGAATCACTCTTTGAGTAAATTTAAAAAAAAAACTTAATGGGTCAATGAACAATCAAGCTGTTTTTGCCCCGCAAACAAAGCTCTTAACAATATAAATTTTGTTTGTAAATTACGTTATACAAACTGCTTGTTAATGGAATTAGGAAATTATTATTTACTGTAAACCAAACAGATACCCCGCCGGACATTTACTAAACACTGGGATTGGGATAACCAGTATGTTCCCCCTAAGAAGGAAATTCTATACTATCAGTGTTCTTGTCTATGTTCCTTTGGAATTTCAACCCAATGTGAAGAACTGGACCTTCCTTAACTATACTAGATAAATAAATTACAGAACTGTTTTAACAAACATTATATTGCTGGGTCTACCAAAAGGAACGTCACCTCTTTCCAAATTAACTTTCTTTTTTTACCAGCCCAGCATAAGAGTTACTGTGAAACTATCTGCCCTGGGGGCATTGTGAATTCGATTTGAAAGCTAAACAATCAAGATTTGTTAGAGTGCATACAACCTTAAGTTCCCTCTACTCTTCAAATTGTATAAGAACAATTGACAACAATTATTCCTCATTTTTGACTAAACACCTCGGTGGTCTCATGTTTGCCTCGAATGCGGAAGGTCGTGGGTTCGAACCCCGGTCGGGTCAAACCAAAGACTTTCAAATTGGTATTTGTTGCTTCTCTGCTAAGCACGCGGGATTAAGGAGTAAGAGCAAAGATTGGTTGACTCGGAGTCAGAATAATGTGTCCTGGTAAGGTGACATGTCTTCCTGCGGACTGTTACCTTGTGAACTAGGACGTTAAAAATCCAAAATAAGCATTATAAGCGTGTCGGTCTAATACAAAGCAGGGTAAATATCATATTACAGTAACATGTTCTCGTCCTGAATATGCATATTAATTTGCCACTGGACGTTAAGCAGCCATCCATCATCATCATTCTTATCTTACAGATAGATAGAAAGAATTAGGCCAATTTTGTTTCATAAATAAATTATCAACGTATATGCAAATATAATTATTATGATGAAATTGTTAAAGACCTCTGAGACCAACATCATAAAAATGCTTCTCTAATTGAATAATTTAAATTTTGGTGACTATGTTGATTGCATATATCCATTCAAACTTGAAATAAAGGATATGACATATACAGTTAAGTTTGATCAAATCTGAACTTTTTAGAAATTGCCATCGAGTGTTGATTGAAAACTGAAATTTATGACAAAAACATTATTTCAATTTTTCCATTATATGCAGCAGCATTCCAACAGCACCTGCGTATGAAGTATACAACACCCAGTTGAATCGAAGCGATATTCTAGCCATGATTTCTTTGACAGAGGGTTGTGGCTAACAAGGAAGCTATTGAAACAAGGGTACTTAAGGTAGATTCACTGTATACCGCCGTCTTGGATTGTACAATAACAGTATATAATCGGTCTAGTTCTTTGCCTAAATCTGCAAATTTTGAGATAGATTTGGAGTTTATGTGTAAGAATGTTTATTTGTTTAAAGAAAAATAAGTGATTTATTGCATTATCCAAAATGTTTAAACAAATACCAAATATTTGTGTTTTATGAATCAATTTTTCAACTTACCCATTTAAGGGGAGATAACTCTTATAGTAAAAGTTTTTTACTGGAATGATAAGTGAAATTTTCATTTTTTACTTGTAGAAAGAAAAGCAAGTTCGGTAACATCATTTTTTCTTTTTATTTTCTTAAAGCATATTATTAAACCTATCTGCTCATATTTTATTTCAAAATTCTATCTCATAGATTTCTTTTTGTTCACAAACCGTGTTTTTTTTCATGAACAATCTATGCAAATTTGTGGCTTAAAAAATAGCACGGTGACCCATACTTTATATTATATTTTTGAAAAAAGCATAGAAAAATCTTCATTGTGGAAAAGTATAAGAAAATTCTATCTGAGGAAATATATAGATGATCCACCTTAATGATAAAGTGAAATCATCCCTTCAAAGGTTTTACTGATGCCATCATGATATGGCTGGCCGTTTTGAATTATGTGTCACAGATATTTCCCAAAACTAGTCCCTTTTCCTTGATTTTTACCTCATCAAATGCGACTTATCAACAGTTTTCAACTTCCAAGAACTAACACCACAGGTGCTGTTAGTATCAGTAAATACTTAACATGCCTTGTTTTTATTTGGGCTTGTATGTAATATTTTGTAGACCGTTTCCTTTTATTATTTATCTTTATTTTTTTTTAAATATATACCAGTATTCTGTCATTATTCAATGATTTTTTATAGCACCAATTGGTACCTTTACATATTTATACAATCATTGCTCGAGAATACACTCTCTAAGATCATTTGTTTAAAAACTCATATTTGGTAGGGTATTTTTAAAATTGTGTAGATAATATATTTGTAGGAGTTATGGTCCTTTACATTTCGTCACCTAAGAATTATACTGGTTTATGTCCAATTTTGTCAATTTTGGAAAAATAAGACTTGGAAGTTTATTTGCTCATATTTATTTTATATTAAACTCGATCTTTAAAATAAAAAAGGGAAATGCTTATACATGTCCTAGGTGTATTGTAAGTGTTTTACATGATATACTATTTTGATCAATTGAATAGAAATTGAAATCAAATATTTGAGATAGAACATTGTATGACCAAAAAAGAATGAAAAAGTTAAATCTTATACTGATATTGGATATAAAACAGTATACTTCTAAACTATAAGTTATTTAAGCATACTGCCCCCATGATGAATTCCTTTGATATTGACCACTTTTTAAGTATTAATAAACACAGGAAATTTTCTAATGTTTTATTTCAAAAACATAAACATCAAATAAACTAACCTACCTAAAAGTACAAAATGTATCAACGACTTTCGTTTCAAACGACTAAAAAAAACCATCCTTCTTGGAAATAGTAAAATCATAAAAATAATGAATGCAAAATAAAAATGTAATAATAAAAAAAACCCGGAATTTTCGATATCAATAACCACAATCTAGTTTAATTAAACTTTTGGACTTTTTATTGTTCAATTTCAGTTGTTACTCACATTTTGTGTGCCTTATTGCAAAATAACCATTGATTATCTAGTCTAACCCTTTGAATATAAGAAGAACAAATATTATATCTTGTGGTTTTGAAAATCAAATCAAAAACCTGGAATACCACCTACTTTGAATTAGGATAAACAATTAAAAAAGTATCCTTCTAAATGTTATTCACACATTTCTGTTTAAACAAACTTGTCACAATTCAAAAACACATTCCAAAATCAATTCAATTTCTGCTTCATTAAATTTACTTCAATACTTTTTCAAAGTAGCGACGATCATTTACTGGCATATATTTATACATTGTCTTGAGGTCGGCAATCTTTTCCTTCGACAACGTGGGAGTCTTGTCAAGTTTTACAATTTTAGGTGGAGTAAAACCTGAAATGCCACCACTCCCCTTCCTTGTTTGTTTTCTAACAGAAACCTCAGTGTAACTTTCATCTCCATAAGCTTTTTTGTATTTCACATGACATGACATGGATGAATCAAGTTTAAGCTGACTTACTTTGGTAAATGGAACTTCAGAAAAAGCATAAGACAAACTGGCCTTTTGGAAATTCATAAAGTCCGACTCCTTCATCTGAATTACTTTCATGCTCCGTTTCCGTACATTAGTCAGCACTCTCATGCAGCTGACAGGACTATAGATTTCATTCAGGTGTAGTGCCTTCTCTATGTGGCTATGGACATTATCAACCTCCTGGATTGTAGAGTGTCCAGCCTCTGAAAAGTTTTGTTCTATTGTTGTAAGAGTTGGGGTCGTATATAGCAAATTTTTTAAAGCTGACAACATTAAAGAATTTCTGTTCTGTGGTACACATGAATCTGACCACAAGGTAATTGTATCTAATGTTATAAATTCAGCCAAAATATTTTTCAAAATAACAATAAGGGCACTTGCTATTTCATTCCCTCCTCGTCCAGCTAAAGTTTCTGGCCATACAGCATTGTATGCACATTTATTGAGAGAACAGTGAGCAGTAAGATTGTACATGTTTAGTTTTCTTTTATAAAAGAAATTTGAAATATTAGCACGAGGACATGTGATTACATTTTGCATATCAAAGCAAACAACAGGCTTGATACTATGTCTGTCCTGATCTCGTTCTACTTTAGCGTTGTTTTTGTTTTCAATGTGATTTTCGTATTTTTTTTTTCAATTCATCAGTTAAAACATTGTTTTTCGAACAGGATTTAAATTCTTCACATTGATCACACCTATCTTTTTTAGGAATGTGAAATCCTAAGTTGAATTCACTGTTAAAAATACTTCGATAGATATGACTTTTCTCAACTTTGATGGACTTTGACTGACACTTTTCCGTATACAGCTGATACATTTTTGAAAGAGACAACGTTGGTTCTAAGTATTTACGAGAGGAATTAGCTCTACAATAATGAGATTCAACTCTCGGAAATGAGTTGATATGATCCCGAATAATGCATAGGGCTGCTTCAGGAATTTTGTACTTGATATGTTGTCCTCTTTTGTCCTCAAAATCAGGATTCTTATGATCAAAATACCACTGTATTCTCCGCGCACTTATATCAAGAGTGCTTAAATAGAATTCTTTGCAAACCCGCACTTTGGTTAGACCAAGGATGAAGTTGTACTCATATGAAAATTGTTTTCTGGAATTTTGTTTGCTAGTGCGATGCCTTTTCTTTTTGTTTCTTATTACAGTCCTTGAATAGAAAGCATTCTTTGCAGAATCATTCAATGACCAAAACGAATCAAACATGCTCTTCCTTTCAGAAGCAGAAATCTTATTACTACATTTGTATTTACAATGGCCCTTGCAATCTTTTTTGGTTTTTATTCTTTTACTTTCCACAGTTTTTCCCTTTGCGTTGATATATTCTTTGCCAGACTGGCGATAACGCTTACGTACGTTTTGTTTCCAGTTTTGTGTTTGTCTCTTTTTCTGCTTCTTTGTTTGCTTTCATTATTTGTATCTTCATTATTTATACTTTCATTGTTTTCGTTAGTGTTATTGTTTTGATCACTATTAACATTTATTTGGTTGCTCTTTGTACTTATCTTTAATAATTTCATTTGTGTCTTTTATATTTTCATTTTGATTTGTTTGACATGGTTCTCTATAATAATAAGAGTAGTATTCTCATCTGTGTCTTGTATAGCTTGTAACAGTTCTTCTTCTGTTGAAATATGGATAACTGTAGTGTTTATGTCATCCATCTTTTTAAAAAGAATTGTCTGTGATCTCGTTCTTATTACACAAATAGTATATCAAATCTGTGTAATTGAAATGAACAAACTCACGGAATTCATCGTCATTGACGCCAGGTCGTAAACTTAAGTGAATAGATAACAAAGTCGAATAGCACTTAGTAAGTATTGCATCTATTTCTTCTGTTGAAAGAGGAATTCCACATATATCCAATGTATCTATCAAGTATAAGTGGTGTACAATGTAAAGTATAGTTAGTGGGGTAACTGTATCAAAAGACAAATACAAATTTGTCAACTTATGACAGTTGGAAATTACGACAAAGTCTACGTCAACTAGATGCTCAAACTGTGACAGGTTCAAATATTCGAGATTTGGCAGCTGTAATAGGAAACAGGTTGTTGAAATTTCTGTATTTGACAAATCAAGCCATGTTAAGTTCGTTGATTTGCTAATATTAGAGCACAATAAAAAATCTAAACTGGCTATACTGGCGTTGTAGTAGGACAAAGAAATGTCAAAGAAAGAGAAACAACTAGAATGCGATAAAATGTACTCCAAATCTTTTTCATACAAATGTAGGGAACGAGAGAATTCAAAGTTTCTCCATAGACTTGATGTGAATTTAACTATTTGTTTAAACCTTTGGTAAGTCCGATTAACAACAGTTAATAGCTCTTCCAGTTCAATATATGAAAAAATGTGAATAATAGCTAAATCTGGCAGGTCAATGATCGTTGTTTGGACATCATAGTCACTGCAATTTAAAGAAAAAAATACATGAATAAGGTTCTTGACAGAATCTCAAAAGTTAAAAAAAAATACAAATTTAAGATTGAATGTTTTCATTTTGAGACAGATTTATTTTCAGATTTTAGGTTGTTGTGGACTGTGATACTAGTTGTTTTTTAATACTTTGTGTATATAGTCTTAAGAGTATTTTTTAACATTATAGTGATATATCTCTCTCTTTTATTTCAAAACATTGTATAAGAGTATATTGCTTTTAACATTATAGTGATGCATCTCCATTTGATAATGAAATGCATTCTCCATGAAGTGTTTTCTATCAGAAGGAATATCTAAATACTTAATTTGCAAGTTTGAACACATCTTTCCTTAGAAAATGAAACAATTCTTTGACATTAAAAAGGAAAACATAAGAAATTAACTCACCAGATAATTGATATGCTTTTTAAAAATGGCTATTCGTCAACTTTGTCCGTGTGACTTAAACCGAGATATCCTATTGGCTATGGAGATAGAACATTATAATGCTGAATACAAGGGATAAGAAAGGAGTTAGAACAGTTAAATACTGAAAATAAGGATTACAAAGCAGGGAAAAATATATATAAGACATCATACAGATAGAACATAGTAAGATAATTCTGTGTGCAAAATATTGGCATATTTTTGAAAATTGGAGATATAACAGTATAATTCTCATGCGACGATTTGTATGCAGTTTTTATTTCATGAATGTGCATTGCTTAATTGAAATGGTATGTGGATGTATCATGTCAGTAACAGGTATATGTTCTGTAAATATCTTTTGCTGGATATTATCAGGTTTGCCTGTTTTAAAAGGCAGTGAAATGCATTCAACATTTTTTGTCATTCTTGAATGCCAATATGCAGAAACTTCAGGGTATAATCAATCAATACACAAAATCCTTGTGAAATATTGAGCTTTAGACAATTTATTGATGCCAACTATGCGACTGAATTAGCATATACAGATGTCTCACATTCGACAACTTTCATTTAGACAATGGCCAAGAAAAATTTCCAAGTTTGTTAGGATTATAAACACACTAAATTTCTCAAACCCTAGAAATCAGAGACAACTTCAATTCATGCCCTGGTGGAAAAAAATGAAAAACTAAGAATTAAAAACAGTTAAGTCATGTCATGAAATTTTATTACTGCATCACTAACAACATGTAGAATGAACATGATTATTTACATTAATGTAAGATGATAATAAAAATTGTTCAGTTGGATCTGGCTTGTTCTTTCATAAAAACATAAAATTATCACATATATAATACATCAGATCGGTTAAGTACTGCTCTTGTCCTACATCGCGATATCCGATAAAGATTAAGTCCATAGAAAAACTAGTGATTTAATTATCTGCAGAGGGACTTCGACTTCTGTCATTCTTTCTTGGTGATCTTGAGGCTGAGCGACTATAAGAATGTGATCTGAAATGCAAAAAGGAATGAAAATTAAAACTTTCAATAACTTATAAAGGAACAAGTTCATTGTCTGTAATTGTCTTTCTCCAGAATATGGATTATGGTGTAATTCCAATTTTCATTTATCTGCAAGTTGAGTTTATTCACACAGCTTGTGTAAAGATAATTTGGTGGTGCTTATTGCTGAAGGGAGTACAGTGAACCTTAGATATATGATCTATGTGTTTTGGAAGTATTTACCAGTTATCTTGTGGTGTTGACTTATGGGATTCAAATTTAAAACAAGTAACTGAAGTCAAATGAATCTCGTTATAAAGGAATATTAAAGGTCATTTGCAACAGTTTGTGAATAAGATATGATGGTACAGAATTTTTAGTATCAGTATTCAACGTTTAAGAGATAGCAATAGAAAATAACATTGATGGAGACTCTGGCCTTTGTTAGTCTTGTATGTTTTTTAATTTTAGTTCATTAATATGTTTTGGAGTTTAGTGTGACGTCAATTTTCACTGAACTAGTACACAAATTTATTTAGGGGCCAGCTGAGGACCACCTCCGAATGCGGGATTTTCTCGCTGCGTTGAAGACCCATTGGTGGCCTTCGGCTGTTGTCTGCTCTTTGGTCAGGTTGTTCTCTCTTTGACATATTCCCCATTTCCATTCTCAATTTTATGAACTATATCTGAAATGACATGCACATTTGACCCACAATTTGCCATCTACAGAAAACATTTGAAACTAGAAATTGCAGATGATGTTGTGTTAAGTATACCCCAATTGTTCCCATGGAAAATACAATGCTCAGACAGTATAATAGAAATTTAAAGTATCTTCAAATATGAAGGGACTCCCTGATAGATTTGAACATCTCTAACATGATACTAATTCAAATTATAAAGGTCCTAACTAAATATCATCAAAAGTGACCACTCAAGAGCGGTGACCTTTTAAACGAGGTTTTGAATTATTCTGATTCCGACATCAGGGCAAAGTGTTTTAGTGTTTTCAATCGGTAGAGTTATCTTTCTTGCAGCAGTGAAATGAAAAATGGCAGATTCAGGCGCTGAAATTTGAAGGAAACATTCGAAATATGTTTATATTTGTGGAAAAATAAGTCAATGATACGGTTTTTAATGGAGATGGAAAGGTGTGGAACACGAGGAATTCACTAATTCATCTCCCATAACACAATCTCTGTTCAATTTTCAATTTGACTTCGATACTGAACTCATATATTTTTTGTCATGATTATTTAGTTATTTAAAATTTTTAAAATGACTGTTGTTAAAAAGTTGAAATGACTATTTCGTGCAAAAATTAGGTGACCAATGAAACAAGTTAAATTATATAGAGAAAACATTAGGGAGGGTCCGAAAGTGACCGTTACAGGCAGGTGACCGCTAAGGCAGGTTTGACTATACATTAAAATTGGAAACAAAGTCAGTTATAGGCAAATGGACTTAAGTGTATTCACAATGAGAGAAAGGTTCACACAAGGATAAAACAAAAGTGTTTAAGGGAAAGTCATGCAATTTTTTGGTGGATATCCCTAGGGGATCAAAGTAAGTTTTTCTGGACTTTTATTATCCTAAAAAAAGTTATATTTATAGATTATCGATGGTTTTTCAAATGAGAGGGTGTTTTTCAGCTACAATCTCATCGAAGGGCGACAGCCCTGAGATGAGATGTGGCCGAGAAACATCCTTGAGTTTGAAAGACCATTGATTATCTGTTTATTGCTATTTTGCCTATGACGTCGTTGATGTTTACATTGACAACGTCACGTGCGCCCTCAAGTTTCTGACGATAATTTTCTATCTCAAGCGAGTAGCGCGATATGAAAAATTATCACAAATAAATGGAGAATGTGTCCCCATGGACACAGATAATGCCCCCGATTGCATACAACGTTATAAAGGGACATAACTCAAGAACAATAAAAGTGACGCTACCCAAATTTGTACTTGATCAGAGTTTTGTGGTAATAAGTATTGTGTAAAGGTTTTTTAATGTTTGGTTGGGGCAAACTTAAGTAACAGAACAGAAACTAAAAATTTTGCACTTTTCGATTTATAAAGGGGCACAACTCAATAATGAATAAAGTGACGCCACCAAAATTCAACTTCATCTGTGTTTTGTGGTAAAAAGCATTGTGTATAAGTTTCATAACATTTGGTTGAGGGAACTTGTTAGAGAAAAGAAACTAAAAATTTTGTAATTTTTCCATTTATAAAGGGGCATAACTCTAGAACAGTTAGAGTGACGCTACCAAAATTCAAAATTTGATCTGTATTTTGTGGTAATAAGCATTGTATATAAGTTTCATAACATTTTGTAAAGGCAAACTCAAGTTAGAGAACGGAAACCAATTTTGGGACATACGGATGTACATACGTACGTACAGACGCACAAGGGTAAAACTTAATGCCCCCTCCGCTACGGCGGGGGCATAAAAAAATATCAAAGGAAAAATACGCAAAACAGCGATAATATGTTTTAGTAACTTACCTCTCCCTATCACCACTTCCTTTTCTATCATGTGATCTTGACCTTGATCGACTTTTAGAATGACTGTATGATTTCCTACTAACAAAAATAATATTTTGTATCTATAATTAAGTTAATATATGCTCCTATTAAAAATTCTATATCTACCAAGTTTTGCTTTACTCATGATCAATAAAAAGACCAGGATGCAGATGGACATACTAAAGTAGTGTTATCCCTATGTTTTATTTGCCTTTAATTGGCAAATTCAGAAGATGCTCTACAATGTTTGTAGGAGTATAGTATTAAAATCTGACAAGTATTGATCAAATATGTAATATCCAACATTATTGATAATCAATATCACTATGGTTTGAATACCTTAGAAGAAAATATGACAGAGGATTTTAATAAAAATTCATTAACTCCAGTCATTAAAACTTCAATGTGATAAATCCTATATAAATCCATGTCTGTCTTACTACTGATGAAAATCTTAAATATCAACATACAACGCTATTGGGTTTAAGCAATTTATTAAAAACACTGGACAGTATGGTTGATCATGGACATGTTACTTCAAAATCAAGTTTGAATGTAACTGTTTTTGTTAGTCTTAACATATTTTCAGACACATTAAAACATTATATATCTTACCTTCCACGACTTCTACTTCTGGATCTCCTGAAATAAAAAAAAAATCACTTAAAAAAGGTAACATTAGGAGTGGAACATGTAAAGTCTTTGCATTAACCATATATGTATCTCAACAAGCATTCTGAGAGTATTGCCTGGCAATACATAGTCCCCTACCGGTTAAAAATTAATTGTACTGGAACAAAATGTTAACTTGATCTATAACTTGTCATGGTGTAAACTTTATACCAAATATCAAGTCAATATCTTCAAGCGTGACGAAAAAAATATGGAAAATTGATTATTTGAGTGAATTTTCTAAGTCCAAGGACCATAACTCTGCACAAAATCATCAGACCGGATCAAAATTCGAACTTGATCTGTAACTTGTCATAATAAAACTATATACCAATTATCAAATCAATATCTTCAAGCATGACTAAAAAAAGTGAGGAAAACTGATTATTTGAGTGAATTTTCTAAGTCCAAGGACCATAACTCTGCACAAAATTATCAGACCAGAACAAAATTCGAACGTGATCTGTAACTTGACATAATAAAACTATATACCAATTATCAAATCAATATCTTCAAGCATGACTAAAAAAAGTGAGGAAAACTGATTATTTGAGTGAATTTTCTAAGTCCAAGGACCATAACTCTGCACAAAATTATCAGACCAGAACAAAATTCGAACTTGATCTGTAACTTGACAGAATAAAACTATATACCAATTATCAAATCAATATCTTCAAGCATGACGAAAAAAGTGAGGAAAACTGATTATTTGAGTGAATTTTCAAAGTCCAAGGACCATAACTCTGCACAAAATCATTTGACTGGAACAAAATTTGAACTTGATCTGTAACTTGTCATGCTAAAACTATATACCAATCATGAAATTAATATCTTCAAGCATGACAAAAAAAAGTGGAAAACTGATTATTTGAGTGAATTTTTTAAGTTCAAGGACCATAACTCTGCACAAATTCGTCGGACTTGAACAAAATTTGAACTTGATCTGTATAACTAGTCATGATTAAACAATACACTAAATATCAAATCAATATTTTCAAGCACGAAGAAAAAAAGTAGACAGATGGATAGAGTGCAAACCTAAAGTCCCCTTCGACTTTGTCGGTAGGGGACTAATAAAGGGGGGGCTAGGGCCCCTTGCCCCCTCTAAATCCACATCTGACAAGGATATTGAATATTATTCTAATGACCGTAAGTTTTGTCTTATTGATAATTTTCAAGATATTGTACAAGTATCTTTATTTTACAGGTTGTTCATTTCATTTTACCTTTTAGCTTTTCGTACAAACGGCTTCGTTTATATTTAGCAGGCACTTAAGTGAGCATAAAAGACATGAAAATTAAACTATATTTATATATTATGAAAAAACATTCATCGATATGTTTTTTTCCCATATCTTTAAGGGTTTGTTAATGGTTCTCATTTAAAAACATATTTATAAAAATTCTTGAGAAGCGACAACACTGATTATTACCAAACACTTAAAACAACACTTATATTAAAATTTGATTTCTCTCTCAGTTAATCTTTAGTTTCCTAAATAGTTGAGAGGCAGATATATTTCAGAAAATGGGATGGAGCTTCAGCCATGGAATAACATCAAAATGAACATGTTGCATCATAGCTTAGCTCCGCCTACTTTCCTTTAAGATTCTAGTTGGGTTCTGTTTAGTTATCAAAGTATGGTACAACATCAAATTGAAGAAAATAGACCATGGTTTTCCATCAACACACTTTTTAGCAAATTATTTCATTAAAACATCAAAAGAAAAAATGCAATTTATATTACAAAGGTTGTGTATTTGTCTGCTAAGGTCTCTTTACCCTGAAATAATTTGGGGATCTTCATAATTTCCACTCATTACAAGTTTTCAGTTTTCAAAATGTTTGGGTTTGACATATGATATCAAATATGATGTTTAACCAACACATATTTGTCTTGCATCACTTTTTTTTGTTTTTTGTAGTTTTCATTAGTCATTATGCAATAATTGAATTTCAGAAATGATTTTGCTTTTATGAAATCCAAGAGCTTCTACTTTCAGTAACTATGAGATCATAGAGAGAGATATAGTTTCTTAAGGCATATTTGTATTAGAACCTAGACAAGTTTGAACAGAATGTTTATTTTGTAATTTATTTCAAAATAGTCACCATGCTAAACTGTTAGATATCTATGAAGGTTGATCTGTTCTTTATGATGTACTACTGAACATGTGTTTTGAATGTAACTTACCTTCCCCTGCTCCTGCTCCTTGATCTTCTGTAAGATAACATTATCATTCAATGAAATCAACTTGTTAAGTCTTTCATTCTCATGGCCTTACATTTAAATGATTTTACAAGTTCTCGGCAGATCAATAACTTCATACAATAAGCATATTTTTTGTGGATAAATTGTGATATAAATGCTGTGATTGTTTCATAGTGTCTATATTCCAGCATGCAAGGCTGCAGACAGAATATGCATAAACAGTTACAGTATCATTCTGTCAAGATTATTGTACCCTTTTGTTAAATGTTTTGCATTTATATAAAAAAAAAAAGAACAAATATTCATATTTTCTGGTGCCATTCAGTCAGATTGAAAGTCAACTGTAGCATAAATAAATGTGAATATTCACATTAAATATACACTCAATTTTACCATAGTACTTCTATTTGACTTAAAATACTTATCTCTCCCTTCTCTGTAATGATCTCTTACCTTCTTTCGTATGACCTTGAGCGTGACCTCCTGTAAAAGTTTGATTCATTTTCAATTTAAATATTTGTGGTCAACAGACGCACAGAAGGGAATTGGTTCAAACAAGATTATATGTTAGGTCTGATATTAGGTTTACACCAACAGATTATACATTTTTCTACGACTCTCTTTAAGTTCATCTGACGATTTATTTGGCATAATATGAAATGAATTTACATTTGTCTTCCTTTCAGCTTTATTTTTAATTCTTAAAATTTTATAAAAATTAGAAATTTAGAAAGAAATTTGGTTATCTATCATGTCTATAAATACTAAAAGTACATTTCATGTATTGCTAACATACCTTCTATCTCTGCTGCGAGATCTGGATCTTGACCTTCGTCTGCAAGAATAAAATAGTCATTTAAAAAAATTACATCTTTCATGCATTCACAAATCGTCGTGTGAATCTTATAGTGTTATATGTCCCCTTTTGATAAAAATGGAGAAAGCTATATATTTGAGATCCAAGTGCAATGGTCTACCTATACAACTATAATACGAGATTTCTACACTACGAGTTTTTGTCAGAACTACACTGTTCTATCTCCACACTTCCATTGGATTATAATGACTTATTCATTTTGTTAGTTCAGAGAATTTCTTTTTAATAGTGTTGTATCTTCACTATTTCTCATGTATTTCAGCTGTTAAATAATTGTTATCAATATTATCTTAGTAGTACAAAAATGAACTATGAATAAATGGTTTGCATGTATTGAACTCATTCTATAAACAATTCTTAGCAAATCCAGCAGTACAAAATTGGGGATATTACA
This sequence comes from Mytilus californianus, assembly GCF_021869535.1. NCBI lineage: Eukaryota > Metazoa > Mollusca > Bivalvia > Mytilida > Mytilidae > Mytilus > Mytilus californianus. Next base: position 24,449,188 of record NW_026262679.1, on the reverse strand, counting down.
AAGTTAAAAAATCCATGGTCTATCTCCAATGGAAGTATAGGGATAAATTTCTAAATCTATTGTTTGTAGTGAAATATTCTATCTCCAAAAAAGGGGATGATTTATTTATCCAAGTTGCTCGTCTATTACAAAATTTGGAAGGGTTTCGCGGAACCCAGTGTCTCGCCTACTTTTGCTAAAAAAATTCAAAAGGGTTCCACGGAACCCAGTGTCTCGCCTACTTTGGTGTTAGTCGCAGGCTCAACAAAAATGGGGAAAAAATTATTAAAAATTTTCCTCTAGATACTATCTTTTGATTGTAAGAAGCTTCTATCCAAGTTTGGTAAAAATCCAGGATGGTTTATGAATCTAATAAATGTTTTAAAAACTTTAACTGCAGACTGTATGTAATGTTAACTGGAAGAAAAACTAAGTCCATTTATAAGTAATATACGGATAAACATGAAACAAATTTTTACAAAATTTTCTTCTAGATACTAGCTTTTGATCATAAACAAGCTTCTGTCCAAGTTTGGTACAAATCCAGGATAGTTTAAGAAAGTTATTAAAATTTTAAAAACTTTAACCACAGTGTGAATGTAATGTTAACTGGCAGAAAAACTAAGTCCATTTTTAAGTAAAATACAGATAAACAGGATTTTTTTTTTACAAAATTTACTTCTGGATACAATCTTATGACCATAAACAAGTTTCTGTCCAAGTTTGGTACAAATCCAGGATAGTTTAAGAAAGTTATTAAAATTTCAAAAACTTCAACCACAGAGTGAATATTTGTGGACGCCGCTGCCGACGTAATGTAGGATTGCTATGTCTGGCTTTTGCAATAAAAGTCGCAGGCTTGACAAAAATAATCGAACAAAGAGTTACTCTTCATGTACGTTAATTCGATTCCTATATAACTTTGTATGTCTCAGTCAAATATTTATGATATTGAGCTTTTAAACTTTAATTTAAGTTTTTACCACTATTACCAAATGGGAAATACAACATTATAAGATTCACACGACGAAATGTTCTGTCAAGTCTTAAAGTAGAATGTAACAGAAGCTGTATGAAAACAAGTCAGTTATAATCCAAAATTGCTCATGTGAACCTTGATTCAGTTAACTTCACCTTAGATTTACTGGAGTTTCACCTGTAGCTCTTGTACCTTCCTTAATCAATAAAAAATTATGTCCCACCTTCTTGGGCTTCTAGATCTTGATCTGTACCCATAAACGTATAAAGTGAAAAAGAAAATTATTGTCCATAAACATGTACACAGCTTTTATGATCTAGCAATATTCTTGATCATGCTACTAATCTTTTATTTTTAGTTTTACAGACTTTATTTTTGGGCATCTTTGAGAAAAATATTTCTTCTGACATTTGTATTTGGTTTTGTATGACTACTTCCAGTAATTCCCCAAAACTTTTCACAGAATGTTTTTTTTTTTTCGTATTCTACAACACTGTTAAATATATATTTGAAAAGACGAATGGGTACAATACTCGAGAATAGTATCTCTACATGTAACATAATTCCAATCAATTAAAGTTTCCCCTCAGAATATTGGTACTCTCTCGATTGTCACAACTCTACTCTGGATTATTTCTCACTTATGATGTTTGTTGTAGTTATTGGTTTATAACAAATTGTCATACTTTAAGGTATCTGTATAAAAGTATGACATTTTTTGCTAGTATTAAGAATAAAGCCATCTGTCTTTCAGATGAAAGTCTGTGTAAATAAAAAAAATTGAACAATTCTTTATTTAATTCTCTTGCTATTGCTGGTCTTTGAAAAGAAAGTCTGTAAAATTAAATAAAAATAAATGGGAAATGTGTCCATGCCCCTGCTTGCATATAACATTATAAAGGGACATAACCCAAGAACTGTAAAAGTGATGCTTCCCAAATTTGTACTTGATCTGAGTTTTGTGGTAATAAGCATTGTTTATAAGTTTCATAATATTTAGTTGGGGCAAATTTAAGTTAGAGAATGGAAACATAATTCAGTAATTTTTCCATTTGGAAAGGGGCATAACTCTAGAACAGTAAAAGTGACGCCACCAAAATTTGAACTTGATTTGTGTTTTGTGGTAATTAGCATTGTGCACAAGTTTCATAATATCTGGTTGAGGCAAACTACAGTTAGAGAACGGAAACCAATTTTGGGACGTACAGAGGGACAGGGGTAAAACTTAATGCCCCCTCCGCTATGGCGGGGGGCATAAAAAACAACACTGCTTATATAGAATTGTAATTTTCATTTAACAGCCTCAAACCTTTGGCTTCTGCTCCTTGATCTATGTCGTCTGCTCCCACGTCTGTCATAATCATCCCTACCACCATATCTTGACCCTCGTTCCTTTCCTCGCATCTGGTTTGGTGCTGTCAAAAACATTGTTCAATTCAGACAATTAATAAGATCAAAAGCAATGAGTAAAAAGATAAGTTAGTTATACATCTTTCCTTTTATTGCTACCCTCCTTCTGAAAGTCACAAGTCTTTACTTGAAACAACCAGGACATAAAAAAGTGTAGTACCTTTGCTTTGCATTCATTTGTAAAAATATTTATAAACTTGACATCATAAGAATTCCTGCAATAATTTTTTATCATAAACAAACATTTTGTTGATTATGAATATGTGGAAATAAAGATTTGATGTCAAAACACATTAATTTTTAGTTTTTAGTCTAAACAATCATTATTTTGAGGAGTAATTTTTGAGTAGGCAATGTCCCTTGACACCTACATGTATTACAATTTAATTTGTACATATATCTTTTTGAAAATGATTTTCAAAATTTATCTTTTAATCTCTCCATTTCATTTGTAATTGAATACAAGAATATACTGACTTTTCACACGTATGTACGAACTATGTACTTACTTTTTCTATCCCCTCTTGCAAATTCTATCTCCAGTTCTCTTCCCATGAATCTAGTTCTGTCCAAGTTATACAAGGCATCATCGGCATCTCTGGGATCTTCATATGTCAAGCTTGTTAAGGGTCACCATATAGGATGTGAATGACATTAAAACATTTCAATGCTTAATACAAACCCGTTTGAAATATATGTGTACTTATTTGACTATGAAATGAGTTTCCTTATAAACATGTTTGTATAGTACATGTGTATTTTTTTTATTTTGCAAATTACTAGGAATTAAATATTGTTGAATAAAACCAATCATTGCAGACAAATCTTCATGGAGCCTCCTTTTCATAAGCTTTGTAATTTTGTTGCATAAGTTTAAAAAAAGACACTGTAAATCAATTTTTAATATGAGTTGTTCAAAAGTATTAATTTTAACACCAATTTTGATTATAAATCTATTTCATTTCAATTTCCTTATACTGTTTGAAAATACTTTTAAGATTTTCAATTGGGTGACATTCTCCTTAAGGTTTTCAAATCCTTTATGTTACATTTTATCATAATTATATAATAGGGATTACCAGTATTTCTAATGGAACGTTTGTTCCAATTTAAAACAATTTAGCAGCAAAGTAAATTTTTTATGCAACACCTATTTGAGTAATTGAATGGATATTTTTCATCAGTTGTACCAATTTTACCATCTTTCTTGACCACGATGTAACTTGTCAAGAATGATTGAGTCCACTGTACTGTTCTGTACTGTATATTGGCAGACTTGACTTTTTACTGTACTCTTTTCCTTGTTAGCAAGTTGGCTTTATACATTTTCTGTGCCATTTAAGAACTTGACTTTTGGACTTTCTGTACTGACTTGACTGTAATGACTTTTGAACTTTTCTGTACGACTTGATATTTTTTAACATTCTGTATTAACTTGACTTTTAACCTTTCTGTACTCCCTTTACACTTTTTACTTTATTTCTGTAACTCTGTACTATACTTTGCCCTGTTGGCTTTTGAGTGCATATACTTTGTACTTGACTTGAAGTCTGACAAAAACAAATACAACTATATTATTATAATTCATCTTAAAAAGTTACAACAACCTAATATGAAACCAAACCAATCTGCAAATTAAAAACAAGCTTCACTTTCAAAATTATTTTAAAATGATCATGCAGTTAAATGTGTAAATGAAAAAGAAAGTGAAGTCTAAAATCAGATTATTCTATTTTGATTCCCCCAAAAGTAGTCAGGCCAATTACATGTAGTAGTAGTGAAAACAACTTCAGTAGATACAATGTAATATGAATATAAAGGATATTGTATATAAGCAAATCCTCTGGAACGTCTGGTAAAATAATCTTGTGGTATGTAAACATCTGTAAGGTGTCCATATTTACCAAACATTGCCCTCAAATCATCTTCCCTAAAGGAGCAGAATTAGTAATTCAGTACATTTCATACATAAAATAAAATTGTGCAACTGCATTATTTCCCCACAATAGCAGCATTTTGTTATCATTTGTGTGATATTTAATAGCTACCAAAACATTTTCCATAACACTGAAAGGCTTAAATAAATTAGCCAGGTAAAATTCAGTCTGGTAATTTTCATTAACATTAACAGATTTTTTGGTCCCACAGGTTATTGGTTGGTCAGATGAAGCATTGTCGTCTGTCTTACCAAATGTCCAACAGTCCTTTGATGAATTTTTGGAAGCCTGCTTGTTGAAACTTTACTTTGAAAAAAAGCACATAAATTCCCCAATAATACAAAATGCAGCGAACTTTTAAACAAGTAGTGGATGCGACCTTTTCACACAGGTTTGTCTGTATTCAAGAGTAATTTTTGTCCATTTGTTATGATGAACCTTAACTGGAAAACATTATTGGCCTGAAAAAGTTTAATCCCTTTTGGGATTCTGAGTTCGAGGTAAGGTTGTTGGCAAAAATTTTCCTGAATAGACTTAATAGGGCTAGATAATGGATTCTGAGGCGGACAAATCAGAAATTCGCTCTCATACTCAGAATCCCAAAAGGGGAAAAGAAAAAGTTATAAACATAGGTAGCTTTCATTCTTAACATTAGACACAAAAGGTCTGCAACATTGATTTTGTTGTGCAGCCTCAAAAAGCAATGCCTAATGACCAGATAACTATGATATTGGGTCTTGAGGCCTATCAATTTGTAATGGCCAATTTACACTTCTGCTTCTTCTACAGTGTTCCAGCTAGGTCGTTTTCACAGGGCGGTCCGCCCGCCCTTCCCAGAGTGCCGCCCTGTGCCCTATTTCTGACGCCCGCCCTTTTTCATAAGTCCATGCCGTAATATTTTTTATGAAAATACAATTATTCTACCTGTTTTGATATTCATGACAAGTTTATGACCCTCAGCTAATTAACATTTACAGCAGGTGTAATAAGTTGTGATTACAGTTAATCCACTTATCGACATCTGATGGGTCATTAATCCGATAATTAAACTTCATAATTGACCATTGTAATAATTTTTATCATTAAATTCAGTTAGTCAGCATTTCAATTTCAATATTTCTCAAAACATGACAATTAGTGTTTTGTTTATCCTAAGATCGTCTGTTGACTGTTGTTGTGATGTCAAAGATATTTTTTTTTATTGATCTTTTAAACTGGTTTTAATCCAGAAGAAAGTAAAAAACAATGCTTGACTGTACCTTTCATTGAATATCTATATCCAAATTAAATAAATTAAAGCTGTAATCCATGATCACAAATTGAATGCTTTGTTTACATTTGTTGAAAACCATGTGTTTTTATGGCGGGAAAATTCGGAAAACCCCTTTGACAAGAAACACAGTTCAGTTATTTATAGACAGAAAGAATTTCATTTTGATTAACTGCTAAGAATATTTCCTTAAAAATGAATACTTTCTTGGGGTGAAACTGATACTTTAATACTCTACATCTAGGAGTGTGTAAAATAGAAAAAAGGGGGAGTGGTTATATATTTTTTTCATACATAATATTACAAATATAAGTTTACCAGTCTGAAAAGACATGGTTAAATGGATTTTAATTCTGAAAAACTCAATGTGGTTTATTAATTCCTTTATTATTTCCATCATAATCAGAAACAAGCTACATGTATTAGGCATTTCAAACATATATATTATTGCCTTTATAAGAACATTCAAGACTATTAATAAGTATGTTAGGTATTGTTCCTGACTGTTTTGCAGATTTATGTGTAGTTTTTTAACTGACATGCACAATACATTTCACAAATGAAATAAAAATAATTATACATAACGCCGCTGCGCTCTGCATTGCAACTTAACCTTAGACCCACCATGCATCAAAAATTTTCTAGGGAAGACTGAGCTAGTAATATACGTCCTTGGACCCTTTAATACTGTAACCCAAAATAAGGTTGATTTTCATCTAGCATCATAACTCTTTGCTGAAACCACTGCAGTTTACTTAAGACAATGTTTGACATGCCCTTTTTGAAATATCAAACATTGTGCTAAAGTGCCCTTTTCATGATTGGCTCCCTGCCCTTTTTAAATCCTAGCTGGAACACTGTTCTACCATATAGGCCGAGTTCACTTGAAACGCTAGAGTCTACTTCAGAGTTTCAAGAGTATCACATAAACAAACTCCAGGTTGCTATTCGGAACCATTCTAAGTAACTCTTGGGTAAGGCCCTGACCAAGCGTAAAAAAAAAAGAAAAATAATCTGATTGGTTTGACGTCATTTAATAGTTAATCAAGTTTAACCCTGGCTCAGTGAGGGTTGGAACTAGGGTAAGAGGGGTTAACTCGAGAGGTGCAAGAAAACTCAGATGGTTGAAACCAGAGTAAGTAAAGTTAACTCGAGAGGTTCAAGTGAACTCGGCCATAGTGACCGCCTTCGACAAATTGAAGATTATATCTGTAGATGTTTACAACCCAACACAAGTTGGGAGACTCTCACTGTAACCAAATTATTGTTTCTACATTTTATCATCTAACTTTTCCAATTCTAAACTTAACTGAGCTTATAATATAATGAATTCCGGATTTTTCAACATAAAAGATGCTAAATTTTTGTTCAAGGACTTTACAGAAAGACTCGAAGGTAGAGAACGAAAGAAACAATATGATAGTACTGAGACTGGTACACAATAGTACATGTATCATCAACATGCTCAATATATAGTTCCACATGCTTGGCCTTGAAAAAAAACCACATCAATAAATTATTTCAAGTCGCCATGTCTGTAGATGGTATAACCCAGCCCAGCAAAACAAATTGATTTTGAGTGTTTCTAACAATAAGCAATCATTTAAGCTGCTATTTGCTCAATAACCTGCATGAATCTGGAACATTTCTGACATATAAAGAGGAATTTGGTGGTCTTGAATATCTAGACATTCTTCAAAACGTAATCACGCACGCTTGTAATTATTTCCTGTCGTTACTGAGCATGCGTGTGAACAAATTATAATCTGAAAACCAAAAATGAATCAAAGTAAACAGAGCACATTTACGTACTTGTAGCCAGTGGATGTCGAGGAGAACGGACGTGAAATATTTGCAGAGAGAATGCATCAACATCATCAAAATTTGTTTTATAAATTGTTTTCTTGGATGCATTTTATCATCCATAGATTATATACTTTCAATATCGGTCATTATTTTCTTGTTGAGGAAAACCTCTGCAGATATTTTCAAGCCGTTTGTTTGAGACATGCGCTATCCCCATTTGGGATCCATTAGTAGTTTCCATTCTTGGAAACCTGTCGGACCTATCATTTGAAGTCTGAGAGTTCTTCCTGTTCTCCTAATGGATCGGTAGTTTCTTTCCGAGATCCTTTTCAGTAGGGAGTTTCGGCTTTCCTCTACCATTGATACAGCAGGCATTTGGCAGTGTCCATAGGCGGATCCAAGGGGGGGGGGGGCTGGGTTGCCCGGGACCCCCTATTGTGGGAAAAATTTGGTTGATTATATAGGGAATCACTGAAGCATGACTGGAGCGGCCCCCCTTTAGGTCAGTCAATGGCCCCCTTACAAAAAGTTCTGGATCCGCCACTGGTGTCGGTTTTGATATGTATTTTGTCCTAACCGATTCCTCATTATTACCGTAGACGTATTTTGCCAAGGCATTTGTGGGGCATCCGGGGTGACCCTGTTCCATTTTATAAACACACAGATATTAAAAAAAAGGATATTTGATACATAGAAATATACCGTCTCCTGTTACAGTTTTGCACTTTTTTATACTTTGAGGACTGAGCGAATCAGGTGAGTGTGTGAGTTAGTATGTTTTATTTTATGACATTGTATTATGTTTGGGGAAAGTTAACTTTCTGGTAATAAGACCCGTCACGACCTGGCTGGGGAATTGGATAGGCAGATGCTCACATTAATCTGTACCGATATACAGGCTCCAAATGTCCTCCTTTATACGCCATAACTCATGGTGGTTCTCCTTATAAAGGAGGCTCATACGGAGACAAGAAGAAGAAGACTAGTAATTTAAAAAAAAAAATAGCAAATTATTCCCAGATTATGAGATATAATCAGAGAAATTCATTTTTGAGGTGCAAAATATTCAGAAACAATTTGTTCTTATATCAATGGTTTTATTAAAATATTCATCATAGATGTTTTGGAAATACTGTCCTTACTTTTTATCCATTTTTATCAGAGACATATCTTAGTAATGGACTTCTGATAATATGTATTTATGTCTCTGGTTTTATAATGTAAAAATACACAATCTCTTATGAATATACTTACATTATACTACCATTAAAAGAAAATGTAAAATGACAGGAAAAAATATATTCAATATTGGTTCAGAAAGTCCGGCAGAGGCTCAGAGCAATGGGTTGCAGTCTGTTTCTACACACTTCTTATTGTTTTATTGGCAACCAATTTAATATTGTTATCCATAAAATTTTGTCATTCAAACTAGTATTATTTTTTTCTATTTATCTAAACATAATTTTTTCAGAAAATATCTGTAATGGATTGTATAGCAGGTTTAAAATTGGCCTCTAGTCAACTTGGCTATACATTTTTGTATATATATTTGATCATATTTGTGTACAGAGAGGAGTGGGAAATCTAGTGAACAAGAACAAAAGAAAAATCACTCTTCTTATGATAGAGTCGATAAATCAATAATAAACAATGCCGGTGACGATACTGATAAAAAGTTATTTCTAAATAGCAATCATAGTGCACATTTTAAAGAAATTATCTGTTAAACTGTGTTATAAGTAATATACATGCAAATAAACGATGTTTTATGTTCAGTATTTATCATGGCGAGGTAATTGCATTAGAAGCTTGTGAAACTAAAATCTAAAAAGTTTTTACCTTTGCTGCATACTGACAAAAAAATGGAAAAAATCATGTACATAAAAAATCTAAAGATCTTTCGGGTCACCAATTTTCGGAGTGTTCCACAAAGTCCTTAGCATGTTACAATTTCCAAAAAATATACTTATTTTTCACATATAAGTATTCGAGTACACCGGTCTGCTCTTGTCACATGAACATTCAATATAGAAATATTGTCTTTTCGTGAATATAACAATTTAAAACTCTGTCTGTGTATGTGTGTAGGTTTAAAAATTAAAGATAAATATTTTTTATAAAGTAGGTATCTTTTTACTATTTTTTATATAATTTTAAGAAAAGGTCGCCTCGATTTTTGTACATGTATTTGCGGTCTTCTCGATCTATCCACATTCAATGTTTACATCGGGATAAGGTCCGTTTGAATTTGCTTAGTAACTTAATTTCAAAAGTGTTAATCTTTGCTGCATATCAATCGATTCCTTTTGAAATTTCCCCCGACTTTCTCTGATCTAGCTGCATAGACATGTCCACATAATTATCTAGTTCCAGAGAGGTATACAGCCAGCAGAAAAAAATAATTGAAGTTGGTACTCCAGGAATTTATTCGCATAGCAACATTTTGAACCCATTTTACATCAAGTTCCTATAGCCTGTTGTACTCGTTGTTTCCTATATGAGGAGGGAAATGATAACACTAAATGGAAGTTTTGTTTTTATCTCAACTTATTTCTGTTTTTGCTATTTATCGGAACGTTTTCCCGTGAATTTATAATTGATAGCGTCCTTGCTAAAACGGGTTTTTATATAGATTAGACCGTTGGTTTTCCCGTTTGAATGGTTTTACAGTAGTAATTTTTGGGGCCCTTTATAGCTTGCTGTTCGGTGTGAGCTAAGGATCCGTGTTGAAGACCGTACTTTGACCTATAATGGTTTACTTTTATGAATTTTGACTTGGATGGAGAGTTGTCTCATTGGCACTCATACCATATTTTCTTATATCTATCTACAAACATTGAAAAGATCTAGTTTCAGTGTTTACAGGGGAGGTCATATTTTTTCACTAGACTTCCCACTGAGAAAATAATGATGTAAGGCTAATATGACAAGTGGCTGGCCTAGTCCTATTATCTGCAGTTAAAGTTGAACTGTCAGACGTAATTTAGGCAAGTAACGATGTCTTGGGAGTTTATGTATCAACTGTGATACTGTATGGATGTAATTTTCATTAAGTCTTGAATAAATAAAAACTCTGGAGGACTTGTATTTAAAGGGGCAATGATTAGCTACGACTTAGAGTTAAAAAAAATACGATTCTTTTTGTTTGAAGTATAAATAAAAGCGGAATTTTGAAATAATATTTCGTTATAAGCAGTCAGGTTGGCCTTAATTTGTCAAAATAAGCCTAAAACATCGCTGATGTATTATTGGCTTGCAAGTTCAATCGAATTCGTATTCATTTGACCTTCGTTTTAACCCATTAGCTGGAGATGGGTTAATTACGCATGTAGTAGGCGTGTTAAGCTATTAAAAGGAAAAGAATGTCAACATTGAAAATGAAACAAGGGTGAACTATTTCGTTGACTGATTCGATCCACAAAAAAAAATATTCTTATACAGGTAAAAACGATAATTCAATTCAACTCTTTTTTTTTATCTATAACATGAAATCAAACAGACCTAGAAAAATCCAATTGCACGAGCTCAACATCTATTTATATTTATGTTTATATCGGGTTATATGACCGTCGGCAGTCTTCGGAGGTCATCTCGATGGTTGATTAGACGGCGTCTAGACTAAAATACAAACGAAATGCTGATACATATTATCGAGTCCATGTATATGCGCGTTAATTGTTTATTTTAGATTTTTTTGTAATTTGGATATACGTTTTATAAGTTATAAATCAAATGTGAGAACTTGAGTAAAATCGATGAACATGAATTTGACAGCTAATGTCCCTTTAAAGTTTATATTGTTTAAACTTTGTAAGCTATTTTTTGTTTATATTGTTTAAACTTTGTAAGCTATTTTTTGTTTATATTGTTTAAACTTTGTTAGCTGTTTTTTGTTTATATTGTTTAAATTTTGTAAGCTAATTTTGTCAATAAGTCTGAAGTAATGTACATTTGTAAATAAACAGGTAACTAGATACATGTACCATATTATGTAGTAAATAGAATTTACCACAGTATACATTTTCGTGTCATAGTATGGTTATGTCCGTCTGTCTGTGTTGTAGTCGGCCTACCCCTGTCGCGTTACAGTTTTTGGTGGCAGTGGATGGATAGTATTTGCATCATATGGATTACCAGTAGTTCAGTTTTAATATGGAAATAATGACTGTGCATTCGTAAATAATTGAATTCGGAATTAAACAGATTATTTTCACAAAATAATTTCACACATTTGCAAGAGGTATAGGGGAAGGTTTAATATCTCACAAAACATGTTTAACCTCGCCGAATTTTTGCGCGTCCCAATTCAGGAACATCTACCTTTTGTTAGTCTTGTGTGTTTTTTTAATTTTGGTTCATTTGTACGTTTCGGAGTTTAGTGTGGCGTCCATTTTGCAGAACTAGTATACATAATTGTTTAGGGGCTAACTGAAGCCCGCCTCCAGGTGTGGGTTTTCTAGCTGCGTTGAAGACCCATTGGTGGCCTTAGGCTGTTTCTACTCTTTGGTCGGGTTGTTGTCTCTTTGACACATTGCCCGTTTCCATTCTCTATAATATTTGTGGATTAGTTTATATATTTAGATAATTTCAAATGGAATAAAATATCTCATATGTGTATACATGGTAATTATCATTGGAATTATTTATTGATCAAAATGGACAAAATTATGTGATTCTTCAGATAGAGAAATTTATTTCGGAGGTGCACGACCAAAACTATCAATTGATACGGGAATAGGATTAAGTTCAACTGTGTTATCAGCTTCAACGCTTAGAATCACACACACACTCAAAACAAATCAACATTTAACTATGTAATGTGAAACTTTTCAGGAAGACATTTCAAGTGCTCTGACTCCGAAAAGAGAACCAATCCCGTATTGTTCCAACCTTCTAGTAACCAAGAATCGCATCAACTAATCGTGTGAAAATTGAAAAGCCAGTTGTATTACCCTCTGATATGATGGTTCTGTTTCAGTTTGAAATGATAAGTTAGATAATTGATAGGACAATCAGAAAGCGATGTTTCTTGCGGCAAGTCTAATTGGTAATGCGCAAAGTGTTTTATGCTAGCTGATATTGTCGATCCGACAAATCGTAAGTATTATATAAAATTGATATGTGCAGCACTAAATAATAGATTTGGAACCGTAAACAGAACAGAATTTTTTCGTGTGCAACTAAACAGTCAGGATTCTACTTCGTCAAAATTATCTCCCCATTACGCCAGTTCATTTTCACAATCGTAGAAATGGAAGCCATTGTAGGGATGACGCGCTGCCAATTTTGCTCTTGAAAACCGATAAATTTATTCACATAGCACCATCACGATCCGTATATGTCAGTTGTATTTTAAAAGACAAATGTATCTACTATCTAATGAGCATCAGTTAATGATCTTGTTTGCATTGATTCAACTTAAAACTATTGTCTGATCAGTTGTCAGGTGGAATTTTCGAAAATTCATAAACATTTAAAAATATTCTAATTAAATATTTCGTGGAAGGGCAGACAAAAATATTTCAGTGGTTGAAGACTATAAACCCTAGATATCACACACAAAAAAAATTTTTTTCCGAAGATATGCATTTTCATCATCCAACTTGAAGACTGTCGTCAAGTACTTTTAGTAAAAAAAATAGCTATTCGAACAGACCTACTCTGTTTTTGTGATTCATTAGATAGGTATTTCACTTGACCCATATATTTCATCTTTTAGTACTGTGATTTTTTAATGTTGTAAAGTCAACCTGTAGCTTTGATATATAAAAATGATAGAACCTGAAGCGAGATGATGTATCAAAAATAAAACACTTCGTAATTGAGAAGAAAATTGTCATTTTATTTGTTTCTATTAACTTTTAAAAAATTGTTACTACAGTAAACATTACAGTAAGCATTTATCGCCTTCTCTAACAGAGAGCTTCGATTCTTTTGTTCTATTTCAACCGGGTTTCCGCCTGTCTCCCCATTACGCCAGTTCATTTTTACAATCGTAAAAATGGAAGCCATTGTAGGGATGACGCGCTGCCAATTTAGCTCTTGAAAACCGATAAATTTATCCGCGTAGCACCATTACGATCCTTATATGCCAGTTGTATTCGAAAAGACAAATGTATCTACTAGCTAATGAGCATCAGTTAATGTACTTGTCTGCATTCAGTCAACTTAAAAACTATTGTCTGATCGGTTGTCAGGTAGAATTTTCGAAAATTCATAAACATTTAAAAAAATTCTAATTCAATATTTCGTGGAAGGGCAGACTAAAAATTTTCAGTGGTTGAAGACTATAAACCCTAGATATCACACACAAAAAATGAAGTTTTTTTCGAAGATATGCATTTTTAAAACCCAACTTAAAAGTCTGTCGTCAAGTACTTTTCTTTTAGTAAAAATTTGCTATTCAAACACACCTACTCTGTTTTTGTGATTCATTAGAAAGGTATTTCACTTGACCTATATATTTCATTTTTTTAGTACTGTGAATTTTCGATGTTATAAAGTCAACCTGTAGCCTTGATATATAAAAATGATAGAATCTGAAGCGAGATGATGTATCAAATACTTTTGCTCTTTACGTTTTCAAAACTCTTTATCTTCTATAGTTTTTGCCCAATACGTATAAAAATCGTCAGTTAAGGGCAATAACTTCTATGAAGAGTAAATGGACAATTTCGGCAGTGTTCACTTATCAGTATAAATCTTGTCTTCTTTGACATTTTTGCTGTTTTGCAGTTTTTCTTTATCTATTCAAGTGTTTGCATACTATGCACACTTTCATTAAAAGTCCATTACTTCTATAAGAAGTTGATTAACAATTTCGTGGCTTGTTGATATATTTACTGATTTTGTCTTGCTGATCATATTTTTGCTGTTTACAATTTTTCTGTTTCTACTGTAGTTTTGGCTGAATATGCAAAAATAAGTAAAACTCATCCTTAAAGGACAGTAACTCCTATAAGGAGTCAACTGACGATTTCTGCCACCTTGACAAATGTGTAGAACGTATCCTGTTTTTGCTGTTTACAGTATTTCTTTAATTACTATATTTTTGGCCATAATGATAAATTGGTAAAAATCGTCATTTAGCTGCAATAAATCCTACAAAGAGTCAACCGATGATTTTCGGCAAGTTGACAAATTTGTAGATCTTGTCATGCTGATCATTTTTGCACTTTGAACATTAAAAACATTAAAAAGGTCATTAAAGGACAATAACTCCTAAAAAGGGTCGTCTTAATTTTTGGTGTCAATTGACAGTAGGTAAATCTCAATATTCTGAACATTTCTGTCCTGTCAGATTTTCTCAAGCGATTTTCAAGATAATAAACAAAACGCATTTTACCCATATGTTTTATTTGTAGCAATGTAGGTCATGTTGGTTGGTAGGCGATATCACCGGGACACATTTTAAAAATGATGATTCTGGCCAAGTCTGGTTCTGTTTGGCCCAACAGTTTCAGAGGAGAATATTTTTGTAAAAGTTAACGGATGACGTCGGATGCCAAGTGATAAGAAAAGATAATTTGGCCCTTTGGTTCAGGTGAGCTAAAAAGATATACAACTAAACAAAACCCATAAATATAAATATGGGTTCTTAAGATCGAGTGATCAACATATTGCAGTTCGTTTTATAATATCTCAAAATCTTTTACTGATTTTTAATAAAGGTTTAAAAAGCCAAATTAGTACTAATTCTATATTTTGTTCACAATCCATAAATTCACTACCATAAAGAATGTTTTGCAAATCAAAATTGATTGAAAATTCTTCAAAAACGTTATAAAGTACCTATCCATGAATAGCATAAGATGGGCATAAAATAAAGAAATGACTTGGATCTTCACATGGATGACCACAGTGGGGGCACTGTGATCTTTAAGTTAAGTGATAAAGCTGCAAGTGTAAATTTCATTTCTCAGCGTTTTCTTGCCTGTTGTCCATTTTGAATATTCTATAGAGGATCAAACGAGCCTGTATCGCTGATACACCTGATATTTAGAAAAAATGATATAATGCAGTTAAAATATTTCTGATTGTCACTAGCTAAAAAGAAACAAATGGGTAACAATTGTCAATGCAATGGAAATATTACTCATATAAAAAGTTGACTGACGTTTTCGACTTTTTAGATTTTTTGTAAAAATATATATGGTCCTGCTGGTCATTTTTGCTGTTTACAATGAGTTTCTATCTATCCAATCTAATTAAAATATAGATCTCTGATTTCCTTATCCTTATACGAGCACGCTAGTTAATAAAGATATGAATTTTAATCAGATTGCTATCTATCTACCATAATTTCCGGAAAAACCCTCATAGAAATGGATAAAAATCGTCTTTCAACCCTATAAGGAGTCGACTGATAATTTCAGCCACGAAGGAATAAATATATGGCATTGTTAATACCACAAAATGTACTCCGAGAACAGATAAACCAGTGCGATTGGAAAATTATAAAGTTTTTTGCCAGTCCGTCGGTCATTTTCATTTCTGGAGATGCTAACTTATATAAGGAGTCGACTGGAGATTTGTGTTATTTTGCCTTATTTCTGGATATTGTTTTGTTGTAACATTGTCTCTCTATCTAGTATAGTTTCTGCAACAATGGCAAAAACTTACAGGTGTCTAATGACAATTTCGGTCATGATGGCTTATTTGAAGATCTTTTCCAGCTGATCATTTCCGTTGTGTATAGTTTCTCTGTATCTTCTATAGTATAGTTTCTACAACAACAAAAAAGCACAAAAACTGATAAAATAATTTTTTTAAGAGCTATGACCACCACAAGGAGTTGACTTACGATTTTGGCCATGCAGATCTTGTCCTGTTGATAATTGTTTTTTTGTTCACAAAAATGGGTAAAACTTATCTTCAAGGGAAAAACTCAAAAAAAGAGTCGATTGGCAATTTCGATCATATTGAACAGGGAATGGAAAAGGGCAATGTGTCAAAGAGACAACAACCCGACCAAAAAGCAGAAAACAGCCCAAGGACACCAATGGGTCTTCAACGCAGCTAGAAAATTGTATTGACTTTTGTGTAGATTTTGTCTTCCTGCCAATTTTTGCTTTTACAATTTCTCTCAAAAACCCAATCAAAGTGCTTGAGAGCACTGAAGACTAAAGATTGCATTCATTTTGCAGTGGGAACTACACATGTAAAACTAGCCCTACTCTGACAAAAAATAGTGCTTTTCATGTTGTTTACTTAAACTTGCAAATGAATTTAAAAATGAAATTTTTGCTATAATTTATTTGTGCATGAACTTGCATCACAATTTTAGTGTAGATGTGCTAAATAGTACGCTAATTAAAATTTTCAGAAAACCAGGGTACTTTTTTAGTAGAAAGTTGGTACTACATGTATAATTCAGGATGTACATGGTTTTCATAAAGTTAAACTTAAGGATACATATTAAGATAGCAGTGAAAAATTTGGTTGAATATATAGGTATTTTGAATTTGTGGTGTGACAGCTTAAGTTAAACTTAAGGATACATATTAAGATAGCAGTGAAAAATTTGGTTGAATATATAGGTATTTTGAATTTGTGGTGTGACAGCTGGAAGGCACTACTTAACTATGAATTGGTGGTGTGACAGCTGGAAGGCACTACTCAACTATGAATTGGTGGTGTGACAGCTAGAAGGCACTACCTAACTATGAATTGGTGGTGTGACAGCTGGAAGGCACTACCTAACTATGAATTGGTGGTGTGACAGCTGGAAGGCACAACTTAACTATGAATTGGTGGTGTGACAGCTGGAAGGCACGTCTTAACTATGAATTGGTGGTGTGACAGCTGGAAGGTACTACTTAACTATGAATTGGTGGTGTGACAGCTGGAAGGCCCTTCTTAACTATGAATTGGTGGTGTGACAGCTGGAAGGCACTACTTAACTACAAAAAATGTATGAATTGGTGGTGTGACAGCTGGAAGGCACTACTTAACTATGAATTGGTGGTGTGACAGCTGGAAGGCACTACTTAACTATGAATTGGTGGTGTGACAGCTAGAAGGCACTACCTAACTATGAATTGGTGGTGTGACAGCTGGAAGGCACTACTTAACTATGAATTGGTGGTGTGACAGCTGGAAGGCACAACTTAACTATGGAATTGGTGGTGTGACAGCTGGAAGGCACTACTTAACTATGAATTGGTGGTGTGACAGCTGGAAGGTACAACTTAACTATGAATTGGTGGTGTGACAGCTGGAAGGCACTACTTAACTATGAATTGATGGTGTGACAGCTGGAAGGCACTACTTAACTATGAATTGGTGGTGTGACAGCTAGAAGGCACTACCTAACTATGAATTGGTGTTGTGACAGCTGGAAGGCACTACCTAACTATGAATTGGTGGTGTGACAGCTGGAAGGCACAACTTAACTATGAATTGGTGGTGTGACAGCTGGAAGGCACGTCTTAACTATGAATTGGTGGTGTGACAGCTGGAAGGCACTACTTAACTATGAATTGGTGGTGTGACAGCTGGAAGGCCCTTCTTAACTATGCATTGGTGGTGTGACAGCTGGAAGGCACTACTTAACTACAAAAAATGTATGAATTGGTGGTGTGACAGCTGGAAGGCACTACTTAACTATGAATTGGTGGTGTGACAGCTGGAAGGCACTACTTAACTATGAATTGGTGGTGTGACAGCTAGAAGGCACTACCTAACTATGAATTGGTGGTGTGACAGCTGGAAGGCACTACTTAACTATGAATTGGTGGTGTGACAGCTGGAAGGCACAACTTAACTATGAATTGGTGGTGTGACAGCTGGAAGGCACTACTTAACTATGAATTGGTGGTGTGACAGCTGGAAGGCACAACTTAACTATGAATTGGTGGTGTGACAGCTGGAAGGCACTACTTAACTATGAATTGATGGTGTGACAGCTGGAAGGCACTACTTAACTATGAATTGGTGGTGTGACAGCTAGAAGGCACTACCTAACTATGAATTGGTGTTGTGACAGCTGGAAGGCACTACCTAACTATGAATTGGTGGTGTGACAGCTGGAAGGCACAACTTAACTATGAATTGGTGGTGTGACAGCTGGAAGGCACGTCTTAACTATGAATTGGTGGTGTGACAGCTGGAAGGCACTACTTAACTATGAATTGGTGGTGTGACAGCTGGAAGGCCCTTCTTAACTATGCATTGGTGGTGTGACAGCTGGAAGGCACTACTTAACTACAAAAAATATATGAATTGGTGGTGTGACAGCTGGAAGGCACTACTTAACTATAAATTGGTGGTGTGACAGCTGGAAGGCACTACTTAACTATGAATTGGTGGTGTGACAGCTAGAAGGCACTACCTAACTATGAATTGGTGGTGTGACAGCTGGAAGGCACTACTTAACTATGAATTGGTGGTGTGACAGCTGGAAGGCACTACTTAACTATGAATTGGTGGTGTGACAGCTGGAAGGCACTACTTAACTATGAATTGGTGGTGTGACAGCTGGAAGGCACTACTTAACTATGAATTGGTTCCACTACAATTATTGACAATGGAAGATGACTTCAATTTTAGATATGACTTTAACAATGACATCCTTGGTCTTTTTAAACGAGATACTAGATTCATGCACCCTGCACAAGTTAAGCCTACACTTCAATGTGTAGATTGAATATACGAGTATATATATATATATATATATATTTCATTCATAAATCTCTTGAAATGATCATGGATAAGATGTATAGAATGTTGTGCTCAATACACTGTTTTGCATATCTCAAAAGTAGTATTAAAGCCCTATCAAGCCAGCCACATAAGGGTTTGATTGCATGAATTTTTTCATGGGTTTTTCATTGCGCAGCTTGAAACGACCGCACTGAGGTCGAACCCTGAACCGTTGGGGCAGGTATATGAACACAACATTTAAGTTTAAAAAGCTCTGAATTTGGATTGTGATTGAATATTTGACACAGCATAGGTTTGTGACACAAAATAAATGTGGTCAAAGAACTGAAAAATTTGAAATTGGACATTTACCTATTATGGTCCAATATCCAAAATCTAAGTACATGGTTAGAATCAGCATATCAAAGAACCCCAAAAATTCAAGTTTTGATGAAATCAAACAAAAGTTTAATTTAGGACCCTTTTGACCTCAATGTGGACCAATTTGATAACAGAGCCCAAAATCCAAAATCTAAATACATGGTTAGATGCAGCATTTCAAAGAACCCCATAAATTCAATTTTTGTTGAAATCAAACAAAGTTTAATTTTAGAACCTGATTTGGATCAAATTGAAAACTAGGCCCAAAAATCCAAAATTTAAAAACAGGTTTAGATTCAGCATTTCAAAGAACCCCATATATATTCGATTTATGTTGAAATCAAACACAGTTTAATTTTGGACCCAGATTTGGATCAACTTGAAAACTGGGCCCAAAATCAAAAATCTAAATAAATGTTTATTACTGTGGATTCATTATTATTCCTGTGATACCAATTTTCGAGGATTTCGTGGGTACAGATGAACCACGAATTTAAATGTTCAACAAATTACGAATTTACTATGGGCTTGTATGCAGACTGTGACAAAACCACGAAATTAAATATCCACTAAAATGTAACTATTCCTCAATCAACGAAAATTGGTACCCACGAAAATAAATGAATCCACAGTAATAGACAATATAAGCTTAGTTTTTAAAGGAGTTTGCTTCATTAATAAAAGGGGGAATGTGTCCATGGGACACAGATGATGCCCCCACATATAATGTTAGAAAGGGACATAACTCAAGAACAGTAAAAGTGATGCTACCCTTGATCTGAGTTGTGTGGTAATTAGCATTTAGCATAAGTTTCATAACGTTTGGTTGAGGCAAACTAAAGTTAGAGAACGGAAACGCTGAATTTTTTTTATTTGTAAAGAGGCATAACTCTAGAACGGAAAAAGTGACGCCACCCAAATTCAAACTTGATCTGTGTTTTGTGGTAATCAGCATTGTGTATAAGTTTCATAGTATTTGGTTAGGGCAAACTAAAGTTTGAGAACGGAAACCTATTTTGGGACGTACGGACGTACGGAGGGACGTACAGATGGAAAAGGAAAAACTTAATGCCCCCTCCGCAACAGCAGGGGCATAAAAATATATATAGAGTTCAGAAAATTAGTTCATACAGCATAAAAAAGAAACCTACCACAAAATTCTTCAAAAAATTTACCAAAGAGAAGAAAAAAATAATTTCCAAAATATCATTTATCATAAATACAATGTCTTTAAAAAATCTATAAAACTTATCTGTAATTATCTTCAAAATATCTAATAAGGAACAGTAAATTTCAAACTATATCTATACTGTCCTACAGCAGGCGGAAACCTAGTTGAAATAGAACAAAAGAATCGAAGCTCTTTGTTAGAGAAGGCGATAAATGATTACTGTAATGTTTACTGTAGTAACACAAATTTTAAAAGTTAATAGAAACAAATAAAATGACAGTTTTTTGCTAAATTACGAAATATTTTATCATAAAAACACAATTTGCATAAGTTTTCAATTTATCTATTACATAATTAAGCAGAACAATTAGATATCAAGTCGACGACATGGGTGTCTATTAAGTTGGATCTAAAAAATGCATAACCTCCGATTTTTCAAAAAAATTTACCACGGACGGAGAACATATCAATCTATTTGTTCCTTAATTTTCGTTTCTGCCCTTCCATTATGTGACTCAAGAAAAAATTCCCAAAAATGGGTAACAATTGCATCGAAAAGACAAAATCGAGTGCACCTTTTTATGTTAGGGCGTGTTTGAGTTGAATATTTTGTCTTGAAAACGTAAAAAGCAAAAGTATTTGATACATCATCTCGCTTCAGATTCTATCATTTTTATATATCAAGGCTACAGGTTGACTTTATAACATCGAAAATTCACAGTAGTAAAAAAATGAAATATATAGGTCAAGTGAAATACCTTTCTAATGAATCACAAAAACAGAGTAGGTGTGTTCGAATAGCAAATTTTTACTAAAAGTACTTGACGACAGACTTTTAAGTTGGATCTTAAAAATGCATATCTTCGAAAAAACTTCATTTTTTGTGTGTGATATCTAGGGTTTATAGTCTTCAACGACTGAAAATTTTTAGTCTGCCCTTCCACGAAATATTGAATTAGAATTTTATTAAATGTTTATGAATTTTCGAAAATTCCACCTGACAACCGATCAGACAATAGTTTTAAGTTGACTGAATGCAGACAATTACATCAACTGATACTCATTAGCTAGTAGATACATTTGTCTTTTAAAATACAACTGGCATATAAGGATCGTAATGGTGCTATGCGGATAAATTTATCGGTTTTCAAGAGCTAAATTGGCAGCGCGTCATCCCTACAATGGCTTCCATTTTTACGATTGTAAAAATGAACTGGCGTAATGGGGAGATAATTTTGACGAAGTAGAATCCTGACTGACAGAGCTTATCATCAACAACACTTTATAGGAAACACAAAATTTTCAAATAAATCTGTCACTCCAATTATAATTGTGTAATTGATTTTACGATCATTTCTTATTATTAACGTAGATTTTCTTTTCAGTCTGGGCATAGTATTTCACAGTTAACATACTGGAAAACAAACAACAACAAAAATTAAAGAAGGCAAATAAATTTTAGATCGTATAAAAACACTTAGTTTAATCAAACTTTATATATATAATTAATAGTTCCCAATATTTTTTCTTTCATTTGTCATAAACTAATATCTGCAACTTATCTATCAATGTCAACATCTTTACCTACACAATGTATTGTAATGAAATATATCCTTTAATAAAAATATATTATTATCTAAAAATAACATTTGTTTTATTAAGATGTAACATAAAATAATGTATGGCACAATTGTATTTAAAAACTTCACTTACCTACACTTCCACTTCAACAGATGATCACAGATGGACAAAGGTCTCTATTAATTTCCAAGGGAATTTTCAACCATAAGAAAATATTCAAACATGTTAACAATCTTTAAATAGAATACAATGCATACACAATTATCACCACAATTAATATATCTGAATAGGCAAATCTATTTTAAACTATGACTCAATTTAAAATTTCTATAATAAATCTATAAATGTAGAGCTTGATTAACTATTTAATATCCCAACCCTCCTATTGTGGTATGGAACCTTGTGCTAAAATTCTTACACATCCATACACTTATACTAAAGTTATTGTCTGTGAACCAATTTATTTTCCATGAACCAGTGATGTAAACCACAATAATAGTTCTCTAAAATTAGATATGATGTTATATATATCTATTTTCAACTATGACCCAGCTTAAAATTTCTGTGAATTGTCCAATAACATCTCTGAATTTAGATTCTGAGCAAATATGTAATAATAGCATAGTTTCTGACACAGAATGAATGTGGTATAAGTTCTTAAATAATTTAAAAAATTAGATATTTACCAATTATGGTCCAATATTCAAATTCTAAATACAAAAAATGTACATGGTTTGATTCAGCATATCAAATAACCACATTGTTTAATTTTTTTTTTAAATCAAACTAAGTTTTATTTTGGATACTTTGGACCTTTATGGGGTCCAGTTTGAAAAGACTGTAAGATTGCACACATTAAAGGACACCAATGATTTAATTTTTTGAAGAAATTAAACAAAGTTTAATTTTGGACCCAAATTTGGACCAACTTTGAAAACCAAGCACAAAATCAAAAAATCTAAAACACTGATGGATTGACCATATTAAATAACACAAACAATTTAATTTTTGATGAAATCAAACAATGTTCAATTTTGGACCACAATTTGGACCATCTTGAATACTGTGCCCAAAATCAAATATCTAAATACCACTTAGATTCAGCATATCAAAGAACCCCAACCATTCATTTTTTTAAGTTTAATTTTGGACCCTTTGGACCTTAATGTGGGCAGACCATGCCCAAAATAAAAAAATCTAAATACACGCTTAGATTCAGCATATCAAAGAACCCCAAGAAATTCAATTTTTTTTTTAAATAAAAAAAAGTTGTATTTTGGACCCTTTGGACCTTAATGTGGGCCAATTTGAAGACAGGCCTCAAAAATTAAAAAAATCTAAATACACAATTAGATTTAGCATATCAAGGAACACCAATAATTTAATTTTTAAAGAAATCAAAAAAAGTTTAATTTTGGACCCTTTGGACCTTAATATGAATCATTCCAAAAACAGACTCTAAAATCCAAATATTATATACCCAATTAGATTCAGCATATTAAAGATTCCCAAGAATTCAAGACTTTTGAATTAAACCCCATTGAAATTGCTAAAGAAATAAGCAATTTATACAAAGTATTGGTTTTGGCCCCTTTTAACTAAACCAATAGGGTCATAACCCCTAAAATCAATCCCAAACTTTATTTTATGGTATATCACCTTGTGGCACAATAAAATAGCAATAAATAGACTTATACTCAAGTTATTGTCCAGAAATAAAAAAAATCCTAGTTTTTTTACCCCTTTTCAGCCCCTTATTATTAAACAGTTTAGACCATGACCCCTAAAATCAATCCCAACTTTCCTTTTGAAGTAAGGAACCTTGTAGTAAAATTTCATAGAAGTCTGTACTCTTAACACACAAATTAGTGGTGTGGAACCTTGTATTAAAATTTTGACCAAAGAAATCTCTCTCAAGTTAATGTCTTAAAACCAGACAAATAATTGTTTTTGGCCCCTTTCTGGCACCTAATTACAAAACAGCTAGGACAATAACCCCCAAAATCAATCCCAACCCTCCTATTGTGGTATGGAACCTTGTACTAAAGTTTCTTAGGGAGCTACCATTTGATTTTTATGGGGCGGCTAGGATGAAATTTGAAAAAAAGGCATGACAGGAGTTAGGAGTAAAAAAAAAAAAGGCAGGATGAGCAACTTGGCAAAAAAAAAAGGCAGGATGACAATTTATGTAAAAAAAGTCAGGATAAACTAATGAAAAAAAAAGGCAGGACCAAATAGAGTGAAAAATAAAAAGGCAGGACAGAGATTACAACTACAAAAAAATGCAGGACCCCTCCCCCCCTAAAAATCAAATGGTAGCTCCCTTACACATCCATACACTTACACTACAGTTATTGTCTGCGAACCAATTTCTTTTCCATGAAACAGTACAAAATTGCTCACGCTGAAATGTCTCGCCTTCTTTACTAATCACTGATATTATGTTGATAGTCCTTAATATAAAGCTTTATTACAACTGTCACATAAACTTAACATTAACCAAGAAAACTAAACATTGACCAATGAACCATGAAAATGAGGTCAAGGTCAGATGAACCATGCCAGGCAGGCATGTACAGCTAACAATTCTTCCATACAACAAATATAGTTGACCTATTGCTTATAGTTTAAGAAAAACAGACCAAACCACAAAACTTAACACTGAGCAATGAACTGTGAAAATGAGGTCAAGGTCAAATAAAACCTGCACCACTGACATATAGATCATAAAATATTTCCATACACCAAATATAGTTGACCTATTGCATATAGTATTAGAAAAAAAGACCAAAACTCAAAATCTTAACTTTGACCACTGAACCATGAAAATGAGGTCAAGGTCAAATGACACCTGCCAGCTAAACATGTACACCTAACAATCATTCCATACACCAAATATAGTAGACCTATTGCATACAGTATAAGAAAAACAGACCAAAACACAAAAACTTAACTATAACCACTGAACCATGAAAATGAGGTCAAGGTCAGATGACACCTGCCAGTTGGACATGTACACCTTACAGTCCTTCCATACACCGAATATACTTGACCTATTGCTTATAGTATCTGAGATATGGACTTGACCACCAAAACTTAACCTTGTTCACTGATCCATGAAATGAGGTTGAGGTAAAGTGAAAACTGTCTGACGGGCATGAGGACCTTGCAAGGTACGCACATACCAAATATAGTTATCCTACTACTTATAATAAGAGAGAATTTAACATTACAAAAAAAGTTTACTTTTTTTTCAAGTAGTCACTGAACCATGAAAATGAGGTCAAGGACATTGGACATGTGACTGACGGAAACTTCGTAACATGAGGCATCCATATACAAAGTATGAAGCATCCAGGTCTTCCAACTTCTAAAACATAAAGCTTTTAGGAAGTTAGCTAACGCCGCCGCCGGATCACTATCCCTATGTCGAGCTTCCTGCGACAAAAGTCGCAGACTCGACAAAAAACGACCTTTTTTTGGCCCCTAATTACATAAAATGTTCCGCTGGGCGCAGCTTGATACAACCGCAGAGGATCGAGTCCTGAACAGTTTGGGCAAGTATGGACACAACATTCAAGCTTGATACTTCACTGAATTTGGATTGTGATTAAATATTTGACACAGCATAGGTTTCTGACACAGAATGAATGTGGTCTAAGAACACAAATTTTTTTAATGTACCTATTCAAACCATATAATTATTATTTGCTTTTATATATAAATCAGAAATAACCAATTTAAAATGGAAAATTTTAAAGATAAAAAAGGAAAAAAAAATCCCCCCCCCAAAAATTTTTTGAACCCCCTTATGATTCATCACCCCCAAACTCAATCCCAGCCTTCCCTTTGTGGTATGGTACCTTGCAGTACAATTTCAGAGGGATCCATACAACTGAACACAAGTTATTGTCTGGAAACTAGAAAAATGCTTGTTTTTTGGCCCCTTTTTGGCCCCAAATTCCTAAACGTTGAAGGCAATTACCCCCAAACTCAAACCCAGCTTTCCCTTTGTGATATGGAACCTTGTAGTACAATTTCATAAAGATCCATACGCTTACACACAAGTTATTGTCCTGAAACTAGAAAAATGCTTGTTTTTTTGCCCTTTTATGGCCCCTAATTCCTAAAATTTTGAGGCAATTACCCCCAAAATCAATCCCAGCCTTCTCTTTGTGGTATGGTACCTTGTAGTACAATTTCAGAGAGATCAATACACTTGAACACAAGTTATTGTATGGAAACTAGAAAAATGCTTATTTTTGGCCCCTTTTTGCTAAACGTTTTGGGCAATTACCCCCAAACTCAATTCCAGCTTTCCCTTTGTGATATGGAACCTTGTAGAACAGTTTCAGAAAGATCCATACACTTACACACAAGTTATTGTCATGAAACTAGAAAAATGCTTGTTTTTTGCCTTTTTTGGCCCCTACTTCCTAAAATTATGAGGCAATTACCCCCAAAATCAATCTCAGCAATCCCTTTGTGATATGGAACCTTCTGGTACAATGTCAGAGAGATCCATACACTAACAAACAAGTTATGTCTGGAAGTTACAAAAATGCTTATTTTTGGCCCCTAATTCCTTAACTGTTGGTACCATAACCCCCAAAATCAATCCCAACCTTCCTTTTGTGGTATTGAAGCTTATGGTAAAATTTCATAGAGATCCATTCACTTAAACTAAAGTTAGAGTGTGAAAACCAATGTGTCTTCGGACGACGATGACAACGACGCCAACGTCATACCAATATACGACCAGTCGTATAAAAACCGCAAACAATAGCCCCCAAAAACAATCCCAACCATCCTTTACTGGTATGGAAACTTGTCCAAAATTGGTGAAATATTGACATTTAAGGACAATAACTCCTATAAGCAGTTATCCAACAGTTTGAGTCAAAATGGACTGTTGATGTCTTGTAAATCCAAACTTTTCTGCCCTTTCATATTTTCTATATCTATAACAATTTAGAAGATAATGGACAAATTTTACGTCATTCTAAATGTTCTTTCTTTAGCAATAGCTGTTATGTTGGTTGGCAGGCGTGGTAATCAGACTCAGATTTTAAACTTGATACCCCAAGGATGATTACTGCTGAGTTTTGTTCCATTTGACCAAACAGTTTGTTCATAGTTTGGTGATGATTGAATGATAATATCCAGTACTACTGTGCCTATAAGAGCACTAACTCCAGGCCCACACACTGATGAACCTTTGTTGGTAAGGGGACAAAACAATCTTGGAGGAGAATCATTGACTAACTGATCCTTCAAGTTCAACTGAAGTGCCCATACTGTCTTTATTTTAGTAAGAGTGTTTTACCCATATCACAACAGTTGTTGGAAAGTTGGTACAGTTTTTCTATTTCTTGTGAATATGCTGATTTATGCTGATGCAATCTCAAAAAGAATTAATTTAATAAACACCTTACAATCAAATATCATGTTTGAAACCTGCTGCTGTCAATTATCATAAAGAAAGAAATTTTTTCATTTTTCTTTTTTTTCTACACTTCTTGAATGAAAAAGGCTGTTAATTTTTTCAAATTACTTAATATTATCAAAATAACTCAACATAATTATAGGGTCTATGCTATCATTGGGTAAAATAAATCACCTGACTGGGTTGAGAAAAAAGAAAGCAGTATAATAGATTTATTTTAATATGAATGTTGTACAAAGAAAAATAAAGGCATTAGTATCAAATAACATCTTCAATCTTTTACTCTTCCCTAATTTTAACATCACAATTTGAAAAAAATCTCACCCTATAAGAGAAATTGATTATTTCACAAAAATATATTGCATACAAACTAAAAATCTATCTATGACAGAACAGAAAATGACCATTTAGACATTAGCTGTTAACCAGAGGAGGTATGATAAGATTCATTATCTAGACTCCTTTCAAAACTATTTTAGTTCAGAAATGTCAGCTGTGAATGCCACTGATATCATAAGCATGTTGAAATTCACATATTTGACCTAGAATAGCCATTTTGACACATAGATTTTGATAAAATTGAATAATAGTCAAGGTTTTCAAGAAAAAAGATATTTTACCTACAATTTCATCATCTTCTAAGACACTGTGTAGTGAAATATCTTTTCGGATAAAGCCTTGGCTCATATCTAAATATTCATAACAAGATCTCAAAATAAGGCTATTTTGGCATTTTTTGCAATTTTGCATTAAATGCAAGACGTTTTAATCTCCAAAGCAAAGATGCAAGACAAATGTCAATATAAATACTGATGTCATACAAATTAACGCCTTGTAAACATCTAAAGGACGTATTTAAAAGATTAGTAATGCTTTTTTTTTTTGAATTTAGATGACCAAAAATATGGCCTTATCGTACCTTCTCCTTCTAGATTATTTTCATAATTGAAATTTCCATTTTAGAGAATTGAAGTGTATCTCAATCATAAACTCATCATTGTCTTTAAAATATAAATATTGTATAAAGGAACAATTATCCAAATGAAATCATCAGTGATTTTACATGAAAAATTTTCTCACCTCAAATTCATTGGGTGATAATTATCTAAGAACTTAAACTGGATTTTACAATGTAATACATGCTGTATTCTCTTCATTTTATATCACATGGTTCAATTTCATGCCAATGGAATTGCTAATGGATTCCTTACATAACAATAAACAGGTTTTAAAATTATCCTTTATTTCTAAATCTTTACATGTATCATTGAAATTGTAGTGTGGTCGCACTTTTAAAAACCCTTTTTCAGGAACAAGGGTTTTAATTCATTTCATCTGTAATTTAAGACATTTTTCATTTAATAAAAATGTCCAACAGCTTTATTTTGCATATTGCATTCTGACATTTTGAACAATTCTGAATGTGGACAGAACATCAAAATTGTCAATGAGCATAGATGATCTTCAAACCTTTTTGTTGTAGAAACAGTTCAGTAATGTTTTAGATAGATATGTACTCAGAAGACGTATGCATTGACAAAGTGAGCTTCTGTCCCAAACTGGAAACATGCTTGAGAAAAAAATAATATATTAATGACCTTAATCTGTGACCTCTTCAAGTTAAATTAATTCTATGTTTTAGATATTTTAAAGCAGTTATAGTTATCACTGTGCTTCATATATTATATACTATTTCATAGAGAAGATAATTAAAAACCTGCAGTCCCAGTTATGACTATATATTTCAGACAATATGAGAACATTGACAAATTAATTTTTTATGTATCCAAAATTTGTTTCATGAATTTCAATTTATTGTTGCCAATTATATTAATGAACAAGAAATGATTGTAACAGGATGCTGTTACGAAGTCTCCCAAACGAAGCTCCCATAATTCGTTATTCCCAGGGTCGCCTGACATTGGGCAACGTCCAGTGAAAATTGGTTTGGTCCAGTAAAGTTATATGCATTAGTGATGCCTGGGGACTAACCTTGTATATCATTCAAATCATCTTGGCATGACAAACCAGAATATATATGGTTTAGGGGTGGGGATCTCGACCATTTACAAGATATAAGAACTTTCTCAAATGGCAGGGGGTGGGGAAGACCCCTGGGGACTAACCCTGTATTTCATTTGATGTGCTTTATCATGACAAACCAGAATATATATGGTTAAGGGGTGGGGATCTCAACCATTTACAAGATATTAGAACTTTCTGAAATGGCAGGGGGTCGGGATGACCCCTGGGGACTAACTCTGTATATCATTAAAACCATCTCAGCATGACAAACCAGAATATATATGGTTTAGGGGTGGGGATCTTGACCACTTAGAAGATATTAGGACTTTCTTAAATGGCAGGGGGTGGGGGTGACCCCTGGGGACTAACCCTGTATTTCATTTGATGTGCTTTATCATGACAAACCAAAATATATATGGTTTAGGGGTGGGGATCTCGACCATTTACAAGATATTTGAACTTTCTGAAATGGCAGGGGGTCGGGATGACCCCTGGGGACTAACCCTGTATATCATTTAAACCATCTTAGCATGACAAACCAGAATATATATGGTTTAGGGGTGGGGATCTTGACCACTTACAAGGTATTAGAACTTTCTCAAATGGCAGGGGGTCGGGATGACCCCTGGGGACTAACCCTGTATATCATTCAAACAATCTTAGCATGACAAACCAGAATATATATGGTTTAGGGGTGGGGATCTTGACCACTTAGAAGATATTAGAACTTTCTTAAATGGAAGGGGGTGGGGGTGACCCCTGGGGACTAACCCTGTATAACATTTGATGTGCTTTATCATGACAAACCAAAATATATATGGTTTAGGGGTGGGGATCTCGACCATTTACAAGATATTTGAACTTTCTCAAATGGCAGGGGGTCGTGATGACCCCTGGGGACTAACCCTGTATATCATTCAAACCATCTTAGCATGACAAACCAGAATATATATGGTTTAGGGGTGGGGATCTTGACCACTTACAAGGTATTAGAACTTTCTTTAATGGCAGGGGGTGGGGGTGACCCCTGGGGACTAACCCTGTATTTCATTTGATGTGCTTTATCATGACAAACCAGAATATATATGGTTTAGGGGTGGGGATCTCGACCATTTACAAGATATTAGAACTTTCTCAAATGGCAGGGGGTGGGGATGACCCCTGGGGACTAACCCTGTATATCATTCAAACCATCTCAGCATGACAAACCAGAATATATATGGTTTAGGGGTGGGGATCTTGACCACTTACAAGGTATTAGAACTTTCTTAAATGGCAGGGGGTGGGGGTGACCCCTGGGGACTAACCCTGTATTTCATTTGATGTGCTTTATCATGACAAACCAGAATATATATGGTTAAGGGGTGGGGATCTCAACCATTTACAAGATATTAGAACTTTCTGAAATGGCAGGGGGTCGGGATGACCCCTGGGGACTAACCCTGTATATCATTCAAACCATTTCAGCATGACAAACCAGAATATATATGGTTTAGGGGTGGGGATCTTGACCACTTAGAAGATATTAGAACTTTCTTAAATGGCAGGGGGTGGGGCTGACCCCTGGGGACTAACCCTGTATTTCATTTGATGTGCTTTATCATGACAAACCAGAATATATATGGTTTAGGGGTGGGGATCTCAACCATTTACAAGATATAAGAACTTTCTCAAATGGCAGGGGGTCGGGATGACCCCTGGGGACTAACCCTGTATATCATTCAAACAATCTTAGCATGACAAACCAGAATATATATGGTTTAGGGGTGGGGATCTTGACCACTTACAAGGTATTAGAACTTTCTTAAAGGGCAGGGGGTGGGGGTGACCCCTGGGGACTAACCCTGAATTTCATTTAATGGGCTTTATCATTTAGAACATTTTCAATTAAAAAGATTGTGTCTATCACAAACGGTTTTCAATTTATAATCATTTGAAAATTTTAAAAAATAAAATCCCATAGGGTTCCTTAGTAAAACCCTCTTTTCTTTTTGCCCCTCAAAGTACCCCTTTATAAACCCCATTGCACAAACAAAACCCTGATTGCACCACTAGACATGTTAGTCTAACATATTGTGAAACCCTAAGTTAATCTGACAAGCGGTTTTGGAGAACGGGTGCGGACAAGTTCAAATTTAAAAGCGGCGGAAGAAGAAGAAGAAGAAGAAGAAGAAGAAGAAGAAGAAGAAGAATAATAATAATAAGAACTGAGCAAAAACAATAAGTCTTCCCAAACTTCGTTTGGGAGACTTAATTAATGAATGAAAGGAGTTTACAAGGGGTGGATTACCCTGGAAATTAATGAAATTTTTCAATTAGGATAGCACCGTCTTTACAGAAATGTATTTTGATATATTCAATAGACAGTATTTTACAATGTTTTGTCAGTCACAATGTCATTAAGACCTCAGAACTAAATGTTTTGAATCAAAATAACATTTTATGGAACCAATTTTCTGGGTTACTTCTGATTAGTTTTTGGAGTCAAGAGATATTGACCATGTATTTTGAAGAATATGAATTTTACAATCAGAAAGTTTTACACTAAAATTGAGTGAATTTATACATGGGTTTATTACAAATGTTTTCATGCCTTACTCTGAATTGGTGCAAAGTCTTTTTAGTGTTATCTCTATGAAATTGTGGTATACAGAACTATGGAAACCTTGTTTTTCACATATTGTTATTGAATGGTGGTTATTTGATAAAATCAAGAGACATATTACAACCATAGCATACACAACCCTTAGAATATAATGTTTAATCACTATACTGATCAAACTTTTAAAGATTATAGAAACAAAGCATTAAATAAGTCAAGAAAATTTATATATTGTAATGACTCTAAAATTAAGTCTTTTAAAAAGGCATGAAAATTAATGTTAAATTAAGTTTTTCAGCATAACTGAGTTTGTATTGACACTTTCCTATGTCATATTTTAAAAGGAAATCCTATGCTTATATCTTGTACTTGGTTGACCTGTACACGGAGAAAAATAAATACACTTAAAATATTTGTTTAAATGACATGCCTTAACCAGGCAGAAACAGACCATGCACAACTTTGTAAAGATTTATTTTGGTTGTGAGTGATAATGCAAATTTACCTTCAAGATAAAACAAGATGAAATGGATCTAAAAAATGTTTTAAAAGACATGTCTAAACAAGACAGAAACAGACCATGTGCAACTTTGTAAAATAATGTTTTTGTTGTGTGTGATGATGCAAATTAACTTCAAGTTAAAACAAGATGAAACTGTGCACTGAAACTCAAGGCAGACAAAATCTACCACATTCATCAGATGTACATTGTAATATACCCTTCATTGGTAGTGTCATAACAATTTTCTGTGATTTTGTACCGTATATATATTTATTTGTGTATGCATTTTTTAAGAGGTAGAGACAATTATACCTGTAAGAATGTATGGATAAAGACAATTTTATTCCTCCCCTATACCTTGGCTTTGGAATGTAATAGATAATCAAAATCACTGTGTCTTCATGTGTCTTTTTCTAGTTTGAAAACCTCATGTCTTTTTTTTTTACAACTGCAGAAAATATTTCTTTACTTGAACCCTTCAGGACTACATGAAATCAGACATTTATTTTTCTTTTTTATGTAACAGATTTATCAAAGAAAAAAATCTCCCCTTTCAGTAGAGTAAGCATTGCCTAGTTATTAGTAAGAAATGTGGTGAGATTGAAATATTTAGTCTACATGTACCATCTAACCATATAAATGGAGTGCCTTTAGCTGACAGGGGTGTTAACAAAATTTTGTATACATGTATTGTTTTTAATGGAACTATTCTAGCAGGAAGAAAAATATAAGATATATAATGATCTAATTTAATAATTAATATTATCATTGATGTTTAGTACTTATGACAGATAAAAATAAATTTCCATATGTTTGGAATAAAAAAATACTTAAAAAAAAATGCAAGTAACTTGCAAAAGAAAATTGACTGGACTGTTTATAACATTTCAGTTAAAAACATGATTTCTATTTCAATATAAATATTTTATATGCAAAGTATTATGGAAAAAGAGAAGAACCAGAGATTATTTCTCAATATTTTTAGTTTCAAATGTATTATATATCATACCACAAAAATATGTAAGCTTGTATAGTGCTTAATGAATGACCAAAAATGTTTTAATGAAACTGTCATGATACAAAACTATTATCTTTTCATGATCAACATAATGATTAAATATTAAGCATATTAACACATGACACATGCATAGTATAAAAATTTATACAAATAAAAGAAATGATTGTGTTAAGCAGTAAACTATGGGTTAACAAATAAAACATAACGATTCACAGGAACTAACACAAAATGCTAAATTAACAAAACAAAAAGAGGCAAAACACAGCAACAGAAAGCACCATACAAACTGATATAACTTAATTTTACATAACATAAAACATGAACTTAATAATGACAAATTTATTATAACTTAAAATAATGTAATACCGGGGTAATATCAAAATTATCATAGCTTAAAGCACACAAAAAAATTAATATAATATATATCTGTAAATATCTAAATGCTTGGAAAATGAATATAAAGAGCAAGTCTCTAGATTTTAAAAAAGCCTTCCTGTTAACTAATGTTTGTCTTCAGGTTAATTTTGGGATGAATTCATCTATGTATATTTAAAATGTATCAAATAAAGAAAATCTGCAGCTTACAAACTAAAACTCTGTCTGAAAATTCACAAATCTCAAATTATTGATGCCAAATTCTGTCAATTTTTTTTAAAATGATAGAGAACTTGTACAACTATGGGCTTTTTCACAATACTTCATTGTATGTAGATTGAAGGAATGACATGCTTTATCAAAATTTTATTAATTTGTTTAAAAACTTCCACAATTAAATTATACTATTATGTACTAATATTTTATTATCATTTAATAAATATAGAATAAACATACAAAAACTTTCCATTTTATACTTTTTCCATCTCAGAAATAATAACAATACTAAAAAATAATACAGCAATTTGAATATAAATAAGACAAAATCATAGACCTGCATAATATTTCATAGTTCTTATAAAAATAATCCAGGTGAGCAACAGAAGTCTTGTGGAGATTTATCACTATGTTCTTTTACTTTTAGCACTACTATATACATTATAGAATAAGCAAGCACCTATTTGAGTTACAATATCCTGCACTAAATTTAAAAAGGTAAGAAATTATTTCCCTCATCATCCATTCTCTTTCCAGCATGACTGCACTTTTTCATTATTTTTTTTTCCAGTTAATATTTGGAATGGTGTAAATCATGCATGGTTACAGCTGATTTACTTAAAAGTACCAGCAAAGGTGTAACATCCATGTAGTATTAAAATTACTACTGAAAATAAATTTTACACACTGATTGATCTGCCAAATCTTTTGTTCATCTATTGATAATTATATTTTTTAGAAAAAACTAAAGTTAATTTTAATTTAGATAAATACTACCTCAAATGGTTTGTGCCTTGTGATGTGTGGAGATGTTTACTAATATAGAATTATTAAAACTGATTCACATATTTTGTTTAATATGAATGCTATCTGATATGTTCCTTTGCAGACAAAAAGCATGTTAGCAGATTTAACTTTTCAGTTAGAAAATGTAAAATAATAAATAACCAGAACAACACATTTCTTCTCCCCATCATACATGTGATACCCATTTAACTATAATCCACCAAAATAGTAGTTTCTTCATTCATTATTTTCTTATTCTGATATAAAATGATGAAAAATAACGTGGTCTGTAAAACAAATATATTACAGAAACAGCAAGTTTCAAAGTAGAAAATTTAATGTTTGTAGGAAAATGATGAGAAAACTATTCTTTGCATCTCCATTTCGACTGTATAAACTATTATTTTCTTGGCTTTTATGTTCTTTTTTGCAACAGTGAATGGCATGATATGGCAAACAAAAATCCAATTACAATATATGATGATGTATAATAGATCAGTATAACAAATTTAAATGCAGCTGCTAATAAGTAACTCAGTAAATCATTCAGTGTCCTCTGAGAATGTTTGAAACGAACAGAATTCCTTAACTTTCTGATACAAACGGTGTTACTTGGAACATAAAACATCTGTTGCAGACTCGGACTGGAGTTGAATGTCCAAAGTGTGGGAGGGGTACATTATTGTTGGAACACAGTCCACAGAATATCTGAAATGATATACATGTAAATAGAAATCAGTTATTATAAATAAAATCATATAGCCAAAATATCACCACACCAGTAAAGGGGAATATTTTAGCTCTAGGATTCCCAACTTTGCTTTAAAAATGCTTCAGAGTGAATATCATATCACCATTGGTTTTTATAGTAATGATGCCCATGTAACTTGTGATTTTTGACAGTGTCTCCATCAAAATTATGTTTTGCTTTGCATGCCTACCGGTATATGTGGATTCATAATCCTTTGTTATAATATATTATTTAAGGTCGCAAATTATGAATAATTATCTTTTATGTAGCAGAGTATATTACACAACGGGTGCCACATGTGGAGCAGGATCTGCTTACCCTTCCGGAGCACCTGAGATCACCCCCAGTTTTTGGTGGGGTTCGTGTTGCTTAGTCTTTAGTTTTCTATGTTGTGTCATCTGTACTATTATTTGTCTGTTTGTCTTTTTATTTTTGGCCATGGCGTTGTCAGTTTGTTTTCGATCTATGAGTTTGACTGTCCCTCTGGTATCTTTCGTCCCTCTTTTATATGTTTTTTATTGCAGGTGGTTTGGGGTTGCAATTTTTTTTTAATGCAGCATGTTACTTTGCAAGTGGGCCATGGCTAATGTGTGAAAAGTTTGTAAAACATATTGCGAGTCAGGCGAGTTTGCAGTTTTATTTTAAGAGGGGCTTGGAATTTTGAAAGTTGGATAGTGTGTGAAAGTCTGCTTAACGTATAATGAGTTAGGTAATCTGAGTGGGGCATATTGAATTCATATTTTCAGTGCAAGAAATTATTTTCAAAGGGGGAACTAGTGTGTACAAAGTGACCTAGTTTGAGATTAACATGTAAATGTATTCACAATCTGTCCATACTTCAGATGTTGCATACTTTACATTTACTTTGGTAATTTTTTTAAAAGTTTATCTAAGAATATAACACACCCACAAACTACAGCATTATATCTGTATTTTGTTTTACAATATTGAAGCATAATGACTTATAGTTTACTAACCTTTCCACAATTTCTGCAGTGATGCCGTCTCCTTACAAAAGTAAATATAGCTTGACAGGATGTACAACTGATTGCCTGTCCATCTGGTACCCATTCTGGTGGTTCTAGGAGTAGAAATGTTATAATTTCAGTACTTTACAATTCTATCAAAATAATGTTGTTAGTGAATGTCATGTGCGTGTTTCCTTCTGGTAACATTGTTATCAAATAGGTGGCTACATGGTGTCACATTACATAATTTTTTTAAAATACTTTGTCACATTTAAATATTTTTTTTTAATTCCACTGATCAGGAAAAAAATATTGAGAGTTGAATATTCACACAAGAGTGCACAGCTGAAATGTCTCGCCTGCTTTACTGACCATTAATTTTATGTTGATAGTCCTAAATGTAAAGCTTTACTACAAGTATCACATAAACTTAACATGATCCAAGAAAATGAGGTCAAGGTCAGATAAACTATACCGGAAATACATGTACACCTTACAATCATTCCATACACCAAATATAGTTGACCTATTGTTTATTGTATCTAAGAAACAAACTAAACCATGAAAACTTAACGTTCACCAATGAACCATGAAAATGAGGTCAATGTCAAATGATACCTGCCAGACAGACACATACACCTTACAATCATTCCATACACCAAATATAGTTGACCTTAAGCTTATAGTATCTAAGAAACAAACTTAACCATGAAAACTCAACATTGACCAATGAACCATGAAAATGAGGTCAAGGTCAGATGATACCTGCCAGACAGACATATACACCTTACAATCATTCCATACACCAAATATAGTTGACTTATTGCTTATAGTTTTAAGAAATACAGACCAAAACACAAAAACTTAACATTAACCACTCAACCATGAAAATGAGGTCAAGGTCAGATGACACCTGCCAGTTGGACATGTACACCTTACAATAATTCCATACACCAAATATAGTAGACCTATTGCTTATAGTATCTAATATATGGACTTGACCACGAAAACTTAAACTTGTTCATTGATCCATGAAATAAGGTCGAGGTCAGTTGAAAACTGTCTGACAGGCATGAGGACCTTGCAAGGTACGCATATACTAAATATAGTTATCCTATTACTCATAATAAGAGAGAAATTAACATTACAAAAAATCTGAACTTTTTTTTCAAGTAGTCACTGAACCATGAAAATGAAGTCAAGGACCATGGACATATATGACAGACGGAAACTTCATAACATAAGGCATTTATATACAAAGTATGAAGCATCCAGGTCTTCCACCTTCTAAAATATAAAGCTTTTAAGTAGTTAGTTAACGCTGCCGCTTCTGCCACTGGATCACCATCCCTATGTCAAGCTTTCAGCGACAGAAGTCGCAGGCTCGACAAAAACCAGTTTAACCAAGTCATATATGTGCCTGTCCTAAGATAAGAATCTCGCCACTTATTGTCACTACTTCTTTATGTTTTGCCTTTTTCAGAAATAAAATGATCCCTGGTGAATTTATTGATAAAATATCTCGACTTCAAAATATTCAAAACTTGCCTTAAAGTCTGGGGACATAACCTTGTTACAGATAGACACACATACTAATTGTAATCGGCCTACCACCAGATCATTGAGTCAAGTGAAAGAAATTAAGTCCCAGTAGTTTGGTTTGAACGATTTTGTATTATTATCTGCATGATATCCTTTAGAAAATGTCCTGGTTTGTTATTTTTATACCTGTAATGAAAACCTTAATTTCTTTCACTTGACTCCATTGTCTTGTGGTAGGACGCTCACAACCAGTATGTGTTTCTATCGTAGAAAGATCAAGTGTCTAATAAATGATATTATGCTACCAATATTAATTTTTAAAAGTAACATTCAATAATTTCGTACTATTATTATCAAGCACTAGCTCATAGCCAGGTAAATCTCTGTTAAAAGCACACTTCAGGGGTCAGGGCAAGGCTTCCAAAACGGTCATATATTCCGGACATTTGTATAATGTCCGGTAAAAGTCCGGCTGGGCAAAGTATGAAACGGTCAACTACTTTTTAGTTTTCAAGGCTTTCTTAAGAGACGGTCATTTTAACATAATTTCGCGATCTTTTTGACCCAACCTTTTGTCTTTAACAGCCACACATTTTCGGTCATAAAAGTGACATGATCATTAAGTACTATCAAAACAACCCCTACTTTAATACCTTCTCATTTTAATCAAGGCTAATTAGTTGTCAAACAGCTGAAATTTACCTGTTCAGGTGACAGGTAAACTATTTTGAACCGGACATTGATCGGTCTATTCAAAGTTATTTTCTTACATTTCAGCGGTTTGCATCTAATTAACTAGTCAAAAAGATTTAAAATATCAGAAATACGTTTACAAATATGATTTGATGAAAAAATTAAAAAGGTGAAAATGAAAAATCGTCATAACCACGTTGTTTGAACCACAGACATGTCTCTGTTTGAACTAGTACACGTGTGTGCATGTGCGCAGGTGTGAAATTTAATTATGCATCCTAATTTCTTCAAAAAATGCTTAAATTGTCATTGATACCTTTATCTCACGTTTATTTCGAATATTTTCTTGAAGAAATAACGTAGAAAGAGCTACGTACACTCATTCATGCTTTGCAAACGTACACGGAATTTACATATCCGTCTCTGGTCCATGTTTTACCATTGTCAAGATAACATCCGGTATAAGATTTTAACGAATGTAAAGTTTTTGACAACGTTTTTTTGCACAAATAAAGAGTCTAAGGCAGATATAAGTACGCTGATGTTGCACACTTCGAATGATGCACTGCCAATTTAACAGTTTACATCAGAACTTTGAATTTGAATCAAAGAAAGTTTAATATCGTTTTTTTTTAATGTCAATCATTGGGATGGCCAACTCAGCAACTGAATACCATAATTGCCTTTTGTTTATTTAGTCTTAAGGGATTAAAATCGGGATAATATATAAAATGTCCGGCTGGCTAAAAATAATTTTGGAAGCCCTGGGTCAGGGATGTTTGTTCTTTAACCTTGCGGTTAATTAAATCAACTTCTTGGAGTTCAGTTAACCTAGGTGAACATGCAACGTTGAAGTGTGTATTTGGCATGGACAAAAACTGGTTAGAACAGAATTACATTTCCAAAATTTCATTGGTAAAAAAATTTGCAGAATACTAAACTAAAATGAAGGACCCACATATAGAACAAGCTGCAATGATCCATAAAATATAATTTCCGTTTTCTCATATCATATTATCGAACTTGACTAGATCATAAACTACTTTGAATTAATGTCTAAAAAAAAGGAGAAAAACGATACATAAATTCTTTACCATCAAGCTGAGGACTGTTTAATATATTGGGTACCCTTGGAAGAAACTTTTATAATAATGGATAGATGCTTTTAAAATATCCACTGGGAAATATTACATAAAAATTCAAAATGACACTTTAATGTGAAATATGACCATAAACCCTGCTTTTTTTCTAAAACATGCCAGATTTGAACATTCTAGCTTATAGGGTACAAGTCCACCGGAAGGCATGTCATCCTACCGAGAATATTTTCCTGATTCAAGAATCAACCAGCCTTTGCTGTTGCATTATTGGCAAAAAAGCTGCAAAATCTTTGGTTTGACCAGGATAGGATCAACACTTGAGGTGAGC
This sequence comes from Mytilus californianus, assembly GCF_021869535.1. NCBI lineage: Eukaryota > Metazoa > Mollusca > Bivalvia > Mytilida > Mytilidae > Mytilus > Mytilus californianus. Next base: position 24,408,679 of record NW_026262679.1, on the reverse strand, counting down.
AAGCTACCAGGACACTATCAAGGCAGCTGCAGGGATTATTAGAGAAACCAACCATAGAAGCAACTTAAGATACTTAAGGAATGACTGTAATATTTTTTCTGTCTATGAAGAAATAACATCAAAAATGTGGTGCACACTGAATAACTCGCGTAGCGGGTTATTTTAAAGTGTGCACCACATTTATTATGTTATTTCAAATAGACAGAAAAAATATTACAGTCATTTCTTATAATTTAATTCTAAATTCCATTTTAAACCGGAGTAAACCATGAAAAAACGTTGATGACGTCACGGTCACATGACAAAATTATGTCTATGAGCTGATAAACAAAACAACGTCAGCCAATCAGAAGACGCGTTACATCCAAAATTAAATTATAGAGTGATATTGCAAATGATGTTATGATAGAAACACTTATATCAGCTATTTATGAGTGCCATTCCTAAGAAACTTTTTACAAATTTGTATGGTACAACCATAAAGAAGATTATGTTTACATTTGACTCACCTCTACTCCTGTGACTATGGTTACTATTGCTACGCCTATATCTGTTGACTCTTGCAGCCTGTAATTGAGCCTGAATTTGTTGTGTTCTATCAAATTTCGTTCCTACACTTTCTATTTCATCTGGTTCACTTGATGAATTCATATCAAAGACACTCTTCAAGATATTTCTTAAATCCCCTGCATAGTTAGTTTGTAGCTGATCTGCTACACCTAAATGACAATTGATCACACATGAACAAACATGTTTCAATAAGATATGAAATGTTCTGAAACTTTCCCAAAACTCACAATGACATAACAATCCTACAAGAAATGTTGGTGTGGTAGTGCTAACAATACAATTTTATATATAATTAATGTTTCCAAGGGGTATAATTCTCTTGAAAATTGTTGATCGGCCCAGATTTTTTTTTGTTAAAATAAACTTTTGATATAAATTTTATCAATATCTGGCTGGAATTTTACACTTGAGAGTGCCTTCAATGCCATTTTCTATAGAATTCACATTTCAAAGGGACATTACTTCTTTAAAAATTAAAGAACCTTAGTGAGCACGCTCACATACCCCACGTCCTCACATTGTCATTGGAGAAATAAAATATGTGTAAGAAAAAAAAATTGAATCATAATTTCCTGTCAATATGCACATCTACATAGTATGTCCTTATTAACTACAAAGTTTCATGAAATTATGTTGTGTGGTTTCAGAGGAGTTGCGATGAAAAACTGTTGCAGAAGACATTGAAGCAAATAAGTTCAAAGGGGCGTAACTCCTAGAAAAAATATTGAATCATAATTTCCTGTCGATATGCACATCTACATAGTATGACCTTATTATCTACAAAGTTTCATGAAATTCTGTTGTGTGGTTGCAGAGGAGTTGTGATGACAAACTGTTGCAGTAGTACATTGAAGCAAATAAGTTCAAAGGGGCGTAACTCCTAGAAAAAAAATTGAACCGTAATTTCCTGTCGATATGCACATCTACATAGTATGTCCTTATTATCTACAAAGGTTTCATGAAATTCTGTTGTGGTATATCAGAGGAGTTGCGATGACAAACTGTTGCAGTAGTACATTAAAGTAAATAAGTTCAAAGGGGTGTAACTCCTAGAAAAAAAATTAAATCGCAATTTCCTGTCGATATGCACAACTACGTAGTCACAAAAAAGAAAAAGTATGGACAAGGAAAACTAAATTTAAAGCTAAGCATGAAATCAGGTAAAACTAAACATGCTAAAAGTGTTCCCAAATGCTGCATTTCTGAGAAATAATCATTGGGAAACTGTATGCCTTGACCATATACCTTGGAAAATTAGGAAGGTACCATGTACATAGTTTAGAATTATGGTACAGTATGCCTTAATAAATAATTGCATTTTTAAAATTCTTGACATGTTTTTACACATTGCATGTACAAGTATGGTAGTTCTTAATATTATTAATCGAATATTTTTAAGGATTTGTGATTCTTTAAAACTTGCTCACATGTACATTTGTACTTACTCAGCTTGTATGCCAGTACTGTTGTGTTTAGCTTTCATAGGTCAAAAACAGCATATCGCATAGGGCATACAGCATGTTACTAAAAATACATTCTAGAAATCCCCAATATTATATTGTTCATGCAATAGTTGTTGATTAATAATATAACATTTGTCGCCTTTGGTTGAGATCAATTTGATGTTATATCGACCTCGGACTTCGTGCTCAGTCAATATGCTTCTCTACGTCAATATAACCTCGTATCGACCTCATAAAAAGGCTATAATTGTATAATATCACTGTTATATTGTTGCTGAAGCCTTTTTCTGTATGATCTGTGTGAAGGGAATCACAGTCTTACCTGATATACAAACAAATAGTCTGTGGATAAGATCACTACTACTACGAAATCTGGACCGGATTTCTTTCTTTGATGCCACAGCAGCAGCTTTGACAGCAAGTTCTATTTCTTCATCATCTTGGCTATCTGATGTGTAAGAACTGGTATCTGAACTACCACTGCTATCACTACTGAAATATTACATGTATTATTTAGGAGTTATTTCATTTTCAGAAAACTAGATTTTTTTTATAAAAGTACACTGTCATTTCAATTTTTGATAAATTTTTACTTTTTTTTTCAATCAAAACAAGCATGGCAAAGGGAGTAAAATAATGTAATTTTTTTTTTTAAATTTTATATAATAAGTTTCTAATTCATATTGGTTTTTGTTAATTTCAAATAGATATTTCACTTAGATTTAATTCTTTTACAAGAGTGAGGCTTTCTATGTATTGTTTTATGCCTTTATTAATTTCTTATCACAAACATTGTCTCCAATTTCCTTTTTCTGTTAAGACAGCAAGGAATGGAGAAATTAGTTAAAAAATATTGGCATTCAAGATGATCAAATCCCAAATCCTTAATCAATAAACACAGTTATCATTTAAATTCCCATTTTATAAACCAGTTGCTTAATATAGTTGTAGCATTTAGTACTATAAAAGTATTAATTTCTTTTTCATTTAGGCTTTGAAAAATACAAGCTGAACTATTGCAATTTTGTATGATCCTAACCACCAACTTTACATTTCTAATGACTATTCCCATTACTGACCTTTCTCTTTCCCAGTCATAATTATTATCATGTACACTAGAGAAGGTGTTACTGATAGTTCCATTGTATCTAACACGTCTAACTCTCGTATCTTGTCGTCCAGTTTTATTTCTATGTGTTTCCTGTGTTGTACTATTAGTTCTACTTTTTCCTTTCTGTGTCTCTGGCTTAGCATTTGATTCAGGTTTTACTTCCCGTGTTCCTGATTTTGCGGTGGATCCAGTTTTACAATGAATTCTATCTATAGGTGGTTTTCTACTTTGTGTTGGTTTAGAATGAGACCTTGAAGTACTACAACTTTGTGTTGGTTTAGAATGAGACCTTGAAGTACTACAACTTTGTTGTTCATCAAGAGGTGGTTCAGATCCTTGTTTTTTGTCAATTTTAGATGCCTCTGACGAAGAAACTTGACTACAACCTTGTGCACTGGGATCATTTTCTGTTTCCTGTAAATGTTTAGAATCTGATGCTACTTTGACATCAGGTTGATTTTCAGTCTGTTTTCTATTTTCAAAGTTTGTCGCCAAATTTAAATCCTCAGTTTGTTTATCACAGTCCGAACACAAATTATATGATGCCATTTGTGGAATTTCAGAATTAAAGTCATTAGAAGGCTGCCCTGCACAATTATTAATTATATCGTTAATTATTGAAAGACATATGTCATGAATGTTTTCTGCATCGGTAGTATCACAAATATTATCTCCTAAAGATTCTGTGCTGTGAGCACTGGTTGTTGTCATAGCAACAGTTTCATTATCACAGATGTCCACCTCTTTTGGTGTTGCACTGTTTGTATCATCCAAAACTTCATTTGTACCCAAAAATCTATTTTCTTCCTCAGGGGAGACAACCCCACAAGAAACTGTGCCAGAGGTACTGGTATTCTCACTTTGCAGTCCAGAGTCACGACTTTCAGATTTATTCAAATGTGAAATAAAATTCCTATCATCACTTGGTGACAATGTTTGCTGAGATTCATCTAACTGGCTTATTTTGTCTAACCTTTCATTGGAAGACTTATTGTCCAAAGTTTTTTCCAAAGTAACAGTGATATCTGCATTGTTGTCAGCCTCTTCTGTACTATCCTCGAAGCCAGGATCAGTCTGAGAGTTCTGGTTCACCAAAGTAGTTTTTGGTATAACTTTCTCCACTGGTTCATTTGTACATAAGGATTTTTCTAACGATGCTAGCTCCTGTGGTGACAGTGTCTGCAATAATTCTCTACAAAGAAATATAAATTTTTTTTTATGCTATTCTGGTGCTTGATTGATTTCTCAAACATTTAAAAACCATTTTGTTTGTTACCCAAAGTTTAATTTTGTTTCTTGTGTGTGTACATTATTGTATCAATGGATAGTAAATATATAAATGTTTTGATTGGCTGAGGAAACCATATGACCCAGAGAAACCATACCTTCAACAGATACATGTACCTAGATTGATTAATAAGGTTATAAATGATATTTTTAGCAGCAAAGAAGGCCTGATAAGGCCATTTTTATATACCTTGAATTCAAAAATTAAAAGGTATTAAATCTATCAAATATAGGCCCTCAAATGATCACAAGACATTAATCTGCCATATATCGTTTGTATTAAATCTCAAAAAAAGCATCATTTTGAGACCTAATTACTGATTTTTAGATATAAGTCACAGCTTTATATTCACAAGATGTCTTACACAAAGACACCAGGCAAGAGTAAAACATCTTTTTAAATAAGGCTCATATTTAATTCTGATAAACTTTAGGTGTAAAATGGACATTCTAGGTAAGAAATTAATGCTTATTTATCCATCACATCTGTCATTTCAGCACTAAATGATCAGATTATTTTATTCTATTCATTTATAAATAAAATTATATACAAATTTTTTATACATATATTTGAAATTGGAAGGACCAGAACACAGTTCATACCATTTCTCCTCTTATTAGTACATAAGACATTATACTTACTTAATTTTGATCAACAAAGTCTGGAACGGTCTGAACATTTCTGACATTTCCAATCTATCACATATAGGATTTAATGGTCCATTAGAATAAATAAGTAGCCCACTAAAAACAATAAGTCTATGTGTTATTCATATAATAATGTGGCTAGCGGAACAAAAAAACGTGATACTGCCTGTGTTGATTTGAAACTCTAGTAAGAAAGTTATGAACTTTATAAGCTTGTGTGTCAATAAAAAGATATTCTTGAAAAACAATGACCATATATATATAGTCCTTAGAGTTTTTGGCAGGGTCAATGTTGGCCAATCTTTAATTTTATGTGTAATGTTTTATAGACTTTTATTTGTTGGTCTTTTTTTTTTTTTTTTATTGTGGTGTTGTCTGTTAGTATTTTCTGTTTCTTTAAAAATTGTTCCAGTGCTGGCCTATGACATTTTAGTACCAGTGTACCTTAATTCTCTGGGTTTTATTTAAATCCTGATCCTATCAGAAATGATTTTTTAAAGGTTTTATTATAAAACAATATCATCCACAATAAACTTTGTGAATATATCCTATTTATTCCAGGATTTTGTTTGAAATTTCTCGTAAAAAAAAACTGTGTAACGTCTACTTATATTTCACTGAGTCTCCATTATAAGTATAGTGAACTGTAATTGTTTACATCCTGGTCATTTGGTCTCTGATCCTGATCATTTGGTCTCTGATCCTGATCATTTGGTCTCTGTTGGATGATTGTCTCATTGGTGGTCATGCCTCCTTATTTTTATCTTGTACCAAAAAGCATTGATCCTATTCAAAAATTACTTCCCTTGTCTTGAATAGGGCTAAAAGACTTCCAACATTATCAATATAATATGAAGTTAATAACATATTTAAAGTGTGGATTTAATACCTACCAAACCATTGCTAGTCTTGGTATTGTAAACATTAAAGCTGGATCACAATCATCTATCTGGTCCTGAGTTAATAACTTTATCTTTAATGCCCTGAAAACATGATCATTTTTGCATAAATGTTTTACAAGAAAGTCAAAATTTCTTTTATCAATTTTTCTTTTGTCAAATGTTTAAAAATCTTAATTTCTATGAAAGTAATTGTTTCTCTAGATGTTTTAAATTCACAATTGTAAATAAAGGTTTATTGTTGGCACATTTAGTAGGAAGAACATAAGTCTGGATACAAACTGTCCTCATGTGCAAAATGCATATAGCTAACATTATTGAAAAAAGGTTCCATAAAAAATATGCCTCAAATGTTTAAACTTTTAGAACCTTTAAAGACTGACATACAAGATGACCTTTTCACTGTTTTCCTTTGAAAATTTCCTGATTTTATTCATTTGTCCAAATAAATATAGTTTCCCTTACCTCTGAACTGTTTCAGAGAACAGAACAGTGATCTCCTGGAGTAGGTCATACTCTTTCTTGCTCTTCACTGGTACCATAGTACTAACATAACTACAAAGTAATAACATGTAGACATATCATACAGTAATATAGCCTTTAAGAGTTTTTCTATTTTTTCTGTATTTTATGAGCATATCATTCTGTTGGCACTTTTATAGCTTTTTAAATAATTATACAAGAATACTTGTGTATAGAACACCATGTCTACCTCACATTTCAATATTCAGTGATTAGTGGAAAACTATTATAACTTGATGAATCATACTAAACATAAATCATTTTATACAATTTTCCAAAAAGTTACTATAATTTTTTTTTAAATGTCTTAGAACTTCTGATAATTTCTATTTCTAAATAGTCTTCCTGGTTGATTATAAAGTGTTCAATATATACACATCCCTTTGTATTTCAGAAAAGCATTTGAAGTCTGTTGTTTGCCTTTCACCAGATATTTGTGCATACCGGTAACTTTTTTTATTTTCCTATTGATTTGTAAGGACATTTTTTTCACTTTTGACTTCATTGAAAAATTTAAGTTGGTCCTAATATGTTTTACATAACTAATAAGAATTTACTGTTGCATTTTTTTTTTAAATTTGATAAAAATGATTTCTGCCTTTTAATTAATTCCCCTGTTTTCAGAGTCATCAAATAATTACCTATATTCAAATTCTGCAAACAATTTATCAAAAATCACCAACGCTTCTTTAATCTGAAAAAATATAAACAAATATTTTAATTTATAATCTATAAACACAAAGAAATGTCTGCTTTAACTAATAAACTGCTTCGCTGAGCGCAGCTGGATACGCCCGCAGGTCCAACCCTGAACAGTTGGGGCAAAAATGGACACAATATTCAAGCTTGATACAGGTCTGAATTTGGATTGTAATTAAGTATTTGACATATTATAAGTTTCTGAATAAATGTAGTCAAAGAACTTGAAATTGGTTATATGAATTGAATTTATATTCAATTAAAGATTTCTTGCTGTTGTGCAATACACTATGCTGTTGCACAATACTTAGTAAATCTGTTGTCAGACTATAAACAAATAAAATTTATAAAATTCTAAAGGGAGCTTACATCAATAGATATAAACAATTCACCAAAGTTTCATAAGAATTGCTGATAGCATTTTTGAGTTATTGTCTGAAAACTGGAAAATCACCCCTTTTTTAATGAATAAAACCCCATAACTTGGAAATATTAAATCTAAAATTTATAAAATTCTAAAGGGAGCTTACATCAATAGATATCAACAATTCATCAAAGTTTCATGAGAACTGCTGAAAGCATTTTGAGTTATTGTCCGAAAACTGGAAAATCCCCCTTTTTTTTTATGAATAAAACCCCACAACTTGGAAACGTAAAATCTAAAATTTATAAAAATCAAAAGGGAGCTCATGTCAATAGATATAAACAATTAACCAAAATTTCTTGCAAGTTGGTGAAAGCATTCTTGAGTTATTGTCCAAAAACTGGAAAATCCCCCTTTTTTTAATGAATAAAACCCCATAACTCGAAAACGTAAAATCTAAAATTTATAAAAAACAAAAGGGAGCTCACGTCAATAGATATAAACAATTCACCAAAGTTTTATGCAAATTGGTTAAAGCGTTTTTGAGTTAATGTCCGAAATGTTGACGACGGTCGGACAGACGGACAGAGGTATACCATAATACGTCCCGTAAACGGGCGTATAAAAACTGATAAAAAGAAATACGATGGATTATATATCTTTACATTGAACATTAAACAAATAACACACAATCAATCTATCAATGATATAATTAAAAGTTCAAATTTTAATGAAAAATTATACCAAATAAGATTGTAAAAGGACCTTATTGCATCCTTGTCATTTGTGCGTCAGCTACATGTAATAAGAAAATTCTTACCCTTTCATTATAAGAATAACTACGTAAACATTGTTCTCTTAGTAATGATCTTAATCTGTCTAAATTTTTAGTTAAGGCACGGGCAAGTGGTCTCATACTGGCACTCTCTAGTTCCCTATTCATTATACTGGAACCTGCAGCAAGGCACTGTAAAATAAGAAAATGGTGATGGTCAAATGTCTGAATATTAGATATCATTTATTTAAAGACTACATTATACATAGTAAGTTAAAAGGTGTGGAATAGATGCCATTAAACAGCAACCTCATACCACAAGTTAACCAAAATTTAACTATAGAGATGTAGCATGTGTAGTCTGTAGTGTTATTTTTTCTCCAAATTAATTTCATATATACATGTAATGTTCCATCCTGGTAAAAAATTAATTTTTAAACACCATCTTATATCTAGAAATTATAGCATCCATTCATAACACAATCTACAAGAACAAATATTTCAGATACACATGTAGAATCACATTCAGTCAGGGGTACTACTTGTACAAGTAATCTTTATTTACTTGAAAAAGTAAATAAAATATACTTATATAAGTTAATTATAATGTTTGAATAATCTCCCCTTAATTTTCTCAAAAATTTACTTGTATAAGTAATTTTTTTTTACAATCCCACAAAAATTCTCAAGTTTTGAGATGTAAAAACATGCCTTTAACAATTTTTCTCAGGTTAGCTTATAATTTTGTATTAGAGTTCAATGTTTCATCTCATTAAAAGTAATTTTTTTTTACAATCCCACAAAAATTCTCAAGTTTTGAGATGTAAAAACATGCCTTTAACAATTTTTCTCAGGTTAGCTTATAATTTTGTATTAGAGTTCAATGTTTCATCTCATTAATTCAACAAATCAAAGAGCTGAAAGCTCTAAGTAAAAATGACGCCATTGTCTCTCATATTGGGATATTTTTTATGCAGGTCTTGATTTTTACTTAATTTACCTACTGAATCTTAGGCGACGTTTCAGTTTATGGTAGGTAGGATGATTAATAGAATAGATATGAATTGTTTCCACAATCTATAGTGTTTTTATTTGTTTGTCAAGATATATATATACATGTGTGTGAAGTGAAAATAACTACTAGTTGTTCTGCTGTACAAAGAAATAGCTCAAGACTACCTGAACAATCTACAATATTCAAAGTAATATGTGAATTTGTTTCCCTTATTTGTAGAATTATTTAACAAAATGATTATGAAGAGCCTGTAGTAGGAAAGCTCTTATACCCAACATAGTCCTTATTCAAGAAATAAGTTACAGATGACCTAGTGACATAATCAAATTGTTATTTCAGTTACCTAAACATTGCTAAACATGATCAATTTCTTTAGATTTAGACAATAGTATTGTTATACTAGTTTCACAATTACAAACAAAGTGACACCATTTATACAACTTAATTTCATTGTGAAGAGCCTGTAGTAAGCAAGTTTACACTGAAATCTTAAAATGACAACTTAAATTATTGCAAAATTATTTTTTTTTCAAATGATTTAATGTTTAGTAATTGACCCGTAATAAATAAAGGAGATGGGGTGTGATTGCCAATGAGATAACAGTCTGATGTACTTTCTACCAGAGTCCAAACAATGTGGCTGTTGGCAGTTATAAGTCACTTTCAGACCTCAACAATGTACCAAACCGGTTTATTGTTTTCAGGTACCACAGGAAAAAGAGGAGTTGTGGCCAGGTGCTGCCAGGATTTAAAACTATTAGAATTACACAGTTTTGTCTGCATTCAGAGAAAATTTCATGGTGTAAACACAGCCATTTTTGTTGGTGTATATTATATGAACCTTAAAGGTGGATTATCAGATTATTGGTCACAGGAATATTAAAGTGATTGTTGACTTTTCAAATATAAAAATATGTGCAAAGAAGGAAATATATCTGATTCCTTGTGAAAATTAAAAGATAGAACATTGTACTTTAATTGATTTGGTAATTTAATTTCAAGAATGACTAAAATTTGTCCATTAGCTACTGTTTATTATGTTTATGGTTGAACTGTATCTTTGAACTTTGTCAATCAGTCATGATTTACTTCTTAAGCTGTGTAAGAACCTTCTTGTAATTGAAAATTGGTCTGCCATGATCACAATTTCTACAATATTCTGAGTTCCTAACAAGTTCAAAATTTAGCACATTTGCAGTTTACAATACCCGAAGATCAGGAGAAACAACCATATTGATTGGCTGATCACAGTTGTCTCCCTTGGGAAAATTTTGAGGAAAGTTCGAAATTGAGTACAGTAGATTTTAACAAAATCGTGGTTTAGAGGTTTTTACATGATCACAATCGTGCAATCGTGACAAGGGGTCAAAATTGAGTATTTCACGCCTGAATCGTGCAAGTTGGCAGGTATGACAGGTTAAGAAATTATTGAATGAAAATTACAAATTTAATTCTGTTCCAGTTGTATTTCCAACAATATGATTGAAAATTGTCCGACGGTCACGAAGGTTAATGACCGCCATTTTGTACACAACAAGACATATTGAAGGGAGACAACACCATCTGTTATTTTAAATGTACATTTGCAGCGCTGGAGTTGTCTTTCTTTTACCAATGTATGAGCATACTAACATTCACTTTAAGTATGTAAAATACGGAACCGAGTTCAGAATGCGGGTTGGAAGTCTGGTCAATGGTAAAAGAAAATTGACTGCGTCATTTTCTAAAAAAATTGCGCAAAGGCCTTCAAAAATTGCCCCTTGAGGGCTTGTAAATGAGCAGTGTTCTGAAGATAACAGACAAATGAGATTTTCATTGTCCATGAAATTACACTTAAATGATTAGTAAAGACATCTGCAAAGGACAGACAATCAAAAATTCTATTAGAGCAAAGAAGTCCTAAGAATTCAAGAAAAGAAGATAGGATGACTTTTTTACTTGTATAAGTAAAAAATTCTGAATGTCTAACATTTGTGTCTAAGGGACATAACTAAGCTCAATTTTTTTTTTCCTATACAAGTAAATAAAATACACTTGTATGAGTATCCTACAAATTTACTTATATATGTATATCAATATTTACTTCTTCAAGTAAATAAAAATTACTTGTACAAGTAGTACCCCTGACTGACATTCATGCAATATGGCATCACATTATCATAATGCTAAAATACCACTAGAACACTGCTGTACCTAAACCATAGGTCAAATTCTATATCTCCTTAAATTTACAAAAGCTATGAATATTTTTTCTTTACTAACCTCAGCTCCAAACCACAACTGTCCTGCCAAACTCTCTTGCAGGACATCATCTGGAAACTTAACCCTGAAATCACGGTTAGCTTTCAGTGTTGGTATGGCATCTACGATTATCTTCTCTATAACATTTAATACTTTGTCCTGACAGGACCTTAACTTTGTCACTAAAGCTGTACATCTCTCGGGATCTTTTCGACCATCAAAGCTATCTAATTCTGCAGCAACTTGGTTGAGCTCTTCATCAGTAAAATAGAACTTGGCTAACAGGGCTGCATCAGATTTCTAAAATAAATATGCAAAATGAAAATAATACCCAATGAATATGGTGCATACTACATGTAAGCGCCTTTATTGATATTTCTTTAATTTCTTCATCAGTAATGCTTAAACCTAAAACAAAATGAAAGCAAAGGATGTATAAGTACTTGAATCCATCTAAGTAGACTTTGCCTGATAGAAATATAGTCAAATCACAATCTGGTATACACATATAATTATGTTTAAATTCTTTTTGTACACTTATAAAGTATATTTTTTGTTATTTCATTCAAGTTTAATGAGACAACATTACCACTCACTGTGAAAGTCTTAAAATGTTTTAATGCAGATCCAAAACACAACATACAGCGTTTTAGCACAATTCTTAGACACACTATCAATCCTTTCTGAGCTTTGAAAGGTTGACAATCTTTTCCAGCTTGTTGATTCTGAAATTATGTAAACAAAGAACTTCCTAGTAAAAAATGTTTTATAGCTTTGTCTGTAAATAATACATTAATAAAATTTATATACACTGTTTCTCATAGGTAATAAATATAAACTAAAATTGCAACGTGATAATGATAAGAAAAAACAGGAGTGTATTAAACAGGATATGCTAGTAAACATAAACAACTCATGAACACAAAGCCACGACAAAATCCGACAAAAAGATATGATATATCTTGAATCTTTACGTTTGTGTCTACTTGTCAATATCAGTGTTTACCAAACCATATGTGAACGAAAGGAAACGATACGAAACCTTTGGTCTAAATAACCATCTTCTTATGGAGTACATTATTTAAGGAGTTCGTGTTTCATGTCAACAGTATCAAATTAGTCATCGTAAAGTTCATGAATGCACTTTCGTCATTTCCATAACTTCCGGTACGTCTTCTGCGTTAATCAAGCGTTTGATGATGCGGCATTTTAACTTTTGAACCAAGAAATTATTTTACATTGAGCTTTTTCTGTCTTTAACTTTCGGTTTGAAAAATGGAAAGACAAGCGACCAACCTTCCAGCTGTATGGAGTGATGACACGAGAATGTCTGTTTTATTTGCACCCTTCAGAGAAAAATCATTAAATCCATCATCATGGAAACAAAAGATGTCCTTTTGGTCGCAGTTAATTCTGGAAGAAAGCCGATCCAGTCTAACTCCCATAATTGATTTAAATTCTTTACAGATAAAATTTACGAGGAATGGAAAAGTCCCACTTTGCTTAGATGTTGTCTTGGAAGAACTGTTAAGGTTTGTTTTAAGCTTTAAAGCAAAAGCAAAACTTTCTTAATCTGAAAAGTTTTTCTTTTTTACATAGTGTTATAAGTTAATATATAACTTTATAAGGCTTTCATGTCGATCCGGCCCCAAGTCGATCCAGCCCCAAGTCGATCCGGCCTAAGTCGATCCGTCCCCAATATAAAAATTTTGATAAGGAATAAAAATAAAGATATATATGAATTCAGTGTTTATGAATTTTATTAATAATATAAAAGGTGGACATGGTGGACGGTAAAAAAGTTGGCCTTTGACGAATATTTGAAAATGAAATTTTCATAAGATGAGACATTTATTTTAATATTAAAAAAAGATATATATTCAGATTCATATAGAAATATAATATTATTTTTATATAAAATATTTGAATCACCTTAAATGAATACGGATGATTATGCAGTATAAAACAATTATGTTGATTATGTTTTTATTACAAGTTTTCAAGACTATTGGGTATGCATAATTATAATTTATTTATTTATAACAGAATTTAGTACCATCAACATTAATAAGCAGTAATTCGCATTTTTTCAATTGACTGTGATTTTAACAAGTCTTTGAACTGATGTAATGATAACAAATCGTTGCATACAAAACTGTGCAAGCCGATCCCCAAGCTGATGTATACAAACTTTGTTTTTGTTTAAAGTTATAAAAACTTCTCAAATTGAGAAATGTTGTTTAATTTGCCGAATCCTTGCTATAAAAGAGGAGATAGGTTGGGTTGTTCTTTTAATATCACAATTTGATGGTACAAAAAAAAATAATAGAACACAGAGAAGACAGTGGCGAAAAGAAATAAAAGTACATTTCTTCTTCGTGTTACCTGAAAAAAAAAAAAAAAATAATTATTAGAACTTCATATAAAAGACTTTGTTGCTAGCCTTAAGTAAAGTTTATCAATCATGATTTTGATTGAATTAAGTGATTACGACTGGCGTTAATTTGGTTCACAGTCATTAGACATTTGTTGAATAAACAAACCAATTATAGACTAATGATTTGATTTAAACAAGTCATTATGATGATTACATAATTATATGTTCCATTGGATTGTAAATATCTATTTATCTCTTTTACATGTTCTATGTGTGAATTAAATAAAAACTTTTTCCCTGTGATATTCCAAGTTATCATGGAAAATAACCTCCTATTTATATGCTGATGCTGCTTTACCAACAGAACCAATCATACTCATTTTCGTATCGATTTAAAATATTTCATCTGAATGTTACTCAAATATATGGCATACTTCACTTACCTGCTGTCATTAAGCATTGATACTTTTTACAAATTCCATTTATCCTGATTCAAATATGTCACCAAATCATCCGAAGTTAATATAAATTATTCATTATTTTATTATGGGGCCGGATCGACATGGGACGGATCGACTTGGGACGGATCGACTTTGGGCCTGATTGGTTTGGGGCCGCAACTACCTGATACTCTTATAAGTATAACCAAGATTTTTAATAGTGATTTGGTAAGTGCCTAATATTGGACTAATTAATCTTTGCATTGTGATGTAATGTAACATTTGTACTGCCATCAGGACTCACGCTACTAGATGTCTTGGGCAAAGAAGTCACTTTTCCTTCTGTCACTTTACTTTTCCAGACTTCCACTAAATTGTGTTTCCCTGATAAGAAAAGCAATATCCAGTTGCCCAGATCTTCAAGCAGTTGCTTTCATTTCTCTCGCGTTGATGTAAGGGCAATATTTCTTTCATAAAATGAAGAAGTTCATGGATATGTTTCATATTTTTCATGTCAGGGCCTTTTATAGCAGACAATGGTATGGGTTATTCTCATTGTTGAAGGTCGTACAGTTGCTTACATCCACTTTATTGAACTTTGGTGGATAGTTGTCTCATTTGCAATCACTCCTCATCTCCTTATTTTTATATACATGTAAACAATTTACTTCTTTACAGTCTTCACGATAAACTTCTAAATCTACAGGCCCGAGGCTCAATTTTTGGAAAATTTGATTTAGTTTCTGTTGGCCTGTAGAGATGATTTTTACAGGCCCGAAAGCAATTTTACAAGCCTGGGCTGCTGGGCCTGTGGTTAAGCATGAAGACTGCCTTAAGAATCAAAATGAAAACGTTGAATGTAGACTGTTTGTTTGTTATTTCAAAGGAACAACTTTTTTTATGCAAAGAAGTCATAATTTCTTCTATCACTCCATCCATTGTTACACCAGCTTATATCAAAAGATTCTGATATTTGGGCAAACAATAGTTGTCTTTTGGAAGTGTCATAGTCTTGTAATTGGTAATTCAGATGTGTTTAATTGTGCCTTTGATTAAACTATTGGTAAACTAGAAAATTTGGTCATTTGATGCTGCCCATCAATCATCATAATTGGTCATGTCTATAAGAGTTTCATTTCTTTAAAATTAAAATTTGAGGTTACAGTGAACAGGTCAAACTTTACTATATTATAAATGTAGATTGTCTGCATTTATTTTGAGTTTTTATTTCCTTTTCTGTCCAATGCTTCATTATTCAAATGTTATTGTGAAAATAATTTTTTCAGTTTCACAAAAACTACTACCGGTACATGTATGATCAAGAGAATCTTAATATAACCAGTGGAGAACTTTTAAAAACTACTTGTAACCTATTTGCTTAATGTTTTATTCAATACTTCCAATGTTTTTATTTTACAGATCGAATACTATTAAAATGTTGTCAAACACAGGGTCATCACCAGTGAAGCAGAGACCATCATGGCTCACTTGGGGATACGATACATTTCTGAAGACACCAGTAAAATGGGGTATAAACTACATGTCATCCAGTCAAACAGAATCCAAAGATACAAAGTACATTGTTATAGAAGTTTTACATGTAAGTATGTACTTAAAATACAGACACATGTCAGTGCGTTTACAAAACTGATAGCATGCATCTTTACATTACTGACAATAGACTCTATACACTACTGACAATAGACTCTATACACTACTGACATTGTTTATATTATAAAGATTATAACAGTCAACTTGTTTACAAATTGCCAGCAACAAACACTGTTTATAATTTTATAAAAGTTAAGATCATATATGAGTAGTGAAACATTTAGTGTAGAAACAGTCTCTGTTTACAATTAATAACGACAAACAAAAATAGCAGATGTGAGATAAATATCTTAAAGATATCAACCCTAAAACAAAAAATGAGCAAACTAAGGAATCAACACTATATAAGATTTACAATCACCCTAACCATACATGCCATATGACAGACTATAAACACCTTTACTAGTTTCAGAAAAGTTGTAAATGAATTCAACAGATTGAAGATCTGTTACGTATAGCAAAAGTAAAAAAGAATAAAGAATTAAAGGGGCAACATCAAGCACTGACTTATTCTTGTTTATTTCATCCTGTTTAACATCCCAAATATAGATCTAAATGCAAGAGATTTACAAACTGCTTAAAAAAAAAATGTAATTTACTATAAAAATGCATGCTGAGTTAAAGAAATATATTTTTAAGACTACAATGTCTTTCAATGTTTTATAATTCCTAGTTTTCATCTTCTACAATTTAAGAATTATTCCAGATTAAGAGAGGAAAATATGTGAGGATTTTTCACACAGAAAGTTCATATTTTTGTCTTCTCTGTGACATATGCTGCAGAATTTGAGAAATAACCTTGCTAATACAGTGATGGCATTAGTGTTCCCTTTTTGTATAACAGTTCATATTTCAAAAGGTAGAAGAGCTGGAATGCATATACAATGTATGTATGTAGTGTAGCATACTCTGTTATATACATGTATTACTATTATTTTACAGAAAAAATGTGAGCAGATTGTACAAGAGCATCAGTGTGGTTTGTATTGTGAAGTTACAGACTCTGTGATAGAATATAGTCAGTTGTGGAAGAAAAGTCAGTCATTATGTGAAAGCGAGACGGAATTTGACATTATCCTAGAGGAACTTGTCAAACAGAGGAAAGTAACAGTACATAATGAAAACACACACACTGTAAGTAACAGTGCATCATGTAAACACACACTGCAAGTAACAGTACATCATGTCAACACAGACACTAAGTAACAGTGCATCATGTAAACACACTGTAGATAACAGTACATCATGTCAACACACACTGCTAGTAACAGTGCATCATGTAAACACACACTGTAAGTAACAGTAAATCATGAAAACACACACTGAAAGTAACAGTACATCATGTCAACACAGACACTAAGTAACAGTGCATCATGAAAACACACACTGAAAGTAACAGTACATCATGTCACCACAAACACTACTTACCAGTGCATCATGTAAACACAAACACTGTAAGTAACAGTATATCATGTAAACACACACTGTAAGTAACAGTGCATCATGTAAACACACACAGTAAGTAACAGTACATCATGTAAACACACACTGTAAGTAACAGTGCATCATGTAAACACACACTGTAAGTAACAGTGCATCATGTAAACACACACACTGTAAGTAACAGTGCATCATGTAAACACACACACAGTAAGTAACAGTGCATCATGTAAACACACACAGTAAGTAACAGTGTATCATGTAAACACACACACAGTAAGTAACAGTACATCATGTAAACACACACACAATAAGTAACAGTACATCATGTAAACACACAGTAAGTAACAGTGCATCATGTAAACACACACTGTAAGTAACAGTGCATCATGTAAACACACAGTAAGTAACAGTACATCATGTAAACACACACACTGTAAGTAACAGTGCATCATGTAAACACACAGTAAGTAACAGTACATCATGTAAACACACACACTGTAAGTAACAGTGCATCATGTAAACACACACACAGTAAGTAATAGTGCATCATGTAAACACACACACTGTAAGTAACAGAACATCATGTCAACACACACACTGTAAGTAACAGTGTATCATGTAAACACACACAGTAAGTGGCAGTGCATAATGAAAACACACAGAGCAATAACAGTACATCATGAAAGTACACACAGTGTAAATAATAGAAATAGTATTGTATTTATATATTGAAACACAAAACCTCAAAGTAACTTCATCTGAAAGAAAAATGTACCAGTAATTAAAAAAGATATGCAGATGTAATCTAAAATAAGACAGATGCTGCTTTAAATTCTTGGTGTGGATGTTTGCTGTAAAACCTCTAACAAGAAAGCACATTCTCATAATGTATGATCAATCAGGAGTAATACTTATACAAGTAGTTTTTTTATTTAATGGTACAGGTTAAGACTTTTGGAGGCAGTGTTATATCCTTTAAACATTCAGATTGTTTTTACCTATAAAAGTAACAAAGTTATATTTTCTCCTTTTCTTGAATTTTTCTTCACTACATTGCTCTAATAGAGTGTTCAATTGTCAACATTTGGTTTTCATTACCAAAACATGCACATAGCCATTTCTGCTTTTATTAGTTTGTTAACTCCTTCAAAAATGCTTGACAGAATTCCACCAAATTTGGACAGATTCTTCTACAGGACAATAAGTTGTGACCTGCTATTTTAATTTTTTTATCTGCATGACTTTGGGACTTTCCTATTCCAAAACATGGACTTTGTAATTTATGCTTATATTACTCATAGATGGCAGAAGGCACATACATGTCTTTCCTTGGAAGAGACTCATACATTTTTGTTTGCTATATTTTACAGATTATCAAATTTGTTAACAAAGGTGATAAAACAGTAAAACCTGTATCTAAAAGAGATATGGAGATTTTCAGGTATATATACAATAGTTCTTGACAATTTGTAATCAGCTTTGTATTGTTCTCTAAATATCATTTACTGAACTAAAAATTAGGAACAGTTTGCCACCAACGTGCACTTGTCTTAAAAGGCAAATATGAGTTTTTTTCTTTGTATCATGTATAAGTGGTAAGCCTAGACCTTGGATGAAACAGGGGAGTGGGATGGAATTTGTTTAAACTGTGTTTTTTATTGTCGAGCCTGCAAAATTTATTTAGCGAAAGCCAGACATAGCGATCCTAGATTCCTGCGTCAGCGTTAGCATCAACATTTAGGTTCAGTCTGTGGTTAAAGTTTTTTTTAAACATCAATAACTTTGTCAAACCTACATGGAATTTTATGAAATTTGGACAGAAGCTTGTTTATGACCAAAATACAGTATCCAGAGCAAAATTTTGAAAATATTTATTTTCATTTAACCATATTTTACTGAAATATGGACTTAGTTTTTTTTACAGTTAACATTCAGATTTAGTCTGAGGTTAAATTTTTTCAGTCATCAATAACTTTGTCAAACTTTCATGGAATTTTATGAAATTTGGACAGAAGCTTGTTTTTTACAACAAAAAAAACAGTATCCAGAGCAAAATTTTGAAAATATTATATATTTTTCCATATATTTTGCTGATAATGGACTTAGTTTTTTTTTTACAGTTAACATTCAGATTTAGTCATTACCGGAAATTGAAAATTCCTTGTAAATCAAAAACAATTACGGTGTGAGATGCGTCACAAATTCGTATGTTTTTTATCATGTTTATACATCAATTACTTTGTCAAACCTACACGGAATTTTATGAAATTTGGACAGAAGCTTGTTTATGACCAAAATACAGTATCCAGAGCAAAATTTTGAAAATATTTATTTTTTTGATTTTTCCCTATTTTACTGATAAATGGACTTAGTTTTTTTTACAGTTAACATTCAGATTTAGTCTGAGGTTAAATTTTTTCAGTCATCAGTAACTTTGTCAAACTTTCATGGAATTTTATGAAATTTGGACAGAAGCTTGTTTCTGACAACAACAAAAACAGTATCCAGAGCAAAATTTTGAAAATATTATATATTTTTCCATATATTTTACTGATTATGGACTTAGTTTTTTTTTTACAGTTAACATTCACATTTAGTCTGAGGTTAAAGTTTTTTTAAAACCTCAATAACTTTTTCAAACCTACATGGAATTTTATGAAATTTGGACAGAAGCATGTTTCTGACCAAATGACAGTATCCAGAGTGAAACTTTGAAAATATTTAGTTCTATTTTTCCATATGTTACTGATAAATGGAATTAGTTTTTTTACAGTTAACACTCAGGGTCAGTCTGAGGTTTAAGTTTTTCAGTCATCAATAACTTTGTCAAACCTTCATGGAAATTTATGAAATTTGGACCGAAGCTTGTTTATGACCGAAATACAGTATCCAGAGCAAAATTTGAAAATATTTATTTTCATTATTCCGTATTTTACTGATATATGGACTTAGTTTTTTATTACAGTTAACAAGTAGATACAGTCTGGGGTTGTTACACATCAATTACTTCATAGAGTTTTATGAAATTTGGCAGAAGCTTTTTAATGATTAAGAGATAATGTCTGAAGCAAACCATTGAAAATATTTTTTTTTTCATTTTTAGTATTTTTCTGATAAATGAACTTTGTTTTTTACAGTTACCATTTACAGACAGTCTGGGATTAAATTTTTTTGACATGATACATTTGTAAGCCTTCATGGATTGCTATGAAACTTTAACAGAAGCTAATCTTCAATACCAAGAAATAGCATCTAAAGAAAAATTTGATTTCTTTTTTAAATTTTGTATTTTACTGATAAATGGACTCACTTTTCAATTCAACATTTCACTTTTACACTGACAGCAGCAATTGCAGGCGAGACACAGGTTTCTGCATGACCCTTATGATTTTTTAGTGCTGCAAACAGAAATAAATAGCTCTATATCTTTAATTATGTCAGTTAATAAAGTAAAAGTAAATTTTTGTTAATTTTTTTAACAGCTTTATAATTTAAAGTGTTCATAAAAGCTGAAATTCTCAAAATCAGGAAATGCACCAAAATGGGGACATTAGAATATATTTCATCTATTACATGTATTCCTAACCATATAACATATCAGCCCATATATATGTCTTATTAATTTACAGAATAAAGATGACAAGAGATATGTTAACAGATAAAATTGATTCTTTAACATCTGATATTGACAAGTAAGTATGAAATCTGATTCTCTATGGAGTTTGAATTAAAACAACATATCTTTAAAGCATATCTTGTAAAAAAATATCGTGTTGGATTAGGCTATTGCTGACACCTGAATATCAAAGAGATTTCAAAAAGAGACCATTATATACGTCATATTATGGTTTGGATGTGTATTTTTCATTATTATCTGTCTGTAGCAATAGTATTTTTCACGATAAACCTTTGATTTAGGGACTTATTCTTGTGATATTTTCATAACTAATTAATCTTGGTAACTTTTTGTACCCCAGTGACCATGGTGACAAAACATACATGTATGAATTATAAAAATAAGATGATGTGGTATGATTGATGATTAGATAGCTCCACCAGAGACCAAATGACGTAGAAATTAGCAAATATAGGTCACTGTTCGGCCTTCAACAATGAGCAAAACCCATACCGAAAAGCAGGCTATAAAAGGCCGGAAATGACCAATATAACTAATGACATACCTGTACAGAAACAAATGATAATCGCTGAATTACAGGTTCCTGACTTTGGGACAGGCACATACAGAATGTGGCGGGGTTAAACATGTTTGCGGGCACCCAACCCTCCTAACAACTAACAAAAACACAAAGTACAGATCCGACAGTACTCACAGTTACTGAAAGCTAGTTCAAGGCCAATAACTAATAAAAAAAACATGTAAGACTAAAACCGTCCCCCTAACCTTGGACAGTAGTGTAACAGCACAACATAAGAACAATCTATAAAAATCAGTTGTAAATGGCTTAATTCATCAGATCGCTACGAAGCACGAAAACAACTAAAAAAAACCCACTAGAGACACAAAGTACAGATCTTAGAGTACTCGCAGTTACTGAAAGCTAGTTCAAAGTCAATCTATGTATATCAATTATTCCCTTTTCCGTTAATAGTTATAAAACCTTTTTTTCTTTATTTCTATAGAACTTTATTGCAGAATGACAGGATCTGACAGTCCATTTTACCACCTTTTACTTGTATACAGTTCCCATCTACCGAAATAATTATTGAGAAATTTGGCATCTGTCAAAATTTTTCATATACTGTTTCAAACCTTAACTGCTAAATTTTACACACAAGAAAATAAATATACATTATTCAACAAAAAGGAAAAAATATAAAAAGCACAACAACACTAAAAGATATTGGAAGACAGTTCTGGTTCAGAGATTGTTAAATGAGAATAATTTGAAGATGATATATGAGTTGTTAATTTTTGTCTCGCCTTGACGGAGTCAAAAAGCGAGACATAGGTGTGCTATTTCCGGCGTCGGCGGCGTCAACAATGTATTAGTTTGTGATTAGGTCTAGTTCATGGTGAACCACTAGTGGTAGGTCAATGATTTTTGGTATGCAGTTGTATTAGCATTGGCACATCTCATTACCATGGAGATTATTTGGCCCCGCCCCCTCAGTCAAGGTCTATTGACTTTGAAACTTTTCATAGTTTACATGTATTAGTTTGTGATTAGGTCAATTTATGGGGAACCACTTGTGGTAGGTCGATGATATTTGGTATGCAGTTGTATAAGCATTGGCATGTCTCATTTCCATGGAGATTATTTGGCTCCGCCCCCTTAGTCATGGTCTATAGACTTTGAAAATTTTGCTAAGTATGTATTAGTTTGTGATTAGGTCAGTTCAATGGGGAACCATTAGTGGTAGGCCAATGTTAATTGGTGTTCAGTTGTATAAGCATTAGCACATCTCATTTCCATGGAGAATATTTGGCCCCGCCCCCTCAGTCATGGTCTATTTACTTTGAAACTTTTGCTTAGTTTACATGTATTAGTTTGTGATTAGATCAGTTTAAGATGAACTGCTAATGTTAAGTCAATGATATTTGGTATGCAAATTTATTGGCATTTGCAAGTATCATTTCCATGGAGATTATATAGCCCCACCCCTGATCATGGTTCATTGACTTTGAAACTTTTACATAGTTTACAAGTTAATGTTTGTGTTTAGGTTTGTTTAAAGGGAACGACTTATAATAAGTCAATGGTATTTGGTATGCAGTTGTATTAGCATTGGCACATCTCATTCCATGGAGATTGTTTAGCCATGTACCTTCAGTCATGGTTCATCGACTTTGAATATTTGCATAACTTACATGTTAAAGTATTGCTATTTTAATTTCAACATTTGCATTATCAAAATTACAAAAAGGCGAGACATATCTCTGTGATAACAGTTTATGTATATTAAAGAATTATTTAATCCAATCACATTTGTATTGTTTATACAGATTAAAGAAAGAAGCTCTTAGGGTGAAGAAAGCTAGTAAAACTCAGGTAAAAGATACTTTATATAGAAAGTTATTTAAAGATTTGGCTATTTTTATCATGAAAACAAGTTTGGCGGTTTGAGTTTTAAATAAAAATGTTGAACTTTAAAGACATGACTGAAAGACCATACGGTGACCTAAATTTGAAATTTTGAATTTGAAAAAAAAAACAAAAAAACTTTAGGATAAGTTATATAACTTAAAGCAGCATTGTATTAAATAATGAAGGAGAAAGATTGATTTCATCATCATTTCTTTCTTAAGTGTGGGAAGATAATTGAGGGCCTTGGGGAAGATCCACTTACTGTATTTACCCTCTTTAAATAAAGAATTTATTATTGTTATTATTATTATAATCATTTGAAGATTTATTTTTCAGGCATTAAGGTGTTTAAGACAAAAGAGAATTATAGAAAGCAGAATAGATAAATTAACAGGATCTCTGGATATATTAGACAATATTTTAAACCAGATATCCCATTCTGTATCAGATGAAATGGTAAGATTAAACAAGTTAAGGAATCATAGCTTTTGTAGTGTTCCTTGCTATAATAATGTTTCTCTCCAACTATGCTATATTCTATACCAACTCATTTGAACAAAGATCATAATTATTATACAAACTATTTTCGGAAATAATTAACTCAAGTCGTTAAATTTGTTGAATATCAAGTAAAATTAAGAACAAATATAAGCTTGAATTAAATTACAAAGAAATATTAGTTTATGTTTTATTTTATACTTCAAATAGATTTATCATGATATTACCAAATTCATTTTTAATGAAAAATTTTTTAGTCGAAAATTATCCAACTGATCAGAAGTGGGGTAAATGAATAAGAAAAATAACACATTTTACCATTAATAGATTTCTCATGAAGCAAAAGAAGAAATGATTTTTGTTTTCTAAGGAAAATTTTCACAGAAATTTTGTCTTTTGCATCAGGTTGTGAAAGCATTAGAATCTGGGAACAATGTACTGAAATCCTTGACAGGGAAAACAACTACAGACCACATTACAAATGTAATGGATGAACTTACTGAGGTATATATCATTAATGAGATACTTTTAGATTCAATTTGTAAGGGTATAAGTAAAAATAGTTTTGAAAAAGAGAAAATAAAATGAGAGTGATTTTAGGTTATATGAGTAAAATATTAACTCCTAACAATAATTTTAAATCGTGAAAACATCAAACTTTTCTTACAAAAATTGTTAATTAATTAAACTGTGAGCACTTTCAAGTAAGTTTCTAAGTCATCTTTCAAAGTGTCAACAAATATGATACATAGAATTACTTCTTTTACGAAAAGTATTAAAAACAGATCTATGTGAAGGGATTTGATGCTTATGAGGTGCTGATGAAGTGTTGCTACTATTTTTGCCGATTTTTAAAATGGCGACCAGGATTTTAACGGGGCCAATATTAAACCAAATTTGGCCTCAATCATTATTTGGGTATCTGTTATGATTTTTATCTATTTTTACATGATTTCCAAAACCAAAGTAGAGTCAGGTGAGCGACACAGGCCCTTGAGAGCCTCTAGCTATTATATTCAGAATAAAAGGAAATGTTGAGTGTTGTCAATGATACATTTACCAAACAACATAATCACATTAAACACATAGAAGCATTCTTTATTAACTTGCCCATCAACAAAACCTAATATTCAACTACAATATCAATCAAATCTATAAAGGTCTATTAATCCATGTGTTTATATAGGTATTAGAACAGCAAGCAGAGATACAAGACCAGATAAGTTCTGGACCTTCAGGTCTGGACATTAGTAGAGAAGAATTAGAGGCAGAATTAGAAGATATCATGAGAGATGAAGTAAAGGAGAAAGATTCAGAATTATTGATAGATGACATTATCAGTGGATTAACAGGTATGGATGACATAATCAGTGGAATTACAGGTATAAATGACAATCTGTGGATTAACGGGTATAAATGACATAATCAGTGGATTGACAGGTATAAATGACACAATCAGTGGATTAACAGGTATAAATGACATAATCAGTGGATTAACAGGTATAAATGAAATAATCAGTGGATTAACAGGTATAAATGACATAATCAGTGGATTAACAGGTATGGTTGGTACAATAGAAACCTGCACAGTCATAGTATAAAAATTAGAAGAATAGATACAACATTCTAACTCTATTTTTCAGAGTTCTGATGTAGTGTTATCATTTACTTTGCCAAGTACAGCAATGTATTTTATACACATTGATAACAAACAATCAATTATCATGAAGTATATGAACATTTTCCAGTTACTATCACATTAATATAATGTTTGATTTTATACTTTTTATACCAATAAGTTCCAAAGTGATATACTTCTTTCAACGGTTTGGGTATCTTTATACATATAGTTAGAATGTTATATTTATGTGATGACATCGTTTGCTCTCCAAAAAAACAATGTACATACAAGGAGGAGCAATTGTTCCCATTATTCAAATAAAACATTTAAAAATCAGTTATTTATTTGAAGATATTAAATAAAGCATGCAAATGATAAAATGTAATTGTGTAAATACAATTATACTTTTTGATTTCAGATTTACATTTACCCAAAGTTCCGTCAGCTTCCATAGATGAGCCTGTATCACCATTCCAGGCTCCAGAAAAAGTTCCAACCACAGGAATTTCAACATCTGTATCACCACAAAAGTTTTCAAAGGCTCCAGGAACATCACCACAAAAATTGCCTAGTCCAAACAGAACACCTGAGCCACCACAGATATCACAAAGTAACTTGTATAAGCAGTCCCCTATGGTGGATGGTATATACATTGGTGAATTAGATCTATCATTAGAACTTCCAGATGTTCCAACTTTTACACCATATGTTGATATCAATAAAAAGGAAGCTTGTCTAGATTCATGACAAATTGAGGATATTTTTTATATACTTTACTACTGTGGATTCATTATTATTCGTTGGATACCAATTTTCGTGGATTTTGTGGTTATATGTTAACCACGAAATTAAAA
Organism: Mytilus californianus; assembly: GCF_021869535.1. NCBI lineage: Eukaryota > Metazoa > Mollusca > Bivalvia > Mytilida > Mytilidae > Mytilus > Mytilus californianus. The sequence continues at coordinate 24,382,194 of NW_026262679.1, read as the reverse complement.
GTTCAACGAATGGCAAATTTACTATAGGCTTGTATGCAAACATTGTCAAAAACCACGAAATTAAATATCCACGAACATGTAAGTTTTCCTTAATCCACGAAAATTGGTACCCACGAAAATATATGAATCCACAGTATATGAAATATAGGACAAACTACAAAATAATGGTAATGTTATCGTTCATACAAATTTGGTGCTGCATAATTTAAAATTTTATCCATTGAAAAACTGAAAATATGAAATTTCATAGCTAGCGCCATGTATTATTTTTATCATGTATTATCATAAAATAATGTAAGCCTGAGTGATGTTATTTGATTAATACTGTAAATACAGAGACAATTCTATTTACTGCACATTTTATTTTTTTATTTATGAATTATTTTATTTATGATTTTTATCATATACATGTACGATTCTTCTGCTTTTATGGATGTGAAAAATGAATAAAAAGTGTTTTATTGTTATTGTTTAATCATTTTTGTCTAGCCTGCGAGGAAAGTAGCAGTATGCGAGATATAGGGATAAATATCAGGTGGCTGCAATGTAATCTATTTGTATAAAGCTTTATATTTCAGAAGTTAGAAGCATTACGAAGTTTTATGTTTATTGTCCTTGACCTCATTTTCATGGTTAAGGGACTGCTTGAAAAAAATTACAGTTTTTTGTCTCACAGAAAGTAAGACATAAGGATTGCTTTTCCAGCGACGCGACAACATCATCAACAATTGTTAAGTTTTCTGCTTAAGTTAGTTTGATAAGAACTACTGGTGATAGCTCATTGATATTTAATATGAAGTTGCATTACTATCCGTACATATCAGTTTGGCAACTATTTTGAGGCCTTGCCACCTAGGACATGTTCCAGTGACTTTGAATTAATTATCAATTTTCATTATGTTTTCTGCTTAAGTTAGTTTGATAGGATCTTCTTGTGATAGATCAATGATATTTTGTATGTAGTCGCATTACTATCCGTACATACCAGTTTGGCAACTATTTTGAACCCTGCCCCCTAGGACATGTTCCAGTGACTGAATTAATTAGCAATTTTCATTGTTATGTTTTCTGCTTAAGTTAGTTTGATAGGATCTACTTGTGATAGATCAATGATATTTTGTATGAAGTCGCATTACTATCAGTATATATCAGTTTGACAACTATTTTGAGGCCCTGTCCCCTATGTCATGGTCCAGTGACTTTGAATTAATTAGCAAATTTCAATGTTCAGTTTTCTGCTTAAGTTAGTTTGATAGGATCTACTTGTGATAGATCAATGAAATTTTGTATGCAGTCCCATTACTATCTGTACATATCAGTTTGACGACTATTTTGATGCCCTGTCCCCTATGTCATGGTCCAGTGACTGAATTAATTAGCAATTTTCAATGTTCAGTTTTCTGCTAAAGTCAGTTTGATAAGATGATGATGATGGATGGCTGCTCAACGTCCAGCGGCAAATTAATATGCATATTCAGGACAAGAACATGTTAATGTAATATGAATATTTACCCTGCTTTGTACTAGACCGACAGGCTGAGCCAGTTTTTTAACGTGCTAGTTCACAAGGTCTGCAGGAAGACATGTCACCTTACCTAGACACATTATTCTGAATCCGAGTCGACCAGTCTTTGCTCTTACTCCTTAATGCCACATGCTTTGGGGAGAAGCAGCAAATACTAATTTTAAATCCTGTTTGACCCTGCGGGAGTTCGAATCCACGACCTCACGAACTCGATGTGAACATGCTACCACGAGACCAATGAGGCAGTGCAGTTTGATAATAACTACTTGAAATAGATCAATGATATTTTGTATAAAGTTGCATTACTATCAGTACATATCATTTTGACGACTATTATGAGGTCCTGCCCCCTAGGACATGGTCCAGTGACTTTGAATTAATTAGTAATTTTCAATGTTAAGTTTTCTGCTTAAGTTAGATTGATAGGAACTACTTACAATAGACAATATTATTTTCTATAAAGTTAAATAGGATTACTATATTTGGTATATGGGTTCCTTGCAACGCCTACATGTCCATCAGACAGAGTTCACCTGACCGTAACCTCATTATATGGATCAGCGATCAAGGTTAAAGTTAAAGATACCAGAAGCAGAAGTAAGGGTACATATCAGTCCGGCAGGTTTCATCTGACCTTGACATCATTTTCATGGTTCATTGGTCAATGTTAAGTTTTTGTGTTTTGGTCTGTTTTTCAAGTACTGTAAGCAATAGGTCAACTATATTTGGTGTATGGAATGACTGTAAGGTGTACATATAAAAAAGAAGATGTGGTATGATTGCCAATGAGACAACTCTCCACAAGAGACCAAATGACACAGAAATTAACAACTATAGGTCACCGTACGGCCTTCAATAATGAGCAAAGCCCATACCACATAGTCAGCTATAAAAGGCCCCGAAATGACAAATGTAAAACAATTCAACTGAGAAAATTAACGGCCAAATTTATGTACAAATTAATGAACGAAAAACAAATATGTAACACAGCAACAAACGACAACCACTGAATTACAGGATATGGCGGGGTTAAACTAGTTTGAAGGCGCCAACCCTCCCCTAACCTGGGAGAGTGGTGTAACAGTACAACATAAGAACAAACTATAAAAATCAGTTGAAAAAGGCTTAACTCATCAGATGGATACAAATAGAAATACATCTAACAAAAACACAGAGTGGATGTGGACAGGTACTTGTAAATCCAAACAACAAAAAGACACAAGTACAGATCTGAGTGTACTCGCAGTTACTGACAGCTAGTTCAAAGCCAATAACAACTAATAAAAAAATCATGCATCTGAGACTAAATTATCAATCAGTACACATCCAACATCCAATGGATTTAGAGTAAAGACATCATAAACAGTCAGAGAAAAACATGACCTTGTGCAATGCCTGTCTTGCAGATATCATCTGACCTTGACCCGTTTTTATGGTTCATTGATCAGTTTGTAAATTTTTGTGTTTTGGTCTGTTTTTCAAATACTACAAGCAGTAGGTCAACTTTATTTGGTGTACAGGTTGATTGTAAGGTGTACATTCTGTTAAGCAGGTATTGTCTGACCTTTACCTAATTTTCATTGGCCAATGATAAGTTTTGTGTTTTGGTCTGTTTTTCAAATACTTTAAGCAATAGCTCAACTATATTTGGTGTATTGAACGATTGTAAGGTGAACGTGATCGTCTGGCAGGTATAATATGACCTTGACCTCATTTTCATGGTTCATTGGTCAATTTTTAGTTTTTAGTGATTTGGTCTGTTTTATCAATTACCATAAGCAATAGGTCAACTATATTTGGTGTATGGATTAATTGTAAGGTGAACATGTCTGTCTGACAGGAATTATCTGACCTTGACCTCTTTGTCATGGATTTTTAAAAATGTTAAGTTTATGTGATACTTGTAGTAAAACCTTTAAAGACTTTCAACATAAAATCAATGGTTAGTACAACAGGCATGACATTTCAGCCTGTGTACTCTTGTCTTATGAAAGAACACTAACACACACACACATATAAGGATCACAAATTCGCAGGTTATGAAAATATCATTGTGTTCATTGGTTTTCAAATATAGTTGACCTATAAATCATAGCAATGGCCAAACTGATTTAATAATTACATCTTTAAAATGTTGATCAATGAACCATGAAAATGAGGTCAAGGTCAAATGAACTTTTTGGCAGATGTGTACACATCACAATCAGACACCAGTGAAATCATGTAAACCATGTGAATTGGATTTTTAAATTTTATTATAAAATTTACATGTTCAACTAATAAGGTAAGTATGTGGGAAAAAGTAAGTGGGAGCTGTCTTCCTTACCCTAATTACTTTATGTTTTGATTTAAGAACTGTATTGTGTTGTTGTTTGAAATATTTCATTGATTTTTGGTCGTCTTGTTTTATGTAGGTATATTGTGATGCAATAATTTTTGAATACATTGTTGTTTTTTTTAATTATATCTTATATCCTATGACCATTTACTTGCATGGGAAGGGAAGTATTGATATAATTCTGTAATTTTATTTTTGTTTAAAACCTTGTGGTGCCATGTTTGAAATTTTTAAACTATTCCTCAGATAATCGAAACTGAACAACAAGAAACATTTTCAAAACAGAATTACTTCATATTTGGTCAGCAGCTTGAGAGTGACGAGTTGTAACGTTTGACCACTTCTCGGATCTGTCAGACACTTACTTCCTGTTTTCAGTTACTTTGAATTACGCGTAGGGGTAAGATTACCAGGACAACACATGCATTCTTGTTCATGTATACAAAATTTAAATGTCAGGTATTGAAACCTAAACTCTTTGGGTGGAACTCGAATCAATCAAAGGCTAACCACCCAATTAAAGCTGTTTAAATGACCAATATTTTACAATTTATTTACCAGCTCTTGATGAAATTCCCATGGACCAATTGAGATATAGCATTGCATTAAGGTAACATTACTGTTTAAGATGTTGTGATTGGTCCACATGTCATATACTGAGGAATCATTATTATTCGTGGGATACCAATTTTTTTGGATTTTGTGGGTAAAGGTAAATCATTTAAATGTTCAATGAAGTACACATTTTCTAAAGGCTTGTTTGGCAAATCTACGATATCAAATATCCACAAACATATAATTATTCCTCAGTCCAAGAAAATTGGTATCAGCGAAAATAAATGAATCTACAATACTTGGATTCACAGATGGTGTTACATAATTACTGAAAAGTTGGATTTTTGAATAGATCAATTAAACTGACCTGTCACAAGATAATAGTTTAAAGCATGAATGGTTTATGGTGTAAAATGATAAATGTGTATGACTGTATGTATATCATAATACATCCTGGCCATGTAATAAACATAAAGAATTAATAATTGAGCATTATTTTATTTCTTGATTAATAAAAGTTACAATAGACTAGAGAAAAGCTAACTGGTAAAAAGGAATTCAATGAACACATTGTATTTAAAATAAACAAAAAGTTTTATATTCACAATAATCATTGTTATAAGGGAAAAATATGTTTTGTACCTATGTATATTCCCTGAGAAGGAAAATTTGTTAAATGCCATTATTTATATCATTTTTGTATTTTAAACAAAAAGGCATTGTTAAAATACATATTGAATATTTATAGTTCTGCAAATTGAATCAATTTTGAAATACTTCGTTTTTAGAGTCACTTTGACTCTAAAACTGACCTTCTCCTTATGTTTTGGTAATGCAAAATTCTAACGTTTTACCTCATTACAAGAAAGTGTCGACACTGTAGCTATTTTTAATTATACATGTAATTCTACTTTTTAATTGAAATGCATGAAATAGTAGACCAAATATGTTGCATCACTGTATATCAGTATGTTCAGAAGAATGTGTATAAAATTAGGAGTCAAATCAAAATAAAAGAATTTAATTCTACACAACTACACATAAAACTACTTCAGTAAGGAAATCTCTAACAACATGTCAACAAGAATCATATCAAAATCATCACGTAACAATATTAATATAAAATTATGTTCAAGTTGAAATAAATCAACTACTAGTATGTGTAGGGTGACCATACTTTGGCAATGTTTGGCATACTTTTATCACAGCGAGAGAAATTGTTCTCACACCTAAAATGTTCAAAATAATGTTTCAAATTAAGTTTTTGCATTGCATTTCATTTTGGCACTCGTTAAAAAAGTTTTCTCTAAAAAATATCAATTATATTCATATCTTTATTTAGAAAACAAAAAATGATGAATAAAAATGATACAATGGTGTGCTCAAAAATAACAAATAAATCTAATAAAAAAATGTTTGTAGAAAAAACACAACAAAATTTGTAATCAACCTCTTTATAATAACAGACAATTTTTTTTCAGAAATGTTCTTTAAATATTATTTCTAGCTTCTCAACAACAATACCTACTGTCCTTTAACTAATTTCATAAATTTTATACAATTAAGGTATAGCTATAAATTGTTAAACACTGGGCCACTACATCAAATGAGCATATGTGTACTTAAATCAGGTGGACTACCTGAATTAAATAAAAAAAATAAAACTATTTCGACCACAGGATTTTCAGTGTTAAAGGGAAATAATTCTTATGGTGGGATTACTATATGTTGCATTACAATGCATTAAACTGTTTCAATATATTGTACTACAGGTTTTAGATCTAGGAAAAACTGGTTAATCCTACATCTTAATTTTTTTCCAGTTTTTGAAGGTTGTTTATTCATTACTTGGAAAAGCCAATTCCAAAAGATATTAGGTTAGGAGTTTAAAGAAGGAATTCCAAGATTTGTATGATTTATTGGACAACTAAAAGAACATTGAACTACTGACAAAAATATTTGATTATTCCAACATTCAGACTTCCGATTTGGAAAAATTAATTTCAAGAGTTGATGTTTCAAAATAGCATGCTGGAAATAAAATGAAGTACATGTCATACACAGCAGATAAATCACAATGTCAAACCTAGGGAATGTTTATGGTTTGATCATTTTCTTGAGCTTGTTTAAAATAAGACTTTCCTTGGAATTTGAATTTGCAACCAAACATCTTTCCATAGTGGACTGTAGTATAAAGAATGTTTTGTTAAAATACTAGGATATGTACATCTGTTCTGTAAATATAGACAAAATTATAACTGGGTGCAATAAATACCAAGTATTCCTAATGACTATAAACTGCAAAATATGCAACACCTGACTCAATACCCATACAATCTTTTGGGTAAATGAACTCTTTATTGAATGAAATAAATTATAAATGATTTTCATTATGTTCCAACACTAAAAACATGGGGAAACTTGTAACTAGTGGACAAGAATTTTTGGAGGGTGAAGTGCAACATTGTAACATAGATTCTAAAAAAATCTCTTAATTTTCAAAAGAAGCAACATACAATCAGGTTAGAACTTTTTAGTGTTTATTATAAATGTAATTCACACATGCACTACAAATTTTTATATTGTTAATATGTATATGTTCTCTGTAACATTTGTTTTATGAGAATAAAGTACTCATTCATTCAACATTGGATATTAATCTGTTGTGCTTGCAGGTCCAGAATGGCGCTCTGAGCTCCAAATCCCTTAAGGGATTAATTGGATATGTGATCAATATTTTTATTTGCTATTTTTAGCTGCTTCAAAACAAACACTTCCTCTACCGTGAAAACAGATTCTCATGAATTACATGAATCAGTGGTATGATTTTTTCATGATTTTTTAAATTCTTAACCTATTTAACATAATTACTTCATAAATTTAATTAGGAATCAACTCTGAAATGTCTCCACAATAATACCAATTAAAAAAAAACTATCTAAAAAAAGCTATATGAGTGCTCCCCTAAATTCCATCACTTCTTGTGCTTTATACTAATATGCTAATAATACTCACAACCACCAAGAGTGTGTATATACATTTTACAGTGTGTGCATAAATGTGGAAATAAATATCTTAAGCTATTTCTACACTAGTCACAAACTTACTTGTTTAAACATTTGTAATTTTCTTCATAAAGAAAATGATTGCACAACAAGTGCAGCAAAAAAAAAAAAAAACACCCCATGAATTGAATAACAACAATATCTGTTTAATCAAAAGAAATTAAAAAAAAAAAATTTATTTCAATTTCTTTTGAAACTGAACTTCATTAAATTAAGACTGTATCAATAATGCAATACACAATAACTATAAAGAGAAAAATAAAACTAAATAAACACATATATTTGAGTCTGTTTTGTAGCATTTATATGAAATCACTTATTAAACAATTATAAAACTCCTCTGATCAAGACACAATGAATAATGACTGAGGTTAGCACAAGCACCACCATAAAATGTGAAAATGCTAATACAAAGGAATTTAAAATTTCAATAGTCGACCATCATTTCTTTTCTTTATAATATTAAAATAAGAAGATGTGGTATGATTGTCAATGAGACAACTCTCCACCAGAGACTAAGTAACATAGAAGTTAACAACTATAGGTCATCGTCAAACCTGAAAACTATGGTTTGAATATTCCCTGATTGTTTTCCTTGACTACCATTAATTGGTATTTCTTGAACTATCTATACTTTTAATAGTATTTATTGCCAAATTCATTGCAATAAAAAGATATGAACAAAAAGAATAATTATCTAAAAATTAACAATATAGCACCATAAAGACTATTAAAGTAAAAAAATATAGCTTGAAACAATATACATTATTGCATAGGATTTTCCATTATTTCCTGTTATTGACAGCCAGAAAAACAAATTGTAAGCATCTATTTTTCTGTAACTATCTTCTCAATGATTCTGTATCTCTCACACATTTTGTCATAGACCTGTAAATATAAAAGAAAACACCATCTGTATTTTAATACTTGTAGTAAAATATAATAAATTTCATAGTACCATGTCAGCTCAGTTAGTACAGTTAGTATTCTCATTTAATTATTGACTAATGTCTGTAAGTACAAAAAAATCCATGAAAATAATGAGAGAAAATTGATAAGGGCTATTCCAGAAAAAATACCTGGGGGGAGGGGATCAGAACTCCATTCTTATTTTGAGGTACCACTAAAAGAATTTAAGTGTTCTGTGTAATGCATAAACATTTGTGTAACTGTTGAAATGCCCCCTTATAGGTTAAACAAAATAACTTTGAGTTCTTGATTCTCCAAGGTATTTTTTTCTGGTAAAGACCTTACCCACAGAGTACCAATATGATACAAAACATTCATAAAATACTGCTAAAAGTATCATTTTTTTTATTTGATTTGGTTTCTTTCAATTTTCATCTTATTTGCACAATTTTATGGCAGAGTTTTTGAGAAAACTGAAATATTGATGTTAACCAATGACCTTCTGCAAGTAAAAGATAAACTCTATAACATACTAAAAGATTTGGTACACCTTTCCAAATAACCAAAGTGAGTCTCAAACTTAAAGAACAAGTAGATTAATATTATTGAAACTACTGACCAAAAAGACTGCTACATCAATTATAGATTTGTTACTCTTGAGATTTTATTCAATTACCAATAAAAAAAATTATAGAATAAAACTTGAGCCTGAATTGCCAACCTGAACTTAACTTTCCTACAGTAAATAGATGCCTTAGTAATCATATCTTAAGGCTAGCATGGACACCATTTACATATGAAGTTCTAAAAGAGGATCCTACATTTGATCATATACCCAAAGTAAGATTGCAATCAGGTATCTCAGGATTTTTTCAAATTTTTTTATTTCAACTATTGATGAAATTTTCTTTTTTTAGTATAGGTTATTTATAGTAACTGTACCTGTGTTGGTCAAATAGCAGGCATATCTGACAGAATTCTTAGTATAAACTCCATAAGGATGATTGTGACCAAATCTGGTCAAGATTTACACAGAGGCTTCAGAGGAGATTTTTTCAAACACTTGTGCATTTTTTGTCATAGGTTAGTATGTCTACATAAGCTCCATTATGGTTGCCATATTGGACAAGTAGCAGTGTCAATTTCCCCCAACCTCCCCACCCCAGAAAAACAACCATTCAAAGGCTATTTTTATATATAAAAAAAATATTTCAGAATGTTATATTTTTAGCAATGGCAGAATCTTGGTAAGCTGGCAAGGGTATTTAATGGTAGAGCAAGGAAAAACAGGCACCCAACAGATATTTTTTTAACATGTTGCAATACATCCAATAGTTTAGTATCTAAACATAACTTCTGCTCTGCCAATTTCTAATTAACAATCATTTGAAGACCGTTTTACTCAAAACTGATTCAGATCTATTAATTTGATCAGATACTTTTTCAAAGGCTTTTCCAAAGAATTTTCATCTTTTTAGAAATGGTGATCATCATGGTTGCCTAAATGAGATATTGGACGTTTTATTCTGAAAAGGCGCTTCTTTGAATAATTTACAATTGAATGCATTTGACCCTAAAATGTTCACATGCAAAAAGAATTCTTCACTTTTAGATACCTTGTAATATTGATAAAGTAAATTTGAAGTGCTAAATGGTAAATTTGTGTGGTTAAATATCTCAGCTATTGCTTTTGCTAACAAAATGACATGTTTACCTCAACACAACCTGGAGTGGGTTTGGCAACACATACTGGCTCAGGATGATTTTTCACAACATCTTCAAATTGCTTGCCTGTACAAGCTGAAAGAAAATAATCATGTCAGATTTACAGGTGTTTTTTATCTTCTGATTATGATTACAAAAGAATTGCTTTTTAACATTATGGTGTTTTATATCATATATGTTATATATGTAATATAAATGTATTTTTAATGTATGTTTTACAGTCTTTCATAACTCTTTTTAGAGTGGCTCTTTTATAAATTGATCTGTTATTATTATATTGTGTTTTATATTAAATGTTTTAAAGAGGTGAGACTCTTATAAAGTATTTGTTTTGTTTGTTTGTTTGTTTGTGCAACTATATGCTGTCCTGACAAGGTACTCCCCCTTAATGATAACATTAAGAACATGTTTTACAATAGTTTTTTTTTGAAATGTTGTGGCTTAAATCATATACTTAAAACATCTTTGATGTCCTCAAACCTTAAACAAGATATTACTCAATACCATCAAACTTCTTTTCATGTAAAAATCGTGTGAATTCTGAATTTAATGTGTGCATTTACTATTGCAAATCTTCAATAACAGATTAGAATGTGAGATTTATTGATGCCTATCCTGGTAATACCCTGAGAGAACATTACATTATTGATGCCTATCCTGGTAATACCATGAGAGAACATTACATTATTGATGCCTATCCTGGTAATACCATGAGAGAACATTACATTATTGATGCCTATCCTGGTAATACCATGAGAGAACATTACATTATTGATGCCTATCCTGGTAATACCATGAGAGAACATTACATTATTGATGCCTATCCTGGTAATACCATGAGAGAACATTACATTATTGATGCCTATCCTGGTAATACCATGAGAGAACATTACATTATTGATGCCTATCCTGGTAATACCATGAGAGAACATTACATTATTGATGCCTATCCTGTTAATACTCTGAGAGAACATTACATTATTGATGCCTATCCTGGTAATACCATGAGAGAACATTACATTATTGATGCCTATCCTGGTAATACCATGAGAGAACATTACATTATTGATGCCTATCCTGGTAATACCATGAGAGAACATTACATTATTGATGCCTATCCTGGTAATACCATGAGAGAACATTACATTATTGATGCCTATCCTGTTAATACTCTGAGAGAACATTACATTATTGATGCCTATCCTGGTAATACCATGAGAGAACATTACATTATTGATGCCTATCCTGGTAATACCATGAGAGAACATTACATTATTGATGCCTATCCTGGTAATACCATGAGAGAACATTACATTATTGATGCCTATCCTGTTAATACTCTGAGAGAACATTACATTATTGATGCCTATCCTGGTAATACCATGAGAGAACATTACATTATTGATGCCTATCCTGGTAATACCATGAGAGAACATTACATTATTGATGCCTATCCTGGTAATACCATGAGAGAACATTACATTATTGAAGCCTATCCTGCTAATACTCTGAGAGAACATTACATTATTGAAGCCTATCCTGTTAATACTCTGAGAGAACATTACAATCAAAAAATTAAAATTAAGTTTTAGTTATTCTGTTTATCCTGTAATATTTTTTCGCAATAATCTAAAAATCACATTAATCATCTAGTTATTATAATTTTTTTGTAGGTATTAATTCAAGATCTAAAAAGTTAGCTACCAGGAATCAAAGAACTGTTTTCAGTGAAAGCTTTCACAAAAAAACTTGACTAATATATATATCTTGTGGTAGCATTAGGCTGACTTTCTGCATGAAAAATTGCCAACACAGACAATACAGAAGACATGACATGACAAACAACAAATAATAATCCTGCTCAAATAATCTTTATTTGATTAGATCTGGACTGTGAAAAATATTAATGGGAATCACACTTGTGTAAAATATAAGACCTTTGTTTTTTACATAAATGAATTGTTTTACATTTGTCATTTCTAGGCCTTTAATAGCTGACTATGTGGTATGGGTTTTGCTCATTGTTGAAGACCAAACGGTGATCTATAGTTGTTAACTTCTATGTCATTTGGTCTCTGGTGGAGAATTGTCTCATTTGCAATCATACCACATCTTCTTATTTTTATATTGTCAAGGATGTTTGTGATGACAAAATATCATTCCTCTGAACTTTCAACATTTAAGCTACAATTTAGTCACAAATCTTAATTACAATTCTTTTTGTTTCAAGTATTAATGAAAGAGGAATTTTGAAATAATATTTTGTTATAAGCAGTCAGTTAGGCCCAAATTTGTCAAAATAAACTCAAAAACATAGCTGATGTATTACTGACTTGCAAGTAATTTAACCTCATTGAATTGTATTCATGTGACCTTCAATTTAACCCCTTAGTTAGAGATGGGTTACGCATGTACTAGGCGTGTTCAGCTATTAAAAGGAAAAGAATGTCAACATAGAAAGTGAAACAAGGGTGAACCATTTTGTTGACTGATTTGATCCACAAAAAATCATTCCGATACAGGTAAAATCGATAACATATTTTTTAACCCATATATGAAATCAAACAGACCTAGACAAATCCAACTGCATGTGCTTGCTATCTATTTATATTTATATTTATGTTTATATTGGGTTATATGACCGATGTCAGTCTTTGGAGGTCATCTTGATGGTTAGTTTGATGGCATAAAGACTAAAATACATATCATCAAGTCCATGCATTGTTAATTGTTTATTTTAGACTTTTTGTAATTTGTATTTACATTTAAGAATGTTATAAATCAAATATGAGAATTTGAGTCAAATTGGTGATCATAAATTCGAATTAAGTCACTAATGCATTGAATGTAGGTAAATATAATCAAATTCCTTACTACTGGTAACCAAGATTGTTTCTTTTGATAAACTACCATTCATCTATGAAATGTGCTTGCTTAGAACTTTATCTTTAGACCAGAGTCGTTCTTATATTAAATATGGGTAAAAGTGATGTTATTTTTAATGGACCTCTTTTGTTATACAATACTTGTCCATAGACATTACATTTATTCCCTAATGCAAGTTAGTTTCATGATCTGGATCTTAAAATTAAACTCAAACTAAGTCACTAAGAAGTGCTTAGATGTTAAAACTTGACTGGAACAGATTGACAGGACTATACATAAAGTGAAAAAATGAACCTTCACATTCTTGATACTAATCTAACTTGGCTGTCTTTTTTTTTATGAATATGATTAGTTTTATTTTCTTGTGTGTATAATGGAAGAAAGTACAGGAATATATAATTTTAATGTTGCACCTTGTATAGCTCTATAACATCCTCCCAAAGCTGCTGAATCAGCTATTTCTGTTGTATAAACTGGAGCATTAAATACATCTGCCATTACCTGAAAAAAAAGAAGTCTGAAAACTGGACAATTTGTGTGTATCTTTTATACATACCATCTAATAACAGTACTACTGAGAGAGGTTGTGAGTCCAAGAATTAGTAAAAATTAATAAAACTTTATCAATAACATATATCAGTATTTCTATTTATTTCTATGGAACATATTGTTTTATGTGAACAAAGACACACCTCATTTTCAGTTAATTTGGGTCGAAACCTTAATTTGTCATAATTATGTTTCTGAGCCCTCAACCAATCCCAATTATGCAGGTTTTCAAACATCATCTAAGAAAGTAATGCAGTTTGCCTGTCATCTTTACCCATGCAACAACCTGCAGAATCAGATGACAACAGGTTGATTTTATGATCAGATTGATTTCTCTTACCTGCTGTATAGCTTTATTATTTGATGCTCCACCAGTAGCTAGTAGTCTTGTCTGAGGAGCTGCAAAATGTTTATTAAAGAAAAGATAATATAGTATTATATAACTATAACTACCTATAACTGTAGTCCTATAATATAAGACTTTGTAGGTTCATATCGTTTGCATTCAACGATTTTTATCAGATTTTTTTTTTTACTATCAGTGGTTCAGCATTGATAGTAAAAAAAAAAATATCTGATAAAAAACGTTGAATGTAAACGATATGAACCTATGAAGTCTTATATTATAGGACTAGGCTTCTATTATGACTTTATTAACATTATTGTAAATGGTAGTCATGTAGTCTTGATGTTTTTAATAGCTCATGATTTGCTAAAATATCAACTCTTTAAAATGACAGCATTATTTTAGCATTCAATCTTCCCTTTTGAATGTAAAAGGTAACTATCAAAGTAAATTTGTACATATTAATCTACGGGGTTAATGAGTTCAAACACCATTAGTACAAATCTGTGAAATTATTCATGATTTTGCTGCTTATGACAACTCATCCAGATAAAAATTAAATGATTGATTATGCAATGATGACAACACATTTGTTTTACCCTTTAAAATGATTATCCAGCCTGATTGTGTGACCTGTGATAGCGATTTAGATTAATTATTCATGTTGGGAAATTGCTGATGCAGTTAATAATATTCTGATTGAAGAAATTTTTTAGACTTTTCTAATTTTTGGCTTATGATAATTTTACAGAATTCTGATTTTTTCTCATTTGATTGCCTTTATACAAATCATGAAGCATACACCTGTTAGAGTTATTTTCTTACTTATTTTCATGCCTCTGAGTTCTGAATAAACCCTTCTTGCTATCATTTGCCCTTCTAGAACAGCTCTTACTTCTACATCTGGTGGGAAAACGTCTACCTGCGATACAGAAAAAAAGTTTTAGCTGAATTAATTACATCAAATACAGTACTAACACTCTCAAAAGGTAACCCCTTTTGTAATGAAAATAATCCCTTATGAAAACTTAAATGGATGGACACTGGTGATAGTGATAATTTAGTTTTGTATTGGTACATGTTGACCACTATATGTCTTTCAGTTAAATGTGTTATTGGGTTGCTGTTCATTGATGTTTATCCCTAATTTACTTTTGTTTATATTGATCTTGGATGTTTTAACTCTGGTTAGACTGAAATCTCACCAGGTTGGAATTTCAATCTTTCTTTTAAATTTATATGAATATGAACATTATAAATCATGAATTTACATGACACTTTTAAAAAGCAATCTGCATCAATGTTTTTGTTTCTTTATCTTATTCTAAGAATACCTTCTCATTCTTTTCATTGAATCTAAATGTTCCTTTTAAAAATGGCTGAACTTCAACCTGCCCAAAGAACAACCCTGAAATGAAAACAACAGTTAAAACAATGGGGCTTGAGTCTTGTAATGAAAAGTAGATTAAGTTCCTGATTATAACATACCAAAAACAAATTAATAGGATTTTTTAGAAGAAACCTGGAGCTCTAAACATTAAAAGCTTAAAATATATAGGTGTCAGACCACCAATTCACTCACTCCAATTTAGAACGTATGTAAAAGTAGCCCTTCCCTGACAAAAAATAGTGCTTTTGATGTCATTGTTTACTTAAACTAACCAACTTATTTGCAGAAATGAAACTGTTGATGAAAGAAAATATGTTTAGACCATTTTGAGCTTAAATTTACTTGTCTATGAGTTTGCATTACAAATTGAGGATTAATGCGCTCCATAGTATACTTATTTAAGATTTCCAGAAAACTAGGGGTTATCTTTAGTAGTAGTTACCTTCGGAACGTTGGTATTTTACTACAAGACTTTAAACATGGGTTGAAAATTGGCATGTAGAAAGGTGATACATGTACAATTCAGGATATACCTGGTTTCTATGAAGTTAAACTTTAGGTAAAATATTTAGAAAGCTGTGAAAATTGCAAAATTTGATTGACTAGATAGGAATTTTGAATTGATGGTCTGACACCTATATAAAGTTACACACATTGTACTAAGTAACGGGACCTTGTAGTTTATTGACCATGAGACTGTACTGATAAGACTGATTTATGATTTTCAATTAAAACAATCAACAGTGTTTATAGCTAGCGATGATAAAAAAAGAGCTCATACTAAAGCTCATTCAAGCATAAAGAAAATTATTGAAAGCTTGGGAGATGGGATTTTTTTCTTAATGTTATTCCTCCTGAAGTTTGTTTAGAATATTAACCATCATGATCAAACTTACCAAAGTTTCCATTATTTCCCATTGGTGTTGATTTCACCATATCTTCAAATTTCTCCCATGATCCAGCACATCTGTCTTTTATAGCTTCTCTTTCTAATGAACCATTCTTAAAACTGGAAAGAGTATGCAACTTACATAATATAAATCCTACAATATGTACATGTAATATACTTACATACCTTTAGGGATGCATCAAAATCTAAGAAATAATTGGATATACTGTTTACTAAATATCATATCACTTCAATGATATTGTAAATAGAAGACCAATAATATTTTTAACAATATATAAATTTTCACCACTACATTATGGTCATGGTTGTATAAACTTAAACCTGAACCCTGAAGTTTGAGGTAAAGGTCAGTTTACTTATGTCAGACAGATATATATTCCTTACAACAATTCCAAATAACGAATAGTTGACCCGTCTTACAATTTTACCAAGGAACAGAACAAATACTAGTTGAAATATTAGAACCTGAGTACTGCAACATAAAACAAAATACAAAGTCATATAACATATGCACAGTCATAAAGATACTGTTGATTGGTCATGCATAGTTGCCAAGGGAAAGACTAAATGCTGAACCCTAACCATACCACTCGAGTTTAATAAAGAAATAAGTACTATATGACATCTTGACAAAGCATAACAAGTCAAGAATTATATAAACATGTTGCAAAGTTTGGTATAAATTTAAACATACTTGAATATGTATTATAATATATCTATGAAAAAGATGCATATTCATGTGATTATATATGCACAGTAAAGCATGTATAAAAATGTCCTCCTTTACAGACCATGTGTGTCTGGATGAGGGTTGAGCTTTGGGTAATGATTAACTTAATCTTACATATTTTATCTTGTCTATAAATAAACCTTCTTAATTAAAGTTAGTATGAATAAAAAAGAAATACATCATACATTCAATGAGACAGCAACCCTGACATAATCAAATTAGATAATATGTCAAGCTCTAAATCATCAAGAGTCTAAAAATAGTCGCAAATAAATTAAACAGAAAGTATCAAAGATCTGTCATCAATCCTACTCCAAATAAACTGCTTCGCTGAGCGTAGCTGGATACGACCGCAGAGGTCCAACCCTGAACAGTTGGGGCAAAAATGGACACAATATTCAAGCTTGATACAGGTCTGAATTTGGAATGTAATTAAATATTTGACACATTATAGGTTTCTGACACAGAATAAATGTGTCAAAGAACTTGAAATTGGTTGTATGATTTGAATTTATATTCAATTGAAGATTTCTTGCTGTTGTGCAATACACTGTGCTGTTGCGCAATACTTAGTAAATCTGTTTTCAGACTATATACAAAGAATTAGCAAAATAAATTGTGATCCCCAATATTTTTTCTTTGGAAAATTGACAATTTCTTAAATCTTGAGAGAAAAAAAATTGACCCCCCTAAAAAGATTTTTTTTTTTACCACCCCCAAAATTTTTTTTTATCCCCCCTTCAAAAAAAATAACATTTGAAGAGAATTTTCTTTTCAGGAAAAAAAATTGCCCCCCCCAAAAAAAAAAAAAAATTAACCCCCCCCCCCCTTCCAAAAAAAAATTTTGAAGAAATTTTCTTTTTGTAAAATTTGGTACAAATTAAAAGACATCCATACACCTAAACACAAGTTATTGTCTGAAAACTAGAAAAATGCTTGTTTTAGACCCTTTTTGGCCCCTAATTCCTGAACGGTTTGGGCAATTACCCCCAAAATGAATCCCAACCTTCTACTTGTGGTATGAACCTTGTGGTACAATTTCAGAGCAATCAAAATACTTATACACAAGTTATTGTCCTGAAACTAGAAAAATACTCGTTTTGGCCCCTAATTCCTAAACGGTTGGGACCATGACCCCCAAAAACAATCCCAACCTTCCTTTTGTGGTATTGAACCTTTTGGTTAAATTTCATAGAGATCCATACACTTAAACTAATGTTATTGTCCGGAAACCAAATGTCTTCCGACGATGACGATGACATGATACCAATATACGACTGCAAAAAATTTTTGTGGTCGTATAATAAAAACATGAAAATATGACATTAGACAACTACTGACAAGGTTCCTGACTTGGTACAGGTACATGAATATATATGGGGTTCAGTGTTCTCCCCAGGATTTTTGGATAGCACCAGGGTAACGCGTGTGAACAGCTTGGTGAAATGATTCATACAATCAGTTGTGTCGCGTGGCGTCGCTATATTTCTAGTTACTGCAGTTTTTATGTCTCTTGTTTTGTTTTAATACTGTGGTACTGTGTTATGTCAGAATATTATTGGTTAAAAAGATCAATAAAACAGTTTGTATTCTTTTCAATATTTTTTGAAAATAAATAAAACATGATTCATTACATAATATTCATCTAAAATTTAAAGTAATTAAATCTTTTAACCATGATCAATAAAAATAAAATATCATTCAAACAGGAACATATATATTGTTAGATATACTGTTCCCAGATTCAAAAGAGAACAAAAATGTTCAATTTAAAAATACTTTCTAGTTTCTAGAAAGAAAGTTGTTGTATGTGAAAGGATTCCTGTCATAAGGAGATATAAAATTAACAAGAACAAAATTGTGTTATAATTTGAACCAGTTTCTATCTTAAATTTTAATAAAAAGAAATTTTTCACAAATTTTAAAACATTTTGCCATAGATTTCATGTACATGTAAATATTAACCTTTCTTGTCTTTGGTGATGATCAAACATAGATACAGACTTAATACTGCACTGAAATCTAAATCTTTATTTGTCATGATCCATTTAAAAAGAATTCCTAAATCTATAAATTTATCTTAGGTCTATAGATCTATAAGTAACATATTCAATGTCAGCAACAAAGTCTCCCTATTTTCCCGCCTAAATGACAGGAAGTAGATATAAATAGATTTAACATGTGCTTATGGATTAAAAATGCAAGATCACTTCTGTTATTCATTAATGATCATATGGATATAGATATCCAGTTTGAAGGTACAGTCATGCATTTTATTTATAAAATAGAATAGATTGCAGTTAATTGTAAATAATTTTGAATATTCTACATGAACTAACTGGGTCATGGGATCCTTCCCCTTTGAATTACTTGTTGACAGTTTGAAACCGGAATATCATGCAATAACTATGTCATAATTAAAGATAATTTTGGCCATGGTTTAATCAGAGACATATAAAACTATAATATAAGTATTGAGCTAACTTTATAATGTACAAAATATGTACCGTCGTGTGTACAACTATCGGGTCAACACGGTTTGTGTTCAAAGTATTTGCCGACTTGTCAGGTGGTGAGTGAAGCCTTAAAATAGTTATCTATGATCATAAAATTATGATTTCTAAATTAAAACACAAAAGAATCATGTAAAAAGTGTTAATTACATCGATTAAATCCAATCAACAAAGGATAACCTCATAAAGGTAAATCGATCACGTGGTGTAAACAATCCGTGTTGAACTGGTTTCAACTGGTCAAATTTCACCTGGAATTTTATACCGCACGGAAAAGATTAAACAAGTCGTTTAACACTTTACCGATTTACGATTTTTTAACTGAAAATTTTAGCACCACGGAGAAAAATTATACATCGCGGTAAGAACGATACCACCGCGGTAAAAAATTATACATCGCGGGCCCGTGGTCCTTTAATGGTCTGGGGAGAACACTGGGGTTTAACTCCTTTTTTGAGATCTCAACATTTAATATAAATAAGAAGATGTGGTATGAGTGCCAATGAGACAACTCTCCATCCAAGTCACAATGTATCAAAAGTTAACAATTATAGGTCAAAGTACGGCCTTCAACACAGAGCCTTGGCTCACACCGAACAGCAAGCTATAAAGGGCCCCAAAATGACTAGTACAAACAATTCAAACAGGAAAACCAACAGTCTGATCTATATAAACAAGAGTGCACACGCTGAAATGTCTCGCCTTCTTTACTAATCATTGATATTATGTTGATAGTCCTAAATATAAAGCTTTATTACAACTGTCACATAAACTTAACATTAACCAAGTAAACTAAACATTGACCAATGAACCATGAAAATGAGGTCAAGGTCAGATGAACCATGCTAGGCAGGCATGTACAGCTAACAATTCTTCCATACAACAAATATAGTTGACCTACTGCTTATAGTTTAAGAAAAACAGACAAAAACACAAAAACTTAACACTGAGCAATGAACCTTGAAAATAAGGTCAAGGTCAAATAAAACCTGCGTGACTGACATATAGATCATAAAATATTTCCATACACCAAATATAGTTGAACTATTGCATACAGTATAAGAAAAACAGACAAAAACACAAAAACTTAACACTGAGCAATGAACCTTGAAAATGAGGTCAAGGTCAAATAAAACCTGCGTGACTGACATATAGATCATAAAATATTTCCATACACCAAATATAGTTGAACTATTGCATACAGTATAAGAAAAACAGACCAAAACACAAAAACTTAACTATAACCACTGAACCATGAAAATGAGGTCAAGGTCAGATGACACCTGCCAGTTAGACATGTACACCTTACAGTCCTTCCATACACCGAATATACTAGACCTATTGCTTATAGTATCTGAGATATGGACTTGACCACGAAAACTTAACCTTGTTCACTGATCCATGAAATGAGGTCGAGGTCAAGTGAAAACTGTCTGACGGGCATGAGGACCTTGCAAGGTACGCACATACCAAATATAGTTATCCTATTACTTATAATAAGAGAGAATTTAACATTATAAAAAATCTGAACTTTTTTTTCAAGTAGTCACTGAACCATGAAAATGAGGTCAAGGACATTGGACATGTGACTGACGGAAACTTCGTAACATGAGGCATCCATATACAAAGTATGAAGCATCCAGGTCTTCCATCTTCTAAAATATAAAGCTTTTAAGAAGTTAGCTAACGCCGCCGCCGGATCGCTATCCCTATGTCGAGCTTTCTGCGACAAAGTCGCAGGCTCGACAAAAATGAGAAATGTTTGCCTATTTAAAACCTCAAAGGACTTGATATAATAATAGCATGCCCCCTAAAATAAATGAACATACACTCGGGTATGATAAAGGAGGCATAAGTCAGATTATTCAAGAAAATGGAAATGGCAGTTTATGCCAATAAAAACATAAAGATCTTAGATTTTAATTTTGAAAGCACTGGTACATACCAAACCATAATCATATAATCATTTGGGTCAATTGGGTTGACAAATACATGTCCCTCTGTTTCAGCCCTTTGCTGTGACATCCACAGAAACACTGTATCACTTGTACCAAGACTGACCTGTGTATCAATGAATAAATTAACATAAAATCAAGCAAGCTATACATATAAAGGTAAGCAACTTTGGAGGTAAGCATACAAATTCTATCTGCCATATGCTGTCTGCATCACAATCATCTTACATCTTTGCAAAGCTAAAAAGCAAAGCAAAAGCTTAATTGTTGTAAGCATAATACTGTTGAAAGTCTTTGAATGATATATATACAATATGATATATCCAATACAGTGGTACAAGCTATGTCAGTATCTTTCCTAACTGAAATTATTATGTATACATAAATATCTTAGATGCCAAGAAGAAATAAGAACATTTAATCACTTACAACTCAACAACAGTTAGCCCTAAAATACAATGACACTCTATTAAATCTTAATCAAAACCTTCTCCTCTAACAATAATGAGTTAATACACCACATCTCTATTTGGCATTTTGTGACACCTGACCAAAGATTTTGCAACACTTGACCCCTTTATGTCATAAAATTTGAAATTCATTTAATCTGGTTGTTGGAAAATTGACATAAACAAACAGGTCCCTATTTATTCATATGGATTTTTCTACCATGAACCAGTGCATTAATACTGTAATTCATTCACTATAAAAACTAGACATGACCACAATATTTTCTATACCACTATTAACCACATTATTTATATGATTCCAAATATGATAAGGTGAATCCAGAAGTAGGTAAAAAAGACCAAACAATACTTTATCATCTTTAACAACCACTTCAACCCTTAAGCTTTCTGGTGTATAGATTTCAAGAGTTCAGTTTAACATATTTTATATGCAAAATATCACAAAAAAGCTTAGAGATAAATTAGTCCAACAAGATTTCAAGGTCATTTCATTGATAACTTGGGATATTTTGTTTTAACATACATCATTCCTTTCTCTCTTATCATATCACCTTCTTTATAATAGAACTTATCACTTTTTGTAAATCTGTGACACTTTTGATGTCATACAACAAACACTTTTCCTTTGTTTTGTCAGACATTTTCTATTGTGACGTCAAATTTTTACTGGAACAGTTCAACCTTTGTGATGTGCAGTAATAGACGTATTTACACCTGTATGCAAATTTGTCCGCCATTACGTAAAATCACACAGGTTCCCGTAAACTTTGACATCATAATTCAAAACATTTGACGTCACAATTAAAAAGTGATTGTTGCCTGACGTCAAAAGGTGATTTGGAGTAGATCTAAGGTCATTCGGAGGCAAAATATAGCTAAATACCAAAAGCGTAAATATGTTTATGGAGGACAAATAGAAAAAAGATGTACATTTTGTATTATGATAAAGAACCTTAAAGTTTGTTAATAAAGCTGAATTGTAGGGTGTGTAGTGCTTTAATCATGATTATATTTCTATCTCCAAGCTCTGCTCCCGGAATTCTAGTTTTGACTGCACACTTTGTATTACCTTGTTTAGAAAAGAAATTGAATTGTGAATATCCTTTCTGTCAACCATGTAAGCACAGGGTCAGTAAATATATGACTGAATACCAACCAAGCACTACAATGTTTTAAAATGCAACAAAATTGGTCCAAAAACCAACTTAAAGAGTTTTAAACAACAGTGCACCCCAGCATTCTTTAATGAAAATAAATTTGGTCTAGGGATTGCAAAATTAAGTCAATGACCTACAGAATAAATTAATTGAACTTGATGAAAATAGTTTTTTTTTTCACTTCTTTCAACACTAGTAATTTTCTTCTATTAGTTCTAATGATCAAATGTTGTAAAGAACACCAAGTTTAGTAGGTCATTTACTTCAGTAAAACCATCTCACATGCTAATACTTCAAAACAAAAGTTCTATGTTGTAAGGTTACTTTCATCTACCTTACCATTAATTTAAATAGTACCTGCTTTATTTCATCTCTTCTCAATCCCGAAGAAACACATCTAGTGGAACTCCTGTTTGCTAATACAAGTTAATTTGTAAATATTTTTAACTGAAATTTTTTTTCATTTCCCTATAGATATACAAGGCTGAAGGGGCGTTATTTCATTTCATGTGACCTTTTTATACATGCTTTACTGTATTTATATATATATATATATATGATTCATAAAATGTTAGTCATTTACGATTAGTCTGCTATATATGTGCAGCTTCAATGGAACTTTTGTTTACCTATCTTTCTCCCTTTTAATATATAATGGAAAACAAATTGACAAACCATTCTACAGGTATAGAACCACTAATTCGGCCTAGTCAGAAAGAACATACAAGAAAGAAGTACATATTTTGAACAAAATAGTCCCTACACATAGCTGTATAAACTTTGTCAATAAGTAAAATATTTTTAATTTTGGTATCAAATGAAAGGTTAAGGACTTGGGATTATTGTAGCAACCTTCTGGAAAGTTTCTTTTGAATAATAAAAAATGATGCACACACACTGAAATGTCTTGCCTGTCTCACTTATGAATGAATTCATATTGAAAGTCTATTATATGAAGGTTTTACTACAAGTTTCACATAAACTTAACATTATCAATGATCCATGAAAATGAAGTCACAGTCAGATGAACCATGCCAGACAGACATGTACACCTAACAATCATTCCATACACCAAATATAGTTGACCTATTGTTTATAGTAACTGATAAACTGACATAACCAGAAAAACCTATCATTGACCAATGAACCATGAAAATGAGGTCAAAGATCATATGAAAACTGCCAGATAGACATGTACACCTTACAATTATTCCATACATCAAATATACTTGACCTATGGCTTATAGTATCTGAGAAACAGACCAAACCAAAAATACTAAACATTGTTCAATGAACTATGAAAATGAGGTCAAGGTCAGATGAAACCTGCATGTAGGACATGTACACCTTACAACTATTCCATACACCAAATATAGTGGCCCTATTGCTTAAATTATCTGAGAAAGATACCAAACCACAAAAAACTAAACATTGTCCAATGAACCATGAATTGGGGTCAAGGTCAGATGAAACCTGCCAGTCGGACATATACACTTTACAATCATTCCATACACCGAACATAGTTGACCTACTGCTTATAGTATCTGAGATATTGACTTGACCATGTATTTTTAACCTAGATCACTGATCCATGAAATGAGGTTGAGGTCATGTGAACTCTACCTGACAGACATGTACACCTTGCAAGGAACTATATGCCAAATATAATTATCCTATTACTCATAATAAGAGAGTATTTCACATTTTCAAAAAAAACAAGTGGTTTAAGCTGTAGCCGCCGGATTGTAATCCGTTTGTCTCGCATTCTGCATTCAGCACACATCTGGATAAGGTATAGTTTTGACATGAAATGACTATCCTTTATTTGAACTTGAGACAAAAGAGCTATGAATGCTTGAAGTTGCAGAATTTAACATAAAAAGCAATGGGGCTATGAATTAGTGGTTTTATTCCTACATGTCTGTCATGTTCTTGTCTATAAAGTTTGTTATGCAAATATATAACAACCAAGGACACATAAGAGGTACACAGTGGATTTCTCTTAATGGCTTACTAGTAGCCTAAATGAAATAGAAAATTTTACATAAACAGAAAAATAAATTTAACAAAAGAAAAAATAACACAGATTGTTTTACCCCTAAATTATCAATCATCTTCAAAAACAGCATATTCCTTCTGACATTTAAGGTCATGTTTTAAAAATTTTATACTGATTAATTTGTGGACAAAATATTTTTGATTGCAACCTTGTTACTTTTCAAAAATCTAAAATAACATAGATCAACTGGATGTGTTTTCACAAATATTTTCTTTAAAAAGTTGAGGTGAGCACATGTAAATATGAAATTAAGTATAAATAACTTTTGATTTCACTTCAATAATTCATTTGTTTGACACACTTTTTTCTTTGAGATTTTTATTTCACAAATCCACTGAAGCTGTGTTAGTAATTCATTCTTGATTATGATGAAGATGCAATGCCTCATGGCAGGTAGGAAATAACTGGTGCATCACCTAGACACTTACCCTACAAAGTTATAAAACTCATCTTGATGCACAGGGTTTATATAAGCATCGCCTATTAAAATTGGTCGCCAATCTGGTACCCAGAGGAAGATACAATCACTGGTTCCAAGACTAAACTATGAAATGAGGAGCAAAAAGTTCTGATCACCTTGTGAGCATGCCAGAACATGAAGACATTGTAGAGTAAATAGATATGTAACATGATTGTAAGATAATTTTACATCAAGACATTTTTTTTAATTCTACATATTTGAAAAAGTTGTACAAATTTTGATTTTTTTTCTACTTTTTCCATTGGATCATTCCAATCCACTATTCGAATTTTGCTATAAATCCTAAATTTCAAAGAAATGGACAAATTCCGGGGAGAAGAAAAAATGTTTTTCAAATAAGTTAAATTTGTTGAGTACTTATAAAACTAGAGGCTCTAAAGAGCCTGTGTCGCTCACCTTGGTCTATGTGCATATTAAACAAAGGACACAGATGAATTCATGACAAAATTGTGTTTTGGTGATGGTGATGTGTTTATAGATCTTACTTTACTGAACATTCTTGCTCCTTACTATTATCTCTATCTATAATGAACTTGGCCCGGTAGTTACAGTGGAAAATATTTTGTAAAAATTTACAAAAATTTAGAAAATTTATGAAAATTGTAAAAAATTGACTATAAAGGGCAATAACTCCTTAAGGGGTCAATTGACAATTTTGGTCATGTTGACTTATTTGTAGATCTAACTTTGTTGTACATTATTGCTGTTTACAGTTTATCTCTATCTATAATAATATTCAAGATAATAACCAAAAGCTGCAAAATTTTCTTAAAATTACCAATTCAGGGGCAGCAACCCAATAATGTGTTGCCTGATTGGTCTGAAAATTTCAGGGCAGATAGATCTTGACCTAATGAACAATTTTATTCACATCAGATTTGCTCTAAATGCTTTGGTTTCAGAGATATGAGCCAAAAACTGCATTTTACCCTATGTACTATTTTTTAGCCATGTTGGCCATCTTGGTTCACGGGCGGGGTCATCGGACACATTTTTTTTAACTAGATACCCTAATGATGATTGTGGACAAGTTTGGTTAAATTTGTCTTAGTAGTTTCAGAGAAGAAGATTTTTGTAAAAGATTACAAAAATTTACGAAAAATGGTTAAAAATTGACTATAAAGGGCAATAACTTCTTAAGAGGTCAACTGACCATTTTGGTCAAGTTGACTTATTTGTAGATCTTACTTTGCTGAACATTATTTCTGTTTACAGTTTATCTCTATCTATAATAATATCCAAGATAATAACCAAAAACAGCAAAATTTCGTTAAAATTATCAATTCAGGGGCAGCAACCAAACAACGGGTTGTCCGATTCATCTGAAAATTTCAGGGCATAGATCTTGACCTAATGAACAATTTTAATCGCATCAGATTTGCTCTAAATGCTTTGGTTTCAGAGATATGAGCCAAAAACTGCATTTTACCCTATGTACTATTTTTTAGCCATGTCGGCCATCTTAGTTCGCGAGCGGGGTCATCGGACACATTTTTAAAACTAGATACCCTAATGATGATTGTGGACAAGTTTGGTTAAATTTGTCTTAGTAGTTTCAGAGGAGAAGATTTTTGTAAAAGATTACAAAAATTTACGAAAAATGGTTAAAAATTGACTATAAAGGGCAATAACTTCTTAAGGGGTCAACTGACCATTTTGGTCAAGTTGACTTATTTGTAGATCTTACTTTGCTGAACATTATTGCTGTTTACAGTTTATCTCTATCTATAATAATATCCACGATAATAACCAAAAACAGCAAAATTTCGTTAAAATTACCAATTCAGGGGCAGCAACCCAACAACGGGTTGTCCGTTCATCTGAAAATTTCAGGGCATAGATCTTGACCTAATGAACAATTTTATTCGCATCAGATTTGCTCTAAATGCTTTGGTTTCAGAGATATGAGCCAAAAACTGCATTTTACCCTATGTACTATTTTTTAGCCATGTCGGCCATCTTAGTTCGCGAGCGGGGTCATCGGACACATTTTTTAAACTAGATACCCTAATGATGATTGTGGACAAGTTTGGTTAAATTTGTCTTAGTAGTTTCAGAGGAGAAGATTTTTGTAAAAGATTACAAAAATTTACGAAAAATGGTTAAAAATTGACTATAAAGGGCAATAACTTCTTAAGGGGTCAACTGACCATTTTGGTCAAGTTGACTTATTTGTAGATCTTACTTTGCTGAACATTATTGCTGTTTACAGTTTATCTCTATCTATAATAATATCCAAGATAATAACCAAAAACAGCAAAATTTCGTTAAAATTACCAATTCAGGGGCAGCAACCCAACAACGGGTTGTCCGATTCATCTGAAAATTTCAGGGCATAGAACTTGACCTAATGAACAATTTTATTCACATCAGATTTGCTCTAAATGCTTTGGTTTCAGAGATATGAGCCAAAAACTGCATTTTACCCTATGTACTATTTTTTAGCCATGTCGGCCATCTTGGTTCGCGGGCGGGGTCATCGGACACATTTTTTAAACTAGATACCCTAATGATGATTGTGGACAAGTTTGGTTAAATTTGTCTTAGTAGTTTCAGAGGAGAAGATTTTTGTAAAAGATTACAAAAATTTACGAAAAATGGTTAAAAATTGACTATAAAGGGCAATAACTCCTTAAGGGGTCAACTGACCAAATTTCAGGGCAGATAGATCTTGACCTGATAAACAATTTTACCCCATGTCAGATTTGCTCTAAATGCTTTGGTTTCAGAGATATAAGCCAAAATCTACATTTTACCCCTATGTTCTATTTTTAGCCATGGCGGCCATCTTGGTTGGTTGGCGGGGTCACTGGACACATTTTTTAAACTAGATACCCCAATGATGATTATGGCCAAGTTTTGTTAAATTTGGCCCAGTAGTTTCAGAGGAGAAGATTTTTGTAAAAGTTAACGGACGACGACGACAGACGACGGATGCCAAGTGATGAGAAAAGCTCACTTGGCCCTTTGGGCCAGGTGAGCTAAAAAGCACAGTAGTGACCATACTCTGATATCCTTGATAAAGAATTTTCATGAAATGGGTTAATTACTATTTTGAAAAATTGGATCAAAATCTAAAAATGCAATCAAATGTCAAATGAAAAACTTACAATCACTTACTAAAGAGCAAGCAAAAACATATATAACTTATTTCTATTACTAATCTACAGTCCTCGCAAATTAATGTTGAATCTTGAAATTTAAGGAAGTAACCCAAAAATGTGGTTAAATTATATTCCTATTGTTTAACTTTCATAATTTTCATTGTGACAGACACACAAATCATTTGAAATGAAAGTTTTAGTCCAATTCAATAAGATTGTTTTATCTTCATAATGCTACTAAAACAGTATAATGACTTAAAGAACTATGACAGAATTGAAAATGTGTCACATGGTAGAGCTTACCAATATGAAGCTTGCTACCAAATATCAAGAAGTTCTAATTTGTAGTTGCTGAGAAAAATGCAACAAACTTTTTTTATATCGGTATCAAGATGAAGAACAAATTTATACATGTATGAGTCAAACTGCAAGTAAATAAGTAATAGATCTAAAAATGTGTCACACAGTAAAGGTTAACAATACAGAATGTCTACCCTTGCTATACATATTCTGTAAACAGGATGTTGATGAGCAATGAGATGCATATCACCCTATAACATGCATAAGCTCAAATGAAGCTTGATACCACATTTCAGGACGCTCTAATTTGTAGTTCCTGAGAAAGGTGCAACATAAATTTCATTCAAGGCTATTATGCATAGGAATATATCAGTATTTGGTTAACTAAAAGTTGAAGAGCAATGGATGTGAAAAAGTATTACACAGTATAGTAGGCTCACATGCAGCTTTATACCAAATTTCCGGAATCCCTAATTTGTGTTTCCGAGGAAAAATCACCGGGTAAACATTTGGATAGACAAAGGTAAACCAGCATCCTTTGGAGCAAGTGTATAATAAAATATCATCATGGGTTTAGGAGGATTTGCAGATATAAAATTAATACCAAAAGAGAAAGCAATGGCAAAGTCCATGACTTTGTACGAGAAACCCCATAATAAATAATTCAGATAAAAAAACAAAAAAAGAGGTATGCATTTGCATTACCCTGTATATGGTGAAGATTCTGAAAAAGTTTCATTTAGGCCTGATAAGGGGTTTAGAAAGTGAAGGGTTTACAAATTAGTACACTTATATATGCAAATATGACAAAAGTTCATGTCATACTGAAGTAAACCCCAAAAATCATTTTGATGAAAAAATGAATTTGGAGATGAAAAAGAATAACCTATGAGTAAGATTCTGTGAAAGTTAGGCCAATTTGTGTCAAGGGGTTCAGAAGCAGAAGAGAATACAAAAGTAGGATGGCAGGATGATCAGATGGACAGACACCCTACCCTCTATCACTAAATGCAGGGGGTATAAAAATGAGTACATTACAACTCAAAACATCAAAATATAATGTAAATATTTAATGATTATTGTCTCCTGTTCATCAATCCCATATCCATTCTTTACTAACAACAATAATGTATAGCTGTCTAAGTAGAATACACTGTACACACAGGCTTTCTTAATGTGTAGTAACTAAAACAATACCAAATTCAATGCATACAATACTTTTTTTTGTAATAACCTTTAATATGTAAGCAGGATGGCAAAATTGAATATGCCAAATATAGATTAATCATTGGGACCAAAAAAAGGAATACAGGCCCTCATTTCACAAAAAATCTTACAGATAAAATTGATTGTATACAGAACAAGTAATATTGTTTAAGAAAAAATAAATTGCTTCCCCGAGCACAGCTGGATACGACCGCAGAGGTCCAACCCTGAACAGTTGGGGCAAAAATGGACACAATATTCGCGCTTGATACAGGTCTGAATTTGGATTGTAATTAAATATTTGACACATAAAAGGTTTCTGACGCAGAATAACTGTAGTCAAAGAACTTAGAATTGGTTATATGATTTGAATTTATATTAAATTTTTTGCTTTTGTGCAATACACTTTACTGTTGCGAATTGACCCCCTCTGCCCCCACAAAAAAAATTAAAAATTTACCCCCCCCCTTTTTTTTTTGCTTTTGTGCAATACACTATGCTTCTGCGTATTTAACACCCCCCCCCCCTCCCCCCCCACTTTTTTGTTGCAAAAAAAAAAAAATATTTGAAGAATTTTTCTTTTTAATTTCTGAAATCTGAAATGAGAAAAAATTGACCCCCCACAATTTTTTTTTTTACCCCCCCTTTTTCCTCAAAAAAATCTTTCCCTCAAGATATGGTCATAATCAAATTTCCAATGGAGTTTGCAACCATAATTACTCATTTAAATTTACCATAGTGCTAACTTAATCTATTTTATAATAGAATTTAAAATATGGTGTCAAATCTTTCATACAGATTTTTTTTGTAAAAAAAAAGATGCAACGTTTGCAGATATTTTTACTGGTCTTCCTTTATAAATATGCATTTCTTTAAACATAATTTAAAAGCAGTGTAAGAAAGGTAATCAAAACGTATTTTTTGGATAACCTCCCTTACACTGCTTTTAAATTGTCTTAATTGTTCATTAACCATTACTTTATACATAATTTAAAAGCAGTGGAAGGGAAGTAATTCAAATGATGTATTTGAATTACATCCCTTACACTGCTTTAAATTATGTTTTGTACTAAAGTATTTGTCCATTAACCAGGACACCCTTGTTTTTCCCCCTTTTTTGCCCCTTATTCCTTAATAGTTTGAGCCATAACCCCCCAAAGCAAATCCAAACCATCCCTTTGTGGTATGGAAACTTTTGGTATAATTTCAGAGAGATCCATACACCGTTCCACAAATTATTGTCTAGAAAAATGCTTATTTTTGGCCCCTAATTCCTTAACTGTTGGCACCATAACCCTTAAAATCAATCCCAACCTTCCTATTGTGGTATTGGACCTTATGGTAAAATTTCATAGATCCATTCACTTAAACTAAAGTTATTGTGCGAAAACCAATGTGTCTTCGGACGACGACGTCTAACATCATACCAATATATGACCGCAAAAAATTTGCGGTCGTATAAAAATGTATTTTCTTTTTTGAGACTGTCAAGATTTTAAAATTCTTCAGTCTGTAAAGATTATCAATTTTAAAATTGTAAGCTAGATTACTAATTTTCATGATTGCAATACAATTTGAACTCATCACCCTTCACCCTTCTGACATTTTTCATCAATACAGTGGATCTTCAGCTAATCATAGTAAAACAATTTTAGGTTTATTGAAGGCAAAATCATCCACATATTTGTGGGAAAATTAACTTTAAAAAATAAAACAAAGGAATTCCCTTTAAAGATTTTTTTTTCCTACAGCATACAAATATGTTGACATGCACCTTAAGATGGCACTTCACACACTTCCTTTATAAAAAGAGTTCCAAATATAAGTTATCGATTTTTTTAAAAGATTTTGATCTGAATAAAAATATAATTGAGCTGAATACATAGATACAATCAGATACTTACAATTACATCCCCAACCCTAGGTGACAGTCCTGCTAGAGATGCTGAAATCATAATAAAATCTATTAGTATGGCATATGAAATGTTCATGTATTCAAACCTCTGATATCCATGGACAGGGTTTCTGCTGGCTCTCACCATTTTCACATTTTGCGAAGAAAATAATAATTGTGGCAATTAAAAATCATGATATAACAGTTCGATTTCGACCCATCTTGTTAATATTGTTTCAGGTTTCTCAGACTTTTTCCCTGATCAAACAATACTCGGATTTCACCTTTGAACTCATCACACATATCAATTTTGACAGACAATCAATAATCAGCTGATTGCATTTGATATAGCAATCGGCAACAATGGACTAATCAATAAAGGTTTTTTAATTTGATTTTTTTGTTTAATGGAAAGGTAAGGTAAAATGGCAACACATGTCAGCGAAAGTAATGTTTTAACAAGTTTGATGAAAAAAATGGTTTTGAAGAGGGTACTTCACATCGTTTTAGTGGCGCACCTGTTTTAAGTAAAGTTTTATATCTCAACTTTTACTTTTAACGATGGTCAGGAAAAGAAAACTGTTGTTTTAAAGAAAGGGGTCAAAATTAAGAAAAATCTCTAATTTTATTCCTTGTCCTTTAACTAGGCCGGACGTATCTAATAACCTGATTGATGATAAACTGAAGATGAATCCTGTCTTCCCAGAAGACAAATTTTACAGTATCGTTAAAAAAATACAAGAATTGTTTTTCTAATTTAGTGTTTATTTATTACAATGTAAGTTATAAAATAGATGTGGAATAATAATAAAAGAAACAACAATGCTATAAACTGGATTTTTTTTTGTTAGCAAGAAGGAAAAAAAGTCCTGAACAAAATCTGTTTATGTTAGTTGGCGAAAAAAATATTGTTTTGGTGAAAGAGGTGGCGAAAAAAGAAATTGACCAAGGGGAAACCATGCCCATAGAGACATTTGCCTTGGTACCAGATATAAATAGTAGTGTATCATCATTACGATTATGTACACAAAATTTTACTTGCTCCTTCAAGTGTTTCCTCATATAAATCTATTAATGAATTTTCTGTAATATAGCAAGAGATGAAAAGTACAAGGTATTGAATTTAGAATTGGCATGTTTATGTAAGGTATCAATATTTGAACTTTAATCATTAAAAGTTACAATTCTAACTTTAACCCTTATTTTTGGGAATAGTTTACTTACAGGGATTATCTCCAGTAAATGCTACAACTTTACATTCATCAGGGAAACCATATTTATCACAGAAATAGCTATGTATATTTCCCTGAAACATAAAAATGTTATGATAAAAATAACTGATCTAATGAAGTCATAAAAATATAACATTATGGGAAAGTCGTGTACATTAGTATTTTTTTCTTTGTGGTAAATTCATTTGTTTTCATTCATAATATGTGTGATTTATAGCATTTTTGTTATCTAATTTTCCATCTAAGTAGATGCCTTGACATTATAGATGTTAACTTTGTTTTCAATATGACTATTTATCAAACCCATTTCTATCATTCTTAGACAATTTATACTTTTCCATAAGTGGTTGTTTAACTTCCAATTAATATGTGGATTACTTCTTTGAGTTTGTTGGCCATTGGTCAAAATTCTATAATATGGTAAAACCCTTATGCCATTTTCAGGTTTTGACACTGCAATGCTATGAAATTTATCTTCTATGTCCAACAGACAATATAGTCTTGTATTCAGGTTACAATAAAAAAGAAAACTTTGTATTTTGTATACATATAGTCAAACAGATGATATAACTGCATCTTGTGCAATATTTGTTTACATTCTTCAGCTAAATAACAAATTGTTACAAAGCTTTTTGTTTATCATTTGTTTCCAAAAAGTTCAAATATAATACACATAAAATCTTACAACAACGGTGGGTGAGGGAACAGGTTCTCCTAACTTTTCTCCTAGATTCTCTCCACATGCCTAAAATCCAAAGTAAATTAACTAAATCATCATTTGACCTTTATCAAAGTTAATTTGTACCAATCACATCACTACATTACTGCTTCTGAGGATTAACCATCACTGTTGGAGACTTTATGGATCCAGTTTGTTATGGAACATCAACATTTCATATCAATTAAACAATAAATTACAGTAAATTCAATAAAATGCTCTGCTGGGGCGCAGCTTGAACCGACCGCAGAGGTTGAACCCTGAACAGTTGGGGCAAGTATGGACACAACATTCAAGCTTGATACAGCACTGAATTGGGATTGTAATTAAATATTTGACACAGCATAGGTTTCTCACACAGAATGAAAGTGGTCTAAGAACTTTTTAATTTACCTATTCAAATCATATCATTATTATTTGCTTTTATATATAAATCAGAAATAATCAATTTAAAACGGAAAATTTTAAAGAAAAAAAAGGGAAAAAAAATCCCCCCCAATTTTTTGAACCCCCTTATGATTCATCACCCCCAAACTCAATCCCAGCTTTCCCTTTGTGGTATGGTACCTTGCAGTACAATTTCAGAGAGATCCATACACTTGAACACAAGTTATTGTCTGGAAACTAGAAAAATGCTTGTTTTTTGGCCCCTTTTTGGCCCCAAATTCCTAAACGTTTTGGGCAATTACCCCCAAACTCAAACCCAGCTTTCCCTTTGTGATATGGAACCTTGCAGTACAATTTCATAAAGATCCATACACTTACACACAAGTTACTGTTCTGAAACTAGAAAAATGCTTGTTTTTTTGCCCTTTTATGGCCCCTAATTACTAAAATTTTGAGGGAATTACCCCCAAAATCAATCCCAGCCTTCCCTTTGTGGTATGGTACCTTGCAGTACAATTTCAGAGAGATCTATACATTTGAACACAAGTTACTGTCTGTAAACTAGAAAAATGCTTATTTTTGGCCCCTTTTTGGCCCCTTATTCCTAAACTTTTTGGGCAATTACCCCTAAACTCAATTCCAGCTTTCCCTTTGTGATATGGAACCTTGTAGTCCATTTCATAAAGATCCATACACTTACACACAAGTTATTGTCATGAAACTAGAAAAATGCTTGTTTTTTACCCCTTTTTGGCCCCTAATTCCTAAAATTTGGAGGCAATTACCCCCAAAATCAATCCCAGCATTCCCTTTGTGATATGGAACCTTGTGATACAATGTCAGAGAGATCCATACACTTACACACAAGTTATCGTCATGAAACTAGAAAAATGCTTGTTTTTGCCCCTTTTTGGCCCCTAATTCCTAAAATTTGGAGGCAATTACCCCCAAAATCAATCCCAGCATTCCCTTTGTGATATGGAACCTTGTGGTACAATGTCAAAGAGATCCATACTTACACACAAGTTATGTCTGGAAGTTACAAAAATGCTTATTTTTGGCCCCTAATTCCTTAACTGTGGGTACCATAACCCCCAAGATCAATCCCCACCTTCCTTTTGTGGTATTGAACCTTATGGTAAAATTTCATTGAGATCCATTCACTTAAACTAAAGTTAGAGTGCAAAAACTAATGTGTTTTCGGACGACGACGACGGAGACGACGACGCCAACGTCATACCAATATACGACCACAAAATTTTTTTTGTGGTCGTATAAAAATTATACATTCAACTATCAGGACTTTACAGTGTAAATTCTACAATTTCTATGAAATTTGTTTTGACTGTAAATGTAATGTTTATATAGTATTATTAACATATAGTTTCATCTATGACTAAGGCAGGATTTATACACCAATATCAGGCTGCTTTTCAAGCAGTTGATAAACCAATTATTATACAACTGCAAAAAAATTTTGCGGTCGTATATTGGTATGACGTTGGCGTCGTCGTCGTTGTTGTCGTCGTCCGAAGACACATTGGTTTTCGCACTCTACCTTTAGTTTAAGTGAATGGATCTCTATGAAATTTTACCATAAGGTTCAATACCACAAAAGGAAGGTTGGGATTGATTTTGGGGGTTATGGTACCAACAGTTAAGGAATTAGGGGCCAAAAATAAGCATTTTTGTAACTTCCAGACATAACTTGTGTGTTAGTGTATGGATCTCTCTGACATTGTACCACAAGGTTTTACTTCACAAAGGGAATGCTGGGATTGATTTTGGGGGTAATTGCCTCAAAATTTTAGGAATTAGGGGCCAAAAAAGGGGCAAAAAACAAGCATTTTTCTAGTTTCATGACAATAACTTGTGTGTACGTGTATGGATCTTTCTGAAATTGTACTACAAGCTTCCATATCACAAAGGGAAAGCTGGGTTTAAGTTTGGGGGTAATTGCCCTAAACGTTTTGGAATTTGGGGCCAAAAAGGGGCCAAAAAACAAGCATTTTTCTAGTTTCCAGACTATAACTTGTGTTCAAGTGTATGGATCTCTCTGAAATTGTACTGAAAGGTACCATACCACAAAGGGAAGGCTGGGATTGATTTTGGGGGTAATTCCCTCAAAATTTTAGGAATTAGGGGCAATAAAGGGGCAAAAAACAAGCATTTTTCTAGTTTCATGACAATAACTTGTGTGTAAGTGTATGGATCTTTATGAAATTGTACTACAAGGTTCCATATCATAAAGGGAAAGCTGGGTTTGAGTTTGGGGGTAATTGCCCTAAACGTTTAGGAATTTGGGGCCAAAAAGGGGCCAAAAAACAAGCATTTTTCTAGTTTCCAGACAATAACTTGTGTTCAAGTGTATGGATCTCTCTAAAATTGTACTGAAAGGTACCATACCACAAAGGGAAGGATGGGATTGATTTTGGGGAATTGCCTCAAAATTTTAGGAATTAGGGGCCAAAAAAGGGAAAAAAAACAAGCATTTTTGTAGTTTCTTAGACCACATTCATTCTGTGTCAGAAACCTATGCTGTGTCAAATATTTAATCACAATCCAAATTCAGTGCTATATCAAGCTTGAATTTTGTGTCCATACTTGCCCCAACTGTTCAGGGTTCGACCTCTGTGGTCGTATCAAGCTGCGCCCAGCGGATCATTTTATTCAAAATTAAGATTCACTTTTTAAAGCACAGCTGATTTAAAATGATACATTTTGGCTGGTTTGTTAAAGAAAAACAGTAAATAAGCCTGTGTTTCAAAAATGGTTATTCAACTTAGGATTTATCATACATCTTCAAGTTACTACTGGCCTTCTTTTTATAGAATGCAAGTCAAAGATCGCTTTCACAGCACAATGTATGCGTAAACAAAATGAAAAATACAACTTACATCTAAGCATTGCTGAGACCATGTTTTAGTATTGATGTCCAACAAATTCATTCCACTTCCATCACTTAAATCTATTGGAGCATAATCACCAATCAAAATACTTGGCACAAAACTACTGACCAATGATATCCTCTGAAAAACAAAGTTAAAAAAATCATACATATACTTTTCAAGATACCTTTACTTCAATGAAAATAGTCACATTTAATAAATTGGTTGTAATTTTTAATTAATAAGTCACAATTTGTGTAATATCAACCTTATGTCAGGGTATGTGACATAGTAATTTTAAATTAAGAATTGAATATTTTTCTTGAAAAACTTATTTGGGTGTAAAAGCGTTGACCAAAGCACATTTTGGATGAAGAGTTGAAGCACTTGATACTAAAATGTGCTCACAAGCAATGCTTTTACAATCCGATGAAATTACAAAAAAGAAACATCTAATTGTAATTATTATATCAATATTCTTGAGGTTTCTTAAAAAATATTGAATTACAACTTATAATGTGACCTGACAATTAGCAGAGTGTATGCTCCAATCTGAAACAAGATTTTCTATTTGTAACTTTTGTAAATTTTTTTTTTTTTTTACTGAAGTCTCATGGAAGTGTTATAAACTGAAAATAGTTATAGAATAACTAATCCAAGAATTCAAATATAAAAAAAAATCAACTATTGACCGAACAACACATTAATTAATGAAAGTGTATACTGCATGAGTTTATTATCAGTGTTGTTCTGTCAAGAATTGAATATTTAGCATTCTTGGATTAGTTATTCTTTTTATTACAGTGACCAAGGACTTTTTAATGAAAATAAAGTAGAAAATGCAAGAAACTATATTCTTTTTATATGCATTCTCAATTCATTTTGATGGAACGTTATTGACATCTTGACAACACCCATTATGGTATGATGCAAGAGAAGTGAAAATATTGGTTGTATTTCAAATGTGAAATATTCAGTTTTACCTATTTATCTGTTTACTTGGAAATCATGGTATTTCATTAATACCAATGTAATAAGAAGTTATCTACACATCTTATCAAAAAGCATATACAATGCATATGAAACATGTAGTCATGCTTTGCCTATTTAACTATTAAGTGTGTCATTACTAGAAGCAGAATTTATAGAAGAAAAAATATTATGATAACTTATTGACAAAAACCACTTATTTCATATCTTCATTTTGGGTATTCTATCTAAATCAAAGTAATGGAATCACTCTTGGAAAGATTGGAAGAGTAGTTTGAATAATTTCAAATCATATTTAGGTATGGTGTATACAAAAAAAAACATTAATATAGAACTATTGCTGACAATTGCATTAACAGCAGGTTTTTAGAAGGATAAGCAATTTTTCATTAGATAAAAAGAGCTAAATGTGAATCTCTGATAGCGGGTCCCTTAATCTGCACAACAATTTCGTTAAAATTGCAGTTTATATCTTAACCATATAATGTTCTTTGTTGCATGTTTCACCTTTTAGGTTTTATCTTTTTAAACAGAAGAAATTACAAAACAAAGATTCTTCTAATAAATCTATTATCCTTGTAGGACATGGGACAAATAGATACATTGGAAGCTCAGAACTTTATTGTCTCCAAAAAAATAATCTAAAAAGGTTGTTTTGGGGGCATTTTGTAAGTTGAAACATAGGTATACTATTTTTCTCCTCTAAGAATTGCTTATTGATTTTGAAAACAATTATTGTGTTTATATGACACTGGAGATTAAAAGTTGTAGATTGAATTTTGATTCAATTTATGATTTTAATATTTTCCAGAAAATGGCATTGAAAATGAACTTTCAACATAAACAAATTAAAAAACTTATTTTATTGAAATGGGGATTCATTCTTAATTGCAAAAATACACATATATTCTTATATTCAAATGACTGAAATT
The DNA here is from genome assembly GCF_021869535.1 of Mytilus californianus. Classification (NCBI taxonomy): domain Eukaryota; kingdom Metazoa; phylum Mollusca; class Bivalvia; order Mytilida; family Mytilidae; genus Mytilus; species Mytilus californianus. Next base: position 24,342,980 of record NW_026262679.1, on the reverse strand, counting down.
GTTAACAGACATTAGATGGGGAATAAATTAAAAAAATATTGGTTTGCTAGGGTTAAGAGTTTTAAAATTTTACTTACTGTCATGACTGTATCAAGCAAATCACTGATAAGTGTACTATTATTGATTAGTATAAATATAACCCAATTTTTTCACAGTTCATATGTGCATACGTAAACAGACATGAGAATCATAGGGAACTATATTTCAGTGTGCATACATTTTGTAGATTTAGTAGTTAACCTGTGCTACTTCTTGTAAGGAAAGCCTGTGTCTTAGGAAAGACTTGGAACAATAGTTCCAATCTTTCCAAAAAATCTCTTATTTGATTATCAAATGTTCTTGAAAAATAAGGAGAATTATATTTTTTCTCTCTCTCTAGTTACACAACCTCTGTATTAGCATATGCTTCAGGGTCATTCTGTGAAATCTTCATAATCTGTTCACCAGTCATTCTAACAAATGCTCGAGAACCAGTTATTTCTGCTAATTTCTGAAATCATAAAAGTAATAAATGATAACCAACAATTAAGAGCATTTGATTATAACTTGATGCACTAATTTTAATTTTAAAGTGAATTTTTTTTAACACAATGATATGAAAAAGGACAATTAACATCATCTCTTTCATAAAAACTTCCTGTCTTTATAACAGTTATCTGGTTTTATTTAATGTGGACCTGGTCGAATGAAACTGGACAAAATCATATCATTCCCCAAAATATCTTGATTTTATCCAGTATTATTTGTATATTTGTAAGACCTCTTATGCTGTAAAAATGCATCAATAAAATCTCAAATGATTCATATAAAGCAAGTTTTTTTACTGTATGATTCTGAAATTAAAGATTTGAATAAGGTAGTTAAAAAAGTCAAAATAAGACTTTTAAAAGTACAGGCAGTGTTGAATTTAAGATTTTGCTGGTGAAGCAATGACATCAAAAAAAGTAATCTGTATTTTTTGCCACAAGAGCACAATGCTGTCACAAAGGTAGAAGACATACTAAAAGACCTACTGATACATCATATATTTACCAGAAAGTCACAAAGGTACAAGACATACTAAAAGACCTACTGATACATAATATATTTACCAGAGGACCTCCTACACTTTCTTCTAACTTTTGACATTGTGACATTGTACTGGCATCCATCCATATTGGAGACTCTGGTACACTAAAACCATCCTTAAATAACATCAAAATTCAGTTATTATATGTAAAATTATGAAAAGTTGAGAAACCAAACCCCACCTTGCACAACATTTGCATGATGGTTTTAATAACAGAGAATGACTTAATTAAAGGCTTTTTTCTGTAGCAATGGTGGATTACAAGAAATCAACTACTGTATGTACATTGGTGGGCATAAATACATTATATTCTAGTAACAGTATGTCTTAGTTACATAAGTTTTAAAGTGCAGACAAAAAACTTGTTTTATTGAAAAAGGATTTCACTCCTAAAGATAATTATGCAATATAAAATATATATATAAAAAATTCTGCAGTTATTCTAAAATCTATCAAACAGGTCTCCTTCTCTGCATTTGTCTAAAGCAGATTTTCACTTAACTACAAGTTTGTAAATATTGTGAATACTGAATACAATAAAAATATTGTGATTTTCAAAAATATAAAGGACAAGGTACGATAAGGGGTGTTTTTGGCCCCCTCTCCAAATAAGTTTATGTTAATTTCATTAATGGTCTTAGTATAGAAACTTGAAAAAAACAATGATTTTATAGTGTTCCGGTGAAAGGAAGGTTGCCTAGCAACGGTTTTTATTAAGTATAAAAATTATCAAATAGTAATTGCTTTACCCGTACAAATTCAAATAATTCCAAATTATATTGTTTGTCCAAGAAGAACTTGAAGCCACAAATGAAAAGTCCCTTTGATTTCGTTTACTATATGCTTAAAAACAACCTAGCAACAGAAATGTTACCTAGCAATGGTTAAAAAATGGGAGTTTTCCCCCTCTGAAGTATGCAAATAGCAGTTGTTTGAAAAATTTTTCTTTTCCATATGGTGTTTCATTCCCATATATACTATCACAAACATCTTTATTCTTAACAAATTCCGTATTGAGCATAACAACACAAATGTTGCTTAGCAACGGCAAAAAATATTTGAATTGAAGACAACTTCAGATCAATTAGTCATTTTATTGAACAAATTAAATTAAATGTAATGCAGATTGTCTGTTGATGAACATCTTTTAGTTAGAAATGAAAAGTTAGTTCAATTGTAGTTCACATGATGCTTATTAACAACTTAGCTACGTAATAAGTGCATAGCAACCGTTCAATAATGGGTTCTTAGTAATTTTGGAAAAATGTACTTTCTCATATGGCGTAACACTATAATACAAACATCTAGAGTATCATTAATCTTTTTTGACGAATTCCATATCGAGCATAGGAACCCACATGTTGCTAAGCAACAGCAAACGTTTTTCTTAAATTAAAGACAACTACACAACCTATGTTTGAATGTGAAGGTCTTTTCACGAAAACAAGAATATAAAGGATTTACTAATAAACAGTTTTTAAAGATATTTAACAGTTAATGAAATGAAAGAGACGTGGCTTGTACCACACACAGACCTCGTCTTGAATAAAATGTCTTATCCAGGCAATTAAGAATTAATGTAATGTAGGATGGGGATGTGATTGTGTCCCCATGGTACAAAACCTATGGTGAATTAGAAATGACCGTTATCAAAGCAATGGGTGGGGATATAAACCATTTTGGAGATAATTAACGATTCATTATATAACGTGAATTTGACCTCAAGGTATTATTCTTTCGGTGCAGTAAAAAGAAATTGACATAGCCTATAAGAACATATATGGTTTTAGGGTTGGACTTTTCATTTGTAGCTTCATTTTACCTTGAAAGTCAAAGGTCAAGAACTCATTTAATGTATATATGTTATCAATAATGACCTCTTGTAACACATTGTATATGTGTCTGAGTGTTTTCCTAATAGATCAACGGGAAAGGTCATAATGATATTAACCTGATATCTCATAGCTGTACACTTTATCATATGTCAAATATCACAAGTCAATGTCAAAAAACTAAACAAGTGTGTATGAGAATAAAATTCAGAAGAAGAAGAAGAAGAAGAAGAAGAAGTGTGTATGAGAAGAAGAAGAAGAAGAAGAATATTTCAAGTAAAACATAATGTAACCATTCAGCTCTTCTTGGAAGCCAGGGAAACATAATAAAGAAAAGTGAAAAATGAGTACTGAATAAACTCCTGTTTCTTTCATGATGAAATGAAATATGGAACGATTTTTTTTTCTGTAATTAGGATGTGGATACTGTCTATGACGAAAAAATGATTTCTCTTTCCATTCGTTGTCGATTGATTCGTGAAATATCATGTAAAATTCATAGTATGTGTTTATTTTGCATTATGTATTTTTTCGTTTTGTTTTTGTGTTTTTGTAATTTGTTTATTGAAATGAACAATAATGCTTGGACATGCAAGATACTAATAAGATTATATGATTGCAAAAGACAATTCTTTGGGTGGATGCGTATGTTTAAACGAGGATTTATATTAATAAGAAGGATTCTTACTATAAGCACCCTTCATTTAAGTCATTGTACAATTAAATAAATAGAATAAATGAATTAAAACTGTACAAAATCTTGTCAAAACTGACTGTTTTATCAAATTGCACAATTTTAAGAGTTGTAATAGAATGACATTTGGTTATTTCGAAAAATTTGATAAAAGTCATTATTTCATGGTTGTAGCATTAAAATGTAATAACGCTTTGAATGCCTCTTTTGTAACTTCCGCGCTTCATCCAAAATGTGCCTCGGTTATCGCTTTAACATCCCAATTACAAAAAGAAGTATTTTATTCTTAATAAGTCCACTAATCAAATGCGCATAAACACACAGCTATAGTAATTTTTTCCAAGTTTGATTTATAATCTCATTTGTTTATTGTAAGTTAATTTTTGAATAATAGATATTCATCTTTTAAAACACCATGCACATTTTGGTACACAGTTTCGCTTTGTTAGTCATTTTCCCAACCAGCTTAAAACTAATGAGACAAACACCGTCTCAGTTGTCTCGTTGAAGCGTCTTCACCTGGAGTACCGGATATCGTGGGTTCTGACCCCGACCAGGTCAAACCACATACTTTAAAATTGGTATTTGCGGATTTTCCTTATCGCGTGGCATTAAGGGGTACGAGCAAAGACTAATTGGGTCGGAATCAGAATATATAGTGTCCAGTTAGGGTGATATGTCTTCCTGCGGACTGAAACCTTATGAGCTAGCACATTAAAAATAGTGACACAAATAACCCATGCAGTAACACGATGTACAGTAGTCAGCACTTCTGTGTTAACATAAATTATCATTGATATGGTCAAATTTATAAATTAACTGTTTACAAAACTTCGAATTGTTTGAAAAACAATCAGAATTTTGAGCCTTTTATGGTCTTTTGACCTTTTTTTTTCGACCGTCACTGATGAGTCTTTTGTACACGGAACACGCGTATGGCTTACAAAATTACAAGCATGATATCTTTGACTTTGATGCGTTTTTTTTCCTTTGATATTCAATATTTCGTCATTTATAAAACAAAACATATGTTTCTGAATGGTAAAGTTGTACTTAAAATTTAATGTTGACACCAATATCGATCTGTTGCGTAAAGAATTTATATTCAAAATTTGTTTCTGTTTAGAATACACCATTCCACGGAGATTACATGCCTAACAAATCTTTGAAGTTTTTACGCCACAAAAGACATATTTATGCTTCGACATGATTAACGTCTGTGTAACAGTGTTCTAAATATTGAAATTTAGTCAAAAAGGTACTGTTGGAGTATAAACCAGTTATTAAACAACTTTGGTTTCATGATTCCCAAAATGTCTCTGAAGTTTGTAACAGTTCATTCTGATTTTGTGTCAAAACTCGACGGTCTGCTCAATTGTAACTTTTTTTTTTTAAATAAATTCATACAATAATAAATATAGGAATATCCTGTCTTCCTTTCTCGAAGATGTAAAATTTACGTCATAAAGAAATTAACCATTATATCACGAAGAAAAGTCTGTTGTCGGATCCAGTAAATACCGGATATCATCTCTGGTCCGCAGTTAGTTTAATATTTCGATGATTCAATGAAACTACGACGATTTTTTTCCCCTTTTTTAATTTTTAACTATGAGCGTACCTACGGCCCACTAAGATATTTGAACTGCATCAACATTGATATTCAAGGAATGTCAGGTATAAATATTATCATGGGCCGTAGGTACGCTCATATTTTAAAATGCAGAAAAAGGTTTGGAAACTGCCATTTTTCTGCCTTTTTCGCGAATCTTGAGGTGTTTACAGCAACAAAGCATGAAAAATATAAGCGGAATTTGATAAATCTATTGATGTTTACAAAAATATAGGTTTTAAACTAGTATTCTAATTTATGGCATGTCACTTTTAATTTGAACGAAAATTGGGGGCTGTTCTCTTATACTTATCGTACCTTGTCCTTTATATGTAACGAGTTTTTAACAACTAAAATTATTGCAAGTTTAACTTTAGAGGTCATGACAAGTATTTTTCTATGGAACGTTTTTTTTTTTTTGTAAAAAGAGCTACAGCAACCGTGTGCTATTAAAGTCAAATTCACTTGACGTAATCCTCTGATAGTTCTAATGCTTTTCTTAAGATAATTTGACTTATTGCAGTCATCTGTATTTTACAATTTGAAACTACCATTATTTACTTTGAGCTGATCATGTAGACTAGCCATTGGTTTCAGTTTACTTAGTTTTAACTTTGATCCTTTTCTCCAGTACACACTACCATGTTGCTGCAAAGAAAAAAAATACAGTTCCACAAAACTGCCATCAAGGATCTTATACATAAAACATCAAGGAAACATGACTTAACGTATAAGTGTTTAGAGCTGCCTATAAACTATCAACAATGAGGAAACATAATCAAATGTTTGCCTGATATGTATTCTGACATGCAACAATAACCAAATCTTCCACAGTCGCTAATCTACCAGAATTTAACATATCAGTTTTAAAGGAGTAGGTCCAGTATGACCCCTTTTTGGCCCCAAAATATAGCAGTTTTACAAAATTGTTAAAATGTAAACTTTTAGCTATTTATTGGAAAGTAGAATGCTTCTGTTACATAAATATAGGCTGTTTTTTACAATACAATGCACATTTATCGGGTACTAACATCATTAAGTCATGCTAAATTACTGAAACCTTCACAATTTTAGCATTTGAGTTAAATTTTAGACGGTTTCCGTCTTAAACGGAAGTGGCCGCATTTGTGTTCATTCTTAATATTTAAATGTAAGTTGTATTTGATGATAATACATAACATATATAAAGGTTGAGAATGAATACGGATGCGGCCATTTTCATTTTTGACAAAAACCATCTGAAAAGTGACATGTTATGGCAAATTTGATAGATTTTTCATATTTAAGCTTGAATGTGAGCGTCTTTAATGACTAAATCAGTTCAAATCTTTCACTTTAACTAATTGAATCGACTGAAGAAGACACTTGAATGTTTAAAAAGTGTCCAAAATCTTTCTTCAGATGAACCTGAAATTTGAGGCCAAAATCGGCCCTTACCGGACCTACTCCTTTATACATCTGATGGCTGCTAAAAACAGGTCTAGATAGGATTGGCAAAAATTCAGTCTTTTTATTGTTCCAAAATTAGACAATTATTAGTCAATTTATAAATTTTATTCCCCTGAATCTTAATTAACATGACTTCATGAAGGAGAACAGGTTTGCAAAAAAAATATATTGCAAATTTCATGAAAAACATTCACAATTTAAATTTTGTAAAATGTATCAGATTCAGTAAACTATTAGAAAAATAAGTTTTCACATACACATCTGAAAATACCATAGAAAAATCATAAGGGTAACTGCGTTTAACAAAAAACTGTTTTGAAAGTTAAAAAAAATTTCTTACTCTGGGTACAAGAACCAAAAAATACAAACACACATTAAATAACATTTCAAGTTATTTTCAAATATTGTGAATTTGAAAATGTTTATGTTATTACACTTTTGATGTCTTCAAAATTGTGAATGTAATAAATCCATACCTGTCCACAACCGGATATACCCATGACATTGGAGAAATCAAACAATCCATTCTGCAAACGGAATAACAGGATATCCAGTGCCTAAAACACAGAAATACAGTGTAACATTAAACATAAAAACATAAGTTAAACGTAAAATACAAGAGTGCACACACTGAAATGTCTATAGATATAAGAAGATGTGGTATGAGTGCCAATGAGACAACTCTCCATCCAAGTCACAATTTGTAAAAGTAAACCATCATAGGTCAAAGTACGGCCTTCAACACGGAGCCTGCTTTACTGACCATGATTGATTATATGTTGAAAGTCTTAAAGATCAAGGTTTTTCCTCAAATATCGCATAAACTGAACATTATCAAAGATCCATGACAATGAGGTAAATTTCAGATAAACCCTGCCAGAAAGACATGTACACATTACAAACCTTTGATACACCAAATATATTTGACCTATTGCTTATAGTATCCAAGAAACAGACCAAACCATGAAAACTTAACATTGACCAATGAACCATAAAAATGAGGTCAGATAAACCATGCCAGACAGATATGTACACCTTATAACCATTCCATACACCAAATATAGTTGACCTATTTCTTAAAGTATCCAAGAAACAGACCAAAATCATGAAAACTTAACATTGACCTAACATGTTGCAAGTCTTAAGTAACATTTTCTGCTATGGTAGCTGTTTCTCCAACAGGACCACACATAACTAATTCTAAAGGTAAGGTAACTGTGATTCTACCATACAACATCTTACCTTGATCCATAATGCTGTAGGCACAGTAACTGTAACTCTGTCATCATGTACATGGACTCCTCCTTGTGTTCTGAAAAAATTCTCTGACAATTAGCCTTACCGTATTTCATGTTCTGAATTTTTTCTATGATTAAAATACCCTTAAATGTTTCAAGTGTTCCAGATTTGTTCTCTATTGTATTTCTAGCAAGCATGGGTGAAATAATCAAGATGTTGTGTATTTTGCTTTTTTACTGAATTTATAGTTGTTTGATGGCTAATACATATTTATAATGTAATGAATTGTATTTGAAGTATATAATACATGTATGTGCATGTATTTATATAGATTCTACCACTGCACCGAGTGTGATACGATATTTATCCACTCGAGACAGTTAAATTTTCAAATTTAAAACGCGAGGCTCGCCGAGCGTTTTAAATATTTAAAATTTAACTGTCGAGAGTGGATAAATATCGTATTACACGAGATCTGGTGGTGGAATCTGTTTCTCTAATGATTTTCAAACAATACGCAGGCAAATTTATTCCTTCTTTTCGAATGATCTGCAAGAAGATGTGTTCTTTCTATGTGACGTCATCAGGCATGGTCGCCTTTTTTCATGCCGTCACAATAGGAAATTCAGAGGAAAGCAAGAAAATTCGACGTCATAATCGGATTTTAACCAATGAAGAACTGAGATCAAACGAACCACACGTTGATTAAATTTTTTTTATACAATGGGTGCAGAAAGGGATAAATTAACGAAGAATTAGAGAAAACAGTTTATAGTTATGATCTGTCCAAATTGGGTGTATAAACATAATCTTACTTGAATTCTGGTAAGTCTGTGTCAAATCTAACTGCTTTCTCACAAATAAAATTCAATTCTTCATCAATAGCTACACATTTTATCTGTAAATAAATAAAGTAAATATCAACATCTATTGTCATAGATAAATCTGGCATGCTCATTGTGTTCATCTAATATCGTCATAAACATAAAGTTTGTATGATAATACAATATGAAAATATTTCTTCATTTAGATCCTCAACTATCTTTAAAAAGTTGCAGGAAGGAGGGTGATTTTCTCTCTCATTTTTAAATCATAAAATAATGTACTGTGGCTTTGGCTTTACTTTTTTGTCCTTTTTGGTTTATAGCTCTACATTTTTTTAATAAGCTTTGGATTTCCAAACAGTTTGGCTTCAAGCATCACTGAATAGACATTTATTGTGGAAATGCGCATCTGGTGCAGAAAAATGGTACCGTTAATGTAAATACTACCACTGGGTCGATGCCTCTACTGGTGGACTGTTAGTCCCTGAGGGTATCACCAGGCCAGTAGCCAGCACTGGCATGAAAATACGGATTTTGTGTTATCAAAATTTGCTGTTACAAAATTTTGGAAATTATTTTAAATTAAGGAATATATCTCCCTCATGCAAAGCTCTGATTCCTTGTCCGTCTTTGGCTTTACTTTTTTTGTCCTTTTTGGTTTATAGCTCTACATCTTTTTAATAAGCTTTGGATCTTCAAATAGTTTGGCCTCGAGCATCACTGAAGAGACATCTATTGTTGAAATGTGCAGAAAAGTTAGTACTGTTAATGTTATTCCTGGTACAGAGATGATATGAAGCAAGATTGAAATGGACATTATTTCTTTTAAAAATCAAAAATATGAAATAAATGAAATTATAACAGGTGGTAAATGATGAAGAGATATATAAATAATTGCCATATACATTATATACTATGTATATAAATTTAGGTAAGTCATGTTAGTCCAACATACAATTTTTTCAATTGTGCTTAATTAGGGGGGAGTGTATCAGATGCACCCCTTGAATCTGCTACTTAAAATTATGTGAAGTTAATTCACCTGGCCAATGTCACCAATTAAGATTTGATACTGTTATCTATTTGGTGACAAACAAATATCATCATACAGCATTTGAAACATTAGTCACATGAATTAAAATGTTACAACATGCACAGGTAACAATGAACATTTAAATAAAAAATTTTCATAAAAATATGTGTCAGTGATAGACCCTTTTTGCTGCACAAATTTTTGGCTGATTTCCCCAAAATGAACCTATTGGTCATCAGGTCAATTGTCTATCTAACTTTTTTTTTATCACAGCAAAAATAAGATTATTTATTTTAATTTTCGGCCCAAAAATTTAATAGGGTTAGAGCCTATAAATCGTAAATTAGGGACTGTTGGCATGGGTTAGAGTCTATAAATCATGTAAATTAGGGACTGTTGGCATGGGTTAGAGCCTATAAATCATGTAAATTAGGGACTGTTGGCATGGGTTAGAGCCTATAAATCATGTAAATTAGGGACTGTTGGCATGGGTTAGAGCCTATAAATCATGTAAATTAGGGATTGTTGGCATGGGTTAGATAGATATAAGAAGATGTGGTATGAGTGCCAATGAGACAACTCTCCATCCAAGTCAAAATTTATAAAAGTAAACCATTATAGGTCACAGTACGGTCTTCAACACGGAGCCTTGGCTCACACCGAACAGTAAGCTATAAAGGGCCCCAAAAAATTACTAGTGTAAAACCATTCAAACGGGAAAACCAACGGTCTGATCTATATAAAAAACGAGAAACACTTATGAACCACATCAACAAACGACAACTACTGAACATCAGATTCCTGACTTAGGACAGGTGCAAACAAATGCAGCGGGTTTAAACGTTTTAATGGTACCAAACCTTCACCCTAGAGTCTATAAATCATGTAAATTAGGGACTGTTGGCATGGGTTAGAGCCTATAAATCATGTAAATTAGGGACTGTTGGCATGGGTTAGAGTCTATAAATCATGTAAATTAGGGACTGTTGGCATGGATTAGAGCCTATAAATCATGTAAATTAGGGACTGTTGGCATGGGTTAGAGCCTATAAATCATGTAAATTAGGGACTGTTGGCATGGGTTAGAGCCTATAAATCATGTGAATTAGGAAACTTTGGAGAAGACTGCTGCTATGTTTTTATGTGTATTTGGTCATGAATAATATATAATAAACAGCTGCACCAAAAGAGCATCCTACTGCCTGTCGATACTTTTATTTTGGCATTGCACAAGTCATATCTTCTTTGACTGTCCATGGCATTAAAACACTAAATCCCTGGGATGTGTTTTAATTGATTTTAGTCTCTGATGCATGATTTTTTATTGTTAATTGTTTTTGGCTTTTAACTAGCTTTCAGTAACTGCGAGTACTCTCAAATCGTACTTTTGTGTTAATTTGACCTGTTGACACAATTTGTAATGCATTTCTGTAATTCAATGTTTACTTATTTTGTGTTATATCTCGTCTCACTATTTTCAATATGTACCACCTTTGATAAGTATTTAGTATGACGATAAATTTTCACTTCTGTACTCGTACTCTGCACAATTAATTTATTAATTTTGTAAAAAAAAGTTTACTTCTGTACTCCTAACAACAAAACTTTATATTTAAATTTACCCGTGTACATTGTTTTATTTAATGCCATTTTGTCCCAGGTAAGAGTTGTCTTTTTTATTACTACCTGTAACGTCTATGTTATATAGGCACACCTACGTTTTAATATTGTATTTGTATTGTGTTATAGATCAAACTTATTCGTTCAGTGTATGTTTACTTGTTTTTGTTTAAACGTCTTTTTGATCAAGTTAAGCCATTTCAATTGATATTTCATAGTGTGTCTTTTTATGTTGTAATGTTACACTACTGTCTCAGGTTTGGGCGAAGTTTGGTGCCTGTTAAAACGTTTAAACCTGCTGCATTTTTATGCACCTGTCCAAAGACAGAAGCCTGTTGTTCAGTGGTTGTCGTTTTTTGGTGTGGTTCATAGGTGTTTCTCATTTCTCGTTTTTTTTTTATATAGAGTAGACCGTTGGTTTTCCTGTTTGAATTGCTTTACACTAGTCATTTTGGGGCCCTTTATAGCTTTCTGTTCGGTGTGAGCCAAGGATCCGTTTTGAAGGCCTTACTTTGACCTATAATTGTTAACTTTTTATACATTGTGACTTGGATGGAGAGTTGTCTCATTGGCACTCATACCACATCTTCTTATTTATAATGATATACCCTTATTGTGCATATTGATATTGTTGTAAAAATAAAATGGGATATATACATATGCAAACAATGACCCAAAATATTTATCATGAAAGTTAAGGAAGACTAATTCTTAAATATTAAAAGTTAATCATTGTTTATATACAGTAGTGTCAGGTAAACCCGCCCACTCCCATTTACTTCCGTAATTGTCACTTCCGTGAATATTTCGGTTGCTATTTCATTCATAGGAACTGTACTTATCATCACTGCATGTCAAATTTTAAAGAAAAATCCTTTATTACGAAAATATCTAGTGATATACAGGGATCTGGAAATTTTTTCACACAATTTCAGTCATTTTGAGAGGACTTAAAAGTTGGGGCCCTTTTTTCAAATTGTCGAAATCACACTACATTCGGGTATAGATTCATAGCATCAATAAACTTGCATTGACTGTTTCTTCGCATTTACTACATGAATTTTCTTACCGTTTTTCTAAAAACGTTCAAGAACAATTTATGGAAGGCAACAGTTTAAAATTGAAATGATTTTAATGACTCAAAATGGTAAATTTTTCAGACATCGCTTACGCTTTTTTTCATTTTGAAGACGAAATTAAAACCGAAAGATTTGCGACCATACTAAAGTACGAGTAATTCCGGATTCATTTCCGGCATTCGTTCTGTTTATCAAATTGACAGGAAATAACCGGGTTTTTAATTTTATTACCTTTAAAAGTATTTGAATATAACAGATACTAGTTGCACTCGTTTAATTTAGCATGAAATCATTTTGCATTTTACGATTAAGTGTCTAATCTGGTGAAGACAATTTCATGCATGCGTATTACATAGTAAACAAAGCACATGCTTAACTCGTGAAAGATTACTTTTTTCTACGTAAATTAAATTAAGTTTTAGTATTTAAATCAGAATTGACAACTGTCTTTGCTAAAGTAATTAAATAATTAAGAAAGTTGTCATGGAATTTTAATTTCTTTATAATATTAGTTCTGAGCTTGTGATCACTGTCAGCTAGGTGTGAATTAAAAACACACGTAAAAGTGATAAGCAATCATTAGCCAATATTTCCCGGAGGCATTAACAGCCCTCAGGATTATTATACTATTACTGGAGTGGCAGTTTAATTACAGGAAAGGGATTACAAAACAAAAACAAGTGCAAAATGGCGATTAAGAAACTCGATTTGAATGAATTGACCGATATTATTTCTGAAAAAAAATAAAATTTGTCCTAAATCATGTAAATTCCAATCTGCCTTTTAGGACAAATAGCTTTCAGTTTAGGTCATGACTGGCAAATTTGACTGTTTCCTGACCCTTGATGATACATAATATAATACAGTTTCTAAAGCTAACAATAATCATATTATTGTTTACAAAACTCGTTTCTGACTTGAAATTTTTGTTTTTTCAATTGCCTGGAATCCCTTTATAAGTGGTCTATTAATAGATCACCTTTTCCTTTCATAAATATGTGATAAACTGGCCCTCCATACATATTTACTGTGCATGGGTGGATTTACAGGACAAACACATTTATGATAAAAACACAGATGACCCACTTGTTTTGCTGATTTTAAAATTTATTTCAGATATTTTTGGGGAAATGAGATAAACTTCTCAAAATTGATTTGTCCGTGAATTGATTAATATTAAATTTGATACAATTTGTATATAATTAAGCAGAAATACGTACAATCAAAGCCTTATGAGGGCTGATTTACCGGACTGCATCATATTAAAAGACATATTTAAAAAAAAATCTGATGTTTCCTACTTCATTGTACTTCGAAAAAAAAATACATTTGGTAATTCTACATTATAATAAAGAAAAAACATGATTTATCTATTTTACAAACCAAGACAAGATGGAAATTGGGGCAAAACGACCTGGTTAATGTTGTACACAAGTCCAAGATTGATTGTTCATGAACTTCATGTTTAACACCACTTTCAGCACACTAAGCTTTATCATGGCAGTCAGTTTTTTTTATTTTTGGAAGAAGCTGAAGTACCCGTAGAGAACTAATCACTTTTGGGATTCTGTGTCGGGAGAGAACCAATGAACATAGTCATAGGCACGAAAACTGACAAATTTTTCCTATACAGGCTATAGGCTATACAAGTCCAAGTGCACAGCTGGTGCTAGTTAACATATATAATTTTCAATTTAAATAAATGTTGACTAAAGAAACCCTCTCACCTGCTGTGTGCTAAAGTCAAACCCTAAATATACCGAGTTTCCACTCATGTTACCACCAAATATTTGTCGTTTTCGTCTCCCAACCATCAGGTATAATCACTAAAGTGTTGATTTTACTCACACCCTTTTCACAATTGTCTGATTGAAATTACAAAAAGTTCAAATATCTATTGTGAGCTTATCAATATTTCAATTTAGGAATACTTAAGATAATGCAGGACAACCTTTTAATGCATGTATAATATATTTGGGGAAAAGGGAAAAGAAAGTTCAAGATTATTTATTCATACACTTTACTGTGCAATACAGATAACAAAAAAAAAGTATCAGTGCAAATACGGATAGATGCGTTCACATTCCGAACCATATTGACTGCTACCATTTTTTTCGGTCCCATATTAATTTGGATATATAGGCTGCATTAGGCAGTATGTCTGTTGCTCAAACTTTTTTTCATTGCAATGTAAACATGTGTTTTTTTTGTGTATGCATTAAACCAGTAAATATTTACTTGCCTTCTTCTGGGACTATTATAATATAGTAAGTATATAAACATTTACTTATACCTTCTTCTGGGACTATTATAATATAGTAAGTATATAACAGTCCCAGCCTTCTTGTACATTGTATTTTTCCCCGATTGTATTTAGCCTTGACTCTACTATGATTAGTTAAAAAGTCGTATTGCTTTCGGTCCGACCGGCTTCAGGTCATCGTGTAACATAATTTAACTTTATCATAAACCGATTCAAAAGTACATCAAACAAAACAAAAACGGTATGAGATGTGGGTTTATAATTAACGTCAATAAATTTAACAGAAACAATCAACGATCTGCCATTAAAACGCAATTATCCAAATAATATAACAATTTAGAAGAAAGTTACCAACCTTTTACTATTTTCCCCTTTCTTTACCCTACAAGAGAACTGTCATCGGAGCTGTGGATTGAATAAATCGTTCGCATATTTACAAAACATTCATGTAAATTGATGGTGTCATGTGTTAAAACAGTTATTGGCCAATCAAATCGGTATATTTCATATACTAGTAATCCGCACGGTCGGAATGACAGGTTAACCCGAACTCCTACGTCGTTCGGGCCAAGTAGGGTCACCCGAGCCGTGCAGATTAAATGACATGTACCGATTTGCTTGTTCAATAACTATAACCAGAGACATTTATACACATATATATGTCTCTGCTATAACTTATTGCAGTAATGAGAAAATAGCAATTTTACTCATGCTTTGGATAAAGTTTATGGGGTTTCTTTTTAATCTGATTTTTTTGGAAAGATAATATTTTAAACCAACTAGTTTTGTTATGCAATTTATCTACTCGACTTTTATAAGTAGGACAATAAAGCGAAAATAATAAACTCTCAGTAATTTTCTTTAAATAAATATGAAAATAAAGTGATAAAATCGCACGAAAGAAATTGCTGCAGTCAACTACAGAGGACTTTATGCATACAAAGAAAACAAATCCACGAAAATAAGTAAATTTTGGTACGTTGACAACCAACCAATTCGAAATCATGATTAATTGAATCAAGATTTTCAATTTTCACAGCTGTCTTAATATTATATATATATATATATAGCTTGCGTCAACTTTCAATATGCAAATTTTAAGTCAATGCAGGACAGATGATCTCCCGGAAGTCACCGAATACATTTTACTAAAACAGCACTCTGGTTTTCTGAATAACTTTGATGAGAATATTTTGTCGAAGCACATCTACCAAAGTATTTTAATGCAAAACCATAGCCATAGCCAAGAAAAGTTGGGCTCGTAGTCGTCCAAATATATATATATATCTTTCATCAAAAATTAAGTTGTGCAAATGTATTTGCTACGTGTAATTTAAGTAATCAGCAGCATTTAAAGTGCTTTGTTTTGTCAGAGTAGACCTTCTATGGAAGTATAATTATAACTAGAATTAGTATTGTAACTTGCTACAAATTTTAAACCAAATTAATGAAAATAACTCTTTTTTTTCATTTTGGTGCGTTCGAAGTGTTTTATCTTGTTTACCTAAAAAGGATGTATAAATGTTTGAATAGGTGAGGAGCTTTATCACAAAAGGAACAAAAAAAATACATCTTAGATCATCTAAGGTCAACTTTATTTCAGGGGGTTGGGACCTTATTCTCATATTAACTTTAGAGTTTACCAACAGAGAATTTAACGATTTTTACCACAGAGAAAGGTAAGTTATAAAAAGACAGTCAATGTTACTGCAACATGTCAATTATCAGTTATTTGAAAATTACTTACACAAGTCTTTTTTACTTGGGACAGGCGCAATTTGAATGATCTTGTCAATGTCTAGTATATAATAGTTTTAACATCTTTATCAGCCATCGATGCATTTATACACTCAAACAATGAACAAGGCATGATGCCGTTTAAGCAGCCAAGCAGTTTTATCATTTTTACTGGAATTTCTAAAAAGATATTTCAAAGTGCGCTTGATAAATGACTGTTAATCTCTCTTCTAAAAAAATTCTTATTTTATAGGGAAAAGACAGAATCTGAAATAATGTTGACATCTGTAAAGTGTCCTGTTTGTCTCTTGACTGCTGATTTCTCAGAAATTGCACCGTACGATTTTTTTACGACCGGCCAAAACAGAAAGTACAAATGATAAGCTTTCGAATGATATATTGTTAAGCCGTGTGTTGGGTGGGTAACATAAATTTTATGGTTCATGTCAATCCGCTATTAATGCTTTTTTTAAATGCACATTTGCCCCCCCCCCCTCCCCCCCTCCCCGAATAAGGCTGATGGCACATATCATGATTAAGCAAACCGTAAAAAAGAATCTATGCACTAACATTCATTTAAATTTTCATTGCAAAATCAACACCAAATACTATTTTTAAAACAAATTTCAGTGACTAAACATAAAAGTGATAATAGATAAGTGGGCTGATATGCATAAAACTACTTCATAAAATAAGTTGATTTGTTTCGAACGGACGGATTTTTCTACATGTCCTACGATAAATTAGTACAGTGGTTTTATGCATATCAGCCCTGGTTCTTACCTTAAGTCTTGTTTGTTAGAGACTACACATCTTGTTTTTTAGAGACTACAAATATGGGACTTTATGGTTTTACATTAAAAGATAAGACTGTTTGCCAATCAAAAAAACAAAAAATCTCAGTCGTTATAGCACGTGTTATATATTATCCATAATAAGTATCAGATAAATCAAATTTTTATTGATTTTGGTTTTGTTCTTTTTACGTAATAGATATTTGATGATTAAAAGGGTGGTATTGTATTCCTTGGCAACTTTTAACGATGCATATCAATTACTTTAACCAAAAAAAGACCAAAACATGAATATCAATATTATACGTCTTATTCTAACGATTGTGAAAAGCCCATCTTTGTGAAAAGTTTATTGTTATTTCTGTATATTCAATTCTTGTGTTTCCGAGAAGAAAAAAATTGGAATATACTGGTTCCATGTTTATTTAGGGACTTATCATTTTTAATCTGGGAGGGGGGGGGGGCTGGTCAAAATACAGGGGAGATCAAGTTTTTTTCTGTATGTGGAAAAGGGGGGTTCAATTTTTTTATAAATCCAATGTGGGGGGATCAATATTTTTTGCACATAGAAATAAGTAGTTCACATACTTCAACGGAGACAAAATGTCAAGAAGAACATTACAACAGTCAAATCGAAATATATTTTTAACACCATTCATATACAATTAAGTAAGACATCACATTTTGTCCCATATAAAATGCATAGGTGCTTCATAATCCGAATAATTTAGTCGTTATATTTCACTCACTTCGATCACTAAATTAACATTCTGAGAGTATTGCATGGCAATACATAGTCCCCTACCGGTTAAAAATTCATTGTACTGGAACAAAATGCTAACTTGATCTATTACTTGTCATGGTGTTAACTATATAACAAATATCAAGTCAATATCTTCAAGCATGATGAAAAAAAGTGTGGAAAACTTGATTATTTGAGTGAATTTTCTAAGTCCAAGGACCATGACTCTGCACAAAATCACCAGACCGGAACAAAATTCGAACTTGATCTGTAACTTGTCATGATAAAACTATATACCAATTATAAATTCAAAATCTTCAAGCATGACGAAAAAAAGTGCGGAAAACTGATTATTTGAGTGAATTTTCTAAGTCCAAGGACCATAACTCTGCACAAAATCACCAGACCGGTACAAAATTCGAAGTTGATCTGTAACTTGTCATGATAAAACAATACACCAAATATCAAATCAATATCTTCAAGGACGAAGAAAAAAGTGTGGAAAACTGATTTGTCGGACTGACGGATGGACAGACAGACAGACAGACAGAGTGCAAACCTAAAGTCTCCTTCGGCTTCGTCGGTAGGGGACTAACAAGCATTACTGCCAAGTTTTGTTATAATCAGCTTAATAGTTTGAGAGAAATTAAGTATAAATTAAAACTTCTAACTATAATGCCTAATCTAATTAAAATTCTTCAGAAAACAGAACTGACCGGACCGATGAATTGAAAGCAGATTACAGTATATTAGTTTCTAAATATCATCTTAAAAAGCAGGGACATTCCGGGGATAGGATGGGCGATCATTTTAGTACATAAATCATATTTTTAAACCCCTTCTAAAGAATTTCAGGATCAAGGAGTGCTGTACAATATCATGGTTGGAAGTGTCGGACTTGAAAAACTGTGAGCAGAGTTCCCGAATGCATACCACCGTTACTCTCATATTTGTTTAGATCTCGAAAATTGAAAACAAACTAAAGGTTTATACAAAACAAAATTAAAAAGGTGGTGAGGCGCACCATGTCAGATTGATTGCTTGATCGGTTTTTATTGGTGGAGGAAGCCGGAGTGCCCGGAGAGTACCACCGACCCTCGGTCGGAAAACTGACAATCCTAGTCAATTTAGATTGGAGTCGAGCGCACCTGTCACGTGCGGGATTCGAACTCACAACCTCAGTGTTGACAGGCTAGCACCATGTCAGAGAGTCATATAACATATAATATATGGTATATCATTTTCTTTTCGCTTTCTTTGTTTTAGGCAATTTTTTCTGTTTCATTGAAATGCGAAGTCGTATCGGATATGGCCTTTTCCGCCATGATTTCAGGGATGAAAGAAATGACTAAAATATGTACCAAAACGCCATGAAGGCCGTTAAAATATACATGTAATTATTTTCATGAAATGTGATAAACAAAAGGTAAAATACCAATTATTGCACAATATTCAATTATATTGCATTCACATTTAGTATTAAAACACTGATATATCACTAATCGGTAATCTTGAAACTCATACAATTTTAAGTTAACCGATATTCAAAATTTCACAATTTCTTACAAAATGTATACTTCATTTATACAAAATGGAGATTAACGTGGTTATAAATTCAATATAATTTTACTAATTAAATCATCAAAATAATTTGGTTGAGTCATTCAATTCAATTCGGTAATTTTTCAAATTTTGCTACGGGAAAATATTGACTTCCGATAAGGAAAAGTATTCGATGAATCTTGAGGAACATGAAAGGATATTCATTACTAAATTGAGATGTGCAAATATAAGATTTCCTATAGAACTGAAAGATAGGCCACGATACCTAAAGAGAATAGAATTTGTAACATTAAAAAGTTTGCAAAATCGGAATCGGGAATGAATTTCATTATTTATTCCAATGTGCATTTCCACCATTTGCACAACTTAGAAAGAAATATGTACCTAGTTACTATAGTACAAATGAGATAAAAATGAAAAATATCTTATCATTATGCCATGTTCGACTATACAAAAATCTGTCTTTGTTCCTGAAACAAAAATCTCGAAGTATTGTTAGTATTGTTTCAGATTGTCTTTTATAGAACTTAAATATTTTGTTATATTCAGTCTCGCCTGCCATCATATATGTATGTTCTCTGTATTTTGTCAGTCTCGCCTGCCATCATTTATGTATATAATGTTAGTTTATTGTCCTCTGGTACACTCAATGTGTCTGAGGTTAAAATTTCGTAAGGGGTTCCGCTGAACCCAGTGTCTCGCCTGCTATTGCTGCTGTCAGTGTAAAAGTGTAATATTGACTTTAAAAAGTGAGTCCATTTATCAGTAAAATACGGAAATTTAAAAAAAACCTAAAAAAATTTCTTTAGATGCTTTTTCTTGGTATTGAAGATTAGCATCTGTCCAAGTTTCATAACAATCGATAAAGGTATACAAATTTATCATGTAAAAAAAATTTAATCCCAGACTGTCTGTAAATGTTAACTGTAAAAAACTAAGTCTATTTATCAGAAAATAGCTGAAAACGAAAAAAATATTTTTCAAAAGTTTGCTTCAGACATTATCTCTTAATCATAAAAAAGCTTCTGCCAAAGTTTTATAAAATTCTATGAAGCTTTGACAAAGTAATTGACATGAAACAAACTTTAACCCCAGACTGTATCAACTTGGTAACTAAAAATTAAAAAAAAAGTCAATTTATCAGTAAAATACGGGATTTATTTTCAAAATTTTGTTCTGGATACTCTAATTTAGTCATTATCAAGCTTCTGTCCAAATTTCATAAAATTCCTTGAAGGTTTGACAAAGTTATTGATGACTGAAAAACTTTTACCTCAGACTGATTCTGAATGTTTATTTGTAAAAAAAACTAAGTCCATTTATCAGTAAAATACGGAAAAATGAAAATAATTATTGTCAAAATTTCACTCTGGATACTGTATTTTGGTCACAAACAAGCTTCTGTCCAAATTTCATAAAATTCCTTGAAGGTTTAACAAAGTTATTGATAATTGAAAAACTTAAACCTCAGACTGAATATGAATGTTTATTTTTAAAAAGCTAAATCCATTTATCAGTAAAATACGGAAAATAAAAATAAATATTTTCAAAATTTTGCTCTGGATGCTGTATTTTGGTCATAAAAGCTTCTGTCCAAATTTCATCAATTTCCTAAAATTTCATGAAGGTTTGACAAAGTTTTTTATGTATAAAAAATCTTTAACCACAGACTGAACCTAAATGTTGACGCCGCCGACGACGGAATATAGGACCGATATGTCTCGCTTTCGCGACATAAATGTCGTAGGCTCGACAAAAAGGATTTTGAACTTTGATAAGACCTCGGGTTCAGCAATCAATATAAAAAGCGATAATCAGAATATATACGTTGAATAGAAAACATGAACCTGAGGTCTTACGGATAGGTCTACATGTAAGATGGCAATGATGATTCTTGGAAGTGATCTCATTCGGTGGTTTTGGAGACGTTGCGAATAAAAAGTATATCTATGCAAAATGACTGATGTTTCTGACGGATTAAAAACACGCGCATATACGCTATTGAATTGAAAAGACATAAACAAATAATTATAATTTTGACAGTTCTCTGTTTTGGAACCCCTTTTTTTTTTACCTCTAAAACTAAACAAACGTTGTCGGAATCCCATTTAGATAGAAAATTGAAAGAGGCAAAAAACTGACCTTTGAAAAGAATCTGAATATGCCGTAATTTTAAAATCCTTTGCAATGAATGGCTAGATATGTCCTATTTTCGATGCAAAATATAGTTAGCATGCACTTTGTGTCCGGGATACACGTATATGTATGGGGTAAACAAATGAGTACAAATCTAGACACAGCGTTAAATTTATATATAGATAGAGGACACAAGTGGACACAGAGATATTTCCATCATTATATTATTAAGAATTAAAGAAACAAGGGATACAGACGGAAACAAATGGACACAAGGTTATTTCTATATATTATAGAAACTGGAGGCTACATGTTTTTTTTTATGTTTTAAAGAACAATTTCCCCTATTTGGGATCAATCAACTATTTCGGCCAGGTTGATTTACATGTAGATCTTATTTTTGCTTCTTAGTTTCTCTCTGTAATCGTATCTACAAAAATTGTAAAAAAAACATATTCAATGGCAATAACTCCTATTAGTGGTCAATTGATGATTTCGTCAATGTTTTTACCTATTTGTAGATTTTTTTTAATGCTTGTCTCTTTGTATCATATATTATTAAATATGTTAAACAAAAAGATTTTAAATGTGCAACCAATTGACATTTAAGGCCCAATAACTCCAAACGAGATTGTCCTATTTTTCTAAAAATTACAAGCCAAAAACTGCATTTTACCCCAAGCAAAAGTAGCCGCTTGTTTGTTGATGGATCAAATCCATAAATACAATTTTTAAACATTCAGATATAGTCTATAGTAACATTTGGCCTAATAGTTTCAGAAATGTTTATTAAAGAGTTTACAACAACGGACGCCATGTAATGGTAAAAGCTCATATGACCTTTTTAGGCCTGTTGAGCTTAACAGGAATCAAATGTTTCTTCGTCTGGGGAATAATGGTTACACTTGAAAAGGTTACATGCATTGGAAATGAGGGTTATAATGGGTACATGCATTAGATACGAGATTCCACTTGACCTAAAGCCATTAAATTTCGTCACAATGATACTTTCATATCATGATTCTGAGGTGCAATAAAAAAAAATTTTCTGACTTCTGTAAAAAAGTTTAATAACAATTTTAGCAAAATTTGACTTATTTGTAGATCTCGCCTTGCTGAATAAAGTGTATCTAGCTATATTAGTTTTCAAGATCAAAGACAAAACAATAAAAATTGGTAGAAATCATCATAAAAGCAATAACTCCTATAAGGAGTCGACTGACGATTTAGGCCACCAGATTAATTTGTAGATCTCGTCTTGCTGATGATTTTAGCTTTTTAAAGTTCTATTTATAGATCTATTATAGGTTTTACGATATTAACAAACCGTTCCCAAAATGTAGTAAAAATCATCCTAAAAGGGTCGCAATTACTCAAATAAGAAGTCGCAAAGACAACTTCAGCCATGTTGACTTATTTGTAGATCTTGCTATAGTCGTTTTTGCTATTTGAAGTTTCTCTCTATTTTAGTTTTCATGATAAAATGAAGAAAAAAAATGTCATTTTAGGATAATACTTCAAAAAAAAGTCATACGACAGTTTTTATATAAATAAGACAATTGGTAGATGCCAGCATTTTCTGAACATTTCACCCCCCGTCAGATTTTCTCTATTTATAAGAGTTTTCCGCAAGATAATACAGATTTGCATTTGACCCCTATGTTCTATTTTAAGCCATGTCGACCATGCTGGTTGGAAGGCACTCAACTAGATAAATTAACAACGACGCACGCCAAGTGATATGAGAACTTAAATAAATAAGGTAACTAAGGGGCATACTCTTGAACTGTCAATGTCAAAACCATTAAAATGGACCTTGACCTGTAATCGATGATCCATGAAACTGAACAAATTTCTAAGGATTGGGTCAAGTGGTATAGTATCCAGAATTCAAAGAAATGCAGTTTTAAAGCAATTTCAAGGCAGGTCTATTGAAGGATAAATGTCAAAACCATATCAAAAGCAAACTAGACCTGTGTTCATTTAAAAAGATCTGGGCATGCAGTATTATCATGGAATAGATAAACCCATATTCTAAAGGTAACTAAGGCATGTCTTATTCAAAGGTAAATTTCAAAACCTTCGAAATCGAACTTGACCTGCATTTTATTGTTGTCCATGACGTTGGGCAAGCTGTGATTAATCAGATTGGGAAGCAAACTTGAGACAGGACAAAGGGATGGATGGACATGTGCATCACTATGGAAGGGGTATAACGAGTTATAACACAGGTTTTGTCAAATAAATTTCATTTACGAATCTTTCCCATACATATATAGGCTTAAACAAAACAAACAATATATTCATATTGCCGATCACCTAGATATAATTACTAAAACAATAAACATGCATACATAGATAAGCATATATACATAAAGAAAATCGCAACAATCATAATTGATGAAATGCTCTTACATTGTATTTTATGTGAAATACCAAATAATGGCAAAATTTCTATCATCGACGACCCCGCCGGCAAGGAACAGCCAACTAAAACGAGTTAGCTCGGTCAAACTATATCAAAACTGAATCTGTAGTGGAAAAAAATTTTAAATTCCAAAACTCAATGCTCGGAAGACCGTCTAAGGAGGTATATATTGGACAGTATTAAAGAAATCCTTTTCATTCAAAACAGAATATACAATTATATGCAAAAATGTCAATTAAAGCAAACAATATGACGTATTCTAAATGTGTAAACAGAATCTTGATACTAGGACTGCTGGCTAGAAGTGTTGGCTTATAAAATATTTTTGACTGTTATTCCTTGGAACGTGGGAAAATTTAATTATAATGCATCATGATACAAAATACCTAAATGACACTATCTGCTTCCGCAAAGAGTTTTAAATCTAACAGAAATTCAAACTGTAACTAGTTTTATGCCACTGTAGTACATCATCTTACAATTAAATGAACAAAGATCTGCATCATGACTAAGGTATAATGAGGAAAATATTATTGTACAAAATAAATGACAGTATAAGTATTGTTGATTCATTTTAATTTCCTGGATACCAGCTCTCAGTGGGTTTGTTATATAAAAAAAACTAGATAACTGACGATGTCCAGTAGGGCCCTGCTTGCACCTTTTTGTGCGAGGCATACACAAATATTGATTCTTATACTAACAAACTTTTAATATATCAATACAATTAATAGGTTATCAACAGGATCCATTCGACTATACTTAATGACATTATCTAATTAATAAGTGGGTTAACCTTGTTAGCCATCAGTGATTTTGCAGATCCATTTCACCAAAACAGTTTTAATGAAGCAGAAATTTATATTTTGATTTTTTTTCACTTGCGCTTAAGTTTGGTACATAGATTAAGTTTTTCTAATTTTTCAATTTCCATCGATCAAAATGTGTCAAATACAATTTAATTTTGATACAAGATATTTCCAAAATCAATTTAAAAATTATAAATTAAAAAGTTTAAATATTATACATTCAAAATTCAAATGTTCATGCACTAATATTGTTTCTTTCTATTTCAATGACAGTAAAATATCAAATATATATATCATTTCAGAATTACATTGAAAGTTCCATTTGAATGACAAAACCATATCCTGAAGACATAGAAACCAATGAACCCTCCATAGAAAAAAAAGCCAAGAAACACACCAATAAGAACTAGCTCAGTAACACCAAACCCACTATGTTAAATGTTAGTGAAGACGCATGGCTGCAAGCAAAATGTATTTCTGAAATGATTAATTGATATTTTCTTAGTCCACAATAAAACTTTTAAGATATAGATTAAAGGGTTTCTAAAAACTGTGCATGAATAAACCATTAGTTAAACTCAATTTTTGTTTGTGTTAATTTGAAATTGATTTTTGTTTTAATTTGAAATACATTTAACAAAGTTGCATACACTTTTTTGTTTTATCTTACAACAGCAATGATATAACAAGAAAAAATATTTCACCAATTTGAATTTATTTGGGTGTTCCGATTCGATTACTCAAAAGATGATACAAAAAAGAAAAATACAGAATTTTCACAGAATATTCTAATTTCTTCATAAGTAGATATGGTAACTTGTCAAATTTGAAGATTGTTTCTATTTTCGTAATTTTAAGATCCTATGAAGAGCTGGCATTAACTGCAACCAACATCATTGTTCAATTTTGGCTATATATCATTAAATATTTTCATTTAATCAGTCATGAAGGCATGACAGTTATGATCTCTATTTCTGAAATTAATGTGTGCGCCAAAATTATCAGAAGTTGTTGGCTAACCAAAACAATCTGATGTATACATCTTGAATAGAAATGATTAAAATTCAACTTGAATTTCAAACATTCTAAATAAAGTCATATTGTTCCAATTACATTTTTTGTACTTAATAAAAAAATTCAGGTAAATATGTAAATATCCAAATTGACAATCAGAAACTACTTTCTTTAATAAGAATATTGGAGAAAAGATTTACAATACATTCTTGATTATGCATGTTATATTATTGTAGACATATTGAGGGCACTCAGCAAATTCTTATTTGATATTTGGAACATGTAAGAAATTTTATTCTCTAAATCAATAAACCAAATTTTATTTATTCTCCAAAGAATTAAAAAGTCTCTTCACGACTGTCAGTTCAACATGTTCGGCTGCCATACTGCACGGTATACGACTTAAACATCATCTAAGTTGCATCTGTAACAAAAACAAAATGATAAATTAGTATCAGCTTTAAATAGAGACTATTTGCTGTTACAATTAATTTAGAAATTAAAGCGATGCATGTTTTATGTCGAATCCTATACTTGGGGACAAGTACATGAAAAATTAACAATACTCTTAATTATAACAATATCAATTTGAAAAAGAAATTTTGGACCAATTTTCAACAAAGTTGCAAGCTATTTTTCCAGGGAAAACTGATTTTGATTGCCTAACAAATATTAATATAGTTTTAATTACAATTGTAATGACCAAATACCTACATGCGACTCATCCTCATGTGGTGTCTACAATGAAACCATCTTTCATGGTATAGGAGTGTAATATAATTAGGCTGTATCTGTAACAAAAACAAATATTATAAATTAGTTTTAGCTTTAAATCAAGACTATTTGCTGTTGCAATCAATTCAGAAATAAATGTGATGCATGTTTTATGTCAAATCCTAAATTGGAGACAAGTATATTTACAATTACTAAACATTCTTATTAAAATATACTTTATTAGAGTATAAATTTGAATAAAAAATGAAAACAACACGTTATAAATTCTATGCGTCCGAAGTGCTTTTCTTGATTTACAGAAATTTTAGACCAATTTATAATAAAGCTTCAAGCTGTTGTTCCAGGAAAAACTGATTTTTATTATCTAACAAATATAAACATAGTTTTTAAGAACAATTGTAATGACCAAATACCTACATGTGACTCATCCTAATGTTGCAATTAATTTAGAAATTAATGTGATGCATGTTTTATGTTAAATACTAAATTAGAGTGAAGAATTTATACAATAACTATACATTCTTATTAAAATATACATCATTAGAGTATAAAGGAGAAGGCCAGGTAAGGGATTATTCTGGCCTAAAATTCGAAGTACATTTGATAAAAGATTTTTGACATTTTTTAAACACTTGCGTGTCTACTTCAGTCGATTCAATTAGTAAATGTAAAAGATTTGAACTGATTTGGTCATTAAAGACGCTCAAATTTATGCTTAAATATCAAAAACTACCAAATATGCCACAAAACGTCACTTTTCAGATGGTTTTCGTCAAAAATGGAAGTGGCCGCATTCGTGTTCAGTTTCAACCTTTATATATGTTATGTATTATCATCAAATACAACATATATATAAATATTAAGACTGAACACAAGTGCGGCCACTTCCATTTTAGACAAAAAACGTCTAAAAATTAGCACAAATATGGTAAAATAATGAAGACTTTAGTAATTTTTCATGAATTAATATTGCTAGTACTGATACATGTGCATGTTAATGCCAAGAACAACCCATATTTGTGTAACAGAAGTATTTTACCTTCCAATTAAGGGCTAAAAGTTAATATTTTTAAGAAAATTTTAAAACGCTATACTTTGGGGTCAAAAAAGAGTCTTACCGGGCCTACTCTTTTGAATAAAAGAAATTTTAGACCAATTTCTTATAAAGCTTCAATCTGTTTCAGGAAAAACTGATTTTTATTACCTAACAAATATAAACATAGTTTTAAGGAAAATTATAATGACCAGATACCTACACGTGACTCATCCTAATGTGCTATCTACAATGGAAGCATCTTTCATGGTATAGGAGTGTTACATATGTAGGCTGTATCTGTAACGAAAACAAAAATTGTAAATTAGTATCAGCTTTAAATAGAGAATATTTGCACTTGCAATCAATTCAGAAATTAATGTGATGCATGTTTTATGTCAAATCCTAAACTGGAGCTAAGTGTTTTTACAATCACTATGCATTCTTAGACCTCATTACAGTAAATATTGGAATAAAAGAAATGTTAGAACAACTTGTAATAGAATTTCAAGTTGACATATAAAAAGGGTTAAAAGTACAATTATAATGACCAAATACCTACATGCTACTTTTTCCTCGTGTGCTATATACCATGAAACCATCTTCACTGTCGAGGAGTGTAACATATTTAGTCTATCTCTAACAAAAACAAAAATTCTAAATCAGTATCAGCTTTAAATAGAGAATATTGGTTGTTGCAATTAATTCAAAATTAATATGATGTATTTTTTGTCAAATCCTAATTTGGAGAGAGGTATATAAGAAATTTCTATACATTTTCATTAAAATATACTTTATAAGAGTATAAAGTTATCAAAGGTACCAGGCTTATAATTTGATACGCCAGACGCGCGTTTCATCTACATAAGACTCGATCATCAGTCACGCTCAGATCAAAATAGTTAGAAAGCCAAACAAGTACAAAGTTGAAGAGCATTGAGGACCCAAAATTCCAAAATGTTGTGCCAAATACGGCTTAGGTAATCTATGCCTGGGATAAGAAAATCCTTGGTATTTCCAGAGACATATGTCTCTGGTATTTCTAATAATTTATACTTTTGCAACAGTAACTTTATGAAAATGACCATATAATTGATATTCATGTCAACACCGAAGTGCTGACTACTATAAATTTAAATAAAAGAAATTTTAAACCAATTTGTAATAAAATCTAATTTAAGCTGTTGTTCCAGGGAAAACTGATTTTTGTTACCAGACACTAAACATAAATAAATACCAAATACCTACATGCTACTGATCCTCATGTGCAATCGATCTACCATGAAACCATCTTCATTGTCTAGGAGTGTAACATATTTAGGTTTTATCTGTAACAAAAACAAAAATTATTAATTAGTATCAGTTTTAAATAGAGACTATTGGCTGTTGCAATCAATTATAAAATAAATGTCAAATCCTAAGTTGGACACAAATATATTTACAATTACTACACATTCGTGTTAAAATATACTTCATCAGATTATAAATTTGAATAAAAGAAATATTTAGACTAATTTGAAATAAAACTACATGCTACTAATCCTAATGTGCTATCTACCATGAAACCATCTTCATTGTGTGGGAGTGGAACATATTTGGGCTGTATCTGTAACAAAAGAAAAATTTTAAATTAGTATTAGCTTTAAATAGAGAATATTTATTGGCTGTTGAAATAAATACAAAAATTAATGTGATGCATGTTTTATGTCAAATCTTAAATTAGGGACAATTGATTTACAAGAACTATACATTCTTATTAAAATATACCTCATTAGAGTCTAAATTTGAACAAACGAAATTTAAACCAATTTGTCATAAAATTTTAAGCTATTGTTTCAGTGAAAACTGATTCTTATTGTCTCACAAATATTTACATAGTTTTAAGTATAATTGTAATGACCAAATACCTACATGCAACTCCTCCTCATTTGCTATCTACCATGAAGTTACCATCTTCTCTGTCTAGGAGTGCAACATCTTTAACAAAAACTATAAATTAATATCAGCTTTAAATAGAGACTATTTGCTGTTGCAATTAATTCAGAATTAAATCTTTTGGATGTTGGACAAGAATATTTATAATTACTTTACATTCTCATAAGAATATATTTCATTTGAGTATAAATTTGAAGAAAAAAAGAAATTTTGACCAATTTGTAATAAATTTTCAAATTGGTTGATAATAAAAATAGAGCCAGACAAAAAAAATAAATACATTTTACTATAAAACAAGTGTGGACACAGATGAATGTGGATAGTATGTTTGGATGTTTGACAGTGTTTTATATGACAAAAGGAGTTCTATGTTTTTCCTATATGGTGTTATTAACTGTGTTGCACGATGACAACCAACCTGAGCATGAGGAGTGTTGTTTATTTAATATTTAGATTTTATGTTCAAGAGGGCATGGAAGAGACACTAATTGCATTAATGACCAAATGATTATGATAGAATATTTTCCACATCTTTGATACTATAAAACAAGTTTTCATCATATTATATAACCGGCTCTGCTGGGCGATCTGCTTTTACGAGATCAGCGCACATTAAATTTATCAATGTTACATCAAAATCTAAAGTTTGCTCTCTGTGGAGGTCTGCTTTTACGAGACCCATTTTTGACATAAAGCATCTATTTATCGAACTGCTGGGCGATCTGCCTTAACAATTTTAATGCATCGAGCTTAAGTTCATCCCATATCTCCTTTCATCCAAACCGGGGGCCTCGGTGGCCGAGTGGTCTAAGTAGTCGACCTACTGTATCACAAGCCTGTCAACACTTAGGTTGTGAGTTCGAATTCCGCACGTGGCAGGTAACCTCGACTCCAATCTTATTTGACTAGAATTGTCAGTTTTCCTACCGAAGATCGGTGGTTCTCTCAGGGCACTACGGCTTCCTCCACGAATATAAAATGACCGCGACGAAATAGCACGATAATGTTGAAAGTGGCGTTAAACACCAATCAATCAACCAATTAACCAATCAATCAAACAATCATCCATACCGGTATAATTATGCATGACTAGTTAATTTTATAGCTATTGTTATGAAATACTTTTAAACATTACTGTGATTTATTTGGTGTCTTTTGCAATAAATGTTGTTTTATCTAAGTTTCGCCACAGCAGGGAAATTCTTCAACTAGCTCCTATATTAATTGATCTAAATCTTCCTCGGAAATTTTTGAAACGTTGATTTTTGTTAAATTGCACTTTCTCATTTTGTCAATAAAAATTCGTAAGGGTTCCGCGGAACCCAGTGTCTCGCCTATTTTTGCTGTTAATCGCAGGCTCAACAAAAATGAGGGAAAAAAATTAAAATATTCCTCTCGATACTATCTTTTGATTGTAAGAACTTCTGTCCCAGTTTAGTAAAAATCCAGGATAGTTTATGAATCAAATAAATGTTTTAAAAACTTTAACTGCAGACTGTATGTAAATGTTAACTGATAGAAAAACTAAGTCCATTTATAAGTAAAATACGGAAAAACAGGAACAAAATTTCCTTCTAGATACTAGCTTTTGATCATAAACAAGCTTCTGTCCAAGTTTGGTACAAATCCAGGATAGTTTAAGAAAGTTGTTAAAATTTTAAAAACTTTAACCACAGAGTGAATGTAATGTTTCCTGGCAGAAAAATTAAGTCTATTTATAAGTAAAATACGGAAAAAATGGAATATTTTTTTACAAAATTTACTTTTGGATACTATCTTATGATCATAAACAAGCTTCTGTCCTAATTTGGTAGAAATCCAGGATAGTTTAAGAAAGTTATTAAAATTTTAAAAACTTTAACCACAGAGTGAATGTAATGTTTCCTGACAGAAAAAACTAAGTCCATTTAGAGGTAAATTACGGTATAAATGGAATTTTTTTTTTACAAAATTTACTTCTGGATACTATTTTATGATCATAAACAAGCTTCTGTCCTAGTTTGGTAGAAATCCAGGATAGTTTAAGAAAGTTGTTAAAATTTTAAAAACTTTAACCACAGAGTGAATGTAATGTTTCCTGGCAGAAAAACTAAGTCCATTTAGAGATAAATTACGGAAAAAATAATTTTTTTTTTACAAAATTTACTTCTGGATACTATCTTATGATCATAAACAAGCTTCTGTCCTAGTTTGGTAGAAATCCAGGATAGTTTAAGAAAGTTATTAAAATTTCAAAAACTTTAACCACAGAGTGAATATTTGTGGACGCCGACGACGACGACGACGACGACGACGCCGACGGAATGTAGGATCGCTATGTCTCGCTTTTTCGACAAAAGTCGAAGGCTCGACAAAAATGCACTTTCGGAAGCTGATACGAGGATGGGGCTGCTAGATCAGAAACAGTAAACTGGAATTAAAAATTTTTCAGAATATCCTCTGGTAGATCAAATCATTGAACTCCATGTGCTCAATACACAGTCGAGGACCTATAATTTAATAACTTTAGCCGTATGTTCATTATTGTAGACCCATCGATTAAACCTAAACTTTGCAATTCATATTTTGACAATTTTCCAACAACATCAGATGTGATTTTTTCATCTTGAAAAACGAGGTACCAACGTGCCAAGGTTTATCTCTTAATATCTTAACCATTTTCCAAACGATAGCTACAGATTTGAGCCGGGTTTATAGTAATCCGGAGAAGCAGATCGGAATCAGTTATAACATAGACAGTAATCGTTCTAATCGTAATCATGTTTATTGACCATAACAACGATGAAAGCACATCATATAATGTCTTTTTGACATCATATAATGAAGTAAACCGAACCACATCATATAATATTACAAGCACATAATATAATGACACAACCACATCATATAAAGATTTTGCACATGATATAAGGGAAAATGCACATCATATAAGGATATTTGCACATCATATAAGTATATTTGCACATGATATAAGGATATTTGCCCATCATATAAGTATGTTTGCACATCATATAAGTATATTAATTTTGCACATCAGATAAAGATGTATGCACAAAATATAAGTATATTTGCACATCATATAAGTATATTTGCCCATCATACAAAGGAATTTGCACTTCATATAATGACAAGTGCACATCATATAAAGGTAAATGCACATCATATAATGAAAATGGGCATAACAGAACAGTTTTGGCGTTCCATAATTAACGATAAACAATTTGTGAGATCGAGAGCCAGCTGGGTGAAAGAAAGATAACTCCACTCTGTATGATGTCACTAAAACCAGCAGTTAGGTGTGTCAAAACTTAAGTTCGGGTATTTGCATAAAAAATGTTATAAAGCTTTTGTTGTCATTTGACATAATCCAAATGAATAAATTCTCTAAGTATTCTCAAATTTGGATATTTAATAAATATACTACTAGTATCAAGTAAAACTGTTCGTGATGCTGCATACAAAGGACATTCCAATACAAAATGGAGCTCGTCCTCAATCACGTTCAAATTGCAATATTTCCATATCCTTTCACATCTTGCAATATATTCCAGTTTACCTGAAGAGTTCAGCATGTGTTCATAACGGTCAGTTTCAATTCTTACTATATGATTGCTCAATCACAATTTTTTTTAAATTCGACAATCATCGGTATGTGTATAGGATAAATAGTTTTCTCTAACAAAGGAGAATTTGAATTTAAAATATGTACTTTATTTGCCTTTATCATGTAGTTGTAATATAAATTGCATTTTTTCTTTGGGTGTTTTAATGAAATAATTTACTTAAAAGTGTGTTGGGGGGAAACCATGGTCTATTATCTGCAATTTTATGCTGTACCATACTTTGATAACTAAACATGAAACACAACTAGAATCTAAGAGGAAAGCAGGCGGAGCTTAGCTATGGTACAACACGTTCATTTTGATGTTATTCCATGACTGAAGCTCTACCCCATTTTCTGAAATGTAACCACCTCTCAACTATTTAGGAACTATTTATAGAGAAAAAAACATTTGTAATATTTTTGTTGTCTTAAGTATTTGGTAATAATCCTTATAATTATGTTTTGCCGCTTCTTAAGAATTTTTATAAATATGATTTTAAATGAGAACCACTAACCAACGCTACAAAAAATAAGGAAAATAAATGTGGATAGTGTCCACATGTGGATGATGCCCCCACTTGCATATCATATAGTTATAAAGGGACATAACTGAAGAACGGTAAAAGTGACGCTACCCAAATTTGAACTTGATCTGAGTTTTGTGGTAATAAGCATTGTGTGTAAGTCTCATAACATTTGGTTGAGGCTAACTTAAGTAGAGAACAGAAACTAAAAATTCAGCATTTTTTCTATTTGTAAACACGCATAACTCTAGAACGGTTGTATATAAGTTTTATAACATTTGGTTGAGACAAACTAAAGAACGGAAACGAAAAATTCAGCAATTTTTATGTTTATAAAGGGACATAACTCAAGAACGGTAAAAGTGTCGCTACCAAATTTCGTACTTAATCTGTATTATGTAGTAATAAGCATTGTGTATAAGTTTTATAACATTTGGTTGAGGCAAACTAAAGTTAGAAAACGGACACAAAAAAATTGTACTTGATCTTAGTTTTATGGTAATGAATATTGTGTATAGGTTTCATAATGTTCGGTTGGGGCAAACTTAAGTTACAGAATGGAAACTAAAAATTTTGCAATCTTTCGATTTATAAAGGGGCATAACTCAATAATTGTTAAAGTGACACTACCCAAATTCAACTTGATCTGTGTTTTATCAGTGGAAGTCAAAATTAAACATTGCATTGTATAAAGCATTGATTGTAGTTGATTCAACTATAATCACGAACAAAGGAAAATAACTCCAATTTTAAAAATTACTTAATATTTAGAAGAAAATAAAAATTTTGCAATTTTTCCATTTATAAAGGGGCATAATTCTAGAACGGTTAAAGTGACGCCACCAAAAATCAAACTTGATCTGTGTTTTGTGGTACTTAGCATTGTGTATAAGTTTCATAACATTTGGTTGAGGCAAACTCAAGTTAGAGAACGGAAACCAATTTTGGGACGTACGTACGTACGTACGTACAGACGGACAAGGGTAAAACTTAATGCCCCCATCGCTACGGCGGGGGCATAAAAACAGATATTTTTGTAGATAATGCATAAATGTAGTTATAACTTTTGTTTTAAACGTTTTGTTATGGTCACTTAAAGGCCTGCTGGACGTAAAATAATAAATCAAATTAAATAACGAAGCCGTTTGTACAAAAAGCTAATAGGGTAATTTACGCACTTTTTCAAATGAAATGAACAACCTGTAGAATAAAAATAATTCTATAATATCTTGAAAATTAACATTAAAACAAAACTAACAATCATTAGAATAATGCTAAATATCCTTGTCAGGGCGGAATAAGAAGAGGTGTGGTTTTACCATATATGGAACTGCATATATGGTTAATGCATGGACTTTTTACATGTTTCACTCTTAATGGTTGCTTATATAGTTTGTCCCCTCCTTTTCAAAATCTTTGTTCCGCATCTGCTTGATACAAATCTGCATGTGTGCTAGACCACCATTGTGAGTCAAGTGCAATAATGACTTGCAGAGCCGCCATCTCATTAGATAAATCGGTAACCAGTGGTAACGGGGTCAATGTCGAATATTAGTTCAAGTTGTCAATTATTTTATTTATATTACAAGTTATATGTACCACGTGTCTTACTCATTAACATATTCAAACAAACTCATCATTCGGATTCGTTTGTTTAATTAAATATGTTAACTCGTAAGAACCATGGTATATATAGTACATAGATTCAAGATTCTTCATTTCTTATAAAACCAAGTTAATGGTAGTACAAAGAAAGATATTGTTACATATAGTAACATACAGATTCTGGGCATGACAAGTTTGTACAAAACGCATACAAAGATGGATGAGAGATTGGTGTTCAACCTGGAGAACATACTTCTGTATTGATAATTCTGATTAATTTACACAATTTTTTCAATACCGGAATATTTTTGAAAAAGATAAACTGCCGGATTTCAAAACATTCCATGACTCGGCTTAAGTAGTAAGGTTTAAGAAAAGCTCTTCTACTTTCTGTTAGAGCTGTACAGTTTAGAATATAGTGAAATTTATCACCTATCTCACGAGAATTACAAAGTACACAGTACCTTTCCTGTCTAACACTTCCAAACCATCTACTTGTTTCTATAGGTAACCAGTGATTTCCAGTTCTAAACCAACATAATGTTATTTTATCTTTATAAGGTAATGTGTCTAAATATTCTTCAAATTCAAAGTTTTCTTTAAAAAAATAAAATGATGCTTTTCGAGAGTTTTCCATTCTGATTTCCAAGTCTGCTTAAATTGGTCAAATGTTCTCTGTTTAATGCCCAACTGTAACCATTTTGGTTTAAAGTGTAATTACTCTGATTTATCCAAATATTTGAAAATCCATATATATTCAAGATAAGTTTTATACAAATCAACAATTCAAAAGTATATCCACTATCTTCGTTGAGTTTATAAATATATCTATACAGAATATTTGTCCATTTCCGATCAGAACTATCACAAGGTTACCATACGGTGTTCCTCATAATTATACTGACATAGGATAAGAGGCGAGCTCTCCATAAACCATAAAGCTAAGGGTTGATTTTTTTTTTTCAAATTTAACGAAAGTTTACAGAACTTCAAATGGACTTTTTTTATTGCATCAATATCACTAATTCCCCAAATTTCGGCACAGCCGTATAGCAATATTGGTCTAACGATTTTATCAAACAGATCGTACTGACATTTAAATGTCAGATTATGTAAACGGCCCTTTTGTAGAACTTCATACGTAGCTTTGATGGCTTTACTAGTGAGTCGATTTTTTAGCACTTGTGAAACTATCCGTTTTGGAAAAAATAATGCCTAAATATGACCTCAGCTTGTCTGGCAAAACAGCCGTTGGACGTCAGAGCCGAATCTCGGACTATATATATGTAACTCTCAGAAACGTGTCCATCCCCCCAAACGTGTCCATACGACGTCATTGAACTACAAAAACATGTCAAGTTGCTGAAGGGCGCCAAAACGTGTCCGTTTTAAGCAATCTAATTAAAATATAGATCTCGGATTTCGTTATACTACGTTATACTACATACGAGTATTTCGTTATACTACGTTATACTACATAATCCGAGATCTATATTTTAATAAGATTGCGTTTAAAGAACGCTCAAACGTGTCCATTCATCCCAAACGTGTCCATATAAAGCCTAAACGGTTCCTTTTTATGAACGCTCAATCTTGTCCATATTTTTAAATGCCCATTTAATTAAGTTAATTTTTGGCCTTCAAATAACAATAACAGTGTCCACCAATATTAATATATAATGTTATGTTAATAGCAAATTTGGCTATTGCTCTTTCATTGACTTTAAAAAGATGCAGACGATATCAAAAGGACACCCACAACACATAAGTCAAAGTGAAACGGACAGCGCTATGGCAAAACAAAAACGTATACATTTGATGGATTTGTACAACAAAAATATATTCTGTAGTCCTGTAAATTTTATATCAATAAAACGGAAATTTTAGTGACAATGAAACATAATTTTTAAAGTTAAACGTTTTTGAAAACCTTACGTACACATCACTTGTCCGTCCAGTTATCGAATACTCTTCCCCTGTCTGGGATCCGTACAAAAAGCACCACATCACTCAGGTTGAGCAGATACAGCGTAATATACAGACAGAAGACCGGGAGCAGTTTCCAACATGATAAATTCTTTACAATGGGAAAGTTTACATAAGAGACGAAAAAAAGCTAGATTAACAATGCTATATAAAATTAATTGGGGGTTAGTAAGTCCATATGTACATAGCACAAAAGTTCCGGGAAGTTTTACACTCCTACCTATAGGAGTCTACTAAGAAGAAGAGGGAGGTAATTAACGATAATAAATTATAAAGTTTGTTTTCCTAAAAAATTAATACCGGTACGTACTTTGGAGAACTGATAAAAAAAATCCATGCAATATCCTGATACATCATAAATATGCATGTAGTTAGAAACCACCGAAGTATATCATTACAAATGAATTCACTTAGTAAACGATGAATTTAATTGTACAAACCTAATTAATTGCATTTTTTAAGTTCGCTCTAAATAAGCATGAAATATTTGCCACTACACTTTTTAAAGCAATCAACAGTCAAGAGTAAATTTATATGTTGCAAATCATACTTGCAATTATGCTAAATATAAACAACCGGCCGGCGTTGAACAAACTAATGCTAATAAATTTTGGATTTTCTTCTTTCAACTCTGTTACATTTTTAATATCCGGAAATTGTGGCCAAATACTTCAGCATTTATGTCCTTTGATAGCGACTTAACACCTTTTTAGAATCCAACCAAAACCCGACATCTTCAATTGTGTGCCCTATTATTGAGTTGCCGTAAACGATATTGACACCAATGAGGACATAATAGCGCTAAAAGTTTTAAGACGTTCTTACGTTTTAAGTGGACACGTTTTGGCGAATAAAAATTATCGGACACGTTTGGGGTGTGTGAAATCGGACACGTCTGGGCGATTTGGAATTTTAAGGACACGTTTGGGGGGATGGACACGTTTGAGAGTGTTACATAAATAATGCCTAAATATGACCCCAGCTTGTCTGGCAAAACAGCCGCTGGAAGTCAGAGCAATCTCGGACTAAATATATATATGTTCCTCGAGGGTACACGACAACTTGTACATTCGTCAACTCGTACTCAATCAACTTGGGCTCATACCCTATTTTTACCAACTCGTACTTCTTCCAACTCGTACCCACTATATTTAAGCATGATTGTGTTTCATTTATTAGGTTATATTGAAAATTTAATTGTTATTTTCATTTTGTAATTGATCTACTGATATGATTTTTCTAAATGTTTTTTTTTTACTTTTGTTTTTAAATGCAGCATTAGTCTTTAATTGGTAAGTAATGAATTCATTAGTTTTAACCCTTGTTGGTAAATAAGAATATGTAGAACATCATTTCAAGCTTGAACGATCCATAGAATATTGGAAAAGAATATTTTTTACTGATTTTTGCGTTGGACATGTGAGTTTTTTTCGTGTAAGTGTATATATAATACTTCTACTTCTACTTCTATGTGGTTAATCTACAGTCGAAATTTCCATAACGCAGATATACTGTGCGCCTGTGTCAACCAGTACACGCCAAGTTAAAAATAAACACCTTTCTAATCCTTTTGAAACCACAAAGCCAGCATACGAATTAAACAAAGTCCAAATGTATTACATATGTTTATTAGATACTATAAGTAATCAGGGGAGGATCCAGGGTTTTAGGTTAGGAGAGCGCAAACTTAAATTCTTTGAGTACAACCCATGCTTTGCAAATTTTAGGGGGGGGGACGCGCCCGCCACGCCCCCGCCTGAATCCGCCCCTGGTAATAACATATATGAATAACAATACATTAAATTATTCGATATATCTGAATTAAGATCTCATGCACGGCAGGTATAGTGTCCGGCAGAGATCGTGTTTTTTCAAGTGAATCGGTCCACTTTTTTTTTAGTGTAGATCGGGTTTTTTCGAGTGATAAAACATGCGATCAGGTCAATTAACTGCTATTTTGCAATTAAAATAGTTTTATTCATGACTGTCCATCTTATTTTGACTACTATTCATGTTTCGAGCACAAAAGACGCACAATTTCGTTGTATTTAACCTAAAATTCAGTGTTTTGCATTGTCCGTATTTTTGTCGAGGGCAACAGTACAAAACGTCCGGGTTTTTCAACAAATGGTCTGGGTTTTTTGAAGAAAATGTGAATAAGAAATAAGGCATTCTTGACCTTAAAAACTGACTTTTTCTAGTTTATAACTGTAATTAAGTGAAGGACAACATTATTTATTCCCAATAATTCACAAAGAAAAATAAATTGCAATGTTGATAAAATTTAACCTTTTTCAATTTAATGATAACTTTCTGTTCTGAAAACATTTAACCACAACCTATTACGATATTATATAAGAAATCAATGGGTCCGTTTTAAAACGGTCTAAAGAACCGAGTACAGGGACTCATTTTTTTTTAATTTCATTGCTACCTTTGTTTTTACAGTCAATAGTATTTTATGACTGATATGTATTACAGTGACGAAAAAACATAGGAGAAAGAAAACTAAAGATAAGGAGTAAACAATCAAACAAATTCAATATAAACCCAAATATTGTACTAAAAGAGCTAAACGGACGTCTCACTTTGGCAAGAGTAGGTAGGAAGAGGACTGAAGTGACCATATTTCTCTTTCCCTGTCCCCCTTGGAGCCCTGAAAAATAATTTTAGAAAGGTTTGCTATAAATCATGTCAATACCGAAGTACTGACTACTGAGCTAATTATAAACTCGGGGACTTGTCCAATGTATTCAATAAACAACGAAATAAATCATGAATCTGTAAGCTTCAATACGATCCTTATGATATAATACTAAAAAAAGAATAAATGTGTATCTGATATGCGTTCACCTCACAAATATACATTGTCATTTTTTAGCTATGACGGTGCTTTATTACTGTGTGACCAAGCATAGCATACGCTTGATCAGACTCCTCTTCACAGTAGGGGCAAATGAACATTGTTCTTGATTTCCATTTCTAGAACGATAAAACATTATTTCTTATGAAGCAAGAATCTTGCAATCTGATTGGTTAAGTACTCGGGTGTAAATAACAACCCACCCTAGTTCACAAGGGGATAAAAAAAAGATATGCCAAAATTTCCAAAAATTAAAATGTTTGCCAAAATTATGAAAATTTAAATTTTGGAAAAAATAATAATAAAAAAAAAGAATTTCAGATTAACAAAAAATTAGATTTTGAATTTTTTTGCCAAAAAAAAATAGAATAAAAGATATTTGAAAAATGCAGAGCAACGTTGATGTTGAAAAATGTGTAATGAGAGCTGGTCATAAGATTTTTTGTTCAATTTTATTCCCTGGAATAAAAACAGTAAACGAACGGTAAATAAGAAATAAATTCGTTATCTCGGTGCAGTCAGGGCAGGGGTGTACGGAATTTTACACCGGTGTTGAAAATGCATGCTACCTTCGGCTGCGCCTCAGGGTGTATTTATTTTCAATACCGGTGTAAAATTCTGTACACTTTAATTGAGGAATCGCTAGAAACTGAAAGAAGTGATAACTGTTCATCACAAAATATTTACATGTTTAATCAAATTAAATAACTGTTCACACTCACATTTAATGTTCAATATACTTATTGTTGAATGACACAATTAACCACTGATTGGTTTCATTCAAACAACCGTACGTAATGTATTACAATGTTAGATAATGACGAATTTGAGAGATACAATATATTACAAAGACATAGATATAGCACTAGACATAGTTTATAGACACTAAAATGATTTACATCTTTACTAAAAATTTTAATTTAAAAAATAAAATAATGAAATTTTTCATGATATTTATATAATATGAATAGACTAGATTAAATAATGAATGTCTTTCAATCAGCCGATGGACCATTCATCCACAGGGACTCGGTTAGCAAATTGAAATGTTGTTAATCAATGTTTTTCATTTTTTTTGTATTTCCTGTCTATTTGTATTACATAATTAATATTGGGTACGAGTTGGTAGAAGAACGAGACGATAGAAGTACGAGTTGGCAAAAATAGGGTACGAGTTGGCGAAGGTACGAGTTGACATATATCCTTCCTCGACACCATATAAAACCTGGTTAGTGCTCCATATATTAAAGGAGGAAAATACAACAGAACTGAGCAATGCATTAATTTGCAACTGAACTTAACTGGTCACCACTTGATTTTAGAAGTTTTGACCTGATTCGGGGACATAGTATTTAAATTCATAAACATACATGCCATTACGGATTTTGAATTTTTCTTATTTAACTGAAACACGTGTGATCAGGTGAGCTGTTATTCCCTAATTGGGTCCTCGTACAGTGAACAAAATATTGCATCATCACCAGCTGTCACTACTTGGTGGAAAAGGTAAGGAAACTGCTGATTTTTTTTTATCTTCTTTATATTTTACATATAGAATAATTGGGGCATTTTTAGACCTGAAAATTGGAAAAAAGACATGTCGGAGTTAAATTAAAGGAAAGATTTTTTGAATGTTTGTCTAATCTTATAATTTCCATCAATATGAGGGGATCAAAAGGAACTCTCACTTTGATACAATGATAGGTACAAATGTTTAAGGCAATTATGTTTGGATTTGAAAGCAAACCAGCTAGGTGTTGAAAGGCAGCATTGTTGTTGAAATGTACATATTTGGTTTTTTTTTTTGTCAATTGGCTTTGTTTTCTCCTGTCAGACATGCCTGATGGGGGAACCTCTGTTTTTATCATCACTTAACAACATAAAATCATACAGTAAACCAAATTAATAAACCAGACACAATTCTGCTTTTATTTGCACCTCAAAAATATTTCAAAGTTTAAAATTTAGAGGTTATTTTTATAAAAAAAGATGACAGGCATTACATTACCCATGTACATGATGTACATGTATGTGTGACATTTATGAAATAAACATTATTTCAACAGAGACAAACACTATAATATTTCTTGTTGTCTTTGATATATTATGATGACTTCTAACTGGGACTGTTATATTAGTATTACAGTCCCAGCTTCTAAGTGGTGGATCGTCCTGAAAATGGATGAAATATTTGCCACTGGACGTTAAGCAACCAACAATCAATCAATCTAAGTGGTGGGCTGTTGTTACACTTTAAAAAAAATAACTTGAGTACAGACAAACCAGTACAGTTAGAAAAGTTTAAGGCCTAGCAACCACTAGTTATGTCGAAGCTAAATGCATTATGTTTTTCAGAAAGATCAAATCTCTTTTGGATTTCAATTGGCCTTTTTTTTCATCACTGCAGAAAAAGGTAAAATAAACAAACTCCTGAATTTAACATTTGATACTGTCCACTCATAAACAGAGGTTGGTAAAAAGGGGGGGGGGTCTGAACAAGGAAACACATGAAATAAAAATCTCAAAAACATTGCACGGAAAATAAAAATCGGGATAAACGAAGCACGAGAAATAAAATCGTAAATATTAAGGAAAAAAGTACTAGAAGTTATTACTCAGTTGTTCTTGGAGATCATGCAGTCATTATTAATGGACATGAAGACCCTGCAGTCACCTTTTAGCGTCAGCTAGTTGCCTCTGATTTGAAAAAATATTATTGATAGTAATTTGATGGACTGTATATAACATACCATA
This sequence comes from Mytilus californianus, assembly GCF_021869535.1. Lineage (NCBI taxonomy): Eukaryota > Metazoa > Mollusca > Bivalvia > Mytilida > Mytilidae > Mytilus > Mytilus californianus. Next base: position 24,300,004 of record NW_026262679.1, on the reverse strand, counting down.
CATATACAATAGAATTGCAAAAGTAGAATGGTAACAATATATATCAAGTTCTATTAGATTACACAAGTTTCAGAAGGTATTATATAACACATATAAATACACCATACTATTTATTCCAAAGATTATTTATTATGTAACAAAAATTCCAATTGGAATTAATTTTATGTGATACATACAATGTATTCCATAAGCATAATAAAAGGACCAATGCCTTGGAATTTTTATCACATAAAATAAATTCCAATAGGAAGTTTTGTTACATAATAAAGTATCTTTGGAGTAAATATTATGGTGGAAGTTTTTTTTTTTTTTTTTTTTTTTTAGACTATGATAATTGATTTATTGGTCTAAAGCTGTTACAATAACCTTATTGCTACAGCTTTCACAAACAAGGTACCCTGATATATTAATATCTTTAAGAACAGGGTGTCTTAAAGATAAGTTTTACTTTATAATTGTTAGCTAATTACAAATACAAATATATTATAATATAAACTTATATAATTGCAAATCATTTAAATTTGCATTTACGTATATTTTATTCCGGATTTGACCTTTACTTTTCCATCCTTAATCTACCTGACACATATTTTACTCGTTTAGAAAAATCGTGCGTGTGTCCAGTGTGATCAAATAATCGTAACCTGACATGATTGAAGGATAATATAGTGCATGTGTTAATCTTATTGATTTTGGATTATAATCAAAAGGTAAGGTATTATATGTTTCTTGTTATCCAAATAGAATGTTTATTGTCTTTCATAATATTTCGTGAATTTTGTTTTATGATTTAAGTGAAATTTTAGATTTTTCTTAACGGACGCAAAGGTGTCAATTTTAAATTTGCACGTGTAGTATCTCATTTTATAGATACATTAGTTATTATTCTATACATTATGCTTCACAACTATATATGTATTTATATATATATATATTTTAATCTAGCACATTTTACAGAAATTTTTGAAATTTGCGAATTAGATTACTTTTGCGTTCTTTCACATGTCTGTTTACTTCAAAGTATAATTCAAATTCGTTTTTAAAGATAGTGTATATGTCGGCGGATTTTGTTCTTTGTTCTGATGTGTAAAATGATTTGTAAATTGAGAAACCTATCAAAGTTATAATAAGATTTATATCATTATAATGTCGGTCTCCGATTTTATATCCAAAGACTATATCTATTAGGGTTATTTTCTTACAAAAGTTTATGTTTTTCATTTTTTCTGTTATTTTAATCCAAAAGTCTTTTACAAATCTACAGTCGTTAAAAAAATGTTTTCGTCAATAAGTTCATTGATATAGATTATGTTGCTTTTGATCCAGCTAAACATCAATAATGGTTTGTTTTTTATTTTTATGTTTTTATTACCCCATATAATTTCTTTGCGTATATCTCTAAAGTTAGTGGGCGATTTAGTTTGACCTCCACCTTTAAGTATCCAGCACTTTACAATATCTAGATAAAATTCTGGTAATCCAGTTGTAATTTTAAGTGGTTTTAAATTATTAATTTCTAAATTCATTTTAAAGATAAGGAAGTTTTCACCATATTTATCAAAAAAGAATCTTGGAATAATTGACCAATTTTCATGTTTTGACTCTATTAATCTTGATACCCATTTAATTTTAAGTGTGTTAAAATAACTGTCGATATCAATCATATTGAGTCCTCCTTTGCTGTAATCTGATATAAGAGTTGATCGTTTTACTTTATCTTGTTTTCCGTCCCAAATAAAATTAAAAATTTCTCTTTCTAAATTGCAAATATACGTTTTATTTATGACTGTCATACTTGCTAAATATGTGAATTGTGGAATTATAAGTGATTTGATTATTAAATTTTTACCGATGATAGTAAGATGTCTTTTTTCCCATGATTTCATAAGTTTTTTTGCTTTTTCAAGCTTGTTTTCCCAATTTAGTTTTGCGCATTCTGTTTTATTTGTACCGAAATACAAGCCTAACACTTTAACGGGTTTATCTGTGAATTTTATATTATCTACTTTTTCTTTACAATTTTTCAGTTTTCCTATCCAAATGCCTTCCGTTTTATTTTTATTTAATTTAAGACCAGAAAATGTGCCAAATATTTCAATAACGTTTAATGCTGCTATAGTTTCATTTTTGGATTTGAGAAACAAAGTGGTGTCATCTGCTAACTGGGAAATTTTCAAATTATGTTTTGAATGGTCAAGTTTTATTTCAATGCCTTTAATGTTATTATCATTTCTTAATTTACATGCCATGATTTCTACTGCGATCACGAAGATCATGGAAGAACAAGGACATCCCTGACATACTCCCCTTTTTAGACTAATTGGTGCAGAAATCCATCCATTATTGAACACTGAGCTATTTATATCAGAATATAACGTCTTGATCCAGTTTATAAATGAACTATTAAAGCCGAAATATTCGAGAGTTTGGTACATAAAGGACCATTTTAAAGTATCAAATGCTTTTGAAAAATCTAGAAACAAAATTGCACCTTCAACATTAAATTTATCGGCGTAATCTATGATATCTTGTATTTGTCTGAGATTGAAACCAATATATCGTTTTTTTATATACCCTGTTTGGTCTGCGTTTATAATTAGATTTAGTACATTTTTTATTCTTTGAGCTAATGTGTATGATAATATTTTATAATCTGAATTTAATAAGGAAATTGGCCTATAATTTGAAAGATCTAGTGGATCATTCTTCTTGTATATTAGATTAAGAATACTTTGTCTTTGGGAAAATGGTAGCTTTTGCCTGTCATAGCTTGTATTAAAAATGTTAACAAGGATTGGACCTAATGATTGCCAAGACTTTTTATAAAAATTTGTCGTGATACCATCTTTACCTGGGCTTTTATTGGGTTTTAAATTATTAACTGCTAGTGTTAATTCTTCTATTGTAACATATCCGTCGCACGTTTGACTTTCATGTTTTGATAATTTATTTTTTATTTCAGTACCGTTAATATATTCCCATGATTGGGCAATATCTTCGTTTTCTTTTGAATATAGATTTTCGTAAAATTTCTTTTCAATTTGAAGTATTTCGCTTTGATCTGTAACAATATTTCCTTGGTGATCTTTTAGTTTTATAATTGTTTTTTTTGTTTGTTTATTTTTTTCTAGTCCTAAAAAATATGCTGTATTTTTTTCGCCTTTTTCTACCCAGTCTTGTTTCGATCTTAATTGGGCGCCTTTTGCTTTATATTCATAATGCTTTTCTAGCTGATTTTCAATTTGATTTATTTTTTGCAATACATCATTGTTTTCATTTATCTGATATTTTTCAGTTAAAATGATTAAATTTTTTTCCAATTGTTTTATTTCATTTTTTTTATTGTATGCTCTACTTTTGCAATAGTTTATGGTAAACAGTTTAATATCAAGTTTTATCGCATCCCAAAGAAGATGCAAATCCATAATTGTGTCTTGCATGATAGTCTTATATTTTGCAATTATTATTTCTATTTCTTTACAATATTCATTTTCTTCTAGAATAGAATTGTTTAATTTCCAGTATCCCGGGCCTTTACTTTCGGCAGTTACGCTTTGTAATTTGAGAGATACGCCTTGGTGGTCTGTACTTTTTATTAATGCGGGTCTAATATCACTTGATTTTGTATTAAGTACAAAGTCTTTATTTATTAAAAAGTAATCAATTCGACTTGCTTGACTGAAATTTTGTCTTTTCCAGGTGAACTGAATTTTTTGGGGGTTTAATATCGCCAAATATCAATAAGATTGTGCGTTTTAATTAAAGTTTTTAAACTATTCACTGGTTTTATATTTTTACGTTTATCGCAAGCGAGTTTTCTATCTAAGTTTGACAGTGCATCATTCATATCACCTCCTATTATGACAGTTCCAATTGCATAATTATTTATGAAATCAGACAGATTTTTATAAAACTTGTTTCTTTCAGTTTCTATGTTTGGTGCATAGATGTTAATGAGCGAATAAATTATATTTTCTATTTCTATATTTAACATAAGTATTCTGCCGTCTTTGTCTTTGTTTTCATTGATTACTTTGCATTCTAGTCTATTATCAATTATAATAGCTACACCTTTACTTTGGGTTGTACCATGACTAAAATAGAAATGGTTACTAGTTTCAGTATATAATTTTTGTTCTAGATTTTCGTCAAAATGACTTTCTTGTATAAAAGTTATGACTTTTTTGATTTTTTATCCACTGATAAAATCTTGCTCTTTTCTCTTTATCTCTGAGTCCTTTGACGTTAAGCATGCAAATATGGATGTCTTTTATCATACTGAGTATTGTTTTGATTGTTCTTAAATTTTTTATTTACTTTATTTAAAGTACGCTTGACTGGCTTGTAATTACTTTTTTTGTTGATAGATTCAGAAGGTGTAATACGTGACAACCTGATGATAAAGGTGTTTAGAGTTGTCGAATTACTTATAATGCCATTCATAAAAATTTCAAAGGTGTTTACAATTTTGATTTTAATCTTAGGTGGTTTATGTATTCTTTCCTTCCTAAGCATACTTTTACTTTTAAAAAGTATGGATACAAATACACGTTGTTCTTTTTTTTTTCTTCACACATACACACTTGTTATTTGTATAGTTATATTTTTCTGGGACTTTAAATTTAGATTTTTTTATGTCATTTGCTTTTTTTTGAAAGATAACTAGTTTAGTTGAAGTCCCCGGTGCCGTGTATGGTAGTTTAACATGATTGTTCTTACTTTACATATAAACTTTATGATGTTTTCTGATCTTATACATGTTATAAGAGTTTTACATACTGGGCAATGTATATAATATATAAATACGAGTATATAACAATAGCGCAGGCAGACAACCCATGCGCGTACAAAGTGGGTATCATACAAACTGTAACACATGTATGATAAAAACAGAGAATACCTATACGATGTTAAATAGTCTTTTGGTTTCTCTGTTGTGTTCTCGTAACAAATAATATACAACAAATTACATACTAACCAATGTCTATATAGCTGTAAATGTACACATTGCGTAATAGTAATACCACAAGTTCTAAAACATAAATTCCTTCGTTTACTACACGATTTCATTACCGTGTTACATAACTTTTGTTTCTGTACCTTAATACATCTAACTACAAACAGTATCGTCATGCAATAATAATATGAAAAATTATTTTTATAAATATGTATTACTTTAGTTACTTTAATTGAAATAATTTCAGGTTTATTAGAACAGATTAGACAAGCGGTACTTGTCAGAACAGCTAATGTAAGTATAGTCGTTGTTTTCATTTCTTTAAATACTTTTTGTAGTGATTTTATTACGTTATACTTGTTGCGAATAATGTTTGTTTTGTTACTAAAAATAGTTATGGGAAAACCCATTTTTGAAAATGTATTTGAGTTACATTTCTTTAAGGTAAATGTGTTGATAAAATACAAAAGTGCTTGTATCATCAATGTTAACATTTTTAGAGTTAGACAATTAAGATAGCATTTGCTTTTATGTTGATACTGAGTGTATGACATATTGAATGCACTTGTGTTATTATGCTTTGGTAATAAATGATAAATGACAATCAAAAAGACTATATACAATATATACAATGACATTATTTTTTTTCTACTTTTTTTATGTTAAGATAAAAGATATGTTTTAATTATTTGATTAAGTTTTTGAAGACTTGTTTTCTCTATCTTGGTCTGGTGGAGTTGGTGGTGTTCTTCCTTTCAGAGCTTCTTGTCTTCTATTTGGAGTAGTAAATCTGTTAATGTCCAATTGTCTTTGACTTGTTCTTTCCTTTGCTGGTTTATCAGTATTTTTAGTTTTTGAGTCTACACTGTGCGAAATGCTTTCATTTTTTTCTGACATGTTTTTCTTCTTTCTTTCTTTTTTCATTTCTTGGGCTTGATCTTTTTTGTCATTTGTAGTTACTTTCCTGTTCTGTTCCAAAATTGCACTTGGTTGTTTAGAAGGATCTGTACATTCATCTGTTGTGTCGCATTCTTGGTTGCTTTGATTTGTAATTTCTTCTATGTGGTCATTTTGTTCTGTTTCTTGTCTTGTAGAGTCATGTATAATAATTTGGTTTTCCTTTTCTTGTTGGTCTTTTGTTTCTTTTTGCTTCATTCTTTCCAAAAAGGTGGGACATTCTAAAATTTGTGGCCTGACTTGTTGCAGCCCCTACACACCCATTCATTGGGACAGTCACTTGTAAAGTGGCCTTTCTGGAGGCATTTACTACAAATAAATAGAGTGTTTTCATCTATCTGTCCAAAGTGTGAAACCCTAGCTAGGTATTTCCCGAATTGCATTGTCTTGGGTAATTGTTTTTCAAATTTCTCACAAAAAAATACTCTGTCTCCTGTCTGGCAGTTTGTCATTTTATTGTCAACTCTCAGCCTTTCTCTGTATAATGAAATGACTTTTATGTTTCTCATCTCTAATTCTCTCTGTATCTGACCATCATCAGCAGACAATGGCACATTTTTTACTCTGACTTTTCTTAGGTTGCTTTTGTAGTTTGGATTGTTTGGGTTGTGGGGAAGAAGGGGGATATTTTTTCCTCTGAGAACTACTCCTTCACCTAGGAGTTTAAGTCTGTCTTCTTCTGTATCTAGGTATAACCTCCACATTTTGCCTATTCTCTGAATTCCCTTTATGTGTTCTCTTTTTATTGACATTGCCATCCCTTTGAATATTTCTGTGTGGGAAAGCCAGAGTTCTTTGGCTGGGTTTGAGGCTCCAAATACGTCTGTTTCTTTAATGAATATTGGTTTGACACCGTTTGTATCGTTTGTATCATTTGTATCATTTGTATCTGTATTAATTGTTAAGTTGCCAGCAGTTACTTTTGCATATGTTGGCGCCATGTTGTTTACATTGTCAGTCAAGTCGGATATATTTTGACTGGTTTTTAAGTGTTGATCATTGCAGTATGGGTTGGTTTGCAAAGATTGCATGCTACATATGTCACTTTCCCATTCATTCTCCCAATCTTTAGACATTTTGTTGTTTTGTTTTCACAAAAATTCAATTTTTATATTAGAGTTCTCACCACAAGAGACCTTGGTATCAGGGGCGATAATCCTTTTGGAAGTTTTATCACAAGACTGGTATAACATTTTGACTTTTATCATTTTGCCAATTTGACATATATATCATTCATTAAAATGAAAGTAATCAGAAATACAGTACTAAATTGATGCACATTTTATAAGCAAACAATTTGGAGTTATTTGGATTTTTTAAGTACAGGGAAATATTCATAAATGCTATTTTTGATCTTTGGTAATAACCAATTTATTTTTTCCCTTGTTAGATTTTCCTCCTTTATAATATAATTTTCTTTCTGTGATTGCAAACATGTCGTTATCAAGGCTATAAAGTGTTTTAATGGTCCTTAATTCATTGAAATTTTTAATAAAACATATTTTGTAATATTGTTTAATTGATTTTTTTTTTTTTTGGGGTAATGTATATTTGTTATGGGACAATGTATCTTTATTTTTGCATGTTAAACCCATTTCAAAGTGGTATTGTGTCAAGGTAAAAGTATTATGTAATATAAATTCCTAAGGTTAAAAGTATGTAATATTTATACCGAATAGAAAAAGTATAATGTAATATCTATTCTGAATGGAAAAAATATTATGTAATATTTATTCTGACCCGAAAATATTATAACGTACTATCTATTACGAATGCAGGAATGGTAAACTGGTATGTACAATTATTATTCTGATATTACTAGTAGAAAGAATACTAGTAAAAGAACAGGTATCGTGAATATGGGAAATAATTGTTCCCAATGAAGTTGACATTAAATAATTATTTTAAATTATCCACAATTACTGGCATGCATATTTTTCATATAAATGATATTTGTCTCATCAGAATTTAAATTTATATTTCACAGATGAACTTGTTAACATATTTACTTACCTTCAACATACATGTATGAGCCATCATTAAGGAACATAAATATTTTTTCATATTCATCAGCCTCCATGTTTGTTTGTGCATACAGGTATTGTGTACAGGTGAATATATCTAACTCATTAACACTTTTCAAATTAAATAATAATTACATAATAGAAAATCAGCATGTAAAACGCTGTTTTGATTTAGATAATAATCAATCGGGTGTAAAAAATCACCAGCTTAAAAGGAACATTTGTTATATTAATCAACATATAACATAAGTTCCTAATATCAGTGGAACAAATATAATACAGATGGAAAATGTATTCCATGACAGAAATTCTGCAGAACATATTTTATTATAGTATTGTTTCCCTCAGGAATAAATATTATTAGGAACAAATATACGTTGACACGACCATGTACTAAGCAAAAGTCAGTACAAAACATGATCTGCTGTTATAAAAGTATATAATGCATTCAACATGTGTTCAACAATCTGTTTTGAATTTTCCCCCATTTCAATTTATTGATATACTGTTATTTTAGTACTTATAGGCTTTTAATGAAGAACCAGCTCATTAATACATAATTAAAACAATATCCGGGCTGACTGAATTAGTCCTGGTTAACTTTTTATCAAATGCGTGACAAGCACGAGAAATTAAGAGTACTGACACAAAACACATGAAATAAATAAAGGGAAACATGAAGCACGCACATCGAACTAAACACAAGAAAACGAGAAATAAAACATCAAAACACGAAAACACGGGAAATAAAAAGGCCAAAAACGTTGCACAAAAATAACCCTTTACCTCTATTGTCAATATCAATCAATACAATACAATTTAAAATATGTGAAATTATTTCAAGCAGAATATACCTGTTAAAAGAGATTGAAACATTATTTACCATTAAAGGGTCTATTCTTTTTTACAATAGCTATTTATTACCCATTATTGATTACTGTTGTACAGTATGGGGTCTTACATCAACTGTAATCTGGAAAGGATTCATAAGCTCCAAAAACATGCTGCAAGATTAATTTTATCTGTTTCTTTTGATTTTCCATCAAATTTAATTTTTAAAGAGCATGAATGGTTGACCGTATTTACAAGTTACAATATGTCAAGCTGTCTTAATTTTTGAATGTATGAATGGTCTAACACCTGATTATCTAATTTAATAAATCTTTATAATTATTCGCTTTGGTTGACAACATCAGGACTTCTTCATGTACCAAGACGTAATTCTGATTTTTTAAAAAGAACATTTAAATATTCTGGTCTTATTACCTAGAACAATTTGCCAAATAATATTAAGGAAACAAATAATTTAGATACATTTAAGATCAAATGTTCAAACTATTTTTTAACTTTACAGAACGAAGATACAATGTACCTAAATCTAACTGTACTTTTTTCTTCTATTGAATACATATATGTGCTTATTCAATATTTAAGCAGCTGTAATATATACATGTAGTTAACTGTATTATGTTTGTTTGTATTATTTCCATTTGTATTAATAGTTTTTGAAGGCCCCAGGGAAGATTAACATGTTATCGTTAAATAAGTTACCTTTGTTAAATAAAGAATTTTATTTATTTATTATTCAAAACAATTAAATAATTATTTAGCTGATAAGATTCGTTATTCATAACATAATGCTCACATTTCATTATTTATATTATTTGTTGTCATTTTCCGCCGATGATTCAATGATTCAAACTGTTTGTAATTGTAAAACACATTTTATACTTCTTAACTGGGTATGAGTGGAATAGTAAGTTTATTGTCCTCCGAGGTGCAACTATTGCCCTGAGGCATATCTGAGGGCAAAAGTTGTATCCGAGGGGACAATAAACTTACTTTACCACGAATATCCAGTCAGTAAGTGTTTTATTATACCGAAAGAAACAACAGACAATAAATATCTGGGCTAAATCAACTATCGTAATATAAAAAGCAGAATCACAACCATACTGTTTAACGACTACGTTTCCTTCATATATATTCTGAATGCTAAGGCTACGTCCTGCACTGACGTCAACCCTAGATACAATAGCTATAGGTAAAATGCGACATCTCAACTACCGCGGTATTCTCAACATCCTCCAATCCCGTAGCTGCATTTGAAATTCCGCGAAATATAATGACGCTTGCGGTCAAATAGTTTCATCGAGGTCCAATAGTTGGAAACTATTGACTGGTCAAATAGTTCAACGCTTGCAATTTGAAAAATAGTAAAAATATTGTGTACTTATTTTATATAGAAAATGATAACTGAGGTATAATAAATGTAATTATTCACTGATGCTATTATATTTGTATATATGTAAATTCTATAAGCTGTATTGCTTTTGAATAAAAGACTATTACAACTGTTACCTGAGAGGGGGCATCTCAAAGATTTTACCTGACTTAGTTTATTTATTTATACATCTTCTGCAGGAACAAAAAAAAAATGCCCATCAAAATCCTTAAAATATATTATCGTTCTAAAACTTAAAATGCATTTAACTTTTGTATCTCTAGTGGATGCTATTAAGGCCTTGAAACTTATCCAACTGCACTTGTTTGTCTATAATCAGATTAATTTTGAGGGTAAAAATAGCCATATTTGTCAATTTGTTATATTGAACCTTAAGAAGGGGTTGTTTACTTAGGGAAAGGGGGGGATGGAATATTTTGCAAAATAATTAATTAAGATTTTGTTTTGGTTTAATTTTGCAATAAATCATTTACATGCAGGTTATATTAAATTGGGCAATTGATTATTTATTATACTTTCTTGTGCTTTGTTGTGGTGGGTTGGGAGAGATTAATTTTCCAAAGTCTGGTCAAAGTTCATAAAACATCACATTTCATTAACACAATTTTTTAATGTTTGGGATTGAGGGTTAATATGGCAAACAATGTGATTCTAATGAAACTAAACATTATTTTTTTTAAGCATAACAGAGAATGTTGAGTAAATTAGTAAAACAACCTTTGACATGTGCAGTCAGACAGGTGTGTGCACAGAGATCAAGTGTCAGAACAATCGCCACACAGACTAACAAGTCCCAGGAAGTGTTCAAAAGGGAGGATAAGTTTGGTGCTCATAATTATCACCCCTTACCAGTAGCTCTTGAAAAGGGAGAAGGTATGTTTATGTACTTGTGCTCATAATTATCACCCCTTACCACTGTAGCTCTTGACAGGGGAGAAGGTATTAACATGTCCTGGTGCTCATAATTATCACCCCTTACCACTGTAGCTCTTGGTAGAGGAGAACTTATGTACATGTCCTGGTGCTTATAATTACCACCCCTTACCAGTAGCTCTTGACAGGGGAGAAGGTATGTTTATGTACTTGTGCTCATAATTATCACCCCTTACCACTGTAGCTCTTGACAGGGGAGAAGGTATTAACATGTCCTGGTGCTCATAATTATTACCCCTTACCACTGTAGCTCTTGATAGGGGAGAAGGTATGTGTATATGAACTGGTGCTCATAATTATCACCCCTTACCAGTAGCTCTTGACAGGGGAGAAGGTATGTGTATATGAACTGGTGCTCATAATTATCACCCCTTACCACTGTAGCTCTTGACAGGGGAGAAGGTATTAACATGTCCTGGTGCTCATAATTATTACCCCTTACCACTGTAGCTCTTGGTAGAGGAGAACTTATGTACATGTCCTGGTGCTTATAATTACCACCCCTTACCAGTAGCTCTTGACAGGGGAGAAGGTATGTGTATATGAACTGGTGCTCATAATTATCACCCCTTACCACTGTAGCTCTTGATAGGGGAGAACTTATGTACATGTCCTGGTGCTCATATTACCACCCCTTACAAGTAGCTCTTGACAGAGGGAGAAGGTATATGTATATGAACTGGTGCTCATAATTATCACCCCTTACCAGTACCTCTTGACAGGGGAAAAGGTAAGTTTATGAACTGGTGCTCATAAATATAACCCTTTAACAGAAGCTCTTGACAGGGGAGTAGGTAAGTTTATGTACTGGTGCTCATAGATATAACCCTTTAACAGAAGCTCTTGACAGGGAAGAAGGTATGTTTATGTACTGGTGCTCATAAGTATCACCCCTTAGCACTGTAATTCTTGATACGGGAGAACTTATTTACATGTCCTGGTGCTCATAATTACCACCTCTTACCAGTAGTTCTTGAAAAGGGAGAAAGTATGTTTACAAACTGGTGCTCATAATTATCAAGCTTTAACAGGAGCTCTTGACAGGGGGAGAAGGTATTTTTATGAACTGGTGCCCACGATTATCACTCCTTATTAGAAGCACTTGACAGGGGAGAAGGTATGTTTGTCATGTATATGTACTGGTGCTCATAATTATCAAGCCTTTACCTGAGCTCTTGACTGGGGAGAAAGTATGTTTATGTACTGTTGCCCATAATTATCACCCCTTATCAGAAGCACTTGACAGGGGAGAAAGTATTTTTATGTACTGGTGCCCATAATTATCACCCCTTATCAGAAGCACTTGACAGGGGGGATTCAAAGAAGGTATGTTTATGTATTGGTTTATATTACCTTTACCAGTATCTCTTGACTACAATTAGAGCTAATTTCCTAATGCTTGTAGATTAAGACGTTGGTTGGCTTGCTTGCTTTCTTTGTATAAACATTTGCTCAAGCATTGTAATTAAGATTGACATCCACAAACAATATAGATTGGGGGGAGTTGAACCTTGCTAACATTGTCTTGTAATGTTTACATGTACAATTGGGTGTTGCTAACCTCCAGGATAACATCCAATCAAATGTATAATGTATACAGGTTTAACTCAGCCTATTTTATATTGTTTGCAGATGTCAATCTTAATTACAATGCTTGAGCAAACGTTAATACAAACAAAGCAAGCCAGCCAGCCAAAGTCTTAATTTACAAGCATTAGGAAATTAGCTCTTAGAGCTTCCGGAAATTTGTTATCAGGCTTCATGTTAACAGGCCTTAGTGTGAAATGGATTTTTAGATTCATCGCTCATCATTTTTCTGTTGCCCCATTTCTTAAAGCTGGGCTATTATAACTCACAGTTTTACTTGTTTTATAGCCAACAAGAAGCAGACTTGTTAATTAGTCATATGAAACAAGTTTCTTGAAATTATAATGTCAAGGAAATTATTGAAGCAATGCATGCATCTATACTAAACTAAGTCCTCTATGCATGTGTATTACATTTATTATGGATCTAGAACATATTTACAACAAATGATATTTCATTCAGTGATTGTTGATCGCAAGCTAGATAACTTTAGAGTGTTACCGATCAGGACATTGATAAAAGATCAAAAAAGAAGTATGGGGAGCATGTGAAAAATAAGTGAATTGATAGAGTGATGTTAACATTTTTTTTATATTTCACATGCATTCAAATTTGTTTATTTAACTTTTTCATAACAGTTGTTTAATGATTTGGTGTATTTAAATTGTTCTTTTAAAATCAATTATTACTGTTTACCTTCCTGTGCATGTTTTTTAACTTCTTTCATCAGGGTTTTACTCTCTCACTTGCACTGTGCATTGGCCGAAGTTCTAACGAAAGGTCTTGTAGTAAAGATCACTGCATACGGAAAAATATTGGTGAATTGGAGTACGGGAAGACAATAATTCAAAAGCATTACATTTATGAAGATTTTGATAAGATTAAGGATTTCTTTTGAAAGAAAGTCCATGAACACATACATTTGTTCTATAGTAAAAACTTAACCATTCAAGTATGCAATACATATTCAACTTTTTTTTATGCCCCCGCCATAGTGGTGGGGGCATTAAGTTTTACCCTTGTCCGTCACGTACGTACGTCCGTCCCATAATTGGTTTCCGTTCTCTAACTTGAGTTTGCCTCAACCAAATGTTATGAAACTTATACACAATGCTTATTACCACAAAATACAGATCAAGTTCGAAATTTTAGTGGCGTCACTTTAACCGTTCTAGAGTTATGCCCCTTTATAAATGGAAAAATTGCATAATTTTTAGTTTCCGTTCTGTAACTTAAGTTTGCCTCAACCAAATGTTATGAAACTTATACACAATGCTAATTACCACAAAACACAGATCAACTTTGAATTTTGGTGGCGTCACTTTAACCGCTCTATAGTTATGCCCCTTTATAATTGGAAAAATTGCAAAAATTTTATTTTCTTCTAAATATCAAGTAATTTTTAAAATTGGAGTTATCTTCCTTTGTCCATGATTATAGTTGAATCAACTACAATCAATGCTTTATACAATGCAATGTTTAATTTTGACTTCCACTGATAAAACACAGATCAAGTTGAATTCGGGTAGGGTCACTTTAACCATTTTTGAGTTATGCCCCTTTATAAATCGAAAGATTGCAAAATTTGTAGTTTCTATTCTGTAACTTAAGTTTGCCCCAACCAAACATTATGAAACCTATACACAGTATTCATTACCACAAAACTAAGATCAAGTACAAATTTTTTGTTTCCGTTTTCTAACTTTAGTTTGCCTCAACCAAATGTTATGAAACTTATACACAATGCTTATTACTTCATAATACAGATTAAGTACGAAATTTGGTGAGAACACTTTTACCATTCTTGAGTTATGTCCCTTTATAAACATTAAAATTGCTGAATTTTTCGTTTCCGTTCTCTAACTTTAGTTTGTCTGTACCAAATGTTATAAAACTTATACACAACCGTTCTAGAGTTATGCGTGTTTACAAATAGAAAAATTGCTGAATTTTTAGTTTCTGCTCTCTACTTAAGTTAGCCTCAACCAAATGTTATGAGACTTACACACAATGCTTATTGCCACAAAACTCAGATCAAGTTCAAATTTGGGTAGCGTCACTTTTACCGTTCTTCAGTTATGTCCCTTTATAACTATATGCTAGGCAAGCGGGGGCATCATCTGTGTCCACATGTGGACATGTACACTATCCACATTTATTTTAATTTGAATTATCATATGACTTTAAGTTTATAATAAGTCCAGGTCGAAGTTAATTTTTCCACCAAAAAAGGTTGATTTATGGAATAAAGAGAATGTTTTCATTGGTTTTGTCCTGTGTTAAAAATTCATGAATTTTTGAATGCTGATACAAATGAATGAATTTTCTTTTATTTACCACAATGTAGATAAAAATCAGGGTTTTTGGTGATTGCTGGAAAACAATTTTTCATTTAGCTATTATTCCTGTCTGAAAATGGTGCAGGGATTTCGACTAATTAAAGAGTTTTAATTCAATTTATGCATATCTCCTTATGGTATATGTGGAAGACAAAGACTACATTATTGAAAAGAAGGAAATATGTTAAACTTCTCATATTGTATATATATCAAATGTTGTCAGGTTTCAAATTAAATGCAAAAGATAGTTAATATTCATGAAGGTCTTGTGAAAATACCAATGTATCCAAAGGTCTTACTTGATTTCTACAGGTTGTTTTGTATGGGATGTAGAAGGCAACAGATACTTTGACTATCTCAGTGCATATAGTGCATGTAACCAAGGACATTGTCATCCAAAGATTGTCAAGGCATTAAATGACCAAGCATCCAAGTTAACCTTGACTTCAAGAGCATTTTACAACGATGTGTTGGGAGAATTTGAGGAATATATCACAAAAATGTTCAAATATGATAAAGTACTTCCAATGAATACAGGTTTGTGTTTACACTATAAAAATATTTTGAATATTTTGCCTGCAATTAGAATGAAAACGTTTAAAAACAAAAAGTATATGCACAGCATAATCATCTTAAATCTTAACACTAGTGAATGATGCTAGGATATTAATTTACTTTAAGGTCAGTTTATTGAAAGGAGACCAAAGTACTGATATTCATAAACAATGACAAACTGAAATCTACTAGAATGTTATGTCAAAGATTATACGAAGGGTAGTATATGTATAAACTCTAAAATGTTTTAAGGAATTCAGACTGAGGCTTCAAAAGGGAAGCAGTTCAGGATACATATATCTCATAAATCTCTGGCCCACATAAGATGTGGTATGATTGCATAAATGAGAGTCAACTATCCATTAGAGACCAAATGCCATAGATTTAAGCAACTATAGATGACCATACAGCTTTCAACAATGAGCTAAACCTATACCATATAATAAGTTATGAAAGGCTCCAACATGCCAAAATATAAAACAATTCAAACAAAAAAACCAATGGACTGATTTATGTGCAAACCAATAAACAGAATTTTAATGAAAGACAGCAACCAATGACACCCAGTCCACCGAGTGGTGGAGTTGAACATATTTGTGAGGACTCAACTGTATGTATGCATATTCTGCAGCTTAAGCTGATGTTTATTAGTTTTGGCTGTTCTTTATTATGACACAAGCTGAAAAATGTTTCAGGTATTTGACTTTCAAAACATTCAATTTCTTTGATTTTAGGTGTAGAAGGAGGAGAAACAGCCTGTAAATTAGCAAGGAAGTGGGCATATAACGTGAAGAAAGTTCCAGATAACCAAGCAAAGATTATTTTTGCTTCTGGTAATTTCTGGGGTCGTACACTAGCTGCTATCTCATCATCTACAGACCCTTCTAGTTATGCTGGCTTTGGACCATACATGCCAGGATTTGGCATGGTTCCATATGATGATTTAGGTGCACTTGAGGTAGATACATTAAATATTTCCCAAGCTGATTATGTTATTGTGTATCCTTTTTGTAGCTCTTATCATTTTATAGATGTATTGCCTCTAAAATGTTGAACGGAACTTGAACCCCTGTATTCCACTTTTCATTGAAAGTTGTTAAAAAGTTCACTGCCAGCATTTTTCAGTCAGATTTGGCCTAGCTATTTATGATGGGGACTAAAAGGCATTGACAACTAAAACAGGAACTTTTCATTTCAAGTTGGATTGGTTTTCAAACGGTACTTGAATTCTTCAGAATTTCTCAATAGAGCTGTTGTTATAGCAATTTTCTATGGCCAACATGTTACTGTGTTCAGCATATTACTATGTTGAGCAAAAACTAGGTACAGACTTGCCCTTTAATATACAATTACTAAAATTTCCATGAATGTTGGCTGTATCATCTGTTGAGGCACTACATAAGGAGTTATGTCTCAATACTTGTCACACCAACATGGAACCCAGTGTTAAAAACAAGATATATGGTCGAAATTAAAAAAATGAATATTTTTATATCTTGTAGGGTTCCAATAACAATGAAACTTTTAGGATATGCTTCATTTGAGAACCATGGTTGATGATACCCCAATTCCTTCAAACGTGGCATCAACTAACTATTACTAAAAAATAAAAAGAATTACTCCAAATGTTCAATAATAAATTCTGACAATCATATGAAGGACAAATTGCTACCAAAGTGTTGTTAAATGAAACATTGATTTTTCTCCATTTGAATTGTTTGACATTTTGTTATCCTGGGTTCTTGTATAGCCTACTATACTGTATGGGTTTTTTCCTTGTTGTTAAAGTCCATATGGTGACCTGTTGTTTTATACATCCTTGTCCTTTGGTCTTTGGTGGATAGTTGTCTCATTGGCAATCATACACATCCCCTTACCATTAATATCGTCCTCTTAAAAATTACAGGTTGATCATCAGATTGGCCATCAAACATTGAAGCCAATATTATTAAAAAAAGAAAATTTGCCTTAAAATTGTTAACTTTATTTTAGCTAATCATATTATATCATAGAACCAAATGCCAATTGGTACCATATCTTGATAAAATTATTAATTTATAATCACCTCTTAGATTTATGGTTAAATGCATTTAAGATCCTGTTTAGGATTTGTTCATTGATTACCTAATCAATGCTTTCAACATAAACACCACCATTACTGAAACTTAAAACAAGGAAATGTGACAAAAGGACAATAAAAAAAATCTGAAATTTTCAAAATATCAATAGCCACCAAATTTTAATTAGATAATACATTTATTATCTTCTTTCAGACTTATGGTTAAAAGCATACCTGCAAACACGAATGTCACTATTATTATAAATAGAAAATGTAAAAGGGTATTTTGAAAATCTGGAAAAGCATGTCTATTGCTACCAAACTGTGGTTAAACAATACATTAATTATCTCCATTTATTTCTGTCATCTGAAATAAGAATGCTCTACCAGTAACCACAGCCACGAATAATTCTTATCTTGACTGAATATTTAAATGCAATGATATTTTTTGGAAAATTTAATGAAGAGCTGGCTTAACTTATGGATTAAAGGTTATATAAAGGTTAAATGGGGGTGGAAAGTGGCCATTGTTGACAATGGATATTAAAACAAGTTGAGCAATACAGGCTTTTTGTGCTTCTTGTTTAATGGACAGTTTTATTGTAGAGAGAATTCCAAGATTCCAATGTATGTGCCTTTATGGTTGAGCCTATCCAAGGAGAAGCTGGTGTGGTTGTTCCATCTGATGGGTATCTGAAAGGGGTTAGAGAGCTGTGTACTAAGTATAATGTGCTATGGATTGCTGATGAGGTTCAAACAGGTCTATGCAGAACAGGAAAGTGAGTACTCTGTTCATTGTGGATAGTTATCAAGGGTGGAATCTAAGCCATGTATGTATTAGCCAGTGAGTCCAGTAAATTTAAATAGTTGGCCAGAGTTTTCAAGTTTCATTGAGCCAAAAGCAACACTGAATTGAGGTCCATTTAAAAATATATGTTTTTTATATTTCATTCATCATAAGCTGTATGAATTTACCCTAAGTAAAATCATCAATTTCAGTATCTTTTGGTTTCTTAGAGTGGATTTTTTTAAAGTAGGACACTGTCCAATTGATTCCCCACATTTCATGTATTTGTACTTTGGTGCTGTTTTTACAACTCATGGCTCCAACTGAAGATTTTATGACCTATTCTTTTATGTATGATTACAACTGAAACAAGGCGAGGGTTAAGAGCTCTAAAACTAGTTTAACCTTGCCACTATTTTATGTGACTGTCTCAAGTCAGTTACCTTTGCAGTAGTCATATGTCATATCTAAATGTGTTTGTTTCTCGTTATTTGGTTGAGTGTTGATGACCCATATTTGATTGTTATTGTGAAATTTCTACACAACTCTGTAGACTTGGGACGTATAAGAACTCAACATACATTGTATTGTATAGAAACCAGTCTATTGTTAATGATTGTATGTTGCCCTCTGTCAACAGTCTTTTGGTTATTTTTGTTTTTTAGTTTCTGTGTCATTGACATATACCCTGATCTCCTTTAATTCATACTGGGTGGACATTTTAAATGTCTTCCTTGATCATGAAAATTACAAACATAGAGCATAGAATCCAGGCTCTTTGATAATTGATAACTGAAAGTTTAACTGCAACCCTGGACTAGCTAATCAGAGAAATATATTCTCAGGCTAACAAACTGGTGTTAATTTCGAACCCTGAGTGTTAAACATATGAAATATTTCATGTCTTTTTTCATTCAACAAAAGTCTAGAAATAATGATTGATTGAAAATTCTTTAGAACCTATCCATGTCCACATCAGGCTATTTATTGATTTTAAACTCTGATAGTCAATTTACAAAATCATATATGTATGTTCTATTACCATATTTGACAAGAAAATTATTATATTAAGGACATACAAAATTAATAAAGTTCTATATACATTTATGGCCATAGAGAGATAACTCAACTCAAAATATTACATAATTATATTTCTCTGTTTGTTACTATGCACTATTTAATTTCAAGATCACAATGCAAAATGAAAGCAATCTTTGCCCCTCGGTGCTCACAAGCAGTTTAATTTTTACATTTATTGCATAGATCTTTGAAGTGATATTTAAAGTAGTTCTTTATATAAAAGTTGGATTTGCTATCAGGCCCGGTCATCTGACTTAATAAGAATGTTCACTTGCATGACCCTAAATGACAGTCTGAGCATTTTATTATGATGGCATGTACTTAATTTTTAGTGAGACAGATGAAACGAATCTGAATACATTAGGCATAGGTTTTAAATAGTTGAGTGTGGTAGGGCAGGTGATACACCTACAGTCAGCTTTAAACTAGGAATTTTACTAGGAATGCTGATTAATTATTGATGTAAGGTCTTCCATCTACAACACACCATAATATGAAGCACATGAAATATATTTGCCATTTTAGCATCATACAAAACAATCAGTGTGACTGAGATTTCTTTGCAAAATGTTGTAAAGATGGTAACTTAGCACAATAAAATGTGTTTAGCTCTCAGTACAGGATATAAATTCATTATCATAGTTTCCATGTTATTTATATATCGATATTTGGTGTACATTGTATGATATAGATGGATCTATCACATATTCATACAGAAATATTCTGTGGATGCAGATTTCTGAAAAATTAGTATTTTAAAATTTTTGGTGTAATTCGTGTAAAAAGTAGAGAAATTATTGAGCAAATAAAGTTGAAAGGAGTTGGGGCATTAAGGCCCTTTTTGGCCAAAAGTCATTTTTTGAAAGTATGTAAAATTTGCACATAATGTTTGAAAGTGAATAAGCTTAAAAAATATAAATAACTTACAACACAAAATATTTTTATTTTATAACATCATAATATGGATATTTTCATGAAAATGAAGAAAACTGACGAATGAATGCAGTTTTCCATCCATATTTCCTGTGAGAAAACATTATGTGCAGCCAAGAAACAACAAAATAATTTTAGAAAAGCTTCATTATAGCTATTGACTAAATCTCAACAAATATTAAAGGGCATTAGCTGTCAAATTCATGTTCACCGATTTGACTCAAATTCTCATATTTGATGAATAACATACTAAAACGCATATCCAAAATACAAAAAGTTTAAAATAAACAATTAACAATGCATGGACTCGATAATATATATCAGCATTTTGTGTGTATTTTAGTCTAGATGCCATCTTATCAACCATCGAGATGACCTCTGAAGACTGCCGATAAATATAATGAATAAATAGATAGCAACCACGTGCAATTGGATTTTTCAAGTCTGTTTGATTTCATGTTATAGGTTAAAGCAATATGTTAATCATCGTTTTTATCCATATAAGAATGATTTTCTGTGGATTGAAAAAGTCAACGAAATGGTTCATCCTTGTTTCACTTTCAGTGTTGACATTCTTTTCCTTTTGATAGCCAAACACTCCGATTACATATGTAACCTTTCTCCAGCTGAGGGGTTAAATTGAAGTTCACGTGAATACGTATTCACATGAGGTCGAATTATTCACTTGCAAGTGATTAATACATCAGCGTTGTTTTTAAGTTTATTATGACAAATTTGGGCCAAACTAAGTGCTTGTAAGGAAATATTATTTCTAAATTCCACTTTTATTAATACTTGAAACAAAAAGATTTTAGATTTTTGTAGCTAATGCCCCTTTAAAATGTTTCTTCTGTGCACACATACCATTCCAAAATGTACTTAAAGTTGATGTAAAGTAAGGAAAATCAAAAACTTTTACAAAATATACAAATATCATCATGGTTTGTTGCCTTGGTAACTTGTTAAATGTGAAATATGTTTTTAGCTCACCTGACCTTAAAGGCCATGTCAACTTTTGCTGTCACTTGGCGTCTGTCATCATCATCTGTCTTCTGACGTCCATCCATTGTTGTAAACTTTAAAAAATATCTTCTCCTGCAACTACTGGATCAAATTTAACCAAACTTTACTTTAGGGTATCTTGTTTCGAAAATCCTATCCAGGGATTTGATCCATCAACAAACATGGCTGCTGTAGCTAAAATAGAACATGGGGTAAAATGCAATTTTTGGCTTGTATCTCAGTTTAGTTATAGCAATCTGACATAGAGTAGAACTACATGTAACTAGGAGGTCAAGGTTTATCTCCTGCAAAATTTTCAGAATAATCAAACAACCAATTTTGGAGATATTGCCCCTAAAGTGTCAATTTTTTTGGCAAATTTCAGTTTATGTTTTTTATCTTGAAAACTATAACATTTAGAGAGAAAGTTTAAACAGTAAGAATGATTGGAACATTAAGATCTACAAATAAGTCAATATGAATGAATCGTCAATTGACCCTATATAGGAGTTATTGCCCTTCAATGACTAATTTTACTGTGTTTTCGCAGAGACTATAACAGATTAAGAGAAATTGTAAACAGCAAAAGTGTTCAGATGAGCAAGATTTACAAATAGGTCAACACCAAAGAATTGTCAGTTAACCCCTTATAGGAGTTATTGTCCTTGAAAGACTAATTTTACTCATTTTTTTTCATTCTTTTTAAGAAACTAAAAAAGAGAGAAAAAAATTGTGAAAGCAAAAGTGTTCGGCAAAATTAGATCAACAAAGAAGTCAACAAGTCCGAAATTGTCAATTGGCTGCTTTGAGATATGCCCTTCGAGATATGGTTTTTATCCATGTTTTTCATTTTTTGCTGAAATCATTATAGATACATGTAGATGGAAATCGTAAAAAACGAAGGTGTTAAGCACAATAAGATCTACAAATAAGTCAACATTGCCAAAATTGTCAACAGACTTCTTTTAGAAGGTGAATTTTACATTTTTGTAGTTTTGAACAAACTATAATAGATAATGATAAACACCAATTAAAGCAAAACTGTGCTGTTGACAGCAAAATCAAAACTTTTCAGCACAATGCATATGGGATTTACAAATCAGTCATCATGGTGAAAACTGTCAACCTACTCCTTATAAAGTTATATCCCTAAATGAAGATTTTCATCCATTTTTTTACCTTTTTGTCAAAATTATAGGAGAGATAAAAAAAGATAAGCAAAATATTTTTTACCAGGTGAGCGATTCAGGCTCTTATTTTCTGAATACCTTATACCTAAGGTAATTAGGACAAATTTAATGACATGTTAGGTATCTGTTTAATTTGAACTAATATTTGGGCTATTGATCAAGATTGCATTCACTCCTTTACAACTAACTTTGTGATTGATAGTTTATTTATCTCAGAATGTTTTGTGTAGAACATGATGGTGATAGTTTTGTTTATTTATTTCAGTATGTTATGTGTAGAACGTGATGGTGATAGTTTTGTTTATTTCTTTCAGAATGTTGTGTGTAGAACGTGATGGTGATAGGTTTGTTTATTTATTTCAGAATGTTTTGTGTAGAACGAGATGGTGATAGTTTTGTTTATTTCTTTCAGAATGTTGTGTGTAGAACGTGATGGTGATAGGTTTGTTTATTTATTTCAGAATGTTGTGTGTAGAACGTGATGGTGATAGGTTTGTTTATTTATTTCAGTATGTTATGTGTAGAACGTGATGGTGATAGGTTTGTTTATTTATTTCAGAATGTTGTTTAGAACATGATGATGATAGTTTTGTTTATTTATTTCAGAATGTTTTGTGTAGAACGAGATGGTGATAATTTTGTTAATTTATTTCAGAATGTTGTGTGTAGAACACAGCGGTGTAAGACCAGATATGTTAGTATTAGGCAAAGCTTTATCTGGTGGTATATTTCCTGTAAGTATTTCAATGTTTCTCTCTTATCACTTCCCTAAGGTTTGTTTTATAGTTTACTGCTTCCAGCTGAAAACCCAACATATTTTCTATAAATGGAAATAATGTGAAATCTGAAGTGTAGGTTGTCAATTTTTGGATTGGTGGGGTTGAGGATCCAAGAATATTTGTTTATATGGTCTAAGGGGTAGAATGTTTAGATATAAATGGCAGCCTTAACCAAATAGTTTTTTTTGCTGCTAGATATGCTACAGATTTTTTTTAAGGGAAACTGTCGCACATTTTAATTTATGAGTAAAGTGGCCATTTTATGTCAAACTTGTCAATTTTGACATGTCTATGATGTCATAGTACAATTATTTGATCAGACTGGACATCCTCAACTTAATTTTGAATGGATTGAAGATTTAATTATTTTTGCAATAATGGCTTTTTCAGTACATCCTCATTTATAAACCTTCAGTATAATTGAGATAATGATCTTGTGTAGGTACTTATATTTACAAACATCAGAAGTTGAATTGTTGAATGGATAGTTTTCAGAAGTCCCATAAGTACACACAACATGTACTGATATAACTTTTTCTATTTACGTGACATGACAAAAAAATTAAGTTTGCATAAAGATTATAACAAATAATTCAGACACTTTGGTTTTTTATAGGTCTCAGCAGTATTAGCAGATGATGAAGTGATGTTAACAATAAAACCAGGAGAACATGGATCTACATATGGAGGAAATCCTTTAGGATGTAAAGTAGCCATTGCTTCGTTAGAGGTTAGTCATTATGTACATTATGTTACATCATATATCAATATATGTAGTACAATGAAAAAGACATATTTGATTTCTCACAAGAGAGATTGAGTATACAGCTTAAATATTTCCCTATTATTATCCCACTTTTAGCAAAGTGTGGTTCAAGGCATTCATACAAATAACCTATGAATCTAAGAATGTGCTGTTAGTTGATGGGATGATATAAAGAGGCTTACTGATAAACTTGTTTAAGACTCTTGCAAGTGAAATTAAAAAAACTTCATTGACTTTTTGATAAATGATTTCCATTCTATATATTTTTCCTTTTCACAGTTAAAGATGCTCTGATAATTGAATTTTACTTGATCTAGGTTTTACTTGAGGAGAAACTGGCAGATAATGCAGCCAAACTTGGAGAAATGTTGAGAAAAGAATTAAATAAACTTCCAAAAGATGTTGTCAAGGTAGTAAGAGGAAAAGGATTATTGAATGCTATTGTGATTAGTGAAAGTGAGTTTATGTTAATGAAATTTTTTTTATTTAGATATGCAGTTTAGACTGGACACATATAAGACATCTTTAACATGATTGGCCATGTTACCACAAAATAGTTATGAAATAATGCCATAAATGTTAAATTGTGATTAAATTAGTCTACCTTTGGAAATTTCAAACATATTGTTGGCAATATTATGAAGATGTTTATAATTTTATATTTATATCAAACAATTAAGGTTAGGACCCCCTCTGGAAATATGTGTTATGCAATGTTAAAAGAGCAAAAATACCCCAAAAAGCAATGGTACTAAATAAAAGACATTTTGTACATATAACAAAGGGAAAGTTTGTTCACAGCAATAGTATTTATTAATTCATTGCATTAATGGGAAATGGGGATTTTGTGGTAAAGAATTAAGAAATAATTCATGGAAGCCATAGCCCAGGCCATGTGTAAATGTCCAACAAATCTATGGCTTCCATGAATTATTTCGATTCTAATAGGACAAATACGGTAATTCAAAAACTGAAGCAAAGGTAAGATTGCTGTGTGTATGGCTGTTCTATTTTACCCCCTGTAAGATAAAAGCTACACATTTCAAATAAATCTAAGTCTTACATGAATTATTTCATAAATAAGCACTAGAAAAAATGTGTTCAATTCTCATGATTCTTAACCCAAACATTTTTTTTTTTCGTTGGCTACTATTTACTGTCAAATCAAGAGTTGACATGTCGTAACTAAGGAGTGAGCCCAAGGGTCCGGAAATGGTCATATTTGCCAGTCATGTCCTAAGATGAAACTATTTGTCCTAAACGAGTAATTGGGATTTAGGACAAACTTTATTTTTTTACAGAAGTAATTTCGGTCATTTCATTGACTCAATGTTTGAAATCGGATTTCTTAATCGCCATTTTGCACTTGTGATCACTTGTTTTTGTTTATAATCCCTTTCCTGTAATAAAACTGCCACTACAGTAGTTTGATAATCCTGAGGGCCCTCCTAATATCTATATCAAAGCCTCCGGGAAACATTGGCTAATGATCGCTAATCACTTTTTACCTGTGGTTTTAATTCACACCTGACAGTGATCACAAGCTCAGAATAATACCTTTAAAACATTAAAGTTCCCTGACAAGTGTATTCATTATTTATTTACTTTTCATCAAAGACAGTCATCAAATCTGATTTAAAAATTAAATCTAAATTTACGAAGAAAAAAGTATTTTTTCATGAGTAACACATGTGCTTTATTTACTATGTAATACGCATGCGTGAAATTGTCTTCAGCAAATCTAATATTTAATCGTAAAATCATTTAAATGCAAATTGATTTCATGCTAAATTAAACGAGTGCAACTATTATCTGTTATATTCAAACATTTTTAAAGGTAATAAAATAAAAAAAGCCGGTGATTTCCTGTCAATTTGATAAACAAAACAAATCCCGGAAATGAATCCGGAATTATTCGTACTTTAAAATATCACAAACTTCCGGTTTTAACTTTTGTCAAATCGAAAGAAACGTAAGCAATGTCTGAGAAATTAACCATTTTGAGTCATTAAAATCATTTCAATTTTAGACTGTTGCCTTCCCTAAACTGTCCTTCATGGTAATGGTTAGACATTTACTTAGTAAATGCAATGAAACAGCAATACAAGTTCGTCATGTTCGTTGATGCTATGAATATAGTCAAGTTGATATCGACAATTTGAAAAGGGGCACCAACTTTTCAAACATCTCAAAATGACCGAAATTGTCTGGAAAAATTTCCGGATCCTTGAGTGAGCCGCCATGTTGACTTGCTGAAATCCACAAATGTGCAAATAATGCAATGAAATAGAAAATGAAACAACACCTACCTCAAAACTCCATTTTAATGCAATATTATCCGAATTTAGGGCGTATACATAACGGAAAACCATCAGCTTGAGAGTTTCATTCGTATGACGTCATGCTATGACATGACGTTAATGCACCAAGATTATTCATGAAATTTCGCGGAATTTTATTTTATTTTGATTTTATACATTTTTTTTTATGCTCTTGTGCATTAATTCTTTTTGTGATGCATTATAATAGGAATAACGGTTCTGTAGTTTCTTTTTCAATTTCAATTTGAACACAACGAAATCGACATAGTGTTTGCAAATAGGTTACGATACATGTGGATTTACGTGGGAGGTAAATAGTAACAGCCACCAATATGCACATCTCTGAGTCTGCGCTAAGTATAGATATATCGAGAATTTTATCACGGTGTTGTTTACAAAGCGAAAGAAGCACGTCATATTAGAAGCCAAGATTTATTTCAGAACATCCGTAGACTTTATTACAGAGATTTTTGTTATACAATTTTAAACATAGATTATTGACTTATTTGTCCTTGTTTATGTTATGCTACTGTTTATTGTTAACAAAAAGTGTTTAGTCACTAAAGTGCAGTGGATCCTAGAAGGTGTACTTGAATAGGTCCATATTTGTACTTGTTTTTCACTAATATCTACATTCAAAACTTGTATAGAGAAATCATTGGTAACACTGCATGCAGTTATCCTCTATCAATACAGAATTGTCAAATATAAGTGTTCAAGAGGAAAGGCCGTGGATTTTCTATAAAATTCCCATATGCTTGGTGAATAACCATTTGATTTTCAAGGGGAGGGGATTTCAAAAAATGAAAATCCTGACCGGGTAAGAGCTGAAAATAAATAACCTTGCATAGAAAAAAATGAAAACGAATATTCTGAAACAAAAAAAAAATCCTCCTGCCACCCCTTCCTCCCCATTCCCCCTTTCCCCCTCTCCCTTGAAAATCAAATGGTTGTCTCCTTAACTAGTTTCATTGCTAAGTTTAGAACTCAAATTTATTAACATTTCTTATTTTTTACAGAATTTGATGCATGGGATGTCTGTGTGAGACTTAGAGATAATGGATTACTAGCTAAACCTACCCATGGTGACATCATTAGATTTGCTCCACCCCTTGTAATGAATGAAGAACAGTTAATGGAGTCTGTGAACATTATAAAATCTACAGTGATGTCCTTCAATTAGAAAACTTTAGCGGTAGTGATTTTGATTGTTTTAGGTCATAAAAGTACACTAAAACATACTTAATATTGTCCAAAAAATTTCAAGATAGACTTAATTTGATTCAATCAAGAATTATTGCCAATATTTGGCAGCATTAAATAATTTGAAGAAGAAAAAATTCCAAGACATTTGAAAGGGAGTAAAAAATGTGCAGTACTTTTTTAAGTTGACAATTTGAAATCCACCTATTTAAAGCAATAGAGGTTTTACAATATGAAAATTACACAGAATGATTGATAAACTTAATTTTTCCTTTAAATGTGTATATCTTTATTTTTGGGTGTTTGGACAACTTTCTTTTCATTATTTTTCTTTTCTTATACTATACATATATTGATTTGCATTTGTTATTGATTGAAAGCTTAACTTTATGATGTTGTGCATCATTGTTTTCTTGTTATACTTAATGGATCTGCAAACTGTTGAAACATCTGAAGTAATTGGTATTTTTACTTAACAGAATTTTGAATTGATCTTTTTACAACACTGGAATTTTATTTTCAGTGGTGAAGTCTTAAGTTTTTTTTAGAAATATTAAATGAGTATTAGCATTTGAATACTCTGTTTTTGATTAAATCTTAATTAAGTCTCCCAAACGAAGACTTATTGTTTTTGCTCAGTTCTTATTATTATTATTATTCTTCTTCTTCTTCTTCTTCTTCTTCTTCCGCCGCTTTTAAATTTGAACTTGTCCGCACCCGTTCTCCAAAACCGCTTGTCGGATTAACTTAGGGTTTCACAATATGTTAGACTAACATGTCTAGTGGTGCAATCAGGGTTTTGTTTTTGCAATGGGGTTTATAAAGGGGTACTTTGAGGGGCAAAAAGAAAAGAGGGTTTTACTATAGAACCCTATGGGATTTTATTTTTTTAAATTTTCAAATGATTATAAATTGAAAACCGTTCGTGATAGACACAAACTTTTTAATTGAAAATGTTCTAAATGATAAAGCCCATTAAATGAAATACAGGGTTAGTCCCCAGGGGTCACCCCCACCCCCTGCCATTTAAGAAAGTTCTAATACCTTGTAAGTGGTCAAGATCCCCACCCCTAAACCATATATATTCTGGTTTGTCATGCTAAGATGGTTTGAATGATATACAGGGTTAGTCCCCAGGTGTCATCCCCACCCCCTGCCATTTAAGAAAGTTCTAATATCTTCTAAGTGGTCAAGATCCCCACCCCTAAACCATATATATTCTGGTTTGTCATGCTGAAATGATTTGAATGATATACAGGGTAAGTCCCCAGAGGTCATCCTGACCCCCTGCCATTTGAGAAAGTTCTAATATCTTGTAAATGGTTGAGATCCCCACCCCTAAACCATATATATTCTGGTTTGTCATGATAAAGCACATCAAATGTTATACAGGGTTAGTCCCCAGGGGTTACCCCCACCCCCTGCCATTTAAGAAAGTTCTAATATCTTGAAAGTGGTTAAGATCCCCACCCCTAAACCATATATATTCTGGTTTGTCATGCTAAGATGGTTTGAATGATATACAGGGTTAGTCCCCAGGTGTCATCCCAACCCCCTGCCATTTTAGAAAGTTCTAATATCTTGTAAATGGTCGAGATCCCCACCCCTAAACCATATATATTCTGGTTTGTCATGATAAAGCACATCAAATGTTATACAGGGTAAGTCCCCAGGGGTCACTCCCACCCCCTGCCATTTAAGAAAGTTCTAATATCTTCTAAGTGGTCAAGATCCCCACCCCTAAACCATATATATTCTGGTTTGTCATGCTGAGATGATTTGAATGATATACAGGGTAAGTCCCCAGGGGTCATCCCGACCCCCTGCCATTTGAGAAAGTTCTAATATCTTGTAAATGGTTGAGATCCCCACCCCTAAACCATATATATTCTGGTTTGTCATGATAAAGCACATCAAATGTTATACAGGGTTAGTCCCCAGCGGTCACCCCCACCCCTTGCCATTTGAGAAAGTTCTAATATCTTGTAAATGGTCGAGATCCCCACCCCTAAACCATATATATTCTGGTTTGTCATGATAAAGCACATCAAATGAAATACAGGGTTAGTCTCCAGGGGTCACCCCACCCCCTGCTATTTAAGAAAGTTCTAATATCTTCTAAGTGGTCAAGATCCCCACCCCTAAACCATATATATTCTGGTTTGTCATGCGAAGATGGTTTGAATGATATACAGGGTTAGTCCCCAGGGGTCATCCCGACCCCCTGCCATTTGAGAAAGTTCTAATATCTTGTAAATGGTTTAGATCCCCACCCCTAAACCATATATATTCCTGTTCGTCATGTAATGAACACTTGAATGACGTATAGGGCCAGTCCCCAGGGGTTCCTCCCCACCCCCAATATTCTAGTATCTTGTAAATGGTCGAGATCCCCACCCCTAAACCATATATATTCTGGTTTGTCATGCCAAGATGATTTGAATGATATACAAGGTTAGTCCCCAGGCATCACTAATGCATATAACTTTACTGGACCAAACCAATTTTCACTGGACGTTGCCCAATGTCAGGCGACCCTGGGAATTACGAATTATGGGAGCTTCGTTTGGGAGACTTCGTAACAGCATCCTGTTACAATCATTTCTTGTTTAAAGAAAACTTCTGAAAATTATTTGATTGTTTTTCAGTATTCTCTGTTTTAGACTTTGTATGGTAGAATGAAGATATTGTTAAAAAAGAAAACATTGATTTGTTTTGATTAACTGTAATTTTCAGGAAATTGATACTACAATTTTGTTTATGCATAAAATTTGACAGAATAACCACTGCAGTAATTGTATTTAATTTTTGTCAGTGATGTTCTATATCATATGCAGAAATTTGTTTGTTAATCTCATATTATTGATTGGTGATGAATATTTACACTGATAAACACACTTGTGATCTTTTATTTTTAAAAGTCATATAGTGGCAATATTTACTATAACACTTTTTCAATATGAATCTCATTATATCATTTATTCTTCATTTAATAAAGCTGTCTTTAAGAAATAATTAGTTATTTTCAAATTACTTTGTCATGTTAGTCAGAAAAATATATTTCAGACAAAATACTTTGTTCATACAAGATGTTATTTTGAAACCAAATATAGTTTTTTGGTTCTTATTAGTGTATGGAAACTAAATAATTGATGTGTAATGGAAATAGTAAAAATACCTCAGTTAACTAGTTTAATCTCAAGTTATAAAATAGGCAGTCACTTAAATTTTTATTTATAGGAAGTCTTCAATATAGTTGTCACAATTAATTTTGTTTTACTCAAACTGATCTAGTCCAATTTATACTTAACTTATTTTATTTTTAAATATCTGTCAAGCTGGCAGCTTTATATATGTTATATGTTACATATTTAAAGATACTATTCGTACTTATTTAATCTTACAGTTTAAATAAATATCAAAGAAATCCAAATATGTTTGAAAT
The DNA here is from genome assembly GCF_021869535.1 of Mytilus californianus. NCBI lineage: Eukaryota > Metazoa > Mollusca > Bivalvia > Mytilida > Mytilidae > Mytilus > Mytilus californianus. The sequence continues at coordinate 24,268,842 of NW_026262679.1, read as the reverse complement.
CTCAATCTTTTTTAAGGTTTGTTAATCATGGATATTTTGTGAATTTTAGTATTTATAGTTTTGACTTTTCTGTAGCTTGAATAATCTGCTGGCAGTTATTTGTATGTTAGTATTCAGGTATATTCCTTATACTTAATATTTTATGTCACACACAGTTCCTATTGTAGCACGACGTATTGATAATGTAATGGAAATCGTAACAAAATCATGCATACTAAATATATTTCCAGGAGTAAATTGTTGTGTGGGTTTTTTTTAACAGTAACACCTCTTCTAAACGTAGCCTTTGTAGTTTGGTTCTGCCTATTTCTGCAAGACTGATTTTTTATATTTAAGGTACAGTTGTTATTAGTGATACAAGTTCCTGTCTTAACCCTCATTTCTTGTCAGAGTTTAATGAAATTTATATCAAAGGTATGAATATATCATCAATGTCTCTACAGAGTTAGAAAATCTTTACAGATCAAAATTGGAAGTATTAATTCTATGGAAAATTGCATAGTAAGTGCTATCACAAAGTGCTATCACAACTACATTTCTTTTCAGATTTTTATGAAATTTATATAACAGTTCATATCAAAATCTTCAAATATGAAGCTAGATGGGAAAGTGTTGAAATGTTTACACTACTACCGGTCACTGTAAAAGCATAATTATTTCTTTATACAAAATTATTGTATTGAGCCAAATGTTTTATCACATTTAATTTTTGGGAAATTTTGGATGATTTCTACTCATTGTCTATTGTATTTTTTTTTAATTAATTAAAACAATCATATGAGTCAATGACTGTGTGTTGTCTTGTGGTTACTGATAAAGATTTTGAAGTGGAGTAGACTAGATGTTTCAAAGCTGGCAACTGGGGTGGTCAGTAAGGAAAGTTTACAAAGATTCATAGTGGGTGTGGAACAAATGGCAGAGTCATTACATTGTATTATCTCATTGATCCCATTCTTCAACACACTGAACCTAAATAATCAAAAAGAGCCAAGCAAAGATTTTTTGTGTTTTTTTTTTATACACCTGTGCCAAAGAAGGGAGTATACTAGGTTACCTTTGTCAATCTGTCCTCAACACATTTCTATTTCATTTTCTCATCAACTACAAATTAGAGGTTCTTGATATTCTGTGCAATTTATATTTGGAAGCTAGACTGTGACACATTTTCAAATCTGTTACTTATCTACTTCCTGTTTGATGCATACATGTTTATTTTTCACAATGATGCAAGTATACAAAATTGTGGCAATTTGCAAAAACTACAGGTCAGAAATAGTTTAGATAAAAAAATACAAATTAGGTACACAATGGCATTATATGGTGAAGTTTCTGAGGTAATTTTATTAAAATATAATAGGGGATGAGAACAAGTGGATACACATGTGTACTGTAGTGAGTGGATATGAGAAAGTCAATGTCATACAAAAGTAAACTCAAAAATTTATTCTGATGGAGAAATGAAATAGGACCATGTAAAAAACTCATCAAAGATATCAGGCTTATAATTTAATACGCCAGACACACGTTTTGTCTACACAAAACCCATCAGCGGAACTTGAATCAAAACAGTTAGAAAGCCAAATCAATACGAAGTTGAAGAGCATTGAAAACAAAACACCCCAAAAGTTGTGCCAAATCTGGCTATTGGTGTAGAAAAAGCTTAGATTTTAGACTTTCGAATGACTTTCATTAAAGTTATATGAACAGTCAATAATATTTCATGTCAGCACAGGAGTTGTAGCTGACTACTGGGCTGGTGATACCATCAGTGAGAAACCATCCACCAGTTTTGGCATGAAAGATTCTCAAATTTCAGTCAAACTATTCAGAAGCAGTAGTGGACACAAAATTTGGACGGACATTCCCTTCTATATACTGCCTGCTTCAAAATGCACAGGGTATGAAAATAGTGGATATGATTTCCACGCACACAACATGTGTCTGTAGAATAGATTTATTATGTATGCTTGAGAAAAGGACAAGGTCGAGAGTTTGAAATATCTTTTGACTTATGTTTGTACATAACTCACCTTTTTAGATTTCAGTGTTAAAAAGAACCAAGCATATTGTGTACTGCAATGCCTGTGATAAATTGTACCACAAAATCACACTGGAGTAAATCAGGGTCTACATTATATATCATGCGAATGCGATTTTTGGGGAATATCAAATTTTTCAACATGTACTTTTGACTCAAAACCATTTGTAAGCGCAAACACTTATAACTTAGAAGTTAAAGCGGATATATTCGTTTAATACACCTGAAAGTGGCATTAGCTGTCAAATTCATGTTCACCGATTTGACTCAATTTCTCAAACTTGATTTATAACATACTAAAACGTATATTCAAATTATAAAAAGTCTATAAATAAACAATTTACGATAATATGTAACCGTATTTCGTGTGTATTTTAGTCTAGGCGCCATCTTATTAACAATCGAGGTGAATTCCGAAGAATACTGACGGTCACATAACCCGATATAAACATAAATATAGATATAAATAGATTGGGAACACATGCAATTGGATTTTTCTAGGTATGTTTGATTTTTATATTATAGGTTACACAAATATGTTAATTATCGTTTTTACCTGTATAAGAATGAGTTTTTGTGGATCGAATCAGTCAACCAAATGATTTACCCTTGTTGCTCTTTCAATGTTGATATTCTTTGCCTTTTAAGAGCTGAACACTCCTAGCTCATGCGTAATCCATTTCTAGTAAAGGGTTAAATAGAAGATCACATGCATACGGATTAAATGAGGTCGAATTATTCACTTGCAAGTGAATAATTCATCAGCGATGGTTTTTTTTAGCTTATTTTGACAAAATTGTACCAAACTGGCTTCTAAAAGCGAATTATTATTTCACTATTTCACTTCCATTAATGATTGAACAAAAAAAAAATCATATTTTAATTTTTATTATGTCTCGTAGCTAATGCCCCTTTAAAGTAAGTCAGCATTTTATTTTAAATAGATGATGAAGATTAACTCCCGAACCGTTCACCTGACTATTTAAGTAGATTACTAAGCCAAGATAATCATGCAGTCATTTGATAGCATCTTTTTGGTTTTAATTTAAAATGCACAGAAATTCACAAATAAAAAACTAGTAACGCAAAATTCAAATGCTACTTGAAGAACCGAACAACTATGTGTTTTGGTCTGTTTCTCAGATACTTTAAGCAATAAGTGAACTATTTTTGGTGTATAGAATGAATTTAATGTGTACATATCTGTCTGGCAGAGTTCATCTGACATTGACATCATTTTTCATTGTTTGTTGGTCAATGTTAAGTTTTTGTGTTTTAGCCTGTTTCACAGATACTACATATATAAGCAATTATAGGTGAACTATAATTGGTGTATGGAATGATTTTACGTAACCCGAATAATTTAGTCGTTATATTCCACTTCTCTACGATGGCTACATTAACGAGTGGGAGAGTCGATCACGGGGAGGGACTGAATTATTCGGGTTAGATTTTACGGTGAACATATCTGTGTGACAGGATTCATCTGACCTTGACCTCATTTTCATGTGTTTTTTTTTTTTTGGTCAACGTTAAGTTTTCGTGATTATGATTGTTTCCCAAAGACTATAGGTAATGAGTCAATATATTTGGTGTTAAAAATGATTGTAAGGTGAATATGTTTGTTTAATGGGGTTCAGCTGGCCTTGACCGCATATCATAGTCATTTAGTCAACAGAAAGTTGTCATAATTAGGTCCCAAACATATTGAATGTAAAGAACTAAAAAACTGAAAATGTCAAAAAGGGCCCCAAGTGCACATAAAGATTGACACCAGACAAAAATTCAGAACATGTTCTTAGTAAATATCAAGTTCCGTTAAAATACAAGTTGACTATAGTTTTATGGGTAAAGATTGTACGAAATGCAATCAAACCCTATGGTACTGACTTGATATCTATATCTTCCGAGGTTGATCACTACCTTTGATAGTTCAAACAAAATAGTGCAGTGAAGTGATCATTATTTAGATCCTATCCAGTCAATGACATGCAATTTATTGATGATAAGTTATACTTTGATATTTAAGTTACAGTATGATGTGTATTTGAATTACCATTCTTGTCAAGAAAACACTTGTTAATGAAAAATTACACAAGTAATGCATGGTGTATGAATCTGCTATAAGAATAGGTTCAAATACAAATGTACAATCATGAACAAGGGAAGATAAATCCAACTCAAATTCTTAACTTGCCTAGCAAAATACAATTCAATGTTTTATCTAAAAATCACAAAATGAAAGCAATCTTTTCCCTTCAGTGCTCGCAAGCACTTTGATTATGTATTTTGGTAGCCATTTATATTATGGTGAATGACAGATAATTTTTGACACAGGCAATCAATTTGGAAAAGCAACTTTCCTTCAAATCCTAGAACCAACTTAAAAATCTTTCTGAAATCTGTGATTTTTTTTTTAACAAAAAACTAAGTTTTTGCCACAATTTATTCCCAATTTCACAAAAAAGATTTAGCCAATGGGAACTACTTTGGAATAGGTATTATGTCTATATTTCAATTTCGTTGAAACCCTAGAATTAAAGGCTGTTTCGCAAAATTTGTGATTTCTTTTAACAAATACTTAGCGTCTAACTGAATTCCTCTCTTATTTTTAAAATAAAACAATATTTTTTTACACCAGAAAATCAATTTTGAGTAGCATATTATACTTATGTTATTTTATCTCAACAACAATCCTGCAATTTCAAATCAATGATTTTTATCATAATATGGGTATCAATTTATGAGCTATGCTTGCTGTTACCTTTAGTATGATTTTGGGGATAATGAGTTATACAAAGCTTTATATTTTGATTGTAGAATTCGCCAAAAACCATTGTTTTGTTTCTTAGATATCCCCTGCTCAGCGGTTTTAATCTGGCATAAGTCATTTTTCATTGACATAATTTTTAGTTTTAATGACTTTAACATAACATTTCCCAAACTAATTGACTGGAAAAGTCGGCCACGGACTACAACGAAATTTGTTATGCAATTGTATTAACATTTGCCAATCTCATTTCCACAGACCGGTTCAGTATTGAGGAAATGTTTTCCAAGCTAGTGATCTTCAGAAACAGTCTGAATATTACTCATGTTCTCCAAGTACCACATCTTCGCAGACATTCTCCATAGCACCTATGTTTGCCATCTTCGGAAACATTCTTTATAGTACCTTATGTCCGCCATCTTCGGAAACATTGTCAACGTTATCTTATGTTCGCCATCTTCGGAAAATTTCTGATTAATGCCCCTGTAATCAAAGTTCGCCATCTTCATAAACAATCTGAATAGAACCCCTGTTAGCCAAGTTCGCCATCTTAAGAACATTCTGAACAGTTTCGGAAAAATCTCATAAGACATCTTCACCATAAGCCGAAACCAAGGATAGTTGAGCGAGTTGAAATTGTCATGTGTACATGTAAGTGTTGTTAAGCTTTAATGAACTCAACCTGTATTTTCATTTATATTTTTCTGAAGCTTACAATATCACACCGATTATTACATGAAACATCAATTTAAAAGAATCATCAAACAATAAAGATTATTATTTCAACCTTTACTGAATACTATAATTAGTAATATACAACTAAATAAGTCAGTATAACTTCAGTTATGATGCACTTTTATCATGGACATTTTTCCACCGAAGGGACAGTGCTGCACATAGTTAAACGATTGGAACAATATAACTTTTAATTTTATAAATTTTCTTTTGTCAAATCAGTTTTCTACAGTAAGTAGTCTTTTTTAAGTCTTTTCGTTGACAATTAACTTTGCGCTTATTGTGATAATCGTATCTTGAAAAAGTAACCTTCTTGAAGTATATAATATAATGTTTCTGGGGGATATGGCCTGCATCAATCTGTGTATGTCATTGTTGTGAACTAGGAAGCCAGATTTCAGATATCTTATTTTTATTTAGGCATCTACAAAAGTCTATTGAAGGTGCCATCTAACTGTTTCTTTTATCATTTTCAGCAAAGTCCAATGTATAAATCGTTTTAAAATCAATGAATAATTGGCCAAATTTGGTGGATAGTTATATAATCAGGAATATGACAGTTGTTTTGTTTTTATTCGTTCAGTTGGATGATATAGTCGAGCGTTTGATTTTGTCAGGTTTTATGAACTTCGGCCTTTTTCAATTTACCTTTGAGTTCGGTATTTTTGTTAATATTTTTTATGCACTAAAGTTTGGTCAACATCAAACATTTAAGATAGTTGTTGAAACGTAGAGTAACATCTTAACTATATTAAAGACATCAAAAGATTACTCTTCCAGCTTCTAAGGCCTGCTACTATATGTTCATCAGTCTTGCCCTCTCTTAAGAATGCATTAATTTCATTAAAACTATCAATTGTTTCGCTGGTATTTTCGAGCAAATTAAATTTGTGGGCTGTAAAGTTATGGGAAACATCACTCCCTTCTTAGATTTAGTTTTTTTTCGGCCTCTTTTGGTGATATAGCCCTTCACATGTTTTAACCTCTCAAATTCAGGTGCTTATATTCCTTAGTTTTCACTTTTTCAGTATGAGCGTTCCTGATGAAGAAAGAATCTTCGGACGCCACAAATTTATATAAGTGCTATTATTTTTCCTTGATACGGATAAGTAATTTGATCAGGTAGTAACCCGACTATATATTGCAACAAAAAAAAACAACATTAGTCTGTGCTTTTCCATTTTCTTATTTTTGCTAAACCTTTGAAGTAGCGAACATATCTTATGTGGACATGCTTACATATATTGATTTAACTCAGGTTATATCAATATATAACCTGAGTTAAATCAATATATATAATTAATTTAACTCAGGTTATATTAGAAACATAAAATATAATAAGATAACTCAAACCTGGCATCCTTTGTGACGCAGTGACTTACAAATTGATGAGCGTCATAGGTCGAGAGAAGGCATGACCGTTTCCTTGTGGTTGTCACTTGCTTGTTAACTTCTCCTATCTATTGTAACACACTTAACCTTGAGACGGTTACACTTTCAAAATTGGATAATCCGCTATCATTAACAACGTCAACGATAAGATTGGAGTAAGAAAAGTGTATGTAGAACACCCCATTACAAATTGCCCCTCCCAAAGTTAAGTATATGCCGCACAGTCCCCTCGACGAAACATGCTTTGCGACAGATGTATATAATATTTACATTCCTATCGACATCTTAAATTGTATATTACTTGTACTAGTGCTTTCAGTAGAGGCTGAATTAATCTTCACTATTCAAAAAAAATCATGTGAAATAATGTGTCAAGTAATCATCGATATAATACTTTCAAATTTAGAACAATATAAATAGACTGATTGAGTTCACACTGACGTTTACAGAGGAGAATTTCAAACCACTCAACTATCCTTTTTGTTTCGGTTTCTATTTTGGTTTCGGGCTCATGGAAAAGATGTCTACTATGACACCTGTTAATCAAGTTTGTCATCTTCAGAAGCATTCTACTAAATAGGACCCCTTTTCGCCAAATGCTCCATCCTCGAAAACTTTCCGAATATCACACACAAGTTCGTCATCTTCGAAAATATTCTGAATAGTACATATGCTCACGAAGAACTGAACTGTATAATAACGTGTCTAATGCATTGAAGAGAAAATTTCATTGAGATATGACCAGGTCGTTTGTCAGCTCGGTCATACTCAACTTGATATTTTAAAACGAATATGAAACGAGTTTCTGATTATTATCATGTTAAGGAGATTAGTTAACAATTTCATTCATATATAATAGGACGTTCTTTATATTCATTACGAACCCATAACGTTTAATCGACAAAAATATTTTATTAGGTTATTGTTGATCAAAAACTTGCGGGTTTTGGTGCCGAAGTTTACCGATCGTGATCTTGAAAAACAATCAACCGATAGCAATTAGCATGTGTATAATATGTGAGATGATAGAGGGATGTTTATTTGTTGTTTTATTTTCATTTTCCATACGTTCCCTTTTTTTAAAACTTTGTCATAATATTTGTTTTAAATGATGTTGGTGTACTAAAAGTTTCTTTCTAATTCTGTTAATACTATCTTTCTTCCACATTTGTCTACTTTTTTTCTTCACGGGTTTTCTCTTTTTTCGAGAATAAGAGTACTGAAAGACAATAACTCAATAGCAGTACTTTTCTGAAGATTTAGCTAAAATCAAGGATTTTCTTTAAAAGGAAGTCCATGTGCACGTAATTAATTGTAAACTCAGCCATTAAAAGGGTTGGAGTTAGGGTTAAGTATATAAAACGTATTTACATTTTTGAAAAATTTAAAGGATCACATGACTTTAAAAAGATAGATCCAAGTCGCTGGAAAGTTCAGATTTTCCTCTCTTATTAAAAGAAAACATCCGAATTGAAACATCTTTAGCATTAGAAATAGTAATAACTGATACTGCAGCCAATTGTGTGTGATAAAAACAGTTTTCCAGATAAAACAGATAAACTACAAACAATTTTTTTCAATGACATTTATTTATGCAAAAAATCATTCCCGAGTAGGAACACGTCGCATGTCAATCTGTAGGTAATGCACAGATATAGGTTGGATATTTACAATGAAGAGGACAAGATACATACCACATAACAAAGAATTATATTGCGGAAATAGGTAACTAATATTTTTCAACTGCGTGACTTACAACATATGCATCATTGTCTATTCTGCACTTTATGTTACACCATTTTACAATTCACTAAAAGCTACATTTAATAAGTTCCAAATTTATGACTATAGCTTGGAATAAAGGTTACTTCCAAACAAAGTCGCAGTAATATGAGTACTGTCACCAATATAACAGTTGGCAAATATCATTCCGTGCACAACACTAAATTGAAAGCAAGAAGTAGTTTCCCAACAGAGCTGTGCACAATGGTTTAAGTTGGTTGCTGTCTGAAACAGCACAGGATTAATGATTGTTGTGTCATTAGCAATTCTCCGAAAGTAAACACAACTCTCGTTGATCACGGAATTATCTACAATATACATACATATATATATATATATATATATATATATATATATATATATATATATATATATAAATGACTGAATAACAGCCAACGATAAATCTTACGGGGCGATGGATCATATAAATATGATACAGTACACTACAAAATATAATATATAACCAGTCTAAAAGGGTACAACATCACCAAAAAGGACAATAAACGAACAAATGTAACTATAAATATTTCGGATAACAGATATCCTTCATCAGTATGAACACGATGTAAAATGAATCAGATCAATATATTCTGATTATTAAACTATAGCAATCTTGAATTCTATACAATAAAAAAAGTGAAACAGTTTCACCCGAACATCATATGTAGAGACGCTAATAAATTTTTAAAATTTCCAAAAAACGACAATAAGACATGCCTAAAATGAAAATAGTAATTAGAGATATGAACTGGCACAACTCTAAAATTCCAAAATGACGTCAGTTAAGATGTTACAACAACTGCGTGTAAATACATTCCCAAAAAAACAGCACTGATCGATATAAGCTGGTAAAATATGTCGAACAGAGGCTGCGTATTTATCATCCCAAATAAATAGCAGTTTTATAATGAAAAGAAAAAATAATAGTAAATTTGGGCTAAGGTTAAATAATTGGACGTGGATGCGTACTTGTACATCCCTACCAAATGAAAAGAACCCTGGTATTTAAACTAGTAAAATTCCAAAAATTCCAAAAGAATCCTTAAAACTGTACGAGTCAAGTAAGGAAGCCGGAGTTACTGGAAACAAATGATGTCAGGAAAATGAGTGATGGTAGGGAAAATGAGTGACTCATTCTATGTTTTTTCATTTATATATATATATATATATATATACAAGTCTGAATTGAAAACAACGTTCAAACCTATGATTGCGTTGGATAAAAACACTACATTTTATTATATACGCCTAAATATGTGACAACTTTACGACAGACGTTCTCCATCGGATAACCTGTGGTTATACAGGGCTAACACCATAATTTGTATATACTTCGTCTCAAATTTAGCCCAACAATGTTAGATCTGCAAATTTGCGCTAGCAGATTTTTGTTCTTCCCAAAGCGGGATTCGAACCCCTGCATCTGAGCACTACATTGTGTTATATATATATACTAAAACAGTAAAAACATATGCAACATATCAATTAAACATGTTCATCATTTAAGTTTACAAGGGTTAGGTTTTTATTTGGTCAAATTAAGATTTAGATCTACGAAATGGTCAATATTATGCGACTGCTAACGTTTTCAATAATTTGAAATTAAATCGCAACAAATACTTAGTATATTTGTTTGAATCACTAAGATTAAAACACAACGGTCGAGAGAACCAGTTACATGATGATTTTCAGTTGTGTTCAGTTGTTTTAAAATTTCCTGCACGAGATTTCTAGATTATCATGCAATCAAATGCAAACAGTTTTCTTGGCAGACATAATGAAATCAACACCAAGTCATCATTTTCCTCCTTTAGCGTGTTTTGTGTACTCTTTATTGCTAGCTTTTGCCATTAATGAATGTTGATACTATGGCATGGATTTTTTTTTTAATTCTTTTGACATTTTGTGCCCAGTTTCGATTGTCGATAGTTCACTTTGGGTACTCAGGCTTCCTCCTCCAATCAAAACTGACCCCCACGATATAGAAGAGTACCGAAAAAAATGAAAACAACACGTTATTAATTTAATGCGTCCGAAGCGCTTTTCTGGATTTACCTTCACCAGGAACGCTCAAAGCAGAATATTTGAAAGCCAAGGATGTATAAGAACCGAAACAGTGAAGTTGCATTAAACATAAACAGTCAATCAATCAATCCATTGTTATTGTTAAAACCGTTTAGTGTATATTCACACAATTTTGCCCTTCGGCTAAATTTCAACCTATTAGAAGCAGACTTTAATTTAACATTGAACACGAATAACGTGTTAAATATGAAAATAAGGAGATGTTGTATGATTGTCAATGAGACAACTATCCACCAAAGTTCAAATGAAGTGGATGTAAGCAATTATAGGAAAATTATGGTATGCCCTTCAATAATGATAAATACCTATAGCGTATAGTCGGTAATAAAAGGCCCCGAATGAAAAGTATGAAATAATTCAATAGAGAAAACTAACGGCCTTCTGATACCAGAGGTGTTGTTAAAGCTTTGGGAAACTTGCCTTCTAGTATTAAAGACGACGTGTGAACTGGAGTTGACAAGGCTTCAGATACCAAAAGTGTTGTTTGAGTTTCGGGAATCTTTTCTTCTAGTTTGACAGACGATGTGTGAACTTGACTTGATGAGGCTTCTGATATCAAAGGTGTTGTTTGAGCTTCGGGAAATCTGTCGTTTGGTATAACAGACGATGTGTGAACTTGGGTTGATAAGGCTTCTGATAACAAAGGTGTTGTTTGAGCTTTGAAAACCTTGTCTTCTGGTGTTAAAGACGATGTGTGAACTTGAGTTGATAAGCCTTCTGAAAACAAAGGTATTGTTTGAGCTTTGGGAAACTTGTCTCCTGGTGTTACAGACGAAGTGGGAACTTGAGTTGATAAGGTTACTTTTACCAAAGGTGATGTTTGAGCTTCAAAGTAAATGTCTTCTGATGTTATAGAGGTTGTCTGAGCTTCGGAATTCGCGCGTTGGGATGTCACTGAGCTTGTGTGCACTTCGATTGGCGTCTTCGGTGTTGAAAAAGATGTACTTGAAGTATCATCAGATGTTTCTTCTGAGTTTTCTATTGATTCTTGAGCCTCTGTTATCTGGCTATGTGACAAGACAGATGTTGGTTGAGTAATAGTGGAAAATTGTAGAACTGTCTGAGTTTTAGTTTCACTAACATCAATTGTATAATCACCTGAATTCTTAAACGCACGAACTATATTGGGTTGTAAATTCACAAAAAAGGAAATGTGTTCGCTGACATTTTTAAACATTTAAATGAATGCTTTAGAAATGTAAATATTAGCGGTAGATTTATGATGCATTATTACTTTGGCAACACTTTAGGGAGATTTGCCAGATTTAAACGCAAAAATAGTATAGTTATATATTGGGAATATTTATCCAAATAAAGCAATTCAGCACCGCAAAAAATCCATTTTGCCACGAGTAGATACTTCTAAATTAGAAATTTAAATATAAAATTTTTGTCAATATTCTATCGGGACTGGTTGGTGCTGAATATTACTTTAAAGCATATGTAAATCAAATGGTCAAGCCTTTGTACAATTTTGCAATTTTACTTCACTTAATGTTATTTCATGTGTGTATAAACTTTTAAAAGGAAAGTGTTTGAACAAATATAGGAATGCGTTTGAAGTATACAGATTCAACATTTTATTCTGCATATTAGGAAAAATTATGAAAAGCATCTTATTTTCGGACGACTTTTTTCTTTATTCGTAGGAGGTTAATATAGATTTTTAAACAAAAATTGAAATGTGTTCCTTTGAATTGTTGTTTGTCTATGACTTTTTGCTGGCCACGCTTTAGATTTTAGAATGTTCATACCCGTTCCACGTGAAATAAGTTTATACCATACACTTTCAAAGACATTAAGTTTTCCATGGATATGTGCTTGAGTTGCACAATTTTCTTTTCACATTACTGATAAAATTTGAATCGTGTTGCAAATGAATTGAACATTTTCCTTTGCCATGACTGAACTGGAACATTTACCATTTTGAACACAAGAGTGCTAGCACTAGATCATGCTTCACCTCGACCGATTGATGTGAATCTGGTATTGTGATGGACAAATAAAACACATGATCTGATTTTTTCTTCAGATTTCGAGAGTTTCCTACACAAAATAAATCCTAAATGTTTCATTTTATACTATTTGTCTAGATTGGAATTTGTTTAAACATTCATGAAATGGAAAAACAAGAGCAATGGTCAAATACTACTACAGTGTAAAGATGAGTCTGATCAGGCGCATGTTATACTTGGTCACACAGCAATAAATTAAAGCACCATGATATCTTCCTTTCATTCAGAGAGAAGTGCATGCCAAATGTAAAATACGGGTTTCTGTCTAGACATTATAAGTAACGATGTATATTTACGGAACGCTGTGGAGGTCATGAATAAACACACGAAGTGTACTCATATTATGTACAAAAACATTTTGTCTGTTTTTTATCATTTCAAAAGGATCATTTTTTATTATTATACTTCATGTCAAAATGCCAGATTTTGATTAGTTAATACGAGGGAGACAATTTACTCTATCCTATGGTAAATACTCTATTACCCTTCACGGAGACGCTTGATCAAGTGTGCGCTTTATTAAATACGGATGGTTGTTATGTACAAGATGTCATAGTTTATTACTTTGAATTTGAAATTTAATAGACAGTAATAACAGAACATTGTTACCCCTCGAAAAGACATTGTCAACCTTGGCTTCGCCTTAGTTGACAATGTTTTCTCAGGGTAACAATCTGCTCTATCACCCTCTCAGCTATGTGTTATTTATATACTGTTGCCCCTTAGTTTTCTTACCCTTTTTTTAAACTCCGGGGTTTTCGCCACTGTAATATATTTCAATCATAAAATATAATTGACAGTAAAAACAAAAGGTAGCGTGAAATGAAATTGAAAAGATTATGAGTCCCATGCATGTTGTCGGTTCTAAAGGCAATTTTATAAAGGATCCAGTGAATTCTAGTATAACTTAATACAGCAAGGTTACGACCAATTGTTTTAAGAACAGAAAATTAGCATTAAATTGAAAAGGGTTAAATTTAATCATCATAAATCGTATTTTGTATGTGAATTATTAGGAATATATAATATTTTCCTTCACGAAATATAGTTACAAACTAGAAAAGTCAATTTAAGGCAAAGAATGTCTTCTTTTTTATTTACATTTTCTTTTTAAAAAAAACCCAGACGTTATAAAAATTTCTCTCAAAAAAACCCTGACAAGTAAAACACTGAGTTTTAAGTGAACTACAAGATAGTTTTGCGTCGTTTATGCTTTAAATATGTACAGTATTCAGAATAAGATGAACAGTCATAAATAAAACTATATACTTGCGAAATAGCAGTCAATCGATCTAATCACATGTTATATAACTAAACAAAATCAGTCTACACTCGAAAAAATAGGAGCAATTCACTCGAACAAACACGATCTCAGCCTGACACTATACCTACCATGCAAATGAAAGACTTGATTAAACTCATATTTGCATGCTTGTCATATAAAATTTTATTATAAGAATTGAATGCTTCTTTTTGTAATTTTATAGGGTTGTAAAAGTGTAAAACATACACTTTTTTTTAGAATGAAAAGCTTGCTTTCGCGCTTCATACAAATTGTGCTTCGGTCAATGCTTTTACACCCAAATAAAATCCTAAAAAGAAATATTAAATTCTTAAATAACACTTTGCTACAATAATCAAATTTAAAACCCTTTTCAAATCTTTTAGTTTTGATGCATGAAAGTATATAAATTGTTTCAGGAAATTGTTAATTGATAAGGCTATATATACAAGCAGATGTTATTCAAAGGTTATAGCTAATATACAAAGAGTTATTTTCACGCAAACATGTTCTTTTTTTGTTTGCTTTGCTTTTCAAAAATAAAATTATGCTATTGAATTTAAAAAATAAGAATGTGTTATTGAATATTCATTACCAATAAAACCGCCAATGGCAAACACTGGGTCACAAAGAAGAGGTGCTGCTTCCAGGGGAGATTTAATCACTGAGAAATTATAAAACTGAATACAAGAAATGTTGCCTTGGAAACCAGAACCTATAATAACATGCGTGGTATCTTCTAAAAACAAATTAAATGGAACGTCGTTTAGTGTAAGTTGTTCAGCATCAACTATCTGTTTCCCATCGTCGTCCGTATAGATATGAAAGAAGTCGAATTGTATTTCCCATAGAAAGTTGAAATTCACTCCTATGAATTTTCTTTCTTTAACTTCAATACTGCTTATTTCATGATACTGAGTTTCGTTAGTGTCTTGCATTGTACAACTTAAAGTTCCATCTGAGAGTAATTCCAAATGAAATGGTACGTTGCCATTTTGATCTTCGTATTTGAGTATTGTTGATCGACTATCAGTCTCATCAGGTTCTAGGTACATCATCCAGGACATTGCATATTCTCCTACACTATATGACTTGTTGACATTGTCGATATAAACGTAGCTATCATTAGAACCGTCAAATGACAGGACACCAAACTGTCCCTCTCTTTCTACCAATGCAACATTATGGAGCTCGGCATAACTGTAAAATTATTTCAATATTACTAGTAATAAATGTTACCTACATATTAAAAAACAAAAGCAAAAATACAAGCAAAACATTAGTATTATCATAAAAGATGGGCCAGAGATACCAAAGGGACTTTCAAACTCAAAAGTCGAAAATAAACTGACAAAGCATGGCAAAAAAACCCCCGAAAAAAACATAACACAAACAACAGCACACAAAACACAACACAGAAACCCAAAGACTGAGCATCACGAACACCACCAAAAACCGGGGGTGATCTCAGGTGCTCCGGAAAGGTACGGAGATCCTGCTTCACACGTGGCACCCATCGTGTTGCTCATGTAAGTACACATCGGGTGATAATTTTAATTCGGTAGGTCATATTTAAGGAAAAGAGGACGGGACTGTGTCTATGATAATAGGAACATATCCGCCAATTGCAAATTGTAAAACAGATATAACGATCAACCAACTCATGATGGCGTCCGTAGAATTTTCGAAAGGATGATATTAACTTCACCAGTAGGAACTCTTGATTTAATAGCTTACTTGTGAGCATCAATCCTCTATCAAGGAAATCATTATAGGAAATGCAAGCCCTGGAATATCGTATCAACTGGGATGCATACTCCATATGCAGGCGCTGCTAGAATGTTACTACATAGAAATGAAAAGTTCACAATTGGAACTTTGAAATCATCTTTTTTGACGTAAAGTTTTGTTCGCAAACCGACCTTTATTGTTAATTTCTAGATGTATGTCAAGATAAGAGGCAGACTTTACTGTATCTGTTGTATCCTCTATTTCAAGTTCGATGGGATTGATGCGTTCAACAGAGTCACCAATCTTTGAATTATTTATTGAGACGACATAATCTATATAGCGGAAAGTGAAGTTTAAGGATAATGCTAGCATCTTTTCATTCTTCCTAAGAAGCTTCTTATGAAGTCAGCCCCATACGAATAAAGGAACAAGTCGGCAAAAAGAGAAGCACAGTTGGTTACCATGGGAATGCCTATTGTTTGTTGAAAAACACGTCCTCTAAACGTAACAAATATGTGAAGCTATAAAAAATTTTAAAAAGTTCAATTGAAAGATGCTTCGTCACTGACACGATTTATAACAAACTTTTTCAAAATTCTCCGTTAATGAATTTAGAAATTTTTAAGAAACTAATATTTCAACCAATAAAGGCAAACTTTACTTTAAATTGTTTGCTTTTTGTCATATAGCCCCTCAATTATTTATGCATCCCTGGCATTCAAAGTTTGGATTTTGGCATTTCTGATGCAGGTAAGTCGAGGAAAGCGCTTCGGACGCAACAAATTTATAAAGTGTTATTTTGATAATTGAATAATTAAGTCATCTAATAGATAGATAGAAAAACATAAATAAATAGATAGCTAGATCGATAGATGATAATTACATATTTGATAAATATTTCCAAGAACTACTCATTGTAATGTCAGAACCAAAATCTGTCATTGAGACAATATATCGGACAGAAATCAATAAGACAATGACTGAAAACTTAATGTATGATTATAAAGGCTGCGATGACATGACAAAAATCATCATGACGGATCCCATGAAAAATAACTTGTTTAAGACATAACATAGAGTTTAAATTATGTTCACTGCTGTATGAGCTCATTTTGTTTAGGGATAAATTTCGGCATATTTTTAAAATGAACCCGATGATAAAACATGCTTCACCGATGGACAAGTGATATATATACTGAAGTTCTCATTGTCAACATATTTGTTGAATTTCGAGTTAGAATTTCCAGCAGGTTTTCGGCATTCCTACGGGAACTAATTGTGCGACTTTCCTTGTCGACCTTTTTCTTATTTTCATATAAGTTGGAGTTCAATCAGACACATGTAAAAACAAGATGCTAGATAATTTAATTTCACATACAGGTGTACTGATGATGTTTAAGAATCCAAACTTTTCCGATTGGATCCCATTACAATAATCTCGGGAACAAGAGATTAAAGAAACCACAGACACAGATTCCTCCGCCTCAATTTGTCAACTCAAACGATATTCAAGAGCTTACAGCTGCTACTTAGAATTTGTAAAACGTCATCGGTATCTGAGCAAAATTTCAATGAGCCAGGGTTTTGTCAAAGAACGTCTCGTTTTTCAATATAATAATGGTAGCATACGCTGTAAATTTATTGCTTTGGAATACCATACGGCATATTTTGTTAATAGTGAATAAAAAGGTAAAACATGCTACACCGAGGAATAAGGGATCAGTATACTGGAGGTTCTTATGGACAACAAATTTGTTGAATTTGAGGTAGACTTTTTCAACAAATTGTCGGCATTCCTATGGAAATAAACTGTTCGCCTCTCCTTGCCGATCTCTTCATATTTTCATATGAGTTGGAGTTTCTTCAGACACTTGTCAAAAACTAGATCAAGGAAGCTTGTTTTTTGCGTCTATGATCCAATTTTTAGTAATTTGATGTCTGTTATTAAATGTAGTTTGAATATATTGTATATCTATGATGTATGTTTACACAATTTTGGCTGCTGCATGCCAATTAGTGTCACGTTAACCAATTACGTCTGTTTGGGTTGCTCATACAATTTTGTCAATATAATGGAACTACATACAACTGACATACAAGTGGGAGGTTGAGCTAGCTACAAAACAGGTTTAACCCTCCATTTTCCTCGGAAAATGGCTGCATCAAGTCAGGAATATGATAGCTGTTTGCCAGTTGTTCCATTGGTTGATATAAAAAAGAGTTTGGTTTTGTCAGTTTTTATGGAATTCACCCTTTTTGAATATACTTTTTGAGAAACAATAAGACCTAATCTTATTAAGATCTTCTGTAGAAGATTCCAGTGATATACATACGTGCGGGAAGAATTATAATCTTTTTCGTGTTTTGATGCTGATAACTTCCAGAAGTTAAAAGGATCTGGTTCTCCCTTAGAATCACACCAGTCGTTCTTTCTGTTCACAACAAACGGCAAAGTTATCAGCGTAAACAGGAATCCTTCAGGAAATAAAGGATTCAAGATTAACTATTTGTTAATGAGTTTTCCTTTTTTTTATTTTCCTACCAAAATAATTGAAAAAAAGCTAAACATCAAACTCAATGTCTTAACCTGTCAAGATCGAAAAGTTTTTATTGTTTGCCGAAGTATATACTGTTATATAGCGCTTTAAATATTTCACCATTTAATTTTATTATGACATATACCGTAGAATATATTATGTCCATTATTATTATTATTATTATTATTATAGTTGTTACATACCAGACACACTGTATATTCCAGTCATCGTGGCAAAATAATGATAATCTCTATTTTATCAACCTTATTATATTCTGAAGATGATTGTAAATATAAATATATCCGCTACTATTGAAGAATATGGCTTCCCTTTTAGTCTTATTTGTATTATCTTTATGTTTACACCAAAATGCATTAAAATAGTGATATAATTAGTCATCTATTTTTTTAAAACACCAACAGAAACGTTTAATTGTATGATATATGGATTGTTTATAAAAAATGTTAAGATTCAATGCTAATTTAAACTTGATTTAAATATTTTCTAGGTTTTGGAACTATTCGATAAGGTTTTGTAATGAAAATGACGAGACAAGTTACATCCCAAAAATGTGGCTGTTGCTGATAATTAAAATTCAATTGAACTGCGATCAGTTTTTCAGTCTTTTTTAACTAACTGTTCGATATCTGACTAAACACTGAAGATGGTTTTCAAAAGTAATTTTTGAATACTACATACATTGACAAGAGTTTATCCAAAGTTTTTTTTTATAAACTATGAATGTTTATTATTATTAAAGTAGCACTTTGGTCATTTATTTTAACCTACTGTTTACTTAAAGGCCGGACATTGTAAGCAAGGGAACTATTGCGTAGCTTATATGCTGAAAGGTATTTATTCCACAAAGATCATTTATTTTAAACCTTCAACTTTAGTCGCCTATGACAGCATACTTTTGGATGTTTGTACCTGACTTTACAGCTCGTTTACTTGGTATAGACTTCGTGAAGTTATTTAAGGGATAAATCTCGAAGTAAAGTTTGTAAATTTCACTTCTAATGCAAGTAGTATCCCTAGCAAATGTATAAAAAGGAAGACCAACACAAAAAGCACTGATTTCGTAACTTCCAGTAGAGATCTCAATTTGAACATTATTAAGGTAGCATGTACGTAAATGGGTGAACTCATGAATTTAAATAAAATTTACAAAGCAGTTAAAACACTTCGAATTGATTAGAATATCGAAAAAAGTATAAATTTAACTTTCATACGTTCCGAGATATAGCAAATTGAATACAATGTAGTTAAAGTATAACCTTTTATCAAACTCCTTTCGTACTTTCTGAATTTCATTCATTCCATTTAGCCTGCAACCCAGAATACAAGTACACCTATGATATATGTGGGTCTCTCAACCTTCATTTTCTTTGGGCTATTTTGCGGTCATGGGTTGCCGCAATTTTTTGTTTTGCTGGCACAATCTACATTTCAAGTTAAAGCAAAAAGTAAAATAACAAAAATACCGAACTCCAAGGAAAATTCAAATCGGAAAGTCCCTTATCAAATGGCAAAATCAAAAGCTCAAACACATCAAACGAATGAAAGCAACCGGTATTCCTGACTTGGTACAGGCATTTCCCTATATAGAAAATGGTGGATTAAACCTCGTTTTATCTAGATAAACCTCACACTTGTATGACAGTCGCATAAAATTCTATTATATTGACAAAAACGTGTGAACAAAACAAACAGACATAATAGGTAAAAATGTCAATAATAGGGGTACAGCAGTCAACATTGTGTTATAATCTTAATCATTATGAAAACAAACAAATATGTCAACAAAGAAAAACAAAATGGCGTATAGACAAAGCACATAAACAAAAATGAAAGACAAGAATACAAAAACTGACCACAGCACAACACATTGGCGGGATGCATAAGTACCGAGCCACGCCAAAAGGATATTACCAAAAATGGAATGAACAGTAAAGGTTAATAATTTACAAAGACAAATAAAAAACACTATAACACGTAATTCAGATGATAAACAACAATCTATACTTTATGACCATCATGTATTATTTGTGAAGTTCATACGGGATATTTATAAACAAGGTCTTGGTATCATCCGATGAACTTTTTTAGAAAAAGGACGAGACGTTCTTTGACATAACCCTGGTTCATCAACTTTCTGCTCTGACACTGGTGACGTTTTATAAAGTCTGGGTAGCAGCTGCAAGCTCTTGATAACCGAATTGGTTGGGAAATGTATATCCCATATACAGGTGAAGTTGGTATATTGCTACTAAGGTGGGTGAAGCTGATAATTTCAAAAT
This sequence comes from Mytilus californianus, assembly GCF_021869535.1. Lineage (NCBI taxonomy): Eukaryota > Metazoa > Mollusca > Bivalvia > Mytilida > Mytilidae > Mytilus > Mytilus californianus. The sequence goes on along the minus strand of NW_026262679.1, from coordinate 24,248,175 downwards.
TAAAATCGTCTCGTTTGTCATAGATTCTGGTACTGAGATGACCGCTTATGTTAAATTCGAGGTATAAGTCTAAAAATGAGGAGGAGGAAGCCGTGTCTGTTGTTTCTTTGATTTCTTGTCCTGGAAAACAACTGTCATATTCCTGGCATGGTACAGGCATTTCCGTATGTAGAAAAGGCTTGTAAAGGCTTGTACACTGCTATCAAAAAGTATACTTAAAATTCATATCTGAAGTAAATATTGCGTTGAAATTTGATTTAAACTTTTTAACCAAAAAAATGTGAATCATCTCATAAAACAACCTATAGAAAATAGCAGATAGGTCCTTCTACAAGTATAATTATAAACTATATGTCCATGTTATATGCCTTGCAACAACTTATCCACGGCTTAGTACATTTCTTGGATTTCGATTGGTAAATAACACGTCGTTAAAAAAAACACATCCCCCGACGTTGTTAATCCATATAACCGGGCGTTGCTAGCCATTACCCCCGGGGATATTATATTTATTTCATATGAACAACATGCACAACAAGATGTTGGATACTTTCTTGTCTACTTGCCTGTCCTGTCTATTATCACTAACTAGTTTCCCAAGGAAACTAACAACCAAAACATTTCCTTGAAAAACTATACATGTTCAATTTGTATCATTAAATAAGTTCCCTGGAAAAAAAACAGTCAAAAATGTTTCGTTGGGTAACAATTCCTTTTTCAATTGATATCCATATATAGTGTAGGACAGATGCGGAGACTAGCCAACATGATTTAGCACTACTAATGAAAATCAATTATATGCTACTGGTTTAATATTTCATTTGAGAGAATACTCACAAACAATATTATATTATGAGATGTCTTGGTTCAAGAGGTATGATTTTTTTATTCTGAACATTACTGATATCTATAAACAATAGAGTATCTTGTTTTGTGGTTTGTGTAAGAGTTAATGGAAAATTATTCAGTTGATTAAATTTTTTTCTCTAATTCTTCGTCAATTTATCCCTTTCTGCACCCATTGTATAAAAAAAATTTAATCAACGTGTGGTTCGTTTGATCTCAGTTCTTCATTGGTTAAAATCCGATTATGACGTCGAATTTTCTTGCTTTCCTCTGAATTTCCTATTGTGACGGCATGAAAAAAGGCGACCATGCCTGATGACGTCACATAGAAAGAACACATCTTTTTGCAGATCATTCAAAAAGAAGGAGTATGTTTGCCTGCATACTGTTTGAAAATCATTAGAGAAACAGATTCCACCACCAAATCTCGTTTGATACGATATTTATCCACTCTCGACAGTTAAATTTTAAATATTTAAAATGCTCGGCGAGCCTCGCGTTTTAAATTTGAAAATTTAACTGTCGAGAGTGGATAAATATCGTATTACACGAGATTTGGTGGTGGAATCTGTTTCTCTAATGATTTTCTAACAATATGCAGGCAAACTTATTCCTTCTTTTCGAATGATTTGCAAAAAGATGTGTTCTTTCTATGTGACGTCATCAGGCATGGTCGCCTTTTTTCATGCCGTCACAATAGGAAATCCAGAGGAAAGCAAGAAAATTCGACGTCATAATCGGAATTTAACCAATGAAGAACTGAGATCAAACGAACCACACGTTGATTAAATTTTTTTATACAATGGGTGCAGAAAGGGATAAATTGACGAAGAATTAGAGAAATATAATTACACCATTACTAACACAATTCTATATTAACATTCTTGTAATGGTTAGAAAATGAATAAAATAAAACCATTACAAACTTAATCCCAATTTTATATTCTATTTCTTTGTTGTTGAGAAAATGAATATTTTTAAAAGGAAACGTGTTTTGAATGGGAAACAATAGAAATCCTCCATATCCAATGTAAGACATATGCCTAGATTTCTGAACATGATTCATTTTACTTATTGAAAGCATCTTACCTTTACAAGTTTAATTTCAGAGGATTACACGAACAATCAGTCATATAAAAAGGAATAGCTCATATAGGATTATTTTTTTATGAAAAAGAATAGACAAAAAGCGTATATTTTTACTATACATATTCAACTGGTCTTCATTAAAAGTATCCCAGGGAAATAGAAAGAAAGATGGCACTATTTTACGCTTAAGTATTTTCTATATTTGCACCAGAAATCTTATAGTTTCCAAGGGAGATATTTCGTATATGGTTTTACCTGGAAATAAATAAATAGTCAAATTCATGTAAGGTCAGGTTTGCTCGAAGGGAGTTGGAACCATAGTTTTTTTAATAATTTTTATAATTTTATCAACGGAGAAATTAAGAAAGGAATGTTATAAATGATGTCTTTACCGATTCACTGACTACTGAGCTGATGATACCTACCATTGGAGACAAGCGGTCCACCAGCAGCAGTATCTACCCAGTACGAGTAACTGAAACCATGGAAAGTATTATATTTCATTTTACTTCAATGCTGAAACTAAAACTTCATACATTGTGTGCATCCGCAGCAATCTTATGGATTAACATACATCAGAAACGCTCAAACCCAAAACATTAAAGCCAAGGAGATATAAAAAACATTAGGGGCTTTAATTATCAAAAAGACTAACAATAACATCAAAAAACGTATATCAATGCCTCTAATATGTTTATTTAAGATGCATTTTATTCAGCTGTAATAATATAAAAAATATATAAATATACTAAAAATTAGTTTTCTGTATAATATCATTACAACTACACTTTTAAAAAACCAATAAAAAATATTGTATTCTACAGAATATAAATAAAACATGTCAATTTCTAGGAAAAATTAGAACAGTTCAGGCGAAAGATTACAAAAAAGATCTATTTAATATGACATGTGTTTCATTTTGATGGAGATTTGGATTAACGTTTTCGTGTTGTGACTTGTATTAATTTAATAAGAGTTGTTCACGTAATTTACGTAAAATTTTAAGTTAAATATGATAATTCAAAATGTAAAACAATGCTCTTATCGTTACAACAACAAAAATAATGATAATGATAATAACTAATGATAATAAAAAAACTAGTTTATTTGTTACAAATTTTCTGAATATTCGGTTTTTTATGCTCTTCAACTTCTTGTTTGATTTGTCCTGCCAACTGTTTTGATTCGAGCGCCACTGGTGAGTCTTCTGTATACGAAACGCCCGTCTGCCTTACCAAATTACAAGGTAAATATAATGAATTACCGCAATAATTAATATTTGAATACATAAATCTATTACTTTCATACTTTCCCTGTACATTTTTAATTTCTAATCTTAAATCAAAAATCAATATTATTGTTCTATCATTATATATTATTACTATGTTTTACACATCCTTTGACAATATTGTTCAAAGTCTTGCTTCCTTCATTTACAGTCACCTAGACTCTGCAATACGTTCATTTAATTTAGAGGGAATCCTTCACTCATAGTAAGTTCACTTCCTGCCAATGAAAAAAATACACAAGAACATGTCATAAATGTCTATGTAAATGTGAGTCAATTAATATCGATAGTACTGCAATTGAAATTGTATAAATTTAAATGTGGTAATCACCGTTTGTCAGTGGAGACAGGGAGGTGACAAAATGTTCAAAGACCAGAGAGATTATGTTACCTTTGTGAATCTGCTGACATCGGAGATGAATTCCATTATGAAATGTCTTGTCCTTTTTTCAAAAAAGAACGACATATATATTTACCACACAATTGTTGTATAAATGTTAATATTCTTAAATTTAATGATGTATTCATTACAGTCAATATTGTTTTACTAGAAAAGTTGTGTAGGTTTATTAATTATTTATCAGCAAAAGTCTGTTCTCCTGGTAAAAGTACAGTTATTTATGTAATGTTCACACATGCAAAATATGTTATATTGTGTATATTATCATCTCTGTAACTATGTAATTTAGTTTATGAGAATAAAGATCTATCTATCTAGCTAAGCTTTCAATGTTATGTTTTTTTATTTGCAGTAATTACCTAACCAATTCCCTAATAAATATGAGTAAAAACAAATTTTAAAACCTATGCTCAACAAACAACATTTTGGTTTTCCAAACAACATCCGATTCTAGTGTTCACATGGTGCGATTTTTTGTCGAAACGACATCACAGGTAAAAATCGGATGGAAATCGGATGGAAACTCGTACCGTGTAAACGCACCCTTATGGCTTTTCAAATTTTGGTTGCATTGTACTGTGAACATGCAGTCCATTATATTTCATAAGCTTGAGGTGATTTTATATTTCATGCCGTGTGAATTGATGGGGACTATGGCATTGATATATACAGTTTCAGTTACCAGCTATTCTCTTTTTCATTTTATTACTTAAATGCATTTTAATCAACATTGTATTGTTTTATTTTACGAGGTATACTTAATATACATGTTAAAGTTTAGGGAGGTGACATTCTTACATAATCACATTTCTCTATTTTACTTATGAACCAAGAGACATATGGTTAGTAAGTGATTGATATGTAAACAAAAGAAGAATATACCAATTTCGTGTTCTTTTTAATGAATGAGTTAAGCCGTTTGATCTGAGGTCAATCGGCGTAAATTACGTCATTGAACAATCGGCTCTTACTGTAACATAATAACGTAAGCATTGTGACATCGAAAAAATGCACGAATTTTACCTGTCTCTACGGAATTGTTACATTGGTTGTAGTAATTTCCTGTTCCATCATTGTTGTTGTCATGTCACGTTCAGCAGTGGTTGTTTCTTTTTCTGTAGATATTGCAGTCGCTCCATGATCAACCGTTGTTGTTGTTGTTCCCTCAGCCATCATTGTTACTGTCGTTCTTTTATCCATCATTGTTGTAGTCGTGCCCTTATCCATCATGGTTGATGGCGTTCTCTCATCCATCATCATTGTTGTCGTTCCCTCAGTCATCATTGTTGTTGTCGTTCTCCCAGCCATCATTGTTGTTGTCGTTCCTTCAGTCATCATTGTTATTGTCGTTCCCTCAGCCATCATTGTTGTTTTCGTTCCCTCGGCCATCATTGCTGTTGTCGTTCCCTTATTCATCTTCATTGTTGTCGTTCCCTCAGCCATCATTGTTGTATTTCCTTCGGCCATTATTGTTGTTGTCGTTCCCTCAGCCATCATTGTTGTTGTCGTTCCCTCAGCCATCATTGGTGTTGTCGTTCCCTCATCCATCATTGTTGTTGTCGTTCCTTCAGCCGTCATTGTTGTTGTCTTTCCCTCAGCCATCATTGTTGCTGCTGTTCCCTCAGCCATTATTGTTGTTGTATTATCATTTATCATTGTTGTTGTCTTTCCCTCAGCCATCATGTTTGTTGTCGTTCCCTTAGGGCTCATTGTTGTTGATGTTCCCTTATTCATCATTGGTGTTGTCGTTCCCTGGGTCATGATTGTTGTTGTCGTACCCTTATCCATCATTGCTGTTGTCGTTCCCTTATCCATCATTGTTATCGTCGTTCCCTCATCCATCATTGTTGTTGTCGTCCCGTTATACATCGCTGTTGTTGTCTTTTCAAGTTCCGCCGTCGGTGTTGCCTGATCTGTTGTTATTGTTTCCTGTTCCATCGTCGTTGTTGTCGCATTAACTTTCGCTATCGTTGTTTTCTCGTCTATAGTTGTTGTCGTATTCTGCTCAATCACTGTTCCTGTTGTATCATTTTCTGTCATCGTTATTTTTGTCGTTTCGTGTTCCGTCATTGTTGTTGACGTTTGAGTTCCCGCCATTGTTGTTACCTCATCAGTAGTTATTTTTCTTGTTTGCGTTTCTTGTTTTGTTGTTGTGGTACGTGCTACAGTCGTTTCTTGTTCTTTTGTATAGCCATTCGTAGTAGGTTTTGGACCTTGGGAAGATATATGTTGGAAAGATTTACAGAGTTACGGAGACCTATAGAATTATTGTCAACTGATGATTAAAATTATAAAAAAAAGAAAATAATCAATTGAAAGTATTTTTCTCATAAAAAAACAAGTGAACAGTGTACAAAACATTCTCTTGTCTACCTTTTTAATGTCTCTGATATAAAGGTAAGATACAATATTTGTTTGGTAAGCCTGAACCAAAACATTGAGGGGGCATGTTATATAAACGTTTAAGACGTAAAAGGACTGGAACAGACCAGCCAAAGTCGTATTAAGATACTTTGCTGATTGCATTTGTTACCTTACTTCTAGTTCAAATATATTCATTATTAACTGAACATTTTTTGTATCAATTGAAAATAACAAGAGTTGATATGATATTTTTAGTTCTTGTCAAATGCTTACAAACTATAAGAATGTTCAAAGCAATAATACTTCATACTATGAGACAAACGAATAAAACGCCAATAACGTACGAAGGTAGTCTATATCTGGCGAAGAAAATCCTTATCATTTCCAAGAATTTAAAGTTATGTAAACATTTAATTTATAAATATGACTATATCAATGATACTTCATGTCAACACAGAAATGCTGACTACTGGGTTCGATGAGGAAACCTCGTCCATCAGTGGCATCAACCTAGTGGTTGTAAAAAAAAACTAATCAAAGATACCAGGCTTATACATTTATAATTTTAATATAAACCTCATTTGTGATAATAAACATAACCAAAATTACCTGTCTTGTTTTCACTTGGCAGATTATCTGCAAAAGAAAACAATTCTTGATTTGAATTCATTAAAATAACAAAAAGTAGAAAACTACAGATAACAAATAAAGAACTGAACATATTTTCAACGCAAACTGGGATGATCATAGTAAAAAAAGACTTGATGCTTTTTGCTGCTGAAATTCTTGACTTGCAAGTCATAGGATTGGATTAATCATTTCGAAACGAATAATTGAGTTTTCTGAAGATTTCGAGATGATAGTCTCGTCATAAACTTTTGAGCTATACTTTTGTGTCGTATAATTTTAAAGATGTTATTCGTACTTGTCTTGCAGTTTTTGTGATAACTTTTCTCGATTTGTCCTCAAAATACTTTATCAATATGGTAAAAACAATCCTTTTTCTTCAATTTTATATAAAAAAGGCTAAAGATACCAAAGGGATATTTAAACTCATATTTCGAAATCAAACTGACAATGAGATGACAAAATACGTAAAACGACGAAAAGACAAACAACAGTACACAAAACATATCATAGAAAACTAAAGACTGAGCAACACGAACCCTACCTAAAACCGGGGGGATCTCAGGTGCTCCAGAGGGTAAGCAGATCCTTCTCCACATGTAGCACCCGGCGTGTTGTTCATGTAAGTGCAAACCCGGTGATAAGTCTAATTTGGTAGGTCACATTCGAGGAAAAGAGGACGGGATTGTGGTTACAACAGTTGGAACATATCATACGTCATCTGTGAAATAGATATTCCATAACGGTCACCCAACTCATGATGGCGGCCGTAGAATTTTCGACGGGATGGTTTCAACTTCATCATTTGGAACTCATGGTCCAATAGCTTCCTTGTAATGATTTATTAAAACACTTTCGTGAGTGTCCTATGATTGGAATATACCTTGTAGTTATCGGGTAACTTCTGTGTTTGATTTCTAGTATTTTCCGAATGTGCAAATAACTTTATGAATAACTAAAAAGACGCAACAAGACTTAATTGTTTTACATCAGATATTCTAAACAAATGATAAAAATATGTCTATACTGTTGAGTATAACAACAGATTAAAATAAAACATAAAATATTCTCATAGAACGATGAGCATTTCTTGATTTACCACCAGTAAAATCCCTGAAGTTCGGGTGATCAAATAAATTTATAAATACTTTATAAGTATTTGAGATTTAAAACAAAAAAAGATTAACCACACATTGAGAGTGAATGTGTTTTTTAATGCAACATAGACTCTTAAATTACACCAATTAACGCCTGAGAATTTTTGTTTAAAAATGTATTAGTAGGAGTCTCGAAGTGATCTTGTTTTTTGTGAATGTACAAGAATTTGTCTAATATATTTTACAAATTCTGTAAAAAATGTCTTTATAAAGTATTGCACATGTTACAAATGTTTCTCGTGATTAAGCCTTATATAGTTTATCTATATAGCTGTCTCGTGTAAAAGCAAATACAGCAATTTCTCAGTTGATATCCTTCATTTTTTTTACTTTGTTTATTTACAAGTTTACTTTTCTATGAAATTCACCTGGATATGCAAATACTAGTAAACGCTCCTTCAATTGTAAATAGAAACGCACATGCAATTTTGATGAAAGAAACAATTTCCTTATTTATACTCGCATGTTTCAATATTTACCATTTACATGAAAAGGTGACTTAAGTTATTCATTTATTTTGGAATTTCTAAACAAATCTTATTTTGTGTTATTTTAAAAAGGCATCATACAAGGTGGAGCCAATAATTCCGTAGAGAAATGAAAGAAAAAGTTAGTTCCATGACAGATCGAATCGAAAAAGACATTGCCCAAAAGGCATTTTTTTTAGCAGAAAAAAGATTTTTGCACAAAAACAAACAACAAGGCATGAACAAACAAAACCTAAAACAACCATTATTTTACTTCAATATTCCGGTCATAGCTATAGTCAAAGGTATAAGATTACTTACGGTCAACTTTTGATATCTCCACAACAAGGGCAATGCATATAGCTAATAGAAGTATGATTAGAAGAAAGATGCCCAGATTCTGTATTTTTTGCAATCCTGTTTTTCCCCCTAATGCTTTTTTGTCACCTTTAAGTAAAAAGAAATATATTACTATGTATAAACAATAAATAAAACCATGTGAATTTGAGTATCAAAGTAACAATAACTGAATGTAATTTATATTGTCCTACTTAGAAAACTTCGTCATTTATCTGAAAAATCGTACAGTAAATATCTGTGTTTGAAATACAATATTTTGTATGTTCCCAGTCGACGACAAGAAGACGGTAATCAACTATACGGTATAGGTTTTTCTCATTGTTGAATGTCACACGGTTACCTATAATTGCTTACATGCACTTCATCTGAACTCTGGCGGATAGTTGTCTCATTGGCAATCATACCACATCTCCTTATTTTAAAAGTATAAGTTAGAAATCAAAATTTAAAGAAAACTTTTTCACAATTCTATTTAGCTTTTATTTCTCTCCTAAGTAATATTCAGTCACAAAGGAGATACTCTTTGCAATCATTGGGATGCTTAATTTACTAATTTTCTAAACATCCGTTTCTTAATATGTACTGTAAATTCAGAAATTATTGCGATGTTTTTATTATTGCGAAAAATGCGACAGGGTTATAATCGCAATAATTAAAACTCGCATTTTGAAATTTTTTATATGAATTAAACAGGATTTTTCTCAATATCGCAAAAATTAAAATCGCATTTTAGTCTAAAATGACAAAATCGCAATAATAAATGCACGCAATAATTTCTGAATTTACAGTACTGTTTTCCATTTTATCTTATATTAAGGAACTAGAAAGAGAGTAATTTAACAATTGTTGATAACGTTTTTATGAACTCAGACGAAAATGTGTGTTTGTAATGTCTTATATAATAGTTGTAAAATCTGAATGACCAGCTTAGCAATGAAGCATGTAACATTCAAAGGATTAAAACAGAATAGTAAGAATATCTTCACAAGAAAAGATTAAAAGGAATGAATAATTTTAGCTTCATCAAGATGTAGTAATTGAAAACAATCCATTTTACATGACTACAACGTTAAACTGTAAAAATCATGCGCGTTTTTTTATTTAGGTTTATCAGATGAATTTATAATTTTAGGATCGTATCAGTAAAATGATGACTACATACCAATTTTAATAGAATGCGTAAATGCTCTCCTTAACCAAGGCAGCGTTGTTCCTTCAGTCTTTTTATGGCTTAGAACTTTCTGTTGCAAGACATGTTGTAATTCATTACCATTAATATATTCATCACTAAACACTAAATCAAATGAAAATAAAACAGATCCTTCCCTGGGCCTGTAATGAAAAAAGTCATTATAGAACTTCCCTATATCAGCTAGCTTGAGGCTCCGAGGAGCTTGCATCGCTGACCTGGTATCTACGAATAATGATAACTAATGTTTCAAATTGGTAATTATATAGTCAACGTAAAGCTGGTAAACAAAGGATTCCATGTGGTAAAGTTGATGTCATCCCTTCGAAAATATTACGGACGCCACCACGAGTTGGTTGACCATTATAGAAAAAAATGAAAACAATGCGTTATAAATTTCATGCGTCCGAATGCTTTTACCTGGATTTACCTTCATCAGAAACGCTTAAAGCGGAATATTTGAAAGCCACGGATGCATAAGAACCGAAACAGTTTAAGAGCTTTATAACCAAAAACGACTTAAAAAAAAATAGCCAAATCCATATAGGTCAACTTTGCCTGAGGGAGGTGAAACCTTAGTTTCTTTATAATTTAAAACTTCTGGATCACATATAACGACGAATATGTTATAACTGTCGTCTCTCCAATTTCGTCCTCTTTTCCTCTAACTTAATATCACAACACCGTATATGACTAATAACAGAATTTGTACTTAACATGAGCAACACAACGGGCGCTATTTGTAGAACAGAATCTGGTAACCCTTAAAGAGTACCTGGGATTTGGTAGGGTTCGTGTTACTAAATTTTTAGTTTTCTGTATTGTGTTTTATAGACTGTTGTTTGTCTTTTCGTCGTTTTCCGATTTTGCCATTCAGTTGTCAGTTTGTCTTCGACTTTTGATTTTTAATATCCTTTTGATATCTGCCTCTTTTTAGTGCTCTTTTGTTTTTGATTTCTATGAATTCTGCATCGAATTGTTTACATTTGTAAACAAAGATAGGAAAATATTTGAAATTTTGATAAATCAGTACACTTGGGATTCCAAAATAAAAATAAAACCATGCTTTGAATAGATGGTGAGTTAAGATAACTTTATCCTCCCACTCTTAATTGTATTTTCACATGAGGTTTGAAGCTTCAAACATCATTTATATATGGCGCTTAGAATATGATACAGTAAGAGATACCTTTCAATAGTTTACACAATTTAGGTTAGGATAACATTGATAAATGTGATTTTGTTAAAATCCATAGTGCACATCACAAATATTAAAGTGTTTTTGCATAAACATTTGCTTTTCTTTAACATTTTTTTTAACATAAACAATAATATTCATATCTATCTTGACTTTAATGATGATCAATTAAAAAAAATCTGCAATAGGAGGAAAATTTTATTTAAAACAGTCTTTCGTGTAAATTTTTATTTTGAGGCTTTTCTTTTTTTCAATCGCAGACAATATTTCATGATCGAAAAAAAATCGATATACAAAAATCACTTTAATATGAATGCATATATAAAGTATTTCATTGGCCTACCTTAAGTCAGTCCCACTAACAGATAGTAAATTATATCTTGAATTCGTGTTGTTGTTGAACAGAGCTTTTATCTGCAAAATAAATAATTTATTGTTTTTTAATATTTTCAAAGCCGATTGTAAATGTTGGCATTTCAATATCAAAAACCATACCTTGTAATCCTTTATTTTTCGATTTCGCATACTAAACACTTGAAATTGCGAAACAAGAACCCAAAAATGGAAGTCAATTTAGGTGCGCCGTAAGGGTAGGCAATTTCTATTGCATTAGAACATTCGTCGTGTTGCCCATACAACGATTGTTCTAAATTATGCATGGATGCTTAAACTATGATTGGAAGTGCATCAACAAAATTAACCATGGACGGGTTTAGCTGTTCTTTTTTCAAAACTTATTTTAAGTTACTGTTCTTCAAAATTTTATGTATTTGACTTTCCAACATGTTGGTCTTGAACATACAAGATTGGAGTTATTCAATTTATACATGTAGAGGTGTTGTAAATAGGTATCATACATTTCTTTTTTTTTAATTTTAGACGGTTGCCAACAAAGAAATCGATGTATATACAACGTCTTGATATGTTACATATCTCCATTAATGGATAGCAGGAACATCTTTTATTCAAAGTTTTATTTATATAAACATCTTGAAATTACTAAACAGTACTAGAATAAAAATTTTAATCCGGAAAATTTATTCGTACGTCCAGCGATCCTCCGACAGCCCTTATGGAAATCTGACAGTACCCAAATTAACTTATGCGGTTTGAACATCGAATGTAACTAAGCCAGCATAAATACCAAAGTTATTGTCGATTTGTTTCGTTTTATAGACAATAGGCTACAATTATCAAAAACCTATTCTACATGCCATATCAGCATGATGTTTTTACGTTTTATCTTTTTTTAAAGAATATTTATACATTACAGAGCAATCTTATTCAGCCTTTAGGTTTGTAAATTGCACAAGAGAACCCCACTGAATAACCATAACTGTTATACGAGTATAATCCTGGTATCGTTGATGTCTTTTTTGCAACCACTGGGTCTATACAGTTGTTGGTTGATGTTTTGTTCCGAGAGTTTCACAACCCAATTGTGATTTCGTGAAATATCCTTGATGCGATAATTTTCTGTCTATTTGCTGTTCATAGAATGTTAAAATTATTCAAAACATATTTAATTCAAATAAAGAAGTCCTTACTTAGATTTCAAATTTGTTACGAAAGGATCTTAGTATCATAATCTTTTGAAACAAATTACTAGAATGTCTTTATTAGGGATTCAAATCGAATGCAGCACATTTTTTTTTTATTTTTTTTTTTCATTTATATTATTTCTATGAACACCGGTATTCTTCATTGTGCAACCTTAAGTTAGAATATGATATAGTTTTGTTGCATGTTTCGTTTTTCTATCCTCGGTTTTAGATATACCATTTAGTAACGCGACGCAAGGGACATGTGGACTATGAACTGCCAACAAATCGCCAGGACATCAGCTCATTGCCGTTTTATCGAGGTTTGTGTGTCTCTGTTCTTTAATTTGCTATTTTTTGTATGTTACTATTTTCTTTTTCTTTTTTTTTTCTTTTGCTATGTTAAAAAAATAATAACAATGAAATAATAAAGCAGTTGTATTATAGGCTAACAATACAGTTTCCTCCGTAAATATTCAGTATCCATTCGAAACATACAAAATATTAACGGCCGGTATGAGTTATCGGTGATCTTGAACTTGGACGTTTTGGTTCCAAGTTTGTCAAAATCCGGACGGAAACCAGATTAACAATACAGTTGCAGGGGAGATAATTATCAATCAAAATTTTACGTTTTGTTTTCGCAACTTTACTGAAAATAGGCATCCAAAATTCGCGGAAAATGCACTGACGCCTAAATCTAGAACCGGTTGTAAAGAAAAAAAAATGAATTGCTGTGTATGGAAGTGCATAAATTTTACCGAAAGAAATAAAGCTCAAGGCAATTAAAGACTAGTATAAACCTTTTTATCATCAATAAAAATCCTGTAGAAGAAAACGTTTCGTCAATTATGTGGTGTGTGGCGAGAATGCTTGCACAACGGTTTAGCTTTAAGAATTTACTGTAATGTTATTATGCATCAAAAACGGGAAAGAAATTTCAAGCATTTACAAAAGAATAAGATTTTCTGAATTTTCAAAATTGTCTTTGAATTTCTTTCACCAATCATAATTATCAAGTTTTACAATATTGCTATTGGTTATAACCTTCAGCCTGGTAACAAAGTTGAAAAGGCCTATAAACTAAGGAACACTAGTCTTAAAAACCGGTCGACAACATATATTTCGTTTAAGTTGTGTTATTGTTACGGAGTAGTATTGAAATATGAAATTTTGTGATTTTACTTCAAACATTCCAAAATCAAACTGAAATAAAAAAAAGCCATAAAGGTAAACATTTCTTTGCATAGTTTGAGAGTGTATATCGAAATTAACGTTTGTCAAAGTTGAAAACAAAAATAGGTATCGTATGCTTTTTACAACTCACCTCTTTTTCTAGTTCCAATACTACGTTCTTATATTCCGTCCTTTGTTTATCGTCATAGTGCTCTGCTATCCACGAGGTGTCGATTAAAATTTCGCCACTAATTTCTAGAAAAAGAAAAAAGTATTAACAAAAATACCGAATTCCAAGGTAAATTCAAAAAGAGTAAGTCCATAAAAAATCTCAAACGTTATACTTTATCAAGCAACGGAAAGAATGGAAAACAACTGTCATGTTCCGAAATTGGTACTGACATTTCCAAAGAAAATGATAGTATTTCACTAATATTATAAAATAATGAAAGCTGTATTGGAATGAGATTACTGCAACTGCAAAATTCAATGCATATGATTAAATCTAGACATTGGGTATTTGTCAATAAACAGAAACCAAACAAAAAAATAATGCCACAAAATACTCTTTGTGTATCATATGCTAATGGTTTGTTAGATTAAGTCAATGAACTACTAACTGATATTGTTAAAAACCAAAATATACATTGTCATAAAAAAATGACTTGCGTATTATTACACACTTAAATGACTTGTGAAAACTATCTGCTTAAAGTATAGGATAGTCATGGCAGTCATTAATCCATCAAATTTTTAAAAGAAATTGTGTTTATTATTTAAGAAGGTTTCAAATGTAATTTTACTGAATTAACCCTAACCCTAACCCTAACAACAAAAAGACACAATGTACAGATCTGAGAGTACTAGCGTTTACTGTCACCAAGTTCAAAGCAAATATTAACGAATAAAGTTGTCTATAATAAAGTTCTTTTATTGAGCAGCTCATAACAAAGGAGAGAACATATTAATGTGTTAGTCAAAACCATATGTCGAAGAAAGACACTCAACATAATTTACAATAGAAAATGGACGGTCAAACAACAGTTTTCAATATATTATACATAGACATCCCCCCCCCCCAAAAAAAAAACACGAACCCCACCACAAATGTGTGATGGATTCTTTATTGCAGATATTGCTGTTTTAACAATAAACTTGGTGTACAGCATTCCATCAAGTATCCCTGTTAAATTTACCACCAAATATCCAGGGAGAATATTCAGTAAAATTAACAATAAATAACATTGGTATAAATATCTGAATAAATAAATTACTGTTACAAACAGTCTTTACTAATACAAAATTAGTATATTATTTATATTTACAATAATATATGTAATATTACAATATCTATAATTACACAAGTTTGTCGGTATTTTGTGTAAATTTTTTTACACACAAAACGTAATTGCTTGTAATTTTGTTCTCGTAGAAATAGCATAGTTATTATGGAGTTGAAGCCCTTTCAACATTTTAACTTTTGACGATAAACGTCGCATGAGTGTTCACATACCTATGAAGTTCTTCTATTCCAAGATTATCAACGATCTAACTGTCTTCTCGGTCACAACTTGTCCATTGTTAGGCGCAAGAATAATAATGATAATTTTATTGGTGAATTTATCGTATTAAAATTAGTCTTTCATGTCATGAATTCCGATTTATGGTATTTCGGTATTTTGGCTGGCACGTTTTCTATAGTGTATATATATTAATATACAATATAAAGTTCTCCAGATCTAACGTGGCGAACGGATTACATATGAACGGGAAACTTCCTAAAGTGTAAATACGGATGTTAGACTTGATTGCTGATAAGATAGAAGTTATTTATTTTGAAAGGAGTATCGTGAAGCATTTGGCAGACAGCAATTAAAAGGTTGTCTGTAAAGACGGCTAAGAACATTTTGTATCCATACATTGAAGGAAGATCCACTTTTTCATCTCTTGTTGAAATTCCAAACGAAAATAGATCAGACCTATGATTGTTCCGAATTTCCTCTTTTGGTGTGTTTCAGTTTTTGATTTTGCATTTTTGATAAGGGAATTTCCGTTTTGGATTTTCCTTGGAGTTCAGTATTTTTGTTATTTTACTTTTTGGTAAGTGTCACTGGAGTATATGTTGAGTTTGCAAGTAATTTGTCAATACCTTCTTACTTTGATGAGCAGTATCATAATGTGTTGCTAATCCCAAGGAAGCTATTTAAACAAGGGTTCCAAGTTATAAAGTTGTAGTCAACAATTCGAAAGTTTTACGGACGTCATCACAAGTTTATTGACGGTTATGGAATATATGTGTCACAGATGACCATGGATATGTTCCAAATGTCGTAGCCACAATTCATTCGTCTTTTCCTCGATTGTGACATCACCGAATGAGACTCATCACCTTATTTGCACTTACCATGAGTAACATGACGGGTGTCACTAGTGTAGCAGGATCGTTTCACTGTGATATCTTTTCCAATGCCATCCGGTTTGAAAAGTACATGATGGGCAATATCATAGATGGTAGCTGTCAGTTTGTATTTGTTTGAAAGGGGGTGTAACAGATGTTTCCAATGTTGTACGGAGAATAAAATTTCGAAAGGGATAGTGGTTATAGATACTTACGGATGTGATGAATATCAAACGGCTTCTGTTTATATGGCAAAAAGGCATCGTGAAGAGTAAGTGTATAATGACTATGACCATGGTTGTTTCAACGTTGAGAAGCAGAGTTGAAAATATGCATCACACTCACCGGACTGCAGTAAGGACTACATAAAATACATATAGTTCAATTTGGTCATTTAGGTCTAGTTGTTCTCAATTTTCGAATCCTTTTGTCTATGGAGATGTGTAGCATGATTAGAATTGCAAGTCATGTTATGTATATTTTTTCGATAATGCAAATCAATAGACAAAATTGAATGATCCAGCTGATTAAAATGTTGATAAGCAATGCCATTTGCATTGTTATTAATGTCTGATCTATGGCCTAACTTTCGTTTGTTTAGCCTTCTTTTCGTTTCATCGACATACCAATCTCCATAGGATACACTCTAATCAGTAAAGACGACTACTGTAAATTCAGAAATTACTGCGATGTTTTTATTATTGCGAAAAATGCGACAGGGTTATAATCGCAATAATTTAAACACGCATTTTGAAAGTTTTTATATGAATTAAACAGGATTTTTCTCAATATCGCAAAAATTAAAACCGCATTTTAGTCTAAAATGACAAAATCGCAATAATAAATGCACGCAATAATTTCTGAATTTACAGTAGTTAATTTGCAGTTCAGGTCATCGTAACTCCTGGTGAAGTAAGATTATAAAGTTAGATTACGAGTAAAAAGAGTACCTGTTACCAAATGTTACATTTTTCGCAGTTGTTGATCTGATTTGACATGATGTCCTAGTAATTTGTTATGTCTGGCGATGAATGGACATCAACTATTTCAGACGACATCGTGTCCTTAGACACGCCTCTGTCGGACCTTTTTGTACTGGGCGACGTCCGAGCTAGTATTCGTTACGATCTACTTCATTTCATGCATTGCGTACATCTGTGACACATATATTCCATAACGGTAATTCAGTGCATTATGGCGTCCGTTAAACTTTCAAAGTGATGACTTCAACAATCCACTAGGAACCCTTGTTTCAATAGCTTCCTTGTAGGTAGCAACTTTCTATCAAGGAATTCGTGATAGGAAACGCACGCTCTGGAACATTGTATCAACTGAGAGATATATACTAGTACTCCATATGCAGGCGATGATAGAATGTTGCTACATACATTTATTATTGTACGGTACATTAGTTGACAAAATGAAAGTTCTTTTGTTAATAATTGATTACTGTGCGGTACATTAGTTCTCAAAAATGAAAGTTCGAATCGCAAAAAATGATTTTGATATTGAAGTTTTGCCTTATTAGTTAACACGGTGAACACAACTGGTAGCAGATAGGATATTTAATTTGATTTTAAACAACTATAAACTATGATTTATGATTGTGTTTATGAATTCTTACACAATTTATTATCAAAATGCAATATCATTGAAGAATTGTATGTGTATAACTACTTTTTTGTCCGTCCTGTAACTGTAAATATTGTTCCTGATAATGAGAATAGATTACAAAAAGTTTTGACGTAGGAAACGATTGATCTTTTGACTAGGTTTCTGGTGCATATATTTTTACTTTTGACTGTCTCCACAATTTGTATTTGCCAACTTTGAAAAGCAAAACTTTTTTCCAAACTCATAGACTATCTGGAGAATCATTTTTTAATCCTATGCCAAGTTTTTGCTAAGATGATTTCGAATATACATCGTAATGTAAATAACTCATCAAAGATACCATGCTAATTTGGTATGTCGGACGCGCGTTTAGTCTACCTAAGACTCATTAGTGACGCTCGAATCAAAACATTTAAAAATCTAAATCAAAGACGAAGGTGAAGAACAAATTTTAGCGATACTTTGAATTATATACAAAAACTTTGTGTTCGAAGCAGTCTTTTTTGTGGGTAATAAGTTCAATTCGATTTCAAATCAATTTCTTTTCTTGTAAAGTTCAACTCCAAATATTGTACATTATGTTGAAATGACGGAGTTCATCATATAAACTCATTACACATCAATATCAAACATTTAAGCATATATAAGAGCTATTGGATAAAGTATCAAAAAGGAAATGACTTTATAATTAAGGCATTGCGTAAAAGAGAGGCGAAAGATACCAAAGATATTCAAACTCATAAGTCGAGAATAAATTGACAACGCCAT
The DNA here is from genome assembly GCF_021869535.1 of Mytilus californianus. Classification (NCBI taxonomy): domain Eukaryota; kingdom Metazoa; phylum Mollusca; class Bivalvia; order Mytilida; family Mytilidae; genus Mytilus; species Mytilus californianus. Next base: position 24,229,693 of record NW_026262679.1, on the reverse strand, counting down.
GGCTAAAAAAGAAAAAGACAAACAGATAAACAACAATAAACAAAACTCAACATAGAAACTAAAGATTGAGCAACACGAACCCATCCAAAAACTGAGGGTGATCTCAGGTTCTTCAGAAGGGTAAGCAGATCTTGCTACACATGTGGCATCCGTCGTGTTGCTCATGTAAGTACAAAACCGGTCAAGTCTAATTTGCTAGGTCATATTCGGGGAAAAGAGGACGGGATTGTAGTTACGACAGTTGGAACATATCTGTCGTCATCTGCGAAACAGATATTTCATAACGGTCAACCAACTCGTGATGGCGTCCGTAAACTTTACGAAGGGATGATTGCAACTTCACCACCTGGAACTCTTGGTTTAACAAATTAAATGATTCTTTGTGAGCATCAACCCTCTAGTAATGAAATCATGATAGGAAATACAAGCCCTGAAATATCGTATCAACTGGGAGACATATACTCCGTATGCAGGTGCTGCTTGCATGTTGCTACATAGACATGAAAAGTTTATAATTGGAAAGCTGAAATAATCTCTTTTGTCTTAAAGTTTTGTTTCCAACTGACCCTCATTGTCAATTTTTAAGTAAGTCAAGATATGAGGCAGACTTGACTGAATCTGTTGTATTCTTTATCTCAAGTTCGATGGGATAGATTCGTTCAACATAGTCACCCATTTTGAATTATTTAGTGAGAGAACATCATCTATATACCGGAGAAGTGCGTTCAACATAGTCACCAAATTTTGAATTATTCAATAGAGAACATCATCTATATACCGGAGAGAGAAATTGAAGGATACTGCTAACTTCTTATCTTTCTCAGCTTCCTAAAAAATGAAGTTAGTCTCATATGAATAAAGGAACAATCAACAGGAAGAGAAGCCCAGTTGGTTCCAATGGCAATGCCGATTATTTGTTGAAAAACACGTCCTTCAAACAAATATGTTGTCAATCAAGAAATCAAGTATCTTATTAGTGTCAGTTTCAGAGAAGTTTTTGTTTGAATTAGAGTGATTTATCCCTCTCTAAGACAAAATACTTGAATATACGTTGGTCATCCTTTTTTATGAAACAAAGAGGGACCAACTCTTTTAATTTGTCTTTTAGTTTGGAATGGGGAATACTTGTATAAAGTGTAGAAAAGTCAAATGTTTTATCACTATTGCAAGATGAAAGAGTCTTAGATTGTATGTACTCTAAAAGATCTATGAAATGTTTCAATATCCACATCTGATTCACATCACCTCTAGAATAGGTAGTTTCATAATAACGTTGAAGCCCGGCTTTGATTGATGATTTCTAATTGATGTTAATAATTGAGAAAAGAGGTTTGGTGGAGTACTTGTAAGACCCATCAATATAACGTTGTTTGTAAGGACACCAATGCAGTTTATGTATCCAATACAATGAAGGAAGATCCAGTTCTTCTTCTTTGGTTAAAATTTCAAAGGAACATAGAACAGACCTATGATTATCCAGGATTTCCTCGTTGGTAAGTGTCGTGGGGGTATATGTTGAGTTTCCAAGTGAACTGTCAATACTTAATTTATTTATCAAGCAGTTTACGTAATGTGATTTACACACAAAAAACGATGTTGTTTGGGGCTTTATCTGAAGGGACAACAACATATTTGTCATGGAGGTAGGACAGTTGATTTGCAACAGTTGGGGCTTTAAAGATTGATGTAGCATGTAATAAGTAATTTGAACGATTAAAGGCAACAACTCTTTAAACAAAAATTAAAATGGCGCCATTAGCAGTAGATTATCCAACAAAATAAGAGACAATCGATAAAGGACTTGGAGGAGTTAGGGTCATACAAGGTGGATATTTCAAGTAATAAACTGAAACTATTTAACATATTTAATGTGTCCGTCTGTCGAGACTTGGCGGATAAATCAAACATACCGGGATACTTACTCCGTTCCCTCCTTTTAAAAAATTAAATCAGTAATTATAACAGAATCAACAGAAACAACAAATTAGAACATGACAAAGTACTAAGAGATAATTCTAAGCAAACTAACCCAGCACTATTTTAAACAGATTATAAAACGTTTTAACGCTCTGGCTTTGTAACTTTGGTGTTGTATCTAATTATATCTAACTTTACCCGTCTCATGTACACGCTGGCTCTCTTCATCTTGAAACGTCGCATTTTTAAAACCAGTAATCTGCAATTGAATTTGTTCATGTATATTAATTGTTTCCACTTCATTATACATGTATTCATTATTTTCAGTTTTACACGAGAAACTCTACACAAAAATTTACGGCAAAAGGGAAACTTTTCTTTCCTCATGTTAATTTTCCTTTTTTGGTCGATGGTGTTCCGTTGGCAGCGTTTTACGGTGTTTATATATCCCAACTTGTTCGCTATGCCCGTGCTTGTAGTGACGTTTTGGATTTCAATGAGCGTAATCTAAGTATTACTGGTAAATTATTAAGTCAGGAATTTCGTTACCACAAATTACATAAAACCTTTACTAAAGTCTTCCATAGATATAAGGATTTGGTTTGGAAGTTTGACTGTACCTGAAGAAAGCTTATTTCAAACGGAACAGCACGTCCTAATTTTTACGGTGATGTTGTTTACCGAGCGCGGAAATTTAGATACGATCCGGGTAAAATTATCAATCCTTTAAAGTCATATGAAACGAGTTTCTTGTAATTCTAATGTTATCGAAAGTATTGAACCAATGCATGCATATATACTAAACTAAGTTTGTTGCCGAAGTCTACCGGATCGCGACATTGGTCAAAGAAATCGAGAGGTCTTGTAGTAAGGGAAAATATCAGCAAATTACTGTGCTGGAAGACAATAATTCAATAACAGTACATTTATGAAGATTTTGATAATATAAAAGATTTTCTTTTACAAAAAAGTTCACGTACACTTGTTTAAAACTTAGCCATTCAGGTAAACATTTGTATGGACCTGTCCTAAGTCAGGAGTCTGTTGTTCAGTGGTTGTCATTTGTTGGTGTTGTTCATAAGTGTTTCTCGTTTCTCATTTTTTTATATAGATTAGACCGTTGGTTTTCCTGTTTGAATTAATTTACACTAGTCATTTTGGGACCCTTTATAGCTTGCTGTTCGGTGTGAGCCAAGGCTCCGTGTTGAAGGTCGTACTTTGACCTATAATTGTTTACTTTTTATACATTGTGACTTGGATGGAGAGTTGTGCCATTGGCACTAATACCACATCTTCTTATTTATATATAAAACTGTTCAACTTTTTTTTTTAATTTGAAGTTTTATATGACTTTTTCTAAAAGGTTACCAGTTCAACACAATCTTTAAATTTTGTTTTTATTGGTATACATATTGATTTTGCTATCAGTAAATTAAAACCATACTAAATATTATTGTTATACACATACTATGCACATTCACGGTACTACAATCTCTCGATACCTATATTTTCGGATTGCACAAGGTCACGTTTTTCGCACTTTTACATTTCCTGCGATCTATATTGCCAGGGGTTGCGGGAGAGATGTAATAAATAACTTCAAGGCCGCCACATGTTCCTTTGTCTGTTGGTTGCCGTATGCCATATCTTAATGGTTTTTGTTATTTGGAGAATTTGGTGATGATAGTATACGCTGAATCTATTCATGTTTGCTGTCTAATCAGCGAATACCCAGCCTTATCAGCTTACTATGCGGTATTAGGTTTGTCATTGCTGAAGGCCGTACGGGGAGCTATATCTGTTAACTTCTAAGTCATTTGGTCTCATTGGCAATCAAACCATATCTTCTTATTGATATATATATATGTACCCTGCATCTCATGTTATTGATATAAAAAATAAAACTGTTGAAAAAATTAAAAGCATGTAAATATAAAAATGAACACAAAGTTATAATGTTAGCTATTTATGTATTTTTTGAATATCTGATTTACTAGTATTTTGTAGATCGAACACATAAAAGCTAATACATTAAAATAAAACACTGTAATGTGATGTGTTTGAAAACCGTTAAAGTAGATCACTCGAAAAGGAAAAACTTCAATTAATATACATCCCGTTTAGAGTAGCTGCGTTTACTATGATCGTTCGGTTGGTCGTTCGACGGTTTGCAAATTCTACTAAAACATAAAATATCAAAATAAGGAGACTGGCATGATTGCCAATGAGACAACTATCCAACAGAGTTCCAACGACGAAGATATAAGTAATTATACTAAAAGTCTTTAACAATGATAAAACACCATACCGTTTAGTCATCTATAAAAGGCCCCTACACGAACTATTTAAACGAGACTGCTAATGGCATAACTTGTAACAATACAATTTACAATTATAAACATATATGACAGACATGAACCAACGACAACCACTGAATTACACGCTCCTGACTTGGTACAGACACATAAAGACTAAAAAGTAGCGTATTAGATTTCTACCGTTTACTCTATAATTTACAATGGGTTGAAAGAATCTATCTTGACCTTACAGCACTCTTTCCAATTTATTTTCGACGGAGGGCGATGTTTTGATCCTTTGGTACTGGTTTCAGAAGTTCTGTATTGGAATCTAAACTATTTTCAATTTCAACGAAACAGTCAGAAAATCTTCAGTAATTAAGGTACGTTTGGGGATTTACAATGAAAAAAAAAATAAAGGGGTTTGATATTACATCCTCTGTATCTAAAGTCATATTTAACCAATGCATGGATTTCGCATAAAAACAACTTCCATAGAAATTTTTTGGTTAATGATACTGTGAAATTCCTTTTTAAGTTTTTATCCAGATGACTTCAGGGGCTCCCATAGTAAAAGCATGGACATTGTCATAAACATTTGGGGGGACAAGTAATAAACTGAACTGAATAAATTGCTTCAAATTTTTCAAGTCAAGGCCTTTAATAGCCGACTATACGGTATTGGTTGTTCTCATTGTTGAAGGCCGTCCGGTTGCCTATAATTGCTTACATCCATCCTCATTTAAACTCTGGTGGATAGTTGTCTCATTGGCAATCATACAACATCTCCTAATTTTTATATATTAAGCTCGGATTACAGTTTCGAGTGTTGATATCATTTAACCATATTGTAAGAAAGCACAGAAACAAATGGCGTACGTGTGTTAAACAGCGAAACTTATATGTTATAGATATTACAATAATTTTATGAAATCACTTCCTTAATCATGTTAATACACATGTTTTAATACCGAAAGGTTTAATACAGATCGCAGATACGTAAAATCCTTAGTTTTAGTCGAGTTCATCGATTACAATAACGAGCTGTAACTTTTGTATGTAACAATTGTTTTGTCTATAGACTGAAGTACAATCGTCCTTAGTAAATAAGATATAATACTATCTTGTGTGATACATCGACCATAGATGAATAATCATCTTGCACGACATATTAATTACAAAATATCTAGACTTTATGAAAAATAAAGTTATAGAACGCAGCTGATGCTAAGTATCAACATTTTCAATTCGATCTTTTATTATGAAGAATTATGGATACCAATAGCTCTGACATTTAAGTAAAGGTGTGGCTCCTAAAATAAAGTATGCATTTTCAAATAAAATGTTGTGTCAAAAATTTCTAACAATCCGAGTTTTAACACAAATGCTGATTGTTTCAATTTTTCAGCAGATGCAGCCTCATCTCTTTTCGAGGCAATGAGCATCCGTATTCAGTTTGGAGCAAGATTTTTACCGAATTTACGGATATGATTTGAGGAATATATTTTAAGTAATTGATAACTAGTTAGATAGGCAAGTTTTTTGTTATGTTTTATATTTAATCAACAAGGAAAACATTGAACTTGGTACTTACATTTGCAAATTAAAACAGTTTGGGACATTTTACATATCGCTACTTTTATTGTAACATGCAAAGAAAATGTCAAACTTACTGTGACCATTTTGTATATATGCTATTCCTGTTTAATGTGTAAAATTATATTTAACAGGGAAGTATATACCATTTTACTATTTAATGAAACCGGATCGGGGCTTTTTTATGTTCCCACCAAACCATGACCGTAAACAAAATAACTGATACAATAAAAAGTAATTTAAAGTTGTCATACATTCTTAATACGATCATATGTATTGTATTTCGTAATGTTTGTGCAATTTTCTGTAAGTCATCTTCAATTGTCAAAGCAGAAAATATTTAACAGACACATTCCACCTTAGTCCCTTTAAAAAGCATATTCACGAACAAAATAATAAGTATACGATCAATAAACAGGAGGATTAATAGTACAAATGCTTATAGAAAAAAAAAACAGGTGAGTGGATTAACAGTGTAAATTAGCCACAGCCTCAAAGGTTGCGAGGAAATGAAGTATCCATCTTAAATTTCTTTAAAAGAAAGATACATAAATGAATACGGAAGCAGGTTAGTGTCAGGATGTAATTTCGTTTTTATTGAAGTCATGTAATTTTGGCAATTCGATTGAAATCTTTATCAGAGAAAAATAACACCTGCTATTGTCTGCAAATTGGACAGACATTATTTTATCCATTTAGGGGTAGTTCATTCCAAGGAAATGATGAAACTAAAAATTGAATGCATCAATTAAAGTTCTATTTATCTTAAGAAATACGCACGGCATTATGTAATTCAGCAATAATGAATGATAATAATGAGACATTGAATGGCATTTATATACTGTATGTCTCGAGTTCATTTCATATTGAACAACCAAAAGCTATATGACACTTAAAGTATTTAGTATGCAATATTCAGTGCCGTATTTCATATATATACTAGTCAACAAAAGAAACGATACATGGCAATGTATTTTCCTTATATAATGAAATTGGATACACTGTATCAAAGTTGATAATTGCCCAATTGGTCTAATATATACAGAGGGTTATTTTCTTATCAAAACCATTGATTTAAGGCAAATATTCGATTTTTGTTTGTTTGTTGCAATTTTTGTTATTTCAATAATCGTATTTTCACCCAAAAATTCAAAAATCGATATTAGAACTTAAGACTTTGAACTTAAACATGGTCTGCTTAAAATTTTGAATGCCTTTGCAGATATTTGAATACTTAATTCTCATCTTCGAAATTAAGTGCCGACTTTTGTCATCATTTTCCGCAACATAAATTTGACCCCTATGTGCAATACTACGGTATTTTCTCCCTTTCCAATTTGGTCAGATTCTTTTAATCATATGCATTTGCTGTGCAAATGAATGTTTTGCATTGGATAATTTAACAGTTTTCCCTATTTATTCATTGTATGATAAATTGGACTTCAAACTTGTGTATCGTTACTTTTGTTGACTAGTATATATAAGACTCAGATCGACGTCCACCGGGAACCTGTGATCGAGGTCCGTTCCTCAATTCATGTGGTGCCATAACTGTACACCAAAAATATTACTGGGAGTCTCCTCTTTTCGATGTCTTATATGATTTGATCATTTGTTCCCACTTTGATCTTTTTTTTTTATTTTCTCTGAAGTGAAAGTTTTTTTTTTCGTATAATGCTGTCCAAATGTACAAATATTTTTTTTTTAATATTGTATTCATATCACAATGGCTTATGTAAAGGAACAACAAAGGATAAAGCATCCCGTCGCAGAAAATGAACTAAAACAAATAAAAAAAAACCAAACGAACATGGATAAATGACAAACGGCCAACCACAGACAGCAGATTCTGCACTTGGACAGAAATATTTTGCGTACATGAAACACGTCGATCCGCTCAATCTATGTACGATGTCTCATTCCTATCATATTCATATGAAAAAAGGAGATATGGATACACGTTAATGAGGCAGCAATCCAACGACAAAGACAACCGTACAACACTAGAGTCATACAGTCGGTAACAATAGACAGCTATCTATACAATATATAAAACTCTGAATTGAAATAAAGAAATTAGAAAGAAGGACCAATTTACCAAGAATTTATTCCACGTCAGGGGCATTTTTAATGTCATTTTATCGTATTTTAATTATTAGTATCACAACTTAATATGTTTATACTTTAAGTATTTAAAACCATGTATAATTGTGCATTTCTGAACATTTAATCCCAAATAAACATCTTCAGATTACTCGGGACTGCAATTTATAGATATATCATGTTCCATTATTTTTCAAGGAGAACCAAATATCTGTCAGAAGTAAATTATGTATTGCATTTCGGAAACAATTAATTTATGTTGGTCAGCGACGAAATGGAATTTTAATAAAACATATTAGATTTGCAATATTGTTTTAAAAAGGCATGGAACAGCAATTTGTAGTGCAAAATAACTATTTTATGAATGAAAATCTTTTTTAAGTATATAATTCGGACTATGCAAAATATAAAAATCCAATTCCGATTTTTACCCCGTGAGTGAAACATATGCAGGAGAAAGAAGCCCCACAGAAACAATCAAGATCTACCATCAAAAGAAATTTTTCATATAACGAAACATATTCAGATATGAAATTTTCAAGTTGCAACTTCTGACAAGGATGCTAACATGGGATAGGGAAAACATTTTGTTAGCAAAAATAACTGAAATCCCCAGACTATAGAAACAAGACAAGCTTGTATGTGAGAAGAATTAGAACGCCAATAACAACAACGAGAAGAATTCACAGTAAAACAATAGCTCTCCTTTAAGAGACATAATAAGGAGGGGCGAGTTTTTTTTTTTTTTTTTTTTTTTTTTGTAGAGTGTATTTAATTTTAAAACGCTAGCCTAGTGTTGAGGGGACAAAATTTTTGTGCGGACCTTCATTGATATCAAAGAAGTGCTCAGTAACAAATATTATTCCTCTTTTACTTGTAGTTGATTTCATCTGGACCTTAACACAAATTTTAATCAAAATCATTCATGCGAGAAATATAGGTCGAGGTGACCAACTTTTTTTCAAGGTCCTTTGTTGTTATCACAGATTTGCGATCTAAAAGATATCATTCCTCTACGACTTGTAGTTGATGATATTTTGTATTTTAATGCAAAACTTAACCAGAATTAAATTAGGTCGAGGTGACACAATTTTTTCATGGACATTCGTTACTATTCAAGATGTGCGCACTAAAAGTAAATCATTCCTCTTTGACTCGCAGTTTGTTCCGATCTTAGCCTTAAAACGCAAAACTTAGGCCGTAAGTTTTCACAATTGAATTGTTTCATATTTTTCAAGTCAAGGCGTTTAATAGCCGACTATACGGTATTGGTTTTTCTCATTGTTGAAGGCCGTACGGTTGCCTATAATTGCTTACATCCACTTCATTTGAACTCGTGGATAGTTGTCTCATTGGCAATCATACCACATCTCCTTATTTTTATATTAACCGTGATAGACGGACAAACAAACGTAGTAAACGCAATATCCACTCCCAAAACCGTTTTCCGAAGGGATTATAAAGAGATGATAACTATAAATAACATTAAACTTGGTCTGAAAAAGGATAAATTTTCCCAATAAAAGTTTATATTTTGATATGAGCATCAACTATAACCAAAAAAGATGTTTATCTGAAGTTGTGAAATATGATCGATGCCTTCATATATGATTATATATCTCTTTGGTTAAGGCTGCTGCTCATATTTAGTAGACAAACTACTTTACGTGCTAAAAAGCTTGCAAAAGTTGTATACAATTGATGGAAAGTTATATTAAACACCTACATTGAAAGGCTTTAAACTGCATTTTTCATATCTGTTAGCTACTAAATCATGTAAAAATGCATAATTCTGAAAATCAAAGCCAAATAATGGCTCTATCATGACATATGTAAGCTGGCGAGATATGGGATTAAGGTCTTAAAGACAGCTGACTATTTTATTCAAAATGTATTGATGCCATTTAAACTGAATATCGACTATAAAAGTGGCACCTAGCAATAGTTCTTCAGTAGGAAATGAACTCGAGCCAGATAGTATACAAACTGTCCTTTGACATTTCTTTTTTGTTAATCATTATTTTACTTACATTATGCCGTGCGTATTTCTTAAGACGAACAGAACTAGTTAATGCAGTCAACTCTTAGTTTCATCATTTCCTCGGAATTAACTACCCCTAAATTTATAAAATTATGTCTGTCCAATTTGCAGACAATAGCAGGCGTTATTTTTTCTCTGATAAAGTTTTCAATCGAATTGCCTAAATTATATGACTTCAATTACTGTTTCATTTTGTTTGCGGGGCATTATCAATTATGACTGGATTCGGCAATTTCCGATAAAAAAAATTACGAAGTTTACCGAATTTGAACCTACACCATCACTATCATCAATCATCATCATCACTATCACTGATCATCACCTTCACCAACAAAACACGTATAATGTTGTAACCACTGCATATAATGTTTTGACCACTGCATATAATGCTTTCACGACTGCATATAATGCTGTGACCACTACCACTGCATATAATGATGATCATCAACGGCATAAGGCAGTCATGGCGTTCCATACATTATAACGAATTATCTAACTCATTATAACGAATAATCTAACTCGTTATTACGACTAGACCGCCACGTGGTATAACAGATTTACTTAAGTCGTGATAACGAGTAAGCTTAGTCGTAATTACGATTTATTAAGACGTGGTAAGCTTAGCCGTGTTAACGAGTCAGCTAAGTCGTTATAACATGTCAGAAAAGTCGTGAAAATATAAAACTTGAAGCACAGGGATCCTCATTACTCATCTGGCTAAACAATACTTTTTGAGAAACATGTCTTGGCAAACATTGGATTTGTTGCATGCAAATGCTGAGAAACGGATATCAGCATTTGCATGCAACATCCTTTTTATCTTGTAAATTGGTATATTTTTCCCCGAGTCCACAGAGGTTACTTTACATGAATGTTCTGGTCTTTAAAGGTCTTTTTGAGAATGATGAACGAATTAAAACCAGACATGACATAAAAGTTATGTGTATAGGGTACTTACTTGTGCAACTTTGTTCTTGAATTTTATTTTTTTTTCTTTCTTGGTAGTGAATTCAGAGTGTTTCTATCAATTTTGTTACGCAGCGTTTGTTTTTATTTACCTTCATTAGGAACGCTCACACTCAAAATTTGAAAGCTAAAGATGTATAAGTACTTACATTTGAAGATTTATATGACCAAAAAGGATCCCAAAAGAATAGCCAAATCCATCAAAGATCAACTTTGACTGAGGGAGTTGGAACCCAAGTTTCTTTACAATTTCTTTATTTATCAACGAAGATTTCAAAAAAAATATGCTATTTTGAAATCATATCGATAAGAGAAACACTGACTACTGAGTTGATGATACACGCGGGTATAAAAACAGCCCGCCAGCAGGAGTATTGACAAGGCTCATATCGATAAACAAAAAACCGATTTCTGAGTTGATTATACCCTCGAGAATTAACTTTGAATTTTCCCAATACTATGGATTTTATTTTTACCCAATGAATAGATTACCGTAGCTGTTTTTAGCAAAAACCTTTCAGAATTTCGGGTTCCCAATGCTCTTCGACTTCGTACTTTATTAGGCCTTTTTAACTTTTTTTATTCGAGCGATATGGTGAGTCTCATGTAGACGAAACGCGCGTCTGGCGTACACAATTTAAAGCCTGGTAAGTATGATTAGTATACTTACCTGTGAGAACAAGCTCAAGCTGTAATAAATTGCATTTTATAATGAATCTTTTACCTCTATTCCATATGACCAAGGTGTAGGAAATCTTGAAGAATCAACTTTAAAGTGAAATCAATCAATCAAGTTATCAGGTGTCAAAACAATAATTTCGAAGTTTGCATTTCAGACAGACATGTTTCTCCTATGTTCATGCAACATTCCATTGATTTAGTCAACATATACAACTGTAATTTTTCTCTCGCTTTTTTAGCTGACAAGACTCAATGTGATTTAGATATATATTTCATGTTGCTTGTATGACACTTTATTGTATCCGATAAACAATATTCATCAAAATTTCATTTCTACTGCTATTTTTACAATAAGTTTTTCCATCTGGAACAGAAAACATGCAAAAGCACATTTAAGAAACCTGGCTGATTGTTGTGAAATTAGGATTACCATTAATTTAAGTCATTTGACTTCCGTTTAAAACCATCACCACAACACAAATTTAAGATATTTATTGTTAAAACTACCGGCTAATAACAAAAGTCTTCAGTTTTATTGATTGATAATTGTCATTTTTGACTTTGATTCATTCTTTTCCATGATAGATGATGTTGCTTTTCTACAATTATTATCAAGCGTTGATTAAGTTTGAAATATAAGTCGCACAGTTACTAATTGAATATCAGCGGGTGTTTCCGATTAGGTCCGCGTTCTATGTAGTGATATGTTTTAATGCCTATCCAATAAAATAATACTGCGACAAATAAGACTGCAGTACTGTTAATTTTCAGGTGTGATAGCATGTATCATTGATCATGTTATCTCCAACTCAATTTCAGGTAAGTTTATACTTTTCTATCGTTTTTATTTATCAGGAAAAGAATGATTACGAATTGAATGTATACAAGGCAACACATAATGCTTCAAAACAGTTTTCTATAATGAAAAAAATATATTTTTTTTTGTTATTTACCTCAGCAATATAATAATTAAAGACAAGAATACAAAACATTAAGTAAAATTGTTTGTAATGACTATATGTGGCAGATTTAGAGCAGCTCTCCGTTATTTAATGCCAAAATTGCATTTTAAGCGACTTTTTTATTCGTGCAGATGAAAGACAAAAAATATGATGAATACTTGTCATGTTAACATACCGTGACTATAAATACTGATTTTGTCATTGTTTTTATTTATTACAAGATATGTACTTTATTATGGTCGTATCTATGATGGTGTCCTATCTTATCAATTCATTCTAACTAATTTCTTCTCTCATTGTTATTGGTTAAAGAACAAAGTTTTTTTTTTAATTAACTGTTACAGATGAAAACTAGAAAATAATTCCAGTATACTATCTGGTATGAAAGGTTTCTCATATCATATAATATAAGAAGAGAAAAAAAACTGTGCTGAGAAGTCATTATGTTTTTGTGTCGTTAGATTGCTACCCCCTACACACACACCACATCTCCTCATATTCACCGTTGTTTGTCCCATGTTCTTTATAAAAAAAAAATATACCTAACAAATAATTGAATATTATTAGTAAGTTTTTTTTTTATGAAAAATAGGGACCTTCGTTGTGATGAATGTAAGATCCGTATACGTAGTTGTAAATATAAGGTTCCTGGTGATAACCGTGGATTCCAAGAGATAATTGTAATATCCGTGGTGATAAATGTAATATCATCGGCGATAAATGTAATATCATCGGCGATACATGTAATATCATCGGCGATAAATGTAATATCCGCGGTGGTTAATGTTATAAAGATAAGATTCCTATTGATAAATACAAATAATTGGTAATCAGTATAAGGTTCCGGTGGTTAAATGTTATTCCTTGTGATAAAAGTGCGATCCCTGGTGCTAAATTTGAGATCCTTTTTTAGCAATGTAAGATACCAGGTCACTGGTGATAACTGTAAATTTCTGTTGATCAATGTAAGATCACCGATGATACATGTAAGATCTTTAGTGATAATAGAAGGTCACTGGAGATAAATGTAGATTCCTGGTGATAAATGTAAGATATAATTATAGTGAAAAATATTAAGTTCCGTAGCGATAAATATTAAGTTCTTGGGAACCCTTATTTTGTTAAAAAAATATGCTTAAAATAAATCGGAATTAAATAAAATCTAGTACTTCTTCGTTGTGCATCTATTTTTAGGGGTTTGTCATAGCAAAGGATGGATTTTACCATTTCTGCGTATTGAGTAGTTTCCTTTATAACATTGCAGTTCTAAATTTCAGAGTCTTATGTGCATTGATTATTTTTTATAAGTTGCTACAATTGTAATTTATACGAGAGGAAACGAAGGGCAGATTCGAATTTGTGTCAAAATCAACTTTATTTCAAGTTGGAAAAGAAACGATTTCATATTTTTTCTGTCAGCTTTCTTTCATCATTGTAGCTTTAAAGTTTCATATCGATTCCGTTTGACAAACTATGAATGTCATGGTAGAACAAGATTACCTATGTATGTAAATGAGAAATCTATATGACTGTAATTAAAAATTGTTTCTTAAACAAGCTTTTGAAGATATTGTGATTTTCAATGAAGCAATTGATCTGACTCTTTAATGGCTTGTGTAGTTTGTACAATACCAATTTTTACTGTGTTTGATGCATTTTAAATTGCAATTTATCCTGCAACTACGATATACATGAACTCAATTAATTTACAAATTGAACGCGTGTTGTTAGCCTACTAAGAATTCAGATGTGCTCCTAAAAATAAGAATGGTATTTATTTTAATAACGAATCGCAAACTCATTTAAATAGTAGTAGCATGTCTCATGGTTAGTGGAGGACAACACAAATAGGTTAAAAATTGTCAGATTGAAGTCGAAATATTGCTATAAGTTAAAAACAAATAGATAAATAAAAAACATAGAAGAACATCAGGAAAATAATTTAACTATTTAGTGCCAAAACATCGACTACATCGAGAATAAAAACCGGGAATAATAATCAAGAAGCGATCTATCGACAAATAAATTAGTTTTGAAATCATAAATTAATCCTTGTATAAGTTTGCTTTCGGTGTTTTCATGTGCGCGCAGTGATCTTTTCTTTTCCATTATATTAACAGTTTGCCTCTTGTGCTGCTTGGATGCCGTAAAAAAGTTTCCCGTGCTTCAGGTGTACGCTTTTCTACTTAACGGTTATGGGGTTTTATTCGTGATGCAGCTTCTCTTATGTATGCTACTTCATTTCTCCTTTGGTCATTTAGTATATTGAAATTGTTATACAACCCTCTCGAAAATTGTGCCCACTTCATACGAAATCATTAGCTTTGTTATCTTAACAAAGATGCATTTGATTGTTTAGCTGAGATGGCATTGAACCATTTCTTTGAAGTTATGTCCCCTATATATCTCAGTGAAAGTCGAAAAACTATCAATATGAAAATGAGGGTATGTGGTACGATTTTCCATGAGACACTATCCAACAAGAGACCAAAGCATGGGATGTAAATAACTATAGTTGTAATCAAGTTTGCATTCCTTGTTTTATAATAAAAATCAATAAATTGTGAAATCATTATAGTTTGTGAAAAATGAGGCAGAAGATACCAAAGGGAGAATAAAACAAAGAAAAACTGAAAAAAAACATAGAAAAAACGACGAAAAGACAAACAATAATCTACAAAACACTACATAAAAAACTAAAGACTGAACAACACTACATAAAAAACTAAAGACTGAACAACATGAAATAAAAAACTAAAGACTGAACAACATGAAATAAAAAATTAAAGACTGAACAACATGAAATAAAAAAAAATGCAAGTAGCCCATGCTGTGTAGCTATATTTAATTTAAAACTGTAGTATTCCTCTGTTTGTTTTAATTGGTGCAACTGTATAAAGAATTAACCACCTCGAACGTAGTATTGACAACACTTTCAGTACCATGCTTTAAGCCCTGCGCATCCATTTTTGAGGCATTTTTTTTTAATAAATTGTTTGATTCTTAATTTGTTATAAAAGTAATTTCTTACAAGAAGGAGAGTGTAGGAACACATACTTTGTTTCTATTGAAAATTAGTAAAAAAATTTAAAAAAAAAAAACAACATAGACATTTAAAATGTTTGTTCTGTAAATGTATTGAAAAAAATGTTTGTCATGTGAAAAAAAATCCACCCACTCTCTATACAAAAGACGAATGGTCGGTGCCGAAAACATCTTCTTCGTCTGATACCCGCAACGCGTCTTCGTTATTTTATTCTGATCCTGCTTTATACTGTATGGACTAAGATCATTGGCGTTTCTGTAGTGAAAATATATGTGTGATGATTGAGAATACAAAGCCATAAGTACGCCTCTGATATTGCAAAAAAGAGTCCTTACAAGATTTATTTTAATTTTATTAATAAAGAAATAGGATGATATATTTTGATCACTTTCGTACGGAAATCTTACGTGAGATGTCAGTACTAATGTGGCGTCATTATCATGCCAACATTAATATATTAAATTTCAAATAGTGATATTTTTAAAATAGTTTTGGGTAAAACTAACTGTGAACAACAGCCATACAAAAACAGATTTTGCTTACAT
The DNA here is from genome assembly GCF_021869535.1 of Mytilus californianus. Lineage (NCBI taxonomy): Eukaryota > Metazoa > Mollusca > Bivalvia > Mytilida > Mytilidae > Mytilus > Mytilus californianus. The sequence continues at coordinate 24,213,539 of NW_026262679.1, read as the reverse complement.
TAACATCTTTTCGACGATGCATGATATGTTGTAGCAAGTTTTCTTTCTGGATAAGGCTGTTGTTCAAGTATCTCAAAATGAGGACATTTGGTAGTTTTGTTGTTTTCCTTAAAAATAATAAGAATTTTGAAGGCATAAGCAAATTGCAAGATAAACAAAAATCAAACTTCGTACTTCCGTTGACCACATGAGTCATTGCAGCAGTTGATATGGTTCTACTGATATTAATACCAGGTGATGGATTTTCTTGTTTTAACACTTCTGTAGCAATCAGTAATTAACTGAAGGTTTTCGAAAAGGATTTAAAAATTTTCTTCCGAGGAATTTTGGGTAATGTGCTATCATTTGACTTTATTTTTATAATCCTTGATCTATTGCGTTCTTGTCAACTATATCAAACTATTAAACCTGGTAAGACACAAAAAAAAAACAAAAAAAACAAAAAACAGAGATAGTAAAATAATCAATTGCAAAGTATACAAGCAACATAAGCTTTTGCTCTAAAAAGTCATAAACCATGGTGACACGGAAAACGAGAAATGGTGGTAATGCTGTATAATCTTTAGCTACAGACACACTTGATATTGCAAATCAAAAACTTCTTAATTAAAATTGAAAATGTTGCAGTTATATTAATTATCGTTCCATTAAGTTATGGTTCCGATCATGGTTTATGAGAATAAAGATTATTATTGTTATGTTCTTTAAAAAAAAATCCACTATTTACTCATTTTCTTATTACACAAAGGAATGAAAATGGCAGTTGTACGTCAATCAAAGAAATGAAAGTGAGCCACACTGAGAATCTCGTAAGTTTTAATACTTTTTTTAACTAGTACTGTCCAGCAAACTTTCATCGTATTCCATATTTGGTACAGGCAGCTTTAAGATACACACTTGTGAAGATACAACGGCGATTATATTTACATAAAACGGCTCAAAAACCTTCCACTTAAAATCATTTTGTATTTTCGTCACTACTAAGATACATCAAATTTAAACACAATGTACTTCTATAAAAACGAAAATAAATGATATGTAGTCTTGCCAAAAATACTTTTGTTGCTGCATGTGTTCTTTAATTGTTGTTGATCATCAGACCGCTGTTCAAGTTTTTTTACTTTTGAATTGTTTCACATTTTGTAATACTAGGTCATTTATTGATCATCGTTGAATGTCATTCCGTTAACTGTAATTGTTTACATTTTTGTCTTTTTGGTCTTCGTGGATATTTGTCTCATTTGCAATCACACCATATCTCCATCTTATTATATATTATCAGCATAGGTTAGGAGAGAGTTTTATATACTATCCAGAAACGGGAAGTTGGCAAAAGGATATATCAAATCGTTGTAATTGCAAGATCTGAGATCTTTCAACATGTTCCGTGCCGTTTCTTGATTTTAACACGCACCATGCAATCTATGTTTTATCCTAATTCTAAATTCACTGGTACATATGTACGAGATGTAAAAACTTACAGAAATAAGAATTATAAGTCAATATAAAATCCACCATACACGGATTGTTATCAAATTTTGCATGCAACTAATGCATGTGGGACTACATATGAATTTTGAAAAAATACATGTGTGACATCCATTCTTTCCCGCTAGATTTTTCAACTTGTTCCGTGCCGTATCTTGATTTTAACACGCACCATGCAATCTATGTTTTATCCTAATTCTAAATTCATTGGTACATGTGTACGAGATGTAAAAATTAATTGATCAACAGAAAATGTTAGAAAGGAAATTTTAGATTTAGAGATGCAACATTTTGATAGCAATAAACTAGGCGTTGATGGTGCAACTGAAAAACTAACAAATTTTTTTTTAAATTTTGCAGAAAAAACATGTAAAGGCATATCTAAACCAACTAAAAAGAAAAAGAAAAAAATTAAACAAGTATGGTCAGATAATACAGTATATGAAACAAAAAGACAAATAAACTATATAGGAAATAAAATCAAGAATAACTTAAATGACAAAAGTTTAAAACCTAAATATTTTGAATTATGTAAAAAACTAAAAAAAAAATGATTAAACAGTTTATACAAACAACCAAATTTGTATTCTGTTGTCTCATATTGTAATTCTTTTCTGTAGTCTCATATTTTTATTTTTTCTCCAGTCTAATGTTGTATATTTATAGTCTCATAAAGTGAAATATTGTTTCTGTACTTTTTAGTATGAGGTTGTCTTGAATTCTTGTGAAGTTGTTAGAGTGGTCTGCAAATACTCCTTGTTTATGCCTCTAGTGTCAGTGATCAAAACATTCCAAGTCACCAGAGGCAGGCTTACTAAATTTCTTGAGACATATTTTTATTTACCTTTTCCAAAGATCAAGGTATCAATATGCAAGCCTTCCATTGATAAAATGAAATGTTTATGATCCCATCAACCTATATTTTAACAGATGTAATTTTTCAGGTAGAGTTATGTTTTGTGTGTATTGATGAGCAAGTCCTGACAACCCACACTTAATTAAAGTAAAACTCTCCTAATAGAGCAAATCTCAATTATTAAAGTCCAGATCTCATCCATGTAATTGAGCAAATACCAGCTCCAAAAACAATACCAAATGTAACATAAGGGGTATCTGTGTGTAAACCAAAAACATAGTCTTAGCAAAATCATACTGGCTTAAAGCAGAAAGATATTTTAGAATGAATAATAATTTTATTATAAAAAACAATTAATCAATCTGGTTTTGGCCCTAGAGAAACACTCAGCATACAAGACAATTTTGAGTTCCTGCCTGAGCAAGTCAGCTTGCAACCTCCAGTGTGAGGAAGAACCTGCCTGCCCGACAATACGCCAGCCGGGGAATGTGAAGCGAGGGTTCTCCACTTAGGTGATGAGACTTGGCGTCTCATCTGCAGCCGGGGTGTGCAAGGTCTGCATGGGGATAGCCCATGTGCTAGTAGAGTAGCAGGGGTCTATCAAACTGGCGCTGGAATAAATTTGATAAAATTTGTCCCCGAAATGCTTGGGGATGAATGAAATTTTAGAAATAACCAGTGATAAAATTCCATCAAGGAATTCAAATTAATAAAATAAAATATATATCACTAGTAAAAGCTGTGATGTTTCCCTTGTCATGAAACATTATTGAAGGTGTTAGGAAGGTGGATGGTGGGCGGTAAATTAAATAATAGCACTGTAAAACTATATCAACTAGTCAAGACTGCTATGAACCAAGCAACTGATTATACAAAGACCATGCATATGGCCTTACACACAGATAGGGTACATCAATTATACAGTGGGAGGAGACTGACCTCACTGACCTTCAGATAGTATACTAATTGTTGTGTAATTAATTTTTATAAGATCTGGTATCATAATCTGCATTTCCTCACCATCAGTGATTATTTATGACATGTATCTGATTAAGAAAAGATTATAGTGCCTCCTAGTGAGATTCCAGTTGTAACTTCAAAGTGTCAAATGCCAGGGAAATTAACCTCAAGATATAACAAGTGGTCTGTGTATGTTAATTAAATGTATCCAGAATGTCAGCATCTTTATTATCACATTAATTATTAAGTGTAAGCTGGAAAGGCTGTTTGTATAAACAGTACTTATATTACATATAAGTACAATAAAAAAATTTGAATATCACCAAAAACTTTATAAATCACTTTCAGATAATTTTAAAAATAATCCAAAAGAATATTGGAATGTTCTAAAGGCAATAAAAAAGAAACCACATATTGAAGAAGATATTCCTGAAATTTTAATGAATGCAAATAAAATCATAAAACATTTTCAGGATCAGGGTACACCAGCATCATATGATAAACCCTTTGTAAATAAACTGGAACGTGAATTAAACATTCTAGAGGATAATATTGAATTGAATATGGAAACTGATGCACCAATTACATTTGCTGAGGTAAAACTGGTCATTTCAAACCTTAAAGTAAACAAATCAGCAGGTCCAGATAGAATTGTGAATGAAATACTCAAACATTCACAACCTGTGATAATTAATTCTATTGTAAAAGTTTTTAATTTGATTTTAAAGACAGGTAATAACCAGATTCATGGAAATTATCTTTCATGATCCCTTTACATAAAAAAGGTGACAAGTTAGACCCTAATAATTATAGAGAAATTTCTCTTATAAGTAATCTTCCAAAAATTTGTAATGCCATATTGAATAATAGGCTAATCAAGATTGTTGACAAACAATTAAGTGATTGTCAGTTTGGTTTCAGAGAAAATCACAGAACAGCTGATAGCATCTTTTTATTGAAGTCCTTGATTAATAAATATCTACATAAAGAGAAAAATAAGATTTATGCCTGCTTTATAGATCTGAAAAAGGCGTTTGATTCAGTATAGAGAACTGCTTTACTTTATAAATTATGCAAAATGGGAGTTGGCAGGTCTTTTTACAGAGTTATAAAACAACAATACTTAAATACTAAATCATCTTTGAAATACAAAGATTATGTATCAAAATGTTTTAATATTGCTAGAGGGGTTAAACAAGGAGACACCCTGAACCCCACTTTATTTAATGTCTTCATAAATGATATTGTAAAAAATTTTGAGGGAAATGATTCAAGTCCCCTTAAGCTTATGAATAGTAAGGTGGGATGCATACTTTGCGGATGATCTTTTGATCCTGTCAGAATCGAAAGAGGGTCTTCAAAACAATTTAAATAATGTTAAATTATATTGCAACAAATGGCAACTCTCTTTAAATACAAACAAAACAAAATCCATGATTTTCAGTCAGTCCAAACAAAATGGTGAAACATCACATATTTACTATGAGAATGAAGCCATAGAGAGCGTATCAGAATATTCATTTTTGGGAATGTTGATAAAATGTAATGGAAATCTATCACAAAGTACTTTAGAGCTGACAAAAAAGACAAAAAAAGTATTTTTTGCAATAAAATCCTATACTAAATCATTGAATAATCTACCTATAAAAGTAGCAAATAATCTTTTTGATTCTTTAGTAAAACCAATTATGACCTATAATAATTCAGAAGTAACATATTTGGATACATATATTTCTTTTCATAGAGCCAAAAACAGAGCCTTATCTTCAGGAAAACAAAATAATCAACTTGATTTTACAGACAAAACCCCTATTGAAAATATGCATCCATTCTCAATTTTATCTTAAATTTTGTAAACCTACTCTAGGAATAAGAAAAAATGCATCCAATTTAGGAGCAAGAGTTGAATTAGGAAGATTGCCTATTCATGGTATACATATGCAAAAAAAAATTGTTGAAGAGACTAATATTGACCTTAATATTCTTTCTAATTGTAAGGACATAAAAGATGTAAATAAAATAAAAAACGATATAAAGTTAAAAATGAAAAATAGATATGAAGATTTAATTGAAACTAAATTTGAAAACATTGATGATAAAAGTAAATTTTATCTATATAAAAAACTTAAAAAAGATTGCAAACTAGAATCTTATCTAAATATATCTAATTTTCAGATAAGGAGATTGATCACTAAATTTAGACTAAGTGATCACTCCCTCTTAATTGAAAAGGGGAGATATTTTAAAATTCCAAGAGAGGAACGTTTTTGTCATAAATATAAAATACTAGAGGATGAGAAACATTTTTTACTCTATTGTGATTATAATAAAACACTAAGAAATACCTTTTTGAACACATATGTACTGAAAATAATAACTTTAATAATTTAAATGAAGAAGAAAAAATTCATTATTTACTTAATCCATCAACACCTTTACAAACAAATAAGTTAGGATCCTTCTTGAAAAAAGTCATTAGAACTGAGGGCAGGGGACTCTTAACAGATAAATTTTAATGCTGTTTTTATTGTGTTTGTTTGATATGTATGTATATATGTTTATTGTGTTAATACATGTTGGTCACAAAGTGTAAAGTTTATACGACAATAAAATATTTGATTTGATTTGATTTTATATTTTAACTTTAAAAAAAATCGACAAACTTTAGTACAAATGTATAGAATAATCGTTTTATTATACTTCACGTAAAAATGCCATATTTTGATTGGCTAACACGAGGGTGTTAATTTACTCTATTACCCTTCACGGAGACGCTTGATCAAGTGTGCGCATTATTAAATACGACTCTATCCTATGGCAAATACTCTATATTACCCTTCATGGAGACGCTTGATCAAGTGTGCGCTTTATTAAATACGACTATATCCGATATATCCTACGGCAAATACTCTATTACCCTTCACGGAGACGCTTGATCAAGTGTGCGCTTTATTAAATACGGATGGTTGTTTTGTACAAGACGTCATAGTTTATTACTTTGAATTTGAAATTTAATCGACAGTAATAACAGAACATTCAGTATAATAAATTAAATAACACATATCTGAGAGGGTGATAGAGCAGATTGTTACCCCTCGAAAAGACATTGTCAACCTTGGCTTCGCCTCAGTTGACAATGTTTTCTCGGGGTAACAATCTGCTCTATCACCCTCTCAACTATGTGTTATATATATAATATCGTCAAAAAAGTTATAATTGATTTGACTTTAAATTACTACATGCAATGTCAACGAATCATCCTTAAAAATTATATCTATCTTTGCCAATGAAATTTCCGTTTTATTGATAGATTTATAGAGAGTCACCGAATTCTTTTTTTAGTATAAGTTGAATCTTGTGTACAGTGTTGAAAAAACTGCCGGAATGCTAGAAGTAAGAGTGACGTGCATCTAAACATTTTTCAATGTTTTTAGACACTATACATACACTTCAATGATTAAGTTTAAAATTGAACTTATTTCGCGATATTTGCATTCATTCTATACGATGATATTTTTAATTTATGAAATATTTATAATTTTTCTCGGAAAGTATCAAAGTTATTTACTAGAATATGTATATAATTGTTTGAATATTCATATGCAGTTCCACATGCTCTATTTGCCAGCAAAATTAGTTAGATATAGTAGAGCTTGCCCAGTAACTTATCGAATCGTCTTAAATCCTGTTTCGGATAGACTGCTTTTCGGTGAAGATGGTTTCCAGTATGCACACTGACAGAAATACATTTAACAGAATACACAACTATTAATCATTCAATAGAATACACAACTATTAACCATTCAATAGAATTGGTCATTTTACTTTTAATCAGCATGGCCTATTTAGACCTCTTTCTTTTTGTGTTTTAATACAATGATTTCAAATCGTTTCGCTGCACACAAACAGAATAAGGTGTATATTATAATATTTTAACATCTTCAAAAGTTGCTTTCCGTTCATAGTGTTGAAAGAACCGTTTTCCTTACGAAAAGGTTCAATCCGAACACCACGGTCTTTTTCGGGAAAAAATGTTTGTTTTGTATTTCAATACAATGGTATAATAAGTAATTATATGATTTATTATTACAAATCCGGAGTTTTACTGACTGGGTTTTAAGGTTTCAATAATTTGAATGTGAAAAGGAGAATTATTTTGGTCCCAAAATTTTGTTATTACAAAATTACTCTAATTAATTCTTTCAATCATTGTGTTTGCTTAACGTTCATTGACAATTATATCATGCATACTCAGTACGAAATTAATATAAAATCTGTAGATACAAATTATAAAAGTAAAACAATGAAATGTTTACATTATTTCCTATGTATGATGTGTATGATGTGTATGGTTTTAATATCAAATGATCAGTCATTACTTATAATACAGGGGGCCCTGGTGGCCGAGTAGTCTGATCAACTCATCTTCAATAATAAAAGTGAAAGCGGCGTTAAAACACTAAAAATTAATCAATGCATGATTGAGTTAAGCTATTTCAGTTGATATTTTATAGTGTTTCTTTCTATGTTGTGATGTTACACTATTGTTTCGGAAAAGGGGTGAAGGTTTGGTACCATTAAAACGTTTAAACCCGCTGCATTTGTTTGCACCTGTCCTAAGTCAGGAATCTGATGTTCAGTAGTTGTCGTTTGTTGATGTGGTTCATAAGTGTTTCTCGTTTCTCGTTTTTTATATAGATTAGACCGTTGGTTTTCCCGTTTGAATGGTTTTACACTAGTAGTTTTTTGGTGCTCTTTATAGCTTACTGTTCGGTGTGAGCCAAGGCTCCGTGTTGAAGACCGTAATGTGACCTATAATGGTTTACTTTTATAAATTTTGACTTGGATGGAGAGTTGTCTCATTGGCACTCATACCACATCTTCTTATATCTATATACAGTTCGAAAATGATAGATCTGTTCACTGATACGTTTACTTTACGGAAGCAGGTTAGTGTCAGGTTTAGTTTTATTTTTAAGTCGTTATAACGACTTAGCTTTCCTAACTCGTTATAACGACTAAGTAACTCGTTATTACAACTTAGCTTACTCGTTATAACGACTAAGCTAACTTGTTATAACGACTTAGTTGACTTGTTATAACGACTTAGCGAACTCGTTATAACAACTTAGCGAAACTCGTTAAAACGACTTAGCTAACTCGTTATAACGACTTAGCTAGCTCGTTATAACGACTTAGTTTACACGTTATAACAACTTAGCTAACTCGTTATAACGACTTACCTACTTTCTCAATTCCAGGACTTAACTATACCCTCCTAATATCTTGTTCTTGATTTATTTTTGATTGTCCTCTTATTGATAGATTACTTAATTTCGACTAAGTGCACAATAACTAGAAATAGAAGTTGGAAGATGTACAATTGCAAAAAAGAAAGTGAAGATGAAATACATTTTTTACTTAAATGGCCTAAATACATCGAAGAGCGCAAGCAATTTTTAGATATTGTAGAACTTTATAAGGGTGTCAAATTTAAAGACATTTACTGATAAATCAAACTTGTATAATTTGTTTTGATGAATTGTTCAAACGAAAGAGGTAAATCACACAAACCCATTTTTGGTTCGCGTAGTCTTATCAGTAATTGATTAAAGAACTTTTAAAAGGGGGAGTGGTTAAATGTTGATAAGGGGAGGATGAAGGAGCCAAACCTTATATTATACTATTTTTTAATAATAAGGAGATAATCAGTAAAAGTCAACGGGTCATCAAAATAACAAAAATGATTAACATGCATGGGCATCTATTGACTTTTTACGATATTGAAAATTCAAAGACAAGTATATCGGAAAATTGTTTTGTATGACTAAATTCAGAAATTGGAATACATCATTGTGCTAAAATTTAGGGGTGTAGGAGCCAGGGCAAATTTTACTAACTTATAAAAATAAAAGCACTCAATACCTTTATGGAAAGGTTAAACTTGTGACTTGACTTATTTTCAAGTTCAATATGAACTCAGTGGCGGATCCAGAACTTTTCATAAGGGGGGGCCCGCTGACTGACCTAAGGGGGGCCCGCTCCAGTCATGCTTCAGTGATTCCCTATATAATCAACCAAATTTTTCCCACAAAAGGGGGGGGGGGGCGGGCCCCCTAGCCCCCCCTGGATCCGCCTATGAACCTCTTAAAGGAAGGTATATAGTTATGATGCTCAGATATTACATACAGAAGTTAGGCCTCACAGAAATTGTCAAACATTAAAATTGTTCGATATTACAAGAGGTTTCTTTTGTACATCTTAATGTTTGGCAGCTTTCTCATAAATTCTTATTTCAACAAAAAATTTCACAACATGGAACAATCCATTTTAATTTTTACAAAATTTTATCACAAGTGTAGGTCTGTAATTGTGAAAATATGATACAAATCAGCTTTTATGGTAATATTATTCATAAAGCAAACAAGAATAAGAATTGTTCTTTGAACATTTCTTTCTAGCTTAAAACGATCATTGTTTAGGCCTTTTATAACGTTGTTGTTAAATCATTGCATCTGGTATTTTTCGATTAAATACTAATTCACTTATTTATAAATTGAATAAAACTAAACAGTTAATTTTATTTTGTTATTGAAAGTCTGTATAAATCTACTGATCAAGATTGATCCTTCCTGCTTTCTTCTACAGATTATTACAATTCATGATTACAAGGGACAGGGTTGAGTGCTAAAATGTTTAATTTAACCCGGTCCATGTTCACGTGCTTGTCCCAATTTAGAAACCACGTTAGTTGTTGTATTCAGTTTAAAAAGCGTTGTTAAAAAGCTCGGGAATGGTATCTTCTTGATTAGAAACTCAATTTAATTTTCTATGTATATTGTGTCTATTGGCTGAATACTTTTCGATTTTTTTCTTTTTTTCTTTCTCTTATTTGTAATAACCTAAACTTGTGTATATTCGTTACCAATTAACATGACAAATTCATTCTTGAGTTACAAATCTCAAACTCTCATACAGGAAATTGCACTTTTTTGGAAAGCAAAATACTAATCACTTATTATTGAGTGTTCCATAGTTCTGTAGATTATTGAATCAGAGATTTTATTTTTAATTACTTTTTGGGGTTCATCTACCTTTCCAGTTATTATACTTTAATCAAACCGTGATGCATGTTTTGATTCAATATCTTCATTTAACATTCAATTCTCGCTCGCCCGTTGTGAATGTCATTTATACTATGATAAACTGAACATTTAGAAAACTGTAGCTAAACTTTTTATCCTGTCAGCTTTTATTTGAATGCAAATGTTCACAACAGCTTTCTAATTAGAAGTAGCATTTCAAGACAAACGCAGATATGATTTCCTTTTTATGGTAATAAAATTCGATTTTATGATTTATTATTTTCTGGGGGGTTGAAAACTTACATTTGAATATGATACAAACATGGCTAAATTTTAACATTAAGCTGCATGATACAGTTATGCTTTTCTGCTTTTTTATGGATTTTTATATTTCATTACATTAACGGTTCTATATTGGCAGTATTGACTATGTTAACTATTTTTAGAGCAAATTTAACTGATATGAAAAATCGTGTGATCTAAAGCCTCTTTAATTCTCGTGTAGTGAAAAAAAATAAATGATCGAGACCATATAGAAACAGTCTCGTATATAACAAAACAAAAAAACTGTTTTGCCATACGCGTGTTTAACTTCTTTGTGAATTTTAATGCGAAAGTGATAGTACATCTAGTTTTTAAAATCTTTTTCATAATAGAGCATGAAGAGTGAGCGTATTTCAAGAGTTGTGACAATTGCCTTCCCTTGTTACCAGCCTATTGGAATTTCAATAATCAACTCATTTATTTTCCATTTTTTATTATTGAGAAATTTTAAAAAATGTTGTAAATTAAAATTTATTTTGCAGTTTAATGGAACTCTGTGTTTGGTTACTTAAGGTAAAGAACAAACATATATAGACTACTGTTGTTATTATCAACGTCCTTGGTTCAAGTTCAAGGACAAACATCAAATGCATATTCTGGACTGTACCAAAAACAAACATAAAGAGATGTGACACGATTGTCAATGAGACGGCTATCCATCAAAGACTACAGGACGAGAATGTAAACGTTTACTGCATTCAATAATGATTAAAACCAACACTTTCTAGTAAGCTATAAAAAAAACCCGGCATGACGAAAGCCTGCACAGCTGAGCGTCAAAAATTCTCGGGTACAACTTTATGTTCAATACACAGACACAATCAAAATAACATTTTCTCTCTTTCTGAATATAACTTTGAGTAAATAAATCACTATATTCAAGCTTTATAGAGAAATGTGACAATTGTTACTTGTAATACTGCGAGTTTTTTTTTCTTCCGGAAACCCGGATGTTATGAGCAAGACAGGTGCTGGGATTAATAAAAAAAAAGATATAAACACGGATGTTATGAGCAAGACAGGTGCGGGGATTAATAAAAAAGATATATTAATATCATGCTTCTACAGGTAAATGTTAGTCTCCAACTGTACAAAAACAAATCACATGCATGGGAAACAAGGAATGAGCTGTCAAATTGACAGCAAATGATCGGGTTTTCTGCATTTTGAAAGACGCTTTTTTTTACCTCTCACATTCTATGCATATTTTCCAATTTATTAAGGAGCATAACTCATGAACAGCAAAAATGGCATTGGTTGAACGGGTCATAAGTATTTGCACGGAAACGACAGAAAATGTCATTCTTCAATCTATCAAGAACCATAACTTCTGTTTGACATCGAATTTGTCATCAGTAACCATGCACATATTATGATTTGAAAACAATTGGTAGAAGGGTTCATAAGTAACTGTAATTGAATGGAAACGACATCAAGTGCAATTTTCCAATATATCAAGGACCATGACTCCTAAACGGTAGATAGAACCAAAGCCGAAACAGACCTACAACTTCCCACAAACACTACACTGAAAACTAAAGATCGGGGAAGACCATTCAAATACAAAGTTGAAGATCATTGCAAACCAAAAATTCCGAAACGTTGTGCAAAACACGGCTAAAGCTTTGGGTAGAAAAACTTTGTGTTTCGAATAATTCAACAAATTTTTAACAAATCAATATTGCATGTCAACGCAACAGATGAGTGCTGACTACTGGACTGATGATACCCTCGGGGACGAAACTTCCACTATCAATGGCATCGACCCAGGGGTTGTAAAACTCGCCAAAGATAACAGGCTAATGATAAACGAGTTTATGGTTTACGACGTGTACATATACGTGGTCATCATGTAACACATGTATTCCATAACGATCAACCAAACATGATTGCGTCCGTAAAACTTTCGAGTACATGACTACAACTTACCAGTAGGAAAACATTATTCAATAAAATATACAAGCAGCAGCCCTCTATCAACTTTACTATTAAGGGAAACGATGGAATACCGTAACAACATGGAGATATATATTTCAATGTTTCGGAAGCAGCTTCCAAGGTAGAAACCGCCTCGTTAGTGTCGTGATAGCGTGCTCACATTAAGTGCGGGAGGTCGTGCATTCGATCCCCACCCATGTCAAACCAAGGCCCTGAAAATTGATAATGCAGCTTCTCCGTTAAGCACATGTCATTTAGGAGCAAGAGCAAAAACTTTTCGGCCCGGAGTCAGAAGAATGTGTCCGAGTAGGGTGACATGTCTTCCTTCGGACTGTTACCTTAAGACTAGCACGTTTAAAATCCGGCTCAGCATGTCGGTCTAGTACAAAGCAGGGCTAATATTATTATCAAATTAACATGTTCTCGTCCTGAATGTGCGTTTTATTTGCCACTGACCGTTAAACAGCCATCATCATCGCCCAGGGTAGAATCTTGGCAAACATAGTCTGGTTAAAAGTAATTTAAGTAATTAACAAATAATGCAAGGGTTAGTAAGAGTATAAACCCCTTTTAATCTGTTTACAAGAAGTTATTTAAGTGGCCAGCATCGGCAATCATAAATTTTCTTTTATTGCACTATGAACAAATTGACGCTTTTCCAATTGTTACATATGCATGGTTTAACGTTATATGAAAAGGAGTGCAGACCGATTTTACAATTTCACAAAACATAATATTTGGTAACTGGGACATTTTCTTCTTTATTCGGATTAATAATACAATCCTAGGTCTGCAAGGTTTATGAAGTGTATGCACAAAATGTCAAAATGTTAAGCATCATGAGCAATATAAAAAAGACGTATCTACATTAATCTGCAAAGGTAAGTTACTTTTTATCATACAAACACTGAATATATCATATTTCGATACAAAAAAGTCAGATCTAACTTGAATATCAATTATAATCTTTGTAGGTGTTTTACATCCTTACACTGACAACACAAAGAGGTGAGAATTTTTAAACTTACAACCTTTCATCATTTATTAGTCCGACATTGCTCTGACGTCTGACTACCTGTTTTGTGCTGTTAGACGGACCAAAACCAGTCACTAAAAAAGGCTGTCTTCACAGCAAGCACGAACTTAAGCTTTAGATGCATTAATCTTTTTTTTTTTATCTGCATTTGAAAAACTACTTTGATTTATTTCGACATTAATTATAACTTTCATCTTAATATTCTCGCTAAACTATTTAATAAGATCATATGCATGCTAGCTCATTACATATTTCGTGTGTAACATAGGAAGACAAATAACGTTAAGATAAGGTAGACCAATAAAAAGCCATTCTAAATGTAACTGCCAATGAAATTAGTTAAAACATTAGTATACCCTCGAGACGTTGCAATATTCTGAATTGTTTTGACTTTTGGTATACAAATGCGTATGGGAAATGCAAATAATTAATTCTATAAAGCGTCTCCTGTAGCCGATATACTGGGCATTGGAATTATCTAGACTTAACAGTTGTAATTCATTTTTCTCTTTAAAAATATTTTGGATGTTACCTTTTCTTTCATATTTTTCAAATGAGAATATTATGTTTGATCGTTGTGAATATTCTCATTGGGACAAAAAAAAAAAATGGTTGTACCCTTTTGTGAGATATTAATATTTTTTAAAACATTTTCCACACAGAAACGAATATTTCGTCAAGGATGATTGAAAATGATATTAATACACTATCTTAACAAAGAAAGGGTCAAGAAGAACCGAAATTAGTATTAAAAATATATTTTTTAGAGATCAATGAAATTATGTCTTTCATATTAATAAAATATCTAAACAAAGAAAGTGGTCATGAAGAACCGAAATTAGTATTAAAAATATATTTTTGCAGACATCAAAATATGTTTTATATCTTTCATAAATCTTATGAATTCGGAATGCAAATGAAGGCCTCTATAAACCTTCAAATTTTGTCAGACCATAAAAAAATTAACCTTCTTAACAGCTTCATTACTAAATTTAACTAGAGTTTAATCAAAGTGCAACTGCAGACCATTGAAATATTATAGTAGTAAGTGTCACTTATTAACTTTTATTCAACAAAAAGAATACCACGTCAAAGGTTACTCTATTGAAAAGTTTTGCTAAAAACCATTGCAATCCTCGTATTCTCAACCTATAGAACTCAGACAACAGCAAATATTTAAGGACATTGTAATACATATATATGTGAATATGATAAACATTTCACATAATGTCAAAATAATGCTTCAAAAGAAGATTTTTTTTCATTTTTCTCCTCCGTTCTCAAATTGTGCCTTACGATATTTTTCATTGCTTGAATTGGAAAATAAAAGGAATACTTGGAACTTTTTGTAATTGTTGTTCGTTCTTATTTTAACAGTATATACCCTGTGTCCACCCAATGGAATATCAAACTCAGAAGCTTGCTATTGGATTGTTGATATAGGAACTGAATATGAAGTTATTAATGCATGTAAAGCAAACAACGGCACTCTTGCATCTATTCCAAACAGGAACGTGTCAGACTTCATAACATCTAGCTTTGACAGTCTGTTCATAAATACGAATATTAAATTGTATGTATTTGCTGTGTTTAAAATCTAATATTGTTATTCATACCTTATAAATCTTTTACTTATATATTTTGAGGACAACCTGTCGAAAACATGATATATTATAAATACTTGGTCCCTGAAGCACACTTGTTTTGTATTTTCTGATTTATTGCCAAATATTTACGATATCATGATATGCTCATTCCAGTTCAAAGCTAACAAATTAAGAAATAATTCATGGCAGCTGTAAATTTTTTTCATTTAACCATGGGTTGGGCATTTATATATTCGATTATTTTATCCGAGCGGTAGCGATATTAATACAACATTCTTCGATGATAAATAAAAAAAACATTCTGAGGCGTACAAGAAGCACGAAAAAAACGCATTTGAAGCCGGAAGCATATATATGACATCACCTTGTTTAGTTGCCAAAGATGTTAACATGATTTCACGGAATTTTCGTTTTAAGAGATTTAACATCGAAATCATCACTTTAGGTTGCACTTTCTAAATACAACTGTTTCACAAACCACGCCTCTTTTGGAGAGATATATAATATTCATAGATATTTTGTTTTGTTTACGTACTGGTTCCCAGATATGATCTCTATGTTTCATCTCATAGAGACATAACTGGTGTGTTACCAGTATAAATACACATGGATAGCGGCGAAATTGAATTCTGAGGAAAACCAAAAGTGAAGGTAGGGGTAGTATAGAATTTTAAGTATAAGTTAAAACTCTTAGAAGTTCGGGGCATATAAATGTTGAAAATATGAAACGCAGCCCTATAATTTGACCTTTGAAAAAAATTGTAGCGCATATAAACTTTCCATTCTAGGATATATTTTTTTACGAAACGTCATTGTAAAAGTGGTACAGTTTAAACCGTAAAAGGAGTTTACATTGTCTATATTTACAGAAGTGCAACCTGAAATGGACTGATTTGTTTATTTTGCATTAGAATAGAGATACCCGTTCTGTATTTGAAACTTGGCTTACGTAAAACTTGGATTTTAATGTCGCAAATTGAGTTTACCTGGTCGTATAAATAAGGTGGGCGTAACGCAGAACAGCCATTTTTTTGTATTAATGCGTTTGCGCTAAAAGTAGATATACTGTGATTATACTGGTTGACGATATATAGGTCGTCATATCAGAATGATAAGTACACATATCATTAGTGTTCACAAGTTCCACCGTCCTGGGGTCAATAAGTTTTATTATACTTCATGCCAAAAAAATGCCAGATTTTGATTGGTTAATACGAGGTAGATAATTTACTCTATCCCATGGTAAATACTCTATTACCCTTCACGGAGACGCTTGTTCAAGTGTGCGCTTTATTTAATACGAATGGTTTTTATGTACAAGACTTCATAGTTTATTACTTTGAATTTGAAAATTTAATAGACAATCAGCATAATGAATTAAATAACACATAGCGGAGAGGATGATCGAGCAAATTGTTACCCCTCGAAAAGACATTGTCAACCTTGGCTTTGCCGCGTTGACAATGTTTTCTCGGGGTAACAATCTGCTTTATCGCCCTCTCAGGTATGTGTTATTTATATGATCTTGTCAATTGGTAAAATTGAAAATACTGTAGCTTTTGAATTAACTGATATCTTATGATTTTAGATACGGTTCTGTAAATGGATATTTTATTGGTGTGAATGACAAATTAACTGAAAACGTCTTCATGAACTATGAGGATGAATTGCAGAATTGGACAAACTGGGACAATGGAAAACCAGATGGTAATACCCTCCAGAATTGTGTTAAACTCTTTCCATACTTTGTCTATAAATGGGATGATGATGACTGTACAGTAGAGGCACCTGGTCTGTGCTACTTCAAATGTAGGTAGATATTAATATAATGTACACTGTATTAGTTTATATACGAGTAGGTCTTACACATCTTGCAAAGTTCTTTAATTTCACTATTACAAAAACTGATGATGTCCTGTCACCCAGTCATCCACATTTCAGTGATTGCTTGCAATTCATTTATCCAAGTGAACTTGGGATTAAGCTTACTACCGAAACTGGAAGAGCTGCTTCATATCTTAATATTTTATTTGATGACATAGATGGGCGACTTCAAGCTAAAATCTTTGACTAACGTGATGATTTCAACTTTCCAATTTTCAACTTACCATTTATCAGCAGTAACATTTCCTTTGTCCCAAAGAATGGCGTTTACACATCTCAATTAGTGGGTGACGTCCGTGCTTGTTCACGTTTTCCCGAGGGTATCACGAGCCCAGTAACCAACACTTTGGTACTGGAATGAACATACGGATATTGTTCTATTTAAATTTTTTGTTATAAAATTTCGAAATAGTTCTAAATTAAACAATCATCTCCCTAATCCATAGCTCTGATTCCCTGGCGGGTTTTGCTTTACTTTTATCAGCTCTCTTCAAGGTTTATTTTAGGTTTTGGATTTTCAAATATTTTGGTATCAACCATCACTGAAGACACATTAATTAGAAAAATGCGCAATAAAATTGTCACTTTGATTGGTATTACGGAATTCATTAATAGGATGATCATTAATAGAACACAAAAACTGCTCTGACACGAGGAAAAACAACTGAAATCGACACTACACAAGTTTTATGTTCACCATCAGGAATTGGTTGACCGATATAGTGTGTCTGTGTCTCAACTCACTAAGGACATTTTTTAGATCTTTTATAGATACTAAAATAGTCGCCCGATCTGTAATTTAGAAAATGCGCATCTGGTGCAGAAAAAATGGTACCGTTTATGTTATTAACCGATGGTATCCTATACTCGGATATGACATTTTAAAGGAGTGTGAATTCGCATGACGGATGATGCATGCATAGTGCAGTCAGGATTCTACTTCGTCAAAATTATCTCCCCTTACGTCACCTAGTGTTTCCAATTCTGAAAGTGGAAGCCATTGTAGGGATGACGCGCTGTCAATTTAGCTCTTGAAAACAGATAAATTATCCACACGGCACCTTACGAACCTTACATGACAGTTGCATTTTAAAAGACAACTGTATCTTCTAGTTATTAAGCATCATTTAGTATACTTTACGGCGTTTTGTCAACTGAAAACAATTGCCTGATCGGTTGTTTGGGGGAATTTTCGAAAGTTCAAAACACATTACAAAAAAAATTATTAAATATTTCGTGGAAGGGCAGACGTAAGTTTTTCTGAGGTTTGAAAACTAATTACTAAAATTATGCACAAAAAAGATCCACAAGTAAAGTCTGTCGTCAGATGCTTTTAGTAAAAAAAAGTTGTTCAAATGCACAGAATGTGTTGTTATGACTCATATTAGGAAGGTATTTCACTTGACCCATATAATTCATTTCTTAGAATTTTTAATGTTATTATATCAACATGTGGCCTAAATATATAAATATAATGGACGCTAAAGCGATATGCTGTATAATACTTTTGCTTTATACGTTTTCAACACAAAACAGTCAACTCATACACGCCTGAACATAAAAAAAGGTGTAGCCGACTTTCTCTTTTCGATAAGATCATTGCCCATCATTAAGATTAAAAAAAAAAACTGTTACCGGGGGCAACGATGCAAATTAATGCTTTAAAAAGATCAATTTTTTATCTTTCTGTGGATTTTTTTTTCAGCTGAATTCTTGCTTATACACAAAAAAGATCCACATGTATTTGCACCTACCTTAATTGCCTGTTTTGTGAAAATTTGTCTGTAATATAAAAGTTTTCAAAGATCTCGAATCTCCGTACTATAATTTAAGTTTAAACATGTATATCAGATGCAAAACATTCTAAATTATGCACCTACATTAAACTTTTGAAGCCCATGGAAACAGATGTAAACTATTCATACCAAATTGACCATTTTTACCTTCTCTAATACAGTAGACTCCACCTAATCGGATATCGGCTAAACGAATATATCGGCTATTGTAATATTATTTCAAAACACCAAACCCTTCCCTATATGTCTAATGTTAATTTTATCGTGTAATCGAATATCGGATATAAGAATATATCGGCAAATCGGATAAGAATATTCAGGTCATTTTGTTCAAAACCATGCACAATCGGATATTTTCAATGTTTTTCTGACAGGAAATGGACCCGGAAGTTACGAAATTACAATCTTGCAGACAAGAAGATTTTGTTTTTACTAAATAAAAGGAACTATTTCTTAATAAATTGTTGTCTTTAATCATTGTCTTCCTTTGTCATGTGAATTAGATGCCCTTTTACTTCAAATGGTTTGAATTTATTTATAAAATATGCAAGACTCAGTTGACAAGTTGACGTTGCTGTTTGGAGAATTTTGATTAAACTAAATGTTCACAGAATCAGAAATATAATCTAAACTGAATGTACCTCCTTCTGAATAATTTATTGCAATATAAATATAAATCCCTTTTGACAAGAGAAATCTGACTTTTGTCAGATATATTTTTTTCCCATGTGCAAAAGTAAGAGTCAAAGTAACCACATGTCATGGACGCCATTTTGGATGTTTACAAATTTGTGAGGAAGCCTCTAGAACTATGACCTAAATATAAATAGTCTTCTGAAAACGTAAACTTTATGCAATAATATTTTATCAATCATGATTATTTTCATAAATTTAAATTTGATTATTTAAAGATATAAAATTATAACAAATACGCTTTTAGTTTGGAGATTCTACACAGACATGCTTAGATCTATTTATAGCCAAATTAGTTTACCTGTGTGATAATGTAAATAATGGATATTAATTTGCTTACAAAACAAATAAAGACAAACTATGGATGGTAGATAATAATTCACATAAATTTTTCAGGACATTTGATTTATTTTGATAAATAAAGGATTTAAAAACTGCAAACAAATTTAATCATTACATAATCAGCTGATAATTTTTTACACAAACATCGTGGTGATGTAACTGATAAAAATCAGTCCATCAATCCTCCAGCCCTTTCACATATTTAGCAATTGTCAGGGTTAGTAACATCTCAGGATTATATCTACTCATTATTGCAGAATATTCAATGAATATACATTCATCGTCTAATTGAATATATCGGGTAATCGGATATTTTTAGCTGACATTTTGGGTATCCGATTTGCCGGAGTCTACTGTACCTCTAATAAAAAGTTCCATTTCTTTTGTTAAATTTCAACTGAGCAGGAGATGCTTACCCTTTCGAAGCACCCGTTCTCTGTCTTTTTCGAGTTCATGCGATTCTCCAGTTTGTATTAATTACCTTGATTTGTCTCTTCTTTTTTAACATCCGAACACTTGATTTGCCTAAATTTACATTATTATCAAATATAATAAAGTTGTTTATTTACATTAAAAGTCGAGTTTTGTTTTTGTTTTCTTTATATGATCGATAATCTTATTGATATAGTTTAAAAGCTTATTATGTCAGCGAACATACTTCACTGGTCATTGACCTCGTAGTTTACTTTTTCCCATTTTGCTTTCTTTTAATTAGCTTGTTTATAACCTATTACATCACAGATGACCACGAACATGTTCCCATTATCATAACCACAATCCTGTCCTCTTTTCATCAGTTATGACGTCACTGAAAGATACTTACCACTGAATGTGAACTAACCATAAGCAACATTGTGTGCCACTAGTGGAGTAGGATCTGCTTACACATGAGATCGACCCAAGTTTTTGGTGGGGTTCTGTTGCTAAGTTCAAGTGACATTCAAAACCCACAATAGGAGAGAAACTGACAACGTCATGGCAGAAACGAAAGACTCCAATGTTAGGCAAACAAGATTACAAAACACTAGATAGAAAGTAACACGAACCCTACCAGAATGTTGGGTTGATCTCAAGAGCTCAGGAATGGTAAGCAGATCCTTCTCCACTAGTGACACCCATCGTGTTATTCCTATACAATACTTTGATAAGTTATATTATGATCATTTATAAGGGTATTGGTATTGGTAATTGAATCTTACCTAACCATTATTCTTCACTGGATTCGTAAACCATCGGTCATGTAAACTTGATCGAATTTGAAATTTTGAAAATAATACAGGTTTATTCAGGACAAAAGATAGACAGGACTGTTACCATTAAAACAACACGGACATTTGAAACTAAAAAAACACGAAAGTAACACTGCAGCGTAAGTGTATCATTAGAAATAATTAGAGATGACAACGATTATTCGAATGTTCGAGTATCGCTCGGTGGTACCGAGTATCGAAAACCAAAATAATACTCGAGTAATCAGTTTCCTTTTAGAACATTGTCTTAGATTTTGATCGATAAAAAATCATCTATATATATGGTTGAACGTCTAAAGACAGCGACCCACGAAGCGTAGACTATGTATAAATGTTTCATATTTTGCCGAGCGAGAACTCGAGTATTGCTTCTGGGCACCAGACGATGTATCGACCCAGTGGTAGTATCAATATTAATAGTACCATTATTCTGTATCAGATGTGTATTTCTACAATAAATGTCTCTTCGGTGATGCTCGAAGCCAAAATATTTGAAAATACAAAAAAACTAATGTGCTGAACAAAGCAAAATGGAAAAGTATAGACAAAGCCGGAAAGGGAATTAAGTTAGTAATATTGGAAATACGAAATAGATTGAAAAACATGAAGGCTATCTTTATTAGACGTGTGTTAGTGATATGATGTCACTTTTATACTTCAGTTCCAAAAGATACATCGACTGTTTCCATGGAAACAACAGCAGATACAACCTCAACAGAAAGAACAACAAATCTGATAACAACACAATTGCTAGCAACAACTTCTCAAAAACTAATATCAACAATCAGTGACTATACAACAGAAACAAGAACCACTAAAATGATTGGAACAACATCAGAAACAATAACCAGTGAAATTGTCGGAACAACGTATTCAGGTATTACGTAAACAAAAAAAGACATTATACTCTAAACCAAATCAATTTATTTCCATTCTGCGAGAACTCTTATATTAGTGCTTTGCATCTATTGTTTTTTATGTTAGTTGTTCTGTTTGTGCTTCGTACTGATCTATTGAGTTAAGCCATTTACAACTGATTTTTACCGTTTGTTCTTATGGTGTGCTGTTACAACACTGTTCCTTGTCAGTGGAAGGTTAAGCGCTCAAACACATGTTTAGCCCCGCCATATTCTGTATGTGCCTGTGCCAAGTCAGGAGCCTTTTATTCAGTTGTTGTCGTTGGTTCATGTTTGTCATATTTGGTTTTTGCAAATTGTTTTGTTATAAATTAGGCCGTTAGTTTTCTCATTTAAATTTCACATTTTTCATGTGAAGGCCGATTACAGCTGACTATACGGTATGGGTTTTGCTAGTTGTTTAAGACCACCTATAATTGCTTACATCCACTTCATTTGAACTATGTCGGATAGCTGTCTCATTGGCAATAATACGATATATCCTCATTTTCATAAGGTCTAATAAATTACCAAACAATTCTGAGGTGTTAACATTGCTAATTGTATTATATTTTGAAGAGCATAATACAAATCCTTTTGTTAAAGCATAAGCTGATCATTATAGTTGAAATTAAGATTGAATTTGCTAAAGAAATTGAATTACAAAGTGTTTAAATTTTCTCATTATTATAAATTGTCAGGCAAATCAAAAAGTTTGATTGCCAATCAATATTTAATACAAGATTTGATAATCAAGCTTTGCAATACAGATGAAGCTAAAGGAATTTGAATTTAAAAAAAAAAGAGTGACCAAGAGAGAACATGCAGGTTTCTGAACATTTTTGGCTTACTGAGTTGTAAGGAAGATAAGTCACCTGCAGAAAAAGAAAGTAACTTTCAATCAGGGAATACAGTGACCATCACCGGTCAGATATGTTATGCTTTACTTGACTGGGTGTTGAAAGTCGTCTGTAGCCAGTTGCAGTTTCAAATGCTAAAGGAAAGCTCAAATGCTTACACTACCGATGTTCAAACCTCGAAAATCGATTAGGAAGAGACAATGAAGATAACAAACAAAAACCGAGGGAATCACATGAACAACAATAAGAGCAAGACTGGGTGCGCCAACAGGGTAAGCGTCTCCTGCTATGCATGCATCACCCTCAAGTGAGTTGAGACACCGACATATAGTATCAGTAAGCCAATTTGTAATGGTGCCCGTAAAACATGTAAAGTGTCGAGCACAACCGTGGTAATGAAGTTCGTATGTTGTGAACATGCAGCAGCTTAACGTATTAACTGAATTATGTAAACACCTTACGATGGAGTACAGGATATGTTACTGCTGAGAAATGGGAAATCGTCTGTCACATTCTCTAGTTGGAAAATATCAACATATGATCAGACCTTTAAATGGGTACTCAGGGGAAGATAGTGTCACCTGAACTGACATTAAACCTTCGATGTTATCAACGTGTGTGATGAAGCACTGGGTACTCAGGGAAAGCTCATTTCACCTTAACTAACATTGCACATTCTGTGTTATCAACGTGTGTAATCAAGCAGTGGGTACTCAAGGGAAGGTGAGTGTCACCTGAACTAACATTAAACCTTCGGTGTTATCTACGTGTGGGATGAAGCACTGGGTTCTCACCGGAAGCTACTAGTATTTCAGATATCATCTGAAATAACATTAAATCTTCGGTGTTATCAACGCGTGAGATGAAGCATTGGTATTCAGGGAAAACTAATGTCAACTGAACTAACATAACACCTCATGAAGTATGTACAGAACATTCAACGTAGAATCAACATTTATAATTTAACTGCCTGGTACATGTATACCAATCAATGTTGTATCACAGTTTATCGATTTATAGATTAAACTAGAGACTCTAAAGAGCTTGTGTCGCTCACCTAGGTCTATGTGTATCTTCATCAATGCACACTCTCCAACATTGAAGACTAGAATAGAATTCATGACAAAAATCTCTGTTTGGTGATCTTGTTTTGCTGAGTCTACTAACGATTTCGGCAAAATTTATATATTTGTAGATCTCGTCTTGTTGATCATTTTTGCTGTTAAAAGTTTCTATCTATCTATCTATTATAGTTTTTTAAGATAATAGGCAAAAACGCAAGAAATTGGTAAACATCGTCATTAAAGGGCAATAAATCCAACAAAAAATCCTAGTTTGAAAAATTCAGACATTTGATTTAATTGTAGATCTTGTCTTGCTGATCATTTTTGCTATGTGAGACTTCAGTATTATAATTTTCAAGAAAATAGGCAAAAATGAAAGAATTGGCAATGATAACTCAACATTCTCAACATTTCTGCTCAATCAGATTTTCTCTATTTACATCGGTTTTGAAGATAATAGCAGAACTTGCATTTATACCACAATGCTCTAGTTTTATCCATGTCGGCCCTGTTGGTTGGCAGGTTGGAACATCGGACTATGTTTTTAACTAAATATCCCAATGAAGATTCTGGCCAAGTTTGATTAAAGTGGGCCTAGTAGTTTCAGATGAGATTTGTTGTAAAAGTTAACGGACGACGTACGATAAGTGATTAAAAAAAAAGCTCAATTGGTGTTGGGGCAGGTGAAATTAAAAGGGGAAAATGCATGTGGCAATCGGATTGGCAAAGACAAACATTTTTTCATCATAAACTATCAAAGTTTGTCACATTGTTTCCTCCTATTCTTATTATTAACGTTATTTTAATTTGGTTATCTTCTAATAAAATGTAAATTACATGCAATTGAGTGAGTGAACTTTTCATAACAGTAACTGCTTAGGTGTTTTATTTACAATTTTACACATTTATGACAATTTCCAAATAAATAAATAATTAGTATAAATAAAAAGAGTTCGTCCTAATCAAGTGTGTATCATTTATATTTTACCGAAGGACACCTTTCACAACAACATGGCTGTTCCGTTATCATATCAATTGTACTATACATCCTTGACATAATACGTGGCTTGTAAAACACAAATTTACTTTAGAGACATAACGTGCAACTTTTTTTAATTATTGACAAAAAATTGTGGCAAAAATGGTCAGAGTTCGTATATCAATAAGAAAATAATAGTATATAGAAGCACCTACCAAATATGAACTATGTAAGATAAGGACATGTGGTTGATTGCAAATTAGACAACTATCAAACAGGGTTTAAAAAAAATGTAGATTTAAGCATATCTTTTTTAATTCATTTTTGAGGATTTGTAGAACCCAAACGGACTTTGTACATGAAGTCAGGAGCCTGTTGTTCAGTGGTTGTCGTTTGTTGGTGTGATTCATATGTGTTTTTCTCATTTCTCGTTTTTTTATAGATTAGACCGTTGGTTTTCCTGTTTGAATTGTTTTACACTAGTCATTTTGGGGCCCTTTATAGCTTGCTGTTCGGTGTGAGTCAAGGCTTCGTGTTGAAGGCCATACGTTGGCCTATAATTGTTAACTTTTTAAACGTTGTCTCATTGGCACTCATATCACATCATCTTATTTATATTAATTGATACATGATACATATCAACTTCTGTATGTTTGAAAAGACAGCAGAAGTTCCATAAATGAACGTTGCAGTGTTTGGTAATTATGGCGATATTGATTGTGGTTTAGTTTCTTTGCTATAATTTATACGTTTGTGTGAGGTAGCTTACTGGTTGTTCGTTTAAAAGCACACATGAGTGAGCAAACAACACAACGAAAGTGATTTATTGTCTTCTTTTTTTCTTTCAGAAAATACCACTGAAGAATGCATATGTGTCTGCTACGCTACAAATCAACCTATAGACCGAAGTGAATTACAAGCAAAGATTGATAAATTAGTCAAAGAACTAACTATTCCTAAAAAGGAAACATCGCGTAAGTAACCACACATAAATAAGAACTTTATTAGATGAAGTATATTACTGTACTACAGGAAATTAATTAACATTTTACAAATTTCGTGTGTCCGAAGTGTGTCGTCTCGAGTGCAGAGACTTGAAAATTGGTATTTGCTGTTTCTCCGCTAGGCACACGGCATTAAGAGTGAGAGCAAAGACTAGTCGGCTTGGAGTCAGAATCATGTGTCCGAGTAAGGCGACACCTCTTACTGCTGATTGTTACCTCGTGAACAAGTACTTTTAAAAACCGGTTCAGCATGTCGGTCTTGTACAAATCAGGGTATATATGCATATAGCATTAACACCTTCTCGTCCTGAATATGCATTTAATTTGTCACTGGACATTTAACAGCCATCCACCATCCCAAATTGTAAGCTATATGCATGCATTTTGAAAATTTATCATGAAACATACATGACTGTGATGAAAAGACATTACAATCCCCCCTCCCAAAAGGAACTTCACGCCTAAAGCTATGACACATCCCAGTAGTCAGCACTTCTGTGTTGACATGAATTATCAGTGGTATGGTCATAATTATAAATTAGCTGATATCAAAACTTTTCGAAATACTAAGGATTTTGTACCCCAGGAATATATTACCTTGGCTAAATTTTAAGGAATTTGGGTTCCTCAATGCTCTTCATCTTCGTAATTTATTTGGCCTTTTTATCTTTTTTGATTCGAGTGTCATTGATGAGTCTTCTGTAGACGAAACGCGCGTCTGGCGTACACAATTTCAATCCTAGTATCTATGATGAGTTTATTTATCATATTTACTGGAATGAAGAGTGTATATAGGCGCTCAAACGTTTGAGTCAATTCGGTGAACATGAATTTAGCAGCTGATTCACCTTTACGTTATATGTGTTGCTTATTCATCATGCGGTGACAGACTTATAGCTTTAACTTACCATTTCATGGTAGATAAGATATGAAATGTGTTCATAATTAAAAAAAAAATTAAAGCGCTTTCCATAAAATAGCAACAGTTCAGCTAGTCCAGTCCGGTCAAGATTTTACACTCTGACCCTTAAAATATTTTAGCTATGTCTCGTGTTATTTAACCATATTTAACATTTTATATCGGCGCAACCAAATTCTGTTTACATTATATTTAATAACTTTCAGGGAATAAAAGAAAGTTAATAAGTGCACCAGATAACAGAACCAGTGCAAAGAGTATTGGCTATGTTGGAGCCACTGTTCTGATACTGATTGGTGGTCTCATCATTGGGATGGACGCTCTAAATATTTGTAAAAACGTCTCGTCAAAATAAATCTTGGTGTGCAATATGTAACCTTTGATTCAACTAGACATCATGCTATTCAGCACTCAAACGTATGCTTATGTCGATACATGTCATAGACACTTATATTGTGCAGTTCAAAACACTTTTCTGAAACTAAAGAAATACGAAAACAATATACCAAGGGAAAACAGCTGAAACCGTAGTTTTTATTATTAAATACAAAAAAAATAAATAAAATCTTTGAATTTTAGATACAGTGTCATACGTGTAATAAACTATTTATAGAATGGTTGTGTTTATACAGAATTGTTATGCTGTTAATGCGTTAGTAACAATAAAGTATCACCTTGAAGTGAATTTATTCTACAAATATCATAACAACTGCCAAAGCCATTCTGTAAAAGGTACCCGCTGAGCTTGTGCGGACATTTGAAATTGGGACAAGTATACAGAAGAAGCCGTTGTAGAAACAATAGTCATGCAGTATTGTATTTAAAAAAAATATCGACTTGTGGATTATACCGGACGTCTTATTTTTATCTGGCTATCGGTAACAATACACTTGCATACAAATGTAGGACAGGGCATTAGAAATAAGGATAGAAAGTTAACAATGACTTTCCAAGATACATAAAAAAAGTTTTTTTTTATTCGTATCAGTATTTTACATATTTACACAAAAGCGTTTAAATCAGCATGAGTTAAACATTCTCATGTGAACTAGTTTATTTTTTTAATGAGTAGCACATATTTTACAATATTTGTACTTTAGTTCGATATATTCGCGTTCAATATATTTTCATGCTCTGTCGGCGTTGGAACTGGTCCTTTATTTTTCTATGCCAGATTATGTTTACGTACAGATTATAATGCAGATGGCTTCTGATTACATAAAAAGAAATCTTGTTAATTCAATTGCACTGTTTGCCTATCGCAAGGTCTTTTATTCTGTTGAATCACTTACTCAAAAAAGAAAAGAAAAAAAAAATTAAAACAGAATTAAATGTCGGAACTATAATCACACTTTTAGTATCTACATTTATAAAGTAAAATATCGATGTTTTCATCCGCTTTATGTTCTCTGTAAAAATTAGAATACACTGTTGACATTGAGATATGTCTCGCGTTTTGTAATTTTGATAGTATAAGTGCAAATATTAAAATTAAAATAATGGCAATATTTAAACATGTAAACTATGCAAATCAATCAGTCAATGAACCATGACTGAAGGTGCAGAGCCAAATAACCTCCATGGAAATGAGAAATGACAATGATTATACAAGAGTGAACACTCTGAAATGTCTCGCCTGCTTTACTTACCATTGATTTTATGTTGATAGTCCTAAATATAAAGTTTAACTACAAGTATCATGATCCAAGAAAAAGAGGTCAAAGTCAGATGAACTTGCCAGACAGACATGTACAACTTAAAATCATTCCATGCATCAAATACAGTTGACCTATTGCTTATAGTTTAGGAAAAACAGACCAAAACACAAACACTTAACATTCAGCAATGAACCGTGAATATGAGCTCAAGATCAAATAAAAATATGCCAGACCGACATATACATCGTAAAATATTTCCTTACACCAAATATAATTGACCTATTACATACAGTATTAGAAAAATAGACCAAAACACAAAAACTTAATTTTAACCACTGAATCATGGAAGTGAGGTCAAGGTCAGATGACACCTGCCAGTTGGACATGTACACCTTACCAACATTCCATATACCAAATATAGTAGATATATTGCTTGTAGTATCTGAATTATGGACTTGACCACGAAAACTTAGCCTTGTTCACTGATCCATGATATGAGGTCGAGGTCAAGTGAAAACTGTCCGACAAGCATGAGGACCTTGCAATCCATAGTTTAATGAAAACTTCGCCTGACCACTGCTCATGAAAGTGGGATAAAACAGTAAATCTAATTCAAATTCAAATCTATCTTATCAATCATTCAGATGCAGATCCAGGATTTTGAAAAGGGGGTCCATAATAGACAACATTTGGAGTGAAATTATCGAAAATCACTTGAATTAAAGTGGAATGTAAGAGTAAAAAGTAAAATAACAAAAATACCGAACTCCAAGGAAAATTCAAAACGGGAAAGTCCTTTGTCAAATGGCAAAATCAAAAGCTCAAACACATCAAACAAATGGAAAACAACTGTCATATTCCTGACTTGGTACAGAATAGAGATTGTATGAAAAATTCATGAATCTTTTGTACTTATACTACCAAAATCTGTTATCATTTTGAAATTTGGTATTGACAAATTTACATATGAGGATAGTTATTGTGCATGTTTTTTTGTTTTCTAGAGCAGAGGTATTCAAGCAGTAGCTCTGACTACCTTAGCTATCATTCTGTTGTAGCAAGGTACTGTATCATGGCCCCAACAAGTCTCCAAAAAGGCATTCAGATGTCAGAGCAATCTCAGATAAGATTTGTGAAAGCTATGAAGAGATTATTTTCTGAGCAAAACAAAAAAGGTGTTTAAAAAACTATTTTTATTCATTATAGGATATATTAATCATTGCTGAATAGTGTAAGTGTTTCAGTATCAGTCTCAGTTTGACTTTTCAATGAATCAAGGTCAAACTGAGGCATTTCAAGTGGAGGCAGCATAAGATCAGGTATACACGATCCCTCTCCCATATCAAACATGTCTTTACCATCTGATTCGATCAATTTTAAGTTATCATGTAAAAGTTTCTTTTCTCCTCTCAGATCCATCACCTCTTTACTGAGCTGAATAACTTGTTTCTCTAGTTCCTGATTTTTTACATACATTTCTTCCAGAATATCTTTATCATCTCTGGGAATTTTTGTTATACTGTGTGTTATATTTTGTTTCTCTGTTCTAAAATGCACAGTTAACTCTTTATTCCTTGGATCACTAAATGTTTTATTTCTATTGACGAGAAACCCTAGTACAGAATCCGTGTCAGACATGGCATGTAGTACTGCCTCATCATTGACTTCCTTATCAGTTTGTGTACTTTGGTTATGTCTAATCAGTGGGGTAATAGTTTTATTGTACTGAATGCGTTCCTCTCTGTCTATTTTATGTTGAAGATTATCCTGTTGTCTAAGGTGATACTGGTGTTGGTGGTAGATAGACTCTTTGGCTAACTCAGAGTTTGTGGTCTGTAAAGCTTCTAACAAGTAGTCTGAAAGACAATAGAAAATACATCATTGAGGATAATAAAATAATATATATGCACTAAAGTAATTTAGGTTTACAAACCAGGCTTACATTTTAAAACCGATTACATATAAAGTATCCATGTAAACAACTATAAAAAATAACAAAACTGGAAATTAAAAGCGCAAAAGTGACGGAAAAGGAAAGCCCATGTAAAAAAATCATTTATATCAATTAAAGGAAATTATTTGACAAAAAATAAAAAGGGATATCACAAAGTATTCTATCAAAAGCATATAAATGGCTTTGTGTGAAAAATGTATGAGGATAACTGTTGACGTATAAATATTGAGGCAAATATGACAGTTAAAAGTCCCACAAGTTTGAGCGTTCTAAAAAGCTGTGGACTGCTTCTCTCTATCCTAATTTAAGGTAATACTAGAACACACCCACAAAATCGCGAGCATTTTAGAGCGTGGTTGAAAGTATATAAACTGTTGTAGGAAGAATTTTTGTAAAAGATTTTATGACTGGAGAATTTCAGGAAAGGTATCAAAAGTATCTTAAAAATGAACTGATGTCAATATAACGTTTTGAATTTTTCACCAGCAGACTTAGGTTTTTGTTATGAATCT
This sequence comes from Mytilus californianus, assembly GCF_021869535.1. Taxonomy (NCBI): domain Eukaryota; kingdom Metazoa; phylum Mollusca; class Bivalvia; order Mytilida; family Mytilidae; genus Mytilus; species Mytilus californianus. The sequence continues at coordinate 24,182,434 of NW_026262679.1, read as the reverse complement.
CATCATGTAATCAAAGAGCTGAAAGCTCTGAGGAAAAATGACGCCATTGTCTTTTATATTGTGATATTTTTTATGCAAGTCTTGATTTTCACATACTGTAATAAGTTATTGCAACATGTCTCGTAAGCATATAATTGATATTCGTATATGTGTCTGTTTTTTTCAGTACAAATGAATGGGTCAAGACTACCTGAATGATCTACAGTATCCAATTACTACTGGCTGTTTTTTTGTATAAATAAATAGGTCAAGACTACCGGAATGATCTACAATATCCAATGACTACTGGCTGTTCTTTTGTACTAATAAAAAGGTCAAGACTATTTGAATGATCTACAATATCCAATGACTACTGGCTGTTCTTTTGTACATATAAATAAAGACTACCTGAATGATCTAAAGTATTCTAAGTAATGTGATTTTTTTCTTGCAATTACATTTTTCTAAATCAAGAATATTGACTACTAGTATCCTTTTCAAACCAAATGCTTATGAAGAGCCTGTTGTTAGCAAGCTCTTATACCGCACATACTCATTAAATAAGTTACTAGTGACCTAGTTATTTCTGTTACTTGAAGCAAATTATATTTCTGTATATTTAGACAATAGTATAATATTGTTTTACTAGTTTTATTTCACCTTGAAGATTAGACAAATAGGGATACTCCTTCGATTTTTTAATTCATGTCAGTCAGATCGCTTTATATGAAACTTGAAACCACTTCTCTGCCATATTGTTATTTTATAACAACTCTGCCCTTGACCATGTTGACCCAGGTAATTGATATTCATTCTTTAACCATACATCATAGTCAGTTAGTTTTTGATTTTGCACTCCCACACCACCTTTCATGTCTTTCAGGTCAAATGTCTGTCTCCATTTAAGTTAATGACATCGAACAATCATGGTATTAAACACAATTTCAATAGTGATAATGCTGTTCTCGTGGGTCACCATATATTCAACTTGGGTAGCATTCCAGTTATTGAAATTTGTGTCAGATTAGAACAATGATCTAGATCTTTAGGAATGGATCTTATAATTTAATATGGAGCCATAGTATGGGACCCCTACATGGTAACAAAAAAAAAACAAGCTTGAAAGGATACAATGTCAAGCGGCAAAATCTATCACCAGAGATTACAAGTCAAAAGAGGATGGACGGGATACGTCTCTAAAATGCTTGCTGAACTGGAACTACATCAAGATCTCCAGACAAGACGAACAAAGCATTGAAGCCAGAAGTTAATATTTATGTAAAAAGTAGTTGAGGGGCTGATTCCCGCTATTGAACCATACTGTCATTCTATAATATCATTGCGTAAGTATTTCTGTATTGGCCTTGTTATTGGTCCATGTCTTGGGTGTATTGGTCTGAGGCGAAGCGGAAGGCTTCTCATTTAAATGTATAGAAGATGTGTGCATGTGGTTGTTGATTTAGTATTGGAAATGTGGTATTTTTAGATATTGATTGATATAAAATGGATGTCTTAGACTTTTTTATGCCCCACCTACAATAGTAGTAGGGCATTATGTTTTCTGGTCTGTGCGTTCGTTTGTTCGTCTGTCCGTCCATCCGTCTGTCCTGCTTCAGGTTAACGTTTTTGGTCAAGGTAGTTTTTGATGAAGTTGAAGTCCAATTAACTTGAAACTTAGTACACATGTTCCCTATGATATGATCTTTCTAATTTTAATGCCAAATTAGAATTTTTACCCCAATTTCACGGTCCACTGAACATAGAAAATGATAGTGCGAGTAGGGCATCCGTGTACTATGGACATATTCTTGTTGTATATATATATATATAAAGATGAACTTTTCTGAAATTTTAAACTGGCTGTTCAGTGTTTAGTTGTCAATGTTTTTGTGGAGTGTGGTTTTCTAGTTCTTTCAAATGGTCATTGACTTGCGATTTTGATTGCTAGTTCTGTATATAATTTATCTAGATATATATGAATGTTTAGGTATGTTGATTAAGAGTAACATGATTTTGAGTGATGAAGACAATAATAATCAAAACCAAAGAGTAAACAAAGACTTGTACAACCAAAAGATATTTACAACAGTCAAAATAAATAAGAAACAGCAATAAATATTTAGTTTCAATGAAAATGATTTTGTTCTACATTGTACTTTAAGAGTGTGCGTTATACACACATGCTTTTAAAATTTTGTTCACTTAACAGTAACTTGTTGAATTTACATTTACAAATAGACACGACGCTGGAGGTGTGCCTAGATTGGCAGAAGTTATAAATACAGATAATGCATTTTTGTAAACATTGTAGAGGAACATTGTTAAGCTAAACAAATCGTGCATATTGCAGATTAACAAAGCAAATAAACATGTACATTGTATTAATAATTGATATTTCAATATTGAATTTCAGTGTGCAATTGTTGCATAATAAAATAAACATGAATTAATGACAGTTGATTGGAACTGAAATACACAAAGTTAATTTTCCAGCATTTGATGTCTTATCCTGAGACGAGAAAAGTCTGTAATTCTTTATCTCATTTAAGCCAATAGCTGTTGCTGTATCTCAGCCGCATCATAAAGCAACCAATCAGAATCTATATGTGATAAGTAATTATTTCAAGATGGCATGTATATCGACTGAAACTAATAGCTCCGCACCGTGATGCGAAGCAATAACTCTTGAATGACAAACAGTTTAACCAGAAATTTTTTAAATAAAAAGCAAGTCTACATACACCGTCACCAAGTCCAACAACAGTATTGAGTTTGTAAAAATTTGATTCAAGCATACTAGAGCTAGTGCATGACATTTAAAATATGACATTTATTTATTTGATGGTCAAAGTCTCATAACTCTGGAATGACATATTGAATTTTTTTTAAAAATCAAACACCTTAATATGTTTGCCAATTTATACAGTTATTTAAAGTTGTCAGTTAATCAATCAAAGCAAACTCAAGTTATGGTACAAGATGCGAAACATTTTCTTAAATCTGATAATTAAAGTCCTGTAACTCTGGAACGAAACACCAGAAAACAATAAAAATCGAAAAGGCATCCATACATCAATCCGAATTTGAATGTCAACTTTTTAGGAAATCAATCCTGACATACTGGAGGAAGAGGCCGATATGTGAAAAATTACTTTAGTTAAAATGGTAAAAGTCCTCCAATTGTGGAACAAAAATATATAAAATTAAACAAATCTAAAGGGAGTTTTCTTTTATCAAGACCAACAATAATGTAAAGTTATGAGGAAATCAATTCAGGTAAACTATAGTAAGTGTGCGATATGTGAAACGTTACCTTCAAATTCAAATGGTTCAAGTCCTGTAACTTTGGGATGACATGGCCAAAAAAATTTAAATCCCAAGTGAGCTTTCTTCCGTTAATCCTAATGTTGTCTTAAAATTACATGAGAATTGTTTATAGCAAATTTGATTTATCATACGAAGTGTTGAAGGACGGACAGATGGACATTGGTGTACTATAATACCTCCCCTCTTCGAAGGGCATATAAAATATGTAATTAAAGTGACATAACAACCAGTGTTTTACCTGCAGCTCTTCTGTGACAAACCATTGCCTCTTCAAACTTTTTACACTTCAACATCATATCTGCCTTTCTACTCTGCTGATGAGCCTACAAATGAAAAAAAAAATTAATATATTCTGTTACATTTGTCTTCAACTCTGCTAAAAAAAACTGAAGAAAAGATCTAGAAAAATTTAGTAAAGTCAAGTAACAAAAACATATCAAATTCTATTTTTTGAATGCCATTTACTTCAAACAGGATGATATTTCAGTCATTGTGCTGTTGCCTTTTACATGAATGTTTGCTCCATGACAGCAAATATCCCTAAACCCAAAGTTCATTTTTATTGCTATAAATTGATACCCATTTTGGGGTATAATGTGTCGTCGAAGTTCTCAATAATAGTAGGAAATTCGATATAAAAAAATGTACTAATTATAATGAATCCAAAATCTGTCAATTTATAAAGCAGTTCTGATTACCAATAATTTATGCAAGAAATTCAGTTAATTTGGTTATCTACAATAACAAATGTACATGATCTTATTGTTCAGTCCTCAATCATGAAGACAATACACCTAATCGCTATTTTGTCCAATCCAAAAAAAAAGCAGTTACTTAGAAAACATCATGTATGGGTCAAGTGTCACAAAAACAAAAGTCATTAGTAATGAGCTGAGGGAGAAAAAAATCATATTTTATGATACAAAAAACACAAAATAAATTAATAAAAATGCTTTGGTTAAAGTGTTTACATGGTTTACAATGGTTTAAACATGACTTGTCTCTGAAAATTTCTTTATACATGAACATTAATACATTGTTTAAACAGGGCCCCAGATAGCTTCAACTTGATTGTGGCATCATGAAAAAGTTGTGTACATGTAATTTCAGAACTTATCTGGATTGGAATAAATATTGATATGGTATTTCAACTTCACAAATTTCTGGTTATCATAAATGATTTTTGTAATGCCATTGGACAAATTAAAGTAAAACACCAGGGGCGTTTCCAGGATATTTGAAAGAGGGGGCATAGAATACAATTTAAGCCAAGCTGAGCTAGGCAAAATTTTTTTTGGACCTTTTTTTGGCTAAAAAATATAAAATAATTGTGAAATGCACCAATGTAACGGTTCCTGACTTGGAGCATGTATATTTTATAGTTAAAGTGTCAGGGTTTGATATTTTTTATGCCGAATTCTCTCCATTAATTGTTTATGGTATATTAAAATGATTGGATGGATCTTAATAGCAGTAGACCAATAACGAGAAATTCCAAATTCTAGGGTATAGGGTGTTACTTTACATTTCAATAGTCATAGGCCAGGATTTTATGAACGGGAGGCGTAATTCCGGTTGCCCTGGTATAGGGTCCAAGGGGAAGGTCAGAAGCTCCTGGATTTCAACAATTTAGCATCAAATTATGAAGTATTATAACTCCATGATAGACAAATTGGTAAAAATTGTCTGCCTTCGGATCATTCAAATTATGTATTGATTAACATGTGGATATCAAATCTTTGGAAGAAGTTGTAAATTCAGTTCAAAGGTTATATGAAATGGGCATGAAAAATGTAAAATAAATCTTTAACGATAGCTTTTTCTGATATTTTGATATATATACCCGTTCTGTTAAAATATACCTTTTCACTGTTTTGGTCTTTTGGAAAATGTTGTTTGTGCTGTATTTAGACCCCTTTACCAAGAAATTTGTTTAGCATGCATACGTATATAAATTGCGGTTTTTATCCAACGCAATCATAGGTTTGAACGTTGTTTTCAATTTAGTAGATATAAAAAGATGTGGTATGAGTGCCAATGAGACAACTCTCCATCCAAGTCACAATTTATAAAAGTAAACCATTATAGGTCAAAGTACGGTCTTCAACACGGAGCCTTGGCTCACACCGAACAGCAAGCTATAAAGGGCCCCAAAAATTACAAGTGTAAAACCATTCAAACGGGAAACCAATGGTCTAATCTATATAAAAAATGAGAAACACTTATGAACCACATCAACAAACGACAACTACTTAACATCAGATTCCTGACTTAAGACAGGTGCAAACAGTTGCAGCGGGTTTAAACGTTTTAATGGTACGTATACCAAACATTCACCCTTGTATGAAACAAATTTGCCACTGGACGTTAAGCAACCAACAATCAATCAATTATATGAAACAATAGTGTAACATTGTATTTATAATACCCCGTTTTAGATAGTCAAATCTTACCCCTTCCAATGCAAGGCAAAAAAAACATAACCCCATTTCAGACAATTTAGCTGATAATGCAACCCCGTTTGTCGGAACATACCTGGTATATATATAGCGAGTATCCCCCGGGTAGGTGTAGAATGGCCACTGGGGAAGTGTCACACAAAACAACCATTTCATGTATAGATTTACTTACCGTTTTGGTTGTTTAAAAAAGGTGTCCAAGTCACCCATCAGATGGGGGAATCAGTATTAAAAAGAAATCAGAGTATGTGTTTAATTAATGAATATAATGATAAATTGCCATATTCAATACAATATACATGATATAAGTAGTTTCCGATTTTTTTTTTTTATTAGGGCCCCGCCTAATGGTGGGTCGCCTTTATAGTGATCCGTCTGTCTGTCTGTCTGTCCGTAACAAGTTGTGTCCACTCTATATCTTGAAAACCTTTATAATTTCATACTTTATTCTTGACATGTATATTAACCAACACCAGAGGGACAGGTAGTGTCATAATGTTTGTACAATTTCCTAGGTCAAAGTTCAAGGTCAAAAACTTTGGTTTCAGTTGACAACCCCATGTTCTATGGTAAAGATCGTGTACGCTCGATATCTTGAGAACCGATATAATTTCAAAGTTTATACATTATTTACAGCAGGGCCAACAGAGATGAATGCCATCTCAATGATGTCTAGTTGTAATAAATTTAATTCAATTTAAAAATGTCAGACTGTTGATCACTGTTTTACATGACTACAATGTAGCTAGCCTAGCCAATATATTAAAAAATACCTTTAAACTTTAATATAATTTTTAGGACTAGTATGTAGGTATTTTTTTCTGATACAAGTGCCTGTGCGATCTCCCCCAACCTTAGTCGAAATAATTATGACGTCTTGAAAGGCTTATTTGGACTACCCCAACCACTGTCGGGCACTGACCCCAACCTATGATCAATAAGTCCAAAACATCCAATTACTTGTTTGTATTTAATAGGTTAAAAAAAATCGTAACACCTGCCTTATGTTATATCAAATACTTAAATGGATTAAGGAGTAATGATGCTCTGAAAGGAAATTAATTACCTGATTTAGTGGACTGTCCATGGTAAATCTGTTCCCGGATATTTACAATGATATAATAAAACAAGAACGACTTCGGAGAGCTCGATAAAATCCGTACAAAAATAAAAACTGTAAATGTATAGCTGTTAGTCTTATGTTTGATCATGTTTGGCACGATATATTGGTAATCACCATTGTTTCACGAAAAATAATATGAGGAAGGCGCTACCTTGAATGCCAGCTTACCAAGACTATGTCCTACATATTGATTGATTGTTGGTTTGCTTAACGTCCAGTGGCAAATATTTCATGCCTGTTCAGGACGAATGTCCTACATATAGTATTTGTCTAAAATAAAATAATAAGTTCAGATGGAAAATGTTAAGGGAACGATCATTGAACTTCAAAAGGCAGGATGGAGTATTTTTTTTTCCTTCAAAAATATTCTGATTCCCAAATTGATGAAAAAAAATATTCTAATCAAGCAGAAGACAAAAAAATATTCTGAATCCAGATTATCCTCATACCTTCTAGCGTTAATTTTTGACCAAATAATTTTGATTGATAGCGTTGAAGCCCTATGCGTGAAAAAAAAATCTAACTCAAACAAAAAACCATAACCCCTACCCTTTTGAAGCTAACTGGTTGCACCCTTATTGTCCATATTGTTTTCTGCTGAAAATAAATTTATTCATGATTTATCTAAATGACAATGCTTAAATTCATTATCTTGTGCCATTTTCAAATCCATTTTTCTTTCTTTGCAAATTTTTACAAAACTTAAAACAATAAGACATTTGTTTAATTTCAAAACTATGAATACTGTTATACAATCCATAACTTTATTAAATTTATTTTTTGTTGATTTTCATGAAAAGGTGGAGGATTTGGAATATCTTTTTCATCAATATCTAAAAGTTGTAGCTGTTTTTTTTTATTTAGTATTGCAAACAACGCTTTTTGTTTGTTGAATTATTTTTACTTTCTAAATTAGCTGGATGTTCATATTGTATTCCCAGTTTCCTGCATCTCATATATATGTGATCAGCAAGAGGATCATTCTGATTGTTAAAAGAAGAGTTTGAATTTACAGTGAGCCTGTTTAGAATAATGTTTTGATCAGGTTTTTCATTTTGATCTAAGCATAAGGAACCATAAATAGGATTGTTAAGTTGATAATTTAAAGATTTTGCTATTTTCTAGGATGCTATTTAAAATTTGAGGGGAGAACACTGCTCAGCAGTATAAATGTATTCCTGATCATCTTCTGTTTGTGGGTTTCTACATCAATTTCATGTACTAATTCAGAGTCAGTTTTATGTCATTTTTGCATTTTGTTTTATAAGCTTACTTTTCAATTTTTTATATGAAGGCAAAATAAAATTCAGAATGGAAATGGGGAATATGTCAAAAATTTGCTTTCGAGTAATGCAATCATGTCGCTGTTATTGTCCGAAGACACATTTGGTTTCCGGACAATAACTTTAGTTTAAGTAAATGGATCTCTATGACAATATATGAAATAGTACTAGAAGGTTCAACTTCAATACACAAAAGGAAGGTTAGAATTGATTTTTGGGGTTATCATATGGTACCAACAGTTTAGGAATCAGTGGTCAAAAACAACATTTTTGGGTTGTTTTTTCCATAATTTTTGGGTTTTTTCTCCAAAAATTTACCATTTTTACATTGATTATTTCTCATTTATATATAAATGCAACAAATACTGATACGGCAGGAGATACACACAAAACAGGGTGTGTTAATTATTTTATCAGTAATTTGTGCATTTTTCCTTTGATGTGTACTTCTTGATAATGTCGACGTCAGTATCAGTGAACTGGTCATGATAAAGAAAATATATTGGGTCAGTTCACAATTGACATGCGCGAGTGCACCGCAAAAGGATCTTCTTTCCCTTTTTAAAATTCACAAAATTGCACATGATTTTTTTTTGCAGAAACGCACGAGTTATTTCATGAATGAAACACTTGTCATTGTTTGAAACTTTCAGTAATAATAGTTAGTTTAGCCTTTTTGAACGATTCACTGATTGTGTGAAAATTTCGGAACAGAAAATGTACGATAAACCTGATAAAATTGCGTTATCTGCAGAATTATTGATAGCTTTCCTTACTATTCACAAGGACATATAACTAACATATCGTCCATGCTATTCCAATCTGAGTTTTTATTCATACATAGTCTGGAATGGCTGGTGCTGTTCCAAGTTGTCTACTTTCTCTGCATGCTTCATGAGAAGTATTTGTTTGACCTGGTCAGTCACTATAAAGTGTTACAATTCATATTTAGATGCAACACATAAATAGTGACCAAAAAGGTACCGCTTTCACATGTATGAGATGAGAGAATCTAGAAAAAAAAATGTACACATAACTTTTCAACATTGTTGTGGGACTATCATATAAAATTAAGGAGATATTTATGAGATGAGAGAATCTAGTCTAATATTTGAATATATTTTTTTTGTTTAAAACTTTTGTTAAGTTTTGAATTTCACCTGCATTTGTCTGTGAGCTACAGGAATAACCGTGATCACATTCAACAGTATAACCAACTTCATTATCATTGTAACTTGATATGGGAAATACTGTAGCAGATAAATAATAGTAGTCATGGTCAACCAGTAGTCCAAATAATTATGACGTCTTGGAAGGCTATTTTAAATTTTTGCTTTGACGCCTTCCTGCGACGTGTAAGGCGTGGTCAACCAGTAGTCCAAATAATTATGACGTCTTGGAAGGCTATTTTTATTTTTTGCTTTGACGCCTTCCTGCGACATGTAAGGCGTCAAAGAAAAAATATAATAGCCTTTCAAGATGTCATAATTATTAGGACTAGGTCAACCAGAGGCAGAGCACCGGATTTTACTACCTCTGGCTACTTTTCTCCCGAAATTTATTGCTTGCAGAGGGTTTTTCTGTGTTCCCATGGCTGGACGAAACTTTTACACTACAAATGTTATAAATTATGATATTGTAACTTTTAAATGAAGTACCTGTGGTTATTTAGGAAATTTGTCACTGATAATGGAAAGATGAAGCAGACGACGAAACATGGATGGTGTTAGTCCAAATAATTATGACGTCTTGAAAGGCTATTATATTTTTTTTCTTTGACGCCTTACGCGTCGATGTAAGGCGTCAAAGAAAAAAAATATAATAGCCTTTCAAGACGTCATAATTATTTGGACTAGGATGGTGTAAGATGTTGTTGTCCAAAATTTCTAAATTCTTGTTTTTGTAAACAAATAAAAATTCATGTCGTATTTAAAAATCGAATTTATTCCGTTTTGTCCCGTTTTTCAAAGATCGCGATTAAACGAGAATCTGGCAGCCATTAAAAATATAAGGGTTAAACTAATGTCCTGACCATGTCAAGACGGATATTCCAATGCTAATTTCGTTTTCATTATTTGAAGAATTGACTTTATATTTTGAGCCAAGCAAGAATACAATATTTATTTAATAAATATAAGGAAGAAAAAGAAAAAAAATATTTTTAAGAGTTAGATAACTTGACTTGATCAACTTCGAAAAATTAAAAAAAAAATCGTACGAGATTTAACGAGAGTGACGAAACTTTTTAGATTGATCATGTAGAGAGAGTTATCGTTCTTTATTCCAATTCGATGCTTCTACCATAAGTGCCAGCTAAAGCTGGCATATGAATCATGCGTGCTACTAAATTGATATTTGGGTATATTATTACCTCCCCTTTGTACCAAATATTATAAAATTAACAAATTGTAAGCACTGTTTATGTTGATTACTATACTAAAATGATAGTTTAAAAGGTAAAAACGAGAAGTAAATTTATTTTATTATGAGGTTGTTGATTGTTTTACAGACTTTATTTAATTTGCCTTAATTCAAATAAACAGTGCTTTTTTTTTCTATTGAATGATTTGTTATATATTATTATTATCCACTATCGTCAGTGGCTCCTATTTTTAATTTTAATTTTTTGTTCTTTATAAACTTTTTCCTTTCTTTTTTTTATTTATATAAGTTCTATTTATTGTTATCTTTTATTTTTATTCATCAATTTATTTACTAGTTTACTTCTTTATATTCTTTATCAAATTATTATTCATTTTACTTTTTATTCATGTTATGTCTTTGTCACTCAAAATTATATCAATTACCATAAGGTAAAAATAAACTATTTAAATGCCAAAAAAGCGCTAGCCAGGGCCAACCGTGCTAGACCCTCATTTCAACATTTCAACGTAATCGTAGCCAGTGCCTTCTCTTAATTCTGATTTAATATGAAAATCGTAAAAGTCATAAAATGATACAATTTATACTCCATTTATTAAAGGTTACAGTTTTCACCACTTATCAAAATTGGTTATCTTTTATTTAAGGTGGATCACTGGTATATATTTCCTCAGATAGAATTTTTTTATACTTTGCCAGAATGAAGATTTTACTATGCTTCTTTCAAAAATATAATAAAAAGTATGGGTCACCGTGCTATTTTTTAAGATACAAGTCGTGCAAAATTGCCCAAATTTGCATAGATTGTTCATGAAAAAACATATTTTTGTAAATAAAAAGAAATCTATGAGATAGAATTTTGAAATAAACATGAGAAGATAGGTTTTATAATATGCTTTAAGAAAACAAAAAGAAAAAATGGTGTGACCGAACTTGTTTTCTTGCTACAAGTAAAAAAGGAAAATTTCACTTTCATTCCAGTATAAAATTTTTATTATGAGAGTTATCTCCCCTTAAATGGCTAAGTCGAAAAATTCATTCTAAAAAACACAAATATTTGGTATTTTTTAAAAACATTTTGGCTATTGCAATAGATCACTTTTTTTTTCTTCATACAAATAAACAGTCTTACACATAAATTGCAAATCTGTCTCAAAATTTTCAACTTTCTTTTTTGTGTATGAATTGGACCTGTAACATAAAACAATTATCCATTTTTTGTATAGCAACTGATTTTCGTATTATCTTCGCAAATGGCAATATGGACTGAACAAAGAGGAAATTTTTCTTTGAGGCATTATAAAACTTTGTACATGCACAAGCTTCATTGATTGATGAAGCTTGTGCATTATCAAATTCATTTAGACAACAAGGTGCTATTTTTTAAGATACAAGTCGTGCAAAATTGCCCAAATTTGCATAGATTGTTCATGAAAAAACATATTTTTGTAAATAAAAAGAAATCTATGAGATAGAATTTTGAAATAAATATGAGAAAATAGGTTTTATAATATGCTTTAAGAAAACAAAAAGAAAAAATGGTGTCACCGAACTTGTTTTCTTGCTACAAGTAAAAAAGGAAAATTTCACTTTCATTCCAGTATAAAATTTTTACTATAAGAGTTATCTCCCCTTAAATGGCTAAGTCGAAAAATTCATTCTAAAAAATCTTTTCATTTGATTACCTATATCGTTACTTTGAAATAAAATAAAACCAGTTTTTATAAGAAATGAAAACTGTAACCTTTAATAAATAAGAGTATAAACTGTATCATTTTATGCCTGACTTTTACGATTTTCATATTATATCTCATAGTTCATTTTATGTTATATGCGAGCACTATACAGTATTTGTTTCATATAATTTTGATACTGTTACAAGAATTCCAAGTCTTAAGTGGTTGTAATGCAGGAAATATGGGTTTTGGGGAAGTGGAAAGCGGTTCCTTGCACAGTTTTCAAACCGTATAGTACAGATGTGTTTAAAAACGACAACATTTTAGAGAACCGAAAATTATAGTAAAAAGTAAGCATGAGTAGAGTGCAATAGGATTCTTGAGGAATGATATTAAGATGCATACAATTGCGTCACATTATTTACATTGTGAGGCGAGCCGTTTTTCGGTAAAATAATGGAAACGCATCTTTGTGTATGACATAGTACTAGTATCCTGACCGTGTATAAGTCATATATAACTTTTATCATAGTATTAGTATCCTGACCGTGTATACGTCATATATAGCCTTTATCATAGTACTGGTATCCTGGCCGTGTATAAGTCATATATAACCTTTATCATAGTACTAGTATCCTGACCGTGTATAAGTCATATATAGCCTTTATCATAGTACTAGTATCCTGACCGTGTATAAGTCATATATAACCTTTATCATAGTACTAGTACCTGACCGTGTATAAGTCATATATAACCTTTATCATAGTACTAGTATCCTGACCGTGTATAGGTCAAATATAGCCTTTATCATAGTACTGGTATCCTGACCGTGTATAAGTCATATATAGCCTTTATCATAGTACTAGTATCCTGACCGTGTATAAGTCATATATAGCCTTTATCATAGTACTAGTACCTGATCCTGACCGTGTATAAGTCATATATAGCCTTTGTCATAGTACTAGTATCCTGACCGTGTATAAGTCATATATAGCCTTTATCATAGTACTAGTACCTGACCGTGTATAAGTCATATATAGCCTTTATCATAGTACTAGTGTCCTGACCGTGTATAAGTCATATATAACCTTTATCATAGTACTAGTATCCTGACCGTCTATAAGTCATATATAACCTTTATCATAGTACTAGTATCCTGACCGTGTATAAGTCATATATAACCTTTATCATAGTACTAGTATCCTGACCGTGTATAAGTCATATATAACCTTTATCATAGTACTAGTATCCTGGCCGTGTATAAGTCATATATAACCTTTATCATAGTACTAGTATCCTGACCGTGTATACGTCATATATAGCCTTTATCATAGTACTAGTATCCTGACCGTGTATAAGTCATATATAACCTTTATCATAGTATTAGTATCCTGACCGTGTATAAGTCATATATAGCCTTTATCATAGTACTAGTATCCTGACCGTGTATTAGTCATATATAGCCTTTATCATAGTACTAGTATCCTGACCGTGTATAAGTCATATATAGCCTTTATCATAGTACTGGTATCCTGGCCGTGTATAAGTCATATATAGAGAATATCATATGGCTTTTTCAATATCACATCCGCATCAATCCGAAACACCAATATAATCCCAAGAGCTCTGCTCGAGGGATTATATTGGTCGAGGGTTGATACGGTGTTTGATATTGAAAATTAAAGCCATATCATATACACTTTATTATATACATATACCTCGAGTAGATGTTTTTTATGTGTCATGACATCATACAGGTAAGGAGGTTTGAAATGACGTCAAACAGATTATAGGTTAGACATGAAAAGTCTAAAAGTCTGAAAAGACCAGTTTTTGTCTTAATTTGCACGGACTTTTACACGACATTCTCCAAAAGTATGACTTGTGTCTTAATTTTTCTTGACAAATTCTCATTTATATTAAATTTGTATGAAATTTACTCGACATATTCTCGACATTCTGAATATGGTCTTAAAATTTCTTGACAAATTCTTGACATTTGAATACTGTCTTGAAATTTCTCGACATATTCTCGACATTCTTATTTTTTCTCAGTATGGCTTGACATATTCTGAACATTTTGAATCGTGTCTTAAATTTACTTGACAGTTCTGAGTTTTACAAATCATGACCAATATTCATGATATAACTTTAATCTTTATTTCTCTTTATATGATATACTGTTGTTTTAAGTTACACTTCTTTTCAACAAAAATAAAAGTTGGGCATGTAAAATAATTGAAAATTTGGGTATATAAATATTTTAACAAATGCAAATATGGCTATGAAATCTAAAGTATAAAATAATTCAAATGTGGGTGTGTTGATATAAAACAATTTCAATGTGGGTTTTTAAATAATTACATATTTTGATTCCTAAATCTTATAAATTAAATGATTCAAACCAATCATACTGTAGACATATTTCATTCTACATTCATAATATTCAATGTTGATATGGTAAATAATTATTATACCAAAATGTGGTTTATATAAATAGCAAATTATGATGATATACAAATCATTCATTTAACAGAAGAAAAATTTGTGTAATGTCATCTGTTGGAATATATTAAGTATTACACATGGACAGGATGTTCCCCATAAAATTAAGGTATTCCACACCCCAGAGTACACGCAACTGTCAAATAGAAGTAATTGCTTTACCTGTAATCAGCCATACAACTTATCAGTGGACCGACCATGCCACTACAATTTAAAAAGTTTGTTGATAGATGAAAATGAAAATCATCATTTTGATAAAAAAAATTGAATTGAAATGGATTTTCTTCATCAAAATTATGAAGTTAATTATTTTAACATAAAGACAAATTGAATAATTCCCAAAGATTAAAAGAAAATTATTATCTACTCCAGGAATAATAAAAAAAATGTATTTATAATGGGTCCCATCAATGATTTCTATAGAAATCATCAGTCTTATGAAATGGTTCTCAAACAGACATGCATAATATAGATCTAAACATTTTTTTTCTTTTCAGGAAGGAGTTATCACAAATATTTATTTTTGATAAAAAAATTATAAAATTCAACACTCAAATTTGAATAAAAAATGTTTTTGGGTTGTTCTAAAAAATGAATAAGGTTTTTGAATCAAGATGGAAACAAATTCTTTGACCTAAACGAAAGCCCCCCCCCCCCCCCAACTTTTTTTAGCCACACAAACCCAAAAGATGAATTGTGGGGTCCAAAAGAGATACAAGACACCTATTTTAGTAAAGCAAATTTGACTGGCAGTTTTGCGAACGGCAAAAATCTAAATGCTGTTTTTCAATACCTTCGACTTATATTCATTGTGAAAACAATTACTTTTAAAAATGTTTAATAAAAATAAATTAAAATTAAACTACATGGGGGATTATTCAGGGTATTCCAACTTAGTTGCACCAAAAGGGTATCTTACTAACCAAATTAATCCTTGATTCTTCAAAGTTTCGTCTAGCCATAATAAAAAGGAGTATATAACAGCAATAGAATGTCATAAACAGTGCAGAATAAGTCTGTTCACATTTCAGGCGAAATTTATACTGTTGAGATAGTGTCAAGACATATTTAAGACTGTCAAGAATGTGTCGAGACATATTCAGACATTATTTAGAATGTCAAGAATATGTCGAGACATATTCAGACATTATTAAGAATGTCAAGAATATGTCAAGACAGATCGAGACAAATTTAAGACAGTCAAGAATTGGTCGAGACTAATCCAGACTCTTATCAGATGATACAGGAAGTGTCGAGAAATTTTAAGACAATGTTCATACTGTCAAGACACTTGTCAAGAAAAATCAAGAACCTTATTAGACAAATTCATACTATGTCAAGAATTTTTAAAAATTATTCAGACAAATTAAGAATGTCGAGTAAAAATTCATGCAAATTCAGACAAAAACTGGTCTTTTCAGACTTTCTGACTTTTGTAGTGTACAGATTAGGGGTTTGATAAAGCCTTTGCAACAGTGACTGCAATCGGTGACGTGACGTCATACACATTAAAGGTGTGATAAAGCCTACGCAACCGTACTGATATCGATATCATCACGGGTGGCTGATACAGCACGCTTGCCAATGATTGTATTACACATACAATGTATCTGTATTTACTACTAAGTATATAATAAATAGCCTTTATCATAGTACTAGTATCCTGACCGTGTATAAGTAATATATAGCCTTTATCACCAATTGTTAGTATTCTATTTCATACTTTCCTTTTCTGGATTTCGGTTACTAGTAGTTTCTTACAATGCTCTTCATTTTTGTGAAAAGTACTAGTTATTTTATTGGTCAAATCTGAGTTTAATATGTGATCTTTTAATTTCTATGTTATGGTTCAACAATATTTTGTTAGTAACTTACAAT
Source organism: Mytilus californianus (assembly GCF_021869535.1). Taxonomy (NCBI): domain Eukaryota; kingdom Metazoa; phylum Mollusca; class Bivalvia; order Mytilida; family Mytilidae; genus Mytilus; species Mytilus californianus. The sequence continues at coordinate 24,165,822 of NW_026262679.1, read as the reverse complement.
ATTGTTAATCACATGTATTATTTATCTTTGATCACATTAAACAACTTGATGTTTTGGATATTTCAAATTTCATATTACTTTTGGAGTTCATTATTCATTTATGAAGGTCAGTAGTTTTCTGTTTCTATGGCAAGAATTATAATATTATGATGATGTTACATATTGGAGGAAAGTTGCCATTAAAATTGAATGACTGTAAACAGAGGAAATGATAAAAACAAAATAACTCATATTAGTATACGAATCTTTATTAAAACATAATTTATACATAATCAATTGGTAATTGCTACATAATATAAAACACATAAAACACACTCCCATTCTTTAAAGACTGTCAGTGCAAATCACATGTTCCCCCTTTAAAAAAAATCTGTTGAAATTCAAATATATTCACCATTGCCAATTTTAAATGCCAATTAATAAGTACAGTAATTAAGTAAATCTTTAATAGTTGAAAAGGGAACGAGTGAGCAAAGCGAGGGAGTTCTCGTCTTGGCCATTAAAGTTTTACTTAATATACTGTAAATGGCTGATACTTAATTTGATCTTAATATATCAAATGTCAACTATTAACACGTGGATTATGTGTAAGAACATCCCTCTAGTATGCAAGTTATAGTGGTCATCCTGTTTGTAGCTGGACTGTGAAGGTAAGTAATCTATGTATTTTACTTTAACGACAGGTGTTATTTATATGCAAACGCATCAACGACACCAACTTCATCGCACCAGATGCGCATTTCGACAATTAATGTCTCTTCAGTAATGCTTGAGGCCAAAACCTAATACAAACGTAAAATCAAAAAGGACTAAAAGTAATGCAAAACCCCACCACATTACGTGACTGTAACAAGTCGGTCTATAATGCTTTGTTTGCTGTTATTGTTCTTTTTTAAAGGTGTTTTCGTTTCTCGGAGGATATCGGCGGTTGTTGACGATTGGTATGGTCTATTGTATTGTCCAATACTATTTGAAGTCCCTGCTATCTTTTTTATATATAGCCCAACCGGATCAAATGAAGGATACAACAGGTACAGTTAAGTCTGCATCATATCTTGACTAACATCTAAAAATTGACAATGCGGGTCGGTTGAAGACAAAACTTTACAACAAAACAGATGATTTCAGCATTCAAATTGTGAACTTTCTATTTCTATGTTACATATCCTAGTAGCCCTGAAGATGGTGTATATATATCCCAGTTGATACTATATTCCAGAGCTTGCTTTTCCTTTCACGATTTCCTTGATAGAGGGTTGCTGCTTACACGGAAGTTTTTGAACCAAAAGTTCCAAGTGGTGAAGTTGAAATCGTCCATCCGTAACTTTTACGGACGCCATCACGAGTTGGTTGACAGTTAGGGATAAACTATTTCACAGATAACAACGGATATGTTAAAATTGTCGTAATCATAATCCCGTCCTCATTTCTCGAACATGACCTACCGAATTAGACTTATCACCGGGTTTTTACTTACATGAACAACATGACAGGTGCAGGATCTCCTTCTGGAGCACCTGAGATTTCCCCCGGTTTATGGTGGGTTCGTGTTGCTCAGTCTTTAGTTTTCTATGTTGTGTTTTGTGTACTGATGTTTGTCTTTCGTTGTTTTTCGTTTTTTGCCATAGTGTTGTCAGTTTGTTTTTGATTTATGAGTTTGAATATCACTTTGGTATCTTTCACCTCTCTTTTACACTCGTGACTGTTCACACTAGGCGAACTTCGATAACAGGGGCGTGCTTCTTACACAAAAACTGACTGCTCAAACAGAGTTATGAGGAAGATCGACTGAAATTGACACTACATAAGGTCAAAATAACGAATTAGAAGAGCGATACGGTGTGTGTTTCTTAACTTATTAGCGACATATTTTTTGCGGTCGTAGATCTTTAGATACCAGTATAGTTGTCCTGTCTGTAATTTTACCAATTGTGTCCTATTTTTGATTGTAACACTTGGACCTAGTGGGGATAAACATCCCGATGTATGACAGGTGACCCTAATCCTTTTTACGTAACTCGGTCTTGCTTCTTGAAGATATCATGTGATTCCCTCAGTTGTTTTGTTATCTTGATTCTTAACCGATTTACGAGATTTGAAAATCGGTAAAATACTTTCGCCTTTATTTACCCTTTCAGCGCACCTGAGTTCACTTCCTGTTATGGTGGGATTCGTATTGCTCTGTCTATTTAAAGTTGTTTGCTATTGCTGTGTACTTTGTCTTTTTTATTTTTAACCATGATGTTGTCTGTTTTTATTATGATTATGACCTTTGATTTTTGTGTGCCCCTTTTTAACTTCTTTCCCTTATCAGAATTTAAAATCTAATATTTTTCAAGCTCTTCCCAATGCCAAGAAATGGATTATGCCGAATATATTACATGGGCAGTATCCAAGCTTCAATTTCTCGAATGTTTACCTCTAATTCTAACATTTGCATGAACTATAAGATGCATTACTTTAAATGAAAAGCAGATCGAATGTGCGTTCAATACTTTTAAGACTTTTTGAGTTAAAAGAGAATTTCTATTCTTAAAATTCGACATAATCAACATGTACTCAACAAATTTGTTTTAACAAAAACCGTCCGGAGCACCTAAGATCGCCCTTGGTTTTTGGCAGGGTCGTCTTGCTGAGTCTTTAGATTTTATGTCTTTTTTGTAGACTGTTGCTTTTTTTTTGTCATTTTCTTTTTTCATGATTTTGTCGGTCTTTCTTCAATAATGAGTTTTAATTTTTCATACTTCGGTATCTTCGACCTCTTTTTTAACAATATGTATCAGGCTAGAATATGTAACCGCCGAGAAACGACAATATGAAAACTAAAATTCGAAGGGACTTCGTGTTGAATTTACAAACAGTATCAAAATCTTGCCAAAAATTTAGCTGTGAAATTTATCGTTTTGTCCTTATGGAATCCTTAATTTAAACTTCAGTGAGAAAAGTAAAATATCATTGTTATAAGGGTAGTTGTGAAAATACATCATCAACATATCTAACTAGCAATAATAGATGTCCTTATTTTTCGTTGGAAAACCTACTTATTTACGTCCACGTTTATCATATTCTTTACACGGCGACGTCTAACTTAAAGTATTCAGTAAAACGAGCGTACTACCTTTGCTACTTTCTAGAATATCAAAATACAGTTATACTATATATTTTCTAATATAATTATTATTGTTTTGGAAAGGATAAAGCACGATTATCCAGTATTCAAGTAAAACCCCAAAATTTGGATGACAGCTGTTATCCCTTCGTATTGTGTGGGTGAAACGATTTCTGTCAGAACATGACTCCAAATGGAAACATGTTTCCAAAGCATTCTTCCCTCTATTTGATTTACAGGATTAAGTTATGAGCAGATGTGAATATGAGTTTTTAAATTTGAAAGCAACTCTTGTTTTTATAAAGAAGTGTTGAAGACCGTACTTTGACCTATATTGGTTTACTTTTATAAATTTTGACTTGGATGGAGAGTGGTCTCATTGGCACTCATACTACATCTTCTTATATCTATTATCTGCTTTGAAACGTTTCAAAGGAATTTTGTAACCCGTTAGATGCATTTCATGTGAGAAAAGATTTTTTTTTGGTTCAACCCTTTTATCAAAGTTGACAATACTAGTATTTTTTTAAAAGATCTCGGCTCATGAAAGGCATAAGGTTCATCAATGATATTGTAGATGACATTGAATATTTGTCTAATGACGCTATTAATCTAAAGTATAATCTAAATGTTACTTTTGTAGATATTCTATCTATCAAACTTGCTACACCACGTTACTGGAAAGAGTTGATAATACAGCAACACGTGTCACCTAACAGCAACTACTTTGGATTTGTTTTTTGACCATGAGAATAAAAAATAGCCGATCAAAAAGACGTTTATACACTGTTTATTCATGTCAATCATCCCGAAATCCTAGAGGTGAAAGCACAGGCACTTTTCTCAGAAAAAAAATTTCCTATATACCTTAATTTTTTTTCTGAGACAAGTGCCTGTGGGTGAAAGACATTAAATGACCCAAGATTCCATGTGCATTTGAAACTCTATAATTAGATGCAGAACAGCTTAATGTCCGGAATATCTCTTTCATACTATGCACGTGCCTATCGAAATACTAATTAAATAGTGATACATCAAAGTTTTGACTGACCGCAAATCTAATTAGATCATTGATATTGACCGCGAAAGAAATACATATGTCTCATTGGCGATTTGTGGCAAACATCACCCAGTCATCATCAAGTACTTCTAAACAGACTACTTTTTTATAATAAAGGACATACCTGCTGACAAGAAGTTTGTTAAAAAACAAATTTTATTTAATAGATATACATAAGTTTATGATTATACAAATTGTTTTTGGTCCTTGGGAATCATCTCAGCTATGTATAAATTTTGACCAGTCCCTGCCTTAAAAGTTAATTAGCATTCATGAGAAACAAACTTCAAAGGCAGTGACACACCCGTCAGTTCGAAGGAACACATCATGGTTCCGAGGGAGCACAGCATGGCACCCTATTGCTTTAGACAGCACAGCATGGCTGCCGAACGAGTTGAACTGACGGTGGTGATGAGACAACTGAATTCTTGGGGGGAATAAATGAAATTTGGTTTATAGATTCAGACAATAAAATTTCATTAATGTCCAGTAGCTGAAATAATTCCCTGATCATTGATATATTGAAAGCGTGGAGTGGGGAAGGCGGCGGTTAAACAAAAGATTGCTTCACAATATGAGATAGCGTCCTTTCTTTCCAAACAGAATTATCAAAGATGAGTTCTGCCACTTGTATCTCTTCTTAATAAGGAACAACCAATAAGAGTCGCACATGCTGACACGAGGTTCTTTACACGAATAAACCACGCCTAAATTATATGAACGCTATCATTTATTCATGTCAATCATCCCGAAATCCTAGAGGTGAAAGACATTAAATGACCCAAGATTCCATGTGCATTTGAAACTCTATAATTAGATGAAGAACAGCTTAGTGTCCGAAATATCTCTTTCATACTATGCACGTGCCTATCGAAATACTAATTAAATAGTGTTACATCAAACTTTTGACTGACCGCAAGTTTATAGATCTGTAGAGAACATTATCTGTGTGCGAGTTAAAACTGTAAAACAAGTATCTATTAAGATCATTGATATTGACCGCGAAAGAAATGAATATGCCGCATTGGCGATTTGTGGCAAACATCACCCAGTCATCATCAAGTACTTCTAAACAGACTACTTATTTATAATAAAGGACATAGCTGCTGACAAGAAGTTTGTTAAGAAACAAATTTTATTTAATAGATATACATAAGTTTATGATTATACCAATTGTTTTTGGCCCTTGGGAATCATCTCAGCTATGTATAAATTTTGACCGGTACCTGCCTTAAAAGCTTATTAGCATTCATGAGAAGCAAACTTCAAAGGCAGTGACACACCCGTCAGTTCAAAGGAACACATCATGGTTCCGAGGGAGCACAGCATGGCTCCCTACTGCTTTAGACAGCGCAGCATGGCTGCTGAACGGGTTGAACTGACGGTGGTGATGAGACAACTGAATTCTTGGGGGAATAAATGAAATTTGGTTTATAGATCCAAACAATAAAATTTCATTGATGTCCAAAACTCAGATGAGAATCAGCTGAGTGCCCCCAAGGATGGTGTGAGGTGGTTTAGCCTTCAATATATCAACGATAATAAGACATGCTTCAAAGACAAGTAAATAAAGGCAACAGTAGTATACCGCTGTTCGAAATTCATAAATCGATTGAGAAAAAAACAAATCCGGGTTACAAACTAAAACTGAGGGAGACACATCAAATATAAGAGGAGGACTACGACACAACAGAAACACAACATTAAAATGTAACACACACAGAAACGAACTATAATATAACAATGGCCATTTTCCTGACTTGGTACAAGACATTTTAAGAAAAAAATGGTGGGTTGAACCTGGTTTTGTGGCTAGCCAAACCTCGCACTTTTATGGCAATGTTAAATATAACACTTAAATGACACCATTACATGAAAAAGTAAAATTAACCACTAAAACTAAAGATAAGTGTATCAATATACATAAGTAAACAATTTATATTACACAATGAGTATATACAAATATGAAAAATTTTCAAAACTCAGTTAAACTTTGTTGAGCATATTTGATAGAAGTTGGGGAAATCTTGATATATCAACAATAACTATCCGATTTCCATCGACCAAGTACTTTGATCATATGATCTTCTTCACTTCCTTTATGCATTAGTTGCGGCACCCGATCTGAAAGAATGACCATTATACAAGTTTGGGTCATAACCGCAAAGTTCTAAAATATTCTTCAATTTATCTAGAAATAAATGTCTAGTTAAAGCTTCCTTTTTACCTGTTATGAAAAGCGGATCAGATGGAAACCAAATTCCGAATTCTGAATGCCTAATACTTAAATATCCCTTTAAAGCCAAAAAAGGGCAAAGTGAGTTATTTATTTTAAAAAGTTTAATATCTATTCCCTTTCGGAATGGATCAGTTTTAGACTCTTTAAGTCTCAGGATAGCATGATCAATCTTTAAAATAATATCAGATATGCACAAACTAGTTAAAGGGTCAAACTTATCGGCATTCATGACGGTAAATTTTCCACATCTCAAATAAGCAAAAAACTCAACTATGCAAGTTGTTTCTATTAAACAATCAATATATTTATTATACACGCCCCTTCTCAGTCTGAGGCAAATTTCCTGTAAAATTGGAAAAGTAATCGGCAACCTAGTTCTAGTTTGTGAACCTTATATGCGTTTAACAGATTTTAAAATCAGAGTGAGTCTTGGTAAAAATTCGCCAAGAGGCGTTTCTAGAGGATAATGATATCCTGACTTCAACTAAGCATGTCTTATACCACATAAATAAATTTTTATAGTAGTGTGTTTGAGTTTCAAAACTTTAAAATAATGTCCTATAAAGCAGATTATATTTGACCTGTTGATAATAATTGTAATGCTTTTTTGTTATTTAATGTTTACTTATTCAGGGTTATATCTGGTCTATATGTAGGACTCAAATCTATGGTAGATTCCTAATCTATGTCAGAATTTTTAGAATCCTAATCTATGGCTAATTTTTAGTTTCCTAATCTATGGCGAATTTCTAGTTTTCAAATCTATGGCAGATTTTCTGCAAATAAAGGACCAGTCAGTATATATCTGACCAAAAAATTCAAAGTTGAAATGTCCAAAGATAGCGGAAAATCTGTTTTAGTGAAAGCCACCGTACGGCCTTCAACAATGAGAAAAACCCATACCGTGTGGTTGGCTATAAAAGGCCCCGACAAGTCCATTGACAACGCAAAAACCAGTTTGACTTTTTACTATATATCTATTTGAGCGTAAATAAATCTTTTTTTAACTGATGAGGATTAAAGTCAAAGTCCTATAATAAACAATGACTTGCTTCAAACACGTGGCTTTTTAAAAAAAATGGTAAATATGATGTTACTTTACGTTGTGTTACTTCTAACAGAAAATTACAGAGATCATAGGGATACAAAAAATGACAAAACAGAATAAAGCAAACCAAAATGCACAGTAAAAGCTCGTACAATTAAGAATAAGGGCAACACCAGCAACACGAGAATAAGAAAACAAGGGTAGAAACAAACACACTTTATGATTTGTTTGGCGTTTGTGACATCATATTTACCATAGATTAGGAATTTGCAGGAATTTGCCATAGATCTGAAACCCACCTTAGATTTGAGTCCTACATATATACCAGCTTTGATAAGTGTTTGGTATTACTATAAATTTTCACTTCTTCGTACTATGAACATCAAAAATATTTCCTTTCTCCATTTGTTTTTAATTATTCTTCCCTTAGTTTATTTATTTTGTATTTACATTGTATCATAGGACTTGGATGGAGAGTTGTCTCATTGGCACTCATACCGCATCTTCTTATATCTAGTACGTCCTCTGATGTAAGAGTTAGATTAAATGAATTATATGTAATACCATTTAACAACAAAAATCTAACAAAGTGAGAAAAACCTATATTATACAAAGATCTTATTGTATTAACAACAGCATGTGTCCATAATTGTTCGACTGTTTCATTCAACACCACATTACTTCGTAAACACACGGGCAGTTGTGTGGAAGCTTCTCTGCATGTTGAAAATAATTGAAAAATACTCTTTCCAAAATAGGGTTCAATCATGTATGGGAAAATCAAAATACTTTCTCCAAAAAATGCCTTATTAATGCTGTAGGTAAAAAATCAGCTGAAAGGTATACAGATTTCTGGAAAGACAGTCTTTTTAACGACCAAAATAATCCTAATGGAAACAAATTAAGAACATACAGAAAATTAAAAAAAGAATACAAATTAGAAAATTTTTTACTAATAGATTTAGATCGATACATGGTATCAAATTTTGTAAAAATAAGAATAAGTAATAGTTATCTAAATATTGAACAGGGTAGACACCGTAAATTACCTTTGGAAAAAAGATTATGTCCTCTCTGTAAAAAGGAGGTATAAAATGAATATCATTTTGCTTTAAAATGTCAAATTTTAGAAGAATGTAGGCAAAAACTTTTTCAGGAAGTAGAGTGTATATTTCCAGATTTCACCAAAATGTCTGATGAGGAAAAATTTGCATTTATGTTTACATTTAATGAGTATGATGTAACTAAAATTATTGTCAAGGGAGTTAATGATTTATATGTTTTAAGAAATAGCCTAGCTGATAAGAAGAACTAATCGATGTAACAAAGTTGTGACTATTCTATATTTTTCTTATTGTATTTGTTATGATATATTTTATAACAATTGTATTATAATTTTTGTACTTGCACTTTCAAATTTGCAAAAAGTATCACCTCCTCCAAAACATCTAAATATAGTCTTATAGAATATAAATGTTGTTTGAATTTAAATATTGTATGTTTGTAATGATTGTCATGTTTGTCTTGGTAACAATCCAATATTTGGATTTTACACCAATAAAATGATTTGATTTGATTTGATTTGCATGTGGAGCGAGGCGGTGGGATTTTTCCATCTGCAAACGAGATAAAGCGTCACTAATGTTATTTTTACGACCCTAAATATGTTTTGCAGTTATCTGGAAGTTGTTTACACATGCGCACCACGTTAACTGTCGCATAAGCTTCATAATTTCGATACATTTTGATCTTCCCTTTATAATAATTGATACAGTAGCCTCATTGTCACAAAGAAAGAGGATTTTCTTGCAAAACCATTGTCCTTGATAATAACCTCCGTACCCAATTGTAGAAGAGGCATCGGTGTATAGTTGCATATCGAAGTTAGAAGTGTAATTGGAGTCGTAAAACATGTTTATTCCGTTCCAATTATGTAGAAATCGGAGCCAAAATTCTAAGTCAACTCGACATTCCTTGCGCAAATTTACATAAAAATGAAGTTCTTTTACCTTAGTGGATAATTTTATAAGATAGGAAACAAAAGATCTACCTGGCACAATAACACGTGATGCAAAGTTCAAATGGCCTAAAAGTTGAAATAGTTCTCTTTTCGTACATGTTGACTTTTGAATTATATATACTTTGTTTTCAGGTAATCTAGCCTCTAATGTATCTGTATCTAACACAATACCAAGATATCCAATGCACGTTAGTGGGCTCATGGTTTTGTTTGCCGCAAGTGGAACATTTAATCGATTAAGTAGCATGGTCATTAACGTCATTGTTCTTACAGCAACAAACTCTGGAGGGTCAACAGTAAGGAAGTCATCCAGTAATTGTAGAATATGTTTAACTTTGTAATTATGTTCTGCTATGAAACAAATCGCTGTAGAAATATTGTCAAATATTTTTGGGCTACTATGGCATCCGAATGACAATCGCACATAAAAATAATAAAGAGATTCCCATTGAAAACAAAATAATGGCCATTACTCGATAATCATCAAAAGGTAAATTTTCAAACGGACCATATACGAAACCGTTACATAGTTCCTTATTAATAAGATCTGAAACTGTATCTTTCTGTGACCTAGCACTTAAATTATTTCTACAGTCCATCGTTTTAATGTTGTTATATTTAACCATAGTATCAAAGCCATATTGTAACCCATTACATAAATAATCAACGAAATGTTTGTCGGGATGATTCATTAGTTCAAGTTTTAGCTGTTTGACATTGACCGGGGTAGTAGCGTGCATATCAAATTTAGTTAGTCACATTTTGCGAGATGTCTTTAGAGTTTCTTTGTCAACCGGAGCTGTCTGATTGGATGAAAACGTTGCTGATGGGCGTTTCCCACAAAGAGCCTGTGGATATCTTGGCGAACGGCATTTGGTGCAAACATGTGAGAAAGAACGAACAGGTGCGTTTTGTACACCCTCTACTGCTATTAAAGTTATTACAAATCTTTTTACCGTCCTGAAAATATTTTGGTCGGCCGTACTTATCGCTACGATCATCATTTTTCAAACTATTAACCTCTTGATGATTTTTTTTTCTCAGCTGCAGTGAACAAAATTCGGTAGTGTGATCGCACATGTGGCATAATTTACCTACATTGATTTGCATCCCTGCCGCTACGAGGGTGAATAAGTCACGGTCACGTTTACTCCAATCTACTTTTACGTGATGTTCTCTAAGTAGTGTCGACGCTTTGGCGGAAAGCATTTTATGGTATTCATAATACTTAGACCCGTAAAAATTGCTTATATTTATTATAATGTCTTCTTCGTATGCATCTAGTTCGGCGCGTCTGTCTGGATAAGCTTTTGACATAATTCTTTTGTATTTGCCGAATGCTTTGATAAATTCCTGAATGGTCAGTGTACGGTTTAATCTTATGTCGGGTTTCCCTAGGAGATAAACCTCAATGCTGTCAGCGATTACGGTATACGATTGTGGACATTTATAATTTGGAATGAGTAAGGCAGCAATATTGACATCCTTACCGTCAATAATCTGTCGCTGCAAAGATGAAGATACAATATCTATGCTGGTAAAATCGTCGGATCTTGCTCCCTTTTTGATGTCTACGGATACACAATTCTCCTTTATTCCTGAATGAGAAATAGTAGCGTTGTCAACGGTACTAGACTGGTTGTACCAATTTTGAAGGGTAAATCCGATTTTGATTGTGTTTTGCTGCTTTTCTCCAGGATTGGGTAACAGTACTTTGTAAAGCATTGGGACATAGAGACGAACGCATTACACATGCTACATTCGGAATAGCCTCCGGTTCTGGGTTGATGACTGGGCGTTGCTCTTGGGGGATTGTTGGGTTCCGATATCTGGATTTACTTCTGTTTCATTTTCAAATACGGTTGCCTCCTTTCTTTTGGATTTAATGTTACTGTTGAATAGTTGTAAGATGATGGGCTTACGTAGATCGGCAGGAACTTCTATATCAATCCCCTTTAATTCCTTGATTAGTTTTGTCTAAGTCCACATCGATGGGTCCTCGTTAGCGTCTACAGATGGACGTTCGTAAGGCATTTTCCTTTTTGTTTGTCTCTTCAACTTTCTAGTAGCCATAATGTTAATAAATGGAACTTGATTATAATGTTACAAAAAAAAGATCCCACTCACGTGTGAAAAGGAATACGAATATCCAAGTTTACTTAAATCCAAGGAAGGAAACTTAATCAAAATTAAAGTTCCAATCTAGATGACGATAAACATATAAAATCTCTCAATCGTAGAATAAAAGAACAGAAGCAAACAATACTGTTATTGTATAGCACAATTAAACAAAAGATTGCTTCACAATATAAGGTAGCGTCCTTCTTTCCAAACAGAATTATCAAAGATGAGTTCTGCCACGTGTATCTCTTCTAAATAAGGAACAACCAATAAGAGTCGCACATGCAGACACGAGGTTCTTTACACGATAAACCACGCCTTAATTATATGTAAGCTAACATTTATCTATCATGGAAATGTTTCTCTTATTTCACAACAAAGGTGGGAAGAAAGCTTTTATATAGAAATTAGTGTTGAAAAGAGAAAAAATATTTATTCACTGGCTTTTAAATGTACAATAGAAGTAAACTGCAAGCTTTCCAATACAACATTTTATATAGAATAGTCTCCAATAATTATCTTCTTGAAAAATATACATTTTAAGAAATTAATGAATGTGCAAGTTGTAAGGAGATAGAACTATAGAGCATAAATTTTTGAATGCACGGAAATAAAACAATTTTAAAGAGAATTTTCTATTAGGTGTAATACCACCATTGAGTGTAATACCACCATTGATTTTCCCCTATTAGTCTTTGTTAAATTTGCACTTTTCAAAAAATTATGCAGAATTTATCTTTGTTTCAAATAAAGAAATACTTGGCATGAGTAATGTTTTTTCCTGTCCAGTACTATAGACAAAATTTCACATAACATTTCATTGCATATAAGAAAATAACCATCACTGGAAGTTAACCAATCAAATATTCACCCCTTTTCTTCCTGTGTGCAAGCTTTAGTAACCATGTAACCTCAAGTTTCCAAAATATTCTATAGAAACACCAAATAAAAAAATAAGGGTGCTTTGAAACACCCAAGATATGTTTATTAGGATTAATTTCCTACAACTGTCAAATTCAAGGGAATATTTTTTTTCAACCCTTTTTTCGTATGCAACCGGATGTGACGTACTATGATTTGGTGGTATTACACCTTAAATGTGGTATTATTATTTTCAGAGTAAGAATATTTTTGAATAAAGACAGTGTAATTTTTGGTGTTTTGAATTCTAATAACTTAGTTTTAAATTATTGTATTTTACAGGCAAAGTATTACATTAACTATGTAAATATCACACAATTAGACAGACTGTTAATATCTGTGCAAGCTTTCCTTAAATATTTAAAAGACGTTTGGAAGTTTCAGAATATTCATATCTATCTAGAAACAAACACGAGTCATTTGTCAACAGATGAAAAAAGGGGGTGGGATGGGGTATGGAAGTTATTTAATTTATTTTGAATATGATTGTATATTTCCAAAGTATTTTTAAGATAGTATCATATGCTGTATATTCGCTTTGAAAACTTGTAAATCCTTAATACTTCATAGTCGCATAATACTAATGTCATATATTGAATTCACTTATGTCTTACCATAATGTATGTATGCACTGTAGTTGGAACACCGATAAAAAAAAATTATTCATGTAAAACCTTTTTATCATTATATTAAAGAGATCTAAAGATCTTTCTAAAAAAAAGATTGTACTATACAAACGCTCATATTTTACCCCAAAAAAGTTTCTTTTAATATTACCATTATCATGCAATTCCATATATCTGTAAAATCAGAATCCTCTATTGGTCTCTCTGATGTGTGTGCCATAAAATTTCTGTAAAACATGATTCTAGATAAGTCGGCTCCTTCGCTGGTATTTGCTTGGACTGGAAGTTTGTCTTGTATTTGTACATTATCTAAATTTCTCAGAAGACAAATAATTAATGTAACGTCCCTATCAGATGAAATAACCTGGGTTGAAGCTTAAAAATGAAATATGCGAGAAAAGTGAATTTGCAAACAGTTCACAAATTTTAAAGTAAAACTGACTTGAAGATGTTATTATTTTGTCACTAATGCTATGATAGGGAACAATCAACACTGGAAGAACAGTCAGAAATTGAATGACGAGGAAACTATACTTTCATGTACTAAAGAACAACCAACTAAAGCTGTTGAGGGAAAACAATATAGTCCCACATTCCAAATGGTTTTAAGGTAAAAGAGCTATAATAAGTATTGTACATCTGCATAGGAATGGCTAGATTGAACTAAGTATTTGACCATGGGGTTTGAAAGTAAGAGAGCGAAATCTTTTTTAGTACATATGCATAAGGATGACTAAATTGAACTTAGTTTTTTACCATTACTTGCATTGTACATTTCTTCCTTGTGCGCGACACACATTCTGTATGTGATGAATAATCATGTCAGGTTTCATCACCAAACTCCAAGGTTTTAGAAAGTCGGAAACAGTTTTCGCATTCGAAAGCGTGGACGGATGGATATAGGACTTCCAATGGATATTATTTGTGGGCCTTATTTATAGGTTTATTGTCATATTGTTATATGCCACTTTTGAAAAACACAGAGCACGTTTCTTATACCTATTGAAATGACATGTTCATTATAAGTCTATCATTAGCAACTTTCCTAGATATAATAAATGCATGTATAGATTTTATTCACATCGTATTTTGAGGTATCAGCAAGCCTCAACTATTTATTTTTCAGTCGTTTTATATCATATTGCAATAATTATTTATAGTTTGACAAGGTGGCAAATGTAAAGTTGTGTATTTCTTAATGAAAAATTGTTATCCTCTAGTAGCACCTCATGTGTGCCTGAGTTGTTAACAGATTGTCTTGTCTGGTCTTGTAGAAGACTTTGTGTTGCTTTGCATATCTATTTTCTAACTGATTTCTTTTGAAAATAATAAAGACAATTTGTTATGGACGAACTTTAAAGGTTGTGTGTATCATTTATATTAAAGGTAGAACGCCAAATTTACCTGCTAAATGTTGGCCTTTTATGAAAATATTTGATTTGTCTTGGAGATGCAATTGGATTGTGGTGTCATTGAAGTGACGTCATTGATGGGAATCAATAAATTTAAGCAAACATAGGCAAATTTCAGGAACATTTCTGCTAAAATAGTATAGAGCATAAGTATCACCCAAACTCATGTTTTCAGCAAGAAGATAACTTAAATAGATATCCCGTGTAAATATCTTTTTTGGCAAGGCTTGTGTCCAATATTATTTCTTACCCTCAGTATGTCAAATAGTCATACGTTTTACTGAATTTATTGTCTTTTCATGTCTGTACGTACAATGAAAAGCAAATATGTTAAGCTATAACTACAATGTTTTATTAAAGCACATATATTCAGCATTTAATGCTGCAAAATTGAGAAAAAATTTAACAAAATTCATTTAAGGGCTAATTTGACCCCATAAATTTCCTTCATACTTTTTTCCATAGTAATTGCCTGGGCTTATTGTAGACCTGTAATGCGACAATAGGTTTCTGTGCTTTTCAATGAATTTTAAAAAATATTTCAGCTTATTAACCTTTTTTCGATGTGTTCGAATAGACGGGTGCACACATAAGACACCTTCAATGTGAGATTATGTCTGTACAAACAAGACCACTTAACATAAGCTGTTATAATATATACATTATATTGAAAATATATTTTACAAAAAGAATGATAAAATGATTTAAAAAGTATATTGTCTACTGGTGACTTTAATTGATATGCAGCCTGAGCGACAGCACAAACAATATATGAACTAATGAAGATAACTGTAAATAGAAAGAAAATAAGTAAGATGTTTTGAAAATTGCAATTGTTTTGAGATAGAAAATTATACTGACTTGAAGCTGGGTATAGTATATTCTCTTGCGTCTGATTCATTATTCTTTTTTTAATAACGAGTCAATGATAGTTCGTTTTTTCCTAAGAGTGGATTGAAATGAAGACGGAGGAAAATGACTATCAAAACATTTTCTAAATGCCTTTGGAGATATCAATTATATATATCAAGCGGATTATCAAATAAGCCAATCGCAAGAAATTACTATCCTGTTTTGTCAGTTCATATATGGTTGATGTCATCTTGAAAAAAGAAAAAAAAAATCATTCCTGGAAACATTTCTATTAAATTCTGGAGATGATTGTTGTTTGTCGGATACTATAAATGGCCTAAAATACTTTTCATTTTTCATTTTTAGATATTTCATTTTCAATTCAATAAAAAATCATGTTACATCTAAAAAGAAAAAAATGGTTGAACGATAACTAATTGAATCTCAGGAGTAAAATGGACTAAAATATTGAATTTTGAATGAATTTTGCTAATTTGAAATTTAAAGTGATCTGAACAACATTCCAATCATCTCCGACAATGATACTTCTATGCTTTGATCTGTTGTACTAGTAAGCAGGGGGTATTCAGAAACATTATGTGTCTTGGGAGTTGATCCATAGTTTTGTTTTGGATTTACAGATGCTGAAAAATATATACCTACACCCGTGATATTATCCAAAAAGAATCAGTTAGCCAGCGTCATGGAACCCTTAGTGATTATAGAAGTATTGAACTGTTATCTGTTTAAATAACACGTAAACAGATTTCTAAGCTGCGTTCAGTTTCATATTAAACAAGGTTGAATTAAGGCGACAGCAGCTTACCGTTGTTCAAATCTCGTAAATCGATTGTAAAGAGACAAATTAAGGTAACAAACAAAAATTGAATTCTCACTCAGTCTAAATGTCACAATCTGGAAAAGGACACAATCGAGAAAACTACAGATCAGAGAAAATTGAGAATATAATCGGGAATGTGTCACAGAGACAACAACCAGACCAAAGAGCAGAAAACAGCCCAAGGCCACCAATGGGTCTTCAACACAGCGAACAAATCTCCCACCGGAGGCGAGTTTCAGCTTACCCCTAAACAAAAATGTGTACTGGTTCAGTGAAAATGGACGTCACTGTAAACTTCAAAACATATAAATGAACTAAAATTAAAATAACATACAAGACTAACAAAGGCCAGAGGCTCCTGTCTCTGGATAGGCGCAAAAATGCGGCGTGGTTAAACATGTTTTGTGAAAACTCAACCCTCCCCTATACCTCTAGCCAATGTAGAGTAAACAAACACACAGCAATACGCACAGTAAAACTCAGTTTAAAAGAAGTCCGTGTCCGATGTCAGAATAGGAAAAAGAAGAAACTAAGCAAAATGACAATGATACATAAATTAACAAAGGACTACTAGCAGTTATTGACATGCCAGCTCCAGACCTCAATTAAACTGATTGAAAGATTATGTCTTCATCATATGAATATCAAGCACAATCCCTCTCGTAAGGAGTTTAGTATCATACCATCATAGAATGTACGAGAAGAAAATAACCCGTATCATGCCAACAACTGGTTTTATAATAAATGTGACTATATATAGAATAAGTCTGTTTAAAGGTTTAGTTAGCTTTTGAGGTGAATGTCGACATTTTTGTGCTTTTTATAGAATATTACAATAAAAGATAACTATACTGGTACCTAAAGTTCGAAGACGGCGAAAAACATATCGCTATTGAGTTGAGACACCGGAATATCGTATCGGTCAACCTATTCGTGATGGTGACCGTAAAACTTAGTAGTGTCGATTTCAGTCGTTTTTCCTCATATCTCTGATGGAGCATTTTTGTGGAAGGAGCCACCCCTGTTAATGAAGTCCGAATAGTGTGAACATGCACGGGCGTAACGTGTTAACTGAGATATGTAATCGCCTTACGATGAAGAATAAGGTATATTACTGCTGAGAAATGGTAAGTTTACAATGGGAAAGTTGAAATCATCATGTTTGTCATAGATTCTTATTTGAACTCTAATTGTGTCGACATCGAGGGAAAGATCAAGATATGAAGCAAACCTTCTACTTTCGATAGTATCCTTAATCCCAAGTTCAATAGGATATATGTGATGTAAACACTCACTGAAATGTGGGTTACTGAGTGACAAACCATCTTTATTCAATATATTTTAAAATGAAAATAAAGAACTTTGCAAGATGCTTTTTCTTTTTGACTTTGAAAAACTGTAAACAAAAACTAGTCGATCAGGAGTGATGGACAATTAGTATCCATTTATAATACCGGCTATCTGCTGAAATATCTATCCACCAAACTCAACAAATATGATAAATATATAAATATGTATAAAAACATATAAATAACACTGCGCGTAGGTTGGGCTTACATTAGATTGACACACATTCTGTCCGCAGTGAAAGAAAGTCTTCAGAAAAACTGTGAAACTGTTCACTCGCGTAGTGGTATTAACCATATGTGGATTTAAAAAAAACTCTATAGAACTTCGGGATAATCCTCAACTTCGATCTTTCACTAATTAATTCTTAAACCTTTGGTTTTTAAACTCTTTCTACCACAATTCCACATGTGAAATTAAAAAATCGTCTAAAAGAAATATTTCACAATGCTTTTCAGTATAAAAATGGTAGCATACGCTATAAATTAGGGATGTCAACGAGTACTCCAGTACTCGAGTATCGCTCGGTAGTACCGAGTATAGAATACCAAAATGATACTCGACTAATCGGTTACTGTAAGAATGTTGTTGCTTTCTTAAGCTTTAACAACAAATATTTTTTATTGAGAGCGCCTCCCGGGAAATTAGATAATAATCAAAATTAATCAAAATTAAAATACGTTTCGAATGTTTGCGTTTATTTGTCATTTAAAATTCCTCCAAACAGAGGTAGGCTATGAACAAGAGCATCTTTCCAATGCTTACAATTTTAGCTAATCTTAGTCATTCTCCTACCTATGTACCGTCAGAGCAAATATTTTCATCAGCAGGACTGTTAGTTACGTAACAAAGTTGAGAAATCGCCTCGTCCCAGAAAAGTTGACAAGATAATATTTCTAAATAAGAACAAATTCGTTGCACCCTGTGTCGATCCTCAGAAAATGATTAAAGGCATCAGTAAGTTATAATCCTCACCCCTTTGTTGATCATTAAATCTGGGGTTTTTTTTTACGGTTTCCAAATACTATTGTGTAAGTATTCATTTTTCTAAAGATGTTTATTAATTAATTGATCAGATTATTGCCAGTTCACTTAATTGGTACAAGTAGTAAATGCGCTATTTATTATGGTATAAAATTCCTGGAACTATTTTCTAGTCCTACGTTCTAATGTTGAGGGTTTTACGTCCATAAGACAACGACCCACAATACATAAAATGGGTATAATTTTGAGTTTCCATTTTGTAGATGTTTTTCCGAACGAGTACTCGAGTATCGCTCGATAAATCCAACGAGTACTCGATTAGTAAATCTTTACCGAGTTGACATCCCTACTATAAATGTATTGCTTTGGGATACCATACGGCATATTTTGTTAGTAGTGAACACTAAGGTAAAACATGCTACACTGAGGAACAAGTGATCAGTATGCTGGAGTTTCTTATTAACATATTTGTTGAATTTGGAGGTAGACTTTTTCAACAAATTGTCGGCATTCCTATGGGACCGAACTGTGTGCCTCTCCTTGCAGACCTCTTCTTATTTTCATATGATTCGGAGTTCCTTCAGACTCTTGTCAAAAACAAAATGATCAAAGAAGCATGATCATTTAATTTCACTTTCAGGTATATTGATGATGTTTTTTTTTATAACAATCCAAACTTTTGGGATATACATTTCCCCAACTCATTCGGTATTCGAGAGCTTGCAGATGCTACTCAGACTTTATAAAACGTCACCAGTGTCTGAGCAGAAAGCTGATGAACCAGGGTTGTGTCAAAGAACGTCTCGTCCTTTTTTCTAAAAACAATTCTTTGGAATATAAATATATAAATATTCTGTATCAACTTCACAAATTATACATGATGGTCTTGAAGTATAAATTCTAATATGTCTGTTTATTTTGCTCAAACATTGTTGTCACTATAATGGAATTCGATGCGACTGTCATACAAGTGAGAGGTTTAGCTAGCCATAAAACCAGGTTCAATCCGCCATTTTCTACATAAGAAAATGCCTGTACCAAGTCGGGAATATGACAGTTGTTTTCCATTCGTTTGATGTGTTTGAGCTTTTGATAAGGGATTTTCCGTTTTGAATTTTCCCTGGAGTTCGGTATTTTTGTTATTTTACTTTTTCTAGGTACTGATGTTGTTTATCATCTAAATTACGTGTTATGGTGTTCTTTTTATTTGTCTTTGTGTATTTTTAACCTGTACGTTTAGTCCATTTTGGTAATACCCTTTTGACGTGGCTCGGTATTTATACATCCCGTCATTGTGTTATTGTGCTATGGTCAACTTTTGTATTCTTGTCTTCCATTTTTGCTTATGTGCTTTATCTATAGAATGTCTATATGCCATTTTGTTTTTCTTTGTTGACATAGTTGTTTGAGTTTGATTTGATAGTGATTAAGATTATAACTCAATGTTGACTGCTGTACCCTAATTTTTGACATTTTGTCTATTATGTTTGTTTAATTTGCTCACACAATTCTATGCGACTGTCATACAAGTGAGAGGTTAAGCTAGCTATAAAACCAGGCTAAATCCATCATTTTCTACATAAGAAAATGCCTGTACCAAGTCAGGAATATGACAGCTGTTTTCCATTCGTTTGATGCATTTGAGCTTTTGGTTTTGTTTTTTGATAAGGGACTTTCCGTTTTCCGTGAACTTCGATATTTTTGTTATTTTAGTTTTTTGTTAAGATTCATCTACTGACATTCTTTACCAGCGATCTCATAGTTTGCTGCAGGACACGTATAACTGGAATAAATTGCTTGTTTGTCTATATTTTGTCTGATTTTCACTCTGTCCATTACACTCTTACTAAAATGTCATAAAGATGTTACGTTTGTTATGTTATGGTTGTGCTAATATATGCATATCATCTAAATATTTCAAAAAACAAATTTTAAATGTAATTTCTTAAGCAAATGTGATTATCAATGTATAACTAAAACTTTATCTTCATTTGATAATATAGATATGCAACTTAAAAAAAATTTGTGTGGCCAATATAGCCGTCATATTGGAGATGTTTCGTTGGTTATTTAATAAAACTTATTTTTCTATCCCCTATTAAATTTAAAATAAATAAAGACTGATATCCCAAAACATGCCACCGACAGTCAATTGCTACTATATGATTTTACAGCATACAGAAGATAAGCTATGGTCATGATATTGATTGGCAGCATCATATCTATCATCTTTTATCCAGC
Source organism: Mytilus californianus (assembly GCF_021869535.1). Taxonomy (NCBI): domain Eukaryota; kingdom Metazoa; phylum Mollusca; class Bivalvia; order Mytilida; family Mytilidae; genus Mytilus; species Mytilus californianus. Next base: position 24,145,001 of record NW_026262679.1, on the reverse strand, counting down.
TGTTTTGTGTAGCCTAAGCTGATATAGCGAATGAAATATTTAATACCATTTTGTAGCAGAAACGACGTATTGAAGAACTTAATTTCTTGTTAATTTTTAAGGTTAATAAAAATTGAACCGTTAAAAAATGAAAAATTACCTACATGTTGTATACGGATGTGAATAGTATACCGCACAGTCAAAATAAACACATAAATCTTAATAAAAAAAATACAAGAACAAAAAATATAAGATTGTTAAATTTGCTCCAAGGAACAGAATCCCTGTGGGGAATACAGGTGACCAAATAAACTTGTGTGGTACTGGTTCACCACAGTCAACATCCGATGGAAGGTTGTCGGTTGCCTAAGTGTTCAGTCGGAAATATAATGTTATTACACACACCAAGATCTATAATTTATCTACCAACTCACTTGCTTCTGTATATCTGTGTTACACCAACATGTTCAGTGTCTTTTCATTAGCTACATTTGGTATTCTCCGTAACGTCTAAATACATTGACACTACTTGTTTTCAAATAACTGTTGTATTCGTCCTAATGTTTATTGATTGTGTCAACAATTTCGGAAAAGTATATCTATTATGCTGAATTAAATCGGCTATATTATGGGACTTTCATTTCATATAGTATATGTCTATTATTTGTTGCTCAGCAATTTAACATCTACTTAGTATATAAATGTCTCGCAATTCCAATTTCATTTCTGCGTATTAACGTTTTGAAATGTCTGATAACAACCATATTATGCATATTTAAAATTACAGAAAGGTGAAGTGAACAATCATTTTTATTTTCATCAACTTTAAGGAAGATAAATAATCACATATTAGTTTGAAATAAGAAATAATTGTGTGAAGGATAGAAAAGTCAAATGTTGTAATATTATTGCAAGAAGACTTAAATTGTATGTACTCTAACAAATCTTTGCAATTTTGGAGTATCGACATCTGATTCACGCCACCCCTAGAGAAGATAGTTTCACAATAACTTTAAAGCCCGGCTTTGATTGCTGATAAAATTGATGAAAATAATTTAGGAAGAGGCTTCGTCGAGCATATTGAAGACCAATCAATATAACGTTGTTTGTAAGGACACTTATGCAATTTTGATATTCAATACAGAGAAGGAAGATCCAGTTTTTCATCTTAAATATAGTCAAAAACCGGACAATGAATCAGAGCTTTCCATGGGAGAGATAAAGTCCTTTATTTAAAAGTATTTCCAAAATTAGATAACAACAATTGAAATCAAACATTATCCAATTTCTATGCTAGTACTTAAGTTTGTGAATGAAAGGCTGATTTTAATTTATACATCAATATATTCAGTAAAATCAATTTTAATTCTCACAATCCCAAATAAATGATTTTTGATGATATCGGATTGCTGATCAGAAGAAAGGTTATGAACCAAGTATTATACGTGGTAAAATTGAAGCATTATTGAATATTCGTGTCACTGCTCATGATCAACAAGGCTATAATGTAACTTTCGTGGCCCCAATCCCATCCTTTTCACCTCGTTTATGACATCAATGAATGCTACAAAATTGCTAAAAGCAAAGCAACAAGTTCAAGTAGTGACAGTTATCCATAAATTCAATATATCGGACAGACCTATCAATTAGCCAATTTAATAGAATATTAAAACTTTTATGAAAAGAAATTTGCTTTGCTTTGGTTTGGAATGTTCTTCCATATCACGGTTATTTTGTAGTAAATGCGTTGAAGTTATGGTGTGTTGATTCTCTCATAGATTCAAAATTTAAAAATAGTGAAGCTCAGATGAATTTGATTACTAGATAGATAAGTATAACAAATGTACCAAACTCCATTGTGAATACTAAAAGGGAAAGTCCATAAAAAGTGACAAAACCAAACGTAACCAATCAACGGAGCAAGTGAAAAACAACTGTCATATTCCTGACTTGATACAGGCACTTCCCGAAGAAAATGGTGTGTAAAACCTGGTGTTATAGCTAGCTGAACAACCCACTGGTATGACAGTTGTTTATAGTTTCGTTAAATTGACAAAAATGAGTGAGCAACCAAAATAGACATAATAGGTTAAGGTCATGGATTGATATCCCATAAGCCGATAGCGGGATGCATAAATACCGAGTCACTTCAAAAGGCATACGACCAAAAGACACATAATTGCACGAAGACAAATAAATAGTCTGATGATAGTGTATTTGCAACAATTTACAGCATTTTTACAGTTCAATGTCCTTGACAGACCTAACCTATCCATATACTATAAACTGCAAAAACGTTTTTTAGCGTCTTTGTCAGATTTATTTGTATGTTTTTTTTTTAATTTTAAACCGATTGTTTTTGTATGTTTAAACAGTTTTGGCTGCTGGATCCCAATCATTGTCATGTTAACCAATAATGTTTGCTTAGGTTGCTAACCTGATTTTTATAACGGATCTATTAACTACTGTATTAACTACTGTTACACAAGTGAGAGGTTCAGCTAGCTACAAAACCAGGTTTAAACCCCATTTTCTTCAGAAAATACCTGTACCGAGTCAGGAACAAGTGTAACTTTAACAAACGGTTTTTCAAATATTGAATAAAATCATATAAAAACATAAATATATAGATAGATTTGTTTTTTGAAAATTCAACGAAACAGAAGAAAAAAAATTGGTTCGGTATGTTCTTCCAATTCTGTTACTATTCATAATAATATTGATATTGATCATCATAGAAAGGACATGGACCTTTTACCAACTTGTACAATATGTTGTGACAACCTTTGTCTTAAACCTGAAATTTCAGTGAAATTGAGTGCCAATGAGACAACTCTCCTTCCAAGTCACAATTATGTGCAAAGAGTAAACAATTACAGGTCAAAGTACGGCCTTCAACACGGAGCCTTGGCTCACACCGACCAGCAAAGCTATAAAGGGCCCCAAAAAGACTAGTGTAAAACAATTTTCTATTATTTATTTTATATATATATATTTTGATATCCGATTTTTGGCATTTAATAAATATCTCGTAATTTTGATTAAACTTCTCTGTGTTACAGTTTAGAAATTCCAAATCTCAAACCAGCTTACTTCCACACAAATCACAAATACGGGTACCGATCTAAACCTTGAAAATATGTGGGCAAAATTATAATATAAAGACAACAAATAACTTTGCCTATTTATATATTATCGACCACCATCCGATGAAAGAGAATCACTAGAACAACTTGGTATCTCACTGAACAGAGTGTTATGCAAGAAAACAAACACAAACGTATGGGTAAGTTTCGATTTCTATCCTGGCCAGATAGACCGGAATATACACCAGCAGTCATACCTAACAAAGCTAATGCATCACTACACCAACAACTCCTCGACATATAACATGGCAATATCTTTACACAAGTCATAAATAAGAACACCAGAAATGACACAACCTTCGACTTGTTATGTATGACAAACCCATCATTTGTAAATAGAATTTAAACAATACCACCAATTGGAGCGAATGATCATGGCATAATTTATTATTTGTCATATATTAACGTCATGTTTATTCCAAGTGAAATAAACTTAGCACTGCCTCAAAATAAATAACAAGCTTATAAAGTATTAAAAAGGCAAGTTGGGTTCAAATAGATAAAGACCTCACTAAAACTTGCAAACCGCTAAAAAGACAAAAACAAAATGATTCTCGATAAACTATGGAACACTTTCGAAACCCATGTCCAAGAAGCTATTCATAAGAATTTTCCAACATAAAGCATGGTTAACAAATTAAGAATAACTTGGGTTAAAAAAAAACAACTAAAAAAGCCGAACAACAAGAAAAACAAACTATATAAAAAAAAACATATCCCAAATATCAAGAACAATATCAAGAAATTAAAACCAAGCTTAAGAAAGAAATCATACACTCTTACTTATAGAAAATAGGATTTTTGATATTGAAATAAAAGGAACCAGATCAACCATGCTTCCATGCCACATTGAAACATCTATTTTTATTCATATTGTGTCATAGATCAAACCTGTTCGTTCAGTGTATATTTACTTGTTTTTGTGTATTATCTTTTTGATCGAGTTAAGCCATTCCAATTGATATTTTATTGTGTGTCTTTTTATGTTGTAATGCTATACCACTGTTTCAGGTTAGGGTGAAGGTTGGCGCCTGTTAAAACGTAGAAACCCGCTGCATTTGTATGCACCTGTCCTAAATCCGGAGCCTGTTGTTTAGTGGTTGTCGTTTGTTGGTGTGGTTCATAAGTGTTTCTCGTTTCTCGTTGTTTTTTTTTAAAATAGATTAGAACCTTGGTTTTCCTGTTTGAATTCTTTTACACTAGTCTTTTTGGGGCACTTTATAGCTTGCTTTATAATGTTCGGATTTCAAATGTGTGGCTTTGAGCGTTCCTGATGAAGGTAAATCCAGAAAAGCGCTTCGGACGCATGAAATTATTAAACGTGTTGTTTTCAATATTTTATGCAATATTGGTGTCACAGATCACCTTGGAAATTATGAACTTATTTAATTTGTAAAATGATTCAATTTTGATAGATTTTTTAACAAACAAAAAAAAAAGTTTGGATTGGAATGTTCTTCAGCTCCATTTTTATAATAACTTTTTTAAAACTTCACAGATCTATCTGTATCTGTATCTTTATATTTTCTGCCAATATAGGCACACCTTCAGTATGAAGTCAACAATATCCTTTCACCAGTAGAATGTTATAAGTTAAAAGTATCCAGTCACCAATAGAATATGTATAACGATGTACACTATATACAATTGTCGGTATATCTCTACACCAATATCACACACGTTCTTGTCTATAAAATCTAAAAAATGAGTCCTAAGATGGCATGAGATTTGCAGTCCGCACACAACCTTTTTCTTAAATAAAACTATGACCTTAAATTATTTTTTCTAGATCTTTTCTGACTTAAATTTAAGAGTTTGTATCTATGTAAATGGAGCTTATATATTAATGTTCTACAAGCAGGCTCTATATGGGTGTTAATAAAAGCAAATAGTTCACTGGTTAGAGAGGTATCACAGTAGTTCACTAATTGATATGGATTGATAATAACATGGATGAAGTCTACATCTATATCATATATATTAATGTTTAGTAGTGCTAGCACTTTGATATATTGTTCTCGTAGAGATTTCATAAAAGACACTCTTTCAGTTTCTAATGCTGTACATGAAATCAGAAAATGTGAAATAGTTTCATCCTTTTTGCCGCAGATTCTGCAGGTGGCAGATACCTCATTTTTGTTAAATTTCGCTCTATTTGTCTGTAAGATGTAGTTGCCAGTTGCAAATCTGGTCCTGATTGGTAATTTGATGATGTCTCTACAGTTTGAGGTGTTTGTTGTTAGGATTAGATGTATTCTCCTTGTCTTTATTAATTTTGTCAGTCCAGTAAGTATGTATTTTTTTTGTGATTAAATATTTCCATTGCGATTTTCCTTAAGGGTTGTTTAAAAAATCCTGGCAGTCCATCATAATATCATATTTCAAACACATTTTCTTGATTTCAATGAACCAGCTATTACTTTGGTTTGTTTTTAATTGTAGTTTTCTTTCTGCTAGTCTCCATCCAATGGTAGATATATCTGCTCTTGTAATATTCCCAAATAAAGATAACGCTTTTAGATGTAGTTCAGCCTCTATAGGTAGGGATCCACTTAGTATATATACCGCAGGATCAGCTGTATTATTGGCTAATGATATTATTTGTTTTATCATTTTTTTTATGGAATTGATGTATAGAATCCAAAATACGGCCAGTTGGAAGTGAAATTTCAAGGCCATAGGTTAAGATAGGCATGACATATGTATTTAGAATTGTAATAGCAGTTTCACGATCCAAACCATTCTTTCCATGTAGACCTGTACCCATAAGACTATAAAGTGATCTTCTGGCTTTTTTCATGTTCTCCTCAGCAGTGAGCTTTGTAGAATTTTTTTGACATTTTTGTATTCCAAAGTGTGTGGAATATTCTACATCTGACATCGGATTATTATTGATGTTCCAGAAGTCTTCTTCGATTTCAATAGATTTAGTTGAGGTACTAATTGGTAGGACTACGCTTTTTGTTGGTTGCAACGTGTATCCCACTCTCTTACTGAAGTTGGCAGCAATGTTTATCAACATTTGAAGTTCCACATGGTTGTTAGAAATGATGGCTACGTCATCAGCACACGTTGGGGCACAGCATCCAATGTCACCTATATGTCCACCCAGTCCTGTTTCACAGAGGATATTTAATAGCGGATTAACATACAGTTTGTATAAATCTGCACTAATGGCTCTATCCTGTCGTACACCTTGTTCAATCTCAAACATCTGTGAAGTGTTGTTTCTCCATTTTATACATGAAGTTGCATTTTTATATAAGCTATCTATTAATATTATAGATTGGTCTGATATTCCTGCTTGATATAATCTTCGTATCAAATTTGAATGAACAACAACATCAAATGCAGATTTACCATCTAAAAGGGCTATATACGTTGCAAGTTTCAGATCTTTGCTCTCACGTTCAAACTCTTCGATCATACGTTCACATAATAAAGGGGTGGTGTTTTCTGTAAATCCTCTTTGGAGCGGATTCTGATTTTTCAGGATAACTGGATTTTCTCTAATTTTTATTATCTTCTCTATCAGCTTGGAGTATGTTGAAGTTACGGTAATACAATGGTAGTTTTTAGCACTTTTAATATCACCTTTATTCTTGTATACTGGGAATAATGTTCCAATTTTGAGAATGTCAGATATGCAGCCAAATTCAAATGATTTATCAAAAAGTAATTGCAAATATTGTTGTAGTTGTTTTCCACCAAATATGATGTTTTCTGCATTTATTTAATGCCAAAGTAATCAACTGCTTTATTTCTATTTAGACCAGATATTGCTTTTTCCATTTCTTTATTTGTAATTGGGCTATGTTTGAAACGCTCTTTGCATATGTCTATAATAATTTTAGCTTCATTTTCAATTAAATCAAGGTATTCAGTGTCATAATTTGGATTTGGTATTTTCTTTGCAAGTTGATGGAAATGTGTACTCCAGCCATCTATTATATCTTCATTATAAAATATCTTATCATTAACATTCAATTGGTCGATAAATTTTGATAATTTTCCTCTTTGATTTTTAATGATCTTGTGAAACATTTTTCGATCGGATGTTCTAGCATCAATAAATTTTTGGCGTTCATATATCCTCCTTTTAGCAACTTCCAATCTACATTCTTTTCTTATAGCATGTGTTGTATGTTTTTTATTTTTCAAATATAAGTTATCGGTCTCTTTCGGTCTACCATTAATTTTCCATTTATAAAATGCAATCTTCTTGTTTTTGAGAGCGTCTTTAATTTCTTCATTCATAACTTGCAGTTTTGGTCTTTTTCTGCCAATTTTCCTAGTTGGGACCAAAGCTTGATTAGACTGTGTAATGATTTCATTAAGTTGAGTAAATGCATTGGTTATGTCTTCAACAGATTTTATTTCTGAGTTCATATTTGAAAGTTTGTAGTTGATGTTGTTTTCATATTTTTCCTTATCTATTTTATCCCATTTAATCTTTGTTTTGAAGATGCCATTGATTTATTTTTGCTGCTTTAAAATATGACGGTGTTGAAGGACCATTTTAATTAGATAATGGTCTGCGACATTGGCACCTATGTCTAGTTTCTTGATTTCAAGAACAGAATGTTTATATGTATTCTGGTATAAAAAAAAATAACCAATGGCGGTGGTATCATGGCCATTAGAGTGAATAAATGTGAAGATGGACCATTTATAATATCTTTATTAAGATCACCACCTATAATAATTTGATGAGTAAGTTTGTAGGTGCAGACTATTTCATGTAGAAGAGCTATACAGTCTTGAAATTCATTTATATGGTCACAAGTACCTTTACAAGGCAAATAAACAGAAAGGATGATGAGATTAGGTTCACCACATATATATTAATTCCTTGTATCCTCTCGTTTCCTATGATTAAAGGTGTAATAAGAGTGTCTAAATCTTTTTTCCATAAAATAGCAGTGCCACCATAGCCCCATGGCATTTAAATAGGGGGAATTGGGTCCAATGTATCAACAGCTTTGCCAACTCCAGTAAAATTATCATTGATTTCATTTAGTAAAGGTAATTGACAATCAAATAAACAATGTTGTAAAAGGAAAATGTCAACATCACTTTCTGTTTCTTTAAAAAAAGGACCACAGGTTAAGATATTTTTATAATTTTCTAAAATATTCAGAGTCTCATATGTACACGTATTTACAACTCTCTCACTATTTACAAGTTCAGTTCTTTGTATCTGCTGGGGTTGAGGCTGGCCTGGTGTAAAAAATTAGTTTGTTGAGTAGTTGGGTGATAATATAGCGGTTGTCCCATGATAGGAAGAGAATGGTCATAATTTTGAGTTTGAGATTGGTTTGTACAATTTTCACTATTCTGAGAATTTCTGTTCACTTTCTCTAAGTTGTAATTTGACTTTGGCAGCTGGCTATTGTCACAATACTTTATTTGTTGAGTATTCACAGGTTTTGAGTTTATTGTAGACGTGTGAATATTTGTAGGTTAGATTTCAATAAGATTGTCTGTGCAGATGTTTTGGGCAAACTCTGTATTTTGGTATGACGAAGAGTCTTCGTTGTATCCTTGGTGCCAATTTTGATAATAGTTATATTGAGGTTGAGTATCTCTATATTGTCCTAAATAGCCATTATTGTAATTCAAGTAATTATCAGAGTAGCTCAGTCTTTCATAGTTAAACTGATGATGTGTACTAGTTTCAATATTGTGTTCTGAATGATCACTGTTTGATTCTAATTTGTTTAATTCTTTGTCAATTTTACTAAGTACAAAAATTGTGACCCTTTTTCTCATGCCAATAATCAGTTCATCTTCCTCGTCTTTGTTTTTAGATTGACAATTTGTTGGATTAGAGTTGTTTACCGGAGAATGTATAGGTATTTGCTCTATTCTGGTCTGTGAAGTTTTGATTGTATTTTCAAGCTCATTGTTTCTTATTTCAGCTTTATGTAATCTATCCGTTATCTTTGTTTTTTCTTTCATATCTTCGTTGAGCATTGCTTCCTTAATTTTCAATTGCTCCTCTTTCTTTTTCAATTTTTGTTCTAAGAGTTCGTAATTCTTTCGAATGAAGTTTGAGTTTCATTTTGAATGTTAGCATGGTTAGGATTTGAATGTATATCTAAATTGGCTGTGTTTTCGGAAGAGCCTGCTGAAAATGTTGATATATTTGGTGCAGGAGCACAATTGTTGATGTCTAAATTATGAAGATTATAAGATGTCTGTTTCACTTCAGTTTGATGAAATTTTTTTGTGTTTATGACAGTATCTTGTTCTACAAGCCCAATACATGAGAAACATTGGTCAGTTGTTTTGTCTAAACAATGAGTATGAAATGTCATATCGAAGTTGACACATTTATTTTCTATTTTATCCAGAATATAATTGCATCCATTACATTGTATTTCTTCTAGTAGTAGAGTTTTTGCTAAAGTAGAAGTTCCTGTTGAGAGTAAGTTTTTATTTCTGACAATTGCTGAGCTATTGGGTAAAGCTATACACCTGGATGGCGATTTAACTGACAAGTTGCAACAATTTTTAAAGATGTAGTTTTGTTCATCTTTTTCAATGGTTTGTATATCTTTTTCAGAGAGTTTGTCACATGAGTAATGCACCCAACGGCCAGATTAGCATATAGTACATCTCTAGATTTGCAAGTTCTATTACATTTGTGACATTTTTCAACAGCTTTATGAAGGTTAGATATGGCTGATGTTGGTTCTAAAGATGATTTTGAATTATCAATGGACTCTAATGCTGTCTCTAATTTGGAGGCTAATTTTTTGTTCAAAAGTTCAACATTCACTTTTGCTCCTTGAATTGTTGTGTTTGACATAATCTTATGTATATGATTCACATCATTGTTAACTTTATGAAATATTGTGTATTTCTCCCGTTTATCAATAATGAGCATTTTGTGAGATATGCATTAATGGTATAATTGAACGGGTCTGTATCTTTTGTCTTTATGTGGAAAGTATATTGTACATTGTTGCTCTGTCTATCAGTGGCAATTGTTTTGGAAAATTCATGCATATTGGATTCCCCGTAGAATTTTTCACAGGCATGGATAAAGAGTTCAAAGGAAACAGCATCTAATTTAGCCGTTACACCACCCCTTGTATTTTCATATCCAATTTCAGATCTTTAAGTAGACTCTAGTTTTTTCTGTAATGATTTTTCAATATTTAATGTGTAGTTATTCTCATATTCATTTGTACATGAAATTTTACAGTCACTTTTGGTTTTTCTCAAAGATTTTCTTACAAGATCCATTATTGTTGGTTGTTACGTTGTATACCCAGGTTTATATTACCAACGAACCCTGTATGGTAGGACTGTTGCAACACAGATAACTAGACACTGTGGAAGGTCCCACCCTAGCCTAGCTATACTGTGTCAACGGTACCTGACCGCTAACCAACAGCATACCAACAGTCGGTCTTGGCTTTATGCGCAATTTTTCTTAGCCAAACTCGGGCTAGATTGATATCTGGGTGGATCCCGTCTCTATATAGACTGAACCTGCCTTCCGGTTCGAGTCTTTTTTTTTGAAGTATTTACCGGGTGTAATAAATCAATTGAAAATCCTGGGGTTCTTGTTTCTAATGTGTTATTTATATATCTGATATGATCATTAATCTGAAGAATATGTTTGACAAGAGTGATGTCCTGATCAATAAACTGTTTAACGTCGGGTTGTGAGTGACAAGAGTTCCAATCATATATTGAGTAGGGTGATATTTCAAAAAAAGTTAATTTACAAGCTGGGTGATTCTTTAGAATTTGAGCAATTTTCTGGAAATTATTTATCACAGATTAAACAATTTCTTCGGGATCTTGTCTCAGTTTTATATAAGGATGGTTGTATTCAGTGAGATCGCATGTGCCAACCCATGTGTAAAGTGAAATGTTGCCTATTAGTGCTATTTCTGTTTCTAAATTATCACGTAACCACTTCAGACCTTGTTTTGAGTTAAGGCCAGTTTTGTCCCACCATCTGATACTGCTTTCGACAGGTAAGCTACACTGTGCTTGTAAATATTTCCCCGTACTATCTGTGAGAACTACTGGGGTGATTATTTGTACTCCGTTTGGTGGCTCAAAACTTTTTCTCAAATATTTAAGAAGCTTTTTATCCCTCATTAGTAATTGATTACACAGGTATAACAGTATATATGGAAAGCTCAGGTGCAGATAGTAAGTTAGGTTTAAGGTAAAGTCAAGCGTAAGCACAAACACACACAGATAAAAGTATATTTGGTGTCTATAAAACTAAATTACGGCTATATGCAAGTAATAAAATGTTTCTTGACGGAAATATCTAAGAACTATCTATATGCTATATGCAAGTAATAAAATGTTTCTTGACGGAAATATCCTAGAACTATCTATGTGCTAAAAGTGCTAATGTAGCTAGGGCCACCCACTGATACAGGATCACAATTTCGAAGCTTTTGGATTTCTTTGCAGTAAAAGTTTCTTGATTTAATACTTTTCTATTAAAATGACAAGTATTATATTTACATTAAGATAAATTATTAAGTAAAATCTTGGAGTAGTGTGTGGACTGCAAAAACTTCTTTCTCAGCCAAGGGCCGCCATGTTTTCTCACTTTTTATTTTTGGCGGGTCACATGTAAAAAGTAAATCTTTCTAAAAGTCGGAGAGATACGTTTTTTAGAAGGTAAAATTGCTCACGCCAGTGTTATTATGCAATGTTATTCATATGTTCTTGTAACAAATAAACGCCATCACCACAAGTAATTCTTCAAATTGGAGCACAATATAAAAAGACGTCCGTCACCATCAATACCACAGACCCTGGTATCAAAACTATTGTTTAAAATGGAGCTACTGTTTACCCGCGTAGTAAATGGGAGTTCTGGTGCTCAGTCTTTGGTTTTCTGTATTATGTTTTGTGTAAAATATAAAGAGGTTTTTTTTGGCCTTGATGGTGTCCATCATTCTTTGACAAACCATTTTGGCTCTTTTAATTTCTTTTTAAATTAAATCGCATTGGTGGTAGCGTGATTGTCTACAGTGAAGGAGGTCTTTGGTTCGATCTCCTGGTGTATCAAACCAAAGAAATTGTTATTTTCTGCTTCTTCGCTATCATGCGGCATTTAGGATTAAGAGCAAATAATTGTTGGTCGAGTCTGAATGGTGTGTTCGGATAGGGTTACATGTCTACCTGTGGATTGATGACTTGTTAACATCTAGCACATTTTGACTCAGTGTTCGTCTAGTGCAAATAAGGGTTCACAATCATATCACATGAACGAGTTTTTGTCGTGATATGCACGTATTGAACAAATTGGTTATCTGGGGTTACCAGACACTGCATAAGATGGATAGATATATATGTCCTGTTTATCATATATATTGGTTTGAGAAATTGTTATACCAAGATCTAAAAGGGACATCAGTTTTGTAATAGACCAACTAACTGAGCAAGATTTTTAACGTGCAAGGTAGCAGTCCTCGAGCAAACACAGTACTGTATTTTGCCTTTTTAACTTTTTTGAGTCGAGCCTCACTGATTTGGCTTTTGTAAATAAAGATGCGTGTCTGGCCTAGGGCATCACCACTCCAGTAGTCAGCATTCTCTGTCGACATGAATTATCATTGATATGGTCAATATTTAAAATTAACTGTTTACAAAACTCTGAACTAATCCGAATACTAAGGATTTTCTACACCAGGAATAGTTTACCTTAGCTGTATTTGGCAAAATCTTTTGGAATTTTGAATCCTCAATGCCCTTCAAGTTTGTACTTTATTTGGCTTTTTTAAACTTATTTGAGTCCAACTAGCAGTTCACAATGATGAGTGTTTTGTAGACGAAACAGATGTCTGGTCAACATAATTTTAATCCAGGTCTCTATGATGAGTTTCTTTGCCTTGACATTGCCACAGAAGGCTTCCTATGACATCAACAACTTTAATTTAAACCTTTCAGATTTCAGAAAAAATTGAGGAAACTTTCTTAACAGTGTTACAATTAACATGGCCGACCTTCTGAAAGTTGTATAAATCTTGCATCATGTGAAACTTGTATTATAACAGTTGATAAATTTCATATTAATATTTTTTCTTTTTAAAATAATTCGTGCAGTGGATATTTTCATGTATAATTGATGTGAACACGAAATAAGAGATAATAACCCTGCAAAAAAATACTACGTTTACAGTAACTAAAAGTCCTATAAGATTTTAAAACAAGGTATTTAAGTCAACACTCTCAGTAACTCTTTAAAAATATAAAACAAAAAATGTGTTGTCAATATTTATTCAGCACCAAATCCTGAACTAAATGAAATTGTGACATGTATGATCTATATAAAAATAAATTTCTTGTGGATTCTTTTATGTAAGTTTTATTATCAGAAACAATTTAAATGCAGTCTGATTAAAATACAGATCCTCTGTCAATGGGTTGTTTACAGGGATCTAACAACAATCTGTACTACTTTCTAGTCTTGTAATTATTACACCAATGAATGACATGTCTGTTACAAGGATCTAACAACAATCTGTACTACTTTCTGGTCTTGTAATTATTACATCAGTGAATGACATGTCTGTTACAAGGATCTAACAACAATCTGTACTACTTTCTGGTCTTGTAATTATTATATCAGTGAATGACATGTCTGTTAAAAGGATCTAACAACAATCTGTACTACTTTCTGGTCTTGTAATTATTACATCAGTGAATGACATGTCTGTTACAAGGATCTAACAATCTGTACTACTTTCTGGTCTTGTAATAATTACATCAGCCAATGACATGTCTGTCTCCAAAGTTTTGAAGGCATGTATCATTACGACAAAACCAGAAGATCTCAAAAGATCTTTTAAACAGAAAGTAAAATTGGGAGTTTAAAGGTCCTTGGAAGCAAAGCGTAAATACAGGATCAAAATCAAATTGATTTGCACGTCCTGTCAGATGCAAAATCATCATCATGTGTATTGTAACATTCAGTCTGTAATACTTTATTGAAATGCTTAGATTATTTATATTCAACTAATAAATAAAATATTTTTTATACTATGTTGTTTTGCATACTAATCAAACATTTTTATTATCTTGAAAACGTACTATTAGGTTGACTTATCTAATGTACTTCTAATAATGTAAAAATTAGCATTATATATATATATATATTTCTATCTAGATTGATTACTATGGTGAAAATTGTTCTATATTATTCCAAAATCGTAACTTTTATTTTAATCTTAACAAATTGACAATTCAGACTTTTTCACAGACATTAAAAACTGCTCACTCCCGTGAATAAAAGATCAATATTATGCAAAACATCACATTTGCTCATTAAAAGTAACCTAAGCCAATAGAAGCTGTAGAAATTGGATGGTAAAGAGTAACATGATGTTGGTTAAAAATATTCTTAAAAGTCAAAATAAATAAAATATCATTTATAAAATTATGAAGATTGTAAACAACTTCAAATTAAACTGATAAAAAATATATGTAAATGTTAAATGGATATTTGTCAATGTATACAAATTTCAGAGAGAACATATTAGTTTTATAAAACACTATATCAAGAAAACATTGAACAAAACATAAACAAAAAAACTTTACAGTACATGATAATGAATTCAACTATATCTGGTAACATATCATTTGTTGTCCAACACCATAATGTAATGAAGGAAATTTAGAAATACTAGCTGTTCATCTGAACATTTAGATTGTAATACTTTCAACACTTCGATTTAATATTATTTTTTTTATCTTTTATACACTTTGGAAACAAGTAAGAAAGCTAAGCTGTGTCAGTGATACGTTAATTAACAATAAAAAGGTTATTTTTCTTGAGCACATCATAATTAAATTAACATGCAAAATAGGGGGCATGTTGAGTCGTGCATATCCATAAATTATCACATGTTTTAATGGACATCATGGAAAAAGTTCTGGGGGAAAAGCAAAACAAATTTCAATGTTTAAAATGAATCTTTTGGCTTTTGTTACAGTTTAGTTAATTTCACGTGTTAAGGATTTCTGGTATGAATACAACAAACCAACATGATTCATCAGTTGCATATTATGGAAACATGCAATCTACATTGTAGTATTCATATATATATGTTTATATTTGCATATATCATAATAAATGAAAATATAAATAACAACATAACTAAGTAGACATAAATATATCTTTATATATAAGTGCAAATTTCGTCAAAGCATGCAGTTTATCTGAGTTCTATAAATCTTTTTCTTTTTTCACCTGCTATGAAAATTTCAGCATTATTTGTAGATACCTTATTGTGAATACACTTATTATTAAAAAGGTCCACAACTCTTCTGCATGGAACAAGATTAGTGGGTCCATAGAAAGTATAGATTTCACAAAACCCATGCAAACATAAAAGGCCAAATCATCAACTAATATTTTCTAATTGTAAAACTACTATGTCTTAATTTTTTCTCTCATTAAAGTCATGGCTTGCAGAATTTTGAATTCATGGTTTTTTCCATTCTTTGGTAATAAAATAACTTGGATAACAAAATTCATGAATATATGAACTCATAAAAATACTAGTAATCCATGTCCACTTTCTATAAAAACTTTGTATAATTTTATGCAGATTATAATGAGTATTTACAATGTTAATTTCATAAAAAAAAAACATAACAGAGACAGCTAAAACCATTTTTGTTAGATAAGATTTACAATCTTTCCTAATACTTCTTTAAACGAAGAGGAACAAGACTTGAATGTAAACCTTTACTTAGAACATTTAAGAAAAACATATTTACAGTTGGCATTAATGAGTATGTATAAGTTTACAGATGCCACAACTAAGTATGTATCTATAAAACTACCGGGATATGTAAACAGCATTCCTGCAGCCCAAAATAGCAAGCAAGGCATTAAAACGAAAATACTATAAAAAACAAACTAAGAAAAAAAACAATCAAAGAAAGATAAAACAAAGTTTTGTGATTATCAAATAAAAAATTCGTAAGGGTTCCGCGGAACCCAGTGTCTCGCCTACTTTTGCTGTTAATCGCAGGCTCAAGAAAAATGAGGAAAAAAATTAATAAAAATATTCCTCTCTATACTATCTTTTGATTGCAAGTAGCTTCTGTCCAAGTTTGGTAAAAATCCAGGATAGTTTATGAATCTAATAAATGTTTTAAAAACTTAAACTGCAGACTGTATGTAATGTTAACTGGAAGAAAAACTAAGTCCAATTATAAGTAAAATACGGAAAAAATGGAACAAAATTTTAACAAAATTTCCTTCTAGATACTAGCTTTTAATCATAAACAAGCTGCTGTCCAAGTTTGGTACAAATCCAGGATAGTTTAAGAAAGTTGTTAAAATTTTAAAAACTTTAACCACAGAGTGAATGTTATGTTAACTGGCAGAAAAACTAAGTCCATTTATAAGTATAATATGGAAAAAATGGAATTTTTTTTTTACAAAATTTACTTCTGGATACTATCTTATGATCATAAACAAGCTGCTTTCCAAGTTTGGTAGAAATCCAGGACAGTTTAAGAAAGTTATTAAAGTTTCAAAAACTTTAACCACAAAGTGAATATTTGTGGCTGCCGCCGACGACAACGACGCCGACGGAATGTAGGATCGCTATGTCTCGCTTTTTCGACAAAAGTTGAAGGCTCGACAAAAATGTACAGAAAATATGCTTAACAAGAATATGTGTCCATTGGACACTGCATGAACTCTGCTTAAACTATCACATTTCTATGGTCAGTGAGTGGCAAAATTGAATTTTGTATACATTTTAAAAAGTTCACATCAAAATGAAAAATGTATACTAATTTAAGTTACGTTGAGCACAATTTAATAGTAAACTACCGTAAACCAAAATATTAACCTAATCCCAGAAAACAGTATGCTCCCCTTCTATTGAAAGGGCATAAAAATAGAAGTACTCTAATGATCTATCTGTTTACATGTCATATACTTAAAAAGAATATGTGGCCTTCATTATTAATACATAACCCCATAAATGGAGATTATTTTTTTAAATGTATAATTAAAATCATGTGAAAGTGGATGCACTGGCTCCTTGGTAAAAATTACTTACAGAGCTGACTATCAATTAGCAGTGGCACAAAACTAGTATAAGTAATATAAATTTGATTCTGATTCATGATCATTGCCAATATTGTATGTGCTTTGCCCTTAAGCAATTGTTTGATCACAATTGGGTAAAATGACATCTTATATCATAGATGAGTTACAAAGTTTTTTTTTCAATATAACTTTTTCTAAAGTTCGAAATAAACAGGCAAGAAAATTTGTATTATGTGATGATATGACAAGAATTGGCTATTTCTCAACAAAAGTAGCTCATTCAAAAGGTTGAACAAATTAATCATTGGACTTGTAATATATTGGAATAAAGATAAATAAATGGTTATATAATAAAATGTCAATATTAATAATAAAACAAAAGCCGAACAATTCAGGTTTATCAGTATTTTCAGATCTACCATGATAATAATATAACATATAACATAATATAACAACAATAAATATAAATCTTCAAGACATACCTGTAATCAGATAAATAATGCTAACTGAAGTAAACTTTTGTAAACAATGTGAACAAACTAGGGTAAAAAAGGGAAGTCTTTCCAAAAATAACAACTTTAAAAATGTGTAACAGCAATGATGATGAACTGTTGCAAAATAATGATTTGCTAAATCAAATAAAACCCATCTAATTTGAACAACTGTACCTGTAACAATACTAATTATCAAATTGTTTAACTTGGGAATGACAATTGTGAAAATTGTCATCATAAAATGGAAGCTTTTCCAAAATTTCACCATATACATTTTATATGAGAGTTGGTTTAATAATGTGTGATCTACTCTGTGATGATTGATGGTCAGGTGATTTGCTTTTGTTTACCCTTTATAAATGACATTAAGTAATTCTTGAAAGAGAAATAATGAAAAAGGTCATTATAAAAAAACAGCTTCTTTCAATCCTAATATTTTATGTTACTATAGGGTCCAAGGAAGCTGAAGTGCTTACTTGGCTGACAATAACAAATAATTGAGCCTTATATCCAGCTTACGCACTGATTTGGGAGCGTTGAACCACTTTGAACTATGAACTGACATGATTTTTATTGTCCTATTAGGCTATGGAAAACCTTGAAAATCAATATGAACAAACTTTAAAACAGGAAGCATTTAACTTCACTTCCTGTTGAATAGTCTGAGGAAATGTAGGATGGATGGACATATCAACATAGTGAAAACTGTAAATGTTCCATGTATAATTAATATTTCAACTTATAAACATTGACCATAAATACCTTTCCTCCAAACAAGTGCCCAATTATATTACTATCAACCTGCAAAAGTCAGGTGTGACCTTTTTAGAGCTGACAGTTTTTTTACTTTAAAACAACGAAAACACAAATGTTAATAAAATTCATTTATAGTAAAAAGGGCGTAAAAACCCAAAATAAAGTAACCTGCTAAAAGAAGACAAATTCAAATCAAATTATTAATTGTTACTCTGTTTAACTATTAAACATACTCTGTTTAACTTTTAAACATAAATACAAATGATGAAGCATTGCTACTTCTATGGAAAAAAAATGTCAAAAAATAGCATGATTTGGCAGTGATGATAAAATGTTTATAAATTATAACTGTACTGTTATAAATTAATCTTGAGATACATGGCAGTTTTATACAAAAATAAGTTAAAATACATATGGCACTATTATAAAATTGCACAAATAAATAAATACATTTTGTTAAATGCTTTCTATAAACTTTTTTAAATATGCATATATTTTCCTGAAGGTTTTATTTTTGAAACATACATACTTATGGGTAATTTTCCAAACCGCCAAAGGGTCACTTTCACCCCTTAAAATATTTTAATATCACTTATGTAGCTTTTTTTATATTTTATCCAACTTTTGGTGGTTAATACAACTCAAGATTATCCCTGTCCTCTTGTAATTAATAAACAAAAATAGGAAGAAAATTTAACTTTCAGAATATCTCTCAAAAATAAATGCCCAGATAATATAAAGTATCAAAATTGCCAAGTTTTAATGATCTGGGTGTGGCAAAAGAATTTAGTTACATAATAAGAAAGGAGTTTTGAACAAAAAAATATACTGTCATTAAAATAAAATAATACTGGTACCAATTCTCAAATAAAACAAGTCAATAAGAAGCATACTGTGCATGGCCAATGGTATTCGTCGTTTTTCTTTTTTCGCTACATATTTCATATAAAAACACATGTTTTAAGAAAATTACTTTGAAGACATTTTTTGTTGGATTTTTAAAAACAAGCTGTTAAAAGACGCAGAATTGTCTAAAGTATATTTGTTTACTTGGTCATAGTTTTATCATCAATTATTTTTGTTTTCTCTTAAAATGAACATGTACAATTTTTTTTTACAATTTAATTTGGTTGAAATATATAACAAATGTATGAACATAAAATAATACTTGTGTTTGTATCATCAAAAATTGAAGACACTCCACAACAAAAATATAATCAAATGAACAAATAAGCCTGTGACAATTCTGCTTCTATTGGTAATAAGTTGATTAAATTCCTACCAGAAATGTTACCACATATATTTAAAACAAGAATGTGTCCATAGTACATGGATGCCCCACTCGCACTATCGGACAGAAGAACGGACCCACAGACCGAAAAACATAATGCCCATAAATGGGGCATAAAAATGGGGCATAAAAACTTAGTTTTAGTTTTATATGAAATATATAGTGAAAAATCACAAGTGACAAATACTTTTGGCCATGTACTGTACAGTACATGTATAACAAAGTTAAAACAATTTCATAATAAATGAGACATGACTAAGTAGTTCCTCCTGAGTGAGTTTAAATATTTTTCACATACTACTCATTTGGACTGATATGATTTTTCAAAAATTTTCTATACAAGACTTACGTTTTAAATTTTTTCTTTTGATATATACATCTTATTTTTTAAGCCCAATTTTTTGCATAGCATGTAAACTAAATTGCATTGTCTGCATATACAAGATCACTGTACACCAAAATAAAATTAAACATCTGTTTAGAATATCATGTCAAAACATAACAGTACTACCAACAATTCATTAAAATGTCAAATGCAAAACTCATGCAGTAGTTATGCAGTTTTAGCTTCCTACATTTAATTGATCTTTTGAGCAACTGGCTGTGTTTGGGAATACACAAATTTCCCTCTAGGAACTTTACCCTTTTACCTTAAAACATAAAGATGATCTAGCATTTATTACTACTTCCTAGATCTAGCATTTAATACTACTTCCTAGATCTAGCATTTAAATGTAGTTCCTACTTATTTCATGATTAAGTTTTTCTTCATGATTTAAAAATTAAGTTTTTCTTCATGATTTAAACATTAAGTTTTTCTTCATATTTTTAAACATCAAGTTTTTCTTCATGGTTTAAACATTAAGTTTTTCAAATATTAATATTATTATCCACTGGTGGTTTTTCTTCGTCAATTTTCAATGGTTCCATTTCCACATTTAATTCCAGGTCCCTTTTTTCTCTAGCCCAATCTTGTAGCTCCCCACTACCAAATATTAAGTAAAACACAGCTCCAAATGCATAAATAGCTGCAGCTATGTAAAACACTTTCTGCCATTCATCTCTTGTCTGTGCCTAGAATTAAATATAATAAGAAGAATTAACATGAAACAGGACATTGGACTACCAATAACCTATTCAGTAGCAATCCACCAATGAATCAGTGTGTAACTAATAACTGGTAAAAGAGACTTTTTTCTTTAAAATAAAATCAACTTTCTGATACTTAGAAAGCAAATAAGGCAATACAAATTCAACTGAATGCAAATATTTGTTGAATCATATAAACAGAGATAAATTAATAATTTGCAATAAAATTTGAAGTGTAACTTAGATACAAAGAGGGATAAATTCAAATAACCATACACATCAATCAAACAAATGAATGGCAAATTCACTTTCTGTAGAATTTCATGTACATCATACATTTTTTTTTTAATTTGGATGAGTTAAAGTTCTCAACTTGATTAATTAATACATCTATATATCTATTCCTCACCTCATTAGTGATAGCTCCTACTACCGATGGAGATATAAATCCTGTTACTGAAGCTATAGAATTAGTGATGCCAAACAATATACCAGCATATGGTGGAGCTATATCCACATGATTGATAAGGAAGCCACTGTACTGGAACCCTGTCAGACTGACAGCAAGGATCAGCAAGACTATTGCAAGAGTGGGAGTGGTACAGTCTACATATCCTAAACAAATCAGCATAAGTGCTGGTACAATTTTACCTGAAATATAAACATGTCCTGTATGGAAATACTGACAATTTTGGAACTATTGCATAGCAAGTTATTTGTGCAACAAGCATTGTGTTGGCAACATAACACAACAAAAGAAATGTACCTACCCAGTCCCATATATATATACAACTTTTAAATGTTTGTTTCATGGTTCCTCCCAGTCATAGATGTTCTTGATCTGCCCCTGAAGGCACAGCAATTCATTTCTAGATATTTTTTGGGGTCATTGATATAGTTCATTTATAAAAGTTGGTTTTTAGCAAACTGAATGTAACAAACAAAATATATATATGCATCAACATTTGTAGCTAATCCATATAAAACTAAGCATTCTCTCATGTTCTCTTTCTTTCAAAATTATCATTATTTGTATACTATCAGCTAGTACACAATATTGACAGTAATATGGCAACATTATAAGATTTTTTCATTTTTGTCTAGTATTTTTTAGGTGTGTTCTTTCAATGAAAGCTACACCAAATATCGTTATTTTTATGTTTGATAAACTTACCGAAAGAATCAAATATTTTTCTGGTCATGGTTGTATTCATTAAACGTCTTTCCCTGAAGAAATCTGCCATCCATCCAGCAATGTTAATCATGGCCCAGAAGGCTACATATGGTAAAGCTGAGTAAAGTCCATTCTAGATTAAAAAATATTTTTAACATGTGACACCACTTTAAATTGTAAAAAAAAAAGACATAGCACAGCACACAGTGTCCACCAAGAGAATATTGTACAATATTATTTCTTAAACACTGTAGCTGATTCACAGTGAGTCCATTTATAATAAGAGGCCATGAACTCCTTCAGCCACTGACACACATTCCAATACATTATTGTAGTTGTTTTTGTCTATTTATTGTCTTTATGGTTTTTAATCTGAACCACAACAGACAGAGACTATTGTTTACCATATATACTATATGTACAGAACCTGTCACAGATCATGTGATTAACTATACATGTTTATGTTTTCAATTTGTTTTTTTTATTTTGTATGCTGGTTAAAACAAAGAATTTTTTTTTTTTATCTTTGGAGATTTTGATGAATTTTTACTCTTGATTTTGCTTATAAGGCTTTGTTTTTTACTTTGTAAAATATTTGGCCTTTTTAAAGACTTCACTTATGTAGATTAGTATATTGGTCAGTTATTTGTTGATTTACAGATGTAATATCCAGCTATATGACCTACACTAATGTAAGCTGATATTGTGCTAACTTACAGAAGTAATGTCTATCTATAAGACTTCATTCATATTGGTTAATATTGTGAAGGCTAAAAGAAATAATTTTCAGTTTCAAAACTTCAAACATATAAATTGATAATGGTATAAACTTATAGACATAATATCTTATCATAAAAATTCATGCACGTATGCTTATAAGACCTTGCTCATGTGAGTTAAAACGGAGTTAACTTACTGAGGTTATATCTAGTTTTAAGACTTCACTCATGTATGTTGGTATATTTGTTAGCAATGTGTAGGCTCCCCAGTCTGATGTTATATTGGATACAACAATTGCAAGAACTGGAAGTGAGGTCAGTATACTCTTCCATGGTACATCTAGTTCCTAAAAAACATTTCCAGATTTTATTAAATGTCAGTACCTCAGTGATTAGAAAAAAAAAGTCAATTAAAACATCAAAATATAAACTACCAAATTAAAACTATAAAAATATCTTACAACAAGAAATGATTGTAACAGGATGCTGTTAAGAAGTCTCCCAAACTAATTTCCCATATTGAATTATAAACCCTTAAGAACTCCCCCTTATTATTCATTCAATTCATTTTGTAGATAGTATAGGGTTTAGGGGTGGGTATCTTAACCACTTACAAGATATTTGAACATATTCAAATGACAGTAGGTGGGGATGACCCCTAGGGACTTACCCTGCATATCATCTAAAACATCTTGGTATGACAAATATGAAGAATCTTAATGAAATATTTTCAAAATCATCTCTCCTATAAAAGTCAGGAACTGTGAAAGGCAGCCATGTTTTTGACCAACCTTAACCAAATCAAGATGGGAAACTTTGGTAAGTGAATATAAATATAGATTGTCCTTGTAGTCTTACAGACTTTAATTGGAATGTATTCTCCTTCATTCCTACATCATATATATAAAATTGAGAATGGAAATGGGGAATATGTCAAAGAGACAACAATCCCGCCAAAGAGCAGGCAACAGCCGAAGGCCACCAATGGGTCTTCAACACAGTGAGAAAATCCCGCACCCGGAGGTGGTCCTCAGCTGGCCCCTAAATAAAAATGTGTACTAGTTCAGTGAAAATGGACGTCATACTAAACTCCAAAACATATAAATGAACTAAAATTAAAAAACATACAAGACTAACAAAGGCCAGAGGCTCCTGACTTGGGACAAGTGCAAAAATGCGGCGGGGTTAAACATGTTTTGTGAGATCTCAACCCTCCCCTATACCTCTAGCCAATGTAGAATAAAAAAACACACAGTGATACGCACAGTAAAACTCAGTTAAAAAGAAGTCTGAGTCTGATGTCAGAATAGGTAACAAAAGAAACTAAGCAAAATGACAATGATACATAAATTAACAAAGGACTACTAGCAGTTACTGACATGCCAGCTCCAGACCTCAATTAAACTGATTGAAAGATTATGTCTTCATCATATGAAAATCAAGTACAATCCCTACCGTTAGGGGTTTAGTATCATACCATCATAAAATATATGAGACGAACATAACACGTATCATGCCAACAACTGGTTTTAGAATAAATGTGTTTTATTTCCGATGAAAAGACCCTACGAGTGAATCAATATTAATACCAAAATATGCAATCCTTAATGACTTGACAACAGTATCGTAACTATATCCCTTCCAAATAAGTCTTTTTAAAGGTTTGGTTAGCTTTTGAGGTGAATGCCAACATTTTTGTGCATTGTACAGAATATTACCATAAAAGATTGGATGTGAAATACCTGAACGTATAAGATGTCTGCATGTTAATTTATATTTACGAATGATGTCCTTGTACTGATGATACAATTTAGTAAATGTTTTGACTAGTTTGTGATATCGAAAACCCTGGTGTAATAATTTCTCAGTAATACAGAGATTTCTTTAGTTAAAATCAAATACGTTGTTACATACACGAGCGAATCGAACAAGTTGAGATATATAAACACCATAAGATGGTGACAAGGGAATGTCACCATCTAAAAATGGATAATTAACAATCGGAAATGAAAAATCATCTCTTTTGTCATAAATTTTGGTATTAAGCTTCCCGTTAAAGATAAAGATATCAAGATCCAGGACAATGTATATATTGAAAGGTCAGCATAAAATAACATTTTTGCAGTTTGTTCTATATGTGGTAGATTGGCTTTTTTTTTCACAGAAAGAGAACAATTTTTTAAAATCTTACAAGGAGGGATGGAACTTACAAGGAGGGATGGAGAATGATGCAATGTGATGGTCATTACTCAGACATGGTCCTTGAAGCTTGGTGAGCTTAGGATTAAATTGATTTGTACCAGTTTAAGATCGATTTTTATTACCTCTCCTCCGCAAGGAAGCATTGCATCAAATGACTTTTTATATATTGGTGAACTGAAGATGTTACAGCTGTACTTTTAAGGATTGAAATCACAACATACACTGCACAAACATTCATAGTCTTATTATTTTTTTTGGGGGGTTTGCGTTTTCTAGAAAGATATCCAAATAGCATAGTTAAATTCATTCCTTCGAAGGTTTGCAGATGCCATTATGATTTTGTTGACCATTATGAAAAATCTGTGTCACAGATGACCAGGGAACTGCTCCACTTGTTGTAACCACAATCCTGTCCTCTTTTCCTTGAATTGTTACATCCCTGGATGCGACTTATTACTTTTTTTACTTGCAACTTGCAAGATATGTGACAGCACTATTGGAGCTAGAACTGATTGCCCTTCATAGCTAGCACTTTCGTTTATCCTCGGTTTTGGTGGGTTTTTCTTTGCTGCTTTTTTTTACTATGGTGTAGTCTATTATCTTTTACTTATTGCTTTAAGTACAGGAAATGCTTATGATTTTTGCAATATCTAACCTTGCCTGTTTCAGCATGACGATTTTCTGCTAAGGACATAACAATATATTCACGCTCAATATCAGAAATTCTTTTATGGTCCATTGGATTATCACTGACTAAAACCATCCATAGCACAAACCACACAAAATTGGCTGTCCCTGAAATTACATACAAATATTTTTCAAACCAGGAACATAGGTAACCAACTGAGAATTCTTATTACTTCTTACAGATTTTCCACCCATTAGTTACTTTGTGTTTGCAAGTATTTAAGTCTGAGCAACCTCATTTTTTTCTAGATTGATAAATGTAATACTACATTGTACTGCAGCCATTGAAGTGGTAAAAAAAATTCAGAACATGTTTTTTTCTGTATATGAAAATAGATGTGAATGAAATTACAATACTGTGGATACATTATTATTCATGGGTTACCAATTTTCGTGAATTTTGTTGAAAAAGGTGAACCAAGAATTTAAATATTCAACAAAGAACAAATTTTCTTTAGGTTGATATACAGAGTTTTAGTAAGACAATGAAATCAAATATCCACGAAAATACATTGTTTTCTCAAACCACGAAAATTGGTAGCCATGAAAATAATATAATCCACAGTAAGTTACATTAACGTCACCTCTGTTAAACAGTATTAAAGCTTTATATCAAGGGTTTTCCGACGATGAATTTGCCTTCAACAGTTTATGTACAATTATTATTTAGAAAACAATCTATGTATGATATTTTGCATTAGTAACAATACAAAAATAAACTTGTATGTCTTCTGTTAGGTAAAACCAAAGTGACAGGTCACTTAGAATTAAACTCACCCAATACATAAAAGATGGATGGCCAGCCTCCTGCAAATCCATATTTACATAAAACAGCCGCTAATGGAAAGGTTATCACATTACCAACTTGTGCTCCTGTAATATAATAATTTTCAGACACACCAGTAAAACAATTCATAATGTATATATATATTTTTTTTTTTTTTCGATACTTCTAACTAAATGACACAGAAAAAAGACATCTCTCTTTTTGCCACTACAGACATATTAAAAAACAAGCATTCTTTGAGTATTGCATAGCAATACAAAGTCCCCTACCAGTTAAAAATTCATTGTATTGGAACTAAATTCTAACTTGATCTATAACTTGTCATGGTGTAAACTATATAACAAATATCAAGTCAATATCTTCAAGCATGACGAAAAAAAGTGTTGAAAACTGATTATTTAAGTGAATTTTCACCATAACTCTGCACAAAATCATCAGACCAAAACAAAATTTGAACTTGATCTGTAACTTGCCATGATAAAACTATATACCAATTTTCAAATCAATATCTTCAAGCATGACGAAAAAAAGTGCGGAAAACTGATAATTTGAGTGAATTTTCTAAGTCCAAGGACCATAACTCTGCACAAAATCATCAGACTGGAACAAAATTCAAACTTGATCTGTAACTTGTCATGATAAAACTATATACCAATTTTCTAATCAATATCGTCAAGCATGAAGAAAAAAAGTGTGGAAAACTGATTTGCCGGACAGACAGACAGACAGACAGACAGACAGACAGACGGACGGAGTGCAAACCTAAAGCCCCCATTCGACTTCGTTGGTAGGGGATTAAAAACAATTAAAGAATTACTTGCAATCAAGAAAAATATATTTCTAGATCTTTGGAGCTTTAAGTACAACAGAAGATTTTTTTAGATTGCCTGTTTGTAAATTTGTGAAAAAAAACAATTTCACCTTGTTTGAGGCCAGATTTGATTGGCTGAATATTGTTGACTATGACCATCTTTTATTTTTAATTAATAGAATCTGAAATAAACTATTTTTTTCTGTCAATTGAATATTTTAACAAAATCATGTGATGATATTTTCAGGATTGCGCAGTTTGAATAAGTTATAAAGTTTGTGTTTTGTGTGGTTCATGCTACAATTGTGTACAGGTAGACATGGTAGAGTTGAAAAATACACATGTTCTATTGTTTAATTGATACATATATAAGATTTAGGGAAAATCTACTCAAGAGAAATAAATACTATACCTAGAACTTTAATATCCAATGAAGAGGAAGATTTTATTACGTTATACCTGCATAAGAAAAAGCTGTAAGTTTACTTCTCTCCATTGGTGGTGCCCAGTTACCCCACAAAGCATGCATCGCTGGAAAAACTGCACCCTAAAATACATTCATTAACATATAGTATAATTAATAAAACACTGCAAAAAGACAGATTTCATTTTACAGTCATATTTTTTAATCATCTAATACAATATTGGAAAGTCTAGACATTAGAGAACAGGCTATTCTAATTGTCTAATTGTCATTTTATTGCAAATAAGCAGACATAAATTTATATCATCCTTTATAGATGAAAATTTATTGATATGATTTTTATTTTGCCAACCTTATTGCAAATAAGAAGAACACCATTGCATGTATCGCTCACCTTGAGAAAAAAATCACCAGTTTGAAAATCAGGACTTGTATATGCACATACTATAGTAACTCAATCTGTTGCTGGTTATTTATACAATTAACATGTTTAACCTATCTCCTAAAGTGTTTTAATTTTCAGAGTACAAAAATGTAGATAAATCTTATCATGCTGATCATTTTTGCAATTTGCACTTTTAACCTAGCTTTTTAGATAAAAAAATGCAAAAAATTGGAAGAAATGTATATTTCAGGGGGGGAATAACTCAAAAACAGGTTGACAGATTTTTCTCCACGTTTCAGTGTTGAAAGGTAAAAAAATTAACATTTCAGTGATAATAAATGTGAAACATGGGGACAGATTTTTCCAAAACTTTCAGGGTAGCTAGAATTTGTTCTGCTGACAATTTTGAGTTTTTCTCTAATTGCTAAGGTTTTAAAGAAACTAACCAAAACTGTAGTTTGACCCCTATGTTCTATTTTTAGATACTGCAGCCATTTTGGTTGACCAATCTGGACTAAAATCACAAACTTTATAGTTGACATCCTATAAATCAAGCAGACAAACTTTGGTTTCAATCCATTAAGCAGATTCAGAAGAGAAGTTTTCAAACAGACTGTAATAACACTTGATACAGTGATCTTATAAGTGTAAAACTTATTTGTGTGCATAGAGTAACAATGAAACCTTGAAACAGTCAAATATTTTCTTGTAGTAAACAAATCATACATTTCTTGAAATTTACAACAGTTACTACATCTCTTTTAAACTTGTATAACATTGATACTTACTGAAGAAAACCCAACAAGAATTCTAAGTACAATCAGAAATGTACCGGTAGGATCAACGTTTGCTGCTAATGGAGTGAATAATGTAGCTATTGTGGCCATACACATACTCCACCCAAAAACTCGTTTGCCACCAAATTTTGTGGCCAGCCATCCACCAGGTATCTGTGTAGCAAGGTATCCCCAGAAGAAAGCACCAAGAATTAATCCTTGTACTGTTTTACCCCATATAAATTCACCATCCTGAAATGGAAAGAAACTTTTAATAAATTAGGGAGCTACCATTTGATTTTTATGGGGGACAAGGATGAAATTTGAAAAAAGAGGCAGGACAGGAGTTTTGAGTAAAAAAAAAGGCAGGATGAGCAACTTTACCAAAAAAAAAGGCAGGATGAAAATTTATGTAAAAAAAAGTCAGGAAAAACTAATAAAAAAAATGTTCAATAGATATGTGTACTTACCTCAAAGTTACTGGTACCTGTAGTATTTAGACCAGAGCCACATCCAACCTCAATCTTTGTTACATTTCCATTTTGGTCTGGTGAGTTTGTCTGTATGGCTGTTCTGTTTACCATACAGACAATGGCAACACTCATATTCACACGTAAGGCATAAACATTGATAAATCCAAAGAAGCCTAGAATAGCCAGACCAAGTCGACTGGATGTCCACCATGGTACTAAAAAATAAAACATTACTTTACATTAGAAATTGTAGAAAAATAATAAAATAAATCAAAATTCTACCAAAATATTTACACATGCATGACTCTAATCTTAAAACTTATTGCAATTAAAAAAATGCTTCCATGAATTGGTTCCTTCAGATTTCTGTTTCTTTCTCTTTGTGAAAGGTATAGTAAACACATCAGCATGTGTTGATTCACTGAAAAATTACACTTGTGTCAAAGTTGGGTACATTTTAGAGTGAATGCTGCTCATCATTGGGGATTTATCTCTGTAAATATCCCATAGGTTATAAGTATTTATTAATTTTTATTTTGAAGAAAATACGTTTGTTTTCATTAATCACTTTTGGTAAGTGACTTTTCCAAAAATCAAAGAAGTTGCCAGAATGATCCCATTGAAAACCTTAGAAACAATAAGGTAACCAGAAAAGCTGCTGTCTTTATTTGCAAGTAGTTTTGTAATACTTCCCCATACCTCCAAAATATTTTTATTTTGCACAGTAAATTTAACCTCATTTGGGTGGCTTCAACATGGTCAAATCCAACCTGTAACCAAGATTAGGTTGGCTTGAGCCTGGGACCTGACATCTCATGTAAAAGGACCTGTGACCTTTCAAATGTTCAAAACCAAGATCTGTGTAGTGAGCATACAAGTGACCTGGTGACCTAATGATATTTTTAAATGTAACCATGACCTAAGGGGTTATCCTACTAAAGGCCCATTTTGAATATATATCCCAAACAGATTATTATAACCAATTTGCCTGGGGTGTTTTTCTTTTTGCGGATAGACTTCTTACGGGTTAGCTCCCCAACTAAAATCTTGCAAGTATGGTAGGCTAGCACAAAGAAGTTAAAATACCACATACATCCTTAGGTCAGGGTTTTTAAATTTGTTAGTATAGAGATTTTTTATGTGTGAAAGTCGGTTGGTTGGGAAAAAAAAGAAAAAAATATCTTACAAGACAGAAATATGTATAGATTAAAAATATATTTCAGCTTACTAACAATAGATTTGGTCTGCTTTTTCTTAATTTTTAGTTCCAAACATTATTGCTCAGCTGTTTTAAATGTACAAAGATGCCATCATCATACATTTTTTGTCATATAAATTTTAAAAAGGTGGGTATCATTGACAAACAGGAAATAAATGGTCATATCACGAAAGAAAAAAAACAGCTACTTGTTGCTTATCAATTTAAGAAACCGTAGTGAATAATGAGCTTTGAACACGAAAACAAGTGAAACAGAAATTGCAAACACAATCGCACGAAAATAACACTTTATCATCTGTGTCATAAACAAAGTAGACCAATCCTATGGAAAACGATGATATCGGTTTCATCCTTTGTCAGCCAATCCCGCTTTAGATATCCAAATGGACGAACATTTTTTTTCCCAATCTATGAAACAAGAAAATTCTACATTTAGGAACATAAACGCTACGCTACGGATTATTTTTAGATTTTTATTCTTTTAAAATCATTTCTGCTAATGTTTTAACATGCTAAAATAATGCATTTAATTTCAGGCAAAGTTGCTGCTACACAGATATTTATATTTATATTTCAGAGATAATCTATTTGTTAGGGTCGGCAGGGAAAAAAAAGCATGAAATGTCAATTTTAATCTTTTTCTGAAAATGTGAAAAATAGGGTCAGCTGATCCGTAAACCAACAAATTGAAAAAACCCTTGCCTTAGGTTATTCTTTTTTTAGTTCTATTTTAACTCACTGTCTTTATTTTAGACACAAATAACAACTTCCACCAAATATGTTTTCCATAAATTCACAAACACACATTTAGGCCTGTTTGGTTATTACATCTAATTTGCCTACTTAATTCACAAGGCCACCCTTAAAAAAATTCTTTGTTTAATGTTGCCTACCCATGCCTTGTAGGGTTGGGTAAGTAGGTAGGGATTATATATTTTGTTACGTTTTCAACATAATCGTAGCCAGTGCCTTGCCTTTTAAAGTTAAATGCTTTTTGTGCTTCAGAAAGATTTTTAAAAACAATTTCTATCACTGCAGTAGCTGTGGAACCGTATGGTCTGCAAATTGTCAAAATAAATCATAAGGACTAGGAGCTATGAGCCATGGTCTGCAAAATGTCAAAAAATATCATAAGGACCTAAGAGCCACAGACTTGCATCTATCACTGCAGATGATACAGTTCACTCACTCAGTTACACAATTTAAATCACCTATTGTTGTGTAGATATCTATTGTTCTTCTATTGTCCATGTCAATCAATACCATTGTTACCTGAGAGGAGGCATCTAAGATTTAACCAAACTTAGTTTGTTTTTACACCTTATGTAGCAACGAAAAAAATTATCACAAAAAAATTTAACTTTCTAAAACATGTTTTAATGCATTCAGATTTTATATGGAATCAGGACAACTCTGACCAAAGACAAGTCAGACCAAGACAACTTGGACCAATTTGAAGACAACTCGGACTAGTTTAAAAGACAACTCAGACCACTTTTAAGACAACTCAGACCAATTGGAAAACTGAATGGGCCAATGTAAGGGACGCTTCTTATCTAGTTACATGTAAAAGACAATTCGGACCAGTTAGAAATATGTCTCAGGCCCATTTAAAGATAATTCTTATCAGGAGAAATTCATTTGTGAGATCAAAAACAGATTCAACAAAGTTAACAAGGTATTGGAGTAAACTTTCCTCTCAGAGCTTTAACGTTTTAAATGATGTATATTTTTTATTGTCAATTGTTTAAGTTTTTTTCTTCTGATCATTGTTTGAATCTGATGAGTACTGTTTCAGAACTTCTGTTTTTAAATATATATATATGGCATATGAAAAGACAGTAATAATATTTGTATTTCTTGTATTAGAACTTGCACTATTTCAAATCACTAACAATATTGTTTTTATAAAATATATGACAGGCACATGAACAGATACGTTTATAAATACAACAATAAATAACTTAAAATAGAATTAAAAAAAAAATTAAAATGGTCCGAGCAGTCTTCATGGTCTTTCAAACTTGTCTATGTTGCTTTCAGAAGTGGTCAGAATTGCCTTTACAACTGGTGCGAGTTGTCTTAAAAGTGGTCCAAAATGTCTTTAAAAATTGTCTGAGTTCTCTTCAAAACTGGTCCGAGTTGTCTAAAAATTGGTCCGAGTTGTCTGTGATCCGACTTGTCATGTATTTCTTATATATATATCTAGTGGATAATCGGCCTTAAAACTTTTCAAACTGCACATGTTTTTCTGTACTAAGAGCAATTTTCGGTCCATTTTATTTAATGTCCATTTGTTATAAAGAACTTTAAATTCTGTTGATTCAAGGAATTGTATAGACTATAGTTTTACTATATTATTATCCTTTGTTGATATTTAACACAATGTCTTACGGGACTTACCTGATTTTGGGTCAATTTCGTTTTCTGAAAGGTTATATTCTGCTTTGGTCATCTTTTTCTATAACGCGATCGAACTTTTTTCAAAAAAACATTTGGCTACCAAAAAATAATTGCAACGTGGGCATGCATGTTGATGATGCAACTACAGTCCGAATTAGTAAAGGAAACCTCCCGAAATAATCCGAATAAAACCAATAATCCTGGTAACCTCAACTGAGTCACTAACACAGAATATGGACCAATCTACGGTACCAGGCTATTTATGTATGGCGTGCAGTTTTATTAAAATGATATATATTATAATTGTTCCAGGATTAATTGTTAGGCCTAATTGTTACCGAGCACACAAAAGAAAACACTTACAGATATATACAAAATCAGATGCTAACTAACATTCAACAATGACAATGTGATATATCTGCACAACAAAATAAATGTCGCCGAGGGGGGGGGGGGGGGTCAAATTTGATGAGGTCAGAATATTTATTTCCAACTAAAAGGCGGCAAGATTAATTATTTCCACTTCGACCCGCGTGAGGTAAAATATTGTAAAATAGAAGTTTGCGAAAAATAGATGCATCTTGAAAAGCAAATCTATTTAGTTTGAATAATTTAAAGCCGCAAAATATTCTTTTCGTGTGTTATAAGGCAAAATTATTTATTTCCAACTTAATGGGGTCCAGAATATTTTATTTCCAAAATCTGCCAGCACCCTCTCTTTCGAGGCCCTTAATTGGAATAAAATCTTCTTCTTCAGTCCTACTTCATATTTATAGTAAGAAAATCGTTGCCCTACTTTTCCGTAGATACTATTCTACACCGTATACATGTCAGTGACTTATCAGTAGTACTAAAGGAGGAGTGAGGGGTCATTTTGCAGACAAATTGATCAAAGGTTAATTTCGGTCAATCGAGCTGGTAGTGGTTGTGTTAATTAAATGTAATATTACAACGATGATAGTGACTGAACAAGATATGTGATTATTCGACACATTAAAAGGGATATTTTAGTGTGTACTCAAATATAATGTTTATATACAAACGTATACGGTAAAAGACATACAAAGGGTAATGAATTGTGTTCCGGGTGCATTATAATTGAAATCTAAGGAATCAATGTATCACGTCGTGACGAATGATCTCACTACTTCCTATACTCATAAGAAGTAATCAATCATATAATGACATACATGGGTGATTAGAACATCAAAAATCTTCACAGACGAAACACCATTCAACTATAAGGTAAATGTTTTAATGAATCTTTTGATACCTTTTCTATGTTACCTTTAAATGCAACGTATGAAGCATAAAATTCATCTAAAAAAATTGGAAAATACCAAGTACAATGTTGATATACTTTTGGCACTTATTCGTTCAGAAAGTGAATACTTCTGATTAAATAAATAAACTTATTTGCATCTGATGTAAATGTTTAAAAATCAAAGTATTCCTTTTACTTGGTTTTCTTGTATAATCTTTACTTTTCAGATAAAGATGAAGATATGGATAAAAACAGTTTTAATCTTGGTTTATGTTTCTTTGGTAAAATGTCAAAATGCCGGTAACTTGGGAAATTTTGGAAGCACAGGAATGAATATGGGAACAAATACAGGCCCGACATTTGGAATGACACAAACTTTTCCCACAGGTCAAAATACAATGGGAGCAAATCAAAATGCCATGGGTATGACCCAGAATTCGTTTGGGATGAATCAGAATACATTTGCTAATGCAGGTACCAATTCCCTTGGAACAGCGACTTCCTTAACTTCAAATCCGGCAATAACCGTTGGCTCTGGAGGATCCCTTACCCCTGATCAACGATTCCTTAGTGTTGCTAGACTTCAGCCAACAGGACCAGCTCCATCTTCCGCAGGCACAGCACCTAATGCTGGTGGTGGATTTCAGTCGTTTGATCCGTTTTCAAATCAGGCAGGACAGGGGCCACCTGGTGCAGGAGGTTTCACAAACCAGGGACAAGGGTTTACAAACCAAGGCTTCACAAACCAGGGACAAGGTTTTACAAATCAAGGACAGGGGTTTACAAATCAAGGACAAGGATTTCAAAATCAGGGACAAGGATTTACAAACCAGGGACAAGATTTTTCAAATCAGGGGCAAGGATTTACAAATCAGGGACAAGGATTTACGAATCAAGGAAACCAGTTCAATGATCAGGGTCAAGGATTTGGTAACCGAAGAAATGGATTTGGAAACAATAACCAAAATACCTTTGGACTAGGAGATGGGGCAGATTTTTTTAATGATAATAATGTACAAACTTCGCAACAAAGCAATAACAACAATCAGCTTTTTGGACAACAAAGCGGACAATTTGGTGCGATGGGTGGATTTGCCAGAGGACCAATGATGGGAGGTCCCTTGTTTGCGGGATCACCATTTCAGACAGTTGGTGGGTTTTCAGGCTTTGGCGGAGGAGATGGGTTTGCATCGCCATTTAGTCCATTTGGAAGAAACATGGGAGCATCTTTTGACCAATTTAGTAGTCCTTTTGGTGGATCGACTTTATTTGCTGAGGCTCCATCATTTGGTGGAATGGGCGGCTTACCTGGATTTGGTGGGTCTGGCTTTGGTGACGGATTTGGTGGGTCTGGCTTCGGTGGTGGTCCAATATTTTTGGATGGAGGTATGTCAAGGTTGCTTCGCATGCGCATCTTGTATTGGTGAAAGTGTAAATTTGAATTCGATAAAATCCTTATCCAACCAATGATTAATAGCATAGAAGAGTTTTAAAAATCGAGAATGGGGTTCCTGGTCCATTTTTTTTACCTGGAATAATTTCTAACGTCGTTTGACTTCATTACGCCAAGTGAAATATGACAAACTTCCCTTGCATTTTTCAAGGCACGGGATCTAATTAAAAGTTGATTGAAATTTGTATAGTAAATAATCTAAAAATATTCTTGAAAGTTTAAGACTTTTGCATATTTTCCCCATTAAAACGAAATGTTATTCATTTCTGTACTTTGCTGTTGAAGGCAATATTGATGCAAAACTGCAAAAAAAATACACTTTTTGTAACATGTTGCATTGAATTTATTCGTTCAGTGTATGTTCAGTTGTTTTTGTTAATAGGTCTTTTGATTGAGTTAAGCCATTTCAATTGATATTTTATAGTGTGTCTTTCTATGTTGTGATGTTACACTATTGTTTCACGTAGGGTGAAGGTTGGCGCCTATCAAAACGTTTAAACCGCTGCATTTGTTTGCACCTGTCCTAAGTCAGAAACATGATGTTCAGTGGTTGTCGTTTGTTGATGTGCATGGTTCATAAGTGTTTCTCGTTTCTCGTTTTTTATATAGATTAGACCGTTGGTTTTCATGTTTGAATGGTTTTACACTAGTCATTTTTGGGGCCCTTTATAGCTTGCTGTTCGGTGTGAGCCAAGGCTCCGTGTTGAAGGCCGTACTTTGACCTATAATGGTTTACTTTTACAAATTGTGACTTGGATGAAGAGTTGTCTCATTGGCACTCATACCACATCTTCTTATATCTATTGAAGGACATCCATTACCAAAATAAATTAATTTCGTATCTGAAAGCCAATCGATAGATTTACTTCCGATAACATTTTGGATAAAAAAAAACTTTTATTCATTTTTGGATAAATAGTTCTTTGCTAAAATATTTCAAATTGTAGTTTTTGAGCCATCTTTATGCATTTATTATACGGTTTCACGTGAAGAAATACGACATAAAATAACAACATCCGAGTAAACGAAACAAAGATACTGTCAGTTTTATGATTGATTGAACGACCTTTTTAATATGCCTCTAGTGGGACTATACCTCTTGAACATGATCAACAACAAAATCAAAAAGCTTTTGAATTCTAAGCTAAAAAAAATCAAAGGGGTTGGACCAATTTCCCCTGAATTTTTATCAAAAAGTCCAACATTTTCTAAAATTCACAGTAAGACAGCTTTCATGATGAATATATGATTTTGATGTTCTAATAACATTATGGCACATCTCTCAACATGTAACCATGTTATCAATGTCTATAGGTCGCTTAAAACTTCAATACTGGTAGATTTTGGCGATTTCTTAGTAATTATATAAAAAGGAAAGGGGAATTACCCTTAATTCTACCAAAAACAAAAAATCGTATTCGCTGCATGAAAAGTCATATTTTGTCTTTCAGATACTAATTATTTTAATTTGGTTAAAGGAAATCTAAATTAAAATATTGATCTCTGATTTCATTATGCTCATAACTCACGGGATCAAATATATATTATATAGACATGATATGTTATTCAAACCCAAATTTAACAACATATCCATGCATATGAACAAACTTAGGAAGATACCAAAATGAATTTGATTCTTCATATTCGCATTTCGAAAACTTATTTCTAGGCAATTTTTAGAATTTGGTCATTCAGCTCCTCAAGTTTTCAAGCATTTATGCCTCAATGAGTTTCAAATATTTTGGTGTGAGCGTTCCTGGTGAAAATAAACCCAGAAAAGCTTCGGACATACCAAATGTATAAAGTGTTTATTTTTCATATTTGAAATTTAAAGATCTAAATTTCTTAATTAGTTTCTACTTTGCAAAAGAAATAAACTATAAACTTTGTCGCGTGTTCTTAAAATTTTGTTAAATTATGATATTTTATTTCGAACAGTAGTGGTTTTTTTATAACTTTTAATCCTGCATCAAAGCTTGTAATTTTTCCTTTCTAGGAAAACAAATAATTAAATATCTTTGTCTTCCTATAACCCAAAAAAACTAAAAGTTGAAATGATGTAATCATTCCATGCAGGTGTTTATAATGAACGTGCATTTCAGTTGTGAGTTTTAGTGCATTTCGACTATATATACATGTTTTGCCCCGAGAAATTGTCATGGTTGATTTACAAGAAATCAGGACAAAATTGAAAAAAATGTTATAACGCAGATTACATCGTTTGTACAGGGAATGTTATTATTTTTAACTTTATGAGTCCCTTTAATTAAGGATAAGCGTTTAGTTCACGGTTATGGTATGGTAACGGAAAGAATGGTTAGGGCTTCATGTAGTGTTAGGTTTTTGTAAAGTTTAGGCAAAACTTCTATTTGAACTCCCCTTACCTGTTTATTTTGCTACTTCCGTCAACCAGGGGATTCAAATGAGTCCTTCCCTCGAATATTTCCCAAGGCAAAACGTAAAGATGTTAAAGAAATTTCAGTTATTTATATTTTGAAATCCTAAGTTCAATATAAAACACAATGTTGTATTAAAGAACATAACAGATTAAACAAAAACAAAATACAAACCGGACAATGATTTTATAAAAGAACTAATTAATGCCATAATCATTGTCCTATTGTCTGTTAGTGTTATATGTGTTGCGTACAAGTCGATAAAGACTTTTGTACAAGTTATCATTATTTTGACTTCCACCTTCAATAAATAACAAGCTAACATGTTTAACCCCTCCACATTCTGTACTGATGATGTATGTGCCTGTCCCAAGTTAGGAGCCTGTAATTCAGTGGTTGTCGTTTGTTTATGTGTTACATATTTGTTTTTCGTTCCTTTTTTGTACATAAATTAGGCCGTTAGTTTTCTCGTTTGAATTGTTTTACATTGTCATTTCGGGGCCTTTTATAGCTGAGTGTGCGGTATGGGCTTTGCTCATTGTTGAAGGCCGTACGGTGACCTATAGTTGTTAATTTCTGTGTCATTTGGTCTCTTGTGGAGAGTTGTCTCATTGGCAATCATACCACATCTTCTTTTTTATAATTATGTTTCAATAAATAACAAGCTTTATGTTTTACTCACACAACCTAACATTAACCAGTTCTCTTTGACTTACATCTGCTAATGAGGACACCAGATTTGGTAAAATTATATCTATATTTCTGTTTCACGTTCATCAGATTGTAAGTCTTCAAATAAAGTATTATTAAAACTGTTAATCAGATTGAAATATAAAGCTGTTGCTTGTAGTCACGAAAATACACGTATGACATTAATAAGCAAGTAAAAAATACCAATATATGTTTTCGGTATAATGTCAAAATCCTATTTAATGTCAGATAAGTATATAAAACAGATTTAATGTTCACTGTTTCGGAGATTTATATATATATATATACATGTATACACATATATATATATATATATACATGGTTATTTAGACTTTTCATTATTCAAACAATAGTTGATATAAGTTCCAGTTGAATTTGAGATGACCCCCCCCCCCCCCTTTTTAATGCACATCTCAGCCTTTTATTATAATTCTTATTAAAAGAAGAATACGTTTCTGTACATGAGACATCAACATTTTTAAGCTATTAATGAGGTATTGAAGTGTAAAGTATAGATACACAAGACTTTCTAATTCTACTATATGATAAAAAAAAAAGTTCAAATTATTAAATGTATTCCATAAAATTTTGGAATATTTTAGAATCACATCTACCAGAGTATATTTTGCCACAAATCGTCTTAAAATCGTGTCAAATTTGGAAATACGCTTCCAATTGAAATGTTCCCTTTAGGCTTCAATCAAGGACATATACTTCAATCAAGTAATGACAGTGAACATTTTAATAATTTATACATCAAATTAAACTCACAATGTTTTCAACAAAATGCAAAAAAAAAAACAAACAAAAAAAACGATAAATACTACATTCGTGACCACGCTGAAAGAGCAAAATAATTTGTTAAAATTATTTTATTTTCGCAGGACACCATAAGTGCTGCGATATTTTTTTTTCTATTTATCATACTATACATATCTCTAACACCAGTAACGTTCCATTTTTCTTTTCTTTTGCAGGCGGTATGTTTGGGAAGAAGTAACTGTTACGCCAAAGACTTAGAAAAGCTTAGAAATTACATTTCTTTTATATTTTTAGTGTTGACGTCATTTTTAAGTGCATATAGTTAAATAGTATTGACTTTGTCTGTAAATGTGTCTGTAAAGTTAACCCCACCGCCTAAAATCATAATAACGAACGACTGCAACAGATATGAATAACACAGATTTGTGAAGCTATCAATGAGACAGCAACCTGACAACACAATATAAAAATAAGAAGATTTGGTATAATTGCCAATGAGACAACGCTCCATCAAAGAATTAATGACATAGAAGTTAACAACTATAGGGTACTGTACAGCCTTCAACAATGAGCAAAAACAAGCCCTTAAAAGACGCCGTTGATTCGATAAAAATCAGATTGCATGTCATTTTTGTGAATTTGAGATATATGTTGAATATCGAGATGAAATCGTGTCATAAAAAATAACTTACCGGAACTGTTTTTGAGATAAATGAAACTCAAAATTGATAATTTTTGTAACTTATTGTTGAAATTTTCTGCCAACTTTTAATTTTTACTCAAATTGGTATTTTTGACAATCAAACATTGCTTTTAAGTTAAATAAAAACAGCTGACTAAATTGTGTAAATGAAAAAAATCGGGAAAAAACATGCAATGAACAAACAGCCGTACTGGTAGTTAAAGCGTAAACACACACAGGAATTTAAACTATGCAAAAATAAACAAGAAACAAATAACGAACTTATTTAAAACAACAACAAAAAAGGAAAAAAATATATAATATGGAAACGTCAAATACTGGACTACACCCATGAAACGGTGAAACAAAACAACTATGAACTGTATCGATTGTCTCTCGCGTAGCGCTCTCGCCCCCAGCGCATGAGTCGTGGGTTCGCTTCACTGCCAGGGCAAATAGCAAACGAGTAAGAAGGACTGGTCGGTATATGAACGGACCATAGATATTGGACCAAAGTATATGTGTCCGAGTATAGAAAGATATTTTTTTCCTGCAGATTGTTATACCTTCTGAGCAATTACACTTACGGAAAATCCAGCAAAGGGTATTGATTTGTCGGATTATCCAATAAGTATTCGTAACCTGCGATTTTTTGCTATATATTTCATATAAAACGACGGGTTAATAAAAAATATTAAGAGGTAATTTTTTAGTTGGATTTTTTTTTATCAACTTGGTACTATATGTATTAGAAGCAGAATTGTCACAGGTTTATTTGCGGTTATTTTTTTGTTGTGAAGCTTTTTTTCATTTTCTGATGATGCAAACAAATTCATTATTATTTTTGTCACGGAAATTTGCAATAAATTTCAACAAAAAATTTGTAAAAAATATTATGCATTGTCACATCAGGAGAATACAAAAACAACTGAAGACAAAATTATGAACAAATAAACAAATACACTTCAGACAATTCTGCGTCGTTTTATATATTCATATGATCGTCCTGAATATACATGTAATAATTTCTACTGAACGTTAAACAGTCATAATGACATTTATTCAATGCAGTAACAAGTGTTTAAAAGTTTCCTAATTTCATTGAAGATACTACAAACAGACGCCTCATCTTTGTCAATTTTCATCGTATTCAAGGGTACAATACTAGAACAAAGTTTGTCAAATCTAAACTTCTAGAAATTCTAGAATAAAATTATCAGAAGAGAAAAACTCAATTATGGTTTTATACACAATTAAACGACTCTGGTTAGACATGTCAGATGTATAAGATTCCTGCCACTGTTTAATTTTACTTATAATGTTTTGTTGAAATATCAAATAATTGTAGCAAACATACAAAAAGTTGTTTTATGCAAACCTAATATCCCACATTTAGGAAGGGCATATCTCTAAAACGACACAACAAATCTTCATCTAAAGAGGGTTAACACAGTTAGTTTTTATAACCGATATTCCCTCAGGTCCTCATAAAAGTGAAAAGTAGCAATTTCGAAATCAGCGTGGGCTCAGTATTCCCTTCCACTATAGGTCAAATTCTAATCATTTCGTGATAGAATTTCATGCTATCTATCAAGCATAAACCTCTACTTAAATCTTTTATGGAGTTCACAAGGAATAGGGCTGTATACGTCTGATCTCCCAGTCAAAAATCATGGTTGAAGCCTTACTTTGACCTACAGTTGCCATATCTTTTCTGTGACGTCATATGGTCTCTGGTAGAGAGTAATCTCTTTGTCAATAATACCATGCAAATCTTCTTATTCTTAAATACATTAATTTAAATTGAAAACTATATAAACCAACTGAGACAGGATATACATCCATACATCATGAGAGATAATCCCGGTCATAAATTGGAAAACGAAGGTATGTTTTGTTGATTTTTATGAAATAAAAGTCTCATGAAATATCATTTTCATCTTTATAAGGAACCA
The DNA here is from genome assembly GCF_021869535.1 of Mytilus californianus. Taxonomy (NCBI): domain Eukaryota; kingdom Metazoa; phylum Mollusca; class Bivalvia; order Mytilida; family Mytilidae; genus Mytilus; species Mytilus californianus. The sequence continues at coordinate 24,102,898 of NW_026262679.1, read as the reverse complement.
CAAGCGTTGACTCAAACATTACTCGATGAAATGACTACCTTATAGGTCTGTAAAGTTAACATGTCTGCGTAATCAATAAAGAGCACTTGAAACTATTGAAATCATCCACCAAATCCCATCCCTCGTTGCCCAACAAGACTTAATTGAACTTGTCATTTTATACTATGAAACTTGGTTTTTTTTCTCTTTCTGTCTAATTTAATGAAATGAGGTGATGTATCATTGAAAAATGCTTTCAATGAACATCATAGGTTGGAGTAAAGCAGAAAACCATGACCAAAAATAAATCAACAAATGGACAAAAAAACAGTCTACAAAACACTTCTCAGAAAACTAAAGATAAAGCAACATTAACTTAACCGAAAAACCAGGATTAATCCCTGAATAATCAGCAATTACTGCTATCTAGTGACATCTGCCGTATTCTTTCTGTAACAAAATCCATGAGGCATATCCAGTCACTACATCACACAATTGCAAATTAGTTAAAATCACTTGTCTTTCACGAAGACCTTATTTAATTTATAAACCATCGGTATATGTTATTTGTCTAACCATAACAACTATAACATAATGAGAGTTTGATTAAAAGGAAGAAAAATGATTTGTGCCTGTCCCATGTCAGGAGTCTGTATTTCAGTATATGTCATTGGTTGCTGTCTGTCATCCTGTGCCATGTCAGGAGTCTGTATTTCAGTATTTGTCATTGGTTGCTGTCTGTCATCCTGACCCATGTCAGGAGTCTGTATTTCAGTATTTGTCATTGGTTGTTGTCTGTCATCCTGTACCATGTAAGGAGTCTGTATTTCAGTATTTGTCGTTGGTTGATGTCTGTCATCCTGTACAATGTCAGCAGTGTATTTCAGTATTTGTCATTGGTTGTTGTCTGTCACCCTGTTCCATGTCAGGAGTCTGTATTTCAGTATTTGTCATTGGTTGTTGTCTGTCATCCTGTCCCATGTCAGGAGTCTGTATTTCAGTATATGTCATTGGTTGCTGTCTGTCATTCTGTGCCATGTCAAGAGTCTGTATTTCAGTATTTGTCATTGTTTGCTGTCTGTCATCCTGACCCATGTCAGGAGTCTGTATTTCAGTATTTGTCATTGGTTGTTGTCTGTCATCCTGTTCCATGTCAGGAGTCTGTATTTCAGTATTTGTCATTGGTTATTGTCTGTCATCCTGTCCCATGTCAGGAGTCTGTATTTCAGTATTTGTCATTGGTTGTTGTCTGTCATCCTGTCCCATGTCAGGAGTCTGTATTTCAGTATTTGTCATTGGTTGTTGTCTGTCATCCTGTCCCATGTCAGGAGTCTGTATTTCAGTATTTGTCATTGGTTGTTGTCTGTCACCTTGTCCCATGTCAGGAGTCTGTATTTCAGTATTTGTCGTTGGTTGATGTCTGTCATCCTGTACCATGTCAGGAGTGTATTTCAGTAATTGTCATTGGTTGTTGTCTGTCATCCTGTACCATGTCAGGAGTCTGTATTTCAGTATTTGTCATTGGCTGTTGTCTATCACCCTGTTCCATGTCAGGAGTCTGTATTTCAGTATTTGTCATTAGTTGTTGTTTGTCATCCTGTCCCATGTCAGGAGTCTGTATTTCAGTATTTGACATTGGTTATTGTCTGTCACCCTGTTCCATGTCAGGAGTCTGTATTTCAGTATTTGTCATTGGTTGCTGTCTGTCATCCTGACCCATGTCAATAGTCTGTATTTCAGTATTTGTCATTGGTTGTTGTCTGTCATCCTGTACCATGTCAGGAGCATGTATTTCAGTACTTGTCATTTGTTGTCTGTAATCCTGTACCATGTAAGGAGTCTGTATTTCAGTATTTGTCGTCGGTTGTTGTCTGTCATCCTGACCCATGTCAGGAGTCTGTATTTCGTATTTGTCATTGGTTGTTGTCTGTCATCCTGTACCATGTCAGGAGTCTGTATTTCAGTATTTGTCATTGGTTGTTGTCTGTCATCCTGTACCATGTAAGGAGTCTGTATTTCAGTATTTGTCGTTGGTTGATGTCTGTCATCCTGTACCATGTCAGGAATGTATTTTTGTATTTGTCAGTGGTTGTTTTTTTCATCCAGTCCCATGTCAGGAGTCTGTATTTCAGTATATGTCATTGGTTGCTGTCTGTCATTCTGTGCCATGTCAGGAGTCTGTATTTCAGTATTTGTCATTGGTTGCTGTCTGTCATCCTGACCAATGTCAGGAGTCTGTATTTCAGTATTTGTCATTGGTTGTTGTCTGTCATCCTGTACCATGTCAGGAGTGTATTTCAGTATTTGTCATTGGTTGTTGTCTGTCACCCTGTTCCATGTCAGGAGTCTGTATTTCAGTATTTGTCATTGGTTGTTGTCTGTCATCCTGTCCCATGTCAGGAGTCTGTATTTCAGTATTTGTCAATGGTTGTTGTCTGTCATCCTGTCCCATGTCAGGAGTCTGTATTTCAGTATTTGTCATTGGTTGTTGTCTGTCATCCTGTCCCATGTCAGGAGTCTGTATTTCAGTATTTGTCATTGGTTGTTGTCTGTCACCCTGTTCCATGTCAGGAGTCTGTATTTCAGTATTTGTCATTGGTTGCTGTCTGTCATCCTGACCCATGTCAAGAGTCTGTATTTCAGTATTTGTCATTGGTTGTTGTCTGTCATCCTGTACCATGTCAGGAGCATGTATTTCAGTACTTGTCATTTGTTGTCTGTAATCCTGTACCATGTAAGGAGTCTGTATTTCAGTATTTGTCGTCGGTTGTTGTCTGTCATCCTGACCCATGTCAGGAGTCTGTATTTCAGTATTTGTCATTGGTTGTTGTCTGTCATCCTGTACCATGTCAGGAGTCTGTATTTCAGTATTTGTCATTGGTTGTTGTCTGTCATCCTGTACCATGTAAGGAGTCTGTATTTCAGTATTTGTCGTTGGTTGATGTCTGTCATCCTGTACCATGTCAGGAATGTATTTTTGTATTTGTCAGTGGTTGTTTTTTTCATCCAGTCCCATGTCAGGAGTCTGTATTTCAGTATATGTCATTGGTTGCTGTCTGTCATTCTGTGCCATGTCAGGAGTCTGTATTTCAGTATTTGTCATTGGTTGCTGTCTGTCATCCTGACCCATGTCAGGAGTCTGTATTTCAGTATTTGTCATTGGTTGTTGTCTGTCATCCTGTACCATGTTAGGAGTCTGTATTTCAGTACTTGTCATTTGTTGTCTTTCATCCTGTACCATGTAAGGAGTCTGTATTTCAGTATTTGTCGTTGGTTGATGTCTGTCATCCTGTACCATGTCAGGAGTGTATTTCAGTATTTGTCATTGGTTGTTGTCTGTCACCTTGTCCCATGTCAGGAGTCTGTATTTCAGTATTTGTCATTGGTTGTTGTCTGTCATCCTGTTCCATGTCAGGAGTCTGTATTTCAGTATTTGTCATTGGTTGTTGTCTGTCACCCTGTTCCATGTCAGGAGTCTGTATTTCAGTATTTGTCATTGGTTGTTGTCTGTCATCTTGTCCCATGTCAGGATCGAGTCTGTATTTTAGTATTTGTCATTGGTTGTTTTTTTTCATCCTGTCCCATGTCAGGAGTCTGTATTTCAGTATTTGTCATTGGTTGTTGTCTGTCATCCTGTTCCATGTCAGGAGTCTGTATTTCAGTATTTGTCATTGGTTGTTGTCTGTCACCCTGTTCCATGTCAGGAGTCTCTATTTCAGTATTTGTCATTGGTTGTTGTCTGTCACCCTGTTCCATGTCAGGAGTCAGTTTTTCAGTATTTGTCATTGGTCGTTGTCTGTCACCCTGTTCCATGTCAAGAGTCTGTATTTCAGTATTTGTCATTGGTTGTTGTCTGTCATCCTGTTCCATGTCAGGAGTCTGTATTTCAGTATTTGTCATTGGTTGTTGTCTGTCACCCTGTTCCATATCAGGAGTCTGTATTTCAGTATTTGTCATTGGTTGTTGTCTGTCACCCTGTTCCATGTCAGGAGTCTCTATTTCAGTATTTGTCATTGGTTGTTGTCTGTCACCCTGTTCCATGTCAGGAGTCAGTTTTTCAGTATTTGTCATTGGTTGTTGTCTGTCATCCTGTACCATGTTAGGAGTCTGTATTTCAGTACTTGTCATTTGTTGTCTTTCATCCTGTACCATGTAAGGAGTCTGTATTTCAGTATTTGTCGTTGGTTGATGTCTGTCATCCTGTACCATGTCAGGAGTGTATTTCAGTATTTGTCATTGGTTGTTGTCTGTCACCTTGTCCCATGTCAGGAGTCTGTATTTCAGTATTTGTCATTGGTTGTTGTCTGTCATCCTGTTCCATGTCAGGAGTCTGTATTTCAGTATTTGTCATTGGTTGTTGTCTGTCACCCTGTTCCATGTCAGGAGTCTGTATTTCAGTATTTGTCATTGGTTGTTGTCTGTCATCTTGTCCCATGTCAGGATCGAGTCTGTATTTTAGTATTTGTCATTGGTTGTTTTTTTTCATCCTGTCCCATGTCAGGAGTCTGTATTTCAGTATTTGTCATTGGTTGTTGTCTGTCATCCTGTTCCATATCAGGAGTCTGTATTTCAGTATTTGTCATTGGTTGTTGTCTGTCACCCTGTTCCATGTCAGGAGTCTCTATTTCAGTATTTGTCATTGGTTGTTGTCTGTCACCCTGTTCCATGTCAGGAGTCAGTTTTTCAGTATTTGTCATTGGTCGTTGTCTGTCACCCTGTTCCATGTCAAGAGTCTGTATTTCAGTATTTGTCATTGGTTGTTGTCTGTCATCCTGTCCCATGTCAGGATCGACTCTGTATTTTAGTATTTGTCATTGGTTGTTGTTTGTCATCCTGTCCCATGTTAGGATCGAGTCTGTATTCAAGTATTTGTCATTGGTTGTTTTCTGTCATCCTGTCCCATATCAGGATCGAGTCTTTATTTCAGTATTTGTCAGTAGAGGAAACACAACACTGAAAAATAATAGCACATAATACAACACTGAAAAATAGTAGCACATAATACAACACTGAAAACAAAAGCAAAAGCACGAACCCCTTTAAAACAAAACTAGGGGTGAAATCATTGTACTCGGAAATGTTTACTCGGATGGTCAACATGATACGGTTCGTTGCTTAACATTCCTATACAGTGTGCTGTTTTTCATCGGTTTACCATTTTCATTCCCATTGATATACTTACACTTGGTATTTTTTCGTAAACAATTGATTGATATAAAGGAAAAGCAGGAATATATGATATATCAATAATTTAGAATATAAAAATCCCAACACGCACTTGACAAAACCAAAAATAAAAGTCACAATGCTTTTTTTGCTGCCCTTCTTCTCGAATTCACAGCGAGTCCTTCAACACGAAGCACTAGCTCGCACCTCACTGCAAGTTTTTGTCATATTTGTTTTTCGTAGATTGTTTTGTTATATATTAAACCGTTAGTTTTCTTGTTTGAATTGTTTCAAATTTTTCATGTCGGGCCTTTTATAGCCGACTAAACGGTATATGCTTTTCTCATTGTTGAAGGTCGTATATTGGCCTATAATTGCTTATATCCATTCATTTTAACTCTGGTACATAGTTGTCTCATTGGCAATCATACCACATCATTGTCCCCTTATTTTTATATTAAGAGGGGCCCTGCATCGGTCTTAATGAAATTCTTGCTAGATTTCGATCACACTACATCTGTGCACTGGAGAACACAAGTCCGAGATAATATAAACAAATTAAAGATGTAACAAGCAAAGAAATCTATTGCAAATACTGTCATAATGTGCCCGACAAACTCATGTCCTGATTTATATATTCCTGGTAATACAAAAGAAACAATACAAAATTTTAGACAACCACATTAAGGTCGATTTGTTAGATCATGGAAGTGTTATAGTACATCTATGGTAAGATAAATTGGCAGGAAATGGTATATGAATAAGTCAAATGGTTCGGATGGACTGCCATTAACGCAATTTATAAGTAATTCAGATTGTAAAATAATTTCGACAAACTAACAAACCGAAAGAGAAAAAGGGAAGTTTTAAAAATAGGCAGGACCAATATTTCAAACCAACTGATCATAAACGTCAACTTTTAAGTGTTTTTAAAACGAAATTGAATAACAAAAAACAAAAATGATAGGACAACTAAATTTTCAGTACAATGATTGACACAACCAGTACGAAACTAGATAATATTTGATCAAATAAACTAAAAATTATGAATGCAAACACAATTTTGGGTTGGGTGGGTATAAGAATCCTCTCCGTCTTTATTTTTCTTCTATAAAGCAAACATACTCCTAAACATTAATAAATTTCAGTGAATCTTTATATAGTGGAAGTACAACATACTGGCATGTGCAAGCAGCTAGCGAAATACCTGTAGCCCAAAGTTTTTTAAAGGGTAAGTTTGTTCCAAATTTGGTTCCATTTTTTTCATAAGTTTGGTGTTCTTCATAATGTAACAAGAAATTCATCTGCAAAATAACACTGGGTCGTGGTAGTTTGAGGCATCAGACAAGGATCAATGCAGCTGATTGTGACCTAATACGAGAACATTATACAGAATCAATATGAAAACACAAACACCAATGCATTAAAATAACCACCAAAAAGCGGCGTCTTACTGCATGAGAACAGTATGACATTCGGAACTAATACAGGATCAATTTGAAAATACCGATTTTTTGACACCTAGCTGAGTTGAAATTTCCACCAAAAATAGTGTCTATTTTCTTGAGTTACTTTTTTGATGTTTTTTTTTTTGTGCTTCGTGTCGACATTTCCCAGTGATTTTTAAAGTTTTGTCTTATAGTGTGCTGTTACGCCACCTTTCCATGTAAGGGGAGGGTTGAGCTCAACACTTGGAACTGTGTCTTTCCGACATTAGTTCATGCATGTCAAAAAATATCTTAAAACTTAATCAAGATAAAACCGAACTTATCATATTCACACCGAAACATCTGAAGGCAAATGTACCAAATCTCCAACTCAAAGTCGGCAATACTGTGGTAAGTAGTTTATCCTGCGTGAAAAACCTATAGGAATATATTTTGATCAATATCATACGATGGAACGGCAAGTTTCTGCCATAGTAAAATCTTGTCATTTTCACATCAGTAATATTGGACGCATTCGCAGCTTTATAACAACAACCGCTTGCAAGACACTAGTGAACAGTCTAGTAACATCCAGACTTGATTATGGAAATATTCTGCTGAACGGTATCAACAAGACTACGATGAACAGATTACAAAAAGTACAGAATACAGCAGCTCGTCTTATCACCAGGACAAGAAAACATGAATATATTACGCCGATACTTGCCGATTTACATTGGTTACCCGTCCAATACAGACCACAATACAAAATACTTACTTATGTGTACTGTGCTTTGAATGGCATTGGCCCTGCTTACATTCGGGAACTAGTCAATTTACACGTGCCAAACTGATCTCTCCGTTCAAGCTCTACACAACTACTTACCGTTCCAAAAGTGCGGACGAAGACGTACGGCGAAAGACAATTTGATTGGGCAGCGGCATCTCTTTGGAACAATCTCCCGAACAGTTTGAGACAATGCAAGTCCCTAGAGTGTTTTAAATTTCAGCTAAAAACTTATTTTTCTCGCATTTTAATGAGTTTTTTTTCTTTTTCTTTTACGGGTTTTTATTTGTTTTGTATCAGCTTTTAATACAACTTTTTGTATTCCTTTTTAGGGTTTTTGCTTGTTTTGCATGATTTTAGCCTAGATTGTTAATTTTTAATATTTTGTTTTAATATGTATTTTCGTATTGACCTTTTTTATGGTAGGCATTTTTGTTGTATTTTTATTTCAGTATTTGAATCTGACACATTGTATGTTTTATGTTTTTGTCTTTGATTTGTTTTAATTACCATGCTGCATGCACATGTACAGCGCCTTAGAGTAATTTTTATTTTCTATATAGGGCGCTTTATAAATTTTCATTATCATTATTATTATAATAGGCAATTGTAGGTATCAATACTGGTGTGAATCATAAACTTAAGTTGAATTTCCCTATAGTTTACAGCTAAGTAATTCTCTTTACCGGTAACTATGCAATCAGTGGTATGGCTCGAATATACTGTTTGCTAAACCGTAAAATAATCATTGCCTTGATACCATGTGATGATCAAAGTGGAAAATGAATAAAAGAAACTAAAAGAAATAGAATATATCAAATAGATATTACAGGCCCATTCGACTGATTTTGTATTGTCATTTATGAACTGCTTTCTAAATGAAATCCCCCTTTTTAACTAGCGTAAAAATAATTTCATGGTTCACCTAACAGCTCAGCTATCCTCAAATAAAGTAGACTGGTTCATGTTTTAGCTGTGACATAATATATACTATATATATAGTTAGTAATCCTCTTCCCAGATTATAGTGAATATTACAGCTAGTCAATGATATCCGAAACAGACCGATCAACTCAGTCAAATTTGACTCGCCAATCTTCGCTTTGACAATCTGTAAAGAAAGATCCAGGACCAATTCAAACAAGGATTTGTATATTTACCATACAAATCCTTGATTCAAACAAGAAAAAATGTAGTCACTGTTTTTCTTCAGGCATGACGCTTAATTCTTGTTGCTAATTAGTGGGACCGTATATTTACATATAATATTGACACAATTGGCATCATATTAGACAAAAATTAAATAATGATTGTTCTTTTACTCCGAGCTTCCCATGTTGAGGACAGTGAGTCAGATATGCAATTTCATTTTTTGACTCTATTTATTTTTGTTACGAATGCACACCTTACAAAGGGTCTCCCTAATTAGCGACAAGAAGCGTCAAGCAGCGACAAGAAGCGTCAAGAAGCGACAAGAAGCGACAAGAAGAAAAAATTATCGACAAGAAGAGACAAGAAGAAAAAAATTATCGACAAGAAGAATAATTTAGCGACAAGAAGTATAATTTAGTGATAAGAAAACAAATTTAGCATATAATAAATCTTAATATTAATCATTTTACATGTAAATAAATAAATATTGAAACATGCATCAAATTGTCTTTTTTTAATATACGAGAAACAAGAAAAGAAACTTTGTTTAAGAAAAGAGTTCTTTTTCCATTATCAAGGATACATTTAAGATAATATATTTACAGTTTACAGCATAGTGTATAGAAAAAAGTAAAATCACAAAAATACTGAACTCCGAGGAAAATTCAAAAAGGAAAATCCCTAATCAAATGGCAAAATCAAAAGCTCAAACACATCAAACGAATGGATAACAACTGTCATATTCCTCAATTGGTACAGGCATTTTCTTATGTAGAAAATGGTGGATTGAACCTGGTTTTATAGCTAGCTAAACCTCTCACTTGTATGACAGTTGCATCGAATTCCATTATATTGACAACGATGTGTGAACAAAACAGACACAATAGGTAAAAACGTCAAAAATAGGGTACAACAGTCAACATTGTGTTATCATCTTAATCACTATAAAAACAAACAAATGTAAAAAGAAGCACACCAAGGCATACATCAAATTTAACATCCTCATTTTGCTTTTTTATCATACGATTTTATTTATCTATGTAAAATCCACTCATAAAGGATGGAAGGTTTTAAGTACTGGCGTAGAATCGCGCGTTTGACGTCACATAGGTAGATATAATATAATTTTGTCGTTCAAAGCATGACGGGACACATAAGTACAGAGTCACGTCAAATGGATATCACAAAAAAAAACAGACTTAGCAGTAAAAGTAATATTAATAAAAACAAATAAAAGAATACTGTAACACGTTATTAAGATGATAAACAACGTCAGTACGCAGAATCTATACTTCAAGACCATCGTGTATCATTTGTGAAGTTGATACGGAATATTTATCAACAAGGTCGTGGTACCCTCCGATGAACTTTTTTTAGAAAAAGGACGATACATTCTTTGACATACCCCTGGTTCATCAACTTTTTGCTCAGACACTGGTAACGTTTTACAAAGTCTGAGTAGGAGCTGCAAGCTCTTAAATACCGAATAAGTTGGGAAATGTATATCCCATATGCAGGTGAAGTTGATATATTGCTACTAAGGTGGGGGAAATTGATAATTTCAAAATTAAAATCGTCTCGTTTGTCATAGATTCTGGTACTGAGATGACTGTGTGTGTCAAATTCGAGGTATAAGTAAAAAAATGAGGCGGAGGAAGCCGTGTCTGTTGTTTCTTTAATGTCTTTTTTCTGGGGGATATATTAATGGAACCCAATCAGAAAAGTTCGGATTGTTAATGGAAAGAACATCATCAATATATCTGAAAGTGAAATTAAATAACCTGGTTTCTTTGATCTTCTTGTTTTTGACAAGTGTCTGAAGGAACTACGATTCATATGAAAATTAGAAGAGGTCGGCAAGGAGAGGCGCACAGTTCGTTCCCATAGGGATGCCGACAATTTGTTGAAAAAGTCGACCTCCAAATTCTACAAATATGTTGTCAATAAGAAACTCCAGCATACTGATCACTTGTTCCTCTGTGTAGCATGTTTTACACTTTTGTTAACTATTAACAAAATATGCCTTATGGTATCCCAAAGAACGAATGAATCAATATTTATGTAGAGTCGGCATGGTTGATATATGAAAGATTCAAACCAAATTATAAGATAATACAATCTTGATTTATTTCAGACTCAAAAAGTCAATATATATATATATATATAAACAAGTCTAAATTGAAAACAACGTTCAAACCTATGATTGCGTTGGATAAAAACCGCAATTTTTAGTGATGTTAGGAATCGAAACGATATTTGGAAGGCCATATAATTTACCTGAATTTAGGATAGACTCTTGAATTTTGAAGAGTCGAAATAGGATGAACGGATCATATAAACCCGAAGGCAAATATAATACAAGCCCAAACGAAAAAATATAAACAAGTCTAAATTGAAAACGACGTTCAAACCTATGATTGCGTTGGATAAAAACCGCAATTTTTATACGTATGCATGCAAAACAAATTTCTTGGTAGAGGGGTCTAAATACAGCACAAACAACATTTTCCAAAAGACCATAAAAGTGAAAAAGTATATTTTAACAAAACGCATTTTACTAGCAGGTCGAACAACGGATGTTCTTAAACCCTGCTGACTGCCATTTGCGATTGCCAAATAAACGGATCACCAGATGTAACAAAATGGATCTTAACTATTAATTCTATACCAAACAGAAAACAATAAACTTGCGAAAAAGATGGTATACCGCAAACAAAAGGTGCAAAAATTAGTACACCATATCCGGATTTCGACAATTAATGTCTCATCAGTGATGTTATATATATAAAAAATGTCACAAATTTTCTGTCTAAACAGGATAAAAGGTTCAAATATTTTCATTATTAATCATAGTTAAAAATCAGAAGGTATACATGAGTGTTTGGATTAAAAAAAAAAGGGGGTGATTTTTTTACTGTAAATCTATTGTGTAAAGGGCATATGATACAGTTACAGGGGAGGTAATGACGTTTCTAACGTAAAATGTTATTTTTCGCGACGTCAAATTGTGACATATCGGGAAAAGATGCATTTTTCGACTGATTTTTATCATTCAGACTGATTTAACTTGAAAACGAGTTCATGGACCCCTCTTTTTAAAAATGACATTTGGTTTGATTATGTATAAAGATTATTTTTACCAATTTTTATAAACAAATCACCGATGATTTTTTTTCTAAATCAGATAGATATACTACGGAAGCCGATAAGGGCCATTCAAAAAAAAAAATTATGTCGTAATTACGACATAGCATGTCGTAATTTCGACATAACATGTCGTTATAACGACATCGCTATATCGTAATTTCGACATAACATGTCGTTATAACGACATCGCTATGTCGTAATTTCGACATAACATGTCGTTATTACGACATCACTATGTCGTAATAACGACATAGCTATGTCGTAATAACGACATCGCTATATATATATATAAAAGAATATGTATTATGATTGCCAAGAGACTTAATGACACAGAAATTAACAACTATAGGTCATCATAATGGCCTCAATAATGAGGAAAGCCCCCGCATAGTCAGCTATAAAAGAGGGACGAAAGATACCAGAGGGAGAGTTCCCGACATGACAGCTGTTTAATCATTTAATTTAAACGAATGAAAATAACGGTTTTAATAATGTACAAACAAAGACCGGAAAACGAATATGTAACACAGCAAACAAATGACAACCACTGAATTACAGACTCCTGACCGCTATGTGATAATAACGGCAACCTTATAGTTTAACTTTTCACTTTTTGATGCGATAGGCATTTCAAAATGGTTGTCAGTAAAGGCAAAGTTTGTAGCGGAAACAAATTCATCTTTTTTTTTTTTAGAATAATGAACACTATATGCAATCAAGCTTAATTAAAGTTATTCACTTGCACCTCAGACTTGCACATACTAGAACTTTATTTATAATCAAGTCAAATGAGACCCAGTTGAATAGGGGAGCAATTCAAGCTCCTTGGAGCCTCTAATTATGTTTGGCATGTACAGATTTGTGTAAATTATGAAGTCCTGCATTTCCATTGCAGGTTCTGAATAAGATGAATTTTAAGCTTTTCCCAATAAAGACTATGTTAAACTTTGGACTCATAGTGCTCAGACCCACGGATCTCTGTACCTTCATTTGTACACACTTGAATCTTAATGAACTACTGAGGCTTGAAGCAAATTATAACTGTATTGCTATTGTTGGTTCTTAATGAGATTCTTCAAGCGTCCTCCCCATTGAAGCCCTATTAAAACTTTGTACCCCAAGTTCTTTTAACCACTGTTCCCCAGGGCAACTATTCCTACAAACTTAAGGGGAGGGTTCGGATTCCGCTAACATGTTTAACCTCGCCACATTCTTTATGTATGTGTATGTCCCAAGTCTTTAATTTACATATTTGTTTTTCGTTTATTTTTGTACATAAAATAGGCCGCTAGTTTTTCTCGTTTGAATTGTATTACATTTGTCATTTCGGGGCCTTTTATGGCTGACTATGCGGTATGGGCTGTGATCATTGTTGAAGGCCGTACGGTGACTTTAATTGTAAATTTCTGTGTCATTTGGTTTCTTGTTGAGAGTTGCGTTTTTGAACAAACCAGCGTATCCCAAGGCCTTGATAACCTCTGTAGGCCCCAAAGAAGACGAAAAAAAAACATCAAAATTGGAGAGAAAACTGAAAAAAATTGTTTCTAACCTCAGGGATATTAACCCTTGGCTATCTTAGATTTAATGCAATCAGTATGCATCAGCATCAGGGTACAGCTCATTTGCATATAATTTGCATATTTTTACAAATACTCGAAATTTAGACAATTTCTGATAACAATTCAGCATGCCAAGGGTTAATATCCCTGAGGTTAGAAACCATTTATTTTCTGTTTTCTCTCCAATTTTGATGTTTTTTTTTCGTCTTATTTGGGGCCTACAGAGGTTATCAAGGCTTTGGGATACTCTGGTTTGTTCAAAAACGCAACTCTCAACAAGAAACCAAAGGACACAGAAATTAACAATTATAGGTCACCGTACGGCCTTCAACAATGATCACAGCCCATACCGCATAGTCAGCTATAAAAGGCCCCGAAATGACAAATGTAATACAATTCAAACGAGAAAAACTAGCGGCCTATTCTATGTACAAAAATAAACGAAAAACAAATATGTAAATTAAAGACTTGGGACAGACACATACATTAAGAATGTGGCGGGGTTAAACATGTTAGCGGGATCCCAAACCTCCCTCTAAGTTTGTAGGAATAGTTGTCCTGGGGAACAGTGGTTAAAAGAACTTGGGGTACAAAGTTTTAATAGGGCTTCAATGGGGAGGACGCTTGAAGAATCTCATTAAGAACCAACAATAGCAATACAGTTATAATTTGCTTCAAGCCTCAGTAGTTCATTAAGATTCAAGTGTGTACAAATGAAGGTACAGAGATCCGTGGGTCTGAGCACTATGAGTCCAAAGTTTAACATAGTCTTTATTGGGAAAAGCTTAAAATTCATCTTATTCAGAACCTGCAATGCCAAACATAATTAGAGGATCCAGGGAGCTTGAATTGCTCCCCTATTCAACTGGGTCTCATTTGACTTGATTATAAATAAAGTTCTAGTATGTGCAAGTCTGAGGTGCTAGTGAATAACTTTAATTAAGCTTGATTGCATAAAGTGTTCAATATTCTAAAAAAAAAAAAAGATGAATTTGTTTACGATACAAACTTTGCCTTTACTGGCGACCATTTTGAAATTCCTATCGCTTCAAAAAGTGAAAAGTTAAACTATAAGGTTGTCGTTATTATCAGATAGCGGTCAGGAGTCTGTAATTCAGTGGTTGTCATTTGTTGCTGTGTTACATATTCGTGTTTCGGTCTTTGTTTGTACATTATTAAAACCGTTATTTTCACTCGTTTGAATTAAATTGTTAAACAGCTGTCATTTCGGGGACTCTCCCTCTGGTATCTTTCGTCCCTCTTTCATAGCTGACTATGCGGGGGCTTTTCTCATTATTGAGGGCATTATGATGACCTATAGTTGCTTATTTCTGTGTCATTTAGTCTCTTGGCAATCATAATACATATTCTTTTATATATATAGCGATGTCGTTTTTACGACATAGCTATGTCGTAATTACGACATAGCTATAGTGATGTCGTAATTACGACTTGTTATGTCGAAATTACGACATAGCGATGTCGTTATAACGACATGTTATGTCGAAATTACGACATAGCGATGTCGTTATAACGACATGTTATGTCGAAATTACGACATAGCGATGTCGTTATAACGACTTGTTATGTCGAAATTACGACATATCGATGTCGTTATAACGACATGTTATGTCGAAATTACGACATAGCGATGTCGTTATAACGACATGTTATGTCGAAATTACGACATAGCGATGTCGTTTAAACGACATGTTATGTCGAAATTACGACATAGTGATGTCGTTATTACGACATGTTATGTCGAAATTACGACATAGCGATGTCGTTATAACGACATGTTATGTCGAAATTACGACATAGCGATGTCGTTATAACGACTTGTTATGTCGAAATTACGACATATCGATGTCGTTATAACGACATGTTATGTCGAAATTACGACATAGCGATGTCGTTATAACGACATGTTATGTCGAAATTACGACATAGCGATGTCGTTTAAACGACATGTTATGTCGAAATTACGACATAGTGATGTCGTTATTACGACATGTTATGTCGTAATTACGACATGTTATGTCGTAATTACGACATAAAATTTTTTTTTTGAATGGCCCTTATCGGCTTCCGTAATATACAGCAAAAAATGCCGTTTTTTTTACTAAAATCATGAAAATATGAATAAATAGATTATTTCCAAAGAAGTGTTACACAATTCTGTAGAGAAGATATTACGGATGTTTTTACAAAAGTCCGTTTGCGTTTATCTTTTGAAACAAACAAAAAAAGTTAGGTATGTCTTTCCAATTAAAGGATAGACATTTCAAAGAAACCGAAATTTCCAGTAAATGTCTAAAATTTCTACCCCATTTATCTCTAAAAATAGCACATGAAGGTATAATTTTTATTACATATTTGAACTGACTAGGTGAAAAACAGCTTGTATGCAAACTTTAGTCAAAAATTCACCGTGGGATCAAAACTGTATCGTATGCCCTTAAGGGAGCTACCATTTGATTTTTAGGGGGGGGGGCTAGGATGAAATTTGAAAAAAGGCAAGACAGGAGTTTTGAGTAAAAAAAAAAAGGCAGGATGAGCAACTTTGCCAATAAAAGGCAGGTTGACAATTTATGTAAAAAAAGTCAGGATAAAGTAATAAAAAAAAGGCAGGACCGAAAATAGAGTGAAAAATAAAAAGGCAGGACAGAGATTACAACTAAAAAAAAAGGCAGGACACAATTTTTCATCCTAGCCCCCCCCCCCCCCCCCCCCCCCCCCCCCCCCCCGATAAAAATCAAATGGTAGCTCCCTAATAGCAAATGAACCTACTTGTCCTTTATTTTATCTTCTCGCTAATATTTTTCTTCTTGTCGCTTCTGGACGCTTTTTGTCGCTTCTTGTCGCTAATTAGTGAGACCGCCTTACAAATATAAAGGGACATAATCCAACTACTTCCGGTACTGAAAAAAAAAAACAACACAGCGCAGTATAGTGCACATTGCAGAAAGATCAGCAGAATGTGTGGTGAAAAAGATAGCAGAGCATAATGAAGTTTGAATTAACAATATTCTTTTCATAAAAAGGAAACCTAAGTAAGATTTAAAGAGAAATAGCTAATGCAATGACTATAATATTACGGTGTACGTATGAAAAAAATGAACCAGACGTAAATACATGTACATGGTCTTCAAAAAATGACGTCATAAAGCATATATTTTTACGTCACAATGTCCTATGACACGTCTTTTCCAAAATGACCACAAGGTCTAACGGGACAGTCCATTCATAAAATCGAAATTGAAATCTTATGTATTCCTTATGAAGTTATGGTATAAATTATCTGAGTCCTGTGTGGGTTTTTGATTGACACTGGCTACTATTAGTTTTACCAGCAACATATATATTGATGGGAATTGACACACCTAATTATAGCCGATTTTATCGTTGGGTCATAGTAAATAAATGACACGATATGGAAACGGATGTGTAAAATACGTTTCTCGCTATTATCTTAATAATTTTTGATAATGTCAATCAAATGTTATTCAAACTAAGTAACAAGTGATGCCAGTGTATCGAACATGTAATCTATCACTTCAAATTTGTCATAATACATTTATTTCATTACAGAAGGGTACAGAATGCAAAAGGGTAATAAAAATATGGCACTGATTGCATTCCCAGTAACCGCGAATTTCACAAACCATTATTAAACACTTCACATCAAATAAATCACACTTATATTGGTAATTTTATATGACAAGATATAACTTCTTTATGATAAAACTTGTATTTGTTGAACATTTGGAATTATGTGGTTAATTTATTGAGCAGTTCCTCCTATAGTTTTTCAGTCAGATGCTTCCAAAAGCCAGAAATCTCGCTAAGTCTTGTATAGTTCGGGATTTTATCAATTTTATACTGAAAGGCCTATCAGATTCATTTCCCTTTAGATATACTGTTCCCAGGTATTACCTTGAAAATGTAACAATAGGACAAAATTTATTATTACGTTGTGCACTAATTGGCAGAATGCTAGGTTGGGTTAGGAACCAATTAATCACGAGCATAACAATAATATTTGTGTCAATGGTTACGTTGTGTTATTGTTACATTCATGCATTTCAATATATATGCTGGGAAAGAAGTATATATAGTATGGACCATATAAAATACAACTTGAACACTTTTATTCGTAAAAAATTCAATTATGCAATATTGCATATAGATTATATATTTTTATTTACAATGGCAGCTACTGCACATCTAATATGTGCTCTTATATGTGCTTCTGGGTGCATGTTTTAGTCCGACCTATTTTTATTAGCCAAACGAGTGATGCAGCAATGTGCATGTCGATTTTGCACACTAAACAGTTCCACTCTGCAATTTTCCTATTTGAAGTTAAATCATTCATATTGATTTAATGACCAATTGATATTTATATAGGAAGAAAAAACCTACCTTTGCTTTGAACATCCTCCATCAGATTTTGAAATGAAACTACATCTTCCATGGATACATGCATACACAAGTTCACAATATTTTTAGTTCACTGCTGTCAAACTTGCATTTGAAGTATCAATTTTTCCTGAACTTCGTTTATATAACTGTATAATGTTTGAATCTTTGTTTCCCTTTGTATTCCCCCAGTTTAGCGGATGGGGCATTAAGGTTTACCCTTGTCCATACGTCCGTCCGTACATACATCCCAATAAAGAAGATTAAAACAATTAATACTTAAAAACTATTCAAACACTATTTGTTGAATAATAATAATTATCAAGCCAGTGTTCTCCCCAGGATTTTTTGATAGTGCTGTGGTAAGCATGTGATACTAGATTGATTCACCTTACGTGTTTGCGACGTGATGTGACATTTGTACTGTCATGTTGGTTATAAAGTATTAAATAGACAAAAACCTGGTTTTTTTATATACATATATGCATTTACAGAAATGGAAATAAGTTACATTTACATTTTATTGAGCATTGAAAATTAAAATGCCAAATAATTGAAGTATTTTGATTTTATTACCACTCCATCCCCCCTTTTTTTAAAGTAAGTATTTTCAATTTAACATGTTAGCGGGATCCCAACCCTCCCCCTAACCTGGGACAGTGGTGTAACAGTACAACATAAGAACAAACTATAAAATCAGTTGAAAGAGGCTTAACTCATCAGATGAATAAAAATACAAATACTACAATTACAAGTGGACGTGGCCGGGTACTTGTACATCCAAACAACAAAAAGACACTAAGTACAGATCTGAGAGTACTCACAGTTACTGACAGCTAGTTCAAAGCCACTAACAACTAATAAAAAAAATCATGCATCTAAGACTAAATTATCAATCCGTACACATCCAACATCCAATGGATTTAGTGTAAAGACGTCATAAACAGTCAGAGAAAAACATGACCTTGTGCAATGCCAAGATACAGGTATCGACAGATTGTAGATCCATGAATGTGTATATGTATATAACAATAATATTTAGTTTGCTTTTAATTTACTGAAAACAAAATCAATATCAGTACCAATAAAAACAATATTTAATGATCTAATTACAGTGTTGAATTGGTAACCTTTTAGAATAAGTTTATTTAAAGGATCGATAAGTTTACCAGAATCGTTTCTAAATTTCCGGGTACGGTAAACAATATTGCCGTAAAAATGAGGATGTGCAAAAATCCCGTTTGAAATAAGTTTTCTACAGGTACAACCAAACTTCAAAACCAAATCTTTATATCTGTGGAAGAATTTAGTAAAGGTTTTAAGTCATTTTTGGTAACGAAATCCCTGGCTTAATAATTTACCAGTAATACATAGATTACGTTCGTTAAAATCAAAAACGCCACAACAGACACGGGCATAGCGGACGAGTTGTGAAATATAAACAACTTAAGATGGTGCCAAAGGAACATCACCATCCAAAAAGTGAAAATTAACAATAGGGAACGAAAAATCGTCCCTTTTGTTGTAAATTTTAGTGTGGAGTTTCCCGTGTAAAAACATAGTATAGCTTATTTCCAATGGGGTCCCTTGTTTGAAAATATATAAAAATAATATTTTAATTTGTTGTTAAAATTTGACTTTCACCAAAAAAAAAGAAAGAAAGATCAAATGTTTCTTAAACAACATATTAAAAGGTCTCCAGTTTCAATGTTTCTTGCTGTTATTTTTATACGACGGCAAAAAATTTTTGTGGTCGTATATTGGTATCACGTTGTCGTTGTCGTCGTCCGAAGACAGTAGGTTTCCGGACAATAACTTTAGTATAAGTAAATAGATATCTATGAGATTTAAACACAATGTTTATAACCACATAAGGAAGATCGGGATTGATTTTGGGGATTATGGTCCCAACAGTTTAGGAATTAGGGGCAAAAAAAGGGCCCAAATATGCATTTTTGTAGTTTCCAGACAATAACTTGTGTTTAAGTGTATGAATCTCTCTGAAATTATACCACAAGTTTCCATACCACAAAGGGATGGTGAGTATTGACTTAAGGGGGTTATGGCTCAAACCATTTAGGAATTAGGGGCAAAAAAGGGGAAAAACAAGGGTTTCCTGGTTAATGGACAATTTTAAAGCAGTTTAAGGGAGGTAATCCAATCACATTTAATATACAATGGTGTGTATGTTTTGGATTACCTCCCTTACACTGCTTGTAAATTATGTATAAGAAATGCTCTATTGTCTTGAGGTGATTAGCTGTCAATTTATTTTTAAATGTTACAGTAATTAATATTAATTTTAGCCTTGAATATGTATGTCATTTTCTATTTTAGGACTTTTATGATGTATTTTAATGGGTAATTATGGTTGCAAACTCCTTTAGAAATTTGAATTGAGATTATGACCTTATCTTGAGGGAAAGAATTTTTTTTAAAAAAAGGGAAAGGGGGGAATTGAAAAATAAAATTGGGAGAAGGGGGGGGGGGGGGGGAATATGAAATTGTGGGGGGGAACATTTTTTTCTCATTTCAGATTTCAGAAATTAAAAAGAAAATTTCTTCAAATATTATTTTTTTTTGCAAAAAAAAGATGGGAAGGGGGGTCAATACGCAACAGCATAGTGTATTGCACAAAAGCATAAATTGAATATAAATTCAAATCATATTACCAATACTAAGTTTTTTGACTACAGTTATTCTGTGTCGGAAACCTATTTTGTGTCAGATATTTAATTACAATCCAAGTTCAAACCTGTATCAAGCGCAAATATTGTGTCCATATTTGCCCCAACTGTTCAGGGTTGGACCTCTGCGGTCGTATCCAGCTGTGCTTGGCGACGCAATTTATGAGAATTTTTACTTGAATTATTATTTTTTGTTATAATCTCTTAACATTATTATTTTTTGTTTTCAATCATATACATATACAAAAGTTGAAATCTGCTATGCCTATATTCTGATAACTGTTCAGGGTTGGACCTTTGTGGTCGTATCCAGCTGCGCTCAGCGAAGCAATTTATTAATTGTTCTTTAACTACAGTCTTAAAAGCAGATCTATTTGTTATATTTTTTATGTTGGATGGTAGATCTAGATTGTTCCAGTCTTGTATAGAATTATAGACAAAGCTGTTTTTATTACAGTTTTTGTCTCGCCTTGACGGAGTCAAAAAGCGAGACATAAGTATGCTGTTTCCGGTGTCGGCATCAACAATGTATTAGTTTGTGATTAGGTCTAGTTCATGGTGAACCACTAGTGGTAGGTCAATGATATTTGGTATGCAGATGTATTAGCATTGGCACATCTCATTACCATGGAGATTATTTGGCCCTGCCCCCTCATTCATGGTCTATTGACTTTGAAACTTTGCTTAGTTTACATGTATTAGTTTTTGTCTCACCTTGACAGAGTCAAAAAGCGAGACATAGGTTTGCTGTTTCCGGCGGCGGCGTCAACAATGTATTAGTTTGTGATTAGGTCTAGTTCATGGTGAACCACTAGTGGTCGGTCAATGATACTTGGTATGCAGTTGTATAAGCATTGGCACATCTCATTACCATGGAGATTATTTGGCCCTACCCCCATATTCATGGTCTATTGACTTTGAAACTTTGCTTAGTTTACATGTATTAGTTTGTGATTAGGTCAGTTAATTGGGAACCACTAGTGGTAGGTCAATGATATTTAGTATGCAGTTGTATAAGCATTGGCATATCTCATTACCATGGAGATAATTTGGCCCTGCCCCCTCAGTCAAGGTGTATTGACTTTGAAACTTTGCTTAGTTTACATGTATTAGTTTGTGATTTGGTCAGTTTATTGGGAACCACTAGTGGTAGGTCAATGATATCTGGTATGCAGTTGTATAAGCATTGGCATATCTCATTTCCATGGAGATTATTTGGCCCCGCCCCCTCAGTCATGGTCTATTGACTTTGAAACTTTTGCTTAGTTTTCATGTAATAGTTTATGATTAGGTCAGTTTAAGGGGAACTGTTAGTGGTAGGTCAATGAGAATTGGTATGCAGTTGTATAAGCATTAGCACATCTCATTTCCATGGAGAATATTTGGTCCTTAGCCCTCAGTAATGGTCTATTGAATTTGAAACTTTTGCGTAGTTTACATGTATTAGTTTGTAATTAGGTCAGTTTAAAATGAACCACTAATGTTAAGTCTATGATATTCGGTATGCAAATGTATTGGCATTTGCAAGTTTCATTTCCATGGAAATTATATAACGCCCACCCCCTTATTATGGTTCATTGACTTTGAAACTTTTAAATAGTTTACAAGTTAATGTTTGTGTTAAGGTTTGTTTAAAAATTAAATGGAACAACTATGAAAAGTCAATGGTATTTGGTTTACATTTCAATGTAATTAATTGTAGCCAGCGCCTTTTTGATTTGACTGCTCAGAAAATAATTGTGTGGATAGCCAAATCAGAAAATATTTAGGGTTGGGTCAGTGTGCCACCAAATCCATGGTAGTAAAATCAGTTTGTTGATTGTCAGACAGGAGCAAAGGAAACCACTCTGGTCTATGAATCCCGAAGAGATTAGAACGAGACGTAGTTATTCCATAGATTTATAATAAGCATTAGATCAGCTGTATTCAGTGTAAGGAATGATTGTAAGGAGGCAGGATTCATCTGACCTTGACCTTTTTTCATGGTTCATTAGACAATGTAAAGTTTTCATGGTTTATCAGAAACTATTTGCAGTTGGTCAACTATATTTGGTGAATGGAATGATTGTAAGCAATACATGTGTGTCTGGCATGGTTAATCCGACCTTGACCTCATTTTGATGGTTCATTGGTCCATGTTTAGTTTTCATGGTTACATGCATGTCTGTTGCTCAGATACTACAAGCAATAGGTCAAATGTAGTGTATGGAATGATTTCATGGTGTACATGGTGTACATGTTGTCTTGTATGGTTCATCTGACCATGACATTATATTTATGGTTCATTGGTCAATGTTCAATTTTCTTAATTAGGTCTGTTTCTTAGATAGATAAGGAATTGACTAACAATATCTGGTGGATGATATGATTGTAAGGTCTGTCTGGCAGAGTTCATCTGACCTTGATTTCATTTACATGGATCATTGATATGTTAAGTTTATGTGGTACTTTTAGTAAAACCTTCTTATTGCAGACATTCAACACAAATTTAATCACAATAAGTAAAGCAGGTGATACATTTCAAGGTGTGCACTCTTGATTAGATTTAAGTATATTTTACATTTCTTTACACTGATCATGCGTGTAGAGTTGCCTGAAAGTTTTCTTAATTTTTAAATCCACAAATACGAATGTTTTCTAGTATGTCAACAAAAAAAATAATTGTATTGCTTGTCATTTATTAGATGTCTTTCGTTGTCAACTGATTGTTTAAATGAAAACCATATTCTGTAAATATAACAACAGGTTTAATTTAATGGTAAAATTAGTTAAAGCCAATTATTTGGTAGAGCGAGTATACAATTACATATATAAATAAGAACAAAAGAAATTTGGGGTACTGTTATGTCAATGACACATGACAAAAATGAATGAAAGAAAATTGATTACCTTAAATATGAATTTCAGTGATGCACAAGTGCCCTTGGTATAAGACTGGCTCTGATTTTAACGTAATCTTAACTGACAAAATTAAGTGATGAGACTGTGGTAACCACTGACAAGATTCTTAGCCTAGCGTAGGCATTTAGACATTTGGTAGTAAGATTTGTGAGTACATGTACATGTAGTAAGCTCTCCTTAACCCATACCCAAAAGTTATTTGGAACAAATGGGAAAAAAGTTACAGTTAAAGCACAAAATATAGGTCAAACCATTAGTATATATAGAATGCCAAAACAAAGAAAATAGATACAAAGCTTTTTAAAGCTTTAAAAATGAAATAATTTCTTTCGATTACAAAACAAGAATGAGTCAAAACTTTATTTTGCTGTAGACATTTTCACTCAGACATTCATTTTCAAGACAGATTAGAAATAAAGTTTCTTTGTTAATGTTGGCATTTTATATCTGCAGTCTGTTTAAGAAATTTTGTCTTCAAATTACCATAATGACTGGTTGGTTAGTATGAGTAAAAACTCATTGAATTATTTTTCAGTTATAATAATGGACATAAGTTGTGAAATGGAGCTTCCTTTCACTGAATCCAGTTCATTGACGGGGACTTCATTTGAACATTCAGCATCTGATCTACCAGTAAAACTCCTGGGAAGTTCAGAAGATGTTGACCATCTTCTTCATGGAAACACAGACAAGCATCTCAGTGCTGCAGATTTTAAGTTAGATCTTGGTGTGTCAAATGATTTAGTATCTGACTTCGGAATGTCAAACGAAAGTCTAATGATGCCTGAAGAACAAGCTGAAGAATATAGTATATCTGATGCAGCTTTAGAGGGTGGAGTCAGGCCAGCTGTCACATCAAGTAATATTGTTGCGATGGATAACATTAATTATGTTCACTCCATCCCTCTTATATCAACTTTATCAGGTATACAGACAGTTCAGGTTATTCCATTTGGATACCTGATTTCTGGTGCCAAACCAAATACTAATCAACAGACAGAATCAACACAGGTTAATATCAATAGTTTTAATCAGTCAACACCAACACAAATTCAGACTGTACATAATGCTGTTGTTATTGGCAACCTCATGATGTTGAAGAATTTGCCAGGGAAGGATGTCAATCAAATTCAGAATAGTAATCAAGCAAAACAAGTTGATACTGATGTCCGAGCAACAGCAGAAAAATGTGTATCAAAAGTAAAGTCGTCAAATAATAAAACTTCAAATGTTGAAATGTCAAGACGAGTAGCAAATAAAAAAAATATGGTTAACAACAGACTTCATATAAACCAAAGCACAAGTTTGCAGAATAGAGTTCAAAGTTCACAGAAAAATACAAAAATTAAAATCGATGGGAAAACAATTTCTTTGACTTTTGAAGTAAAAGATGTAAGGTCATGTGACCTGACTGAATGGCAAACTGTTTCCCAAGATATTTCAACTTCCAAAGAAACTAATGACAACTCAGTTTCTACAAGTACAGTTGATAAGGAAGAGAAGCTTATTCCTATAGTAACCAAATCTTCACCACAACTGCAAATTTTTACAAATGTGAAAGATGCTTCTGATAATACAAAATATGTTTCACTTTTAAATGGACAAAATAATTGTCTGACATTAAAGAAAAATGAAAATTCCATAGAAAATAAAATAAGAAGTACAGAAATGGACATTGATAAAGAATTTGTTGAAGAATCAGAAACAACTAAATGTACAGTAACAGCTGCTAATTCAGAAAATGTAGCCAATGAAAGTAAAGACTCAAGTGATACTACTAAAGATAAAACAGAGGAATTAGAGAATGAGGTTTTGACTTTACTGGCAAATGCAAGTAAGGAGAGAACAAGAGTTGAACAGGAACAATCCAAAGGAATTCCTGGGAGGAAGAAATCTGGAAAGCCTTGTGGTAATCTACCAACTAATGAAGAGTTATTTAAATGTGATATATGTGGTTTGGAATTTAACAGGCATGGTAATTTTACCAGACACAAACTTATACATGATGTTAGATTTAAGGTAAGATTATGGATTTGTTCTCATAACCTGAGATCTCTACTCTCCAGCTGCTATTTTACAATAATAAATTAACAAAAACTATGTAGAAGAACATATAGTAAAAAATAAGTTAAGGAAAGCATTTGACTTTATAAAATGGATGTAATGCATGGCAAAATCACAAGAAAACACAATATTTACTACAATGTTTCAAATGATATTCACAGTTACAAAGCTCTAAATAGTTAACCTGCAGAAATGAAATTATGTCCTCTTACACTGCAATATTAATTTTTGTACATGAACTTCAGAGTAGATTTTAGGCAGCAGCCGGATTACGGGTAACAGTGCAGGAATTAACAATATTGCACATTACACAGACAATGACAGAGCAAAGTATTGTGCAAAATATCAATGCATAAAAAAGAAATAGTTAGTCTTGTTTCAAACTATAAACTAAGACATGTTAGGAATTGATGTAAAATCCCCACCAAAAAAAATACTGTGGATTCACTATTATTCGTTGGATACCAATTTTCGTGGTTATCCGGGAACCACGAATTCCAATGTCCAACGAATAACAAATTTTCTATAGGAATTTATGCAGACTTTGGCAAAACCACGAAATCAAATATCCACGAAAATGCAAATTTTCCTCAATCCACGAAAATTGGTACCCACGAAAATAAATGAATCCACAGTATTACATTTCTAATACTCGTTGGTGATGAAATTATTATCATTTATTTTGACTTTTTTATCTCCCAAAACATTTTTATGCATACAGTTGAAGAAATAATTGAAGAAAATTTTCTAAAATCCTGTTAAAATTAACATTTAAACTATATCATATGCTGATAAAACATAATTGCCTTTTAAAATCACATTAGTACTGTATGTTAAATAAGTAAACAAAGTAATACCTCTCTATTTAAGGACCGTTACAAATGTCCTGTATGTGAAAGAAAGTTTCTACAACGATGTGACTTAAAGCGACATTTACTGATACACTCAAACCAGGAACCATATAGGTGTCAAGAATGTGGTAAAGGTAAGGAGTTATCTCCCATGTAGACATATACTCAATAATGTAGACCAATGAAACTGTTACAAAAAGCACACATAAGATATACCCAAGTTTCTTTCTGTCATATGTCCATTGTCCATGACCTCATTTTCATGGTTCAGCGACTGCTTGAAAAAAATTATAGTTTTTTTGTCATGTGAATTTCTCACTTATTATGCGTTCTCACGAAGGTTCTTTAATTGCACATGATTTTATCTATAATCACATCACGAACTTGTTTATGTTGGAATAAAGGTATATATGTATCATCTACCATGTTTTCAAAAATAATTTTTACTTACATCAACTTATCAACACATATATATATTAAATTACCCAGTAAATATTACCGGTAAGTTTTATTTATTGAATTAGATCACCACATTGATAACTTCATAAGTATTGCATATTACATGAAAACAAAATTTCATAAAAAAGCAAAAAAATCTTAACAGTGAAGTCAAGGTCACTGCTTCAACTGAGTGACTTGTTTACTTATTATAATTACTAAAAGTGAGTATAAAGCAAAGAACTACTCTGTTTACAGAAGTTTCTCAGTTCAAGAATGAACTACTTTAATTCTGTCTAATAACGCATCTGATTTTTCCAACACTTACTTCTTTTTAAAGGTTATATACGAAGGAGTGATTTAGTAGTTCACATGAGGTTTCACAAGAAAGAACGTGTATTTTCCTGTCCTTATTGTTCAGATAAAAAGTTTTGCCAGTCAGGTATGTATGTTACCATGGATAGATTTATCTCTAGTGCCAACATTCAAGTTCGAATTTGGGTGGCGTCACTTTTACGGTTCTCTAGTTACGTTCCTGTATAATGTTATATGCAAGCAGGAGCATCATCTGTGCCCCATTCTCCTTTTATTTTATATTTTTTTTTAAATAAAATGGAAATGATAAACTAGCAAGATTGAAAAATACCAAGGGACCCTACAGATACAAGATAAAAAATTCACTCGTCTGAAACTGGATGTGCATTTAAATGCTCTAGAAAAGTAAGCATATCCTGTCTGGCATGAATAACACGTTGTTTGATGTAAAAGGACACCAGCATCATATTTATGTGAACAAAATTTTTATTATGTGGACCACTTACTTTAGATTCTTGAAAGTAAGAAAGAAAAAGTCTGTGAAACTGAAAATTAAACTTCATATCACAGTACCTAAAGTGAAATATATAATACTGTTCCATTTGATTTGCAAAAATATTGTTGACAAGATTGAAATTAGAAAGATACTAACCAGTTATAATTAAATGAAAATTTAATTTAAATTTAAGGTTAGTTAATTAAAACAGCTAGAAAGTTGGGTAAAGCAATCTTAAGTAGAGAGTTTGGGTTACCAGTAATATATAGACAGTTGGGGTAATCAGTCATGAGTAGACAGTTGGTGTAATCAGTCATGAGTAGACAGTTTGGGTAATCGGTTCATGAGTAGACAGTTGGGGTAATCAGTCATGAGTAGACAGTTGGGGTAATCATTCATGAGTAGACAGTTGGGGTAATCAGTCATGAGTAGACAGTTTGGGTAACCAGTCATAAGTTAACTGTTTGGGTAGCCATTCTTCACAAGGTGTGGAGAAAGGAATGTGTTTAAATTGTTCACTGCTTAATGCTTTGACATAGACAAAATAACTTTTCTTATACATTTTTTATCAATATCAATATTTGTGGTAGGTGATTTGAACAGACATGTACGTAATGTTCATCTACACAGCAGTACCCACAAGTGTGGACATTGTGAGCGTCAGTTCAGTAGAGAACCAGCTTTGATACAACACGAGTACACATGTCATGGACTACCTCAGAACTCTAAGAAAAGATCTAAGTGAGTGCCATTTACATTAAAATTTAAATAATGGCTGTTACTTTTGAAATTCAGGATAAAAAATGTTGTAAAGGAGAAGAAATGTATTGACCAAAGTTGTCTTTCTTAAATCAAATTTAATTTTCTTTTCATTATTAAGACTTTTCCATAATTTTTAACCAGTATGGCATTAATTTTGAATTATCATAAATCTTTGCCTAACCTAAAAATTTGTAAGTTGGCTATTGCTAATATGTCATTTTACAAGTTCGATACCAAACCAGGGTTTCCCAGTTGGAGGCAAGGAATTCAGCCACATTTTTATACGCCCGTTTACGGGACGTATTATGGTATACTGTTGTCCGTCCGTCTGTCCGTCCGTCTGTCCGTCGTCAACATGTCAGACATTAACTCAAAAATGCTTTAACCAATTTGCATAAAACTTTGGTGAATTGTTTATATCTATTGACCTGAGCTCCCTTTCGTTTTTTATAAAATTTAGATTTTACGTTTCAGAGTTAAGGGGTTTTATTGATTAAAAAAAGGGGGATTTTCCAGTTTTCGGACAATAAGTCAAGAATGCTTTCACCAACTTGCAAGAAAGTGTGGTGAATTGTTTATATCTATTGACATGAGCTCCCTTTCGATTTTTATAAATTTTAGATTTTTGTTTCCGAGTTGCAGGGTTTTATTCATAAAAAAAGGGGGGATTTTCTAGTTTTCTGACAAAAACTCAAAAATGCTTTCAGCAATTCTTATGAAACTTTTGAGAATTGTTTGTATATATTGATGTAAGCTCCCTTTAGAATTTTATAAATTTTACATTTTACATTTCTGAGTTATGGGGTTTTATTCATTAAAAAAAGGGGTGATTTTCCAGTTTTCGGACAATAACTCAAAAATGCTGTCACCAATTCTCATGATGTAAGCTCCCTTTTTATATTCATAAATTTCTAATATGACATTGAGAATTTATTGAACTTTATTTGTTTATAGTCTGACAACAGATTTACTAAGTATTGCACAACAGTAAGAAATCTTTAATTGAATATAAATTCAATTCATATAACCAATTTCAAGTTCTTTGACTACATTTATTCAGAAACCTATAATATGTCAAATATTTAATTACAATTCAAATTCAGACCTGAATCAAGCTTGAATATTGTGTCCATTTTTGCCCCAACTGTTCAGGGTTGGACCTCTGCTGGCGTATCTAGCTGCGCTCAGCGAAGCAGTTTATTTATATTTGTTCTGTTAAGTGAGTGACTTGTACCTTGATTTGGTTTCCATTAACTGATATAGAATCCTTTAAAATGTGGATCATCAACAGCATTAACCAGTTTTACATACCAGAAAAAAACCATCAATATCTTGTACATGTTGTAGTTACCTATATATAAAATTAACAATTATTTTGATTTCAGGGTTGGAATATCCAATAGTGCTGGAACTAAAGGAAAATCAGCTAACAAGAAGAAAACAGATGTAGCTTGATAAATTGTGCTGCCTGTTGACTTATTGATGTTGTAAGATAAGTTTTGTAAGTCATCTTTCTTTAAGTAACATGGCCCAAATCTCTCATCAATCGGCTAATGTCTTGTTTTTTTTTTTTATCTCTCATTGCATAAACCATTCTAGTATTTCCTTTAATAAAATTGCCACCATAATAAAGGTCAGCGACAAAATCTTGTTGCCAATTCAATAATAATTGTACTAAAGCCACTTTTTTCAGACATGCATCATGTTTTGTGATAACTTTTTAGATCAATGACACATAAAACAGTTTGAATAAAGGTTTCCTAGCTCATCATGATCATTGAACATCATTAAAAGCCTTCCTAACTTCAATATCAAGCAATAGAAAATCTTTAATTTTTCAGTAACACCCAAGGTGAAACCTTTAAACCTGCAGACTTCTAAGTATATATTTCATTTAAAAAGTAAACATCATCAAGTTCTATACTAAATATTGGATTATTATTTTTGAAACATTTTGATATAAGAATATTATATTCAATTGTACATAGAGCGTCACGTATACGATTTAATTGATTTAATTTTTAGTCACACGACTGGTGATTTGTTTATTCAGCCGTTAGCATTCATCTGCAAAATATTTTGAGGGTAAAAATGTTTATAATAGACATTTCTTAATCCTGGTTCGTATTTTTAAAAAATTCTTTTTCATCAAACTGCACTGCAAAATATGAAGCTTCATTGAATGACAACAGAAGACCTCCTTTAAAGATTTGTCTTTTATTAATACCAAAGTTATGGAAAAGGATGATAGGCTTTCAGCTATTTTGGTTCTAAACTTCTGATATTATTGAAGCCTATGCTTACCAGTCTTACTTTGGAATAAGATATTTATGTTTTATTTTTCTAAAACCAATGGGGCTATTGATCATAGTTTTTTCTTTTCACTTAAGTTTCTCCTTAACTTTGATATACAAAAAATGGTCATCTTCACAGTAAACATGTCTTATTTGATTAGCAGTTATTGTATGGTTGCATTGATATTTACTCCTCATCTTCTTTCATTTTAGTTAAATCTACATCCTTCACCCATTATCCTTGGTCAATGGTAATCCAAAGATTATAATCCTGGAAGGCTTTTTGTCCACTCATTCAACCAAGCATTGACAATCTAGTAAATACTGCTTGTAAGACTTTTGTGACTGATAGGCTGGATGATTTGAATAAAATATTTTAATACTTAAAATGTTTTTTAACGTTTTAACCTTGACCTATTTAAACCGCTTGTAAACATGAAGTTTTCAAAGGTTTCTTCTAATCTAGTAGCCACTGTATGTTAAGCAAGCAATAATTTAATCTAGTCATATACATGGTCACTATAAGAAATCTTTCTTCTTCAAATGATCGATATTGTCTGAAGCTCTAGTTATGGTTTATCTTACTACAAGTTGTGTTATATTGCGATGGTTTATGTAGGTCATACTCACAGCTATGTTACTTCAAAAATATGTCTGTTCCCAGTAACCATAATAACACCACATTTGTTCGGTTATATTTATGAAGAATCTTCCGTCTGAAGTGAAAATAAACTCACCTGTGATCTCTGTTTTCTTTCTCTAATATTATCATTGTCCATAACATTTTCTTTTTTTTTTTGTAATTTTGTAAGAAAGAGGCATATTTTTGTTGTTGTTTTGAAGTAGAACATTGAAATATGGGATTAACTTCAAAAACATTATTAATTTTCTTACGCTAAATCTGGGATCAGGACAAAATCCACCAAGACAAAAATATTGAGATAGATTTTTAAGGTTAAAAAAAGATTTTTCTTCTGTTTTAACAAGCATTGTTGGTGCAAGATTTATCACTTTATATAATTCAAATCAAAATGTAAGGAATAAATAATAATATTTTAAGAGATGAACTGTAAACAGAAACAGATACTGTAGATTCATTTATTTTCTTTGGTACTAATTTTCGTGGATTGAGGAAAAATTGTATCATGGGTTTGCCAAAGTCTGTATACAAGCCAATAGATAATTTGCACTTAATTGAACATATAAATTTGTGATAAACATATACCCATGAAATCCACAATTGGTATCCCATATATATATTAATGAATTCTCAGTAACAGTATGTGTTTTTAATCTGGTTATTGTCTGCTGTCAATGGACCAAAAATCAATTGAAAATTTGATATTTAAAAATGTTTCTTTTTATATCAGATGTTTGGGGTGGAAATATAGGCTAATCATAATGATTTTACATGGAAATTAGTGCTTTTTTCATATATCTTGATAGGGCATGTGGCAAACATGATCTCAGATTTTTTTTTACATGTTTATTGTTTTCTACATATTCTTTTTTTTTTAAGTTCTCTTTGTTGAGTAAAGTGTAGTGATTTTTTTATCATTAAATTTATGATATTTTTTGTTCATTTTTTGAATAATTGCCTTCATTGTTAAACAAAGTGCTGGTCATGCAGAAATTCCTGTTTTATTTCTGACATAAATAATTATTGTTGATAGCTAGATATAATGATGTTGTTAAAGTTTCTAATGTACATTGGACTTGAGATATACGTTTTATTATTTCTCTTAATAAGTATAATGAATTGTGTTTACAGAAACAGATAAAATCTAAAAATGGTAACTAAAAGCTGCCCATGAAACAAATTTATCTTTTCAGTATATCCATTATTTTGTGCTGATTATCTTATTTTAGGTATAGGAATCTTTAGTATTTCTTTTTATATATATTTGAAAAGAGATCAAGTTTTAAATTTTTGTTGCTTGTACACTTTATGTGTTTTAAAACCAGCTGTTTTCATTGAGAAATAACATAATGTTTTTGTCTACTTTTCTTGTTGGTAGTGATTGTTGATGTTTTACCTGTTATATGACCAATTTGTATTTTGTTCTGGTTACACGAGTGACGAACATTGATTTTTATAACAAAAGGTATACAAATAAGTTCTGTTATTAATATTGTTGATACTCTTGTGTATGACAGACATTTTGGAAAATAATTGATTCTTAAAGATGTATTACTCTATTTTGTAACTTTCCTGGATAAACTCTGCCTTCACTAACAAACTTAGAATAAAGTCCATCAAACTATTATTAAATTATTCAATCTACAAAAAAGTGCCTGAAAAGGTTGTTAATTACACACTAAAGGAGTTTGCAACATTGTTCTTGTCTTGAATTATTATTTGTGCAACTTTTTGTCCATTCATCATTTATTTGGACTTTTATATTGATCACTGTAGTTCAATGAAATTAACAAAGGTAAACATACATAAATCTGGTTGATGTTAATTCAAGGGTTTTTACATGTACGTTAACTGCATTTGTATTTGCATGTATTGTTTTTATGGAAATATGCATATTGCGAAATACCTGATATTAAATACACCATGAAAAAAGGACTATATATAGTAATCAAAACCACATTGTTTTATTTGTAAAAGATGTTATTAAGTCTCCCAAACAAAGTTTGGGAAGACTTATTGGTTTTGCTCAGTTCTTATTATTATTATTATTATTATTATTATTCTTCTTCTTCTTCTTCTTCTTCTTCTTCTTCTTCTTCTTCTTCTTCCTCTTCCGCCACTTTTAAATTTGAACTTGTCCGCACCTGTTCTCCAAAACCGCTTATTGGTTTTGCTCAGTTCTTCTTCTTCTTCTTCTTCTTCTT
The DNA here is from genome assembly GCF_021869535.1 of Mytilus californianus. Classification (NCBI taxonomy): domain Eukaryota; kingdom Metazoa; phylum Mollusca; class Bivalvia; order Mytilida; family Mytilidae; genus Mytilus; species Mytilus californianus. The sequence continues at coordinate 24,069,607 of NW_026262679.1, read as the reverse complement.
CTTCTTCTTCCGCCACTTTTAAATTTGAACTTGTCCGCACCTGTTCTCCAAAACCGCTTGTCAGATTAACTTAGGGTTTCACAATATGTTAGACTAACATGTCTAGTGGTGCAATCAGGGTTTTGTTTGTGCAATGGGGTTTATAAAGGGGTACTTTGAGGGGCAAAAAGAAAGGAGGGTTTTACTATAGAACCCTATGGGATTTTATTTTTAAAAATTTTCAAATGATTATAAATTGAAAACCGTTTGTGATAGACATGATTATAAATTGAAAACCGTTTGTGATAGACACAATCTTTTTAATTAAGTCTCCCAAACGAAGTTTGGGAAGACTTATTGGTTTTGCTCAGTTCTTATTATTATTATTATTCTTCTTCCGCCGCTTTTAAATTTGAACTTGTCTGCACCCGTTCTCCAAAACCGCTTGTCAGATTAACTTAGGGTTTCACAATATGCTAGACTAACATGTCTAGTGGTGCAATCAGGGTTTTGTTTGTGCATTGGGGTTTATAAAGGGGTACTTTGAGGGGCAAAAAGAAAGGAGGGTTTTACTATAGAACCCTATGGAATTTTATTTTTTTTAAATTTTCAAATGATTATAAATTGAAAACCGTTTGTGATAGACACAATCTTTTTAATTGAAAATGTTCTAAATGATAAAGCACATTAAATAAAATACAGGTTTAGTCCCTAGGGGTCACCCCCACCCCCTGCCATTTAAGAAAGTTCTAATATATTGTAAATGGTCGAGATCCCCACCCCTAAACCATATATATTCTGGTTTGTCATGCTAAGATGGTTTGAATGATATACAGGGTTAGTCCCCAGGGGTCATCCCGACCCCCTACCATTTGAGAAAATTCTAATATCTTGTAAATGGTCGAGATCCCCACCCCTAAACCATATCTATTCTGGTTTGTCATGATAAAGCACATCAAATGAAATACAGGGTTAGTCCCCAGGGGTCATCCCGACCCCCTGCCATTTGAGAAAGTTCTAATATCTTGTAAATGGTCGAGATCCCCACCCCTAAACCATATATATTCTGGTTTGTCATGATAAAGCACATCAAATGAAATACAGGGTTAGTCCCCAGGGGTCACCCCCACCCACTGCCATTTAAGAAAGTTCTAATATTTTGTAAGTGGTCAAGATCCCCACCCCTAAACCATATATATTCTGGTTTGTCATGTGAAGATGGTTTGAATGATATACAGGGTTAGTCCCCAGGGGTCATCCCAACCCCCTGCCTTTTGAGAAAGTTCTAATATTTTGTAAGTGGTCAAGATCCCCACCCCTAAACCATATATATTCTGGTTTGTCATGTGAAGATGGTTTGAATGATATACAGGGTTAGTCCCCAGGGGTCACCCCCACCCCCTGCTATTTAAGAAAGTTCTAATATCTTGTAAGTGGTCAAGATCCCCACCCCTAAACCATATATATTCTGGTTTGTCATGTGAAGATGGTTTGAATGATATACAGGGTTTGTCCCCAGTGGTCACCCCCACCCCCTGCTTTTTAAGAAAGTTCTAATATCTTGTAAGTGGTCAAGATCCCCACCCCTAAACCATATATATTCTGGTTTGTCATACCAAGATGGTTTGAATGATATACAGGGTCAGTCCCCAGGGGTTCCCCCCACCCCCAATGTTCTAATATCTTGTAAATGGTCGAGATCCCCACCCCTAAACCATATATATTCCGGTTTGTCGTGTCTCAAACATTTGAATGATATACAGGGTCAGTCCCCAGGGGTTCCCCCCACCCCCAATGTTCTAGTATCTTGTAAATGGTCGAGATCCCCACCCCTAAACCTTATATATTCTGGTTTGTCATGCCAAGATGATTTAAATGATATACAGGGTTAGTCCCCAGGCATCACTAATGCTTATAACTTTACTGGACCAAACCAATTTTCACTGGACTTTGTCCAATGTCAGGCGACACTGGGAATTACGAATTATGGGAGCTTCGTTTGGGAGACTTCGTAACAGCATCCTGTTACAATCATTTCTTGTTGAAAATGTTCTAAATGATAAAGCACATTAAATGAAATACAGGGTTAGTCCCCAGGGGTCACCCCCACCCCCTGCCATTTAAGAAAGTTCTAATAACTTGTAAGAGGTCAAGATCCCCACCCCTAAACCATATATATTCTGGTTTGTCATGCTAAGATGGTTTGAATGATAAACAGGGTTAGTCCCCAGGGGTCATCCCGAGCCCCTGCCATTTGAGAAAGTTCTAATATCTTGTAAATGGTCGAGATCCCCACCCCTAAACCATATATATTCTGGTTTGTCATGATAAAGCTCATCAAATGAAATACAGGGTTAGTCCCCAGGGGTCACCCCCACCCCCTGCCATTTAAGAAAGTTCTAATATCTTGTAAGTGGTCAAAATCCCCACCCCTAAACCATATATTTTCTGGTTTGTCATGCGAAGATGGTTTGAATGATATACAGGGTTAGTCCCCAGGGGTCACCCTCACCCCTGCTATTTAAGAAAGTTCTTATATCTTGTAAATGGTCGAGAGTCCCACCCCGAAACCAAATATATTCTGGTTTGTCATGATAAAGCACATCAAATGAAATACAGGGTTAGTCCCCAGGGGTCACCCCCACCCCCTGCCATTAAAGAAAGTTCTAATATCTTGTAAGTGGTCAAGATCCACACCCCTAAACCATATATTTTCTGGTTTGTCATGCGAAGATGGTTTGAATGATATACAGGGTTAGTCCCCAGGGGTCACCCCCACCCCTGCTATTTAAGAAAGTTCTAATATCTTGTAAATAGTTGAGATCCCCACCCCGAAACCATATATATTCTGGTTTGTCATGATAAAGCACATTAAATGAAATACAGGGTTAGTCCCCAGGGGTCACCCCCACCCCCTGCCATTAAAGAAAGTTCTAATATTTTGTAAGTGGTCAAGATCCCCACCCCTAAACCATATATATTCTGGTTTGTCATGCGAAGATGGTTTGAATGATATACAGGGTTAGCCCCTAGGGGTCACCCCACCCCCTGCTATTTAAGAAAGTTCTAGTATCTTGTAAATGGTCAAGATCCCCACCCTTAAACCATATATATTCTGGTTTGTCATGATAAAGCACATCAAATGAAATACAGGGTTAGTCCCCAGGGGTCATCACGACCCCCTGTCATTTGAGAAAGTTCTAATATCTTGTAAATGGTCGTGATCCCCACCCCTAAACCATATATGTTCCTGTTCGTCATGTCTCGAACATTTGAATGACGTTTAGGGTCAGTCCCCAAGGGTTCCCCCCACCCCCAATGTTCTAGTATCTAATAAATGGTCGAGATCCCCACCCCTAAACAATATATATTCTGGTTTGTCATGCCAAGATGATTTGAATGATATACAGGGTTAGTCCCCAGGCATCACTAATGCATATAACTTTACTGGACCAAACCAATTTTCACTGGACTTTGTCCAATGTCAGGTGACCCTGGGAATTACGAATTATGGGAGCTTCGTTTGGGAGACTTCGTAACAGCATCCTGTTACAATCCTTTCTTGTTGTTATTTGTATTTTGTTTTATCCTAGAAGTGCTGTATGACCAGTAGTAGAGTATATATTTATAGTATGAATTAGAGCAAACATCTAAAACGGGTAGCAATTTCCACTTTGATCTTTTGCTGACAAAATATTTGTTATAAAGTGGTTGTTAATTATTTTATTTTATCATATCTCTTCACAGTTTACTATGAAATATCCATAAACCCTATCTTTGTCATCGTCATGCCTAAACAAAGCACACCAAACATATGTTACTTTTCAAAGTTTGTCAACAAGAATTATTTGATGCATTATATGTGTGTGTGTCTTGATAGCTTGTATTTAGTAAATGTATTTAGTAAAGTGCATATTTATTGAATCAAATCTATTACTGAATGTTTTAAACAAAACACCATATTTTTTTTTGTCACTACAAGCTGCTTTATGTAAATTAACATTTTTAGAATAGCTGATAAATAATTTTTACAAATCTGTCTGTGACAGAGTAATATAGTTTTCTGTCTTCCTCTTGATGTCAATCTTTTACCTTAGGATAACTATCCTTTATTTTAACATATTTTCTCATTTTTTTTACATATCATAAAATTAATGAAATAACATGTATTACATTTTTATACGACCGCAAAAATTGAAAATTTTTTGGTCGTATATTGGTATGACGTTGGCGTCGTCGTCGTCGTCGTCGTTGTCTGGCGTCGTCCGGCGTCGTCCGAAGACACATTGGTTTTCGCACTCTAACTTTAGTTTAAGTCAATGGATCTCCATGAAATTTTACCATAAGGTTCAATACCACGAAAGGAAGGTTGGGATTGATTTTGGGGGTTATGGTACCAACAGTTAAGGAATTAGGGGCCAAAAATAAGCATTTTTGTAACTTCCAGACAATAACTTGTGTGTAAGTGTATGGATCTCTCTGACATTGTACCACAAGGTTCCATATCACAAAGGGAAGGCTGAAATTGATTTTGGGGGTAATTGCCTCAAAATTTTAGGAATTAGGGGCCAAAAAAGGGGCAAAAAACAAGCATTTTTCTAGTTTCATGACAATAACTTGTGTGTAAGTGTTTGGATATTTCTGAAATTGTACTACAAGGTTCCATATCACTAAGGGAAAGCTGGAATTGAGTTTGTGGGTAATTGCCCGAAACGTTTAGGAATAGGGGGCCAAAAAGGGGCCAAAAATAAGCATTTTTCTAGTTTCCAGACAATAACTTGTGTTCAAGTGTATGGATCTCTCTGAAATTGTACTGCAAGGTACCATACCACAAAGGGAAGGCTGGGATTGAGTTTGGGGGTGATGAATCATAAGGGGGTTCAAAAAATTTGGGGGGGGGGATTTTTTTTTTTTCTTTTTTTTTCTTTTTTTCCTTTTTTTTTTTCTTTTAAAATTTTCCATTTTAAGTTGGTTATTTCTGATTAATATTTAAAAGCAAATAATAATGATATGGTAAGAGATACACACCAAACAGGATGTGTAAATTATTATATAATAAGTATTGTGCAATAGCAAGAAATTTTCAATTGCACAGTTTTGCACAATTGCAAGAAATCTTCAATTGCACAGTATTGCGCAATAGCAAGAAATCTTCAATTGCACAGTATTGCGCAATAGCAAGAAATATCCAATAGCACAATATTGCGCAATAGCAAGAAATTGTCAATTGTACAGTATTGCACAATAGCAAGAAATATTCAATTGCACAGTATTGTGCAAAAGAAGATACTTCGTATAAATTGCTTATTTCTTGATCAATTTCAATGGGGTTTTATTGTTGAATTCTTGGGGTTCTTTAATATGCTGAATCTAACCAAGTATTAAGTTTTTGGATTTTGGGCCCCGTTTTTAAATTGGTCCACATTGAGTTCCAAAGGGTCCAAAATTTAACTTTGTTTGATTTCATCAGAAATTGAATTATTGGGGTTCTTTGATATGCCGAATCTAACCGTGTATTTAGATTCTTAATTTTTGGTTCCGTTTTCAAATTGGTCTACATTAAGGTCAAAAGGGTCCAAAATTAAACTTAGTTTGATTTTAACAAAAATTGAATTTTTAGGGTTCTTTGATATGCTGAATCTAAACATGTATTTAGATTTTTGATTATGGGCCCAGTTTTCAAGTTGGTCCAAATCGGGGTCCAAAATTAAACTTTGTTTGATTTCAACAAAAATTGAATATATGGGGTTCTTTGATATGCTGAATCTAACCATGTATTTAGATTTTTGATTTTTGGGCCCCATTATCAACTTTGTCCACATTGAGGTCAAAAGGGTCCAAAATTAAACTTTGTTTGATTTCATCAAAAATTGAATTATTGGGGTTCTTTGATATGCCGAATCTAACCGTGTATTTAGATTCTTAATTTTTGGTTCCGTTTTCAAATTGGTCTACATTAAGGTCAAAAGGGTCCAAAATTAAACTTAGTTTGATTTTAACAAAAATTGAATTTTTAGGGTTCTTTGATATGCTGAATCTAAACATGTATTTAGATTTTTGATTATGGGCCCAGTTTTCAAGTTGGTCCAAATCGGGGTCCAAAATTAAACTTTGTTTGATTTCATCAAAAATTGAATTCTTGGGGTTCTTTGGTATGCTGAATCTAACCATGTATTTAGATTTTTTATTTGTGGACCCGCTATCAAATTGGTTCATATTGAGGTCAAAAGGGTCCAAAATTAAACTTTGTTTGATTTCATCAAAAATTGAATTATTGGGGTTCTTTGATATGCCAAATCTAACCGTGTATTTAGATTTTTAATTTTGGGTCCCGTTTTTAAATTGGTCTACATTAAGGTCCAAAGGGTCCAAAATTAAACTTAGTTTGATTTTAACAAAAATTGAATTCTTGGGGTTCTTTGATATGCTGAATCTAAACATGTGTTTAGATTTTTGATTATGGGCCCAGTTTTCAAGTTGGTCCAAGTTGGGGTCCAAAATTAAACTTTGTTTGATTTCAACAAAAATTGAATATATGGGGTTCTTTGATATGCTGAATCTAAACATGTATTTAGATTTTAGATTTTTGGCCCAGTTTTCAAGTTGGTCCAAGTTGGGGTCCAAAATTAAACTTTGTTTGATTTCAACAAAAATTGAATATATGGGGTTCTTTGATATGCTGAATCTAAACATGTATTTAGATTTTAGATTTTTGGCCCAGTTTTCAAGTTGGTCCAAATTGGGGTCCAAAATTAAACTTTGTTTGATTTCAACAAAAATTGAATATATGGGGTTCTTTGATATGCTGAATCTTACCATGTATTTAGATTTTTTATTTTGTGGGCCCGCTATCAAATTGGTTCATATTGAGGTCAAAAGGGTCCAAAATTAAACTTTGTTTGATTTCATCAAAAATTGAATTATTGGGGTTCTTTGATATGCCAAATCTGACCGTGTATTTAGATTTTTAATTTTGGGTCCCGTTTTTTAAATTGGTCTACATTAAGGTCCAAAGGGTCCAAAATTAAACTTAGTTTGATTTTAACAAAAATTGAATTCTTGGGGTACTTTGATATGCTGAATCTTAACATGTGTTTAGATTTTTGATTATGGGACCAGTTTTCAAGTTTGTCCAAGTTGGGGTCCAAAATTAAACTTTGTTTGATTTCAACAAAAATTGAATATATGGGGTTCTTTGATATGCTGAATCATGTATTTTGATTTTAGGCATTGGACCATAATAGGTAAATTAAAAAAATTGAAGTTCTTAGACCACATTCTTTCTGTGTCAGAAACCTATGCTGTGTCAAATATTTAATCACAATCCAAATTCAGAGCTGTATCAAGCTTGAATGTTGTGTCCATACTTGCCCCAACTGTTCAGGGTTCGACCTCTGCGGTCGTATCAAGCTGCGCCCAGCGAAGCATTTTATTTTTTCTTGTTGCAATATTTCCATGAAAAGTTTGATATTAGAAAAGATAAACAAAATATCAAATTGGTCAAACCTGTGTTAACCATCTTTCAGTTTTATTATTTTCTAGTTTTTTTTTAAAGACTATTTCAGTGAAGAAAAGAAAAAAAATTTCTTGGAACAAAACTTTCACAAATATTTTTTTGGACTGAGAAATATAACTGAAAGTCAGAAGTTGGCATTTCTTGCTCTGAGAGCACTGCTGATTATGAGAAACCATGGTTGTGTTTATAATGTGCAGTTATATCAATTGAAATGTGCATTGTTTGCCCATTAAGTATTTCAAGGTGTAAATTGTGCAATATATATGTAGTTTATCCTAGTTGTTAAATTCGGTGTTGTGGATTAAAATGTTGTTAATTCTTACTTTAGTTTATTATTTTTCCATATGCTATTTGAACATGTTAACAAAGATGTCTTCAATTTGATGAAGTTTTGTTTTTTGTGACTCTACTAATACAACAGGCCCTTTCACAAAAACCATTGGTCATTTTTTTCAAGTTGCAGTTTGAATACATCTCTTCAAAAAAAAAAAGAAGTTAAATCACAAAAATACTGAACTCCGAGGAAAATTCAAAACGGAAAGTCCCTAATCAAATGGCAAAATCAAAAGCACAAACACATCAAACGAATGGACAACAACTGTCATATTCCTGACTTGGTACAGGCATTTTCTTGTGTAGAAAACTGATCAGCTAGTGAGAAAATTTATTCCATTGATTAATTGAAAGGTTGTTAGTATAAAACAAATGCAGTGTAATGTAAATTTTCTAACCATAAAACATTATATGTTTTTCTTTTATGAGAAGGTTACAACTAAAAACCCAAGTTATAAGGAAAACTAATTTTGACTTGGATATGAGAACTTCCATCATTATGACAGTTTACAAGTGATCTGTTCTAAATTGTTTCAGTGGTCATTAAGATATTGTTATTTCTTCTGAAAAGAAAGCTGAAAAATAGTTGTTAGATGAGTAAATGATTTGTGAAAACATTCTTGGAATTATTAGGTCCAAGGACACAGTTATCGTCCTTTGGTTTTCGTTGTCTACAAATATAGTCCCTAGTGTGAACAGTGTATAACTTGCATTTTTTTTTGATACACTTTCCCAATTTATTTCTTGATATTTTATGCATGAAATATTAAGCAAGGGGATGAAATTACATGTTAAAAAAATTTGGGTGCTGAATCTTTATGTTAAGTAGTGATTTGGTCCAGTTAAAAAAGGTCAAAAATTAGAATGTCTGAAGCTGTCAAACTGCATTTTAGCCCCCTTAACACAGAATTGTCAATATTTTGAGTTTGAGCTGGTAGAAGTTTCTATAATTTTGATATTATTTGTATCAATAGTAGTACACTACACTGTAAAAATCTTTTTGAGATAGAGCAGGTGCGATTTTTTTAATTTGAATTTATTGTCTAAAAGAAATGCACTACGAAATAACTGTGTTCTCGGGCCTAAGAGATGAATTCCGTAAATGTAGATTCTGTACTTTGGCAACTTTCCTGAATGGTTTGCTGGTTTCAATTTGTCAAACTCAATAAAAGTAAAGGATTTACATCTTTGTTTGACAGAAATTCTGTTAAAATGTCCCATTTTGGCATTATACGGCTAAAATAAGCATTTTAAAGCAGTTTCCATTTTATGCCTAAGAGCCATGCTGACTTTCTATCTGACAGCTTTTTATGTTCCTGATATTTGTGTTTCTATGCTTAAATCAAATTTAATTAACCATTTGTCAACTCGGAATCTAGAGAAAAGTAGATTATCACAGAAAAAATGTGCAGAATATTTGTATTTATGTCCCTGGTTAAACGGCCTGTTTGATGTATGTGAAATGTGAAGAGCTTTGTACATAAAATCTGTAGTCCATCACAAATATTTCACTAAATCTGTAAAAAAAAACACTTTACAATGATCAGTACACCCTATTCATTTCATATGCTATCATAATTTTCTTCTTTAGGATAGTAAGTGGTTCAAATATATGCCAAATGAGACTAAAACTACATGCAAGTTTTCCATTGAAAAGTGAAAAACTGGTCATCAAACCATACTGTCTGCAAAAAAAAGTTGAATTCAAGAGTCCTTTTGCAATTAGACTTCTTGTATCATGACATCTTAGCATAGAAATGAGCAAAAAGTAACAAATTTCAATTTCTTATAGCCTCTGTGTGCATTTTTATATGTAAATATGGGCTACGGCCTAAATCGACTCTAAATAATTCTCAGTCTTACATGGCCTAAGACCATTTTATACTCATGTGGTATGCTTTTTGTAACTTTTCTTTACATTTAAAGTACATTTAATATATATGGAAGAATAATGTATGGTTAAAAAACTTCAAAAACTTCAAATTGGTTGAAAAAAATGCATGTTTATGTAAGGCTTCCCTTAATTAAAAAATCTCTATTTTCAGGCACAGGCTCATATAAATTTGACTTTTGAATAACTGTAATAAATCTGATAAATCAAATGAGTGTTCCGTTGCTTTTAATACTTATTATATTAAATTCAAGAGTATTTAAAAAGCAAATTTTTGCAATATTTAAATTTTTTAGGCCAAAATCTTGACAGTTGAAAATATTTGATTTAAACGTCAAAAATAAACCACCAAATTTCAATATTAAAATGGCCCTAGTTTCTATAATATATATCCTATGGCCATGAAACTTGGCCAACTATCTTATAATTGCCTAAGCTTAGGTCATGCAAAGTTTTATTAAAATTGGTCAAGTCTTTCTATCCTATTAGGTCCAAGGACACAGTTATCGTCCTTTGGTTTTCGTTGTCTACAAATATAGTCCCTAGTGTGAACAGTGTATAACTTGCATTTTTTTTTGATACACTTTCCCAATTTATTTCTTGATATTTTATGCATGAAATATTAAGCAAGGGGATGAAATTACATGTTAAAAAAATTTGGGTGCTGAATCTTTATGTTAAGTAGTGATTTGGTCCAGTTAAAAAAGGTCAAAAATTAGAATGTCTGAAGCTGTCAAACTGCATTTTAGCCCCCCTTAACACAGAATTGTCAATATTTTGAGTTTGAGCTGGTAGAAGTTTCTATAATTTTGATATTATTTGTATCAATAGTAGTACACTACACTGTAAAAATCTTTTTGAGATAGAGCAGGTGCGATTTTTTTAATTTGAATTTATTGTCTAAAAGAAATGCACTACGAAATAACTGTGTTCTCGGGCCACATATGAAAGGGAGACAATCTTGGTATTGCTGAAATCATTAATGTTGAAGCAAGATTATCTCCCCCTTTAATACCAATTATTCAGGATTTTCGAGATAATGAACACAGCAGCATGGAGTTAAACAAGTTGTAACACTTGATATTTTTCAAGACATCTTCTTAGTGCTACTCACCAAAGGCTTTGAGCTGTCAGAACACCCAACTAGAGGCTCTCAAGAGCCTGTGTCGCTCACCTGATTCTACTTTGGCTTGGAAATCATGTAAAAATAGATTAAAATAATAACGGATACCCTAATAATGATTGCGGCCAAATTTGGTTTAATATAAAAGCAGAAGACTTTTGTAAAGTTTACAGAAATTACCAATAAATTCATTGAAATTGTAGAAAATGACTTTATAAGGACAATAACTCCAAGAAGATCTCAATTGACAATTTTGCTCACTTATGTGTAGATCTTCTTTTCTTGATATTTTTTTGCAGTTTACAGTATATCTCAATCTATAAAGATAAATGTATTAAGGTCTTCATCAGCACCTCATAAGGAACATTTATGCCATGTTTGGTTTCATTCCAGTGCTCCTCTAGAAGGAGCATTTGTATGTATTTCCCATAGGGTCTTATGTTAAACTAAGTCCCCTGCTGGCGGCCATCTTGGATGATGGTTTGGCTACAAAGTAACAACACTTGGTCAGCACCTCATTAGGAACATTCATGCCATGCTAGGATATTCTATTCAGCGGTTCTCTAGAAGAAAACATTTGTATGTATTTCCCATAGGGTCCTACATGTATGTTAAACTTACTCCCCCTGCTGGCCGCCATCTTGGATGACAAATCATCTACAAAGTAACAATACTTGGTCAGAACCTCAAAAGAAACATTCATACATGTTTGGTTTCAATCCATTAAGCATTTTTCTAGAAGAAGACATTTGTATAGATTTCCCATAGGGTCCTTTGTTAAACTAAGTCCCCTGTTGGCAGCCATCTTGGTTGATGGATTTGCTACAAAGTAACAACACTTAGTCAGCACCTCATAAGGAACATTCATGCCATGTTTGGTTTCATTCCATTCAGTGGTTCTCTAAAAGGAAACATTTGTATTATTATTGTATTTCCCATAGGGTCCTATGTTAAACTAAGTCCCCTCTTCAAAAGAAGACTTTTGTATGTATTTCACATAGGGTCCTTTTGTTAAAATAAGTTCCACGCTGGCAGCCATCTTGGATGATGGATCGCCTACAAAGTTACAATACTTGGTCAGCACCTCATAAGTAACATTCATGCCATGTTTGGTTTCATTCCATTCAGTGGTTCTCTAAAAGAAAACATTTGTATGTATTGTCCATATGGTCCTTTGTTAATATAAGTTCCCTGCTGGCGGCCACCTTAGATGATTGATCGCCTACAAAGTTACAACACTTGGTCAGCACCTCATAAGGAACATTCTTGCCATGTTTGGTTTCATTCCATTCAGTGGTTCTCTAAAAGAAGACATTTGTATGTATTGTCCATATGGTCCTTTGTTAATATAAGTTCCCCGCTGGTGGCCATCTTAGATGATTGATCGCCTACAAAGTTATAAACACTTGGTCAGCACCTAATAAGGAACATTCATGCCATGTTTTGTTTCATTAGAAGAAGTTCAAAATGTAAAAAGTTAATGACGACGACCGCGGACAATGATTGATGACGGACGCCAAGTGATGAGAAATGCTCACTTGCCCCTTCGGGCCAGGTGAGCTAAAAATCTAAATGTTTGAAGGTTTAACTCTTCAAACTGATCAATTATTTTAGCTCATTGCTGTTCTGAAAACATCCAAAAAGTGTTGAGCTAGTTTTGATGTTAAGTACAGGCAACCTTTGAAGTTGTCCTATATTAATGTCATTTTTATGAACTCTTCATAAACATCACTTCCTGCATGTTTAGAACAAATTTGTGGTAGCTCAAATGGTATCTGAGCCAAGAGATTTGTGGTAGCTCAAATGGTATCTGAACCAAGAGATTTGTTGTAACTCAAATGGTATCTGAGGCAAGAGATTTGTGGTAACTCAAATGGTATCTGAGCCAAGAGATTTGTTGTAGCTCAAATGATATCTGAGCCAAGAGATTAGTGGTGGCTCAAATGGTATCTGAGCTAAGAAATTTGTGGTAGCTCAAGTGGTATCTGAACCAAGAGATTTGTGGTAGCTCAAATGGTATCTGAGCCAAGAGATTTGTGGTAGCTCAAGTGGTATCTGAGCCAAGAGGCGGAAGGCTGAATATCTCATTTTGTCATGTGTCAGAAAAATTTTCAGTTTTCCTCCCAGTTTGATAGGATTTTTTCCCTTTGACTCAAATAACAAGATCTTGAGTAGTCTTTTCATTTTAAAAATTAACAGAATATAGACACAGCAGATTTCATCTATTGTATATGTACATGATCGAAAACAAAAAAAATAATGTTAGAGATTATAACAAAAAATAATAGTTCAAGGAAAAATTCTAAAAATGAAATGCATTATTACATTTGGCCTATTGCATACATCATTAAGTGAGAAACTAAGTCTATGACAAATCCACTAAATAAAAACAGACAACACAAAATTAACATCAAGGTTTAACTACATGTACTCGAAAAAACTGTTGATGACCTCTACGCTAAATCTGTTGGATGTGTACTGATTGATACTTCAGTCTGGGAGAACATGATTTATTTATTAGTTGTTAATGACTTTGAACTGGCTTTCAGTAAATGAGTCCCCTCAGATCTAAACTTTGTGTCTTTTGTTGTTATGTTTTTTGCCTTTTTTTTGCTTTGTGCCAATCTGATGAGTTAAGCCATTTCCAACGGATTTTTACAATTTGTTTTAAGTTGTGCTGTTGCACAACTGTCCCAGGTTAAGGGAAGGTTGAGTGCTCACAAACATGTTAAAATTGTTTCACATTTTGTCATGTTGGGGCTTTATATAGCTGACAATAGGGTATGGGTTTTGCTTATTGTTTAAGACTTACAGTGACCTATATAATGGTTAATTTTTTTTATTTGTACTCTGTTGGATAGTTGTCTAGTTGGCAATCACACCACATCTCCTTATTGAAATACCTGAGGTTAGGGTCACACAACTCGACTAAAAAATTAAATAAGCTATATCTCGCAAAAAAATGATAATATATTAGAAAGGAAATACATCTACAGTATGTGGACAAAAGTCATTCCTTTATTTTTTTTCCCTACATATTTCATATAGAATTAAATTAAATGATATAAAAATATATGTGATAATTTTTACTCTAATTTTCATGAAATGTTCACTTACAATCTCTGAAATATCTAAAATAAATATTCTTTAAACTAACATTTATAACCTTAGAAATATTTGAATAATTCTTATGATCACTTTTTTTGAAATTTTAATTTTGAAGAGTTTATGACTTCATTGCAAACTTGATTATTGATGTAGAAAATACTTATAAATGTACAAGAACTTGCAACATTGAAAACTTAAGTTCATCTTATTTAATTAAATTGGAAATTTAAGATTTAAAATTAAACTATGAAACTTTTCATACATAAAAAAAATTAGAGTTAAATCATAATTTTTTTTATTAAAAATGCCTCAAAAAATCAGTTTATAGTATTTTCAGGAAAATTTACCAATTTGTATAAAATAATATTAAAAATGGAATGACTTTTGTCCACATGATATGATGCAATTGTTAAAACTAATCTCACTGACACCAAAAATGACAAATCTAAGGGGAGTCTCTATGGAAATTATCGCAGGCATGAAAAAAATAAACAATCATTATAAAATTCTCATATTTTCTTAATTGGTTTCCTAGAAGTTCTAACATGTCTATTTCGTTTTAAATGTTGCTCAGACCATTCTGCTTTTAATTTTTCTAACATGTCAGGAGTGAGAATGTTTGATTTCAGTAAATCTTGAGCTATTTCCCCCTCTTCATTTGAAGGTGCTTTTGGTGAATCGATCTGGTCTCTATCAACATTTTTACGATTTGGTTTAAATAATTTCCCAACTTCATTGAGTAGTCCACCAAGAATTGAATCTGACTCATCACTAAGATCTGGAGTTGCTTCCTTTGAAGTTTGTATTGATGCTTCAGAAGTTTTTAATAATACAGTAATTCTCTGAACTGCTTCCTGAATGATAATATCTAATTCTTTTTGAGTTTGTTGCACTGCTTCAAAATCTGGGAACATATCTGGAAAGCGGAACCTATTAAAAAGATAAATATTTACTGTTAGAATAGATCATTTTTAATATTTTTTTTTTCATATTTGATGTGTAAATGTTTTTCCATACTGGCCAATGAAACTGGATACTTCATATCTTAAATTTGAGTTTAGTCATTTATATACAATTCACTAAAATCCAAGAGATATTGAAAAAAATCAGTGAAAATCGGGGAACTATTTGAAGAAAAAAAAAATCCACTTGACATTTTGACACTTAATGTCCCAATGTTTTTTGTTGGAACCATAAATATATTGTTTTTACATTTAGATAAAAGATGTATGATCATTATACAGTTTCTGTCTATCTGTTCTAGTTTTCAAGATCAAAAGCAGTAATGGTAAAATTGATCAAAATATTGCTAGGTTTGAATTTGCTTTTCCTTCTGTCTTTAAATTACACTAAACGGCATAGAAAAATAGCTTACACTTGTTGTAGAAATCTATTCTGTGAAACTATAATGGAGTAGCCACCTTGAAACTATAAAACAGGGTGGGAGGCTAAAAACCCCAAAATGGTACATAACCCATCAAATGATGGGGCATGCATGGTAAGGTTTAGAAACATATATAAAATAGGTATTTGTTTTAAATAACTATTTATTGTTTTGTTGCCTTCAAATAAATTGTTTATTATCATGTAAATTATTGAATTTAATTGATAAACATAAGCCTTAATAACACACACACAATTTTAAACAATACCCCTTTAAACAAAGAAATAAACTGATACAATTAAATTAATACATTTTCATCAAGTTTATCTTATTAAAGGCATTGTATCAACAGATACAATGGAGTAGAGAATAAAAAAACTACAGATCTAGAGTAAGATTTTTCTCAAGTCCAAATTTCAATTCTGTCAATTATAATTTTGGAGCTTTTTACTTATCTCTGAATGGATAAATATTCCCTTCTAAGTGAAGAGCAAAGGGGAAGAATATACATTCTAAACCTTCATTTGTCTGAAAACAATGGAAATCAGGATTTTTTTAATACTAATTCACTTAAAGTTTGATAACAAGAAAAGTGTGTGAATTTTTTTTTAAATCTGTACAATAATAACAAGAAAATTTCATATGAAAAAAAAGCTGCTTTTTCACTCATTATAGCACAAATAACATTTTGCCCCTCTAAACTTGGATTTGATTCTGATATAAGTTTTTCAGCAAACTGTCTATTTTCAGTGGAAATTTTAATAAAGTATTATACAAAATTAACCAAAATTATATTGCGATTCCATCAGTTGACTCCCATTGATCAGCAGACCACTATGAATAAAAAAATGGACGCCAAATGATGGCAAAAGCTCACATGGTCCAACTGGAAGAGATGAGCAAAACATAATGACAAATAAAAATACAAGCGTTAACATAAAGCACTTATACTATTTTACAATCCAATTGTGTTTTAGATTGAATTTTGAAAACAAGCAAAATACATCTAATTACCTAAGCCACAGGTACAGATCAAACACATCAAAAATATCCTCTAGATGGACAAGATCATTAATGGTCTTTGGTTCACTAATTGTTCCTATCTGTCCACACAACCAATCAAATGTTAATGGCTCTCCAACATGAAGCTGTCTTGCAAACTGAAGTGGAAATTTTAACAATGATTAATCACATTGCAGCTGATACTTTCCTAAGTCATTCTAACTTTTAGATGATGCACACTTAAAAAGTTATATTATGTGCTGTGAATTACAAAATAAATGGAGAATGTTTCTATGGGCCACAGATGCCCCCGCTTGTAAATATGCATGAGTCAACTTTCACATACAGATGCAGGATTCACATAGTTAAGACTATTTTGTGATTATAAGCATTGTGTATAAGCTTATGAAACATTTGGTTGAGGCAAACTAAATTAAGCAGTGGTCTATATGAGCATGGATCTATTTTAACAAGAGTGCACATGCTGAAATGTCTTGCCTGCTTCACAAACCATGATTGATTTTATGTTGATAGTCCTAAAGTTTTACTACAATTATCACATAAACTTAACATTATCAATGATCAATGAAAATGAGGTCAAGGTCAGATATATCCAGTCAGACAGACATGTACACCTTACAATCATTCCATTCACCAAATGTAGTTGACCTATTGCTTATACATGTTATAGCATCTTAAAAGAGATTAAACTACTGAAACTTAACATTGACTAATGAACCATGAAAATAAGGTCAAGGACAGATGATACCTGCCAGACAGACATATATATCTTACAATCATTCCATACACAAATTACAGTGGAGTTATTACTTATAGTACAATGTATAATAAAAAAAGAACAAAACACAAAAACTTAACACTGACCAATAAACCCTGAAAATGCGGTAAAGATCAGACAATCATTCCATACACCAAATATAGTTGACGGACCTAATCACGTATCTTTAACCTTAATCACTGATCCATGAAATGAGGCTGAGATCAGGTGTGTGACAGACATGTAGATCTTGCGAGGAACCCATATACCAAATAGATATCCTTTTACTTATAATGAGTGAGAAATTCAAATGACAAAAAAATAAACTTTTTTTTGTAAACAGTTGCTGAACTATGAAAATGAGGCCAAGGACAACTGACATATGACAGACAGAAACTTCATATCATAAGGGATCTGAATATAAGGTATGAAGCCTCCAGGTCTTCTACCCTCTGAAATATAAAGCTTAATACAAATAGTTTACGCTATTGCCACCGCTGCCGGATTGTAATTCCTATGTCTTGCATTGTGTGATTTTTGTCGCAGGTGAGACCCTGAGACAAAATTCATTCAAATTCATTCAATATTAAATGCACATATTTTCATGGATGGATACCAGTTTGTTTTCTCCATACAAACCATACTGAATTTTTTAGTTAAAACCCATAAAATCCATGACAAATAAGTACTTGATGACAAATCATGAATCCACAGTACTTACAAGACAATAGAAATTACCATTCAGTATTTGGTCTACTAACAGTTGAATAAGATACTAAATATCATTAATGTCTTCCTATTAAGTGACGATACGAACAATGAATAATCCTGTCCTCTTTTCCTCAAATGTGACCTACCGAATTAGACTTATCACAAGGTAACTGGTTTGTACTTATATGAGCAACATGACAGATGCCACATGTGGAACAGGATCTGCTTACCCTTCCAGAGGACTTGAGATCACCCCCAGTTTTTGGTGATGTTCGTGTTGCTCAGTCTTTAGTTTTCTTTGTTTTGTTTTGTTTTGTAGACTGTTGTTTGTCTTTAGTGTGGACATTTTTCAATTTTTGCCATGGCAATATCAGTTTGTTTTCGACTTATGAGTTTGAATATCTCTTTGGTATCTTTCGCCTCTCCATTGATCTGCATGATTCATAACTGAATAGAAACTTAATTAGATGGTTAAAGAAACATGTTTTATGAATCACATGATATACACTGTCAAATTTCTACAGTTGAACCGGCAGTCAGAGCTAATGTTTTATTCAGTTGTGTATTACAGTTAGATATACCAAGGTATTTTCTCAGTTCTAGCAAAAAAGTGCTTGTTGAATGCAATTAACTAGATATAACAGCAAAACTGACAAAAAACTAAATCCAGAAAATATATTTAAGATTAAAGAACCATAGAAAATTGATCAATTAATTGAAAAGGATTAAGATAATTAAGATTGAAATTGACTTGAAATCATTTCAAGCTTTGTAGCTAATTCTCAGAATTGATTTCAGTGTTCATAGTTTTATCTGATTACCTTTGTTAACAATTTTTTTACCATGCTTTTTATTTATCATAAATTTCTTTCTTCATCAGGATGCAGGTACTTGTTGGTGTTTTCAACATTCAACAGTCAGTTTATTATCAATACTACAGAATATTTGAATTACTGAATAAATCCTATTAAGATGCTAGTCTAATTCACTTGCATCAAATTTGGTTCATAATATCATAAACTGTTGTCACAGAAGAGATATGTCTTGCCTTTTTGTAATTTTGATTGTGCAAATGTTGAAATTAAAATAGCAATACTTTAACATATAAGTTATGCAAATATTCAAAGTCAATGAACCATGACTGAAGGTACATGGCTAAACAATCTCCATGGAAATGAGATATGCCAATGCTAATGCAACTGCATACCAAATACCATTGACTTATTATAAGTCGTTCCCTTAAAAAAAACATAAAAACAAACATTAACTTGTAAACAATGTAAAAGTTTCAAAGTCAATGAACCATGATGAGGGGGTGGGGCTATATACTCTCCATGGAAACAATACTTCCAAATGCCAATAAATTTGCATACCAAATATCATTGACTTAACATTAGCAGTTCATCTTAAACTGATCTAATCACAAACTAATACATGTAAACTAAGCAAAAGTTTCAAAGTCAATAGACCATGACTGAGGAGGCAGGGCCAAATATTCTCCATGGAAATGAGATGTGCTAATGCTTATACAACTGAATACCAATTAACATTGGCCTACCACTAATGGTCCCCCTTGAACTGACCTAATCACAAACTAATACATGTAAACTAAGCAAAATTTTCAAAGTCAAAAGACCATGCCTAAGGGGTGGAGTCAAATAATCTCCATGGAAATGAGATATGCCAATGCTTATACAACTGCATACTAAATATCATTGACCTACCACCTGTAGTTCACCATAAACTAGACCTAATCACAAAACTTATACATTGTTGACGCCTCTGACGCCGAAAACAGCATACCTATATCTCGCTTTTTGACCCCGTCAAGGCGAGACAAAATAGAGACTCCAGAAAAGTACTTTTTCATCGATAGAGTAAGGACAATTATTTTTTAAAGATTTCATGAACTGGAAAAGAAAATAAATAATTTAAATGTTGTATACTGTTGACTAAACCAGAGCTATTAAACTTATTTTTGTCACAAAGCTTCCCAAATTTATCCCCATATTCAGTCTTCATAATTCTATTATTGGCTTTAGTGTAATCTAGTAAAAAGTAAATTACCTTTGGACAAGAAAAAGTAATGCAGGTGATTTTTAATTTTCCGATTTTTTCCCTAATATTTAAACCACTAGTTAATCAAACATATTCTAAAATACTTTCACATGGCAATATAGTCATGGCAGCTGAAATCAATAATCAATCAATTAAACAAATATTTTAATGTTATACATTACCTTTTGAAACATGGAGCACACAAACGCTTTATTTCGTGATATTGGAGAACAGCATAAAACATATCTAACTCTTAGTGTCAATGGTATGTGTTCTATCATTTCAGCAAGGATTTTAAAATCATCCAAATTACACATGAAAAAGTTAACGTTATCTAATTCTGACAAAACTATAAATATATCCTGAAAAAAAAAAGAAATATTTATAAGATTTGGTTAAATTTAAAGCAGAAACTAATCATCATCAAATGATGAAATAAGATACTGCAGTGTAATAAAGTTAATTGTACAAAAGTTACTTTCAAGAACTATTAACTAAATTGACTTCTTGTGTAGAAATTCAAAACAGGAATATACCTTACACTATTGGAGTAAATAAACTATCTATAAGACTTTCCGGCAACTGGTCTTCTTTAGTTTCTATTTAATGTTTCTAAACTACATGGTAGATAAGTCACATATCAAAATAGTTTCATCTTAGTTAACAGTAATAAGCTGAATTTTGAATAAAATGGAAAGGTAATAACACATTCCTGACTTGGTATAGCCTTTTACCATGTAAAAACTGATGTTACAGCAGTTTTTAAATTAACTATCATATAACAATTTTAAATATCATTCACTAGATCAGTGATTAAGTGTTTTTAAGTTTTGTCTAAATTTATAAAAAAAAACAGCATGCACATCTACCAACAGTTCCAAATAAAGTATACTTAATTCTTCAATCAAATATCTTTCAAAAAGAAACATTTGTAAATCTACTTACTATAAGGTTACATAATGTAGCACTAGGAAGATGATATGCAAACAGTTCTATCTGATCTGCAGTAGGATGTAAGCCAGCTTGCTGAAAAAGTCATTAAATGATTCAACTCAAACATGTCTAAAACTGAACTCGTGGCCTTTGGAGTTTAAAAAGGGTTTTATAATGATGATGAATAAGTATCAGATATACATTCCTCACAATTAATTTATTGAAACTTGTTCATGTAACAATAATGCTAGACAAGCAGATAGAAGTACATCAATATAACTCATTAGAATATGGAATGGCTGTATTAACAGTACCAAGCTACAGGCTCCAGAAGTCATTTCAAATTTCATTTTGAAGAACTCAGGTGAAAAAAAAAAAATTTAATTTGTGTATGACTTTCAGCCACGAATTAGATATTCAATATAGTGGTTTTCTTTGGACTTGTTTTTTAAACTATTACATTCTGCCTACACATTTTTTTGTTCAGTCTTTTATGGGAGATAAGTGGTCTCGTAGTAATGATGTAAGATTGATCTCACTGTTACATTGTGACCTTTGTTTATGATATTTTTCTTACATAGAATGAGATATTATCTGATGCATATTAACCCTATATCCTCTCCTTTAATATCTGATCTATAAATGGGGTCTAAGTAATAATTGGGCTAAATTGTTATGTGACCATCTAACTTAACAGATCACTTCATCCTATGGGGTTCAATAATTACTGTAATCATTTGCATATGCTACACTGGTATGTGATATAAGTTTGTCAAACATTTATGTTGGTGAATTACATGAAAACATAAACTGTGGCATTAAACCAAACAAACAAATCAATACATTTACCTTTATACTATCTACAGATCTAGTAATAATATCTGTTAATAATTGTAAATCTTTCCTCCTAAATGTTGTCACTTCACCATGTTCAAATTGTGTTCCAAATCTGCCTGCCCTGCCCCCTATTTGAAGTGCTGTGGATGTATCGACAACATCAATCTCAACTTGTCCATTGTCCATAATGGTTGGTTTTGTTAGAGAGTAAAATATAACTCTTTTGATTGCTCTATTGAAAAGAAGATAGTAATTTTGATATGTTATCTCGATATTCAATGCATTTGCAATAACTTAAATATTTCATCAAAACTGTATCACTGACATCTGAAGTTAAGTTTCAATAGCTTACCATTACTGCAGCGTCATTAACATTCTGTAGTCAATCCGAAAGCCGTTTATGCATAAAATTGCCATTCTAGTAGGTAAAGGATGGGATCCTTCTTCAAGCTCTTTTGATAAAATATCTTGTGACTTAAACTGACAAGTTGACAACAAATAATGATTTCTTCCCAACATTTATGGTAAAGGTTTTGGAAAAAATGCTTAATGACTTTATTTGGAAAATCCTGAATTCTCTAGAAAATGAACAACTCAAACCACACATCACCCAAAAGGTCCACCCACCATAACATATTTAAATATATATTACCACATTCACCTTACTTCTCTTGTGATCAATACTTACTTTCATTTAGATTATTTTCCCCTACTTTGTTCATCCTAAATTAAATACTTACAAATTTAGTCCCATTCCTATAGCATCTGTAGCTACCATTACTTTACAAGGATCATTAGGATCATTAAATCTTGCTGCCTGGGCTAATTTAGCTCCTAAACGAGGAATGTAGTAAATGTTATCATCAAAACAGTATATGTTCTTTACATGATATTTACAATATTTATGAACTACTTATATGTATATATCTTCAATTTTTTTCCGTTATTCTTTCATTTTTTTTCCAAGAAAAATTTGTGCTAGCAATTTTGCCATAATTGTCAATATCACTGTCATACAATATCATTGTCTGAATGTTTTCAGTCAAAGGTTATTAAGTAAAGGGAAAGCACTCCTCAAATGTCATATACAGAAAATCCTTTGCCATTGTAAATGTTTTATAGAGAATACACTTGTTTGATATCTACTGGTAATGCACATACTGATAAAGATCAATTTTTCCTTACCTGGAGGTAGTCCACCATATATAACAGCACATTTTATTCCCTTTTTTTCTAACTGTTGGCTCACAAAATATATATCATTTTTACTGAAGCATACTATACAATCACCAGGCCTTATATTGTCAAAACTTTCTGAAATGAAAAAAACAAAATTCACATACAAATATTGAAATGTTGAAGACTTTTTTACTTAACTAACCATGTAAAGCTTTGCATTAAACATTCAAGTGGATAATTATTTTTTTCTATATTCAGAAGCATTTAAAAGAGTTCAAAGTGCATACAAAATTTCATAAAAATCTGAAATACCACCAAATTACAGATACTTTCAATTATAAAATGAAAAAGTAAAAAACAAATAATCAAAGCAGTTAAATATGTTCAGATTTTTACAATGTTACAAACTGACATTTTTCTTTAAAGTATCATGATGTTCAATATATATATATATATGCTTAGTTTATAAATAATCTCACCAACGGCTTTATCAAGATAAGCCAAATCTGTTAATCTTTTGTAATATTTCACCTGTCAAATATAACATGAAGACTGTCAAACATGTCAAAATAAACAAAGACTTTGATTCACCTTTGATAACTAAAGAAATTGATGCAAATAACAATAGTGATATGCAAAATGAACTACCAGGTAATTGCCAAAGCTTTACATAAAAAATCTTATTACTGCACAAAAAGACTGTCTATATTTGTTTGAATGAATAATGTTTCTATTGACAAATTTTCTTTTGCATTGAATTATACCATCTTTATTGATAAAATATTTGTTTAAACTCATCATAAATGCAGACTTACTGACAACCAGCAACATGAAGTTAGCAATATTCAAGTAGGCCTTTCCCAGCATGAAACTGCTCAGAGAATGCAGTGTTCAGCCTGTACAAGTAACAACTAGAAGGGTTCTACTAATCAAACAGTTCCTCAAAACAGAATCTTTGTACAATAGGCCATTTCAAAGAACAAAGAGCATCAACTGCCCAGTAAAAACAACACCTTAGGCTTAAATATTTTCATGATATTTTGTGAACAGCTCAGCTTGTCCAATTGGTTTGTGAGACTATCAGAATCCATGATTGACCCAACAACATCACAAATTGTCATACAGACAGTGGTTATCCATCCCGTAGTCTTATAGTCAAACAAATCAAGGTTGCACCTTTGCCAAAGTAATTAAGGAACAAAGGGGAGAACACTATGCTGTCTCATGTATCTAGTAGAATGGTCTTTAGGTATCATGGTATTGAGAGGCACCTTTGAACCACAGGACTCCCCCTGTCACCATCAATGGTAATCTTACTTCTCAAGGCTATACTGATAAAGTTTTATCATTGACAGTTTTACTGACTTTTGCTTGAAATCCAGTCATTTAACTACTTATTTTTCAGACATAATGCCATTCACATTATGGCAAGCCATAGAGAACATAAACTACAACAAAAACTTATATCTCAGTTTGATAATCCATTAAGGAAAGTGGACAAACATTCAGCATGATGGCTTCATATAAACTCCTTCAGGTTGTCGGTGTTTTTCAAAATTGCCTTTTCCCAGATACACATTTAGATGGAATAGACCTTCTTAAATATACATAATTCCATGAATCTACATTTTCAAGTGTGTGAGAATCAACTAAGACCCTCACTTATAATCCATTACTAGTAAGACAAAATGAACACAAAACTAGAGTGATTTCTTATCTAATCACCTTGCATATTTCTGTACAACACATATATTCCACTGGATAAAGATTAAATAAATGGAGAATGTGTCCATGGGACACAGATGATGCCCCTGCTTGCATATAACGTTACAAAGGGACATAACTAGAGACCTGTAAAAGTGACACGACCTAATTTCGAATTTAATCTGTGTTTTATGGTAATAAGCAGTGTGTATAAGTTTTATAATATTTGGTTGAGACAACTAAAGTTAGGGAATGGAAAGGAAAAATTCGGCAATTTTTCCATTTATAAAGTGGCATAACTTGAGAACGGTAAAAGTGATGCTACCCTAATTCGAACTTGATCTAAGTTTTGTGGTAATAAGCATTGATTATAATTTTCATAACATTTGGTTCAAGCAACTAAAGTAAGGGAATGGAAAGGAAAATTCAACAACTTTTCAATTTATAAAATGACATAACTCTAGAACAGTAAAAGTGATGCCACCCAAATTCGAACTTGATCTGTGTTTTGTGGTTATAAGCATTGTTTATAATTTTCATAACATTTGGTTGAGGCAAACTAAAGTTAGAGAGTGGAAACGAAAACTTTCAGCAATTTTTCGGTAAAGACTCATCAATTTTTCCATATATAAAGGGACATAACTCCAGAACAGTACAAGAGAATCCATCCAAATTCCAACTTGATCTGTGTTTTGTGGTAATAAGCATTGTGTATAAGTTTCATAACATTTGATTGAGGCAAACTCAAGTTAGAGAATGGAAACGAAAAATTCAGCAATTTTTTTCTTTTGTAAAGGGGCATAACTCTAGAACAGTAAAAGTGACACCACTCAAATTCATACCAGATCTGTGTTTTGCGGTAATAAGCATTGTGTATAAGTTTCATAACATTTAGTTTAGGCAAACTGAAGTTAGAGAACGGAAAATAATATTGGGAGGCATGTACGGACGGACAAGGGTAACACTTAATGCCCACTCTGACGCAGCGGGGGCAAAAAATATTATTTTCATAAATTGTGCCTGATCCAAAAATTGTGACAAGATGAAATTACCCACCTCTACATCATCACCAGTGTGCAACATGAGTTCTCGTACCAAATCTATACCACCAGCCTCCCCACACAGATGTATTTCCTTGGCACAAAGTCCCAGTAAAGCTCTGGTCCAGGCCCAGCCACGACCCTTGTCCCTAACCATTTGTATTTCATCTATCACAGCTACTTCATCTGCAGTATAATTTGTATTGGATAACAATTACAAATATAGATAGTAGGAAGTTTCATGTATTAGCAGAAGGAAATAATCATGAATATCATGCCAAGAATTTTACATTTCTTTAGAAATGTTTTTTATGAAAGAAATATAATACATGTACAAAATGTACAAAAATAGTTATGTTTCCCATATGGGAAGTCACAAATTGTAACCCTTCCATAATCAATCGCATGAATCCAGATACAAATGTTCTCAGAAAACTTTACTTTTTTTAGGTTTGGCTGCTGTTCAATTTTGACTCTTTGGCTTTTTGTCCTCTTTTAACTTTTTTTATATGTGACTTCCAAAACTTTTGTTCTTGAAACTAAATATTCTGATGGAAAAAGATAAATATCCCATTTTTATAAATGTCTGATCTACAGGTTGAACATACCCACCATTACATATTAAACTAGATACATTTTGACTGGAATTTTGTCATTTAATCATATCTCCAGCCTCTCTGTGTGAACTTGAGGAATGACCAAATATAACACATGACTTTCAACAATTTGAGCGAAGTATTAAATGCTCACGACCTCATGTTAAAAAAATTCAAGTTTCTAGAGTGTATATGGCTTATAAATTCTATGCAATACTGTCATAGAAAGGAAAAAAAACTTGTACATAAATAAAAGTTATTGTGCCCTGTATTCTCTAAGACATATGCCCTGTCGTCAACTGGCACATTGTCCCTTCCAATTTATAGCTGGAGCATTGTATGTAAATTATATAGTATAAGTGAGATGATCTGATATTTCTGAAGTTACTTACAGTATTAACTCATGTCACTGTTACTTACAATGTGTATTTACTGATGTCATTTCTACAGTACAAGCCACATGATTTGAAGGTTCATCAAGTTACTACAATGTGTATTTACTGATGTCATTTCTACAGTACAAGCCACATGATTTGAAGGTTCATCAAGTTACTACAATGTGTATTTACTGACGTCATTTCTACAGTACAAGCCACATGATTTAAAGGTTCATCAAGTTACTTACAATGTGTATTTACTATTGTCATTTCTACAGTACAAGCCACATGATTTGAAGGTTCATCAAGTTACTTACAATGTGTATTTACTGATGTCATTTCTACAGTACAAGCCACATGATTTGAAGGTTCTCCATCTTCACTGGCATATCTTCTTTCTTCTCCAGTAACAAGGTCACAAGGAGTTCCCTGAAGTTAAATCAATTGCTTTTACATTTAAATCATCTTCTGATACTAAAAACTATGTAATATAAAAAAAAAGATGTGATGTGATTATAAATGAGACAACAAACCATCACGGAAGAAAGAACAAGGATGTAAAAAAACTAGAGGTTAATATTAAGCAAAAACTTTTTTTATTTCCTCAAAATATTCATTGTGTCAATATTAATCCAATTTACCCCTGGCCAGTGGATGCTTTATTTTCGAAATTAGCAATTTCCACTGGACATAATAACATTCCAGGACAGGGTTATCATGGAGCAGTTTTTAATATCAGTAACTGTCAATACTTAACAGGGTTCACACTACTTCATAATAATACGGAGAAGTGACTACTCTCTTTGAAACTGACAGGGAGGAGTAGTCAGACTAAAAGAGAAGTGCATTTGAACCATGACACTAACATGTTTGGTTTTTAAAAATTGCAATTTTGCCTTTTGTATCCAAATCATTTCTTTCATTTTTGGTTTAGTACAAATCACTTGTTTATCTTATAACTGTTATGTAAGGGATTTTGACAAAACCTCTATGTATGTGTGTTGAGTGCATATGTTTCCCTCTGGGTTATTATTCTTCTGGCTGCTGAGCCATGCATGCATCTAAAGTCTGAGTAGATCATTGTATTTAAATAAATGGAGAATGTGTCCATGGGACACAGATGATGCCCCTGTGTGCATATGACGTTATAAAGGGGCATAACTCCAGATCGGTAAAAGTGACGCCACCCAAATTCAAACTTGATCTGTGTTTTGTGGTGATAAGCATTGTGTATAAGTTTCATAACATTTGGTTGAGTCAAAAGTTAGAGAATGGAAACCAATTTCGGGATGTATGTATGTACAAGGGAAAACCTTAATGCCCCCTCTGCTACGGCGATACCATATAACATGGGAAAATCACATATATTTGTAACCATGACCAAGTTTACAACCTCTTTTAGGGTAGTTTCTTTATCGTTCCATTACAATTAACAAAGTTTTTATGCAGATCGATATCTTGAACAATAAAGAATTAAATCATACCTTATCATTACATTTATTGTAGACCTCAGCAGCTAGAAGTCTCAGGGGACCACAATAGACCCCAGATTTTGCTGATGTTAATCTCTGTAAAGCATGGTACGTTTTACCACTGTTAGTTGGACCTGCATGATATATAATCTTTCTATCAATGGTTCTGGCTTCCTGGTACCTGAAATATGGTGTATTTATATTATTTTCAATAAAATATTCTGTCAGAGGTAAATTTATCTGTCATTAATAACACATTGTAGTACATGTAATATGGCAACCAAATATAAATTTCTAAATTCCTTCACGTAACTTCAGAAATACAATAATATTTTTTTGTGGTTTTTTAAGTGGTTCACTTAATTCAGTCATCAAAATTGGAAACTTTTACATAGTCTTGTGTTTGTCCTAAACTACAAATATATGTATGAAACAATAACGTATCCATATTATACACTCAATAGTTGAATGGAAAATTGGGTGTATATTGCATACTGTGGATTCATTTATTTTCGTGGGTACCAATTTTCGTGGATTGAGGAAAACTAGCATTTTCGTGGATATTTGATTTCGTTGTTTTAACAAAGTCTGCATACATTTCTTCAGAAAACTTGTAATTTGTTGAACATTTAAATTCGTGGTTCTCCTGTACCCACGAAATCAACGAAAATTGGAGTCCAACGAATAATAATGAATCCACAGTATATATTTAGGTCAAAAACTTATTAGTATCATCATGATCATATGAATATATCCTGCTTTCTACCAGACTGACACACAAGTCGATTTTTTTAATGTGCTAGTTAACAGTCTGCAGAAAAAAAACATGTTGTCATATAAACCTACCCAAAAACAGATATAGATTATCTCACTCTTCTACCTGCTGAAATATAAAGCTCTATACAAATATTCTTACTCAATTGCTGTTGGCAGATAAGCATCACTGTCTTTTATTCTGTGAGGTGAGACAGAAATAATATTTCAAAATTCTAATATTCCCAACATCATGTTGAGTTCAGATATACCTACCAATTAGCTGGATTTCTAAGATCACTTATTTTCTTTAAATCTTCCAAACATTCTAAGTGTGGGAATATCTTTTTAGTGTGCTGTAAGAAATAGGGTAGGAGGTCATCAACATGTCCTGCAAGTAAAAATGATTATATAAAAAAGAGTAAATGGTAGGAGGTCATTACATAAACACCATAATGTAAGTATGTATTGACCGGTACATAGATTAATCGTTATGCAGTAAAATGACAAATTCCATGCTATAATAAGAAAATTGTTAAAGAACTTGACAGACTTTATAGTGTAAAAGCTATACATTATATATCTCTGTCTTTATCATGAAACAATTTTGTAAGTAGAAATTTTGGAGCTATATTTTCCAACTGAATACTAGCTTCTAAATATATGTATACTAATTCGTCTAGAAAGCAGAGACTTGCACAGAGATTTGCAATGTTTAAAATTGTTATTTCAGTTTCATTCATGAAGAAGAGGCTGCTATCTATGTTGTTATTTCAGTTTCATTCATGAAGAGGAGGCTGCTTTCTATGTTGTTATTTCAGTTTCATTCATGAAGAGGAGGCTGCTATCTATGTTGTTATTTCAGTTTCATTCATGAAGAGAAGGCTGTTTTCTATGTTGTTATTTCAGTTTCATTCATGAAGAAGAGGCTGTTTTCTATGTTGTTATTTCAGTTTCATTCATGAAGAGGAGGCTACTATCTATGTTGTTATTTCAGTTTCATTCATGAAGAGGAGGCTGCTTTCTATGTTGTTATTTCAGTTTCATTCATGAAGAGGAGGCTGCTATCTATGTTGTTATTTCAGTTTCATTCATTCATGAAGAGGCTGCTATCTATGTTGTTATTGCAGTTTCATTCATGAAGAGGAGGCTGCTTTCTGTTGTTATTTCAGTTTCATTCATGAAGAGGAGGCTGCTTTCTATGTTGAGTTTTGTGTACTGTTGTTTGTCTTCTCCTCATTTGTCGTTTTTTGCCATGGCATTGTCAGTTTGTTTTTCGACTTATGAGTTTGAATATCTCTTTAGTATCTTTCGCCTCTCTTTTTTATTCTCTCATATTTTTTACAAACAATGTTTACAGAAATTTCATGAGATAAAAGCAAAGATCAATTATCATGACTATATATTAATGCTTACGACATACCTGCACCAGCAGCAATATCACTTAGTATGAGATGTAACTCGACCGGGAGATTTTCTTCATCACAACAAAACTTTCTAAAACTCTGGTATGACTTATGGAAGAATTTGGCTAAAAAATAAAATATGATATGCATTTTATGATTTAGTAGGCATTCATTAAATAAATCCAGTTTTGACAAAAGATCTTCAGTTGTTTCTGTCAAATTTATTGAAAACTTGAAATTACTTGGGACATTTAATATCTGTATGTGACCATATCTGAAGAATGTATTAATGTTGGCATGTAGATGTTGTTTAGGGGTGGGTTTATTTGGTGTTGCTGAGTTGTTTTTTTAATGTCTAATGTACATACATATATACCATAAATCTCATTTTATTACACAGAAGAAGGAAATTGACATAGGTCTCAAAGAGACAGTGAACTTAAAAAAAAATTTGTAGTTCTGTAATTTATATAGTACGTTTGTACATGTTTACTGCAAAGCTTGACATTTAGATGCTGCCAACATTGACAACTGCAACCTTTATTTGCCAACACAACTTTGACCAGACAAAGAATTGGAACTATTTTCCAAAAATGAATATAAACATACACCATAGGAATACCATGTTTTTCTTTAATAGGATAAAGCTGATCAAAGGCTTTTAATGATCTGATGATTAGACTGTCACTAGTTTCCACAGATACTGGATTCTTTTGTTCATTTATCATGTATGAAAAACTTTTAATACAAGTACATATGAAGTTCAATATTTATCTCCAATTGTACAAATCAAGGACAGTATGCATTGATACTATAAAATAAAAATACAAAAAAAAATACATCGACTACATGGTCTATATGAAATAGATTTTAATGTATTTCTTATAAATCTATGTTTCTACAACTGCAGAAAACAAACTCAAATCAAACACCAGATCTTAATCATAGCAACGCTTAAATAAATGAATCCCACTGTACAAAACAGTGCAATGCTGAAAAATGTTGACAACTCACTGGTAACTCACATTCAATGCCATTCTCTTCTGCAAATTTTCTTACTTCTTTCCTTAAATAGAATTGAGTCAAAATTCCCAGTATCTTTTCTGAAAAAGAAACGTACTATGGTTAATCTAAAATCAGTCATCCCCCTGTTCATGTCTGGCGATTCAATAAAAACAATTTGGCCTTGATTTGCCTATCTGCCTCATATCACCTATTCCTTTCCAACTTAAAACTTCATTAGCTCTGAATAAATATTAGATAATAATCATATGCATGTAAAGAGTGTCATGCTATCTGCAAGTTAAGATTTTTCAGTCTGCTCTGTTGGATTTGATTGTCACTGCATCCATGTTCATTGTATGATCTGCAAAGGGGAAGCCCTGATATTCCGACACCCCAACAGTCCGACATTCCATTGGTCAGAAACCTCAAAAATTTGACAACCCATTAGTCTGAGATCGGAATATTTAAAAAAAAGTGTTTTATTTTCATATTAGAAAGCCAAATAAAAGATCCGTTCAATATTAAAAGGACCTTGTCCTTCGTGGTAAAAGTGACAAAACCAATGATGCATCACTATACTGATTAAAAGTTATTTCTAAACAACAATTGTACATTTTAACATGTTTAATGCAAGTGTGAGTTAAACAAAAGCACTTTCAAGTCACCAATTTTCAGAGTGTTTCACATGGTCCTTAGCATGTTACAATTTCCCGAAATATGCATATTTTCCACATCTAAATTTTCAAGAACGCTGGTCTGCTCTTGTCCAGTGACCTTTTTTTTTCTTATAGAAATATTGTCTTTTTTAAATATAATGATTTAAGTTGTTTCTGTGCAGGTTAAAAAAGTAAAGATAAATATTATCACAAAGTAGGTTATCGTTAAAAGATTTTTACTATTTTATTTCACAATTTTAAGAATAAGTAATCTCAATTTTTGTTCATGTATCTGGGGCATCCTCGACGTATTCACACTCAATGTTTACATCGGGATGAGGTCTGTTTAAATTATCTTAGTAATCTGATTTCAAAAGTGTTACACTTTGCTGCATATTTTAAAAGTGATTCCTTTGGTATTATTTTCCTGAACTTCTCTTATCTAGCTGCATACATATACAGATAAAAGGCATGCTCCAGAGAGGTATACATTGCCAGTAGAAAAATAAGTTGAAGTTGGTACTCCAGAAATTCATTTACATAGCAACATTTTAAACCAATTTTACAACAAGAAACTGTCAGAGTGACAGCAAACCTGCTTTCCCTGCAGATGTCGAATCCCTGAACAGTTCAGCAAGTATGGACACAACATTTAAGCTTAAAACAGCTCTGAATCTAGATTGTGATTGAATATTTAAAATAATGATGAAAATGATATTTGCAAATCTGAACCCCAAAACAGGATCAAGTAAAAATTAAACATTAACACACGCAACAAAAATAAAATACCACATAACAACTGTGACATCTACCATCATAACACACATGACTTAAAAAAAATAGTTATACAGAAATTTTTGACAACTAATAACTAAAATTAATTGAACAGAGACAATCATTAATAGACTAAAATCCAAATACTTAACCATTTCTGTTCAAAGGGAAATAACTCAAACTTATTTCCATGAACCAGTGATGTAAACAGCAAAAATAGTTCTCTAAAATTAGATATGATTTAACCACTAAAAACTAATCAAAAATATCAATACCACTTAGATTCAGCATATGAAAGAACACAAAGAACTCAATTTTTTTTTAAATAAAAGTAGTTGTATATTGGACCCTTTGGACCTAAATGTGGACCAATTTGAAGACAGGCCTCAAAATTAAAAAAAAATCTAACAAGAGACCAAATGACAAAGAAATTAATTATCAATTTCTGTTAAAAGGGAAATAACTCAAATTCATATAATAAAAATAAATTTTGCTATTGAAAGGTCTAAAACTCAACAACTAGAACAGCTAAAATCTTGAAAATTGAACTTGACCTTCATTTAGTCACAGGAAACAACATATCTAAATTTGAAAAGATTTATTCAAAGGGTTTTCATGTTGATGAACGGACACTGTTTGGCAGCTGCAAGTCCATCCGCCCGCCCGCCCGCCCTAAATCCCCAAAACAATAACTGATTTTTCTTTTGAAAATCCGGTTAAAAAGCACATGTAGCCTATTGTATTTGTTGATTGCTATTTTAGGAGGAAAATGATTACATTATAAGGAAATTTTTGTTGCAAGGCTTAATTTCTGTCCCTTTCCAATATACTCTCATTTTCAAGTGGCAGTCCACATTATGCCCTTAATCCTGGTCAATTCATGATTACAGTACCTAATAAATTTGTTTTCGTTCTGGACATGCATGAAATATTTGCCAAGGACATAAAGCCAATACAAATCAATCAATCAAATTCTATCAATGAGTTATTTTTGTGAAATAGCTTGGTCTCACTTTGTATTAGTAAAGCAAAATATTGTGAGGTTGTCTATTGCCTTATATTTATCATGTTTATAGAATCATGGTATTTCTAACATACCTAATGAGAGTGCTGTCTTTTCCATTTTTTATACTCAGAATTAAGTATACACTAGTTCATCTATGAAGTAGATTTTCAAATTTGAACAGCGTCGATTATTGAGGTGACGGACTATTGGGGTGTCAGACTAATAAGTTATCGGACCAATGGGGTGCCGATATAGTGGGAGGACTCCATCTGAAACATTTTACTCCAACTTCATTACATGTCAAAATCCATACTGGAATCTAATAAAGAGGACTTTTGGCATGTGAGTAGTATTCATAACATATTGATAAAGGTCATGTTAGATGACATTTTAGAATTGAATCTTATCTTTCCCTACAAAAGTTTTTATATTATTTATAATGAGCTTTTAAAAAAAAATCCTAGAAAGAAATATAACTGAATATAGTCAGGAAACTTGATGTTCTAACCATATCCTCTATGATTGGAAATTCTTTACCCGAACTCAAAACGGAAGAAAAAAATCACAACCTTGGAGCAAATATTATCCACTGTGAATGTAAATACTCTTTACTTATTTGCAAACAGTCTGATACATTTAATTGATGAATAGCTTCAGAAACATGGTCAATCTTTCTATGTTTCGTATTGTGACCTGATTCCGAAAAATAAGTAGGCATGCTTGTAAGTTTGTGACCTTTGTCTTGGACGGTGGCTTTTGCGCATGTGCAACAATATATAGGTCAGGCCTATTGTATTATGTATTTGAACATTGAGATCAAATAACAAATGAATATCTCGAAAAAAAAAGAGAAATTGGGACATACTTTCAGGGCTCACACTACTTCAGAATCATAGGAAGAAGTGACTTCTCTTTTTTAAACTAATAGGGAGAAGTGGTGAGATTTGAAAGAGAAGTACAATGTTTTTGGATTTTTACTATAATAAAAAGGGCCATATGTATCCTATTTATCTATTTTCTATATTGTTCAATTTATATACCTAAGTATACAATTAAAGTAACAGTTGTTTCAGTTTATCATTTCTAGTTGCACAATTATATAGGTCCTCTTGTCAGAAACTACCAACTAAATATCTAGTACTAAAAAGAACTTTTTTTGTATCAAAAGGAAAAGAAAGTATAATATATCAATTAAAATTCAATTAATAAACTATTCTGTTTATCATGTTTATGAAATTCATTGTTTCTCATTAAAAAGATATATAAATTTAACAATGTTAAGCAACTTTAATCAATAAAATGAAACAATGCTTATAAATGGAAATATATTCATTAAGCAAGGAGATCTAACAAAAAGTCTGTTAATGAATGTGGAAAGTTTTCTGTATGAAATAACATACAATCAATCTGTAAAGTCAATAATTTCTCCTCTTTTCTAAAGAAATAAATCGTTTATGTCTTTGAATTTCTTTGAAAATTGAAAATTGCCGATGATGAAAGCGACTGAAAGCGAGTATTGTGAACACCAGGGCGACTAGTTATCGCTTTTGACAGTCCGGCAAAGCGAAGTGACGGACGGGAAAGCGACTTCTTCGCCCCAGTGACCTGCTTGCGTGAGCCCTGACTTTTTATTCTCCCTACAAAGATTATTCTAATTTTTACACGTGACTTTCAATGGTCAATTGGAATGTCCAGAATTAAACATTTTAAACACGTTGAAGATAACTATAATGATGTCACAATGTCATTAATGCATCAAAGTATTTTTTCATTCAATTTACAAGCAATGGCATAGGATTAAATTACTTTTACGAGCCAATATTTTCGGCAGGTTTTGTTTTATCAAAATATATCAAATCATTTTCTGATAAAAAAAAATAAAACTCTTGGCCTTAAAACAAGAGGCTCTCAAGAGCCTGAATCGCTCACCTGCATTTCAGAGGAGAAGATTTTTAAATGTTAGCAAACTTGATGAACAAATTGTGTAAAATTGTCTTTAAAGGGCAATAACTCCTTAAGGGGTCAATTGACAATTTTGGTCATATTAACTTTTTTGTAGATCTTACTTTGCTGAACATTATTGCTGCTTGCAGTTTATATATATCTATAATAATATTTAAAATAATAACAAAAAACTGCAAAATTTTGTTAAAACTACCAATTCGGTGGCAGCAACCCAACAATGGGTTGTTCGATTCGTCTGAAAATTTCAGAGCTGATAGATCTTGACCAACTGAACAATTTTACCCCATGTCACATTTGCTCTAAAAGATTTAGTTTTTGAGATATAAGCCAAAAACTGCATTTGACCCTTATGTTCTATTTTTAGCCATGGCGGCCATGTTTGTCGATGGATCAAAACTTCGGATACAATTTATAAACAAGATACCCTAAGGAACATTAAGTTAAAAGTTGAGGGTAATTGGCCCAGTAGTTTCAGAGGAGAAGATTTTTAAATGTTAGCAAACTTGATGAACAAATTGTGTAAAATTGTCTTTAAAGGGCAATTACTCCTTAAGGCGTCAATTGACAATTATGGTCATATTTACTTTTTTGTAGATCTTACTTTGCTGAACATTATTGCTGCTTACAGTTTATATATATCTATAATAATATTCAAAATAATAACAAAAAACTGCAAAATTTTGTTAAAACTACCAATTCGGTGGCAGCAACCCAACAATGGGTTGTTTGAT
Organism: Mytilus californianus; assembly: GCF_021869535.1. Lineage (NCBI taxonomy): Eukaryota > Metazoa > Mollusca > Bivalvia > Mytilida > Mytilidae > Mytilus > Mytilus californianus. The sequence goes on along the minus strand of NW_026262679.1, from coordinate 24,033,290 downwards.
TCGTCTGAAAATTTCAGAGCTGATAGATCTTGACCAACTGAACAATTTTAACCCTGTCAGATTTGCTCTAAAAGCTTTAGTTTTTGAGATATAAGACAAAAACTGCATTTGACCCCTATGTTCTATTTTTAACAATGGCGGCCATGTTTGTCGATGGATCAAAACTTCGGAAACAATTTATAAACTAGATACCCTAAGGAACATTTAGTTAAAGTTTGAAGGTATTTGGCCCAGTAGTTTCAGAGGAGAAGATTTTTTTAATAGTTTACGACGACAGACGACGACGACGACAGACGACGGACGCCAAGTGATGGCATAAGCTCACATGGGGCCCTTCGGGCCCCGGTGAGCTAAAAAGGAATAAGAGGCCACATAACCTAAAAATAGATGACTCATTGTTGAGATGTAAATAACATTGCTGAAAGGATTTTCCCAAGAATTCAACAAAATTCTAGGAGAGGAATAAAAGAGTAATAGTGGAAATAGACGTTTAAACAAATAATATGCTAGAACATACACAACTTCTCTTTTTCAAGTCAATATTAGTGAAAATACTACGAAAAATATTCGGTTAAGTTTTTTGAAGTAGTACGCAAGGTTGGGCGGTAAATACCGCCCCTGGTATTTACCAGCGGTATTTACCGCCCCGGACAATACTCCTCAAGTGGTCAATACTGTCACAGGACAAAAAGTCACAGGACATAAAGTCACAAATTTGATAGGACAAAAAGTCACAGGACAAAAAGTCACAAATAGTTTGTTGACAATTGTTTGAATATATACATGATATAAGAGAAAGATCTTGACATATTTTCTTTTTATTACATATATTCATTTTTAAGTTTAGGAAATTGTTCATAAGCCTTGATAAATGAAAATTTATTAAATTTTAATCGTGCAAAGGACATATTTCTTGGGTACGTCTAAACACCGCTCAGGACCTCCTGAGTGCACTCAGGACATACAATGTGCACTCAGGACCCTTTATAGTCATCGTATTTGCACACAGGATGGATGAATATATTCGTTACACGCTGATTATTTAAGAGTTAAATTTTGGTAGAATTTGAAATCGAACTTAGATAGATATGTTAATTCTTATGAAATAATGAGGGCACGTGTTACTGCATGATTACACAACTACTGAGCCGTGAATTATCCAATCAACAAAATTGATTCGATTATTTTTATTGTTGTTTATGAATTGTGTTGTTAGTACTGTGTTACGTTTAAAATGAATAACACGATGTTATTAAGTTTTGTGAAAGTTGCAGTGTAGAGACTGAAAAACATTTTCTTATGGAATGCACACTTTATGACGATATTCGATATAACCTTTTTCATGAATGTCAAGTTCAAAATTTATTCAAGATTTTCACAGCCTTGATATAGATAACAAATTTATTGAAATTATGAGTATATTTTCAATGACAATATTTTGAATTTAAACTTATTAAGACAGATCAGTATTTATTTATATGATTTGCTAAGTCTAATATCTTAACTGCGTACGTGCTGTCCTTGGTCTTTTCCTTTGGTTTGGCTTACGAGCAAGTTTCTGGGGTTTTGACACTTCAAACTCTGTGCACGAAGACTTAGTCGTGGTTTGAACGGATTTCGTTTACTTACAAATTATTTAGAAATAATACCCAAATATGATAATTTTCAGAAAACAGAGACAAATTAATTTTTCAGAATTTATTTTCACATTGGAATTCGTTTGGAACAACTTTAATGAGAAAGATAAATCTTACTAAATGCGGATTTGTTAAAACATTCGTATTACTCAAGAATGAAATTACTGGACAACAACGATAAAAATGAGAAAGAACACAACTAAATGAGATTTGATTATTTGAAAAGCGTATTTTACGGCTTCTACAGTTAAGAACGGGTTCCATTTACAAAACTAAATCTTAATTCATGAAAAGTATGACAAATTTATTTCCCTTTTCAAACTCGTTCAAGGAATTTATTACTGGACAAGAACGAGTTTCAATAGGGGAATAAATCTAACTAAATGAAATTTTGATTAAATCGTTATGTTATACATACACAGCCTCTCATTGGTCAAAAAGTGTTAATTATTTGAATGAATCTCAAAGACAAGAAAATAGAACAAAACACACACACACACACAATTATATAAATAAGAATTAGAACGCAATGATACCAATATTTTTTTTTTAATTCAACGCTATTTTTAGTGAGTGATCAGATTAACTGTTAGCTTGAAAGTAAATTATGAATGGTGTTTCACCGATTCTTTTTTTTTACTATGGAACAATGCAATTAAAGTCTATTGTAATATATCTAGAGATATGAAAATACGAAAGAATTATTCTTCTTCATTTTTGAAGTAAGAATAAAACTAAACTTTTTATTGCACGAAATTTTAATAAAATACGAAAATCTATACAAAGAAAATAATAATGATATTTTTTTTATAAGTTAATAAAATGAAATGAAATGAATTGAATGAAAATTTCCCAACTTTATATGTAGATTTCTCATATTTCTCGACTGGCTTCAATTATTACTTGAATTACTTCAATTATTACTAACAAAAAGAAAAATGTTTTTTTAACGTTTTTTTTCTAAAACAATATATCTTCATTGTTCTTTATTTTTCAAAAGACATCTTGATTTTGTTTGTTTGCCAAGCTTACTTGTATGAGGTTAGTACCATCACTAATCACTCCTAATTATTAAAGATCAAACGACCTAATCAACATGATAATTGGTATTCAATATAATCCTCGGTCATGCCTGACATATTTCACAAAAACGGCGCGTGCCGATGAAAACTTCAATAACTCCTTAAATGTTAAAATGATTTTATCAAAACAAAAATTATTAGATGAAGAATTAAATTATCTATCGAATGCATACCGTCACCACTCACTAAAACATATATTTCATGTCCTGAGTGCACTCTGTATGTCCTGAGTGCACTCAGGAGGTCCTGAGCGGTGTTTAGACGTACCGATATTTCTTGGCACCATGAAGCCATTTAAGAATCAAGCCTCTTTGACATTTTGTTTTCATAGCAATTATTTGATCATTATTATTATTTATTGCATAAATTTTAATTACACAGTTGCTTTATAAATAATAGTTTTAAGAAAAAAACCAAAATATTTCTTTTTAAATTAGTTTTTTCTTGTTCAAAGAAAAATAATCTCAAAACTGAATTGTGACTTTTTGTCCTGTGACTTTTTGTCCATGACTTTTTGTCCTGTGACTTTCTGTCATTCATTCAAATACTGGTCGATTGAAATTTTCATGGTGGTTTTTACTATTTATTGAAGTAAAAAAATGAAAAAAAGTAAGACATATCTAAACTTTTATCTTTTGGCATGTTTCAGCTGATTTAAATGAATGAATTTGATATGTTTTATTCATTTTTAACATGTTTAACACTTTTACCTTCTAATTTAGTCCTTATAAGTTATGATATTGCATATTTTAGATAAATATAAAGAATTGACACATTAATTATTACTACATTTCAATCAAGATATTTTTTATTGAAAATGCATATTTTTTACAGGTACATAAAACTACAGGTAAATGAAGTTACAGGTGTCTTATTACCTATCACCTGGCATTGCTAGGTGTGTTAATTTAATTACTATAAAAACAACAGCCCCCAATAAATGATGACAAAACATGGTTGAAAGTAATAAAAGTGATATTTGAAGACTCACTTAAACAATAAAATATTTCCTGTCTATTAAATGTGAGACAAAAATCATCTTTATGCAGGAAATGGAAGGTATCAATGACCTTTACTCTTATTGCTGAACTATAATTTATGTACCAAAAAATATATAATGTAGTAAAATTTTACCCTTACATAATCAATTTTTACATACACATAGTACAACCATCTTGACCTTAAGAACCAAACTGAAACCTGAAGACCCTATTTGGAACTTCTAAACAATATAAGACAACAACAAATCAGTGCAAAATGTAATGATTGCAATGCTATAGTCAGTTTCCTTGCCAGGGACGAAACATTTTTATCTTATGTACTAATAAATCATTGTAAATCACTGTTTATTAAGAACTTACAATAAAATTAGTAATGAGAACATTTAAAATGACTTTAACACTTTCATTATTTCATTACTAAAAGTAATTGACCAGGTAGAGAGTGGTTTTTATAGTAATGGCCACTAAAATTTCAATCGACCAGTATTTGCCAGGATTTCCCAGTATTTACCGCCAGCATGGTCCATACTAGTATTGACCGCTTTTTTGCTAACCTTGGTAGTACGTGGCCGATAATAAATTCTTTTGCATGACATCCAGGGCTCATCAATAACGCTTGTCGGATACCAGAGGAAAAAGGTAGGACAAGTAAAAGCCATATCAAGCTTGTCCGATGGGACAAGTAAAACCATTTTTTAGACAATGGTAAAAAATAAATTAAATCCAACTTTGATGATCAAAGTAATAAACAAAAAACAAGAAAAGAAGATAAAAACAAATATATTAATTTGACATGTTTACTTGCAATCAATAATTTTTTGAATAAACAATTTAATATATTAAAAACAAAAGCTGTAGTAAGACATTCATGACATTAATAATAATAATAATCAAAATTTTATCAACATAAAAGACCAGGATACAAACCAAATGAGTGTAGACTGACAGGCCTACCAGACTGTGCCTGATGTGCAGAGTCTGATGAGACTTTGGCTTTGATGACAACTAGAACCTAAATCCTGTGACTAGACATGACTAGATTTAGTTGTTCTCGACTCATATTTTTGAAAACGATATCAAGAGATATAAATCAAATTCTGTTCTATTGTTTTAGTTCATTTTGTTCATTGAATCAAACTAAAATGCAAATAAGGTTAATATAAACATGATACATGTAAAGCGTTTTTGTTTTGGTCAATTACAATTCCATTCCGACAAGTAACATGAGTAAGTTTTGGTATGTACTTGTCCTATTGGGCAAGTTGAAAAATAAGTTATTGTAGAGGCCTGACATCACGAATAAAGTGGAAATACCCAAATGTCATGAACTTGCAAGCATAACGAACTTGCAATCATCGATGATATATACCTTTTGCCAGTGCTCCACCAAGTTCTTCACCGATTCCATGTGGCTGGGTATTAGTTGATGTGTATGGAACTGGTTCAACAAGCGATTCTAAAGTTTTTACAGGTGTTTTTTGGATCTTTTTATTCTTTTTAGATTTTGAATGTCGACTATTGAGCCCTTGTCCTTGCAATGACTTAAATCCAAGAATATGTTTTGTAAGATTAGTAACATCTACTTGTTTGATCAATTTATAGACTTGTGGTTGTTTTCTGCAAACAGTTGTGCAGATATTGTACATTATATTATCAAGAAACTGTCTAAATCTAAGCTATTTAGTCTACTGTAAATTTTCTCGTGTTTCTTTACTGGAAGCTGACATCTTGAAATAAACCGGAAGTAGAATATGTGGAATGACTGGATCACATGATTGTTAAAATGGTAGATGTCGTCGGAGATATGAGTAGTTTAAATTGTCATCCATTCAATAACTGTTGACATGAATAAGTTCACAGCGAAGGAAAATGGTTAACTTTTCATTACGCAGTGTTTATGGTATGATTTATTTCAAATGTCTTATATGCTATGTTTATGGACATTTAGCATGTTTAGATCAAAAATATAGTGATCAGTGAATCATGATTCTCAAAATGTATACTACATGTAGATGTATAAGACTCCTTTATAAGGAGCACGAGTATGAGCTATTGTGTAAAATAGGACCATTAAGGACACATCTTCTGAAATAGGAGAGTTCTGAGATAGTATCAGTAATTAAAAAGGAGATTAAAAAAGTAGTATAACATGACATATTTTTTCTGAGAAATAAATTATCATAACTTTTTTTGTTATTTGCAAGGACATATAACTAACTAATATACGTCCTTGTTATTTGGTAGATTTTTTTTATATTTGGCTACCTTTTAGATACAAGACTATATTTAATGAAAATCTAAAAAAAAAAAATTTTTAAATAATTTTCATGTTTTTGAGCCAAAAAAGTTGACTGGATGGATTTCACAGTCGCTGATATACGCTTTGAATTTATTGAACTGATCGAAAAAATATTGTAAAACAAAAGACATATTAACACTTTTTGTCAATCAGTTCAATATATTCAAAGCGTACATTTTGTACATCTGCTAATGTGAAATCCGTCCTGTCATCTTTTTTTGTAGAAAAACATTTTTTTTTACTATAAAGTTTATATTTTCATATAATATATTTTTTAATCTCACAGATTTCCTAATTTCATGAATAAATATTGTAAAACAAGAGATATTAACACTCTTCACAGTTCACAGTGTTTTCCATTCAGCATTTAACCTGGGTGTGCCAACCACCTTCTTTTGATTGCCGACCACCTTTTGATTTTAGGAGGTGGTCGGCTTTTTTTCAAATTCCGGAATTTTTTCGGTTCTGCACCTTAAAAATTTAAATACTAATCACGCCTCGCTGATTGTTTTCATTGACAAAAATGGCGGATTGTCAAATTTTAAAGTTTTCTTTTATTAATCGGAGGGAGAGAAAGGCAGATGACGATGGTGATAAGGAAAATTCTAAGCCAAATAAGTCAACTAAAACGGATCGTTGTATTGAAATTGTTGAAATTGAAAAAAAATTATCGAAACAACGGAAAAGGCACGCAAGCCATCTCACTCAAGCGATTGCGAAGATAAACAGGTTGGGAACAATCCCCCAAATGATATCCCTTAAATGAGGATCTGTCTCTCTAGCAAGAGGTCAAGTTTAAATTCTGTTGAAGAAAAAAAGAGAAAAACTTAGATTTTTGAACTTAAAAGGGGAAAAAATCGTTATATTTGAAACAACTTTTCTAAAAGAGGGTCCCATTAATTTTAATGATAAAGAAGATATAAGTCCAGAAATTTTACAAAATTCTTGAATATGTTTTGACCATATAATACCAAATAGATGTATAGGTCTTTGGGAAAAGTTTCTGTAAATAGAATAAATATGTGCTCATTTGTATCTCTTTAAATGTACCCCCTCATAAAAGAGATAGTCATTACATTTTGAGGGGTTCCCAAGCTGATAAATATGAACAGGACTTTAAATGGCTAATCATCACAGGAGGAGGATATTATTGTTCTGTGTGCCAAAAATACAGCATTAAAGCAAGGAACAGGACAGAAACTTTGATCGATAAGCCATGCAAATGCAGCTGAGGAGGAGGGATCGAGTCCTGCAAAAGCCATATCTGCTATCCGAGATCGGCAAAACTAATTTGTAAAATGAAAGGCTAGCAGTGATCATAGTGATAGCAGAAGAACAGTTCAATTTTATTAAATGTGAATACAATACTAATCCTTCTTTTTGTGACCCCCACCAACAGTAAAAAAAAACGGTTGGAAATGTTAAAACAAAAAAAAAACCCAACCGGTGGCAAGTGATTTTTTTCAAAACACCCACCTTACCTTAGTGAAAAATGGAGAACACTGAGTTCTATATATTTAAAGCGTACATCAGGGACTATTAAATACGTCCGGTCAACTTTTTTTTCTCAAAAAATATTTAAATTTTTTTTTTTTTTTAGATTTTCATTAAACATCTTAAATATAGTTTAGTATCTCAAAGGTCTCCAAATATAAAAAAAAATCTACCAAATAACAAAAAAGTTTTAACCATTTATGTTTATATCTCAACCAGTCATTATCCTGTCACTACCTGGTCAATTGTCCTGTCATTAGTGTTACCTGTATTCTCCTAGTTTTTCATAAGCTATTTATGCAAAATATTCATCTACACTTTTATATTTTGAAACCCTCTGTTACCCTGGCGAAACCTATTGTAAAGTGATATTATTCATATTGTTAATATTTCATGCAGACAAGGTTGTGTTGGTCTCTACACTGCATAGATGTCTGACATTATTTCATGACTGAAGTGTGTAACTGAAAAACTAAACTATTGATGATATGATACAGGTGGAAACCTGATGAGTTCCCAAAAGTATTTGGTGCATGTTTGTTTTACTTATCAGATTACTTTAAACAGTATGTTCCTTTTAGGGTATAAATTGGATACAAATTTGCCGGAAATTGTATCCTTTGAAGTTTTAAAAAAAATCCTGAATAAAGTTTTCCGCTTGTTGTTAAGCTTATTTAGCTAGACAGAGGTACCATTGTAGTATAAAATATTGACTACCCTTCTACAATTAATGCTCCCTTTGGGATCATATAAGACGTATGTAACCTGTGAAAGATGATGCACTCTGTATTAGTTGCATTTTTGCCTATTACATGTATCTTCTAAAGTATAAAAGATTGATAAAAACTGAGATAAGCAAAAATTATCAACAAGATCAGATCTACAAATAAATTACCATGGCTGAAATCGTATTCAAGATTCCTTATTGGAGTTACTGCATTTTATTGACAGTTTTTACCCATTTTTAGTGTTTTTACCTGTTATCTGGAAAAGTATAATAGATAGAGGGACACTTTAAATTCAAAAATGATATGCAAGACAAGATCTTCAAATAAGTAAACATGGCCATAATCCCCAGACAACTCCTTCAGCAAGACAAGCAAATGACAAGATCTACAAATAAGTGTAATGGTCGAAATCGTCAGTGGACTCCTTATAATTATTGCTCTTTAATGATGATTTTTACCCATTTTTAGTCTTTTTGCCTATTATTTTCAAGGTAATGTTGTTAAGATGTTTTTTAGCATGAAAGATAGAAAAATTCAATTCTATCTTGGTAAATAGTTTAACAACTGACATTATTGCCCATGTATGTATATGTATATGTAGATGCAATGCATATTACTGTTTACATAATAAAAGACAATATTTGACATGCCCTTTTTATACGACCGCAAAAAAATTTTGAGGTCGTATATTGGTATGAAGTTGGCGTCGTCGTCGTCGTCGTCGTCCGGCGTCGTCGTCCGAATACACAATGGTTTTCGCACTCTAACTTTAGTTTAAGTGAATGGATCTCTATGAAATTTTACCATAAGGTTCAATACCACAATAGGAAGGTGGGGATTGATTTTGGGGGTTATGGTACCAACAGTTAAGGAATTAGGGGCCAAAAAGGGGCCGAAAATAAGCATTTTTGTAACTTCCAGACATAACTTGTGTGTTAGCATATGGATCTCTTTGACATTGTACCACAAGATTCCATATCACAAAGGGTCAATGCTGGGATTGATTTTGGGGTTAATTGCCTCAAAATTTTAGGAATAAGGGGCCAAAAGGGGGCAAAAAACAAGCATTTTTCTAGTTTCATGACAATAACTTGTGTTTAAGTGTATGGATCTTTCTGAAATTTTACTACAAGGTTCCATTTTACAAAGGGAAAGCTGGAATTGAGTGTTGTGGTAATTGCCCAAAATGTTTAGTAATAAGGGGCCTAAAAAGGGGTTTAATATAAGCATTTTTTAGTTTCTAGACAATAACTTGTGTTCAAGTGTATGGATCTCTCTAAAATTGTATTACAAGGTACCATACCACAAAGGCAAGGCTGTTATTGAGCTTGGTTTGAGGGGAAAGGGGGGTGGGGGTGATGAATCATAAGGGGGCGGGGGTCAAAAAAGGGGTAATTTTTTTTTTTCCTTTTTTTTTTGTTTAAAATTTACATTTTAAGTTAGTTATTTTTTATCACGAAGAGAAAGTAGGAATTGAGTTTTGGGGTTAATTGCTCAAACATTTATGAATAAGGGGCCAAATATTGGGATTTTTTTTTTTTTAGTTTGCAACAAAAACTTGTGTTCAAGTGTATGGATCTCTGTGAAATTGTATTGCAATGTACAATACCACAAATTGAAGGTTGTGATTGAGGTGGGGGATGATGAATCAAAAGGGGGTTGAAAAAATGTGTGGGGGGTAGGATTTTTTTTTTTCCTTTTTTTTTCTTTAAAATTTTCCATTTAAAGATGGTTGTTTCAGATTTATATATGAAAGAAAATAATAATGATACGGTTATATATCATGAGGAATTGAAATTTAAAATTATGTTTATTGGAAATTTAGGTTACATTGGAAAGTAATAATTGGCTTTGGGGGGGGGGGGGGGGGGGGGGTGGTTATGGCTCTAATGTTTAAGGAATAAGGGGAAAAAAGGTTAAAAAACAAGGGTTTCCATTTTAATAGACAAATAATTGAGTAAAGAACATTATTTAAAAGCAGTGTAAGGTTGGTAATTCAAACTCATTTAAATATCTCATCTACACTGCTTTTAAATTATGTAAATTGGAAATTTGCCAATAACTTTATTGTTAATAAATGCATTGGAAATTTGCCAACAATTTTAGTGTAATAAACTTCATTGGAAATTTGCCAATATAAAATTTTGCTGATGAAGGTTTTTTGTTTACCTTTAGCCTTGACTATGAAGTCATTTTCTATTTTTATAGCCTTATGATGTAGTTGAATCATTTAATACTTTTATGATGTGTTTAAATGGGGTTTTATCATGTTTATGGTTGCAAATTTATTGTTTTAGTATAATAAACTCCATTTAAAATTTGCCAATAAAAAAAATTTTTGTTTATTTTTAGCTATGATTATGATGTCATTTTCTATTTTACTTTTATGGTTGCAAAGAAATTTTTATTTTTAGATATTACTGTTAAATGATGCTGATTAAGGTTTTTGCTATGTTTAGCCATGACTATGATGTAATTTTCTATTTTAATATCTGTTATGATGTATTTAAATGGGCTTTTATCATGTTTATGGTTACAAAGGAATTTTATTTTTAGATATTACTATAAAATGTTGCTGATGCTGATTAAGGATTTTGTTTATTTTTAGCCATGACTATGATGTCATTTTCTATTTTAATACCTTTATGATGTAATTTCCATTTTTAGATATTACTGTTAAATGATGCTGATTAAGGGTTTTTTGCTATGTTTAGCCATGACTATGATGTCATTTTCTATTTTAATATCTTTATGATGTATTTAAATGGGCTTTTATGGTTACAAAGGAATTTTATTTTTAGATATTACTTTAAATTTTGCTGATTAAGGATTTTTGTTTATTTTTAGCCATGACTATGATGTCACTTTCTATTTTAATACCTTTATGATGTATTTAAATGGGCTCCCATGTATTTAGATTTTTGATTATTTATACATGTTACCAAATTGGTCCACATTGAACAAAAACGGTCCAAATTTCAACTTTATTACATTACATCAAACATTGAATTCTACATATTCCTTGATATATTGAAATTAACAAACAATTTAGTTTATGGATATGCCACCATAATAGGTAAATTAAATTTTTTCCAGTTCTTACACCACATTCATCCTGTGTCAGAAACCTATGCTGTGTCAAATATTTAATGACAATCCAAAGTCATAGCTGTATCAAGCTTGAATTTTGTGTCCATACTTGCCCCAACTGTTCAGGGTTCGACCTCTGCGGTCGTATCAAGCTGCGCCCCAGCGAAGCATTTTATTGGATTATCAACCAGTGTGCTAAAATGCCCTTTTCATGATTGGCTCCCTGCCCTTTTGAAATCCTAGCTGGAACACTGTCTTGAACACTATAATACATGTATAATAGATAGACACTTTAAATTTCAAAATGATCAGCAAGAAAATATCTACAAATAAGTCAACATGTCCGGTATCATCAGTTGACTCCTTGTTGGAGTTCTTGCCCTTTAATGACAATTTTTTTGCATTTTTGCTTATTATTTTGAAACTATAAAAGATCGATAGACACTATTACCAACAAGACAAGATCTACAAATAAGTCAATTTTTCCAAATGATAAGTAGACTCTTTATACATGTAGGAGTGATTGCCCATTAAAGGACAACTTTTTTTATACCTTTTTTGTGTTTTGTGCAAAAATTAAAGATAGAGGGACACTGATAACAGAAAAAATGATCAGCAATTCAAGATCAACGAAATGGAGATTTGTGTCATGATTTCTTGTCTAGTCCACAATGTTGGAGAGTGTCCATTGTTGAAGATGCCCATAGACCCAGATGAGTGACACAGGCTCTTTAGAGCTTCTACTTTTAATACCACCCCCTAACATTTTAATATGCAATAATAAAGGAGTCAGAGCTGTTTTTTATGCCCCCACGACAAAATGTTGAGGGGCATATTAATTTTTCCCTGTCTGTCTGTCCGTTCGTCCGTCTGTCCGTCCGGCCGGATTAGGATAAATTGTTTGTCCGGCTATCTCCTCATACAGTTTTGGAGGTACAACTTCAATATTTTGTAGGATGTTCATACACATAATGAAGGTGTACATGGTCACAGGATTTTGATTTCTTTTAAATATTCTGAAAATGACAGGTAGTTGGACTTTGTCAGTTTTTTGGTACTACAGTAGCTGCATAAAGAGATCATGGTATGTCCGGCTATTTCCTCCTGCAGTTTTTGAAATACAGCTTTAATATTTTGTAGGATGTTCAAACACACAATGGAGGTGTGCATGGCCACAGGATTTTGATTTTTTTTCAAATATTCTGAAAATGACAGGTAGTTGGACTTAGTCATGTTTTTGGTACAAGCTGCATAAGGAGATCATGGTTTGTCCGGCTATCTCCTCCTACAGTTTTGGAGATACAGCTTTAATATTTTGTAGGATGTTCAAACACATCATGGAGGTGTGCATGGCCACAGGATTTTTTTGATTTTTTTTCAAATATTCAGAAAAGGGGGAGGGGGGGCATTGTCCATATCTAGTTTTTTATTTGTTTGGCGACCAATTGATCAGTGGCTAACCAAAGAATAAAAGCTCTGACACCAAATCCAAATACTAGTGATCTCAATTATTTACAGTAAGAGATATTTTGTATGAAGATGCCATACTGGTGCTAACTTCATACAAATGTCTTTTTAATCATTTGTAGCGTTCAGTTTGTTTTATTTGAACAGTGAGACAGGAATATGATGATTTTTTTTTGATTTTTTAAATGCATTGTTATCTTTAGTGGGGAATTGATGTCATCACTTTACGACATCCTAGCAGGTTAAATAAAAAGCCAAACATTATTCACAAAGCAAATTATCTAAGCTTTTTGTAATATTCAAATTTCTATATAAAGTATAAATATTGTTTAATGAATTTTAAAATTAAACCTTATGTTGATAAAACTGTACAGCTAAATTTTGATAATTGCTTTTCTCACGGGCAACTGATTTCAGAGCAAAGCTTGTGACCTTAAACAATCAGTAAAAGGGAGCAAGTTTTTTATTTTTGGGTTGTAACTCTTTCTTGAGTCAAGCTAGCTTTGATTGTGACACACAGGACCCAGAAGGTCTAATGGCTTTGTGAAATCTGCTTATTATATTGATTTTAGAGCCAATTTGGACCTACATGTAAGTTAACCTGCTTAATTTTTAGGGTAAAATGGGATTTACTTAACTATCCTTTGTTCTTACATTAATTTAAAAAAAAATATTTGTATTATTTATTTCAGAGTTTTATTTTGTTTTATAGGTATTGCCTTGTTATTGATATATATAAAGATAAATTTGTCAGTAAAAGTAAACCCACAGTGTAATGGCACCTTCATTGAGAATTGTACAAGTTGTGAACCTGGAACTTATGCAAATGAAAGTAAGTTTGATTGACAGTTTATTAACCACTCAGAAAATAATAATCAATGATGTTTTTGTCTAAAACTGCTTTATGCTTTGCCACAAATGTGCCCAAAAGAAAAGAATTTAGCCCTGCTTATGTGGACTTCCTTTAAGGCCTGATTAGTTTACCTTTACAATGTATTGGTAATGTATCAGTAATAATTCATATAGATTCTACAGTTTACTTGTACACTATAATGTCATTGTCACTATGTCTGACTTCAATATTTTTTTTTGGTAGGAATAAGCAGCTAAGACATCCAGTACCTCACCCTTTTAGTTTAACTTTGAATAATGGAAAAACAGACCCTCTCATTTATTTTTTTTACCAAAAATACACCTGTACCTATCATGATTACGCTATTAAAAATGTCATTTTAAAATTATGGAATGATATTTGTTACCTCATTTTTTTCAGGTGGTGTTGATTGTTTCTGTTGCCAAGTGTTTGGTCAGTGTAAAGTAGATAGTTTATGTGTCCCTTGTGCTAGAGGATATTACAACCCAACATGGCAAAAAACATATTGTGTACCATGTGAAAAGGGACATTATGCTAAGTATGTGCAATTTATCATCTGTTTTTACTATGTACATGACAAAAATTATGGAATAGTTCACGTTAAGGAAGGGCAGGTATTTTGATGTCTTGGATTTTTATATAATTTGCATGAAAATAGACCATGTGGAACTGCATCTTAACAATGAAAAAAAAATTATTCAATTTTATTGTCAAGCCTGTGACTTTTGTCGCAGAAAGCTCGACTTAGGGCGGCGGCGGCGGCGTTAGCTAACTTCTTAAAAGCTTTATATTTTAGAAGGTGGAAGTTCTGGATGCTATATACTTTGTATATTGATGCCTCATGCTACAAAGTTTCCGTCAGTCACATGTCCAATGTCCTTGACCTCATTTTCATGGTTCAGTGACTACTTGAAAAAAAAGTTAAGATTTTTTGTAATGTTAAATTCTCTCTTATTGTAAGTAATAGGATAACTATATTTGGTATGTGCGTACCTTGCAAGGTCCTCATGCCCGTCAGACAGTTTTCACTTGACCTCGACCTCATTTCATGGATCAGTGAACAAGGTTAAGTTTTGGTGGTTTTGGCAGGTGTCATCTGACCTTGACCTCATTTTCATGGTTCAGTGGTTATAGTTAAGTTTTTGTGTTTTGGTCTGTTTTTCTTATACTATAAGCAATAGGTCTAGTATATTCGGTGTATGGAAGGACTGTAAGGTGTACATGTCCAACTGGCAGGTGTCATCTGACCTTGACCTCATTTTCATGGTTCAGTGGTTATAGTTAAGTTTTTGTGTTTTGGTCTGTTTTTCGTATACTGTATGCAATAGGTCTACTATATTTGGTGTATGGAATGATTGTAAATAGTACCTGTCTAGCTGGCAGGTGTCATCTGACCTTGACCTCATTTTCATGGTTCAGTGGTCAAAGTTAAGTTATTGAGTTTTGGTCTTTTTTTCTAATACAATATGCAATAGTTCAACTATATTTGGTGTATGGAAATATTTTATGATCTATATGTCAGTCACGCGGGTTTTATTTGACCTTGACCTCATTTTCAAGGTTCATTGCTCAGTGTTAAGTTTTTGTGTTTTGGTCTGTTTTTCTTAAACTATAAGTAATAGGTCAACTATATTTGTTGTATGGAAGAATTGTTAGCTGTAAATGCCTGCCTAGCATGGTTCATCTGACCTTGACCTCATTTGCATGGTTCATTGGTCAATGTTTAGTTTACTTGGTTAATGTTAAGTTTATGTGACAGTTGTAATAAAGCTTTATATTAAGGACTATCAACATAATATCAATGATTAGTAAAGAAGGCTTGACATTTCAGCATGTGCACTCTTATTATTATATATTTCTTGACATATACTTGTCTGTTGAGGCCAAAAATAAGATTTGAATTGTTGGATGTTGCCTACCTACCCACCTAAAAACATGAAAAAGTGGCTTACCTGAAAAATATTATGACACAAAATCGTTTCATTTTTATTTTCAAAGATTTTCCTGCTTTTATGTCGTTTCCTTGTTTAAAACATGTAACTTATGTTGTTGGCCAAAAAAGAAAAAAAATCTCTACCTACCTACCCAACCCTACAAGACATGGGTAGGCAACACCAAACAAGGAATTTGTTATGGGTGGCTTAAGATGTGAAAAGGTGAAAATGCATATATTGTATGTATAAATAAATGTAAAAATTCAATTAATGTTTAATTTTACTTTAAATATGAGATTTCTCCAAAACAAATATCCTACAATGTTTAAAGTTTCAGTAAAAGTGTTATAGCTACCAAAATGTATTATAAGGAGACACCTACTCGGCTTCTTTTTTACTTTGTTTGGTTTTTAATTTTTTTCAGTTGTTTATTAAACCCCCGCTTTAAAAAAGTGGGAGTATACTTTTTTACCTCTGTCTGTCCATCAGTCTGTCCGTCTGTCTGTCCATCTATCCATCCATCCATCAGTCAGTCAGTCCATCCATCAGTCAATCCGTCAGTCCGTGCTCCGTCCCATGAATATTTTTCGTCGCATCTTTCTCAGGATCTACATTACAAGGATTTCTGAAATTTGATTTCAGGGTTTATATGAGTCAGCTATACCATTTGATGCGTTTTCAGGTTCATCTCTCAACAATTTCCTGTTTACCGTATACTTTTAGCGGGCAGGGGTATCATTAGTGAGCAGTAGCTCACAGATTCACTTGTTTTGTTTTGTTATGTTTTTATGTTGTTTTGTTTTGTTTTGTTTTGTTTTGTTTTGTTTTTTGTTTTTAAAAAATGAAAAGCCTGAATACTTTTACATCTTTATAATTATCACCAATTATTTCTAAGTATTAGCCAGATAATTTGAACATTTGACTTTAATATAGAGTTTAGAGGACAGTTTTACGATTCATAAAAGTTCATATAAATATAAACTGTTTATAAGTTGAATAAATCTGTTGTATCTGTATTACGCTATCATTACTGTGTGTACAATATATATTTCCTTTGCACATGATTGAATATTTTTATTTGTAGCGTAACAGGAAAACAAGAATGTGATGGTTGTGAGGCTGGTTACTTTGCCAATAAAAATGGGTCAATTGAGTGTCAACCATGTGCAGAGGGAGAATTTCAAAATATAACAAAACAATCCTCATGTAATAAATGTGATCCAGGCTGGTACCAGAACAAAACTGGTCAGGAAGAATGCCTGAAATGTGATACAGGTCATTTTAGTGTTCATCCAGCAAGTACAGGATGCACTGCTTGTACTGAGGGAGAATATCAAAATATAACTGGTCAGACAGATTGTTTGAAATGTTCCCCAGGATATTTTCAGGATCAAAAAGCACAGGCAGAATGTTTAATGTGTAAAACTGGAACTTTTAGCAAAGGAGAAGGCAGTCCAAAATGTGATGAATGTCCGAAGGGACACTATCAAAATGCTACAGGACAAGCTGTATGTGATATGTGTAATCCTGGACATTTTCAGAATGTCACAGGAAAATCATTATGTGAGCCTTGTCCAGTAGCTCACTACTGCAAGTATGTTTTACATCAAAGGCATAATATAGGGGGCTCAAGTAGGGTACCCCTTAGGTCACAAGGTCACATTTAGAAATTGCCTCAGGTCACCAGGTCACTTTTAAGCAAATGAAACGGTTTTTAACAATTTTAAAGATTACAGGTCTTGTTAAATTAGACGTCAGATTGTATGGTCATCTTCTGAGGTCACAGGTTGGATTTGACCATGTAGGAGCTACATATAGAGTTATTTTTTAAACAGGCTTATGGGGTCTTGCTTTGCAGTATGCGTATTGCTCATTGTTGAAGGCCCTATGGCAACCGATTGTTGCTAACATCAATGTCATATATTCTGTGGTGGATAGTTGTCTCATTGGCAATGGCAATCATACCACATCTCCATATTATATATTTGGATTAGATTACACACAAAAAAAATCTGCTGTTGATTTATAAAAGTGTTGTAAATTAAAGTATCAAAATATTGAGCTCAGATTTCAAACTCATTCAGGTTTCAAGCAAATGCATAAAAAATAACTGCAAAAAAAAAAAGAGACCAAGAAAGATGGGTATTGGATTTAAAATAGTTTTTTCATTTTGGATATCAGTTTTGACAATTTGAAAAAAGTGAGTGATTTATACATCATGTACATGTTGTACAGAAAAGATTTTTATATAAATTTAGCTAATCCTATATGATTATTATTATCTACCTACAGAGTCACATGAGAAATAAGTTCAGATTTTATGAAGAGGTCATTCATGAACTTAATATTGTTCTGTATTTTGATAATTGTATATTTTCCTTTAAAAATTTTAAACTTTGCACTTTACCACACATTTGTTTCAGAGCTAGTGGTTCTGAAGGCTGTCTTTTATGCCCTGCAGGAACATATGGTAACACCACAGGATTAGTAGACTGTTTAGCTTGCTTACCAGGATCTTACTCCGCATTAGGATTAACACATTGTATAGAGTGCCAAAATGGACACTATCAGGATAAGAAAAATCAGAGTTCTTGTGTAACATGTAATTCAGGAACAGTATGCAAGTTAGTTTATATTTCCAATGTAATT
The DNA here is from genome assembly GCF_021869535.1 of Mytilus californianus. Classification (NCBI taxonomy): domain Eukaryota; kingdom Metazoa; phylum Mollusca; class Bivalvia; order Mytilida; family Mytilidae; genus Mytilus; species Mytilus californianus. The sequence goes on along the minus strand of NW_026262679.1, from coordinate 24,015,035 downwards.
GTTCTATGACAATCTATAGCCTGTTTTGAAACCACATATTAAAGTATTACTTCAAAATAAGAAGATATGATTATACTGTCAATGAGACTGCAACCAAACAAACACTAAATGACTGGAATTTGGACAAAGGTTCTGTACTGATGCAATTCTTAAATTTGTTTCAGATGTCAGATCATTTGGTTTTTCTGCCTTTTATTTTTTATATATACCTATTTAAAAGGACCAGCCCCAGCTTAGCTCTTTCACCAAGTTTAGTTTAGACATTTTTCATTTCTCTATAGCATACAATTGACAGATACACATATATGTATATAAATATATACATAGTGACTCAGAAACAAGAATATCTTATTATATTAATCTGTCTCCTTTAGTAGGTAGGCAAATATTAAACATTCAGAGCAATTAAACATTTTGACATTTATGTACAATAATACCGTAGGTTTATATATAATTTTGAGTTATTGTTTATGATCAGTGTGTTCCTTGTAAATGTATATTTTAGTTGATATCAAAAGTCCATTGATGAAACAAATACAATAGTTATTGCTCATTTAGAAAACCAGTATGACACTACTAATCAAATCTCTGTGACTTGAAGGCTTCACTTGAAGATATATGCAGTTTATTCACATTATTAAGCCAGTGATAATACTTTCAATAAGATAACTTTTAATATACCCTGCATCTTATTAATAAATGGTATAATTTCTCCAGTAAAACAGGTTGTACTACTTGTGATCCTTGTCCAGAAGGAGAAGAAGCTGATGGAAAAGGCTTATCAGAATGTGCAAAATGTCAGCCAGGTTTGTGAATACATAGATAGACAATATTCATTTGTGCAAACATGTTTACATTCAATTGTTATAGCCAGAATATTAACAAGAAAACTTACAATTGTATAATTAAATTGGATCGCCAGTGGCTTTCATATATAAAAAAAAATACTATAATTATTTGTGTATTCTTGTATAATCATTAATAATCATGTACAAAAATATAAACATAGAAATATGTCACATGATATGATTTCCTCATTGAAACAGCCACTATCTCTGAAATTCCTTATTTATAAGTCTCCTCAAAATAGATTAATCCCATAATTTGTTTGCAAATTAACATAATAAATGTTGTGATTAAGATCGAAGATCATTCAATATATTCCTAATACATTATGATTGAACTTCCTTTGTTTACAGGGACATACAAGACTGCTTCTGGTCCATCATTATGTCAGGAATGTCCTGATGGTACCTTCAATACATTATGATTGAACTTCCTTTGTTTACAGGGACATACAAGACTGCTTCTGGTCCATCATTATGTCAGGAATGTCCTGATGGTACCTTCAATACATTATGATTGAACTTCCTTTGTTTACAGGAACATACAAGACTGCTGCTGGTCCATCATTATGTCAGGAATGTCCTGATGGTACCTTCAATACATTATGATTGAACTTCCTTTGTTTACAGGGACATACAAGACTGCTGCAGGTCCATCATTATGTCAGGAATGTCCTGATGGTACTTAAACTACATTATGATTAAACTTCCTTTGTTTACAGGAACATACAAGACTGCTGCTGGTCCATCATTATGTCAGGAATGTCCTGATGGTACCTACAATACAAACAGCGGATCTCAATCTAAACAGGACTGCTTGTTATGTCCAGAGGATAAATTCTGTCCAGTAAGTCATTACACAAAATTTATATTTATATTTATATTTACATAAAACCATCATTGTTTAGAAAAGATGTTATATATCTGTTTTTTCAAGTCCTTTCCTCTTTATGCTCCAGCAACTAAAAGTTGGGGGGCATATTGTTTTACCCCTGTCCGTCCGTATATCCATCCTTCCGTCTGTCCATCTGTCCGTCCCATTATGGGTATATAGTTATTCCAGATAACTCTTCCTGCAGTTTGAATGCTAGGAAGTTTTCACTTTGCTGGCTGTTTGTTCATATATTGAAGGTGTGCATGTGGTCAGGGTTTTGATTTTTATTGATATTTGCTCTTTTGGGAGATAGTTGAACTTTGTCATTTTCGGAGTATATACTTGCATAAGAGGTGCATAGCATTTCCGGATAACTCCTCCTACAGTGAACCATAGACTTATGTGCTCCCATGCTCAACTTTGTATATTTTAGAATAACACTTTGCATCTGCAGGGGCATCATTTGTGTCTCCCAGACACAATAATATCTCAAAGAAAGTTCTACATAATGACTTTGTTATAATACAGTTACTTCAAATGGAGTGGGGGGACATCACTTGTTTGGAAACATTGTTTTTCACTTTTGCATATATCATTCTGCAAAGATCTTTTAAAATCCTGATCTGGGTTTGACAAACTTTAAAGATTGAACTCAACAATAACAAATATTAACTTTAGAGTTATCGTTGCAATACTTAGGTCGTACATAGTTCTAGATGTGAATTTTGTAAATCAGTTTGAAAGATGAACTAAATTCTTAAACATTCCAAAAATAAAGGATGGGATTTGTTCCTTTCCTGTCAGGGGGGACTGCAGGGGTAATTTCTACTTTTGATTTAATATAAAACTTTTTCTTTCATATTAACCCATATACACTCCTTTTAAGGTATAGAACCACTAATTCGGGCCCAGTCAGAAAGAAAATACAAGAAAGTAGTACATATTTTAAACAAAATAGTTCCTACACATAGCTTTAACTTTGTCAATAAGTAAAAGATTTTGGTAATTTTGGTATCAAATGAAAGCTGAAGGACTTGTGATCACTGTAGAACTCTTGTTAAAAGTTTTTTTGGAATAATGAAAAAAAAATATATGAAATTATTATAGGAGGGCACATTTGCCCTGTTGTTCAGATTAGAAGTACCTGTTTTTGTACTACCAAACTTCCGGGAACCAGTGCGCTCTAATATACAATTAAAGGTATGTTGAATTTTTCAGAACAAGTCAGGATAAGGCATAGTTTTGACATGAAATGACTGCCACTTTATTTGAACTTTATAAGACTAAGTAGCCTTTAATGCCTGAAAGAGCAGAATTTAACATAGAAGGCAATGGGGTTATTAATTATTGGTTATATTCCTTAATCTTTATGTTTCTGTTTTCTAATGCAGTCGTCTGGCGATAACCCTCAGCCTTGTCCAGCAAGTGCCTATTGTCCAGCAGGGTCTAGTGATCCAGAATTTTGTAATACTTTACTTAAACCAAATAAAATAAAGATGAATTGTGAAGTCACACCATCATTTATTGTTGTTATGTCTGTGATTGGGCTAGGTGAGTACTTGTAATTGATTATTTACATCATACCATATTTACCTATATTTAGTGGGAAATCTAGTGACAAAATATTACCTCCCCTGTAAACACTGAAAAGTTGATCTTATCAATGTTTGTTTGGTTTTAGCAAGGACTCTATTAATTATGAATTCACAAGAAAACATTCTGGTAAAGAGTAACAATAAAAATGAATTGAAATGAAAACAAAATTTCCATATAATGTTATCATTTCTCTCCTTAAATAGCAAACGACGAGTACAGCAGGTTTTAGGAGCTATGTGTAAAATTGGTTTAAAATTTTGCTATGCCAATAAATTCCTGGAGTACCAGCTTCAATTTATTATGGCTGTAATCCTCTCTGGAACATGCCAATTATCCATATATGTATGCAGCTAGATCAGAGAAGTTCAGGGGAAAAATTCCAAAGGAATTGATTGATATGCAGCAAATTTTAACACTTTTCAAATTAATTTACTAAGCAAATTCAAACGAACCTTATTGCCATGTAAACATTGAATGTGAATAGAGTGAGAAGAAAATGCACATACACGACTTTTAAGTTGTTATTTTCATGAAAAGACATTTCTCTATTGAAAGTTCATGTGACAAGAGCAGACCAGTTTACTCGAAAACTTTAGATGTGAAAAATAGGTATAGTTTGGGAAATTGTAACATGCTGAGGATTATGTGGAACACTCCAAAAATTTGTGACCTGAGAGATCTTTAGATTTTGTATGTACATGTTTTTTTCCAAACTTTTTTTATCAAAAACTTAAGATGTAAAAAATAGGTATAATTTGGGAAATTGTAACATGCTAAGGACTATGTGGAACACTCCAAAAATTAGTGACCTGAAAGATCTTTAGATTTTGTATGTACATGATTTTTTTTTATCAATATGCAGCAAGGATTAACAATTTTAAATTTTATTTTCACAAGCTTCTTATGCAATTAAAATAATGAACATAAAACATCGTGTATTTGCATGTATATTTCTAATAACACAGTTCAACAGATATTTTCTTTAAAAAGTAGGATTGTTGTTTAGAAATAATTTTTGATTGATATCGTCACATGCATTGATTTTCATAAGAAGCGTGAATATTCTATTGTTCTTGGTCATTGGTTTTTTGTCTCGCCTTGACGGAGTCGAAAAGCGAGACATAGGTATGCTGTTTCCGGCGACGGCAACGGCGGCGGCGTCAACAATGTATTAGTTTGTGATTAGGACTAGTTCATGGTGAACCACTAGTGGTAGGTCAATGATATTTGGTATGCAGTTGTATTAGCATTGGCACATCTCATTACCATGGAAATTATTTGGCCCCGCCTCCTCAGTCAAGGTCTATTGACTTTGAAACTTTGCTTAGTTTACATGTATTAGTTTGTGATTAGGTCAGCTTATGGGGAACCACTAGTGGTAGGTCAATGATATTTGGTATGCAGTTGTATAAGTATTGGCATATCTCATTTCCATGGAGATTATTTGGCCCCACCCCCTCATTCATGGTCTATTGACTTTGAAACTTTTTCTTAGTTTTCATGTATTAGTTTGTGATTAGGTAAGTTTAAGGGGAACCGTTAGTGGTAGGTCAATGATAATTGGTATGCAGTTGTATAAGTATTAGCACATCTCATTTCCATGGAGAATATTTGGTCCCTACCCATCAGTCATGGTCTATTGACTTTGAAACTTTTGCATAGTTTACATGCATCAGTTTGTGATTAGTTCAGTTTAAGATGAACCACTAATGTTAATTCAATGATATTCGGTCAATACATTTGCAAGTTTCATTTCCATGGAGATTTTATAACCCCACCCCCTAATTATGGTTCATTGACTTTGAAACTTTTACATAGTTTACAAGTTAATGTTTGTGTTTAGGTTTGTTTAAAGGGAACGACTTATGAAAAGTCAATGGTATTTGGTTTGCAGTTGTATTAGCATTGGCACATCTCATTTCCATGGAGATTGTTTAGCCCTGTACCTTCAGTCATGGTTCATTGACTTTGAATATTTGCATAACTTACATGTTAAAGTATTGCTATTTTAATTTCAAAATTTGCATTATCAAAATAACTAATAGGCGAGACATATCTCTGTGTTAACAGTTTATGTCACTTTATTGTATATTGTTAATCCCTTGGATTTTCAGAACATGCTTCACACATACACCACCCTCTTCTGGTATTTATAGGGATACATACCTCAATACATTATTTTGTCTGCAGACCATTTTTGCTCTTATTTTTTGTGTCATGAATTTTTTGCGCTTTGGATCTTAAATCGGGCCGTTATGTCTTCACTGAGTTCACTATTAGCATTTTATGGTCATGTACCATGCATTTAGATAAAAATTCTAGGTAAATTTCTACAGTGAAAATTTCCCGATATACAGTACATCTGTTGCTTTTAAAAGTTTATTAGGTCATCCTTCCATAAGTTTTTCCTGTATCATGTTAAAGTATTTGTTTAAGATAATTTACCATGAAGTTGTGGTAACATTAACCTGAAACCATATTTCTCTGTTGGTAGGGTATAATGTGCAATGGACACATATTCTTGTCTTAAACATTGCTTGTGATCTGACCAGTAGCACTATTAAAATGGTCATCTTGAGTATGTTCCCAACAATATGTCAGTTGATTAAGGTGCATGCAGTTTTAGTGATAGTTCAAGAAAAACAGCTTATCTTTATAAAGAGAAACAAGATTCTAATAAAAATATTCCTGTATACTACTATTATATATATTCATGACTTATTATTCAAATTCAGAAGGTTTTCTTAACTAAAAATATAAGATTTATTGAAGAACATTCGAATATTGCAAATGTTCAGATATTATATGTTTACATATTTTGATGTATAAAGTCGAAGTTATTTAAGTTATACATATCTACTGTGTAAATATTTTGCAGTTGTATTGGTAGTTGGGGTATTTGTAACATATAGAATCAGACGTTATTACAAACTTCGAGCAGGTCAACCTGACAGGGAACCACTTACTAAATCAGGAACACATGTATACACTGGCTTGTGATATTTGGAGAGAACCAGTAATTGTGTATCAACCATACTTGATTTTATGCTTTGAAGAATATATTGTATTTATTAAAATACATACAGATGTCAATCTTTTGAATGATGTTCAACTTGCTGGTTTACTTAGGAATTATTACAGACACACAGGGTATTGTTTTTTGTTTAGGTATATTCTAAAATTTATATATAGAATAAATCTGAAAATTATTAAAAAGGAGACTAATTTGATGGTTTTTTTCTATAGAAAACTTATTAAGGTATCCCACATCCCTAAAATTAAAATATTTCAATTCTGAATAATGGAAGGAGGGATTATTACTTGAATAAAACAAATCCCTAAATGAGACATTATGTTGAAATGACAGGTGATTACTTCTCAGGATTATTTAAATTACTCATATTGATATATAGTTTGTTTGGAATAAGTATCTTGTACAGACTTAGTACTCATTTTTGTATCCTCATAAAGTTTTACTCTTTTAAATGTTTTTCAATATCTTACAATTCTATGAAAGAAGAGTTTGTTCTTTAATTCTATATTGCTAAAGAAATCATGAAAACAATTACATTTTACTAATTTGTTGACACATGAATTTCTTGTTTCCTGAAAAGTTTTTTGTTCGAATATTAAACTAAATTAAACCAAATGTACATTCCAATATATTTAATAATCATGAGAGATATACATATAATGAATAGCAAAAAAAATCATAACCAAATAAATGTGATATTTTAGTGGTATGTTAGATCATTACTTACCAGTAAACAGTATAATTACATGTAGAATGTCATAGTCATTGTTTATTTAAAATTATATATTGAAACAGTGACATGCTACAAAATAACTTTCATTTCAAGATGTTACATGTCTGTGTCGTATACCTGTTTTTGAAATACAATTTATTTTTTGGGGGAGAAATTAATAAAATTATATACGCTTTTTAGTCCCCTACCGACGAAGTCGAAGGGGACTTAAGGTTTGCACTCCGTCTGTCTCTCTATCTGTCCATCCGTCAGTCCAGCAAATCAGTTTTCCGCATTTTTTTTCTTCGTCCTTGAAGATATTGATTTGATATTTGTTATATTGTTTTATCTTGACAAGTTACAGATCAAGTTCAAATTTTGTTCTGGTCTGATGATTTTGTGGAGAGTTATGGTCCTTGGACTTAGAAAATTCACTTAAATAATCAGTTTTCCACACTTTTTTTCGTCATGCTTGAAGATATTGACTTGATATTTGTTATATAGTTTACACCATGACAATTTATAGATCAAGTTAGCATTTTGTTCCAGTACAATGAATTTTTAACCGGTAGGGGACTATGTATTGCCATGCAATACTCTTAGAATGCTTGTTTATTTTACATTCAATTTCATTTTGAGAAATTTTAGAGAGGACTTTATTTATGGTTGTATTAATTTGTAAGGTGGTATAAATCTTAACTGCAAACATGTTGTTGTTTTCCAAATGTGTAGGCGGTATCACAACAACAAATGAATGCAAAAGACAAGTAAAATAGTAATAAAGTGCCAAATTCTATCACTAAATCTACATTAGGCTTTACTTGACGATTCTGCAACAGCAGATACATTTTAGCATTTTCTGAAAAACTAGTTGCTTCAAAGTTATAGTAGCTGCTGTATTAACTTTGAAAAGGAGTAGGCCTGGTAAGACCCCTTTTTGGCCCCAAAATATAGCATTTTTACAATTTGTTTAAAATGTAAACTTTTAGCTATTTATTGGAAAGTAGAATACTTCAGTTACATAAAAAGGGGCTGTTTTTGACAATATTATGCACATGCATCAGATACCAGCATCAGTAATTCATGTAAAATTACTGAAATCTTCACAATTTTACCATTTGTGCTAATTTTTAGACGTTTTTTGTCTAAAATGGAAGTGGCAGCACTTTTGTTCAGTCATATTTGCTAGATTTTTCATATTGAAGGTTGAATTTGAGCATCTTTAATGACCAAATCAGTTCAAATCTTTTTCATAACCTAATTGAATGAAGTAGACACTTAAGTGTTTAAAAAATGTCAAAAATCTTTCATTAGAAGTACTTAAAATTTTAGGCCAAAATTAGTACTTACCAGTCCTCCTTCTTCTTTGATTTTATAGCATTAAACTTCTTGTCTTTTGCAATTGTATTGAACAGTACAAATTATAAATCCACAATCCTTGAAATTATAGGAAATTTGCTATTCATGACAATTTATCCATAATGACTTGCCTTTAACTTGTAGCATATTGATTAGATATATAAAATGTTCAGATTTATTCATTGTTCTGATGTATAAAATGTTCAGATTTATTCATCGTTCTGATATATAAAATGTTCAGATTTACATTCCTATGTTAAATGACTATTTAACCTCAAGTTATTATATACTATTTCAAGAAATGTACTAATTTTTGAAATTTTTTGTAAAATATTAAATCTTATTGTCATATTATTATTTATTAATGTAAATGAGATTATAATGTATATATAAAAGTCTTACGATTTGCACAACGATACTAATATAAGATAGTGATATACGATGAGAATGTTATAAAATCTTATTGACAAATATTTTGACTCAATAAATAGCCATTTTCTGTTTCAAAATTACGGCTCTTTATTCAGCAGAAATATTTGTCAACCCAATTAAATATGCGCAATTCATAAGACTTTATAATTTTGTTCCTTATCTGCGCAGTATTGCCTACTCTAGACAATCTGGTTCATATTACATGTAAATGTGCTGGTTGGTCTTTTTTATAGACATATATATATATATGAGGATGATATAAGATTAATTTGAATGTGGGTACTAAATAAGTTGGGAATCTTTAAGGAATGACAATTAAAATTCTGTATATCTGGATATTTTCTCTGTTTGTCATGGACTTTTCCTGTGGAATTCCATTTAAATGCATTATTCATTGCAATTAAATGTGAATAATGAACATATTTAAGAACTGCCCCTTCTCAGACCCAAACCGCAAACAAAACCTGACCCAAAAATAACACGATATATAGTAAATGAATTTATCTCAATAAGTCAGGCATGTGATGAATCCTTTAAATTAAGGATGATCTCTTTGAAATTTGGCATTTTAAGATAATGCAGCTTGTTAGAGTCCATTTAAGGGGTAAAATGTTGTGGTAAAATTATTTTTTGATTGATGTGCATCTATTTAATGATAAAAATAACATAATGTTTGAAATTATTGCTTTTGTTCATGTACTATGTATATAATATATTTATTTATGCAACAATATTGTAATACATAATTATTTTGATATATTTGTGCAATAATTTATTTTTTCATTGATTTAAATGAATTGATTCTTTTTTTTTTTGTATCCTTTATACTTTTTATAGTGAGAACTATCATTCAATATTGAAAATTTTTAACTCTGCTGAAATTTTTTTTATCCTAAATATTTTCAAAGACAAGTTTTCTTTTGAGGAATCAGATGTGTATCATAAGAAGTGTATGGATACATAGGGTTTAAAAACAAGCAAGAAGGTGAAGTAAATGTTCAAATTAAAATTTTCTTCAATGTTGCTATGAAGGAAAATTTAAATACCTGTTTAAGGCATTTTTGCTAGTAATAAAAATTGTTTAAGGAATGTATATTATAGGTGACCACTGAAACAAAAAACAGAATTTAGATACAAAATTTATACTGATATTTGAGCAAACTTTGGTTTAAGAATTCTCTACCCCAATTTTCTATAAGGTTCAGATATTTTTTTACTCACCTGTGACAAAGTCATGACATAGTGATCCTACATTTTCACATTAAATTATGGAGCCTTATCAAAATTTTTAATCTATTGTCTGCAAAATTATAAAATGTTATATAGCAAAGTCCAACAGTGTTTGATGAGTTGGAGCTATTTAAGTGTTAAGAATCAATAATAAATAGACCAATAGTAAGACTTGTTTAGACTCCACTCTGATTTCATTTGCAAAGAGAAAATATAACTAACAACAATATATATTCTAGCACTATTCTAATATTCTATCATGAGGCCTTCTGTTAAACAAAAGGTTGAGCAAACTTAATACAATACATAACTATTTTGATGCAGAAGTATTTTTAAACATATATCTATGCCATTCAGTTCAGTGAGAAATTTTAACAATACATGTTATATGTGGATATTCCCATTATTGAGGTAGTTAAATGATTAGCATTGAAAAAATCCAAACTTGGGACTTGCTTTTTATTATTTAATGGCTACTTCATTTCATGTGAAAGATGTCTATAGGTTGCACTTTGTAAATACAGCTGTTTCACAAACCATGCTTCTTTTGGGGAGATATTTAGTATTCATAGATATTTTATTTTGTTTACCTTCTAGTTCCCAGATATGATCTCTATGTTTCATCTCATAGAGACACAAAAAATTGGGAATTTTACTGGTATAAATACACATGGATAGCGGTCAAATTGAATTCTGAGGAAGACCCAAAGTGAAGGGAGGGATTTTAGAATAAGTTTAAACTCATAAAAGTTCGCGGCACATAAATGTTGAAAATATGCTGCATAACCCTATGTGTTGACCTTTGAAAAAAATAGCAATGCATATGAACTTTCTATTCTAGGATATAAATTTTTACGAAACTTCATAGTAAAAGTGGCACATTTTTAGCTGTAAACAGAGTTCCTATGGGAAATTGCATTGTCTTTATTTACAGAAGTGCAGCTATAGATGTTTGTTATAAGACAGTTATAGGTTATTGTTTGAAAGTGCAGTATACGTCTATCATTAGAATGTTGAGGTTTAATTTCTTAAATTTTACGCAAAAATAGCGAATACCGTACAAAGTGGAATCAGTAATGTTTGATAAAACTTTTATTTGTAATTGAATTTAAGACTGAAATAACTTCAATTATCTCATAATAAACATTTGAATACATAAGGTACTACATTTTAGTTATAATGGCCACCATATAGCACTTCTTCCATTAGACTAGATGTTACACTATATTCAGACATCTGTTTAATTACTTTTCCTGTAGCAGGTTTAATACCTTAATACCTTTTCTTGCATTACCTTTAAATGCTGTGTCCTCCATCAGGACAAACTCAAACAGAGTTGTTATTACTTGAGTTATAGGATTTAATTCCTCTGTTCGTCTGAATCTATTCATATTATTTTACAGTCTATGATAGATAGGTTTGTATATGATGTGCTTTGAGTTTGAGTAATTTTCCTTGGCCACCATTCTGGAGGTGTAAATGGCCACCATTTTGGAGGTGTAAATGATTGAATTTCTTATTTGACTAAACAAATGGAAACATGTAAAAACAAGTCTGATGAGAGATCTTTATTTGATCTAAGTGATGAATTAAGCAATTCTTAAAGAAATTAAAATTGTTCAGAAAGCTACTTTTTCTGAAGTCTATTGGTCAGTATAACTAGTTTAATTTGGCTGATCAATGATGAAATTAGTGCATGTAGACCTCATGGGAAATAAGTCTGGCTCAAATTGTGTCAGTCAAAAACTATCTATACAACATATAATGTTCCAAGTGTTGAACTAGTCAGAATAATATAGTTCAACCAAAAAAGTAAAAGATGTTCATTGAGGAATATTTCAGCAGTCTTTTCCTCTTTTAATATTGGACAATACACAATTGTCTTCAGATACTTGATATCTAATATGATAATCTATTCAGGTATTTCTATGTAGTACAATTCAAAGTTGTATATTTCTGAACTCTTTTTCATCACACAGTTACAAATGGGAGAGCATTTAAGATTACAATTTACAGGTTACTTGTTACTTGGATAATTATCAAATGTTATAGTTTGATGATAACTCTTCAGAAGGTTTTCAAATTTATGTTGATTATTAGATGGCCCCTATTTAGACAGAATAGTTAACTATTTAGATATGGATCACTAACTCTTGACCTTTCCTGTACAATTCAATAGCTTTCAGCTCACCTGTCCTTTGCCATTTTTTATGACATTACATCAATGGTCCATCATCCATTTGCCAGGTTTTATACTGATTTTCAAATCTCTAATTATACAAATCTTTTCCTCTAAAGCCACAATCAGGGGCGGATTCAGGCGGGGGCGTGCGGGCGTGCGCCCCACTAAAATTTGCAAAGCACGGGTTGTCCTCAGCTTAATAAAGAATATTTCGATAATTTTACCTCAAAAATATTTTCGCCTCGCTCCGCTCTGCCAAAATTTAAGTTTGCGCCCCCCTAACCTAAAATCCTGGATCCGCCCCTGACAATCATCATTCAGTATCTAGCTCCAAAATTATTTTCAATGAAACCAAAATTCACGATGGTCCTATTGTAAATAGAACATTATGAGTAAAAGAGGTATGTATGTGTTAATCATACTCCTATACAACAATAATAAATAGACACGCCTATTATAGTAATCTCAGATGACTCCAAAAGGGTATTTTCTCAGGATTTCAAATTGAAAAAAAAAAAATTAAATGTCAGTTTCTAATTCTCTTTGCCTCTTTTATGTCAGGAACCATCAATATTCAGATTAATAAAGGATTTTAAAAACACATTTTTTGTCTCGCCTGCAAATTTTCGTGGCAGGCTGCAAGACATAGGGATTACTATCCGGTGGCAACGACAGGGTAAACTATTTGTTTAAAGCTTTTTATTTCATAAGGTAGAAGACCTTTATTCTTCATTCCTTGTATGCAGATGCCTTATGTTACAAAATTTTTCCTTGACATCATTTTCAAGGTTCAACTTTTTTTCAGTTTCAATTTTCTTAGAAACCCAGGATCCCAGGTAGTTTATCTGGGTTTCCAAGAAAATTGAAATTGGAAACACTAAACCTTGATCCAGAACTTATGTAAACTAAATGTTCACATAATTTATTAAAGTAGTTTCAGCAACAAGGTCTGTGTAAACCAAAGGACCAATCCCATTATAGTATTAATAGATATGCAAATCATATAAAAATTATACCTAAATGGAAAATGCAGACACACAATTTCAAGAGGAATAAAGAAACCAGTGTTCTCCCCAGGCCGATATGACGCTGCGGTGCCGCAGCGCCTTCATAATATTTTTGTAAATCCCGCAGCGTCTTAATTGGCCGCTGTCCCTTGATACTTGATCCCGCAGCGTGTTAATTTTCACATTTTCATTATAAATGTTGGTTAAAATTGTCAAGTTACTGATCACCGCTGATGGGTCGGTCAGTGTTACGCAATAACTGATAATTAGTTTTACCTGAGCCACGCTTATCTCAGCCTTATCGGACTATGTTATCAGGTAATAGCTTAAATGATCATCAAGAAGATAGATATTTTTTGAAGAAAATTAAAAATTTTAAAAACTTCAGTGCAGAAATTGAAGAAATAGATCGCAAATACATTGTATTTACGCATCGTGTGTGTGATCACTTGACCATTTACATAACGAATTTTTTCATTGGTCTAGAAGAAGAATCTATTTAAACACGACCAATGAACGTGTTGAATACACATGATAAATTTGAATACACATTGCTAAAGATATTTACGATGAAAACTATGAATGACAGTATTAGTAGTTGAAAAAATTAAAATAAAGTTTGATTAAAGATAACGAGGAGTGATTTACTTTAATAGAAAGTGAAAAAATGTTGCTTGCAAGGTAAATTCGTCTGAAACTTGTCATATTTTTAGAAATAAAATGATCATTGAACATCGATCGTGAATCCGTGCGTCGGGAAATATGTGACAATCAACACGGGTACAGAATCGCCGCAGCTTCTGTATAATGTCACTGGTAAATAATTTCAATGGTTTTAACTTTAACGAATTTGTAAAGTTTCGTTTATATCTATCTGCCAAAGATAGGATTAAACAATAATACGCACGGAAGCGTAATGTGAAACTACGGAAACTGGTCAGCTGTTCATTTATAAAAAAAATTTGTTTTAAAAAGTTGTATACCAAATATCTTAACCATATTCGATTTTATTAATTCTGAATGAACATGTTCTCTGCAAATAACAAAGGGGTGAATTATAAGCAAAAGGTAGATGATGGAAGTAGAAGTTTTTTTCCACACCAATGACTTCTAATGAAAAGTGGAATACACCTCCGTCTACACTGTCAGTATAAGCAGATTTCATTGCTTCTCCTAATCCCAACCAAGCTCAAGTTTTAGCAATTGATAAAAGCAAGCACCATGTTTCTGGTTTCAATGACAAGTGGCTGACTGAGTTTTCATGGCTTAGAAATGTTAAAGGGGGGTATAAGCAAAAGTTATTGTGAGTGGGGGTTTAATTTTTAACCCTGAAGAGGATAAAGACAAAGTTGGGGAACAGACTGTCCAACAAAATAACACTATCTTGAAACAATATCCCTAGAAGGAGCAGAGAGTAGAGATGAATATTTATATTTTGACTTCTTTAATTGACTGAATATAAATAACTTTTGTGTTTAAAATCAATTTATTTCATATATATATTCTTGTAATTCATTAATACTCTGCATTATTAAACACATAACACAAAGCATTATAATTCATATTGCATGTCATGATTTATGACTTATTGCTTCAGATCACAAACGTTCACTCTAAAAAAAGAGTTACGCGCCCTTGAATTTTGCGCCTTAAAAAAATCCTGGGGAGAACACTGGAAACAATATGCATACAAACTGAGGCTACTATAACACACATAGTAGTTTCAGATACAAATAAGACTAACAAGTCAGGAAGCTGCAGTTTTAGCTCTTTGCCAAGAGACATCTGTATATACAAGATATTAAATATCCAGATCTTTAGTATGAGATTGCTCACATGTCTGGTGGCCATTTGTAGGACTTGTGGGAGTTAGGAATCCTTGTATACACATGTCTTATGATGTGATGTTTCCATATGTCAGTTGTCCACAATTGCTTAAAAACTAAATAGTTTTAGTCTCACCAGGCCTGAAGAATCATTGATGTCAATTAACTTTTAAAATCTTCAGCTGTAATCTACTTAGGTAATTGGAACAAAACTTGGCAACAATCATCCTAAGGGTATGTCGTTGTGTTTGATCATCCCACCTGACAACTTAGATGGCACCAATGGATAAACATAAACGATTGGGGTAATACAAATAATTGGCTTTACCTTAAAAAAAGAGTGACAGAAAGAGAAATTCTTGCAAATTGTTGAGAATGTTATGATCTACCATCTGTTAGTTTCAACCATTCTAGTAGTTGTCAGACTTACATGGACCTTAAATGAATTTTTAACAATTTTCTTTTAGCTTTTTGGTTTTTATCATGAAAGTTACAAATAAAAGAGAGAAACATTGAATAGTGAAATGATCAGTACGGTAGATATAAAAATATGTCAACATGGCTAAAATTGTCAGTCTACTCCTTTAAGGAAGTTATTGCCTTTAAATGCTGATTTTCACTCTTTTCCGAGCTTTTAAATATAAGAAACAGAACTTAACTTTGAACTATGAGGTGTGGATTTATTCAAACTTATTATATTTCAGGACCTCTATAATTTGTATTCAAGTTATCCATAAATCATTTTTGACTGAGGACCTCCTGAAATATAAGTTGACCTCCATAATTCTAATTTAGGATATCGTGAGTTCTAGTAATTTCATTGCCTCCATAATTCGATTTCAGGATCTCAACAAATAATCTGTCAAAATATCTTTATTTCAGAAGGTCCTTATATTTTTCAGGATTTTCTTTATATTTATGGAGATCCATTATTATATATCTCTGGACCAACACAATTCAATTTCCGGATATCCTTAAATATTTATGAAGGACTGCAATTATTTCAGGACCTCCACAATTCGATTCAAGAAAATCCATAAATTTCAACCTTGACATCACTTTCATGTTTCATGGGTCAATGAGTAGTTTTTAGTGATTGGGTCTGTTTCTTAGATACTATCAGTAATAGGTCAACTATTTTCTGTGTATAGAATGATTGTTAGTTGTGGATAGCGTGACAGGGTTTATCTGACCTTGACCCTATTTTCAATGGTCATTGAGGACTGTTTCTCATAGATTAAATATTTTGAGTGTAAAGAATGATTGTAAGGCGTACATATCTGTCAATGAGAGGGTTCATCTGAACTTGACCTGGTTTTAATGGCTCTTAAGTCTAAGTATTGTGATAATCGGTTTTGTCCATTTCTCAGATACAATATGTAACGAAGTTTCAGTCTGGCAAACGGCTGTTGTCCTTGACCTCATTTTCATGATTCAACGACTCCTTAAACAAACTTTGATTTGGGTTTTTTGTTCTCACCGTGTGATTTTTCTTAATTATTATGATTGTTAGGATAGCTATACTTGGTATATATATATACAGAGACATATAATACAAGAGATTCGCAACTCGGCGAAATCCCGTAATAACACGCGGCCACTAGTTAAACCTCGCGAGATCTCCTTAGGTAATAAAGTCATTAATAAAAGTATTAAAAGTACTCGAAGTAAGGACGAATGTTTAAGCATAACATAAACTGTTTCAGTGTTAAATTTATCATAATTAATTAAATTTAATTTGAGTACATATATAATTATTTATTTTAATGTAATTTTGATTTTAGATTTGTATTATTGAAAAAGAGACATAATTTGATATTGTATAAAAAAAAAACCTGATATTTAATAATTAACACTTGATAAATTGTGTCAGAGTTCATTTTATTTGATAGTTACATAATGGGTTTCTATTAAATATACACCTGTCTCAGAGACATAATTTCACAGTGTGACATGTATATTAGGTTTGAATTATTCGATGACCAGGTAAATCACGAACGTGTTATAAATAATGAGTTTTAATTGACACCTTGTAAACAAGAAGTTAATTTTGTCACACCACAGGTGTCCACACTCTTTCCAAAAATACAAGTCACAAAATGTATAATTAATTAATATGGAAAAAAACTTAATTTATTTGTTAATTAATTGTTAATCATGATAGGCTTTGTTTTTTATTCTTGATATTTATAAATTATTAAAATTTTATTTATTTTTATATTCCTCATTTATTGGGCTTTCATTGAGTTTTTTTTCTGTAGGATTGTCGGTAAATGTTTGATTTCTAAGTGTTGTTTGACAGTTTTATCATATAGGCTTGCATTGAGTTGTTTTTTTAAATGATTGTCGGTAAATTTATGGTTTCTTCATGTTCGAAGTGTGTATTGAGAATTAATATTTAAGAAAATTACAATTAATTTCTCATTTGAATAAAGCTTCATTCATGTGCACGCAATATGGAAAATTCCGATTTTATTTCGTGGGATGACAATCTTTATTTCGTGGGATGACAATCTTAATTTCGTGGGATGACAATCTTAATAGTTACGACTTAGATATACTCCTAGTTGAATAAACTGATAACGAACTCTTTGTTGATAGTGAAAAGGACGAAAACATAAGCGAGAGACCCACCAACCAAAAACAATTGACAATACTGCATACATAGATGGATATGTGTGTCCTCGAAGCAACAAAAAATCTATAAAAAAACACAGGTCATACATCAAAGCAACACGGAAGACACTATTTAAAAAGTATTTTATAACCTTGTTTCCACGAGACAATCATTTGTAGTGGTTTTTGTCTTTTAATCATTTGTTGCGGTTTTTGTCTTTTTATTCTGGGGTAAAGAGATGGCAATTTAAAAGTAAGATTGTTTATGTGTATACATATACAAATCCTTGGTGTAAATAAAATCTTTTATTATCAAATATATATATATATATATATCTTTTGCAGTCACCATTGAAATGTCCTCAATACGATTTTAATTTAAAAATGAATTAGGTTCATGTTTTGAACGAGAAGCGTAGTCTGAAACGACAACAGATGCATATGAAGCTCATTCATAATATTACGACCAGCAGAAGGTTTCCTTTACTAGGAAAATTTTACTCCTTTTGTAAATTTACTGCATTCGTTCATCTTTTGCACCCTAAAAAGAAGAAAAAATACAATGACTTCAGAAGAGGAGAAAATAAACAACTTTGCTATAAACAGAATGAAAAATGAATAAAATGTCTAACAAAATGCAGGCTATAAATTTCATAGTGCACAAAAAAGAAGGACTGATTTAAGGAAATTTGTCCATGAACAATTTCTATATTTAGCCAGTTTAAAAAAAAAATTTCGGGTATCAATCAGAAAAAATCGCCACATTGTTGGATCAAATTTTACGAAAATAGTCTTATTTTCACGAAACAACATTTGGGAGTACTATTGCCCATAAAATTATATATTTATTAGCATATTTTCAAGTTTTAAGAAAAAAATTGGGAGATCAAATGGTTTCTACGGCAATAGGTGAAGTAAAATGGGCCGAGTTTTAACTTTGTTTGTATTTGATTAATCTCATCATTAGAACACATTTTATCAATAACAAATTATTAGAATTAGTTTTTTGTAACTTTTAAATATACTTGCATGCTTTATCTGTGAAAGGTATCGGCATTATCCATTAGAAAAATCGTGAGGCGTAGAACCTTTTACACAACAATACGGGTTATTACCCATAAATCCATCGGATTAATCGGCTTTCCGGTGGCCACGTCATTTCATTGGCTGTTATATAGACTCTACTAGAGTTGCGAATCTCTTGTATTATATGTCTCTGATATATATAACCATTGCAAGGTCTTTATATCTTTCTAGCAGGGTTATATCGACATTGACCTCATTTAATGAGTGGATCAGTGATAAAAGTTAATTTGTCATGGTCAAGATCGTATCCTAGATACTAAAAGCGATAACGATTACCTTTATTTGATGAATGGAATGATTGTATGGTCAAAGTTAAATGTCAGTTTGATATGTTTCATCTGACTTTGACCTCATTTCCACGGGTCATTGGTAAACGTTTAGTTTTTGTGGTAAAGTCAGTTTCTCAGATTTTGTAAGTAATATATCAATTATTTGGTGTATGGAAAGATGTACGATGTACTGGGTTCATACGACCTTTTCCTCATTTTCATGGTTATTTGGTCAGCGTTAAATTTTTATTGTTTTGTCCTTTTCTCAGATACTAGTAGTATTATGAAATAGATATACTATATTTGGTGTATGGTTTTAATGTGTGCATGTTCGTCTGCCAGGGTTCATCTGACCTTCACTTCATTTTCATAGACCATTAATAGTGTTAAGTTTAGGACGTACCTGCAGTAGAACCTTTACCTTAAAGACTTTCAAAAATAATTACTTTAGTGTGTGCACACTTGTTCACGCTTTGACGCTTTTGTTTTGACGTGGTTAGATCAAACGTTGACAAGGATCATTATGCTTAAGCAAAATTCTTGTATGTCTCGTTAATATTCAATTTGTTTGACAATTAGTCTACCCAAGGAATTTAACCTTACAGAACAACAGTCAGCCCATACAAAAATAAACGTAAATATAATCTTGTATACGGACGGACAAGCAATTTACAACGATGACACCATTACCATACCTTTAAACAAGACGGAAATTTGAGGTTGTATAAAAAAAAGTGTAATCAATTTATATGAATAACTCAACACAATTTTTTTTCCCTTCAAAATATGAATAATTAACCAGCTCAACCCTGTCTCATGTGTGTTTAAACTATATAGTGTTAGGTGCTTTCATGGTTCTCTGTCATTGATTGTGTTTCTAAATTGTCTGTTGTTGCTATTGCTTTGTCATTTGACGAGTAAATTGGTATAGAATTCCTATCAACCTTTAAATAAGCATACTATAGAGTCAAAAGAACGATGGACAATTTATCATACTTTTGTATATATTACCAAGGGAGCACTATATTGATAATATATTAGCTCAAAATGAAAATAACAGTTAATAAATTTAGCGCATCCAAAGCGCTTTTTCTAGATTTACCTTCATCAGGAAAGCTCAAAGCAGAAAATTTAAATGCTATAGTGATGCATATGCACTTGCACGCGTGATGAGTTATCTGACTAAAAGTGGCCTAAAATGAAAAGCCAAACTGATCTAATGTCAACTTAGCTTTGCCTGATGGAAAGTACTATATATACTTGTTTATTTCATATGGTACATACTCTATCTGGGAATGAAGCCATGCACAAGGGAGTCTCAACATGCGATTTTGGGTACAGACGTGCTGGGATTTGAAAAAAATCCCCTTCATTTGTTGAAATCTGGTGAAAACCACGACCCATAAAATTAATATATATAATATTTCATTGCAAAGTCATAACCTATTCATATATTTCTCAGTTATCACTTGTACATTTTTTTAATTCTTGATTTGGTTTAAAAGTATAAAGCAGGATATATACAAATATCTAATATTGCTGACCCATTGACATTTTACATTGGTGAAAATGAAACCATTGATAATCTTTGTAATGAAATTATGTTTTGTTTTTCCTCCCCAATAAAAGTGACATCTGTATTCCTGTCGTAAAAATAACAGAAACATTTAAGTCTTGTATTAGAAGTTTTATATTAGAAAGTTGATGTTCAAGCCCCCCACCCACCCACCCACCCGGAAAACTAGAAATACATCTTAATTATAACATTTATCCATAAATCTAGTAAAGAAAATATAAATATTAAATGCAGGTAATTATAAATAATATTGCCATATACATAGCTGCACCCTTGTGAAATAAGACTTTTTTTTTTTGACTACTGATTTCCTGGACGAGAAATTATAGTTCCGTAAACCTCTATGTTTTGTGACAGAATTTAGTAACAGTTTTGACCAAGTTATGATGTATCCTGTATCACAAATCTAGTAATGGACATGTAATGTAAGAGCAAACACAAATCAAAAGAGTAGATACATTTTATAGATTCAGATACAAATCGAAAATTGCAGTTACGTTTTATCACGGAAAAACTCCCAAAAAACCCAGAGAAGAAAATTTCAAAGCAGTGTATGTCGTGTATTTTGCGGTTACCAATTTCCCCATACCCATTCAAAAGAACAATGCAATATATATGTATTATATATCGTAGATCTGTTGTAAAAATAGCAGTTAATATAACTATAAACTTTAACAAAAAACGGGTTTGATAAAACGGATTTGATTTCACTCGATTCAGTAAATTTTGTTCGAAACAATGCAATCTTGATCAAGGTGTAACCCTATCGACCATTATAGGCTGGCTATAAACAATACAAGAGTTTAAGTATACATTTAATATGGAAAGTGGCGAAAACAAGTAAGTTTTTTTCAGCAAGTTCTATCATTTCTAATAAGAATTAGATTTCATTATCGGCCATCGACTGATTAAGTTAGAAATAAGGAGATGTGGTCTATTGCAAATGAGGCAACTTTCAACCAGAGACGTAAATGGCGTTGATGTGTTCACGTGAAAAAGATTAAACAAAATATTTACCGATTAAAATTCGATTTATAACCCCAATGTTATTATCATTTTTAAAGTATTTTATAAAATGCGCCGAAATGCATATTATTTTACAAGTTACATAATTTATCCAGAGAAAAATGTATTAGAAGCATTTTACAAAGATGTTTCCAAAGAGGTTCTCTTTGAAATTGATAAAAACAGATTAACATCAAATTTCAGGGTGAAGCCGTATAAGCATAAAACATTTTCCCAGAAACCATGTCAATATTCAAAATCTAAGCTTTAGTCAGATCTATATTTCTAATATTGAAGAGGAAATTGGTATTAACATTATATGATAACTCTTTTTCATTATAACTATTTTCCTTCAAACGTAGTTTGTGAACTTGTATTCGATAGCGTCCTTGCGTAGACCATGTCAAATACTGAAGCGTTACTTTTGGAAGGGAAACAAATTTTGTCACAAGTTTCTACAGCATGGATCGAATCCGTAACGTACGATTTTATGTAAATCTTCAAGGCCTTATGTATTCAAGGCCTTTTTTTAATTAAAATCCTTGATGCATTAATTTTTTTATTTGGAATCCCATGTTTACAGTTTACGGATGCATGCATCAAATAACGTACTCTAATGCAAGCTACACTTTGATCCTTAAAAAGTATACATTTTTTTCTTCAAAATTTCAGAAACAGGAGACGAACAGGACTACGAATCAGTCGATAAAACAGATGATGAACATTTAAAAAACGGTCAATCTGACGAGGAAACAAAAGAAAATGCGGGAGCTGATAATAAGTATTCTATTGCAAGTACTAGAAATCAAGATAACGTGTTTAATACTGAGGCATTTAATGATACCCAGTTTAAGTTAATCCATGTTTTCCAAGTCGAGACAGAAGACAGGGAACCATGGATAAGACACATAGAAATTTTGTCGGATGGTAATATTTTACTCGGAGACCGTTATAACAAACAGCTATTGCTGTATGACTGTAATGGCATTCGGTTAAAACATGTGAAGATGACGAGTGGACCTTGGAGCATGGCAATGACTAACAATAATTTGGTAGCAATCACACTTCCGGACGACAAAACTGTGGCTTTTGTTTTTACAGAAACCCTACGAGGCAGTCATAAATTTCTAGTAAGAGACGACTGCCGTGGAATTGCTTGTATTGGTAATAAACTATTTGTAAACTGCGTAACAAATGGTCTTAAGCTTTTAACGATGAAAGGCAGAACTCTGAAAGTTCTCCCACAATACGTAGGCTATATGAGTTTAGCTAAGGGTCCAAACGAAAGGTTGTTGGCTACACTGTTCGCCGAGGATCGGGTTATTTGTTTGGACCTAAAAGGGAAACTCAGATACGAATTTACTGACAAATCTGTCAGCGGTCCTTCTGGTTTTGCCACTGATTTGGTTAACGAGTATTTATATATCGTTGGTCATCATGGAAACAACATTCATATGATCGGAGACAAAGGAAAGAAGAGTAAAATCCTGCTGTCGAAGAAAGATGGCATTGACCGACCTTGGGCTGTGAGTTATGATTCATGTGTCAAGAAATTATTCATTTCTACGTTCGGGGGAAAGAACATAATGGTTCTGCAGAAAGTGGAAGCAAAGCCAGACTTTGAATTTAAAAGTTTATCACAGAAGAAAGAAGAAAGATGACAATAAAAATACTAAGGAAGTCTAGTTTGTTTCTGGGTTTTTTTCTCTCTTGTGTCTTATTTTATTATTTTTACCATAATGGTCAAGTCTTGTAAATTAAATATACATTACTTGTACAGATAATGATAGAAAATGAAGGAACTGTACACCTTGCATAATCGCAAGATACAATATCTTCAGAAGATTGATTTGTGCGTTTTCTATCCCACTGAAGTAATTCCTTATTTTATCTACAGACTGAGACAACAAGCAGTCCACAAAAACAAAAAACAAAGAGGCCATGCCAAGGTGCAAAGTTAGGAACCAAGACACAGTTGGCCGATCGTAGTGTGATTTGAGATTTCAAAAAATTTTAAGTGGCTTTCATTTTTTTTATAAAGCTGGGTTAAAAAGGTGCATACCTAGCTTATAACTTCGTCCTGTAAATTATAGAACAAGAGTGCACACGCTGAAATGTCTCGCCTTCTTTACTAATCATTGATATTATGTTGATAGTCCTAAATATAAAGCTTTATTTCAACTGTCTCATAAACTTAACATTAACTAAGTAAACTAAACATTGCCCAATGAACCATGAAAATGAGGTCAAGGTCAGATGAACCATGCCAGGCAGGCATGTACAGCTAACCATTCTTCCATACAACAAATATAGTTGACCTATTGCTTATAGTTTAAGAAAAACAGACCAAAACACAAAAACTTAACACTGAGCAATGAACTGTGAAAATGAGGTCAAGGTCAAATAAAACCTGCGCGACTGACATATAGATCATAAAATATTTCCATACACCAAATATAGTTGACCTATTGCATATAGTGTTAGAAAAAAAGACCAAAACTCAAAATCTTAACTTTGACCACTGAACCATGAAAATTAGGTCAAGGTCAAATGACACCTGCCAGCTAGACATGTACACCTTACAATCATTCCATACACCAAATATAGTAGACCTATTGCATACAGTATAAGAAAAACAGATCAAAACACAAAAACTTAACTATAACCACTGAACCATGAAAATGAGGTCAAGGTCAGATGACACCTGCCAGTTGGACATGTGCACCTTACAGTCCTTCCATACACCGAATATACTTGACCTATTGCTTATAGTATCTGAGATATGGACTTGACCACCAAAACTTAACCTTGTTCACTGATCCATGAAATGAGGTCAAGGTCAAGTGAAAACTGTCTGACGGGCATGAGGACCTTGCAAGGTACGCACATACCAAATATAGTTATCCTACTACTTATAATAAGAGAGAAATTAACATTACAAAAAATGTTAACTTTTTTTTCAAGTAGTCACTGAACCATGAAAATGAGGTCAAGGACATTGGACATGTGACTGACGGAAACTTCGTAACATGAGGCATCCATATACAAAGTATGAAGCATCCAGGTCTTCCACCTTCTAAAATATAAAGCTTTTAAGAAGTTAGCTAACACCGCCGCCGCCGCCGCCGCCGCCGGATCACTATCCCTATGTCGAGCTTTCTGCGACAAAAGTCGCAGGCTCGACAAAAATTAAAACTGTATAATGCCGATTGAGATTACAATTTTTGAAATCTTAGAAGAAAGGCGTCAAGAATATTCAATTGAAGGCGAAATTTGAATGTGACGTCAACAAGAGATAATTGCTAATGTTAAGCAAAAGGTAAATAATGCTTTAGTCGAGAATTGTGCTTGGTGTATATTATTTGTAAGCTTATTTTTTTTTAAATAATGTGCAATTCCGCCATTTTTTCTCTTATCTAGACTGTCATTTCATTACTATTCAACCTGTGAAAAGAAAAAGATCCTTAAAATAATTTATAATTAAGGAATATATCTCCCTCGTGCATATCTCTATTTCTTGACCGGGTTTGCCTTTACTTGTTGTTTCTTATCGGTGATCCCATCTCTTCAAAGTTTGTATGAAGGTTTACATTTTCTATAATATGTTGTCCTCGAGGATCAATGAAGAGACATTAATTGTCTAAATGCGCACCTGATTCAGTAAACTTGGTACCGTTAATGTAATTTCATACAGAATTGTGGGTTTCAGTCTTAAAATACAAGATTTAGTTCTTAAGAATGAGAACATTCTAAATTACATTTAATTTAAACCAATTAAGCCCCAAGTGTACCCTTTCCCGGTTACACGAAACCGTATTACTGTATTCCTTTAAGATACGTTCCGATATATGTTTAACATATGTCCACACTGAATTTTTCCTAATTGTGTTTCAATATGTGATGCAGGTGTAAGTATTTATCTTTTAATTGTCACTTTGACTCATTGTCTTTTTCTGAGTGGCGGATTTAGTCAACATTGTTGTATTTAAGGAGCTCCGGAAATAGTTCATGATCTCCATAATTCGAATTTAGGATATCCATAAACCATTAAATTTCAAGACCTCAACAATTCGATTTTAGGATCCGATTTTAGGACATCCTGAAATATTTCAGGACCTCCACAATCCGATTGAAGGATAAAAACTATCTAGGAAATGCATGCTGGCATTTTTAAAGAGGTTAGATAAGTTTTCATTGGTGTTTTTTATACATCATAATATTGTTTAAACTTCTGTAGATAAATGGATAATTTTAGTTGTTCACTTTTCAACATAACAGATGGACATGAAGTGACACTAGGGATTACAGAATGAGCATACGAGACTCCAAGGAGCATGTATCGCTCAGCTGGCATGTTTGTATAAAAATTGATATACTAAGATTATTTCTGTTAAATGGTAACTGTGTTGGTAAAAGTCTTGTTGTGTTTGCTGATAATTTTTGCTGTTCAAAGTTTCAATGTACCTGTAATATCTTTCATGATATATAATGTTAAAACCCTAAATTTTGTCAAATATCATTATTTAAGGACAATGACTATAAGGAGTCCACTTTAAGTATCAACCATTTGAATTATTTTTTTTTTATCTTTTAGTGCTTAAAAGTTTCTATATAAAAACTTTTAAAAGTTTCATCAATAATCACAAACTTATACAATGTAAACTAAGTGAAAGTTTCAAAGTCAGTAGACCATGACTGAGGGGGTCGGGCCAAACAATCTCCATGGCAATGAGATATGCCAATGTTGATACAACTGCATACCAAATATCATTGACCTACCACTAGTGGTTCCCCATAAACTTACATTGTAACACATCACAAACTAATACATGTAAACTCATAAAAAGTTTCAAAGTCAATAGACCATGACTGAGGGGGCGGAACCAAAAAATCTCCATGGAAATGAGATGTGCTAATGCTAATACAACTGCACACGAAATATCATAGGCCTTACACTAGTGGTTCCCCAAAAACTGACCTAATCACAAACTAATACAATTGTTGACGCTGCTAGAAACAGCATACCTATGTCTAGCGTTTTGACTTCGTCAAGCCGGGTGAGACAAAAAATGATAAGAGGGTAACAATCGCCAAAGAAGGTCAATAACTCCCAGAAGTGGCTTACTGAATAATTAAAATATAGATTCTGATTTCGATATGCTCATCGAACAAGCGAGTTACGATAGATCTGAATTTTTATCAGATTGCGGTTTACTGATGATTTCTGTTCTGTCAATGGTAGATCTTGTCTAGGTGATAATTATTGGCTGTCTTTTGTTTCTCTCTATTATAGTTCCCCAACCCCACGCACACTAAAACAAATGGGGTAAAAATTGTCATTGAATGGGAATTATACTCATTTAAAGAGTCAACAACAATTTCGATCATATTGATTTATTTGTAGATCTCATTTTGGTGATCACTTTTTCTGGTACAATATCTCGAACCAGAAACACAATTATATTACATGTATTATATTGTCTCTGTTCAAACTATTATAATAGTTTCTGCCGTAAAAAAACATATGGTAAAAGCTGTCATGACAGGGCATTAATAATAACTCCTATAAGGATTTGATTGTTGATTTATACCATTTGACTTATTTGATTGATTGAGGTTTGATCGATGTTTTCTTAATGCCCAGTGGCAAATAGCTCATTATTGTTTAGGACAACACATAAATAATACTTACTATAGAAAGATCCTGTAATAGGAGACGAACGGGATGAAGGACAGGACTATGGCAAGCCGTTTTACTATTTATTCTAACTTCAAGATATCTAATAAACTTTATAAGATATCTCATATAGTTTATAAGATATCTTATATACTTTATAAGATATCTTATATAGTTTACAAGATATCTTTTATAGTTTATAAGATATCTCATAAAATTTTCTTTATAAGATATCTTATAAAGTTTATAAGATATCTTATAAAAACTGCTTCGCTGAGCGCAGCTGGATACCCCCGCAGAGGTCCAACCCTGAACAGTGGGGGCAAAAATGGACACAATATTCAAGCTTGATACAGGTCTGAATTTGGATTGTAATTAAATATTTGATATATTATAGGTTTCTGAATAAATGTAGTAAAAGAACTTGAAATTGGTTATATGAAAGATTTCTTGCTGTTGTGCAATACACTGTGCTGTTGCGTAATACTTAGTAAATCTGTTGTCAGACTATAAACAAATAAAATCTTATAACTCGGAAACATAAAATCGAAAATTTATAAAAATCAAAAGGGAGCTTACAAAAATAGATATAAACAATTTACCAAAGTTTCATAAAAAATGCTGAAAGCATTTTTGAGTTATTGACCGAAAACTGAAAAATCCCCCTTTTTGTAATGAATAAAACCCCATAAATCGGAAACGTATAGTCTTAAATTTATAAAACTCAAAAGGGAGCTCACGTCAATGGATATGAACAATTCACAAAAGTTTCATGCAAATTGTTGTTTTTGAGTTATTGTCCGAAAACTGGAAATTCCCCCCTTTTTTAATGAATAAAACCCCAAAACTCGGAAACGGTAAATCTGAAATTTATAAAAAACCAAAGGGAGCTCATGTCAATAGATATTAACAATTCACAAAAGTTTCATGCAAATTGGTGAAATTGTTTTCAAGTTATTGTCCGAAAACTGGAAAATCCCCCCCTTTTTAATGAATAAAACCCCAAAACTCGGAAACGGTAAATCCGAAATTTATAAAAAACGAAAGGGAGCTCACATCAATAGATATAAACAATTTACTAAAGTTTCATGCATATTGGTTAAAGCGTTTTTGAATAAATGTCTGACATGTTGACGACGGACGGACGGACAGACGGACGGACAACGGTATACCATAAAACGTCCCTGAAACGGACGTATAAAAACTAGATTATATAAGATATCTGATATATTATATGAGATATCTTGAACTTAGAATAAATAGTAAAACGGCTTGCCATACAAGACATTCAGACTGCCCCTGGAAACAAGGGTAAATTGGAAAGGGACAGAAATTAAGCCTTGCAGCAGGCCACCTACAAACCCCTCAAAGAGTTGTTGCAATGGTTCATAACGTGCAGAGAGCATTGCACTCTATTTAAGGATTTTTCTTGTTGATCAATTTTACTCAATCTTTTATATTTACCAAGATTAAAGCCAAAAAAAAGGGTAAAAATTATCACGAAAGGGGAATTACTGCTGTAAGGAGTCAACTGATGGCATTGGCCATGTTGACTATTTTTGTAGAGATCTTGTCTTTTTAATCTTGTTTTGCTATTCAATCTTCTCTCTATCTGTTATAGTTTTCAAAATAATGGTTAGAAACTCCAAAATTGGTAAAAAAAATATTTTGAAGGGCAAAAACTCCTATAACGAGTTGTTTGACAATTTTTGTCAAATAGGAAAGTAGTTGATTTAAATTGACAGTCTTCCCATTTTTGCTGTTGACAGATTTCCTCTTTCTATAAAAGATTTCCAGATATAAGCAATAACTTGCATCTTACCTCTATGTTTTATTTTGAGCATTGATGGCCATGAAATTATTATGCATATCTTTTTTAACTAGATACTGCAAGGAATATTGTGACCAAATTTGATTGCATATAGTCCAGTAGTTTTAGAAATGAATATTATTTGTAGAGTAAACAGACAACAGACAATGACAGACACCAAGTGATGGCATAAGCTCATACTGGCCCTTAAGGCCATGTCAGATAAAAACTTGCAGTTCTGTATAGATACATTCTTACAGTAGAACACATTCATACTGCAGTTCTCTATAGATACTTCCTCATAGTATAATTTATACTGACCTTTCATATTAGGGATGGTAATTGGTGAAATATACTAATCAGTAACCTTTCATTATTCATCTAGTAACTGGTTGTTCAGAAAGTATCAACTGTGATATAAAAATGTAATAGGCTTGGAAAGAGGTAGAGAGTATATCAGTACAAAAGAATGGGAAGCTTACAATAGGAAAACTGAAAACATAGTCCTGTGTATTTTTGTCATAGATCCTTTGTTTTGAGTCATCAATTTATGTAAATTTCTTGACAAATATCTATTAAAAGAGCAGGCTCTTTGGTCCCTATAGTAACTGTTAATTTCAAGTACAGAAATAAAGATTACTAAGTGCAGGGAATTTTACTTATTTTTGGTATTGTATAAGGAAATGTATAAATTCCTTTCCATAGAGTTTAAAATAGAATAAATTACTACAGAATTTCAAATTAAAATAAATGAAGAATGTGTCCATGGGACAGATGCCTCTGCTTGGAAATATATGGCAAATTCTGCAATTTTTCAATTTACAAAGGACATAACTCAAGAACAGCGAAATTATGCCACACAAATTCTACCTTGAACTGTGCTTGGTTGTTATAAGCATTGTATGACCTATAGTTGTTAACTTTTATGTCATTTGGTCTCTGGTGGAGAGTTGTCTCATTGGCAAACATACCACATCTCCTTACTTTTATATAGTGTATAAGTTTCAAAAAATTTGGTTGAGGCAAATTAAAGTTAGAAGGCGGAGACGGTAAATTATTAATCTTTCCATATTAAAGGGACATAACTCATTAACAGTGAAAGTGAAGTCACGCAAATTCGAACTTGATCTGTGTTTGGTGATAAGCATTATGTAAAAGTTTGTAACATTTGGTTGAGGCAAACTAAAGTTAAAGAACGGAAACTAATTTTGGGACATACGGTCAGACGGACGTACAGACAGATAAGGGTAAAACTTAATGCCCCCTCCGTATAACATACTTCCTCTCAAATTTAGCTCAGTAAGTGTAAGATCTGTTACCACAAATAATAGTCCTACCCTCAAGGGGCTTTGAACCTATGCTTCTTTGATATCTTAGAAACTCTGCCTGCACTGTGTCCAATGACCTAGACTACTAGGCCAACTAGGCTTTAAAAAATGTAGCTTTTGTTAATCAAGTGATGCATTTCCTTGACAGCTTTTTCTCGGTCTGTAATCCAGTACATGTATGACCTTGATATTTTTGTCAATTGTAAAGGTTGGCATATACTTACCAGTTGATATTGATTCAATGTATAATGAATACTGATTTCCAATCTTTAAATTTATTATTCAAACTTCACACATAAATATTATAAATAAGTCAAGATATTTAAAAAAAAAAATAACATGAGTATAATAACAAATAAAGTAAAATTCAGAAACCAATAACTTCATTTATAAAGTCAAATTTCTAAAAACTGACATAAATGTATGTAACTGTGTGTACTAAAATATTGTGATTGACTCATATTTTACCATGATACAATAGAAAAGGAATAAAACAACTTTTATACACAATGAAGCAAGTCTGTCAACTTCTAGGATATAACAAAATATAATTTGGAGTGATATTTTTTGCCTCTTCACCATAGCTGCCAAAATAAACCAAAAATATGAAAATGGTGAAAATATCCTAATATACTACAAGACATTAAAAAAAATAGTTTGTGGAATGAAAATAAAATAAATGGAGAATGTGTCCATGGGACACAGATGATGCCCCGCTTGCATATAACAATATAAAGGGACATAACTGAAGAACAGTAAAAGTGACACTACCCAAATTTGTACTTGATCTGAGTTTTGTGGTAATAAGCATTGTGTATAAGTTTCATAACATATGGTTGAGGCAAACTTAAGTTAGAGAACGGAAACAAAAAATTCAGCAATTTTTTCGTTTGTAAAGGGACACAACTCTAGAAAAATATAAGTGGCGCCACCCAAATTTAAACGTGATCTGTATTTTGTGGTAATAAGCATTATGTATAAGTTTCATAACATTTGGTTGAGGCAAACTAAAGAACGAAAACCAATTTCCAGACATACGGATGTGCGGACGGATGAGGATAAAACTTACTGTCCCTTCCCCTACAGCGGGGACATAAAAATTATTAAAGAGAAAAAAGTAGTCAGTGCAAATGAACTAATAAAGTTAGGAAATGATTTTTCCTTTAAAAGAAGATAGCTCTTTTTTTCAGGGGAGGCAATAAGCAGCTAATTTTTTTTTTGAAACACTCTATAAGGATTGACAATGGATAAATGCTTTTTTTTCACAAATAATAAATTAATGGTTTGGACAAAAAAAGGAATACTTTTATCAAAATTCACCTTTCTTATATTTAGTATCCTTAATTTCATAAAATATTATTCAACAGAATTAAAATACGTAGTAATTAACATCTTGTTTCTTTTATTTTTACTTATGAATTAGATTTCAGAATAATTCATTATTTAGTACCTAAGGAATCAAACTTATAGAATTTTTCAGCATTAGCATTAAGAACCTGTGCAAGACTGATAGGAGATTTATTTAAACATGAGGCTAAAAGTTCTAATACTATTGAAAGTCCTGCAGGTTGAACATGTTTCAACTTGAAATCTTCTTCTTTATTACTAGTATCAAATAAATTTATACACTCTTTATTTACTTTTTTGAAATCATCACATTTTTTAACCTCTGATAAGAAATCTGCATCTTCATCTTTTTTCCAGCATGATAAATATGGTGCATTACTGCAAAGAATTATTCTATCAGTTGGAACTGTTTTTATTAATTCTGGAATCCAGAAATTCCTTTCGTTAAAAGCCCACACAGCACCTGAAACATTAAACAGGGTTATTTAAATACAGTCAACTTTAACATCATCTCACTAAAAGGTTACATTAATTGTAACCAAAGATTGTGTTCCTGGTATCTATTGATGGAGAAAGGCCTTCAATTCTCATCAACACTAAGGTTTTACTGTGACGTAATGAATATCTAAGTTTGCTTGTGCTTTTATTATTGTAAATGAATGTGAATGAAATGAGATGAGGAACATCAATTAGTGAGACTGCAGCCAAACAATACATATATCAAAAGACATTTAAAGGTCAAAATACTGTCTTCAACTGTAGAACACCAGAGTAACTGAGGCTGAATTTTAAATATAAAATCTATTTTGAATTATCATTATTCTGCAAGTCAAATTTATATTTTCTCGTGAAAAAGGTTTTGTTTGTAGAATTTAATGTTTTCCAGTTATTCTTTAATCAAACATCAAATTTGCAATAACAGTTTGTGTACTTTTGAATTTTAAAAGTAGTTTCTTGTTTGTTCATAGAATGTCATATTATCTCAATTAAAGTAATACAATTCACTGTACTAATGCTGAAAGCTTACAGAATAGTGGCTGTTACTGAGGAATTTTTAAATGGAAATGTTCACACAACAGTAACCAGCATGAAAATAAAAGGTTTTATCTATTTACCAGTAACTCCTAAGTAATGTCCTTTTTTGATCCATTTTGAAATAGCTGTATCTTCTGGTATTTCATAGCCAATTGTTAAACAAGCTAATACATCTGGGAAATCTTTTAAAATATCAAGCATTTCATCTACACCTCTCCTGGACCTTACCAGTAAAGGTTTTTTAAAATGATTCGCAAGCTTTACCTACAATGACAGAAAATTAATTAAATTATATTATTCATTTCCTCTGTTCTTGTTTCAATAAAGTATAAATTACTTCATTTCTATCAACAGTTATACAAGATGTGAACTTGTAAAGTATTTTTTCTCTTTTGCAGCCAGTCCAATTTTTATACAGACACTGTTTGTGTTCATATATTGCTTTTATCCTGCAATTTAATATTCATGGTTTAATGTTTAGCTCTATAACTCCCTGAGGTGTTTATTTTTATAGTCCTGCCACAAAGTGGTCGGGGCCATATAGTTTTACCCTTATCCGTCATTCTGTCATTCCGTAACGAACAGTTATACTTTTTTTCTAAACTCCTTCACATATTGAGCTGATTTTTAGTATGTGAGTCTACTATGATGAGTTACAGATCGAGTTTACATTTGGTTCTGCTCCGCTGATTTTTGCCGAAATTACAGCTCTGGACTTTGAAAATTTCATGAAAATAACAGTTATAAGGATTTTCATTCTCAAATTTTCACTCCTAAAAATGGATTCAAGCTTTTTTTTGCAAGCAGGGCCATTCGTGTTGTTCCGACACATCTAGTTTTTAAAGAAATAAACATTACTTGAAAACAAACTAATATGAAGAGGAAACCAATATGAACCATCACCTAGATTGTAATTTGAATATTACCGTTCACTTAGATAGAAGCAAACCACTGCTCTTTGTATATCTTACAAATATTCCATAAGTATATATTTGGTTACTTTTATTTGTCTAATAAAAAGGCAGATTGCAGGATAAAGCAAAATTCTATTGTTGCAACAATAATGAAAATAATGAAACATCAAAATTAGCCTGGCAAAACTTTGATGACCAATATGAACAGATGATGACAAACCAACTTTGTATTTCAGTCATAACAATCTATGGTGGTTAAAATTAGACCATTTAACAAAAGAAAACTGTTTTTTTTTTTTTTGTATTTATTTATAATTTCAATGAATATTCCATATATAACAAAATAATTACCATATCTTTAAAAAGACTGATTTGTTTTTCAAGTGATGGTAGATCTACGTTTGCCTGTATTGGCTTGGAAATACCACATTCACCAATGGCTACTATATATTTACTGTTGTTTTGATGTTCTAACTGATTGAACAGGGCTGTGTATGTATCAGGCTTATAACGAGCTGCCATCTGTGCAGAGCCACCACCTAAAACAAAAGTAAACATTTAACATTGATATCTTGGTAATTTTGGTTTCAGTTTAATTAGATGCCCCGTATTTATTTCACTGTAAGTTAAACCAATTGAAACAGATCTCTATTCCATTTAATTTCTATTTTTGTACTGAATTTAATTTCAATTTTACACCTTAGGATCTTTCATTTAAATGGAAATTTCAGATTTTTTTCTTCTGTTTTAAATAACAAGTTTTGATTATGATTTTACTATCTGTTCGGGGCTTATAATCAAAAACTAGAACCAATAAACCATAATTTGTAAAACATAAGTACTTACATTTTTTTTGGGGGGAGGGGGGGGGGGGGGGCATTTTCAAGTAATTTACTCTATCAAGACAACTTTGGAAATGTTAATTCAAACTAAACCTTGTTCAGTGTACACCAAAATATTTCAAAATTCTTCAAAGATTTTTAGAAATACCCCATTACCTAATGTAGTATACAGATAGCCAGGGTAGGTCTTACACAATTCTATTTCTGATGTTAACATATTGTCTGGATTTCTCATCTTCATTACAATTCTATCAACACCTGAAAGTAATTCAAGATCAAGATTATTTTACCATTAAAACTAATAAACAAAACTTTTGATTCATATACATGTAGCACTTCCTGTTTTCCCTATAGCTATAAATGTAAACAAATAAGCTGTTAAAATTCTATTTTGTATCTTTTTTGTTGATATATTATTTGAATTTAAGTTGAAGTTATAACTAATTGTTTAAAGAATCCCAAGAATAATAATTAATTAATGATAATTCCATCTTACACTCTGTCTTGGATTATTGTAATTGTAGTCATTAATCAGCTGTAATCAATTACAATTTTTCAAGTAATCATTGTTATAATTAATGAAAAGCTAGAACAATTGGACAATCATCAATGGTGTGAAGACATTTTCAACGACCGTGGTACATTAAACGGAAACAAACTCCGTACATACAGACTATACAAACAAACTGTAAACGTTGAGTCATATGTAAAAATGAACATTCCACTTAACCAAAGGAGATATATGGCTATGTTTCGAGCCGGCTCGTTACCTCTGGCCTTGGAGACAGGTCGCTACTCCAGGCCGCAAGTTCCAATTGAAGATAGACTTTGTATATATTGCGATCTCGGACATGTAGAGACTGAAAAACATTTTCTGATGGAGTGCCCTTTATATGCAGACATAAGATATGATTTATTTTGTGAATGTAATTATTTAATTGAGAATTTTGATACAATGCATATGGACGATAAGTTTATATTTATAATGAGATCCGAGCAAATTCAGAAATGTCTATGTAAAATTTTACAGAAATGTTTTATGAGAAGGAAATTATTTACATTTGATTGAAGATATATACAATGTTTTATTTTGATAGCCTAGTTTTTGTCTAAGTTTTAAACATTAAGCATATTTGTTTTTCTCAAATCTTTAAAATAAGGCAATTTTAGTCATTGAGATTTATATTTTTATTATATTTATTTCTATTTTAGAAAACAACTGATAACTTTTTTTTAATAAGAACTCTAATAGTGTATTTTATATAATTAATAATAACATTTTATATTTGATTGTATTTGGAAAGCGATTTTAAAAAAAAATAATTTATTAGATTTTTAATTCTAGAAATATTTTACAAATTAACATGCAGTTTATTGTATATATGTACATGTATGTTTTTAAAGTGTCTCATAAGTCAAATGTTTGGCTGGGCATTGATTGAATTTTAAAGATATTACTTAAATTCATTTGTATATATGTACTGTATCAATCAATGTGTGACACTCAAATAAAATATATTTATCGTTATCATTAATCAGCCAAAAATCTGATTACATGTAATTTATTTAATCCATTACTTTTCAAAATACCTTTTAATCCTAATTTCTTTTTGATTACATTCTGATTAAAATGAACAAAATTGTCAAAGTGTGTTTAATATTTAATTTAATCATACAATTGACTAAGTAATTGTAATTTAATCAAGTACATTGAAAGTAATCCGACCCATCTCTATTTACAGTTTTGGGTGCATGTGGCAATTTTTGCAGTCTTTTGACAATTATCATCCATAAACAGGAACCCAAAATTAACTGATGATGAGTCAGTTTATACAAAGTTTATAACAAGAGACATTATTCTTAAATTTCCTATTTAAAGCATTAACAAACACTCCATTAAACATATTTAATCTCTTCCAACATTGCTGATTGACATTTTGTTTTCTGGAATCATCAATGCAATTGGTCATGTATATTATTAAGCAATTAGGAAATACTAAATGCATGTCAAAACTCAAATTTCATCAAACAAATATTCTCCACAAGCTGAATTTGTTACTGAAGATTATGGTGACTGATTGATGTTTGTTTAATGCCCAGCAGCAAATATATCATGCATATTCGGGTCAAATATTATAATATAGTAAGGTTGGTGTGTGTTGAGTAGTTTTAAAGTAGTCTTAGATAAAAGCAAGTGTGAAGATTTTGCAGACAAGAAGATAGTAACTGAGGATACTGAACATTATACAAGTGTATGTTAACCCTGATATGCAGGCAACACAATAAACCATATTTATATTGGTATTACCTGCTGCAGTAGCTAATTCAACAACATCATGAGCGTCACAAAATTGTATGTAAGACCCTCCATCTATCAGATAATAGCCATACTGTGTTGTCACATCCTGGAGAAGATTGTTGTATACCTGGAAACGTCCACGGAAACCTACATGGCTGTAATTATCTGATGATAACCAGTTCATTTGCTTTTTCAGAAGTATTTTTCTGTTCTTCACTTCTCTTACTTTAATAACATTGCCATTGTAAACACTACAAAGACAAAAACAACATACTTATGTTACATAAAAGATATATATCTAACATGAAATCAAAATATCCAAAGAAACAACCAGAGTTCCAATGTCCCCCGCGTTACACATATTTTATCTATCCAAGATACAAGCGCAATAAGTAAATAAATAGGGAATGTGTCCATAGGACACAGAAGATGCCCCCGCTTGCATATATATTAATAAAATGCTCCGCAGGGCGCAGCTTGATACGATCGCAGAGGTCGAACCCTGCATAGGTTTCTGACACAGAATGAATGTGGTCTAAGAACTTAAAAATTTTAAATTGGACATTCACCTATTATAGTCCAATATCCAAAATCTAAATACATGGTTAGATTCAGCATATCAAAGAACCCCATATATTCAATTTTTGTTGAAATCTAACAAAATTTAATTTTGGACCCCGATTTGGACCCACTTGAAAACTGGGCCCATAATCAAAAATCTAAATACATGTTTAGATTCAGCATATCAAAGAACCCTAAGAATTCAATTTTTGTTAAAATCAAACTAAGTTTAATTTTGGACCCTTTGGACCTTAATGTAGACCAATTTGAAAACGGAATCAAAAATTAAGAATCTAAATACACAGTTAGATTCGGCATATCAAAGAACCCCAATAATTCAATTTTTGATGAAATCAAACAAAGTTTAATTTTGGACCCTTTGGACCTCAATGTGGACCAATTTAAAAACGGGGCCCAAAATCCAAAAACTAAATACACGGTTAGATTCAGCATATTAAAGAACCCCAAGAATTCAAGAATAAAACCCCATTGAAATTGGTCAAGAAATAAGCAATTTATAGGAAATATCTTCTTTTGCACAATACTGTGCAATTAAATATTTCTTGCTTTTGCGCAATACTGTACAATTGACAATTTCTTGCTATTGCGCAATATTGTGCTATTGGATATTTCTTGCTATTGCGCAATACTGTGCAATTGAAGATTTCTTGCTATTGCGCAATACTGTGCAATTGAAGATTTCTTGCTATTGTGCAATTGAAAATTTCTTGCTACTGCACAATACTTATTATATAATAATTTACACATCCTGTTTGGTGTGTATCTCCTACCATATCATTATTATTTGCTTTTTTAATATAAATCAGAAATAACCAACTTAAAATGGAAAATTTTAAAAGAAAAAAAAAAAGGAAAAAAAAAAAAATCCCCCCCCCAAATTTTTTGAACCCCCTTATGATTCATCACCCCCAAACTCAATCCCAGCCTTCCCTTTGTGGTATGGTACCTTGCAGTACAATTTCAGAGAGATCCATACACTTGAACACAAGTTATTATCTGGAAACTAGAAAAATGCTTATTTTTGCCCCCATTATGGCCCCAAATTCCTAAACGTTTCGGGCAATTACCCCCAAACTCAAACCCAGCTTTCCCTTTGTGATATGGAACCTTGTAGTACAATTTCAGAAAGATCCATACACTTACACACAAGTTATTGTCCTGAAACTAGAAAAATGCTTGTTTTTTGCCCCTTTTTGGCCCCTAATTCCTAAAATATTGCGGCAAATACCCCCATCATCAATCCCAGCTTTCCCTTTGTGGTATGGTACCTTGCAGTACAATTTCAGAGAGATCAATACACTTGAACACAAGTTATTGTCTGGAAACTAGAAAATGCTTATTTTTGGCCCCTTTTTGGCCCCCAATTCCTAAACGTTTTGGCAATTACCCCCAAACTCAATTCCAGCTTTCCCTTTGTGATATGGAACCTTGTAGTACAATTTCAGAAAGATCCATACACTTACACACAAGTTATTGTCATGAAACTAGAAAAATGCTTTTTTTTTTTGCCCCTTTTTTTGGCCCCTAATTCCTAAAATTTTGAGGCAATTACCCCCAAAATCAATCCCAGCATTCCTTTTGTGATATGGAACCTTGTGGTACAATGTCAGAGAGATCCATACACTAACACACAAGTAATGTCTGGAAGTTACAAAAATGCTTATTTTTGGCCCCTAATTCCTTTACTGTTGGTACCATAACCCCCAAAATCAATCCCAGCCTTCCCTTTGTGGTATGGTACCTTGCAGTACAATTTCAGAGAGATCCATACACTTGAACACAAGTTATTGTCTGGAAACTAGAAAAATGCTTATTTTTGCCCCCATTATGGCCCCAAATTCCTAAACGTTTCGGGCAATTACCCCCAAACTCAAACCCAGCTTTCCCTTTGTGATATGGAACCTTGTAGTACAATTTCAGAAAGATCCATACACTTACACACAAGTTATTGTCCTGAAACTAGAAAAATGCTTGTTTTTTGCCCCTTTTTGGCCCCTAATTCCTAAAATATTGCGGCAAATACCCCCATCATCAATCCCAGCTTTCCCTTTGTGGTATGGTACCTTGCAGTACAATTTCAGAGAGATCAATACACTTGAACACAAGTTATTGTCTGGAAACTAGAAAATGCTTATTTTTGGCCCCTTTTTGGCCCCCAATTCCTAAACGTTTTGGCAATTACCCCCAAACTCAATTCCAGCTTTCCCTTTGTGATATGGAACCTTGTAGTACAATTTCAGAAAGATCCATACACTTACACACAAGTTATTGTCATGAAACTAGAAAAATGCTTTTTTTTTTGCCCCTTTTTTTGGCCCCTAATTCCTAAAATTTTGAGGCAATTACCCCCAAAATCAATCCCAGCATTCCTTTTGTGATATGGAACCTTGTGGTACAATGTCAGAGAGATCCATACACTAACACACAAGTAATGTCTGGAAGTTACAAAAATGCTTATTTTTGGCCCCTAATTCCTTTACTGTTGGTACCATAACCCCCAAAATCAATCCCAACCTACCTTTTGTGGTATTGAACCTTGTGGTAAAATTTCATAGAGATCCATTCACTTAAACTAAAGTTAGAGTGCGAAAAACCAATGTGTCTTCGGACGACGCCGGACAACAACGACGCCAACGTCATACCAATATACGACCACAAAAATTTTTTTGCAATTGTATGAAAAGGGACATAACTCAAGAAGGGTAAAAGTGACGCTACCAAAATTTGTACTTGATCTGAGTTT
The DNA here is from genome assembly GCF_021869535.1 of Mytilus californianus. Classification (NCBI taxonomy): domain Eukaryota; kingdom Metazoa; phylum Mollusca; class Bivalvia; order Mytilida; family Mytilidae; genus Mytilus; species Mytilus californianus. The sequence goes on along the minus strand of NW_026262679.1, from coordinate 23,974,809 downwards.
TGTGGCAATAAGCATTGTGTATAAGTTTCATAACATTTGGTTGAGGCAAACTAAAGTTAGAGAACGGAAACGAAAATGAAAAGTTCAGCAATTTTTAACCGGATTTTCGAAGTAAAAATTGGTTATTGATTTAGGGATGTACGGCGGGCGGGTGGATGGGCGGGCGGTTGCCAAACAGTGTCTGTTCATTTACATGAAAATACTTTGAAGAATTTTTTTCAAATTTAGATCTGTTGTTTCCTGTGACTAAATGAAGGTCAAGTTCAATTTTCACGATTATAGCTTTTCTTGTTGTTCAGTTATAGCCCTTTCCCAAAAATTCAATTTTTGATACATTGTATTAATGATAAATGACATTTTGGATTTTTTTTTTCTTTTCTTTGGTAAATTGTTTGAAGAATTTTGTGGTAGGTTTGTTGGTTATTCTGTATAAACTAATTTTCTGAATGCTATATATATTTTTTTTTTATGAAGTGAACTCCTTTAATTAGATAATAATCTATTTTTATTATAGGATATATTTCATTACATTTAATGTTGTTGACATTGATCACAGATAAGTTGCAGATCTGTATTAGTTTGTGACAAATGAAAGAATAAATATTAAATGGGGAATGTGTCCATGGGACACAGATGATGCCACCACTTGCATATAACGTTAATAAAATGCTTCGCTGGGGCGCAGCTTGATACGACCGCAGAGGTCGAACCCTGAACAGTTGGGGCAAGTATGGACACAAAATTCAAGCTTGATACAGCTATGACTTTGGATTGTCATTAAATATTTGACACAGCATAGGTTTCTGACACAGGATGAATGTGGTGTAAGAACTGGAAAAAATTTAATTTACCTATTATGGTGGAATATCCCTAAAATAAATTGTTTGTTAATTTCAATATATCAAAGAATATGTAGAATTCAATGTTTGATGTAATGTAATAAAGTTGAAATTTGGACCGTTTTTGTTCAATGTGGACCAATTTGGTAACATGTATAAATAATCAAAAATCTAAATACATGGGAGCCCATTTAAATACATCATAAAGGTATTAAAATAGAAAGTGACATCATAGTCATGGCTAAAAATAAACAAAAATCCTTAATCAGCAACATTTAAAGTAATATCTAAAAATAAAATTCCTTTGTAACCATACAAGCCCATTTAAATACATCATAAAGATATTAAAATAGAAAATGACATCATAGTCATGGCTAAACATAGCAAAAAACCCTTAATCAGCATCATTTAACAGTAATATCTAAAAATGGAAATTACATCATAAAGGTATTAAAATAGAAAATGACATCATAGTCATGGCTAAAAATAAACAAAATCCTTAATCAGCATCAGCAACATTTTATAGTAATATCTAAAAATAAAATTCCTTTGTAACCATAAAAGCCCATTTAAATACATCATAACAGATATTAAAATAGAAAATGACATCATAGTCATGGCTAAACATAGCAAAAACCTTAATCAGCATCATTTAACAGTAATATCTAAAAATAAAAATTTCTTTGCAACCATAAAAGTAAAATAGAAAATGACATCATAATCATAGCTAAAAATAAACAAAATTTTTTTTTATTGGCAAATTTTAAATGGAGTTTATTATACTAAAACAATAAATTTGCAACCATAAACATGATAAAACCCCATTTAAACACATCATAAAAGTATTAAATAATTCAACTATATCATAAGGCTATAAAAATAGAAAATGACTTCATAGTCAAGGCTAAAGGTAAACAAAAAACCTTCATCAGCAAAATTTTATATTGGCAAATTTCCAATGAAGTTTATTACACTAAAATTGTTGGCAAATTTCCAATGCATTTATTAACAATAAAGTTATTGGCAAATTTCCAATTTACATAATTTAAAAGCAGTGTAGATGAGATATTTAAATGAGTTTGAATTACCAACCTTACACTGCTTTTAAATAATGTTCTTTACTCAATTATTTGTCTATTAAAATGGAAACCCTTGTTTTTTAACCTTTTTTCCCCTTATTCCTTAAACATTAGAGCCATAACCACCCCCCACACATTTTTTCAACCCCCTTTTGATTCACCATCCCCTACCTCAATCACAACCTTCAATTTGTGGTATGGTACATTGCAATACAATTTCACAGAGATCCATACACTTGAACACAAGTTTTTGTTGCAAACTAAAAAAATCCTTATTTTCGACCAATATTTGGCCCCTTATTCATAAATGTTTGAGCAATTAACCCCAAAACTCAATTCCTACTTTCTCTTCGTGATAAAAAATAACTAACTTAAAATGTAAATTTTAAACAAAAAAAAAAGGAAAAAAAAAATTACCCCTTTTTTCACCCCCGCCCCCTTATGATTCATCACCCCCACCCCCTTTCCCCCCAAACCAAGCTCAATAACAGCCTTGCCTTTGTGGTATGGTACCTTGTAATAAAATTTTAGAGAGATCCATACACTTGAACACAAGTTATTGTCTAGAAACTAAAAAATGCTTATTTTAAACCCCTTTTTAGGCCCCTTATCACTAAACATTTTGGGCAATTACCACAACACTCAATTCCAGCTTTCCCTTTGTGAAATGGAACCTTGTAGTAAAATTTCAGAAAGATCCATACACTTACACACAAGTTATTGTCATGAAACTAGAAAAATGCTAGTTTTTTGCCCCCTTTTGGCCCCTTATTCCTAAAATTTTGAGGCAATTAACCCCAAAATCAATCCCAGCATTGACCCTTTGTGATATGGAATCTTGTGGTACAATGTCAAAGAGATCCATATGCTAACACACAAGTTATGTCTGGAAGTTACAAAAATGCTTATTTTCGGCCCCTTTTTGGCCCCTAATTCCTTAACTGTTGGTACCATAACCCCTAAAATCAATCCCCACCTTCCTATTGTGGTACTGAACCTTATGGTAAAATTTCATAGAGATCCGTTCACTTAAACTAAAGTTAGAGTGCGAAAACCATTGTGTATTCGGACGACGACGCCGGACGACGACGACGACGACGACGACGACGACGACGACGACGACGACGCCAACGTCATACCAATATACGACCTCAAAATTTTTTTGCGGTCGTATAAAAAGGGCCATAACTCAAGAACTGTAAAAGTGACACCACCAAAATTTTGAAAATAGATATACATTGTGTTACATCATATCTAATTTTAGAGAACTATGTTAAACCATATTTCTGTTCAAAGGGAAATAACTCAAACTTATTCCATGAACACATGATAACATCAAAATTTCTTTATAACTATTTTATTTTCAGTCATGTGTGTTATGAAGGTAGATGTCACAGTTGTTATGTGGTATTTTATTTTTGTTGTGTGTGTTAATGTTTAATTTTTACATGATCCTGTTTGGGGTTCAGATTTGCAAATATCATTTTGATTATTAATTAGATAATAATCTATTTTAAATATTCAATCACAATCCAAATTCAGAGCTGTTTTTAGCTTAAATGTTGTGTCCATACTTGCTCAACTGTTCAGGGTTCAACCTCTGCAGGAAAATCCGGTTTGCTGTCACTCGACAGCCTCTTGTTCCATTTGCAATAGGGCATAACTCTAGAACAGTAAAAGTGACGCCACCAAAATTAAAACTTGATCTGTATTTTGTGGTGATAAGCATTGTGTACAAGTTTCATAACATTTGGTTGAGGCAAACTAAAGTAAAGAACGGAAACGAAAAATTCAGCAATTTTTCCATTTGTAAAGGGGCTTAACTCTAGAACAGTAGAAGTGACGCCACCAAAATTCAATCTTTATCTGTGTTTTGTGGTAATTAGCATTGTGCATAAGTTTCATAACATTTGGTTGAGGCAAACTAAAGTTAAAGAACAGAAACAAATATTTCAGCAATTTTTCCATATGTAAAGGGGCATAATTCTAGAACGGTAAAAGTGACGCCCAAGAAATTCAAACTTGATCTGTGTATTGTGGTAATTAGCATTGTGCATAAGTTTCATAACATTTGGTTGTGGCAAACTAATGTTAGAGACGCAAAATTCAGCAATTTTTCCATTTGTAAAGGAGCATAACTCTAGAACATTTAAAGTGACAACACCAAAATTCAAACTTGATCTGTATTTTGTGGTGATAAGCATTGTGTATAAGTTTCATAACATTTGGTTGAGGCAAACTAAAGTTAGAGAACGGAAACGAAAAATTCAGCAATTTTTCATTTGTAAAGAACATAACTCTAGAACAGTAAGAGTGACGCCACCAAAATTCAAACTCGATCTGTGTTTTGTGGTAATAAGCTTTGTGGATAAGTTTCATAACATTTGGTTGAGGCAAACTAAAGTTAGAGAATGGAAACCAAACCTCTGCTACGGGGGGGCATAAAAAAACACTTTTTTTTTTCTTTAAAACTTTTTATAAATATCATAGAGAAATGAAGGCTTCAGAGCAAATGCAATGTGATTTCCGTTATAATTAATATTTCCAAGGAGCATAACTCGTTAAAAATATTTGAGCAGCACATATTTTCAAAAGTGTCAAAGACATTGCTGATATGAACCTATGATATAAGTTTCATAAAATTCTGGCAAGAATTGTAAACATGAGAGCCCTAAGAATACAATTCTCCATATAATTAATATTTCCAAGGGGCATAACTCTTAAAAATAATTGATCGGCACTGATTTTCTAACTCGTCAAAGACATTGCTGAATTAAACCTATGAGATAAGTTTTATAAAATTCTGGCAAGAATTGTACACATGAGAGTCTTAACAATTCAATTTTCCATACAATTAATAGTTCCAAGAGGCATATATATATATATAATAGCTCTTTTAAAAATAATTGATCAGCACTGATTTTAAAACTAGCCCAAGACATTGCTGATATAAACCTATGATATAAGTTTCATAAAAATCTGGCAAGAATTGTACACATGAGAGCGCTAACGATGCAATTTTCAATATAATCAATGTTTCAAAGGGGCTTAACTCTTTTTTTAAAATAATTGATTGGCACTGATTTTCAAACTCGTTCAAGACATTACTAATAGAAACCTATGATATAAGTTTCATAAAATTCTGGCAAGAAATGTTCATACGAGAGCGCTAATGATACATTTTCCTAACCCGAATAATTCTGTTCCTCCCCGTAATCGATCTCTCCTACTTGCGAGGACCTGAATTCCTAACACACTAAAAACTCTTCACGAATCCTGGATTTTGATTGGTGTCCTGTAGAAGAGGTGACCAATCAGCAATCAGCTCTATTTCATCGAGATAGGTGAATCCTGAGCAAATTCTGAATGATTGATTGATTTTTCATGGTCCATGCATTTAGACGTTAATGTAGTAATCGTAGATCAGCGGAATATAACGACTGAATTATTCGGGTTACAATTTTACATATAATAAATGTTTCCAAGGGGGATAACTCTTTTAAAAACAATTGATCGGCACTGATTTTCAAATTCGTTCAAGACATTACTAATAGAAACCTATGATAGAAGTTTCATAAAATTCTGGCAAGAAATGTTCATACGAGAGCGCTAATGATACATTTTCCTAACCCGAATAATTCTGTTCCTCCCCGTAATCGATCTCTCCTACTTGCAAGGACCTGAATTCCTAACACACAAAAAACTCTTCACGAATCCTGGATTTTCATTGGTGCCCTGTAGAAGAGGTGACCAATTAGCTCTATTTCATCGAGATAGGTGAATCCTGAGCAAATTCCAAATGATTGATTGATTTTCCATTGTCCATGCATTCAGACTTTAATGTAGTAATCGTAGATCAGCGGAATATAACGACTGAATTATTCGGGTTTCAATTTTATATATAATTAATGTTTCCAAGGGGGATAACTCTTTTAAAAATAATTGATCGGCACTGATTTTCAAACTAAACCAAGATATTGCTGATATAAACCTATGATATAAATTTCATAAAAATCTGGCAAGAATTGTATACTTGAGAACGCTAACAAGACCGGACAGATGGATGGACGCCCGGTATTTCTATGTCCCCTGCAACGCATTGCGCGGGTGACAGAAATAGATTTTCACATACAAAAAATAATTTAAACCTTCAAGTCTTAATAAGTTGTACCGGAAAATGAAAATTGTAAAATCATAGATTTTTCATGGTTTTTAGAAGTGAACATTATGAACAATGTGTTATCTCTGTTACTAAATTGTTACCTTATATGTCAGTCATGTGATCATCATGATAACTGTAGGACATCACTTATTCATTATGATTAGTATTAAATTTTTAAGTAATATCTGGAAAATGTGTATTGAAAGAATAACAGTACTGTAGCTGAAGAGTTGCTGCTGCACAACTAACAGGATAACCTCCAGCTTAAAATTTTCATTTGAATGATGTCATGTATTGCTGTGACATTCACGCATCAAATTTATTCATGAAATTTAACGGAATATTATTTTATCTAATTTGATAAATTTTTTCAAGTTCCAATGTATTATTTCTTTTTTATATGCATTGGAATCAGAATAACAATAACAATAATACTGTAGTTGAAGAGTTGTCACCGTCAATTGTGGATTTGTTGGTCACAGATGCAGTTTTACTGGCATTGCGTAGCATAGACATCTGTGATTGTGACAATATCTGGGCAGAAAAAGTACCTGTTATGTTTTGTGAGAATACCACTATGATTGAGACAATATCTGGGCAGAACAGCTACAGCTAAACCTGCACAGGCTCCTTTCTTGTCTGCAGCCACTGAAAGTTGCATTATTTTTTTTGCATACACCATTTCTCTTAATTGAAGACATTTTACAAGATCTTTGGCTGTGGTAACTTTAGGTAAATTTTCTGAAATAAAAAATAAAAAGTTGTAAGCCTTAGTATACATGTGTGCCTATAGAAATTAGAGGCTGATCAGTCATCACAACATAAGCATCATTTCATTACTAACGTCCATAAGGCCAAATCCTGTTTAGGTTCAGTTTTAACTTTATAAAGCACTATAATGTATATGTTGACACAAGTTATCAAAATGTGTGTACAAAGCACATGTAGCCTAACTTGTATACACTAGGGCATGTATAAAAGATAATTTCTTTTCCCTTTTGATAACAAAACAAGAATGTGTCCATAGTACACGGATGCCCCACTCACACTATCATTTTCTATGTTCAGTTACCCTGAAAATGTGGTTAAAACTCTAATTTGGCATTAAAATTAGAAAGATCATATCATAGGGAATATGTGTACTAAGTTTCAAGTTGATTGGACTTCAACTTCATCAAAAACTGCCTTGACCAAAAACTTTAACCTGAGGCTGGACAGACGGACGAACGAATGGAAGCACAGACCAAAAAAAAACATTATGCCCCTAGGTGGGGCATAAAAATTTCTTACATAGCCATGAGTGCTAGATATTTAGTTGGTAGTTTCTGACAAGTAGAACAAATATAATTGTGTAACTATAAATGACAATTTAAGACATAAACTGAGACAACTGTTACTTAAATTGTATGGTCGGGTATGATTTTAATAGTACGAAAAAGAATTTAATAAATAGGATACATATGGCCCTTTATATTAAATAATTGTTGTCTTTAATAAAATGCTCCGCTGTGCTCAGCTTGATACGTGTGTGGAATAAACTAAGTAAGTCAAATATGTACTTTGCGTTGTGTTTACTTTGCGTATAATATTTACAATGGCGAAGCCCATACAAGGTGAAAGTAACGTCACAAACATGTGAACGTAAATACGAGAAACGTAACGTTATTACTTCGTACTATTCTCAACAATACGACCGCAGAGGTCGAACCCTAAACAGTTGGGGCAAGTATGGATACAACATTCAAGTTTGATACAGCTCTGAATTTGGATTGTGATTAAATATTTGACACAGCATAGGTTTCTGACACAGAATGAATGTGGTCTAAGAACTTAAAATTTTTCAATTTACCTATTATGGTCCAATATCCAAAATCTAAATACATGGTTAGATTCAGCATATCAAAGAATCCAAAGAATTCAATTTTTGATGAAATCAAACAAAGTTTAATTTTGGACCCTTTTGACCTCAATGTGGACCAATTTGATAACGGGGCCCAAAAATCAAAATACATGGTTAGATTCAGCATATCAAAGAACCCCAATAATTCAATTTTTGTTGAAATCAAACAAAGTTTAATTTTGGACCCCAACTTGGACCAACTTGAAAACTGGGCCCATAATCAAAAATATGAACACATGTTTCGATTCAGCATATCAAAGAACTCCAAGAATTCAATTTTTGTTAAAATCAAACTAAGTTTAATTTTGGACCCTTTGGACCTTAATGTAGACCAATTTAAAAAACAGGACCCAAAATTAAAAAATACATGGTTAGAATCAGCATATCAAAGAACCCCAATAATTCAATTTTTGATGAAATAAAACAAAGTTTAATTTTGGACCCCAACTTGGACCAACTTGAAAACTGGGCCCATAATCAAAAATATGAACACATGTTTCAATTCAGCACATCAAAGAACTCCAAGAATTCAATTTTTGTTAAAATCAAACTAAGTTTAATTTTGGACCCTTTGGACCTTAATGTAGACCAATTTAAAAAACAGGACCCAAAATTAAAAATCTAAATACATGGTTAGAATCAGCATATCAATGAACCCCAATAATTCAATTTTTGATGAAATAAAACAAAGTTTAATTTTGGACCCCAATTTGGACCAACTTGAAAACTGGGCCCGAAATCAAAAATCTAAATACATGTTTAGATACAGCATATCAAAGAACCCCAAATATTCAATTTTTGTTAAAATCAAACTAAGTTTAATTTTGGACCCTTTGGACCTTAATGTAGACCAATTTGAAAACTGGACCCAAAATTAAAAATCTAAATACACGGTCAGATTTGGCATAACAAATAAATAAATGTGGTCAAAGATTTTACAAATCTAATGCGCCATACTGTGCAATTAAAGATTACCTCTTGAAATTTTTCAATATTTGAAATTTGAAAAAAAAATAATATTTGAAGAATAATTCTTTTTAATTTCTGAAATTGACCCCCCACAATTTCTTTTTACCCCCCCCCCCCCCCCCCCCCCCACTTTTTCCCACAAAAAATTCTTTCCCTCAAGATATGGTCATAATCTCAATTCAAATTTCCAATGGAATTTGCAACCATAATTACCCATTTAAATTTACCATAGTGCTAACTTAATCTATTTTATAATAGAATTTAAAATATGGTGTCAAATCTTTCATTAGGATTTTTTTGTAAAAAAAAAAAAGATGCAACATTTGCAGATATTTTTACTGGTCTTCCTTTATAAATATGCATTTCTTTAAACATAATTTAAAAGCAGTGTAAGGGAAGTAATCAAAACGTTGTATGTGGATTACCTCCCTTACACTGTTTTAAATTGTCTGAATTGTTCATTAACCATTACTTTATACATAATTTAAAAGCAGTGTAAGGGAGGTAATTCAAATGATGTATTTGATTTATCTCCCTTACACTGCTTTAAATTATGTTTTGTACTAAAGTATTTGTCCATATAAAAATGCTTGGTTTTTGCCCCTTTTTTGGCCCCTAATTCCTAAAATTTTAAGGCAATTACCCCCAAAATCAATCCCAGCATTCCCTTTGTGATATGGAACCTTGTGGTACAATGTCAGAGAGATCCATACACTAACACACAAGTTATGTCTGGAAGTTACAAAAATGCTTATTTTTGGCCCCTAATTCCTTAACTGTTGGTACCATAACCCCCAAAATCAATCCCCACCTTCCTTTTGTGGTATTGAACCTTATGGTAAAATTTCATAGAGATCCATTCACTTAAACTAAAGTAAGAGTGCGAAAACTAATGTGTCTTCGGACGACGATGACGACGACAACGACGCCAACGTCATACCAATATACGATCGCAAAATTTTTTTGCAGTCGTATAAAAAACAGTGTAGCGCCACAAGCAAATGAGCACTTCTCTTTACAGTCGAACCACTTCTCCCTAGATCAGTTTCAAAAAGCGGTCCGTTTTCCCTCTTATTCTGAAATAGTGTGAGCCCTGTAAATAATTATATAAAATATTGGCATTTTTGTTTTCTGACTTTATCAGCAAGAATATCAAGTGAGGCCACTTCATATTAGTAATTTAAAGCCCACTCTCCAATTCTGTTGAATAAAATGTTTAAATATTGCAAATTTTACATAATGAACTAATTTGTGTATAAAAGACAATAAAAAAAATATAAAAAAAAAAAATAAATAAAATATAAAAAATATTTAAATTAAAATCACAATTATAGGTTTCCCTTTCCATTAAATTTTAGTTTCCGTTTCCTACAAATTAATTACGTTGATGCAAAATAAAAATATACTGTCAGTCTTGAACACTCTTCACTCAATCAATCTTCATTTAGCCATCAGAATGCCCAACATGATCATACTGAGAATTAACACACAAAAATCCAGATCTTGGAAATTTTATCAACAAAGATCACCTGTAAAGTGGCACTTGCCGTATTTTAGTAATTTTATAACAGTATCTTTTGCTTTGTGACATAAAATATTTCATGTGACATCAAAAGTTTATATCCTCGATGATTGGAAGTTCGTTACCCTAACTTGAAACTGAAGAAAAAAATCACAACCTTGTAGCAAATTTTATCCACTGTGGATGTAAATATTCTTTACTTATTTGCCATCAGTCTGATACATTCAATTGATGAATAGCTTCAGAAACATGGTCAATCTTTCTATGTTTCGTATTGTGACCCGATTCCGTAAAATAAGTAGACATGCTTGTAACTTCGTGACCTTTGTCTTGGACGGTGGCTTTTGGGCATGTGCAACAATATATAGGCCAGGCCTTTGTATTATGTATTTGAACATTACAGAATAAATTTGAGATCAAATAACAAATGAATGTCTCAAAAAAAAAGAGAAATTGGGACATACTTTTTATTCTCCCTACAAAGATTATTCTAATTTTTACACGTGACTTTCAATGGTCAATTGGAAAGTCCAGAATTTATATAATACACTTTAAACATGTTTAAGATAACTATTAAGATGTTACAATGTCATTAATGCATCAAAGTATTTTTTCATTCAATGGCATAGGATTAAATTACTTTTACGAGCCAATATTCGGCAGGTTTTGTTTTATCAAAATATATCAAATCATTTTCTGATCTTAAAAAATCCGCTCACATACAGACTTTAAAAAATAATACTCTTGGCCTTAAAAAAAGCAATAAGAGGCCACATAACCTACAAAATAGATGATGACTCATTGTTGAGATGTCAATAACATTGCTGAAAGGATTTTCCCAAGAATGCAACGAAATTCTAGGAGAGGAATAAAACATACAGTACTAGTGGAAATAGACGTTTAAACAAATAATATGCTAGAACATACACAACTTCTCTTTATCAAGCCAATATTAGTGAAAATGCAATGAAAAATATTTTTTTTGAAGTAGCACGTTGCCGATGATAAATACTTTTGCATGACGTCACGAATAAAGTGGAAATCCCCAAATGTCACGAACTTGCTAGCATAACGAACTTGCAATCATCGACGACAGTGGAATGTCTGTGCATGATCTGGGACTATTACATTGAGCATATGTATCTATCAGTCCCCAGCAGTGATGCTAAAAATGTGCAGATAAATTTTACAATGTGGTACCGTATTAGTTGCAAGAAATTTATTTGATTTAATAATTTTTGTACTGAAACTTACCGATCACAACAACAGCTTGACAGTTTACTTTTGGTGTTATTGAAACAGTCTCCGACAAAATTTCTACAGGTTTAAAATATGGAAACCATTTTCTTAATATTCTAGAAATATGTTGCTTAACTATCCAACGTCTGTCATATACTGATACCAACATAGATTTTACATATAAAAACAGTGTCTTGGGTCCCACAATAATTACAGCAAATATCAACATTCCTATCACAACCGTAGCAAACCAAGTAACACTAAAACGTTCGACTATAAAGACTCTTGTATCTGTACCCATTTTGTTGTTTTTTTACGATATCGAAGTAATAGAAAACTTCCCTATTTATAATAAATTGATTTGTTTAGACTTGCTTACCAACCTGTTGTGAAATACGGAAACTGTCATATGAACTAAATTTAGAACAGACGTCGGGACGAACTTGCTAAATCTCGGATTTTTCTCTCCTATTTCAAAAAAAAAACTGTCGAATTGAATAAAATTTACCCCTGTTTATACTATCCTTATTCTTTCTATACGAATATCAAAACAAACATTACTTCCTGAACAACATAAAAAACAGATCATATGTTTTCGTACGTCATATGAATATTCGTACTATGCATGCTTTTTTCAATGGAAATCATGACGTCACAATGCATTCTTAATAGCACGAAAACCCATGAGACGAGGATATGTATTGTAGTAATCGCAGATCCTGTTTTCATTTTCAAACACCGAACATTTTGCATTGTTAGATTGTTTGTCAATTCCCATGTTGAACAGAAAAATGCCTCAAAAAAATTACCACCAGCAACGTTAGTATAAGTCACCAAAATTCATAATATTCAGCAATTGTTTCTCTTTCTTATAAGTCAAACATCAAATACTACGCTCGCGTATTATTTTACTTGTAATTTTGTTGTTGGGATATCCCATTATATATCAGCAAATTTAGGTCTATCCTCGGTTACTCAGTCGTCACGGATGATTGTCCGCTATCCTGTAATCAATAGCAGTATTGCATTTTGTGTGTGCTTAATACTGTCGACATCGCGATATTAACAGCGTTAACATGATATCATGCCAACATCGTTAATATTGTTAGAACTCTTTTTTTTTTTTTTACCTCGTTTACACCGTTAACATCGCGATGGATACAATGTAGTCACGATATCGTGTGAACATCGCGATATTAACAATGTTTACACGATAGTGTGTTAACGTCGTTAAGTTGCGTTTTAAGACACTAACGTGCGATTTTATAAGTCGGGTTGTTGAGAAGTAAGTCAGCAACTCGTTATATTTAACTCGTGAAACGGAGAAAATAACTCACAAAGACACGGCACATATACGCTTCCGTACTCCTACATACAGTTTTATACATTGTTGCCATTGTTAACATCACAATGTTTACAATGTGGTAACGATATCGTGTTAATATAGCGATATTAATATCGTTTACATTTTAACAACTCTTGTATACTGTTTAAATCGCTAACATAACGATGTATGCAATGTATTATCAATATCGTGTTTAAATCGTTTACATTGCAGTGTTTGCGATATCGTGTCAACATCATTTATTTATATTGTACGAAAACTTATATATTGTTTACATAGTTTACATCGTTAAGTTCGAGATATTTAGAATGTATTAACGATATCGTCTTTACGTCGTTTACATTTATGACTAATTATAGGAGTTATTGCAAATTAAAGTCGACTTTCCTCGTTAATTTTTCAATTATTGCTTATCAAAAAATTATATCAAATTTTTAAAATTATTATTTTTGGTAATAATATTGCGGTAAAAATGCCTTAAGAACATAACTATTTCAAGAATTTGAGTATTTCAATTAAATGAATTTTTTTTTTTATTTTCGTACGCACAATACTTTTACAGATAAATAGCAAATGAACACAATCAATTTCATAAGTATTACATAATGATCGAAATTATTATTAATTTAAACCATTGAATTAATTATTATTGAAAATATCGTCATTACATAAGTTTAGCTAGGGGACTAACACAAAAGTAAAAAAATAAAATTATATTATTAATATACAACTAGAACACACCCGCGACATCGCGGGTCCATGACTGAATTAAAGTATCTTTGAAGAAATGAATTTATAACAAGCGATAAGGAATGTAAGTTTGCACTTGGTGATGTCTACGTATTCATCATGTTTATAGATCGGTTAAAAACCCAAAACGAATGTTACGTAATGGAAATCTAGGCGATAGCAATACATCGGAATGCCCTCACGGTCATCCGCTGTAAAAATCCAAAAATGACAAAATTCAATTGAGTTGTCATATGATAAGATATCGTCTCTGTACACAATATAAACACGATGTTGAAACGATATTGTTAACATCGCGACTTTGAAGAGGTTAATGATGTAAACACAAAACTAAAGACTCGTTTTACATTATAATATAAAAATAAGAAGATGTGGTATAATTGCCAATGAGACTGACAACTCTACACACGGTTTCGACACGATATTGTTAACATTGCGAAGTTGACGAGGTGGAAGATGTAAACACACATATATAGTCTCGGTATACGATATTAGTCAACAAAGCGATGTTTACAATGTCTATCATCCCTAGTGAATGGAGTATTGTATAGAATTGTATCATGTATGTACATTATATTCCACCTCACATAGAAACTAAAAACTCGCACTTTGGTTCAGATCATTTCATTTAAATCAACAAATGCTTGAAAGAACCTAAACATGCTCAAAACCCTGGCATTTTATTCTTAGATACATGATGTTTTAGTTGTATTTGGCTTTCAACTAGCTTTCACTTGGTCTTCATTCGACCTACAATAAAACCCTTGCCAAAGTTAGGCGTTCATTTGGCGCGGGATGTATGTATACGCAGTTACGTCTGGTCAGAATGAGGGCGTAAAATACGATGCCTAGTGTAGAGAGAATGCCACGCTCTCTTCACGTTAAGAACTCTTGCAACAACTCTTTTAGGGGTCCGTAGGTGGTCTGCTGAAAGGCAAAATTTCTGTCTCTATCCAATATAAAACCTTCATTTTCCAATGGCATTTCCAATTTCAAAACCTTCATCCTGAACAGGACTCTCGGATCTACTTGTAATGACCATGATTATTCATATTCCTTAGCAGGTAGTAGTTTTACAGTACAGGATAACAGAAAATATGAATTTCTTGAATTTTGTTAGATAGTATGAACAGAACAGAACAGAACCGAACTTCTGGATTAGGCATCGACTGTTTGTGTGGCCGGGGGAGGGTGAAGGTTTAAGAATCAACAGATGAATGGTCGATGCCTAGCCCAAATGATAGTATGTATATATTACATGTAGTCTCAGTATTATTTTAATGAAGGATCGTCAATATGTACTATCAATTGACGTATATATCAATTATATCCTCAATCAGAAAGGAATAGAATTTAGTACCTTTTACTTTAAACAGTTAAAATTATGTTTATTTGACGGAATACAATTATATTTAAAGTATACTTGATTTGGCAAATTTAACTTTCTGTATTAGACTCGTAATTGTTTCATTGATATCTAAATCGTTTTGTAATACCATATAAGACTTAAAATTATAATCTTCAGGTATTTAATGTCTGAGGACCTGATTTTGTGACACACATATGAATTATAATTTTTCTTACACCTTTGCCAAATTGAAACTCCTACACATGTTTCCATATATAGTTACTGGTAATTCGTGACGTCGTTTACCCACAAAAAGTAGTTCTTCTAGTATATTCAAAACTGACTATAATTTAGTCGCTGAATTTAGTATGTACCATATTTTGTATGATAGTTATATGTTTATTTCCAATGTTACATCAGAAACTATATTTAGATATATCGTGTTTGTTTGTCTACCAGTGGCGGATCCAGAACTTTTTATAAGGGGACCACTGACTGACCTAAGGGGGGCCCTCTCCAGTCATGCTTCAGTGATTCCCTATATAATCAACCAAATTTTTCCCACAAAAGGCCCCCCCCCCCCTCCCCCTGGATCCGCCTATGTCTACCTATTAGTATCATACAAAATGTTTTGCTTGACAGACGGAGCGAGTGGGAGTAATAGCCGATACTAATTTCTCAGCGTCACAGATGATCACGAATGATCCTCTTGTCCTCGTGCACAATTTACCAACGAATACGATATCATCAGATTTTTACTTGCCAATACCAACAGTACGGAAAAAGATTTAACCTTTTTTGGTATTTTTGATAGTTTTGATCCTCTTGCTGTTATTATTACCCGAAAACAGATTTTAGGTGAACAGAGACATAAATCAAACAGAACTTATTGTTTTATTTACAAATGTACAACAAAAACCAAAACAAGCCTTATGCGTCAATTTCCAACTAGGTAATATCATATGTCGCACGCATACGTCTCCAAATGGGTCGATTTTTTTACTTGCAAGACAATAATGCATCAATGAAGTTTTAAACTTATTTTGACAACACTGAACCAAACCGACTGCTAAAAGCAAATCATACTGCAGCTTGAACGTTTCCTGTTGTCAACATCTGCCAAAAATAGTAACACAGAGATATTTAGTACAATGTCAATTTCATGTCACATTACATTTATTCACAATATGGAGTTCGTTTAGGAATGAAACATGCTTTTCATTACTTTAACATTCTCATAGCTATTAGATTATAAATATGGCCAGTTTTAGCTGCAGTATAAAAAAAAACTGTAATAGGTCAATGTCAGAAAAATGTCAACTTTTTTTGTATTGCGCGGACACGAAAGGTTGAAGGGTTCGGTATAAACCTCGACCTTCCCCCGATTCTAAGCCTCCTACAAACAAATTGATATTTGTCTGACATTGACATAGTATTGCATATTAAATATTTTAAATTTCGTTCTTCTAAATGTTTAGTGAAAGCTAAAAACAATATCTTTTAGTTTTCTAAGAACCTCTGTTGTACTCCACCATGATTTAAATTCTATAAGCCTTTTTTTTTAATTATACAACCATGAATTTCAGTTGTTATAAATATTGCTGTACTGATACAGAATCAGATAAAAACAAAGTATTTCCTACTTATTCCGACAAAACCGTACATCATGCCGCTTAACAAAGGTTGCCAATTTAATTTATCAGTATACCATTACAGAAATTTTTATGCCAAAAATATGATATGTTGCCATGCGTATATAAAGTTGTTCTTTTTAAAACATGCAGACTGGCACAGATTTCTCTCTCTCTCAAAACGGTAAACTGTGGATATAATATTCAATAAAATGAAAATCTGAATTCCTTATCAATTAATTTAAGATACTATTTGCTTTTATTACTTATCAATTGTGTTTATACGATTTCATCGAAACTTGATAATTTGAATAATTTGCAATGTTTGGATGATTGATATGGAAGGTGTGGCCTTTCTCGGTTTTTTTAAAACGACAATATATGAATGTATGAAAACTAGTGGCAAATAATTTCACTTTCAAACAATAAAATTGAGAATGGAAATGGGGAATGTGTCAAAGAGACAACAACCCGACCATAGAGCAGACAACAGCCGAAGGCCACCAATGGGTCTTCAATGCAGCGAGAAACTCCCGCACCCGGAGGCGTCCTTCAGCTGGCAAACCTGGCCGTTCAATGTTTGACACATTCTTCGCAACACTATCGGGTTTTATAAAAGACTTTTAAAGAAAAAACACAAACGCAAATATCAATTTGCCGACAGCCCGTCGTATTTGATGGACGCCGGATCTAATATCATGATAAGAAATGTAATATTGTTTAAAACAGCAAAAAACAAACATGTCGTATTTCTATGCTTCTGTACATTATAATAGAACATTTTTTCTCTTTAAAGAAAACAAAACCTTTCGAAAATAATTACCTTACTGATGCAGGCCGTCCAGGAAAAAAAATGTTCATTGGAAACCTGTATTCGACGACAATGCGCAAGCCTATCTCAGGAAAAAGGTGTTCGGACCTCACCTACTATTATGAAAGAGATGACGTAAATGCAAAATTCTTGCTACGAAAAATTACTATAAAAGTATATATATGAATTTAAGTGATGCCTGTACCCGGATATAAACAAACCCTCTGATTAGACCATACGCATATTGCTCATAAGGTCAATCCAATATTTTCTCGCTTAATTTCGAATCACAAGACAATATTATTATAAATTCGCATTTGAGTTTTTGTTAATAAAAAATTCGTTATCAAAAATCCAAATTTAATTTTTGTAGTTAATGCCTTTTTTTTTTTATCACAACAGCCATTCCATTGTCACATATTGTATCATTCAAATGCAAATGGCAATCTATTGACCAAGATGAACTTCTTTCATAAATTCTGCTGTCAAAAGTATAAATGTAAATATTATTTTACTTGGTGACAATTATCAAGTGGAAGAGGAATAATTGGTGAGTCGAGAACAAATTACTAGAAAGGTAAATAAAATATTTGAAATATACAGGCAGTACTAATGCATATTGTTTTACTTTCATTATTATATAAGAAGCTTGTTAAACTGGTAATAATTTAATTCTGAATGTAATACGTCTTCTGATTGGCTGAAAGTTTTTTGTCTATCAGCTCATAGACATAATTTTGTCATGTGACCGTGGCGTCATCACATTTTTTTCATAATTTACTCCTTAAAAATGGAATGTAGAATTAAATTATGAGGAATGGTTGTAATATTTTTTTTTGTCTATTCGAAATAACCTCAAAAATGTGGTGCCCACTTTTAAATAACACGCTACGCGGGTTATTCAGTGTGCACCACATGATTTATGTTATTTCTACATAGACAGAAACAATATTACATTCATTCCTTTATTAAAAGTAAATTATATTTCAGTGATGTACATTTTTGTATATTGCGAGGCATATTGATAAAAGAAATAGGAGAAATAATTACATACATAATTTAAAGATCATTCCATGCAGATACCACTTTTCAGATTATTCCTCATAGTCCTGACTGACTTCACTTAATATGCACATTTTCTAAAATAGTTATATAAAAAAAAAACGATACGCCTATTTCTATGTATTGGAAACCCCCTTTTTTTGACGATCAATGCTTTTGAATGGGGATAAATGGTTGGAACCCCTCTTTTTTTTTAAATGGCTGGATCGGTCCCTGGTGGTATGACGTAAATATTACACGGAAGCTAATTAGAATGAAATGTTTAGTTATTCTACATTCAAGTGTGCTCCAGAGTCAAATAATATAGACAATCATGTCTTTACCACATCTTAGTTTTAAGCATCTTCTGAACATTAATGGTTCCTACTATGTTTTGGCTACATTCAATCTTAAACAGAAGTAAAATATAATACATTATACGTTTCTGCATGGTTTCAGATCTTGAGAAATCAAGTCAACTGTGATTTGAAAAAAAAAAATGTTTTGATCCATTTGCAAATGAATTTTGCTGACAAAGCTATCGTCTTGAATTTCAGGATAAGACATTAGTTCTACAGGTAATCTATATAATTGTAGATACGTTTCATTTGAGAAAATAAAATAAATTCTTGCTATTGATATAAAAATAAGAATGTGCGGCATGATTGTCAATGAGACAACCCTTCACCAGAGATCAAATGACGTAAATGAAAGCAACTATAGGTCACCGCATGCCTTCTACAAAGAGCAAAGAGCAAAACACATACCGTATAGTAAGCTATAAAGGGCCCCGATATGACAACATGTAATACAACTCAAACGAGAAAACCAACGGCTTAATTTATGTACAACACAACAAACGGAAAACAAATATGATACTAGTATATTACAGCGATCAACGACAACCACTGCAGAATTGCAGGCTCCTGACTTGGGACATGCACATACAGAATGTGACGAGCGCTTAGACTTGCTACATGTCCACTCCTTATCATATTTTTTTACCCTAATTTTAACCCCTTAAATAAAATAAAATTAAGTACTATAACAAGTGTTTGCCATTATATACCTGCAGATGAATTTCTCCAAGCTTAAGGGTAATCAGGTCTTTGGGGCAATCAGTACCATGCATAAGAAGGAAATACTGTAGCAAGCCTTGAGGGCGCTATTTCCTCCCCTAAACCTGGGAAACATCACGGTCTATGTGCATATTCAACAAAGAACACTATCCAATATTGTGGACTAGAATAGAATACATGACAATAATCTCTTTTTGATGATCTTGTTTTGCTGATATTTTTTTCTGTATACAGTTTCTCTCTATCTTAAGAGGGTAAAACAATCGTTATTTAAGGGCAGCAAACTAACTATATCGGCAAATTTTGACTTGCTTGGAGATCTTTTTTGCTATTAAAGTTTCAATCTATCTATTACAGATTTTAAGAGATTAGGTTTCAATTTATCTATAACAGATTTTAAGAGATTATGCGAAATCGCAAAAAATTGGTAAAATCATCATTAAAGGGCAATAACGTTAAAAAGAAGTCTTCTGACGATTTCGGCCTTGTTTGACTTATTTGTAGATCTTGTCTAGTTGATCATTTATGCTTTTTAAATTTCCCTCTATCTATTATAAATTTCAAGATAATAGGCAAAAATGAAAAAAAAAATCGGTATTTAAGGGCAATAACTCCTATCTAAGAAGTCGTCGGACAGGTTTGAAGTACATGGACAATAGGTAGAGATTCAACATTCTGAACATTTCTGCCCCTATCAGATATTCTCTATTTATAGCGGTTTTCAAAATAATACACAAAACTTGCATTTTATCCCTATAAGCTCTTTTTTTAACCAAGTCGGCCATCTTGTTTTGTAGGCGGGGCCATCGGACACTTTCAAAATTACATGTAAATACCGTAATGATGATTGTGGCTAAGCTTGATTAAATTTGGCCCAATAATTTCAGAGGAGATGCTTGTAAAAGTTAACGGACGACGACAGCGACGACGGACGACATCGGGACAGTCAGTCATTAAGTCGCCGGACACAAAACAAATCGTGACACACACACATGAAACCAACTTAAAAAGACGAAATACACACTGTTCCGACTTAAGAGTACTCGCAGTTACTGAAAGCTTGTTCAAAACCAATAATATATTACAAATCATGTTTTCTGGACTAAAACATCAGTCAGTATACCTCCAATGGCCTGATTTAGTACAGATAAAGACGTCATTATGGCATTCTACTCTTTTCACATATCGGATACAAAGCCATGGGACAACTAACATATGTTAATAATTATGTCCTCGAGATTTATATATCCCATGTTAAAACATAGAGTAAGATGCATTATTCAAGTATGTTGGTCACAGTAAAATCCCATAAATTGCACCAGAGACAAAATAATTATTGTCTCTGCATGATTGGCAATTTGCACCTATGTCCGGTGGAAAGTAAATATAACCCTCTGATTAAAAATTCAGAACAATGGTGATCCCAGAGTTCTGTTCCTCTTTGAAGATTTTCAATACTGTGTAGCCAATCAGATTATTTGGAAAGCCAGAAGTCAATCGATAATGGAACTATATTCTACGCGCAAACACAATGTGTAAAATAATTTATGAATGAGAAGTCATGTGACAGCCCGGAAGTTACTATCATTCATAAACATATATACAGTCGTGTGAATGGCCACAACGAAACACAAACTTTCGTCAAATACACAACGAAATACCATGTTTTCGCGATAGTATTGTATCAGCTGCCAAGTTTTCTTAATGGATAACATTCCTGCGAACTCTGTGGAACCAGAAGAACTGGTAAACCATATAAAAAGCCAACCAGAATGCACTTTGATCTTGGACAGCCGTTCATTCATGTCATACAACGAGAATCACATCGTTCATTCAGAAAATGTCCATTGCCCACCTATAGTAAAGCGGAGATCTGGTGGATTTGTAGCACTAGAAAATATTGTACCATGTGAAGTTAAACGAAAACAGTTAGAAAGTGGTGTATTCAGGAAAATAATTGTGTATGACGGAGACACGTGTGACTTAACCTCAGCATCGAAAGATTCTAATTTATACTCAGTTCTGAAGAGTTTAAGACAACAGTTGGTTGATAAAATTGATTCTGGTGATATATGTTATCTTAAAGGTTTGTATGTGATTGTTGAAAATGTTTTTTTTTACATTTACGTGTAACTATATGTACCTATATATTATATACATGAATGGGTACTATCTGCATTTATGGGTATTATACCCCAAATTGGGTATCAATTTACAATGATAATAATCAATTTTGTATTCCTTCATGTAAATGGCCTCATTTCCCCCTTTAAGACCATAGTTCAAATGAGAACTGAATACAAAGATATACAAATAAAATCCTACTTTTTGGAGGCTGTTAACTTTTCTCCTGATAATATTTCAGTCATGGTGTCTTTAGGTAAAATGTTGTTGAACAATGTTCTTTTATACCCAAATGTTTGCACCATGACAGAAAATATCTGGAAATCCAAAGTTTATATTTTTATCACTAAAAATTGATACCTATTTCATGTATTTTGGGGTATAATATCCATTAATGAGGATCCTCCCCATCCTGTTCAATATAGGTTTACAAATACAAATGTATTAGACATTAGAATTATAAGGTCAGCCTGGAAACAATATCTAATGTACATGTACAAAATGTATCTTTATTATAATCAATGTTTTGTCTCCATAAAATTCCCCCAAAAATGTATCTGAATTTATTAAAATATTGATATTGTATCCTAATCATGCAAATGTTGATTTTGCATATATATATATACATACATTGTACATGTACATGTATATGGAAACAAGGATTTGTATAGTCTCACTATACAAATCCATGATGGAAATTAAAAGAATGCATGGAGTTTTAAAAATAACAATAAATAACCCCCCCCCCCCCCCCCAAAAAAAAATAAGAAAAGTAATCAGTACATTTATGCATACAAGTGAACAGTGAAATCAGAGTGAAAGTCATACATTGTAATATGCAAAGAAGGACCGAAAAATATTAGTCACAGTGGCCAATGGCATTGTAAAAGGTTCATTCAAAATTACTACATTTTATGTTTACATGTGAAATTAATTACCAAGGAATTTACCTTTAGGGCATGTAAGCATGAATGAATGAAACTTAGCTTCCCATGATTTCCTGGATAATATAAACAATAGTAAACACCTTTACATGATGATTAAAACTTACCCCTTACCTTGGTATAGAAAATGTATACATTGTATCATATGTAAGGATGAAAATGATTTGAACTGATAGACAGTGACAGACCAAATACTTATTAGCACATCAATATATTTAATTCACATATTTACTTTAGAACTTTGTTACAATTTAGTTGAAATATTCCTGTGCTTTGAATTAATGATTGTATATATGTATGCATGAAGTCATGACTTATCCCTTTTAACCCTCTTCATGTACACAATGTATACTTATTGCATAAACAGTGTCAGAGGGGGTTCAGAAGGAAGTTTTCCATATTGTAATAATGAAGTTGTAAAAGTGTACAGTCCTCCTCATGTGACATTTAGCATGTACAATGTACATGTATGGAAAAGAGTCTAGAAATATAATAATTAATAATTTACAGCTTAACTTGGGTGAATTAAGAATTATAAATATATTAAATACTTTAGTTCTGTATACAATGTACATTGTAGTTGACTGTAGTTTGAAATTATTTAGATTTTGTTCTATAATCATGATAACTGTGACTTATTATTGAATTGTAAGTGTTCCTCGAGCTCTCTACCGTTTGCAGTTCATTCAAAATTCTGACCTAATTGATTGTAATTTGTTTCTTTAAATCAAACTATTCTACTGGTCTCAAATTTGAACAATCTGCTGTACATGTACCTTATGTACAAACAATTTTTTCAGGATGGAAAATTCATTCTTTTGCTAGTACAATGTACGTCTTTATTTTCCTTCTTGTACATGCATTGTGTATGTATGTCCTGCATTTTGTATTTTGTTGGAGAATACATTCATTTACATTCTGTCTTGGGCAAAGTTACACAAAGTTATTTTCTTTTAGGGATTCTATCATATTAAAGATTTATCAGGTGTTGGTTCACTTGTTTATAAAATTTATTTTCAGATATTCCCAGGCAACAATATTCATTTCCAAAATCCTCCTGGCCTGCAGAGAATATCAAATTGTCATATCCCCTAATATGCATATGAGTTAAATTATTGACTTGCAAGTTAATAATACACCAGTGATGTTGGTTTTTTAGCTTATTTTGACAAACTTGAACCAAACCGACTGTAATAGCAAACAAATATTTCTTTGGGAAAAATTTATAGAGAAACTTGTTTTGGTCAATCATATTCTACTTCAAAAGGAGAACATTTTTTACTGCATTTTTATGATACATTGTATAGTACACATACTTGTATTATGAATTTGGTCCTGTTTGAGATGCTTTAATAACTCTATCTTCAATATACCTCAGGGATTGACTAAGGATTTTTACGGCGAGTCCTGGAGTCCAGGGACTAGTCATTTTTGTCCAACAGTGTGAAGATGAATTAAATTGCTACACAATTTGTTGTTTTGGTCTCTCTGACAACATAGATTAAAAAAATTACATTAAATTTAGATAATATTTTAACTTTTGTTATAAAATGATGATGGTTGTACTTAGTTGATATACATTTAACAATCTTCGTGCATCTTTGGACTCACCAGTTTTGAAAATGATGAGTTCAGGACTCTTGGACTCGCCTTAGTTGTTGATTGCAATTAAGATGTATCAAATTAAAACCATAAACTACATGCACACACATTCAAATCAAAATGGGTGCTAGAGTAGATATACATGTAACCTAGTGCTACATGTAGGACAAAAATCAAGTACAACATACATTTTGTACATGTAGAAGACTTCAGCTTCAACATATTTTGTTTAATGATATATAAAATACATGTAAAAAAATGTAGCACATAAATTTCATTTTAAATAAATATACATGTTTTGATTGTAATTTTTTTTAATATCGATTTAGGTTTCAACTTTTCTACTTTATTTTAAAGTCATATGATCATATGATACATTTTGTACTTCAAATTAAATACAGATTAAAATTGGCATGCATGTATAAAATGTATAATGCTCATGTACAGTATGTTTTTTATACTCAAATAGCTTTTCCTATAAAACATGTGTACTTGAAAATCTTTTATCCTATGAAAATCTTCAGAAATGTACTTAGTCCTTGAGGAAAATGTAAAAACACCTTACTCAAAAAATTTGCTACAATATAAATACTTGACACTGCTTGAGAAAGGCAACTAATTTGCATCCCATAAAAATACAGAATGATAAAATTAATATCATGTGTACGAAAATAAAGAATAATAAAATTGAGAATGGAAATGGGGAATATGTCAAAGAGACAACAACCCAACCAAAGAGCAGACAACAGCCGAAGGCCACCAATGGGTCTTCAATGCAACGAGAAAATTCCGCACCCGGAGGTGATCCTCAGCTGGCCCCTAAATAAAATTGTGTACTAGTTCAGTGAAAATGGACGTCACACTAAACTCCAAAACATATAAATGAACTAAAATTAAAAAAACATATAAGACTAACAAAGGCCAGAGGCTCCTGACTTGGGACAGGCGCAAAAATGCGGCGGGGTTAAACATGTTTTGTGAGATCTCAACCCTCCCCCTATACCTCTAGCCAATGTAAAATATAGAAACACATAGCAATACACACAGTAAAACTCAGTTCAAAAGAAGTCCGAGTCCGATGTCAGAATAGGTAACAAAAGAAACTAAGCAAAATGACAATGAAACATAAATGAACAAAGGACTACTAGCAGTTACTGACATGCCAGCTCCAGACCTCAATCAAACTGATTGAAAGATTATGTCTTCATCATATGAAAATCAAGTACAATCCCTCCCGTTAGGGGTTTAGTATCATACCATCATAAAATATATGAGAAGAACATAACCCGTATCATGCCAATAACTGGTTTTAGAATAAATGTGTTTATTTCCGATGCAAAGACCCTATGAGTGAATCAATATTAATACCAAAATATGCAATCCTTAATGACTTGACAACAGTATCGTAACTATATCCTTCCTGAATAAGTCTGTTTAAAGGTTTGGTTAGCTTTTGAGGGGAATGCCGACATTTTTGTGCTTTGTAAAGAATATTACCATAAAATATTGGATGTGAAATACCCGAACGTATAAGATGTCTGCATGTTGATTTATATTTACGAATGATGTCCTTGTACCGATGATAAAATTTAGTAAATGTTTTGACTAACTACATTGTTACTGATACATATAGATGGATTCTCATCTTTTGACATGAATAAATCAAAAATTCTATTTCAATCTTTAAACAAAACTTATTCACACTAGGTAATTGAAAAGGGACAAGAACAATTTATCTGAACAGGTAAAGTTTTGATGCAGTATGTCATTTACACACCTTTTTTAATCAATAGATAAAATCAGTGCATCTCTCCAGGTAATCCAATTAGAGTGACCACCAGCCCATGGTTTACGACCCCAATAAATGGCCAACATCCCAAGTTTTATTACCCCCAATAAATGGTCACCATTGGATGTTGAACATAGCAGATGGTGAACGTTTTTCAGAGTATGTCACAGGTTGTACTGTATATGTACAGTATGTTTTATTTACTCAAATAGATTTTCCTATAAAACATGTGTACATGAAAATCTTTTATCTTATGAAAATCTTCAGAAATGTACTGCTATTGAATTAAAATCTTCCTGTACCGTAATTCACTGACAGCTTTTATGTATGCAGTGACAGACCTTAACCAGGAGAACTCTAGATAGAAAACACTGTATCTTTGACTTCTTCGCCCCTGGTACATGTAGCTTGGGCTCTGCTGTTAGTGCTCTAGTCCTATAGCGTATTGAATAATATGAAAGCAAACTGGCATTATGAGGCACAGTAGGAACCACATCGGAAGTCTTGTGGTAGAGTTCTCGCATCAAGTGATGAGGGTTGTGGGTTTGAACCCCAGCCAGGTCAAACCAAAGACTTTCAAATTGGTATTTGATGCTTCTTTGCTTAGCACTCAGCATTTATAAGTTACAGCAAAGACTGGTCAGCTTAGAGTCAGAATAGTGTGTCCGGGAAACATGTCTTCTTGCAGACTGTTACCTTGACAATATGTTTCAGAAAGTAAATATGGGAGGTTGTGATGTCAAGAAAAAACTCTTTACAATCTGGTTGCTCAAAGTGACTTTTACATTTTTGCTTAAGCAATATGACTTTTACTATGTACATCCTCTTTGCTTAACACTAGGCATTTAGAAGTTACAGCAAAGGATAGTCAGTTTAGAGTCAGAATAGTGTGTCTGGGTAACATGTCTTCCTGCAGACTGTTACCTTGACAATATGTTTCAGAAAGTAAATATGGGAGGTTGTGATGTCAAGAGAAAATTCTTATATAATCTGGTTGCTGAAAGTGACTTTTACATTTTTGCTTAAGCAATATGACTTTTACTATATACATCCAGACCATTCATGATGATTCAGTACATGAATGTGACAGTCTCTATCACCATCTTGATTTGTGACATACATGAGGGAAATGACATGCTTTGGGATGAGGGATCAGGAAACTAGACCACTTAGGTCTATGTGCATTATATACAACAAATGGAAGTTTTTAACGACCTTGACTGGCTATACAGCCCTTGCACGGTCGGTTGCATTATATAAATCAACAATGGACTCTCTCCAACATTGTAGACAAGAATAGAATTCATGACAAAATTTTTTTTTTTGATAGATTTCTGATATGACATTGAGGAGTTATGGAAATTTATTCTTTGAAAAAGTGACGGGCATATCATGACCTCATGGCACAGCTCTTTATTACCCATGTCAGTCATCTAGGTTGGCAGACGGGTCATCGGACACATTTTTAAAACTAGATACCCATGATGAGCACCCCATAATCACCCCTCATAAATAATAGCATGTCTCAATTCAATAGCTTGATGATGAAAAAACTCAATACTTTCAGAAATGTTGTGGTGTAAAACCCAAAATATTTAGGAGGGTGATGCCAGGTGAAAAGAACGTAATCGAATTGTATTTCTTAAAACTTTGTAATTTGTTTAATTATACACATATATTGCAGATATACAAAAAAAGTTAGGAATGTGGTTAAAGTTTGATATCCATTGAGATATTTCAATGTATACATAATACTGCTTTACAACATAGAAATTTGAACTTGTTTCAGAACCACCTAGTCATTGTAGGTCCTATTACGATTATTAGATTTATAATTAGCAGATATAGTTAAATATGTCTCATGTATATCATTAAATGTGTCAGGAAGCTTAAGTTTGTCAGCGGTTTCCTTTTTCCTTGAATTGTAATTTTTAGAATCTGACCTGTTTTTTAAATTTGTCTCTGTAAGCTCAAAGCAAACTAGAGCTTCCCATTTGGTAAAGACATTAAACTACATATAAATGTTAAAGATTGTAGTGAATAATTCAGTAAGGAACAATTCAAAGGCACTTGATAAAATTCAATATAAAACTTATCATTTCAACTCATTCTTCATAAAGACTGTGATTCACTGGAACCAGCTGGATGAAGGTAAAGTATGTTCGAAGACAGTGGACAGCTTCAAATCAGCTCTCCAACACCGTTAATTGGTGCTCTCTCCTATCGAGTAAAAGCCAGAATTGGTATCTTAGACATACACATACAGATATAGAACATGCATTGGTTGTCTTTTCTTTTTATTGTGTGTTGATTGGTTGCTGTCCTATTATTAAGATTTACTCAAACAAAAATAAAACCTTTTATTCCTAACACTGACTGGTCATATTCAACATGGTACAGTTGTCAACATATATATTCAACATGGTACAGTTGTCAACATATATAAACAGAGTTCCTCTGGAAACTTTGTAATAACAATGCTAAAATATCTGTCCCTGTTGAAACAAACATTCTAGTTACCCGTAATTCTGTTTGGAACAATTACTGTAATATTTTTTGCCATTTGGAACTTAAAATTTTAAAGGAACCATCTTTTCCATGACAAAGTAGCCTGAAATCTGATGTCTTTTTTCTTATTGTATTTTTATTGTCATGTTACATGTACAATGTACATGTATTTATGTTTCACAAAATTTTAGTTATATTAAAAACATATATATATATATACATTGTAATATATGTACAATTGATTAAACAATCACACTGAGTTCCTCATCATGTTTCTTTCAATGTAAGTTAACATGTCTATTTTTAGACTGTTACAGATATTTTTATATCTGTTAGTGTCCTAAATAGCACTTCAGATGAATGTGATGTATATATATATATATGTAATCAAACATTATCTAAATAAATACCCACTCCTTCTGAACATGTGACATGTCTATATTTAGACTTTGAGGATTTCATTACTATTGTGATTTTGTAATAATGTTATAAACAGCCAAACATTATCAAAATAAATACCCACACCCTTCTGTAAATGTGACTTGTGTTTTTTAAATGCTTTTATGATATATGATTTTGTCAGCTTTTTACAGTGGTGATAATGTAGATTTGCAGATGCATGTACATGTAGAACAACAATTCTGCCAATTTGACAGTCATTAGTTTATCAAGGATAAAACTATATTTTTTCTTCTTTAATTTGATTAGAATTAAAAGGAATGGCACTAATGTGACTCGTTTCAAAAGTATGCCTGGGGTATATGAGTGAAGGGTGGGGAGGACATTTCCATAGAACAGCCCTGTCATTGGGGTTCCACCTCATTTAATGGACATGTATATGAATAAAAAGAAATGTGAGGTATATTTAAGTAAATAAGACCTGTTCATGAAAACAAGAACACAAAAACCAAAACAACACACATTTATGTCATTGTATATATGTAGAGGTCAACAAATGGTCTTTAAGTGTCCATGACATTTGGCAAGTTATAAATAGCTCATAAGCCTGGACAAGTTGTGAATAAAATATTCTGCCATCAACTTCTCGAAGCACAAAAAAGTAAGATATAAACTAAAGACTACCACTGAGGCACTTACAATTCCCAGTGCATTTAATTGAGAGTGACACACGGAAGCAATTTAAGCTCCTACATGTTATTATAAGTTGACCCAATCTACAGTTCATGTTCTTTTTGGTTTACTGGAAGCTTTTAACATTGACATATAACAATTTCCTGTCCTATTCATATGAAGAAACAAAAAATATTATAGGACAATGCAAGTAACAGTATTTTAGGTCTAAAATAAGGATAGAAACCTGGTAATTTTTATACATGTATATATTTATTATAGGTACCAGACTGTAATATTTATTAAAGGTACCAGCTTGTATAATATTATAAGCATCAGACATGCTGCTTCATTGAATGATACATATACTGTAAATTCAGAAATTATTGCGAGGTTTTTATTAATGCGAATAATGCGACTCCATAAGTATGGCAATAATAAGAACTCGCATTCTGAAATCTGATACACATATCTGTATGCAGATGTTTCTGAAATCGCAATAATTAATCTCGCATTTTTATTCATTCCTCAAAAATCGCAATAATAAATGCAGCTATAATTTCTGAATTTATAGTATTCATGTTTTGTTTTTGTTCTGACATACTATTACAATGTAATTGGAGAACACTGATGTGTAATAATAATAATTTTCCTAATCTTGGAACACTCTTTGGTGATGTCTGGTGGTGATAGACTATATTACTGTGGTTTTGAACTATGTCTGATTGGTGCAATACCACCTGCACTTATCTGTAAACAAACAGAGGAAATGAGTTACAATCTATTTATACCAGGAGTAAACATCCTCCTACGCACTGTATATCCGTGCATTGTAGTTATTGATAAAAAATCAAGGCTAATCAAAGACGTGGGGGATCATCCTATGACAGATCTTAAGAATGACTTTGTATTGGAAATCACACAGATGTCTTCTCTCAATTCCATGGTCAACTAAAATATATATATCCATCTTTAACATTAATTTAATGTTGCACTAAATTTGATTTTAAATACTTTGAATTTAATGTGGGTGGGAAAATTTCCTTTAAACCACTCTTTCAAATAAGACTAAATTTATTTATAATTTCCCAGTAATCAAATGGAAACAATGAAGTGGGCATAAAGGTAAAATTGATTTTTAAGAAAGAGTGGGAGGATGTGTATAAAATATATGTGGAAGTAGTATCACTGTGCTGTATAATCAAAATGTATATACATGTATACAAAATCACTAAAAACTAGTTTAACAACAACATATATTCATGCGCCTGTCCCTTGTCTGGAACCTCGTCAGCAGTTGTCTTATGTCATATCTTAAAGTTTTTTTATTACATTTGTTATTTGAGAATTGGATGTTGATTGCAACTTTTTATTCATTTTTTTTTTGGTTTAATTTATTCACAACTTAAAAAGACTTGAGACAATTTATAGAGCTTGACATTTTGTATATAGGCAGCTGTGTATTATTGAAGACTGTACATGACCATGTATGTTGACCTTAAAATGTCTTTGGGTAAATTTTGTCATTGGGTTGCTGTCTAATTGATTTATACCCAATATCTCATTTCATTGATACATGAATTATGTGTATTTTTATTGAAGCATACTGTAACTTTTAATACACGGTTTTGGGTACATGTCTATATATAAATGGCAATAAGACAGCAAACCAACAATTAAGAAAAAAACACCAAAAGACATGTATCTTAATTAAGGTTAACAAACAGCTTACAGATTGTGAATCTTTAATGTGTTCCTAGTTTAGAAGTTATGAATAAGATTTAACAGAGAGTCCGAGACAGTCAAAGAAGTGCAATCAGTGCTAACTTATCTAAAGGAAAATAACCACTGACTTTAGAATAGTGAAATTTTAAAAATGTTTATTTTTTTTTTTTTACTGATAAATAGCATTCTTGAAACTTTGGCACATATTTTTATGATTTAGAGATAATGCTTAGCTTGAATCCAAATTTTGAAGTTACCATTGTATATTTTTCAGTCTTCCATATTTTACTGATTATAAAAAAAGTTGAATTAAGTTTTTTTGTAGTTAACATTTACAAACAGTCTGTACATTACATTATTTAAACATGAACAACTGTTTAACCTTCATGAAATGTTTTGTAATTTGGAAATAAGTTTCTTCAAGATCAAGAAATAGCATCTGAAGAAAATTGTCAAGTTTATATGATTTTGTCTTAGCAAGAATTGTGGCGGATGCGTCAACAATTGTTGTTTTCTGCTTAAGTTAGTTTGATAGGAACTACTGGTGATAGATCATTGATATTTTCTATAAAGTTGCATTACTATCAGTTCATATCAGGTTGACAACTATTACGAGGCCCAGCTTCCTAGGTAATAGTCCAGTGACTTTGAATTAATTAGCAATTTTCAATGTTAAGTTTACTGCTTTAGTTTGTTTGAAAGGAACTACTTGTGATAGATCAATGATATTTTCTATATAGTTGCATAACTAGCAGTACATATCAGTTTGACAACTATTATGAGGCCGAGCTTCCTAAGTAATGGTCCAGTGACTTTGAATTAATTAGCAATTTTCAATGTTAAGTTTTCTGCTTTAGTTAGCTTGATAGGAGCTACATGTGATAGATCATTGATATTTTCTCTAAAGTTGAATTACTATCAGTACATATCAGTTTGACAACTATTACAGGCCCAGCTTCTTAGGTAATGGTCCAGTGACTTTGAATTGATTAGCAATTTTCAATGTTAAGTTT
This sequence comes from Mytilus californianus, assembly GCF_021869535.1. Taxonomy (NCBI): domain Eukaryota; kingdom Metazoa; phylum Mollusca; class Bivalvia; order Mytilida; family Mytilidae; genus Mytilus; species Mytilus californianus. The sequence continues at coordinate 23,942,318 of NW_026262679.1, read as the reverse complement.
TCTGCTTTAGTTAGTTTAATAGGAACTACTTGTGAAAGATCAATGATATTTGTATAAATTTGCATTACTATCAATACATAACAGTTTAAAGACTATGTGGAGACCCTGCTGCCTAGGACATGGTCCAGTTACCTCATTTCATGGATCAGTGATCAATGTTAAAGTTACTTGATTAGGTCCGTTTCTCAGTAGGTCTACTATATGTGGTGTATGGATTGAATGTAAGGGGTACATGTCAGATTGGCAGTTTTCATCTGACCTTGACCTCATTTTCATGGTTCATTGCTCAATGTAAAATTTTACAAGTACTATAAGCAATAGGTAAACCATATTTGGTGTATGGATGATTTTAAGGGATACATGTCAGTCTAGACTATTATCTGACCTTGACTTCATTTTCATGGTTTATTGGTCAATGTTAAGTTTTTGTGTTTTGATCTGTTTTTCAAAAACTAATAGAAACAGGTCAGCTATATTGGGTGTATGGAATAATTGTATATAGTGCAACAGGTCTGTTTGGTAGGTATCATCTGAGTTTGACCTCATTTTCATGGTTCATAATGGTCAATGTTAAGTTTTGGGTTTTGGTCTGTTTATCAATTACCACCAGCAATAATATGTATGATAAGTTTTTCACTAATGCTCTGCAAAAGTTATAGAAAAATAACATAAGATGATTAGTGAATTAATCAGATAACCCAATCCTGCGTCTTCATTGCTTTTTTGCAAGCACAGGTCTAATATTTGTTTTATTATTTCAGGTGGATTTTGTGATTTCCAAAGGGTAGCTCCACAACTCTGTGAGGGACAATCTCATTCTTTCCAAACATCACATTCATTGAAACCAGACCAAAGAGTTATTGACTGGATCACAGTAAGTATACATTTGGCACTGGCCCCTGTCTCACCAAAAGCACAGGGATGCAGTTATTTAAACCAGACCAAAGAGATATTGACTGGATCCCATTTATATAAAAAAGAAAATGTGGTATGATTGCCAATGAGGCAATTCTCTACAAGAGACCAAATGACACAGAAATTAGCAACTATAGGTCACTGTAAGACCTTCAACAATGAGAAAGCCCATACTGGGTAGTCAGCTATAAAAGGCCCAGAAATGACAAACTTAAAACAATGCAAACGAGAAAACTAACGGCCTAGTTTATGTACAAAATGATGAACGAAAAACAAATATGTAACACAGCAACAAACAACAACCACTGAATTACAGGCTCCTGACTTGGGACAGGCACATACAGAATGTGGCGGGGTTAAACATGTTAGTGGGCGCCCAACCCTCCCCTAACCTGGGACAGTGGTGTAACAGTACAACATAAGAACAAACTATAAAAATCAGTTGAAAAAGGCTTAACTCATCAGATGGATACAAATAGAAATAAATCTAACAAAAACACAGAGTAGACGTGGACGGGTACTTGTACATCCCAACAACAAAAAGACACTTAAGTACAGATCTGAGAGTACTCACAGTTACTGACAGCTAGTTCAAAGCCAATATTAACTAATAAAAAAAATCATGCATCTAAGACTAGTATACATTTGCCACTCTCTATTGTCTCACCATGCATCTAAGACTAGTATACATTTGCCACTGTCTATTGTCTCACCATGCATCTAAGACTAGTATACATTTGCCACTCTCTATTGTCTCACCATGCATCTAAGACTAGTATACATTTGCCACTCTCTATTGTCTCACCATGCATCTAAGACTAGTATACATTTGCCACTGTCTATTGTCTCACCATGCATCTAAGACTAGTATACATTTGCCACTGTCTATTGTCTCACCATGCATCTAAGACTAGTATACATTTGCCACTCTCTATTGTCTCACCATGCATCTAAGACTAGTATACATTTGCCACTGTCTATTGTCTCACCATGCATCTAAGACTAGTATACATTTGCCACTGTCTATTGTCTCACCATGACACATGTGTACAATTACATGCAACAGTGATTGATTTGATAATATAATAGTATGTTGTTAGTATAATGTCCAGCAGCAAATATTAAAGGCATATTCCGGACTAGAACAAGTTTACAATAAATCAGATCGATAGGTTCTGTTAGTTGACCAAGATTGAAGAAGAATAGGACATTTTAAATACCAATGTAAAAAAGAATGTGTTGAATAGCACAGGGCAAAAATATTGAGGGCAATAGATTTAATCTCGCCATTATTTTCCTTGGCAACGTTAATGATGTAGGTTCATGATGTCATATATTTTTGCATTTCCTTTCTAGATGACTGAGGAAAAAATGATATCGCTTGAGTAGAGTGATATGAAAAATTATCACAAAAAAAATCCAAGCAAAACTTTAGAAAATAGTGATAAATACCAAATACATGGGCAAAATCATTTGCCCAGTGCACTTGTTCCGTAGCTGACTCTCAAAAATAGATTCATGGCATCTTATACAGAAATGGTTTCGATGAATATTTCTCACTTTTTGAACAGAAATATCAGTTTATAAATACTAAAATGTGAGTGGGCACTGGTACTTTTGCTTAACATATTATTTTTAAATGTCAAAGTGAGAATCAGAATAAGATACAATCAATAAAAGCTCATTCACAAGAATATCAAATATTCTATTGACATGAGAGAAATAGAAAAAAATAGAATACAATTTATGTCAATCATACATGGAACATTTTGGTGTAATTTCAGGACCAACCAGTTGAAATACTACCTCATCTATATCTTGGTAATTTCCAGCATGCATCACAATTAGACATTCTGCAGAGACTTGGTATAACCTCACTGATGAATGTTTCTAAGAGCTGTAAGAATTGTTTTGAGGATATGTATGAGTATATGACAATACCAGTGGATGATAATGATTCTGCTGATTTATCCTCCTGGTTTGACAGTGCTATTGCTTTTATTGGTAAGTATTTGTGTATCCTCCTGGTTTGACAGTGCTATTGCTTTTATTGGTAAGTACTTGTTTATCCTCCTGGTTTGACAGTGCTATTGCTTTTATTGGTAAGTATTTGTGTATCCTCCTGGTTTGACAGTGCTATTGCTTTTATTGGTAAGTACTTGTTTATCCTCCTGGTTTGACAGTGCTATTGCATTGCTTTTATTGGTAAGTACTTGTTTAAGGACAACTGTAAACTCATTTATTTACACAACTTTTGCAAGTAAAAAAAAAAAATTGTCACAAATATATTTCAAACTTCTCTTAAAGGGGCATTAGCTGTCAAATTTATGTTCAATGATTTGATTTAAATTTTCTTATTTGATTTATAACATACTAAAACGTATATCGAAATTAAAAAAAGTCTAAAATAAACAATTAATAATGCATGGACTCGATAATATGTATCAGCATTTCATGTGTAATTTTTGTCCAGACGTCATCTAATTAACCGTCGCAATGACCTCGGAAGACTGCTGATGGTCATATAACCCGATATAAAAATAAATATAAATATAAAAAGATAGCAACCAGGTGCAATTGGATTTTTATAGGTCTGTTTGATTTCAAATTGTAATTTAAAAAGTATGTTTATCATCGTTTTTACTGTATAAGAATGATTTTTTGTGGAACAAATTAGTCACCAAATAGTTCATTCTTGTTTCACTTTCAATGTTGACATTCTTTTCCTTTTAATAGCTGAATACTTGCATAACCCATCTCCAGCTAAGGGGTTAAATGGAAGGTCACATGAATACGGATTCAATGAGGTCGAATTCATCAGCGATGTTTCTTAGCTTATTTTGACAAAACAGAACAAAACCGGCTGATAAAAGCGAATTATTATTTCACTATTTCACTTTCATTAATGATTGAACCAAGAAAAATCATATTTTATTTTTTTTATATCTCGTAGCTAATGCCCCTTTAATATGAATACATCAACAAAATGAGTAAGTCACTAGAATGAATGGTTTGAAGTCAGCTTCATAATTCTAATCGTGAAAAAAAATCATATGCGAAGTAAGTAGGTGTACAATGTATATTCTTTTTTATCTGTAGATGCTGATGTTAACAAGTAGATGTTACTCTTGTACAGTTTGTGATTTTGGATTACTTACATTAATTATAATCCACAGAAAAAAATTGTTGACTGTTGTCCTTCTGTCTGTCAGTCTGTCTGTTTTAATACTTTGTTGTTGCATTGATAGCTATTTCATTTGCTGTCTGACCTGGGTCAACTTTAAATGAATGTTAACTCTTCTTGAAACCATGGATGAATGCAATTTGTTTAAAGTTGTTTCTTTACAAGAATTTTGTATTAACAACATGTGCAGTATGACTAGCTAGTATTATCTAAGGATAACAGTAGAAATCTATTCATTTTGACAGAAGAAAAGTATGGAAATATTCTCTTTACAAGAGAGGGGAAAGATACCAACGGGATATTCAAACTCAGAAGTCTAAAACAAACTGACAATACAATGGCAAAAAACCAAAAACGACAAAAAGACAAACAACAGTAACCAAAACACAACATAGACTGAGCAACAGGAACCCCCCCCCCTATGTAGGCTTGGGGGATTTATTATACCCCACGCAAATTTTTTGTGAAGGGTAAAATGTTTTTGACCCGTCCGTCCGTCCGTCTGTCCGTCAGTCCTGTTTCTTGTTATCACAACTCCTCTCAAACCACACAACAGAATTTCATGAAACCTTATCAGATAATAAGGACATACTATGTAGTTGTGCATATCGACAGGAAATTACGATTTATTTTTTTTTCTAGGAGTTACGCCCCTTTGAACTTATTTGCTTCAATGTACTACTGCAACAGTTTGTCATCGCAACTCCTCTGAAACCACACCACAGAATTTCATGAAACCTTTTCAGATAATAAGGACATACTATGTAGATGTGCATATCGACAGGAAATAACGATTCAATTTTTTTTCTAGGAGTTACGCCCCTTTGAACTTATTTGCTTCAATGTACTACTGCAACAGTTTGTCATTGCAACTCCTCTGAAACCACATCACAGAATTTCATGAAACTTTGTAGATAATAAGGACATACTATGTAGATGTGCATATTGACAGGAAATTATGATTCCATTTTTTTTCTTACACTTATTTTATTTCTCTAATGACAATGTGGGGAGGTGGTTTATGTGAGCAAGCTCACTAAGGTTCTTTAATTTGTGTATATTCAATTTATTTCTTTTTTATGGAGACTTCTGTAGAAACTTTGTTTTAGTTTTTCTTGAGTTTTGAAATTGATGATGATGAATGGATGGTTTTTAATGTCAAGTTATAATTTGTTACATATTCAAAACAAGAATTTGTACATGTTAAATATTGAAATTGACTCTAAAATTATATTAGGAAAAGAGTTTTTCCCCTTGATTGACAAGTACTGGTTCCCAGCAATAAAGAGTCAATGATTAGCCGTTTTTACTCCATCTTAATTTGAATAGAAGATTTTGATTATATGAGAATGCTGGAATACCAAAGTACCCCCTGTAATTAATAAATTTCTGTTTATTTTAGCATTATTTTGTATGGCCACATACAACTACTTTTTTCCCAGTTATAACTGAAAAATGAGTTAAGCAGTTGTTAACATCTCCTTTATAAATGTTCTATTATAGATGATGTAAAAGCTAAAGGTGGTAGAGTATTGGTTCACTGTCGAGCTGGGGTTAGTCGATCTGTCACCATCTGCCTTGCCTATCTGATGTTTACCGCCAAAATACGATTAGAAGCTGCGTTTGAACATGTACGATCAAAGAGGAGTATGATCTCACCTAGTTTAAACTTTATGCGTCAGTTAGAGCAATTTGAAAAAGAACTTGATTCATCTATAAGTTTGAGCACATCATCTTCAGATATCTCCATGGCTAGCTCTATGGACTCGTCCCGTGATATAAGCAGCTCTGACTCATGCTCACATACAGGGTTTGAGTTTACCATGTCTGGTTCTATTACGTCACCTACAACACCTCTGTTACTACCAAGTTAACCAACAAGATTTGTAGATTAATGTTCTGTTGCTGGCAGATCATGTGATATCAGAAAGCATCCTATGTTATTTAGTAACCATAATTTGTTGTCTTCTTGTTTCTGATTAAACAGTTAATCTAAAGGCAATTAAATTTTGTATGTACATTTTCATCCTCCTATCCTAAAAGAATATATTCAAATTTTTATCTTTTTTATTCTACTTCTACCAATACCTAAATCTTTTTTTTTCTCTCTACATTTCAGGACTTTTTGGTTTATTATCAATTTGACACAACATCTTTGATAAGATATACAAACTAACTTAAAGGCTACTCTGTTTTCAGACATGGATATGGTTAATATTCAGAAATTGTAACCTTAGAAATAAAAATAAAATTGGGAGTCAATTTTAAGGTGAGGAGGATAATGTACATACAATTTTAAAGGCTTTAATTTTGTATTTGTTAATAACAATCTTGTTCTCATTATATATATATAGTTGGTAACTGGTAATACATGCCAGTGAAAAAGAAAATATTTTATAAAAAGTAATGTTGAACCTTATATAGAAGTTTATGTTAACATTTTTGTAAATTATATTGGTAAAAATTGTTTTAATCAAAAGTATAATTTTTCAAATTAAAGATTTTTCCACCTGAAAATGCATTGTTACAGATTGTCGATATAACTTTCATAAAAAATCTGAAAAAGAAATCCACCTGGAACAGATTATTATTATTATTACTTTACTTAAATGTATTTTTTTATGTTATTGAAACTCACCTAAAAAGATCTACAATCAAACTGTTTACAATTAATTTTTGTTGTTAAAATTTTTGTTTATTTAGTGTATTTATAGATGTTGATATGTTTATTTATACATTATTTGTATATCTTCAGGTAAAAATACATTTGTATACAAACTTTATTTCAAAACATACCGGTTATTGAGTATTTTATAAATATGCCAAAAAAAATGTGTATTATTGTGCATAGTTTTTTGTATCCCCATATTTAATTCAAAAGGTATTTATTACTGAAGTTTTATTTACCTTATGCAGTAAAGAATACTATTCATTTCATGGAAATCAATACAATGTAAATTAATGCCATTGAAGTAACAAACATTGCAATGTATACTAATGTCATTGGAGTTACAATATTACAATATATTCTAATGTCATTGAAATAACAACATTACAATGTATACTAATGTCATTGCAGTTACAATATTACAATATATTCCAATGTCATTGAAGTAACAACATTACAATGTATACTAATGTCATTGGAGTAACAACATTACAATGTAAACTTATGCCATTGAAGTAACAACATTACAATGTAAACTTATGTAATTGAAGTAACAAACATTACAATGTAAAGTAATGCCATTGAAGTAACAACATTAAAATGCATACTAAATTCATTGTCAGAAACAACATTACAATGTAAAGTAATGTCATTGACACACAACATTAAAGTGCATACATATGTCATTGAAATAACAGCATTAAAATGCATACTACGTAATGTCATTGAAGCAACAAAGTTACAATGTAGACTGGTGAAATAGGAAAAAAGTACTTTCTTACATTTTGTTGAATTTTTGGTGAAAGGATTATTTGGCTCTTTTGTCAAAGACCAAGGATCAATTTGAAATAAATGTGATGGGTCATTTCCAGGATTAATTTAATGTTGTATCTTTTGAAAAGAAATATGTAGATTTTACATTAACATCCAAAGGCATTCCAGTGGCAGAAAAGGATAGCGAAATAAATCAAACATCACATTCCACACAATCAGGTCATCTAAAACAACAATGGAAAGTTTGTCTTTTCAATCAGTTGTGCAATCTTTTTTTTTCTTTAATGTTCATATAGATTTTTCTAAGAAATTGGTATCCTATCATTACCCCATGAGATTTAAATTAAAACGGACTTATTAAGATTCACTAAACATTGTTTTGGTTGTTATTTTATTGACATTTCCTATGTACATTTCATTTACATATACATGTATCATGACAGTTTTCTAAGGAATCAATTACCTTGTACATTTATAACAAAGGATTTTAAAACATTGGTTTAAAGGAGTGGGTATGTTAAGAGTGTTAATTGGCCTATGAAATGGTGTATTAAAAAATCATCTGAATTTTGCATTGTAACTCTTGATAGATGCAGACAATTTGAATTTTTTCTTGAAACAGCAAAATGTCTTATAATTTAGTTTGGCCTATATTTATTTATAATTGAGAAATATCAAACACATGCATAAACCATACAAAACTAAGCAGAGTTGACATATTATAAACAGTCACTACAATTTATGTAATGGTTGGTTCAAGGTTGTACTTTAATTTGAAAAATTAATAGCAGAAGTATTTATTTTTTTGAGAAAATGGTTAAAATGATTACAATTATTTAACCTTAAATACAAGCATAAAATTAATCTAAGATTAGAAGTACAAATTTCAATGAAAAAAATTGGCCAAATAATGCTTTATCACACCTACTTTAAAAAATACATAAGAAATCATGTCATCTCTAATGGAACTATAAGTTTACACATGAATAATGTAGTTAAGTATATGGGTCTTAAGTTCAAATGAAATTTAATGTTTCAATTCTGATCATTATTTGTTGTTGTTGAATGGACACAAATGTTAATAGAATTCAAGTTTGTTGTTAAAAATAAGGTTTGCTTTAAGATAGAACATTCTAGTGCAACTTCAATAATTTAAACAGTTAGTTCTGTTCCTTTGACCTTATCTGAGAGATTAAAACTTTCATAGAATAATCTTAATGTTCGTACATCTAATGTTTATAATTTAAACAGTTCTACTCACAAGTTTTCATTGTATATATTCATGTATATTTCCATGTTCTTTTAACATATATGTACACATATATTACTTTTTTGTAAAATTTCATATTTCACTGTTTCTTGTGGTTACATATCAAAGCATATAAAGAGTTTGTTTATAATGTCTTTACCATAAAAGAAGCTTTATTTGACAAAGGCAGAATACTTATCTTCTTTAAATATTTTTATTTTTTAAGATATTTTTCTTTTATGAAGCTTTACAATCAAATAATGTCTGTATGTGATAAATTATCTGATAATAATACTGTAAAATAAGTGTTTTTTACAGTGTACCAAGTACTGCTATTTTCATGGTACTATGTGTGAAAATAATTCTATATATAAACTGCACTCAAGAGTTGTAATACATGATATTGTATAAAGCCATAAAAATAAATACACACAAATATGCTATGATAAACAAGGATGTAAAATTGGATGTGACAAAAACTGATATGTTTACAATACTATGTGATAATTATTAAAATAAATTGTTAATGTATTAAAATACATTGGGTAAATAAACGGTGGAAGCTATACCTATACTATAACTTATTCTTCATATTTGTCAAAAAGGACAATATGAGAGAAATTAAAAAGAACAATTTTTCATAACTGAAAAAAATTTCAAATCCTAAAAGTTGTAAATATATTGCTTAGATATATAAACAACCACTTTTTTATCATTAAAAATATTAATAAAAACTTTAGAGCACCTTTTCATACATATAAGGTTTTTTCGACTTTTATTTGTCCAATTCTGCTATTATGAATAAACGCAATGCACCTTGGTATCAATATTTTGCTTCAGATCCACATATATTATTTTTACTAAGATTTGCCTTGATAATGTTCCTTGTGGGAATGTTTTTGAGGTCATAGGTCAAAGTTATAGCATCTATAATTAGTCTAATATTTTAGAAACACTGTCCTTTGAAATCTACATGGGGTCTCTTCAGAATGTACCAGATTTATCCTACTGCAAGAAATACAACTACATATATACATATTGAGGTCAACACATGCCTAATGTAACTGAGATACTTTTGGAATATTTTACAATTTATTTTAAATCCGATTGTTGACTTAAAAGAAGCAAAATAGGACTAACATTTTTCTCATGCTCAAAATATTTAAATGATCTCAGAATCCATTATTAGATCTCAAACATTTTTTTTCTATTGTTCCATGACAATATAATAATATTTTCAGACATTTTAAGCCTGAATTATTCATGTTTGTCTTCAGACATTGTAAGATTTTTCTAAAGTAATATTGAAACTTCATACCAAATTCATTTGAATCTGTGTTTTACAGAATGATTTTGAAACAGCTGATGGAATACAATAGAAATGTATGTCCATTTTCAGTCTCGTAATATGATGATAGGTAAATTGCAAAATTTGAAGCAAGAGTTCTTCTTGTATACACCAAAATATTTTCTTTGAAAATTAAAATTTCTCCGTAAACTTTAACTTCATTGATTGATAGTGATACTGTGGATTCATTTATTTTTTGTGGATACAAATTGTTGTTGGTTGAGTGAAAATTGTATTTTCGTGGATATTTGATTTCGTGGTTTTACAAAAGATTGTACACAAGTCTATAGTAAATTTATAGCTGTGTTGGAAATATAAAATTAATGGTTTACCTTTACCAAAGAAATCAACAAAAATTGGCAACCTGCGAATAATAATTGAATCCATAGTAATTGATTTTGTTTTGGGTGTAATGAATTAATTTCTTCTCATTGGATGCAATGAATTACAGCATGTTTGAAAGTTCTTTATCTTAGTGAATAAAAACATAAATTGTTAGGATTGATAAAGTTTTTATTGTCCATGATAGATGTGCCATTCCTCTGGCAATCCAATGATGACAGTAGGAACTTATTCAATCATTGGTATAGATGGTTAAAACCACACACTGTGATCAGATCATGAACTTTCACTGCTATTTTTAAAAGCAGTGTGATTGGTCAATTAGAGTTTGATGTTATGAGAGGATCCATTCTAGCAAATCTTGTGACATAATTTTGATATCAACAGATAATTATATTATGTTATAAGTAAGACAAAATATATAATATATATTGCCTGTTAGAATGTTTAGTTACTATATTTAGTTTGTATGTTGTTTTTGTAAACAACAAAATGAGGCACCTCTTACGTTATATGTAAGTGTATGTGTATTTTATATTTTCTTCACCAATTGAGTTTTGACAACATCATGCAAAGTTCATGATAATTGTATGTGAATTAACATGTGTTAGACTGGTTGCATTTAAAATGTGGAAAATTATTGTGTTTTTTTGTTTAGTTTTGTAAACTGGGTTTTAGTTTATAATAACAATTGTTATATGTGTTTCTATGATAATAGTGGATAATTGTGTATTAGATGGGTACATGATTGCACATAATACCTATGTATCCCATATAAAAGATAGATTTTTGTCACCATTCAATTAGAATAATTTAAAATTGAGAAAAATTGTCAGTGAAAAAAAAGTACATAGTTTTGCATTTCCTGCAAAAGAAATTTTGACTTGAAATATTTTATTCACACATTTAGAACTATTAAAAAAGGATAGTTAAACAATTTTTACATTCACACAAATATGTGACTTTGATGTTTTCTGTTTTGTTTAAAACATTGCTTATTTATAACAATGGAAAAGAACTACTTGTGGGATATTTTTTTCTGCAATAATTTTTTCGTCTAAAAATATTGAGTTTCAGAAGTGTTAGCTATCAATAGCCATACAACATATATACAGTACCGTTACATTCCAGTTTATAAAGACATTAGTTTAAGTCTATTAGTACAGAAAGGCAAATTTCTTTGGACTGAGGCCATTCATATTTAAGGATCTTTTTCTCAGTTATCAAGAATACCTTTCAAAAGTGGACTAAGGGTTCTTCTCAATACCCAAGAATAACAGTTTATAGTGGTCATATAAACATTTTTTTTTATCACATTTGACATTTGGTAATATCCTAGTGTAAAGAAAAATATGTTTTATGTATGCTTAGCAGTCTCATATAATTATCTCTGCAAGAATAATTAAGTTATGGTATATATTTGATGGATCTGTGTGACTGGATACTGTAAAATCAGAAATTATTGCAAGGTTTTTATTAATGCTACTGGGCAAGTTTAGCAGTTATAAGAACATGCATTTTGATATCTGATACATATATTTGTAGGCAGATTTTCTTTGAATTGCAATTATTAATCTCAATTTTTTTCAAATTTTCATAAATTGCCATAATAAATACTTGCAATAATTTTTGAATTAACAGAAGATGGAGGACAGACAATGACAAAATCCTATAATTTCATTATAAACTAAAGGATTCTGGGAAAATAAATTAATGAAATACTCTAATGTTACTGGGTTTTCAAATGAAAAGTAGTCCTTAGATAACATTTTTTTTTTACTTTACACTGCCTAAGTGAGTTGTCATCATGTTTAGGTCTACTGAAGTCCAATAAGATTGTTTTATTGTAAATATTTCCATTTGAGTACTACCTCTAGTTAAACAGACTCACACGAGTTTATAACAAATTCATATCATTGTTACAGCCATGTTATATCTGCTGGTAGATTTTGATTGGCTGGTAAAATATTATAATTAGAGAGAAATAACATATATAAATTTATTTAAATTATTGTTTTGTAAAAAGTGATAAGAGAAGAAAACAGAAGGAAAATGAAAGTATAATATATATTATTGTTTGGAGAAAATTAAATGAAAAAAGATTAAGTTCATATTTATATTTTCTTTTCATAGAAGCTTTATTAAAGAATAAGTTTTTATTTAAAAATTAAAAGTATGGTTTATTTCGATTATCTTAGCTTCACATGAAAAAGAAAGTTGAACAAATAGTAAGAAGAAAAAATATAGTGATTCCATAGAAAAATGGAAATTGATGACAAATTGTTTATAAAGTTGTTGTTTTATACAGTTAGATAATAACAAGTAACAAACTCACACTGAATTATACCAGCTGACAATCTAATACCATGATATTTGTTTATCCATCAACTGGAATTTCTCATACATGTACATAAATATAATCCAAAAGATATTTTAGTAGTTTTAATATACATGGATATTTGTTGAAACAGTTGAGGTATGTTATTAATATTGAAAGCCCAATTGATTTGGAAGCAAGACTTTTTTTGAGTTTATTGTTCCAGGTATTTTTGTCTGTTTTATAAGTATTTATATAATCTTTTGTTTATTTTGATTTATTTGAATCTCTGGATGAGACAGTATTTAAAATTGCCACTTCAAATACATAGTTTACATTATCTAGAGTGATTATCTCCCTTGTAAATCTGTTTGAATTATCTCCAGTTTAGCATAAAAATAAATTTGTAATGATCATTTTCAAACTAAATTCAAAGTATGAAGTTAACATTTAAATCTTAAACTTTTTTTAGCAACTGACTAAGTCACTTTCCATTAAATTGGACATCTTGTAAAGGGAGATAATATTTTATTGTTTATTTGTGGTTACCTTAGTTTTTTTATCAAAAAAAAAAAAAAATCAAAAGAAATAGTATGCCTTACCAAGAAAGGGATATATAAATAAATCAGATCTGAGCCAAAATCACCACAAATACAGACATTTATCAGTATCTCAAAACATAAATTGACAGTTTAGTATGGAGGCTGATAAAAATATTTTCATAAAAATAATTTATGAAACAAAATTATAAAAGATAATGTAAACTATGTTTGTTATAAATATTCTTTATTTTTTTTAAGTGCCATGTTGTACAGAAGTTGTTAGCACTCTTAGTTCTATGATTTATAATTTGGTTTTGTGCCATTATGTATAAAAGTTAATAGTCCTTTGATGCCAAAGAAATGTACTTATTTTGATAAATAACTAATTTTGTCAAGAATATATTGAAGATTGATGACAAATGTTGTTTTGTTATTTATTTAAAGCCTATATTTCAATCAAACTTCACACATATTGATCAAGTATCACGCAAATTGTCAATTTTATATTGATTTTACCAAGGGCTTTGTTAAAAAAGCCACATGTTGAAACCAACATTACTTAGATGGAGCTTGGGCAAAAAGAAGCGCTTCAATATATGCAATCTTACAATTAAATAAACAGGTAAAATTCAATTTAAAATGCCAGATGCAAATAAAACTGTACATACACACATGATTTCATTTGTAACACCACTGTTAAAAGACTGTAAAGAAATAAAGATACCATCAGTTAAATATGACATACAACACCATGGACAAAAAAAGAAAGAAAACCTTCAAATACTATGCAAAAAATAGGTAACAATAGCCAGAACAAGGGCAGATAATGTACTCCAATGCCTTTAAAAGGTATATAATCATATCTGATGTAAATTGGACAATCCAGTAGGAGCTAGTTTTGGGATGAGTGATTGATTGATAGCTGCTTAATGTCCAGTGGCAATTACTACAAGAACATTCATGATAATTACAGATTTCTCTCTTAAGATGATGCACTTCTTTTTACTAGAATAACATGCTGAGCCTGCATTTAAGCATCCTACCCTACTCTAGGGACATTACTCTAACTCATAGTTGATCTATTGTTGTTCTTTAATGCCGAGTTATTGATTGAGAATTAGAAGATACAAATTTTTATACGACTGCAAAAAAATTTTGTGGTCGTATATTGGTATGACGTTGGCGTCGTTATCGTCGTCTTCTTTGTCGTCGTCCGAAGACACATTGGTTTTCGCACTCTAACTTTAGTTCAAGTGAATGGATCTCTATGAAATTTTACCATAAGGTTCAATACCACAAAAGGAAGGTTGGGATTGATTTTGGGGGTTATGGTACCAACAGTTAAGGAATTAGGGGCCAAAAATAAGCATTTTTGTAACTTCCAGACATAACTTGTGTGTTAGTGTATGGATCTCTCTGACATTGTACCACAAGGTTCCATATCTCAAAGGGAATGCTGGGATTGATTTTGGGGGTAATTGCCTTAAAATTTTAGGAATTAGGGGCCAAAAAAGGGGCAAAATACAAGCATTTTTCTAGTTTCATGACAATAACTTGTGCGTAAGTGTATGGATCTTTCTGAAATTGTACTACAAGGTTCCATATCACAAAGGGAAAGCTGGAATTGAGTTTGGGGGTAATTGCCCAAAACGTTTAGGAATAAGGGGCCAAAAATAAGCATTTTTCTAGTTTCCAGACAATAACTTGTGTTCAAGTGAATGGATCTCTCTGACATTGTACCACAAGGTTCTATATCACAAAGGGAATGCTGGGATTGATTTTGGGGGTAATTGCCTCAAAATTTTAGGAATTAGGGGCCAAAAAAGGGGCAAAAAACAAGCATTTTTCTAGTTTCAGGACAATAACTTGTGTGTAAGTGTATGGATCTTTCTGAAATTGTACTACAAGGTTCCATATCACAAAGGGAAAGCTGGAATTGAGTTTGGGGGTAATTGCCCAAAACGTTTAGGAATAAGGGGCCAAAAATAAGCATTTTTCTAGTTTCCAGACAATAACTTGTGTTCAAGTGTTTGGATCTCTCTGAAATTGTACTGCATGGTACCATACCACAAAGGGAAGGCTGGGATTGATTTTGGGGGTAATTGCCTTAGAATTTTGGGAATTAGGGGACAAAAAGGGGCAAAAAACAAGCATTTTTCTAGTTTCAGGACAATAACTTGTGTGTAAGTGTATGGATCTTTATGAAATTGTACTACAAGGTTCCATATCACAAAGGGAAAGCTTGGTTTGAGTTTGGGGTAATTGCCCTAAACGTATAGGAATTTGGGGCCATAAAGGGGCCTAAAAACAAGCATTTTTCTAGTTTCCAGACAATAACTTGTGTTCAAGTGTATGGATCTCTATGAAATTGTACTGCAAGGTACCATACCACAAAGGGAAGGCTGGGATTGAGTTTGGGGGTTCAAAAAATTTGGGGGAGGGATTTTTTTTTTTTCTTTTTTTCCTTTTTTTTTTCTTTAAAATTTTCCATTTTAAATTGGTTATTTCTGATTTATATATAGAAGCAAATAATAATGATATGGTTTGAATAGGTAAATTGAAAATTTTTAAGTTCTTAGACCACATTCATTCTGTGTCAAAAACCTATGCTGTGTCAAATATTTAATCACAATCCAAATTCAGTGCTGTATCAAGCTTGAATGATGTGTCCATACTTGTCCCAACTGTTCAGGGTTCGACCTCTGCGTTCGTATCAAGCTGCGCCCAGCAGGGAGCATTTTATTTCGGTTTAAAATGGCAGGAATGAAACCTACAACCTTTCAAGCATCACCCATCCAGAAGACAACATACAGCCTTTTTGAAAAGTGAGATTCTGTGAAATTTCTTGTATTTTGAAGTTTTCATAGCTTTTAGGCAACTTAATATATTGTAAATGTCCAACAGATTTTTTTTGAAGGCAAAAAAACATATGTTAAAACAAGAAATTGAACTTCTATCCAGATTTTTTATAACACATCACATGAAAATAACTTCTGTTCCTTAAATTTCTTCAAATGATTACTTACTAGTATTATGATGCCTACAACTTTTTGTAGACTAGGTTCAGTCTATTGTTTAGTTCACCCAAATGGCCAATTGAGCTATTCTCACCACTTAGCATCCAGCTTTGTCCATTAACTTTACAAAAGTCTTTTCTGAAACAACTGAGCAAATTGGAACCAAACTTGGCCACAATCATAATTTAAATATTTAATCTAAAAATCTAGTTTTAAAAAATCCCTGCCTGCCAATCTACATGGCTAGAAATAGAACACAGGGGTAAAATGCAAGTTTTGTCTATTATCTTGAAAACCGCTATAGATAGAGAAAATGTGACAGAGGCAGAAATGTTTAGAATGATCACATCTTCCTACTTACATTTCATCAACACTGTCAGACGTCTTCTTATAGGAGTTATTGACCTTCAATAAGTATAGCTTATTACATAGCTTTTTTCATATCAGACCAAGAGCCGAAAGGCAATGAAATAACAGAGGTGGACAGGGTCGACTGGTTGACAGGGTTGACACAAGTTGACAGGAGAAGACAGTGTCAACAGTTTGTTAAGTCAACCTGCCAACCCAGTAAACCCTGATAATTGGCATAGTACTAGTAATCTCATTTAATACTTTGGAACTATTTTCCCCTTTACCCAACTTGAATATAACTTGCCTGAAGTGTCAGGTGAAGACACCTCTCATGGGGGAAATACTCCATAAAGCAGTAAAGTTAGGTCTGTTGAAGTCCTCTATTTCGTTTCCAACATGATCATTCTGGCCAAGTTTAGTAAAATATGACACAGGTCCTTCAAACAAGATAAACTGCTCATGTGACATTCAGGCATATCAATGCTGGGTTATTCCAAATATTCAATAATAAACTGTTGACACAGAGATATGTCTTGCCTGTTGGCATACAATTAAGAAAAAGACAATCTGATGGACAGCAACATTGCTTATTAATTCAAAGTCACTGGACCATGAACTAGTGGACAGGGTCTTGAAATGTTCAACAAACTGAGATGTACAGACAATAACGTAACTTTATAGAAAATATCGTTATCTACACTAGTTTAATTGAAAATCAATGGACCATGACCAATGGTGACAGAAAGTTGAAATAGTCATCAAAAAGATATATACTGATATTAATGCAACTTTATAGAAAATATCATTGATCTATCACAAGTTGTTCCTATAAAAGTGACTTAACTGGAAAACTGAACATTGAATATTGCTAATTAATTCATAGTCACTGGACCGTGACCTAGGGTGCAGGGCTTCAAAATAGTCATCAAACTGATATGTACTGATAGTAATGAAACTTCATACAAAATATCATTGGTCTATCACAAGTAGTACTTATCAAAATAACCGAAGCAGAAAACTAAACAACTGTTGACGACGACGACTTTGTCTTTGCCTAAAAAGAAATACCTATGTCTCGCCTTTTGTGACTTTCTTCACAGGCAAGACAATAATCAAACATAACACTACCATTACAGTACTAAACAATATAAAAAACAAGGCAATGTGATATTATTGATAATGAGACAAATACCCTCCATGGGCAAACGCTTAGGATATGAAAAACTACAGAACACCATACAACCTTTGAAAATTAGCAAAACCCATACTGTTTAGCAAACAATAAATGTTCCAGGATGACAATATGTAAAACTCAAAAGAGAGTGTAGGGCATATTCTTTGAGGTTTCTTGATATTTTTTATCTGTGTCAGTAATAGAGAAAGGAGGTTTAGTAACTGCCTGATTCCATCTGTTGGTCCATTCATCCATCTGTCTGTCTGTCTGTCAGTCCTAAAGACCTTGGGAGAAAAATTAAATCAAATGTTTCTAGGCTTCTATGAAAGGGAATGATTTTATATCTAGTCGGCAGCTTGATATGTTAAGCTGTAGAACGTCAGCCAATTTTTACATCCGTCGTGAAACCACTTCCTATTTGCCAATAGTTTGGAATTTAACAACATTAAGTGTACAAGGAAAAGTTTCATCAAAGCTTTCTTGGTTTCAATGATTTTAGGGAATGATCAGTTATGTTTCAGTATACATGTTAACTCAATAAATTGCATGCAGTCACGCAGTGCCAGACATGGAATTGGTTTTGTTTCTTCTGGTTTGGGGCCAACAAGGGCAAGCAAAAGGAAGCCAACAATTTAAATGAATTTTGTATTTACTTTTTCATTTCATATGCCAAACCATATTAACAACAATCTTTAATTTGCATATCATAAATATTCATAATCTAACAATAACTATTTAAGGATTCACATTTTTACAGAGCTTTGTAAAACTAGATACATCAGGCATAATCATACATTTATTAAATACAATATCCTTTTATAAATCTTAAAAATATTTCTAAGACATAAAAATGATTTTTTTTATAAAAGATTGAAAAGAAAGTTTTTGTCTGTTTAATGTCATGGTGTATATGTGATAAACTAAGAAATCATATACTGTGGATTCAGTTATTTTCTTGGGTACCAATTTTCTTGGATTAAGCTAAATTGTATTTTCATGGATATTCGATTTCATGGTTTTGCCCAAGTCTGCATTCAAGCATATAGAAAACTTGTACTTTGTTAAACATTTATACGTGTGGTTCACGTTTACCCACAAAATCCAAGAAAACTGATACTCCAGGAATAATAATGAATCCACAGTAAACTATAAGGGAAAAACTGGACAGCATTATTTATCAAGTGTAAAATGAACAGCATATTTATCAAGTGTAAAATGAACAGCATATTTATCAAGTGTAAAATGAACAGCATATTTATCAAGTGTAAAAATTCGTAAGGGTTCCGCGGAACCCAGTGTCTCGCCTACTTCTGCTGTTAATCACAGGCTCAACAAAAATGAGGAAAAAAATTAATAAAAATATTCCTCTCTATACTATCTTTTGATTGTAAGTAGCTTCTGTCCAAGTTTGGTAAAAATCCAGGATAGTTTATGAATCTAATAAATGTTTTAAAATAAAAACTTAAACTGCAGACTGTTATGTAATGTTAACTGGAAGAAAAACTAAGTCCATTTATAAGTAAAATACGGAAAAAATGGAACAAAATTTTAACAAAATTTCCTTTTAGATACTAGCTTTTAATCATAAACAAGCTTCTGTCTTAGTTTGGTACAAATCCAGGATAGTTTAAGAAAGTTGTTAAAATTTTAAAAACTTTAACCACAGAGTGAATGTAATGTTAACTGGCAGAAAAACTAAGTCCATTTATAAGTAAAATACGAAAAAAATGGAATTTTTTTTTACAAAATTTACTTCTGGATACTATCTTATGATCACAAACAAGCTTCTTTCCAAGTTTGGTACAAATCCAGGATAGTTTCAGAAAGTTATTAAAATTTCGAAAAACTTTAACCACAGAGTGAATGTAATGTTTCCTGGCAGAAAAACTAAGTCCATTTATAAGTAAAATACGGAAAAAATGGAATTTTTTTTTTACAAAATTTACTTCTGGATACTATCTTATCATCACAAACAAGCTTCTTTCCAAGTTTGGTACAAATCCAGGATAGTTTCAGAAAGTTATTAAAATTTCGAAAAACTTTAACCACAGAGTGAATGTAATGTTAACTGGCAGAAAAACTAAGTCCATTTATAAGTAAAATACGGAAAAAATGGAATTTTTTTTTTACAAAATTTACTTCTGGATACTATCTTATGATCACAAACAAGCTTCTTTCCAAGTTTGGTACAAATCCAGGATAGTTTAAGAAAGTTATTAAAATTTCAAAAACTTTAACCACAGAGTGAATGTAATGTTTCCTGGCAGAAAAACTAAGTCCATTTATAAGTAAAATACGGTAAAAATGGAATTTTTTTTTTACAAAATTTACTTTTGAATATTATCTTATGATCATAAACAAGCTTCTGTCCAAGTTTGGTAGAAATGCAGGGTAGTTTAAGAAAGTTATTAAAATTTCAAAAACTTTAACCACAGAGTGAATATTTGTGGACGCCGCCGACGACGACGACGGAATGTAGGATCGCTATGTCTCGCTTTTTCGACAAAAGTCGAAGGCTCGACAAAAATGGGCAACATATTAATCAACTGTAATCAAACAAAATTTAATATTTTTTTGTAAATTTCATTGTATCCATTGTAACTGATTTTTGCAATAATATAAAGCATTCTTGAATTCTGAATAAAAATTTGGCACAATACTTGAGATTCAGATAATCTTAAAAAAACATGCTAAAAATAAGAAGTCTAAATCTTTCAAATATTTGGACACTTTCTAATACTAGTCCAGGTTAAAATATATAACATTTATCAGGGAATTAACCATTAATTATACAGAGTTCCAGAAGTAATATACTGATCTTTTAATTCACAAAATACTAAAAATAATTCTGTACACAGAAAAATGCATTCAAATTGCTAGTAATGCGTAATTTCTACTGTATAACATCTAAATGGGCTGTTTAGAAAAAATTAGATGGCAGAGTTAGAAGAATTTCCACCTCACATGTTACCTTTGGACTTGCAATGAAAACTGAACACATAACAATTCTGTCTTAAGGAATAAAAATCAAAGTACATTTCTGCATGATTTGATTTGATTTCAATCCATCCACCTGTGTTTGTAAATAAGATAAAAGTCTAACTTCCTTTAGGATTTCAATGTAAACTTTGCCATCTGTTGACAGCTACCTAGAATTTGATTGATTGATTGTTGCTTGTTTAACATTCAGTGGCAATTCCTAGAATTTGCAATTGATATTAGAGTAACAGGATTGGTCAAAGATTTTCAAAAGAACATAATTGTAAAAGACAAATGATACGATTTTCATGAACCCTACATAGCTTCTGGTATAACTTCATCAGACACGCTCCCATAAAGTTTGGTACCAAGTTACATTTCAATGATTCTGTTTTTAGGAAAAGTTTTTCATTAACCAAGTCAATTAACAGGAATAAGCCAAGGCAGCTATGGTTGTTAGCATATCTACACCCAAGTAATAACATTTGGATAGAAACTTGTAAAAAGCATTCTGCAAGTTTTATTTTCATTCTGTTCAATGGTTCTGAAGAAGATCCACACATGAAATGTCCTTGGAAGGATGATGAAAGCCTAGTGATAACTATAGTGTACATGGCATTTAGCCAGGTCACTCAAATGATTGAAAGAGATAAAATAAAAATGACAGAATTTTTTGTTAAGCACTAAAGTTGGTACCAAAAGTCTAAATGAAGCAACTTTTTTTCAGACCATATAAAAGAATGCACATGAATCCACAGAATATGTGTTTATTTAAGGAATGACTGTAATATTTTTTCTGTCTATGAAGAAATAACATAAAAAATGTGGTGTACACTGAATAACCTACGTAGCGGGTTATTTAAAAGTGTGCACCACATTTTTTAGGTTATTTCCAATAGACAGAAAAAATATTACAGCCATTCCTTATAATTTAATTCTAAATTCCATTTTTAAGGAGTTAATCATGTAAAAACACAGTGATGACGTCATGGTCTAATGACAAAATTATGTCTATTAGACGATAGACAAAAAACTTCCAGCCAATCAGAAGACGTGTTACATCCGAAAGTAAATTATACAATAACAGTTATCGTATAAAGAATCAGGTGACATAAAAAAAAATAGTCAAGAAAAGGACTGAGTTGATCAGTCACATGTTAAAATTACAAAAAAAAATGAGAGAAAAAAACAGCAAAAGTTATATCATGAAGCAAGACAGAAACATCCAAAAACAATACAACCTATTGAATGAGGTTTCACATAATCACAATAATACAAAAGGCTATAAATAGGTGGGGAGTTAGGAATTTGGTAATAAGAAACCTTATAATTTACTTTCATATTTAACTGGCTTGTTTAGCAAATCTTAAAGGCAAGTACACTGACGATCTGAATGATTGATACCTAACAGGGTAACACAATACATCCACTTCATTTGAACTCTGGTGGATAGATGTCTCATTGGCAATCATACTACATCTCCTTATTTCATACTGTTTGTATAACTTGTAGTAGACTTTAGCCCTGTTTAGCATTCTTATGTAAGGTCATCAATACATTTAGCAATAACTGTTCTATTTTATATGGTACTTAGACTAGGTCACTCTATTTCTGACAAATACGATTTTTTTAATTTGATTCATAGCTTTTCAAAGTTGAATCCCAATGTATCTTATTTACAACCAGAAATCTTTGCAAATATTGCATTTAATATAGTTCGATTATATTCAACTATTTTTTCTGATGTAATCTGTATCAGGAGGTAAGGGAACAAATATACCCATAAAACAGCTTAAATTTTCTAAAGGATAAAAAAGACAATAAAAGCTTCATTATAAATCACAATAACATATAATATTCACATGTAATTACAACTATTTACATTGTGTATACTTTTAAAATTTTACAAATATAAACAACAAAATGTACATTATAATAAATAAATACATGTAATACAAGTTGAAAATGATTTAATGTACATAAAAGTTTACCTCAAGTCAAACAGCAAGTTTTTTTCATGAAGTGGAAGTTCAAAAATGTGATATTTTGTAGATAAACTTTGTCACTTGTTTAATCCAAGTTCATCCACAAATATTCCTCAATTTAATATTATTGTGTATTAAAAAGTATGAACATGTCTAATAGTGAATTTAACCTTATTCATATAGTGTCAGGGCTCTCATGTATTTAATGCCTTTTAACATACAATTAGGGAATTTACCTATCCCTTGTATTTATCATTGAACATATCAATGATCTGAAACCAAGTCATGAAAACTTACAAGTCAATGTTATCAAATTGGTACAAGATTCATACTTTTGGGAAGTACAGCGTTTTGTATTTTAATGTGAAGACTTAACTGTAATGAAATACAACATTTAACATAACTGTATACATTTGGTTAAACTGAGGTAGATTTTCTTCACTGTGGCCTATGTATGATAATGTTGGTATTTCTGCTGTAATGTTTGACATTCAGGAGTTGCTTCCCTTTAACATGTATGTAACTACCTATGATAACGGCAGTCAATCTCTGTTCAATACAAATATATAAAAGCACAACAATTTACAGGAAATTGTTTACAACTTTGTGTCACAATAATAATAAAAATAAACAATAACAATAACAACAGCCATTTTGTTTGACTTGAAAACAAAAGTATATTTCTGTACCAATAAACAATCAAAGGTTTCAGTTATGACCTTATGACCTTAAAATGTGTCTTCATTCTGACATAACATGTATTCTTCTCTGATATGTTATAATGTCAAGCCAGCAACCCGAAATCTTTGGAGGATCACGCCCTCCTTCCCATTGTCTGACAATCACATTATGTCGTCTGCTGCATTTTTATCTCAATATAAGATACACATATGGCTAACATTTTTTACATCCACACCTTCTAATTACAGGTAAGTTATGTACATACGATGAACCATTTTTACAATATAGTCTCACTTTCCGTGTTTTGATTTTTTTAGGCTTACAACAGTCTTTTCCACAAGATCCTTCACAAACGCGGAATTTTATTTTTGTCCGTGATTGACAGTCTGTTTTTGGATCAACATAAATGTTTTTGAAAACTTTACGTGAACATGATGGTGCTGAAAAAAGAAGAAAACTATATAATTAAATTCATCATATAATCAACTTTTATCATTTGTTTATAGCATCACATAAGGACTTAAAATCATTAAAATGAGATGATTGAAATTGATGAAACAAAAGCAAAAAACAATGCAAGTTGATCTTACTTACCGGTACACAGGTTTCAACCATCCGAGTTCACTTGAACCTCTAGAGTTAACCCCTATTACCCCATTTCCAACCCCCACTGAAGCAAGGTTTAACTCGAGCAACCCTTAAATGACGTCAAACCATTCAGATTTCTTCATTTTTTTATGCTTGGTAGGGGCAGCACCCTAGTTTTACTTAAGAGTTGTTCTGAATAGCAACTCAAGTGTGTTCATGTGATACTCTTGAAACTCTGAAGTCGACTCTATAGTTTCAAGTGAACTCAGCGTAAGTGAATTATTGATGTTGGCAAATCATTAGCTATAAAGTTGTGCTTTGAAATTATATATTTGTACAAATACATCAGAATATAATTTCACTTCTAAATCAGGAATAAACTCTTTTTGAATTAAAAAAAAGAAGCTTATAACAATATTCACTACTCTCTACAACCTGATCAAACCTTGGAAAATAATTGAATAAAAATAATGTCAAAGAAAGACTGAACAATAAATAGTCTTTCATATGTCAATTTAATTTCACCACAAAATCATATTACAAAATACATGATGAGGATAACTATTCTATAATAGAATCAATATTTTACTTTTTAAGTTTAGCACATAGAATTGTTCAATTTAAAATCAATCATTTAGGAATTCTTAAATACTGGGTAACCCTGGTTTTTTTATATAGAAGCATGTGACATGAATACAATTATTAAATAGCTTACCAATATCACAGAATTTTCCTGAATATCCTCTCTTACATTTACACCTGTAACCTCCTCTCTTTTTCCTTGGTTTACAATGTCCCTTTTTACATCGATTGTTATGGCAAACATCAACTTTACATCCTGGCATTACTTTGTGGTTATAAATAGATGCAGTGAAATCTAATACTTTTCCGTTCACAGATACTTCTTGGAAACAACCTAAGAATGTATAACACATGGTTACCACATCATAAAAAAACTAACGATTTCTTAATTCTTTTATGCTTCAATGTTCAATCATTCTATGCAATAATGTCTCAAATATGCAGAACTTAAATGTTAAATAAACTTTTATAAATACTTCAAAAAAAATATTTATTTTTTCACAGGTTTTGGGAGAACTGTTGATGTATCATGTCTGCCTTCTTTTATATGAAAAGCTACTAAAATAATTACTTCACAAGATTGATAAATATGAACTTATAATCTCATGTCTAAATTTGTATGGTGACATATAATTACTTTTATCTTTGTCATTTAAACTCTGGAGGATAGTTGTCTCATTGGAAATCATACCACACCTCCTTATTTCAATAGTCAACTGTTACATGCAATATTTTATTTCTTAATTGAGTCATTTAGAACTATCGAGCTTAAGAACCCTTATAGGTTGTTCTGTCATTGGTTAGTTGTCTCCCTTGATGTATACTGTACATCACCTTTTATTCATGTCATGTACTACTAACCTTTGAAACTTGCAAGATTACGTGTGTGGAATTTATCTTTTGCAGATTGTCCTACATCTTGTGGCATTCCCCCAAGGTAGACATCTTCATCGTGATTTAGAAAATCATTGTTCCCTTGGTTAATAACGCTTTGCGGCTTCCCATCATCAATCCTCATGGTAATATTACGTCTTTGTACCATTAACTGTATTTTATGAATCTTATCATCATCAATGGTAACAAAACTGTAAATATAACTGTACATGGTGGAAGCATGATCATCACCAGTGTAAAAACTTATTTTCACTCGACCACGGAACAATTCCACAGCTAAGTGGGGTTCACTTCCTGTGTAGAAGATAAGTCCTGACTTTGATTCGGTCTTCAGGGAAATAGTGATATTAACTTCTGACTGGAAATCTATCTTGGACATTTGAATATAAGAATCTTGTGCTTTAAATGTCACACTCTTTAACTTCTCACATTTTTTACCTGAAAACCCTGAGAAAAAGAAAAAAGAACTTTATCAAAACTAAAGGTTTTAACATATGGACTGGTAACACAAAAGTTAAATAATAATTAAACAAATGTTATAAAGATATAATTTATATTAATGCAAGTAGATTCATATCTATATATATATATATGAATCAATCAAATACTTCTCTGTTTTCTACAGAACCAAACATTTATGTAGATTAATTCAGGCAAACTTTCTTTCTGAATAATATAAAATATATCTCCATGCAACAAGTATTTATCATTATATATACATGTTACTGTAAATGCAGAAAGTTATGGTGATTTCAGGAAATGGTGCAATCAAAATAAGTTAAAAATATTTAACAAGCATGTTTTTAGTTTTTGTGATACATGTATCTATCCTGCTGTAATTTTAGCAAATCAAGAACATCCCGATTAAAAAAAAAAATCCAGTAATCAGTTTGTCATGTGGATGAAGTAATATTTACCTGACACACATTCACAAGAGTATTCTCTATTGCCTTTCTGTGGATGACATACAGCATTGTTCTGGCAGTCATGATGCTGACAGGGACCAGCAGCAGCATAAAACTGTTTCCTTGCTGGAGGTACGTCACAGTATTTACCCGTATAACCTTTAGAACAGAGACAATTATATGTCCCTACACCATCTATACATCGGCCACTATTCTGACAGATGTGAGTTTTACAATCGTCAATGTTCTCAGTACAATTTTTACCTGACCAGTCTTTGGTACATTGGCACCTGAAATATACACATATATTTATTGAAACGGATGAAAGTATTGCCAGTGATACATTTTGTTTCCATGTATTTGTAAATTTGTATGTGAATTTTTTGTATGAACTATAAAATATGTTTAAATTATGTTAATATGACAAACAAATTTACGGATTCAAGATTGAATGAAAATAAATCCAAACAAATTCGTTTTACATACCTATAATCATGCTCTGTGCTGATACATTTAGCTCCATTTTGACAAAAGTTGTAAACACCTTGACAGAAAGGAATCTTGGATTCACAATGTTTACCTAAAATAGCAAAAAAATCTCATACATTGAGAACAATTACTCACAATATCGCGAAAAAGACCAAAAGCTCTGAGAATTGAAAGGAAATTTGAAATCTTTTTTTCCAAATGCTTATCAAACCAACAATCAAAACTAAGAACTGTTTTTCTGTGATCGGTCAATTCAAACTAAGAAGGTATAATATCTAAGAATTGTATATATCAGAGGTGTTCTAAGAAGGTATAATATCTAAGAATTGTATATATCAGAGATGTTCTAAGAAGGTATAATATCTAAGAATTGTATATATCAGAGATGTTCTAAGAAGGTATAATATCTAAGAATTGTATATATCAGAGATGTTTTAAATGTTTATATTTTCATTGTTATTTACTCTATTTTAACATTGCAATCACTGAAATTATTATGACAGTTAGGTAATATGGGAACACTAGCAAAAGTATACATGCTTACCATTAAATCCTGTGGCACATTTACATGTATATGTCTGTACTCCATCAACACATGTGGCATTGTTCTGACATCTATGTTGAACACAGTCATTTATATTTTCTTCACATCTCTCTCCTCGAAAACCATCAGGGCAGGCACACCTACAAGATTTTTTTTCAATCAAACTTTTTTTCATAAATAACAAAACAGTAACAGAAATGTTCATGGTTATTTACCAAATCACTCATATCATATTACTTATGTATGAAGTTAGAAATTAAAAAAAAAATTCATCTGAACTTCAGTTCACATTTGTCCTGTCAAGGCCTTTTATAGCTGACTATACAGTATACAGTATTGGTTTTTCTCATTTTTGAAGGCCATACAGTGACCTATAATACCCGGTACCTTTTATCTTCGTCATTTGAACTCTGGTGGATAGTTGTATCATTGGCAATCATACTAAATCTCATTATTTTTATCTAGTATATATAATTGGTATAAACATTATCTTAGTTACTTTTCACTGTAACATTACAGTAAAGCCGTGTTTATAAATGAATTTCCTATCCATTAAAACATCAATGACTTACTGAAATCTCCCATGGTGTAACACACTGCACTCTCCATTATTCACACAGGGATTCCCAAAACAAGCATTGATTTCATTTTGACATGTGTTGCCATAGTAACCAGGTGTACACTGGCAAGTAAAGTTTTTGAAGTCTTGAAGTTGGCAGGTTCCATCATGGAGACAGGGGTTTTTGTGGCAGGCATTACATTTACTGAGTAGTCCTGAATCTTCTTTAGCTAGAGAATAATAAAATGAAATGCTTCATAAGTTTAAAAAAAAAGACAATATTTTATAAATCATACACAGATAGCCACTTTGACATGACTATGTAATTAGCTTTAAATATTGTCATGTCTTGTCTTTATATCTATTAGGCAATACTCTAGACATTTGAATAGGAAAATATACCAGATTCATTTATGAGTATATGTCTACTCTGTTTTCCCTGACTGTTACGTAACAATACAGAAGATTACGTATTCAAACTGATTTACAAGGTAATCCATATTAACAGATTTTTTTAAAAGGTCATTTCTATGTGAAATTATAAGAGACTAACATATACTTTATTTTACTATTTTATTATTTCTAATGTGAGAATACTTACTATTACACTGGAATGCTGTAGAATCTGTGGTCAAGATCAGTTTATTGGTCATCTGTAGAGGTCCAGCACAGGAGGCTATACCTGACTCTACGTAGTCTTTCTTGATATAATCTGACAACCATTTTAAATTACAGTCACAATAGAAAGGGTTACCTCCCAAAGCTCTGAATGATAAAAATAGCACATTTAAATGATTTCTATATATACAAAGAAAAACACAGACTTGGGGCAATTTAAAGCTTGAAATAGGGTTCAGACACTTGTCTATTGAAGATGACCTTAAGTTGACCTTTTTATGGCTTTCCTGGTTTGTTTTGTTATGTTTATATAGTTGCTGTCACTTGATCATACACCCCAAATTTCTTTTATTCATATGCAATTTTGAATCTTAATATATTGAAATAGTTAAAAAAAATATATTTTGTTGGTCTTGTATGAAAATTAATTGACGTCAAATAATATTCAGTTATGAATAATAAGTTTTTTTTAATTAAAGAAGGTTAGCTGTGTTCAATTTACAAACATGTCTAGAATTCAGTAATAATTTCAAGTTTGACTATATACTTGAAAAACGTAACATCAAATTATGAATTTAACTCTGAACATGTAACACATAGAATTAATTACAAGAGACATTTTTTTCCAAATATTTCACTATACATTTATACTTACAAATGAGTGAGAGAAATGAGATCTTTGAAGGCTCCATATGGAATGGTTGAGAAATTATTACCATGTAATGATCTGAAAAAAGTACATTGTTCATGGTTTAAGAATATTTATGCAATTCTTATCTTTTATGTAATTTTGTATAGGCAATGAACATTTGGTTTATGGCTGTATCAGAAATGTACCAAAAAAGTAAATGTATAGACTCTTGACTGCAAATTGCAAAATGTTAGATGTGATTTTTACAATTTGTCACTTTTAAAAAACAGTATTGTGACAGTGGTAATACAAGGCTCAACTTATGGATTCCCTACTTTTATACATCATCAATCTTAACAAAAACATATAAATAAGATCATTATTGTATCCTTTGAGAAATATTACGATGAAAACAAATTGCAAAATATTCAAACAGTTACCGGTACATGCTTTCTTTTTCTTTTTTTATAAAATAAATTGGTAAATACTTACAGAACTCTAAGTCTTTTAAGGGAGGATAAAGTTGTATCTGCCATACATTCTAAATGGTTATAACTCAATATTCTGTAACAGATAAATATACATTCTAAATGGTTATAACTCAATATTCTGTAACAGATAAATATACATTCTAAATGGTTATAACTCAATATTCTGTAACAGATAAATATACATTCTAAATGGTTATAACTCAATATTCTGTAACAGATAAATATACATTCTAAATGGTTACACTGTAAAAACAAGTGTAATTTTAAAAACATTTCAAACACTTGTAAGAAAATCGCAAATGTTTTATTTTAGACGCAAGTGTTTTAGAATAAACATGTGTGCTTTTGACAAATTTCTTCTGTTTATCGTTAAACACTCGTGTTTTATTTTAAACAGTTTATAATGACGGTAAAGAAATGGCCCCAATGTATTGTTTAGCGATTTATCAACATAAAGTCGAGTGATCAGCTTCAATAGCAAAGCCGGACACTTTAAATAGTAAAAAACGTCATGTAACTAAAGCTTTAAACCATGCAATTCAGATAAAGAAAAGTAATTCCTGGTCTTTTTTGTATATGATTTCCTATGGATTATAATTGAAATTTGGTTGAAAAAAACTATAAGTACTGAAAAAAGGGTAAAATTAAACAAATACTAGACATGATCATCCGGGGGTGCAGCAATAAATATTGACAGAGGGTCATCGCTCAGATATTGTCAAAACGGATAAGCGTTTTTGACATATGAAAACTAAACACACAGAAAAACACTCGCGTTTTCGTAATATGATACACACGTGACCAGTCTTTAATACCGCCAAAGGTATCCAGTGTCCTAGCTGAAGCTGAGAGGGAAATGTACACAGGGCTAGAAGAATCATGATTACAATCTGGATTAAAAGGTACGTTTAATTGTTATAAAAATTATTGTCATCTAATTCGTGTTTTACTTTTCTTGTTTAATTTCATTGTGGAATTATCCTCGGACAAGCAAATTAGTATTAATATTTTAACCGATGTGGAATGTTTTGGTCGAAAGCCGCATCCCAGATTAATTTGGCGGCCATTTATTTACAAATGCTTTTACACGACTGACATAAGCGTTATAATATTTAATCCTAATATTTAATATAACTCTTTCTTTTGTGATCATTTAAATAAAATTGTTTTAAGTTAGGCTTAACTGCTGGGGTACAGCAAGGATTTTCATAGTAGTAAATTCTTCGTTTAACGAGGATAAACAGTATATCTTCCCATGTGATATAGTGATAAGCCTGACTAGTTTTCGTATGTGTATTCACAAAAGAAAATCTAAGAAACGACTGATTTACGAACGACAATACTCGACAAATTGTATTTTTGTTCATCTGAAAATCACCCCATTTAGGACCCCAATATATTTAGCAAGATAAGTTTTCTCCCTTGAAAGCAATCTTCTGTATTATTTTCCCGTAGTTTTTCAACAGACACACAAGTCACAACAAAGATGTTAGTTAATTTTTGTAAGACTATAATATTAACTATAAGATTACAAAATGTAAATTATGCTTCTTAATTGTTATCTCATAATCAATAGAAAAAATACATGACATCATGTCGGGTTAACTTAAGGTGTTTCACTGTTTTTGTTCCTGTGTAATCAGGGACTTTCTATAGTAAGTACTTAGTAT
The DNA here is from genome assembly GCF_021869535.1 of Mytilus californianus. Classification (NCBI taxonomy): domain Eukaryota; kingdom Metazoa; phylum Mollusca; class Bivalvia; order Mytilida; family Mytilidae; genus Mytilus; species Mytilus californianus. The sequence goes on along the minus strand of NW_026262679.1, from coordinate 23,910,821 downwards.
AGAAAGTCCCTGGTGTAATACTAATCATGCTAATAATGTAGTTTGTTGATTTGTGGGTATGTATGTGTATGTGTCTTTTGCATGTAAACTGTTATTAAAATTGAAAGAAAACAAATGAAAATCGAGATATCTACTGACAGTACAGTAGCAAATATAGAAAATTTCAGTGGCGGATCCAGAAATTTTCATAAGGGTGGGGAACTGACTGCCTAAGAGGGGGCCCGCTCCAGTCCTGCTTCAGTGATTCTTAGATAACCAACCAACAAATGGGGGCCCCCTACCTCCCCACCCTAAATCCGCCTCTGTTTTTTACACCTGAGACCTGGGACTATTATACTAACTTTAGTATAATAGTCCCAGCTGAGACTATACATGTACTGTTATAGATTTATATAGTCTCAGTTCATATGTACATTCTGTAGCAAGGACTAGGTCATGCTAGTGATTTAAATATTTATATTGAAAAAAAATCATGATTATGTTGCAACAATTAACCTGTTAACTGAACAAATATAAATTTTTCAGGATAAAATGTACTTCTGTCTTCAGAATTCCATTTTATTTAGTATAAGTTGTTGTACAAATGTAAGACTTTACAAGGAGGTAGAATATCAGGCTAAAGTTAAAGATTGTAAGACAAATTAGGTTTATGGCCTGCAATCATAATTGTGTTGCCTATCCAATTTAACTACCTCATTTGTCTATTATATTGTATCATATTTTATTTTACTGTTTTTCAGCAGTGAGTACATTGGACAGCATTCAAAAGAAAAAAAAATGAAGAACGCAGAAACAGGCAAAAGAAAAAAAAAAGAAAAAGAAGAAACACCTGAAATCATGGTATGTTATTTTTATGCCCCGGCCATAAGTGGCAGGGGCATACGTATAGTGCTACCTATGTCTATCCTTCTGTGACTTCAATATTTCCAAACAAAACAGTTGTCTTGACTTTGTTTTGAATAATGAAACATAAATGTACATATACTGAGTCATGTTAATATACATACATAAGAAAAACAATAGTTTTGAGATATTTGTATTTGTGTGTTGCAGTACATATTATCAGGGTCTACCTTTTAATTTAAAGTCAACATTTTAACCAGAGCATTACATGTAAGCTTAAGGGTCCTCATATGACCATGATTTCATTGAGAAGAAAACAGAAAAAAACATTGAAAATACAAACTTAGATTTATTGGTAGAGTCATGCCAAACAAAATAATATGTGTTTCAGGTTTCAGTCATTTTGTCGGTATTGATTACAAAAATGGGATGTAGGTACATATAAGAATAAAATGTAGTATGATTGCCAATTAGATAACTCTCCATCAGAGACCAAATGATGTAGAAGTAAGCAACTATAGGGTACTGTATGGCCTTCAACAATGAGCAAAACCCATAACCAAAAGTGCAAATGCAAGCTATCAATTCAAACAATGTACATTTTCGTACATTGTACATATAAATTATACGATTGCAGACTAAATATCATAAAAAAAAAATATTTCTGTTCCAGATATTGGATGAATTTTAATTTATCAAGATGCTGAAGTATAAATGAATATGAAGGTTATAGGAAGTAAACCTGAAAAAGTTCTGAGGTGTCTTACCAAAGATAAACAAAAAAAGAATTGAAGGTATGAATAGATTTACATAGTAACATGTATTTTTCAAGCAACTCCTATTTATAAAATCATTTTTATTCGTTTAAGATATTAACAAGATATGATAATTCATTTTTTATGACAGATATCATCAATATTTTGAGTATTATAATGAAAATAAACTGGTGTCATATATATTACCATTAAAAATTCAATATGACATAATATCTGTACATCAACATAGATGTATAAAAAGAAGATGTGGTATGATTGCCAATGAGACAACTCTCCACAATAGACCAAATGACACAGAAATTAACAACTATAGGTCACCGTACGGCCTTCAACAATGAGCAAAGCCCATAACGCATAGTCAGCTATAAAAGCCGGTCTTAGACCCCGAAATGTATCTACTGTGGACTTTATTTATAAGAGTAATATAATTGGTTGCTTATTAATAGAATGGTGTAACTAAAAAGATGTATAATGTTAACCCCATATGAAAGTACAGCTGAATAATTGCTTATCAGTTAACCCTTTTATAATGGAAAAGTGAGGTTTACCACTGATCTGTTAACCATTATTATCAGGGAACAGTGCAGCAATTCTCAGATTTGTTTACTTTCTTTTTTTGCGCACTCAGTCTTAACATTTGTCCATTAGTTTTCAAGGTTAAGGTTTTTTTTTCTCTCCAGAAAATCACTTTGAACACAATAAATTTGGTATCTGTTGATTTTTAATGAACTTTACACATATATCTGCATATGTTTTGTAATTAACTGTGCAATGTATAAATAGATTTTATTTAGAATGACAATATATCAACTCACAATTATTTTCAAGAAAAGGGGCATCTAGATTCAAGTATATTAGGTAGTAAAAATTCACCTTTAAGTTATAATTTAAACTTTATTACCTTCAAAGGCCATACATAAATGAATTGAACAATATTTCAGGAGGCAGAGTACAAATTTCTTCCTGAAACTGGATACTCAAAGGCAAAGGGAAGAAGTCGACTACTTTCATATCCATACATGAAAATGATGTTGAAAACGAAGTGGATAAGTACACAAAAAGCCACCATGAGAAGGGACTCAGATCAGCTTTATATTTGAAAGGAACAAGAACAATTAGAAATGTCAGATATAGCGACTGAAACTTTATATTATTTTACATGTTACATCTATTATACTTTATCAATCTTGGAAAATATTTGTGATTTTATAAAGAATAATTGCAATGAATAAAATTTCATACATTTTTTTTTATTTCTCATTATTTATGATGCCTATACAAAATTTTATATTAGTGTAGGAGATTACTCTTGGTATAACATGTACCTTGTTTTGGAAACAAACAACTGGTTGCACTATGCAGGGTATTTTTTAGTTCGAACATTAATGAGTAAATAATGACAAAATACTCCAGTCATGAAACCTGACAAGTTTAAAATATTTGGGGTATAGGAAACTGCAAAGGACAAATTTTAGTGGTAAGATTTTCTATACAAGCCAATGATACAGATCCTGTCATTTGAAGAGCAAAAGGAACAATACTAATGCTTAGCTAAAACACATTTTAAAAACACACATTTCAAAACATACAATGCAAAAACACTTGCGGTGTACACAAAAAATCACACATGTGTTTAAACAAAAACATATCTCATTTATAAACACTTCAAAGTGTTTTAAAAGTGTGTCTCCTTCATAAACACTTAAAAGTGTTTTATATTAAACGCTGAAGTGTTTTAGGTAAAAACAAGTGTTTCAAAATAAAACACTTTTAAAACACATATCAGACACAGTTTTAAAACACTTTTAAGTGTTTAGTTCTAAGCACTTGTGTTTTATATAAAACGTTTAAAATGTTTTTTACGTTTTAAACGTTTTATATAAAACACAAGTGCTTAGAACTAAACACTTAAAAGTGTTTTAAAACTGTGTCTGATATGTGTTTTAAAAGTGTTTTATTTTGAAACACTTGTTTTTACAGTGTATAACTCAATATTCTGGTCGATGAGTGGCAGGGGCATAAAAAGCAACAAGATAACCACTAAAAACAAAACAAAACAACTTCAGTATATAACAAAAAATTATTATTTTGAAACAACTTTTACATCTTACAGCAACCAAATTTATTATAGCAAGATTGATATGCACTTCAGAAAGTAATCTCTTTTTAAACAAAGCTCAATACATTGTAGTTGTTGTCATAAAGCAGTTCTTGTACACAATTATTCATTAAGTAGATTTATTTCATTTTGTTTTTATGTTGTATTATTTTTGTATACAAATATTTACCAATGATAGATTGTTTATTTTTTATTTTTTATTTTTTTTTTTGTGACATGAATTATGAATGATATCTACTGTCACTGTATACTTACAATGCAGTTAACTGTGTACAGTTACTGAAGATATTCTCAGGCAAGGTTACCAGTAGATTGTTACTCAGATCTCTGTAAATAGAACCAGTTGAACTTAAACATCAGAAAAAAGTTCATTATACAGCCAAATTCACATGCTTTTTTTCCATTCATTAACCAAACAGGATTTTTTTCATTTATTAAACACCAAGCTATGTCCATTTAAATTGGTACAACAAAAAAACATATCTCATTCAATTAAACTTCAGTTATGTGCTAATTGGCTTTAAAAAAGAACTAACAAACTAATTTGATGAAGGTTAAAAGACAAACAAAAATGGTAACTGAAAAAAATCACTTCAAACTAATAATAAAATACAAGCAAGTTACTTACAATCTTCTGAGGTTCGTCAGTGAACCTATTTCAGGAGTCAAGTGAGTTATCTTGTTTACATCCAAGTATCTGTTGAAAATAGGAAAAAAACAGATATCATAAATGTTTTTACAGTAACAGTTTTGTAACACAAAGTTTATAAAACATCTTTCGTCTGCAAATCAGCTTATTTGTAAAAAATAACTTGAAGCATTTAAGATAATGTAAACTTTACATACATCTGTACAATCAGCACATAATTCATAAAACAGAACAATACATAGATTGAGATAAAATATTAAAATCTATGGAAAGCTCTTAAAACCAAATCACATTATTAAATTTCGCACCACATATTTAGAGAAAATTATTTGAATTTTAGAAAAAGCAGTCATCTTCAATAGAAAATTAATGATCAATTTCAGAATTTTACAACCATTTCCTGCAAATTGTGCAATTGGCTCACAATTTTTTTAAAAATTGAAGCCATTTCTATAGACTTTTTGACAATATCGTATTCTAAAGTAATGTCAGCAAAAGATGTCTCACTCAGAGAATTCAGGAAAACAGGAAACAGATTTTTGAAAGAATATTTCTGTTATATAAAGTTTTTAAAAAAAATTAGCATTTACAAAGTAGACCTCTAAGTCTACTTAAATCTCTATGTTCTTGTTGAAATAAGAACTTTCATAACAGTTTTTAGGCAGGGTTTTCTTTTTGCAGTTCAAGTCAAGTTGAGTCTAATTCTGTAAAGTGGCTTAAAAAAAAAGAGACCACTTCAATGGTCTCTTGGTAGCATGTTCCCCTGTGTATAAAGTTGTGTGTTCGAACCTGCAAGTATTCTTGCAGACTGTGAATTAGCATGTTAAAAAATCCGGCTCAGCGTGTAAGTCTGGTACAAAGCAAGGTTAGTACTCATATAACATCGATAGGTCCTCATCCTGAATAAGATTTTAATCAGACATCCATCATCATCATTTAAAAAGAAGATGTTTTTTTTTACATCAAACCAATGAACTATCAGGTAAGGTAAACAATAGAAGTAACTCACAATTCTGTCGTATCTTGTGGTATACCACTTGGAATCGTACTCAAGTTCTTTCTGCTACATCTAACTACAGTACCAGTACAGGTACAGCTCTGTGGACAAAAGGCTCTAGGGTGACAACTGTCAACTGATTCTGCAAATATAAAACTACATTTAACTTTCACTGTACAGCTGCACTTGAAGGCAAACAACTCTATTATAGGGCAGCAGATGTGTCTTGGCAGTTAAATTTTAAAAAGTGAATACCTAACAAAAATGAAATCTTGGTTGTTGGAGTAGGCATATTTTATGTAGCTTTCCAAAACTACCGAGAAATATCTGTAGATGCAGTTAAAAATAAAGTAAAAACATAAGTGTTTCAAGAGTCAACTAGTAAAAGCTGAGAATCTCATATCTTTCAATACAAATTATTAAGTAAATTACAATGATTATAACATGAAATTTTACATGAAGTGTTTTGAAAATATTCTTTGTAATTCATGGACCTTCTAAGCACAGGTGTTAATGAATTTTTGGAGGATCACTTATCTTAGCCAGCAATAAACCATTAACAAAAAAGTATGATAATTACACACAATAGGATAATGTCTAACATACAAAAGAATATTGCTAATATAACAATAATTATAATGGATACTTTAATTACTTTCTCTAACAGCCTCACTCAATGAAGAATTATAAATGGACCATTGCAATGCTTAATTACAGACTGCAACAACAAGCTCTGCCTATACAGTTTACGTGTTTGACAATAAATTTTAGATAAATGGAGAATTCATGACAAAATTCAGTTTAGTATCACATTTCTGTTAGTCTTTTGCACATGCTTCTTGGAAATATATAGAAAATAAAGCAATAACCCTACAACAGCTGGATACACTCCCATTCTTTAATACAATGGTACAACACAGGGTTAAAACATTTTGTTGTCTTAGTTCAGTTCATGTGTGAATGCTTCAGTTTTAAAACTCTAAATAAAATTACAATAAAATTCAACCATGCCAGTAAACTTTAATTATAATACTGTGCTCATATATAAATGGAAATGACCACTCCCTAGAGAATCTGATTAACATATGTATGGAATATGGTGTTACACATTTTGACAATTACTTACCGAGTGGACCATCACTACAGCAGGGAGGTATACCAATATTGCATCCTCTATCACTGCTCTCTGTAATAAAGATGAGGCATTAACATTTAAAAGGAATTATATATGTCACTTTCAACATTAAAACTATAGAATTAACTAATTTTTTTTAATTACCAGTATTAAAATGAAAAGTAGGGAACTAAAATGGATAAAATACAGAAAAAAGAGATGATAGGGGAAATTACAAGTAATAATTTGTTTACCTAATTTTTAACTTGTTTTAAGAATTCATTTCAGTCCTTGACTCATATAATTTCATGGATACCAATTCTCGTGGATTGAGGGAAAATTGTATCATTGTGAATGTTTGATTTTGTGGTACTGCATAAGTCTGCAAACAATCATATAGAAAATATGTGCTTTGTTGAACATTTAAATTAACAACACGAAATAAAAAAAAAACTGGTATCCCACGAATAAAAATGAATCTACAGTAAACATTTTTTTTTAACTTATGTACAAAATAAACATGTATGTTACAATATGTGGCTAGTGACTGTGATAACATACACGTTCAGAAAATGTCATAATAATCAACACTCGTAACACATAAAATATTTCACCAAATTAAGTCTTTCAAATGATGATAGCTTAAATTACTAACCTTCACAAATAAAATCTTTTGCCTTTAGATCTGTGATAGCAGAGTCCTTAAACTGATGAGGTGCATTACAAGTTGGATTACCAGTTATAATGTTCCTCATACTTAACCACTCAGGTAACCAACCCAGATGACAGTTACAGTTAAATGGGTTACCTTCCATGTTTCTGAAAACAAAAACACAATGTTCAGGCAATTGTACCATAATACACCCACCAGGGGATCATGAAAAAATACCAGGATGTACTCTAGTTTAATTCAGCTAGCTTAAGAATAAATATTTCAGTAGTATACTGTCCATACATGAAAAGAATTCATTCTTTATGTTGATTTCACATGTAGGATTGTGGGTAGTAATTTGGTAGATTATCTGAATAGGATCCAGTATTTCAGGGACATGATGAGGACAGACTTTTGACTTAGGAGGGGTATTTGTAATCCAAGTGATTTAAGCATGTGAAGAATACTTTAGGTCATACAATGAAATCTTTCTCCTTAAAAATAACTTTAATTTGTGAAAATTTAATCTTTCAATTTTGATTTTAAAAACTATGCACTGGAATCACTATAACAATTTCATAAAAGAACCAGTAAGAAATTTGTTATTGTTGACCACTTAATTTAATAAGTAAACAAAATGTGTATGCTTTTCTATGAAATCCCTTAAAAAATAGTAGTATCAAAGTTACCAATAAACTCATCATAGATACCAGATTAAAAATTATGTATGCGGCAGTATGACACGCACAAAAGACTCATCAGTGATGCCTGAAGTTAAAAAGGCCAAATAAAGTACGAATTAATAACCAAGTAAAATCTATTTGTTAAATATTGTAAAGCTCTAACATAGGATTAAACTGATAATGCAAGTTTTTTTTACTAAAACACTTAGTTCAGAGTTTCATGGCTAGAACAAGTAATCAGCATGAATAGGGTTAGCTACTACTGCAGAGTAACCTATTTGTATACTAGAAATTCTATTGTTTACCAGGACCCTATGCTTAAGAGAGATTTCAATGATATCCCCTTTACGTAACTTCAATGACTTTCAAAGGTACAAATAAAATAGGCAGTACTTAAGTCTAAATTTTGAAGAATGAAATAAGTTTTTATATGACACAATCTAACTTTACATGTTATTGATAAGGTGACAATTTATCACAATAACACTAACACTTTTATACACTTAATTCATCCTGATTAACTTTGATTAATTATGTATTTAAACATTTTGATAAATGTGAAGTATTTTTAAGTATTTCTTTGTAAAGGAAGGATGAACTGGTCTAGACAGTTAAGTATCTATTTATTGACTGATTAATGGACTTAATAAAAATTTGAATTGGAAGTCCTTGAAGTATATCTGAGGACACCTGGTATTCCAAAAAAATCATTGACATATAGAATGAAATCTAATTATTTATAGAATTCACTAGCAGCCAATCAATTCAAAGAGATTCAACGCTATAAACATAAAGTTTTAATACTTGGTGAAAGTAAAAGTATACAGATTCATTGAATTCTATACATGGATGGAGGAGATCGTGAAAATTATATATACTCAATGAAATGCAGATATTCCAATGGCTATGACTTGAATTTACAAGTCAGAAGCAACAATTTCAAACTCCCATCAAACAATGATTTTCCTAACAAAAATAACCATAAAATTTGCATCCATAAACATAAACCAATTCTCATAGTATTTGATATATCTAATATCAATCATGTTAAAATGCAACATTCTACACAATATGTAAATGTTGCAAAGAAAGCATGAATAAGCCTACAGGATGAATAGTTCATTTTAAAAGTAAACTATAAAAAAGATCAAGAGAAAACTTACAAACGTGCTAAATAATGTTGTTTATCAAACACACCCTCCATCACACATCTGATCTGATTATTAAATAATGACCTGAAAATAAAGAGAATATTATAAGTAAATACTTCTAAGGAAATTATATTCTATGAATAAGATAGCAATATGGTCAAATCTTAAAATTCAAACATATCAGAAGTACACAATATGTATGGCATTCTGGGAAATCTATGTATTCAGGAATATCGCTAAATTTGACTTCATATTTTTTATTATAATGATACAAAATGGCAAAAATCATAAATGTTAAGCATTCATTTATTGGATTTTTTTTTTATCTGATAACAAAATGTTCTTCTTGATCTTAATAAGATTTAACCAAATAAAAGAAGCAATGGTATAACCTGTTGAAAAAATATTGATGCTTTAAATAAATATCTGAAGCAATGATTTTGCCTCCAGGAAACAATCAAATATATTTCTTGGCCTCACCAGTAACATAAACACTAACCAGACAGTAGAAACTATGCTATAGCCTCCAGAAAACATTAAAGATTATTTATTAATTTGAATAAAAGATAGATTTATCTTGATACATCAGTAACAACAGCCAGAACATTTACACTGCTTTATATGCAGATAATTATCTAATTTTCCTGTAGCTGCTTCTGATAATTCGAACAAAAACATAAAATCATCACTTTCATACAGCTACATAACATCATCACTTTCATACAGCTTTTAAACTTATTACCTAAATGTATGTATCACCCAAAACTTGTTATTATGCTACGTTATTACTACATGTTATTTCATTAAGTTTTCCATATCACATCACTAGTTTTACATAAAATATGACATGTATCAACCTTGAAATGTAGTTTGTCACGATATCTTGATCAATATTTATGCTATAACAAAATATTGTAAAAAAACAAGAAATTTTAACCCCAAACTTTACATATAAATATTAACATGGGTAAAAATGACTTTCTGGGGAAATAATCAGCAACCATACCCAAGTTTATAAGATAGAAAAGGCACCATCAAAACTAATATAAATAATGTATATAAAGCATCAAAACAAACTGTATATGTATTTGCCTCTTTAAGGACAAGTTACAGTAAATGGGCTATGGCACAGATTTTGGTAAAACTTTGGCTTGTTGAACTATAACTGAAAATGGAAAAAAAAATGCATTTATCTCCTTTTCTTTTTTTTTTTTTTAAATATTACTGATTGAATTCTTTCAAAATAGATTAAAGGGGCATTAGCTACGAGATATAAAAAAAATTAACATATGATTTTTTTTTTTTGTTCAATCATTAATGAATTTCAAAGTGAAATAAAGAAATAATAATTCGCTTTTAGCAGCCAATTTGGTTCAATTTTGTCAAAATAAGCTAAGAAACATTGCTGATGAATTATTCACTTGCAAATGAATAATTCAACCTCATTGAATCCGTATTCATGTGACCTTCAATTAAACCCCATAGCTGGACCTGGGTTATGTATGTATTCAGCTATTAAAAGGAAAATAATGTCAACATTGAAAGTGAAACAAGGCTGAACCATTTGGTTGACTGATTTGATCCACAAAAAATCATTCTTATACAGGTAAAAACGATGATAAACATACTTTTTAACCTACAGTATGAAATCAAACAGACTAAGAAAAAATCCAATTGCACGTGGTCACTATCTGTTTATATTTATATTTATGTTGATATCGGATTGTATGACCATCGGCAGTCTTCGGAGGTCATCTCGATGGTTAATTAGATGACATCTAGACAAAAATACACACGAAATGTTGATACATATTATCGAGTCCATGCATTGTTAATTGTTTATTTAAGACTTTTTGTAATTTGGATATACCTTTTTCTATGTTATAAATCAAATCTGAGAATTTGAGTCAAATCGGTGAACATGAATTTGACAGCTAATGCTCCTTTAACATTTGTATAAAAAGCAAATAGAAATTTATGTATCAACAACAATTATTTTTTAAGAAAAAAATCTATGGAGATTTGATGATTCTTAAATAAATTTAAGAATGTTTTGCACCAATTCTATGTGCTTGAAATACATTATTTTTTCAATTTTCAGTTATAGTTCAACGAGCCAAAGTTGTATGCAAAATTTTACCAAAATCTGTGACATAGCCCATTTACTGTAACTTGACCTTAAGCAGACTTTATATAAGCTTCCATATTCATACTCAAAATTACCCTGCATGTGTTTCCCTTATTTTAAACAAGGTACCATTTAAATATTTTAAAAAAATAATGTATTTCTAATTTTCCCTAAATGTAACAACAAATGTGTGAATCTAAGTGAGATATTTTGAAGCTTACTTAACTGTAAACACTTATACACATTTCATACTTTGATGTATTTTGTATAATGGCTATAAATTCTAAAAGATTAAACAAAATCATTTACAGTTTATAGGAAAGAATTTATCAGCTATTATCAAATTTAATATCAGCTGGAAATAGCTTTATGTTTTCATTTTAAAGTAATACTTAATCCATTTACTTTACAAACATAATTCTTGTAAAATATTCTGTAATATGTAACATTCCACATTAAGGAAATAATAACAAGCATTAGCAGTATGAAAAAATAAAAGAACATTATAGACATTCTTCTTTTGAGTTTATTTCGATACACTTAAATATAGTACAAAAAGATACAGATCTTGCTGTATAGTTTAGTATTGTTCAATCATACTTTGTACAAAGATTTCATCAAATGTAATTGGATATCCTGCATTAATCATGCTTTTACCATAAAATAAGTTCAAAATTCTGAAAGTCTCCCCCTCCTAAATTATTGAAATCTGTCCTTTTCAATTAATCATGATATCTTTGTATAAATTAGATACTGTCAACCAATTTATTTTTGCGGATAGTTTATTTCGCTTTTAACACTTTCTAGTCCACTTCGTGGCTGTTTAATTTTCGCGATTTTCTAATTGAATGGATGTAGTTTAATGAGGAAAGATCCAAGTTTAACATATTCGCGACGATTTATATTCGCGTAATTTTTCTACTCGCGAAAGTCGTGAAAATTAGTTGGTTTACAGTAAACTAAATCGTCCTAACACCCTTAAGGGTGTGTATCTAATAAACAAATGATGTAGAGATCTATTCCAAAATGGTTGAAAGACATTTGACAGGTGACAGGACCATAGATTGACTACGATGGATTCTACTTTATCCTAGATTTACCAATACAACAACCTGTCGCCAAACTACCCCCTAATCCTGACCCTCTGCTATAGGGTAACACTGTATACTTACAAGTGACGGATATTTGGCATCTCTGAGAATGTTGTATTACTTATACATGTTATCTGGTTCTTGTCCAAAGAACTATAAAGAAAATGTTTAAAAGTAAAATGAACACTTCATAAATAAAACATTTACAATTGGATAACAACATATCACTTACTAGACACAGTTTACTATAATCTGTGGCATATAGCAAAGAACTTTAAAGAGGATCAATTAATTTTTAGACAGTAAACTAATTCTTTCTGGGTCTGTTGGATATTAAAGCTGATTCTACCTTGTAGTGAGTGACAAGGTCATAAATGACCATATAGATATTTTTTGGTTGTCTGGCATCATTTGGATGTTGTCTCAACCTTTACACAGCATCTTTTTTTTTAAATCGTAATAAATACTGAATTTTAGCAAAAACATTTTGTCTCGTTCTGCTGCTAAATCAGCAATATGTTTTGATCTGTATCCAAACTACCAATAAACTACCCTGATTTATGATAAATTTGATAAGAAGTTATAATAATAATAATAAAGAGGTCCTTGATTTTGGCAATAGATTTGGTATAAAATCACTAGATTACTGAAGATTCTGGCATTGTCTAACAATAATTTTGGCAATGATTATAATAACAACAATGAGGAAATAGCTGTCAATAGTTTCCATATTAATCTGATTTATATGTCTAGGTTAATATGTAGGAGTATCAATGATAGAAAACAAGTCATTTTGATTCACAGAAGATAAGTCACATGCAAACTATTTTTGGATTTTGTGGTAAATTTGCAGATTTATTTGATGTTATCAAATGATGATTTTTCTGTCAAACATCGATAAAGTTTCTACAATACTGTTGTTTTCTAAATCTTTCTAAACAGTACAGTTGAAATTCTATAATAATTTTACAATTTATACTTGGTGTATCAGAATTGAAATGTGATTTTATCAATACATATTTTAATGTCAAGCTGAAATGGACCAAGTCCAGAATGAGCTCAGTTCATTGGAATTTACTTTGTGTTAACATTTTTTTATATATGCTGAAGCAAAATAACAGAATAAACATTGAAATTGAGTGCTCTGTCTGATTTAACATACTACAGCTGCTCAGTCTGATTTAACATACTACAGCTGCTCTGTCTGATTTAACATACTACAGCTGCTCAGTCTGATTTAACATACTACAGCTGCTCTGTCTGATTTAACATACTACAGCTGCTCAGTCTGATTTAACATACTACAGCTCAGTCTGGTTTAACATACTACAGCTGCTCAGTCTGATTTAACATACTACAGCTGCTCAGTCTGATTTAACATACTACAGCTCAGTCTGGTTTAACATACTACAGCTGCTCAGTCTGATTTAACATACTACAGCTCAGTCTGATTTAACATACTACAGCTCAGTCTGATTTAACATACTACAGCTGCTCAGTCTGGTTTAACATACTACAGCTGCTCAGTCTGATTTAACATACTACAGCTCAGTCTGATTTAACATACTACAGCTCAGTCTGGTTTAACATACTACAGCTGCTCAGTCTGATTTAACATACTACAGCTCAGTCTGATTTAACATACTACAGCTCAGTCTGATTTAACATACTACAGCTCAGTCTGGTTTAACATACTACAGCTGCTCAGTCTGATTTAACATACTACAGCTCAGTCTGATTTAACATACTACAGCTCAGTCTGATTTAACATACTACAGCTGCTCAGTCTGGTTTAACATACTACAGCTGCTCAGTCTGATTTAACATACTACAGCTCAGTCTGATTTAACATACTACAGCTGCTCAGTCTGATTTAACATACTACAGCTGCTCAGTCTGATTTAACATACTACAGCTCAGTTTGATTTAACATACTACAGCTCAGTCTGATTTAACATACAACAGCTCAGTCTGATTTAACATACTACAGCTGCTCAGTCTGATTTAACATACTACAGCTCAGTCTGATTTAACATACTACAGCTCAGTCTGATTTAACATACTACAGCTCAGTCTGGTTTAACATACTACAGCTGCTCAGTCTGATTTAACATACTACAGCTGCTCAGTCTGATTTAACATACTACAGCTGCTCAGTCTGATTTAACATACTACAGCTGCTCAGTCTGATTTAACATACTACAGCTCAGTCTGATTTAACATACTACTGCTCAGTCTGATTTAACATACTACAGCTGCTCAGTCTGATTTAACATACTACAGCTCAGTCTGATTTAACATACTACAGCTCAGTCTGATTTAACATACTACAGCTCAGTCTGATTTAACATACTACAGCTGCTCAGTCTGATTTAACATACTACAGCTCAGTCTGATTTAACATACTACAGCTCAGTCTGGTTTAACATACTACAGCTCAGTCTGGTTTAACATACTACAGCTGCTCAGTCTGGTTTAACATACTACAGCTGCTCAGTCTGATTTAACATACTACAGCTGCTCAGTCTGATTTAACATACTACAGCTCAGTCTGATTTAACATACTACAGCTGCTCAGTCTGATTTAACATACTACAGCTCAGTCTGATTTAACATACTACAGCTCAGTCTGATTTAACATACTACAGCTCAGTCTGGTTTAACATACTACAGCTCAGTCTGGTTTAACATACTACAGCTGCTCAGTCTGATTTAACATACTACAGCTGCTCAGTCTGATTTAACATACTACAGCTGCTCAGTCTGATTTAACATACTACAGCTGCTCAGTCTGATTTAACATACTACAGCTGCTCAGTCTGATTTAACATACTACAGCTGCTCAGTCTGATTTAACATACTACAGCTGCTCAGTCTGGTTTAACATACTACAGCTGCTCAGTCTGATTTAACATACTACAGCTGCTCAGTCTGATTTAACATACTACAGCTGCTCAGTCTGGTTTAACATACTACAGCTATGCTATTGTTCTTTTATTTCATTCTTTGGATTAGTTTGTTTGCATGTGATCGGTTTTTTTTTTTTGGGGTGGGGTGAATATCATAAGAAAAGGAGTAGGTGCAGTATGGACCTGGTCTGGTCTGCATTATTTAAGATTTACATATTTCAAGTTGATGCATAACCATGTGAGTAAATAAAATAGACTGATTTTTGTCTATAGCTTATTTTCATATGACATTGACATTTACAAACAAAATAAATTTTTTAAGTCAGATAGATTTCTTGCAAAAAACATAATGTTAAAGGATTTTTTTTGTCGACATGTGTGATGTTTCTGGTCCTCAATGTCAATGGAAATTGACCTGTTTTTATTTAATTTGGTGGAGAACTGAAATTTATGTCAATTAAGATATCAAAAATAGACCCTGATATTGATGAATTTGTGGAGATTTGAATGTGTCAATAAAAAATGCTGATACCAAACCTACTCCTTCCAGGATAAAACTAATCTTTTTCTGAATACTTTATTTTTTGTTAGATTCAAGGTAACCATTTGGTTTGTTTAATGTTGATAAATACATGATATCATAAATAGAACCATTACTTACATGGTATGTACTGATCTTAATCCATACAACATCTTCATCGAAAGTTTACTAAGTTTGTTGTCGGCTAGATTTCTGGAAAAACAAAAGATTTAATTAAATGATTAATTAAAAAATAACAGGCATGTAAAAGGAAATGTTGGTTATACATCAATGGGACAGAAAACCAACATCACAAAAAAAGCAAAAAGACATCTATCATATATAATAGCTTACTTCTACATCATTTCAACTCCGGAAGATAGTTGTCTCATTGGCAATCATTCCACATGATCCATATCCCTTATATTTTTATTTTGAAATGCAAGACATTAAGACTATTATTAATAGTATACTTTGAACAAATTATCAAGATAAAGCAACATATTTCAAATTAAACAGCATCCTAAAACATGAACAGAACATCCAGACATTGAATTAACAGCCTCCTAAAACTTGCCAAACTCAAAGTAAGATAATTTGTCTAAATATATTCTACATCATCTTATGAAATGCATGCTGGACACACAATGAGCCACTTACAACTGATCGATGATATTTTTTAATGTCATATATAAAGGCTGAAATTATTGCTTTGTAGATGTTTATAATCTCTGATTCAGTTCCACCCTGTCTTCAATTCCATATTATTTTTTATACTTACATTTCTAATAGTTTATCTGCACCATCAAAAGCCATATCTTGTATGAAATCTATCAGATTATTACTGAAATCTCTGAAGGAAAAAAAATTACTGATCAGAAATCAAATGTACAGAAATAAAACCACAGATTTATGAACAAATAACCCACTTACCCCGATGTATGTCATCAATCAGGTCTGATTAGATATAACTACCTGTTTAAAAATACTAAAACTTTATTTTTATGTTTTTTAATAAATGGTATAAAAAGGTGTATATTTTTTTCCCTCACTTAATGGATACCATGTGATCATAGACATTAACTTTTTCGACACTGACAAGATATGATACACATAGTATAGTAGCATCACACACTTAGTAATGTTGAAGATCACCAATATCATATCATAAATCTTGTCTTTTTACTGCAGAGGCCAAAACAAGTGCATTAGTTCTTAAATCCAGTGCTACTGTTGATGTTGATTTGTTTTATTTTATTCAAAAGTCACAGACTTTTTTGTCAATAACTAAGTAGATCTCTGAATTTGTTATTAATATCTATAAAATCTAAGATATGGCATTGATAAGAACACATATAATCATTTCTATTTTATTGCAAAACAGCCAATTTTTTTTCCACGGAGCAAAACAGATTTCTTTTAGCTCAAGGAAGACAGACTTAGGAAAATAACATTTATAAATTGAGATCAGCTTTTTGCTATTTAATGGTCAAAATGAAATTCTGGGAGTACTAAATTACTGTTCTTGGCCATACACTTTGTTTAATCTTAGGTTAATATTCCTTCTTATACTTACATGGATCGTAAGCTATCTAACAGGGTCAACATTTCAGACAGAGAATCTATTCTTGTTAGCTTGTTTTTGTTCAACTTCCTGTTAAAAAAGAAAGTAATTCTATGTACTTCAAGAAACATTACTTAAATTACATGTAAATAGTGAAATGGGCAGTTGTGGTTCCCTGTAGTTAGAAACTTAGAAAGTTGTAGAGGCTAGATATTCTTTATGTTACATCCCGACAGGTAGAAATCCAATGTATCTTTCATGAACATTTAAGTCTTTTAGAAAATGTGTTGGTCAACACTAGAGGTAAAACTAATTTGCTCAAATACAAATATTTAAACCATTTTATGCTTCTTTCTGTTTATTTTTTTTCTGTTACATTTTTTGTTTTTAATGTCACTATCTCATCCATTTATATTTCATTTCCACATTTTGATGAAAAGCCAACTTACAATGAGGTAGTGTAAGTCGGAATGCCTTTGGGTATAGCTGTAAGTCCTCGTCCAGAACAGTCTACTACAGTACCAAGACACACACAGGAGTCAGGACATGCCATGTCTACCATACAATTCCCAGCATTCTCTGTTCTATGATTTTCTGCACCTACAATTATTTACACAAATTTAAATATAATTGAACACTTACAAGATACTTCTATAAAGTTACACTAGTTATTAAAACTGTAAATAAGAGTTCTCTCAAGAGAGTGGATATGTTTCAATAGAACACAGATTTTACTGCATATATACATGTATCCTGCACAATTTCAAGCTGTTCATACAAAAATACAATTATTCTGGGACTTTTTATCCAGAGTTCATAGTCTGAGCAGCTTGGACAACATTGGTTTTAATTTAGTATTTCTGGCTGCATGGGTCATCATTACCCAGCATGAATAGGTAACAATGCAGCTCTTAAAGTAAATAATTAATTTTGTATTACATCTAATGTGTTGAATCAATTCTGAGAGTATACCGTATATGTATAATATATACAGCTAAAAGTTAAGTAACTAATAAAAATAAATAAATGAGCGATGCCAATGTTATTCAGTATCAATGAAAAGATCACATAAAACTTTTCACTGATTGCAATGCAAACCATTCACAAATGAGGAGCCCAATTTGAAAAATGGTAAAACCACAAATAATATATAACCTCTATGTGTTCATTCTGGGAAAAGTTATGGCAAAAAACATTTACATTTACACAGGGTCAACTTAAAACAAACCTCATTTACACAGGGTCAACTTAAAACAAACCTTTACATTTACACAGGGTCAACTTAAAACAAACCTTTACATTTACACAGGGTCAACTTAAAACAAACATTTACATTTACACAGGGTCAACTTACAACAAACCTCATTTACACAGGGTCAACTTAAAACAAACCTTTACATTTACACAGGGTCAACTTAAAACAAACATTTACATTTACACAGGGTCAACTTAAAACAAACATTTACATTTACACAGGGTCAACTTAAAACAAACCTCATTTACACAGGGTCAACTTAAAACAAACCTCATTTACACACGGTCAACTTAAAACAAACCTTTACATTTACACACGGTCAACTTAAAACAAACCTCATTTACACAGGGTCAACTTAAAACAAACCTCATTTACACAGGGTCAACTTAAAACAAACCTCATTTACACAGGGTCAACTTAAAACAAACCTTTACATTTACACACGGTCAACTTAAAACAAACCTTTACATTTAAACTTGCTGACTTTAGCTGTAGCTATTTTCTTTCTCTCCATTCTACGGGGACTTTCACATCGAGCACCACTGGTCTCTATGGGATTCTTAATCAGATACTCAACAAGCCATCCTAGGTTACAATCACAGATAAAGGGGTTTCTTCCAAGGTGCCTAAAAGCATAAATATATTCTATAGGATTCAAATTCACACATAACAAGACCATTATATTGCCTCAATAACAAAATCAATGATCTTCATAATTCTGAATGACTTACTTTTGAATACTCATCTTGGTAATATTTTTAGGTTATGACTAGCAAGTTTTATAGTTTATGGGTCCCTTTCATAAACTTGGGTCAATCTATTGTAAAATCATTTGAATATGGCTGATTTCAATACCAATCAGATTTTTTAAATATCTCTTCATAGAATTTTAATTTAACTGACCAGTTGTATGAAAATTGAAAACACACGAAGGAACTATGGTATAAAAAGTATCCTGATCTTTCTCTAGTTGTAAATACTGTTTTTACATGTTTCACAAATTTTCTGATTTTGTATGTCTTTATATCTCATACAACTATTACTAGGATTTTTGTTTACCACATCAGACAATTTTACCTCAGTTGTGATGTAATTTTTTAATATCTTTTGATTCTTAATTTATCTGTCTTGACATGTGATTGTTTTTACTATATAATGGCTATCACTTTTAAAATATAAAATGATTTATAAAATAATACTTACAGTGTCTGTATATTCTGTAGAGGTTCAAATGTTCCATTGCCAAGTGATTGGATCTGATTATCATATAAAGATCTGAAAAAAAACTACCCAAGTCAAATACAATATTATTTTATTGTCTCCTCAGATGAGAACAGATGAACTTTAAATTGTCATTTTAAATATATATTTTAGTGCCCCTTTAATACAGTTTCATTTTCTGCATATATTTCATCACATCTAATTACAACCTGTAATTTTGCTTTCTTGAAATAGGAACTTAAAATGCCATCTTTAATTATCTAAGATAAATGTGAGTTGTAAACTTTGTTGATCTTTAATAAGTTACAATGTATCAAAATCAGTTTCCAATAAAGCTCGAGATCAGACAAAATCAATTGTCTTACAACACAAAATATAGACATTGTTATTAATACATGTCTGATATCCAGATATGAAAGATAAAACTCACAGAAGATTAAGGTTATATAGGTCTTTGAAAGCATCCTTCCTTATACATTTGATCTTGTTTGCATTTAATAATCTACAAATAAAACATGCTATTATTGCAAAAATAAAAACAATGAATGTCTGCAATAAATGTTAACAAGTATAACCTTTTTTAAAGCAGTTTTCCAGGTAACTAGGTGTTCCAGTTGTTAAGAAGAAAGAAATTCAGTCGCTGAAATAGCTTGGTTAGAATATTTTTATTAACTGTACTTGCTCTTTACTAACAACCTTTCACTTAAGCAATTTACTAACAGTTATCATCAGTGGATTAATTCAAATTGCTACTTTGAAAAAAAATTGACCATTAGGTTTTGTGTAAGTGTAAAGCCTTTGTAAGCATAGTAACACTTGTACAAGTTTGGGTGTATAAGAAGAAGTAATTGTGTATTGCAAGTGTATCTCAATTGCAAAATCTCACTAATATGATTTAAGTGATATACATTTCCCCAATCATTGAATGAAGGTCCATTAAAAACAAAATATAAACATTAAACATTGTATACAACTTACAATAACTGTAGTGACGAAAGACCATTAAATACACCGTGTGGTAGGTCTACTATTTTGTTACCATAAAGTACTCTGAAATGAAAATACAATATATTAAAGGATCTCAGATAACAAATCTTTTCTTTTTGAATGATAAATATAAGAGATTTTTATAATATAGAAAATTCTCATTATGGCAAACTGTAAAGATTAATATTATAACTGCATGTTTAGAACTCCACTCAAATTATCAAAAATTTTGTGTGTATGGAGATCATTCTTGTTCTCTTTTCTAACATTACTTTTTACTAAACAGAATTATGACTTAAACCTACATTTAAAAAAAAGCTTTCTAAATAATTATACTGTTGTAGCTAAATCTATAAACTTACAAAGAATTGAGAAATAACTGTCCAGCAAAAGCATCAGCATGGATCTTGGATATTTGGTTGTTGCTGAGGTCACTGGAAAATAAAGAAAATCTATTTACAATGTCAGTTTACAAACTATAAATACATAAAACTATGGATTCTTAACTACAGTTAGATATATATTTATACCCGTAATGTTTTAATATTTTTCATTATTTGGATAGTTGGACGTGGATGGCAGTTCCCTGATGCTTCTGTAAAATTTTTCAAAGTTTTCATAGAACATTTAGAGCTAGACATATTGTGTGGACACCTGCCTATTGTTGAAGACTATATGTTACCCACTACATGTCTTTTGGTTATTTTTGTTGTCTGGTTGCTGTCTAATTGACATACATCCCACATCTTCTTTTATCTATAACATCCAACAATGGACAATTGGCAACCTTATAAGGCAAGCTCTACATTGTCCTAAATCTTAGACAAGTGCAAACCTTATAAGGCAAGTTCAATATTGCCATAAATCTTAGACAAGTTCCACCTTATAAGGCAAGCTATATATTGTCCCAAACCTTAGACAAGTGCCAACTGTATAAAGCAAGTTCTATATTGCCCTAAATCTTAGACAAGTGCAAACCTTATAAGACAAGCTCTATATTGCCCCAAATCTTAGACAAGTGCAAAACAAATAACCAAATAGCTGACACCAAATTCTCAATATTCAGAAAAGTCATAGAGACAAGGTCAACATTTTCCGTATGTTAAATTGAGGCCTAATTTAAGTTTTTGTGGTAACAATAATACTACAAAACCAAGTATAATGGCAATTCTTCTCAAAAAAGAAAACTAATTTAGAAATAATTCTTTTATGCTAATTTACATCATACTGACATGTAAAAGGTCACTATAAATTGACCTTTCTAGTGTTGCAGAAATTGAGAATTACTTGAAATGAATGGTTGTCATGCAAATATTACGTAATGGATGTACAGAAAAAGGATATCGTTCGTCAATAATAAGACAAGATTGTAATCTTAATTACTCTAAATCCTCTCAAATATGCATTTAAATGAAAATTTCTGCAGATTTCTTATTCAATAGTAAAATGGTCACATTTTACCATAACTTTAAAATTCAAATTCCCACACAAGTACAATTATAAGGTCAATAATGGAAGGTCCAGACTTAGTCCATTTATTGCAACAGACTAAAAAATTAAAATTAGAGATCTATGAATATGTAACAATTAACATATTAAACATTATTGTAATATATACATAAATTATTATTTAAAGTGAATGTTTGTTC
The DNA here is from genome assembly GCF_021869535.1 of Mytilus californianus. Taxonomy (NCBI): domain Eukaryota; kingdom Metazoa; phylum Mollusca; class Bivalvia; order Mytilida; family Mytilidae; genus Mytilus; species Mytilus californianus. The sequence goes on along the minus strand of NW_026262679.1, from coordinate 23,888,513 downwards.
CAGAAATATGGCCATGTGTTCATGTAATTTCTAAACGTGCAAAAGATTCAACAAATCACAAAACAGATGCCAAGTCATGAAGAACCACAAATTCTATCCTTTTTTTTCTCTGATGATTTTAACAACACCTTGTTAAAACAATAAACTAATTCATATGTCATAATAATTTTTGTAAACATCATTTTTTATAACTCATACAATGCTTCAAAGAAGTTAATTTGATTTACAGATTATTGGGAGAAATTAGTATAATTTCCAGCCTTCCATACATCAGTTATACTAATAATAAAATGATGAGAATATTTATGACAGATCAGATGTTCTGATACAGGTGTAAACATGAACTTCAGCATAGCAGGTGCTGTGTTTTTATCCATGCATGAGATATGTTTTAGTGCAAGATATAAAGATTGGTCATGAAATGACCCAACTAAATCTTTAACTAAGATTTTAAATATCCTTTCAATTTTAATGGACTAAACATTTAAAACAATTTCATTTCTCTAACTGCCTGTTGGGTTCCTCATAAAAATAAGTAATTAATTTAAACAACTGAAGTTGACTTTTTTCAGTACAATAAGGCATAGACTCCATTTACAAAAAAAATCAAAATTCCCAGCATCACATAGTATTGATACAGTTTAGCTGAGTCAAAGTATGTTCATAGTTATTCATTGTTGTAACCAATAATCAATGGACAGAGTGTACTTATAGTATGCTCTCTGATCTAAATACAGATTTTTTATGGTTTTTTTTCATGCCAACAAAATAGCAATAAACTGATGACATAGAGTAATGTCTCTCCTATATGTATGGCCAAATAATCTCAATGGAAATGAGATATGCACATGCTTTTACAGCTGCATACCAAATATCTTTGACTTAATACTAATAGTTCCTTCAAAAAACGGACCTAATCATAAAATTTTACATGAAAACTATGCATAAGTTTCAAAGTCAATAGAGGAAGGAAGGGCCAAATAAATTTCATGGAAATGATATGTGCCAATGCTAATACAAATGCATACTAAATAGGTTTGTGACTAAGATTTGTCATGTACTTTACAAGCACAGTTTGAGGACGGTCTCTGGCATGAATCAGAAGTCCAATATATCACCTGTGTACTATCTTATCCACAGGTGCACCCTGAATAAACACCCTTCTGACAAAACATGATTCTATAAACCTGGTAAATCATTTCTATGATGGAACCATTGCTTGGGAATCAGTTTAGAGATTGGAACATAGCATGAAAAGTACTTAAATCTCTTCAGGAAACCTCATTATATATCTCCAGGAAATCTCATTACCTATCTCTTGGGTGTCAACATGTTAGACATTAATCATATCAATCATACTTAAAAACTTAGAAATATGCTGCTCAAAAGACTTTTGAAATTTAGACATTAGGTAGGAGTGACTGACCCAGGACACAGGGTAGTATTTTCCATTGTTCTCTAGCTCTTTTAACAAAGATTTAATAGGTCATAAGTTATACTGGATTGTTCATGACTTACAAGAACATTTTTAAAGAAAAATGCTACAGATTGTCAAATGTTTCTTGACCTATAAGGGTACTGTCTAGTGAATCTTTGGAATTTCTCAAAAGACTTTTACTCTCAGAAAAACAGGATCCTTTTTCAGTATCAACATTAACAAATTATCTGTCTTACATTGTTTGATATTTGACAACAAACTGGTAACAGAAACAACTACATTTCAATCTTGAAGATTATATACAATACATACATTGAATTCTTATAATCTTTACAGTATTTAATGAATAAATTAATGTTTCAAAGTATAACCTTTCAAGAGTAAATTAGCATAGACTAAAATCATACAAGAATGTTATATCATATAATTCAAAAAAAAATATGTGTTAGATCAAATTTAAGACTAGATATTGTATCACATTTTAGGAAATATTGTGTTTTCAATTATTTCTAATTGTTTACATTTTCTGAAGAATTAATATAAATGCTGAATTTCATGCAAATAAACATTTCTGGTGGTATAAATCATGTAATTTCATTTGTATGTTACATATTACATGCTGTTATCACCAATCTAATATTTCTAATGGCTTATAAAACTTATATTATATAATGATCAGAGGTACTCAAAATGTTTATCATATTACTTTAAAAATATGAAATTACAATAAATTTTGAATGCATCAAGGCATCACCATTAAATACATAACTAATAGATACCACCAAGATGCACAAAAATTCAACAAATTTAAGTTGAAATATCATCCTTGTTTTCAGGATGTAATTTTCTTGGGAAACAGAGTAATGTAATCGCAACAAAGAAGATGGATCAACAAATCTCTACAATTGAGGACCTTGGTGAGAGGTGGTTGTATAAAAGGTAGAGACTACCGTATGGTTGAAAATCTTCACTATGGCTTTCATTTTGCTAGTTTTTGTGATTGCGATATTATCATTATAAAATCTACTTGCATAAATATGATTTAAAAGATCAATATCAACGACAAGAAAAACATGGAAATAAAACCTTGAAAACAGGTTTAGCCCATGACTAGCCAATATAAAGCTTTTTCTAGGTATATTTTGATATACATACATTCTTCTGAGTCTCTTCATGTCACTAAAGGCTCCTGAAGGGATGTGGACTATATGGTTCTGTTCCATTCGTCTGGAAAAAAAAAGGAATTTGTATACTGTAAAAGTATACTAATTATCAGCATTGATTCAGGTGTATTCATTTTCAAGTTTTATAATGTGAAACATTATTAATACTTTTGTCAAGGATTCATTTCTAATTCTTGAAAGGTTCTGCATATACAAGGATAACCTGAAAACCAATACTTTAACCATTTCCTGATCTCTGTGAGAACGAAACCTACACCTGAACTTATTCTTTTCCTTCTTTTATGAATGGTGTGGTATTTTTCTAACACTTCTGGTTATAATACATATATTAGCATATCACTAAATGCATTTTATACAAATTAATCACATGACAATTTCTTGAACCCTATAATTGCTACCAAGATAAATACATGTTTTTTAAGATGTCATAGTTATATACATTCTCATTTTACTATAATTACACATGTTGAACCACATGTTCCAAATGCATGTTGTCTTTCACAATAAATATTTACACAGTTGCATGTCAGTTTATCTTCTCTGAGGTAGGTAATACATGATAGCAGTGCAGTTTTTACCTGGGATTACACCAAGAAAAACACCAACTTTTTATCATGGTGTTAGACCTCAATGAAGTTTCCTATGTTACGGTTTATTTTGCGTTAATTGTAGGGTTCTCTTTGTAACTGTGTCTCAAATTATAGGTGTCGGCAGGACACAGTAGATTTTCTTACAATAGTTGAATGAAATAGATCAGTTTTCCCAGTGGGTCACTCACTGGTTGGTTAAGAATATATTAACAAGTCAGTAAGCTAGAGAAACATCTGACTTTATAGTATTATTGATGTTTTACTGGAAGTTTGGAATTTATTTATTAATGCAAATTAGTATAAGTTGACTGAAATGCAAGGCAAAAAGATGTTTAACTAAAAAAATATGCAGCAACACAATTGTGAACTTAAATTATCTATTATTTCCCTAAAGACATTAATGTACAAGAATAGCAACATTTAAATAATTCCCATTCATATTCTCATTCAAAATTAAGTATAGAAATAAATTGCTATTGGTAGATTTTTTTCTAACATCCAGGGGTAAATAGTACATGTATTTTCAGGACAAGATTTTAGAGTATAGGAGAGTCATGTAAGATATCTGATTATTTTTTCATGGTTTATCAATACCATTAATGATGTTGAATTCAAAAAGACAAAACTCACATTTCAATGGTGTCTTCTGGTAGATTAGTAGGGATTGCTGTCAGTCCCAAATCTCTACAGTCGACCACACCCTCCATACATCTACATTTACTAGGACACCGGGCCTCCACTCCACATTTTGGCGCTTTGTAACTGTCCATGCCTAAAAAGCAATTATAGAACATTTGTTTGACAGCTTTATCAACATCAGGCTGTTGTCATAATATCCAGATCTCTTTCTTTTCATTGTTGTTAGCTGTTTCATTGACATATATACCACTTCTCCTTTTGTTCACATTGATATTTCTTTAGTTGCTACTGTAAACTTAAATATAAGCCCATAAATTATAAAAGCTGCAGATACTAATTTTTAACAATTAATGAACAGATTCTGCATGAAGTTGCTTTTTCCCACCTATAATTTTTTTTCTAGTCACATAAAAAATTTGAGAAGTTATGTTTATACATCTATGATAATGTCAACCTGCTGAGGCACAGCTACAATCTGAATAGAGGTCAGTGCACTGTATGACCTCTGTTTGACCCCAGAATGGTCTTACCTTGACATCTGAACTGTGACTCTGGAATATCTACCATCTCTATGGACTGAAGTCGAGATGGTGAATCACATTCAGTGTAGAGACCGAGGCCTCGATGTGACCTCAGAAATCTTGGCAACCAAAGTAAATGACAATCACACATGAATTTATTGTTGATCAATCGCCTGAAAAAAAATGGAGAGAATTTAATTCTTCGGCATATTTCTTGCAACCATGCAGAAAGAACTGCAATACCTTCCAACTTAAACATATCCAACACTTGTTCTTAACTAATGGCCAAACACATTTGATATACTGTAAACACAATTTTTTTAATTTTTTTGTGTTTCTATGTAGTTAAGTATGTTTGTAATTTTACATCCTATTATTTCATGTATTGTACTAATAAGACAATTTAAGAATGCCAATATTTTTCACATATTTAATTACAATGAAAACATTGGAAAATTATTCAACCAACAAAATTACATCTCTTACAGTTTCTAGGTTGTATCTTTATCATGTTTTGGTGTATGGCTTTTAATTTTTTTTTTTATATTCTACTCATATAAGAAATGGGAAATAAAGTTAAGCTGGGAAATACAGACAAATGTACTATATCAATAACCTGTGTATCTACACCAGACATTAAATGTCAGAAAGTAAACATTAAAAGTAAAAACTAAATGTTTATACATTCATTAATGGCTTAAACAACTTTAGTTAGAAACATTTAATATGGAAAAAAATCTAGATAACATGTCAATCAAGAAAGTAAACCATATCTAATTTGCTATTTACCTACCAACAGTCAAGACTGGTGCTTAAATCATAGTGATGTCATCATTTTATATCATATGGAGCATTTCCAATGTCATTTCATTAAAACAGATTTACACACACACAAAAAACCTTAAAAAATGGGAGCTAAACTTTTTTTTGGAATTAATCCAAAAAATTTGGTCTATTACATCTATAAAGATAATAGCATTTAAGAATTTACAACTGTACTGTTTTCATACTCTAATTTTGTTTGAAGTTAAAGAATTGTTATTAAACTATCTTTGTATATTTGGTGTATAAAATATATTTTTACTGATAAAATTTCAAAATGAAGTGTTGCAATGATAAGATGATAAGTATACATTCAATCTGTCATACTTGTAAAATGATCTAAAGAATTATTTCACCACATGTATGACTGACTTTTGACCTGTATATATTAGTCTTGTTTATCGTCTATCATTCAAAACTGCTGTATTCTTTTATCTTCATTCCATATGTCAAAATTTAACTCTTCTCAAACCTTAAATTGTACTGTTTCACATTATCCTAATGCCTTCTATGCTTGAAGGCACAGCAGGGACAGAATGACTTTGAAAAATGCAGTCCAAATGTTCATGTTTTTATAAGTTTGCTAACCACTGTTATGGCATTTGACCACAAAGAAGAATAGGGAGTTACCCTCTTAAAATTACAATGGCAAAATATTACAAGATTTTCTTCCAAGCTTAGGCTAACTTTGCTATCATAGATTTTCTTCCAAGCTTAGGCTAACTTTGCTATCATAGATTTTCTTCCAAGCTTAGGCTAACTTTGCTATCATAGATTTTTTAGTGTATTCTCTTAAAGAAGAAATATCTTTAATGAATCAAAAAATTAAAACTCTAGGCTTAAGCCAAATAGAAGATTACCTAGAACATTTGGCACAAAGTTAGTAAATTGTAATAAATGAAATGCAGTCAAAAGCTGCAAAAAAGCAGATAAAAGTCACACAGACAAAATTAATCCCAAAGTTTTACTCAAAGGACTCTTTAACATGGTACAAGTTTGTAAATAAACTTATCAATCAGACTTATGTTTTCTTGGCTTGGAATGTAAAATGACTGATTACAGGGATAAAAAAACCAACTTTTGATAGATGTAAACTTGTACCTGTATACTTAAGTAAATATTGATAAGGAAATACAACACTTCTAATATTACTTGTATAAACATCATTAAAGCTACTTACTCTTCACAATGCAACCAAAATTTTTAATATCATTTTAAAATTTCTGACACGAATATTAAAATAAGACATAAAGAGATAAAATGCATTTTTATAAACAAGTCCTTAACATAGTAAAAATGACAACAAATCAATTGACCCCTATAAAGGTCAAGTACGAGCATGCAAAAACTTTGTTTTTTCTGCAGTGCTTTAAGGTAAAACTTGGTATTTCCTATCAAAAACTTGCAAATATGCAATTGCATAATGACTCAGTTAAAAATATCAAAAATTTGTTTCAAAATGGAATAATAAATATGTGGCTTTGAGCAATGACGTTATATCACTTTATTTTTTCTCCAATGTTATTATAGAATGCTAATAATGAGAGTTAATTAAGGTATATCTTAATAAAATTATCGACCATTAACTAAAATAGATATAACCTCAGATAAAAGTTCAAAGTCTTCTAAAATAATTAGGCATATTCAACATATAATGTTAAAAATACATTGCTTTCTATATATGAGGCTAATCAAACTGGAATGTTAAATGTTTTAACAAAAATGCAGTTATAAAAAAAAAAAGAAGGTATTAACACAGTATTTGTCTGCTGTAGTGTCGATGTTTTCTAACTATGAAAAGAAACTTTTTTATATAGAATAAGGAAATGTGGTATGATTGCCACAACTATCCACCAGAGTCCAAATGACGTAGATTTAAGCAATTATGGGTCACAGTACAGCCTTCAAAAATGAGTAAATCCCATACATCATAGCTATAATAAAAGGACAAGACAAAATGTGAAACAGTTCAAACTCAAAAATCAACAGCCTGATTTATGGCAAAACAATTATTTGGGTTTTTTTTATCTATATTTAATAGGTCTGTTTGTTTTCTTGCCTTTATTAACTTTTATAAAACATCTTATTATAAAATTATAGAAAAAGAGGAAATGATTGCTAAATAATAAAGCTTATGTACTTTATAACCTGGTGATAAAAGATTTTTTTTAAATCACGTAAACCTCATCAAATGTTTAGACCATCATAACATTAAAAGTTGTTAAATTACAGCATTCATTAGGTTACAGTTATAACAATATTGAGACCTTGCTTGTCTGTAAAGTATTAAATTAAAATCTACATTTTAATTTACACATGCAAATGAATCAACCTTAAAAAGTGAAGATCATTGAAAATGTACTTTAAAAAAAATGAAAAACAAAATATCAAAACATAATTAAACTTAATAGATTTCATGAGAAAGACGCAAAAGAATAGAATTATTTGTATATAATAGAACGTGAATGACCGACCTGTAAACAGTATTGTAAACATTATAGAATTATACAAAGGTGTTAGACATCAAATATTTACTGGTTAAATAACAACCATGTAATAATCTATTAGCTTCAGATTTCTCATATTCAAAACCTAACAGGAATTATAATAAAGACCTCTGATGAGGGGCGATGTCCTTTACTTATACTAAAATATGATGAGATTTTACCACCTTAAAAGTTAATATTAGCTAGGTGTGGTGAGAAAAGCTTCAGTTTTTTAATCTTTCTATATTAGCAGATAGAATATTGTATTGTTATTCCTGGGAATCTGTGACACTGCAAACATTTAGTTATAGTACCAAGTAATTATCTTATTTGGAAGTTTTACTAACTCAATATGTAAAACTTTAAAATATTTTCATAATCTACATACAATCATGGAAAAATCACAAATCAATTGATCGTCCTGATCATGCATGAAATATTTGTCACTGGACATTAAGCAACCAACAATCAATCACATTAATTGAAATAAGGAGTTTCACAGATTTTTTCTAGTCCATGATTTCAGAACTCTTAATTTTCCATTTACAAGGTTTTTTGTTTGGTAGTCTTTTCTCCCCCTCTGGCTGACTGTCAACTGTGGAAGATAAAAGCATTCCAACACATTGTACAACAGCTTTAATGAAAGGAACACAGCACAGTCAAATACATTTGTTAATTAGGCCTCGCTGATGTAACCAAAGGTATCAAATGTGTAAAAAACATTTGTACCATTAAGATTTACATGATAGTAATACAGAGGTGTAAACATCTATTCATCATTTTTATCAAAGGTTGTTCTCGAGAGGGGATTTGTTGAACATACATTCAGAAAAAAATTATTCAGCTATATAATGACATTAAATGGAAAAACAATAAAATATTCTGTTTCATCTTAACCTATTTTTCTAAGCACAGATATTCAATCTAAACAATAAATGGTTTGTTATCATTGCTCTCATGGCATTTTAAAGAGGAAGATAGCTTTCTTCTTCAATCCTCAACCACTTATTATGCAGAGTATATTACTATTACCAATTTTAGAATAATGAATTAGGCCTAAATTCAATGACAAACAGGCCAAAATGCTTGGTGTACATAATTTACAAAGAAGTTAGCCTAAAAAGAAGTTATAAAAATTCTAAGTAAACTACCAAACTTTTAATGTTTTTTGTGTCCACAGAATTTCTGTTCTATGACACCTGTCTAGTTCTGTCCAGGTGAGTACCAGAGAAAGCTACTTACAATATTCTGAGATTTTTCATGTGATCAAAGAGTCCTCGTGGTAATGTGGTTAGGTTGTTGTTATTCAAAGTTCTGAAAAAAAAACAAAAAATTATCGTCAAAATTCTTATTATTTTCAATGACACCAATGGTGTCTACAGTAAAGTAAAAAGTAGTATCATGGACTAATTCTTCTGGTCAGTAGGACCCATGATGTATAGATATTCAGCTCTCAAGTTTTGTGTTAGGGCAGTGTAATACTATTTACAGGTTAAAGAACACTTGATATTCCTCTTTGAAGGATCCATAGTGATGTGTTGCAAGGCAAAATTATTTCTCCTTACCAACATTACCTTTGACCTAGATTCTCTTAAAATCCAACTTATTTGAATTGTAAGTTTTATCTATTCTTATCCTTAAAAAAAAAAGTATGCAGAATATTTGAAATGAATGTAAGAATTACAAAAGCATACAATAAGTAATTTTTGAAACAATATATGATAAGATCTAATTGTAGGCTGGGACAGGGGAGTAATTGAACTAGCAGTTCCCACAATAATTTCACGATTGTTTTTTTTTTTGGTTGGGTCTGCTTTTAGAAATTGTGTGTTGATGGTTTTGGTTTCCTTTTGTTTGTATTGTATAAATGTTTCTTTTATTTTTTACACTTATCTGACAACTTAAAAAGACCTTACAGTGCAGTTTGTACTCGACTCTGAAGCAACTGCTTTCTACACAAGATTTCTGTTAAAAAAAGTATGGTTATATTGAATGTTTTACTGTATTTCTAATTTTTATCATAAAAAGAAATTCTAGTACAATAACTTTATTACTTCGGTTGTTTCACAGATGGTCTCCTGGACCTAACCCTGACTTAACTAAACTTTAAACTAAATATCATACTTACAAAATTTCCATCTTTCTCAATGGTTTTAATGACTCTTCAGATATGCAGATTATCTGATTGTGGTCTAATTGTCTGAAATACAACAAAATACACTGACATTGATTGGTAAGTTCATGTTTTATCCATTTTCTACAGTATGACTACAGGGATACTCTTATTAGGTGTTAATTTCAATCCCCTTTTTTTTTATTTCCAGCTTTAGCAGAAAAGATTGATTGTGGAATTCAGAATTGAGCAAATTCAGAACTTTTTTGGTAAGAAAATAAAAAAAAACAATCTGAAGTTATTAAGACTTCAAGCAAGTTGAGGGTATTTTCAGTTAAGGACAATAGAAGATGTAACAAAGATGAAATATTGAATTCAACCACTCTTACTTTCAAAGGTAAGTATTTTGAAAAGATGAAAAACATTAAATTTTAATTTGGGGCAGAGTTTAAATAAATATCATTTGTATATATATGATATTTACTTCAGAATGAGGACCTTATATCTGTTTTGTTATATAAATATTCACTGTCCATTAAAATAACAATAGGACTTTACAAAATAATCTTTCTTTCCTAATGGTGGACAATGTGAGGAATCACCCTAAGAAGCAACTACAAGTGTATCATAAAAATTTTCTAGAGGAAAACATTAACAATTATACAACTAAAAAATACACTTGGTATAGTTTTTATATTATTGACAACAGCCTCACCAAAATGTGCATTAATGTAAGGGTAAGTTAACAGTGACTAATACTGTGTACCGCATGTCAAATAAACATTTGTAGGTACCAGATCTTGTTTCCTTAAAGTAAAAATGCCATGTATGACATTGTATACTAATGCAAACGACAATGATGATATCTTTTCTTATCAAATAATTAATCAACATAGACAATAATTAAAGATAATTAACAACTAATTAACACTAATTTATAGTGACAAATCTCATCAAATAAAATGTGTTGGTCCAGAAAATCAATTATACCTTGCGCTGGGTGTGGTTGTGTTACCAATAAATACTCAATAAAAGGTTGGAGAACCAAGACCCTATTTACATGATGAGAAATTTTCTATTTAGCTTTTAGAATACAATGTTAAAACATATGCTTTACAACTTAAACTCTGATCCAATCTGATCTGTAAATTCTTCTTAAGCTTCCAAATTATAGGATTTACAACATATTTTACGGCCTAGATCTGATTTAAATTCACAACATATCTCATATAACAAGAAGGCCTTTTATTACGGGACTAATTAATAAAGACTTGGTGATCCTTGGGTTTGTTATCTTTTGGTAAAGTGATATGGTGAATGACTTTCTTTCACTTTAATACTCAAAAGCTAAAGATATTCAACTGTCAATTCCTTCATTCAAACTTCTTTATCTTGTCTGTGAAAAAACACCAAATTTAAACAGTCCATTCACAAATCAAATTTTAAGTGTTCAACACTTTCCTTCATTTTTTGGTGGTAGGTCATAATGATTCCAGTTTTTCATCTGGTATAGCAATTTTGGATTTGACAAACTAAAAAAGTAACTACGTTTTAAAAAATTGAGAATTATCACTGCTATTTTTCATTTATTTAAACATATTTCATCAATGCCCAAAACCAACAATATTGTAGGCCTGTTATGGCAATTAAATTAAACAACTGAACAAGCCAACATATTTATTTCAAAATTCAAAACAATTGGTTTATATGAAAGTTTATAATTTCCCAATGTAACAAAAATTGAAAATACAACAATTGTTGATTTAATCGGCAGGCGTTATCAAATATTCTCCAATTATCTGTTCATTGGTTATCAATAGAAAATTAAGGGTGGATTTTATACCTAATTGTTAATAGGACAATAAGACAAAGACTAACAAGTTAATTTTATTATCAGATTTGGCAATAAGTTTGTTTTAATGACATTTACTTTCACGACACAGGATTTTTTGTCGGAGTCAGTTACTTCTACTAAGAGATTCTAAATCATATTTTTTCAAATACTTCAGGTTAAATTTCATTTTATCAGATCTTAGATATACTTGGTTTCAATTGTATTAGTAAAAGTGTGAATAGTTTTTATTGTTGTGTTTAAAACCATATTAATCATAAATCAAACAAACCCAAAATTATATTTCAAAGAAGCCTGATTTTATTGTTTTTTTCTCTATATCCAATTTATCAAACTTGCTTTCTTTCAATTTCAAAAAAGTTTATGTATCAATAATGATAAATATACTGAATTCTTTAAATCTATATTGTATTGAAAAGACAACTACTCATTTTCTTGATTAGCAAATAATTGTCTATACTTATGTTATCAACCTATAATACATTTTTGAAAAAAATAACCCTTATTAAGTGCTTGAAAATAAAACAAATCAAGGCAATATTTTTAGTAATAATAATTCTGAATACAATCACTACAAAATTTGAGAAGATAAAATCATAGATTTACTGTGAGCCAAAACCATTGTAACCAGAGTTTTCACATATACTGTCAGAATAGTAAAATTGGTAACAGTAAAACCAGTGTATCCCAAACTGTGTCTGACCAACAAAATGTCAGACAATAATTCATTTGTTCAGACAGAAATTTTTAGATTTTTTAGTTGAAAATATAGAAGAAAAGGGTCAAATTTCTTTTTCGGTCAGACAAACCCTAAAACAGTTTGGCACAGACAATAAAACCATGATTTATCTTCTCAAATACTCAAACATAAGACATTCCTAACTGTAAATCCCTAAAACAATATATTCTTTTGTAAAATATTAAACTATTGGCATATTATATATATATACTATCACAGCCTTACACCACTAACACTACATAAGCATGCACATCTGAAGCATTCATTGACTATTTTGTAATTATTTTTTTCTGAGTTGACAAATTTCGGCCGCAAACTACAAAAGTCTACATGTGCTGAATGTTTTTTAAAGAAAATGCATAATATAATTTTTTCACATTTGTATATCTGAAAACAACCAATAACACATTATCATGACATAAGTATAGAAGCATGCAAGTTATAATGTATACCTGCTAGTATAAGTCACAGATATCAGAATTTAGAAGAGTTAGTATGAGACGAATATTAGTTTGAAACTTACAAATTTCTTAAACTTAGAGAACCCTGTAGAGATTTTCTGTTGATAGATTCTAGTTTGTTGTAGCTCAAATCTCTGAAAATAAAGTCAAAACTAAAGCAACAACAAAGGAAGTGAAAAGCAACAGAAAACAAAGATGTGCATAAAGTAGAAACTCAGGAGAATGTATACATGAACAAAAGGCACAGAAAATTGTCTCTTATAAAATATTTCTTGGGTGCTTAAAGGCCTTCTTTCTATAGAAATAATGGCCAAATCATAAATTATTAAACTGAAACATTGTCTTTTACTTAAAAATTCATAGGCATGACATAATTAAACATCTATACATGAAAAAAACTTGTGTGCACAAACAATTGTTACTGGTTCATGATAAACATCTCATATCAATCAGTTTTGGTTTGGAGCAACAAGTACATACTGAATTCTTTAGCTCTATTTTTGCTTACAGTTTGTACATAGTTGTCAATCAAAATAAAAAATACAGTCATTTTCTAGTACTAACATTCTATATTTAACTATATTCAAAGTTCACATGTTCTAAAATTATTACAAAATAAAACATCATCCTCTACAATAAAACTGACACCAGTGCTTCAAAAAACAAGTTGGAGTCAATTACAGTGTTCAAGATTTCCCTGAGGTCTGATTTTTCTCGTCCCTATATATGCTACTAGTTTTTTTTTCTTTTTAATTGCTTATGTATAATTTTGAATCAAATTTATTCATTCTTTTAAATTATGACCAGGGCCTTATAAAATACTAAACTGACTTAAGTTTGCTGAAGAAGTGTAACCTTTGAACTACCTAGACAGAGCCTCTACTTCAAACTGTTAATAGAATGTCAAACTTATGTATTTCCTTCTATATCTATACTTTTTGTGTGACCATATTATATACATGTTTTGATTGGACCATTCACCAGTAGATTATTGATTCAAGTTCACTTAGTACAAATTTGTAAGATGACATTTTGACCAAGCATGTTTTTAGGAAGGTGACATATGACCAAGTACCAATGATAAGTTTTTACACCTGTGAGAATTTCATCAAAATAAAGTCATACTGACAGAATTGGTGACATTCTAACCTCTGAAAATAATAGTATCTTATATTATATGTGACAAACAAGTCATCTCTTCATATATATTGTGTTCTTTACTATCATTTCTTGGTTTTTTAAAATCATATTTATGTATATCTCTCAAGATTTATGCCTTATGACATTATATTTATGATAAAACCTCTACGTAATGTTGATAAATGCACAATACGTGACAGATCCAGGATTTCCAAAGAGGGAGGGTGGCATGGCAGTCTAACTAAGAAAAACGTACTAAAAACACAAATATTTGGCCCCGAAAAATGATACTGTTTCCTGTCCAACACGTTCTTCAATATTTTTTATTTTCTATAGACATTTGTATTCCCCAAAATTAATTCTGCAAGTATTTGGGTTAGATATCAATTTTTGTGAATTAGACATTTTAATCACCATGACTATTAAATTAAATAATGATAGACAAATTTCTTTCCATAAAGTATAACTGAAATGGCCAGTGTTGACCTAATATGTCAAATATGACGGGGACATCAAAACTGACAGTTCTGCACTAAAGCAGCTGGACTGCAACATCTCATTCCTTTATCATCAAATTAACAAACTTACAGAGGATTGAAGAAAATCACAATTTTTGTTATTTCAGGGACCAAACATCCTCTTTCCTATTCTTAATCTCTATTGTGATTTATTGTGTTTAAGAACTGGATTTGCTGATTTGATTAATATCATATTATAGATTGCTAGTGCAATTACAGTCAATCTCTCCCAAGAAGCAAAAAACAACCAGACCTTTAAAATATGACTGGTCATTATGAAAAACATAGATACGAAAACTTTAGACAAGAAAACAACGGTCATGAAAATGACACTTTCAATCTGTCAAGATACTAGACACCCACATCTTGTAGGGACTATGAAAAATGAAAGTCATGAACTTAAAACAAGGTTAAATGGATCATTTGACGTAGACTAAAACTGATGACCATTGCATTAAGATGACAAGTTTACGACAATGCCATTACTGTCCATATCTAATTGTTGTGAAAAATATGCAACATGACAAATTTACTCAAAATACGATTAATATCTGACAGTTATTTGTAAGTAAGAAAACAAAATCTCTTAAAACAATTTTCTTTTGCTGAATAAATTCATCATAGTTACCAAGCTTAAAATTATGTATGTCAGACGCACGTTTCATCTACAAAAGACTCATCAGTGTCACTCTTGAATTAAAAAGTTAAAAAGGCCAAATAAAGCACCAAGTTGAAGAGCATTTAGGATCTAAAATTCCATAAAGAACACATTGTAAGTAAACACAAACTGAAATCATTTCATCATAACTGTTGCTGTTCTTTTTCTATGAGGAATTGCAGCATGAAATACTGAGCCCTCAAAACAAAAAAGAACATCACTTAATTTCAAATTAAGGCACAGTTTTGTTGAAGATAGAATTTAAATCTGTTAGCCATAAAAGAGAGGAGAAAGATACCAAAGGGACATTCTAACTTATAAGTCGAAAACAAACTGACAATGCCTTGGTAAAAAATCGAAAAAAAACAAAAATCTTGATTCACTGGTAACTCAATACTATCATTCACCCATGTACTACAAAATCACATTCACCCATGTATCACAAAATCACATTCACCCATGTACTACAAAATCAACAGCTAACATTTTTTGAACAGAATGAAGAATCAAAATAGAATTGGCTACTATATAATAAACACAATGGGTGGTTTATGTTGTAACATTAGTTGTTCTTTATAATTATATCAAATTAGGGGTCAAGCAATAAAGAATTCCCAGTTTTGAAGTTCTTTTTTTAACAACCTCAACAAAATGGTCTATCTTAAGTACAAAGACAATTAAAAGTACATTAGTCAATTAATACAACAATTAAAGCTACTATCAGTAATTAACAAGCAACTTAATATTTTGTTATTTCTTTGATTTGTGAACTTTAGTCCTGCCGTCTCGACAACCGCCATGAATTGCAGTAACACCCTGAAATATCACCTCAGATTGGGCAGCCTATCTGTGACTTGCAAATATCAAACAATTACTTTAAACATTGTTAAAAAAGGGAAAAAGTCTTTTAACTTTTTAATATTTTGTTGATCTGATAATGTAGTATAAAAAGTTATTAATGTAATATTGAACTTCTGATTTACAAATCTGATCAGTGTCCTAACACACGATCTATTAAATATCTAAAGTATCCAATATTAAAGTCTGCGATGAACTTAGGATCTGAAACACTCCTGATAGCCATCCAATCAGATACCATGTAAATCGATACAATTTTCATGTTACTTTTTGTTCGCACCCAGACATTTTCAATATCAATTAAAAATCAACAATCAACAAACATATTAGGTGACTAAATTTACACAAAAAGGTATAAAAATCATTTATCGAATAGATTAATAATAAATAGGACCACAATTTTGTGAAATAATTAATTTCCGCTAATGTGTATATTGATGCAATCACTCATGATCAATCAAATTGTTTCATAAATTGCCTGAAAATGAAACATCTAATAAAACCATGGCTCATTTTTGTGACTATAACAGATTAACAAACTTCTCTTTAACACTGATATTAATTTTGTTTCTACATATTTCGTTGCAATTAATTTACTTCGCCTCTATTTCCATACTCTTTCCTCAAAAATGAATTCCGATAAAAGGGGAGACTAAAAATAAGTGTTAATTTCAGTTAATGACACATATATATACCCCACTAAACCTTGGATAGTAAATTTAGCTTTTTCTGCTTAATTTAATTTACATCAGTTTTAATCAACACATTGCCCAAAAATCTATAAAAAGTCTGTTAATCAATTAACTGGGACTATAGTACCATAGTAAAATTTCTAATTAGCTGTGCATCAAAGCACATGGGCTGCTTGTATATAAAGTAAGCAAAGCATAAAAAACACAAATTCTCTCACAGGGAATTAATTTCATCAATTTCCACTTGATTTTTTACTTTAATATTCAAAATGACTGTTTCTATAGCTTAACAAAAAGTTACCTCATACCATTAATTAAGTGAGAACCTTTATATAAATTAAAAACAGCTACATATTCTATTAACCAGAAACTTTAAACACAGAGACGAAAAATAAAATAAAAGTTAAAAGACGATTTCTGTTTAAACTATAAAAGTGTGCTTTGATAATAAATTGATTGATTGTTGGTTGCTTAACATCCAGTGGCAAATATTTCATGCATGTTCAGGACATTTGATAATAAATAAAACCATGTCAATGATTTGGTTTAATCATAATGGTGCAATCATTATTTTTGGTATAATGTAAAGGCCATTAAGCATAAGGGCCACCCTAAAGGTCTCACGTACTTTTGATAAATAAAAGTTACAAACTTTATCTGATGATACCACTCACTCCCAAAATTCTTTGAAAATATGAAAAGTTCAGTGAATTTTTGCATCTATCACTGACAATTTTGAAATATGTATCTTCATTAGAATGGAGATAATTGTATTATGTATTTTAAACTTTGCAAATATTTGTTGATCATGTTTAGCTAGGTAAACTCAATTTGCAACTGTAAAACCAATGACTTACGTAGGCCAAGCTTTAAATACAATACAGTTATCTCCTAGTTAAAATGAATAAGTATGATTTTGCAATTTAGAATAAAAAAAATGTTACTTTATGACAAAAAAGCTTTCAGTTTGATTGATTGCTATATTAGCTTCTTTAAAATGACACCTTTATAGTACATGCAATACCAAAGGAGGCTGAAATCTTCAAAATAGGATATTTCTTTTGGCAGGAAATTGTGTCAGAAAAGATATGAAATTTAACTATTTTCCAGTATTAATTTAAGAATTTGAGCTACAGGGACTTGTCTCTGAAAAAAAAATAACCTTATAACCCTATAACAGAATTTCAGAGATACTAAGTGCCTGTGATTTTAGCCCCAGTTTCAAAGATGACAGTCCAGCATACAGTAAAATAAGACAATAAGGGGAACTGTACATTGCAGATGAAGATACATTATAAAATGTCATTTTATGGGTGTTCTCCAGTTAATGCAACAGTGACATGGACACGTCAACACTGCAGGTTTACTATGTATAATGTTAATAAACTTCAGTATCACCTTGTCAAATCTGATATCATCACCATTATATTATCATAGAATTGAACCCTGGGATGGTTATCAACTGGAACATTGTAAAGGGATGGGATTTGGTGCTGAATTTTAATAAGACTTGTTGCATGTCTTTGTATCTGAAACGTAGAAAAAGGATTGTTGCTAAATTGTAAAAGTTTACTGAACCATCAAGTTTTAACCAAAATTAAAGTTGGTATTTTAGAAAAAGAATTTTGGCAATATGCACCATAAACACTTTATGTAATTGATCGACAGGACGCATTATTAGCAAGAAAAAGATATGCAGTTCAGACAGTAGACAATTTAACTTCTTGTTGACCCATTAAAGTATTTAAATTGTGTAACTAGGTCCCTCTTGATATGCTACACAATTCAATCTTCCTGTGTACAAAATCTGATTTTAAACATGTCTTAGACAGAAATCATCAAGCATGTTAAGGTCCAAGTTTATCAGCTTTCCGGTATTTTTAGCCTTTGTGTTAAAACCAAATATCAGGGTAGATCTACCCAGTAATTGTATCTTGTCAAAACTTCTATTTATTTATGACAAATCATGGAAAGATCGCATCCTACAGTTCATCGAAAGATTACCCCTTCTCTGTTCAAATGCTATACCCAAGTTTAAAGGTTGAAGACATTTCCCATAATCTTGTCCTACTCTAAAAGCATCAAACAATACATAAATTTTCAAATTCCAACTGTCATTGACAGTTCTAGATGAAGATAAACAGATGTGCAATTGCTAATTGTTAGTGTTAATTGAAAATTATCTGATTAATTAAAAAAAATCAGATACATGATATAGCATATAAGGTTTAATAGATTGCAGATATTTCACATACTGCAATGACAGTTTAATCATGGAAGTATTATATTAATTAAACTGACATAATTAAAATACTGTTAACACATGGGTCTAAATTTGTGGTTCTATTGATACCTATTACAGAACCAAACTTGCTATATTGACTTCTGCTTTACTCAAGTTCATTTTATGATCTATTTTTAGCAAACAAAAACACATGAAGCTTTTTTCAAAACACTATTTCATTGAATTCAAGCTCAAATTACTTATTGACAAAGTTACAGCTATTGAAGGAACTATTTTGTTTAAAATATTTACTACTTTCTTGCATGTTCTTTCTGACCAGGCTAAATTAATGGTTCTATACCTGTAATGTTTTGGATAATGAATTAATATATCCAACCCATTTCTCTTTTTCTCGCTTAAAAATAAAGGTTAAGTAAATCAATGAAGTAGAAAAGAACTGCAATTACAAGAAATTTGTACCTATGTACATTGGACAACATCAAACAATATGGTCAAAATCTGGTCTCCATCTTTAAGGTTAAAAAGAGAAGTTTCTTGCACATGATGTCACACTGCCAGTAAGTATACACTTCTAGTTTATCATTACGTCAGATACAATAGGATCTCTGTTACCAATTGCCATTCAAAACAACTGTTTTAGCTAGAGTGTACAGCAGATTTTTGTCTGCAGCTCCAACTTCTATTGCAATACAACAGATTTCACAATAGTGTACATCGAATTAGCTCTCGCCGCGATATAGCCTTTCTGTGCTAATGCGGCGTAAAGCAAACAACAATCAATCAATCACAATAGTGTACAACATATTTTGTTGTGATCTGTATTACCTGCTGCATATCTGCAGTACAGACAGACAGAAATAGGGTGTGATCAGGCTCCAGAACAAATACAAAATTATACCCTTTTTAAACAAGTCCAGACAACAAAGTGATAGTTCAGTGGGCATAGTTAACTTTTAAACTATCAGCAAACATAAATAGGTGATGGTTTCTAGACTCTAACCTTCAGGTGGAACAATAATAGTGAATTGTATTCCTATATATAATATTTTATGTCTGTTTTAACATTGTTTGTCATTACAGTACCTTAAAATCTGAGTGTTTATGATTGCCAAGAGGAAAGGAGTTTTTCCCTGAATTTTTACGAGAAGGTTAACATCAACAGGTCATTTTGATTATGCTTCACTTGTAAATTTAGTGGACTTCCTTTACCTCCATGAATATAATGTATCTTATACAGTAAGCTTTATAATCTACTTTTTAGTAATGATTTTGTAAAAAGTGCTGTCTAATTGTAAACTGTCAAAAAATCTTGAAAAGAAAAAAAATCACCATACGGATAGTTTTTGCAACATTATTTACTAGAAATTTTTTTTTTATCGATTATCCAGATTCTATCTCCTACATGAAAACTGACTACACTCCTTCCTTGTTATACCTAACAATTTAAGTTTAATGAAGACATAAATAACTATGTAATCTGGTGCATTTATCAACTGCATTTGATGTCATAATCGTTACCTGATCAGGTAAATAATATGGTACAAAACTCAGGTCTTTAATTCATAAGAAATCTGATGCAGATTTGTGCAGATAACTCTAGATCTAAGGAATGTAACCTCATGTTTACATGTTTTCTTCAAAAGTCAGACAGTTTGTTGACATGGAACGAAATTTATATACCATCAAACCCCATAAATAAAAAATAAACCAACTGTATCTGTTTCCAAACAAAACTTTAGTGTTAAATAGTCCTCTTTGTTGCAGTATGGTCTAATACTCATTATGTGTGGTAAGGGAAAAAATAGTTTGGTGGAATGCAAAATGATTTAAAGTGAGAAACAAAAAAAGTGGTTTGGAAGGAAGGTTTAGGTAGGTGGTTTTATATTGGTCAGAGGCAAGTTAAAAGAAATGGAAGTGGAGTTACAGAACAAGTAACTAGATCTGTAATATGTCTTAATACGTAGTCCTCAACAAATCTAAAAGAAAGTCTACAGTTTTACATTGTATTATTAGACACTATTTTGACTTTAAAATGTCTATTTTGTGTTCTTTTTGTGTTGTTAGGTTACTGTAACATTGATGTATACCTCACATCTTTTATTATGAGTGAGCTGAAATCAGATCTCTAATGTACTGCAAGAATCTGATGACAAGCTGTAATTTTTTAAATCCTTATGCACTCCATTGTACCAGTGGATAAGATTTAGACAAACAGCTCCATTTTTTTGTCAAAATCAGTTTCACTATCTTAACAGGTATATTGAATTGTGATTAAACAATATTTATTGACTGATAATACCTATCTGTTCAACAAATGTCAGAGATAAATACATCTAAACAACATTAGGAAGAATTTACACCCTAACATACTCACTTCTCTTATTTAAGGCCAAGTAAAACAGATTTATTTTCAAGATTCTGAATGTTAAATTACAAAAAGTGAAACAAAATTATAGCATACAAGAACGACTAAAAATATATCATAAATTGAACTTTTTGACTTGTTTTTCTTTGATGAAAGTATAGTTAATTTATTTGTAAATGTAGCTAGTTCTTTGGGATAGATTCAGTTTTGTTTACCCAATCAGTTTCCCAGAAATGATTGCCATATTTCATCTCATAGAGACACAACTAAGGAATTTTACCAGTATAAAAACAGTCAGAAGACAGTCAAACAAAAGAATAGAAATACAAACCCAAAATTGCTGAGAAATGGAAAACAAAATGTCAATAACCTAAGTTCTGAAGGGATGCTTTAATTGTTATATGATTTTTCAGGAAACTTCAAAGTAAATAAGGTATAGTTTGAGGTTTAAAGAGCATTTCTATGGGACATTGCATTAATTGTTTCTTACACAAGTGTGACTTTAACTTGATATGCAAATCACAAGGAAATTCTACCTACAATACACTCATTTAATCATGTTTGTTATTTGTATCAGATGTGTAAACAAACAAACAGCATGTTCTAATTAGTACCTACAAATAAACTAAGACATGAGGTCAACTTAAGTGGACATTAATAGTCTTCTATAAGATCATTTCAGGTCAGACAGCAGTGATAAGGATAATTATTGTACAGTTATAGGCTTTCTAAGGTCACAGAAAGGTGTTACATGAATGAAGTCTGCTGGCATCACTTTCAAAAAGCAAAACATGAACATAATATGCAATGACAAGAAGAGTTTATGAACATATATAAGATGCTGGAAATTTGGAACTATAAAAAGCTGATTCTATAGGGGGAAAACTGATAATAGATAAAAAAAAAACCAGTTTTGAACTTTTCACTGAAAAGAACATTTTTTTCGCACATGTATATCCCAAAAACTTTACTGAATATGTATTGGTGAATATTGTTGCTTTCAGAATATTTATAAATATCTACACAATTACCTTTTTTATCTACGCTTTTAGATTTATCAGCCTTTTTAAAGGTAAAGATGAAAGGAAAGAGAATAAAATGTATTTTAAAACCTTCATGATTTCTTTAAGATTATAGTGATCTGGTGGTTTGAATCCTTAAGACTAAAACTTTTTTAAACTAACAGCATAATTTGCTTGTCATTTTTAGCTTTTGACCTATAAATTACTTTTGAAAGTGAAATCATTTTATAGATTAACACAGAAGTAAATCATATTTTTGTTCTGACTTGTATCTGTGTTCATTAAGAAAATGGCCAGATGCCATATATTTTTATCAATAAAACTGAAACTCATCAAATTGGAATAAAATTCATTGATTTCTAAAGAAAAAAAAAGATTTTTATGAACTCTTATTACTTTGATCACTCTATATCAAAAATGTTTAATACTACAATGGTAGTTCAATGCCGTGAAGATTTGCATTAATCAAATGGTACAAGAGATCATAGTATTTCTATTCATTGAATTTACTACTACAATGTTTAAGAGGCTAATTATGAAGAGTTTACTCATTGTAGTATACATTAATATTTTATTTCAAATATGTCAGGCCAAAACATTTTTTTTTCCATTTTACTATGAATTTTGAATACTTAACTACATGTATTGCAATAGGCAAGCTCTATTGTTCATCTGAACAGAGGAAATATATAATATTAATTTTAAGGGGAGGTAACTATATCTAGATTTTAATGCTTAGGAGTCTTGTTGAAAAAGATCATACAAAAAATTTTGTTTAATATTTTAAAAAATTTCAGGAGACCCTGAATATGTTTTTTCACTTGATTCATGCGTTAGGACCAACCATATAGGACTTTCAGAAACTAAGAGAATCTGAAAATAATTTATACTTATTTTCTTCCAATACCCTATAATATTCCTTCTTTTATTTTTTCATTGTCTTAAAATTTTTACATTTACCTATGAAAATGATAATTCATTTCCTATATCCTGATCATAAAATTTAATAATCTATCAAAAATAGGAGATTTGCATCAGATACTAATAATTCATACATAATAAGTTCTTTAAAGTGGCAAATTTACGTAATAACTTTGTTACCTTTACAATTTGTCAACATTAAAACTGTCAGAAAATGAAGTTTTTTTGTTTATGACAAACAACAATGGCCACCAACGCAAGACAAAATGTTATCTGAGGAATGTTAACAGCTTCATTTGTCAAGCACCTGTCACCCAGAATGCACTTCACTTTGTGCAGCCAAAAGTAAACACAATCAGCAAGCTGATCTTTTTAAATTTACTTGTCAACCCTGCAGTGACAATACAAGTGTTGATTATATATCAGATTTCTCTTTTACATAAACCGTTTGCACCTTTTCTACTCTTGTCAAAGTAAATTAACCATATTTATATATTTTACACTAACACGAAAGGGAGATAATTCTTTTATTTAAGAACTTTTGCAATACTAATTAAAAATATAAATTTGATTTTTTAAGTACAAGAATAGAGAAAACTCATCTTAAACCTGTCTTAATAACCTCTAGGATTGAAAAAGTGTAAGGAAACATCAATCAATAAGACAGCATTCCAACAACACTTATTTACCAAATATAAACATCTAAGAGGTAACTAATTATCCATTTAAAGCAAACAAAATTAAAAAATCTTTAAAGGTGTCAATGTACAACCCTAAGGTACTGTAAAGATACAATTTTTGTAGCTGTATTAGAAATACACACAATAATTGTTCCTAAATACCAATTTAGGGTGGTCTTATAACCATGGTAAGTGTACTTGTAATGTCAAGATGTTTTTCAAGTGTTTACAATCTTCACTCAAAAAACTGCTTTTTTTTACAAATGAAGTTCAATTTATATCCATTGATTCCCACATACGAAATTCAATAATATAATAATTTGTGTTATCTGGATTTAAAATGAGTTGTACTGTCATGTCCCAAGACCAGGTGTTAAAGTCTGACATATTGTAATTATAATTTCATTAAAATTCCACTATGGTGTGCAACTCTGTGAAAACAATTTTTCATTTAGAACATTTTTCAAGCTGAATAAGCTGATCCCCTACATCTACAATTTTATCATGTAGGAGAGAAATCTATCTCTTCTTCAAATATTTCAAGGGATACTATGTATACAATGTTAAAATTTATAATTATCAACTTTGACATAGCAAGTTGGTTATAATAAGAACCACTTGGATTGTGATTCATATTTCTTCACATATCGCCTTACACGGCTGAAATAAAGGTTTTATAAATTTCTTGCAATATTTTAGCAATGGCAATGATTTAAAAAATCATTCATCTTTTTTTTTCATCAATGAAACCTTTTTGGACTAACAATTATTTGATATTCAAAACTGATGTTATATTTGATAACAAAGATATAAGTAGTTGATGCTTCTGTTCAAATTTAGGTGGAAAACATGTTCATACAAACACCAGAAAATAAATGTTCAGGGAAATGAAGAGGTGATTATTTTAATACCTTTGAAAAATACATATAAACGAGCTTAGACTAAAGGTGGACTTGATTAATACCTTTAACATTCATTAGTGAGGAGCCATTAATATCAGTAAAGTGTGATTAATTATAGAAGTTGAGACTGCATCCAGGTACCAACAATAGGTAACCAGATATCTATGTCACACACCATCCTGACACATAAATATTCCTCATAACAAATTACTAAGCCTATAATTAGGTGCTAGTAATATTAATACCCCTAGATTAAATACTTATATGATATCTGATACACATGCCTTTCAATTCCTTAATGTCAAAATCTTCTCTACCATAGATCATTGTGACGATTTAGAGTAGGAAAAGTGTGAAGTCATCTGTATGTTTTATGTGATGTGCTATATTCATACTGTTACAAACATTTCATTTAGATGGATAGCAATTAATAATAGATAAATTTTGATGAATGTTTGTGGATTGAATGGAATTAAAATGACATATACCTCCTGTATAAAATGTTCTTGTGACATAAATAATGTGCACAAAAGATGCCGTGACACTTGTCAGGGTGAAAACTTTCACATCGAAATGTGTATTAAAGTCAACAGTGTCAAAACATTCATTCACACAGGTATTTTGTGCAAGAACACCCATATAATAATGAGTAACAGAAAAAATGTATGTAATGAATGCACATTCTTAAGTGAAAATGAATATTCATCTTTAGATGTAATTTAGAGTCTAAAGGCCATAATATCATGTTTGACATCTTTTCTTTATATATATCTGTTTATCTTATACAATTATTCCTCTTTGAAATTCATTTAAAATTAAGTCATCACAGTAAAAATGATTTTTATGCTATTTATAAACCTCTCTCCTAAATTCTACACAGGTATATAAAACATTAAATTTTATGAGTTAAATAAACCACAAAATTTTCAAATAAATTAGCACATGATTATAAATCAGTAATGTGGCTTTTCAATGATGCGCTACTGTTCTGTATCAAACAATGTGAATTTGTGGGTTTCGTCTCATTATATGGATGGCTACCAAAGTTAAAGAGATTGCACTATGATGTATACAAGATACCTAATTAAAGAAAACTTATTACTATTATAAGGGAGATGGTGTTTGGATCGGAACTATAGAGAACAAAGATCTAACCTAAAAATATGTAGGACATTGTAAATGGTAATTAGGTGAATAAGCTGCTATATTATTTTTCCCTCTGTGTATCACACATTTGCATTGTTGCAAACTGTGATAATTCTAGTACCATAAACAACTATTGAAATGGAAACTTTAGGTATAAAGAAAGTCACAAAATTGAGGTCAGTTTGACAAGTCATTCTTTATCAGGTTAGTATATAACACTTTCATTTCTAATCTAATGAAAACCAAAACAGATCAACAAAAAGGAATTTGTTTTGGGTAATATTCTAAAGGTTTCTTGTGTAGATATGCATGGTGACAGTTGAATTCAAATATGAAAATTAAATTTGTATATAGACAACATTGCAGGCTACAATAGACCTTGAGAATGCTGAGTTATCTCTTCTGTAACATGTTACAGTCTATGAATGTGGAGTTAGCAAGTACTGTCTCATTAGAACTAGTGATAAAGTAATAAAATAATTATAGAACTTGATAAAAATACCTCCCTCCCCGACACAAATAACTCCTAGATAGAGAGGAGTAAATCATACCACTATTTTATAAAATTGGTAACAATCTCAGAGTGGGCAGTCATTTCCAGACATTCTTCTCGTTCTTTTGCCAAATTTCTGCCATGACAATATAATACATCATTCTTACTGCATTCATTAAGACTCTAAGTCTCCTAGAACTCATCCTGTACACTGGCTAGTATTTTGTAGCAGCAATATTCTATAATAAAATAACTGTTGCAAATCAATGCCTATAGATAACACAATAAATAAGCAGCTGTACTTCTAGAAGTCACACTACACATAGCAGGTTACCATTACATAAACTTCTTGGATGATAGTACATCTAATATCAATGCTGGGGTTTGAACACTACAAAGTAGATGGAAGCTCCTTGAACTAGGGGAATAGGCTGAAATATTATTTATTATAAAATTGGCCTATTAGAATCAAGGATTGGCTAAGGAATCATGTTTTCATCCAATCAAAAGCAAAAGAGGACTTCTTGTGGGACACCTTCCATCCATCACCTCTAAATATTAGTTCAAATCTGATAAGTGGTAAAAGAGAGGAAACTGAAAATGGGAATATTTTCAGAGATGATGATGAATGCTCAGTGCTGAAATAGCTCACATTTTCTCTCAGGGCTAGGTGTATTAATGGAAACATCACAACCAACTTTTTTTCATAAATTCACTGATAGTTTGGCAACATGTAAAGGGGCTTTCACGCGCCAGAACACAGAACAAAAACAGTTATAGACATTTGCACTACAAGACAAAACACAGATAAAAGTAAAGACAGTTATAGACATTTGCACTACAAGACAAAACACAGATAAAAGTAAAGTGACAATACTATAGAACATATACCTACTTAACTATCTAACATCACAAGATCTATGTGATGTACTTATGTAATATAATGTGAATGAGAAACAAGAGACATTTCCATTATTTCACATGCATACTACATTCCATTAATTTAAATGTAAAGTGCTCATCTTCTGAAGTTTCATAGTTGAATAGTAAAGTGCTCATCCAATAAATTTTTATGACAGACTGAGAAACATTGGTGCATTCTACTAACTATATGTCTCCGTAACTGTCTTATATGCCACATGAAAAACAAAAGAAACAAGAGCTACTTGAGGAAATTAGTGATTAGATATCTTGGTGCTCAAAGCAGGAACACAAGATATTATGTATTGAAGGCATAAACAAGTAATTGAATTACACTAGGCTTTTATCACACATTCACAATATCATATACAGATGAGAAAGAATAAGTCTGTTAGAAAAAATAAAAAGACAACTGATATTCTTTGAAGTTCAAAACAGTGTATACCTTATAAAAATAAGAAAAGGTTGTATGATTGCAAATGAGACAACTCTCAACCAGAGACCAAATGACATAGAAGTTAAAAACTATAGGTCACTGTATGGCCTTTAACAATGAGCAAAACCCATACTGTATAGTCAGCTATAAAAGGCCCTGAAATGACAAATGTAAAACAATTCAAACGAGAAAAACTAACAGCCTGATTTATGAACAAAACAATGAACGAAAAACAAATATGACAGACAGCAACAAACGACAACCACTGAATCAAGTGTTGTTTACCATACATGGATTTACTTGACAAAATATGCAGTTTTCAGATTGGAATGAAATTTTGTTTACTACCAACAAACATAACAATCTACAACATAGAAATAATTCAGAAAACTGGTGTATGACCAGAATTTGAAGAATGCACTTTTACTTTGCATAGGAAATAAAGACTGTCACATTAGTAATACTGGACTAAAAAGAAATTACAAAGTTTAGTTTTCAATTCAAATATCTCACATTTTATATAAAAAATGAATAATAAAACCCCAAACTACTGTCATAACAGGTAGTCTTCAAAGACAAGATCAAAGGTTTGATGATTACATAAAATTACAATACACAAGTAAAAAGACACCTTTAGATGAATAGATAAAATGATAATTTGTAGCAATTTAGATATAAGATCTGTCTTGAGCTAACTGTGGTTTTTCGCTGTACAATTTTAGGGTTAAATCTACTTGATCCTATTTTTATTAGGAAATCTTTATGAAAATTTTATATGTTTATTTCTTTATGCCACACTCATTTTTAAAATCTTGAAGTAAGAGTTTTAACCACAAGTCTGTCTGAATTACCAGTACAATCTGATAATGTAAATATAAAGTTTCAAGAGGTCTTGTTTTATTCATGTACCATTAATTTCTAGCAAGTATTTTCTTACATTCTTCATGACAGATTATTCTGATGTTCTCTCACTAAATAATTCAAAATTTGGTGACTATGTTGAATGCATCTATCCCATCGAACTAGAGATCAAGGATACAACAGATACAGTTAAATCTGCCTCATATCTTGACTTGCATCTAGAAATTGACAATGAGGGTCGTTTGAAAACAAAACTTTACGACAAAAGAGATGATTTCAGCTTCCCAATTGTGAACTTTCCATTTCTATGTAGCAACATTCCCGTAGCGCCTGCATACTAAGTATATATCTCCCAATTGATAGGATATTCCCGGGCTTGTATTTCCTATCATGATTTCCTTGATAGAGGGTTGCTGCTCACAAGGAAGCTATTAAACCAAGAGTTCCAAATGGTGAAGTTGAAATCATCCCTTCGAAAATGTTACGGACACCATCATAAGTTGGTTGACTGTTATGGAATATCTGTTTCACAGATGATAGCAGATATGTTCCTAATGTCGTTACTACAATCCTGTTCCCTTTTCACGAATGTGACCTACCGAAATTAGACTATTTACCAGGTTTGTACTAACATGAGCAACACCACGGGTGCCACATGTGGAGCAGAATCTACTTACCCTTCCCACCTGAGATCACCCCCAGTTTTTGGTGGGGTTCGTGTTGCTTAGTCTTTAGTTTTCTATGTTGTGTTTTGTGTATTATTGTTTGTCTGTTTGTCTTTTTCCTTTTTAGCCATGGCGCTGTCAGTTTATTTTCGATTTATGAGTTTGAATGTCCCTCTGGTATCTTTCCTCCCTCTTTTATACAAGGTACCCCCCAAAAAAAAATCAGTGTCTTATTGCTTAAAGAGGGAAAAACAACTTCTAAGCCTTTTTATGTCAAAGTAATATCAATGCTATTTGTAACTTAGCTGGTATGGTATCATCTTTAAATTCTACAAACATTTTTTTTTGTAAATAGGATTGTTACATTATCTTCTTTCCCTCTTATTGTTCCTTACTATAGAAAAAATATCAAAAAATCAAAGCTTAACTTTCTACAAGTACTGATTAAGTAGAAGATCCATATGTACCACTGTTTGTAATGTTATATTGACAAATATGTAAATTATGTCTGAAAGATACAATACATCAGAAGTCAAAATAAACAAAAGTTCAGCCTTATTTACATGTAATAAATCAGATCTGACAACTTACCAATGATAGATAATTTGAACAGAACCATTTTATTGATAAAGCAGGGAAGTAGTTAGCTTAAATCTTTGTGTACTTTACAATTAGCCCATTAAAACATAAGATGGCACAGTCTAACTAGTTTTCTGGTAAATAATGACTTCTTCAGAATTTTTAGAGTAATTATCTATGACTGAATTACTCCCAGCATCTGCTAATAAAGAGGAGCTTAGTATCCATCTTCAACCAGATGTGTACAGACAGACAGTCTAGGAAAGTAGTAAAACATGGACAGGTCTTCAAACTGTACTTTTCTTTACCCATTCTATTTTCTTAATACATGTACCAGAAAGGGACTTAAATTGCATATAAAAACAGATGAAAAAAGGCAAATATTTACTTTTTGATACTTTTATTTCAAAAAGATATTAATGTAAATTTAAATATAAAAAGTCCATGTATGGTGGAACAATCCATGCCATAACCCAATTTGCTATTTAGTAATGACCAATTCTCTGTGAAACAGCTTAATTTCTTTAGAGGTAAACTTTTCAGCCTTAATGCCAAAGACAGTTTTCTCCACCAGAGATGTTTTTATAATTAGTACATGAGGTTTTCACACCTAGATAGTCTTTCAACACAGTCAGACTTAAATAAGACAGGATAAGCAGATGTGTTGTGTATTAAACATTATGTTTGTTATGTATAGAAGTCACGAACAGTCATAATACACTGTATTGACGATCCAGTTTTCCTAAACAGACAACTGCTGAATTTGTCAACATTAAATTCTGAATTAAACCCTCCTGGTTCAGGCTGCAAACAATTATTGCCCTTAAACTCACAATACAAAATATTGTCAATCTTTATGACTGAAATAACATTTTATCATATCACATAACAATTCATAAAGGTACAGAAACCAAACATGTTACAGACAAAATGAGGTTTTATTGGCAAAACATGTAAATATTTCACATTTTACTTTGAATCTGGTCCAATTTTACTTCAAAAGGACAAGACACATTTAAAATCTTTATGTGGGTTGTCACAAGATTTATATAAAAACAATGCATATGCACTTCTATTGCAAACTGCCTGTTAAGATGACATCAGTTTGATTCAGGACATATTCTAATTTGCTGAGTCAGCATATTTAAATAAACAGTTAGATCTTAACCTGATATATCAAAGTCCATGATTATTTAGTTTGTTTTTTAAGTTACTGGTATGTTCAGCTATTAGGTTTTCAGCAAACAATTAAGAATAAGTCCCAAAATTATTCCAGCACACTTGTTTTCAACTGAAATGAACCTCTTTATGTTTCTCATGTAATATAACTTGGCTATTGTTAAGGGTGTCTGTCCTCCATGAATATGCTTCAAAGCTCTCAGTGTCTTCTAGGCTGTATTGATTTGGTTATGAAGACAAATTCCATAAAAGACATTCAAAATATCACCAAGTCACTAAATACCAGAAAGACATTTCATTAAGACACCATTAATAGTGTGGCATATGCCAACTGAATTTTGAATCATATAAACCACTAGATAAGAATGTTCTATGTTCTCCAGGTGCTCAATGGCCTTACATATTGCCCTTTTTTGCTGGTTTTTCTAAGTTCTTTAGTCAAACAGTCATCGCTCTAATCTTGCTAGCATGTATTTTATGAAATACCTTTGACAAGTAACTATTTGTGGGACTTTTTTCAAGGCTATAGCTCAATTTGTTGTGATTTATTACGTTCACACCTATTGCAAATCATGGAAAAACTGCTGATCTTTGCAAATGCAAAACTTAAAATTCTTGGATTATATTTCACAACATATAAACTATGTATTTTATTTTTTTACCACAGATGTTCAAAATTTTGGAAATAGAATTAAATCTTTCAAAATTGGCATTATCACCAGTATAAATCTGTAGTTAAAGGGAATTTAGATGAATAAACTTATCCGAATATTTACCTTCCCACACCTTTAACCAGCAGATATCTTATCTGTATTTTCTGTGGTTTTTTATTACCCATGTCAGAATCCAATGTCAAGTGCTATACAGATAATCTTGTATGATAAACCTTGTTAATCTGCATCATTCCCCTGATAAAGTTTGTTAATCTTCCCAATTCTTGCTAATAATATGAGTTGTTTATGACCGATTCCCTGGACTGTTACGTAAGACAGGTACTGGGAATGTTACAAAATCTCTCAGGTACATAAGTGCAAAAAAAATCCAAGTACTTATCAGTTAATGTTAAACTAGTAGCTCAACTGATAAAAGGAGCTAACTTAAAGGTTGCTCGAACTTCAACAGAAAAAGATCAAAGTTTACTAACACCCTATTCAGTTTACAGCAAAGTTTTAAGTAAGATCTGCAGGTCAGTGCCTGAAAGCTTATATATATACTAAATTCCTATTTTTTATAAAGACTCAATTAACAGATTTGTTTTTTACAAAAAAAAACAGTAACTCCCTCAGACAAAAATTACCAATAAATGATTTTGATAATTGTTTTTAAGCCCGTTTTGATATACATTCTACTTTTACTGATCTAACAATTAGCTCTGAGCATCCTTGATGAGAAGAGAATCCAGTAAAGTATTGCATTGTAACCAGGATTGAACACAGCAAAAATCTGTACTTTAATTTACAGTTAAAACAAGTCCTGCAAGACAATCTACACAAGTCTGTCCACTAACAGCAAATTTAATGGTATAACAACAACTGATTACTGACCAAGCCAATCTCCAACATCTGCTGGTCAATAGATAAGTGGACACACTGACAGAAAGATGTCATTGATAGTTGGCTGTAGGTCAGTTCAATACACAATGACTGGACAATTCAGGTTATTTGTCTGCATGTATAGGAGAGTGGAACATCCCCTCAGGATTCACTAACAGTTTATGCAAATACAGTATAAATCTGCTGACATGTCCCCCATTTTGTCTACTAAACATTGATTACAAACATTTTATAAAAAGATACAGTAACATTTAGTGTAATGTACATAAGACAGTAACATTAATTTTATGGTCTAACAAATTACTTTCATACTATAACCTCTAAATCTACTTGATGTGTGGCACAAAAACTAAAATATACAATACTTTACTGCTTAAACTATTATAAATCATATGTTTTTTTAGCAACAATTATGGCAAAAAAATTATACTTTTCGTGTAAGTGTTTTATTTTCATGTATCTGAAATTGGCCCTGTTCATGTTACAATGTCTTGTATAACATATCCATCAAACCAAACACCACACACACACCCAAAAATATCTTATTCTAATACATCCTCATTTCCTGGTTTAAATAATGGGTATTATATATTCTATCATGAAAAATCAAACAATATTGGCCCATGCAAAAACATTAATCAGAATGGACCTATATTGATATCTGTTAAACAAAGAAAAAAATATTAATATAAAGGGGACATAACTTATCCTTTCAAGGGGAATACAGAAAATTAATTATTATAAAAATTGAAAAATTGACTCCCATGCTTTATATAAAAAACACTCATGAGTAAATTTAAATTTGCCATTTATTTAGCTTTTGGTATCATTGCTATTTCATTCCCTTTGTCTTAATTTTAAACAAATAACTTAATTTTTATGTGTTATTTTTAAACAATAACTTCAATAACACTCTGTAACAGTAGACAACAGACTTGAAGAAATTTAGCCTTTCACATGGATTTTAACACTGTGCATTGTAAAAATTCACTCACATCAAAAATGTTTAATCTTAGCTATTTGCTGACATAGTTATATAAAACCTTTTTAAAACTTGTAACCCTAAAAGTTCATTCTGAATATCTTAATATGAATGGTCCTTTTTAGTATCTTCAATGAATTAGAAAAAAAAATAAACATCAATGATGGGCCATAAAATTAAATTAAGACTATTGAAACGATAAAATCTGTACATGATCCAATCAAAACTTCATCTGGTATCATTATAAAAATTCATTTATTAACCAAACATTAAAAGCATAATTTAATATAAAAATCTAATCAAAATTTAAACAAGAGTATAGTAAAATATTCAATAATATTTGATATAAGACTTCATGAAGGAGTAAAGTTAACAAAATTTTTGCTGTTTTCTGTCAGTAAAAATCAGATGCCATATTACTGTATTTCCCTATCGAAATCAAAGTAAAGGGATACAGAATTGATGTCAATAAAATGTGTTTTTAATAATTACATCATATTGTTGGCTTGCTTGATATCCTACAAAAGAGATGTGTTTTATGAGGATAGAAAAGATCAAAAGTAGACCTTGATGTGTATCAATACTTCACCATGATGTGATATTTAGGTTAAATATTTATATTGACAATCTAATAAATATTAAAGACTATAAAAATCATCAAATAAAAAATAATTTGAGCAGTTAAAAAGGACAAAAACGGTCTTTAAAATTTCTGAAATTCAGAGCGAAATAGTTTCAAATGAAATGATGTTATCAAAATAAACAATATATCTCAATGTAATGTGTCTCTTAAATATGGTGTTTAAGGTTTTTCTTTTGGATGAGTGACCACAAAACTTCAAGATTTAGGAAATAACTGACCATATTTTGAAGGGTGCTGACCGTTTTATGTTGAAACAACCTATCATGTAGATTCAAAAGTTCAAACTTAAGTAGAATAAGGGTAGGTGAACTTGGACATTTTATCATTTTATTCATCTTAATTTATATTGTATTCAAAATTTATTCTTTTGAACCTTAATCTGTCTTGTATAAAAACACTGGCCTGAGGTAAACTTGCCTTATTTATTCGCCACATGTTTTTTTTCTATACAGTCAAACATAAATTAAAAATTTCATTTATTCTTGGAAGAAAATTCAGCGAAAAACCTAATAAAACAATCTAAAAATAGTTAACCCATACTAAATGTTAAAATGAGAATACGAATTAAATATTAGTTAGTTTCTTTTTCTTCCTGTACTAATCCAATGTAGGCAACAAAACAAAATTTTGCTGGTGGTGATCCTGGCATGACTAACCATTCTAGATCATTCACTACAATTATCTATCTGGTAAAAAACAAGCATTCTGTGAGGATTGCATGGCAATTCATAGTCCCCTACCGGTTAAAAATTCATTGTACTGGAACAAAATTCTAACTTGATCTATAACTTGTGCATGGTGTAAACTATATAGCAAATATCAAGTCAATATCTTCAAGCTTGACGAAAAAAGTGTTAAAAACTGACTATTTAAGTGAATTTTCTAAGTCCAATGACCATAACTCTGCACAAAATCATCAGACCGGACCAAATTTGAACTTGATCTGTAACTTGTCATGATAAAACTATATACCAATTTTCAAATCAATATCTTCAAGCATGACGAAAAAAAAGGGCGGAAAACTGATTATTTGAGTGAATTTTCTAAGTCCAAGGACCATAACTCTGCACAAAATCATCAGACCGGAACAAAATTCAAACTTGGTTTGTAACTTGTCATGATAAAACAATGTACCAATTATTAAATCAATATCTTCAAGAATGACGAAAAAAAGTGCTGAAAACTGAATATTTAAGTGAATTTTCCAAGTCCAAGGACCATAACTCTGCACAAAATCATTAGACCGGAACAAAATTTGAACTTGACCTGTAACTTGTCATGATAAAACAATACACCAAATATCAAATCAATATCTTCAAGCATGAAGAAAAAAAGTGTGGAAAACTGATTTGCTGGACTGACAGACAGACAGACAGACAGACAGAGTGCAAACCTAAAGTCCCCTTCGTCGGTAGGGGACTAAAAACCAGTTGCAGCTTGAAATTGCAGGCCATTCCTGAAAACAATAATCCAATGGTATAGCTAGAGGGAGTAAAATAGCAAACAAACTTTTCAGTTTAAATGGCCCTACCCTTGGTATACAAGTGTCAGGTCGGCCATACCATTGGTATACAAGTGTCAGGTCTGTAAGCAGGAATTTATTTCAAATACCACCAATATTTTGTCTTTACTACATGCACAAAATCCAACAAACTATTGTAGATGTTATATTAACCTTGACAGAGTCAATGTTATGACTCTATAAAATCTAAAGTTATAGTAAATCTTTGGAGTTATTGTCTGTATTGTGTGACACAATACATAATTATAGGTGTTTCTAATATTTTATCTTAATAAATACACTGTACAATTGTGTCAAACTTGATTTCTAAAAACTACAGTACATTTTCACATAACTCGGTAAATATAGGTTTCAAGTTCCGAACTTCAAATAAAATCAAAATATTTACTCTATGTTTTGTGAATAGATGTCTATACTTTGTATATTGACAGTGCATTGTGCAATAAAGAATGAGTACCATATTTCAACCCAATTTTGTTTAGACGAGGACCATTCTTCAATACATTTCTTGTTTAGCCTGTCGTTTTCTCGCATAAGAACCTCCAAGTTGTTGACAGAGCAATTTAAAAGGTTACTGTATGAATGTAATGGTATACAATATAGATCAAATTTTAATACACTGTTTCAGATTCGGCTGGCGACAAATATCCTTGGGCAAGACAAATATCACCCATATTGCTTCTTATTTATCAATGAAACTTAAAGAAATTCAACATTTTTCTCATGATTAAATTAAGTTTGGGAGTAGCTACTGTATAAAATATTGTGTATTATACAATAATCTAATAGAGCTGTGAATTGTTATTAAAAAATAAAATTTCAGAAATCTTCTCAAGCAGATACATTATTAGATACCCCTAATAAGAGTACAGTTGGAAAAAACATTGTTGGGAATTTTTTTTCTTTTTCCTTTAGAAAAGTGATAAATGGAACTCAGCATCTCATAACAATGCCAGGAAATATGTATTTTCAAGTATTGTTTATGTAAAAAAAAATTGCAGTTTTAATTTTAGCAAAGTAAAAATAATTTCTTTTTCCTTAAGTTAACTGCATATACTTGAAGGTTAAACATTTTAATGATAGAAATGAGTAATAAAATAAAGTATATGTTCCAGAAATAATGTACATTAATATACATTAAAAGAAATGTTAAAAACTATAAACAAATGACAAATTATTTTAAAACTTTTATGATGTGATATGATTTAATGTCATGAATCATCATTTAATTCTTCAGGCAATATTTGTACATTTTATATCCCCAATCTTTTTGTAGGACACCTAGGTTAAAAGCTTTCAACAAATTTATGCAAGAATTTTATGCTGAGGATAAGTGCTGGTGGCAGGTGCATAATTGTAGTTGCATTGCCATGAGGTGTTTAGATATGTAACTACTCTGGATTCATTATTATT
Organism: Mytilus californianus; assembly: GCF_021869535.1. Classification (NCBI taxonomy): domain Eukaryota; kingdom Metazoa; phylum Mollusca; class Bivalvia; order Mytilida; family Mytilidae; genus Mytilus; species Mytilus californianus. The sequence continues at coordinate 23,851,274 of NW_026262679.1, read as the reverse complement.
CGTTGGTTACCAATTTTCGTGGATTTCGTGGGTACAGGTGCACCACGAAATTATATGTTCAACGAATGCCAAATTTTATATAGGCTTGTATGCAGACTTAGGCAAGACCACGAAATTAAATATCCACGAACATGCCAATTTTCCTTAATCCACGAAAATTGGTACCCACGAAAATAAATGAATCCACAGTAAGACCAGGGGCCACTACAGATATGGGATATCAATGACAATATAATGTCAAACAGATGATCAATAATCTCAGATTGCTGCTGGTTCCCTGCCCTAAAGATGATTGGAACCATTAATTCCTATTTTCAACTCTGATTGACAGTGCAACCATGAAAATAAATGTTTGTACAAGGAACAACTCAATGATATGAGTAGAGGAGAGACTGTTAGTATATAAAGCTCAATGTTAATCTTATAACAAAGAACACACTGCTATCTGTTAAAGTCTAAAGAAGGACTGCAACTTGTAACAAAGAACACACTACTATCTGTTAAAGTCTAAAGAAGGATTGCAACTTGTAACAAAGAACACACTGCTATCTGTTAAAGTCTAAAGAAGGATTGCAACTTGTAACAAAGAACACACTGCTATCTGTTAAAGTCTAAAGAAGGATTGCAACTTGTAACAAAGAACACACTGCTATCTGTTAAAGTCTAAAGAAGGATTGCAACTTGTAACAAAGAACACACTACTATCTGTTAAAGTCTAAAGAAGGATTGCAACTTGTAACAAAGAACACACTGCTATCTGTTAAAGTCTAAAGAAGGATTGCAACTTGTAACAAAGAACACACTGCTATCTGGATAAGTCTAAAGAAGGACTGCAACTTGTAACAAAGAACACACTGCTATCTGTTAAAGTCTAAAGAAGGATTGCAACTTGTAACAAAGAAAACACTGCTATCTGGTAAAGTCTAAAGAGGGATTGTAACTTGTAACAAAGAACACACTGCTATCTGTTAAAGTCTAAAGAAGGATTGCAACTTGTAACAAAGAACACACTACTATCTGTTAAAGTCTAAAGAAGGATTGCAACTTGTAACAAAGAACACACTGCTATCTGTTAAAGTCTAAAGAAGGATTGCAACTTGTAACAAAGAAAACACTGCTATCTGGATAAGTCTAAAGAAGGATTGTAACTTATAACAAAGAACACACTGCTATCTGGATAAGTCTAAAGATGGATTGTAACTTATAACAAAGAACACACTGCTATCTTGATAAGTCTAAAGATGGATTGTAACTTGTAACAAAGAACACACTGCTATCTGGTAAAGTCTAAAGAAGGATTGTAACTTGTTACTTATAACAAAGATCACACTGCTATCTGTTAAAGTCCAAAGAAGGACTGCAACTTGTAACAAAGAACACACTGCTATCTGTAAAAGTCTTAAGTAGGGTTGTAACTTATAACGAAGAACACACTACCATCTGTTAAAGTCTAAAGAAGGATTGTAACTTATAACAAAGAACACACTACTATCTGTTAAAGTCTAAAGAAGGATTGCAACTTGTAACAAAGAACACACTGCTATCTGTTAAAGTCTTAAGAAGGATTGCAACTTGTAACAAAGAAAACACTGCTAACTGTTAAAGTCTAAAGAAGGATTGTAACTTGTAACAAAGAACACACTGCTATCTGGATAAGTCTAAAGAAGGATTGTAACTTGTAACAAAGAACACACTGCTATCTGGATAAGTCTAAAGAAGGATTGCAATTTGTAACAAAGAACACATTGCTATCTGTTGAAGTCTAAAGAAGGATTGTAACTTGTAACAAAGAGCACACTACTATCTGGATAAGTCTAAAGAAGGATTGTAACTTGTAACAAAGAACACACTGCTATCTGGATAAGTCTAAAGAAGGATTGCAACTTGTAACAAAGAACACACTCCTATCTGGATAAGTCTAAAGAAGGATTGCAACTTGTAACAAAGAAAACACTGCTATCTGTTAAAGTCTTAAGTAGGGTTGTAACTTATAACGAAGAACACACTACTATCTGTTAAAGTCTAAAGAAGGATTGTAACTTATAACAAAGAACACACTACTATCTGTTAAAGTCTAAAGAAGGATTGTAACTTATAACAAAGAACACACTGCTATCTGTTAAAGTCTAAAGAAGGTTTGTAACTTATAACAAAGAACACACTGCTATCTAATAAAGTTTATGTTACAGAACTACCTTTCAGTACAATATACTTTTTGAACAACAAAGTACATATGACTAACTGAAGATGCTAAATAAGAAGTAGATAGAACCTCATATCTGTATATTCACTTATCCTTCAATCAAGTCTCAATTTATCAAATTTAAACAGAATTTACAATCAGTTTTCACATTTATCTAATAATTTTTAATTTATTTATCAACAGTAATCCTAGATTTCACAGCTTCCCCTCAATCAAACAAGCACCTGCTAAACTCAAAACAACCAATCATAGCTGTATTCAAAAATGATCAATACTGTTGCTCAAGATTCCTTCAATCATACAAGTACTGGCTGAACTAAGAGCATGTCAACAACATTAACTGGTTCCCACGTCAGTCTGACACTCGCAGATATAAAGGCCTGGATTTCACCAAACATTTTTCTTCCTCACTTACCTTTACTCACAACAGGAAACATACCATTAATTTGTTGAATATAATGAGGTAAAATTTTTCATTGCAATCATAGATTTTTATTACACCACATTGGTTCCAAAAGCAATTTCCTTGGAATATCTGTGCAAAATGTGTGCCCAAATGTTTTGTGTCCAAATTCTGACACAAAACACAGGTACTGAAAACCAAACCATTGGCATCAAAGTTACTAAAATGACTAGGGAGAGAAACCAGTAACATTGTTCATATTAATCTGGGCAAATACAACATAAAACAGAAAAACTATCAAGAGTAGCACTGAAACCAGTAAGGAGTTTACAAAGTTAACCAACATGATCTACTGTCTGTTTTAACTTTTAAGTGCTTGGTCATTTATAATTCCAGAGCTGTGTATGTCAAGGGACAAAACACTATATTACACCTTCTATCTTGTATATTAAAGGTAAAACTTGACAAATGTTTAATTCACATTTATTTGTGAGGGGTGTAAATCAAGTACTTTACCACCATGTGAATATTTGGTATTAAATCAGCCAAATTTACATAAAATACATTACAAAGTGACACTAAATCTACTGGTATTAAAGTGGTTTCTCCTTCAATGCAAAGGAAATTTTATTAGTGTGTCCAGATATAATTAATAAAACTGATTTATATGATTTTGATCCCAGAGGGCTTTTCCTTATCATAACTGATGAATGATTCGACCATAAACTACCTGTATTTATTGATGTACAGGTGTGAACTAGTTATGATAATTCATATTTTGATGGATAGATTAGTCTTATTTTATTGTGATGTTTCAAGTGGTAAGCAAAGCTAAGGAATCTCCCAAAAATAATACAGAGGTCAAATATACATTCACGACTCATCGGTTCAAGTCGAATGGTCATAAAAGGGACAAAAATGTGGAAAATTGGATTTAAATTTCACAGATTTATCGAATTTGTAAATTTATAAAAGTTTTAATAGTACAGAAAATCATAGCAACTTCAATGAGGTTGGCAACCCATCAACTATGTGAGGATTTTCATGTATTAACTGCTGGGTAATGGCTATTGAAAAACGTTATAAACCTTAGAAATGATAAAATATTATCACTGGTAAAAGGATACCTAGATAATCATATCACATAGTAGCCTTACATTGGGTACACATTGATAAAAGTCTCATAACTATTCTAAATAATGATAATTTTATCTGTAACATGACAGTTCCATATTCCTTTTGCAGAAAAAGCTACTTATGATAACATTGGTTACTGAAAACTTTTTTTAAATTTAAGTAGAAAATGAATAGACCAAACTGTGAAATGAATTGATGGATATAAAAGTCATTGCACACATGATATGGGGTTACTCCTAAGAAATTACAAGTCTTGATTGACAATTCTAAGTCATTACAGGAATCTATCTAGATTCAATTTAGATTAGTTCCAGAATTTATCAGAGACATAGCAATACTGCAACAGAAATGATTAAAGATGGTAAAATACTGCACACCAGGATGTCCAATAGGACAAAAGTTCACATAAAGTCTATAGATGTTGGCATTATTGTACTCGGTATTGCAGTTTGATAATGCAGTACATTGTAACTTCTGTTGATAATAAATCATATAATCCTTAAAATAAACTCCCATTTTCAATCCAGAAATTGACCAGAATATTGCATGCTCCAACCATATTGCTATTGTAGAAGACAAAATATTGAATGTAGTCAAATATGTCTCAGAATCAGTGAATGATAAAAACAAAGATGAAAACCACAATTTTAATAAATTTAAAATAAATTCAATTAAATAAAACATATTTCACTTTTTATTCTTTTTATGCATTTTAATATTTGTATAGACAGAATCATTAAACAAGGGAAATCATAATTATCTAAATTTCATTTAGATTTACTAACAACATTTTACAGTCAATCATTAGTTGAGTTATTTTTACTAGGCTTATAAAAAAAACTATTTGATTCAGAATAAGGCCACAATACACTGTTCTTGCAAATATTACAAATAAAGCAGGAGGTACAAATGAAAGTATCATGGTTAGACTTTAGAGTACTTCCAGTTCAGAAGACAAAACGTTGATATTTCCACAATTGAAATTAATGAAAATAACAGCCTGTTATAATTTATCAATTAATAACCACTCATGAAAGGAGTTTAAAGTAGAAATACTTGATATCAATAAAGATGACCACTCAAATCTTTACCTATCATGTATTATATCTTAATTCTTGGGAAAGGATGAAACTTTTGAAAGACTGACCACAAGGTCTTTACTTTACCAAAACCCTAATTAGATCACTTATCTTCTTTGAAATGACGGTTTAAATCTTTTTCCTCTTAAATACACATGGAAAACGACCACTTGAATTGAATCATGTCAGGTCAGATAAATACAAATTGTCAAACTTTTGAGAATGTCTTAACTATTTGATTTACTTCAAGAGGACTAAAGTCTTGGTGGCTAAATTTACATGTCATAATAATAATATCTATAAATATTTATTTTCATTTCTAGTTTGATACATTTTAATTGTATATAATACAGGTATTTAACAGTCTGTAAATAAATAGGAACAATCTAAAACATGTAATCTTTCTTGAGAGTAAAGCTTATGTGAAGTCCATTAAGAAATTTAAACAGTAGCAGTTTAGAAATCAAACAAAAATCAAAGCACAAAAGTTCTCTTTCAATCCAAATATTGGTAAAGTCAGCTTAAGAATAGCAAAAAGTTAACATTATCCACAATTCCTTTCGAGCATGAATATAGTTGTTTAACGAAAGTCACTGTATATGAAGCTCAAATTATTAACCATGAAGAGACATTACACAGGGGAAAAATATGGAACGCCACAGCTGTCTTATGTGGAACTCTGATATTACTTTATGTTGTTTTATTATTACTTGATGATATTTTGTCTTTACTTAATATGGTTTTGACATTACGTAATGATGTTTTGATATAACTCAATATGGAATAGTCATTACTTAATGATATTTCGATATTACACGATATGGTTTTGTATTGACTTGATATAGTTTTGTCATTACTCAATATGGTTTTGTCATTACTCAATATGGTTTTGTCATTACTCAATATGGTTTTGTCATTACTCGATGTGGTTTCACCATTATTTAATGTGGTTGTGTCATTAGTCAATGTGGTTTTAACATTACTTGATGTGAATGTGACTTAACGTTATGTAGTTGTTTCATTACATGATGTGGTTTTGTTATTTCGTAATGATGATTTGCCTATTCTTTATATGGTTTTAACATTACGCAATGATGTTTCAACATTTGACGATTTTACACTACATGATGTGTTTGTTTCATTATTTGATGTGATCCTGTCATTCTTTGATGTGGTCCTGTCATTCTTTGATGTGGTTATCCCATTACTTGATGAGGTAAAATCACGTGACCAATTCGGAAAAAAATATGTTCTATTTTTAAACAGATTTCAATATATCGTTTGTTTAATGTGCTTTTGATGGGTATCGCTATCCATTGAGTTAAAGTTCAAATTAAAGTTCGAGTAATTGTTCAGAGTTATTTGGTATGAAAAAAGGGAACGGCAGACAAAAATAAGAAAAAAGAGTATTAAAAAGTTTACAGTATTTCGGACATAATTGGGATATCCCCAAACCACTTGGTCCTGTTGTTTTTATCATAAGGTCTTAAACGGAAGCAGTTTTTTTGTAATAAATTTGTAAAATATTCCACGGAACCCTGTGTCTCGCCTGATATTGCTGCTGTAAGTGTAAAAGCGTCATGTTGATCGGCTGTACATTTATCTATACATTTATCGGTATGATATTCTAAAAGTACAAAACTATGATGGCATACATGTTTAGTAACATGTATAATGAAAGGTTAAACTCAATAGAAATTAAAAAAATGGAGATGGAGACGCCGACGCCACAATCGACGACGAAATATAGGTTTGTTGTGTCTCACTGCCGCTACATTGATGTCGCAGGCTCGACACAAATCAACAGACTTGAACTTTATTGTGAACAAACGAAACACTTCAAATCAACTCACACTAAAGTTACAGGGAAACGGGGGGAGGGGGGCTCGGACTAAGCGACAAAGCATCAATACTATAAAATAAGAATTCTCCGAATTGTTTTTAGCGTAAATGATCATTTGAACTCAATCTTTTATTTGTAATCAATTGAATTCCCTGATCTACCTCGCACTAATTGAAAAATAAACTTTTGGAATATCTGTTTCACTGAAAGTTGGGGGGGGGGGGGGGCATATTGTTTTACCCCTGTCCGTCCGTCCGTCCGTCCGTCTGTCCGTCCCATTATGGGTATATAGTTATTCCGCATAACTCCTCCTACAGTTTGAATCCTAGGAAGTTTTCTCTTTACTGTCTGTTTGTACATATATTGAAGGTGTGCATATGGTCAGGGTTTTTATTTTTATTATCTTTTGCTCTTTTGGGAGATAATCGAACTTTTTTTTGTCAATTTGGGGTATAAGCGGTTAAATGAGTTGAGTGCGGGGGCATCACTTTGTCTAGTTTACATTTTTTTCTCGTGTTGTGCTGTTACACAAATGTAACAGTCCGATGTAAGGTTAGGATTTAGCGCTCACATACATGTTTAACTCCGCCACGTGCACTTTCTTTATGTACCTGCCCCAAGTCAGTAGCATGAAGTTCAATTGTTGTCGTTGTATAAATGTGTGTCTTTTTTTTGTAGATTGTTTATTTATAAATAAGACCGTTTGTTTTTTCGTTTGAATTTTTTCACATGGTGCATGGTGGCCTTTTGTAGCTGATTATACGGGGTGTTGAAGTCTGTACGGTTGCCTATATATGATTTCTTACATCCACTGCATTTAAACTCTGGTGGATAGTTGTCTCATTGTCAATCACACCACATCTAACTTTATTTCAACTTCTATGTTGCGTTTTGTATACTGTAACATTGTTTATCTTTTTTACGCATACCCCGGAGCCTTCTTTTCGGAAGCCCGAGCAAAAGTCCTTGTTCCGCGATAGAAAATTTAATTGCGAACTCATATAAGATAGCTCAAATTTCAACTCAAAATCTTAATTAATCTTAATGAGACTTAAATTCGATTCTTACTCAAACTCTACCTCAAAAAGTGACTCAAATTTAATGTTGTAACTAGAACTCTACCTTTAAATGTGACTCAAACTCGAATTCCAACTCGAAACTCAATGCTAACTAAAACTTTAATTCTAATAATGACTTGAATTCGAAATCGAAGACTAACTCAAAGTTTAACTCAAACAGTAACCCGAACTTTAATTTGAACTCTAATTCGATGGATGGCCACACTCATCCAAGGCACATACAACATGGAAATCTATCTAAAAATAGAACAGGTTTTTCCGAATTGGTCACGTGATTTTACCTCATCAAGTAATGGGATAACCACATCAAAGAATGACAGGACCACATCAAATAATGTAACAAACACATCATGTAGTGTAAAATCGTCAAATTTTGAAACATCATTACGTAATGTTAAAACCATATAAAGAATAGGCAAATCATCATTACAAAATAACAAAACCACATCATGTAATGAAACAACTACATAACGTTAAGTCACATTCACATCAAGTAATGTTAAAACCACATTGACTAATGACACAACCACATTAAATAATGATGAAATCATATCGAGTAATGACAAAACTATATTGAGTAATGACAAAACTATATCAAGTCAATACGAAACTATATCGTGTAATATCGAAATATCATTAAGTAATGACTATTCCATATTGAGTTATATCAAAACATCATTACGTAATGTCAAAACCATATTAAGTAAAGACAAAATATCATCAAGTAATAATAAAACAACATAAAGTAATATCAGAGTTCCACATAAGACAGCTGTGGCGTTCCATAGAAAAAACCTCCAAGAATATCCGGTCATTGCCTTAAAATCATAATTAAAAGGAGTTAATCATCCCAAGCAAGTACACCAAGTATTTATTATTAAGTAAATTATGGTCAAATAAATTTTGTAAGCAGCTGTGGTTTATCATTTATACTTTATGACAAATTAAAAATAATTTATGTACTTCAATACCTATAAGGGATGTAGTACTTATATAAGACATTTAATGACTATGGTTATACTTGAAATACTTTATATTTAAGGAGAAACTTAAGTACTCCCTAACAATTTGTTCAGCACAGTGGGGTACTTTTATACATAACTACCCACAAATTTCATAACCAGCAGTAGGTTAGACATTTAAACTTAACCTGTCATATTCCTCATAAGGTACTCCATTCAGTTTTACCATTCATTTCGTATTTTAATTTACATGTTTTCAGAAGTATCTTAATTCACATTTGTTGCTTTTAACACATGCAAATGAGCAGTAACTTAAAACTGTTAGTTAAACCATATGTTACAGAGAAAACTGGGTCTAAATCAACCAAATAAATCTACATTTGTTCCTTCACTGGTACTACTTAACTGGTGGAGTATTTTTTTCTAGTATTGTCACATTATTTCTATTGATATATTTTTTATTTTTTATAATGTTTTTAAATTTAGCCTTAGATTTCCATCTGTACCCATTTTTACTCGACCATGATGCTTATTACATATACTGTACTACATGTATTAGAAGAGCTATACATAGTGTAGTGTATATTCTTCCAACAAAAATATCCTGATTATCAAAACAGATATAGAATAAAATGGCTGCTCATCATTAAATTAATATCAGGCTGTGGAACAGATTGATTGAAGTAGTGGAAAGTAAAACACTTAAAGAAGGTCATTTCTTAAGAGATGAGAGTTCATTAGTTAATGGATAGTTTGTTTCTGATCTTCTAGTGATAACAAAAATGTTTTATTATATCCCTCTAGGCTCTGTACTGATACCATCTTTATTGGGGATATCAGTATTTTTTAATCTACTGTTTATCCAGTAATTGCTTTTTAAGGATCAGTCACAATGTCCAGCTCAGGCCAAACAAAACTGAATAAAATTCCTTGTTACTTGGCAGCCAATCAAAACAAACTTGTCCTTGCACATCAGAACAATTCCTTTCTTTGTGTCCACACAAAACAATAAATATTAGTTATCCATTTCTTAAAATAAAATTAAAGCCAACATCAAGGTTTAAGATATGGCCTACACATGTTTAAATGAACCATATCTGAAAAGGCCAGACATCCTGATAAAAACTGTACAAACACATCACTTGACCGCCAAACAATGACCATTACAACCTGCTTATTGTATACAAAATGCTTTCTTATATCTTAAATAAAATTCAACTTGCTGTTTTTTTTTTAAATGAACAGGTTTTATAAATTTTGATATCTTTGAGCAGAAACAAAAAAATATATAACTTCGATTTTTCTTTTTAATGTCAATGATGAATTCTAGTTTTCTTTACAAGTTTTTAAAAATACCAATACATCTAAAAGCTAACCTTTAATTCAATTACATATCTATAAGTTTTTGGAGAAAGTTGAATTTTGGTAAATTTGTTGGGTTGCAATTCTCAAAAATACAAATCTACTTTTATTATATGTGAAAAAAAAATGGAAAACACGAATAACCAAGGTTCACATTTTTACTATTAAAACCACATTGTTAGAAATATTTGACTGCTTAAGTGTGTTAAGCAATATACTTCAAGTGGCCTAAAATACAGTAAATATATTATGAATGGTATATGAACATTAACAATGGACTAATGGGCAGCTCTCTGAGGGGCCTGGTGACTATATTAAATACCAAATTAACAGAATGGTTTATTGAATGAATAATTAGGTTTTAATTCAGGGAATAATGTCCAGATAATTGGGGATAACAGTCTCATTGACAAACTTTAATAATAAAGGATATAATAATGTTGTGTAACAGGGAACCAGGTTGTTGTTCAGGATGACTAGGGAAAGTAAAAATTGGTAATGATATTTAAAATTAATGTCCAAATGGTGACATCAATGGTCACTTTATCAGATCAATAGCATAAAATGGACAGATTGACACTGGTGGATGTTCCATTACACCTCTCATTAAAATTAAAATTTTATTTTAATTTCAGTTTTAACTGGGAAAAGTTTTCCAGTGACATATTTGGTTAAATCTTGGTATGTAAACTGCTGAAATAATTATAGTACTAAGTCTTTACTCAGTTAGAATGGACTGTGGTGAGATTAAAATGTATCATCACAGTATACAGTAACACTACATGTATATGATTAATTATGGCATGTTCAACACATACATGTATAATTATACATGTTAATTCATTCACGTTTACACCCACAAGTTTTGATACAAACATATGTATAAACCATCATTCAAAAATCAGGTAATTGCTTCAAAAAATTTCAGTGGAATAAAACCTTACCGGTACTTACAAAACAAATAATTCTTAGTACAAAATTTTATTTTGAGAAATGGATAACTAATTTTCATTTTCATCCGAAATAACTTCTTTTTATATGAACCTAACATGAATGTACTGTGACGTAAAGATTTAATTTTACATTGATTATTCTGATATGAATTGTAAAGCCTCAGTAGATGAGTAACATAGAACTTATTGACAACACTCAGCTTAGGTCTTACACAAAAGTGATACCCTTTTTGTTGAAATCTTCATACCAAGGTTTAGTATTGTTACCTAGTTCTGAAGGTGTATCAAATGAGAGGTGAGGAAAGGGAATCAAAGCAGTTAATTATTGGCTATTTCTACATTCTTTCAACAGTTTGATAAAAAAATGTATCAATTTTCAAAAAAGACTGTTATTGGTACCGGTATGCTGAAAAAAAACCTACTCCTGTATGGAGAAATTATCAGAAACTATTTGATAATTGTACCACTGCTGTTCATTGATACCATATGGACCATTTTAGCCACTTAAGCATTTTCAATAATGTATTGAAGTTTATGCCTTTTAAAATGATACTATTTTCAGTAAACCTTTCGAAACATAAAATGGAGCTATTCACTATGCCAAGTTTACTTGTCTGTAACATTAAAATTGGACTTTTGGAGAGCTCTGTGCAAGGTATTGGTATATTAAGTAAGGATAATTATGTATATTTAGTGCATCTATCCCAAACAATTAGACAAAGTTTCCAGTGATTGTCATAGATTACTTGTTTTACCGGAATTTTGTTTGCTGTTTTTTATGTTAGATTGCATTCAGTTGTCTATATTGAATTTTTCACATTTTATTTGACATTCTGATACTGTATTCATTTCACTTAAAGACTTATGATAAAATATACCTGTAAGTCATCTTTTTATCATAAATAACTACAACTTTCAGTTGCAATATGTTTTGCACAAGAGCTTCTAGTTTTGCTCTTTTTTAGATCTGTATGATAGTTTGTACATGTTCACCAAATACTCTTTTTGAAGGTCTTTTGTGGATAATAGTCCCACATTTGATTTTTATGTTGCAAACTTGCAATCATCAAAAAAGATCACAATTACAAATTAATATTTTCCCCCATACAGTGCCCTCTTGGGTATCACTTCATAAAATATAAAGAAGCCCCAATCTTGGGACTAATACTTATGATTTCCAATAACCTGTATTAAGATTGGGTTTTATTTAATTTTATTAGTTTTGTGGTTAAATTTATCAGTCATTTTATTTGAATACTGTTATAAATCTGTCAATATAAATATGCAACAGCACTATATCAATCAATTGGAGGATAAAATAATTTCTAATTTTTAGACTTATTTGTTTAAATGGACCTAAAATCTTAGCTTTAATCATTTCTGTTTAAACAGAAAGTGAAATGAATTCAGTGAATTAATACAAAATCAACAAATCAGCATTCCAACACTTCAATTATTATAAATAAATTATGGTTTAGCTTAACATATTCAGAGTCATGGATCATCAGTGATCCAAATCGTTCAGTTGCTATATCTTGCAAATTAAGTTTTTTTTTTTATTTTCCAGAAACTTATCATAAAAATATGACAGTCTAGATCACAGTGCTCTATCATTTAAAAATCACTGATTATATCTTCATATAGAAACATTGACCAGAATGTGAGGATATATAAATTTGTCTTTTTATTTAGTAAGACTATATATACCACTTTTCTAGACTTAAGATAATTAAGAGCTTGACATATATTGTATATACACTTGTCTATGGAGAGGACTGTAGTAGTGTATGTTGACACCAAGATCTTTTTTTGTGTGTCATTGAGGTGCTTTCTTGTAAATGTATCTCCCTCATCTGGGCTTATACATATGTACATGTATATTGCTAAGTACAGCAATCTATTTACCTGCATAGAATAAATCATTTTGTAATCAAGAGAAACTGCTTTTTATCTCAGCTAAATTCAAGCAAATAACTCAAAATCTGAAATGTTTATAACCCACAGACATACTGTTTGTGCACACAAGTGAAATAAAAAACATAAAAAGGAAATCAAATGTTCTACTTACAATCTCTCCAAATTTGGCATTTCAGAGAACAGTTCATCAGGGATGTTGTCTAGTTTGTTTCTGTCTATTCTCCTGGGTAAAAATAAATTTTGAATGGAATGACATCTGTCTAAGAAGATGTTTAATATTAATATCCTGGCACTAGAAGTTATATGACAATTATTTAACACAGTAGCATCAGAGACCCAAAGATTAATTGATTTTTATTATCTTTATGTCCAGGGGCAAATATTTCATGCATATTCAGGATGAGAAAACATTATCACTATAGCCAAACTATAGTGGACTAGACATAAATCAGTGTGCTTGACTTTTTGTTAGGAATTGCTTTTTGGACAGAAAAATTAGGTAAATATTTTGAAACAAGTGCCTGTGCTCTATAAATTGTTACTTTCATTGAGCCAGCACTAAATTAATTTGTTTTCTTAATTTAGGGTAAATAGTCCATGCTTACAACATTAAGTAATAATCAGACATCGATGATAGATTGTATAATTAAAGATGACCATAAACCGGTATGAATGGAATGATTATATGTATCTGTTCTGAGATTTATACTATTACACAGTAAAAATAAAATGCTCCGCAGGGCGCAGCTTGATACGACCGCAGAGGTCGAACCCTGAACAGTTGGGGGAAGTATGGACACAACATTCAAGCTTGATACAGCTTTGGATTTGGATTGTGATTAAATATTTGACACAGCATAGGTTTCTAACACAGATTGAATGTGGTCTAAGAACTTAAAAATTTTAAATTGGACATTCACCTATTATGGTCCAATATCCAAAATCTAAATACATGGTTAGATTCAGCATATCAAAGAACCCCAAGAATTCAATTTTTGATGAAATCAAACAAAGTTTAATTTTGGACCCTTTTGACCTCAATGTGGACAAAGTTGATAACGGGGCCCAAAAATCAAAAATCTAAATACATGGTTAGATTCAGCATATCAAAGAACCCCATATATTCAATTTTTGTTGAAATCAAACAAAGTTTAATTTTGGACCCCGATTTGGACCAACTTGAAAACTGGGCCCATAATCAAAAATCTAAATACATGTTTAGATTCAGCATATCAAAGAACCCTAAGAATTCAATTTTTGTTAAAATCAAACTAAGTTTAATTTTGGACCCTTTGGACCTTAATGTAGACCAATTTGAAAACGGAACCAAAAATTAAGAATCTAAATACACAGTTAGATTCGGCATATCAAAGAAACCCAATAATTCAATTTTTGATGAAATCAAACAAAGTTTAATTTTGGACCCTTTTGACCTCAATGTGGACAAAGTTGATAACGGGGCCCAAAAATCAAAAATCTAAATACATGGTTAGATTCAGCATATCAAAGAACCCCATATATTTAATTTTTGTTGAAATCAAACAAAGTTTAATTTTGGACCCCGATTTGGACCAACTTGAAAACTGGGCCCATAATCAAAAATCTAAATACATGTTTAGATTCAGCATATCAAAGAACCCTAAGAATTCAATTTTTGTTAAAATCAAACTAAGTTTAATTTTAGACCCTTTGGACCTTAATGTAGACCAATTTGAAAACGGAACCAAAATTTAAGAATCTAAATACACAGTTAGATTCGGCATATCAAAGAACCCCAATAATTCAATTTTTGATGAAATCAAACAAAGTTTAATTTTGGACCCTTTGGACCTCAATGTGGACCAATTTAAAAACGGGGCCCAAAATCCAAAAACTAAATACACGGTTAGATTCAGCATATTAAAGAACCCCATGAAATCAAGAATAAAACCCCATTGAAATTGGTCAAGAAATAAGCAATTTATAGGAAGTATCTTCTTTTGCACAATCCTGTGCTATTAAATATTTCTTGCTATTGCGCAATACTGTACAATTGACAATTTCTTGCTATTGCGCAATATTGTGCTATTGGATATTTCTTGCTATTGCGCAATACTGTGCAATTGAAGATTTCTTGCTATTGCGCAATACTGTGCAATTGAAGATTTCTTGCTATTGTGCAATACTGTGCAATTGAAAATTTCTTGCTATTGCACAATACTTATTATATAATAATTTACACATCCTGTTTGGTGTGTATCTCCTACCATATCATTATTATTTGATTTTAAATATAAATCAGAAATAACCAACTTAAAATGGAAAATTTTAAAAGAAACAAAAAAGGAAAAAAAGAAAAAAAAGGAAAAAAAAAATAAATTCCCCCCCCAAAATTTTTTGAACCCCCATTATGATTCATCACCCCCAAACTCAATCCCAGCCTTCCCTTTGTGGTATGGTACCTTGCAGTACAATTTCAGAGAGATCCATACACTTGAACACAAGTTATTGTCTGGAAACTAGAAAAAAATGTGTTTTTTGGCCCCTTTTTGGCCCCAAATTCCTAAACGTTTAGGGCAATTACCCCCAAACTCAAACCCAGCTTTCCCTTTGTGATATGGAACCTTGTAGTACAATTTCAGAAAGATCCATACACTTACACACAAGTTATTGTCATGAAACTAGAAAAATGCTTGTTTTTGCCCCTTTTTTGGCCCTTAATTCCTAAAATTTGGAGGCAATTACCCCCAAAATCAATCCCAGCATTCCTTTAGTGATATGGAACCTTGTGGTACAATGTCAGAGAGATCCATACACTAACACACAAGTTATGTCAGGAAGTTACAAAAATGCTTATTTTTGACCCCTTTTTGGCCCCTAATTCCTTTACTGTTATTACCATAACCCCCAAAATCAATCCCAACCTTCCTTTTGTGGTATTGAACCTTGTGGTAAAATTTCATAAAGATCCATTCACTTAAACTAAAGTTAGAGTGCGAAAACCAATGTGTCTTCGGACGACGCCAGACGACGCCGGACGACGACGACGACGACGACGACGACGACGCCGGACGACGACGACGCCAACGTCATACCAATATACGACCACAAAAATTTTTTTGCGGTCGTATAATAAGTAATACAGTAAAAGGGGCATATACCCAATGTCTTACTCACTCAAGATCCCTAAAGTACATGACATGCATATGATCTATATCTGTGTGGATACCGTATGAATATGTTACTAGTTTGGCAAGAAAACCTTAAAGGAAATATCATGATTTACTTAGTACAAGGACTTGTATACAAATCCTTGCTTGCTTTATAATCGAACAGTCAGCTGCAGTAATATTCGAAGACCGGAAGTCATAAAACTAAATGTATTATTAAGTTTGAAAGGACACGAAAGTTTTCCGGGAAAAGACCTCGTTATTGAGATAATTTGTAGCCACACTGTCTGATAATTTATGTTTTGAAATGCCTGTGGAATTTTTATCCAGGTGTCAGATAGATTTAGCACTATATTACGTTGTCTAACCAACCGTTTGATCATAATCTAATTACTTAAAAAAATTAGTGATATGAATAGAAAGCCCCGAGGGTCAGCTATCAGATGTACAAATCAAAGTCGTAAATTTGTCAAAAATCAAATTGTTTAATTTTCAATTATCACGTATTTATCTCTAGCCACCAGCAAAAAGGCTTTCCCATGATGTACAACAGCATATAGAGAAAGGGTCTGTTTTAGTCCGAACCTGAAACTTCAAACGTTATATATTTTTTTAGAATCCAGCTTAGATCATTGAAGTTGTGTTACAGCTGGGAACAGTATATCTAACGTCATATATATATGTTCCTGGTTACAGCTACAATAACTACAAACATAGTGTTGCTTTCATATATTTTTTTTAAGTAAATGCATCTTAAACTTTTTTGTATTTGTCTTATTTCATTTAAAAGTACATACACAGCATTTATTGTACTTACAGTCTTTCCATGAGGACAAGGTCACGGAACGCGCCTCTTTCTATTGTCTGGATTTGATTTTCTAACAATTGCCTACAAAAAATAAAATAAAGGTGCAATGAAATTTTATCCAAGTTCGATTTTAATCTGCATGGGTGGTATATCTGTTAAATATGGAGAAAAAAGAAGAATTTTCTGATATAGATAAAGAAATTGCTTGGCCATGCGAAAGGGAGCGATTTAAACAAAAGCTTTAGAACTTATTGATAAACTTTTTGGTGTACATAATAACGACATAATTTTGAATCAACTCGAAGAACACAACGTGTCTGCAAGTTTTCTTTATAGTGGAATTTGCACATGACATATACAGTACTATATAAAATTCAGAACAGTACACAGTGCTCAACAGCTGATGTCGAATGCTTCAAAGTGGTGGTGATAAAAAAGTCATATTAAGCAGGGAAATTTTAGATCATAAAATAAACATTTTTGTACTACGTTATGCACATTAATGTTAAGACATGATATCCTCGTTATAAAAAATAGAGTTTGTTGATTACAATAAGGTCTGGTAGAATCATTAATATTGTATGCAACCGTGACTTGATATAATTTCTATTCTTAAACAGAATTCCACAACAAGATTATTTTTTTCCTTTTAATTGATATGTAAACATACATTCTGAGTAGAACTGCTTTATCATATATTTATGAACTTCAGCTTAGCGTCCATAATACAATACCGATATATTTATGTACACTTAGCTGACAACTATCATGGAAAAGTTGACGACCTGTTCGTGTCTTGTCTGTTTCATTTTATTCCCATTTGGGGTATCAGTGTTTGAAATTTATTTAATTGCCGCTAATAATCTATATATGTTGGTTTGTTTGTGTTGGAATTAAAGGTTATAAAACGAAGGTGTTAACAACCAAATCTATTTCTTTTGTATAATCACAAATGATGTAAGATTTTTATATAGTATATCACTTCAGAAATTGTCAAATAATCTGTGAAGAAAGACGGATTACAAAATGTAAATATAAATGTTTGTTTAATTCTTATGGCCGAAATATAACCTCTTTTCGATCAATTGTTCTTGGCTTAAGTAGATTTAGATATATAGTGTACACAACTCGAAAGATGCATGTTGGTGTGTGATCGAGCAGAAATGGGAATAAAAGAATTCACAGAATCGTATACTTTGTATGACATATGGTTTTGTTTCGGGTATTGCAAGGATGCTTCTATGAGGATTTCTACAATGTATATATATATTTCTCGACATATTTCAAGGGTCAGATGTATGTGTATAGGACAGATAAGTCACTGATATGAATAACTTAATGTTTAAGTCACATACTAGTACATATTTTATTTATGTCACTCGGATTCTAAACATGAGCCGAAGAATCTCCTGCATTCAGCATACATTTCAACTATACATTAAATGAATTATTCGACCTAAATAAATCGTGATTTTTGTACAGAAAAATAGGGATTGCACATGTCTATTCAACTAATGTATCATAACTTACAAAACTTTTAAATGTCTCAAACCCTGGAGGTCATTCTTCCTCAAAATTGTCAAATTGTTTCCTTGGAGTTCTCTGTAAAAATATAACAAACATTAAAGTATTGTGAAAGCAATAAGTGTTCTGAGTTTGACAAACAATTAAAGCACTTGAGTAAAACTTCGATAAATGTAAATATTATAAATGAAGGTAACATGTCCTGTAAATATTTGCCTGCAGGGATAAACAAAAAAGTTACTTTGTTATTGTTCAGTGTTATACATTGCACTAATATCGGCCAACATTCTACTTGACTAATTATGTTCAGAATAACCCTTATTTTGTTTGACACAAATTTGAAAATAACAAAAATTACCGGATGATGCCAAACACCGTTGACGTCCCTTTTTCTAACTAAATTACACTTTGGTTACGTGCTCTACAGGGAATAAAAATAACAATGAATTGCAGTATATGTGCTAGGCATACGTGCACAATTTGTATTCGTTTATTTCTTTAAAACTTGTGCACTAAATTAGTCGCTGTTAAACACTGAGTGATCTTATTTCATTGATAAACATGCTTCCTTTTGACTATCATTTAGCAATGATTTTATGTGTAATTCCTGCACTTTTAACATGTTCCGTTTTATTCCATTTCAATTATTGCATTTAAATTAAGACAAACAATATTATAAACATATACATATGCAAAAAGAAAAGAAAAACATGTCTTTGGAATGTATTTTGTCAAAAATTAACATCATGTGAAAATTTTACTTCAAATAATGATAATTATTTGTTCTATGTTTGTCCATATATCGTCCACCCTTCCGGGGTTACCAGACAAATGTCCCCGTCCATATAGTTCAATATCTAATTTATCACTTTGAGTATCTATAATCTACAGTATAACATATAGAGGTAACAATAGACTTGTTATGTTTAATCTGAATGTTAGGAAATATTGGCCGTGTACCATTGTGGCAACGTCGTCACGTTAAAGTCGTCCGTCGCCCGTTAGATAATGTGTGAAAACATAGAGTAACAAAATATCTCAATTACTTTATTGACTTAAGATTGTTTTCTTTGTGATACTTACCAGATAAGACAATCACTAAACGAGACTTATGCCTGTTTACTGATATCAATAAATCCAGACGGATTAATTTCTAATAAGCATATACTTTGAAATGTACAGTAATTTAATTTTAATCCGGTGCAGAATTTATGATAGAATTATAATACTTCAAAAGTTTAGATACTTAAAGTTCAATTTAAAACTGTGCACTATAAGCAAATCGTAAGATCAGTCAATCATAAACATAGAACGGAATTCTTCTTCATACAGCTTTTTTTAAATACTTTATATGCATTGCGCTTATTTCCTTGTGTGTGTGTGTGGAAAATGGGGGGGGGGGGGGAGTGTTTTAAAAGAGGCAATAGTCACAGATTACAGATTTGAATTATTTTTAATTTTCGAAATTCGAACAAGTTTGGCAAATGGATACCTGGATATTTTTTTTAGTGACAAAAACATTGCACAACGTACATGTTGACTTTCATGTACATGTACATGTAAATCTGTCATACTATAACAAGGTCTCTATATTAAACTTTTATATCTATTTTTAACAGTTGTTTATTTCTTTGGTAGTAATTTGAACCTTAGGTATCAAAGCTTCAAATGCCTTGTCATTTTATGGTTTCCCCTAATGCATTGAAAAAGAAACATTAAATCGATTCGTTGTCACATAAAAATGTAGACATAAATGTAGCCCCTGGAACTGCATTGTATACAGAGATTTACCCAATACATCACTATTTATCATTTAAAATCAGAATACTTACAACTTTTGAGTGTCTTTTGGAATATTAGTAGGTACATAGGACAGTTTTCTGTAACTACAATCCACATTTTTACCCTGACAAACACATTCCGTAGGACATCCTATAACACTTTCTAAATACACAATTAAACTAATTAAACAAATCCAATGGAATCTGTACTTGAACGGATATCTTCCACCCATTTTACAGTAAATATTTTATATTTTTTTCACAAAAATTTAAAACTCCCAGTATATAACAAAATCAATCACATTGCAAGGCTAGCCCTTTAAACACTCAGGTATTGACTATTAAACTTGGTATTCCTATAAGTTAATTGCTCCACGAGGTATTTGATAAATTTCTTCAATTTTTCAAACCACTTTCACCAATCAAAAATAATCCATTAAACAATCAGAACAAAAACATATTTTTATAATTTTTCACAAAAACTCCCAACTCCAGTGTATACACTAACATAGGTATGATCCATTCCACGAGTCAGGGGTGGGCGGGATTATTTTCTGTTTCGTACACCAATGAAATTAGCCGGTAGCGATTTAGACAGGTGATATACCACATCAAAAACAAATATTGTATTTTTTTTTTATTAATTATGAATTCATACATATGGTGTTATTCTAATGTGAGTCGACCCTAACATTATTGTGTACCAATTAAGCTCAAATACCAAAATGTCTCTGTCTGATTAAGGCGACAGTAACTTTTTTCTTAAAATTCATTACAAGAAAACGAAAAGAAAAAAAAAGAAGAAGAAAATGTATTTGGTGGTTACTTTAGACTGGAACCACCATTACACTGCGTAATTGTAGTCTCAGTTTAATATGATAAAAAAAAAAGAAAACAAAGAAAAAAGAAATGTGGTAAGAGAATGTAGATAAAAAGAGAACAGACAATTTTTCAAGATACGTGTCCTAGTTAAAAAAAAATCATATTGATTGAATCTAAATTTCATTTTCTGTGCATAATACATACAAAAGTAATTATATTGCATATAATAATTAAAATAATAGTAATAATCAAATGGAATTATGTTTTATATTCGAATTAAAATAAAAACCTTTAAGATCAATGTAAAATCTAAAGTATTTCATATTTGGGGCATATTGACGTTGTCTAAAATTTGGAATGCCATTAAATTATTCTATTTTTTTTTTTTTATTTTTAAGTATCGACATTTTCTCGGCATAAAACAGAGAAAAACAGGATTATTATACATAGAAGATCTACATATACTGAAATCTAGAACCCCATGAGACAACAACACTTTATTAATCCACGCTATCCGCAGACTTAGTGTCTCAAATCTGAAAATAAGAAAGATGACAAGAATTAACACCATTTCTCATGAGATATTCTTATATCAAAACTAACCATTGAGACAAAGATTTCTTTGGAATGACGAGAGTATGCTTGCCAAAAAGAAGTTTAAGGAAATAGTCAATAATTATGGTAACTATATAATGTGTGATATATTTGAGACCACGGTGGATTTATAGTGAATTTAGAGTAAAGTTAGTTGTGCATTTTTCATTTAACAAGACTTGGTGTCTTTATAAATTACATAAAACTATTTCAAAAATAGGTGCACACAATGTCAAATCTCTAGATATTACTTGGTCAATTTTCTGACCAAAGACAAAAAAACTGCAGTTGCAACGGTTATCGTATTTTTTCTTATTCGGTTATACAATCAGCATAGTTGCTTATAATTTATTAACGAGGGGGACTCGACTGCCAGAAAAAGACTCATTTACAATACAATGTATGCGGTAATTGACGTGAGAGGAAACAATTAGTCTTAACTGTCCGGGACTAGACACTAACGATGTCAGCGAAAAGACAACAAAATCGTCGGCTCAGTTTGTTATACAATAAAAACACATTGTGAATCGACTAATTAGGAGTAGAAATTGCTTATCTGTCCATTATCGGTATTCTTTAAAATATATGATGGACATACATTAGGTCCGGGTACACAGTTATCGTCCTTTGATTTTCGTTGTCACGAATATAGTCCCTAGTGTGGACAGTGTGTTACTTGTCGATTTTTTTTATACCCCTTCCGAATTTATTTCTCCATGTTTTATGACTCAAATAGTAAGTAGGGGGGTGAAATGACACTGTAAAAAAATTTGGGTCATGAATTTTAAAGTAAAGTAGTGATTTGGTCCAGCTGAAAAATGTTAAAAATTAGCACATCGGAAGCCGTCAAAAGATTTGAAGACCCCCTTAGCATGAAATTGTCCATATTTTGAGTTAGAGCCGATGAAGTTTTCTATAATTTTGATATAATTTGTCCCAAAAGTAGTACAACACACTGTAAAAATATTATTGAGAAAGCGCAGGTGGGATTTTTTTAATTTCCATTTATTGTCTAAAAGAAATGCACTACGAAATAACTGTGTACTCGGACCATTACATTTGGCAATACTATTATTTTGACTAGCTTACAGTACAGACGGGATAAAAAAATAAGTTTCATTTGTCATAGAACTGCTATGGTATCTTCTACAGTGTTTTGTCTGTCTTGCTATGAAACACTGAGATTTCTACTGTGGTAAATTAATGCAAAATTAACAATTCGTACAACGTTTTTAATAGACGTAAAATTGGTAACACATCTTCTTGTTGTGACCAGTTATATTATTCTCTAAGGTCAAAGACAACCGGGTGTTTAGCTTAATTTCAAATTCTTGTTGATAGTGGTGATGATATGTTTTATTTCCTGAAAAGCATGGATTGTCGTAGATATAGAGAATGCGATAAAATAAAAACAAAACAAAAACGAGCAGTCGTAAAATACAATTCCTTTGTTAACATATAACACACAACCTAATGCACTGAACCCATATTATCACAAAATCAGTGTTTTGTACCGATTTGGGTGGGTATGAAACTTCATATATTGAGTAGTGTGACTAGCATGCAATGCAATGTTGGACTTGTACAAGTTTGTTTTTTTTCTATTTATGTAATAAATGAAGAAGAAAAAAGAAAAACAAGTTTAGCTGTAAAGAAAACAAGAGGATCTCAAGAGCCTGAATCGCTCACCTGTAATTTTTTGCTTAAATCTCTCATCAATTATTATTTTTGCTTTTCAATACATATTAATGAGTGGCTTAAAAATGCCATTTCAATGTTCTTTGTATCTGTCATATTTTCTTCAAAAGCAAACAAATGCATTTTACCCCTATGTTCCATTTTAAGTAAGCAAACTAGATGAGATGAACAAATTGTGAAAAATTGTCTTTAAAGGACAATAACTCCTTAAGGGGTCAATTGACAATTTTAGTCATTGAAACTTATTTGTAGATCTTACTTTGCTGAACATTTTTGCTGTTTACAGTTTATCTTTATCTATAATAATATTCAAGATAATAACCAAAAACTGGAAAACTTCCTTATAATCACTAATTTAGTGGCAGCAACCCAACAATGGGTTGTTAGATTCATCTGAAAATTTCAATGCTGATAGAACTTGACCTAATGAACATTTTTAACCTGTCAGGTTTGCTCTAAATGCTTTGATTTTGAGATATAAACCAAAAACTGCATTTTACCCCTATGTTCTATTTCTAGCCATGGCGGCCATGTTTTTTGACGAAACAGAAAATAAAACTCAAACTTTATTCTAGATACCCTAAGGATCATTCAGCTTAAGTTTGGTTGGAATTGGTTTAGTGGTTTCAGAGGAGAAGGTGTTTGAAATAGTTTACACCGGACGGACGGACGACGACGACAGACGACGACGGACGACGCCGGACGACGACGGACGCCAAGTGATGGCAAAAGCTCACAGTTCCTTCTGAACGGTGAGCTAAAAATGGAATTCGGACACTTCCTGTTTATAATCAAAATATCAAAATTTTAGACAGACTAGACTAGATAAATCAATCGGAAATAAAACTTAAACAATTATGATGTAAAGTTTCCCTGAATCGGTAAATTTGTAAGTGCATTTTATTGTTATTCTGTTGTGTTATTTAATTTGTTCTTTGTCTGTTGCTTTACCCCTATGAGTGAAATATGAAAACGAATTAATATAAACTAAAAGTTGTCTTGACACAATGCGACTTTAAAGTAAACGTTTATGATTTCACTACAGAAAGTAGAAGACAACATGGTGCTTCTCATATTCTGAGATCGTCGTATTTACGTATACTGCTGAATAAACGTCTTGAATCTCGAAAATTTTCCAACTTAAACAAAACTAATGCTTCGAGTCATCATTGCTTTTGAAGCTAAAACCTACATTTCAGACAACTTAAATGAGTACCGTCATAAGATATAGAAACCATTTGACCAGACGTCCAATGTACATGCAGCGACTTGTCTGTCTATTAACTTTTTGATAATTGAATACACTTGTCGAACTCCTACAACTCTTACAAGGTGTTGGCCTTTCACACGACAATTATTTTATTGTATCTGTAAATCATTTGTTAATTTGATGAAGATGACCATTATAACTGTCCACTGACCAGTAAAACGTCATTCGTCATGACAAAACTTCACCTACGGTGACAATCGATAATCGTCATCTGTCCTCCAATGTTTATTTTGTTGTTATTTATGTTTATATGCTTGTCACAATACTGTCCTTAATTTGGATTTGATGCTCGTCGCTGTATAGGCAAGGAGACTTACACGTACATATTTACTGTTTGATTTCCCCTGTTACTGAATATGGCGGTCAATCTCACGTTCTTACTAAAACACGATTTCCACCGCACACACCAAGCTTGAACTACCATAGGACTGAACTTCTCGGGTGGGGGGTGCACTTCCTATATACAAGGTGATAGGACGTGCCGCTGGAATAAGTCACATTTTCCAGTTTGAAAATATGTGAATAGGTGGAGAAAACTATCAGAAATATATGATAAGGTCAATAAAATTCCCATTACTTATTATATGAAAAAGCCTGTATTTTTTATCACAGCCGAAAGTATCGCCGTAAGCAAACATTACATAAAGAGTCTGAGCCTCAGATCTGAGTTCCGAGCAAAGGTGATATTTTCTCGATTATGCCGGAATGTGATTTTCGTCCGCTCCTAGACTCATAATAAAAAAATTATCAATTTGGGAAAAGGTAACATTATAACCTACGCAGTATATGAAAAGGTATACATTTTTTAAATTCTAAATTATATGAAAAGGGTGGGATAACAGAACCCTTGCGGCACCCCTATCAATTAAGTATTGAAGTGCCTTATATTATGAATATGGGTTTTAATACATTGTTCTGTTATAATTAGCTTACTGGATATGACAGCCAACCCTGTTAATAACGTGTTCTTTTTTACTGGACGTGGTAATTTCAATTAACATGGCGATTATCACTTATAATTACTGTCCCACTTGGTTTTACGCTCTCAAACGTTTTATGCATGTATTCTGATTCCTTTTTGTATTTTCTCGAAGGTACCTGGTGAAGTTTACCTTCAAACACACGTCGTGCACACTGAACATGGTTTTGTCAAGTAAAACAGAATCTTCGCGTTTAAATTTTCTCTTACAGAAAGTTTATTGCTTAATGTGCATGGTTGTCATCACTGTTAAAGTTCCGTACTCTCAAATGGTATGGTTGCCTTTTTATGTTAATAAAGTCCCTCTAACTACACAAGACCATTAATATACACTGATCCTTACTAAGTCTCAAAGTTTAGTTACCTCCTAACGTTGCAGCGTATTTACACATTCTTGGCTTTCATTTCTTTGGTTTGATCGTTCCTGAAGAAAGTTAATAAAAAAAGCGCGTTGGACACACGGAATTTATAAAGTTTTCATTTCATTTACCACTTTTATATTCGATTCTTATTGGAAATTGCGGTTTCGTCATTCCTAATCTACTCTTACTTGAAACGAAAAAGAAGGGACATGTTGTATTTATTCATAACACAAATATTAACAAAACCAAATGAATATCCCGATGAGACCCTCAGTACAGAGCAGAAACTCACAACTCGCACATCACTGAAAATGTCCTATCACCTATTGATAGGATTTTTTTGATAGATTTGTGTTGCTCTTATTGTTAGAGGCGTATGGTGCAAATGTCCTATCACCTATTGATAGGATTTTT
This sequence comes from Mytilus californianus, assembly GCF_021869535.1. NCBI lineage: Eukaryota > Metazoa > Mollusca > Bivalvia > Mytilida > Mytilidae > Mytilus > Mytilus californianus. Next base: position 23,824,935 of record NW_026262679.1, on the reverse strand, counting down.
TGATAGATTTGTGTTGCTCTTATTGTAAGAGGCGTATGGTGCAAATGTCCTCACTGTCTTATGGTAGGATGTATATGGAATGTTTTTACAGTACTATTATTTATGCTGATCATCATGTTGATACAATGCTGTTTCTAGATTTTGTTGGTAATCAGTCTGAGTGTATATATTGTAATTTTACTCAGTATAGAAGTAATCACTTTCCCTTTTCGTGTTGGACCGCATTGTTTGATCTGATGACAGCGTTCTTACCCCGAATGCGGGAGGTCGTGTGTTCGATATCGGACTGCTTCATATCAAAGTCTTTTAAATTGGGTTTTTTATCTGCTGCTCCTCCGCCAATTAGGTGACATTTAGGAACAAACGCAGATTTTTTATGTTATCATTCTGAATATGCACTGATATTTACCACTGGACACGAGGCAACCATCAAACAATCAATCAGTAATTCGCAGGGATGATCTTTGGTGTCTACTATGAACTATCATAATTGTAGGTTGATGTTGCTCGTGGTTGAACTGGAAATGAAATGACATCGTCAGTTTGTGTTTATATGACTTCATGCTTTTCAGTGAAAATGATGACACCACAATACTATCTGAATACCACGAAAACACTAAAGTAAATGGTTCTGTTTGTTTTATTATTTGAATGTACTGTGGATTTAAAGGCGGTCCATTAATGCATACATAGCTACAACGAGGTAAAATAAAATTCCCCACACAACTGTCTATACTTTTTTAATTTGGAAGTGAAAAAGTGTAATAAAAAGGTATTTTATACTTCTGTTAAATGGTAACCTTACAAGACCAATGTATATAAACCTCGTCATACAACTCTCTGTCTTCAGTAGGTTTCCCTGCAATGTTGTTTTAACTGGCTTTTATCACCATTATGTAAACTGTAACTGGAAACTATTTGAGTTGTACTGTCTGTGTAATACGGTTCCTTCTAATCGACATGCTATTCACAACAATAGATCCCAATTTGCTTCAATTGAAAAGTTGTTTGAGTACATAACTGTTGCTGAACGGTAATTACTGTATTGTGCTCAAAAGAGAGCCATTGTTTCATTCTTGTTGGACGTATAAATTTAATCAAATAAACTGTATTTAAATAGATACGGTGTTGATTACTGTGTAATTAAAGAAAGAAGATGAACAAAAGACGCGTTTCCTGCAAATTAACGAAAATAACACGCAGGGACCTACTGAAAAACTCAAAAAGGGTTATTTTTCTGACTTGGTACAGGTATTTCGGAGAGAAAACGGGTTTAAGACTTACATTAGATTTTGTTATAGTTCTGAAGCAATTTCTTCACTATAATACAAACACTGATCCCCAAAAGAGATAATTAACGATAGAAATGTTTAAGCTTTTGCTTATCTTTTTGTTCATCAGGTTTTTTTTTATAACAACAGATACGTTACCATCATAAATTCCACTTGCAGCTCACATAAACGGCAAGCACATACTACAAAGGAAAATTTCCCTAAACAGTCTAAACCCAAAGTGGTGTATGCACCCCTTAAACATACATCACCGTTTGTCTTAACAATGAAAAACGTCAATAAGAAGTAATCGTTGGTGGTCAGGTTTACGACAATGTGAAGAGGACGACCACTTTGCATTCTTAGTATAATGCATACAATACAAGAGGTCTTTTGGTTGACCTTATATGTCTTTTGATATTGTTATAAGGTTCCTTTTGACCACAAAGCTCTTAACGTCTCTAATTATTTATACATCCCTGTCTTTTAATTGACTTGAGCATGACCGAGTGTCTTTTGTAGACGAAACGCACGTTTGGCGTACAAAAATTTAAGCCTGGTATCTTTGGTGAGTTTATTTAGATAAATAGGTTTTAGCGTTCCTGGTGAAGGTAAATCAAGAAAAGCCTTTTGGATGAAAGAAATTTATAAAGTCATTTTCATTTTGAAATTTCCATCTTGAATCGGCATTTGATAGTGCCACATTTTAAGACTGAGGCAAACAGATCTACCAGAGGATTCATTTACAAATGAATATGGACTTGCCAGACGCATAATTTCACATCCATACATCTCCCAGTTTCTGCAAATTACTGAGATTCGTACCTGAAGACAAGTCTACCACTTAAAAGATAAGCCTTTCCAGCTTTCTACGGCCTCTGACTTTTCCAGAGTATATCAGGTGATAGTGTTCCAGTTACACTCCAAGTCCATTTTCATGCATTTTTTATCTGGACGATTCCCTTTAAAAGAATATTTCTTGTTCCTTTTATGAGAGTACACACTTAGGAAGCTTTCTGTCTGATTCTTAAGTTAGGTTTCCTTATTTCACGAAAGAATTCAGAGATTGTTCCAAGTCAATACTTTGTTTTTATATGAAAACAGTACCACATAAATCTGCCTTTTGCTTTTTCTCCGGAAGAATGGCTTTCCATATATTGATGGACAGACTAGGTCAAGGATCCTAAGCACTAGCTTGTTAACTTTTATGACTTATGAGGTTTTCCCATATCAATAATGAATATATTTTCCCTGGTACATCTCCATTTTCGACTAAGTCAAAAATACTGAAGTTTGGCATCCAGTGTCTAAAGTGTGTGCGGCTCCAATTCCCTATTGCCGCGTCTGCTGCCTTATCTTTAGCGGTAATAAGAGAGTGCGAACATTCTGACGGGTTTCCCTTTTGGGTTCTCCCGGCCTTACAGTCATAAACTTTTTGTGTACAATTATCGTACTCATATTAAAAAATCAACCAATAAACATGCTGAATTTTGTGTTTCAAGCACAAATTTTGTACTCCGGGTGCTTAGTAAAGTACTGTCTGAAAGAGCTGAAACCAACCTGATACTGTTCAAAGACGCATCCGTTTCCGGATAGGGGTACGAGTATTCAATGAATGCTGGAAAATAGCAGGACGTTTGAGCCTTTCAATGATTTAAAGATGAAAGCAATTTTACTTTCACTGAATCATCTTAAATAAGTAATTCAGGGACAGTCTCAGCTATCAGATATAGCTACCGAAAATACAACCTTTGATGCATTTTAGTACTTACAGAATCATAAGAGAACTCATCCAATTTTCCTAAACCTATCATACAGGGAAATTATTCTGTCGCACACCAGTCTACAGACAGTTTTATCGATGAGAATGTTCCATGGAATCATACTCTGACAGCGGTTACATTTTCTTACTATACATAAGGAATGTGAATCGCATTCAGCTGTTTTTCAGGCTCGGACTTTAAAGTATGATCGTCTCCAGATATATCTGTTTGCAACAAGTCAAAATTACAAGCTGCAGACTGACGTTTCACCAATTCCAGATTCGAAGGCATTGTTAGTAGATGCATTGTTCTTTTCATCGAGGTGTTGAACTACAAGTCTTATCCTTTTCGTCTTCTTCAGAGAATATAACACCTCATTCACAGATTGGTGAAAGACCGTTCTTATTGCGTCAAAATGACAAGAAAGTCTTGGTTTCCGGATTTTCTTTTTTTTGAGTTGCTGTCAGATCTTTTAGATCAAAAAATATTCTGAAAAAGCAATGACGCGTTACAGTATCTCACGGGGCAGCCTGTTACTCAAAATGATCAATTTTCTGTACTTGGTGTTTGCCAATGAAATTGATTCATTCAAAGTTACTGCTCAAGAGTCAGTTAAATTTTTTTTTCAGTTTTCGTTTTAAGATTAGGGGTTACACCTTCTACCATCAAAGGTTACATCTATAACTAGAACCATCCACGTTTCAGGAAGACCAGCATTTTGTGATAATAAATTCTTATCTTTATTGATCAATAATTTCATTCTTGAAAGACATTGACAATGATGTGTACTGCATCATTGGGAGTTGGGTGTAGTTTTTTAAAGCACTACAGCTTTCTCTTTTTAATCCTTAGGATATTTTGTCGTTTAAACAATTATCAGCTTTAGGTCTTGGCCACTAGACGAAGAAGAAGTAGAACTAACACACTTTTTATTTTCTGAGTCTTTTATGTGGGTTTTCAGCAAACAAATCTTCAGTTTACTTCTTGCTAAACATTATTCCTTGTCTAAGAACGAGCTTCATGAAAAAGGTTCCTTACTAATTGTCAATTCTGCATTACCAAAAGAAGTAAAACAAAAATATCGAACTCCAAGTCAAATTCTAAAAGGGAGAGTCCATAAAAACCGACAAAATCAAACGGTATCAATCAACGGAACAAGTGAAAACAACTGCCATATTCCTGACTTAGCACAGCCAAACCTTCCATCTGTATGACTGTTGTTTATAATTCCTTTTTATGACAAAATTGGGTGAGCAACTCAAACAGACATAATAGGTTAATGCCACAATACTTGGGATCCAGCAGCCAAAACCGTGTTAACATAAATAGCAGACACAACTGACTAAAAGTTCAAACACACATACAAATAAATCTAACAAAGACGCCAACAAAAGGATTTGACAATGACGTCAACAAAAAAAGTGTTGGTCGATGGTAGTACATACCGTATAAGTATTCACTTTCTTGATAAAGTAAAAACTAGGTAAATATAAATACAAATACCAAGGCAAACAAATAGAAACAAAACTGTAAAAACCCTTTGAGACCGAATCGCACGTAAGGACCATCCTTCACCAGGAATGACCAAAGTCAAAAAGTCAAAAACATGGAGGTGGGATGCATAAATACCGAGTCATGTCAAAAGTCATACGATCAAAAGAAACATAATAGCACGAAGACATATAACGGGGAAACTAAAATAAAATAAAAAGGATACACAACTTCAGCACCTAGAATCTATGACTCAAGACTTTAATTATTAGGTCTTGGTACCTCCCGATTAACTTTTTAAGGAAAGGGACGAGATTCAGGTAATAAGATCTCTTTCTAGTGAAAAAAATAATTCTTTTTTGTTCAAGTCCTCCATCCTCAAGGTTCAAAAATAATTTTAAATTGATAAGGAACTCTGTCCCGTGAGAGAGCATTAGATTTTTTTGTTCAGGTACTCAAATTTTCAGAAGACAAGGTTTAAAAAGACATTTACTTGTCCCTTTAAAGAAGTTAGTTACATAGCATTTCATTGATATGTTATACAGTTCGTATGGCTAATACGACTGCATATTTGACCTTCCCAAGAATCAAGTTAAAGCTGATGAGTTTGGAGTAACATATTCCACTTGGAACATTTTAAGTTCTGCCTCAAAGTCGGAAATTGTATCAGTTGGTGATTTGAAATCTTAGAATATACATTTTATTTCCATTTCTCAGATCAATGTCTTCTCATGCAGAAAGACTCTACTGTTTAAGACCTTCTTAACCTGCACAGAAAGTTATCGTCCTCTTTGGTAGGACAATTTAGAGCTATAAATTTCGTTATCTAAATTAACTTTTGTTTTGTTTGGTTTGTCTGCCTTTTTAAAAAAAATATTTTTGACCTTGATTGTATTGATTGGGATATATTGAGCATATTGTGAAAGTCAAATTCTTGTGAAGTCAAAGAATTTGGCAACACGTTTTGTTTTTATTGTTCCATATTTAGTAGAAAACTGGAAAAACTAAAGATTAAACTAAAACGAATGAAATACAATAGAAAATAACGCGAATTAAAATACATTTTGCTTCAGCTTTAAGACATCATCAATTATATCAAAGGTTTCCAACATCGAAAGAACAATATCCAGATTGCTTGAGAGCACAGTTAGTATGCACACGTGCAATTTTCCTACAAATATGATTATGTCGCCATTGCAGTGTTTGTATTGATAAATGCGACCAAGATTGAATCAATGTGTTTGATATTGAAGCAAACATCTTTAATCTGATGAAATAAGGCCAAGTTTGTCTAATATCTGTCATCGTACATAAAGGACTACTTGTATTAATGACAAGTAGGAAACCGATTTAATACCAGTCACATCTTTTACAAGATTACTTACTGATATCACTCCGTGACAATTCATAATAATTCTAGATTTTAGTATATCAATCTATGATGAACCATCTCCCCACCTTGGTTATTGGTATTTGTTTGGGAAGTACGAACTATTCAATATTCTATTTACCAGTAAAATGTTCATGCAAATTAACTGTTATTTTGGACTACAAACATCTGCAGGAATCATCTCGTATAATTATTGTAAGGTAATTTTGGACAGATGAAAGAACCGCAAATCATTAGTGCATTTCAAACTGACCTTTTCTTTTCCGATTGATAATAATCCTTTTATTGAAAACAAATTCAACAAAAAGGTTAACTATCAAGAATTGAATAAGATTGAAGTTAGTGTAGCGTCGATTTGATTGGAAAATGTATCAATTTTTTTAGCATAGAATTATCTAAAAACATTTACGCATCGCTAAGCTCGGTGCTACTTCCGTTTTATGGATTTACGCCCCCAATAAAAAATCAAAATCCTGGATCCGTCCCTGACTCCCACCAATACTGTTTATCTGCAAGGTGTGTTTCATTGACTGAATTATCCGCAAGCGAATTGTCTGCACAGTACTGAATTTACCACCGTGGATTATAGGCATGAAAATTGACCGAAAGACTGAATATGCATAAATAATTTATTGCTCAGACTTTTCAGATGATGTTAAGATCAAAATGACCGTTTCAGACTAAAATTTATTTACTAGTAGTGTTGTCTTCTAAGACAAAATTTCAAGGTAGTTTCCCGATATCTAATTAATATATTATTTTTATATATCTAACGTCTATTTGAAATTATGTTTTACTATACTGTATGTTCTTTCAACTGCAAGAACCCTTTTAGTTGTATGTCTGCTGTATGTTTACGCAGTTATGGCTACTGGGTCCCATTTATTGGCACGTTAACGAATTATGTCTGTTTGGGTTGCTCCTTCAATTTTGTCAATATAACGGACCTATAAAAAACTGTTTTACAAGTGGGAGGTTTAGCTAACATTCAAACAGGTTTAATCCACTATTTCCCCCCAAAATGCCTGTACCCATTCAGGAATATGACAGTTGTTTTCCATTCTTTCGTTGCGTTTGATTTTTTGTTCGTAAGGTTTTTTGAAATTATCCCTGTTTGAATTTACCTTAAAGTTCGTTATCCTTTATAAGTTGCTACACCACGGTTTACCTCCGACTTTTTGTTTTTTTTTATTCCCCCTACTTTATTTAGACACGTAAATAAACAAAAATACTTCTTCTAGTTTGCTTGTACCCTTTCGGAGTTGTTTTATTCACAGATTATTGTTCTTTTTTATTAACTCTTATTCTTCGTCACTATTGTCATGTTTATCTCATGTCTTTCCCTTGGACAGAGTATCCTTTTCGTGACAATGTATCAGCCTTTTTCTATGGAAACTACAAGGGAAAAAGTAGACGGAAACAAGCCTTTACAAATTCATCTTTTGGTGTTAAGGACAAATCTAAGAGATCTGAATAACATGGGGTTCCGCTGTATATATTATGTTTTACTAGGCCTGATGGTCTTGTATAAAAACAAACCAACATAGCAAATGATAGCAAAAATATTCAGAAAAGGCTTACGAACATTTTATTTCTAATTTTGTAAAATGTTGACTAACTCGTTAACTACATGTACAGGGAAGTGCATAATACGAAGAACTTGAAACGTATTAGACAATATTTTCAATTTTATGATGTCATGATTACGTCATAAAACTCGTCAAAGATACCAGGTTTATTATTTGGTACGCCAGACGCGCGTTTCGTCTACATAAAACTCATCAGTGGCGCTTGTAAAACAGATGCAAAGTTAAATCGAATATTACGAAGTTGAAGAACATTGACAACCAAACATTCTGAAAAGTTGTGCCAAATAAGACTCAGGCTATCTCGCCATCGATTAAAAAAATCTTAGCGTTTTGAATATTGTAACAATTTATAAACAGTCAATCATATCAGTAATATTTCATGTCAGCACAAAAGTACAGACTTCTGGGCTAGTGATACCTTTGGAGAAGAAAGGTCCACCAGCAATGGCATTGACCCAGTGATGATTTTAAATACTCATCAAGGATGCCAGGCTTATAATTTGGTACGCCAGACGCGAGTTTCGTATAAATAAGACTCACCAGTGGTATTCGAATAAAAACAGTTACCAAGCCAAACCAATCCATAGACATGTTCAAAGCTACAAAGATTGATATCAAACTTATAGAACCAGAGTTCACATATAAAGTTGGCTTTGATTTTATGCTGATGAGAGACCAAGCTACTACAGTCGACTAGGTAGTTCAAAGAGCAGAACAGCTGAGCAAACTGTCGAAAGTAAACAGCTGGTAAAGGACCTACTAGGAGACAGCACAGCCTCAACAGAAGTGGCATTCACTGACGGCTCTTGTCAGGGTAACCCAGGACTCTGTGGGGCGGTAGTATAATCTGGCAATAGCCAAGGCTTCAGCTTAAAGAGGCCAGTAGCTAGCAGAGAATCAATACTACTTGCCGAACTTGTAGCTATCCTAATTATTCTTGAGCACTGCATTACAACAATTAAGGACCAGTTCTCTAAGGTCAAAATACTATCAGATAGCCAGACTGCTGTAGTCATTTTGACTTTAAATTGGAAATCTTCAAACTACATTACACAAAAAACAGATATTAGAGAAAGCATGGGGACACTCTTGAGACAAGGCATACTAATAATCCAATCGTGGTTCCCAGGTCATGCTAATATAGCCGGGAACGAGATAGCGGATTAGTTGGCAAAAGATGCTGCAAAGGAGGCCTCATTACTAAACGACCAATTTAATGTCATAACAATGTCAGATGTAAGGAGTGCAGTCAAGATGTCTACAAAGTTGAAATTGCAAAGTAGATGGACAGTTAGAGACACTGGGAGACAACTTTTCGATCTATTACCTATTGTTGGCAGGGATGTACAACTTGACACACCAAACCCCCAACTAGGAAGAATATTGTCAGAACTGAGAACAGGTCACAGCAGATTAAAGAAATACAGAAACCAAATAGGTCAATACCTCACGCCATATTGTGAATGCGGCGAAGAAGAAACAACAGAACATTTCTTACTATACTGCCCAAGACACACACAGGAAAGAAAAGATTTGCTAAAACAGATGGAAATACTGAACACCCCTACAGACATACGATCAATATTGTCACCACCAAAGAGAGGAACATACGAAGCAACAGCTCAAATCGTAGGGGAATAAAAAGCAAGGTCAGGGCGATTTCAAGAACTGGCAAGCCCTAAACCCCGATCGTGCACCTAAACAAATATTCTAAAGTACCACAAGAAATTACCATGAGCAACAGTGTACCATAAAAGGAAAAAAATAGTACAGAGAGACAAGTTGTGTCAATTTTGACCTTAACCTTAGGGTTATGGTCAGGAAGCCAAATCAAATATTTCACAGTTGGAGAGCATTGATAACCGAAAATTCTGAAAAGTTTTGTCAGAAAAGAGAAAACACACTTGAAAAGCGACTTTACAATGTACATTAAAAGTAATATTCTACAAAGGCTATACATTGTACACAAGAATGCCGTATGGATATAATGTTTACGTAAGGCAAATCGAGTTGTCTTTCTTCTTACAGATAATTGCTTGAACTAGCACGGTAATTTTAGGTAACGTATACATTACGAACGTTCACTTCTATATGCTGAAGACAAATTTATGAAATGAATGCTGATTAAATGCAGTTTTCCACTCATATTCTCTGAGTAAAAATATCGTTCACAGTCAGGAAACTCAGAAAATAATTTTAGAGAAGCTTTGCGGTTGCAATTTACAAAAAAATAAATATAAAAATAAGAAGATGTGGTATGATTGACAACGAGACAACTCTCCACCAGAGACCAAATGACATAGAGGTTAACAACAAAAGGTCACCGTACGGCCTTATACAACGAGCAAAACCCATTTTACATAGTCAGCTATAAAAGGCCCCGAAATGACAAATGTAAAACAATTCAAACGAGAAAACTAACTTATGTACAAGACAATGAACGAAAAACAAATATGATATACAGCAACAAACGACAACCACTGAATTACAGGCTCTTGGTTCGGGACAGGCACATACAGAATGTGGCGGGGTTAAACTAGCTTGCTGGCTTCAAAGCATCCCCTTACTTGGGACCGTGGTGTAACAGTACAACATAAGAACAAACTATAAAAATCAGTTGAAAAAGGTTTAACTCATCAGATCGATACAAACAGAAAAACCAGAGGCGGATTTAGGGGGGAAGGGGGGTGGGGGGGGTGGGGGTGGGGTGGCAGGGTCCCGGGCCCCCTTTTGTGGGAAACATTTGGTTGATTAAGTAGGGAATCACTAAAGCATGACGTGAGCGGGCCCCATCTTAGGCAGTCAGTGGGCCCCCACTTATGAAAATTTCTGGATCCGCCACTGAAAACATCTAACAAAAACACAGACCGGATGTGGCAGAGTATTTATACATCCCCACATCCAAAAACACTAATATAAAAGGAGATGTGGTATGATTGCCAATGAGACAACTATCCACCAAAATTCAAATGAAGTGGATGTAAGCAATTATAGACAACCATACGGCCTTCAACAATGAGAAAAAAACCCATACCGTATAGTCGGCTATAAAAGGTATGAGAGTACTCGCAGTCACTGGCAGCTTGTTCAAAGCCAATAACAACGAATAGAAAAAATATGCATCTTCGTTCTGTCATGAATTTGTGTACATGACTTTTAGATCCAAAGTATTAAGGTGACAGTAAACACGAAACTTTATTCATTACCCCTTTCAAAACTTCATTCTCTGTTCAATTGATGTTTGGAAACCACTGTTACAAACCCTCATTCAAACCAATACAAACTTACAGCTATCATTTCGGATATTGCAAGTCACAGACTTTTCAAACCAGTTCGCATTGGAAAAGATGAAAAAGAGAAAAGATCTTTTCTTAAACTTTCCTTTGCCAACAAAGGTCTCGATGGCGTCAACTTAGGCAATATCCTTCATCATAAATTAGTTCAGTCGAAAATACCTCCTTATTTTAAAGATCAGTCTGTACCAATAATTTCTTATACCTATACCAAACCAATTGCAACTAAAATTTTCAATTACAAATACGTTTTGCAGGATCTCAACATTGACGACTTCAAGTCTAAACCTCCTGATTGCACCTGTGCTAGTTCCCAATTCACATATAATCCGGCATGCCACGTTATTACCGGAGACCTCAACATTGTCAATAACACTTCCCTGCGAAATTTGTTATCCAAAGGTCCGAAATATCGATAGCCTAAATCCATCAATTGGAAATACAACTTCAAAATACTGATGGATTCAGTCGAGGATTATGCCAGGCAATGGGCTAAACACGAGAAAGAAGACGTAGTTACTCTTTCTGAATGGATTAAGGCTGTGAGGTCGTTGACACAAATCCAAATTAAGAAACTAAATGGGTCTATCAATACCTACGCTGCGTCAATTTTTAAAGACCCAAATGTTGCAAAACACTTGTCCTACCTCCATGACAAATATGTTGTTGTTCCCGCAGCTAAAGCCCCAAACAACATCGTTTTTGTGTGTAAATATCATTACATAAACTGCTTGATAAATGAATTAGGTATTGACAATCCATTTGGAAACTCAACATATACCCTCACGACACTTTCCAAAGAGGAAATCCTGGATAATCATAGGTCTGTTCTATGTTCCTTTGGAATTTCAACCAAAGATGAAGAACTGGATCTTCCATCACTGTATTGGATACCTAAACTACATAAGTGTCCTTACAAACAACGGTATATTGCTGGGTCTTCCAAGTGCTCCACGAAACCTCTTTCTAAATTATTAACATCTATTTTATCGGCAATCAAAGCCGGGCTCCAAAGTTATTGTGAAACTGCCTATTCTAGAGGTGGCGTGAATCAGATGTGGATACTAAAAAATTCCAAAGATCTTTTAGAGTACATACAATCTAAGACTCTCTCATCTTGCAATAGTATTAAAACATTTGACTTTTCTACACTTTACACAAGTATTCCCCATTCCAAACTAAAAGACAAATCGAAAGAGTTGGTATTACTTTGTTTCATTAAAAAGAATGGCGAACGTAGATACAAGTATCTTGTCTTGGGGAGGGATAAATCCTACGTTGTAAAGAATCACTCTCATTCAAACAAAAAATTCTCTGAAATTGACATTATCAAGATGCTTGATTTCTTGATTGACAACATATTTGTTACGTTTGGAGGACGTGTTTTTCAAAAGACTGTCGGAATTCCAATGGGAACCAATTGTGCCCCTCTTCTTCCCGACTTGTTTCTTTATTATTATGAGGCTGACTTCACACAGGAACTTTTTAGGTAGAAAGATAAGAAGTATCCTTTAACTTTACGTTCCGCTATATAGATGATGTTCTCTCACTAAATAATACAAAATTTGGTGACTATGTTGAACGAATCTATCCCATCGAACTAGAGACAAAGGATACAGTTAAGTCTGCATCATATCTTGACTTACATCTAGAAATTGACAATGAGGGTCGGTTGAAAACAAAACTTTACGACAAAAGAGATGATTTCAGCTTCCCAATTGTGAACTTTTCATTTCTATGTAGCAACATTCCAGTAGCGCCTGCATACGGAGTATATATCTCCCAATTGATACGATATTCCCGGGCTTGTATTTCCTATCATGATTTCCTTGATAGAGGATTGCTGCTCACAAGGAAGCTATTAAACCAAGAGTTCCAAATGGTGAAGTTGAAATCATCCCTTCGTAAATTTTACGGACGCCAGCACGAGTTGGTTGACCGTTATGGAATAACCGTTTCACATATGATATCGAATGTGTTCCTTATGTCGTAACTACAATACCCTTCCCTTTTCACGAATGTGACCTACCGAATTAGACTATTTACCAGATTTGTAGTAACATAAGCAACACGACGGGTGCCACATGTGGAGCAGGATCTGCTTACCCTTCCGGAGCACCTGAGATCACCCCAGTTTTTGGTGGGGTTCGTGTTGCTTAGTCTTCAGTTTTCTATGTTGTGTCATCTGTACTATTATTTGTCTGTGTGTTTTTTTATTTTTGGCCATGGCGTTGTCAGTTTGTTTTCGATCTATGAGTTTGACTGCACCTCTGGTATCTTTCGTCCCTCTTTTAATTTACCGATGTTTAAATCTCGTCAATCAGAAAAAAACTAACAGAATTGCATGCACTCAAAAAGTAGTGTGACCGGATGCATTGACAGGGTAAGCGCCACAATCAGTCAAAATGTCAAATCTCGTACGGACACAATCGGCAAACTTATGAGTCATAACAATATAATGGTTAAGAAAACATGTAAAACACAAAAAATCAAAACATTTACAAAATGTAAATTTCGTAAGGAGTTGTCACCATGGTAAATTTTACAAAACTCCTAGTACTGATGTCAATTTAGGGCAAATTCAAGATCGCATATAATGTATGTAAGTATGTAAGGGTTATGTCCCTTTAATGCATTGTTACGGACTAATAATCGTGACGTTACGTTACAATTGACTTCATTAGTTACATTATCATCCATGGTTGGAGAAAAATGTAGTGAATTAAAGGACTTTATGAGCATATTGAACTTTGATTTTATATATATATAAAGTGCCTAGAAAATCAACCTAACAATGTGAGAATAGATTTGATTCTTTACTTCCTCCCCGACCGGGACTGGAACCTGTACTTTTCACTTTATACTTCTACGACAACACCGCCTAGCATAATATATATATATACAAGTCTAAATTGAAAACAACGTTCAAACCTATATTTGCGTTGGATAAAAACCGCAATTTTTATACGTGTGCATGCAAAACAAATTTCTTGGTAGAGGGGTCTAAATACAGCACAAACAACATTTTCCAAAAGACCAAAATAGTGAAAAGTATAGTTTAACAAAACGCATTTGACTAGCAGGTCGACCAACTGATGTTCTTAAACCCTGCTGATTGCCATTGGCGATTGCCAAATAAGCGGATCACCAGATGTAACAAAATAGATCTAAACTTTTAAATTAATACCAAACAGAAAACAATAAACTTGCTGAAAAGATGGTATACCGCAAACAAAAGGTGCAAAAATTAGTACACCATATCCGGATTTCGACAATTAATGTCTCTTCAGTGATGTTAGGAATCGAAACGGTATTTGGTAGGCCATATAATTTACCTCAATTTAGGATAGATAGTTATCAAAGGTACCAGGATTATAATTTAATACGCCAGACGCGCGTTTCGTCTACATAAGACCCATCAGTGACGCTCAGATCAAAATAGTTATAAAGCCAAACAAGTACAAAGTTGAAGAGCATTGAGGACCCAAAATTCCAAAATGTTGTGCCAAATACGGCTAAGGTAATCTTTTCCTGGAATAAGAAAATCCTTAGTTTTTCGAAAAAATCAAAGTTTTGTAACAGGAAATTTAGAAAAATGAAAATATAATTGATATTCATGTCAACACCGAAGTGCTGACTACTGGGCTGGTGATACCCTCGGGGACGAAACGTCCACCAGCAGTGGCATCGACCCAGTGGTGTAAATAGTTATCAAAGGTACCAAGATTATAATTTAATACGCCAGACGCGCGTTTCGTCTACATAAAACTCATCAGTGACGCTCAGATCAAAATAGTTTTAAAGCCAAACAAGTACAAAGTTGAAGAGCATTGAGGACCCAAAATTCCAAAAAATAGGATAGACTCTTGAATTTTGAAGAGTCGAAATAGGATGAACGGATCATATAAACCCGAAGGCAAATAAAATACAAGCCGAAACGAAAAAATATAAACAAGTCTAAATTGAAAACAACGTTCAAACCTATATTTGCGTTGGATAAAAACCACAATTTTTATACGTGTGCATGCAAAACAAATTTCTTGGTATAGGGGTCTAAATACAGTGCAAACAATATTTTCCAAAAGACCAAAAACGGTGAAAAAGTATATTTTAACAAAACGCATTTGACTAGCAGGTCGAACAACGGATGTTCTTAAACCCTGCTGACTGCCATTGGCGATTGCCAAATAAACGGATCATCAGATGTAACAAAATAGATCTTAACTATTAATTTAATACCCAACAGAAAACAATTAACTTGATGAAAAGATGGTATACCGCAAAACAAAAGGTTCAAAAATTAGTACACCATATCCCGATTTCGACAATTAATGTTTCATCAGTGATGTTAGGAATCGAAACGGTATTTGGTAGGCCATATAATTTACCTCAATTTAAGATATCCTCTTGAATTTTGAAGAGTCGAAATAGGATGAACGGATCATATAAACCCGAAGGCAAATATAATACAAGCCGAAACGAAAAAATATAAACAAGTCTAATTTGAAAACAACGTTCAAACATATATTTGCGTTGGATAAAAACCACAATTTTTATACGTGTGCATGCAAAACAAATTTCTTGGTAGAGGGGTCTAAGTACAGCACAGACAACATTTTCCAAAAGACCAAAACAGTGAAAAAGTATATTTTAACAAAACGCATTTGACTAGCAGATCGACCAACGGATGTTCTTAAACCCTGCTGACTGCCATTGGCGATTGCGAAATAAACGGATCACCAGATGTAACAAAATGGATCTTAACTATTAATTTAATACCAAACAGAAAATAATAAACTTGCGGAAAAGATGGTATACCGCAAACAAAAGGTGCAAAAATTAGTACACCATATCCGGATTTCGACAATTAATGTCTCTTCAGTGATGTTAGGAATCGAAACAGTATTTGGTAGGCCATATAATTTACCTCAATTTAGGATAGACTCTTGAATTTTGAAGAGTCGAAATAGGATGAACGGATCATATAAACCCGAAGGCAAATATAATACAAGCCCAAACGAAAAAATATAAACAATTCTAAATTGAAAACAACGTTAAAACCTATATTTGCGTTGGATAAAAACCGCATTTGACTAGCAGGTCGAACAACGGATGTTCTTAACCCCTGCTGACTGACATTGGCGATTGCCAAATAAACGGATCACCAGATGTAACAAAATGGATCTTAAATATTAATTTATTAATATATATATCTTAAGATTGTGTCTTAAAATTGTTTTCTATCGGTTCAAAACTTCTTGGATTTTTTGTATCAAAGTGACAAGATGATATCATTCTATGCATGTTTGTTTATAACTGTAATTTTTTTGTTAGCAATCGTTCAAGAATTTCACTTTTTTGCAATCCGTTATAAGATATTAATTAAGGTCGTTGAAACAAAGCAGAATTTAAAAAAAAATACGCAAGGTGTCTATGAATATACGTGCTACATCTATCTTAAAGATCAAGATGTTGTTGAACACCTGTCCAACGGGAATGACACATTTTTTGTGTTTCCTCCGAGTCAAATTCTATATAACATCACTTTTCGTTGTTAGTGACAGTATATAAACTGCTTCAAAATGGAATAAGTTATTGATAAATCTTTTTAAACCCAATGTACATGGGCGTCCTTGTGGACAGCGTTATATTGATATGTCTGACAATTCTCCACAACACTTTTCGAAATGATCAACTTATATCTCATATATGTTATATTCTATATTTCGGCGTCTCAACTCACTAACAACATGTTTCACGATATAAGACCTTATGATACCATTATAGTTGTCTGATCTGTAATTTTACCAATTGAGTCCTATTGCCAGCTGTGACATTTTGACAAAGTGGGATGGCGGTGATACATGCATAGCAGGAAACGTTTACCATGTTGACGCACCCTGTTTCGTTTCGTTTGGATTTCAGGTTTTATTTGTTACCTTGATTTGTCTCTTCTTAATCGATTTACGCGATTAGAATATCAGTTAACTACTGTCGCCTTAATTTGCCCGCTATAAATATCGGGCATCAGACTTTATGAAACCATCTTCTCCAGGGTCGTCGTGAAGTAGATGCGGATAGTAAAAACTCAAAAGATCCCCTCTCCTTGTGTTGTAGTATAAACACGTTTGACTTCGCCACTCTTTACACAAATATTCATTATTCTAAATTTAGATCTAAAGAATTAGTCTGACTTCGTTGAATACAAAAAGATAGACGAACAAAGATACCAATTTCATCTTTTAGGAAGGGACAACTCTTATTTCATAACCTTCTCTGCCCAAACGAAGAGCTATCTGAATATGACTTTTCTAGACAGGTTTTCAAGAAAATAATCTACAGTGCCATTTGAACAAACTATGCTCCTCTCTTTGTCGACTACCTCTTGTATTCTCAGGAAGAATGGAAAAAAAACTAGCTTTGTCTTTTGATTTCAAGGAATCAGAGCTTTGAACGTTCCAATTGAATGTAAATTCAGAAAAGCGCGTTAGACGCATACAATTTATTCGGTGTTATCTGTATGCAACAAATACAAATGCTTCACATCTGGATTTACAACAAGATCAAGATTGCAAACTCAAGCCTTAAAATGAGATATCAATTGGGAAATGCATAAATCTTATATAGGCACTTTTGAAATGTTGCCACACAGAAACGGAAAGGTCACACCACGATAATCATTTCTTTAATCGAGGAACCTAGTTCTCAACTGACCTTAATTGTCATATTTCTAATGTGAATAGATCTCAAAAAGACGCAATTATCTATTGTTCATGACTGCAAGTGTATATCTAGATTGTGTCATAATGAATTTTATCCATAATGTTATTCTATTTATTAACAAAGAAACAAGCAAAAATAATTTTCTATACTTTAATGTGAAAATGCAAAACTACACATCACAAATATTATATCTGAGAGAAATTGAGTTTTTGACAGAAAGTTTTTTTAATTTAGTTTGTTTGGGAGCATTTAAGGCAAGGTAAAACCCTTTCTTAATATATTCTTAATATTCTATAATTTCAAAACAAGTTAATAGAAAGAAACACAAAAAAGTTAGAACATGGAAGATTTAAGTGTGTGCGCTCAATGTATCGTACAGCCACGTCGCTTTTTATCATTTATAAACCAGGAAACAAAATAATTGATGTTCTACGCTTTAGTGTAAAAATTACACTCCTCATACTCAGAGATTAAAAAAATGATGCATTACAGTTGTCTAAACCAAAAAGTTACAAACATATATTTAGAGAACACAATTATTTGCATGTATAAAACCATGCTTGGAAATCAAATGTTATAGGAAGTATGATGAAAAAAGTGAGGTAAAGATTGTTCCGATTGTATCAAAACTATTTCCAACACGAAAAACGTATACTTTCATCAGAAGAGAGATAATCAAAATCTGACTCAACAATTTAACTAACTCTAAGGAGAAGAGAGTCACTTCGATAGTGGGCAGTCGAGAATTCACACACATCACCTTGGACATATACCATTAAACTGTATATAAAGGTCACCCTTGGGACCAGGAAAATCTAACCCTGTAAGATATGTGACCTTTAAATTGAATTTCCAAATGCATAGATATTATTACAGCAGTTTGAAAAGAAGGTCACGTGAAAAGAAAAGTTTTTGCTTGATATAGGTGATCTTCACATTAGGTTTGACTGTACTAGTATTTCATATTTTATTGAATGGGACATTTCCAAGCAATATTAGATATTAAGGCATCATTGAAATTTGACAAGCATAATGATTTTTGTAGACCATACCTCTTCGATTCATAGCTTATAAGTGGCCAACAAAGTTACATCGATGCAGCTTCCAAAAAATATACAAGAGTTGACAAACTTCAAACCTATATATATAGAATGTATTACATTGTTTTATAGTTAATTTCAGAACGAAAAGCCGTTCATAAAAAGTAAAATAACAAAAATACCAAATTCAAAGGAAAATGAAAAACGAAAAGTCCCCTATCAAATGGCAAAATTAAAAGCTCAAACACACCAAACGAATGGAAAACAACTATCATATTCCTGACTTGGTACATTTCCTTATGTAGAAAATGTTCGATTAAACCTTTTTTTTTATACTAGCGAAATCTCTCACTTGTATGACAGTCGCATGGAATTCCATTATATTGACAACAATGTGAAAGCAAAACAAACAGACATAATAGGTAAAAATGTCAAAATTTGGGGTACAGCAGTCAACATTGTGTCATAATCTTAATCACTATAAAAACAAACAACTAAGTCAACAAAGAAAAACAAAATGGCATATAGACAAAGCATATAAGCAAAAATGAAAGACAAGACTACAAAACAAAATGACCATAGCACAATAACACAAAGGCGGGATGTATAAATACCGAGCCAAGCCAAAAGGATATTACAAAAAATGGACTAAACAGTAAAGGTTTAAAATATTCAAAGACAAAGAAAAAGAACCACTGACATTCATTAAAGCAAAAATCTGCAAATAAGCTAATTCAAACTTAAAATAAAAAAGATAATGTTGTAGAATAAGCTTGATATACTGTTAATTTTTGTTTAAAATCTAATTAAGGAAACTTGTTATCACTTTGTAGACATAAAAATACGGAGATGTGGTATGATTGCCAATGAGACAACTATCCATCAGAGATACACTGACGTGGATGTAAATATGTCACCATATTGCTTACAGCAATGAGCAAAACCCATAATCTATAGTAAGCTATAAAAGGCCGCGGCATAAAAAAATGTGAACAATTCAAACTAGAATAACCAATAGCCTGCCTTATGATAAAACAATAAACGGAAAAACAAATATAACAGACAGCAACCCACAATTAAAACGACTAATGACTTGAGAAAGACACAAAACGAATAAAGAGAGGTGACGAGGTTAAACATGGTTGTGGATGCTCAACCTTTCCCAAACCTAGGGCAGTGGTTTGGCAGCATAATATAAGCAAATACTGTAAACATCAGTTGAAAGGGATTAACTCATCAGATCGGCACAGGGCAAAAAAAATAAACCAATAAACAAACAAATCAAAATCAACTAACAAATAGGCAAAAGAACAAAATTCCGATCTAAGAGTACTAACAATTACTGAAAGCTATTTCAAAGCCAATAACAATTTATATATTAATCATGTTTTTTCTAGACTACTATATCATTCCGTATTCATCAAATGGATTTAGCTCAGGGCATCATAAACAGAAAAAAACATGCTCTTGTCCTATGTAAAGATATAAACACATTGTATCGATATGATATAGTACTAAGTGTATATGAAAACAAAATTAGTCACGTTTTAATTTATCAAAACAAAATCAATTTTGGTACTGATAAATATACAATTATATACAATAATGAATTTTGCATATTAATGCAACTCTGCTTGTAAAAATTCTAAAGTCTAAACCTGATGCAGTACTGTGGATATGCTTGTGTGTCATTAAAAATAACAAACTGAACGGGAGGTTTGCAATTATCAGTAGCCGAATCATAGTTCATCATGGTTCCATCTTGTCTCATTGGTAAGTATCGCATTCCGGCTATACCTTGTTTGTGAACACCAGTCAACACCTTACACATATATATTGTACGATCAGTTGTAGAGTTGTCGTCAGTGTCAATCCCTTTTAGAATTGTAAAGCCTGCTTCACTGCTGAAGTATACTCCTTCTCCCCAATTTTCTACAATATAAATTAATTTAAGGGGTAAATTCAGTAAATAAATATACGTCACCAGGGACCGCCCATTTGGGGGAGAGCTTTCTGTACAAAACTGAAGTCCTGTGCTCTTCTGATTGGTAGATAATGTTTGTAATAAATATTTTTTGATAGATGGATCAAAACTAGAGTTAAAAAAAATTAAAAAATGAATGCTGAATGTACTAATTTTTTTTTACTACAGGGTTGAAAAGCAATGGGGGTCAGTAAAGGAATTAAGTGCGAATCTACAGTGTTTGTAAACAAGGCCATGTGAATGCCCAAAAATGCCGCATGACCCTATGTTTTTATTGTTGCAAAAGATAGGGCTACATTTGTACTTTCAAGAATGATATATGAAAGCTTCCAATTTCTAAAGGTAAATCAGGTATAAATTTAATTCAAGACATAGATTAGCATTAAAGTCAATGGGAGATTTTTTACTGAATTTACCCCTATAGGAAAATATGCACTCTGTCACTGTACTTGTTCAAGGCCACACAATAATCACAAAACTCATTTCCTGTAAATATTAATGCAATGGAAGCCTCTTGGAACCAGTTAAAGTTGTTTTTATACAAATTTCTATGTTTAACCGCGGCTATCCAGGATGCTCTGAGTGTACTGTGGGAGGAAGCATGGGTATATGGTAAAAAATCAGTTTTGTGTCCAGATTGAAAGAAACAATAGAAATTACACTTGAGAGTTATGATATTATTAAAAGGCATAAATATTCTCCCCATTTTAAATCACATTTGAACATATTTCTCCTAATAATGTGGAAAATCATATGGAAAATCAGAATTACCTCCCTTTGACATAGTGTATTTTTTTTAGCTGTGTTCCCCATGTTAAGTTGTAGATCATGTTGTAAATAAGCACTTTTCAAGTATTTTAACACTCGAATAATCTGACCGTATGAAGATATTCATTTATTTTTTACATAATTCATTGCGTTTCTTTAAGTAAAAAAAAATACTAGACAACTTTTCATTATTATATACCCTTCATCTATAAAACTAGTGTTGAAATGTTTGTAATTGGATTGCTATGTTGAATAATTGCTTTTTAATATTCTAAATTGTTACTTTTATGTTCCAAATGCAAAGTTTGGTCATACCCAGTCTTATTTTTTTCATATTTGGCACTTTTTTCTACTTCAGTTTTGTCCGTCTAGTTTTGGCGAAGAAACCATCCTGATGTTGGGGTAACAGGAATTTCTGCAGAGTGGTTGTCAATGACATTTTGTGAAATTTACAAGTAATTAAAACACAGATTTAGTAAAATGAAACATAATTGTTGTTTTTTATGGTATGAAACTGCTTAAAAAACCTTTGAAAAGTCTTTTTGTGGTCTTTTTCAGGGTATTTAATTAAAATCTTCCATATAAGGCAAAATTTAACTAAGAGTACATCAAGACTTTAGTTCCTAGATGTACTTGCAATACTGATCAAAGCAAACACAGAAAACAATTCATATTTATTAAGCATAGTATTTTACACCATTCTTTTAAAAACAGTCAATGTGCAACTTTATATACCAAATATACATTGGCCGCAGTATGGGCTTTAGTATAAATTTTCCTCCCTCTTTACAAGTTCAGCCTTTATGAATGTTGTATTGAAACTGGTACTTGAAAATTGGATACATTACATGATTAATACAACAAAAATAGGAAAAGAAGTTAAAAAGTCCCTTATAGGGGTAAATTCAGTAAATAAATATACGTCACCAGGGACCGCCCATTTGGGGGAGAGCTTTCTGTACAAAACTGAAGTCCTGTGCTCTTCTGATTGGTAGATAATGTTTGTAATAAATATTTTTTGATAGATGGATCAAAACTAGAGTTAAAAAAAATTAAAAAATGAATGCTGAATGTACTAATTTTTTTTTACTACAGGGTTGAAAAGCAATGGGGGTCAGTAAAGGAATTAAGTGCGAATCTACAGTGTTTGTAAACAAGGCCATGTGAATGCCCAAAAATGCCGCATGACCCTATGTTTTTATTGTTGCAAAAGATAGGGCTACATTTGTACTTTCAAGAATGATATATGAAAGCTTCCAATTTCTAAAGGTAAATCAGGTATAAATTTAATTCAAGACATAGATTAGCATTAAAGTCAATGGGAGATTTTTTACTGAATTTACCCCTTAAGTAAAAGTACGTGTATTTACAACTATAGGTCATGGTATTACAATAGATCACCATATATATATATATATATATATATCTTCGCCGCAAGTTTATTGTTTTCTTTTTGGTATTAAATTTATAGTTAAGATCCATTTATTACACCTTGTGATCCGTTCATTTGGCAATCGCCAATGGCAGGCAGCAGGATTTAAGAACATTTGTTGTTCGACCAGTTAGTCAAATGCTTTTTGTTAAAGTATA
Organism: Mytilus californianus; assembly: GCF_021869535.1. NCBI lineage: Eukaryota > Metazoa > Mollusca > Bivalvia > Mytilida > Mytilidae > Mytilus > Mytilus californianus. The sequence continues at coordinate 23,802,033 of NW_026262679.1, read as the reverse complement.
CTTTTTCACTTTTTTGGTCTTTTGGAAAATGTTGTTTGTGCTGTATTTAGACCCCTCTAACAAGAAATTTGTTTTGCATGCACACGTATAAAAATTGCGGTTTTTATCCAACGCAATCAGAGGTTTGAACGTTGTTTTCAATTTAGACTTGTATATATATCTATATATATATAGACCCCTCTACCAAGAAATTTGTTTTACATGCACACGTATAAAAATTGCGGTTTTTATCCAACGCAATCATAGGTTTGAACGTTGTTTTCAATTTAGACTTTTATATATTTTTTCGTTTGGGCTTGTATTATATTTTCCTTCGGGTTTATATGATCCGTTCATCCTATTTCGACTCTTTAAAATTCAAGAGTCTATCCTAAATTGAGGTAAATTATATGGCCTTCCAAATACCGTTTCGATCCCTAACATCACTGAAGAGACATTAATTGTCGAAATCCGGATATGGTGTACAAATTTTTGCACCTAATGTTTGTGGTATACCATCTTTTCCACAAGTTTATTGTTTTCTGTTTGGTATTAAATTAATATTAAGATCCATTTCGTTAGATCTGGTGATCAATTTATTTGGCAATCGCCAATGGCAGTCATCAGGGTTTAAGAACATCAGTTGTTCGACCTGTTAGTCAAATGCGTTTTTTTACAATAGACTTTTTCACTTTTTTTGGTCTTTTGGAAATTGTTGTTTGTGCTGTATTTAGACCCCTCTACCAAGACATTTGTTTTACATGCACACGTATAAAAATTGCAGTTTTTATCCAACGCAATCATAGGTTTGAACGTTGTTTTCAATTTAGACTTTTATATATTTTTTCGTTTGGGCTTGTATTATATTTTCCTTCGGGTTTATATGATCCGTTCATCCTATTTCGACTCTTTAAAATTCAAGAGTCTATCCTAAATTGAGGTAAATTATATGGCCTTCCAAATACCGTTTCGATCCCTAACATCACTGAAGAGACATTAATTGTCGAAATCCGGATATGGTGTACAAATTTTTGCACCTAATGTTTGTGGTATACCATCTTTTCCACAAGTTTATTGTTTTCTGTTTGGTATTAAATTAATATTAAGATCCATTTCGGCAGATCTGGTGATCAATTTATTTGGCAATCGCCAATGGCAGTCATCAGGGTTTAAGAACATCAGTTGGTCGACCTGTTAGTCAAATGCGTTTTGTTACAATAGACTTTTTCACTTTTTTTGGTCTTTTGGAAATTGTTGTTTGTGCTGTATTTAGACCCCTCTACCAAGAAATTTGTTTTACATGCACGCGTATAAAAATTGCGGTTTTTATCCAACGCAATCATAGGTTTGAACGTTGTTTTCAATTTAGACTTTTATATATTTATCGTTTGGGCTTGTATTATATTTTCCTTCGGGTTTATATGATCCGTTCATCCTATTTCGACTCTTTAAAATTCAAGAATCTATCCTAAATTGAGGTAAATTATATGGCCTTCCAAATACCGTTTCGATCCCTAAAATCACTGAAGAGACATTAATTGTCGAAATCCGGATATGGTGTACAAATTTTTGCACCTAATGTTTGTGGTATACCATCTTTTCCACAAGTTTATTGTTTTCTGTTTGGTATTAAATTAATATTAAGATCCATTTGGTTAGATCTGGTGATCAATTTATTTGGCAATCGCCAATGGCAGTCATCAGGGTTTAAGAACATCAGTTGTTCGACCTGTTAGTCAAATGCGTTTTTTTACAATAGACTTTTTCACTTTTTTTGGTCTTTTGGAAATTGTTGTTTGTGCTGTATTTAGACCCCTCTACCAAGAAATTTGTTTTACATGCACACGTATAAAAATTGCGGTTTTTATCCAACGCAATCATAGGTTTGAACGTTGTTTTCAATTTAGACTTTTATATATTTTTTCGTATGGGCTTGTATTATATTTTCCTTCGGGTTTATATGATCCGTTCATCCTATTTCGACTCTTTAAAATTCAAGAGTCTATCCTAAATTGAGGTAAATTATATGGCCTTCCAAATACCGTTTCGATCCCTAACATCACTGAAGAGACATTAATTGTCGAAATCCGGATATGGTGTACAAATTTTTGCACCTAATGTTTGTGGTATACCATCTTTTCCACAAGTTTATTGTTTTCTGTTTGGTATTAAATTAATATTAAGATCCATTTCGGCAGATCTGGTGATCAATTTATTTGGCAATCGCCAATGGCAGTCATCAGGGTTTAAGAACATCAGTTGGTCGACCTGTTAGTCAAATGCGTTTTGTTACAATAGACTTTTTCACTTTTTTTGGTCTTTTGGAAATTGTTGTTTGTGCTGTATTTAGACCCCTCTACCAAGAAATTTGTTTTACATGCACACGTATAAAAATTGCGGTTTTTATCCAACGCAATCATAGGTTTGAACGTTGTTTTCAATTTAGACTTTTATATATTTTTTCGTTTGGGCTTGTATTATATTTTCCTTCGGGTTTATATGATCCGTTCATCCTATTTCGACTCTTTAAAATTCAAGAGTCTATCCTAAATTGAGGTAAATTATATGGCCTTCCAAATACCGTTTCGATCCCTAACATCACTGAAGAGACATTAATTGTCGAAATCCGGATATGGTGTACAAATTTTTGCACCTAATGTTTGTGGTATACCATCTTTTCCACAAGTTTATTGTTTTCTGTTTGGTATTAAATTAATATTAAGATCCATTTGGTTAGATCTGGTGATCAATTTATTTGGCAATCGCCAATGGCAGTCATCAGGGTTTAAGAACATCAGTTGTTCGACCTGTTAGTCAAATGCGTTTTGTTACAATAGACTTTTTCACTTTTTTTGGTCTTTTGGAAATTGTTGTTTGTGCTGTATTTAGACCCCTCTACCAAGAAATTTGTTTTACATGCACACGTATAAAAATTGCGGTTTTTATCCAACGCAATCATAGGTTTGAACGTTGTTTTCAATTTAGACTTATATATTTTTTCGTTTGGGCTTGTATTATATTTTCCTTCGGGTTTATATGATCCGTTCATCCTATTTCGACTCTTTAAAATTCAAGAGTCTATCCTAAATTGAGGTAATTTATATGGCCTTCCAAATACCGTTTCGATCCCTAACATCACTGAAGAGACAATAATTGTCGAAATCCGGATATGGAGTACAAATTTTTGCACCTAATGTTTGTGGTATACCATCTTTTCCACAAGTTTATTGTTTTCTGTTTGGTATTAAATTAATATTAAGATCCATTTCGGCAGATCTGGTGATCAATTTATTTGGCAATCGCCAATGGCAGTCATCAGGGTTTAAGAACATCAGTTGTTCGACCTGTTAGTCAAATGCGTTTTGTTACAATAGACTTTTTCACTTTTTTTGGTCTTTTGGAAATTGTTGTTTGTGCTGTATTTAGACCCCTCTACCAAGAAATTTGTTTTACATGCACACGTATAAAAATTGCGGTTTTTATCCAACGCAATCATAGGTTTGAACATTGTTTTCAATTTAGACTTTTCTATATATATATATATAAGTCTATAAGAATCTACCAACCAGTAAACTTAATAGGTATTGGATCATCAAAATTGACAACACTACACAAACAGGGAAAATTATATGAGTCTAAAAGATTGTGTAACAATACCGATAATCGGTATTGTTACACAATCTTTTAGACTCATATATATATATATATATATATATATAACTGAAAAGTAACCATGACTTCTACGCCTAAATCAACATAAACCCTGAATAAGCAACACAAAACCCTACAAAAAAAAAGAAATAAAGAGAATCCGAATATTCTTAATGGACAATGGTAACGTGCGTATTTCCCAAATTATTATGGTAACAAAAAGGAAACAAGAAAACATTCAATATAATAGATATGCATATATGAACCTGATTATGCGTAACATGTCTCTAGTGGATTTAGACACAGACATATCATATCGGTAATTAATTCATGATGTTGACAGTAAACTTGTAAGTTAGTCTCACTCCTTTTGGAATTCATGCCATTTCTCTGGTTTTTTTTTATCATCATTTCTATCTCCTTAAATTATTCATGTGATTTTAGCATCAGTAAAATACTGTTGCCTCTAATTTATTGTTATTTAGTTTGTAACTCGGATTTGTTTTTTTCTCAATCGATTTAAGAATTTCGAATAGCGGTATACTACTGTTGCCTTTATTTATTGTCATAGAAAAGACATAAGTTTTCTCTGAAATTTTCATCATTTGACTGACTTGAGGCGACTGAAAGCTTTACGACCGTATGATCTTTGACTAATGGTAAGGCGATACGGGGAGCTGGAGATGAGTTGAAATTGGCGTTCTTTCATTTTTGTCCTTCGTCTTATTCAAAATTATACTAATTATCCAATGTTCAGTATTGTTCATGGCATTTTCTCATTGATTTTTGACTATTCGCACACCATGAATTACAAATCCACACATAACATCTGCTGTTCAAAGCACAATAAGACACGCAATGAATAGTTTTATCAATTTATACTGTGTAAACAGACATAGAACTTATCCGAAAAATTTCGATTACTAAAAAGGGGAAATGTTTATACAAGGTTCACTGTATCCTAATACAACAGTAAATTAGATTGTGTCTGGAACTATGAAGATATTTTACTCTTCAAAACAATACAATAAAATTAACAAATAATTAGAATAACTTCTTTCTGAATAGAAAAAAAACAGAAATAAAATAAGTTTTGCACATAAAGCAATTGGATCAACACAACAATATACGTTCATAGTTGGAAAGAAGGAAAAACGTACAAGATTTCGAAACAGATAGAAAAAACCTGATTGCCGCTGATTGATATAGTCAAACGTTTGATTTTTGTCAGCTTTTATGGACTTTCTCTTTTTCGAATTTACCTTTGGTTTGGTATTTTTGTAAATACATGTTTTCTCCTATTTCGTAATAGATACAAATAAATTTTACATTCTCTGACAATGAAAATATTGTTTTTTCAAAACTTTGATATACATAAAAGATTAACAGGTTTGAAACGGTATCTTTGAAATAAAGTTTTCTTAATCGATACAAGTAAATAATTGACATCTAGGTATTGAAAAATTCAACGACTCCACAGAATGACGGCGTTGTTGAATTTTGATTTAGGTCACTTTTTATTTTTGATAGTACAATTATGTTGCAATAAAGAATGATAATCTAACTGGTTTCTCGAAAGAATATTTCAGGTACTACTAATATGAGATGTTAAGCTTTTAATATGTAATTAGATAACGCGATCTTACTCTTAACTACTAGTACAAAAATTATACTACCTTCGTATGGGTTGTCTTTTGGATCATTTGACTTTTTATCACTCTTCTTTTTTAATTTAGTTTTTTGGTCTGCAATTCATAAAAAAAATGTAATGCACTAAATTGCAAATGTTATGCAGACCAGTTGTTTTAACCATCTTTATATTTGCAGTAGTTATTTATTTACAATAAAAAAAAAGTTTTTCTGTTGGACATATCACACAAATGACACCAAAGAAACATGTGAGACCATTTATATATGGTATACACTAGAATGCAGCTATCGAGTTTTAATCCGAAAAATGAAACATGTAACATAATTGTTCATCTTGAACATCATTAATCGACATAAATCTCATGAATGCAGATTTTTGGGAGTTTTAAATGATAAGAAATAGATTTATGTGGCATACTATTAAGGAAGAAGTGACTGGAATTTTCATACATTAATGCGTTTCGTTAATATAATTTATTACAATTTCACGATAATGCAAACAGCTATTTGTATGGCATACTAACAAAAGTATCATCGTTCACAGTAATATACCAAAAGAAGTGGCATACATTTTAAAATACATACAAATTCAACCATTTTTACTAGCATGTGTGTATTTCACACCCATTGCAAAAAAGAGGCGAAGTATACCAAAGGGACATAAAAGAGAGGCGAAATATACCAAAAGGGACATTCAAACTCATAAGTCGAAAATAATCTGACAACGCCATGTCAAAAAAAGAAAAAAGAGCAAAAGACAAACAACAATATACAAAACACAACATAGAAAACTAAAGACCATGAGCAACACGAACCCTTAAGCCAGGGGTGAAATGTAAGCACATGTGGCACCCGTCGTGTTACTCATGTAAGAACAAATCCGGTAATTCGGAAGTACACATCCGGGGAAAAGAGGACGGGCTTGTGGTTACGACAATAGGAACGTATCCGTCGTTATCTGTGAAACAGATGTTCCATAACGGTCAACCAACTCGTGATGGCGTCCGTAAAATTTACTTAGGGATGATTTCAACTTCACCATTTGAAACTCTTGGTTTAATAGCTTCCCTGTGAGCAGCAACTTTCTATCAAGGAAATCGAAATTGGAAATGCAAGTACTGGAATATCGTATGTTGTATCCTTTATTTCAAGTCCGATGGGACAGATGCGTTCAACATAGTCACCAAACTTTGAAATATTAAGTGAGAGGACATCCATTCGTTTGATGTGTTTTATCATTTGATTTTGCCATTTGATTAATGACTTTCCGTTTTGAATTTTCCTCGGAGTTCAGTAATTTTTGTGATTTTACTTTTTTCAACATAGCGGAAAGAGAAGTTAAAGAATAAGTCTAGCTTCTTTTCATTATTCCTTAGAAGCTATTGTATGAAGTCAGCCTCATATAAATAAAGGAAAAAGTCGGCAAGAAGAGAAGCATAGCTGGTTCCCATGGGAATGCCGTTTTTTTTTAAAAGACGCCCTCCAAACGGAACAAATATGTTGTCAATCAAGAAACCAAACATCTTGGTTTTTTTTGTTTGAAGTAGAGTGATATTTTACAAAGTACGGTTTATTCCTCCTTGCATCTACGTTGGCTATTATTTTAAACGAAACAAAGCAAGACCAACTCTTTTAATTTGTTTTTTTAGTTTGAAATGGGTAATACTTGTGTAAAGGGTAGAAAAGTGAAATGTTTTAATGCTATTGCATGATGAAAGAGTTTTAGATTGTATGTAACAGATCATTTGCATAAGGTACATGTACTATACAGAATGTTTTGTGAATCGACATTTCATATATACTACGAGAAATTAAGGGAGTTTACCGGTGTTCAAATTTCGTACATCGATACGAACGCGACAAACAAAGGTAAAAAACAAAAACCGAGAGAATCTCATTAATTAAAAAGGAGCGAAACCGGGTGCGTCGATACTCATACTTTAATAATGCAGTGGTGTAAGTGGAAACTCTGGTTTCACTGTGAATTTACATTTCTTTAGTCAGACATTCCAAATAATAATTTTTGCATATGGCAACACAATCTCCTGGAACAACAACATATTTGCCGTGAATTGAGGATTCACAACCTAAGGCTTCTTGAAAGGGTCAGAAACCATTGAGCTCATTGTATATTGTAGATTTTGAATATGCTTCTGAATGCATGTCTGAACAGTTTTGATCAATTCAGATAAATTGTTCAATATTGGTTGATTGGGCTCGCGCTTTACCCATTTTCTGGCATAGTCCTCAACTGCATCCACCAGTAACCTGAACTTCTCCTTCTAGTCGATATTTCGGGTCTTTGATTAAAAAACTATCTAAGTTGTTTATTGTTTACAATGCCAAGGTTTCCATTTATATCATGTTCAACGGGACTATATATGTATGGGATCAATGCATAAGAAGCAATCGTAAGGTTTGGATTTTGGATAAAGGGTAAAGGTCTCTTAAAATCCTCTTAAGGATGAAAATCTTGGAAGCAATAAGTTTGGTGTATCTTAGTTGACAGGTGTAATTTTATCAGTAATCAGGTATTGTTTTCTGCACATATTTTTGTGGAACCTATTGCTAATATTGATGGCATCCAAACCCTAATTATCAAATGAAAAAAATCTAGCCGAAATATTTTTGTTTTGTCGATGGATCTATAGTAAGTTCGAAAGTAAAAAACTTTACATCTTGAACCTGACTTTTGGTTCAGTATAGACCTAAACTTTACGGCAATTAGATGATTTCGAGGTTGCTGCTTTAAAAGAAGCTATCAAACCAATAGTTCCAAACGATTAAGTTGAAGTATTTCCCTTCGACGTTTTACGGACGTCACCATGATTGGTTCAATCTCATAGAATAGCTGTGTTACAGATGACCATGCATCTGTATAACCTGTCATAACCACTACCCATTCCTCTTTTATCCATATATATCTTCACAGAATGCGACCTATCACCAAAATTTGTACTTGCAATGAACAACACGGCGGATATTAGTTTTCAGTGCTGTATTTTGTGCTCTTTATTTTTCAATGTCTGTATTGTATCTACTGGTAAACGTTTTGTTTACATGTTTTATTAAAAATCCTGTTCCCATTTCAAACTTTCACATCTTAAGGCCAGACAATTTACACCTTCCGATGTTTTTTTTTAATTTGATGTTTGACCTGTTGATACTAATTGTATTGCTTTTTTGTTATTTAATGTTATTCAGGGTTATATCTGGTCTATAAACCAGCTTTGATAAGTGTTTGGTATTACTATAAATTTTCACTTCGTACTATGAACATCAAAATTATTTATTTTGTAAAATATTTCCTTTCTCTATTGGTACTGTACACGTATACCTAACAACAAAATTATTTTCATTTACCTGTGTTTAAAGTTATTGCAAATGGCTGATATTTTTGTTCGAGCATCTTGTTTTTCTTTAATTGTTTAACATTTCTTACCGATATAACATGTTACTTTTATTATTCTTCCCTTAGTTCATTTATTTTGTATTTACATTGTATCATACGTCAAATTTATTTGTTCAGTGTATGTTCAATGGTGTTAATATGTCCTTTGATTGAGTTAAGCTATTTCAGTTGATATTTTATAGTGTGTCTTTCTATGTTGTGATGTTACACTATTGTTTCAGAAAAAGGGTGAAGGTTTGGTACCATTAAAACGTTTAAACCCGCTGCATTTGTTTGCACCTGTCCTAAGTCAGGAATCTGATGTTCAGTAGTTGTCGTTTGTTGATGTGGTTCATAAGTGTTTCTCGTTTCTCGTTTTTTATATAGATTAGACCGTTAGTTTTTCCCGTTTGAATGGTTTTACACTAGTAATTTTTGGGGCCCTTTATAGCTTACTGTTCGGTGTGAGCCAAGGCTCCGTGTTGAAGACCGTACTGTGACCTTTAATGGTTTGCTTTTATAAATTTTGACTTGGATGGAGAGTTGTCTCATTGGCACTCATACCACATCTTCTTATATCTATTATCCATCCGCAATTGTCGTTTTTCTCTTGAGGCAATGGTATTATCTTGTATTTCTTTGGTCTAGGTCTACGGTTGTCCCGTAATATTTTCAATCTCTTTTTTTCAGTGAATGTGTAAAATAACAAACTTTACGTCTTATATAATAACTGATATAAACGTAAAACTGGTAGAACAATACTTACATAGATCTCCACAGTAACTCCTATTAAACCCATAAAGGTTAATGCTGACAACAGAGTCATCAAATGCACTATACCATAATTCCTGTTCATTTGCCGTGCCAGACGGATTCTGTTTTTCGATTAAACCTTTCTTTGCAGTATACATCTGATAAAGACTTAGATTCTGAATTCTCTCTATCTAGAATTATAAAGTATTACAGTTTCCCAGTTGGAAAACAAAAGAGAATTACTGTCACTAAATCATAAGTGTTTCGCTCCACCTTTTGCAGTTCATTAAGATTTTTTAGCGACTTGTCATTTTTTTTTATAAAATGAAACTGTTCAACAAATCAAATATTTTTAAAAACCGATATAAACGTTTTCGATATTAGAAAGGCGAGGTAAAAAGAAGCATTTTTACAGTCCTATTATGGACGTCATTAAAAGGGCCGTACTCCTTACACACAAAAAAGACTGCTGAGGAAGAACAACTGAAATCGACACAACATAAGTAGTACGGTTACCATCACAAATTGGCTGACCTAGACGACATATCGGGGTCTCAACTCACTAGCGACATATTTTCGTGGTCTTAACTGTTTAGGTACCAGTATGGTGATATAATATGTAATGGTACCGATTGTGTCCTATTCCCCATTGTAACATTTTGACTGAGAATGAATTCACATGGCGGGTGATGAATGCATAGTAGAAGACGTTTACCCTATCGTAGCACTAGGTCTCTCTTCTGTTGGTCTTCATGAAATACATTCACTTAATCGTTAGTTACATTGATTTGTCTCTTCTTAATCGATTTAAGATATTTTAATATCGGTTAACAACTATCGCCTCAATCTATTAGATTCGTTATCCACATAATATTTACAATTATCGTGTTTTTATATTTTCAAGAGATATTTATTGTAAAGTTATTTGTAAAGACAATATATTAATTTTTGCATTGCCATAAAATTTCTATTGAAATTATTTCTTATAATATACAATTTTTCTTCATATGTTACAGAATTTTCTTTAGATGAAACCTTAGATACTCCGTGAAATAAATCTTAGCTTATAATCGTGTTCATGAAGTTCCAATGAAAAGTATGAAAGTTCAATCTCTATATATACTTAATTTTCGTCCTTTGCCAATTTTATCTTTTAGCAAACAATTTCTTAAATATAGCTTTAAATAAACAGATTATTTAAAGAAAAGCTGTTGTGAGCGATATAAATTTGGAATTTTTTTTCACTTTAATACATAAGGTCCCATGGCTTTTTTTTGGTGTATTTTTATTTTCCATTCTTTGCGATTCCTAAAAATGTCATAAATTTTCCAAAATGTGGATAAAAAAAAATAAATTCCTTAATAGCAAACTTTTCAGGACAAATTCCTGCTTGCATGAAAATTTACTTGTCATGCTTTCATGAGAAAAATATGGGAATGAAATAAAAACCAATCACAGACAGCTAGCTATTTTCATCTCTATATCATGTTGCCTTCACAAATGACGGCGCCCATGTAACTCACTTTGTAAGCATCAAAAGGGGGTAGATGATATCAAATATTACATGTTTTAATTCAAATGTATGTCTCTTTTAAATGTAAAAGACAGTTTCAACGAAAAAGTATGAAAACTTAAATTTAAAATTAATATAGAAATTAAAACTGACTACATCCACTTTATTTGAACGTTGGTGGAGAGTTGTCTCATTCGCAATCACACCTCATCTCCTTATTTTATATCGTACCTTTGATAAGAATTTACAACTGATATTTATAAAGAAATGCATAGGTACAGTTTCAAAACAGAGGAAGTGGAGTTCAAATCTAAATGATTAGTAAGTATGACTTGTTGAACTTTGAAATACTAACATTGATGATTTGACTGTGGTTGTTCTACAGCAATTTGTTAATATTTCTTACAAGTTGAACAACCGCTTTGATGAAACAAATTACAATTGGGTCAGAGTTTTGAAGAACTGCAAAAGATTCTGGAGAGAAACAATAATGACAAACAAGTCACTGTAAATTGTTGTGTGAAAATACTAGATAATACAAAACAGAATAACAGTAATCATAATAACTTTTGACCTGCACATCATACCTAACCAACCTCTTACGAGCACCTGAGATCACCCCCAGTTTTTGGCGCGGTTCGTGTTGCTCAGTCTTTAGTTTTCTATGTTGTGTTTTGTGTATTGGTGTTTGTCTTTTCGTCGTTTTTCGTTTTTTGCCATGGCGTTGTCAGTTTGTTTTCGACTTATGAGTTTGAATATCCCTTTGGTATCTTTCGTCTCTGTTTTACGACCAAATCATCTGAAAAACAAGATCTAATATAACAGTCAATGAGTAGTTCATGTTACAGTCACCTTGCTCGCATGTCTTGAGAGACGAACCATCAATCGTAAGTAATACATGAGACATGCCGCCACTACTAAGAAACTATATTCAACAATCGCGATACTCAAGAATTTTACATTATATACCTTTGTTTATTGTGTACTTGCACTAAAATGGTTCTCACAATAGCTTCAAGGTGAAAACATATTTATAATCATTATTAAGTGTTTTTCATCTATACAATAAGAAAACATTCCCAATTGATGATGTTATAATTTTTCGGCATCTATTACTTATCAAAATACTTCTGAGTAGGCCATTAATTTGGTATAATTCAATAGATCGTTTAACTTTCAAAGCAACTGCCATAATTATCACACTTTTGACGTGACTTTTACCATTCGTTTCCATTCGACATCAGGATAAACACAGCTCGCATAGTCAACAATTCGAACAAAAAAAAATCGCCGAGTGTTTTTTTGGGGAGTGATAATTTCCGTTGATGAAGATAGATTTTGCCATTTTCTCACATGTTTGAAGCGGGATTATGAGTCACCAATTTTTCAATTGATCATTCACGTCACTGTGCAAGTTACATTCATTGTTGTTATATGATGTTTTGCATCTAGGAAATGAAGATCATTGAATTTATATTGTTTTATTGCTTTCACTTGACGCGCCATTTAAATAGGTCATTTTGTATACATCAAAATCAAATTCATACCTGCTAAGAAAGTTTAATGCCTCATATCGGGATCTTTGGTTACTGGTGTTTTGGTTGTAATTTTAGTACAAATGGTATTAAAAAAATACGTGCCTTTTACTTTTAAAAGTGCAGACGATTTGAGGTTACCATGCGATAAAAGAATATTATGTGCATCACCAACCTTTGTAATTTTTAAAGACTGTTTTTTGAATTGGGAGACCCACTCTTTTCTTCCACCAAATACAGAGTCCAAGAACATCTTCTCGATAGTTTTGAATTCTTGCGATGTATTCATCATTGTTACCACTTTAACGTTATCAGATCCTAGAACATCCCATTCTGATGGCGGTTTAAAAGATCCAGCATCTCCTAAAATCAAAAGTTATATATGAGATCTGTGATTGTTTTTTCATGGGTAAAATATGTATATGAATAATAAAAAAAAACCAATTATTCACAAAAAGGATGGATTACTACAATCTATATTTTTTTAGTAATATATGTCATTGTTAACGATGGATTTCTTAAGGTTACACTTATATCTACGATAGGAACGTTTTTAAATTGATGCGAGCTTTTAGCTTTCATCATTGACTACATTCTAGCAACTGTCAAGACGATTGACAGCAATAAAGCACTGTTCATTTAATATTTTACTGATATTTATACTAAATTTTTGACTGATACACATCGTTCAATTTCATTTCTTTTTCTATGTAAAGAGGAAAGATAAAAAAAAAATGCTTATGCATAAATTAGCCTTCTACAACTGTTTATATTTAATGGGCCATTCCTTGTGTATTTCAAATATTTGGTCAACAGAAACATTTTAAGAACGTGTTTTAGGGACTTCCAAATATACGTTCATTTGTTAAGAAGCTACCTTGTAAAAACAACCCTGTATGCAAAAAGTTAAATCACCAAAAAACTGAACTCCGAGGAAAATTCAAAACGGAAAGTCCCTAATCAAATGGCAAAATCAAAAGCACAAACACATCAAACGAATGGACAACAACTGTCATATTCCTGACTTGGTACAGGCAAATGATCTTGATAATAAATGAATGCACTGAAATTTCGTTTCCACTCGGAGATGCACTGTATAGCATTCACATATTCCATGACTGTAGCTTAATAGATATTAAAATGTCGCCATTGATAATTTAAAGTAATACATTTAGTGTCGTCATGATGAGCTCTCATCTTGTCCTAACTATCTTTTTACTCACCTTACATTAAAATATAAAGCTGACCCATCGCAAACCCATTGTTTGATTTTGAAAGTCATGAGGTGTGTAAAGGTCTTTCTCCTCATACATTTAAAAAGCATTCTTCTTTCGCAACAGATAGTTGCAGTCATCAGTTAAATGTAAAAAACCTAACTGTACTAATTGTGGAACCCGTTTGTTTTCAAGTAGAATGGGACATATTGACCCAACTACGATGAAAAAGGAAGTGTAAGTTATGGATTGTTAACTTTTAACCACATACACTTAAAACATAGTTTTAGCTGAGATTTGATCTCTATAAACTGAGTTTTTTTTAATGTACGAACAGTCAAAGACCGACTATCGACACTGTTGATGCAGTCATTGAATGTACCGATTTTACGTACGATGCAACAGAAATATCTTTTAGTTACAAACCTTGTAGCTTTTCTCTTCGCAAAACATCTACTTTATTAGACCTGTCATTCTTTAAATATTCAGTCATTTCTATTAGCACTATAACATACTCCTCTCCCTGATCATCTTTGAATTCCACTTCTGTCCGTCCAGAATCTCCTTTGTAAGCGTTTTCCAGATACATGTTTATCATATCAGGATATTTTTCTAAAGTAGGAAGTCCTTTATCATCAATATCCTACAATATTTAAGAAAACATGTTTTTCAAGAATTCTTCAACTAAAGACAATTGGATGTATTGCTGCTAGTTTAACATCCAGTGGCAAATATGTCATAAATATTAAGGACGAGAACATTATATATGAGACAATAAGTAGATACTGCCAGGCAGGTCGACCGAGGTGAAAGGCGGGGGAAAGAAAAAGGTTCGAATTTTGGATAGTTTAAAACTTTAACTTTACAACAGGCCATCTAAGTTGTTTCAATGATTCTTCAACGTGCAAAAAGCTTAACATTCATCCGGAACAAGTCATTGGATTTAACGAACATTCAGTAAATGATTATCCAGTATATGTTTATTCTCAAGTTATTTTAAGGAATAATGCTTCCTGAACTTTCATTACGTTACTGTAAAAATATGTAACCTAGATTAAAAAAAAAACTAGTGGTTCATTAATTGATAGATATTTCGGATCATGTAAAATATTTTTTTGCTGCTAATACTTAACTTTAGATACCACTGGACTTGTTCTTTGATAATTGCAGCTTCTGCTTGACAATGTCGAGTGTGGCTAAACTTTCTTAGGGCATCAAAAATATCTTGCTTTGCATTCATTACTTCGTCAACAAGACCTTTTATGATAATGTCACATTTCACCTTGTCTACTGTCATTATAACTGCATGTCTATTTTCAACTGCTTTTAAATAGTCGACCTAAAAGAGAGTTTATTAAATGCAAATTTTCAAACAGAATCGTCTAGCTCCTAAAATTGAAAAAAGTTGCATATGGAAAAATATGTCCTCTTTCTAAACTACTTTTGTTTTGTCGTCTTAAAGTGTAGAAAAAAATTATAATCATTTTATTACAATAACATCATACTATGAACTTTACAAACAAAATGTATCTTTAATCATGCAAATACAGAAGCACTGACTTTTGCAAGACAGATGGTTACCTCGGGAACAGAACGCCCACCTTTTGCGATATCGATCATGTAGAAGTTTAACCACATTACTTACTTCATTTTGTGTTATGTTTGCGATGACACCGTCATGTCGTTTCTCTGTCTGATACTTTTCTGATATTGCTTGTTCCAACATTGTCTTAGCCACACTTAAATCATTTCCGGATTGAAAGTAGATTATAAATGTTACAGACGACTGGTTAGTGTTCTCAACATCTAAACAGAAAATTACTATTATTATAAGTCAACAGTCGAATCAATGATAATTTTTACCCTAAGTTACTTCCCTTTATAACCAAAACGATTTTTTTTTTCAGCGGCATTTAATCAAGTTTATGTTTATTGTTATGTGTGTTTGTATTTTAAGACATTAATAATAAGAACGACATTTAACATTACCACCGCAAAATACATTGATTGCCACTCCGTTCTTGGTCGAAAACGGGATTGTCTGTAGTAAAATTAGCTGTAAGACATTTTTTTTGTATATGAAACTGTAAATGAAATTTTGTTGAAAGTTGAAGAACCGTAATAAAATCATTCTTTTTACCGTTTGGCTTACTATCGTCATGTGGTTATTATCGATATTCCATATAAAGATAGATGAACATTTTATACAATGTCTTTTTCCTTTCGTCCATTTCATCCTTAACAGTAATAGATGTTGGAAAACTCCCCCGAATGGAGAAAAAGATGTATGCAAATAGAAACCCCTAGAATGAATGAGATACAAAATCTTTTTACAGATGAAATTTTTTAGTCAGTTTTCGTATGTAGTGTATAGAATAGAAGATTTTGAATAAATCGAATTCCCAAAATTTCGACATGGCTAGGTGGTAATTAATATGTGTGTTTTTTCATGATTAGTCTGTACCCAGGGTAATAGACGAAATTTTTAATTGATTGTTTTGTCCAAAAAATTGAGCCGACACTGTTTTTGTCGGTATGCTACTTTCCCTTATATGGTCCTATATAATTATGTACTAACCTACAACTGGAAGAACAGGCAAATCTTGTTTTTGAACATTTTTCTCTCTAAAAGCTGAATTGCCTTTTGTCAATGTGTACTGATCCATTGTATCTGGTTTTAAAGAAAAACGCACTGCTTTCAACATAGGCTGCACCATTTTATCTTGAAATATGATTAAGTAGATGTGTTGTAAATGAGTCGTTTGTCCCTCTTTGACAAATTCTAAAATTGATTCTGCGATAACCTTCCCCATTAATTCCTCTCTTGGACCTTGTGCTCCTAGAATATGGATTCGAAGCATTTCTTAATACAATATGATGAGATACATAGCTAATTCGGATTTGAAATTATTAAAATTTAATTAAAATCAAAATTAAATTCTTTATTGAATTAGCAAATACTTGTACTGACACGCTCGGCAAATCGAGATATTCTTTACTGCTATTGTTATGCTTATTCGAGCATGTGAGAGTTTGCTGTAAAACTTCATGCACTTTAATAGTTCACATTCACTTTTAAACCAAGCTGAGAAGACGTTTGAAAATTAAGACACACCCTCCTCGAGCCTTATAAATTGAGCTTTGTTTGCTACTGTTATTGTTTATTTTTCAGATGCTCCAATCTTCATACATCTATCCGTCATGGTAACATCATGGAACACATATTTACACAACAGGAGCGTAATTTACCTTTTTTATGCAGGCTATGGATATCCTAGTTGCTACTTGTGAAAAATTGCTGACTGGACCGCCCTTCAGTACACCAGCTTTGGATCGCGCAGCTGTGATACAATGATTTGTTCAATCGTCGTCAAGATTTTACTTTGACTGACAAATAATTTGGTTGTGTAATGTATGTTGTGGTTGTTTTAATTTTGATTAAATGTTGCCATGACAATTCACAAGCCAAACCAAATCAGTGTTTGCTATTTGCTGTAGTGATATACACATACGTCATCCATGATATCTGTTCGTATAAATTTTGTTAATTGGGTAATGTACACCAAGTATATTATTTTAATAAAAGGATATATTCAATAAGCTACTATTATAATTAGAACAGTCATAAATACCAATAGTGGTAACAGGACATCCGTATATTCATATTTGATTATAATTCAATATTTTCCATGCAGGAAGATAGTTGTGTTTTCTTTAACAAGATATATTTTCTAAAACCGAAAGTGCTTTTTTATTTGCATAATATAAAAAAAGTACCTGTTCCGAAAGCAGGCAAGGAAAGCGTCTTCAGTTGTTTTCTCTCTGCCTTGTACAAGGATTTCTTTATGATGGATTTCCAATCATCTGGTCGATGTTTTGAACAAACATGGAAAATAAACTTTGCTGGTAGACCACAACCGGATGTTGTAATAATGCCATGCCATTTCATTTTACTTTCTATAAATATTCACATGCCAGGTTATACAAATTGCATACTTATTAGATGCGGGAGCTTCATAACAAATCTAAATGCTCTAAATCATATGGTAATTTAAAAAAATCAAGCTCATCATTAGGCAGTTTTATTTTTCAATTTTATTAAGGAATTTCATATATGTTCTTATATATGATGAAACATTGATTTATTTTGAAACGTTGTTGGATGAAAATTTACTTACATTTCATGTTCTTTTTTACATCATTCTTTAAAATGTACAAATGAATTGTCAAACATTGTTGGAAAGGCTGTGAATTTTCCTAACGAATATCATGCTAACAAGTTTAACCCTTTTGAAATGCACGGAGTGCTTCGTAGTATCATAAATTACAATAGTTTTTGTTTGTTGTGTTGGTTTTAGAGAGGGTAAATTGGGAACAAACGTCTGTATTGGGTTTTAAAACTACCTCCAATTCATATATTGGTGTATTCGAAAATCCCTACCCATAATGTTTTTTCAGAGGAAAATCAACACCCATTCATTTATTACCCAGCTATCAGATAAAAAGAGAATGCCCGAATGTGACCTACCGAATTAGACTTATTACCGGGTTTGTACTAACATGAGCAACACGACGGGTGCCACATGTGGAGCAGGATCTGCTTACCCTTCCGGAGCACCTGAGATCACCCCAGTTTTTGGTGGGGTTCGTGTTGCTCAGTCTTTAGTTTTCTGTGTTGTGTTGTGTTTTGTGTGCTGTTGTTTGTCTGTTGGCCATGGCGTTGTCAGTTTATTTTCGACTTATGAGTTTGAATGATCCTTCTGGTATCTTTCGCCTCTCTTTTATAGTTTTTACAGACAACTTAACAGAAGATGAATATTTATGACCCATTGGCATACATATTTATACCAACTGTTTTATCATCTCCGTGAAATTGCACCCCATATATAGGTGAAATTTAAAAATAGATACCATACTCGCTACATGTCTGCATATAACTTCATATAGGAAGAGACCCCTTCCCCCCTCGTACGCTTATCCAACAATGTGTTTTCACCACGATCCTAATATGGCAATACAATCATCGATTGGGTCTTAAATACGCATTATGTTATACGTCTTGTATAATTTTTTCCCCTTTCTGTAAGTTTCCCTCAATTCTGTAACCCATTTTCCAATCGAATCTACGCATCATCATCAGGATACCAGTCGGTATTAATTTTTTTACGTAATAATTTTATGAAACTAATAGCTTAAAATCGTAATAAGAATTAATAGATACACTCATATATTGTTTAAAAATATTTCTGTATCTTACTTTTGTTTGAACATTCAGACTGAAGCTTCTTTGTGTTGCACCTTCGGTTTAATTCTCTGGAAAGGTTACCTGAAGACATTTAAAGATTAGTTTAACTTCTCATCAAAGAACTAACAATATTCAAATTGTTTGTTTACAAAGGAATTTTAAATAGAAATTTTTTTGGTTTTAAAGATATAAATAGATCAGTATAGCACGATTCAGCACTAATTCAGATTTACAGCACGTTTCAGAAAACAAACATTTTCTTCTAAATCTTGTCTAATATTATTGCTTTTCTGATTCATTTGCTAGGTACCATAATTTTTTTTTAGGAAAATAAAAAAAATAATATTAGGTATATGTTAACAAGACACCAGCCCAATATGTTAAAAAAAAAAAGAATAGACATCTAAATAGATAAATAGAGGAACTTGCTTTGAATGGTCAAAAAGGGGAGGGGGGAGAAGATAACAAGAGGGGTAATAAAAACATATATTGAAGAGTAACAGACAACACCATGACACGAGAAAAATTACAAAACAAAATACAAAAAACTAAAAGTTGAGCACTACACACAATTTCAAAACCAAAGGGAAAGTGAAGACAAATGCTCCTAGTTCAATGTTTACAATTATGATAATTCATTAGGAATAGTTGGTTAAAAGCTACCTTGCAAGCATTACCTCTCTATAGAAAAGACAAGCCATTTAATATTGAAACAGCTGCGAAATACTCCATATGCAGCTGCTACTGGAATATTTTTACACACAAATGGAAATTTGGCGATTGGAACAGTCGTAAAGTTCTAGCCCTTCATCAGTCATTTCTAGATGTACATAATTGTATACTTTCTTACAGATTCAATGAGATGGGTGCCATAAACATAATCATGAAACCTTTAATATTTTTCTATGGGAAGACATTACCAATATAGTGGAACATAGATTATAAGGATAAAGCTTACTACTTCATGATCCCCTAAAGAAGTTTCTTGGAGAATATCAAAGTCACAAATCGGCATGAAGGCAACTGGGTTACTTCCCAAAGTAATGCCGTCTGTTTGTCAAAAATGCGTAACCAAACTTAACAAATATGTTATTATTAAAACATTCAATCCCCTAGGGTTGGTTGTCACACAGTAACTTTAAATCTTCATTTCGAATGCTGATAATAGTAGAAGTTAATAATGTGGAATAAATCTTTCGCGTAGCAGATGTATCAATATTTTTACTGTAAACGTTTTCAAGACAAAACAGTCAACTCAAACATGCCTGGACATAAAAAGGTGTACCCAAGTACCTCTTTTTGATAAAACTGTTCTGCAATTTTAAAATTTTCTACCAAAAAAATATTGCCGAGGGCAGAATTGCAAATTAATGCTTTAAAAAGATCAATATTTTATCTTTCTGTTGAATTAATACTTCTGCAAATTAAAAATCAAAATGTACTGTTTGAAAGTTTACAAATATATCGAAGCTCCTTATTAGAATTAGAGAATAAACACGTAAACAAAATGCAAAAACAATCCCTAAATTATGCACCTACTTTTAACTTTTAAAGGCCAAATAATCAGATGTAAACAATTCAAATATACCAACTTGGTCAGTTTTACCTCCTCTAATAAAGAGATTCGTTTTTATTGTTTAATTTCGACTGAATATCAACCTGCGAAAGGGACAGTGAATATAGTTGTTTTGTGGATTTATGGCCACATCAATTCTTCTTATACATGGCAGAAGGTCACATATATAAACTTTATGAAAATTAGATTATGTTAAATGACTATTACTCTAGATGCGTCTGCGTCGAGGAGCAAAAACAGTGTAACAAAAATACCGAACTCCAAGGCAAATTCAAAAAGAGGACGGTCATAAAAAATGCAAAAATCACATGCTATCTATCAACGGAACAAGTGAATACCATCTGTCATATTCCCGACTTGGTACAGGAATTTTCTGAAGAAAATGGTTGGTTAAACCTGGTTTTATATAGCTAGCTAAACCCACCACTTGTATGTCAGTTTTGTATAGCTCTGTTATATTGACAAAATTTGGCGAACAACACAAACAAATATAATAAGGTTTATTTATTATACTTCACGTAAAAATGCAATATTTTGATTGGCTTATACGAGGGTGTTAATTTACTCTATTCTATGGTAAATTCTCTATTACCCTTCACGGAGACGCTTGATCAAGTGTGCGCTTTATTAAATACGGATGGATGTTATGTACAAGACGTCATATTTTATTACTTTGAATTTGAAATTTAATCGACAGTAATAACATAATATTCAGAATAATAAATTAAATAACACATATCTGAGAGGGTGATCGAGCAGATTGTTACCCCTCGAAAAGACATTGTCAACCTTGGCTTCGCCTCAGTTGACAATGTTTTCTCGAGGTAACAATCTGCTCTATCACCCTCTCAGCTATGTGTTATTTATATAGTAACAATAATTGGGATCCTGCAGCCAAAACTGTGTAAACATACATCACTTACAACATAACTGACAAAATTCAAACAAACATATAAATAAATCAAATAAAGATGCAAAGTTGAAAATGAGCATTTCAATCACCCAGATGCAGGCGGGACTTGATTATATATCATTAAAAAATATTATTATTATATAATCATGTTTGCGGGCGCCCAAGCTTCCCCTTACCTGGGATAGTGATGAAACTGCACGCAATTAAGAACAAACTATAAAAATCAGTTGAAAAGCTTAACTCGTCAGATCGATACAAAGCACAAAAACAACTAATATCAACACTAAAGAATGATTAATATGTTGATTAAAATGTCATTTGCATTGTTGTAATTGTCTGATCTATAGCTGTTCATTCTTTTTGCTTAGTCTGCTCCTAAGTTCAACGACACTTGAATAAAAAAAATAGGGCGGTAGTAGTCACAAGAATTCCACAAAAGAGCAAGACCAGGTGCTTCGACAGGGTAAGCGTCTCCTGCTATGCATGCACATACCATCATGCAAATCCACACAAGGTTTAAGTATCACAATCGGGTAAAGGTTACAATTAGCAAAATTACAGATCATACGACTATACTGGTATCTTAAAATCTAAGACAGCGAAAACATGTCGTCGGTGTGCTGAGACACCGAATACTTCGTATCGGTAAACACATTTGCAATGGAGACCGTAAGACTAATGTAGTGTTAATTTCAGTCGTTCTTCCTCATAACTCTGTTGGAGCATTTTTGTGTGAAAGGCGTACGTCCTAGTGTTAATCAAGTCCGTACAGTGTTAAAATGTATGTGTGGTTTAATATGTATCCACCAAACTCAAGAAATATGCTGTCGATCAAGAAGTCCATCATTTTGATGATATCGTCTTCGGTGTATTTGTTGTGGGAATCAATGTGGTTCTTCACAAAGTATGATTTTTCACTGCGTTTCCTTTTTTTGTAGAAAACGCTCTGTTTAATGAGACGATGAAGTTATTACTTCATATAATTAGTTGAGAGTTGCAAGCATAGAAAAATCAAAGGTATTTGTGAAGTTTTGGTAATCAGTACAAAGATGGGAGATTTCTATTTTACTGTAAATTCCAAGTTCTCTAGTGAGACATTCCAAAGAATAATTTTACATGTAACTGCAATACTGTTTGAGGCTTTGTCTGCTGGAACAACAACATATTTGCCGTGAAGAGAGAATAAAACATCCAAACATTGGGCTTCTTAAAAGGATTACAAACCCGTGTAATCATTTCTGGATTAGTCCTCAACTGAATTCATCAGTATCATGAAGTTCTCACAGTTGATGGGCTGGGGATTTAGATATGGTAGGCCTTTGAGTAGCAACTAAGTCCTTCATTGTTGACTATGCTTAGGTCTCCTATTATAACATGTTCAGCCGTATTATATTTGTAAATGGATGATGCATAAAATGAATCGGGAGGTAAGAGTTATTACATACCTGAGGGTAAATATCAACAATATTCGTTCATTCACTATTGAGATGATCGAATATGCAGGTGAAAAGAGATTTGTTTAGTCACAGCTGAATTGAGCATTTGTTATCAAATTGTTACAGTAAACAAAGTAAACAAATATCTCATAGCAAAATAATACACAGCCGTGTGCGAATATTTGTTTTGATGATGAAAGATTAGAGTTGTTTATCTTATCTGGAGTTTATGGGATTCCAGTTGGTATTCCAGACAACGTCATGTCCTTGATGAACGTTTTATACTAGGCGACGTCCGAGCTAAAAATGTTTTCTTGTATTCTGAAAACATGTTTACTCAACAAGGCAAATTGACAAAATATAAACAAGCATTAACATCGACCAATTGGTAGTAAAAATGAAGTTGATACTAATTGACAATCAACAAGTTAAAGAATAGAAAATGCTATGACCAAAAGAAAATCGACGGAAAAAAACAAGTCTACAAAAAACTAAACAAAATATAAATATTGATCTTCCGATATAGAAATAATGCTTTCTATCGTTCTAATATTGGACACTGTATTTCGGACCGATTCTATCCCCGAAATTGTGTTAGATCAATTTTGAAATAGATAAATCATACATCGTTCAATTCCTGATTAATATTATTCCACAAATATGTTATCTTCAGTCACGTTCTTATCACCCGTAGCGAACACGAAAGTTCTATCTCTTTTATTGCTTCGTCTTTTCCCTTTCAAAAAGTTGTCACTTGACTGCGTTAGTTCATTCCGTGTGCATAATTTTTTGAATTAATGTATATGACCCCGGCAACCTGTACATATTAAAGAAGGTTTGCCTCTTCGTCTAGTCTACAGTATGCAAACGTAGCGCATGGTAGCCTTTTTGCATTAAAGAGCTTCAATGATTACAAATACTGTGAGAAAATCACGCCAGATCTCAATATTTTGTAAAACAATGTCGCTGAAGATGTTGGGTTTTGATGAGGATAAAGCTTTCGTTCTAGTCACAAGGGTTTTGTTTGTGAATAAAAGATACATATTTGTCGGGTAAAATTAATAAAGAATCGAGGATATATGCTTGAAAAGGAATTACAACGATTTCCAGACAAAATCTTACCGCTCCAAGTCTGGGCTGCCAAATACCATTCATGTTTTCTATATGGGCTGTTCTTTGACAATTTACGACCCATACAATCTATAAAAAGCCTGTCATTCGTCATGACAACCTAGGACTATTTTGCGTTATACTTTGAATAAGTGTCTAGTGTCTAACGTTTTTTATTGCAAAAAGTTAAATGAAAATACTCTTTTTGATTTCCTTAAAAATGCAATATACCTTTTGTAAAATCCAATTCTTCATTTGATCCATACAACAGGGCATCACACGTTTTTGATAAAATATCGCCTTTCTCTACAGATAACTGTAAATTTCCTACTTGAAACACTGAAATGATAGAAGAACAAATATAATGAAAATTTGAATGGTCAAGTTATGAGTCATAAGCTTATTTCAACATGACCAAACAGCTAATTATTTCAACAACCAAATAAAGTCTTGAAAAAATAATATTCGAATATAATTAAACAACACACTAACCATTGCCAGCTATAGACTTAACATTTACTGAATGTAGACCGGGTACTCTTTTTCTCTCTTCTTCTTTAAAAGCCTGTAAATGTAATAGCAAACATTTTTCATTCCAAGTTTACTTTTCATGTTTATGACAATGACAAAATCACATGACTGAATTTTGATGATGCCGAAATAAAAGAATCTTATCACCTATCTCCAAAATTGCTCAATAAATGAGTTACAAAGAAAATGGTTTGTTTTCTAAAATATCACGTAGATGACATATATGGTTATTCTGTTCAGAATTGTTGCGTATTTTTAAATAACATGTTGAAAATGTTATTATCCGAAAATTGTAGACCTTAATCAAGGAAACAGATTTCAAGGAACATTTTTGTTTGTCTTTTTGAGTAAAAACATCCACACATTCATTTCTTTAACATATTTTGACATTGAAATTTGAAAATTGAAACAAGCTTTGAATTAGATAGTGTTTTAAAAATATTGCTGGTTTGTAAGTGTTTCTTGCGTTATTGTACATGATATTAGATAAAACTAAACTATCACTATTTAATTGCAAACAAATCCAATTCACGAAAATCATAAATTAATCCAAAAAATTCGGCAAAATGACAGAGAAACCACATTTTGAGTATTTTTTTCTCTAAAACAAGCAAGTTCACCTAAGTTTAATTTCACACATTTCCACAGATATCATTTTAATAAACCAAATTACAAAAATATAAAAAAAATTGTTAAACTGTGTCAAATTATCTTTTGCATACCTGTATAACCTTTGAATCCTTTTCGTAAACCACAAAATATACATAAGACAATGTAGTTTTCTGTTTGTTACTGGCAAACTGTTCTACTATATCAAACATATACTTTGCAACAAGATGACATGGGTAGTGAAGATTGCCTGTTCCAAGAGCTGGGAAAGCAATAGATCTATACCCATCTTTTTCAGCAGCAACAAGACAGTTATTAACAAATTTGTAGATTTGCTGTAAACATATGAAAATATCGAATATGAAAGTATGTACTGTAAAACTACTGCGACCATAAAAAAGCTCAAAGAGTTGTTGTAGAAAACTTACAAGAGCTGAAATGTAGTAATTCTATGATTGTTTACTATTCAACAATCTGTGGACAGCAGATTTGAAAGTAGAAGAATTTATAATGCTATTCTTAAGAACTTCCATGTTATATTTATGTCATACCACAACCACATTGTCAGCTGAGTTATTGGTCAAAACAAACGAACACCAATCGATTTGCGAGTATCTGAAGTTTGTTTCTTATTATAGAAATAGGTGTGAGTGTAACCCTTTTAACGATTTCTTAATTTTTTTCAAAATATGATATATGAATGTCCACAATATTCATACATGTATTCAAAAGATTATACAATAGGATGGAAAGTAAAATAACAAAAAATACCGAACTCCAAGGAAAATCCAAAACGGAAAGTCCCTTATCAAGTGGCAAATAAAGGCAACAGTAGTATACCGGTGTTCAATAGTCAAAAATAGATTTAACTGAAACAAATCAGGGTCACAAACCAAAACCGAGGGAACACATCAACTATAAGAGGAAAACAACGGAACAACATCAACACTGAACTGCTACAAAAACAAACGCCAAAATACACAGGACTATTTGATAACAACTGCCATATTCCTGACTTGGTACAGGACATTTTAAAAAAAGTGGTGGGTTGAACCTGGTTTTATGGCTAGCCAAACCTACAGCTTATATAGCAATGTTAAAAATACCGCTAAAATAAATAATATAATTGTACATTGCAACATGTAAACCACAGAATAACAACGGACACCTCCCATTTACATCACAATTGAATTATGAACTGCACGTCAAACGAATGTATCAACGCCACAAAAAGTGACGTCACAGGTAAATTTCTATAAATAGATTATAAAATTGGGATTAAGTTTGTAATGGCGTTATTTTATGTATTTTCTAATCATTATAAGAATATAAATATAGAATTGTGTTAGTAATGGTGTAATTATTTGTATTTTCTAACAGGTTTTTCTTCTAAATCAAAACTGTAAAAACAAATAAATCCTGTGCATATAGTAGCTCTAAGCTATAAATCATATAAATGAACTAGCTGATTAATTATCTTAACTTTTACATACAAAATCGAAATGAAAACAACTGTCATATTCCTTGCTTGGGACAAGCAGTTCCTCATGTATTTCCTCATGAGTGTCCTCATGTCATCAAATAGTGTCTTTGGTGACATGATGACACTCTTTTCAATGATGGATAACGATATGTTGGCTCTATTCCAATAGGTTTAAACTCTCGGTCTTGGACGATGTTGTCCTCTTTTTTTTTTTTTTTAGCTCTTCAATGTTTGTATTATGTTTTTGATTATCACTTATGTTGGCGTCAAGCATCCCAAAGAGACATTTATTGTCGAAGTATGCATCTGGTGCAATAAAAATATCAATAAATTGCATAAAGGAACGAATCAATTACAAAGAAAACCAACGGACAGCCACTTTCTTTTACTTTGGATGGAAAAATTCTGCTCTACTATTTCCTTTAAATCATATTTTTGTGTGTTCTGATTTTAGATTTTAATTTCAGAACTAATGACCTAAGGGTACGATGTATTAATTTATGCATAATATAATGCACATAACAAACTTCAAAGCAAAAGTACAACAACTTAATTGTCGTTCTTCGTGATGACGTGACGTCAAAGTAAGAACTTTGAATACGGAGCAAAAGCTCACACTTTAGTGAAAGTTCATAGCACCAGAATGTCTTTGAATCGCAAAATCTTTCTTATAACATGTGTTTACAACTACAATGATTATTTCTCCATGGTTGTTATTCTCGGATCCAAAGGTAAAGAAATAATCATCTATTAGTCTTCTTACCTTGTCATTGTCTTTAACTTTTTCCTGTTCATTCCAAGCATTTAAGGATGTTAAGTAGAGAACTTTACAACACCCAATATGAGATGAAAGCTTAACACAAGCCATTTCACCTTCCTGAACACCTTTAGGGTATTTTTTCGTTATATCCTGCTGAATATCTACACCTAAGCTATGTAGAAGCGACAAGCCTGCACCTCCGGATTTTTCTAAAAAATAAGTTCTTTGGACCTGCTGCCACTAGAATATCAACCTATAAGAAAATGAATAAATACATAGACAATATTTTTCGAATAACAAATTCGATATTCTTTCAATTAATGAAAATTAATAAACACGAAAATAAATGGATCCAGAGTATTCTGTTGTCTATATAACAACTTTCTTTTCCAATTTTCAATCCGCTTTCAATTTATGACATCCTAATTGTTATTTATCATAATGAGAATTCGTTTCGTGTGTTTTTGGTCTTTCTGTCTTGTGTATAAATTCGTCTTATCAATTGCTAGGACATAAAAGAAACCAATGGGAAATTGAAAATCAAAAAGAAAAACGTCGAAAAGACAACAAAACAATCTATCTACCCGATATAAACAATTAAAAAATGATCAACACAAACATTGCTAAAGATATGGGAAATATCATGTGATCTGGAGCTTAAATGATATTTACGTCGTATTTTAAAAAAATGGTATAGACAAACACATTAATTCGAGGTGAACACAGACAACATCATAACCAAAAGACGATAAACAAACACAAGTCCACAAAACACTATAAACAAAACAAAAAATCGAAGAAAACGAACCGCTTGCAAAATGGCGGCTTATACTTGGAATTAGCATTTCTTTCTAAACTAAAGCACGGTTAGTACAATTCCGATGAGTAGTCGCATTCGGTGATGCAAATTGAAGTAAATAGGACTGAATTTTAGAATCGACAACTTATGTCTCCCCAAGGATGCTCCAGACCAAAGGATTTGAAAATCTAAAATATCATACAAAGCTGAAGATCTGATACAACTCAGATAACCAAATTACGGACAATGATTCAGAGTTAAGCATGCGGGAGATACATTCCTTAATTATAAGTGATCTTCCAAATTTTGTAACATCAAGTTTCAATGACGCAATGAAGGAGGTTATATATAAAACTGTGATCGTCCTTGTATATGTTCTATGTTTTAAATGTAGCAAATGTAAATTTACTGAATGACTGCAGGCATAACATTATAAACATCAGTCATATAGCATAGAATCATTTTAATTATTCTTGACTTTATCTATACGGGAAAAACATAGAGCTAAATGAAATAAATTATTGTCGTTTCTAGGACAGGAAAAATATAAATTGAGTAAATCACGAATCGTGTTTAGCTTTTAGACTAATATATGATATGATATATAAATAGTATATATATCGTGAATTATATGTCTAATTTTTTGAGATAACAGATTTTTTTCTTTTTCAAAAAATTTAACGTTCATGGGGAGATATTATATGTACTTATCCATTTGCCACTCCTATCCTTCCCCCAAAAAATAAAGAAATTACAAAAAAGACAAAGATAACAAAAAAAATTGCTAAAAGGAAATATACACCACATAAAAAAACACAAAATGTCTCTTCTAATGAAAATAATCCCCTTACACCCTGGTCCAGAAGAAAATAATGAAACCTTTCTTTGACACATTCGAGTTATAAACTTTGGTTTATACAAAAGCATCTTACAACAGACACCAAGTATTGTGAATATTGCAGATAAGCAAAAACTCAATTTCAAATTACAAGCTAGATTAAGATTTGATTTTTGTCTGATTAAGGAACCAACCTAGCAACTGCATTTTTATTATATTCTAACAGTGTTCTAGATCTTAAAAATTCTTAATATGAATACCATATTCTTCCCGAGCAAATTCATGCTATTGAAAAATAGAAACACGTTCGACCATCTACTAGATATTATACAAAAAAAGATAATATCGATAAACTCATCATAGAGTAGTAGTAGTTATTAGTTATAGCTAGAAATTTGCAGAAATTTTAGTACCCAAATTTAGAGAATGCATGTGGGCAGATAATCTCACAATAAGAATGAATTATTAAAAAGAATCTTTTATGCTCGAGACTGAGTGTTCTACAGTAAAAAAAAAAAAACTGTGACTCCTTCCTTTCTCTATTCATTCATCTATTATTTTTCTAAGATTGTACAATAAAAAACTATCGATGCAATATTGAGCATTATCACTTCACAATAACATGTCAGAGTAATTTGCACATAATAATGTGAGAAATTTGGATGGAAACATTTCGAAATGCGACCAAGCATAAGTTTCCCTCAATTCTTCGCCATCTGTGGTCATAATAAACAATAAACATTGCTTTTTCCTTTCTACTATATCTATCTGCCCTTTGACATTAGGAATTGCAAAAACGCCACAAATCACAAGATAAATACAAAATAGCAATATGTGTGATCCACCTTCCCTAAACTCGGTTATTTCTTGTATTTGGTATGCAGAAATAATCATTTTTAAGTATAAAAATCAAAGTTTAAACTACAACTATATTCAGTACTTTATTTTTTAAAATTTTTCTTTTTAATCCCCTGCTTTCAGCCTTAAATCAATAATAATAATAATAATAATAATAATAATCTACTTATTGCGAATCCAATGAAAGTTTTCCACAGAGTCATCTCTATCTGGTCAAGGTATTTCAACTTTTGTAAGTTCACCTGTCCTATTGAATAATACAGTAGCTATTGTTCTCTGTGTAGTTTATTCACTGGGACCTCGCAATTTTTTCTAAGAGAAATCTATCACTCATTGATTAATTTACATGAACAAAAAATTGAACTCTCAATGATAAAAATACATGTACCAATACTAAATAAGGACACACAAAACTATATGTGATGTTGATTTATTCAATATCTAATAATTTAGTAGGCTTTTGGAATGTATTAGGGAAAGTTGTCTGCATTGGCAATTTGCAATATTAGCCATAATAAACTGAACTACTTTATTTGCAATATTCACCAATTATTACTAAATTGTCTACAGCTTCTCATAATTTTGTTCCAAAGTTTTGATTTTCAATTTTTTCAACAACTATGATTATAAACAGAAAATTTAAGTTTTTGACGTTAAATTTTGCTATGTTCCTAAGGAAATTTGTGACTTTCAAATTATTTTTTTTTGTGTTGGACCAAAAAAACTTGGAAGTGACAATGCTAATATTTACTCTTATTATCCATTTAGAATGTCCTACATTTATGCTATATGTTACATCATAATCAAGCTTAGAGGTTTGTGAAAAAATGTCAAAATAAATAAACCAAGTCCTTTCAGACATTAATTTAAAGAAATAAATTATAGCATATTTATTATAAATGAAATAAAGGATCACCACTTATAACTTGTATTTGTTTTATACAAAGTTTGACTTTTTCAACAGAAGTTTGATGTTAAAAATTTTAGTGATAATTTCTAAGTGAAGATAACTCTATGTCATTTTGTTAAACTTGTGCTTGTTAGCTGGCGACAAAAGATAACATATTCATAAGTTTGTAAGGATTAAATGTTGAAGCAGTACACATATTCAGATTAATTGTTGATTTGCACTTTGTGGATTTACTAAAACATTTTTTTCACAAATACCTGCGGAGTATAGTAACTTGAAACCCTACATATTTAGCTTCAGTGATTCTGATGAACATTTCAGTGGAACATAATTAGGATTTAAATGATAAAGTGAAAAGTTTGATGTATAGTCTTAGTGACATGCGTTCAAAACTCAATGATACCGGAATAGTTATTATAAAGTTAATAAATGTGTTTGCTATACTGCTTTTATATTCATATATTTACTTTTATTAGACTATTAATTAAAGGTTATTATCAATGAAAGCATATGGGACAAAAACATATGAGACAATATCCTATTCAACAATACTATAAAAAATCACATTACTCTGTTGAAAAATGTATAACAAATGGCTTCCACAATTCCTAACTTCATAAGAAATGTAAAATTCATCATTATAATGGCAAAACTTCTATAAAGTTTTTGAAGATTGGAAACACTTAAAAGAACTCTATTTTCAATGCCAACAAACCAATCTTTTATCCATCACTGCATTTACCCCTATTTATTTAATGCAATCCAGCTGAAAGAAATACAAATAGAACAAAAAATATGTAAATATGTAAACCAACTAATTTTGCAAGCAATGTTGTGGTGTTGTGTCTTTTATTAAAAGAGTAAAAATAAATTGTTGTAAAAATGTTAAATACAGCAAGAAAATTAGAAATCTATTAAAATACATAGCTGAGAAGTCAACGTAAAAGGAATAAGTTAACATGAATAACTATCTGTGAAAATAAGTTGGTTTACAGTATTTAAAAAAAAGAAACAAAAAACACACATTATAATAACACACATAACTGGGGCATATATTGAAATGATTTCTGCCCTGTTGGCTTAATGATTAATTTCCATTCTTTTTTAATACTCACTATTGACATCCTTTCATGAAAATAAAAAAAAAAACAATAACAATAATATTGAATAAATACAAATGAGTAAAATTAGTATTTTCATTTATTACTTATGGAAGATGATTTTTTTACTCAGGTAAATTAATCAATGAGTGATAGATTTCTCTTAGAAGAAATTTAAAGGTCCCAGTGAATTAACTACACAGAGAACAATAGCTGTTGTATTTATTCAATAGGACAGGTGATCTTACAAAAGTTTAAATACCTTGACCATATAGAGATGACTCTGTGGAAACCTTTCATTGGGTTCGCAATAACAATCCAAATTATGAAAGAATACTATTTAAATGAGGACCTCATCATTACCTGTTGTGTTCCAATATTACCAACTACAACTGACACGGATATATTTTTCAACTGATAATAAGTAGGCTGACATGTCCATTCTGAAAATATAACTATCTTTGTTAATGGTTTGAGGTCGGCTTGTAAGACAACTATTCTGCTTTTATAAATAAAACGTTCACCACTGACTGTGAGAACGTAAACTCTTCAAAAAATCCAATTGAGTTCATAAGCGATATACTTTTCTGTATTTGATATGTTTCGTGATGCATCGAAAGAAAACGAAAACATGTAAAATCACATAGGTAGGCAAATCACATCATTGTGAGAGGAAGTGATAATGCATGGTTTACATTAATTTGTTTTATCAAAAAATAAACATAAAATCCTTGTTTTTTGGTCTATGGTGGATAGTTGTTTCCTGGCAGTTGTTGTCTTATGTCATCCCAATGTTTGTGATTTGGAGAATTCAGGCAGATCTTTGATAGTCAATATCTAATTTATTTCCATTCTATTTTAGACTTCATTCAGAGCTTGAGCTTTCCAAGAGACAGGGTCTTGCATAATAAACCATGTTAACCTGTATATTTTTTTTAATTTATGTTGTCGTTGGGTTTCTGTCAGATTAAAGTGCATCCCACATTTACTTTAATTATATTCAATAGATAAGTGCCAGGTTAAGAATCGGTTTACTGAATCCTACCTGGAAGCGACTCGCAATTAGGATTCAGTTGTAACATCTCTTCCCTTTCAAAAGCCTGAAAATAAAAGCAACAATAATAAGCATATGTTTCGCAGTAGAAGTAATTTTTTAATGTCGTTATCAGATAAAAAATATGTGTAATATACTTTTAAAAATGTGACTAGTATCAACATACTAAAACAACTTTATTACGACAGTAAATATAATTATACCAGGTTGACCAATTTGCAAATACCCATTCACTCAGACACTCAATTGTTCCAACAAATGTTTTTACTCTTCTATCAACAATAAATACAAATATGAGAGTAACGTGTACAGCATTTTGGTGTACATTTGGAATAGCAGCACGACTACGTTTCATTAAGTATACAAACACTGTGATGTAATTTAGCGCAGCAAAAGGAAAATCTGATCTCCAGCTATTTCTAGCTAAATCATAAGCACCCTTATTTTTTGTTTGAAAAATCGACATTGTACTACTCCAAGAATGTCATATCGAAATTGCAAGAAAAAAATCAACGGATTTTTTTTCTATGTGAATTTGTATTGGTAAGAAAATTGTAAACGGCTTTTTATTACGAATAACTGTATATTTTCTCAAAAACTTTATTGTATTCAGCACTCATTTTCAATAGGGACATCATTAAAGGCCTACATATTAAGTAGTATGTTGCAAAAACTGCTTTTCCCGTTTGAAAGTTATATTAAATTCTGGAAAGGTATTAAAACTTAAATGCTTGTGTTCACACCCGGTGTCGCTTCTTTTGAAGTTCATGCCATTCCCTCAGTTTGTGTTTGCTTCCTTGATTTCCCTTTTTCTAAGCGATTTACGAGATTTGAATATCAGTAAACTACATGTACTGCCGCCTCAATTTACATTAAAGCATGCACATGTAAAACTGAAGTATTTAAAATAGTAAGTCATTAAGGTAAATCGGACTTTGCATATCAATGGTGCACATCAAAATTGACCTTGAGTCAAAGTCTTAAGAAATATCAAGGGAAATCTTTTTTGAGGTGTATGCCCTCAAAAGTAGGTACAGAATTTTCATAACAATGAACAGATTTCATGTGTTTATAGTACACGTACTCATCAAGCAATTATATGTCAAATATCAACACAATTGATTAACTTATGGAGGAGAAAACTGATGAATATTTTCTCAAGATAATTCCTTTTAAATGATTTTTTTTTAGCCATTTCCGTTTACTATTTTCCTTTACTGCAATAAAATAAAAACAAAGCAAACGTATCTGCATTGTCAATATTATGTACAAATACATGTTCAATCATTTTAATTTGTTCGAGGAAACTTTTTTAAATACTAGCTTATTATGAGCGAGTTCAATTTTTTAAAATATGGAAAACATTCAAATTTTACTAAAACCTGTATATAAAAAACGATACAGTCATAACAAAATTGAATTTATATATACAAATGAAGTACTAAAAACACTTACTCCAATAGTATCGTTGTCATAACAGAGTAATCTGATATCTTTTAGAGACGTTTTACTGAGATCAAACTGATGAACACAGTCGTACATTGTCTTTGCAACAATATCTCGGGGATAGTTGAAATTTCCTGTTCCTAACGCGGGAAATACAATAGACGTGTATGTCGATGCTCTTTGTAAACAACTGGTGACACATTTTGATAAAACCTTTAAAGAAAAGAAATACAAGAAAGTCGTTATTACAAAAAAAATCGTTGTGATCACTTATTGACAATAAACAAAAACACTTACTACAGTTTTTACTTTTTTAATGAATCAGTTTTTAAATCACTGATTATAGCCAAAAACGAAAAAAAAAAAATACTGATACATGTTAACACTTATGCCGTTAAAAATCTAGACCCACCGAGACTTAAAGCATACCAGAATATTATTTGTACATGTTTCGCGAAATACAATTGATTTCACCCTTTTTTACTACAAACATTATTTGTAGGGATTGCATTTAAGTTTTTGAAATCGTATAATACATTATATTTTCACTTTATTGTTTTTATTTGAAACAAAATATTTTCAATCAACCATTTCCGAACTAGCTTGTTTAGTTATTATTCTATGAAAGACACTCAGCAAAGATACAAGGCTTATAATTTGGTACGCCAGATGTATTAACGATTTAGTTGTTATCACTTACTTTCTCAAAACCAGGCTTCCAATTAAAAAGAGCAGCTAGATACAGTTCTGTGCATTGTAGTTTGTATCCTTTAGCAACAGCAATATCACCATGTTGAATTCCACCTGTGTATTTGTTCTTTATTTCGGCTAAAAGTTCGCTTCCAGCAACTTTTACTATACTTTTGCCTACTGGTCCTGATAAATCTAAATCTCCGTTTGAAGAACAAACTATAACATCTGCCTAAAATCAAAATCCTTTGTTTCTTGTAATTTCAACTATTACAAATTGAACTAAAACGTTGCAATCGAAAATTAGCACTGTGATTGAATTGCATCCTACGCTTGACTATTAAACAAGCTGTGTTAAACTTTCTTTATAAATTTAAAATTTTCCATTACACATGGAACGTTCGCATTGAATGTTTAAGTTAAAACTGATAAAAATTCCTTTTATATTGCAAAATTACTCTAAAATGATGACATTTGAAATAATCACACAATTTGTAGTACGGACGATTATAGTACAACGTTTGAGAAGTTTTATTGTAAGAGGAACTTAAAATAGTGTTGTAACTAGCCTTTTGTTTTCCAAGATCTTCTTTTTTAATCAGATGCACTGTAGTTCCATTGCTGAAAACCACTGGACCTTTTTTTGACATCGGTTTATCTACTGTTTTTTTCTCTTCCGATTTTTTCTTTTCCGATCTTTTTCTGTCTTTAATTATATGAAAATATAAACAATTTAAATTTAATACCTCTGCCATGAAGTATATAAAAATGGAGAGAACTAATAAGTTTTTGTCACACTTTAAATGTAATTATCATAACGATATTACAGCCAAAACAAAAAATTCTGATCTTGAATCTATTTTTTTTTATGTGTAAATGCAGTTCAAATAATGTTCTCCATTATGAGACACTATACGAAATAAAACTGGCATTATGGCCCCTTTCAGAGAAAATTACTTGTGAGTTTTATATATAGCTCTATATCTAGGATTGGTTTCTGTCTTGTTATTTTTCTGCACGTGTATACGATCAGATTAATTGACACAAAGTATTGTACATTTGATGAACGAGAAGCTGAGATTATCCCAATCGGTGGTAAATCAAACCCAAATTTTAGGTTTCAGCAATCAATGATCAAAATAGAACATTGGATATTCCTTTAATACCTATTAATTTCATAATAAAAAATACGGGTTTACTCATCTTTATATATTCAAAAAGAGAGGCGAAAGAATACCAAAGGAACATTTAAACTCATAGGTCGAAAATAAACTGACATCGCCATGGCACCCGTCGAGTTGCTCAAGTTAATACAAACTGTTTTACGTTATATGTTTCTCAAAACAATTTTTAAACCCATAATAAATTACACTTGATTTTAAAACAGAAATAGTGAAAAATGTTACTTTAAAACGTTCACTAATTTTGGTTTAACATTTTACAAAAAAAATAGACAAGAAACCCCTCTTTTTCATCTGATATCTAAAGTATTTAATACCGTTTCGTTTCATGTCTTCAAATGCTTGGCGCATAGTGTATTCATCGTCTGTTTCTTTCAGCTTTGAGTTACTATTACGACTCTGTGAGCTATTTGTTAAATTGACTGCTACAACAGTTCTTGAGTCCTCATTTATCGGACTTAAAAAAGCACCGACTGTGTCAGGATCTTTAAACAGTAAATGCAAACCTGTTTTCGATACTTTGTAAAGTTCCTTTTGTATTTTACTTAGTTCGATGTCAATGTCTAATTTTGCAGTTTTTATTCCATCTTTATTGCCTTGTACTTTGATTGACTGCTCTTCAAATTTTATTTTAAGTATATTATCACTGTACTTAACCTCTAATTCTTTTAACCAGTCCTTGCAATGAAGCTTGAGAAATCTAAATTGGGATTCATCTGTTACTTTTATTGTATCTTCATCGGTTGCATGTTCTTTGATGAAGTCTTGAATCTCTGTAATGATATCTTCGCTCACATCATAAGTAGACGTAACAATAATTTTAATATCTTCAGAATCATCGATGGTGCAAACATCATTAAATAAATCATACAAAGCTGTACATTTTGCTTCCCAATCACTAAGTTGGAGAACGTGTTTATTTGAATCATCAAGTTGAATAGTACGTTCAACAACATGTTTCCTTAAGATGTCTTCAATTACGTTTTCATTTTCTTTTTCTGATGTACAAACAACTATCTCGTTGTGTTTAACATCAAATGTGGCAGATATATCAATATCGCTTAACTTTTTTTCAGCTGAATTTGCAACAACTGTATTTTGTAGCAATTCACAACAATGGTTTGAAAGATTTTTCATTGTCCAAATGTAGTAACTGTTTTTCTCTGTATATATTGTGTGTTTTGCCCTTTCAATGTCTTCTAATATGCCTCTAAAAGTAATGACCCCATTCACTTGGTCCACCTCATACTTGAAGTCAAATGCAATGTCATTGAGTTTTTCCAATTTGTTCTCTTTCAATAAAAGCTTTACTTCCGTCGGTTTAAGCATGACAGAACCTGATGTCAGTTTCTTTTCCCTGTTTATTGTCTCTTTTATATCCTGTAATCTATTATATACTTGATTGTAAAAGCTTTCAACGATATCACATTTGCCAATAAATATGATTGTCATCGAGACAGACTCTTTGGGAATGATAATTTTCAAATCCTCTGGCTTGTGCGCCTCTTTTGATTCATTGACATACCTTACAAACAATTCTTTTGTGTCCTCGGGAATGTGGAGCTCCCGTTTTTTAACATTGTTGACAATACAGTCTTCCCATGCCTTCTGTATGTTTTTTGTCCACTGTTTGACTTTTTGTCGTATGTCTTTCTCTTTAGAATTCAGGGTACATTCAATAACTATTTCGTCTTTTAATATCAAACGAGCATGATGCTTTTCCAATAGCTCATTGCATACCGATGTAATATCAGTTATATATGATATCATATGTGGATCATCGAAACACGGTTTAAATGGCACAGGAATGGAGACTGTATGTAGACTTTGATCCCAGAATGTGCCATGGCTACAGTTGTATAAGACCGATGTTGTGATACGGTTTCCGTCTATCATTGTCTTTGGAAATTTTACAAATTCATCAAGATCTGAAATATATGTCGTGTTAATTTCAATTAATTTAAAATCGTAATTAAAATCTTTTTTCGAACTTATGATGTTTTAATCAAAGATTCATTGAGAGAGGCAAAACTAATCCTTATATCAAAGCTTTTTAGACTCCGTATTGCTTAGAAAACATATAAAAGCTAAATTGATGAGTACTGTACTGAAACATTTCTAACATAGCTTTTTGTGTCAATAAGAATCAAGCTATTGTATATCCCCTAAATGAAAAAAGCTCATTGTTTTGAATTTTCTATTGGATAGTAATCATTATATCTAAACATTTCAACTAGTTGAATTAAATCAAAATTCAAGGAGTAACGCGTTAAACTTCTATTCCTTATGAATAAGAAATGCCATTTATCATGTTACATTTACATGCCCAATTAAGAAAAACAAATTCTTCTATCTTAAACAATAAAACACAACCTTGTTCGTTCTTAAACTTTACTGAATACAATCCTTGTTCTGTCTTGCGCATTCTTGAAATAACTAGATTCTTTGTGAGTATGTAGGTTTTGAGCGAATTCTCTGACAATGGCTCGTCATCAAAACTGATAATCGCACTCCTTGGAGGATCCAATTCCTCAAATACGAGAGAACATTTCTTTATTTTCCTCGATTCACAGGCTTTTGTAAATGCATTTATGTCTGCAATAAGACAGTAAAAAAATAATAAAACTAAAACAAACCTTTTTTGTCAGTTCGTGCTTGTGTCTTCAAATTGGTTTTTACACATTTCTTACATTATGTTTGACATAATGTGTTTTGGAGGAAAACAGGAATATATTTAAATGAGGAGCATCATTTACAATACTTGAAAAGTTTGAATTAATATACTTTAACATATATTGCAACTGCAAGGGAATTTATTATTCTTACAAAAATTACATCATTTTTTTTTCTTTCAATTAAAACATTTTTATTGATGAAAGAAAAATGATAAAAGGAAAAAAAGTGAAAAATCTGTGTAAAATACTTAGCACTACGAATGACATACTACTTTAGATATTAAAGTCATATGGAACGAGTTTCTTGTAATTTCAATGTTATCGGAATAATTGAACAGACGCATGCACATATACTTAACTAAGTCGTGTATGCACGTCTTTTTATTATATTAATAACGAATCTAAAACGTTTTATCGACAAATGATATTTCATTCAGTGATTGTTGATCGCAAGCTTATTAACTTTCAAGTTAGTTGCCGAGGTTTACCGGATCGTGACGTTGATAAACAATCAACACAGTGCACGTGGGGCACGTGACAAATAAGTTAATTTATAGAGACATGATATTTTTGTTAATCTTTCCATGCGTTCCCATGTAAATCTAAGTTTTCCCTTTGCAGTTGCGCTCTGAAGTGGCCGAAGTTCTAACAAGAGGTCTCGTAGTTAAGGTCACTCCTTACGGGAAAATATCGGCTAATAAGAGCACGGGAAGACAATACGTCAATAGAAGTACATTTATGAAGATATTGATAATATAAAGGATTTGCTTTTACAAGAAAGTTCACGTACACATGCTTTATATATAAACTTAGCCATTCAAGTATATTTAACCCATTTCTCTGACGTCAGTCTATTGTTCTTACTGTAGATTATTTTTCAAGAATCCACTGACCACAGTATTAACTTAAGAGAACTTATATTATAACTTTAAACTTTTAACTTACGATCTTTTATCCTTTCAAAAACGAGTGGCATGTGTAGGATTCGAACCCGCGCGTATTTTCTTCATAATCAATAGAGTCTTCAGTCTATGCATGATACCACTAGACCACGATGGCTGACATCAATCTTTATATGAATAGTACTCTTAAAGCGCTTAATTGTCAATACATGTCATTTAACTGTATTTCT
This sequence comes from Mytilus californianus, assembly GCF_021869535.1. Lineage (NCBI taxonomy): Eukaryota > Metazoa > Mollusca > Bivalvia > Mytilida > Mytilidae > Mytilus > Mytilus californianus. The sequence goes on along the minus strand of NW_026262679.1, from coordinate 23,762,001 downwards.
GTCTCATTGATAATTCGCTTTTGTAATCTAATGAAATATATATATCTTGGTTTGTTCATGTTTATTGAATTTGTTTTATTTTGGGTGTTATTTTTTCTTTTTAAGAAATGGGTTAAAAGTACTTCTTTGACAGTAAAAACAGAAACAAAATCATCACCATTATATGAAAATGAAATATATAATAAATCTAAATGTTCTAAGATTAAAACAATATTTTGGTCTAGAAAAAAATTACAATGAAAAAAATTCATTCCGGATACAAGGTTCGAACTTTGCACTATTAATATCACCGTTATGACATTCGTTGCCAACGACTAGACGATCACGGCTATGAACAGCTTGATGGTAAATTGATGTAATCAACATATTAATTCATTGTACATCCGTAGTAAGAGTAATTCTGATGGGGATTCAGAATGCGTACCACAGATAAAACTAGTTTATTGACCGGTGAACGATATATGCCAAATGTAATAACGTCAAAATAATCTTAACTTAATGAAACAGAAACAGTTTAAACAACATTTAAATATAATTGTTCAATTTAAATTGTAAGCACATAATTTTAATACTTTAGGAAAGCAACATGAATTTGGGCATTATGAAATGGCAGATTTATTGCATCAACGCTATTGATATTTATTTGACTAAGAATTTTTTTTTTTATCTTTATTATTTTGACTAAGAATTGCTTAACGGTGTTTAGTCTTTATTATACCAAATTATGTTGCTAAATATTATATATATAAATTTTGAAGGTTCCAAATTTTGGTAATTACAATTTTTTAACTTTTCAAAACAAGATAAATAAATTCTGTATATTAATATATGTCTTTTTGAATAAATCAAATATACCAAAATCTATTCAATTTAAATAATTTGTAATGATTAAACATTAAATGATATATGTATATACAAAAATAAAATCTGGTGTTAAAAAGGGGAGCTAACACCCCATTTAAGTTATCTTAAACTTATGTCAAATGTCTAAATATAGATGCGAACCGTGTGGATATAATCATTTCCAGCTATTATAGAATAAAAAAGACAAAATACGAAACTATTTTTATTAAATATCGTTGATTCATTGTCAAAACGTAAAACAGACAGTCGTTTTACTAGAAATGGGTTAAGCTAGAGAATTGATAAGAAGTAGTGGATTCGGAAACGATAATCAACTTGCGACTAAAGTCGCTCGTTGATTATCGTTTACGAATCCACTACTTCTTATCAATTCTCTACTACATAACAACTTCAATTTTCTTTTTTAAAATTGAGGTTTCATATGACTTTAAGAATGAATTTCAACATACATTACTTCAAAGATATACGATACAGAAAATATATCTGATTGAATTTTTTCTTTAAAGTTTGGCCCAAAGTCAATTATAATATGAAATTTCAGAATATGAAAGGAAAAATATACCTTCATAACTTACTTTATATGATATTTCAGTTGCATATTGAATTTAAAAATCATTGAATAATGACAACTTTAAACGGAAAGAAATATATTCTTTGTCTTTACGAGGTGTTCTTAGAATTTGTAGAACTGTAAAATGAAGACTGAGTGATAAAATTTTGTGAAATCCTGGCAAAAAAAAGCCGGAGACAATTTTCTTGACAATACAAATGCGCATAAACATATTCTACCGTTGATTTTTTTTTCTCGCAATTTCTTAATAACAATATTGAAGTAGTACATAGTGGATTGTATAAGAAAAGCAACTGGGTTCGATTCGCTCATGATTAAGCAAGAAATAGAAAACCATGTGTTTTTTATATGGTGGAAATCCTATTTCTCTTTATGGCGCCAAATTCGTCGTGGTGTATTATGTATGCAACATCTTCATACAGCTATTAATGCCGCTTTACATCAGCACACTATGCTACTTAATATGTAACAAATTATTGGTGATAGAACAGAACAGTCTTCATTTGGCATGAATTGTATGCTTCGCATTGGATATCGCGTGATTAAATATACAATATGTTCGTTTTCCTTTGCAAATAATTTCAAATCACGTTCCCGATTTGATGACGTTAAAGATTTTCCAAGAGTTTTGTATGCTTATCATAAGTAATATAAAAATAAAGATGTGGTATGATTGCCAATGAGACAACTATCCACCGAAATTCAAATGAAGTGGATTTAACAATTATAGTCAACCGTACGTACGGCCTTCAACAATGAGGAAAACCCATACCGTATATATATATATATATATATATATATATATATAATCGGCTATAAAAGGCCCCGACATGAAAAATATGTAACAATACAATTGAGAAAACTAACGAAAATAGCACGTTGATTATGGATTCATTATTACCTCCCCTTGCTTCCGTATCATATGCCCTTAAACTGCAACCTTCATCAAAGGAAATTGATTGAAGCATTAACCTTAAATTCAGTATAAAATCTGATATTTCAAATTCCTGATAACCTTTGTGACTTTTCTTGTTATAGTTTTTAAATAATAACTTTCAAGACGTATATCGATGCGTGATCATTTATGAAGCTTATACTTGCAACCTTTAAACTATCGAAGTGGTTGACAACTACTAGGTTTATTTTAGTGACCCTTTTTTAAAACTAATTCTGAAACACTAACCTTGTAAAATCTATGCAACAGGAATACATCTATTTCCTAAGAAATTTACATAATTGGTTATACAGATAATACATTAAAAGACAACTACATGATAGGTCTTACCTTTAATATCTCGGAATTCAACAATATTTTGTTTTGTAATATTTAGATGTTATTATTGTTTATCTGTTAGAAATAAGAACTGTTTTATGGTATTTTTCGCCTTGGTATTGTCTCCGCCTTTTTTGAAAGAATATTAGACAGCAATGCATATTTACGACGTTTGGTTAGTAAGACATAAAATCTTAAGTGGATACTACATATCTTGTCTTATATAGAAAATCACCAAAATAGACAACCAAAAAATCTAAATCAGGAACTCTTAAAAAACAACATCCGCGCTGAGAATAAAACAAAACACTTTGCTTTATATTTCATTTTCAGACGGAGCCTATGATTTTTATGCATATAAATCATATACTTTAATATTACCAAATTTATCATGGAATGCAACGATGGCATGACCAAGATCATCTTCTGTCCTAAAATATTCTTCAGCAATTATGTCTGCTTTAGCACGTCCTTCTAAATACATCCTTATTGTTTCATTACATACATCGTGCGAAATACCAGTCACACACACATACATTTTCGTCTGTGGATAAATATAATCAATTAAGTTCCCAGTTCTTACATGTAACCGTATTCAAAATAAGTTTGTATCTTGGCTGTCCTGTCTATTTTCGCCATTAAAGTTTGTCGTACTCCTATTTTTTTTTGCTTGGGTCTCGAGTGCTCCCGATAAAAGTTTTTCCATCAACACATATTATGCGAACGGAAAATATATCAATCGCTTTAAGTAAATTTACTTTCCTTAACTTTTCTGGCGCAATTATTTGTTTACATTTTACCTGCAAATTTTTTACCAGAAGATGGTACACATCATGTATTGTGTCCGACTTCCTGATTAGATGGAACAGGGTTAGAATTATTTTTAAATCGAAAACTTATCCATTCAGGTTTTAAAAATCCAGAAAACTAAATTCATATTTAACAAGGTGTAGTTTATAATAGTTTATAAAAAATGGTGTTTGCATTTTCGGTCAACTTTTGTCGCATGACCTTATACTTGTTTTTGTTTTAATACAACGCTGAAATTTCTGGTTACAGAACCTGCAAATTTTTTTTTTCTATTTATTGTTTTCATTCTTCTAGAAATAAAATATGGGACACCACTGGTTCCCTTTTGAAAATTCATTACAAATAAATGCGCTCTTGTAACCTATCAATCTTATCTTAATCATCGTCTTAATCGTCGTCGTAGTTTTCCTAATTTATGTTATTCTGTTTCTGATGGAAGTGTACTTAACATTGACTTGTTTTTATTTATTTTTTATCTCTTATCAAATAAGTTATATAAGTACCATTTCATGCCAACAAAACAGAATATCAACATCAAATGCTGACCAAGGTCAAGCTCGAGTATTATCTATACGGCAAATATTAAAAAAAAAGGTTCCACTAAATAATTCTTTAAACAATAAAAGGAAAACAGTAAGTGAAAATAGTCATAATTTATTCGCATATGGTTGTTTAAAAAATATCATGTCGTAAAAAAGCATTTGTTCCTATTAGTAAAGATTTGTTCTTTCTATAAAAATCTTAATTACTTACCTTTTTACATTTTCTTTCTGTAACAGAATTGAACAATTAATTAACAATTACCGATTAATTGTCTTTAAGACCAAAGACTTTAAAACGGGGTTTGCTGCTTTTCCGCTAAGCACGAGCATTAAGAAGTAAGAGCAAAAACTGATCGGCTCCGCGTAAGAATAATGTGTCTGGGTAGGGTGACATGTGTTCTTATGGACTGATACTTATGAATTAGTACTTTAAAAATTCGTCTTAGCATATCAGTCTAGTACAATGCAGGGTTAATTTTCATATTACATTAACATGTTCTCGTTCTGAACATGCATTTAATTTGCCGCTGGACGTTAAACAGCCATCCATCATCATCACCAATACTGGTGGTTGTTTCCTTTCTGATGTTATTATCATTCCTTTAGTCAGCTTTCCTGATTAGTTTGGGGGTAAACTAACTGTTTATGAAATGTTACGTTATTCGATGCACTAAGGTTTGACTACCCCTGGGAGAGATGACCACAACCAGATTTGGCAATCATTGTTTATCAAATTCTCAACTTTGCGATTGATTTTTCCTCACAACTGTTTTGATATGAGCATCACTAATGAGTCTCATGTAGACCCGGCATCCGGTGTACTGAACCCTGGTATATTTACATCCATAAATACTTCATGCCTTAATGTCAGTGAGTTGTAACTCCTTTCGTTTGTTTTTGATGCAGTTCTTTTTACCTCCCACCTATAAATTATTTGAAAACAATGGTAAATTAGGTTCAGAATTAATTCCAGAACTTTTGAAACAACCTTAATTCTAAATATTTCCAATCTAAATATATTGTGCAATCAAAATTGAAAGATAAATGAATGAATACGTAAAATGTTCGTAATATATATGTATATCGTCTTAAAATTGATCAGCTCTTGAATAAAATAGTATTTACCTTCCATGTATGTTGATTTCTTCTCTTCATTATCTTGTTTTGTAGCTTGTGAATGTGGTACAAAAGTTTGTTTCTTTTTCTTGTCATATCTGCCTTCTGCTCCTTGTGGCAATGTCTTTTCTAGTTTTGTTCTAGGTTTTGCATTTTGCTTTTGTTTTGACTGAGAAATTTCTGTTCGCGAATTCTGGCTTCCTATCACATTTTGTTTGCAGTGGTCATTTGACCGATAAGGCCTTTGGTTTGAACCAGCTTGTTCGAATTGATAATTAAATCTTTGCAATCGTACATTGGGACCAAACGGTTGTGGAGGACAACGATATGGAGGATAATATCCTGGGCCTACATGCATTCCTTGTGGCGAAGGATAATATTGTTGGTACGGACCTGGTTGAAATTGCATGGGTTGTTGATACCGGGGATACTGCAGTGATGGTATTATTGGACTGTAAGGGTCATGTCCAAAGTACGCTTCTTGACCTCTTGGAGCATTATGTAGACCATCTGTATGACTCCTGATTCGTTGACGTGGTATATTGCTGTCGTAAAATAAAAATTCTGACCCTTAGGAAACGAAAAGTGTTTGGTGTATGCAGTTTTCCTGTTAGGAAATACTTGATCACTATAGTAATTTATCAAACCAAAAGAAAAAAATATTTAAACAAATGTTCTGTTACAAATGTATCATGTCTCTCATTTTCCCTTTTTCTGTAGTTTATTTTTTTTTTTGCTTGTTTATAGTTTGTTTGTTTGTTTAAGTTTGAATAGTTAGCCCTTCATACACAATAAATGCTAAAAAGCTTTTCTTCATCGTTTATAAGTTTTACGGTCACCATCACGAATTAGTTGATCATTTGAATGTGTTGATGTCTCAATTCAATTGCGACATGTTTTCGCGGTCTTAGATCTGGTCTGTAAATCTACCGATTATATCGTTTACCCGATTATGACATTCTGACTGAGTAAGGCGTTAGAGGTTGTATAGCAGTAGACAATTCCCCTGTCGACGCACCTGGTGTTATATACCTTAAAGATTCCACGACAAGAAAGAGAAAAAGTCACGTATAATGGGAAAAAACATATTGATTTTGCAAAATATTATCTTGCAGCATTTTTACAACTTTTTTAATAAGGAAACTTATGAAACTGCAATAGTGCCCTCTCAATAAAAATATTTGGCAAGATCTGGATAATTCAATGCAATTAATGACAAAATTGTCTTATAAAATTTGTTTTTGAAAATTCTGCTGCACTGCAGTTAGTCCATTTCATATTTAAAAATCATATCTTACCATCCATAAGATTCACCGGTTTCTGGAAACGGTTGTGGCAATTGAGTTGGTACATTATAATTACTACCGTAGGTCTGATGTGTTTCTAGGTCAAATCGATGATGGTAGTCCTGTCCTGTGCGTTGTTTATCTGAATCTAGGTGAGCAACAGGTTTTTGCATTATTATATTTGGAGCTGGTGGCGGATTCCATAGATCAACGGACTCCGATTCTGAAATATTACCTTCGGGATCAACATAATCCTCATCTGAATTGATTAAGTTTTGGTTTTCAGAATCCCTATCCATTCTACCAAAAAAGGAAACAAAAACCAAAGTAACATACAGATCTTTCATATGGTTTTGTTCAGAACTCTAAGAGTTAGATGGTTGCTAACAATGAACTATTTATTTTCAACTGAAAGACGTTTTATTGTTTACTCTTAGATACTCGAGCCAGTTCATGCAACGTAAGATTTTGCCAATTTGAAATGCAGAGTACAAGCTTTGTAGGGTTCCAATAAGCCGTTTAGAAGGTAACTGCGTGGATATATTTTTTTTTATTACTAGTAATACATTTATTTTTTATTAGTTTTTCTTTTCAATTATTTGGAAATGTTAAGCAATATATCTTCTTTCTTCAAATTATTAAAAACAAAATCACCAACTCCAATAAAAAACCTTACTTGATATGGAAACAAAAGGTATCAATTAGGGATTGGACAGTACATTTTTAAACGGATTAATATTGGACAGGTGTTTTGTACATAACAACATAATTCTTGAGGAAACAATTGGTATTTATGTTTTATCTCTTACTTAATATTTATTATTCTTCATTATTTCATTAGTGATTATAAGAAAAGTAACTCTTGAATAGCCTAGTGGATTTGCGGAGGAACTTATTCACTTGAAAACCGTGAACAAATTATTAATGGATTGATATCGAACAGAGAGCTATTTCAAACAATTTGTAGTCATAAGCAAAGAGAGGACGAACCAAACGGCTTCAAATTATTAGAAAGAATGAAAAGTTAAAAAAAGTATCCGGTGTAATCATCATTTGAAATATAGCAAAAATAAGAAAAGATATAGAACGGAACAAGATACAGCAAACCGCCTTCTGAAAATTAATATGTTTTGCTTAATTGTTGTTCTTGAAATTCATGGAACTGCATTATATGCTGGTTTGAAGTAGTTTGTGTCAAGAATACCCCTTCACATCATGTTATATGGTAGTAAACAGAGGACTGTGATGTTTTTCTTCGGTTATGATATTCAATACGTTTTAAATACCTTGCATCTTAACTGATGCCTTTATCCATATCATTATTAATATTGCTGGCTTTTAATATTGCCGACTTTTATTATTGCTGATTTTTAATATTATTATTGTTCATTAAATCTCTATATATGTATTAATCGCAGAAAAAAACGTTTTAGTGGTACATAGTCTACAATATTAAAAAAATACCACAGTTTTTCATATGACTTAAAAAAAATAAGGAGAGGAGAAGGATACCAAAGGGACATTCAAACTCATAAGTTGAAAATAAACTGACAACGTCATTGCTAAAAAAGAAAAAGACAAAAAGAAAAAAGACAAACAAACAACAGTACACAAAACACAACATAGAAAACTTAAGTCATGAGGATCATAATGAATGTGATATGAAGAATAATTCACTTCTTTGACTTTACAATTCATGGATATTGATGTTACATAAGTACTGTGGGAGAAATACTGATATGCATTGGATGACTAGGTATGAGTATGTAAGAAAGATTTTCGGACACCATTCCTTTGTCGTCAAGGACTTATCTTTTAACCAAGTTTATCCTTGATGCATGATATTTAATCTTCTCTGCTTTATCATACTATTTCTTTGGAGATTATATTTTGAACAGGTATATCATGTTTGTTCCCAGTCAAAAGAAGACAAATTTCCTGAGCCACATTTTAAGACATACATATTTGGCAAATAATATCTTTTTTATTTACATCGCACAACATAGATTTTATTTAACAGATATTTATACATTCATTTAATTCCATTATTCACTCGCTTTTAAGACGTAAACATAACAGCTGCTTTTTGTAAAACGCACTTATGATTAAGCGTCTCCGTGACAGATGAAAGAAGGCATATACGTTTTTGAAAATACCACAGCAAGGAGGGTAAAAAAGAGACAACCTTGTGCATATAACCACGCAGTGAGGAAATTTAGTTCATCGAAGAAAAAACATAAAAAAATACACTGACCATCAACCAATCAAAAATAAGATATTCATATAAAAAGGTGTAATTGATTAAATAATGCCAATACATACTACAGTCTTACTAATAGAAATAAAAATTAAATATTTAGTTTATATTATTTTATCTTTTGTTGTTCCAATCAAGCGTCTGAGATCACAAGAAACCATAATACACATTATTGTGTTTGAATACCAATATGCAGAATATAAAAAGGTAAAATAGCAAAAATACCGAACTCCATGGAAAATTCAAAACTGAAAGTCCCTTATCAAATGGCAAAATCAAAAGCTCAAACACATCAAACGAATGGAAAACAACTGTCATATTCCTGACTTGGTACAGGCATTTCCTTATGTAGAAAATGGTAATTAAACCTGGTTTTACAGCTAGCTAAACCTTTCACTTGTATGACAGTCGCATAAAATTCCATTATATAAACAACATTGTGTGAACAAAACAAACAGACATAAAAAAGGTAAAAATGTCAAAAATAGGGGTACAGCAGTCAACATTGCGTTACTATCTTAATCACTATACAACAAACAAATACATCAACAAAGAAAAATAAAATGGCATATAGACAAAGCACATAAGCAAAAGTGAAAGACAAGAATACAAAAAATGACCATAGCACAATAACACAATGGCGGGATGTATCAGTACCCAGCCACGCTAAAAGGATATTACAAAAATTGAATATACAGTAAAGATTAATCATTTCCAAAGACAAATAAAAGAACACTATAACACGTAATTAAGATGATTAGCAACGTCAGTACCTAGAATCTATACTTCAAGACCATCATGTATTATTTGTGAAGTTGATACGGAATATTTATCAACAAAGTCTTAGTATATTCCGATGAACTCTTTAAGAAAAAGGAGGAGAAATTCTTTGACATGACCCTGGTTCATCAACTTTCTGCTCAGACACTGGAGACATTTTATAAAGTCTGAATAGCAGCTGCAAGCTCTTGAATACCGAGTGAATTGGGAAATGTATATCTTATATGCAGGTGAAGTTAGTATATTGCTACTAAGGTTGGGAAAATTGATAATTTCAAAATTAAAATCGTCTCGTTTGTCATAGATTCTGATACATTTGTCATGCTTTTGTGCAGGTTCGAGGACTAAGTCAAAACGGAAAGTCCTTTATCAAATGGCAAAATCAAAAGCGCAAACACATCAAACGAATGTTAAACAACTGTCATATTCTTGACTTGGTACAGACATAAAGTGTATACTATATACTATATACTGTATGTACTTTCAAATACAAAGACTTTTTTGTTGGCGTCTTCGTCAAATCTACTATCAACTACAAAAACTTTTTTGTTGGCGTCTTTGTCAAGTTTACTATCAACTACAGCTATTTTTTGTTGACGTATTTGTTTTATTTATTAGTTTGTTTGGTTTAATATTTTAGTCAGTTGTGTTGTATGTCTGTGATGCATGTTTACACAGTTAGCTAGCTATAAAACCATGGTTACCCTACAATTTTCTTCGGAAAATGTTTGTCGTAACTACAATCCCGTCCCCTTTTCCCCCAATGTGACCTACTGAATTAGACTTATTACCGGGTTGGTACTAACATGAGCAACACGACGGGTGCCTCGTGTGGAGCAGGATCTGCTTACCCTTCCGTAGTACCTGAGATCAACCCCAGTTTTTGATGGGGTTCGTGTTGCTCAGTCTTTAGTTTTCTATGTTGTGTTTTGTGTACTATGGTTTGTCTGTTGATCTTTTTCTTTTTTAGCTATGGCGTTGTCAGTTAATTTTCGACTTATGAGTTTGAATGTCCCTATGGTATCGTTCGCCTCTCTTGTACCAAATCAGGAATATGACAGTTGTTTTCCATTCGGTCCGTTGGTTGATATAGTCTAGCGTTTGATCTTTTCATATTTTATTGGCTTCCTCTTTATGAAAGTACCGTTGAAGTCGGTATTTTTATTATATTTAAAAAAAAAAATAGATTTAAACCCTTAAACGGACAAAGCTTTCATTAACCTTAAGTGTAATTTGTGCCTTAATCTTCTTGTTGCTTCATAGGGGAAAAATAGTTATAAAACTGTTGCTTTGCATTTAGATGATGTCCTTGATTGTTTCTGGTGGGTATGTACACTGCTTATAATGATGACTATGTAAACACTGAATACAAAGAAAACATCATTTCAAGGGTTTACGCATACTATACAAATAGACTTTTCTTCAAAGAGAACATATAAGATAATAAAAGGCATTCAAATAGATTAACCCATTTCTGTAACGTCTGTATATTGTTCTAAATGTAGATTATAATTTTCAAAAATCAAATGTCAATTGAAGTTCACATACAATCTAACTATTTTGTCTTTTAGTTTACAAACTTTTCACCACTCAAAAAAAAGAATGCCGTGGTTCGGACCGATGGTACCACTCGACCACGAATGCTGATATACAACTTATGATAATTTACTGTCTTAAAGCGCTCCATTGTTAAGTTTTGTACTTACATGTACACATATTGTGTTGCTGTATTTGTTCACAAATTGCGTTGTTGTTTTTTAACCTTTTTTTTCAGTTATATCCAACATGTGTTATGCCTCGGTTCTTTTCAATCTTATTTTTCATTTTTATGTTATTGCTTTTTTGGGGTATTTTTTTTAAAAATCTTTAGAATACATAGGAATAATATTACATTTTATCTATTTATATATAAAGATCAAACAGTATATTCATACAGGAATACAAAAAAATAAAAAACGACAAAATTTTCATAAAGAGAAGGAAAAATGGATCGAAAAAATGCCTAAAAAAGATCAAATCTTTTACTCCTGATGCCAGTTTGAACATTGTTAAATTTTCAACATTGCTGTGTGATATGTTGGACGGTAACGCCGACGCGCTTTTCGTCTACATAAGACTCATCGGTAGCGCTTTAACAATTATTAAAATTACGTCCAACATATAACACAGCATTGTTGAACATTATTGTTTAAGTGCCACTGCTGTGTCTTATGAAGAGAAACGCGCGTCGGCTTACCAAGAATTATAAGCCTGGTATCCTTGATGAGTGTGATACATTTGCGGCGTTTTTCACCACAGTTATAAAACCTAAAAATAAACATCGATATATTCACACGACACTTGTAACATTCAAACACTTTCGATTTGTTTTTCATTGTATCAAATGTTTCCTAATACTTTTAGTTTTATGATATATGTTATCAATCAGTCTTGCTTTGTTTGGTTATAAGTGCAGGCGGAAACCTAGTTGAAATTAAACAAAAGATATGGAACTCTTTGTTAGAGAAGGGAAAAAAGGCCAAGTTGGTAAATTTGAATTGTTTCTATGGGCTTTAAAATTTTAATGAATATGTTTAATTTAGGATTTTATGCACCTTATGTATGTGTTTGTACTTGAATTATGGTATGGAGCTTCGAGGTATTTGTAAACTTTTAAATTATAGACAAATTTTCACAATTCATAATTTTTTGTGTGTGTTATCTAGGGTAGTTAGTCTTCAACCTGTGAAAATTTTTAGTCTGCCCTTCCACGAAATATATAATTAGAATTTTTTTAAATATTTTTCAACTTTCGAAAATTCCCCCTGACAACCGATCAGACAATAGTTTTAAGTTGACCAAAAGCATAAAAGTACATTAAATGATGCTCAATAGTAATTAGTAGATACATTTGTCATTTCAAATACATCTGGCATATAAGGATCGTAACGATGTTACATTGTATGTGAATAAATTTATCAGTTTTCAAGAGCTAAAATGACAACGCTTTATCACTACAATAGCTTCCATTTTTAAGATTATAAAAATTAGGTGGCGTAATGGGGAGGTAATTTTAACGAAGTAGAATCCTGACTGAAGTGGTCAAATTGAACATCACGTCAACATTTACAGAAAAATGGAGACCGAGTGTGTTGAAACGTTTCAGCTGAATTCATTAGAGTTATTACATAAAAGTATAAAAGAGAATAGAAACCATAGACATAAGGCATCATTAAAAAGATGAATTATTTAAAACAAGTAATTAATGAAAACATTGTGCATTATGTCCAATCAATATCTGTTTCTAATTATTAAATCTTAACTTACGTAAAAAATATTTACATTAGTTCCTATATGTATCATTTGCCGGACTGTAATATCAGACAACAAACCTATACAATATGTAGGACACAAGATAAACTGTGATTTTATATGATTGAAAAGATTATTGAAGATACTCACAATTCTCTATATAAATAATGAAAATAGTATGTTATCAATTTTCGCAGAAAAATGATAAGTAAAGTACACTTTATTCATTATATCACAACCAATCCGGAAGTTTCTTTTTTCTATAAATGTAATAATTGTATATGTATAACTAATTTTGATAAGACGTAGCCATTATTGAGGTATCAACGGTGCATGCAATATTTGTTGTTTTCTATACGCAAAGCCACTTAGTAAGTGGTCGTGTATTGTGTCTGAGATACATGTATTTAGCTATCAATGGAATATAGAATACAAGTATCGTGGATTGGTCGGTTTGCTTGCAAATATTTCAACCTTTTATATAATTGTTTTATGGGGGGGAAGTAAAAAATTATCTTTAATATTTCTTTCAAAATAAATGAAAGAATTCTAACAATAATCCAAAATCCACATTTTAATACAGTTAGAGGTCTCCACTGTGTTAAGTCCTCCCTTTCGCTACTTAAAAAAATGAACTGTCACCCATTTTTGTTATTGTGGAATTCATTCAGTGAGAACAAAATCATTGATTAACCATGTAAACTGGTCCTTAATGACATCACAATATATCTGATAAAAGCTCTGTATTTAAAAAAAAATTCGGTAACATTAGTGTCTAACTTGCCTCTGCAATATATTGTTAATTTGTCAGATCATTTTGTTAATGCAATCCCTTTCTCCCTTTGTGCACTGCAATTGACGAACATACAGTTCAAGCAGTTCAAATATCCACCTTTGAAGACGGCAAGAAAAATAATTTTCATTTGCATTCTGTAAGATAACACAGTATGTAACAGAATTTAAAAGTTTAATCTTGCACAACATGACATTTTATCGATTGGAGTACTTCATCAGATAAATGCTGATATGCTTTAAAGACTCAGATATTTATCTATTAAGTGCAATTTTTAGGTATGACCAGATATCATGTTTTTACCTGGTTGAATAAAAATACTTTTGAATGTGAAAAGGCAAACAGGACAATATTCTCTTTCGCAAATCAAGCATCAATAATTATGGTATCAAATTGTTGTAAGCTTTGAAATTTACAAATTGATCTATGTCCATTTTGGTTTTATCAACTCTTCAACGTTGATGTGATTTTTTTAATCCGAATTACGCATCTTGTGTAATAAAATTGGTACCGTTAATGGTACTACTACTTTTAACCATTCGGAAAGCGATGAAACCAATTGGTCTCAATGAAACAGTAACGACAAAAAATTCAAGATTACAAGATTGACAAAACTAAAAACAGAAAAATGCCATTAACAATAAACAATACTAACGTTTGAGAACTAACAAATGATATGAGCTGTGAGATCATATGCATGAACTATACTATAAAATAATCAGAACAATAATATTTGCGCTGTTCTTTATCTTCATAAGTCGTTTCACTAAATATTATATACATCTACCCTATACGTGTTGTATTGTATATGAGAGGGAAGAAACAAGTATTAAATGAATACGCTATGTATTATGTAACGTCATATTAACATTTTGGAAATATTAAATCTTGACTGGCTTTACCATAACTTACATATTCTTTACATGACTGTATAATCAGACAACTAACCTATCAATACAAGTTGTGCACTAGTAGGACAAAAGATAAACTGTGCTTTTGGTTGATTTAAAAGATTATTGACTTACTTACATTTCTCGTTATAAACCTATAAATAAATGTCATCGGTTTTCACAGAAAAATGATAAAAACATTTTATTTGATGTATAACCAAATCCGGAAGTTTCTTTCTTCCTATAAATGCGATAACTGCATATATTACCAAGTATATGATAGTACGTAGAAATTATTTTTTCAGCAGGTTTAAATAAAAGCAATACCTGTTAACATATGGACACATTTTTTTATTTATAAAAATAAGTACTTTTTACATATGTTGTTTTCTTTATGCAAAGAAATCCAAATCTGTGTTTGTTGCATATATGACCTAAAAATGAAAATCAGTTACACAAATTACAAAAAAATTACAACTATGACACTCGTGTGTTTTTTTACATATTGCAAATTTTAGTTAGCGAAACTGTTTTAATTGACTCATTTTTACAAATACCTGTGAAACAGTAATCAGCAAAAATCAACTATCAAAAGATTAATAATAAGATTACACGAGATGTTCTTTTATTCATCACTGGTTTTCAAACATTCGACTTTGGGCGTTCCTGATGGAGGTTGATCCAGAAAAGCGCTTCGGACGTATGAAATTGATGAAGTGTTGTATTCAAATTGTTTTTGTGATTGTGAATATGTGCTGAACTGAATAATTGATGGAAATGTATATACTATGAAATTAGGTGCTCGTGACCCGGCCCCTCGCACTTAGTTTCATAGTATATACCTTTTTGTTGACTAACCGTTACATCTATCATTAGTCTATACGAAGGGAAGAATGAATTAAAGAACAAAATATATATATATATATATATATATATTGTTAAAATCATTGACACTGACGAAGGCTATTTGTTAAGCCGAAATATTTGTCAACACGATTTATAACATCATCTTCGTATATTACCATCTGATATTAGTACCGTTGTGTATATCTTTATATCTTTAGACTTATATATATATATATATATATATATAGAGTCTATAAGAATCTACCAACCAGTAAACTTAAAAGAAAATTAATATAAGATAATGACGGTTTCAATTCATCACTTTTACTAGCGCTTTCACTGCTTTCACAGATCTTCAGGTAATGTGACTTGTATACATAAATGTTATAAAACAATTGATTGACGTTAACAATAGTATGTCGTTAACAAATACAAGGGAGACTACTAATGTCATTTTAAAATTGGAGTAAATTCTTTAAAATGTTTCGTAAAAATTAAAATATTATTTATCATTTAATCCCGGATTGAGAATGTTTATAAATAATTCTTCTTTCTTCTTCCGGAGAAAATCATTTTGACGATTGACCATATACAACGGAAATATTTTAAATCGTCCATTAGAACAACGATGGAAATGGTCGTTAGCCCTGATGATTGTTAAATCTTCATGGTTGGTTTGCTGTCTATGTACAGTCATTCTAGTCCGCAGTTCTGTTTTTGTCTCTCCAATATAAAATTCCTCACAATTTGAACATATGAGAGAATAAATGACGTTTGAACTTTTACAAGACATATTTTGTTTAACTGTGAAATGCTTTCCATTTTTGAAATAAATTGAACTTTCTTCTATTAAACGATGTATGACATGTCCAGATTTAATAGAAGAAAGTTCAATTTATTTCAAAAATGGAAAGCATTTCATAGTTAAACAAAATATGTCTTGTAAAAGTTCAAACGTCATTTATTCTCTCATATGTTCAAATTGTGAGGAATTTTATATTGGAGAGACAAAAACAGAACTGCGGACTAGAATGACTGTACATGGACAGCAAACCAACCATGAAGATTTAACAATCATCAGGGCTAACGACCATTTCCATCGTTGTTCTAATGGACGATTTAAAATATTTCCGTTGTATATGGTCAATCGTCAAAATGATTTTCTCCGGAAGAAGAAAGAAGAATTATTTATAAACATTCCCAACCCGGGATTAAATGATAAATAATATTTTAATTTTTACGAAACATTTTAAAGAATTTACTCCAATTTTAAAATGACATTAGCAGTCTCCCTTGTATTTGTTAACGACATACTATTGTTAACGTCAATCAATTGTTTTATAACATTTATGTATACAAGTCACATTACCTGAAGATCTGTGAAAGCAGTGAAAGCGCTAGTAAAAGTGATGAATTGAAACCGTCATTATCTTATATTAATTTTCTTATATGTTACCAGCATACGGATTCTATTTGACTTTTTTCTATATATATATATATATATATATCTTTTCCGCAACTTTATTGTTTTCTGTTTGGTAATAAATTAATAATAAGATCTATTTTGTTACATCTTGTGATCCGTTTATTTGGCAATCGCCAATGGCAGTCAGCAGGGTTTAAGAACATCAGTTGTTCGACCTGCTAGTCAAATGCGTTTTGTTAAAATATACTTTTTCACTCATTTGGTCTTTTGGAAAATGTTGTTTTGCTGTATTTAGACCCCTCTACCAAGAAATTTGTTTTGCATGCACACGTAAAAAAATTGCGGTTTTTATCCAACGCAATCATAGGTTTGAACATTGTTTTCAATTTAGACTTGTTTATAATTTTTCGTTTGCGCTTGTATTATATTTGCCTTCGGGTTTATATGATCCGTTCATCCTATTTTGACTCTTTCAAAATTCAAGAGTCTATCCTAAATTGAGATAAATTATATGGCCTTCCAAATACCGTTTCGATTCCTAACATCACTGAAGAGACATTAATTGTCGAAATCTGGATATGGTGTACAAATTTTTGCACCTCATGTTTGCGGTATACCATCTTTTCCGCAAGTTTATTGTTTTCTGTTTGGTAATAAATTAGTAATAAGATCTATTTTGTTACATCTTGTGATCCGTTTATTTGGCAATCGCCAATGGCAGTCAGCAGGGTTTAAGAACATCAGTTGTTCGACCTGCTAGTCAAATGCGTTTTGTTAAAATATACTTTTTCACTCATTTGGTCTTTTGAAAAATGTTGTTTGTGTTGTATTTAGACCCCTCTACCAAGAAATTTGTTTTGCATACACACGTATAAAAATTGCGGTTTTTATCCAACGCAATCATAGGTTTGAACGTTGTTTTCAATTTAGACTTGTTTATATTATATAAACAAGTCTAAACTGAAAACAACGTTCAAATATATATATATATAAATATACAAGTCTTAATTGAAAACAACGTTCAAACCTATGATTTCGTTGGATAAAAACCACAATTTTTATACGTGTGCATGCAAAACAAATTTCTTGGTAGAGGGGTCTAAATACAGCACAAACAACATTTCCAAAAGACCAAAAAAAGTGAAAAAGTATATTTTAACAAAACGCATTTGACTAGCAGGTCGAACAACGTTTGTTCTTAAACCCTGCTGACTGCCATTGGCGATTGCCAAATAAACGGATCACAAGATGTAACACAATGGATCTTAACTATTATTTTAATACCAAACAGAAAACAATACACTTGCGGAAAAGATGGTATACCGCAAACAAAAGGTGCAAAAGTTAGTACACCATATCCAGATTTCGACAATTAATGTCTCTTCAGTGATGTTAGGAATCGAAACGGTATTTGGACGGCCATATTATTTACCTCAATTTAGGATAGACTCTTGAATTTTGAAGAGTCGAAATAGGATGAACGGATCATATAAACCCGAAGGCTAATATAATACAAGCCCAAAGCGAAAAGATATAAACAAGTCTAATCCGTGTAAACTCATCGAACCTTTAAACAAACTTATTAGTAAGGGTTATCGTACCAATGTTGTAATTAGATCTCTGAATATAGTTTACATTGGCATTTATATCGATTTTGTCATTTGCAAATTAAAACATAACTAAATTTGTATTTTCTTTTCACACGGGATTTATAGAGACACACACACGTTCATTTTTATCTATAAAGAAGTCACTCCTAACTATCCTACTACCTGTCGATACATTTATTTTTGGCATTGCACAAGTCATGTCTTCTTTGACTGTTCATGACGTTAAAATACTAAATCCCTGGGATGTATTTTAGTTGATTTTAGTCTTTGATGCATGATTTTTTATTATTAATTGTTTTGGCTTTTAACTAGCTGTCAGTAACAGCGAGTACTCTCAAATCGTACTTTCTTTTTAATTTGACCTGTTGATACTATTTGTAATGCTTTTTGTTATTTAATGTTAACATGGATCTTGTCTATATACCAGCTTTGATTATTTGGTATTACTACAAATGTTCACTTCTTCGTACTATGAACATCAAAATTATTTCATTTTTCCTAAGATGCTGTTCTTGGACCTGTACAGGAAGTTTTATCTAGCACTAATTGTATAGTTTTATTGTTGATATTCACCCCATATGTACCAAGTGTTAGATTAGTTTTATTGATATTAAAGAAATTTCTTGGTATTCCTAAACGGAAGATTTTATACACACAGAAGAAGAAGTATACTTAACAAGAAAAATTATTTTCATTTACCTGTGTATAATATGACGCAGGTTTCTTCAAAAGTGATGATTTTCTAAAAATTGTTTGACATTTCACAGTGATGTCATACTTTAACTTTGTTTAAACCGGTTTATTTACTTTTGACTTTAATTATTTATTCCTTGAAATTTTTTATTAACTGTGTATTTGCATTCAGGTGTCACAGGTCAAATTTATTCGTTCATTGTGTGTTAATTTACGTTTTTTGATTGAGTTAAGCCTTCCAATTGATATTTTATAGTGTGTTTTTCTATGTTGTGATGTTATACTATTGTTTTAGAAAAGGGAGAAGGTTTGGTACCATTAAAACGTTTAATCCCGCTGCAAATGTTTGCACCTGTCCTATGTCAGGAATCTGATTACAGAAGTTGTCGTCTGTTTATGTAGTTCATACGTGTTTCTCGTTTGTCGTTTGTATATAGATTAGACCGTTGGTTTTTCTGTTTGAATGGTTTTACACTAGTATTTTTTTGGGCCCTTTATAGCTTGCTGTTCGGTGTGAGCCAATGCTCCGTGTTGAAGGCCGTACCTTGACCTATAATGGTTTACTTTTATAAATTGTAACTTGGATGGAGAGTTGTCTCATTGGCACTCATACCACATCTTCTTATATCTACTAAATTGAAAACAACGTTCAAACCTATGATTGTGTTGGATAAAAACCGCAATTTTTATACGTGTGCATGCAAAACAAATTTCTTGGTAGAGGGGTCTAAATACAGCACAAACAACATTTTCCAAAAGACCAAAAAATATATATGTTACACTCAGATTGGAGTCCAGTCTCTGGTCGATGACTTATCCCTAAATCTGAGTCCGATCTAACGTTAAAGCCCCAAAAATCGATGTCCAAAATAGTTATATTCTAACAGACGTGCAATTTTAACGTCATGTATTACAAGAACGTCTCATTAAAGTCTACTCTAATCGACGACCATGTAATTTAAATTTTATTTATAGTTTTGTAATTATCTTTCTGTTTTTTTTGCCTCATTTCACCTAAATAGACAACATTACAAATCCTAGTACGAGGATGAAATGATTATGAATACGAAAACGGGACAACCCCTGTCCACACAATCAACTAAAACAAATTAAAAAGACAAGTATCGGGTAAATGACAACAGATTGCATCAATATTATATTTGGTACATAGAAATCGTTGATATAGTCGACCTACATTTTTTTTCATTCCATTAATGTTCAGTTTTGTTATTATTTGTGTTTTCCCTTTTTGTCATTGTAATCATAATGTTTTAGTGCATTTATGTTTATGATTTTGTCAATTTTATAACGATTGAGACCTACCAATACCAGGTAAGACACCTTTTCCAGGTCAAGGATTCGAATGAAAGAGGTCGTGGGTTCGATCCGTGGCTGGATATAATAAAGACATCAAAACTGGTATTTTCTGCTTCTCTGCCAAACATGCGCTATTTTTGCGCAAGAGCATTTATTGGTCTGTTTGTAGTAAAATATATATGAGTAAGGTTTTATGTCAAACTACATAAGGACTGTTACCTTGTGAGTTTTTGCACATTAATAATCTGACTAAGCGAGTCTGTCAAGTTCAAAGTAGGGTATATATTCGTATTCTACGAATGTATTCCCATGCTATCGTCCTGAATATGCATGTTTAATTTTCCGCTGGACATTAAACAGATATCAATCAATCAATCAATCAATCAATCAAATTGAATGTTTTTCTTTTAAATATTGAAACAAAATACTTCATGATTTTTAGAATTCAAAGATGACGATTTTTGAGCCAATCAAATCCAACAAAGCAGTTCAATTTATTCAAAATAACGCCTAAAAAGTGTACAGCAACATCATTTAAAAAAAATGAAAAAGGAAATACAAGTACATGTATCAGTGAATATTTCGGATAACAGAAATTCTTCATTAGTATGATGTAAATTGAATCTAATCAATCTATGCTGATTTTCCACAACCTATCTTGAACGTTATACAAATTAAAAATCAAACCACACTTGTTTAGTTGAAAAATCTCGAAGTTCACAAAAATTAAGCAATCACAACGGAGGCTATGTTGTATGCATCCAAAACAAAACTAACAAATTCAGCGGCGGTGGTTAGCCGTGCGCGATTTTATCTTCACCTTTGTACTGATCACATTTGGTGCCAATGTGTTTATCATTTTTATGCAAAATATTTCCCGAGTGATTCTCTCCTCTTGACAAAGCAGTGTTTTACTCAATGATGGTAATAGTCAGCTGATCGATGTCTGCTTTAGTTCAGTGTTGACATGAACTATCATTGATATGGTCATATTTTTAACTAATGATTTTTTACCCTACATAGATTACCTTACCGTAATTTGGCAAGAACTTTCAGACTTTTTGGTCTTCAATGCTTTTCAACTTCAAAACTTGTTTAGCCTTATAACTTTTTTTTATTCGAGCGTTACTGATGAGTCTTTTGTAGACGAAACGAGAGTCTGGCGTATACGATTATAAACCTGGTTTCTTTGATAAGTTTTTCTATTGAGGTCAGGGGATCTTGAATGACGGGACTATGAATGTCAGACCTTCCTCTTAGTCGACATAATGTCGACTAAGAGGAAGGTCTGACATACAGTCACTACCATGGTTGTTCCTTATTTTGTGAAACGGCTGTTTTGACTCACCAACCTACTGTTTACCACATTTACATTGTAGAAGAGAAACAGTATTTGTAGTCTTGTAAAGATGAAAGCGCTAGACAATACGGCAATGTAAAAACGTTAAAAATAGATCAAAGCTGTTCGGTCATGCATTTAGAAGCACATTCCAGATCTACAATATAAAAAAACTCGCGGTTTTAGATGATATTTGCTTTCTTCAAAACAAAAATGTTGTTTTTCCAGCAAACAATGCCTCAAATGACATTGTTTTATGTGCAAAAATCATTATTTGGAATGTCTCACTAAAGAACTAGGAATTCCCAGTTAAACTGAGAATCCCAAATATACCAAAACATCATTAACGAAAGAGGAGAGTTTAGAAAATATGTCCTTCTCTCCTTTAATATTAACATAAAAAAGTCCGATAAAAATATCCAATCTTTATACTGGATACATAAACTTCAAACAAACCCTTATAAAGAGCAATATATAGACGTGTCGTCAAGATGTTCCAATAAACAATTTCAAGTTCTTATCACATTCTTTCTACAGCAAAAGTTGGCCTTCAGAAATAATGAGGTATATTCAACCAGCGGTGTCAATCAGATGTGGATTCTTAGAAATTCTTAAAATCTACTTAAAAATCTTTTATCATAATTTTTACAATTTTGCAGTAATATCAAAACCTTTGCTTTTCCTACACAAACGGCACTTATTGTGCGCCACTACTGGTCGACTTGGTTTTACACTCATGTGAAGCAAAAATCATACAGAACCTTCTTTTAAGACAAAAAGAAAATGCATTTTGCAAAGTTCTTTAATTTCAATTTTAGATATATTGATGATGTTCTGTCACTAAATAATCCACATTTCAATGCGTGCTTAAATCTCATACATCAAAGTGAATTTCAGATTCAAGATATGACCGAAAGTAGATGGTATGATTCATATCTTGACAATTACCTCGATAATTACACAGATGGACGACTTCAAACTAGTCTATGACAAACGGGATGACTTCTATTTTCGAATTGTCAACCTTCCATTTCTCAGCAGTAGCATAGCATCTGCACCCTCTTATGGTGTTTACATATCTCAGTTCACACGTTACGCTAGTGCATATTCACAATATACAGCTTCCCTATCAGGGTGTGCTCCTTACACAAAAACTGCTCAAACAGAGTCATGAGGAAGAGCGACTAAAATCCCCACTACATAGGTGTTATGGCCGCCATCACGAATTAGTTGAACGATACGATATGTTATTGTCTCAACTTGATAGCGACATGTTTTCGCCGTCTTCAATTTTTTTTTATACCAGGATAGTCGTCTGATATTGATTGAACTGATTGTGTCCGATCCTATTCCAAATTGTGACATTTTGACTGAAAAAAATTAACACAAAACTTTATAAATTGCATGCATCAGAAGCGCAATTCTAGATTAAACTTCATCCCCGAACGCTCAAAGCCTAATATTTGAAAGCCCAGATTTAAAAACCCAAACAATAGAAGACCTATATGACCAAAAAGGACCTAAACATTATAGCCAAATCCATCCAAGGTCAACTTTGCCTGAAGGAGTAGAAGCCTTAGTTTTGTTGATCATTTGTAAATTGTTATAAATCATGTCAGATGCTTTAAGCATATTTCATTAAAAGATTAAGGAGTGTGAATTCGCATTGCGGGTGATTTAAGCATAACAAGAGACATTTATTTACCCTGTAGACGCACCCGGTCTTGTGTCTTTTGGAGTTTTGGAGATTCCCCCAGTTTTCGTTTGTTGCCTAGATGTGTCTTTTAATTTAAAAAAAAAAATTTAATCTTTAAAATTTTTAATTGATTTACGAGATTTGAACATCGGTTAACTACTTTCACCTTAATATACGCTCATATCTATCATTCCCATTGATGCATTTAAAAAAATCAAACTACAATGGTTTGTCGATATATATTCCCCAGAAAGCAAACAAATACGAAAAGAAAGGGTAAGAGTAAAGTAGGATAACATCAAAGACCAAATGTTTGTGAGATTGAAAACTTCTTTTCTAAAGCATCTTCGATATAACCATCATTAACAAAATATGTTTTCCAATTTCCATCCCGCTTTACGCATCTTTCATAAACATTTAACTTAGCGGCTGCAGTTGCACCGCGTGATCATAAGGAATGTTGTAAACTTGAGGCTACCAGCTTAAGTCTCTTAACAATGATTTTTTCTAGCTGCAGTGTAGCTAACTGGTATGGGTTTTTTATAAGATGAGCTACAACTTTAGATCTAACGACAGGTTTAAATATGAAGTGTTCAGATATTGGTCCAAACAAAAAACGACTAATATCTTAAAATCATGTCAACTGGAAAAGCACAAGTGCTGCCTTTTGAAATAAAAATGACATTCCCTTGTATGTTTTGGTCCATTTTGCTTCTAGGAATTCAAACAAGTCTTCGTAAATGATTACATCATTTCACCTTAATTTTCTGATATAATCGAACCTCAGAAAACCTGCATTATTAAAAAACAGTGAGATCCCCAATTACAATCAAAAGTGATCAAACTGTGTACATAGAGCACAAAACTGAGTATTTGTTTTAATTAAACAGCCTACCGTTTAGCCTTATAACAGATTATAAATTTTATGTCGGATCGGTATTACCGTAAGATCGACTCATGAGCCCCTTTAACTGAATTAACTGCGCTTAGAGAAATATTATCGTGGACGGTTTAATTGAATTAATAGCTGAATAAACGCCGCTTAGAGAACATTTTTCGTCTCTCAATTTGATCAAGTAAACTGTCACGTGAACATCTGTTAAAACTTGTATAGTACTTTTAACAGACATATTCACCTCTCGAATTAACGATAAATGGGGTTATTTTTACAGCTAAGTTATACAGTTTACTGCTCACAGAAAGACCACTCTGTTCTATAGTGGTCTGGTTTGTGGTATGAGCAAATGATATTTATGCATGGATTTGGTGATTCGTGAATGGTTTTTTATTTTTTTTTATCAAATTCCCTGTTGGTATAATATATTATGGGCTTGATTGTGGAGTTCCTTGAATTATTAGCCTACGCTGTACGTGTTCATTCTTTCGGTGGTGATAAATATAAATGTTCCAGAATCATTGTCATTGATCCAGGTTCATAATCTCTTCTCGTTTGGACTATTTCTCATTTCTCCTGGAGATAAGTTTGATGGTGATCCCAGACAGCACTTGATTCATGATTGGTCGTGAAAGTCCTTAAAAGGCTTGTAATTTTAATTCCTGGGGCAACAATGTAAGTTGCGCTATAATAACACCAGTGTTCTGTTTTACATATTTCTTCAATGTGTTTCCTTCAGTGTAAGTTACTTTGTAGGTGTGAGATATTTCAATTGATTAAAAGAGCACTAGATCAAATATCTTTCGGGGTGTAATCATACTTAACAATATTTGTCCTCCTGCTAAGTATAATCATATAACATTTGGAAGGTTGAAATATCAAACCTCAGGTTGTTTCACAATTCCGTAGTCTATTCATGTCGTCATGTAAAGTTTGATTTAACAATATTGATGGTGTTGATTTGTCTGTACCAAATTAAGTCAAAAGCAAGTAGCCTAATATTAGATGAAATTTTTAAAGGAGTTTCGTTGATGTGTACTAGAAATGATATTGGTCCTAGACGACCCTTTGTGGGGGTCCTGAGAGGTCTACCATTTTCTACAACGCATTATGTACGCTTAATTGAGAATGAGTCTATTCAATTTAATATGTTTATTCGTAATCCATATCTAGTAAGCATCCATATAAGAATTATCTAAGTCCCGTCAGGGATGGTATCATAGTTGATGGATAGTTGACAGAAGTGAGCTAGGATATCAAATAGCTCTGTTAACATTTCCCTAATAAGACGGGGGTGGGTGCTATCAGGTCCTGTTGCTTTGGTAGCATTAATATTCTTTAGTATTCTCTCTACTCCTTTGCTGGTTACATTGATGTTCCTCATTTCGTTAAATATTGGTCTACTTAGCGATACAGAGTAGAATTTTGTTTAGTAAAAATGCCTGTTAAATTTTTGGGTAAAATCTTATGCTTTCTCGCTGTCGGTTTCATAAATTTTTTTCCATTTTTGGAAGTGGTTTTCTCCCTTGTTTGATATCGCATATTAGGTTATTTACATAGTTGTCATGAGCTAATTGTATCGCCTTATTTATAGTGGTCCTAAAGCTTTGTCATTTTGCCTTTAGTCTCGGACTCTGTTTACTTGTTATTAGAATTGGTTCTATTCTACCGTGTTATTGTCCTTTTATGCTGATGTTAATCAAGGTTAATGACTGCTTTCATCCAGCTGTTTAATTTGGTACATTCATTTTTGTTTTCTTTAATATGATTTTTCAAATAAATTTCCAATTGTCCTCCACTGATCAATTGTTTTGGTTTCCAGTGAAGTAATAATCGGCAGAAAGTTTTTTTGCGTTTTCTCTCATCTGGCTTTTTTCACAACTTTCTACAAGTTTTACGTCTAATAAAGCAACGATTAACAGACAAGGCATATTAATAG
Organism: Mytilus californianus; assembly: GCF_021869535.1. NCBI lineage: Eukaryota > Metazoa > Mollusca > Bivalvia > Mytilida > Mytilidae > Mytilus > Mytilus californianus. The sequence continues at coordinate 23,735,767 of NW_026262679.1, read as the reverse complement.
GTAAGCAGTGCAGTTTTGTAGTCAACTGTTTTTTAATTCGAACTATTGAAAGGATTATGTGGCCTTTCACTCGATTGGGCATTCTGTCTTATTGTAGTCTTATGGGACATTGCATTTAGCTGAGATCAGTGTTATGCATTTTGTATGAAATTTAAATTTGTAATCATAAAACACATATACGCATGTACATATGGACTGAAATGTTATATGGTGAAAGCACTTTATGTGATCTGCAAAATTTGTGTTAAATGGTATTTAGAACACTGTTCCAATTTAATACAACAAACTAATATGTTCATACCCCTATTTTCAATAACAACTTCATTCAAAGGAATTATTTATATCTTTCTCCACAGAATAAAACCTTAAACATCAAAAACTCTGCTCATCCTTTTCCAGTACAAATTCAGTTAAATATCAAATTTCTTTTAATTAACACAATCAATTTATGTTCTTTGATTGTTCCTTACAAATACATAATATTTTACTAAAATTTATTATAGATTTGTAAAACTTTCATTCATATAATGGAAACTAGGCCTTTGGAATCTGAGCACAAATATATAAAAAAACAGGTTCGCTGTGGTTATGTGAGGTCATCTACATCTCTGAAGTTTTTAAATTTAAATCTGCACAATTGGGATCAAGTTGAAGGAATCTTTATTAGGAGGTATAAAAACTAATCAAAGATACCATGCAATTTGATACCTCAGTTAAGCGTTGCATCTAAATAAAACTCATCATTGGTGTGGATCAGAAATTCAAAATGGCTACCATGGTCACAATATGTTCTCATGAAACAATTACTATCCACACTGACCTATGTCCACACTTATTAATATTACAAAAGTAACTTTCTATAATCACAATTTGTTTGTCTTTGTTGACATATTTGCTTGTTTTTGTAGTGATTAATATTTTAACACAATGTTGACTGCTGTACCCCTATTTTTGACATTTTTACGTATAGTTTGTCTGTTTGTTTTGTTCACACATCGTTGTCAATATTATGAAATTTTATGCGACTGTCATACAAGTGAGAGGTTTAGCTAGCTATTAAACCAGGTTTAAACTACCATTTTCTACAAAGAAAAATGCTTGTACCAAGTCAGGAATATGACAGTTGTTATCCATTCGTTTGATGTGTTTGAGCTTTTGATTTTGCCATTTGCTTAGGGACTTTCCGTTTAGAATTTTCCTCGGAGTTCAGTATTTTTGTCATTTTACTTTTTTCGAATAGATTTCAAAAACATCAGGGTTATGTCGACGTACAGTTTGAAAACATGTCTGGTTATCATGGTTATAGATTGAAGTGGATTTTGAACTAGATTCTTGTAACTGAAAGTACTTTTAGATAGGCAATTTATGTCAATTGTCATGTTTAAGTTGTTTTAGTACTGATCTGAGAAGTCAAGATCTTAACAACTTATTCTTACATTTTTTTTAGTAATAGCTGTGCTATTACACCTATATCCAAGGTGAGGGCCAAGCACTGACAATATGTTTAGACACATTTTTATACACCTATCCCAAGCCAGAAGCCTTAAGTCCATTAAGAATCATTTCTAGTCAAGTGATTATTGTCGGTTTATGTCTTATATTACTTGTAATTGCGTTTAATTTGATGTTCAGATGACTAGCTTAAATCATGATGTTAGTTTTCTCTTTTGAATTGATTCACATTTCGTTATCCTTTGGCCTTTTATGCATGTAGTTAATTATAAAGTATTTGTTTTGTTAGAGCATTACTGAAGACTAAACTGCGATCTGTAGAAGCTGGAGATATTTTAAAATACTTATCCTTTAGTCTTTGATGGATAGTTTAAACTACTATTGGCAATCATAACCAAACTCCTTTTTATAGGGTGATGTTGCAGCTGAAAGAGCAGTAGAATTAACCCCTTGAAATTCTTTTCTGGAAAATTTTAAGCAGGGTTACCACAAACCCTGCCATATTATTAGCATTTTTTATTCACAACAATTTGGGCTTCAAAATTTATATTATCTTATTTTAATCCCTATGAGAAAAAGTTTGAAGGACATCCCTATTTAAAACAGGTCCCCTATATAAAAATAAGGGATTACGATATGACTTTCAATGAGACAACTATCCACCAAAGTTCAAATGAAGTGGTGTAAGCAATTATAGGGCATTCTCTATATAACCCTTGTGGATAACTGTTGCTTGAATTTAAAAATTTTAGTGCAAACTTTTTAATATCCATAAATGATCAGTCAAGTGTGAAATCTTGGACAAAATCCTAATTTAGCATATATTTTTTATAAAGTTTACATTAAAACGAAATTGTGTACACAGTTTCAAAATGATGTGACCATAACCTCATGGTAAACTACCTTATACCAAAATTTAAACCTGATCAGATAACTGCAAAATCTGGTTAATCCTAATTTGACATATATTTTAAATTTTCACATAATTATGAACATTTGTATTTCGTTTAAAAATGATGTGACCACAACTTAATGATTAACTTCATTGAACCTAACTTGAAACTTGAAGCAGAGTATTCTAATGAATGTACAGAAAGATGCACAGTCAAGAAACATAAAGCACCTATACTATTGTTGGCAGGGCACAAAATAGAAAATGGTTCATGAAATCTAGCCTAACCTGTGATAGGAATAAAGGTTAGGGCTTAGGGCTAAGGTCATAAGAATGTCAACCATACTATGTTTAAAGAATTTGAAATAATGAGTAATTTACAGGGTTGGCTTCAGTTCTGCAATTGTCCAGAGCAGATGTGAAATATTTGCCACTGAACGTTAAGCAACCAACCATCAGTTCTACAACAAAGAATGAACACCAAGGAGAAAACTGTCTTGAAATTGTATTACAGATAACTTGGATAACTCTTAGGAATATATTCATCTTTATTTGTGGTTTCACAATAAAAAAAAAATACAACAGACGAAAGACAGACATCTAAGTTTGACAGGAAAACATAAAATAAACAGAAAATAGAGGTAATGTTTTTCTAACTAGTTATTCTATTTTGAATGTCAACAAAAATACATGTGATAGAATTGGTGAGAGTCTTTGTTATCATATCAATTTAAATCATACTCTGGGAGCTCTTTTCACAATAAATCTTACGAAAACAACTGAGAGCAATTTATACTGAAATGTTCATGACTTACGAGTATTTTTTTCTCATAAGATTTTTTTGTGAAAAGAGTTGCTGATTCTGAATCTCTCAATGGCCTACTAGTTATAGAAGATGTGTTAGAACTCGGGTCATTAAAATATATCTAAGAAACTGACACGTTAGAAAGGGCCCCACTTGCACATTTTTGTCTTAGTCGCAGAAACAATATTTTTGCAAACAGATAAATACATGTTACTGTGGTATAAGTATTCGTGGAAAAAAAATATTTTGTTGTTAGTTTGCTGTGTCCAATATTTCAACAAAGGAAACATGACAGGAAAATTACAAAATTGCAAAAATCATCATTTTTTATTACTTTTCATGAAACATATACATATCATGACATAATAACGACATCACAACATTGTTCATCATGTCTTAATAAATTGATGTTTCTTGATTTTATGCAATTACATATGTTATGAGTAAATTTGAAATGCCCTTTTCTTTTTCTGAGAAATTTTGAAAACTAGTATTGTTTAGCAATTTCATAGCCTAATTAATCATTTAAAACTTGATAGAAAAGGCCACCTGAATTGAGAAGTTTTACTTGTGTAGACGAAACAAGCATCTTACATTCAAAATTATAAGCCTAGTATCTTTGATGAGTTTTCACAATGTTCTCGTATTGTCATTCTTCTTAAATTCTTATAATATTTAGATTTAATTATACATTTTTAAAGGGGCACTAGCTACGAGAAACATAAAAAATCTAAAATATGATTTTTTTTGTTCAATCAGTAATGAAAGTGAAATAGTGAAATAATTATTCCCTTTAGCAGCCACTATGGTTCAATTTTGTCAAAATAAGCGAAGAAACATTGATGATGAATTATTCACTTGCAAGTGAATAATTCGACCTCACTGAATCCATATTCATGTGAACTTCAATTTAATCCCTAAGCTTGAGATGGATAACGCATGAATTGTGCATGTAAAGTTATTTAAAGGAAAAGAATGTCAACATTGAAAGTGAAACAAAGGTAAATCATTTGATTGACTGATTCGATCCACAAAAAAATCATTCATATGCAGGTAAAAAGGATGATAACCATATATTTTAATCTATAGTAAGAAATTAAATAGACCTAGAAAAATCCAATTGCACAAGTTCGCTTAATCTATTTATACCTATATTTATGTTTACATCGCTTATATGGTCATCAGAGGTCTTCGGAGGTCAACTCGATAGTTAATTAGATGGCGTCTAGACTAAAATACACACGAAACGAAGCTACATATTATCGAGCCCATGACTAGTAAATTGTTTATTTTAGACTTTTAATAGTTTGGATAAATATTTTACATTGTTATAAATCAAATATGAGAATTTATGTCAAATCGGTGAACATGAATTTGACAGCTAGTGCCCCTTTAAATAAATACATACAAAGAAACATACATTATAATTTTAGAAAAAATCTGTCTGCATGGTATTTTTTATGATTTTAATTAAATTTAAAAATTTAGATGTTATTTGAATAAATTTAATTTTAAAATTCAATATCATGGAAAAATATTCATGTGATTTTCACATGAAATTCACACGAGTTTCACATGAGATTGACCTGAAACTCACATGAACTGATTTCTGTTGAGTTTCACTATAAGCTTGTTTGGGGAATGATTAATCACCTTCATGTATTCAAAGAAAGTAAAGTGATCCTGTGAAATTATAAATGGATATATAAAGAAGTAACGAATTTGACATGGCAAATACATGTACTTGTCTTGTATCATTGTATAACAACCTAACTTTACTTGTTAAGTTATTTGATTACTTTTATTTTCGAGTTCAGTTATCTCCCTTGAAACAGAATTGACTTCCCTTAAACAAACAGAATCTATGTAAGGTGCATAGCTCTGGATCCTGGCCTAACATCTGCTTTATGTCAGTATCACCAAGTTAGTGAGCATGGATCCAAGGCTTATGAATGTCAACGCCTATAAAATCATTTTAATATATAATGTCATAAATTGAATATCAGAGTATGTATATTAAAATTGTGTTTCAATCATTCTATCAATAATATATCGTATTATTCTCCCAAAAAATATCAAAAACAATATTTAAACAATATAGAAATACTACAATCAATGAAGCAGGATTGAGGATTAGAGCTACAAAAATTACAACACAATAGATGTTGCTACCAAAAAAAATATCAAAACATAGATATCATTCTTGTTATATTTATCACATGTGAGAAGGCTTAATACTTAAAAGCTAATATGTTTATTTTGCTATAAACGTTAAAAACATTACTTAAAGTCTATTATTTTATTATTATCATGATTTATAGTTGTATTTTCACACTTAAGTTAGGTACTACTGTTATTGTCACATGGATTTACATATTTACTAGTCAACAAAAGGAACAATGCAAGGCAATGCATTTTCCATATATAATAAAATTGGATACAAGGTACTATACTGAAAAAAATGCCTGGTTGGTCTAATATGTTTACTGAATACTGTTTTCTTATCATACTTTTGATTGAAGACAAAAAAAATAACGTGAAACATTTTAATCACAATTAATTGATTTGAAAATTAATTTTTTCCCCCAATATTAAAAAAAAAAACAATCAATATTTGAACTGAAAGCTTAGTACATAAGTATGGTCTGATTAAAATTTTTAATTCCTTCTTAGATATTTGAATACTAAAAAAATTAAATTTTTATTTTTGAAAAAGGGTGCTGAATTGTGTCATCAATTTCCTCAAAATGTACTTGACCCCTTTGTTCTTTATTTTTCTTACTTTCCAACATGGTTATATTATCTGAATCATATGAACATGCATCACAATTGAATGTTTTTTATACAAATATATCATGCTTACAAGGGGTATTTGCCAAAAATACAGGTTGAGAGGTAAACAAATTTCCAGAGCTGTTAGGCGAGGAAAATTTGTTTACCTCGAAACCGGTATTTTTGGCAAATACCCCTTGTAAGCATGATATAATTGTTTAATTCAACCGAATGCACTTTGTATCCATCTCAACGAAAAGTCTAGAGGTCTTCGGATGTCACGTTATTTTTAGACATGGTATTTCCCATTTGCCATGGTATTTGCTAGAAAATACCCCAGCACATGGCTGTAGCACATGTAGTATTCACCGGCAGAGAAAAGAAAATCTCAATATATAGAAAATTTGTAAAAAATACCATTTCTCTCATCCAATCAAAATACAGCATCATTACATAAGGGGGGAATTACACTAATTATTTAACAGTTTTTACATTTGTTATATTTTGCAATAAATTTTAGCTCAAACTTGTTTATCGTTACCTTTTTTTTACTAGACTAGTATATATAATAATTACCAAACAGAATTACAGGAAATTCATAGAAAAGCAATTTTATTTTTGTCTGGACTCTTATGATTAAAATTAGCCTGTATTCACTCAAACATAAGGATGTGTCCAAGCAAACAGAAGTGTCGAAAAAGAGAAAATAATTTGGAAAACAAAAGTTAATTAACAATAAATAAAAATGACTTTATGAGAATTAAAAGTCATTATCATCTAAAAACAAGGAATTATTTGAATCTGGAATAATTTTGAATTCTGGAAAAATGATGAGAAATATATGATGAAAACTAACCCAACTAAATAGGGTTAGCCATGCGTGCATGGCTAAGGGGGGTTAGTTAGTTCATACTGAAATGATAGTGAAAGTAAAATTAACCTTAGCCATGAACACATGGCTAACCCTATTTAGTTGGGTTAGTTTTCATCATACATTTCTAATCAATTTTCCAGAATTCAAAATTATTCCAGATTCAAATAATTCCTTGTTTAAAACAAACAACAGCTGTTATACAGCTTTTAGAAGATGACACCATTATTCAAAGATATAAACAAAAATGACAAAATAAAAAAACAAAAATAGTAAAAATAAAATGCTTCGCTGGGGCGCAGCTTGATACGACCGCAGAGGTCGAACCCTGAACAGTTGGGGCAAGTATGGACACAACATTCAAGCTTGATACAGCTCTGAATTTGGATTGTTATTAAATATTTGACACAGCATAGGTTTCTGACACAGAAAGAATGTGGTCTAAGAACTTGAATTTTTTTAATTTACCTATTATGGTCCAATGTCCAAAATCAAAATACATGGTTAGATTCAGCATATCAAAGAACCCCATATATTCAATTTTTGTTAAAATCAAACAAAGTTTAATTTTGGACCCCAACTTGGACAAACTTGAAAACTGGGCCCATAATCAAAAATCTAAACACATGTTTAGATTCAGCATATCAAAGAACCCCAAGAATTCAATTTTTGCTAAAATCAAACTAAGTTTAATTTTGGACCCTTTGGACCTTAATGTAGACCAATTTAAAAAACGGGACTTAAAATTAAAAATCTAAATACACGGTTAGGTTTGGAATATCAAAGAACCCCAATAATTCAATTTTTGATGAAATCAAACAAAGTTTAATTTTGGACCCTTTTGACCTCAATATGAACCAATTTGATAGCGGGGCCCACAAATAAAAAATCTAAATTCATGGTTAGATTCAGCATATCAAAGAACCCCATATATTCAATTTTTGTTGAAATCAAACAAAGTTTAATTTTGGACCCCAACTTGGACAAACTTGAAAACTGGGCCCATAATCAAAAATCTAAATACATGTTTAGATTCAGCATATCGAAGAACCCCAAGAATTCAATTTTTGTTAAAATCAAACTAAGTTTAATTTTGGACCCTTTGGACCTCAATGAAGACCAATTTAAAAAACGGGACCAAAATTAAAAATCTAAAAACACGGTTAGATTTGGCATATCAAAGAACCCCAATAATTCAATTTTCGATGAAATCAAACAAAGTTTAATTTTGGACCCTTTTGACCTCAATATGAACCAATTTGATAGCGGGGCCTACAAATAAAAAATCTAAATACATGGTTAGATTCAGCATATCAAAGAACCTCATATATTCAATTTTTGTTGAAATCAAACAAAGTTTAATTTTGGACCCCAATTTGGACCAACTTGAAAACTGGGCCCATAATTAAAAATCTAAATACATGTTTAGATTCAGCATATCAAAGAACCCCATATATTCAATTTTTGTTGAAATCAAACAAAGTTTAAATACTGGACCCTATCTTGGACCAACTTGAAAACTGGGCCCATAATCAAAAATCTAAACACATGTTTAGATTCAGCAAATCAAAGAACCCCAAGAATTCAATTTTTGTCAAAATCAAACTAAGTTTAATTTTGGACCCTTTGGACCTCAATGTAGACCAATTTAAAAAACAGGACCCAAAATTAAAAACCTAAATACACGGTTAGATTTGGCATATCAAAGAACCCAAATAATTCAAATTTTGATGAAATCAAAGGAAGTTTAATTTTGGACCCTTTTGACCTCAATATGAACCAATTTGATAGCGGGGTCCACAAATAAAAAATCTAAATACATGGTTAGATTCAGCATATCAAAGAACCCCATATATTCAATTTTTGTTGAAATCAAACAAAGTTTAATTTTGGACCCCAATTTGGACCAACTTGAAAACTGGGCCAAAAATCAAAAATCTAAATACATGTTTAGATTCAGCATATCAAAGAACCTCATATATTCAATTTTTGCTAAAATCAAACAAAGTTTAATTTTGGACCCTTTGGACATTAATGTAGACCAATTTGAAAACTGGACCCAAAATTAAAAATCTAAATACACTGTTAGATTCGGCATAACAAATAAATAAATGTGATCAAAGATTTTACAAATCTAATGCGCCATACTGTGCAATTAAAGATTACTTCTTGAAATTTTTCAATATTTGAAATTTGAAAAAAAAATAATATTTGAAGAATAATTCTTTTTAATTTCTGAAATCTGAAATGAGAAAAAATTGGCCCCCCACAATTTCTTTTTATCCCCCCCCCCCCTTTTCCCCCAAAAAAAATTCTTTCCCTCAAGATATGGTCATAATCTCAATTCAAATTTCCAATGGAGTTGGCAACCATAATTACCCATTTAAATTTACCATAGTGCTAACTTAATCTATTTTATAATAGAATTAATAAAAATATAGTGTCAAATCTTTCATATGGATTTTTTTGTAAAAAAAAAAGATGAAAACATTTGCAGATATTTTTACTGGTCTTCCTTTATAAATATGCATTTCTTTAAACATAATTTAAAAGCAGTGTAAGGGAAGTAACCAAAACGTTGTATTTGGATTACCTCCCTTACACTGTTTTAGATTATCTTTATTGTTCATTAACCATTACTTTATACATAATTTAAAAGCAGTGTAAGGGAGATAATTTCAATGATGTATTTGATTTATCTCCCTTACACTGCTTTAAATTATGTTTTGTACTAAAGTATTTGTCCATTAACCAGGACAACCTTGTTTTTCCCCCTTTTTTGCCCCTAATTCCTAAACGGTTTGAGCCATAACCCCCCAAAGCAAATCCTAACCATCCCTTTGTGGTATGGAAACTTGTAGTATAATTTCAGAGAGATCCATACACCGTTCCACAGTTATTGTCTGGAAACTAGAAAATGCTCATTTTTTGGCCCCTTTTTGGCCCCTAATTCCTTAACTGTTGGTACCATAACCCCCAAAATCAATCCCAACCTTCCTTTTGTGGTATTTAACCTTATGGTCAAATTTCAAAAAGATCCATTCACTTAAACTAAAGTTAGAGTGCGAAAACCAATATGTATTCGGACGACGACGACGCCAACGTCATACCAATATACGACCACAAAATTTTTTTGCGGTCGTATAATAAAAATAGAAGTAACAAAACAAAAGCTTTAACATTCTCTGTTTAGTGTATATATATATATATATATATATTTAAATCTATTTAATAATATAAAGGATATAGATTATAAACAACTATTTTGCTAATGTATAAATCATAAACAAGGTTTAATATTCAATACAAGTTTCAGGAATTTGATGAAAGTATTATCCTGTCTTTGTAAGACAAGTGGATAGACAGACACAAGGATAGACAAAGATAATACATCTGGTTTATGAAAGACATATAAAAACAATAACAGTATTTTCACTTGCCAAACAAAAATCATTAATACAATAACATTCCCAATCGATTTCAAATAATATCCCAAACAACTATCTACCAGCTAACCCTAACCAATATGAAAGTTATCAAATATATGATAATATCATAATTTGATAGATAATTGCAAGTTTATACAAAAAATCATCTCTTTGCAATGAACAAAGTGTCAATAAACAAACATCAATACACAATAAAAAACAAAAAGAAAGATTAATAAATTATTCAATCTATATTATTACTTGATTTAATTCAAGTGACTGAGCAGGGTTTAACTATTTCCCTAATCATAGACAAGTTCATCTATAGACCCGTCTTTTGGGGTACAATTTGCAAAAGGTATTTCAACCTTATTGATTTCCTTTCTTAAACAGCTCAATGAATTTTCTTTAAAGATTTTCCTTGAAAATTTTACTAAATGCATATTAAATGTAACAAAAGGTTTAGGTAACATTAATGCAAATAGATCACACACCAAATTAGACAGAATAACTTTCATTCCATACCATACCTTTATATATTGTCATTTTTTCTTTTTCTTTCCTCTGTATTTAGGTTTTTCTAAAGGGGGATAAGGTGAGTGCGATGGTCACACTCTCCTTTTTTTGGGGTTGTTTTATATATTTACCATCTTATTATCTACTATGATCTATTATCTTTTCTGTATAATTTTTTTCTGTAACGTTTAAAACAAAATTCAACTTAGATTTACATATTTACATGTAAGCCATATTATTTGAAACTAATATTTTTATCACAGATTTTTTTATATATCACAGACATTTGAAAATTATGCAATTGAAATTAAAATAACACATTGTCATCATTGTCACTTTACTCAACATATACACACACCATACACTCAGTTTTTTTGTATTGACTTTTTGTGACATTGAAAGGCGATTAAAAATCAGTAATAATAATTATAAGGCAATCATCCTCATCACACACATCTTCAAATAGACTGTCCTTAAGCAAATTAAAATGTAAGCTCCACCAGATCATTTGAAAGAAAATTCGTAAGGGTTCCGCGGAACCCAGTGTCTCGCCTACTTTTGCTGTTAATCGCAGGCTCAACAAAAATGAGGAAAAAAAATTAAAAAAAATATTCCTCTCTATACTATCTTTTGATTGTAAGTAGCCTCTGTCCAAGTTTGGTAAAAATCCAGGATAATTTATGAATCTAATAAATGTTTTAAAAACTTAAACTGCAGAATGTATGTAATGTTGACTGGAAGAAAAACTAAGTCCATTTATAAGTAAAATACGGAAAAAATGGAACAAAATTTTATCAAAATTTCCTTCTAGATACTAGCTTTTGATCATAAACAAGCTTCTGTCCAAGTGTGGTACAAATCCAGGATAGTTTAAGAAAGTTGTTAAAATTTTAAAAACTTTAACCACAGAGTGAATGTAATATTTCCTGGCAGAAAAACTAAGTCCATTTATAAGTAAAATACGGAAAAAATGGAATTTTTTTTTTACAAAATTTACTTCTGGATACTATCTTATGATCATAAACAAGCTTCTTTCCAAGTAGAAATCCAGGATAGTTTAAGAAAGTTGCTAAAATTTTAAAAACTTTAACCACAGAGTGAATGTAATGTTTCCTGGCAGAAAAACTAAGACCGTTTATAAGTAAAATACGGAAAAAATGGATTTTTTTTTTTTACAAAATTTACTTTTGAATATAATCTTATGATCATAAACAAGCTTCTGTCCAAGTTTGGTAGAAATCCAGGATAGTTTAAGAAAGTTATTAAAATTTCAAAAACTTTAACCACAGAGTGAATATTTGTGGACGCCGCCCACGACGACGCCGACATGTCTCGCTTTTTCGACAAAAGTCGAAGGCTCGACAAAAATTGATAATAATTGTGACTATAATCAATTTCTCAATTATACATACCGGTAGGTTAGAGAATACATTGTCATGTTTTACTAACATTTATAAAGCTCCGAGCAAAGTTGACTATCTTAAATATTTAAAAATACATTTTCAAGAGTTGTTGGGCCAATATAGAACATAGTCACATCTTTATGTGACAATTCTAATTAAATATTGCAATCACCTTGTCTGTCTAACAAATATTTTAGTCACACTATTCACAGAAACTACTACATATTTGGTCAGCAGCTCCACAGTGATTAGGTGTAACGTATGAGCACTTTCAGGTCTACTTCCTATTTGCCAATATCGTATTTCCTGAACTATAAGTCTATGGGGATGATAGGTCGAAGGGCTGATTATTGGACAAAATTGTGAAAAAATCTCTGGATAGGTTGAGGTGATGGATAAGACAAGGGTCCAAATACAATCCAATGATGAGTATTGTTAAGTATAAGCTCAAGAAAGATATGTTTTTTTTGGCAATATGTTGAACCTAACCCTCATATAACAGTTAGCAAAAACAGTTATCATATGGCTAACTGTGGAAGACCCTCATGGGTAGTAAAGGTTGTTAAACATCCCAATAGTAGCAGTTATTGTGGTGAAAGAAAATAAACTCCAATTCCAAAAGGACTAAGAGTACGTAACTGAGAATCAGTGATCTGATTAACCAATATAAGTCAGTCAAGCATAATATGTAGGTTTGAAGGACCTTCTTATGCATTATGCTACTTCTTCCAACAGTGGACTTGCATACATCCTGGAGAATGTTTTTGTAAATTATTTTACAAAAGATATACAGTATTCTGGATAGGCTTGTGTGTCATTGAATATGACATACTCGAGTGGTTTGTTAACATCATCAACACCAGAATCAAAGTTCAACATTGATCCATCACTCCTTTGTGGTAAAACACGCATATTTGGATCTCCTTTACAGTATTTACCAGTTAAAACATTACTCAGGAAAATCTGACTGACACTAGTTGTAGTTCCACCTGGAGAAACCCAGTTTCTTGCGGAGTAAGATGCATCATTTGCAAAGTATACACCATATCCAAACCATGTACCTACAAATAATAATAATAATTAGTAAAAACATATAAATCTGTCAAATTCAAATAAGCAAGCTATAAAAGGTCCTGAAATGACAAATGTAAAACAATTAAAGCGAGAAAACTAAGGACCTGATTTATGTACTAAACAACAAAAGAAAAACAAACATGATAAACAGCAACAAACGACAACCACTGAATTACTGGCTCCCGACTTAGAACAGGCACACACAGAATGTGGTGTATTAAACATGTTTGCAGGCTCCTGCATATATAAAGGTATATGTTTACCCTTTCTGTTTATTTATTAAAGTTTCCAGCCATAAATGCTATAAATGATGGGATAGCAAAAACTGCCTGGCGTGTCAAAAGGGTTTACATTATGTTATCAAGATCTTGAACAAACGTATTCTTTGTTCCTTAGTAGTGCTCTGAAAATTATATTTTAAAATAAATATGGCATTCATATGATGCAAATTATATATTCTGTAAATTCTGAAATTATTTGTGCATATATAGATCATTGCAATTTTTTTTTTAGACAAAAATGTGAGATAAATTATTGCGATTTTGGGAAAAGCTGCATACAGATATATGTATCAGATACATGCATCAGAATGTGATTTCTTATTATTGTGATACTTACTAAGTCACATTATTTTCATTAATAAAAACCTCACAATAATTTCTGAATAAAAAGTACATCATTACTTACCATTTTTACCGCAATAACTTCTATTATAACCATACATTATTATACTTGGTACTGCATCACTCCCAGTTCCATGCCAGAGTTGTTGTTCAACCACAACATTTGAACCTTGGTTCTGATCTTTTATAAGCTTTCTTTTTGCTGCGTACATCTGGTACAAAGAAATATTCTGGATTCTTTCAATCTAAAATTAATTAACAATTCTTTCATATATTAAATCTACTGCAGTTAAATTGAATAATAATTTTATTTCCAGTGAATAATCTTAAATTGTACAAGATTATACAGTCAATTAACCTGAAATAACTATTTTCATCCATTTTTAACTTTAAATGTGTACAGACATTTCTTGCTCCAAATAAATGAAATGGGAATACAGATTAAAGGTTTCAAAGAACCTAAAACTCCCATGTATGGTCAAATTACGCCATTTAGATATTTATTTTAACCTTTTGCAATCAATTTTTTCCCCTGAAACAAATTGTTTATTTTCAAATTTACAGCATTGAGTTGTGTTTTGTGAAATCAATAAATAAGTTTTTCTTCAGTGCCAGGATCACATTTATATATAACAAGAGTGCAAACATAGTTGACCTATTGCTTATAGTATTTGAGAAAAGGACCAAACTACTTAACATTGACCAATGAACCATGAAAATGAGTTCAAGGTCAGATGACACCTACCAAACAGACATGTACACCTTACAATCATTCCATACACAAAATATAGTTGACCTGCTGCTTATAGTATTTAGGAAACAGACCTAATCATGTAATACGGTCAAGGTCAGACGAAACCAGTCTGACTGACATGTAGACCTTGCAAATATCCCTGTTTTCACATAAACCAAATATTAGTATCCTATTTCTCATGATAAGAGAGAAATTCACATGACAAAAAAAACTATCCAGTTTTTTTAGCAATCACTGAATTATGAAAATGAGGTCAAGGACAATGGACATATGACAGACTGAAACTTTGTAGAAAATACAAGGTATGAAGCATCCAGGTCTTCTACCTTCTAAAAAACAAATATATATATACAAATAGTTTACACTGTTCCCACTTGATTAGCATTCCTATGTCTCACCATCTGCCACAGTTTACAAGAATTATTTCTAAAATAACCTCTAGAAAATTTAGTTAAATCTTTACTATTCTCAATCAAAACATTTCAAATTTCTAATTTATATTTTTCTCATTGGCTACTATTTACAGTCAAGCCCACCATCGTAAATGATAAGTCGTAACTATGGAGTGAAA
Organism: Mytilus californianus; assembly: GCF_021869535.1. NCBI lineage: Eukaryota > Metazoa > Mollusca > Bivalvia > Mytilida > Mytilidae > Mytilus > Mytilus californianus. The sequence goes on along the minus strand of NW_026262679.1, from coordinate 23,720,606 downwards.
TGCTACATTTACTTGCTGAAATCAACAAATGTATGATTAATTCAATAGAGTCGAAAATGAAACAACACCTACCTCAAAATTACCATTTTAATGAGATATTATCTAAATTTTGATCATACAAGTAACAGAATAACCTTAAGCTTGAGAATTTTCATTTTTGTCACGTCATTATAAAAATCAGAAGATGTGGTATGACTGCCAATGAGACAACTCTCCACTAGAGACCAAATGACGTAGAAGTTAACAACTAAAGGTCATCATACAGCCTTCAATAATGAGCAAAACCCATAAGGTATAGTCAGCTATGAAATGCCCGAAATGACAATGTTTTAGACATAACGTAAAAGAGCCAAGAACATTCAAGAAACTTTGCAGAAGATTACATTATTTCAATTTTATAAACATTTTTCAAAGCTCTATTGTATTAATTCTTTTAGTTATGCAATATAATAGGAATAACACTTCATTATTCTTTTTTTCAATTTCAATTTTCAAAGAGCGAATTGGACATAGTGATTGTAGATAGGTTACAGTACATAGGGATTCAAGTTAGGAGTACATTGTATCAGCCATTTATAAGTACATTTTGAATCAGGGCTTATCAAAGATAAATCAAGAATATTATCATGGTGTTGTTTACAATGTGAAAGGAGCACAAGATATTTAAATTTTAATTTACCATCAACTGATGATATTTTATTTTAATTTATTTTGCTATTTAACAATATCAAATAATGTAATAAACTGTTAACACAGAGAAATGTCTCGCCTATTTGTTATTTTGATAATGCAAATGTTGAAATTAAAATAGCAATACTTTAATATGTAAGTTATGCAAATATTCAAAGTCAATGAACCATAACTGAAGGTACAGGGCTGAACAATCTCCATGGAAATGAGATGTGCCAATACTAATACAACTGCATACCAAATACCACTGCAATCTCATAAGTTGTTCCCTTTAAACAAACCAAAACACAAACATTAACTTGTAAGCTATGTAAAATTTCAAAGTCAATGAACCACAATGAGGGTGTGGGGTTACATAATCTCCATGGAAATGAAACTTTCAAATGCCAATACATTTGCATACCAATTATCATTGACTTAACATTACATGTATTGGTTCATCTTAAACTGACCTAATCACAAACTAATACATACAAACTAAGCAAAAGTTTCAAAGTCAATAGACCATGACTGAGGGGGCGGGGCCAAATAATCTCCATGGAAATGAGATATGCAAATGCTTATACAACTGCATACCAAGTATCACTGACCTACCACTAGTGGTTCCCCATAAACTGAGCTAATCACAAACTAATACATGTAAACTAAGCAAAAGTTTCAAAGTCAATAGACCATGACTGATGGGTCGGGGCCACATAATCTCCATGGAAATGAGATATGCCAATGCTTATACAACTGCATACCAAATATCATTGACCTACCACTAGTGGTTCCCCATAAACTGACCTAATCACAAACTAATACATGTAAACTAAGCAAAGTTTCAAAGTCAATAGACCATGACTGAGGGGGCAGGCCAAATAATCTCCATAGTAATGAGATGTGCCAATGCTAATACAACTGCATACCAAATATCATTGACCTACCACTTGTGGTTCACCATAAACTAGATCTAATCACAAACTAATACATTGTTGACGCCACCGCCGCCGGAAACAGCATACCTATGTCTCGCTTTTTGACTCCGTCAAGGCGAGACAAAAACCTATCATTTTGCTATACCCATTTTTTTTATTTTTACTAATATGTACAATTTATAGTATTGCTCCAGGCAACTTAATGTTTGGTCTTTAGTAAATGGCAACTCTGTTCCAACTTTTAGATAGTGACTCTGGCTTTACATCCAGTCATTTCACATAACAATTTACGAAAAAAAAATATGACAGACATGAACCAACAAAACAACCACTGAATAACAGACTCCTGACTTGGGACAGGCACATAAAGAATGTGGTGTGGTTAAACATGTTTGTGAGCACTCAACCCTCCCCTAACCTAGAACAGTAGTGTAACAGCACAACATAAGAACAAACTGTTTAAATCAGTTGCAATTGGCTCAACTCAAAAGATCGGTATGAAGCACAAAAACCATAGACACAAAGCACTGATATAACAGTACTTGCAGTTACTGAAAACTAGTTCAAAGCCAATTACAAATAATCAATAAATCATGTTCTCCTAGACTAAAGTATCAGTCTATGAAACACACAAACTTGTGTAATGCCCAAAATATAAGTAAATAGTATCGACAGGATGTAGGATCATGAGTTATAATAACTGTATATGCAATCATAGGTTTGAACGTTGTTTTCAATTTAGACTTGTTTATATTTTTTCGTTTGGGCTTGTATTATATCTGCCTTCGGGTTTATATGATCCGTTCATCCTATTTTGACTCTTTCAAAATTCAAGAGTCTATCCTAAATTGAGGTAAATTATATGGCCTTCCAAATACCGTTTCAATTCCTAACATCACTGAAGAGACATTAATTGTTGAAATCCGGATATGGTGTACAAATTTTTGCACCTCATGTTTGCGGTATACCATCTTTTCCGCAAGTTTATTGTTTTCTGTTTGGTAATAATTTAATAATAAGATCTGTTTTGTTACATCTTGTGATCCGTTTATTTGGCAATTGCCAATGGCAGTCAGCAAGGTTTAAGAACATCAGTTGTTCGACCTGCTAGTCAAATGCGTTTTGTTAAAATATACTTTTTCACTCATTTGGTCTTTTGGAAAATGTTGTTTGTGCTGTATTTAGACCCCTCTACCAAGAAATTTGTTTTGCATGCACACGTATAAAAATTGCGGTTTTTATCCAACGCAATCATAGGTTTGATCGTTGTTGTCAATTTAGACTTGTTTATATATAGCATATATAATTTGGGTACAATGCAAACTGCACACAGTCTCAAAATATCTTATTAAATATTTTAGTTCCATTAAGCAAGATAACAAACACATACTGTAAATTCAGAAATTATTGCGATGTCTTTATTAATGCGAATAATGCGACTAGGTGAGTATCGCAATAATAAGAACTAGCATTTTGATAACGAAAACATAGATCTATATGTAGATTTTTCTGAAAACGCAATATTCAAAATCGCATTCTTGTCCATTTTTGAAAAATCGCAATAATAAATGCACGCAATAATTTCTGAATTTACAGTATTCATTCTTTTTTCAGCAAATAACAGTCTTGGCAGAATAATAGATAGATAGATAGATAGTTTATTAACGTCTCACCATTAATATACACAATAAAATATATACATATATCATAAAAACATAAATAGATATTAATGCCATTCTTAAAAGAATTATGAGAGACAAATATCAACAATTATTCTAATTTCTATGACATACACATTTTATTCAATATTCTTCTTCAAGTTTGCTTCCATAACATCTTGGCTTACATCTAGAAACTGATAAGAAGGGCCGGTTGAGAACAAAACTTTACTACAAAAGATATGATTTCAGCTTCCACATTGCAGGGTGTGAACTTTCCATTTCTATGTAGCAATATTCCAGCAGCTCCTGCATATGGAGTACATGTCTCCCAGTTGATACAATATTCGAGAGCTTGCATTGCCTATCATGATTTCCTTGATAGAGGGTTGCTGTTTACAAGGAAGCTATCAAACCAAGAGTTCAAAGTGATGAAGTTGAAATCATCCATCTGCTGAATTTGCTTACCCTTTTTGAGTACCTGAGATCACCCACAGTTTTGGTGGGGTTTGTATTGCTCAGTTTTTAGTTTTTAGTTTTCTATGTTGTGTTTTGTGTTCTTTTGTTTTTCTATTGGCATTGTCAGTTTAGTTTCGCCTTATAAGTTTGAATGTCTCTTTAGCATACCTGTCAACATTGCAAAATACACATGGGGGTTTTGTGTGCAAGATAGTTCTTATAGTCATACAAAACCTTCAAGGGGGCCTTCAAATGTATTTTAATGATGTTTTTTTTTTTTTTTTTGCTTCTTCATTCTTTTACAATCCTATAGCCACATGATATAATTGGTTGTTTTGTTTAAAATTATGGACAAAATTGCTCTTTCAAAATTTCCATTTGGAAGCTTTCATGGGGGAAATCCCCCGCAAATAGTGACAGTTGGCAGGTATGCTTTAGTATCTTTCCACTCTCTCCTACTTTCACTTTCTATTTACACTCACCATGGTAAAATTGTGACTTAATTTAATGTATCACTTACAGATTTTGTACTTTAGCGATTTTCTCTACTGTTTTTATCCTGATCACAGTGCCCTAGGCACCTTAATATGTTGACCTAATTAAACCACTGCAGCAATCCCTAAAGTGTTGTTGTTTTAACTAATGAAATAGCCAAAATCAGCCCTTTTGTCAAGGTGAGCTTAAAATGAACTTAGCAAAACTACTGTGAATTGAAAACTAAAAAGACAGAGCAAATGGCAAAAATATATCTATCAAAAGAAATTCTTCATAGAGAGGGAAGGTTTTAGGTTAGTATGAAGGACAATATCATGGTCAAGGCAAGGAAATAAATTTAATGACATATAAACTTACTTTTGTAACTTTGAAAGTTGAAGCATTAAACTGAGATTTGTAATGTCCATTTAATACAGATGTCTTAAACATTTTTTCCACATCCATGAATTCTTGTGAGTAGTTCAACAGTGTTATAACCTTCAAATTCTGATCATTATTATCATCCCATTTGGAAGGAAGATTAAATGTTTCTGCATCTGATTCAAGAAAATTAAAAAATATGCAATATAGAATTAGTCCAAATTAAAAAAAGAAAATTTGGTTGTAAATCAGACTGTAAATAAAGTTAAAGGTTTTATTAGTGGATCAGTAATAGTTATCCCATGAGGACGCGGTGTGTCAGTGTAAGATCCCCCCCCTCCCCCCCCCCGATGGCCGCAGGCCAGAGGGTGATCTTACACTGACACACCAAGTCCGAGTGGGATAACTATTTTACATCCCAGCTCTTCTAGACTATATGAAAAAACATATACGCTTCATAACATCTAGTTCAGAATGCCATACAATAATTATAATATACTTTATATATAACTATATAGTATATATCCTTTATGAGCACCGGATACAATGTTTAAATATGTTAAATTAACAGCGACTCTGTATCCAGTCGTCCTGGTGTAGGGGTATGAATCGTGGCTTCATATGCTTGAGGTCTTGAGTTCAATTCCCCGCATAGACACTGAAAATTTAGAGGATTTTTTCTACATAAATTTTGAAAGTTAGTCTTTATTCCGCTTAAATATTACTAAGTTTTATTGTGTGTTCGACATTCCCGCCAAAATGTTACAGAATAAAAGAAAGCATGCAGAACAAAGAATCTCAAGGTAGGGTGATCTGGTAGGGATGATCCAACTCTGATCACCCCTGTAGAACAAAGGAGTTGGGATGTAATTTTGGAGTGAATTGATTTCAAATTACAATCCTTTTAAATATTGCATTTGAGCAATGTTCAAAATTAATTTTCAATATAAATTCAAGCAAAACCATACTTTTTTGCTCATGCAGTGACCTATAGTAGCTAACTTATACCAGAGAGTTGTCTCGTGTCAATCATACCACATCTTCTTACTTTTATTTTTACTCAATCTTGAAACAACTAAAGAGTGAAAAACTTGTGCACTCTATTTCAGGTGGGTCAACCAAATCTTGTGCATATATAGTGAATAAAGGCAAATGACTTTAAAATTCTATTAACTACACTGAATCAGTGTTTTCATGAATTATTGAATATTTTTATATTTAAGAGGGACCAATATCCAGCTGTTGTAATGTGTTATTTTATTTTCTCTAACTCTTTGGAAATTTAACCCTTTCTGGACCCTTTTTCTAAAAAATATTAATCAACATCTGGTTGCCGATGATCTCGGTATGATCCAAGACTGGTTAAGTTAAAAGGTTACAACTTTTATCAGCTCTCTTGATGAATAGCAATTGTGCTAACAGGTGAGAAATTGATAACTTTATAAAAACTTTTACTACATGGAAAAAGTTTGACCTAGGCTTCAAATATTGTTGTTCAAAATGTTTACTAAAAATTAACATATGAATATATATTTCATTAAAAGCAATGTTTTTGGTTAAAAGTGTTCTTTTATTAATGCTTGCATCCATTTGATCCAGAGATGCATAAGTTGAAATATATAGCAAATTTCTGGATAAAAAAGTATTTGGTTACAATCAAAAGCAGACTTTTAGGTTATTTGTCTACGACTTGTCTAAATAAGGGGAGTTTATAGCTTGACAAAGTTGCATATGTACTTAAATTGTCCATTAGTGAAGATCATATGTTAATTTATCCCTTTATTCACTTTGTTGTTGTTCTCTGGTAGCTGTCTCATAACCTATGTCTCACAACATCTTTTATTCATATACCTTGAACAAGTGTTATTGTAAAAACATCTTTATATACAGCATGGCAGCACCCCTTATTAGAATAAATACCTTTTAATTTTTCTCTTCTGATAACTTCTACTGTGTCAGTTGGATCATTAACTGGATATTCCTTCATAGTATTCAAATCAATAATATATTTAATACCAGAAGCTTCTTGGAAGTCAACATCCGATCGTCCAGAAATACCACGATGTGCATTTTCAAGATGCATATTTATCAAACGAGGATATTCACGAAGAAGTTGTTTTCCTGATTGGTCTATTTCCTACAAAGGAATTCAACTAAATATTACTCCAATCATCATCTACAACTTTTTCATTCAATGAGTCACAATTGACCTATTTTGACTTTCAGGGAGATAATTTCAGTCATGGAATTAAATATACTAGATGTAAAATAAAACACAGGTCACAAAATTATGAAAAGTAGTTTATGACCTACTACAGTATTAGATGAAAAGTAATCAGACTTGGATAGAGGTATCTTCGTGCAAAGTTATATTGCCATATTATTTTTTTATTTGTTTCTTGTATTGGTGTGTTGTTGTTTCATTAACATAAACCAAACAACTACTTTCATTTATTTGAATATGCCTACAGGCTATCATAAAAATTTAACACATAAAAAACAACAGTCCACATGCTGAACTTATTATGGTGAAGAATAATATTGAATTTTATATATAGTTGTTTAAAATACCAAGGACTTAAGACAGGTATATCAGAACCTTGACATCATTTATGATTCATGAAAATGATATAGGCTTATATAAGATAATCCCTGCCAGAATGACATGTTCACCTTTAATCAATTCATCATGTACACCAAAAAAGAGTTGACCTGTTCCTGATAGTATCTGAGAAGTTGACCTAATCACAAAAATTCAAACTTACCGAATAAACAATGAAAATGAAAATGAAGACAATGTTAAAGGAACCCTGCCAGACTCAAATGAAAACCTTACAATCATGCCATGTGCAAAACAGAGTTGAGTTATTGGTTTAAGTATTTGAGAAACAGACTTTATCTCAAAAATGTAATATTGATCACTGATCCATGAAAAGAGGTTAAGGTCACGTGAACCCTTAAAAAAAAATCAATAGTGATCTTCCTCTAATTATATGTGACCAATGTCCAAGTAAGGTTACAATCTTATATAAGGTATTTGAGTTTGCATCTGGAAACAAAAATAAATAACAGACTGGATAAAAACTATATACCACCTGCTGCTTTGTAATCACAGTTTTGTTGGGGGTTAGGAGTATGTCCAATTACTCAGCATGAATTCTACAAGCTAATCATCCGCAATTTTTATACTGTAAGACATACTATATCTATATTACAGCAATCACAGTTGTTAAAGTCTTATTTGACTTTGTGAGTCTTTTTCATATGTAAATGTTTATCTTTGAAAGATGTTTTATTTCCAGCCCAAAAGATTTGTTTGTTAGCCACGATAAAGCCTCTGGCCTTTAATATAAAAAATAATGGACCCTCAATCACACATCCAGGATGTGAAAGATGTGGGTCATTATTTGAATAAGCTGTTAGGCTTTGAGGGTTTCATTCCCTTCCATATCCCACCCATATTTATATTCACAAATCGTATACATTTACTACATTAAATTTCTTTTAAAAAATGTCTGGAGATTGATGTATTGGCTTATATATCACCCTACCAATAACCATGAAACTTTTATTTCTTTAAATAGCAAAACCATGTAGCTACTTTGTCTATAAACATTCTCATTAAACCCTCAAGCCTAATGACTTATTCAGATATTGACACACATCCATTACATCCTTGCCGTTTGGATGAGTGTCCACTATATTAAATTTTGCAAAATTATGATATCAGAATTACAGATTTCTGTTCACAAATATATTTAAAAATAAATGTGGATAGTGTATGTCCACATGTGGACACGGATGATGCCCCCGCTTGCATATCATATAGTTATAAAGGGACATAACTGAAGAACGGTAAAAGTGACGCTACCCAAATTTGAACTTGATCTGAGTTTTGTGGTAATAAGCATTGTGTGTAAGTCTCATAACATTTGGTTGAGTCTAACTTAAGTAGAGAACAGAAACTAAAAATTCAGCAATTTTTTTATTTGTAAACACGCATAACTCTAGAACGGTTGTGTATAAGTTTTATAACATTTGGTTGAGACAAACTAAAGTTAGAGAACGGAAACGAAAAAAATTTTATGTTTATAAAGGGACATAACTCAAGAATGGTAAAAGTGTAGCCACCAAATTTTGTACTTAATCTGTATTATGTAGTAATAAGCATTGTGTATAAGTTTCATAACATTTGTTTGAGGCAAACTAAACTTAGAAAACGGAAACAAAAAATTTGTACTTGATCTTAGTTTTGTGGTAATGAATATTGTGTATAGGTTTCATAATGTTTGGTTGGGGTAAACTTAAGTTACAGAATGGAAACTAAAAATTTTGCAATCTTTCGATTTATAAAGGGGCATAACTCAATAATGATTAAAGTGACACTATCCAAATTCAACTTGATCTGTGTTTTATCAGTGCAAGTCAAAATTAAACATTGCATTGTATAAAGTATTGATTGTAGTTGATTCAACTATAATCATGGACAAAGGAAGATAACTCCAATTTTAAAAATTACTAGATATTTAGAAGAAAATAAAAATTTTGCAATTTTTCCATTTATAAAGGGGCATAACTCTAGAACGGTTAAATTGACACCACCAAAATTCAAACTTGATCTGTGTTTTGTGGTAATAAGCATTCTGTATAAGTTTCATAACATTTGGTTGAGGCAAACTTAAGTTAGAGAACGGAAACTAAACATTTTGCAAATTTACCACTTATAAAGTGGCATAACTCTAGAAAGGTTAAAATGACGCCACCAAAATTCAAACTTGATCTGTGTTTTGTAGTAATAAGCATTGTGTATAAGTTTCATAGCATTAGGTTGAGGCAAACTCAAGTTAGAGAACGAAAACCAATTTTGGGACGTACAGACGGACAAGGGTAAAACTTAATGCCCCCACCGCTACAGCAGGGGCATAACAATCTTGTTTTTACTTACTTTGAAAAACCATTGAACTTGGTCATTCATGATTTTTGCTTCCACTTCACAATGTCGTCTATGTCTAAATTTGCTAAGCCAACGATGGATTTTATTTAAAGCATCTATTATGTGAGCCTTTAGCCCCTCTAAAACTATCTGGCTTGCTTGTTTATCTATATATATCTTAATAGGGAGATCTTTCTTTACACTATGGATTGCTGCTTGCTACAAAAGATATAAACAACAAATATTTGTACTAGGGATGGCAACAATTATGTATACTCAAGTGCAAATTTCATACTCAGATCCTTGAAAAAACTATTTCTAACATTACACCATGAGAATATTTTCCACCTGAGTTTCCTTCATTTGAAATTTCCTATTTATCATAAGATGAAAATTGTTAAATGGTTAATGTTAACAAATAAAAAATAAGCCCAATAAAACTACAGGAAAATGCCCCTCTTTTTTCAAAGATTGCCAAATGAAAATACTGTTTAATGTAATATGTGTGATGATGCATTAAAATATTGTGATGGTTCATCTTGAACATGTATATCCACAAAATAAATGTGAGGATCGCAGGTATTGCATGACATCTGTTAATTGGCAGTACCAGCTGTGAAATCTGTTCCTTCCTCATCTTTTCTCATCTAATAGTGTAATCACTTAAGGTTTATGAAGTATAGTCATTTCTTACCCTAACCATATCATACCCTAACAAAAACCATTTCGTAACCTGACCATTTTGTACCTCATGGAAGATTTATATGTATGCCATTTTATACCTTATGGAAGATTTATATGTATGCCATTTTATACCTTATGGAAGATTTATATGTATGCCATTTTGTACCTTATGGAAGATTTATATGTATGCCATTTTGTACCTTATGGGAAATTTATATGTATGCCATTTTGTACCTTATGGGAAATTTATATGTATGCCATTTTGTACCTTATGGAAGATTCTTATGTATGCATTTCGTACTCAATAGGAAGATATGTATGCCATTTCTGTTACAACTTAGACATGTGTCGCCTGTCATATTTGTTTCAATGTGCCTACTCCTCATTTTGGCTTGCACTTTTATGGAAAACCATCTTTTGAAAAAGTTATTTATTAGTTGCACGTAATTTCTCAAAATGAAAAATGCCAAGTTCTTTGTTCACATAAGGTTCAAATTCTTATGCAAACATTATAAAATTCATGACTTCCTTCTGAAGTGAATATCAGCTCATGCCATTTTTCACAGCATTTCCTGGCAAACACAACTGTAAATGACTGTAAAAACAGTTGCAGATAACAATTCATTAACCTTATACTTTTAAAGTTGATTCAAAATTAATTAAGAATATACCCTGCAGATTTTAGCGAGAGAAATTTATGTATTACTGAAAAATTATCACCAGGGTTTTCGATATCATAAACTAGTCAAAACATTTACTAAATTTTATCATCGGTATAAGGACATCATTCGTAAATATAACTCAACATGCAGACATCTTATACATTCGGGTATTTCACATCCAATCTTTTATGGTAATATTCTTTACAAAGCACAAAAATGTCAGTATTCACCTCGAAAGCTAACAAAACCTTTAAACAGACTTATTAAGAAGGGATATAGTTACGATACTGTTGTCAGGTCATTAAAGATTGCATATTTTGGCTTTAATATTGATTCACTTATAGGGTCTTTGCATCGGAATTAAACATATTTATTCTAAAACCAGTTGTTGGCATGACATGGGTTATGTTCTTCTCATATATTTTATGATGGTATAATACTAAACCCCTAACAGGAGGGATTGTGCCTGATATTCATATGATGAAGACATAATCTTTCAATCAGTTTAATTTAGGTCTGGAGCTGGCATGTCAGTAACTGCTAGTAGTCTGTTGTTATTTATGTATTATTGTCATTTTGTTTATTTTCTTTTGTTTCCTATTCTGACATCGGACTCGGACTTCTCTTAAACTGAGTTTTACTGTGCGTACTGTTGTGCGTTTGTTTTTTCTACATTAGCTAGAGGTATAGGGGGAGGGTTGAGATCTCAAAAAACATGTTTAACCCCGCCGCATTTTTGCGCCTGTCCCAAGTCAGGAGCCTCTGGCCTTTGTTAGTCTTGTATCATTTTTAATTTTAGTTTCTTGTGTATAATTTGGAGTTTAGTATGACGTCCATTATCACTGAACTAGTATACATATTTGTTTAGGGGCCAGTTGAAGGACGCCTCCGGGTGCCGGAGTTTCTCGCTGCATTGAAGACCCATTGGTGGCCTTCGACTGTTGTCTGCTCTATGGTCGGGTTGTTGTCTCTTTGACACATTCCCCATTTCCATTCTCAATTTTATTCATAATCTTTCATCATATACATATCATTTTATTCCATTACATTTTTTCTCTAGATGATAAATATTCAGCACTGTAACTACCTCATTGTCTGTTAAGCCTTCGATAACAGAATCATGCATTTCTTTCTTTTCATACTCTGATTCTATTGCTTTCATCAACATCTGTTTGACACTATGAGTGTTCCTTTCTCCATAGATTAAAAATTTTACAGTATCAGTACCTACTGGGTCATCATGCATCACAACAAATTTACCAACTGGACCAGCAGCTGAAATAAATTAAAGCATTTTTTGTTGTTGAAAAATTGAAGCAATTAAAATGTTCATGTCATTAAAATAGATGTTTAACTTTATCTTAAAATCTTACATGTGCGGCTTATAATAATCTTTTTCATTTTTTCTGATTTTCATATAGGTCATAGAATAAATTGTCAGAATTCATGCTAAGAGATTTTTTTTTTATTATACTTCACATGCTTTACATTAATTAAGACCTCTATGTTGCATTGGACTAAAATTTACATCAGTTGAAAAAGCAAGAAAGTGATTTTGTGCCAATTAATAATATGTGTTTTTGAGTTAACTTCAACAGGTACATTTGAGAGGCAAACGTTTGGTATTTGACAAATCTAGAGAATGTAATCAAAAAGAAGAGTGCATATGCTGATTTATCGGTCGTCCCTCTGTCTGTATCACTCTGCTAAGCTCTTAATAAAATTACATATCACGGCTTTGTGACGTCAAATACGTTGACCCGGCCTTAATAACTTTGACCTGGACATATCACCGACATCATAATATTTGAACCAACTTTGATAGGTTTGACCCAAACATATCACGTCATCTTCTGGTTTGCTGGTGAAACAAAGAAAACACTTGTTTCTATCATGCAAAATACCCAAATACAACCTGATAAATCGATTATCTGGTTGTATGCATATTCATATTGAAAATGATCAGCAGCTCAACACAATATGAAGCCTTTTTGATCTGGTTCGCTGCACTCACTTGACAAAAAGCTTCATATTGTGACTCACAGCTGATATTTTACGATATCAATATGCAGACAACCTGATAATCGTAACATGTCTTGCTTGCTTTACTGATTTCTGATTGAATATCATATTGCCAATCTTTAAGAATAAGATTTTACTACAAATACCACATAAGCTTACCATTATCAAGATCCATGAAAATAGGGTCAAAATCATATGAAACCTACCAGACAGACATGTACACCTCACAATAATTCCATACAACAAATATAGCTGACTTACTGCATTACAGTATTTGAGAAAAAGGCAATACCACAAAACCCTAATATTGACCAATGAACAGTGAAAATGAGGTCAAGGTCAGATGAACCCTGCCAGACTGATGTGTACTCCTTACAATCATTCCATTCACTAAAGAGAGTTGACCTACATCTGTTTACAGTATGGCACATCTACATGACTAGTAAGACCTACATCTGTTTACAGTATGGCACATCTACATGACTAGTAAATGATGAGTACAATAACAATATGTGACTCTTCCTTTTCTATCCTAGAATTGCTGACATTTTTAAGATAATTTCTACATGTTTACAGATGACAGTGGACAATGGACAGACAACAAAAGTTAAGTAATGATAATAGTTTACTGTCCCTTCCTATCACAACTTAACACAGACATAAAACTTAAAACAATTTAAGTTCAAATCTAAAAATAAAAGTGCTTATTCATATAAATGGATGAATCTTGCAAAAGACAAACTTCAATAGATACCTAAAGATTGATTTTCCATAATAAGAAGCATTGTAAGTTGTGGTCTAGTTAATTTTTAAATGTTTGCACATCATGACTTTGGAATCACATTTTGTTATCTATCATACTGTTATTATAGAATTCAACTGGTGTACCTGTCCTGATTTTTATTGTATATGGTTTTATTTACCTTTTATTTTGATTTTAGATTTTTTCAGATTGAGAACAAAAACTTGTTTAAACCCTGTCACATGTTTATGTTCCTGTTTTTAGTCAGAATCATTGTTAGTGGATGCCTATGTCCGTTTTAAAGTTTTGTTGTTATTTGGAGTATTTGGTGTTGATGGCAGATCTTTGACAGTTTCTGCTATACTAATTCATTGTAGGGGATTAGTCCAATTGACATATTGTATAGACTGTTTATACCATAAACCTCATTTTTTCTAATATTGTTTGAAAAGTTCTTATTGATCTGTATGCATGGAGTGGGGATTTATTATTTGAGTTTGAATGACATATAGGGATATGCAAGACAAGTTGACATTCCAGCACATAAATACATGATAAATGAACAGCATTCCAATGTCGGCCTTTGATGCACTTGTTTTATCAAACTAAGGGTAATAACTCAAATTATTTTTATGTACTTTTAAACTTTTTCATAACTATCCCACAAGAATTTTCCCTCACCTGAAATTCTACCAATAAATGATTAATAGTGTGGTCTTGCATTCAAATGCTGCTAACAGTGTTAATTTGTTTAAGTTGACTACCAAAAAGCAAATGATTGAATGATAAGTGAACAAGAGGCTGTCAGAGTGACAGCAAACCGGATTTTCCTGCAGAGGTCGAACCCTGAACAGTTGATCAAGTATGGACACTACATTTAAGCTAAAAACAGCTTTGAATTTGAATTGTGATTGAATATTTGACACAGCATAGGTTTGTGACACAAAATGAATGTGGTCAAAGAACTGAAATATTTGAAATTGGCATTTACCTATTATGGTCCAATATCCAAAATCTAAGTACATATTAGAATTAGCATATCAAAGAACCCAAAGAATTCAATTTTTGATAAAATCTGACAAAATTTTAATTTAGGACCCCTGGACCTCAATGTGGACCAATTTGATAAAGGAGCCCACAATCCAAAATCTCTCAATACATGGTTAGATTCAGCATTTCAAAGAACCCCATAAATTCAATTTTTGTTGAATCAAACAAATTTTAATTTTGAACCTTGATTTGGACCAACTTGAAAACTGGGCCCAAAAATCTAATATCTAAATACAGGTTTAGATTCAGCATTTGAAAGAACCCTATATATATTTAATTAATGTTGAAATGAAACACAGTTTAATTTATCCATAATATTTTCTGTGCAAAGGGAAATAACTCAAACTGGATAAATAGTTCTCTAAAATAAGATATGATGCAATTTTTCAAATTATAATCAATAATATAACAACAACAACCAGTGATGACTAAGTTCTCTAAAATTAGATATGATTTAACACTCAAACATTGTTAGAATCAGCATATCAAAGAACCAAAGAACTCAATTTTTGATGAAATTAAACAAAAGTTTAATTAAGGACCCATTGGACCTCAGAGTGGTATTATCTTATTAATAATGAAAATAAATACAGGTATAGATTAAGCATTTCAAAGAACCCTATATATATTCAATTTATGTTGAAATCAAACACAGTTTAATTTTGGACCCCGATTTGGACCAACTTGAAAACTGGGCCCAAAATCAGAAATCCAAATATATGTTTATTAATAGACAATATATAAGCTAAGGAGTTCACTTCATCAAAAAAAAAAATATATATATAGCATTCAGAAAATAAGTTTTTACAGAATAACAAACAAATTTACCACAAAATTCTTCAAACAATTTACCAAACAAAAGAAGAAAAAATTCCAAAATTTTATTTATCATTAATACAATGTCTTTTAAAAATCTATAAAACTTATCTGTAACAAGACATAATTGTAACAGGATGCTATTACGAAGTCTCCCAAACAAAGCTCCCATAATTCGTCATTCCATGGTCGCCTGACATTGGGCAAAGTGCATTACAAATTGGTTTGGTCTAGTAAAGTGATATGCATAAGTGACGCCTAGGGATTGACCCTGTATGTCATTCAAATCTTCTTGAAATAAAGAACAGGAACATATATGGTTTAGGGGTGGGGATCTCGACCGTTTACAAGTTTTCAAACAGGAGGGGGATGGGAGTGACCCCAGGGGATTCCCCTTTTATTTCATTTGATTTGTTTTATTGTCCCATACATGAATATATATGGTTTAGGGATGGGGATCTCGACCGTTTACAAGTTCTCAAACAGAAGGTTTAGGGGTGGGGATCTCGACCGTTTACAAGATAAAAGCACATTCTCAAATTTAAGGGGGGGGGGGGGGGGGGGGGTAAGAATATATATGGTTTAGGGAGACTTAATTATCTTCAAAATGTCTAAAAATGACCAGTAAATTTCTTACTATATTTATACAGTCCTATAAAGCTTATAGTCATCAGCACTTAGAAAACAGAGAATTTTCAAATAAATCTGTCACTCCAATTATAATTGTGAGAAAAGACATTTACCATATGCTGTCATAATCTGATAACAGGAGAAAATTATTTAAAAACACTTAGTTTAATCAAACTTCATATATATGATTAACCATTTCTGTACAAAGAGAAATAACTCAATCACATTATAAATACCACTCTTGGATATTAATAAATTGCTTCGCCGAGCGCAGCTGGATACGACCGCAGAGGTCCAACCCTAAACAGTTGGGGCAAAAATGGACACAATATTCACGCTTGATACAGGTCTGAATTTGGATTGTAATTCAATATTTGACACAGAATAACTGTAGTCAAAGAACTTAGAAATGGTTATATGATTTGAATTTATATTCAATTTTTTGCTTTTGTGCAATACACTATGCTGTTGCGAATTTGCCCCCCCCCCCCCCCCCCCCCCCCCCCCCTCCTTTTTTCAAAAAAAATAAATTTGAAGGATTTTCTTTTTGATTTCTGAAATCTTGTGGAGAAAAAATTGTCCCCCCCCCAAATTTTTTTTAACCTCCCCCCCCCCCCCTCTTTTTCCAAAAAAAAATTCTTTCCCTCAATCATGGTCATAATTTCAATTCAAATTTCCAATGGAGTTTGCAACCATAATAACCCATTTAAATACATCATAAAAGTCTTAAAATAGAAAATGACATACATAAAAGCTAAAATTAATTTACCTTAATCAGCATTTTGAAAATTATTAAAATAGTAACTTCTAAAAATGAATTGACAGCTAATCACCTCAAGACAATACAGAAAATTCTTTATACATAATTTAAAAGCAGTGTAAGGGAGGTAATTCAAAGTAGTTTTTGAATTACCTCCCTTACACTGTAATTTGTACTTAACTTATTGTCCATTATTCAGGACACCCTTGTTTTTTCTCACTTTTTTGCCCCTAATTCTTAAACAGTATGAGCCAAAACCCCCAAAGCCAATCCTAACCATCCCTTTGTGGTATGGAAACTTGTGGTATAATTTCAGAGAGATCCATTCACTGTTCCACAAGTTATTGTCATGAAACTAGAAAAATGCTTATTTGGGCCCCTTTTTGGCCCCTAATTCCTAAACCTTACACTGCTTTTAAATTATGTTTTGTAGTTTTAAAGTAATTGTCTATTAACCTGGAAACCCTTGTTTTTCCCCCTTTTTTGCCCCTTATTCCTTAAAGGTTTGAGCCATAACCCCCTTATTATACTAAAATTATTGGCAAATTTCCAATGGAATTTATTAACAATAAATTTTTTTCGGCAAATTTCCAATGAACATAATTTAAAAGCAGTGTAGGTGAGATATTCAAATGAGTTTGAATAACCAACCTAACACTGCTTTTAAAATTATGTTTTGTACTTAAGTAATTGTCCTTAACCTGGAAACCCTTGTTTATCCCCCTTTTTTGTCCCTTATTCCTTAACGGTTTGAGCCATTACCCCCCAAAGCCAATTCTTACCATCCCTTTGTGGTATGGAAACTTGTGGTATAATTTCAGAGAGATCCATACACCATGTTATTGTCTTTTTAAATGGTCCCACATTCCTGTTGAGACCAAACTCTCAGCATATCAAAGAACCCCCATAATTCAATTTTGAATGAAATCAAACAAAGTTTAGTTTTGGACCCTTTGGACCTCAATGTGGATAAATTTAAAAACGAGGCCCAAAATCCAAAAATCTAAATACACGGTTAGATTCAGCATATCAAAGAACCCCATATATTCAATTTTTGTTGAAATCAAACAAAGTGTAATTTTGGACCCTGATTTGGACCAACTTGAAAACTGGGCCCATAATCAAAAATCTAAATACATGTTTAGATTCAGCATATCAAAGAACCCCAAGAATTCAATTTTTGTTAAAATCAAAATAAGTTTAATTTTGGACCCTTTGGACCTTAATGTAGACCAATTTAAAAACGGTACCAAAAATTAAGAATCTAAATACACGGTTAGATTCGGCATATCAAAGAACCCCAATATTTCAATTTTTGATGAAATCAAACCATATCATTATTATTTGCTTTTATATATAAATCAGAAATAACCAACTTAAAATGGAAAATTTTAAAGAAAAAAAAAAAGGAAAAAAAAATCCCCCCCCCAAAATTTTTTGAACCCCCTTATAATTCATCACCCCCAAACTCAATCCCTGCCTTCCCTTTGTGGTATGGTACCTTGCAGTACAATTTCAGAGAGATCCATACACTTGAACACAAGTTATTGTCTGGAAACTAGAAAAATGCGTTTTTTTGGCCCCTTTTTGGCCCCAAATTCCTAAATGTTTAGGGCAATTACCCCCAAACTCAAACCCAGCTTTCCCTTTGTGATATGGAACCTTGTAGTACAATTTCATAAAGATCCATACACTTACACACAAGTTATTGTCCTGAAACTAGAAAAATGCTTGTTTCTTGCCCCTTTTTGGCCCCTAATTCCTAAAATTTTGAGGCAATTACCCCCAAAATCAATCCCAGCCTTCCCTTTGTGGCATGGTACCTTGCAGTACAATTTCAGAGAGATCCATACATTTGAACACAAGTTATTGTCATGAAACTAGAAAAATGCTTATTTTTGGTCCCTTTTAGGCCCCTTATTCCTAAACGTTTTGAGCAATTACCCCCAAACTCAATTCCAGCTTTCCCTTTGTGATATGGAACCTATAGTACAATTTCAGAAAGATCCATACACTTACACACAAGTTATTGTCATGAAACTAGAAAAAATGCTTGTTTTTTGTCCCTTTTTTGGCCCCTAATTCCTAAAATTTTGAAACAATTACCCCCAAAATCAATCCCAGCATTCCCTTTGTAATATGAAACCTTGTGGTACAATGTCAGAGAGATCCATACACCAACACACAAGTTATTGTCTGGAAGTTACAAAAATGCTTATTTTTGGCCCCTTTTTGGCCCCTAATTCCTTAACTGTTAATACCATAACCCCCAAAACCAATCCCAACCTTCCTTTTGTGGTATTGAACCTTATGGTAAAATTTCATAGAGATCCATTCACTTAAACTAAAGTTATTGTGCGAAAACCAATGTGTCTTCGGACGACGACGACGACGCCAACATCATACCAATACACGAGTGCAAAAATTTTTTGCGGTCGTATAAAAAGGGCGATAACTCAACAAGAAAAACTCAAATCGTGAAAATTGAACTTGACCTTCATTTAGTCACAGGAAACAACATATCTAGATTTGTTAAATTTCATCAAAGAGTTTTTATGTTATTGAACGGACACTGTTTGGCAGCTGCCTGCCATACATCACCAAATCAATAACCGATATTTCCTTTGAAAATGCAGTTAAAAACAGAAATATGAATAAAAAAAAAAAATTGGCCCAAGAGCTATCTCTTGATTATGAAGAAGAAGCTTCTGTTCAAGCTTTGTGCAATACAAAAAAGGTTTAACAAAGTTTGATTAATGTCTAAAAACTTTAAACCCAGGCTGTACAGTATCTAAAATTGGTGTAATGGAAACTAGGGCCTCTTTTGCTCACTTAGGTCTATGTGCAGCTTCAATAATGGACACTCAACAACATTGTAGAATAGAAAAGAATTCATCACAAAAATCTCTGTTTTGTTGATCTTGTATTACTGATATTTTTTTCTGCTTACAGTTTTTCTCTATTTGCTTGAAATTCGGCCAAAACATAAAAAAGGTAAAAAAAAAAAATTGAGGAGAACCACTCATATCTATAAAGAGTCGACTGACATTTTCTGCTGTGTTGACTTATTTGTAGTTCTCATCTTGCTGATCATTTATGCATGAAACAATTTCTATCTTTCATTACAGTTTTTAAGATCATAGGCAAAACCTAAACTAAAGGCTCTAAAGAGCCTGTGTCGCTCACCTTAAGCTTGGTATATGTGCATATTCAACAAAGGACACTCTCCAACATTACAGACGAGAATAGAATTCATGACAAAAATCTCTGTTTTGTTGATCTTGTATTGCTGATCATTTAGTCTGTTTAGTTTCTCTCTATCTCCTTTAGTTTTTGCTCAAAACACAAAAGAGGGTAAAAAAAAATCCTCACTTAAGGTTAATCGCTCCTATAAAGAAAGATAGTCTACTAACTATATCAGCAAAATTTGACTTGTTAGTAGATCTTGACTTGCTGATCATTTTTTGTGATTTATAGTGTCTATTTATCTATCATAATTTTATCATATAAGCAAAACGCAAAAAAAATGGTAAAAATCGTCATTAAAGGGCAGTTACTCCAATAAAGAGTCGTCAGACTATTTCCTCTATGTTGTCTTAATTGTAGATCTTGTCTTGCTCATCATTTTTGCTTATCAAAGTTTCTATCTATCTGTTATAATTTTCAAGATATAAGGCAAAAACGCAAAAAATTGGTAAAAATTGATAGAGCACAACATTTTGAACATTTCTGCTGCTTTCTGATATTCTCTATTTGTATAGGTTTTTCAAAATAATAGAAAAAACTTGCATATTACCCCTATGTTCTACTTTTAGCCATCTTGGTTGGCAGGCGGCGTCATCGGACACATTTTTTAAACTAGATACCCCAATGATGATTGTGGCCAAATTTGGCCCAGTAGTTTCAGAGGAGAAGATTTTTGTTAAAGTAAACAGAAGTGATGAGAACAGCTCATTTGGCCTGTGAGCCCTGTGAGCTTAAAAATCGGTGAAAATCATTATTAAGGGGCAATAACTCCAATAAGGATTTGACTGACGATTTGAGTCATTTGACCATGTTAACTTATTTACAGATCTTGTTTTGCTGATCATTTTTGCTTTTTAGAGTTTCTGTCTTTCTATTATAGGTTTCAAGAGTATAGGCTAAAATGAAAACAAAATCGTAAAATTCATCATTTATGGACAATATCTCCTATAAAAAGTCTGATAGTTTTGATTAAATGGACACTAGGTAGATCTCATTATTTTGAACATTTTCATCTTGTCAATTTTCTCTTTCTATAGTGGTTTTTAAGATAATAGATAAAACTAGCATTTTACCCCCATGTTCTATTTTTTTACTATGTCAGCCAAGGATCCGGAAATTTTCCCAAGTCATTTCGGTCATTTTTTTTTGTGATGTAATAATATCGTGATGCACAATAATGCATTTTTCTGAGGGTGACAAGTCTTGCACATGGACAAGTAAAGTCCTTTTTTGTGAAGTATTGCGTCAAACAAGTGTAACTGTACCCTGATCTAACAGTAACAGTGATGTCTCTGAGTTAGAAACTACACGAGGAGACGTTTTGTTGTTGTGTATTGCATCACTGAGGTCGTATGCATAACCCTTTAAATTTGCATAAATTAAAAGAGGAATAATTACGGCATGTTTCATCATTTTGAAATAAAGTTATGTAAACCAATTAATAAACTGTGTTGAGTTTCTTATTGCATGTACAAGATATCGTTTGTATTGTTCAAATTGCTGCTGTTTGGATGAGTGTAAGTGATTACCTAATACACAACAAGATAATGTGTATTCACCTGGTTTACGATAAGAGGATCAAAAAGGGGAAACTATGATTCAACTTTTCTTTGAATAAATAACTCAAGTCTGGTATAGTGATAACAATTGAATTTAATAATAAAATTCATGATTTTAAATAAATAAATAATTTATCTGAACAGAAGTTTGTACACAATTACAACAGTTCAATGAAAAACAATTGCATTGTAATACAGTCCAGAGAGAATGTATGGCTTCACTTGGGTAAAAATCGGAAGTTTAGCCAGGAAAACAAAAGAAAGGATAACGCCCATTAAATTCTGTGAGTAAGATGGTTTCAAAAAATCGGAAGTGCAAAAAAAACAAAAAGAAATCGAGATTGTTCATTCGCTGAGTATATTTCTTAAATAGGCTGTATGGCTTCAAATCTAAATTACGTTATTTAGTTTTAATTCCTTTTTTAAACATTTTTTTTTAATTCTGCATTCCTATAAATTATACGCTTTACCACTTTTGTAAATCTATTAATATCTTTATCTGCCATTTCCTACCGAAAAGTTAACAGTAAAATCGATCTTTCAAATAAGATCATCAATTAACCCATGTTGATCCCCATTTTCCATGCGCAAACTCAGTAAACATAAATCTATATTTAACAAACGTTGACCAAATCAGCTGATCGATTATAAATGGATTATATGTTTTATTTGGATAAAAATGGACAGATTCTCGAGTCAACAGTGTTATTTGACTTCTTTAATGAATAAAATAATATCTTTTTGGGAAAATCTAGGTCAGAATGGTTAAAACGTTAAATTTGATGCACAGCAAATCGCCATATTGTTTTTATTGCTTAACAGGTGTTTACAGGTGAGATTTGTGTACATGGCCTTTATGGCTTTAATCAAGACAATAACGACACCCAAGCCGAATTCAAACTTCCTGGACATTGATTACTATCCTCAAGTGGCAAGTGGTGATAATTACTATGTAAACAAACCTAGTGGCTTGAACCCAGACTTACCCCACGCTGTGACTCGACAGAGTCCTGTACATTGTTTTCACTTACATTATAGAATAAACAACAGACTAATGATAAATATTATTAAATCACTACCACAAATCAATAAAATTTTTATTTTGTCTCAAACAAATCTATTTTTCTTGATGACCTGAAAACAAAAATAAGTTCAAAATGGCGACCGATAAAACCCTGATCTCAATGAAATGACCGAAATTATTTCTGTAAAAAAAAAAAAAAAGACCTAAATCCCAATAAATCATTTCGGTCTTTTCAGTTTCCAAATCGGTCATGTCTGGCATATATGACCGTTTCTGGACCCTTGATGTCAGCCATGTTGATTGGCAAGCGGGGTCATCAGACACATTTTTTACAAACTAGATACCCTAATGATGATTGTGGCCAAGTTTGGTTAAATTTATCCCAGTATTTTCAAAGAAGAAGATTTTTTGTACAAGGGATGAAAATGGATAAGGACAACAACAACAGACAACAGACACCAAGTGATGACTAAGCTAACACAGGTCCTTGAGATATTCCAAAATCTATCTAAATTTATCTGTTAAACTTTTCCAGACATATAATTTCTAGTCTCAGAAACATTAGAATAATCTAACACATACCTGGAACCCTTTGAGATGCTTGGCCTATACCTTGTAACATTGATGTCACCATATCAGGTTGAAATATTACAAGATATACATGTTTTAATGTCTTTAAATCATTGTCTTCCAAGTACTCCTTGAGACCCTCTACTATAGTCTGACCCATCAAGTGAGGGTCTGTAGCATTGCCACCTAAAGAAATATAAAGATAGAGTCATAGCATTGTCTTCCAAGTACTCTCTGAGACCCTCTACTATAGTCTGACCCATCAATTGAGGGTCTGTAGCATTGCCACCTAAAGAAATATAAAGATAGAGTCAAATAATTGTCTTCCAAGTACTCCTTGAGACCTTCTACTATAGTCTGACCCATCAATTGAGGATCTGTAGCATTGCCACCTGATGAAATAAAAACATATACAGTCGAACCTCGTTGTGTCAAAGTCGAAGGGACCGGACCAAGGTATTCGACTCATCCGAGATTCGACTCATCCGAGGTCGAGTGTGTCGTCATAAATTTGGAATGCATGAAATACGGTATGAGATTTGTGTAAACTACCGGTAGATACAATGAACAGTGTGCCTTTTTTCGATATGACACTTTATGATTGTGTATTCAATCTCCATTTTGGTCCTTCGTAATAATTAAACACACAAGTACAGATACAAATCATGCACAAATAAAATCAATAGTCTACACAAATATTTACAAAGGTCAGTCACTATAAATTATGAAATCCCTCGCGGCACGAAATGAGTTCTGAACAGACTCTGATGAGGTTATTATTTATTATAATTGTCCTAATCCTTTTATTTATTGTAATTGTAATTAATGTGTTTAAAATCTAACGTTTCATTTAATCTCGGTTTGGGTCATTTAAATTTGTTTCGTTTTTATCTCAGGTGAAAAATGTTCAACACACTAACATTCCGCTTGAACTATCAAAAAAGGTGTTAATTAGCGGTCTTCATAAACATGTCATTTTAACTGTTATACAAACAAGTATGTTTACTCAGCTTTAATCTCTTTTGAAAATGATTAGGTGACATAAGAAATACATCCGATTTGAATTTTTATCATTAGGCCTGCATCTTTCGAAAATTCTTACTTTTGAACTTCAAGACATCGGGGTCAATTTACATTAATTTTACTTCGATGGGACTATAAAATTTACTTGATTTAACCGAGTATTCGAATCAACCGAGTTCAACTCATCAGAGGTAATTATGCATTGATCAAATGGGAATTTTACCAGGACCGAGAAATTACTTTGACTCATCCGAGTTTTCGACACAACGAGGTTCGACTGTAGTCAAATTATTAAGATGAATAAAAACAGTATACAAATGTCAAAATAACTAATGATACTTAAGTACCCCTTAAATCTTATTGTTACATATTCTTTTTTCTTACCACATTTTTCAGTGCACTGAATGTTTTTTTTTTTATTAATATGCAAAAAAGGTCAGCTAGTAGTTAAACTGACTTCTATAGATGATATTTTTTCAACATTATAACACAATACCACCATTAAGTATTTCTGCTGTTTTCGTAGAACATTAATCTAAATGTGGACTTTGCCTAGCCCATTAATCATTATTATTAAAATAGAATTTCTTGTAGTATCAACATTTTTTTCACTTGTTAAACAGTGTCTTTCCAGAAATACATTACACTTTTACATTTCAATTTCTCTAATTTAAAGTCCACTGTATAACTAGTCTGGTGACACTCTCCTAAACTACTGCTGAAAATCAGAGCTAGGCATCACAGTCTTCGATAAAGACTATATGTTATCACTCATCCTCTTGGCTTTTATTGTAGACTCAGTCACAAACTGAATAAAATCAAAAGGACTATCTGTTTAGCTCCTAAGTAACAGATCAAGTTTACTCATTACACATTTGCTTCCAATAAACAACACATACAAATATCGTTGTGGTATTGCATCTACTCATAGTTAAATATTCCTAGAACAGATGCAAAAATTCTGATTTTCATAAAATTCAGGTTTTTCATATCTTCATTTTTTGTATGATAAGATACTATACTTTTCTGTACATTTCTGTCCTCTCAGTTTTTCCCTATTTATAATGGTTTTCAACAGACATAATACTTGCATTTTACCCCTGTGTTTTATTCCATAATGGTTGACCGGTGGGATCATTGAACATATTTTTCTTAATCTGAATACCACAAGAATTATTGTGGTCATGTTTGATTCTAATTGACCCAGTATGTTCAGAAAACAGGATTTTTGTCAAATTTAAGGGATGAGGACAGACAACTGATGCCAAGTGATGGCAATAGTTCATCCTTGCCCTTTTGGCCAGGTAAGCCAAAAAGTTGATAGATACATATTCACATTTTTGACTAGGATTTCTACATTACCTGTGCCGAGAGCAGGAAGTGACAATGTCTTCAATTTCTTGTCTTCAGCTTTCTTCATTGCTTTTCCAATCATTTTCTTCCATTGTGCAGAAGTAGACTGATAAGTTATATGAAAAATAAAATGTACTGGAAGCCCACAGCCACTTGTTGATGTAATCTTGTGTTTCTTCATATTTTCTCCTTAAAAAAACACATGAGAGAATGAAAATTAAATGTTACCTTCTTTAGGTGTGTATAGTATGCACTTTTTTACCCCCAAAAAGAAGTTGATAGAGGGAGTGCGTATCATACACAAATACAGAAGATTTTTTGATTTTTTTTTTTTTTTTTAATAGCGTTTTTTTCTTCATTATTGTATATGTTCAAGACGTTTTTTATCTTATTTCTTTATTTGTAATTTAAAAAATCCTTTTGTACTGTAGGAATTGTGTAGGTCTTGTTTTAGGTTCATTTTTGCTGTTTTCAGTTTCTTTCTATCTCTTACAGTATTCAATATAATATGTAAATACAGTCGAACCTCGTTGTGTCGAAATCGGTTGTGTCGAAAACTCGGATGAGTCGAAGTAATTTCTCGGTCCCGGTAAAATTGCCGTTTGATCAATGCATAATTACATCTGATGGGTCGAACTCGGTTGATTCGAATACTCGGTTAAGTCGAGTAAATTTTATAGTCCCGTCGAAGTAAAATTAATGTAAATTGATCCCGATGTCTCGAACTTCGAAAGTAAGAATTTTCGCAACATGCAGACCTTATGATAACAATTCAAATCGGATGTATTTCTTATGTCACCTAATCATTTTCAAAAGAGATTAAAGCTGAGTAAACATACTTGTTTGTATAACAATTAAAATGACATGTTTATGGTGACCGCCTTATTAACACCTTTGTTGATTGTTCAAGCAGAATGTTAGTGTGTTGAACATTTTTCACCTGAGATAAAAACGAAACGAATTTAAATGACCCAAGCCGATATTAAATGAATCGTTAGATTTAAAACTCATTAATTACAATAGATAAAAGGATTAGGACAATTATAATTAATTCATGATAATTTAATGTAAAGCAGACGACCTCATCAGAGACCGTTCAGAACTTATTTTGTGCCGCGAGTGATTTCATAATTTATAGCGACTGACCTTTGTAAATATTTGTGTAGACTATTGATTTTATTTGTGCATAATTTGTATCTGTACTTGTGTTTTTAATTATTACGAAGGACCAAAAATGGAGATTGAATACACAATCATAAAGTGTCATATCGAAAAAAGGCACACTGTTCATTGTATCTAGTTTACACAAATCTCTTACAGTATTTCATGCATTCAAAATTTATGACAACACACTCGACCTCGGATGAGTCGAATACTTTGGTCCGGTCCCTTCGACTGTGACACAACGAGGTTCGACTGTACATTAATTCAGTTTAAAAAATAAATGTGGAATGTGTCCATGGGACACAGATGATGCCCCCGCTTGCATATCATATAAAGATATAAAGGGACATAACTGAAGAACGGTAAAAGTGACGCTACCTAAATTTGTAGTTGATCTACGTTTTGTGGTAATAAGCATTGTGTATAAGTTTCATAACATTTGGTTGAGGCAAACTAAAGTTAGAGGAAACGAAAAATTCAGCAATTTTTATGTTTATAAAGGGGCATAACTCAAGAACCTTTATCGTGACGGCACCCAATTTCAAACTTGATCTGTGTTTTGTAGTACGGCGGGGGCATAAAAACTTCATTGATTTTTAATTCCTCACTGCATCTTAAACAATTCCCTAGTACATCATTAATGTTTAATTGGGAAGGGCTTTAATTTCCGACTTACTTTTCTTTGTGCATTCTTCATCCAGTTTCTTCTTGTCACACTGAGCTTTCAACGCTTGGGCTACTGCACCTGTGAATAATTCAATTTGCTGATCAATATTGTTGATGAATAGGTCATATTATTTAGTACATATATATATTTTTTAGTTCCAACTACTAGTTTAAATGCAGATGCTTTTGGTATCATATAGTTGATTCCTTTTGCTTTAGCTCCCAATTTTGTGTGTTACATGTAACCTGAGCCTACAAATGTCTGAACATTGAATAAAAGACTATGTGGGCTATTTTCAATTACAAAACAAGCCAAGAACACAAAAATCAAATGGTAAAAAATTACTATAATTGGTATTTCATAAATATGAAGCCACCAATATAAGAGTTTAGAATGAAGGGTTCTCACTTTTTTTTGCGGCACATAATTCCCCGTTTTTTCCAGGATTTCTCTACAGCATTCATCTATTTTCAAAGATGAGACATTTTCTGTAAGACATTACATTGGGAACTGTGCAAACAAACCACCCTTCTTACAAACACTCAAAGACTTCAGTCATTATCAGTATCTAAGTACTTGAATCATAGACAAACAAATTCATCAATTTCAAAGACTGACAATCATTCCATACACCAAATAAAGTTGATCTGTTGGTTATAATATCTGAAAAAAGACCTAACAACGAAAACTAAACAGTGAACAATGAACCATACAAATGAGGTCAACGTTAAATGAAACCTATCTAGGGGTATGAACACCTTACAATCTTTCTTATGCAAATAAAGCTGATCTTTTGCTTATAGTATCTGAGATATGGACCTAACTTCGAAAACTGAACTTTGACTCCTTGAAAAAGAGGTCAAGATCAGATGAACATGTACACTTTTCAATTATTTCATACAACAAACATAGTTGACCTATTGTTTATAGTATCTGAGAAACAGACTTGACCACAAAAACTTATCTTTCATCTCTGATTTATGAAATCGGGCCATTATAGGTCAGGTGAACCCTGTCTAACAGATATGAAGACCTTGCAAAAATACCTTATACCAAATACTGTTATCCTATATATTACTCACAATAAGCGAACAATTCACATGATAAAGCAACAGTTTTTTAAGCAGTTGCTGCAAGGACAATGGCCATATATATCAAATATGAACTTCATTACATAAGGAATCTGTATGCAAGGTTTGAAGCATTCAGGTCTCCTACCTTTTGATATATAAAGTTTTATACAAAGAATTTACACCAATGCCACAGCCATTTGATCAACATCGCTATATTTTGACAATCTTCAATGGCAAGACAAAAACCAATCTAATCCCACCATTTTCTAGAGCAAAAGTCAGGAATCTAACCACTGATTGACTATAATATGGGAAAAATATTATTATGAAGGGATCTTCTACACATCACTAAACATTTTAACAGGAATAGACACTTTATCTGTTGTAAAACCTGATTTTTATGCCGTTATTTAGTATGAACAAGGATGTATATTAGATGTTAGTTATACGTCCTTTGTATGTATATGTGCAATTACTTAAATAGTATATATATCTGCAAATCATTACCTTTGAGTAACAAAGACATCATGAAATGTGACATATATACTGCCAAGCCATTATTGAAGAAGCTAGCTAACCACTCTACCTTTTGACATATCCAAATCATCATTGGTACTGTTAACAATAGCATCACATTTCTTTTTAAGAATATTTCCTTGCTCTACACTGAATTTCAAATCATCTCCAATCATAAATTCTGAAATAATAGTAATGGACAACTTTTAATAGCAGTGGATGTTAAAGTTCAGAGGCCATATGAAAAGGTTTTCAAACATGTATTGAGAAGGCTATTTAGTCAACTAATGTTGAATAGCATAGTATACATTGTACCTGTATATCAATTTTGTTGAATTTCAAACACAAAAAGATATTTCTCAAAATTTGTAAATTTTCAGCAGAAAGTGTTTTAGGCTTAGATACTTGATTTCATTAGTTGTTAATGGCTTTGAAATAGCTTCCACTAACTGTGAGTACTCTCAGATCTGTACTTTATATCTTTAGTGTTTTTGTGCTTTATATCGTTCTGATGAGTTAATTCCTTTTTTTAACTGATTTTTATAGTATGTTCATATCTTGTGCTGTTTCACCATTGTCCGAGGTAAGGGGAGGGTAAGGCACCCACAAACATGACAATCATACTACATCTTATTTTCATAATGAAAAAAAGTTTTACCTATTACCAGAATCTGTTTGAAATACAGATCCTGCATGTATGTGTCCATGCTTTGCTTACTAGAAAACTGACATGTCTGCAAAGGCTCAGCTTGCACATTTTTGTGAGGCGCAAAGACTGATGCAAACAAAGTAATTTATGTTCATGGGTTGTCAATTTTTATCAATTTTAACACCTTCTTTTGCTTTTGGTGACACAGGTAAAAATCAAACTTTGGCACCGGGAAACAAATTTTAAAAGCATGTTTTACAATGTACCTATAATTCAATTTTTCCAAGCATAAAAAGATATTTTTCAAAGCGTGTTTTTTTTAACAAAAAGTAATTATTTACCACATTTAAAAAAAAAATTGACACCTGGAATCAATTCAGAATTGTTTATTACAAATTATCTCTAAATCATTTTAAAATTGAAATCCTGGAACTCAAAATTTGTGATTTTTTTTCAAAAATATAAAGTTTTCAACAGTCAAGTTTACTAAAAAAAAATCAATTGTTGTTTATGGGAATCAATTTTGAATAGCATACCATAGCTTATAGATCCATTTTTTATGAATTTTGGAACAAAAAGATTTTATAGAAAAAACTAAGTTTTCTACAATTATTGTCAAAATTTCACAAAAATCAAATAGGTATTACCACTGTGATAAAAATTTTAAAAATCAGTTTAGGTAATATTATCATACAACAGAAACATGCTGACGGAGACACAGACAGACATACTGATTACTATAGGCCAAACAAATAGAGTTGACTGGGCACCTATTCTTATACTAAATGTATCCTATACACATATTTTCACCAAATTATATGACTAATGGTAACTCAGAATCTGAAATCTGAAGTGGGACTTAAACCTTAATTGAAACTAATGAACCATAAAATATAGAGCAGATTGACCTTTTTGAAGGAGTCTGCTCTACTCCTAAGATGCACCAATGTTTATGATTGTCATTTAGAATCTGAACTCAGATATACAAATTACTTTTGTCAAGGAAGGACAAGATATATACACACCAGAAATATCTACTTTTTGTAAAAACCTGCTATAAATGCCAGAGATTCATCCTTTTTACACCAATTTAAATGATTGCAGATCACTTTGTGTCTAAAATATTTACTGAAGTAAAACTTAATCAAAGTCAATGATTTGTTATCTGAATAGTTAAGACAAAGTATCATGGAACTTCTACTACAATTTCAACTTTGTGTGTAATTTCCCATTGTATCTACATGCTACACTGATATAATTCTTTGAAAAACCTATTTTGTATCTCGCTTAACTTGTAATTATTAATCTTTACAATTAACTGTGCAATTATTTCTAAATGTTATCTGCATTTTTGTGTTTTCTGCTTTTTGTGTTTTCTTACCTTTGACGTCTGTTCTGTAAATATTAACAATTCTCTTTGGTCCTGATCTAGCACTTGGAATTCTTTTCACTTCTTCCTTTTCAAAAGCCTTTATTCAATAAATTAGTTACATGTATAAATTTTCAGTTAACTGCAAATATCAATACTTCAGTCAGAATAAAATTAACAGGAAACTACAGTAACTCTTATTTTGTCCAGCTGAAGACAAAATTTTACATTGATTTTCATCTTTGATGCAATCAAAAAAATTTCTTACTTTCCTATATACACCTTTTCAAGTGAGGTCACATGAAAGCATGGTTCATAAAAATTTTCTATTTTGCCAGGATCTAACCAGACAACAACAAATATACAGATTAAAAAAAAAAATAAAAGATTTATTTTCAAAATAGAAAATGGCCCACCTTTAAGTGGTCATCACAATATAATATAAATGAAATGTGCTTTTGCATGCTTATCAAATTGCCTAAAATAAAGTTTTTTTCTATCCATTATTCTTTTCTAGATAATATCCAAAAAGTCTTAATCATAAAAATAATCATTAAAAGTCCTATTCCTATAATGTATCATCTTAATAATTAATACCCCAACACAAAAAAATGGTAAATAAA
Source organism: Mytilus californianus (assembly GCF_021869535.1). NCBI lineage: Eukaryota > Metazoa > Mollusca > Bivalvia > Mytilida > Mytilidae > Mytilus > Mytilus californianus. Next base: position 23,688,892 of record NW_026262679.1, on the reverse strand, counting down.
TGGGGGATGTGTCCATGGGACACAGATGATGCCCCCACTTGCATATCATATAAAGTTATAAAGGACATAACTGAAGAATGGTAAAAGTGACGCTACCCAAACTTGTACTTGATCTGAGTTTTGTAGTAATAAGTATTGTGTATAAGTTTCATAACATTTGGTTGAGGTAAACTTAAGTTGGAGAACAGAAACGAAAAATTCAGCAATTTTTCCATTTGTAAACGGGCATAACTCTGGAACGGTTAAAGTGACACCACCAAAATTCAAACTTGATCAGTATTTTGTGGTAAAAAGCATTGTTTATAAGTTTCATAACATTTGGTCGAGGCAAACTAAATTTAGAGATCGGAAACAAAACATTCAGCATTTTTTTCATTTGTAAAGGGGTATAACTCTATAACGGTTGAAGTGACTCCACCAATATTCAAACTTGATCTGTGTTTTGTAGTAATAAGCATTGTTTATAAGTTTCATAACATTTGGTTGAGGCAAACTAAATTTAGAGAACGGAAACAAAAAATTCAGCAATTTTTCCATTTGTAAAGGGGCATAACTCTAGAACGGTTGAAGTGACGCCACCAATATTCAAACTTGATCTGTGTTTTGTGGTAATAAGCATTGTGTATAAGTTTTGTGGTAATAAGCATTGTGTATAAGTTTCATAACATTTGGTTGAGGCAAACTAAAGTTAGAGAACGGAAACCAACTTTGGGATGTACGAACAAGGTTAAAACTTAATGCCCCCTATGCTACGGCGGGCATAAAAATTTAATTATTGTGCAATAACTACATTGTACAGAACACAAATCTTATACATGTTATAATGGTGTTTATTTTTTTATCTTTTTTAAATCTCTGTGAAAAATCTAAATAAAAGTCCATCTTCTTTCTAGAATTTCTAATAAATATTAATAAATACTGAATTTTGATCATTCTCTGTTTGTATAAGAGTAAACAGTCATATGGCACTTTGTGTCTGTATTGCAATCTATATATTTATTTTGGCTGCTTACAGCATTTTCCAAGACCATATATAGGCAAATCATTAAAATTGATCAATAATTGTTGTTTTAGGACAGTATAAATTCTATCATCAAAATGTTACACCAGTCACTGTCATATATCGGAACTTATTGATAGAAAAGTAAAGTCTGCATTTTCCAAGAATTTTATGCCCCCCAGTGGTAGATTTTGTTTGCTTAAATATACAAAGCACACCTAACTCTATTTCTCTAATTTTCATGCTATTTTCACATTTCTAGGCAAGCCTCGTGCTTTAAATATAAAAATTTAACTGTCTCGAGTGGAGAAATATTGTAACATACTTGATGCAGTGGTGGAATCTATATGTTGCTGTCATGATATATTTACCGGTAATTGAAATTTTCCAACATGAGTGGTTCTTTTCCAAAGATAATTCACTTGGTTTAAAGAGAGATTAAGAATTATTAAAATAAATCTTGACATAATGTTACCTTCACTGTATTAGTGTCTGAAGGATAAACAATCAGCTTCATATCCTTGATTGTACTTCTTTTGTTGTTGTCAGAGAATTTGTCAACAATATTGTACATCATGGCAGCAACTCTCCAAGGTGGATATCCAATTTTACTAGTACCCATAGCTGGGATTGCAATAGAATGTAATTTGGACTTGCTCATTGTCTCTAAGCATTTGTAAACAAACTTCCAAATTTGCTGTAACAAATATGTAAAACATTTATACCTTCATAACAATTTCACATATTCTGAAAAGTCAATTATAACTAATCAAGTTAGCTGAATTTCTAATGTCAAAGTCGTACATATGCATTTCAACTTATGTGTAAATTATGCAAAAATTAAATACAGATACAATAAAGCATTGAGACCCCTTATAGTACTATAATTACCATCTCCTCGGAGACGGTATTAAGAGTTGAATGATGGACAGTCTGCGGGCTGAAGGCTTTCTTACTACCTGATTGGAAGATATAACTGAAGCTGTAATAATTAAAGTTTGTTGATTGGTTGGGACAATTCAAACCTAGTAAATGTCTTTTAATTCGTAGAGTGTCGGATCTAAACTCTTTATTTTAGTAAATAGATTTGCCTGGTTACCAATCATGCATATTGGTACACAGGTAACACTTATCTATAAATAGCCGAATCTCCTGAAGATTTGTAAACACACACATGATTATTTCAATTCAGTCACTCACTGTTACATACATTTTATACGTGAAAACATAAGAAAACTTTTAGGAAAATGCTTTTTTCTTAGGTTATATTTATTTATATTCAGTAAGATAATCTAAAGGCAACAAACATTTTAAAACGGAGATATCAAATAATTTCTTTTCGATTAATATTAATTTACATGAGAACTTTTATCTCAGGGGACGGAGGCAGCGGCACTTCGACCTTTCTATGGCAGGGGTGAGCAGCTGAGATATCCAATACCCCACCCTTTATATATATATATATATATATATATTGAATGATAAAAGAACATAAATGTAGTTACCCTAGCTATCATATATTTTTTACAATAAGTATATATACCTGCACATAGCTATCATTGTTACGCTATTTCATAGGGAGATACAAGTAAATAGATTTGACAAATATCTTAAACATTTACGAAAGTGATTTTAGAGACATATATACACAATATCTGGTGATTTTAATTGCATCTGTAAAAAAAATGTCGACATCTGATTAGTTTCAGATTAATCATCAACCTTGTCTTATATTTCACCTAAATTTCTCGACCTCATGCAATATCATGAAGCTTCAAATAGTGATCTATCCCAGTGACTCATCCCTTCCTCTCATTACATAATAAGTGCCCCCACACACACCCCAAGATCGTTGGGCTGAGTTGGATGTTGTCTAGATCTACCTAGCTAGCTCTTCCTAGCAAGATAGCAGACATTGAAGATCGGAAGACTAAAAATATATCTAAAAGGGAATATAAGAAGAACAAAAAACTCAGACGATAAAAGCAATTACACATGTATGCTAACATATTTTAAGCAATGTTTAATTTCTATGAATGATTTTAAAGGAGATGTGAAGTATACATAATTAATTTAGACAGCAACCCAATTAAGCAATAAACAAAACGTGACAATTTACTTCTAAAGTTCAATCTACGGTCTTCTTCAATGGACATGTCATTACAACATTTTAAAGTTTTTTATCCTCCCAAGTCTAACTATAATAATATAGAATACATGTGAATATGTGAGCCAAAATTTGTTCCTGTGAAAAAAGTTCCAGTTGAACAAATATCACAGGAAATATATTCTAGGAGAACTTTTTTCACAGATAATTTCTATATGATTTGTTCCATCTCTATAAAATAAGTTCCACAATTTACCTGGTGAAATAAGTCTGGGTTTGTGAAATTTGTTCCTTACCTAGTGAAATAAGTTCCGGGTTTGTGAGATTTGTTCCTTAGCTGGTGAAATAAGTTCCTTGTCCGTGAAATATGTTCCACTGGTTATACAAGTTATCTTCAATACTGAGCATTGTTATCAGTGAGTTTAAAGTTATAATTCAAGTACATTATAAAAACATGTATTATATTGATAATGTAATAAATAAAAGGTGTAAACATCCAATATGGATTTTGTGGAGTATAGCAAAATGTTTAATTACATTATCCATAAAAAAAATACCCAAATGACAATAATTTAATGAGGCAGAAAAGCGAAGAATAAGAAAAATCCTTCAGAAAATTTTTAAAGATCAATCATTTATTTATGAATATTGCAATTCAACATATGTTACTTCACATCAGAATTTGTAGAAAAATGAAATAGTGTGTTTTAAATATTTATCACAGTTGTTAATCATAGTTGTGCATTTGTTTTTTAATCATATTATCCATGTACAATATATATGCTGACTTAATTTGAATTTCTAAAAAATTTACCTTATTTTGAATGTTTTTCATGTTGTTTAAAGACTTCAATGTTGAGTATTAAATTTGTCAGGTACAACTATAGAATGTTTTGCTTGATATAAAGTTAATGCATCATGTTAATCTATAACATCCGTAACTTATTTAACATTTAGTAAAATAAACTGTTAACACAGAGATATGTCTCGCCTATTTGTTATTTTGATAATGCAAATGTTGAAATTAAAATAGCAATACTTAAACATTTTAGTTATGCAAATATTCAAAGTCAATGAACCATGACTGAATTAAGGTACAGGGCTAAACAATCTCCATGGAAATAAGATGTGCCAATGCTATTACAACTGCAAACCAAATACCATTGACTTTTCATAAATCGTTCCCTTTAAACAAACCTTAACACAAACATTAACTTGTAAACTATGTAAAAGTTTCAAAGTCAATGAACCATAATTAGGGGGTGGCGTTTTAAAATCTCCATGGAAATGAAACTTGCAAATGCCAATACATTTGCATACCGAATATCATTGACTTAGTGGTTCATCTTAAACTGACCTAATTAATGTAAACTAAGCAAAAGTTTCAAAGTCAATAGACTATGACTGAGGGGGCGAGGCCAAATATTCTCCATTGAAATGAGATGTGCTAATGCTTATACAACTGAACACAAATTAACATAGGCCTACCACTAATGGTTCCCCTTGAACTGACCTAATCACAAACTAATACATGTTAACTTAGCAAATTTTTCAAAGTCTATAGACCATGACTAAGGGGGCGGAGCCAAATAATCTCCATGGAAATGAGATATGCCAATGCTTATACAACTGCATACCAAATATCATTGACCTAGCTACCTCTAGTGGTTCCCCATAAATTGACCTAATCACAAACTAATACATGTAAACTATGAAAAGTTTCAAAGTCAATAGACCTTGACTAAGGGGGCGGGGCCAAATAAATCTCCATGGTAATGAGATGTGCCAATGCTAATACAACTGCATACCAAATATTATTGACCTACTACTAGTGGTTCACCATGAACTAGACCTCATCACAAACTAATACATTGTTGACGCCACTGCTGCCGTCGCCTATGCCGACGCCGGAAACAGCATACCTATGTCTCGCTTTTTGACTCCGTCAAGGTGAGACAAAAATTAGTTCCGGAACAAATTTTACAGTGTTGGAACATATTTCCTTATAATATATATTCTGGGTATAAATTTTCTGTGATATAAATTCCGGTGGAACATATTTCCTATGAAATAAGTTCCGGCGGAACAAATGTCACACCGGAACAATTTTTTGGTTACAAAAAATAATTCAGATATTACTTGAAGCTATGAGCAGGGTCAAGAACAAACTTCTAATGTTTGTTTTGAGGTTTATTGACTATTTATACTAGACATGCTATATGAGAGAAAGAGAAATAAAAGAAAATTATAAATTTAAAAGACGAAAATACTGTTGGCATTTTAAAAGATTATTCTTAATTGTATGTTTTCTACAAGAATTGTAAAACAAGTATAAACATACATATACTATGATCATAAAACAAAAAGACATTTATATGTGAACATACGAACGGTCTCCCACAAAAATTATGTCAATCCAGTATGTCAAGCTTTTAAGGGTAAGTTTGATAAGGGCCTTAATCGTCATCCAACATTAAATGGTATAGTAAATAAATATGAAGATATGTACAAGTAAAACAATAACAAAAGATACAGTATCAAGCTGTATGCTTAATAAAGTTTTTGGTCAAATTTGTTGATTCTCTTATGTTGATGGCCTCATAGTGAACTTAAAATAGCTTTGCAGAACTTATCACCTTCTTTATAACCAACGACATCCATTATAATTTGAAAAAGAATGGCGGTGAAACTACTATGTTTTGAATTTCAGGCGCTTACAATAGGTCTTACATAACAAATTACCCGTCTCACGACTCTGAGTATTTTTCATAAAAAAATATAATCAAGAAGTCCAATAAAACCAAATAATCTGAAAAAAGAAACATTTAATTGTAAGGATACTCATTATTCAAATATAGAAAAAGAGGCATGGGGCATTACACATTGCAGCCCAACTACAATGAATAGACAAAATCTTCATTGACAACAAAAATAACCATATATATATGTGAAGCTTTACATTTAAAGGATCAATTTTGAAAAGATGTGAGATACCGTTGGAAATATATTAAGGGCAAAATTTTTTTGCGGTCGTATAAAAAGTCAACGAACAATTCCAATATCTGTTTGAAAAAAAATAATCGATAAAAAGACATTACCCTTCCATTTCCAGTGTTAATACTTTCCCCAAAAGAAATTGGTAAATCTAAAAAATTGTATAAGCCTTTTATAATTTTTGCAATCCACTACAATTTACATACAATTCTGAACGAATTAAACTACAAAGAGAAAACATTTTCTACTTTCATCAGCTATGAGACGGCTAGCTTTTTAGAAAAGCTATTACTTGTTAATACCTAGGTACCAAATATGAGAGGAAGCAGACATTTTACAACAGTCCTAGGATTAATTTCCTCTTGAAGAACCTTTATAAACACAGACAACAATTCGAATTTTTAATGCAGGAATACAAAATGGATCAAAGACTCAAATAACTTGGTTGTGCAAAATTGTTTTTAGAAGGTGTATAATACCACCAAATCATAGTACGTCACATCCGGTTGCATATGAAAATAGGTCGAAAAAAAATATTCCCTTGAATTTGACAGTTGTAGGTAATTGATCCTACATTTCATTGCAGTAAAACATTTCTGAGTCATAAACATATATCTTGGGTATTTCAAAGCACCATTATTTCTTTATTTGGGGTTTCTATAGAATATTTTGGAAACTTGAGGTTACATGGTTACTAAAGCTTGTACACAGGTTAAAAAAGGGGGAAAATTTGATTGGTTAACTTCCAGTGATGGTTATTTTCTTATATGCAATGAAATGTTATGTGAAATTTTTTCTATAGTACTGGACAGGATAAAACTTTACTCATGCCAAGTATTTCTTTATTTGAAACAAAGATAAATTCTGCACAATTTTTTGAAAAGTGCAAATTTAACAAAGACTAATAGGGGAAAATCAATGGTGGTATTTCACCTATTTAATATGGGAAGCTGTACATGCACCTTTGACCTTGTGAGTACTCTCATGTGTTAAAATTTCTTGCTATTTAAGTGAAATATTACAAATAATGAAATATTCTGAGTGGATTGAGTCTCCAAAATACATTTTATGAGAAAATTTCCTTGAAATAGGACTTTACCATGAATATTAGTTGACAGAACAAGCCATACTTAGAGTCTTGGGGAGCTTTTTTCTCCTTATTTCTTATATTCTGCTATACTAGAAAAATTTTCCTAAGAAATATTTAATAAATATATAGCTTTAAGTAAATGAAATTCTTAAAGCAGTAACAACAAATTATTCACCAAAAGAGAAGTTTTTTATGTCCCTCTCTGGAACGCGGCGTAAATTTAAGTTTTATGTAAGGACTTATTGAAACCTCCTTGGAGACAGTAAACTTTTATACGGATAGTTCATTCAGCTTGAATACTTCAATTAATCATTTATAATAACATTTCTATCATAAATGAGTGAAATTTACCCCAAAATTTTTATTTATTGGCCTAAAAAGTAGAAATTTTGAGGAAATGAGAGGTATAAATGGACCAAAAGAGACCTTATAAGGAAGATAAAGAGGTCCATTAGTAGTATTTATCATCCTAAAGTCATCTTTTGTATCATATTCAACTGTTTGTAGGCAGATGAGATAAATATTTGATCATTTATTGGTCCACACTATATTCTATCATGATGCAGCTTGGTTTGAATTTTTCAAAGAAATTTTGCTCGAATCGCTGTAGATGTCGTCTTACATTATACTAGAATTTTCTCAAACTATTGAACTGATTATGACAAAACTTGACAGGAATGCTTGAAATAACCAGTATTACAAAGGAAAAAAGTCACATTCAGTTTATTTAACAAAAATGTCTTCTTTAGGTGTAATACCACCAAATCATAGTACGTCACATCCGGTTGCATACGAAAATAGGTCGAAAAAAAATATTCCCTTGAATTTGACAGTTGTAGGTAATTGATCCTACATTTCATTGCAGTAAAACATTTCTGAGTCATAAACATATATCTTGGGTATTTCAAAGCACCATTATTTCTTTATTTGGGGTTTCTATAGAATATTTTGGAAACTTGAGGTTACATGGTTACTAAAGCTTGTACACAGGTTAAAAAAGGGGGAAAATTTGATTGGTTAACTTCCAGTGATGGTTATTTTCTTATATGCAATGAAATGTTATGTGAAATTTTTTCTATAGTACTGGACAGGATAAAACTTTACTCATGCCAAGTATTTCTTTATTTGAAACAAAGATAAATTCTGCACAATTTTTTGAAAAGTGCAAATTTAACAAAGACTAATAGGGGAAAATCAATGGTGGTATTACACCTAGAACAATGGAGAGTTGTTTATACTGAAATTTAAATATATGAAAAATTAAAATGAAACAAGAGTGCATACACTGAAATGTTTGCCTGCATTACTGATCATGATCAAATTTATGGTTAAAGTTTTTGAAAAAAGGTTATACAACAAGTATTACATGAATTTCAAATTATCAATAAACCATGTAAATGAGGAAAAGGTCAAATGAACCCTGACAGACGAACCATTCCATACACAAAATATAGTTAACCTATTGCTTATAATATCTGAGAAACAAACCTAACCAAGACAACTTAACTTTGACCACTCAACCATGAAAATGAGGCCAAGGTAAGATGAACTCTGCCAAACAGACAAGTGCACCTTGCAATCATTCTATACACCATATATAATTAACATACTGCTTATGGTATTTGACAAACTGACTTAACCCTCAAAACATAGCACTGACTTTTGAACCATGAAAAAGAGGTCAAGGTCAGATGAAATCTGCTATACAGACATGTACAACTAACAATCATTCCATATAACAAGTATAGTGGCTATATTGCTTATAGTATCTGAGAAACAGACCAAACCTCAAAACTTAACATTGACCATAACATTGAGGTCAAGGTCAGATGAAACCTGTCAGTAAGACATGTACATCTTACAATCATTCCATACACCATATATCTGACCTATTACTTATGGTATCTGAGATAAGGAATTGACCACAAAAACTAAACCTTGATCACTGATCTATGAAATGAGTTAGAGGTCAGGTGAAACCTGTCTGACAGACATGTAGACCTTGTAAGGATCCCATATACCAAATAGTCAAACCTCGTTGTGTCGAACTCAGTTGTGTCGAAAACTCGGATGAGTCGAAGTAATTTCTCAGTCCCGGTAAAATTCCCATTTCATCAATGCATAATTACCTCAGATGAGGCGAACTCGGTTAATTCGAATACTCTGTTAAGTCAAGTAAATTTTATAGTCCAGTTGATGTAAATTGACCCTGATGTCTCGAAGTTCAAAAGTAAGAATTTTCGAAAGATGCAGACCTAATGATAAAATTCAAATCGGATGTATTTCTTATGTAACCTAATCATTTTCAAAAGAGATTAAAGCTGAGTAAACATACTTGTTTGTATAACAATTAAAATGACATGTTTATGGTGACCGGTAATTAACACCTGTGTTGATCGTCCAAGGGGAATGTTAGTGTGTTGAACATATTCACCTGACATAAAATCGAAATGAATTTTAATGACCCAAACCGAGATTAAATGAATCGTTAAAATTGAAATTCATTAATTACAATAAATAAAAGGATTAAGACAATTATGATAAATTCATAATAATTTAATGTTTAGCAGACTACCTCATCAGAGACCGTTCAGAACTTGTTTCATTCCGCAAGTGATTTCATAATTTATAGTGACTGACCTTTGTAAATATTTGTGTATACTATTGATTTTATTTTATGCATGATTTGTATCTGACTTGTGTGTTTAATTATTATGAAGGACCAAAACATATGGAGATTAAATATACAGTCATAAAGTGTCATATCGAAAAAAAGGCACACTGTTCAAAGTATCTCGTTTACACAAATCTCATACCGTATTTCATGCATTCCAAATTTAAGATGACACACTCGACCTCGGATGAGTCGTACCTCGGATAAGTCAAATACTTTGGTCCAGTCCCTTCGACTTCGACATAACGAGGTTCGACTGTATAGTTTACCTATTACTCGTAATTAATAACTGAGTATTTAACATGAGAAAAAAATTAGAAATTTTTTTCAAGGAGTTGCTGAACCATGAAAATGAGGTCAAGGACAATGGTTATATGACAGAAGGAAACTTCGTAACATAAGTCATCTGCATACAAGGTATGAATCATACAGGTCTTCTACCTTCTGAAATATAAAGCTTTATACGAATAGTTTCACTTATAGATTTTAATACTACATACTGTGGATTCGTATATTTCAGTGGATACCGATTTTCATGAATTGAGGAAAAATTGTATTTTCGTGGATAATTGATTTCATGGTTTTGCTAAAGTTTGCATTCAAGATTATAGAAAATTTGTACTTCGTTGAACATTTAAATTCATGATTAACCTAAATCATGAAAAAATTGGTATCACACTTATATTAATGAATCTACAGTAAATTAAAGTAGGTCATGCAAGTGATACATATTTACTTACAAAAATTTTTAAAACACGCATATTTGGAATATTAAATACAAAAATTGCTGTCAAGGAATCATACAAATAAAGAAGTAAACATGCATTAAAACTTAAAAGTCACTTCTATCATGCTAAATGCAAATTTCAAATTATTGTGATACAATGTACACCATTACTTAGAATCCATTTAACCATGTAAAAAGTATGCTGGAAGAAAAGTTTGGCTGAAATCTGCTTAAAGTTGCTAACCTTCTGCATCATTTGGTCTCTGGTAAAGAGTTGTCTCATTGGCAATCATACCACATCTTCTTATTACAGAGGATGACCTTGAGGTCACTCCGATGTATTGCTATCGCCTAAATTTCCATTATGCAAATTAGTTTTGGGATTTCAACCGATCTATAAAAATTATAGATCCGCGGTCATTACAAGGGAAAAAAGTGCATTTTTATACGTGCGATTCCGTTCTCCGTTCGTACGATGTTTCATCAAAAAATGGAATCATTTCAGTTGTTGATTTAGTACTGAAAATTTGACTGAATTATCTCCTTATTAAATACGGTTTTATATGTTTAATAGGTGTTTAAGAAAGAGGTCAGGTGCTCATGTTCATTCATAAAATTATCGTTCATTCATGAATTTATCGTAAAATCAAAATCACTACACAGGTCACACAGGTTGTATACGTAGTGTCAAAAGATTACCTGTATAGTATCTAAAAATAGACAAACTTAACTGACTCCCCTCACTGTAGTGTGTGATAACATTTTGTGAGGGAATTCCATGTTTGCTATACCACTGTTCATTTCAACGCACTTTATGACGATACCACTTTATCAATATGAATGAAATTTTTTGCAGTGTTTTAAGAAATAATTTTACTTTAAAATCGCGTATCATTTGTGAACTATTAAATGTTTTACAAGGAGGAATTTTCTGTATAAAGTCAATAATTGTGTGAACTTTTGAAGCCCAAACTTTTTATAGCCTTAAATACGCTAATGAAAGATCCGAAAACTATACCCATACAGAACGACATGTTTTTGAAATTGTAGCAAAACTTTTGGTTGACAAATTTTAATTCGTTATTGCATAAATATTAACTTGAAATATCTGTCATTTTCTCCCTACCCAGTTTACCTCTATTACTCATTATGATGTGGACTTGACATCGTTATTGAATCTTATGCAATTTGATTGGATTAAGTTATTATTAGATTACCTTCAAACTGTTCATGCTTTTTCGTACGAGTATATTGATTAAATCAGAGCGTGCATGAATGTGTACAGAAAATTAAATGACCTGCAAACTGGACACTGGACCAGTCCATATTACGTTTTATCAATGAATAGATTTTTTTTTTATTTCCCAAATTACAGGGCCCATAAAGGGCATAAAATCAGATACAATTGATTTACATAATTGGTAACAACAACAATTATAGCGGCATATAAATAGATATTTAGTATATAAGCATTGGTCAGAATCAGATGAACGAAACTTAAGGTATGAAAGGTAACAATTGCCACTTTTTATCTTTTCACATAATTTTCCACATACACATTAGATAAATTATTTTTGATAGCCTATTGCGGAGAAAAAAGAGAAAGTTTACTCTATTAACGTTCTATTCCATTAAATACGCCATTTTTCGAAGATAAATGCAGAAAAACATTTATGAACGGCTACGCCAGGTAAAATTGTTGTTTATCCTAAAAAAAAATACAATTTTCAGTTTCATTAGAATATTATAATAATAATAAATCCCAAATTTATGTAGTCATTAGATAAAGTCCTTATATGTCCGATCTGCCTATTTTTGGACATCAAAAGACAATACGATTTTTTTAAGGTCAATTTCGTCTACCTCACACAATCTTGTTAGGCACTATAATGAAATGGACCTGACATTTATTTCACATGTTTCCTGAAAATTGATAAATATCAAAGCAACATAGTTCTAGTTCGTATAATGACAATTCAATGTCCTGTTTATTTGTGATGACCCCCCTTTTCGGGATTGCATCAGAATTATAGTTATCTCGTATCGCATGAGGATGACACATGTCAACTGAGCAATTATGTTTGGGACTTAGTTTTAAGAAATGATGTCAAAGTAACATTATGAAAATATTTTTAGTAAGCTGAAATATATATTTATTTTTTACATGTTTATGTCTTGTAAGATATTTTATTTCTGTCCCGTTTTTCAACATTTGCGTCTGGAAAGTTGAAATGTTTTAACTGAATGGTTAATTTAAATTAATTATGAAAATGGTTAAAATTAAATCAATAAAGGAAATTATTGCCCAGTTACAAACACTACCAGGGGATAATCCATAATGATTTTTTTTTCAGTTATATGTTTCAGCACATGTATAATTAACCCCAACTTTAGCCTGGCAAACTTGTTGTCTCCTTGTAAAATATAAAACATATTTAAAATGATTTCCTGCTAAAGTCTTGTATTGATATAAAGTTAAAACCGTCTTGCTTCTCAATAGTCAACACTCCTGTCCTGTCAGGTTTAATTCTTATATATATGGATGAAAAATAAAAGTCCACAAAACATTAACATGGCAGCAATTGCTTTTACTGCCTTTAAGGCTTTGATTTTTTTTTACAGAAGAGTGTCCACCATGCACTTGCATTATTTTTATATTAGCAGGTTATGAGAAGAAGTAGACTGAAAGTGATCTAAATCACCACTCCTATCAAGGTTGTTGTTATTGTTGTTGTCATCATCAAAGTAGCAATTCTTTTTCACATTACAACTCAATTTTGTAGTGATTTCCACAATACTATTTTCTCTATTGATAAATGGTTAACCATATTTTCTAATGGCAGCCATCTTTTATTTCAGATCATTCCCTAAGCCACAAATTTTCTGAATGACCATTATTTGATATTCCATGCATAATATTATGATACAAAAAATTCACTGGACAAACAGATTGACTGATGGATACAATGACACAATGCAGGTAGACAGAGGTAGGCAAACAAGGAAATCAAATTAGAGAGCAGTAAATTTGGAAGGCAGTTCAAGATGCGTTTGCTTGTGAGAAGGCTTGCTAAGGCAGCCACAGCTGTTGATAGTGATTGCAACTTAAGAAAAGATGTTTTGTGAGCTGTAAAGCATGTTCATAAGAAGCTTGATACTTAAAATTCAACAATTACTTAAACCAAACCTTAACCTACCTTAAACCAAAACTTTAACCTATCACTTTTCTATGTTCACTAAACTGTGAAATCAGATTCATACCCCTTATTTGGTATATTTATTAAACAATTCCAACTCTTAATTAACATGTGTACTAAGTTTAAAGTTGATGTGACCACAAACTACCCTAAATCCTTTAACCCTCTACTTAACCTGATACAGGAAACAAAATATCCCTCTACAATCTGAGGCACGGAATAATTACAAAAGTTCCATAGGAAACAATAAACAATTAAATCATAATAAAGTATCAGCAATTTGTGTGTATAAATTAAGACTAAGACACCATCTAATTAACCATTAAGATGACCCCCAAAGACAAATTGATTGAGGTCACTTATTAACTGGAGCATAACTGACCATTCACCTCTACAGAAGCCAAGAAAAGTTTGACAAAAATTTTCCTTTCAAGCTCCAGACCAAATAAAAAATCTTTCTTTTCCATAGAAGCAAAAAAGAATTGCATAATTTTTTTCTTGTACAATGGGTGTTGTAAAATTTCAAACTATCAGTAAACAGGAAGTGGCTGCACAGCTGATGTCAAAATTGCTTACACCCTACAACTCAAAATTATCAAGCTCCAGACCAAATATAAAAATCATTCCCTTAAAGAAAAGGCAAGAAAATCTTGACGAAACTTTTCTTTTAGACGGAATGACAGAAATGGACAGACTGACACAAGGAGGGACAGATATACAGACAAATGGACTGGCAGTGGAGTGGTTACTAGACCTGCTTTAGATAATATAGGTGACGCAGGTATCAAGAAATGAGCTGCAAATTCCTGATCCTCAAAAGCATTGGTAGAATAAGTAAATGCACTAATACAACCATTAAGTGCCATTTTCCAATCTATCAAAAACCATACCGTAATTACTGAACAGTAAAACAGAAAATCGTCAATATCGAACTTAATGACCTCGATCCACTTGTCATCAGTTATGATCAGTAACAACATAAAATAGAAATTATTGCGTGCATTTATTATGCGCAATTTTTGAAGAATGGACAAAAATGAGAGACTAATTATTGCGATTTCAGGAAAATCTGCATACTGATGTATGTATCAGATATCAGAATGCGAGTTCTAATTAATGCGAAAACTCACCTAGTCGCATTATTCGCAATAATGAAAACCTTGCAATAATTTCTGAATTTACAGTATTCATATTTGAAAAGCATTGGTGGAACAGTTCATTAGTTAGAGCACAATAAAGACAAAAAGTGTCATTTCAAATATATCAAGAACCATGCATGGCTCCAGAACTGTAAAAGTGAAAATCTTCAATATTAAACCTGACCTTCATTTTGTCACCAGTAACAACATATTTAAATTTGAAAAGCGTTGGTTGAAAGGTTCATAAGTAATTGCATGGAAACTGTTGCCATACTTTACCATTTTTTTAATAACCAGATTTTTCTTTCTGAAACCTGGTTAATAAATATATAGATGTATAAATAGACGGACAAGCATGTGCAATAGCATAATAACAATTTTTTCTAGGTCTGTTTGAATTCATGTGATAGATTAAAATAAAATGCTTCACTGAGCGTAGCTGGATACAACAGCAGAGGTCCAACCCTGAACAGTTGGGGCAAAAATGGACACAATACTCGCGCTTGATACAGGTCTGAATTTGGATTGTAATTAAATATTTGACACATAATAGGTTTCTGACACAGAATAACTGTAGTCAAAGAACTTAGAATTGGTTATATGATTTGAATTTATATTTAATTTTTTGCTTTTGTGCAATACACTTTGCTGTTGCGAATTGACACCCCCTCCCCCCCCTCCCCCCACAAAAAAAATAATAAAATTACCCCCCTTTTTTTTGGCTTTTGTGCCCCAAGTTATTGTCTGGAAACTAGAAAAATGCTTATTTGGGCCCTTTTTTGGCCCCTAATTCCTTAACTGTTGGTACCATAACCCCCAAAATCAATCCCAACCTTCCTTTTGTGGTATTGAACCTTATGGTAAAATTTCATAGAGATCCATTCACTTAAACTAAAGTTATTGTGCGAAAACCAATGTGTCTTTGGACAACGACGACGATGCCAACGTCATACCAATATATGACCGCAAAAATTTTTTGCGGTCGTATAAAAATGTGCAAATCATCATTTTACCTGTAATAAGAATGATTTTTGTAAGACAAACCAGTCGACAAAATAGTTATTTCTGGTGGCTCCCTAGTTTAACTTTTCAATTTTAACATTCTTTTATCTATAATAGATTTTCAAAATTTGGCCAATCAAAATCAAATATTGCTTCTAAGGGAACATTTTATTCATCCAATCAAAACCAAATGATGATCATTTGCAGAAGAACTCCATTACCATTTTCTACAAAGTTTAATTAAAATAAGCTAAAGAGTTTCAGAGAAGAATATCAATATGTGATTCCAATTAGCCTTTGTAGAGTCCGATTCAATTGGACAAAATTCAGAAAGTAAATTTACCATTTCTTCATCTTTCTTGGACTTTTCTACATTCCATGGTTCTATAGAAGTTAAATATACAGCTTTACATGTTCCACCACTAGATACTGGAATTTCAGCAAATCCTCCCATTCTTATACCATTTGAATATTTGTTATTGATTTCTGCTTGAAGATTAGGGACATGTTTCATCAAAGACAATCCTGCTCCAGCAGCAGATTCTAAATTTAAATCTTTTGGTACTGCAGCAACTAAGACATCAGTCTAAAACATAAAACTCAAGATCAATCTTATAATCTAAACTCCAAGTTGAAAAAAAATGTCAAGCAGAAAAAAAAATTTCATGTTATTTGTAATTATTCATTGCACAAATATAATTTAAATATCTCCTCAATATCTGAAAAAGGGCTAAATTGAATATTTATGAACCCCTGAGTACAATGCAGGGTATCCAATAAACTCATCATAGATACCAGGCTTAAGTTTTGGATGCAAGACCAGCTTTCCTTCAACAAAAAACAAATCAATGATGCTAGAATCAAAAATAGTTATAAAGGCCAAATAAATTAGTACAAAGCAAAATCAATCGTGGACATTAAGCAAAAATAACCATGGAAGTTAAGCAAAAACAATCATTTAATCAACTTATCACTTACTGGGAACTTATAACAAAACTCTGCAACAATCTGCTACCTTTAACTGTGTCATAAAATAAAGTATTGGTACCGAAAATACGTTTTATACCAAAAATCAAGATGCTTTAATTTGTGACTGCTTCAGGGAATATGCAACAAAATCTAATTTATTACAAATAAGTGTTGAATTGAATGCAAACAGTCTGAATGCTTATTATATTGACATGAAATGTATTATCAAACCTGACATAAAACAGTTACTAGTTAATAAGATAAAGTTTGAAATCGTTTATGATTTTTAGTGTCTAATCAAATAAACTGTTATCACAGAGATATGTCTCGCCTTTTTGATAATGCAAATGTTGAAATTAAAATAGCAATACTTTAACATGTAAGTAATGCAAATATTCAAAGTCATGAACCATGACTGAAGGTACATGGCTAAACAATCTCCATGGAATGAGATGTGCCAATGCTAATACAACTGCATACCAAATACCATTGACTTATTATAAGTCGTTCCCTTTAAACAAACCTAAACACAAACATTAACTTGTAAACTATGTAAAAGTTTCAAAGTCAATGAACCATGATCAGGGGTGGGGCTATATAATCTCCATGGAAACGATACTTGCAAATGCCAATAAATTTGCATACCAAATATCATTGACTTAACATTAGCAGTACATCTTAAACTGATCTAATCACAAACTAATACATGTAAACTAAGCAAAAGTTTCAAAGTAAATAGACCATGACTGAGGGGGCGGGGCCAAATATTCTCCAAGGAAATGAGATGTGCTAATGCTTATACAACTGAACAGCAATTAACATTGGCCTACCACTAATGGTTCCCCTTGAACTGACCTAATCACAAACTAATACATGTTAACGTAGCAAAATTTTCAAAGTCTATAGACCATGACTAAGGGAGCGGAGCCAAATAATCTCTATGGAGATGAGATATGCCAATGCTTATACAACTGCATACCAAATATCATTGACCTACCACTAGTGGTTTCCCATAAATTGACCTAATCACAAACTAATACATGTAAACTATGAAAAGTTTCAAAGTCAATAGACCTTGACTGAGGGGGCGGGGCCAAATAATCTCTATGGTAATGAGATGTGCCAATGCTAATACAACTGCATACCAAATATCATTGACCTACCTCTAGTGGTTCACAATGAACTAGACCTAATCACAAACTAATACATTGTTGACGCAGCCGCCGGAAACAGAATACCTATGTCTCGCTTTTTGACTCCGTCAAGGCGAGACAAAAATGTGACAGACATAAAAATACATGAGTGAACATGAATGTCTCGCCTGTTTTACTTATCATTGAATTCATATTAAAAGTCTGTAACATGAAGGTTTTACTACAAGTATCACATAAACTTAACATTATCAATGTTCTATGAAAATGAGGTCAAGGTCAGATGAACCATGCCAGACAGACATGTACACCTTACAATCATTCCATACACCAAATATAGTTGACCTATTGCTTATAGTATCTGAGATATAGACTTGACCACATACCTTTATCCTATTACTCATAATAAGTGAGTATTTTACTTAACAAAAAAACTAATATTTTTTCAAGCAGTCACTAAACCATGAAAATGAGGTCAAGGACAATGGACATATGACAGACGGAATCATAACATAAGGTATTTGCACACAAGGTATGCAGCATCAAGGTCTTCCACTTTTGAAATTTAAAGATTTAAACAAATAGTTATCGCCACCACTGTCTCCGGATTGTAATACCTATGTCTCGCATACTGCAACTTTAGTCGCAGACGAGACAAAAATTGACAGCAGAGATAAAGTGGTATTTTCTCCTTTAAAGTTGGAGTATAGCTATCAACAGGTCTTCAATAACTTTGTTTTAACCAATCTTGGCATCTATTATAATTCACTTAAATATACCAAGTAATTTTCATAATAATGTAAGCACAGTGTTGTTTCATAAAAGAGCATTAACAAGATGTAATATAATCTTAACTTTTTAAAGCAATCACTCAGCAGTTCTCAAGATTCTATATTGGACCAAGAAGTGTAAATTAATTCTAATAATTTTCATCAATCAATGCTATTTTTATACTTTTAATTTTTGTAGCTCATTATTTACTTGTATATGTTATATATTTTAAATTCTTTTAGAGGTTATATATTTTAAATTTCAGAGGTTATATATTTTAAATTCATTTAGAGGTTATATATATTAAATTCTTTCAGAGGTTATATATTTTAAATTCTTTTAGAGGTTATATATTTCAAATTCTTTATCTATGATAAATATACATACTGTCATTTTTCCAAGGTCACCCTTTACAACAGTAACTGTTATATTATTTTTCTTGTTAGGACCAGTTGCTTTTTCTATAATATAAAACAAGGCAATCATGTACAGTGAGTATGCTGTGATTGAATAGACTACATTTAACAGCAAAATGATATATTTTCTATTGATAACTAAACATTGAATTATCAAATAAATTATTAATATCACAACCATCCTTAAACAATTATATTTAAAGGGTTTCATAGAAAAAACAACAAAATTTAAGAGCCTGAGCTGGCATAAACAAGATTTAAAAACAAATGTTTTAGATGAATTAAGGTCAAATAACAGTAATCCCTTTAGGTCTTCTAAATTTGTCTTTATACTGTGTGCCTTTAAACTATCAATATAACTAGAGGCTCTAAAGAGCCGGTGTCGCTCACATTGGTTTATGTGCATATTCAACAAAGGACACTCTCCAACATTGTAGACGAGAATAGAATTCATGACAAAAATCTGTTTTGTTGATCTTGTATTACTGATCATCTTGTCTATTTAGTTTCTCTAAATAAAATCCTCATTTAAGGGCAATCACTGCTATAAAGAGTGACAGTCTACTAACTATATCGGCAAATTTGACTTGTTAGTAGATCTTGCCTTGCTGATCATTTTTGTGATTTAAAGTGTCTACTTATCTAATATAATTTTTATCAAATAGGGCAAAACTCAAAAAAAAAAAATGGTAAAAATCGTCATTAAAGAGCAATAACTCCAATAAGGAGTCGTCAAACAATTTCCTCCAAATTGTCTTCATTGTAGATCTTGTCTTGCTGATCATTTTTGCTTATTTACGTTTCTATCTATCTACTATAATTTTTAAGATACAAGGCAAAAACGCAAAAAATTGGTAAAAATCATCATCAAAGGGCAATAACTCTAACAAGGAGTCGAATGACGATTTCGACCATGTTAGACTTGTTTGTAGAACTTGTCTTACTGATCTTTTTTGCATTTTAAAGTTTCTCTCTATCTATCATAGAAATTGAAATAAAATGGTAAAATTTGTCATATCTATCATAGAAAATGAAAAAAAATGGTAAAATTTGTCATTTAAGGGCAATAACTCCAATTAGAAGATGTCGGACAGTTCTGACTTATATGGACAATTGGTAGAGCTAAACATTCTGATCATTTTTGCTCGTGTCAGATTTGCTCTATTTATAACGGTTTTCAAAATAAGATGAAACTTGCATTTACCCCTATGTTCTATTTTTATCCTTGTCGGCCATCTTGGATGGCAGGCTGGGTCATCTGACCTTTTTTTTTAAAAAGATACCCAAATGATGATTGTGGCCAAGTTTGGTTAAGTTTGGCCCAGCAGTTTCAGAGGAGAAGATTTTTGTAAAAGTTAATGATGGACGCCAAGTGATGAGAAAAGCAGCTCACTTGGCCCTTTGGGCCAGATGAGCTAAAAATAAGAAGATGTGGTGTGATTTCCAATGAGACAACTCTCTACCAGAGTCCAAATGACATAGTAGTTAACAACTATAGGTCACCTTATGGCCTTTAACAATCAGCAAAACCCATGCCGCATAGTAAACTATAAAAGGCCCAGAAATGACAAATATAAAAATTCAAACAAGAAAATAACCGCCTCATCTATGAGGATAGAAATGTCCTTTACCATCAGGCGTCAAATGGTCATTTTCATCTACCGTTAGCATCAAATTGGTTAAAATGTATAGGAGGTTTCAAATAATTATCGGTTACCATTATTTTTGCAAAGAATTTAAAGTGATTTGTCAAAATCAGTCGATCTTTTTTATTGTCATAAAGAAAATGTACATTTTATCGTCATGCACCAAAAATTACCGCTAACATCATTTGGCAAGATTTTTTACTGTTATTTGTCATGAAGGTATCCCCATTATGACACTCATCTATGTACAAAATATCACACCCATCTCTTTGTTAAAAAGGAAAGCATTGTTCATGAAACAACACAAATACAATCCAAACAAACAATTGTCCGATTTTCTTTCTATAAATATATATATAATGTGTAACCTAGCTACCTAGTCCATGATGTCCCTTTGGATCTAGTCTATGGGCTTCCTCATCTTTGAATGCCTGAAAATATGAAATATATAATACTAAAATATACCAGCATTTATCAGTCACTATTATAAAGGTATAATATTGTTTGAAGTTAAACAATCTCAGACCCAAACTATAAGCAATATATGTTATGTATGTAGAATAAAGTCATTTTAGACTTTTTTACATGTCTATGGTAGTAGTCTACTTGAATGGTCAGTTAGAACGGGAAAAGTTTATAAACTACAAGCAATACCAATTAAATATAAGAATAAAACAACTTCCTATTACACATAACCTTATTTTATTAGAGATTGCAGTTTGTTGTGGAAGTTCTTTTTTTTTGTGTGTCATCTTTAAGGAAAAGGGTGTCAGCTCTCCTATTATCAGCTGGCAACCATGTCCTTATATTCAAATTGGTATTTTTATTGTTGTTATTATTATCATTATGAATAAAATGAAACAGTGAAAGTCACACCACCCAAATTTGAACTTGATCTTGGTTTGGTGGTAATAACCATTGTGTGTAAGTTTCATAACATTTGGTTGAGGCAAACTAAACTTAGAAAACGGAAACCAATTTAGGCGGCATACAAATGTCATAAAACCTGGTTAAATAGGGTTCATTGGTAGCCTAGGGGATACCTTTGTCCACAAGTATCTGAATAGTATCTATGTATTCTAACAGTCTACGAAAAGATGATTTTGATTGAGTTTGAGAAGATTTGGCCTTCTAGTTTCATTGAGAAGATTAGAAATTTGGGAAATTTATACTAGAACATGTAAATAAAAACTTTAGCTGCACATGTTTGGGATATTGTGTCCAAAGGACACCTGTTCAGTAACTGGAAAATCTTGGTCAAACCCTGTATTTGGCATAAGCATGTATTCAAAATACGGGTAATGAATAACATATTTTAAGACATGTCATTTACCTGAATTGTGTCATCATCAAAACACAAAAATCTAACATCCTTTAAATTACTCCCAGTCTTATCAAATTCACAGACTGTTGTATACATCAATTCTGCTACTTTATCACGAGGATAACTGAAAGCACCAGTTCCCATGGCAGGTAAAACTATTGACTTGTAACCAGAGGCATTCTTTAAACAAGCATTTAAGCTGTCCTGCAGAGTCTTAAAAGAAATGATGTACTGAAATTTTTTTTCTATTTTGCAAAAATACATTTTCCTATCAAATTGAAAGTTAAACTGAAATTCATGATGCAACCTTCCTCTGGAGACATAGTTCATGGTTTCCTCCAGTTTCCCTTCACAGGCCTCATTATATTTTGCAATTGTTTGTGCTGTGCTCAGGAGTATTATATGTCATACTAAACATTTTTAATATTACTTATGGTGTATACATGTACATGTATATGAATGGCTAAGTAAAAGATTTGAAGAAAATTATTTTCAGAATAATAAAGTTTGCTAGAAAATATCATGTTAAATACATGCTACCTCATATCATATTTTTACTGGGATTTTATATCAATTATCACTGTACAAGTTTTCAATGAAAGTGCATTAAGCCAACTGGAGCATTCAAATTACACAAGAAAAAATCAAGACAGATCAAAGACCTACATAAATATAATTCAAGTTACAAACCTTTTCAACACCAGTTTTCCATGATGGTAAAGCAGCAAGAAAGACTTTTTGACAGTTCAGGCTATGACCTTGAAGAACAGCAATATCACCATGTTTAATACCATCTGAGTATTTAATCTTGATTTCTAGAAGTAAACCTTGCCCTGCTCCTTTGACAAGATCACTACCTGCTTTACCAGTCAAGTCTAACGAGGCATTGGTGGAACAGACAATTACATCAGCCTGAAATATAGACTTTTTATTTCCGTTTGTGCTTCAAACAAGGTGTTAAAAGGAAATAAACTATTATTTTAGCTACTGCTTCTCTTATACTCCTGTAATTGACTTTCCTCAGTTCAAATCAAATATTATCTTGAGCTGTCCTCAATGCCAGACTATACCCCCCCCCCTCCCTCCTTTACACCCATTAAAGTTGCTGCTGTGGAATTCAATATTGAGACAATGACATTTTGAGAATTTTGGCCTTCAGCCATATCTATGTAAAGGTCAATCAACTTTATTGGGGTTAAAGGTCAAAGCCACAATGACCTAATGTTACCGACAAATCACCTGCCCATAATGTATCTACACACTTAGTTTGACTTAGTTCGGAAACCCAAGTTCTCCAGAAAACAGTTATGCACGAGATGCCATTAACTATCATAGAGTCAAGCAAGTTTGGGTCAAGGGTCAAGGTCGAAGTCAGAGTGACCTGATTCTGGTATTTGATAAATCCCGTGATGCTTTTGCATACAAAGTTTTGTCAATCTAAGTGCTACGGTACAAAAATTATGCACCGTACACAAATCAGACAATGTTTTCCCATCATAGGGGTCAAAGTCAAGGTCAGTATGATGTTTCTGCATACAAAGTTTGGTCAATCTCAGTGCTCAAGTACAAAAGTTATGTGCCAAACACAAATCAGACAATGTTTTACTATCATAGAGGTCAAGGGTCAAAGTCAAGGTCAGAGTGACCTGACTTTGATACATGACACCCATCCCATGATGCATCAGCATACAAAGTTTGGTAAACCTACAGTACAAAAGTTATGTGCAGGAAAGAAATCAGTCAAGGTTTTACTATCATAGGGATCAAAGGTAAAAGTCAAGGTCAGAGTGCCCCGACTTCTGGTATATATGACACACCCCAGCCCATGATGCAACTCCATACCAAGTTTGATTAACCTAAGTTTTACTGTACAAAAGTTACCGTACATGAAGTGGGACAGACAGGCAGATGGATGGACTGACAAGGTGATTCCTAAACACGCAGTGCAAGCAGTTTTGGTTAATATAGGTAAGGAGTTAATGTATCATTTTATATCTGTTTACACAACTACATTTTGACATTTACGGATGTATAAGTCTGCAGTCATGTCAGCATAGTATTGAGTTCTGTTTTGTTTTTTTAAAGTGCAGGATTTCTGATTAAATCAAGAGTTTAAAACTTACCTGTATAATTGAGACATTTGTTGAGCAGAAATATTTGTCTATACGATTTTAAAACATCTTGTTCAAATATAACTATTGTTTATGAGTATTATTGCAGATTTCTTAAGACTTTTATATATATATATATATATATATATATATAAGAAAATTAATAAAAGATAATAACGGTTTCAATTCATCACATTTACTAACGCTTTCACAGATCTTCAGGTAATGTGACTTGTATACATAAGTCAATGTAAGTGTTATAAAACAATTGATTGACGTTAACAATAGTATGACGTTAACAAATACAAGGGAGACTAAGCTACTAATGTCATTTTAAAATTTGAGTAAAGTCTTTAAAATGTTATTTAAGGAAAAATTAAAATATCATTTATCATTTAATCCCGGGATGAGAATGTTTATGAAAAATTCTTCTTTTTTCTTCCGGAGAAAATCATTTTGACGATTGACCATATACAATGGAAATATTTTAAATCGTCCATTAGAACAATGATGGAAATGGTCGTTAGCTAGAATGATTGTTAAATCTTCATGGTTGGTTTGCTGCCTATGAACAGTCATTCTAGTCCGCAGTTTTTTTTTTGTCTCTCCAATATAGAATTCCTCACAATTAGAACATATGAGAGAATAAATGACGTTTGAACTTTTACAAGACATGTTTTGTTTAACTGTGAAATGCTTTCCATTTTTAAAATAAATTGAACTTTCTTCTATCAAATCTGGACATGTCATACATCGTTTATCAGTTCATTTTCTAACAATAGGCAAAGTTTCATTAAAGTCAAATTTTGAAGATGTTAGATATATCATTTTAGACTTTTTGACTGTCTTTTACTGTTGATAATCTTCTTTTTTTGTAAGACTTTGTTCATTTTTTCACTTTTGTGTAAATTATTTTCAATTTGTTGCATGAAACTAAATATGTCATAATCTCGTGGATTATATGTTGTTATATATTAATCATAATCTCGTGGATTATATGTTGTTATATATTAATCATAATCTCGTGGATTATATGTTGTTATATATTAATCATAATCTCGTGGATTATATGTTGTTTTATATATATATATATATGTGTGTAATTACTTACTTGTTGTTTACTAAGACCCTGTTTTAGCACCAATGTGATTTTAGTTTTGTTTTTGCAAACATATGGTCCTGTCTTAGGGACTTTATGTCCTTTCTGTGGAAACTGTTTCCCATGCATTTTTCTTCCAGTATCTAATAAAATAGAGACATAGATTGGAAACTACCATTGAAGATATTAGCTACCTGCAAACTCATTTTGATGCTTTTCAACAATATGTAAGACCATAAAAGTAGGCCCTATGGTCCTTGATTGATCTGCTCCATCATTTCCAAGGAATAGACAGTTTTTTTTTGGTTTTTGCTTACTTGAAATATGCCATATATATTAAACATAAATTTTCACATTCTACAATTTTTACTTTCCTTTTATTTTCAATTTGTTGCACCACTTCGTCCGCTGCCAGAATTTTATCAACCTCAGATCATCTACTATAACTAAACAGACTATTTCTGAACAATAGTATATGGACTATAAAAAGATTTATTTTATAAGTCATTTGATAAACACATCTTTCTTGTAGTGGGAATAGAATCATATTTATTTGTGTCTTTAATTAAGAGGAGTTTCAGAAAGAAAAAATTATTTATACATTTCTGTTTATGGATTATAATGAAAATGTGTTTTTACCATTTGATAAATATTCAATGTATAGAATAATCAAATAGAAATGATATGGGATTTGTTAACAGGTAATAAATAATAAAGTCAAAATTATTTAACTCATAAGGGTTTACTCCATAAAAATGATTTATGAAATTTTATATCATTTTATTTGTTTAGCCATTTTATCAGAAGATATAAATTTTTAACTAAACATTAAAAAATGATAATTGATGCATACTCCACAAAATTCTGAATTACAGTAACTGCCAAATTAATGAATTGTACTCACTTTGTCTGTGGAAATTTTGAGCTGCATAATCCATTACAAAATCTTCCTCTGACTGTTCATGTTGATAGACTTGTTTTGGTTTTGCCCCACACTTGAGGTTTTCATCCACCAATATAATAGTTTCTGTGTCATCTTCTATTTGCTCAAGTATATTCGAAGTCTTGTGCTTATTATCAAATAATGAATCAATACCTGGTTTCGAAATACTGTGCATGTCTGGTTGACCAATTCTTCGGATTTTATCATTTATTCCCTCTTTTGCCATGGTAATCCCAATTTTGGTACCAGATAGATATACCATATTTCTTCTAAATTCCATCTTCAGTGAATGTTTACTCTGATCAAATTCTAGAATTGATTTCCAACTGTTGCAGTGCTTTTCAAGATATTTCATGACTCCATCATCTTGAATTACAACAGTATCAGTGTATATGGAATGGCTGACAATGAAATCATTTAATTCCACCATTATACCATCAAGAAGCAGACTCCTAGCAGTGACAACAATGCTGTCACCCTGACTGTCATCTATAATACAAGTGCCACTGAAATCATTTTGTATTTCTTCCTTTTTGTCAGTCCACTCATCAATTGTGAGTACAATCTGATTTGTTGAATCTAATACAATTTTTTCTTCTTCTATTTCATCCTTGATTATCTTTTCTACCAGTTTTTTCTTGTTTTGGCAATTTGTGCAAACTTTAACTACTGGTGGTTTAACTTCTATAACGACATGGAGATGGTTATCCCTAATGTTCTCCACAATTGTCTGAAGTATAACGTCCTTCTCCAGCAGTTTACATTTATTCATGGAAAGATCATCTATTTGCCAAAGTTCATAATCATTTTTTGCCTCATAAATTTTTATTTCTGCAGACCTTATATCATCAGGAACACCTATCAATGTAACCTGTCCAGTAGTGTCGTCTGCTTCAATATTTAAATCATCTGCCAAGGACTGCAGATCATCAAGCACATGAACCTCTTTCAATAAAGCAAGGTGTAATGGACTTATATTCTTCATTGTTTTTGATGTGATTTTATTCTTTCTATCTAATTTCTCTTGAATTTCTATCTTCTTTGCTGAGATTTGGTTATGGAAGTTTTCAACAATTTTGGATTCACCGACAAAAACAAATTTCCGTTGAGAATCATCACTAAACAAAACTGTCAATTCTTCAGATGTATGACTAATTTTAGTTTTGTTGATATATTCAAGTAGTGAATCTTTTATTGCATCATTAATCTGTATTTCCTTTTTGTGAGCACAACATTTAACAAATTCTTCCCATGCTTTTCTTATATCCTTTTCCCATGTTTTAACTTTCTGTCTAGTATCTTTGTTTTTAGGGTCAAGTGTACATTCAATATGCATTTCATCCTTTTGCATCAATCGACCATGATGTGCTTTAAGTTTTGCATCACATACTGATGTAATTTCTATGATGAAAGATTTGATATGACTATCTGGAACAGATAGTTTGAAAGGAGCAGGAATGGAAACTCTATGCAAATTGTGATCCCAACACATCCCATGGTCACAATAATACATTGGTGAAACAATAACTTCACACCCACTGATTTTAATATTGGTATCCTTAAGAATTTTTTCAACTTCTGAAAAAAATAATGTTAGATTTTAAACATCAAATAGTCTGTTTACAAAAGTTTTAAGTAATAATGGCCTCCTTCTGTCAGATTTGTTCAAAGTTTACCCTATAATTCAATAAATGCAAAATCAAACTCCGCTACACTTCCAGCTGACCCAAGAACACAGTTATTTTGTAGTGCATTCCTTTTAGACCATAAATGCAAAAAAATTTGCATCTGCACTTTCTTAATAAAATTTGTATAGTATAGTTTGTGACTTATTAAATTAAAATTATAGATAAACTGTACACACAGAGATATGTCTCCCCTTTTCATAATTTTGATAGCATAATGTAAATGTTGAATTCAAAATTGTAATATTCAAACATGTTAACTATGCAAAACATTTAAAGTCAATGAATTATGATTGAAGGTGGAGGGCCAAATTTAACACCTCCATAGAAATGAGAAATGGGTATGCTTACAAAACTAAATAGTTTTACCAAATACTATTTACTTATCATAAGTGGTTCCCTTTAGACTAACCTAGACACAAACTTTAACTTGTCAACTCTGCAAAAATTTCAATCAAACTAGAGGCTCTCAAGAGCCTGTGTCGCTCACCTGTGTCTACTGTGGTTTTGGAAATCATGTAAAATAAGGTTAAAATCATAATAAATAGTATTAGATACCCTATTAATAATGATTGAGGCCAAGTTTGGTTTAATTCGGCCCAGTAGTTAAATTTAAAGCAGGTCAACCCATTGTAGTCTTACAATAGTTACTGAAGACCCCTTATCATTATTTAAATCAGTTTTCAAGTTGTGACCATTTGAAATTGTTTTTTTACAATTTTCCCATAGACTTCTATAGTAAACCCCTATGTTCTATTTTTAGCCATGGCGGCCATGTTGGTTGGATGACAGGGTCATCGGATACATTTTTTCAATCAAGATACCCTATTGAAAATTGTGGCTTAGTTTAATTCTATTTGGCCCAGTAGATTAAGTGGAGAAGATTTTTGTAAAAGATTACTAAAAAATTTACGAAAAATTGTGAAAAATTGACTTTAAAGGACAATAACTCCTGAAGGGGTCAATTAGCAATTTTAATCATGTTGACTTATTTGTAGAGTTTACTTTGCTGAACATTATTGCTGTTTACAGTTTATCTTTATCTATTATAATATTCAAGATAATAACCAATAAAATGCTCCGCTGGGGCGCAGCTTGATACGACCACAGAGGTCGAACCCTGAACAGTTGGGGCAAGTATGGACACAACATTCAAGCTTGATACAGCACTGAATTTGGATTGTAATTAAATATTTGACACAGCATAGGTTTCTGACACAGAATGAAAGTGGTCTAAGAACTTAAAAATTTTCAATTTACCTATTCATACATGTGATGGACTGTGAAACTCAGATCAGGAGATTGGGAAATTTTGGTCAGGAGATTAGGACTCAGATCAGGAGGTTTTTAATCGACATTAATTTTGTTGTAAATGTAACCGTGTGCTGTAAAAATGGTCTTTTAAAGTGTGTTTTCTTCAACTTTCCAACCAATTTATTATGTTTATAGTACCCTTGTACTTATAAAGTTTCTCCATCTTTATATTCTACATGTTCAATCTAACATTGTTTTTTTCCAGTATGTTCTTTAAATTTTTTACTTCATATTCTATAAAACAATCATTGCAACCAGAACATTTGTTTAGCTGTCTGCAAATAGTTTTTTTTTTTTTTTTTTTTCTCTTGCAAATAGTTTTTATTTGCAAACTCAGAAATTCATTCTATCTATATAATAGTTAGGGTCATAGTGATAATATATAAATTTCAATTTAAGCCTTAAAAGGAAGTATAGAATCCTCAAATAATTTTCAAATTATTATTTTTTTATTTGTCCTAAGACATTTAAAATCATTTAATAACCATCCTTTTATGATTATTTGTTCAATTTATATTTTATTTATATTCTTTTAAAAATTTTCATTATTAAAAGGAAAGTAACTTAAAACAGGATAAATCAAGGGAAGTAACCCAATAAATACACAGTTTTTGTTACACAACGGCAGTTAGCCTGAGGTAAAAATCGTTGCTTACCAGTATGTTTGACACCCAAGCTGACAAGTGAAGCCATATAATTATGCATGTTAATTGATTTACAGGTAAAATATAACTTCAGGTAATGTCAGTTACACCAGATGCCTGAGATGTTATGTTGGGCAGAAATTTTTCATTCATGAAAAATTTCATACACGGGATTTTTTCAACGGGAGGGGGGAGGAGACCCCTGAAAACGGGATTATTGTACTCCCGTCGGGAGGTTCACATGTATGCCTATTCAAACCATATCATTATTATTTGCTTTTATATATAAATCAGAAATAACCAATTTAAAATGGAAAATGTTAAAGAAAAAAAAGGAAAAAAAAAATCCCCCCCCCCCAATTTTTTGAACCCCCTTATGATTCATCTCCCCCAAACTCAATCCCAGCTTTCCCTTTGTGGTATGGTACCTTGCAGTACAATTTCAGAGAGATTCATACACTTGAACACAAGTTATTGTCTGGAAACTAGAAAAATGCTTGTTTTTTGGCCCCTTTTTGGCCCCAAATTCCTAAACGTTTAGGGCAATTACCCCCAAACTCAATTCCAGCTTTCCCTTTGTGATATGGAACCTTGAAGTACAATTTCATAAAGATCCATACACTTACACACAAGTTATTGTCCTGAAACTAGAAAAATGCATGTTTTTTTTGCCCTTTTATGGCCCCTAATTACTAAAATTTTGAGGGAAAACCCCCAAAATCAATCCCAGCCTTCCCTTTGTGATATGGAAACTTGTAGTACAATTTCATAAAGATCCATACACTTACAAACAAGTTATTGTCATGAAACTAGAAAAATGCTTGTTTTTTGCCCCTTTTTGGCCCCTAATTCCTAATATTTGGAGGAAATTACCCCAAAAATCAATCCCAGTATTCCCTTTGTGATATGGAACCTTGTAGTACAATTTCATAAAGATCCATACACTTACAAACAAGTTATTGTCATGAAACTAGAAAAATGCTTGTTTTTTGCCCCTTTTGGCCCCTAATTCCTAAAATTTGGAGACAATTACCCCCAAAATCAATCCCAGCATTCCCTTTGTGATATGGAACCTTGTGGTACAATGTCAGAGAGATCCATACACTTACACACAAGTTATGTCTGGAAGTTACAAAAATGCTTATTTTTGGCCCCTTTTGGCCCCTAATTCCTTAACTGTTAGTACCATAACCCCCAAAATCAATCCCCACCTTCCTTTTGTGGTATTGAACCTTATGGTAAAATTTCAATGAGATCCATTCACTTAAACTAAAGTTAGAGTGCGAAAAACTAATGTGTATTCGGACGACGACGCCGGACGACGACGACGACGACGACGCCAACGTCATACCAATATACGACCACAAAAATTTTTTTGCGGTCGTATAAAAACTGCAAAATTTCCTTAAAATTACCAATTCAGGGGCAGCAACCCAACAACAGGTGGTCTAATGCGTCTGAAAATTTCAGGGAAGATAGATCTTGACCTGATGAACATTTTTACCCCCATGTCAGATTTGCTCTAAATTCTTTAGTTTCAGAGATATAAGCCAAACTGCATTTTACCCCCATGTTCTATTTTTAGCTATGGCGGCCATCTTGCATGATGGGCGGGGTCATCGGTTATATTTTTAAAACTAGATACCCTAAGGATGATTTAGGCCAAGTTTGGTTTAATTTGGCCCAGTAGCTTCAGAGGAGAAGATTTTTGTAAAAGATTACAAAAATTTACAAAAGAATGTGAAAAATTGACTTTAAAGGGCAATTACTTCTTATGGGGTCAATTGACAATGTTGGTCATGTTGACTTATTTGTAGATCTTACTTTGCTGAACAATTTTGCTGTTTACAGTTTATCTCTATCTATTATAATATTCAAGATAACCAAAAACTGCAAAATTTCCTTAAAATTACCAATTCAGGGGCAGCAACCCAACAACGGGTTGTCTGATGCGTCTGAAAATTTCAGGGCAGTCAGGGCAGATAGATCTTGACCTGATGAACATTTTTACCCTGTCAGATTTGCTCTAAATGCTTTAGTTTCAGAGATATAAGCCAAAAACTGCATTTTACCCCCATGTTCTATTTTTAGCCATGGCGGCCATCTTGGTTGATGGGCAGGGTCATCGGATACATTTTTAAACTAGATACCCTAAGATTGACACGTCACCAGTGTCTGAGCAGAAAGTTGTTGAACCAGGGGTATGTTAAAGAACGTCTCATCCTTTTTCTAAAAAAAGTTCATCGGAAGGTACCAAGACCTTGTTGATAAATATTCTGTATCAACTTCACAAATAATACATGATGGTCTTGAAGTATAGATTCTGCGTACTGACGCTGTTTATCATCTTAATAACATGTTAAAGTGTTCTTTTATTTGTCTTTTTTCATATTGCTTTTACTGTTTGGTCTGTTTTTGGTGATATACATTTGAGGTGGCTCTATACTTATGCATCCCGTCATTGTGTTGTTTGTATTATTTTTCATTTTTACTTGTGTGCTTTGTCCGTGTACTTTTTATGTTTCTTTGATACATATGACGTGTCTCTGTACTTTAAACATCCCACCATTGTGTTATTGTTCTATTATAATTTTTGCATTCTTTGAACGACAAAATTATTTTATATCTCTACCTGTGTGACGTTTACATTCTGACGTCAAACACGCGATTCTACGCCAGAGTTAATGTTAAAATTACGATTCGGTCCCATTGCTTAAAATCCCTAGATCCTTTATGGGTTGATTTGGCATACATTTGGCTGCATTGAATACCTGTTAGTGACCTTCTGCTGTTGTCTGTTCTATGGTCGGGTTGTTGTCTCTTTGACACATTCCCCATTTCCATTCTCAATTTTATAAATAAAATACAAAAATAAGTAAGCAATGAACGAGGTTGTTAAATGTGATATATGCTTTTTTGTGCTTCTTTGTTAAATATTTGTTTGTTTTTGTTGTGATTAAGATTGTGACACGGTGTTGACTGCTGTACCCCTATTTTGACATTTTTACCTATTATATCTGTTTGTTTTATTCACACATCATTGTCAATATAATGGAATTTGATACAACTGTCATAAAAGTGAGAGGTTTAGCGCTATAAAACCAGGTTCAATCCACCATTTTCTACATAAGAAAATGCCTGTACCAAGTCAGGAATATGACAGTTGTTGTCCATTCATTTGATGTGTTTGTGCTTTTGATTTTGCCATTTGATTAGGGACTTTCCGTTTTGAATTTTCCTCGGAGTTCAGTATTTTTGTGATTTAACTTTTTAGGCCAAGTTTGGTTTTATTTGGCCCAGTAGTTTCAGAGAAGAAGATTTTTGTAAAAGTTAATGGACGACGACGGCAGACGACGGATGCCAAGTGATGAGAAAAGCTCACTTGGCCCTTTTGGGCCAGTTGAGCTAAAACACTGAAATAAATCATCTCTGTTTATTTGGAGGGCCAAATTGACTTCTTATTTACTTCACATTTTATGAATTTTGAAACTGCACTATTTTCACAGCATCTAGGTTTGGATATGACACTTGCAATAGTTCTACATGTATAACGATAACTTTACATAAAGGGATAGTCAATATCTTTGTTGGATCACAAGTCAAATGATGTTTCTTAATTTATTGTATTTATATCAATAATGATTTTTTTAAATGCTTTAATTAACAAGCTTTTCAGACACCTACCTGAATTATCCTTAAACTTTGCTGAAATAAATCCTTCTTCAGTGGTATAAACTCTCTGAACAGAAAGTTTCCTTTTGGATTCTAAATAATTCCTGAAAGTATCTTCTGTTAATTTGTCATCATGGGAACTGGCTATAACTAACTTTGGTGGATCAACTTCTCCAAATTCCAAATTAATACTTGTCATTTTTTTAGTTCTACATGATTCTCTAAGCTTTTCTATATCTAAATATATATGAATTATATGTTACATTACAGTTTATCTGATAGATGAAATAAAAGAGTAAAACTGTATACATTAAAAATAAATTCTGTTTTAATGATATAAAATAATCATATGGTTACCAACTTAGTTTTTTTGTCTAATAATCAATCTGTTACCTAGTTGGTAGTGAAAAATGTAAAAAATAAATGTTTTACAGCCTGCAAAGTGATGACGTTAAGATTATTTTGACATTTTGTGGTATTTTTTCACATATAAAACCACTATGCATGATGTATACCGTAAAAACGAAATTGGTGACCCTATCATTATTTTACATCATTAAAACAGAAATATATGTATCAACAACATATAGTTTTTAAGAAAAATCTATGTATTAGAAATTAGAGATTTGATGATTTTAAGACAACATTAAGAAGGTTTTTTGCAGATTTTATGTGCTTTCTATGCACATATTCACCTATTTTGAAAGAATTAAATCAGTAATATTTCGGATAATAAAAGAGATAAATGCATTATTTTTTTCAATTTTCAGTTAAAGTTCAACAAGACAGTGCTGTATGCAAAATTTTACCAAAAACTGTGACATAGCCCATTTACTATAACTTGACTTTAACAGACCATAATCAACTACAACAGAAGCAAAGTTATGACAATATTTATAAAACCACCCATACAACCATGGTTGCCACCATTACACAATCAGTGTTTTCAGAGTTCATTACATATGTGGGAGAAGTTGTTTTTATGACGCCATTTACCAGTTTGTGGATAATGCCCAACATCAGGTGATGAGAAAAGCTCTTTTGGACTTTTTGGGCCAGGTGAGCTAAAAATAATAACTTACCTATCTTATCCTCAAATACAACAACAGCATGATCTTCCTTGTCCCTCATGGATTCTGCAGTAATTATCTCAAGTTTGGCTCTTATTTCCAGATAATTGAAGACTGATTCAGTAGTTGTATCCTTGCCAATACCAGACACACATATATAACACTTCTCTGGTCCCTTAAACATATAGATACTAGATTTGAATTTTACAACAAGTAATGCTTTAAGATAGTAACCTTCTAACAATACTGATTGACAGAAAAATCACATATTTTAAATTGTTATTTATATTATATGACACTCTATGTACTGGTCTGTAAGTAGAAGATGTTTTACATGTCACTGCCAATATAAGGTCCTAAGTTTAAACTATTGCAGCAAAAACAGCCATTTTGAATTTCATATCATAATTAAAGAACCATAAGAGAGCAAGTTCACACACCACCTATATAAAGGGGAGAAGTGTTGAGTGACCTGATGGAATTGTTTTTTCTGTTAATTTTTAGGTATCATGCTTGTATTCTCTGTACTGGTTTCAGTTCAAGATTAATTAATCCACTTTATGGCATAGACTGATCTCGTGACAAAAGTTTGGTAACACTGTCAACATAACCAGTGTTTGAAATTAACCATTTCATCAGTTTCTTAAGGTGTTATTGTTTTTACAGCACATAAATTAAGATTGATCCAAGTTAGCTTAACGACCTTTTCATTATTATTATTCTTAAAGGTTATTACTTTAACACAGTTATAAGATTGCTGCGCTGTAGAGGAAATGTTCCCATTTGCTATGTAAATTAGGAATAAAATTATAAGTTCAGATAATAGAGTTGTACAACAGAAACATTATAACATTATAAATTAATAAGTGTATTTCAAGTTTTTGTATTTGGTGCTGTTCCTGTATTCAATAGTCTTAACATGGTGTCATAGTTGAAAAAACTCAGTAGGATTCTGTGGAACCCTGGGTCACACCTGCTATTGCGACTGTCAGTATAAAAGTGAAATATTGACTGCCAAAAACTAGGTCAATTTATTAGTAAAATTTATTATTATTTTTTTCCCGATTTTTCTTCAGATTTCTTGATCTTGAGAACTCTATTTCTAAGTTGGCATTTTTGTAGGTCTTGTATTGAAGATAATTTTTACTGTTTACAATTTATGCTTATCTATTGAATTTTTGAGATATAAAAATGCCATTTTATTAAATGGCAATAAATCTGCCTTAACTCTTTTTAAAATAGTTAATCAGCACTGATTTGCAAATCTGTCAGAGGCATTTCTGATATAATCCTTATGATATAAATTATATAAAAGGAGTAATTAGGTAGTTTAGGGCCCTGAATATTAAGTCCATAGTTTAAAGATAATAATAGAACAGAGGTCCAATGTCCCCCGCGTGGCACATATTTTATCTATGCATGGTACAAGGGCAATAACTAAAAAAAGCACTTTTTTTGTTCTATAAGACTTTTTATTAACATCATAGAGAAATGAAGGCTTCAGAGCAAATGCAATTTGGTTTTTGATCAGAATTTATTTTCGAAAGTGTCAAAGACATTGCTGATATAATTTATACCTTTGATATAAGTTTCATAAAATTCTGACACGAATTGAACACATGAGAGCAATAACATTGCAATTTTCCATATAATCAACATTTTCAAGGGGCATTACTCTTTTAAAAATAATTAACGGGCACTGATTTTTGAATGCTTCATGAACATTGATGATATAAACTTAAAATATAAATTTCATAAAAATTTGGCAAGAATTGTACACATTAGAGCGCTCATAAGGTTATTTTCCATATAATTAATATTTCCAAGGTCATAACTCTTTTAAAAATTATTGATGGGCACTGATTTTCAAATTTGTCCAAGACATTGCTAATATAAACCTATGATTTAAGTTTCAAAAATTCTGGCAAGAATTGTACATCTGAGAGCGCTAAGAATGCAATTCTCCATATAATTTATAATTCCAAGGGGCATAACTC
Organism: Mytilus californianus; assembly: GCF_021869535.1. Classification (NCBI taxonomy): domain Eukaryota; kingdom Metazoa; phylum Mollusca; class Bivalvia; order Mytilida; family Mytilidae; genus Mytilus; species Mytilus californianus. The sequence continues at coordinate 23,652,150 of NW_026262679.1, read as the reverse complement.
TTTTAAAAATAATTGATCGGCACTGATTTTCGAACTCGTCCAAGACATTGCTGATATAAACCTATGATATAAGTTTCATAAAAATCGGGCAAGAATTGTACACATAGAGTGCTAATGATGAAATTTTCCATAAAATTTATGTTTCCAAGGGGCATAACTCTTTTAAAAATAATTGATCGGCACTAATTTTTGAACTCGTCCAAGACATTGCTAATATAAACCTATGATATAAGTTTCATAAAAATCTAGCAAGAATTGTACAAATGAGAGTGCTAACGATGCAATTTTTAATATAATTAATGTTTGCAAGGGGCATAACTCTTTTAAAAATAATTGATCGGCACTGATTTTAAAACTCGTCCAAGACATTGCTAATATAAACCTATGATATAAGTTAAATAAAATTCTGGCAAGAATTGTACACATGAGAGCGCTAACGAAGCAATTTTCCATAAAATTAATGTTTCCAATTGATCGGCACTAATTTTTGAACTCCTCCAAGACAATGCTGATATAAACCTATGATATAAGTTTCATAAAAATCTGGCAAGAATTGTACACGTGAAAGCGCTAACAAGACCGGACGGACTGATGGACGGACACCCAGTATTTCCATGTTCCCCGCAACGCGTTACACTGGGGACAAAAAAAAAGAAAGAAGGCGAAAAGAAACTACTTTTTTAACATTTACCACTAAAATAGGCAAAAAGTAGAGATTTTGATCAAATTTGACAAAATTGACAAAATCGCCTGGATTTCCACCATATTTAGGCCTGTGAAACAAGGAGTGCAGTCTTCAACAAACTATTATTTAAAACAGATATGTAAATTGTTATAATAAACATAATGTTAAAAGAAATTTACCTGTTTTCTTAAATTTTCAAAATGTATGCTATTAGTAACATAATGAAAAGAACACATATACCTAAATTTTCAATAAAAGGTATATTTTCTACCTAGTGATTGTTTTAGCTATGATTCATTGTGATATTGGTCAATAAATCCTAATTTGAAATTTTTGCTGGAATTAGGGCCTTATCTAAGCTACTCCTTTCTTCAAAATCTGGCAAGAATTGTACATGCGAGAGCACTTATAAAATCTGACAGACTGACTCACACACAGACGGAAGGACTGACAGACAGACAGTACTTCTATGTTCCCTATAAAGTGGTGAGTTAATTGGTTTTGAAAGAGATTTTTTGAATAATGATAAAAGAACAGAGTTCCAATGTTCCCTGTGTTGCACATATTATATTTTTCCAAGGGCAATAACTCATAAAAATAAATCTTTTAACTTTTTGATAAATATCTAAAAAAAAATGTAGGAAGGAATTCACTTACTATTTCTATTTCCAAGAGGAATAACTCTGTAAAATAGTATGTTGGCACTTTCCAAGACCTAACAGATACAAATTCATCATACAATCCTTTGATATAAACTTCATAAAAATTCGACAAGATATGTGAGAGTGCTAACAATGCAATGTATAATATAAGTTACATTTCAAACTCTTGTAAAAATAATAGAGTAGCCTTGATTGTCAAACTCAAGACATTACTAATATAAACCTTTGATATAAATTTCAATCCTTCAAGAAATGTAGGTGTGAAAGTGCTTATACTGTAATTTTCTATATAGTTATTATTTCCAAAGGACATAACTCTTTAAAAAATAGTTGATCATCATTGATTTTGGATCTTGTCTGTGACATTTCTGATATAAACCTTTGATATAAATTTCATGAATATATCTGACAAGAATTGTGCTCTTGAGACTCAGCGCTTACAATGCAATTTTCTATAGAATTTATATTTCTAAGGGACATTACTCCTGCAAAAAAAATTGATAAGCGCTCATTTTAGAACTCACCCAAGACATTGCTGATATAAACCTTCAATATAAATTTCAAAACAATCCTTTAAAAAAAATTAGGTGTGAGAGTGCCTACAATGTAATTTTCTATATAATTAATATTTGCATGGGGCATACTCTTTAAAAAATAGTTGATTGGAACTGATTTTCAACCATGTAAGACACATTGCTGATAAAAACCTATAATGAATATCATAAAAATGTGGCAAGAATTGTAGACATGAGAAAACTAACAAGACCTGAAAAAAGGACAAACTAACAGATGGATGAACTGACAGAAGTCCTGTATTTCTATGTCCCTTCAAAAATAACATGTCACATAAGTGTATGCCCTAATTAACTGTCATTGCACAGTACTTAGTACTTTTGTTCAAGTGATCGCTGAAATATATTTTGTCATTTAATTGAATTGCTATTTTTTTTAACTTACTGCTACTTACCTGTTGAGAAGGACCAGACTTTTTATCATCTGCTTTTGAACCTATAATATAAAAGAAGTATAATACTTTAACAACTCAAACAAGAAAAAATAGTTACAGGATTCCCTGAGCACTGTTTCTGAATTATCGTTGTTAGGAACCTTATAAAAAGTTGTTATTTGGCATTCCTTAATGTTTTTCCTTGCTTGGATAATTGTCTGTTTAAGGCAGATCTTTGATTGTTTCTGATAGAATTTAACCTAAGATCATCCCTGGTTTTTGATGGGATTTGTGTTGCTCAGTCATTAGATTTCTATAATGTGTTTTGTATAATGTTATTTGTCTTTTGATAGATTTTTGGGTTTTTTTGCCATGGCATTGTCAGTTTGTTTTTTGCCATGGCATTGTCAGTTTGATTTTTGCCATGGCATTGTCAGTTTGTTTTTTTTTGCCATGGCATTGTCAGTTTGTTTTTCGACATATGAGTTTGAAAGTTCCTTAAGTAACGTCTCTCTTTTTAAGTTTTACAATTTTTATAGACTCTGGATGATATTTAGAGCTTGACAGGTTGTTTAAAACTAACTTATATATATATGTGAAACATTAATACACAGTACATGGTCAACCATGTTCACATTAACCCAGATAACAAATTTCAGGAAGAATCTTATTTGAAAATGAGACGAAAATTTCATACCAGTACATTGCCTGCATGTGTTAGTAATAAATATAAGTATAATATACAAGTATTTAGTAAACAAGAAGTTGAAGAGCGATGAATCTGAAACTGTGTCACACCATATAACATGCTGGCATCAGAGACATATATACACAGATTGACAACTCCGTGAAATCACGTTAAATCCGTCTGCCCAGAATGAGAATCTCTCCGATGAATTACGCTACGAATCGGGGACGAATAACCCCCGACATCTATAAAAAAAACAATGGGAAAACTTACCTCAGATTAAATAATTTCTTTTCTAAAAAGCTACTTGAAAATTGTTGTATTTATTTTTATGTATTTATTGAGAAAAATATTTTCTGCTTTTCGGTATTTCTAATTATTTTAAGATTAAAATCTGGTAATGATCATAAAATTGATAATGCAAGAAACATTTCTGCACTTCATTTCTTTGCTAAATTTGCTCTTTAATTACACAGTGAAATTATGTCTAAGTCTGATTCTCTGGTAACTAATTCCTTAGAGTTGTGATTGTGGATTCACAGTGTGTGATTACGTAAATTATTACCCTCCGATCACCTGAAATTTGCCGGAGGTGAAGTTCTAAAGGGATTATCGCTTGGTAATTGTTTTTACAACTAAACAAATGCTGACATATTATTTTAACCATGACCAGAACTTTATTTAAACAGAAGCACTGGGCAATGCTATAGTATTCAATCAGGAAAACAAAAATAGTCAATTAACATGTTTAGAAAAGAAATAAAACAACTTTTTCATAAATAAATAAACAGCTGCGCCATGAGCGCATGATACGCCCGTCGTCTTGTGTGTGAATTTTTATGCAATAAGCATAAATAGTTTCTGACATACAGCGTGACATACGAAAACCCCCTTTTTCAATATCTCTAAAATAAAATTTTGAATCAAAACCAAAAAGTATACAGATCTTTAGATTAATATAACTAAGAAGTGTGTAAAATTTTAAGCAATAATCATAAATTGTTTTTGAGATACGGCGCGACATGTGAAAAACCCCTCCCCCTTTTTTTACAAAATACTCAATAACTCAAAAATCAAATTTTGAATCATCACCAAAAAGTATACAGATCTTAAGGTTAATATAACTAAGAAGTGTGTAAAGTTTTAAGCAATAATCATAAACTGTTTTTGAGATACGGCGCGACATGTGAAATGCCCCTCCCCCTTTTTTAACAAAATACTCAATATCTCTAAAATGAAATTTTGAATCATCACCAAAAAGTATACAGATCTTAAGGTTAATATAACTGAAAAGTGTGTAAAGTTTTAAGCAATAATCATAAATTGTTTTTGAGATACGGCGCGACATGTGAAAAAGAACACACACCTGTTTTAGTTACTAAGTCCCGTAACTCAAAAAGTTTTAATCTTATTTTCACCAAAAAGTATACAGATCGTTTGACCATCATAAGAAGCAACTATGTTAAGTTTCATGAAATTTGGATAAGTCATTCTCAAGTTACGGTGCGACATGTTTACGCCGGACAGACAGACAGACAGACAGACAGACGGACGGACGCCGGACATTTGTATACCATAATACGTCCCGTCAAAAATTTGACGGGCGTATAAAAATACAGCCAGTGGCATTTTGTCAAATGTCCGATTTTGTCTCGTGAGAAATTGATTACCATGACTTTCAACTTTAATATTTGCTTGGTGTTTCAACCAACAGCTAGACTTTTTGCACAGTTGAAGTCCAGTACAGTTTCGCTAGAGTTGATTAAAAATATTTTCAAATAGCATGAAAAAACAAGCACTTACATTTTGTTTTCGGTGTAAATAGTTTCAGCATGATACAAATTTAAAAAGTATTTGTTTGGACTCTTATATTATAGATTAATAGTTATCACGGGGGGTGTTCAGAGAGTTGGAAGTCCCTTTTTTTGACGATCAATGCTTTTGAATGGGGACATATGGTTGGAACCCCTTTTAAAAATGGCCGGATTGACCCCTAGATTCGGTCTTCAAATCCCATGGAAATACTTTTTATTTTTGTTTCATTTGACTACCGGAGTACTGCAACATTCTTATCTTTACTCTTTGCTGTTGGGGAGTGAACTAAGACAGATTTGAAATTGTTCATAAGTTCTATCTGATCTTTTGTTGGTTGTGTTGCTCAAGGTAATTTTTGGTGTAGTGCTATGTGGGCTATTATTTTCTTTTCTTTTGTTATTTTTTTCCACTGTGTTTACACGACCTTGTCATTTTTGTATTGCCCCTTGACATCTTCTGCCTCTGTTTGCTTATTTTAAGCTACTTTGGTCATTCTAAAGATTTAAAATAAACCGTAACCACTAATAATCTTGTGGTTTGTTTTAATAGGATATCATAGTGTCTCATTCCCTGAATTTGTTATACAGGAATTCATTTTAATATCAGTTTTTTATTAGCAAATAAACTGCTTGGGCTCTTCACACAACTTATTTTTAGGACGGAATGCATCAATAGGTACATACATGTATCAAGTCACCGATATATAAATAAACATTACTGGTATGTGCTATTGTACTACACAAGAATTCTTAAACATACTTAGATGTGTTAAGAATATTTTTGTTGTTGTCTCATTGACATATAAACCACATCTCCTTTTACTCATAGCATCAATGTATTTCAGAAAATATTTGCATACACATTATTTTTCAAAACACGAGATGTGATTTAGTGATCACAGAATGAGGACATGTAGAACTGAAGCAACACAAAAGATAAGTATTAACAAGCACCATTGTAAAAGGACTGAAACATACATAGATGATGACCAATATGAACCCGTAAAGACTATATAGCTAGTGTACCTGTAGAGTGAACATTTCTTGCTTCTTATTCTACATCATTTGTCATTTCATGTTAAGTCAATTAAATATGTTACTTTACATATACATGTAGAGGAAGGACTTTGTGAATCGAAATATTTAGCTTTTTTAAGTACATGTACTGTCAAGTTATATATTCATAGGGGTGTTGTGGCATAAACTAATATAATATTTTCTTTTTTTACATTATGCTACAAAGGTAGCATTTTCCATTTTCATAAAGGGGCCTCTGTGGCCGAGTGGTCTAAGTAGCTACTACTGTAATCACTAGCCAGTCAACACTGAGGTTGTGAGTTTGAACCCCGCTCGTGCGGGTGCATTCGACTCCAATCTTAATTGACTAGGATTGTCAGTTTTCCTATCGAAGGTCTTTGGTTTTCTCCGGGCACTCCGGCTTCCTCCACCAATAAAAACTGGCCACCACGAAATAGCCCAAAAGTGGTGCTTAAAAGTGGCGTTAATACACCAAAAAAATCAAAATCAAAATCCATTTTCATAATGTACAAAGATATTATAGAACATCATTGTCTCATTGGCAATCATACTACATCACCATATTGTTATACATGTACATGTATGTATACTTTGTAAACTTTTCATAAAGAAGACAAATGAAGTTGAACACAAGATATTTATTTGCATTTCTTTCCATATGATCTCTGCACAACTGCCACTCTACCACTTCTGCTTCAAATACAATAGATTGGAAGCAGAGTCTTGTATTTGTTTTTAGTTCAATGATGCCACCATCACTTGCACAAAAAGCGCATACATCAAGTTTGACATGTGAACTACAATAATATGGTGTTTTCACAGGATAAACACATGTAAGTTTTTCTCTCACAAAAAACATATTTAGGTATCATACTGATAGGAGTAGCAATCGGTCCACTCCATGACTGTGTTGTCATATTCTGAAAAAAGTAATCACTAATAGTTGTTCCTGACAGTCTGCCAGGGAGTCTTATTTTCAAACAGAAAGAATTGGGAGTCCTGCATTCAGCACATGTTATAACATCTCTTGTATGCTGCGCTGTTAGGGAAATTTTATCAATAGCTTTGTTCTTTTTAAAACAGGATCCTGTTCAAAAAGAAAAAAAATGCTATCAGATACTGAATGTAAATATATATAAACTACAAGTAACCTACATGTACCCTATATTTTTCTGCCAGGAGACAGAATACAATTATGTATTTTTATTTGGCTTAAACTGGTGACATTTGATTTCAGGAAACAACTATTTAACTCTGAGAGAGGGCTATTGGTTTTTAACTTTATATTATTTTGATTGGCAACTTTGACAAAAAGAAAATTCTAATTGAGAGTTTTTTCTAATAAAATATTGTATGCGAACAATATTCTCTATGAAATGTTGTCAGGAGAACAATAATTCATGAGGAACATTATTTTCTGATGTTTCAATAGATGTAAGCAGAATAAATCTATGAACCTAAATAAATTTTGAGCAGACACATTAGACACATTAGAACAGGACTCTGTTTATTTGTATGACCAAAATAACATGGCTTCCAGCTATAATTCCGCCTTTTTTTTTTTAATCACAAATATTTAAAAATTCAACCTGTATAGACAGAGCCTGTATGTCTTAGGAAAGTAATTCATGTAATAAGTACAATCATTATCTGAAGATGAACCAGTTTTAAAACCAAGGACTAGTACAGGGGTCTGTCTCTATAAATTAACAAAATGAACATAGCCAACAGCTATAATACTGATTTTTTTATAGTAAATTGCATCAAAGTGATTGAAAATTATTAAAATGCAACCAATATAGACAAAGCCTGTAAGTAATTCAAGTGATAAGTACAACCATTCTCTGAAGATGAGCAACTATTAAAACCAGATACTAGTACATGTACAGGGGTCTGTTATACAAATAACCAAATCAACATGGCAGACAGCCATAATACTGATTTTTTTTTGTGTAAATTGCATCAAAATTGGTGAAAATTTTCAAAATTCAACTGATAAAGATAGAGCCTGAATGTCCTAAGAAGCTATTTCATCCGCAAATATTTTTCTTTCAATTAGAGTGAAAAAAGTTTTTACCAAGAAATGAAACCGTGTTCAAAATTTTCGTAATGTCCATGTTGACCCAGCTTTCCCCTTATTAATGACTGGAATAAAACTTTAATCGTCACAATATTTTCACCTAAGTATTGCTACAAACTGAATAAGAGAAAGTAAATAATATAAGAAATTGAAATATATACTTACATTATGCTGTTTTAAAATGCTTGAGGTAAAATAACAATCGTAAGTCAGTTGTGATCTTCTCTGTTAGTTGTTACAAAATGGTGATAATCTCTTCTCGATAAAGTCATGCTGGGCCACGCGATTTAACTTGGATTTCGCTGACCACTGTTGGAGTTGCCAATCTCTGTGTATATATGTCTCTGCTGACATGAAGCCTGATTACAAATATTACAGATGGACAGATAAGGGTAAAGCAGTACACATCCCCTCCGTCAGTCCCCTCCGTCAGAGCGGGGGTATTCTAAATATTAATGTACAGCGATAACAGCAGTAAAATATTCCATTTCATTTTTATTGGACTGGTGATATTACATATTTACTGAATATATAAAAAGACATCATGAACTCTATCTAACTGAGTCTGACAACTATTTTTAAAGTCAAGATAAGCACAAAAGAAAAGGTCATTTTATCTAATATAATCATTTCCAGATCACTTATATACTCATATCAGGATGACTAATCACCTGCAAAGAGAGTCTACTACAGCTACTCATATAATGTGAATTTTCTCATACATAGATATAGGAAGATGTGGTATGAGTGCCAATGAGACAACTCTCCATCCAAGTTACAATTTATAAAAGTAAACCATTATAGGTCAAGGTACGGCCTTCAACACGGAGCATTGGCTCACACCAAACAGCAAGCTATAAAGGGCTCCAAAAAATTACTAGTGTAAAACCATTCAAACGGAAAAACCAATGGTCTAATCTATATAAAAACGAGAAACGAGAAACACGTATGAACTACATAAACAGACGACAACTACTGTAATCAGATTCCTGACTAAGGACAGGTGCAAACATTTGCAGCGGGATTAAACGTTTTAATGGTACCAAACCTTCTCCCTTTTCTGAAACAATAGTATAACATCACAACATAGAAAAACATGTCTTTTTTGTGCAAATTTTTTATTGAATTAATTACCTTGTTCCTCTTGACTATCATCTTCTTGGGTTAATTTCCTTCTGAGTCCTCCAGATTTACCATCCTGTTTTTTTGATGTACTGGTACTCTCTGCTCCTTCCTTTTGCTGAGTTCCTTGTATCTCTCCCTTTCCTGTTGGAACTTGTCTGACAGGATTTTTTGTTTTCTTAGATGGTGTACCATGCTCGGGTTCTGGTTTAAGCTTTTGGGGCACACCATACGTTTGATGAGAACTATGCTCTGTTTGGCCTTGTCCAGTAAATTGACTTTTGGATGGTGTTCTCTGCACTTGACCTAATACCGGTATATCAGGATTAACTACCTCTGGTGGAACAGGGAATGGTTGATGTGGAAATCCATAAAATCCATAGGGATATGGTACTGGTCCTCTTTGATTCCATTCATGAGGTTGTTCAGGAGATATTGGTTGCATTTCTCTTGGACCTGTATTTGAAGGATTATAAACTGGACGAGGGAAACCTGATGGATCTTCAGGAACACCTTGGTATTGAGGCTGCATTTGAGAGAACTGTCTGCCAGGGCTATACATTCCTTCCTGAGGTGGGGGAGTACCTGGCCTATTATCAAAGTTTACAAAATTAGTTTATAATTTGAATTTTTAAGTGAAAAAAAGTTAAAATGCATATTACCAAAATGTGTCTTTTTTTACATTAACTCTTTCAATTATTACTATATTTACCAACACCACAGAAAACAATAGTTATTGTATTTGTTCAAATGGAGAGTTAACTTTGCAAAAGTTCAAATGGCCAGGTAAACACCAACTGATTCTTGGGGTAGGTTTCATTTCCTTCCCAATAATTTAAAAAAAAAAATAGTCTTTTTATTAGTAATAAGATGCTCCGCTGAGCGCAGCCTGATACAACTGCAGTGGTCAAACCCTGAACAGTTGGGCAAATTTGGACACAATATTCAAGCTTGATACTATTTGAATTTGGATTGTGATCAAATTTTTGACATGAATATAGGTTTCTGACACAAAATAAATGTGGTCAAATAACTTACAAATCTAATGCGCAATACTGTGCAATTGAAGATTTCTTCTTGAAACTTTTCAAAATTTGAAATTTTGAAAATTTTGAAAAAAAAATATCAACCCTTTTAAACAAAAATTGGAAACCCCCTTTCCCCCCAAACTTTTTGAATCCCCTGTTAGCATTAACCATCAAACTCAATTGCAGTCTTTCCTTTGTAGTATGGAACCTTGTAGCACAATTTTAGTCTGGAAACTAGAAAAATGCTTTTTTAAAATTAAAAAGCCTCCATCAGCAACATTAAATAGTAATATCTTAAAATAAAATTCCTTCACTTACATAATCATGGCTATAATTAAATTACCTTTATTAAACATTTTTAAAATAGTAACTTCTAAAAATAAATTGACAGCTAATCACCTAAAGACAATACATTTCTTTAAAAACAATTTAAAAGCAGTGTAAGGGAGGTAATTTCACAATATGTGTTTGAATTACCTCCCTTACACTGCTTTAAAATTATGTTTTGTACTTAAGTAATTGTCCATTAACCTGGAAACCCTTGTTTTTCCTCCTTTTTTGCACCTAATTCCTAAACAGTTTGAGCCACAACCCCCAAGACAAATTCTTACCATCCCTTTGTGATATGGTAACTTGTGTTATAATTTCAGAGAGATCCATACACCATTTCACAAGTTCTTGTCTGGAAACTAGAAAAATGTTTATTTGGGCCCCATTTTGGCCCCTAATTCCTGAACTGTTAGGACCATAACCCCCAAAATCAATCCCAACCTTCCTTTTGTGGTCATAAACCTTATGGTAAAATTTCATAGAAATCAATACACTTAAACAAAAGTTATTGCCAGGAAACCAATGTGTCTTCGGACGACGACGGCGTGATACCAATATACGGCTGCAAAACCTGGAAAATGAAAAATGCATACAAAATGTAGGATTGCTATGTCTCGCTTCCACAACAAAATGTTGCAGGTTTGACAATAATTGTCATTTAAGAGCATTATATACTCATGAGGAATCAATTAAGATTTCAGTCATGTTTGTAGATCTTGTCTTGCTGATCTTCATAACTTACAAAAATTTCTTTCTACACATATCTATTAAAATTGTACAGATAATAGCCAATTAGTCTGACAATTTTGGTTATAATGAACAGTAGGTATATCTAGACATTCTTATCATTTTTGCCCTGCATGGTTTTCTCTACCTATTATGGCTTTCAAAATAATGGATCAAGTACAAGTTTGTACTTTAACCCTATGCATACTATTTTTCTGGGAGAAGTGAGTTAAAGTCATATTTTCTAATTGATAACTACTACACACCCTTAGAAAATTAATTGTGCTCTAAAAAAAGTTTAGAGTTAAGCAGTCACATACTCACCATCCCCAATGTGACGACTTTGGCCCAGGATGCTGTTGTGTTCTTGTATGTTGTTGTGACCATGGGAATGGTCTTTCTATCTCAGAGATGAAGTGGCTCTCTTGGTCATGGTGCTGCCTTGATGATAACTTTTCAGCTTCAGGATGTTCCTGTTGTTCTTTGTGTTTCAGTTGAGGAGATCCCCTTAATGTTTTTTCAACATCTTCATCCTGCAGCCTATAATGTTGTTCTGAATCTACTGTTGGTCCTAATGGTTTATTTATGCTTTGACTTTCTTCACCATTACCTTTACTCTGAATCACAGCCTCTTGAAATGGTTCTGATATGTGAGAAGAGTTTTCCAGCTGACCAGTGTCAATATTAGTTTCCACTACCATTTCTGCACTTTTTGAAGTTGATATTTCATCCTGTCTGTTAGCAAAATATTCAGGAGGCCTTTTCACAGCCATAAATGGATTAGGACCTTGTGAATGTTCCACTGATTTGGATCTGAATGATTCCTCTGACTGTTCAAACATTTTGGCCTTGTCTTTTACAGACATTCTGTTCTCACTGTTGTTTCCTCTCTCAGTTGTTTTGTTTCTAAAGAAAGGCTGGTTCTGATCCTCTTCCTCTGTGTCACTTTTCTCTTCTGTTGGTTTTTCAAAAGCATCTCTTTTCTGTTTAAAACTTTTGGGGGGTACAGGGGGTGGATTATTCCCCTCTTTTGAGTGAACTCTACTTAAAGAGCTTACAAATCCTGTGTCTACTGTAGTATTATTGTCCTGGTTTAAATGAGTAAAATCTTGAGGCATTTCAGGAGCATTCCATTGATCAGGAGTACCATCGCTTTCATCACTATCAGAGCTTCTACTTCTGGCGTCCTTAAACTCCTCTTCATCAGATTCACCACTCATTATTTCAGTGAGTATAAACTGGTAAATCTCTTTGTCTCCTCATTTATCTGAAATACAATATCATTTGAATATAGAAATTCCTATACTTAACTTGATGAAGTATACAGCATCACTAGAAATATCCAAAGACATGAGAATCATTTATAGAGTTCATATGGCTCAGCTTCTAAAAATGAGCCATTATGCCATGATATTTGACAAGGTTCTAGTGTTAAGACTTGTAGCTTGTGTATAATGAGTTCATATACTGAATGTCATCATCATTTAAGGCATCTGATACAGTAGCAAGGGCAGATAATAATGCATTTAAATCTAGTGCGCTGTTTTTGCAACATTGCTAATGATAAGCATAAAAAATTCGCTGAAAAATCACAATGTCATCAAATTGGTTACATGGATTGAAAGTATTTGCAAAGAAAAATCTACTGAGGGATGGGTTTAATTCATATAGCGTTTGTATCTACAGCTGGAATAATAGCATGACCAAGTTACATTCATGACATTAAGAATACACTGCAAACATAATTTAGCTAAAAAAGTTAAATTGAGTTGGTATTATAAATACTCTTGTTTATTTACCAGTATTTCTAGCTAAAAGATTAGCACAACCCCTACTTTTTTTCTTTTGCAATCCAAAGGTACTGCTCTAGGAATGTTATATTGAAAATGCAAGAAATCAATCAACCGTATAGTTTTTTCTGTCTGCATTTGTAATGGCAAGAAAATTGTCTACAGCTTTTGATTAGCTATAATTGTATTATTTTATAAACATTTATTGGCATTCATCCTTCATTAAGGGGACTTACTGAAAGGCCTATAAACTAAGGAACTCTTTGCAAAAAACTGGCTGAAAATATCTCTTTTCATTTTAAACTGGTGTTATTTTTTCCCCCCGTTATTTCAGGATTTCCCTTCATAATTATTACTAAGCACTACTTTTTTTTTAATTATTGAATGTGTCTAAACTAATTATTGCAGTTAAGCATGTTTCACATTGATGGAGGAGTTTATAGGAAGGCAAATTACTATAAATCAGTAGGAATTGTTTATAATACATTGTAGTTAAAATGCAAGTTTCCTATAACATTTCCACAATTTACCACACTCTCAAACCATGATGTAAATAAACTAGAGGCTCACAAGAGCCTATGTTGCTGACCTGCATCTATGTGTATTTCAAGTCCAGAATATGACAGTTACTTGACATTTGTTCTGTTGGTTGATAAAGTCTAACGCTTAATTTTGTCAGGTTTTTTGGGCTTACCCTTTTAGAATTTACCTTGGAGTTCTGTATTTTTGTTAATAGTTCTTTCCAACACTGAAGATTAGAATATAATTCATGACTAATCAGATCTTTTTTTGTTGATCTTGTATTGCTAATAATTTTTTTCTGGTTTCAGTTTCTCTCTATCTAGAAACTCATCATAGATACCAGGATTCAAATTTTGTATGCAAGAGACACATCTCGTCTACAAGACTCATTAGATGCTCGAATCCAAAAAGTGAAAAAGACCAAATAAAGTTCACAGTTTAAGAGCATTGAGGACCCAAAATTCTGAAGGGTTTTGCCAAATACAGCCAACTTGAACATGTTGAAGGTAATCTATTCCGTGGTTAGAAAATATTAAGTATTTTAAAAAATTCAAAGTTTTGTAAACAGTTAATTTATAATTATAACTATATCAATGATTATTCATGTAAACACAGAAGTGCTAACTACTGGGCTATAATAGTTTTAGCCAAAAAAATAAGAAATGGATACAAACCGTCATTTGAGGGCAATTACTTTAACTTCTATGAGAAGTGTATTGAATATTTCAGCTTTGTTGTTTGCAGATCTTCTCTTGCTGATCCTTTTTTTTTTGTTTACATTTTCTCTTTATCTTCTATAGTTTTTGCCAAACACATAAAAATGGGGGAAAATCCTCAATTAAGGGCGATTACTGCAATAAGGACAATTTTGTCAACTTATTAATAGATTTTGTCTTGCTGATCATTTTTGCCTCTTACTACTAGGGTAGTTTTATCAACCTTGACTACCCATTAGGCTATGGCATGGTCGGTGACTCTTACAGTTTTTCATTGTCAATAATATATAGTTTATGAATAATATCAAATAAAATGCTTCGCTGAGCGCAGCCTGATACGACCGCAGAGGTTGAACCCTGAACAGTTGGGGCAAATTTAGACACAATATTCAAGCTTGATACTGTCTGAATTTAGATTGTGATCACATTTTTGACATAATATAGGTTTCTGACACAAAATAAATGAGGTCAAAGATCTTAAAAATCTATTGAAATTTGATAAATTTTGAAAAAAAAAAATATGAACCCCTTAAAAAAATGAAAAAAAAAAATTCCCCCCCCAAACTTTTTGACCCCCACTTTGGAGCAATTACCCCCAAACTTAATCCCAGCCTTCCCTTTGTAGTATGGAACCTTGTAGTACAATTTTAGAGAGATACATACACTTAAACACAAGTTATTGTCTGGAAACTAGAATATTCTTGTTTTTGGCCCCTTTTTTGCCCCTGATTCCTGCATGTTTAGGACAATTGCCCCCAAATTCAATCAAAGCCTTCCCTTTGTGATATGGAACATTGTGGTACAATGTCAGAGAGATCCATACACTAACACACAAGTTATTGTCTACAAACTACAAAACTGCTTGTTTTTGACCCCTTTTTGGTCCCTAATTCCTAAACTGTTGGTACCATTACCCCCAAAATCAATCCCAACCTTCCTTTTGTGGAATTGAACCTTCTTGTAAAATTTCATAGAGATCCATTTATATAAACTGAAGTTATTGTCCGGAAACCAAATGTGTCTTCGGACGACGACGACGACAACATCATAGCATTATACGAACCCAAAAAATTTTTTGTGGTGGTATAAAAATTGGCCAGGTTAATGTATTGGCAGATCTTGTCTTGCTGATCTTTTTTGCTGTTTAGAGATTGCCTTTATCTACTATGAATCTACTATAGAGGGTGGTAAAGGGTTATTTCTGTGCAACATCTTCAGCCTTTTTATTTCACGTGTTTTCGTGTTTTGACGTTTCATTTCTCAGTTTTCATGTTTGGTTTTGATGTGCATGCTTCGTGTTTCCCCTTATTTATTTTCTGTGTTTCATGTCGGTACTCTGAATTTCTCATGCTTGTCCCGCATTTGATTAAAAAGTAAACCAGGACTTACTCAAAGTCAGCACAGATATTGTTTTAAATTGTGTATTAATAAAATGGTTCCCAGGATATTAATTGTTCTCTTCATTAATAGCCTATAAGTACTTAAATATTCTTTTTCAGATCAGATGCAACTAGCAGACGCTAAAAGTTGACTGATGGGTTTTCACGTCAGCATGATTTCCAAGAAATAACTTCTAGTACTTTTTACCTTAATATTTATGATTTTATTTCTTGTGCTTTGTTTATCCAGGTTTATATTTTCTGTGCAACATGTTTGCAATTTTTACTTCATGTGTTACCATGTTTAGAACACTTTTGTGGGAAAAATTTGGTTGATTATATTGGGAGTCACTGAAGCATGACTGGAGCCCCCCCCCCCCCCCCTTTTAGGTCAGTCAGTGGGCCCCCCTTACAAAAAGTTCTGGGATCCGCCACTGATCTTGTCCTGTTGATCATTCTTGTTGCTATATTTCTCTACTTTAGGGGCAATAACTTCGACAAGGAACCGAGCACCAATTTGAGTTGTGAAGACAGTTTTGTGAAAAGACGGCCGATCTAAACTGAAAAATGAAAGTAGTCGTATACATATTTTTTCTTAATTATTAGGAATGGAAACGAATAGCTTCTGTAAACAACATTAACTTCTAAATTATGTTGGTTTCTTTCATAAAATAACGTATATAGACTTTTTGATAGAGCAAGGAGAAAACGAAAGTAGAAAATTTAGCGTTACTAACGAAAAGAAATAACATTTTTTACATAAATTTTGAACATAAAAACTGAAATAGATTAGTCATAACATTTTCGTTTACAAATATTTTCCCAGTGTACCAGTATAGGCTAGCCAATTCGTAGTTTACCTAGTTAAAAGTTCGTAAATAGCACTACAGCACACTTCACAACTTTTTGAGCAAATTGACGCATGCGTAACTGACGTTTTACTTTCGTTATGGGAAATGATGCTATTTATTTTCAGGGGGGGTGATATCTTTTTCTGTTAACCTGTTTTGGGCTATTTCATGGTGTTGTTCACTGTTATCTGAAATATATATAAACTGTTATCTGTTTTCAACCCACTGTTTGTTATCTGTTCTGTTCAAATTGGCAATGGTGTATCCTAAAACTGTTTTATATGAAACTGAGATGACTGTTACCTGTTACTTGACACTTAAAGTGTTCACTGTTTTTGACATAATTTATCTCTGTAAACTGTTTTTTTTTTTGGAAAAAAATTGAAAATAATCAGTACTTAGAGAGATCCTCATGCCATCCATCCTCTACTTTTAGAGGCATAATTAATCATGGAGAAATTATCATATAGTCGCTTTAACTGAGATGCGAACGATCCAGTAGATTTGCAAACACAATATGCGTTATTTTCTGAACGCCTGATTAAAAGGGGATATAAAGAAAATGAAATTAAAACTGTTATGCAGGAGGTGACTGCAAAACAAAGAAATGACACATGAATGGTTAAACCCAAATCTGTATTACAGTGGCTTCACTTAGTATTCTCCACAGCATTTTCAAGACAGAAACACACTAAAGAAAAATATTTTAAAATACTAGGATAAATCAAAAGATGACGAAGAGGCAAAACTTTTATTTGATAGAAGACCTCTCTTCTCTTTCCGTAGGCATAAAAACTTGAAAGACACAGTTACATCTGCAACTCAGCTTGGTAATTAACATGTTGCAAATTATGAAAATATATTCTATACTATATTTGTTAAATTGATAAACATGGCCAGATAAGAAAGAGTATAGAAAAGTATTAGTCATACAGAATACGAAGTGTCGAGCGTCTTATAAAAAATACAGTATGTTTAAGATTAACATGATTAAGTGTCCCCATGTAATGGCTGGGGCTCCTGACGATGGACATGGCCATGGTCAATTAGTTTTATTCTAATTGGTCTAAATAGATGTTCGAAACACCTTGTGATCTATGGAGTTGGCCGGGGTGCTAGGATAGGATTTGACAACGATTTATTGAAATAACAAAGCATAAATTAATGTTACCAATGAATTCTGTTTGAAACTGTAATACAAGTAATAATTCAAGAAAAAACACAATAGAGTACTAAGCTTTGAATACTTTTCGTTAAACAATGCATTTCTAACACCCAGATTCTACGCCGGTACTTAAAACCTTCCATCCTTTATGGGTGGATTTTACATAGATAAATAAAATCGTATAGTAAAGAAGCAAAATGAGGATGTTAAATTTGATGTATGCCTTTTTGTACTTCTTTGTCATATTTGTTTGTTTTTATAGTGATTAAGATTATAACACAATGTTGACTGCTGTACCCCTATTTTTGACATTTTTACCTATTGTGTCTGTTTGTTTTGTTCACGCATCGTTGTCAATATAATGGAATTTGATGCGACTGTCATAAAAGTGAGAGGTTTAGCTAGCCATAAAACCAGGTTCAATCCACCATTTTCTACATAAGAAAATGTCTGTACCAAGTCAGGAATATGACAGTCGTTATCCATTCGTTTGATGTGTTTGAGCTATTAATTTTGCCATTTGATGAGGGACTTTCCCTTTGGATTTTCCTCGGAGTTCAGTATTTTTGTGATTTTACGTTTTACCCAACCGGCAGGAAAATGTTCAGAAATGTATATTCAGGTCATGCAGCTTAACCGTGACTGACTTTAAATATGCATGGCTACAGTCAAAATATTGTTTCAAAATGTCATCTTTTAGGGCCTCTCTGATCTCAAAATGACTATTTTTGAGCGCGGGGAGGCCCCGAAAAATGACTTCAAATTGGCTAATTCTCTTTTCGGCCGGGCGGCGACCCCCTAACAGGGCTTTGCCCTGGACCTACTAGGGGCCTTAAGCGGCCCCCAGACCCCTCGCCAAAATGAGTTTGCCTGCTATTCTGAAATTATTTCCTCTTATTCCAAAACTTAATGAAAACATTGAGGTGCTTGGAAAGGGTGAGCATTTCCTGCTTTTTGCAAGACAGCCGCTGTTTTGTTTTGAAAGCTCCTCAAATTCAGATAGAACAATCAAATACCTTAACATTGTTCGATTTTTCAATATGGTTGTTAAGTGTTATTGAAGTTTTTACACCACTGTTATCTGTTATTCAGTTTAAAGTTGGTGTTAACTGTTATCAGCTGTTAACTGTTTTTTGCCAAAATCGAGGTGTTGTTAACATGTTAACGGACCCCCTATTGCCCCCTTTCAGTTATATAATAAGATAACTAAATAAATCCTTGTTTTCAGTATTTAATAAAAGACTATTATATATAAATCGAAAGTATATAACGGAACTTAAAAAGCAGAAGAAAATGAAAGGTCCGTGTCTTTGTTTTTTTTTTTTTTTTTTTTGATAAAGACCCTATTTTCTCTTACTGATTTTTCCACTGGAGTCCCCATCTTAAAGAATGAAAATAAATCCAAGACCCCTTTCCAAAGACATGAAAAATGACGGTCAACCAACTCGTAATGGCGCCGCCGGGTAATTTTTTTCGAAGGGATGACTTCAACTTCGCCAATTAACAGCTTCTTTGTTAGCCGCAACCTTCTATCAAGCCCGGGCAGTTTAAATAAATAGCTTGTAGATTTTAATCAGAAAAAAGCATTGGTAATTAGAAATGTTAAACCACCAGAAATGAATATTCTATTTAATGGTGAAAACCGGAGACTACTATAACACAATAAATGTACTGGGGGTCTCAAAAGGAAGGGGGAGGGTCTGATCCCGGATCCCGCTTAATATTTTGCCAGAATCCCGTATCCCGCTTATCATTGTAATAATAGCGCTTGTAATTTTATGCGTCCCGCTCGACTGCGCTTCCCGTTTTCACGCAAAATAATTTGACTTGAAATCACGTGTCACGCTTACAAAAAATCGGCCAATCCCGCATCACGCTTAGACCCCACATGCAATGTTTTCAAAATTTTTTTATCAAATATCTATGCCACTTTTATAAGAATACTTTTGGAATATGGATGCGAAGTATGGGATGGGTGTTTTGAATATGAATCTAATAAACTAGAAAAAATGCAACTAAAAGCTGCAAGGATAGTAACAGGCCTAACAAAATTTTCAAGTTTTACTTAATTTAGTATCCTTATATTTTGAAACGGGCTGTGGAACTCTAGCAGAAAGGCGTAGACAACGAAAATTAACAATTTTCTATCAAATGCATGCATAATATATCTTGTCCCCAATATTTAATCGACTGTCTACCTCCATTTGCATCTGATGTAGGTGGATACAACCTAAGAAATAATGATAATTATATACACCCTAGTCGTAGACTACGAATACTAATAATTGAAAAGTCATTTGTACCATCTACTGTCATAATATGGAATAATTTAAATCAAACCATAAGAAACGCACCAACTATCCCACAATTTAAACGAAAAATAAAGGGTGAACCATTTAGACCCCCAATATATTATGGTGAAGGGTCCAGAAAATCTAATATACTGCATACAAGACTATTATAGGCACCTGTGCAGTTCACTAAACGCAGACTTAAATAAGATAAATCTAGTGAATGATTCTAAATGATCCTGCGGTTCTCCTGTAGAAGATGTCCTCCATTACTTTCTAGAATGCAAATTATATCATGACCAAAGAATAGCTATGGTTAATGACCTTACAAATATGAATATACACATTGATATTTAACGCTATTGTTTGGAAATTATGCATATAATAACTATGAATTTGATAAAGTTCGTTGTTTCATTAAACATTCAAAATTTTAACATTCCAAGTCAGCAGTTTAATCTCTTTTTTTTTCTTCTTTTCTGCCTATTAGCTTTTTTTTTTGCTTTTTTTTTTGTCCTGCCAATGTGTGACTCCTCTCTTTATTTTCTATAACAGAAGCTATATTATTTATGTGTTTGCTGTCATCATATATGTGTATTGTATATACTTAAACCGGTATAAGTTGTAATAACTTGTGTCCAATCCTATTGCTTGATTAATGCAATAAAATATTATTGGGTATTAAATCAAGCCGGAAATCATGATAGGAAACGCAAGCCGCCTGAAATATCGATCGTATCAAATGTGAAATATATACTCCATAGCGGCAGGCGCTGCTGAAATGTTGCTGCATAAAAATCAGTGTATATAATGTGCGAGTCCTGAAATACCATTATTACTGTATCCATTATGAATTTCTAATGAAGATTGATGAATAAACAGACGACAAATTCATGATTTTTTAATAAAACAAGAAATAATATATGTTATGTACTGTTTTTATAAATTCATGATATAGGTAGAGATTCGGACGGGTTTTCATCGCGCCTGCAGCCATCCGACAGGTGTAAAATTGATACACAGATAGATAAATATTAAGAAAAGTTCACGAACAGAGCGTGCAAGAGACTTAAAAGCAGCAGGTAAGTTTCATTTGCAGAAAAATGAACATTTTAACATTATTATTAATGTTGCATTACTAAAACAGGTAATGTCATTCAGCTTGTTGATAATGAATTAAATTCCATTATGCGGCTTTCGGCTTTCGTTATATGCGATTCGCGTTTGCTGTCGAATAATGATACTAAACTTTCATTTTCACTGTAGGGGCGATTCAGTTCAATTCGGTATATGCGGTGCATTTTCACAGAAGGAAATTAATTATTTTTCATCATATAAAGTCTTAATTCAGCCGACTCTCTAACAAAATTTGTGAAGTTAGAAGATTGATTATATATGCATTCTTTGTTAGTAAAAGAGGGACGAAAGATACCAGAGGGACATTCAAACTCATAGATCGAAAACAAACTGACAACGCCATGGCCAAAAATAAAAAGACAATCAGACAAATAATAGTACAGATGACACAACATAGAAAACTAAAGTCTAAGCAACACGAACCCCACCAATAAACTAGGGGTGATCTCAGGTGCTCCGGAAGGGTAAGCAGATCCTGCTCCACATGTGGCACCCGTCGTGTTGCTTATATTATTACAAATCCGGTAAATAGTCTAATTCGGTAGGTCACATTCGTGAAAAGGGAAGGGTATTGTAGTTACGACATAAGGAACATATCCGATATCATCTGTGAAACGGTTATTCCATAACGGTCAACCAACTCGTGATGGCGTCCGTAAAATTTACGAAGGGATGATTTCAACTTCACCATTTGGAACTCTTGGTTTAATAGGTTCCTTGTGGGCAGCAATCCTCTATCAAGGAAATCATGATAGGAAATACAAGCCCGGGAATATCGTATCAATTGGGAGATATATACTCCGCAAAGTAAAGGTCTGAGGTAATATCTAAACTGACAATAAAGTCCGTAAAAATAACATTGATTGCTAATATGGTCTTTTCTCTAATAATTTGTCCAGGTCTATATATGTAGGATAAAATTTCTCCATTCCTATGACACGCCATCATTGAATACATATATCTTGAACAATGAAGCCAATCCATGTCACAGAAAAAGCAAAGTTTTTGGTTTCGGTCTAAATCTACATCACATGCTAATGATACGTCATTAATGGATGCATCTTGGATAATAAGGAGCGTTCCCAAAACGATCTTCATTTCACGATTGAGTGAGTGGTAACGTTTTCATTTCGTACAAACAATTTCCTTTCATTTGACGCTTTGATGGCTGGATAATTGATATTCCACATGCCATTGTGTATATACATCTTATACAGTAAAGAAAGAAAGTTCGAGCAACAATCGAGTCACCTTAATGTTTGTTTGAATTTCTTACAACTTTTTGTTACAAATAAGCAAATACGCAATTGTAAGAATAAAATACCATATCGAATACAGTTTATTGTTACATGTTTTAATGGTTCTATGCCACGGGGTATTTTCAAAGCTTCTACAAGCGAGTACTAAAACTTTTCAAGGATATTCGCCATTAAAAAAATACGTTATATTCACGAATGATCTACTCTAGTGTATTTTCGAATCCATGACACACTAAAATCAGACTCACCGAAAATAATTGAATATGCATGATATGAACGTGTATCACCTGAAGACGATGTGACGCATATCCCCCTGACCTTCGTGTGAGATTGACATTGACCTCAAGATAAAAATACTGGGAAACCGTATCCGTTAAACGGGCACTTTTAGAGAGTACATTGTATATGAACTGGAATTTTATAATAATTCTTACATGCGAAAACGAATACGCAATTATTTCAATGAAATCTGAAGAACAGTCATAAAAATATGCAAGGTGTACAGAAAACTCAATATTGAGTAGGGGGGACCCCAATTATACTCAGTTTCTGCAGTCGTTATATATCAAGCGTAATGCAATGCTAAGTTCAGTGATACATATATGTATACATGTACAAAGGGCTATTTGTAACATCGACTATAGCTTAACTTATATTCATGGTAATCTGACACACGCATGTGTGCTTTTAACTGTCATATAAAGTGATCATTCTAGTTATGGAAGATTGAGATTGGTTTAGTTATTATACCTAACTAGTTGTTCACATTTTGCACATATAAGGGTCATTATCAAAAAAACATGCAAAACTATGTTATTTGGTCTTTTCAAGTCAAAAGACATGAAACTATATCAAAATGTATCAAAATGTATCAAAATAACTATTGCATATGAAAGATATGAATGTTTTGTGATACACTATACACAGTTTACAGTATGAAATATTATAAAAACATTCTTAATTTTTTTCTCAAACCCTTGGATATAGCCAGAATCAACTGTTATTTTTTACTATAAATCCCTTCAGACCTGAAATAGGGCTATTATTCCTTTCATTTGTTATTAGAAATTATCACTTTTTATTGCATTTGATACATACAAACATTTTTTTAATGATTTGGAAGGTGTATGTTGGTTTTATAATAAAAAATTTAACCAAAAGGAAAAGTCTCATTTTTTAAGTCAATGGTGTAACCAAAAGACAAATTGGTAGGGTAAGAGTTATCTTTCTCAATATTTCAGCATTTACAATAGTTTCTCCCTTAGCAATGTTACCTGTAAGCATGTTAGGCAAAAGAAAACAAACATTTATGTTGAAAATTTAGTAAAAAAATATTAAAAGTAAGTACAAGCTATATCGTAATTGAAAATAGTGTCCATGGTGTACCCTTATAAAAATCTTTTTTTTTTTAAATTCCTGAACTTTGAATTATGAAATATATTGATTGTAGAAACATGCACCAGGAACACCATATAAAATAGGGGAATGGAGCCCTTATTTTGTAACTAAATCTTAAAATACACCTGAAAATCAATGGTGTTACTGTCAATGGTGAGACCATTTTAATAAAATAACACCATTGACCAGCTTAGTAACACCACTGAATATATTATGACAATCA
This sequence comes from Mytilus californianus, assembly GCF_021869535.1. NCBI lineage: Eukaryota > Metazoa > Mollusca > Bivalvia > Mytilida > Mytilidae > Mytilus > Mytilus californianus. Next base: position 23,628,300 of record NW_026262679.1, on the reverse strand, counting down.
GCATTTTTTGGTGTTTCTTTCATGTTTAACAAGTGAAACATCATATTATTTATAACAAACAACACTTATTTAACAATGTTTTAACAATATCATGTATTACATATACAAAGTTTTCAAAAACTGGTGTATGCTGGTAACACCAATGACACTATTTAGTAACACTACTGACATTTTTAGTTATTGATATTATGTTATATAATTTGAGATTTTTAAGCCTAAGAATTTATTTTTTCTTCTTTTTCTTTTGCTCAGTGTTCTCTGTTTTGTGTTCAGTACTTAATAAAAGTAAAATTTGAAATGTGTTGTCAATGGTGATACTTTTGTGTCATTGGAGTTACTGAAGAGTCAGTGGTGTTACTATATAAAACTGCGATACTTTTTAATTTTTATTCATAAATGAAAGTGTTTTCAGGTTGTATACGAAGGATTAAGCATATTCTTATCATTGGTGTCTTCAACCTATGCCAACATTTGAAAAAATATATATTCAACCTATGCCTACAAACAAAATACAATGGGTGTTGTTATAATAATTAATAATTAATTACAGGTAAAATACAGTCAGTATTTTAAAGCATTAAAAATTACTCCTTTAGAATAAATAAAACTAGTTAAATACTTGCAAAATTATGTTGCAGTAAAAATATTCTTGTATGGTAAAATACTTCCAAAATTTTTTTGTTCTTAATATAAAACTTAAACAAAACAAACAAAAATAATTGAATAAATAAAAAATTATAAAAATTAAAAAGAATTAAAGTAAAAAAGTATTTTATTTTGGGATTTCTTTAATATACAAGATTTGCTCACTTATGACTTGTTGCTGAGTATCCAAGCTAAAAGTGTATTAAATCTGATTCATGTTCTATATCTAAATTAAAATTTTATTTTGAAAAAGTGCTTTATTAATTTTGGTAATCATATATAAAAAATGGGCTTTAACTAGTTTTCACAGAGCTCTTTAATTCAGTATGATTTCTATGTCTTAGAAACATAATTCCCCATTGACTCTTACAATATTTTATAAAAGAATAGAAATATATACACAGAGAATTACAATTTGCTAAGCACATATGAATAGCGGCATAATTATATTAAATAAATGTACATAATATGTATAAACGGTAATATGTCTGACTGCTTCTGAAATTTTCAGATATGGAAAGGCCAGATATGTCCTTTCTAGAAAATATCTTTCTAGAATATATGATATTCGTAACGAATACTATATCCGTTTATCAGACTATTCAAAAAGAGAGGCGAAATATACCAAAGGGACATTCAAACTCATAAGTCGAAAATAAACTGACAACGCCAGTGCAAAAAAAGAAAAAAACCAAAAGACAAACAACAGTATACAAAACACAACATAGAAAACGAAAGACTGAGCAACGCAAAACCCACCATAAACCGGGGGTGGTCTCAGGTGTCTTACAGTATTATCAGATATATTTTTATATAATATGTATATATATGTCTCTGGTATGATGTAATAGTGAACATTGTAAAATTGTATTTAATTCCAATGTCAGTATTTACGTAATATGAGTTTTTGTATATTAGAATACATGGATGGAAATGCAGAATAAAGCACTATTGTAATAAGTAACACACATATATACAAAAACACCATTATTTCATAAATACTGAACTGTGAAAAAATACACTTTTCAATGTGAAGCAGATTTTAAATAGTGCTATATTCATTATTTCCATGCATTTGACGTAATTCTACTTTTAGAAAAATATCATCAAATATTTTCATCATATATTGTATGAAATTCACATGATACTGGTATATCCTGAACATGCATGGTTGTAAATTGATTGGCCCCTAATTATTTTTTGTTTTTATAACACTTAATCTGTTATATCTTATTCAACCTATGCCAACACTTTTTCATACAATTTTATACCTAAATTTCAAAATGTTGGCATAGGTTGAATGAACCTTATCATTTCATCTTATACATTATACATATATTCAATCTAAGTGTATTTTTTAGTATTTACAACAGCCATAATTAGGACAGTCAACTTTTTTACGACAATGTATTCTAAAAATTTATGTTTAAAAAGAATGTATAGCTAGAGGAATAATGTCAATAAGTAGTAATTTAAACCTTAACAACAAATTGGAACAGTTGTTTGATATGGAAAGCCTCAGCTGTCATATATTAGAGATTTACAAAACGTTATGCCGAAGCTTAAAATGTAAAGTTAAGACAGCGTGATGTTGAATTGAGTCATCAAAATGCTAACTCTGAATTACAATATGCTAAGTTGAATTTGCGCAATGTTGACTTGCAATGACAAGTGCTTTAGTTGTGATAGTATAATGATAAGTCACGATGTTGTGATGATATGCCAAACACACGTAACGTTGGGTTTGAAGTACATGATGTGAAGTTGACGTTGCATGATGTTAGCTTGCAGATGGATACTGCTCAGTCATCCACTTCGATAGCTAGGATAACATATAAAATGAATAGCTAAAATGTATGGTGCTGACTTGTTATTAATAAATGTTGAGCTGAGATAGTACGATGTTACATCATTGTGATATTACGATAGGTCTATCATACAATCTGTTGATTTAAAACACCATGATGCACAGTTGAAAGTATATGATGTTAAGTTAAGATAACACGATGCTACACCACTATATTGAAACAAAAGGCTTACCATACAATTTGTTGACTTAAAACAACACGATGCAACGTGTTAAGCTAAGATGCTCACTTGAAACTACACGACGTACAGTTGAAATTTTGTAATGTTAAGCTACGATAGCACGATGTTATATCATTATAATGTCACAATAGGCTTATTATACAATTTGCTCATTTAAAACTATACAACGTACAGTTGAAAGTACGTGATGTTAAGCTAAGATGGCACGTTGTTATATCATTAGAATGTCACGATAGGCTTACCACACGATATGCTCATTTAAAACTACACGACGTACAGTTGAAAGTACGTGATGTTGAGCTATGATAGCAATATCTTATATCATAATAATATCACGATAAGCTTGCCATACAATATGCTCATTTAAAACTACACGACGTACAGTTGAAAGTACGTGTTGTTCAGCTAAGACAGCACGATGTTATATCATTATAATGCCAGGATAGACTTATTATACAATTTGCTCATTTAAAATTACACAACGTACAGTTGAAAGTACGTGATGTTAAGCTAAGATGGCACGTTGTTATATCATTAGAATGTCACGATAGGCTTACCACACGATATGCTCATTTAAAACTACATGATTTTCAGTTGAAACTAGGTGATGTTAAGCTAAGATAGCATTTTGTTATATCATTTGAATGTCACGATAGGCTTACTATACAATATGCTCATTTAAAACTACACAACGTTCAGTTGAAAGTACGTGTTGTTGAGCTAAGATAGCACGATGTTATATCATTATGACGTCACGAGAGGCTTATCATACAATGTGTTGACTTGAAACTACACGATGTAAATTTGAAGTAGTTTGGTCTTGACTTAAACCAGTTAAATGTTAAGTTATAAAAACAGAACGTAAAGTCAAAATAAAACAATGATAGGATGACATATACTTGTGCAGAATTGAAGATTTTTGGTGTTGACTTCGAATATAGTACAAATATTAGATCGTTTTATGTTAAATTGAAAGACAATAACGATGCGTAAAACATTACAGAATTATGTGAATTGAAACTGCAATTCTATGGAAAAGAATGAGGGACAAATCCCCAGGATTTTTTCTTCTTCATTTGCAAGTTGATGAATATTAATGAAATTTAACTCCGGAGGCAAAATGATATACAAAGAAAGTTTCCCATAAATTCATAAAGCAAAACAATTACCCATCGCTATATGTTACACTTGAATACAGTTTTGCGGTATATTTTACATGTTTTGTTTGGATTATTTTTTATGATTAAAAACTATTCTTTTTTTATGAACAATATTTAAGAAAATACTTATCTATGTTGTGTGTTAATATATACAACATGATATTGTGCTTATAAGACTTATGACTGTGAGGGTCAGATTTTACTCATATAAAATCACATCTTTGTAAGAGTTAGCGGAGAATTTGTATTTACCACTCCCGTTTTCCTAGAAATAGAACATAAGAATCTGGAGTCTTAATCTTAGAAAACAAAGATCAACTGATATGACAAATAATACGCTTAGCGTAGGACTGAGAGGGTCAGAGCTATATCAGAATGTATCGTTGAAAATTCGGCTGGGGATGTAAAGTATGTCTTGCAACAAAGCAGTGTTTATTCATATTCATATCACACTTACATGTTCTCGTCCTGATATGCATGTGATATTTGCCACTGTCCTAAAACGCACCCTTTTTCCCCGAAATAAAACCAAAAAATCTGGACTTAATCAAAACCGATGCTATTTGGATTTCCATAGATTGTCAGAGACGGTTTGTCAACTAGTTTGTTAAAAATTTGACTAAGCAAGCAAAATATATCTTGAACAGAACCAAGATTTATTCATATTCATATCACACTTACAAATTCTCGTCCTTATATGCATGTAATATTTGCCACTGTACACTAATTACAAATATATTTTCATCAATTCTTTTTTATGAAAAGGAGCCTATTTGAAACACGTTCATCGATTTGACACCCTGTAATTCATAATTCATGTCTTTTGGGAGTTCCTCGAAAGTTATAACACATTCCTTCTTTATTTGCAAAATCGCCAAGTGACGGGTGCCACATATGAAACAGGATCTGCTTACCCTTCTGGAGCACCTGAGATCACCCCTTTTTTGAGGGTTTCGTGTTGCTCAGTTTTTGGTTTTCTATATGTTGCGCTTAATATACTGTTGTTTGGCTTTTGGTCTTTTTTCTCTCGTTTTTTTCGGCTGATGAGTTTTTGTCATGACATTGTCAGTTTGGTTAAGAGTTTTACTATCCCTTTTGTATCTTTCGCCTTCTTTTATCCATTTTTGTGTTGTTTTTTTTTTCGATTCTCCCCTCCCCCTGAACAGTATAATAGATAGATAAATGAAAACAGAAACCCTTTTCAACAAAAGGAGATCTACAAGTAACTCGACGTGACCGAAATTGTAAATGTCTTCCTCATTAGATATATTGCCCTAAGGGTAGATCGGGTGTCTTCCGCCATCTTAGGGAGCTACCTTTTGATTATTATTGGGGGGCTAGGATGAAATTTGAAAAAAAGGCAGGACAGGAGTTTTGAATTAAAAAAAGGCAGGATGAGCAACTTGGCAAAAAAAAAAGACAGGATGACAATTTATGTAAAAAAAAGTCAGAATAAACTAATAAAAAAATATGCAGGACCGAATAGAGTGAAAAATAAAAAGGCAGGACAGAGATTACAACTAAAAAAAAGGCATGACAAAGTTTTTCATCCTAGCCCCCACCCCCACCCCCACCCCCATAAAAATCACACGGTATCTCCCTTAGATTCTCATATAGCTCAACACAATCGGTCTAGATCTAAAAAAATATACACATTTTGAGAGAGGAATGTTATTCATATGTAGTACTTTTCATCTTGATGAAGAAAATTATGAGATTTATCTGATTAAAACGATTATTGTTTTTGAATACAGAACGTTTTTTGCATATGTTTTTCAACTTTTCCATATAGGGGAGATAACTCGGATAACATTATTTTTTTTTATTTTTTAATTTTTTAATTTTTTGCCATGTCATTGTCAGTTTGTTTTTGACTTATGAGTTTGAAATCCCTTCGGCATATTTCGTCTCTAAAGATGGAATGTGTAGGGACTTTATCTATTTTGTTTTGTAGACAGAAAACGAGTCTCGTGATCCCCATTTTTATTTTTATTTTCTAACATTGAGTTTTCCATGTATAGTTTATATAATATCTGACAATATTGCATAACCTGTAGCTTGCAAAATGCTCTGTGGCCCAAACTTTTTATTATGTTTTTTAAAAAAGAATAAACTACATTTTGGCAAATCATTAAAAAAAATCTACCGATTTTAATTTAGACCACACTCATGAAAACTATAAGAGAGAGAGAGAGAGAGAGAGAGAGAGAGAGAGAGAGAGAGAAACTGTTGACATCAAAAAAACATATCTACAAATTAATCAAAGCAATACCAAAATAATTCATGGACTTTAACAATTTTTTCAGATTTTTGATTTTTTTCTTTTTTCTTTGAAAACACATATAGATAGAGAGAAGCTGCAAAGAACCAAGAACATCACTATGGACAAGAAAATAAGTGACGGAAATCATTAATTGGCTTCTTATTATAAGTTATAGGGGTCATTGTCCATTAATGACTTTACCAATTTAAAAAAATAAAATATTCTCCGAGTAGATATATACATAAACCTGGGCACTATATTACTTGGTGCTGGAAAAATGGTTGGCACTGCTGTAAATGATGTATTTTTTTTTTGAAAGTTGACGATTTAGACTGGAGGCTCTAGGTCAAATTTCTTTAGGCTTCATAGACTTCATGTATGAGCGAAAAGTATACAACAGAATCTACCATACTTTATGTTTGGGTTGGCCCCATGTCGTAGGATTCTTCCACCTATCAATTCTTTTTGTTTTATTTCGTGGAAAAGAAAATTCAAATTTTCAGATACCTCTAAGGCCGGGGTGGGGGTCACATTCTCATATAGCTCTGACCCTCTCAGTCCTTCGCTTTAGCGTATTATTTGTCATATCAGTTGATCTTTGTTTTTTAAGATTAAGACTCCAGATTCTTATGTTTTATTTCGGGGAAAACGGGAGTGGTAATTACAAATTCTCCGCTAACTCTTACATAGATGTGATTTTATATGAGTAAAATTTGACCCTCACAGTCATAAGTCTTATAAGCACAATATTATGTTGTATATATGTAGGACTCAAATATATGGCGGGTTCCAAATTTATGGCAGATTCCTAATCTATGGCAAATATGACGTTACAAACGCCAAACAACTCAAATCTATGGCAGATTTTTGTTTTCTCCAAATCTATGGCAGATCTGAGGGAAAGAGTAACATGTAACGTCACAATTGAATAACGCCATATAACATCTTCGCCGCCGCTTACGATGGCTGGACCCATATATTTGAACACCATTCAATGTGAAGGTATTTCCCTGACAACAATTTGCGGAAGGTTTAAAGGCAGATGTGACCTATTATCCCGAAGAGGGACAAAATGTGCTGTATCGGTCGATGCCCGCGATGAATAAGGACACCGCTATTTTCAGAACCGCATATTTTAGAAAAGGAGTTTTAGTAGTAGTTTACTGTCTACGACTGGCACAGTTTATAAAGTGAATATTTGATTTAAATCATTATTAAGTAAAAAAGAAGTATTAACGATATCGCTAAAATAAATATTATTTGAAAATTCAAACTGTTCATTTTTATTTTTTACTCTTTATTATTTTTTTTTAAAAGCGGCCTTCTTGTTTGTTAAAGGACTTATTGTTGGTTAAATGAATGACACAGATTAAAAAATGTTTATTTTTTTACAGAGCACATCATTTTAATCTTGAAGTCTGTAAAAAGGTATATGAATTTATCATTTATGATTTTTTTTTGGTTAACCTTCATGGAATGTTAATAGACATGCTCCGGTTGTCGTATATTTCCGCTTGTTTAAGTGAAGTCATTGGTCGAAAATGTACTGCATTGTTTTCCGTTTGCACAATATTTGCCATAGATTTGGAAACAACATAAATCCGCCATAGAATAGGAAATTACAAAACTTGCCATAGATTAGGTTTTAAAAAACCTACCATAGATTTGGGATGGCATGACGTCACATTTACCATAGATTAGGAATCTGCCATAGATTTGGAACCCACCATAGATTTGAGTCCTACATATATAAACACATAAAATAGATAAATATTTTCTTAAATATTGTTCATAAAAAAAAAGTCTGGTTTTTAATCATAAAAATAATCCAAACAAAATATGTAAAATATACGGCAAAATTGTATTCAAGTGTAACATATAGCGATGGGTACTTGTTTTGCTTTATGAATTTATGAAAAACTTTCTTTGTATATCACTTTGCCTCCGGAGTTAAATTTCATTAACGTTTCATCAACTTGCAAATGAAGAAGAAAAAATCCTGGGGATTTGTTCCTCATTCTTTTCCATAGAATTGCAGTTTCAATTCACATAATTCTGTAATGTTTTACGCATCGTTATTGTCTTTCAATCTAACATAAAACGATCTAATATTTGTACTATATTCGAAGTCAACACCAAAAATCTTCAATTCTGCACAAGTATATGTCATCCTATCATTGCTTTATTTTGACTTTACGTTCTGTTTTTATAACTTAACATTTAACTGGTTTAAGTCAAGACCAAACTACTTCAAATTTACATCGTGTAGTTTCAAGTCAACACATTGTATGATAAGCCTCTTGTGACGTCATAATGATATAACATCGTGCTATCTTAGCTCAACAACACGTACTTTCAACTGTACGTCGTGTAGTTTTGAATGAGCATATTGTATGGCAAGCCTATCGTGATATTATTATGATATAAGATATTGCTATCATAGCTCAACATCGCGTACTTTCAACTGTACGTCGTGTAGTTTTAAATGAGCATATTGTATGGTAAGCCTATCGTGACATTCAAATGATATAACAACATGCTATCTTAGCTTAACATCACCTAGTTTCAACTGAAAATCATGTAGTTTTAAATGAGCATATCGTGTGGTAAGCCTATCGTGACATTCTAATGATATAACAACGTGCCATCTTAGCTTAACATCACGTACTTTCAACTGTACGTTGTGTAATTTTAAATGAGCAAATTGTATAATAAGTCTATCCTGACACTATAATGATATAACATCGTGCTGTCTTAGCTGAACAACACGTACTTTCAACTGTACGTCGTGTAGTTTTAAATGAGCATATTGTATGGCAAGCTTATCGTGATATTATTATGATATAAGATATTGCTATCATAGCTCAACATCACGTACTTTCAACTGTACGTCGTGTAGTTTTAAATGAGCATATCGTGTGGTAAGCCTATCGTGACATTCTAATGATATAACAACGTGCCATCTTAGCTTAACATCACGTACTTTCAACTGTACGTTGTATAGTTTTAAATGAGCAAATTGTATAATAAGCCTATTGTGACATTATAATGATATAACATCGTGCTGTCTTAGCTGAACAACACGTACTTTCAACTGTACGTCGTGTAGTTTTAAATGAGCATATTGTATGGCAAGCTTATCGTGATATTATTATGATATAAGATATTGCTATCATAGCTCAACATCACGTACTTTCAACTGTACGTCGTGTAGTTTTAAATGAGCATATCGTGTGGTAAGCCTATCGTGACATTCTAATGATATAACAACGTGCCATCTTAGCTTAACATCACGTACTTTCAACTGTACGTTGTATAGTTTTAAATGAGCAAATTGTATAATAAGCCTATTGTGACATTATAATGATATAACATCGTGCTATCGTAGCTTAACATTACAAAATTTCAACTGTACGTCGTGTAGTTTCAAGTGAGCATCTTAGCTTAACACGTTGCATCGTGTTGTTTTAAGTCAACAAATTGTATGGTAAGCCTTTTGTTTCAATATAGTGGTGTAGCATCGTGTTATCTTAACTTAACATCATATACTTTCAACTGTGCATCATGGTGTTTTAAATCAACAGATTGCATGATAGACCTATCGTAATATCACAATGATATAACATCGTATTATCTCAGCTCAACATTTATTAATAACAAGTCAGCACCATACATTTTAGCTATTCATTTTATATGTTATCATAGCTATCGAAGTGGATGACTGAGCAGTATCCATCTGCAAGCTAACATCATGCAACGTCAACTTCACATCATGTACTTCAAACCCAACGTTACGTGTGTTTGGCATATCATCACAACATCGTGACTTATCATTATACTATCACAACTAAAGCACTTGTCATTGCAAGTCAACATTGCGCAAATTCAACTTAGCTTATTGTAATTTAGAGTTAGCATTTTGATGACTCAATTCAACATCACGCTGTCTTAACTTTACATTTTAAGCTTCATCATAACGTTTTGTAAATCTCTAATATATGACAGCTGAGGCTTTCCATAGCAAATAGTTCTTGCATGTTCAGAACGAGAAATAAATTAACAATAAATACAATAAGGAGGACATGTAATAGATAATCGACCGGATTAAAGGGGCGGGAAATTTGAACTGCCACTTGGTGAGGGACATAATTCTGACCGACGTGGCTGCGTATTGTTACATCCCGCACAGCCAAGTCAGAGCTGTATGAGAATGTGAACACCACCCCACCCCCGATAAAAAAAGAAAGAAAAAAGATGAACTTATTGATTTAAATAATAATTTATAAAGTACAGATTTATCGATATGTGTGAAGGCTTATAGCGTTTAGCGACATATTGAATGCACCACTGATGCTATGGGATTTACCTAGATTGTCTGAGACGGCTGAGAGAGTAAATTGTTTACTCGTAACATCACATCCGTTTTAGTGTTATCAGAAAACTTTAATTATTTTACACCCCTTTTCCCTTTTCCCCGAAAGAAAACAAAATAATTTGGACTTAATCAAAACCATGCAATGCGATTTGAATTTCCATAGATTGTCGGAGCCGGTTTGTCTAATAGTCCGTTCAAAATTTGGCTATAGTGGCAAATAAAGTATGTCTTGTACAAAGCAGGGTTTATTCATATTCATATCACACTTACATATTCTCGTCCTGGTATGTCTGTAATATTTGCCACTGTACGTTAAACACAAATCTACTATCATCATTTTTTTTGTGAAAAGAGACCTATATTAAGCACGTTTATCGATTTGACACAATGTAATTCATGTTTTTCTGGGAGTTCCTAGAAAATTATAACACATTCCTTCTCTATTTGCAAAATTACCAAGTGACGGGTGCCACGTGTGAAACAGGATCTGTCTACCCATCCGGAGCACTTGAGATCACCCCTTTGTTGTGGGTATCGTGTTGCTCAGTCTTTGGTTTTCTATGTTGTGTTTAATATACTGTTGTTAGTCTTTTTTTTGTTTTTTTCGACCGTTTATGAGTTTTTGTCATGACATTGTCAGTTTGGTTTCGAGTTGAAGTGATACCAATTTCTAATTTGACAACAACGCGTACGTTAGCTTGACAAGTAAAAATTATCTGCCATTTGATTATATACTTTATATTTTTGGTCGTTTTTTTAATATTTGTACTTTTTCTCTTGATTGCCTTTGTATTTTATTCAATTCAATATTTTTGTTGCTAATAACCCATACACTTACTTTATATGTGACAAGAAAATTAAATAAGGACAGTAAAATTGAAAAAAATACTTATGGGTCAGTATAAAAAAACATGCAAATTTCGATGAAGTAATATTTGGAAAAACGATGTCATTGTTTAAAACATTTAAATGTGTCCCTCTATTCTATAGTATGGTAGCAACTATTTTCAGAAATATGCAATGGGAAAAATTAAGGGTTCCTTCAATTTTAACAATTTTAGGTCATCCTTTGATAGAATCGTGTCAAAGGTGTTACCAATTTAAAACATGCATTTAGGTACTAAATATTATTGTTAAACATCAAACTATGGAAAGCCTCAGCTGTCATATATTAGAGATTTACAAAACGTTATGATGAAGCTTAAAATGTAAAGTTAAGACAGCGTGATGTTGAATTGAGTCATCAAAATGCTAACTCTAAATTACAATAAGCTAAGTTGAATTTGCGCAATGTTGACTTGCAATGACAAGTGCTTTAGTTGTGATAGTATAATGATAAGTCACGATGTTGTGATGATATGCCAAACACACGTAACGTTGGGTTTGAAGTACATGATGTGAAGTTGACGTTGCATGATGTTAGCTTGCAGATGGATACTGCTCAGTCATCCACTTCGATAGCTATGATAACATATAAAATGAATAGCTAAAATGTATGGTGCTGACTTGTTATTAATAAATGTTGAGCTGAGATAATACGATGTTATATCATTGTGATATTACGATAGGTCTATCATGCAATCTGTTGATTTAAAACACCATGATGCACAGTTGAAAGTATATGATGTTAAGTTAAGATAACACGATGCTACACCACTATATTGAAACAAAAGGCTTACCATACAATTTGTTGACTTAAAACAACACGATGCAACGTGTTAAGCTAAGATGCTCACTTGAAACTACACGACGTACAGTTGAAATTTTGTAATGTTAAGCTACGATAGCACGATGTTATATCATTATAATGTCACAATAGGCTTATTATACAATTTGCTCATTTAAAACTATACAACGTACAGTTGAAAGTACGTGATGTTAAGCTAAGATGGCACGTTGTTATATCATTAGAATGTCACGATAGGCTTACCACACGATATGCTCATTTAAAACTACACGACGTACAGTTGAAAGTACGTGATGTTGAGCTATGATAGCAATATCTTATATCATAATAATATCACGATAAGCTTGCCATACAATATGCTCATTTAAAACTACACGACGTACAGTTGAAAGTACGTGTTGTTCAGCTAAGACAGCACGATGTTATATCATTATAATGTCACAATAGGCTTATTATACAATTTGCTCATTTAAAACTATACAACGTACAGTTAAAAGTACGTGATGTTAAGCTAAGATGGCACGTTGTTATATCATTAGAATGTCACGATAGGCTTACCACACGATATGCTCATTTAAAACTACACGACGTACAGTTGAAAGTACGTGATGTTGAGCTATGATAGCAATATCTTATATCATAATAATATCACGATAAGCTTGCCATACAATATGCTCATTTAAAACTACACGACGTACAGTTGAAAGTACGTGTTGTTCAGCTAAGACAGCACGATGTTATATCATTATAGTGTCAGGATAGACTTATTATACAATTTGCTCATTTAAAATTACACAACGTACAGTTGAAAGTACGTGATGTTAAGCTAAGATGGCACGTTGTTATATCATTAGAATGTCACGATAGGCTTACCACACGATATGCTCATTTAAAACTACATGATTTTCAGTTGAAACTAGGTGATGTTAAGCTAAGATAGCATGTTGTTATATCATTTGAATGTCACGATAGGCTTACCATACAATATGCTCATTTAAAACTACACGACGTACAGTTGAAAGTACGCGATGTTGAGCTATGATAGCAATATCTTATATCATAATAATATCACGATAGGCTTGCCATACAATATGCTCATTCAAAACTACACGACGTACAGTTGAAAGTACGTGTTGTTGAGCTAAGATAGCACGATGTTATATCATTATGACGTCACAAGAGGCTTATCATACAATGTGTTGACTTGAAACTACACGATGTAAATTTGAAGTAGTTTGGTCTTGACTTAAACCAGTTAAATGTTAAGTTATAAAAACAGAACGTAAAGTCAAAATAAAGCAATGATAGGATGACATATACTTGTGCAGAATTGAAGATTTTTGGTGTTGACTTCGAATATAGTACAAATATTAGATCGTTTTATGTTAGATTGAAAGACAATAACGATGCGTAAAACATTACAGAATTATGTGAATTGAAACTGCAATTCTATGGAAAAGAATGAGGAACAAATCCCCAGGATTTTTTCTTCTTCATTTGCAAGTTGATGAAACGTTAATGAAATTTAACTCCGGAGGCAAAGTGATATACAAAGAAAGTTTTTCATAAATTCATAAAGCAAAACAAGTACCCATCGCTATATGTTACACTTGAATACAATTTTGCCGTATATTTTACATATTTTGTTTGGATTATTTTTATGATTAAAAACCAGACTTTTTTTTTATGAACAATATTTAAGAAAATATTTATCTATTTTATGTGTTTATATATGTAGGACTCAAATCTATGGTGGGTTCCAAATCTATGGCAGATTCCTAATCTATGGTAAATGTGACGTCATGCCATCCCAAATCTATGGTAGGTTTTTTAAAACCTAATCTATGGCAAGTTTTGTAATTTCCTATTCTATGGCGGATTTATGTTGTTTCCAAATCTATGGCAAATATTGTGCAAACGGAAAACAATGCAGTACATTTTCGACCAATGACTTCACTTAAACAAGCGGAAATATACGACAACCGGAGCATGTCTATTAACATTCCATGAAGGTTAACCAAAAAAAAATCATAAATGATAAATTCATATACCTTTTTACAGACTTCAAGATTAAAATGATGTGCTCTGTAAAAAAATAAACATTTTTTAATCTGTGTCATTCATTTAACCAACAATAAGTCCTTTAACAAACAAGAAGGCCGCTTTTAAAAAAAAATAATAAAGAGTAAAAAATAAAAATGAACAGTTTGAATTTTCAAATAATATTTATTTTAGCGATATCGTTAATACTTCTTTTTTACTTAATAATGATTTAAATCAAATATTCACTTTATAAACTGTGCCAGTCGTAGACAGTAAACTACTACTAAAACTCCTTTTCTAAAATATGCGGTTCTGAAAATAGCGGTGTCCTTATTCATCGCGGGCATCGACCGATACAGCACATTTTGTCCCTCTTCGGGATAATAGGTCACATCTGCCTTTAAACCTTCCGCAAATTGTTGTCAGGGAAATACCTTCACATTGAATGGTGTTCAAATATATGGGTCCAGCCATCGTAAGCGGCGGCGAAGATGTTATATGGCGTTATTCAATTGTGACGTTACATGTTACTCTTTCCCTCAGATCTGCCATAGATTTGGAGAAAACAAAAATCTGCCATAGATTTGAGTTGTTTGGCGTTTGTAACGTCATATTTGCCATAGATTAGGAATCTGCCATAAATTTGGAACCCGCCATATATTTGAGTCCTACATATATACAACATAATATTGTGCTTATAAGACTTATGACTGTGAGGGTCAAATTTTACTCATATAAAATCACATCTATGTAAGAGTTAGCGGAGAATTTGTAATTACCACTCCCGTTTTCCCCGAAATAAAACATAAGAATCTGGAGTCTTAATCTTAAAAAACAAAGATCAACTGATATGACAAATAATACGCTAAAGCGAAGGACTGAGAGGGTCAGAGCTATATGAGAATGTGACCCCCACCCCGGCCTTAGAGGTATCTGAAAATTTGAATTTTCTTTTCCACGAAATAAAACAAAAAGAATTGATAGGTGGAAGAATCCTACGACATGGGGCCAACCCAAACATAAAGTATGGTAGATTCTGTTGTATACTTTTCGCTCATACATGAAGTCTATGAAGCCTAAAGAAATTTGACCTAGAGCCTCCAGTCTAAATCGTCAACTTTCAAAAAAAAAATACATCATTTACAGCAGTGCCAACCATTTTTCCAGCACCAAGTAATATAGTGCCCAGGTTTATGTATATATCTACTCGGAGAATATTTTATTTTTTTAAATTGGTAAAGTCATTAATGGACAATGACCCCTATAACTTATAATAAGAAGCCAATTAATGATTTCCGTCACTTATTTTCTTGTCCATAGTGATGTTCTTGGTTCTTTGCAGCTTCTCTCTATCTATATGTGTTTTCAAAGAAAAAAGAAAAAAATCAAAAATCTGAAAAAATTGTTAAAGTCCATGAATTATTTTGGTATTGCTTTGATTAATTTGTAGATATGTTTTTTTGATGTCAACAGTTTCTCTCTCTCTCTCTCTCTCTCTCTCTCTCTCTCTCTCTCTCTCTCTCTCTCTTATAGTTTTCATGAGTGTGGTCTAAATTAAAATCGGTAGATTTTTTTTAATGATTTGCCAAAATGTAGTTTATTCTTTTTTAAAAAACATAATAAAAAGTTTGGGCCACAGAGCATTTTGCAAGCTACAGGTTATGCAATATTGTCAGATATTATATAAACTATACATGGAAAACTCAATGTTAGAAAATAAAAATAAAAATGGGGATCACGAGACTCGTTTTCTGTCTACAAAACAAAATAGATAAAGTCCCTACACATTCCATCTTTAGAGACGAAATATGCCGAAGGGATTTCAAACTCATAAGTCAAAAACAAACTGACAATGACATGGCAAAAAATTAAAAAATTAAAAAATAAAAAAAAATAATGTTATCCGAGTTATCTCCCCTATATGGAAAAGTTGAAAAACATATGCAAAAAACGTTCTGTATTCAAAAACAATAATCGTTTTAATCAGATAAATCTCATAATTTTCTTCATCAAGATGAAAAGTACTACATATGAATAACATTCCTCTCTCAAAATGTGTATATTTTTTTAGATCTAGACCGATTGTGTTGAGCTATATGAGAATCTAAGGGAGATACCGTGTGATTTTTATGGGGGTGGAGGTGGGGGTGGGGGCTAGGATGAAAAACTTTGTCATGCCTTTTTTTTAGTTGTAATCTCTGTCCTGCCTTTTTATTTTTCACTCTATTCGGTCCTGCATATTTTTTTATTAGTTTATTCTGACTTTTTTTTACATAAATTGTCATCCTGTCTTTTTTTTTTGCCAAGTTGCTCATCCTGCCTTTTTTTAATTCAAAACTCCTGTCCTGCCTTTTTTTCAAATTTCATCCTAGCCCCCCAATAATAATCAAAAGGTAGCTCCCTAAGATGGCGGAAGACACCCGATCTACCCTTAGGGCAATATATCTAATGAGGAAGACATTTACAATTTCGGTCACGTCGAGTTACTTGTAGATCTCCTTTTGTTGAAAAGGGTTTCTGTTTTCATTTATCTATCTATTATACTGTTCAGGGGGAGGGGAGAATCGAAAAAAAAAAACAACACAAAAATGGATAAAAGAAGGCGAAAGATACAAAAGGGATAGTAAAACTCTTAACCAAACTGACAATGTCATGACAAAAACTCATCAGCCGAAAAAAACGAGAGAAAAAAGACCAAAAGCCAAACAACAGTATATTAAGCGCAACATATAGAAAACCAAAAACTGAGCAACACGAAACCCTCAAAAAAGGGGTGATCTCAGGTGCTCCAGAAGGGTAAGCAGATCCTGTTTCATATGTGGCACCCGTCACTTGGCGATTTTGCAAATAAAGAAGGAATGTGTTATAACTTTCGAGGAACTCCCAAAAGACATGAATTATGAATTACAGGGTGTCAAATCGATGAACGTGTTTCAAATAGGCTCCTTTTCATAAAAAAGAATTGATGAAAATATATTTGTAATTAGTGTACAGTGGCAAATATTACATGCATATAAGGACGAGAATTTGTAAGTGTGATATGAATATGAATAAATCTTGGTTCTGTTCAAGATATATTTTGCTTGCTTAGTCAAATTTTTAACAAACTAGTTGACAAACCGTCTCTGACAATCTATGGAAATCCAAATAGCATCGGTTTTGATTAAGTCCAGATTTTTTGGTTTTATTTCGGGGAAAAAGGGTGCGTTTTAGGACAGTGGCAAATATCACATGCATATCAGGACGAGAACATGTAAGTGTGATATGAATATGAATAAACACTGCTTTGTTGCAAGACATACTTTACATCCCCAGCCGAATTTTCAACGATACATTCTGATATAGCTCTGACCCTCTCAGTCCTACGCTAAGCGTATTATTTGTCATATCAGTTGATCTTTGTTTTCTAAGATTAAGACTCCAGATTCTTATGTTCTATTTCTAGGAAAACGGGAGTGGTAAATACAAATTCTCCGCTAACTCTTACAAAGATGTGATTTTATATGAGTAAAATCTGACCCTCACAGTCATAAGTCTTATAAGCACAATATCATGTTGTATATATTAACACACAACATAGATAAGTATTTTCTTAAATATTGTTCATAAAAAAAGAATAGTTTTTAATCATAAAAAATAATCCAAACAAAACATGTAAAATATACCGCAAAACTGTATTCAAGTGTAACATATAGCGATGGGTAATTGTTTTGCTTTATGAATTTATGGGAAACTTTCTTTGTATATCATTTTGCCTCCGGAGTTAAATTTCATTAATATTCATCAACTTGCAAATGAAGAAGAAAAAATCCTGGGGATTTGTCCCTCATTCTTTTCCATAGAATTGCAGTTTCAATTCACATAATTCTGTAATGTTTTACGCATCGTTATTGTCTTTCAATTTAACATAAAACGATCTAATATTTGTACTATATTCGAAGTCAACACCAAAAATCTTCAATTCTGCACAAGTATATGTCATCCTATCATTGTTTTATTTTGACTTTACGTTCTGTTTTTATAACTTAACATTTAACTGGTTTAAGTCAAGACCAAACTACTTCAAATTTACATCGTGTAGTTTCAAGTCAACACATTGTATGATAAGCCTCTCGTGACGTCATAATGATATAACATCGTGCTATCTTAGCTCAACAACACGTACTTTCAACTGAACGTTGTGTAGTTTTAAATGAGCATATTGTATAGTAAGCCTATCGTGACATTCAAATGATATAACAAAATGCTATCTTAGCTTAACATCACCTAGTTTCAACTGAAAATCATGTAGTTTTAAATGAGCATATCGTGTGGTAAGCCTATCGTGACATTCTAATGATATAACAACGTGCCATCTTAGCTTAACATCACGTACTTTCAACTGTACGTTGTGTAATTTTAAATGAGCAAATTGTATAATAAGTCTATCCTGGCATTATAATGATATAACATCGTGCTGTCTTAGCTGAACAACACGTACTTTCAACTGTACGTCGTGTAGTTTTAAATGAGCATATTGTATGGCAAGCTTATCGTGATATTATTATGATATAAGATATTGCTATCATAGCTCAACATCACGTACTTTCAACTGTACGTCGTGTAGTTTTAAATGAGCATATCGTGTGGTAAGCCTATCGTGACATTCTAATGATATAACAACGTGCCATCTTAGCTTAACATCACGTACTTTCAACTGTACGTTGTATAGTTTTAAATGAGCAAATTGTATAATAAGCCTATTGTGACATTATAATGATATAACATCGTGCTATCGTAGCTTAACATTACAAAATTTCAACTGTACGTCGTGTAGTTTCAAGTGAGCATCTTAGCTTAACACGTTGCATCGTGTTGTTTTAAGTCAACAAATTGTATGGTAAGCCTTTTGTTTCAATATAGTGGTGTAGCATCGTGTTATCTTAACTTAACATCATATACTTTCAACTGTGCATCATGGTGTTTTAAATCAACAGATTGTATGATAGACCTATCGTAATATCACAATGATGTAACATCGTACTATCTCAGCTCAACATTTATTAATAACAAGTCAGCACCATACATTTTAGCTATTCATTTTATATGTTATCCTAGCTATCGAAGTGGATGACTGAGCAGTATCCATCTGCAAGCTAACATCATGCAACGTCAACTTCACATCATGTACTTCAAACCCAACGTTACGTGTGTTTGGCATATCATCACAACATCGTGACTTATCATTATACTATCACAACTAAAGCACTTGTCATTGCAAGTCAACATTGCGCAAATTCAACTTAGCATATTGTAATTCAGAGTTAGCATTTTGATGACTCAATTCAACATCACGCTGTCTTAACTTTACATTTTAAGCTTCGGCATAACGTTTTGTAAATCTCTAATATATGACAGCTGAGGCTTTCCATAATTTGCCACTGGAAATAAAGTAAACTACGAAATCAAATTCCCTTTTTAGCGAGCTAGGTCACACGTTATAGTAGTAAAGCAAAATGTTGCAAGGTTGTCGATTGCCTTATTTTCATAGGATCGTGGTATTGTTTACATACCAGTCGGGAAGTGCTGTTAATCATTTAGTTTTTTATACTCAAAAGGGAAAGTAGACACAGTCAGGATTCTACTTCGTCAAAATTATCTCCCCATTACGCCAGTTCATTTTTACAATCGTAAATCGTGAAAATGGAAGCCATTGTAGGGATGACGCGCTGCCAATTTAGCTCTTGAAAACCGATAAATTTATTCGCATAGCACCATTACGATCCTTATATGCCAGTTGTATTTTAAAAGACAAATGTATCTACTAGCTAATGAGCATCAGTTAATGTACTTGTCTGCATTCAGTCAACTTAAAACTATTGTCTGATCGGTTGTCAGGTGGAATTTTCGAAAATTCATAACCATTTAAAAAAATTCTAATTCAATATTTCGTGGAAGGGCAGACTAAAAATTTTCAGTGGTTGAAGACTATTAACCCTAGATATCACACACAAAATATGAAATTTTTTCGAAGATATGCATTTTTAAGATCCAACTTAAAAGTCTGTCGTCAAGTACTTTTGCTTTCGAACACACTTACTCTGTTTTTGTGATTCATTAGAAAGATATTTCATTTGACCTATATATTTAATTTTTTTTAGTACTGTGAATTTTCGATGTTATAAAGTCAACCTGTAGCTTTGATATATAAAAATGATAGAATCTGAAGCGAGATGATGTATCAAATACTTTTGCTTTTTACATTTTCAAGACAAAATATTCAACTCAAACACGCCCTAACATAAAAAGGTGCACTCGATTTTCTCTTTTCGATGCAATTGTTACCCATTTTTTGGAAATTTTATTGAGTCACATAATGGAAGGGCAGAAACGAAAATTAAGGAACAAATAGATTGATATGTTCTCCGTCCGTGGTAAATGTTTTTGAAAAATCGGAGGTTATTATGCATTTTTTAGATCCAACTTAATAGACACCAATGTCGTTGACTTGATATCTAATTGTTCTGCTTAATTGTGCAATAGATAAATTGAAAACTTATGCAAATTGTGTTTTTATATAAAATATTTTGTAATTTAGCAAAAAACTGTCATTTTATTTGTTTCTATTAACTTTTAAAATTTGTGTTACTACAGTAAACATTACAGTAGGCATTTATCGCCTTCTCTAACAAAGAGCTTCGATTCTTTTGTTCTATTTCAACTGGGTTTCCGCCTGAGACACTAATTCAATTACCACGTTTACCGATTTTATAAAGTAGATTTTTAATTACGGTCTGCACATGTGTCAGACTACTGGGGCATCTGACTAATGGGGTGTCGGACTAATGGGGTGGTTATTTTACCGTTTCAACGTGGCAAAGAGGAAGTGTCAACTTCTATTGAATTTGTATCACAGCAGGGCCATTTTCAAAAAGTCTTTCGGTTTCTGTCTTGTTTTTTTGTGACATGGCCTTATTGTTTTTGCAGAATTTAAATAACAAATTCACGGTCCTATCAAATTCTATATAATAATCTGCCCTTAATTTTAGAAGGATTTTTTTCTGAATATTTAAAATAAACTTAACGACACTTAATTTTTGTATAGTTTAATCCTAAAATTTCAAGTTTTAGATGTTTCTATTGTATATTGAATGTTACGTTGTAAAATATTTCAACCAAAAAAGTAAAAAGAAGAGATGCTCAGAAAAAGACACCCGATCTATCTTAATTAGATTAAAAAGCTATGGAAGGATTTAAAAATGTTAAAAGTAGCAAGTTACTGTCAAAGTTCAGTATAAGTGATCTATGTAGAATTAGGCCTATAAAAACTTCTATAATATAGAGATCTTAGAAGTCCTTTATTACCCAAAGTTGTATTGACTTTTGGAAGAACTGTTGGTAGAGAAGACAGGCTTGCTTTGCTTGTAAAATCAAAATTTAATCTTAAACAATCCAGATCAAAATTAAATGCTCTGCAATTTTGTTTTTTCATCAAGTTCTGATTTCTAAGACCTCACGTGAAGCTTAGAAGTTTTATTGTGAAATGGTAGGAATCCAGTTTGCCAAAATATTTGGTTCTATCGGTAAAAGACAAAGCTGAAACGCCCGACTGCCAACAACTAAAAATAATATAAGGAAAATCTGTGTTTTCTTACACCATAATTCGCTAAATAAAAATATCAGTCGAAGGTTTCTTCTGAACAAATTTTATAAATATTTTAGTATCTCCTTGGCATATCCAATTTTTGTTATATCCATAACACAGAGACCCTGATTATCTATATACACCAGGGTACCCCCGAGGGACAACTTTAAAAATCTACCTAATGCATCCTTCGTATAATCCCTTTATGTTCTCCCTTCTGCCTTCACCGTCAAAAGAGTGTCTGAATCTGATCCTGCTATACAGGTAAATTGTGTCATAGGTTTCAGAATTTTGATATTTGTCATAAGGTCAGAATTATGAGCGAAACAGAAACTCGTTCAAACCAGTTAGGATAATTCAATTTAATTTTCGGAGGAGGGGGAGGGTCGTCCTGAAGATTTTGAGAAATAATCTGCTAGGCTAAGCCTAGAGAGAATTAACAAAATAATCTTGCCTATGACAGGATTAAATGTATATTCTTCCCTCCAAATTGCAGGAAATGGTTATTTATAAAATGGACATAAACTAACCAAGCGAAAACGAAAATATTCCAAGCTCTCTTCCCCAGAAAATAAAATGATCGTCGCTTAAATGAGTAAAATACTCGAAGACGACCATTATTCCTCTTTCTTTTTAAGGTTTATGAGCAGTTATAACTTTAATCAGAATTCACATTTTTAATACATCATTGACAACGGAATCATTTATCATGCGATTCCGGAAGACATTATCCTAATGTGGTTCAAAAAGAGAGAAAAATATTTTACTAAAACTACTCAACACAATTTGATCGATTGGTTGTTGTTTGCTTAATGCTCAGTGAGAGATATTTGATGTGTATTCAGACCGAGAACATATCAACAATAGATCTAACATTATTGGTTTTGCATTAGTCGATCGACAGGGATTGGTGAAGGACGAGACATTTGACTTAGTTTTAAAAACAAATATTAGGGTATGTTGGAAAGAAGAATATTTTTCCTTGCAATATAACCTTTGGATCCTCCGGGAATTGTTGAAAGGATCGAACTGCTACATTTCCCATGTGAGGTGCGCTCTCTACTACCACTCTGACTATCAAATAAATGAACAAACAACACCACCAAGACGCAGTGTTGATTATTGATTGTTAGTAGACGTATTGCAGCAAATCATTACTATGAGAAAAGATTAAACATCATCTGTTTACATTATTGTGATAAAAATGAAAACATTCCATTTTTTACTGAATTGCCCATTTGCTTTATAAACCAATGAAAACACCCGACACTTAGTTAACGGATGCTTCGTGAATAAGCTCTCTGCATTTCTAAGAAACTGTCACGTCAAACAAATACAAAATCCAGGTGTTTTAATCTTCAATATGCAATGTTAGAAATGTCAAACAGTTTTAGTAGTTGCAAATATTTACTAACCAATAATAAGGGATAGGTATTTCAATAGAAAAAATATAAAAAAGAAGATGTAGTATGATTGCAAATGAGACAACTCTTCAAAGGAGACCAAATATCCGTGGTATCAGTGAAAATCAAGTACAATCCCTCCCATTAGGGGTTTAGTATCATACCATCATAAAATATATGAGAAGAACATAACCCGTATCATGCCAACAACTGGTTTTAGAATAAATGTGTTTATTTCCGATGCAAAAACCCTATGAGTGAATCAATATTAATACCAAAATATGCCATCTTTAATGGCCTGACAACAGTATCGTAACTATATCCCTTCTTAATAATTCCGTTTAAAGGTTTGGTTAGCTTTTGAGGTGAATGCCGACATTTTTGTGCTTTGTAAAGAACGAGTCATTGGATTACCATAAAATATTGGATGTGAAATACCTGAACGTATAAGACGTCTGCATGTTGATTTATGTTTACGAATTATGTCCCTGTACCGATGATTAAATTATAGAAGTATACTTTTTGTCTAGGTCCTCATAAGATTTTGTGTTGCTTTTTCATAAAAATTATGACACTTAAGATGAATGGTTGTAGGGCGGCTTAGAGTTATTTTCAATTTCATTATTTTGCTACAAAGTATTTATTCTTTATTTGCCATATGTGGAGCAGGATCTCCTTACCATTCCGGAGCACTTGAGATAACCCCCAGTTTTTGGTGGAGTTCGTGTTGCTCCGTCTTTAGTTTTCTTTGTTGTGTTTTGTGTATTATTGTTTGACTATTGGTCTTTTTTTTTCTTTTTTAGTCATGGCGTTGTCAGTTTATTTTCGACTTATGAGTTTGAATGTCCCTCTGGTATCTTTCGCTTCTCTTTGACAAACGATTGAGAATTTCTCAATATTGATGCAAATTCTTTTAAAAGTTTGATTTCAGTGGGTGCACTGATTTGTTTTGTAACATGAATGTAATTTTTTCCTTTGATCTTCTAGTGAGTTAACTTCAGTTATTTTTAGAGGTGTGCGTTAACTGAATGATTTTTACATCGAATGTGACCTTGAGAGGTCATACATGTACCGGTGTTATGTTGCCGCAGAAATTTCGGCACACGTCCCTTGCGCCGAATGTATTTCGTATAAATACGCGGATATTATCGTTTGCAAAATAACATACCTTATCGCCTGTTATAAATTCATTTCTTCAATGAATACCCATGAAAATATTCTTTAAGAACATAAATAAATAATATGAAAACGTTTTGTCGTGAGAAATATATATATGTCAGTAACAAATCATGAATACCGTAAATTTGTGTTACGCACGCCGAAAAATATCTCTAGGACGTTTTGCAACAACAGCGGGAGAAATGTGAATGCCTACTCAAATCAAACCTGTGAATAGTCCCAGATCTAACCTATTTGAAAAACGAATTATTACAGAAGAGTGTCCACCATGCACTTGCACTGCACTATCATTAGAATAGTAGAGTAGAATGATGGTATAAATGGATGAAAATCACCTACTCTCCATACTCTCCACGATGTCTCTATTATTGACGTTTTGCCATTTGTATAAAAATCGTTTGGTATTCATGACATTCGTACGATGCTTTATTCACTACTCCTTTTCTTTGGAAACAAAACCTCAAATAATTATGAATTTATTCAAAGATTCTGCCAGGCTATGGACCAAATGCGAAAAAGAAGATGCAGATACTCTTTTCGAATGTTTTAAGACTGTGAGGTCTTTGCTACAAATTATAATTACAAAAAGACTAAATGTGTCTGTGAATACTTATTCTACGTCTAGTCTTTAAAGACCTAAATATTGCTAAACACCTGTCCTACCTCCCTGATAAAAAGGTGTTGTCCCAGCAGATAAAACCCCAAGTAACATCGCGTGTGTGTAGATCACATAACATAAACTGGTCTGTTCTATATTCCTTTGGAATTTCAACCAAATATTGAGAACTGGATCTTCCTTCACTGTATTGGATACCTAAATTGCACAAGTATCCTTACTATGTCAAAGGCATCTTTCCCATCGAACTTAAAATAAAGGATACAACAGATAGTTAAGTCTGTCTCAAATTTTGACTTACATTCAGGAATTGTCACTGGGGTCGGTTGAGAACAAAACTTTATGACAATGAAATGATTTCAGCTTCCAATTGTGAACTTTCCATTTCTATGTAGCAACATTCCGGCAATAATTGCATATGAAGTATATATCTCTCAGTTTATAGGATATTTCAGAGCATGCATTTCCTATCATGATTTCCTGGATAGAGGGTTGACGCCTACAAGAAAGCTAGTAAACTAAGATATCTAACTTCTTATTAACCTGAACAATTCAATTGGTATATTTAGATGTTCTACAATGGCTTCATAAATGTGAGTGGAAGAGTGGATCACAGGGAGGGACTGAATTGTTAGGGTTAGAGTTCCAAGTGGAGAAAGTTGAAATCAGTCTTTTGAAAATTTGACAAGTTAGTTGACTGTTATAGAATACCAGTTTCACAGATGCAGACAGATATGTTCCATTTGTCGTAACAACAATCCTGTCCTCTTCTTCTCAAATGTTACCTAACATATTAAAGTCATGGTGAAAAATAATGTTAATCCAGTTCTTGAACCAATGCATGTATATATCATAAACTAAGTCTTCTGTGCACGATTTTATCATTTTTTACGCATCCATATCGTACAATTGTCAAAATTTTTTTTCTCACTTGGGTCTGTTTTGATGTAAAAATATGGCAGCTAATTAATTGTCGTGTTTTGAAGCCGAAGATTACTGATTGTCACCTTAGTAAACAATCATCAAAGAAGCAGGGATATTGAGGTAAGCACGAGTATTACATGTACAATAAGATATAGTTTATTTTGATTTTCGCTACGGCGGGGGCATAAAAACATATGCATCAATTTTTTTTAATTTGAAGTTTCATATGGCTTTAAGACTTATTACCGGGTTTGTATTAACATGAGAAACACGACAAGAACCACACGTGGAGCAGGATCTGCTTACCCTTCCAGAGCATCTGAAATCATGTTTTCTCGTGAACATGTATGTTTTCTTATTTTTTTATTTTTGTTGTCTTGTTGTATAATGTATATTATCTGAATAGAATCTTGTTTTATAATGTATATTACATGTATCTGAATAGAGTATGTTAAAGTTTGTTGAAATTTCACCGAATATTTCACCGAATATTTATGTTATATTGCTGCTACCAGATATTTAATTTCCTTTGATTCACACTGAAGTGTACAGGAACACAATGTATTAAATATAAAACAACTGAAGACCAATTTATCTGTATTTATTTATCTTTATTGATACATTTTAATAATTTCCAAAGAATCATAAAGAATTATAACAAAATCCAGCTTGAACTTCACATCACACCAGTTTTGTCATAACACTATTATTTTCAAGAGCACTGAATTGAAATACTCTTTAAAAGATAAAATAATCTCACAGCCATCCACTCTACATTTCTTCACCCTGATTTACAAAACAAAACAGCACAAAAACATTCATAATATTTGGACATTCATTATTTTTACTCATTCCAAGCTGACTGCTGGCGGTAGTTATTTAATACAAAAATTATTTTCATTATCAAACAACAAAAGACGATAAAACAACAATCAGTGAGATAAAAGACAACATATATATATATATAAGTATTCTTAATTACAATCAACATTACAATCAACATTCATTAACAGAAATTCTAAATAAAAACAAATGTAACAACTAAGCCAACTAATGCTCCATAACAAGCCATTCATTTTAAACAAGGAATTATTTGAATCTGGAATAATTTTGAATTCTGTAAAAATCAATTGGAATTTTTTTATGAAATCTGACCGAACTAAATAGGGTTAGCCATGCGTGCATGGCTAAGGTTTATTTTACTTTCACAATATTTCAGTATGAACTAACAAACCCCCCTTAGCCATGCATGCATGTCTCACTCTCCTTAATTAGGTTAGTTTTCATCATACATTTCATAACAAGTTTCCAGTATTCAAAATTATTCCAGATTAAAATAATTCCTTGCTTTTAAAATATTTCCATGTTTTTTCATGAATTATGAGAAATATATATTTTCTTTAAATATTTAACCAATAAATTTCAGGATAGATTTACCCTGGTATTAAACCCTAATACCATTAATATAAATATATTGATTCTTACAAAAATAGGGCGAACAAACCCAGGGCAAATATACCAAGGCAAACATGTAATTAGGGGAATCGAACCTCAGCTACCTCACCTTTGCAACTTTGGGTGCAGGTGAGACAAAATATTCTCCACAAGATGAACATGTTTAAAAAGTTTGAAGTAGATGAGACCACAATTTCAGTTTTAACAACAAAATTAGACAAAAAATAAAAAAAACTATTTTTTCTGTTTCAAACATTTATAAAAGCATAATATTGAAATAATATTTTGCTATTAGCAGTCAGCTTGGTTCAATTTTGTTAAAATAAGCTAAACAACATTGCTGATGTATTAATGGCTTGTGAATCAATCATTCAACTCATTTGAATCTGTATTCATGCAATGATTTCACATGCTTGATTGCTTATTTAAATCAAGGATTTGTATAGTAAGAACTTAATATTTAATAAATTTAAAATATAAGAATTTGGGTCAAATTGGTGACCATGAATTCAACACCTTAAATGACCCTTTCATACAAAATTTAATCTGATAGGGACAAAGGCACAAACCTCAAAACATAATCCCTCCTACTATTGTAGGTGTGCCAATACAATCCATTTTTGGCTTTATTGGCCCTTTTTATTAATTTTTTTATCAATCTCCAAAATCAGTACATAAACTAGTCCATTTTTCAGGATTTTTTTTTGGAATGCTTACATGAAACATTAGTTGCAGCACAGATATTGTTTGGTCAGAAACTGATGACAATGGCACATACAACACTTGAAGGCAATAGTTGTATAAAAATACCTTTTAATAAACCATATTGTTGCAAGTTAATATAAAATGAAATATGTCGATCAATTAATATGCTCCTTTTCTCTATCAAACAAATACACATATATATATATTTACAGCAGTTATCACAGATATATGAAAAAAAAATCATTATCAAACTATAATTCAAAGATTTTTTTTGAAAATCACAATAACTCTTTTCTACTAAGCAAATATTCAAACAACACAAAGATATATATGACTATAAAACTTTAATAAAATCATAAAGTTCACCTTCATCATTTGTGGCATCAAGGTTATTTATGAATAGATTGTAAAATAGAGGGTGGAATATGAATGATATTTATGTACACTGCAAGGTTGACTTGGTGAATATAAATAAAAATAAAAGAAAGACAAAATATCTTTGGTTAACGTCAAACATTATTCAATTTTTTTTTTGGTTTCTGAACTGTTTGTTTTAATCACTTTTAATTGCTAATATTAAAACTCTAATGATTTTTGAAGATCGACATCCTGAATGGATTGAATTACTCTCGAGGAATAACTCTTCTAAATAGTGAATGTCCAATTATGTGTGTGATCTCCTCAAAAACTACAAAGGCAAGGACCATGTTCCAAAAAATAAAATAAAAGGTGCAGAAAGACATAATATAGTTAAGATTCTGAGAAAATTTCAACAAATTCTATCAAGTTGTTTAAGAGTACTTATGGATACAAAATAGATACCCGCTAGATAAAAAAAATTGAAAAGTCTATTATTTGCTAAGGGAACCACAAAAACTTTGTAGCAAAACAAATTATGTGCACAATGGCATTATTTGTTGAAGATTCTGATGATGTTTCATCAAACTCTTAATTTTGAATTAATGAGGATAAGAGAAAACAAATTTGTTCTGTAGTATGCAGATATGACAAAGTATATTTCATGTGGACTTATGCATAAGTTAGCGCAAAAATCACTGGGATGACAAAATGAAACAAGATTTGGAGAAAGTATTACAAAACTTTATCGAGAAGTTCAGGACAAGTGCAGAAAACAAATTGGTATCGAAGGACTAACAAACTGACGGGAAAGCTGACAGATGAAAGGACTCCCCATTACAACCATCAGAAAGCAGGGGTATCAAACAAGTAATACTTTGAACAGATATATCAGACCTTCCTATGTAATTTTATGAATATAGTACTTACAAATCATGTTTTTTTGAAAACTAATTGGTAAATAATGTTATTAAATATTGAGAAAATTACACATATATGTACATTAATTATTATTAGCACTATTTCTGTATTTATGTCTATAATATTGTAAACTAATACTTAAATTTAATGCAGTACTGTGGGTAAGCTTGTGTGTCATTAAATATGACATATTCAACAACTGGGTTATATTTAGCATCTGTTGCAGAATCATAGTTTAACATAGTTCCATCTTGTCTTACAGGAAGTACACGCATTCCTTTTTTTCCTTTAACAGATACACCTGTTAACACGTTACAAAGGTAAATGTTGTGGTCACCAGTTCCAGTACCTGTTGCCAGCCAGTTTCTAGCTGAATATGAGGCATCTGCTGAAAAATATACTCCATCACCCCAATATGCATCCTCTATATAAAAAAAAGTATTCTGTTAAGACAAATATATATGAAATTGGGTGGTATTTTTTTTTTTTTTTTATGACATGTTGTTTGCATCTCAAAAAGAACCTTAGTGAGCGCGCTCACATACCCACGTCCCCACATTGTCACTGGAGAAATAAAATAACTGTAAGAAAAAAAAATTAAATCATAATTTCCTGTCGATATGCACATCTACATAGTATGTCCTTATTATCTACAAAGTTTCATGAAATTCTGTTGTGTGGTTTCAGAGGAGATGTGATGACAAACTGTTGCAGAGGTATATTGAAGCAAATAAGTTCAAAGGGGCGTAACTCCTAGAAAAAAAATTGAATCATAATTTCCTGTCGATATGCACATCTACAAAGTATGTCCTTATTATCTACAAAGTTTCATGAAATTCTGTTGTGTGGTTTGAGAGGAGTTGCGATGACAAACTGTTGCAGAGGTATATTGAAGCAAATAAGTTCAAAGGGGCGTAACTCTTTGAAAAAAAAATTGAATCGTAATTTCCTGTCGATATGCACATCTACATAGTATGTCCTTATTATCTGAAAAGGTTTCATGAAATTCTGTTGTGTGGTTTGAGAGGAATTGCGATATCAAAAGGTTGCAGTAGTATATTGGGCAAATAAGTTCAAAGGGGTGTAACTCCTGGAAAAAAAATTGAATCGTAATTTTCTGTCGATATGCACATCTACGTAGTATTTCCTTATTATCTTCAAAGTTTCATGAAATTTTGTTGTGTGGTTTCAGAGGAGTTGAGATGACAAACTGTTGCAGTAGTACATTAAAGTAAATAAGTTCAAAGGAGCGTAACTCCTAGAAAAAAAATTGAATCGTAATTTCCTGTCGATATGCACAACTACATAGTATGTCCTTATTATCTAAAAAGGTTTCATGAAATTCTGTTGTGTGGTTTGAGAGGAGTTGCGATGACAAGAAACAGGAATGACGGACTGACAGACGGACAGACGGACGGACGGACGGACAGATGGACGGGTCAAAAACATTATACCCTCCGCAACTCGTTGCATGGGGTTTAATAACATGTTATCCGTGCTGCATAAGGCTTATTTCCATAACAGGAGCTTCTTAAGAAGAATGAAATAAAGCTAGAATAACCCTATTATTTTGTTTTCCACTATATTGATGATGTTCTCACACTGAAAATGTCAAAGTTTTGCAACTGCACTGATTAAATCTATCTCATTAAGCTTAAAATTAAGAATACCACAAATACAGTTAAGTCTGCTGCAATGAGCTGCATATCGCAAATAACACACAGAATTTGAAAGTAACTAGAATTTAGGAAAAACAAGATGACTCCAATTAGCAACATTTAATTGCACCTGAACATGGAGTATATCTCTCTTATTTGATACATCATTCCAAAACTTAAATTGCATTTTCTATAAAAAAAATTCCCTGATAGATTACTGCTGCTTACAAGCTTAAGGAAACTATTGAAACAAGGGTTCTCATGATAAAGTCATCTATTTGAAAATTTTTATTTTTCTGGTTAAGCACTGTATATCTTTGCAACCAATGTAATAATTATGGATATTCTGTGTCACAGATAACCAAAGATTTGTTCTACTTACTGCTATTGTCTGAGCAATAACTCCTGTTGAATCCATACATATTGATACTAAGTATAGCTTTATCTGGTGTACCATGCCATAATTCTTGTTCATTTTTATGTCCTTGTGGGTTTTGTTTTTCTATCAAAGCCTTCTTAGCTGCATACATGTGGTATAAACTTAAATTCTGAATTCTCTCAATCTGTAGGTTTCAAATGATAAATGTTAAAAAAGACAACAAAAAAAAAAAAAAAAGCAAAGGCTGTTTATAATCTCCATGCAAATGAATTTCCTTAAAATGTAACTTCACCTGTCATCACTGTGAATACAAGTTCTGAATAATATACTTATGTCATCATTTTATCATCTATATGAGAGATCCTATTTGACACATTTTGCTGAATATAAACATATTCTAATGCAATCATGTTGTTTCAATGGTTCTGATTGGATGACAACAATTGTAAAATCCTTTTTGTACCTGCCCGTGGTTAAGAGAAGCCAATATTTTGAATTCTTGATGTATTGACATGTTATTTCTTCAATAAAAAATATAAAAACTCACATCCTTCACCTACAAATGTTCTTTTTATGTGATTTTATTACATTCTGAGGCATACAAGAAGCCTAAAAACGCCATAAGTTAGCATTTGACGACATAAGCATATATATAATGTCACCTTGTATGGTTGTAAAGAAAATATCATTATTTTACAGAATTTAGTTTTTATGAAATTCTACACCGAAATAATGACTGAAATGGAGTGATTTGTTTATGTTGCATTAGAATAGAGATAACCATACTTGAAGCTTGGTTTTAATGATATCCGTTTACAAGCTCTGCTGCACGTCCCTAGGTAAACTCAACTTGGGACAGTAAAACACACATTTTATGTAGGCCAAGCTTCAAATACAATACAGTTATCTCTTAAATCCTTGTATAGGAGATCTAAGCATAATCAAATAACAAATTTTTAAGTTACTTGTTTAACATAGGAATGAAGTCAAATGTAATTTAAAGGTAAATTGTAAGTAAAAGACTTATGTATATCACTGATAATTCAAATATAGTATAAATACCTTTGTTACTTTAAGTGTCTGTTTATTAAACTGGTTTGCCCATTCTGGTCTCCCACTAAATACAGACTGAATAAACTTTTGTTCTAAAGTAGTATATTCTGCTGACGTTGGCAGTAATGTAACTAGCTTCACATTTTCTGATCCCTGATCATCCCAATTAACTGGAGGCTCAAATGTCCCTCCATCTCCTGAAAATAAAAATCACACAATAAAATTCTGATGGATAGACATCTTAGAGGGGGGTTGGACCTTTATCAGGACTCTGGGATTGACCATTTTAAAGTTCAGGATTTCGGGATTTAGTTTAATCGAGACACAGGATTTACGTGTATTTACGTCCAGGAATTCGGAATTTTTATCTATCGGGTCTCTTGTTAGAATACAAAAACAGCATTATTTTACCCTTCCAGAGCACCTGGGATTACTTCTGGTTTTTGTAGGAGTTTGTGCATGTTTTTTAGTGTTCTGTGTAGTGTTTGTGATTGTTCCTTTTGTACCTGCATTTATTTGTTTATGTTTTTTTTAATACTTCTAGGATATATTTGCACATTGTTTGTTCTATGGTTTTAGGTCTTTGTGGATTTCTCCGAAGATAATTTTGTTCATCAAAAAATGTCCGACAAAATCAAATGGCAAGACACAAATAAAGAATTACCTGAAAAAACAACATTGAATTCAATGTATACACACAACTACTTGACACTACTACAGACTCACAAAAAAAAAGGTGCACAGTAAAGAAGAGTGATAACATATACAATATACTATCATACTCCAAGTAACTGACGAAAATCTCTTACCTTCTTTTATTGAGGTCAAACTAGCCAACTTATTTATGTGTCTTTTAAGTTTTGGAATGTCGCAGTCTCCATGTATGCATATTCTATTTTAAACTAAGCTCACAAGATTATATTAATACAATACAGGGAATCTGCACAACAGACTGACTGATTGCTTTGAACAGTATACAATCATTAATTAATGTATTTTGCCAAAAAAGCGTATATGTTATTTTATCAGGATTTTCGGATATTGTCAAATAAGGCCTGGGAAATCAGGATTAGGCAAACATAAACTCTGGATTTCGGGATTGGACCCCGTCAGACCCCCCCCCCCATCTTAGGCAGGACAAAAATCTGTTACAAATACAAAAAAATGTTAAATGTAAATGGGCCATTTTCAAAAAATGTGTCTATCGAAGGGCATAAACAATAAGGAAATACCCATAACATAAAACAACTGCCAAAGAATTGATGCTTAATGATAAAGATCTCAATCAAAATCTACCTTGTATTTTTTCTCTTCTCAAAACTTCCACTTTATTAGACCTATCATTTTTAACATATTCCATCATATCTTTCAAAACAATAACATATTCCTCTCCCTGATCATCCTTGAATTCCACTTCTTTCCGTCCAGACTCTCCTTTGTAACCAGTTTCCAGATACATGTTTATCTCATCAGGATATGGAGTAAGTACTGGGAGTCCTTTGTCACTAAGATCCTAAAACAAAAAATACATACTGAGCATTAAAAATGATTGTTACAGGAAGCTGTCAAGAAGTTTCTAAAATGAATTCACATGAACCCACTCTAGAAAAACATTATGTGCAATATTACAGCTTGAATAACTGTTCTGGAGCATTCTGCATTTTTTCCTCAACTCATTGATTTATTGAACAGATTAAGTGAATTCAAGCAATGTTAATTTTGGTCAAACTTCGGTTTACCATTAGAAGAGTTTTCTTTTGATTTCAAGCGAGATTTTGATGTCTTGAAAATGTTACGTCACTAGAGATTACCACCCTAATGTCAATCCATTGCAAATGTAACCAAATTTAAAGAAGACATCACTACAAAGACCAAACAGTGTTTACTATGTCTACAGTGTTAATTTGCAAAGTTCTGTACAAGGCTACGCCTCAGATTTCTGTAAGCATATAAATGCTTATAAAAATATGAAGATGCAGCATGATTGCCAATGAGACACATTTCCACCCAACCAAATGACTTAGATATTAACAACTAAAGGTCACTGTAAGGCCTTTAACAATTAGCAAAACCCATTCAGCATAGCAACTTATAAAAGGCCTGGACATGACAAGTGTACAACAATTCTAATAAAGAAAATAACAGACTTATTTATATATAAATAGCAGACCTACCAACTTTCCAGCTTTATGGGGGATACTCCCCATAAGAGGACTGGTGTTGACCTGACCCTTATAAAACTCCATTATTAAATTTTAATACTTTTAAAAAAGGCATTCAGAGGAGAAAAAATACATTTTAACACATGTATACTCTTTCAAATTTAAACCATACATGTTCTAATTAAGTACACTAATGACACATTCAGGTATGCATTAGGTCCTCTTTTCCTTAAAATCCCCCATTTAGATTTGATAAAAAAAGAAAAACAAATATGATATACAGCAAAAACAACTACCACTGAATTACAGGCTCCTGACTTGGGACATCCATAACATCCTATTGCTCCAACAAGTAATTTGAATATCCTTTTGAAATTAACTTTTTCTTGAGGTTGTTAGTTTTAGAGAATGTTAAGTTATTCCATAAAGAAGACACGGAAAGATTTCATTAATATACACCTCAATTTTTGCTATTTGCTTTTTGAATTTAGTTATTTTAAACAGTTTTCCTTATTTCTGGAGTTTCTTTAATTTTGTAGCTAAATATAAAGGGACATTCATACATGAAGCATTTCTGCATGATAACAGATTGATGATAAACAGGGCTGGACACTATCAGAAAGAAAAATGCTATCAAAAATTTACTTTTTACATTTACTTGAAGAGTCTCTGTTAGTTGTTTCTACACATATGTGAATATTTTAACAAATACAAATAAAATGCTCCAAAGGGCACAACTTGATATGACTGCAGTGGTCAAACCATGAACAGTTGGGGCAAGTATGGACACAACATTCAAGCTTGATACAGTTCTGAATTTGGATTGTGATTAAATATTTGAGACAGCATAGTTTTCTGACACAAAATGAATGTGGTCTATAGCTAAGAACTTAAAAATTTGAAATGGGACATTTACCTTTTATGATCCAAAATCAAAAATCTAAATACATGAATCAGCATATCAAAGAACCCCAAAAATTCTATTTTTGATGAAATCAAACAAAAAGTTTAATTTTGGACAATAATTTGGACCAACTTGTAAACTGGGTCTACAATCTAAAATATGAATATGTTTAGATTTAGCATATCAAAGAGCACAAAGAATTCAATTTTTTGTTGAAATAATACAAAAACTTAATGTTTGATCTTTTGGATGTAATGTGGACCAATTTGAAAGCTGGGCCCAAAATTAAAAATAAAAATACACGGTTAGATTCACATATCAAAGAACCCCAACAATTCAATTTCTGATGAAATCAAAATAAGGATAGTTTAGAAACCTCAATGTGGACCCATTTAAAAATGGGGACCAAATCCAAAATCTAAATACACAATTAGATGCAGCATATTGAAGAACCCAAAGAAATTAAGACTTTGAATTAAACACTATTGAAATTGGTCAAGAAATAAGCAATATATATACAAATTATTAGAAAAGTATTGTTTTTGGCCACTTTTTGGCCCCTAATTCCTTATTGGTTAGACCCATAACCCCCAAACTCAATCCCAACCTTCCTTTTTTGGTACGGAACCTTGTGGTACAATTTTATAGAGATTCATTGGATTATACTCAAGTTGTTGTCTGGAAATCAGAAAATCCTTTTTTTGGGCCCTTAATTCATTAACAGTTTTAGCCATAACCCCAATATCAATCACAACATTCCTTTTGAGATATCCATACACTAATACACAAGTAATTGTCCTGAAACAAGAAACATGCTTGTTATTACTAATTCAGAAACAGTAATAACAATCACACCCAAAATCAATTCCAACCTTCTGTTTGTGGTATGGAACCTTGTGGTACAATTTCATAGAGAACAAGACACTTCTAATCAAGTTATTGTCTAGAAACCAAATGTCTTCGGACATGCCATAACATTATAGGGCCGCAAAATTTTTGCTTGAATGCCATTTTCCCCTAATAATTTGCAACATATTCAGATTCTTTTTTTTCTAATTTACCTTAAAGTACCATTGAACTTGTTCCTTAATAATTGCAGCCTCAGCTTTACAATGTCTGGTGTGAGCAAACTTTCTCAGAGCATCAAAGACCTCCTGTTTGGCATTCATCACATCATCTAGAATTCCATAAAGTGTGACGGTAGAGTTCACTTGGTCTATTGTCATCTGAACAGGAAGATTACTTTCTATAGATTTCAGATAGGCTATCTAAAAAAAAAGAAAGCCTCAATTAAACCTGTCTGACTTTTTGTTCATTCTTTAAATATTTGAGACATTCAATTTAAAGCACTGTTCTTTCTATTTCATGGGATTGTTATTTCATGTGTATTCCTTTTCTGATTTAGCCAAGTTAAAAACAAATGAGATATAAACATTATAATATATGAATTTGTACTGCTGCAACTAGAGGAAATTATAGGATTCACAAAACAATATGTGCAACAAAAGAAATTTCACTGATTAAATGTGATTGTTATCACATCATGTTAACAACTGGTAATAAACTCAGTTAAATATCATGAAGTTCTGTTATGGGGAATTTGATTACCAGGTTCTTTTATTTTATATGGAAAATTGAACAAGGGGTAAAAAAATTTAATGTGTGTCAAAACATCATATGACACTGGTTAACTATACTTTCATAGTATCATGTTTGAAAGGTTATAAAATCATTAACAAAATAAGTCCCTGCTTTATACTAAGACCTGAAATATTAAGAATGAACTGTTAACACAGAGATATGTCTCACCTTTTTGTGATTTTTATAAAAATGCAAATGTTGAAATCAATAAATGGGGAATGTGTCCATTGGACACAAATGATACCCCCGCTTGCATATAACATTATAAGGGGACATAACTCAAGAACAGTAAATGTTTAGCAACTCAAATTCGTACTTGATCTAAGTATTGTGGTAATAAGCATTATTCAGGAATTTTACCATTTGTAAAGGGACATTTATCTACAACGGTAAAAGTGGCGCCACCAAAATTCAAACATGATCTGTGTCTTGAGGTTATAAGCATTATGTATAAGATTCATTACATTTGGTTGAGGCAAACTTAAGTTAGAGAATGGAAACGAAAAATTCAGTAATTTTTCTATTTGTAAAGGGGCATAACTCTAGAAAGGTAAAATTAAAACTACTTGATCCTGATGGATGGACTTACAGACAGACAATAGTAAAACTCAATGCCCCCTCCACTGGGCGTGGGCATAAAAAAGCAGCACTTTAACATGTAATTTATGCAAAATATTCAGTCAATGAACCATCACTGAAGGTATAGGGCCAAACAATCTCCAAGGAAATGAGATGTGCCAATGCTCAATATTCAAAGTCAATAGACCATGACTGAGGGTTTGGGCAAAAATAATCTCTATGGAAATGAGATGTCCTAATGCTATAAATACAACTGCATACTGAATATCATTAACCTCTCACTAGTGGTTCCCTATAAACTGACCTAATCACAAACTAATACATTGTTGATGAGCCTGTATTCGCCGAAAACAGCATACCTATGTCAAGGTGAGACAAAAATGAAATTGTAGCTCAGATATAGTTTCATTTTGTTTCTAGTGAGATAATTAATTTATAAATCAATTAAATATTTCTAGATAAAACATATATATTATACAGAATATCAAAGGATCTGAACAGAGCTTAGTTTTTTGTAAAATAAATGTGGATAGTGTCCACATGTGGACACAGATAATGCCCAGGCTTGCATATCATATAGTTATAAAGGGGCATAACTGAAGAACGGTAAAAGTGACGCTACCCAAATTTGAACTTGATCTGTGTTTTGTGGTAATAAGCATTGTGTATAGGTTTCATAACATTTGGTTGAGACAAACTAAAGTTAGAGAACGGAAACGATAAATTCAGCAATTTTCCATTTGTAAAGGGGCATAACTCTAGAATGGTACAAGTGACGCCACTAAAATTCAAACTTGATCTGTGTTTTGTGGTAATAAGCATTGTGTATAAGTTTCATAACCTTTGGTTGAGGCAAACTAAAGTTAGAGAAAGGAAACCAATTTTGGGACGTACGTACGTACAGACGGACAAGGGTAAAACTTAATGTCCCCTCCGCTACAACTGGGGCACAAACTAGAGGCTCTCAAAAGCCTGTGTTGCTCACCTGATTCTACTTTGGTTTTGGAAATCATGTAAAAATAGATTAAAATCATAACAGATACCCTAATAATGAGTGAGGCCAAATTTGGTTTAATAATGGTCCGGTTATTTAATAAAAAATCCTGGTGGCCATCTTGAACAGTAAATCGGCAACAAAGTAGCAACACTTAATCAGCACCTCATAAGAAACATTTATGCCATGTTTTGGTTTCATTCCATTCAGTGCACCTCTAGAAGAAGCATTTGTATGTATTTCCAATAGGGTCTTATGTTAAAGGAAGTCCCCCCATTGGCGTCCTTATGAGGTGCTGACCAAGTATTTCCCATAGGGTCCCATGTTAAACTAAGTCCCCCGCTGGCAGCCATCTTGGATGATGGATCCGCTACAAAGTAACAACACTTGGTCAGCACCTCATAAGGAACATTCATGCCATGTTTGGTTTCATTCCATTCAGTGGTTCTCTAGAAGAAGTTCAAAATGTAAAAAGTTAACGACGACGACGGATGACGCCGGACGACGGACGCCAAGTGATGAGAAAAGCTCACTTGGCCCTTCGGACCAGGTGAGCTAAAAAAAAGAGTACAGTAACAATTAAATGTACCATTTGCACATTTTTATTAAAACTAATTTCTCATTAGTGTTTACAACCAATATTGGCTATACATAAGTTCCAATAATTGATGAGTGATTAACTGATGCTTTGTTATAACTCACATCAAAACCACATTTATAAAATGCATTGAAAAGAATACCTTTAAATTTCACATTGTTATATTGTATAAAAATTTCTCAAGTATAAATACAAAATAATAATATCAAGTTAGTATAAATATGAACTGGCCAATAGGATAATAATACCTTCACAGACATGCTGATTATCTATTGGGCCAATGATAACCCCTGGTCCAACAGATGTAGCATCAACCCAGTAGTTGAGTATTTATAACTAAAGAACGGTAAAAGTGACGCTACCCACATTTGTACTTGATCTGAGTTTTGTGGTAATAAGTATTGTGTATAAGTCTCATTACATTTGGTTGAGGCTAAAAGTTAGAGAACAGAAACGAAAAATTCAGCAATTTTTCGATTTGTAAACAGGCACAACTCTAGAACAGTAAAAGTGACACCACCAAAATTCAACCTTGATCTGTATTTTGTGGAAATAAGCATTTTGTATAAGTTTCATAACATTTGGTTGAGGCAAACTAAAGTTAGAGAATGGAAATGAAAAATTCAGCAATTTTTCCATTTGTAAAGGGGCATTATTCTACAACGGTTTAAGTGACGCCACCAAAATTCAAACTTGATCTGTGTTTTGTGGTAATAAGCATTGTGTATTAGTTTCATAACATTTGGTCAAGGCAAACTAAAGTTAGAGAACGGAAACCAACTTTGGGACGTACTGACGGACAAGGGTAAAACTTAATGCCCCCTCCGCTACAACGGGGGCATAAAAATCATAAGATCATAAAATTATACAAATGCAAAATGTGTATTTGAAAAAATAGATAGGTCAGTGGGTCTGAAAAATGAATGCTGAATATCAATAAGACCAATAATGTGTCTGGACTAACCCGGTACCGTTTGAGGAGCAGCCTTCAGCACCACAAAGATTGAAATATTCTAAAATATAATTTGTCAATTGTCAAATAATGTTAATTTCTGTGTCATTTGGTCTCTTGTGGAGTGTTGTCTCATTGGCAATCATACCACATCTTCTTTTTTATATTAGATGCAATGAATCAACATACAAGAATATGGTATTTCCCTTGGTAGTTAAGACATGTAAGAAAGTACCACATTAACAAAATAGGTACCTCTATTAGTTTCAGATGGATAGAAAGAATGACAAATGAATTGACCAACAGAAAGAAGGATTGAATGGAGCATTTACTTGACTTGTTATTGCCTCTGACAACACAGTTACATGTAAACATTGTCATTGAAAACCATTTTTTTTTTAAAGTTGTCAAAAGAAAAAAAATCAACATGGAATCAAAATCTCAAAAATCATGATGTCCATACAAACACTACTTAACTTGTGTAATCTCATAACTGCCTATCCTCAAAGACAGTCTAAAAGGGTTCATTAAACTGTAAAACCAAGGACAAGGTCATAGAAATTAATTTCAAAGAGGCATAGCTCTGTAAACATACAACAGAGACGAATGTCCTTCTTATAAGTGCATCTTCAAATTAAGGTAATTCAATTTACAAACTTTTTATGAACATTTCAGAAATAATAACATAGAGGGCAATCACAATGTTGGTGAAAGACAGAGTTAAAGGGATAGTAGCTACGATTTTGACAAAATTATGACCAAGTTTTATAGCTGCTAAAATCAAAGATATGTACTTTAAATTAACAATAAGATCGGTGGAATGTTTATATAAAGTACAGAAGTGTTAATAATTGATAATTAATATCGTGTAGCGTGCCTTTTCATTTCATCAATTATGCATCGGGTTTACTTCCCGAACTTTGCCGACAAAGCGAGTGAGATAACCAAGTTATAAATAAATATGAACACGTGCTTTTGTTTTCTTACGTATTTGACAATTTCTCTAGATTAAACGTACATATTTGAAACCATTTATCAAATTATGTAAACAACAAAATATACCAAATGCCTGCATATTATTCGAACCCAAGGTTCTCCAACAACGGCGATATTATACACTTGTTTTATATTTGTATGACGAAACAATGCCGATAACGTATACACGTGTTTGTGAATTGAATTGGGGCCTTCGAGCAGGGTACACCGGAAGAATAATATTAAATTGTAAGAAGCTGATTTTTAATGTCTTCTAAGTTGTGAGATCACTGCTCTTAAATTTATAAAGATATTTTGGACAATAATGATTTGAACACGTCGCGATTTATTTTCATGTGATCTGGATTCGAAAAGTTCAGAAATGTTTTTTACATTTCGCAAACCGTCGTAATGTCGACTGCTTATATAATGACTTTCTCTACGTGACGGGTGTTTGTAAATGATTCTAAATTACCGTTCTCATCGCCGTTATTTATTTTCAATTTACAATAACTTGTCTGCACCTCTTTACTGTTTCTTTTTCTCGCAGAAACTGTAAACACAATTCCATTTCCACGATAACATTCCTCTGTTCGACATTTTCCCTTCGAGGGACAACTTGCGATTGCGCATTGGGAACTGCGGAGTTAAGGTCAACATAGGTCATATGAATAAGGGTTGGCTTAACATCGAATTTTTGTCTATAGACAAAAATTAAATTCAGGTGTAAAACGTTAAAATGCTTCTAAATGCTGATTGGAAAGTAAACAGTGATGGTTTTATTCATTCTAAATAAACCGTATGTACAAAATCCGGCATATAGATTAGAAAAATAATTTTAATGAAAATCGTAGCTACTATCCGTTTAAAGTTATATATTTGGGATATTGAGCATTTTTATTTCAGGTACAATGTATCTAAGTTTATAGTTTACCTGCTCTGACTAGTCAGACAAGTAATTACAGTAAAGAATATTAAAAAAACAACTTTCAAACCTACTTACTTCATGTTCATTAATTTCTGAAATCAGTCTATCAGGTATTTTTTCTGTTTGAAATTTTTCTTTAACTGCACTTTTTAATACCTCCTTCGCATTATCTATATCTTTCTGAGAGATACCATAGATTGCAAATGTTACAGACCAGCTTCTCTTGTTATCTGCTTTTATAACCTGCCCTGGTTTAGCTGGAAGACAAAGATAGTAAATATTACAGACAAGCTTTTCTTGCTATCTGAAATCATCTTCTGTCCTAGCTTAATTTTAGCTAGAAAAAAAAGTCATAAATATTACAGATTAGCAAATCTTTGCCTCTGACTTTATAACCTGTCCTGGTTTAGCTAGACGAAAATGACAATAAATGTTCAAGAACAGCTTCTCTTGTCATTTGTCTTTGTCACATTGTTTGGCGTATTTGGTTTTTGCTTAAGACCCATTAATAAACCTGGAATGAACAGTCATTTAAGGTTATGGTTTAGTGTGCAATAGATTCTATTACAACTCTAAAGTATACCTCAAGTGCTTGTGCCAAGTAAGGA
The DNA here is from genome assembly GCF_021869535.1 of Mytilus californianus. Lineage (NCBI taxonomy): Eukaryota > Metazoa > Mollusca > Bivalvia > Mytilida > Mytilidae > Mytilus > Mytilus californianus. The sequence continues at coordinate 23,585,463 of NW_026262679.1, read as the reverse complement.
ATTTGATAGTTTAAAGAGAGATGGGATAGAATATATGGACATAAATTTTTATTTTATATCTTAAAGTTAACCTACATCCTGTTTCATTCAACAGAAATAATGTTAATGATCCAAGTAATTAAATTTTTACCTGTAGATGCAGTCTGTCCACCAGAACGAACTCCTTTCAACATAGGTTTAACCATTTTATCCTGGAATATAACTAGAAAGACATGCTGAAGATTTTTCTGGCCCTCTGATACAAATTCTACAAGTGCCTCCATTATGATTTGTCCCATTGTTTCTTCACTTGTACTAGCTGCACCTGTATTTTACAAAAACAACTAAAATTTATTTTATGCAAACTGCTTAAATTGAAAAAATATATTAATACCCACATCTTTGCTGGTTAGGAAATGTTCTGTATTGCAGTTTTGAACAAATGTTTTGAAAAAATCATTTGTTAATGCTCAATTTTCTTGTGGAATAGCCAATAGAAGATCTATTTACAGGATGCTATCTTACAGAGGACAAAATGTCACATCAGACTTCAGAGTTGTAATAATACCAAATTTTCGTTAACTATAAAATGCATATCTAAAATAGGTGCAAAGGATGACATGTTTCAACATCAGGACTCAGTTCTATATCATAAGTGCTTCAAAGAAGAAATACAGTGTTTAGGAATGTCAAGCACATACCAGAACTAGGTAAAGAGAGGTGTATGACATACCGATAAACACTATAATAGTCTTTTTGTACCTCCTAAACACTTCTAAGAATTTCATAGGTTAAAGACAAAAACTTGGGAACCATGTATATTTAGGTCAATGAGCATGTTTTATTTTAAATACACGGTCAGTGGGTGTGATTTATTTTAAATAATTGGTTAGAAGTAGAATTGTTTCTTGGACTGACGGACAGACAGAGGTAAAACAGTATACCCCCCCTTTTTTAAAGAGGGGTATACTACCTGTCGATACATTTATTTTTGGCATTGCACAAGTCATGTCTTCTTTGACTGTTCATGACGTTAAAATACTAAATCCCTGGGATGTATTTTAGTTGATTTCAGTCTCTGATGCATGATTTTTTATTATTAATTGTTTTGGCTTTTAACTAGCTGTCAGTAACTGCAAGTACTCTCAAATCGTACTTTCTTTTTAAATTGACCTGTTGATACTATTTGTAATGCTTTTTTGTTATTTAATGTTAACATGGATCTTGTCTATATACCAGCTTTGATTATTTGGTATTTAATTTACTACAAATTTTCACTTCTTCGTACTATGAACATCAAAATTATTTCATTTTTCCTTAGATGCTGTTCTTGGACCTGTACAGGAAGTTTTATCTAGCACTTATTGTATATTTTTATTGTTGATATTCACCCCATATGTACCAAGTGTTAGATAAGTTTTATTGATATTAAAGAAATTTCTTGGTATTCCTAAACGGAAGATTTTAGACACACAGAAGAAGAAGTATACTTAACAACAAAATTATTTTCATTTACCTGTGTATAATATGACGCAGGTTTCTTCAAAAGTGATGATTTTCTAAAAATTGTTTGAAATTTCTCAGTCATATCATACATTAACTTTGTTTAAACCTGTTTATTTACTTTTTACTTTAATTATTAATCCCTTGTAATTTTTTATTAACTGTGTATTTGCATTCAGGTGTCACAGGTCAAATTTATTCGTTCATTGTGTGTTAATTTACGTTTTTTGATTGAGTTAAGCCTTCCAATTGATATTTTATAGTGTGTTTTTCTATGTTGTGATGTTATACTATTGTTTCAGAAAAGGGAGAAGGTTTGGTACCATTAAAACGTTTAATCCCGCTGCAAATGTTTGCACCTGTCCTAAGTCAGGAATCTGATTACAGTAGTTGTCGTCTGTTTATGTAGTTCATACGTGTTTCTCGTTTCTCGTTTTTATATAGATTAGACCGTTGGTTTTTCTGTTTGAATGGTTTTACACTAGTAATTTTTGGGGGCCCTTTATAGCTTACTGTTCGGTGTGAGCCAATGCTCCGTGTTGAAGGCCGTACCTTGACCTATAATGGTTTACTTTTATAAATTGTAACTTGGATGGAAAGTTGTCTCATTGGCACTCATACCACATCTTCCTATATCTATATAATAATAAAAGTATAAGGTAAAAAGGGAGTTGTTGAGTGATGAATCTGAAAACGCATCACACAGTATAGCTGACTCATATAAACCCTGAAACCAAATTTCAGAAATCCTTGTAATGTAGTTCCTGAGAAAGATGCGACGAAAAATATTTATGGGACGGATGGACGGACTGACAGACAGACAGAGGTAAAACAGCAGTTTACCCCCACTTTTCTAAAGTGGGGGTATAATTTGTCATATAAAGTCAATAGATAGACTAATAACAGATTGCATGTCTATGCAAAAACAGACATATAGGATTTTGTAATTTTAGCAAAAACTTTTGTTGCTTATTGTTTGGTCAAAATTACAAGTAATTATCGTAAACTGAGGTTCTAAAGAGATGGTGTCGCTCACCTGGATCAATGCACACTTAAACAATGGTTATTCTTCAACATTGTAGACTAGAATAAAATTCATGACTTTTTAAAATCTCTTTTTTGATGATCTTGTTATGCAAACCATTTTGTTTACTTTCAGTTTTTCCTTGTCTACTCAAGTTTTTGTCAAAAACACAAAAATGGGTAAAAGTCACCATTATAGGGCAGTAACCTCGAGCTCTATAATTAGATTGAAAATTTTGGCGATGTCAACCTTTTTATTGACCAAGTCTTGCTGATCATTTTAACTGTTTACATTTTCTTTCCGTCTTTAATTGTTTTTACCCAAACACAAACAAAATGGTAAAAATCTTCATTTAAGAGCAATAACTCCTATTTGAACTTGACTGACCGAGTATATTTTTTATATATTTCATTTATAAATATTATATAACATGATTATTATACATTCAACTAGTTTATATTATGCTTGGTTGATTATGATATGTTATTTGATATGACAAATTAGATTCAAGTAATTGTATTTTGAAATATAATTGTAAGTTTACTGCACTTCATGAAGGTCACTGCATTCTCAATAATAATACACATTTTAAAAAAACTGTTATTAACACCAGTATTGGTATTGTTCTAGTATAAGAGTTAAATAAGACTGTGATATTGATAAATGTAATGATTAAAAGCTATTGTTATTTCAGGGTTATTTCCTTCATTTATTAGTGTATGTAATAAAAGTGATGTCATTTATGTAACCACGTAAAACATGACTATTATGTTATGATCACTGAAAAGTATGCCGGGCTGTGTGCCAGGGACAATTTTTTTGAATATTTAATTTGATAAAATAAACATACTGTGGATTCATTTTTATTCGAGGTAAGCCAATTTTCGTGGGTTTTGTGGGTCACAGCGAACCACGAATTTAAGAATTCAACGAAGAATAATCCCGAGAAATGTGTATGGTCGGATGTTTATTTCCTGTTATGTTTTGCAGTTCTAGTATAGTGTTGACTAACGATAAACATTGTAACATAACATGTGTTTTTATTGAAAGAAGATACAAGTATTTTGATTAAATCAATAATAAATATATCGAATATCAGTGATAATTTACTTTTTAAAATTAATTAAAACTGTTCCTGGAAAATAACTGCAAGTTGTTAATTACCGTGTCATAGTTTGATTTACTGGTGATTAAAAATCAATAGGATTAAGTACGGGGATATTGCCCATAGGTAATATTGTTTATGACAGGAACATTTATTTTCAAACCTTTTACTTATATGACTGTTTATTATATCGTGATTAGGGAAATGAGCTTTCAATCATAGAGTTTTGAATGCCTTATAAAATTCCGACAAGAATTAATAAATTGTAAAACAAACAAATAATTAGTTGTCTCTGTCTATTATTGTAATAGAAGTTTTCAATGAACACTTTAACCTAAAATGACCAAGTGAGGATTTTGACAATTCAAAACATTTTCAATCAATTCCTTCTTTTTTGTTTGTTTTATTATTGATCAAACCAAGGAGGTTATATGATCTCCTAAATCAAAAAGAAATCCACGAATTACGTGTCTGATTTTTTTTTTTTTTTTTTTTTTGTAAACAGCGATCCACGAATTTACCTATACCACGAAACTGTCTTTTTTTCCCTATCAACGAAAATTGATACCCACGAAAATAAATGAATCCACAGTAACCAAGTGCCATTTTACTGACAAATTATTTAAATATATATCTAAATAAAGTATTATATAAAATTCCTGTCCGACTAAACTTTGATGCCCACAGCAATGATTTTCTCTCTACGTAAGTTTTAACATATTGAAAAAATGTAATTTTTGGTATATATATCTTTATGTTTTCAGCATTATGCTAGAAGCTTCAGTTTTATTCAAAAGATTCCCATTTTACCCCACAAAAAGTCTAATAAAATTGGGATTTAAGGAGTTTAATTCATTATTCCTACAGAAAATCTCAATGTAAATTCTGTTTTATAAAGTTTTACACCATCATGATCTGGTTGATTGATGTGGAATTTGTGTGTCACAGATGACCTATGGTATGCTACACTAGTCATAACCACAATTCTCTCCCTTTTAACTCAACTGTAACATAAACGGATGTGACTTATTTCCTTCAAGTTTTACCTGCAATGACTTACAGGACAGGTGCTATTATTAGCTAGCTAGAGCAGGAACTGCTGACCCTTTTATTGCACCTGAGATTTGCACACCCAATTTTGGTGGGAATTGTATAATAAATATCTAGTTTTTGTCTGCATCAAAAGTCTTGGAAAGCAAGACATAGTTTTCTTTTTTGGCAGGTTGACGGTGGATGCATCAATAATTGATAAGTTTTCTGCTTAAGTCAGCTAGATAGGAACTACTTGTGATAGATCAATAACGTTTTCTATAAAGTCGCATTACTATCAGTACACATCAATTTGATGACTATTTTGAGGCCCTGCCCCCAAGGTCATGGTCCAGGGACTTTCCATTTTAAAATAAGCAATTTTCAATGTTAAGTTTTCTGCTGAAGTTAGTTTGATAGGAACTACTTGTGATGATCAATAATATATTCTATAAAGTTGCAATTCTATCAGCACATATCAGTTGGAAAACTACTTCCAGCACTGCCCCCTAGGTAATTGTCCAGCAACTTTAAACTGATTAGCAATGATGCTGTCCATTAGATTGTCTTAATTAGAATTTTCTGCCAACAGGCCAGACATATTTCTGTGTCAACAGTTTATTATGTACAGCGTTTTGTTATTGTACTTTGCCTTTTCGTTGTTTTTTTGTTGTTGTTGTTGTTGGGGAGGGGGGGTTGAAGGGTCATTTAGTTGTCTATTTTTATTGAATTTTATATGAATTTTGACTGCTCTGTTGTATATGTTTTTTTTTCTATTTTATAAGAAATGTTGCATGAATAGGTAGGTCTCAGGTTCTTGCACAGCGTTTAGCAGCAACATACAACTTGCAGACAATTTACAAATTCCTACTGTCAGGCTGTTGAAAGTTTCATACAGTAGTAATCAAAGATATGTAAGTAAATTAAAAATAAGTATATAGAATTTGTTTACTTTTCTCGATATTGACGAACATATTAAAATGTAAATTAATTTGATTCAACATTTTAAATAGTGAAACAAGCTGAGCAGAAGCTACATTCATTAGACTTTCTTTACAAGTCAAATGTTTAAGAAGGGAATACCTTGTGTGTCACTTTCTCCTGCAAAGAAACCATTTCATAAATAATTAAATCATAAACAAGAGTGAACTAAAGCACAGTAAATCGGGTAAATCTTCAATATGATAGAATCCTTCTGAAGAGGATTCCACAGGTATACAGGGATGTGATGATAATACACATTAAATGTAACAACAACACTTACACTTAAGTGACTGCTGCAGCAATCTAAGTCAGATCAACATGTTTCAGTGCCTAGGGCATTTCATCAGATTAAAACAATACAGATAATCAGGCTTATGAAAATGGTAATACATATCACAATGTTACCTTGATGCCTTACATATATATAGAAAATGAAACTATACTGAAAAAAAAAATGTTGAATAAAATTTGTCTTCTTGATCTTATTTTGTACTTCAGCACAATTTTCTGTACTGATTTTATGTGGTGATAGTGCCCTTAATATGTTTTTTTCATTAGAGTATCTACAAGTATCTAAATATGTGAAATAAATTGCTTCGCCGAGTGCAGCTGGATTCATCTGCAGAGGTCCAACCCTGAAAAGTTGGGGCCAAAATGGACACAATATTCATGATTGATACAGGTCTGAATTTGGATTGTGATTAAATATTTGACACATAATAGGTTTCTGACACAGAATAACTGTAGTCAAAGAACTAAGAATTGGTCCACTTTTTCAAAAATTATCTCAATTCAAATTTCCAATGGAGTTTGCAACCATAATTACTCATTTTAATACATCATAAAAGTCTTAAAATAGAAAATGACATACATAATCATGGCTAAAATTAATATTCCTTAATCAGCATTTTTAATAGTAACTTCTAAAAATAAATTGACAGCTAATCACCTCAAGACAATACAACATTTCTTTATACATAATTTAAAAGCAGTGTATGGGAGGTAATCTAAACATAACATTGTACTTTTAAGTAATTGTCCATTAACCAGGAAACCCTTGTTTTTCCCCCTTTTTTGCCCCTTATTCCTAAAAGGTTTGAACCATAACCCCCCCAAAGCCAATCCTAACCATCCCTTTGTGGTATGGAAACTTGTGGTATAATTTCAGAGAGATCCATACACCGTTCCACAAATTATTGTCTGGAAACTAGAAAAATGCTTATTTGGGCCACTTTTTGGTCCCTAATTCCTAAACTGTTAGGACTATAACCCCCAAAATCAATCCCAACCTTTCTTTTGTGGTTATAAACCTTGTGTATAAATTTCATAGATTTCTATTTACTTATACTAAAGTAATTGTCCGGAAACCAAATGTCTTCGGACGATGACGACGTGATACCAATGTACAACCACAAAATTTTTTGCGGTCATATAAAAATGATTGTTGCATGATGTCAGAAGGTTACGGTATATGGAGCTAGGGTATTTCGAAACAAATTCAGCTAAATAACTAAAAGTGTATTTATGTCTATACTATTAGAGATTTTACCTGTTCCTAAAGCAGGGAATGCCATTGTTTTAATCTGTTTCTTATCAGCTTTTGCCAGAGCTTTTTTAATGATCTTTTTCCATTCATGTGGTTTATGTTGAGAGGAGATATGTATGATATGTTCACAAGGTAAACCACAACCACTTGTTCTTGCATAGCCATACTGCTTCATTTCATCCTCTAAAATAAAATACATTTTTTAAATTTCTTTCACAATTTTGCAAATCCTGCTTTTTAACAGCTAAAGGATAATAAAACTCTTACATAAGACTCATTACTAGTAAACAAGACTAATAAACAATTCTAGATATTCCTCAATAATTGATGTCACTTTGCCACTATGTACTTTTTTACTAGAATGATTCCTAGACTTTACATTGCAGATAATCACATGTTAAGTAAGCTAGAAAATTGAACAATAACAATAAAATTTTTAAAAATGTTGCATGCTATGATGATTGTTCCCTTTAAGTATACTGTAAATTCAGAAATTATTGCGTGCATTTATTATTGCGATTTTGTTATTTTAGACTAAAATGCGATTTTAATTTTTGCGATATTGAGAAAAATCCTGTTTAATACATATAAAATATTTCAAAATGCGAGTTTAAATTATTGCGATTATTACCCTGTCGCATTTTTCGCAGTAATAAAAACATCGCAATAATTTCTGAATTTACAGTACTTCTTTCTTTATTTTCTCCATAGTTATACAATTTTTTTCTATCTCTGCATTTTGTATGTGTATTTATAGAGACTATACACTTACTTTTCTTAGAGACCTCAATATCCAGCTTTTTAGCATCACATTTCTTTCTTAAAGCTTGAGAAACAGCACCTGTAACATATAAATGTAATCATTAAAGCAAGTTGCATGTGTTGTCATGTTAAGCATACCCCTCATGTGTTTGACAAGAGTGCACACGCTGAAATATCTCGCCTTCTTTACTAATCATTGATATTATGTTGATAGTCCTAAATATAAAGCTTTATTACAACTGTCACATAAACTTAACATTAACCAAGTAAACTAAACATTGACCAATGAACCATGAAAATGAGATCAAGGTCAGATGAACCATGCTAGGTAGGCATGTACAGCTAACAATTCTTCCATACAACAAATATAGTTGACCTATTGCTTATAGTTTAAGAAAAACAGACCAAAACACAAAAACTTAACACTGAGCAATGAACCTTGAAAATGAGGTCAAGGTCAAATAAAACCTTCTTGACTGACATATAGATCATAAAATATTTCCATACACCAAATATAGTTGAACTATTGCATATAGTATTAGAAAAAAAGACCAAAACTCAAAAACTTAACTTTGACCACTGAACCATGAAAATGAGTTCAAGGTCAGATGACACCTGCCAGCTAGATATGTACACCTTACAATCATTCCATACACCAAATATAGTTGACCTATTGTTTATAGTTTAAGAAAAACAGACCAAAACACAAAAATCTAACACTGAGCAATGAACCTTGAAAATGAGGTCAAGGTCAAATAAAACCTGCGTGACTGACATATAGATCATAAAATATTTCCATACACCAAATATAGTTGAACTATTGCATATAGTATTAGAAATAAAGACCAAAACTCAAAAACTTAACTTTGACCACTGAACCATGAAAATGAGGTCAAGGTCAGATGACACCTGCCAGCTAGACATGTACACCTTACAATCATTCCATACACCAAATATAGTTGACCTATTGTTTATAGTTTAAGAAAAACAGACCAAAACACAAAAATCTAACACTGAGCAATGAACCTTGAAAATGAGGTCAAGGTCAAATAAAACCTGCGTGACTGACATATAGATCATAAAATATTTCCATACACCAAATATAGTTGAACTATTGCATATAGTATTAGAAATAAAGACCAAAACACAAAAACTTAACTTTGACCACTGAACCATGAAAATGAGGTCAAGGTCAGATGACACCTGCCAGCTAGACATGTACACCTTACAATCATTCCATACACCAAATAAAGTAGACCTATTGCATACAGTGTAAGAAAAACAGACCAAAACACAAAAACTTAACTATAACCACTGAACCATGAAAATGAGGTCAAGGTCAGATGAAACCTGCCAGTTGGACATGTACACCTTACAGTCCTTCCATACACCGAATATACTAGATCTATTGCTTATAGTATCTGAGATATGGACTTGACCACCAAAACTTAACCTTGTTCACTGATCCATGAAATGAGGTCGAGGTCTAGTGAAAACTGTCTGACGGGCATGAGGACCTCTCAAGGTACGCACATACCAAATATAGTTATCCTATTACTTACAATAAGAGAGAATTTAACATTACAAAAAATCTGAACTTTTTTTTCAACTAGTCACTGAACCATGAAAATGAGGTCAAGGACATTGGACATGTGACTGACGGAAACTTCGTAACATGAGGCATCCATATACAAAGTAGGAAGCATTCAGATCTTCCACCTTCTAAAATATAAAGCTTTTAAGAAGTTAGCTGGCGCCTCCACGTCCGGATCACTATCCCTATGTCGAGCTTTCTGCGACAAAAGTCACAGACTCCACAAAAATGGGATTTACATCCTGATCAGTAGTACCTGAGAAATAAACTGCTTCGCTGAGCGCAGCTAGATACGCCCACAGAGGTCCAACCCTGAACAGTTGGGGCAAAAATGGACACAATATTCAAGCTTGATTCAGGTCTGAATTTGGATTGTAATTAAATATTTGACATATTATAGGTTTCTGAATAAATGTAGTCAAAGAACTTGAAATTGGTTATATGAATTGAATTTATATTCAATTAAAGATTTCTTGCTGTTGTGCAATACTTAGTAAATCTGTTGTCAGACTATAAACAAATAAAGTTCAATAAATTCTCAATGTCATGATAGAAATTTATGAAAATAAAAAGGGAGCTTACATCAATAGATATAAACAATTCACCAAAGTTTCATGAGAATTGGTGACAGCATTTTTGAGTTATTGTCCGAAAACTGGAAAATCCCCCCTTTTTTAATGAATAAAACCCCATAACTCAAAAATGTAACATGTAAAATTTATAAAATTCTAAAGGGAGCTTACATCAATACATACAAGCAATTCACCAAAGTTTCATAAGAATTGCTGAAAGCATTTTTGAGTTTTTGTCCGAAAACTGGAAAATCCCCCCTTTTTTTATGAATAAAACCCCATAACTCGGAAACGTAAAATCTAAAATTTATAAAAATCGAAAGCGAGCTCATGTCAATAGATATAAACAATTCACCACAATTTCTTGCAAGTTGGTGAAAGCATTCTTGACTTATTGTCAGAAAACTGGAAAATCCCCCTTTTTTTAATGAATAAAACCCCATAACTCGGAAACATAAAATCTAAATTTTATAAAAAACGAAAAGGAGCTCACGTCAATAGATATAAACAATTCACCAAAGTTTTATGCAAATTGGTTAAAGCATTTTTGAGTTAATGTCCGACATGTTGATGACGGACAGACGGACAGACAGACGGACGGACGGACGGACGGACAGACGGACAACGGTATGCCATAATAAGTCCCGTAAACGGGCGTATAAAAATTGATACAAAAATATTTGTTGGATAGATGGACAAGTTGAATGCTAAAAAAGCCTACGAAACTTTGATAATTAAATCAAATAATGCAGTCAAGATAATTACATTAACAGCTGTTAGACTTTGATTGTATGCCTAGTTTTTTCAGAGGAGTCAGCTGTTCATGTGGTATGTTTACTGTGCAGTATATTTGCATTCCAGTTATCCCTTTTTATGTGTTATTACATTATCACACCCCTATTTTTGACATGTTTTCCTGTTATGTCTGTTTGTTTTGTTCACATATTGTTGTCAATATAATGGAATTTTATGCGACTGTCATACAAGTGAGAGGTTTAGCTAGCTATAAAATCAGGTTTAATCCACCATTTTCTACTCAAGGAAATGCCTGTACCAAGTCAGGAATATGACAGTTGTTTTCCTTTCGTTTGATGTGTTGGAGCTTTTGATTTTGCCATTGGATAAGGGACTTTCCGTTTTGAATTTTCCTTGGAGTTCGGTATTTTTGTTATTTTACTTTTTTCAGTACCAAACAGCTAATGATTTAGAATGTTAGTCAAAGTTTCTGTGGACTTTTGAAAGTGAATCTTATTACTTATATAAAATAAGTGAAAAGTATTAAGCAATAAAATATCTATCCCTTAATCTCTGCCTATAAAGTCACATGTGTACTTAACCCTAAGTTAATATTGATGGTCTTTTAAGTACCTCTTATCAGGTTGTCTGCATATTGATATTGTAAAATATCAGCTGCGAGTCACAATATGAAGCTTTTTGTAGAGTTATCGCAGCGAACGCGTTCAAAAACCCTTCATATTGTGTCAAGCAGCTGATATTTTACAATCTCAATATGCAGACAACCTGATACTCGATTTATCGTATTTGTATTTGTGTATTTTGCAAGTGTTTTCTTTGTTTCACCAGCAAACCAGAAGATGACTTGATAAGTTCGGGTCAAACTTACCAATGTTGGTTCAAACATATTGATGTCGCTGTTATGTCTGGGTCAATGTTATTAAGGCCGGGTCAAATGTATTTGACGTCATAAAGCCATGATATTTTATTAAGAGCTGAGCAGGCTAATATAGACAGTGGGACGACCGATAAAGTTTTAAATCACTCACACATAGAGCAAATGACATTAACCCCACCACATGAGGGCATGTACCAAATCAGGCTATCTGGACCATATGCTCATTGTTCTTTATAAAAAATAAGAAAATGTAGTATGATTGCCAATGAGACAACTATCTATACCAGAGACCAAAGGATGTTGATATAAGTAACTATAGGGTTTGTTTGTATGTCTCGACATTTTTTAGGGAACTAGAATGTTGGGGGATGATGAGGTCAGTTGAACTGTGTGGTTTGTTTTTTTGGCGATTCCTGCTATCAATTTTTATGAGATATTAAACGATTAATTTTCAAATTTTCATGTGTCACTTATTTTGTAAAAGTGAGCGTCTGGATTAAACTAGGTTAACACTTCCAACCTACCCAAAACTTAATAATGAAATATCCTTGAAAATTGGAACTGAAACATGAATTATATTTTTTCAACTTTTAATCACTATTTTTGACTGCTTGTTTCTCCATCACTATTGTCTATTTCTTTCATTTTGGATTTTTTTTTGGTGGTAATACACAGATTGATACAATCATTTGTTATGGACCATCTTATTGCTTAAACACAAGAGTCATTCAAACTGGATTTTTCAGCCTATCAAATAAAGTTTAAGAATCCAACATACTGTAACCTGAGTCAGTTTCTTATTTTTGTGATTTCAATACCTAAACCTTTTGTGCAGGATTAAATTTGTGATAAAATGATAATTGCATAAATACTGATTAATTTCTGAATGTTGTGAATCTTAATAAAGCTACATTTTAGCTCTAAATGTGCTTATAAGTATTGTTGATAGTTTAAAAGGGTAATGTTTTCAAATTTTTTTTTCATACTGAAATTGTAGCAACTTACCTTTGGTCAGGTCAAAATCATGATTAGTTCCATTTACTATGGCATCACATTTCTTTGATAAAATATCACCTTGTTCTACTGTTAACTTTACACTCCCAACCTGGAATTCTGAAAAAGAAAGTGTTTTCATCCAGTGATAATAATTTTAGTAATCAAGATATATGGAGAATGGTAGACTCATATGAAAACTAAGATATGTAAAAAAAGTGATCTTCGAGATACACAGTAACACTGATGATTTAGAAAGCCAAGTAGGCAGCTATTTTCAAAAGATTCAAATGAACAATATTTGTTTTATATTCATGTGATAATAAATTGCTTCGCCGAGCGCAGCTGGATACGACCGCAGAGGTCCAACCCTGAACAGTTGGGGCAAAAATGGACACAATATTCGTGCTTGATACAGGTCTGAATTTGGATTGTAATGAAATATTTGACACATAATAGGTTTCTGACACAGAATAACTGTAGTCAAAGAACTTAGAATTGGTTATATGATTTGAATTTATATTTAATTTTTTGCCCCCCCCCCCCCTCCTTCCTTTTTTTTGCAAAAAAAAAAAAAAAAAAACATTTGAAGAAATTTTCTTTTTAATTTCTGAAATCTGAAATGAGAAAAAATTGTCCCCCCCCCCCCAATTTCTTTTTTACCTCCCCCCCCCCTCTTTTTCAAAAAAATAAATCTTACCCTCCAGATATGGTCATAATCTCAATTCAAATTTCCAATGGAGTTTGCAACCATAATTACCCATTTAAATACATCATAAAAGTCTTAAAATAGAAAATGACATACATAATTATGGCTAAAATTAATATTCCTTAATCAGCATTTTTAATAGTAACTTCTGAAAATAAATTGACAGCTAATCACCTCAAGACAATACAACATTTCTTTATACATAATTTAAAAGCAGTGTAAGGGAGGTAATCCAAACATAACATTGTACTTTTAAGTAATTGTCCATTAACCAGGAAACCCTTGTTTTTCCCCCTTTTTTGCCCCTTATTCCTAAATGGTTTGAGCCATAATCCCCCAAAGCCAATCCTAACCATCCCTTTGTGATATGGAAACTTGTGGTCTAATTTCTTAGAGATCCATACACCTTTCCACAAGTTATTGTCTGGAAACTACAAAAATGCTTATTTGGGCCCCTTTTTGGCCCCTAATTCCTAAACTGTTAGGACCATCACCCCAAAAATCAATCCCAACCTTCCTTTTGTGGTTATAAACCTTGTGTTAAAATTTCATAGATTTCTATTTACATAAACTAAAGTCATTGTCCGGAAACCAAATGCCTTTGGACGACGACGACGTGATACCAATATACGACCGCAAATATAAAAATCACTCTAAATTATGTGGTTAAAAGTTTTTGCCTCACAATCAAAATATTTTCATTTACTGGTATATCCTTTCCCCTGTAGATTGTATGTGGAAACTGAAATCCTTAAACCCAAACTTACCACTATCACTGACAACTTTGGGAACTACTTGAGTGCTACCAGAACTATCACCAGAAGCAAACTTGTGGTGACCAGCCTGGACTGGTACATGAGCTGGAGCAGGTAACCTTTTCTTTTCTTCATCATAAAATGCCTGGTAAAGTATTCATCATACAGTTAAACATCTTTGATTATCAACATGAAATTTATGTGAAATATACTCAAAAAAATCCATATATATATGTTTATTCATAAAGTGTTTTTCTAATATTGAAAATTGTCTTATAATTTTTTTATTTACCTAATTCAGTTTTCAAAAAGATCAATGTGCCCCTGTTTATTGCTTATGTTTTTGTTGTGAAACATTATAGCGTAAGGCAAATGAACATTATTTGATTTCCTTGTTCATCCTCTAATCTGTTCTTTTTATTATTCATACCAAGATATCTGTTTGATGACCCTATTGAGTTCTTCTTTTATTTAATGTATTTCTCATTAGTAAATGATATACTTTTTTTGTTTCAAGTTGTTGTATCTTGCCTATTGAATAAATTTCTTGACTCCTGTTTTAAAAAAATGTTTGAAGCAATTACTTATAATATTAGAATAGCTATCAAACAAAAGACTTTTGATCAAATATTTTGAGGGTCCTTTAGATTTAAATTGTTTGTAGCAAACTGCAAATTCAGATTCAAGTTTATGAAAGTCTCACCATATAAAACTGGAGAAAACAAAGTATCTCCTTAAAAAAATGTCCTCTGATTTTCATACTGTAAATTCAGAAATTAATGTGAAGTATTTCTGAATTTACGATATATTTAGTTCCTTACACATAAGATAATGATGCATTAATGACAATAAGATTATAATTACCGTAATAGACTTGTTATCTTTGCTATGAACAATTAACTTTACATCTGTCAGCTTGCTACTTTTGTGTTTAGTTACAAATTTTTCCACCATGTCATACATGTACTTAGCCACAAGATGATGAGGATATCCAATCGTCCCAGTTCCCATTGCAGGAATGCCAATTGATTTGTAACCACTTTTCTCAGCAGTCTCAAGACACTGGTACACAAACTTACAGATTTGCTGAAAATTTTAATTTCAAAAGAATTAAGCTTAACACTCTTGTCAACTTGTGATTTTATTTGTATCAAATTCAGTGTTTTTATCTGTAATTTTTTACATAGCTATTAGAATGGCATTTCAAAGAACAAAGTTGTAAGGCTAATTTTTCAACAATTATACATGTACTACTTTTATATACATTTATAGTAGTTCAAAAATCAATAAAGAGCTGCGCCATGAGTGCAATATACGCCAGTCGCTTTTCAAAGAATAAAGTTCCATAACTCCTCAATGTCTTATCAGAAATTTAAAAAAAAACCAATAGGTTATTTTAATAGATAAAAACCTGGCACCAAAGTTTCATGAAAACTTCTCAAAGCATTTTTGAGTTACTGTGACAAAACTGGAAAATCCCTCTTTTTTAATGAATATAACCCCATAACTCGGAAACGTAAAATTCAAAATCGAAAGGGAGCTCACGTCAATAGATATAAACAATTCACCCAAGTTTCATGCAAATTAATTAAAGTGTTTTGAGTTATTGTCAGACATGTTGATGACAGATGAAAGGACAGACATGCGGACGGATGGACAACGGTACACAATAATATGTCCCGTAAACGTATGTATAAAAACATAGTTGACAAAACCCAAAGCAAAAGAACAGACCTCACTTTTATTGTTGCTGCTCATGTTAAAGTCCACGTAAGACCTTAAAGATGAAACAAATCCTTATTTTTCACTACGTGTTTAAGAGGGCCCCTGGCAGTGAAATTCTAGATGCAAAAAATATTCAATACCAGGCAGTCAAGAACACAAATGCAAGGTACAGTGTTATGCAATAAGTATTCGTCACCTTCATTTTTTTGTTGTATATTTCATATGAAACTACATTTTTTACTAAAAAATATTTGAAGGAAGAAAATGAAGGGATTTCAATAAACTTGGTGCCAATAAAAGCAGAATTATTTGCATCATATTTGTTTATTTGGTCATAACTTTGTCTTCAGTTTGTTTTTGTTTCTCCTTTACAACCTACTTTATTTGAAATTTATAGCAAATAAGTAAATTTTGGGTTTATATCATTAGAAAATGAGAACACTTCACATCAAAAATATATGCAAAATGTATTTGAACAATTCTGATTCTACTGATAATACCAAGTTCATTAAAATCCAAACAAAAATTACCTCATAATATTTTAAAAAATATAGTTTTATATGAAATGTTATAGCAATAAACTGCTTTGTTGAGCGCAGCTGGATACGCCCGCAGAGGTCCAACCCTGAACAGTTGGGGCAAAAATGGACACAATATTCAAGCTTGATACAGGTCTGAATTTGGATTGTAATTAAATATTTGACATATTATAGGTTTCTGAATAAATGTAGTCAAAGAACTTGAAATTGGTTATATGAATTGAATTTATATTCAATAAAAGATTTCTTGCTGTTGTGCAATACTTAGTAAATCTGTTGTCAGACTATAAACAAATAAAGTTCAATTAATTCTCAATGTCATATTAGAAATTTATGAAAATGTAAAGGGAGCTTACATCAATAGATATAAACAATTCACCAAAGTTTCATAAGAACTGCTGAAGTTATTGTCCAAAAACTGGAAAATCCCCCCTTTTTTAATGAATAAAATCCCATAACTCAGAAATGATAAACGAAAAATTTATAAATTCTAAACGGAGCTTACATCAATAGATATAAACAATTCACCAAAGTTTCATAAGAACTGCTGAAAGCATTTTTGATTTTTTGTCTGAAAACTGGAAAATCCCCCTTTTTTTATGAATTAAACCCTGTAACTCGGAAACGTAAAATCTAAAATATATAAAAATTGAAATGGAGCTCATGTCAATAGATATAAACAATTCACCACAATTTCTTGCAAGTTGGTGAAAGCATTCTTGAGTTATTGTCCGAAAACTGGAAAATCCCCCTTTTTTTAATGAATAAAACCCCATAACTCGGAAACGTAAAATCTAAAATTTATAAAAAACAAAAGGGAGCTCACGTCAATTCACCAAAGTTTTATGCAAATTAGTTAAAGCGTTTTTGAGTTAATGTCCGACATGTTGACGACGGACAACAGTATACCATAATACGTCACGTAAACGGGCGTATAAAAATTGAAGGTGACAAATGCTTATTACATAACCCTGTTTTGTTATATCAACAAATAACATCCCATAGCTGTCAAAGTTTACAAATATTCTGGGTATTTTTTACTCAATTCTGAAAAGTTGATGTTTTAATACTATACTAAAAGAAGTACTATTTACTATTGGGAAAAACAAAGAAATGAAAATATTTGATAAACATGGGCTAAAATTTTTGATTGATTAAAACATGTTCTTTCTTATATAAAAACTAGTTTCATCCTTTAACCAATATAAGCCTTTGCCTAAGTAGGAGTCTAGATAATAGAGACCACTAAATACTGATGATTCTGAGACAGTTTTAGAGCATGTCATTCAAAAGAGTAGTAAAATTTATGGTTTTTACAGATGTACACTCAATCAGTTCATAGACTCCATCTATAAATAACTGTATGCTATAATTTTGTCAAATATGTATACTCACTTTATCTTCATCCTTTGGAACTTTCTTTTGGTTATCCCAAGGCTCAAGGGAAGTTAAGTAAACACTTTTACATTGCCCTGGAGGTGATGATAATTTCACTGCAGCAAATCCCCCATTGGTGACCCCACTTGGATGCTGACTAAGTATATCTTGTTGTACAGCGATACCAAGACCTTGCATTAAAGATTTACCAGCACCACCAGCACTTTCTAAATTTAATTCTTTGGGAACAGCACAAATCAAAACATCAACCTATTAACAGACATTACATAATAAGCAATAATTATAGCAAAACAAAGTTAAATAAAAATCATTTGGCTTCATTTCAGAATTGATTTACATACAAACACTGATAATTATGAAACATTCAATTGGTTACTTTACAAAAGAGATACAAACATTAGGATAGCATTTTAATTCTAAAACTTACATGTAAATAATATTTATTTATTCACACAAAGTTACATTTATTATAGAAAATCGTAACATTACGAAAGATAAAAACATGCACTGCTAAGCAATGTCCTCTGCTTTGATTGAACCTTCTGATTCACCAATTCAAGTATCTATTTTGTTTTTAAAACATTATAGGTATCATCAATTTCTTTATTTATTTAATAGAGTTTTGATACACAAAATGATGAACAAGTGAGTCCCTATTCACAATAGCATTTTTTTAATCGATCTAAATTTGAATCAATCTAAATAAAACCAGTTAGCGTTCACATTATCTTTAATCGCAAGGATCTCTATCAGTCTAAATCTGAACCACTGCGTTCGCACTACTAGTAAAAATGCAATCAATCTGACCTAATTACCTGAGAAATTGTAAACACAATTTGTATAAATAGAAATATTTAATCAAATTAATGTTTTGATACAAATGCTTGTAATAAATAATCGATCATGTTATTGCTTCACTAGAATTACAAGTTCAAATGTTGATACTGCTGTTTTCATTAATTTTCAGCCCTTTTATGGTGGTCATCCATTTTGTAATAAATTTGCATGTGTAAGTTTACCGCCATACATGCACACAAATTATTTTGGATTCAATCGTACTAGTTTAGACTGATCTCTGCGTTCACATTTAAAGTTAGATTGGTTCACTTTAGATCGATTCAAACTAAGCTACCTCATACAGTGTTTTAGTTCAGACCGCTTAAAGATCGATTCAACGAGTTCACATTGGGCTTAAATTGATCTAAAGTGAACCGATCTAGTTTAAAATGATCTAAATGTCCAAGTGTGAACGGGGTCTAAGAAGAGCTTTTTTTGTTGTGGTCTAATATTATAAACTTGACTGTGATAAATTCTAAGTTTCCAGTTTGTTTTGTAAAGATCTATGTTCAACTATATACCTTTTGAGTGCCAAGATCTCCTTTCACCACTTTAACAGATGTGTTGTGTTTTTTGTAATACTTGGGACCACTTGCTAGACCACTGGCTGCAGCTAAAATAGGTATGAGTATAATTTAATTAATTGTCCCTATAATATACGAATTCTGTAAAAAGTGCACAGCAAAACATGGTTTCTCTGATAAAAGAAATTAATAAGCGCAGCTGGATACCACAGCAGAGGCAAAAATGGACACAATATTCAAGCTTGATAAAGGTCTGAATTGGATTGTAATTAAATATTTGACACATTACAGGTTTCTGACACAGAATAAATGTAGTCAAAGAACTTGAAATTGGTTATATTATTTGAATTTATTTTCAATTGAAGATTTCTTGCTTTTGTGCAATACACTGTGCTGTTGCACAATACTTAGTAAATCTGTTTTCAGACTATATACAAAGAATTAGCAAAATAAATTGTGACTCCCAATTTTTCTTTGGAAAATTGACAATTTCTTAAATCTTAAGGATGTACACCTCTGAGGAGCCAAAAATTTCTAGAATTAAACTTTTTTTCTTAACCTGATTTTTGGGTTTATATGACTGTAAAAAAATAATTGGTGAAGAAAAAATCTTATGGTGGTGCACTTCTTTCTTTGCTACGGCCCTTTGAAAGTACCCAATTTTGATGATTTTCCCATTTTTCATCAATTTTTACCTATTTTTGGGCTATTATCGTGAAAAAAAATCACAATTCCACAATTAAACTTTATTTCATACTTATTTAAAGATGAAGTGGACCAATCTAAATAAATTTAACTAAAAATAACTGAAGAACGGTAAAAGTGACGATACCCAAATTTGAACTTGATCTGAGTTTTGTGGTAATAAGCATTGTGTGTAAGTCTCATAACATTTGGTTGAGGCTAACTTAACTAGAGAACAGAAACTAAAAATTCAGCAATTTTTCTATTTGTAAACACGCATAACTCTAGAACGGTTGTGTATAAGTTTTATAACATTTGGTTGAGACAAACTAAAGTTAGAGAACTGAAACTAAAAATTCAGCAATTTTTATGTTTATAAAGGGACATAACTCAAGAATGGTAAAAGTGTTCTCACCAAATTTCATACTTAATCTGTATTATGTAGTAATAAGCATTGTGTATAAGTTTCATAACATTTGGTTGAGGCAAACTAAAGTTAGAAAACGGAAACAAAAAATTTGTACTTGATCTTAGTTTTGTAGTAATGAATATTGTGTATAGGTTTCATAATGTTTGGTTGGGGCAACTTAAGTTACAGAATGGAAACTGAAAATTTTGCACTCTTTCGATTTATAAAGGGGCATAAGTCAATAATGGTTAAAGTGACACTACCCAAATTCAACTTGATCTGTGTTTTATCAGTGGAAGTCAAAATTAAACATTGCATTGTATAAAGCATTGATTGTAGTTGATTCAACTATAATCATGGACAAAGGAAGATAACTCCAATTTTAAAAACAACTTGATATTTAGAAGAAAATAAAAATTTTGCAATTTTTCCATTTATAAAGGGGCATAACTCTAGAACTGATTAAGTGATGCCACCAAAATTCAAACTTGATCTGTGTTTTGAGGTAATAAGCATTGTGTATAAGTTTCATAACATTTGGTTGAGGCAAACTTAAGTTAGAGAACGGAAACTAAAATTTTTGCAATTTTTCCATTTATAAAGGGGCATAACTCTAGAACTGATTAAGTGATGCCACCAAAATTCAAACTTGATCTGTGTTTTGTGGTAATAAGCATTGTGTATAAGTTTCATAACATTTGGTTGAGGCAAACTTAAGTTAGAGAACGGAAACTAAAAATTTTGCAATTTTTCCATTTATAAAGGGGCATAACTCTAGAACGGTTAAAGTGACGCTACCAAAATTCAAACTTGATCTGTGTTTTGTGGTAATAAGCATTGTGTATAAGTTTCATAACATTTGGTTGAGGCAAACTCAAGTAAGAGAACGGAAACCAATTTTGGGACGTACGTACGTACGTACAGACGGACAAGGGTAAAACTTAATGCCCCCACCACTACGGCGGGGTATAAAAACTATAGGTAGGTGTTAATATAAGAAAGTTTTATCATATTTTGATGCTTTTTTGTGTCAAATTTACTATGCTGTCAATTTTGTAAATTTGTGATTTTTCTCAGGTTTAAAAACAAAATGCATATTTTTCAACTTTTTTGTTATAAATGATTGAAAAAATACATATCTAAGAAATTTGAAAAGAAAAAAATGATATGGGATGTTCTTGATTCTGGTGAAATCATTTTTTGTACCCCTCACCCATTTTCTCAAAATTTTGGCTAAAAAGACTGACTTGATTGGTCGTAAAATTTGAAAAATTGATTACTCAAAAACTACACTACTCATTGTAGATACACAATTTTTCAACGAGACTGAAACGTCAGAAGAATACATCCTTAAGGAAAATTTTTTTTACCCCCCCCCCCCCCCCCCACCCTTTTCCAAAAAAAAAAATATTTAAAGAAATCTTCTATTTTAACTTTTTAAATCTTAAGGGAAAAATTGCAGAGCTATCACAATACTTATACACAAGTTATTGTCCTGAAACTAGAAAAATGCTTGTTTGGGATCCATCACCCCCAACAACAATCCCAATCTTCCTTTTGTGGTATTGAACCTTTTGGTTAAATTTCATAGAAATCCATACACATAAACTAAAGGTATTGTCCGGAAACCAAATGTCTTCAGTCGACGACGACGTGATAGCATTATATGACCCCAAAATTTGTTTGCGGTCGTATAAAAACTAGCAAACACATTACACGAAAAATCATAAGACAAACTTACCAAACTATAATAATAAACCCTCTTATAGATTAAATCCCCAAACTGTCATTTATTAATTATAACATCTTTTATTAAATAATTAAAACAAATGCATTTTACAATATACTTTTCTTTTAATTCATAGACATCTCAATGTTGTCAGATGTGTAAGAAAGGTGCATCACAGTATGGTATTTAAAAACCATTGTAGTATACAGTATATTAATTAAAATTTGCATTTCAGAAAAGGCACTTTATTGATGCCAACTACTTATACACATATAGTTGTCTCTCAGTTTTACATTTTAAGAGTTGTCTCCCATATTCTATAATTTTAAAAGAGTTGTATCCCATGATTTATATTTAAGAGTTGTCTGCATGCTATACAATATATGGGCTTGGTATTTCTCTCTGGCTATAGGTTGTGTATTCTGACCTCAAAATTGTTCATCAATGTACTTTCTAATGGTTATTATTAATTTCTGCCAACTGTAATTTCAGAATTAATTTTGCTTGTTCCTTTGATAAATTATGACATTTTTTAAAGATACGGTTTATATAAACACATAAGAGAATTGTCTAAATCCCATCAATGTAGAATGTCATAATCTATATTATTTTAAGGAAAATTTTGAATTTCAAACATCAAAGTCAGACCAGACCAGAATACTGGTGAAAACAGGTCATATATCAAACTCCAGGATTATTTAATGACCTGGAAAATGATAGAAAAATCTTGGCTCAGTGATTCCTATATAACACTCTGTACTCTTTTACAGGTGGTATAAGTAGTACTTATATTGTGGCACTGTCTGAGTTAACACTTAGAACCTTTATAAGAATTGTGTGGATGTAACTTACCTCGATGTGGTTGAAAGCCTGGATTCACCTGTCTTAGTTCCTCTTGTTCAAAAGCCTGAAAAACATGACAAATAAATGAGGAAATGACTGAGACAGCGTTTAACATCTTTTAAGCACAATAGAAAAGTTTTAAGACATTCTGTTACCTCACATGTACATGATGACTAAAGCTAAAATATGTACAGAATTTGCCTCTAAGATCACTTAAGCAGAAGATGACAAATAATGATTCTTTTCAAATTTTTTTATGCTTCACATATTTTGATTGATATCTTTTTTACCTTATCATACAGAACTAAAAAAAAATAAATGTGGATAGTGTCCACATGTGGACACAGATGATGCCCCCGCTAGCATATCATATAGTTATAAAGGGACATAACTGAAGAACGGTAAAAGTGACGCTACCCAAATTTGAACTTGATCTGAGTTTTGTGGTAATAAGCATTGTGTGGAAGTCTCATAACATTTGGTTGAGGCTAACTTAAGTAGAGAACAGAAACTAAAAAATCAGCAATTTTTCTATTTGTAAACATGCATAACTCTAGAACAGTTGTGTATAAGTTTTATAACATTTGGTTGAGACAAACTAAAGTTAGAGAACGGAAACGAAAAATTCAGCAATTTTTATGTTTATAAATGGACATAACTCAAGAATGGTAAAAGTGTCGCCACCAAATTTCGTACTTAATCTGTATTATGTAGTAATAAGCATTGTGTATAAGTTTCATAACATTTGGTTGAGGCAAACTAAAGTTAGAAAACGGAAACAAAAAATTTGTACTTGATCTTAGTTTTGTAGTAATGAATATTGTGTATAGGTTTCATAATGTTTGGTTGGGGCAAACTTAAGTTACAGAATGGAAACTAAAAATTTTGCAATCTTTCGATTTATAAAGGGGCATAACTCAATCATGGTTAAAGTGACACTACCCAAATTCAACTTGATCTGTGTTTTATCAGTGGAAGTCAAAATTAAACATTGCATTGTATAAAGCATTGATTGTAGTTGATTCAACTATAATCATGGATAAAGGAAGATAACTCCAATTTTAATAAAATGCTCCGCAGGGCGCAGCTTGATACGACCGCAGAGGTCAAACTCTGAACAGTTGGGGCAAGTATGGACACAACATTCTAGCTTGATACAGCTCTGAATTTGGATTGTGATTAAATATTTGACACAGCATAGGTTTCTGACACAGAATGAATGTGGTCTAAGAACTTAAAAATTTTAAATTAGACATTCACCTATTATGGTCCAATATCCAAAATCTAAATACAATTGTTGGTTAGATTCAGCATATCAAAGAACCCCAAGAATTCAATTTTTGATGAAATCAAACAAAGTTTAATTTTGGACCCTTTTGACCTCAATGTGGACAAAGTTGATAACAGGGCCCAAAAATCAAAATCTAAATACATGGTGAGATTCAGCATATCAAAGAACCCCATATATTCAATTTTTGTTGAAATCAAACAAAGTTTAATTTTGGACCCCGATTTGGACCAACTTGAAAACTGGGCCAATAATCAAAAATCTAAATACATGTTTAGATTCAGCATATCAAAGAACCCTAAAAATTCAATTTTTGTTAAAATCAAACTAAGTTTAATTTTGGACCCTTTGGACCTTAATGTAGACCAATTTGAAAACGGAACCAAAAATTAAGAATCTAAATACACGGTTAGATTCGGCATATCAAAGAACCCCAATAATTCAATTTTTGATGAAATCAAACAAAGTTAAATTTTGGACCCTTTGGACCTCAATGTGGACCAATTTAAAAACGGGGCCCAAAATCCAAAAACTTAATACACGGTTAGATTCAGCATATTAAAGAACCCCAAGAATTCAAGAATAAACCCCATTGAAATTGATCAAGAAATAAGCAATTTATACAAAGTATCTTCTTTTGCACAATACTGTGCAATTGAATATTTCTTGCTATTGCACAATACTGTACAATTGATAATTTCTTGCTATTGCGCAATATTGTGCTATTGGATATTTCTTGCTATTGCGCAATACTGTGCAATTGAAGATTTCTTGCTATTGCGCAATACTGTGCAATTGAAGATTTCTTGCTATTGTGCAATACTGTGCAATTGAAAATTTCTTGCTATTGCACAATACTTATTATATAATAATTTACACATCCTGTTTGGTGTGTATCTCCTACCATATCATTATTATTTGCTTTTAAATGTAAATCAGAAATAACCAACTTAAAATGGAAAATTTTAAAAGGAAAAAAAAAAAGGAAAAAAAGAAAAAAAAAAAAAAAAAAAAATCCCCCCCCAAATTTTTTGAACCCCCTTATGATTCATCACCCTCAAACTCAATCCCAGCCTTCCCTTTGTGGTATGGTAACTTGCAGTACAATTTCAGAGAGATCCATACACTTGAACACAAGTTATTGTCTGGAAACTAGAAAAATGCTTATTTTTGGCCCCTTTTTGGCCCCCAATTCCTAAACATTTCAGGCAATTACCCCCAAACTCAATTCCAGCTTTCCCTTTGTGATATGGAACCTTGTAGTACAATTTCAGAAATATCCAAACACTTACACACAAGTTATTGTCATGAAACTAGAAAAATGCTTGTTTTTTGCCCCTTTTTTGGCCCCTAATTCCTAAAATTTTGAGGCAATTACCCCCAAAATCAATTACAGCCTTCCATTTGTGATATGGAACCTTGTGATACAATGTCAGAGAGATCCATACACTTACACACAAGTTATTGTCTGGAAGTTACAAAAATGCTTATTTTTGGCCCCTTTTTGGCCCCTAATTCCTTAACTGTTGGTACCATAACCCCCAAAATCAATCCCAACCTTCCTTTCGTGGTATTAAACCTTATGGTGAAATTTCATGGAGATCCATTCACTTAAACTAAAGTTAGAGTGCGAAAACCAATGTGTCTTCGGACGTGGCCGGACGACGACGACGACGACGACGACGACGACGACGACGACGACGCCAACGTCATACCAATATACGACCAAAAAATTTTTAATTTTTGCGGTCGTATAAAAATTACTTGATATTTAGAAGAAAATACAAATTTTGCAATTTTTCCATTTATAAAGGGGCATAACTCTAGAACGGTTAAGGTGATGCCACCAAAATTCAAACTTGATCTGTGTTTTGTGGTAATAAGCATTGTGTATAAGTTTCATAACATTTGGTTGAGGTAAACTCAAGTTAGAGAACGGAAACCAATTTTTGGACAGACGGACAAGGGTAATACTTAATGCCCCCACCGCTACGGCGGGGGCATAAAAAAGGCTTTCCTTACTGACTGTAAATTTCTGCATATTTGTTTGTATTTTGAAGCTTTAGTATTTGATCACTTATTTAAAGTATCTATAATACTAAACAAAGAGGTCCAATTTGTTAGGCGGTATGACGTAAAAACGATGAATCAAAGAATTCACTTATATATATATATAACTAGTATGGGACAATGGTGTTGATTAAAACTTAAAGTTCATCGTAAATGAGTAGGAAGAAAATCAGTTTAACAGTTTTGTATAACAATAAATTTAGCAAATAATTTACCCTGATAGTTTCATCATCATAACACAGGAATTTAACTTCCTTCAAAGATGTATTGCTCTGATCAAACTGACTGACACATTTATACATGGTCTCTGCTATAAGATCTCTGGGATACCTAAGGTTACCTGTTCCCAATGCTGGGAACACAATGGATTTGTATTTAGATGCTTGTAGTAAGCATGTGTTAACACATTTAGCAATAATCTGAAAGAAAAAAACATAATTAAAAATTATTTTGTTTCCCCAAAAACTATCATAGGCTTGGTTATGACTGGCACAGAATTACATAAACACAGCATTTCAATTTGACAAAAAGAAGTGTTATATTTATCTTTTATAATCCTGGTTCATGAAATAATAAATTGCTTTGCTGAGCTCAGCTGTATACGACCGCAGATGTCCAACCCTGAAAAGTTGGGGCCCAAAATGGACACAATATTCATGCTTGATACAGGTCTGAATTTGGATTGTAATTAAATTTTTGACACATAATAGGTTTCTGACACAGAATAACTGTAGTCAAAGAACTTTAAATTGGTTATATGATTTGAATTTATATTCAATTTTTTGCTTTTGTGCAATACACTATGCGAATTGACCTTCCCCCTTTCCCTTATTCCAAAAAATAATTCTTTCCCTCAAGTTATGGTCAGTATCTCAGACAATCATCATTTCTTAATACATAATTTACAAGCAGTGTAAGGGAGGTAATCAAACATTTTTATTAAAATTGATTTTGATTTTGATTACCTCCCTTACACTGCTTTTAAATTGTCTCAATTGTCCTTTAACCAGAAAAACCCTTGTTTTTCCCCTTTTTTTGCCCCTAATTCCTAAATGGTTTGAGCCATAACCCCTCAAAGTCAATCCTAACCATCCCTTTGTAGTATGGAAACTTGTGGTATAATTTCAGAGAGATTCATACACTTTAACACAAGTTATTGTCTGGAAACTACAAAAATGCTTATTTGGGCCCCTTTTTTGGCCCCTAATTCCTAAACAGTTGGGACCATAACCCCCAAAATCAATCCCAACATTCCTTTAGTGGTTATAAACCTTTTGTTAAAATTTTATTGATTTCTATTTACTTATACTAAAGTTATTATCCGGAAACCATCTGTCTTCGGACGACGCTGACGACAACAACGTGATACCAATATACGACCAAAAAATTCTTAATTTTTGCGGTCGTATAAAAACAATGTTAATAGACTGTTCATTATCTTGTATGGTATGTTTTGACACACCTACTAATCTAAAACTGATGAATTTGCATTTTTAGTTGATAGATAAGGATAGCACATTTAGATTTGTAGCATAAATATAAAAATGTTTATTTGAGAATACATAATAATTGCAGAAAAATATATTTTTCAATTCATAAATCCAGAAAAGTGCTTCGGACACATGAAATTTATAAAGTGCTGTTTTCATTTTTAACAAGCCAAGCAAGTTAAATTTTGTTTTAATTCTTCCAAAGCTTAGCAATAAGTTATCTTCAGATCTATCAAAACAAGTGGTTTTTTTTTTAACACAAGTTGGAGCATTGTACTAGGCTCAGAAATGTGCTGAATGTGCTGGATATGGTAATTAGCTGGATCTTTATATTCCCTTATTTAGGAATAAACTAATAACATAAACAAATGATAATATACCTTCTCTCCACCATGTGACCATCCAGGAAGGGCAGCTAAATAGACTTCTTTACAGTTCATTTTGTAGCCACTAACTACAGCTATTTCACCATGTTCTATGCCATCACTGTATTTCTGTTTAATTTCAACCAGAATTTCTGGCCCAGCTGCATTCACCATGCTCTTTCCAGCGGGACCAGATAAATCTAACTGACCATTTGTTGAGCAAATGATTACATCAGCCTACATGGAAAGTATGAATGAGAAATGTAAACGATGCAAAAGCCATGTATGTGAAGCAAAATAGATTTGACTCAAACTCCTATTCATGATGTTGTGTTTATGAAAAATCCATAGTTTTCTGCTCAAATTTAAATACATTTTTCTTCCTGAAATATCTTGATATCTCCCTAAATATTGTCTATGTGTTAATGCTTTAAAAATCTAATTGTGATGATCAGGTTTTGGCTATAAGAAGAGTTATTAGTTATTCATATTAGTATATGTGCAGAGGATAACTTCCATATAGGTATAATACATTAATAAAATGCTTCGCCTAGCACAGCCTGATACGACCGCAGAGATCGAACCCTGAACAGTTGGGGCAAGGTTGGACACAATATTCAAGCTTGATACTGTCTGAATTTGGATTGTGATCAAATTTTTTACATAATATAGGTTTCTGACACAAAATAAATGTGGTCAAAGATCTTAAAAATTTGAAACGGGACATTTAATTTACCTAGTATGGTCTGACATCCAAAATCTAACAAGAGGGTTATATTCAGCCCATAAAAAAACACCAAAAATTTAATTTTAGTTGAAATCAAACACAGTTTAATTTTGGACCCTTCAAACCTTAATATGGACTAATGTGAAAACAGGGCCCAAAATAAAAAAATCTAAATGCACAATAAGATATAGCATATCATAGAGCCACAATAAATTAGGTTTTTGATGAAAACAAACAAAGTTTAATTTTGGACCCTTTGGACCTCAATGTAGACCAATTTAAAAATGGGGCCCAATATCCAAAATAGTAATACAAGGTTAGAACCCCCAAAAATTAAAGACTTTCAATTAATCCCATTGAAATTGGTTAAAAGATTTGTATTTATTTTCAATTGAAGATTTCTTGCTATTGCGCAATACTGTGAAATTTGGCAATACTGTGATATTGTGCAATACTGTGCTATTGCCCAATACTGTGCTATTGCGCAATACTGTGCAATTGAAGATTTCTTGCTATTGCACAATACTGTGCTATTGCCCAATCCTGTGCTATTGCGCAATCCTGTGATATTGCGCAATACTGTGCTATTGCCTAATAATGTGCTATTGTGCAATACTGTGCAATTGAAGATTTCTTGCTATTGCGCAATACTGTGCAATTGAAGATTTCTTGCTATTGCGCAATACTGTGCAATTGAAGATTTCTTGTTATTGCGCAATACTGTTAATCTGTTATATATAATAATTTACACACCCTGTTTGGTGTGTATCTCCTGCCATATCAGTATTTGTTGCTTTTATATATAAATCAGAATTAATCAATGTAAAAATGGAAAATTATGAACACATATATCATGTTATGGAGGGGTATTTGCGAAAAATACCAGTCGAGGGAATGTTAAATTTCCCGAGCCGCTAGGCAAGGGAAATTTGGTCCCAAGACTGGTATTTTTCGCAAATACCCCTCAATAACATGATATATCTGTTTAATTACACCGAATAGATTTTGATTGAAACTCTCTGTACTGGTGAAAGAAAATATTTTTTTTACTAGTCAGCTGTAACCCATAAACATGTTTATGCATAATTTTGAAGATAAGTAGAGACTATCATAATACCGCGGGAATTATACATGTACTTATACGCGTTAGCGCTGTCTTGTTGTAACGTCATATCCTAATGATTTTGGCGGGAAGAAGCCCACAAGGGTAAAAAAGGAATATCCAAAATGGCAAATACCACGGCATAGAGGGGAATTTGAGGCAAATTCACCGGCAGTGGTGAAAAACATGAAAATTCGTTTGAAATGAGAAAAAAAGGTTAGAATATGCGAAAAATACACTGGCTACCAACCAATCAAAATCCAGCATTCTTACATAAGGTGTAATTATGAAAAAAATCCCCCCCCCCAAAAAAAAAAATTTGAAATTTTGAAAAAATCTCGAAGATAAAAAATATGAACCCCCAAAAAAAATTTGAAAACAAAATCCCCTCCAAACTTTTTGAACCCCCCCTTGGAGTAATTACCCCCAAACTCAATCCCAGCCTTCCCTTTGAGGTATGGAACCTTGTACTACAAATTCAGAGAGATCCATACACTTAAACACAAGTTTTTGTCTGGAAACTAGAAAAATCATTGTTTTTGGCCCCTTTTTTTTGCTCCTTTTTCCTGAACGTTTAGGGCAATTACCCCCAAACTCAATCCAAGCCTTCCCTTTGTGATATGGAACCTTGTGGTACAATTTCAGAGAGATCCATACACTAACACACAAGTTATTGTCCGGAAACTACAAAAACACTTCTTTTTGGCCCCTTTTTGGCCCCTAATTCATAAACTGTTGGTACCATAACTCCCAAAATTATCCTGTTATTAATAATTTAAGGTAGCTCGTTGTCTAAATGTTCGCCAATTGACTTTTCTTAAACTTCTGTAAAAGACTTCTGGGTATATTGATATAGCTGTTAATTTCTATGTCATTTGTCCTCTTGTGGAGAGTTGTCTCATTGGCAATCATACCACATCTTCTTATTCTTATATAATTATCCTATGTGTTATTGTTGATGCTTAATACAGGCAAGCACTTTGAACACAAGATCTGTATGTATAGAATACAAACCTTTTGTCTTCCAAGATCCTCTTTTTTTACAAGAAGCACTTTTGTTCCATTTTTACAAACAACAGGACCTGCATTTTGTGGTTTATCACCTTTCCCAAATTTGTTGCCTAACAAAAAAAATTATGAATTGACAACTCTTAAGACATTGTGAGTGACAGAATATTTTACAGAAAAAAACCTCTTCTGTTACTGATGGTGGCCTAAGTATGCTGAGTAGCAAAATGTCATGTTTATATTAAATCAGATAATTTTTTTCTCATTTGAATTATTTTACATTTGTCATTTTAGGGGCTTTTAAAGCTTACTACTTGGAATGGGTTTTGTTCATTGTTGAAGGCCGTACAGTGACCTATAGTTGTTTACTTCTATGTCATTTGGTCTCTGATGGAGAGTTCATTGGCAATCATATCACATATTTGTATTTTTATATAAGCATTTAGTTTACAAAAAAAATATTATTATTGATTCAAACCTTGATTTTTATAAAACAATATTTACTCTTGGTTAATATTTAAATGCCAAGTCAATAATTATTCATATTAGGACATCTTCAGTACATTTTTATTATTAAATATAAATTTGCTGTTTTATTGTTATTTTATTGTAAATAAAAAGATTACCTCTTTTTTTGTAATTTTTAGAGGCCTGCTCCCATGCATACTCATCATCTGTTTTTTTATTTCCCGCATTTCTTCTGAATGCCTGTTTATTTACAGAATTTGGATCTACAGTAATAACAGTTTTAGTTTCTTCTTCAACTGGACTTACTAAGGCATCGCTCTTAGTTTGATCACTAACAAGGGAGTCTACCCCAGGTTCTGATATCACATGAATGTCCTTGTTTATTTTCCTCAAATGGTTCTTTATCTCATCACCAACGGTATCTATTACTTTAGGAGTTCCACTTATTTTGACTGATTGTCTATCAAAATGTATTTCAAGCTTTTGATCACTGTATTTAACCTCCAATTCTTTTACCCAATCTTTACAATGGTTCTTAAAGAATTTGAATTTCTCTTCTTCCCTAATTGTTATTTCACCCTCTTTTATCGAGTTTTCTGTAATAAATATTTCCAACTCCTTCATAATCCCATCAAACACATCAGTAGTAGCTGTGACAATAATTCGATCATCAGAAGTATCATCTATGTTAGCAGTATCTCTATGATAATTATTGATACTTGTTTTTTTCTCTGCCCATTCATCCAACATCAAAACATCTTTGCTTGCCTCATCTAATTTAATCTCATCCTCTAAGATAGTATCTTTGAAGACCTTTTCAATGTGTGGACGGTTGTCCTGAGAAGTGCAAACAGTTACATGGTCATCAGTAATATCCCAAACTATGGAAATATTGTCATCACTAAAACTTTCATTAACAATGTCAGAAACCTGTTTCCTTCTGAGGAGCTGACACATGTGATCTGAAAGACTATCTATTCGCCAGGAATGGTAGTTGTTTTTAACTTCAAATATCTTAACTTTTGCTTTGGAAATGTCTTCTTCCACACCAGTAAATGTTATGGTTCCACTCTCCGTATTAGGTTCACAACTGAAATCTGGAGCAATATTTTTTACTTCTTCAAACTTGTCTTCTTTGGTCATTAAAGCAATTTCTATTGGTTTAAGTTTCATTGAATCTGTTTTAATCTTCTTCTTTCTATTCAAATCTGCCTCTATTTCTAATTTCTTGGCAGAAATCTGTTCAACATAATTCTCCACAATTTTAGACCTGCCAACAAATACAAACTTCATACTGCCAGTCTCATCAGGGGAGATAACCTTTAGCTCTTCAGATTTGTGTTGATCTTTGGTCTTGTTGATATGCTCCAGAAGTGGATCTTTTGTGTCACCTGTGATCTGAAGTTCTCTCTTTTTGGCGCTGTTGTTGACAAATTCCTCCCAAGCTTTTTGTACATTGTTTTTCCAGTCTTTTACTTTCTGTCTTGCCATTTTATCTTTAGGGTCTATTGTACATTCAATATGTAGCTCATCCTTGAAGGTCAGACAGGCATGGTGTTGTTCCAAATGCTCATTACAAACAGAAGTGATGTCAATGATAAATGATCTTATATGACTGTCTGAGACTGAAGGTTTGAATGGACCAGGAATTGCAACTCGGTGTAGACTTTGATCCCAGTATGTTCCATGATCACAAAAGTACATAACAGAAATAACAACTTTAGAACCACTTATCTTTACGTTGGTATCCTTTAGTATTTCTGTTACTCCTATAACAAATCAGGTCAATGTATGAAAACTTTAAACAATTATAAACACATCAACACTAACACACAAAACATATCGTACAGATTTCCATGTGCACAACAGCTCTCTAGATAAACCTTCAAAAAGTTCATTAGGTATGCCTAAGAATAAACTTTTTTAAAAGCCAAATCAAAATACTTTTGTGGGTATTAAAACCAAAAGTACCTAAACACAGAGGCTTTAAAACCATTTAAGGACAACTTAGCTTGGGAAAGATACAACCTCAGTTTCAGTTTAAACACACAATTTATGGACTGAATTTTTACATTCAAAATGCACCAATTACATAAAGCCAGAATTGAAGCACTATCAGAAAGTCCGCTAGCTATGTAGGTAGTAAACTAAATATTCTTAGGAGCTATATACCCCTTTTTTGGAAAAGATAAGATAAATTTTGACAAATTAAGCTCTAGATGACTTTGTTTTACTGTGACTTGACTGTAAGTGTTGCTCTCCACCTATTGCAACTTATTCAAAATTCTGACCAAATTGCAATTTGTTTTATAAAACCAAACTGTTCAACTGGTCAGAAATTTGAACAAACTGCTGTAGAACACCACAGTCAAGTCGTGAAACTGCAAGGTGATAAAATAAAGCATACTTACAATTCTATAAGACTTTAAATCCACTTCAAAGTTATTAAATAACATTGAAGTGGATTTAAAGTCTTATAGGATTGTAAGTATGCTTTATTTTATCACCTTGCACTTTCATGACTTGACTGTGGTTTTCTACAGCAGTTTGTTCAAATTTCTGACCAGTTGAACAGTTTGGTTTTACAAAACAAATTGCAATTTGGTCAGAATTTTGAATAAGTTGCAATAGGTGGAGAGCAACACTAACAGTCAAGTCACAGTAATTAATCCCCAAAATGTTCATAGCATTTCACTTCGATGTTATAGATAAAATGATTTTAAAATAAATGGAGAATGTGTCCATAGGACACAGATGATGTCCCAGCTTGTTATGAAGGGGCATTACTTAAGAACGGAAAAAGTGACATCAACCAAATGATAACTTGATCTGCATTTTGTGGTAATTAGCATTGTGTATAAATTTCATAACATTTGGTTGAGGCAAACTTAAGTTAGAGAACAGAAACAAAAATTCAGCAATTTTTTCCATTTGTAAAGGGGCATAGCTCTAGAAAGATAGAGTTAGAGAATTGAAACCAATTTTGGGATGTACGGACTGTCAAGCGTAACACTTAATGCCCTCTCCGGTAACAGAGGGGGGATCAAAATTTACACATCAGTGTAAAGGACTTCAAATACATCTTTCCTACTAAGTAAAGTTAAACTTGCACCTTATTTACATACAAGATAATGTAAATGTGTTTCTATATAGTTTCAATGTATCTTAAAGCTATTATCCTAATGCTAGCAATTTAAAGGTTTGGTTGGCTTGCATGCTTTGTTTGTATAAATGTTTGCTCAAGCATTGTAATTAAGATTAACATCTGCAACCAATAGATAGGCGGGGCTTCAGCTTGTATACATTATTGTTACTTAAATGTTATTGGGTGTTATGTATAATGTAAACAAGCTGAAGTCCCGCCTATCTATTGATTGCAGATGTCAATCTTAATTACAATGCTTGAGCAAACATTTATACAAACAAAGCAATAAGCCAACCAAACCTTTAAATTGCTAGCATTAGGATAACAGCTTTAATAAGATAAGCAAATCAGCATAAAGATATATTGCATCTGAAGGTCATATTTTACATCCAATCTAAACTACTGTAAATACAGAAATTATTGTGGGGTTTATACTAATGCTATAAATGAGACTGAGTGAGTATAGAAATAATAAGAACTTGCATTCTGATATCTGATATATATATATCTGTATGCAAATTTCAAAATGTCACAATAATTAATTATGAATTTGGTTGGTCACATCAACATTGCAATAATAAAAGCTCCAATAATTTTTGAATTTACAGTAAATGAGAAAATGAAGATCATTGGTGGAGGACCTGCCATGTATCATTCCTTTTAATAGAACCAAAAGAAAAAAAATGCATCATAAAATTAGATGATTATTCCCAAATTTGCATATTCCGGAATCCCATAATAAACTGTAGGTACTACAACACAAGAAATATTAGGTAACATCATGTACACATGTAATACCTGATGGTTCTTTGAACTTTGCTGTAATTGGTCCCTCCTCTGTAGTGTGTACTTTAACAATTATCTGTTTCTTTTTCTTTGTGAGATAATCTTTGAAGTCACTCTGTGTCAATTTATCTACTGAACTAGCAATTATATACCTTGGAGGATCTATTTCCTCAAATTCTAATGAGGAATTACCAAGGGCTTTTTTTGCACATGCAACTTTAAGTTTTGCAACATCTAAAATATAAAAAACATTTGTTAAATACATATACATGTATGCAACTAAACATACATTTTTCATTACTGATATAACTTGAGGCCTTCGTTTACTTTAAGGACGCCCAGTACTTTATGGTCAGGTTTTAGTTTAGGTTTAGAGTTAGGTTAGCATTTGTTTAAGGTAAGGGTTAGGTTTCAGCAATAGCACTAGTGTTAGGGTTAGATATGGAAAAGGGTCAGTTTAAGGGTTAGTGTTCATTTAATGAATCCCTTTATACATAATTGTCCAATTAGTGCTTTTTCATGTCACAAAGCGAAAATCTTTTCATCATAAAGTCCTATAACTATATAATAACTGTAGGTCAACCAAGGCAGTTCATTCATAAAATCGAAATTGGAATCTTGTGTATTGGTTGGGTCCCCTAACGTAAATAAAAGCCCTACTTGGAGCATGGAGACCAAAATTGTTCTCAAATCAGTGCCTTATTGTTTAGAAAAAAAAATGATTCCCAGTGGCTGTCTGTATATTTTTGTTATCTTGGTCTTTAACAGTGGATTTGTTGGGCAAATTCTGACAGTATTTAATAGATTTCTTTGCCCATTGTAGTCTGTAGTTTGGTTACATTGCCCTGCATTTGTTTTGTTTTTTTTCAATTGCACAGATGTAGCATGTTTGATACCAGGCATGGAGTTCTATTCTGACCAGTGCTAGGGCTGTCTTGGACTTGCAAAATGCATTTGATTTTTGCACTATTGTCCAGATCTTACAGTAACTTTGAGATGAAAGGCATGTTAAGGGTCTTTTTTATTTGGTTTTGTCAGCATGAATTTATTCACAATCAGTCTGTGAATCAGACTTTATTTAATACTAATAATACCAGTATCAGTTTCCTACACAATATTCGTACATTTACATGAAAATATAAAACTTTTATCAGTGAGTTCTAGAAACACAAAGAAAAGCATGGTTCATCAAGCTTTTTTTCCTGTTTCATAGTGAGTAGAAATAAAAAGGTTTATTCTAGCAACAGAAGCAGAGGAGACTATATATGTGAATCATTTCTGTTTATCTGTACACCTGCATATGTATAGATAAAAGGTTGATTGCAGGATCAAATAAGGAGCTTGTGGCCAGTGATAATAAAGAGATTTGTGTTTAATGGAAACAATTTTTATTAAAGTGATTTTTTTAAAACTGGAATCAATTCTATGAACTATCTTTACTAATACAAGTATTACATGTTTCGTGTGTCAACATATCAAAGCCTAGAATTGATATTTACAAAGTTAATGAAATATTTCTGTAATTTTGGTCAGAAATAGTTGCATTTATCTATCAAGAAGGTCCATTCATGGCATGCTTAATCTTATCCTGAAAAATAGCTATGTTATATATGATGAATTTATTTACAAACACTGGGTTGATGCCACTGCTGGTGGAGGTTTCCTTTCCGAGGATATCACAAGCCCAGTAGTCAGCACATCTGTGTCGTCATGAATTATCATTGATATGATACAATGTAATTGATAATTCTATATTAACTGTTTATAAAACTTTGAATTTTTCAAAATACTAAGGATTTTCTACCCTAGGAATAGATTAACTTAGCTGTATTTGGCAATTTTGGTTCCCCAATGCTCTTCAAATTAGTACTTTATTTGGCCTATTAAACTTTTTTGATTCAAGTGTCACTGATGAGACTTTTGTAGACAAAACACAGGTCCGGCATACAAAATTTTAAGCCTGGTGTCTATGATGAGTTTATATATATATAATATATATTTGTAAAATCTGTTGTTCACTGAGCTGAAAAATCATCAAATTGACTTACCTATTCTGTCCTCAAACACTACCACTGCATGCTCCGGTTCATCCATTGTCCTCAATGATTGATCAGAATTAACATCTCCTTTAGACTTTGCCTCAATGAAGTTGAAGAAGGTTTCATTAGTTTGTTCTTTGTCAATACCAGAAACACAAAGGTACATTTTCTCTGGTGCCTGCTATGAATATGCGAATAAAAAAACAAATCCTTATATATTTATTACATTAGTTTTCACAAACATATCAAACTGATTACATATATAAAGCCAAATTAATTTGAAATACAACTTATATAACCAATTATAAAGAGGCATATATAAGAGCTAGTTTCTTAAAATTTGTTTTTTTTTAAATATTTACTTGTATTTCAGAGCTTGTATTTTTTATTATGTACGATGAACTTTGAAAATCGACAACAAGTTTATTATTTTTGCATTGATTATTTGTTATGATCCTGGATGATACCAATGAAAACATTTAAAAAAAAAGAAATGAGGTGCCTGATGGGTTATTTTCGTTCTTCGTGATCGGCGCATTTTCGCTATTGTGATCCGTTTTTCTACAGATTTTTTTTTTTTTTATATTTTCGTGATCCGTGATCAAGGAAGTTTATTTTCTGTGAATCGTGATTAACAAAAAAATCAACTCGTGAATCCGTGAATCGTGATGAGACCCCCCCCCCCCCTTCCACCCCATCAGGCCCCTCAGAAATGAATGAAAAATAATTGATTTTCTCCAATGTTTAAGATTCAAAATGTAAACATTATGATAACTTATTGATTAAAAGGTGGTGCAAAGTTCCTACTGGTGACAAAAGTGTTAGAGTTCACTTGATACTGTTTTAAATAACGTTATTTTATTTTTCATTGTTATATCAAAGACACATTTCTTACCTTTTTAGATGAACCTGGCCCTTTTGTTTCAACTTTAGGTTCTAAATAAATTCAAAAAAAATTAATTGCTAGTCTAAAAGTGTTAGATAAAATAAAGAAAAAATAAAAATTTTGCAATTTTTCCTTTTATAAAGGGGCATAACTCTAGATCGGTTAAAGTGACACCACCAAAATTCAAACTTGATCTGTGTTTTGTGGTAATAAGCATTGTGTATAAGTTTCATAACATTTGGTTGAGGCAAACTTAAGTTAGAGAACGGAAACTAAAAATTTTGCAATATTTCCTTTTATAAAGGGGCATAACTCTAGATCGGTTAAAGTGACGCCACCAAAATTCAAACTTGATCTGTGTTTTGTGGTAATAAGCATTGTGTATAAGTTTCATAACATTTAGTTGAGGCAAACTCAAGTTAGAGAACGGAAACCAATTTCGGGACGTACGGACGGACGTACGGACGGACGTACGTACGTACGTACATACGTACGGACGGACGTACGTACGTACGTACATACGTACAGACGGACAAGGGTTAAACTTAATGCCCCCTCCGGTACGGCGGGGGCATAAAAATAATGAATTTTAGAATTGGTAGAAGGAAGCTTGAGATACAATTACCAGGTACACTTTTGATTCAATTAATGGCTATCATTGATTCTATCAATCAGTCTTGATACAAAGAAAGGAGATAACTTTTTTATCAGAAATGAAAAACAATATAATTGAATACTGTATATGTATATTTCCCTTTAATAACCTAAAATTTAATATTTAGGTGAACTTTATTATAAAGATAGTTTTTTTGCAAATTATATTGAAACCATAGCTTTAACCATTAAGATAATTTAATTTCATTAATATCTTGGTATTAGGCATCTTGCAGAAAACATCTTCTTTAATAAAGATTGGGTTCATACCTACCGGTATACATTAATGATAAGATGATAAATTGAGGCTATTTTTGGGAAACTTGAAGCTCTAAAAAGCAACTATAGTTGCTTGCATCTACGTCATTTGAGCTCTGGTGGATACTTGTCTCATTGGCAATCATAACACATATTCTTTTTACAATTCAAGAAATAATAAAATACAACTACTGATTTCTGGCAGATCATAACATCTTGTATACTGAGGGATTTTAAAAAACAAATTATTTATAAAAGATGTTACAGTTTATGGTACCTTCATTTCTCTGTGCACCCTTTCCTAGATTTAGTTTTGGTTTAGCTCCACCTGATTTAGTATCTGATTTACTAGATGTAGTTTCAGTTGAAGGTCTGGTTCCTGGTTTGGGAGTTTCACCCTTTCCTGTTGGAACTTGTCTTGAAGGTATTTTACTTTTTGGTGGTGTATGCTCATTGCCCCTAGGTGACGTATGAGGGGGTTGATGTTTCTTGTTAGGTCCTGAAGGCTGATAAGGGGTACTTTGGTGTTGACCATGTCCTTTATAATGACCAGGAATTGGCTGAGGGGGTCCGTGTTGATAATTTGGATCAAAATAAGGGGAACCTCCTGGTCCACCATGACCCTCTTGTGGAAGGTATTGCATTTGATTTGGAGGGTAACCTTGCTGTTGTAATCCTATCTGGTGAGGTGGTGCACCATATGGAGGAGCATGTTGACGAGGCTGTCCATATCTCATTCGTGGTGTATCTTGATATTGATGAGGATGTCCATATCTCACCTGTCCTGATGAAGGTGGTGTACCTGGATTTTGATGAGGGTGGCCATATCTCAACTGTCCATGTGGTGGTGGTGGTGTACCAGGCCTATAAATAACAAGACAAAATAAATATGCAAATTTAATCTTAAGTTCTTTTGTATGTTCAAACTTTATAGCATATACAAGTCAGAAGTAAGTAACTAAACAACACTAATGTATCTAGTTATCAACAAAAAATATAAAATGTTTCATATACCATGGAAACTGGTTGGCATGAAAAACCTGTTTTGACATATAAAACAGTAGACAATTAAATTATTGGCAAAAGCATTATTATCAACTCATGGTATGGTTTATAAGTCTATATATTATTTTACTTTCGCAGCATATCTTATAATTTAAGGTATGTCTAGAAAACTCATGTTCCATACCTATAGTAGTCATAAAAAGACCTGTAAAATGAAGGGTAATATTGCTCTAAAATTCTTGAAAATATAGGAAAGAATATAACAACACATAGTTTCTTCATTTCAGTTTTACTACCAAATTCTATAAATTATCAGTTGTTGAAACCAATAGTATGCATGTATTACTCAGTCAAATCTAAGGTTACCAGTAAGTAACCTGATGTGTCTCCAGTGTAATATAAGATAACAG
Source organism: Mytilus californianus (assembly GCF_021869535.1). NCBI lineage: Eukaryota > Metazoa > Mollusca > Bivalvia > Mytilida > Mytilidae > Mytilus > Mytilus californianus. The sequence continues at coordinate 23,544,886 of NW_026262679.1, read as the reverse complement.
TTCCTTTACTTACCCAGGATATCTTATCCATTTTTACAGGTATTCAAGTTGCATGATACTTTTTATGTCTAAAATGCTAGATTTTCCTTTGAAATACAATGAACTGAAAAGCAAGAATTTATTTAGATGGAAAGATATCCAGAAAAAAATGCAAAAAATGCTTTCTTTAGAACAAATTCTTACCATCCATGAGCTGATCTAGGTCCAGGGTACTGTGCATTAGGATGGTGCTGCTGTAGCCATGGGGATGACCTATCTGGTTCAGGATGTCCCTGATTTTGCCATGGTGATGACCTATCTGGTTCAGGATGTCCCTGATGTTGCCATGGTGATGATCTACCCTGTTCAGGGTTAGGCATACCAGTACTGACTGGTTCTGAATCTGTTGGCAAGTTTGACGATTCATTACTGCTTAGATCTGCGCCCTCACCATGGCTTTGACTTTGCATCTCAGCTTCTTGCATTGATTCTTCTATGTCAGATGTGGTTTCAACCTGACCAGTGTCAACATTTGTTTCTCTTACTATATCTGGCCTCTTTGTAGATGAATTTTGTTCTTCTATGTCAGGAGAATATTCTGCAGGTCTTTTGAGTGCTACAAATGGATTAGGACCTGGTGATTGTTCTACTGATTGGGATGTGTCTGATTCTTGTGGATGGTCAAACATTCTGGCCCTGTCTTTTACAGACATCTTTTTCTCATTACTGTTTCCACCTTCAGTTGTTTCGTTCATAAACAAAGGCTGGTTCTGATCCTCTCCTTCTGAGTTACTTTTCTCTTCCGTTTCCATTGGATTCTCAAAAGAATTTCTTTTCTGTTTAAAAGTTTTTGGGGGTACAGGGGGTGGAATGTTTTCCTCTTTTCGGTGCACTCTACTTAAAGAACTTACAAATCCTGTTTCGACTTTTGAATTATTGTCCTGCTTAGATTTAGTAGAATGATCTGGAAATTTTGAAAACCTGTTCAGCATTGATTGAGACATAGAAGGTACACTCCATTGATCAGGAGTGCCATCGTTTTCATCACTACCAGAGCTTCCACTTCTGGCTTCCTTATACTCTTCTTCATCAGATTCACTACTCATTATTTCAGTGAGCATGACCTGGTAATTCTCTTTGTCTGCTCACTGATCTGAAATGCAATAACACATAACAGTAAAATTGTCCATAGTCAAACTAGCTACATCACTAGAATAGAATAGAAATGGGTCAATATCCCTAATGCGCCTCGAAATGAGGAACTCAAAAGTTGTGTGTAAACAAAAAATCTCTGTGTAGTGATATTGGACATGTTTCTATTTTTTACAAATGACTGAGCTTAACCATTTGTGGTGATTATGAAAGTAGAGGAACATAGAATAAATGTGTAAAAACTATGGAGCTATTAAATGTGTTCAAAGTATTAAATTTTCAAAGAACTTATTGTGTTAAAAAAGGGATTTTTTACCACGAGGAGCCACATCACGACAGGATGTTCGGGGTATGCTAATTTACGGAAAAAGTAATCTCACTTCGTACCCCGAAAATTTAACCACATATGTGAAAATGTCACAGCTTCGAAACGAGCTATCATACATATCCAAGTTTACGATATGGACTGAGCTACAGGAAAAAACGTTACCACTACCGCCTATGGAAAAACAATTAAAGATATTGACCCAACTGCTTTTCTAACAAGAGTGCACATGCTGAAATGTCTCGACATCTTTACCGGCCATTGATTTCATGTTGATAGTCTTACATATAAAGTTTTACTACAAGTATCACATTAACATTTATGATCCAAGAAAATGATGTCAAAGTCAGATAAACCAAGTTGAAAATACATGTACACCTTTAATACAATCATTCCATACACCAAATATATGTATGACCTATTGCTTATAGTATATAAGAAACAGACCAAACCATGGAAATTTTATACTGACCAATGAACCATGAAAATGAGGTCAAGGTAGGATGAACCCTGCCAGACAGACATGTAAAATCATTCCATGCATCAAATGGGTCAATATCCCTAATGCGCCTCAACTTGAGGAACACAAAAGTTGTGCGTAAACAAAAAATCTCTGTATAGTGATATTAAACATGTTTCTATTTTTAACAAGTGACTGAGCTTTACCATTTGTGTTGATTTGAAAAGTAGAGGACTAGGTTATAGGACCATAGAATAAATGTGTAATAAAATGCTCCGCTGGGCGCAGCTTGATACGACTGCAGAGGTCGAACCCTGAACAGTTGGGGCAAGTATGGACACAACATTCAAGCTTGATACAGCACTGAATTTGGATTGTGATTAAATATTTGACACAGCATAGGTTTCTGACACAGAATGAATGTGGTCTAAGAACTTAAAAAATTTTAATTTACCTATTCAAACCATATCATTATTATTTGCTTTTATATATAAATCAGAAATGACCAATTTAAAATGGAAAATTTTAAAGAAAAAAAAATGAAGAAAAAATCCCACCCCCAATTTCTTGAACCCCCTTAAGATTCATCACCCCCAAACTCAATCCCAGCCTTCCCTTTGTGGTATGGTACCTTGCAGTACAATTTCAGAGAGATCCATACACTTGAACACAAGTTATTGTCTGGAAACTGTAAAAATGCTTGTTTTTTGGCCCCTTTTTGGCCCCAAATTCCTAAACGTTTAGGGCAATTACCCCCAAACTCAAACCCAGCTTTTCCTTTGTGATATGGAACCTTGTAGTACAATTTCATAAAGATCCATACACTTACACACAAGTTATTGTCCTGAAACTAGAAAAATGCTTGTTTTTTGCCCCTTTTTGGCCCCTAATTCCTAAAATTTTGAGGCAATTACCCCCCAAACTCAATCCCAGCCTTCCCTTTGTGGTATGGTACCTTGCAGTACAATTTCAGAGAGATCCATACACTTGAACACAAGTTATTGTCTGGAAACTAGAAAAATGCTTATTTTTAGCCCCTTTTTGGCCCCTTATTCTTAAATGTTTTGGGCAATTACCCCCAAACTCAATTCCAGCTTTCCCTTTGTGATATGGAACCTTGTAGTACAATTTCAGAAAGATCCATACACTTACACACAAGTTATGTCTGGAAGTTACAAAAATGCTTATTTTTGGCCCCTTTTTGGCCCCTAATTCCTTAACTATTGGTACCATAACCCCCAAAATCAATCCCAACCTTCCTTTTGTGGTATTGAACCTTATGGTAAAATTTCATAGAGATCCATTCACTTAAACTAAAGTTACAGTGCGAAAACTAATGTGTCTTCGGACGACGACGAAGCCGGACGACGACGACGACGCCAACGTCATACCAATATACAACCGCAAAATTTTTTGGCGGTCGTATACAAACTATGGAGTTATTAAATGTATGCAAAGTATTAAATTATCAAAGACCTTACTGTGTGAAAAAAGGGATTATTTACCACGAGGAGCCACATCACGAAAGGATTTTCAGAGTGTGCTAATTTACGGAAAAATGAATCACACTTCGTACCCCGAAAATTTAACCACATATGTGAAAATGTCTCAGCTTCGAAATGAGCCATCATGCACATCCAAGTTTACGATATGAACTGTGCTACAGAGGAAAACGTTACCATTACTGCCTATGGAAAATCAATTACGCATATTGCCCCAAATATAGTTGACCTATTGCTTATAGTATCTAAGAAACAAAAATAACCAGGAAAACTGAACATTGACCAATGAACCATGAAAATGAGGTGAAGTTCAGATAATACCTACCAGACAGACATATATACACCTTACAATCATTCCATACACCAAATATAGTTGACCTATTGCTTAAAGTTTAAGAAAAATAGACCAAAAAACAAAACTTAACATTAAGCAATGAACCATGAAAATGAGGTCAAGGTCAATTCAAACCTGCCAGACTAACATGTACATCGTAAAATATTTCCATACACTAAATATAGTTGACCTATTGCATACAGTATTAGAAAAACTGACCAAAACACAAAAACTTAACATTGAGCAATGAACTAGAAAATGAGGTCAAGTTCAAATAAAACCTGCCAGACTGACATGTACATCGTAAAATATTTCCAAACACCAAATATAGTTGACCTATTTCATACAGTATTAGAAAAACAGACCAATACACAAAAACTTCACATTGAGCAATGAACCGTGAAAATGAGGTCAAGGTCAGATGACACCTGCCAGTTGTACTTGCACACCTTGCATTCATTACATACACCAAATATAGTAGACCTATTGCTTATATTATCTGAGATAGTGACTTGACCACGAAAATATAACCTTGTTCACTGATCCATGAAATGAGGTCGAGGTCAAGTGAAAACTGTCTGAAAGGCATGAGGACCTTGCAAGCTACGCACATACCAAATATAGTTATCCTATTACTCATAATAAGAGAGAATTAACATAACAAAAATTCTTAACTTTTTTTTCAAGTAGTCACTGAACCATGAAAATGAGGTCAAGGAAAAAAATGGACATATGACAGGCGAATATAAGGCATCTATATACAAAGTATGAAGCATCCAGGTCTTCTACCTTCTGAAATATTGAGCTTTTAAGAAGTTAGTTAACGCTGCCGCCGCTGGATCACTATCCCTATGTCAAGCTTTCTGTAACAGAAGTCGCAGGCTCAACAAAAATGACCAATTTGAAAATGAATTAAGGAAATTTTTTCAATTAATAATAACCATAAATAAATTGCACATGTTGATATATTTTGTACTTGTAAACATGATCATTGAGTAAAACAAAAAAAAATAATGTTTCACTTGTACTTCATTTCACATTACAATGTAATGATTAAGAACAAGCAACTTTTTGTAATTGTTATTTCTGGTTTTCCCATGTTGCTTTCATTTTTAAACTACATATTAAAATTAAGTATATGAAGTATATTGGAATTTATCTACCAGAAACATGATGAAATTTGTGCTAAATGATTGCATTTTTTTTTTTTTTATCAAAATCAATACTATAAATAACCACACATAATCAGGCCATGATGTAAATATAAACTGCTTCGCTGAGCGCAGCTGAATACACCCGCAGAGGTCCAACCCTGAACAGTTGGGGCAAAAATGGACACAATATTCAAGCTTGATAAAGGTCTGAATTTGGATTGTAATTAAATATTTGACATATTATAGGTTTCTGAATAAATGTAGTCAAAGAACTTGAAATTGGTTATATGTATGAATTGAATTTATATTCAATTAAAGATTTCTTGCTGTTGTGCAATACACTATGCTGTTGCCCAATACTTAGTAAATCTGTTGTCAGACTATAAACAAATAAAATTTATAAAATTCTAAAGTGAGCTTACATCAATAGATATAATCAATTCACCAAAGTTTCATAAGAATTGCTGAAAGCATTTTTGAGTTATTGTCTGAAAACTGGAAAATCCCCCCTTTTTTAATGAATAAAACCCCGTAACTCGGAAATGTAAAATCTAAAATTTATAAAATTCTAAAGGGAGCTTACATCAATAAATATCAACAATTCATGAAAGTTTCATGAGAACTGTTGAAAGCATTTTAGAGTTATTGTCCGAAAACTGGATAATCCCCCTTTTTTTTATGAATAAAACCCCTAACTTGGAAACGTAAAATCTAAAATTTATAAAAATCAAAAGGGAGCTCATGTCAATAGATATTAACAATTAACCAAAATTTCTTTCAAGTTGGTGAAAGCATTCTTGAGTTATTGTCCGAAAACTGGAAAATCCCCCTTTTTTTAATGAATAAAACCCCATAACTCAGAAACGTAAAATCTAAAATTTATAAAAAACGAAAGGGAGCTCATGTCAATAGATATAAAGAATTCATCAAAGTTTTATGCAAATTAATTAAAGCGTTTTTGAGTTAATGTCCGACATGTTGGTGACGGACGGACAGACGGACAGAGGTATACCATAATACGTCCCAAAACGGGCGTATAAAAAAATTATAAAGAAGCAATTTTCCTTTATCCTTTTAATTTTTGATTTACTTGACAAATTTTGATAAAACTCAGTGGCTAAAAATTCTAAAGTCTGAGGCCCAGGAGTTGCCCCTTATAGAGTTTGGACTCAATGCCGTATTTTTTTATACCAGCAATAATGCATTAACCAAGTGAACAACACTGTCAAATCTCTGCCATTTTCACTAAGTCATATACTGTCCTGTATTGCATCACAAATGACAGAAATACAGATGTGTATGCACCCTTTGTTACCATGCCGGGGACGGGTAGTTTTAACATGGAGTTTAAAAATGATTCTGTATGGAAATGAAAAAAAATTGTTGTTTTTCTTTTAAAAAAATAAAAGAAATGGTTTGTCCCAGGGAGATGAATGGTAGGTACCTTAAGAAACCTGTTCTATTGATTTGGAGAACTTTGAGAGTTCTAAAAATGTCATGATCACACAGGCTTAAACAGCGTAACAATAGGCGAAACAAGGATTTTCAAAATGATTGATTGATTGATTGTTGATTGCATGACATCCAGTAGCAAATATTTCATGCATGATCAGGACAAGAACAAATTCACAATAAGTACAATAGTTAGGTCCTTTAATAGAGGCTGTCTGACTGATTAAATGGTTCATCGAACCTTTTTCAATTTTAATAGTTTTGATATAAATGTATGTTGAAATCATTAAAAAACAATACTTATGTTTTAACATAATAAATGTGGTAATTTAAGAGATCAATTATCCATTACATTTGTGACTTAATTAACAATGAATACATTCCAATTTTACCTATTTTATTAAACAAGAATACATTTTGTATAGTATTAGCTTGGGACAAAATCGTAAGTAAACATAATTTGTTAATGTGTGTAAAAAACTACAATGAACAGTTGTAAGCTGATCAAATTTTATGATTCATTTGTTTGTTTCATTGTTACCTAATTTTGAGTGAACTTAATTGTGAAAATGCAAATCATAGACATCCAAGGCTTGATCATAAAAATATTTCAAACCAAAATGCTGATCCAAAAATTATAAAGTGCAAACTTAATGTGTACTGGTCATTCCAGTACCATGCAGACAGAACTATACAGAAAGTTTAAGGAGAATGTGTTTTACATTACCATACACAGTCATAAAGTACTGCAGAAATTTCTTTGATTGATAGATTGCTGATTGTGAAAATATGTCATCCATGTTCAGGATGAGAACAAATTAATTCAATAGGCAGATCCTGCAATAGGGATCAACTGACATGAAGGGTCAGACATTTGGAATGCTACTGGTAAATGAGGGTATATTTGATAGGGACAGAAATTATAAAATAAATGGGGAATGTGTCCATGGGACACAGATGATGCCCTCGCTTGTATATAACATTATAAAGGGACATAACTCAACTGTAAAATTGACACTACCCAAATTTGTACTTGATCTGAGTTTTGTGGTAATAAGCATTGTTTATAGGTTTCATAACATTTAGTTGAGGCAAACTTAAGTTAGAAAATGGAAACGAAAATTTCAGCAGTTTTTCCATTTGTAAAGGGGCATAACTCTAGAACGGTAAAAGTGACACCACCAAATTCCGAACATGATCTTTTTTGTGGTAATTGGCATTGTGCATAAGTTTCATAACATTGGGTTGAGGCCAACTAAAGTTAGAGAATGGAAACCAATTCTATGACGTACGGATGTACAGACGGACAAGGGTAAAACTTAATGCGTAGCGGAGGGGGCATAAAAAGAAGATTTGATATGATCGCCAATGAGACAACTCTCTACAAGAGACCAACTGACACAGAAATTAACAACTTTAGGTCACTGTACAGCCTTCAACAATGAACGAAGCCCATACCGCATAGTCAGCTGTAAAAGACTCCAAAATGACAAATGTAATACAATTCAAACCAGAAAACTAACAGCCTAATTTAAGTACAATTTAATGTAATTTAAGCCTTGCAAACAGGCCACAATTTAAAGGACCCTGCAATTGGTTGCTGCATTGGGTTATAAATGTGCAAAGAGTGTAACACTTTCTCTACATGAGGCATTAGATTGAATGTCCCCATTCTGACCAGTCATGGTTGCTAATTCATACATCCCACACAGCCAAAAGGACAACTATTTAAAAGTCTATTTTTGCAAGTATTTAACTGCAGGTCGGAAAAAGACCAAACATGAGCATATTTCTTCACCCAAGTAAATAATAATCAGAATAACATGATTTCAAGTGCAGGAAAGACATATTGTAATGAATTTCATAAAGCATATACAACTAAATAAAAGTTCATTTATCTACTTTCATATTCAGTTTTTTTGTTTACTGTGGAGATGAGGTCATATCCTCAGAATTACTAACCATCTGGATGAACAAAAAAATAAGTTTGTATAGCTTTTATTGTAAAAAAATCTTCAGAAACATTTTGTGTTGACAATAAAAAAAAAAGTAGTTTAAAACAGGGACTTTCTTTACTAAATTTTATAGAAAGTCCCTGTTTAAAACAAGGAGAAAACGAAAGTAGATGAATGAACTTTTATTTAGTTACAATTATGATTTTGGATAGCTTCTATGTAAATTAAATCTTCAGAAATATTTTGTTTTAAAAACATTCCTGTCGCTTTAAGAAAAAAAACATAACTTTTTGGTTAGTGCGCGAAACCAGGAGAAAACGAAAGTAAAATTTTTAGTTTGACGAAAAGGTAAAATCATTTATTATCTAAATATTTTTGCGTTGGAAACTGATGTATTATGTTTAACCATATGTGTTTATATATATGTTTCCAGTAAATTACATGGTTATGTCCTAATTTACCTTTATAAATGACCGTAAAAACCTTCCTACTTAAGGCTTTCTAGCTATTGTGCGAACTGCTGAATATTGAGCATGCGTACTAAACTTTTTACTTTCGTTCTTGGAAAAGTTGGTAATTTTCAGTAAACCAAGGATAAAAAACTAAAAGTAAACTCTTGTTTTACATTTAATTCTTTAACTAGGTTGGACGACGATGCTACGATGTGATGTATGGATAATATATTACAAAAAAGTCCAAAATATATAAAAGTTCCACTAAATAAAATTTCACGGAAACAGGTTGCCCTCCAGGTATTGTTTTAAAATTAAAATATTTTATTCATTTCCGGGCGGTGTTTTGATTTTTTAAAAAAGTTCTTGTGGGGATCTTATTATTTATGAATTGATTGCGAAGGAAGTATATCTCTAATACTTATCAGACAAAAATATTCGTATGTAAGTTGCAATTGATCGTTTTTGTTTGGACCGTTTTGTTTAAGTCAGTTTCTATCTTTTCTTATCACCATGAATCGGCATGATCACTTTGAACTACACTAATATTCACTAAACCAAGGATCAGACTAGATCTTGCTATACAAATCCTTGACTAAACTACATATAACTAAAGTCAGTGAAGGATCTGTAGACTATACCGTATACAGTAGTTATAAAATCAAATCAAATCAAATATATTATTATTCCAATCAGGGTCCCACAGGGGGCATTTACAATTAACAAAATTATGATAGTATAAGCAACAAACATGAGACATTGTACAGTATATAACGTGACAGATATTATAATAGACAATGAAAATAGCATTAATAACAAAAATACATTAAAAGTACTCTTTAGTATTTTTTTTCCCTTCCTTCCTTATCCTGTATATATGATGTATAGCACAAATTCAAATCAAATTCAATATTTATTGTCTAAATTTTAAATGCGCATCCAAAAAGTGGCAAAATAAGCAACTTTTTGATGGTGGCCGTGTATTGGTAGAAGTAGAAGTATGTCCAGCAGTGTAAAAATAAAAAAATAAATAAAAAAAATATTAATAATAAAGTTTGAACAAACTTAAATTATTATCTATAAAGATGGAAATTTGTTCATCTGCAGGAATGAATGCGCATGTGTGAAAGAAAATGTCGTATATTTTTTCGCTCTTACAATTTTGAATTTCAAAATGGATTATGATGTGTTTATATGTGATTTTTTGACAAACTTTTAAGTACATTTTGGTGGAAATATTATAGATATTCTATATGAGTCCCCAGAAAAGTGATAAAACAAAAAGGAAGAGAAAGAAATCAAACGGACAGAACACAAGTGGTGAGAAACCAAATAAACAACGACATCCGAATAGTGCTCACACTGATAGAAATAGTGTAAACAAAAGTAAGAATTTAAAATCTACTGACAATCCAATTAAACCTGATTTAAACATGTCAATACCAAATACTCCTGTTTATGAATCTCCAATGGTCGAACATAATAGACAATACCAGCAATTTCCTAACATGCAGAACCCAAACTTCTTACAAGCCTCACCAACATCATCAACCCTAGGTTTCTATCCTGGAACTCCACAAAATACATACATGCAGCCAATAATGCACTCGACTATGAATCCAACTGTTGTAGATAGCGGAGGGAAACTTGATCATTTAACCAAAAAAATAGACATGATATGTGAGAAATTATCAAACATTGATAAACTTGCTGAAAAACTAAATAAATTTGATAAATCTGTAACAAGTATGGTTAAAAGTGTCGAGAGTATCAATAAAAGAGTCGACGAGGTTGAAAAAAGTTTGAACTTTATAAACACAGAATTTGAATACAACAAAAAAGATGTCCGGGAAGTTAAAAACAGCTTGTCTGAGATTCGCTCCGAAAACATAGAAGCAACCGAAACTATTGCCAGACTCCAAAATGATCTCGAAGATCTCAATGAAAGACAACTAGATCTACAAACTAGGTCGATGCGGGAAAATTTGATTTTTACGGGTATCCCAATGTATGACAAAATTGAACAGTCGGAAGACACTGAGAAAATTATCCAAAATTTTATGACATCGGAATTAAAAATGGCAACCTTACCGGAGTTTCATCGAGCTCATCGTTTCGGACAAGAATACACGGAAAAAAATCCTGACGGGTCAGTTAAATTTATTACTAAACCAATAGTATGTAGATTCGTAAATTTCAAGCAGCGAGAACTCGTACGGAAAGCGGCTAGTGAATTAAAGGGCACAAAATACGGCATAAATGAACAGTTTCCAAAAGAGATAAACGACCGTCGGAAGGCTCTGTGGCCCCACTTCCAAGAGGCACGTCGTCAAAGGAAAAAGGCTTTCTTCAAAAGAGACCGCTTATTCATTGAAGGGAATGAATTTTCACCAAAAGACACCACTAAAGAAATGGACACTAACGATAGACAGACACGTTCACGCCACCAACAAAACGAACAAGGTGCTCGACCGAGAGAATTCAACCAGCCGAAATATTCACGATCCCGTGGAGGACCCCGAAAAGGCCAGCACTAGGTATACCGTGGAGGATTAAACAGTACCGTTAGAAGTGACCAATGTAATAAAACTAGCGACCTTCACTCGTGTTCATTACCTGTAAATAAAGATATTGATGTTAACAATAAAACTATTGAAATCCTTTCATTAAATGTTTGTGGTATTAAAACCAAACTTTTATATCCTGAATTTAAATCATTTTTAGATAAACATGACATTGTTTGTTTAACAGAAACAAAACTAGATGATGTAGATGAAATAGATTGTGAAAACTTTATTTTTCATTATAAAAACAGAAAGAAGCTTGCGAATCACAAATCTGGTGGTATTGCTTTGGGTTGTAAAAAATATTTAGACAAATATATTAAATATATTCAGTCAGATTGCCAGTTTGTACTTTGATTTAGTATAGACAAAAAAGTTTTAGATTTGCCAAAAGATGCAATTTTTGGAATTACATACATCCCACCTGTAAATTCTTTATATACATCCGAAGATGCATTTACTGAAATTGAATTTGAACTGCAAAATTTTTGTAATAAAACAAACTACATTATTATGCTTGGCGATTATAATAGTCGCACGGGAAATTTGTCTGATTTTTATGACACTGATCCAGATCATTCATTTGAAAATAATTTCACAGATTATGTTGAATTTAGTGATGTTGGTATTTTAGATGAACTTGGTATACCAAGACTTCGAAATAGTATAGATAATGTAGTAAATGGATATGGAAGAAAGTGTATTGACTTTTGTAAAAATAACAAAATGTTTATACTTAATGGTAGAATGGAAAAAAACAGAACAGGTAACCCAACTAGTAGAAATTCTAGCGTTATTGATTATGTGTTGAGTTCTTCTCACTTTCTATACAAAATTTGTAAATTTGAAGTGTTACAGTTTTGTAAACTTTTTTCGGATGTACATTATCCATTGTCTTTACAATTGTATACTAATGATGAAACAAAAGACAACTTGTTAACCAAAACATTTTGCTGTGGTAATGAAAAAGTTAATAAGTGGAAAAATCAAAAAAGTAATGACTATAAGAATAATATAGATAGAGATAAAGTTGATGATATATGTAATAGATTGTCTGCATATGTAAATGATGTAAATAATGTTACTAAATATGATGTGAATAACATTGTTACTGATATTTGTGATACTTTAACCGAGTCTGCTAAGGCAACATTCGGAACTTCAACATTTAATAAAACTACGTTTAAGTGCTCAAAGAACCAGTTTAATAAAGAATGGTATAATAAGGACTGTAAAAAAGCCCAACGAGAATTTAGAAAATCTCAGAGGTTATACAAACATTATGGGTCGAACATTTTTAAAGTAAGACTCAGACAGAGTGAATTACACTATAAAAAAGTTATGGATGTAAATATAAAAAAATATAATACTGAAATGAGTAAAAAGATGAAGGAATTAAAAACAAAGAATCCAAAAGAATTTTGGAAATTGTTCAATAGAGGTAGAACAAGAGAGAAAAGCAATATTTCACTGCAAAATTTATTTGATTTTTTCAAGGACTTAAACAAAAATAAGTTCGAAAATGAGTTTTTGATAGAGAACGATATAAATTCTGACACGGTGAATGAAAATTTGAATTGCCCAATTACACGGGAGGAAATTATGAAAGCCGTGAAAAAGGCTAAAAATAATAAATCACCGGGTGAAGACCAAGTGATTAATGAATATATTTCTTCTTCTCTTGATTGTATGGTTGATATTTATGTACATTTGTTTAATATTGTATTTGATACGGGAATCTTGCCTGAGGCTTGGCTTATTGGAAACGTAATACCTATTTTCAAAAACAAGGGGAGCAAATTGGACGCCAAAAATTATAGGCCTATTACACTTTTGTCTTGTCTAGGGAAAGTTTTCACGTCTATTCTTAACGATAGACTTGGTGATTTTATTGAAAATTATAATATCCTAAATGAAAACCAAGCAGGTTTCCGGCAAGGTTATTCCACAACGGATCATATTTTTTCATTATATGCTTTATTTGAATTACTACGGATGAAAAAGAAAAAACTCTTTTGTGTATTTGTCGATTTTGAAAAAGCTTTTGATTTTATACATCGAAATTCATTATTTTCTAAACTGATATTGAACCATGTAAACGGAAAATTTCTAAGAATTATTAAAAACATGTATGATGATGTCAAATCTAGAATTGTTCATAATTCAGAAGTCTCTGATATCTTTGCCTGTGAAACAGGCGTTAGACAAGGAGAAAATCTTTCTCCTCTGCTTTTTTCACTATATCTAAATGATCTACAAGAATTTTTAGAAAATTCTAATATTGATGGAATTCAGTCTGTTACACTTGATATTGAGAACGAACTTTTTGTATATTTTAAAATTTTTCTATTATTGTATGCAGATGATACAATACTACTTGCGGAATCTAGCCATGACTTACAATGTATGTTGGATAAATTTTCAGAGTATTGTAAAGAGTGGAAACTAAAAATTAACATCAATAAAACGAAACTTATGGTATTTTCAAGAGGTAGAATACCTCGAAACTTGATATTTAATATAGATGGAAATGAAATTGAGATAGTCAGTAGCTATAAATATCTTGGTATCATATTTTCTAGAAGTGGCTCATTTCTTTCCACCAGAAAGTATCTACGTGACCAGGCGATTAAAGCAATGTATGCTGTAATTAAAAAATCCAGACTTAATAATTTGTCGATCGAGTGCCAACTAGATATGTTTGATAAGGCTATTGTTCCTATATTAACATATGGGTGCGAAATATGGGGATTCGAAAATTTAGATATTCTTGAGAGAGTTCATTTGCGTTTTTGCAAGCATATATTACGTCTAAAAAATTCAACCCCAAATTTTATGGTGTATGGTGAGCTGGGAAGATACCCTATTTCAGTTACCGTCAAGTCACGCATGATTAGTTTCTGGTGTCGCTTACAAGAAGGAAAAGAGCGCAAAATATCATGTTTATTATATAATCTGTTATATGTTAATCTCAATAATTATGGTTATGAAAATAAATGGTTATCTTATATAAAGAACATTTTTAATGACTGTGGAATGTCTAATGTATGGCAAAGTCATTATGTATTTCAGAAACGCTGGGTTGTATTAAGTGTTCAGCAAAGATTAAGAGACCAGTTCACTCAAGAATGGTCATCAGAAATGAACAATTCGCCAAAGGGTTTATGTTATAGATTGTATAAAAATGTTTTTAAATTTGAACACTATTTGTCAGTGCTACCATTCAATTTATTAATAACCTTATGTAAATTTAGATGTGGAAATCACCGTTTGCCAATTGAGACGGGAAGGTGGCACAACATACCAAGATCTGATAGATTGTGTCACCTTTGCGACTCAGTTGACATCGGTGACGAATACCATTATATTATGTCTTGTAATTTTTTCAAAGACGATAGAAACAAATATTTACCGCAATACTGTAAATCTAATGTAAATGTTATAAAATTTAAACAAGTATACTCAAATCGAAACTGTGTTGAACTTGAGAAACTCTGTAGATTTATTAAATGTATTTCAGTGAAAGTCTATCCTCCTGGTTAAAACAACTATTGTATATTAATTTATCTTTTGTCCAAATATATATTTATAATATTAATTAACAATATTCTGTATTTCACACATGCTATATTCAATATTTGTTATTATTGTAATATTTCTTCTCTGTAACTATGTATTTGGTTTATGAGAATAAAGATCATTCATTCGCAGGAGACACCAAGGGCAGACTTGGGGTCAATTACATTGGAATGTAATTAATTAAATTACACATTACATTGCAAAATGTTCAATTACACTAATTACACATTACACAGTTTTTGAAATAAAATTAATTAAATTACAATTACTTTACTAAACATGCTAAAGTAATTAATTAGTCTGATTTATTGCCATTTGTTTTTACAGCTGATAATTTTCATTTCTATAATTCCTTTGTGTATACTAATTTGACAAAATGATTGTGTGCAGTGATTTAAAATTCTAAATGAACTGTCTAAGAAAGATTTACACATTTGTTAAACCATACATACATGTATTGATGGTATGTATATACATGTACATGTTATCAATCTATTTAGATAAAGATCTTTCTTAAAAACTGAACAACACCAATATTCTCACATTTTTTTAAGTTATAAGACTATTTAGCAAACATTTCTGTATGTCAAATAAATTAATATTTATATTAACACAATCTCTATCATTAACACCATAAAAGTACATGTAATTGAAATGTAATTCAAAAGTAATTTAGCATTACATGCTTTTTTCAGTGTAATTAATTAAATTACCATTACATGTAATTAAAAAAATGCTCAATTACACATTACATTCAATTACATAGAAAATTGTAATGCATTACACTTAACTACCATTACATTTTCAATTACCCCATCCCTGACCAAGGGACGGTGCTCTAGGATATACTGTTGATTGCGATAGGCAATAACTGCAATCCTCCCCGTGTCAGAGGCAGATGAACAAAATAAATAGAGAAACTGAATCTGGTCAATTAACAAATAATTTTTTTTTTTTTTAAATAACAATTGCTAATTATGCGAAACCTGTCATATAAATCTGCTATTTGCAGTGTTTAACCAGGAATATACACAACTCTTTTAATATAGTTAATTAAGTTCTCACAAGACAGCAGCCATAGCAATTTCTCTTGGGAATTAAAGTTAATGAAATTGTGACATGATTCCGAAATAATGTGATATAAATGGTGTCTGTCTTCGTTATATTTTGTGCAATAAAAGAGAAAATGAACTTCATCTTCAATATTACCAGAGTTACATTGCTGACATAGTCTAAGGTGTGGAGGAGTACCCTGGTATCGTCCTATTTCAATCTGCAGATGGTGAGATGACACCCTAAATTTTGTTAATGATCTAAGTTCAATATTGGACATGATATTTAGATATTTTCGAAACCATAATTATTCTTAAATTTTACATAAGTGCGGAGCTTCCCTTCTGAATTTCTTGGTCAGTTGATCCTTCCAAATTTTTATGCATGGCTCTTTCAATGTTTTCCTGATGGTATTTTTTGAAATATTTTTCCCATCATTTAGATTTGCAAACCCAGGAAGAGTTTTTAAAATTTGTTGGAGAGAGCCATACCATGACGATTTATGCTGAGAAAATAAAGTTTTTGAATGCTGGTATGCATCTTGTAATAAAGGAAATGAGTCTAAATTTTCTAGTCTAAGCCAATAATTCAAAATAGATTTGACTTAGTCAAAGTACAGTGGAAACAGACCAAGTTCAGATAAGGCTGCAAAATTTGTGTTTTTTTTGTGCACACCCAGAATAAATTTACAAAATTTACTGTGTAGCTTTTCACAAGTTAAATTCGTATAAATTTTATCTAATGTTTACTGGTTTCCAGATCTAAATTTTGCCATAAAGGGATTAAATGAGCTCCAAATTTCACTTCCATAAAGAAGAATAGGCTTAATAGTATGATCAAAAACATGTATACCAGTTTTTAAACTAGGATTTAGAGATAATAAATCTTTTCTAAGTTTAAAATATGCTTTTAAAGCTTTCTTGTATAATTCATTCTGAGCAAAGGAGAATGTACCTGAAGCACTAAAATACACACCTAGATATTTACAATGTTGTACACATTCTATATCATATTCTTTGTATTTAAATTTGAGGCGGATATGTCTGCCTGCCTTGTTGAAAATCACAATTTTTGTTTTATTTGGGTTGAGAGTAAGACACCAATCTTGACAATATTTTCCCATAATATCAAGTTTTGATTGAAGACCAGTAGCTGTAGTAGATAGTAAAATGATATCATCGGCATACATCAGACAATGGATAGATCGCCCATTTGTATTTACAGGGTCTAGAGATTTTTCCAAATAGTTGGAAAGGTCATTGATGAAAACCTTAAACAGGTTAGGACTTATCTCCCTGTTTAACTCCAAGCTGTATAGGGAAGAAATCAGTAATGCTGTTCTTAATTTGAATGCAGGATTTGCTTACCACATACATTTGCCTAATGATATTGTAAAATAATGTGCCTACACCAATTTTTAAAAGCTTAATTTTCAATCCGGTGTGAATAACAGTGTCAAAAGCCTTTTGAAAGTCAACAAAGCAGGCATACACCCTACCGTCTTTTGAATTACAATATTCATCTATAATACATTTCAAAATAAATAAATGATCACAAGTTCTAGCCTTGTAAAACCTATCTGACACTCATGTATGATATTGTGTTTATCCATAAATACATCAAGCCTATTATTTAACACATTGTTGAATAATTTTCCTATGGCACTAGTTACTGCAATACCCCTGTAATTATTTGGATCAGATATATCGTTAGATTTATGTACTGGTGTAATATACCCAAGAGCCCAAGCACAGGGATAATTACCACTTGACAGACAAGCATTAAATAGCTTATGAATACAAGGAATAAGAGCAGTTTGCCCACATTTAAGCATGTTATTACCGGTAGATAAATGATATAGTCTTGGCGACTTGTTATATTTTAGTTTTGATATAGCTTTAGAAATTTCTTCTTGACTAATAAGCATGTTAAGTTCATTAAAGATTTTTTCTTTTTGTAGACTGTCTAGTAATTTATCAAGTTCGCTAAGGCGTTGTTTGAAATTGTCTTTTACTTCATTTAAATTTTAGAAGAGATCGATTTACCCAGGTGGATGGATCAACGGCAGAACTTTTATGGTCTCTTTCTCTCATATCTCTCAAGTCATTAACAAGATTCCAATAAAGCTTTGGATTATTCTCATGAAGAGATTCCAACTGGGTCAATATTGACTGCCTATGCTGTCTATATTTAAACTTACATAGTTTTTTATACTCTCGATAAAGTTTGTAGTAATGGTTTCTCACGAATTGTCCTTTGGAAATTTGCTATATATACGAGCATATCTGATGAGGTTTTGTCTAGTTTTCCCAAGATCTTTGTCAAACCATTTTTTATTTTTAGATTTTGAGGGAGAAGTTTTTATAAATTTTGGCTTTTTGAGAGATGAATGTGCAGCGGACAATATAAGATCAGTAAGTTCTGTCGTCGCTTCATCCACTGACTCTTGTGTGTCTTTGATACAATTATTGTTAAACTCTAAAAGCTTGTTTTGTATATCTGTTGAACACATTGCAAGCTGGAACTTATAAGAAGAATCATCAGACCAAATAAAATTAGGTTCCATAGGTTGTATACAGACATTACCATCTTTTTGTATAGTGTACCTAGCTGACATTGTCCATTCCAGCTTGCAATGAGTATCTGATAAGGTAGGTATAAAGTCAGCTACCTTAAAATGTAAAACCTGATCCAGGATACCATCCGACACCATAACATAATCTACCACACTTGCTCCATTAGGAGTATAACATGTTAAGTGGCCAAACATATCACCAAGGATGCGACCATTAAGGATTCGTATTTGTTGACTCACACATAAATCCAATAGTTCTTTGCCTCTTGTATCTATGGTCATATCTGGACTATATCTATTGAGTATTTTTTTATCAATAGGATAATTATCATAGACTGGCGTGTATCGGTGGTCATCATGTAAAATGAAATCAGATTCAGTTCTGATATTCTTGCATTAAAGTCCCAGCAAAGAAGAATGTTTCCTACCCTCTGATATTTACATATATCTGCTTCAATACAATCCAGGATATCTTTATCTAGACCCTTGGTGTATGCTGAGCCACTAGGTGGATAATAAACAATACAAATTTATAAATCATTGTCAAAACCAAAAAAATCCATATCAAGTTTAATCCATTGATAGTCAGGATTAGTATTTCTTAATATTTTAACATGAGTTTTTACAGCTGGCTTTCTCAAAATTGCCAAACTGCCAAAATGACGATTAGTGTGCTTTGATGTTGGTCTACATACTGGGTGATAATGAAATTGACCAATGTTAAAAAAGTTGGCATTTTATCCCAGATGTGTTTCAGCTAGAAAAACTATATCATATTTGTTTATTTCTTTTAAAAAGAGTGGGTCTGTTTTCTTATCATTAGTTTTAGATATTAAGCCCCCTGTGTTCCAAAAGCACATTTTGATACATGCACTAGATCTTGAATTGATTGGCATTTTATTCATATACCTAACAGGTAACACTCAAGAAATAAAAAATAAATGAATATGTACATGATGTACTGCACAAAAAAAAAAAAGAGAGTGATAAGAAAAATTTTCCTCATTCTTTTAAATTTAACTGAATCAGTTATAAATCAAATTTAGCTAAGATTGAGCTAAAAAAAAACAACAGGAATTAACCTGTTTTACTTTATGTTAAACTGGGGGATTTATTCCTTGCAAATGAATCTGTGTACATGGTGTATAGATATTTGCTTTGTTAACCAATTTTACTTGAAAAAAAAAGTGTATAGCAATTGTAAAACACAATATATGTAATCAAATGACAATTTGATATTTACTATATCAGTAAATCATAAAATTTGACACACAATCTCTTTAAATTATATACATTTTATATAGAACTGAAAATTGTGCTTTTCAGTTATGCTGTTGACCACGCCCATGTCCTTTGGTCTTCCATGACTTTGACTGGCTTCTTGAGCGACGGCTAGGTAAAGATACATCTAATGCAGCATGTACGGCCGGTTTTATATTGCCAGCTAAGATTGAAATTCCTTTGTCATTGAGATGGTATCCATCCTCACGTATAAGATCTTTATTTGGATTACCATAGATGAACATATTGCTATGTTCTGCAAAGTAGACATTATCCATACCAGAAAACTTCTGTTTCAACAAAACATTGATTATCTGCCCATTTGTTGAATTATTGATGGTGTGTGAATGAAACAACAATTTTAATAAGTGGCCATTTTGAAAAGATGAGTGATGTTAGATCAAACATTTCATCAACACATGCTGCTGTTTTTTTGGTCTTCAGGTCATTCGTTAGCAAATGAAGTGCTAAGACTGAAGGTGGAGTTGTAACTGTTGCTAGATATTCAGTGGCTTGCTGTATTGTATATTTTGTTACTTTGTTAACTTCAGCTATATTTGTAAGTTTCGGTGCATTAATTCCCTAAGTGTTAGATGTTCCAACAAGTAAGACGGTCAGGTTGGCATTTGATGGGCTTATTGGGATGTCAGCTTTGAATTGTGTTCCAGAATCTATCATTGTTGCAAGTTGCATTTTTAATTCAATTATTTCATCTCTCGAGATATTAAGTTTTGAAGATAGTTCTTTGACTGATAGATTGAGGCATTGAATTTCATCATTCTTATCCCTTATTCTGTGTTCATAAGTTTCTTGTGCATAGTTGGCACTGGAGATGGTATTTCTTAACTGTTCCGGTGTCTCATTTAACAAGCTTTTATTATGAGATAATTCATCCTTCAGATGATGTAGCTTGTTTTCTAATATGGAAATGCTCCCATCTGCTTGAGATTTAACCATGTTACTTGTTGACTTTAAGGTATCTATCTTTGAGTTAAGAGCAGTGATTATTTTATCAGTGTTGTCCATACAACGCAGTTTCTAACTTCAGAATGGCATAAGAGAAACAGGATTCCATCCTTTCTAAGTCACATTTATCAATACATGAACTGTTATTATTTAAATCACTTAGAGTTGTAGATGGGAGCAATTTTGTAGGTTGATCATGAGATACATGTATATCCGTAACTGTCTCACCACTACCACAGCTGATGCCATCAGTATCATTGATGTTATGTTGGCTTGTCTTAGTGTTAATAACCTCCTTAACAACAGTATAATCATCCAGTTCATGGGATTGTGACATGATATCCTTGCTATTTAATTCTGTGGGGAGAGTCCCAGATAATTCCCTAATTATCAACATTAAATTCGGAAAATCTAATTGGATAAAGTCATGATGGTGACTCCCCTGTACCTGTATGAGTCCTGTTTTTAATAAAGAATGTTAATTTGTATAGTCTTTCTTCTTTGTTATTTTTCACATCAATGGTAATAGACTTAAGTGTCGTGGATGAAGAGATGATTTGGGGGTTGTCTACCCATGTGATTATTTTGTGACTTTGTTATAAGACCAACCTTTGAGTATGCATGCACAGTCTTGTACCAGGCTTAGGGTAATTGAAGTTGTAATCATTAATCAGCTGTAATTGATTACAATTTTTTCAAGTAATCTTTGTAATCATTAATCAGCCAAAAATCTTATTTAATAGGCTTCTTCACGGTTTAATAGTTAGGCCATATTGAATAGGGGGCAGATTATTCAGAAGAGGTGGAAATAGTATGATAGTACAGGAAATCCTATGCATGTTTCCAAGCAACTGTCCTCTTTTAATGATGTTTTCCCGTATTTTTCAAACCATTTTTACCTCCATTTTGAAAATTTGCCCCTATAAAATGAATAGGGACAATTCGGCCTGGAGACAAGTCAAACCGAATCCAATCGGACCAACTAATAAGACAACTTGGACCTTCTAAGAAGACAACTCGGACCATCAATAAGTCAACTCTGAGCGTCTAAAGAAGACAACTCGGACCTTCAGTAAGTCAACTTGGACCGTCTAAAAGGACAACTGATACAAAGTATCAAAAGAGGATTTGAACCATATACATTATTATAAATTATTAAATGATATATTGTGCCTTCCATTGGGGTCAGGCTGTGTGGAGAAAGGTCCAAAATGTCGGGTTACAGGTAAATACTGTATGTCCTAAAATAGAAATTGACACAATGAACAATTGATCATTTTATCTTAAAATATTTTGTGTGTATACTTCATTCTCGATTATTGGAAAGATAGGAACTTGTTCTAAATCTTTCCTAAGGCACAGGTTAGCTACTAAATCTACAAAATGTATACACACTGAAATCTAGTTCCTTTATAATTCTCATGTCTGTGCACATATGCACATATAAACTGAAAAATTTGGGTATATTTTTGGAGCAGTTCATTCAAGTATTTATGTCTTTAAGGTGTGTTGATGTGCAGGCTTTTTTTATCATTTTGATGAGGTGATTGAGTAATGATACAATACTAGTATGATTGACAACTGTCATGATCACCAAAAAATCTCAGACAAGGTGGGGCCTTAATAACAATGCCCGACCTTCTTAAATGCCAATCATATTGACCTCATTACTAATCAACCTCAGTCTTACATAAATATACAGACCCTTCAAAATACATCTAAATACACGCTCAATACACAAATATTTGACCTCATAATTGAATATACAATTTTATGTATTAGATGTTTGATATATAGAGATGATAGATTTATTCATTGCCTTTTACTTTTGATCTACACTACATAAAGTGATTCTGTATTAATTATGTCTGAAAGCTTTAAGATAAATGATTAATTAAGAATTATACAAGATCTTTTTTTTTTTTTTTAAATATGAAATCCGAGTATAAATTTATAAAAGGTATATATATAACATGTATAAGAAAGGCCTATAATTTACTTATTATAAATCTACAATAATCATCTGTAATTAATCAATAATTTAGGTTAGTTCACTTATTTTTATACGACCGCAAAAAACATTTTGTGGTCGTATACTGGTATGACGGCGTCGTCGTCGTCCGAAGACACATTAGTTTTCGCACTCTAACTTTAGTTTAAGTGAATGGATCTCTATGAAATTTTACCATAAGGTTCAATACCACAAAAGGAAGGTGGGGATTGATTTTGGGGGTTATGGTACCAACAGTTAAGGAATTAGGGGCCAAAAATAAGCATTTTTGTAACTTCCAGACATAACTTGTGTGTAAGTGTATGGATCTCTCTGACATTGTACCACAAGGTTCCATATCACAAAGGGAATGCTGGGATTGATTTTGGGGGTAATTGCCTCCAAATTTTAGGAATTAGGGGCCAAAAAGGGGCAAAAAACAAGCATTTTTCTAGTTTCATGACAATAACTTGTGTGTTAGTGTATGGATCTCTCTGACATTGTATCACAAGGTTCCATATCACAAAGGGAATGCTGGGATTGATTTGTGGGGTAATTGCCTCCAAATTTTAGGAATTAGGTGCCAAAAAGGGGCAAAAAACAAGCATTTTTCTAGTTTCATGACAATAACTTGTGTGTAAGTGTATGGATCTTTATGAAATTGTACCTCAAGGTTCCATATCACAAAGGGAAAGCTGGAATTGAGTTTAGGGGTTATTGCCCAAAAAGTTTAGGAATAAGGGGCCAAAAAGGGGCCAAAAATAAGCATTTTTCTAGTTTCAAGACAATAACTTGTGTTCTAGTGTATGGATCTCTCTAAAATTATACTGCAAGGTACCATACCACAAAGGGAAGGCTGGGATTGATTTTGGGGGTAATTGCCTCAAAATTTTAGGAATTAGGGGCCATAAAAGGGCAAAAAAACAAGCATTTTTCTAGTTTCAGGACAATAACTTGTGTGTAAGTGTATGGATCTTTATGAAATTGTACTGCAAGGTTCCATATCACAAAGGGAAAGCTGGGTTTGAGTTTGGGGGTAATTGCCCTAAACGTTTAGGAATTTGGGGCCAAAAATTAAAGGGGCCAAAAAACAAGCATTTTTCTAGTTTCCAGACAATAACTTGTGTTCAAGTGTATGGATCTCTCTGAAATTGTACTGCAAGGTACCATACCACAAAGGGAAGGCTGGGATTGAGTTTGGGGGTGATGAATCATAAGGGGGTTCAAAAAATTTAGGGGGGGGGGATTTTTTTTTCTTTAAAATTTTCCATTTTAAATTGGTTATTTCTGATTTATATATAAAAGAAAATAAAAATGATATGGTTTGAATAGGTAAATTAAAAAATTTTAAGTTCTTAGACCACTTTCATTCTGTGTCAGAAACCTATGCTGTGTCAAATATTTAATCACAATCCAAATTCAGTGCTGTATCAAGCTTGAATGTTGTGTCCATACTTGCCCCAACTGTTCAGGGTTCGACCTCTGCGGTCGTATCAAGCTGCGCCCCAGCGGAGCATTTTATTTTATCAGTGATTGGCTTGAAACAGTTAGTAAAATTTTAAAACTCTTAATTAGAACAGTTTTTTTAAAGTTTATTCCCCATCAAATGTTTGTTAACAATTTTAGTCATTTGAATATAAGAAGTGTATATATATTTATGCAATCAAGATAGAATCCATATTTCAATAAAATAAGTTTTTTAATTTGTTTAACTTTATGTTGAAAAAGTACATTTTCAATGCCCTTTGCTGAAAAATATTTAAATTATAAATTGATTAAAATAAACTTTACAACTTTTAATCTTCAATGTCATATAATCATGATAATTGTTTTCATAATCAATAAGCAATTCTTAGAGGAGAAAAATAGTATACGTATGTTTCAACTTACAAAATTACCCAAAACAACCTTTTTAGGTTATTTTTTTGACACAATAAAGTTCTTAGCTTCAAGTCTATCTGTTGGTCCTATGTTTCACAAGGATAATTGATAAACTTTACCAGTGTTTACTAGAAGAATCTTTGATTTGCAATTTTGGTTTTGTTTCAAAAGATAAATGTAAAAGGTGAAACATGTAACAGGGAACGTTGTTTGGTTAAGATATAAACTTCAATTTAAATGAAATTGTTGTGCAAATTAAGGAACCCCCTATCATTCAATTTGATTCACATTTAGCTTATTTTATCTACTGGAAAAGTGCTTTTAAAGATCTGCAGTTAATGCAATTGTAAGCAATAGTGCTTTATTAATGTTCTCTTTTGTCCACACCCTACCTAAATATGATTTGATATTATCCAAACTACTCTTCCAATCTTTCCATAAGTGGTTTCCATCACTTTGATATAAATAAGAAGATGTAGTATGATTGCCAATGAGACAACTCTCTACCAGACACCAAATGGCATAAAAGTTAACAACTATCATGACTATAGGTTACAGTCATTTTTGAATCAAATATCTACCGGTACATTATATTTAGATTTTTAGATTTTAGTAGCAGAAAATTCAGGCATTATTAGTGTTCCTCTGTGTATATTCTCCCATTAAAAATATAAAAATTGTGATATCATAATTATTAATTCCTTTGTACATGTAATAGTAATTTTTAATTTTTCAGACTGCATACAGCCAGAGAGATGACGTCTACAAGTTTCTTCGTCAGGTGTTCGCATTACCATTCCTGCCTGCAGACCAAATACCAGATGCTTTCCAGAAGATGCAGACTAGAGCTGAGTCAACATCACCTGGTTGCAGAGCTCTGTATGGTCTGTTCAGTCCTGGGGTGTGTTTGGCAGAAGTGTCCGTACCAACAATGATGTAGAAGGATGGCACCACCGACTTAAAAAAGCCTCCACCTTATGTACAAGGAACCAAAGAAAACACCAACGGATTGCAAACTAGTCAGCGAAGGAAATCTATGTATCTTGTGTGAATGACAAACTTGTTTTGATTTAGTGTAACTCTTTGTTTTAATTAGTGCTTAAATTATATGTTTTTATGTAAATGACATACCTACTATACTTGACTTGAAATAATTTCTTTGATGAAATAAAGAAATGTATGTGTATATTGCAGTTATACTGGTAGTTTTATTTTTAAATTGGAGCATGCTTGGACTAATACTACAATACTTTAAAATACTCAACATATTCAACATATATCAAACAAACAAACAAAAAGTGAATTTGCCAAAACATTACAAACATTGTTTTTTCATACAGCTTTCAAACAACAGAAATAAAAAATCTAGGGACTATCACTCAATTGTCTATATAGACGTCTTTTCATAGACGTTCCCAGTTGTCTTTTTCGTCATTTATATACTCAAAATCAGCATCATTACTTTATTAGAGACTAATCATCAAACACATTCTTTTTCCTTAAATCGCTTATTTCTTCAAAAGTATAATTTTATACTTAGTCTGAGTTGTCTTTATAGACAGTCCAAGTTACTTATTGACGATCCGAGTTGTCTTCATAGACATCCAAGTTGTCTCCGGGCAGACTTGTCTCGTACCCTATTCAATATGACTGCACTAACCGTGAAGGGGCCTATATAATTTGATGTTAACTCGTACCACTGCTTACTCGTACCATTAAAACTATAGTACAATATATCTAATTTGTAAATCTTTGAATAATATGAATTAATTTTCCTGAATGTTATTGTATTATTGATTGAATAAATATATACAAAAATGGCAATACAATGTATACAATTTATTTTTATAATTTTTTTTTTATTTGCAAATTTTTATACGACCGCAAAAAATTTTTGCGTCGTATAATGCTATGATGTCGTCGACGTCATCGTCCCAAGACACATTTGGTTTCCGGACAATAACTTTAGTTTAATGAATGGATCTCTATAAAATTTTACCAGAAGGTTCAATACCACAAAAGGAAGGTTAGGATTGATTTTAGGGGTTATGGTACCAACAGTTTAGGAATTAGGGGCCAAAAACAAGCATTTTTGTAGTTTCCGGACAATAAAACTTGTGTGTAAGTGTATGGATCTCTCTGAAATTGTACCACAAGGTTCCATATCACAAAGGGAAGGCTGGGATTGAGTTTGGGGGTAAGTGCTCCAAACGGTCAGGGACTAGGGGCAAAAAAGGGGCCAAAAACAAGCATTTTTCTATTTTCCAGACAATAACTTGTGTTTTAGTGTATGGATCTCTCTAAAATTGTACTACAAGGTTACATACCACAAAGGGTAAGCTGGGATTGAGTTTGGGGGTAAATACTCCAAGGAAGGGGGTTTCTACAAAATTTTTGAAATCTTCAATTGAACAGTATTGCGCAATAGCAAGAAATCTTCAATTGCACAGTATTGCGCAATAGCATAGTATTGGGCAACAGCAATAGTACAGTATTGCGCAATAGCAAGAAATCTTCAATTGCACAGTATTGCGCAATAGCATAGTATTGTACAAAAGCACAGTATTGGGCAATAGCAAGAAATCTTCAATAGCACAGTATTGCACAGTAGCAAGAAATCTTCAATTGCACAGTATTGCACAATAACAAGAAATCTTCAATTGTAGCAACAGCACAGTATTGCACAATAACAAGAAATCTTCAATTGTAGCAACAGCACAGTATTGCACAATAGCAAGAAATCTTCAATTAAACTTTGTTTGATTTCATTAAAAACTGAATTATTGCGTCTGTATGATATGCTGAATCTTATGATGCATTTAGCTTTTTTATTTTGGGCCCTGTTTTCAAATAAGTCCATATTAAGGTTTGAAGGGTCCAAAATTAATCTTTGTTTGATTTCAACTAAAATTAAATTTTTGATGTTTTTTTATATGCTGAATCTAACCATGTTGCTAGATTTTGGATATCAGACCATACCAGGTAAATTAAATGTCCCATTTTAAATTTTTAAGATCTTTGACCACATTTATTTCGTGTCAGAAACCTATATTATGTCAAAAATTTGATCACAGCCCAAATTCAGACAGTATCAAGCTTGAATATTGTGTCTTAACTTGCTCCAACTGTTCAGGGTTCGACCTTTGCGGTCGTATCTGGTTGCACTCAACGAAGCATTTTATTACAAGCTTATGAGTTATTAAGTGAAATTTAAATATTTATTCATCATTCAACACCATTAATGTGTACAACTATTGGCATTGTAAGTGTCCAAATTAAAATTTTCGATTACATCACTGGTCTACGCTTGGTGGTGAGTGAAGCCATCAAATTGTTGTCAGAAGTCATAATTTAAAGTATCTCCATATTAATTAAAACACAAAAGAAACAAGTTACAGGTGAAAATTTATTGATTAAATCCAATCAGCAACAGGTAATCCTCATCGGGTAAATCAATCACCTATATATTGTATGGCCCTCAAGGAATGAACAAATTTAGCTCTTGTAATCTGTCCTGACTGGTATTTTGCCCATATTTCAAATAAGTATTCTAGTTTCTCTTTCTCAATTCTTGACTTAGGTGCTTTTTCATCAATATAACAAATTTTAATGTAATTAACCGACTGTTGTTCAATGATAAAAATCCATCTTAACATACATGTATACATTTTGTTCCTTTACTAGTCTATAACTTTAAACTCTATGTTGAAGACCGTGTCCATCCATGTGAACTAATTAACGACAAATACAAGTTGAATTTATTTATGTTATGATTACAAATCATTTAAATTGCTGGTAGATGACTATAGATAAAAAGTGCAAAAGACTGGTCAATTTAATACAGGTGTATCAAAATTCAAAGCGCAAATGTCCTTTAGTGTTACAGGTAAAAAAGGGCAAACCTCCTGCGCCCGTATTGTAACTATTGACACGCTGATTAAATTTCACCTGTAATTCTTTACCACACAGATAAGATTGAACATGTCACAATTTTACCGAAATTAACGTTTTTTTAACCGATAAATTATATATATAATTATAGCACCTCGCTTGGAAATTATAGGACTGCGCGAGGACTAATAGGACCATGCTCGGAAATTATAGGACCTTGGGTCTGTGGTGCTTTAATGGCCTGGGGAGAACACTGTACTATCCTGTAGAAAAGACATTAAGAACAGAAGTGAGGAAAGAATCTCTATCCAAGAGCCCCCTCCCCCTTGCTGCTACCCGTGCAGATAGTCTTGAATGTTTCAAGACCTACCTACATGAGACGCTCATCTACAATGTAGACCATTGTCCAGAATGTTTTTAACTTTCACTGTATATAGAATGTACATGTATAGCACAATTCTCTCTTTTACCTTATAAGTAATTTACATACATGTACATGCGCACCCATGTTATTATAATACAACACCGAAATGGAAATATAATGGCCACATCATTACAATATGATACAAAACCACTGAAATAAACAAACAACAGTAACAGACAATCTGTCAACAAATTACCCATACTCATTATAATCATTTTGACCAACCAAAAATTTATTAATTTAAAACTCTACGCATTTGCATGTACACTGTAGTAGACGAAGAAACTTTCATTTAAATTATACTAACTATTAATCAATCAATTTTTAGTGCCAATACAAAATAATATATATATGCACATGATACATTTGTAAATTGATTTCTTGTTTACTGATATATAGTCATATTAATTTTGCAGTTGTAAATTTGTGCTTCATCATGTTCATAAAAAAAATTATAATTTGTGTAACTAATCCTGCAAAAAGGAATATTTTTTTTTAACTTTCTTGATGATAGAAACTACATGTATGCAATAAAAGCATATGATTAAAATTTAAAAGATAAATGTTTGTGGGATATGTGTCAATGATACAGCAACACAAAAATTGAAAATATACAGAGGTCAGCATATTGTCTTTAACCATAGTGATGTATTTTAACCTTTTGATATTACACAACAAACTGTATTTATTGTATGACCCAGGAGTTTTCTTAGATTCTTTATAAGTCAATGAAAATGAGAAAGAGGGGGTAACCTCCTACGAATTGGTAAAATGATATGAGAGGAAAAGTCTTTAATTCCATTTGAAAACTGAACGAAAGAATGTTAAGTAGCAACATGATTTTTAGTAACAGAATAGTCTTAATGTGTTGCACATGTATGGATATGTATGAATGAAAAGTGAATCTGGACTAAACTGCAGCTCTCTTTAAAATTTATAGGTGTCTGCTTGTGTTTGTATAACATGGTGCTCAGTAAACATGGTTAAATCAATAAGGCTTTGCCAACTGGAGTCATTTTAAATATTGAAATAGTAACCTCCATAAGACTTTTTCTAGAATTTGGTCCATAAATGTACAACCCTTACAAATGCCTCATGAAAACAACATGATTATTCAGTAATAAAGATTTTATATGAAGAGTTAAAAAAAAACAACATTATTTTGACGCTGTGCAGTGAACATCATATGAACATCAAATGACCTAATTGTGTGTACAGTTCTATTTATAGATGCCAGAAATAGAGATGGGAGAAACGCCAAATGAATTCCAGTTAAAGAACCCACCAAATGATGGTATATCAAGTGTAAAATTTGGTCCTAACTCTAGCCAGTTTCTTCTAGTTTCATCATGGGACTCTACAGTCAGATTGTACGATATTGTTGCCAACAACAAGAGAATGGAATATTTTCATTCTGCACCAGTTTTAGATTGTTGTTTCCATGTAAGTATGACAATCTGAAAGGGAAAGGCACATTTTATAGCTAATACATGTACAGTCATGAATTTTTTTAATTTGTCTGATACGTACATTTTCCAAATTTTTCCACTTCTAAATAAAGGTCTAAATTGAAAAAAAAATACAATTTTTTATCCTTTGCTAAAATGTAGTTTATATCATTCTGTAAATTTAAAAATGTGAAAAAAATAGTAGGGATCACTGAGATTTTTTTTTCAAGCTACAGGTTATACAAAATGGTAAGATTTTGCAAGTATATATAATGCATAGAAAAATGACTTTTTGAAAAGAAAGAAAACAAAATGGCATAATTCTAAAATAATATTAGAATGTAGCTAAAAAACTTGGCCTTTAACAATAAGTAAAACCCAAAACATGTCACCTTATCTGGCTGCACACATTGTTGCGAATCAAAGCCAACAAGTCTGCTCTAACCCCCGAATGTCATATGCTTGTTTGGAGATCGATGCATCAAATACCAGTTTGTAACAATTTTTGGCTTGGGATTGTCAAGATTACTGAGGTGTTAGTATACTCTCTGTAGTAAGTCCATCTTATATGTACACATGTTTGGATTGTTGTGAACTTATGAAAAAATATATGCCAAATTTGATTCAGTGGTTCACTGAACAAAGAAATACATATATGTAAGGTTAACTTTTTTATTTAAGGTAGTTAAAGTTGTTGTCAGATCTACTTGAAACATTATTCATATGTGATTTTTTTCAAAAATATGACAAATTCAATTTTCACACACAAATTCACATGGTGTTGATGTAATTCAAATGTGCACCTATAGTTTATATAGACTTTGGTAGTAAAGATATACAGTGAGTGTTTACACTCCGTATAAATGTACATAGATATGTGATACTGTCAGCAGGGCATGGTATCATATGGAGGGGACGCATATTCTTACTTGGACTACACAGAATTTTTCATGGTCAAGATAAGTTTACATGTTATACTTTTTAATGCATGTAAGTTTATGATGTTTGTAGAGCCTTATAGTTTATAATTGCAGTATATTTTTTCTAAATTATTGAATGTTATGTTTTTATAGGATGCTGTTCATTCATACAGTGGAGGACTTGACAACACATTGAAAATGTTTGATTTTAATACTAATTCAGGTACATTGATTTTAGTAACAGGACATTCAGAAAATGTTTATAAAAATAATTATTTATATCAATGTTTCTATCAATAGAAAGATACTAGAAAATTTACCTGCAATTTTCCATAATTTTTTAAAAAGCATTGATAATACTGTAAGAATTTTTTTATTGTTGTCTGTTCTTTGGATCTCTTCCACCAACTGAAAATGTAGTTAAGACTAAATAAACTGAAGAAATTTAGTATTTATTTTCTTTCTGATTACAGAAAACAAAAGTACATAGAAAAAATTAGAGACTGTGTCCATCCAACCTGAGGTCAATTTCTTCAAATGTTATAGATTAAACTTTCTCAGAGCTGTTCAGGAAAAGATACATTGGGATTCTGTACATAACATTTTAGAATTAAAAAAATCAGCATTGTAACTGGAGAAGTACATTTTATAAATGTATATAATAGTACACAAAATGGAAAAAGTTACAGTAAGACCATATTAGGAAAAAATGTAAAACGAAAAATAACTTATAATTTCAGGTACAACTGTGGGTACACATGAAGCACCTATAAAATGTGTAGAGTATTGTCCTGAGGTCAATGTTGTTATAACAGGAAGTTGGGATTCAACGGTCAAATTATGGGATCCCCGTACTCCTTGTGCTGCAGGATCATTTAGTCAACCAGATAAGGTTAGAACATTGTAATACAGATCAAGGCTAGCATGGTGAATATGGAAACAGTTGTATAGTATTGCCTAACATCAACTCTTTTCCAAAAGTAGATCTTAAAGTGAAATTTAAGTTGGAATTAGTTCATGTAGTTTAAATGAGATTTTTTTAAATAAAACTATATTCTAAAAATTACAGTTACATGTAGCCTTAGCAGGCACAAGGTTAGATTTTTTTTGTGTTCAGTTTGTTATATAAGCTATATATATTACTTAATATAAGTGATCATCAAGATGAATATATGTACATGTATTATCAAGTTCACGTCTCATCAAATTCAGGATCTTTAATGTTGTGTAAGAACATTTCAGAATTTAATGTTAAAATTCACACAAACTACTGTTTCGACTTTTTAATATAAGAGTGAATATATATCTATGTACTGTAGGCATCCTAAGAATTTTCTTTCATAATTTATATTAAAAGAAATATAAAAGCTTATGAGACAAAATACAGGTTATGGTGATATGCTTGTGGCAGATATCTCATGATATTTTCTAAATCAAACAATTTAGCCAAGGAGCAGTTCTTTAATACTCTTTTTGATTCAGCCATGCTGGATCTATGTGATCACTAAGGTTTTGGAGATGGTGCAAAATTCTATGTTGAAGACATGTCATGAAAATAATTATGTGTTTCTATGACTAGCTGAAACTTTATACACCATCAACTGCTAACTTTTAATATGTTATTTGTTCTTAAATTAAGAAAAGGTTGGGCGAACAACTTCTTTATATTAGATATACACTTGCATATAGTTCCTTTGTAAATCAAAATTTATACTAAATTGCCATTTATTAATTAATGTGGAAAATGTGATTTATCAAATTTAAGCCGTTGATAAGAATAATGAAAGTGTTTTATCAGTATCTTATGTTCCTGTAAGACATTGAATAAAATTTGGTATCAAGATGTGTATTGATATCAGAGTTGATTCCCACACTTTTTTGAGATGCTTTTATTCCCATTCTTGCATTAGGCAAATGAGATTATTGGTATAATACCAGTATGATGGATAGCTGCCACGATTTTCAAACAATTACACTTAAAGGTGTAAGTATTAATTGGATTAAACTCCACTCAAATACTGTCTTAATTGACCACAGTTATATTAATATATCATGACAGTTCATAATCATACTGGTATTGAGGTCAAGAATTCTTGACCTCAATAGTTGTAAAATCAGTGTCATAATCATCTGATATAAGTTTTACAAATTTACAGTTTATGAACATTATAATATTTCTTCAGTTACCGGTATGTATTTTCCTATTTCTCTCAGAATTTACCCATTTGATCTTCTTATCGTTGAAAACGGCATCGCAATTCATTAACTTTACCCGTGGTTGCTATAAGACGCTTTACCTGTACAGTTGTTGTTAGGTGCTCTCTTCGAGGCCCGTGCTCCTAGTATAAATAGTGGGTAGCTTCTCAGTAATTTTGTCATTTGTACCGAAGACATTGAATGAAGCAGATCAGAAAGGTTGGAAAGGAAATAGTTTGAAGCAAGCAACAGGATTAGTGTAACAAAAGTGAGGTGTTTGAAACCTGCTGACAGGATATAGTTAGGCTGAGACAGTGGTTCGGTACAAATTCTCCAAACAGGGCTGGTGCTAAGGTTTGCGTTTCACATCTCTCACTATTGCAGTGAGTGTTTGCTGATAAACCATGCCTTAGTGCTACCCTGTTGTTCCGACAGTTATAGACATATTTTCATACAAAAGTTTACATAGTTCAAATTTGTTTCATGCATTAGTTTTCTAATAGGTTCCATACATTTAGGTTTCAGCCTATAGTTCCAAATATTTGGTTTTAACAAGTATCAGACTGAAAGGGTTTTAAACAGTTTTTATTTAACAGGATCCGGTTAGGTTGTTAGGTGTTGAAATTCATTTTATGTAGTATTTGTTTTTAAATTTGGTAGTATAGCGTAAACTGTTTGACTTTAGAAATTTTGCATTGCTCTTCAAATCACTAGCAGATTTTTTTTATTATTTTTTTTAAATTCTGCAACTGCTGCGACACCTGCTGAATCTAAGAATATTGCAAACTTTATTTCCACATCTGTACTTAGTGCTGATATGTATAGCATTCTAATTGAAAACTGGCAACCACTAATCATAGTTTTTTTTCCTTTCCTAAACGAGAAATGTACGGGTTTAAAAGATGCTTCAAATATGCGTGGCTGCACTATTACCCATGGATTGTCTATTCAACTTCACCAACGGAATTTAATGCAAATTTTGCGTTTTGTTTGCTACTGACCACAACCTCGGACACAGAATTTGGTAAAGGTAAATGGTGAATGTAAATTTCACGGAAACACAGAATACCACCAAACAGCCTTATTAAGAGAATTACAAGACTTTCAGCTCTTTCAAACTCTTAAAGACCTATTTGCAATCAACCATGACAAGCGAGAGACTCAATGGCCTTGCTTTAATGCATATTCATATCAGCACGGAAATTGTCAAAAGTGCAGTGATCAATCAGTATGCTAGAGCCTATAACATCAGAATGAAATTATCAACAATAGACTTTTTAGGATAACTTTGTACATTCAATGTTTGCCAATTTTCATTTATTGAAGTATTTTTATCTGGAATTAAATTATTAAACTAATCTAAAAATTCAATTTTGAGGAACCATATGACGGATAAACAAAAAGTGTGCCAATTATTGAAAACATAAGGTTTTTCTAAACCCCCCCGCTTTAAGCTCTGGATCCGCGCCTGCAAATCCCAGGAAACTGGCCAACCCGAGGATAAAAATATTAAAACGCCCCCACCTGGTTACACATTACATAAGTTAATAATTAAGGTCTCTAAGTTACAATTATCAGTAATTTGGTTGAAGCAATAAACACAATTGCATAACTCTTACCTGAGCATTTTCTGCAATAAATTTATTTGTTTATACCCCCAATATTGCTATTTAACAGTAATCGGAATAATCCTAGCATAAGGTAAAATTGAGAATGGAAATGGGGAATGTGTCAAAGAAGCTGAAGGCCACCAATGGGTCTTCAATGCAGCGAGAAACTTCCGCACCCGAAGGCGTCCTTCAGCTGGCCCCTAAACAAATATGTATACTAGTTCAGTGATAATGGACGTCATACTAAACTCCAAATTATACACAGAAAACTAAAATTAAAAATGATACAAGACTAACAAAGGCCAGAGGCTCCTGACTTGGGACAGGCGCAAAAATGCAGCGGGGTTGTTTTTTGAGATCTCAACCCTCCCCCTATACATATGTCATGCCAACAACTGGTTTTAGAATAAATGTGTTTAATTCCGATGCAAAGACCCTATAAGTGAATCAATATTAAAGCCAAAATATGCAATCTTTAATGACCTGACAACAGTATAGTAACTATATCCCATCTTAATAAGTCTGTTTAAAGGTTTTGTTAGCTTTTGAGGTGAATACTGACATTTTTGTGCTTTGTAAAGAATATTACCATAAAAGATTGGATGTGAAATACCCGAACGTATAAGATATCTGCATGTTGAGTTATATTTACAAATGATGTCCTTATACCGATGATAAAATTTAGTAAATGTTTTGACTAGTTTATGATATCGAAAACCCTGGTGTAATAATTTTTGTACATGTATATTTGAATACAGGAAATGTATTTTTTCCTTAATGGAAATGAACACCAATTTAGATAAAAGTTAATTATTTATTTTTGTTGTTGTCGAGAAAGTGCATTTTTAATGCCTCTTTCTGGAAATTATAAAGCCAATTATTATTAATGGCATATAAAAAATATGCTACACATTTGAAGATTTCCCTTAACATTCTTGTCAAAATCATTGAATTTCAAATGTTTCTAAAAAAAAGATGTAAAAAAACCTGACAGTGTCTTCAATTGAAATACCAAAATAATTTGCATCAATATTGCAAAATTCTCCATCTTTTGGCAATAGAATAGAAATTTAGTGAGATTATGGAAATGAAGATAACAAAATAATTATTGAAAGTATAGTCAGAAAAATGTCAGACTAGCTACAAAATTGGCTGAATCACAACATCCATGATGCTTTGATTTAATTAATCATTTTTGGAAGGTCTTAAAAACAAATTGGTAGCATGTGCCTTCAAAAGGAAGGTCAGTTCATAGGTTGGCTATGAATATTGATTCAGATTGTATCTTTTGATAATTAATCAGAACTCCAAACAGTTCTCTTTAGAGAAACAAATATCATACTGGAAAAGTCTTTCTACATTTTTTTCATTCCTTGCATTACATAGCAGAAGACTTCTATTAAAATCATTGCAACTACATACATACAATCAGATGCATCAATATCAACAATATAAGAATCCTAATTAAGTTCTTTACAGCCCCTTCAACAACAAAACCTTATCTTATCGACATGCTGAATTTATCATATAACATAGTTTTAAATAAGCAACTGGTGAATCTTTCTTGGCCTCATCATATGTCTGGTTTTCTGTGTGTATTGTAAGGCAACATAAAAATAACAACTAGTTTTGACATTTTTTTTAGGTATACACATTATCTGTGTGTGGTGACAGATTGGTTGTAGGAACAGCAGGAAGAAGGATTCTGGTCTGGGACCTAAGGAACATGGGATATGTACAACAAAGACGGGAGTCAAGTCTCAAATATCAAACAAGATGTATCAGATGTTTTCCAAATAAACAAGGCTATGTTTTAAGTTCTATTGAAGGTAAATTACATTTTAAAAAAGTTAAGGTATAAAATGGCAGGTTAGTTTTTGGGAAAGACGGCTTCAAGCCGTCAATTCCCTATGTGGCTGGCCAGACTTCCAAGCCTCTCACGTCACTCATTTTGTTTTTATAGTTGGGGAAAACACCTCAAAATTTCATACTGAATTGATGAGAAGGAGACACACAAATAAACAGATTGACTTAAAACACTTTTTTACACATTTGCCTTCTGTTTCTCATTAAATTATCGTATCTTGGGCTCTCCTTTACATTATTTACGTTTCTTTTACAATCCGGAAAAATCAGTATTACGAAATATTCTAAATATATCCATCCTAGTGTCAGTAGTGACGTCATGGTTGGAATTCCACACTAGGTAGAAGCAGGGATATCCTTTACTCATTATTAAAATCATTCACAGAAATCGTGTACGATTTAGAAATCGGTATTTGTTTATTTAAAAACATAATTTTGTTTGCTGTAGATGATTCAAACACAATTTAGATTTACGACATAACAAGTATTAGTGGGGTTGACAACCCAGAAATAGGCATATAACAGAATTTCGCGACCGGCTGACATTTTTCAAAATGGGAGTTAAGTACCTTGTGTTATATTAAGGTAGATAGGGAAAAAAAATTCTGAGACAAGTGCCTGTGCTAGATCCTAGTCCTGGCTTGTCATTTTTCTATGTACATATTTATAGGCAGAGTAGCTGTAGAATACCTCACCCTAGTCCTGGCTTGTCATATTTCTATGTATATATTTATAGGTAGAGTAGCTGTAGAATACCTAGACCCTAGTCCTGAAGTTCAGAAGAAGAAATATGCATTTAAATGTCACAGAATCAAAGAGAATGGAATAGAAATGATTTATCCTGTAAACGCTATAGCTTTCCATGCACAACACAATACTTTTGCATCAGGAGGATCTGATGGTTATGTCAATATATGGGATGGATTTAATAAAAAACGACTTTGTCAGTTTCACAGGTAAGTTCTGTAGAGAAATAAGTTTTCAATTATATCATTTCAAGTTTATCGACTCAATAAATGAAAGCAGAAGTTATTCATTTTTATTAGAACACAATATAAAGAGTAATTACAAGAAATTCAAACAAATATGTATCACAGAATATGATTAATTATCTAACAAGCAGTCATGCCAAATGTTTGTAAGCAAATTAAGCAACAAAACATCAGAAATAATATATGATATAAGCCAAACAGATCAAATTACACATTTGAGATAACCACACTCAAGCAATACTTTTACTCTTTAAATACACTAAATGAATAAAAAATCACAGTTGTAAGGGGAAGGTTGGTGGGTAAAATAATCTTTTCAACAAAACATTCCAATGTGCTTTTAAATCCTAAACATGGGAAAAGGCATGAGTGTTCTGTATCTAAGAAACACGCTAGCCAATCACTATACAGAATATTTTGAATAAGTACTCGCAGATAAAAAGTAAACAATGATCCACTTAGTGATCATCAATTTTTTTAATAAGAAATAAAAAAAATCATGATTTTATTTTATTTGATATGTATATTAAAGTAATTGCAGAGGTCGTAATAGGAGTAACTACAACATAGAAAAGCCATTTTTGTGCATCTTGGAAATGCTTAATATTTTGATCATTTTCTTAATTCAAATATGCAAGTCAGACTTGCAATTGATAATAAATCATAGAAAACAACTGTTATGCAAAGTTTTGAGAGAACTTTTTACTTCAATCTGTTACTATTTTGCTTCAATAAAAACAGGTGAAACATTTTTTTCTGTGTTAAGTAAAACAGTTTGGCTTGGTTCAACACATGAACTTGATAGTTTATTTTTTGTTTTACAGATATCCTACCAGTATTGCTTCCCTTATGTTCAGCCACGACGGATCAGTTCTTGCGATTGCTTCTTCATACATGTATGAAACAGATGATGCTGTGGATATTCCTCAGGACTCTATATATATCAGGAATGTCAGTGATCAGGAAACCAAACCAAAAGCTTGAACACCTTCAATTAACATTTTTATCAGATTCAAGCCATAATACAGTACATAGTCTTTCTCTTGGTTCATATAATGTGTCTCTAAATGAAGACTGACTTGGTTATTTAAGAAAAATACGCTCTAGACTTTGTCAGACATGTGCATTTTGTCATATTTAAACATTTTATCTCATTACAAATTTAATTCAATGTCAAATTGAACTGTGTATATGCATTGATGTAACATATTCTTTCATTTTATTATAAAATGTTTTTATTGCAAAATTTGCAACATGATGGGTTTCATAAAAATAAAAACTGACATTTTAATTTTGATAACATTATTTGTATGGAGTATTTCCTACAGTTACAATAATTGATCTCACATTTATTTCCTACAGTTACAATAATTGATCTCACATTTGTTTCCTACTGTTACAATAATTGATCTCACATTTGTTTCCTACTGTTACAATAATTGATCTCACATTTGTTTCCTACTGTTACAATAATTGATCTCACATTTGTTTCCTACTGTTACAATAATTGTTCTCACATTTGTTTCCTACAGTTACAATAATTGATCTCACATTTGTTTCCTACAGTTACAATAATTGATCTCACATTTGTTTCCTACTGTTACAATAATTGTTCTCACATTTGTTTCCTACTGTTACAATAATTGTTCTCACATTTGTTTCCTACTGTTACAATAATTGATCTCACATTTGTTTCCTACAGTTACAATAATTGATCTCACATTTGTTTCCTACAGTTACAATAATTGATCTCACATTTGTTTCCTACAGTTACAATAATTGATCTCACATTTGTTTCCTACAGTTACAATAATTGATCTCACATTTGTTTCCTACAGTTACAATAATTGATCTCACATTTGTTTCCTACAGTTACAATAATTGATCTCACATTTGTTTCCTACAGTTACAATAATTGATCTCACATTTGTTTCCTACAGTTACAATAATTGATCTCACATTTGTTTCCATTGTTCCACGATCACAATCTTAAGTACACACACAAATTTGAAAAAAAAATCTTTACAGTACTGGTTATTATCTCCCTTTTTGCCATGACATTCTCCAGATGTATTTTCTACAATTCTGCCATAGCTATTTTCTTGTTCCCCTATAATTTTTAAAGCTCCATCTAATCTTTGATATCCCTGAATTACCCTTTTTGGTGTACCCTATGATTATATATAGGATAGAAAAATGTTGTTTCGATTTACAAGTTAATTTAAAATTTGATTTCTATGTCATTCCCTGTGAGTGTCCCATATCTATAAAATTTCAAACCATAAAGTATGAAAAGCATGTTTAAATTTATAATTTTGTACAGTTGTTATTTCTGATATTATGTTATATGTCTTTGCAATGTCTTGTTTGTGTCAGTCTTATGCATTAGGTAACATTTTGGTCAAACAACAAAGCAGTTGTTTTAAATGCAATGCAGACATGTTCCAAAATCAGTGCTGATCAACTTTTTTAAAGAGGCATTGGAAGCCCTTTCAATCCTACATTTCTTGAAGGAATTTTATAAGATTTATAACAAAGGTTAATATCAGTAATGTCTTGGACACTTAGACAATTAGTGCCAATCAACAATTTTTACAGGAATTATTCCCCTTGGAAAATAAAAATCATATGGTAAAGTGCATTGTAAATGCTCTCCAGCCTCACTTTCTTCTAGGTTTTTTATGAAATTAAGATCAAAGGTTAATATGAGCAATGGCTTTGGAAAGTTTGAAAATCAGCACTGATCAATTATTTTAACTGGAATTATGTCCCTTGGAAGTGTTAATTCGGTTTCAATTCTTTCTCAGGTACGACTGAACGAAACGACTTCATTTGTGGTCAGCAGCTTGGTAGTGATGAGTTGTATCGGTTGAGCACTTTTCAGATCTGTCTGACACCTATTCCTTGTTGCAAATACATTGTACTTTAAGTTTTTCAATATGTTGAATGAACTTAATAATGTTCATCGCATTTCTCCAGTACTATTGAACACGATCACTTCATTTTTGGTGAACAGCTTGACAGTGATGAGTTGTAAGGTGTGTGCACTTTTCAGGTTTGTTTTTCTTTTATAATTGTATATTGTTTTGTCCAGAGTAAGGCTGGTTCCATTGAATGACTGTTTAAACTTCTGATCTTGATATTATATCATACTATGTCAAGAGTTATGTCTCCCTTTAAAGGAGTATGTGTAGCAGAAAAATTAGTTTTGAGTACTCTGGATTTATTATTTTTGGGATACCATTTTTTGTCGATTTTGTGGGTAAATGTAAACCACAAATTCATATGTTCAACGACGTTTATCTGCAGACACCAAAAACAACAAAATCAAATATCAACAATTATACAAATGTTCCTCAATCCACAAAAATTGATGAATCCACAGTATCAGATAATTTTATAATGACTATATCTTCAGCTGTGCCAAAGGGCTTGTGTGAGATAAAAGCATCATGTGACTACCATCCTTCTTGTCCATTTTACCTACATGACAGTCTTATAATATAAATAGAATACAGTCAAAAAATGGAATAGTGATTTTATATGACAATATAAAGGCAATTTAAATCAGAATTTTATGAAACTGTCTCACATGGAACCCCTTTCAAAACTATGTTGACTGTCTTGACACTAACAGAGATGACTACTATTAGTTTTTTCTCCAGAGAGTGTATGCACAGTTGGGACCGTGTGCATTCATTTATTCATGAATCCTTAAAAAAATTTAGATCTATATAAACCCTAATCTTTCAAAATTCATGATCATCATCCTTCTGTTAAACTCCTTTCCTTAAAAAATCAATGAAAATCACTGATTAGTACAGATGGTTAGATAAGTGATTTCACACATTTACACCACTTTATGGTAGAGGTTTCCTTAAATATTCATTTGCATTCACTGCCCACCTTTGCACCTTCCTAAAAAGGTCAAGGGCATATAGTAATGGCATATGTCTAGCCATCCGATTGACATAACCAAATAAATAACCACTGGACTAAATTGATTTAAATTGAATGTAATATTATTTACCATTAAGGATTTCATTTTTAAGAATTTCGCTTTTGCTTTTATAGAGTCCTGGCCCTTAATTTTCAAAATAATGTAAATTTTATTTTTTACTATTGATAGAGAACTTCTCAACCAAATGGATTGAAATTTCATTAAATGTTATTGACCACTGCATATACAATAAGGTCACAGAATTCCAGACTTATGTATATATGTGCAGCAAATGTGAACACTAATTGATTTTTGGTAAAATTTTCAGAGGTACATGTACAACAGCTAGATGCACTATACAATTGTATGGCTTATAGCCTGGAGTTTCTGTATTGACAAAATTTATCTGACCATGATATGGATATACGAATGTTTAGGGTATACATCAATGCGACAGTCACAAGATCAACACACAGTCCTTATCAATACACTGTGCCATTGGATTTTGTGGGTGAAGGTAAACTTGTATGGAGAATTTGTTCCAAGTATCCACAAAAACAATTTTACCTAAAAACCACGAAAATTGGTTCCCTTTAAAATGAATTGTCTCAAATTAACAAAAAACATGGATGTGACACAGTACAACCTTAAATGAGGTTCCTGACTTGGGGAAAGGCATATGCACGGAATAGAAAGGAAGCCTTGCCGAAATTATCTTTGGAGTACTAAGATTCTGAAGAGATAAAACAGTTGTGCACACTTTTGTAGATGAAAACACATTTTTTCGTTAAAATAACAGTGGCCCAAGACCATGTTTAATGACAGATGGACTCATTAATGTCAACAGAGGATAAGAAATACTGAATTATTTCCTTTTAAGTCATGTTTGATAGACTTTGAAGTTAGCCCAAAACTCTCAATCTGAATCGTAAATGTATTATTTACCAAAAATTTGGAAGCAATTTGATCCTTTAAAGAATATTTTAACGATTTTTTGTAGAATGTTTTTTTAGAGTTGAGTCGTATCAGCCATGGTTGCTTTAAGTTTGGGCCATCAACCACAATTCTTAAACTGGATACTAAACAAAGTATTTGCTCAAAATTTACTAGCAATTATACCTTAACAAGATTATTGAATTGTTTGACAAAATTTCCATTTTAGTACCGCTGACGGCCATCTATATTTTGTGGATGTTTTCATCAACCAACATCCATAATAAACGAACACTGAACCTAGAATGTATTTGTCTAATTGATAGTTGTAAAAATGCTATTTGGCCATATGTAATGGCATTTGAGGTCATCAACGACCATTCTTAAAGAGCATCCTAAAACATTTACTGAACCAGATGCGTATTACTTAGTAAGTCAATGAATGTCTCCTAAAAGAATGGAATATCTGTTTCACAGATGACGACGGATATGTTCCAATTGTCGTAACCACAATCCGTCCTCTTTACCGAATTAGACTTATCACCGGGTTTGTACTTACATGAGCAACACTACTTACCCTTCCGGAGCACCTGAGATCACACCCGCTTTTTGGTGGGGTTTGGCGTTGCTCAGTCGATCTTTAGTTTTTTATGTTGTGT
This sequence comes from Mytilus californianus, assembly GCF_021869535.1. NCBI lineage: Eukaryota > Metazoa > Mollusca > Bivalvia > Mytilida > Mytilidae > Mytilus > Mytilus californianus. Next base: position 23,501,353 of record NW_026262679.1, on the reverse strand, counting down.
TTTGTATTCTGTTGTTTGTCTTTTGGTCGTTTTTATTTTCCATGGCATTGTAAGTTCGTTTTCGACTTGTACGTTTGATTATTCATTTGATATCTTTCGCCTCTGTTTAATAAAGTGATGCTCGAGACCAATATATTTTAAAACTTAAAACCTATAAGAACATTGAAGAGCTGAATTAACCGACAAAGACCAAAAGTACAGCCTAACCCAGACAACGAATCAGAGCTATGTATGAGGGCGGTACATTCCTTAAAAGCAAGTGATTTCCATAGTTTTATAACAGCAAACAATAATAAGACAGATTGCGTTTTTTCATGCCATTACCGAAGTGATACTTGGTTTGTGATATCCTCGGGGACTAACATTCCACTAACAGAGTTATTGACACACAGGTAGTAATAATCATAAAAAAACTAATAGAAAGTGCATTGAAACAGGCATCGCTTATAAAGGATCAATTTTAAATGACAACATATTTGTTATTTTGACGAAAAACTGCTGTTATTTTTTTACTGCTTCATACTTTGATGTTATCCGAGAAACTGACAATGAAGATCAATTGAAATTTCTGTTGACTACAGAAATGATGATTAAATTTTCTGTCCTGAACTTTGTTTATGTAGCAGCATCCTAGCAGCATCTGTAGGTGAACTATATTCACAGCGAGTATATATCTCTTATATAAAAATAAGAAGTGGTATGATTACCAACGAGACAACTCTCCACCAAAGACGAAATGACGTAAATGTTAGCTCCTATATAGGCCATCGTTCGGCTTTCAACAATGGGCATAACCCATACCGCAAAGCAAGCTATAAAAAGACCCGAAATGACAAATGCAAAACAATTCAAACGAGAAAACGAACTTCTGTACAAAACAAGTGTGATATACAGCAACACACGACCTCTAAAATTAAAGGCTCCTGACTTGAGACCAGCACATAGAGTGTGGCGGGTTAAACATTTTAGTTAATATGATATTCCAGAACTGGTGTTTCCTATCATGGTTTCCTTGATCGAGGAGCTACTGAAGCTAGGTTTCTTAATGACGGTGTATTCCCGTCTGATAGAAATCGACAGACCTTAGTCTCTGTTAACGATTCAGGATGCAACGTGCGTTTCAGTACTTTTTTTTTGTTTTTTGTTGTTTTTTTTTTTTTTTTGTTAATGTGATCTTTTTATGAATTAAGGTTACGATGAATAAAATTTTATTTCTTTTGCTTAACACGCACTATTTTATTTCTTTTGCTTAACACGCACTATTTTTCAAAGTTATTTTGTTCAATTTATTAATTTTTGGTTTTGCGTATTAAGTTTAGAGTAAAAGCTTGGACATAATATTATATTTAATTATACTATTCCCAGGAAAAATAATCACCACATCATATTCAATGTTGAATTAACAACCTCCGCTTTATATATATATATATATATATATATATATATATATATATATATATGCAGTTCCGCATTAACCGCTTTTTACCAAACTTAACTAAAATGGAGAGTTTTTTTTTTATAACTCTTTGTTCTGATTATTTCTGTAAAATGTATTTTTATTGAAAGCCCTGTGGACCATTAAGACGAGTTACTGATAATTGCAATTAATCTACATACTAGCAATTAAAAACACCGATTCAAAACAATGAAAACAATTATGTTGATGTGTTGTTAAGTGTCAAATCTTACAAATACTGCTTTTGGCTGAATATAAGCCATGAAGATCCAAGTGTGTCACAGCTAAAAGCATTTTACCAGTCTGCTCACTAGGCTCGTGCACTCTGTAAACTGTGTGTGGCTCAAGGTGTTATGATAAGGGAAAAACCTTGTACAAAGGTGAGAAACTTATAATTGGTCCGTTATTATTGGATATTTTCTAGAAATATAAAAATAAGAAGATGTGGTATGATTGTCAATGAGACAACTCTCCACAAGTGACCAAAGGACATAGAAATTAACAACTATAGGTAAAGCATATATATATAGAGATAAAAACTCAAACTTCTTCAAATTTACAAACATTTGATTTGTCTTAAAGATTTTAAGTTATCTAAATAGTAATACACGTATAGTTTTTTCCCATATTTTAACAAGTTTATATATCACTGCAATTATTTATTTCCAGTGTTCTTCTGCCCACATGTCTTTGTATTCTATTCGACCAAATCAAAACCATTGTATCTGCTTTCTACTTTTCAGCATTGTATTTCCTATGAAAGAAATATGTCTGTTTTATGTGAATTACCCAGTCGAGCAATGGATTGTGAAGAAGATGATATTACAGATTTAATATATCCGATTGACTTTCTTCAAAAGGTAAGCTGGCAAACTTGCACATACACAAACGGAACACAAATATTAACACAGACTTTCTATTTCAATTCAGTTTAGGATTTATTCGATTATAAGACATTGGAATCACAATGACCAAAATCGTCTTCTCCCTGTAACTTGTTTGGGAAAATAAATTTAATGTATCGTCTTTCTGTCAGGAATATGATGGGAGTTTGATGTGGTTGGTTCTTCTATTATACTGTCTGTCTAACCAATAGCCAAAGACCACTTCTTTTTGACATATAAAAAGTATCAGTATATTTTCACCCATGGTACAGGCGATTTCATCATGCCAAAATTAAATATTTTTTTCTTCCTTTTTTTCATAATTTATGCTGTGAGTTGCCTGTAACTATTTTAGCTATTTTAGCTAGATAGCTTGTAAGCAATATTTATATTAAAGAGTACATTCAAACATGCAAATGCAAACACCTAACACTTTAAATTTCGATGACGCCCAAAAATTTTAGCTTGTCGTTCAGTGAAAAATAATTTGCTTATTAACCATTCATAAATTTGTTTGTAGAACCCGTAAAATAGATTCGATCCATGTAAGCTTATCGATTCTTTGAATAAACTTATTCTAAAAGGTGATCAATTTAACACCGTAATAAGATCATGTATGTAAAGTTAGCGGTCAATGATCTTTGAATATTGTTTTTATCGGTACTAAAATTCAATTTGTTTTTGTTATCAATTGATTAAAACATAGTTATACAGTTTTTTAAATCTTTCGGTTTTCATCCTGTCGATACTTATATTTTGGCATTGCACAGTGTCATGTTTTCCTAGAATGTTCATGACGTCTCTATACTAAATCCATTGGATGTGTACTAATTGATATTTTGTCTTCGATACATGATATTTTTATTGGCTTTGAACTAGCTTTCAGTATAACTGCGAGTACTCTCAGATCGGTACTTTGTATCTTTAGTGTTTTGTTAGTTGCTTTATGCTTGGAATCGATCCGATGAGTCAAGCCCTTTTCACCTGATTGTTTTTAGTAAGTGCTTATGTTGTGCCGTTGCACTACTGTCCCAGCTTAGGGTGAGGGTTGGGAATCCGCAAACATGTTTAACCCCGTCACATTCTGTAGGTGTCTGTCCCAAGTCAGGAGCCTGTAATTCAGAGGTTGTCGTTTGTTTGCTGTAAGTAATATATGTTTTTCTTTTGTTGTTTTGTACATTAATCAGGTTTTCTCGTTTGAATTGTTTTTTTGTTATCTCGTGGCCTGTTATAGCTTGCTATGCGGTATGGGATTTTGTTCATTGTTGTAGGTCGTACGGTGACTTATAAGTGCTAACATCTACATCATTTGGACACTGGTGGGTAATTGACTCATTGGCCATCATATCATATCTCCTTTTTTTGTAAATATAAATATGTTTATCCTTATATATGCTTATCTTATGGCAGGTGTCGAATGATATAAAATATTTGTAGACGTCAATTCTGATGACTGACAATGTGGAGAATCTAGGTTTTTCTAGTTTCCGTTTTATGTCGACTGTCTTGACGGCAAACCCATAATGTATTTTCGTCATTTTCCAGGACAAGAATGGCAGTTTTAAAAGAAAAACAAAACGATCTTCGTTCATGTCATTAGATCTTGGTAGTTCTGTACGACTTCATCATGTTAAAAGATTTAAACAATCTTTGTCGTTCGGGGTATGTAAAAACTGTCTTAATTTAGTGGGTTTTTTTTAAATTATATGTAGATAGAAACTGATTAGATATTAAAACAACTTCTTTTATCATGAATTTATATCCCTTTAATATACATGTTTGTTAAGAAACTTTTTAATGTCATTATCATATTTTCCTATTCACATTCATGCATTAAACTGACTTTTACTTAAGTATAGTGTCCATTTTTCAGGATCAGATATATGATCAGATTATTGAATCGGAGGTTGTTGTAAATGAAACATCAGGCGACAATGATATGATAGGAGACGGAAGTCGAAGATATGCCCTTCGTACTATGACGGGGAAAAACTGTGACCTCAAGACTATCTCACATAATACTGTAAGTGTGTATACAATGCAAACCTGCTCATACTTAACAATTGTGCCCCCCTAAATACATGCACGTAATACAACAAAGAGGTAAAAGTTTCCCCTCGTTAAGCATCACGTATTATTACTACTATCAGGGCACTTGCTGGTTTTTCAGTCATTTTATATGGTGCGTGGTCGGATTTTAGATTGCCAATAGCATCGATGCACTACACGTCTGTTTCTAGAATAACCATACCATATTCAGATACGTTCGAGATAAACAGCTGGGGAAACAAAAAAAGAACAACATTTAAGACCACCGAACAAAAATAACCCAAACGATAGCAATCATTTGAGGTCAAGTTTGATCGAAGGAGTAACAACCGTTTTTTTAGTTCAGTTATTTTATTTTTATGAAATTTTTATGACAATTATCATGAAATTACTCAACTTCAGCAAATATTTAGATTGATTGATTGATTGGTGTTTAACGCCACTTCCGCACTATTGCTCTATTTCGTGGAAGTCAGCTTTTATTGGTGGAGGTAGACGGAGTGTCTCGAGAGAACCACCGACCTTCGGTACCTATATTAACGTTATATTCGTTACGACACTTGAAGACAAAGTCAAGCAATACCAGGCTGTATTTCTATACTGCACATGTTTGCAACCCTAATACTATTTTACTTTCAGGATTTTATCATTTCTATTAGAAGACCATTATTATAGCCTTTTTATCTAGGAGTACACAGGCTACCCAACATTTATTTGCATATTATATATTCAAACAAATTGTGTCAAAGAGTGTCAGTGATGGTCGTCCTGAACATGCATGAAATACTTGCCACTGAACGTTAAGTGAACAACAATCAATCAATCAATCTCAGTGATGTCTTTTAGCTCTTCTTCAATAGTATATTTAATCATCTTACCAGGTTTGTTGGCAGGACATTGCATTTAAAACTGACATTTGCAGACATTAAAAATGGCAGAGTTTTCTGTACAGACAAATCTAAATTGTATTGAACAAATGATAGATCAATGTGTCAATTCTATTGTTGAACGTGCTAAAGCTGTAACCTTTCAATCCTATTTTTGCAGATGACAGGCGTTATTAATGGTAGTTATGAGGAAGTTATATCCTGTTATCGTATCATTGACTGCAGGTATCCCTATGAATATGAAGGGGGTCATATCAAGGTAAGTACAAGGATGTACATATGTACCATTACGCAGTACGATTCAAATATAAAGGTTAATGTTAAATAATATGTGGATAATCAAAAAGTTTCAGTTATGTATTTACATATATTCCTACTACCAAAATTTCGGTATATATGAAAATTCCTGCTTGAGATAGACAAAAAAAGAAACGGTGATAGGATAGAAACAAAAAAGTGTATTAAAATGAGCATGGCAATCACACCTCACCTCCTTATTTTTATAATGAAGAATTACTACTTCCAATTACAATGTTTATATTGGTTGTTTGTTTGAGTTAAAAAAAATGTCAGTAAAGAGTATTCGACAATTGAAATCCTGAAGTATATTAGGAACTCCTTTAACTGAATTTTCTTTTTCTTTGTAGAATGCAGAAAATATTTATACCAAAAATGGAATAATAGAATTCCTTGAAGATAATTGTGACGTTGCAAAAAGACAGGTGCTCATTTTTCATTGCGAGTTTTCGTCCGAAAGAGGACCCAGGCTGTAAGTGTACGCTATATAAACCGTTAAAGTTGTCATATTTTTTCGATCGTATATGGTATACGTTGTGTAAATCGTTAAGCATCCATTGTTTCAATTTTCACCTTTTTTTTAACTAGTCTCCTTTTTGCTATTTATGATTAACCGATCACTTGGAACAAATAATGAAATTTTAAATATGAAATATAAATCTTTTAATTGTAGTTTTGGTCAAATTTTAAAATGTTAAACTCAAAAGTAAAACTTCGTCCTAAATATGCATGAAAATGTGTGTCAAAGCTATGAGAACCGTACTATTACTACTTCTGTAATTTTTCTCCTTCTAGTTGCCGATTTCTCCGTAGTAAAGACCGCCAACGAAATAACTACCCGCTTCTAACCTTTCCTGAAATGTACATTTTAGAGGGAGGCTACAAACAGTTTTACCAAAACCATAAGGTATAAAACCAGATTTTATATATGTGAATATATGAATCGTATTTAAATTAAAGTCTTTTCAAAAATACTTTGATAATTATTATTGGCATTATTGATACTACATGCCTTCGTTACTCTTTGTAATTGTCATTTTTATAACTATATTTTAGTTCCTTCTGTCAATTAGTCTCAGTATCTTGTATGATAAAACTGGGTGAAATGCAAGATTAAATTATGCAATGTCAATATTTGTCAATCTATATACAATTTGTAAATTAAATTGATGACCATTGTTGTCAAAAAGTATTCTCACGACACAATCTTAATCTTAATCCATAAATATTTCCTAGTAACACTAACACGACTAATAAATGTCTCTTATAGAATTATTTGAAAAATAGTTCAAAATGTTGTTTTCCGAACAAAATGCACTTTTTGCATAATAAAAATATTGAAACTTAAAAACTCATAAGAAATAATGACTTTGATACCAAACACAACATAAAAAGAAGAAAATGCTCAAATCCACAATTTCACGCATTTTCACATGACACATGACATTTTGTAAATAAAACGTGAATTAACCTTTTTAAACGTGCTTGTACCACTGTCGTCTTATTAACGTTTAGTAGTATATCTTGCGAATGATAGTAAGCAATCCATAATACACTCAGTTACTATTATAACTGAGAGATAATTTGTATAAAGTAAAGGGGATTATACCAGCAGCTCTTAAAGACTTTGAAGTTAGAACGATTTATGGCACTTCTGTTACTTAGAAGTATGAGCTACAATTTTTTTAAATGTTCCAGGAACTATGTGAACCGGTTGACTATTTGCCCATGCTACATAAAGACCATGTGGATGACATCAAACGATTCCGTTCTAAATCTAAATCGTGGACTGCTGGAGAGAAAAAGAGAATTCCTTTCTGTCTGTATTCCTGATGTCAGGACCTTACAACCAAGTGATCCCGAAGTTCGTTCACCTGAACTTCAAACCAAATGAAAGCAGTGCCACTAATCAGTGATTGGTCATTATCACCATAATCACTTGCTATCCAAATTAATGGTTTTATTCTTCAGTAATCGTATTATCAGAATACAAAAATCAGACACGCTGCTATATAAATATAGGGAACATGCAAGACTCGCCAATTCCGAGTCTGCTGACAAACTGTCTGTTATAGGAAGTTCGATTAGAAAACTTTTAAAGACAAGAAACGAGCTCATTTGATAGAATGAAAAAAAAGATTTAGCAGTTTCAGAGTCATGAAGCAATAGTTATGCCCTCACACTTTTATTTAATCATTTAATACAGTTTTGCTTTCAGAAATGTTTACTTTTACATTTTTCATACACAAGTACACTTTATATAAATAACGAAATTTCGAGATAAATTTGTTTTCAACTCTCTTTCACAGTCGTTAATTTTTCACAATACTAGTATACAATTTGTGTCTGACATAAATGGTCTATTTGTGAAAAAAAAACTGACTTGATAAAAAAACAAAATAAAATTAGGTGCAAAATCTGAAAGTTACATTAAAAAAGAATAATGTATTGAATTACAATTGAACAAAGTTCTATGTAATCCTGACACTTATAAAAAGTTGCCTTATAATAAGTTGCCTTACAATCTTGATTATGAATCATGTGTACCATAAGATAATTGGAAATCCAAACAGCTAATTGACAGGCACAAAAGATTAAAATAAAAGTTGGATTTCGATATAAAAACTTTCTATATGATCGTCAGTTTGACAATAGTCTTTTCAAAACAGTTTGTACCAGTGTACCATTTGAATACCGTCAGCAAAACGCCCTTCAAACAAATAAAACAAACTCAGCTGATTAAGAAGCATCAATGGCTTTCCTTAACCGTGATAGACAATCATCAATTTTATGAGAGATGTCTTTCGCTGTATTTGAATGAGATTTCGAAGGATCTCGTGAGATTTGCTGCTCACTTAATGTCCCATTGCTACCCTCCATGTTATATATATACCGATTGGAACGCTTTTTAAGTGGCCGTGTATCCATTGGTGTTGTGACCGGTCTCCCAGAGATTTTATTATGGTTTACATAATTATCAGAATGATCATTAGAATCTATCACCATATTTTTTGGACTGATTTCTGCGTCGGAGTTACTATTTTCGGAATCTATTTCAATGGCAGAATTGCTGTCATAACATTCCTCGTTTTCATCTCCTCCCAGTACGTTGATGGCATTTGTTATGCTGTTACCAAAACTGGTATCCATTTTATCATTTTGTCTGTTGTCGTCGTCCTGCCTTAAAAGTGTCAAGGCAATAGGTACCGGACATATATCAAAGTCACTGGGACAGTTAACAATCTCAGCTTTCTCTTCAACAAAAAATGTGTCAAGCTTCTCTGATTGTTCTGAAGGTTTTTGTTGCTGGTCATTTCTTAAGTATTGTTGCCAGCTGAAAAATATAAAAGTGTGAAATCAAAAGAAGACACCATACCATTTTGATTTGACATTGGTTTCTTTTATCAGAACAGATACATACATTTTTTTTCTCACAAAATCATACATATCTTCTAGTTTACACTCTCTAATTTTAGTAGATTTTGTGCTGACAAACTTCTTTTTTTCGAAAATATCATTTTTTGCTATGAGGATACTTCAAATGTAGATTGATCTGAAGATAAAATGAGTGCACATATCCACTTAGTACAACACAATTTTGACTTATAGATTCAAACAACTTCAAAACTCTAGAAAAAATGTTCCAAATATCAAAAGTAGGTTTATTAAATAAAAAGTATAAAACAACAACATTTCCTAATGTAAAAATTATGTCAAAGGAAACCTCAATACAATCTAATGAAATCTGGGTAATACTGTCAAAAGGGTAAACCAAAACGTTGTGATTGGTTTAGATTTGGATTAATCAGACAGCTGTGTTATAGTATTATGGAATTTTTGGGTATTTTGTAAGGATGTAAAATGATCCCTGTTAGCTTCTATATGCTATCGAAGAGGTCCTTACCTAGATACATCAACATTTAGTTTATCGTCTTCGCCCTTTTCTTTTTCTCTACAGAAGTAGGTATTATATGGATCTCTTTCTTCTATTGTATCATCGATTGGACCTGAAAGGTAAAGTGAAGTGCTGTCTCCAAATAGAAACAAAATCAAATACAACAGTACAAAAACACGACGAAAACATAGTTTCTTACTACTTCGTGTCGATAACATGTGTGAACTGAAAAGCAACTATGAGTATGGTCGTATGATTGTTGAGTAATATAATATAATTGAATTATAAATGAACCTACCAATTAATGTCCTTTAAAGTATTTGTATAATATTTATATATCCTTAAATAGGGATAACACAAGTTTTTCGGGGAAATATTTCTTTAAAAAAATAGTTGTAATGCAATTAGGGGAGTTAAAAAAAGCTACGTGATTGCTTTTCCTCATTACCCCGCTATAAAACTCATCACAGGTTGCCCTCGTATGAGTTTTTTTCTGCTTCTTATTTAAGAAATAACAGTACTGTAGTTGAAGAGTTACCGTCTTCAATTGTCGATTTGACGGTCGCATGTACAGTTTTACTGGCGACTCGTAGCGGAGACAGTAAAACGGATATTTGCGACCGTCAAATTAAAATTGACGACAGCAACTCTTCAACTAATGTACTGTTATTCCGATTCTAATGCATTACAAAAGGAGTAAATACGTTAGAGCTTGAAAAAATGCAGAAATTTGAAATAAAATAAAATTCCGCGAAACTTCATTAATGATTTTGGCGCATAATCATGAAAACGAGCTAATTTAAACTTACAAACTGAAGTTAATAACGTTACTTCTATGATTCAAATTTGGATACAATCACATCAATACGGCTGTTCTGAGGTAGGTGTTGTTTTATTTTCGGTAATATTAAATAAAGTTTGACTAGTTTGATTCATTGTCAAAATCAAGTTTTATTCTTTGCAAACGGATTTCATATTTTCTCTGAGTGAAGTGAAAGCAACCGACATGTATCAGGTTTTGTAGCAAATATAAAATAAAAAAAGAAATGCCGTGATCAAGCAATTTTAATTTATTTGTTATTTCAATCATACTAGTCGCTTACTTTATCATTGTCATTCCAATAATCAATAAAACGTCTGTAAATAACTAGTACAACATTCTGTTTTCTACAAAAATATTGATTAAGGACAAAATAATATTGGTGTGCCAATGACTATAATGCGTTTTTTATGTGCCGATTCGACTTGTTACCCTTGGAAACGTACAGGGAATATGAGTGAATGCCCCTATGATGGATGTTATCAAAATTTACCACAAACATTGAGCAATCAACACAACATGAGTAACCGTTTAGTAGGGCAAAAAACCGAAATCAACGCCACTTCTGCTCCTCTTCATATGCGGAACTTTAGTAAACTTAATATAGTTTTTGTTGGATTACGTTAATGCAAATCAAGTATAATTGAAGTCTAAATTAAAAAAAATATAAAAATAATGTTACAGTGTCGCATTTATAATTGCGTTTTTACATTATGTACCATATACAAGTTTATCCCGAGTTATTCCTTAAATATTTGGAAAGGAAAACAAATTTTTTCTTTTTCCTTTTCCTGCGGAAAGATAATCATATGAATCCATATAAGATATAATTTCACAATAAAATCCATCAAGCCAATCAACATCACTGAACTGAAAATTCCATGACTCGATTTTTTTTAAACCCGGTTTTATAACAACATCGTTCTTGTGTGTAAATCACATTACATAAACTGCTTGATAAATGAATTAGGTATTGACAATTCACTTGGAAACTCAACGCATACCCCCACGACACTTACTATAGAGGAAATCCTGGATAATCATAGGTCGTCTGTTCTATGGAATTTCAACCAAAGATGAAAAACTGGATCTTCCATCACTGTATTGAATACCTAAACTACATAAGTGTCCTTACAAACAACAGTATACTGCTGGGTCTTCCAAGTGCTCCACGAAACCTCTTTCTAAATTATTAACATCAATTTAATCAGCAATCAAAACCGGACTTCAAAGTTATTGTGAAACTACCTATTCTAGAGGTGGCGTGAATCAGAAGTGGATACTAAAAAAATCCAAAGATCTTTTAGAGTACATACAATCTAAGGCTCTTTTATCTTGCAATAGTATTAAAACATTTGACTTTTCTACACTTTACACAAGTATTTCCCATTCCAAACTGAAAGTCAAGTTGAAAGAGTTGGTCCTGCTTTGTTTCATAAAAAAATGGCCAACGTAGATACAAGTATCTTGTCTTAGGGAGGGATAAATCGTACTTTGTAAAAATCACTCTGATTCAAACAAAAACTTTTCCGAAACTGACATTATCAAGATGCTTGATTTCTTGATTGACAAAATATTTGTTACGTTTGGAGGACGTGTTTTTCAATAAACAATCGGCATTCCCATGGGAACCAACTGTGCCCCTCTTCTTGCCGACTTGTTCCTTTATTCATATGAGGCTGACTTCATACAGGAACTTCTTAGGAAGAAAGAAAAGAAGTTAGCAGTATCCTTTAACTTTACTTTCCGCTATATAGATGATGTTTTCTCACTAAATAATTCAAAATATGTTGAACGCATCTATCCCATCGAACTTGAGATTAAGGATACAACGGATACAGTTAAGTCTGCCTCATATCTCGACTTACATTTAGAAATTCACAATGCGGGTCGGTTGAAAACAAAACTTTACGACAAAAGAGATGATGTTAGCTTCCCAATTGTGAACTTTCCATTTCTATGTAGCAACATTCCAGCAGCGCCTGCATACGGAGTACACATCTCCCTGTTGATACGATATTCCAGGGCTTTTATTTCCTATCATGATTTCCTTGATAGAGGGTTGCTGCTCACAAGGAAGCTATTAAACCAAGAGTTCCAAGTGGTCAAGTTGAAATCATCCCTTCGTAAATTTTACGGGCGCCATCACGAGTTGGTTAACCGTTATGGAATATCCGTTTCACAGATGATAGCGGATATGTTCCTAATGTCGTAACTACAATCCCGTCCCCTTTCCCGAATGTGACCTACCGAATTAGACTTATTACTGGGTTTGTACTAACATGAGCAACACGACGGGTGGCACATGTGGAGCAGGATCTGCTTACCCTTCCGGAGCACCTGAGATCACCCCAGTTTTGGGTGGGGTTCGTGTTGCTCAATCTTTAGTTTTCTATGTTGTGTTTTGTATACTATTGTTTGTCTGTTGGTCTTTTTCTTTTATAGCCATGGCGTTGTCAGTTTATTTTTATCTGGTATCTTTCGCCTTTCTTTTATAACAATAGAATGTGTCTAGTAGTAGTATTAGCTACACAAGAATCATTTGAAATGTTATGACTGCAACTAGTTTTTTCATATAACTCACCATTTGCAGTGATCTTGTTGGTTTTATAACAAGTTCGTTTCTCAACAGCAAAATTATTGGTTGGTCGCAAAATAAACAATTCAGGGAAAGTCCGATTTGGGAAAAGACTATCCTATTATAGAATATAATTTGTTGGAAATATAGAAATATAAGATGTCATTACCTTCGAACATGTCGTCCACGTGAGATTCCTGCTCTGCTGGAGGGAACGGGAACGGCCAAAAGTCTTCTGGATGTTCCTCTCTCAGCTGTGTCGTACTTCCGGGAAGGGTTGTAGAGGCAAGCTCTGAATCATCATCGGTAGTCTTGTCTGTGTCTAAAGTGTTGCTATGATCTGCTTTCTTTGATTTCTTTGAAGACCTGGAACCATATTTTACAAACAAAATGCTATGTTGTTTGGTGCAATTACGTTTATTCTTTAACCAATAGTTCAATTACCTCACATAATATTGTTTATGAGAAAGGGTATAAATACCCTGCAAACTCTTTTGATCACTTTAAAATTATTTGCAAGAGTGTAAGACTTACGTCGCTCGCAGATTATTTTTTTCAAAATCCGCTACTTCTTTTAGATTCTCTACTACAGCAATCACAGGTTGTAGATTGAAGACCAATAAAGTCTTAAAGAAAAATTAAAGAAAAATCTACTTGACTCTTTTGCAGAACATTGCCATTTTTGCAAATAAGTGAGAGAAAAACAAATTCATACATACTGGCAGATACGACATACTTGGGCTAGTATATATGTCAACAGATATAAATAACACAAGTTGAAATTAAATGTGGAATCTCATGGTAATTCAATGATTCAGAAAAATAAGTCAAACGGACAGTTCTAAGGATGGTTACTAAGTTTATCAAATAGGGTATAAATGTTAACAAGCAAAATGTCTTACGTTTTTTTATTATCATTGTCCTTTTTTCTTGACCTCTGTGCCTTCTTTGACTTTTGCTCTCTATCCTCTACTGGCTTGTCAGTATTGTCATTAGCAGACGTTTCTGGTGCATGTGAATCTTTCTTACATACTTTATTTGTCTTTTCATTCTTTTCCGTTGCATTACAGTCTTTGCTATCCAATGTGATAGGATGATGATCTGTTTTCCCAGCTGCTTCAGGTTGAATCTTTTCCTGTAAGTTTGCAGGGACAACTGAATTCATAAAAACGATATCTGTGTACATTGAATAGAAAAAAATGAATTATTTGTATAATGCAGAAATGATAGATGAAACCAGATAGCTAAATTCGGTAATCAGCTCACTGTCACAGGGCATGAACACAAGTATTCGTCGCATACAATTTTTGCTATATTGTCTCGCCTACGAAGAATATCGCAGAACACGAAAAATAAGGTAGATAAGCTGGATAATCCATATCTGAAATACAAATGACTTATGGTCTGAAGTTTCCGTCTGGCATAGTCCGTCGTCCTTGAACTCAGTTTCACAGTTCATTTACCACTGAAAAGTAATTGTAAGGTGTACATGTGTGTCAATTTTCTTATAGCGATATACAAAATTACTGTCGTCCATTTTTATTCCATATCAAAAATAATTTTTGTTTGGAGTAATTAACGCGGTTAACTTTGTCACTTTCTTTATATGTACCTGTCCCAATAGATAATGAATGAAAATAACACTATTAATTTCGTTTGTTCGAAGCGCTTTTCTTCATAAAGCTCAAACCCAAATATTTAAAAGCCAAGTAAGTATAAGATTAATATAAAATTCGTAAGGGTTCCGCGGAACCCAGTGTCTCGCCTACTTTTTCTGTTAATCGCAGGCTCAGCAAAAATGAGGAAGTAAATCAATAAAAATATTCCTCTTGATACTATCTTTTGATTGTAAGAAGCTTCTGTCCAAGTTTGGTAAAAATCCAGGATAGTTTATGAATCTAATAAATGTTTAAAAACTTTAACTGCAGACTGAATGTAATGTTAACAGGAAGAAAACAAAATTTCCTTCTAGATACTAGCATTTGATCATAAACAAGCTTCTGTCCAAATTTGGTACAAATCCAAGATAGTATAAGAAAGTTATTAAAATTTTAAAAACTTTAACCACAGAGTGAATGTGTTGTTTCCTGGCAGAAAATCTAAGTCCATTTAAAAGTAAAATAAGGAAAAAATGGATTTATTTTTTTACAAAATTTACTTCTGGATACTATCTTATGATCATAAACAAGGTTCTGTCCAAGTTTGGTACAAACCCAGGATAGTTTAAGAAAGTTATTAAAATTTTAAAAACTTTAACCACAGAGTGAATGTAATATTTCCCGGCAGAAAAACTAAGTCCATTTATAAGTAAAATACGGAAAAACAGGATTTTATATTTACAAAATATACTTCTGGATACTATCTTATGATCATAAACAAGCTTTTGTCCAAGTTTGGTAGAAATCCAGGATAGTTTAAGAAAGTTATTAAAATTTCAAAAACTTTAACCACAGAGTGAATATTTGTGGACGCCGCCGACGACGACGCCGACGACGACGACGCCGACGACGCAGACGACGCCGATGGAATGTAGGATCGCTATGTCTCGCTTTTTCGACTAAAGTCGAAGGCTCGCCAAAAACGTACAGAGCTATATGATCAAAAAGAACATAAAAACTAGTCAAAGCTGTACATGTTTGACTTGTAGGGTTTATCTGATCTTGACCTTACTTTCGCGAGTCATTGTAATACATGTTAAATGGAGATCATCCATAACCGTCCTCACTAATCATACCTTTAAGTCTTTCAGTGACAACAGGCGGTCTTCCTTTCGGAGCTGGTATTTGAACTGGAACTGGCTTGGGG
The DNA here is from genome assembly GCF_021869535.1 of Mytilus californianus. NCBI lineage: Eukaryota > Metazoa > Mollusca > Bivalvia > Mytilida > Mytilidae > Mytilus > Mytilus californianus. Next base: position 23,485,682 of record NW_026262679.1, on the reverse strand, counting down.
TGTATTATTGTGACATTTTGTACGGCATTGTAGTCAGGTATTCCTGCTGTCTGTAATCTTGGAATGTCTTGAAAAGGAAGCTGATTTCCTACGCATGAATATAAAACATATATATATATATTTGTAGGATCCTTTTCAATAGATATTTCAGCTGATCTGTAACAATTCCATCTTCATGCCTTATATATCATGTACTGTATTACGACGCTAGATTAAAACTGACGAGGAAAGGTAACACCTGGCCACCGAAAGCTTTATTATTTGAAGCCTAGGTGGTCGAGTGGTCTAGCGCGTCAGATACAGTGCAGGCGATTTGGCGATTTGGCGATATCTCAGTAGCATGAGTTCGAATCCCGGCGAGGGAAGAACAAAAAATTTACAGATCTAACATTGTTGGGCTGATGTTTAGACGAGTTGTATATACAGAAAGTACACAGCCATGTATCACCATCACTGCTGGTGATCCAATGGATAAATCTGTTGTAGAGTTGTCACTGGTTCAGACGTACTTACATATATATATATATATATATATATATATATATTACGGATTACAAATGTGTCGAGTTTTGTGATTGGATAACAACACAGAGTTGTCAGTATATATTCAGGAATCTGCCGGGGTATATACGACGTCTTTTTCCCAATTGGACCTCAACAACGTCATCATAACGATCGTTACTAAGTGACGTAGTCTTAAGGGAGTTCGCTCCTCAGTTTGAAAATAATAAGCTTTTCAAAACACTAGTTTATATTGATAGGGGATTAATAAAGGAATCAAAAGAGCAAAAAAAATATATAGGTCAATGTGCTTGTTTTCGAGATATTTAGGTTGGTTCCCTCCGTAAAATATCCAGTATGCCTTCGGAATATACAAAGTATTGTCAAGAATTTCAATAACGGCCGGGTACCAGTCTACGAGATATTAGCCATTGAAATTTTGGCGGGAAAATGTTCTCTCTTGACTTTTCATAGCTTTATCATTGACAAGTTTAAGTTCTCAAAACTATTAAAAAATAATTAAAATTTTATAAGACTTTTACAGATGGCTTATCATTATACATGTAAAAGATTTATAAAAAGAAAAATGGGGGTCAATGGGCAAATTTTTTTAATGCATTCAAATGGATAAAACCAGAGGATTCCGAAAATCTGACAAAAAATCCAAAACATGACAAGCGAACATCCTTAAGCTATAGAGAACACTTATAGAACGTCAGAGGCTCACAGAAGGAAAAATGGCGTCTATCCGTTTAATTTAAAATCACGCAATTTATACATCAAATATTTAATTAATGTCTTAACGTGTTATTACAAATTATTGCCTGCACGATAGAATTATTTTCACAGCAAATTACAAAATCCTTCACGTATGCGGAAAACATATATTTACTGCACTTGACTCAAGCTAGCGAACAATTGTAGCGAACAATTAGCCAGCGAACAATTAGGAGGTATAACTAAAAACCACAATTTCACATAAGACAATCACGTTTTTTTCGAGCTAGCGAACAATTACAGAGACCTAGCGGACAATTATGAGAATATTCAAAATATTAAACAAAAACGAATAAAAAAAATTAAAACAAAAGGGATACCATAAAGATTTTGACCAATTTATAGAGATTGTGACAGGCAACGACTGTAAAGGTAACATAGAGGAGACATTATCGTATCTAATAAGACAAACTCCAGAATGGTTTATGTTTAAAAATCTGAAGTTAAGTTTAAAAAACTGAAATTGTAAAAACGAAAAGGGAGGAGGGGGCATACATTAAGTTGATTTTTGACCCATTTATAGAGATTGTGACGGTACACGACTGCATAGGTGATGCAGCTGAGACATAAGCGTATCTATTAAGACGAACTCCAGGATGGTTTATGTTAAAAATCTGAAGTTAGGTTGAAAAAATTGTAATTAAAAACAAAAAGGGGGATACCTTAAGTTGATTGTTGACCCATTCACAGAGACTGTGACGGGCAACGACTGCCTATAGGTGATGTAGAGGAGACATTGGCTCAACGTTTAGAAAAATCTCCAGAGTAGTTTATGTTCGAAAATCTGAATTTACGGTTAAAAAACTGAAATTGTGAAATTGACAAAATGAGATTAGGGGGGGGTAGGCCAATTTAAGTTAATTTTGAACCAATTTCAAGAGATTGTGACGGGCAACGACTCTATAGTAGTTGTAGAGGAGACATTGGCGCATCGTTTAAGAAAATCTTTAAAAAAAAAGTTAATTTTGGACCAATTTCAAGAGATTTTGACGGGCAACGACTATATAGGTGTTGTAGAGGAGACAATGGCGCATCGTTTAATAAAATCTCCAGAGTGGTTTATGTTCGAAAATCTGAAGTTCCGGTTAAAAAACTGAAATTGTGAAATTGACTAAATGAGATTGGGGGTTAGGCCAATTTAAGTTAATTTTGGACCAATTTCAAGAGATTGTGACGGGCAACGACTCTATAGGTGTTGTAGAGGAGACATTGGCGCATCGTTTAAGAAAATCTTTAAAAAAAAAGTAAATTTTGGACCAATTTCAAGAGATTTTGACGGGCAACGACTATATAGGTGTTGTAGAGGAGACAATGGCGCATCGTTTAGGAAAATCTCCAGAGTGGTTTATGTTCGAAAATCTGAAGTAACGGTTAAAAAACTGAAATTGTGAAATTGAGAAAATGAGATTGGGGGTTAGGCCAATTTAAGTTAATTTTGGACCAATTTCAAGAGATTTTGACGGGCAACGACTATATAGGTGTTGTAGAGGAGACAATGGCGAATCTTTAAAGAAAACCTCCAGAGTGGTTTATGTTCGAAAATCTCAAGTAACGGTTAAAAAACTGAAATTGTGAAATTGACAAAATGAGATTTGGGTGGGGTAGGCCAATTTAAGTTAATTTTGGACTTATTTCAAGAGATTTTGACGGGCAACGACTATATAGGTGTTGTAGAGGAGACAATGACGCATCGTTTAAGAAAATCTCCAGAGTGGTTTATGTTCGAAAATCTGAAGTTCCGGTTAAAAAACTGAAATTGTGAAATTGACTAAATGAGATTGGGGGTTAGGCCAATTTAAGTTAATTTTGGACCAATTTCAAGAGATTGTGACGGGCAACGACTATATAGGTGTTGTAGAGGAGACATTGGCGCATCGTTTAGGAAAATCTCCAGAGTGGTTTATGTTCGAAAATCTGAAGTTACGGTTAAAAAACTGAAAATTTTATTGTGAAATTGGAAAAAATGAGATTAAGGGGGTAGGGCACTAAAAGAAAAATTTGGACAATTTTAAAGAGATTGTGACGAGCAACGACTATATAGGTGTTGAAGAGGAGACATTGGCGCATTGTTTAAGAAAATCTCCAGAGTAGTTTATGTTCGAAAATCTGAAGTTACGGTTAAAAAACTGAAATTGTGAAATTGACAAAATGAGATTAGGGGGCAGGCCAATTTAAGTTAATTTTGGACCAATTTAAGAGATTGTGACGGGCAACGACTATATAGGTGTTGTAAAGGAGACATTGGCGCATCGTTTAAGAAAATCTCCAGAGTGGTTTATGTTCGAAAATCTGAAGTTACGGTTAAAAAACTGAAAATTTTATTGTGAAATTGACAAAATGAGATTAGGGGGGTAGGGCACAAAAAGAAAAATTTGGACCATTTTAAAGAGATTGTGACGGGCAACGACTATATAGGTGTTAAAGAGGAGACAATGGCGCATCGTTTAAGAAAATCTCCAGAGTGGTTTATGTTCGAAAATCTGAGAAGTTACGGTTAAAAAACTGAAATTTTTATTGTGAAATTGACAAAATGAGTTTAGGGGGGTAGGGCACTAAAAGAAACAATTGGACCATTTTAAAGAGATTGTGACGGGCAACGACTATAAAGGTGTTGTAGAGGAGACATTGGCGCATCGTTTAAGAAAATCTCCAGAGTGGTTTATGTTCGAAAATCTGAAGTTCCGGTTAAAAAACTGAAATTGTGAAATTGACTAAATGAGATTGGGGGGTAGGCCAATTTAAGTTAATTTTGGACCAATTTCAAGAGATTTTGACGGGCAACGACTATATAGGTGTTGTAGAGGAGACAATGGCGCATCGTTTAAGAAAATCTCCAGAGTGGTTTATGTTCGAAAATCTGAAGTTCCGGTTAAAAAACTGAAATTTTGAAATTGACTAAATGAGATTAGGGGTTAGGCCAATTTAAGTTAATTTTGGACCAATTTCAAGAGATTGTGACGGGCAACGACTATATAGGTGTTGTAGAGGAGACATTGGCGCATCGTTTAGGAAAATCTCCATAGTGGTTTATGTTCGAAAATCTGAAGTTACGGTTAAAAAACTGAAAATTTTATTGTGAAATTGACAAAATGAGATTAGGGGGCTAGGGCAATTCAAGTTAATTTTGGACTAATTTGAAGAGATTGTGACGGGCAACGACTATATGAGTGTTGTAGAGGAGACAATGGCGCATCGTTTAAGAAAATCTCCAGAGTGGTTTATGTTCGAAAATTTGAAGTTACGGTTAAAAAACTGAAACTTTTATTGTGAAATTGACAAAATGAGATTAGGGGGTAGGGCAATTTAAGTTTATTTTGGGCCAATTTGAAGAGATTGTGACGGGCAACGACTATATAGGTGTTGTAGAGGAGACAATGGCGCATCGTTTAAGAAAATCTCCAGAGTGGTTTATGTTCGAAAATCTGAAGTTACGGTTAAAAATCTGAAATTGTAAAATTGACAAAAACGGAAAAATTGATGAAATTTTCGTTTCCGTTCTCTAACTTCAGTTTGCCTCAACCAAATGTTATGAAACTTAGACACAATGCTTATTACCACAAAACGATCTCAACTGTATGTGGAAGTTGACTCATGCATATTTAAAATCTTGAAAAATAGACCAACACTCATCCTTAATGTTTAAAATTAATTATTTTCCAATTAATCAAAGTGACAATTTATATACCTTCAGACATTTATTGACATGTACAATATAATATTTCAGATCACTTGAAGTAGTATTGGCAGTAATTTTTAAATTGATCATTTGATTAAGCATTTGAATGGGCTTGATAGTGCTTTCTTTTTTCGATATCTCTCTTTTTGTAGTATTCATTCAAAATTCGTAATTTGTCTAAATAAACATATCTTTAATAAATAAATATCACAAAATAATAAAGAAAAAACATACGGAAACAGAAGAGAGCAAGTGGCCGAAAATGGTTTATTTATTACAATAACAAAAATAGACATAATTTGAAAGTCACAATTATGAAATGCTTACGTTTTCCCTTTTCTTTAGATTACTACGTATTCGTGAACATATACATGCAAACAAATAAATATTTTCCTCTCATTCTACGTTTAGAATTAACAATGGGAATGGAATTAAATGAGGTTTTTCTAAACATTTAATTTTATTATACTTCACGTCAAAATGCCATATTTTGATTGGCTAATACGAGGATGTTAATTTACTCTATTACCCTTCATGGAGACGCTTGATCAAGTGTGCGCTTTATTAAATACGACTCTATCATATGGCAAATACTCTATTACCCTTCACGGAGACGCTTAATCAAGTGTGCGCTTTATTAAATACGACTCTATCCTATGGCAAATACTCTATTACCCTTCACGGAGACGCTTGATCAAGTGTGCGCTTTATTAAATACGGATGGTTGTTGTGTACAAGACGTCATAGTTTATTACTTTGAATTTGAAATTTAATCGACAGTAATAACAGAACATTCAGTATAATAAATTAAATAACACATGTCTGAGAGGGTGAGAGAGCAGATTGTTACCCCTCGAAAAGACATTGTCAACCTTGGCTTCGCCTCAGTTGACAATGTTTTCTCGGGGTAACAATCTGCTCAATAACCCTCTCAGCTATGTGTTATTTATATAATGTATAATTCTGTTAATATTTGAAATGTATGCTCTTATCATTTAGTTACTTTTTGTTGGGTTGCTTAATGATTGACATTTGCACTTCATTTGGTTTTATTTATACCAAATGAATACTCATTCATTTTACAATAACAATAACAATAGGTCTTGACAGATACAAGTTCTTAATTACTTCATTTAATTTAAGGATGAAAATGCAAAGGGATACTGAATAACTATTACATCTTATTTACTTTTGTTTTAATGAGTTTGGACAGATGGGCATAAATCCTTCATTTGAAACAATTAAACTTGTTATAAAATATTGTAAGAGGAAATCTGTCACTGAAACCAATTAATCCACCTTAAAATTTGATGGTTCACACAATAAAATTCTAACCTTAGAGATTTGGTAAATTGTTTTAAATGGCTTTCTATAATCATTATCATGATCATGATAATCTATCATGTGTCTCTAGATTTCAATTCATGTTATATTGAAGAAACAGGGGGAGGCGGGGACACACACATTGAATGAAAAGTGATATTCCAAATTTAATATAACATAACCAAATAACGAAACATTTAACATAAATAGTTTAAGAAAGGTCGTAATGGAATTGTAGCAAACTTTGCACACTTTTAAATGACTTTGTAAATCAACGAAAAATACTCCGGCGTTATGGTCATTATTTTTCATAATAATTCTTTCAGTGGAATTTTGATAAAGTCGTGTATTTTTTCCTGAAAAGGTTCTGTTTCGTACACATCGCTATGTGTGATTTCTCGAAATTTCTACATTTTCTTCTATTTATCCGTAGCGAGTTAACTTCTCCAGCTAAAATTTTACCGCTGGTAAATCATTTGTTATTTGTCTCATAATAGTTAAATTCATATAATGGCACTCATACATATAAGTTTTATAACATCAAGAATCAATTTCAAATAAATTTCAAACCTTCGTTCAGTTTAATAAAGGAAATAAAATACGAAACATTCTTACACATTTTTCAAATATTCACAAATTGAACCTTATATACCCGTATATATAATGTTTTGGTGAAACACTTATATTTTCTTTCCTCCTTCATTTTCAACTGACTTGCCGATTGCAGCCTGCAACCAACGGGAAGTGCTATTTTGCAGGTTGCGGGTTGCGGGTTGCGGGTTGCGGGTTGCGGGTTGCGGGTTGCAGGTTGCAGGTTGCGGGTTGCGGGTTGCAGGTCACACATATAAATATCATATACGTAAAAAGGTCATATTAGGGGAATTAATACATATAAAATCTACCCCATGACTAATAAAGGAGAAGGCTCACGAAGAGTTAAAATTGTCCCTAAATTTTTGATGTTTTTTAAATCGGGACAAAAAACTTAAAACTTATAGAAATACTTGTGATAATACTATTAAGACAAAAATATATTTTTTTTGCACCTTCCTTTCAACTTTATGAAGCTATGACCCCTTAAATGAACATTATTTGTATTAAAGGTCAATTTTGGTAATTTTTTTAATTAATTATGCTTGGCCGCCATTCACGATCCAAAATTTTTTTATATTGATGAACTCTATATCCGCAAAATTGGAATCTTTTAGTTACAAAACATTTTGGATCGTAGGTGGTGGCCAAGGGTTTCCTAAAGCTTTTGGGTCTGAAAATTGCACAAGATCATCATATTTTGACAAAATGTCCAAAATGGGCCTACTTTGGAGAATATTATGTACTTTTATGAAAAGAACAGATTTATTTAGCAGTAAGGTTTTTGAAAAAGACCAATTTACGAACCAAACTGTGAACCTTTTGGTGTTTTATGATAAAGTTGATATTTTAGGCCATTTTGTGCCATAAGTGAACCTTGTCCTTACAATTATTTCTTACAGTACTGTGTGGTAAAAGTGTCTTGTCAGTTATCAGTTGTCAGTATTTAATTTTCTTTTTATCATAATCTTCAAATTCAATAATCATAATTTTAATACACATACATGTATCTTTTGATGCTAATCGTACTGCTCAATTGCTATTAATAGTTCTTAACATTGATTCTATAGTGAATTTAAAGTAATAAAAACTTCAAATTGACATAGGCTGAACAGGTTATATGGACACATAAATCTGTCTTAATCTAGTTACATAAACAATTAAATTCCTTTCAATGGACATTAAAAATCTTTGAGGCTAATATTAAGAAATTATTAGCTTTAAATAATTAATTGCTTTTTTTTTGCCAAAACAGAAGGGACACCTCTATTTGTCGGTCTTTACTCAGTGATTTAGCACTTTTAGTTATCTCTAGCAATTATCTGGTTTCTCAACTGTCAAGTCAAACAATAACTTTATTTTTATAAAACTTTATTCAAGGTGAGCAAAAAATACAACTTTTAAAACAGAAGTCCAACATTACTGACTGGTTTGTCAGAAAGAGACAAAACACCTCGCAAAACACGATTATTAAGTTTACGTATAATTCCTCCAATACAGAAGTGACGTACTTAGATACTGAGGTGTACAAAGGGGAGCATTTTAAATCGAGTGGTGTCCTTGATTTCAGGTTGCATGTCTTATGAGTATCTCCCAATTACAAGTGCACATCTTAGACATACTTTTCAAATTGTAATAACAAGTGAAACAAGTCGTCACTTAAGAAACAACTAGAACACACCTGCGAAATCGCGGGCTTTTAGAGTGTGGTTGAAAGTATGTAATCTGTTGTAGGATGAATTTTTGTAAAAGATTTTATGACTGGAGAATTTCAAAAACGGTATCAAATTAGAAAGGTCATAGGTACATGTACTTGGGGACATAACAATTTTTGTTAGCCCTCCCCCTTTTTTCCAAAGTCCGTTATTTTTTGTTTTTCTGTTAATTTTAATTATTTTCGCGTTTTTCTGTATATTATGAACATACATATACTATAAATGAAGTGCATTTGCTATTTACTATCAATTCCAAGTTTACTATCTAGGGCGGTCACTGATATATTATATAGAGACTCTCTAGATCTCTAAATAATATAGCAGTGACCGCCGTGGATAGTAGACTTGGAATTGATAGTAAATAGCAAATACACTTTATTTATAGTATATGCATTATCATAGTACATGTAGTATACAGAAAACGCGAAAATAAATGTCCTGTTCCCAAGTACTTATGAAAATTATATGTAATTTTAAGAGTCCTAAACGGAAGTCTTGTCTATGACTTAAGAGTCCGTCCGATGACGAAAATATTATCGGGACGCCTTTATTATCGTTTCCTCCCAAAATAACCCAAACTGAATAATCATAAGCGAGGATGACAAATGCGACTATGCGTGATACCTATAGGACACAGAGGCATGATGATTTATTTATTGTGGAAGGAAGAGAAGCGACACACAAAATGAGGTCTTCTCATTTAATAGTATAAATAGCAACGGGACTGATCTCAACAACATTTTATGACTTTGGAGAAATAAACTTATAGATAGAGGAGGTTATGATATTAAAGTTTCAATCTGCGTAAGACATTACAGATGTGAAACACAAGATTAAAAGATGCAGTACACTCTGTCAAATAATTTTAGAAAAAAGGAAATTTCACTTGCACTGCATGGTTACTAAATATATAACCCTGCAGTAATAATTCTTAACAGAGCTATTAAGAACCATTGGCATATTTTTCAAAGAGATGAATATTGTTTTGATTGATATTCAATAAAAAAGGAGTTCCAATCTCTTCCGCGTTGCACTTATTTAATATTTTCAAGTGGCATAATTTTATCATCTTATTAAAAAATCCGATTGTCCACCTTTATAGAACTTGTCCGAGATACTGCTGATATTAATCTAAAGTATAAGTTTTATAAATATCTGGCAAGAATTGTACCTGTATGAGCGCTAACGAGGCCATTTTCCATAAATTTAATTTTTCCAAGGGACATAACTCTTTTAAAAAAAGTCGATCGTCCACCATTTTAGAACTTAATTTTAACTTTGAAGGAGCATCAATTGAAAACAAGACATTTGAATAGGTAGGCTTTTGAGAAGGATCCTTGCTAAGAATGCAATAGAACTTCGCTGAAAAATTCAGAAACACCGTTCATTAAAAATATATACAATGATATACGTATGTACATCTAGCCGTTTAAAGGCAATAAGTCTTTACCACTATATAAAAACTGTGTCAAGTCTTGATGTTTTAGTATGTATGTTCTATGCATTTGTTGAAAGTTTTACCCAGATATTTGTTCAGTTTTCTCTTTTCGAACAGAAAGTGTATGTATTAGATAAACTCTGAGGGTGTTAGACCAATTAAGTGCATTTACATCTCAAGATATTATGATTAATGTAAAGTGATAGATTTCTATTGTTAGGTGTAAGTTTATTTACAGCAGAATGTTGTTTAACGTAATTGGATACCCTGCCTTTAACACATGTTGATCATAAAATTGTGTAAATTAGATACACCCTCTCATGCTAATGCCCTCGTTGTATATCTAATACTTAAACCCGCAACCTTCAACCTGCAACCTGCAACCCGCAACCCTCAACCTGCATTTTAGACAATTTCGCAACCAACAGTCCGCTCCGGTATCACTTGGTCCAACTCTTTATTGGAATGATTGAAATCTACATTGTAATCACAAGTCAATTTATCTACAAAACTACTTTTGAAATACCAAATGGTTTTTTTTCAATTCTTAATTTTCATCCTTATGATACTTTACTTCAGAACTTGTTCCTGTATTGTTATGAATTTCAGTTAATGGCCAATTTCTTAGTGAAGATTCGTCTAAATTCCATTTAATAGATACATTTAAAAACGCTTACCGTTACCTTGATGGCATTTTTGCTTCAAATAATAAAGAATTCCCTAATCATACTGCTGAAATTTACCCCAGAGAACTTACTTTAAATAAAAGTAATACTTGTATAAACAGCAATACTTTTGCTTTTTGCAGATTTTGACATATGATTACATTTCAGTTTCATACGAACAAATTCGTAAGGGTTCCGTGGAACCCAGTGTCTCGCCTACTTTTGCTGTTAGTCGCAGGCTCAACAAAAATGGGGAAATAATTATTGCAAATTTTCCTCTAGATACTATCTTTTGATTGTAAGAAGCTTCTGTTCAAGTTTGGAAGGAATCCAGGATGGTTTATGAATCTAATAAATGTTTTAAAAACTTTAACTGCAGACTGTATGTAATGTTAACTGGAAGAACAACTAAGTCCATTTATAAGTAAAATACGGAAAAACAGGAATTTTTTTTTTACAAAATTTCCTTCTAGATACTAGCTTTTGATCATAAACAAGCTTCTGTCCAAGTTTGGTACAAATCCAGGATAGTGTAAAGAAAGTTATTAAAATTTGAAAAACTTTAACCACACAGTTAATGTTATGTTAACTGGCAGAAAAACTAAGTCCATTTATAAGTAAAATACGGATAAACAGGATTATTTTTTTAACAAAATTAACTTTTGAATACTATCTTATGATCATAAACAAGCTTCTGTCCAAGTATGGTACAAATCCAGGATAGTTTAAGAAAGTTATTAAAATTGGAAAAACTTTAACCACAGAGTGAATGTTATGTTAACTGGCAGAAAAACTAAGTCCATTTATGAGTAAAATACGGATAAACAGGATTTTTTTTACAAAATTTACTTCTGGATACTATCTTATAATCATAAACAAGCTTCTGTCCAAGTTTATTAGAAATCCAGGATAGTTTAAGAAAGTTATTAAAATTTTAAAAACTTTAACCACAGAGTGAATATTTGTGGACGCCGCCGACGACGACGACGCCGGACGACGACGACGACAACGCCGACGACGGAATGTAGGATCGCTATGTCTCGCTTTTGCGACAAAAGTCGCAGGCTCGACAAAAATCAAAAGAAAACTTCACGACGACAAAGTAGACGATTTTGTGCCCTTGATCGTTTTAAAGCGTGAATTGATTGGTCTTTTTCGAGTGTTATCCTGTTTTTTTCGTGTGAATATGGTGTAAAATGTTAACAAACAGACTTCTTCTCTTTTCGTAAGACGGGAAATAAAAGTTTAAAAAAAACGTCAAAGGTAAAAACATCGATTGAAGTTATACACGTTGAATATAAAATTATCCTTAGAAAGCTCTTTTTGAATATTCAAAAATGTGTAATAAAGCCATCTGTAGGGTGTAGGTAGGTGAAATTCTAACATAAAAACCGATCTAAAATTGATACTTTAAGTCAGAAGAGCATAAGTTATGGAACAAAATAACATTTGGTTGAGACAAATTGGAGTTAAAGAGAACGGAAATGAAAATTTCAGCAATTTTTCTATTTGTAAAGGAGTATAACTCTAGAACGGTAAAAGTGACGCCACCAAAATTAAAATTTGATCTGTGTTTTGTGGTAATAAGCATCGTTTGTTGATGTGGTTCATAAGTGTTTCTCGTTTCTCGTTATTTATATAGATTAGACCGTTGGTTTTCCCGTTTGAATGGTTTTACACTAGTAATTTTTGGGGCCCTTTATAGCTTGCTGTTCGGTGTGAGCTAAGGCTCCATGTTGAAGACCGTACTTTGACCTATAATTGTTTACTTTTATAAATTTTGACTTGGATGGAGAGTTGTCTCATTGGCACTCATACCACATCTTCTTATATCTATATATTGTGTAAAAGTTTTATGACAATTGGTTGAGGCAAACTAAAGTTAGAGAATGGAAACCAATTTTGGGACGTACGGACACAGGGACGTTCAGACGGACAAGGGTAAAGTTTAATGCCCCTCCGCTACGGCGGGGGCATAATAAGCTAAATAATATTGGTAGGTTATCGAGTCTCTTTTTGTGATAAAAATTATATGTTTTTTTTTAAATAGGACGAATAGGATGACTCGGACTTTTACATTAAATTTAGCATTGGCATTATTTGGGACATACGGATGCACGGACGTACAGACGGACAAGGGTAAAGTTTAATGCCCCTCCGCTACGGCGGGGGCATAATAAGCTAAAAAATATTGATAGGTTATCGAGTTCCTTTTTGTGATATATGATTTTTTTTTAAATGGGGCGAAAAGGATGACTCGGACTTTTACATTATATTTAGCATCGGCATTATTTGGGACGTACGGATGCACGGACGTACAGACGGACAAGGGTAAAGCTTAATGCCCCTCTGCTACGGCGGGGCATAATACACTAAAAATATTGATAGGTTGTAGAATTCCTTTTTGTGATATATGTTTTTTTTAATGGGGGGAAAAGGATGACTTGGACTTTTACCTTATATTTAGCATTGGCATTATTTGGGACGTACAGACGCACGGACGTACAGACGGACAAGGGTAAATCTTAATGCCCCTCCGCTACGGCGGGGGCATAATAAGCTAAAAATATTGATAGGTTATAGAATTCCTTTTTGTTATATTTTTTTCACTAGAATTATTTCACACGCGAGTAAATGTAAATATATTTATTTTCTAAAAAAATAAAAGTTCGATATCGCACCGCTAATTCTTCTAAAATCTAGAAACAACTGATTAACATAAAAGTTGACAAACACTTAAATTGGAACACGTGCAACCTAGTTAATTCACGAGAAAGATAATAAACCGTTATTAGCTACCACAGACGAACATCTTTCAACTCTTGCCATAAACTTGCGTATCGTCCCCATAATATTTATGAATTTGACAGATGCTGAGTTCGGACAGACAAAACAATAAACATTGATATAAACATCTATTAAAATTTTAAATTCAAATCAAAGTTGTGTTTTAAATTTCGTTTTTGTATTACTGTTCTCTCATATTTTCCATTATTTTGTGAAAAAATGAAATTGTCTCAGTCAAATAATTTGACAAAGTTTATCAGAAGTTTAGCTATTACCCTATTATACTCAACGAAGCTCGGAGATAAATGTACTTTCACCCGTAGAACGTTTAACGACCGTTGACTCGTCGAAAAAAGGGAAGGGGTGTGGTTTGGTCATTCAACAAGATAATTCCAAAGCTTTCAGACAAATTACTTCTTTATTTCAGCAATCACTTCTTTTTTATTAGTAAAATAAAATTAATAGGACTGTATTATATTTCTTTCCATTTTTGGGGACCATTATTATCAATTATGTTGTGTGCAGTATACAAATATGTAATAATGTGCACGTTTACAATCATCCATGTTTTATGTGGATGGCGAAGGAGTTGACAGAAAGAGATATGCAAAAAGAATATAAAATGACATTGTCAAAGTTTTAGGACCCTGTTATTTCAATAAAAAAAATTACTTACTTCATTGTCGTGTTTGTGGACTACCGACTCAAGAGAATGTTGATTTCAACAAAGTGTGTTGTAAACGGTGTATACATACTGTCGGATAGCGGGAAAAATATTGATGTACTTTTTCATACAAGTATAAAAAGTAACATCATTCCATTATACAAGGTAACCCCCCCCCCCCCCCCCCCCTATTTTTTTTAACCTAACTTCAGATTTCCAAACATAAACGATTCTGGAGTTTTTCTAAATAGATGCGCCAATGTCTTCTCTAATGTCTCATCTACGTTACATATACAGTCGTTGCCCATCACAATCTCTATAAATTGGTCTTCAATCATCTTAAGGTACGCCATCCCTCGTTTTTACAATTTCAGTTTTTTTAACAGTTACTTCAGATTTTGAACACTCTGGAGATTTTCATAAACGATGCGCCAATGTCTCCTCTACAACACCTATATAGTCGTTGTCCGTCACAATCTCTTTGAAATGGTCCTTTTAGTGCCCTACCCCCCTAATCTCATTTTGTCAATTTCACATTAAAAGTTTCAGTTTTTTAACCGTAACTTCAGATTTTCGAACATAAACCACTCTGGAGATTTTCTTAAACGATGCGCCAATGTCTCCTCTACAACACCTATATAGTCGTTGCCCGTCACAATTTCTTTGAAGTGGTTCAAAATTTCCTTTTAGTGCCCTACCCCCTTAATCTCATTTTGTCAATTTCGCAATAAAATTTTCAGTTTTTTAACCGTAACTTCAGATTTTCGAACATAAACCACTCTGGATAATTTCTTTAACAATGCGCCATTGTCTCTTTTACAACACATATATAGTCGTTGCCCGTCACAATCTCTTGAAATAGGTCCAAAATTAACTTAAATTGGCCTACCCCCTAATCTCATTTTGTCAATTTCACAATTTCAGTTTTTTAACTGTAACTTCAGATTTTCGAACATAAACCACTCTGGAGATTTTCTTAAACGATGCGCCATTGTCTCTTTTACAACACCTATATAGTAGTTGCCCGTCACAATCTCTTGAAATAGGTCCAAAATTAACTTAAATTGGCCTACCCCCTAATCTCATTTTGTCAATTTCACAATTTCAGTTTTTTAACTGTAACTTCAGATTTTCGAACATAAACCACTCTGGAGATTTTCTTAAACGATGGGCCATTGTCTCGTCTACAACACCTATATAGTCGTTGTCCGTCACAATCTCTTGAAATTGGTCCAAAATTAACTTAAATTGCCCTACCCCCCTAATCTCATTTTGTCAATTTCACATTAAAAGTTTCAGTTTTTTAATCGTAACTTCAGATTTTCGAACATAAACCACTCTGGAGATTTTCTTAAACGAAGCACCATTGTCTCCTCTACAACACCTATAAAATCGTTGCCCGTCACAATCTCTTTAAAATGGTCCAAATTTTTCTTTTAGTGCCCTACCCCCTTAATCTCATTTTGTCAATTTCACAATAAAATTTTCAGTTTTTTAACCGTAACTTCAGATGTTCGAACATAAACCACTCTGGAGATTTTCTTAAACGATGCGCCATTGTCTCCTCTACAACACCTATATAGTCGTTGCCCGTCACAATCTCTTGAAATTGGTCCAAAATTAACTTAAATTGGCCTACCCCCTAATCTCATTTTGTCAATTTCACAATTTCAGTTTTTTAACTGTAACTTCAGATTTTCGAACATAAACCACTCTGGAGATTTTCTTAAACGATGGGCCATTGTCTCGTCTACAACACCTATATAGTCGTTGTCCGTCACAATCTCTTGAAATTGGTCCAAAATTAACTTAAATTGCCCTACCCCCCTAATCTCATTTTGTCAATTTCACATTAAAAGTTTCAGTTTTTTAATCGTAACTTCAGATTTTCGAACATAAACCACTCTGGAGATTTTCTTAAACGAAGCACCATTGTCTCCTCTACAACACCTATAAAATCGTTGCCCGTCACAATCTCTTTAAAATGGTCCAAATTTTTCTTTTAGTGCCCTACCCCCTTAATCTCATTTTGTCAATTTCACAATAAAATTTTCAGTTTTTTAACCGTAACTTCAGATGTTCGAACATAAACCACTCTGGATAATTTCTTAAACATTGCGCCATTGTCTCCTCTACAACACCTATATAGTCGTTGCCCGTCACAATCTCTTGAAATTGGTCCAAAATTAACTTAAATTGGCCTACCCCCCTTATCTCATTTTGTCAATTTCGCAATTTCAGTTTTTTAACCGTAACTTCAGATTTTCGAACATAAACCACTCTGGAGATTTTCTTAAACGATGCGCCAATGTCTCTTCTACAACACCTATATAGTCGTTGCCCGTCACAATTTCTTTGAAGTGGTCCAAAATTTCCTTTAACTGCCCTACCCCCTTAATCTCATTTTGTCAATTTCGCAATAAAATTTTCAGTTTTTTAACCGTAACTTCAGATTTTCGAACATAAACCACTCTGGATTATTTCTTAAACAATGCGCCATTGTCTCTTTTACAACACCTATATAGTCGTTGCCCGTCACAATCTCTTGAAATATGTCCAAAATTAACTTAAATTGGCCTACCCCCTAATCTCATTTTGTCAATTTCACAATTTCAGTTTTTTTACTGTAACTTCAGATGTTGGAACATAAACCACTCTGGAGATTTTCTTAAACGATGCGCCATTGTCTCTTTTACAACACCTATATAGTCGTTGCCCGTCACAATCTCTTGAAATAGGTCAAAAATTAACTTAAATTGGCCTACCCCCTAATCTCATTTTGTCAATTTCACAATTTCAGTTTTTTAACTGTAACTTCAGATTTTCGAACATAAACCACTCTGGAGATTTTCTTAAACGATGCGCCATTGTCTCGTCTACAACACCTATATAGTCGTTGTCCGTCACAATCTCTTGAAATTGGTCCAAAATTAACTTAAATTGCCCTACCCCCCTAATCTCATTTTGTCAATTTCACATTAAAAGTTTCAGTTTTTTAATCGTAACTTCAGATTTTCGAACATAAACCACTCTGGAGATTTTCTTAAACGAAGCGCCATTGTCTCCTCTACAACACCTATACAGTCGTTGCCCGTCACAATCTCTTTAAAATGGTCCAAATTTTTCTTTTAGTGCCCTACCCCCTTAATCTCATTTTGTCAATTTCACAATAAAATTTTCAGTTTTTTAACCGTAACTTCAGATGTTCGAACATAAACCACTCTGGATAATTTCTTAAACAATGCGCCATTGTCTCCTCTACAACACCTATATAGTCGTTGCCCGTCACAATCTCTTGAAATTGGTCCAAAATTAACTTAAATTGGCCTACCCCCCTTATCTCATTTTGTCAATTTCGCAATTTCAGTTTTTTAACCGTGACTTCAGATTTTCGAACATAAACCACTCTGGAGATTTTCTTAAACGATGCGCCAATGTCTCCTCTACAACACCTATATAGTCGTTGCCCGTCACAATTTCTTTGAAGTGGTCCAAAATTTCCTTTTAGTGCCCTACCCCCTTAATCTCATTTTGTCAATTTCGCAATAAATTTTTCAATTTTTTAACCGTAACTTCAGATTTTCGAACATAAACCACTCTGGATTATTTCTTAAACAATGCGCCATTGTCTCTTTTACAACACCTATATAGTCGTTGCCCGTCACAATCTCTTGAAATAGGTCCAAAATTAACTTAAATTGGCCTACCCCCTAATCTCATTTTGTCAATTTCACAATTTCAGTTTTTTAACTGTAACTTTAGATTTTCGAACATAAACCACTCTGGAGATTTTCTTAAACAATGCGCCATTGTCTCGTCTACAACACCTATATAGTCGTTGCCCGTCACAATCTCTTGAAATTGGTCCAAAATTAACTTAAATTGGCCTACCCCCTAATCTCATTTTGTCAATTTCACAATTTCAGTTTTTTAACTGTAACTTCAGATTTTCGAACATAAACCACTCTGGAGATTTTCTTAAACAATGCGCCATTGTCTCGTCTACAACACCTATATAGTCGTTGCCCGTCACAATCTCTTGAAATTGGTCCAAAATTAACTTAAATTGGCCGACCCCCTAATCTCATTTTGTCAATTTCACAATTTCAGTTTTTTAACCGTAACTTCAGATTTTCGAACATAAACCACTCTGGAGATTTTCTTAAACGATGCGCCATTGTCTCCTCTACAACACCTATATAGTCGTTGCCCGTCACAATCTCTTGAAATTGGTCCAAAATTAACTTAAATTGGCCTACCCCCTAATCTCATTTTGTCAATTTCACAATAAAATTTTCAGTTTTTTAACCGTAACTTCAGATTTTCGAACATAAACCTCTCTGGAGATTTTCTTAAACGATGCGTCATTATCTCCTCTACAACACCTATATAGTCGTTGTCCGTCACAATCTCTTTAAAATGGTCCTAATTTTTCTTTTTGTGCCCTACCCCCCTAATTTCATTTTCTCAATTTCACAAAAAAAAAAAAAAAAAAAAATCCAGTTTTTTAACCGTAACTTCAGATTTTCGATCATAAACCACTCAGGAGATTTTCTTAAACGATGCGCCAATGTCTCTTCTACAACACCTATATAGTCGTTGCCCGTCACAATCTCTTCAAAATGGTCCAAATTGTTCTTTTAGTGCCCTACCCCCTTAATCTCATTTTGTCAATTTCACAATAAAATTTTCAGTTTTTTAACCGTAACTTCAGATTTTTGAACATAAACCACTCTGGAGATTTTCTTAAACGATGCGCCATTGTTTCCTCTACAACACCTATATAGTCGTTGCCCGTCACAATCTCTTGAAGATGGCCCAAAATTAACTTAAATTGGCATACCCCCTAATCTCATTTTGTCAATTTCACAATAAAATTTTCAGTTTTTTAACCGTAACTTCAGATTTTCGAACATAAACCACTCTGGAGATTTTCTTAAACGATGCGCCATTGTTTCTTCTACAACACCTATATAGTCGTTGCCCGTCACAATCTCTTGAAATTGGTCCAAAATTAACTTAAATTGCCCTACCCCCCTAATCTCATTTTGTCAATTTCACAATAAAAGTTTCAGTTTTTTAATCGTAACTTCAGATTTTCGAACATAAACCACACTGGAGATTTTCTTAAACGATGCGCCATTGTCTCCTCTACAACACCTATATAGTCGTTGCCCGTCACAATCTCTTGAAATTGGTCCAAAATTAACTTAAATTGGCCTACCCCCTAATCTCATTTTGTCAATTTCACAATAAAATTTTCAGTTTTTTAACCGTAACTTCAGATTTTCGAACATAAACCTCTCTGGAGATTTTCTTAAACGATGCGTCATTATCTCCTCTACAACACCTATATAGTCGTTGCCCGTCACAATCTCTTTAAAATGGTCCTAATTTTTCTTTTTGTGCCCTACACCCCTAATCTCATTTTGTCAATTTCACAATAAAATTTTCAGTTTTTTAACCGTAACTTCAGATTTTCGAACATAAACCACTCTGGAGATTTTCTTAAACGATGCGCCATTGTCTCTTTTACAACATCTTAATAGTTGTTGCCCGTCACAATCTCTTGAAATTGGTCCAAAATTAACTTAAATTGGCCTACCCCCCTAATCTCATTTTGTCAATTTCACAATTTCAGTTTTTTAACCGTAACTTCAGATTTTCGAACATAAACCACTCTGGAGATTTTCTTAAACGATGCGCCATTGTTTCCTCTACAACACCTATATAGTCGTTGCCCGTCACAATCTCTTGAAATTGGTCGTAATTTTTCTTTTAGTGCCCTACCCCCTTAATCTCATTTTGTCAATTTCACAAAAACAATTTTCCAGTTTTTTAACCGTAACTTCAGATTTTCGAACATAAACCACTCTGGAGATTTTCTTAAACGATGCGCCAATGTCTCCTCTACAACACCTATATAGTCGTTGCCCGTCACAATCTCTTCAAAATGGTCCAAATTGTTCTTTTAGTGCCCTACCCCCTTAATCTCATTTTGTCAATTTCACAATAAAATTTTCAGTTTTTTAACCGTAACTTCAGATTTTCGAACATAAACCACTCTGGAGATTTTCTTAAACGATGCGCCATTGTTTCCTCTACAACACCTATATAGTCGTTGCCCGTCACAATCTCTTGAAATTTGTCCAAAATTAACTTAAATTGGCCTACCCCCTAATCTCATTTTGTCAATTTGACAATAAAAGTTTCAGTTTTTTAATCGTAACTTCAGATTTTCGAACATAAACCACTCTGGAGATTTTCTTAAACGACGCGCCATTGTCTCTTCTACAACACCTATATAGTCGTTGTCCGTCACAATCTCTTGAAATTGGTCCAAAATTAACTTAAATTGGCCTTTCCCCCTAATCTCATTTTGTCAATTTCACAATTTCAGTTTTTTAACCGTAACTTCAGATTTTCGAACATAAACCACTCTGGCGATTTTCTTAAACGATGCGCCATTGTCTCCTCTACAACATCCATATAGTTGTTGCCCGTCACAATCTCTTGAAATTGGTCCAAAATTAACTTAAATTGGCCTTTCCCCCTAATCTCATTTTGTCAATTTCACAATTTCAGTTTTTTAACCGTAACTTCAGATTTTCGAACATAAACCACTCTGGAGATTTTCTTAAACGATGCGCCATTGTCTCCTCTACAACATCCATATAGTTGTTGCCCGTCACAATCTCTTGAAATTGGTCCAAAATTAACTTAAATTGGCCTACCCCCTAATCTCATTTTGTCAATTTGACAATAAAAGTTTCAGTTTTTTAATCGTAACTTAAGATTTTCGAACATAAACCACTCTGGAGATTTTCTTAAACGACGCGCCATTGTCTCTTCTACAACACCTATATAGTCGTTGTCCGTCACAATCTCTTGAAATTGGTCCAAAATTAACTTAAATTGGCCTTTCCCCCAATCTCATTTTGTCAATTTCACAATAAAATTTTCAGTTTTTTAACCGTAACTTCAGATTTTCGAACATAAACCACTCTGGAGATTTTCTTAAAAGACGCGCCATTGTCTCCTCTACAACACCTATATAGTCGTTGCCCGTCGCAATCTCTTGAAATTGGTCCAAAATTAACTTAAATTGGCCTGCCCCCTAATCTCATTTTGTCAATTTCACAATTTCAGTTTTTTAACCGTAACTTCAGATTTTCGAACATAAACCACTCTGGAGATTTTCTTAAACGATGCGCCATTGTCTCCTCTACAACATCCATATAGTCGTTGCCCGTCACAA
The DNA here is from genome assembly GCF_021869535.1 of Mytilus californianus. Taxonomy (NCBI): domain Eukaryota; kingdom Metazoa; phylum Mollusca; class Bivalvia; order Mytilida; family Mytilidae; genus Mytilus; species Mytilus californianus. Next base: position 23,464,287 of record NW_026262679.1, on the reverse strand, counting down.
TCTCTTGAAATTGGCCCAAAATTAACTTAAATTGGCCTACCCCCTAATCTCATTTTGTCAATTTCACAATTTCAGTTTTTTAACCGTAACTTCAGATTTTCGAACATAAACCACTCTGGAGATTTTCTTAAACGATGCGCCATTGTCTCCTCTACAACACCTATATAGTCGTTGCCCGTCACAATCTCTTGAAATTGGTCCAAAATTAACTTAAATTGGCCTACCCCCTAATCTCATTTTGTCAATTTCACAATAAAATTTTCAGTTTTTTAATCGTAACTTCAGATTTTCGAACATAAACCACTCTGGAGATTTTCTTAAACGATGCGCCATTGTCTCCTCTACAACACCTATATAGTCGTTCTCCGTCACAATCTCTTTAAAATGGTCCAATTTTTTCTTTATGTTCCCTGCCCCCCTAATCTCATTTTGTCAATTTCACAATAAAATTTTCAGTTTTTTAACCGTAACTTCAGATTTTCGAACATAAACCACTCTGCAGATTTTCTTAAACGACGCGCCATTGTCTCCTCTACAACACCTATATAGTCGTTGCCCGTCGCAATCTCTTGAAATTGGTCAAAAATTAACTTAAATTGGCCTACCCCCCTAATCTCATTTTGTCAATTTCACAATTTCAGTTTTTTAACCGTAACTTCAGATTTTCGAACATAAACCACTCTGGAGATTTTCTTAAACGATGCGCCATTGTCTCCTCTACAACATCCATATAGTCGTTGCCCGTCACAATCTCTTGAAATTGGCCCAAAATTAACTTAAATTGGCCTACCCCCTAATCTCATTTTGTCAATTTCACAATTTCAGTTTTTTAACCGTAACTTCAGATTTTCGAACATAAACCACTCTGCAGATTTTCTTAAACGATGCGCCATTGTCTCCTCTACAACACCTATATAGTCGTTGCCCGTCACAATTTCTTGAAGATGGTCCAAAATTAACTTAAATTGGCATACCCCCTAATCTCATTTTGTCAATTTCACAATTTCAGTTTTTTAACCGTAAGTTCAGATTTTCGAACATAAACCACTCTGGAGATTTTCTTAAACGATGCGCCATTGTCTCCTCTACAACACCTATATAGTTGTTGTCCGTCACAATCTCTTTAAAATGGTCCAAATTTTTCTTTTAGTGCCCTACCCCCCTTATCTCATTTTGTCAATTTCACAATAAAATTTTCAGTTTTTTAACCGTAACTTCAGATTTTCGAACATAAACCACTCTGGAGATTTTCTTAAACAATACGCCATTGTCTCCCCTACAACACCTATATAGTCATTGCCCGTCACAATCTCTTGAAATTGGTCCAAAATTAACTTAAATTGGCCTACCCCCTAATCTCATTTATTCAATTTCACAATTTCAGTTTTTTAACCTTAAGTTCAGATTTTCGAACATAAACCAATCTTGAGATTTTCTTAAACGATGCGCCATTGTCTCCTCTACAACACCTATATATTCGTTGCCCGTCACAATCTCTTGAAATTGGTCCAAAATTAACTTTGAGTGCCCAACCCCACAATCTCATTTTGAAAGTTTCAGTTTTTTAACCGTAACTTCCTATTTTCGAACATAAAGTGATCTGGATTTTTTTTCTACACGATGCGCCAATGTCTCCTCTACAACAACTATATAGTCGTTGCCCGTCACAATCTCTATAAATTGGTTCAACATTAACTTTTAGTGCCCTACCCCCCTAATCTTATTTTGTCAATTTCAGTTTTTTTTACCGTAACTTCAGATTTTCGAACATAAACCTCTCTGGAGATTTTCCTAAACGATACAGAAATGTCTCCTCTAAAACACCTATATAGTCGTTGCCTGTAACAATCTATTCAAATTGGTCAAAAATTAACTTAAAATGTCCTATACCCAAATTTCATTTTGTTAATTTCAGTTTTTTTCTACCACAATTTAAGATTTTCGAACATAAACCACTCTGGAGATTTTCCTAAACTATGCGGCACTATCTCCTCTTAAACACCTATATAGCCTAACCTGTCACAATCTCTATTAATCGGACCAAACAACGTAAAGTGCACCCCCATTCCCTAAAAATGCATTGTGTCATTGTGTTAACTTATGGTCATTGTAATCCAGTTGTCTATTGAATGCCTTATGTGGATTTATTTAGTTAGGAAAGAAAAGCTTTGTATTCTTTATATATGAAGTATGGTTTCCCTTTTGTTTTAAGTTAGTTTTTTCGTTTTTGTTTAAGATTGTATGTATTCTCATAATTGTTCGCTAGCTCGAAAAAACGTGATAACCTTATGTGATATTGTGGTTTTTAGTTATACCTCCTAATTGTTCGCTAGCTAATTGTTCGCTACAATTGTTCGCTAGCTTGAGTCAGGTATTTACTGCATGGTGAGTGTTTAACAAATATCTGTACTGAAAAAACATAAAGGCAGGGTAATCCGTAATATATGTGTAATTCAGGTTTTAGACAGGGTATATAATGTGACATTCCCGGCCGGTTAGGGTTTATATACCCTTCGCCTTCGGCTCAGGGATTATAAACTCTAAGCCGGGAATGTCACATTATATACCCTGTCTGAGACCTGAATAACATATAATATCCCACGTCTTATATGGATGTATATGTTACAGGCTCTTTTTCTAAATTTAGGCATTTTGTAAAATGACTGAATTTTCAGGCAATTTATAAAATGCATAACCTTGCTAGTCATCATATTGTTGAAGCAAAATTCAACAAATTACCTGTTCAGTTAAGGTAATTTGTAGAAAACGGATATCATTGAGATACATATGACCAAAACACAACATGTTGCAAAAAAGAATATCTTGTGGCTCAGTAAAGTTAAATTTGTTTTTCAAATACCAGCTGGGTATGTATGTCTATAATTAGAGTTTTTGTGTTTCTCTATGGGGGGTCTCATTGGGGGGTTCTGATCCCGGATCCCGCTTACTGTTTTGTCAGATTCCCGTATCCCGCTTCAGTACACTATGAACGTAAGCAATTCTCATTTTTTTTGTAATTTCCCGTGTCCCGCTAGACTTCATTTCCCGTTTTCACGGCGCAATAATTTGACTTTCACGTGTCACGCTTACAAAAAATCGGCAATCCCGGGTCACGCTTAGACCCCAATGAGACCCACTCTATGTACTCACTCTGTATTTCAGATAGTACATTTATGATCTTCTTGTTACGCTTCCAGAGAGACAAATTGTTCTTACAATCTCTCCTAATACGGGCATCAGATTTAATGTACCCATTTAGAAAGACATAATTCATTAATTCTACACAGTCAAACGGATTCCCTTCTTTAGCATGCATGGGTTTCACTATAAAAGGTCATGTTTGGTTGTGATGCAAAGATATGAGTATCTTCATCTTCGCTGCCTCAAGGAATTTCTTGGGTCTGCACAATTATCTCATGATGTAAATCGACAGTAGTTTACCGATGTTCAAATCTCAAAAACCGATCAACAAGAGACAAAACCAAGACAAACTCAATAAAACCTGAGGGAATCGCATGAACTCCATAAGAAGCAACCCGAATGTTTCTGGGTAAGCGTCTCTGCTATGTATGCATTATTGGCCATGCGAAGATCTGCTTCAGACCTAATCATGTTAATGTTACTTTGAATCTTTTGGGAACACATGAAAAAGAAGATATGCATGTATGTGCTGATTGCAAAACACCATGTTTTTCGAATTTCAAGTTTTTATCAAAAAAAGTATTGACAAAACTAAATGTGTCATTGTCCGGATTTCACCAAACTATGTATTTGCAATACAATCAGGACAAAGGTGTAACAGAAGTTTCCAGTATCCAAACTTTTTATGAAACAACAAATAGTTGTCGAGTTCAGTTCTTGTGGGAATTAAAATAATCAGTAGAATTTATTTCTAATTATTAAAACTCTTTTAAAATGCAAGCGTCAAAAGTAATTAATTATCATAGATAAAACTGCTCCGTTGTTCAATACTTTCAATGGCTCAGTTTTTGTGAACATTTCATTTATAACATAATTTCAGGCATTTTGTGAAATGCCTTTCAATTTTTCCAGGCATTTTGTAAAATGACTGAAAAAAATTAGTCAATATATGAAATGCCTACAGTTTTCAGGCATTTTACAAAATGCCTAAATTTAGAATATGCCTGTAACATATATATATATTGATCAAGATATATTTGTAACGGATTACTAGTATGTTATTATAACGAGTCCTGTATGATAATGTTTAATAACAATTTGTTATATGATATTGTTGTGTATATGAAAGATGAATGTTTTTCGCTGCGTAAATTCAGTGATAATAAGTGTTGCTGTAAAGCGGTAAATATAATTAACATACCATTCACGAAATTCCTTGGCTGGAAAGGCTGTCCAACCATGGGATACTGCATTGGTTGAACGATTCGTACTCCTGGCGGACAGATAAATTGGTTACCCGGAGGTAGCATCGTTACAGGTTGAATAGGCATTACATTACGGGGTAATATTGGTCTGTTTTGTTGTCCAATGAAACTAACAAAAGGTCCTTGAGGTGTCGGTGCAATCTGACTTGCAACTATTTTTGGACGATTTTCGTTGTATTTAGTCCATAGCTGTCTGTGATTGAGAGTTGTTCCACATTCCTCGACGCCTTTCTTTGTCGATGGCTCTGGTTGATAAATCCAATCTATAATAATTGAATTATGATGCTTAAAAGAACAATATAAATCAATTCAATATCAAATTTTTAAACAAATCATGACTTTCAATTGTTTCCTTTTTGTGTTGGGTGTCGTCGTATTTCCTTAACTCATCTGCATAGTCATCTCTAGAAGTCAACCGTCCGTCAGTCTTAAATTGTTTATTTTTTTCCTGGGAAACCACTAGGCCACAGTAAATACTCTGAACTATAGAGGAGCCAACAATTCTCCAAAGATTATAAGAATGATAATTTTGAGTTTCTCACAAAAGAATTGATTTAAGAATCGATTTGATCACAATGAAATAAAGCGGTACGCATGATTATTCACCTAACAGTCATATCATTGGACTTATTGAAGTTATTCTATGGCAAATATTTTGATAAATTTTCACATGAATTCGATAAATTTTCACTTGAAATCCATTTTGGGTCCAACTTCCTCTGGTAAATCTTTTCCTCGCGGTTGTTTTCTTAATATCTTTTTAACTATCTATCCTATTCGCTTTTTATTTGGCTTTCAGCATTTCCTGATGAAGTTAAGGACAGATAAGGGCGCCAAAAGCAGAAATATCAGGATATGTTACGTGTTTAAGGTAGACCGGCGGTCTAAATCATAAACCATATAGCATCAAAAAATTAATTTAGACATGAAATCTATATCTAGATTCGATATAACGGATTACAATTATGGCATATTGCATATATTTAGAATTGTTTGAACTGCATCTGAGCATCTTCGTTTTAATTTTGATTGATTTTCATATTTTTTGAAGCACATATATGAAGAATCAGCTACTAGTAATTGGGGGGAAAAAGAGATGGTGTATAGAATCTCTACACTCAGAACCATAGGAACATCGCTTTTATCGTTGTTCTTCTCATAGTCAATATATAAAATGTAAATTTGACCGGAATAAATTAGAATATCGATGATTTTTAGGGAATGTTGTAGAAATTGTTATTTCATGAACAGTTTTCATCATTTGCTGCATGATAATGGGTTAAATATTCTAATGTATATCTGGGAGTTTCATAAGTTTTTCTGTTAATGAATTGTAATACTGCGAACCTGGGAAGTCTTGTCTGTGTCTTGCTTTAACCCTTTCTGCTTCCATGTAGTATTTCTGCTTCTCTTCCTTGGAAAGCCGACTCCACAACTCTCCTAATTTGACACTTATCTCAGCATTTGATGCATTTGGGGTTTCTTCAGCCAGCTTTCCTCTGGCTGTTCTTGCCCAGATCATAAAGGCATTCATTGGACGTTTAATCTTGCCATTCTTATTCCGAGAACTTTGACCAGGTGTTCTATACGGTATCCCAGTACCTAATAAACGTGGAAATGTATACGATAACATTTCGAGTTGCAAGTTCAATAAATAAAGAAAACCAAAACAACAACATTCAATGATGAAACATTATGTGAAGGAGAGTTACCATACCAGGGATTTTCGTTTCATCGACATCTGCAGTAGCGACTTAATTTATTGAGGATTTTGAAAAATGGAATGAAGTCGCTCATATACACTGTAAATATACCTGACGCCTGACGCGTCCGGACGCGTTCAAAATTTGTACACCGAATGTTCAATATTTTAACGTCATATGTTCATGCTTAGAGACGTGTTCAAAGTTTTAACGTTTGTGTTAAAAATATTAACATGTGTGTTCAGACGCAGTGAACACCGGTGTTCAAATTCTGATCTAAAAAAGAAGATAGTCGTTTGTCCGATTTTCTTTCCTTCAAATTGGCAAATTCAAAAAGAAATTCTTTAGAAAATATGAATGTATACGCAGGATGATGATCTTGTGAATTTTTGGCTAATATTTTAGTAATTGTGAAATATTAAACTTCCAAGCTGGCATATATGTATAGTTTATGAATTTATTTTATTATTTATTTATATATACTAGTTTTACTTATAAGTGACATAATTATGCATATCAATGAGGCCTGTTATGATAATATCGTAATAAAAATATGTCGATGTTTATCTTATTTCATGATTCGTTCATTTTATTAACATTACATGTTCAACCAGTGTTCAAATCGCTCGAAATTTTTGAACACCTCGTGTTAAAAAAAATATACCAGGATACCAAATACCGGAAACAGATATCGGCTGGCGATTTAGGCGGTTAAACGAAGAATGGATACACATAAGAAAGAGAACTGGAGAAGGGACTTCTATCCCATATGAACACGAAAGAAGTAAGTAACAAGTTAGAATAATCTCCATAGGTAGTTCGATGGCTTCCTTGTTATTTTCTCATGCCAGATATATATTTGTCAAATATTCATAACTGTTATATCCAAATTTTCAATATTCAACATAAAAGACGAATTAAAAAATGGGCTTTAGATATAAACGTAAATAACTGTCAGCTTTGTTCTGATGATTTCCTAAACTGATGAATAAACAGTCTGTCTGTTATACAGAATAAATGATGATTTTCGACATGCACATACATTAGCTGAACACTAAGTGTTAAGAACTCTAACATCAAGTGTTAAAAAATGAAACACAAAGGCATTTAAAACTGAACACCACACATTCAATTGATGAACACTAAGTGTTAAGAACTCTAACATCAAGTGTTCAAAAATGAAACACAAAGGCATTAAAAACTGAACACCACACATTCAATTGATGAACACTAGTGCAAACATTTGGAACACCATTTTTGACTTAGAAATGCATTTGTTTTTTTATTTGCAGGAATCGTTAGATTAAAATGTTTGAATTAGGAACCGGTAGCCAATAATTCCAAAAAGGTCATTTCTGCATGCTATAAAGTGGTGGAAAAAAGAAAGATGTCGAAAAAAGGTATGACTGTTCGGTGTGAGCCAAGGCTCCGTGTTGAAGACCGTACTGTGACCTATAATGGTTTACTTTTATAAATTTTGACTTGGATGGAGAGTTGTCTCATTGGCACTCATACCACATCTTCTTATATCTATGACAATATATGTATATTAATAGCTTATGTGGGTGTATCATTTCTATCTGATCACCTTAGGTCAAGAAATCGACTTTTGTAATTTATAATGTCAAAACTTGCATTTCATTGCTATAGAATATCAATTTGTACACTAATATATATCGACATTAAAGCATAACAAGCATTGCATAATTTGATGCTTGATGAAAAACTCTCTTCTATTAATTTTTAATTTTATTTTGCAGGATATATAGGCTCATAGACATTCCTTGTTGTGGAGGATTTTGACATTGGAAGTTGATAACAACACATAAAATGCCACCCAGTTGATAGCTTTAAGTGAAGATGCACTGAAAAGTGGAGCGTACATTGTATGTGATCGTACAAGAACTGTTGGAATTTGCAAACTTTTAAACTTTCATTGTGACAAATACCTATATCATAAACTATCTAATTATCACATTGACATGCTTTTTTGGTTAGGATACAAATGATGTTGCAACTATCTAGTCATGTAGGGGAAAATCATTATTTGTGATATATATTAAGTCAGTTTAAAAACATTATGTATGTGATTTCACTGACTGTTACTTGTGATATCATAAGGTATCTGGTGTACTTTTCTTACATATAATATGCTCATTTGATTACATAAAGAATTACTTGTTAAAATATGTTTTATTGTTATATTTTGCCTGATTGAATATAGTTTTTATAACAGTTTATTTAAGTTGAGTACTTATAGAAAATTATGTACGCTTGAAAATAGAACATGTTCCACATTTGAACACCATCACTTTGAACACTTATGTCAACTGTTCTGAAAGTTAACGTCTGGTGTTCTGAATCTTAACACTTTGGCTTTAAACATGTTCTATGTGCTCAAAAAGTGTTACATGGCTGTTGAACGCGTCGACGTATTAAGATTTTGAACATTCGGACACGTAAAATCGTTGAACACTAAGTGTTAAGAACTCTAACATCAAGTGTTCAAAAATGAAACACAAAGGCATTAAAAACTGAACACCACACATTTAATTGATGAACACTAGTGTAAACATTTGGAACACCATTACACGTTCAAAAAGTGTTACAAAAAAGCGTTCAAGCAGTGTTCTATTTATTAACACTTAGATTTACAGTGTAGTTTAGTTAGACTATCGTCGGACGCTCATTTTTTAACTATTGGAAAACCGTTAATGTTTTTAAATTTTGTCTAAAAAGGGAGTATTAAATTTGTCGGTACAATTGATACATATAAAAACAAGGAGATATGGTAAGATTGAAATGAGACAACAATCCATCAGAGACCAGAGGACGAAGATGTAACTTCAACTATACAGTTTCGATCTTTAATGAATATTAATGAAATGAGGTTTTATTTCTGTTTTGGTTGATTTCCCTTAATATCGATAAAAATATTACTATTTATTGATTTTACACATAATATTTTACTATCATATTCAAGACATTGAATATTGTAACTCTATTCATACATTAGAACCAGCCTATTGCAAGCCTTCATACTTCAATGGTAATGCTCCGTTTTGAAAGGTGTGTAGATTTGAAACTTCGAAATGGTTAGTTACATCACATGCCAGCCTATAATACTCGTTTGTATATCTTGCACGCGATGCTTCGTTAGAAGGTAGCCTAGCTTGCACAAAGGGTGCATATTCCGAGACTTGAAAATTATTTCTTACATAGTAGAAATTTCCATGTCCAAAGACATTTATTAAAAATCAATATACACTATTGCTGAAAGGGAATTCGTCGTAAATAGTACTAGTATACTTTGTAACATTGTATGGCACTAGTGAACAAGATTATCAATTAATCTTAAAGATATATTTAACTTTAAAGTGCCAAATTTATCAGCTTGCCTCTGGCTCATTTTCTTTTTTCTGCCTTTCTTTTGAATGTTTAGAAAATAAACAATAGCATATTCCCTCCTTTTTTATTCTATAATGCAATAGATTTAGAAAGATGGTGTCCTTTCTATATTCGCTATATTGTGGCTTAATTCTTATGCAGTGTTTAAATGACACGTATGACTTTTTACCACTGTTGAGTTCTGTTGTTAATATAAACTAGTATATGGGTCATTTTCAAAATGTTGAATTTTGAAATTTCAAAATTTAATAAAAGTTACTAGTTTAAACCATCCTCTTTATAAGCAAATTAAAACAAACAATAATTTTTGAACATCTTAATAATGCCATACAAGAATCTATTGAAACATTTTATTATAGGTGGTGCAATATTTTGTCTCTCCTGTCACCATGTTTAAAGGAATTTTCGGCTATTTAGAAAAGGTCTAGATAAATTTTCAACCTTGTTTTTCATGAACAATACGGTGGTTTTCAAGGAATAAAACTTCAAAATATTTTCTTTCAGTGTATTGATAGCAAGTTCGTCAATTGACGATGTTGTACCAAAAAATACCTCCAAAATTTGGTTTTCAAAAGAGAGGCGAAAGATACCAAAGGGACATTCAAACTCATAAGTCTAAAATAAACTGTCCTTATTTTCATATTGATTGCAGGCCCGGATTGCAGGGTTTGTTGCTCGTGCTGTTTGGATGCTGTAGAATGTGTCCCCGTGCTTGTAGTGTATGCCCTTATGTTTTACAGTTATGGGTTTTTTGCTTGTGAGAGCTACTATTAGTTTTTTTATCATTACATTTTTTTCTATTTCTTTAAATTCAAGTTTAGATTATCTTATTTGCCCCCTTCTATGGTTTCATGTCGGGGCCTTTTATAGCCGACTATACGGTATGGGTTTTTTTTCTCATTGTTTAAAGCCGTACGGATGCCTATAATTGCTTACATCCACTTTATTTTTATATTGACAACACTATGGCAAATAATGAGATGTACCAGGAGCGCATGATAAGACCGTCTCTCTTTTTTTTTTAATTTTTGAACGATACAAATTCTATAACCGTCCAAAGTGTGAAAGGACAGTTTTCGACGATTTTTCAACGAATAAAGTTCCATAACTCCGTAATGTCATATCAGAAATTCATATATAAAAAAACAAGAGTGCACACGCTGAAATGTCTCGCCTTCTTTACTAACCATTGATTTTATGTTGATAGTCCTAAATACAAAGCTTTACTACAAGTAACACATAAACTTAACATGATCCAAGAAAATAAGGTCAAGGTCAGATAAACCAAACGAGAAATACATGTACACCTTACATCGCAGGCTCGACAACAAGAGGGAGTTTATTTCAGTAGATATAAACAAGTCACCAAAGTTTCATGAAAACTGCTCAAAGCGTTTTTTAGTTATTGTCCCAAAACTGGAAAATCACCCCTTTTTTCTGAATAAAGTCCAAATATTCAAAAACTTAAAATCAGAAAAAATTTTAAAATCGAAAGAGAACTTATATCAATATATGTAAACAATTCACCAAAGTTTCATGAAAATTGCTAAAAGCATTTTTGATTTATAGTCAGAAAACTGAAAAATCCCCTATTTTTTATGAATAAAATCCCATAACTCGGAAACGCAAAATCTAAGATTTATAAAAATCGAAAGGGAGCTTATGTCAATAGATATAAACAATTCACCAAATTTTCATGAAAATTGGTGGAAGCATTTTTGAGTTTTGTTCGAAGTGTTGACGACGGACGGACAACGGTATACCATAATATGTCAAGTTTTAAAGACGGGCGTGTATAAAAACCAAAAAGACCAAAAAGACAAACAACAGTATACAAAACACAACATAGAAAACTAAAGACTGAGCAACACGAACCCCACCAAAAACCGGGGGTGATCTCAGTGGCTCTGAAATGGTAAGCAGATCCTGATCCACATGTAGCACTCATCGTGTTGCTCGTCATGTAATTAGGTCACATTCGAGGAAAAGAGGACGGGATTGTGGTTACAATAATTGGAACATATCCGTCGTCTTCTGTGAGACAGATATTCCATAACGATCAACCAACTTGTTATGGCGTCCGTAAAAGTTTCGAAGGGATGATTTCAACTTCACCACTTGGAACTCTTGGTTTAATAGCTTCCTTGTGGAAAGCAGCCCTCTATTAAGGAAATCATGATAGGCAATGCAAGCCCTGAAACTAGGAGATATATTAGACTCCATATGTCGGCGCTGCTGCAATGTTGCTACATAGAAATGGGGAGTCCACAATTGGAAAGCTGAAATCATCTCTTTTGTCATAAAGTTTTTGTTCTCAATCGACCCTCCTTGTCAATTTCTAGATATAAGTCGAGATATGAGACAGACTTAACTGTATCTGTTGTATAAGTTCAAATATCCAAACATTTAATTATGTGTAAATATATATATATATATACTTGTTGAAGACGCTTTGAACAGTCAAATATTGTCTATCCTATTACTGCAACCATTATAACAGGATAGACAAATTTCTATATTTATTGAATGCTGCTGTGAAATAACTACTCCCTTTTATTCAGTGATAATGTTTTTCTTCTGTGATATTGGTTTCCAACACGTAATTTTACTTTGTTTACAAGTGCATGTAATAGTGTTGTCATTAATAAATTTGTTGGTAACAGCTGTCAGCATAGACAGGATAAAAGGGTACGAATTTTTTTTGTTATAAATTTCTTGAAATTTATTTTCTCATCACTGTTATGCAAGAAACGTACCGTGTTCCGTGAATTTTCAGGATGCTTTGTGTTTTTGAAATCATCACTGAATAGTTTCATATTGCATGGGAAAAACAATTTTACGGTTGATACAGTATTCTAACAGGATAGACATGCATTTCATGCATTTATGCCGAATAACTTTTAGTGTGTAGGAAAAATTTTACATAAAATAATAAAGAAACTGTTATTTTTCGTTAGAGTTATCATAAACATTCTAAAATAGTTCATTTTGCCGATTTCAAGGCAATCAGAAAACAGGGAATAAATTATTTGATATTTATTACACTGACTCTGTACGAACATAAATTATGCAAAAGTCTGACTATAATATATTTTAATCTCATCACAATAGATCTAAATCATGTTTATTATTGGTGCAAAGACTCGGGAATCTTACAAACTTTCATTAAAACACCTAGAACTGCATTTTCGATTAAAAATACAATTTTTAGCATAGGTCTACATGAAAATTCGACATTTTTTTAAATGGCCCATATAAGCTTGTGAGAAATCCGTTTGCACCACAACTCATTTGAGACAATAAAACGTTTGCACGCCGTCCATTTGTTTTCAAGCTGCTTAGTTTCATTTGCGCTAAAAATATATAATATTGCGCGAAATTCTTAGATAAAATCATATTTTACACTAGCAACGTTAAATTGTATTGTTTTTCTGCTTTATATATTCTAATTCTTCATGCAACAATAGTCCCATTCATTTCATAAATGGTTGTATTAAGGTTTGTAATAATTTACTAAGAACTGAAATATGTAACTGTTACATATTAACAGATAAACAAAGATGATTTGATAAATATTCATACAGGTGAAATGAATTGACGCAACTGAATTCCGTATTCTGGCGCGGGGCCTCGGTGGCCAAGTGGTCTAAGAAGTTTATCTATACAGTAATCATTAAACTGTAAACATTGAGGTTGTAAGTTCGAGTCCCACCCGTTGCAGGTGCCTATCTTAATTGAAAAGGATTGTCAGTCTTCCTCCCGAAGACGGGTGGTTCTCTCCTGGTACTTCGACAACAAAAACTGTTGAGCCATGAGTGTTGAAAGTGGCGTATATCCAACAATCAACCAATCAAACATTTTCTGGCGCAATTTTTTGGAAAATAAAGTTTGACGCAAATAATATATCCCTTAATATTGCAATTGCCGCAAAAGGACTGCTGCAATTTTATTTTGATTCATGTCTCAACTTATATTATATGTAGGCAAATGTATGATCATGTATCGGAGAGGCAATTCATAATAAAAATTACCAATATATGTAAACCCAATAACATACCTGGCATGAGAGTTGGTGCAGGATGCTTTCTTTTTGCTGGTAGATCTTCTGGTAGAAATCTTCTTTTTATAGATCCATCTGCTGACATAAAGAAAATCTCTGTTTTCTGGCATTCCTGAGGATTAGTGGTTTGAAATGTTGTTGCAACATTTAGCGCATTTGCAAGTATCGGCATTTTGTCTACAGGCTCGGGTGAATGACGTACAACTGTTTGCGCTTTTTCAATTCCCTGTCCAACTTTTTGTGTTAAATCAGCCGCATTTTTATGATTTGTGCAATGTCCGTTTTCATTTCCCGGTGATAAAGTTTTGCTGATTTCATTATCAGATGAAACATGTTCTGAAAGAATTTTGAGAACTTGAGAACAAGTGCCTAAAATGTCTGTTGACATTATGAATCTCAGATTACTGTACTTGATTTACCTTCTACAGCTTATAGTATTGTCAGTCTGTCAAATAGCAATCCATCGATTTTCACAAGTGCGTGGTTTATGTGTTACTGGACGGCACATTTCATGCGATTGTCGTTAATTCGACGTCATAATATTGTGTTTTGTCGACGTCATCAGACAATGTGACGTTCATTATCGCCAAGTTAACGTTTTCCCGAATATTTCATTGATGGTTTTGACAACGATATGAAGTTATTGCAGTTAGTACTTCATTGGTAAACGTGATTTGGTTTAGGAGTGGTGAGTTTCGCATTGGAATTTGTGAGGGGGGTCTCATTGGGGGGTTCTGATCCCGGATCCCGCTTACTGTTTTGTCAGATTCCCGCATCCCGCTTACACTATGTACGTAAGCAATTCTCATTTTTTTGTAATTTCCCGTGTCCCGCTACACTTCATTTCCCGTTTTCACGGCACAATAATTTGACTTTCACGTGTCACGCTTACAAAAAATCGGCAATCCCGCGTCACACTTAGACCCCAATGAGACCCACTGTGAGTATTTTTCAAGAAAATTTTGTTATTTTCACTCATGGATAAGTCCTCCACACCGTGTTTGCGTCAACTGATAAAAAAAAATAATCAGACGAAAGAAAAGAGGCGAAAGAAGGGATAGACAAACTCATAAGTCAAAACAATCTGACAATGTCATGGCAAAAAACGAAAAACGAAAAACGGCAAAAAGACAAACAACAGTACACATAACAGAGAAAACTAAAGACTGAGCAACAACAACCCAACCAAAAACCGAGAGTGATCTCAGGTGCTCCGGAAAGGTTGAAAAAAGATCCTGCTGCACATGTGACACCCGTCGTGTTACTCCTATAAATATGTAGATAAGTTTTATCAAGTGATTTAGCATCACGCAATAGCGGATTGGTACCCCTCGTCCTGATCGTTACAATATTGAAGGTGAACATCACTTTAAAACAGCGAAAGAAAATTCAGTGTTTCCAAGCAAATTTTATAAATGAAAAAGAAATTTCGTTAGCAACTCCGGGAAATTAGTATGACAGGGTTTCAGGCAAGGTATTTCGGTTTACTATATATGATAAACGCATTTTTCTAGAGGTGAAAACTCGGCAGGTTACAAGCAACTCACAAATTGAATAAAAGTCCGAAAGTTTGTGAAGTTTGTGAGTCTAGCGGTTTACACATGCATCAATAACCTATAGAATAAACTGCTTCGCTGAGCGCAGCTGGATACGCCCGCAGAGGTCCAACCCTGAACAGTTGGCGCAAAAATGGACACAATATTCAAGCTTGATACAGGTCTGAATTTGGATTGTAATTAAATACTTGATATATTATAGGTTTCTGAATAAATGTAGTCAAAGAACTTGAAATTGGTTACATGAAAGATTTCTTGCTGTTGTGCAATACACTGTGCTGTTGCGCAATACTGAGTAAACATGTTGTCAGACTATTAACAAATAAAATCTTATAACTCGGAAACGTAAAATCGAAAATTTATAAAAATCAAAAGGGAGCTTACAAAAATAGATATAAACAATTTACCAAAGTTTCATAATAATGCTGAAAGCATTTTTGAGTTATTGTCCGAAAACTGGAAAATCCCCCTTTTTGTAATGAATAAAACCCGATAAATCGGAAACGTATAGTCTGAAATTTATAAAAATCAAAAGGGAGCTCATGTCGATAGAAAAAATCAATTTACCATGGTTTCTTGCAAATTGGTGAAATTGTTTTTGAGTATTGTCTGAAAACTGAAAAATCACCCTTTTTTAATGAATAAAACCCTCAAACTCGGAAACGGTAAATCCGAAAATTTTTAAAAAACGAAAGGGAGCTCACGTCAATAGATATGAACAATTCACAAAAGTTTCATGCAAATTTGTGAAATTGTTTTTGAGTTATTGTCCGAAAACTGGAAAATCCCCCTTTTTTAATGAATAAAACCTCAAAACTCGGAAATGGTAAATCTGAAATTTATAAAAAACGAAAGGGAGCTCACGTCAATATATATAAACAATTCACCAAAGTTTCATGCATATTGGTTAAAGCGTTTTTGAATTAATGTCCGACATGTTGACGACGGACGGACGGACAGACGGTCAACGGTATACCATAATACGTCCCGTAAACGGGCGTATAAAATATGTTTAGGTAATCCTTTTTATATACACCCGGAATGAAGTTGTCACACCAACCATATTTTTTTTCACAATTCAAATCATAACATATAATATTAACATATAATATTATTTATGACCCCGACAGTATATAAATTAGGCCTTTGTGTTTTTGACATGTCCACAGGCATGAATAACTTTTAAATTTGAAGAAAAGCTACTCCATACTAATTGCAGTTTGTATGGCTATTTATACTGGTTTTTATAAATTATACTTGGTAAAAGGGAGAAAAAGTAATTTGAAATAGAAAGAATTTAATAGCATAAACTTCGTTTGAATTTTTTTATTATTTTAGTCATGCCGGGATCTTTTAAATAGCTGACTATACGGTATGGGTTTTGCTCATTATTGAAGGCCGTACAATCACCTGTATATAGTTGCTTAAATCCGCTTCATTTGGACATTGTTTGATAGTTATCTCAAGGGCAATCATATCTCATCTCCTTATTCTATATGTGTACACTCCGCCAAGTCTGTCTTTTGCAGTTTCGGATTTCACATGTTGTATTGGTTGGAGTTGTAAAGATATATTGTACATGATTTATCATTTTTATTTGAACAACAGCATAGACACAATTTCTACCTAAAACGTGATAGAAACAATTCTTTCTCTTGACCTTCCAGTGCATCAAATTTACGATTGGCCGATTTAGGCTACGCGGATCTGGCACATGAATGAAAAAGAGCATATTTTCTTTACATGTAGTTCACTTGGAAATCAAGTTAGTTTCGTAGTTATGTCATTGGTGTCTTAAAAAAAATCTGCAAATCTTAGAGAATGTGCTTCTTATAAGAACAATGATTTTGAAAATATCTTGTCTGGCCGATTTATTGTTACTTGTGGGTATAACTTTGTTTACATTTCCATAAAGCTATGTGTGCTTATTCCATGTATAATCCTACAAAATATTTTATGAAGGAAATGTGGATTAAAACAAGCTCGGTAGCTAAGACTTTCTAATACTAGTATATATTTTAAGCATAACCCGATATAAAAATATATGCATGCAACGCCTATCATTTTTTCGTTTAAATTCCTATACAACCTTAATAAAATGCTTCGCCGGGCGCAGCTTGATACGACCGCAGAGGGCGAACCCTGAACAGTTGGGGCAAGTATGGACACAACATTCAAGCTTGATACACACTGAATTTGGATTGTGATTAAATATTTGACACAGCATAGGTTTCTGACACAGAATGAATGTGGTCTAAGAACTTATAAATTTTTAATTTACCTATTCAAACCATATCATTATTATTTGCTTTTAAATATAAATCAGAAATAACCAATTTAAAATGGAAAATTTTAAAGAAAAAAAAAAGAAAAAAGAATCCCTCCCCCCAAATTTTTTCAACCCCCTTATGATTCATCACCCCCAAACTCAATCCCAGCCTTCCCTTTGTGGTATGGTACCTTGCAGTACAATTTCAGAGAGATCCATACACTTGAACACAAGTTATTGTCTGGAAACTAGAAAAATGCTTGCTTTTTTGGCCCCTTTTTGGCCCCAAATTCCTAAACGTTTAGGGCAATTACCCCCAAACTCAAACCCAGCTTTCCCTTTGTGATATGAAACCTTGTAGTACAATTTCATAAAGATCCATACACTTACACACGAGTTATTGTCCTGAAACTAGAAAAATGCTTGTTTTTTGCCACTTTTAGGCCCCTAATTCCTAAAATTTTGAAGCAGTTACCCCCAAAATCAATCCCAGCATTCCCTTTGTATTATGGTACCTTGCAGTATAATTTCAGAGAGATCCATACACTTGAACACAAGTTATTGTCTGGAAACTAGAAAAATGCTTATTTTTGCCCCTTTTTGGCCCCTTATTCCTAAACGTTTTGGGCAATTACCCCCCAAACTCAATTCCAGCTTTCCCTTTGTGATATGGAACCTTGTAGTACCATTTCAGAAAGATCCATACACTTACACACAATTTATTGTCATGAAACTAGAAAAATGCTTGTTTTTTGCCCCTTTTTTGGCCCCTCATTCCTTAAATTTTGAGGCAATTACCCCCAAAATCAATCCCAGCATTCCCTTTGTGATATGGAACCTTGTGGTACAATGTCAGAGAGATTCATACACTAACACACAAGTTATGTCTGGAAGTTAAAAAAATGCTTATTTTTGGCCCCTTATTCCTTAACTGTTGGTACCATAACCCCCAAAATCAATCCCAACCTTCCTTTTGTGGTATTGAACCTTATGGTAAAATTTCATAGAGATCCATTCACTTAAACTAAAGTTAGAGTGCGAAAACCAATGTGTCTTCGGACGACGACGACGATGATGACGACGATGCGACGACGCCAACGTCATACCAATATACGACCGCAAAATTTTTTTGCGGTCGTATAAAAATCATAATCGTTCGCAAGCAAGAGTTTGTGATAAAAAATAAACAGGTGCGCCATGAGCGCATGATACGCCCGTCGTGTTTTCAAAGAATAAAGTTCAATAACTTCTCAATGTTATAGTCGTGTTTTCAAAGAATAACGTTCAATAACTTCTCAATGTTATACCAGAAATTTATAAAAAAAAACTAATGGGAGGTTATCTTAATAGACATAAATCAGTCACCAAAGTTTAATGAAAACTGCTCAAAGCACTTTAAGCATATCGTCCGAAAAATTGCAAATCACCCCTTTTTTATGAATAAAATCCCATAACTCGGAAACGTAAAATCTAAAATTCATAAAAATCAAATGGGAGCTTACAACAATATATATAAACAATTTACCAACGTTTCATGAAAACTGCTGAAAGCATTTTTGAGTTGTTGACCGAAAACTGGAAAATCCCCCTTTTTTTAATGAATAAAACCCCATAACTAGTAAATGTAAAATCTGAAATTTATAAAAATTGAAAAGGAGCTTATGTCAATAGATATAAACAATTCACCAAAGTTTCAGGAAAATTATTGTCCGAAAACTGGAAAATCCCCCTTTCGTAATGAATAAAACCTAAAAACTCGGAAACGTAAAATATAAAATTTATAAAAAACGAAAGGGAGCTCACGTCAATAGATATAAACAATTCACCAAAGTTTCATTCAAATTGGATAAAGCGTTTTTGAGTTGATGTCCGACATGTTGACGACGGAAGGACGGACAGACGGACAACGGTATACCATAATACGTCCCGTAAACGGGCGTATAAAAATAATTGCAACGCAACAAGTTTTTGTTGTCTAGAATCAGCAAAAATTCACGTTCAAGCTATGCGTATCATAAATCATTACCAAGGAAATTTAATTTTTATAAGGTCCACCTATTTTCGATATTTTTCATTCACTCATTTTTAAGATCGATTTGTAGAACATTTAAAGAAACATAGAAAACGTAACATAACAATCATTATAGAAAATCACTGAACTCTCATTAACACCTGCACGAGAGACAACAACATCCAAATAAAAGGAGAGCAATGTCAAAATGTAACAAATTAAAGAATGCTCGCTATAACCGAATTGAAATTATGATGTTTTATTCTCTAGCTAGTATCGGCAGCTATACTCCGGAGGATATTTCATATACAGCAAAATCATGAATATATCAATCTGGAGAAATTCTTATCAATATAAATTTATGAATAATTCAAAACAGGATGGTATATATTCGTCTGATATCTCTAATATTGTCAAACGACCTTGCCCTCATTTCAAGTGGTAATCTAAGTTTGTTCAGTAAAATTAAATAAAAACATAATTTATCATTACTTTTTGTAGCAGATGCATGCTTATGCTGTAAACTTTTTAGTGAACGAAACAATGTTTTTCGTGATATCTACGGTTTTTTGTTGAATCTGCAATAAAGAAGAGAGAAATGATCGGCAGTCCTTCACGTCACCGGATCCTGTTAAAATACTAAATATCCTATTGGCTAAATGACCAAGGATATCAGCATTTCCTCGAAGCTGTGAACATTTAATACCGGATTTTATAAGTTTATCAATAAAAACGTAGCAATATTCTGCCATGTGATGAAGCTCAATGTAAACTGATACCATATTGTTCAGTAATTCTTTAATCTTTTCTTCCACATCTGAACAAATAGAAACATTATCTTCTGTGCCATCGAACATTTGAAAATATAGTGGTCCTTTCCTTTTGGCTATGTTTTTACATTTAAATTGAATCTGACGAGAGCCTGTTCTCAGTTTGCTTATTTTTATTGGATGACGACCTTTTCGATGGTTAACGGCTTGTTTGTAATCTTCACTCCTATTTTTATTTGATACATTAGAAGACTGACCATCCATTTCGGTAACCCTTAGGGTAGTTGTTCCTTTCATGTCTCCATTACTATACTGATCGCATTTTTCACTCCATATGTGGTTGTTTGGATACGTGCCCAAACATCCCCAGCAGAAACTGGCTCCGCATGCACAACTCATTAAAAAACAGCCACCCAGTTTCTCAACGAACCTTTTACACTTCGGACATGATTTCCCACGGACTTTTACAAATGATGGTGATATGGTAATGTCGTCACCAAGCAATTTTAATTTTTTCCAGTAGGCCGGTGCATTATCACATGGTACAGGCCAGTGTGGTGGTTATAAGCATTGGAAGCAAATATGTGCTCCACACTTACACGCAACATCCTTCGCTTTTTCAGGATTAGTTACTGTGATTACCCTACAACAGTTTGGATTTGGGCACCATTTAGCATCAGAAGCCTGCAACTTTAGGTCATGCTCACGTCGTTTTATACCAAGTACTTCGAATACGTTTATAAATGTCAAAAGTACAGCGTCAGCGACGGTTTCTTTGCATCCATGTTCTGGACAAGTTATGTTCACAGAGCCCATATCCATACGCGATCTGCAGTGATCTATCCAACATTCATCACAGAACCAATGTCCACATGATGAAAGAGCTGTTCCAGGTTTTCCACCTTCAGCTATAAAATCAAAGCAAATTCCACAATATTCTGACGGAATACATTCGAAACCGAGTTCAACAACTGTTACATTGTCGCACAACCTGTTGTTGAAAATGTCTTTAAATAACGTTTTTCGCGTAACAAAAGATACGTCTTTCTTAATTTTCTGACAGTTGTTCAAATTCTCAAATTTCATGGAAGTACTTTCTTTCGGGGTAGTTTTTCATTTTCTATAAATCCGTCAGTTGACATCATATCTAGGAATGTCACAGCTCTGTGTAAAATATCTTCTACGCAACCGTTGTAATAGTCAAACATTGTCAAAATTCTAAATTTTTCTGTGTTTGTTCCAATATTAAGACATACTCTAAATACGCTGTGTGTCTCTGTATTGTTAACATCGTATTCATCATATGTAAATACAACGCAGGAGGTCAGATCCCATTTTTTAAAGATTTCTGCTTTCAAACATCCGGAGGTTTTCAATCTCATTGTCATTCTGTCGCTGACATCGATTAGAAACTTTCGAGGTGAACAGGGACATTCCACATAACTTTTGCCATATCGTTCTTTCAGCAATACACACTCTACCTCACTTTTTGGAAGTAAGACAAAAACGGGCTCCATTATTTTTCTATTCTCATTTAAAGCCACACTTGTAGGTTGTTCAATTTGAGGGGTTTCTGCCGTAATCTTTGGTTCATATATTTTTCTATCTTTACATTCGAAAATCTGCTTTGGAATATAGTTTATGTTGTTTCTTTGGCACAAACTTTGCATTAAAGCAGCATGTATCATGATATCTTCTAATAGTTCTGTGTTTGTTACGTCTTTCTTATTGGCGTTTTCGTACAGGTACGAGGAAGATTCATCGTCCAACTCTGTTTCCGTTTCGGATTCGTCGTCAGAGATATCTTCAAATGATTCGCAATATTCGTCATAGTATTTACCAACACTGAGTTTCTCCCTCTGTCTCCTGCCTTTTGTCGTTCGGCCACGCCCATTTTCAGGTTTATCAATGTAATGCCCGACATATTTTGGATTGTGAAGAACTGAACATGTTGATGGACTAGGGTAAACGACTTCAATCTGAAGGATAGGTTGTGTACCTGTTTTGTCATCTAGTCTGCTTTGAACTACGACTGATTCTCCGTTGAAATAGGTTTTCTTTTTACTTTCTATTTTCTTTGTATCTCCTTTTGACGAATAGTACCCAACAGTATGACTTTTCTTTGCGATGTCATGGGAGACAATTAACTTGACGTTTGATTTCAAGTCCTTGTAGCTTCCTGACAAAATAGAATTTTTAAGCATGTCCGGAAGTTCCCATCTCCCCTTTTTATTGAGCGAATACACCACATCATCTCTATCCATATTTAGATCTTCCAAAATGGTATCTTTCATTACTGTTGGACTCCATGACTTTCTTAGAAGACAAGATCTCCTACTGTATGTACGATTGAACCTACAACGTAATACCAACATTATAATTAATCGAAATTTTGATTTTTTTTCATTGAAACAAGCTTGAATTTCCTAGACCCCCCCCCACCCACCAAACAATGAAGTGAGCGTAATCTATGTATTACTAGTAAATTATTAAGTCAAGGAATTCGTTACCACAAATTACTTAAAACCTTTACTTAATTCTTTCATAGATACAAAGATTTGGTCTGCAAGTTTGGCTGTACCTGTAGAAAACTTATTTCAACCGGAATAGCACATCCTAAATTTTACGGTGATGTTGTAAACCGAGCCCGGAAATTAAGATACGATCCGGGTAAACTTATCAATCCTTTAAATAAACTTATTCTAAAAGGTTACCTATTCAACACTGTAATTAAATCTATGAATATTGATTTTATTGGTATAAATTAATATTGATTTTGTTATCAGTAAATTAAAACCATACTTAATATTACACATATGTACTTTCACTGTACTACAATCTGTCGATAACTATAGTTTGGCATTGCACAAGGTCATGTTTTTCTCTGACTGTTAATGACGTCTTTACACTAAATCCATTGGATGTTGGATGTATACTGATTGATATTTTAGTCTTAGATACATGATTTTTTTCGTTAGTTGTTATTGGCTTTGAACTAGCTGTCAGTAACTGCGAGTACTCTCAGATCTGTACTTAGTGTCTTTTTGTTTTTGGGATGTATAAGTACCCGTCCACGTCCACTCTGTGTTTTTGTTAGATGTATTTCTATTTGTATCCATCTGATGAGTTAAGCCTTTTTCAACTGATTTTTATAGTTTGTTCTTATGTTGTACTGTTACACCAATGTCCCAGGTTAGGGGAGGGTTGAGCGCTCACAGACATGTTTAACCCCGCCACATATTTTATGTGCCTGTCCCAAGTCAGGAGCCTGTAGTTCAGTGGTTGTCGTTGGTTCATGTCTGTCATATTTGTTTTTTCGCAAATTGTCTTGTTATAAATTAGGCCGTTAGTTTTTCTCAATTGAATTGTTTCATATTTTTCTTGTCGGGGCCTTTAATAGCCGACCATACGGTATGGGTTTTTTCTCATTGTTGAAGGCCGTACAGTTGCCTATAATTTTTTACATCCACTTCATTTGAACTTTGGTGGATAGTTGTCTCATTGGCAATCATACCTCATCTCCTTACTTTTATAAGTATTATACATATTACTGATTAACTAATGGACGATTTTAGAATCAAAAACTTTATTTGTTAAATGGTTGAAACATATTTTCGACTGTAATTCTAGCTTCCGAACAAATATAAATATTTCGAAACCTTTATTCGGCACTAATATCTATAGTTTTAATAATTCACATGATTTTATCTCAACATGGTGTAAGAGAAGTTTGACCGAGGACGTTTAATTGTTTTGACTTGTGAACGAAACGATTGGATACACGTTATTATTATAACTTAAAATAATCCTCTCGAAAAAAATTTAGACCAATATTCAAAATAGAAGCAAATATATAAATACATAAAAATAACAATTTAGAAAAAAAACAATAAATAATTTTAATATGGATAACAAAAAACGATAGAAAGACATTTTGATACGAGTACATTAATTCTGATTTGATTGTAGACATAACTATTTTCGCCTGATCCAAATAAAAAATGTTCTATGAGATATTGCTTATTTTGAGGACAGTAAAACAAGGTGTGGGGGGGGGGGGGGGGGGGGGGGGGGGGGGGTCGAGGGTCTTTTTAACTTGATATTCAAGATCATATTATTTTTGTTTTCCGATTTTATATATTTATTAGATGTTTATCATATTAATATAATTATTTCATTTTATTCAACTTAATTTCTCATATTTTGCCGTAAATTGCTTTTTATGCCCCAATGAAATAACGTGAAAAAGCAGGACTATATTTTTCATTGACCTACCTTGAATTGGATGCTCTGAGGGTGTTCCCGGAGTGGACACCCCTTTTGGAAATTTTCTGCACCATTGTCTCGTGGTTCAACGCTTTTTCTGTTCTATTCTGTTGTTAAGAAATGTAGTTGGTAGTTATCTATTTATACTGTCGTTGTATTTCAAGCTTCTGGTGCAATATTTAAATCAGTCTTTTAAAAGGACAAAATTTATGTTATTACCTTAAAATAGAACTTTGCTATAAATAGGTACCTACTCTGATATCTGCCTCGAATTAAAGTAAACATACGAAGAGTTCCGATGATATTATTATGATATCGCCTTAAGACCTTTCAAAACAGAATAAAAAGAACGAAATATTGATTTTTAAACGACTGTGACAATGTATTACATCGAGTTTCATAACTGGAATATATATATATATATATAAACGCCTAAAAAGTGTACACAACAACACAAATAACAAAAAAAAGGAACTATAAATGTAATTATTTATAAATATTTCGGATAACAGATATCCTTCATCAGTAAATATGATTGTGATGTTGAATGAATCATATATCAGTCTACTTAAATTAAACTATAACAATCTTGAAATTTATACAATAAAAAAGTCAAACTGAACATCAGGTAAGACGCTTGCACAATTCTAAATATGTGTTAAACACGACATAGGTTATATGACTAATTACAGCAGAGAGTTCAAGTATATGCTTTAAATAAAAATAATAATGTGCGATATGAACTAGCACAATGCTAAAGCTTTAACGGTGACGACAGTTATGATGTTACAAGAACGATTGCGTCAATAAGAATTCCAAATAAACAGCACTGAACGATCTAAATTTGTAAATATTTCAAATTTGACAACGGTAGAGTAGTTACAACAGAGTCTGCGTATTTAAACATCGCAAACAAACGGCTGTTTAAATATGATAATAAATTTTGACTAAGGTTAACTAGTTGAACGTGGCTTGGCACTTTTACATCCCTCAAAAAATTAAGCAATTGGTATATTCAACAGATTTTAGAGATGAGTAAAGTAAAGAAATAGAAACAGAGACTGTAATAATAAGTAATATAACCCAAATGTGAAGCACTGCATGGAGTCGAACTACATCTTTTCATTTATCCCATTTGGTGCCAAAGTTGTTAATTTTCTTATCCAAAATCTTTCCCGAGTGAGTCTATCCTCCCTAGACCAAGCAGAGTTGTGGTCAATGATTGTAATGGTCAGTCGATTGAGATCTACCTTAGTGTGGCCAGGGGATCTCAAATGTCGACTGAGAGGGAGGTCTGGCTTGCATTGGTAGTCGCTACGATGACCGTTCATTCGTTTGTGAAACGGCTATTCTGACTCGCCAACATACTGTTTACCACATTTACACTGTAGGAGATAGTTAGCATCAGCCGAGATGAACTTTTACAATATAAAGTCAAAAAGGTCAACAGGAGGGTGCCTTTTGTGTTGACTTACCATCCAAAATTTGACAACTTATCTCACCTAATCCGCGAAAATTGGAAAGAAATCGAAAAACATCCTAAACTATCCAAGATCTTTCCCGAGCCACCTGTACTGGCTTTCCGTAGGCCCAAAAGCCTTAAAGACTTGCTGGTGAGAGCTGATTTATCCTCTCAAGCAGGCTCTTCGTCTGTGGGCTCTTGCAAGGGTTGCGGGAACAAACGATGTCTGACTTGCAAACAAATACTGGTTACCCAGACTTTTAACAGTCACTCCACTGGTACAGAATACACCATATTTTGCAATGTTAATTGCAAGACTACAAATGTTGTGTATCTCCTA
The DNA here is from genome assembly GCF_021869535.1 of Mytilus californianus. Lineage (NCBI taxonomy): Eukaryota > Metazoa > Mollusca > Bivalvia > Mytilida > Mytilidae > Mytilus > Mytilus californianus. The sequence continues at coordinate 23,438,036 of NW_026262679.1, read as the reverse complement.
CAGTGTAAATGTGGTAAACAGTATGTTGGCGAGTCAGAATAGCCGTTTCACAAACGAATGAACGGTCATCGTAGCGACTACCAATGCAAGCCAGACCTCCCTCTCAGTCGACATTTGAGATCCCCTGGCCACACTAAGGTAGATCTCAATCGACTGACCATTACAATCATTGACCACAACTCTGCTTGGTCTAGGGAGGATAGACTCACTCGGGAAAGATTTTGGATAAGAAAATTAACAACTTTGGCACCAAATGGGATAAATGAAAAGATGTAGTTCGACTCCATGCAGTGCTTCACATTTGGGTTATATTACTTATTATTACAGTCTCTGTTTCTATTTCTTTACTTTACTCATCTCTAAAATCTGTTGAATATACCAATTGCTTAATTTTTTGAGGGATGTAAAAGTGCCAAGCCACGTTCAACTAGTTAACCTTATAGTCAAAATTTATTATCATATTTAAACAGCCGTTTGTTTGCGATGTTTAAATACGCAGACTCTGTTGTAACTACTCTACCGTTGTCAAATTTGAAATATTTACAAATTTAGATCGTTCAGTGCTGTTTATTTGGAATTCTTATTGACGCAATCGTTCTTGTAACATCATAACTGTCGTCGCCGTTAAAGCTTTAGAATTGTGCTAGTTCATATCGCACATTATTATTTTTATTTAAAGCATATATTTGAACTCTCTGCTGTCATTAGTCATATAACCTATGTCGTATTTAACACATATTTAGAATTGTGCAAGCGTCTTACCTGATGTTCGGTTTGACTTTTTTATTGGATAAATTTCAAGATTGTTTCATTTTTGGGAATGTTGATAAAATGTAATGGAAATTTATCACAAAGTACCTTAGAGCTGACAAAAAAGGCAAAAAAAGTATTTTTTGCAATAAAATCCTATACTAAATCATTGAATAATCTACCTATAAAAGTAGCAAATAACCTTTTTGATTCTTTAGTAAAACCAATTATGACCTATAATTCAGAAGTAACATATTTGGATACATATATTTCTTTTCATAGAGCCAAAAACAGAGCCTTATCTTCAGGAAAACAAATTAATCAACTTGATTTTACAGACAAAACCCCTATTGAAAATATGCATCTTAAATTTTGTAAATCTACTCTAGGAATAAGAAAAAATGCATCCAATTTAGGAGCAAGAGTTGAATTAGGAAGATTGCCTATAGAATGTTTTATTAAAACACAAACCCTTTTATATTTAGCTAGACTATATAATAATAATATTAATCCATTGATAAAGGAAGCTTTTTCTCTAGCACAGTCTCTAGATTTGACTGGAACTTATTCATGGTATACATATGCAAAAAATATTGTTGAAGAGACTAATATTGACCTTAATATTTTTTCTAATTGTAAGGACATAAAAGATGTAAATAAAATAAAAAACGATATAAAGTTAAAAATGAAAAATAGATATGAAGATTTAATTGAAACTAAATTTGAAAACATTGATGATAAAAGTAAATTTTATCTATATAAAAAACTTAAAAAGGATTGCAAACTAGAATCTTATCTAAATATATCTAATTTTCAGATAAGGAGATTGATCACTAAATTTAGACTAAGTGATCACTCCCTCTGAATTGAAAAGGGGAGATATTTTAAAATCCCAAGAGAGGAACGACTTTGTCATAAATGTAAAATATTAGAGGATGAGAAACATTTTTTACTCTATTGTGATTATAATAAAACACTAAGAAATGCCTTTTTTGAACACATATGTACTGAAAATAATAACTTTAATAATTTAAATGAAGAAGAACAAATTCATTATTTACTAAATCCATCAACGCCTTTACAAACAAATAAGTTAGGATCCTTCTTGAAAAAGTCATTAGAACTGAGGGCAGGGGACTCTTAACAACTTGTTTGTTTTTATAAATTTTGATGCTGTTTTTATTGTGTTTGTTTGTTTGATATGTATGTATATATGTTTATTGTGTTAATACATGTTGGTCACAAACTGTAAAGTTTATAAGACAAAAAAAAAAATCAAAAAAAAATATTTGATTTGTTATAGTTTAATTTAAGTAGACTGATATATGATTCATTCAACATCACAATCATATTTACTGATGAAGGATATCTGTTATCCGAAATATTTATAAATAATTACATTTATAGTTCCTTTTTTTGTTATTGGTGTCGTTGTGTACACTTTTTAGGCGTTTATATAATTTATTTATTGTGTACATGTATCGTTACTCGTAACGATCCAGCGCCCTCGTGGGAAAAATCGTTGACTATTATTCAGACGTTATATATATATATATATATATATATATATGTATGTCTGCCTATGTGTAGTGACAACTGTAAATTATACCTTGTCCATCGGATTTCTTATGATTAAGAAATGCCAGGCTTTAGAATATTTATAAAGTGCCTAGAAAATCAACCTAACAATGTTAGAGTAGATTTGATTCTTTACTTCCTCCCCAAGCGGGGCTGGAACCTGTACTTTTCACTTCATACTTCTACGGCAACACCGCCTAGCATTGCGCAGACGCCTTATCCCCTCCTCTAACTATAGCTGATAAAAATCAGCTTTCGTTTCGGGAGGTGTTACCTTCTCGTAGGAATTAAACAAGGACATCTAGACGCAATACACAAAGTATTTTAAGTGTACAGAAATGATCATCTACTCATCTCTTTAGTATAATTACAGGATGCTGTTCTATTTTTAGAAGCATACAATCACTGTAAATTTATATATATGTATGTCTGCCTATGTGTAGTGACAACTGTAAATGATACCTTGTCCATCGGATTTCTTATGATATATATATATATACAAGTCTAAATTGAAAAAAACGTTCAAACCTATGATTACGTTGGATAAAAACCGCAACTTTTATACGTGTGCATGCAAAACAAATTTCTTGATAGAGGGGTCTAAATACAGCACAAACAACATTTTCCAAAAGACCAAAAAAGTGAAAAAGTATATTTTAACAAAACGCATTTGACTAACAGGTCGAACAACAAATATTCTTAAATCCTGCTGACTGCCATTGGCGATTGCCAAATAAACGGATCACAAGGTGTAATAAATGGATCTTAACTATAAATTTAATACCAAACAGAAAACAATAAACTTGCGGCGAAGATGGTATACCGCAAACAAAGGTGCAAAGATTTTTTGTACACCATATCCGGATTTCGACAATTAATGTCTCTTCAGTGATGTTAGGAATCGAAACGGTTATTGGAAGGCCACATAATTTACCTCAATTTAGGATAGACTCTTGAATTTTGAGGAGTCAAAATAGGATGAACGGATCATATAAACCCGAAGGCAAATATAATACAAGCCCAAACGAAAAAATATAAACAAGTCTAAATTGAAAACAACGTTCAAACCTATGATTACGTTGGATAAAAACCGCAACTTTTATACGTGTGCATGCAAAACAAATTTCTTGTTAGAGGGGTCTAAATACAGCACAAACAACATTTTCCAAAAGACCAAAAAAGTGAAAACGTATATTTTAACAAAACGCATTTGACTAACAGGTCGAACAACAAATATTCTTAAATCCTGCTGACTGCCATTGGCGATTGCCAAATAAACGGATCACAAGGTGTAATAAATAGATCTTAACTATAAATTTAATACCAAACAGAAAACAATAAACTTGCGGCGAAGATGGTATACCGCAAACAAAGGTGCAAAGATTTTTTGTACACCATATCCGGATTTCGACAATTAATGTCTCTTCAGTGATGTTAGGAATCGAAACGGTTATTGGAAGGCTACATATATATATATCTTGAGAAGACATGCCTATTTACCTATATATACCTATGTAAAAATCTGAGACAAGTGCATGTGCTAGTGAAGCGATTAGAAAAATTGAGGTTACAATTAAGGGGGTGGGATAAAAAAAAACTGGTTTAACCGCAACACATTTCCATATGGATGTCCCAAGTCCACGAATCTCGCCAATAGATGTGGGAAATCGTTTCTTAATAATTTTGTTATTTGAAGAGTTGGATGTTGACGGAAGACCATTGATTGTTTTGTGTTAAATTTATTCACATTTGTTACCGTAGACTCGAGTCAATTTAGATGATCATATTTTATGACCCATTGACATGTATCCCACATTTTCGTTTATTAATATCATCTAAGTGGGTGTAATTTTAACATCTATCCAATTCAGTGCTCCTCTGATGACAGTCAATTGTGTGTAGTATTGGTTAACATACAAAAATGGTGGAAGCAGGTGCTGCAACAAACATTTTAGTATTTTTTTAATGCAAATTATATTGATCCAGTAAATTTTTTTTTATCATTATCTTAGGTTTTATACTAAAATTCGTTAAGGCTCAATTCAACATTATGCAATTTGTCAACAGATGTTTATTATCAAACCAAAGATAATGTACAAAAAACCTTAACGGATCAATATAATTTGTATATGTTAGAGTGAATTTGTAAAATTAGGGATTTTGTAAAATCCCTGAAAAAATTAGTGATTTTGTAAAATCACTGAAACTGTTAGGGATTTTATAAAATTACTGAAAATCATTATGCTAGGGAGTGTACAAAATCCCCAATTACAAGTTTAAACTTAAATTAGAAATTCGTTTTTCTTAATACAAATATAACAGGGGTTTTCGTCGTTCCTAGCTGTTATATTAAGAATTAGGGGGGTAACTCACAGGCTAAGGTCAACAAATAGGCTAATTGCAGTTAGATGGTATAGTTTATGTATAATTTCCCCAATAGTGCAAAACAATTACAATAAAAGTTCAACGGAAAATATTCCAATAAAATAAAACAAATGGTAATTTTCAAACAGATGTTCTATATCAAATCCAAATAATTAGGATTAAAATGGATTAACATCTTAACATGTAAGCTAACAATTTGAAGAACAATAGTCACTTGTTTTTAGGTAAAGTTTGAATTTCAACAAAATAAAATAAAGAGCAAAATATCGCTATCACACAAATACACCAAAGATTTAGGAACATCATTATATAATAATTTCTACTAGGGAACACTATTTTACAGTTATTATGATTAAAAGGCATATTAAGACTACAATTTACTTATTTTGATTGATAAATTGATTGACAGCTGTTACACGATTGCACTGCATTTGGACAGGCATAATTAACTATTTTACATTCCGGCCATAAATTGTTAAGCTCACTAATGATGTTTGCAGTGAATTCTGCGCCATCGACACTTTTAATTCAGACTGTTCGGAGCAAAAAGAAGGAAGATATACAGTATTTGCATTATTACTTCTTATGTTCGCATTGAGTGGGCGTAAAACTACACATTTTATTAAATGGTCCATTAGACATATATAGTCATTATATTTTAATGATTGCATGTCTATCAAATCAACCTTCCTCAGGAATTGAACTCTTTGCTCAATATAAACTTAACAACAATGCCTTAACTTGCAGTCTTACGTTTTTGGGGTTGGCATTCCACGCAAAGTTCCTTGTAAAATTTGAAAGCTTCTGATGAAACATTTGCACACTTTCTATGTTCCTTCATTACCATTTTCCCTACCACCATAACCTATTGAAATATGATTTTTCTGCACTATGTTGTACATATAATAATAAGAAGATGTGGTATAATTGCAAATGAGTCTCCACTAGAGACCAAATGACATAAAATTGACATACAATGTCTTCAAGTCATACATAATAATTGATATCTTCATCTGATGAATACCGGTTTTTTTTTCAAGATTATTTCACATTACACATTGAAGAACTTCATACCTACATTAAACAAATATTTACTTTTAATTTGATTTTGATCTTAAGAGTGGAGAACATATGTAGAAATTTATTTAAGTTTTGATCACTATGTGATAACATAAATGTACAAAACAATATCTGAGATATGACCAAAGTATTAAAGTGAGGTATGAAACAATGGTCAAGGTGGCATACTTTTGCCTGTTTGTTTATCTATCTATGGAAATGCAGGTACAATATAATGTATTTTTACTCAGATTATCTGTTGACTTTTTGATTATTATTATATTATGGATGTAAATGTCTTTTTTTATGCTGCATTTTAATAATACAACACTTATTTTGTTTTTACATATCCTGTTTCATGTCACATTAACATGTTCTTGTCCTGATATACATGTAATATTTGCCACTGGATTACATGGCCTTTACCAATGTAGAATTCTAATGTTATTCTCCTTTTAGGAGTTTGTTTTGTCTTCTCTCTGTGGGTTTTTAGGTAAAAAATATCACTCATATTTATTCAAAGATATTTGTATGCTGCTTTCCAAACAAGGTCGTGTTTGTTGAAGAAAAAAAAAAACGTTTTTTTAATAAAAATTTCCATTTTTGTCACCACATGCTTGCCTCGCTTGATTGGATGCAAAAATGCCCAACTGAATTATTGAAAATTGTCATTTATTATTAGTATACGACGACGATATCCATAGAACGACGTAAATGTTTATAATCAAAATTAGCTACTAGAAAATTGATTAAAGAAAAAAACTGTAATGACTCATACCATCAAATGGGGGTTATATTTGCTATAATATTAAGTTACAAAAAGAAATGTCTTTGTAAAATTCTTTGCAAATTTCAGTTCATAACGGAGCTTTCATTATGAAAATGACGGCCGTCTGTCTTTTCCACATAGTTCGTGCAATACTTATAACTGACATGTCTCAAATATGACGTTCAATACTTATACAACTTTCTGTACTAAGCCAAATCTATCCGTGCATATATGATGATCGGCATACCAAAAGTGATTTTTTTCTGAAACTGACCAGAACATAGACATTTCCCCTCTTATAATATACTACTAAAAGAAAGTTTTGTAACTCTTCCATTGAGATTAATGAGGTCAAACTAAAGGGCTTATACCTTTGTAGAAAATGCGTATATTAAAATGTTCAAAATTAACAGTATTCCTGTTATAAAGAATGTTGAATTGATTAAAGAAGAAAATTAAAAAAATGTGGTACAAATATGGGGTTAAAAAATGCCCATCCACATTTGTTAATTTTTAATTTTTTTCAAGCATATGTTAGTTTCTGTTCACATGTAATCAATTATGCCATCAGATTGACCATCTCGTCAGTTTTGTGCTTTCTATGCACTTTTTAATTACACCATGTGCAAAAAAGCTTTTAAAAATTGTGACTTTCATTTTTTACCACTACCCTCAAAGTTTGCGAACAGTATGGCTGTCTGAAATTTGTCCAAAATAACTTTTGAATAAACAAATGATTGAAGAATAAGAAAACTCAAACTTGAAAGGTAAATCGAGATTTTGTTTTACTTTATTTTCAGTCAGAAGTTGCATTTTTTTTTTTGTAGTATGCATGGACTTATATTACTTTTTGTGTTGCTCAGTCTTTATTTTTCTATGTTTTGTTTTTTGTACTGTTGTTTGTCTGTTTGTCTTTTTCTTTTTTAGCCATGGCGTTCGACTTATGAATTGTGAATATCCCTTTGGTATCTTTCACCTCTCTTTTGCATACAAAGCGAATATACTAATTTCACATTTCGTCATGTCGGGCCTTTTATAATATAGAATACTATACAGTATGGATTTTGCTCATTGTTGAAGACCATACAGTGACCTATAATTTTTCTGACTTCCACTTCATTTAGACTCTGGTTGAATGTTGCCTTATTTGGCACATCTCCTTATTTTTCAAACACGTGTTCATTCCTAAATTTCACGCTCAGGTGATCAGGTTAACTTTTCAGAATGAGGTCTGTTCTTCAGTGTAGAGAAAATAATACATAACAAGAAATATCAAAGATTTGTAAAATGATAAAAGAAGATCACATTTGACGAGACTTCTGATTTGGTCCAGGAATTTTAAAACTTTTTTGCAATTATAAGAATAATATCAAAAGATAATAGAATAAAATGCTTCGCCGAGCGCAGCCTGATACGACCGCAGAGGTCTAACCCTGAACAGTTGGGGCAAGTTTGGACACACTGATATTCAAGCTTGATACTGTCTGAATTTGGATTGTGATAAAATTTTTGACATAATATAGGTTTCTGACACAAAATAATAAATGTGGTCAAAGATCTTAAAAATTTGAAATGGAACAATTAATTTACCTAGTATGGTCTGATATCCAATATCTAACAACATGGTTAGATTCAGCATATAAAAAAATTCGTAAGGGTTCCACGGAACCCAGTGTCTCGCCTACTTTTGCTGTTAATCGCAGGCTCAACAAAGATGAGATGAGGAAAAAATTTAATAAAAATATTCCTCTCGATATAATTTTTTTATTGTAAGAAGCTTCTGTCCAGGTTTGGTAAAAATCCAGGATAGTTTATGAATCTAATAAACGTTTTAAAAAATTTAACTGCAGACTGTATGTAATGTTAACTGGCAATCTAATTAAAATATCGATCTCGGATTTCGTTATACTACTTTATACTACATATCTCGGATTTCGTTATGCTACGTTATACTACATATTATGTAGTATAACGTATATTTTAATTAGATTGGTTAACTGGAAGAAAAACTAAGTCCATTTATAAGTAAAATATGGATAAACAAGTACAAAATTTTAATAAAAATTTCCTTCTAGATACTAGCTTTTGATCATAAACAAAATTCTGTCCATGTTTGGTACAAATCCAGGATAGTTTAAGAAAGTTATTAAAATTTTTAAAACTTTAACCACAGAGTGAATGTAATGTTTCCTGGTTGAAAAACTAAGTCCATTTATAAGTAAAATACGGAAAAACAGGATTTTTTTTATTATATTTACTTCTGGATACTATCTTATGATCATAAACAAGCTTCTGTCCAAGTTTGGTAGAAATCCAGGACAGTTTGAGAAAGTTATTAACATTTTAAAAACTTTAACCACAGAATGAATGTAATGTTTCCTGGCAGAAAAAACTGAGTCCATATATAAGTAAAATACGGAAAAACAGGATTTTTTTTTTTACAAAATTTACTTCTGGATACTATCTTATGATCATAAACAAGCTTCTGTCCAAGTTTGGTAGAAATCCAGGATAGTTTAAGAAAGTTATTAAAATTTCAAAAACTTTAACCACAGAGTGAATATTTGTGGACGCCGCCGAGGACGACGACGCCGACGGAATGTAGGATCGCTATGTCTCGCTTTTTCGACAAGAGTCGAAGGCTCGACAAAAACACCAAAAATTTAATTTTATTTGAAATCAAACAAAGTTTAATTTTGGACCCTTTAAACCTTAATATGGACTAATTTGAAAACAGGGCCCAGAATAAAAAATCTAAAAGATTCAGCATACGGTATCATAGAGCCGCAATAATTCAGTTTTTGATGAAATCAAACAAAGTTTAATTTTGGACCCTTTGGACCTCAATGTAGACCAAATTAAAAATGGGGCCCACTATCCAAAAATAGTATTACAAGGTTAGAACTCCCCAAAATTAAAGACTTTAAATCAATCCCATTGAAATTGGTTAAAAGATTTGTATTTATTTTCAATTGAAGATTTCTAGCTATTGCGCAATACTGTGCTATTAATCTTTTATATATAATAATTTACACACCCTGTTTGGTGTGTATCTCCTGCCATATCAGTAGTTGTTGCTTTTATATGTAAATCAGAAATAATCAATGTAAAAATGGAAAATTTTTGGGAAAAAAACCCAAAAAATTATTAAAAAATAAATGGAGAATGTGTCCCCATGGACACAGATGATGCCCCCGCTTGCATACAACATAATAAAGGAACATAACTCAAGAACAATAAAAGTGAGGCTACCCATATTTGTACTTGATCTGAGTTTTGTGGTAATAAGTATTGTGTAAAGGTTTCATAATGTTTGGTTGGGGCAAACTTAAGTTACAGAACGGAAACTAAAACTTTGCAATTTTTCGATTTATAAAGGGGCATAACTCGATAATGATTAAAGTGACGCCACCAAAATTCAACTTGATCTGTTTTTTGTGGTAAAAAGCATTGTGTATAAGTTTCATAACATTTGGTTGAGGCAACTGAAGTTAGAGAACGGTAACTAAAAATTTTGCATTTTTTTCCATTTATAAAGGGGCATAACTCTAGAACGGTTAAAGTGACGCCACTAAAATTCAAACTTGATCTGTGTTTTGTGGTAATAAGCATTGTGTATAAGTTTCATAACATTTGGTTGAGGCAAACTTAAGTTAGAGAACGGAAAACTAAAAAAGTTGTATTTTTTCCATTGATAAAGGGGCATAACTCTAGAACGGTTAGAGTGACGCTACCAAAATTCAAATTTGATCTGTGTTTTGTGGTTATAAGCATTGTGTATAAGTTTCATAACATTTGGTTGAGGCAAACTTTAGTTAGAGAAAGGAAAATTAAAAATTTTGTAATTTTTCCATTTATAAAGGGGCATAACTCTAGAACAGTTAGAGTGACGCTACCAAAATTCAAATTTGATCTGTATTTTGTGGTAACAAGCATTGTGTAAAAGTTTCATAACATTTGGTTGAGGCAAACTCAAGTTAGAAAACGGATACCAATTTTGGGACGTACGTTAGTACAGACGGACAAGGGTAAAACTAAATGCCCCCTCCGCTACGGCGGAGGCATAAAAAATCCCCCCCCCCCTCAAAATTTTTTTTTTGAAATTTTGAAGATTAATTTCTTTTCAGGAAAAATGAACAATTTCAGAGAGTTCCATAAACTTTAACACAATTTATTGTCTGGAAACTAGAAAAATGCTTGATTTTGGCCCCTTATTTGTCTCTAATTTCTAAACGCTTGGGGCAATTACCCCCAAACTCAATCCCAGCCTTCCCTTTGTGGTATGGAACCTTGTAGTACAATTTTAGAGAGATCCATACACTCAAACACAAGTTATTGTCTGGAAACTAGAAAAATGCTTCTTTTTTGCCCCTTATTCCTGAACGTTTGGGGCAATTACCCCAAACTCAATCCCAGCCTTCCCTTTGTGATATGGAACCTTGTGGTACAATTTCAGAGAGGTCCATACTCTTACACACAAGTTATTGTCCGGAAACTACAAAAATGCCTGTTTTTAGCCCCAAGTTCCTACACTGTTGGTACCATAACCCCCAAAATCAGTCCCAACCTTCCTTATGTGTTATTGAACCTTCTGGTTAAATTTCATAGAGATCAATTCACTTAAACTAAAGTTATTGTCCGGAAACCAAACGACGACGACATGATAGCATTATACGAACGCAATTTTTTTGCGGTCGTATAAAAACGTAAGCTAACAAGCATTGTATATATAGTAAAAGCTCTTTAAGGGGCATTAGCTGTCAAATTCATGTCCACCGATTCGACTCAAAGTCTTAAATAAACAATTTCCGATGCATGAACACGATAATATGTATCAGAATTTCGTGTATAATTTAGTCTAGACGCCATCTAATTAACCATCGAGGTGACTTCCGAAGACTGCCGACGGTCATTTAACCCGATATAAACATAAATATAGATATAAATAGAAAGCGAACTCGTGCAATTGGATTTTTCTAGGTCGGTTTGATTTCATATTATAGGCCAAACACATATGTTAATCATTGTTTTTACCTGTATAAGAATGAGTTTTTGTGGATCAAATCAGTCAACCAAATGGTTTACCATTGTTTCACTTTCAATGTTGACATTCTTTTCCTTTTAATACCTGAACAGGCCTAGTTCATGCGTAACCATCTCTAGCTAAGGGATTATACTAAAGTTACCATAAATACGGATTCAATGAGGTCGAATTATTTACTTGCAAGTGAATAATTCATCAGCGATTTTTCTTAGCTTATTTTGACAAAACTGAACCAAACTGGCTGCTAAAGGCGAATTATTATTTTACTATTTCACTTTCATTAATGACTGAACAAACAAAAATCATATCTTTATTTTTTTTATACCTAGTAGCTAATGCCCCTTTAACTCTTTAAAATCACTTCAAAATCAGTCCCAGCCTTCCCTTTGTGGTATGGAACCTTGTAGTACAATTTTAGAGAGACAACAAAACCCAAACAAAAGGAGAGCAATGCCAAATTGAACCAATTACTGGAAGCAAGCAAGTTGATATTACAATTATGCTGTTCTATTCTCTAGTATCGAAAGCCATACTTCGGAGGAGATTTCATACACATCAAAATCATGAATAAACCATTTATGATCGATTCTCAACAATGTAAAATTGCGAATAATTTAAAACAGAAAGCTGATATCTCACATATTATCAGAAGGCCTTGACGTCATTTCAAGTTCATTTAAGTTTGTTCAATAAAAAATAAATAAATAACATTTAATAATTTTACATATTTTAATTGTGATTTATATTAATTATCATTACTGTTTTGTAGCAGATGCATGTTTATACTGTAAACTTTTTAGTGAACGAAACAATGTTTTTCGTGATATCTACGGTTTTTTGTTGAATTTGTAATAAAGAAGAGAGAAGAGGTCGACAGTCCTTCGCGTCACTGGAATCTGTTAAAATACTAAATATCCTATCGGCCAAATAACCAAGGATATCAGCATTTCCTCGAAGCTGTGAACATTTAATACCGGATTTCATAAGTTTATCAATAAAAACGTAGCAATATTCTGCCATGTGATGAAGCTCAATGTAAACTGATACCATATTGTTCAGTAATTCCTTAATCTTTTCTTCCACATCAGAACAAATAACATTATCGTCTGCGCCATCGAACATTTGAAAATAAAGTGGTCCTTTTCTTTTGGCAATGTTTTTACATTTAAATTGGATCTGACGAGAGCCTGTTCTCAGTTTGCTTATTTTTAGTGGATGACGACCCTTTCGATGGTTAACGGCTTTCTTGTAATCTCCACTTCTATTTCTATTTGATACATTAGTATAACCTTCCACTTCGGTAACCTGCAGAGTAGTTGTTCCTTTCATGTCTCCATGTTTATACTGATTGCATTTTTCACTCGGTATGTGGTCTGGATACGTGCCTAAACATCCCCAGCAGAAATTGGCTCCGCATGCACAACTCATATAGAAACAGCCACCCAGTTTCTCAACGAACCTTTTACACTTCGGACATGATTTCCCACGGACCTTTACAAATGATTGTGATATGGTAATGTCGTCACCAAGCTGTTTTAATTTTTTCCAGTAGGCTGGTGCTTTATCACATGGTACAGGCCAGTGTGGTGGTTGTAAGCATTGGAAGCAAATATGTGCTCCACACTTACAAGCAACATCCTTCGCTTTTTCAGGATTAGTTACTGTGATTACCCTACAACAGGTTGGATTTGGGCACCATTTAGCATCAGAAGCCTGCAACTTAAGGTCATGGTCACGTCGTTTTATACCAAGTACTTCGAATACGTTTATAAATGTCAAAAGTACAGCGTCAGCGACGGTTTCTTTGCATCCATGTTCTGGACAAGTTATGTTCACAGAGCCCATATTCATACGCGATCTGCAGTGATCTATCCAACATTCATCACAGAACCAATGGCAACATGATGAAAGAGCTGTTCCAGGTTTTCCGCCTTCAGCTATAAAATCAAAGCAAATTCCACAATATTCTGACGAAATACATTCGAAATCGAGTTCAACAACTGTTTCATTGTCACTCAACCTGTTGTTGAAAATATCTTTAAATAGCATTTTGCGCGTAACTAAAGATACGTCTTTCTTAATCTTCTGACACTTGTTCAAATTCTCAAATTTCATGGACGTGCTTTCTTTCGGGGGTAGTTTTTCATTTTCTATAAATCCGTCGGTTGACATCATATCTAGGAATGTCACAGCTCTGTGTAAAATATCTTCTACGCATCCGTTATAATAGTCAAACATTGTCAGAATTCTGAATTTTTCTGTGTTTGTTCCAATATTAAGACATACTCTAAATACGCTGTGTGTCTCTGTATTGTTAACATCGTATTCATCATATGTAAATACAACGCAGGAGGTCAGATCCCAATTTTTTAATATTTCTGTTTTCAAACATCCGGAGTTTTTCAACCGCATTTTCATTCTGTCGCTGACATCGATTAGAAACTTTCGAGGTAAACAGGGACATTCCACATAACTTTTGTCATATCGTTCTTTCAGTAATGCACACTGTACCTCACTTTTTGGAAGTAAGACAAAAACAGGCTCCATTATTTTTCTATCCTCATTTAAAGCCACACTTGTAGGTTCTTCAATTTGTGGGGTTTCCTCTGCCATAATCTGTGGTTCATATATTTTTCTGTCTTTACATTCGAAAATCTGCTTTGGAATATAGTTTATGTTGTTTCTTTGGCACAAACTTTGCATTAAAGCAGCATGTATCATGATGTCTTCTAATAGTTCTGTGTTTGTTACGTCTTCTTTATTAGCGTTTTCGTACAGGTACGAGGAAGATTCATAGTCCAACTCCGTTTCCGTTTCGGATTCGTCATCAGAGATATCTTCAAATGATTCGCAATATTCGTCATAGTATTTACCAATACTGAGTTTCTCCCTTTGTCTCCTGCCCTTTGTCGTTCGGCCACGCCCATTTTCAGGTTTATCAATGTAATGCCCGACATATTTTGGATTGTGAAGAACTGAACATGTTGATGGACTAGGGTAAACGACTTCAATCTGAAGGATAGGTTGTGTGCCTGTTTTGTCATCTAGTCTGCTTTGAACTACGACTGATTCTCCGTTGAAATAGGTTTTCTTTTTACTTTCTATTTTCTTTGTATTTCCTTTTGACGAATAGTACCCAACAGTGTGACTTTTCTTTGCAATGTCATGGGAGACAATTAACTTGACGTTTGATTTCAAGTCCTTGTAGCTTCCTGTCAAAATAGAATTTTTAAGCATGTCCGGAAGTTCCCATCTCCCCTTTTTATTGAGCGAATACACCACATCATCTCTATCCATATTTAGATCTTCCAAAATGGTATCTTTCATTACTGTTGGACTCCATGACTTTCTTAGAAGACAAGATCTCCTACTGTATGTACGATTGAACCTACAATGTAAAACCAACATTATCATTAATCGAAATTTCAAATTATTTCATTGAAGCAAGCCTGAATTTCCGACCGTAACTCTAGCTTCAGAATTATTATAAACATTTCGAAACCTTAATTCGGCATAACACCTCTAGTTTTAATAATACACCAGAGATTTTATCTGTAATGGTGTAAGACAAGTCTGAGGACAATCAATTGTTTGCCTGGTTAACGAAAGGTTTGGAAATATGTTATTATAAGTTGACAAAATTCTCTCGATGATAATGATATTTATACCAAAATTCAAAATAGCAGCAAATATATATATATATATATATATATACATTAAGATAACAATTAGAATAAAATGCTCCGCAGGGCGCAGCTTGATACGACCGCAGAGGTCGAACCCTGAACAGTTGGGGCAAGTATGGACACAACATTCAAGCTTGATACAGCTCTGAATTTGGATTGTGATTAAATAGTTGACACAGCATAGGCTTCTGACACAGAATGAATGTGGTCTAAGAACTTAAAAATTTTTAAATTGGACATTCACCTATTATGGTCCAATATCCAAAATCTAAATACATGGTTAGATTCAGCATATCAAAGAACCCCAAGAATTCAATTTTTGATGAAATCAAACAAAGTTTAATTTTGGACCCTTTTGATCTCAATGTGGACAAAGTTGATAACGGGGCCCAAAAATCAAAAATCTAAATACATGGTTAGATTCAGCATATCAAAGAACCCAATATATTCAAATTTTGGACCCCGATTTGGACCAACTTGAAAACTGGGCCCATAATCAAAAATCTAAATACATGTTTAGATTCAGCATATCAAAGAACCCTAAAAATTCAATTTTTGTTAAAATCAAACTAAGTTTAATTTTGGACCCTTTGGACCTTTATGTAGACCAATTTGAAAACGGAACCAACAATTAAGAATCTAAATACACGGTTAGATTCGGCATATCAAAGAACCCCAATAATTCAATTTTTGATGAAATCAAACAAAGTTAAATTTTGGACCCTTTGGACCTCAATGTGGACCAATTTAAAAACGGGGCCCAAAATCCAAAAACTTAATACACAGTTAGATTCAGCATATTAAAGAACCCCAAGAATTCAAGAATAAAACCCCATTGAAATTGATCAAGAAATAAGCAATTTATACGAAGTATCTTCTTTTGCACAATACTGTGCAATTGAATATTTCTTGCTATTGCGCAATACTGTACAATTGACAATTTCTTGCTATTGCCCAATATTGTGCTATTGGATATTTCTTGCTATTGCGCAATACTGTGCAATTGAAGATTTCTTGCTATTGCACAATACTGTGCAATTGAAGATTTCTTGCTATTGTGCAATACTGTGCAATTGAAAATTTCTTGCTATTGCACAATACTTATTATATAATAATTTACACATCCTGTTTGGTGTGTATCTCCTACCATATCATTATTATTTGCTTTTAAATATAAATCAGAAATAACCAACTTAAAATGGAAAATTTTAAAAGAAAAAAAAAAAGGAAAAAAAGAAAAAAAAAGAAAAAAAAAAAATCCCCCCCCCCCAAATTTTTTCAACCCCCTTATGATTCATCACCCCCAAACTCAATCCCAGCCTTCCCTTTGTGGTATGGTACCTTGCAGTACAATTTCAGAGAGATCCATACACTTGAATACAAATTATTGTCTGGAAACTAGAAAAATGCTTATTTTTGGCCCCTTTTTGGCCCCCAATTCCTAATCGTTTCGGGCAATTACCCCCAAACTCAATTCCAGCTTTCCCTTTGTGATATGGAACCTTGTAGTACAATTTCAGAAATATCCAAACACTTACACACAAGTTATTGTCATGAAACTAGAAAAATGCTTGTTTTTGCCCCTTTTTCCCAGCAGGCACACAACGTTTATTCAACGTTGAAACAAGGTTGTTTCTCAACGTTGAAACAATGTCAAATTTATGTTTGATTTTGAAAATTGGAATTAACGTTGTCATTTCAACGTTGAAGTTTCAACATCCATTCAACGTTGACTCAAGGTTGAACAGGGGTTGAAAGTAGGTTGATAATTATAAACCTGCATACATAATTTTTTACCTGCTTTCCAAATTTGTGTTGCTTTTATTGGTGATAGACAGGCTATACAAGTTTTTAATGTCATTTGATCCAGATAAATACAATTAAGCTCCATCATTTCAGCAATTTCTATTTGCAGTTATTTGTGTTCTCATAAGCTCAATTGATAGATTACACTGGTCACATGAATAATTCGCTCTTCAGGAAGTACTTTTACATAAAACCGCATAATACATAATGAATCACTTTAATAAAGGCAATATATAGTCTCCTAAAATTTTCTTGATTCAAATGAAAGTATAAGTAAACAGAAATAAGGTCTCAATTAGTCCTAAAATGTCCTCATCTAACTCGTCAGACAATCATTAAACAAGAGAGTTCTGTTCTAACACCGAAAATAAGTGTAGATTATAAAAAGATTTTTTGACCCCTTTTTTGCCCCTAATTCCTAAAATGTTGAGGCAATTACCCCCAAAATCAATTACAGCCTTCCCTTTGTGATATGGAACCTTGT
The DNA here is from genome assembly GCF_021869535.1 of Mytilus californianus. Classification (NCBI taxonomy): domain Eukaryota; kingdom Metazoa; phylum Mollusca; class Bivalvia; order Mytilida; family Mytilidae; genus Mytilus; species Mytilus californianus. Next base: position 23,420,475 of record NW_026262679.1, on the reverse strand, counting down.
GGTACAATGTCAGAGAGATCCATACACTTACACACAAGTAATTGTCTGGAAGTTACAAAAATGCTTATTTTTGGCCCCTTTTTGGCCCCTAATTCCTTAACTGTTGGTACCATAACCCCCAAAATCAATCCCAACCTTCCTTTCGTGGTATTGAACCTTATGGTAAAATTTCATGGAGATCTATTCACTTAAACTTAAGTTAGAGTGCGAAAACCAATGTGTCTTCGGACGACGCCGGACGACGCCAGACGACGACGACGACGACGACGACGCCAACGTCATACCAATATACGACCAAAATTTTTTTAATTTTTGCGGTCGTATAAAAACAACACAATAAATAACTTTATAATATGGATAACAAATATTCTAGAAAGACAGAGTTGGATACGAGTTTAACCGAGATCACTATTTTCGTCTCAACCGAATAAAAGATGTTCTATTGATATTCTTATTTGGTCTTTTTGACATGATATATCCAGGAGCATATTATTTTTATTAACCGATTTTATTGATTTATTTTATATATGATTGTTTCATCTAATTCAATTTAACTTCTCAAATTTTGTCGTAAATTGTTTTCATAACCCAATGAAATAACATGAAAATCAGATTTAATGTTTCATTGACTTACCTTGAATTGGATGCTCTGAGGGTGTTCCCGGAGTGGACACCCCTTTTGGAAATTTTCTGCACCATTGTCTTGTGGTTCAACACTTTTTCTGTTCTAATCTGTTGTTATGAAAAGTAGTTGGTAGTTATCTATTTATACTGTCGTTATATTTCAAGCTTGTGGTGCAATGTTTAATTCAGTCTTTTGATAGGACAAAATTTACGTAAATACCTTAAAATAGAACTTTGCTATAAATAGGTACGTACTCTGATTTCTCCTTCGATCTGAGCTAAACATACGATGAGTTCCGATGATAGTATTATGATATCGCTTAAGACCATTCAAAACAGAATAAAAAGAACAAAATATTGATTTTAACTCGTTATTCACAACCGACTGTGATAATGTACTACACACACTATTACATCGAGTATCTATCAGTTACTTTCATACTGGAAAATAGATCGTCATACATATTATACATCTTGAGAAGACAGGCCCTCGTCTCAGATTTGTCACAAAGTTTTACCAATACATGTATATACCTATATAAAAATCTGAGACAAGTGCCTGTGCTGGTGAAGCGATTAAAAAAAATGAATTTAAAAGGGGATGATAAAAAATTCTGGTTTAACCCAAACATATTTGCATGTGCCTGTCTCAAGTCAAGACTGCATGTTGCCCTCTAAAATGTCTTTTAATTCTTTATGACGTTGGGTTACAGACTCATTGACATATATACCCCACATTTATTCGTATTATCTAAGAGAATCATTTAATCATCACACAACATGGATGTTTATAATCAAACCAACGATAATAGAAAAAAAACCTTAATGGCTTTCCGAAGAAACTTTGGGGTTTACTTTATAAATTCATCAAAAACGAATATTGTCATATATTCTAGGCATATTTATAGGTTTCATAACGAGTGAGAATTGGATATCGCTTGATATCAGCTCGAGTTATTTAATTTCAATATAAAAATAAACAAGCCTTTGGCGAGTTTATTATTATACTTATAAAATTAAATGACGAGAGTTGATATCAAGCGATATCCAATTTATCACGAGTTGTTAAACCTATTTCTCCAAAAACACTCTATATAAAAAATCGTTGATCTTACCAGTATGACTTCACATGCCCTGTTCCGGCGTCAATCTTATAATCAAACTTAGCTACTAGAAAATTGAGTAAAAAACTGTATAGATTATCGTTGGTCATCTCAATGAGATTGATTTTCTCGCTTGAGCCGGTACGGCGAAAGTGAGAAAAGCAATCGAGTTGAGATGACCAATGATAATCTAATTTATAATTATCGATGCTACAATCTCATCGAAGGGCGTTGTTTATACACTGACAACGTATCAAGCTTGACCCAACACAATTTATTATTCCGTTGTATTTACCTTTTTATTTACCACTTGCATCTATGCACTTTCTTTCTATCTACAGCATTTTGAAATGACTGACAAGTCAGCTCTAACCTTGCTTGATAGTATGGATATAGCAGAAAATGTGGAAATCGTTGAAAGTAATAAAAATAACGAAGCGAACAACATTATGGACGAAATATGCTCCAATGTAAACATTTCACTGAGAAACAGCGGGGTTGCTGCAAAAGACGAATCAACCATAAAAGGAATACCTAAAGAATATGAAAGAGTAAAACCAGATCCTCGAGTCATGAGGGTAAGTCATTAATAATGGAAACAAAATATTCAAAGATTTTACTGCACTGGAAGTGGATAATAAGTCGAACTGTTGTAAGCAACGTCAGCGGATTGATTGATTGTTGTTTGCTTTAGTCCAGTGGCAAATATTTCATGCATCTTCAGGACGAACGTCAATGGAGAAATTTCAACAGATGTTAAGTTTAATTTTCGAAATAGTTCTTATCAATTACTTTTTGATATTATTTCACTACATAGCATCTTTGTTTTCTGTGTCCTTCGCTGCCGACACGTTATTTTTATACTGAGATTGACTTCTCTCGAATGTAGTTTTTTGACTTCCTTATATTATATGTTTAATAACAAAATTAAATAAAGAGATTTATTTCAGTATGCTCGTTTATGTATGTTTAATAACAAAATGAAATAAAGAGATTTATTTCAGTATGCTCGTTGAGGGTAAACACATTTAACAGCTGAAAAAGTATTAGTTTATTTAATAAATTTGGGCATGTAATTCGAAACAGTTGACATGTACATTTATTTTTCCCTTCACACATTTATTAGACCTTTTAGATGAAATATATATATATGTCAGAAAAATTTAACGAAATTACCAAAATTTCAAGTTTTGAAACCCATTTTCGCAAAACAAAGCACGGTTACAACTTATATTTCCCGATTAAAAACATATTTTCTCAATCTACAATCACCAAGGGTTGACTTGGGTTTAGAAATATGATCATCCACGGATTTCTCCCGTTCCGACAGTTATAAACACTTGCTAAAGTGGGGTGTCTGCTTGACTGTGTGGGTTTAATAAATTCGAAGCCACGACATGTCGGAATGGGGACGGTAAATCCGATGCCAAGTGTGTGAAAACTACGTTCGTTAAAGAACCCTCCTTGCAACAACTCTCTGAGGGCCCGTAGGTGCTCTGTTTCAAGGCAAGTTTTTTCTGTCCCTATTCAACATGTATGTATAACTGGGTGTTTATTTGTTCTCGTCCTGAATATGCACAAAATAATTGCCAAAGAACGTAAGGCAACCAGCAATCAATCACGATTTAAAGTATTTAAAAAATAACAAAATTGACAATACAATGTGAATAATCTGTGTTGACTGCAATTTAGGGTTAGTACCTATCATACGTGTATATTGAACTTGTAAGCAATACCGACCTTTTTCAAATGAAATCTTCCGTTGAAAACGTGAATTATAATGAAATGTTAATGACATACAAGTATTTTTCATAAAAAAATATTTTTAATTTAATTCTTATTACTTTTTATGAAAAAATCTTTAGAGTCTCAATTCTTCTTTTTGAGATAGATCAGTAACTTAGTTAATGCAACTATTGTGGAACACATTTTAGCAATGAGATATTTTATGACCAAAACCATTGGATGACTCTTTATAGGAGTCATTGCCCTTAAATGATGATTTTGACTGTTGCCTATTATCTCGAAAACTATAGACTTTAAAGACAGGTAGAAACTGTAAGCAGCAAAATCGATCAGCACTACATACAAGATCTACAAAAATGCCTATACGACTGAAACCATAAGATGACTCCTTATTGCCCTTAAATGAAAATGTTTGATTATTTTTTAGTTTTTTGCTTATTTCTTAAAAAAACTATAATAAATAGGTTATCTAGGTAGATACAATAAACACCAAACATAACCAGTTATTCAATATGTAGTTTTGTCATGTGAGCGATTCTTCGGATCCTCTTTTTATTTGTAAAGTTCGTCCAATTTTATCAGATTTTATCGTTTTATAATCCTCCTATATATAAATGATCATGGTGCCAATACCTTTTTAAAACACACAAGAAGCTATGAGTTTAAGTTCATATTAACAATTTTTGCTCAGGAATTAACATGAAAAATGAATCTTCATTCCGGTGGCAAATAAAAAAGTTTACAGTAGATTGAGTAAGTGCTGATTAAAATTAATTCCGTATACAATCATTGTTTGCCTTCTACAATATGGTTAATTGGTACCTGTTCGTTGAACTTGATGAATTGCTTACTGTTTTTGTTACCTATTAGTAAAAGAGATTAAGCCCTAGCCATATGGGATAGTTACTTATTCATGCTACTTTATGAGGTAAATTATCTAAGCAGGTCAGGCCATTACTTTAAACTATTTATATTTAACTCATATCAGACATATTTTTATATTGTAGGTATTATTACGTCATTTATACGATACGACTGGTCAGCTGTATGAAGATGTACCACCAAGATTTAAAACATCACATATTGGACTGGCCCTGTATCTAAAACACTGCTTACAGCACTCAAATTTGTTAAAGTAAACAATGACAGTCAACATAAACAAAAGTACATGGACTTTTCTGCTTGTTTAACATTGCTCTAGATTATGTATCCACAATATCAAAAACAATTGTGGTTTATTTTTCTTTTAGAAAAAATTATAACCTTGTTAACCTTTACTTGTAATTTCTCAAATGTACAATAAGACGGAAATATATCAAGGCTCATTATAGTAACCATCTTTACTCTGCGATAAGATGACTATGTCATCTGCATAAAGTATAATAAAAGTTTAATAAAAAAAAAAAAAAAAACTCTCTGTAGTTCACTCTCATTTTCTCTTTAATCCTTTCTATTGGCATCCCATCTAGTTGGCAAAAGTAGTACAAGATCATTTAAAAAGGTCTAGCAGAGAACAGGTGATACGTTATCCCCTGCTTAACACCTGCTACAAAGGAGAAGAATTCTGATTGATAATCATTATACTGAACACATTGTGACAAAAATGCAGTTTAAGCATAAGACAATTTCTGTAATTCAATGTTAAATTGTAATACATCATAGATTACCCATTTGAACAATACATTAACGAATACTTCATTGAAAATCATCCCTTTATCCTTGGTTGCTATGAGACTCGTTGTTGCTAGGGTGCTGTCTTCGAGGTCCGCGATTGGTATATAAGAACACCGATACATTGTGAAAGTTCGTCCGTGCGAGGTCTGTATAGCCAGTCAAAGTCGTTGAAAACTCCCATCATCATCAGAGTTCGTTCATTTGTAATTTGACTGTTGATGGTTAAGCATCTGAAAGTGAATACCAGCAAAAAAATTAGTTGGAATTGGGAAGTTGTTAAACCAATAAGTTAAAGTTGAAAGCTTGTGGTTTGAAGTCTTTACGATTGTTGCAGGCTACCGAGTTGTTCAGAAACTGTAATTTCCCACGGGAATGTTCGCAGTCCCTCGAACAGGTAGTTTGTAATATTGTCTGGTGACTTCAGTGTTTCGGAGACCTGGTCACGTTCTATGGAACTAGGTGTCTCAAGAACTTGTGGTTTGGAAGTTTGAGGCCCGGTTCAGACTTCTTATAGTTTGTAAAGGTTATTGTTTAGCAAATAAATTTGGACCTCGGAGTCAGTTAAAGCATTTAGGATAAATTAAAGTTATAGTTTAGACTTTTGAATACAAAGTAAACTGTATATAATTTTGTAGTTTAGATTCAAAGTTTGTACGGTAGGTCTCATAGTTAATAGTAAAGCTTCCAGGTTGTAGTTAGGTTTTGGGTTAATTAAAAGATTGATATTGAAGTACCTCAGATTATGTGAAAACGGATACAAACAGATGGTTCATATATAAGCCGTTACATCATGACCTTATCCCGCTGTACATATCAAACACAAATTCTAAACATTCCCCCTTAATTTGCTTTTCCGTGATTTTTCACAACCTTGTACGCTAATTATATCGAATGCCTTTCGACAATCCACATGTCAAATGTACAAAGGGGTTCACTAGAACATTTCCAATCCACATGTCAAATGTATGAAAGGGTTCAATAGAACATTTTTCAGAGTAAATGCCTTTCGACAATCCACATGTCAAATGTACGAAGGGGTTCACTAGAACATTTTCAATCCATATGTCAAATGTACGAAGGGGTCCACTAGAACATTTCCAATCCATATGTCAAAAGTACGAAGGGGTTCACTAGAACATTTCCAATCCACATGTCAAATGTACGAAAGGGTTCACTAGAACATTTTTCAGAGTAAATGCCTTTCGACAATCCAAATGTCAAATGTACGAAGGGGTTCACTAGAACATTTTTCAAGTAAATGCCTTTCGACAATCCACATGTCAAATGTACGAAAGGGTTCACTATAAAATTCAAAACCACATGTCTAATGTACGAAGGGGTTCACTAGAACATTTCCAATCCACATATCAAATGTACGAAAGGTTTCACTAGAACATTTCTCAGAGAAAATGCCTTTCGACAATCCACATGTCAAATGTACGAAAGGTTTCACTAGAACATTTCTCATAGTAAATGCCTTTCGACAATCCACATGTCTTATGTACAAAGGGGTTCAATAGAACATTTCTCAGAGTAAATGCCTTTCGACAATCCACATGTCAAATATACGAAGGGGTTCACAAGAACATTTCCAATCCACATGCCTTATGTACGAAGGGGTTCACTAGAACATTTCCAATCCACATGTCAAATGAACGAAATGATTCACTAGAACATTTCTCAGAGTAAATGCCTTTCGACAATCCACATGTCAAATGTACGAAGGGGTTCACCAGAACATTTACAGAGTAGATGCCTTTCGACAATTCACTGGTCAAATGTACGAAGGGGTTCACTAGAACATTTCCAATCCACTTGTCAAATGTACGAAGGGTTTCACTAGAACATTTCCAATCCACATGTCAAATGAACGAAAGTGTTCACTAGAATATTTTTCAGAGTAAATGCCTTTCGACAATCCAAATGTCAAATGTACGAAAGGGTTCACTAGAACATTTCTCAGAGTAAATGCATTTCGACAATCCACATGTCAAATGAACGAAGGGGTTCACTAGAACATTCCAAACCACATGTCTAATGTACGAAGGGGTTCACTAGAACATTTCCAATTCACATGTCAAATGTACGAAAGGTTTCACTAGAACATTTCTCAGAGAAAATGCCTTTCGACAATCCACATGTCAAATGTACGAAGGGGTTCACAAAAACATTTTCAATCCACATGTCTAATGTACGAAGGGGTTCACTAGAACATTTCCAATCCACATGTCAAATGAATGAAAGGATTCAATAGAACATTTCTCAGAATAATTGCCTTTATACAATCCACATGTCAAATGTACGAAGGGGTTTACTAGAACATTTCCAATCCACATGTCTAATGTACGAAGGGGTTCACTTGAACATTTCCAATCACATGTCAAATGTACGAAGGGGTTCACTAGAACATTTCCCCAGAGTAAGTATAATCCGGAAGATTTGACAATTGTAAATAAGAAGTGAACACTGTATGTATATACTTTTATATGTTATTTTGAGATTAGTTTTGGATTGGGTCCAGTACTGCCCGGACACTGCTTACAAAGTTAAAATTATTGGTATTCTGACTTTGAGTTAATATAGTCAGAAAAACTCCCGGTTATATAAGCTATAAAACTTTTCTGTATTCCCTATTTTTAATTGTCTAGGTTTGTGATCATTGGATTTGTTAAAAGCACCACGATTTACATAACTTCCGTATTTAACCATGCTAATAACACCGTTTTTCTTGCTTTCTTTTTTCCCGGACCACGGTATTTATCAATGACTCACACTATACCATCTATTCAGGTGTGACATCCTCAATATTTACACAGTCGAGTACACCGTTCACATTTTGTAAAACTTTACCTATATCATCCCTGAGAACACTCGTTCAAATTCAGGTGCCTGGAGGATTCAATTTGACGCAAGTATTACCTTTGCTTTTATTTTTTTCTGTCTTCGTAGCGCCACTGAATGCGTGTCTTGTCAATCGAAAAATGTTACCGATAATGAACATCAGAGAACATGCATTTGCAAAGACTACCATTTGAAATACTGTGACGAATTGAACATCGTTAAAACATTGATGTTTCATAAGATTTCGTAGATATGATTGGCCGACAATATTCCAATATAATGTTTTATTCTATGATTCCATTACAACGTTGCAACAATGCATGCATATAGCAAAACCAACGAAAAACTTTATTTAAGTCGTCTTTTTATAGTTGCAGCATAAAAATGTAATTATAAGAAATAAATGCATCATCCATGCCTTTTTATTTTTTGTATATAACAAGGACGTTCGTGTGCATATGTTTGGTACGAAATGCTTCCGGTGGTCAACGCTTTTACATACCAATAACATTACACAATAAATAAATTGCTTCGCCGAGCGCAGCTGGATACGACCGCAGAGGTCCAACCCTGAACAGTTGGGGCAAAAATGGACACAATATTCGCGCTTGATACAGGTCTGAATTTGGATTGTAATTCAATATTTGACACATAATAGGTTTCTGACACAGAATAACTGTAGTCAAAGAACTTAGAATTGGTTATATATGATTTGAATTTATATTCAATTTTTTGCTTTTGTGCAATACACTATGCTGTTGCGAATTGACCCCCCCCTTTTTTTTTAAATTGAAGGAATTGACCACCCCCCCCTTTCCTTTTTCCAAAAAAATTTTTTTCCCTCAGTCATGGTCATAATTTCAATTAAAATTTCCAATGGAGTTTGCAACCATAATAACCCATTTAAATACATCATAAAAGTCTTAAAATAGAAAATGACATACATAATCATAGCTAAATTTAATTTACCTTAATCATCATTTTTAAAATTATTAAAATAGTAGATTCTAAAAATGAATTGACAGCTAATCACCTCAAGACAATACAAAAATTATTTATACATAATTTAAAAGCAGTGTAAGGGAGGTAATTCAAAGTTGTGTTTGAATTACCTCCCTTCCACTGTAATTTGTACTTAAGTAATTGTCCATTAACCAGGACACCCTTGTTTTTTCTCACTTTTTTGCCCCTAATTCCTAAACGGTTTGAGCCATAACACCCCCAAAGCCAATCCTAACCATCCCTTTGTGGTATGGAAACTTGTGGCATAATTTCAGAGAGATCCATACACTGTTCCACAAGTCATTGTCATGAAACTAGAAAATGCTTATTTGGGCCCCTTTTTGGCCCCATTTCCTAAACTGTTGGGACCATAACCATAACCATAACCATAACCTTTTGTGGTTATAAACCTTATGTTTAAATTTCATAGATTTCTATTTACTAATACTAAAGTTATTGTCCGGAAACCAAATGTCTTCGGACGACGACGACGACGTGATACCAATATACGACCGCAAAATTTTATAAAAATCATTCATTTCTTAAACAAATAATCGACATATTATGAGTAAGACGACGGGTGTCACGTGGAACAGGATCTGCTAACCCTTCCGGAGCACCTGAGATACACCCGGTTTTTGGTTGCATTCTTGTTGATCAGTCTTTAGCTGTTCTATGTTGTGTTTTATTTACTTTGTCTTTTCGTCGTTTTTCGTTTTTTGCCATGACATTGTCTGTTTGTTTTCGACTTATGAATTTGAATATTCATTTGGTATCGTTTGCCGCTTTTATATATATATATATTATGTTACTGCTCAGAGTTTAATACTAGACAGTTGTATTAAAGCTACATCATATTCATTTCGGACATAGCATGCTGGACAGATTCTTTAGAATTATAACAGAAAATTTAGAGAAAAAAATATGTAAGCATTGAAAATTTGACGCTTTATGAACCTTTTATACTGTTAGTTGCCATTATGAAATATTTTTAAACATATTTGATCTGGTTTTAATACAATGAAAAGACATATGTGTTGGATTGTCTTACCATCTAAATCCTTAACAAATTAGATTAAGTGACCAACTTAATAAAAATCCGTTTAAATAGCATGGTATACGACATAATGGATTTGGGGAGTGTAGTCCAGTAAAACATTATTGTTATATTATTTTCTCAAAAGTATACTAATTCAGTATGTTACCTTGATTGAAGATGTTACCTTGATAAAAGACATTACCTTTACAAGGTCAATAAACCTAGTGATTTATTTATTGATTATTGCAAGCAAAGGCATCATTCTATATTAATTAAATTAACACGAATTCTTCACTTAATTTCCCTGATAGTGGTACATTACAATCCAAATTAACTTTTAACAATGCCTCTATCTTGTATCTGCATATAGTATAATTACTTCATTAATCGATATTCAGTGTTGCGGCAGATTGTGGGAGGGCACAACAAATTGAGATGGATCTATCCTCCACAGAGGGCAGTGAGGCCTCAGATGACTCAGGAATATGGATGTCAGTACTCAAATGTTACATTTGTGGAGATTTATTCCGGAAACCTCGGATACTGCCTTGTGGACATACGTTCTGTTCAGACTGTTTGTTATCGTTACGAGATGAAGTGGCCATGGAGTTTAAAAAGAAGTACAAGGCTGCTTTTAGGAGAGGTGAAAGTGGTGTGATGACCTGTCCACATCCAGAATGTGACTATTCGCTGAGAATCATGAATTTGAGAAGATGGACAATGAAAAACAAAGCAGCTGCAGAAGCTGTTGGGATGTTGAGAAAGAAAATCCAGGACAAAAGGGTATGTAGTCGTTTAAAATTTAAAATTTCTTTATGAATTCCAAGGACTTCATGTCCCAACTTACTTATTTGTGAAATGAAATACGCTTCCTTCTAATATATATATAGGTGGCTTCTGACTTAAATCCAGTTAGATTGGTATATTGTATTCCTCTAAATAACATAGTCGATCAAATAACTCATCATAGATACCAGTATTAAAATTTTTGTACGCCAGACGCGCGTTTCGTCTACAAAAGACTCATCAGGGACGCTCGAATCAAAAATGTGTAATAAGGCCAAATAAAATACGAAGTTGAAGAGCATTGAGGACCCAAAAGTCCGAAAGGTTTCGCCAAATATAGCTAAATACTATTTCGAAAAATTCAAACGCGTATATAACTTAAGCCTCGCTTTCTGTCATACCTCATACAATAGATTGTAGGTAAATTGTATTTTTAAGCACGTTCAAGGTAAAGATTTTTAGGCAAGATAACAAGAATCACGAAATTTGAAACTTAAAATTTAAATAAGTGTGCTTTGTAATATTTTTAATGGATATTTGATCATGATTGGTGGACGCTATTGAAATTTTTAATGGAACTGTCAGTATAGTTGACCAAATTGTTTTCACAGGAAAGTGCAACACAGACAAATCTTCAGCTTGGAAACCAACCTCTATCTTTACCTAGGATCCTGTATACAGTCTCTCGACAGCCCCAGGAGGATGTCGTAACACCTACTAGTAATATGGAACATATGACTAATTCGTTATTAAGAATGGACCCAATCAGCAAATCACATCTGTCATTAAACACAGAGGTCAAATCTTGGAGGTCATTAGCTACATTAATTGGTATGAATTTGGTAGGAGAGATGTTTTCTCTGTCGTACTAGTTTCTTACTGCTCATATATGATTACTTAACAATGTGCCATATAATGAACTATATAATCCTTGTTCTTCAATGACACCTTTCGCCTACTTTTCGAAATTCATTGAAGTAAGAATGGGTAACTTTTTTAAACGCTGAAATCTCCAATATTAATATTTGTTTGTATTAACAATGTGCCATAGAATGAATAAAATCATCCTGTTTCTTTAATGACATCTTTCGCGTTCTTTTTGAAATATAAAAAGAAAGAAAGGAATGGGTAACATTTTAAACGCTGAAATCACGTGGAATAAACATCTGTAGGCTTACAAAACCAGAGATTATTTTTCTTGTTACCACATTTATTTAGAAAAATATGTCTGAGTCAACAAATTTTAGAATTGTTTTGAAAAAGTATATCAATCTCCTTGTGAAGGATAAATTGGGAGGATCATGAACACATTATAAAGGACCATGAACACATTTGTGGGAGGACCATGAACACATTAGTGGGAGGATCATGAACACATTAATGGGAGGATCATGAACACATTTGTCGTTTTCGTTTCTGTACAAATGTTTGTTCTTTGCTCACCAATCAGAGTCATCAATAATTCCACAAGCGCTTGTGGCATAGACCTCCCTTTTTCTTTTCCATTTTTTACGGTAAATATTTTTTTTTTACTTATTTTCACCAGAGACATATATACTAACGCGTGATCTTGACAGCTCGGTAATAGCCGTAACGATAAGTTGTCAATCTCTTTAGTATATATGTCTCTGTTTTCACTTGTCAAATGCGATCATGCTCTTATATATCAATTACAATAACAGTTGTTAATATGTGCTTAATGGTACCCCTCTAACCTTATTTTCACGACAGGCCCTGGGGCAGCATATAGGCCATATCAAATTACTGTAACTGAAATATAGAACACATTAAAAAATGAAAATACGTTAACATAAATAAGTATATATACTAAAAATAAACACAAAAAATTGAGCAAAAAGGGGTCCATGTCCAAAGCGCCTGTGAATATAAGCGATTTTCAGCGAAACCCATTTTAAGTTATCAGGGATTTTACAGCATTTAGTTTTCTGTAAACATGTATATTTCTGTAAACATGTATATATATATCGTTGTTGTAACCATTAGTCTTTCACATGTTAACATTTTCTTGATTGTTATATGATAATTCAAATTAAAATCAATCTTCTATATACAGATGTGTTGAATTATTGAACGTTATATCATCAGTATGAAATCCATCAATACTTAATATACAATACTGTGTATGAAATCCATCAATACTTAATATACTGAGTATGAATGTAGAGTTGGATAGTTTTTATAAATATTGACTTCTTTAGTCAGCTCTCGTGGGTGACCGGTTTGGGGGAGATTCCGTCTTCATTTGGCTGAGCGGGATGTTTTTAAATACGCAGTAACGTTCGGTTAAAATTGTGACGTTAGTTCAAAATTAAAAGGCGAAACTTCTGCTCTGACCATGGAGTTTAATTTCTCGCCATTCATCCCTACTTTTCAGAACCTACCTAAAACATAGTTAATGTAGCCATTATAAAGCAGCGGAATATAACGACCGAACTATGCAAGTTAGTCGACTCTTGAATATACACTGGACATAATTGTACGGCGTCTCCTTTCCATATATTATGTTTCATATACTACTGTGATTGATGATTGTTAACCTGCACTTGCCCTTTATTTTGATGCCGATTGCTTTTTTTATAATCGATGCATAACTAATAACTGATCATAACTAATGTCTTCTTATGTCTCTTATCATACCTTTGATATTTTACAAACATGACTACAGAAAAAAACTTTTTTAAACATTGCGACTAGAGGTGCGATAAGAGCATTATGAAATTACCTTTGGGAAAACGAATTTGTCTTATTTAACCCATTTGACCGTAGGTTGAACCATAGGAACTCTCGGAATCCCGTCCAGAAATAGGCAAGATATCACAAGGAAATGTGAACAGATAAGTATTTCTCATATAACCTCCTTGGCTGGACCAAGGATTTAACGTGAGGGTACATGAATTGCATCTATTTTGATAGTTTTTTTCACCTTCGTTTATTTAAGAAACAGACAAAAGTTTCCTTCTTTGTATATTTTGTATTTCATATTAGATGTATTCTTTTTTACTATATAGTTTCACAAGTTTAATTTTGAATCCCGACACCTAATCACAGAAAACCCTCAAACGACCCAGATTCTGTAATGACCAGTACCTATAAATTGCATCCATATGGGCTTAACTTCACACCCGTAAAATCGAATAACTGAAATTTTATTTATTTATTCACATTTTTAAAACAATTTGACAATAGTGGAGCCCTGGTAAGAACTGAAAACAAATAACTTTGCAAAAGACAGGATGAAAATGAATATTTCGCAACACAAAATGCAGAAAACAAATGTGTACAACAGTGAAAGTAAATTTTCGCGCGGCAAAGCGACGGACAGAAAATAACTTCGGCTTGCGTAGCAACAGATGAAAATAAATGATCAATCCGGGAACCCCCACTCCAGAATATCAAATGGTCGTCCCATAACCCTCGAATATTGAAAAAAAAAATAGTAAAGAATTCAAAAGCCCTCATATCCCGAATATTTTCTCCAAACAATAGTTTGTTTATAGCTTTTAGTGTGTTGTGACTCTGACCTTTGACTGAGCTGAGTGACTTAACATCGATTGAGTTTGATAAAGATTAGAAAAACAAGTTACTTTTGTATATCTCAATAGAAACAATTAAATAATTTCAGAGTTACGCGTGCAACAAATTACAAATTGGTCAAATATATTTTATTAATAAACAGGATTTTCAATAATTTTTATTTAACTGGACACATATACAAAAAAAAATATAAGAAGATGTGATAAATAATCATTGCCAAAATGAGACAACTATCCACCAGAGCCCAAATCATGTCGGTAAAAGCAACATGTTGGTTTGAAACATAGGTCACAATGTCATGTTTTCAAACCTTCATCTTTCATGAAAAACACAGCTAGTGAATGTACAAAATTCCATTGCAAGGCAGAAAATAAAGTTCAAAGGATTATTACCAGAACAAGACATTTTAACAAAGGTTGCAAGAACCAAAAATAAACCAACACATTTTGACACAGAAGTACTTTAATAATTTAATTTTTCTTTTTTTTTTTCTAATAAAAAAAAAGAAGTACTTTTGATATAAAAATCAGAAGATGTGGTATGATTGCCAATGAGACAACTCTTCACAAGAGACCAAATGACATAGAAGTTAACAACTATAGGTCACCGTACGGCCTTCAACAATGAGCATACCGCATAGTCAGCTATAAAGGACCCCGAAAAGACAAATGGAAAACAATTCAAATGAGAAAACTATCGGCTTGAAAGTATATTTAAGGCAAATGGAACTCCCACAAAAACTGGAAATATTTCAAGTGTTATTGAAGGGTAACGTTTCTGCTCAATCAGAGACATATATCTGGCTACATATACTACGTTATTGTCAGAGTTGATATTGTCAAAAACGGTGAATCATTTCTTCTCCCATAATTTAGTTACAGTGGTCACAATACAACTCATGGTACCTACGATTTTCGCAGATTAAAAAGTTTATAACAAACAAAACTTAACTTATCAATCGGTGAATCAATTATTGTGTTCTCTCATGGAAGTCTCTGAAATGGACACATTGCTCTGTAGAAGTATGTGAAATAAGCAGATGCTTGTAGCATAAAACGAATGAAATCTAACTTAACAGCCAGTACCTGTTTAAGGTTTGTAAACTACATATCCTGTTGCACAATACTGTTCAAGGTAAGTGTTATAATGGAGGGATATTTATATGATCCTACTCCTTTAAAGCTTGTATTAATAAAATAGAAATAATACATAATTTTATATTTGAAAATTTTTAATGTGAATGTACTTTATTGTCACCAGAGATGATTTACTGCAAAAAAATGGTCCACTTTTAAGATTTTCACCTCCTGTTTACACTATATTGAAAAAAGGAGATGGGGTATGATTGCCATTGAGGTATCTATCCACCAGAGACTATTGATCATGCATCTGTTTACACTACATTAAAATAAGGATATGGGGCATGATTGCCATTGAAATATCCACAAGAGACTGTTGACCACTTTATTAAAATAAGGATATGGGGCATGATTGCCATTGAAATATCCACAAGAGACTGTTGACCACTTTATTAAAATAAGGATATGGGGCATGATTGCCATTGAAATATCCACAAGAGACTGTTGACCACTATATTAAAATAAGGATATGGGGCATGATTGCCAGTGAGATATCCACAAGAGACTGTTGATCATGCATCTGTTTACACTATATTAAAATAAGGAGATGGGTCATGATTGCCATTGAGATATCCACCAGAGACTGTTGATCATGTATTGAATAGTGGTTCAGGGGTAAGTCGAAGATGATGATGTCTACTTACCACTGCCGCTTACAAATATTCATACACACATTTCTAAGTTTACTCCAAAGCGAACACTCCAAAACAAGAGGCAGAAGATACCAAGAGCACAACCAAAAACCAGAAGCTACAACAATGACACATTTCATAAGATTGTTTAAATAAAATGCTCCGCTGGGCTCAGCTTGATACGACCGCAGAGGTCGAACCCTGAACAGTTGGGGCAAGTATGGACACAACATTCAAGCTTGATACAGCACTGAATTTGGATTGTGATTAAATATTTGACACAGCACAGGTTTCTGACACAGAATAAATGTGGTCTAAGAACTTAAATTTTTTTAATTTACCTATTCAAACCATATCATTATTATTTGCTTTTATATATAAATCAGAAATAACCAATTTAAAATGGAAAATTTTAAAGAAAAAAATCCCCCCCCCAAAAATTGTTTGAACCCCCTTATGATTCATCACCCCCAAACTCAATCCCAGCCTTCCCTTTGTGGTATGGTACCTGCAGTACAATTTCAGAGAGATCCATACACTTGAACACAAGTTATTGTCTGGAAACTAGAAAAATGCTTGTTTTTTGGCCCCTTTTTGGCCCCAAATTCCTAGACGTTTAAGGCAATTTATACCCCCAAACTCAAACTCACCTTTCCCTTTGTGTAATGGAACCTTGTAGTACAATTTCAGAAAGATCCATACACTTACACACAAGTTATTGTCATGAAACTAGAAAAATGCTTGATTTTTGCCCCTTTTTTGGTCCCTAATTCCTAATATTTTGAGGCAATTACCCCCAAAATCAATCCCAGCCTTCCCTTTGTGGTATGGTACCTTGCAGTACAATTTCAGAGAGATCCATACACTTGAACACAAGTTATTGTCTGGAAACTAGAAAAATGCTTATTTTGGCCCCTTTTTGGCCCCTTATTCCTAAACATTTTGGACAATTACCCCCAAACTCAATTCCAGCTTTCCCTTTGTGATATGGAACCTTGTAGTACAATTTCAGAAAGATTTAACACTTACACACAAGGTATTGTCATGAAACTAGAAAAATGCTTGTTTTTTGCCCCTTTTTTGGCCCCTAATTCCTAATATTTTGAGGCAATTACCCCCAAAATCAATCCCAGCCTTCCCTTTGTGGTATGGTACCTTGCAGTACAATTTCAGAGAGATCCATACACTTGAACACAAGTTATTGTCTGGAAACTAAAATGCTTATTTTTGGCCCCTTATTCCTAAACGTTTTGGGCAATTACCCCCAAACTCAATTCCAGCTTTCCCTTTGTGATATGGAACCTTGTAGTACAATTTCAGAAAGATCCATACACTTACACACAAGTTATTGTCATGAAACTAGAAAAATGCTTGTTTTTTGCCCCCTAATTCCTAATATTTTGAGGCAATTACCCCCAAAATCAATCCCTGCATTCCTGAGTGATATGGAACCTTGTGGTACAATGTCAGAGAGATCCATACACTTGAACACAAGTTATGTTTGGAAGTTACAAAAATGCTTATTTTTGGCCCCTAATTCCTTAACTGTTGGTACCATAACCCCCAAAATCAATCCCAACCTTCCTTTTGTGGTATTGAACCTTATGGTAAAATTTCATAGAGATCCATTCACTTAAACTAAAGTTAGAGTGCGAAAACCAATGTGTCTTCGGAAGACGACAATGACGACGACGCCAACATCATACCAATATACGACCGCAAAAATTTTTTGCGGTCGTATAAAAACACCTTCTTCAAAAGGTACAGAAGATCATTCAATTATAGATTTTTCTCAATCAGTACTTTTATCCAACTTTCTTCATTTAGTTGTCATTTTACCTCATTCTAGATATATTTTTAATGTTTCATAAGTTAAAGTGTTTAAATGATTGCTTGATTGATTGTTGGTTGCTTAACATGCATTAGCAAATATTTCATGCATGTTAAGGACGAAAAAATGTCCAACTACTTGTAAATGACCTATGAGCTGCTGGATAAAGGCAAATACGTGTTGAAGGCCGTGCTTTGACCTATAATGGTTTACTTTTACATATTGTGACTTGGATGGAGAGTTGTCTCATTGGCACTCATACCATATCTTCTTATATCTAAATATATCTATTTCAGTATTCCTGAAGCAGCTGGCAAATCTGCTATGATAGCATAGGAGCAGAAAACATGTCCCAACAAAATTAGAGTTCAGTAACATACAATGTATCTTTTACATATAAATCAGAGAACAATTTGGGTAGCCTATTTTCTCAATGAAACTTCCGCAACAAAAATCTATATGATACAAAACTATATTGTAATTATTTATTCTGCAACAAAAATGTAAGTGATGTAAAACTTGTAATTATTTATTATGTTTCTAGCACCATATTATGTAAGTATAGATCAAGCACCTGCTAACAACCATCAAAACAAACAATTATAATATGAATAATTTACATAAAGCATGAATAGGAGTTATTATTGAACAAAACAACATCATACATGTCATGATTTCAGGTCTAAATATTTGGTTCAACTTCCATTTCTGATAATTTTGAAATATTCTATAGAAGATGATTTTTGGGGTAAATTCTGTAATAGGTACTATAAACTTGGTTGTTTAAGGATCCAATATGAAAAAAGTAATTTTACTTCTAAAGGAATATGAAATCTTTATTTCTATATTTCATGCAAAATGAATATTATTTTACATATATAAAAAAAATATTATATATGGTTACTTATTTGCTTTTTTCTACTCTACCATTGACAACAGTAAACATTCTGAGTTTGCTTTGGTATCCAACTATTTCAATAACTGAATAACGTACTAATGTTCTTTATTATAATTCACTTTTTCAAAAAAAACCTTAAATTTTTCCTAATTGAAAATTAAAAAAAGTCTTGAATTCCTTTTTTTCATTGAAACCATAAACTATATTTCCTCAACATTTCCTATTATTTACATTAATGCAAAATCTTAATCACACAAAATATCCTACTGGCCAGTTGGCAAGAAAAATATACATTTCAGGATAGATCCACTAGCTCTATAAGTAATGAAAGATTATTATAAATGATATTTGTGATAGAATTTATATAATGTAATAAATTTGGAAAATGAAAAAAAAAAATATACAGGAGCAATATTTTATGAAGTGATCTGTAAGTATTTACTGAAAATGAAAATATCAATCAAAACTGTTTCAGAGGTTTTGCAGTAACTACATTATACAAAACTGTACAGGAAAAATATCCATTAATATTGTACTGAAAATTAGAATTTGACAACATTTCCAGCGGCACTGTTTCTCCTATTTAACAACACTTTCCTGGAGCACAACAAGCAGGACTGACTTGTTCTCCTTTCTTTTCTTTCTCCAGTAAAACATCAAATGGATTATCTACCTTTAAAATATAAACATATTACACGTTATAGTTTGCTATGGACATGATTGACTGAATGTAATCTACAGTCTGTAGAAATTACATATTTAATCTAAAATATATCTTCAAGAAAGTATTCCAATTTTAATGTAAAGATGGAAATTTGTTATTAGTGTTTAATTTTCGCTTATTTGGAGATGAAGATAAAACATAAAAATATTCCCTCTTTTAAGTTTGTTCTTTAAAGAATGTTAGAACTATGGTCAAAAACACAAAAATAAAACCTTGTTTCAAGTTTGATCCTAGAAATCACAAAATTTCAACTCCACCAAAATAAATAAGTTTGTAATTTTTGTTAACCAAACAAGTAGAAGCTGCTTATCTGTCAGGTCTGCTTTATATGATAATTACATTTTCATTGATGTAGTCTGCTATTTCTAGATTTAATTATATGCATGTCAAGTACAGTGTAGAAACTTACAGTATTCCCTGTTGTTTCACAGACCCCTTTTGATGCTGGTTGAAATTCAAACTCATCTGAAAATCTTGAATTCTTTAATATAGTAACCAGTTCTGAGTCAATTGTGTAGACATCACCTGTCTGATAAAAATCGTAGAGAATAAAATAAAATATCAAGAATAGATAAATTTTGATTTGTTTTATAAATGCAGACATTATCTGCATGATCTGTTGAATAAAATAATAAACTGAAGGAAACGATTTAGCACAAATATGATTTTTATTGATAAAATAATGACATGCATAAAGCGATTCATGACAGTTACAATAATTTTAGTAAAACATAATCCTGAACTTCCTCAAGTCATTCCAACAGGCAAGGGAAATTATCTTTGGAAAGGGAGATGATTTAACAATAAATCATTTGGAAAATAAATATATATAAATGAAGAAGCAAACAATTCTGTAAACAATCTGAGATCCGAATAGAAAGATAGGAAAGTTTATAAATACATATTTGGATAAAGAACAGTTTTTTTTTTTTCACAGCCAATTGGTCTTGATTTATGTACACCTATCTTAAGAACTAAATAGTCACAACCTAAAAACTGTACCTTTATGAAACTGCTTGCATTGTCGACCTACTCATAACGTAATAATGCGTCTTTTGTCAATTTATAGCTACTAACTAAAAACTCCTGAATACCTTGAAATGATTTCTGTGATCAAAATCTAGTTGATTCTCGCATCCTGTTACATCGCCACTATAAATAACTTGTAATGGTGGAGACTTTTCTACTTTGGGTAGCTTGAACAATCTGTATGTGACAGAACAAAACTTGGCATCACCTGTTAAGTAAATATGTTAAACAAATGTCAAAGATTGAATGACTAATAAATGCAATGATTTTCTTCTACATTGAACTTAGCTTAAGTGCTACACCAAAAGAAAAATACAATATCATAATAGAAAGGATTCATGCATTTCAGACCTAATATGTAAGTAATTGATAGATATTAGAAAGTAAATAATGAGTTTCCTACATTTTGAAGGATTTAAAAACTAGAGGCTCCCAAGAGCCTCTGTCGCTCACCTGTATCTACTGTTGTTTTCAAATTGTAAAATAAGGTTAAAATCATAATTAATGGTATTAAATACCCTAATAATGATTCAGGCCAACATCAAAATGGATCAGACACAAGTACTTCGTACTTATATTGTCTTCTTCTGAATACTATTATCATAAAAGAATTCTATTTGAGCGTTCATTCAATACATTTTAAGGTGTGTGCTCCTTTTTGCAATGATTTTTCCTCGACTCCGATTGTCTCCTTGGTATCTCATTCCTCTCTCTTTTTTTAAACTGATACAAATTGGCTCATTATATTTTGATACATCTTAGTGTTTTAACATTAAACAATGAAAATTTAACTCCAAAAGGTAAGATAAAAATTAATATAATTTAAAAACTAGAGGCTCTCAAGAGCCTGTGTCGCTCACCTGTTTCTACTGTGGTTTTGGAAACCATGTAAAATAAGGTTAAAATCATAATAAATAGTATAAGATACCCCAATAATGATTGAGACCAAGTTTGATTTAATTTGGCCCAGTAGTTAAATTAAAAGCAGATCATCCCATTGTAGTCTTACAATAGTTACTGAAGACCCCTTATCATTATTCAAATTAGTTTTCAGGTTGTGACCATTTGAAATTGTTTTATTTACAATTTTCCCTAAGACTTCTATAAACCCCTATGTTATATTTTTAGCCATGGTGGCCATGTTGGTTGGATGACAGGGTCATCGGATACATTTTTCAATAAGATACCCCATTGAAAATTGTGGCTAAGTTAAATTCTATTTGGCCCAGTAGATTAAGTGGAGAAGTGTTTTGTAAAAGATTAAAAAAATTTAAGAAAAATTTACTATAAAAGGCAATAACTCATTAAGGGGTCAATTGACAATTTTGGTTATATTGACTTATTTGTAGATCTTACTTTGCTGAAAATTATTGCTGTTTACAGTTTATTTCTATCTATAATAATATTCAAGATAATAACCCAAAACTGCAAAATTTCCTTAAAATTACCAATTCAGGGGCAGCAACCCAACAATGGGTTGTCTGATTCGCCTGAGAATATATATCTCAACCTGATTAACATTTTAACCCCATGTCAGATTTGCTCTAAATTCCTTAATTTCAGAGATATAAGCCAAAAACTGCATTTTACCCCCTGTGTTCAATTTTTAGCCATGTCGGCCATGTTGATTGGCAGGCAGGGTCATCAGACACATTTTTTAAACTAGATACCCTAATGATGATTGTTGCCAAGTTTGGTTAAATTAGGCCCAGTAGTTTCAGAGGAGAAGATTTTTTTAAAAGTTAACGGACGACGACGGACGCCAAGTGATGAAAAAAACTCACTTGGCCCATTGGGCCAGGTGAGCTTAAAATCAACAGAGAAATATAAGCCCAAAATATAAATTATATATAAAAAATATAAGCAATTATATCTCTTCCCATGATTTTATGTTTGTTAAAAAAATCAATAATTTTTCAGTAATAGCTATAACAATATAGCTTACATAATGTAACAGATGTTAACTCAAAAAGTAATTGCTTAAAGACTTAATTATTTTATATACTGGGTTCATTAGAATTAGTAATCATATTTCATATGTGTAAATTAGGTCTTATTATTTAAATAATTAATAATTGATTGTTGCTTTTTTTACATCCAGTGGCAAATATTTCATGAATATCCAGGAGGATAATAATATAACAGTAAATCCAATGGGTAGGTTCTACAAAGTGGGACAACCAGAATGAAGGGAGGAACATTTTGATTGCCACTTGGAATGGAGGTTATTTAAGCAAGGCACAGAAAATTGCTTGGCATAAGACACCTGCCAACCTTTTAAATAGTTGATGCAAGGGTTCTTCTAAGTAAATTGGATTAAACATTCCATTCTGAAAAGACTCTGTATTTGTACTTCCTGCACAGCAAAAAACATCTCGTTTTTTATATAGATTAGACCGTTGGTTTTCCTGTTTGAATGGTTTTACACTAGTCATTTTTGGGGCCTTTTATAGCTTGCTGTTTGGTGTGAGCAAAGGCTCCGTGTTGAAGGCCGTACTTTGACCTATAATGGTTTACTTTTACAAATTGTGACTTAGATGGAGAGTTGTCCCATTGGCACTCGTACCACATCTTCTTATATCTATATGATAATTTTGGTCAATAAAAAACAAGATATTTCTTATTTTTCATCTATGTAAACAATATTGTAAAAAAATAATCTTAACAATTGAATCAAACCGGATCAAGCTAAGGACTGTTTACCTAATATTTTTTTGAAATCATCTCTGTCTATAGGTATAGGAGATACAGTTTCAAGTCTTGGTGTACTGAACCCTGTCTTCTCGGCCAGTGAAATCAGATCCTTCCAGCACAGGGCACCTGCTATACACTCACCTGCAATAAATAAAGATTAAAGAACTTTACCCTTCTCTAAAATACAGTATGCAAATTAGGCAATTGCCTCCTTTTCCTCTGTTGCAGAAAAGAGACAGGTTTAATTTCCATGTAACCCATAGTTTGAATGTTCTAA
The DNA here is from genome assembly GCF_021869535.1 of Mytilus californianus. Lineage (NCBI taxonomy): Eukaryota > Metazoa > Mollusca > Bivalvia > Mytilida > Mytilidae > Mytilus > Mytilus californianus. Next base: position 23,396,881 of record NW_026262679.1, on the reverse strand, counting down.
AAGTCAAAGTTTTAGTTTCTATTTATTAAAGATTATTATCTTATAATCTGTAAACCATTCTGGTAAAAAATGAAATGTATAATTTGATTACAACATTTATACTGCCTCCCATGCAAAGTCATTTAATTCTGTATAGTGTTTTGGACTGTCTGTGGAAGTTTGATAAGTGTAAGCCTTTATGTAAGTTCTCCTAGATTGCAGGAAAATGGTATATGACTGTGACTTTTTTCACAAAAAATCTTACGAGTAAAAACACTAGTAAGTCATGATGAAAATTTCAGTATAACTTACAATCAATTTTAGTCATAAAATATTTTGTGAAAAGAGCCCCAGGTTCTTCAAAAAACACTTGGCATATTTTATTTTGGCAATTCAGTATTTGTCAGGAAGATCTGATTTAAAATATTATTATGAAATTGTCACTTTAATTTTGTCTACATGCACTATTTGTGTGTTAATATTTAAGACAAAATCGTCTGAGATTTCACAATCCCCTTTTAAATACATACTCAGTTAGCCTATTAGCTTACAATTACTTACCCCATAATGTCTCATGTTTCCTTACTGAATCATCCAGATTTCTGTCACAATAAACGTCACTGAAATACAACTCTCCACCTTCCTGTCAAAAGTGAACAAAATAAACATTACCAGGTTTCCTTCATTAAGGTATCTCTGTGGTTTTTTATACAAATATTGTCACTTTAAATTCTTGTGGAAGTTTATCTTTTTAAGATTTAGGACAAACATGATATTATTTGGTCAAACATTATGTCAGGTCTAATCATTTTGACCTTACCATGCTGTGATATAACATTTTCTGAACATCTGAGCACAATGAAAAAGGTTAAAATGAGTGGTTGCACTATGAAGTTGTGTTGGCTGCGGTCTCCAAATACTGTAAATTCAGAAATTATTGCGTGCATTTATTATTGCGATTTTGTCATTTTAGACTAAAATGCGATTTTAATTTTTGCGATATTGAGAAAAATCCTGTTTAATTCATATAAAAAATTTGAAAATGCGAGTTTAAATTATTGCGATTATAAACCTGTCGCATTTTTCGCAATAATAAAAACAACGCAATAATTTCTGAATTTACAGTAATATAATCCGAAATAAAAAAAAATCCAAATATTGGTATGGAAAACAAAAAAAAATTTAATAAAAGTTTAACAGTTAATTTAGCAGGTACACAACTTCATGTCCTGGAATAGAAACTGCAAATTTGCATGGTAAAATTCTGTCATGCAGTTTTCATAGAAATGCAGATAAACAAACTGATAAAAACAGAAATGGGTTAGTCTATGTTTTGTTATGGAAAACCCGAAAAAATCACTCAGATCAAATATCAAACTAGCAGGTGCATATTGCATTTCTTGTAGAAGAATTTGTGAAGGCTTGTTTTAATCCTTTCAAACCATTTAAGAGTTGCAGATTAGCACAAAGTGTGTCAACAACAAGGCAGACAAAAACACAGACAGGACACAAGTCCATAAAAGTGATTTCTATTTCCTGTCAGGTCACCAAAAAAAATAATAGAAGTGAAATTTGGAATTACCTTGAGAACTTTGTAGGCTTCAGACAATACAGCACATTTGTCAGGTGACAGATTCACTACACAGTTGGACCTGTAAATGTTAAGAATAGTTATAAATAGAATAAACAGAAACTATTAGAGATCTACTATCAAAAAATTCTCCCCAAAACCGTTCAGACAACCATCGGTGAGAATCCTAACTTGAGACAGGTACATAAAAAAGTTGAGTTTAACCTCCCATTTTGACAAAATCGCTTGTTCCATATAGATAGAAAATTAAAAGGGATTTATTGTCTAAGTGGGATTCCACTTGTTTGAAAATAAACAATTTATTTCACTCAGTTTTTTGTGGTAATTATATATATATACACCAAGCAAGTCTAGGTGTTGTCCCTAAAATCTGACTTTTTGGCTTAAAAACTTATTAAATAAAATTGATAAATCAATTGGTATGGTATTCTTGTAGACTACTTACAATTCCTTTATGCATGGGTTAAACAAAACTTAAATGATAGGTTTTTTTTTGCCCCAGTATCAAAATTATGTACTAATTTACTTTGGCCATATAATATACTTTTCCTGTTCTTTTCATGAAATTGCTATAATATAAGCATTTAGGATTACCGGTATGTGATTTCTTTGTCAATAGATTAAGAATTTAAGGAGCCTGTAGTTCAGTGGTTGTCATTGGTTCATGTCTGTCATATTTGTTTTTCGTAAATTGTTTTGTTATAAATTAGGCCGTTAGTTTTCTCAATTGAATTGTTTCATATTTTTCATGTCAGGGTCTCTTATAGCCGACTATATGGTATGGGTTTTTCTCATTGTTGAAGGCCGTACGGTTGCCTATAATTGCTTACATCCACTTCATTTGAACTTTGGTGGATAGTTGTCTCATTGGCAATCATACCACATCTCCTTATTTTTATATTAAGTATTTTAAGCTTGCTTTCTATAACTTCAATTATTAATAAAAACAGATATGGGGTGTGTCAATGAGACAGCAGCCCAAAGACACAAAAAACTAAATGACATAAAGAGGTCAACATAATGTCTTCAACAATACAAAGGTTTCTATATGATATATGTCAAGCTAAAAAATTCAGGGGGTACTCTCGTCTAATCTGAGGTCGTATGATGATTAACTATAAGGTGTGTAAACATGCACAAGTTGATAAAAATCACCCAGTCTAAAAAATTGTGAATAATTATACAATATGTTTGATTCACATCATTTCTATTACCAGGAAAACTACTACACGTTGATTTTTGAAATCATTTACATGTTTCACTAGGTCCCTGCATCCTTGAACTGAGGAGGTCATTGTGCCCAATTGACATTTTTTAAGCATCTCTGTATCTTTTTATTTGATTTGAATACTTATTGCTCAATACTAAATCTACCAAAAGAAATGTAACTTTGATGTTCATTGTTCAGGGTTAAAAGGGGTAAGGCTGAGTGCTTTGCATGTTAAACTTAAAATGGAATATTGCATTATATAAATAAAGAAACATATTTAGTCATAATAATGAATTGAGTTGTTCCCCTTTGTCCGTAAAATTGAAGGTAGAACAGATCAACAATGCACTATTTTTTGGCAACATTGGAAAAATGGTTTTCTTGATTAGTATGATAATACACAAACACACACATTATTTTGAAAATTGTGTTTCTGAGAATAAAAATAAATTGCTTGGCATGGTCATGGACATGAACCACTGCATTATGTTGTGGATTCTCATAAAACCCATGTAGAGATGAGGTTAAATTATAGGTAACCAGCCAATGGTCATATGTATATGATTGACCCTTATTGCAATGTTTTCCTCCAAGACTAGTACAGCCTAATGTCCTAGTCAGAAACCTCCTGATTGGTTTTCTTGTTATATGTCTATGTTAATTGTTTTTATTTTTAGGGTGTCTCTATTAATGAGAGAGCAACTCAACTAAACAACAAACAGCCAAAAGACATACCGGTACAGTCTTCAAAAATATACATAACGGTATATAATATATACTATATATCTATACTATATGACAAGCTCTTAATCTTAGAGTCTATAAAAGTTGATATAGATCTGCCAATAACACAGTCATTAAATTCTCTAAATAACAACAAAACCATAACATGACATTAGAGAACCACTAATGAGGCTTCTGAGATGAATCATGGCAGGATTAAACTGCTTTTAAAGATAAAAAAAAATACTCAGTTCTGCATGCATAGTACATGCCAGTGTATCAGTAAATCTGGATGTTTTAATGTTAAAGGAATAAAAATCGATCTCTACATGTTTTCAACAATTTCAAATGCAAAGAAATCGAAATTATTGTTTTTGATTTGATATATTATACTTTTTTAGATGCACAAACTGGCTACCACTTAATGCATCTCCAATAGCAAGGTACCTATTGTTTCCCCTTTCAGATTTTAAGTTTTTAATGTCCACCATAAATTAAAGCCAAGGGATATGGAATGGATGTAAATGAGATTACAAGCATGCAGTAATATGAAGTAACCATAAAAAAAGAACAGCACTTTAATTACTGTTCTTCATCTTGATGATTGTTGAAAGTTCCTCATCTATGACCTGTAGTGCTAAAACCTTGCAGCATAATCATGAAGGACACCAAGTCCCCAGCTAGTCCCCAAGGACATCTTCCGTAGTACTCAATTAATCATTATACTTTTGAATAAACAAAGAGTAATTAAATAAATCATATTAAACAACTGGTCTAGCCTTTCTACAAATACTGTAATACGTATGTTTAGATTGTAACCATATCTCTCTGATTTTTTTGTGTTTTTGGATTGCTTTTGATATTGGATGTTATGCGAACAAAAATCAATGCCCCCATATTAAAACTGGGAATAAAGGTTTGCTTAAATAATGTTACCATGTCACAATCTCTGACAAAGTTGGGACTGTCATGAATTATTTTTTAATAACGTACACTATTAAATCATAGAAGTTTTCTTGCAGGCCTGCCTCAAGAAGCTTCTCAATGTACCCCTGTACAAAGTTTACATTTGGTTTATCATAGCCAAAGGTTTTTGTATGGTAATCTATATACTTTCTGGCTACTTCAATCTGTAAAGAAAAATAAAGAACTTATGCAAAATGTAATCTATAATCTATATATGTATTCAACCTCTGATAATTAAGAGGACATCAAGACAAATTTTTAAAAGCTATCCTGCCACTTTTACTGGTATACCGCTTATACAAGACCATTTGGTACAGTCTGTTTACTGATTTTTCACCCCATCCTACTGACCTATTGATCAGGGATGCCTACTATTACAATGTTCATGACCATTATTCTGAATCACATGTTTACTGATCTTTAACCTCAGCTTTCTGAACTGTTAATCTGTTATGATTTTCAATGTTTAATGACCATTCTGAACCATTCTTTTCCTTGATATACTGATCTATTCCATCATCATGTTTATCCCTGTGACACATTCTAGACTGTGAATCCACTATGACCTACTCAGTTGTCCATTGGTAATATCTATCCCAGTGACTGACCTACTGACCTTTTATCTGTCATGTCTATCTGTGTGACTGACCTACTGACCTGTTCATCTGTCTTGTCTATCCGTGTGACTGACCTACTTACCTGTTCATCTGTCTAGTCTATCTGTGTGACTGACCTACTGACCTTTTATCTGTCATGTCTATCTGTGTGACTGACCTACTGACCTTTTATCTGCCATGTCTATCCGTGTGACTGACCTACTTACCTGTTCATCTGTCTTGTCTATCCGTGTGACTGACCTACTGACCTGTTCATAGGTCATGTCTATTTTTGTGACTGACCTACTGACCTGTTCATCAGTCATGTCTACTCCTGTGATTGATCTACTTACCTGTTCATCAGTCATGTCTACATGTATCCCTGTGACTGATCTACTGACCTGTTCATCCGTCATGTCTATCCCTGTGACTGACCTACTGACCTGATCATGCATTATGTCTATCCCTATGACTGACCTACTGACCTGTACATTGGTCATGTCTATTCTTGTGACTGACCTACTGACCTGTTCATCAGTTATATCTTATCCCTGTGACTGACCTACTGACATGTTCATCGTTCAAGTTTATCCCTGTGACTGACCTACTGACCTGTTCATCAGTCATGCCTATTCATGTGACTGACCTACTCACCTGTTCATCAGTCATGCCTATTCATGTGACTGACCTACTGACCTGTTCATCAGTCATGTCTATCCCTGTAACCTGTCCATTCTGTCCAACTAGTTTACTGATAGCAAAGCAATCTCTTCCACTACCACTTCCAAGGTCCAGAACTTTAATTCCTTCTAATTTATCAGGAATTACTAATCCACATCCATAATATCTAAAAAAATATTTATCAGGGATTACTAATCCATATCCATAATAAATATAGTGTATATTATTAATTCATTGCTTGTGAAAAATCTGAAGAATGTTCACCTCACTGCACTATGTTGTGTGTCCTAATGAAGAGGCCTGAAATATAGCTATGAAACCAGTGACAATAGGGTTTTGATTGCACTTTGATCAATATTTACCCCCAAAAACAGATATGTCTGTCTATTTGTTGAATGTGGAGTAAAATGCAATAATATAAAATTTCAAATGATTCTTGGAAAAATAAGGTTACAGTATCTTTTATAAATTACAAGGGAACAAAATCCTGAATATCTTTACCAATAACATTGTTTTTAACTGGTTTGTCCATACATCTGGCACATTGTTTCTGATTTGTATCATTTGAGTACTGTAAATTCAGAAATTATTGCGTGCATTTATTATTGCGATTTTGTCATTTTAGACTAAACTGCGATTTTAATTTTTGCTGTTTTGAGAAAAATCCTGTTTAATTCATATAAAAAACTTCAAAATGCGAGTTTAAATTATTGCGATTATAACCCTGTCGCATTTTTCGCAATAATAAAAACATCGCAATAATTTCTGAATTTACAGTACCATCTTTTTATCCCCTTTTTAACATATTGGTAGTTCAGAATTTTTTTAACTGTTAGTTATAACTTACTTTGATGCTACTTCTTCATGAACTTGACTAATTGCTTCACGTACATTTTTGTTAACACGTCTGCCTGGTGCTACACATGCTTGGGTTTGTAAATCTGACACGTTTTTTAATTTCTTTCCATAATATTCCTTCACACTGTCTATAATTTGTGAATCTCCATTGGTAGTGGTCATTTCCTTAATCTGTTGTACCTTTGGCAATACTGAAACGTGTAAATTTTCTTTGGATTAAATAAGCTTTAAATTAAGAGAATACTTTATTCTTTTTGATTCCTACATTGTATATGAATACCTTTTGAGTTTATGAATACTCAAATGAATATACAGTTGTCATACATATATCTTTTGACACAAAACAAATGAAATATAATAGAGTTATTTGAAACTCCTGCTTTCTCAAGCCTATCTACATGTAACTTGACAAAAAATACCAAACTTTTGACATATATAATTTAGAGTGACAGCTGACTGATCTAGTTACAGCAGTCATAATGAGATTTCTTCTTATATATGCCAGGAAACAGATGCATAGATTTCATTCTCTAACAGTTCAAATAACCCAGAATTATGATCTTACCGATCATTTACCTGTAGTAAACACTTATTCCACATTTACTCAATACACAACTATTGTCCTAATAAGTATGTTAGATGTCAGTGACATGATAGATCTATTGCAAAATGTTGAAAACAAACATAAATTTGATGAGAAAAAATATAGAATTATGGTACTTGGGTTCAAATAAGACAAAATGCAATGTTGCAGTAATTAAATGGACATAATTTTGGTATTGGCAGAGACATATTCATGTCTCTGGTATTGGTTTGTCACCTAATATTTTTCAATTGAAGTTGGTACCAACAGCCATTTATAATTCCCATATAGAACACTCACATTGTAGCTTACAAATGTTACTGAAAAAATATGAACTTCAACTAACGATGAAAAACATGCATGCAAGTCATTCATGTCATTGAACAATACACCTTATCGCTATTTGTCCGCCATTACTGGACATCACACAAGTTCCCGTAAAATTTTGACGTCATAATAGAAAATATCTGACGCCACAATGGAAAAGTGATTGTTGTCTGACGTCAAAAGTTCGAGCGGGACTGATTCTCGGGTCAAGCGGGATTATCGATAAGGTGTATAGTTTTATAGCATATTTAGTTGGTTTGGTTGCTTTGAAATGATTAATTGTTTCACGTAAAATAATTTACGACAATGCCAAACATTTTATTTACTGTCGTTCTGTGTGGATACAAAACTAAATACCTGACCTTTTGTAAAACAGTAAAATGTTTTAAATAAAAACTACACTACACTGATGTTCTGAATAATGACCTCTGACATTTGGTCATCGCTAAGAATGTTGCCTCTCGGATCGTATTCAAGATATGACTAAATTAACAAATTAAGGTTTGTTACAACAACGCACCACTACGTAACTAATCAACACTACTTTATTTTAAGAGGGTTACGCAGTTAGCTATATAACTAATCTTCCCTGAGAAAAGCATAAACAAAAGTGTGTTGAAAAACAAAATTGCAAACATATACACGGCACACATTAGGAAATTAGTTAAGTATAATGATAATGTTCATTACAACTGCATAAAATGTTATGAAAAAAATAAACATGGTGAAATAATTAATATTTAATATATTTGCTTGGATGATACATTCTGGTATCGGTATTGCTATGTTTTGTGAAAGCTTTCTGAAATAAGAGTAATCTTGTCGAAAGTGTTCGCCTTTGTTGAATTGGTTGTAATTTCAACTTTTCTAAGATTATTTTTGTTTATATCCACAAAGAACTACAGTGAATAAAAGTTTTATAATTGTCCTAAATCAGTTTAAGGTGAAAAGATTTATGACATTAAACCCTGCAATAACGTATTCTGGCATGGCAGTTTTTCTCCATTGCATCAGTTACGACTCTTCCGTCCTTCATAATTTATGACCACTATCCTTTCAGTTAGTCCCTCATTCTTTAACAAAATCTAGAGTAAACACTGAGAGTCACCCATATTTAAAGTTGACAGTTTATTCCTCTTGAATTACTTTCAGAAATGATATGAAATAGGCAATATGACATCTTGTTCGGTAATTTAAGATATTTCCAAATGTGTCAATATCAGAAGGTCACTAAATTGGAAATTTACTTATCTGCATTTTTTTTTTGGTACAATTGTTCAATATAAAAATAAGATGTGATTTGATTACAAAGACGTAGACGCATATATATATATATATATATATATATGTCACCTTACGGCCTTAAAAAGTGAGTAAAACCCATATCGTATAGCAAGCTTTAAAATGCCGAAAATGACAAATGTTAAACAATTCAAACGAGAAACTAACGGCCTGATCTATGTACAAAACAATAATCGAAAAAGAAAAACAACTATTATATACAGCAACAAACGACAAACACTGAATAACAGGCTCCTAACATGGGACAGACACATTCTACAAAATGTGGCGGGGTAAAACATGTTTGTGGGCGCCCAACTCTCCCCCTAACCTGGAACAGTGGTACAACAGCACAACACAGAAACAAACTGTACAAAACAATAAACAAAAAAACAAATATGATATACAGCAAAAATGTGCTGGGACTCTCTCGCCGATAAATCTACCAGATCTACGTTGAACCATTTTATATGTTTCTGCTGATATGGTTCCACAGGAGAACAATAACAATACAAACACAGCTTTTTTTTCGAATGAACAATTAAATGAATGGAACACAATACCACCAGACATAGTTAATAGATATAGACGATTTTTCTATTTCCGTTTTTATGAATGAACTTCCCCGGTTGACCTTGGTTCATTATGGGGAAACACGTCAAACTCATGCCTTCTGATGGTAAATATTTTATATTGGATGCACAAAAATCATTAGCCAGGAACGACCGCGCGAGACCCTAATTAGTAGTCATAGTAGTTGTAAGTGCTGTTTTCCTTCACCTGCTCTCTAATGGAAACAATTACATTATCGAGTTTCACTTTTTCTTGTAAAACTGCTTTCTGAGACTCTGATGGATTTAGTCTAGTTGTTTATTGGAATAAAAGTAAAGGAAGGAAAGTGTTCACATATTCTGTAGTGACATGGATATGATCTTGTTTAGTCTTACAAGTTCTGAAGTATTCAAACCGAAGGATCCTCCGTCAATTTAATGACAGAAATTTTCATTCTTTCAGTCGTTATTAACGTTATTAGGAAAAGCTTGCATAATAAAATCAACAAAATAAATGATGTATATATAATTTTCCAGTGGAAAAATTGCAACTTATAATCATCATGAAAAGCGCTCTAAATATTCCAATGACAGAAAACAAACGGTTTTCACAAAAAAGGTTCTTTATTATAATATAAAATTGTCTCATAAAATGTACAGCGTCTAATAGTTGACCGTAAACTTTGAAATGATTTATGAATTGCAAAATTTTACCTAACCCTAGTCCGGCGATTTTTTAGTCCTAAAAACTGTTTTCAGACGTCAGAGCAATCTCGGACTAACCTAACCCAAAATAATATTTAAATTTCTTGATTACTTATCTGCTTGACACGTAAACTGTAACATGATAACAATATATTATCATGTTATGCTACAGTGCAAATGCTGGCAGATAAGCTAAAGATAAATTTGGCATGCATTTGTTAAAAATTGGGGCAAGAAAAAGTTTAGAATACTATAGTATATATGTTAAAATATGCCTGAGAGAAAATTTTCTAACATTTTTGGACCACCAAAAATCGTCGGGCTTCGACTCTAGTAAACTTACCACATTTTATAGATTAAAACCCAGCTTTCGACAACAAGCCTATTTAACTTACCGTAATAAGTATTTTGGATTTAATACAGTAATACTTCGTGTGTAACCAAATTTAGTTTAAGTGCCCACCAACTTCGTATAGAAACTGGGCGCTATGAAAAAAAAGGAAAACGAATGAACAGTTTGTGCCCCTGAAAAGAGAAGATAGATTATGCACTCATTGTACATAATCTAAAACTGAGGATGGATCTCCTTTTCTGCTTGAATGTGACTGTCCACTCTATGCCAATGGACGACAAAAAAAATGACTACTGAAATTGGTCAGTTACGGTCGAAACCATTTTAACAACTGGGAAAATTTTTATTGGGTCTTCAATAATGAAGACATTAGAAGATTCGATTATTTTTTTCTTAGAATTGCCACTCTACATAAATTCTAGAAATCAGCTTTTTGAAAATATCCAACTCTTAGTAGTTATTTCCATAGAACATATTGTATTTGGAACAGAAGAAATAAGTTTTGAACAAAACACAATCCTTTTCAGAAATATACAGGTTAACTCCTAACTATCCTACTGCCTGTCGATACATTTATTTTTGGCAATTGCACTAGTCATGTCTTCTTTGACTGTCCATGACGTTAAAATACTAAATCCCCGGGATGTGTTTTAGTTGATTTTAGTATCTGGTGCATGATTTTTTATTATTAAATGTTTTTGGCTTTTAACTACTGTCAGTAACTGCGAGTACTCTCAAATCGTACTTTCTTGTTTATTTGACCTGTTGAGACTAATTGTAATGCTTTTTTGTTATTTAATGTTATTCAGGGTTATATCTGGTCTATATACCAGCTTTGATAAGTGTTTGATAATACTATAAATTTTTACTTCGTACTATGAACATCAAAATTATTTATTTTGTAAAAATATTTCCTTTCTCTATTTGAACTGTACACGTATACCTAACAACAAAACTATTTTCATTTACCTGTGTTTAAAGTAATTGCAAATGGCTGATATTTTTGTCAAGCATATTGTTTTCTTAAATTGTTTAACATTTCACAGCGATATAACATGTTACTTTTATTATTCTTCCTTTAGTTTATTTATTTTGTATTTACAATGTATCATAGATCAAATTTATTTGTTCAGTGTATGTTCACTGGTGTTAATATTTCTTTTGATTGAGTTAAGCCATTTCAATTGATATTTTATAGTGTGTCTTTCTATGTTGTGATGTTACACTATTGTTTCAAATAAGGGTGAAGGTTTGTTACCATTAAAACGTTTAAACCCGCTGCAATTGTTTGCACCTGTCCTAAGTCAGGAATCTGATGTTCAGTAGTTTTTTCGTTTGTTGATGTGGTTCATAAGTGTTTCTCGTTTCTCGTTTTTTATATAGATTAGACCGTTGGTTTCCCCGTTTGAATGGTTATACACTAGTAATTTTTGGGGCCCTTTATAGCTTGCTGTTCGGTGTGAGCCAAGGCTCCGTGTTGAAGACCGTACTTTGACCTATAATGGTTTACTTTTATAAATTTTGACTTGGATGGAGAGTTGTCTCATTGGCACTCATACAACATCTTCTTATATCTATAGTTGTATACGCCATACAAAACGACCTTTTGATTAATATTGCTGTATCTTAAAATGTACTCGTATCCAACTGTCATTGTTTAAATATAATTTATTATGGAAAGCCTCAGCTGTCATATATTAGAGATTTACAAAACGTTATGCTGAAGCTTAAAATGTAAAGTTAAGACAGCGTGATGTTGAATTGAGTCATCAAAAAGCTAACTCTAAATTACAATATGCTAAGTTGAATCTGCGCAATGTTGACTTGCAATGACAAGTGCTTTAGTCGTGATAGTATAATGATAAGTCACGATGTTGTGATGATATGCCAAACACACGTAACGTTGGGTTTAAAGTACTTGATGTGAAGTTGACGTTGCATGATGTTAGCTTGCAGATGGATACTGCTCAGTCATCCATATCGACAGCTATGATAACAAATAAAATGAATAGCTAAAATGTATGGTGCTGACTTGATATTAATTAATGTTGAGCTGAGATAGTACGATGTTATATCATTGTGATATTACGATTGGTCTATCATGCAATCTGTTGATTTAAAACACCATGATGCACAGTTGAAAGTACATGATGTTAAGTTAAGATAACACGATGCTACACCACTGTATTGAAACGAAAGGCTTACCATACAATTTGTTGACTTAAACCAACACGATGCAACGTGTTAAGCTTAGATGCTCACTTGAAACTACAGGACGTACAGTTGAAATTTTGTAATGTTAAGCTACGATAGCACGATGTTATATCATTATAATGTCACAATAGGCTTATTATACAATTTGCTCATTTAAAACTACACAACGTACAGTTGAAAGTACGTGATGTTAAGTTAAGATAGCACGTTGTTATATCATTAGAATGTCACTATAGGCTTGCCATACAATATGCTCAGTCAAAACTACACGACGTACAGTTGAAAGTACGTGTTGTTGAGCTCAGATAGCTCGAAGTTATATCATTATGACGTCACGAGAGGCTTATCATACAATGTGTTGACTTGAAACTACACGATGTAAATTTGAAGAAGTTTGGTCTTGACTTGAAACAGTAAAATGTTAAGTTAAAAAAACAGAACGTAAGTCAAAATAAAACAATGATAGGATGACATGTACTTGTGCAGAATTGAAGATTTTTGGTGTTGACTTCGAATATAGTACAAATATGTTAAATTGAAAGACAATAACGATGCGTAGAAGTACTGCAATTCTATGGAAAAGAATGAGGGACAAATCCCCTCTGGATTTTTTCCTCTTTATTTGCAAGTTGATGAATATTTATGAAATTTAACTCCGGAGTCAAAATGATATACAAAGAAAGTTTTCCATAAATTCATAAAGAAAAAGAATTACCCTTCGCTATATATTACACTTGAATACTTTGCCTATATTTTACATGTTTTGTTTGGGTTTTTTTTTATGATTAAAAACCAGACTTTTTTTTATGAACAATATTTAAGAAAATATTTATCTATGTGGTGTTTTAATATATACAACATAATATTGCGCTTATAAGACTTCGGTTATGACTGTGAGGGTCAAATTTTACTCATATAAAATCACATCTATGTAAGAGTTAGCGGAGAATTTGTATTTACCACTCCCGTTTTCCACGAAATAAAACATAAGAATCTGGAGTCTTAATCTTAAAAAACAAAGATCAACTGATATGACAAATAATACCATTAGCGTTGGACTGAGATGGTGAGAGATATATCAGAATGTGACCCCCTCCCCCCGGTTTTGTTAGAGGTATCTGAAAATTTGTATTTTCTTTTCCACGAAATAAAACAAAAGAATCTGGACTTAATCAAAAGCGATGCGATTACGATTTCCATAGAATGTCAGAGACAGTTTGTCGACTTGTTCGTTGATAATTCGGCTAGGCAAGTAAAGTATGTCTTGTAACAAAGCAGGGTTTATTCATATTCATATCACACTTACATGTTCTCGTCCTGATATGCATGTAATATTTGCCACTGTACGTAAAACGCACCCCTTTTCCCCGAAATAAAACCAAAAAATCTGGACTTAATCAAAACCGATGCTATTTGGATTTCCATAGATTGTCAGAGACGGTTTGTCAACTAGTTTGTTAGAAATTCGGCTAAGCAAGCAAAATATGTCTTGTACAGAGCAAAGATTTATTCATATTCATATCACACTTACATATTCTCGTCCTTATATGCATGTAATATTTGCCACTGTACACTAAATACAAATACATTTTCATCAATTCTTTTTTATGAAAAGGAGCCTATTTTAAGCATGTTCATCGATTTGACACCCTGTAGTTCATGTTTTTTTTAGGGGGGAGTTCCTCGAAAATTATAACACATTCCTTCTTTATTTGCAAAATCGCCAAGTGACGGGTGCCACATATGAAACAGGATCTGCTTACCCTTCTGGAGCACCTGAGATCACCCCTTTTTTTGAGAGTTTCGTGCTGCTCAGTTTTGTTTGGCTTTTGATCTTTTTTCTCTCGTTTATTTCGGCTGATGAGTTTTTGTCATGCCATTGTCAGTTTGGTTAAGATTTTTACTATCCCTTTTGTATCTTTCGCCTTCTTTTATCCATTTTTGTGTATTTTTTTTTCGATTCTCCCCTCCCCCTGAACAGTATAATAGATAGATAAATGACCCTTTTCAACAAAAGGAGATCTACAAGTAACTCGACTTGACCGAAATTGTAATTTTCTTCCTCATTAGATATATTGTCCTTAGGGTAGATCGGGTGTCTTCCGCCATCTTAGGGAGCTACCATTTGATTTTTATTGGGGGGCTAGAATGAAATTTGAGAAAAAGGCAGGACAGAAGTTTTGAGTTAAAAAAAAGGCAGGATGAGCAACTTGGCTAAAAAAAAGGCAGGATGACAATTTATGTAAAAAAAAAGTCAGAATAAACTAATAAAAAAAATGCAGGATCAATAGAGTGAAAAATAAAAAGGCAGGACAGAGATTACAACTAAAAAAAAGGCAGGACAAAATTTTTCGTCCTAGCCCAGTCTGTTTTCGACTTATGAGTTTGAAATCCTTTTGGCATATTTCGTCTCTAATGATGGAATGTGTAGGGACTTTATCTATTTCGTTTTGTAGACAGAAAACGAGTCTCGTGATCCCAATTTTTATTTTCATTTTCTAACATTGAGTTTTCCATGTATAGTTTATACAAAATCTGACAATACTGCATAACCTGTAGCTTGCAAAATGCTCTGTGGCCCAAACTTTTTATTATGTTTTTCAAAAAAGAATAAACTACATTTTTGCAAATAATTAAAAAAAAATCTATCGATTTTAATTTAGACCACACTCATGAAAACTATAAGAGAGAGAGAGAGAGAGAGAGAGAGAGAGAGAGAGAGAGAGAGCGAGAAAGAAAAACTGTTGACATCAAAAAAACATATCTACAAATTAATCAAAGCAATACCAAAATAATTCATGGACTTTAACAATTTTTAAAGATTTTTGATATTTTTTCTTTTTCTTTGAAAACACATATAAATAGAGAGAAGCTGCAAAGAACCAAGAAAATCACTATGGACAAGAAAATAAGTGACGGAATTCATTAATTGGCTTCTTATCATAAGTTATAGGGGTCATTGTCCATCAATGACTTTACAAATTTAAAAAATAAAATATTTTCCGAGTGGATATATACATAAACCTGGGCACTATCTTACTTGGTGCTGGAAAAAATGGTTGGCACTGCTGTAAATGATGTATTTCTTTTTTTGAAATTTGACGATTTAGACTGGAGGCTCTAGGTCAAATTTCATTAGGTTTCATATAGACTTCATGTATAAGCGAAAAGTATACAACAGAATCTACCATACTTTATATTTGGGTTGGCCACCCCCTAGCAGTAGGATTCTTCCACCTATCAATTCTTTTTGTTTTATTTCGTGGAAAAGAAAATTCAAATTTTCAGATACCTCTAACAAGGCCGGGGGTGGGGGTCACATTCTCATATAGCTCTGACCCTCTCAGTCCAACGCTTTACCGTATTATTTGTCATATCAGTTGATCTTTGTTTTTTAAGATTAAGACTCCAGATGCTTATGTTTTATTTCGTGGAAAACGGGAGTGGTAAATACAAATTCTCCGCTAACTCTTACATAGATGTGATTTTATATGAGTAAAATTTGACCCTCACAGTCATAACCGAAGTCTTATAAGCGCAATATTATGTTGTATATATTAACACACAACATAGATAAATATTTTCTTAAATATTGTTCATAAAAAAAAATCCAAACAAAACATGTAAAATATAAGCAAATCTGTATTCAAGTACAAATATATAGCGAATGGTAATTCTTTTTCTTTATGAATTTATGGAAAACTTTCTTTGTATATCATTTTGCCTCCGAACTTGCAAATGAAGAAGAAAAAATTCTGGGGATTTGTCCCTCATTCTTTTCCATAGAATTGCAGTTTCAATTCACATAATTCTGTAATGTTTTACGCATCGTTATTGTCTTTCAATTTAACATAAAACGATTTAATATTTGTGCTATATTCGAAGTCAACACCAAAAATCTTCAATTTTGCACAAGTACACTTCATCCTATCATTGTTTTATTTTTACTTTACGTTCTGTTTTTTTAACTTAACATTTTACTGTTTCAAGTCAAGACCAAACTTCTTCAAATTTACATCGTGTAGTTTCAAGTCAACGCATTGTATGATAAGCCTCTCGTGACGTCATAGTGATATAACATCGTGCTATCTGAGCTCAACAACACGTACGTACTTTCAACTGTACGTTGTGTAGTTTTGACTGAGCATATTGTATGGCAAGCCTATCGTGATATTATTATGATATAACATCGTGCTATCATAGCTCAACATTACATACTTTCAACTGTACGTTGTGTAGTTTTTAAATGAGCATATTGTATGGTAAGCCTATCGTGACATTCAAATGATATAACAACATGCTATCTTAGCTTAACATCATCTAGTTTCAACTGAAAATTATGTAGTTTTAAATGAGCATATCGTGTGGTAAGCCTATCGTAACATTCTAATGATATAACAACGTGCTATCTTACCTTAACATCACGTACTTTCAGCTGTACGTGGTGTAATTTTAAATGAGAAAATTGTGTAATAAGCCTATCGTGACATTATAATGATATAACATCGTGCTGTCTTAGCTGAACAACACGTACTTTCAACTGTACGTCGTATAGTTTTAAATGAGCATATTGTATGGCAAGCCTATCGTGATATTATTATGATATAAGATATTGCTATCATAGCTCAACATCACGTACTTTCAACTGTACGTCGTGTAGTTTTAAACGAGCATATCGTGTGGTAAGCCTATCGTGACATTCTAATGATATAACAACGTGCCATCTTAGCTAAATATCACGTACTTTCAACTGTACGGTGTGTAGTTTTAAACGAGCAAATTGTATAATAAGCCTACTGTGACATTATAATTATATAACATCGTACTATCGTAGCTTAACATTACAAAATTTCAACTGTACGTCCTGTAGTTTCAAGTGAGCATCTTAGCTTAACACGTTGCATCGTGTTGTTTTAAGTCAACAAATTGTATGGTAAGCCTTTCGTTTCAATACAGTGGTGTAGCATCGTGTTATCTTAACTCTACATCATGTACTTTCAACTGTGCATCATGGTGTTTTAAATCAACAGATTGCATGATAGACCAATCGTAATATCACAATGATATAACATCGTACTATCTCAGCTCAACATTAATTAATAACAAGTCAGCACCATACATTTTAGCTATTCATTTTATTTGTTATCATAGATGTCGATGTAGATGACTGAGCAGTATCCATCTGCAAGCTAACATCATGCAACGTCAACTTCACATCATGTACTTTAAACACAACGTTACGTGTGTTTGGCATATCATCACAACATCGTGACTTATCATTATACTATCACGACTAAAGCACTTGTCATTGCAAGTCAACATTGCGCAGATTCAACTTAGCATATTGTAATTTAGAGTTAGCATTTTGATGACTCGATTCAACATCACGCTGTCTTAACTTTACATTTTAAGCTTCAGCATAACGTTTTGTAAATCTCTAATATATGACAGCTGAGGCTTTCCATAATTTATTGTACTTAATTATATAATTGCTGTCATCTTGAATTTTGGTATTTGTAATTATTTGAAGAGGATTATGTTTTTAAAGTTGTTGTAACTTTTAGATTTTTAAACTAAATGAATGAAGAAAAACTACGGAAGCCCTGGAATGCCATGCAAAAATAAAATTACAACTCGTGATCAGATGATTAAAGATATTTTAAAAGATACTTACTTGTTTTCTCAAGCGGTCATCTTGTTGGTAGTTGCACTGTGTAGAGTTTGAATGTGCGTTTAATTTTACGATATGCATACCGTCTAGTCGGTCTAGATAGGTAAAGGGTGATTTATACGCACGTAAAACTGGTTTAACCCCACCACATACCAAACCAGTCTATCTGGACCGTGTGTTCTTTGTTGTTTGTTTATATGCCTGTTATTTTCGAGTTTTCTTTTCGGAGAGGTCGGGTGTTAGTGGTTGACGTGGTCTGTTGTATTGTCCGGTATTTTTGTGATTCCAGTGTTATCCTTTTGACATTTTCTTAGTTTTCTTTCATCTTTGGTTAGCTATGAAACATTATGTTCACGTTCGCCAACGGCTCGCCGTTGATTATATATAGATTTTTTGCTTTTAATCAGTAGTTCCATAAAGGCAGGCATTGCCTTCCATTTCGGACAGAGGTAGTATTTGTATAATTTCTAGGAGTCTAACGATGAATTAGTCACATTATACATTGGACAATTGAGAATGTTACAGAATATTTGTTTGTGCCCTGTATATTTACTGTTTTTTTTTTAATTTTCCAGTCTTTGCGTTCGTTCGTCCGTTTGTCTGTGCGTCGCGTATTAGATATAAATTTTAGTTTAGGGTAGTTACTACTAGTATGTGGTCACATTAATTTGAAACTTAATACACATATTAATTTTGAAGTGAACTGTAGGGATGTTCAATATATATGACATATTAGGGTTTTAAACTATAGGTTTCACAGTTTACTAAACCTGGAAATGTGAAAAGTTAGTGTTGGTTTATGGTTAGTTAACGTTTTTGGTTTAAGCTACTTTGTGGTCACAAGTACACATGTCCATTATTAATTAAGGAAACTGTTTCAAATGTAAGCCGAATTAGGGTTTGAGCAAAAGTTTGTCAGAAACATAAAAAATGTTATAGTGCGAGCGGAACACAGTGTCCTATGAACCGAGTTATTATTTGGTTTAAACAATGTTTATTCATTGAATTAAATCATGCAGTATAAGACAATAAATTAAAACAAATAGTATCCAGAAACGAGCAACATTGCTTATTTTACATCTGTCTCCATTAAAATGATGAAATACAAAATTATGAATATACTTGGAGCATGCTTTGTATGTCAATTGGAATATACATAAATTAGTATACAAGAATAATTAATATTCACACAAGAGACATTTTATTATATTGTACTTGTGAAAAAATTGAAAGAAAAAATTAAGTGAATGAATTAAACTAGATGAAACGCAAGTAAAACATATATTTTGAATAACACAATATACCCTATTATATATTTGTTACCTATATCTATAATGCCTACGATATTTCACGGAGCGATAAAAATATTTGACAAATTTCTGATGCTGCGACTACAGTTTTAATCGCATCTGCGAAGTAAAATCGACATCCGATTAGTTTCAGATACATATGATTCAATCGGCAACCTTGTCATATATTTCATCTTAATTTCTCAACCTTATCTTATATCACGAAGCTTTAAAAGGGACTTATTCCAGCGGCCCATCCCTACCACTCAATACATAGTAAGTATCCCCTCCCCCGGAGGCCCCATACAACATCGGCGTATTTTAAAATTGGCCTTTAAAGACATTTATAATGTCCAGAGTGAATCGGTCGAGTACGCACGTTCTTACCTTTTCATTAGAACATAAGATTTGTTCATTATGTTTTCCTTGTGGTGCTGCGAAAATCAATATTAGAAAAATATATTTATACAAACACCAAAATGTTTGCGATTGTTGATAAGTTTTAGTTCTTGGTTATTAGTTCATATTGAAAGGGGGTTGTCAGGCCTAGTTTTTCCTTAATAATAATCATAGATTCTGTTTGGTTATTTTTTTAGGGGGGGATATTGAAATTAACAAGCCATTTCTCTGACCAACTTTATATTTTATCTAAGTCATTGCTATGTGCTGCGTCAATCGGGTTATTAACTACAAAGTACAATGAAGTATCATCAGCAAAACATTGAATTTTGGCATGAATATCCTCGACAATGTCTTTTGTAAAGACTAAAAACAAAAGAGTTCCCAAAGCAGACCACTGTGTTGCCCCTGCATTTGCCGGTAGCCTCTTTGAGTTCTTCCAGCATGTTACATAATTTTCAAATCAGTAAAATAAATTTTCAGATATTCCAGCTTGTTGTAACATGAAAAGAAGACCGATATGTCAAACACTATCGAAAGCTTTGCTGATATCACAGAATACAGACCTAATTTCTTTACCACGATCGAGAGCTTTACTAAAATCATTTGTAATATTTACCAATTGATTTACTGCTGATATTTCCTAGTAAAACCAGACTGATAATTGCTAAGAAACTAAAGGCCTGTTTTTTTTTTATTCTGAACCATTAACCTGATTTTATTCTTTTTTACGGTTAAATGTTTTATTGACGGGTCGGTCTTAACCACGCGGTTAAATGGTTAAAGAACATCTCAACCGCGATCGGAAGCACGTTTTTGATATTTCATGCTTTATAGCTTAAACATTTTTCTTCAACCGTTGCGTTTTATTCCCCTTCAACATGTTTATGGTTTATAGTTTAAACATGTTTCAGATTGTTTTTAACCATTTACATGCACGTTTGAGTATAAAACAAAACAGGCCTCTTATAATTTGTTTTAAGGTAGATTCATGGTATACCGCCATCTTGGATTGTACTATCGCAGTACACTATCAGTCTAGTTATTTGCCCAAATCTGCAAATTTGTAGACAGATGTGCAATTTTATTGATTAGACAGTTTATATATATGACGAAAACTTGCTGATTTATTGCATTATCCAAAATATTTATACAAATACCAAACATTTGTGTTTTAGAATAAATTTTTTCAACTAAGCAATTTTAGGGGAGATAACTCTTTTAGTGAAAAATTTATACTGGACTGATAGGGAAATTTTTAATTTTTACTTGTAGCAAGAAAACAAGTTCTGTGACACCATTTTTTCTTTTTATTTTCTTAAAACATATTTTAAAACCTATCTTCTCACAATTTATTTCAAAATTCTATCCCATAGATTTCTTTTTATGCACAAAAATGTGTTTTTTCATGATCATTCTAACCAAATTTAGGCAATTTTCAACGACTCATAGCTTGAAAAATAGCACGGTGACCCATCCTTTTTATTATATTTTTGAAAAGAGTATAGTAAAATCTTCAATTTGGCAAAGTATAAGAAAATTCTATCTCGGGAAAAATATACCTATGATCTACCTTAAGTGATTTTAAACATCTTTATAATACGCCCGCTCCATACACTTTGGTCAGTATAAAACTCAAGAGGAAAATAGGTCTATAATTGTTCACATCATTTGGTTTAATATTACTTTGTTTATTATTTGATGTTCTTTTTGACTCATTTCCTGTGATGTTATTCTTTTTAACGTATTTCCTGTGTTGTTATTCTTTTTAACATATTTCCTGTATTATTGTACACGTTTTGCGTGAACCCCTGGGGGTTTACGCAGTATATATTAGACGACCTCTGTAGTCTTTCGGAACACCGAAAGTCTTTTCGGAATACGTCTGTTCTTTCTATGGCACCTTTGATATTCGGAATACAGCTTCTATTCGGAACTACATGCGCAATAGCTTATTAATCGACCTATTGCACAATTTTAAAGTTGCTATAGTATGGTGGCGGGATGCGGCCATTTCGCATTTTGGCGTTTTCTCCTTTCACTTTGCAAACGCGAAATCGCGAAATCGAGAAATAGAGAAATAGAGAAATCGGGAAATCGAGAAATCGAGAAATCAAGAAAGCGAAAACGAGAAAACGCGAAGGCGAAAACGCGAAAACGGGAAATAGATTTCTCGATTTCGCTTTCTCGATTTCCCGGTTTCCCAATTTCTCGATTTCCCGATTTCCCAATTTCTCGCTTTCGCGTTTGCAAAGTGAAAGGAGAAAACGCGAAAAGGCGAAATGGCCGCATCCGGCCACCATAGTTCAGATATGAGATAAGATTTCATGTAAACAATCTGATATATTTGAAACAATTATGCGAATTTAAGATTCGTTAAAACTGAAATTAAAAAAGAAGTCCATCTTATGGTGGCCGGATGCGGCCATTTCGCGTTTTCGCGTTTTCTCCTTTCACTTTCACGCGAAATCGAGAAATCGGGAAATCGGGAAATCGAGAAATCGAGAAATCGAGAAATCGGGAAATCGGTAAAAATCGAGAAATCGGGAAATCGGGAAATCGAGAAATCAAGAAAGCAAAAACGAGAAAACGCGAAGGCGAAAACGGGAAATAGATTTCTCGATTTCTCGATTTCCCGATCTGTCTATTTCGCTTTCTCGATTTCTCGATTTCTCGATTTCCCGATTTCTCGATTTCGCTTTCTCGCTTTCCCGATTTCTCGATTTCCCGATTTCTCGATTCCGCGTCTGCAAAGTGAAAGGAGAAAACGCGAAAACGTGAAAAGGCGAAATGGCCACATCCGGCCACCATACCATCTAGCATTTCATTTAAGATTCTACATCTAGGGAAGATGTACAAAACAAGAAATTTCATTTTTTTTATACTGAAATTAAAAGGAAGTCTTTTTTGCACTTTAATAAAATTTTACGTCTAGGATAGGTCTTTTGGAAAATGTTGTTTGTGCTGTATTTAGACCCCTCTACCAAGAAATTTGTTTTGCATGCACACGTATAAAAATAAACGTTGTTATCAATTTAGACTTGTTTATATTTTTTCGTTTGGGCTTGTATTATATTTGCCTTCGGGTTTATATGATCCGTTCATTCTATTTCGACTCTTCAAAAATTCAAGAGTCTATCCTAAATTGAGGTAAATTATATGGCCTTCCAGATACCGTTTCGATTCCTAACATCACCGAAGAGACGTTAATTGTCGAAATCCGGATATGGTGTGGTCATTTTTGCACCTTTTGTTTGCGGTATACCATCTTTTCCGCAAGTTTATTGTTTTCTGTTTGATATTAAGTTAATATTTAAGATCCATTTTGTTTACATCTGGTGATCATTTTATTTGGCAATCGCCAATGGCAGTCAGCAGGCCACAGTTTTTAAAAGATCAACCGTTGTTCGACCTGCTAGTCAAATGCGTTTTGTTTGTGCTGTATTTAGACCCCTTTACCAAGAAATTTGTTTTGCATGCACACGTATAAAAATTGCGGTTTTTTTCCAACGCAATCATAGATTTGAACGTTGTTTTCAATTTAGACTTGTATATATATTTAATATAACTACATTAACCGAAGTATCAAAATATATTTATTTCAAGCAACAGTATAATCTATTGATCTTAAGCAACACAGAATAATACGCAAAAAAACTTTCTCCTGCCTTTCTTAATACATCAATCTTAAACCCATTTTTAATTCATTGAAGAATTAGTTTCGTTAGTATCAACTAGATTGAAAACAAAAACATAACAATATTGGAAATCATTATCCTTTTTTTATTCAAAACTGCTTCAATGTAAAAATCAGAAGATGTAGTATGAGTGCCAATGACATAACTCCCCATCAAGACACAATGTAGATACAATAAGCACTTATAGGTTACAGTATTACTTTCAATGCAAGCCTTGGCTCTCACTGATCAGTAGGCTACAGAGAGTCCCCAAATGACCAGTATAAAACGATTCAAGCAAGAGAACAAAAGGGTAGAATGTTCATTAAAAGAGATTCCTCCAAGGCAAAAAGTGTTTAATTTCAGTATTTAGAGTACATTCTAATGGATTTGTCAAATATCAGAGGGAATATCTTTATAAATAAGAAAATGTGGTAGGAATACCAATGAGACAACTCTCCATCAAGACACAGTGTAGTCAAAGTAAGCAATTATAGGTTACAATACAGCCTTCAACACAAAGCCTTGGCTCACATCGAACAGCAAGCTATTAAGGGCTCTAAAATGACCATTGTAAAACAATTTAGACAGGAAAAACCAACAGTCTAATTTAAATACAAAACGAGAAACGAAAAGCACCTATGAACTACACCAAAAAACTACAACCACTGAACAACATGCTTCTGACTTAGGACAGGTGTCGGAGGGAATATCTTTATGAATGAGAAAATGTGATAGGAATACCAATGAGACAACTCTCCATCAAGATACAGTGTTGTCAAAATAAGCAATTATAGGTTACAGTACAGCCTTCAACACAAAGCCTTGGCTCACATCGAACAGCAAGCTATTAACATTAAGGGCCACAAAAAGACCATTATAAAACAATTCAAACCGGAAAAAACAACAGTCTTATTTAACTACAAACGAGAAACGAAAAGCACATATGAACTACACCAAAAAAAAAAATACAACCACTAAACAACATGCTTCTGACTTAGGACAGGTGCATATAAATGCAGCTGGTTTAAACGTTTTTACATGCTAACCTTAAGACATTACCACTTAAAAGACAAAAGATGATTGATAGAGATTAATTTAAGGGATTAAACTTTTCATTCTTGTTCTTTTTTCATCTTTTTCATTTAAACAAATACGGCACACGAAAGAGTGCTTATAATGTTGTCTTATCCTTGACATCTTTGTAATATTGGCCAATGGACCTTCGTTACTACAACTACAGTTTAGTCATAAATCAAACGACAAGTCTTGAAAGTCAGTTTTACATCCACAGTACGAATTGTAATATAAGTAGTCCGCGATTACTCTTTTTGCATTCTAAGCTCAATTGGCCCAAAGGGCCAAGTGATCTTTTCTCATCAATTGACGTCTGTCGTCCTAACTTTAACAAAAATCTTCTTCTCTCAAACTACAAGGCCAGATTTAACCAAACTTGGCCACAATCATCATTAGCGTATCTAGTTTAAAAACTGATGATGTGTCCGATGATCCCGCTTGCCAAACAACACAATTAGCGATATTTTCTTTTGAAAACGAGATACTTGTCGGAAAATCGCAGACGAATATCACATTTGTAGGACAAAACATATATTATGTTGTTAATAATTGTTTTTCATTTTAAAACAGGGACGTATTTAACAGAACAAACGTCTGTATAACTTCCCATGCGCTGTGTACATATGGTTCGAGGTATTTTGTATTTAAACGAGACAATAGGCAAATTGGTTTAAATGAAACCTATTTGTACGATCCATAATTTTGAAGTGTACAAATACTAATACAATGATGTAGCAAAGACAATGAAATGCACTTTAAATGTGTTCAACTGCATTTTAAGCCATAATAAATTGATTATGCTGTATTTTCTTAAATGAGTGCCACATTTTTCTAATAGAATAGCGATATTTTTTTCATAAATCAAATCAAATCAAATCAAATATTTGATCATAGTCTCACCTCTCTACATGTACAATACAAACATGAATACAATATCTACAGCATGTTTTAATTAAAAGTACAAAACAATCTTAAAAACATTCGAGAGCCACTCTCAAAAGAGTTATGAGAGACTTTTACATAAAAATGGACAAATCGATAAAAATAAGAAACACTTTTTTTATCTATATAATACATTCTTCCTTCGAACTAAAATATCATGGCAGATTTTGGCAGAATATCCATTTTCATTTGTAAATAAGAATATAAATTTTTCATTATCAATTTAGTCTAAAAAAAAACTATTAAAAGAAACTGCTCTAGTAAAAAGCTATTGTCTTGCATGTGAATATAAAGGGCATTTTAGTAAAACATGTTTCTCATCTTCAATGTTGCATACATGAATCATTAAAACAAAATCTATTTTCACATAAAACCCCTTCGTATCTGCCTGTTTCAATTCTAATTGGCGCCACACCACATCGAAAGGAGTAGGTCCAGCAAGACCCCTTTTTGGCCCCAAAATATAGCAGTTTTACAAAACTGTTAAAATGTAAACTTTTAGCTATTTATTGGAAAGTAGAATACTTCTATTACATAAATATGATTTGTTTTTGACAATACCATGAACATATATCGGGTACTGGCATCATTAAGTCATGCTAAATTACTGAAATCTTCACAATTTTAGCATTAGAGTTAAATTTTAGACGGTTTCCGTCTTGAATGGAAGTGGCCGCATTTGTGTTCATTCTTAATATTTAAATGTAAGTTGTATTTGATGATAATACATAACATATATAAAAGTTGAGAGTGAACACGGATGCGGCCACTTTCATTTTTGACAAAAACCATCTGAAAAGTGGCATATTATGGTATATTTGATAGATTTTTCATATTTAAGCTTGAATTGGAGCGTCTTTAATGACTAAATCAGTTCAAATCTTTCGCATACACTAATTGATTCGACTGAAGTAGACACTTAAGTGTTTAAAAAGTGTCCAAAATCTTTCATCAGATGAATCTGAAATTTGAGGCCAAAATCGACCTTTACCGGACCTACTCCTTTAGCAAAGGCGCTTTTACCGTATATTTTCCTGGCATATGAACACTTAAATAATTTTCTTTGTGATATTCTTGTTTAAACAACCTATAGGTACGCAGTTTACTGCGATCATTTGTGTTTAAATCATTACACCATTTTCTCATGTACATATCAAAAACATTATTCTCAATATTTTTAATATCATTTTTATTAAAAGTACAGTTTATATTACAAAAATTGGACATATGAAACAATTACGACAATATTGAAATATGCATTTCAAACAAACAAGAAACATCAGCAAAATTATGATCGATAACACTGAAATTTTATACATGATATAAAATAAGGAGATGGGGTATGCTTGCCAATGAAACAACTATCCAACACACTTATAGGTCAAGGAACGGCCTTCAAGAATGAGCAAAACCCATACCGCATACAGTCATCTATCAAAGGACCCGATATGACAAAAAGTTATATGATTCAAACAAAAAAAACAACGGTTTGATGTATGACAAAACAATAAACGATAAACAGATATAACAGACAGCAACTAACCTAGGCTCCCGACTAACAGATATAACAGTCAGCAACTAACCTAGGCTCCCGACTAACAGATATAACAGACAGCAACTAACCTAGGCTCCCGGCTAACAGATATAACAGACAGCAACCAACCTAGGCTACCGACTAACAGATATAACAGACAGTAACTAACCTAGGCTCCCGACTAACAGATATAACAGACAGCAACCAACCTAGGCTACCGACTAACAAATATAACAGACAGCAGCTAAACTAGGCTCCCGACTAACAGATATAACAGACAGCAACTAACCTAGGCTCCCGACTAACAGATATAACAGACAGTAACTAACCTAGGCTCCCGACTAACAGATATAACAGACAGCAACCAACCTAGGCTCCCGACTAACAGATATAACAGTCAGCAACCAACCTAGGCTACCGACTAACAGATATAACAGTCAGCAACCAACCTAGGCTCCCGACTAACAGATATAACAGACAGCAACCAACCTAGGCTCCCGACTAACAGACAGCAACTAACCTAGGCTACCGACTAACAGATATAACAGACAGCAACCAACCTAGGCTCCCGACTAACATATATAACAGACAGCAACCAACCTAGGCTCCCGACTAACATATATAACAGACAGCAACCAACCTAGGCTACCGACTAACAGATATAACAGACAGCAACCAACCTAGGCTACCGACTAACAAATATAACAGACAGCAGCTAAACTAGGCTCCCGACTAACAGATATAACAGACAGCAACCAACCTAGGCTACCGACTAACAGATATAACAGACAGCAACCAACCTAGGCTACCGACTAACAGATATAACAGACAGCAACCAACCTAGGCTCCCGACTAACATATATAACAGACAGCAACCAACCTAGGCTCCCGACTAACAGATATAACAGACAGCAACCAACCTAGGCTACCGACTAACAGATATAACAGACAGCAACTAACCTCGGCTCCCGACTTGTGACATAAGTTAAACATGTTTGATGGCGCTCAAGGTGAAGTACTGTACCACCAAATTATAGTATGTCACATCCGGTTTTATACAAAAAAGGGTCGAAAAAATATTCCCTTAAGTTTGACAGTTGTAGGAATTTCCAAATTAACCGCCTGCATTTCATTGCAGAAAAAAAAAATCTGAGTCATAAACATATATCTTGGGTGTTTCAAAGCACAATTCTTTTTTTATTTGGTGCTTCTATAAAATATTTTGGAAACTTGAGATGATATGGTTACTAAAGCTTGTTAGCAGGAAAAAGGGGTGGAAATTTGATTGGTTTACTTCTGGTGATGGTTTACATCTTATTGTATGAAATGAAATATTATGTGAAATTTTCACTGTAGTACTGGACAGGATAAAACTTTACTCATGTCAAGTGTTTCTTTAGTTGAAACAAAGATAAATTCTGCACATTTTTTTGAAAATTGCCAATTTAACAATGACTAATGGAAAAACAAGGTGGTATTACACTTCAACCCTGCCCTTACCTGGGATAATAGTGTTCCAGCAAAACATAAGAACTACCTGCAAAAAAAAAAGAAACGGCTTGACTAATCAGATCGACAGGAAACACAAAAAAACTAACATGAAGACAAAAGACAAAAAGTACCAATCTAAGTGTACTCGCAGCTTCTGATATTTGGAAAAAGACAATAACAACCACTAAAATCATATTCTACCAGACTAAAGTTTCCATAAGTACACATCCAATGGATTTAGTGTAAAGACGTCATAAACAGTCTGCGTAAAGCGTGACGTCGTAAATGTCTTAACATAGGTACATTAATTTAACAGGATGAAGGTCCATAACTTTTCATAAATGTAAAGCAATCCATATTTAGATATGTTTAATTTATCAAAAACAAAATCCATGTCATTGCCGATAAAACCATATTCAAACATCTTTCGACAGTGTTAAAAGGATATTCAATGAATCAATAAGTTTGCATGTATCATGTTTAAATTTACATACTATTTAAACCACATAACTGTGACCATTATCCCGGTTTTTTTAAATAAGAATTCGAGGTAAAGCCACACTTAAAAACTAATTTGTATATAAAAAAAAATAATAAAAGGTTTAAGTAATTTATTGTAACGAAATCCCTTATAGTCATATGATACTTCTAATTTAAAAAGGTGAATACTTTAAAACACCAAAAAGCCGAAAGTTAAAAGCAGCCAAAGTTTTCGATCAATAATCAAAGAACGAATTTTTTTTGGCGATTATACGTTATGGATTCGTAAAATTAAAACTTGCACAGCTAGAGGACTTTGTTTAGTATATATACATGCATTGGTTCGATAATTTCTTTTAGATTATAATAACCAGAAACTCGTTTCTTATTACTATTTACCATTGATACATATATTTTGTTCATTGAAAACTAAAACATCACTACAGACAAGGAAAAAGCGAACGAGTTTGGAAATATATACACCGTAAGAAGGGCCAAAAGATGATGATGATGATATATGCATATTCAGGACGAGAATGTTGTTGTCATTGAATATGAATTATTAACCCTGCTTTGTACTAGACTGACATGCTGAGTCGGATTTTTAACGTGCTAGTTCACAAGGTAACAGTCCGCTGGAAGACATGTCACCTTACCCTGAACACCACGGTCCAAAAAGGACAATTAACAAAAGAGAACGAAAATTCGTCTCTTTTGACATGATTTTTTTTTTTAGATAATGGAATATCAAAATCTAGAAAAAGGACAATTGTTTAGTCAAAAAAGATTTATCTAAAGGAAATTCCCTTAGTAAATTTAGCAGTATATTAAGCGAATTCTTGATTTGATATTTAAAATAAAAATATATTTAAGGTAACATTGAGTGTTATTAAACTTATTCATATACTCGAAATCAGACGAATCTTTACAGAGTTTGACTGATCACTTTTGAATTTCCATGTCAATATTATTTGGTACTTACCTCCTCCCATCAGTTCATAATACACGAACCTATCGTTTTACATGGTAATTCTATTTTAAATGGTTGTGCTTTGGCGGAATTTTAATGTCGCTGCTGTCACTGTTCTTCCCAACTATTTGAGTGTATTATGTTATATAGATACAATGGATAAGCGTGGATTCTTGAAAAAGATTTTTCATGAATTTACGCTTATCCATTGTATCTATAACTTAAACTATTGTGTTAATTTCTTTTCAAAATTAAAGCCTTTTCTTAATTAGAAGGTATTGAAAGTGAGTTTAAGTCTAGGTTAGTCTATGGAAGGGTATATACTATGAAATTTAGAGCGAGGGGCTTGCCCCGAGCTCTTAATTTCATAGTATATACCTTTTCATAGACTATCCAATTTAGCACATATTTACAACTCGAGTAATCTTTTAATTGGTCTATTGATAGTTTATTTTGGCTGACTACTTGTATCACAGGTGTTTGTAAAACGGAGCTCATTAACGAAGTTTTGTAAATCTACTCACTAGTATCATTGTAAAATATGTGATTTCAAAAGACCCTTCACTCCAGAATGAAAAGATGGTAGCTGCTGGTGTAAGTATGTATACTGATATAAAGCGGTGTTTTACTATACATGTTCTTCTTACATGGTAAGATGCAGAATAAATTGACCAAAAGCAGGCAATAATTAAATTGCAGTGGAAGCTTAACGTGTTTTGAAAACATTTTTTAATTTCACAGTAAAACTAAAAGATTTATCAGAATACGTTTATATATATATATATAGGTGGCACATTATCTTCAGACATAATCACAGTCAGTTTTCAATTCATGACATCGTCCTGAACATGCATGAAATATTTGCCACTGGACATTAAGCAACCAATAATCAATAAATCAATCATTTCATGACGAAATAGATCACCTTCCTTAAGAAAGTTTAAAAAATTATCACCAAGTTGCTTTAATTATCCTTCACAAGGTTTCATAGTACACACTTTTCTGTGTACAAAGCAATTGCATGGATGATACATTATCATAATTTTAAGATATCGTTGTACTCTAATCAAGGTATAAAGAACCATATGTATTACCCTTTATTTAAATGATAAAATTTGCAATTGTCAAAAACATATTTTAGATCCAAAGATTTTAATAGCAGGATATTTAAAAAATCAACGTGAAAACTAATTACAAACTATTTAATTTAATTTGGAATACACCATTTTATTTCAAAATAGCCAGTGGCAATTTTTGTTTTAAATATCTTGATTACGATACAATGAAATCTTACCCTTGTGGTCATTCATGCGTAGTTACTTAGTACACAGGAAAAGTATGTACTATGAAAATTAGAAGGCAAATATAAGCAATTTGATTGGACGAGAAGTTGTAAGTATGTGCTAAATAACCATGTTATCGTGTCCAATGATGCATTGATAAATCTCAGATCACAATTAATAATTTTTGGTTAACAAAATACAAATATAACACTTCTACCTTTAAAGATCTTTATATTATCAGGCATCTGAATATTATCTGTTTTTACAAAATAAGACATATTCGAACTTATTTCTAATAAAATTGAGAATGGAAATGGGGAATGTGTCAAAGAGACAACAACCCGACCAAAGAGCATATATAAAGTGTATATAATAAGTATGTTACCGAAATTTCTAGCATTCTAGGCACATCACGATTTTATTGCATAGGAATTTGCGAACAAACATTTGTAAAATTATGTAGTAAAACAGATGAGATCATATTTTATAACAAAATTGACAAATAGAATGTAAACATTTTTGTTTCAAACATGTGAAATAGCCAATAATAATCCAAAAAATAAACGGTAAAACTCGCTATTATTACAAAAATATCCACTATAACATGCAAAATTAGAAAAAAAAACAGAATTGGGACAACAGAGATAATACAGGGATTCGAACCTAAACCAACAAATCCCCTATCTTTTAACTCGTTGATTTTAAGCATGCTAACCTCGCGGCTACCAACTTATACTATACGACTGCCCATTGTGTATATATAAAGGTACAACCCCTGTGTGTCCGATGTTCATTTATATATATATAAAATAGACATCTATGTTGTAACCCATTGGTAGCCGAGAGGTTTCGTCGATGTGTTGATGTCAATCATTCATAACAGTAGATTAGCCAATTCAAACTTAATGAAATTAGACACACAAAGAAAACAATTGATATAATTTGGTGAGTCCATTTCAGCGGCAGATTTAGAAAGCGTTGATTCTAGAAAAAGAATCCACGGTAAATGAATAGGCTGACGTCACCACAATGTCATGTAGTAAATACCCACGGCACCAGCAATTTCTAGAAAAGGACGTCAGACGTCATAGAAATGTTATAATATAAGCTGCAAAAATTGTGTATAAGCATCCGAATGCAAACATGATAAAGCTACTTTGTCTAGTGAAATGATATTGCGTTTATTTTTCGTCACTGCATTGTCAATACATAGTTATAATCACAGTGGTCATAATTATTACTACGGCATACCGAATAGTGTTAACATTACAGTGTTGTGATAAAATATGATTAGATACACTAGCATAACAACAATAATAATATATTCATGTACATATAATACGTCTAGATAATAGTCAACGACCTTTCTTACGAGGGCGTCAAATCGTTTAATATACACCTAAAGAGTGTACAACAAAACCAAAATAAAAAAAAAGTAAGTTACGACGCCCTCGTAAGAAAGGTCGTTGACTATTATCTAGACGTGTTATATTTACATGTTTATATCAATATGCGTGTGTATTGCTCTTATTTGTCCTCTTAGGACCTTAATTTGGTGAATAAAACTAATATCTTATGTGACAAAGATCGCTATTGTTTTAAAACAATTAACAAAAATTTCAACACTTACAAAAAATGAAATTTTTCAGTTTTGAAACCATTGGAATATTATATCAAAATTGTCATGATCTGAACTTCTCCATGTTCAAACCTTATTTTACTATCCATACTTTACATTTACATATGGCTATTAAAGAAGGGATAAATCATTTTTTCAGGGAGGATATAAATTCATCGAAACAAGCTGGGAACAGTATATCTGATATATATATATGTTCCTGAAACAAGGTAAGGCAAGCATGCAGTATGTGGTATAAAAATAGAAACTTGAATATTCAGTGCAAACAATAATTAAAAAAATATCCAAATCATGTACCAAATTAAGTGTCTGTGGTTCAAACGAGGTTTCTCTTGAATCTCAGTCGGTTACTACGAATTTACGATGTTACTAAAAATAGTAGGAGTAGTAACTGACAGGAGAATGAATGAATGCCTTCTGGGAATTTTGGTTTCCATATTTGTTCATTTGTAGGTGTTTCATTCATACAAATGGACGCGCCTCATAAATCACATAGATATTAAATTCTACACATCTCTGTGTTTCACACATGCCGTTATTGACATGGTTTTATTAATAATTTCCCACACCAATCAATAAATTTAATCAATATGACGATGATAATATATTTAATAGGCGGTCCTTGTTCAGGCTTGGCTTTATCACGATTGGATATCGTCTAATCAATTCACCGGAAGTTGTAATGGTTGTTGATAATCCCATTCATAAATTTTACGAGTAGTTTATGAATGAAACCTCAGTTACAACTTTAGAAGAGCAAGGAGAACGTCATGAAAATGAATTTCATAAATAGCTTTACATTTTTCAACAATCTAGAACAGCATTTATCCGAATCTACAGACAACATTTTATTAATTGATACGAGATCATATTTATCCTACAACGAAGATCACATTATTGGTGCTTGCAATGTGTACTGTCCTCCAATCTTGAAAAGAAGAGTCAGAAACGGTGGAACAATTCGTCTTGAATCGATGCTTGGTTGTGAAATACAAAATAAATTAAAAACTGGACAAATTGGTAGAATTTACATGTACGACGACGGAACATACATACAGAGCGGTGATGAGATGTCTGATATGTATATTGTTTGGACGTCCATGTGTAAACTAGTAAACAGCAAAAACTGTTTCATACTTCAAAGTAAGTTGTTTAATTAGCCTCTTATCTCGTTTACAATTTTGCTAAGATAAAACTACGCCTTTTTCTTTTAAAACGTTTTACATGTAAATTTAAAGATGCTCCCTAGCGGTTTTTCTCCAGATGTATGAACAAGTATGTACACTGCTCCGATATATACTACGATATATTTCTACCCGAATATGTTAATTTTTTTCAGTTTGACATGTCGTAAAGGTACTGGCAGTTGCACATATTTTAGCGTTTTAACCGCTGTTTTTTTATGCAGAACCTTTTTTTAGGTTAAAATATATATTCTACTAGAGACATATAATACATTATTATACAATATGTATTAAATGTCTCTGATTGTACAAACGGGCAAAATTACACCAAAAGTTGCTTAAAAACGGAAATCTTCTTCTCCACCGAGAAATAATAATTATGATTTACAGATTTAGAAAAGAAAATATTTTCTATTTTCTATTATATCTGCGGGACTAAGTCCAGAGCGACTTTCTATTTTGGACGCCTCTGCCAAACCAGAAAGAATCCCAAAAGGGAGTAATCTGAGACCAATATATTTCAAGCATTTTCCCCAAATTATAAGAACTTGAATTTCGTGATTTAATTACCTCACCAAATAAAGGAAGCATTTATTTTCTAAATATAATCAAATTAAAACATTACAGGAAGCAATTGTAATTTGGTTAAATCATAATATATTTCACCCAGGAGGCCTTTTCTATATTCAAGGAATTGCATATTTCTTGCTATATTTAATAAAGCTGGGACAAAGGTTGATTAAAGTTTACTTACAGAACATCATCTATGATTAACATACAGAATAATGTGTGATAATATTGTACAACAAATCATAAAATGCAAATATCATTAATATTTAATTACACTTAGTATTCATTATTTATTTCCCTATTATTAATGCGATATAAACAAATTCCCACAGGGAAATCATCTGTTTCCTGCGGAAGCAACATAATCAGTTTCTACCCGAATATGTTAATTAAATTAGCTGTCACCATTTAAATATTTTATTACCGGAAATAAGTTCAATAGTAATTTGATAAGAATGCCTTTCGACTTTGACACTTTCAATGAAGGTTGTTCATCTGGCTTTTCTTGGACATTATCCTGTGTTCATCTGTTAAGAGTTAACAATACCGGCTACATTGATAAGGAAATATAAACAATTAATCTTGAATGGCCAAAATGCGTGGGAAAAATCGTGTCTGTTAACACAATTTTTATACATGTATAAAATTTAAAAGTCAGAATATGAAAAAATAGAGATGAATGAATGAGAGTATTTGTTCTTTCAAATAAGGGCCCTTTTATGTACAACATATATGAGTGGCATAAGCTAGACAGGCGATGCAATGTAACGTAATCTAGACAGGATCATAAAATGAGTAACAATTACCAAGTTATACCAGTAGCTGCATACCAATTATCAATTTCGTCCAGCATTTGGACATTTTAATAATAATATAAATTAATTACCTAAGTATTTCAGTGCAGACAGATTTGTTATAAATTGTTATCATATACATTATGAATCATTATTCAGAAACGTGCAAAGAGAGGACTGAAAAAACTTCGGAAATCTACAATTGTAAATGTTTAATACAGGTTGTGAAAGCATGTCCGATACATATTTTTTAAAGAACAAACTTTAACAGTTTATTCATTACTCATGCATTTTAAACTTCCAGTATGTTTTTTGCTGTGTACATGGAGAGGACCAAAATAATTGGATAAAGCAATCAACGCAGCACATACTGTCGTTTATAGTAGGACAAATTTAATCTTACCTGGGAACAGTATATCTAATATATATGTTCCTGGTCTTACTTTTCTTAATATACGCTTTAACTTGAGAAAATTTAACCAAGCAATCTGATTTTCGTGATTTTTCGATAATTTAATTATAAATTCCACTTTCACCACTCGTCTTTCATTTTCGCTGTTTCCATCTTCTTTTCTCAAAGTTGTAATAAATTAGAAAAAAAATGATCGCTTGTAAAAAATTGTTTAAAATAGCGTTTTCACATTATACTGTGGTCTTGTTATCAGTCAGTAGTAAGTGTATGAAAGCAAAGTAAAACTAATGCTTGATCGCCGATATTTTCATGCTGAAAAGTACTTTATGAAATAAAAGAACTGGTAAAAGATACAACCGCCAACTATATGGAATATACAGCAAGTTTAAAGGATAAAACACGTGCTTAACAGAAGATCATTGTAGCCAATGGACATGATGGATGTTGAATAAAATAAAAACATGAATAAACCCATCAAGATAACATGATAGGCGATGACATGATCATCATCTTAATAAAAAATAATTTTCAGTTAAAACAATGGACGACAATTTTCTGTTTTTATCGTTTCTGGTTTTGAATTTTCATTATAAATGCTTGGTGGTTGTATCTCTTACCAATAATTTTAAATTAAAACAGATAATATAAAAAAAAACGTATATTTTGGAAGCCCCTTTATCAAAGCGCACGATCTAATAACGTTAAAGAGCAGGTTAATTTGACAAAATAATTCCCCTCTCGTAATTGGCACTGACAACATAATTCCCCTATTTCACTAAAGTTATCGCGTCTAAATGCGAAATTGTAACCCTAATTCATATTATCCTCTTAAGGCATAGGCTACTTATGACGTGGAAACTTATCCATAATACCGTTCTTACGAATAAGCAAAATGTACTAAGACGGGAATGGCAATTAACCCAACTCGTCTTATTGCCAATTCAACAGCAGGGTTATTTTCTTATTTTTGTCGTATTTGCCTTTTCCTTGTAAAAATAAATTTTACTTTTCTATTCTTTAATTATTTTGATGATAAATATACTTGCACGGGAAATGAAAACTTAAAAAAGTATATGATACAACAGTCAAGGTTTTTTGTGAGAATTTCCTATATAGTAGGAGTAACCACAAACTAGATATTTTTAACTATGCATCACACAAAAGGGAAAACTTTATTAACCACAAATCAAGGACGTATGTTTAAGAGTAATATAGATCCTCGCACAGATGCACATATATCTAAAAAATACAATACGTTGTATGTAAATTCATTTTAAACAAGACGATTATATGTCACGCTGTCACTTCGATGCCGTCTTTGAAATTTCAACGTAACATATCTTATTAAATGAAATTTCATATTTTTCAAAAATAATATTGACGTTATTTTCAATACCTTTATAAATTATACTTAATTGAAATATATAGGGATCAAATACAGATCTCATGTCTAAGTGTGTATGCCCATATGATTATTTCGTCTGGTGTTATAACTGCATGGACATGATGGACATGCTTTACCATGTATACCGAGTTTTCAACAATTTTCACAATCGAAATATCAAGCAGTGCTTGCGATGACGACCGTATTTTCAACAGAATTTTGTTTTTTAAGCTCAATTGTCTAAATCAGTCCATTTGATAAATACACAAAACTTTCTAAAATTTAACAAAACTTATATTTGAATTTTATAAAGTAAGACAAAAACTTATTTTTTGAATTTTATAAAGTAAGACATTGCATGGAAGTATATACTCTCATGGACACAGCAAATACCGTTAGAACCACAAAGTACTCGCAAAGATGCGGTACGAATGTTGTCCAGGTGCGAAATAAATTCAAAGGAAATTAGTACTAACTCTTAAAATGTATAAAACTAACAAAGAATGTGTACTTAAAATTTCTACATTTTTCATGTTCATCTGCATTTCGAGGGTTTTCTATCGCCCAGAGGCTTGTTTGTGAGAACTTTAACTGTTATCGTATAACCAACATGACAAACAATATAAATTAATATTAATTTTTGAACTGGGACTAATAAATGATATGTATTGGTCCAAGTTTTATAATGTCATTCGTTCTTGCATTATGAACGAAATGAATTCAATAATTTTCTGAAGTACAAGCGTTTCTGAAAACGGACTACGTGTGTACCTCATTGTTTCATTCAAGTGATCAAGAGTAAAGCATTTTATTTTCGCGGGTATTTGTTCAATTCAATTATTATTTAAAGGCATATTGTCTATCAAAACCGTATTTTTTCCATATTAAATCCAAGGACTTTTACAAGTAAATCTTATCGTTAGAAATTTAAATAAAAAGTTGAACCAGTTAACAGACAATTAATTTACAAGGCTTATATCTGGACACCACTCCTTTTTGACCACCATATGTAGATCGCAAAGTTATTGTAAAAACAAAGCCTTTTAAGTCCTGTATATAAGGGATTATAACAATGGATAATTTCATTAAAACCCGGAACAGTTACATGTTAATACCTTATATAGACACCCACGCACAGAATTGCCTCAAAAAGACATTATACATTGATTTTTCTGCTGCGCATCGATTAATAAAATTGTTCCAAGGACAAATAACTGCCGTTGAGTATTTTTTTGCTTGGTGATCGGTCGATACTTTGACAATCAAATAATTACATTTTGTAGGAAAAACCTATCCTTTGAACATGAATGAAAATGGCCGGAGTGTGGGAAAAGAGATCGATGGGCTATGATTTAATCGTAGCCAAGATCAATCAGTTGTGGTGCTGATTTCATTCATAACAAAATGACAGGAAATTAATTGACTCTGTTCCAGATGCAACAAAGTCATAGTAATTCGCGGCAAACCGCTTATTTATGACAATCCCACAAGTTATACACGATTTTTATGTTTTGTTTACAAACAATCGTGATTAGAGGTTGTTCACCTACATGTATGTTATTTTTATATATTTATGACCGGGTGGTGTATACATGTTATAAAATAAATATTTTCGTGAAATACCTGTCATTTCATTAATACAGGTGTAACCTAATATTTCACATTTTCGATTGAAATATTGGTCATTTCCGTAAATATAGGCGTTATGGCCCTCGGTGTAACCTACATCCTGGATTCCATTCTCATCTTTGATGTCAAACGAAAAACATTGCTTCAAAATTATAAGTAAATCATCTTCTCTCATAACAAAGAGAAAACTATTTTAATATAAAAAGAGAAATATTGCGTTTAAAGATCTGCATGTACTTATTAAACCAGAGACGTATATATATTCTACATTGGCTAGAGGTATAGGGGGAGGGTTGAGATCTCATAAACATGTTTAACCCCGCCGCATTTTTGCGCCTGTCCCAAGTCAGGAGCCTCTAGCCTTTGTTAGTCTTGTATTATTTTTAATTTTAGTTTCTTGTGTACAATTTGGAGTTTAGTATGGCGTGCGTTATCACTGAACTAGTATATATATTTGTTTAGGGGCCAGCTGAAGGACGCCTCCGGGTGCGGGAATTTCTCGCTGCATTGAAGACCTGTTGGTGACCTTCTGCTGTTGTCTGTTCTATGGTCGGGTTGTTGTCTCTTTGACACATTCCCCATTTCCTTTCTCAATTTGATACATGTATATTATACGTCTCGGATTAAACGTATCGTATTTGTATTGTTAAAAATATGTGAAATGCGCCAACTTGCTACTGGGCTTTAAGTAAGTGATAATTTATGAATCGAATAAACTCAGAAAATGGAAAAAATATGATTGATTGATTGATTGTTGGTTGCTTAACGCCCAGTGGCAAATATTTGATGCATTTCAGGACGAGAAAAAAATATGCCTCAAGTTTATAGTTAAATAACATAAATTTAAACTATTTTGTTTGCCGTATTAAAATGTATGTTGCTTTAAACTTCAGGTAGTTTTAAAGAATTCCAAAAGACATATCCACATCTATGCCAAACATCCGAGTATATCCAGGTACACGATACAACGGTAGAGATGGACAAAGCCTGCAGACGATCCTTGTACAGAACAGACTCCACACAGGTAATGGGGAGTTCATCTTTCCATCAAAACATGCTTCCATCGAAAACACAACTTAAAAATAAAGTTCAATTCACGAAAGAATTAAAAATTATTTTCATCCTAAATTTGTTCAATCAATATCATTGTCATTAATGTTAATTATAAAATAATGTCAATCTTGCAAGCAAGCTTTGGCATACGAGCACATAATGGATGTCCTTATCAAATTATGTTTTCACAAAACGATTGAAAGAAAAGCACACAAAAAAAGTAAAAACAAGTCTTTTAAAAACATTGAGAAACATGTGAATGCTTTGCTTTAATGTATGTAAAATTTTTAATTTTCAGTCTGAGCCAATAATGCTAAAGGACTATTTATATATCGGAAACTCAGCTAATGCCTCATGTAAAGAAGAAATGATAAATCTAGGAATTACTGCCATCTTGAATGTCTCCAACACGTGCCAAAACCATTTCTGCAGTGACTTCCGATATAAGACTATTGCTGTGGAAGACGATGGATCGACAGATTTATCCAAGTGGTTTAGAGAGGCGATCCAATTTATTGGTATGTACATGTATACATGTAATAGAAAACCTTGTCTTTTGTCCAGTTTTGGGAGCCTTTTGTCATTTAGTTGCTGTACTGATGTTTATAAAAGTTTAAATTTATTGCAATTAGATCATCTGGAGATTAGATCATCAAGGAACTTAAACATGCAGGATAGCTCAGTGAACTTGTATAAATGATCATAAATAGTGCTTTGGCAATTATCAGATTTTTTTAAGTAATAAACAACTTCTTGTGGTTACATATTGTTAAAACTGGCAGATTTTTTCCTGTGAAGGGAGAGCTTAAACCTGCCCATGGGGGAACTGAGTATAAAGAGTAAGATTTAAAAAAAATAAAAATGGAGGATCCCACCAATAACTGGAGATAAGGATGATTGATTGGTTGCTTAACCTCCAGTGGCAAATTTTTCATGCATGTTCAGGACGACTGGAGATTAGATACCAATTGTATTAAACTACCAAAAAAATGATACAGATCATTTTATCAACAAGCCTTTGAATGACAATGAGATTTATTAGACAACAGCACAATTTTTATCAATTGTGAAAAGCATTTATTATTTTCATTTGCTGCATAACTTTTTTCAAGAGACAGGATAAAGAACATATGAAGAGGACATTAAATTTAATATGCAAATATCTATCTTTTCAGACAATGAAAAATACCGTGGAGGAAAGACGATGGTTCACTGTCATGCTGGTATAAGTCGATCAGCTACTATTTGTTTGGCATACATCATGTACAACGAAAAAATAGATCTTAATACAGCTTTTGAGTATGTCAAATCCAGGAAACATGAGATTTCACCTAATTTAAGTTTTATGCAGCAGTTGTTGACCTTTGAAAAAGAAGTTCTATGCAAAACACCGACTCCTGTATCACCTTGTCGATCATGTTCAGTTCCTGCTGGATTCTCCTTCTATAATTTTGGTAATCTGTCATCTCCAGTACTGGTATCACCCACAGCAGACTTTACCTGAACAATGGCTACTGAATTTCTGGAAAACAACTGCCTAATCAAGAAAGGTTGACCTGTGGAAGGTGCTTTGTCGACAGACTCCAATGGTTGTGTTCAAAACCTATATATGCAAGGACTTTATAGAAAGTTTGAAAACTGTTATTAGTCAGATGTGACTAAAGATTGACTACCCACATGATCAATGTTGGCACCAGAATTTTTATTTTTATACATCTTTGTGTTTATATAGACATTGTACCATCAGGATAAATTTTAGTGTTGACCTTTTTAAAATCCAGTGTTGCCGAAATGCTTAAACTCTAATAAACATCTTATCTCACAGACACAAAAAAATGTGAATTTAGTTTAAATCATGAAAATCCTTTCTAATCATTTTATTACTAGCAAAAAATTTGTTGATATATAGAAAATGTCAAAGGTTTATAATTAGGAAAAATTGTAAGCTCATGTTCAAAATTGTAGCAAAAACAGATATTAAATTACTGTAAAGCCAAAAAAAAAAGGTTGATTGAGGAGATTTGTAAGATAATATAATTAATCTGACCACCAATTAAACGTTGAGAGTCTAGACACAGATTTAAATCTTATAAAAAGTGCTGGTTAAAAGTTAATACCTGTTGCATAACAGAAGTTATCTGTTGCACACTTAAAAAATAGCAAACCAAAAACAAAAACATTCTGAATTGTAGTACAAGAGAGAACACAATTTATATGTAAAAGATTGAATGCATGAGAGTTGGAGCAAACTTGAGATATACACTTAAAATGATTGAACCTGTGAGATTTAGGGCCAAACTTTCAAACTTGAACAGCAAACACTAGGCATTGACATCTTTTAAAAGTATGTGCCACATAAATGTACAGCACTATATTGATCATGTTGGTCCCATTGATGTTTTGTTGTTACTATGAAATCCAATTGTTATACAGTTTACATGTGAGTAACCTCATGTCTAGTCATTCCATTTTTGTCATGTTTTAATAAAACTTGTTCAAAATTTGTAATTGTCTATTACTGGTACTTACTTA
Source organism: Mytilus californianus (assembly GCF_021869535.1). NCBI lineage: Eukaryota > Metazoa > Mollusca > Bivalvia > Mytilida > Mytilidae > Mytilus > Mytilus californianus. Next base: position 23,354,254 of record NW_026262679.1, on the reverse strand, counting down.
ACAAAAAAGTGGTGGAGGATACCTAGTTTCAAAACTCATTAAAAAAAAAACTTTAAAGTCGAGAGAAACTGACAACACAATGGCCAAACACAAAAGACGATGAAATGACAAACAAATTCACAAAACACTACAAAGAAAACTTTAGACGGATCAACTCAAACTGCACCAAAAACTGGGGTCAATCTCAGGTGCTCCTGAAGGGTAAGCAGATCCTGTTGTAATGTATAGGTAAAAAACAACTCTGTTGATGATGGACATCCTTAATACAGTACTGTAAACAACAGTTTGTCAAAATAACAGCAAACTGGGTTTTTTTTACATTTATTAGGGTCATTGTTAAAGACATGAATGGGCCACAACTTCTCGTAACAACAGTGAAAATTGTCAGTATCAAACTTGGTCTCCATTTTGTAATTCAGTAACGACATAATTAAATTTGAAAAGCATTGTTTAAACAGTTCTCAAGTTATTGCATGGAAACAACATAATATGCCATTTTGCAATTATTCTAGGAGCATTATTCCTGAATGACAAAAACTAAAATTATCTATATTGAATTTGACCTCCATTTTGTCATTAGTAACATCATATTAAAGTTTGAAAAGCATTGGTTGAACAGTTCTCATTTTATTGCATGGAAAAGACATTAAGTGCCATTTTTCAATCAATCAAGGACCATAACTCATGAACAGAAAAGTGAAAATCATAAATAGTGAACTTGACCCCCATTTTCGTCACTAAAAAGAAGACATTTTCATCACTAAAAAGAAGATACTAAACTTTGACAAAAGCATTAGTTGAATGGTTCATAAGATATTGCTTGGAAACAAGTTAATGTGCCTACCCATCCTCTTGCCTGATCGCCTCTTAAAACCCAAAAACCAATAACTAGATTTCTGTTAAAAAACCTGGGTATTAAAGGTAGGAGTACTTTGTGTGCTAGAACCAACATAAAAGGTATAAAGATAAATGACCTTATCACAAAATTTAACATGTAACCTATGAAAAACTTTTAAAATAAATGAACCATATGCCAGACAGAAATTTCAGACCATTAGGTATCATTATCCATGATATGGAATTAAGGATAAGCAAGCTCTATTACCTTATATAAAGTTTTAAACCAATAGTTAAACTGCTGTTGCTTGACTTGCATCCCTAAGTATCGAATTCTGCAGCAATCATCACAGACAAGACAAAAACAAGATAACATTTGTCACAGGTAAGAAAAAACCCCAAACACAATATTGTGATCTAGAAGTATAGATTTCAGTTCAGTCAACATAATCATTTTTTTAGACACACAAGGACCATCACTTCATGAAAGTAATAGTGTAATACACAAAAAAGACATTTTTGACAGGGATATATCACTGAATAACTTCCATAAATTTGAAGTAAATAAAATCATATATCCTGAGGACTTGGAAATAAATGCTGGAAAGAAATGACTACAATCTGTGACAGTTGTGGTTGTGACTGATTCAGGAATGAGACACAATCTTAATAACCAAAAACTGACCAATAATTTATTCGATATTTTAACTGACACAATACAATACATTATTCACTTAATGACATATGTCAGACATTTAACAGTGTTGTTGAATAAAGGATAGTAATGTCCTTTCTTATTGCATGTACTCCACTACCACTTTCCACCACCCTTCTTCTTCTTTTTCTTGTTTGCCTGTACAGGTTTTTGTTGCCTTGGGCCCTGTGCAGTGGGCTGGGCAGCACCAGGAGGGGAGGTTTGCTGACCAGGACGGGGTGAGTTTGCTTCACTACCTGATCCTCCACCAGTGGCAAGCTTGCTGTTGTCTCTGAAAAGCAAAAAAAAGTTTAGCATACACATAAAAAAATTCCTGTGTCTGACAAATACAAATATTTTATGAAAATTAATCATTAAGTGTGGAGGGGCCTGATGCGGGGGGGGGGGGGGGGGGGGGTCTCATCACGATTCACAAGTTGATTTTTTTGTCAATCATGATTCACAGAAAAATTTCCATGATCACGGATCACGAAAATATAAAAAAAAAAAAATCTGTAGAAAAACGGATCACGATAGCGAAAATGCACCGATCACGAAGAACGAAAATAACCCATCAGGCCCCTCGGTGTGCTGCTGCATTTAAGTTAAGAAACTGTATAAATTAACTCATACGAAGCATAAATCCTCTACAATTTTTCGGTACATCATGATCTTGTGTGTTGATGTCTTCTACATTGTGGTGTTGTAATATGTTGAGAATGAAAACTCATGTTTGAAATGATATTAAAGTGGATAGATATTTATGACATGGAAAGTTTACTGATATCAGATCATTTTCTTTTATTAAACAACATCTTTTAAGTTGTCATACAGTATAACAATAACAATACTATACTTTAAAAGCTTGTGTGCCAAATAACTAATGTATTCATAAGCACAGTTATTTTTGTGTTTCATAAAATTTGATCTCGGAAATCTAATGTAGAAGGTAAGAGTACATATAAATACAAAACAATTGCTCACAAAAAAATCAATTCTGTCTAGAAAAATAATAAAAAATAGTATTTTTAAAAAGCTAATGAAAGCACTGAAGCATATATATATATCTTTAACTAACTAATTTATTTTATTTTTAAATGACTGATAGTCACATGTCATACTTACATGTCACCAGCAGGACCTGACGCTCCTTGTGTTCCTTTTCCTGTAATAATAGTGATGAATAATCATATGTAATAAAAACAATAATCTATATTCACCATATCTGATTCTGTGAAAAACAAGTTTGACAACTTTTATATTTGAAATTTTAGTATTGAACCTCTATTATCATGGGTTTCAAAGATTCAGGGACGTGCAACTGTATCAAAGATCAAAGCAACTTGAACTGATGTATTTTGGTACCATGCAAGTAAATAAATACTCCTTGAAACATAAAGGAAAAAGAAATTTGTTTATCACACAAACAAATATGACTGGCAGTTGAGAAAAACCAAGCAAATGATCTGGAAAGCTATAAATCAATGCAGAAAAGTTTATAAGCTTACTAATAAAAGACATATTTCACAAAATCTTACATTTAGCCAACTGGTTACTTCTTTATACTTCCTGATTAAAACTATCATTTCTATGAGATGTAATAATTAAGTTTGCAGCATGTCACATTGCTAAAAAACTACGCATATGTCATGAGAAAATATACAGCTGTTAGCTTTGCAACTACCACAACTTTGACAAGAAAAATGAACAGAATAATATCATCACCCTACTGTCAATTGTACGATTGTGTTAAACACTCCACGAATAGGCATGAAACACAAAAGGAAATAGAGTGATAAATCAATATAAATTGAATAGTTTACCTATATCTCTCCTTTTATCCTTCTTTTTTCCTCTGTAATATGATCTTTCTCTCCTTGGTAACCACCTCTCTGGGTCTATCTCAGCATCTAAATTCTTGGGAAGTTTGCCTATTCATTGAAAAAAAGAATAAGAATTATGAAATTTAAAATAATTTCTTACATACTAAAGATATTTTTTTACAGACATTTTAAAACATACTTGTACCATTTGCCTCAACACGAAACTTTTTTTGTCACATTCCATACTGGAACAGCTCCAGCGTGGAAGTACTTTATTGGACTTGTACATTAATAGTTACTGTAAATTCAGAAATTATTGCGTGCATTTTTTATTGCGATTATTGAAGGACAAAAATGCAAAATTAATTATTGCGTTTCAGGAAATATTGCATACAGATGTATATATCAGATATCAGAATGTGATACTCACTTAGTTGCATTATTTGCAATAATTTCTGAATTTGCAGTATACGATGATGCTGAATTGTTGCTTAACGTCCAGTGGCAATTATTACAAGCAAATCGGTCAAAGAACATTTAAATGAGATATAAATATGACCCCTGCTTTGTACTATACCGACACGACACACTGAGTTGGATTTATTAATTTAATATTATTCAATTATTTTTTGTTCATGGTATAAATATTAATAATGTTTAATCTAGGAGAAGAAATGTTTACTATCTATAAACTGTCATTCATGCAAACTATATCGATGAACAAGTATGACCAATTCACTTTTGTTTTTATAATCCTTATTTAACAAGAAATATTGTGATTATAATATAATAATCATGAAGTTTCCACAACCTGTATCTTAGAACAAGTTAAGCAATATGAAATTCATCCTTTTTGAATCATAAATATATATAGATATATAAACATAAACAAATATATTATCTTCATAAAAAACTTACCTACACTCTTGATAAATGGAGGGTCTTTATTCAAAATGGTAGAAATTTTTGATACTCTGCCAAAATGTAGTTTAAATCGTGCTATTTTCAAAAATATTATAAAAAGTATGGGCCACAGAGCATTTCTTAAAGCTACCGCATGTGCAAAATTGCAAGCATTATACAGTATTGTACATGTAAAAGGCACTTATGTGTGAAAAGAAAGAAAACTAAATGATAGAATTTCAAAATAAAACAGAAGACAGCTCTTATAATATGCTTTCAGAAAATAAAAATAAAAATTTGGATTCCAGTGCTTATTTTCTTGCTACATAACAAAATAGGATAATTTACTCTACATTCCTTTTTAAGATACATTTTCTGAGTTCTCTTCCCTGATATAACAAAGTTTTAAAATTTTGAAATTATGAAACCATTTTCAGTTTATATATAAATGTTAAAAAAGATGTTACCAAAAGATAAAATCCTATTTTCCCCATTTAAAGGAAAAACCTCACAAATAAATTCAATTTCTGCATCAAATTTGCTAGTTTAAACTTCAATAAAAATTTGGACCAACCATTTGCAGCCATCTACAATCAAAAATGAATTTAGACCCTGGATCTACCTTAATATGAATAAGGAGAACATAAAATGTTGTTCTATGGAAATTTCTTTCAGTCATGATCATTAATTTTTATTGTTTTAATTTATTGATGAAACATGTGTATTTTATTTATTTGATGAAACAATGTGTATTTTATTTATTTGATGAAACATGTGTATTTATTTTATTTGATGAAACATGTGTATTTATTTTTATTTGATGAAACATGTGCACTGGGGCCAGTTAGGGTAAAGCAAAAACATTTTAATCAGCCATCAATGCTTGCTAGAAAACATTGAAAAATACTGGATGACACAGTGAACCAAATACATGGAATACTATACAATTATTGTATTTTGATGAGGTAAATATTTACCAAATCAAAAGAGAGTAATTGTTTTATTCCATATTCCTAGAGAAAACATTGTATTTAATGACAATTATTTACCTAAACCAATTGTACATCAACCATTTTACCATAACGTTACAGTCAGGATTCTACTTCGTCAAAATTATCTACCCATTACACCACCTAATTTTTATAATCATAAAAATGGAAGCCATCGTAGTGATGATGCGCTGTCAATTTAGCTCTTGAAAACCGATAAATTTTTCCACATAGCATCATTACGATCCTTGTATGCCAGTTGTATTTTATAAGACAAATGTATCTACTAGCTCCTTAGCATCATTTAATGTACTTTTATGCATTTGGCCAACTTAAAACTATTGTCTGATTGGTTGTCAGGGGGAATTTTCGAAAGTTCAAAAATATTTAAAAAAATTCTAATTAAATATTTCGTGGAAGGGCAGACTAAAAATTTTCAGAGGTTGTAGACTTTTTACCCTAGATAACACACACAAAAAATGATGTTTTTTTGAAGTTATACATTCTAAAGATCCACTTGAAAAGTCTCTCGTCAAGTACTTTTAGTAAAAAGGAGTAAGTTCGGTATGGGTCATATTTGGCCCCGATTATAAAGTTTAATGTTTCAAGATAATAAATGTTTTAAAGTGATGAAAAGACATGTGAGAAAGTTGAATAGAACTTTTTTAGTCAAAGTTTTAGTTTTAAAGCGTTTTTTTTTACATCCCAAATAGGTCAAAAATAGAGATTTTTGTGAAACGTGACCAAATCGTCCAGATTTCAACCAAATTAAGGCCTAGGAAACATAGAGCGCAGGCAACAACAAACTTAATATTCAAGTCAGATATGTAAAATGTGATAACAAACATTTTGTTAAAAAAGCTTTTTTGTCGATGCATGCACTCTATGTTTCCTGTCCAAAAAATCATTGGAAATTTACCAGTTTTCATTGAATTTTTGTTGAAAATCAAAATGAGTGCTATTTATGACATCATGAATAGAACGCAAGAACATAAATTTTCAACAAAAAGACATATTTTCTATCTAGTCATTGTATTAGCTATGATTCATTGTGATATTGGTCAATAAATCCTAATTTGAAATTGAAGCTAGAAACAGGGGCCGTTTTAGGGTGTTATCTAAACCTACTCCTTTGTTATTCGAACACACCTACTCTGTTGTTATGACTCATTACAAAGGTATTTCATTTGAGCCATATATTTCATTTTTTAGTACTGTAAATTTTTAATATTATTATATCAACCTAGAGCTTAAATATATAAAATAATAGAATCTGAAGCGAGATGATGTATCAAAAGTTTTCTTTTCTACGTTTTCAAGACAGAATAGTCAACTCAAACACGCCTAAACATAAAAAGGTGTACTTGACTTTCTCTTTTCGATGAAATTATTGCCTGTTATGGGGATTTTTTCTCCAAAAACTGTTGCCGGGGGCAGAGATGCAAATTAATGCTTTAAAAAGATCAATTTATTATCTTTCTTAGGAATTTATGCTTATGCCCAAAAAATCCAAATGTATTTGCACCTACCACAATCGACTGTTTTGTGAAAATTTGTCTATAATTTAAAAGTTTACAAATATCTCAAAGCTCCATACCATAAATTAAGTAAAAACACATACATAAGATGCATAAAATCCCAAATTAGGCACATTCATTAAACTTTTAAAGCCCATAGAAACAGATGTAAACAATTCAAATTTACCAACTTGGACATTTTTACCTTCTCTAACAAAGAGTTCCATTTCTTTTGTTTAATTTCAACTGGGTTTTTTTTAAATAATTTTACCTTTCTTTTTCTTTTTACTCTTTGATTTCTGAATGATCATATCACCAGCTCTGCAAATAGAAATATTTATGTGCAACACTTTTAAAGTTATAATAATTTGTTATATTTTATAATACATGTCCAATCTGTTTGTCTTCTGATCTTTAAGTCTGTTTACACTTTAAACAGACTATGAAACATTGAACAATATAAGATAATCGGTTGTGTAAAATAACATCATAACATCTCTTGACAAAATTATCTATAGTCCAAGGTACGATGATAATTTTCATCAAAATTAAGGCTGAATTTGCTTGAAAGTTGGAAAGTATAAAAGGGTCTTATGGTGGTGCTTATAACATAAGAAGTTCTTATCTTCCTATTGCAACTCTTATGTTTTATAGTACAGTATTATTCATTTATCTTACAGTCATGAATAAGTTTTCCCCCGGTTTTTATCAAGGACTAATGATTGCAATGAGCTATCATATGACAGAAATTCAAACCAGGGAAAGATCACTTCGCTATAAATTTTTGATAGAAATTATGACATTTGAGAAAATTTGTGATTTTTTTCTTTTCCAAAGAAATAAGATATCACAATTAAAGGACACATATTTTAAACATTTGTTTGACTTCTGCTTTTACTTTATATAAAAATAAGAAGATGTTGTATGATTGCCAATGAGACAACTCTCCAAAAGAGACATGCATATTTTGTACAAAGAACCTAAGACCAATTACGTATTTGTAAATAGTATGTTATAATTTGTACTTGATTGTTAGACTTAAAAGTAAATTTTCCTATTAGATTGTTTTGAAAATGTTGTTGTGTTTTTACCTTCACAATTATGTACAGTATAACATAAACTGCATTTTTAGTTTTGAATACATTATGTACAGTTTATATATAGAGAAAAGAGACACATAAGATATTTAAGTGAAAAAAGACACACAAGATATTAAGTAGAAAGAAACACATAAGATATTTAGTAGAAATAGACACAAAAGATATTTAGTAGAAAGAGAGACACATATGATCATATGATCTTGTCCAAAACATGCAAGAAATATTTGCCACTGGACGTTACGCAACCGAAAATCAACAATCAAGAGTAGACATACAATATTTGGTAGAAAGAGAGACACATATGATCAATAAACTGTTATCACAGAGATATGTCTTGCTTTTTGGTTATTTCGATAATGCAAATGTTGAAATTAAAATAGCAACACTTTTACATGTAAGTTTTGCAAATATTCAAAGTCAATGAATCATGACTGAAGGTACATGGCCAAACAATCTACATGGAAACGAGATGTGCCAATGCTAATACAACTGCATACCAAATATCATTGACCTACCAGTAGTGGTTCCCCATAAACTGACCTAATCACAAACTAATACATGAAAACTAAGCAAAAATTTCAAAGTCAATAGACCATGACTGAGGGGGCGGGGTCAAATAATCTCCATGGAAATGAGATATGCCAATGCTTATACAACTGCATACCAAATATCATTAACTTACCACTGGTGGTTCCCCATTAACTGACCTAATCACAAACTAATACATGAAAACTAAGCAAAAATTTCAAAGTCAATAGACCATAACTGAGGGGGTGGGGCCTAATAATCTCCATGGTAATGAGATGTGCCAATACTAATACAACTGCATACCAAATATCTTTAACTTATCACTAGTGGTTCACCATAAACTAGACCTAATCACAAACTAATACATTGTTGACGCCGCCGTCGCCGGAAACAGCATATATATGTCTCGCTTTTTGACTCCGTCAAGCGAGACAAAAATAGTCATAAGATATTAAGTAGAAAGAAAGAAACTTATGATAAAAAGCAGTCATAAGTCAATAAGTAGAGAAACACTTAAGTCATGAGAAAGTAGAAACAGATAAGGTTTTTTTTTAGGAATATTCACATTTTGAGGCCAAAAAATGTCATAGTATCTAACTCCTTCCGATTTAACTTTTTCTCTCTCTCTATTTTCAAGCATTATTTGGTTCCCACTATATGAACTATATTTGTACAGGTTTTTGAGATGTGTTTCATACATCAGCGAATTTTGGAAAAAATACAAATGGTGACGAGAGTTTAATAAACTTTTGAAATATAACACGTTTGTTTGCCTTAATTATTTCAGATGTTACATATTGTTTTGTTTCATCAGATTATTTCCTTTTGATAAACTTTATCAAATTGGGAGATAAAATTTGATTTACCGATGATTATTATATTTTTTTACCATTCCTGTCATCCCTTTTCTGTCTTATATTAAAAAAAAAAAAAAATCAAATGAAGAACAACTGATTTTACTAGAATAAATTGTGTCTTTTTATATCATGAAGCAATGCAGTTTTATTTTGTATCAAGGAGCATATTTTAAGAATAATTTTTGTAAAAATTCTAAATCAAAGCCGATTTTTCTCTTATAATAATTAGTGCTCATATTATGCAAAACAGCTCCTGTTTGCACCTCTGATAAGCCAAAGGATGAACACTGTAAAGGAACAGCAGTTGGTGACAAACCTTTAAGAACTAATTACTGCCTTAGATTTAATTATCTCTAAACCAGCAAGCGTGGGCGACAAAATCAATATTTGGTTAGCTTTGTCAGCACAGTTAATCTTCCTAATACCCTTATCAAAGAATGGCTAAAAGATCAATCTGTATTCCACAGGGGTAGAATATTTCTGGGTTTGTCATACTGATAAACGGGGATATATCAACCTCTTTTCAAGTTATTGCTAGGATAAAATAGCATAAAACTGCATAGGAAACATGTGTCAAAAATGATATCACTGTATGTGCTTGTGCTTGGAATATCACCAAGGCAGGTGAGCATTCCCTCCTTTTTCAAACAGATGGTTTTATATTGTAACTCTTAAATTTGTTTCCTTGCAATGCATCCAAGTTTGTAATGTACAGATTGAAACCCACCTTCATCCAAGTATTGATATATTAAAATTTCAAATGGTTTACTGCAAAGGTAAATAAAGCACTCTAATTAAATAAAGTGTTATCTTCTAGGCTGCTTTGAATGTTCTTAATGCATAATATTTTCCTCCTATGGTCTTGAATTATTAGAAGCATAGAGAAATAAATGTTTACGTCACATGACATAATTTGTACCTTTACCAAGTAATGTTATTTAGTCAATACGGTGTTCTTTATTGCATGTCTGTGTGTTAGCTCTGTAAGATACTGTGAATTCATTACTATTTTGTTGGATACCAATTTTTCGTGGGTTTCGTGGGGACACGTGAACCACAGATTCAAATGTTCAACGAATTATCAATTTCCTATAGGATTTGTATGCACAGATTTGCAAAACCACGAAATCAAATATCCACAAAAATGCAAATGTTCCTCAATCCACGAACATTGATATCCACGAAAATAAATGAATCCACAGTAGTTGGCTTGTCATTATAATTTGGTTAAAGTAATTTGATGGTGTCAAAATTTATCAACTCTTGTTAATTCTATTTTTTTTTTATTTTGAAATTCTTTAAAGTATCAACTGCAAGGGAATAGACAATGTTATGGCTTGTGTACTTAGAACATTCATTCTTAATAGCAAATGTGAAACATTTATAAAATGAACTGAGTTCAAATAAAAATAAGCAGCTGTGCCAATAGCACATGATACGCTCATATCTTTTCTGACAGCTGCCCACTAGCAAACTTATGTGACAGTAAATTAATAAATTTACATCCTTTGGAAAATATGTTGAAATGGGGAAACTCCAATGAACTTATATTGTTCACGTGGCATCTAAGCACTGACCAGATTTTAGGAAAGGGATGATTCTAAGTCAATCAAATAGTCATAAAAACACAACATAAAAGGCACATGGATTAAAAATATCTACCTTAGGAGCACTTAAGGCAGGAAAATCCCTCTTCAAAAACGCTATTCAGCAAATTTTTTGATGGGGTTCCCCATACCCAGCCTCCTCCCACACAACCATAAATAAAAACTGCTGAATATATCCCCTCAAATCTTTACATCATGGAACAGGGAAAATATTTTGTTCATGCTTTTTAATATTTATATGGATTTGCTTGTATACAGGTGAAACACGACTTGCATTTGTTACCTTTCGTGTGTATTAAAATTCTATATGCAAATTAGTGTTAGTCATCGTTTAGGGTCATGTTTTTCTGAACTGTACATGATGCTGTAGGGTAAAATCTACTCAGAATTACAGCAGCTGATTTTCAAGTGTTAAGTCATGATTTTCATATCAGCAGATTATATACTTTATGCCTGCTTTCAATATATCCAAATATTCTTTGATGCAGAATTATTTAGTATTGTTTTGCTGTAGCTATGTTTAAGTTCTCTATTATACTGATTTTAGGTTGTGCTTATATGACCAATATCTATTGTATGTTCTTTTGTGTATTATATCGCCTTGATGTAGCCTTTTTGTGCTTATGTGGCGTAAAGCAATCACCAATCAATCAATTATTCAATCAATCTATGTACTATTTGGTATTTCACTGATCAAGACATAGCACTGTATTTTTTTCCCTCTCAAATCAAATCACAACCACACCTTTAGAGTTTATAAAAAAACAATCTTTGGAAAATCTGCAAGGAAGCTGACAATCTGATTAAAGGCCCAAAAATAAGAATGATCATACTGATTACAGCACCAAATGACAAAACGATAACTAATTACAAATGATCGCCAGGTAAGTAAGATTTCCACTCCTACATTACAGGTGTGAAATTTGTCACATATCCAACATCTGTAGATGCTGACTGAATCATATTTTCTATTTAATTATTTATCAAAATACAAAAGTTCATTATTTGTTTATTCACTCATTGATACAGAAAAATATTCATTAAAATTATTTTAAAAATTAATACGCTTGTCTCATTCATAGGGATATACAGAATATTTTCAAAGACATTATTTGACAATAAAAACCAATAATCAATATGAGTTTACAGTAAAATAATATCATAGCCTCCATGTGAACTGTAAAATTAAATGTAGTGTACAAACTAATACAGGATTTAATATGCTGCTGTCAGCATTAATATTATCCAGAACTGATTTACAGAGAGAAAATTACAATTTGATCAGAGTAAAAAATAAAAGAATACAAAACTAACTATATCTAGAACAATCAGCAAAACTGACTGTAAAGTATCTGTCATATTCCTTTCTTCATACACTGGTTTTCAGAGAAAATGCTAGATTAGGCCTATTCACAAACATAGCTACATTTTTCCTATGGTTAGATTTCAGATTGCAAAAAACAATTCCTTTATGCCACAATATAAGCTTGCAAACTTCAGAAAGCTGATTTTCACAGCAAAACCTTGTTTATTAAAATAAAATATCATTATTAGGCCAATATGTTTTAGCACAAAAATTATAGGTTACTGTTACTTTCTTTAGGTAATTTTTACTTATCTCCCGTGCCTACAGTTCTGCACTTCATAGTACATGTCTTGTCACAGTCGGGAAGACTTCTTTTTTTTTATTAATAAATTTATTGCACTAAAGCTGTTAACAATGACCTTACTGCTACAGTTTCAATGGCAAGCTACCCTGATAATGTTAATATCTATAAGAACAGGGGAAAGAAAAAACTTCTTAGTTACTTTAGGGCAAAAGAAAATAAATTATTTTGTCTTTGGTATATGGAAGAGTCCACAATGTATCAAGTAGTATAAATATTGAGTGCAACACAAAGACCAATCATTTTATCTTCATTTCAATGGCTGCCCAATATAACTTGATTGTTAATATTGTAACCTTCAATGCTCTCTCTCTCTCTCTGATATAAAACAACCCCTTTAATTGTGATTATTCAAGAGGCTATTTTTAACTTTTAGAAAACCAATGGGTTTTCCACTTTTTCACTTTGCAGTACAAGCTCACTTGTGAATAATTTGCACTGAATTCAACAGAAATGTTGTGGTTAGTATAAATAATGTGAAATAAAATAATACTATTCCTACTATCAAATCCCAGTATTAAGATTGAATAAACAGCTGCGCCACGAGCGCATGATACGCCCGATGTCTTGTGTTAGAGGTTTTATGCAATAATCATAAATCGTTTCTGAGATACGGCGCGACAAGTGAAAACCCCCCTTTTTTTTTTATAAAAAAATCAATAACTCTATAATAAAATTTTGAATCATCACCAAAAAGTATACAGATCTTTAGATTAAAATAATTAAGAAGTGTGTAAAGTTTTAAGCAATAATCATAAATTGTTTTTGAGATATGGCGCGACATGTGAAAACCCCCCCTTTTTTTACAAAAAACTCAATAACTCTAAAATAAAATTTTGAAAATTTTGAATCATCACCAAATAGTATACAGATCTTTAGATTAATATAACTAAGAAGTGTGTAAAGTTTTAAGCAATAATCATAAATCGTTTTTGAGATAAGGCGCGACATGTGAAACACCCCCCTCCCCCCTCCCCTGTTTTAGTTACAAAGTCCAGTAACTCAAAAAGTTTTAATCTTATTTTATCTTATTTTCACCAAAAAGTATACAGATCGTTTGACCATCATAAGAAACAACTATGTTAAGTTTCATGAAATTTGGATAAGTCGTTCTCAAGTTACAGTGCGACATGTGGACGCCGGACAGACGGACAGACAGACAGACAGACGCTGGACATTTGTATATCATAATACATCCCGTCAAAATTTTGACAGGCATATAAAAAGTCAATAAGAAATAGGTTGTACTTCAATATGAGAACTTCTGTCATAATGAGATTTCATAACTAATATGTCCTAAACTTTGTTTTGTTGTATATTGAACTATTGTTATGTCTTGAAAAATATATTAGTTAGATACCAATTTTTTTGGGGAAAAATGAAAAATTGAATATGAATGAGAGATAACCTTGGCCATACTATTCACATTTTGTAACCATTAGCAATCATAAGTTTTGCCGTAACATTACCACTCGTATGAATAAGAAAAAACAATCTGTTTGCTACTAACAAAGGCAAACTTTCCTATCATAAAGTGACACAAGGAGTAAATAGGTTAAAAACAAGCCCTAAATAATAGCCTGTCATCAAAACTTTTATTAATAAAGGTTAATTGGATGTCTGCCAGGTTAGATTTACGTGTTACCTAACAGTCAAACTATAGTACCAGACATCAATTGATCTTTTTGATGTTAAGAAAGGAGAAAAAGAAACTAGAGGCTCTCAAGAGCCTGTGTCGCTCACCTGACTCTACTTTGTTTTAGAAATCATGTAAAGATAAATAAAAATCATAACAGATACCCAAATAATGATTGAGGCCAAATTTTGATTAATATTGGTCCCGTTATTTTATAAAATATCCTGGTGGCCATCTTGAACAGTAAATCGGCAACAAAGTAGCAACACTTGGTCAGCACTTCATAAGGAACATTCATGCCATGTTTGGTTTCATTCCATTTAGTGGTACTCTAAAAGAAGACATTTGTATGTATTTCCCATAGGGTCCTATGTTAAACTAAGTCCCCCGCTGGCAGCCATCTTGGATGATGGATCAGCTACAAAGTAACAACACTTGGTCAGCACCTCATAAGGAACATTCATGCCATGTTTGGTTTCATTCCATTCAGTGGTTCTCTAAAAGAAGACATTTGTATGTATTTCCCATAGGGTCCTATGTTAAACTAAGTCCCCCGCTGGCGGCCATCTTGGATGATGGATCGGCTACAAAGTAACAACACATGGTCAGCACCTCATAAGGAACATTCATGCCATGTTTGGTTTTATTCCATTCAGTGGTTCTCTAAAAGAAGTCATTTGTATGCGTTTCCCATAGGGTCCTATGTTAAACTAAGTCCCCCGCTGGCGGCCATCTTGGATGATGGATCGGCTACAAAGTAACAACACTTGGTGAGCACCTCATAAGGAACATTCATGCCATGTTTGGTTTCATTCCATTCAGTGGTTCTCTAAAAGAAGTCATTTGTATGCATTTCCCATAGGGTCCTATGTTAAACTAAGTCCCCCGCTGGCGGCCATCTTGGATGATGGATCGGCTACAAAGTAACAACACTTGGTCAACATCACATAAGGAACATTCATGCCATGTTTGGTTCCATTCCATTTATTGGTTCTCTATAAGAAGACATTTTTATGTATTTCCCAAAGGGTCCTTTGTAAAACTAAGTCCCCCGCTGGCGGCCATCTTGGATGATGGATCGGCTACAAAGTAACAACACTTGGTCAGCATCTCATAAGGAAGATTCACGCCATGTTTGGTTTCATTCCATTCAGTGGTTCTCTAAAAGAAGACATTTGTATGTATTTCCCATAGGTCCTTTGTTAAACTAAGTCCCCTGCTGTCGGCCATCTTGGATGATGGACCGACTGCAAAGTAACAACACTTGGTCAGCACCTCATAAGGAACATTCATGCCATGTTTGGTTTCATTCCATTCAGTGGTTCTCTAAAAGAAGACATTTGTATGTATTTCCCATAGGGTCCTATGTTAAACTAAGTCCCCCGCTGGCGGCCATCTTGGATGATGGACCGACTGCAAAGTAACAACACTTGGTCAGCAACTCATAAGGAACATTCATGCCATGTTTGGTTCCATTCCATTCAGTGGTTCTCTAAAAGAAGACATTTTTATGTATTTCCCATAGGGTCCTATGTTAAACTAAGTCCCCCGCTGGCAGCCATCTTGGATGATGGATCAGCTACAAAGTAACAACACTTGGTCAGCACCTCATAAGGAACATTCATGCCATGTTTGGTTTCATTCCATTCAGTGGTTCTCTAAAAGAAGACATTTGTATGTATTTCCCATAGGGTCCTATGTTAAACTAAGTCCCCCGCTGGCGGCCATCTTGGATGATGGATCGGCTACAAAGTAACAACACATGGTCAGCACCTCATAAGGAACATTCATGCCATGTTTGGTTTTATTCCATTCAGTGGTTCTCTAAAAGAAGTCATTTGTATGCATTTCCCATAGGGTCCTATGTTAAACTAAGTCCCCCGCTGGCGGCCATCTTGGATGATGGATCGGCTACAAAGTAACAACACTTGGTGAGCACCTCATAAGGAACATTCATGCCATGTTTGGTTTCATTCCATTCAGTGGTTCTCTAAAAGAAGTCATTTGTATGCATTTCCCATAGGGTCCTATGTTAAACTAAGTCCCCCGCTGGCGGCCATCTTGGATGATGGATCGGCTACAAAGTAACAACACTTGGTCAGCACCTCATAAGGAAGATTCATGCCAAGTTTGGTTTCATTCCATTCAGTGGTTCTCTAGAAGAAGTTCAAAATGTAAAATGTTAACGCTGACGACGGACGACGCTGGACGACGACGGACGCCAAGTGATGAGAAAAGCTCACTTGGCCCTTCGGGCCAGGTGAGCTAAAAAAGAGATGACTTCAATTTTCCCATTGTGAATTTTTCCCTTTTTTCATAGCAATATTCTAGCAGCACCTGCATATGGAGTAAGTATCTCTCAGATTACCTGTGATAAGCAACATCATGGATATCCCATGTGAAGTAAGTATCTCTCAGATTACCTGTGATAAACAACATCATGGATATCCCATGTGAAGCAGGATTTGCTTTACTCAGTTTTGGATGTGGGTTGTTTTGTCTTAGTTTCACAGTTCTCTTTTCATCTTTATTCTTTTGACCATGGTGTTTTCTGTCCATCTCTGACTAAGGCATTTTGATTGCTTCATTGGAATAAATATTCTAATGTTTGGCTTCCTTCTTCAGAGGAAAAAAGAACTTTGAATCATTTAATTGTTGTATAAATGTAATAAATCATTTTCTTTGCTACAATTTTATACAGAATATGACTTATACAGAGTTGTATGAAAGCCTGAGATTGTAATCAATACATAATCCGGAGCACAAAGTAGTTTACAGATGTGAGTAAACTGAGAATGCTGCCTACAGTCACTGTTCATGCTGGGAGAGTCTTTAAAACTATCACATATCAGGTAATTCTTCAGACAGAATTTCATTTACATGTACTGAATCGTGATTGTTGGCTTATATGTTACATAAAATACAAGAATTTCAAGTTTCAAACATGTCAAATGTTATTAGGTCCACCAATTAAAAGTTCAGATCTTTCTTCGTACAGTCAAGGATATGAAATGCATAATACATAAAATGGGCAACAGGAATGACCAAAAATATGGGACAGTACAAGAGACAACACCAACCACCAACAAAAGAGATCTATAAACAAAGGGAAACAGAGAGTGTTTCAATGACCATGGTTGTGTTTCACTAAATAACAAAACAAAATAGAAATGGACCATTTGAAAACTATACAACAACCTGTGTAACTTACATGGGATAAACATCAATTTCCGGTGTGTCAAATTGAATTTTCCTTTTATCATTTCTGAATTTAAATTCTGTAAAAACTCTTGCATGTACTGTCTATGATTGTTGTGTGAAATCTACTATGAAGTTCAGTGGGTGATATTAGAGTGTATAACTGCACGATCTCATTTTTCTCACATAAAGAGATATGATTGGCCTATTCAGCATCATGAAACAATATTGCAACATTTCCATTGGCTATTTGTTAGATCATTAATGACTTTCAAAGGTAAAAGCGATGTACATTTCCTCAATGGCAACAGAGATATGAACTTTCTTCAATAAATGTAATATACAAATCATACACATTTTTCACCTAAAAGTCTTATTTTTGTCTAATTCTATTACATTTTGAAATGTAAAAAAAATTTTAAAATGTCTGCTGCTAAAGTTTGACACTGGAACAAGACATATGGTGTCATACTGGTATGTGCAAAAGTATAGATCAACGAGACTTTTCTTTTCAACACAAAAAGAAAGTTTACCATAAGAGAAATAGGTTTAAAAACTCGTTAGAATTGAATATCGCTTGATACCAACTCTAGTTATTTCATTTAAATAGTACGGTAATAATAAACTTGCCAAAGGTTGGTTTATTATTATATCAAAATTAAATAAAATGCTTTGCTGAGCGCAGCTGGATTTGACCGCAGAGGTCCAACCCTGAACAGTTGGGGCGAAAATGGACACAATATTCACGCTTGATACAGATCTGAATTTGGATTGTAATTAAATATTTGACACATAATAGGTTTCTGACACCGAACAACTGTAGTCAAAGAACTTAGAATAGGTTATATGATTTGAATTTTATATTCAATTTTTTGCTTTTGTGAAATACACTATACTGTTGTGTATTGACCCCCCCCCCCCTTCCCCCATAAAAAAAAAAAAATATTTGAAGAAATTTTCTTTTTAATTTCTGAAATCTGAATTGAAAAAAAAAATTGCCCCCCCCCCCCCCTTTTTCCAAAAAAAAAATTCTTTCCCTCAAGATATGGTCATAATCTCAATTCAAATTTTCCAATGGAGTTTGCAACCATAATTACCAATTTAAATACATCATAAAAGTCTTAAATAGATAATTAAAAGCAGTGTAAGGGAGGTAATCCAACATTGTACAATTTTGTTTTGGGATTACCTCCCTTACACTGCTTTTAAATTGTCCATTAACCAGGAAACCCTTTTTTTTTCCCCTTTTTTGCCCCTAATTCCTAAACGGTTTGAGCCATAACCCCCCAAAGCCAATCCTAACCATCCCTTTGTGGTATGGAAACTTGTGGTATAATTTCAGAGAGATCCATACACTTAAACACAAGTTATTGTCTGGAAGTTACAAAAATGCTTATTTATGGACCCTTTTTGGCCCCTAATTCCTTAACTGTTGTTACCATAACCCCCAAAATCAATCCAAACCTTCCTTTTGTGGTATTGAACCTTATGGTAAAATTTCATAGAGATCCATTCATTTAAACTAAAGTAATTGTGCAAAAACCAATGTGTCTTCGGACGACGACAACGACAACGACTACGCCAACGTCATACCAATATACGACTAGAGTTGATATCATTATGAAACCATTTATATTTTCAAAAGTTTAAGCTTAGACCTAAAAAATGGAAACCCATATTGAACTATTATATCAAGACTTGTTATAAAATTAAAGGTCAGATACAGTTGTATAAGCCAGAGGAAAGGCAGATTTAGATGAACCTATATGTTGATTTTTTTTGTTTGTTAACATTTGATTTATAGTTTGAACATTCTATAAATATTTTGAGAGTAATAATCTACAGCCTCATAACAAACAGATATTATATATAAGAATGGTGAAAAGGATAGTAATAAGACTTCTAGATTCATTATAACATTACCACTCCCTGATTCCAGGTGAGACAACATCATAAAAAACAAAGAAATCAATAGGCATGATAGAGTTTTATCAATGGTTTGTAGTAATAGTACATGGCCAATACTCATTATTTATTCATAGAGTGAGGTTATCATCATTTTGACACACCATTATCTATAATTCATTCATATGTCAGGCTTTCAATTCATCTCTATTAAAGACTCATTTGTTCTACAATAAAAGCCAATGTAGCTCATGCTAATACAAATTAATTACAATGGTTAAGCCCCTACCAATAATTAATATTCTTTACAATTTGAATTAATTTGTATGCATTTGTTTTCAAATTACGGTTTTCCCATATGAAAACTACTGATTTGTATCAAATAAGATTTATAATAAGATATCTGCGTAACCATTTTATGTAATTATTTTTTATCTGAAGGTAGCTATAAAAATAAGGAGATGTAGTATGATTGCCAATGAGACAACTATCCAGCAAAGTTCAAATGAAGTGGATGTACTTCTCCAAGCACTATCACAAGAAATAATTATGTATCCAACAGTTCCTGAAAAGTGGTTTTACATAGAGTTTTTCTACAACATATGATACATATTGGTTAATAATTTAACATATATACTTTGTTAGTCTTGTATTATTTTTAATTTTAGTTTCTTGTGTACAATTTGGAGTTTAGTATGGCGTTCATTATCACTGAACTAGTATATATATTTGTTTAGGGGCCAGCTGAAGGACGCCTCCGGGTGCGGGAATTTCTCGCTGCATTGAAGACCTGTTGGTGGCCTTCTGCTGTTGTCTGTTCTGTGGTCGGGTTGTTGTCTCTTTGACACATTCCCCATTTCCATTCTCAGTTTTATATATAAACTGAATACCTTTGTAATTCAGAAAATAATTCTAAGTCTAAAACAGGTTTGGTTTCCACCTATTACACTATATCTTCTGCCATTAATTGATTCCTATTTTTGTGAGTTACATGTACACACACTGTATTAAAACTCATACGAGTAGTCTATTTGCCAATTCCGTAATTGACCCTGTGATTAGATATCCATTTGTACAGTTGTTTCCCTTAGGGACAAATTGACCCTGTACTTAGATATCCATTTGTACAGTTGTTTCCCTTAGGTTTTATGAGTATTGCCCAGCCCAGTGGGAAATACTGGGAAAACCCGGGTTTTACTGAGTTTTACCGGGTAATACTGGGCAATACTGGGTAATATGAAATACTGGCCTGAATTTTAAAGAGGATTAATCACAAATGCAAAACATTAAAGATTTTTATAAAAAAAAAGATATAGTATTTTAATTTATAAGTAAATCTGAGAAAATATTAATTGTCCAGCAACTCTAAGAAAAGTGAACATGAAGGCACATAAGACAAATGTGAAATGTACACCTCTGAGGAGCCAAAAATTTCTAGAATTAAACTTTTTTTCTTAACCTGATTTTTGGGTTTATATGAATGTAAAAAAAAACTGGTGAAGAAAAAATCTTATGGTGGTGCACTTCTTTTTTTGCTACGGCCCTTTGAAAGTACCCAATTTTGATGATTTTCCCATTTTTCATCAATTTTTACCTTTTTTTGGGCTATTATCGTGAAAAAAATCACAGTTCCACAATTAAACTTTTTTTCATACTTTCAATAAAGATGAAGTGGACCAATCTGAATAAATCTAACTAAAAAAAACTATAGGTAGGTGTTAATATAAGAAAGTTTTATCATATTTTGATGTTTTTTTGTGTCAAATTTACCATGCTGTCAATTTTGTAAATTTGTGATTTTTCTCAGTTTTAAGAACAAAATGCATATTATTTCAACTTTTTTGTTATAAATGATTGAAAAAATACATATCTAAGAAATTTGAAAAGAAAAAAATGATATGGGATGTACATGATTCTGGTAAAATAATTTTTTGTACCCCTCATTCATTTTCTCAAAATTTTGGCTAGAATGTCTGACTTGATTGGTCGTAAAATTTGAAAAACTGATTACTCAATAACTACTCTTTGTAAATACACAATTTTTTCACAGAGTTAAGTTTACTTATAACATTTTTAAAATTCATTGATATTTTCCACTTGTATCACATGTTTTGGAAATAATTCCAGAACGAGATTTCAACGAGACTGAAACGTCAGAAGAATACATCCTTAATAACCCTTCTTTAAAAATCTATCTAATCACCATTCTGTCTAGATTGGTCAAAGTGTTGACTTAAAGTTGAAGAATTCAATTTGTTTTTTTTTATTAAATATAACTAATATTAAGATTTAACAATTATATGTAAGGAGAATTACTTTTAAACATTTTTTGTTCATTTCTAAAAATGTTAAGTAAGTTTTAGCATATGTTTATGTACATCACTAATTAATAAGTAATTATTCAGATTATAACACAGATTTGTTTATATAACAATAATCAGCCTTTTGATTTCTATAAGTGTTCATGGCCTGTCCCCCTGTCCCCTTAGGGTGTTTATTTAGCAATATGATTGTATAACAATTAAAATTTACAATTCACTTAAACACTGCAATAAAATGCACTTTTTCAAAGTTTCAAATTGGATTATTGAATCAAAGCTTGGAAATTAACAAGGTATCCTGAAATGTGCAAAACTTGTATTCTGCCTACATAGAATTAGTGGAAAAAAGGAAGAAATTGAATTTTCAATCTTCAGGAATAAAAAAATAAGCTTGAAAAATCATATTACCCAGTATTGCCCAGTATTACCCGTTTCTGGGAGTATTGCCCAGCCCAAGAAAACCCAGGTTTTCCCACCCGGGTTTTCCCGCCCGGGTAATACTTTGCCAACCCTGCTTAGGAGAAACAAATTGACCCTGTAATTAGATATCCATTTGTACAGTTGTTTCCCTTACGAGGGACAAATTGACCCTGTACTTAGAGATCCATTTGTACAGTTGTTTCCCTTAGGAGGGACAAATTGACCCTGTACTTAGATATCCATTTGTACAGTTGTTTCCCTTAGGAGAAACAAATTGACCCTGTAATTAGATATATCCATTTGTACAGTTGCTTCCCTTAGGAGAAACAAATTGACCCTGTACTTAGATATCCATTTGTACAGTTGTTTTCCTTAGGAGGGACAAATTGACCCTGTAATTAGATATCCATTTGTACAGTTGTTTCCCTTAGGAGGGACAAATTGACCTTGTACTTAGATATCCATTTGTACAGTTGATTCCCTTAGGAGGGACAAATTGACCCTGTACTTAGATATCCATTTGTACAGTTGCTTCCCTTAGGAGAAACAAATTGACCCTGTACTTAGATATCCATTTGTACAGTTGTTTCCCTTAGGAGGGACATACATTTTCTTGCCAATGAAGAACAAACATACAGAGCATTTTTTTCTGTGCGTAATGTGTGTAATCTGTAAGTTTTTATTACATTTATCTTTTACTAAGGTAAGAATTTTTAACTCAATTTGTCCAGTAAAGAACCAGTCTACAATTCCCAAAGGGAAACAACTTATGTTAAAGGTGTGTAATAAAAGAATCAAATCGGTAATTTGCAAATAGACTACTAAGACAAACAGATGTAGGTTAGAGGATAAAAAGACTAAGAAAGTTATAAAATCACAGGTTACCAAAAAATGCTGCAATATTTTGATATTACATGTATGAGGGTCTAGATGGGGTTAGCAGAATAATGGGAAATATCTACAGAGAAAAGGGCCCGAAAAATTAAGAATAGAGAAAAATAGGTCAGAACAATAAAGAATAGAGAATAATGCGGTGGTAAAATATGAAGGAAAATGACCTAAAAAATTAAAGAATACAGTAATGAAGGACTCCCATCCAGACCCCTCATGTATGTTTGATCGTATCCATGAGATTTTTAAAGACAAGGAATGTTTGCATAAAAGAGTTTGTTTATATATCAATGGGACAGTAACCCAACAAGTTAACAATAACCAAAACTCATGATGTGTTCTAAAAGTTATTCTATTGTTTGACATATATATCACAAAGCAAGTAAAAGCAGGACATGATTTATTTGTTCAAGTGGTTCATCCGCATACTTCTAGCTTATTATTATTGTGAATGTTATTTTCATGGAGATTTTGACTAATTTCATTTCATATCTATATTCATAAAGGCTGCTTGTCTGTTTCTTTTTTTATAAATGTGGCAACAAAAATGTTTTCTGCTTCAGTAAATATTCATCCTTTTAGTCAAATTTGATTTTCACACTTCTCTGTCAACAATGTCAGCTTGGTAAATTCACCATTACTTATTGATCACACTCAAATACATCAAGGAAGAAAATGGCAACATGTTGAAATTATCTATATATCTACCAGTATTTGAATATGTAATTTAACATTTGAACAGTTAAATAACTATAATTTACAATAAAAAGCATTAGACCCGTACTTTTATTGGGACAAATATACCATGTAATTAATTAAAGCCACTTCAAAGTAACTTTTCGATGACATCAAATTTACATGATCATGACTGTTTAACGAAATGTTTTTCCCTAAGTACTATCTTCACTCCATTCCAAACATAAAAGAAATTGAAAATCTAAAGTTTAAATTGCAGAGAAAAACTAAATCAAACAGTTGTTTCAGCTCAAATAAGCTCAATGAGGTCAAACTTTCTACAGAATTTGAGGGCCAGGAAAAAATTAGCATATAATTTCAGTACATTTATGATATTTTACCATCCAAGTATTCTTTATACAAATAATTCAGTAAAAATATCAATAATTACATAAGAACTGTTTGTTTGCCATGAGAAAATTGTACATATGACTTCAGTGTTATTGTTGATGCATTCATGTGTTTTTAACAACAATTTGTTTTTGTGGTGTCCAATGTTTTTCAAGTGTTGGAAAGGAAACATTCCTTGATAAGATTCTAGGACATCTGCTAGTATGCATTTTTTATTAGGTCTTAGTGAGTTAAACAAGACCTTTATTAAGTTCCTACATCTACATCTACAACAGAACATTAATTCCAGAGAAAGAGTGGGAATCAGAGTCTACAGTCTACATGGTCTATAACAATAATAAAGGCCAAGAAGACTTAAAATTGAAAGACTGTAGTGAGTTGAAACCTTTACATCAATATTTTTAACAAAATAGTACTTACGGTCCAGGTGAAGGCTGAGCATCAGATTTCAGAGCTTTCTTGATGTATTTTGGTCCTAGTGAGCTAAATGAGGCCTCAAGTGTTTCCACATCAATACCCTGTACAATATCCTCCACTGGTGGTAAATCACCACTTATTCTGTTTGTTATTAAGGCCAATCAATGCTACATTGTCAAAAGCTGGAAATTTAAAACTCATGTTTTCTTCCCTTTAGTTAAAAGTTAAATACACCCATTTCAATTGGCCTACTCACTTAAAGTACAAAGCTGATACTGTGTTTCCTTCTATTGAAAGAAATTTAACAGTAGAAATCATTTACACTTTGGTTAAATATACCATAAACAAGTTCCAATTGAACTACAAGTCAAAATTAATATGCTGTAATTTTAGCTACTCATTTCAAGGTCAAATTTAAGCATTGTATATTTCCCCTTACTGATGAACAGATTGTCCACATGTAATTCATTTCCAAACATCTTTCTAATAGTTATCTTACTCTGAAATGGGTAATCAGATAATGAAAGCTTTCAATGGTATTTTCAAATGCAGTGTATATGTTATCCAATTATCTTGCAAGTAGTAAATTTTACTAAAATAGTACAGATGTTGTTATAAAAATTGTTAGTCATTGAAATAACTGTTGAAAAAGTGAAAGAGCTAGGATCAAATCTTTTGTGCATTTCAAACATTTTTTTTTATATGATACAACAAATTTCTTTATGAAAAATTGCTATGGACACCAACAACCTATTTTTGGAGTAAATTCTTATTTCTGCTTTCTTTACAAAATATGTTTAATTTTCAAACTAAAAATTTTGGTCATTATCAGTATGTAGAAGCCCTTTGTAACAGATACAAATGTTATCATTTATCATTTACAAAGGATACTTTTGTGCTTTTGCCTGATCAAACTGTGAGTATGCTGATATCAACTCTGCCAGTATACGTGGATCCTTAGGATTAGATCTTAAAAAAAAAATATATATATTATTTATGCAGTGTACTGATATTTACTCTGCAAGTAAACATGGTTAACATGGATCCATTTAGTTAGATTGAAATGCAATCAAAACAAGTGAAACTGCGAGCTACTGCTCACTGATCATACCCCGCCCAAATATTTCGGAAAACAGGAAGTTGTTGAGTGATGAATCTGAAAACGCATCACACGTTACAGATGACTTATATAAAACCTAAAACCAAATTTCAGAAATCGTTGTATTGTAGTTCCTAAAAAAAAAAGTGATGAAAATTTTCAACTTGGATATCATATGTAAAATGATACAAGTGTTCGGTAAACAGGAAGTTGTTGAGTGATGAATCTGAAAACAAATCACACGGTATAGCTGACTTATATAAACCCTGAAACCAAATTTCAGAAATCCTTGTATTGTAGTTCCTAAGAAAGATGCAACGAAAATATTCATAGGACGGACATACTGACAGACGGACTGACGGATGGATGGACTGACGAACAGACGGAGGTAAAACAGTATACCCCCCCTTTTTTAAAGCGGGGGTATAATTACTATCAAATCCATAACTTATTTGTGAAACAGTAGATAAACCCCATGTACCATATTAAAGTGATTTAATGAATGATTGAGGTGGATGTTAGATTGTACCCTAAATGGGAACAATTTTTTACTGCCAAAGGATCTATATAGAGAGTTCCATACTTCTTCGTCAAAGAAAATACTCTGACCAGTAGGGGAAGAAAAACTTACTTTCTGAGTTCTTCTAACATAGCAGCAGCTTGTTGTGGGTTACCCATCTGTATTTGTAGTGTAGTGTTAGCTCTCATTAAAGTCGACATGCTGGCAGAAGATGGCTGAAATATTTAAAATACACCACTGCTTATTCTGTTGTATCAAGCTGTAAATTTTTTTTGAAAAATTAGTCAAGAGTGATCTAGAAACCAAAATTGTTATTAAAACTTACTCCATAGCCCTTATATACAGGAAAACCTTTTGGCACATATGCCATAGCCCTAATTAACAGGAAAACCTTTTGGCATGTATAATAATATTCATTGTCTTTTAAGGACACCATATTCACATACAATCAAACAAATACTTTCATAAAATGACCAACATTGTCCCATCCAAATATGTGAACAATACAACTGTTTAGACAACTATGGGGCACATCGAAATAAAAAATAACTTGGCAGGAAATACTGCATGAAAAAGGGGAAGTATACTGCATGAAAAAGGGAATTTATTCTGGTGGTCTGCATAATAAAGGTGTGTACATAAGAGAAGATATCTCAAAGTAAAAACATAAAGCTGTAAAAATATAAAAGTATACACTATTATGAGTCTTTTGTAGACGAAACATGCTTCTGGCATACAAAATGTCAATCCTGGTATCTATAATGAGTTTATTATGAAAGTTTTTGCATAGGTTACTATATAGTGTTATCAAATAGCAACTGAATGGGATCATCTTCTTAAAAAAAACACAATGGGCACATTTTAATAGAGGTGTGTGGACAAATCATAACAAAGACAGCTTATATTAGGCAGAAGATATTTAACCTACTATGTAAAAAGAGAAATTATGAATTGTAATCCAGTGTACAAAACATCATAAAGTTTTATGGTAAAATGACCCTTGAATCAAGGTCAAAGTCCACATATAAAACAGATCCTGTTGTGTCAGTAGTGTCCTCACATTCTAGCTCACTAGGATCGATGGCTGGTAAATTGTCTTTAATATTTTAATAATATAAGAAAATGAAGCATCTAAGATAAGGGACTAATGAATGTGAAAGTTATTTTGAAAAAAAAGTAATGAAGTCAGATTCATTTTCCTGTATATTCCCAATTTCACAATGCTTATTTTATTATGTCACAGTGTTCAATGATGTTATTTTCATGTATTGACCTTGGGTCAACCAGCATAACTCATTCACAAAAAGAAACTTGAAATTTGGTCTATAAGTAAAGCCTTAAATACTAAAGAGTGGTCCTGAATTCAAAGAAATACTATTGTATATTATAAACAACAACTTTCTATTTAAATCTTTTTCTTAGTGTTTTTTTTGGAATCAGTATGGCTTCTGACAGTGTGATTCCTTCAACTTTCCAAAATATTATTTCAGAAAAGAAACATATAGAGCTAGACATATTAATCAAACAGCCTCATGGACACATTTGTATCCCTGGAATTAAATTTTACTAACCATGCATTTCACTTCATTTCTAAAAGCATTTATAAATACATGTATGAGCAAAAATCAAAGTATTAAACACAAAGGTCAATGAATCTGGCACGAAAACACCTCTGAAGACAGTGGGAAATCACCTTAATACATGATATATATAACAAAACAGACTCCAGAAACTTGTCAACATTTTGTTTACTAAATCTTATTGAAAGTGCTAATATTTTTAAAAAACTGTCAATGGAATATTTACTATAAAAAGATAGTGTTAATATTTCTGACGTAAGAATCCGTATAATATCACAATATTTCACAGCATTTATACAGACAATTGCTTTTATCAATGCGTAAATGAATATGATTGTAAACAGTTAATAGTGCATTTATTTGACTCTTCACTGACCTGTTTGGTGTTTTGGATTTTTCACACATATTTTTGTTATTTTATTTAAAACGAAAAAAAGTGTTAGAAAAGGTGTTTAATTTAGAATAAAGAAATTACATAAATGGGTAACACTACATGCACCGGTCACTTAATTGTGAGGACATAAAGAGGAATTTTTTATTGAAATATCTTATTTCTTACTTTAAGATCAAAATAACGAAATATTTCCTTTTAAAAATACTTGGTAAAACATTTAAAAGACAATGCAAAACAAATTATAGGCAGGAGATATATGAATGCAATGGATCTAACAAGCGACAGTGAAGCCCTGATACTATGTAGTGTCATGCATAATAAAACAGAACTACCAATCCTTACGTCTTTAGGAGTAATATGTAGGAGTAATATAAAAGTAAAAACAAACAAATAATTCATTAGGGATGGACTGCTAATTGTAAGTTTTAAGGTTTTTATCTTGTATTCTGAATGTTGTCTACAAACTGTCAAGCTGTGGGAAGTGTAGCAGTCTCTATACTGTTTACATATACAAAAAAGTATATACATGTATCAGGGTTCAAAAATTGTAAGCCTACATTTTATATGTTAAAATATATTCAGGTTGCTTAAAAGTAAGCAATACAACAACCCATCTTATATTTGAAATTATACTGAAATCATCCATTGACTTTTGATTGAAGAAGTAGCAATAGGACTTAAAATTTTGAATATGAATGACAAGGAAAAAATTGCACCCTTGAAAATGCAACTTAAATCATTAAAACCTTGTTATAAATTACTTTTTAACATATTTGTTGCTAATGAAGCCATATTCTTGTGTTATAAACATTTATAGTTTTTCATATTTTATCATTTTTGTTTAAAATATCATTACTCTTCACTGTATGATGGCCGGTTGCCATCAGATCTTCCATCTTTTCTCTTTTCTCTGTTAGAAAGTCTTCATAGATGTAATTGTTTACATACAAGGATGGCATATTTTCTTTTCTCTATTCTTAGTTAGAAGTCTTCATAGATGTAATTGATTCCACAAAAGGCTGATCAATTCAACAAAACAGAAACTTCTTATATGTTTTTTTCCAGAAGACTTTGGTAAAAAAACATGACATTTTACAAAAATGAAAGCTAGTTATTAATAAATTAATACTATCAAACAATGATAGAAAGCCACGATTTCATCAAGGATTTATTAATATAGTGGAGGAAAAAATGTGTCAAATGAAAAAAATCCCCTTGTTAAATTGTATCTTAATATGTTTTAATTCTTTCTATGTACTACTATGGATAAAAATACTCCCAATTTCAGAAGACAATACATTTTAATGGAGTATTCAGTGTAATTTGGATATAATTCTATGTTTTCCAGTTGCAAATAAGTAGTAGGTTCACAAAGGATCGATGATAGCGGGGCCTCAATGGCCGAATGGTCTAAACTACTGTATCACTAGCCTGTCAACAATGAGGTTGTGAGTTCAAATCCCGCAAAAGGCCGTTCCGCTTGACTCCAATCTTAATTGACTAGGATTGTCAGTTTTCCTACCAAAGGTCCGTGGTTCTCTCCAGGCACTCCGGCTTCCTCCACCAATAAAAACTGACCACCACGAAATAACAAAATAGTGTTGAAAGTGGCATTAAACACCAAATAATCAATCAATCAATCAATGATAGCCCTGACAAATTTGATGTATATAACTGATGCAAAATGAAATTGTTTTTTATACAATATTTTCATTTATATCTTTGCCACAAAAGTCCGACTGGTGGGACCTTAGGTTTTGTACAGTCATATAATTTCAGAAGTTGAAATTTACAGACACAATGTATCATATAAATAATTCCAAAACCAAAAAAAACTGGCTACTGGACTTGTGTAAGTTGTCAGTACCTTAGATTATCCAGTAAATGTCAAGATGAATAACTGAAGTAAAAGTACTGTTCTTTAGATATATTTATCATGTTCTAGCTAGCATTTCATTAGCTTGTTGTTTCATCTACATTCATTCTTTTTCCCTTCTCTTACAATTTTTCAAAATTCAAATTTTGCTCAGTATTACATTTTTTTCCTCTTTCTCAAACCAAGTATGTCACACCTTTCTAAATAGAGAAGTCAACATGACTTTTATTCTACTTATATATTGGACCTATCTAACATTCTCAGTGGATTTGAAATTGGAGAGTGAATATATTAGTTATTTTTCAGTTGAGATTTTTCTGGTAAAAGGGAGATAATCCAATTTGAAATATTTCTAATACCCCTCGAAAAATGCATTGTATGTATATAATAGGTCACATATAAAGTAAAGTATGACTTGTGTAGAAAGTCAAGATGTCTCTAGTAAGTAATCATGAGACTCAAAAGGACAGTGATATTCATATGGTATACCATTTTTTTGATAATTTTGTATATTGATGTATTCTTTGTTCAAAACAAACTACTTAAAGGTCAAGGAACAGTAAATGGACTATGTCACAGATTTTGGTAAAATTTTGCATATAACTTGGGCTCGTTGAATTATATCTGAAAATCAAAAAAAATAATACCTTTATCTCTTTTATTTTTTTTAAATATTACTGATTGAATTCTTTCCCAGAATATACCTCCTTTCTAAAATAAAGAAATTTTTAGATATAAATGCAAGGAAAACATATTACAATGGGTATATTCTGCCCCTGATTGACTACTGCTGTATTATTTGGGGTGAATGTAAAAATGAAGGGATAGCAAGAATTTTAAAACTCCAAAAAAGGGCAGCAAGATTAATTCTAGATGCAGTTCCTTTATCCCCCTCAGCCCCCTTATTTAAAGAACTTGGGTGGATGACAGTTGACAATAGAATAAAATACCACAAATATTTACTTCTATATAAATGTATGCGTATGGAAGCACCAATGTACCTAGTTCAAAAGTTTAAACTGAAATCAGATAATAATCCTTACTCCCTGAGAGGCGTCACTCAAGGTAATCTGATAGTTCCTAAGCCAAAAGCTGAGCTATTTAAGAAATCTTTTGTTTATTCTGGATCAGTGTTATGGAATGGACTACCACACAAAATTCGTAAAGCTCAAAACACTTATACTTTTAAACAAAGTATCAAGAAGTACTTAACACAGTCCTGATAAGATTATGTTTTCTACAATCTATTTGTATATTCTTTTATTTATATTTGTATTTGATTTTTTGACTACATGTACATCTTGAACAGCCTTATATCTTATCATGTTAGTAATATTACATTGAACTAATTGACTGTAAATTAACTATGTGTAAATATCTGTTTTTTTATTGTATTGTAATTTGTATGTGAGGGCCTCAGGGAAGATTAGTTTGTTGTAACTAACTGAGTTTACCCTCTTTAAATAAAGAATTTATTATTATTATTATTATTATTTCATAATAGGTGAACATTTGTAAAGGAAGCACATAAAATTGATGAAAAAAATTCATAAATTTACCTTAAAATCATCAAATATGCAATTTTTACTACATAGATTTTTCTTAAAAAACTTTATGTTGTTGATACATAAATTTCCATTTAATGATATAAAATAATCATATGGTCACTGACTTCTTTTTTGTGTATTAACCAATCCGTTACCTTGTAGGCAGTGAAAAACGTTAAAAATCAATACAGGGTAATACATAAGTAACATTAATCAATACTATTATTTATTTATAATTATCATTCTATCTACAATGTTTTATATATATATATATATCTACTGTAAATAAAATCAGTCTTGGCAGACTTAGTGTGTGATGATTGAAAAAAAGGAAAGGACATAGCACAATTTGAGATAAGAAAAACATCAATGCTATATATGTATAATGTAATACAACACTTGCATTCATATTCTTTACAACTAGCAAAATTTAAATTTCATTCACTCGATTGATGAGCTGACAAAAGTATTTAGTTCCTTTGCATAGGGAAGTAAGGTGCCACAAGTGTGACATCTTTTTGTTAGAAAATGTAAAATACATCAACATTTAAAAATAAATTGCTTCACCAAGCGCAGCTGGATACGACAGCAGAGGTCCAACCCTGAACAGTTGGGGCAAAAATGGACACAATATTCGCGCTTGATACAGGTCTGAATTTGGATTGTAATTCAATATTTGACACATAATAGGTTTCTGACACAGAATAACTGTAGTCAAAGATCTTAGAATTGGTTATATGATTTGAATTTATATTCTTTTTTTTTTTGCTTTTGCTTTTGCGCAATACACTATGCTGTTACGAATTGACCTCCCCCCCTTATAAAAAAAATAAAATAAATTTGAAGGATTTTCTTTTTGATTTCTGAAATCTTGAGGAGAAAAAATTGTCCCCCAACCACCATTTTTTTTAACCTCCCCCCTCCTTTTTTCCAAAAAAAAATTCTTTCCCTCAGTCATGGTCATAATTTCAATTTAAGTTTCCAATGGGTAACCCATTTAAATACATCATAAAAGTCTTAAAATAGAAAATGACATACATAATCATAGCTAAAATTAATTTTTAAAATTATTAAAATAGTAACTTCTAAAAAATAAATTGACAGCTAATCACCTCAAGACAATACAAAAATTCTTTATACATAATTTAAAAGCAGTGTAAGGGAGGTAATTCAAAGTTGTGTTTGAATTACCTCCCTTACACTGTAATTTGTACTTAAGTAATTGTCCATTACCTAGGACACCCTTGTTTTTTCTCTCTTTTTTGCCCCTAATTCCATAACGGTTTGAGCCATAACCCTCCAAAGCCAATCCTAACCATCCCTTTGAGGTATGGAAACTTGTGGTATAATTTCAGAGAGATCCATACACTGTTCCACAAGTTATTGTCATGAAACTAGAAAAATGCTTATTTGGGCTCCTTTTTGGCCCCTAATTCCTAAACTGTTGAGACCATAACCCCCAAAATCAATCCCAATCTTCCTTTTGTAGTTATAAACCTTATGTTTAAATTTCATAGATTTCTATTTACTAATACTCAAGTTATTGTCCGGAAACCAAATGTCTTTGGACAACGACGTGATACCAATATATGACAGCAAAATTTTTTGCGGTTGTATAAAAACAAGCATTCTGAGAGTATTGCATGGCAATACATAGCCCCCTAACGGTTAAAAATTCATTGTACTGGAATAAAATGCTAACTTGATCTATAACTTGTCATGGTGTAAACTATATAACAAATATCTTCAAGCATGATGAAAAAAAGTGCAGAAAACTGATTGAGTGAATTTTCTAAGTCCAAGGACCATTTCTCTGCACAAAATCATCAGACCGGAACAAAATTCCAACTTGATCTGTAACTTGTCATAATAAAACAAAATACCAAATATCAAGTCAATATCTTCAAGCAGGAAGAAAAAAAGTGTGGAAAACTGATTTGATGGACAGACAGACAGACAGACAGACAGACAGACAGACAGACAGACAGACAGACGGAGTGCAAACCTAAAGTCCCCTTCGACTTCGTCGATAGGGGACTAAAAAATCAGGTCTGAGTGCTTGTTTTAGAGCTAAACAAGCATTTGAAAAATTTGTTTTGGTGGGAAAAATTAGTCTTCAGATGGGAATGAAGAAATGAATGTTAACTGTAAGAAAAATGTGGTTAATTCAAAGATTTTTGCAATGTTTTTATCATTGGGAAAATTGCAATGCTATATGTGTAGCAAATAATAACTCACATACCGGTACTAAATTTTGAAAGCATTATTTGTATGTATCATTTCCTGTCATTGCAATAATTAATCTCTCATAGGTGTCAATTGCTCAGCAATCACAATTATAAATGCACTCAAAAATTTCCTATTTTACAGTATCAAAATAACAGAAATTTCAAAATATTTTACCAAAAATGTATTAAGAAAATTGTTTTCTTCCAATGATGAGAAATAAAGTGAATAACAGACAATTTTTTTAACGAATACCCTAAGATAAAGTCAGAGGAATATCAAAATATATATGAAAAGTTGTAAAGGTGAGAAGTTTACTTCCTTAATTACAAACAAGTCATACGTTCTTAAGGATATTCACTTGTGAGACATAGAGAAGGTAGTGCTTATTATTATGCACCAAACTACCAACAATTCCAACAATTCCATATTAGAAGGATGTGATAATAACATGTCACGAATGTAAGATATGTAGGATGAACAACAGGTGTCATAGAAAACATAACCTTTCTGTGAGTTCCTTAAATCCCAACTGTGTTTTAAGTAGGAAGGTGCTATCAAACTTAAAATAATCATTTGATTTATAAATACCAACAAATGACATACAAGGCAATTTCAGTGTAGTAAATCATATTTAATACATATAAGGGATGTGAAAGAGTACTCGAGTATCACTAGGGAATACAGATAATCAAATACCAATATGAAACTGTTAGGACATTGTTCCCTTCTTTCAATAAATTGATTTTTTGGAAAGCACCTATCCGAGAACTTAATAAAATTCACTAAATAATCATAGTTTAAAAATCGTTTTGTATGTTTGTGCGAAATTGTCAATTAAATGGCTTTCGAAATCTTTCGTTTTTAAAAACTTTACAAACATGTTGCACAATATTAGAGCCAAATGTTGTTGTGAATAACAAACAAAATAACATTAAAACTGACAGGCATCACATCGGTGATTTCTTATCATAATATACATTTGTGAATGTGTTTTCTTTACGATTAAAAAATGTAACTGTTGTTTGATCTGGTTAGACTTTATAGTCATTATATTCAAAAGGTGTTTATCTAATTATCAATTAAATTATAGTTTACTTAATTGGTACATAAGAAGCTGCTGAACCAACGCCTTTGTGGTGAAGTGAAGGTAGAGTCACCAAAGAGGATACCCGATGGTATGCAGGGTTGTCAATAAAAATAAATAAATAAAATACCGCTGGATTATGACGTTAAAATTTAGATACCATTTTTTTATACTTCAGGGATTGTAATTTCTATATAATTTGTCCTGAAGACGCCGATCTAATCGGCGAAACTAGTCGACACAATAAAACTTGCAGTTCACTAAAGTGTTGTTGTCAATCCAGCGGTATTTTATTAATTGGTACATGTAGTGATTGAGCTATTAATTATGGTAGTTCATGCCTGGGACTATAATTATCCAGCCCAAGATAATGGTTTAGATGGTTTAATGTCAATTAGGCAATGACCAGCAAAGCGTAAAATGCGTTTTATTGTTTTCCCATTTTTGTAGATATTTTTCAGAGGGAGTACTTGAGTATGGCTCAATAAAAAAAATGGGGAATGTGTCCATGGGACACAGATGATGCCCCCGCTTGCATATCATATAAAGTTATAAAGGGACATAACTCAAGAACGGTAAAAGTGAAGCTTCCCAAATGTGTACTTGATCTGAGTTTTGTGGTAATAAGTATTGTGTATAAGTTTCATAAAATTTGGTTGAGGCAACCTTAAGTTAGAGAACGGAAACGAAAAATTCAGCAATTTTTCCATTTGTAAAGGGGCATAACTCTAGAACGGTTAAAATGACGCCACCAAAATTCAATCTTGATCTGTATTTTTTGGTAATAAGCATTGTGTATAAGTTTCATAACATTTGGTTGAGGCAAACATAAGTTAGAGAACGGAAACAAAAATTCAGCAATTTTTCCACTTGTAAAGGGGCATAACTCTAGAACGATTTAAAGTGACACCACCAAAATTCAAACTAGATCTGTGTTTTGTGGTAATAAGCATTGTGTAAAAGTTTCAATACATTTGGTTGAGGCAAACTTAAGTTAGAGAACGGAAACCAACTTTGGGACATACGGACGGACGTACAGACAGACAAGGGTAAAACTTAATGCCCCCTCTGCTAGGGCGGGGGCATAACAAAGTACTTGATTAGTAATTCATCACAGAGTTGACATCCTCAATACATATGATATCATCTTCTTATAGTGTGGAACAAAATACCAGGTCTTCTAGTCAGGATTCAAAAACTACAAAGCATTTTAAAACCAAGGCATCAAATTTTCCCATGCTACCTGACATCACCATACTATAACTTGTGCAACACAGCAAAATAAGGACATTTTTTTGCAAAGTTTTGATAAAGATAGTTAGATACCTCAAGATCTGTTTTATTCACTCATATAATCAGTTTTCCACACTGTTTTTTAGTCATGCTTGAAGATATTGACATGATATTTACTTTTTGTTTACACCATGACAAGTTATAGAACAAGTTAGCATTTTGTTTCAGTATAATAAATTTTTACCCGGTAGGAGACTATGTATTGCCATGCAATACTCTCAGATTGCTTGTTAAAAAAAAACTATTTTACAGTAAAATTCCAAACTTTTATAAGATGACATTAAATGTATAACATGATTTTAATACTGCAACTGCAATGCATTTCATTTGTATTTTGATATTTATTTTTGGGTAAATCTGTTGCCCACATATCTGTTTTGTCCAAAAAAACTATGCGTAAAATAGACAAATTGGGTCTAACATGTCAATTTCCGCATGTTGAGGACATAATGGTGACACCTGTGACCTTTCAGCACTTATTTAAGTGTCCTGCTTAAACATGTATTAACCTTTTCATTTATCAATAAAATTAACACAATTTTGAAAAGACTCAAATTATTTTTACTATTTTTACAATTTCAAGGGGTAAATAATGGCTCTTCTCATATGTTATCCGTCAAAATGATAATTAATGTTTAGCACCTTCCTACTTAACACACAGTTGGGATATAAGGCATGTCTCACAAGCAGGCTTAATATGTTTTCTTTGACAAATGTTGTTAACACATCCAGAGATGATTTTACTTTGAAATAAAATTATCTGAAAGTCATTAAAATTTACCTGACAACACCTCCATCCTCTTTTAAAAGTGTCATTTTCTATTAGCTCTTGCCAAGTATGGCAATTTTGTAAAAAAAAAATCAAGAAAAATGCCCTTAGAACATGTGATTGGTTTGTTATTAATGAAGTTACATCTCACTATAACAACCTTTTTTTATATTTTGTAACCCCCTTTGGCTTTTCTTAAGGGTATGAATTCACAAAAATTGTCTGTCAAATACAATTTTTCTCAACATTTAAAAGAAAGTATATCTAAATGTGGTAAAAAACTTTTAAATTCTTGTTAATTTTAATCTATTTTTTTTTACATATAATTGTATCAAAATCTTCCTATGCATTTCTTATACTGTGTATTATAAAATTGAAAATGGAAATGGGGAATGCGTCAAAGAGACAACAACCCGACCAAAGAGCAGAAAACAATTTTTGTAGGTACCAATTTTCGTGGATTGAGGACAAATTGTATATTCTTGGATATTTGATTTCATGGTTTTGGCAAAGTTTGCATACAAGCCCATAGAAAATGTGTTTTTGCTGAAATTCTTGAGTCACCTATGTCTACAAAATTTACAACAATTTATATAATAGTATCCAACAAATGACAACAACTCCACAATATCCTTACTGAACCATCTTCATGATACTGCTCTCTTTGTACCATGCTATAACCACACTTCTTTTGTTAAAACCTAAGATACTACTTTTCACTAGCTTGATTTTTCTTGTACCATGCTATAGCCAGACTGTCTTGCTAGAACTTAAGATACTACTTTTTACATACCTGATTCTCTTGGTATCTTGCTATTGCCAGTTTACATCTATTAGAACTTTTAAAGATACTGGTTTTACATACCTGATTTTTCTTGTACCAAGCTATAGCCTGTGTTAGAACTTTAGAAGCTTGTTCCCTGTCCTCTTGTCCCAAGTACAATGTGACCATGGCAGAGACCTAGAACATATTTATGAAGATACTAAATTAAAAGTCATCATGGTATAGTGATACAAAATCAAGTTGTTAAGGAAATATGGGGTAAAAAATGTTTTCATACTTTGCCAAAATGAAGTTTATAAAGTTTTTTTTCTCTCCAAAAATACAATGAACAAAAAGAATGTGTCCATAGTACACGGATGCCCCACTTGCACTATCATTTTCTATGTTCAGTGGACCGTGAAATTCGGGTCAAAACTCTAATTTGGCATTAAAATTAGAAAGATCATATCATCTGGAACATGTGAAATAAGTTTCAAGTTGATTGGACTTCAACTTCATCAAAAACTACCTTGAGCAAAAACTT
Organism: Mytilus californianus; assembly: GCF_021869535.1. Taxonomy (NCBI): domain Eukaryota; kingdom Metazoa; phylum Mollusca; class Bivalvia; order Mytilida; family Mytilidae; genus Mytilus; species Mytilus californianus. The sequence continues at coordinate 23,316,160 of NW_026262679.1, read as the reverse complement.
TAACCTGAAGCGGGACAGACGGACGAAATGAAGGATGAACTGACGAACAAACAGACGCACAGACCGAAAAACATAATTTATTTGAAAAGTATCACAAATGAATTTTATTCCTGCATCAAAATTTGTTATTTCGTTTAAAATCATTTACTATTTATATTTAACTTTGTATAGGAAAATACAGTTGATTTGACTTATCATGCTATATAGCAAGGGTGACCCCCTTTTTTTCCAAGATGGAGAAAGACTACCATACTACCATTGAACTGTTCTTGTCATATGTGTCTGCTCTAAACATTATAATAAGTATCAAACAAAACTAAAAGGATTTATAATTAAAAAATTCTTTGTTCATTTATCCTAAAGTAATTTAGTATGCAAGACAAAACTGGTATACATCACCAAATTTTTTTTGAAGTTCATGAATCATGTACAAGCTGATAGTGCAGCCAACAATGTTATAAATTTCAACTGAAAGCAGAATCATATTTTCAAACAGTATTATAAGCACACAGTGGACAAGTTTTTAAAGACTTCCTGGTTCAATTTATTTTCCCTAAAAATAACTGATGACTGGAAAGCACAAAATGCTTACTTTCTTCTTAACTTCAATGCCTCTAATTTTAAGTTGTAAACAAAATGAGATTTATGCTAGTTAGACTTACCACACCAGGTTTGTATTGTAAGTCTCCCATTGTCTTCAGTGTGTCACAGGCATCATACACATGTCCTTGGGACAGGTATATCTGTGCAATCACCATCTTTATACTAACTGATCTGGATTGATGAGACTGTTCATAAGCCTGAAATACAAAATATATCTTACAATTTGATGAATTATTGCAAAAATATTATCTCCTTAGTATACAATCTTTGATATAAGCAACAATATACAAATAGGAGGATGTGGTATAATTGCCAATGAGACAACTTTCTACCAGATACCAAATGGCGTAAAAGTTAATAACCATAGAATTCAACAAGAATGGTAATACTTTATCATCAAATTTGGTGTTTATTTTAATTTCCTGTATTTAAAAACATCAAAAGTAAGAACATCTTTGAAATGTACATGTTTGGTCATCTCAAAGCTCTTATATCATTTTTAAATGTTATCTTAAAGCTTAATGGCCACTGACATTAATTTATTTTTTATATGTAAACCTCCTACTAAAATTGTGACAAAAATTAAAGGCTACAACAAATCCTCAACTATAAACATCTATGGCCTCCATGTCTATAATGAAAGTCTGCTAATCCATGCAGTTGACCTGTATGTAAATTCCTGGATTTTGACAGAACTGACCTTCAAGACTTCAATGGCTTTAGTAGTATCTTTGTCCTTGACATACTGGGCAGCTTCAATCAACACTGGTGTATCAATATCAGGGTACTCCTTCATTAACTTCTGGGCTAAATTGTGACACTGGCTACTCTGTAAGTATATAATGTTGATTGAAGAGAAATGTATTTTTAATAATGTAGTAAATACACCTTATCACTACTTGTCTGTCATTGCTGGACATCAAAGAAGTTGAGGTAAAATTTTAGTGTCACAAGAGAACATGTCAAATGCCACAAAGGAGAAGGGTTTGTTGTATGATGAATATGATCGGGTGTTGGAAACTTTCTGGTCAAGTGTCAAAGAATCACAAATAGCGAGATAAGGGCTATTGTTTTCATTAGATCCTTTATGAGAACATTAAGACAAACAGATATTTATGTATTAGCATGTTTTATTTCAGACAGCAAAAACTGTGTAAAATCAATTGAATAATTCAAAACAGAGTTAAATAAAATATGTTCAATTTCAGAATTCACAAGAATCTAAAATGTACATAATCAACAATATGTTGAATGTAACTTTCTTTCACATCCAGTATGTTTAATGTATGTTACTTTAGCATAATTTGTTAAAAAGATCTTTATGCTGCTAAGGTCTATCTCAAATAATAAATGGTACCCAGAGATAGAACTTTAAAATTGGGGTTGCCACAGTGAAGTAATTTCGAGGGCTTCCACTTTGAAAGTACTGAAATGTAATTCTGTATGTAATTTCATTCTATGTAAGTAGAAAAGACACTGATTGTGATTTCAAAGTGCCTTCTCTGGAAGCGAATAATATCTACATGGGTCAAAAAGCTATCCTGATAGATGGAATTAATGTGTTTACATTTCAAAAGTTTTTTTCAGGTCCATTTTGGTGCTCTAAATGGTCCTATATATTTAGTGTTGAAAACCTCATCACAAGCTTAACTGATGAAGGGTATTACAGAAACATGTGCTCTGAATTCAGAATCATTACATTTATGTAATATGTATACTATCAGCATGTGGTATTTTGTGACAAAGAGGACAAGAATATTTGTATAGAATATTACCTGGTTTGTGTACATATGTAGTAAGCCTTCATTCAAACTAATACATCTCTGCTGTGCAGCTGTTAGTTTATGTTTTAAACCATCTGCTTTGGCTGTTTTCATTCTTTTCTTAGAATCAAATACATTTTGGTCCTGTGAAGAGGTTCAAAAGTTACATGACAACAATGTCAGCATGATGAACATTTCAAAATATACAAACAAATCATTACAAGTTCCATGCGAGAAGTATGTTTTAAAAATCATATAAGTCTTGGTATTTTTTGAATATTAAAATATATCTACAGTAACTGCTCAAATTCTTTAAATAAATCTCTCACAAAGCAAGTAACCATGTTAATACATCACAATAACAATTTTTCATTTCAATTGAAAGTTTGGGTAAGAATAGGAACTGTGGATTTATTTATTTTCATGGGTATTTTAAAATAGGATTTTCGTTGATGGAGAAAAAATGTATATTTTTGGATATTTGATTTAGTGGATTTGCCAAAATCTGTATAAAAGCCTAAAAAAATGTATACTTCGTTGAACATTTAAATTCATGGATTACCTTAACACATAAAATCCATGAAAATTGGTACCCAACGAATAATAATGAATTCACAGTACTTACTGAACCTTGTCCTATCCCTTGTACATTGTAGGATATCAATTTTGTATGTACCAACTTTGGAAAAAGGTAGCTTGTCAATATAAAACATTGATGATCATGAAAGGTTATTTCTATAATTTTCTGCTTCAAACCTTAAAATAATTTGTGTCAAAGAATTTATATGAATTTAAGAACTTTTTTTAATGTGCCGTTTACTGACCTTATTAAGAGTGATGATATTATTGGATAACACTGCCATCACAGCCATATCTGATGGTCTGAAATAAAAAAAAATATTACTTAAGCATAAAATAATTATTGAACAAATTTGTAAGGGGCTATTCCAGAAAGGATCAATGAAGGGGGTTCAGAAAAACTAATGTAAATATTTTGGGTAGTGAGGCATTTTTGTTTTGGTTTTTAGAAAGATTATGGAACAATAATGTTTTCATAACTTTTTTTTTGAAGATTACAACAGTGTTTCCTGTATTACCACGCTGAATTTTGTGAAATGAATTGTGACATACAATTCTGAAGATAACAATAGAGAGGCGAAAGATACCAAAGGGACATTCAAACTCATAGTGGAAAATAAACAAAATGCCATGGCTAAACAAGAAAAAGACCAACAGACTAACAACAGTACACAAAACACAACATAGAAAACTAAAGACTGAGCAACATGAATCCCACCAAAAAACTGGGGGTGCTCTCAAGTGCTCTGGAAGGGTAAGCAGATCCTGCTCCACATGTGGCACCCATCGTGTTGATCATGTTAGTACAAACCCGGTGATAAGTCTAATTTGGTAGGTCACATTACACAAAAACTGTAATTGGAATTTAAAGATCTTGGTGCATCATATTCTGAAATATCTCTCTTTACATTCAATATATATAATATGACACAGTTGTTCATGAGACTTTTTTCATCTTAAATTCCCTGCAATCACCTTGCTTCACAATGATTTGCTATAGACAGCCAGAGTGAAATTGACTAGAATTACCTTGTATCTAAATATACAATTACATACACTGGTAGCTCAGTAAAAACTTACTTATTCTTAGTGACTTGATTGTTTAATTTGACAGCTTCATCTTTACGTCCTTGTTTCTGTAACACATAGGCTAACTGTACTCTATGATAGAAAACAAAGTACTATTACTAAACATCTGTCATGAAGTCAGTGTCATGTAATTTATTGGTTGTGGTTGGTTGCTGTCTTCTTTATTTGTTTTTTTGCTGTTTTCGGCATAAATCAGGCCGTTGTATTCTCTTTTTGAATTGTTTTACTATTTTGTCATGCCATGGCCTTTTACAGATTATTAAAAAAGTATGGATTTTGTTCATTGTTGAAGGCTATACAGTACCCTATAGTTGTTTATATCCTTGACCTTTGGTCACTGGGGGATATTTGTCTCATTGGCAATCATTTTATATAATCTTGATGTTCTAAGAATTTACTGCCTTATATAATCACAGACTCTATATCTCTGACTGATGAGTACAAAAGTTTTGTAATCTTTTACTGAGTTTAATTCTGACCTGTCAATGGGTACTTCTTTCAAATTATCATTTCAAAGTCACTGCCCCATATTAAACATATGCACCATTATAATCTTATTCCATAAATAAATCCAACCAAAAAAAGCATTATCTAGCATTTAATAGCTTGCTATGCAGTATGGGTTTTGCTCATTGTTGAAGGAGATACAGTGGCCTATAGTTGCTTACTTCTACGTCAATTGGTCTCTGGTGGAGAGTTGTCTCATTGGCAATCATACCACATATTCTGATTTTTAAATATACCTTATAATTCCCAATTCTTCTTCTATTTCTTCCTCTGTAACATCTGATTCATCCTCAAAACTTTTCTTGCAAAAAACTAAATGTAAATATCAACTGTGTCAATTACTTACTCTAAAGTCATTTAAAAAGAAAAATGACTTGATGCCAAAAGGCAACCAAAATAAACAGAAAAATATTTTCAGTTGTTTTTTCAAGGACTGCATCCTTATATTTCTAATTACTAAACAAACAAAAAATGAATGTAAATAATAATGAACTGATAAACATAAAAACTTTCAAGGAAATGGTAAGTTGTCACTTCAGCAAAACTCCTATCTAGCAGTGATTTTAGCGCTCGTCATTTTCGTCATTTACGAAACGGTTTTCAAAATGACGAAAGTATTCCAAATCAATTTCGTCACTTAATTTTGGAAGGAGTAAAAATATTTTCGCATGAAAATACTATAATTCTACCTGTCTTATTGTTTCTGACAAGTTTATGACCCTCAGCTAATTAACATTTACAACAGGTGTTATAAGTTGTGACTACAGATAATCCGCTTATCGCCATCGGATGGGTCACTAATCCGTTAATTATCTATCAACCTCAAAATTGATCATCAATATATTTTTTATCCCCAGTAAAATCAGTCAGTCGGCATTTCAATTTCAATATTTATCAAACGAGCAAAATTTGCAGTTCGTTTGTCGTAGTTTCGTCATATGAGTTTTCCCTCGGACAGTTCGCATTTTAATTTCAATATTTCTCAAACGATCACAATTTGCAGTTCGCTTGTCATAGTTTTGTCAAATGAACGTATTTTCGTCATATTTGATATAACTTTCGACAATTTCGATTAAAAAGATAGAACTTTGTTCATAACATTCAGAAATGTTTTCACGAGTCAAACAGGTGCTTCCTTTACGATGAACTGCGCATGCGCGAAAGTATTCATATGAATTTAAAGACACTAAAACGTAAAATACGAAATAATTTAGTATCAAACTAAACGAGAGAGACAATTATAGTTCTTATTTAGCAAATTTAATTTAAAAAATTATAATTTCCTGCCTTTTTTTAAACACGAACCAATCCGTAGATGAATCCGGATTCATTCTGAATTTATTATCCACTTGTCACTTCCCGTTTTCATTTCATTTGGAAATCGAAAGTAAACGTGATCTGATTCATGATAAATTTACAATTTAAAGTCATTAGAATTGTTCCAATAAGGATTTGTACAAATCCTTGGTTCCAACTTTATAGAATTAATTCTAAATATCGCTTTAAAACGTTTTTAAGTATAAATAATGCAGTGAAATAGTCCTTACAAGTTCATTTATGCTGTGATCATAGTCCTGGTTTTAAAAAAAATGGATCCCAACTTTTGCTGATTAGGAATGTACCCTGAAACTTACTGAAGTGAAATTGTGAACTAGATTTCTAGATCTTATATCCTAATCTTCGTATTAAAGTGCTACATCAGTTAAATCATGCAGTAACTGCCTAGTATGCCTAAGTCCTTCAAAGACAAAGTCTGACAAAGATGTATAGATAGTAATATACATCCTAGGTCCCTTGCTGCTACCCAAAATAAGGTTGATTTTCATCCCGCGCAAAAGTGACTAAAGCCCTCAAAATCCTAGCTTAAACCCTGTATCTAGGGTGAAAATGGTAAGCTGTCACTTCAGTAAAACTTCTATCTTGGGTGAAAATGGTAAGCTGTCACTTCAGTAAAACTCCTATCTAGGGTGAAAATTGTTTTAATATGGAGTCAATTAATGCATTAACTCATTAAAATCCTCATGGACTTAGAAATAAATATGAAGTTATAAATTAGAGAATTAAACTGAATTTGATTTAAATTTTGCACAAAGGGGGGTAACTCTAAAGTCATACTTTCTGCTTTCCTCAGTTTCATCTCAGCATTTTTCCAATCTTCTTTTCCAATAAAGTAACAAGCATTGTTGTAACAAATCTCATATGAAGTTTCATCCAACTCAGGATTCTCCTGGTAAAATAGGGAAATAAAAACAGGGACTTATTTTAAAAATGCTTCTACAATATCTATTTTGAGTTTTACCAAGAAAGCTTTATAAGTGAATCCTAAATACAAATGATATTTTATCCTTCGAAATATTTGGAAATGTTTCTCTGCAATTTGATTAATACAGCTTCAAAGTTAAAAAAAGAAAAGTACTTTTGAATTTCTATTAGTTAATGATCTATACATCTAAATATCTGATCTCACTGTTCCAGTTAAGTCTTGCCCTGAATATGCATGAAATATTTGCCACTGGACATTAAGCAAACAACAATAATCAATCATTGTTCCTGTCAAAAAACAATTTTCCAAACAAGACTGCATGCATTACTTTCAAGCTACTGACCTGATATAAATTCTTTTCATTCAGTAGTACTGGATCAAATGCGAGACGAAAAATTATAAGTTTATTCAACATATCGAAAAAAATTCAAAGTATCAGGAAACATGAAGTAGGTGTCTGATCAATCTGAAATGTGTCCACACATTACAACTTTTTATTATCAAGCTGCTGACCAAATATTAAGAGAATTTTGTTCAGTAATACATGAGAAGAGTGTGACAAAAATAATAGTTGGACAAATGTACAGACAAGGTGAATGTAATATAGCCTAACTCTTAAAACACAGGTATATATCCAAACTTCTTAATGATACAAAAACAAGGAGTAAAAATAATCAGATAATGAACAAATGTTGGAACTTACTACATCTTTCTTGTCCCACAGCTGTAAAGAAGAAACAACAGCGGACAAATTTGTCTGTCTCTCTTCTTCAAAATCATCCTGTAATGAGAGAATTCTTAGATGAATATAACAATTCCATAGTAAAAGTAGTATGGGACTAATACTTGAATGCAACAAAGTGACAAGAACAATTAAAAAAAATCAATGTCCAACTACATAAATTACACATTTTGAAAGCTTTGTCTAATCAAAACATTTATATTACAAAAAGACAAAAATATTTCTGGTTTTGGGTGAATCAGGAATTTCAAGAAAGAACCAAGATATCATCTTGCATTGAGTCAGTTTAACTATAAATTTTTTGCCTGTTCTTTCTTTAAAAAGTTTGTACCAATGCAATGTACATTTCCTAAAAAAAACTAGGAAAAATCAAAAAGGGTAAAAAAATCGATCCCACACAACATTAATACTATACTCACTTCTGTAGATTTAATGATGTCTCTATATAAGTTGTAACATTCTTCATACTGCTCTAATCTGTATAACTAAAACAAGACGATAAAGGTGTGTATATATCTATGAGATTGTTACCCAATAACACAAAAATACAAATCTACAGATCAACTCACAGGTTTAAACAAGATAAATTTCTGTTAAACATATATTAATGTAGTAAACCAACACATTTATGATTAGGTAGATTATTACATTTTTTTGTGATGGCGAACCAACACATTTATGATTAGATTATTACATTTTCTTGTTATCTGGTTATCTACACATGAAGTTCTTATGAATGACAACTTACCACTTGAGAAAGGAGTTCTATTCACTCTTGTGTCTGGTTATCTACACATGTGGTTCTTATGAATGACAACTTACCACTTGAGAAAGGAGTTCTATTCACTCTTGTGTCTGGTTATCTACACATGTGGTTCTTATGAATGACAACTTACCACTTGAGAAAGGAGTTCTTTCACTCTTGTGTCTAGTTGATCTACACATGAAGTTCTTATGAATGACAACTTACCACTTAAGAAAGGAGTTCTTTCACTCTTGTGTCTAGTTTATCTACACATGAAGTTCTTATGAATGACAACTTACCACTTGAGAAAGGAGTTCTTTCACTCTTGTGTCTATTTTATCTACACATGAAGTTCTTATGAATGATAAACTTACCACTTGAGAAAGGAGTTCTTTCACTCTTGTGTCTGGTTTATCTACACTTCTCAATGTTGTTAATGCTTCCTTAGTCCTATTTAATCTGTACTGACAGTAAGCCTTCTCAAAATGTAACCCACTGAAATTATAGAAGGTTAGGGAATTTTCAACAATGTACATCTAAACTGAATAGGACATTGAATAATAATGCAATAAAATGTTCATGTTTAATTCCTGATTTGTCCAAAGTCAGGAGCCTGTAGTTCAGTGGTTTTTGTTGGTTCATGTCTGTCATGTTTGTTTTTCTTAAATTGTTTTGATATAAATTTTCTCACTTGATTTGTTTCATATTTTTTATGTCAGGGCTTTTATAGACGACTATCAGTATGGAATTTTTCTCAAAGTTGAAGTCCGTACAGTTGCCTATTATTGCTTAAATCTACTTTATTTGAACTTTGGGGGATTGGCAATCAAACCACATCTATTTTTTTATATAAACATGATTTACAGGGTGTTTATATATATACTTACCTGAAAAGATCTTTTGATTTGTTTATTGTCATTAATTCTTGGTAAAATTTATCCTCTTTAATTAGCCAAACAATTTTACCCCTCTTTGGTTGACAGCTGACTCTTTATTTTATGTTTGCTATTTGGAAACTTGACAAATATGATTTACAGGGTGTTAATATATACTTACCTGGAAAGATCTTTTGCTTTGTTTATCGTCGTTAATGCTTGGTCAAATTTATCCTCTTTAATTAGGCAAACAATTTTACAATGAAATGCTGTTGTATCTGTATTGTCTTCTTGCAAAACTGAAATACAAAAGAAAGGGATAAAAAAAACTTGTATAGCCAAAAAAAGGGACTAAATTCATTCAGTAATCACTTTACCTACAAACTTACACTGCAAAATTAACTTGCAAGAACCATAATCTATATCATAACAAGAATTTGTCCATAGTACATGGATGCCCAACTCACGCTATCATTTTCTATGTTCAGTGGACCGTGAAATTGGGGTCAAAACTCTAATTTGGCATTAAAATTAGAAAGATCATATCATAGGGAACATGTGTACTAAGTTTCAAGTTGATTGGACTTCAACTTCATCAAAAACTACCTTGACCAAAAACTTTAACCTAAAGCGACCAAAAACTTAAACCTGAAGCGGGACAGACGACGAACGAACGCACAGACTGAAAAACATAACGCCCCTCTACTTTCGTAGGTGGGGCATAAAAATATGCTGTTATAAACAAAACAGCAAATAAACATCTTTTTGATACATTTATTGCAAAGTAGATTGAGCTATTAGGGCAAAAGAGTCGCTTTCCTTTCCACCACTTGTCTTCACTTTTTCTTGAACACCAAAAGGGATATCTTGTCGCCAGTTTGTTTTAACAGTTGTTTATGTCTTTCATCTAGTTTGAGCAAAATGATGTACAATGTAACGACAATTTTTCATTATATTGTAAAGGAATTCAAAGACATAAATTATTTTTGTAAGAAACAAAGTTGAAGCATTTCCTTTGTTGACATATTTTTTCTAAGGACCGACTTGTTATGCAAACTTGAACAAACAAAAGGATTTTCATTCACTCCTGGCTGGTCATTGTCACATAAGTGTTCTTCAAAAGCTTCTAATTTTCAGCAAAATAAATTTGATACTTCATTAAAACTTGATTAAAATGGTCTTTAGTTCATGTTTAATTCATTTATGTTTATTGCATTTAAAACGTCATAATGATATTTCTTTCCAAAATAAATAGTCAGATTGTTTATTTGTAAATTTTTGTCAGTCTTCATTGTAATATACACTAACCATGGATCAGATGAGGATCCAGAATGAGATCAAGGACGGACCAACAAAGACCCAAATCTATGTTCTCATTTTGTTCAAACACATGCAGGGCTCATCTGACAGAAACAAACATAGCATAAAAGTGAAAAATATGCATTCAACACACATTACCAGACATTTTGCTAGATTACCTTCGTTACAAAAAACCCTCATGCATTAGTCAGATGAAAGACTTAAGTTTTACTAATTCATTACAACATCTTTTAAAACAAAATTCAATAATGTTAAACTTAGAAAACTTAAATATTGGAAGTAATTCATTTTATAATAAAGAAAAATTTGAAATAACCTGTTACCACTGGTCCAAATCTGTAATATGAAAAATCGGTACTTAATGAAATGAGATTTACTACATGCAATGATTTCCCTTAAACAAGTCCTTAAACATCAAGGCTGAGACACATGGCTTTAGAATCTTAAGCAGAAGTGTGTATCTTATTTACACTGAAAGGGCTGATTTATGAGGCTTAAAAGAAAAGTGCATGTTTGCTTGGGATACTATATGTTTGGTTTTCACAATAATGGATTTTGAAATTTTATTTTATACCTGAGAATATCAATTCATCATGTACAGTTGTCTCAGTTTATGTCTAAAATTGTCATTTATAGTTACAAAATGGTTTTTCTCTTACATGGAATATGGTATACCTGCAGTAATGTAATGCCAAGTATAGGTGGTCCCTCCTAATAAAACTATAATAAAATGCTTCGCTGGGGCGCAGCTTGATACGACCGCAGAGGTCGAAACCCTGAACAGTTGGGGCAAGTATGGACACAAAATTCAAGCTTGATACAGCTATGACTTTGGATTGTCATTAAATATTTGACACAGCATAGGTTTCTGACACAGGATGAATGTGGTGTAAGAACTGGAAAAATTTAATTTACCTATTATGGTGGAATATCCATAAAGTAAATTGTTTGTTAATTTCAATATATCAAAGAATATGTAGAATTCAATGTTTGATGTAATGTAATAAAGTTGAAATTTGGACCGTTTTTGTTCAATGTGGGCCAATTTGGTAACATGTATAAATAATCAAAAATCTAAATACATGGGAGCCCATTTAAATACATCATAAAGGTAATAAAATAGAAAGTGACATCATAGTCATGGCTAAAAATAAACAAAAATCCTTAATCAGCAACATTTAAAGTAATATCTAAAAATAAAATTCCTTTGTAACCATAAAAGCCCATTTAAATACATCATAAAGATATTAAAATAGAAAATGACATCATAGTCATGGCTAAACATAGCAAAAAACCCTTAATCAGCATCATTTAACAGTAATATCTAAAAATGGAAATTACATCATAAAGGTATTAAAATAGAAAATGACATCATAGTCATGGCTAAAAATAAACAAAATCCTTAATCAGCATCAGCAACATTTTATAGTAATATCTAAAAATAAAATTCCTTTGTAACCATAAAAGCCCATTTAAATACATCATAACAGATATTAAAATAGAAAATGACATCATAGTCATGGCTAAACATAGCAAAAACCTTAATCAGCATCATTTAACAGTAATATCTAAAAATAAAAATTTCTTTGCAACCATAAAAGTAAAATAGAAAATGACATCATAATCATAGCTAAAAATAAACAAAAAAATTTTTTATTGGCAAATTTTAAATGGAGTTTATTATACTAAAACAATAAATTTGCAACCATAAACATGATAAAACTCCATTTAAACACATCATAAAAGTATTAAATAATTCAACTACTTCATAAGGCTATAAAAATAGAAAATGACTTCATAGTCAAGGCTAAAGGTAAACAAAAAACCTTCATCAGCAAAATTTTATATTGGCAAATTTCCAATGAAGTTTATTACACTAAAATTGTTGGCAAATTTCCAATTTACATAATTTAAAAGCAGTGTAGATGAGATATTTAAATGAGTTTGAATTACCAACCTTACACTGCTTTTAAATAATGTTCTTTACTCAATTATTTGTCTATTAAAATGGAAACCCTTGTTTTTTAACCTTTTTTCCCCTTATTCCTTAAACATTAGAGCCATAACCCCCCCCCCCCCCCCAAAGCCAATTATTACTTTCCAATGTAACCTAAATTTCCAATATACATAATTTTAAATTTCAATTCCTTTTTTTATCTTTTATTTGTTTTTCAATAGTCAGGATTTAATATACATGTACCCCTACACTACCACCTGACAAGGGTATCAAGGGGTTACATATAAAAAATAATTCAGTATACAATATATATCACTGACAAGTTGATTTTTATAATTATACATTTACTATGATTTAGTATTTAAGGTTACATATAAATTTTATTTGATTATATTCTCTCGCTCTCTGACTTTCTCTCATACAATACAAATACTCTTCACTCATTTGCTTTGCTACAATATGTACATGATGTATCTTGACTTACATTTTAAAAACAAAATATTTTAAAGAAAAAAAAAAAAAAACAAAAAAAAAAAACTCAAGGCTAAATATTTGCTCATGATATATAGATATTTTATTCTCTCACTTATATGAAACAATAATTAATTAAATATTACATGTAAAGGAGACCAAAATTTTTCACACACTTGGACTCTATTATTTTTCTTTGCAATATAATATTCAAGAAATTGGTATTTCTTTATTCTATTCTTTAACCCAACCATATTTGGTTTTGTTTCATTTAATTTACATTTGTATATATAGTTTTTTGTAATTATGACTAACAGATTCAGTAATAAACTTTCATGTTTGCAACCAAGAAACACATTCTCTTTGTTAAGAACAAAGTTTACAAAAAAAAGTTTTACTGCATTTGAAAAAGACTGCCACAATTGAAAAGTTATTGGGCATTCAAAAAAAAGGTGTTCAATGGTTTCTTCACCAAGTTTACAAAAAGTACACATCTTGGTGTCTTTTAATTTAATTTTGTATAAAAAGGTATTAGTTGCTATGATTCTATGCAAAAATTTGTATTGAAAAGTTCTTAAATAAACATCTCTACATGATTTTTTGGTTATCCTGAAACAGTTCTTCCCATTTCGAAAACTTGACTGTTGGTAGTTCAATAACTTTATTTACTAAATTTTTATATACAAATTTGGCTTTCACATTACCTATAATTCTCTTTAAAAAAATATCACCATTATCAGGCTTATCCAAATCTTGCTTTAAACAGTTCTCTTTAAGGTATTTTTTCATAGTCTGAGGGATTCTTGAAATCAGACCATGATATTTGATAAAATTGTTGATTTTTACTCTTTCTTGAAATTGCTCAAATTTATAAAAATTCATATTTTCTTTATTAATTAGGTCACTTACTGACTGCACACCTCCTTGTTTCCATTGAATATAATATGGGAAATCATCCAAAGAAGAAAAGTTCAAAATATCTAATGATAAAATGTCACTGACAGAATTCTCAGTATTAGGTTTTGCGATAGAAAAGCATAGTAAAACATCCTTCCAGAAAGGATTTTTACATTTTTTAGAAATCTCAATCAGCTTTTCTTTCTGTAGATGTAAAACCCTTTCATCCCCATACTGTATAAGGTCTGCCAGTAACAACTGCTGCCAGCCACCAACTGGGTTTGACATCAGTCTTTTTATCCAACTAATTTTTAAATAGATATTAAAGGAATGAAGATGTACCATATTAAGTCCACCTTGTGAAATATCACCAATAAGTGTGTTACGCTTAATTCTGTCTGGTTTTCCACTCCATATAAAATTATAAAATAATGAAGTGAGCTCTGTTAACCTGGATTGTGATAGGTTTGGCAATGCAGTCATTAAGTGTACCAATTTCGAAAGAGCAAGTGATTTAACTACTGTAATTTTCCCCAATAATGTTAGTTTACGATGTTGCCAGCTCTTCAGGATTGCAGAGACTTCTTTAATCTTCTTGGCAAAATTAATTTCTGTGATACAGTTTAAATCTAAAGAAAATTCAATCCCCAAAAGTTTAAAATTTGAATGTGACCAATGAAGTTTTAAGTCAGGACAAAGAATCATATCTGAATACTTTTTGTTTCCAACCCATAGTGCTTTTGTCTTTGAAGCATTTATTTTTAAACCTGAAATTTTATAAAAAGATTCAAAACATGAAAGTGTTTCCCTCAACGATATTTCCCTTCCATCTAACATAAGGAATGTGTCATCTGCATACTGGCTTAAAAGTGATTCATTATCATTTACAGTTATTCCCCTTATTTCAGGATTATCTTTTAATTTTAAAGATAGTAATTCAACACCAATTATAAATAAATAGGGTGAAAGAGGATCTCCTTGTCTGCAGCCTCTTTCCAATTGAAAAAACTTAGAAGTATGTCCATTATTTATAACACAACTTGATGCCCCTGAGTATAAAGTTTCAAACCATTTACAAACTGAAGGCCCAAAATTAAAACTTTTTAAAGAATTTTTTAAAAATAACCATTCTAAGGAATCAAAGGCTTTTTCAAAATCAACAAGTAATAAAAGACCTGTCTTATTATTTTCTTCAAGATAGTGCATTAAATCATATAAAAGGCGTGTGTTCTCACCCATAAATCTATCTTTGATGAAACCTTTTTGTGTATCACTTATGACAAATGGTAAAACTGGTTTAAGTCTATTAGCTATAACAGCAGAAGCTATTTTCATATCAGTATTCAAAAGACTAATAGGACGCCAGTTACTTATATACTGTCTGTCTTTCCCCTCCTTAGGAATGCATGTAATTACACTTTGATACTGAAAATCAGAAAATTTTCCAACCTCGTATCCAAAATGAAGAGACCGAAAGATGAAAGGACCAATATCTTTCCAAAAAAATTTATAAAAGTCTACTGTGTACCCATCAGAACCTGGACTTTTACCATTTGTCATAAATTTTAACGAATCAGCACACTCTTTAAAAGTTAAATTTCCCTCACAAAAATCTCTTTGTTCTTCTGTGAGCTTAATGTTATGATTAAAAAATGATGAATCATCACAATCTAATTTTTTGCTTGAGGATAAATTTCTATAAAAATTTTGTTGTTCCGTTAGAATTTTTGATTGCTCTGATATATGTTGACCTTTATCATCTATTAGTTCTGTTATTGTTTTCTTTATAAAATTTTTCTTTTCTAATTTACAAAAATAATTTGAACATTTTTCACCATTCTCATGCCAGTTAGAGCGGGATCTAAGCAGCAAACCTTCAACCTTCTTTTGTCGACAATTTTCTAGTTCAAGTTTTTTATCAAGTAAAGATTTTTGAACCTCCTCATTTGGAGAATGGTTCATAATAGTTTCTAAATGTAAAATATTATTTTCAAGTTTGAGGGTGAAATTTTTTTCCTCCTTGGATTTATTTATGCTGTAATTTATGGACAAAGATCTAATCTTCATTTTCAATATTTCAAAAAATGTTTGATCATTACATGACAAATCAACAGAAAGAAGATCTTCCATATCACCTGACAGATAGTATTCCAAAATAGTATCCTTAATGCATAATTTAACCTTTTGTATATAATCTGCATCTCTGAGTAATTGAGAGTTAAATTTCCAGTAACTTTTGCCCCGTTTCTCTAAACAAGCTGAGAAGGTGAAAATAATTGCTGAGTGGTCAGTTCTATAACCTGGTATAATTTTAGTATTTTTCATTAGTGAAAAAAGGTCTTCTGAAATTAAAAAATAATCTAAACGACTTTGTTTTATAGGTGAGGACTGACGCCAAGTATATTTCCTATCTTCTGGATAGCATGTACGCCAAGGATCAAGTAGTTCAAAAACATCAATGATTTCATCAAGTTTTTTACGGGAGTTAGGGTTTCTATTATGTTTGATATTATATGTATCCATAAATTTCAATTCCTCATGATATATAACCGTATCATTATTATTTTCTTTCATATATAAATCTGAAACAACCATCTTTAAATGGAAAATTTTAAAGAAAAAAAAAGAAAAAAAAAAAATCCTACCCCCCACACATTTTTTCAACCCCCTTTTGATTCATCATCCCCCACCTCAATCACAACCTTCAATTTGTGGTATGGTACATTGCAATACAATTTCACAGAGATCCATACACTTGAACACAAGTTTTTGTTGCAAACTAAAAAAATCCTTATTTTCGACCAATATTTGGCCCCTTATTCATAAATGTTTGAGCAATTAACCCCAAAACTCAATTCCTACTTTCTCTTCGTGATAAAAAATAACTAACTTAAAATGTAAATTTTAAACAAAAAAAAAAGGAAAAAAAAAAATTACCCCTTTTTTGACCCCCGCCCCCCTTATGATTCATCACCCCCACCCCCCTTTCCCCCCAAACCAAGCTCAATAACAGCCTTGCCTTTGTGGTATGGTACCTTGTAATACAATTTTAGAGAGATCCATACACTTGAACACAAGTTATTGTCTGGAAACTAAAAAATGCTTATTTTAAACCCCTTTTTAGGCCCCTTATTACTAAACGTTTAGGGCAATTACCACAACACTCAATTCCAGCTTTCCCTTTGTGAAATGGAACCTTGTAGTAAAATTTCAGAAAGATCCATACACTTACACACAAGTTATTGTCATGAAACTAGAAAAATGCTTGTTTTTTGCCCCCTTTTGGCCCCTTATTCCTAAAATTTTGAGGCAATTAACCCCAAAATCAATCCCAGCATTGACCCTTTGTGATATGGAATCTTGTGGTACAATGTCAAAGAGATCCATATGCTAACACACAAGTTATGTCTGGAAGTTACAAAAATGCTTATTTTCGGCCCCTTTTTGGCCCCTAATTCCTTAACTGTTGGTACCATAACCCCCAAAATCAATCCCCACCTTCCTATTGTGGTATTGAACTTTATGGTAAAATTTCATAGAGATCCATTCACTTAAACTAAAGTTAGAGTGCGAAAACCATTGTGTATTCTGACGACGACGCCGGACGACGACGACGACGACGCCAACGTCATACCAATATACGACCTCAAAATTTTTTTGCGGTCGTATAAAAAGTGCTTTTAAAGGGCAGATAATAGTGCATTAAAATTTAACGTGTTGTTTTCCCAATGTTGCTAATGATAAGCATACAAAACTTGCGGAAGAATCACAAATGTCATCAAATCGGTTACATGAATTTGAAAGTATTTGCAATGGAAAACAAAACTAAATAGAAAAAAAAATGTTTTACCCTCCTACCCTACCTATTTTTTTGGGGTGTGAATAGGAAACACACAAGGCCAAACAAAACAAAATAAAATTGTTTGATGTTACCTAAAAAGCTGCCTACCTGAAAAATTTTATGACAAATCGTTTCAAATTTTTAAAAAGTTTTTTTCTTGCTCTAACAATTTTTTCTTGTCTTGTCTAAAACAGGTAACTTATGTATGACAAAAAAAAAGTAAAATCCCTAATGATGTAAATGAAGCCATATTAGCCAAAAGGTTATTCTTCTTATGATGAACAACTTTTTGGCTAATATGGCCGTATTTACACCACACATTTAACTATGAGTACAAACAAACCTGTGCACCTGGGAAAGTTTTAAAATACATGACAGGAACTAGAGAATTGAATTTTAAATGCATTTTATGTTTTAGAAAATTATAAACTTTTCTGGATTTTGAGGTTACTTGGTTTTTTTTCATTCCCACAGGAGGTGCCAAATAAACTAAGTTTGGAAAAATGTTTGAGATGTTCCCCTATGTAAATAATTTTAATGAGTTGTATTGATTAACTGGACAGTAGAGTGGCAATAGATATCTGCACAACAGTAATTGACTTAAAATATGTAAATGAGTGGACCATATCAAATGAAACTCACAGTTTTAAATTTATTACCTTCTGCAAATTCCAGGTAAGTATTTAATTTTCTGAAACAAAAAATGCATCCCAAGTTTATTTTTCCTAGTTCCTGCCATGCCTTAAATCTTTTTTAGGTGCACAGTGTACATGGTGTACTCAGAGTAAATTTTGTGGTGTTAACACAGCCATATTTTTAAATTCCTTCTGATGAACCTTAAGGAACACTTTGCAAAAAAAAAAAAACACATTTGGAAATATCTCTTTCCGTAAGAAAGTTGTTACATGTACTTATACGGAAAAGTATTGAGAAATAAAATTTGGTGATTGTACATGAAACACCCAAATTCCAAACTGAAATATCTCGAAAAGTAAGTCATAACAGTTCTGCCAACTTTTAATAATGCAAATGCGTGAGATTTGGCCAAAATCGTAAAGATCAAAGAGAAATCAAAGTGCTGGATAGCACCTGTGGAAAGTTTGCAACGGTAGATGTGTATTATTTTAAATAGGTTGTAGATGTGTATTATTTCCCATACATTATTATATAGGGTTTCAAGGTGGGGATCTCGACCGTTTACAAGTTCTCAAACAGGATGGGGTGGAGGTGACCCCAAGGGACTCCCCCTATAGTTCATTTGATTTGTTTTATTGTCCCGTACAAGAATATATATGGTTTTGGGGTGGGGATCTCGACTGTTTACAAGTTTTCAAAAAGAAGGGGGGTAGGGGTGACCCCCGTTAACTCCCCCTATATTTCATTTGATTTGTTTTATTGTCCCATACAAGAATATATATGGTTTCAAGGTGGGGATCTCGACCATTTACAAGTTCTCAAACAGGAGGGGGTGGGCGTGACCCAGAGGGACTCCCGATATATTTCATTTGATTTGTTTTATTATCCCATACATGAATATATATGGTTTAGGTGTGGGGATCTCGACTGATTACAAGATAAAAGCCCATTCTCAAATTGAAGGGGGGGGGGGGGGGGTGACCCCAGGGACTCAACCTATATTTTATTTGATTTGTTTTATTGTCCTGTGATCATTACTGAAGACCGCGTGTGTCTATCACTTACTGTTCTCAAGTTATAGTCATTTGAAAATTAAAAAAATAAAATCCCATAGGGTTCTTTAGAAAATCCCTCCCTTCTGTAGGCCCCTCAATACCCATAAATAGACCCCAAGAAGAAAAATAATAATAACTGAGCAAAAACAATAAGTCTCCAAACTTTGTTTAGGAGACTTAATAACAAATAGTATATATACGAATTTTGTTATAGTCCGATTTTGTAATAGGCCGAAATTATTATAGTCCGAGTCTGTACACGACGGGTGCCACATGTGGAGCAGGATCTGCTTACCCTTCTGAAGCACCTGAGATCACCCCCAGTTTTTGGTGGGGTTCGTGTTGTTTAGTCTTTAGTTTTCTTTGTTGGGTCATATGTACTATTATTTGTCTGTTTGTCTTTTTATTTTTGGCCATGGCGTTGTCAGTTTGTTTTCGATCTATGAGTTTGACTGTCCCTCTGGTATCTTCGTCCCTCTTTTATGGGCAGAGATGAGATACCAGGTTACTTTAGATACACTCGGGCTTTTACGTCTTTAATAAACATTTGTAATAATCGTAGTAAAAATAGCGTCGATTAAATGTTCATTCATGAAATATTTTAAACACGGTATTTATTTTCTCTTCAACCGGAGGACGGGAGGAAACCCCTGAAACCGGGATTATTGTTCTCCCGTCAGGAGGTACACATATATGGATCTCATGAATGTCTGGGGAATACCGATAAAAGCATAACGTAGAAACTGCTGTCTCGTGTAGATGTGTATTGATTTGAATTTCCGTGCAGCGCAGATCCGCAAGATAGTGTTTGTGATAGCCATTTTCAAAATGAAGTTGAATTCATTTGAATTATCGATGAACATTCAGTACATTTTAATTCAAGCTGTAAGCTAATCAAAATAGAAGTAACTCAAAATTTCAAAAGCATCTACCTAGAATTAGTATTCAAACACTAGTACTACATTATCTAGGAGTAGAACAAATGCGATAGTCTGTCCAACTTCAGGTTTGAGGCTTAATATGCCTTAGGAAAGTATATTGCTATAGCAAACTATCCAAAAACAATAGATCAAAGGAAAATGCCGCAAAATAAGCATGAAAATGCGTGAGTCTCACGCTACATGCGTGAGACTTGGCAGCCCTGTCATAATGGTATATTTTTCTTGCATATGGTGCATAACCTGATAGCAATATTGAATTTTGAGTCAAAATATTAAGGAAAAATCAACAAGAGATCTTTTCTGTATCGTATGCCCTTAACATAACATGTAATAGGTTATGTTTACACTCCGAAATCATCAGCAGCTGTCAAAACACCAACATATTTTTGTAAGGACTACATTGTCTCATTCAAATTTTCGGAGCAGTTAAATTAAGAAACAATTTTTAAGTTTACTTTTGTTAACTATCTTTAGAGCTCGGTCATACTCCTGGTTGTTCTTATATTTGTTTAATTCTGCATACAAATTCTGCAAAACAGTCGCCTGTGCCATGCTGTCAAAATTCCTAAAAGGAAGTTCTTTGAACAAAGTAAACAGCCAACCACATCCGGAAAAATCGGTCTCACTAATTAGGGACAAGAAGAATTTTAGCGACAAGAAGCGTCAAGAAGCGACAAGAAGAATAATTTTAGCGACAAGAAGCGACAAGAAGACTATTTAGCGACAAGAAAACATTTTTTTTATTAAAATTACTTATTCCAAATAAATATTAAAAGAATATGCAAAATAAAACAATTTTAGCGACAAGAAAGTTAATATTCTATCAATAAATAGATAGAAAAAAAATTGAAACATAGAACTAATTGCTACATTTATTTGTGATATTTTATTATTTATTATGTTTAACAGCAAGTATTACGTTTACCCTGTCGTATTAGGATATTAATTTTACTTGTGTTTTAGAACAATGATATATTTATCTTATAATTTGTTTTTAAAACTCTCCTTGTACACTGTATAATAAACTTGCAAAATGCATTATTTGTGCATCATTGTCCAGAAAATACAGACACAAATTGTGAAATACAAAGAACTGAAATCAAACAAGAGGAAAACATAATTAAAATGTGAATATTTTTCATCATTTTATTTTGTGTATTGCCTCATTTAACGATATTTATCATGTTAACTTTATGAATAGTTTAATGTTGATTAAAGATTAAAGGAAATTAATGACAATCTTGAGTTTTCAACAGGTGTTCACTATTTACAATGATTGTATATTATGGCGCGTGTTATTGTATAGTCTGACGCGTGTACAAAGTTGAAGGTGTTAATTGGATGTTTTTGTAGCAATAAAACAAGGGACACGCGCCTCGTTAATCTCATTTGATGTTTCACATTGTGTGTACTGTTATTACCTAGGGTGAAGCCACATCTAATGTTGTTCATATCAAGAACAATGAATTGTACTGTTAGAAAGGAAATAATATTTCATGTTTTTGTTTCAATAAATTCTTCAAAGGAAAGTTGAAAAATCTTTGTTTTTATTTCCATTTTATAGCGTGTGCATTTGCTTTGCTCTAACAAGCTGACTGAAGCCATTCAACTTTTATGTTTTGTATAAAGTAAATTGTCAGCATTTCAGTCTTATTCTTGCAAAAGAACGTGCTCTGTGCAATTGCTACAATCCGAAACGCATCTTGGTTTACCTTTGATTAATAAATCAGTATATTTTGTACGTCTTTGGTACTGCGCAGTATCAAACAAACCCTTTGGTACAGGGTTTCAATTTCCCTTTGGACAAGGGAAAAAAGGTTACGACTCGATCTTCGATAAATGCATATTAGAAGTATTAAAATTATACTATAGTGGACACGTTCGTTTATATCCCCTTGGGCAAGGGTAAATACTGAGTAACGAACTTATTTTGTCACGTCGCCGTGACAAACTAAATCCCTTAGGATAAGGGTTTTCCTCGTGGGCAAAGGAAATAGTAAGGAAAGTTATTAATCTTACACTCTGAAAATGGCACACCCCTGTGGTAACTGCTTAAAAAACTGCACTCGAATGTGTGTGTTTTGTGAAAAATGTGAAACATGGTTACACCAAAAATGTCAAAAATTAACAAAAGATCAGTTCCTGGTCTGAAGTCAGACTAAAAGCTGTGATTTCATATGTACACAATGTTGTCAGGCAAAAGATCATAAATTTGACTATGATCTGTCTATTAGTAGATTAGACGTATATGCAAGTAAAAATTTGTTGATGGATGGCGTAAAAGTAGAGCAAATATTGCTAAGAAAAGAACCACTAACACAAATTATTGGGGAGACAAACCATACATATTCTGCCATGAGTTCTTTAGTTGAAGACAGGGTTTCTAGACAAATATTAAAAGAACAAAGCATGATTATTAAAGAAAGAACCCCTGTCCAAGTCTCAACAAATGGCAATTGTCTCTTCAATTCTTTGTCAGTGGACATGTGTGGCAATGAAAGTCTTGCAACAAGACTGAGAGTTTTGACTTGTATAGAGATGGTGTCAAATAAGCTAATTTATGACACATCTAAGCGCAATAGACTAGAACTAGTCTCACCATCATATGATAAAGCTTGTAAGGCTGCCGCAAAAAATAGAGCATTTTCGTCCGCATGGACCATTCTTGCCGCAGCGTCGGTATTAGGTTGTCCAATTCAGTCAGTATATCCACCCCGAAATGGGTTTATGAACAAGACAGTCGGTATCTTAAACACCACATTTGACCCATTGCAAGTTAAGTCAAATGAGCCAATTGTAATACTATGGACCAGTTCTGGTCATGGGCGCAGTCCGATATGGACTCCAGATCACTTTGTGCCGCTAGTTAAAGCTAGCCACAATATATCTGTTATTGATATAGAGAGTATGCATGACTTTCCACTTTTAGATAGTACAAGAAATGAATCAAATGTGTGTCCAACAATTTTTGATACCACTGTTAAGCATCTAGATGAATCTTTCGATTCAGTTGATCAAGGCAATACACGCAGTAACACATGTCATGTAGAATTAGATAACTCTTATACTGATGTAAAGGTAGACAGCATATCTTGCACGCTCGAGGCAAATGAATCAAATGAATCAAATATTCAAAATGAAATTATAATTAAAAAATCTTTAGATGGCAAGTTTCTATCTACTGATCAGGTTTTAAATGTGCTGGTGAATGAAAATGTGTCTCATACTGAAATACCACGTTCGGTTAAAGAAAATCAGTACTTTGTGTTAGATAATGAATCAAATATGACTAGGAAAGCTAAGTCAAAAAAAAAATGGAGTTTTGGGACGATTGTGGAACATGGGATTCCAAATCAACCTCAACTAAGACAACATATTGTGTACGACAAAATAATAGCAATTTAGTTTCATGTGTTAAGAAGAATGATCTTTATTGTAAACAAATAAAAAAGGAATTTATTGCTTTAGAACCACAACCTGATGATTCTAATTTGTTCATCCTTAAACGTTATTATGCTTCTCTGAAAAGAATGAATTCTTACAAGAAAAGAATTAGTTGGTTCGAAAAAATGCCTGGCCATTCACTTGAAACTATGAATAAAGCCATAGCAGAATACATAGGAACTTATCCTATTGAAGTAGTTAATAAGCATGGTAACGCTAAAATGACAAATCAAGAATATATCAGAACTTCACCTGAGACTAAATCGCAAGTTAGATCAGAGACAGAAGCTGGTAAATCAGTTAAACAAACTTTCACTGATAACTTTGACTCTGAACATCAGCCACGTGACTCAAAATATGTTGAAAACGTAAAGTATCATGTAAATAATGAAAAAAATCCTTTCAACAAACAAAATATTGCTGATGATATGCAAACTGTCATTAATATGAATTCTGCCAAGCATCCTTTTTTGAAAGAAATTGTTCAGACCACAGGCAAACCACGAAGTGTTATCTGCTATACAGATTTCCAAATGAAACATTTTGCCAGTGCCTGTAGGTCATCAATAATTGGTGTTGACAGAACATTCAATTTGGGCGCCTGCTTCAGTGCTTGATACCACAATTAATGATACATTGCTTAGTTATAGCAATCTTGTGATTGGTTCAGATGAGGAAAAGGCATAAGTTAAAGCTATCAAAGACAGTTTTCCAACATCTGAACTAACCTTGTGCACAAGACACTTGAGTGAAAATGTTACTAGGCATTTGCGAACAAAGGTTGGCGTAAATGACAAAAACGCAAAACAAATTTTATCAGACTTGTTTGGGGATAGTGGTCTGATAGAAGCAGATACTACGATAGATTTTTCCACTAAGGTAACTGAAATAGAAAGAAAATATGAAGACCTCGTTGGTCCATACCTTACGCAAAAAGTTATTCCTACTATTAGGGATTACGTGTACAATGCACGAAAAACAGAGTCAATAATTCCATTGCAATGGAAAAACAACAATTGTGAATCAATTAATCACATCTTGAAACTTAATCAAGATTGGAAGCCTGAGAAACTTCCAGAGTTGATTAATAAAATACACAAAGAAATAAAGTTGCAAGAAAGTCTTGTCAATGGCGCACTTTATGGACATGGAGACTTTGAGCTAAGCTCCTCAGTAAGCCATTTCAATGCACAAAACTTCTCTGGCAGATTAAATCGGAGAAAGAAAAGGCATTTGCATTGCAAAAATTCTTGACTTATGGGAGAATGTTAAACGCAAACCCAGGGTCCACCACTTCAACAGATGGTGGGCTGACAATCCCCAAAACAAGTGCATGTGCACATAAGCCTTGTCAAAGGAAACGTACTAAAAGTGCAAAAACTACATCTTCAAAAAGGGCTAAAATACAGTGAACCTTAGTGGTAAAAAATCTACGGCTTATCAAAATTGGACCACCATGTACAAAATGTATCAAGATTATGTTAGAAATGAATGTAAATATTACTATAATGACTACAAAATAAAAAAAATAAAAAAAATAAAAAAAAATATGTTCCCCAAGGTAGAACCACGTCCTCGTCGTGGGGTCTGGAAACACGCTTAAATAATAAAGATGGCAAAGCGTGGCTGAGAGTTCTACAAATAAAGCATCTTCAAAAATTGGCAAACCACCATGTACATAGTGTATAACGATTGTGTTAGATATGAATGTAAACACGCTTACAATATAACAAAGCGTATCTGGGACTACACAATCCCTTTCTTCCTCACAAATATTTAATTTCTTCATCTATCAATATAATAAAAAAAACTACACAATCCCTTTCTTCCTCACAAATGTTTAATTTCTTCATCTATCAATATAATAAAAAAAAATATCAATTTATTCCTGCCCATATATTAAAAAAAAATCAAATGCATATTTTTTAATATTTATTTGGAATAAGTAATCTTAATAAAAAAAATATTTTCTTGTCGCTAAATAGTCTTCTTGTCGCTTCTTGACGCTTCTTATCGCCTTTTCTAATTAGTGAGACCCGGAAAATTTTTGATTCTACTAACTACCAAAACAAGACAAATACAATAGCATTGTACCGTCATCCTAATATATATTTTCAGATATTACCGCTTTCAGATAGAGTTATCTTTCTTTTATGATCATAATCAACCTGGATCTCGGCTAACTACTATCCACAAGCAGATTCCAGTTTGATTTGCGTACAGAAAACAACAAAAAACGTTCTACTTAATGTGAATTTTGGGGAGTAAAACAACATGGAACACTGATTTATAGTCGTATTTATCATTTCCAGGGTATTTTACAACTTTCAATGCTAATTTAGGTATTTTATCGAGAGATTTCGGTAATTTAGGGAAATTTTTGGTGATTCAAGATGTTTCACAATTGATTATTCAACGGTTACCAACATGTAAATCTTGATGTCTGTCCGTCCGTCTGACATTGTAGAGACTATCACATCTACTGGTCAAGGACTAGTTTTAAATTACAGTCAGTTATTAGATGCTATCACCTCTCATTTTATTGAATAACAGAAGCGTTGAGTAAAACAACATACTGCAGCTGATACCTTCAGACAAATATTTTTACTTTTACATTTGTAAAAACTCTGTTTTGTTTGATAGATTTAGAACCAAGTGGACCATTTATGCCTAACCATTTTGTGTCACTGTGACTTTTGAATAAACAACCTGATCTGGAACCTGATGTTGTTACCTTGGCCAATACCTCAGACGCAGAACCCGTAGCCGATATGTCAGACGCAGAACCTGATAAACCGAGTTAGATCCCAGATGATGTATCCGATTTTGCTGATTTAGTATTTGATATGAATTCGTCAACCCTTTCAGACAAATTGGTAGATGAGAATTCTTGCCTGTTCATTGATGCTTCCAATTCCGAGAATATCCATCCTCTGTTCCAACGGTTGCCTACAAACATCATTTTTAGAAACATCAGAATTGATTAATTTATTATCGTCATTTTCTGAATCAGAATCTCACGAGGGCATACCGAAAGGAACAAATAACGATGTAGACCTTCTTCATGATTAGAAATGGGAAAAACCTCACCAACCGCTCCAATGGAAAGAAGAGTAATTTCTCAGATGATTGTGGTGTGTGGGAACGAAACAAAGGTTCAACACAGAAGTATTTTTATTATCAAACTTCAAACGGATTACAGCTTATTTTCAAGAGACCAGGCACTTATTGCTTGGTTAAAAGAGTCAACAAGAAGAAAGTTTATGTTCCCATGGACCCACAACCAACTCCAGATACCGTGTTTGAGCTTAGTTGAAGCTATGCAACCTTGAAGAAAGGTTTTAGTTATAAAAAGAGAATTTCTTGGTTAGGACAAGGCGCAAAGGAAAGTGTTGCAGTAGTGCAATATTTAGGAAAGTTTCTCAGATTAGCACCTCATGGAAATTCCAAATCTGGTGAAGAATATGTACAAACACCTGTAAGAGATGACCGAGATGTCCAATGCAAGATCTAGGCCATTTAATTTAATCAGTGTTTAAAAGTCACCAATATGTGCTTCGATTAAAATTTCAGGTGTCATTTTGTCATTCCACCTGTTATTTTGATATGCCGGTTACCCTTTTCCGTAAATTAAACGTGTCATGTCATGCATGTTGTTGGAAGTTACACGTGTGGGGTCATGATGTGAAAAAAAAGTTCCTACATAATTAAAGTTCCAAACGGAAGAAATATTCTATAATATTATTTCCATTGGAATAAATGATACAGAATTTGTTCCTTATGGAATAAATGGTATAGAATATTTGTTCCAAAAGGAACTGATATTATGGTATTGTTTATAACAAAGTTTCCAGTGGAACTTCTTTTAGGCGGAACAAATATATTTTGACAATGACATCATCGCTTTATGACATCCTCAATTTTGGAACACTAAGAAGTTTATGACAAAGTAATATCTTAACCTTGCTTTTTAATCTACAATTTCTTTCAAAATAAATTAAAATGTATATGTCTCTTTAATGTAAGTGGTTGATTTCAAGTGACATATATTAAGCTCACAATAAAAGCAGCAAGGAGACCTTCCAAATTGATGGACAAAATGGAGATGTGTTAGGTTCAATTGACAAACCTTCTTCTCTTCTTGCTATATGTAACCAATAGGGGCACAGCTTGGGACTCTCGTCTTGGCTCCCTAAAGGTTACGGGGTCATGATTTTATTTGTAAAAATCATTAGAAAAACAATTAAATCTTGAAGGTCACCAATCTCAGGAACTAGTTGATGCAGTTCACGAAAATCCAACACATTCAAGTTATATAATTTAATTCCAAGCCAAAGTTCTAATATAAACTATACAAAGGACAATGTCAGCATAACACTATGACTCCTACTGTATCTACCGAATGTTCTTACTCAAAGTATTCTTACTTCTGATCGTACTCATTTTACAAAGTTTACCATAAGTATTTATACTAAATATCGAAAATAGACAATACTCAATTAACATGACAATACTCAAATTAAAATGACATTTCATAACTTTAAGCTATAAGTGACAGCATTCACATTAATTAATATAAAAGATAATTATAATTTATAATACTCATATAATCTTATTCTTTCATTTTCCTATACAGTAATTTTCACACCTTTAGTATGAATTAATGTCTTTCATATTAATTTCTGTTACTCAATAAATAAATCTGTCACAAACATTTGAAAATCATATGTCACTAATTAAGATTAACACATTATTTGTCTATACATGTAAATATTTGAATTTGTAAATAATATCTTTTCCAAAAGTCCAATTTCTAAATAAATGATAAAATCAGAATTAAGTCCAAATAAGCCTGGTGACAAATGGCTCCTCCTCAACAAAAAACACGTCCTCGTGTTTCCGAAGTTAATAAAATCGTCCTCTATTGTTCCTGCTGTAGTAACTAGAATTAAACGGTTGTCCTTGATTATAAACATTCTGTGGTTGATTCCATGTCTGTTGTTGTTGTTGTTGTTGCAATTGTTGCTGATATTGTTTTATCTGCATCTCAAGCTGTAAAATCTTTATATCATATTTTTCTCTTTCTTCTCTTCTTCCCATTGTTGATTCTTTAAATATATCTACCGTCTTTTGTAACTAATCATAATCTAGTTGAAGATCTAAGTATATCGGATGTTTTTTCACTATTTCATTATACTCTGCATCTATTTTACTTTTCTCTTTATGTTGTTGTTTCATTAAATTAGTATTCACTGTTATTATCCTTAAATTTTCTGCCCTTAATAATTCATTTTGCCAATATAGATCATTAATATTCAGGTTTTCTGGTGTTGATTTAAATTTTTCCAATTCTTGGCGAAAGTCTTCATTTTGTTTCACATATAGTTGTGCTCTTTCCCACATTGTGTGCAGCTGCTCTTTTAGATTACTGATTTCTTCATCTTTTTGATTGTTCTGATGTCTAAAATGTTCACGGTCAATATTATTCTCCTTTAATTTTTCTTTAATTCTTTTTAGCTCTACTTTTGTTGAATTATTTGTTTCTAAAACACTTACGAAGGCTGTATTTCTGATATTTGAAAATGGTAATTCAAACATTGGTTGTTTTCTGTCCATATGTTGAATGAATCGGGATCGGTCCCTTTCTGTTCTCCTCTTACCTTTCACTTTTTTATTCCTTATAGTTGTTTGTTGTTCTTTTGCTTTCACTAATGGTACACGAGCAAAACACATTCTAGCATAATGTCCCTTTTTTCCACATTTAAAACAAGTTTTGAAATTTGCAAAACAAATTCTGTAATGCAATACTCCACATTTACCACATACTGGTCTTTGACTAGGAAAGTTCCATAATCTCCATTGCGGTCGTAAATTTATATCCATGTTGTTAGTTGTTGATCTGGGGAACACTCACTTGCTTCTGTTAAAGGTATTTAGGATCGTTGTTGAACTAGGAAGTCAACATGCCCGGGTCCTCCACCATATGTAACCAATAGGGGCACAGCTTGGGACTCTCGTCTTGGCTCCCTAAAGGTTACGGGGTCATGATTTTATTTGTAAAAATCATTAGAAAAACAATTAAATCTTGAAGGTCACCAATCTCAGGAACTAGTTGATGCAGTTCACGAAAATCCAACACATTCAAGTTATATAATTTAATTCCAAGCCAAAGTTCTAATATAAACTATACAAAGGACAATGTCAGCATAACACTATGACTCCTACTGTATCTACCGAATGTTCTTACTCAAAGTATTCTTACTTCTGATCGTACTCATTTTACAAAGTTTACCATAAGTATTTATACTAAATATCGAAAATAGACAATACTCAATTAACATGACAATACTCAAATTAAAATGACATTTCATAACTTTAAGCTATAAGTGACAGCATTCACATTAATTAATATAAAAGATAATTATAATTTATAATACTCATATAATCTTATTCTTTCATTTTCCTATACAGTAATTTTCACACCTTTAGTATGAATTAATGTCTTTCATATTAATTTCTGTTACTCAATAAATAAATCTGTCACAAACATTTGAAAATCATATGTCACTAATTAAGATTAACACATTATTTGTCTATACATGTAAATATTTGAATTTGTAAATAATATCTTTTCCAAAAGTCCAATTTCTAAATAAATGATAAAATCAGAATTAAGTCCAAATAAGCCTGGTGACATATATTCTAAAACAAAATAAAACATTATTGTCCTGAATGAATGTAAATTCTATCATTAAGTGGCTAGATTTAAAAGTGACGGTAACTGGTAACTATATCTATACTTTTTAACCCCTTTTTAGCTCACCGGGGCCCAAAGGGCCCCATGTGACTTATGCCATCACTTGGCGTCTGTCGTCGTCCATCGTCTGTCGTCGTCATCTGTCGTCGTAAACTATTTCAAAAATCTTCTCCTCTGAAACTACTGGGCCAAATACCTTCAAACTTTAACTAAATGTTCCTTAGGGTTTCTAGTTTATAAAGTGTATCCGAAGTTTTGATCCATCGACAAACATGGCCGCCATGGCTAAAAATAGAACATAGGGGTCAAATGCAGTTTTTGGCTTATATCTCAAAAAATAAAGCTTTTAGAGCAAATCTGACATGGGGTAAAATTGTTCAATTGGTCAAGATCTATCAGCTCTGAAATTTTCAGACGAATCTAACAACCCATTGTTGGGTTGCTGCCACCGAATTGGTAGTTTTAACAAAATTTTGCAGTTTTTTGTTATTATTTTGAATATTATTATAGGTATATATAAACTGTAAGCAGCAATAATGTTCAGCAAAGTAAGATCTACAAAAAAGTTAATATGACCATAATTGTCAATTGACCCCTTAAGGAGTTATTGCCCTTTAAAGACAATTTTACACAATTTGTTCATCAAGTTTGCTAACATTTAAAAATCTTCTCCTCTGAAATACAGGTGAGCGATTCAGGCTCTTGAGAGCCTCTTGTTTCATTGTTTATAACAGGAATTAAAGTCTGAGTCTATGGTACTAAGCCTAACTTTTGGTAAAAAGTGAAAACAACATTACACGTTAAGTAATTTCATGCGGGACCAAAGCGCTTTTCTGGATTTACCTTTTTATGTTAAAAGAATATTTCCCCAAAGAGTTCCTGATAAAAATCATTTGAGAAAATCTGAATTTCTGCTCAACCAGTGTAACTCATTCATGAAAAACAACAAACAAAAAGTTTTAATAAGCAATATCATGAGCCATAAGATTACTTTTTGGATGACTTATACCCCTTTGAATTATAAATAATATTGACAATCAACATTGTTTGTTTAAATAATTATCATGATTATGTCTTGGAAAGATATTTTAATTTTTGAGGTATCTTTAAAAATGAAAATGGAAAAGTACCACTAAGAAAAAGTCATGATATAAAAAATCATAACAACATTGCATAAAAAGACATATTTACTCTTTCACTTTTATATTTTAACGTTAAATGTAATGTTTTTTTAAAAGCTTTTTTCAGTAACAAGTAGATAGAGCCTGGCATGGGGTTAAATTTTGTTACACATCAATTACTTTGTCAAACCTTCATACAATTTTATGAAACTTTGGCAGCAGCTTTTTTATGATTAAGAGATGATGTCTGAAGCAAAATTTGATAATATATTCTTTTTTATTTACAGTATTTTACTGATAGATGGACTTACTTTTTTTTTTCATAATAATTTTGTAAACATTCATAGACTGATGTGAAAGAACTAGCCTCTTAAGAAAAAGTATGATTCTTTTTTTGCCCCGGCCGTAGCAGAGGGGACATTAAGTTTTACCCTTGTCCATCTGTATGTACGTATGTCCGTACGTCCCAAAATTGGTGTCCGTTCTCTAACTTGAGTTTGCCTCAACCAAATGTTATGAAACTTATACACAATGCTTATTACCACAAAACACAGATCAAGCTTGAATTTTAGTGGTTTCACTTTAACCGTTCTAGAGTTATGCCCCTTTATAAATGGAAAAATTTCAAAATTTTTAGTTTCTGTTCTTTAACTTAAGTTTGCCTCAACCAAATGTTATAAAACTTATACACAATGCTTATTACCACAAAACACAGATCAAGTTTGTGCCCCTTTTTAAATTGAAAAATTGCAAAATTTTTAGTTTCCATTCCTTAACTTAAGTTTGCCCCAACCAAACATTATGAAACCTTTACACAATACTTATTACCACAAAACTCGGATCAAGTACAAATTTGGGTAGCGTCACTTTTATTTTTCTTGAGTTATGTCCCTTTATAATGTTGTATGCAAGAGGGGGCATCATCTGTGTCCATGGGGACACATTCTCCATTTATTTTATTTTTTATTTTACTGTGAAATGGAGTAACTTTTTACAGTCAACAGTACAATTTTACACTGACAGCAGCAATCACAGGGTAGACACAGGATTCCGAAGAACCCTTTACAAATTTTATCTTTTATTTATAATAATTATATAAGGAGCTAATGATAGCAAGCTAAGACTAGATAAAGGGCATACAGTTTCCCTCCTAAAACAAGATGGAACATAGATATAAGACATGGTATCTTGTATTTATAATAATAATAAAAGGGAGCTTGCAACAGGCTAAACCAGGATATAGGACCTGCTGTTTCTTGTCCAAAACATGATGGAGCAGATAGATGAGACATTATATCTTGTATTGATAATTCATAATAGGCAGCTTGACAACAGGTTAAGCACTGAGATAAATGTCTTAAATTCCTTAAACAAGATAGAACAATAAATAAACATTATATCTAGGATCTTCATATCAAACATTACAAGGATAATCCTTGATCACATGAAAACAAATTATTAACAATTGCATTTAGTCAATCTACCAATAATGGATTCAGATGGGCATCTTTCAGAGTCAAACCAATTATTAAAAAATCAAAACTCATTTTTTTTTATGTAAATATAATTTGATAATCAATTATCTCAACATGAAAACTTGATAATCAATTATCTCAACATGAAAACGACACAGTTATTGTTTTGAGTGTTGTGTTATTCTTCAAGTTCAGTAACTCTTTTGTGTATCTAAAAATTATTTTCTGTTAAGTTTCCATATTCATTATAGCACTAGTTCTTCACTGTGCTGGTAAGAGATGATGGATGTTTTATATTAATTGTGTTTGTTTTTGTTACTTAAGGTTGACCAGTATGGACATTCCTTCCAAGGACGTTCCTTCCAAAGACGTTCCTTCCAAAGACCATCAGCCTGCTTTACCTGTGACAGCCACCACTACTACAAACTCTATTGTAGTTAATTCTCTAGCTAATATTCACCAATTATCAAATGGATGTCTGAAGAATGGTTTTTTGGAGACAGAAGACATTGTGAAGTTGTTGACATCTTTTTTGTCCTCGGATGCTCACGACAAAATTCCAGGAGGAATAAAAAACAATGTTTATTTTGTAGTTAAGAATGATGACAATGTTGAAAGACAAAAAAAGGGAGACCTTACTGAATTTCATGATGATTGTGGAGTATACAATTCTAATAGAGGAAAAGACCCAAAAACTTACTATATAACTAACCCAGAAGGCAGGCTTCAGGTGGTATATAAAAGGGGTGATCAATTCTGCTCTGAAAAGAGAATCAAAGGAAAGTTAATGTATTTTCCAATGCAATCTCAACCTTCTATAGATACTGTAATTGAACTGAACAGAAACTATTCAACATTGAACAATGATTCATCATATTTGAGACGTGTGTCATGGCTAGGAGGACATGAAAATCATATTGCTGTAGTAGAATATTTTAAAGGTTATACACAATCTAATCAAATAGTTGCCAATAATACAGATGAGCATATTCCTTTGAATGTCAAAACGAAACTAGTACATGATGAATCGAGTGGACTCAGCAGTAGCAAACTAGTACAAAACCAGAAGCACATTGACAACAACAGTCAGGGTAATTATTTCAAAGGACAAACATTTTTTTTCAATTTTACATTTTTTTTTACAAATTTTGTTTTTTAATAAGAATCATGATATAAGGTTTTTTTTTTGTACTGGTACAGTATTTATCTACTTCTAATTTTAAATAGAAAATAAAGTACTTTTTTCAATTCCCTCGGAAACATACCGGTATGTTTATATATTTAGTCAAGAAATTTAGAACAAATTTCTTTTGACTAAATTTCTTTTGAAAACAAAAATTCCACCACAAGGCCGCAACAGATATAAGGTTGGTGCCTTTTAGATAATCATTTTTAGATCGCCTGGCTCATTACACCATAGCTAATTTGATAGCAAGACTAGATCTACAAAAAAAGTCAACATGGCTGAAATTGTCAACTCCTCATGCTCCTTATCTAAGTTAAATTGCTCTTTAATCATGTTAATAACGATTTTTACCATATTTTTGTGTGCTTGCTTATAATCTTGATAACTATAATAGTTAAAAAGAAACTTTAAATAGAAAAAAATGATCAGCAAGACATGATCTACAAATAAGTCAACATGGCCAAAATCTTCAGTTGACTCATTATTGGAGTTACATGTATTGCTGTTTAATGGTGACTTTTTGCCATTTTTTTGTGTTTTTGCCTATTATCTAGAAAACTATAACAGATAGCCAGAAACCTTAAAAGAAAAAATGATCAGCAAGGCAAGATCTACAATTTAGTCAACATTGCTGAAATCGTCAGTCAACCTCTTATTGAAGTTAGTACCCTTTAATGACAATTTTTACCAATTTTTTTGTGTCTTTGCCTGTAATCTTGTAAATTATAATAGAAACTTTTTATAGCAAAAATGACCAGCAAGACAAGATATACAAATAAGTCAAACGTGGCCAAAATCTTCAGTTCACCCCTTATTGGAGTTATTATATCCCATGAAACAAAGTTCCGTAGGGTATAATGTTTTTGACCCGTCTGTCTGTCTGCCCGTCAGTCCTGTTTTTGTCAAAGCAACTCCTCTGAAACCACACACCAGAATTTCATGAAACATTGTATATAATAAGGACATACTTTGTAGATGTGCATATCGACTGGAAATTATGATTCAATTTTTTTTCTAGGCGTTATGCCCCTTTGAACTAAGAATTTTGGCCTAATTATACTACTGCAATAGATTGTCATTGTAAGTCCTCTGAAACCACATAACAGAATTATACGAAACTTTGTAGATAATAAGGACATAATATGGAGGTGTGCATATCCAAAAGAAATTTTTATGAGTTAATTTTTGTAGGAGTAATAAGTCTTTTAACATATTTTGTTTTGAGATTTTGTTGGCCCAGTGACAATGTAGGGCATGGGGTATGTGAGCATGCTCACAAAGGTTCTTTTATTGGCTTTAATGATGATATTTACAATTTATTGGTACATATATTCCCTATTATTTTGAAAACTAGAATAGATTGTTAGAAACTTTGAAAAGCAAAAAATTATCAGCAAGACAAGATCTACAAATAAATCAACCTTGCTGAAATCCTCAATTGACTCCTTTTATGTGTCAGACCACCAATTCACCCACCTCAATTAAGAACATATTTAAAAGTAGCCCTTCCCTGACGAAAAATAGTGCTTTTGATGTCATTGTTTACTAAACTAACAAACAAATTTGCAGAAATGAAATTTTTGGTAAAAGAGAAATATATGTAGACCATTTTGAGCCAAAAGAAGGATTTTGTTATTTATAACTTGTTGTTAAACATTGTGACATGTGAGTTAATATAGGTTAATCTAAATAATGTCATCAAAGGATGAGAGGTGAAAGGTCAAATCTGAACATTAATTTAGGATAGACTCTTGACTCCTTAAAATTCAAGAGTCTATCCTAAATTGAGGTAAATTATGTGGCCTTCCAATAACCGTTTCGATTCCTAACATCACTGAAGAGACATTAATTGTCAAAATCCGGATATGGTGTACAAAAAATCTTTGCACCTTTGTTTGCGGTATACCATCTTCGCCGCAAGTTTATTGTTTTTTTTTTGGTATTAAATTTATAGTTAAGATCCATTTATTACACATTGTGATCCGTTTATTTGGCAATCGCCAATGGCAGTCAGCAGGATTTAAGAACAAGAGCCAAAATTTACTTGTCCATGAGTTTGAATTAAAAATTGAGGATTAGTATACTTATTTAACATTTCCAGAAAACAAGGGGTTATTTTTAGTAGTACTTTACTTCCGATAGTTAGTATATCGCTACAACATGTACAAGACTTTAAACATTTGTTGAAAATTGGCATTTAGAAAGGTGATACATGTAGAATTCAGGATATACCTGGTTTCTATGAAGTTAAACTTAAGGTAAAATATTTAGGAAGCTGTAAAAATTGCAAAATTTGGTTGAATAGATAGGGAATTTGAATTGGTGGTCTGACACCTGCCTTAAATGATGAATTCTACTTTTTTTTGTGTTATTACCTTTCATTTTGAAACTATAATAGATGGAGAGAAACTTTAAATGCAAAAAATGGTCCACATGCCGATGGCAAGATCGACAATTTGTAGCAATTTGCATTTATTGCCTATTATCATGAAAATTATAATAGATAGAAAGAAGTTGAATAGCAATAAAGAAGTAAGCGTAATAGTTGAATTTATCAGTCAGCTCATTTATAATTGGAGTTCTTGTCTTAAATGCAATTTATACTAATTTTTTGTGTTATGGTCTATTATGTTGAAACTATAATCAATAGAGAGAAACTTTAATTTGCAAAAATGATCCACAAGGCAAGATCTATAACTAAGAAAATATTGCTGAAATCAGTGGTAATCACTTTATAGGAGTAACTGCCCTTAAATGACAATTTTTACCATTTTTGAAAAAAAATTTGCCTCTTACCTTGAAAAAAGTATAACAGAAACATGTAGATAAAAACTTTAAAGGCAAAATTGATCAGTAAGACAATGTCTGCAAATAGGTTAGCATAAATAAAATTCTCAGTTGTCTTCTTGTACATGTACGTCATTTGTACATGTAGGAGTTATAGCCCTTGAATTACGATTTTTACCCTTTCTGTGTTTTGGGCAAACAAAACAGAAGGTAAAAGAGAAACTGTAAACAGAAAAAATGATCAACAATACAATATCAACAAAAAAGAGATTTCATCATGAATTATATTGTATAAAAATAAGAAGATGTCCATGATGTGGTATATGATGGCCAATGAAATGATTCTCCACCAGAGACGCAATGACCTACAATGTAGAGGTTAACAATTATAGGTCACTGTATGACCTTCAAATTATAGTCTACAATGTTCCATTGTTGAAGATCCACATAGACTAGGTGTGTGACACAAGCTCTTTAGAGCCTTTAATTTCACTTTTCACACTTCAATTTGAATTCCACTTTTAGTTATACTTGTTGTGACATGTGAGTCAATATACATGTAGGTTGAAAGAGCATTAGCTGTCAAGTTTTATTTCATATTCACTGATTTGACTCAAGTTCTAATATATTTGATTTATGAACTGTATATACAAAATTACAAAAAGTCCAAAAGAAACAAATGACAATGCATGGCTAAATATAATGTATCAGTAATCATGTGTAATTTAGACTAGATGCCATCTAATTACCATCAAGATGACCTCTGAAGAATGCAAATGGTCTAGCTAAATCTTATAATTGACTTAAGATTAACAATTTTTACATAAATAGAAATAGAAATTTATATACACAAACAAGAGCCTGCGATTTAGAAATTTATAGACACAAACAAGAGCCTGCAA
The DNA here is from genome assembly GCF_021869535.1 of Mytilus californianus. NCBI lineage: Eukaryota > Metazoa > Mollusca > Bivalvia > Mytilida > Mytilidae > Mytilus > Mytilus californianus. Next base: position 23,278,204 of record NW_026262679.1, on the reverse strand, counting down.
TCGCATAATGTTAATTTTTCTAGGTCTGTTTGATTTCTTGTCATAGATAAGAAATATGTACCGGTAAATACCGGTAATCGTTTTTACCTGTATGAAAATATATTTTAGGGGTCGGAGCAGTCAACAAAATTGTTCTTCCTGTTGGCTTTCTTGTTTCAATCTCAATGTTCTTTTGTTTTTTAATAACTAAACATGCTTTATAGAACATGCTTAGCCCATCTTCAGCTAAGGTTCAAATTGAAGGTTGCATGAATATAGTTTTGAAATGAGGTGTATTATAGACTTGAAAGCCAATTACAATAGGATTTTTTTAGTTTATTTGACAATTTTGAACCAAACTGACTGCTAATTATTATTATTAGTAAAAGTACTTTTTAAGAAAGAGTTTTGAATACTTTTGACTACTAATCTTTTGACCTTTTATTTAGATGGTTCAGCTGAAATAAGGACTTTGTCCTCTAATAGCCTCTTCTTGTCAACTGGATGTCTGAACAAAGGGTTTATGGAAGTAAAAGAGGTTGTTAAGTGGCTGACATCTGTTTTGTATGAAAAAGCCCACAACAGTATTCCAGATGGAATTAAAAATGACGTTTATTTTTTGGTAAAGAATGATGAAAATGTTGAAAGACGCAAAAATGGAGTCAGAAGTAGATTTCCTGATGACTGTAAAGGATATGATTACTCCACTGGATCAACGTCAAAAAATTTCTTTATTACTAACCCAGAAGGCAGGCTTAAGGTGGTATTTAAAAAAGGTGATAAGTTCTGCTATAAAAAGGTAGTCAAAGGGAAAAAAATATACTATCCACATGAGACCCAGCCATCTTCAGACAATGTAATAGAATTGTTTAGATATTATACCACGTTAAAGAAGGATTCATCATGCAAGAGACGGGTGTCATGGTTGGGAGGACATGAAAATCATATTGCCCTAGTGGAGTATTCCGGAAAATTTCCTGGATTAGTGCCACATGGAAATTCTAAAGATACAGATTCTATTCAAACACGTGCCAATGTTATGTCTGAGATGTCAGATATGTTTCAAGATACTCTCAGTCCCAGCATGAGGAAACAAGTATATGACAAGAAGCACAATGGCAACAAAAGTTGGGGTAATTATTTCTATTTTTATTGTTTTTAAGGTTCATAATTTTCAATTTGAACAAACTACTTTTTTCAGTTTCTTTTTGAAACAATTTAGGTTTTGGCAAGAAACTTACAATAAAACAATTTATTTTTGAAATGATATTGATTTTTAATATTATTGAAAAAGATAGTTATTTTTTTATAAAGACAAGTAAAAAAACTGATCGTCCTTGGAATAAAACCCATACACGCACACAGGAGATGAATCGCCAGTGCCTTATAATTGTTATAAAATGTTATGACATGTGGGGCAATATAGGTTAAGCTTATGTCTTCCTAGGATGTGAGGTGAAAGGTCAGTAGATTAAAGCTGGTAGGCAATCTGCAGCTCAAGTCACTACATTTAATCTTGACTAAATATAGTCTAAATTGCAGATCTTAAGATATTTGTTTAATTTCAAGGTCAAAGATTCAAGTATACATACATTATTTAAGCCTCTTAGGTATTGGACTATAGGTATAGGTATATTCATTTGTGATCTGCAAGCTCAAGGGGGGGGGGGGGGGGGGGTACTTCTAAACTTAATTGATAGGGGGTGCCACTGGTGTTCTGTTACCCCACCCTTTTCATATGATTTAGATTTTAAAAATGGATACCTTTTCATTTATTGCATGGGTAAAAATGTAACCTTTTTCCATTTTGGTTGGGTATCGTGTGGTGTGTTGGAAAAGTGGAATACCACAGTGTCAAAAGAGGGACAATTTGTGGATAAAAACACAGCCGGGAACACCAAGAAAGATGACAGACGAAGAAGAATTAACAAATAATGGGAACTTTATTGACCTTATCATATATTTCTGATAGTTCCCCCACCTATTTACATATTTTCAAGCTGGAAAATGTGACATATTCCAGCAGCACGTCCTATCACCTTGCATATAGGAAGTGGCCACCCTGAGTTTGCAAGTAGATAGATATATCTGCTTAAGAATCAATCAATTTATCAAAAAAAAACTAGATAAATGGTTGGTGCCTTTTACTAGATAATGATATTTTTGTCCTTTTTACACTGAGATAATTGTTTGAATTTTTGTCATACATGTATATAAGCTTATTGAGCCAGTTTGGAAAAAGGGCTAACCTATGTCAATATTTGATTTTGATTTTTGGTGTTTTAACCAAGGCTTCCAAAACGGTCATATATTCCGGACATTTGTATAATGTCCGGTAAAAGTCCACCTTTAAGCACCCCTTTTGGGCTATTTTGTGACGGCCAGTTTTAATTGGTGGAGAAAGCTGGAGCGCCCGGAGAAAACTACCGACCTTCGATAGGAAAACTGGCAATCCTAGTCAATTATGATTGGAGTCGAGTGCACCTGCATGAGCGGGGTTCGAACTCATAACCTCAGTGTTGACTGGCTAGTGATTACAGTAGTAACTACTTAGACCACTCGGCTACCGAGGCCCCAATTATATCAATATAACGGTACTATAAACAACTGTCATGCAAATTGGAGGTTTAGCTACATGAAGCTGTAAATCCAGGTTTAACCCATCATTTTCTTAGGAAAAGCCTGTACCAGGTAAAAAATATGACAGTTGTTTCTCATTGGTTCTGTAGGTTGATACAGTCAAACATATGATTTTGTCAGGCTTTATGGACCCCCCTCCCCCTTTTAGAATTTACTTTGGAGTTAAGTATTTTTGTTATTTCTTTTTTAGTATGTTTTTTAAACTGATGTCTATAGGTTAAAAGAAGGATTTTGTTATTTATAACTTGTTGTTAAACATTGTGACATGTGAGTCAATATAGGTTAATCTAAATAATGTCATCAAAGGATGAGAGGTGAAAGGTCAAATCTGAACATTAATTTAGGATAGACTCTTGACTCCTCAAAATTCAAGAGTCTATCCTACATTGAGGTAAATTATGTGGCCTTCCAATAACCGTTTTGATTCCTAACATCACTGAAGAGACATTAATTGTCGAAATCTGGATATGGTGTACAAAAAATCTTTGCACCTTTGTTTGCGGTATACCATCTTCGCCGCAAGTTTATTGTTTTTTTTTGGTATTAAATTTATAGTTAAGATCCATTTATTACACATTGTGATCCGTTTATTTGGCAATCGCCAATGGCAGTCAGCAGGATTTAAGAACATTTGTTGTTCGACCTGTTAGTCAAATGGGTTTTGTTAAAATATACTTTTTCACTTTTTTGGTCTTTTGGAAAATGCATCAGAGGTTTATATTGTCTTGGATAATTTTGAAAAAAATCAGTGCCCAACAACTATTTTTAAACTGCTAAAGTATAGCTGAAATGTAATGAAATTGCAGATCTTAAAAACATTTTTATTTTTCAAGGTCAGAGATCTTATATGTCTTATAAAGGCTTATATGTATATGTACATAGAGGACTTTGGAATTAATGTACTTTCCCGTAAATTTCCTATGTCTCAATGCTGATGTTATTACTTAGTATATAAGAACTGATTGTTCGATGGCGTTGTTTGCGCCGATTGACCTCAAGTCAACCTGTGTAACTCATATATAAAAAGCAACTTGAGATGCAAGTAAAAAGATAAAGTTTTGTGATGCACTTCCATAAACATTTTATGCACTTACTGATAATGTTTATTGCAGAAAAAAATGTGACCAAACAGACTCCTACTTCAACAAAATTGACAGATTTACAAACAACATCAGCCCCTTCTACTTCAGGTATGTGAAAATTATTTACAGCCTCATTTTGATATTGCACTTCTTATTATATTACTGTCAAATCTGTATATAAAGGTCACCAAGGTTAACTTCTACATCATTTGGTCTCTGGTGAAAAGTTGTCTCTATGGCAATCATACCACATCTTATTATTGTTATATTATAAGAGAGTTGACCTCTGAAATGAGGTTCAAAATGCATAGTTATTACTACAGTGGGACAAGAAGTAGGTGACCTGACAAAATAGATTTTCACTTAAAAGAGGTGACCTTTAAAGTCTGTTTGACTGTACCTAAATATTGTCTTAGTTAATACATGTACCAAATAATACTATACATCCGTCAAACAAAAACAATAGAATTAGATAGGTGTTTCTAAGACTAGTTAGGCAGTTAACCAAATTTTGATGCCTGGACATACCAAGGTTATATATTTATGATGAGTATGGAAATATTCACATACTTAATTTACAAAATACCTTGAATGCTCAAATACTAACAGAAATGATTAAATATAGATTTTTGATAACTAATCTATTCATTCCTTATTTAGATTGTTCAACTGTAATGAGGACTTTGTCCCCTAATATCCACTCCTTGTCAAATGGATGTCTGAACAAAGGGTTTTTGGAAGCAGAAGAGATTATCAAGAAGCTGACATCTTTTTTGTATGCAAAAGCCCACAACAGTATTCCAGATGGAATTAAAAATGACGTTTATTTTGTGGTAAAGAACGATAAAAATGTCGAAAGACGTAAAAAGGGAGCCATTAGTAATTTTTCTGATGACTGTGGAGTATACAACTGCTTCAGAGGATCAACTTCGAAAAGTTACCTTGTTACTAACCCAGAAGGCAGGCTTAAGGCGATACATAAAAAAGGTGATCAGTTCTGCTATGCAAAGCAAGTCAAAGGAAAAAAAATATACTATCCACTTGATACTCAGCCATTGTCAGACAATATTATTGAACTATTTAGACACTATAGCACATTGAAGAAGGATTCATCATACAAGAGACGGGTGTCATGGTTAGGAGGACATGAAAATCATATTGCCCTAGTAGAGTATTCTGGAGAATTTCCTGGATTAGTACCACATGGAAATTCTAAAAATGATAAAAAATATGTTCGAACACCTGCCAGTGTAATGTCTGAGATGTCGGATCTGCTACATCAAGATAAACCTTCGGATGTATACAACAAGCTGACACTAAAACATAACAAATTGAGTGGACTCATCAGTAGGAAACAAATATATGACAAGAAGCACAAGGACAAAAAGAGGCAGTGTAAGGTCTATTTGATAACTCACACATAATATAATTAAAAAAAAAAAAAACTGTGGTTTTATGTATTTGTTTACTTCAAATTTATCCTACAGAAATAAGAAGATGTGGTACTGCAATGAGATAACAATCCACTCGAGACCAAATCACATAGATGTTATCAGCTATAGGTCACTGTACAGCAATGAGAACTGAACAAACCCATTCAGTATAGTAAGAAACTGATAAAGTTTGAAATAATTCAAAGAGAAAACCAATGACCTAATTTATGTATGAATTATATAACAGACTGCAACCAACAACAACCTCTGAATTACGGGCTCCTGACTTTAGACAGGCACATACAAAATATGGTGGGGTTAAACATGTGTGCTATCTCTAAGCCCTCCCCTAGCCTAGAACAGTGGTGGAACAACAGTACAACATAGGAGAAAACTGTTAAAATCAGTTGGAAAGGGCTTGATTTTTCAGAAAAAAAAAGAAAAAAAAACTGACAAAAAGACAAAACACAATGTATTGATCCAAGAGTTTTCACAGTTACTGAAAACTAATTCATAACTTTACCTTGAATAAAAAATTAATCAATACATATCCAATGGAGTAAGTGTGAAGATGTCATATTAAACAGTCAGAGAAAAACATGATATAGTGCAATGCCAAAATATAGGTAATGACAGGATGTAGGACCATAAGCAGACATATTTAGTGATGTTGAAATTTATTAAAAACAAAATGTTAGTACTGATAAAGATCTCATTACTTTGTTAAATTGATAACCTATAGAATAAGTTTATTCAAAGGATCGTTAAGTTAACATGGAATAGACCTGATCTAATTAAATGCTCTATAGAAGACTTTCAAATTTGTTCATTTTCCCGTACATTTCCTATGTTACAATACTTATGTTATTATGTCGCAGGAAGAATAGATTGTTCATTGATGTCATTTACATCGATTGACCTCATATCAACCAGTGTATCTCATTCATTAAAAACAACTTGAGATTGGTTCTAAGACTACACATACAGCCAAACTTCCAAATATGAGGAATTTAGAAAAGTGGTTACGAAATTCTTGACTTAATAATATTTCAATTATTTGAATTGTTGCATAACGTTTTGTAAAGAATTTCCATTGATATTTGTCACAAATGTTGAGTTCAACTGGTGACAGAGATAATAATTCTATATACATATACCTTACATTTTAGTCAAACTAAAGACAAAAAGTGACGTACTGAAAGAACAAAGTTCCATACCAGGTGAGTAAAGTAATATACAACTCATCTGACTGTTGCTTTGTCATGGCATGCAGGTTATACCTGGTGAGTATAGGAATATACAACTCATCTGACTGTTGTTTGTCATGACATGCAGGTTATACCAGGTGAGTATAGTAATATACAATTCATCTGACTTGTTTGTCATGGCATGAAGGTTATACCAGGTGAGTATAGTAATATACAAATTATCTGACTGTTGTTTGTCATGGCATGCAGGTTATACCAGGTTAGTACAATAATAAAGAACTTATCTGACTATTGCTTTGTCATGGAATGCAGGTTATACCAGGTGAGTATAGGAATATACAACTCATCTGACTGTTGTTTGTCATGGCATGCAGGTTATACCAGGTGAGTATAGTAATATACAACTCATCTGACTTGTTTGTCATGGCATGAAGGTTATACCAGGTGAGTATAGTAATATACAAATTATCTGACTGTTGTTTGTCATGGCATGCAGGTTATACCAGGTTAGTACAATAATAAAGAACTTATCTGACTGTTGCTTTGTCATGGCATGCAGGTTATACCAGGTGAGTATAGGAATATACAACTCATCGGACTGGTGTTTGTCATGGCATGCAGGTTATACCAATGAGTATAGGAATATACAACTCATCTGACTGTTGTTTGTCATGGCATGCAGGTTATACCAGGTGAGTACAATAATAAAGAACATATCTGACTGTTGTTTGTCATGGCATGCAGGTTATACCAGGTGAGTACAATAATATACAACTCATCTGACTGTTGCTTTGTCATGGCATGAAGGTTATACCAGGTGAGTATACATGTAGTAATATACAACTCATCTGACTGTTGTTTGTCATGGCATGCAGGTTAGCACTTGTAATGTTCAGTGTCTTCATTTTTTGTTAATGTTGTACCTCAATATAAGGTTACCTTTGAAAATTTGAGAAAAGTCAATAACTTAAAGTTTTAACCAAATTTGTTGGAAATAATTTATGAAATATTTTTTGAAAAATCTTTACTCTGCTATTTATTTGATGTAAACAGAATCAATTCTCGATTCCTACCAGATTATATTGATGTATCTTCTCTTCTGAAGCTGTAACTACAAACATTTCCACAATTTAAAGCAAAAAACATAGTGAAAAGATCTTCAATTTGATACAATATCAAGCCAGTATTGCATAACAAGTTAAAGGACACAGGCTCCTTGGAATATGTGCTAAATTATCTGTTTGCTTGGGCAAATAATGTGTTAGAATGAGAATTTCTACAAAAAACATTTTACCAGCATATCAATTGTTGTAACCAAAAACCAATATCTGATCAAAACATGTGTCAGAATTGGTTTAAAAAAAAACATGTTAAACAAACATTGTCACTTTATTCGTTGATAAACTGCAAATGTGGACTTCTGATGTTTTTCAGTAAGTGGCTAAAAAAAATCCTGACCAACCTAATTGGTCCTTATAACCTATAATATTTAGATAAGAAACATATACACACTATTTTTTTACCTTATACTATTTTTAGTTTATTAATTTTTATTGTAGAAAATTCAGATACATCTGATGAAGTTTCATCTGCAGTTTATCATATTATAGGTTTGTAACTAACTTAGTAAACTAATTCAATCACAAAATAACTTTGAAAGCCCATAAGTTCTGAATATATTACTTTCTGACAAATATGTAAACTGTTATTTAGACATTAACACTTCTGGAGCATATATCTAGTACACATCATAATGTTTGAAGACCTATTGGAGTACCCTATCATACACAAAGAGTAAGTCAATTTGACCTTTTTACATCTATGACCACCCTTGGGCCAGGGTGCAGATTTTGGAGTATTGCAGCCTGTTATATTTGACCTATATTTTTCACATTATTGACTTCATAAGAAACTTACAATTGTATAACTTGGTTTTTCCGATATTAATTTCTAACAGAATGAAGGTCACTCTAACCCATAGTTTAGGCTTCAGTGACCTATTTACATGTATGTTATTCAAGTTAAAATTTTGAGTCTTGATCTCAGATAGAGGGATAATGATTTTTTAAAGGCAGTGCTTTAATGCCTTTCTAGTTGCCGTGTTAATCTTTCTTTCCGCGATATCCAACTTATCTACGTGGGGAGTCATTAGGCTCCCAAGTAGATCCGGAAAATGTTGATTCTCTCCTCTTCTTATTGTGATATAAAATGTTTTTTGTTTCATTTCATTTACATTGGGAAATAGAGAAACGATCATTGTGTTTTGTTAGTTTTAAAAACTTTTGATATATTTGTATTTTGCATTATAAGCAGTCAACCGATTGACAAACTAGAATTATTTGAATTCCGTGTGGAAAGAGGTCGGGTTAATTTCGAGTGTTATCTGCAATCTAGATGTTTATAAATCATTTCAGTCGTTGATATAATAATTAAAGGTCGACTGAACATGAATTATATTATACAATTTAAGGCGCATTTCTGTTTATGCACGTGAACCCATCTAACGTTATTGATTGTTATTTCGCAGTTATATAAAGTAGCAAATTATCGTTCCTGAATAGGTGGCGCCGTGGTAGCCGATCCTGTTCTTAATTTTCCGGTTTCTGCACTGTGCAACTATACAGTTGCATTTTTAATTAACGATGCCAAGTACTTGTTGTTGTGTACCTGGATGTCATTTAAGAGGAGGACATGCATTTCCAAATGACTTAAAAAGAAGGAAAAGTTGGATCAACGCCATGGCCCATTCGCAGATTGGACGAGAACACGATGAAATCGTGGAGTCCATCTCAATCAGCTGTTCAGCCTGTTGTTTGCAAGGCACATTTTACTGAAAAAGACTACGTGCAGGAAACTATTCATGGTAAAACTCTATTTTCTTTTTAAAATATATAGTTATATATGTAATCGCCATGCGAATAAACCAAAGTCTGTTTACAACTGCAATTATCGTTTTAGATAAAAGGGGGTGGTTAATTCAAGACGTCATAATTTTTTGGATTACGATGCAATGTGATCTGTTTGAGATTTTTTGGTGCTTGCTACAATTATAATGATTTCTTACAAGAGGTATATCATACTGAGAATTATTTTAGCAGTAATTATGCTAATGTTATAATGACAGGAATGCATAAGCTATGCCTCATAGACTTTCTTGAAAAATATCAATGACAATGTTAACAGGAACAAAACAATGACATGCTCTCATCTATATTATAGTTATTTAGGTACAAACAATGTATGTTTGTTGCATAAGTCTCTCATTGTTTGTCCTTTGGATTTACATAACATACATTTTGATGTACATTGAATCAGGCTAACATAGTTTTATCCAGATTGTAATGAATAAATCTAGTTAATATTTTGCCAGGTAGTACAAAGTATGCATTGCTAATGGAAGTTCATTTAATTATAAAAAAACTAATGTTTTATAACCTTTTTCAGGGCGCAAACCCACCATGCAGAGACTTAATTCTACTGCCATTCCCAGCCTATTTTCCTGGACCAAGCAAGAGACTGAATCGTCCGCAAAAAGAAAAATCAGGGCAGGTTCCTGTGAAAACAAAAGAACTAAGTTTCAAGTTTTATTAAATCAGGAAAATCAATACAAAGTATAATGATGTCTTCCCCCACATTAACATGATATTACATCAGATAGATAAATATATATTATGTATGACAAAATATCAAATCAAGGTTAAAACTAAACTTGATGAATATTGTAGTAGAAATCTAGAGGAAAGTTTTGATTGTAAAGTTGGTTTTCCTGAAGAAGTCATTCATACTGCAGACAGGATTTATGACTGTCCACCACAAACTGCCGAGCTAATGTTGAGCTTCACAGATGGAATTACGCAAACACCATCAATGCCTATATATTCAGCAGAGAATTTTGAAATGAAGACACGTGACACAGCCATGCATTTTTATACCTGTTTAGAGTTGTATACTACAATTTTATTTGTTTTGACCACACTTGGTCCAGCAGCACATTGTTTGAGATACATATATTTTCAAATTGATAGGGTGTCATTTGAAAATCAGTTTTTTTATGACTTTGATGAAATTGAGGCATTATACAACCAACTTTGAACTGTTCAGATTCTAGATTGAAACTAGTGTTAAGAATGTTGTGTAAACATGGATTGTTTTTATTTTTAAACAGTGGCGTGAGGCTAACACTTGGCCATTTAGTGGTTAAGTCAGGTATTTTTCGCCATCCAACTTCAAATTAAAGTTTCCTACAACTTGGATTATTATTGACAGCACAGAATATCCCGTGATAAAACCTAAAGCTCCTAGAGCTCAGGCAACCTTTTCATCATATAAAAACAGAAACACTGAAAATACTCGTACATGTATGTTCGACACCTGGTGGTTTAGTCATCTATGTCTCTAATGCATATGTTGGTTGTACCAGTGACTGTGAAATAGTTGAAAGATGTAGAATAGTTCAATTATGTGATCCAGGTGACAGTGTGATGGCAGACAAAGGTTTAAATGTGCAAGATTTGTTTGCTCACTTTTTTCAAAAAAAGAAACAGAATTAGTTCCAAAACTCATATACGGGATAGAAAAGTCTCCAATTAACACGTGCACATAGAGCTAATTATTGGACTTGGCAAAACATACAAAATTCTAATAAATCCTATGAATGGAACTGAAACAAAACTTTCATCTGAAATAACATTTAGTTGTTTTATGTTGTGTAATTTTAGAACTTGTATTGTGCCAACATGACATGGCCAAAGGATGCATAAATAAAAGTGACGCAATGAAGTTTGTTCTGATATATACATGTATTTATTTACAATTACATGCACATGTAAATTGTAATGCATATAAAAATAAGGAGATGTGGTATGATATTCAGTGAGTTTATCGAACCAAAGTGCATAAGAAATGGGTTAAGCAGTTACAGGTGTTACTGTCACCGTACAATCTCCAACAATGAGAAAAACTTGTACCGTGTAAAAAATTTCAGAGAAAATTTACAACTAAGCTTTGTTGTCTCACCTTGACTTTGGTGAATTTTTTATATCTGTTGATGTAAATATAAAAAAGAAGATGTGGTATGATTGCCAATGAGACAACTCTCCACAAGAGACCAAACGACACAGAAATTAACAGCTATAGGTCACAGTACGGCCTTCAACAATGAGCAAAGCACATACTGCACAGTGAGCTATAAAAGTCCCGAAATGACAATGTAAAACAATTCAAACAAGAAAACTAACGGCCTAATTATGTACAAAAAATGAACGAATAACAAATATGCAACACATAAACAAACCACAACCACTGAATTACAGGCTCCTGACTTGGGATAGGCACATACATGTACATACAGAATGTGGCGGGGTTAAACATGTTAGCGGGATCCCAACCCACCCCCTAACCTGGAACAGTGGTGTAACAGTACAATATAAGAACGAACTATAATCATGATAATAATCAGTTGAAAGAGGCTTAACTCATCAGATGGATAAATACAAATACAAGTGGACGTGGCCGGGTAGTTGTACATCCAAACAACAAAAAGACACTAAGTACAGATCTGAGAGTACTCGCATTTACTGACAGCTAGTTCAAAGCCACTAACAACTGATAAAAAAATCTTGCATCTAAGACTAAATTATCAATCCGTAAGCTCCCTTTAGAATTTTATAAATTTTAGATTTTACATTTCTGAGTTATGGGGTTTTATTCATTAACAAAGGGGGGATTTTCCAGTTTTTGGACAACTCAAAAATGCTTTAAGCAGTTCGCATGAAACTTTGGTGAATTATTTATAGCTATTGATGTAATCTCCCTATTGATTTTCATAAATTTCAAATATGACATTGAGAAGAAATTGAACTTCATTTGTTTATAGTCTGGCAACAGATTTATTAAGTATTGCGCAACAGCACAGTGTATTGCACAACAGCAAGAAATCTTTAATTGAATATAAATTCAATTCATATAACCAATTTCAAGTTCTTTGACTACATTTATTCAGAAACTTTAATATGTCAAATATTTAATTACAATCCAAATTCAGACCTGTATCAAGCTTGAATATTGTGTCCATTTTTGCCCCAACTGTTCAGTGTTGGACCTCTGCGGGTGTATCCAGCTGCGCTCAGCGAATCAGTTTATTTCTTAATTAAGAACTCCTTTTTGTCGAGCCTGCGACTTTTGTCGCAGAAAGCTTGACATAGGGATAGTGATCCGTTGGCAGTGTTAGCTAACTTCTTAAAAGCTTTATATTTTAGAAGGTGGAAGGTCTGGATGCTTCATACTTTGTATATGGATGCCTCATGTTACGAAATTTCCGTCAGTCACATGTCCAATGTCCTTGACCTCATTTTCATGGTTCAGTGACTACTTGAAAAAAAAGTTAAGATTTTTTGTAATGTTAAATTCTCTCTTATTATAAGTAATAGGATAACTATATTTGGTATGTGCGTACCTTGCAAGGTCCTCATGCCCGTCAGACAGTTTTCACTTGACCTCGACCTCATTTCATGGATCAGTGAACAAGGTTAAGTATTGGTGGTCAAGTCCATATCTCAGATACTATAAGCAATAGGTCTAGTATATGCAGTGTATGGAAGGACTGTAAGGTGTACATGTCCAACTGGCAGGTGTCATCTGACCTTGACCTCATTTTCATGGTTCAGTGGTTATAGTTAAGTTTTTGTGTTTTGGTCTGTTTTTTTTTATACTGTATGCAATAGGTCTAATATATTTGGTGTATGGAATGATTGTAAGGTGTTCATGTCTAGCTGGCAGGTGTCATCTGACCTTGACCTCATTTTCAAGGTTCAGTGGTCAAAGTTAAGTTTTTGAGTTTTGGTCTTTTTTCTAATACTATATGCAATAGTTCAACTATATTTGGTGTATGGAAATATTTTATGATCTATTTGTCAGTCACGCAGGTTTTTTTTTACCTTGACCTCATTTTCAAGGTTCATTGCTCAGTTTTAAGTTTTTGTGTTTTGGTCTGTTTTTCTTAAACTATAAGCAATAGGTCAACTATATTTGTTGTATGGAAGAATTGTTAGCTGTACATGCCTGCCTAGCATGGTTCATCTGACCTTGACCTTGACCTCATTTTCTTAGTTCATTGGTCAATGTTTAGTTTACTTGGTTAATGTTAAGTTTATGTGACAGTTGTAATAAAGCTTTATATTTAGGACTATCAACATAATATCAATGATTAGTAAAGAAGGCGAGACATTTCAGCTTGTGCACTCTTGTTTCATTCATAAATTACTTTATACTTGGAAATATAATTTTGCTTGGAGTTATAGTTTCTAAAAAAAGTATTGTCATTGAAAGAGTTGACATGTTGCAATGTACATTTATTCTACATAGTTCTATGGTACCAAATCAAAAGTTTATATAAAAGAAAGAAGTCAAAGGTTTCCCATCATAGTTTAGTTACATACATTTTTTTTGTACCTGAGGTCGTTGAATATAGATCATTATATAAATAAGGAGATGTGTTATGATTGCCAATGAAACAACTATCATCCATACATTGTACTTACCAGTAACAAACCACATTTGCAAAGTTGAATAAAATACAGTTGATAACATTTATTTATTACTAAAAAGAAAATGCCAAACTATTTTAAACAGTATTTGACTATTAACATAGATAAAAAAGGTACAAACTGGACATAATGCACTAGTTCATAAACAAGTGAGAACAATCGCCTTCATATAGTGCTCAGAATATGACATTCATAAAACTTGTTCAATATCATTAGAGAACTCTAAATCTTAAATACTGAAAGCCACCTCTGATAAGTACAATGTACTTTGCAAGAATATGATATAACTGGACTAAAAATACACACAACCTGTAATTAACTGCCTTTACAGCGCTTTCGCGCTTTGATTTATAAAAGGGCATGCATGGTTATTGATTTTTTTTCAATAGGGGGCCAGCAAGGTCACTAAATTTGATTGATAAGAGTACCAATATTAAATGGCAGGTACCCAACATTTTAGAAATGTATATGTCCGGCAAGGTCTTATTTTGGTTTGACTAATTAATAATTGTCACATCCAAACTAAAAACCTAAAAGTACAAATAAAATCCTCTAAGTTAAATAAAACATTTTTCTGCTAACTGTATATTTTGGACACTGACGTGACGTGCTGAACATGGGATTTGAGCTCAAATTACAAAAACACCCCCCATTCATAAACTGAATTTCTTGTGAAAATCACGACCAATATTTATTTTTCATTGCCAAATCATAACCCATTTATATATTTATCAGTTATCACTGTGATAACTGAGAAATATGTAAATGGGTTATGATTTTGCCATGAAATATAAATATTGGTCGTGATTTTCATATACAATTTTTGACTTCTTAATTTGATTTAAAAGATAAAACAGCAAATATCAAATTGAAAGATGAAAATTACTGACCAATTGACATTTTACCTTGGTGAAATTGTAACAACATTGATGTATTTGACATATCAAAAAAAGGACCTGTTCCAGTGGCATGTCTGTGTAAACCTTATCTTACCTTCTATTCCAGTGGCATGTCTGTGTAAACCTTATCTTACCTTCTATTCCAGTGGCATGTCTGTGTAAACCTTATCTTACCTTCTATTCCAGTGGCATGTCTGTGTAAACCTTATCTTACCTCCTATTCCAGTGGCATGTCTGTGTAAACCTTATCTTATCTCCTATTCCATACGCATGTCTGTGTAAACCTCATCTTACCTCCTATTCCAGTGGCATGTCTGTGTAAACCTTATCTTACCTCCTATTCCAGTGGCATGTCTGTGTAAACCTTATCTTACCTCCTATTCCAGTGGCATGTCTGTGTAATCCTTATCTTACCTCCTATTCCAGTGGCATGTCTGTGTAAACCTTATCTTACCTCCTATTCCAGTGGCATGTCTGTGTAAACCTTATCTTACCTCCTATTCCAGTGGCATGTCTGTGTAAACCTTATCTTACCTCCTATTCCAGTGTCATGTCTGTAAACCTTATCTTACCTCCTATTTCAGTGGCATGTCTGTGTAAACCTTATCTTACCTCCTATTCCAGTGTCATGTCTGTAAACCTTATCTTACCTCCTATTCCAGTGGCATGTCTGTGTAAACCTTATCTTACCTCCTATTCCAGTGTCATGTCTGTAAACCTTATCTTACCTCCTATTCCAGTGGCATGTCTGTGTAAACCTTATCTTACCTCCTATTCATTTCTAGGAATATTATTGGTTAAAAGTGACTGCATGGAGACCATGTATATTTAATATGGGGTTACCTGTTGGTGACCTTCTGCTGTTGTCTGTTCTATGGTCGGGTTGTTGTCTCTTTGACACATTCCCCATTTCCATTCTCAATTTTGTTTAATAGGCATGGTTGATTTTAATGCACAGTTAGTAAGGGTGTTACACATCCTTTATAAAAACAACATGGTGTTGAAGAAAAATCTGAAACATTTTGCCTAGACAACAGATGAAGACATTGATGATGAACGATTGAAAAAATGCAGAAAACACATTAAAAGCTAACAAGTTGTTATTGTTGACATTTGTTTTTTTATAGACCAATGGAATTAGGTTCTTCATATTGAAGACTTGATCACTTTGATAGGCTACTAGGCACATGTTAAGATAGTCAGTAAGATAAATTCGTAACACAGTGTGCTGGTGACCTAATACAATATATATGGGGTCAGTAAATTCTATATGGGGTTCGAGCTCGATCTCACCTCATATGGAGTTATATATATATCGTATTAGGTCATTAAGTCACTAACACATTGTGTTACTTATAAGAAAAGATCCCCTTGTGCTTAATAAGTCTGGAATAAACAATATGATAAATGGAAATGGACCATGGTGTCCATAACACCTTAGACATTGGAAACAAGTGCAATATTGTGTTAGGAAAGGCCTGAAATAGATGACAAGTGTGGTCCCTCTATTTTAGGCTAGCACAGACATTTAATTTCACACACTGTTTTAGACAGCCAAAAAATAATAAGAATGTTGTATCAACCAGTATATGAACACAACATGCAATTAACATCTGTTTACATCAATAATTGATCTACCGACTTTTGTCAAATCTGCAGTGGTCAGAAAAGTCTTAATACTAGCTTGCCCAAGTTTGTAAACAGATAGAATAATCTGTCAAGGCAGTGGTCAGAAAATTCTTAATACTTGTTTGCCAGGATTTGAAAATGGATAGAATAATCAGTCAAGGCATTGGTCAGAAAAGTCTTCATACTTGTTTGCCAAGGTTTGTAAACGGATAGAATAATCTAGTCAAGGCAGTGGTCAGAAAAGTCTTCATACTTGTTTGCCGGGGTTTGTAAACGGATAGAATAATCTGTCAAGGCAGTGGTTAGAAAAGTCTCAATGCTTGTTAACAGATAGTATAATCTGTCAAGGCAGTGGTCAGAAAAAGTCTCAATGCTTGTTTGCCAGGGTTTGTAAATGGATAGAATAATCTGTCAAGGCAGTGGTCAGAAAAGTCTCAATGCTTGTTTGCCAGGGTTTGTAAACAGATAGTATAATCTGTCAAGGCAGTGGTCAGAAAAGTCTCAATGCTTGTTTGCCAGGGTTTGTAAACAGATTTTATAATCTGTCAAGGCAGTGGTCAGAAAAATCTCAATTTTTGTTTGTCAGGGTTTGTAAACAGATTGTATAAACTGTCAAGGCAGTGGTCAGAAAAGTCTTAATACTTGTTTGCCAGGATTTGTAAACAGATAGAATATTCTGTCAAGGCAGTGGTCAGAAAAGTCTTAATACTTGTTTGCCAGGATTTGTAAATGGATAGAATAATCTGTCAAGGCAGTGGTCAGAAAAGTCTTCAAACTTTTTTGTCAAGGTTTGTAAACAGATAGAATACTCTAGTCAAGGCAGTGGTCAGAAAAGTCTTCATACTTGTTTGCCAGGGTTTGTAAACGGATAGAATAATCTGTCATGGCAGTGATCAGAAAAGTCTTGATACTTGTATTCCAAGGTTTGTAAACAGATAGAATAATCTGTCAAGGCAGTGGTCAGAAAAGTCTTGATACTTTTTTGTCAAGGTTTGTAAACAGATAGAATACTCTAGTCAAGGCAGTGGTCAGAAATGTCTCAATACTTGTTTGCCAGGGTTTGTAAACAGATAGTATAATCTGTCAAGGCAGTGGTCAGAAAAGTCTCAATACTTGTTTGCCAGGGTTTGTAAACGGATAGTATAATCTGTCAAGGCAGTGGTCAGAAAAGTCTCAATGCTTGTTTGCCAGGGTTTGTAAACAGATAGAATAATCTGTCAAGGCAGTGGTTAGAAAAGACTCAATGCTTGTTTGCCAGGGTTTGTAAACAGATAGTATAATCTGTCAAGGCAGTGGTCAGAAAAGTCTTAATACATGTTTGCCAGGGTTTGTAAACAGATAGAATAATCTGTCAAGGCAGTGGTCAGAAAAGTCTCAATGCTTGTTTGCCAGGGTTTGTAAACGGATAGTACAAATGTATAATCTGTCAAGGCAGTGGTCAGAAAGTCTCAATGCTTGTTTGCCAGGGTTTGTAAATGGATAGAATAATCTGTAAAGCTAGTGGTCAGAAAAGTCTCAATGCTTGTTTGCCTGGGTTTGTAAACGGATAGAATAATCCGTCAAAGCAGTGGTTAAAAAAGTCTCAATGCTTGTTTGCCAGGATTTGTAAACAGATAGAATAATCTGTCAAGGCAGTGGTTAGAAAAGTCTCAATACTTGTTTGCCAGGGTTTGTAAACAGATAGTATAATCTGTCACGGCAGTGGTCAGAAAAGTCTCAATGCTTGTTTGCCAGGGTTTGTAAACGGATAGTATAATCTGTCAAGGCAGTGGTCAGAAAAGTCTCAATACTTGTTTGCAAGGGTTTGTAAACGGATAGAATAATCTTGCAAGGCAGTGGTCAGAAAAGTCTCAATACTTGTTTGCCAGGGTTTGTAAACGGATAGTATAATCTGTCAAGGCAGTGGTCAGAAAAGTCTCAATACTTGTTTGCCAGGGTTTGTAAACAGATAGAATAATCTGTCAAGTTAGTAATCCACCTATGAACATTTCATATAGTTATAATAATGTTGTTATTTATGATATTTATTAAAGTTACATTGTAATATTAGAAGACAGATTTGTAAAAGCAACTTTGCTTGTTCCTGAATCCTAGATATTTATTTCATGTGTATTATAATATTATATGATGATTTATCTGAATAAATATTGTTTAAACTATTGCAGAAGATAATTTCACAAAACAGAATACTCGTACTACTTCAGAAAAGACACCTCAAAGATTTGGTCAGACTAATTTACAAACAGCATCAGCTCCTTCTATTTCAGGTATTTAAATATTGTTTATTCTGATATTGTCTTTTTATATTGTGTTAATTGACAATTGTCAAAGTTACTAAATGATGTTATAGCTACAGATAGGTATTTCTTGGACAACTTATACCATACAAATCATTATTCATATGTTACATACATATATTTAACATGTCTAACGTTATTTAAAGGAAACTCTCTGTACACATCACTGTAAATAGAGAAGTGAATTTGAAGTATATAAATTATTCATTTCACTCAACATGGTAATTAAAACTGCAAATTTAATTCCATTATCTATCGTCATATACATATAAATATTTTCTAACATATAAACATTTAGCTTCATGCATCCAAATATTGGTACAGTTTCTGTGTGCTTTCATGGAGGTTCCTTTTAAGGTTAACAGTTGTTTTTTTACTCACAATCATGTATTGAATATTTTACAAAGAAGAAAAAGATTGTTCTGCTTTGGTAAAACATGTAAAAACTTCTTTTAAGGCATGAACAACATAGCATTTTACTGTGATTTAAACCTTTATAGGGATATAGGCATCAATTATATAGACATACAACTATTGGAAAGCATATATAAAATCCAGCATGTATTATGTATGCTACAGTATTTTATTTTCTGTTTGACATTGCATTGTTTTTCCAGTGAGAATAAACATACAAACATCTATTGAAATGCCACTTTTATGTACATTTTGTAACACAAATCAGCACAGCTTTTTCAGAAATATATTTTTGCACTTGTTCTTCTGTTTAAACTTATAAATAAGAAACAACTTTTTATTTTGCAGAGTCAGTATTAGAAGTTGAAAAGGAAAAGCTTGAAATTGAAAGAGAAAAGCTGGCTTTAGAAAAAGAAAAAATTGCCATGAAAAGAGAAAAGCTGCAAATGGAAAAAGAAAAGATGAAAATGAAAAAAAGAAGCCTTGAATTATTTGAGGAATATGTAACTTTAAAAAAAGTCAAATTTACAAATGCTGTTTCCGAGGCATGTGAAGTATCTCCAGTAATTGTGACATGTAATTATTAGGCAATACATACAAGAAGAGAAAAGGAAGAATAGACTTTAAATTTATGAATTATATCTACTGACCATAGATGAAAATGATGAATATAATGATTGGTTTAAAAATAAAACACTGCCACATAAAAGCTCTTTTAACTGTTTGCATGGAAATGTATGTTTCAATGGATTTGTAAAAGTTGAAGCCTTTGGCCAAAAAATTGTGAAACAAGAAAATTCAAAGGAATTGGATAATTCTGGATTTCTCATTATGCAAAATGTCATTAAAATAGACAAAAATTCTAAATGATTATTAACTAAGTGATTTTAATGGGATAAAATATAATGTGATCTGTTTTGTATTTTGAAAAATGAAAATTTGTGATTTAAAAATCTTTTCCACTCAAACAACAAAACCAATTTCAACCAAAATTGGTCTGAATGATCCTAAGACTGTTTATCATAACTTTTGGTTGATTGGTTTTGGTCATGGCTGTCATGGATAAAAATAGAACATGTGTAAAATGGAAATTTTGGATATCATAAGAGTCATAATTGATAGGGAGAATTGGAGGGACAAAAATGATCAAAATGAAAATCTACCTATTCTCCTTTAACATCAAATTTATCAAGAGTTTTTCCCCCTATTATGAAAATTTCTGACAAAATAAGATTTTCCCGCCATTTTCTAAGCAAAAATGGTCATGACTACATGATCTACAACATACAATTATATTGCATTATTCTTTTACATAGGATGTTATTAGAACACATACTTACAGCATATGTTTTAATGTACAATTGTATCAATCTTAGTTGAGATCAATCAGTTGAATCTGTATTTGTTCTTCAATTAAACAATTTTTCAAAAAAATTTTGGATGATACATTTTAACAATCTTAGTTGAGTACAACCAGTCGAATCTGTATTTTTTCTTTTCAAGCAATTTTTAGATATAATACACTGTTTCTTAGTGTTTTAGCATTGGCAGGATCATTATAAGGTACAGAATAATTGTCTCCATTGTCAATGACCAAATCATCTGTTAAGTCTGGTAGAGGTAGTTAGTCATCTTTACCTGATACCTCTGTTGTGCAGTTTGTTCCAGGTGTAAATAGAAATCATCCTCTCAAGTTTTGATATGCAAACGCTTCAAATAAAAAATAAGAAATTTTGCACTTTCATGGATTAAAGAAGTTTTTACTCCATACCTAATTATACCCCACTCTAGGAGTGAGGGCTATATTGCAATCACCTAATGTCTCTCTCTCTTTATTCAAATTTTGTTTTTTGTCTCCCTTTTCTCAGAGTGATTTAACATACTTTACTATATTGTTGAATCACCAAATCAGTATCTGATTGTGTGATATACTTGCAGTTTAAGTGATAGGCTTTTTTTTAATAGATATGCAAAATGTGTTCACTTTAGTCTTTTACTTGAAAATTAACTATATTTCAAATGCATGTTTATATTGAAATGTATTCATGATTTTATTCCATTGAATTTTCTACAGAGATTCAACTTGTGGTTATAACTAGTATATATATTATTATTTGGATGTTTTGTAATAAATGAATAGTAAATAAACATCTGGTATGAGAACCAAAAAACAAATTACAAATAAATCATTGTGATAAAAATGAAAAAAATATTTATGTTTTGATTTTATTGTGGAATTATCATCACATAATCCACTTCTGTGTTCAAGAACCTCTTGTAACTGCTTGTTTAAAATTATGGAAATGTGGTAAGATTGCCAAATAGACAACTATCTACCAGAGACCAAAGGAAGAGGATATAAGCAACTAAAAGTCACAAACAATGAGCAAAACCAATACTGTATAGTCAGCTATAAAAGGCCCAGGTATAACAAAATGTGAAATAAATCAAAAGTGAAAACCAAGCTTGATTTATAATAAAACAATAAATAAAAAAACATATGACCGACAACAATCAATGACAACCACTGATTTACAGGCTTCCTACAAAAAAACAATCTAAGACAAATAACTAATAAATAGATCATGTTTTCCCAGACCTCAATGTCAATCAGTTTATATAGAACAAAGGACAAATATTGCTTTTAGTATCCAAGATACAGACTTTACCAAGAAACTTGGGCTTTATCACTGATCTATGAAAGGGGTCGAGGTCAGCTGAACACTGTCTGACAGACATGTAGACCTTGCAAGGATCAAATTTACCAAATAAGGTTATCCTATTACTTTTAACAAGTGAGTATTTCACATGAAAAAAAAGTCTCTGAACCATGAAAATGAGATGAAGTCAAGGACAATGATACACAGAAACTTCATAACACAAGGCATTTGCATACAGGGTATGAAGCATCCTACCTTCTGAAATATAAAGCTTTATATACAAATAGTTAATGCTGATGATGCTGCCGCCGACAGATTGTAATCCCTATGTCACATTCTGCAACTTTCATCTCGGGCCAGACAAAAATGACTTAGGCAAGTGGAGTTCTTGAAAATATTGAAGGAAATCAAAATCTTGTGGACATGCACATCTTCATTATATATTTCAATTGATCTACAAGATAAAAAGGTTACACCTTGTAAGCTGGTAGAAAAGGATATAGATAGACACCATATTCCTGAAATTTGAAGGGAAAAACTTACAAGGGCATGGGCAGCTTTTCAAGCACTTTAATTTCAGAGTGTCACTCAAATATTTTAATTCAGAAGATGTCTTATCATAAAGTGGATGACAAAAATTTCTTAAATCTTTAAAATCGGAGCCAAGAATCCTAGCAGATTGTAAATACTGATGACAGTATTCCTCTTGTAGTGGTCATTTATCTTCTTAAAGCTTTGAATTAGGTAATAGTTTGTGTTTTCTTCTTAAGTTTAGCTGATGTTGCAACAGATAATGTAATAGTTATCTACAAATAGAGTTCTTCTTCAATAGAATGTTCAAAACAAGTGATTAATTTGCTTGTTAAGTTATGTTTGCTCATACATTGGAATTTGGCCAGTTATTATTTGTGGAGGAAGCTCCAATCCCAAGAAAGAACTACTGACCTTAAACAGGAAAACTGGTAATCCTAGTCAATTAAGATTGGAGTCACTTGGGGGGAGGGTTTAATTCACAACCTTAGTGTTGATAGGCTAGTGATACTGTAGATATACTACTTAGACCACATTTGTAAGTGTAACACCTTACAAATAATCTGTTACTTAGAAGCTTACTTTTTATGATGAAAATAAAACTTCATCTAACAAGATATATAAACAAGGTAAAAATACGTCTCACGTATACAGGAGTTAGACCCTTGTTTGAGGGACATAACTCTTCCAATCACGGGTATGTTAGTGTCAACATAGTCATGTGTGAGGCCATTCAAAACAAAAGCAAAAATAACAGGTGAATTTTATTCACAGAAAATGGTGTATAATAATACAATAATGAAAGCAGTTAACCAACATTTAACTCTTAACAGTAAATAAATCTTCAACATAAATTCCAGACTATATCTCAGAAAAAATTTCGACTGAAAAATAATAAATATTATAAAAATACAGCACTTTTTTAAGTTTTAATACTTTTGGTGTACAGCACTTTTTCATATAAACAAGAGTGCACACGCTGAAATGTCTCGCCTTCTTTACTAATCATTGATATTATGTTGATAGTCCTAAATATAAAGCTTTATTACAACTGTCACATAAACTTAACATTAACCAAGTAAACTAAACATTGACCAATGAACCATGAAAATGAGGTCAAGGTCAGATGAACCATGCTAGGCAGGCATGTACAGCTAACAATTCTTCCATACAACAAATATAGTTGACCTATTGCTTATAGTTTAAGAAAAACAGACCAAAACACAAAAACTTAACACTGAGCAATGAACCTTGAAAATGAGGTCAAGGTCAAATAAAACCTGCGTGACTGCCAAATAGATCATAAAATATTTCCATACACCAAATATAGTTGAACTATTGCATATAGTATTAGAAAAAAAGACCAAAACTCAAAAAACTTAACTTTGACCACTGAACCATGAAAATGAGGTCAAGGTCAGATGACACCTGCCAGCTAGACATGAACACCTTACAATCATTCCATACACCAAATATATTAGACCTATTGCATACAGTATAAAAAAAACCAGACCAAAACACAAAAACTTAACTATAACCACTGAACCATGAAAATGAGGTCAAGGTCAGATGACACCTGCCAGTTGGACATGTACACCTTACAGTCCTTCCATACACTGCATATACTAGACCTATTGCTTATAGTATCTGAGATATGGACTTGCCCACCAAAACTTAACCTTGTTCACTGATCCATAAAATGAGGTCGAGGTCAAGTGAAAACTGTCTGACGGGCATGAGGACCTTGCAAGGTACGCACATACCAAATATAGTTGAACTATTGCATATAGTATTAGAAAAAAAGACCAAAACTCAAAAACTTAACTTTGACCACTGAACCATGAAAATGAGGTCAAGGTCAGATGACACCTGCCCGCTAGACATGTACACCTTACAATCATTCCATACACCAAATATAGTAGACCTATGGCAAACAGTATAAGAAAAACAGACCAAAACACAAAAACTTAACTATAACCACTGAACCATGAAAACGAGGTCAAGGTCAGATGACACCTGCCAGTTGGACATGTACACCTTACAGTCCTTCCATACACCGAATATACAAGACCTATTGCTTATAGTATCTGAGATATGGACTTGCCCACCAAAACTTAACCTTGTTCACTGATCCATAAAATGAGGTCGAGGTCAAGTGAAAACTGTCTGACGGGCATGAGGACCTTGCAAGGTACGCACATACCAAATATAGTTGAACTATTGCATATAGTATTAGAAAAAAAGACCAAAACTCAAAAACTTAACTTTGACCACTGAACCATGAAAATGAGGTCAAGGTCAGATGACACCTGCCCGCTAGACATGTACACCTTACAATCATTCCATACACCAAATATAGTAGACCTATGGCAAACAGTATAAGAAAAACAGACCAAAACACAAAAACTTAACTATAACCACTGAACCATGAAAACGAGGTCAAGGTCAGATGACACCTGCCAGTTGGACATGTACACCTTACAGTCCTTCCATACACCGAATATACAAGACCTATTGCTTATAGTATCTGAGATATGGACTTGACCACCAAAACTTAACCTTGTTCACTGATCCATGAAATGAGGTTGAGGTCAAGTGAAAACTGTCTGACGGGCATGAGGACCTTGCATGGTACGCACATACCAAATATAGTTGAACTATTGCATATAGTATTAGAAAAAAAGACCAAAACTCAAAAACTTAACTTTGACCACTGAACCATGAAAATGAGGTCAAGGTCAGATGACACCTGCCCGCTAGACATGTACACCTTACAATCATTCCATACACCAAATATAGTAGACCTATGGCAAACAGTATAAGAAAAACAGACCAAAACACAAAAACTTAACTATAACCACTGAACCATGAAAACGAGGTCAAGGTCAGATGACACCTGCCAGTTGGACATGTACACCTTACAGTCCTTCCATACACCGAATATACAAGACCTATTGCTTATAGTATCTGAGATATGGACTTGCCCACCAAAACTTAACCTTGTTCACTGATCCATGAAATGAGGTTGAAGTCAAGTGAAAACTGTCTGACGGGCATGAGGACCTTGCAAGGTACGCACATACCAAATATAGTTATCCTATTACTTATAATAAGAGAGAATCTAACATTACAAAAAATCTGAACTTTTTTTTCAAGTAGTCACTGAACCATGAAAATGAGGTCAAGGACATTGGACATGTGACTGACGGAAACTTCGTAACATGAGGCATCCATATACAAAGTATGAAGCATCCAGACCTTCCACCTTCTAAAATATAAAGCTTTTAAGAAGTTAGCTAACGCCGCCGCCGGATCACTATCCCTATGTCGAGCTTTCTGCGACAAAAGTCGCAGGCTCGACAAAAATTCTTGTTTCAAAACAAGGTAATTACGTTTCACTATTCTGTTCATACAACATTCTAGATTATGCTTAACAACCTTTTTTTACAATTTATCATTTCAAAAAATATATGACTACTATGTTTTTTCTGGGAGAAATTTTAATCAATTTCTGCACTAATTACAATATTATATTCAAGAGGCAAATTAAGACTTTTATGAGTAAAACATCAGTTTCATTGTATCTTTTAGTATGACTGGTCCTTTTTTTTAGTTGCTATTAAAGAACATCATCTGCCATTTGCAAATCCTCAAAACTTTTTTTTTTTAAATGAAGGTTTCATGTAAGTGAAATTGCTTCAATGTTATCATGTAAAAGATAAAAGTTGACACAAATTACCAATAGCACTAGTTCTTCAGATAAAATAGGTTTTACAAATAGCTATTAAGCACCCAAAAAATAGTATGGAAATGGACGTACTGTAAGCCTCCCAACAAAACATTTTTGTCAGAGATCTTCCATTTTGATATTTGAAAAGTTGAAAGCTCTATTTCTGGTTGTATTGGGTTTTTGGATTACTCCTCCATTGCCTTATACCTCAATATCTTTATTCATTTTTACTCATATATACCTAACGCATCAATGATGTAGCAAATTTCTGTCGAATGTTTTTCAAATATTTTGATAATTTAGAATAGCTGAAAATTATGAGTACTTGATGAATATATAGACATAAATTTCCAAACTAGCATAGTCAGTAAATAACTTATCAGTATAAAGTAATAAAATAACTGTAGATTTGAATTATAATACATAAAACATAATATTTAATATAAATAATTTCTTTTCAAACTGGTAAAAACTATAAATAACTTAAAATTTGAATATTAAATACAAAAATACTGAAAGGAGATTTAAATTAATATTGTATTTGCCAACCTGTAATTTTTTTTGAATGCCCATTTAAATATCTTGTCTTCCTGTTGTAAATAGAATAAGCGTGACATCTTGCTAGTATTGCATGTAAATAATCAACAACAGTTATATTTTGAAAAAAATACTGAGCCAAATAAACATCAGAAAAACACCACAAAACTACAAAGATGAAATACATTCAATGCAAACAAATATATGCATCCGTGTTGAAGAATGCACTTTGACCTATAATGGTTTACTTTTATAAATTTTGACTTGGATGGAGAGTTGTCTCATTGGCACTCATACCACATCTTCTTATTTCTATATACATATAGGAATTTTTTTAAACTATAAAAGAACACCTATGTGGGAAAAAAAATTACACTAGTTATATCTTTTGTGTTGTACATTAAGGGACAAAGAATTTCGTCTTTAAGATTATTTCTTTTTAAAAAAAAAATGATGAAAATTTCATATTTTGTCTCATATTGGTGATTGGGAAATATTGAGAACATGCAAGTAACACAATAATAATTGCATGAGAGGTGCTGTTCATACAGACACACACAGTGGTAAATCATTTAGTTAGTACTTGCATGTGCTTTATATTAACCGATCCAAAAAATATATTAGTTATGTCTGTCAACAAAAAAAATATGAAATATTCCATATCAAATACTAAGAAAACACTACAATAAGATTTTTTTAGTTTGTTTAAAAGTCTCATTGAAATTCAGTTTATAGTTTAAAGTGAGAAAAAGGTTAAAAGGTATATCTTGGCAAGCAAAAATTGGTTAAAGAAAGACAAGCAACAGCATGGTCAAAAGATAAAAGTAAAAAGTCATACAACACTACATAGAAACCTAAGCTGATATCTTTTCCCTTTTGTTCATATTTCAAACTCAATATTTTGTTTTGGGAAAACCTCAAAAATCATTTGGATAAAAAAAAATAAAGCAGAAAATGGACAACTTCAATAGATACTTTAGATTTTCTGAAAGATTTATTCAAAATTCAATTACTGGATTAGGGGTGGCCGTAGATATATACAAAGAGAAACAATGGACACTATACACACTCCTGCTTCAATAGTTAGAGAAAGGGGGTATAATGATTATAAATATATAAATGGATGGAATCAAGTCATGGACGGAATGTTTTGATATGTTAAAGTCTTATTTGAGATTCAGATTTCAAGCCATCTTCTAGTTATCAACAAATAATTCCTTGTTCGACTTTTTTCTCTGAACCAATACAGGTAATTTTTACCTTTTAATACCCTGGAATGTCAAATGTATTTTGATATGTAAAATTTCAAGAGACTTTTTAAGGACTTTTATAGTTTGTGACTTTTATTAAATCCTAACATAATAGCTTCATATTATACAGCTATCAGAATTAAATCAAATTTAAGATTTTTCAAATCAACAGAAATAATTCTGACTTTGGTACATTATTGTCATCATTTAAACAACTTTTATTATGCAGCTATCATTTTGCCATCTTAAGCAGTATTGTCATGAAAAAAGATCAACAAACATTCTGGCCTCCATGTCAGCTTTAGAATTGAATTTCTCCACTTCTCTGTTTTTGCTGTTTATATATTGCTGTATAAAGTCTTCTAAGCCTACAATATAAATTAAAGAACCTTTAGTGAGCAAGCTAACATACCCCACACACCCATATTTATGGGCAATAGCTTACTGTGGATTCATTTATTTTCGTGGGTACCAATTTTCGTGGATTAAGGAAAACTCACATGTTCGTGGATATTTAATTTCGTGGTTTTGTCAAAGTCTGCATACAGGCCTATAGGAAAATTGTCATTCGTTGAACATTTAATTTCGTGGTTCATCTGCATGTACCCACGAAAACCACGAAAATTGGTATCCAACGAATAATAATGAATCCACAGTATTAAGAGTGATCTAATTTATGGGTATTTTTAGGTATGGTTCTTTCCTGTTATGATTTTAAACAGATACATTGTCTGTCAAAAATCTAATTTTAGTTTCCAAGCCATTTTGTAGTTTAGTGTGACGTCCATTTTCGCTGAACTAGTATACATTATTGTTTAGGGGCCAGCTGAAGATCGCCTCAGGGTGCAGGATTTTCTCGTTGTGTTGTGGTGGCCTTATGCTGTTTTCTGCTCTTTGGTCTGGTTGTTGTCTCTTTGACGCATTCCCCATTTCCATTATCAATTTCACCATTTATAATATTTGATTTAGTAACAGGAAACCGCTTTTAGCACAAATTTGTGTCCATTTTTTGTTAAAGTTAACTACAGTCAATTTTATAATAACAAGTTGAAATAATGAAACCCCCACTTTTACGTGTTCAGTAAACAGGAAGTTGATGAGCCATGGATGTAAAAACACATTAGGCCTGAGACCACAATTAATGACCCTGCTTTTCGTTGTCCATGAATATAGTTCCCTTTAATTAAAGTGTATTTTTTCTTTATTTTTTTTCTTTCATTTTCTCATTCATTTCTTAGTTTTTATGGGGTGGAAATGAAAGAAGAGAGCTGAAATAAATTTTTGGATGTTGCATTTTAACTGATTTTGATATGGAAAGAGTGATTAGGCCAGGTGCAAAAAGGTAATATTTACAGTTTTCAGAACATCTCTTGACTTGTCCATAGGGGTATGCATGTGTTTTGGCTAAATTTGTAAGGTGTAAAAGTGCAATCTTTCTGAATGTTGGATATATTTTTGGACTAGTACTATACATTACACACACAAAAGATTTGACAACAAGACCAGGTGCAATTTTTTTAATGAGACAAAACGTTATAAAGAACTAAAAGAGGAATTTAATTGTGGTCTGTGGCCTTTACATGGTAAAGCATGCTTAGACGGCAGTTGATTCGAAATTTTAGTTTTATTTTAGAATATTATTAAAACTTTTAATAAAGTGACTTATTGCCGGTGAGACAAAAATCTTCAATGTTTTGTAACCAGAAAAATCGTATTGATCTTACAAGGATGAATGTCCTGTTTCTCTCCATCAAAGCTTACAAACTGTGTACCATTATAAAACCATCCTGCAGGTAATGGATCTAAATGATGCTGTGACTGAAATTGAATTAAACTATGTATGTAGGTCATTGTACATGTAGTTTTAAAACATTTGTATCATATATTGTGCATATCAGTTAACAGTGATATTGTAACCACTGGTTTGATACTTCTGTTGTGATGTATTGACAAGGGTTTCACACGCCCATTAGCTAAGTACTTTGGTGTTTATGTCAAAGTATTTTATTTTTCACAAGCAAGTGTGTTATGGAAATCTTGAAATGTTGAGCATTGAATTCCGTAACCATGTTACGAGTCAAATTTTTTGTCATTATTGTTTTCTTTCCAAATATATCTCAAGCATCACTGATGAAATGTGCATCTAGTTTATCAAAATTGTTACTGTTAGATGTCAACATACATAGCTTTTCTCTGTAAAAATCTTTTAAGTACAAATATTACTAATTCAACCTAGGATTCAGTTTTGTGCCTTATGGAAAGTCCTAATAGAGCATGAACTATTTGTAACTAAGTGACTAACTTGTTAAGTTGACAATATTCCATAAATCCCTGTAAATAATGTGAATGAGGCTTACATGAATTTTCTTTATTTCCTCTTTCTTTAAATCTTTTTTCTCTACCAACTTTTTCTTCTGTGGAATCTAAAAAGTGAAAAGTTTGAAGAAAAAATATAACTTGATAAACAGTTCTATCAAATAAAAATCAAAACTATGGATTTATGAATGGCAAATATTATTAAAACAAAGCATAAGTATTGAAACATATGTTATCAGAAAAACAAATATGCTTTTTATTACTGCTGATTGTAGGAGTGTATCTGAAAGTTGGTAACAGCAGCAAATTCCTATAATCTGAATTTTAAACTACGTGTACTTCTGATCAAAACCATCATTCTAGTCCACCTCATTTGTAGAACATTGCTAGTTGCTGTATAAATGAATTTGTTGAGAAAAATTATTTATTCAGCAAACAGCCTTTCAAAGGTTTTTTTTTAAAATAGTCTACCTAGGAAAAACCATAGCCGTTTTATTTCCATAAAGGAGATCACATATCTAATTGATGATCTTCAAAAAATGTTGTATCCCATGGAAAATGAGGAGCAACCTTATAGCTCTTTCATTCTTTCTTGAAACTGTCATGATTCTGTTCTGAGCTATTTTGATGGGACACAATCTATGAGAAATATTGAACTATTTTAAGATGTAATACTCAAAATTGACAACAACACTTCAAATGGTCTGCAATTTTATTTGCTATGGTCTACATGTTTCGCCTGCAAGACAGGCGTCATCAGGACACTTTGACATACAGAAATACAATGTCATGTATCATATAAAAGTAAAACGAACTCAATTTACATTGTAAACAAACTTTATTTTTCTATATTTATCTTATCTATTTATAACTCTGTATTGCTACTTTCACTTTTCACTGTTTCTCTCACCTTGACAACGTCAAATTAAATGTACCACTTTGAGTACTTCAGTAATTAATTTCTGTATGCAAATTGTCCTGATGACACCTGTCTTGCAGGCGAAACATGTAGACCATAGCAAATAAAATTGCAGACCATTTGAAGTGTTGTTGTCAATTTTGAGTATTATTTAAATGTTGCATTCATTTGCATAATTTGACAACCCTGCATACCAAGGTATCCACTTCAGGGACTCTATTGAAATGATTCACACAGGCGTTGGTTCACCAAACGGAGTTTATTTTAAGAAGTAATACCTGTTTAGCACATGCTCTAAGCCAGTCTTTCAGGGCTTTCTCTTGTAGATTACATCCTGTGAATGACATGAAGTATTGATGATGTCCATCACCATTCTGTAACCCTATATGTCCATTAGAGACAATAGATAGGGAATCAGTCAATGTAGCATACTTTACTTCTGTTGTTTGTGAAGAGTCTATAAAAAAACAATACAAAGTCAGATTTAGATTTATAATATTAGCATTTATTGGTGTAAATGATATTCATATGTTTCTCTATCCATGAAAAAGGTCTTTACATTGTATTTACATTGTGTCATAGGTCAAATTTATTTGTTCAATGTATGTTCAATGGTGTTAATATGCCCTTTGATTGAGTTAAGCTATTTCAGTTGATATTTTATAGTGTGTCTTTCTATGTTGTGATGTTACACTATTGTTTCAGAAAAAGGGTGAAGGTTTGGTACCATTAAAACGTTTAAACCCGCTGCATTTGTTTGCACCTGTCCTAAGTCAGGAATCTGATGTTCAGTAGTTGTCGTTTGTTGATGTGGTTCACAAGTGTTTCTCGTTTTTTATATAGATTAGACCGTTGGTTTTCCCGTTTGAATGGTTTTACACTAGTAATTTTTTGGGGCCCTTTATAGCTTACTGTTCGGTGTGAGCCAAGGCTCCGTGTTGAAGACCGTACTGTGACCTATAATGGTTTACTTTTATAAATTTTGACTTGGATGGAGAGTTGTCTCATTGGCACTCATACCACATCTTCTTATATCTACTTTCAGTCATTAATTACTCTCTTGTGTAGTACAATAGGGCTTGTTATGATTTTACCTGATAGAATTATAAGTTTCCGACGACTTTTTCAAAAGTTCAATGAAAGTGGCATGATATACAATTTCTCTTAAATGTTTATCATACTGAAGAAATTAAAGTGCTGTTTAACATTGTCTGATACAAGTTATGTTAATAAATAGTTCAATGATTGCCAGACTACAGTTGTTTTTATTTTAAATAACACTTTATATCTTACCACCAAACTGGGACTGACCATCAACAAAGTAAACATTGCCTTCAAATGGATATGGTTTTAATGAAGACTTCAACTCTGTAATATAAAAATGTATGATAACAATAGATTTAAGTATTTCTATTTGTAATGTACAAAAATAGATTGATTCTGCAAAACAATAATAAAACGCTGCAATGATCTTAGGAATGTGTCTACCCAGAATATTTCTTCATCACCAAATTTTTAGGTTCCTTTTTAAAACACAGACCTTCATTTTTTTAAATTTTCTATGCTATTTGCTGTTTAATGTACAAATTCATAAAAGTGCAGAAAGAAAGGAATGTAAAAAGAGTCAACAAACAACCAACAGACTCATACAGAGAAAATGGCATAATTCTTTAATATATAAGATCATTAACATATTATGGAGAGAAGTGACTGGCAGTAAGCAAGATTTACCTCTTAATCTGTTGATAAGTAGCTGTCTTTCTAATGGTCTTTTAAATTTGAGCACACAGTTTTGCAGGACTATTGATGGTGGATAGTTCTTTTGAAGTCCTAAGGACCTACAAAATAATAAGGGCACAATTGTTTTCCATACATATCTTTAATAGTAAAGCAAGCCACAAAAAGTGTTACATTTAGGTCATATATTGTTTTGTTATATGCAGAACAAATTGCTTTGTCTCCTTCAACATGTATGCCCATGTAGGACAAAAATTCTTGATGAGAAAACATCAGATTTAACACTGTTATCATTGTTTGCTACAATTATAAAGTTTTTACTTGATCATGGGTCTTTGTGAAATCAATCACACATGACAATTAAAGAACCTTAGTGAGCGCGCTCACATACCCCGCGCCCCCACATTGTCACTGGAGAAATAAAATAACTGTAAGAAAAAAAAATTGTATAAGAAAAAAAAATTGAATCATATATTCCTGTCGATATGCACATCTACATAGTATGTCCTTATTATCTACAAAGTTTCATGAAATTCTGTTGTGTGGTTTCAGAGGAGTTGCGATAACAAACTGTTGCAGAGGTATATTGAAGCAAATAAGTTCAAAGGGGCGTAACTCCTAGAAAAAAAATTGAATCATAATTTCCTGTCGATATGCACATCTACCTAGTATGTCCTTATTATCTACAAAGTTTCATGAAATTCTGTTGTGTGGTTTCAGAGGAGTTGCGATGACAAATGGTTGCAGAGGTATATTGAAGCAAATAAGTTCAAAGGGGCGTAACTCCTAGAAAAAAATTGAATCATAATTTCCTGTCGATATGCACATCTACATAGTATGTCCTTATGATCTACAAAGTTTCATGAAATTCTGTTGTGTGGTTTCAGAGGAGTTGCGATGACAAACTGTTGCAGAGGTATATTGAAGCAAATAAGTTCAAAGGGATGTAACTCCTAGAAAAAAAATTGAATCGTAATTTTCTGTCGATATGCACATCTACGTAGTATGTCCTTATTATCTGAAAAGTTTCATGAAATTCTGTTGTGTGGTTTGAGAGGAGTTGAGATGACAAACTGTTGCAGTAGTACATTAAAGTAAATAAGTTCAAAGGGGCGTAACTCCTAGAAAAAAAATTGAATCGTTATTTCCTGTCGATATGCACAACTACATAGTATGTCCTTATTATCTAAAAAGGTTTCGTGAAATTCTGTTGTGTGGTTTGAGAGGAGTTGCGATGACAAGAAACAGGACTGACGGACTGACGGGTCAAAAACATTATACCCTCCGCAACTCGTTGCGTGGGGTATAATAAGAATTACTGAATCAAATTCAATACAAAAATGTGGTATCCAATATATCCACTACTACTAGGGGGTGTTTAACGACCTTGACTACCCATTATGACCGTTAGAAAAAGAAGTGAACAATTACAGGTCACCATAAAGATTATATAGACAGGCAGCCTCAATGATTCTCGAGTTTTAACATACTACAAGATAAGAAGTCTGCCATGTATCTTGGACCACTGAGTTCACTACGAACAGACATACAGACAAGGTGACTACAATATTGCCCCCACTACTAAATTGTGAGTATAATAATAATAATCTAGATTTGACTTTTGACAATATCTTACCATCCTGGATACAACAGGTGTCGAGCTCTGACTTTTGACTTTTCCATAAAGGCTGTTTCAGACAACACTGCATCTATATCCATACTTCTGTTAAAAAAAAATAATTATCTTAAAATAACATGGTTTGGTTTGATCAATTGCAAGTTATTAAAGAAATGAAATCTTACCCTTCTGAATCATTCAACTATTTAATGAAGTTCAAGGTCATCTAAGTTTGTCACTTAATATAATGCATCAACTAACAAGAGATCACTCCTCTTTGATTTTCCAGGCAAAACTTGCTCAAAGCCAAACATGGGTTAAATGAATGTCGAGGTCACCTTATTTTAGTTTGGAGATGATTTGTAATTTGACATCTGGACCTTCACACAAAACATAACCAGGATGGATGAAAGAAAAACAAGCTCTGGTTTGTAGTTGCTGAGAAAATGACATAAATGTGTTATGAACAGACAAACGCACATACTGACAAGTGAAGTAGTGTAAGTAGTGTACTGCCTCCTTGGAATGTGGGTTAAAAAAGATGATTAAATGTGTAAATTTTTTATATTCAAGATCATATCTAAGGAAAAACAGGGCTCTTAAAATATTGTGCACAATCAGACGGATTGACAAAGTAAATCTTTGATGTGGGACCCTTATCTTATACTGTGGATTCATTATTATTCGTTGGATACCAATTTTCGTGGGTTTCGTGGATACAGGTGAACCACGAATTCAAATGTTCAACGAATAACATATTTTCAATAGGCTTTGTATACAGAGATTGGTAAAACCACGAAATTAAATATCCACTAATATGAAAGTTTTCAGCAAACCACGAAAATTGATACCCACGAAAATAAATGAATCCACAGTATTAAAAGCTTTATAAAATTATTTCAAAATATATACCTTGTTATCTCCCCTTTGTCTGCTAAAAAGAATGATACATCTGAGTTTACAGATCTGATTAATTTCTGTAGGTCATCTAATGCTGAATTCTGTAATAGATAACAACTACATACAAGATCTGAATCAGCTACAGAGTTGGATAAGAAATAAGTCACAAGTGCAATAAAAAAATTCCAGCATTGACCAAAATAATCGACAAAAATTGATTACAAAAATAGTGAAAATCAGAAAAAACCAACACCTATACATATTCACATACATGTGACAGAGTTGTCAAGTCATAACTGGAGATTTGAAAATTTTCAGCTGGAGTTTGGGCCTCATAACTGGAGATTTTTTATCAACATATTTATAGACGTTTTCAGTGTTCATTTTGATGATAAAGCTACATATTCCCCCTTTTTTAAGATAACAGTATTACTATTAATGTATTCTCTCTGTATTGTTACCATGTGAAATATTTGTCATCACTAAGCTTTAGTATTTGTATGTGATATTTTTCCTTTCCTCATCTTTGTCATCATTAATGTGTTTCTCAGTTCTATCATCCAATAATTTTTTATGTGTTTCACAGTGTTATTCCATTTTTGTAGATTGCCAGATTTAGCATAAACACTCACTCAGACATTTCTGATGATGGGGTTTTTTAACGGGGTTATACAGTTGTGCTCTGTACACAGGGTGGAACAAGATTGCATAGCTAAAGTTTCCTAACCAACTTCTTCATACATAGTTCTCCTTAGTTAGTGCAGCATATCAATATAATTTTGCACTTAAAAAGCACAGTTGTTTTACACTTTGATATACGTGATATAATGTTTGCTACATATAACTATTTACAAATGTTACTCACATTAATTGATGTTGATGAGGTAAATAATATGAAGTTGACCCAACCTTGAGCACATTGATTTAACAACACTGGAAATGTCATTCTGTAAAATGTAAAACAAATAATCATATTTAATACATTATTCTATTGTTTTAGTTTCTATCAGGTTACATTTTCTTAATTCTGATACAGTTTGATTATAAATAATATGGACTTCACTTCCACTAACTTATTTTTCTATAAACCTATTTATTAAGTTTTTAAACATATATATATGAACAAATATGATCCTCAACATGATCTCAGCCATTATTGAGTTATTATTTCTATAAAAACTCATATCAACCTCTAACATATGATTACTATTATAAAATACATAAAAGACAGTGTGTATAGTAAAAACTCATATCAACCTCTAACATATGATTACTATTATAAAATACATAAAAGACAGTGTGTATAGCACACGCATTATTTTTATATACAATATATTCACAGCCTAATCACACTTCAAAGAAATGGTTTATCAAATGTAACTTCAAACTTAAAATTATTTAAACATCTTTATTTCATATAACATATCAATTATAAAAGATTTAGCACCAAATGTTAATCTTTTTTTCTCAATTATGAAAGTATTTTCCAGTCATACACCTGGCTAAATTTAGCCAAGTTTAAAACCTAAATCGAATTAACTAGATATCATTGAGATGGGAGCCATCTCTGTGGGCCCCGCTGTGAATAATGTGTGGTAAAAAATTTGTATCTTTATCATTGGACATGGGGTTGTCAACTGAAACCGAAGTTTATGACCTTGACCTTTGACCTAGGAAGTTGTACATACATTATGACACACCCTCTGGTGTTGGTTTATATACATGACAAATATAAACTTTGAAATCATAACAGTTCTCAAGATATAGAGCGGACACGGTCTTTACCATTGAACATGGGGTTGTCAACTAAAACCAAAGTTTTTGACCTTGACCTTTGACCTAGGAAGTTGTACATACATTATGACACACCCTCTGGTGTTGGTTAATATACATGTCAAGTATAAACTTTGAAATCATAACGGTTTTCTAGATATAGAGCGGACACAATTTGTTACGGACGGACGGACAGACTGACGGAGGGACAGACTGATCACTATAGGGCGTCCGCCATTCGGCGGGGCCCTAATTAATGAATAATAATTTATGCAAAAACTTACCTATGAGTTATGAAGGAATGCATAGGATCTATACACACAGTGACAGCACCTACAAAATTACAAGTTTACAACTATTTCTAACAGCTAAACTATGAATAAAGGGAGATAAGAGGGAAATGTCAACAAGGAAGCTACTCCAGGGCACAAAAAAAACTCAAAAGACATCTTGTCTAACATACTTTCTTCAACACTAGAATTTGATATGCTTTATGGAGCTTTTATTTGAATATGAAAAGATGAGTTCTGAAAATTGATAAAACTAAGAAAACTAGAGAAGATATCAAATTTATTTAGATCGATTTTTTACAGTCAATTAATTTGCTTCCTTCTTATATTGCAGTTTTTTCTAAAAAAGGCAAGTCTAGCTTTGAACAAAATTCACCACTATACCACAACTATTAAGGCTGTCAGAAGACAGCTTTACATATGCCTTATTATTATTTCTAGTCTGTTTTTCAGTTGTGATTTTTCACAATTGCATGACTATTTTGAGTTTTAAATAATTGTTTTTGAGATTTTTCTTTTAGTACTTTTTCCTGTTAGCACCTGCTGCATATGTCAATTTTATTGCAATACTCGTTTCCTTTTTATATTTATGTGTTCTATATCTATCTCTTATGATTGTGACATAACAATGTACATACCAATATTAAGTTTCTGTCTGACTTGTAAGTCAGGATGATTCTTAATGGCAAGAATAACATCATAAACATCCATTGACCTTAAAAGTAAAGTACAATAATATACTGAAGTTTACCTATTCTAACATCGGACTCAGATTTCTTTTTGAACTGAGTTTTACTGTGGGTTTTGGTGTTTGTTTATTCCACATTGGCTAGAGGTATGGGGGGAGGGTTGAGATCTCACAAAACATGTTTAATCCCACCGCATTTTATGGCTGTCTTAAGTCAGGAACCTCTAGCTTTTGTAAGTTATGTGTGTTTTTTTTTTATTGGTTCATTTGTATGTTTTAGAGTTTAGTGTGGAGTCCATTTGCTTAACTAGTATACATCATTTTTCAGGGCCAGCGGATTTTCTCGCTGCGTTGAAAACCAATTGGTGGCCTTGGGCTGTTTTTGGTTGGGTTGTTGTCTCTTTGACACATCCTCTGTTTCCATTCTCTATTCTATTTTGTTTGCTAACCATCTTATGATATTCTATGTAACATCAATTTGAAGACTATACCATTTAACTCATATCTTGTTTTTTCCCTGAATTTCACAATACCTAAGACCTAATTTTACAACTACATAAGAAGAATGAAGTTATCTTGTTTGTTTAATATGAGTTGTTTTCATTATCTATCAATCTGATACAAGACTGTTGAGGCTGAAATGTTAATGATTACTTTATAATTATAATTCTGACAATGTTTTGACTATAAATTAGCAAAGATATCTTGTGTTATGAATACTTACCCTGGTGTTACTAAAAGAACTCTAGATTTGTGTTTTGGGTCTGTCATTGATGATCTGTTTTTATGTGACATACATACTTACCCTGGTGTTACTAAGAGAACTCTAGACTTGTGTTTTGGGTCTGTCATTGATGATCGGTTTCTATGTGCTAATGACAGACTTTTCAGTGATTGGTTAAGCTGCTGAGGTATGAATGGTGTGGACTGTGATAAATCTTGCTGTAAAACTGTCCAACTACAAAAAAAAAATCAATTAAAGTCTCTTGATGTGCTATTTAAAGAATTAAACTACTGTAAATTCAGAAATTATTGCGATGTTTTTATTATTGCGAAAAATGCGACAGGGTTATAATCGCAATAATTTAAACTCGCATTTTGAAATTTTTTATATGAATTAAACAGGATTTTTCTCAATATCGCAAAAATTAAAATCGCATTTTAGTCTAAAACGACAAAATCGCAATAATAAATGCACGCAATAATTTCTGAATTTACAGTATTGTTTTATTCTTTATTCATAAAATCATTTTACAGAATAAAGGTATTTAGACTTCATGCACCATAAATTTCTTTAATTGTGCACTCATTCACAAGTTTATTCAGCAAGCATTATAAAAACAATGTGATATGATTGCCAATGAGACAACTCTCCAATAGAAACCAAATGATGTAGAAGGTTAGCAATGCATTTCTTTACTACTAAAGGTCACTAAGGCAAATAAGTATTATTCTACATGCAAAGTTAGAATTAAAACATTTTCAATACCTTATTACATTAACCTGATAACTGACATGTTAGGCTATTCTTTTTTTTTTTTATCTTTTTGGTATCTTGAAGAAAGTAAAATGGTAATTTTTGCCCCTTTTAATTAATTGTATGTGTCATAGCTTTATTTCTTAAAAGTAAGTATCAAAACAATTCGGTTTCAATGCCCAAATTTTTAAAGATGAAAGAACTTATATATTCAGCAAAATTTTACTTATAGCAACTTCCTCTTTTAATGTTTTCAAAGTTTATATATTCAACGTGAAGGGTATAGCTGCAATCTGTGTATACATTTGCCGACAGAATTTCCTGTGCAGATATTTACCTATATCTATCTTTGGTGATTTTGACTAGAGTATTACAAAGATTTTCTTTATGGCTTCCATCAATACCAGCTATAATGTTAATGATAATCTGAAATACAACAGTTAAAAGTTTCTTAATGTAATACAATACTTAATTTTCAAGGTTAATGTATATATTTTTTGAACACTTCAAAAAATTTTAATTACAAAAATGTACCTGTAAAATTGATCAGAAATTTTATAGGATTCATAAATTTGTTGATTTAAAAAGGATTTCAGAAACATTCTACATAATTCTGGAAGAATGTAATAAAATTGAAATGAGTTTTTAAATGGCACTAGAGGTCAAGAAGAAATCATGACAAATGTATGACTGGCACATTGTAATTA
This sequence comes from Mytilus californianus, assembly GCF_021869535.1. Lineage (NCBI taxonomy): Eukaryota > Metazoa > Mollusca > Bivalvia > Mytilida > Mytilidae > Mytilus > Mytilus californianus. The sequence continues at coordinate 23,237,946 of NW_026262679.1, read as the reverse complement.
CTGTCTGAAGCATACTTCAATATATTTGTTTAGGGGCCAGCTGAAGGACGCCTCCGGGTGCGGGAATTTCTCGCTGCATTGAAGACCTGTTGGTGACCTTCTGCTGTTGTCTGTTCTATGGTCGGGTTGTTGTCTCTTTGACACATTCCCCATTTCCATTCTCAATTTTATTCAAACATTGCTAGTAATAATCCAGCTAATCTCTCCATTTATACAGAGACAGTTTTCTATACCAACTTAGTTCTATTTATGAAAACAATTCTCATTTATTACAGGGGTTATCTTTTATTTCCTTTAATATTTTATTTATGTATAGGACCTATCTGACATATGTTTTAGGCATTTGTAATGTTGATAGTAGTGATGGAAACTTTTTTTTACATTAGAGTTGTTTCTCTTAAACCAATAGTGTTATTTTTGTTTATATGTCTAATAGGAGATTAAATTTAATATTGACCTGATCTGTTTCTGATGATAGAACTTCAAATGTTCCACTGGACTCAGACAATTCAGCCTCCCTATTTACTACCAGTGACAAATATTTCTCTTCAAATGGCACATTCCCGGCACTCCCAGCAGAGAAATGATACAAAAATCTGAAAAAGCACACAAAACATAGTCATTAAAATGTAAATCAATTTGAAACATTACTAACTATTTTTTTCAGTGTTATATGTTATTTAAGTTTCAATACTTCATTCCTTTTAATTTTCAAAATCTTCTACTAGCAAGAACAGATAGAATTATTACTAAATATTTTATTCCCATTAAAGTGTCAGGAATCTAAAAACAGTATTTTTTTATTGAAAGCCAGTGAAGTTCTGTAATATCAGGTATAGCTGACCCATATGTGATATTGAAAATTGTATGCATACTCAACAATCTTAGGTACTTTTTGTTGTTCTGTCAGCAAGTTAAACATTTAAATAAGTTTGGTACCTGTCAATATTTTGTAGTGATGCTGTTGCCTTCCTAAATCCTGTCACGGTTTTTGTTGTATTGCTGTAGATATTCTGTAATACTTCATGTCTACAAAATAGTCATGAAACCATTTAAAGCACAGAAAAAAGAAAAGTTTCATAGATTAAAATTATTTTTTTCCTGGTTAGAACTGGTATCTTAGTAATCTCAATATGTACCAAGTTTGTTCATATTTTTATTGTAAGATACAATATGAAAATTTCTGATTAGTTATTGTCTTTCAGGAAGAACAGCTAGAAAAACAAAGGATATGGGGTATTTATTATAAATAAAGTTTTTTTAAAAGAGAATCAAAATTTTAACATGAAAGCACATTGAGCTGCCAGCTTAAACAGAAGTAGAACAGTATTTCACAAACCAATTCATCCCTAGAACAATACTGTAGTGACCAGTTATACCTTCCTCATTAAAAAAGCGTAAAATAAAAATTCTAGAATTTAGTTTCAAGTTTTCAGGGTTTCAGTCAATTTCAAAATTCATATCCTACTGAATAAATTTGAAAACTTTAAGAAAGATAAAATGTACTGACTCCACTTACATTTGAGTAAAGCATTCAGGTAGTTCCTGTATCTTTATGACATCTGGCAACTCAGATTCTTTCCTCCATTCAGGTAATACCTGAAAAGAAAATTATCTTTTAATAATTTAATTTTGGATGCAACACATCCTCCGATTGGCTGAAAGTTTTTTTGTCTATCAGCTTATAGACATAATTTTGTCGTGTGACCGTGACGTCATTAACGTTTTTTCATGATTTAAAAAATGGAATTTAGAATTAAATTATAAGGAATGACTGTAATATTTGTTCTGTTATTTGAAATAACCTCAAAAATGTGGTACACACTTTTAAATAACCCGCTATGCGGGTTATTCAATGTGCACCACATTTTTGATGCTATTTCTTCATAGACGGAAAAAAATATTACAGTCATTCCTTAAATATGTTATATTGTTATCATGATTTTTTTACCTCATAGTTTCCATAAACTAGCAATGTTTCAAGTTTTATAAGATGTCTAGTTCCTGTTTCAGTTTTCCCCACTTTAATTACTTCATTACTTTTACATCCAGTTATTTGACATTTGATCTTGAAATATTCCCACTTTGGAATTGAATTGTATTGGATTTATGCTGTCAAAATTTTTTAACCATACAAACAAAACATAGCTGATGCAAAAATGTGTTGATATATTTCCGTACAAGGGTACAATCTAATTGTTGAATTCTTCAGTTGGTCATATTTCTAATGTTTCAAAATGCAAGTTTTCTACAATTGAAGTGGATTTCATTCTTTATCCCGCCAAAAGTGGACATCTTCATTTATAGTGATAATTCATTTTCTTTACAACTGCACAAATCCCAGCTCAACTGGAGTATAGGGAACAAGATTTTTTCGGGAATATTACAATTTATATAAATTTATACTCCATTTTGTAGTAACAGATAAAACAAATACAGATATTAAAAAATTAACTGAAACATTGACAGGTTGACATATTTACATATTGACTCACTAACACGACTGATCAACATATTGACACATTGGCAAATGGACACATTGACACACTGTAAGATCGAAATATTGAATATGCACTAAAAAGGTCTTTCCATAGCAAACAAGAAAATACATGATTTCTGAGTGGAGATGAAAATCTTCTTAAGTAAATTATTTCAGGTAAAAGGTCAAGCCAGAGGTAATTTTCAAGGTTCACAACACATCATCTAGAGATGGTGCAACCATGTAAAAAATATCATAAACCTTTGTCAAAGGATAAAAAAGTTATGTTTTGGACACAAAATAGTAAAAAAATAAATCATCTATTTTGACCCTAAGATCAAAGGTCAAGATCAAGATCAAGTGAAAGTCATCTTGAAACAAGACACACTTCTCATATGGTAATTCACTTTCATATCAAATATCAAAAGTCAATGTCATAAAGATAAGACAAGTTTGTTTGAGAACCAAAAGAAGAAGAAATACTCCTAACCTTTGTAGAAGGGGAGACATAACTACTGATCATGCTGATGATAAACTCTATAAACAATCGATTGTCTTAATTTTTAACTACATATATCTAGTACTTACAACAGAATACATGTGTTTATATGCTTTAGACTTTGGATTGAAGGAAACTAATATCAAGTTATCATTGGAAACTAAATAAGAAGGTAATGTTGATTTCATGGTAATCTTGATCTCTATCAGTAATATGGCAACTGATCTAGAATTGTCCTGAAAAATAAACAAAAATTTCTCATCAACACAATTTAAATCATAGTTTAAAAGTGTTTATCAACTATGGACTTTTGATGAGGTCAATACTTTACATATGGACCTGTTCTGATTATGTTGATTGAGGACGAATGTCAATATCATCTAACAGGTCCATATAACATATTGACTGAGTCAATAATACTTCACCATATGTAACATTGACTAATATGGCATTTCATCTTAATCTCAGAATCAAAATAGCAAGTATCAGAATTTTTAAGTTACTAAGTAAAGTCTGTTTATTTTAATAATTTCTATGAAGAATGCTCTCTATTACAGTGATTAAAAGTATGGCTAAAAAAGTCTGATAAATTTCATCAGTACAGATTATATTAACAAGATGGGACATATACAAAATAACTTTCACCTCTAACCTATCAAATCCAATCCTATAGGTGATAATACATTTCAAGAGCTGTAAATTGATGATCAACATTCAAATTGTTGCAAGTGTATATCACAGCTGATAGTTCATACATCTTTGATTCTAGAGATATTAATTTTACTAATGTCATGATTCAGATCTTAAACTATGAACAATATTGCCATGTTGTTGTCAAACATTCTTAGCCGCCAATATTTGTAAAGCAAGAAAAACTTAAAATGAGATATAACAAAATGATGAAGCCAATTATCAACTACACAGTATGACCAAACATTTTACAATTATAAGAGACATGTTTCACCTGAATTGTTGATTTCAACTGAATAATTTGTTGACAATTGATAAGATCAACTTACCAGTGGTCCAACAAGTAAATTGCTGGTACAAGCACTGCAAAGAGTTTTATATATATCAAGAACCTAACACTGAAGATGGACTGGTTGGACCAGAGAAAACAAAACATTAATGATTAGACCGGTTGGACCAGAGGAATAAACCATAAATGACTGGACTGGTTATACCAGAGGAATAAAACATAAATGACTGGACTGGTTGGACCACAGGAATAAAACATAAATGACTGGACTAGTTGGACCAGAGGAATAAAACATAAATGACTGGACTGGTTATACCAGAGGAATAAAACATAAATGACTGGACTGGTTATACCAGAGGAATAAAACATAAATGACTGGACTGGTTGGACCAGAGGAATAAAACATAAATGACTGGACTGGTTATACCAGAGGAATAAAACATAAATGACTGGACTGGTTGGACCAGAGGAATAAAACATAAATGACTGGACTGGTTGGACCACAGGAATAAAACATAAATGACTGGACTGGTTATACCAGTGGAATAAAACATAAATGACTGGACTGGTTGGACCAGAGGAATAAAACATAAATGACTGGACTAGTTGGACCAGAGGAATAAAACATAAATGACTGGACTGGTTGGACCAGAGGAATTAAACATAAATGACTGGACTGGTTATACCAGTGGAATAAAACATAAATGACTGGACTGGTTGGACCACAGGAATAAAACATAAATGACTGTACTGGTTGGACCAGAGAAAACAAATCAATAATGATTAGACTGGTTGAACGTTAAACATTCATCATACTTACATCATCAAAGAACTGTAGAGATTTGATAATACTGTTATCTAATATCACTGCACCGGTTTGTGGACAAAATAATACTATCTTATGTTGATACATAAATAAACTTGCTGAAAATACAAGTTTTTTTTTATTTAGAAATTATTAATCCAAATGGATTTATTATCAATTATCATAATAAATTATCATTAATTCAATATTTAATGGTATCATTTTAATGCAAAAAATTAATCGGACCACAATGTATATTTGTACTTTGTACTATGAAATTTAGTTTACCTTATTAAATTCTGATCTGTTCTAGGCAGCTTTCACCAACTTAAATATATATACTTTATAAAAACATTTTCACATTCAATTTTTTTATTCTGCAAATATTCAAGAAAGATTTCAACTGCAAAGATCTAACAAAAACAAACATCCTTTTCAGTATTTTCTGTATTTTTTACGAAATAAAATTGAAGCCTGTAAAATTTTCTTGATCTACTTGTATGTTATGTTTATGTTTGAATAAGGAATGTAACCTATCTGGTTTCAAATATTTAATGTTGTTCCTACTAGCTACTTTCTTACCTTCTAATGGTGGCTGACAGACGTTTCTATGACTACCAACGTGAACAGATTCTCCAGAAATCAGTACTGATCCATACCCTTCATTCTTCATGTTTTTTAGATTTTCCTCTAATATGGTTACCTCATCTTTCCCTTTATCCCTTACCTATCATTTATAAAACAAGAACTGAAATTAGTTTTATTGAGAAGTACCCATTGTTTTATTTTATTTAATTTTTCAAGGATTGAATATGATATCTGATGGATTTTGATATTGGGTTTCCCTAACTACCATTATTTTTTTTGGTCTTCATGCTGTTCTGAAATATAATTGCCCTGCTTTCTTTTCTTGTGTTTGTAATATATAAATGTAACTGAAATTTGGTATATTTCTCATTCTGACTTAAAGGCGTTAGTTATATATAAACATAACTGAAGTTTGGTATTTTTCTCATACTGACTAAAACAGAGCCTAGCTATTTAAATTCATTCAACTTTACAGATACAGATCAAGCCTACAATCTAGGTATGTGTTTTTTTCTTGCAGACCAAGTCTGTCATCTAGGTATGTGTTTTGTATTTGCAGTCCAAGCCTGCCATCTAGATATGTTTTTGACTTGCAGACCAAGCCCACCCTCTAGGTATGTGCTTTATACTTGTAGACCAAGCCTGCCCTCTAGGTGTGTGTTTTGTACTCGCAGACCAAGCCTGTTCTCTAGTTTTTGTTTTGTACTTGCAGACCAAGCCTGCCATCTAGGTATGTGTTTTTTTTTTTTGCAGTCCAAGCCTGCCCTTTAGGTTTGTTTTTTGTACTTGCAGACCAAGTCTGCCCTCTAGGTATGTGTTTTGTGGTTACAAACTAAGTCTGCCCTCTGGATATGTGGTTTGTACTTGCAGACCAAGCCTGCCCTCTAGGTATGTGTTTTGTACTTGCAGACCAAGCCTGTCCTCTAAGTATGTGTTTTGTACTTGAGACTAAGTCTGCCCTCTAGATATTTGTTTTGTACTTAGTCCAAGTCTGCCCTCTAGGATATGTGTTTTGTACTTGCAGACCAAGCCTGCCATCTAGGATATGTGTTTTGTACTTGCAGACCAAGCCATTTAGGTATACATGTGGTACTTTTATTCTGGAATTGAGTTATACATTAAGCACTTCATGGACAAATGTTATATTTAGGTAGAAGTTTATAACTCTTGACCAAGCCTTCTATCTAAATATGAGTATTGCACTTCTAGCCAAAGCCTGATATTAACATATGTGTTTTGTACTTACCGACCAAGCCAAGTATTTTGGTATTTGTCCAGTTAGATTTAAAACTTCATAATCTCTGGCAATGGTTCCATCTAAAATACACAGGCATATGGTATTATATTATCAGGTAAACCATACAAATAGATATAGATTAACTGGATATGTATTGTTCAAGCAAACTCAGAAAAAGATTGTCTTTTTTTTAACTTGTAACAAAATTAAATGCTTGCAAAAATTAAAATGAAAAGTTACAACATGTTAAAGTGTATCAATACTTGGAAATATCATATCATACTCTAGTTAACTAACAAATAAGTTTTTCAACTTTGATGGGTGTGTACCTAAAAATTCATATCTGAAAGTAGATCAATACATATGTATATACACTTTCTTACCATCCTTTTGAACCTGAATGACAGAGTCTATGAACACATCAGAGTACAGCAAAGAACCTAATATTTTTGCTGGATTTCTATAACTAGGAATATCTGTCAAACTGATACTGGCTGTCTTAACTCTCAATACATGTTCTCCATCTGGTAACTGACATGATCTGTAAAGAGCCATTACACATTCATCTAGTTGTTATATAGAGCAATCATTCATGATTTGATCACAGAATTAAATAAAGCAGATTAAATCTTCAACTGTGAATTGTAAAGCTTACAATACTAATCATTTTACTAAAATCAGTAAACAAAATTTCTTTCATTTTGATATAACTGAGTGAATATTATTTTTAACAGGTGAACCCCAGTGCTCCAGAAGGATTAGATGTACCACTTGTGACACCCATCACCTTATCCATGCTTAAACCTGATAAGTAATAGTCTGTTCCAGTAGGATTAGGTGTACCACTTGTGACACCCATCACCTTATCCATGCTTAAACCTGATAAGCTATAGTCTTTTCCAGAAGGATTAGGTGTACCACTTGTGACACCCATCACCTTATCCATGCTTCAACCTGATAAGTTATATAATTATAGTCTAAATACTTCATAATCCTTTGACTGCCTCGTTGATCTCATGGTAGCGTGTTCGCCTCAATGAGGGAAGGCGTGGGTTCAAACCCCGCCATGTCAAACCCAAAGACTTTAAAATTGGTATTTGATGCTTCTCCCCTAAGCACGCGGCATTGAGGAGTAAGAGCAAAGCCTGGTCGGCTCGGAGTCAGAATAATGTGTCAGGGTAAGGTGACATGTCTTCCTGTGGACTGTTACCTTGTGAACTAGCACGTTAAAAATCCAGCTCAGTGTGTCGGTCTAATACAAAGCAGGGTAAATATTCGTATTACATTAACCTGTTCTCGTCCTGAATATGCATATTAATTTGCTGCTGGACATTAAGCAGCCATCCATCATCATTATCATAATCCTTTGCAATGGTTCCATCTAGTGGTTAAATGGTAGTCTAGTCCTAAAAACTCACAAAATTCAAAGCTGTAGAAATCAAAAAATAAACCTTTCATTATCCATTGACTTCATCAAAGAACCATGATAAAGACAGGTCTAAATGTATTTACTTTGCTTATTGCTACTTGACAGGATATAGCACTGAGTACCCAAAAGTTAATTGTAACAATAACCAAATAGTTTTCCTAAACAAAAGCCTTAATTTTACTACTTACTGTCCTGAATTATCATGAGCTTCTAATGTAAATATAATATTAGACCTGAAAATAAAAATAAATCACATTAATACATCCATAATTTAATGATGGTGTTAGCATGTTCATATATATGATACCTTCTGTTCCAATTTAAAATCAAGATATTTGTTCCATTTACTCATGTTGAAGATGTCCTACAAGAATAAATTTTCTTCAAGTATATCTTCATATTGGGTTTTACAGATGAGTGAAGTTGCATGTGACGTTTTGGAGGAGTTGTAGATGGACTAACAGAGCTGTTCTTGTGTACCTCTAAGACATTATATGAGGGGATTACACAGTCCTAGATTCTTATTCTTGCGTGCCAACATTCACCACATGCTCATTTGTTTACAAATTTAAGGTAAACATACATTATTATATAGTTTTCAGAGTGGAAACAATACTATGGATTCTTTATACTTCCTAGGGTACCAATTATCCTGGATTAAGTATGTAAAGGGAAGCAATGGATTCTTTATACTTCCTCAGGTACCAATTACCCTGGATTAAGTATGTAAAGGGAAGCAATTAATTCTTTATACTTCCTAGGATACAAATTATCCTGGATTAAGTATGTAAAGGGAAGCAATGGATTCTTTATACTTCCTAGGATACAAATTATCCTGGATTAAGTATGTAAAGGGAAGCAATGGATTCTTTATACTTCCTCAGGTACCAATTACCCTGGATTAAGTATGTAAAGGGAAGCAATTAATTCTTTATACTTCCTAGGATACAAATTATCCTGGATTAAGTATGTAAAGGGAAGCAATGGATTCTTTATACATCCTAGGTTACCAATTATCCTGGATTAAGTATGTAAAGGGAAGCAATGGATTCTTTATACTTCCTAGGATACAAATTATCCTGGATTAAGTATGTAAAGGGAAGCAATGGATTATTTATACTTCCTAGGATACAAATTATCCTGGATTAAGTATGTAAAGGGAAGCAATGGATTATTTATACTTCCTAGGATACAAATTATCCTGGATTAAGTATGTAAAGGGAAGCAATGGATTCTTTATACTTCCTCAGGTACCAATTACCCTGGATTAAGTATGTAAAGGGAAGCAATTAATTCTTTATACTTCCTAGGATACAAATTATCCTGGATTAAGTATGTAAAGGGAAGCAATGGATTATTTATACTTCCTAGGGTACCAATTATCCTGGATTAAGTATGTAAAGGGAAGCAATGGATTCTTTATACTTCCTAGGATACCAATTATCCTGTATTAAGTATGTAAAGGGAAGCAATGGATTCTTTATACTTCCTAGGGTACCAATTATCCTGGATTAAGTATGTAAAGGGAAGCAATGAATTCTTTATACTTCCTAGGGTACCGATTATCCTGGATTAAGTATGTAAAAGGAAGCAATGAATTCTTTATACTTCCTAGGGTACCAATTATCCTGGATTAAGTATGTGAAGGGAAGCAATGGATAATCTTTATACTTCCTAGGGTACCAATTATCCTGGATTAAGTATGTAAAAGGAAGCAATGAATTCTTTATACTTCCTAGGGTACCAATTACCCTGATTAAGTATGTAAAGGGAAGCAATGGATTCTTTATACTTCCTAGGGTACCAATTACCCTGGATTAAGTACGTAAAGGGAAGCAATGAATTCTTTATACTTCCTAGGGTACTAATTATCCTGGATTAAGTACGTAAAAGGAAGCAATGGATTCTTTATACTTCCTAGGGTACCAATTACCCTGGATTAAGTATGTAAAGGGAAGCAATGGATTCTTTATACTTCCTAGGGTACCAATTATCCTGGATTAAGTATGTTAAAGGAAGCAATGGATTCTTTATACTTCCTAGTGTACCAATTACCCTGGATTAAGTATGTAAAGGGAAGCAATGGATTCTTTATACTTCCTAGGGTACCAATTATCCTGGATTAAGTATGTAAAAGGAAGCAATGAATTCTTTATACTTCCTAGGGTACCAATTACCCTGATTAAGTATGTAAAGGGAAGCAATGAATTCTTTATACTTCCTAGGGTACCAATTATCCTGGATTAAGTATGTAAAGGGACGCAATGGATTCTTTATACTTCCTAGGGTACCAATTATCCTGGATTAAGTATTTAAAGGGAAGCAATGGATTCTTTATACTTCCTAAGGTACCAATTATCCTGGATTAAGTATGTAAAAGGAAGCAATGGATTCTTTATTCTTCCTAGGGTACCAGTTATCCTGGATTAAGTACATAAAAGGAAGCAATGAATTCTTTATACTTCCTAGGGTACCAATTATCCTGGATTAAGTATGTAAAAGGAAGCAATGAATTCTTTATACTTCCTAGGGTACCAGTTATCCTGGATTAAGTACGTAAAAGGAAGCAATGGATTCTTTATACTTCCTAGGGTACCAATTATCCTGGATTAAGTATGTAAAGGGAAGCAATGGATTCTTTATACTTCCTAGGGTACCAATTACCCTGATTAAGTATGTAAAAGGAAGCAATGAATTCTTTATACTTCCTAGGGTACCAGTTATCCTGGATTAAGTACGTAAAAGGAAGCAATGGATTCTTTATACTTCCTAGGGTACCAATTATCCTGGATTAAGTATGTAAAGGGAAGCAATGGATTCTTTATACTTCCTAGGTTACCAATTACCCTGATTAAGTATGTAAAAGGAAGCAATGGATTCTTTATACTTCCTAGGGTACCAATTATCCTGGATTAAGTATGTAAAGGGAAGCAATGGATTCTTTATACTTCCTAGGGTACCAATTACCCTGATTAAGTATGTAAAGGGAAGCAATGGATTCTTTATACTTCCTAGGGTAACAATTATCCTGGATTAAGTATGTAAAGGGAAGCAAAGGATTCTTTATACTTCCTAGGGTACCAATTATCCTGGACTAAGTATGTAAAGGGAAGCAATGAATTCAAGTATTCAACAAAATAAAAATCTTTAATAGGCTAATATGCAAAAGATGTTAACCACGATATATGAAGCTTCCATGAAAACACAATTTTTCCACAAACCATGAAATTGGTACCCACAAAAATATACTTATCCACAGTAGTTCATTTTTTATACCAAAAAAATTAATCATGATGAAAAATTGAATTCCTGCTCAAACGTTTAAGCAGTTTGATATATTTTATAAATATCATAACTATGGTCTTACCAATGCTAATGTAGGCTCATCCTATTACAAATGCCATTCATTTTAGAGATTGTTGAGACTTTAACCCTGTATAATTATCAGTTGTTGCCTTTTGCATTTTCCTTAATCTGTTGGGAATCATTATTGTCATTTTCGTAACTCTTTTGCAATGGAAAATTGATTAGCTTTCTAAAAATTAGTTGATCGCAGCTAATCTAAACTTCTACACAAACACATCAACTAAAAATTCTGTCAATCACCTTTTTATCAAAACAGACAATTATCACAGATTTCATCTAAAGTTTAGAGTGGAAATATCTGTATTTTGTATGTTTTAAATACATTGACCATTATGGAATATTTCACATTGTAGCAATGATACTATCAAGATAAAAATTCATTTGTTCAAATGCTCATTATTCTTATAATTGGACAGAGAAGAATAAATATGTCCTTTGACAATAGGAAGTGACATATATCATTATTACAGGCCTGCTAAGAATCAATAACAGTCTACTGTCATCAAATTATATTCCTTACTGTAAAGTTTTATATATTCACACATGACAACTTCAAATTAGTCCTTCAAACTACCAATCCAGACATTTTTTGGAGTCATTAACATCGCCAACATGATATGATTCACTTACTTTCTATTTTATTAACATATGATGGATATATACCAATATAGAGATTATAGTTTTCAAGAATACAATTTTTTATATCTTTTTATCTATCTTATACTAAATTGAAAATTCTATAAGAACATTTTCATTCCCAGTTTAAGTACATTCCCTTAGAACTAGCATAGTAGCATAAGATATACTTTTCTTGTACATTGTTTTACATACAAAAAATAATACAACAGAAAATATCTGAGAAATGGAAATAATCTGTTAAATACCCAAATTAAACAGTTAAATTGCATTTTTATTTAAGATTTTTTTCTTCAGTGACATCATCTCAGTAAAGGGAGTACAGAAAATATAAATTAGGGAACATCTCCTGACAGTTCATGTATTTACCTTCTCTGAATATATTTCTGTATCATAGGACTGCCTAACTTATGACATTCTTCACAAACAATATCAACAGCAGCAGCTCTTGCCTAACAAAAGACAAATATTATAAAAAAATCTTTTTATCATATAGCAGTTTATAATAATTTGATACATGTATTGATAACAAATGTTCTGTGATATTATAGGATGCTTTACAATGAACATTAAATTGGTCCTTGAAATAGCATATTGTTTAATTTTTGAATCCTTTAAAATCATGTTATATCCTTAATAATTAAATGAATGAGATGATGAAATCTGCCCAATCTAATGCACAAACAGAATTTTATTGTCACTGCCTTATTCAAACAAATATTTGACAGATATTTGACTCACATAATCATCTTTTTTTTGTACAAGACATCTTTTGATAAAATATCATTTAGTGTAATGATGTTTGTCATATCCAAATATTAGCTTAAAACCTCAAAAGGAGGCAGTTTTGACCTTTTTTCAATTCTTATTCAATGCAAAAGAGTTAGAACATGTAAGGGCTATTCCATTAAAATGTATGTGGGAGGGTAGGAAGGGAAGTTTAATTATTGAATGTGGGTCATGGGTCTTTTTTCAGTATGCATCTATTATCATTATGCAAAATTATCTAAAAAAGGTTCTTGGTAGGAGAGATATTTTGAAAGTCCCTTCCTACCCACCCACATACATTTTAAAGGAATAGCCCTAAGAGAAAGTTTCAAATAAATAATTTCTGAAATCGTAAAGACTAATTTGTGAAAATCAGAAGACTATTATTTGAAAGATTATAAAACTTGGTAATTTTTTTATTTTAAAGGGAAAATTCACGATTTTTTACTTATCATCTTATTATGTTCATAATACCATAAAAAACATATTCACCAAGTTTTATCTGGATATGAACACTAATAAAGAAGAAAATTAGGAATTATTAATTTTATTTATTCGAACTTCCTGACTTCTGTGACGTAGTTTAAGTCTAATTGCATGCCGGGAGTGGATTTAATCTCATGTTAAGTCTTGTTCCTTAATCATCTAATAATGCGATTTAAAGCGCATGGACGACTATTTTGCGTATCTATTAACCAACTAATAATTAAGTGAGTAAAGTGATCAGCCGTGCAACTTTTTAAATCAAAATGTACGATTTACATTTTAGGGATTTCTGATGTGATTATTGTACTAAAAGTAAATCATACAATAAAATATTTTTATGAATTTTTTTTCCAACGGATATGTTGAACAAACATTTATAACTGATAGTGTAATAAAAATGCATGTTTGTATTCTCACCTTTTACTTCAGTCAAGGATTTGTCTTACTATGCAAATCCTTGCTTCAGTCTAGCAAACATTTCCCGCAAGTACTGTGTAAATACAATGTGTATTATACTGACACTACCTGGTAAAGGTGTGGTTAAATTCACGATAATTAAAAGATTAGCATTATGTAATTTTAATCTTTTGATCTTCACTAGAGTGTTGTTTGGCCTCAAGGGTTCACCTTTTCAGGTGTGAAAAACATAAAAAAAAATGATAAAAGAGAAGTGTGCGGGTTTTGAGATAGAAAAAAAAAATATTTGGGGAGGAATATGGTGGCAAAATACCTGAATCACCGTTATATATTTTTTTAATATTTTGCGTTAGCTCAGTTTATTAAATAAATAGGTGAGTATTTTGTTGTAACATCGAAATTCTGATTTACTTTCAATTAAATAATTCTATAAATAATAAAATGCTCCACAGGGCGCAGCTTGATACGACCGCAGAGGTCGCACCCTGAACAGTTGGGGCAAGTATGGACACAACATTCAAGCTTGATACAGCTCTGAATTTGGATTGTGATTAAATATTTGACACAGCATAGGTTTCTGACACAGAATGAATTTGGTCTAAGAACTTAAAAATTTTAAATTGGACATTCACCTATTATGGTCCAATATCCAAAATCTAAATACATGGTTAGATTCAGCATATCAAAGAACCCCAAGAATTCAATTTTTGATGAAATCAAACAAAGTTTAATTTTGGACCCTTTTGATCTCAATGTGGACAAAAATGTTAACAGGGCCCAAAAATCAAAAATCTAAATACATGGTTAGATTCAGCATATCAAAGAACCCCATATATTCAATTTTTGTTGAAATCAAGCAAAGTTTAATTTTGGACCCCGATTTGGACCAACTTGAAAACTGGGCCCATAATCAAAAATCTAAATACATGTTTAGATTCAGCATATCAAAGAACCCTAAAAATTCAATTTTTGTTAAAATCAAACTAAGTTTAATTTTGGACCCTTTGGACCTTTATGTAGACCAATTTGAAAACGGAACCAAAAATTAAGAATCTAAATACACGGTTAGATTCGGCATATCAAAGAACCCCATATATTCAATTTTTGATGAAATCAAACAAAGTTAAATTTTGGACCCTTTGGACTTCAATGTGGACCAATTTAAAAACGGGGCCCAAAATCCAAAAACTTAATACACGGTTAGATTCAGCATATTACAGAACCCCATATATTCAATTTTTGTTGAAATCAAACAAAGTTTAATTTTGGACCCCGATTTGGACCAACTTGAAAACTGGGCCCATAATCAAAAATCTAAATACATGGTTAGATTCAGCATATCAAAGAACCCCATATATTCAATTTTTGTTGAAATCAAACTAAGTTTAATTTTGGACCCTTTGGACCTTTATGTAGACCAATTTGAAAACAGAACCAAAAATTAAGAATCTAAATACACGGTTAGATTCGGCATATCAAAGAACCCCAATAATTCAATTTTTGATGAAATCAAACAAAGTTAAATTTTGGACCCTTTGGACCTCAATGTGGACCAATTTAAAAACGGGGCCCAAAATCCAAAAACTTAATACACAGTTAGATTCAGCATATTAAAGAACCCCAAGAATTCAAGAATAAAACCCCATTGAAATTGATCAAGAAATAAGCAATTTATACGGAGTATCTTCTTTTGCACAATACTGTGCAATTGATTATTTCTTGCTATTGCGCAATACTGTACAATTGACAATTTCTTGCTATTGTGCAATATTGTGCTATTGGATATTTCTTGCTATTGCGCAATACTGTGCAATTGAAGATTTCTTGCTATTGCGCAATACTGTGCAATTGAAGATTTCTTGCTATTGTGCAATACTGTGCAATTGAAAATTTCTTGCTATTGCACAATACTTATTATATAATAATTTACACATCCTGTTTGGTGTGTATCTCCTACCATATCATTATTATTTGCTTTTAAATATAAATCAGAAATAACCAACTTAAAATTTTAAATTTTAAAAGAAAAAAAAAGGAAAAAAAAGAAAAAAAAAAAGAAAAAAAAAAATCCCCCCCCCCCCAAATTTTTTGAACCCCCTTATGATTCATCACCCCCAAACTCAATCTCAGCCTTCCCTTTGTGGTATGGTACCTTGCAGTACAATTTCAGAGAGATCCATACACTTGAACACAAGTTATTGTCTGGAAACTAGAAAAATGCTTATTTTTGGCCCCTTTTTGGCCCCCAATTCCTAAACGTTTCGGGCAATTACCCCCAAACTCAATTCCAGCTTTCCCTTTGTGATATGGAACCTTGTAGTACAATTTCAGAAATATCCAAACACTTACACACAAGTTATTGTCATGAAACTAGAAAAATGCTTGTTTTTTGCCCCTTTTTTGGCCCCTAATTCCTAACATTTTGAGGCAATTACCCCCAAAATCAATTACAGCCTTCCCTTTGTGATATGGAACCTTGTGGTACAATGTCAGAGAGATCCATACACTTACACACAAGTTATTGTCTGGAAGTTACAAAAATGCTTATTTTTGGCCCCTAATTCCTTAACTGTTGGTACCATAACCCCCAAAATCAATCCCAACCTTCCTTTCGTGGTATTGAACCTTATGGTAAAATTTCATGGAGATCCATTCACTTAAACTAAAGTTAGAGTGCGAAAACCAATGTGTCTTCGGACGACATCGACGACGACGACGACGCCAACGTCATACCAATATACGACCAAAAAATTTTTAATTTTTGCGGTAGTATAAAAATGGCCAACGAAAACGAGCTTTTAAACCAAAAACTGTACTATTTTAAATTATCATCGGTAACCTTGAATATTTAAATGTGCAGAGAAAATTATATCAGTTACATTAATATAGTTTGGTCCGTCCAAAGCGATTTACATTTACCTTATCGGGAATGCCCTTATTAAAATATTTTAAATCTGACAACGTATAAATACTTTAGCTATTTGGCCAACGATGTTTAAAAAAAATTAACAGAATCAATCTAACGTCAACATTCCTTTTCTGAATGGAGACAGACCGGCGGAATAAATTTTCAATGTGCTTTATATCTTGTACCTTTGCAAGACTTATCATTCATTCATAAACCCACTCTAAATCAGAGACATATATACACATATATATGTCTGTCTAAAATGACAAGAATACTCCTAAAGCGGACAAGCAGTATATTCTTTAAATTTCTGTGATTTAATACCAAGAAAGAAAAAAATCCCGAAATTAATTTGATACTCAATATTTTTCCTGGAAAATATTCACATACTCATTTGATCTGAAAATAAGATAAGAATTTGGTATACAGAACATGCAGAAGTGTGAATGTCATAACACCTTGTTATATCAGAAACCATTATAAATGTGAACTTGTATACGTAAGACCTCATGGGACGTCACCTAACCACATACAGGTAATATACAAGTAGCTCTGTTATACCTTAATCACTACCGATACAGAATGTACCAATGCAAAGAAAATTCTGATGTTTGTGAAGCATGACCATTCATGATATTAGAGGAGTCATAGGTGGGGGATGTCTGGAACGATTTAAATTCTGACTAGATTTTTTCTCTCAATTCAAATAACTGAACTAAAAAAAAAAAGAAAACTACGTCCAAGAACAGAATTCTTCTTGTAAATTCATAAATACAATGTTCTTATTTTGTAACTTTCGATAGATTTTTGATTTGAACTTTGACTTTTTAACTAATTCCTATTTAAAATTTCTTGTTTTAAAAACGACAGACCATAGTTATTTAAAAAAAATAATTACATTTTCCGTATCAAGTTAGTTAGGAAAGGTTGCAAAACCATGTCCATTATAATCATTTTTGTGACCCGGTTAACTGTTTATGCTTTCCTTGTCAAATAAAACAACCGTACGTTTGACAAGATATCGACACTCAATTACGACTACGTTAGGTTACTGCTGGTTTTGGTCCTTTGTGGTTTATAGATATCAAGTGGTTTCGTAAACCGGGAAGATGACAAAATGGCCGCATGCAGAGAATTGATACTCTCAATTTAAAATCGATGGTGATCTCTTATCTAGCAGAATAAAACTTTAATATTTATGAATTTGTGCTTTTTTATACATAATGAACATAATATCAATTTTTCACTTTTTTGCGAAGTTTCCCTTTAAAAGGTGTCAAAAAGGGGGCCTTACCATACCTTCTCTTTTGTATTACAACCATCTTTTAACAGTGAAATTATCAGAAAGTTGTTCTAGTATTGATGGATGAGAAGATTTCCTCAGCTAATATGTTGATTTATTAGGGTGACTACAGGCCTATTACTCTAATAAATCAACAGGTTGGTATAAAATTTAGACATGTACAAAAACTAATAATGTATGGTAAACTAAAGGTTCCGAAAAGCCTGCATCACAAACTTGACATCTATGCACAATACTGACAAATGTAAAGGGAAGCATAATAAAATCAATTTCTTGATAATAAGAAGGCTGAGTTATTTATTGCCTATATCTAAAGTTTTATAGTCATAATATTATAAATTATAATTTTCAGCTAAATGGAAATATATAAATAATATGTAAAACAAGAATTGGTTCATTAAAATGTCTCAACTCTAAAATATTTTAATTATCTTATTATACTGGCTGTATAATAATGTACTTACTAAATGTGAACTAAGAGTTTTAACATAAACTTGTATTGCCTGTATATCTGTGTACTTACTAAATGTGAACTAAGAGTTTGAACATAAACTTATATTGCTTGTATATCTGTGTACTTACTAAATGTGAACTGAGAGTTTGAACATAAAACTTATATTGCCTGTATATCTGTGTACTTACTAAATGTGAACTAAGAGTTTTAACATAAACTTATATTGCCTGTATATCTGTGTACTTACTAAATGTGAACTAAAGAGTTTTAACATAAACTTATATTGCCTGCATATCTGTGTACTTACTAAATGTGAACTAAGAGTTTTAACATAAACTTATATTGCCTGTATATCTGTGTACTTACTAAATGTGAACTAAGAGTTTTAACATAAACTTGTATTGCCTGTATATCTGTGTACTTACTAAATGTGAACTAAGAGTTTTAACATAAACTTATTTTGCCTGTATATCTGTGTACTTACTAAATGTGAACTAAGAGTTTGAACATAAACTTGTATTGCTTGTATATCTGTGTACTTACTAAATGTGAACTAAGAGTTTTAACATAAACTTGTATTGCCTGTATATCTGTGTACTTACTAAATGTGAACTGAGAGTTTGAACATAAACTTATATTGCCTGTATATCTGCATACTTACTAAATGTGAACTGAGAGTTTGAACATAAACTTGTATTGCCTGTATATCTGTGTACTTACTAAATGTGAACTGAGAGTTTGAACATAAACTTGTATTGCCTGTATATCTGTGTACTTACTAAATGTGAACTGAGAGTTTTAACATAAACTTATATTGCCTGTATATCTGTGTACTTACTAAATCTGAACTAAGAGTTTTAACATAAACTTATATTGCCTGTATATCTGTGTACTTACTAAATGTGAACTAAGAGTTTAACATAAACTTGTATTGCCTGTATATCTGTGTACTTACTAAATGTGAACTAAGAGTTTTAACATAAACTTGTATTGCCTGTATCACAGCATCAATCATAATTCCATAGACTTGAACTAACATCCTGGAAATAAAATATTATTGTTTTGTAACCAGCAATAATCTAAGTTATGGCCCGAGAACACAGTTATTTCGTAGTGCATTTCTTTTAGACAATAAATGAAAATTCAAAATAACACACCTGCGCTTTCTCAACAATATTTTTACAGTGTGATGTACTACTTTTGGGACAAATTATGTCAAAATTATAACTTCATTAGCTCTAACTCAAAATATATATATATATATATGTCTTGAAGTCTTTTGACATCTTCCGAAATACTAATTCTTTACCTTTTTCAGCTACACCAAATCACCACTTTACTTTAAAATTCATGACCGTGCAATTTGAGGCATAAAACATGAAGAAACAAGCATTCTGGAGTATTGAATGGCAATACATAGTCCTCTACCGGTTAAAAATTCATTGTACTGGAACAAAATGCTAACTTGATCTATTACTTGTCATGGTGTAATCTATATAACAAATATCAAGTCAATATCTTCAAGCATGACGAAAAAAAGTGATGAAAACTGGACCATAACTCTGTACAAAATCATCAGACCAGAACAAAATTCGAACTTGATCTGTAACTTGTCATGTTTGAAGACTATATACCAATTATCAAATCAATATCTTCAAACATGACAAAAAAAAGTGAGGAAAACTGATTATTTGAATTAATTTTCTAAGTCCAAGGACCATTACTCTGCACAAAATTAAAGAACCTTAGTGAGCGCGCTCACATACCCCACGTCCCCACATTGTCACTGGAGAAATAAAATAACTGTAAGAAAAAAAAATTGTATAAGAAAAAAAAAATTGAATCATAATTTCCTGTCGATATGCACATCTACATAGTATGTCCTTATTATCTACAAAGTTTCATGAAATTCTGTTGTGTGGTTTCAGAGGAGTTGCGATGACAAACTGTTGCAGAGGTATATTGAAGCAAATAAGTTCAAAGGGGCGTAACTCCTAGAAAAAAAATTGAATCATAATTTCCTGTCGATATGCACATCTACCTAGTATGTCCTTATTATCTACAAAGTTTCATGAAATTCTATTGTGTGGTTTCAGAGGAGTTATGATGACAAACTGTTGCAGAGGTATATTGAAGCAAATATGTTCAAAGGGGCGTAACTCCTAGAAAAAAAATTGAATCGTAATTTCCTGTGGATATGCACATCTACGTAGTATGTCCTTATTATCTAAAAAGGTTTCGTGAAATTCTGTTGTGTGGTTGAGAGGAGTTGCGATGACAAGAAACAGGACTGACGGACTGACGGACGGACAGACAGACAGACAGACGGACGGACGGGTCAAAAACATTATACCCTCCGCAACTCGTTGCGTGGGGTATAATTATTAGACCGGAACAAAATTCGAACTTGATCTGTAACTGAATTGTCATGATAAAACTATATATTAATCATCAAATCAATATCTTCAAGCATGACAAAAAAAGTGCGGAAAACTGATTATTTGAGTGAATTTTCTAAGTTCAAGGACCATAACTCTACACAAAATTGTCAGACCGGAAAAAATTCGACTTGATCTGTAACTTGTCATGATAAAAAAATACACCAAATATCAAATCAATATCTTCAAGCACAAAGAAAAAAAGTGTGGAAAACTGATTTGCCGGACTGAAGGATGGACGGACGGACAGACAGACAGACAGAGTGCAAACCTAAAGTCCCCTTCGACTTTGTCGGTAGGGGCCTAATAAATTTGGAAGGGGTATGAAAAAAAATTGCAAGTGATACACTGTCCCCACTAGGGACTATATTTGAAATGAACGAAAATTAAAGGATGATAACTGTGTTCCCGGACCAAAATATAGTCTCAGATTTTACATAATATGATATGACTTACTTAAAATATCTAAAATTACCTATATTGTGTTTTCTCTTCCATTTTCTGTTATCCTTAGCCTTATATAGTTGTTTCATACTGTACGTGTATGGTCCATTCATGAACAGATAAGAGAGTCTTATATGATTTGCATGCCTAAAAATACTTGAATGTAATTGGTCTGCTAGAATTTTTTTTCCTTGGTTGACACTTCAATTCACCATGTTGCCGATACTACTGTGTAACCTAGGTTACTGACTCACAAACTTTACATTTAGTTAACGGGCCCAGTTTACACATCATTATCCTCAAAAAAATGTGTTTAACTCTGTATCATTTTAAAGAAATTTTTGGAAGAATGTTGAAATTAAGAAGAAAGATTAAAGAAAATTGCCCATTTTGATATTGGTAGGGACTTATCTTGCTATTTTTTGTATTTTTTTGTGGTTTGTCATTTGTCTTTTTGTTTCAATATTAGCCATGGTTCTTTTTTCTTTGTCCTATGTTTTATTTATTGCTACATTGATATCATTCCTCTATTTTGCTAAAAAGTTCACAGGAAAATCTAACCAAAAAACAATGTCAACTTAAGAAAGCTGTTTCAGTCAATTATCTAAGGAATCTTGCAAACATGAACATGGTTTAAATTAAATCAATACTGAACTGACCATTTGCAAGAAAAATTGGTTAACACTTGTGTAAATTTGGGTGTAATTGGATTTGATACAGGCATGTGTCAAAACTCATTTGAGCATTTATGGTTATCCTATTTATCAGGTTAACTGTAAGAAGACATTAGAATTATGCATATGCACATCAACTGTTATTAACCTTAATATACTGATTGATAGATCCCAGACTTTTGTCACAACTAAAGTAATCTATAACACGGCAAATTATATCAGACATGCAAGCCACTTATTCATTCCTTTTTGGAAAATCCCTGTAAGAGCATGACTTAAAAAATCAAAGCGTGAAAGCGCTGTAAAGGCAGTTAATTACAGGTTGTGTGTATTTTTAGTCCAGTTATATCATTATCTTGCATAGTACAGTGTACTTATCAGAGGTGGCTTTCAGTATTTAAGATTTAGAGTTCTCTAATGATATTGAACAAGTTATATGAATGTCATATTCTGAGCACTATATGAAGGTGATTGTTCTCGCTTGTTTATGAACTAGTGCATTATGTCCAGTTTGTACCTTTTTTTATCTATGTTTATAGTCAAATTAGTTATCAAAGGTACCAGGATTATAATTTAATACGCCAGACGCGCGTTTCGTCTACATAAGACTCATCAGTGACGCTCAGATCAAAATAGTTATAAAGCCAAACAAGTACAAAGTTGAAGAGCATTGAAGACCCAAAATTCCAAAAAGTTGTGCCAAATACGGCTAAGGTAATCTATTCCTTGGATAAGAAAATCCTTAGTTTTTCGAAAAATTCAAAGTTTTGTAACAGGAAGTTTATAAAAATGACCATATTATTGATATTCAAATACTGTTTAAAATAGTTAGGCATTTTCTTTTTAGTAATAAGTAAATGTTATCAACTGTATTTTATTCAACTCTGCAAATGTGGTTTGTTACTGTTAAGTATGGATGATAGTTGTTTCATTGGCAATCATAACACATCTCCTCATTTATATAATGATCTATATTCAACGACCTCAGGTACAAAAAAAATGTATGTAACTTAACTATGATGGGAAACCTTTGACTTCTTTTATATAAACTTTTGATTTGGTACCATAGAACTATGTAGAACAAATGTACATTGCAACATGTCAACTCTTTCAATGACAATACTTTTTTAAGAAACTATAACTCCAAGCAAAATTATATTTCCAAGTTTGAAGTAATTTATGAATGAAAAAAGAAGTTCTTAATTAAGAAATAAACTGATTCGCTGAGCACAGCTGGATACACCCCGCAGAGGTCCAACCCTGAACAGTTGGGGCAAAAATGGACACAATATTCAAGCTTGATACAGGTCTGAATTTGGATTGTAATTAAATATTTGACATATTATAGTTTCTGAATAAATGTAGTCAAAGAACTTGAAATCGGTTATATGAATTGAATTTATATTCAATTAAAGATTTCTTGCTGTTGTGCAATACACTGTGCTGTTGCGCAATACTTAATAAATCTGTTGCCAGACTATAAACAAATAAAGTTCAATTTCTTCTCAATGTCATATTTGAAATTGATGAAAATCTATAGGGAGATTACATCAATAGCTATAAATAATTCACCAAAGTTTCATGCGAACTGCTTAAAGCATTTTTGAGTTTTTGTCCAACAAGAGTGCACACGCTGAAATGTCTCGCCTTCTTTACTAATCACTGATATTATGTTGATAGTCCTTAATATAAAGCTTTATTACAACTGTCACATAAACTTAACATTAACCAAGGAAACTAAACATTGACCAATGAACCATGAAAATGAGGTCAAGGTCAGATGAACCATGCCAGGCAGGCATGTACAGCCAACAATTCTTCCATACAACAAATATAGTTGACCTATTGCTTATAGTTTAAGAAAAACAGACCAAAACACAAAAACTTAACACTGAGCAATGAACTGTGAAAATGAGGTCAAGGTCAAATAAAACCTGCACGACTGACATATAGATCATAAAATATTTCCATACACCAAATATAGTTGACCTATTGCATATAGTATTAGAAAAAAAGACCAAAACTCAAAATCTTAACTTTGACCACTGAACCATGAAAATGAGGTCAAGGTCAAATGAGACCTGCCAGCTAGACATGTACACCTTACAATCATTCCATACACCAAATATAGTAGACCTATTGCATACAGTATAAGAAAAACAGACCAAAACACAAAAACTTAACTATAACCACTGAACCATGAAAATGAGGTCAAGGTCAGATGACACCTGCCAGTTGGACATGTATGCCTTACAGTCCTTCCATACACCGAATATACTTGACCTATTGCTTATAGTATCTGAGATATGGACTTGACCACCAAAACTTAACCTTGTTCACTGATCCATGAAATGAGGTCGAGGTCAAGTGAAAACTGTCTGACGGGCATGAGGACCTTGCAAGGTACGCACATACCAAATATAGTTATCCTACTACTTATAATAAGAGAGGATTTAACATTACAAAAAATGTTAACTCTTCTTTCAAGTAGTCACTGAACCATGAAAATGAGGTCAAGGACATTGGACATGTGGCTGACGGAAACTTCGTAACATGAGGCATCCATATACAAAGTATGAAGCATCCAGGTCTTCCACCTTCTAAAAAATAAAGCTTTTAAGAAGTTAGCTAACGCCGCCGCCACATCACTATCCCCATGTCGAGCTTTCTGCAACAAAAGTCGCAGGCTCGACAAAAACTGGAAAATCCCCCCTCTTTTAATGAATAAAACCCAATAACTCAGAAATGTAAAATCTAAAATTTATAAAATTCTAAAGGGAGCTTACGGATTGACAATTTAGTCTTAGATGCAAGATTTTTTTATCAGTTGTTAGTGGCTTTGAACTAGCTGTCAGTAACTTTGAGTACTCTTAGATCTGTACTTAGTGTCTTTTTGTTGTTTGGATGTACAACTACCCAACCACGTCCACTTGTATTTGTATTTATCCATCTGAAAAGTTAAGCCTCTTTCAACTGATTTTTATAGTTCGTTCTTATATTGTACTGTTACACCACTGTCCCAGGTTAGGGGGAGGGTTGGCGCGCCTTCAAACTAGTTTAACCCCGACACATTCTGTATGTACATGTATGTGCCTGTCCCAAGTCAGGAGCCTTGTTTAAATTGTTTTACATTGTCATTTCGGGGCCTTTTATAGCTGACTGTGCGGTATGGGCTTTGTTCATTGTTGAAGGCCGTACTGTGACCTATAGCTGTTAATTTCTGTCATATTTGGTCTCTTGTGGAGAGTTGTCTCATTGGCAATCATACCACATCTTCTTTTTTTATATTTACATCAACAGATATAAACAATTCACCAAAGTCAAGGTGAGACAACAAAACTTAGTGGGAAGATCTCTGAAATGTTTTACACGGTACAATTTTTTCTCATTGTTGGAGATTGTACGGTGACAGTAACACCTGTAACTGCTTAAACCCATTTCTTATGCACTTTAGTTCGATAAACTCACTGAATATCATACCACATCTCCATTATTTTCATATGCATTACAATTTACATGTGCATGTAATTATAAATATATATATATCAGAACAAAATTCATTGCGTCACTTTTATTTATGCATCCTTTGGCACAATACAAGTTCTAAAATTACACAACATCATGAACATAGTACAACTAAATGTTATTTCAGATGAAAGTTTTGTTTCAGTTCCATTCATAGGATTTATTAGAATTTTGTATGTTTTGCCAAGTCCAATAATTCGCTCTATGTGCACATGTTAATTGAAGACTTTTCTATCCTGTATAAGAGTTTTGGAACTAATTCTGTTTCTTTTTTTTAAAAAAGTTAGCAAACAAATCTTGCACATTTAAACCTTTGTCTGCCATCACACGGTCACCTGGATCACATAATTGAACTATTCTACATCTTTCAACTATTTCATAGTCACTGGTAGAACCAACATATGCATTAGAGACATAGTTGACTAAACCAACAGGTGTCGAACATACAAGTATTTTCAGTGTTTCTGTTTTTATATGATGAAAAAGTTGCCTGAGCTCTAGGAGCTTTAGGTTTTATCACGGGATATTCTGTGCTGTCAATAATAATCCAAGTCGTAGGAAACTTTAATTTGAAGTTGGATGGTGAAAAATACCTGACTAAACCACTAGATGGCCAAGTGTTAGCCTCACACCACTGTTTAGACATAAAAACAATCCATGTATACACAATATTCTTAACACTAGATTCAATCTAGAATCTAGAAAGTTCAAAATTGGTTGTATAATGCCTCAATTTCATCAAAGTCATAAAAAAACTGATTTTCAACTGACACCCTATCAATTTGAAAATATATGTATCTCAAACAATGTGCTGCTGGACCAAGTGTGGTCAAAACAAATAAAAATTTAGTATACAACTCTAAACCGGTATAAAAATGCATGGCTGTGTCACGTGTCTTCATTTCAAAATTCTCTGCTGAAAACATAGGCATTGATGGTGTTTGAATAATTCCATCTGTGAAGCTCAACATTAGCTCGGCAGTTGGTGGTGGCCTGGACAGTCATAAATCCTTTCTGCAGTATGAATGACTTCTTCAGGAAAACCAACTTTACAATCAAAACTTTCCTCTAGATTTCTACTACAATATTCATCAAGTTTAGTTCTTTTGTTTTCACAGGAAACTGCCCTGATTTTTCTTTTTGCGGACGATTCAGTCTCTTGCTTGGTCCAGGAAAATAGGCTGGGAATGGCAGTAGACTTAAGTCTCTGAATGGTGGGTTTGCGCCCTGAAAAAGGTTATAAAACATTAGTTTTTTGATAATTAAATGAACTTCCATTAGCAATGTATACTTTGTATTACCTGGTGAAATATTAACTAGATTTATTCATTACAATCTGGATAAAACTGTGTTTGCCTGATTCAATGTATGTTATGTAAATCCAAAGGACAAACAATGAGAGACTTATGCAACAAACGTACATTGTTTGTACCTAAATAACTATAATATAGATGAGAGCATGTCATTGTTTTGTTCCTGTTAACATTGTCATTGATATTTTTCAAGAAAGTCTATGAGGCATAGCTTATGCATTCCTGTCATTACTACATTAGCATAATTACTGCTAAAATAATTCTCAGTATGATATACCTCTTGTAAGAAATCATTATAATTGTAGCAATCACCAAAAAATCTCAAACAGATCACATTGAATCGTAATCCAAAAAATTATGACGTCTTGAATTAACCACCCCCTTTTATTCTAAAACGATAATTGCGGTTGTAAACAGACTTTGGTTTATTCGCATGGCTATTACATATATAACTATATATTTCAAAAAGAAAATAGAGTTTTACCATGAATAGTTTCCTGCACGTAGTCTTTTTCAGTAAAATGTGCCTTGCAAACAACAGCTGATTGAGATGGACTCCACGATTTCATCGTGTTCTCGTCCAATCTGCGTATGGGCCATGGCGTTGATCCAACTTTTCCTTCTTTTTAAGTCATTTGGAAATGCATGTCCTCCTCTTAAATGACATCCAGGTACACAACAACGAGTACTTGGCATCGTTAATTAAAAATGTAACTGAAATAGTTGCACAGTGCAGAAACCGGAAGTTGCGGAACAGGATCGGCTACCACGGCGCCATCTATTCAGGAACGATAATTTGCTACTTTATATAACTGCGAAATAACAATAACGTTATACGGGTTCACGTGCATAAACAGAAATGCGCTTTAAATTGTATAATATAATTCATGTTCAGTCGACCTTTAATTATTATATCAACGACTGAAATGATTTATAAACATATCGATTGCAGATAACACTCGAAATTAACCCGAGCTCTTTCCACACGGAATTCAAATAATTCTAGTTTGTCAATCGGTTGACTGCTTATAATGCAAAATACAAATATATCAAAAGTTTTTAAAACTAACAAAACACAATGATCGTTTCTCTATTTCCCAATGTAAATGAAATGAAACAAAAAACATTTTATATCACAATAAGAAGAGGAGAGAATTCAACAGTTCCGGATCTACTTGGAGCCTAACGACCCCCCACGTAGATTAGTTGGGTATCGCGGAAGGAAGGATTAACCCGGCAACTAGAAAGGCATTAAAGCACTGCCTTTAAAAACAAATAAATCTTGCAAATATGCATAGCCAATCTGAACTTTAAGGAAAACCTGAGCCTAACCATTTTTCATTTCAATTTTTACCACTAAAACAAGAAAGTCTTATAATCTTCATATATTAATTTTTCTCAATCGGCTTTTACACTTTATCAAGAATAATTAAACACCACCATTCTATTTTGATATTATAAATTACTATAAATATATAGTAATATTTTGAATACAAATTTGAAACTTTATTCTAATTCATGAGGTAACTGCATATATATATATGGTTTTCTTATTTTTCTATATTTCTTATAAGGGATTGGAAATTCTAGAGCTTTGTTTCATTTAACTTCTTTATATAAAGTTAAGCCATAAACAGAGATTCATAATAGTAAGGATACAATAGGAGGGGAACAGTTCTAAAAGACAAACCATTTGACTGTAAACTTCATCTCCAAAACAAAAAATGACTAATGGGTTTAATAGTTTCTTTGCATATCCAATCGGTGTAAAATTTGTAAAGTTTATTACTGGATAAGGACTATGGTAGATACAGAATGTCTCAGATTTATCTAAAGACCATTCTAATACACAAGAAAACATAAGAACAGAATAATTGAAGTTAAAGATTTACTGAATGCAAATATAGTAATATATTTGTACAGTTTCTTGTGTTATTTAAAAAGCAACACACATTGGTAACCAGGTTGTTTAATAAAAGTAAGAAGATCTGGTATGATTGCCAATGAGACAACTATCCACCAGAGACCAAAGAACGAGGATGTATGTTCAGACACAAGTTCATCAACAATCTTTTTTTTCAGTTAAAATATGTAATTGTCAAATATTGGCAGAACTGCTGGTGCCTTGCTAGTTGGTACAAACACAAATTGTTTTCCCAGAATATTCAATTGTTTTTCCTGTCTGGTCATGAATTTTTATCTAATGTCAATTGCATATCACATTACATTGAATAAGCCATACATTTATAATATGCTAAACAAATCAAATAAGCCTTTCATTCATCATATGTAATATATAAACTTAGAAATAAGCCATGAATTTATAATATAATATGGCACAATTATGTAAATACTTTTATAAACTGTCAAATAGTTCTGACTAAAAAAGGACATTGGACATAAAAATCTATAAAGGGCATTAACCTATGTTGAAATATAACTTTGTTCATGGACATGGTGATATGTTTCTATGATCTTTGGTAATTAGCTGTCTACATGGAAGTCACAAAACATCTAGTATAGGCATTAAAATTACAAAATCTCAATTTTAAAATTCAAAATTGATTCAGTATGGAGGAAAATTAGGAATACATACAATCATAAAAGTTGTATAAGCATAACATTAATCAATGCTCACCAGGGAAATATCACATAGTATCTATAGTAAAATGAAATGGAACAAAATATGGTAACAGTAAAGGGATCATTACCTTGTCTCTTCATCTTCAGATGGTGCGCCTGATTTGTCTGAAATAAAAACTCAAAAGTCAGACAATAGATTTAATAATTTGACAAAGAAATGATTTATTTACATCAACCCTAAATAGAAATACAGGATTGAATACAGACAGATTTACATGATTAACTACAATGTTATAAGGCATGACAGTAGTCAATATTGATTCTGTGTTTTGTTTTATATCCACTGTCATCTTACGCTTGTAAATTAACCCACGTTAATTATGTCACCTTATGTTATTTTTCTACGGAGTTCCTCTGCCATCTTCCAGTTGTAAATTAACAGAGTACCCCCATTCAAATCATTTTCTTCACTGTTGTTATAAGATTCTACTATAAATCAATTTTTTAAATATAAAAAACAGCAGAACAAAAGGACCTCCCATCATGCATCTTGCTATGAAAATATTGCTGTTAGAGGTCAATCTTAAAGTCCTGATAATGAGTGCAAGTAGTTTTTTATGTCTGGGCCTTTTATAGCTGACTATACAATATGGGTTTTTCTCATTGTTGAAGGCTGTATGGTTGTCTATAATTACTTACATCCACATCATTTTAACTTTGGTGGATAGTTGTCTCATTGGCAATCATACCAATCTCCTTATTTTTATAGTACCACCATTTTAACCACAGTTGGGTAATTCCTTCAAATGACACATGACTGCAACTTCACGATAACCGTAAACTACCTTAAAACAAGAAAGGAAAAGCAAATGACCAGACCAATGTATGGACATACTAACAAACAGACACACAGACCAGAAATATAAATAAAGCCTCCTTCTATCTTAGACAGTTCATAAGAAAATACAGAATCATTAACTATTGAATCAGGATGTAATTTTTATCTTTTATGCATAATTATTTTGTTCTGTGTGCAGAGGTCAAGATTACTTTTCTATATTTTTATCCCTAATAGCCATATTCAGTTTCGGATTGACAAGTAGCAATTTATTCATGACACCCATCAAATAACCATTCCTGTAATTTTTTGTATCACTCAGCCTTGGGCTGTAGAAGATGACAAGTAATTGTATAATTTTCCATACTCAAATATCACTATTGTAACAAATCAGTCAATACTCCTTAAGAATATACTAAATCTGCACAATAAGAATACTAAATATTGTACAACATCTGAAGCCATTAGTGGAACTAAATACTTCAGGATATTATTATTAAAGGGAAAAATTAAATAAATTGAGTGATAATAATGTAATCAATACATGGTCAGGCAATGTAAGGTTATTGTATTTCATGTCTTCAGCCTTCACTCAAATGTACAATATCTCATTTATAAGGTTACAATACAAAAGAAATAAATCAACACTTCACAGTATTCATAATATGTGAATTTTGTCAAGATATCATTAAGGATTTATGACACATCTTGATTTGGCTTATATATAAGTGATGTCATCAGGGAGAATGGTTATATTTTAACCAAACTAGAGGCTCTAAAGAGCTGGTGGCACTCACCTAGGTCTATGTGCATCTTCAACATTGTACACTACTGTTTACAGTTTCTCTCTATCTTATTTAGTTCTAGCCCAAAACAGAAAAGAGGGTAAACAAAATCATCATTTAAGGGCAATCACTCCTATCTAATAACTTTTTTGGCAGAATTTGATCTGATTGTAGATCTTGTTTTGCTGATCACTTTTGTAAATTAAAAGTTTCTATCTATCTTTTATAGTTTTCAAGATAATAGGCAAAAACACCAAAAATTTGGCCAAAATCGTCATTAAAAGGGCAATAATTTCAATAACCAGTCGACTGAAGAATTTGGCTATTAGACTTATTTGTAGACCTTGTCTTGCTGATCACTTATGCTGTTTAAAATTTCTATTTATCTATTGTAGTTTATAAGATTTTTAGGCAAAAATGCAAAAAAAAAATGGTAAACATTGCCATTAAAGGGCAATAACTCTAAGGAGTCGATTGATGATTTGGCTATGTGATTTGTGACTTAATTGAAGATCTTGTCTTGTTGATTAGATTTGCTGTTTAAAGTTTCTCTCTATCTATTATAGTATTCAAGATAATAGGCAAAATGACAAAAAAAAAGTAAAATTCGTCATTTTAGGGCAATAACTCCAATAAGAAATTGTCTGACAGTTTTAAAGTAAAAAGATAATAGGTAGGCCTCAACATTCTGAACATATCTGCCCTGTCAGATTTTCTCTATTTATAGTGGTTTTCAAAATAATAGACAAAACTTACATTTTACCCTTATGTTCCATTTTTTAGCCATGTCGGCCATCTTGGTTGGCAGGTGGGGTCACCTGACACATTTTTTAAAACCTAGATACCTTAATGATGATTGTGGCCAGTTTGGTTAAATTTGGCTCAGTAGTTTCAGAGGAGATGATCTTAGTAAAAGTTAATGGACGACGACGACAGACGAGGATAATTTGACCAAATCAACAGCCAGCACAAGCATGAACTAAAAAGATTTGTTAACAGCTAGAAGATATTATCAAAAAAAATTTATTTACATCTGTATGAGTATATTTTTTTGCAAGAAAGTGTTATACATTATTTCTCATCATTTATGAGTAAAACTATTAATAAAGATTTTATGTTATATAAATCCATTGTCATTCACTACCTATACAACACATAAAAATTGTATATTTATATACAACACATGAAAAGAAAATATTTTCTAACAAAAAAAATAGCAAAATTATTTTGTAGTACAATGTTTATAGATTCAAAATTTAATTTTGCAATTTGGGAAAATTTCTGGACCAATTTTAAGTAAATGACGATTAAGATAAATAACTGAGACATCTTTACAGATGATTAAATGTACTTTTCAATACTGAAATATCACTATTGTTACAGATCAGTCAATACATTAAATCATATACTAAATCTGCACGATAAGAATACTAATGAGATTTTATTGTAGAACATCTGAAGCCATTAGTGGAACTAAATACTTCAGGATATTATTATTGAAGGAAGAAAATTTAATAAATTGAGTGATAATAATGTAATCAATACATGGTCAGGCAATGTAAGGTTATTGTATTTCATGTCTTCAGTCAAATGTGCAATATCTCATTTATAAGGTTACAAAACCAAAGAAATAAATCAACACTTCACAGTATTCATAATATGTGATTTTTGTCACAACAAAGGTTTTTAATATGTAAATGTTGCATTTTAAGATCTATATATCGTTAACAAGCAGATGTGTCAAGAGCACATGCTACACCTGTCTTGTGCATATTAAAATTGTTGCCAGAATAAAAAGAAATAATGGGAAGGCATCTTGTCAGAAGTTAGTAAAATGGCTATGCAGAAAAAAAGTTGCATGAGGATATTCCTGGTGAATGACTGTTGCCTTTAATATGACTTAAAAGGTCTCAAAACTCTGGGACAACAAACTTGAAAATTTTCAAAATCAAAAGCAGGCCTGCATTTACTATTCCCAACAATAGTGTAAAGTTTGTAAAATTGTAATATTTTGATCCAAGCTACTAGAGCTAGTGCATGGCATGTAAAGAATTGCCTTAAACCTGATGGTTCAAGCCTAATAGATCTAGAATAACTATTAAAAGTTTATACTGAATAAATATGCCAATTTGAAGTTTGAGTCAAATTTCATTTTGCTAAATCATACAAGTAATACTGTGTTGATTTCATAGGACATTAAGCTAGTATCACTGTCAGCATGGATTTTAAATTATGTAGTTCTTCAAAACTATTTGACAATTTATAAAGTCACAGAACTTTAAAAACCACCAGACAAAGGATATAACACAGTAATTTCCAGGGTATTTAACCACTAGACAAAAGGATATAACACAATAATTTTCATGGTATTATTGACTATTTTCTTCTTAGAATTGATAACACGGACCAATTTAGTAAATCTTCAGACAATGTGCTCAGATATCAAAGTGAATTTGAAACCATATAAAGAAGCAACAGACTGTAATTATATCATATTGGAACAAAACCATTTTTTTCCCTTTTAAACAACTTAAAGAACTAAGCCTTAAAAAGAATCAATGAAATGTCAACTAGTCGCAAATAAAACAATTTATCTAATACAGTATAATGCTCTCAGGCTGTCATAAGAACTATAATGGTCTAATCAATTCAGACAACTTACTCCCCAGAGTGTCAACGTATCTAGTTAGAAACTCAACTGATTAATATCCTACTTAGAAAATAAGAATGAACAAAAACATTAATCTGAAAATACTACAGACTTTGCAACATAGTCACCAACCATGTGTTGCTTTTTCAAGAATAATTAAGTACCGGAGATTTTTATTAACTTTTTTTACTTTGGGAGGAATCATAGTAACCTGAAAAGTTGAACAGAACCACATTAAAATACATGTGAATTTTCCATACTGGATTTTTGAACTTAATCAAGAATAAAACTATAAAAAGACAACAACATCCTGGATTACTGCAAGGAAATGCTTTATTCTGGTCTACATGTTTGTCACTTACAGTGTGGTATCTTCAGGAAAATTTTTGATAATAGGAAATAAATACTGAAGTTCATAAAATGAGGTTCATGTGGGGCCACAAAAAGGTTAACAAGACCTTACGTCACAATTATTGGTTTAAAGACGTTAAAATGAAAGTGAAAGTAAAAGTCAATAATGAATGGTCAGTATCTTTTCCAAAATGGACAACCTCTCACTGAACATTCTGTACCATTTCAACTGGCTTCACTCTAAGTGAAGTACTGTTTCCAATTGCGTTGGGAATATTGTGAGATGTATGGTAGTCGCACATGTAGGGCATTGATCAAGAATAGTCAAATATAATCAACCAATTTACATAATAGTATTGAGCTTTGTAAACAAACTAATAAATAAATGCAAAGATATGGTTATTTTCTGTTTCTCAAAAGAGCACAGGGAATATCAGGCCATTACAACTGAACACATACAATATGTACTGTTAGAACAGCTCACAATATATTCATATCTTTGGAATCAATAAAACCATTTCAACACCTGATGTCACAGAAACATTCTAGTGTTACTAAGTTTTATCCTACCACTTATTCATGGTCAATAACCTCATCAGTAGTTGTCTAATGTTTGGTGTACAGAAACATTCTAGTGTTACTAAGTTTTATCCTACCACTTATTCATGGTCAATATCCTCATCAGTAGTTGTCTAATGTTTGGTGTACAGAAACATTCTAGTGTTACTAAGTTTTATCCTACCACTTATTCATGGTCAATAACCTCATCAGTAGTTGTCTAATGTTTGGTGTACAGAAACATTCTAGTGTTACTAAGTTTTATCCTACCACTTATTCATGGTCAATATCCTCATCAGTAGTTGTCTAATGTTTGGTGTACAGAAACATTCTAGTGTTACTAAGTTTTATCCTACCACTTATTCATGGTCAATAACCTCATCAGTAGTTGTCTAATGTTTGGTGTACAGAAACATTCTAGTGTTACTAAGTTTTATCCTACCACTTATTCATGGTCAATAACCTCATCAGTAGTTGTCTAATGTTTGGTGTACAGAAACATTCTAGTGTTACTAAGTTTTATCGTACCACTTATTCATGGTCAATAACCTCATCAGTAGTTGTCTAATGTTTGGTGTACAGAAACATTCTAGTGTTACTAAGTTTTATCCTACCATTTATTCATGGTTAATAACCTCATCAGTAGTTGTCTAATGTTTGGTGTACAGAAACATTCTAGTGTTACTAAGTTTTATCCTACCACTTATTCATGGTCAATATCCTCATCAGTAGTTGTCTAATGTTTGGTGTACAGAAACATTCTAGTGTTACTAAGTTTTATCCTACCACTTATTCATGGTCAATAACCTCATCAGTAGTTGTCTAATGTTTGGTGTACAGAAACATTCTAGTGTTACTAAGTTTTATCCTACCACTTATTCATGGTCAATATCCTCATCAGTAGTTGTCTAATGTTTGGTGTACAGAAACATTCTAGTGTTACTAAGTTTTATCCTACCACTTATTCATGGTCAATATCCTCATCAGTAGTTGTCTAATGTTTGGTGTACAGAAACATTCTAGTGTTACTAAGTTTTATCCTACCACTTATTGATGGTCAATAACCTCATCAGTAGTTGTCTAATGTTTGGTGTACAGAAACATTCTAGTGTTATTAAGTTTTATCCTACCACTTATTCATGGTCAATAACCTCATCAGTAGTTGTCTAATGTTTGGTGTACAGAAACATTCTAGTGTTACTAAGTTTTATCCTACCACTTATTCATGGTCAATATCCTCATCAGTAGTTGTCTAATGTTTGGTGTACAGAAACATTCTAGTGTTACTAAGTTTTATCCTACCACTTATTCATGGTCAATAACCTCATCAGTAGTTGTCTAATGTTTGGTGTACAGAAACATTCTAGTGTTACTAAGTTTTATCCTACCACTTATTCATGGTCAATAACCTCATCAGTAGTTGTCTAATGTTTGGTGTACAGAAACATTCTAGTGTTACTAAGTTTTACCCTACCACTTATTCATGGTCAATAACCTCATCAGTAGTTGTCTAATGTTTGGTGTACAGAAACATTCTAGTGTTACTAAGTTTTACCCTACCACTTATTGATGGTCAATATCCTCATCAGTAGTTGTCTAATGTTTGGTGTACAGAAACATTCTAGTGTTACTAAGTTTTATCCTACCACTTATTCATGGTCAATAACCTTATCAGTAGTTGTCTAATGTTTGGTGTACAGAAACATTCTAGTGTTACTAAGTTTTATCCTACCACTTATTCATGGTTAATAACCTCATCAGTAGTTGTCTAATGTTTGGTGTACAGAAACATTCTAGTGTTATTAAGTTTTATCCTACCACTTATTCATGGTCAATAACCTCATCAGTAGTTGTCTAATGTTTGGTGTACAGAAACATTCTAGTGTTACTAAGTTTTATCCTACCACTTATTCATGGTCAATAACCTCATCAGTAGTTGTCTAATGTTTGGTGTACAGAAACATTCTAGTGTTACTAAGTTTTATCCTACCACTTATTGATGTTCAATAACCTCATCAGTAGTTGTCTAATGTTTGGTGTACAGAAACATTCTAGTGTTACTAAGTTTTATCCTACCACTTATTCATGGTCAATATCCTCATCAGTAGTTGTCTAATGTTTGGTGTACAGAAACATTCTAGTGTTACTAAGTTTTATCCTACCACTTATTCATGGTCAATAACCTCATCAGTAGTTGTCTAATGTTTGGTGTACAGAAACATTCTAGTGTTACTAAGTTTTATCCTACCACTTATTCATGGTCAATAACCTCATCAGTAGTTGTCTAATGTTTGGTGTTGTTGATAGATCTTTGATTGTTTGTTTATTCACAACTTTCAGGACTATGCAAAACTTGACATATATATTGGCACCTGTCTATTGTTCAAAAATGTTTGTTGCCCTCAAAATGTCTTTTGGTTATTTTTGTTGTTAGGTGTGGCCCCACCTTTTTTACTGAACAAAAACTCTGGAAATTTACAGTTGCCCTGACTCCCTGTCCTCTTTCTGCAAAACCTGGATGTTTCAAATAAATCAATAAAATTTCCTAAAACTAATAAACGGGTTAAATTGTTTGATTATTTATCATCTAACTTCTGTACGTTAATCAACACTCATTTCCCTTTCCACTCAATTACTGTAACCTGGAAAAATACAAATAGTCAGGTGACTTTTAAAGTTCAAGATTGCATCACTGTGAAAAAAACCCAATGTACATGCTTTTATTAACCACAATCCACCTTATCACAATTAATGATGTCCCAGTATTATGTGTCCATAACATTTGTTCTTAGTTTCCTTCATTCTCATGCTTCCACTGGTAACTACCAAGCCTGATAAATAAATACAGGCAGTGATTTCCATAGGGAATGCAAAGAAAAATAGGCTTCACAATGAGAATTAAAATAAACAACAAAGAAGCTGTCAAACGACATTCTGTCATGACATTTGAAGGATTTGATAACACCAGAAATATCTGGGGGCTTTTTAAAAAGGAAACAAAACTCGTGAATAGCATAAGAACTCAACTCAGAAGTAAAAATTCTACAAGTGAAATAAATACATAAATACATTCAAAGCCAATGACCTGTTAAGTATAGGTCATGTTTTGTAACCTTCATTTCATGGCACATAGCTGCATGACAATCAGTTTCTGAGAAATAGCTATGGACATGCATGAGTTTACAGACACAGACATGATGCTGAGGTAACCCCCAAGAGCATATTTCAACTTGTGAGGCAAACTAAAATAATAGTTTGGTAAATAGAGAATATCATATGGCTTTTTCAATATCACACCTCTATCAACCCGAGACACCAATATAATCCCAAGAGCTCTGCTCAAGGGATTATATTGGTTGAGGGTTGATACGGTGTGTGATATTGAAAAAGCCATATCATATAAACTTTATTATATACATGTACCTCAAGTAGATTAATCTCTCTTATGTATTTTTCACGAGACATGACATAATACATATTAGGGTGTGATAAAGCTTTTGTTACTGTGACTGATATCGATTATGTGATGTCATCCAGATTAGGAATGTGATAAAGCCTTTGCAACCGTGACTGATATCGTTATCAGCACGGATGGCTGATACAGCAGGGTTGCCATGGATTGTATTACACATATAATTTACCTGTATTTACTACTAAGTATATAATAAAACTAATTTGTTTCATTGTTGTCTTGTTAATGTTTAAATATATCTCTCCTTATAAATACATAAACATTTGTCAAAGCATCAATGATTACTTTTTCAATATCAACACAGAAATACCTTTTGCTGTACATCTTAATCAAAAACAAAGCAGGGTTGCTGTCTGGGATTGGGTAATCATAATCTGTAAATGATTGTAATTGATTACAGATTCCCATGTAATTGAAATAAATCTGTAATGGCCCACCAATCCACCCACCCTTCCACCTAGCATAACCATACTTCAAGCTGGTTTTGGACTTTGTCCAACCTGCCAAAAAACTGTAACCACAGTCTGAACCTAAAACATTGACTCCCTTTATGACACTGAAAGGAGATGTAGGATCGCTATGTCTCACTTGTGCAACAAAATGTTGCAGGCTTGACAAAAAGACAACTGCCATATTCTTCAATTAATGCTAGCCCTTTTTACAGGTACAGATACGATAGAATGTATCAAATTGTTTTATTCCAATCTGTTGTTGTCTCAATGCTGTCTTACATGTTAGTTCAACTGGATTTCCTGACAAATCTATATGATGTTTTTCCAGCATTTAAAACATATGACTTTCAATGCTTGGCAATCCTTTAAGACCTGTTTATTTTTTTTTTCAAATAGTCTGAGTTAAATTCACATTATTTTTCAGTTTCTTATACAAATCTTCCACCTTTTCTGCAGAATTGGAAACTGTATGCACCAAAAACATTAGAACAGACTAGAAACTAGAGGCTCTCAAGAGCCTGTGTCGCTCACCTATATTTACTGATGCTTTGGAAATCATGTATAATAAGGTTAAAATCATAATTAATAGTATTAGATATTAGATATTATAATGATATCTAAGATAATAACAAAAAACTGCAAAATTTTTGTAAAATTACTAACTCAGGGGCAGCAACCCAACAACTGGTTGTCGGATTCGTCTGAAAATTTCAGGGCAGATAAATCTAAATCTGATGAACATTTTTGCCACCTGTCAGATTTGCTCTAAATGCTTTAGTTTCAGAGATATAAACCAAAAACTGCATTTTACCCCTATGTTCTATTTTTAACCAAGTTGGCCATGATGGTTAGAAGGCGGGGTCATCGGAAACTTTTTTTAAACTAGATACCCTAATAATGATTATGGCCAAGTATGGTTAAATTTGTCTCGGTAGTTTCTGAGAAGAAGATTTTTGTAAAAGATTACAAAAATTTACGAAAAATTGTTAAAAATTGACTATTAAGGGCAATAACTCCTAAAGGGGTCGACTGACAATATTGGTCATGACAACTTATTTGTAGATCTTACTTTGCTGAACATTATTGCTTTTTACAGTTTATCTCTATCTATAATAATATTCAAGATAATAACCAA
The DNA here is from genome assembly GCF_021869535.1 of Mytilus californianus. Lineage (NCBI taxonomy): Eukaryota > Metazoa > Mollusca > Bivalvia > Mytilida > Mytilidae > Mytilus > Mytilus californianus. Next base: position 23,198,374 of record NW_026262679.1, on the reverse strand, counting down.
AAACTGCAAAATTTCCTTAAAATTACCAATTCAGGGGCAGCAACCCAACAACAGGTTGTCAGATTTGTCTGAAAATTTCAGGGCAGATAGAACTTGACCTGATAATCCGTTTTACCCACGTCAGATTAACTCTAAATGCTTTGGTTTCAGAGATATAAGCCAAAATCTACATTTTACCCCTATGTTCTATTTTAGCCATGGCGGCCATCTTGGTTGGTTGGCGGGGTCATCAGACACATTTTTTAAACTAGATACCCTTATGATGATTGTGGCCAAGTTTGGTTAAATTTGGCCCAGCGGTTTCAGAGGAGAAGATTTTTGTAAAAGCTATCGACGACGACGACGCCGACGGACGACGCATGCCAAGTGATGAGAAAAGCTCACTTGGCCCTTCGGGCCAGGTGAGCTAAAAAGAAGTTGGAATTTGTTAATGATCAATAATTATTACAGCTATAACATAGAATTCAAAGGGATCTAAAGAGGGGGAAATTTGCAGACTAAACAACAGTATTATAATCATAAGACAAAAAAATCTATGAATATGTTCTGCTTACCATTACAGTAAAGACAACTAACCCATGATGCTTAATATCTATCTATATAATAAATAGCTGTATTAACAAAGAAAGCAAATTTACTGTGCTCTGCCAGGGAATTGAAAAATTAAGCAATAACTAACTGCAAACTTTGCTGGTCTCCAATTAGCACAATCACACATCTCTTGTGGGGATTGCTAATTGTACCATTATACAGCTGATAAAAAATAATTGCTGTTTACACTCCAAGAAATTCATACAATTTTATTTCAAAATTACTGCATGAAATGTAGCATTCATTTTTGTCCAAGTTCTATAGCCTTAGATATAACAGGCTTTTAACCTCTCAAGGTTTAGGAGAGTCTCTTCAAAATTGTGAGAGACAAAGATGTGCAGTGATAAAAATCCAACACTGGTCAAATGAACTGACTGTCACTAAATTAAATGACATGCAGACTTACAATATCGTGTTTACAAAAGAAATATTGGCTTTTCTGATCACACTATTGGAAATAAAAGAAAGCAAGGATTAAATTACCATGATTGCACAGCAAAGTCTCTTCAATTCTTGTACCCGTTGACAATATTAACATCTGAATTACACAAACTGACGTGAAATTAATTTGATAAAAATTGGAAATAGAGATCTAAGCTTAGGTTCACAGCTAAAGGATATACAAATTGAATACTTAATTACTTTGAAAGATAAATTCAGGAATAAGCAAATATACAAGTTCAATATTGGCAATATAGTAACAATGTGACCAGAAGATATATATTTCAATGATTAGGATTTGTAAACATGATTATCAAAGCGGAATTACTGTCATCAAATCTTTGTAAGGTAAATTCATACAAGGTAAACAATTTCAATTTATTCTCGATCAATCAATTATCCTGCAAGAGATGTTTATAAAAGTTGATTATTCTCTTTACACTGAAATGATCTGATGATACTGTAATTACAATATTAAAGAAGTCATTTGGTACTTTAAGTCACAATTATTGCAAGGAAACGCAGTGGAGTCTTATGAATAAATTCAGGAATTTATGAATATTCCTTAAAATTAGTGATGGATTTAACTACAGAAGATTTCAACATCAATAATATGTTTAGATAAAGCTTTTTAATTCCAAAACCAATATTTCAACTACTGCTACTAAAGAAGAATATAAAACACTGATTAGAAGCAATCCATTTCAAGTAATAACTTTTTATAAATTACCAGAATAAATAGAAGGAAGAGAGATAGTATTTTAACACTATTGGAAATATTTGGACAAATTTAAGTCAAACAGAAATTCCATATGAGAATTCAATGTTAAAATGCAACTGAAAATTTAGAATTTTGATGATTAATGGATTTTTAAACCAACATATTGGACACAATACTACTTTCTAAAATGTTGAAGACTAATTATGTGAAGGAACCACTGTTGCTTTTACCACCTCGGAACTGCCTATCAGTGCTTTGTTTAAACATCACAACTGAGGAAACAACAGGCTGGATAGAAGTCACTAACTATATATGTTATATCTTGTTCCCTGTTATACTGGCTCTTAGTCTACTGGGGCAGCTCATCAATATAGTAGTACTAACAAAACAGATAAGACTTTCTATAGATACATATTTCTTTGTTTTGTCAATAACAACATTTGTACATGTTACAACATCAGTGATTATAACTCTCCAACACTATGTAGATAAGATGTTAGCCGATGTTCTATACTATAGCATCCTCAGCCATGAGTGGACACTGTATATCATTGTTTGGATCATACTTTCTGTTGCTTTAGAGCGGACACTTACAGTGACCTTATATCAGACATACAATCAAGTCTCCCCAACACAATCATGGGTTATATCGGGTCTAGTGATAGGAGTAGGATTTATAAGTACCATTCCACGATTGTGGCAGTATGATATGACAAGTTACTATAATCAAACAGCTAGCGGAGATTATAAACCCATACAAGACAGTTACCAGCCTTCAATCATCAACAGATATTATAAAGCTATAGAGAAGACAGGTGATCACAAAGAATATGATGTGGTCTATTTCTGGTATATCACATGTATATTTATTGGGTTACCAGTTATACTTATGTTACTTACAGTAATAGGACTTTGTACTAGTGTAAGTACATCAAGACCAATAGAATCTAAATATAGAACTGATACTGCCTTGATTCTAAACCGTCGTTTAAAAGAAGAATTGAGACTAACGCATCTAATTATTAAGTTAATGTCATTATTTATAGGTTTGATGTTTCCACTTATACTGATGCACTCTCTGTATTTCCTGAAAGTCTTTGATATGAATGATCCAGTTTGTATTACAGTGACAAATGTATTGTCTCTGTGGTACCATATATTCTTCATTATACAACAACAGATATATTTTTGTTATAACAAACAATATCGGCTAACGTTTATTTCATTATGTTGTTGTTTCTGCTGAGTACTTTTACAGAATATTAGCTCTGATTTATTGCATGTGTCATTTTTATGCTTTATGGGTTGCAAAATATACACAAAAAAAACTGTTAGCCTGGATACATAAAAATCAATTATTATTTATTCAATATTATATCCTATATTCAGAACTACCTTTCAGTAGAAAATTTTTATCTAAACATTATTTTAGTCTCTTCTATATTTCTTAATTGCATTTTTGCTTCTATTGAAATATTAAAAAAATAGCTTTTAAATGTTGCCTCAGTAAACTCATTCATTAAATAATAACTAACTGACCAAATTAAGGGAAGATTTATTCTATATCAAAATGTTTGTAAGATGATAAAACTTTTCAAATAAACAAAATTACCAAGGTAACAATTATTACTTAAAGTTTTTAATTATGTTCTATTTAAAACAAGTGAAAGATTATCAACAAAATTCATGTAATGAACATCATTGCTGCAGTTTTTGTATAATTTTGACACACAATACCAGTGATGTACAAAAATAAAGATATCAACTAAAATTGCCCTTTTGGTAAAATAAGTTAAGAAGGAGAACAGGAAAAAACCACACTACAATCTGTTTTCATCTTACAGTAATGTTTTTTCTGCAACATCTATATAAGTCCCATGGTGACTTCTAAAGTGTGACAATACGAGGAATTGTAATAATGGGTTATTTGATTATAAGAAGGGCTTAAGCTAGGATTTTGAGGACTGTAGTCACTTTTTTTGGTGATTAGAAAACAGACCTTTCTTGGGTAGCAGTTTGACATGATATGATTAAGGTAGTTATTGCATAGGGTTAGATACATGAAAAACACATGTGTACTTTCATTTTCTTTTTCAGTATTTCATCAGTATACAAATAAGAATATAACAATAAAGATTAAAACAAACCATGATTGTTATGTCTCAAAACAGGGACTTATGTGACTAATATAATGAATCTATTGGCCAATGTTCATGTCTTTATAATTAGCTTACAGTCTGTATATTCTTATGATTCATAACAATTGTTTTTAATTAAGGTTAATGAGTACATGCTTTCTTTGTGAAATCTATACCTATACAGTATAAATCTGGAGACACTGTTTGAACCAAAATCTAATTAAACTGAAAAAGTCCTGAGGGTAAAGCCCGCAATCTTCACTATTCAGAATAATGATATGCTAACAAGGTTTGTGAAGAGATTATTTAATAAAGTTACCAATAAAATCAATTCAAGATTACCACAGAACAACATTCTAAAACCGAGAACAATATCAAGAAAACCTTGTAATGTAATTTTCTCAGAATAATAATAACCAATTTTGTTGTGCCAATGTTAATGCTAATATTCAGTCAATGCTATAACGGGACATGGCATTGGGCTGACCAACTGACTCATCAGTAGTGTAATGGTAAAGAAATTGTCTAATCATGATATATGGTCAGCAGTTATACCATCAGATGGCCTTTACTTTCCCAATTACATAGGAATTACGTCTCATTTCAAGTCTCTTGAAGCAAGACGAAAATCTGTCAAATTGTTCTATCTGAAATTGTATTTTGCCACAGGATGTATTTTGATACCCTTTTTAAGTAGAAACTGACAAACTGAATGTAATATAATTGTATTGTAACTGATACAGTGAAATTAAGCAAATGTAACTTTTAAATGACTGAACTAATTGAATTTCTTTACATCTTTTTAAGTGCATTGTGACAAATTTCATGCAACAAGTACATTTGTACATCTCAATTATTTAAGAACAGAAAAAAGAGATTTGGTATTACATCAAACTATTATTTTACATGTTACATTTGTCATAATATTGATTTTATCACTATTTTAAGGATTAAGAAATTAAATATTTTATATCTATATTGATTGTATTCAAGTTGTGTCATTAAAATTTATTTATATTTTCAAATGCTATAAATTTTCAATCTTTAGGGAATAATCAATGGAACTGTAAAGAAAACATGAATAAAAGAATTATAAAGCTGTTGTCACTGGTTGTTAACCAACACAAACCTTTGTAAAGACTTCAATTCATAAATTCTCAGGAAATAACATGTTTATGAGACAGAAACCAAAATAATAACTACATGGAAAATAATTAACAGCACAAAAAAATGATTGAAAAATTTTCTTCCCAGAAATCGATATAAAAAGAATGTCATTGATTGGATAAAGGAAACAACAAAGTTTATAGACAGTTTAAGATTTGAAATTATCTGAAATAAGATCTATGAATATGAATAAAAAAGGAAATCCAAACTACACTCAATGAGACAGCTACCCAATGATACAAATAATCAAAAGACTTATAAAAATCAACATGCAGTTATTCGTTAATGTATCAAAGATTGTGGACTTTCAAAAAATTACAAATCATGGACAGGCAAAGCATACACGAACACAATCCTCTGTTTCAATTGTACATACTGTCTCACCGATGCCATTCATGCATGTAACTTGGTGGATTTGGCAATTGTTAATATACAAATATAGGAGAAAATAAGATTGAGAGATTCAGAAGGCAGATCATATGAACAGTAAAACATATATTTCAAACAGCATGGAAGTCATGCCATGACTGTTGAGAAAACTGACCGTGAAACTGATCATATGAAACACAGTGTTTGTATGCAATTCCTATTATCAGAAATGTTCAAGAAAACTGTGTTTGTAAAGGGTTTGTCAAAATATAAGTTAAATTCAGTAACTTCACATAATATCAATTTTATTGTATAAAGCAGGGCTTGCAAAATTCACTATAAAGCCTAACAAATTGAAAACTTATTGTACACAGCTAAGATATTCGAAGAAATGCAAGGCTCTGCTAAACATTTCTAACCTGTCTATTGTCTCTTACAAAGCACTCGGGATAAGATATTTTTTATGAAAATTTTCTGGGGGTTTAAATTTGCTCAAAATAATGAAAGGTCCAAGATCATATGAATTTTCAAGTATAATGCACTCCTTAAGGAAGTCAAACTTCCTGTATAAATCATCAATGCAATGAATGGGATGTCCTTGACTTTTATATTTCAAAAGCCCCTTTTCATAAAAAAAGAAACAGATTGATGACCTCTGACCCAAACTCATTTGAACCTCAGATGTTTCATACCCTCATTTTAAGAATTTTTACTCAGAGGTAGTACACCATTTGTAGATGTACATGAAGCAATGTAAAATAAAAATCTTTTTTGATTGTTACAAGGGGATTAAGTGGACTTTTTCGTATCATATCAATAATGCTTGGCAAGCACAACTCATCATATATAGCCCTTCAGGTTTCAATATTAGAGTATTATAAATATGATAATTATTCGTTGATCATCTCAATGAGATCGATTTTCTCGCTTGAGCCGGTACGGCGAAAGTGAGAAAAGCAATCGAGTTGAGATGACCAATGATAATCAGTTTATCGCTATTTTACCTATGACATGCCCCCTTAATTTCTAGCGATAAATTTTCATATCACTCGACTCTGTTGAGAAAGGAAATTATCAGTCAGCAAGATCAAAGGAAAATTTTGTAAAATAGCGATAATAGAATATCATATGAAGTTGTGTATGAAGACATGAAAGTTATAAGGGGGAGATAATGCCACTTAAATATATGAGTGACACCTTGTAAATGCAATTTCGTTGTGCTATGAATTTCAATACTATTACACACAAAGGAAGTACACCAAAGGAAGTACACCATTGGGAGAACACCAAGGAAGTACACCTGAAAGGAAGATGATCATGCAGCAAAAATAATTGTATTTTGATGGTAACAAGCAGAGATAATTTGACTTCAAATATTCATTCAAGTGGGGCGAGTTGTATCACTTTGTGAGCATGTTCACTGTACCGGAACTTGTCCTTGGTTTTGATGGTACAGCAGCTTAAATTTTGCAAAGCTGCATCCATCATGATGTCGAAATTAAAGTTTTATTGTAACACATTGTAAACATCACCTGAACTTATACACATACTATCAGTGACTATATATTACCAAAAAATATTTTACTGTACAAATACCTCTGTTGCAGTATAAAATTGATTTATCACATAATGATAAATGTTCAATTTTTTTGCAATATTTCAAATTAAACAAGAGTGCACAAGCTGAAATGTCTTGCCTGCTTTACAGACCATTGATTTAATGTTGAAAGTCTTAAAGATAAAGGTTTTACTACAAGTATCTCATAAACTTAACATTTTTTAAGATCCATGACAATGAGGTCAAGGTCAGATAAATCCTTTCTGACAGACAATACACTTTAAAATTATTCCGTAAACTAAATATAGTTGACCTATTGCTTATAATAATTGAATAATTAACACAGAGATATGTCTCGCCTTTTTGTTATTTTGATAATGCAAATGTTGAAATTTAAATAGCATTACTTTAACATGTAAGTTATGCAAATATTCAAAGTCAATGAACCATGACGGAAGGTGTATGGCTAAACAATCCCCATGGAAAAGAGATGTGTCAATGCTAATACAACTGCATATCAAATATATTAGACTTATCATAAGTTGTTCCCTTTAAACAAACCTAAACACAAACATTAACTTGTTAACTATGTAAAAGTTTCAAACGTCAATGACCCATGATGAGGGAGTGAGGCTATATAATCTCCATGGAAATGAGACTTGCAAATGCTAATACATTCACATACCAAATATCACTGACTTAACATTAGTGGTTCATCTTTAACTGATCTAATAACAAACTAATACATGTAAACTAAGCAAAAGTTTCAAAGTCAATAGACCATGAATGAGGGGGCAGGATCAAATAATCTTGATGGAAATGAGATGAGCCAATGCTAATACAACTGCATATTAATTATCATTGACCCACCACTAGTGGTTTACCATAAACTAGACCTTATCACAAACTAATACATTGTTGACACCACCGCCGGAAACAGCATACCTATGTCTCGCTTTTTGACTCCTTCAAGGCGAGACAATGACAATATTTATACATATAAACAATGCAAATCATTCAAAGACAATGAACCATGACTGAGGGTGCAGAGTCAAATAACCTCAATGGAAATGAGAAATGCCAATGCTTATAAAACTGCTTTCCAAATACCATTGACTCATCATAAGTCGTTCCCTTTAAACAAACCTAAACACAAACTTTAACTTGTGAACTATGAAAAAGATCAAAGTCATGATGGGATGGGGTCATATAACTCCATGGAAATGCGACTTGCAAATCCCAATACATCTGTCTACCAAATATCATTGACTTAACATTAGTGGTTCATCTTAAACTCATCTAATGTAAAATATGCAAAACATTCGAAGTTAATTTACCATAACTGAGGGGTGGAGCCAAATAATCTCCATGGAAATGAGATTTCCAAATGCTAATGCATCTGCATACAAAACGTCATTGACCTACCACTAATGGTTCCCCTTAAACTGACCTAATCGCAAACTAATACATGTAAACTAGGCAAATGTTCAAAGTCAATAGACCATGACTGAGGGAGCAGGACCAAATGATCTCCATGGATTTGAGATGTGCCTATGCTTATATAACTGCATACCAAGTATCATTGACCTACCACTTGTGGTTCACCATAAACTGACCTAATCACAAACTAATACATTGTTGACGCCGCCGCCAAAAACAGCATGCCTAAGTTTTGCTTATTCAACATGAGACAAGAACTAAATGAATAACAAATAGCTGATATTATTGCTTATAACAACTAATTACCTGACAATTGATCTGAGAATCCTGTGAAGAAATATGTTCTACCACAAGTGATTGGTCCATTAGGGCACACACCATAACATACCTGCAGGATATCAAATGATAATCAACTGTCTTTCATACAAAATAGAACATTTCAGATAATTATCTAAAAGTTACATATAACAAAAAGTTGATGATTAACATAATTACTGTAAGTTCAGAAATTATTGCGTGCATTTATTATTGCGATTTTTTAAGAATGTGCAACAATTCAAGATTAATTATTGTGATTTCAGGAAAATCTGCATACAGATATATGTATCAGATATCAGAATCCAAGTTCTTATTATTGGGATAATAACCAAGTCGCATTATTCATATTAATAAAAACCTCGCAAGAATTTCTGAATTGACTGTATTCAAAAAAGAAGTTATGCCTGAACTAATTACACTGATAAGGAAAAATACAATGAAATTCTGTAAAAAAATATCAGTACATTCCATAAAATTGTGACTTCCTGCACTGTTGCTGTATGTATCTACTCCAAAGACTCTAAAAGTTACCATTTCCATTGTTTCATTACTTCTGGGAATTTGTTTAAGTAAGCTGTAACTTCTTAGCTTGCTGTTGGTGTGTTAAGATATAATATGGAAATGTTAAGACAAATTAGCAAGTTTATTAGCAATAGAAGTATACTGCATAATCATTAACATTGTTTTTTATAAAGATTTGTATGCCATTATAAATACCAGTTAAGCAAACCCAAATTTTGTAGATTTAAAATTTAGTGAATTTAACACAATGACTTACCATAAGTTTAGGGATATCACCATCAACTCCTGCTCTCATTAATGGTGTATTGACACAATGACTTACCATAAGTTTAGGGATATCACCATCAACTCCTGCTTTCATTAATGGTGTATTGACACAATGACTTACCATAAGTTTAGGGATATCACCATCAACTCCTGCTTTCATTAATGGTGTATTGACATAATGACTTACCATAAGTTTAGGGATATCACCATCAACTCCTGCTGTCATTAATGGTGTATTGACAGTTGTTTCCCCTATTCTAACTGATTCCATTACAGTTTTAACACAATGACTTACCATAAGTTTAGGGATATCACCATCAACTCCTGCTTTCATTAATGGTGTATTGACAGTTGTTTCCCCTATTCTAACTGATTCCATTACAGTTTTAACACAATGACTTACCATAAGTTTAGGGATATCACCATCAACTCCTGCTTTCACTAATGGTGTATTGACAGTTGTTTCCCCTATTCTAACTGATTCCATTACAGTTTTAACACAATGACTTACCATAAGTTAAGGGAAATCACCATCAACTCCTGCTTTCACTAATGGTGTATTGACAGTTGTTTCCCCTATTCTAACTGATTTTATTACAGTTTTAACACAATGACTTACCGTAAGTTTAGGGATATCACCATCAACTCCTGCTTTCATTAATGGTGTATTGACAGTTGTTTCCCCTATTCTAACTGATTCCATTACAGTTTTAACACAATGACTTACCATAAGTTTAGGGATATCACCATCAACTCCTGCTTTCATTAATGGTGTATTGACAGTTGTTTCCCCTATTCTAATTGATTCCATTACAGTTTTAACACAATGACTTACCATAAGTTTAGGGATATCACCATCAACTCCTGCTCTCATTAATGGTGTATTGCCATAATGACTTACCATAAGTTTAGGGATATCACCATCAACTCCTGCTTTCATTAATGGTGTATTGACACAATGACTTACCATAAGTTTATGGATATCACCATCAACTCCTGCTTTCATTAATGGTGTATTGACAGTTGTTTCCCCTATTCTAACTGATTCCATTACAGTTTTAACACAATGACTTACCGTAAGTTTAGGGATATCACCATCAACTCCTGCTTTCATTAATGGTGTATTGACAGTTGTTTCCCCTATTCTAACTGATTCCATTACAGTTTTAACACAATGACTTACCATAAGTTTAGGGATATCACCATCAACTCCTGCTTTCATTAATGGTGTATTGACAGTTGTTTCCCCTATTCTAACTGATTCCATTACAGTTTTAACACAATGACTTACCGTAAGTTTAGGGATATCACCATCAACTCCTGCTTTCATTAATGGTGTATTGACAGTTGTTTCCCCTATTCTAACTGATTCCATTACAGTTTTAACACAATGACTTACCATAAGTTTAGGGATATCACCATCAACTCTTGCTTTCACTAATGGTGTATTGACAGTTGTTTCCCCTATTCTAACTGATTCCATTACAGTTTTAACACAATGACTTACCATAAGTTTAGGGATATCACTATCAACTCCTGCTTTCACTAATAGTGTATTGACAGTTGTTTCCCCTATTCTAACTGATTCCATTACAGTTTTAACACAATGACTTTCCATAAGGTTAGGGATATCACCATCAACTCCTGCTTTCATTAATGGTGTATTGACAGTTGTTTCCCCTATTGTAACTGATTCCATTACAGTTTTAACACAATGACTTACCATAAGTTTAGGGATATCACCATCAACTCCTGCTTTCATTAATGGTGTATTGACAGTTGTTTCCCCTATTCTAACTGATTCCATTACAGTTTTAACACAATGACTTAGCATAAGTTTAGGGATATCACCATCAACTCCTGCTTTCACTAATGGTGTATTGACAGTTGTTTCCCCTATTCTAACTGATTCCATTACAGTTTTAACACAATGACTTACCATAAGTTTAGGGATATCACTATCAACTCCTGCTTTCACTAATGGTGTATTGACAGTTGTTTCCCCTATTCTAACTGATTTTATTACAGTTTTAACACAATGACTTACCGTAAGTTTAGGGATATCACCATCAACTCCTGCTTTCATTAATGGTGTATTGACAGTTGTTTCCCCTATTCTAACTGATTCCATTACAGTTTTAACACAATGACTTACCATAAGTTTAGGGATATCACCATCAACTCTTGCTTTCATTAATGGTGTATTGACAGTTGTTTCCCCTATTCTAACTGATTCCATTACAGTTTTAACACAATGACTTACCATAAGTTTAGGGATATCACCATCAACTCCTGCTCTCATTAATGGTGTATTGACATAATGACTTACCATAAGTTTAGGGATATCACCATCAACTCCTGCTTTCATTAATGGTGTATTGACACAATGACTTACCATAAGTTTAGGGATATCACCATCAACTCCTGCTTTCATTAATGGTGTATTGACAGTTGTTTCCCCTATTCTAACTGATTCCATTACAGTTTTAACACAATGACTTACCGTAAGTTTAGGGATATCACCATCAACTCCTGCTTTCATTAATGGTGTATTGACAGTTGTTTCCCCTATTCTAACTGATTCCATTACAGTTTTAACACAATGACTTAGCATAAGTTTAGGGATATCACCATCAACTCCTGCTTTCATTAATGGTGTATTGACAGTTGTTTCCCCTATTCTAACTGATTCCATTACAGTTTTAACACAATGACTTACCATAAGTTTAGGGATATCACTATCAACTCCTGCTTTCACTAATAGTGTATTGACAGTTGTTTCCCCTATTCTAACTGATTCCATTACAGTTTTAACACAATGACTTACCATAAGTTTAGGGATATCACCATCAACTCCTGCTTTCATTAATGGTGTATTGACAGTTGTTTCCCCTATTCTAACTGATTCCATTACAGTTTTAACACAATGACTTACCATAAGTTTAGGAATATCACCATCAACTCCTGCTTTCATTAATGGTGTATTGACAGTTGTTTCCCCTATTCTAACTGATTCCATTACAGTTTTAACACAATGACTTTCCATAAGGTTAGGGATATCACCATCAACTCCTGCTTTCATTAATGGTGTATTGACAGTTGTTTCCCCTATTGTAACTGATTCCATTACAGTTTTAACACAATGACTTACCATAAGTTTAGGGATATCACCATCAACTCCTGCTTTCATTAATGGTGTATTGACAGTTGTTTCCCCTATTCTAACTGATTCCATTACAGTTTTAACACAATGACTTACCATAAGTTTAGGGATATCACCATCAACTCCTGCTTTCACTAATGGTGTATTGACAGTTGTTTCCCCTATTCTAACTGATTCCATTACAGTTTTAACACAATGACTTACCATAAGTTAAGGGAAATCACCATCAACTCCTGCTTTCACTAATGGTGTATTGACAGTTGTTTCCCCTATTCTAACTGATTTTACTACAGTTTTAACACAATGACTTACCGTAAGTTTAGGGATATCACCATCAACTCCTGCTTTCATTAATGGTGTATTGACAGTTGTTTCCCCTATTCTAACTGATTCCATTACAGTTTTAACACAATGACTTACCATAAGTTTAGGGATATCACCATCAACTCCTGCTTTCATTAATGGTGTATTGACAGTTGTTTCCCCTATTCTAATTGATTCCATTACAGTTTTAACACAATGACTTACCATAAGTTTAGGGATATCACCATCAACTCCTGCTCTCATTAATGGTGTATTGCCATAATGACTTACCATAAGTTTAGGGATATCACCATCAACTCCTGCTTTCATTAATGGTGTATTGACACAATGACTTACCATAAGTTTAGGGATATCACCATCAACTCCTGCTTTCATTAATGGTGTATTGACAGTTGTTTCCCCTATTCTAACTGATTCCATTACAGTTTTAACACAATGACTTACCGTAAGTTTAGGGATATCACCATCAACTCCTGCTTTCATTAATGGTGTATTGACAGTTGTTTCCCCTATTCTAACTGATTCCATTACAGTTTTAACACAATGACTTACCATAAGTTTAGGGATATCACCATCAACTCCTGCTTTCATTAATGGTGTATTGACAGTTGTTTCCCCTATTCTAACTGATTCCATTACAGTTTTAACACAATGACTTACCGTAAGTTTAGGGATATCACCATCAACTCCTGCTTTCATTAATGGTGTATTGACAGTTGTTTCCCCTATTCTAACTGATTCCATTACAGTTTTAACACAATGACTTACCATAAGTTTAGGGATATCACCATCAACTCTTGCTTTCACTAATGGTGTATTGACAGTTGTTTCCCCTATTCTAACTGATTCCATTACAGTTTTAACACAATGACTTACCATAAGTTTAGGGATATCACCATCAACTCCTGCTTTCATTAATGGTGTATTGACAGTTGTTTCCCCTATTCTAACTGATTCCATTACAGTTTTAACACAATGACTTACCATAAGTTTAGGAATATCACCATCAACTCCTGCTTTCATTAATGGTGTATTGACAGTTGTTTCCCCTATTCTAACTGATTCCATTACAGTTTTAACACAATGACTTTCCATAAGGTTAGGGATATCACCATCAACTCCTGCTTTCATTAATGGTGTATTGACAGTTGTTTCCCCTATTGTAACTGATTCCATTACAGTTTTAACACAATGACTTACCATAAGTTTAGGGATATCACCATCAACTCCTGCTTTCATTAATGGTGTATTGACAGTTGTTTCCCCTATTCTAACTGATTCCATTACAGTTTTAACACAATGACTTAGCATAAGTTTAGGGATATCACCATCAACTCCTGCTTTCATTAATGGTGTATTGACAGTTGTTTCCCCTATTCTAACTGATTCCATTACAGTTTTAACACAATGACTTACCGTAAGTTTAGGGATATCACCATCAACTCCTGCTTTCATTAATGGTGTATTGACAGTTGTTTCCCCTATTGTAACTGATTCCATTACAGTTTTAACACAATGACTTACCATAAGTTTAGGGATATCACCATCAACTCCTGCTTTCATTAATGGTGTATTGACAGTTGTTTCCCCTATTCTGACTGATTCCATTACAAGTTTTAACACAATGACTTACCATAAGTTTAGGGATATCACCATCAACTCCTGCTTTCATTAATGGTGTATTGACAGTTGTTTCTCCTATTCTAACTGATTCCATTACAGTTTTAACACAATGACTTACCATAAGTTTAGGGATATCACCATCAACTCCTGCTTTCATTAATGGTGTATTGACAGTTGTTTCCCCTATTCTAACTGATTCCATTACAGTTTTAACACAATGACTTAGCATAAGTTTAGGGATATCACCATCAACTCCTGCTTTCATTAATGGTGTATTGACAGTTGTTTCCCCTATTCTAACTGATTCCATTACAGTTTTAACACAATGACTTACCATAAGTTTAGGGATATCACTATCAACTCCTGCTTTCACTAATAGTGTATTGACAGTTGTTTCCCCTATTCTAACTGATTCCATTACAGTTTTAACACAATGACTTACCATAAGTTTAGGAATATCACCATCAACTCCTGCTTTCATTAATGGTGTATTGACAGTTGTTTCCCCTATTCTAACTGATTCCATTACAGTTTTAACACAATGACTTACCATAAGTTTAGGGATATCACCATCAACTCCTGCTTTCATTAATGGTGTATTGACAGTTGTTTCCCCTATTGTAACTGATTCCATTACAGTTTTAACACAATGACTTACCATAAGTTTAGGGATATCACCATCAACTCCTGCTTTCATTAATGGTGTATTGACAGTTGTTTCCCCTATTCTAACTGATTCCATTACAGTTTTAACACAATGACTTACCATAAGTTTAGGGATATCACCATCAACTCCTGCTTTCATTAATGGTGTATTGACAGTTGTTTCCCCTATTGTAACTGATTCCATTACAGTTTTAACACAATGACTTACCATAAGTTTAGGGATATCACCATCAACTCCTGCTTTCATTAATGGTGTATTGACAGTTGTTTCCCCTATTCTGACTGATTCCATTACAAGTTTTAACACAATGACTTACCATAAGTTTAGGGATATCACCATCAACTCCTGCTTTCATTAATGGTGTATTGACAGTTGTTTCTCCTATTCTAACTGATTCCATTACAGTTTTAACACAATGACTTACCATAAGTTTAGGGATATCACCATCAACTCCTGCTTTCATTAATGGTGTATTGACAGTTGTTTCCCCTATTCTAACTGATTCCATTACAGTTTTAACACAATGACTTACCATAAGTTAAGGGATATCACCATCAACTCCTGCTTTCATTAATGGTGTATTGACAGTTGTTTCCCCTATTCTAACTGATTCCATTACAGTTTTAACACAATGACTTACCATAAGTTTAGGGATATCACCATCAACTCCTGCTTTCATTAATGGTGTATTGACAGTTGTTTCTCCTATTCTAACTGATTCCATTACAGTTTTCTTGGTATTGGTCCCAAACAACACAAATGGTTTAGTCTGTCTATCTCTGAAATCAAATTCACAGAAATTATTTCCCCTACTCTGAGATAAAATGTGCAAGGCAGCCATAATTTTTTAGGGCATTTAAACATGGAGTCAAGGGTATTTTATAACATTTTAAGAATTGTTTCTAGTGGTTATCCTAGATCAATTGCTATAAAGTAATGGTGTTGATTTATTGATCTTCCTCAATATGCATACAATATTCACCACTTGGTATTAAGCAAACAATGATCAAACAATGTTGTAAAAAGTCTAGTTAACCAAAACATCTACTCCCACTCTAATCCAACGTCTATGTTTTTGCTTTGTTAATTGAACAATTAAAACAAGTGAAACTGTGAGCTACTGCTCTCTGATGATACCCCTGCCGCAACTGGATAATTTTAATAGTGTAAAAATATATAAGTGTTCAGTGTTCAGAAAGTTGTTGAGTGATGAATCTGAATATGCATCACACGGTAAGGCTGACTTCTATAAACCCTAAAACCAAATTTCAGAAATCCTTATGATGTAATTCAAGAGAAAGATGCGACGAAAAATATTCATGGGATGGATGGACAGACTGACGGAAGGACGGATGGACGGACAGACAGACAGAGGTAAAACAGTATACCCCCACTTTAATTATATTCTGATTAAGAACTTAATAGATGCACAATGGCATTATGTAAGAAATATTCTATGAAAATTTCTTTGAAATAATAAGGAGTTGTTCTAAATACAAAGTGGCTTTAATGAAATTCAGATTCCTTCAGGTGTTTGTTATTCTCTGCTCTCTAGACATTATAATGTCTGGTAATGCAAATATAATGATTTCTCACCTATTTGATTTCAGACTTTTTATCGATAATTGTATACATAGCCTTGTGTTACATGTTAATAGTTAGATAGAAGTGATAACTTAACAAAGCAAGGTACAGTCATAATTCTAGAATTTGTTTTGAGTTTGATCAAAAACTAAGTATCAAACCTCTATATTAGTCAAATATATCAGTTATTACAGGTTATAGGGATCACAATAAATTATCTTTTTATGTTAGTATTTATTTGGCAAAAATATTGACAAATTTGGGAAAGTGTGATTGAGGACTTTTATAGATCTATAGATATAATTATTCCTGTCCTATGACAAATGAATAAGCAAACAAATGCAAAGAATGCTCAATACCCCAAAATTGTTAGTCAGTGCCTCAGAAATGGGAAATGAATACACCAAAAACATTTTCAAATCACTTGAACATGACAATAAATATATTTTACTCACACTGCAGTTTCACTTCCAACTTTACCGTGTTTGTAGTAACTCCTTAAAGCCTGAAATGAAATATTTACTCATAGAGAAAGGCTTTATATAGTACAACATAGCTATAAACATGATAAGAATCTTGAGAAATAATCTGGGACGTTTGCTATGAGACTAAAGTAAAATGAAAAAATAAGAAAATAGCTGGTTATAAATCTATCCTTATATCCATAAAGGGTAAGAAGTCTGACCTTTAACATTTTTATTACAACTTCATTGTTGATGGTTTTGAATTTAAGAAGTAGAAAGTTTAATAAGTTCTAGATCACCAATGAATTAATAATCATACATTTACATATATTTCAATTTTCAGAACTTTAAAGGAGGTTGAGTAAACTAAATATTTGTGTATTGGAGGCATATATATATGAATGCATACTGTAACACAAATATTGTCAGGTAAAAACATATACTTACCTTGTATGTAAGTTATCAGTGTTGCAAGATAAGTATCTAAGACACTTTTTGATGCGGTTTATTTTGTTCAATCTTTAATTTTTCTTAATAGTTAAAATCCTAAAATGCTTGAATGATAAGTTGGAAAAATTTCAAAATCAAATTCAAGCTTTATTTCCCCAAATTCAAAATAATTAGTGTACAAAATCTAAAAATCCACAAAAGCAAACTCAAGTTATGAGAGATATTATATACATATTTTGCAACTTTACCCAAGACTAAAGTCCCATAAATCTAGAATGACACACCCAAAAATCATCAAAATCAAAAGTTGGCTTCATCTTCATTCTAAGAACATTGTATAAAAGTATGAGAGTCCATAAAAGCAAACTTTTAGTTTTTATATGACATTTAAAATTTTTTGACTGTTTGACCAAAACTCTGACTGATACATTTAGAGTCCTGGTCAAACAAAAAATCTTCTGAATTGAGGAGGAATTTCATTTCTCCAATCTCCAAGTACATTGTATGTAGAAAATTTGTAAGGGGTTCTGCGGTACCCTGTGCTTTGCCTACGTTTGCTGCTGTCAATGTAAAAGTGTAATGTTGACTTAAAAAGTGAGTTTATCAGTAAAAATGTAAAATACAGAATTTAAAGAAAAAATTCAAAATTTTTCTTCAGATGCTATTTCTTGGTCTTGAAGATTAGCTTCTGTCAAATTTTCATAACAATCCATGAAGGTTTACAAACTTATCATGTAAAAAAAATTTAATCCCAGACTGTCTGTAAATGTTAACTGTAAAAAAAATAAGTCCATCTATCAGAAAAATAGTGAAAATGAAAATATATTTTCAAAAGTTTGCTTCAGACATTATCTCTGAATCATAAAAAAAGCTTCTGCCAAAGTTTCATAAAATTCTATGAAGGTTTGACAAAGTATTTGATGTGTTACATACTTTAACCCCAGACTGTATCTACTTGCTAACTATAAAAAAAACTAAGTCCATTTATCAGTAAATATTTTCTAAATTTTGCTCTGAATACTGTATTTTGGTCATTAACAAGATTCTGTCCAAATTTCATAAAATTCCATGAAGGTTTGATAAAGTTATTGACGTCTAAAAAAAACTTTAACAACAGACTGAACTAAATGTTGACACCGCCTACAGAATCTAGGATCGCTATGTCTCGCTTTCGCAACATAAATGTCACAGACTTGACAAAAATAAGAAAACCTGTATAGAGGGAAGCACTTAATTATTGTATAAAATGTTTAATAATGAGACTGTTTACTAATTTACTGAATTCATTAGGGTCATAATAAAAGAGGAGGATTTAACTTTCTGCAGTAAAATTATATAAATACCAAAATATCTTTAATAAACAGCTGCGCCATGAGCGCATGATACGCCCGTCGTCTTGTGTGTGAGGTTTTATGCAATAATCATAAATCGTTTCTGAGATACAGCGCGACATGTGAAAACCCCCTTTTTTAATAAAAAAAAAAATAACTCTAAAATAAAATTTTGAATCATCACCAAAAAGTATACAGATCTTTAGATAAATATAATTAAGAAGTGTGTAAAGTTTTAAGCAATAATCATAAATCGCTTTTGAGATACAGCGCGACATGTGAAAACCCCCCTTTTTTTACCAAAAACTCAAAAATTCAAAAACTCTAAAATAAAATTTTGAATCATCACCAAAAAGTATACAGATCTTTAGATTAATATAATTAAGAAGTGTGTAAAGTTTTAAGCAATAATCATAAATCTTTTTGAGATACGGCAAGACATGTGAAAAAAATATCCCCTATTTTAGTTACAAAGTCCCGTAACTCAAAAAGTTTTAATCTTATTTTCACTAAAAAGTATACAGATCGTTTGACCATCATAAGAAACAACTATGTTAAGTTTCATGAAATTTGGATAAGTCATTCTCAAGTTACGGTGCGACAGGTGGACGCCTGATTGCCAGACAGACGGACGCCAGACATTTGTATACCATAATACGTCCCGTCAAAATTTTGACGAGCGTACAAAAAATATGATTACCTCGCAAACTTTCTCTTCTTGGATTTGTCTGGAATTATTTAACCTGTAAATTTTCAGAATATATATTTATATATTAAACCAAATTTTAAACAGGATTATGGATCATACTTACAGATGGTATTCACTCAAAAAACAAATTAATTAATTGTCCAACAATTAAATATGTATCATGGCAATGAAGGTGTTCCTCAAAAACTGTGTATTACAACAAAACAGGAATATACTAGGAAAATATTATGTAGATACTACTAAAGTCATCTTACATATGAACCAAGTATGAAACATAACCAGTCCCATCTATTGCAGGTCAGACTGACCAAATGTTATAAGTCTTTTTAACATTCCAGAACTGCACATGTAATGATGCAGTGGCGGATCCAGAAATTTTCATAAGGGGGGCCCGCTGACTGCCTAAGAGGGGGCCTGCTCCAGTCATGCTTCAGTGATTCCCTATATAAACAACAAAATTTTTCCCACAAAAGGGGGGCCCAAGCCCCCTGAAAAACCCTCTAAATACGCCTCTAGTAGGTTAAAAGAGGATAGGTCTGTAGCATTACTTATGTGTACAAATTTTCTGAAGAATGTTTATAAAGTGACTGAACTGTTTCAAAAATAAATTTACTTTGAAAGCTTAAAGTAGAATTTGAGCACTTTTAATATGAAGTCTTGGTTTGGAATTAAATGTAGGTCACCATTTCTACAATGTCACTGCACTGTATAACCAATTTATACCAATAAAATCTTTACCTAAGGATTTACTATCATATACAACTTATCATGAAACATAACATAAACATGGATATATTGCCCCTTTTACTTCTTAAATTAATTCAAATGTATTCTTACACACAAAAAACAAACTTTAATGTATGAATTACCTCCCCTGAATTTATTATTTTTTTTCTTATCTTAAACTTTGACTTTAAAACAGCAATGAAAATGGTAAAATTTCCCATTAAATTCACATGTTTACAATGAAAATATGTAGCCTCTGCTCTTGTATAAAGACATTTGCCCTCCATTGCTTTGGCAATAAATACTTCTGTAGGAAAAACTTACATTTCCATATCCGTGGTAATCAACATTGTTTTCCACTGTCTTTCAAACATGGATAATTGCTGAAATTCATAACAATTAGTTGCATAATGCCATGAAACTTATACATGTCGTAAATTATATATTATGTTTATAGATAAATGAATCTGTATAGCTTGAAAAATCCATACTTCAACATTAACATTATCCCTATAATTGTTCTAGTACTCAATTCACCTTGGTATGTGTGCTTGTGATGTTGTTTTTTACCAGTCTACGCCTTTTGAAAGTCAGGAAAAGTGTGCTAATCAAATTGGTATGCTCCTTTGAGTCAACTTTTTTTAATTGCAGGAGCAGTACCATTATGTCTGACAAATGGTTGTTTCTTCTTACATTAATAAATTCCAAAAATAATTATCATATCTCTTTCTTTACAAGTGTCAGAAATATTACCTAAAACATAATACAGGTTTTGAATAAATTGCATAATTTTTCGAATTCTCTTTTAAGCATCAAAACTTCTTCCAAAGACAAAATACCTGATTTGAACTTGACATTATATTGAACAATTTAAATCATTTTCTTTCTATAAAAAAAATATTTGCTTCAGTTTTTCTATCAAATGGTTATTGGGAATCATTTATTTTTGATGGTATCAGTTTTGGTGGTTGAACAAAAAAATGCTATTTGGATGGGTTTTTTTTCCTGGTTTTGTTATACACTCCTATGAAAGTACTGTAAATTCAGAAATCATTGCGAGGTTTTTATAAATGCAAATAATACAACAGGGTGAGTATCCAATAATAAGAACTTGCAATCTGATTTAAGATACATATATCTGTATTAAGGTTTTCCTGAAATTGCAATAATTGATCTGGTATTTCTGTCCATTCTTCAAAAATAATAAGTGCTTGCAATAATTTCTGAATCTACAGCAACTAAAAGTTTGTAATTCGAGTATTTAAATTTGTGGTTTTCAGCAGTCCACTAAATCCACAAAAATTGGTATCTAACAAACATCAATGACTACACAGTATATGTATTAGAATTTAAAACTTTTTAGCCACTGAAACTGATTTATCTGAATAAGATATATATATATGGTTACAAGTTTCATGTGAAATTCTGAATGCCATATCATTTTCCACCAATAACATTTAAAAGTTTTATCTTTTATGTGTCATTGAAAAGACAATAAAATTACCAATGCATTCACGTAAAAAAGGGTGTAGGCAGTATGAGAGCTGTGAATTTTATTCGGCAAAACAACCCTACATAAACTCTTACCTCTGTTATCAATAGTTCAAGAGATGTAGGATCCACTTCATTGAAGATTTTATGAACAGCAGAGCTAACATCAACAACCTGTAAATATAGGAGTTGAGGAGAAAGCGATGCATTAATGTCCATCTTCTATCAAAATATGCAAAATAAATATGAAACTTTTACTATTTATTCAATATCCAAAATGAATTAATTATAACATGGACCAAAATCAGAATAAATATATACTCCAATGAATACTTATTCAGTCAACAACTAAAGCATCAGTTTCAAAGGAAAAAATTACCTAAAAAATTTACAATACCGTAAATTGGGTTATTTTGGTTGCAGTTTTATTTTGGTTTATTTGGTGCCTCCAATGAAGGTGCCAAAATTAAACACACGAAAATAAAGCAAACACTAAAAATTGAAACGCCAAAATCGCGGACCGGTACGACAATATCTTTCTGTTAATTGTTGTTGAATATATCTCATGCTATTATATCTTCTGTATATTTCCTATATTCTATACATAACCAAATCTGATTATAATTTGATAACAATATATATTTTTTTACTTAATTGTCAATTTTCTGAAATTGTTAAGAAAACACAACATGACTATGTATTCACACATGTCATAAATATGCCAGGCTATTGCTGATTAGATGCCGTTTTTGGTAATGAGAATATCTAAACCCTTTGTAATTCTTTTAATTAATTAACATGTACTGCCAGAGGCATACAGATTAAAATCTAAATCCTTGATCGTCAATCATTAACTTGTACTGCAATAGAGATAATGATTAAAATTTATTTCATATGATTTTGGTAAAAAATAAATAATCTATTTAAAATCACTTCCTTTAAGCTTTCAACCGGGAGATAACGGAATTATTTGCATTTGCATTCGTATCCGATTCCTTCATTTAGTCAACCTTGTCGTGTTTCTAGTTTATGTAGGTCATTAATATTTTGACAATAAATGCTAACGGGTAAATAAGAGCAAATATGAATGAGCTCGCACACTTCTATTGCTCCAAAATTAAACACACCAATTAGACGAAGCACCAAAATTACACACACCAAAATAAAACACATGCCTTTCGAGTGAAAACTGCCAAAATATCCCGACGCCAAAATTTCCCAATTTACGGTATTAATCTGGCTAAAAGAGTATAACTGTTTCAGTCTTAAAAATCTCTATTTTATTTAAATTATCTGACCATACGGATTTAAAATAATATAGATAACTGCATAATACTCACTTCATGTTTCATAGTGAAAAAACCTCCTCTGAAATGGATCAATACATAAATTTATCAACATTGTTACCTCTAATTTCATTCAAAATACCTTTTATTTTACATTTTATTGTTAAAGTTTATTTTACATTTTATCGTTAAAAGTTTTTTAGGATTATCTTAGTGTAACTATATAACTACAGAATTGTAAACTTGGTTTTCAATCATGGCCCATATATCAAGAATAGTAAAAATTGTTTCTCTAATTCTTCATCAATTTATCCCTTTCTGCACCCATTGTATAAAAAAATTTTAATCAACGTGTGGTTCGTTTGATCTCAGTTCTTCATTGGTTAAAATCTGATTATGACGTCAAATTTTCTTGCTTTCCTCTGAATTTCCTATTGTGACGGCATGAAAAAAGGCGACCATGCCTGATGACGTCACATAGAAAGAACACATCTTTTTGCAGATCATTCGAACAGAAGGAATAAATTTGCCTGTGTATTGTTTGAAAATCATTAGAGAAACAGATTCCACCACCAAATCTCGTGTAATACGATATTTATCCACTCTCGACAGTTAAATTTTAAATATTTAAAACGCTCGGCGAGCCTCGCGTTTTAAATTTGAAAATTTAACTGTCTCGAGTGGATAAATATCGTATCACACTCGATGCAGTGGTAGAATCTATATTTATCAAACATTTAACAATTTTAATAATTTGAAGAAAAAAATATGAATTACCCTGTGTATTCATCTAAAGCATATGCCTGTATGATTGGCCACTTTTCTACAACCATCTTGTCAAAGCTGTGTAAACTGCCTGGAAAAAATACTTCATCTGTTCTTTTATTTACTAGATGAGGTTTAATATCATTTATTTATACAATTTTGTGGCAGAAATATCTAATATCAGGGTTCAAGGCCAATCCATCAGCCTTTAGAAAATAACTAATAAAGAATTTTTGTTTAAGCATAGTTATGATTTAAACTGGTTAATTATAAACTTATGTTTTCAATTTATACAAATTAAATTTACCATGCTCTGTTGCTAAAAGTCTGAAAAGTAACAACATTATACCTGTGGTACTGTAAGGAATTCCAATCTTTCTACAATTGGTAACCATAGCAACAAAAGAATGAATTTTAAATTCCTCAGCTGCCTCTTCATCTTCATACTGAAAAAAAACAGCAAGTATTCAAATTCAAATTAAAACTTTTCTTGCCACACTTTAAAATAAATGATTTCAGAATCTTTCTTTTTAAAGAACTTGGACCGTAAATGTAAAGTCTGATGGTGCCAACAATTTTTTATTCCTTATTATTAGGCAGCAAAATATCATTGTATCTGCCAAAACCTTATTTTTATAAGATACAAAATGCTATCTTCACTTATTCATATGTTTAATATTCTGTTCATTAATTGAATGCTTCATAAAAAGTAAAATAACAAAAATACTGAACTCCGAGGAAAATTTTAATCAGAAAGTCCCTGATCAAATGGCAAAATCAAATACTCAAACACACCAAACGAATGGAAAACAACTGTCATATTCCTGACTTGGTACAGGCATTTCCTTATGTAGAAAATAGTGGATTAAACCTGGTTTTATAGCTAGCTAAACCTCTCACTTATATGACAGTCGCATAAAATTCCATTATGTTGACAACAATGTGTGAGCAAATCAAACAGACATAATAGGTAAAAATGTCAAAAATAAAGCCACTTAAGCTTATAACAGTTGTAGCATGGAAAGAGCAATACTCTGAAATATACTTTTTCTACAAAATACCAATCTACTGTATTTGTTATAAAATTAAAAGAGAGGCAAGGATACCAAAGGGACATTCAAATTAAATCTTTTGCAGAACCAACCACTGAATCTGTCATACAGTGAAATCTAATAGTTCTCCTTAGAACTCACCTCTGAATCTGTCATACTGTGAAATCTAATAGTTCTCCTTATAGCCCACCTCTGAATCTGTCATACAGTGAAATCTGATATTTCTCCTTAGAACTCACCTCTGAATGTGTCATACAGTGAAATCTAATATTTCTCCTTAGAACTCACCTCTGAATCTGTCATACAGTGAAATCTTATATTTCTCCTTAGAACTCACCTCTGAATCTGTCATACAGTGAAATCTTATATTTCTCCTTAGAACTCACCTCTGAATCTGTCATACAGTGAAATCTTATATTTCTCCTTAGAACTCACCTCTGAATCTGTCATACAGTGAAATCTTATATTACCTTAGAACTCACCTCTGAATCTGTCATACAGTGAAATCTTATATTTCTCCTTAGAACTCACCTCTGAATCTGTCATACAGTGAAATCTGATATTTCTCCTAAGAACTCACCTCTGAATCTGTCATACAGTGAAATCTGATATTTCTCCTTAGAACTCACCTCTGAATCTGTCATACAGTGAAATCTGATATTTCTCCTAAGAACTCACCTCTGAATCTGTCATACAGTGAAATCTTATATTTCTCCTTAGAACTCACCTCTGAATCTGTCGTACAGTGAAATCTTATATTTCTCCTTAGAACTCACCTCTGAATCTGTCATACAGTGAAATCTTATATTTCTCCTTAGAACTCACCTCTGAATCTGTCATACAGTGAAATCTTATGTTTCTCCTTAGAACTCACCTCTGAATCTGTCATACAGTGAAATCTGATATTTCTCCAATGACTAACATAAGGTAACAAATAATGGTAGTTGATTGGATTACAGTACACATGTACTTCATTTCTCTTGATCAGGATAATAATATCTAAAAATATAAAAGTAATCAAATGTTCAAATTTCCTTAATAAAAAAATTAAATGTATTCTTCTGACAACAGAAATCATACTAACAATAAAGCCTATGCCTACTACCTTAATAGTATCTCCAATTCCTACTATTATTCTTGTTACTTCAGAATAAGTCTAAACCATGAAATCAGGTATCATAAAAAAATACTATTTTCTTCAATCCTTCAAAAAAAAATTTTGGCGGTTTTTATTTTGGCGGATTCTTTAATCCCAATTAAATATTTTGGCGGATACTGAAATGGTTGCAGTTAAAAAGTTGTAAAATTGACAAACAAGGGTCTATTGTTATGGTAAAGTGATTGTTTTACCTGCATGACGTCTTATTTATTGTTTTATTTTGATACAGTTAATCAATAGAATACTGGTACATAGTTATTTGTCACAGGTGCACAAACTTCGTGTTAATGTTACGGTTGTTAAGTTATGAAATTGACCGGACCTTTGTTGTACTAATTAGAATATGAAATTATAATAAATGACTTGCAACTCTTATATAATTTTACACTAATTATTATTTAATAAGGATAAAATACCTGACAGGGTACCTTGCACTCTTCTATTATTATTTATTTAAGGAATGACTGTAATATTTTTTCTGTCTATGAAGAAATAACATCAAAAATGTGGTTCACACTGAATAACCCGCGTAGCGGGTTATTTTAAAGTGTGCACCACATTTTTTATGTTATTTCTTCATAGACAGAAAAAATATTACAGTCATTCCTTATAATTTAATTCTAAATTTCATTATAAACCGGAGTAAATCATGAAAAAACGTTGACGACGTAACGGTCACATGACAAAATTATGTCTATGAGCTGATAAACAAAACAACGTCAGCCAATCAGAAGACGCGTTACAGCCAAAATTAAATTATTTTATTATGCAACCAATAAACTAATCAACACCTTACAGTCAGTAAACAATGGCCTTTGGCATTGATGGTGTTTAAATTAACATAAACCGTTATTGATCCGTCGAACGGGAAAAATAAATAGTTTACAAAACGCTTTAGCTATCGAAAAAAAGTATCAAACGTTTGTATAAATTTTCGTGGAATTTATTTTCGCGATTTCCCCTGAACCGCCAAAATAAGCGAAAATAAACACCCCGCGAAAATAACCCGCTTTACGGTATTATCACAGTGATATGTCTCGCCTTTTTGTAAATTTTATTATGCAAATGTTGAAATTAAATTAGCAATACTTTAACATAAGTTTTGCAAATATTCAAAGTCAGTGAACCATGACTGAGGTACATGGCTGAACAATCTCCATGTAAATGAGATGTGCCAATGCTTATAAAACTGCATACCAAATACCATTGACTTATCATAAGTTGTTATCTTTAAACAAACATAAACACAAACATTAACTTGTAAACTATGTAAAGTTTCAAAGTCATTGAACCATGAAGAGAGGGTGGGGCTATATAATCTCCATGGAAACGATACTTGCAAATGCCAATAAATTTGCATACCAAATATCATTGACCTAACATTAGCAGTTCATCTTAAACTGATCTAATCACAAACTTATACATGTAAACTAAGCAAAAGTTTCAAAGTTGATAGACCATGACTGAGGGGGCGTGGCCAAATATTCTTCATGGAAATGAGATGTGCTAATGCTTATACAACTGAATACCAATTAACACTGGCCCACCACTAATGGTTACCCTTGAACTGACCTAATCACAAACTAATACATGTTAACTAAGCAAAATTTTCAAAGTCAATAGACCATGACTAAGGGGACGGAGCCAAATAATCTCCATGGAAATGAGATATGCCAATGCTTATACCACTGTATACCAAATATCATTGACCTACCACTAGTGGTTCCCCATAAACTGACCTAATCACAAACTAATACATGTTAAGTATGCAAAAGTTTCAAAGTCAATAGACCATGACTGAGGGGGCAGAGCCAAATAATCTCCATGGTAATGAGATGTGCCAATGCTAATACAACTGCATACCAAATATCATTGACTTACCACTAGTAGTTCACCATAAACTAGACTTAATTACAAACTAATACATTGATGACGACGCAGCCGCCGCCGGAAACAGCATACCTATGTCTCCCTTTTTTGACTCCGTCAAGGCTAGACAATAAAATGATATAAGACTTTCAACATTCTGCTACATGTAACATGTCTACTTATTTTCATACTTTTGATAGTACTGCTCTTTTCTTAAAACTGACACTTGTGACTAAAATTTATGAATTACATGTGGCCAAGGGTTAGAAATTATCTAAGTTAAAGTACATCATGGACAGGCATTTTTCATTTGCATGTGTTAATGTCCAACAAACACACCAACTACTTTGAATTTGGTGTAAGGGATTTATATTAAGACTATCTCTTTATAAATAAATAATCACAAATAAAATTTGCTGTAAGTACAGAGACAAAAGTAACATGATATACAGTAGTATTCTAAGATAGCTTCAAATTCAAATTTATTACCTTGCAGAAAAATAGTGCTTCTCTGCTTCTTACACCAAACTGAATTTCAAATGTACAGATAACTTATCATTGGAAAATATGCATTCCATTTCATTACATATTTTTTTTTTATTAACAAATTAATGAAAATTAGATGTACATGTATCATTGAAATGGTACTTCAGTAACTCCACAAGAAGAATATACATGTACAATCATAAGTTCAATCTTAAAAAAGAAATTTACCATCTATAATCTCCTCTTCAAATCCTGACCTGTAATATATAGTACAGTACAATTGTTAAAGTATTTATACATGTTACTAAAAAAGCATTCATATCATACAATATATTTTATTACATTTTCAACTGTTGTAGAATAACTAATCCAAGAATTCAAAAAATGAAAAATATTCAGAGTTCCCAAACAACACTGTACCTCATAAATACTTGTGAATGAATGCTAAGTGTGAATTCTCTGTTGTTTGGTCACAAGTTTTTTTTCATATTTGAATTCTTGGATAAGTCCAAGCTACTGATGCCTTCTTTGCATGTTTTTATTTTGTTCTTTTCTCTTTGATCAATGTGTGAATGTTAACTCTTGGTCATGCTCTTGTTTATGCCTTTCAGACCATGTTCTTTTCTCTTTAATCAATGTGTTAATGTTTACTCTTGGTCATTCTCTTGTTTATGCCTTTCAGACCATGTTCTTTTCTCTTTGATCAATGTGTGAATGTTAACTCTTGGTCATTCTCTTGTTTATGCCTTTCAGACCATGTTCTTTTCTCTTTAATCAATGTGTGAATGTTAACTCTTGGTCATTCTCTTGTTTATGCCTTTCAGACCATGTTCTTTTCTCTTTGATCAATGTGTGAATGTTAACTCTTGGTCATGCTCTTGTTTATGCCTTTCAGACCATGTTCTTTTCTCTTTAATCAATGTGTTAATGTTTACTCTTGGTCATGCTCTTGTTTATGCCTTTCAGACCATGTTCTTTTCTCTTTGATCAATGTTTGAATGTTTACTCTTGTTCATGCTCTTGTTTATGCCTTCAGACCAATGGCTTTTGATTAATCTTTGGTGTCAATTTCATAGTTAAAGCTGTTGTATACTGTATACTCCTTACTTTTGTAATTTGATGAGACTGTCGTACAAGTGAGAGGTTTAGCGCTATAAAACCAGGTTCAATCCACCATTTTCTACATAAGAAAATGCCTGTACCAAGTCAGGAATATGACAGGTTTTTTTTGTTACCAACCTTACAAACTATTATGGTCATGATAAAGAGTAGTAGTAGTTGATCTTTTGTTTATATATAATTATTTCTTCCAAGAATATCATAATGAGTTTTCTGTGTTTACACAACATTTCAATTCAAGTTAAAAAGAAATTGAAATGATCTAATTCTCTACATTCAAGGGTTGGCATGTATAATTCATAAAACATCCGTCATATGGAAGCTAAACTAAAATGTTGTTTGTATGCTGATTAAATGGGATGTATGGCTGTTAAAGCAATTGCCTTTCAGCTATCCACAGCTTATAATGCAAAAAATTATAAATACACTTAATTCTGTGCTAAAGATATAGTCAGCAACTATCTAAGTCTCTCTTGCAGTACTATGAATAAATCAATAAAGCTCATACTTTTCCAGTTCTTTCTTTCGTAGTTCAAAAAATCCAAAAAGAAGATAATTAAACAGCTCTGTAGTTCCTTCGTTGTATCTGCTATCAATGCCTTAAAGTAAAATAAAAAAAAACATGAAATGCAAAATAAATGTATAGTTAGTATAAAAAGAAGTTCCTAAGAGCCTGAATTGCTCACCTTCCAAAAATCTGGCAATTCAATATTCACTTGTTTGCAATCAAAAATTTTGTTTAAAAAAATTACTCATTTTCAAATATACAGCTTTTCAAGAGTATTTAAAATAAAGTTAAATCATTACATTATAATTTAAAACATAAGTATACAAAAATGTATATCTATAACAGCTAATAAGTAGTAAACATTAAAACTATCTTACCACTTATACATAAAATAGCATCAGCATCATCAGTACTTCTGTTGTGTAGTTGACTTTGTACCAGTCTCAATCTTCCTCCACTGAAGAAAAAAATGTGTGGAAATTACTGTGCTTATGCAAAAGGTTTTTTTCACTTTTACAATACCATTTGGACAATTTTTTTTCCATGTTGCAGGTTCATTTAATTTTTTTAAACTTATTAACTGGTTAAAATATTTTTCAGCATAGCTCAAATGCAAAACTGTTAGTATGAAACAAATGCAGAGTACCACATCGCCTTATTTTTATATTAATAAAATATAATCTTTACACATCCAATTCCAGTTATTGTCATTCCTTTTGTGACAAACTTTTCACTCATCTTACAAATAAGATATGTTTAGGTCAATATACTTATAAACAGATTGATTGATTGTTGGTGTTTAATGCCACTTTTGGGTTTTTATCTTTTATAAATAGCTTTCAAAAATGAAACCAACACTTTATAAATTTCCTGTGTCTAAGGCACTTTTCTGGATTTCCCTTCATCAGGAATGCTCAAAGCCAAATATTTGAAAGCCAAGGATGTATGAGGACTGAAACAGTTGAAAAGTTATATGACCAAAATGGACTAAATATGATAGCAAATTACAAAAAAGGTCAACTTTGCCTGAGGTAGTTGAAACTTTAGTTTCTTAATAGTTTCTATATTTTTAAACAAAAAATTTTTATAATGGGTTAAAATTGTGATAGTGGTACCGATAGATTTGATGATTTCAATCACATTGGCTCGTTTGATGATTTCAATCACATTGGCTTGTTTGATGATTTCAATCACATTGGCTCGTTTGATGATTTCAATCACATTGGCTCATTTGATGATTTCGATCACATTGGCACATTTGATGATTTTAATCACATTGGCTCATTTGATGATTTCAATCTAATTGGCTCATTTGATGATTTTAATCTAATTGGCTCATTTGATGATTTTAATCTAATTGGCTCATTTGATTATTTCAATCACATTGGCTCATTTGATGATTTCAATCACATTGGCTCATTCGATGATCTAGCTGATCATTTTTGCTTTCAAATTTTCAGTTATATATTGTTTAGTTTTTAATTTACAAGATAGAAACACTTAGAGTAACTCACCATTACATGTAAATCAGATTTTTTAAAAATTTCAAATGATTATTCTTTCATGACAACATAAATGCCATATTGTGATATTAACACATCTTATATAAGACAAATCTAAATTTGCTGAATAATATTTATTGAGCTTTGCCAAGAGTTTCTTGTGTGGCAGAGTAATGAATACCTTTGAAAAGTCTAGTACGGCCATGTCAAGTTGAATGGTTGTAACTTTTCAACAGTAGGTTTATTGTTCAAAATGTAAACATAAAAAAGATAAAAGGTACAACACTGGGGGGATACCCAGTTAAGAAATTTTATTTTTCGCACTATCAAATGATTACTCAAATGAGGGATTGTTACTCATTTGTGGAATAGTTCCTAATTTAGGCGGGTTGTTCCCAACCTGTTTGGAAATATCTTGATCCTGAAATGGACACATTATTTTTAAAAGAATTCAGGATTTGACATTTATTTTCTCAGTTCTTACCCTCTTACCCTCCTACAGAATTTCCAAAGGTTTTTTGGACCTCTGTGGTCTTGTGGTCCAGTATTTATTCGACCATTAGGTCCAGTCAGTGTTTTAGGATAATCCTATAATATAAGACTTCGTAGAATCATATTGTTTGCATTCAACGTTTTTCATCAGATATTTTTTTTTTATATCAATGCTGAACCACAAAGTCTTATTGGAAGTAGCTATTTTCTCGTAGCAATTTTTAAAATTAATCTGTCAAAACTAATAAAACTAATAGCAAAGGCCTTAAAATGAATGAAAAGAATTTATTTCGCAAAATTATGTTCCTAATCCATCCTTTTTTATCCTAAGTTGACAAAAAATTTTCATCTAGCCATTTGACTTCAAAACATATGCCAATTCTATATTTTTAAGAATGCGTGAATAAAACGAATTTGACGGTAATATTTAAAGTCAGTTTTGTACAATTTAGGATGATTGATTGTTGGTTGCTGAAGGGCATACAATACAGTTTTGATCCCCAGTGATTTTTTTACGAAAATTTGCATACATGTACAAGCTATTTTTCACTAAGTTAATTCAAGTATGTAATAAAAAATATACCTTTGTGTGCTAAGTTCAGAGATTAATGGGGTAGAAATTTTAGACATTTACTTAAAATTTTGGTTTCTTGTATATTTCTATCCTTTGGACTGACATACTTAACTTTTTTGTTTCAAAAGATAAACACATGCAGATTTTTGTAAAACGATTTGGAATATCTTCTTTACAAAAATATGTTCTTAATTTTATCCTGCAATCAGCTAACTATTGTATAAATAACATGTACACAAATAAATTATTGCTTTATTTGTACTTGTACAAATAAAGTCTACTGTTACCCCGCTTCCATGTTGAGCAAGCGGTAATGTGGATATATCTTTTTGCGTACCAGTTCATTTTGGGGTCCTCTTCGCGGTCCGCGTTTAAACTATGTCGATTTCTTTGAATAATTAGAGACAATGATTTAGATTTTAACAACTAAAGTTTCAAGTTGTAGGTGTAAATTTCAGGATAAAAACAATATATGTACATTGTCGGAAAATATAAAATTTATTTGAACTCGCTACGAAACAGGAGAAAAGCTCGGCGAGCCTCGCTTTTCGTCCTGTTTCTAAAGCTCATACAAATAAATTCTATATTTTCCGACAATGTACATATATTGTATATTTAAAAAAATTCATCTGCGATTTTTTCATAAAAATTGGAACAAATAATCATCATACAGTATCAAGTCATTTGCTATTTTAAAAAAGAGGGGTCCATGTACTTGTTTTCAAGCTAATGATTAAAATCCATTGATTTCCCGATAAGTTGCAGTTTGACGTTGCGACAAATAACATATTACGTTAGCAATGTCATTACCTCCCCTGTTACTGTATCGTATGCCCTTAAGGGGAGATAATGACGTTAACGTAAAATGTTATTTTTCACGAAGTCAAACTGTGACATATCAGGCAAATATGCATTTTTCGACTGATTTGTATCATTCAGACTGATTTTACTTGAAAACGAGTTTGTGGACCACTCTTTTTTAAAATAGCATTAGGTTAGATTACGTATGAAGATTATTTGTACCAATTTTTATGAAAAAGTCACCGATTGAATTTTAAAATCAGATAATTATACAGCAAAATGACCCTTTTTCTAAAATCATGAAACTTTGATAAAAAATAATTATTTCTAAAATATTGTTATACAAATTTAGAGCATACTTATATAAAGAAGATTTTTCAACTGTTTTTACAAAAATCTGCTTGTGTTTATCTTTTGAAACAAAAAAGTTATGTATGTCTATCCAAAGGATAGAAATGTCCAAAAAAACGAAATTTTGAGTAAATGTCTCAAATTTAGACCCCATTTATCTCTTAACTTAGCACATGAAGGTATATTTTTTATAACATATTTGAATTGACTGGGTAAAAAATAGCTTGTATGCAAATCTTTGTATAAAATTCACAGTTGGATCAAAATTGTATTGTATGCCCTTAACGTCCAGTGGCAAATATTCATGAATGTTGAGGACGAGAACAAATTAACAATTCAAAATGATGATATAATGGGTAGGTTCTGTAATAATGGTCGACTTGGATTCAGGTAGGGAAATTTTGGACTGCCACTGAAAAATGGCAAATGGAATGAGGGTACATTGGATAGGTGTGGTGTTCTCTCTACACGAGGTATCAAAATAACGTCCCTAACCGGACGTGGCTGCATACTTATACATCCTGCACAGCCAAGCGGACGTCCCACTTGAGCAAGGGTTTTACAGATGCTGACCGGAAGAAGACTGAAGTGACAACATTTCTATTCACTAGTCACACTTGGGGAATACAACATAGGAAAACATGAGCTATCCGACATTGAAACATATACACTGCATCAATAAAATAATAAATGAAATCTTCGCAAAAAATAATTTCAGTTATTTATTTTTATCCATGGAACCAAATGCAACTTTTGGTTTTAGTTCTCAAGTGAATTAGAATTTACTGGTCGTCCCATTATAAAATAAACAAGAGTGCACACGCTGAAATGTCTCGCCTTCTTTACTATCCATTGATATTATGTTGATAGTCCTAAATGAAAGCTTTACTACAACTATTACATAAACTTAACATGATCCAAGAAAATGAAGTCAAGGTCATATAAACCAAACGAGAAATACATGAACACCTTACAATCATTCAATACACTAAATATAGTTGAACTATTGCTTATAGTTTCAAAGAAACAGACTAAACCAAGAAAACTAAACATTGACTAATGAATCGTGAAAATGAGGTCAAAGTCAGATGACACCTGCCAGTTGGACATGTACACCTTACAATCATTCCATACACCAAATATAGTAGACCTATTGCATAAAGTATAAGAAAAACGGACCAAAACACAAAAACTTAACTATAACCACTGAACCATGAAAATGAGGTCAAGGTCAGATGACACCTGCCAGTTGGACATGTACACCTTACAATCCTTCTATACACCAAATATACTAGACCTATTGCTTATAGTATCTGAGATATGGACTAGACCACCAAAACTTAACCTTGTTCACTGATCCATGAAATGAGGTCGAGGTCAAGTGAAAACTGTCTGACGGGCATGAGGACCTTGCAAGGTACTCACATACCAAATATAATTATCCTATTACTCATAATAAGAGAGAAATTAACATTACAAAAAATCTCAACTTTTTTTTCAAGTAGTCACTGAACCATGAAAATGAGGTCAAGGACAATGGACATGTGACAGACGGAAACTTCGTAACATAAGGCATCTATATACAAAGTATGAAGCATTCAGGTCTTCCACCTTCCAATATATAAAGCTTTTAAGAAGTTAGATAACGCCGCCGCCGCCCCCGCTGCCAGATCACTATCCCTATGTCAAGCTTTCTGCGACAAAAGTCGCAGGCTCGACAAAAATGAATTAGTTTTTTAAATTAGCATTTGTTATAACAGAGAAGCAAAATATACAAAAAGGGCAATCAAACTCATGGCAAAAGAAATGAAAAACGACAGCAAGACAAACAGCAGTCCACAGAAGAAACATTGAAACTGAAGCAAGACGAACCCCACAAAAAAAAAAAAACAGGGGGGGATATTATAAATTGTGATTTCAAGAATGGTAACGACAATTACATTTAAAGTGTTTACGAGTGAATGAGAATTGGCACACTCATACCAGTTGTATGAACTTGTATTTTGTGAGACTTGTATCATCTCGCCAGCTTTGTTTGATAACTGGAAATTAATTTCTGATGCTTAACAACTTAGACAAGAAAAATTTTGGTGAATGAAGATTGGCTCTCTCACTACTGTTACCAGTATATGAAAACGTTTTTGCAAAGGTATTTATCAGCCTACCCCCTCTCATGGCAATGAATTGTTGTTAATGTTTAACAACTCCTGGGGTATTTCACTTGGATAAAGAAAAGATAGATAGGTTTTAAAAAAGGTTGGCTACTTGAATTATTACCATTACTAATTTCAATCTCCTTAATGGTAACTCTATGCAGATGAGACAATTGGGTTTCGATTCGTTGTTTGTTACTGTTAACTTTATTTATGGATTTTGGACGATCTGAAGCTTGCAATATTCCTGTGTAATATAGTGTTTCCTGCAGCTTTTGAAAAGGGCAGGGTAATTTTTTTCTCAGAGGGCACTCTGAACGCGATAGGCTACACTATACAGGCATCCTTTGTGTGGACGACTACTCTTTTAGGGCACTATATACATAGATATAAAGGCACTGTTATGGATAGTGATATAATTGAAATATACCATTGTTTCATATTTATTGGTAAGAAATAAAAAGGTGTATACTACATGTATATTAGGTTATTAATTTAATTCCTTTTTGTAATAAAATTATCACTTCTAGACTCAGCTAATAGATACTAGATAGTGCAACTGCCTTGTTTCAATCAATAACTCCAGTTACAATGTATAAATATTAATACTGGATTGCTGAGGCTGATTGTCTAAGGATGTGTTGTGAAAGTGGACTTTGTATTTGACCAAGTGCATATGCATTGCATTGTTTTTTAGCTGCACTTAAGAATAAGTGCAAACTACTTTTTGGATCTCAAATGCCCAGTTTACAACAATCAAAGCTACCTAGGCTCTAACTGTACAAAACGTTTTAGGCTATCCAAGGATTTGTATAGCAAGACTTTTTCCAAATTTATAACCTGTGGTCTTCTTTGTTTTTTTCTAAAAATTTTATTGAAATGTTGAAGTTGTTGATTTTTCGTACAAATCAAAGCTGTATCAGCTATATTCTTAACTTTTATTAATTTTTTCTAGATAATGTTAGCCTCTGCCAACCAAATAGTATAAATAGAAAATGTAATCGCGGTGGCAATGTTCATCCTATGGATCATAAAATTATAACTCAAACGATCGCCTGGTTCCCTCTTAAATTGTCTACATTTTAAATTCATAGAGGTACAAATCGATGTTGTCCTTATTAGATTCAATCATTAAACGGTATTTGTACTCTGTCGCCTCAAAACTGTTCAAACATAATTAGGATATTAATAAAATGTCGGCCATTAAAATTTTAATTTCTTTCCTAGGGAAATAACTCGAAATGGTCTAACGAAAAGATAATAACGGCGGGGTGTTATTAAATATGACGGAAAAGGGCATGGCGCCAAATTTTTTTCTTAAAAAGGGCAGGGTGTCAAGAAAAAAACGGCAGGGCGCCATACCACGCCAAAACCTCCTGTAGGAAACACTATAATGTCAAATTGTCTGTTTCTCTTATAAAATATTTTTGTTGTTGGATTGTTGTCTCACTGAAGCTCATTTATTACGTGTTCTTGCAATTATCTTTCAAGATTCAAGCTTTTTTAGGCGATGTCAGTAGAAAAAAAGAGTGGATGGGCTTAAAATACTGATATTGTTAGATCATAAATACGTTAAGTCTTTAAATATATATAAATAAGATAAAAAGAAAAGGAGCTCTTAAAGTGCCTGTGTCATGGCCCAGACTGAAATATTGTAATCACTGTCTGTTATTTGAAAACTTTTTGAAAAATATTTTGTGTTTAGTGCATAGATTGGCAGGATTCTGTATATTGATTTGGGTAATTCAGGTAATCATGGTAATATCCTACATGAAATATTGGTAACAAGACATTTCGGCACCCAGACAAATCGGCACCCAAGTCCGAAGACATTTTGGTATCCATTTTGGACATTTCGGGATCTGGACATTTCGGGACCAAGACAATTCGGCACCTCTTTTTTAAAAATATATATTAGGAAAAATTAAAGAATTGTTGCAGTAATATTATAATTCGTAGGTAAAATTTGCATTACAAAAAAAATAATCATCATTTAATTAAACCCTAAATGATTATGTATGTATGAATAAACATCATTTAATTAAATCATAATTGATTGTTAGATATGTTGTTGTTTGAATAAACATCATTTAATTAAATCATAATTAATTGTAGTTAAGCATTAATCAGTATTTTATGTATAAATCTGATAATTCCTCAATAGAGATCAAAAGTGTATAGCTTGTGTTTGCAGCTTGTGTTCTCTTGATCCTTACATCTGTTTAGACAACACAATACCTGAAAACTATATTTTATTGTTTTAATATTAAAAGCCATAAACATAACAGCGTGTGCAAGCCATAATGAGTAAATACCCAGGAACATATATAAGGGTAAACACTTTTGGTATTCTTTTTCTTACACAATGTCAGACGACAGTTGTATACAGTGCCACAATGTTGTGCGCCCCAGACAAGAAGCTTTGATTTGTATAAAATGTAGTATGAAAAGTTTCTGCAGTATTTATTGAATAAGTCCTAGAAACTGTTTTTGATTTATTACTTTACATAGACCCTTGAACTGTGCATTACTGCATAATACGTACAGCCAAATAGATTTAACTTTTCCTAATAAAAATTAAAAAAAGGTGTATCGTCTCAATTGAAATATTGAATCAATTCTGTTCATATCCTTTAGACCATATTATTCATGTATACAATTATTTCCAGTATTTCCTGTTTTTTCATAGCACAGATACTTTATTTTCCATCTAGGGCAAAATTAGTACATGTATGTAAGCAAATGTTGATATCAGGACAGAATATTCATTTCTATAATCATCCTATACCTCCCTTTTTATGAATACTTTATGATCGCCTTCTTAGTATAAAGAACACTTGATGATTGGCTTGCTCACTATATCATGAAGAAATCAGAAATAAGTCTTTTCACCAGTCGTTACAATCCAAAACGCAACAAAAAATCGTTTTCCAAGGAGTATTCTGAAATATAATTCATTCGGAAAGACTTCTGAATGTCTCGTACGTGATCTGCTTGACAATTTGAGAGGAGGGGGGAACAGTCAGAAAAGTGTTTCAAAATACAAAATGTAGGATAAACCTCCACCATCTGATAAAGTGAAACATTGTTTTTAATATTTTAGACGTTTATCTTTAATAATAATGACAGAAGTAAACTAATACTGTTGAAAACTGTCAAATGGCCATTCAAAGTTTAAATCCCACAAAAATTTCGTTGGGAACTTCCTACAAGAAAATTGCTACTTCTGATAAGACTTCGTGGTTCAGCTTTGATAGTAAAATGTATCTTTTATGCATATTAAAAAGCAAATTCAAATGAAACATATTTTTAATTATAAATAAAACTGAGATACATACATACATGTAAGTGAATCTACTTGTATGGTAGACTAATTTATAACAAAAAGGTCCATGTAAATATGCCTTGCATGACACTTTTATTGTTTATTTATATGTGCTGTACATATGTTGGAAAAAGAACATTTTTGTTTTATCCTTTTAAATTTTAAAGTTAAGGCAAAACTCCATACATATTTGGAGGTGCTCCTAATTAAAGGAGGCTGATACTAAGAAGAAGAAGTAAAAAATAAATATCCGATGAAAAACCTTGAATGCAAACGATATGAAACTACAAAGTCTTATTTTATAGGACTATGTTTTAGGAGTCTTTTCATTGGACCACATCATTTATTACTGGACATTGCCACATATCTGACGGACCATGGGAATGACTGCTCCTAACAGTATTAATCTTTTCATTTTTTTCTCAAATTTTACTTTTCAGTGGCAGTGTATCAATTCCATTCAAAAATATGCACTTAATTGCTATTCTAATTTTAGTGCAAAGTTGCTACCTAACAAATGGAGAGAATGTTTCTATCTGGATATTGCGTCTAGCTGAAGATGGACGCTTTCGAGTTCTTGAGGTCATTTTACTGCGTTCTGTTTCAGCTTTCAGCCGCCATTGTAAAACATTCACTTAGGGACCGCTTATATTACGCAAAATAAAGTAAAATAAAATTGTTTGAAACGATTTATGATGCAAAATAATTTATTTATTTCATCTGATCTCATTAAATTTTGTGATTTCATGAACATACTTTCGTTAGAATTCCATAATCTTACTGTTGTTGTTTGTTTTAAATGATGTAAGGGGTTTGTCCTATTTTATTAACAAAATTTCCTCCAGTCTAGGAGTACCGCTATCCTGGAGGATATTTATTGTGATGGAATTATTCGTTAACCTCCAGTGGCAAATGATTAAAAACATATTCAGGACGAGAACATGTATAATAACGAATATGAATCCTGCTTTGTACTAGCCCGACACACCTAGTTGCAATGGGCATTTAATTAGATCAAGGATTTGTATAGTAAGACTTACTATAGTACAAATCCTTGATTAGACCCATCAATTCAAGTTTATTTCAAGGGTTCAAAATCATGACTAGTATGATTGGTTGGACAAATTAACATTTACAAAAGTGTTGCTAATTTTGCACCTCAGAGTCATATATGAGGGTAGTAATGCCCTTTACCGTCAGGCGTTAAACGACCATTTTCGGCTACCGTTAGCGTCAAATTGGTTAAAATTTTACCGTGATTCGTCAAAATATCCTTATCGTGATTCGTCAGAGGTCTCAAATAACTATCGTTACCGTTATTTTTGAAAAAAAATTTAACGTGATTCGTCAAAATCAGTCGATTTTTTTATCGTCTAAAATAAAGTGTACATTTTAACGTCATGCACCAAAAATTACCGTTAACGTCAATTTGCAATAATTTTTACCGTTATTCGTCATGAAGGTACCCTCATTACGACCCTCATATATGTGTTACAAGGGAAACTAGAGTTACCATCCGGAAATTATTTTTCCAAAGTGTTTCTATCATAAGACGGTAACAGTGAAATTGATGTTTTGACCAATTCACCCAAAAAAACAAAAGGCTTTTACCAATTCCCTATATCTTCTATCTGGATAAATTTCATTCAAATCAAGCAAACGACATATCTAATTATTTTTTTTTACAAACTCAGTTCATTGTTCAATTATGCTGATGTTATATACAAAACGCCAATTTAACGGAATACATATATTATTGCATAAGTTTATTTTGGACTGTGGACTGGTCGTATCAGAAGAGAAATTATAATGTTATTTTTACTTTTGTTAACTGTTGCGTTTTCTAATAAATTAGCCATTCGTCCATAACTTTTTTTTTTTTTTTTTTTCATCAAATATATTGCGTTTCCGATGAATTTGACACGGTGCATCGCAAGCGTATTTGGCTGGCATTTTGAAAGAAGGCATTTCATTTTCATTATAAGATTGTGTGAAAGTTACACTTGTCTACTGTCGTTGTTTCTATAAATTTTAACCACAACAGCTAAAAAAGGAACAACAGAATTAATCAAAATATATCAATATTTTGATATCAGTGAATCGAACTTAGACACAACAATAGTCAAAATAGTCAAAAGAATATGCTAAACGGTAACAATATGGCATCCTTTTTAGTGTAATAATCGGTAATATTTGAGAAATTAAGTCATCATGTAATATTTGCCAATGGACGTTAAACACCAATCCATCTCAATCGAATGTACAACGAATTCAAAGTAAACCGACATAGAATATTTCACAAGAGTGACAATAACAGAACCTTGTAAAATCGTTAATACGACTAAAGTGGTGGATGGTAAATTAAATATTCACTTTATTGACAAATACTATGAAATTAGAATATCAAGTTTTGAAATCGAACAATGCTTTTGTCGTTTGATATAATCTTTTCCCTATTGCATAAATTTAAAGCTAAAACACAATTTGACAGGCTATTTAATGCCCCCAAAAATATACGTTTTAGAAAAAAGCGGTAAGAATATTTAAACTGATTTTTTTTCTAAAAAAATCAACTAAGCATAGTAACTTATGTTCAATCTTCTTTTCTTTTTCTGTCTTTCTCTTCAGTATATCTCTAGATCGTACAACGATAAAACAAAACGAAACTCTATCTTCAAACTTGCGGCGTAGTGCTATAAATCTTGTGTGCATATATCTTCTTAATTGGTTCTACGCTCAAAAATTAGTTGATTAAAGTAATTTTTGTTTTATGTTTTGTTCATTTTGAACAAAGTTAATCACAAATATCATATCTGGGTACTTTAAGATGTATAGGGCCATCTAGACTGACACGTCGTGTAGGGAAGTATCGCAATCTCTGTACCCAATCTGATTAAAATTCAAATCTATAACAACTCGCGTGGTCGTATATATAAGGATAACGAAATCAGAGATCTATATTTTAATTAGATTGTCTCTGTGCCTTAAAACACCCTTGCAACACAGAACTCTTTGAAGCCGGTCCGTTGGTGGCCCGTTGTAATGCAAATTTCTGCTCCTCTTAGGATTTCATATTTCTCCACCGCTTTCCATCCTAGTCGTACCACTTTGCGATACAAGATAGGCAAAGCAAATTTGTAATTTTAGATAACCTTTGTTTGAAGGTTTAAAAATTTGAGTATGAAAAGGAGGGAAGCAACACTTATGCTGTATAATTCTACATTTTCCCGTAACTGTGTGCATCACAATTAACTAGAGTCTCCAATGAGCCCGAATCGCTCACCTGTCAATTTTGCATAAATTGATAGAATACAATGAGAATATTTCAAATAGTTTCTAGCAAAAATTTCATATCTTCCTTAACTCCTTTAATGTATCAACTGACAAACTCCTATAATGTATCAACTGACAACCTCCTATAATGTATCAACTGACAAACTCCTATAATGTATCAACTGACAAACTCCTATAATGTATCAACTGACAATTTCGGCCATGTTCCCTTAAAGGAAGACCTTGTCCTGCTGGTCATTTGTGCAAAATACAGTTTCATCTACTAAAATTTTAACAAAAAAAAAACAAAAATGCCGGGTAAAAAGGGGTCTTTCAAGGGTGACTGTCGATTTCGGTCATGATGAATTATTTGTAGATCTTGTGCTGTTGATCAATTTTGATGGTCGCACTTTCCATCTATCTACCATAGTTTCTTTTAAAAAAATCCGCAAAATTGGGTAAAGAATCGTCTTTCACGGACATTTATCTCATTTAAAGATAATAGCTAAAATTGCAAGAACAAAAATGATGAAAATCGTGATTTAAGGACAATAACTCCTATAAAGAGTCATCTGATAGTTTTGGTCTTATTGATTGGTAGGTAAATCTTGACATTTTGAACATGCCTGCCTTTGTCAGATTTTCGCTTCAGCAACAGTTTACAAGATAATAGACAATACTTGCATTTAACCACTATGTTCTATATTTAGCCTTGTCCGCCATGATGTTTGGCATGCGGGATCATCGGTAACATTTTTTAAATTTGATACCTTAAGTATGATTGTGGCCCAGTTTGGTTCCATTTGGCCCATGCAATAGTTTCAGAGGAGAAGATTTTAGTAAAAAAAATACGGACAACAGACAACGACGACAGACGTCAAGTGATGGCAAAAGCTCACACAAGCCCTTTGGACCAGGTATCTA
Source organism: Mytilus californianus (assembly GCF_021869535.1). Lineage (NCBI taxonomy): Eukaryota > Metazoa > Mollusca > Bivalvia > Mytilida > Mytilidae > Mytilus > Mytilus californianus. The sequence goes on along the minus strand of NW_026262679.1, from coordinate 23,154,671 downwards.
AAATCACAATTTGCAAAATTATATATACGCTATCTAATCAAGATACAGGCATGCGTTTTCGCTGTACTTATATAAGCTTCGGATAATAAGCGAGTTACAATCGATCTGAATTTCAATTAAAAGAGCTTTGTCTAGAGTATGCATGATACGATCACAAATGGAAAACTGATTATCACGTGACTGTGTAATATGGTTTGATCAGAATATTTTAAGCTAAATCATATTGATATTTGCATTCACAGTATTTTTTAAATTGTGTAGATCTTATGACGACTGAAAACACCTAAGTCAATTTATAAATAAAACACTTTGTTTCAGATGTTATCTTTTAATTGGGGAGAATTAAGCTTTAATCTTTATACCTAATTGTTAACAGAAATAAACTGCCGTTGGTTCCTGTTGTGAATTGTATTCCATATTGGCACGTCTACACCTTATATAGATTTCTGTATTAATGAATGACGTTGGCAAAGGCTCGACTCATCGGTTCTAAGCACGCAAAACCTTAACAAAATGAAAAAAAAACCTACAAGATACCGACGATCTAAGCTGCGTTCTGGCAGTTATTGAAAGCTACTTCAAAGCCAATTCCAGCTATTAAATAAATCATGTTTCCCAGAGTAAAATTTCCACATGTACACATCCAATGGATTAAGTGTTAAGGTGTTATAAATAGTCTGAGAAAAGCGTTAAGCTCATTTTTCAGTAAAATACGTAAATTTTGATGCAAATAGTATCTCTTATTTATGAAGTAGCTTTACAAAGTATAAAAAAATAACTTGAATGTTTGGCAAAGTTATTGATGGCTTTAAAAACAACTTTAACCACACGCTGAATCTAATTGTTAGCTGCAGAAAAGACAGGTCAGTTTATCAGTAAATTACGGGGAAAAAAAGACGGAAACTTTTTTTTATTTATTTCATTTTTTCTCTTTTAATGCTATCTGTTGATCACGTAGAAGCTCCTGTCCATGTATTTTTTTTGTGAAATTCCATAAATTTAATGTTTGACCGTTATTGATGTCTAACAAAAAAGATTAACGGTTGATTACAGTTAACCTAAAAGTTCAGGACGCTGATGACGAAGGAATCTTTGACCTTTTAAGACAAACAGGTAGATAAATCAAATGTAATCACACGCACATACAGTTTCTGACCATTATAGTTATAATCTGGCTAACCAGATTTATATCTTTCAAGTTTTATGTATTTCCTGTCTATATGCCGTTTGCTGAAAAATCCTGTATAACATATTAATCCATTCTGGCATTTCAGAAAAAAAGCTGGGAAACTGAGAATTGGAGGCATTTTTATTCCCAAGAGCCACAACTTCGACAAAATTCGCATAACCTAAACAAGAATCAAACTCTAGCTGTAAGTTCTTATGATATATAACTGGATACAAAAATTAAATATCTAATTAATTAATTCAGATATAACCGACAAAATGCGGAAAACTGGTATTTGAAAGCAATTTTCCATTTCCATGGAAAAACCTTCAGCAAAAGAAGCTCAACTTGTAACTGTTTTTTTTTTAATTTTTAGCTATAATAGTTGTGGTAAAAAATGCAAAAAAAAAATCTCATAAAAGAAGTCAACCTGCGATTGAGGACTGATTTGTAGATCTTTTATGATTTTTTAAGCTTCTCTGTATCTTACGAAAGCCTATTAGGGTCACACACAAAAATTATTTATCTCGCGTAATTACGAGATAAAATTACACATATATATATATATATATATATATAGATATACAGATCATGATTACCCTTCCTGGGCACCTGATGAAACGCCCGTTTTTATTACCTCAACTGACCCAAAGGGTCAAGTGATCTTTTCCCATCACATGGCGTCCATCGTCCGTCGTCGTCCGTTAACTTTTACAAAAATCTTCTCCTCTTAAACCACTTGGCCAAATTGAACCAAACTTGGCCTTAATCATCCTTAGGGTTTCTAGTTTAAAAAATGTACCCAAAGACCCCGCCCACCGACCAAGATAGCCACCATGGCTAAAAATAGAACATGTGGGGGGGGGGGGGGGGGGGTAAAATGTAGTTTATGGTTTATATCTCTGAAACTAAAGCATTTAGAGCAAATATGACAGGGTAAACATTTTCAGACGAATTAGACTTCCCGTTGTTGGGATGCTGCCCCTGAATTGGTAATTTTAATGATTATTTTTCAGTTGTTGGTTATTATCTTGAATATTATAATAGAAAGATATAAACTGTAGCAGCAAAAAAGTTTAGCCAAGTAAGATCTACAACTAAGCCAAATGACCAAAATTTTCAATTGACCCCTTAAGGAGTTATTGCCCTTTAAAGTCATTTCTGCAATTAAGTAAATTTTTTTTACTCTTTTACAAAAATCTTTCTCCTCTTAATCTACTAGTCCAAATGATTTTTTATGTCGTAATAACGAGATAGTTTTCTCGTAATAACGCGATAATTATCTCGTAATTACGCGATAGTTATCTCGTAAAAACTTCTTATCTCGTAATTACGCGATAGTTTTCTCGTAATAACGCGATAATTATCTCGTAATTACGCGATAGTTATCTCGTCTCGTTATTACGATATAAAACAGCTTCTTATCTCGTAATTACGTGATAATTTTCTCGTAATTACGCGATAATTATCTCGTAATTACGAGATAAAATTACGAGATAAAACTATGATTATTCTAATTACGCGATGATTATCTCGTAGATAATTATCTCGTTATTACAAGATAAAAATCTTATCTCGTAATTACGCGATAATTATCTCGTAATTACGGGAAAATTATCGCGTAATTACGAGATAATTATCGTTTTCTCGTAATTACGAGATAAAAATATTTTTTTGTGACCCTAATAGGCTTTCGTAGTATCTATTATAGTTTTAAAAAATGCAAAGAAGTTGGGAAAAAAATCGTCTTTAAGGGAAATAACTCATATGAGGTTTCGACTAACAATTTTCAGCCGTGTTGAATTATTATTAGTTCTTGTCTTGCTAATCGTTTATGAGAGTTAAAGCTTCTCTTTCTCTATTACAGTTTAAAGTCAATAGTCAGAAATGCAAAAAAATAATAATGTAAAAATCATTATTAAAGGGCAATAACTCATATAAGTAATCAACTGACAATTTCCGCCATGTTTTATCTTGCTTATTATTTTTGCTTTATCTATTTTAGTTTGGGTAAAAAAACGCAAAAAGGGGGAAACAATCGTCATTTATGGGCAATACCCCATAAAGAGAGTCAACAGATGATTTTAGATGACCTTGTCCTGCAGATCATTTTTCCTATTTCTGGTGTATCTTTACCTTTTATGATCTTTTATGGTTTTCAAGATAAACAAAAATGTGTTACTATCTCTCTATTATAGCTTTCGAGATAATTGGTAAACACGCAAAAAATCAAAGTACTGAAGTACTGAACATCGGATGACCGCAAGTTCTTGTGGATGGTCACAAGCACTTGTCTCAGAAAAAAAAATCATATCTCTATCTCTATACCCGGAAGTGAGGTTAATGTACAGAGATATATTTTTTTCTGAGACAAGTTCGTGCGTGGATGATGAATAAATGACAGGGAATTCAACCTCACCGTAATAACTATTATATTGCAGTGATACAAATCAGTATACTCTGGTTTGTTGTTATATATTATATTAATATTTGTATATATTATTAATTCGTATATTTTAACTAATTTGATTCGTTCAGGGATAGTCACATGTTAAACTATATTTTCGAAGGTAGAGAGAAAACGGCGGATAGCAAAAAGCATATTGCACGGCAAAAAGCATATTGCACGGTTATTTTTAGAATATCTAAAAACCGATATACTTTGTGACGTCATGTTATGAATTTCATGATATTGTTAAAAGTTTTATAAAAAAAATATCTATGATCGATTATTTGAAGAAAAAAAATCTTCAAATACATAACATGTAAAAAAAAACATCAAAAAGTAAATGAAATAACAACTAATCTGTTGTTATTGTCTAGAAGACAATATGATATCTATAGAATTACAACAAAATCAAATGACGATTTTGATACAAATATGGTCGGAAATTAATAATATAACAATTATAGCCTATTTATGAGGTCAATACAGGATATATCGACCCAAAGAAGTATATCGACCTCGGACTTCGTCCTCAGTCAATATACTTCTTTCAGGTCAATATATCCTTGTATCGACCTCCTACAAAGGCTATAATTGTATAATAACAGTTACATGTATATATAATTTTCATCCATTTGTATATCATTCTATTCTACTATTCTAATAATAGTGCAGTGCAAGTGCATGGTGGACACTCTTCTGTAATAATTCGATTTTTCTAATAGATTGGATTTGAGTAGGCATTCATATTTTCCCGCAACACGTTCTTGAGATATTCTTCCGCATGCGTTAACACAATTTTTCTGTACGTGTGCATAGATATTAAAGATTTTTTACTTATATATATATTTCTAACAACAAAACATTTTTATATTATTAATTTATGTTGTAAAAAAAATATTTTTATGAATATTCATTGAAGAAATGAATTTATAACAAGCGATAAGGAAAATCAATGTTATTTTGCACTCGATAATGTCAGCGTATTCAGTATACGGTCGGTTACCAGTCAACAACGAAAGTCAAATCTCTGTGGCAACAATACATCGGAATACCCTCACGGTCATCGCGATGTAAAAACGTGGTAAAAAATCGTCAGTTGCCCAAGTTGAGTTGAAGTTACGGTTTTGGATATGTTGACTGTTTTGTAGATCTGATCTTGCTGATCATTTTTGATATTGCAAGAATCTAACTATTAAATTTAAAAAATATAAGCACAAATGCAATAAAATGCTCCGCTGGGCACAGCTTGATACGACCGCAGAGGTTGAACCCTGAACAGCTGGGGCAAGTATGGACACAACATTCAAGCTTGATACAGCACTGAATTTTGATTGTGATTAAATATTTGACACAGAATGAATGTGGTATAAGAACTTAAAAGTTCTGAATTTACCTATTCAAACCATATCATTATTATTTGCTTTTATATATAAATCAGAAATAACCAATTTAAAATGGAAAATTTTAAAGAAAAAAAAAGGAAAAAAAGGAACCCCCGCCCCAAATTTTTTTTAACCCCCTTATGATTCATCACCCCCAAACTCAATCCCAGCCTTCCCTTTGTGGTATGGTACCTTGCAGTACAATTTCAGAGAGATCCATACACTTGAACACAAGTTATTGTCTGGAAACTAGAAAAATGCTTGTTTTTTTTCCCCTTTTTGGTCCCAAATTCCTAAACGTTTAGGGCAATTACCCCCAAACTCAAACCCAGCTTTCCCTTTGTGATATGGAACCTTGTAGTACAATTTCATAAAGATCCATACACTTACACACACGTTATTGTCCTGAAACTAGAAAAATGCTTGTTTTTTGCCCCTTTTTGGCCCCTAATTCCTAAAATTTTGAGGCAATTACCCCCCAAAATTAATCCCATCCCTCCTTAGTGGTATGGTAGCTTGCAGTACAATTTCAGAGAGATCAATACACTTGAACACAAGTTATTGTCTGGAAACTAGAAACATGCTTATTTTTGGCCCCTTTTTGGCCCCTTATTCCTAAAAATTTTGGGCAATTACCCTCAAACTCAATTCAAACTCTCCCTTTGTGATATGGAACATTGTAGTACAATGTCAGAGAGATCCATACAATAACACACAAGTTATGTCTGGAAGTTACAACTAGAGGCTCTCAAGAGCCTGTGTCGCTCACCTTGGTCTATATGCATATTCAACAGGGGACACTCTCTAACATTGTAGACGAGAATAGAATTAATGACAAAAATCTCTGTTTTTTTTTTTGTATCTTATATTGCTGATCTGGTTAATTCTCTCTATCTTCATGATCTTATTTAGCTTTTGCTCTAAACACAAAAGAGGGTAAAAAAAACTCCTATAAAGAGTAACAGTCTACTTATTATATCAGCAAAATTTGACTTGTTAGTAGGTCTCGTCTTACTTATCATTTTTGATTATTTAAGTTTCTATCTATCTATTATAATTAATATCATGCAAGGAAAAACGCCAAAAAAATTGTAAAAATCATAATTAAAAGGCAATAACTCCAATAAGGAGTCGTTGGACAATTTCTGCCATTTGTCTTAATTGTAGATTTTGTATTGCTGATCATTTTTGTATATTTAAGTTTCTTTCTATCTATTATAAGTTTTAAGATATAATACAAAAACGCAAAAAAAATTGTACAAATCGGCTTCAAAGGGAAATAACTCTAATAAGGAGTCAACTGATGATTTCAACCATAGGACTTATTTGAAGAACTTGTCCTTCTGATCATTTTTGCAGTTTAAAGTTTCTCTCTATCTTTTATAGTTTTCAAGATATGATAATAGGCAAAAATCGAAAAAAAGTGGTAAAATTTGTCATTTAAGGGCAATAACTCCTACAGGAAATTGTCTTACAGTTTTGACGTATATGGATAATTGGTAGAGCTCAACATTCTGAACAATTTTACCCGCTTCAGATTTCCTCTTTTTATAACGGTTATCAGAATAATAGACAAAACTTGCATTTTACCCCATATGTTCTATTTTTTGCCATGTCGGCCATCTTTGTTGGCAAGCAGGGTCATCGGACACATTTTTTAAACTGAATACCCTAATGATGATTGTGGCTAAGGTTGATTCTATTTGGCCCAGTAGTTTCAGAGTAGAAGATTTTTGTAAAAGATTACAAAAATTTACGAAAATTGTAAAAAATTGACTATAAAGGGCAATAACTCCTTGAGGGATCAATTGACAATTTTGGTCATGTTGACTTATTTGTAGATCTTACTTTGCTGTACATTATTGCTGTTTACAGTTTATCTCTATCTATAATAATATTCAAGATAATAACCAAAAGCTGCAAAATTTTCTTAAAATTACCAATTCAGGGGCAGCAACCCAACAACGTGTTGCCTGATTGGTCTGAAAATTTCAGGGCTGATAGATCTTGACCTAATGAACAACTTTATCCCGTCAGATTTGCTCTAAATGCTTTAGTTTCAGAGATATGAGACAAAAACTGCATTTTACCCTATGTACTATTTTTTAGCCATGTCGGCCATCTTGGTTCGCGGGCGGGGTCATCGGACACATTTTTTAAACTAGATACCCTAATGATGATTGTGGATAAGTTTGGTTAAATTTGTCTTAGTAGTTTCAGAGGAGAAGATTTTTGTAAAAGATTACAAAAATTTACGAAAAATAGTTAAAAATTGACTAAATTTGGTCAAGTTGACTTATTTGTAGATCTTACTTTGCTGAACATTATTGCTGTTTACAGTTTATCTCTATCTATAATAATATTCAAGATAATAACCAAAAACGGCAAAATTTCCTTAAAATTACCAATTCAGGGGCAGCAACCCAACAACGGGTTGTCCGATTCATCTGAAAATTTCAGGGCAGATAGATCTTGACCTGATAAACAATTTTACCTCATGTCAGATTTGATCTAAATGCTTTGGTTTCAGAGATACAAGCCAAAATCTACATTTTACCCCTATGTTCTATTTTTAGCCATGGCGGCCATCTTGGTTAGTTGGCCGGGTCACCGGACACATATTTTAAACTAGATACCCCAATGATGATTTTGGCCAAGTTTGGTTAAATTTGGCCCAGTAGTTTCAGAGGAGAAGATTTTTGTAAAAGTTAACGGACGACGGACGCCAAGTGATGAGAAAAGCTCACTACCTAAAAATGCTTATTTTTGGCCCCTAATTCCTTAACTGTTGGTACCATAATCCCCAAAATCAATCCCAACCTTCGTTTTGTGGTATTGAACCTTATGGTAAAATTCCATAGAGATCTATTCACTTAAACTAAAGTTAGAGTGCGAAAACCAATGTCATACCGGTACCAATATACGACCGAATTTTTTTTTTTGCGGTCGTATAAAAATTGGTAAAAATTGTCATTTGAAGTTAATTACTCATATAAGGGATCGACTAGCAATTTCGGTAATGTGGACTTATTTGTAGGTATTGTCTTACTGATCATGAATTAATTAAAGTTTCTCTTTATCTATTATAATTTTCAAGATAATCGGCAAATGTGAAAAAAATAATAGGAAAAATCGTCATTAAAGGGCACTAACTCCTATAAGAAGTCATCTGAGTTTAGGTGTAAATGGACAGTAAGTAAAAAAATAATCATTCTGAACACTTCAGATTTTCTTCATCTTTAGCGGTTTTCAAGATATTCTGAGACTACCATACCTGCAAACTGTCACTATGATCGGGGGATTTCCCCTATGGAAGCTCCCTAATGGAAATTTTGAAAGAGCAATTTTGTCCACAATTTAAAACAAAACAATCAATTTTACCATGGGTATAGAATTGTAGAAGTATGAAGAAGCAAATAAACAACATTAAAATAAATTTGAAGGCCCCTTTAAATGTTTTGTAGGACTGTGAGAGCCATCTTGCACATAAAACCCCCATGGGCATTTTGAAATGTTGGCAGGTATGGACTACTTTAACACATATATGTGTTATAGTAGTCTCAGAGATAATAGACAAAAACTGCATTTTTCCCCAATGTTCTATTTTTAGCCATGTCTGCCATTTTTGGTTGGCAGGCAGGATCATCAGACACATTTTAAAACTAGATACCCCAAGAATGATTGTGGCCTAATTTGGTTGAATTTTTGTAAGAGTTTCAGAGAGGATTACTGAAAAAGTTCATAGATGGCAGAAGCCAAGCAATGAGAATAGATCACTTGGCCTTTTCGGCCAGGTGAGATATAAAGTGTGGAAAACTGAGCCTTTGAAGCAATTTTCTATTTCCAAGGGCCAAAACTTGAGCAATATCTCTCACAGTAACTTTATTCAAACTCTATCTGTGAGATCTAATGATATGACTGTCTACCATATATTTAATCAATTTATTCAGGGATTACACAACTAGAGGCTTTAAAGAGCCTGTGTCGCTCACGTGCATCTTCAACAATAGCCATTTTTTGGTAAAAATCATCATGAAAGGGCAACAACTCTATAAAGAGTTAACTGGCAATTTCAGCCATGATGGCTTATTTGTAGATCTTGTCTTGCTGATCAGTTTTGCTATTTCAAGTTTCTATCTTTCTATTATAGTTTTCAAAATAGTTAGCAAAAATGCAATAAATTGGTAAAAATCGTCATTCAAGAGCAATAACTTCAATAAGGAGTCAACTGACGATTTCTGTCATGTTGATTTATCTGTAGATCTTGTTTTGTTAATCATTTTGGCCTATTAAAGTTTCTTTCTATCTATTAAAGTTTGTAAGATATAAGGCAATAAATTGCTTCGCCGAGCGCAGCTGGATACGACCGCAGAGGTCCAACCCTGAACAGTTGAGGCAAAAATGGACACAATATTTGCGCTTGATACAGGTCTGAATTTGGATTGTAATTAAATATTTGACACATAATAGGGTTCAGACACAGAATAACTGTAGTCAAAGAACTTAGAATTGGTTATATGATTTGAATTTATATTCAATTTTTTGCTTTTGTGCAATACACTTTGCTGTTGCGAATTGACCCCCCCTCCCCCCACAAAAAAAATAAAATTACCCCCCCTTTTTTTGCTTTTGTGTAATACACTATGCTGTTGCGTATTGAACCCCACCCCCCCCCCACACTTTTTTTTTGCCAAAAAAATAATATTTAAAGAATTTTTCTTTTTATTTTCTGAAATCTGAAATGAGAAAAAATTGACCCCTCCCCCACAATTTCTTTTTACCTTCCCCCCTTCCCCCAAATTTTGTTTTCACCTCTCCCTCCTCCCTTTCCCCCCCAAAAAAAAATTCTTTCCCTCAAGATATGGTCATAATCTCAATTCAAATTTCCAATGGAGTTTGCAACCGTAATTACCCATTTAAATACATCATAAAAGTCTTAAAATAGAAAATGACATACATAATCATGGCTTAAATTAATATTCCTTAATAGTAACTTCTAAAAATAAATTGACAGCTAATCATCTAAAGACAATACAACATTTCTTTATACATAATTTAAAAGCAGTGTAAGGGAGGTAATCAAAATGTTGTTTGGATTACCTCCCTTACACTGCTTTTAAATTGTCTTCAGTAATTGTCCATTAATCAGGAAACCCTTGTTTTTCCCCTTTTTTGCCCCTAATTCCTAAACGGTTTGAGCCATAACACCCCAAAGCCAATCCTAACCAACCCTTTGTGGTATGGAAGCTTGTGGTATAATTTCAGAGAGATCCATATACCGTTCCGCAATTTATTGTCTGGAAACTAGAAAAATGCTTATTTGGGCCCTTTTTTGGTCCCTAATTCCTAAACTGTTAGGACTATAACCCCCAAAGTCAATCCCTACCTTCCTTTTGTGGTTATAAACCTAAAATCTAAAATTTATAAAAAACGAAAGGGAGCTCAGGTCAATAGATATAAACAATTCACCAAAGTTTTATGCAAATTGGTTAAAGCGTTTTTGAGTTAATGTCCGACATGTTGACAACGGAAGGACGGACGGACGGACAGACAGACAGACACACACAGTATACCATAATACATCCCATAAAATGGTGTATAAAAATGTGTGAAAAACTTAATAAACAGACTCATTGACTAAGTGCAAAACTATACTCCTCATTCACCTTGACCAGTAGAGGACTGTTTAACTATAATCAAGGTACTGTAAAAATCGATCAAGTAAACCTCTATTTGAATTTGGTTGGAGGAGAAGATCTTTAAAAGGGTTGCGGATGACTGATTATATGATAAATGCCAAGCAGTATATAAAATCTCATACTTGGCTTCCACCAGATGAGCTTTTAAATAATCTGACCTGAATAAATCTACTTACAGCAGACATTTGCAAATACTTGCCCAACAAGCCTCCACTAGTCAAATAATACAATTTCATTACTCAATTATTAAATATTTTTAATATCTTAACATTATAAAATCTAACAAATAACATAACATCATCAACATACTATTATATACAATATTGCACTGATTCCAATTCTTTAATGGAAGATTCATACACATGAGTACTCAATCATAAAATAACCAATTCATCACATTTACTAACTCCACTTTGATTCATTGTTATCACATTTCATGAAAATATAAAGCCTCTTTACAATTATCTATAAAACAACTGCTGTGTCCATAAGACAACAACACAATGAGACGAATTAAAAAGACTTAAACATAGTCTTTTCAACAAAAATTTATTTGTGAGTTAAATTTGCAGACAGAGCTAAATTAATCTTCATTAGATTTATAAGCTCTGATAATGTCTTTGATTGGGGCTCTGCACACTGGACATTTAGCATTACGTGACATCAGATGGCGTCCACAAGCATAACATACACACATATGCCCACACTGATACAGCACAGAGTCAGAGTGATTGTCCAAACAAATTAAGCAATGAGTGTCACTGACTGGTTTACATTTTTTCAGAGGACTTCCACCTTCAGCTCCAACTGGAAGAAACAATGATAATCTTATTTAAAACTGAAAGTTTTCATCAATCAAAATACAAGAGTAACAACAGTCATTTCTCACGTATACTACGTATACACAGAACTACATATACACTGTAGTTTTTGTGGTGATTTTCATTTGGTTGTTTTAACAATGGAATTATCCTTAACCTTCTGATTCTGAATGGCAAATTTTCATCTGTCTTGTGAATTGCAGTATTTAAATTAATGGGAGATAACTTCTTTTCTGTTCAGTCAAATATGGAAAAACATCGGCCAACAATTTTATTTCTTTAACAATCAACCTTTTGAGACTTAAATCTCAAATTAAGAAATCTACTTATTTATATCATCATGGATGAACTCTAATGGATATACAATTAAAAAATTGATTTTTGAAATAATTACCTTGAACTTGTGCTAAAGCTGCAGAAACTTCTTGTCTGATTGCCCTCTGTATGTCAAGTTGAAGGTCAAAACTAAGTTTCATCATATTCTTCATCTCTTCTAACTGGCTCTTTAAACTATGTATTTCTCTGCTCATGTGCAAGTTAGACTAAAATAAAAACAAACCATTACAAAGAGAAGAACACACAGCCAAGTTACAATGACAGACACAAAGCTTTTAAAGATTAACACACAGCCAAGTTACAATGACAGACACAAAGCTTTAAAGGTTAACAAACAGCCAAGTTACAATGACAGACACAAAGCTTTTAAAGATTAACACACAGCCAAGTTACAATGACAGACACAAAGCTTTTAAAGATTAACACACAGCCAAGTTACAATGACAGACACAAAGCTTTAAAGATTAACATTGATTAACATTTTATTTATGGTAGGAAATTCCAGTCATTATAGTTTTAGTACAACAGGAAGATATAAATAAAAGGTATGAGCTGTAATTATTGGCTTTGATGTTAGTACATTGTCCATATATTGGTAGAAAATGTGAAGTTCTAGTTTTAACTACAATGTTAAATGTTTGTGATAGTAATCACATAATACAAATAATATCTTTTATTTAAAAAGGTATCCTTTTATGAGTAACATTTACCTGTTCATAAGATGAAAGACAGAAAGGGTCCAAGTCTTTTCAAAGCTGTCTCAGTAATGTTTTAATTGAGTTCATATTAATGAAACATAGAAATCTTAAAATGAAATATTATAATTACCTGTGTATAGGGAACAGCATGAGCACTAACACTGGTAATCGAGATATTATCCCAGTTATCGTTTCCTGGTGGTGGAAGTCCAATGTTGGAGAAATCATTTCGTTGGATGGGTTGAGTTGGATGAATATTTCTAACAAACTCTTGAACTCTTTGGCCATCAGTGTCAGTCTGTCCAAGTCTGTCCTGAAAAGTTAAGAAAACTCATTTTAGTATGATCTTACACCTCTGATTTCATCTATAAAAGCAAAACTAAACTACAAGTGCTGAAATCTAAGTCATTTAATATCTGGTGATAAGTTGTCTCATTGGTAATCATACCACATCTTCTTATTTCTATATCATTTTCAATTAAATCACATTGCATTAGCAATAAAGTTGGTGTAAGAAATTTCTTAACCTTAATGAAAATACTCAATGCTTTTAAATGACCTTTGTTTTTTGTGTCACTTAGTTGATGTCTCATTGACTAATACCCACATCTCTTTCTATTGATTCATACATTTGTATTTCTTATAATACATGAAAAACTAAGTTACATTTAGGCATGTACCTGCATTGTAATTTCCAGAACATTTCTAAATGTGCTCTCTAAAGATGATGTTACCAGTTGCCTATGAACTAATTCGCTGATTTCTTGAACAACTGTTTCCCTGTGCAGGTTTTCCATGTCCTCCAAAGTCACAGGTACTAGATTTGATCTGATAAAAATATTTAAACATTAATAGAACATTGAACAACAAACATATTAATGTTACAAAAATTGTGTGTGTAATGCTTTTTCAACTGATCTTTACTGATAGAATGTATGACCTTTATAGTACATGTACATATATCTATGGTTGTGTTGTTGAATTACTTTTATCATAACCCACAACTCTGTTTGTTTATACTAATCTAAATTTAAATTAAAAACAACCTTACATTTGATATATTCCCTATAATGAGCATACAGCTTTTGAAAAAATAATTGATGAAAGTATGCTCTTGATACTTGTTATAAATGGTAATCAATTCTCACAGTTTGAATGATAATAAAAAGAGAAAGAGAGCCACACACAAAGCAGAGGAGTTATCTTCCCTTTCAGCATACTATTTTTATCCAGAGTTTGTATAACCTATATTAACAATATATATTTGGACATTTATTTGTTCTTGGATGTTCTTTTGTCAATAAACTTACCCTCTATACTCTTGTGGAACTAAACGTTCAACATATGGAGGAATAGGTGGGTTTACTGGAGTTGTTTCATTCTCAGCTGAAATTGTACGATAGAAATTGTAAAGAAAGCTTCATACATTATTTAAATTATCACATAGTAAAAAGTATAAAATATGTATTTTTATCGGCTATAAATTCCAATCAATTATAGGATGTAATCAAATTCTAGTATCTTTCTTTCCATTCCAACATAATTACACAATAGTAAAATATTTTTCATTTGTAAATGCAAAAAAGCAGCAATCATCATTGAATCATTATTCTTGAGTGTATATTTAATGCCATAAGAGCTTCAAAGTTTCTGTTTCTTCCTGATTTAAAATCAATGATATTTGTTCTTAGAACAATGCAGTTACATGTGTATGTAAAATAACAGAAATAAAATGGAACATACAGGAACTATTGCTGTTTGTACTAGCAAGACTGTTACTTCTACTACGATCCTCAACATGTTGTGGTATGGCAGTATTTCTCAGTCGAGGTTGTGGTACTGGTGACTGACTTCCAGACGTAGGAGTTGTTGTACTAGACCTTGGTGCTGGTACAGGGGATTGACGTTCTGAATTTTGTGGAGTAGGGGAAGGTCTTGCTGAACTTTGTGGTGAAGGCCTTGGAGAATTATTTCTGGTGACAGATGAAATTGACCCTCTGATTATGTTTTCAAGTCGACGTCTAAAATTTGTTGTCAAAACATTGGAAACTCTATGCTGTTCTACTAATCCTTGGATTTCAACAACCACTGTGTCTGGTCTATGTTCTTCAACATCATCTACATTTACTGGAACATTTTCTTTTCCTTGAGCTGCAGCTTGGGCATCCAGTCTTTTGGCAAAAAATGAGTTGATGTTATCCCTTGAATCTGTTCCTGTAACAGGTCGCTCACCATGCTGTATCTGTCTCAGTTCATTCATCCTATCACTGTAAATAGAAGTATGTCACATATTTTATACAATCATCAATTCTGTAAAACAAACTCAATACATATAAATGTTTTGTATTTACCCTTAAATTTATTGTCTGTAGACTACAAGCAATAAAATGATAAAATCCTCAGTCATGTGTATTCAATATTTATATTTTAAATTTAGAAATCAACAAGTAGTATTTTACAATCTTTAAAAATTTAAGTTTTGTATACATGTAGTAATTTTCAGTTAAAAGCATGCATATGTACCAATAAAAAAATCTATAGTGAATTTAGTGATTAATTTATAAAGAGTTATATCTAAATCTTTGATAATATATAATACTGAAAATATTTTATCATTGTATTCTGTTTAAACAGAACATTTTGTTTCATGTATATGAATGTACCTTTTGAGTCTTAAAAATAAATAATTCATTTTCTGTGTATTTTATACCAGAGACATATATACATGTGTATATATGTCTCTGTTTATACATATTAAGGAAGAGTGAATTTTGCCATCTGAGGAGCATGTGTATTTGCATCACATCACTTATAATACTAAATACATGTATCCTATAACCTGTTAGGCACTTAACATTCATTTTTTTGGAGGGGACATGTTATTTTTTTTTAAATAAATGGTTGGATTCAAATTTCTTGAAAAAAAGTTATCAAGTGAAGAAAATAGATTGTTTCCATTGAAAATTAGTGGGAGGGAATATATATGATTTGGTTTAAAAAATTTATATAGTTCCTCAACTTCCTGTACATAATAGAAAAAAAAAATAGTTTGTTACAAGAAAGAAACCTATGCCAACCACAAAAGATAAATGGTTGGTGCTTTAATAAATTATATTGATGTAACAACCCCAAAATGGTGAATTGTTCCCCAAATGAGTAACTATCCCTTAAATGAGAGTTATTTATCTAGAATTAAAAAAAAAACTAATTATATACTTGAAATGGCACAATTACATCATGAAAAATGCAGCAGATTTTCCAAAAGATGAATAGTCCTAACCTAAGTTTACTGAGAAGTTAAAAGCGAAAACTACAAAAAAATAAGCAATTTTAAAAGGCTAGAATTTTTTTTTAAACCCAAAATAAAAATATGGTTCTTGGGAAGAAGTTGTTTCATTTTTTTTAAATTGTGCCAATTTAATTTTATAATAAAAGACTCCGCTAAGAAAATTTTGTATAGCACTATCAAATGATTACATAATTGAGGGATTATTACTTATTTGCAGAATAGTTCCACATTTAGCGGGTTGTCCCCAACCTAGGGAAGTGTGAAACCCAGTGACCAGGGGCGGATTCAGGTGGGGGCGTGGCGGCCATGCGCCCCCCTTAGAATTTGCAAAGCATTGGTTGTCCTCAGCTTAATAAAGATTATTTCGATAATTTAAACTAAAAAAAATTTCAGTTTGCACAACCCCCCCCCCCCCCCAACCTAAAATCCTGGATCCGCCCCTGGTGACAGTCAAAATCAATATCCAGTCAATTTGTTGCACGTTTAATTATTAAACATTTTTAAATTAAAAGTTGTATTACTGATTCCATTTCTATTACTTTTCTATGGTGTTACACAGGGCTTTGTACGCTTTCCCTTTACCCTTAAATTCTTATTTATGAAAAGTATAAGATTTGTAAAATAAATGATATACTGTTCAATACCTTTTCATTTTCTGTAAAAGTTGATGCATCGATAAGTTGAAGCATACATAATTGAGGGATTATTACTTATTTGCAGAATAGTTCCACATTTAGCGGGTTGTCCCCAACCTAGGGAAGTGTGAAACCCAGTGACCAGGGGCGGATTCAGGCGGGGGTGTAGCGGTCGTGCCCCCCCCCCTAGAATTTGCAAAGCATGGGTTGTCCTCAGCTTAATAAAGATTATTTCGATAATTTAACCTAAAAATAAACTTCAGTTTGCGGACCCCCCCCCCCCCCCCTAACCTAAAATCCTGGATCCGCCCCTGGTGACAGTCAAAATCAATATCCAGTCAATTCAAATTAAAAGTTGTATTACTGATTCCATTTCTATTACTTTTCTATGGTGTTACACAGGGCGTTGTACGCTTTCCCTTTACCCTTATAAATTCTTATATATTTATGAAAATTATAAGATTTGTAAAATAAATGATATACTGTTTAATACCTTTTCATTTTCTGTAAAAGTTGAAGCATCGCGACATCTTCGGTCTCTTCGTGGCTTGCCATCGTGTCTTCTTCGGCGTTACTCTTTGTCTCTATGTTTTGTCCACCTTCTGCCATGTTGCTATATACCCTAGTTATGTTTACTTTCTATTTTTAACCATGACATGGATTTTATTTTCGTCGAAATTAATCATAGTTCGTGGAAGGCTTACCTGGTCAGTACCTGGAATTCGTTCGTACGTTTACTAGCGTTTCCCATGTAAAATTAAGTAAAAGTCATCGATTCCGAAAGACTGGGGAAAACCCGCGGAGTGTCTTTTTACCTCACAGAATACCACATAAAACTCAAAATCAAGAGCGCAGCTGCCGTTAGTATATATTTGCCACTGACTGGACGTTTAGCAATCAATTAATCAATCAGCTAGCTTTCAGTAACTTGGAGTACTCTCAGATCAACGTGTAATGACCATAATTATTCAAATTCCTTAGGTAGGAATTTTACAGTGCAGGATATCAGAAAATATAAATTTCTTGAATTTTGTTAGATAGTATAAACAGAACCGAACTTCTGGCTTCATTAGGCATCGACTGTGTGTGTATGTGTTTGTGTGGCCGGGGAGGGTGAAGGTTTAAGAATCAAAAGATGAATGGTCAATGCCTAGCTCAAAGGATAGTATTATTATATAGTAGTCTTAGTGTATACGTGCCTATATTTTAATGAAGGATCGTCAAAATGTACTATCAATTGACGTATATATATATCAATTATCCTCAACCAGAAAGGAATAGATATGAAAATACTAAACTGACAGGATGTACTGCTTAATTAAAGGGCTACGCTGATCTACGCTGGGCAATGCATATTGTAAATATTTTTATATAGATTTCCGATTGTACTGCGTAAATTCATCAGTCAGATGTTATTATAAATCTATTTATAATTCTTTGAACTTTTCTTCATGTATAGTATGAAAAAATTACCAGTAAATTTTATGTTTTTTTTGTACACAAAATTTTGCAACAAAAATGCTGAAAACCGTTTTCCGTCGGGGCTTCGCCCCTCTGAACTCCCTACCAGGGCTCTGCCCTTGACCTGCTGGGGGCCTTGAGCAGCCCCCAGACCCCCTGCCGCAATTTGTGCCTACAGTTTATTGGATACCTAGCTACGCCCCTGAAAATATACCACAGAACTACACAAATTACAATAAAACTTCTGAAATATACCACAGAACATTAAAATTACTTTATAAATGCAAATCTAATAATTCAGAATTATATTATTTCTATAATTCGGGTTACACCAATGACATGACGATTGACTGGACGAGATAAAAATGATCATAACTTTTTTGTTATTTGACATCTTTTACATTTGGAGACCTTTGAGACACTATACTAATGCATTTAATAATGAAAATCTAAAATAAACATTTAATAAAAAAATAGTTTTGAGCAAAAAAAAATTACCGCACGGTTTTCACAGTCGCTGATCAATATATACGCATTGAATATATAATGAACTGATCGATAAAAAGTGTTAATATCTCTTTTATTTTACACTATTTTTTCGTGAGATTAAGAAATCTGCGAGTTTATTAAATATGTTGTTTAGCAATAAAAACTATATATAAATAAAACATGTCACAGTTTTCTACAAAAAAAGTTGATCTGACGGATTTTACCAGCGAATATTACGTTACGAATAATATTGATCTGATCGACAGAAAGTGCTAATATCGTTTTTTTTTTTAAATATTTTTTCATTGAATTAAGAAATCTGCAAGATTAATGAATATTTTATAGGAAAATATAACCTTTATAGTAAAAAAATGTTTTCGTACAAAAAAAAGTTTGGATTCTAGTTGCCACCTGATTATATATGGTCATTCAATTAAATGTATTTGATGTCTCAGGTGTGAAAACTTAAATGACATGATAATTGGTGACTGCGACAAGTGTCAAAATTGGTCAATCTAATTAAATTTTGGTACTTTAATGTGTCGGTGAACTTGCTAAGATCCAGTGGCGGATCCAGAAAATTTCATAAGTGGGGGCCCACTGACTGCCTAAGAGGGGGCCCGCTCGGGTCATGCTTCAGTGATTCCCTATATAATCAACCAACTTTTTCCCAGAAAAGGGGGGGGGGGCCTGGACCCCCTCTAAATCCGCCTCGGAGATCGTTTTTCCCAGAAAAGGGGGGGGGGGGGGCCTGGACCCCCTCTAAATCCGCCTCGGAGATCGACACTAATTTTGGACTCCAAAAAGATAGAATCTATATGTAAATGTTACATATACCAGTTTTTTCGATATAAAGGTTCAGTTCAACGATTTCTAAATGCATACAAAATTTGGTATAGATCCGAAATATTGTCAAATGACTAGAGAAGATACACACACAACATAAGGGGACGACCATTTGATATTCTGGGGGGGGGGGCCAGGAGGATTTTGAAAATAAATAACTCAGCCTTGATAATCACAAAAATAAATGGTTTGTTCTGTGGTAGTTTGAAAATAAATAACCTGACTTGCAATGTATTAAAAATAAATAACTCGGCAGGTCTATTTGAGAGCATGAGATTGCACCAGATTCTTCATAAAATTCAACTTTTTTTTCAAAAAAAATCGGGAATCACTTCCCAAATCTTTGAATAATAAAAGTATAAATATTATTTAAAATACTTGAAATGTCTGAAAAATGGGTTTCATTTAACTTGAGGTATATTGTCTCAGGAACACTTAACTCACTTTTATTACATATGGCAGTAACTACATTCAGGCAAATGTCTCATGTAGGAAATTTCAAAACCAAAAGCTTGTCTTCATATCAAATTGTTTTCACGGCAAGTGTCTTGCAAGAAGCAAGTTCTGTTCTCCCTCAGACGTAGCTCCTGTTTTTTGGGGATCAATGTTTCTTATTTATTTGTCTTTTGTTCATTGATTGCCCTTCTGTATTCTGTTAGTGTTGCATTCCTTTTGTAATTTAGTAACTTTGTTATTAACTTGATCAAGAGTTTAAAAAAAACCCAGCAGCCACATATTTAACTATGTGAATTAAATTTTTGCTTTATCTTTGTCTTTTGATGTTGTTCCTAAAAACTTAAGTCTTACACTGAATCTATACATGTTGCTTTGAGACCAAAATATTGTCAAAAAATGATTAAAACAGAACTTTCATTTTCAGATTAAGAAAGGGTATGGGAAACACATTTTGCATCAATAGTTCTATAGCAACTTGGGGCGGTTCATTCCTCCTATTCCCACTTTTTATAAATCTGGTAAGAAAAGTTAAAATTTCATGTGGGAATAGGGAGAAAACTTGTGCAAACAAAGGATTATACTGTATAAACATTATTTAATCAACTTTAAATTGACAAGTGTTTTTTTGATAGGTTATAGGTTATTTTTGTATGTGTTAAATTCTGTGTTTTTAATTCAAATTAATATGAAAGAAATGGAAACAAATATAAGTAAATTTATTTTATTTCTTTTATAACACAAATTCAACAGTAGATTCAAGCAAGCATTATAATATGAAACACACAATACAAGTTTACAGCACTAAAACAAATCACACATTGTAGCACACACATTAGAAATTCACTGTATATAAGTCTATTAATGTTTAATAATCTATTCAACGCGAATAAGGTGGGAGGCTGCATCACCAAACTGTACTGTTGTAACTTCATAGTTGCAATATCTATCCATAAGCTCTTCTAATCTGTTGTTGATTTCGACATACTTTCGTTTTTGGGCCACTCTCTTCCCATCGGCTGCATACTGGATCATGGTCAGGGATTAGCTTCCTCATGTTTCAGTAGTTTTATGAGTTTAAAGATGCTTGGATGTGGGTGCTGGACATGTTTTATCAGCTTGCTTTGCCATCCCTCTAGATGATGTGTAGTCCTCAGTCCCTGTGTTGTGTAATGGTCTCATCAGTATTTTGTTACATAGTCTGTAAAGGGCGTGTAGTTGCTGTTAGTATCAATCTGATCTATGTCGATTAGGGCATTGAACCACACAGCTTTGACCTCAGCAGTAGGTAAAAGTGGAAGGACAGCGGCACGGCGTTCTATTTGATGAATGTTGTTGTCTTTCTTGTATGGAACCCGAATCCCCGCTCCTTGTGCTTTTCTCCAGATGCATTGTGTATAATGGAAAAAACAAACATCTTCGAGTAAAGTCAGGAACCTTGTGTATACATTTTTTTTGTACTAGTTCGCTCTTGGCTGGAATTAAACTGTGTACCAGTGGATACATTGCACCTTCAACCATTGTGTGAAATGTATAAAGTCTGTGAAATTTTCTTTTCGTCGAAAGTAACCGATAGGGGAGAATCTGATATTAATAAATTTTCGTCAATATTTATGATTAGGTTTTTAACTTCTTTTTCAAGTTCACCATTTTCATTTTGAAAGGAACCTATGGAGTTAAAATGGTGGGAAAGGGCATTATTTCTCTCATCCGTAGCCGTTTATATTTTATCAAAATCATGTGGATCATTAAGCTCTATATGTCCTATATCGGTTCGTTTTATTTTAAGGAAATTCCAAAACCCTTTCATTTTATTTTTTGCGTTTATACATTGTTCATTAAACTTTCGGATTTTAGCTGACCGTTCTTTTCTTTTGATGGCCTCTTGTACTTGTGCTTTCCGATTAAAATAGAAATTTAGGTTTACAAATTCAATGATTTTTTAATCTTACTTTTGTTTATCTGATTTATTCTTTATTTTAAGGTAATTCTTTGAATAAGAAAAAAAAATGTTATAAATAAACAGTGGATTAATTTTTTTTTTCAAAATATACTTAAACAGTGAAAGAAATATGTGTTCTTTCAAAAAAAATACAGGTAAATCTTAGGTCAATTATAAATTAACCTTGATTGTTATAAAAACAAATTATTTATCAAAACATCTATTGTTATTTTCATGTGGGAATAGAAGGAATAGTGATTTTAAAAAGTGGGAATAGGAGGAAGACACCCTTGGGGCCTTCAGCGGCTCCAAAACTTTCAAATTTTTTTAGCCTCGCTCCGCTCGGCATAAATGATTTGTAATTATTTTAAAAGACACTAATTACAGCCAAACTTTAATATCTTGTATGTATGCAATACATGTATATGCAGTTGGGAATTCAGAAGATTCATTTCTACAGATGATGATGATTAATTCTGATTAAATGGTACATAATGATTGGACTATTCATGTATTATTTATAATAAAAAATGAATTTAAAAATTGTATGTTTTCAAATATTATAAATATAGTTGTGAAAATAAATAATCAGTCCCTTGCTTTAATGAAAATGAAAAATCTTGCTTCAACAGTGCAGAAAATAGATAATCTGTCCTCTTAGTTTACAAAAATAAATAACCGATCAAAAACAAATCCTCCTGCCCCCCCCCCCCCCCCCCCAGAATATCAAATGGTCGTCCCCTAAGAATCCAAAAACAATCATTGAACTTGAACTTTTTGAAAATTAAAAAGACACACTTATAATATGTTATTAGTCAACTCAAACAGAGACAACAGAGACATATATGTCTCTGACCCAAATATAACTGTCCTACAACAACTTCAGATATCTTTTTGAAAGTATTTGGTAGCCCTTACCTTAACACAGGATTGTTTTATATTTAACTATAATGGAGAAAACTTTGATGCCAAGTTTAAATAATTGTTTGAAACAACTCTAGACAGAAGCATGGTTAGTTGGTAACATTATTCCTTTCTATAAAAATAAAGGTGATACAAAAAAACAGAAAATTATAGACCTATCATAATTCTTAGCTGCATGGGAAAGCTATTTACTTCAGTTCTGAATTCAAGACTTTCCACTTTTTTGGAAAATTACTTATTGTTAAATGAAAATCAATCAGGATTTAGAAAAGGCTATTCAACCATAGATAGTATTTTTGTTTTACATATTCTTTTTGAACTATTGAAGATGCGAAAGAAAAAACTTTTTTGTGCTTTTATAGACTTCGCAAAAGCCTTTGACACAGTCTGGCGATCTGGTTTATGGCAAAAACTTCTGGAGAACTTTATCAGTGGAAAAATGTATGATACCATTGTAAATATATAGTAACATTAAATCTAGAATTTTTAATGGTAGTGTATTTTCAGAGTATTTTCCTTGTAACGTAGGTGTACGTCAAGGCGAAAGTCTCTCACCTTTATTATTTTCTCTGTATATAAACGATCTTGAACATTTTTTACAAGACCAAGATGTAGAAGGGTTAAAAACAGTATCCGATGATATAGAAACTGAGCTAGACTATTATTTAAAGTTGTTTCGGATTCTGTACGCAGATGACACAACTCTAATGGCAGAGTCAAAAAATGACTTACAAAAGCAGCTTGACTCTTTGTATATCTATTGTGAACTTTGGAAATTGAAGGTAAATGTAAATAAAAGGAAAATTGTAATTTTTTCAAAAGGTAGACCGTTATCAAATATAGAATTCAAATATAATAATACTGCTTTAGAAATTGTAAATGAGTTTACGTACCTTGGTGTTATTTTTTCTAGAACAGGAAGTTTTTCGAAAGCAAAAAAAGGCGCAAACAGAAAAAGCCATCCACGCCATGTACGATGTTATCCGCAAAGGTCGAAAACATAATTTATCTTTAGAATGCAAACTCGATCTTTTTGATAAAATTGTCAAGCCTATTCTTTTGTACGGATGTGAAGTTTGGGGAGTCGGCAATAATTCTGTTATTGAAAGGGTCCACCTTAAATTCTGTAAAATTTTGTTAAATGTAAAGAAGTCAACGCCAGATTTCATGATCTATGGAGAACTTGGAAGATATCCTTTGGAAATTAATATCAAATTGCGGGTTTTAAATTACTGGTCGAAACTTATGTTAGGAAAGCAAGAAAAACTTCCTGTTATTTTGTATAATTATGCATATAAAAAGTATGGGATAAATATTCCATGGCTTAATAATATCAAATCTATTCTAGATAGTTGTGGATTGTCATATGTTTGGAATCCACAGTACTTTGTTAGTAATACATGGTTATATCATATTGTTAAAGTTAGTGTTGTAGACCAATTTAATCAAAATTGGCACTCAATCTTAATAGAATCACCAAAAGCTATTAATTATCGTCTATTCAAAGACAATGCTGAAAGGGAAAACTATTTTAAGATCATAGATGATAAAAATATTATAACTTTTTGTAGATTCAGGATCCTCAGTCATAAACTTCTTATCGAAACTAGAAGGTGGAAAAATGTACCAAGAGAAAATCGATATTGTAAACTATGCAATTCAGGAGATATTGGGGATGAATTCCACTATATTTTTAAATGTTCGAAATTTAATTATGAAAGAGAAAAATTTGTGAAACCTTATTATCTAAATAGACCAAACATATTGAAATTTCATGATCTAATGAATACTAGAAACATCAGTATGCTGAACCATTTGTGCAAATTTATCAGACTGATTAATAAACAGCTGGACTCTTAGGGGAAACATTGTTTAATAACTTTTATATCATATTGTATACATACATATTGTGTTTTTATATAAGCTGGAATTTCTTTTTTCTAGTTGTAGATTTGTACATTTGTATTAATTCTGACTATATGTTATATAATTAATGTTTATAATATCTCTGTACCATGGATTTTGGTTTATGAGAATAAAGATATATATATATATATATAGATATCAGCTTAACAAATTACTTTAATCACTTTAATAAAGTTTAATTATTTGTTGACAACAACTTTAATTAAATGTCACATTAACCATTTTGATTATTTATTGTAACAACTCTTAACATAAAAATAATAACAAAGAGACAAAAAAAAATGATAAACAAAATAAATTTAACTATTAATTACGTAATGCATCTAAACATTTTCAAAAATGAATGAAAATTACAAAAAAAGATTAAAATGCATTTAAAATATAAATGTCAAATATAAATAATATTTGTATATTATGGTTTTAACAGCTAGGGGTTTTCGGTATGATCCCAATCATTATTTGCCATTCAGTTGGGGGCGTAGCGATAGTGAGTCGACCCTATATAGAAAAATTCAATTTATTTGAATAATAAATGTCAAATTATATGGGGACAATATGGGGACGAAGTCCCCAATTACGGTAGAAAAATCAATAAAAAAAAAAAAAAAAAAAAAAAAAAATCCGGGAAAATTTCCCGAAATTTTCATTGTACTAATGAACTCAAAATCGTTAACTTTTTTTTTCAGACTTTTTTTATTTCCCCGCATCTGCGCAGAAATCAACTTCCTTCTTCCGGTCTCGTTTGTCATGATACTTTGAGTAAAATGTATATTTATCAGTCTGGTAAAATATAGGAAGGAACACAATACAAATTTCATTTTTAACAATTATTTGATATGAAAAAACGTTACCTGATGATAGCGTTTCTTTGTTTACATTGAATATGACGTCATAACTTAAAAAACGTCACAACTAAAATCACCTAACAACAGAACCAAAACCGGAAACGTTACGGTATTTCCGTTTCTTTTTTAACATATGGATGAATTAAAAAAAATAATTCATACAGACTTCGTCCCCTTTCACAGGTAATGCCTGCCTCATATTAAATGTCAAATTATAAGGGGACGAAGTCCCCTATAACAGTAGAAAAATCAATAAAAAAAAATAAAAAAAAAAAAAAAAAATCGGGAAATTTTCCCGAACTTTTCATTGTACTAATGAACTCAAAATCGTTAACTTTTTTTTTGTAACTTTTTTTAATTCCCGCATTTGCGCAGAAATCTACTTCCTTTGTCTCGTTTGTCATGAGACTTTGAGTTTATCAGTCCAGTAAAATATAGGAAGGAACACAATAACAATTTCATTTCTAATTCATTCTTTGATATGAAAAAACGTTACCTGATGATAGCGTTTCTTTGTTTACATTGAATATGACGTCATAACTAAAATGACGTCACAACTAAAATCACCTAACAACAGAACCAAAATCGGAAACGTTACGGTATTTCCGTTTCTTTTTTAACATATATGTTTGAATATTAAAAAAAATAATTCATACAGACTTCGTCCCCTTTCACAGGTAATGCCTGCCTCATATTATGGGGACGAAGTCCCCTATTACGGTAGAAAAATCAAAAAATAAAAAAAAAAAAAAAATCCGGGAAAATTTCCCGAAATTTTCATTGTACTAATGAACTCAAAATCGTTAACTTTTTTTTTTCAGACTTTTTTTTAATTCCCGCATTTGCGCAGAAATCTACTTCCTTCTTCCGGTCTCGTTTGTCATGAGACTTTGAGTGAAACATATATTTATCAGCCCAGTAAAATATAGGAAGGAACACAATAACAATTTCATTTCTAATTATTCTTTGATATGAAAAAACGTTACCTGATAATAGCGTTTCTTTGTTTACATTGAATATGACGTCATAATTAAAATAACGTCACAACTAAAATCCCTAACAACAGAACCAAAATCGGAAACGTTACGGTATTTCCGTTTCTTTTTTAACAGATTTAGAACTTAAAATATGTTTGAATTAAAAAAAAATAATTTATATAGACTTCGTCCCCTTTTAACAGGTAATGCCTGCCTCATATTAAAAAGAATGAACAATAACACAATAATAATGTCTGAAGTATTAATATTTCGAAATTATGTGGTATATTTTGCGTGCTCTGTGGTATTCTGTTGTGTTCTGTGTTAAAAAGACGCTCCCGAAAACCCGTTCTTAGCTTTCAATTAAACGCTTTAAAGATACGAGAATATCAGTGGTGAATCATAGAACAAAAAGAACTGGAGTCAAGTATTTTGGTGCGAAATACAAAAATACTCCAAATTCATAGCAATGACGTCCTTAGATGATCTTTTTGAACAAATAATTCACACAGAACGCAAAGCACAGGAGAGAAGAAGTTTCCTTAACGAAAGTAAATATACATTTTGTTTTTGTGCAAGTGGCCTCTGGATCTGTATCTGTATTTGAGTTTTCGTTGTTGACCGGCTATTCGGCCAACTTTTTAAGTTAAAAATGTGTCGTCGAATGATTACGTTTGAACACCATAAAATTAAATCTCTTGCCTAAGACCAGGAAGAAAAGTTCTTCAGTGAAAACTGCATGGACAGTTGTTTCCCACCAACTATTTCATGTGTAATGAAAATGTACCCATCGCGACATCTATATATGTTTTATAGATCATGCATCAAACTAGCATATTTGGCTGTAGTCGTTCCCGTGAACTCCCCCCCCCCCCCCCCCCCCCCCCCTTTTCCACCACCACACACAGGTCACAAAGGTCACTGCTAAATTTTTTCAAACATAATTACATATTCAGTTGATTTCTAAATAAAATAAGGAGATGTGGTATGATTGCCAATGAGACAACTTAACTATCCAATGTTCAGCCCAAGTAACTTCGTACGTGGTTTTAAGCAATAAAACTCATACCGCATATAACAGTCAGCTATAAATGGCCGGACATGACAAAACATGACACAGACAGCAACCAACAACAATCACTGAATTTCAGACTCCTGAGAATTGGGACAGGCACATACAAAATGTGGCGGGGAAAGGGGAGGGGTGGGTAAACTTGTTTGTGAGCGCTCAACCATCCCCTAACCTGGGACATAGGTGTGACAGTACAACATAAGATTAAAGAAGAAACTGAAAAAGACAGACCTGTATATGCGTTGTATAGTCATCAGATCGTTTTGAGAGATGATTGAAGATGGACGACCTTCGGTTATGGCCTATTGATTACGTTACAGTATGGTCACTTGGACAGAGGATGCAGTGCGAAACTCCACCTTTTCGAACTGTTAACCCGCTTTTTGATGGTTTGATAAGGTTAAACCCTTTCCTAGATTTATACTGCTGTCATAGAGGGCTTTCCAATATATTATGAAGATGTGGTTACATAAAGATTTCCTAGAATGTCTTTCACAGTCACTAAAATATTGCAACAATTTAAAAACATTTAACTTGTCTATATACAAGCCAACAACACTATTACATATATTCCTAATTTTTAATTGGAAGATCGCCCACGTCTCCTCATTTCAAAATGGAAGATCGTCTAACATTTTTTCTTTCTAAATCAGAAGATCATCTACATCTGTTCATTCTAAATTAGAAGATCGCCCACATCTCCGCATTCTAAATCGGAAGACTGCCACGTCTCCTCATTCTAAATAAGAAGAACGCTAACATCTCCTCATTAAACGGTGTTTCTTCTATAAACATGGTTAACGCGTGTGCCAGTTTTTAGTTCTATAAGTTTACTAAGATGAGAATTGCATAAAAACCATACTGATTTCAACTACACCTTCACCGAATAAGAAATTATCAAAATGCTGGACTTTTTTGGGTTTATTTTCTCTAGTACATGTCGGAACAATTTTTAACCTAAATTTAACGAGACTTGAATACTGAACATCAGCGTGCTATCTCTATATATTCAAGAATTAATCGATTATATTTTATGGGTAGATATACTTCGAGATGATGATAATTGATAGCTATAATAAAAGCAAAAAAAAAAAAACTACTGTCGCTTAAAACATTGACAGTACCAATTTCATTTATAATTGACGATTATGGTTGGGTTTATGCTCATGTTGGAGATTTGACCTTAAATGACCTTAAACGACAATTTGATTAAGACGATATATATGAAATAAAAACGCATGCCATCGATTACGTTGCGCATGGCACTTGTTTCTATAATAACTTTCATCACGTACGTGCGATAGAGACCAAATATGAAATCATACTTAAGATGTATGAAGTGACTATCAAGACCAAATAATGTTGTTAAGTATACACATAAAACGGTGATACTGTGGATTCAAGATACGATTTATTTCACACCACTGTTAATTTCAAAATTTCAAAAATGTCTTGCAATCTTTTCCTGAATCCATTATCCACAGTATCAATGGTTTATGTGTATACTTATTTTAAGGATACTAGCAACAATATTCCATAATTTTCGTTTGTATCCAAATCATAAATGAACAAAGGTGGCTCAAAACTGCTATTTTGACAGGTTTTGGTAAAATTAGAGAAATCATTAAGACATTTTTGAAATTTAATGGTGTAAAATATATTCAAGGGGAATTGGCCTAATTACCCCTATAACTATAATCCCTCGAAATGTTCTTTTTTTTTAATTTTTACTTGGTTAAGTTTGTGGAAAACGTATCAGGATCATGTACAATTTTAGATACTCAGATCGGGAACAGAACAGTATTGAAGAAAAGCAATATTTGAATCAAAATCTACATATCAGATTGTGATCTACATATATATAATATATCTATTGCAGTAAAATGTAATGTTCAGAAATTCAAAGAAAAGACACAAGAGGCACAGACAGAATGTGTTTGTTTACATGGACAATTAGCTACCAAGGTATCAATTCTTGATGTGGATTATCGCATGCGCATTTATTAATATCTTACTGCAAAGGACTTAGAAAATAGAGCATGATCTTGGCTATTGTATAAGACTGTATGTTGACCTCTAGATGTCCTATTGTTCAAGACTGTATGTTGACCTCTAAATGTCATATTGCATAAGACTGTATGTTGACCTCTAGATGTCATATTGTTCAAGACTGTATGTTGACCTCTAAATGTCATATTGCATAAGACTATATTTCAACCTCTATAGATGTTTTATAGCATAAGACTATAAAATTGAGAATGGAAATGGGGAATGTGTCAAAGAGACAACAACCCGACCACAGAACAGACAACAGCAGAAGGCCACCAACAGGTCTTCAATGTTGACTTCTACATTTCCCATTTTATAAGACTATGTTGACCTCTAAATGTCGTTTGGCTATTTGTTTTCTGTTGGTTGGTAACTTGCTTTTATGGTTCAATAGTTGGGTAAATAACTGTCTTTACTAATTACACAGAGACAGAGGCGGATTTAGGGTGTGTGTGTGCCCGCCCCTCTATGGAGCTTCATTTATGGTTAATCCAGACCGGTTCCACTACAAATTTTGTCTAGTTTGGGGGCCTTCGGGTCTTTCCTTTTTCAAAATCCTGGATCTGCATCTTGTTTCATTTTGCAAATCTTCTATTTGTAAGTTTGTAAGTTCTTAAGTGCTTAGAAACTTAGATGAAAGCCTTATTCAGAATTAAAAAAAGACAAGAAATAATCGGGTACTATTATTTCTAGGTACAGCAAATGAATGAAGATGAAATTTCCTGTAAAATGTTACAGAACAAACAAAAAACACTCAGTGAACAATTAGATATAATGAGGCAGGAATTCGAGGAACTGAGAAACGAAATGGTAGGTAATTGAAGTGTTTCTACTTCTGGACATCCAACAACATAACAAAAATAAAGGGTGGAATAGTCCAATAAGCCAAATTTAAACTAGATATGAACAATGCCCCCCCCCCCCCTTTTTCTGCTCTGCCATATGCATGACTATAGTTCCACATATTTTAGATTTGACAAACAGTGATGTTGGCATACAACTTGAAATTGTTACGCTGTTGTAAGACACAAATGATGCCCCCGCCTGACCATAGGAAATTATAAATTTAACACTATGTATTTTGACGTAACTGTAGGAGGAGATAACCGAACAAACCATGATCTCTTTATGCAGCTAGTACCAAAAAAATAACTAAGTCCAACTACCTGTCATTTTCAGAGTATTTGAAAAAAAAAATAAAAATCCTGTGGCCATATGCACACCTCCATTATGTGCTTGAGCATCCTACAAAATATTAAAGCTGTACCTCCAAAACTGTAGGAGGAGATAGTCGGACAAAACCATGACTCTTTATGCAGCTAGTACAAAAAAAAATGACTAAGTCCAATTATCTGTCATTTTCAGAATATTTGAAAAAAATCAAAATCCTATGGCCATGCACACCTTTATTATTTGTATGAACATCCTACAAAATATTAAAGTTGTACCTCCAAAATTGTAGGAGGAGATAGCCGGACAAACAATGTATCCTTATCCGGACGGACAGGCCCCCCGACATTTTGTCGCGGGGGCATAATAAATA
Source organism: Mytilus californianus (assembly GCF_021869535.1). Classification (NCBI taxonomy): domain Eukaryota; kingdom Metazoa; phylum Mollusca; class Bivalvia; order Mytilida; family Mytilidae; genus Mytilus; species Mytilus californianus. Next base: position 23,123,667 of record NW_026262679.1, on the reverse strand, counting down.
AAATAACCAATAACATTCTTGTGCAACATCCATAGTATTTTGATGCACTGTTTATTTTTGTCTGCAAGACTTTTTATACGACCGCAAAAAATTTTTGAGGTCGTATATTGGTATGACGTTGGCGTCGTTGGCGTCGTCGTCGTCCGAAGACACATTGGTTTTCGCACTCTAACTTTAGTTTAAGTGAATGGATCTCTATTAAATTTTACCATACGGTTCAATACCACAAAAGGAAGGTTGGGATTGATTTTGGGGGTTCTGGTACCAACAGTTAAGGAATTAGGGGCCAAAAAGGGGCCAAAAATAAGCATTTTTGTAACTTCCAGACATAACTTGTGTGTTAGTGTATGGATCTCTCTGACATTGTACCACAAGGTTCCATATCACAAAGGGAATGATGGTATTGATTTTGGGGGTAATTGCCTCAAAATTTTAGGAATTAGGGGCAAAAAAAGGGGCAAAAAAACAAGTATTTTTCTAGTTTCATGATAATAACTTGTGTGTAATTGTATGGATCTTTCTGAAATTGTACTACAAGGTTCCATATCACAAAGGGAAAGCTGGAATTGAGTTTGGGGGTAATTGCCCAAAATATTTAGGAATAAGAGGCCAAAAAGGGGCCAAAAATAAGCATTTTTCTAGTTTCCAGACAATAACGTGTTCAAGTGTATGGATCTCTCTGAAATTGTACTGCAAGGTACCATACCACAAAGGGAAGGCTGGGATTGATTTTTGGGGTAATTGCCTCAAAATTTTAGGAATTAGGGGCCATAAAGGGAAAAAAACAAGCATTTTTCTAGTTTCAGGACAATATCTTGTGTGTAAGTGTATGGATCTTTATGAAATTTTACTACAAGGTTCCATATCACAAAGGGAAAGCTGGGTTTGAGTTTGGGGTAATTGCCTTAAACGTTTAGGAATTTGGGGCCAAAAACTAAAAAGGGGCCTAAAAACAAGCATTTTTCTAGTTTCCAGAAAATAACTTGTGTTCAAGTGTATGGATCTCTCTGAAATTGTACTGCAAGGTACCATACCACAAAGGGAAGGCTGGGATTGAGTTTGGGGGTGATGAATTATAAGGGGGTTCAAAAGATTTGGGGGAGGGATTTTTTTTTTTCTTTAAAATTTTCCACTTTAAATTGGTTATTTCTGAATTATATATAAAAGCAAATAATAATGATCTGGTTCGATTAGGTAAATTAAAATTTTTTAAGTTCTTAGACCACATTCATTCTGTGTCAGAAACCTATGATGTATCAAATATTTAATCACAATCCAAATTCAGTGCTGTATCAAGCTTGAATGTTGTGTCCATACTTGCCCCAACTGTTCAGGGTTCGACCTCTACGGTCGTATCAAGCTGCGCCCAGCGGAGCATTTTGTTGTTTTTGCTATAATTTCATCCATAATCAAAATCAAAAGAACATTTTCAAAAAAGTTAGAATACAAAGCATTCTTGCTTTTGATCGATCAAAAGCCAAGAAATTGGTGTAAAATAAGCATGAAACCATGCATCGACTTCGTTATTGCAGTAAACGTCATTCATAATTCAAAATGGAGTTTGCCGATGACGGTACAACAATAGCCCCAAAAAAATCGAAATAAGTGTAGCATTGTACCGCTGTACAACGCCGTTAACAGTATTGATCATTTCGATGCTTCCCAATAAAAATACAATTACAGAGATAAAACATAAAAAATAAAGTTTTTGGCTATTTTTATAATGAACCATTCTCACCAAAACAGCTTGTCCCATTTTAAAATTTACTCCTATAGCACGCTTATATCCGACTCAACGCGTACTTCTGGTACAAACTGCATATTCATGTGAAATTAACGCCCTGAATATGCATGTAATATTTGCTACTGGACATTAAACAGCAATCAATCAAATCAATCAGTTTCACGTATTGACATCTATTTTAAGGTTTACATTTAAAGCATCACTTCTCATTATTGAGGACATGCTTTTACATATCCAGTTCATTGCTATAAATGTACACTTTACAGCTAGAATGTCCGACTTATTAAGAATTAAGTAACACATATGGCTTTCATCTGCTTTTTATCGATTGTTTTTCTCTCTCCATATTCCTACATACAAATACATCACTTGAGATTAAAACTACTATCAACAATTATCAAAGCACTGTAACATTCTCGAATCTATTAATTGCAGGAAGTCCCATCGTTCTGTTTTAAAAATTCTTAAAAACAAAATTGTTCAAATTAAATGCACAATCCAAGGCCTAGAAATGAACTGTTTGACTATTTTTCCAGGTTGAAGTCTTATCAAAGAAAAACAATGGAACAGATATGTTTTGCTCTGAAGTTGAAGAGTTTGCAATCGACTACAGTTTAATTAGCAATGGCCAGTCTATCAGAGAAAGGGAAGCAAGACAAGAGATAGCGAATTTAAAGGAGAAACATAATTGTCTCAGACAAGGTCAGAATCAATCACACACAAAATGCAAAAGAATAAGGTATGCTCTCATCGTGTGTTTAGCTATTTGTTTATTAGCATCAGTTGAAGGTTTTATTTATAGTTAAGACAGTATTTTCACATGTTAATATGGTGTTTTCTATGTTGTGATTTGTAATTGATATTTAAATTTTAGTCTTTTTTTGCCATGTTGTTGTCAGTTTGTATGAGGCGCGGATTTAGTCAGAATATTGTATTGAAGGAGCTACCTCCTGAGAGGCGAGGATTAGTCAGAATATTGTATTTAAGGAACTACCTCCTAGGAGACGTGTATTTAGTCAGAATATTGTAATTAGGGAACTCCCTCCTGAGAGGCGCAGATTTAGTCAGAATATTGTACTGAAGGAGTTCCCTCCTGGGAGGCACGTATTTAGTCAGAATATTGCATTTAAGGAACAACCTCCTGAGAGGCGCGGATTTAGTCAGAATATTGTATTTAAGGAAATACCTCCTGAGAGGCACGGATTTAGTCAGAATATTGTATTTAAGGAACTACCTCCTCAGAGGCGCGGATTTAGTCAGAATATTGTATTTAAGGAGCTCCCTCCTGAAATGTTTCAGGATATCCTACCAACCAAGATTTTTTTCATATTTTTTCTCTCCAGATAGTCAGGTTTATGAAGAGAAAAGAAAGTTGGTGTCTGAACTTAATGACCAGCTTAAATGTTTCGACGAAGAGAAGACTAAACTGGAAAGAATACTACATGGTAAAGATTTATCCTATAGTTGTTTTTACTTTGTAAATTAACTGAAACTAAGTTTTTTTTTCACATCAAATTATTATAATAATTTAGATCAACCGGGTTTTTCACATTGATACTTACATTTCAGATCTCAATTGCAAGCTACAAGACGAAATTCGATTGACAGAAGAAAAGGAAAATTTGCTGAGTTTTCCAATCACAACTCCAGAGTTTGTCAAGTGAGTCATTTGTGGAAGGATCTGTCTATAACAGTGGACTTACCGGATCGGCATCATTAATGATCATCAATGACCTTGTTTTACCATATCACATATACTTAATGTCATTTTGTCTTTATTGTAAGTCATTATAAAATAAAGAGATGAGGTATGATTGCCAGAGGTATGATTGCCAATGAGACAACTATCCACCAAAGTTCAAATGAAGTGGATATAAGCAATCATACGACCTTCGACAATGAGAAAAACCCATACCGTATAGTCGGCTATAAAAGGCCCCGACGTAAAAAAAATATGAAACAATTCAATTGAGAAAACTAACGGCCAAATTTGTAACAAAACAATTTACGAAAAACAAATATGACCGACATGAACCAACGACAACCACTGAACTACATGCTCCTGACTTGGGACAGGCACATAAAGAGTGGCGGGGTTAAACATGTTTGTGAGCGCTCAACCCTACCCCTAACCTGGGACAGTGGTTTAACAGCACAACATAAGAACAAACTATTTAAAATCAGTCGAAAAAGGATTAACTCATCAGATCGATACAAAGCAGAACAATCAAACAAAAACACAGACCGGCGGCGGACGTTGCAGGTTGTTTATCCATCCCTCATCCCTAACAGCAAAAATGACACTAAGTACAGATCTGAGAGTACTAGAAGGTACTGACAGTTACAGTTACAGTTACTGTTATTGTCTTTTTTAATAAAACCTCCTTATAATTTCAATTCTTATTATTATCATTGATAAAGCCAATGCCCGTTGATATCATTGTTTGACTTTCATACCAAATCAAATGCCACTGTCTCCTTGCTTTAGTTGGAATCTAGTCTGAATTGCATGTCATTGTCTTTCTCAAATTACCCAGAATTACATGTTAACTGCAAATGACGTTGTCTTTATCGAATTACTCAGTATTAGTACATGTAACCTGCAAATGCAATTGTCTTTCTTGTATTACTCAGAATTATATATATAGGTTGTATAATCCACCATTTCTACATAATACCTGTACCAAGTCAGTAATATGTTTTCCATTCGTTTGATGTGTTTTAGCTTTTGATTTTGCCATTTAATAATGGACTTTCCGTTTTGAATTTTGCTTGGAGTTCGGTATTTTTGTTAATTTACTCTTTACATGTATGCAAATGACATTGTCTGTCTCGAATTACACAGAATTACATGTTACATTCAAATGATATTGTCTTTGCTGAATTTCTCAGAATTACATGTTACATTTAGAATCGCATGCTATAGATGCAAATCAAAAAGAAATTATCTTCCTCGAATTACCAAGAATCTCATGCTATAGATGCAAATGGCATTGCCTTTCTTGAATTAGTCTAAATAACATGTTACATGTAAATATTACTTTCTATATCTTGAATTGCATGTTACATGTTACATGTAATTCTTATTGTTAATGTCATTTTCATGAACTATCTTAATGTGCAGATTACAGCAACAGTTGGACACACTGAAAAACGAGAATTTAGAAGACAAGTGTAACAATTTACAGAAGGAAATGTGCAGGCTTCAGCAGTTATGTTGGCAGAAACAATTAAAAGATAGACAAAAACAACAAGACGTCAAACGACAAACTCGAAGACAGGAACAAAAGGTCTGAATTTTTAACACCAGCAATAGTTTATTCATAATTTTGTTTCTTATTCTGTCATCATTCGTCTTGCACTGAAACTTGTTGTTCAAAATGACCGTTGGAAATGATTGCAATGACAACATTATAGACATATTCAGTTCTGTTTGTCAATGAAACAACTGCTTTTTACGGGATGTAAAACGGGTTCTGTTTACATTGACAACACAATTGACGATTAAAACTATTTTTGGGGCACACATACAAATGTGTGTGCCATAACACTTCGGCCGAGGGAGGCATACACTTATTCAATTGAACCATTTGCTATAGACAGATATGCAGAACAAACTGATCGTCACAATAGAAGAATATCATAATATTATTTAATTTACGGGTGTGTATTATTTAAAAGCCTCTTCAAAATAGCAGATTGAAAGTCATGATGATTTATGCAGGAAATAGGTGCTTTAATTATTTGTATGGGTGATAAATGATCCATATTCTTCCCTAACTTCACTGGTAATAAAAAGGCACTAATTTTATATTATTTATTCTCAATTATTTATAGGTCGTGACCCAATCTCCCGTATAACATATATGAAAGACGTATTCATCTGTTTTTGATTAATTCATTATACATAATCTGTTTCAGAATTCAGTTGCAGTATCAAATCGTGTTCAGCTGTCCAATTTTTCATCTGATGGAAATAACAGAAAACAGGTCTGTTATAGACACAAAGTTATGTATTTCATCAGAAGTCAATGAATTTCTGATTTTGTGCATGTTTTTTCCATAGTGCTTCAATCTCATCTAGCTAGCTTTTCATTTTCACAAATACAGAATATTTTTTTATTGACTCAAACATTTTTTAACGTAGCCTTATAAGGAGAGATAACACAGGTAATTTGATTTAAAAAAAGGAATGTACAGTAATTTTTATTATTTTGTAAAACGAAGGTTGACCCCATTTTTTCTTATAATCATCTCAAAGCATTTTATAAGAGCTATTTTCTTATATTATATATACTTCTATTATCTAGTTTTCTTTCTGTTCTCATACTGCTTTTTCCTGCTTAATCCTTACAAAATGTGTAACTTTTTTACAAACCTGCAGCTTGAAAACCAGCATGGTTACCTATAAATATTATGATCTTTTTGAAAGTAGCACATTATAAACTACATTTTGGCAAATTATGAAAAAATATATATATTTTTTATACTAGTACCCCATAAATATAGGAACGTCTATACATAACGTTCTTATCAATTGAAATTATTTGTTTTCTATACCAGATAAATATATAATTGAATAATTTTCTTACCCTTATGTATCTCTTAGTAATGGTCAGTGATGACAACTATACAATGAACAAATCCCTTTATGAACAAGAATGGTGACTAACGGTAAAGTGAATCTGAAGTACTTTAGACAGCACGTACATGTATGTATTTAAAATACAATGAGTTAATCATACTTTCTCCCTACTAAATAGAGGGTCTACATGGGGTTTTCAGGAAAGAGAATAATGGGCCAATACTACAGAAAAATGGGCCAAAATTTACAGAATAGAGAAAATAGGCCAAAAAATAAAGATTAAAGGATCATAGGTTATCTTTTTCTTACCTCCAATCATTTTACTTAATAAATGTTACAGTTATGAATATTCTAAACTTTCAATTATAGGTAGTAGATAATACAAACAAAGAATTACAAGACCTGTTTACTGAGGATTTTACAGACGTCAACTATCAGAAATCGTTATTCAAAACGAGTATGTATAACCAGTCATATTTGCCCCCAGTTCAAGTGTGTAAAGCTTTTGCTCTAGCTTTTGAAATGAAAACATTTTTTAATGCTAATGAATATGATTTGAACCCTCATATAGGGTTTTTATACCCCACCCCCCCCCACCCACCCCAATAAATGCCAATATATGAAAATTAAGCCAAAGGTGTTGGTTATTGGGTACAAGATAGTTCTATCTTGATGGATAAGGAAAATTTACGCTTTTTCGAGGACATTTCTTGTTGAGATTTTTTTTATGATCAATAGTAGGTACTCCTGATAAATAAGGATTAATGCAAAAACAAGTTAAGGGAGCAAAAAATAGACCCTAGTGGCACAAAACCTAAATAGTTTGTATCACACACATTGATGTATCTAAGTTTGGTGCTTTGTTGGTGGTAATTTCATTCAGTAAATTGGTAAAGAATATGTTTCAACCAAATAATTGACATCGAAATTAAAAAAAAAAAGTAATGACACTGTAGTAGAGTAAAATGCTCTCAACAACAGTTTTTAACAAAACAAGTATGAGGTATAACTGAATGAGGTGATAGAATAAGGATGTCCTTAGAATGTACTTAAACACGTTACAAATAAGTATTTTGAACTTTTTCACTATCATGATTAGTAAAACTATGGCAGTTGCTGAAAAAAACGAGTTATTATGCTTATCGTTTTTTTTCATTTGTAGGATCTGATCATTAAATGTCATAAGTGTCATGAACCAGCTGACGAAAAGAGGGAAAATTATATGTTAGTTTTATTTCCCAGTAAACTTCAATATCACAATTGTACAATGTACATAATAAAAATGTCTTATTTGGTTTTGCTTCCTTTATGCACATTTAAATTGAATATTGAACAGTAGTTACAGCTTTTTTATGTTTTGGAGAACATATATAAATGAGACAAAATTTGTAATGTTAGCGTAGTAATTAGAAAGTTCTTGATTGTGCAACAGCATATAAGACTACCAGAAAGGTAAGCTGATCAAATCCAGAATGGTAGTTGGTTGATGCTCTGTTAGCATTATCACGTGACTTTTGAAAAACGGGTGGCGACTTTGATTCAAAGGTCGGAATCTCTAAGTAGGGATTGTCGCACTCAATATCAAATCTGAACGTGTAAAAATTTAAAATATATCGAGTGGATCCCACCGAATCGCCATAAAACTCATCTTTTGTTTCCTTGGGATATAGAAAAAACGTTGATACACCGTATATGAGAGTAAGTTTGTTCATATCCTCATGATCTTTAACTTGAATGTTACCGTATGCAGGATTGTAATAGTTGCCAAAATAATCTTTCTTCTGACGGCTCATAGCACGACTCTTCGTAACATTAGGCTTTGTTCTGGGTGTATAATCAAACCATGGTTGTGGGTATGAACAAACTGTGGTGCTATTCAAATAAGGCGTCTGATTGGTGTAGACATCAAATATATAGTTGTGTAGTATTTGTCGGATGAAGTAATTTGGATCATTCCCAGTGAGTACGGTAAATATTCCCAGATCAGCATCCGGATACCAGGACAGCATTGCTCTATATCCAAAAGTTGCTCCACCATGAATAAACATCCTATTTCCTGTGGAAGCAGTATTCAATCAAATACATTTTCAAAAGGAATAATGAATTAAAAAATAAGGAGATAATATGTCATGATTGCCAATGAGACTATCAAACAGAGACCAAAGCACGAGGATGTAAATAACTACAGAGCAAATCATTGTACCCATGAAATAATTCAGTAAGGTTTTACGTAATTTGTGGTAAAGAAATCCCTGACTTTATAATCATTTACCAGTTACACATAGGTTACGTTCAGTGAAATTTAAAACACTCTGGCATGGCGGACGATTTAGGACATATACACACACTAAGAAGGAACATACCCGTACATGAAAGGGAACGAAACTCGTCTCTTCTTTTGTCGTAAATTTTTGTATAGTTTTTTTTCCCGCGTAAAACTGAAATACCCAAATCTAAAAAAAAAAGGACAATTATTGTTGTTTACATGGGATTTATTTGAAATCAGTTTCCTAGTATAAATGTCCGCAATATAATTTGAAAATTTGTTATTATCTAAAGTAATCATCAACGTAACGTAAGTGTTATTATTTTATTCTTAATTTTTAAATGGAACTTAGACGGATCTTTTCAGATTTTGGCCAAAAACTGTAATTCATTTCAATATAGGAACAACTTTAACTGGAATCCGCTTATATTTAACGTTATGCTCTATAAACAAAGTGTAGTAGTCAGGCGAGAACCAGCTTAGGGATAAGTTTTACATTAAATTGGCACAATTGGTGCCCATAGTGATAACTACAACCTGTTACAAATTACAATAGTGTATTATGTAACATAACAAAACAAAACAAATTGAATTACAATTATCAAATTAATAGTGCAATGCGTATTACATCGTATGTTTTTTCTTTCTTATTTAGGATATATCATATCTTTTCGAGCCACATTAGATAATGAAACAAGATGCATTGTTCATGCCATTTTTATCTGACTCGTTTCAAAACTCACCCCTATAAAATCCCGACCTCCAGCCAAGTGCATATCCTGTGATAGAATTGGTGACTGGGACTTTAGGTTTAGTATAATATTTATACGTATACATATCATTAGGTACGGTATTGGCTGCTGTGGTAATTTCTTTGAATGCTTTTTCAGATATTAGTCTTTTTCCATCCGGTAATTTCCCGCCGTTAAGATAGAAAGTCATCCACTTCGTCATATCCACTGCTGTGGTCAATATGCAACCAGAACCACAAAGCTCGCCATAATATCTGTAAAAGAGTCCTAATATATTGATTTATCTATCTTTAATAACAACTCAATTGACTGTATTTATTAGATATCACCCAAGTAGTTAGTCAGTCATTGTTTTCTTCCAAAAATCCAAAAGATTACCTGAACGTCAGTTGATGCAGTTTTACGAACCAAAAAACTTGTTTATTTTTACATATTTGATTATAACTGTTTAGATGAAAAAAAAATGTTCATGGTTTAGTTGTCAACTGTCGCAAAACCTGGCTATATTGCTTCTTGATATTGTATTTCAAAATTGTATTACTAAAAATAATGACTAAAAATTCACTGTGTACTTTTACTTACTTTGAAAACCCAAAAGGGAACGGTAGAAGCTCCCCGTAAAAATCCATATACCCCTGTGCTAAATTTATCTTCTCTGGGTTAGCTGTCGTTACAAAAGTAGAAGATGTCATTCCAAGTGGCTCAAATAAAAATTTAGAGACCAGATTCTCCCAGGTATCTCCACCAATTATCTCTGTTAAATGAGTGACAAGACCATACAACAAACTACTGTAGATGTAACTACCTCTGAACTCTTTTTCTGCTTTCAAGTATTTGAGTCGACTGAAGATAGAAATTACTTAGTCTAATCACAATAGATATGATATGGTTTATGATATAACCTTTTCGATTTTAAGTGTGCCAGGTAACATGATTGTTTCATTGTCGTTTTAATGTCCAGTGGCTAATATTTCATACAAGTCAGGACGATGTAAAGTTACAGAATTATGCTCATTAACCAACATCACGGGAAAAGGTCATTCTATTTCTGCTTACTGCAAGTAAATGATCGACTTTGTCGTGTCCTTGTTTGCTTGATTTCGGATAAAAACAACAAAGAACATGCAAAACCTCTGAGCTATCTGTTTCAATACAAAACGATGCACTATATGAACATTTCGAAAATTTATTTCTAATCTCCAAATGTTTTGAAATTCAAAGCACCAAATATTTAAGAGTAATAAATCTTAAAAGTACATACATGATGTAATGCCACTTTAAGTACAAACCAATTTAAACTTACTGTATAAGGTTTGATCTTGTAAGATTATTATCTAGTCGTATCCTGTTATTCTGAGGGATTCCTGTTCTGTGAGACAGTAGATCACGGACTGTTGTGAATTCAGACCTCAGACTATCGTTAAAGATTTGGTCGTTCCTCAGAATTGTCTTTATCTTGGTATCCAAAGAATACCTAATGAAAATACAACTTAGAATAAGGCAAACGAAATATTAATATATCTTTAGATGTATATATAAGAACAAGTCTTTTGTGCAGCAAATTAGGATCAAAGAGGTCATACAACACAGAACAATACGTTGGACCAACCATTTTGTTACAAAACAATAGTATATAGACAGTGTCAATGACGCATTGCAAGATAGTTTAGAGAACAGACAAATTGCGGAAGATCTTTCAAGTAATACAACAAAATCTTACAATACATACATTTCATAATTTTACGCTGTATAATTATCGACTACGGCCATTCCAGAACGACGGTATTTATAAGCTCGCGAAAATGACACGTGATGTCAGAAAAAAAAGTGTCTGGAAGTAAAAAGTAACTGACTAATATAAGAATCAAGATGTCTTATGTCAAATGCTTAACGCAAATAGCTAAAGATAAAAAAAAAAGAAGAAAAACGAGACGAGATTAGGCAAGCTTACTAAATGACCAACAATTTTTCAAAAGAATAGGAAAAATGAAGTGAACGAATACTCAATGAACATATTAGCAGTGACGATCATGGTGTTGTATTGCTGTGTGACCAAGTATAACACATCCTCTTAATTCACAATCGATACAACTTGTTTGCCTGGGCTTTAACATGTTAGATGGTTGTAGTTATGTTGGATCGATTCAAACATACGTAACGCTCTCTCTCTCTCTGTGAATACAGTGGACGTGCATGATGTAAATAGTCTACTTGGGCGCAGACATGTTTGATCTATCTAAATATATGTATGCCGGTGTCCATGTATAATATTTGGCAAACAACAATATATACAAATGAACGATACTTTGTTTACGAAATGTACGTGTATTGGTTTTTGTGCTTTGAAAAGTGCTTTATTTGAACCTTTCGATTGTTTTTTAAACGTAAATACACTGACATATAACACTTTAAGCTATAGGGATTTTGTTAAATCACTCGATAAAACATGGACGCTTTCGAAAAAGCTCAGGCATATGGATATTAATCTATTCTCAAAATGTAATTCTCAATACAATAACAAGAATGTGTGCAAGGTTTTTTCTATTATCTAAGGATTATATAGATTCCATGTATGCATCTCCTTTGACATTTGCATTGGTATGATTCTATATTTTGAAATAAAAGCATTGTAAGGTTAAACCTTTATAACACAACATAATGTAGGGTTGATAATATCTTTTTATCACAAATACTAACATTCCTTGGATGATCTTGTATTTCAAGCATCTATTTCACGTCTTGCCAGAAAAAGAATATAAAAAGAAGATGAGGTATGATTGCCAATGAGACAACTCTCCACAAGAGACCAAATGACACAGAAATTAACAAATATAGATCACCGTACGGCCTTCAACAATGAGCAAAGCCCACACCGCATAGTCAGCTTTAAAAGGCCCCGAAATGACAAATGTAAAACAATTCAAACGAGAAAAATAACGGCCAAATTTATGTTAAAAAATAATGAACGAAAAACAAATATGTTATACAGCAAAAAACGACGACCACTGAATTGCAGGCTCCTGACTTGGGAAAGGCACATACAGAATGTGGCGGGGTTAAACTCGTTTGAAGGCGCCAACCCTCCCCTAAACTGGGACAGTGGTGTAACAATACAACATAAGAACAAACTAAAAATCAGTTGAAAAAGGCTTAACTCATCAGATGAAAACAAATAAAAATACATCTAACAATTAAAAAAAAAAAGAGTGGGCATGGACGGGTACTTATACATCCCTACTACAAAAAGACACTAAGTACAGATCTGGGAGTACTCGCAGTTACTTACTGCTAGTTCAAAGCCAATAAAAACTTATAAAACAAATCATGCATCTAAGACTAAAATATCAATCAGTACACATCCAACATCCAATGGATTTAGTGTAAAGACGTCATAACCAGTCAGAGAAAAACATGACTTTGTGCAATGCCAAGATACAGGTATCGACAGATTGTAGAGCCATGAATGTGCATATGTATATAAAAATAATATTTAGTTTGATTTTAATTTACTGATAACAAAATCAATATAAATACCAATAAAAACAATATTCAAAGGTCTAATTACAGTGTTGAATTGGTAACCTTTTAGGATAAGTTTATTTAAAGGATCGATAGGTTTACCCGGATCGTTTCTAAATTTCCGGGCTCGGTAAACAACATCTCCGTAAAAATGAAGATGTGCTATCCCGTTTGAAATACGTTTTCTACAGGTACAACCAAACTTCAAAACCAAATCTTTATATCTATGGAAGAATTTAGTACAGGTTTTAAGTAATTTGTGGTAACGAAATCCCTGACTTAATAATTTACCAGTAATACACAGATTACATTCATTGAAATCCAAACGTCACAACAGACAGGGGCATAGCGAACGAGTTATGATATATAAACACCGTAAGATGGTGCCAAAGGAACATCACCGTCCAAAAAAGGAAAATTAACAATATGGAATGAAAAATCGTCCCTTTTGTCGTAAATTTTAGTGTATAGTTTCCCGTATAAAACTGAAATATCTAAATCTAGGAAAGGACAGTTATTGCCGTTTAAATTTGATTTATTCAAAGTAAGTTCCTTTGGGTAAATTTCGGCAGTATATTTAGAAAATTGTTGATTATTTAACGAAAAAATATCATCAAGATAAGGGTAAGTGTTGTTGAATTTATCAATTAAATGCAATTTAGACGGGTCTTTACTGAGTTTGGTCATAAGCTGTGATTCATAACAGTACAAGAACAAGTCTGCTATTAAAGGGGTGCAATTGGTGCCCAAGGAATACCTACAACTTGCCGATAAACTTTATTGCCGAAACGTACATAAATATTATCAAATAGAAAATTAGCAGCTTCAATCATCTCATCACACCTCCAGTAAGTATATCTAGCAATATTTACCTTTCTCATTAGAGAAGAAGGCTTTAAATGAGTTGCAGCAAATATATTTGCATTCAGATTTAGCAATCGACCATTTAATTAAATAGGAAAACTTTTGTTTGATAAGAATGTGTGGAAGTGTAGTGTAAAGAGTTGAAAAGTCAAAACTGCCATCAGAATCATAAGGACCATCAAAAGCACGTAACTTATCTAAAACATCCAAAGAATCTTTTACACTCCAAAAATAGTGAATTCCACTATTTTCATATGTTTTATTACAAAAGTTAATGATCAATAAGTTCTTTGATAGTAGTTAAGGAACTAGTTAAAAGCACTGAAAGATAAGTTGTAGAACACTTACTAGAGGCCGAGATGAAACGATATTTTACTGGTTTTTTGTGTAGTTTAGATAACCAATACATAGAAGGGACCTTCAAATGTTCAGAAGCGGCTTTAAGCAGTGATGTGGTTATGATATGTTTGTTAACTATATGATTCTCTGTGGAGCGCACGGACTTGAATGTAGAAGAATTTAAAATTTCATTCTTAAGAACGTCCGTGTAGTGTGTACGGCATACTACCACCACATTGTTGGCTGCTTTGTCGGCCGGTACAAATACAAATCGCTTTGAAAGTACTTGAAGTTTGTTTTTTATTCTAGAAATAGGCGTGTTGTGTACTCTTTTAATTATTTCTGAATTATTTTCAAAATGTGATGTTCGAATATCCACAACATTAATCATACGTTTATTTAGATAAGAATCAAGAGATTTTTTATCAGATTTTTCCCGTTTACACCAATTTTTACAATACGATGAAAGAGGGTCTTTTATGACCTGACGACACTGTTTCCAATCTATTTTAGATGGAGGACGATATTTTGGTCCTTTTTTCAAAAAGTTTTTAACCTCTCGGTCTTGAACGATATTGAGGTCCCCCGTAATACATGGCCATAGGGATCATATCTGATATTCGACGATTCACAGTCTCAAGTTAGAGGAGTATTATTTTCAACATTGACGTCTGATGTTACTGACGTATAATTAAAATTTAAACTTCTGCTGGGTTTTTTGTATGTATACCAAATAATAGGTGGTTCTGTGTTATCAAAATAGGGAGGTATACAGTTTAGAAATCTGTTTGTTTACATTTTTTTATCATATTCACTCGAAAAAATGTGACGGTGGTCACATTCGAAAAAACCCGATCAAATCGTTCGATAAAACACGATTAATTCCAGCCGGACACTATACCTGGGACTATTATACTAGTATAATAGTCCCAGACTATACCTACTGCGGTCTTTCAGAAATCTTTTCCTGAAATGTTGAGGTTATAACTACATGTATAATAATTATTGTCATAGTCTTAAATTTTTTGGAATACAACCGAGTTCGTCTGTACCCAGTTTAATACGCGACTAATTTTTATTCATTCATTTATTATATTTCCTGTGTATAAATTTTGTTAGATCTTGCATTATCCCTCTCGCTGCTATAATGATATATACACGAAATCACAGCGGCTGGTATAAGTGTAAAATATTCTGTATCGCAAGATTGAGTATTTTATGCTTGTTTTCAGTAACTATGATCATTTACTAATATTGTTTTCTTGGTGACATCGATATAATTGAGTTATTTGTTCATATATAACTGCGCTAGGGTATTCTAAAATCTATTTAACCCCGCAATATTTAGACTTGTCCTAAGAACTTGGTCAGTGGTTGTCTTTAGTTTTATCCTAGGGTGTTTTAAAAAAGAATATATATTACACAATTTCATTCATTTTCTTTCTTTAAAAATATACTACTTACTCAGTTTTCTCTTCGATTAGTTTAACCAACAGAGTACTGGCAAATGCTTTAGTTAGTGATGCTATTTGGAAAACAGTGTCACCAGTCACAGAAGTATTGTCATTAGAATATCCTCCAACAAACAAAACTTTGTCAGATTTGACCACAGACACAGACAGACCGACAACTAGGTGTGATTTGCACAACATCAAATCTTTCAATGTAGCATTGAGCTCTGTGGAACAGCTTGTACAACCATAAACAACTCGAGCTACAAAACAAAATGCTAAAAACGCTAACATTCTATTCTTTAAAATCCTCCTTGAAAGAACGTGAGAAATATATGTTAGATCAGGTAAAGATAACGGTTAAAAAATAGATGTGTATTTTGTTACACTTACACATAAACAATAACATATGTACAGTGAACGTGCCAGAGTAGTTGACTCTGACTTAGCAAGTTAACCCGTTTATCTAAAGAGGTTGATTATTATGGAGACACGCGAATTATCCTATCTGCTGGTATACGTTCATCAGTGACGAATAATTTCTTTCTAGAAATATTTCAAGAACAAGAAATTCTATGTACGAATTTTTGTTTTTATTATAGACACTAGATTGATTTATAGTTATAATTTTTTTTGCGGAATAATTGATTAAAAGTTAATGAGATCAAGGTTTTGTACTATTCACATGTAAAAAGTAAAATAACAAGAATACCGAACTCCAAGGAAAATTTAAAACGGAAATTCCCTTATGTTTTTGGTGCAATGCATATTGCTCAGCTCAATTTGATACGGAGCCCCGCTAGGGACATGCAAAGAAAAACATATATATTGTGCTCACAAAATAATATATTGTGCGCACAACTTAAATATATTGTGAACACAATTTAAATATATTGTGCGCACAACTTAAATATATTGTGCGCTCAAATTCATTGAGCTTATACATGGTACGGCGCTTCAATGTCTCCTTTTCAAAGTGACAGAATGGAGAAATACATAAGGGATTATTTTGAAGTGAGGTTAGATTACATGGAAATACTCGCACTTTTAGCAAAAAATCACCACTGCATTGTTTCTTATCGACACCTAAAACGTATACTGAAGAAGCTACGTTTACTTCGTCGAAAACACTACACGACACTTGAAGATGTCATTGCCTTCATCGAAGACAACACTAAGGGATCTGGAAGGCTTCGTGGTTATCGCTGGATGTTTATGAAATGTAGACAAGCAGGTTTAACTATACAAAAAGAGTATATGTGCGAATTTTGATGCAAATTATAAACCCTGAAGGAGTTGAAATGCGACGAAAAGGTCGATTACAAAGGAGAGAATATTGTTCGAAAGGGCCAAACTTCATATGGCATTTGGATTCATAAGATAAACTTAAACCTTTTGGAATATGCATAGATGGCTTTTCTCGATTGATAATATGGAAGGAGGCAGGGCAGACTAGTTTAGTTTAAACATATTTTATTTGCTAAATATCAGCAAAATGGATGAGACACAAGTAAATCATACTTATGAAGTCTTCTCCATATTACAATACAAGTATATATACAATAATAACATTATGAGCATGCATGTAAAGCTAACAAATTCATTAAATATTATACGAACTATAAATAAAAAGAAAAAAAAAAGAACAAGAAGAATGAAAAAGGAGGAAAAGAAAAAGAAGCAAATTATATTTTCTGTGATGTTGACTTAGGTTTGATGGTGATGATCATCCGTGCCGGTAGCAATAATATTTTATGAAGGTACTAGAAATCTGTTAGACCTTTTAATAAAATCTTGAACATGTTTGAAAATTAGGAGATTTTGTTCATTCGAAAGTTCAAGATCTCCGGAAGTTAATAGTTTAGTATCAATAATAAAGTTTTCAGTAAGCCAATTAAGATTGTTAAGTACAATTTCTCTACATGTAGTATATTTTGGGCAAACTAAAAGAAAATGATGAACATCCTCAATATCAGACCCACACTGACACGAAGGATCCAGTATTATGTTATCTTTGAAAAGGTCAGAGTTCAAAAATGAAGCGGAACATCGCAATTGAGTTAAAATAATATTCAGTTTCCTCGGACCGTACATATAATACGGCGCAACTCTACTCTGAACACTTTCATTTTTCAATTCTCTCTTAAATTTAGATATAGAGTCGGTGTTTCGAATTTTTAAGTCAAGCTTATTCCATTCTCGTATTGTGGATGGAATAAAAGATTCAGTGGTAAGGGAAAATCTACAAAATGGAACAATGATATTTTGACCGTTTCGCAACGGATAGTTGGCAGACTAGTAGTGACCATCGATTTATTTCAGGGTATTTTGTCAAAACTATTCTTCAGAAGTAAGAACCTATGGTGATAAGAGGAGATCTTGGTACCGAAAATGGTAAGGTCGCTGAAATGAAGACTTTTTTTACGACGCAATGATGATACGTATGCTCGACATAACAGTGCATTTGTTTACGACACAAGCCAACATAATCAAAGAATTGAATCATGGTGGGGAATTTATAAAAAAGAAAACTCACAGTAACTGCTTTGGATGACATTTTTAAAAATATTAAACAGGATGGCTTATTTTCAGGAGATCCTCTTCATAAAAACTTGATATGATTCTGTTTCCTGTATTTATTTTCTATCTAAATTATGCTTCCCCTTTCCTTATTTCAACAACTCATTTTATTTGCTTATATAATCATATAGACCAAGCGAAACAAAAGGAAAACAGTCCACAGTTAATGTAGTTGTGGATAAACAAAAATTAATGGGCATAGACCCAATTTTGTAAAACTAAGAGTGCCCTCTAAACTTCTGTCCACCCGTCTGTCCAATTTTCAATGCTTAAAATTGTAAGTCCGTTAATCTTTTTATATATGCAATCTGTTAAGGCTAGCCATTTGTTTCAAACTTGAATATTTGTTTGCCAGTTAAGCTTTTATTATAAACTAGAATAAAAACCTTTTTGAATAACAAATTAAATGGCATAACAAGGCAGTACTCCGAAATAAAATTCATTTATAGTGATGCAATTAATTGTTTTCATTTAAAAAACTGTAAAGAAATGCATATAGCATATACTTATGTTTATGTACGTCAAGCATACAGCAACTCAACTGTTTTATAAAATCATCATCAAATACTATTCAATAAGATAATCATTGTGTAGTTTAGACTATAATACGAACATATTTTGTACAATAAAAATGTTTATCCGAGTTTTGCAATGTCAGCTTCAGTCTTAAAATATCTGTTTTAAAGTCATACATAATGTCAGCTGAGAAAATATTCTTATAATCTCATTTCTATGCATATATATATAAAGTGTTTTATACATGAAAAGTCATCGACTCAAACATGAAACTCATTATCTATTTTTAATTCCAGATAGAACTTTTAGAGGTTTTTATTATTGGAACGCCCTTAAAATCAGAAAAAATAATAAAACAAAATGGTGTGTATATTGACGCCCGTATGTGCTCTACTCGGTTCCTGAAGTGTACGGAAAAGTGACTATGTTCGTAGCCCTGATATGGCAAGCCGTTCTCGTCAAAACTATGTTTAAACTGGCCGTTTTTCGAAAAATTTACACAGTGAGAATTAAAAAAAAACACACACTGAGAATTAAAAATTACACACTGAGATTTCAAAAAAACGCACTGAGATTACAAAAAATGAAAAACACAACCTAAGAATTGAAAATTACAGAGAATTAAAAAATACACACTGAGAATTGAAAATTACACAATAGAGATTTCAAAAAGAAACACTGAGATGAAATAAACTGAAAAACACACACTGAGAATTTGAAATTACACGTTGAGATTTGTGCGCACTTTTATGCGCACATATCTAATTAGCATACTTATCTGAATCTATTACAAGCTTAAAACAACTAGGGGACAGAACTCGTTTGTCCTTCAATTTGGTGCTAAATGTTTTATAAAAAAAAAACATTAAAAATACAACGTATAGAAAAATTACGTTATTAAAGACCAATAGAACAAGAAAAATACCCACTTACTCTTCTTACAAAATATAACCAAATGGTGAAAAACTTTATTAAAATTATATAAGAAAACATTGGAACAATCTGCAAAAATACAAACAATGCAGTGAATTTTTTTCCCAAGTGCCTATTACAGCATATATACGTAACAAAATTATAAATGATTACCTTACAAATCAGTAACAGTTGAAAGAATATTGAAAAGGGACCATGCTTAAACAGTTTTAAGCAAAAAATCCCGATTATAGTAATAATCTGAATTATAGGCCACACACTTATGAATATGAGTTATCAAAAAAGGTTGTTAAGTCTTGAAATTTATTACGAATGTTGGTTGTAGGAACCGCATTTCATTATAATGACAAGAGTTCGGGAGACCAAGATATTAATCTGTTGAATTATTCATCTCATGAATATTCATTAGTAATTTGCATGGTTATCTCAGTGTGTATTTTTTAAATCTCATTGTGTAATTAACAATTCTCAGTGTGTGTTTCATCTGAGATGGCATATTTTGGTATTAATATTGATTCACTCTTAGGGTCTTTGCATCGGAAATAAAACATTTATTCTAAAATCAGTTGTTGGCATGATACGGGTTATGTTCTTACGGGAGGGATTGTGCTTGATTTTCATATAAAGAAGACATATAATCTTTCAATCAGTTTAATTGAGGTCTGGAGCTGGCATGTCAGTAACTGCTAGTAGTCCTTTGTTAATTTATGCATCATTGTCATTTTGCTTAGTTTCTTTTGTTACCTATTCTGACAACGGACTCGGATTTCTTTGAAACTGAGGTTTACTGTGCGCATTGCTGTGTGTTTGTTTATTCTACATTGGCTAGAGGTATAGGGGAGGATTGAGATCTCACAAAACATGTTTAGCCCCGCCGCAATTTTGCTCTTGTCCCAAGTCAGGAGCCTCTGGCCTTTGTTAGTCTTGTATGTTTTTTAGTTTAGTGTGACGTCCATTTTCACCGAACTAGTACACATTTTTCTTTATGGGCCAGCTGAAGCTGGCCTCCGGGTGCGGGATTTTCTCGCTGTTTTGAAGACCCATTGGTGGCCTTTGGCTGTTTTCTGCTCTTTGGTCGGGTTGTTGTCTCTTTGACACATTCCCCATATCCATTCTCAATTTTATTTGATAATATGGTTTTACCTATTCTCTTGTAACATTTTAAAAACTACTGTGTGTGCTTATGCATTATACTTTATGACTGCAAATCAAAAGATTTTTTTTATGTTGATTGACACAAGACTGACATGCTGCTCAATCACGACTTTGATTTTGTTATGTCCCATCGACGATATAAGATGGTCATTATATTTAAAAAGTCTTTGCGTCCGTCCATCCGTCCGTCTCTTTTTAGGATAAATGTTTTGGTCATAGTAGTTTATGATGAAGATGAAGTGTCATCAACTTAAATAAATTCTGTGATTCTCTGAAGATATCATTGTAAAAAAAAAAGTAAGTCAAATCGACTTAAAAGTACACGTACAAGTTCTTTATTAGAATATTACTATGTTTGATCATGTTGAAGTACGGTTTTGACCTAAACTTTACTGTTCATTATTGAAATGTGACGATGTGATCGGTCTAAAAAAAGAGAGGAGAAAGATACCAAAGGGACATTCAAACTCATAAGTCGAAAATAAACTGACAACGTCATGGCTAAAAAAGGAAAAGACCAACAGACAAACAATAGTACACAAAACACAACATAGAAAACTAAAGACTGAGCAACACGAACCCCATCAAAAACTGGGGGTGATCTCAGGTGCTCCGGAAGGGTAAGCAGATCCTGCTCCACATGTGGTACCTGTCGTGTTGCTCATGTTAGTACAAACCCGGTAATCAGTCTAATTCGGTAGATCACATTCATAAGAAGTTCACCATGAAGTTGTGGTCAAATAAAGGTAAAACTGAGTACATATATAAATCAGAAGATGGTATATGAGTGCCAATGAGACAACTCTCCATCACAGTCACAATGTATTAAAAGTTAACAATTATAGGTTAAAGTAAAGTCTTCATCACGGAACGTTGGCTCACAACAAACAGCAAACTACAAAGGGCCCCAAAATGACTATTGTAAAACAATTTAAGCGGGAAAACCAACTGTCTAATCTATAAACAAAACGAGAAACACCTATGAACCACACCAATAAATGACAATCACTGAACAACAGGCAATTGACTTAGAACAATATGCTTATGATGTAAACTGTTTAAGAGTTGTGTAAAAATGTTTCAGGTCGAGTTTTAGTTTCATTTTGATTGATAGAATAGTGATGACAATAGGTCACAAGTATCTATTTTTTTATCGATTTCATGATAAAATTTTACAGAATGTTGTCCGTATACATTATGAACTGAAGTGGTACAAAGTAATTTAGGAATAGTCAATGAAAATGTATACCTCAGTGGAATATTTTGAAAACAAACGAATATGATTAATTTTTTTGTCCGTTTTGGTGCATCATTTATTCAAATACTTATGGCGCGATTGATCGCAATCGGTGCGATTGTCAAAGAGACAACTACATATCCGTCATAGCTCATACAAAGAAACAATCAACGAAACAAATTGACAGACGGGTATCGATGCAAGCCTTGGATCATGGACTCCTGACTTGAAACAGGCAAACATAAAATGTCATAGTTTAAACATGTTTATGAACGAGCAATCCTCCACAAATCTGAAACAGCACAAAAAAAGAATAACTTGTAAAAATAATTGAAAATGGATTTATTCATCAAATGAAGAAAAGGCACAAAACTTATAATTAAAAAAAAAAGTATCGCTGTTCGAGTACTAGAAGCTAGTTTAAATTCAATTGCAAAAAATGGAAATCATGTTTCCTGATCTAGGATATTATCAATCAATACATATCCAAAGTTTATATCCTAAAGCATTACTTAAAATTAACATTATGTTAAATTGATATTTAACATTCAATGTACATGATGTCAAGGTGAGATAAACCCTTTCATACAGCCATGTAGACCATACAATCATTCCGAACAACAAATTTATTTAACCAATAGCTAAAAGTATCTCAGAAACAAACCTTATACGACATACGTGCCTTATAATTATTTTATACATACGATACAGTTCTACTATACCATTACTATCGTATCTGAAAAACAAACCAAATCTGAGATATTTAACATTGACCAATAAACCATGAAAATAAGGTCAAGGTCAAATGATACCGACCAGACAAATATATTTACCTTACAATCATTCCATAAACCAAATACAGTTCACTTATTCCTTATAGTATCTGAAAACCAGACCAAACAAGAATCAAATAACATGGACCAATGAACCATGAAAATAAGATCAAGGTCAGATGATTACTGCTCGACAAACAAGTACACCATACAAACATTCCATACACCAAATATATTGAACTAAATGCTTATATTATCCGAGAAATAGACCAAAACACAAAAAGTTAACTTTGCCGGACCACTGAACAATGAAAATGAGGTCAAGGTCAGATGACACCTGCCAGTTGGACATGTACACCTTAAAACCATTCCTTACAACCAAAAATAAAAGACGACCTATTGCATTTAGTATCCGAGATGTTGACTTAACCTTGTTCAATGGTCCATTAAATGAGGTCAAGGTCCAATGAAAACTGTTTGACAGGCTAACATGAGGACCTTGCTAGGTATGCACATACCAAATATAGTTATACAATATACTATGTTGTGCGCACAACATATACTTAAATTGTGCGCACAATATATTATTGTGTGCGCACAATATATTATGGTGTGTGCTCAATATATTTATATTGTGTGCACAATATATTTTTTTCTTTGCATGTCCCTAGCGGGGTATTATATTTATTCTATTTTCAAGATATATTATAACCTAAATAAGATATCATATAAAAATGTTGATAAAAATATCTTATCAAACAGTTTGTAAAGATATCTTATTTAGTTTACTATATATCTTATTTAATATGTTGTATCTTATTTAGTGAAAAAAAAATATTTTAAAAGATATCGTATAAACTATATATGATATCTTATTTTTTATTTGAAAGATATCTTATTAACTTTATAAGATATCTTTAAATGTTTAAAAGATATATTTTAAAATAAATAAGATATCGTATAAACTAATATATATATCTTAAAAACTAAATAAGATATATTATTAGTGGCGGATCCAGAACTTTTCATAAGGGGGGGCCCGCTGACTGACCTAAGGGGGCCCGCTCCAGTCATGCTTCAGTGATTCCCTATATAATCAATAAAATTGAGAATGGAAATGGGGAATGTGTCAAAGAGACAACAACCCGACCATAGAACAGACAACAGCAGAAGGTCACCAACAGGTCTTCAATGCAGCGAGAAATTCCCGCACCCGGAGGCGTCCTTCAGCTGGCCCCTAAACAAATATATATACTAGTTCAGTGATAATGAACGCCATACTAAACTCCAAATTGTACACAAGAAACTAAAATTAAAAATAATACAAGATTAACAAAGGCTAGAGGCTCCTGACTTGGGACAGGCGCAAAAATGCGGCGGGGTTAAACATGTTTATGAGATCTCAACCCTCCCCCTATACCTCTAGCCAATGTAGAAAAGTAAACGCATAACAATACGCACATTAAAATTCAGTTCAAGAGAAGTCCGAGTCTGATGTCAGAAGATGTAACCAAAGAAAATAAACAAAATGACAATAATACATAAATAACAACAGACTACTAGCAGTTAACTGACATGCCAGCTCCAGACTTCAATTAAACTGATTGAAAGATTATGTCTTCATCATATGAATATCAGGCACAATCCTTCCCGTTAGGGGTTTAGTATCATACCATCATAACATATATGAGAAGAACATAACCCGTGTCATGCCAAAAACTGGTTTTTAAATAAATGTGTTTAGTGCCGATGCAAAGACCCTATAAGTGAATCAATATTAACGCCAAAATATGCAATCTTTAATGACCTGACAACAGTATCGTAACTATATCCCTTCTTGATAAGTCTATTTAAAGGTTTTGTTAGTTTCAGAGGTGAATACTGACATTTTTGTGCTTTATAAAGAATATTTCCATAAAAAATTGGATGTGAAATACCTGAACGTATAAGAAGTCTGCATGTTGAGCTATATTTACGAATGATGTCCTTATACCGATGATAAAATTTAGTAAATGTTTTGACTAGTTTGTGATATCGAAAACCCTGGTGTAATAATTTTTCAGTAATACATAAATTTCTCTCGTTAAAATCTAAAACATTGTTACATACACGAGCGAATCGTACAAGTTGAGATATATAAACACCGTAAGATGGTGACAAGGGAACGTCACCATCTAAAAATGGATAATTAACGATAGGAAATGAAAAATCATCTCTTTTATCATATATTTTAGTATTAAGCTTTCCGTTAATGATATAGATATCAAGATCGAGGAAAGGGCAGTGGTCATTTTTAGTATTAGCTTTATTTAAAGTAAGTTCAACAGGATAAATTTCTTTAGTATACATACTGAAGTCGTCATTATTGAGAGCCAAAATATCATCCAAATATCTAAAAGTATTATTAAATTTGTGTATCAGATGTTGTTTCGATGGGTCTTTACTGATTTTTGTCATAAATTGTAACTCATAGCAATACAAAAAAAGGTCCGCAATAAGTGGTGCACAGTTAGTCCCCATTGGAATTCCGATAACCTGACGATATACGGAATCTCCAAAGCGAACAAAAATGTTATCTAGTAAAAATTCAAGGGCATATATAGTATCAAAGCATGTCCAATTGACATAGTTTTTTTGTTTATTGCTACTAAAAAATGACCTAAAAGAGTTTGAACATATATATTCACATTCTGACTTTTTAAATGCCCATTTAATTAGGTGTGTGAATTTTTTCTTAATGAGAATGTGAGGCAATGTGGTATATAGGGTAGAAAAATCAAAACTTTGAACAGATTCAAAATCACCAATATATGCATGCAATTTATCAAGTACTTCCAACGAGTTCTTGACACTCCAAAAGTAATTAATTCCACTATTTTCGAAGGCCTTATTTGAACAATTTATTATCAGGTTTTTGATTGTACCAAGTGTACTGGTAAGAAGAATAGACAATTTAGTAGTGGAACAATGGCTTGAAGACGAAATGAATCTATATTTGTAAGGTATTTTGTGTAGCTTCGGAAGCCAATACATAGTTGGGACTTTCATTGTATTTGGTTCTGCTTGTAAAGCGGTAGCTAAAAGTTTATGTTTGTTACAGATGTCGTTTTCTGAAAATGGAGTCAGTTGGAATGTTGGTGAATTGGTGATTTCTTTTTTCAGAACCTCAATGTAAAATTTACGTCAAACAATAATAATATTATTAGCAGCTTTATCGGCCGGGACAAAAACAAATTCCTTGGCTAGTTCTTTTAGTTTATGTTTGATACGAGAAATAGGTTTATTGTGGTTATTGTTAAGAGTAAAATGTTCTTTAAAATGTTGAATACGTATATCAACTATGTTCATTACTGATTTAAAAAAAGAGTCCAAAGATTTTTTGTCAGCTTTTTCCCGTTTTATCCATTTCAAACAGTAAGTATGGAGTGAGTCGTGGATGATATTACGACACTCATTCCAATTAATAATTGACGGGGGACGATATTTAGGTCCTTTACTGAGGAATGATTTTAACCAAATTTTTCCAACGAAAGGTGGGGGGGGGGGGGGGGGGGGGCGGGCCCCCCAGGCCCCCCCCCCTGGATCCGCCTATGATTATATATTAAATCAGATATCTTATAAGATATATGATTTAGATTAAAATATATCTAATTTAGTTTGAAAGATATCTAATTTAGTTCAAGATATCAATTTTTATACGTGTGCATGCAAAACAAATTTCTTGGTAGAGGGGTCTAAATACAGCACAAAAAACAAATTTAGACCCCTCTACCAAGAAATTTGTTTTGTATGCACACGTATAAAAATTGCAGTTTTTATCCAACGCAACGTTGAACGTTGTTTTCAATTTAGACTTTCAAACTGGTGGGCACGACTTTTAAAGTCGTACGCACCAGTTTTTGAAAGTCGTACGCACCATTTTGAAAGTCGTGCGCACTATTTTTGAAAATCGTGTGCACCATTTTTGAAAGTCATGCCTCCCATCTTTGAAAGTCGTGCCCTCGAGTTTGAAGGTCGTTCGCGCCAGTTTGAAAGTCATGCGCACCAGTTTGCAAGTCGTGCGCACAATATTTCAATCAAACTGGTGCGAACCAGATGAAATTTCCGGCAAACAAAAATATCTATATTTACATGGCACTTAAGGGGCTCTGTAATTATGCTTTACTTTACTGACTGTATTATCAACTGCAAAAACTTGTTTGTTGACGTCTTTGTTAGATTTTTGTGTGTTTGAACGTTTATAATTCAGTTGTGTTGTATGTCTGTGATGAATGTTTACACAGTTGTTGGCTGCTGCATCCCAGTGATGGTCATGTTAACTAAATAATTATGTCTGTTTAGGTTGCTTACTTAATTTGCCAATATAATGGAACTTTAAACAACTGTCATACAAGTGGGCGTAGTATGAAAACCATATTTAACCCAATATTTCTTAGGAATATGCCTGTGCCAAGTCAGGAATGTGACAGTTGTTGTCCTGCGGTTTTTTTTTTCAAACAATTTTTTTTTCTTTCTATTTTTACAAAAATCAAAAAGGATCTTCGTTTTATAGATACGGCTGTGCATGAAAACTAAAATAAATGGAAATCAGATTAAACAATCTTTTTTACTTTTCAAACGACATAAAACTTACAGACGGACTTATGTTATTATAAGAAAAACTAGTCGGTGTGGTATTATCAAATAATCTGATCCAATGGCATTGAACCATCATAGTCCTATTCATAAACAAAATTGAAGCGGAATAAGTCATGCACATCCAGTCTTTTGTTATACCAGCGCCGGCAAAATAGCCATTGCTATAGAAATATGCTATTTTGCCGGCTTTAATTTAGATATTTTAATCAGAGCTGGCAAAATAGCATATTTTCTATTCTGCCGGCGCCAGGAAAATAACCACTGCCTCTCTTTCTTGTAGACATACTCAATTCTCCAAATAAAGTTCCCATTAATGAGGTCTACACTCAAGTCCATATTTGATCTGCATCTGTGTCATCCATACCTGCCAACCTCTGAAACCTTCAAAGAGGGAGATCTCCCCCTCAGCTATGACAGCTGAGGGGGGGGGGATTTTGCGCGAACGACATTTTCAAGTGAAATATATGACCTGTTTATTTATTCATCTACAAAACACCAAAATATAGTTATTTCTTCAATCACGGTTATATCCTATACAAGGTGTGTTTTGTTTTTTTTTGCCTTTTTCAATACCTCTGAGCATACATATGGCAGAGTTGTCACTCCTCAACTGGAGATTTGAAATTTTCAGGTGAAGTATCTTCCATCATCTTTTTTTTTTATCTTTAGTATCTTTCATCATCTTTTTTTGAATCTTTCATAATCTGATAGTTGTATCCCTTCAGGCCAACATTACAGAATGGTTCAATACATTTCTTATAAATTTCAATTTCAACATTGAATAGAAGTATAGATCTCTTAAATGATTTTCAAAATATATTATTTTTATTTGTCCTAAGACATTCAAAATCATTAAACTACAACCCTTTTATGATTCTTTGTTCAATTTGTATTTAATTTATATTCTTTCATCAATTCACATTATTTTAAGGAGGGTAACTTAAAACATGATTAAACAGGGGAAGTTACCCGAAATTTCTTTGAAGTGTTTTTAAAATACACAAAGCTTCAGGTTAACGTCGTTAATGATCGTTAATTAATATTATGTTTGACACCCAAGCTTTCAAGTGAAGCCATTTAATTTCACAAGGTCTGTGATTTACAGGTAACAACTACCCTCATCAGTGACACAAAAACGTAATTAATGTTGTCAGACTGGTCAATCGGGGTTAAATATCCGAAAGTGGGCGATTTTATACTCCGGCGCATGAGATTTCCGGAATTTCGCCACGCTCAAAACGGGAGGGTTGGCAGGTATGGCCTGTCATCGGAGGAACAAATCCCGAAGATGCGTTTTCTTAAAGAATTTGCATGTACCAAGTCAGGAATATGACAGTTGTTTTTCATTCGTTTGATGTGTTTAAGCTTTTGATTTTGCCATTTGATATTTGCCATTTTGAATTTTCCTTGGAGTTAGGTATTTTGTTATTTTACATCATACCCAATAAAACTGTATGAATATGTAACATGGCATGTGCAAATGTGGCATCTGTCTTTGAAATTCTGGAACTGGTCACCGTTACCATGGAAACAGCAAAAACGTCAAAAATATCAAAATGCTCAAAACTTAATGAAACTTTACAAAAATGTCAACTGGCATGTGTTGATGGGCTGTTTGACTTATTGGGGGACAAGGGTGCCATCCGCTAGCAATAGCAATTGCAAATCTACTTATCTTTCTTTTTCAAATAGCTGGCAAAAAGATGTGGTTCACCGCCTGTTTTGTACACAGTAGATTATGTTTATTTCCAGATTTCCCAGGAGTACAACTTGTTTTCTTTTTGCTTTAAATTCTGAGAGGGAGGGGTACCTAGTTTTGTCATCTGTCACTCCAATGGTTTACATTCAATGTTATTCCTTTTTTGTACAGTGATGGAAGAAGCGTACAACCTTTATTGGACATTTTTGGAACTGGTCATTGAATACTAAATTTCACATTAATTAAAGATGTGTACCTCCTATTTTGTACATATTTGATTATTTTTTTCTCTGGCTTCACATATGGAACTTAATAATTTTCATCATTTTAAAATGCTTTAGATGGTACCTGGTTTGTGTTATCCGTCACTCCTAATAGTTTTCCTTCAACATTATTTAAACTTTTGCATTTTGGTCCTGAATATCCCAATTTCAACTCTATTCAAATATTGTACATACACACATGTACATTGAAAATGTGTATTCCACATTGTATACACAATTTGAACTAATAAAAAATAAAAATTCCAGATGATAAAACTTTTCAAGAGCTTCATCAAAGTGAGGTACCCATTTTCAAAAAAATTTGATAGGGTTTTGTGTTTTAACTTGCATCTAAAGACTATTTTCCCTTAGTTTTGTTAATTTGTAGAAATACTATAGTAGATATCACCTGTCCTAGCATTCTAGTAGATGCTCTCTCAAACATCAAAATGCTAGGTGTCATCAAATATGGCTTTTTATACTAATTATTGTGAGAACTGCATGACATTTGCATATTTCAACCTTTTATAATTAACCTTGCCATATGAGCCATTATCTTCACTTGGCATCCATTGTCATCCTCCATCATTGAAAACTTAATTTTAAAAACATCTTCGCCTCTACATTCATTGGACCAATTTCAACCAAACTATGGCTGAATGATCGTTAGGATAACCGTATTCGCCTCGAGTGCGGGAGGTCAAGAGTTTGAACCTCAGCATGGTCAAACCAAAGACTTTAAAATTTGTTATTGCTGCTTCTCCGCCAAATACGCGTCATTAAGGAGTAAGAGCAAAAACTGGTCTGCTCGGAGTCAGAATAATGTGTCCGGGTAAGATGATATGTCTTCCTGCGGACTGTTACCTTGTGAGCTAGCACTTTAAAATCCGGCTTAGTGTGTCAGTCTAGTACAAAGCAGGGTAAATATTCATATTACATTAACATATTCTCCCGTCCTGAATATGCATATTAATTTGCTGCTGGACGTTAAGCAGCCATCCATCATCATTTATTGTTAGAATAACAAGTATAGTTTGTGCTTTTTGTTCGAGCTGATCAACTGACACAATTTAAAATAGACCATATGGTAAAATGCAAGTAATTGTCATATATCCTGGAAACCATAATAGAAAGAAAAATCTGACATTGAAAAATGCTCAAAACTTCTAGGTACCCTTAATATGTCTTGGACAGAATGAAAGAAGGAATAAACTGCTTCGCTGAGCGCAGCTAGATACGCCCGCAGAGGTCCAACCCTGAACAGTTGGGGCAAAAATGGACACAATATTCAAGCTTGATTCAGGTCTGAATTTGGATTGTAATTAAATATTTGACATATTATAGGTGTCTGAATAAATGTATTCAAAGAACTTGAAATTGGTTATATGAATTGAATTTATGTTCAATTAAAGATTTCTTGCTGTTGTGCAATACTTAGTAAATCTGTTGTCAGACTATAAACAAATAAAGTATAATTAATTCTCAATGTCATATTAGAAATTTATGAAAATAAAAAGGGAGCTTACATCAATAGATATAAACAATTCACCAAAGTTTCATGAGAATTGGTGACAGCATTTTTGAGTTATTGTCAGAAAACTGGAAAATCACCCCTTTTTAATGAATAAAACCCCATAACTCAGAAATGTAAAATGTAAAATTTATAAAATTCTAAAGGGAGCTTACATCAATACATACAAACAATTCACCAAAGTTTCATAAGAATTGCTGAAAGCATTTGTGAGTTTTTGTCTGATAACTGGAAAGTCCCCCCTTTTTTTATGAATAAAACCCCGTAACTCGGAAACGTAAAATCTAAAATTTATAAAAATCAAAAGGGAGCTCATGTCAATAGATATAAACAATTCACCACAATTCCTTGCAAGTTGGTGAAAGCATTCTTGACTTATTGTCCGAAAACTGGAAAATCCCCCTTTTTTTAATGAATAAAACCCCATAACTCGGAAACGTAAAATCTAAATTTTATAAAAAACGAAAGGGAGCTCACGTCAATAGATATAAACAATTCACCAAAGTTTTATGCAAATTGGTTTAAGCAATTTTGAGTTAATGTCCGACATGTTGACGACGGACAGACGGACGGACAGACGGACGGACGGACAGACGGACAACGGTATACCATAATACGTCCTGTAAACGGGCGTATAAAAACTGATATGATAGGGTGGTTAATAGATCTGCTCTCCCAACACACGTACAAACTGTAGGAGTTGATTTCATAAATTTGTACCCTCTATTGAGAATGCTGGTAAATATTGCCTTCTTTCACACAACTCTTCAAACATGACCCAGACTTGGAAAGGATATAGCAATAAATGAAGGGTTGATGAAATTAAAGCGTAGGTTTGGGCTACAGAGGGTAGAAAGATGCATATTAGTTGAGAAAATTAATAAGGAATCAAATGATGTATGATTAATCTACTTGAAAATGGCTCTATTACCATTAAGAGCTGTAACTTTTCCATGTTTTCTATATGGTTTGTGCTCTCGACATCCCACTGCCCTAACTGCCTGCCCATTATTCACTAAACCATGAAACAGATTGACATGTTACTAAATTTCATCAGACAAATAGGGGATTTAAACCCAAATGTTCTACAGATGTACGTTACAAACCTCTGAAATAACTAAAGAAACAAACACTCATATCATGTAAATAAAAAATTTATTATCAGATTGTTGATTGTACATTAAAAGCAAATGACATGTTATTGGGATCAAAGGTTTCAATCTATCTGAACTATGTCTGATAAGTTTTGATAATAATACCTAATGTTGAAGATATTATGCATTTTATTAATGGATTTCAATAAAATTGTTATAAGTTAATGCATACAAAATAATAAGTCAACACGAAGGTCGTGAAGTATAAAGAATCAAGGCCTATAATTTGTTGAAATTTTGAAACCCTGTCATCAGTTGGTTTTTTCCACTAGATTTGAAATGACTTAAAGCTTTCTCCTTCATAGCACTAATATAGAAAAATTCAAATCTATCACAGAATAAATTCTTCAATAGTCTTATATCAACATAAGCAGATTATTAAAGTATGGAAATAAAATGTTCTACAAACATAATCTTCAGACTAGAACATAGAGCTTGATATACCCTGATCCCAAGTATTGTCACAATAAATGTTCTTTTTAAGTACAATATATATATATATATTAATCCTGATCTTTATAATCCTCTATTGTCAAGATCTTTAACTTTATAAATTCTAACAAGCCAATGTTCTGATGTGTATGCCTCTTCTAATACATCTAATTCAAAATCTTTATTACCAATTTCTGCATTTCTAACTCTGTCATAACCTGGAGGTTTGCCTGAAATAAATTTGCAAAAATAATATGAAAGGAAAAATTGCATTGTAATTGATACCATGTCATCCCTGCCAAGCTGTGACCAAAAATGAAGTCATTCTGTTCACTAGTACTGGAAAAATGTGTGGCAAACAAAAACTTCTAATATATTCAACATATTGAAAAACTCGACAAACAGGAAGTAAGTGTCCGACAGATCAAAAAGTGCTCATGAATCGTAATATTTCGGTTTCCTACAAATATTTGCACTATTTATCGGGTCAATATACCTAACATACACTAGTTTATAAAACTTAAAGTAGTGGTTCCTGGTTTTTTAAAAACAAAAGCAACTGTTTTTATTTTGATAACCTCATGTAACTGGTTAGTTATGATTATCTCTGCACAATGCAGTTACAATAAACTTGTCTAACATTTCCATGGTTTTGACTATTTTTCATGATTTGTAAGCTCTTTTAAGATATTTTAGATTTTACATGTGACTTTTCCAAACAGGAGTCTTGCAGTTATCCAAACCAATTTTATGTTTTTTTTACCATCCTGAATCAATTTTCACCATCCTCTAACAGCCAATACTACAGTAAACACTACCACTCCATAGTTGTATGCATATATTCACTTACCCCCTTCTGTATAAACTTGTCCAAATCTATAATAACACATTTTATACATGAGACAGTTAAGAAGTGTGGGTGATCCATCTTTATCTATTCTGAATTCTCCCTGTGGTGTGTAATAATCTGCCTCCTTTATATGACTTCCTCTGTCTGTACTACCACCAATTCTTACCATCCATAAAAATTTATTTATATCTGAAATATTGAAAATTTGCAGGAGTAAGATTTATGATTTATACTTTTGTCATCTATCCAAGATTTTCCCAGCCCATTTAGGAAGTCATATTGACCAAATTGGAAATTTGATCAACAACTAGTCTCCTTCTCTATTCTATTTTGAAGTTATTGCATTGCACACAAGGGAATTATATTATGATTTTAAAATGAAACACATTTTATTAAAGTAGAATTGGCAGTTGTTTCAATTATCAAATCAAAGATACCTTTTTGTTGCCACCAATATCAATATTCAGAATTTTAGAAAAGAAAAAAAATCCACTAGGTACAGTTTGTAAGCCTATTTTTATTTCCATGACATATTCAATGTTGTAACTTGTATGTCTATATTTTATGAATGAGTTAATTTTGAATGCCTTGTGACAATAGAGTAATGGCAAACAGGATTTTTACATCAAGACTTACAACATTGCCCAAGATTAGAGAAGGAAGGGGAATATTCGGATTTTCTTATATAAATGATTTTGACAAAATGAAATGAAATCAGCATTTCATTTTAATGGACTTTAAAAAACCTTTGGTATTTTGCTCATGAATCACTTTCACATAATGGATGTTGGCTGCTAAAATTCAAAATACATTGTAATAACATTTCCATAACTGAAGTCTTCTACAAGAGAGAATGTAAAATTTATCATAGATATGGAAAAAATCCAATTGTTTTTAAGATACATGCATTTGAAAAATTATTTAATTTTGGTGAAATAAGGATCTTTATATATTTCACCTGAAAGGTATGGTAAAAATGTATGTAAAGCTGAATGAGAAAGGTACAGAACGAACAATTTTTGAAAATATTTTGTAAGAAGTGTATTTGATGCATGTTTTCAAATCTTTGAGAAATAAAAGGATTGCAAGCCAGAATTTGTTGATACATTGTCTAGAAAAAAGTCTGAGTGGTACAAACTATATGGAAAAGTTGAAATATGAGTGGCAAACAACAATCAATATATCATTCATTCAATAATTCCCATGATACAATCAATTGATAAAATCTATATATTATTAATATCTTATTCATTAACTTACCATCTGACGAGTATCCTGTTAAACCTCCAAATATTACAAGTACATAATTCACATCTAATTCTCTCATTATTTCATAGGACTTCTCTTCAGGAGATGCCATGGCCTATAAAAAAATAACAAAACTTACAAATCATACTATTCCATACAACATGTAATAGATCATTCACTTCATTCACAGATTGAAAAATAAAATTAAGTCAGCCAATTAAAATCCTGTCCTAAATCTACTCTGCATTGTAACTTGTCATTTGAGCCAATCAAGGTAACCACTGGCAAAACATTAACAAGGAATTCAGTCACAACAAATTGAAATTATAGTTGGACATTCATAAATAGTATAGCAAAAGTCAGGGAAATACATGTAGGATTGTTTTGGAAACTCTGGTTGCAATAAATGTATAATGTAAACTCAGAAAGTTTTGCGTGCATTCATTATTGCAAAAATGGGCAGAAATGCAACATTAATTATTGCGATTTCAGTAAATGTTGCATACAAAAAATGCTATAAAAATTCAAAACAGGATTTTTTTATTTTTGCGAAACCAATCCAGTCGCAATTTTCACAATAGCAAAAAAAATAAAAAAATATCTGAATTTACAGTATGCATTAACATGAAGAATCAAACCATATACTATAAATATGCTTGATAATTATAAGTGGTTTATTGAAACTGCATTTCATATTTTGGTTACAGAATCGGTATTCTTCTTGAAACTAAAAATTCTTTGCTCCTGTAATTATTACCACTCACAAAAATATTTAAATTGAACTCTGAAAAAAAAAAGCCATGATATGTACCTGTCCAACCCTTGATATATGTGTATTATTCCATGTATTATTATCCACAAGAATTGTCCGATTAGCCATAGCAGTTATCTGGTAACCATAATCCCACCAAGACATCACTTTGGCATCCTGTCAACATATACATGTATAACAATAAGATACAAAAGTTTCATAACATTTGCTTTATACAAATGCACATTTAACAAGAATGACATAAAATTGATAAATAAAGCTGATAGCAGAGCTTATTGTGACCTCATTGAAATAAAATGTAAATGTTACAGCAATAACAAAGCATATAAAAGAAAGATTGTGCATACATTCACTAAAAATTTACAGGGACCATACTCCCCTGAACTAGACAATTACTACATATCATGTTCTCGTACAGACAGAAAAATGAATCTATACACTCTACAGACGAATAAAGCCCTCCTAAACTTTGTTGAGATGTAATACTAATTGATAAAATAATAGTGCACCAGAGTCAAAATATGATACTGAAACATTCGTCTTACCTCAGCAGTGTTTTGTCTGAGCCAATAGTAAGCTTCACGGAAATCATCAAAGATAATTCTTCCTCCGTCTCCTGAACGGGCTGACAAGACAATGGATGGACTGGAATAGGCTTCAGATGTAACCCAGGTACAATGGAAGGTATAGGTTATTAGGAAAGCTGTCACCATAAATACCACTGCAGAAGCAACCTAAAATAATGGCAAAAGCAGTCCTATCCTTAATTACATACAGTAGATTCAGATTTTCCAGAATTTTCAACAAAATCTCATTCATTGAGCACTTTTTTCCTTTTGTTTTTCTCAAATTTTCAAAGTAAGGTCACCCCATTTCCCAAATTCAAGAATTAAAATTTTCTTCATTTTCATTCCATGCCACATAGTTACTACTGTGAAAAAAGTTTATTCCTAAGGTATTGTATCATTCTTTGTCATGTGTTTCATGGTTAATCAAAACCATAGACAGTTTAATAATTTTCAATATCAAATTTTTTTTTTCACAATTCAAATTAGCAATCACATTAAAAATTACCTTTACAGCATTCATGTTCAGTCTCTATTTCCATAAATGAATTATTTTTTTAAAAATAATTTCCTACCTCATTCTTCATTGGATAAGTGGCATCAGCTCTTTTGGATTTCTTATCTTTCTTGACATCCAAGTTCTTCATGTATGTAGTAAGTGTGGCTGAAACACCTATACCGGATAGGATACACATGACTGGAGCCAAGACCAACATTAAACGTACCATCACTCCCTATAAAGAATAACAAAATGACATTCATAAATCATAACAATAAAGTATAGCACTTTGTATTTTTTAGCTCACAAACCGATTCCAAATCTAAATAACTTTCAGATAGCAAGAAAAAACATTTCAAACTTTCACTCAGATATTATAATAATTCATAATGAAACTGTTTCATATCAAACAGGAGTTATAAATAATTGTCTTACTGAAAATATCAATCAAAAAAGAAAATCCTTATCACAAGTCATTGGACTGATAACATATATGTTTAATGCTTTGAACATACATGTATAACATCAAATCAGCTTTTAAATGGTAGAACAATACAGGTAATTATTTTAATGGGACTCACCTCACCAAAGGTTTATGTGCCTCATCCCAAGTCATAAACATAGTCAGTGGCTATGTTATGTTTTATCCTGTTGTTGTTGGGTTTTTTCCTGTTAATGATTACAGATAATTGCAGTTCTTTGGTTGTGGTATTGTTTTAATTTGTGGATTTTTTCTAGACTGGGGCAATTCTGAGCTTGAAATATAGTATAAATATCAATACATTTGAGTGGGGCTAGTGTTGAGCTACTATCTCATTGAGGTATACCACACATTTCCATTTAAACATATTTGTTAGTCAATCTAAACAGTGATTACAATATTAAACATTAACTTACAGCAAAGTAGATACTAGTTACTCCATACATAATAATAAAGATGTTTGCATCGGTCAATCGACTAAAACAGAAATATAATCCAGCTGGAAAATAAAAACATACAATGAATTAGAGAGCTAAAATTTGTCACTAAGTGATGGTTTATAAAAATGATTTCTGCTCTTTGACATTTCAAAGCATTAAATAGAAAATGTGTGTATAAGATGGAAGGTTCATCCTTAGAAAAATAATATTACTGTTTTACCTAGAAGCAGATTTAGAACTTAACCACATATGATTATCAAACAAGGGGTAAAGCTTTATATGCTCATTCCACTTTTATAGCAGGCCTTAAAATAAACCAGGTCACAAGAAGCAGCATTTTTTTTGTTTTTGGATATTCACATTTTACCCATTTAAATCTCACCACTGAGCAGGTGTTTGGACGGGAAAAAAATCTTTTCTCTACATATGTAGCAACAAGCTTGTTAAGCCTTGTTTACCCAGCACCAGAACTTCATAACATATTTTATATATACAAAATAAATCATCTGTAATTCAAAATACATGAAAATTGCTATAGACTTCACTTACCTGGAAACAAAAAGACTAGCAGTTGTAGATCAAAGTAGAAAGAACTCCATGATGTAGGCTGATGTTCTGATACAGAGGCAATAATTGGGATGTTGTTCTTAGCATAGGAGGGATCCAACAGGGAGTAGAAACGTCCAGTCCACGGAGAGATTTCTTAAGCAGTCAAGGTTTTTTTCATAAATCTTATAATATTATTGTTGACTTTATTCAAATGTTGACTGTTGCTCATCACAAATGAAAATTCAAAATTTCATTTCATCAACACCCAACTTAGGTTAGCCCCGACATTTCAAAAATAACATTAGTAACAGTACTTTTGAGCAAATGTTCTATTTGTTTTCTTGATTTTTATGTTTATATTACAATATGGACAGTTCTTGAAATCAATACTTAATTAATGTTTTTGTAAACTCAAATAGTTTCAATTAGAGCTTAAGATTTCCTTCACTAAAAGCAGACAAATCAAAGTCTTGCTACTTATACAAAAATAATTGAGATGTTTTGGATAATAAGAACCTACTAGACTAAACATGTTTTTATCAAAATGTATTATTACTAACCTTTGACTTTTATTTCTTTTAAACAACAATCTAAAAGCTTATCAAGATCAGACACCAGAAGAAAACTTTACTGAATCACTTTTTTTCAAGTAGGAAAAGAAATGATATGGAGGTCGATTAACATGAGACATGAGAGACTAATATATTGGAGTACTAGAAAAATAACCATTATATCAGTGTTTTAATTGTTGTTTACATATAATACTTTTGTAGTAAGGATACTGCCTGTAGCTGTGGCAACAGCGCCAGCTGCTGTACCCAGTATTCCAACCAGTAGAACCATGGATCTGAACAAAACGTTAAACTGTTCTGTGTTCAATCTGGAACGCACATAGTCAACAAAGACATGGATCTGACACAATCCAAATACACCAAGAGCCTGAAATCATATTAATATAAAGTTATTGACAATCAAATCAATAACATTTATGAAGATAGGTTAAACCAATTTTATAAAGCGACAATATTTGTGTAGAAAACAAGTTAAGGAAATGTTGGATTTTGATTTATTATCACTGAATATGGACAAAAACATCCTGTAGTCACCATATTTTATAACAAATACATTTTTAAACCATCAGCCTTGAATTTTTTTGAATTCTTGTTTTGTAGACTGTTGTATTTCCGTTGCTTTTCAGTTTTTGCTGTGATTTAGTCAGTCTTTCTTCGACAGATAAAGTTTTGATTAATCCCTTTGGTATCTTTTGCCTCTTTTTAATAAGGCATTTAGACAACTTACAGCCATATGTTCACTGGACTGAACTGGTTGAAATCCCACAAAGGAAATCTGCATAGATAGGATGGTACCAAGACAATACACCTACAACAAAAGGAAAAATATTAGTCTTTATTTTGGTAAAAAATTGCCAAGCCTTCATTATAAAACATTTTAAATTTAAACAGATCACCTCAAAGTCAATCCAATTACAGAAACATAAGCACATAAAATGAATGGGAGATGGAAGGAGCATTCTATTCATTACTTTTTGTCAAATTTTAGTCGCTTGGAATTTAAAAGTATTACAAGATAAATTCTAAAATTTTATTTTAATGTGGTCAAGAACATGTATGTAATGTAAATGCTCAAATGACTTTTATACTGGGCTATTACCGCTGACATCTCAGTTTATAAAAAATAATGTTCAAGTATGCAACAAGGAAGCCACATGAAAAAATGCTTTGCAAACAAGTATTAATTATAAGGGTAAAATAAAGAAATAATCTTTGTATTAATGTACGCTAATTCTTAATATACAGTATACATTAAGTGCTTTCAACTATTGAATGATAACAATTACATAACTTGCTATAAATGAGTACAATCAATAAGTGTGCATTGAGTGTCTACTCTTATTGGGCATTGATGTGTTCTTGAAAGAGAAGCAGCAAATAACAGTCTTTGGGTAAAGCTTTTGGTTTGATCATCATGACATGCATTGAAAAACAACACATACTTTACTAGAGGCCAGGATGCTATTTTGAGACTTCTGACACAATCAATTTCAGTGATAAAAATGATATATATAGTAAGTTTGACAAACAAATTTAACATAACGAGCATACTTACTGTAGAGTAAGCCACATATATTCTGTGTGAAAATCTACCAGTGGCCATCAGTGCCAACACATGAAGTGGTATCAAGTTGATAAGAAACACATATCCTCCCCATGAGGAAACCTGTAATGTAATTATCAAGTGATCAGCATTGTTTACATATTGTTCTACATAGATAATTTAACCATTACAGAAGAGAATATGATGGAACTCAATCTTTGCATCAATAATAAAACATGTTTGTGTTAATCATATTTAGGAAGATTTTTTTGCTAGTAAGGTTTTTTAAAGTAGACAGTAACAAAAATGCAATTAATAGAAAAGCTGAAATTTTCTTGTGGATTATACGGGAACAAAATTAATTTCTTTCAGGTGAAAAAAAAATTAAGAAAGAGGTGATGCCGATAAATTCAGCCTGCCCATAGTAAAAAGTTAACCAAAGACAGACATGATGTTAATTTGTTAAAATACGTTACCTTAATCTGCAAGTGAGGCATTTGGTCAACAATTTAACATTTAAAAGGACTTTCAATCTTACCATGTAGAAGTAGGCCAAAGCACACAATGCACTCCAGAAAACTGATCCTGTTTTCACTGATTTGATCCACAGTGTATAGGTCAACAGCATACAAAAGATGGCGATACCTTCGTTGTCATAGGAGCCAGCAACAGATCTGGAGATGTAACCAGGGACAATGGAAATCATAGCCGCTGCAACTAATCCAGCACCAGCATCCTATTTAACATAAATTCACAGTATATTGTAATGATCTACTCATTATGAGATTTATCACATAAAACAAAATATCTGTCTTTGAGAGAAATCTATTATAACAAAGTAATGTTACATCCCTCATAACAAATTTTTTTAATATCTTATCCATCTTGTAATTCTCTATAGTGCTATTAGCTTTACAAATGGCTTGTTAACAATTCATATCATTGTGGAATACAATCACACCCCATGTCAATTTTCCTTTTAAGGACTTACAAAATTTCAAAAGTAAAAACAAATTTTGGAACAAGAATATAAATTAAAATAAAGTCAGGAACTTCAATGTAACAAAAATATTTGACAAAACAGGGTTGGCAAAAACCTGGGTTTTATGAGTATTGCTCAGCCCAGTGGGAAATACTGGGAACCTGGGTAATATGAAATACTGGCTGAATTTTAAAGAGGATTCAGTGATTAATCACAAATGCAATACATTAAAGATTATGATATTTATAAAAATAAAACATAGTATTTTAATTTATAAGTTCACTTGTTTTAAATATATATATATAACTATTAAGAACTAACAAACATATGTAAGGAAAATTACTTTTAAACAGTTTTTATTCATTGCTAAAAATGTTTACTAAGTAGTACATATATGTATATCACTAATCAATAAGTAATTATTCATATTATAACAGAGATTTGTTTATATAACAATAATCAGCCTTTTCATTTCTATAAGTGTTCATGGCCTGTCCCCTTAGGGTGTTTATTTAGCAATATGATTGTATAACAATCAAATCTTACAATTCACTTAAATACTGCAATAAAATGCATTTTTTCAAAGTTTGGATGATTGAATCAAAGCAAGCTTGGAAATTAACCAGATATCCTAAAATTGTGCAAAACTTGTATTCTACCTACATAGAATAATTGAAGAAAAGGAAGAAATTGAATTTCCAATCCTCTAGAAATGACTCTCAAAGGTTATCTGTATAAAATGTATATATTTAGCTATAATACTATGAAACTACAACAAGTCTTTTACTATTCTGAGTAAAAATAAGCTTAAAAAATCATATTGCCCAGTATTACCCGTTTATGGGAGTATTGCCCAACCTGGGAAAACCCAGGTTTTCCCGCCCGGGTAATACTTTGCCAACCCTGTGACAGACAAAAGTTTGAAAAGTTATAGATAAATGTGAATGTTACCTTTCTACAATAAAAATTCCTGACTGAATACCGAATTTAGGCTAGTATAGTCCGCGGTTTTATTCTCCAAAATTGAACCTGCCAGACAGGGGTGCTGCCTATAGAGTACGTTAAGTAAGAAATAAGAGAAAAAATATCATTTCGCAAGGTTTGTTTACGTTCTGCCATATTTGTTATTGAAATTGTAGAGGGCGATCTTATCATTTTCAAAACTAATAATTTTACCTAATCCATATCAAATATAAACTGTTAAATTTCAAAATTAAATGCTTCACTACAAATTTCTCGCTTCTTTTCACTGCATTGCTTAAA
Organism: Mytilus californianus; assembly: GCF_021869535.1. Taxonomy (NCBI): domain Eukaryota; kingdom Metazoa; phylum Mollusca; class Bivalvia; order Mytilida; family Mytilidae; genus Mytilus; species Mytilus californianus. The sequence goes on along the minus strand of NW_026262679.1, from coordinate 23,081,471 downwards.
ATAAACAGGAATCTGTTTGAATTTATCGGAACGAAAAAAGTGTAGAAGTCTACCGGGAACCAGCTTATGCATAACGATGTATAAACTATAAAACGTAATCGGTTATTCGTTCTGTTTTGGTGTTTCATACTGACGCAAGTGTTTTGTTTTAGCTTAAGATCCTTCAAACATTAATGTGATAGATATGTGAAATATTTTACTCAAGGATGGAACTGTTTTACTTTCAGTCGTATTCTAGTGATATCTATTAAGTACGGATTTCCAGTACACTCTCACGGTATTTATTTTCATTTACACGTGCTATTCGAACTTCCGGTTTAAACATGCAATAGTTCCTAAATTGTTTTATATGTGATTTTGACTTATTTTAACACTTGTGAAGTGTTCTAGAATCATTTACAAGCATTTTCAACTTCTATTTGATGATGAAAAACAGGTTTTTCCATGAAAATACCGCCAATGATCATACACAATTTGAAATTACTGGAGTTTTGTTAGACGTTTTCTAACAGTTTTTTTTTATGAATTCTCGTAGCGAGAAGGGGGGTGGGGACAATGTACCAGTGGGAACTACACAAGGCCGACTACAGTATATAAGATTTGCTTATAACGAAAATCTAAATTTGTCTTTACAAATGGTTTATACAAAATGAGTTATCTATAATTTTATTATGATCATTTAACAGTACAACTTTTCATCAAGTTCACTTATTTGTGTGTGTATACCTTAAGTTCCTTTGTAAACTGGTAAGTGACTAATGTAGTAAAACTGGAGAACAGTGGTGCCAAAAATACACAAACATTCCTGATATCAATAGTGATATGGAAGAACCACATAAAATGATAAAGCACTGCTGATGTTATCATTAATCCTGAAAAAAAAGATTGAACTTGTAATGTCTTCTTATGAAAGATATCAGCAGTGAGGATCAAAACTATTACTGCTCATTTTGTTTTTTTAATATCTAAGTTTCATCACGCTTTGTAAATCGTCCCAAATTTAACATTCATGTCGGGCCAAAAGGTTGTCCATTAAGAATAGAAAACAGGTCTACATGGGTCTGTGAACTTTGCACTACTGACCCCATGCATGTGATTAATGTTCATGTAAAATTTATAGATCAGAGCTTGAGGTACAAATTCAGGTATAATTCATTGAACTTTAAGCACTAAATCTTTGTTTAAATACTGTTTAACACATATATATAAATTGTAGTGAACAACTAATCAAGAAGTGAGGTCAACCACAAGTACTGAAGTTAATACATTGTATATATGGAAATGAACCTATTGAACATGTATCCGAACACATATAATGTTTACCTGGGTAAATAGTTCCACCAATAATTCTTCCTAGTGGATACCATGCTCTGTCATCAAACCAGTTATGGAATTTATAAAATCCTTCCTCAGTTAAAAATCTTGTTGTTCTGTAGTTGAAATAGGGATCAAACTCGTGGATAACACTTTCAAATCTCAATACAGAAAACAATCTGGTGGAAAATGCTGAAACAATCAAAATGGTTGTGATCACAAATTCGATCTTTTTATTGGATTATTGCATTTGATTTTTTAATGTAATGAAGACATAACCATTTAAAAGACTAGCAAAATACACTCATTTGTGATTTAAAAATCAGTACCGATCAATGAAATTCAAATAGAACTTTGACACTCAGGGATGTGAATCAAAATGCTAAAAGGCAGTTGGTGCTATCTGCATAGGGGATGAAGTCTGTATAAGACAGAAGTTTTTTTTAATTGTATTATCTTATTGGTATCACTCTTTTTGGTAAACTGATAAACAATTTTTAAATTGTATGATTTTTTTAAAAAATAATCCTGAAAAACCCATTTACCACAGATTTCTCTTCAATGTATCAATTTCAGAACTACATGTACTGATACAAAATTATTCATTACAGATGTTTCTAAACATTTGTATGTGTCTGAAAAAAAAAAATATAAGCTCTCAGACTATATCTTCAATAATATCTGAAATGTGAGGTCTTCTGTTTTCTCTCTTGTTATGGAGCTTTGAAAATGTAAACCATTATGACCAAAAAGTAAATTTTTATAAAAAGAAAGGGGTAAAGACGTAATAATGAGTAGCACATTTTTATATTTATCAGGAAAAATAAGCTACCTACTAAATATACAACAGAAATTTTGGCTGCCCAGTCAGTCTTGTTTTCCTTGCAATTTACCCAACCACTCAAAAGCTTTCAAATGAAGTCTTATTTTGATTATTATATTATGTATAGACTATATCTAATTCTTACACAGTACAGCTGCTAAGGTTAGAACCATCATTTTCAACATAGTGTCTTGTTTCTCTGGTGATAGACGGTATAACCATCCTAATCCCCATGGTGCCTGTGAAGTCTTCATATTTCTAAAATACATTTCTAAATTCAATTAGTTTTAGCACATAGTTACATAATAAATACAAATATGTCATAAATGGTCAGTTCCCTTTTATATCTCTAAATGAAACATGTATGACAGGGTTTATATATAATCATTACAGTATCAATCTTATCAATATTCTTGTTTTCATACTGATCTATTCATAACTACCAAGAGTAATTTTTAAAGGAATCTGTTGCTTTACAAGTACAATGGGAAAGGATTCAGCTAGTCACTTGGAGCATGTGCCTCTAGGAGAGAGTCAGTCATACATTATAATATACCTTACATTATAATATACATGATTTCCCATTTTTGAATCGATTTTTAAAAATTGATTGGTACTTCCACAATAAAAATACAGTGGCTAAGTAGATATTTATCAATAAAAATAGACTTGAAATATCATTAAAACACTTAAAAGCCTAAAATTCAAAATTATTCACTGAATTGTTACTGATGGTTTACAAAGGTTAATCCTTTAAAATTATCAAGGCAGAGCTCCAGATAAGCTGCGTATTTGCGTGATCACACAATAAAAATAAAATGCTCCGCTGGGGCGCAGCTTGATACGACCGAAGAGGTCGAACCCTGAACAGTTGGGGCAAGTATGGACACAACATTCAAGCTTGATACAGCACTGAATTTGGATTGTAATTAAATATTTGACACAGCATAGGTTTCTGACACAGAATGAAAGTGGTCTAAGAACTTAAAAATTTTCAATTTACCTATTCATACATGTGATGGACTGTGAAACTCAGATCAGGAGATTGGGAAATTTTGGTCAGGAGATTAGGACTCAGATCAGGAGGTTTTTAATCGACATTAATTTTGTTGTAAATGTAACCGTGTGCTGTAAAAATGGTCTTTTAAAGTGTGTTTTCTTCAACTTTCCATCCAATTTATTATGTTTATAGTACCCTTGTACTTATAAAGTTTCTCCATCTTTATATTCTACATGTTCAATCTAACATTGTTTTTTTCCAGTATGTTCTTTAAATTTTTTACTTCATATTCTATAAAACAATCATTGCAACTAGAACATTTTTTTAGCTGTCTGCAAATAGTTTTTATTTTTTTTTTTTTTCTCTTGCAAATAGTTTTTATTTGCAAACTCAGAAATTCATTCTATCTGTAAAGTTAGGGTCATAGTTATTATATAAATTTCAATTTAAGCCTTAAAAGGAAGTATAGAATCCTCAAATAATTTTCAAATTATTATTTTTTTATTTGTCCTAAGACATTTAAAATCATTTAATAACCATCCTTTTATGATTATTTGTTCAATTTATATTTTATTTATATTCTTTTAAAAATTTTCATTATTAAAAGGAAAGTAACTTAAAACAGGATAAATCAAGGGAAGTAACCCAATAAATACACAGTTTTTGTTACACAACGGCAGTTAGCCTGAGGTAAAAATCGTTGCTTACCAGTATGTTTGACACCCAAGCTGACAAGTGAAGCCATATAATTATGCATGTTAATTGATTTACAGGTAAAATATAACTTCAGGTAATGTCAGTTACACCAGATGCCTGAGATGATATGTTGGGCAGAAATTTTTCATTCATGAAAAATTTCATACACGGGATTTTTTCCTCTTCAACGGGAGGTCTGGAGGAGACCCCTGAAAACGGGATTATTGTACTCCCGTCGGGAGGTTCACATGTATGCCTATTCAAACCATATCATTATTATTTGCTTTTATATATAAATCAGAAATAACCAATCTAAAATGGAAAATGTTAAAGAAAAAAAAGGAAAAAAAAAATCCCCCCCCCCCCAATTTTTTGAACCCCCTTATGATTCACCGCCCCCAAACTCAATCCCAGCTTTCCCTTTGTGGTATGGTACCTTGCACTACAATTTCAGAGAGATTCATACACTTGAACACAAGTTATTGTCTGGAAACTAGAAAAATGCTTGTTTTTTGGCCCCTTTTTGGCCCCAAATACCTAAACGTTTAGGGCAATTACCCCCAAACTCAATTCCAGCTTTCCCTTTGTGATATGGAACCTTGCAGTACAATTTCATAAAGATCCATACACTTACACACAAGTTATTGTCCTGAAACTAGAAAAATGCATGTTTTTTTTGCCCTTTTATGGCCCCTAATTACTAAAATTTTGAGTGAAAACCCCCAAAATCAATCCCAGCCTTCCCTTTGTGATATGGAACCTTGTAGTACAATTTCATAAAGATCCATACACTTACAAACAAGTTATTGTCATGAAACTAGAAAAATGCTTGTTTTTTGCCCCTTTTTGGCCCCTAATTCCTAATATTTGGAGGAAATTACCCCAAAAATCAATCCCAGTATTCCCTTTGTGATATGGAACCTTGTAGTACAATTTCATAAAGATCCATACACTTACAAGCAAGTTATTGTCATGAAACTAGAAAAATGCTTGTTTTTTGCCCCTTTTTGGCCCCTAATTCCTAAAATTTGGAGACAATTACCCCCAAAATCAATCCCAGCATTCCCTTTGTGATATGGAACCTTGTGGTACAATGTCAGAGAGATCCATACACTTTCACACAAGTTATGTCTGGAAGTTACAAAAATGCTTATTTTTGGCCCCTTTTGGCCCCTAATTCCTTAACTGTTAGTACCATAACCCCCAAAATCAATCCCCACCTTCCTTTTGTGGTATTGAACCTTATGGTAAAATTTCAATGAGATCCATTTACTTAAACTAAAGTTAGAGTGCGAAAACTAATGTGTATTCGGACGACGACGACGACGACGCCAACGTCATACCAATATACGACCACAAAAATTTTTTTGCGGTCGTATAACAATTGAAAACCCAATGAAATTGCCCATTGCAGAGTTCAAAAACCCAATTCATGCAAAGGAAAACCCAATTTATATGTCAAAACCATGAATTCTTAACTCTTTAAGTCACTATCATGTGTGTTATTTACCCTATCTATTACATTGTCATCGAGTAAATCTATTTTTGTAATATTTATAATTGGAAATTCCCTTTCGTTCTAAAAATAGAGCGTTACACCAAGTAGTTGAAATGGGTCCCTGTTGGAATTGTCAAAATGGTACACGTGTTGATGAAAACAGATTTTGATCTTCTCTGCGTTTATCCAATTAGTGTAAGTCATTTCATCATAATTTTTTTCGTATTGCTCAGGGTTTATCATTACACATAGCAATGAATCAAAAAGAAAGTAAATTTCCAGTAAAAATATTGAATAGAAGTATGTTGTCGCATTCTTTTTGATAGCTGATGAGGGATAATTATGATGATAACAAAACTCAGTTAGTGTTATCAGGAAGCATCCCTCGAACGCACAGGTTGGTGCAATGGTTGCGTCCAGGTCGTGTTTGTGTGCCTTAACGAGAACATTGTTAGAACGACAAACACAGGTTTCGTCAGGAACAAAATCAGTTGGAACAGTGAAAGGCCAAATCAATTACTGTAAACCAACTTATTTTCGAGGATACTTTTTTTCGCCTTTAGCCCTTTCTAACCTATTTCGCGGCCATTTAATTTCGCGATTCTCAAATTTACTTGATGTAGTTAAGGAAAAATCCAAGTTTTACATATTCGCGACCATTTATATTCGCGATATTTTTCTACTCGCGAAAATTAGTTGGTTTACAGTATGAAGTTGAAAATCATCGGAAACCAAAAGGTTATACTAAGGGAAAACTAAACCCATATTTATGTAAATAAAATTAAACAAAAACATTCAGGTATTATTTTAGTTTTAAAAGTGTATATATTTTTTTTCATTTTAGTTGATGAGTGAACACATATATTCGTTCTGACGTAAATGTAGCTTGCCACTTTCTTTGTTTTTGGTCTAATTGAACAAAGGTTGGCAAATGCAGTACAACATTGTCATTTATTTATTTGATGTTGCAGGAATATTTGTAAATTGAATGTGGTCTCAGTCATTAAACCACCCCATGGTCTTATCCTTAACCTGGTCAAGGTTTTGAGGCATATCTTAAATCTGGGAACTACTTATTATTTTTAAAAAAGTAGGTCTAGCAAACAGGTGATAGGACTGGCAAAACTATCTTACAGCACCTAATGTTCACAAATATTACATAAAAATCTAAAAACTTAGCCACACCTATTCCAAATAAACTGAAGGGTGATCATGTGTGATCTAGAAAGGTAATAAGTTACTTTCCTACTAGTGACACCAGTTTATATAAGTTGTGAGAAAATTCAAAACTGGCATAACGATTGAAACCGGACACAAATTAAACGTACATTTGCTCGTCAATGTATAAACCAAATAAAACAGCTATCACATATATAATGAAAGAAACATATTTAAGATGAATGTCCTTATAACATGCCTAAATTCAATATCTTGTTGATGAAAAAATCCCAATACATTAAAGGGCTTGGTGATGAAAAACCCAATTTGATATTTGCTTGAGGGGTGAATTGGAATTAATAATGCAATTGAAAAAACTATTTCACTCAATTATATAAAAAATGGTGGGTAAAAACCCAAATTTGTGAATTCTTATCTGGAGCTCTGTCAAGGTAAACCATTAAATAAACATTGGGATGTCATAATACAAAAGTAAAACCAAAAGTAACTTTACTGGGCTTTTATATCAAGCCAGATCAGATTTTATTTTTATCATGCAAACTGAGCAAGAATAATTTTTTTTCAACATTTGTAAAGACAAAGGAATAGGACATGAAGCCTGAATAGGCCAGATTATTTTTTTTCAAAAAAACCCAGGCCCCCCCCCCCCCCCCCCCCCAGAAAGTCAAATGGTCCACGCCTTACTGGAACATGAAAATGTTGATGTGTTGGATAGAGGCACACCTTTCATCTAGCAATGGACCACCTGTTAACTCTTGAAGAATTGTAAAAGCGGTATTTTAACTTGCAGAAACACTTCCCTTACACGAAACATCAGATTTACCTTCCAAGTTTTGAACTGACTTTGATGTTTATGTCATGAAAAGACCTCATTCAGCCTAACAGATGACCTTTGACTTTGTGGGGGCTTTTAATTATAGTTTTCGAGCAAAATTCATGTTTCTCGAAATGGCAATCGTAGCAATTGCAAACACGATTTAAAAATAAACCTGCAAATGCTTAATCACCAAGTATTGATGCTGAAATAACTTGGTACCAGGTCACAGGTGCCAAATAAACTTTCCCAGTTGGTGCCAATCTATTTTATCACCCTACTACTCAGGTGATTTAATACCACGGCGAAGCCATGACATTATTAAGGGTGTTGATTGATATGAACCTTTTGTCAGGTATAAAATTTTATATGTTCATTATACGTAGTAAATGATTCTTTTGAGCAGCTACCGTACGACTACCGTACGTACATGTGGTTCGGGCTGTCAAGAGTGCCACATCACCAAAATATAATACCATAAAAACTAAGCTATGTAAGTATATTGCAAAGTATAAAAAGACCCATTATCATGTACAGTGGTATAAAACTGTTCTCATTCATACTGATTTGCTAATTGAGCTTTTCTTTAAAACAAAAACCTACATAGAAGACACTTTTATCTTTTGCCGACAAGTTGGAGAACCGGCATATGTAATAAAGTAAGAAGTTATTTGATTGGCCAAATGACAGAACTCATTTGATTGGTTAATAGAAGGACAAGATAATAACCAAAGAAAAATGTATAATCATATACACCAAAACGGTCTTATTGATATTTTATTTCTTGAAATTTCCCAACTCCGTGTGAGCTCAATAATTTTGTGGTATTGGTGAGCAGCTGAGACATTTCAAAAAAACCCTTTTCATAATTTAGATCTATATAGTTTTATCACGCCATTTCAGGTATAAGAAAAGTAGAGTTGTCAAATATCCAACTTGATGCATTTATGACTGATGACTGGTTTTCATTGCATCTTTTTAATACTTTTGATATAACCAGCAACCGTATCCTAATTTAAATGTCTAATCGTATATTATGAAGCTTGAAATAGTGACCTATTCAGGCGGCTCGTCCCTATCACACCGCGTGATTACATAGTGGGTCTCATTGGGGTCTAAGCGTGATCCGGGATTGCCAATTTTTTGTAAGCGTGACACGTGAAAGTCAAATTATTGTGCCGTGAAAACGGGAAATGAAGTCTAGCGGGACACGGGAAATTACAAAAAAGTGAGAATTGCTTACGTACATAGTGTAAGCGGGATACGGGAATCTGACAAAACACTGAGTAAGCGGGATCCGGGATCAGAACCCCCCAATGAGACCCCCTACATAGTACCACCGCCCTTTGTCTAGTCTATTTTTAAAAACCATTTATTTACGGAGCCTTTCCTTTACCCCATCATCAGGTAGTTTGCTCCATATTTTTGCAATTCTTACAGCATAAAGCTACTTTCCAATGACTTGTTCGAAATCTTTAGTGAATGATTTCATTACTATTTAGTCTGGTGCTATAACTGTCACTCGGTAGTTATAAGAAAACGGTACTTGTTTCTGGATCATATTTTCCATTTAATATCTTATTTATAAATAAGAAAATGTGGTATGAGTGCCAATGAGAGAGAGTCGTAATGGGGGTACCTTCATGACGAATAACGGTAAAAATTCCTGCCAAATGACGTTAACGGAAATTTTTGGTGCATGACTATAAAATGTACACTTTCTTTTAGACGATAAAAAAAAATCGACTGATTTTGACGAATCACGTTAAATTTTTTCCAAAAATAACGGTAACGATACTTATTTGAGATCCTCTGACGAATCACGATAAGGATATTTTGACGAATCGCGGTAAAATTTTAACCAATTTGACGCTAACGGTAGCCGAAAATGACCGTTTGACGCCTGACGGTCAAGGGCATTCATACCCTCATGAGACAACTCTCCACCCAAGTCACAATGTATAAAAAGTAAACAATTATAGGTCAAAGTACGGCCTTCAACACGGAGCCTAATTGGCTCACCATGCCAAGAAATCCTCGCTAAAAATTCCGGTCGACCTCCCACGGCATCCATTAGTAGTTAAAGATTTGATTTCATTCAATAAATTAATTTATGACCCGCGTGTACGTCTCACTTAAAACACAGCCATATACCAAATGGTCAAAATTAATCATCCATGTAATTTGCTCTATGGGATGTTTGCCAAATTTCAACGGAGGCAATTTCTTGGCATGGGAGAAAGGAAGAAAAGACCATTCACAATTTGTCTTACATTTGTTTTTCTCTCTTTCAATTAAATAAAAAAAATATATAAACCTTTCAGATGTAGAGTTCATAAGAAGGAAATATTCCCTGTGGAACACCCCCACCCCACCCCCCCTTTTTGTGCTCTCTATTTTCAACCCTCTAATCTAATTAAAAGTAAAACTTTGATTTCTAACCGATCTAATCATGTACCGGACCGGCAACTTTTTTTATTTAATAAGAAAATTTACAGTGCCGTTATACACATGCATGTTGATTGCTTGGAGTCCCCGCCCGAAAAGAAAGAAATAGTCTAAATCCAAGATACTATATTCCTGAATCACGTGATTTTTACTACGTGGAGCTTAAATTAGAATAAATACCGAATATGGAAAGTGAAACTACAATTCATAACATAAAGTCCGTTGGCAAATAGAAGAAAAAAAAAGATTATGTTTGGCAAAGGGTACCGGGGTAATCCTCTTTGTGTTCAAAATATACATGAAATATTTGCCACTGCCCCTTGTCTCGGTTCTATGAATGTTTACCCTGAGTTTTCTATCTGTTACTATCTCTGTACATTAACCTCAGTTTCAGGTATAGAGACGTGATTTTTTTCTGTGACAAGTGCTTTTGACCATCCACAAGAACTTGCGGTCATCCGATGTTCAGTACTTCAGTACTTTGATTTTTTATAGTTATGCAAAATTTTCTCATATTTTTTAGTGAAACCATTTTGTAAATAAACGCATCGATGTCGGAATAAAATTAAAAATATATCTTTTCCTTTTGTCTTGGTACCTCTTTAATAAATAAACATTTTTACAAGCTGACAACACTCTAACTAAATAGTTGACGCACACCAAAGCCATGCACCTATAGCAAATAACTTTGTCAGAAGATAAATAAAACAAATTAAAGCAAAATGATTTGTCCTTTTAATCATTGTAAATAAGAACAAAACATTTGATTATAAATATTTAGCACTAGTCTTTACAATTGTTAATTACTTTAAATAAAAAGATTATGATTGAATTTGTTTAATGTTTAATCAGTTGTTATGTGAGTTGGCTCGTGTCGATCGTTTCACTGATATTCGGCAATATCAAAGAAAAACCGGCACGTGCTTAAACATTGTTCAATTACTCATTTATTTGTTGGTTCCGTCTTTTTTTTTTTATATAAAATTTTGGAATTTATGCATTAAATATCAATCTCTACCATAATATAAAAACGATGTACATGAAACAGCACCCCTTCTAGTCCTTAGTGGCATATTATAAGTCTTTAGTGGTTTTTAGACGTATCGCCTGTTTTGCAGCACGCTGAGCTAATTTTCCCGGGGCATGTTTTTCAAGAGCGTGAACGACTATTTAATTTTGAGGGAGGGGGTTCAATCTGATTTTTTGTGGTACATGTACCACGCAAGCATCAAATAAAGGCAAAAAAACCTACTCAGAATTTGTTTCATTTCTCCCTGATCAAAGTATTTTTCTTCAATGTTGGGAATTTCCGAGTTTATTCTTAAAAAAAGGGGGATTTTCCAGTGTTCAGACTATAACTCAAAAATGCTTTCAGCAGTTCTCATGAAACATTGGTGAATTGTTTATATCTAGTGATGTAAGCTGCTGCCTTTAGAATTTTATAAATTTTACATTTTACATTTCCAAGTTACGGGGTTTTATATATTAAAAAGGGGGGATTTTCCAGTTTTGGACAATGTTTTCAGCAATTCTCATTAAACTTTGGTGAATTGTTTATATCTATTGATGTAAGCTCCCTTTTTGATTTTCATAAATTTTCTTATATGACATTTTGAAGTAATTGAACTTTATTCTTTGTAAATGTGACGCGCATACTCATGCGCTCATGGCGCAGCTGTTTATTGAAGGTGGTATGCATATGGTTGCCTATAATTTCTTATTTACATCTATTTTATTTGAATTTAAGGGAATAGTTGTTATTTATATAAACAAATCCCACGTCGATATATAACATGTACAACAATCAAACATCAACCCACGCCAAACTGGATGTAATTGAAAGACATCTAGAGGTCAATATAAAGTCTCGAACAAAAGACAAAATAAGGAAAAATATAGCGAATTTTTTAGAAGAATTATTATTACATGTATTTTCAATATTTAAAATATATCGTTTAAATTTTTTTGAGTTTTAGGTTCCACCTACCATTTTAGAAAACTGGGATTTCATTGCGGCTAGTCTATTAGAGGGGTATTTCATTGGTTGTAGATATGGAATCTTATTTTATCATAAAGTCAGATTTGAACACGACTTGAGGAATGAAGGTGGAGTAAAAGACCAAATGTCAGTTTTAGTCTTATATATGTACGTCAATTTTAGTCTTATATGTGTATACATATATTATTGATTCAGTGGTGATGGTAAATAGACACTGACAAGTCTTAGATAACATTTTATAGTTTTGAATGTTTCTTCATCAGTTAACTAAAATTAGGTGGAGGTATGTTCTTATTTCCGACAGAGGGGCTCTCAACCTATATCAATTTGTGCATGAATCGATTGATAGTTGCTAGGTCCTGAATGATTTTACCACAAATTTGTGAAAGTTTTAATCGGTGTATATATACTTAAAATAAGATAATAAAATTCATGTCTTTTTCAGGACTTCTGATCATGTATGATGTAGTATGGCATGTTTGTGAGATATGGTTTTGGCCGATAGGATGTTCATGAAGGACCTGTAGTACAAAGTATATCACTGGATTGAGCTCTTTGTCTAAGTGTATTATTAAAGTGCTTTGCTTTGAGCTCAGTTCATTGTTATCATATGCAATTCATTCTTTGTGAAATAAAGATTTGACAGACAACTCTCATGTACAAGGAATTGTCAAAGTAGTATCCATTCTATGTACAATGTAAGTAATAGGGAGATAAAAGCATTTTATTTAGATTTGAACCAAACATTTTTTGTCCATTAGCCAAATTTAAAAAAAAAGCACAAATTTACCAAACAATGCTACTCGCGCTACTAGCAATATGATGCTAGGTTGTTTTGTTACACTTTATTTTTATACGACCGCAAAAAAATTTTGCGGTCGTAAATTGGTATGACGTTGGCGTCGTCGTCGTCGTCCGAAGACACATTGGTTTTCGCACTCTAACTTTAGTTTAAGTGAATGGATCTCTATGAAATTTTACCATAAGGTTCAATACCACAAAAGGAAGGTGGGGATTGATTTTGGGGGTTATGGTACCAACAGTTAAGGAATTAGGGGCCAAAAAGGGGCCAAAAATAAGCATTTTTGTAACTTCCAGACATAACTTGTGTGTTAGTGTATGGATCCCTCTGACATTGTACCACAAGGTTCCATATCACAAAGGGAATGCTGGGATTGATTTTGGGGGTAATTGCCTCCAAATTTTAGGAATTAGGGGCCAAAAAGGGGCAAAAAACAAGCATTTTTCTAGTTTCATGACAATAACTTGTGTGTAAGTGTATGGATCTTTATGAAATGGTACTATAAGGTTCCATATCACAAAGGAAAATCTGGAATTGAGTTTAAGGGTAATTGCCCAAAACGTTTAGGAATAAGGGGCCAAAAAGGGGCCAAAAATAAGCATTTTTCTAGTTTCCAGACAATAACTTGTGTTCAAGTGTATGGATCTCTCTGAAATTGTACTGCAAGGTACCATACCACAAAGGATAGGCTAGGATTGATTTTGGGGGTAATTGCTTCAAAATTTTAGGAATTAGGGGCCATAAAGGGGCAAAAAAACAAGCATTTTTCTAGTTTCAGGACAATAACTTGTGTTCAAATGTATGGATCTCTCTGAAATTGTACTGCAAGGTACCATACCACAAAGGGAAGGCTGGGATTGAGTTTGGGGGTGATGAATCATAAGGGGGTTCAAAAAATTTGGGGGCTTTCCTTTTTTTCTTTAAAATTTTCCATTTTAAATTGGTTATTTCTGATTTATATATAAAAGAAAATAATAATGATATGGTTTGAATAGGTTAATTAAAATTTTTTAAGTTCTTAGACCACATTCATTCTGTGTCAGAAACCTATGCTGTGTCAAATATTTAATTACAATCCAAATTCAGTGCTGTATCAAGCTTGAATGTTGTGTCCATACTTGCCCCAACTGTTCAGGATTCGACCTCTGCGGTCGTATCAAGCTGCGCCCCAGCGGAGCATTTTATTATACATCTGTACTGCGCCTACTGACGAATCAGTCCTGAGTGTAAATGGTCATTCAGTATGTTAAAAAAAAGACCAAAATTTATAAGGCCTATCTGGACTAATTGATTTCTAAAACTATATTTCATTGTACATGTTCAACATTTATTATTCATTTGTTTATTTCTTAATTTGTGTGAATTAACAGTAAATGTTAATTACTACACTTTCATACCACAACAAAACTGCCTTACTGTATTGCCAGGTATCACTTATATTTGTATCCATATAACAAAAAAAATTGAAAAGAGAATATTTTTGCAATACCTTTTTAGCTCACCGGGGCCCAAAGGGCCCCATGTGAGCTTATGCCATCACTTGGCGTCCGTCGTCTGTCGTCGTCTGTCGTCGTAAACTATTTAAAAAATCTTCTCCTCTGAAACTACTGGGCCAAATACCTTCAAACTTTAACTAAATGTTTCTTAGGGTATCTAGTTTATAAATTGTATCCGAAGGTTTTGATCCATCGACAAACATGGCCGCCATGGCTAAAAATAGAACATAGGGGTCAAATGCAGTTTTTGGCTTATATCTCAAAAACTAAAGCTTTTAGAGCAAATCTGACATGGGGTGAAATTGTTCAATTGGTCAAGATCTATCAGCTCTGAAATTTTCAGACGAATCGAACAACCCATTATTGGGTTGCTGCCACCGAATTGGTAGTTTTAACAAAATTTTGCAGTTTTTTGTTATTATTTTGAATATTATTATAGATATATTTAAACTGTAAGCAGCAATAATGTTCAGCAAAGTAAGATCTACAAAAAAGTTTATTTGACCATAATTGTCAATTGACCCCTTAAGGAGTTATTGCCCTTTAAAGACAATTTTACACAATTTGTTCATCAAGTTTGCTAACATTTAAAAATCTTCTCCTCTGAAACTACAGGGCCAATTACCTTCAAATTTTAACTAAATGTTCCTTAGGGTATCTTGTTTATAAATTGTATCAGAAGTTTGTATCCATCGACAAACATGGCCGCCATGGCTAAAAATAGAACATAAGGGTCAAATGCAGTTTTTGGCTTATATCTCAAAAACTAAATCTTTTAGAGCAAATGTGACATGGGGTAAAATTGTTTAATTGGTCAAGATCTATCGGCCCTGAAATTATCAGACGAATCGAACAACCCATTGTTGGGTTGCAGCCACCGAATTGGTAGTTTTAACAAAATTTTGCAGTTTTTTTTGTTATTATGTTGAATATTATTATAGATATATATAAACTGTAAGCAGCAATAATGTTCAGCAAAGTAAGATCTACAAAAAAGTTTATATGACCAAAATTGTCAATTGACCCCTTAAGGAGTTATTGCCCTTTAAAGACAATTTTACACAATTTGTTCATCAAGTTTGCTAACATTTAAAAATCTTCTCCTCTGAAATACAGCTGAGCGATTCAGGCTCTTGAGAGCCTCTTGTTCATATTGAATACTATAACTTTTTGGATATTTAGACATATTAAGTAGATGTTCATAATATCCACTTGAAATTTTATCAGATGACTTCTGTAGTTAGTTATGAGTCTTTGAAGCATGCTCACAAAGGTTCTTTTATTGATATCATTTTCATACTGGTCAAAACTTTTTTTTGCTTTGACCAGCTTTTGAGGAGATATTTTCAAAGAATTAATAAAAAATAACACAGAAGTTTACTTTCTAGCTCATCTAGCCCAAAGCATCATGTCAGGCATTGTCATTACTAAAAATCATTCTAATCTGAGAAACAATTTCAACATCTAAACGAAATCTTTTACTTATGATACTGACGATCCACCACAAAGTAATATAAATAGAACCATACAAATAGTAAGCAAATACATGTTCTCAGATAACATCTCCCATATAAAAAAATCACATTATGAAAAAATGAACCTATTATGTGTTCCTCTCCTTGCTACAAAATGTATCCAAAATCAAAGATGTGGAACATATTCTATCATAATCATTTGGTAATTAATGCAATTAGTGTCTCTTCCATGCCCGTGTTGAACATAAAAAACTAAATATTAAATTAACAACATACCTAATGTTCAGGTTTGTTGTCATTGTGCAGCACAGTTAATACATAGAAAACATAAAACATAAAACATAGAACTCTTTTTGTCATATAAAACACTGTCATACATCCAATCATACTATCCACACTGATCTGTGTCCACACTTGTTTCTTAAAAAAAAATATAATTTCTTCTCATATTTTATTTTAAATTCTATCTCATAGATTTCTATTTATTCACAAAATTGTGTTTTTTCATGAACAATCTATGCAAATTTGTGCAATTTTGCACGACTTGTAGCTTGGAAAATAGTTACCCATACCAGAGACATGTATATATGTCTCTGCCCATACTATTTATTATATTTTTAAAAAAAGCATAGTAAAATCTTCATTAAGGCAAAGTACAAGAAAATTCTATCTGAGGAAATATATACCGCTAATCCACCTTAAATAATTTTCAAGAGCATTTTACGGAATAAGCATTATTTTTTAAGATAAAGAAAAATGCCCTAAAAATTTATAGTATACAGAAATTAAGGACGCCCATCCAGACCCTAATATATATGGCAAGCCGTTGAGGAATTTATTCCCTTTTTTTAATATTGATTTATATTAGAAAATCATTTTTCATATTTAAAAATGATATGATTTTCTAATATTCTAATCAAAATTCCCTAATGACAGCAGTGCTTATTATAAATTATAAGAACTTAATTTGCAAGATAATTTAAGTCAATATAGCATCATATTTTTTCAACCGCTCGCTCAACAGGGGGAGAAAGTGATGATGCCCCTAAACGCACAAATGAGGTTCACTAAAACCAAAGATTTTGACGGAAATGCAACAAACTGGAAAGTGGTCTATTAATGTGATTTCACGGTCTTGCCAATCTCTTTGTATTTATGTCTCTTGTAGAACTAATTAAGTGTTCTGGTGTTCAAAAATTTTTGCTGTTTCTCAATATCTATTATATTAGTATTAAAAAAATGAAAACACTGTAATTTTCATGCGTCTGAAGTTCTTTTCTGGAATAACCTTCTTAAAGAACGCTCAAAGCTAAATATTTGAAAGCCAAAGCTGTATAAGAACCAAAACAGTTGAGCTATTATCACCAAAATGGACCTATTTTGGGTTGATACCACTGCATGTGGACTACCAGCCCCCAAGGGTATCAGTAATCAATACTTGGGTATTGACATGATTATAAGGAATCTGATGTTCAGTAGTTGTCGTTTGTTGATGTGGTTCATAAGTGTGTCTCGTTTCTCGTTTTTTTATATAGATTAGACCGTTGGTTTTCCCGTTTGAACGGTTTTACACTATTAATTTTTGGGGCCCTTTATAGCTTGCTGTTCGGTGTCAGCCAAGGCTCTGTGTTGAAGACCGTGCTTTGACCTATAATGGTTTACTTTTATAAATTTTGACTTGGATGGAGAGTTGTCTCATTGGCACTCATACCACATTTTCTTATATCTACTAAAAATAAAAGCCAGATCCTTCTAAGGTCATCTTTTGTCTCAGGGAGTTGAAACCTAATAGTTTCTTAATAATTTTATAATTTATAAACAGACAATTTAAGAAAAGTTTGTTATAAATCATGTCAATACCCAAGTATTGATTACTGATACCCTTGGGGGCTGGTAGTCCACATGCAGTGGTATCAACCCAAAATAATAAAGAAAAAATTTCAAACTGGATTGTCCTATTTTTTTGAAAATTACATAGAGATAAATCTGAACTATTTACTCTTGCTAGCTGCTTTAATTATTGAAAGTCAAGCCAAAAAGTGCATTTTACCCTAGGCCTATGTTCTTTCTTAAGCATCAGTGGCCAAGTCTTTCTAAACTAGATACTCTAAGAAGCATTCAGATAAAGTCTGGTAAATTTGGCCTTGTAATTTCACAGGAGATTTTTTTTAAGGTTAGGATGGAGGATGTTAAGTGTTGGTATTAAGCTACTTTTCAGCATTTTTTGTGTATTTTGTATGAAAATGAATGTTGTTTTTTTTGTTCAACTGATACACAATACACAATCAATAGGCAATACATAATCTGTTCCTTGAACTGCTTTTTCAAATCAACATGTGACACAAGTCCCACAACATACATGTACACATACTGGCCTCTAAAAACACTGCAAAGGATCTCATTTGTGTAGAGATCACAATGTAGCACAAAAGTGAATAAAAAAACCATGAAGGACCTAAACAACGTGTTTTTATCCCATATGTATGCAGTGTGCGTCTTTCGAAATATTAACTTGAATCCATTTATACAATTTCTACAAGTTCATAAGTTGTGGCTATCCCTTTTGTCTCGATCAGAAATAAAATAGTCATAAACTAAACTTAACTGAGTGATTGAAATAAAATCATGTGAAACACTCCTAATTTCAGAAACCTCTTTCCTGTTACTGGCATTTGCCGTCCAGATTTAATCTAGATTTTTAGATCTAATACCAGGTAATTGAGCAGATACACCTGCATGCAGAAAAAAAAAACAGTAAATGAAATACCAAAATTAAAAATGAATGAGTGAATGATTTCAGAGGAGTTGCGATGACAAGAACAGGACTGACTGACGAACGGACAGACAGACGGACAGACGGATGGGTCAAAAACATTATACCCTCCGCAACTTTTTTGCGTGGGGTATAAAAATCAAAATCTAACTTGACCTGTACTTTTATGGTCCATGACATTCTCAAATAAATTTCATTAACGAGACTTATAATTCATATAATATTACTATAACTTCTATAATCCCTTAAATATTTAGGCTTAAACAAAACTAACAATATATTCATGTTCCTGATAACCCAGACAGCTCATCTGGACACCAGATTTTAATGATTTTTAAAACAATATCCATGTATACAAATTGTAAGCATATATACATAAAAGATAATCATAAAAATTATAATTGATGAAATGCTTCTATGCTGTATTTCAAGTTAAATACTAAATAATGACAAAATCTCTATCATCAACAATCTCCCTGCCAGGAACAACCATGACAACCAACTAAAACGAGTGAACTTGGTCAAACTTCTTTAAAAACTGAATTTGTAGTGGGAAAATGTTGGAAACCTGAGTCCAAAACCTAATGCTCTAAAGACCGTCTCAGGAAGTATACTTTAGACAGTATAAAAAAATGTATAATTATTAAGAACAAAACAATTGATAAAAATATAAATTATATTAAACTCAGCTAAAAAATAAAAGAAGAATGTGTCTGAGGACACGATGCCCTTGCTCAAGCTTTGCAATTTTAAAAATTGAAAAAGGAGCATAACTCTAGAAAAGTAAGTGACTCACTGCCCAAATTTGCAACTTTCCAACTGATAAAGGGGCATTACTCTTAAAATTTAGTGCAGTAACAAAAATGGGACAAAAGGAACAACAAAAGCACAGAAGGACTTCCTTTCCCTATGGCAGGGGCATAAAAAAACAAAAAAAGTCGGAAAAGATATATATTTAACAACGGTGAAAGCCAAAATATACATTTCATTTTTTCTTTTTTTTTTAAGATTCTCCATCCTTAACTTCTGGAAGTGTTTTGACTAGACACGGACCATTATTAATATATCTAAAAGAGTAGGTCTTCAAATAAAATTGGTCCATTTCAATTCATTTTCAAAGTACCAATTAAATCTAGCCACAGGGGAAAAAAAATAATGAATACATGATTGAATCTGAACTATGAACTCAAAACAAAACTATACATACCAAAAACCAATTCAGTATCAATATGCATGACAAAAAAATTGTCAAGAATGGACATGAGTAGAGCTACCTGAATATATCCTTTGGTTTTAATGGTAAAAAAAAGAGAGATTTTAAAATTCAAAATAAGTTATCTATAACTTACAATCTTGTTGAAAATGGAGAATCTTTACACTATTTGTTTTTTTGTAAAAAATTATAAACATTTTCTCAAACATACACAAAAATTGTCTGAATTACATTCTTTACTGGTACAGTCACCCAATCATTTTCATGCAGCCACAGTTAAAGTTACCTGAAAAAGAAATATTCATTCTTAAACATATCTGTCAAAACTATGTGAAAATAATTGAAACAATATTTAATGCAAAAGAATAATTATCTGGGCATTACAATTATGATGCATATAACATTTCTTTACCTAGCTTTAAAGTGACTCGTGGACATAACTTTTAGACTACCAGTCTTTGTTGGCAAAAAAAGATGAAAAACAAGTCGTTGTTTGTTGTCTATCATATTTGTTTTGTTTATTGTTTTATCCTATATCAAGTCATTGGTTTTCTCATATGAATTATTTCACATTTTGTCATGTTGGGGCCTTATATAGCTTACAATATAGAATAGGTTTTGCTCATTGTTGAAGACCATAAAATGGCATTCTATAGTTGCTAACATCCTTGTCATGTGGTTATTGGTTGATTAATATCTCGTTGGCAATCATACTACATATCTTAATTTCTATATAGTGGGATTAATTTAGATAAAAAAAAAACAGAGAGAAGATATCCAAAATTCAAATCTTTGACTTCCCTTACTTGTATCTTGATACCCCCTTCCGAATTATACATACACTTATAACATGAATAAACTGTTGTCACAGAGATATGTCTCAATTTTTTGTAATTTTGATTATGCAAATGTTGAAATTAAAATGGCAATACTTAACAAGTTAGGCTAATATTCAAAGTCAATGAACCATGACTGAAGTACATGGCTAAACCATCTTCATGTAAATGAGATGCGCCAATGCTAATACAACTGCACACCAAATATCATTGACTTATTAAAAGTTGTTCCCTTTAAACAAACCTAAACACAATCATTAACTTGTAGTAAACTATGTAAAAGTTTCAAAGTCAATGAACCATGAAGAGCGGGTGGAGCTATATAATCTCCATGGAAACGATACTTATAAATGCCAATAAATTTGCATACCAAATATCATTAACTTAACATTAGCAGTTCATCTTAAACTGATCTTATCACAAACTAATATATGTAAACTAAGCAAGTTTCAAAGTCAATAGGCCATGACTGAGGGGATGGGGCCAAATATTCTCCATTGAAATGAGATGTGCTAATGCTTATACAACTGAATACCAATTAACATTGGCCTACCACTAATAGTTCCTCTTGAACTGACCTAATCACAAACTAATACATGTTAACTAAGCAAAATTTTCAAAGTCAATAGACCATGACTGAGCCAAATTATCTACATGGAAATGAGATGTGCCAATGCTTATACAACTGCATACCAAATATCATTGACCTACCCAGGGACTTTCTATACTAACGGGACTGGTCACTTATAACGATGTCTATACAAATTATCAGACTGATCTCTGCCGTAGCTGATGTCACGTGACTTTATAGCAAATCATTTCCCATTTACGGAGTGTTCTTCATAACTATATGTTCAAGTTTAACAAAAACTCGTTTTTATGAAATTTTATACATTTTGTCATTGCAAAATGTTGTTTTTCAAAAGATTTCTCGGATCGTTTTTTAAATATTGATCTTTGAACTTTGAGGTATTTGTTCGTTGAATTTTCAGTAGCCGCCATCTTGTTTGATAGGGTAAACCATTTTACACACGTGGGATGTTCTTTAAAACGATACGTCTAAGTTTAATAATTCATCATTCTTTCAAAATATTTTTTGTCATCGTAAATGGCTATTAATCAGATTTTATATTAACAACTAATAATAATTATATAATTACAATGAACTGTAAAATACGCAAATCACTACTAGCATCGTATATCAGAGGTAGAAACTAAGTTTACTGTTGGGTGGTAGCTTTAAACAGGCGGCTTAGTAATCAGTTAAAATCAATAGAGACGAGTCCCGTTAGTATAGAAAGTCCCTGACCTACCACTAATGGTTCCTCATAAACTGACCTAATCACAAACTAATACATGTAAAATAAGCAAAAGTTTCAAAGTCAATAGACCATGACTGAGGGGGCAGGGCCAAATAATCTCCATGGAATTGAGTTGGCCAATGCTAATACAACTGTATACCAAATATGATTGACCTACAACTTGTGGTTCACCATAAACTAGACCTAATCACAAACTAATACATTGTTGACACCGCCACCGCCGCCGGAAACAGCATACCTAAGTCTCGCTTTTTGACTGTCAAGCGAGACAAAAATCTAGTGACATGCTCTAAGTTGAATAGTTCATAAATCTATGTACTAATTCTCTTACCAAAAACGTCAGCTCCAATGGCCATTCCCAACCTCAATCCTTACGGACAAGCTGTGATGTTAACCTGAAATATAAAATGCTTCATCATCAAAAATTGTTTAAACTGATCATTGTTGGTATACTTATATATATTTAATATAAACAATGGTAGTCTATAAATGTGTAATAGATGTTGAGAACATGTGTATAAATTGTGTAATTATAAATCGTCTAAAGCTATCCAGCAACCCAGCAAACTTTTTATGTAATTACATCAGATCCTAAGATTTACTTATATAATGGTAGCTGATAAACGAAAGAGTAGACTTCTGACCAACTCCTAAAAGCCTAGAGAGAATTTTCCAAAGAAATTTTATAATACATTTGGTTTTTTTTTTCTCTTCAAAACTGGAATAACATTCTGGTACTTACCTTCCTTTTAGATGTATTAGACCCCAAAGTTTTATAATCCAACACCATGAAAATCATGTCACAGAAAGGTTACCTAAAAAGGAATTAAAATGGATACATTATTATATATTTTATAAATCCATTTCTGTCAACATTAACATTTACTAAATATTGTTTTGATTTCTTACTACATGTTCACAATAGTATAACATCAACACCTAAGTTTGTAAAATTAATATATAAAGATGGAAAACTAAAAGGAAGTCAAAGAATAATGATTTGAATATCAACTGCATTAAAATCTGCATATTTTACAGAGTTATCTCCCATTGAATTAACAAATCTTGGAAGCTCTATTCCAATCTCAGGATTTACTCTTGCTATTTTTTTCAGAAAATCTTGTTAATATACTTGGTACAAATTGTTTCTTTAAATATTAAACTGGTAAAATAATTCTCGGTCGGGTAGATGTTTTCACAATTTTTAGTTTTCAGTTTTCTAACTTGGAAAATATGTTCTCACCATTCACAATGCTACTGTGAGAAAAACATTTATAATGTCTAATACAGTTATCTTTTAATTTTTTTTGTTTTAATTATCCTGATAAGAATTCAACTGGCCAATGTACATGTAATGGTGTATAATATCATACCATTAGTATTTGCAAAACTTTCTTAAAATGGTGTTGATACTTTATAAAGGTATTTAAGTTGATTTCTTCTGTTTGTTTTATCCCATTAAAATCAATAGTCAATACCATATTTTATTTCTTTAAGACAAACAATTACACACATAGGACATATAAAGACCATCAGAAATAATAAATACAGTATTGTAACCTATATATCTCCGTAAGAACTCTGTAATGGAAACAAATAATAAAGATTAGTGATGTTTGAAAAATTGTTGTCACTTCTATCAAAGCAGGCTCTCTTAAAAGCTTACAGTAGATTTAGCTTCATCTGTGATAAAAATAAAATATATAGAGTATAGAGTATAGAGTATAGAGTTATGGAAATCTATATGCCACTCTTCCTGGTCTGTTAGCCATATTCAAGGTCGACAACTGAAACATCCTCTCTAAGCTGAATCTGCAAAAATCCAAAATTACAAATTAAACATCTGTGAGTGAACTGAAATGAAATATAAATATACTAGTCAACAAAAGTAACGATACACAAGTTTGAACTCTAATTTATCATAAAATATAATAAAATAGGAAAAACTGTTAAATTATCCAATGAAAAACATTCATTTGCAAAGCAAATGCATATGATTAAAAGAATCTGACCAAAATGGAAAGTGAGAAACTACCATGTTATATAAAACAGGGGTCAAATTTATTTTGCGGAACATAGATTTTATTACAAATTTATATTATTGAACATAGATGTTCCTCAAATAGTCAAAAATATCAAAGAGACTTAAGGGCTACAGTTCCACAGCTACCTTACCATCAGTTCTTTGAAGAAACCTATATAAAAAATAAATATATATACAACAATATACATGAAAATATATAAAATGAAATAAATCAACCAATCTTACTATTTGGTGCAGAACCATAGCTCTAAATTAGGTCCTTATGATATACATGTACTATAAAGACCGTAGAGCTATGGTTCTGCAGCTACCTTACCATCAATTCTGTGAAGAAACCTATATAAAAAATAAATATATATACAATATACATGAAAATTTTTAAAATAAAATAAATCAACCAATCTTACTATTAGGTGCGGAACCATAGCTCTTAATTAGGTCCTTATGATATATTATAAAGACCTAAGAGCTACGGTTCCGCAGCTTCCTTACCATCAATTCTATGAAACAAGAGTGCACACGCTGAAATGTCTCGCCTTCTTTACTAATCATTGATATTATGTTGATAGTCCTAAATATAAAGCTTTATTACAACTGTCACATCAACTTAACATTAACCAAGTAAACTAAACATTGACCAATGAACCATGAAAATGAGGTCAAGGTCAGATGAACCATGCTAGGCAGGCATGTACAGCTAACAATTCTTCCATACAACAAATATAGTTGACCTATTGCTTATAGTTTAAGAAAAACAGACCAAAACACAAAAACTTAACACTGAGCAATGAACCTTGAAAATGAGGTCAAGGTAAAAAAAAAAACTGCGTGACTGACAACTAGATCATAAAATATTTCCATACACCAAATATAGTTGAACTATTGCATATAGTATTAGAAAAAACGACCAAAACTAAAAAAAATAACTTTGACCACTGAACCATGAAAATGAGGTCAAGGTCAGATGACACCAGCCAGCTAGACATGTACACCTTACAATCATTCCATACACCAAATATAGTAGACCTATTGCATACAGTATAAGAAAAACAGACCAAAACACAAAAACTTAACTATAACCACTGAACCATGAAAATGAGGTCAAGGTCAGATGACACCTGCCAGTTGGACATGTACACCTTACAGTCCTTCCATACACCAAATATACTAGACCTATTGCTTATAGTATCTGAGATATGGACTTGACCACCAAAACTTAACCTTGTTCACTGATCCATGAAATGAGGTCGAGGTCAAGTGAAAACTGTCTGACGGGCATGAGGACCTTGCAAGGTACGCACATACCAAATATAGTTATCCTATTACTTATAATAAGAGAGAATTTAACATTACAAAAAATCTGAACTTTTTTTTCAAGTAGTCACTGAACCATGAAAATGAGGTCAAGGACATTGGACATGTGACTGACGGAAACTTGGTAACATGAGGCATCCATATACAAAGTATGAAGCATCCAGACCTTCCACCTTCTAAAATATAAAGCTTTTAAGAAGTTAGCTAACGCCGCCGCCGGATTACTATCCCTATGTCGAGCTTTCTGCGACAAAAGTCGCAGGCTCGACAAAAACCTATATAAAAAATAAATATATATACAACCATATATACATGAAAATATATAAAATGAAATGAATCATCCACTCTTACTATTAGGTGCGGAACCATAGCTCTTAATTAGGTCCTTACGATATATTATAAAGACCTAAACTACAGTTCCACAGCTACCTTACCATCAATTCTTTGCAGAAACCTATATAAAAATAAATAAATATACAACAATATACATGAAAATAAATAAAATGAAATAAATCTACCAATCTTACTTTTAGGTGTGGAACCATAGCTCTTAATTAGGTCGTTATGATATATTATAAAGACCTAAGCACTATGGTTCTGCAGCTACCTTACCATCAATTCTTTGAAGAAACCTATATAAAAATAAATAAATATACAACAATATACATGAAAATAAATAAAATGAAATAAATCTACCAATCTTACTATTAGGTGCAGAACCATAGCTCTTAATTAGATCCTTATGATATATTATAAAGACCTAAGAGCTACGGTTCCGCAGCTACCTTACCATCAATTCTTTGAAGAAACCTATATAAAAAATAAATATATATACAACAATATACATGAAAATATATAAAATGAAATAAATCAACCAATCTTACTATTAGGTGTGGAACCATAGCTCTTAATGAGGTCCTTATGGTATATTATAAAGACCTAAGAGCTACGGTTCCGCAGCTACCTTACCATCCATTTTCTGAAGAAACCTATATAAAAAATAAATATATATACAACCATATACACATGAAAATGTATAAAATGAAATAAATCAACCAATCTTACTATTAGGTGCAGAACCATAGCTCTTAATTAGGTCCTTATGATATATTATAAAGACTTAAGAGCTACAGTTCCACAGCTACCTTACCATCAATTCTTTGAAGAAACCTATATAAAAAATAAATATATATATACAACAATATACATGAAAATATATAAAATGAAATAAATCAACTAATCTTACTATTAGGTGCAGAACCATAGCTCTTAATTAGGTCCTTATGATATATTATAAAGACCTAAGAGCTACGGTTCCGCAGCTACCTTACCATCAATTCTTTGAAGAAACCTATATAAAAAATAAATATATATACAACCATATATACATGAAAATATGTAAAATGAAATAAATCAACCAATCTTACTATTAGGTGCGGAACCATAGCTCTTAATTAGGTCCTTATGAAATATTATAAAGACCTAAGAGCTACGGTTCCGCAGCTTCCTTACCATCAATTCTATGAAAAAACCTATATAAAAAATAAATATATATACAATTATATATACATGAAAATATATAAAATTAAATAAATCAACCAATCTTACTATTAGGTGCGGAACCATAGCTCTTAATTAGGTCCTTATGATATATTATAAAGACTTAAGAGCTAGGGCTCCGCAGCTACCTTACCATCAATTCTTTGAAGAGACCTATATAAAAAATAAATATATATACAACAATATCCATGAAAATATATAAATGAAAATAATCAACCAATCTTACTATTAGGTGCAGAACCATAGCTCTTAATTAGGTCCTTATGATATATTATAAAGACTTAAGAGCTAGGGCTCTGCAGCTACCTTACCATCAATTCTTTGAAGAGACCTATATAAAAAATAAATATATATATAACCATATACACATGAAAATGTATAAAATGAAATAAATCAACCAATCTTACTATTAGGTGCGGAACCATAGCTCTTAATTAGGTCCTTATGATATATTATAAAGACTTAAGAGCTTTAGTTCCACAGCTACCTTACCATCAATTCTTTGAAGAAACCTATATAAAAAATAAATATATATACAACAATATACATGAAAATATATAAAATGAAATAAATCAACTAATCTTACTATTAGGTGCGGAACCATAGCTCTTAATTAGGTCCTTATGATATATTATAAAGACCTAAAAGCTACGGTTCCGCAGCTACCTTACCATCAATTCTTTGAAGAAACCTATATAAAAAATAAATATATATACAACCATATACACATGAAAATATATAAAGTGAAATAAATCAAACCAATCTTAATATTAGGTATAGATCCATAGCTCTTAATTAGGTCCTTATGATATATTATAAAGACCTAAGAGCTACGGTTCCGCAGCTTCCTTACCATCAATTCTTTTGAAGAAACCTATATAAAAAATAAATATATATACAACAATATACATGAAAATATATAAAATGAAATAAATCAACCAATCTCACTAAAAGGTGCGGACCCGTAGCTCTTAATTAGGTCCATATGATATATTATAAAGACCAAAGAGCTACGGCTCCGCAGCTACCTTACCATCAATTCCTTGAAGAGACCTATATAAAAAATAAATATATATATAAAACAATATACATGAAAATGTATAAAATGAAATAAATCAACCAATCTTACTATTAGGTGCGGAACCATAGCTCTTAATTAGGTCCTTATGATATATTATCAAGACTTAAGAGCTACGGTTCCACAGCTACCTTACCATCAATTCTTTTGAAGAAACCTCGGTATATAAAAAATAAATTTATATACAACCAAATACACATGAAAATATATAAAATGAAATAAATCAACCAATCTTACTATTAGGTGCTGATCCATAGCTCTTAATTAGGTCCTTATGATATATTATAAAGACCTAAGCGCTATGGTTCTGCAGTTACCTTACCATCAATTTTTTGAAGAAACCTATATAAAAAATAAATATATATACAACAATATACATGAAAATATATAAAACGAAATAAATCAACCAATCTTACTATTAGGTGCGGAACCATAGCTCTTAATTAGGTCCTTATGATATATTATAAAGACTTAAGAGCTACAGTTCCACAGCTACCTTACCATCAATTCTTTGAAGAAACCTATATAAAAAATAAATATGTATACAACAATATACATGAAAATATATAAAATGAAATAAATCAACCAATTTTACTATTAGGTGCGGAACCATAGCTCTTAATTAGGTCCTTATGATATATTATAAAGACTTAAGAGCTACAGTTCCACAGCTACCTTACCATCAATTCTTTGAAGAAACCTATATAAAAAATAAATATATATACAACAATATACATGAAAATATATAAAATGAAATAAATCAACTAATCTTACTATTAGGTGCGGAACCATAGCTCTAGGTCCTTATGATATATTATAAAGACCTAAGAGCTACGGTTCCGCAGCTACCTTACCATCAATTCTTTGAAGAAACCTATATAAAAAATAAATATATATACAACCATATACACATGAAAATATATAAAATGAAATAAATCAACCAATCTTACTATTAGGTGCGGAACCATAGCTCTTAATTAGGTCCTTATGATATATTATAAAGACCTAAGAGCTACGATTCCGCATCTTCCTTACCATCAATTCTATGAAAAAACCTATATAAAAAATAAATATATATACAACCATATATACATGAAAATATGTAAAATGAAATAAATCAACCAATCTTACTATTAGGTGCGGAACCATAGCTCTTAATTAGGTCCTTATGAAATATTATAAAGACCTAAGAGCTACGGTTCCGCAGCTTCCTTACCATCAATTCTATGAAGAAACCTATATAAAAAATAAATATATATACAACAATATACATGAAAATATATAAAATGAAATAAATCAACTAATCTTACTATTAGGTGTGGAACCATAGCTCTTAATGAGGTCCTTATGGTATATTATAAAGACCTAAGAGCTATGGTTCCGCAGCTACCTTACCATCAATTTTCTGAAGAAACCTATATAAAAAATAAATATATATACAACCATATACACATGAAAATGTATAAAATGAAATAAATCAACCAATCTTACTATTAGGTGCGGAACCATAGCTCTTAATTAGGTCCTTATGATATATTATAAAGACCTAAAAGCTACGGTTCCGCAGCTACCTTACCATCAATTCTTTGAAGAAACCTATATAAAAAATAAATATATATACAACCATATACACATGAAAATATATAAAATGAAATAAATCAACCAATCTTACTATTAGGTGCGGAACCATAGCTCTTAATTAGGTCCTTATGATATATTATAAAGACCTAAGAGCTACGGTTCCGCATCTTCCTTACCATCAATTCTATGAAAAAACCTATATAAAAAATAAATATATATACAACCATATATACATGAAAATATGTAAAATGAAATAAATCAACCAATCTTACTATTAGGTGTGGAACCATAGCTCTTAATTAGGTCCTTATGAAATATTATAAAGACCTAAGAGCTACGGTTCTGCAGCTTCCTTACCATCAATTCTATGAAAAAACCTATATCAAAAATAAATATATATACAACAATATATCCATGAAAATATATAAAATGAAAATAATCAACCAATCTTACTATTAGGTGCAGAACCATAGCTCTTAATTAGGTCCTTATGATATATTATAAAGACTTAAGAGCGAGGGCTCCGCAGCTACCTTACCATCAATTCTTTGAAGAGACCTATATAAAAAATAAATATATATACAACCATATACACATGAAAATGTATAAAATGAAATAAATCAACCAATCTTACTATTAGGTGCGGAACCATAGCTCTTAATTAGGTCCTTATGATATATTATAAAGACTTAAGAGCTTTAGTTCCACAGCTACCTTACCATCAATTCTTTGAAGAAACCTATATAAAAAATAAATATATATACAACAATATACATGAAAATATATAAAATGAAATAAATCAACTAATCTTACTATTAGGTGCAGAACCATAGCTCTTAATTAGGTCCTTATGATATATTATAAAGACCTAAGAGCTACGGTTCCACAGCTACCTTACCATCAATTCTTTGAAGAAACCTATATAAAAAATAAATATATATACAACAATATCCATGAAAATATATAAAATGAAAATAATCAACCAATCTTACAATTAGGTGCGGAACCATAGCTCTTAATTAGGTCCTTATGATATATTATAAAGACCTAAGAGCTACCGTTCCGCAGTTACCGTACCATCAATTCTTTGAAGAAACCTATTTAAAAAATAAATATACATACAACCACATAAACATGAAAATATATAAAATGAAATAAATCAACCAATCTTACTATTAGGTGCGGAACCATAGCTCTTAATTAGGTCCTTATGATATATTATAAAGACCTAAGAGCTACTGTTCTGCAGCTACCTTACCATCAATTCTTTGAAGAAACCTATATAAAAAATAAATATATATACAACAATATCCATGAAAATATATAAAACGAAAATAATCAACCAATCTTACTATTACGTGCGGAACTGTAGCTCTTAATTAGGTCCTTATGATATATTGTAAAGACCTAAGAGCTACGGTTCCACAGCTACCTTACCATCAATTCTTTGAAGAAACCTATATAAAAAATAAATATATATACAACAATATACATGAAAATATATAAAATGAAATAAATCAACCAATCTTACTATATGGTGCGGAACCATAGCTCTTAATTAGGTCCTTATGATATATTATAAAGACCTAAGAGCTACGGTTCCGCAGCTACCTTACCATCAATTCTTTGAAGAAACCTATATAAAAAATAAATATATATACAACCATATACACATGAAAATATATAAAATGAAATAAATCAACCAATCTTACTATTAGGTGCGGAACCATAGCTCTTAATTAGGTCCTTATGATATATTATAAAGACCTAAGAGCTACGGTTCCCCAGCTACCTTACCATCAATTCTTTGAAGAAAGCTATATAAAAAATATATATATATACAACCATATACAGATGAAAATATATAAAATGAAATAAATCAACCAATCTTACTATTAGGTGCGGAACCATAGCTCTTAATTAGGTCCTTATGATATATTATAAAGACCTAAGAGCTACTGTTCCGCAGCTACCTTACCATCAATTCTTTGAAGAAACCTATATAAAAAATAAATATATATACAACCATATACACATGAAAATATATAAAATGAAATAAATCAACCAATCTTACTATTAGGTGCGGAACCATAGCTCTTAATTAGGTCCTTATGATATATCATAAAGACCTAAGAGCTACGGTTCCACAGCTACCTTACCATCAATTCTTTGAAGAAACCTATATAAAAAATAAATATATATACAACAATATCCATGAAAATATATAAAATGAAAAAAATCAACCAATCTTACTATTAGGTGCGGAACTGTAGTTCTTAATTAGGTCCTTATGGTATATTATAAAGACCTAAGAGCTACGGTTCCGCAGCTACCTTACCATCAATTCTTTGAAGAAACCTATATAAAAAATAAATAACTATACAATCATATACACATGAAAATATATAAAATGAAATAAATCAACCAATCTTACTATTAGGTGTGGAACCATAGCTCTTAATTAGGTCCTTATGATATATTATAAAGACCTAAGAGCTACAGTTCTGTAGCTACCTTACCATCAATTCTTTGAAGAAACCTATATAAAAAATAAATATATATACAACAATATACATGAAAATATATGAGGAATGATAACAGAAAAGAGTCATGCCCACTGACCTGAAGGAAATTTAATATTTTATGAATTAGATTAGGGATCTCTCAAAGAATTCAAGTAGGAAAATAGGTGATGAGGTATGAGGTGAGATTCCTTCCCTCTATATAATATATATCAGTGACCGCTGTGGATAGTAAACTTGAAATTGATAGAAAATAGCAACTACAAGTTATTTTTAGTATATTTATGTTCATACAACAGAAAAACGCAAAAATAATTGAAATTAATAGAAAACAAAAAAATAAGAGATTCTGGAAAAAAGGGGGAGTGTTAAAAATAAATTGTCCTGTGCCAAGTACCTAATAGGTAAATAGACTCCAAGAAAAAAAATTATAGTACCCTATTGCATAATTTTTAACCAACAAAAAAATACTCACCACATATAATTATAGATGAGGTTCTTGCCGTAACCCTTTGGTAACTACAAAGATAGCTGTTTCACTGTACACATTGCTTGCTCTTCAAGGTCATTGAATACTGTTCTGCTCTGTTCAGTTGTTCGGTTCCTCTAAAATATCAGATAAGTATAAAATATTTGAAAGGATGGAAACTTAAAACTTTATTTTATTTATAGACTTCTTTATAAAATGTTTATTTAATCTAAGACATTCATATAAAAATAAGGAGATGTGGTATGATGAGACATTACTGTCCACCGAAGTTCAAATGAAGTAGATGCAAGTCATTATACTGGCAACTGTACGTCCTTCAACAATGAGATAAACCTAAATCATATGGTCAGGTTTAAAAATATGAAACAATTCAATTGAGAAAACTAACAGCTTAATTTATAAACAGTTTACATAAAAACAAATATGACAAAATTGAACCAAGGACAACCACTGAACTTTCAGGCTCCTGACTTGTGACAGGCACATAAAGAATGAAATGTGTCGGGGTTAAATATGCATGTTTGTAAGTGTTCAACACTCCCCCTAACCTGGGACAGAGGTGTAACAGTACAACATCAAACTGTAAAAATCAGTTGAAAAAGGCTTTACCCATCAGATGGATTATTACAGTAACAAATAGAAATACATCTAACAAAAATGGGTACTTATACATCCCAAAAGCAAAAAGGCACAAAGTACAGATCTGAGAGTACTCACAGTTACTGACAGCTAGTTCAAAGCCAATAACAACTAATAAAAAACATATCATAGGGAACATGTGTACTTAAGTTTCAAGTTCAACTTCATCAAAAACTGCCTTGACCAAAAACTTTAACCTAAAAACTTTAACCTGAAGCAGGACAGACAGACGAACGAAGAAACAGACGAACGAAAGAACCAACAGACGAATAACGGACAG
The DNA here is from genome assembly GCF_021869535.1 of Mytilus californianus. Classification (NCBI taxonomy): domain Eukaryota; kingdom Metazoa; phylum Mollusca; class Bivalvia; order Mytilida; family Mytilidae; genus Mytilus; species Mytilus californianus. Next base: position 23,048,275 of record NW_026262679.1, on the reverse strand, counting down.
ATGAACGAACCGACAGACAAACGAACGAACAGACTAATGAACGGACAAATGAACAGACCCACAGACCGAAAAACATTATGCCCATAAATGGGCATAAAAATCATGTATCTAAGGCTTAAATATCAATCAGTTCACATCCAACATCCAATGGATTAAGGGTAAAGACGTCAATAATAGTCAGAGAAACACATGACCTTGTGCAATGCCAAACTATAGGTATTGACAGATTGTAGAACCGTGAAAGTACACATGTGTAATATTTAGTATGGTTTTAATTCATTGATGACAAAATCAATATTTACACCAATAAAAACAATATTCAAAGATTTATTTACACTGTTGAATAGGTAACCTTTTAGAATAAGTTTATTTAAAGGATTGATAAGTGTACGTAACACGGATTGTTTATGTTTTCTTTAGTACAAAAAATTCTCCTTTAGCCAATGTCATATTTCAATCAATTTCTAATGTATCTATCTCAACAAGAATAACAACATATCCAATATATAATATTAATATTATTCTGTAAAACTTAAACCATAAAACATTTCTTTGCATGTAAATATCATTAAGTAAGATTAAGGTTATTGTTCCGTGACCTATTGCGGTTCATATGGATGTAGATGTAGATGGCTATAAATTATATAATACATGGCAAATATTTGTAAATACTGAATATCAGCTCATAACTAAAGCAAAGAAACAGACAGATATTATTATGTTGAAAAGATATGTTATAATTTATATCTGATTAATCTTTTTAGCTACAAGTATCCAAAAGGTAAAAAAAACAGGGTTTGTAAAAGTTTTTTTGTTTTTGTTTAAACTATTATACCTTTTTAACTGTGTCTACCATTGTTGAAAGTCTATATAATGGAGTTGTAAGAATGTCTGGCTATCCTAAATGCATTTGAATACAAAGTTAGACGACTGTAAGTTCATAGTACTCCAAGAACTGAAAAGAAACATTTAATATTAAAACAGGTCATAAAAATTTTCACATACCGGTAGACTAGAACAATCTACTTGCTGATGAGAGAAGTCAAACTCGCTGCAATACATTTGGATTTTCATTAAGTCAAATGACCCTAGAAATATTAATAAATATAAGGTTTTCAGATCCATGATTTTGAAAAGGGGGGGCCCATAAATGTAGCTCCATATAGGGGAAGGGCAACCCCTTAAATCAGCCTCTGCTTTTGCAAAACTTGTAAATTTGTAGACATGTACGGACATTTGGAAGAGTGTTTAATATATAAACTAATGTGAAGAAACTGTAATAGTCACCATTTTGTTTCACATCCAACCTTATTATGCATGAAAATTTTGTGAAATCTTATTGATTCTATAAAAGTAATTTTCTAGAATTAAAAGCTTTCAAATCCCAAAGAGATCGCATTGAAGCAAATAATTATAACTAATTAATACCTTAAACTCCTCATAAACCTCTTTAGTGTACCAACAAAATTCTAAGGAAATAATCCATGTCTTTATTCAAGGAATTAAAGATCAAACTTATAATTTGGAGTCATATAGGAAATAAAACTGTTCACTCACATCTACTCAATTCACACTTGAGTAACTGGCTGTGTACAAAAATAATTTAACCTGACAAAGGTATTTCACCAAATTATGTAACAGAATTTTGTTCAGATAATAAAACATTCCCCTAAAGGGAAAAGTTTTAATATAAGTTGTACAACTTTGCCCCCAGCATAGCTTAGTAAAAAACAGTACAGGGGTGTGTAACAGGACACTTTGTATGAAGATACACAGACTCTTTTTATGAATAAGTCACTGGTGCATTCATTGAGTTCACTTTTATCTTTTATCATTTTATCCTTAAGGTACACCTTGTGACCTAATTACCTTGATTTATAAATATAATTTATCAGGTTGGGAACAACCCTCCAAATGAGGGACATCCCTTAAATGAAGGACTGTCCCCCAGACAAGGGGTCATTTTGCTGTTGTAGAAAAGAAAAAAGAAAATCTTAGCTTTTTTAACTTAAAAGTGGAAAAATTCATTATTTTTGGAACAACTTTTCTAAAAAAGGGGTCCACTTATTTTTAATAATAAAGAAGATATACATTCAAGTCCATCAATATTACTTCCGTTTCCGGACAAACTATGATAAACAATTCCTAAATATAGAAGGACAAAAGTTAAGGGAATGGTTCCAAGTAATATATAAAGACTCCTTATATTGATAACATCCACCACAACAGCCAATTATCACCATCCTGCCCATTATCTACATTCTTTGACCCAAAACTTGTCGTCATTGTAAAAACTAACAATAATATAACATCTTAATTTTTGACGATCTACCTAAAATTGCCATTGAGAGTGTTACTCAATCCAATCTTTGGATGCCCGACACTGAATTTATTAAGTATAAGTTGCCTGATCAACCAAAACCTCCAACAGGCATTGCTATCAAGGCACCTTTTGAAAAACTTTATCACGATTTGTACAGGCCAGCTGCGTGTATGGTAGCATTCTAAGTTGAATCAAAAGATCGGTTTCTGCTTTGGATAAAAACTTTTGCTTTTCACTACCATTCCCTATTTGGGGCTCTTGACAACTATACTAATGCAAGTGGACAGACAAAAAAAATACTAAAGAGGGCAACATAGGTGTCAGAAATAAATACTGACTCAAACAAACTATATATACTTACATTTCATTTATATATAATTAATATATATCCAACAACCTTTCTCATAACAGTTCAAGGAACACATTATTTATCATGGGCAAAAACAGAGTTCCAATATCTTTAATCAATTGGTGAACACAATAGTCTTCTTGATTCATCAAACACAGAATACACTTTCTTCACAACACAATTAGACCAAAGTGAGACAAAACCTATGAAAATGTCAACCCTTAGAATTGTAACGCCAAGAACACGATACTGTGATAAATAAACAATCTACTGAAAATATTCTTGCATCATTGCAACTATTAGAGAGTAAACTATGTGAAGTGTCAAACACCTGTGCAGGCTTAAAAGATGACAACCCTACAGATAACAATAACTATGATAGCAAAATGTCAGAACTAAATCAAAATCTTGATGACCTGAAAGAAAATCAACAAAATTTAGAAAAAGAGCTTCTTGTGTTATCATCTAATCAGATGAAGAAACAATTTGTAAGTTCAGCAGTCCTTGACAAGAAACTTGTAGACTTTGAAAAGTCAATTTTGACAAAAATAAATTTACAAAGAAACAAAGTTATACTTACACTGTCACATTAAAGGAAAATTCTGACTTAAGAAAGTGTTGACAAATTTGGATCGAGTCGTCAAACTCAAAACTATGAACACAAAATGAGGCTCTTGAGGAGCAAAATCAGTTTTTAAACAAGAAACTATCTGATCTTGAAAAACAACTTCATGAGATCAATAACATGTACCTGAAATTGAATACAAGGCAACCATAAGCACACACAACCGATTTACAGGGCTTACAACACAAAATGATGACATGACAGATATAAGTGAAAAAAATCAGAGATGAACAAAAAGTAAAGAAAGATGATGATAACAGTTCATGAAAAAATCAGAGATAAACAAAAGGTAAAGAAAGATGATGATAATTTTAACAGTATTCCTAAAGAAAAAACATACAGGTATGCTCAAGATCTAGAAATAATTATTGACTCTCATGGAAAGTCTATTGTCCTCAAAACTGTACAGAAATATACAATCCAAAATCAAGGTTCTTGGACCAGGAATGAAGAATATAAAAGGTGCAGGGGAGACTATTCTTGAAACAACCAACAAAGACACCAGACATATTGTCTTAGGTGTAGGAAGCAATGACTTGAGTATTTAAACAACTACTGTATGTGTAAATGAAATGAAAAACCTTATAGAAAACACAAAAAACAGTCATACTCGTTCCCACATACATGTTTTACCAACATTTGATCGTGTGAAACAGCCCCATTTCAACAAAAAAGCAAAAGAATTCAATGAAGAAATAAAGAAATATTGCGAAAATCAATCAGATGTTAAATTCATTTTGAACAGTGACATAAGTGGTATTAACACGTCCATTTTTCAAGAGGATGGCATTCATTTTAATCAATCAGGCAAAAAATGCCTCGTCAGAATCTTAAAAAACACATTTGAACCCAGTATTTAGACTTAAACCTTGTAATGAGTACAAAACTTCTATTTCTACAAGTAAAACACAAAACGGAAACTTAAAACATAAACTACTACCATGGTTGACAAAACAATGACAATCAGTCTTACAGGCAAAACTACATGTACAATGAAAACCAAAACCCCTATAACTATTATACCTGTAGTCAACAATATCATAATGCTACCAAAAAGTGAAATAAACCTACTTCTCAGTAGACTCAGTGAGTAGACTAATATTGAACTTGCACAATAATTCAGCTATAGATTTAACTGAAAAGCTATATAGTACAGTACATTTAGCCATATACTTTAATTAAGGCAAATTAGAATAATAAGCATTTATTATAGTTATTTTTATTTTTGTACAAAAATCACAATAGTATGTTTTAATTTTTTATTTATGTTGCTTGCAAATGTCATTAATTACATGTATATTGTAGTATACACTCTTTAAAAGTATACTGTAGTCTAGGCACTATTACATACATATTGCTATCAATGTTTTATGATACATAAAATTAGCACACATCTCATGAAATAGAAAAATTTAGATTTACTTCCCTTGTCCCATGTTTGAAACTCATTATTGTGTTTTAAGTTAAAGTAAAAGAAACTTATATATTTATATATTATTTTGATAACTAAATGAAATAGAAAATATACACATTACACATATATATCAATGACTTATATGTCCCTGCATATATTAACAAAAAAGATCTGTAAAGTAATAATAATGGAGTTATTTCCCTTTCTCCGTGTCCTTTGTAAATAGATTTTTGACTTACTATATGAATATTGCCTATTGGAATATCCATGGTTTAAATGAAGATAAATTTCAGGATGATTTGTTTATTGAAAATGTTTGTAAATATGATATAGTTTTTTTTTTGCTGAAACTATGTAATTTCTGAAATAAAACAGAACAACTTCTCAATATAGTTAAAAATAGATGGAACTTTCCTCAATTTAGAGAAAGACATATTTTTATGTTTTACTTACATCAAACCATATAATAATAAGGATTTTCTGAATTGACATTCACAAAAATGGAAAATGATATTTCTTTTTTTCTATCTTAAGGTGAGGTGATTACAAGCGTTGATTTTAATGCACGCACAGGTGGGGTTAAATGACTTTATTCAAAATGATGGTGTTAATGACAATTTTACAGACTGTCCAGTACCTGAAGATTATACACCTGATTTACCCTTAGAGAGAAATCAATTAGATCAAAAAAACAATTTACATGGGAATCTACTAGTTGATATTTGTAAGTCCTCTCAAGTGAGAATTGTGAACAGAAGATTTCTTGGTGACTCACTTGGCTACTTTACATTTTGTAATAGTAATGGTAAGAGCACAGTAGATTATATGCTGACATCATAGAATTTATTTTATACCATCAATAACTTTATGGTAAAACCACCTACTGATCTATCAGATCATTGTTTAATAGCATTGAATATTTTTAATTTTAAACACCCTAAAGAAATAAAGAAGGAAGAACTATGGTCCCTTCCTGGTACTTTTAATTGGACCGATCAGAGCAAGGACATTTATATTGACCCTTTATTAGAAGAAAATCGTGTAGAAGACATTCTATCTTTAAACAAACTAATTGACAATAATAGTTTTAATGATACAGACTTCTTATTGACCAAAACTAATGAAATGTATTTAGAAGCCACAAAAAAATCAGTTTCTTTCAAAGCAAATTTTAAAAAATCCATCATTCTATACAATAAACTTAAAAATAAACTAGAAAAGGTTTTTTTCAATCCTTGATAAAACAAATAAATGATAATATAAATCCAAAGAACACCAAAGAATTTTGGGGTAGCATTAATAATTACAAAAAAAAAAGAACAATAACTGTGAACCTGCTATTTCTGCCAAAGAATGGGAGATTCATTATAAAAATTTACTAAATGCTTCAAGTGAAAATGATAAAACTGATACTAATCAAAATATAGAGAACAAAGACCATAACTGTACTAATACATCCCTTAATGTCCCTATTACATGTAAAGAAATCAAAGACAGTGCATTAAGAAGTTAAAAAAGGGAAAATCTGGAGGTCCTAATCTGATAATTAATGAGTTTCTAAAGGTAGGGTCAAACACTTTAGTTTTACTTCTGACAAAACTTTTTAATAAGATACTTAATTCAGAAAAATATCCCAAATTTGGAACATTTCTCTATTGACATCAATTTATAAATCTGGTGACCCATCTGATTGTGGGAATTATAGAGGTATAAGCATAACAAGCTGTCTTGATAAAGTATTTACCTCCACATTACAAAAAAGACTTAAGTGATTTTCTTGAAACAAATAATTTATTATGTTCAAATCAAGGTGGTTTTAGAAAAAATTACAGAACTGTAGATCATGTCTTTATTTTAAAAACAATAATAAACAAATAATTGTTTAAATGCAAAAAGAAACTATATGTGTGTTTTGTATTTCTAATTTTAAAAAGGCTTTTGACAGTGTCTGGAGATCAGCTCTATTCTTAAAATTACAAGTAAAGATAAAGGAATCCGAGGCAAATTTTATAACATACTGCATGACATGTACTCTAATACGTTATATTCATGTAAATATCAGAATATGTTTACCAAGCCTTTTCTTGCTAATCAAGGAGTCAAACAAGGAGACAGTTTGAGTCCTACTTTATTTAATATATTTGTCGATGACATAGGAAAATACTTTGATACCAAATCAACTAGACAAGTGCAGTTAATTTACATGATCAAAAATTGAACCATTTATTGTATGCTGATGATTTGTTATTGATATCTGAATCTACAACTGGTCTCCAGAACTGTCTTGATTCTTTGCAAAAATATAGTGCTGAATGGAAACTGGATGTGAACTTTAAAAAAACAAAAATTATAATTTTCTCAAAAAAAAAAGTAATTCAAGAAAATTTCTACTTTTATTACAGTTCTAATGCAATCGAAATCGTTGATTATTATAAAATTAGTTGATTTTCATAGCTCTGGAAAATTTATACAGGCAGTGTCAAGCCTCTCAGATAAAGCTAAGAAAGCATATTTTGCATTGGTCTAAACTCCCATACAGTGAAAACTTGTCTGTTAAAACTTGTCTCCAGCTTTTTAACTCAATGATAGTTCCCTGTTTTAACTTATGGATCAGAAGTATGGATATCAGAATCCAAACCAAATTTTGAAGCTTTAGACAAAAGTTAATTTTAAACACATAACTCCATATTTAAAAACATACTTAGGGTTCATGGAAAGTCTTCCAATCTAGCAGTTCGGTGTGAATTGTGTACATTACCTATTAGCATTAAAAATGTTATCAACTTATGTATAAATACTATGTGCGTCTCAGTGATATTGGTGAACAGTCTGGTGGTCCACATGAAATTCTCAAGGCTGCTTTTGAAGTGGACAAAACTCTAACAAGTAGAGAAAATTCATGGTCTAATAAATTATCTGAATTATCAAAATATATTGGAATATATCCTTAAACAAGCATTGTAATATTAATTTCAAACAGAAACTAGAAGATTTCTACAAAAACAAAATTATATTTGAACTATCTAAAATAAAAGATGGAAACTGTGGCAAACTTTTATTTGTTAGTAAAATTTATACTAAATTTAAACAAGAAGAATATTTAAACTATAATGTTCCTAAATATCTCAGAAAAAAAGTCCCCAAATTAAGAATAAGTGCATACTCATTAGCAATAGAAACTGGTAGGTATGCAAGACCAATAATACGCTCTAATGAGAGATTTTGTAAATTTTGCACAGGACAAATTGAAAATGAGATACATTTCTTGATTGAATGTTCTCAATATAACAAAATTAGATCTAAATATAAAATCAATGAAATAAATTCAAATAATTCGAATGAAAATTTTATCAAAATTTTAAATCCCAATTCTGACAAGAACTAAAACCAATTTGTATGTATATTGAAGAAGCTCTTGATTTGAGAGACCACCATATGCATACTGTTTCATCGGATAATAATCCTTTATAGCCGCTTGTGCATATACACATATATCTTATATATATAGATGACTGTGTTTTTAAGTAAAATTATGAAAACTTAGAATAATCATGATGTATATGTGTATGGTATCATGAAGAATTCTGAATGTTATATGGTATCCATAGACCATATCTAGAATTGACTTATGACTTGTTGTTACATTGATCTTTATTTCATTTATAGTAGATGTTATTGTTGAATATATATTATTGTCTGTACTTGGATCACGCCTCTATTGTGCTCTTTCCAATAAAATTTTGAATTGAATTGAATTGAATATTACAAAATTCTTAGACATGTTTTAACCATATAATACCAGATAGATGTATAGTTACTATATATATAATAAAATATTAATTTTCGCGAACCATTTAGGTCACAGAAATTCCAAAAAATGGCATCAGTAAGGAGAGTTGTACAAATTATGTGAATACACAGAACCCGGATCCAAATTATCTTTTACTAAAAGTATTCATCATTTTCTGTTTTGTATGTACTAACAACATTTCATTTTTCTACAATTTCGATTAAAATATTATAAAACCTGCAGTTCAATAGGTCACATGCCCCAAATAAACATTCCCCGATTGGTCGAACTACTGTGGCCTCGGTGTAAAGCAACGCAAGCCTCGATGTAAAGATCGCACGCTTCCAAAAATAGAGGTATGTCCCAACTTAACATTCCCCGATTGGTTGAATTGCTGCTCGATGTAAAGCAACGGAAGCCTTGATGCAATGAAGAAAAGGGGTTGACAGGATAAACGTAATCGTTATAAATTTTAACTTCATGGTTCTTATGCAAGCAAATTTAATAAACAATGATTTTATACAGTTGTGTTATTGTTTTCATCTTACATAGGGCGTTAATTCTGATCTTATTTCTGTGTACACAATTCTGAATCTACATATTTCACCTATATCAATATTAGGTAATCTGTTTGGACGATTCCTTATACTATTATGTTTTAGCTTCAGTGTCGAGTTGGTGTATAGTAACTGCGAGAAATAAATCCTTTTTTCTGATAGATTAACTAAATTCAAAACCAACATAAAAATAGTTAACACATATATTTTATTTTAACTGAGTAAATTGATCGGAATGTGAATGATACATAAACCTAAAATTCGTTTTGGTCTATCCCAGTGATGACATTTGCGCGGGAATTTAGTCCATTGACATAGTAATATAATTTTGTTTGGATTATAATTATCTTTAGATGTAATGTTACAGGATTTAATGTGAAATTATTTGTCTCTTCTTTTATAGTACACGAGTTTGACGTCAGGTTTGTACACATGAAGTCTCTAGTCTAAAAAAAAGCCAGTGACAGAACGAAAAACAGATAAGCAACTGTCTAGGGCCAAGTAAGGGAGGTGAAAAAGCCAGTATTACGCAGAACGATAAACAGTTACATAGACTGATCCAGGGGGTGGGGAAAATTTGGTAGATTTTATAGGGAAGCAGTGGCGGATCCAGCCATTTTATAAAAGGGGGGGTTCCCAACTCGGGACAAAGGGTGGGTGGGTGGTGGGTGTGTTCCAACTATGTGTCCCCATTCAAATGCATTGATCGTCCAAAAAAGGGGGGTTCCAACCCTCGGAACCCTCCCTTCGGATCCGCCACTGGGGAAGCATGACAGGAGTGGGCAACCCTTAGGTCAGTCAGCTGACACCCCCTTTTATGAAAAGTTGTGGATCCGCTACTGAGATTTATATAAGCAGGCTTTCTTTGTGTAGATACCTTAAAATATCACCAACTGTGACTGAGTACACAATTTGATTCATTTTAGCTCATTAGCTGGGCTCACTCGCTAAAAAGGTTCATTGCGGGCCTGCTAACTGGCTAACATTTTACGATATTCATGACTCTTGTAGAAAAGCCGATAGCTGTTGTCTGTTCTATGGTCGGGTTGTTGTCTCTTTGACACATTCCCCATTTCCATTCTCAATTTTATGTGTGTGAGGAGTAGTTATCAAGCTTGCTTTTGTCTGTAAAAACTGTCTTAGGCCAAGTTAGGGAGGTGAAAAAGCCAGTAATAGAACGATAAACAGATGATCAGGTTTTCTTCATATAGATCCCTTAAAATATCCCCCACTGAGGACACAATTTGTTTCATTTTAGCTCATTAGCTGCGCTCATTCGCCATAATAGGTTCATTGCGGCTTACTTGCTAATATGTGTAGAAAAGCTGATAACCTATACATACATGTACATGTATATGGTCAGATCATATGTTTTCGTACGTCATATGAATTTGTACTATGCATGCCTTTTCAATGGAAATTGTGACGACAGTATGCATTCTTAATAGCACGAAAAACGATGAGAAGAGGATACATATGTCAACCAAAATTTTTCAGCAACGTCAAAATATGTGAGGACACCCTATCAAGATCTATAAAGCTTGCGTTCATGTTGTGTTAAAACTGTTTTAGGAAGGTGAAAAATACCAATAATATAACAATAAATAGATAATCGATATTGTAAAATATCCATGTGTTGAAAAGCCAATGATCTACATATATACTTAAATATGTCAACCATAAAATAAAACTGATTTAATTTACACCACAACTGTTGAAAAAACTTTTATGTTTATATAACTTATCTCATTCTAGTCCATTCAACTGACAGAATTGGTGTACATTTCATGAACTCTTTAATAACAATAATCATCATGGACTATTCTTTATAGCAATATCTGTTAGCCATTTAGGGGTCTTTTGCATTCAAAGTTTAGTTTTAGTGGGTTTATTTTGCGAAAAAGAACTCAATTTCCAGATCAAAGTTAACATTTTCTATATATTTTGCTGTGTCAAAATGACCTAATGAATATAAAGGACAGTACCCATATAGACCCAAAAATGGTATATCACATTCTACACATGACATTTTAGCAGGAAAGACTGCCATTGGAGTATATAACTTTTAACCTGTGTATATATAATTAAAATATGTTAATAAAATCCATGTCTTTTTCAGGACTTCTGATCGAACCATGTAGTATGGCATGTTTGTGAGATATAGTTTTGGTGGATAGGATGTTCATGAAGGACCTGTAGTACAAAGTATATCACTGGATTGAGCTCTTTGTCTAAGTGTATTATTAAAGTGCTTTGCTTTGAGCTCAGTTCATTGTTATGCAATTCATTCTTTGTGAAATAAAGATTTGACAGACAACTCTCATGTACAAGGATTTGTCAGGGTAGTATCCATTCTATGTACAATGTAAGTAATAAGGAGATAAAAGCATTTTATTATGATTTGAACCAAACATTTTTTGTCCATTAACCAAATTTAAAAAAAAGAACAAATTTACCCGACAATGCTACACTCGCTACTAGCAATATGATGCTAGGTTGTTTTAATACATCTGTACTGCCTACTGATGACTCGGTCCTGAGTGTAATTCTGTATGTTCAAAAAAAAAAAAATTTATAAGGCCTATCTGGCATAATATATTAATTGATTTCTAAAACTATATTTCATTGTACATGTTCAACAATTTTCATTCATTTGTTTATTTCTTAATTTGTGTGAATTAACATTGTTACAGTAAATGTTAATTACTACACTTTCATACCACAACAAATACTGTATTGGTATCACTTATATTTGTATCCATATAACAAAAAAAATTGAAAAGAGAATAATTTTGCAATACCTTTTTCATATTGAATACTATAACTTTTTTGATATTTAGACATATTAATTAGATTTTCATAATACCCACTTGACATGCTTGAAATTCTATCAGATTACTTTTGGAGCAGTTATGAGTCTTTGAAGCATGCTCACAAAGGTTTTTTTTGTTGATATCATTTTCATATTGGTCAAAACTTTTTTTTGCTTCGGCCAGCTTTGGAGGAGATGTTATCAAAGAATTGATAAAAAACAACACAGAAGTTTACTTTCTAGCTCATCTAGCCCCAAGCATCACGTCAGGCATTGTCATTACTAAAAACCAATAAATGTCATCTAATCTGAGAAACAATTTCGACATTTTAACAAAATATTTTACTAATGATACTGACAATCCACCACAAAGTAATAAAAATAGAACCATACAAATAGTGAGCAAATACATATAAAAAAGATATGGTATGATTGCCAATGAGACAATTCTCCACAACAGGCCAAAATGACACAGAAATTAACAACTACGGGTCACCGTACAGCCTTCAACAATGAGCAAAGCCCATAACGCATAGTTATTTATGTACACAAAATAATCGAAAAACAAATATTATGTACCACATAGACAAACGACAACCACTGAATTACAGCCTCCTGATATCATGTTCTCAGATATCATCTCCCATTTAAAAAAAAATCACATTAAAAAATGAACCTATTATGTGTTGCTCTCCTAGCTACAAAATGTATCCAAAATCAAAGATGTGGAAAATATTCTATCATAATCATTTGGTAATTAATGCAATTAGTGTCTCTTCTATGCCCTCTTGAACATCAAATCTAAATATTAAATAAACAACTCTCCTCATGCTCAGGTTGGTTGTCATCGTGCAACACAGTTAATAACAACATATAGGAAAAACACAGAACTCCTTTTGTCATATAAAACACTGTCAAACATCCAAACATACTATCCACATTCATCTGTGTCCACACTTGTTCTTTGGGAAAATATTCTTCAAATAATATAAATATGTGCCCTTTTGTACTAAGAAGTGGTTTTTACAAAAAAATATTTTTTTATCACTTGAAATGTACCCCTCATAAAAGGGATAGTCATTACATTGAGGGGTTGTTCCCAACCTGTTTATATGAAAAGTGTTCATAAGAATTATATTCTTCTTCTTCTTTAAGTTTCTAGCGATCCTTCAATTATTGAAGATTATTCGCCGGGCGTCGACTATAAAATTTTATAATTTACATTGTAGCAAGAAAAATAAAAAGAAACAAAATCAAAAAATCAAAATAATGTATGTGCATTTGTAAAATTTCATTTAGATAAAACTATATACATTTGATAACAAAATAGTTAGGGATAGAAAATGGGGATGAGAGCAGATTCTGAGATCATACTCTTGAATCCCTGTACTGTACTGCATGATACTATTTGTTGTGGCAGAAGATTCCAATCTATAACTGTTCGTGGATAAAATGAATATTTATAACTGTCTTTAGATGTTTGTATTTGCCTAAATGAGTGTGGATTGCTATGTCTAGTTCTATTGTCTAGTGGGATCAAAAGGTTAAATGTAGGGACTGCAACAATTTCATGTATAATTTTGTAGAAGAAGACAAGTCTGTATCGTAAACGCCTAATTTCAAGTGGGTACCAATTTAAGTCTGTCATCATTTCAGTAACTGAGCTGGTGTTATGGAAGCGGTTGCATGAGAAGCGCGCTGCTCTTCTCTGAACTTTTTCAATTTGTGAAATTTGCTGTTTTTGATGTGGATCCCAAATAGTTGAGCAGTACTCTAGTTTTGGTCGGACAAGAGCTTTAAATGCATGTGCTTTAACTTTAGGTGAGGCTATTTTAAGGTTTCTACGAATAAATCCAAGAGACTGATTTGCTTTTGATGTCATGTTATTGATATGTTTATCCCATTTTAAATTTGATTGAAGAGTTAGGCCTAAATATTTTGTAGAGTCAACTTTTTCTAGAGAGTGATTGTGTAATTTATAAGTGAAGTCTAAAGGTTTGCGTTTTTGAGTTACACTGAGAATGTTGCACTTATCAGGGTGAAAATGCATGAGCCAGTCCTGCTCCCATCTGCCGGCCGCTTCCAAGTCAGACTGTAATTTATATGTGTCATCTGGTTTTTTAATTTCCCTATAAATGATACTGTCATCTGCGAAAAATCTTAATGTACTATGTTCAATATATTCTGCCAAATCATTTATAAATATTAAGAATAAAATTGGACCAAGCACTGTGCCTTGAGGTACCCCAGATGTTACAGGAATTTTATTTGATGTTTCACCTTCAAGGACTACTGTTTGTGTTCTGTTTGTTAAAAAATCTTGAATCCAATGTAATGCATTGCAATTTATACCGTAGAAACCGATTTTATACATGAGATGGTGGTGTGAAACTTTATCAAATGCTTTTGCAAAATCCATTATTATGATGTCTGTTTGAATGTTTTTATTATTTGAATTTGCAAGATCTTGAATAAATGATATTAGCTGAGTTTCACAGGAGCGAGATGATCGAAAACCATGTTGTAAGTCATATAGAATTTTATTTTTTTCCAGATGTTTCATTATATTACTAGCTACAACATGTTCTAATAGTTTGCAGCAGATGCAAGTCAATGATATGGGGCGATAGTTTATAGGGTCGTGTTTGTCGCCTTTTTTGAATGCTGGACATACACTTGCGTGACGCCAGTCATCTGGGATCTTTCCAGAGTTCAGTGATGTTTGGAATATGATTGACAAGATGGGAGTGATAGATGTCTTACACTCTTTTAAAATTTTTCCATGGATGAGATCAGGCCCAGCTGCTTTGTTGATATTGATGTTATTTAGAAGTTTTTCTATGCCCTGTTTTTGTATTTTAATATCAGGCATCTGTGGATGTTTACTGACGCCCTTATCTGGTATTGGATCATCTGTTACAGGTGTGAATGCTTTTTTGAACTGCTCATTTAAAATATTAGCTTTTGCTTTTGAATCAGATGTAAGTGAGCCCTCTTTTCGGAGTGGTGGTATGTTAGAGCTTTCAGACTTTTGTGTTTTTATATAACTGAACAGATTTTTGGGGAAGCTCTTTGATATAGTAGTAGGGTTGTCATCAACTGGTATACCACATATCATATTTTCAATATAATTCCAATAAGATGTTCTTTGTTGTTTTTGTATTTCATGTTTTAATTTTTTGAGTTGGTCTTGTTTCCCTTTGCCTTTCAATTTGTACTTTTGATATTTTTTCTTGTACTTTTTCATTTGTCTTCTAAGACTGTCTGTTATCCAAGGTAGATTTTTGCTGTTTCTCATCATTTTCTGTGGTATGTTCTCAGAGATAGTGTTTTGTAATGAGTTTTTAAATATTAGCCAAAGTGTATTTGTATCTTCACTATCCTTTTTATGCATGATCTTTTGATATGTTTGATCTATATCCTCTTTTATTTTTTGCCAGTTTGCATTTTTATATTTATAGATTTTACGTGGCTTGGTTTGGCATCTTTTTAATGATAATAAACATTCTATATATACAATATCATGGTCTGCCTCTCCTAATGGTGGTATGGTTTCAGTTTTTTCAATGATGGCTGGATAATTTGTTAACACAAGATCTAATATTTTATCATTTCGAGTTGGTATGTTTACAACTTGTGCTAAAGAATAGTCATTTATTATGTCTAAAAATTTCTGATGTTGTTTTTGATTTGTTTTTCCAGGGATGACGCTTGTTGTTTCCCAATTGATGTTCCCTAAATTAAAGTCCCCACCAATAATTATGGCTGACTTTGAGCTGGCGTTTATTCTACTTATTGATTCATTTAGCAAATCTAAAGATGTATCATCATCTGGCTGAGGTCGATAATAAGCACATATATAACATTTACGTGCATTTGATATTAAAAGTTCTACCCATATCATTTCACATCCTGTGTCTAGTTCTTTGATTTCTGTACATAAAAAATTATTTGATATAGCTATGAGTACGCCTCCATGACATTGGCCTTTTTTATTTGGTGGTCTATCTTTTCTAAATACCGTATATTGATCTTTTGAAAAATATTCATAAGATGATGTTTTAGGATCTAACCAGGTTTCAGTACCTATTATTATATCAGGCTGTGTGGTATTTATAAAAAGCTAACTATGTACCAAAATTCTGAAATTAAATAATGTGTCAACGAAGTTACTGACTACAAGAGTAATTTAACGATAAAATATTTCCATGTACAAACCTCTGCCAGGGACGTAAAATGAAAACAAAATGTATGTCACGTGATCAATATGTGGGTCTACTCGAAAAGAATAGTAAGCTGGTTCTCGGCTGACTACTACACTTTGTTCATAGTTTGAGTGTAGCGTAATACAAGCGGATTCCAGTTTAAAAGAATAGAATAGAATAGAATCACAGGCACTTGTCTCAGAATTTTTTCCGCCTATATACCTTAATATAACGTTTAATATTAAGGTATATAGGAAATTTTTTTTCTGAGACAAGTGCCTGTGAATAGAATAGAATATTTTTATTTCCCAAATTACAGAGCCCATAAAAAGCATAAAATCAGTTGCAATTTGTTTGTACGTATTGATGCTTTTATCTTGGTGTGGAGGGGATATATAAATTCAGGGGTGTAGGGTACCATACCAATTAAAGTGAGGGACAAAACTATACGCCCCTCTCCCATTTTGTCATTTTTTTTTAAATATTAAGTGACTACGAAAGAGGACATTGGCTTATTTCTAGACTATTAGACTATTATGATATAAAATATGGATTACATGTAAAGGTCTTTTTTTTTTTGCTTGCCACTATAAGAAATCCCCCCCCTTTTTCTCAACTTTTCTAGTCCTACTTCACTGATATGTATAAAAGGAATAAACAAAAATTTTACTCGCACATAGCTGATAGAATTGAGAAGCGCTAGTGTTAACGCAAAATCCCTAATTTATTAAAGACTAAATATCTCCAAACATCGTGATACATAAACCAGTACGCATTTTTTTTTATTTGTTTTTTGTGTTTAATCTTTTTCATTATGGTGCAATCGTCTCAAATTTGTGTAATTTTCTAATTAAAAACGGCGTACAAGTCAGATACAAAACAAAAGCAGAGACATATATACATGTATATATGTCTCTGACAAAAGTAACAAAATATACTGGATGGTAACAACCAGCCGTTTAGATTTTCTGCACTTGTAGTCCGGTCAAGGTCCTCGGCTATCGCCTCGGACTTTACCTGACTACTCGTGCAGAAAAAGTATACGGCAACGGTTGTTAACGGCCAGTTTTACCTTTGTTCTGTATCTAATACTAAAACCTAAAACCATGAGGCTCCAAGAACCTGCATTGTACTCTTGTATAAACTATGCATGATATTGGCAAAAGCATTTAAGTACATATCTTTGTAAGAATCATGCAGTGGGGGATACATGACAATGTCACTAAATTCATTTTTTTGGTCCTAAATTATAATGAGAACACAGGTAGCTAGATGAGTAAAATTCATTATTTTCCCTGTATAATGTGCATTGCCATGGCAACAGCTACACAACATTTTGCCTGAATTATGAGTTATTAAAGTACGATGGAAGTAAAGTTCATCAATTAAAACAATATGGATTTTAACAAATTTGACTAAAACACAAAACACCACACAATTCAAAAATGTTAAAAATTCAAATTTACTTATAGTTTATTTCCATAGCAGCTAGCTATTTATAAATAAATTAAAATTTTATAATAAAAAACTTCAAAATCGCCAAAGGATCTTCCCAGATGTAAAAAAAAAAATAGACTAAGTGCATGTATCTCTGACTTTAGTTTATGGAATCCCATTGAAAAGTTGAAGTCTTTGTAAACACTTGCAGTAGTGTAAATATAAGGCAAGAAATGAACCAAAAAATTATTACTTTAAAAATTTCCAGATTTATAATGAGATTGATTAAAAGTATGTTGTTATACAGAAAAGACATAAAGACATATTGAGGGTGGGTCATAAATATCAAGGATATATATGTTAAATGAGGAGCAGTTATTTTCTTTTGCTAAAATTAATGCTCTTAGGTCTGATATTATTTCACCTTAAGATAACCAAACTTTGTTTGGTGCTTCTATAAATAAGAGGGCGCATTACGTTTGATGGCAATTGGGAATTATTATTTTTTACGTTTGCGCGCAGCTTTTGATTTCATTTGCGCGCATTTGTTTAAACAGGTAACAGTGGTAAAAATAAAGATGATTCATAATAAATATGACTTTAGTTACTATGAAATTTGAACATATTTGTAAATTTAAATTATATATTTATACTAATGAATTCTAAAAAAATTAGAAAAAATGATCATAGCTCAAGACATACATAGAAACAAATCAGGGGAACACATCATTAGCGTACGACGGATTTACTCTCCATATCCACAGGACACATAAGCCAGGGGATATATACAATTGCGAAGGTATTTCACCAGATTCCATTTTCCTTCAAGTCTTTAGACACCCAAGCGTGCTAGAACGTTCCGGAATCATTCCATGCTCACTACAATGAACAATTTTATTCAAATGTGTTTTCTTAAAGTTTCCAATATTCAGCACGTTAGTTACGATACATAATTTTATAAGATCAGTACTTTTAATCATTAAATTTGCTATGTTTTTACATTTCTATCTATATTTTATTTCCAGGACTAGTGCTTGTGCATAAAATAACAGACTTATCCTGCTCCAAAATCACAGTCAAATACATATATAAATCTACATGTATTTACCTGAGTTTACCTGTAAAAACATGCGCGCAAACGTAATCAAAACCTGCACGCAAATATTATGGTAATGTGCGCAAATGGAATGCACCGAAATAAAATACTTTTCCAATGTATTTGTTATAAATTATAGCGAATAGGTATTTTAGAAAGTTGATCAATACCAGAATGGAAAACATTTCGTTTTGAATTTTAACGCTAATAAACAAGCTATTATTTGAATCCAGGATAATTTTTAACTTTGGAAAATTGATACGAAATGAATGATGAAAACTAGGAATGGAAAGGGGGGTGCTTAGTAGTTAGTTCGTACTGATATATCAGTGGAAGTAAAATGAACCATGACATGCCTGCATGGCGCTTTAGTTTGGTTAGTTTTCATCATAAATTTCTCCCCCCAAGGGTGACTGGGGAATAGAAGTATGGTCACCATTGGTCTTCCTCCGACCGGCAGTAAAACCCTTGCTAAAGTGGGGCGTCCGTTTGGCTGTGCGGGATGTACAAATTTGCAGCCACGTCCGGTCAGAATGGGGACGTTAAATCCGATGTCTCGTGTAAAGAGAGTGCCACGCTCTTTGCACGTTAAGAACCCTTGCAACAACTCTTTGAGGGGTCCGTAGGTGACCTGTTACAAGGCTAATTTTCTGTCCCTATTCAATATACCCTTATTTCCCGTGGCGACCTTAATCCCGGACGCCCCCTTTACAGAACCTACCTATTGTATTTATTGTTAATTTGTTCTCGTCTTGAATATGCATGAAATATTTGCCACTGGACGTTAAGCAACCAACAATCAATCAATCATAAATTTCTTATCAATTTTACCGAATTCATAATTTATAAAGATTCAAATAATTCCTGGTTTTAAGGTCCTGGCTGATTGGAATTGTAATGAAGTCTCCGGATACAAATTCTATGTGTGCATTTTTTCCCTGTCAATGTCCATGTCATGAAACTGATTTTGTTATACACTGAACAAATTGGTAAAATAAAGCGAGTAACACCTCACCTGTGCTTCGGTTGATAAAATAATCTGTCTATGTTACAAGTACCCTCCCACGCGTACGTCCACTCTGTGTTTTAGTTAGATGTACTTCTATTTGTATCTATCTGATGAGTAAAGCCTTTGTCCCAGGTAAGAGGAGGGTTGGGCGCCCGCTAACATGTTTAACCCCGCCACATTCTATATGTGCCTGTCCCAAGTCAGGAGCCTGTATTTGAGTGGTTGTTGTTTGTTGCTGTTGATCATATGTGTTGTTTGTTTATCGTTTTGTACGGCTCTTGTATTGTACTGTTGCACCACTGTCCCGGGATTAGGGGCAGGTTTGGGCGCCCGCTTACATGTTTAACCCCGCCACATTCTGTGTGTCTCTGTACCTAGTCAGGAGCCTGTAATTCAGTGGTTGTCGTTTGTTGCTGTGTTACATATATGTTTTTCGTTTATTATTTTGTACATGAATTAGACCGTTAATTTTCTCGTTTGAATTGTTTTACATTTGTCACAATTCGGGGCCTTTTATAGCTGACTATGTGGCATGAACTTTGCTCATTGTTGAAGGCTGTACGGTGCCCTATAGTCGTTAATTTCTGTGTCATTTGGTCTCTTGTGGAGAGTTGTCTCATTGGCAATCATTCCAAATAATTGACTATTACCCTAGGCTAGTGATATGACTTTGTTAACTGGTCATTCCAGATAATTGACCACAACCCTAGGCTAGTGATATGACTTTGTAAACTGATCACTCCTTATAATTGACCACTACCCTAGGTTGTGATATGGCTTTGTTAACTTGTCATTCAAGATAATTGACCACTACCCTAGGCTAGTGATATGAATTTGTTAACTGGTCATTCAAGATAATTGACCACTACCCTAGGCTAGTGATTTGGCTTTGTTAACTGGTCATTCCAGATAATTGACTATTACCCTAGGCTGGTGATATGTCTCTGTTAACTGATCACTCCTAAAAATTGACCACTACCCTAGGCTAGTGATATGAATTTGTTAACTGGTCATTCCAGATAATTGACTACTACCCTAGGCTAGTGATATGTCTTTGTTAACTGGTCAATCCAGATAATTGACTACTACCCTAGGCTAGTGATATGACTTTGTTAACTGGTCATTCAAGATAATTGACCACTACCCTAGGCTAGTGATATGACTTTGTTAACTGGTCATTCCAGATAATTGACCACTACCCTAGGCTAGTATATGACTTTGTAAACTGGTCATTCCAGATAATTGACCACTATCCTAGGCTAGTGATATGACTTTGTAAACTGATCACTCCTGATAATAGACCACTACCCTAGGCTAGTGATATGGCTTTGTTAACTCGTCATTCAAGATAATTGACTACTACCCTAAGGCTAGTGATATGACTTTGTTAACTGGTCATTCAAGATAATTGACCACTACCCTAGGCTAGTGATATGAATTTGTTAACTGGTCATTCAAGATAATTGACCACTACCCTAGGCTAGTGATATGACTTTGTAAACTGATCACTCCTTATAATTTACCACTACCCTAGGCTAGTGATATGGCTTTGTTAACTGGTCATTCAAGATAATTGACCACTACCCTAGGCTAGTGATATGAATTTGTTAACTGGTCATTCAAGATAATTGACCACTACCCTAGGCTAGTGATATGGCTTTGTTAACTGGTTATTCCAGATAATTGACTATTACCCTAGGCTGATGATATGTCTCTGTTAACTAATCACTCCTAAAAATTGACCATTCCCCTAGGCTAGTGATATGTCTGTTAACTGATCACTCCTAATAATTGACCACTACCCTAGGCTAGTGATGTGACTTTGTTAACTGATCACTCCTGATAATTAACCACTACTCTAGGCTAGTGATATGGATTTGTTAACTTAACTGATCTGATAAATGACCACTACCCTATACTAGTGGTATGGCTTTGTTATCTGGTCATTCAAGATAATTGACCACTACCCTAGGCTAGTGATATGACTTTGTTAACTGGTCATTCCAGATAATTGACTACTACCTTAGGCTAGTGATATGACTTTGTTAACTGGTCATTCCAGATAACTGACGACTACCCTAGGCTATTGATAGGACTGTTGACTGATCACTCCTGATAATTGACCACTACCCTAGGCCATTGATATGACTGATGTCTGATGACTCATGCTTATTGACCACTAGCCTGGGCTATTGATATGACTTTGTAGGCTGATATGACAACCATAATTTGTGTACCTTCAATTGCTGCTGTCTAAAACCATTACCAATCTCTCCAGTTTCTTTTTCGATTGATGAATATTATCAACCTATCCAGTCACTCAAAAGTGTTATAGTCAAATTAATACACAACACATAATAAGTAACTGAAAGGTACAGCAATTGCTGAAACAAGAAATGTAGATAAATAAATACTCCTTGCACTTTAGTTTTTCATATTAACATGATTAAGTGGACAAGTGAAATTTATATATTTGACCTTAGGTTGAAATAAAAAAAAAAAATGTCTAAATTCCCTTAGCAGAAAATTCCCTTACTCCTAGTTTTTACTTAGAACTAAACAAAAAGTAATCAGCTTATTTTGAACATAATATATCATTTGTAAATTTACCTTTTAAGAGCATATATATATATAAATTATTAATAAAGATACTTCCTTTATTCACAAATTTAAAAGGACAGAATAAACTTAAAGGGGTACATAACTGGACACTGTAAATGTTAACTAACAGAAAGGGTTTATGGGGCATTCCCTGCTCAATTTGCACACCTCTTAGCAGATTTTTACGTCATTATGTCCAAGTTTTCAAGAAGACTGTTTAAACCTGAAATAATTTTTACACTGATAAATTTTGATGTCACATTTGTAAGGCTACACTTATAAATATTTTAGTTTGCCCTTACCCTACCCAAAGATACATTTTAGAGACAGTGGGTAGGTTGGTAGGCATTTTCTTTTTTCTCACAGCAAAGGGAAATTGAAGTGTCAGATGTGTTTTAGTCTTCATGCCTATCAGATTAAAAGAAAACTTTTTCACATCAGAACAACAAAAGAATTTGGGTAGGCAGCTATGTTTTGGGTAGGTAGGGTTAGGGCAAACAAACAGATATTCTTTTGTATGGTCAATGCATTCCTTTAGAAATAAACAGAATGCAAGGATTACTACAAAAAATTTATAAAATCAGTTAAAGTTAATAACCAGATAGCATGTCTAAATGTTATGATAATCTTAGATGTCTGTAAAATTGTGTACTGATGTTTTTGTTCAATAATATGAAAGAACCCAGGTTTTTAGTTACATCTAAAGATGTCATAGTTTATTTTTATGATAGCTTGGAAAATATATATTTATGGATCAATGGGTAATGATTTTCTTCTGAAATTTATATGAACAACGGGTACATGTATATATGTACAGATTCTTGCAAACAAAAATACATGTACAATAAATGTATATGATTGGGGTGTCTGGTTTACAACAACAGCCAGATGTCTGTACCAAACCCTGTAACTGTGTGCAAGATGAAACAAACACCCTAGCCCTACCCCCTTCGACCATATGTTAATGATGGGATCATAGGTAGCAGTAGTCCAGATAATTATGACAAAAAAAAATAAAATAGCCTTTCAAGACATCATAATTATTGGTCTAATCAGTAATTGAGTAAGGCTAAGGTTTGGTTTTACATTGGTTTATTCTGAGACATATATACAAGTGAATATGTGTCTCTCAAACACTGATTTAGGGGGTGAGCAGGGTGCATTGGACCCCCCTCTTGTAGGGAAAATTTGGTGGATATATAGGGAATCACCCAGGCATGACTGGAGCATATATAGGGACTGGACTACAGATCAGATATATAGCCAATAAATCGTCTACAGTAGGGGCATACGTTTTTTCCGTTTTTTTAATGTATGTAGACGATTGACGCGCTATAATATATTACATATATTTGACCTATAGTCAAGACTGAAGTCCCTATGCCATGGACTGGAGCAGCCCCCCCCCCTAAATGAAAATTTTGATCTCTTACTGTCGCTGGTTTAATATAGCTCTTCTGTATGTTTTCATATGTAACACATAGGGTAGCCCTCGTATGCATTCGTTGCGTGTAACTCCCCCCATCCCCCCCCTTTTTTAATAATCGTCTTTTGAGTGCCCAGATGCCGTGTTTGTACACAATATCTAAAGTTGATTCAGTATTCAAAATACTTATTTTGGTATCGTCTCTGTTCCAGTGATATATGCCCTACATCTTGGGAAATATCTAAGAACTTCTGAACATATCATGCCAAGAAATCCTCGCTAAAAATTCCGGTCGACCTCCCACGGCATCCATTAGTAGTTAAAGATTTAATTTCATTCAATAAATTAATTTATGACCCGCGTGTACGTCTCACTTAAAACACAGCCATATACCAAATGGTCAAAATTAATCATCCATGTAATTTGCTCTATGGGATGTTTGCAAAATTTCAACGGAGGCAATTTCTTGGCATGACCGCGAACAGCAAGCTATAAAGGGCCCCAAAATGACTAGCGTAAAACAATTCAAACAGGAATACCAACGGTCTAATCTATGTAAAAAACGAGAAACACTTACAAACCACACCAAAAAAAAAAAAAAAAAAAAAAAAAAACGACAACCACTGAACAACAGGCTCCTGACTTGGGACAGGTGCATACATATTTGCCTATATAATGCCCCTCATGATTTTTCTATATTACATTGTTGGTAATTTCAGTTTTTTTTAGTCTTTCGGTGTAGCTTATTAAAATAAGAATATGTGGTATGATTGCCAATGAGAAAACTCTCCACCAGAGACCAAATGACATAGAAGTTTACAAAAATAGGTCACCGTCCGGCCTTCAACAATGAACAAAACCTATACCGCATAGTCAGTTATAAAAGGCCCCGAATGACAAATGTAAAACAATTCAAACAAGAAAACTAACGGCCAGATGTATGTATAAAACAATGAACGAAAAAAAAAGATATACAGCAACAAACGACAGCCGCTGAGTTACTGGCCCCTGACTTGGGACAGCCACATACAGAATGTCGCGGGGTTAAACATGTTTGTTGGCGCCAAACCCTCCCCCTAACCTGGGACAGTGTTGTATCAGTACAAAATAAGAACAAACTATAAAAATCATTTGAAAAAGGCTTAACTCATCAGATCGATACAAAGCAGAAAAACATCTAACAAAAACATAGACCGGACGTGGCAGGGTATTTATACATCTTCCCCAAGTACAGATCTGAGAGTACTCGCAGTTACTGACAGCTAGTTCAAAGCTAATAACAACTAAGGATTTGTATCACTATACATCCTTGTTCTAATGTAGAACCTCTAGATATCG
This sequence comes from Mytilus californianus, assembly GCF_021869535.1. Lineage (NCBI taxonomy): Eukaryota > Metazoa > Mollusca > Bivalvia > Mytilida > Mytilidae > Mytilus > Mytilus californianus. The sequence goes on along the minus strand of NW_026262679.1, from coordinate 23,023,293 downwards.
TTTGCGTCGATGAGTTGCTGTATCATATATGCGAATATCCCCATGACACCCCTTTTAATAAAAAAAAATCATGCATCTAAGACTAAAATATCAATCAGTACACATCCAACAACCAATGGATTTAGTGAAAGAAGTCATTAACAGTCAGAGAAAAACATGACCTTGTGCAATGCCAAAATACAGGTATCGACAAATTGTAGAGCCAGTAGTTTATTCTTGGAATAGTCAATATATTATATCCCAGGTTTATTGAAGCCTGGTATTTGTCGTGGTGTTCTTTTCTGAATATTCTCTGTTTAAGTTTATATACATACTTTTTTTTCAAAATGGACAAATACTGATTTAGCATAGTTTAAATATGTTCTCACTTTTAAAAGTGTTGTATAGTGGGAGGAAGATTTCAGCATTTAGATTTTTTTAAGATCTTCTTAGTGCAGTAAAACATTGGCCTTATTTACTTCGTCGCAGGTAAATGCTTATCAAAGGCAAGCTTTTCTTCATTTGTCGCGCATATGTCTTTATCTTCTTTAAATCTGCTTATATTTTGACCCAATTTGTGCATTTGTCTCTTGAATATTGTCATGTGCTTACATTTTTCTGGATGAAATTTTTTTTAGAGCCACGTGTCACTCCAGTTTTGTAACTGTTTCTGTTGCTCTTGTCTCCTCCTGAATATTTTAGTATCACCAAAAAATAAGTAAGCATCTGATTGAAAGAAATCTGGAAGGTCATTAATATAAAGTACAAAACAATCAATACTGTTTGTTGGAGAATAATTTGTTGAGTTTCATGTGTGGTATTAAATGTTCTCTTCCGATTTTTCTACATTATTTTAAAAACAACTGTTGTAACACTAACAGGTCTGAATTTAATTTTTGCTTGTGATTTATTTTCTTTTTTGAATATTGTACTAGAGCCTTCTCACATTCTTTATGTACTGTTTAAATTAAGACTAAAGATTGGTTGTAAATTAGCCTCAAGGGCTCAACAACACCTTCCTTTACCTCATGTAACAATCTTGTATGTAAATTATCCGTACGACCGTTTCTGATATCGGTGATATCTACACATAAAATACTTTCCAGTCTTTGCAAAAGCAACTTGTTGTTTGTTTGCTTTTTTGGGAGCTATATGTCCATAAGGGACATTAAAAAGAATAACCAAAATCCATTTAAGGTAAAGTTTGCCTGAGGGAGTTGAGAAATCTTAGTTTCTTTATAATTTCTAATTTTTTGAACGGAGAATAACATATTCACATTTGTTAAAGATAGTACCGATACCTTTTCCTGGCCTCGATAACAGGGTGTTATCGCTTTCTTATGATATATGCTCTTTTGAATATAAATGATCGACAGGAAAAGGTCATTAGAAGTAGAAAATTACCATATATACTTCTGCCGAAAGTAGATTAAGTCAAAAAATATTAGCCCAACAAAGACTGAAAACAGCATGTTCAAAATAAAAATCAGACAACAACAGTCTACAAAACACTATGTGAAGATTGAGCAACACGAATCATACAAAAAAAAAACCAAATGGGGTTTTAATTTGTTCTTCCAAATATTGTTTGTGAACATGTCCTAGATTTTGAATTTATAAATAAACTGTTGTGGAAAAACACTTTGTGTGTCTATCCTAAGCCAGGAGCCGTATTCCATTTGTTGTCGTTGGTTGCCGTCTGCCAAAATTGTTTTTTTCGTTTAATGTTTTTTACTTAAATAAGGCCGTAACCGGTAGTTGCTCCTTTTTATTTTTTTCACATTTATTTTAATGGGAACTTAAAGAGCTCATTATACGTGATGATTTCCCCACTCGCTATATAAGGTCGTACGGTGATCTGTTGTTGTTTTCATCCCGTCCTTTGTTCTTTGCTCAATTAGATACAAATTCTAGACACGTTTAAAAATAACGACGTTTTTCGTTTTTTATATAGACTAGACCGTTGGTTTTCCTGTTTGAATTGATTTACACTAGTCATTATGGGACCCTTTATAGCTTGCTGTTCTGTGTGATCCAAGGCTCCGTGTTGAAGGCCGTACTGTGACGTATAATTGTTTACTTTTTACACATTGTGACTTGGATGGAGAGTTGTCTCATTGGCACTCATACCACATCTTCTTATTTATATTCATAAGAAGATTGGAAAAACCTGACCGTGTGCAATGCCAAAATATATCGACAGGATTCAGGACCATACGTCTTAATAGCTGGATATCAATATATGTTTAACATAAGCAAGTTCTTGTGCAAACAAACTTTAGCTTTAAGGAATTAATTTCACCAGCCCAGTAGCCAGTACGCCGGTACTTGCATGAAAATACGGATATTGTGTTATAAAAATTTGTTATAACAAAATTTTGGAAATTATTTTAAATTAAGGAATATATCTCCCTCACCAAAGCTTTGATTCCTTGTCCGGCTTTGGTTATACATTTTGTCCTTTTTGGTTTATAAGCTCTTTAAATGTTTAATAAGGTTTGGACTTCATATATTTTGGCCTCGAACATCAATGGAGAGACATTTATTGGCGAAATGCGCATCTGGTACAGAAAATTGGCACAATTAAATGTTATTTCACATGTATAATTTTGATTTTCTTTACATAATTTTTGTAAAGTAATAGTTGTGTTTAAAGTACTTCTTTCTGTATCTAAAGCCTTACAAGTCATGATATTCATCATCGATATCATATGACTCGGAGATGGGACACAGTGTTTAGTTTCAAGGCAAACATCACAATCCTCCCCTCTCTACTAGTAATTGCAGACTACTAGTACCACATCTAAATTTGGTTAAAAAATAATAGATAATTTAGTAACATGTTGATACAATTTTCAATGTGTATAGCCGGTATTCTGTATCTTTTACATATTTTATAAACATAGTATGCAAAGTGACAATAAGCACGTACCTACATATTTCATCCGCCGTAAATACTTATTTTTATACTCTCCATTACGAAACTTGAAAAGGTTTTGTCATCAGGTTTTGAATATTTTATCCAACATCATCATGTAGATTTCCTTTGTTGAACATTGTTACCACCTTTAGTTGCCTCATAAACTTAAAGATGTATAAAAAGGTAGGACCAATTTCCCTATTTTTTTTTAAACCAGAGCCATTTTCAAGTAGTTTAACAACTTCGCTAGTTTGAAGTTCTAACAATATACTATGGCGTATTTTTTGTCATACACAGATTATAAGTGTCTTGAGATAGGTGAAATTCTCAAATTTGATATATTATGGCAAATTGTGAGTACACTATTTATACCAAAAAATATTTTTATAATGATACTCCTAACCAAAACCTAAATTTTATTGGATGTAGAGCTATAGTATAATTACTTTACTGATACAAAGACAGTCATTGTGCTTAAAGATGCTTAACTTAAAAAAAGAAAACATTAAATAAATGGTATGTTTTTCTTCAAAGTTTCTTCAACAGCAACATCTAAGAAGATATTGATTTTATGGATAAACTTAAATTGCAAATATGTTCAATATCTAGCACCGTAAAAGATTTTTTAACCCGGTTTTTGATGGGGTTTGTGTTACTCAGTCTTATATTTTTGTTTGTTATAGACAATTGTTTGCCTTTTCGTCGTTTTTCGCTTTTCCCATGGCATTGTCAGTTTGTCTTCGGCATATGAGTTTGAATATACAATGATATCTTCCATCTCACTTGAATAATACATAAAAAGGAAAACAGGGATTATCAAAAATACTGGACAATACAACTGACCACACTAACCAACAACACATAGCGACCTTTCCGTACAAAAAAAGATGTTACGTCCAACTTTTGAAACCGCTGCTACTCCTGAACTTCTTGACAGAATTTTGTAAAACTTTCACAGATTCTTATTGACACTATGTATACTTTTTGAACCTCTTATTTCATGTCTTCATCTGAACATTGTTGGGGTTTACTTTGGCATGACATAGACTTTACCATGACCACACATTAAATCATTAATCATTGTTTTAATTCTGGAAAGACCACACTTATTTTCCAAGTTTTCATTTATACCTTCCATGTCGAGAGAAAAAAATATACCGGATAGTAGGATCTTTAAAATCCCATAGAAATAAAAATGAAACAATTTAAAAGAAACAACTTCCGGTTACGGCCTTATTTAAGTAAATAACACTAATCAAACAAAACCAACAATTGTAGTAGACTTCAAAGACGACAACTGGAATACGGCTCCTGGTTTAGGTTAGACACATACAGTGTTTTCACAATACAATTGTAAATTCAAAGTCTGAACAGGGTCATAAAAAATAATTGGAAAAACAAAGCCAGCGTTTTTTTGGTAGGGTTCGTGTTGCTCAATCTTCAGATTTTCTTATAGTGTTTTGTGGACTATTGGTGTCTGTTCATCTGTTTTATTTTGAGCACTTTGTTTTCTTTCTTTGTTAGACGCATAGTTTTTGATTGACCCCTTCGGCATCTTTTCTCCATATTTTACGTGCTGTAACTTTTATTTTTGCGTGCCTGTGAGATTTGGCATACCTTACGTTTTCGTTTTTATCAAAGTTGATTTGATATTTTACAATGCCTTCACTACAATATTATCAAAAACTATAGGCTGGGTTAGACGGACGCTTCAGTAATAGAACCAATAAACGATAACCGATTGGACCAACCTCATCTATAACCAAATAATCATTATTAAGATTGCATGGAAACTAATATCATCACTTTTCAGCAGACAGTAACTTATGTTTTGCAAGGAGACACCTTTCCTTATCATATTGTTTTTTGTTCAGACTAAATCCACTTTCTACTGAAGAATATGGTTCTATCTACATCTAAGGACCTTCTTCTGTCGATCATTAATATTCAAAGGAGCATTGAATAGATGTTATCATAAGCAGGCGATAACTTTCTGTTAACGAGGCCGTGAAAAGGTACCAGTATTATTTTAAGCAAATGTGCACATGTTTTTCTCTGTTAAAAAATTTAGAAATTAATAAGAAACAAAGGTTCCAACTCCCTCAGACAAAGTTGACCTTATATGAATTTGGCTATTAGTTTTACGTCCCTTATGACCATAATTATATACAACTCATAATGTTCTCAAATTCGTATCCATCCGTGGCTTTGAGCGTTCCTGATGCAGGTAAATCCAGAAAATCGTATCGAACGCAACAACTTTCTAAAGCGTTATCTGCATATACTAGCACTGGGTCGATACCTTTTAGTCATAGTACTTAAACATCACTGGCTTTCAAATTTTGGTTTGGAACCATCAACCCGAAAAAAATTTAACATAAAACCAAGAGATACCATAAAAACTTGCTGTTGCGAAGACTTAGAAAATATGTTATGTTTAGATATCACTGATATCTGATACGATCGTCTATACAAACTTCTTGGTTGTTGGTCTTTATCAGCAACATTTGTCATTTTTGTGTGTATAATTGGCTTAATGTCTCTGTCGTTTCATTGCGATATATTTAAATGCTAAGTGATCATGTCATTGAGCTTGCCTGGACATGAACATGTACAAAAATAGAGAAAAACGTATCAAAGTCACCCCGAACAAAATTTAACATAAAACCAAGAGATACCACAAAAACTTGCTGTTGCGAAGACTTAGAAAATATCTTATGTTTAGATATCACTGATATCAGATACGATCGTCTATACAAAACTTCTTGGTTGTAGGTCTTTATCAGCAACATCTGTCATTTTTGTGTGTCCAATTGGCTTAATGTCTCTGTCGTTTCATTGCGATATATTTAAATGCTAAGTGATCATGTCATTGAACTTGCCAGGACATGAACAGTTGCAAAAATAGAGAAAAACGTAAACAAGTGTTACTTTTAAAATACAGAAACATTTTTTTTTTTAAGGCTAACACAATTTCTTTCACTGTAGGTGATGGAATTCATTTTTTTTAAATGTAGCGAATGTTTGCAAAGGCAAATGGTAAGGATTATCTAATTCAAACTGCACCTTTATAACCTATTACGATTTTTGACAGCACCTCGTCCTCACTTGTCATCGTAGACACATAAATGTGTCCGGGTAAAAGCACCAACCGCATAAGGATATGACATACGACAACCGCTTACGATTTTCCTGGGTTGGTTGAAGGGGTTAAAAAATCTTTTAGATGTCTACCCTCCCACTGTTGATCTTGATCAGTAAAATAACAGCACAGAAAAGAAAACACAATAAGAACCAGTAAGAAGAAAAGCCTAGACTAACGGTAAAATAGTGCAAAAAACAAAAAAACAAACCAAAGACAAAAACAATAACACATTATCATATCAAAGAATGCTCGCAATTACTGATAGCAAGCATACTATTATAAATAGTAATAAATTGAACTATTCGGGGAAATGGAAAAAGAATACCAAAACATAATATACGTAGAAGATTTGATAATTTTCCTCAAAATAAGTTACTTTAGCATTTGCTTCGCAAACTTTGCAGTCAACTCTTTTGTAACTTTTTCTGCAACTTCCCGTGCTACCTTTTGAATGCTGTCCCGTGCATCTTTAGCCATGTCTTCTATTATTTGTTTGTATTCCTCTTCCTTTACATGCAGAGCATGTTCAGCTTTATTGATTTTTTCATTTAATGACTGTTTTTGCCTATTTGATTCCGCTTTCATCTCTTTTAATTTTTTAATTTCCTTCTTTAGATTTGATATCGTTTGTTCCAGTCTCTGTATTTGCCCACCATCTTCTGTTAAAATAAATAGAATTGTATTACCTAAATTCAGGTTTCAAAATATTAAACTTTTACATTGGCAGATTCAGAGGGGAGTCCCGGTGATAAGAAGCCCCCAATTTCATCGGATTTTCACCTTCTTTCAACGGTGGAAAATCTAATGTCAAAATATCACCTCTCCTGTAAACACTGATAGGCATGTTTTCCGGGAGAACGCTACTGATTATAAATTTACACAAGAAAACGTTTATAACCGGTGCTATCTACACTGACATATGTCGTTTATAGCGGATTTTAATTCGATAGTTTGTTGTTATTCTAAAAGGCCTTTCAACACTGGAAAGAAGAACTAAGCCAAACCTCCTTGCATTCGGTACTGAGACCGATTTTAACCACTTCTTTAAAATGCTGCGAGCATTATGAACAATATCCTCGTTGTAAGCTCCGTTCATAATGGTTGTAAGGTGGGTGAAAAGTAAGCTGCTCCCTTTTTCGTTGTGCATAAACTTTTTGTATCGGCTTTCGTTTGATAGCTAAGTCGTTAATTTTCGAAATCATCACGATACTTGTTCAAAGTAAGCCAATAGTTGTTGAATGTATCGCGATACATTTTGAAAAAAGTTGAATCGGTGCAAGTATCACAATTTAAAAAAAATGTTTTGACATGAACTGTCACGGATACTCGCGTTCTGCGAAATTATTTGCACCGCACATAATTAATTAAAACCCTAATGTTATCTGAAGATAATAATCACCCATCACGTAGACTACTCGTGAATTATATTACAACTTATTAAAAATACGAACAAACCTTTAGTGACTTTTATCAAAGGGACAAATGAATCATGTCCCAGTAAACCAAGCTGGAGCGTAACATCGGCTTTTGCGCCATAAAAGTTTACCTCCTCATAGGATGGGAAACAAAGGACACGAATGTTTACAGATAAAACGTCAGAGGCGTATAGTAGACAAAATGGTAACCCTGATGTGAAAACTTTATTATTTTCTACATACTCCTTCCAACTGGTACCTCCTGGAAGGCATTCGTTCACAATCTGAAAAAAGCAATAGAAAAACAACAGCAATTAGATAAACGTTACTAAGTGAGGATACTGCTTATATTTATGGAACAATATAGCAGAAGAATATTTAACAATGTGACAACGTGTAAAGCCAATAGGGGACGACCATTTGATTATCTAAGGGACCAGAATGATTTGTTTTAAGTGGAATATTCATTTTAACTTGTTACTAGATTATATTATTCTTTTCGCTCGAATATCGTTTATATTTTCACTTTTGTACACAATCATTCTCTGCATTTTGATGGGAAGAATATACGTTTTCATCCTGTCTTTGGCTAGATCCTTTTTTTTCAGTTTTACTAGTGATATTCATTTTCAAAATACTCCCTTACTTACGTCGCAGAATAGTCTCACTTGTCAAGATGTGCAGTAGGTATTTTGTTTAACCACAGGGTCTTATAAGAGTTACTTTCAGGGACCTAAAAAAGGGTGGGTTTTGCTACAAAAACCTATGAGAATTTTTTATCATGTTAAAATGGAGAGAAGATAAAGACATGAAGTCTTCGGTAATGACCAAGGCACTATATCATCTTACGAAATCAAAAGACCAACGTTTACCAATGACACTGACTTTTTAACGTTGGATATTATTTTCAAATTACACAGTAACCGTTGTAGATACTATGAAATTGTAATAAGTGGGAAATGTTCAAAATGCCAAGACGAATAAAATTACATATTCTATTCCCATGCTATTTGAGAATGTTCAAATACTTTGAATAGTTGACATACTATTATAATATTATATATAAAAACACGCTGTGGATAATAAACTAGCGTTTGATAGTAAACAAGTAACAAATGTTCATTTTAGTATATTTTTGCTACACAGAAAAACACAAAAAAATGTGTAGGACAAACAATAGTTGTCATGACCCCAAGTACCTGTCAATATGGACGTAATAAAATAAGCGTTGTGACATCAGAAATGCACGAGAAAAAAGCACAAATTTGAAAGTCTTCTCTGAGGTTAATGTTTTAGGTAACGTGTGATAACAAAATCCCTGTCCTAAGAAATTATCAGTATAATATGACAATTTCTCTGAAACGGCGTAAAATATTGGGCATCTGTAAGGAATCCACATCACCACACTCCTTCATATGATAGAATATCATAACACAGAGCTGACTTGGGTGTAGAAGTATATGTATATATAGTCATACGCTTTTTGAACACTTGATAACTCTTGCAACAAGTCTTTCAGAGTTTGTGTAAACAGTCAAGTTGAAATCGTTTTAAAGACTTTGTCTCGCCCGATTGTTGTCTATTTAATTTTGGTTGGTTTACCTTTGATTGTAAAACATTGTTGAGCATTGCAGATTTCAGTTTTTGCTGTAGGTCATCTTCTCCATAAATGCCATGATCATTTATATCCACATATTCTTGTTTACATGCCTCTAGAATAGAGGGAAATAAAGAACTGCGCTCGCTTTTTTCAGAATTTTCTAACGGTTTCACACATAATTCTTTGAACCACTCTATTGCTAGTGATTTGTCAATTTTTTCATGCTTGCTACTTTCTTTAACTTTTAGAATTTTGATTCCTTCGATTTTTTCCCTGAGTACAAGTTTTGCACAATCTACAAAACGAGAAAAGAAAAAGATAAATAATTTATGTATCATACAATACTTTTTACCGTCCTAAAACAACATGACTTCCTATCTATTTACAAAAGTGCTTTCGTGTTTGTACGGAATGAATCAAATAATTAATTAGTCTTTGAGAAGGCTGTGCCAAGAAATTGCCAAAATCTTAACACGCAAAAGACCATTCATAACGAGCAGACTCATTTGAAGCAGATGCATCGGAAATTTTCCAATCCTATTGATCTAACATTTACTCCGGTGACAGCCAAAGGTCGTTCGCTTTTGTGCCCCATTCAACTCACACTTTCCTGATTTCATTTCATGTTCATTCATCAATAGCATATGAAAAGAAAAGGTGGTTTGTTTTCCAATAAGACAAATATCCACCAGAGAACAAATACGCAGATGTAAGAAACTACAGGTCACCGTATAGTTATCTGTAAAGGCATATGCATGCCAAAATGTAAAACAATTCAAACAAGAAATTCAACGACCTGATTTATGTGAAAAAACAAAAAACGTAAAATAAATATGACAGGAAGCAGCGAAAATCACTGGATAACATGCTCCTGACTTTGCACGAGCAGAACGTGGCGGGGTAACAAGTATTTGCGATCTCTCAACATTCCACTGCCATAGGTCAGTAGAGTAACAGCATATCATAAGAACATAAGAACAAACTGTAGATATCATTAGGATATGGCTTGAGTCACCAGATTGTCACGAAGTAACCCCCCTAAAACCCAACTAATAAAAAGACAAAAACATCGTGAAGAGTGAAACGGAATCCGCTGTTTCGACTACCAATAAATAAGACCATTCATCAGTAAAATACGGAGGAAATCTTTTTTCTTCAGATGCAATTTCTTGATGTTGAAGTAGCTTATGTCCAAGTTTCACACCATTTCATGGAGGTATAACAAAGTGATTGATATTTGAAAAGATAATCCCAGACATGCAAATATTGACTGCAATGTTTTTAGTTCATCTTTTATAAAATAGAAAAAAAAAAGAATTAAAAAAATATATATATTTTCAAATTTTTGCTTCTGACAATATCTTTTTATCATAAAACATTGTTTTGCAAAGATTCATAAATTATAAGAACTTGAAGGGTTGACAAAGATCTTAATGTCTAAAAATGTGTTAACCCCAGACTGTATCTAAAAAAGTCCATTTATTAGTAAAATTCGGAAATAGGGAAAAAAATCAATTTAAAATTTTGTTTCAAACGTTATCTCTTAACCATCGAAAAGCTTTTGCTAAAATTTCAAGAAATTCTATGAAGGTTTTACATAATTGTTGATGACTAAAAAAGTTTAACTCTAACATTTATCTTGTTGTTAACTGCCAATAAAAACCCCGAAAAAACCAAAACTTGTTCTTTTATCAGTAGAATACGGAAAAACGAAAAAAAGATATTTTTGAAAATTTTGATTTGGATACTGATCATGAAAAAGTTTGGTAAAATTTCATGAAGATTTGACAAAGCTATTGATAGATATAAGAATATGTGGTATGAGTGCCAATGAGAGAACTCTCCATCCAAGTGACAATTTGTAAAAGTAAAAAAAAGCTATTGATGTCTAAGGATAACTTTAACCACTTACTGAACTTAAATGTTGAAGCCATCGACGCGGATATTAAGAATAGCTGTGTCTCGCTTCCGCGTCAAAATGTCACAGGCTCGACAAAAATACAATATATACAAGCTATAAGAGTATTCGCGATTACTGAATGCTAGTTCCATTCAAATTACAACTATAGATACATCATGTTTTCCAAGACTAAACGCATACAACGAATTTCGTGTTAAGACCCCAAAAACAGTCTTAGAAAAACAAGATCATGTGCAATGCCAACATATATAAGCCTAAGTTTTGTTTATACGTAGCGACATAATGTAGTATCATAAATGTTCATAACTGTATAGCAATACATATAACATTTATTATGATTTATTACTAACAAAATCAATTATAGTACCGACAAAGACAATATTTAAAGATCTTATGACAGTACCTTAACTTGTAACCTTTAAGAATAAGTTTATTTGAAGGATCAATTAGTTTTCAAAGATTGTATCTGAAACATACGGGATGTTCATTTAAATATAGCTTTTTGTGATGATAGAACTCAATCAATCAGTTGCCCATGAATCGCTAATGCTCCATATGTATAATTACTTCTTACCCTTTCAAAGCATCTGATTATTAGTTCATTCCCAGTGCGTGTAGCTCAATATAATGTTCTTAAAACTGTTGTTATTTTTTTTTCTTTTCTTTTTCTATGGTGTAATTTGTCCTGTCGATATATTTTTTTCTTAGCCACTTTTGTATCTCAACTCTTTTCAGGAACACTTTTTAATTACTAAATAAATAGGCAATATGCATATTGTTTTTGAAAATTATTCAATCGAAAACAAATTAGCTTGTTCAAAAGAATTTAGTAAATGGGATCGATCATTGATATACATCCCCTTAAAATACATGCTCTGAATTTGACCGTGAATGCATATGACTGTATATCGTTAAACAATAGAAGAATACAAAAGATTTTTCTTCCGCTTTTTGTACACAACACCGATTGAAGACATGCATACTCTCTTTTATATACTCTAAAATCTCTATTATATAATTACGAACGTATGGGGTAGTAAATTGAATAGAAAATACAACATGTTGACAAATTTTCATGTTAGTCATTATTATAATAAATAGAAAGAATGAATGTACTATTCTATTTTTGGCATGCTATTCTCCAATTTGACAAGCAATCAAATGATATAAAAGGGTTAAATACCGTCCTTTTATTTAATTCTATTTATATGCTATGCTTGTTTTGTATCACTAGAACACGACTAGAATTTTTCATCTGAACGTGTGGTTGAGATTTTATGGGTAACTCGGTGTGAAATAAGAATTTGATTGAAAAGGAACGATTAAAAACAACTTGACAAATTGTTGAACATCGATTAAACAGAAAATGTATGAACATTATCAAATAGTCTTCACTATTTCTTAAAAAAGGCTTTTGACTGTTGTATTGAGAACTATGACGTAAAGTTGCTTAACAATACTTACATGACGGGTCTACAGATTGAAGCCACGTTATCAACACAACTCTACAGTCCTTGTTTTTCTTGATTACTCTAAAAATGTTTCCAAGGTAATTTAGAGGTTTATCTTTCTTTGGTGTTTTTCTTCCAATATAACACTGATTTTTTTCAAGCGCTGACGCCAGCATCTCTACCTTGTCGCCCTGAGATGAAATTTTATGAGGTGTGTGCGTCAGTAATTCGTTGAAAACCTCATCAATAGCAACTTCAAGTTGAGAATGTTTTACTTTCATTAAAGTTGCCATATCTTTGGCCTGTGGTGTTGTCACATATCTTTTAGATATCAATGATTTAACAATGTTTACATGTATATTTGTACTACTTTTACTTCCTAGTCGACTCTATCAGTCCTGAAGACATAAAGGATCTTTAATATTAAAACCTGGTTATAATTGAAATGATTATTCGCACACAATCAGACTGTACAAAAGTACATAGTATTGGATAACTGGTCCACTTTAATCAAATTATATTTGTTTACCAGACTATCTTCCGTCTTACTGTTTTTGAACATCGGTAAACTGCTGTTGCCTTAATTGACTACAGATGACATCATTTTATAAAGTTTACAAAGTAAGTTACTTCCAGTACTCTTAATTTCTTTCGTATATATTTTATGTTATGATAAGATAAATATTAATGTAGAATGTCGATTTTAAGTGCAGGTGACATTTGATAAAATGCGTGTATAAAGTGATCGTTTTGTCTACATAAGACTCATCAGTTGCACTGGATAAACATGTAGAAATAAAAGACACTAGTTATCAAACAAGATGTGATGACCACATGATTTTAGGTTTCTTTCTCGAGTTTGTGTATTGTCTTTTTAACTGCCGAAATTTTAATATTTCGTGCTCTTTTTTAAAACCTACTGTAGTTAGAAAATGGTCTCCCGCCAGGTATAGAGATCACTATTTGATCGGTTAAAAATGAACACTTCTTTTTTCATAATCATCATCTAAATTTGAAAAAAAATATTGACAGTTATACTTTTAATAACAGAAGTATGATTAAGATTTTTGTTGTACAAAACGATTTAATACTGCTGAAAAGATATAAGTATAAACACCCCGCAATCGACGGAATAACAAAAATAGTTCTAGTCTCCAATTCATTTGATAATATACAGATCAAAATTCTGAAGTTAGTTTATATGCTTCTCAAATAAAACAAACCAGTCATATCCAAGTTAAGAGTTAACAATCATTGGGCTACAAGAATGGCCTCTTAATCCCCACAATGTGATCTTCCTTTAGTCAAACGATGTATGTGAACGTCATAGTCTTAGGCAGATTGTATGCCGCTACTAGAAAAAGTAATTCTGACCAAAGATTTCACATAATTTGATTTGTCATAAATCTTAGTCTAGAATAGTAATTTGATCTGTATATACCGATTGTGTCTTATTCCCGAATATGATATTTTTTCTAAGTGTGGATTCGGATGGTGGATGATGCAAGCATACCAGGAGACGCTTACCCTGTCGAAGGACTCGGTCACGCTCCTCTTGGAGTTTATGCAATTCCTTCAGCTTTTATTTGTTACCTGATTTGTCTCTTCTAAATAGATTTACGAGATTGGAACATCGGTAAACTACTGTCGCCTTAATGTGTTATGATTTCGTCGGCCTCTGTTCAACTTATGAGTGTTGATTCTCCTTTTTATATTTTCAGCCTCTTTTGAAGCTAGTGGAATTAAAAAAAAACATTGTTTCAAAAATTAAATAGGTGAACAATGCGCTTAAATACATTTACTGATTATTTTTGGGTAAATGTCATTGAAATCAATTCACTGGTTTAGAAAGTTGGAGATCCGAACGAGTTAAATATTTAATGGATACACAGATAGCTGTCAACTATTTTTTACACATAAAACTATATGTTTCATGAAATATAAATATCACGATAATTTGAAGGTCGTTCATAAAAGAGAGCATTAGAACATTAAAAAAACCAGAGCCACTGAATATAATTTTGGCCTGGATGAATTTACTTATAATATCGTCTGGATAAGTCAGTAATAGGTTTATTATGGTACATTAATGTTAATTTGTTCCCATAAAAACTGCATTAGAGAGGATCACAATTAATTAAAAAAAATTAGCTGCCTCGAAATTCATTCGACAATGTATGCCAATCGTTAGGAAACATATTTGGATATCTGCATGAAACACACTATTTTATCATTGTACTTCCTTTATGAAAAATTCAGAATAGCATTGACAATTTTAGTCGTTTCAAGAACAAATAACCAAATCGGGTTCAATAGTCAGCAGATCATTTATAAACTTCACGAGTAAAATGCTTTGTTGTGTTTTGAATTAGTGTATACAATGATTTAAAGTCAAACATTAAATTTACCATGTACAGTTTATAGCCGAATGTGATAAAAGGTATTAACATGAATTCGTTTCTACGTTTAAGATTTTATCTTGCTAAAATGAAGATCAATTCAACATAACCCAGGTAAATATAATACCATTGGTATTAAAAACGAATTCAACATAATCCAGGTAAACATAAACCCATTGGTATTAAAAAACAAATTGAACATAACCGAGGTAAAAATGATACAATCGGTAGTGAATATTGGCGTAAAAGAAAAATCATTTCATTTACATTACATTTGCACAGAAAAAAAATCATCAAACCTTTCACGAATTTTAAGTCATTCGTTAAATACCAAGCTATATCGGCAATTTAATCGGGTTATTTTCTTCTGGGATATATTGGAAATTGATAGTTTTGGACGTATTGTAGCATAAGATGCACTGTGAACGCTACTCCTCTGAAACCATATGACAAAAAGTGTTTGTAAACATTTGTTTTTGACTAAACGTTATCATCGTTTCGAATTGAAAATTTTTCCAAAGATTATTAAACCAAGGGTGAAATTGAAGTCATCCCTTCGAAAATTGTACGGTCTCCATCACGAGTTGATTGACCGCTATTGAATATCTGTCTCATTTATGTCGACGGATATGTGTCAATTGTCGTAACCACAACAACGTCCTCTTTTTCTCGAATGTGACATCCTTTTTCCTCGAATATGACCTCACAGAATAAGACATATCCCAGCGATTGTATTTACATGAGCAACACGACGGGTGCCACATGTGGAGCAAGATCTGCTTACCCTTCCGGATCAACTAAGATCACCTCTAGTTTATGGTGGGGTTTGTGTTTTTTTTTATGATTTGTGTTTGTTATACTTTTGTTTGTCTTTTGGGTTTTTCCTTGTATGCCATGAAGTTGTCAGTTTGTCATCTATTTATGAGTTTGAATTTCCTTTTAGGTGTCCTCCTCTCTTTTATGGAACTTCGATGAGTCTTATTATGAAATACTTATAACATTTTTTATTTTTATAGTGGAACTAAAAGCACATAACATTAATATTTTTATAGTGGAATTAAAAGCACAAGATGAAGAATCAATTATGATAATTCAACTCCGAAGACTTTTTTCCAGCAGTTCCAAAGGTGACTCAGATACCATGAAAGAATTAAAAATTCGACTCAAGCATCATCTACCAAAAGACGTTCAAGAATCTGGAAAAGAATTTCAAGAAGTATTTGACGCTTTAGCTTTAGGAAAGAAAATATCTCTCGGTGACTACAGATTTCTAACTGAGGCACTGTTTGACATTCACACAGAAGCAGTAATGGTAATAGAGAAATATCAAACAAAAATCAAAGATATATTAGGTTGGTATTAATTTGAATGTTTCAAAAAACCATATATACATATAAAAGGAACATGACGATGCCTGATTAAACCATCAATGTTCATTTAAAAATGTACTTTTGCAATTCTAAATAAAAACAATTATGCTTTTGTATATATTTTGATGGTTTTTACATCAAGTTTAGAATCGTGTGCATAACAGTGTAGACGAAACCATTGATTGGCGCGCTAAAATATCCCATTGACTGGGTCAGATTAGGTGAACGTTCGTCTGTAACGCCCACTACTCATGACGTATTTATTATAGACATTTAAACTGTGGGGTCACCAAAGGGTCTCAACGCCTAAATAAAATAATTCGAAAAACTAATGAGGAATAACCTTTGTGTTTTGATTTATATTGAATACTTAAACGTTCTTTACTTGTGTTTTTGTTATGTTTTGATAATCAATTCATATGATATCGCACGTTCTTTCAGCAAAAACGGGATTTATCTGGCTTTAAAAGTTACAATGCATGTGTTGATTACTTTTTGCTTATCTTTTTTTCGGACGTCAAAGCGATTTAACAATTGCGGTTGTCCATTTATGTCATCTTTTAACTTTTATCTGGTCAAAATTTTATTTTAGAACGAATGCATGATCAACTTTAAAAAGTGTGCAAACACAAAACATATAGACAAAATATACTTCTGTCCTGTCTTTTTCGTACTTATAAGTTATTAGACAGTAAAAAAGATATTTGGATCAAGCCTTGTGAAATTTGCATTTACGTTTTTGAATAGGTAAAATGTACAGTTTGGTGAACTTTTCTGCTAACTACTATACTTGTGAAAAACCCTTGGCAACAGAAACATATTCAGTTTTTTTTAATCGACCAAATTTACATAGTAATGGACGACTTCGTACATTTTATGATCGCAAATAAATTATGTATATAATATGCAGTGCTCTGTAGTTCCTATATTCATTTTTTTCTTTTGTTAATGGATTTTCCCGTCTTTCTGGGTGTGGTTATTTGTTATTGACTCCTTAAGCTTACTCGCAAATAATTTAAAACCAAGACTTGCATTATAAAAATGTTCAAACAAAGCTTGATTTTCCTTTTTTTTAAACATACATCTCAGCCATAGATAAGGACTTAAATTCGCCAGGTCTTTAATTCAAGTTAGTGAGTTGACCAAAGTAATATTGCGGACCATTTGCCAGTTTCCATGCGGTATCCATGTTTTTTCACTCGCTCTGTTCTGCATCCACTCAACTTTCGTGTTTTTCATAACAAGGCCATTTGAAGCTTTCATGCTATACATAGTGTGTTTTGCTTATTGTTGAAGGTCACACGGTGACCTATATTGCTAACGTCTGTTGACCACTGGAAGGGATTTGTCTGATTGTCTATCACACCACATATTCTAATTTTTATATGCAGTTATATCTATAATAAAATTCAGAATTGAAACGGGGAATGTATCAAAGAGACAACAATCCGACCAAAGAGCAGAAAATTTGTTTTTCGTTAATTGTTTTGTTGTAGATTAGGCCGTTGGTTTTCTCAATTGAATTGTTTCATATTTTTCAGGTCAGGAACTGTTGTAGCCGACTATACGGTATGGGTTTTTCTCATTGTTGAAGGCCATACGGTTGCCTATAATTGAATACATTTAGGACTTTTATCTTATTTAGGAACACTCCCAAACGTGTCCATCCCCCCAAACGTGTCCGATTCCCCCAAACGTGTCTATTCCCACAAACGTGTCCTTAAAAATTGTGATATCGCCCAAACGTGGTCGATTTCAAAGCCCTAAACGTGTCCGATAATTGTTATTTGGTAAAATGTGTCCACTTTAAAACGCTGGAACGTCTGAAAACTTTAAGCGCTATTATATTCTCAGTGACGTCTATAACATTTACGGCAATTCCATAATAGGGGACATTGAAAATGTCGGGTTTTTGTTGGATCCTAAATAAGATAAAAGCCGCATTCAAAAGACATAAATCCTGTGAAACTAAAAAAGGAAAGAAGTAAATTATTTTGTACTAATAAACTGCCGTAATGCCTTACTATATTAATCATGAATGAGGATATTGCACGGCCGGCTTCCTGCAGAAGTGTTTTCTATTTTTTTTCAACAGTTCTGTTTCTTTAAAAGCTCTTGAAATTATAAACTGGTATTCGGTTTTTTTTTAAATCACTTAACAATGCTTAAAGACACACAAACAAGAGACATTGCGTTCAGTGGAAAATATTTCATGCATTATCATGACGACAACATATTACAACAAATACTATAGGGAGGTTCCATAAGAATAATTTCCGGGACTTTGGGATTGTGCCATTATTCCGAGAATTTGGGATTCGGTCTAAATTTGTAAGGTTATAATAGACACTTGCACTAATCGGGACTTGGAATTAAATAATAATTTTTGAGAGCGGGGAAAGACCGCTTTATTTTTTTCGGGACTTCAGTATGATACTCCTTCATTCCCCCTTATATAATAGAGGGCGTTTGAAATAAAAGTTGGGGAAATTCTAACTGCCACTAGATAATATGGGTATATGGATAGGGACAAAAATGTTGCCTTGCAGCATATCACCGACGCCATCCTTAAAGCGTTGTTACAAGGATTTTAATGTGCAGAGATAGGGCATTCTCCCTACACGAGGTATCTGATTTAATATCAACATTATAACATGACATGGCTGTGTACTTTTACATCCCGCACAGCCAAACGGAGGCCCCACTTCGGCACGGGTTATACTATTAGTTTGATAAAGGACTATATTTCAATTTGCAATGAAATAGTAAAAGGAGTATTTTTATGATATGGACACGATTGAGCTTTCACGTTTGTGAGATTGGACATGTTTGGGCGTTAGTATAAAAATGGACACGATTCGACGTTGATAAAAATGACACGATTTGGCGCCCTTTTACATTTAGATATGTTTTGCAGTTCAGTGACGTCATGTGGACACGTTTGGGGGAATCGGACACGTTTGGGGTAAGGACACGTTTCTGAGTGTTACAATTAAATTGCAGATAGTTTCGTAATTAAACGGCTTTAAATCTGTTATACGACAATAATACATAAAAAGATAAAAGGTAAGAAAATTAAGAGACCACAACAACAAAGACCATCGAGTCCTGTCCATAAATATATAGTAAAATAGACGTTTAATCAACAATTAACAACACAAAACCCGGATAGCCGGACGTTTGGCTAAAAATTTAGTGGGCTAATGCAGTTTAACATGCAACCCCTCCCTGGCTAGAAATGATGCAGGCACACAATCCAGTGGGTTAAATCAGTATAACATGCACCCTTCCCAGCCCGAATTTGGCACAATATGTAGCGGTGTATTGCTGTGTGTTTGTTTAATCTGCATTGGCTAGAGGTATAGGGTGAGGGTTGCGATCTCACTAAACATGTTTAACCCCGCCGCATTTTTTGCTCCTGTCCCAAGTCAGGAGCCTCTGGTCTTTGTTAGTCTTCATTTTGTATGTTTTTTAATTTTAGTTCATTTATTTGTTTAGGAGTTCAGTGTGACGTCCATTTTCACTGAACTAGTACACATTTTTGTTAAAGGGCCAGCTGAAGTGCGCCTTCAGGTGCGGGATTTTCTCGCTGTGTTGAAGACCCATTGGTGGCCTTCGGCTGTATTGTTTACTCTTTGGTCGGGTTGTTGTCTCTTTGAAACAATCCCCATTTCCATTCTCTATTTTAACATGTAACCTTTCAAACTTTGTTTGTCTGTCTTGACTATATTTGCAATAAACAATAAACGAAAAATAAACTACACAGCGCAGCTTCCAACAGGATTACAGCAAGAAAATTAATTTTAAAAATGCGGTCAAAAGTCAAAATTTGCCCCCAGCGGAAAAATGCAACAGCTTCATATTCATTTGGAATAAAATAATTGTAATGATTTACACAACGTTACTTTTTCCAATATAAACATTCAAATTATTTTGTTTTTTGTTGTTTTTGATTAATTTACAACATCTTTACAAAGACCACATTTTGACTTCGATATTAAGTAGACCATAACATGTTCATTATCTTTCTTCTGTTGTAAGTTTAACTTAGTTATTTTGTGTCATGAATTGGTATTGATGTCACTCGTATGTTTTTAAATATGAAGAAAGGGGTAGTCCGGTTGTCTTATATGTCAATGAGACACAAAAAAAAAAAAAACGACAAAAAATAAAAAAGGGTCAACATTCATTCTTCAGCAAAAGAATACATCACAAGAATATAATTTTTATAAAAAAAAGACCAAATTCGTGAGACGTTGTGTAGGACTTGAATAGCCAAGACAAACTGATAAATATCTGAATGAATGAATCGATTTATGTAAAAAAAAATCAAGGTATTAAACAAACAAAAAAATAAAATGATTTTTTAATTATCCTGAACTTTTCACAAACAAAACCTACATAAAATTGAGAATGGAATGTATGCATTGAATAAATAGTAGGCCACTCTTTTAAAATGATTACAACGTAGAAGTACTTCTTCTCGTAATCAATAAGATATTTTGTGAATTAACCCCATGAACTTCAAGTTTTTTTACAATGAATAAACGTATTTTTGGATTATTTAATGATATCAGCTCTGAACATTATTATTCTTTAAAATGAAACTGTTGTATGTGATGGTATAAACAAATATTTAAAACAAATATTTTAAAGTGTTGTGAAAAGAAAGTTTCATTTTATGTATCGAAATGTGTAACAAGTGATCATTATTTGAATCCCCACTGGAAGGCCTCTGACAGACTGAGTGAGCGTAAAATCATTGTTATCGATAGCCAATGACAAACAAGTTAAAGGTAACTCATTCAGTATTATAATCAACAAAAGTTTTACGGTTGTCTACGCTGTTATGAAAACGATTCTATATAAATAACATTTTTTACCATGAATTTTATCCCCAGTTAAATACCCACCTCGAGAAGAAAAATTAATTAGAAATGACATACTTCCCAACTGCCCAGGGTACAATAAAATGAATGACTTGAAAAAAATCAAAGTTCATGATTTTTTTCTCAAGGAAAAAGCCATAATGTAAAGAATATTGAAATATAACCACAGCAACGTCAAAGTTTTGGTATATTTTGTATATATATTTGCAAAAGTTTAATACTCAACCACTGTATCTAAAAGGCTTAGAAAACAAAATATTCAGTTAAGGACTGATAACTGCTAGAATTTGAGTTTATGTTCGAGGTAACTTTCAATAATATATTCAAGTTGATATTTTATATAACGGCATGTGAAAATCTGCAAAGGACGAATTAACTAGACTAATTTAACATTTTTCTTTCATGATGTCTTTTATTTAGATGCTCATACTTAAAGGGTGAAATAAAACAAAACAAAGGCAACAACCACATACTAAGACATACACACGTTTTACAAGTGAACATGTGGTTTGGTGTGTTCTTCTGTATGTTCTTTTATTTTTGTAAACAAATACAAATAGATAACATGTTATATTGACTTGGCAGATTCTACAAAATTAATAGAGTAATAGTATACCCTTAGTGTTAAGTAGAGAGTTTCACACACCGGAACAATTTTAATAGAATCAGACAAAAAGACTTTTGAATTATATAATGTAAGCCTTGACCTTGATACTGGAAAATTATTGAATTTCAAAAAGTATCTGAAATTTCGGAGTCTAATGGATAGTGGACCATACATTCATACAAGACATTTGTGACAATACACGTTACATATATATTTACTTTCTTTTCTGAGCTAGTTTGAATCTAATACCTTTTTTGCCTGTTATGTCTGACTTTCTTTCCCCACAATGAATTATTTTTGAAACCGCGAATTCAGGAAGGTGCTGGTAGATTTTGCAGGTTGTCTTTTCGTCATCACCTAGACTGTAATGAAAAAAATCAAGGTTGAACATTTCAACAAAATCGACTGTCATATATGGACACAATAAGGCGGGATCAATTTAATTTGCTGGGAATCAAAATGGAACAAAAGCAAAGAGTGAAGATGATATTATTATGATTGCCCTTCACTGAAATACACCTTTTTAAAATTGGGAATAGTATAGAAACAAATTGGTCTGTTTCATATCTAAGTTTTATATCCCTGAAAACAAGCGTTGATGATCAACTTCATACTAGAACCTATGACAAACGCTATGATTTCCGTTTTCCTACAGTTAATTTCACTTTCTTGACCATTGCACCTGATTATGTGGTTCACGTTTTTTCAGTTGACACAGTATGCCATAGTATACTCATCTAGGTTGTAATCCCCCCAAAAAAACGTGACGCAAGACTGTTTACGTCTACTTGGTTTTTATTCATCTGAAGCGGTTTTGGCTTTCAAAACGTTTTTTCCGAGTCTACTTACTTAAGGGAGGTTATTCAGGGTTACTGTCGTGTGCAAGGACGCTAGTTTCATACAATTAGTACAATCTGAACTTAAAGTGAAAAAGACACTTTATAAACTTTGTGCGTTCGAAGAGTTTTCTGGATTTACCTTCCTCAGAAACGCTCAAACCTAAACATCTGAAAGTGAGGGGTGTGTAAACGAAGAGACACATTAAGGGCTATATGACAAATAAAAAAGACTACCAATTACAAGTAGCCAAATTCAACAAAGGTCAACTTTACCTGAGGTTTGAAATGTCTCCAGCAAGATTATCAAATAGACCGACTGAAATAATCACTTTTCAACACTAGATTTTACCAATTTGTTGAATGTTACAGTTTTTTCAAGTTTTTCAACTTACAACAAACATTTTAACTCGCAAGGTAAGATATGCTCCCCCTTATAACGTACCTAGTTTCACTGCGATTGGAGCTAAAACAAACCTCCAGTTGTTGTCTTTTTACACCCCTGGATATATGTTAACTAACATCTGTATTCTAAGCAGTCTTAGTTTAAAGTAAGTTATGTTAGTCTCAATGATGAGCTCATAATAGTACAAATACACAAAATCAATTTAAAAATAGAAACTAAATCGATACAATTATCATATGAATAAAAGCAGATATTGGGCATCCTACAATGAGTTAGCTATTCAACGACAAAATAGACAAGAGGCATCAGTAGATTAACAAAGTGTATAAAACATGTGATAAAAACACAAAAAGCATCTGTAAAATAACGGTATAACAGATAAGAAATTCACACGATAAAACGTTTAGTTAGTTACATTTGCATGCAGTTGAAAGTCTTGTTTGTAAATCGTTTGGTGGTTATTTCAATTTCGTTAGGAACTTTGAAATTCTATAGCTAAGAAAAGCTCGTGCCAATTTTTCAATCAAATTGAGAAATGAAAATGAACAACAATCACGAAATATGTAGCTAAAACAAACTAACAAAATATCAATCAGTCTTGAAAGCTGACTCAACTCCTGGACTTTCTTGATCTTTAGTGTCAAAACAATTACAACTTTCCAAGTGATATACTCGACTATTGACTCAAAGTGTATGGATCAAGTCGAATATATTTTACTTTAACGTACCTTCTCAACTTACACCTTGATTTTATATCATTATAAAGTGGTTTCAGAATATCTGCCATAAACTGAGAAATGGTAATATTTAATGTAAATAGAGATCAAGGATACTTTTTATAAAGTATTGAGCATTTCTGGTTGCAGTTTAAGGTGTACGTCTCAGATTAAAGGGAAAAATATATGTTCAAGAGTGAGTGTCACAGATGATAATTTTTATTTTACAATTTGATGATAAAATAACGTTTTCAGCTTTAACTAATAAATAATAAAGATCGCATTATTAGTGATAGCAAATTAGACATAACGGTTTAATCAGAATCTCTGTAATATAGATATAATGAATAAGCGTTGATTCTTGAAAAAGAAACCATGAGCCCGGAGGGAGAATGGTTTGTTTTTCATGAATCAACGCTTATCCATTGTATCTATAACTTAAACTATTGTGTTAATGTATTTTCAAAATCAAGGCCTTTTCTTAATTAGAAGGTATTGTAAGTGAGTTTAAATAACCATGGTATCATGTTCAACGATGCATTACTAAATATAAGATCACAACTATCTGGTTAGATAAATACAAATATAACACAACACGTCTGCCTTTAAAATATCAGGCATCTGAATATTATCTGTGTTACAAAATAAGACATATTCGAACTAATTTCTAATAAAATTGAGAATGGAAATGGGGAATGTGTCAAAGAGACAACAACCTGACAAAAGAGCATATATAAAGTATAAGTATGTTACCGAAATTTCTAGCAAGAAGCATAATTCTAGGCACATGACGATTTACTCGCATAGGAATTTGCGAATAAACATTTGTAAAATTGTGTAGTAAAACAGATGAAATCTTACTATACTTATAAAACAAAAATGGACAAATTGAATGTAATCATTTTCGTTTCAAATATGTGAAATAGCCAATAATAATCCAAAAATAAACCGTAAAACTCGCTATTATTACAAAAATATCCACAATTACATACAAAATAAGAAAAAAACAGAAAAACTAAAGAATAGGGACAACAAAGAGAATACAGGGATTCGAACCTAAACCGACAAGTCCCTACCTTTAACTTGACTCTTTAACTCATTAATCTTAACCATGCTAACCTCGCGGCTACCAACTTATACTATACGATTGCCTATTATGTATATATAAAGGTAAAAGCCCTGTGTGTCCGTTGTATATCATATGTTCATTTATATATATACAATAGACATTTAAATTGTAACCAATTGGTAGCCGAGAGGTTTCGTCGATATGTTGATGTCAGTCACACATAACAGATTTCAAGAACGGGTTCGATTCCCAGTGAAGGATTACAAAAATTACAAAAATTAAAGGTAAGTTTATAAATTAGTTCCATTAGTGAACAGAAATCAGTAAATTAGCTAATTCAAACTTAATGATATTAGGCACACAAAGGAAGCAATTGAATATAATTTGGTGAATCCATTTCAGCGACAGATTTAGAAAGCGTTGATTCTAGAAAAAGAATCCACGGTAAATGAATAGGCTGACGCCACGACAATGGTTTAAGAAATATTATACTAATTTTTTAACACTCATCGGAAAAAATAAGATCAAAACAAAATGTATTATCATAAATATATGACGTTAACAAGGAAGGTCTTAAGCAAACGGCCAAGCTATTTGATGGTTAACTTTGTCTGAAAGAGTTTTTCTAAAACCAAAAAAATATCTATTGATTTAAAAGCGCATTTCACAAGTAAGCTTCCCATTTTAATAAATACATAAACATTTCTCCGATAATGCACTGCACTTTGATGATATGTTATTGAAATGAATAGTACAAACTGATCTAAGTGGTTTTTCTGCGATTGTGTTATAAATTTCGTCATTTATTGTTTTTATTTTAGATTTTAACTTTCAACGAACATCTCACAATGCATCTATTTATTTGAGATATTCTGATACCTTTAACAATCGTATTATCTTTTTTTTTCAGGAAATAACGAGGTTAAAAGTAAGAACATAATGCATGAAGCTGATAAAATTTCAGATTTGGAATGCACTGAGACAGAATCTGACATAAAAATCGACGTTTCAGATATTGTTGAGAAACATACTTTACAATTGCAGGAAAAGTTTTCAAAAATAGGATCACATAATTTAAAAGCAGCCCAAGTTGTGAAACCAAAGACCAACTAATCGTTTAAAAAAGTCTTTAGGAACCATAAATATCTCAAAATATGTTCAGACAAAATACTATGCATTGCTTGTAGTCATTCAAATTGGTTGTTGCAGAAAATCATAAATCTTTCATAGTGATTTATTTGAAATGCACTCAAAACTTACCATGTTGTCAAAGTTCGAATCACATCGCAGCTATTTCATTTCTGACCAAATATACAGCATATTATATTTTGCACAGGAAGTGAACAAGCAATGCAGTAAGAACATATAATTTTTTCATCATCAATTGAATTAAGTGACTCATCTTACTAATGTGTGAGATATTTTACGGGCATTTAATGTCGGTGTATCCTTGACTGGACTGTATATACATGTATATGTCGTCATGCACTATGCATAATTATTTACCGTTTACGCATAATAATCTCAGATTGTACAGTATATCAATATTCATTCTATTGTAGATATTTGATTTGTCTATAGGTAATAATGCATGTATTGATAAAGACATTACTTATTTTCCCTATATTCAGGTTTTCAGTAACAGCTCTCAGTTACCAGCAATTACCAGCGGTTATTGGGAGCGAAGCATAAAAAAAACCCCTCCCCCCCCCCAAAAAAAAAATAAAAAAAATTGAAAAGCAACTCTTATCATATCTGGTGACAAGATAATATTTATTTTTCTAGCACTTGAAAGATGTATATAGAAAAAATCATCACCAGTATACCAATTGTGAACTGAAACGGTTATTTTGATCTGAACAACTCTTGAAAGACGAACAATAAATTATTACCTCATTTTCATTTTTCAGTCAGTTTTCGGATTTGTCCACTACAGTAAATTCAGTACTGTTGATACATTTCTCTTGCAATCAATTAGGATCTGTTCAGACCATATTCATTAGATGCTATTTACATGTTCACATTAACATCATACTGAATGTCTTAAGTGCTATTGAATAGTACTAAATTGACAGCAAGCGAATTGTCTGAACAGTACTGAGTTTACGCAGTGAATAAGACTGAAAATTAACTGAAAAGCTGAACATGACTTAATGAGTTATTTTTCAGACTTTTTAGATGCTGTTAAGATCAAAATAACCGTTTCAGACTAAAACAGTTTACTAGCGAGAGTAAAACTTGACAATGCTTTGCTAGGAAACAACAAAGCAAGATGATGCAGCCAACTTTATTGCAGATAAGACCGAGACATCGTGATTAAAGTTTCGCTATTTTCTTTTACATTTGATAAACAGTAGATAACGTTTTTCTATGTACATTTTATGAGCCAAATTATATGTCTTATTCTTTTATACAACGTTGTGCTATCTTCTACCCGGAATATAATGAAAAATAATTTGAAGACCAAATACCTTAAACAGATTCTGATACTAGGGTTCTAAATGCTAAAGTTCAAGTCATCCCTTCGACATTTAATGTACCCCATCAAATTTTGCTTGAACGAAATAAAATATTTGTGTCATATATGACCGCGGATGTGCGCAACTTGTCGTTGACGTAATTTTGTCCTCTTATCCTCGATTGGACAACACATAATGCGACTTGTCACAGGATTTTTCCTGTCTTAAGCGACATAATGAGTGACGCTATAGGACAAGGGATTGCTTTCCCTAACGGAATATCAAAATTATACCTACAGTGAGGTTTGCGGAGCTCAATCTTTTGTTTTCTATTAAGTTTTATGTTAAATGTTATTTATAAAGATAAAGATGATATCTTCTAACTGAGTTATACAAGTTTGTGTCCTTTGTATATAGAATCTATCGCATTGGACTTGATATAAAGTATACCAAAGTACAGTTAGGGATGACTCCTATCTTCACTTAAACACGGCAATTGACATTGAATTTCGATTGAAAACTAAAACTTAATCACAAGATGGTTTCAATTTTACTCCCC
The DNA here is from genome assembly GCF_021869535.1 of Mytilus californianus. NCBI lineage: Eukaryota > Metazoa > Mollusca > Bivalvia > Mytilida > Mytilidae > Mytilus > Mytilus californianus. Next base: position 22,995,552 of record NW_026262679.1, on the reverse strand, counting down.
ATAAAAGTCAAGGCTAACCCTGTTCATTATGTTTGACTTGCCTGGGTAAAGACAGTTTTTGGCGATTATCCAAATCCCCCGTTCTTAGTCGATACATTTAAAGATTTTTTTATAGAACTAAGGCATTGCACGTTTATTTGCTCAATTATACCATTTCACCTACCCGAAGCGGAGGAAAGTTAATTTTAATTGTTATTGTGTGTTACACTTATAGGTTTTGTCTAGAACAATTGTACTGTTTTTCTGTACAAATGTCATTACCTCCAGTCGTTTTGAGTATGAATATAATAATCATATGTACCACTGATCATAAACCAAGTAATGAGGTATGATTGCCAATGAGACAACTAGCCACCAAAGTTCAAATAAAGTGGATGTAAGCATTTATATATAAAAAATTTGGTCAACTTCAAATGATGGCAAACAATCTACCATGTGTGGGATCTTTCGGTCCCAGGTTATTAGAGGAGCTACGTTCATAAGGTGTCATTGTGGTAGAATATTTGCCAAAAAGTCAAATAATTCCACTAAAATGATAATATAAAAATGCATACTGTATGGACAACTACATTTGATGATAATCAATTTTACTAAGTATGCAAGCTTTTTGATAAACTCGATTTGCGTTTACAACGCGTCAAAGTGTTACAATAGTCCAACAAATAATTAAAGCCAATAACCCTCGTAAACATTGTTCAATCAAACTAACGGTATATTACAGTCAAGAGAATTTAATGACAAATATTCCTATTTTTGTCAAATGATCTCTGAATTCTGATGCGTTTTGGACTGACGGGCGGAAAAACAAGCGAACAAACACTATAACTATACCTCATGAGGCGAGAGCAGCGGGGACGATAAGCACACCGAATGCACGAGTTAAAAGCAAACGAACGAATTAATAAAATAAATAAAGAGGCGTCATCTGAAACAGGTTAACCAATCGACATAAAATTAATATGATTATGATAATTGATACGAACATTTGAACAAAATTATCTATATATTAATATCTATCTATATTTTCTGTCAAAGGGTATCAAAGGAGTTGTGGTGATAAGTAGTCATTGTGGTAGGATAGTAAAGTCAAGTCAACCAACTCTCGTAAAAATATGCACAATGACGTTCAAATATTATCAGCTACATGTACATATCATGGCAAACAGACATACCAAAATAATTGAAAACAACAGGTTTAATAATTTCATGCGTCCGAAGCGCTTTTCTGTATTTACATTCATCAGGAACGCTCAATGCCAAACATTTGAAATCCGAGGAATGTATAAGTACCGAAACAGTTGAAGAGCTATATAACAAAAATACCTAAACCAAATAGCCAAATTCATCTAAGGTCAACTTTGCCTGAGGGAGCTGAAACCTTAGTTTCTTTATAATTTCAAAATTTATAAACGGACAATTTTAGAAAAGTTTGTTATAAATTTAGTCAGTACCGAAGTACTGACTACTGAGCTGATGATACCCTCTGGGACTGATAGTCCACCAGCAGAAGTATCGACCCAGTGATGTAAAAAATTGAAAACAACACGTTAAATAATGTCATGCGCCCGAAGCGCTTTTCTGGATTTACCTTCATCAGGAACGCTCAATGCCAAACATTTGAAATCCGAGGGATGTGTGTGCTTTTTGTCGAACTCAAACAGTATCATAGATTATGCGTTCACAAGGTATCATTATTTTACAATAGTCCAATAAATGGCCAAAGTCCCATAACTTTTGTTAAAGTTTTCAAATCAAGCTGATGGTATAGTATGTTCACGATTATATGATGACAAATAATCCCTCTAGGTATGCAATCTTTCGCGATCTTGATTTGTTGTGTTTCCAACTAACGAATTGAAAGTCTGATTGACGAGCAGAAGGACGAACAAAGGATATATTACTATATTCATTGCGACGCGAGCGGCGGGAAAAAATATGAAAAAAGCCGAGGAATCATTATACATGTATATAGTTTTATTATAAATATTATTATAACATTGATTGGATAATTGTGATACATTTGTATCTCTTTTTTTTGTTTTTTTTTTTGCTTTCTACTTAGTTTCAAACCATTTTGACAGCAGTAAGTACTTCAGAAATGAGATAGTCTTAAACAGCATATATGTGACATGTCGTAAGGTTAACACAAACAGATCTCATGATGGCATCGATTACCCGGACTCATGAAACTCATTTTTCGGTAAAAAAAAAATCATTATTCCATATTTGGCTACCGAGCTCACCTCCGGTTTTTTAAGGGGTTCGTGTTGCTCAGAACGTTTTGTTCTGTCTTGTATTGTGCAGAATGATTGTCATTTGTATAAAAATAAGGAGATGTGGTAAGATTGCCAATGAGACAACTATCCACCAAAGTTCAGATGAAGTGGATGTAAGCAATTATAGGCAACCGTACGGCCTTCAACAATGAGAAAACCCCATACCGTATAGTCGGCTATAAAAGGCCCCGACATGAAAAATATGGAACAATTCAATTGAGAAAACGAATGGCCTTATGTATAACAAAACAATTTACGAAAAACAAATATGACAGACAGGAACCAACGACAACCACTGAACTACAGGCTCTTGACTTGGGACAAGCACAAAGCATAAAGAATGTGGCGGTGTTAAACATGTTTGTGAGCGCTAAACCCTCCCCCGGTTTTCTTTTGACTTGTGAGTTTTGAACGTCCATTTGATATCTTTTTAAAAAACAATCTGCAACATTTTTTAAGTAACATGTAAGCAAATATATTAGAACATTAATATATATGAGTTAATATGGTTATAGATTAAAAGATGAAAGTTATTTTGACATTTTTACCTTTTATGTCTGTTTGTTTTATTCACGCATCGTTGTCAATATAATTGAATTTGATGCGACTGTCATACAAGTGATAGGTTTAGCGCTATAAAACCAGGTTCAATCCACCATTTTCTACATAAGAAAATGCCTGTTCCAAGTCAGGAATATGACAGTTGTTGTCCATTCGTTCGATATGTTTGTGCTTTTGATTTTGCCATTTGATAAGGGACTTTCCGTTTGAATTTTCCTCGAAGTTCAGTATTTTTGTGATTTAACTTTTTACATATATTTGAAGAGTGTTTTAACTGTAGAAGTATTGATTAACTGCTGTTTATTTTGAGTTTTCTATTTGTTTAAAGAGGGTCATGTATTTACCTACGAATTTAACCGGAAATACATCACTTAATTTAAGTTAGTTCATTATAATTGCATCTCAATTTCTTAACAAATTCATTGTGTATTAATTTCAGACTTTTGTTCTATTCATTTGTATTATATTTCATTTGCATTATTAGCAAAAAAGAAGTAGGACAACCAAAGTACATTTAAGTGGATTTGTTTTTTACATTATTGGTATTATCAATGAAGAATTCAGTGTCTTCTCGTGAGGACTCACACTATCTCAATATATACTTTTATTGAAAAAATCTTGAAACATGCAGGGAAACACTTGGGACCAAAACATTCTTAAGATGAGGAAAGAATGACAATAATTTAGCTTAAGGGGAAAAGGAAAAGACAAATAACAGCCCATATAACATCTACAGGATACTAAAGATTAAGTAACACAAACTAAACTGAAACCTTGGAGAGAACTCAGATACTATGGAAGGTTAGAAGTGTCTGCTCCACTAGCAAAACAACTAGTGTTGCTATTGTAGTTCTGGAAAGCAATAAGAATTCACATAGTTGCCGATTGGTATAAGAGTCTTGATATGAATATATATATATATATATATATTAATTGTCTTACCCTTTTACATCCCAATATGTGACATTTTGAAATAAAAATACCAAAAGTATTGAGAACAGAAGATATGCAAGAGTTTCGACCTATAGAAATAACAAAGACATTAGAAAATAAAACCACTATAAATTTGAATTCGGGTGCTCCGGAAATGTAATAATTTCCTGCGTCATAAGTAGTTCTCGTCGTGTTACTTGTGAAATGGAAATATTTAGTGATACTTCTGATTCAGTCCTGTGACAAAATCATAACAAGAGGACAGGTTATTGCTAAAATAAGGGTTTTATGAGTATTGCCAAACCCAGTGGGAAATACTTGGAAAATCTGGTCTTTGACTGGGTTTTACAAGGCAATACTTGGCAATACTATAAGTAATATGACATACTGGTTTGAATCTTTAAGAGAATTCAGTAATAAATTACAAATGCAATACATAAAAGATAGACATAAATATAAGACATAAAATTTTGGTTTATTAGCTCACTTGTTTGCGATTTATTTTAAGGTGTATAAACTCATACCAGGCTTGAAATTTTGTACACAAGACGCGTGTTTCGTCTCCATAAGACTCGTCATTGACGCTCGATTCAAACAAATTTAAATAAGACTATTGAGGGATCAAAATGTTTGCCAAATACAGCTATGTCATCTATTCCTGTGGTAGAAAATCCATAGAATTTCGGAAAATCGCAAAGTTTGGTTAACTGTTAATTCATAATTATGACCATATCAATAATACTTCATGTCAACAAAGAAGTGAAAATTTGAGAAAATATTGGTTCAGCGCAACTCTTTAGACAAACATAAGCACAAATATACCAATCTGTAAAGTTTCCTCAATAAGCGTCATAGATACATGTAAAAATCTATTAAATTTCCATTTTGTCTTAATTATTAACATACAGCCAAAGCACATATTTTTTTTATATTTTTAACTAATATTTAGAATAAACGATTAATTATATGAAAGAAAAATGATTATTCAACAATCTAATTTTCATTTAGTGTTGAAAAATTGTTAGCATAGTTACAAAGACACCACGAATTAATTAGCCTTATTAATTTACTACTCTGTTATTGGATTTAATATGATGAAAACTGTATGTGCTATACAGAAGTGTCAACTCGGCCAATATTGATCTTTTTCGTATTGGCCAAGTTCTGATTCGGCCGATACAGGATTTCGGAACATCTCTGTTTTATTAGATCGAAAGTCATTATGAACATAAAAGTAATGTGATCTGTCGTTTGGAAGGCGCTACTTTATCACACACCATAAACAAGCCGAAACGTTCAGTGTGGCAAATATTTCAGGCTGAAGACGGCCGAATTCATTAAAAAAAGTCTTTTGTAAGCAGATATTTCAATCATTTCAGGCTTGGACAGCGATAGCATTTCTTGTCGACTCTTTAACTATTTAAAAAATTTTATCAGTTAAATGCGTGCAAATCAATTTACTGTTTACTTTCGCTTCTCATGTCTTGGTAAGGTGTCCATTTTTTTCATTTGAAGTCAACAACAGTAATTACACTATAAATGTTTATATAATTAGTCATAATGTCTATACACTATATAAAGCGATTGGTCTCTTTAATATAATTCTGCCCTTTGGTGAAAATAACGTGATTAAGTCCATATTATACATGTTATTACCATACATCAGAGTTTTCAGATCAGTAGAATAATATATTTTCTTTTCTAAGTTAAAAAATAAAGTATTCCTTTGAGCTGTATAACTTTTACACGAGAGGAAATAATGTTGAGTATTTTCATATAAATATCCACATTCACACATTGCGTTGGGTTTAATATTTGCATGATACAGATCCATGTTAAGCGCACTGCATTTATTTCGTAATCTTGCGTGCAAAACATTTAAATATATATTGCCAAATGTGTAATATGTAGGGGGTTAATTGTTTTTATAATATTTCTGTGTAATTTTTAATTTAAACATATTTAAAGAGAGTTCATTTCTAATACTTATATCGAGAGAATTCCACAGTTTAATACTAGATGGAATAAAGGATTCTTGATAAAGGGACAATCTGCTGGGAGTTTGATATATATTTTGACTACTTCGTAGATTGTAATTGATTGTTTCTGCAACGTTAGGAGGTATTAAATCTAATAAATATTCTGGAACATCCTCATTCATAATTTTGTAAAATGGAGTTGATTTTTTAACTTCTCGTCTAATCTTTAACTTTTCCCATCCCGGTTCTAAATAAAGTGATTGAGTGCTAGCGTAGCTTGTTAGACCAGTTTTAAAACGTGCTGCTTCCAGTTATAATTTTTTTAATCTTTCTGAATTCAATTGTCTGCAATTATCCCAAAATTCAGAAGAATATTCAAGAACGGGCCTAACAAAAGTTAAATATATGTTTTCTAAATATTCCCTTTTAGTCCGTTTCTATGTATGTTCGCGTTTGTTTTTGTTGCAGTTCAGTGTTTCTGTTGTTCCGTTGTTTTCCTCTTATAGTTGATGTGTTCCCTTCGGTTTTAGTTTGTAACCCGGATTTGTTTTCGCTTAATCGATTTATGACTATTAAACAGCGGTATACTACTGTTGCCTTTATTTAGTCGGAATTTAAAACGTCTAAGAACATTTAATTGTTTGAAACCTTTTCTATAAGTAATCTATATACTTGGTCCACTTGCAGTCACTACTGAAAAATAAACCTAAATGTTTGTAACTAGTAACTGTATCTACCTTAACTCCGCCAAAATAAAAAAATCAAGTTATTTTTTTATACTTAATAACATAATATTAGTTTTATTTGAATTGAATTTAACTGACCAATCATATGCCCAGGAATTAATGTTTTGTAAATCGATATTTATCAAGAGTAATTTTATCTGGAGCAGTATGTCCAATAGATGTATCGTCTGCAAACATTGTATTTAATCAAATCATACCATCTGCAATGTCATTAATGAAGATTAGAAATAAAAGGGGACCCAGTACCGAGCCTTGTGGAACACCAGCTTTAAGATTGCCTAATTCGGAAATTGCCTCTTTTAATACTACCCTCTGAGTTCTATTAGTTAAGTAACTTTCAAGCCATAATACAGCCCTTGGATGGTGTAAACTTCCAAAAAAAAAACGCGTATGGTGTATTGGTGTATGGCATATGATGCAATGGTAGAAGGTGTATGGTGCTATGGTGTATGGTGTAAGGGAAATGGTGTAATGGTGTAACGTGTGATCGGGAATGGTGTGAATGAATGGTGTACGACATTTAAAACTATGCAAAATATTGCTAAGAACTGATTTTTAATTTTATACATTAATTTACAATATAGTAATCAAAATTCGTTTTTTAAAATAAATAAATAATTTTATAGTCGCACGCTTTCTTTGAAATTAAATTTGCATTATGGTGTAATGTGTAAGGTGTATGGTGCAAAGGTGTAACGTGTATGGTGTAATGGCACAGGGTGTATGGACTAATGGTGAATGGTGAATGGTGTAATGGTGTATGGTGTTAGTGGGAAGTTTACGCCATCCAAGGACTGTAACAGCTTGCCTTTAATCCCATATCTTTCTAACGTAAGAAGTAGGCCCCTTATCCAGACTCGATCGAATGCCTTGCTTACACCAGCAAATGTTAAACTTGTATAAAATTCATTGTCTGAAGCATACAAGATAGAATGGTACATCTCAATTAGTTGATAAAAAGTAGAGCAGCCAGGTATGAAACCAGACTGAAATTTATACAAAAGTTTACTAGAAACTAAATGATTGAACATATGTTTAGATATTATTTTTTTCTAGTACCTTGCTTAAGCAAGAAAGAAATGAAACTGGTCTGTAATTAGACGGCATTGACTTATCTCCATTTTCAAATAAAGGAATAACATATGCCAATTTCCAACCGTTAGGAAATATTTTTTGAGAGAGCGATTTGTTTAATAGAATACATAAGGGAAGTGCAATTTCATTTTTAACTGTTATCAGCATTCTATTACTGATTTTGTCTGGCCCAACAGCTTTATTTAGATCTAAAGTAGAAATAATATCTTTAACTTCTTTTTCAGTTACAGTAATTTCTGACAAAACGTTATTATCTCTATCATCGAAGTCAGGCAAGTTTTTTGTTTTCTTCATCTAAGCTAGCTATAGAACAAAAATATCTCTTTAGAATATCAACTTTTTTTTTGCGTCATAAGAAAATTCAAAATCATTAGTAGGGTTTTGCAACGGCGGAATATCATTAGAGTATCTGTCTTCCTTTGATAAAGAGTTTCTGATTTTCCAATATACTCTACTATTTTGTTTGTTTAAGTTCATTTAAGTTTTCATTAATATTTTCATAAAAGTTTGTTTAATTTGTTTCTTTATATTATTCACTCGATTTCTTTGGTTTTTAAATTTCGTTTCATTTGTAGTGCTTTTATTTTTTAAATTATTTTTCGAAATCTGCCTCGTTTTCGTATTTCTTTACGCAGTTTTGAATTAAACTGTGAAACCGACTCCTGTCATCTTAAAAATTCATGCGAAAAAATATTGCAAGGTTAATGGACGTTGATATCATTATCAAGTAATTTATTCCATTCGACCTCTGAAACCATCTCTTTCATTAAATTATAATCACCTCTTTTATAGTCCCTTATTGTACGTTTGAAACTCTTCGAGTTACTAAACCCGCTTCTGACTGTAATGTAAGTACCTTCAAATCAAGGCGCCGCTTTATATAAGTGCTACTTTTATAATACATAACTCCATCCAGGGAGTGCAATTTTTCTTTAGGAATAAAAGGGACCAAATGAGTTTCTGAAAAAAATATGATATCAAATTTTCCATAACATTTGAAATATAATTAAGTTTGTTTCTCAAACTGCGTATATTACAGTATATTATAGGAGTTATTTGCCATAAAATGTTTTGATTTAAGGTTAATTGATTATTACTTCAACTTGGTACATGAAAAATGCCATAGGGTCTTTTACAAAATGTTTGGTGACCTTTAAACTTGAAAAATGTCTACTGGCAGTGAACCGGTGTAAACCGAAAGTAGCCATTTTTGCATTTATTTCACTTAAAAATACCTAGAAACCATATATTTTCTAAATATACATATATAAATCTATCATTTGAGACCGGAGGTGACCGTCATTGAACATTAAATGGCTAATTATCTCCCTATTACTGACAAAAGTATATAGAAACCATATATTTTTGGAATCATATGAGACCAAAAGTGACATTTTCTAAACCGGATGTAGCAAATTATCTTTATTTCAGACAAAAGTTTATAAAAACCATATATTGATTGAATGAGTATGAAGAAATCTATGATTGGACACCAATAGTAAACCCGAGTAAACCGTAAGTAGCTTCTTAGCAATCATTTAGAAAATTGATGTGGAAAGACCTTCAATTGTTGTCTGAACAATTGGTTATTAATTCTATAAATAATTCTTTTTTTGCAAATACTTTATTATTGATATATGAGTTAATAGCTTTTTAAAAAACATCATGTCTTTAAGTTGGAAAAAATACTTTAACAACACGCATTCTAAACCTTCTATATTGTTCTATATCGTGCCCTTGCACTCGTTATAAAACGAAATATCGGAATACAAACTTTAAGCAGATTCCCAAAGAGTTCTTCTCTTATTTACACAGAATACTGTAACATTTTGATTTTTTGTGCCGTGAATTTTTCAAATGATAACAAATTTAAAGGTAGAAACAAAGGACTTATTTTTCAAACCCTAAGATAATACCTATTTAGTTTAGCCAATCGATGAATGTTCAAATTCGCGGTTAAGATAAATTTATAATAACGAAATTAACGTATTTACGTACAGTTAAATAATGTTCATCACAGTAGAAAAATGCTTGAACAATTTCAAGTGTAGTCCCAATTATCTCGTCAGGTAATGAATGCAGATATCAAGTTTGCCCATAAAACGCGTAAATGGCATCAAAATCAGCGTATAGGAAAAGAGAATGTTTTGCAATGGAAATGATATGAAAATAGCGGATTGGAGCGATTGCCGCATTTGATATTATTTCTTAACAAGTTAAAAAAAAGCCAGATTAAAATGCAATATATATTTTTTTTACAGTTTTCAACCAAGGTTAATACAGTGAAGCGTACAGTAACAGAGCCGATAACGTAAAATTAACTTAAAAGAACCTATATTTGAATATGAGAAACACAGGGCGAGGCCATAACATATTGTATCTGTGGGAAATATATATACTCAATATGCAGGTAATATGTATTGACGTTAAAAATTGGAAGTTAACGATTCGGAAAATTAAAGTCATCTCTATAGTCGTATAAATGATTTCTCAATGAATATGCAATTAACATAGCAACTAAACTTTAAATATCTAATGAAAGGAAAATCTCATTAAAATATTCTGTATTCACGCTTCGCGTACAAGGATCTAATAAAATCCCATTATATGTTCTGTTTTAAAGACCTTTCGGGTTTGTCATTGTGATAAACATCGTCAAAAATATGAAGGTCGAAATTCACTGGCTAATGCATTAGTTACCAGAAGAGGAAGAATAACATAGTGTTGTTATATTAGCAAAAGCAAAGCGTGGGCACAAATCTATATTCTAATTAGCTTGTCAGCAATGCGTGGACATAGGATCTATATGTTAATCATCTTGATGAGAGAACATCATCTATCATGTCCAACGTGAATTTGGCGAAGAAGTGTGCTTTTGCGCATATGTTATAAATAAAGATTGCACACCACATTCAAAAAATGTAAACAACTGGAGCTTTGCACTTGGTATTATCTCTATTTTCATTTGTTTCACAAAATAACTTTGCAGAAATTATGTCATTTATTTTTTTAGCAAATCGACTTCGAAAAATGACGTCACCGTTTGATATCATGATTATATTATGTTTTATGTTATTTAAAAACATCTGAATCTGCGTTTCGAGCGTTTATGTTAAACATAATCACTGTCATTCATTATCAAAATAATGGCAATGTTTAGCGGCTATTATAACAGTTAGGATATAATATAATTCAAAGAATCTCAGTAACAGTTACTAAAATCTAAGTTACTAATTATTTCAAACATCCCTCATACAAGTAATTAACATGTATCAACATGCTATCAAGTGATCAATAATAAGATTTCACAAGTAATGAACATGTGCTTTATTGCTAAGTAAATGGAAATGCTTCTAGTTTGACACTAAGAACTCTAAAATTCCATCAAATTGAAGCTTAATTTCTATTTACCTACAAAAACTATAATTCTGGTATTCTGCTCTACACGTGGTACCGTCGTGTTACTCATGTAAATACAAAACTGGTCATAAGTTTAACTCGCTATGTCTTATTCCAGCAAAAGGAGACCGCATTGTGGTTACGACAATAGGAATATATCCGTCGTCATCTGTGAAAAATTTAGCCATAATGGTCAACCAAATTGTGATGTCCGTAAAATTTTCGAAGGGATGATTTCAAATTCACCACTTGGAACTCTTGTTTTACTAGCTTCCTTGTAAGCAGCAACCTTCTATCAGGGAAATCATGATAGAAAATGCAAGCTCTCGAATATCTTATGAAATGGGATATATATATACTCCATATGCAGGCACTGCTGGAATGTTACTAAATAGTTATACAAAGTTTACAATCGGGAAGCTGAAATTATTTCTTATTTGGAAGGAATTATTTCAAATTCACCACTTGGAACTCTTTTTTTAATAGCGTCCTTGTAAGTAGCAACCTTCTATCAAGGAAATCATGATAGGAAATGCAAGCTCTCGAATATCTTATCAAATGGGATATATATAGTCCATATGCAGACCCTGCTTGAATGTTGCTACATAGAAATACAAAGTTCGCAACCGGGAAGCTGAAATCATCTTTTTGTCGTAAAGTTTTCTTCTCAATCGCCTCTGATTGTTAATTTCTAGATGTAGGTCAAGATATGAGGCAGACTTAACTGTCTCTGTTGTATCCTATATTTCAAGTTCGATTGGATAGGTGCGTTCAAAAATAGTGAGAGGACATCATCTATATACCGGAAAGTGAAGTTTAAGGATAATGCTAGTTTCTAATGATTTTCCATAAGAATCTCCTGTATGAAGTCAGCCTCATATGAATTGAGGATCAAGTCGACAAGAATAGGAATAGATTTGGTTCCCATGGGAATGCCAATTGGGTCTTCAAAGTACGCCCTCTAAACGTAATAAATATGTTTTTCAATCAAGAAATCAAAATTCTTGATAGTGTCAGTTTCAGAGAATTTTTTGTTTGAATCAGATAGATTTTTAAAAAGTATACAAAGTACGATTTGATCTTCGTTGGCCATATTATTTTATGAAACAAAGCAGTACCAATTCTTTCAATTTGTCTTTTAGATTCGAATGGGAGGTACTTGTGTAAAGGGTAGAAAAAGTCAAATGGTTTAATAATATTGGAAAAGGAAAGAGATTTAGAGTGTATGTACCCTTACAGATCTCTGGAATTTTTAAGTATCCACATCTGATTCACGTCGCAACAAGAGTAGGTAGTTTCTCAATAACTTCGAAACCCGGTTTTGATTCCTAATAAAATTGAAGTTAATCATTTATAAAAATGTTTTGTGTAGCACACTATCTAGTATTGTATGTGATTTACACCATGAAAAAACGATGCTGTTTTAGACTTCACAAGGTATTGAATAAGAACATGTTACTTTTGCTACAAAGGAAAATAGGAAAAGCCATCTTTATATGACTGGTAATAACTGAAAAATACACACTTCATGTACAAAATACCCTAGAAACGTTTTGCTGGTTCCAATATATATTTATGGAACTTATACACTACTATAAGACGAAGAAATAGTAATCTATTTAAATCCTCTGAAGAAAAAACGATACCATATTTTCTTTATTATGAAGTTGTTATATGGTCTCCAGTCTCTGGCATGCACTTAACAATTGGATTTTCGAAATGACAAATATTGAACGGCCTTTGAATATCAAAATTATTTTGTGTGATAACTTCGAAAATATTAAATTAAATTCTGTTAAAAATAAGATTATTTTGCTCACATAATACTTTACCTAACAAAATTACAAGATGTTTTGCCAAAGGAGTAGGTCCGGTAAGGGCCGATTTTGGCCTCAAAATTCAGGTTCATCTGATTAAAGATTTTGGACACTTTTTTAAACACTTAAGTGTCTAATTCAGTCGATTCAATTAGTTGTGAAAATGTTTTACTGATTTAGTCATTAAAGACGCTCAAATTCAAGCTTAAATATGAAAAATCTATCAAATATGCCATAATATGTCACTATTCAGATGGTTTTTGTCAAAAATGAAAGTGGCCGCATCCGTGTTTATTCTCAACCTTTATATATGTTATGTATTATCATCAAATAAAACTTACATTTAGATATAAAGAATGAACACAAATGCGGCCACTTCCATTTCAGACGGAAACCGTCTAAAAATTAACCAAAATGCTAATATTTCGAAGATTTCAATAGTTAAGCATGACTTAATGATGCTAGTACCCAATGCATGTGCATTGTATTGTCAAAACAGCCCATATTTATGTAACAGAAGTGTTCTTCTTTCCAATAAATAGCTGAAAATTTACATTTTAGCAATTTTGTAAAACTGCTATTTTTTGGGGCCAAAAAGGGGTCTTACTGGGCCTACTCCTTTAAATGGCTTAAAAATTATTTAAAGGAAAACCTGAACTCAGAAATATATATCTAATTTTAAAATCCTCTCTGAATATGAATATAGCAAATACTTGAGCCCCTCGTTGCTCATTATGGAATAAATGATAAATGGTGTTTTTCCCCTTTTCTTTCTTTTGATACAGTTTGATTTTAACACCTCACATTAATCCAAGAACAAAAAATATCCTCTTTTGGGTAATAAGATAACTGTTATGTATACCTGCTGTAACACAATAATATATTTATTTGTTGTTTGCATAAAAAAATTTCCTGGCTGTGAATATGTCATTGTCTATAGCTTGTTTCATACATTATGAATGTCATGACACCTTTTGACGGTTATTCCTTTGAGAACATGTGTTCAAAACCTTCATACTAAAATGAAAGAGTTTTTATTAAGAAATTTACTTGAGTTTGACATATAGTAAAAAGTAAAATAACAAAAATACCGAACTCCAAGGAAAATTCAAAACGGAAAATCATTTATCAAAAGCTCAAATACATGAATCGAATGGAAAACAACTGGCATATTCCTGACTTGAAAAAGGCATGTCCTTATGTAGAAAATGGTGGATTAAACCTGGTTTTATAGCTAGTCAAACCTCTCACTTTTATGACAGTCGCATAGAACTCCTTTATATTAACAACAATGTGTGAGCAAAACAGACATAATAGGTAAAAATGTCAAACATTGGGGGTACAGCAGTCAACATTATGTTATAATCTTAATCACTATAAAAACAAATAACTATTTCACAAAGAAAAACAAAAATGTCATATATACATTCTGTAGAGAAAGTACATGAGCAAAAATGAAAGACAAGAATACAAAAAACTACCATAGCACAATAACACAATGGCGGGATTTATAAATACCGAGCCACGCCAAATGTATATAACAAAAAAAAAGTCTACCTCCAAATTCAACAAATATGTTGTTGATAAGAAACTCCAGCATACTGATAACTTGTTCCCCTGTGTAGCATTTTTTCCCTTTTTGTTCACCATTAACAAAATTTCCCGCATGGTATCCCAAAGCAATGAATGTACAGCGTAATTTTGATTTTACTGTCTTTGCGAAAGAGATGAAACCATGTTTTGCTTATTATGACAGGATACTAATCTTTGAACGCTACTTCTTTGGGACTTGTTACATGAAACCTTTCATTCCTAGTAAGGTTGGTGGTCTTATGTTCATAGGACCATACTTTACTAAATGATAATTTTGCAATGATTATAAGTATCATAATTTTGACCCGATGTATATTTGGCAGATTGTTTGTCATTATGTGTAGCTCATTATATTATTACTTTCATTTTCTTTACATTGTTTGCAAGAATTCAGGGAATTGACCTTAGTAACTTATTGTAGCAAAATTGACACAGTGAGGATAATTGTTCAAAAGCTTTTGTGTTAAGTATAAATGTTAGTCCTCATTTGTGCCGATATTTTTACCTCATAAGTTATGCACGAGTTAATATAATTTTATAAAATTTGACTATCATAGCATGCAAGTATCTCATGGAATATTTTTTTTATTTAAAGACTTGCTCATGAATATGGTTGTCGTGAATATGGGCCAAGAGACTTTAGAACGTTATGTTATGTAATTGTTTCCCGTACTTTCGCGCACACTATTGTAATGTAACGTAACGCTATTGTTACGTATCTACGGATCTTAGAATCATAAAGCATCTCAACTAGCAAGACGTTATTTTCTTTCACAAGTGTAACAAAGTTAATAACCCTCAAGATAATGGTCATTCATATCAAAGTTGATTATACATTGTACTCTCAACACATTGTTTTGCTAGTGAATAATTTATATTTGATTCTGTTGATAAGGTCTACCGTTCTTTCGTTGTCTACTCTTGAGAATATTATATTATACTATTACAAAGCGATAGATGACATTTCGCTACTGCTTAGCAATCTTGTTTTCGTTTTTAATGCTGTTTTGATTTTAAAGTAGATAAGTAATTACTAATGTATTTGATCGATAAAATTACTAACTACTGAACACAAAATCTCCATGGAATGTTAAATCATCTATTTTCTTTTATTTTAAAAGTTTGATTAGATAGAACGTGACAATACTGTATTGAATCAACCTGAACAAAAATAATAAAATGAGGAAATTCAATATCGTATATCATGTAGTTAGAGGACGAGCTGAAAGGATGCGTTAAAATTTATTTCAAATTTGCGAATAATCTACTGCTTATTCTAAATACTGAAACGGTTTAGGTGGCGTCCTGATGATAAAGTGGTGTTGGTTTTGTATCCTTGTTATTTTGACACTAATTGTTGTTGTTTATACACGTAAGTTACGATTAGATTTTAATTTTGTTTTTCTTCATTGCTATTGTAGTTTTTCAAATTGATTTTTCTGAAATGTAAAAAAACACACAAAAAAGAAGAATGTGTCTCAGGACACGAATGCCCCCGCTCAAGCTGTGCATTTTTCAAGTTAAAAAGGGGCATAACTCTAGAACGGTAAATGACTAACAACCCAAATTCGAACTCTGTCTACGTGTTGTTGTTCGTAGCATTGTATATGAGTTTCATAAAATTTTGATGAGACAAACATAAATTAGAGTGCGGAAACAAAAGACATTGCAATTTTTCAAGTTATAAAGGGGCATAACTCTAGAACGGTAAGTGACACACTGCACAAATTCGAACTCTGTCAGCGAGTTTTGATTTTTTTGCATTGTATATGAGTTTCATAAGGCAAACTTAAGTTCGAGTGCGGAAACGAAAATGGGACGGACGGAAAGACACCCGGATGGACGGAAAGACGGACGGAAGGTCAATCAAGGGTAATTTGTTAACAAGTTGTAGGCATTCCTATGGGAACAAACTGTGCGCCTCTCCTTACCAACCTTTTCATATTTTCATATGAGTCGGAGTTCCTTCAGACACTTATCACAAACAACAAGATATAAGAAGTCAGATCATTTAATTTCAGATTTAGATATATTGATGATGTTTTTTTAAGTAACAATCCAAACTTTTCTGATTGGGTTACACTAATATATCCCCCAAAACACGAAATTAAAGAAACAACAGACACGGCCTCCTCCGCCTCATTTTTTGACTTATACCTCGAATTTGACATAAGCGGTCATCTCAGTACCACAATCTATGACAAACGAGACGATTTTAATTTTGAAATTATAAATTCCCCCCCCCCCCCCCCACCTTAGCAGCTATATACCAACTTTACCTGCATATGGGCTATACATTTCCCAACGCATTCGGTATTCAAGAGCTTGCAGCTGCTACTCAGACTTTATGAAACGTCACCAGTTTTTAAGCAAAAGGTTGATGAACCAGGGTTACGTCAAAGAACGTCTCGTCCTTTTTTTCTAAAAAAGTTCATCGGAAGATACCAAGACCTTGTTGATAAATATTCCGTATCAACTTCACACAATAATAAATGATTGTCGTGAAGTATAGCTTCTAGGTGCTGACGTTGTTTATTATCTTAATTACATGGTATAGTGTTTTTTTTATTTGTCTTTGTATATTTTTAACCTTTACTATTTAGTCCATTTTTGGTAATATATTTTTTGCGTTGCTCGGTATCTATACATCCCGCCATTGTGTTATTGTGCTATGGCCATTTTAGTATTCTTGTCTCATTTTTTGCTTTTATGTACTTTGTCTATATGCCATTTTGGTTTTTTCTGTGTTGAAATAGTTATTTGTCTTTTACAGTGATTAAGATCATAACACAATGTTGACTGCTGAACCCCAATTTTTGACATTTTTACCTATTATGTCTGTTTGTTTTGGTCACACACTGTTGTCAATATAAAGGAATTCTATGCGACTGTCGTACAAGTGAGAGGTTTAGTTAGCTATAAAACCAGGTTTAATCCACCATTTTCTAAATGAGGAAATGCCTGTACTAAGTCAGGAGTATGACAGTTGTTTTCCATTCGATTGATGTATTTGAGCTTTTGGTTTTGCCATTTGATGAAGGATTTTCCGTTTTGAATTTTCGTTAGAGTTCGGTAATTTTGTTATCCTACGGCGTGAATTAAAAATACAGATTTTGCAACACAAACTCGACGAAAAACAGGGAGAACTAGAGTTTTCCGAACGTTGAGCAGTTTCTTTTTCACTTGTGGTATCATTCGCGTGGCCGTCACGACAATCATGATGGATCGGATTCATAATTGATAATAAAGGAGAACGTATTACACATATGTTCCTTAAATTGCCAGGAGTTAAGAAAATATGGCAAAAAGCTGAGACTTAAAGTGTTGGTAAAAATAATAAGAGAACTTTTGATTCTTACAAGAAACACATATTTCGGATACTACTGCCGATAAAGAATTCACAGGTGAAATATATCACAGTTTTAGAAGTACAGAACCAAGGGGGTTTCGATTTTCATAAAAAAATAAATAAAGAAAATTAAACATGATATCGTTGACAAATATGCAGATCAAGGGAAAAATTATTTTAAAGTTGATAATAATATTTTACTTTTGCAAATGTGTATATTGAAAATATGAGTAAAGATAGAAATTCAAATACTTTTAAATGTTTAAGTGTCATAGAAAAATAGAGTCTTGGTATACTTATTATTGGATGTGGTGAATGAAACGCTAAATAAAAGAATAGGAAAAAGTCTAGTAAAGATAAGAGAAAACAAAAGCATATGACAAATTTGTTTAGAAAAAATATTAAAAAACTTAAAGTTATGATTATTGGGAGAGTTTTAAATCCAAAACACAAAACTATGAACATTAAAAGAAAACATGACGCGATTTTCGTTTTTTGTTCCAAAAAGTTCACTTATATATAAATTCATCAAAAAATACAACAATAATAATCGTCCCTCCTCTAGCTGTATGGTTTGAAAAATGCGACAAACAGATTTGATTAGATGAAAAACTAAAGAAAAGAGAGAAAATTTTCTTTTTTATTTTGAACTATTTACAAGAAAAAAAAATTGAAAATGCTAAGTTGGAAATTTCTACATTACATACTCCCATCCAAACAATTACCATTCTCCTTGAAAATATCGAAAAGTACTTCACGTCATATATGTAATGTTATTGAAGATTATGAATATTTCTTTTTAAAAATGGAAACATCTGGAATAATTATTGGATAATACTAAAACTGTTATTCGATAAAATTAGAATAGGACATCATATTAACTAAAATAGGATATTTATCAACTTACCTTTTTTGTAAATCGTATATTATGTAGTAACATGAATTAATTATGATAATGAATAAACTATACAAATGTTAACGAGACTGGTATAAGGCACCGGTATTTCAAATATATATATATATAACACATGTATAGTATGAATAAAAATATATGTACATCATTCAAAAAATATAAAGGATATAAAATGGGGGAAGGTTTGTGAAAACGACAAAAAAAAAAAAAACAAAAAAAAAAACATCGGGCCACTACACAAAAGAGTTTAATCATATTAAAGTCATATGAAAAAAGTAAAACAGCAAAAATACCGAACTCTAAGAAAAATTTAAAACGGAAAGTCCCTTAACAATTGGCAAAATTAAAAGCTCAAACACATCAAACGAATGGAAAACAACTGTCATATTCCTGACTTGGTACAGGCATTTCCTTATGTAGAAAATGGTGGATTGAACCTGGGTTTAAAGCTAGCCAAACCTTTCACTTGTATGACAGTCGCATAAAATTCCAGTATATTGACAACAATGTGTGTACAAAACAAACATACATAATAGATAAAAATGTTAAAAATAGGGGTACGACAGTCAACATTGTGTTATAATCTCAATCACTATAAAACAATCAAATATGTCAACAAAGAAAAACAAAATGAAATATAGACAAAGCACATATGCAAAAATGAAACGAGTTTCTTGTAATTTTTAATGTTATCCAAATTATTAAACTACTGCGTGCATATAAACTCATATACACTTTTTCCTTATATTTATTACGAACCTATCATGATAACATATTATCGACAAATAATATTTTATTCATTTCTTGTTGATCGCAAGCTAATTGACTTGCGAGTTTCTTTACCGGAAATTTACCGGATCGTGACATTAATAAACAATCAACACAGAGTATGTGGAGCACGTGACAAATAAGTGAATTGATAGAGCAATGGTATCTTTTTGTATTTTTCATGCGTTCCTATTTGTTAATTAAAAATTTCGTAAACAGTTGATAAATGATTTGTTGTATTAAATGTGTTCTCTAAGAATCAGTTATTACTATTTCCCTTTCCAGTGCACGTTCACATTCTTTCATCACGGGTTTCCCCTCGCACTTGCGCTGTGCAGTGGCCGAAGTTGTAACAAGAGATTTTGTAGTTAGGGACACTGCATACGGCGGAAAATCGGCAAGTTAGTGAACTTGAAGACAATAATTCAGTAGCAGTACATTTATGAAGATTTTAATAATATAAAGGATTTCCTTTTACATAAAAGTTCACTTACACTTGTTTTATTGTAAGACTTTCAAGAATATAAAACATACATGTATTCAACTATTCTTTTTTAGATTTGAAGTTTCATATCACTTTGAAATTAGATATCCGTTTTCGCTCACTCGTTTATGCTTTGTCACAACGTAAAACTACACAATGAACCAAGCATAAAGAAGGAAGCGAGTGCATAATTCTACTTTAAATAAGAAAATAGAAAGCCATATCGGTCATGGGTTTATAGAGGGTTAAATGATACGACCAACCCAGTCATATAAGGGACAAATCAGCAAGTGCAATGCTGATTATGTAGACTGCATCTGTCTGACAAAGGACTAATATGGTCGTATCGTTTAATAATTAGTATTTCAATACATTAGTTATTAATAAAAAGTTGGATATCAAGTACAACAATTATTGAAAACTATGTAATAAAATTGAGAATGGAAATGGGGAATATGTTAAAGAGACAACAACCCGACCAAAGAGCAGACAACAGCCGAAGGCCACCAATGGGTCTGCAATGCAGCGCGAAAATCCCACACCCGGAGGTGGTCCTCAGCTGGACCCTAAATATAATTTTGTGCTAGTTCAGTGAAAATGGACGTCACACTAAACTCCAAAACATATAAATGAACTAAAATTAAAAAAACATACTAGACTAACAAAGGCCAGAGGCTCCTGACTTGGGACAGGCGCAAAAATGCGGCGGGGTTAAACATGTTTTGTGAGATCTCAACCCTCCCCTATACCTCTAGTCAATGTATAATAAAGAAACACATAGCAATACGCACAGTAAAACTCAGTTAAAGAGAAGTCCGAGTCCGATGTCAGAATAGGTAACAAAAGAAACTAAGCAAAATGACAATGATACATAAATGAACAAAGGACTACTAGCAGTTACTGACATGCCAGCTCCAGACCTCAATTAAACTAATTGAAATATTATGTCTTCATCATATGAAAATAAGTTCACTCCTTAAAAGCATCAAATAACGAAAAAGAAAAAAACGAGACATGTGGTTCCGTGTAGATTTACTCGATAAAGAATTCAACTACCAAACATCTTTTATATTGGGCATACATCGCAGGATGTTTGACTACTAAACTTCGAAAACATAACGTTCTTGTTTAATATGGAAAAGACATGGATAGATATTTTTAAAGTTATAACAAATTTATTAAGGCTTTTTATTCGTAACTTTCATTCGTCACTTATAACAAATAAACTCGGTTTATTATTGACAATAAGACAATTGTTGAAATCTCTGAAAATACCTGCGTTAAAGATAAAGAACTATTCATATCACGTTTCAATATTTTTAAATGTCAAACAATAAGTATTTAAATCGTCCTCTTCATTGAAATAGAAAAACATGAAAAACAGCAACCTCAGTTAAAACATGTATAAATACATTAATAAATATATCTTGGTCAATATTTACCTTTCCTGACTATGACGTAAAACGTGTTCAATGCAAATGTTTTATTGGGATAACGAATAACATCTAACAATACTTGATATATGAAATTTAGGAGATTTTATATGTTCAATACATTTATTCAGTATAAAGAAACATAAAGTAGAGATTCATTATTTATTATTTACATATTTAAATATTGACAGTAGTTTTCAACTGTATATTTTTCATTTTCTTTGTACAAATGATAGGACAATCAGAAAGATCATTCATATTTTGTTTCAGACTACCAATGAAATGGAAGCTTTCATATTTCATATTTTAAATTATTTACATGTAGACATTGACAATGCGAGTCGGATGAGAACAAAACTTTACGACAAAGGGGTGATTTCAGCTTTCAAATTGTGAACTTTTCATCTGTGTGAAGCAAAATTTCAGCAGCGTCTGCATATAGAGTATATATCTCCCAGTAGATAAGATATTCCTGAGCTGGCTTTTCCTGTCATGATTTCGTTGATGTGGGCCTACGATTGCTTCTTACAAGGAAGGTATTAAACAAGTGGCCCAATGATAAGTTGAAGTCATCCCTTCGAAAGTTTTACGGACGCCATCACGAGTTGGTTGACTGTTATCGATTATTTGTGTCATTGGTGACCATTGGATATGTGCCAATTGTCGTAACCATAACTTCGTCGTCTTTCTTCGATTATGACATTACCGAATGAGACTAATCACCGAATATGTAGTTACAATGATGCCACAGGTGAAAGAGGGTCTGCTTACTCTTTCAGAGCACATGAGGTCACCACTAGTTATTGGTGGGGTTCGTTTGTTCAGTCTTTCGTTTGCTATGTAGTGATTTTGAAATTAATTGTCTTTTCGTCGTCTTTCGTCTGGTGCAATGATGCTAGACAGTTTCTCTAGACTTATGAGTTTTAAATGCCCCCTTGGTATCGTCCATCTCTTTTTCACAAGGATTCTCTCTTTTTTACATTTCAAATGGTATCTTTTACGTCATTCGAGGAAAAATTAGCTTTTATTTTATTACTCTACAAACATTTCTGTTTAAAATATATATAAGTATGGTTTTGCTTTAAAAAAAACCATTAGGTGCCAAATCATACATATGCCTTGGTTGTTTAATGCATATCATTGATTGCAAACATAGATAAATTATCGTTTTACCAGTACATTCAGATAACGAAATGTTTTTTCTTGCCGGTTTCCTTTTTCAATTTTTACATTCTTTTCTCTATAATAACACATGCACAACCCGTCTTCAACTAAGAGTCAAATCAAAGGTTGCATACTACCTCAAACCGGGTCGAATTGTTGTCTTGGAAAACAATATTCTAGCAATGATGTGTTTAAGCTAATTTTTAGGAAGTTGTACCAAACTGCCTGCTAATATTATTAATTTTTTTCCAAATTACTTTCATGTTCTAAAATAGCTAAATTAAAGCAACAGTAGCTTACCGATATTGAAATCTCCTGAATCGATTCAAAAGATACGTAGATTTAAGATTATTTCATGGACATATAATGGAATGAGATAGCAATGCGATAACACATGAATAAGATAATAATAGAGATAAGAATTAAAGTAGATAACAATTAAATGAGAAAATAATTCAATTTATTCCAAGGACGTTTAGATTACGTTAGCTAAGGTCATTAAAGGTTAGAAATATATTGTAAAAGAAATCTTACAACCGGTGCGAATTGAAATAGGATGGCAATAGTCTATAGCTAAGCATCTATTTAATCTGAAGGGGAAATAATAAATGCACTTACTTTCTATAGATAATTCAAAAGAGTTTTTTGCTTTTTGTTTTTATCTCATAAGTCCAATTTGATAGGAGTGATTGCCATATTTGATATTTTCTTAACATGAAATTTTAAAATTTGGTTAATGTGATTGTGAAATTTTCTTATTTCAAAAACTCTGCTTACGCCAAAATGAATAAAAATTACACAACATGACAATATGAAAAAAGAAATTACATATCCTCCCGTCTCTTTAAACCGGTCAACAACTAAAATAAATCACATTTTGGTACATCACTTTCCCTGGATATTTTTTTCCCTGGACGTCATTTCATGTTTTTCCTGATTATCGAAATAGCACGCATATACCATTGAATTTACTTGGTGTTTAACATAAATGCATTTTTTTTCAATTAAATATCATAATTTGTCATGGAATTGTCAGTTTGTTTTCGACTTATGATTTTGAATATTCCTTTGGTATCTTTCGCCAATTTGGTAAGCTTCAACTTTCCAAGGAAATCATGGAGGTAATACAGGTTAATATCTGCAATTCCAATGTTGTTTTTTTTGTCACAACCTTTTTTACAAACTTTTGACGGCCAATTCATTTCACGATCAAAACACTCGAGCATGGTTATTAACATTCTCTTGTATGTAGTCAAGGAGGTTTTGTAATATGATAGTCCTGGAAAACATACATTATAATATTTACACTTTGAAAAAGTTTAATACCTTACATTTTTTTCATGTTTGGCTAAAAAATTCGCGAAATGAGCTTGCTTCTCAACTAAATGCATAATTTTTTGTCAAGCTAATCATGATTAACTGCATTTTATATCGCTATGAAGACTGAATTGTACAAAGCTATACGAAATAAAACATGCCAAACTTGAATAGATGAATCAAAAAGGAAGAAAGAAGACAGCATAAACATTACTCTTCATCAATATTTGTTTACATCTTTGCTGTTCATATGCTAGATGTATAATTATCAGCACATTAGTATATAGTACTTTGTATTGGCATGCAAATACGTATAGTGTTAGATTAAAGTTTGATGAAGATCTTACGATGCAGTAAAATGTTATTGCAGTTGTTAGAAATATAAATATGCTTTATATTTTTTATTTAAACAATAGTATATATACAATGTCGAACAAAAACCTGGTGGAAAAGAATCATTCTCTTTGGTAGCAAGTGCCATATATCATCATTTTTCTCTGCTGATTGGTTCTAGGTAACATATTTTGTGATTTTGTAAACAAAATAAAAAATGAATGAAAAATTTTGCTTATACAATTTTGTTAGTTTTGACAGTTTTCTCGTCTATGGTGTCTTAAATGAAACTCTGTTTTTTCCGAACTGCTATTGGTAACAAATGCCAATTACTAAAATGCTGATAAAATTAAAAAAGAAAGAATATCAATCTAATTAAGAGGAAATAACGTATTTTTTTATTTACAAGTAAATAAATGTCAAGTTTGGTGAAAACATGAGGTTTAACAAAATTTACAGATCGTTTTTCGCATATCAGAAAACAGATTGTTTGTGGAAAAAGATACATTAAATATTGCAACAAAAGCTTGTTCATTCAAATCTGGGTAACAAGTGGATTGGGATATATTTAAAAACATATTGGATGGTGAGGGAAAGTTATCAGAAGGTTTTATTTAAAAAAATATTCATTTGAAATAAGTTAAACTGAATTGAAGAGATTCTAAAAATGTTAAAATTTTCCATCTCTAAAAATGGCAGCAAGTTCTAATCAAAGAAAATCTCTATAAAGAGTAAAATCGATATATATATATATATAAGGATAAATTGAGATGGTGAAATAAACAAATTGAAGCAAAAGATATTTATGATAAAATGCTATATAATATTTCAGTAGATCAAAAGTATACAAAGTCAATTGGTATTTACATTTGGATAATATATTCAAGATAAGAATACGCACCATAAATGTCAATTGTAAAAGATTTTGTACTGACCATTTTAAAGGATTTGAGTGGAAATTTACAGATGGAAGCTGCTTTAGTATATTATAGTATTCTTGCAAAGCAGTTACTATTACTGTTATCTTATCGTATAGGCCATGTCATTTTACAATGCAATTGCTAAAATGTTATACCAACATTGCAGTTTGAATTCATCTCTACAAATTTATCAACTGTTAAAACAGTTTGGCTTATAGCCATTGAAAGGTTGTTAGTATGAATCAAGTGCAGTGTAATATAAAATGTGTAAAAAATTGTCATCACGTTCAGTTTCGAAATCCTATATCTGAAATAAAGATCATATTAGAAATTATATATCCTTACCAAAAACAAAATAACTGTATTTCAGTACAACCGAATATTCCAAATACATATCTTCTGGTTTGAGGAGCTCCGAAAAAGACATGAATGTAATATTGTTCCATGCAAAAAAATTCCAGGCAAAATAAATTTTGAAAATAGCTTAATTAATGAATTTAAAAAAGACAACAATTCCAAAGTAAAATAAAATTTTCAATTGTTATTAAAAACAAAGGTTTCCCCTACCTTACATGTAAAGTAGTTTATGAAGATTTCATGATATTTTTTGTTTATTTAAAATGAGGTACATAAAATATATTTACTCAAGCGTATTGTTATTAACCGGTACTTCACCTACCATTAGACATTTTCTAAAAGTCGTCTGCAGACACTTATACCGACTCCGATACCTACACTGACTAAAAATATAGAGAGAACGTATTATAATGTTGGAATTTAACGAATACATGACCTCGTAAAACTTGATTGGACTCCGCAGAGGTAAAAAAGTATAAATTCTTTTATTTCTTGTATTTACTTTTTTATTTTTTTATTCGGAGTCGAAGCTAGAAATACCGAGTGGGCTTGTTAATTTTGGATATTTTTTATGAGGAATTTGTGATATTCCATCTGTTTTTATTTTTTCAATTGTCTCCATCAACGATTCTGACTTTAGTTTTCCATATTTACAACCGTTTACGATGAGACCAATGTATGTATCCCAGTTTTAAGAGAAAAATTTGGACCACTTATTACATGACCAATGGTCAAAGAATGGAGGTCTTTTCTGAGAGAATGGTTAAATTTAACGTTCGCAGTGGACGCGATGAATTAAAATTCTACCGACATGTATCATCCAACAGAACGGCAACAGAAACTACTAGTATCTTTTTCTCGTCACCTGCATTATTAACCCATGCATCAGGTGATTTATGCTACTAGTATATGCAATCTGATTTCATTTGACACCAGAATAAAGTCCAACAGTTTATGCTAATGCGACAAATAGGTCAGAAATTGGCTTTTCATGATCACTGTTTTTTGTTAGCAGACAAAATTTATCCAAATATATATCCTATAATAACATACACGGCAGGAATTCGCTCGAAAACTTGCCAATCTAAATAGAAAAATGCAGGAAACTCATTAGGCTTTTAACGTAATACCGTGTTACGGTAGTACATGCAATTGGCGATCTGGAGTGCTTTAAGCATTTGCGAAAAGTGCTTTGGAGACACAAAAGGAACACATTAGCTGCCACTAGTGAGGTCTAGACGGGCTTAGTGTTTCTTCGACGTCAACTGTTCTCCCAAATAAAGTATCAAATCATCTATATATATATTAAAATGTATGTTTCACGCTATCAAAATGTTTTACACGTGACTGTCTCTGTGTAAAGCTCTATTAATAGCCCGTTTCTTTTTTTTTTTTTTTACAAAATACGATATGCAGATTGGTCAATTCCCAGCTACAAGACACAGCCAATAAAGTAACAAATCATTTCAAGTTATTAATCATAATAGGTTGTTTTACAGTATTTGAAATGTATATTAGAGAGAAAAATATAATAGATATTCCTTAGGTCGTTGTACAGCTTGAGATGACCCCTTCTCAAAAAGGTTACCTGTCGTCCTAGACATAGGTGTAAGCGTCATTATCAATTAAATTTCGAAAATGTCTACCAACTACTGCCTTAGGTTACATACTTCATAATCATGTTTTTACAGGTCAGTACATACTATGTGAAAGCGACGTTGGTACAAATCTTCAATGTTCTGCTGGCAGAATTATCAAGGTCAGCGACGCCAAATACGGTAGAACAGATTCCACGAAATGTCCACACAGCTCTATTGATGCTTCCAAAACTTACGATAGAACTGCATCAGTTACTACCGGGACACAGGAGATATGTGATTTAAAGCAAACATGCTTACCATCAAAAAGCGGAGTAGGTGACCCTTACCCAGGGGTATACAAATATATGAACGTGACTTACGAATGTCTTATCCTAGGTACGAATGATTTGTTTCAAATACTGTAAATTCAGAAATTATTGCGATGTTTTTATTGTTGCGTAAAATGCGACAGGGTTATAATCGCAATAATTCAAACTCATTTTGAAATTTGTTTTATGAATTAAACAGAATTTTCTCAATATTGCAAAAATTAAAATCGCATTTTAGTCTAAAATGACAAAATCGCAATAATAAATGCACGCAACAAGTATATAATTTCGTAATTAAGAATTGTTAATGTTATATTATACTGAAAGATATGTTTGACTCTAACTTTATTTATTCACATTTAAGGACATTATGCGACTGTTTACAATTATGAGAGATTCTAATTTACTCTGCAACATTTCTCATATAACCATTCCAAACTTTCACATTAAGTAATTTTTTAAAGAGTGTACATTTAACAATGCTAATGCATTAGGAATTGCCTCAGATCTAGACAAAAAACTTAATTTTAACATGAGTAAGTTATACCGTTTGTCATGTTTAAACACTAAGAATAAGACCTATGGTTGTTTTGTTTTTGGAGAAGAGTAACCATGGCCACAAACTGCATCTATTTGATGCAAAATATTGCATAAAGGTGAGAAATGTCACAAGTGTCTCCAAAATTTGATCTTAGGTAAAATTTCAAACAATCTGACTGCTTACTTTTTTTTCTATTAAGAGATTGAATAGAAATCATATGTAATTTACCTCATCTTTCTGGAATGTTGCACCGAAAAGTTCGAGCGGAAAAAATGTTTAACAAACATTTCAATTATGGCCAGTATGGATATATAAACACGGACTGTCAAACCAAATTACCATAAAACATTCAAAAACAAACTTTGTGTTCATATAAAACCCACTTTAAATTTAAAAATAAGAAGATTTGGTTTGATTTCCAATGAGACAGACAACTCTCCACAGTGACCAAATGACACAGAAATTAACAACAATAGGTCACCGTACGGCCATCAACAATGAGCAAAGCCCATACCGCATAGTCAGCTATAAAAGGTCCCAAAATGACAAATGTAAAACAAATCAAACGAGAACCGTGGTGTAACAGTACAACATAAGAACAAACTATAAAAATCAGTTAAAAAAGGCTTAACTCATCAGTTGGATACAAATAGAAATATATCAAACAAAAACACAGAGTGGACGTGGACGGGTACATCCACACAACAGAAGGACACATTAGTACATATCTGAGAGTACTCGCAGTTAATGACAGCTAGTTCAAAATAAAAAAAACAACTAATGAAAAAATCTAAAGGCCAAAATATTAAACCACACTTCTTACTGTGTATTGCTACCTTAAAATATAAAACATTTTTTTCCCAATTTCCACTTCAAATGTAATTATTTGTTTTGTCAGCAATAAAAAGTAAAATGGCCATGGATTTATGAAAATTGGTAATAGGTATTTTATGAAGGTTAGCAGTTGACATTTAAAAAGTAAAATCACAAAAATACTGAACTCCGAGGAAAATTCAAAAAGGAAAGTCCCCAATTAAATGGCGAAATCAAAAGTTCAAACACACCTGGTTTTAAAGCTAGCTAAACCTTAAATGTGACAAAAAGTTATTTGAAGAAACATTTCTGCCTGAATTTTTGGTTAAAATTTCTATAAATTTTCCTCGTGTTCATGTTTAGAATCTTAAAATCACCTTTACAGTAGAAAAATTGTACAAAAGTGAGTTGTTTAAATATAAAAGCACTTAAAATTTAAAAAAAAAGTGAATTATTTTCTAACAGCAGTGACAATTTCAGATTTTATTCATACCAAAATTGACTTTAAATTGATTTATTCGCATGAAAAAATATAAAATATATCCTTTTGATATTGATACGTAAAGCGTCATCCTTGGGTTACAAGGGGTAGCCAATAGAGTATAAATTTAAAACCGACCAAGGTCTTTTTTTCAAAACTTCAATATTTTGTTGCTAATGACAATAAACAACGAAGTAAACATATAATGCCACCATAAAAGATCCTAAACATGAATATATGTGTGGTAGATTTGTCTTAAAAATGAAATAATGTACCAATACACAGGAAAAATAAAAACTGACACTCATAACTTTTAACCACCCTCTTTCAAGCTTACTTTTAGTGTGATAACAAAAAAAAACAATAGCTAACTAAACACTACTGAGGAAACTAAAGATTGAACAACATGAATCCCATCAAACTTGGCTGCTCTTAAAGGGTAAGCAGTTCCAGCTCTACAAGGGGCAATCGTCATGTTACTGATCAATAGAAGTATATATTCATAAGTCGTCTGATCTTGTGCAACCCAGTGTGAGAAATTAAACATTGTACAGTAAGATTACTGCATGTACTCTGTACACATCTCTTCGTGTCTGATCAAAAGTTTAGATGATATGTCATTTCAAAAAACGTTCAAAGAACTAATGATTTCAAAATTGTGGTAGAGAGAATATTCTTGCAAAATATCATCAATAAGCAATACAGTCTTATCACAATAATAAATGGCAGTTTAACGTGTTAAAGGTTATCGATGTTTGTATTTTTCAGGAGGATGGGGAATTTGGGAACCATTTGGTGATTGCTCGGCCACATGTGGAAAGGGAATCCAGTCATTTCAGAGGAAATGCAATAACCCTGTTCCGGAAACTAATGAAACATACTGTATTGGTGATCACATACAGCACTTAGAATGTGACGCAAGTCCATGTGAAGGTAAAAAAGATTTAAATAAGGATTGTAAAGTCACACATTTTATTGCTTAAGATTTATTGGCTTTTAAATTGTTTTCATGAGACGATTTATACATTTTTACAAACTTAAAAAAAAAAAAAAAGAAAAAAAAAACAGTCAGATGTGACACAACTTTTAATTAAGAGTTATTTCTTAACAAAATCACAAGGTTTCTTGGTGCAAAGATTAAAACATTGATGCATAGGAGATTGTCATATCCCATCATTATATTGAAATAGTGGAATAGGTGGGTGTTTTTTTTCGGATTACAGCTTAGCAGATACACTATCAGTTATCATTATTCGACGAACGAAGTAAATGGGAGTGTTATGTATGTTTGTTGTTGATGTTTATTTATGGATAAATATTTGATCTGTGATTGAAAATTTCAGGCATGGGATCTCATAAACAATAATATTCTCTGCACAGAATCTTTTTTTTAAAGGTAGTACTTTCTCTGAAGATGATATATGTTAAGTAGTAAGGATTATCACAGAAAAGATATTTTTGGATATTTTAAAAACATTTTCAAAGTTCAAATCTAATGAAACCGTTGAAGAGAGCTGATAAACAAAAAACGACAACTAAATACAAACTCGAACATTCCTTAATTAAACAATATTTCAAAATTTTATTACAGCAAATATCAATAAAACAATATTCATATTTTCATACCAGTATTGAAGTACTGGCTACTGATGAGGATTCTTTCGGGGACTAGTAATGTCCAAAAATATCAAAGTGTTTGATTTTGTAGCTTTTGCAATATTGCCAAAAAAAAATTAGGAATCTAAAAAAAAAAATAGAAATGAAAAGATGTATATTTTATGCTTATCAAATTTCTTCTTATGATTACGAGTTGTAAAGGTCATAGTGAAATTCAGGACAATTTCTCAAATATTATGACAGAACTGTAATTCAACAGTATATCTAATAATCAAAGTCTAAATAAGTTACCAATTTGATAAAACAATCAATATCCTTGCAAACCAATCAACAGTACATATGTACAAAAGAGAGGCGAAGGATACCAAAGGGACATTCAAACTCACAAAGACATGGATGAAAAAGAAAAAGACATACAGACAAACAATAGTACACAAAACAACATAGAAAACCAAAGACTGAGCAACACGAACCCCACCAAAAACTGGGGGTGATCTCAGATGCTCCGGAAGGGTAAGGAAATCTTGCTCCACATGTGGCACCCAACGTGTTGCTCATGTTAGTACAAACCTAGCGATATGTCTAATTCGGTAGGTCACAATCGGGGGAAGGGGACGATATTGTAGTTACGACAATTGGATCATATCCGTCGTCATCTGTGAAACAGATATTTCATAACGGTCAACCAACTCGTGATGGCGTCCGTAAAATTTACAAAGAGATGACTTCAACTTCACCACTTGGTTTAATAGCTTCCTTGTGAGCAGCAACCCTCTATCAAGGAAATCATGATAGAAAACACAAGCCCTGGAATATCGTATCAACTGGCATACATTCGGAAAGGAGAGACACGGTGAATCGACAAAATAATCGTTGCATGCATCAACCGTGTATGAGAATCAGCCAAAATGTAAAAATACAATGGCGACTATGCCAAATATATTTGATACTACATATTCAGATCATTGTCCTTATGTCAATAGCACTATTCTATTTGATAAGGGACTTTTCGTTTTGAATTTTCCTTGGAGTTCAGTATTTTTGTTATTTTACTTTTTTCCATGCACAAGTCGTGTACTACAAGAAATTTTAGACTTTTTCAAAAATTCTCTGAATATTATATCTATCGTATGTAATATATAAAGACTCTGGGCTGATATGCATAAAACCACTTAAGTTAAGATATCCAATCGTAGTACTAATTTATCGTAGGACATGTAGAAAAATCCGTCCGTACGGAACAAATTTTAACTTAAGTAGCATTATGCATATCAGCTCTGAACAACACTTTCATTTATCAATGTTAAACCTAAACCTGAAATACCTGTTAAATTTTGATAACAGATGCTCAATTTACCAGTAATTGAAAAAATCACCTCACGTTGATCTCAATAGAAAATCGACAGATCTTTTTAACGGATTATAATTCAACCTTTTCTGATTGGTATACATGTAGGTCGGTAAAACCAAAGAAAACCTAATTCACTTCTTTGTGGCAATAGATCAGACATTAACAACATTGCAAAGGACAATAGCCATTAACATGTAATTGAATCCTTTCTATGCGAGTTTGCATTCTCGAAAAATATACCACTAGTATAGACTAACAATCCGCAGCTTGCCACACCTCTCCGCAGACAAAAATAAGATTACTGGATTCGGGAAGTGGGAATAGCGACATCGTAGTATGGTTGAACCAATAAAATTGACGATATAGGTCGATATAGCTTGGAGCTTTGTAAATGTGGTGAATATTGTCAACCTTGCTCCTCGACGAGGACGCAGTTATGTTATTGTCATTGTACATCACCTACTCTTCATGATGTCTTTTTAAATGACCTATTGTCATCTATACAGAGGCGTTAGGTATTAATGTGATTGAAAAGATCTACTTGCTTTCAAGATCAGTTTGAACTATCATCTCTTATACCTATACAAAACAAATTGTGACTAGTGATTAAACTTTGCATTTACAAACATGTGTTGCTGATCTCAATACTGATGACTTCAGGTCTAAACTTCTTAGCTGTACCTGTGTTATTTTTTAAGTCAATTATTACTCGGCTGGCCGTTATTATTAGTGACCTTAATATTGTTATCAACATTTTTCTGCGAAATATAAACCAAAGAAGAGAAATACCGGGAGCCTATATTCCATCAATTGGAAAAACAACTTTAAGTACTTAAATTCAGTCAAGTATAGGACCCTGTAAATGCCTCATTGAGAAAACAAGACGTAGATACTTGTTCCGAATGAGTTAAGGCAGTGATGTTGTTAGAATTAGAAATAATGGCATATCTATCTTCAAAAACAAAAATGTTGCTAAGCACCTGTCCTACCTCATATATGTCGTAGATAAAACACTAAATAACATAGTTTGTGTGTGTACATCACATTATATACAGTGCTTGATAAAAAAATTTGTCAAAGGCTTAATAACAAAACTACCGAACTCCAAGGAAATTTAAAACGGAAAGTCCTTTATCAAATGGCAAAATTAAAAGCTCAAATACATCAAACGAATGGAAAACGACTGACATATTCCTGACTTGTAACAAGCATTTCCTTATGTAGAAAATGGTGGATTAAACCTGGTTTTATAGCTAAGAAACCTCTGATTTGTATGACAGTTATAGAGAATTCCATTATATTGACATCAATTTCTGAGCAAAACCAGCAGACATGATAGGTATAAATGTCAAAAATTGGGGTACAGCAGTCAATATTGTGTTATAATCTTACTCACAATAAAACAAATAACTATTTCAACAAAGAAAAACAAAATGGCATATAGATACTCTTTAGATCTTTAGAGAAAGTACATAAGCAAAAATGAAAGACAAGAACACAAAAATGACCATAACACAATGTTGGGAATTGACAATTCACTTGACTGTTCATCATGCACTCCCACAACACTGACTAAAGAGGAAACCTGAACCATCATTGTTCTCTTTTATGCTCCCTTGAAATTTCAACAAGAGAAGACGGACTGAATTTTCCTTTACCGTTTTTCGATTTCAATTTTCACAAGACTGTTCAAACAACGTTACATTGATGTGTCTGCAAAGTGCACAACGAAAATATTTTGCAAGTTTTTAACATCAATTTCATCAGTAATCAAAGCCAGACTTCAGGGTTATTGTGAAACTACCTTATTAAAAGGCGATGGGAATTGCATGTGGATACTAAATATTTTCCAAAGATTGGTTCAAATATTTTTAATTTATGTTTAGGAAGCTGGGGATGTTGGCAAGCAGTAGGACATTGTTCTCATTCTTGTGGAAATGGTACCAAATTGAAGGTTAGAGAATGCAATAATCCTGTTCTAACCAATGAAGGAACTTATTGTGAAGGCGAAAATACAACGTTGGAATGGTGTAATCTACGCGAATGCCCTGGTATGTAACAAACATTCAACATCATATAACATCTTTCATTGAGAAATAATTGCAGTTTAAATTTTATAAACTGCAATGAAATGCCAACTTCATGTCAAGTTTTCATAAATAAATGGCTGTTAACAATCACAATAAACACAGGAATATACCAAAGTTATTCGACCAAGCGCGACACCCATTGTTCTGACCTTCCTTTATACAGAAAATAACAAATGGAAAAAAGTTAAATCACAAAAATACTGAACTCCGAGGAAAATTCAAACGGAAAGCCCCTAATCAAATGGCAAAATCAAAAGCACAAACACATCAAACGAATGGACAACAACTGTCATATTCCTGACTTGGTACAGTCATTTTCTTATGTAGAAAATGGTGGATTGAACCTGGTTTTATAGCGCTAAACCTCTCACTTGTATAACAGTCGTATCAAATTCCATTATATTGACAACGATGCGTGAATAAAACAAACAGACATAAAAGGTAAAAATGTCAAAATAGGGGTACAGCAGTCAACACCGTGTCACAATCTTAATCACAACAAAAACAAATAAATATTTTACAAAGAAGCACAAAAAAGCTTATATCACATTTAACAACCTCGTTCATTGCTTACTTATTTTTGTATTATATTTATGTATGCCAAATGAACCCTAAAGTACACTTTATATGCTCCTTGATATATTAAAAAATAAAAAGGTGTTTAAAAAAGAAATGAACATTCACCCTGAGTACTTGCATCGATCATTTTTATATTCAAAACTTTCTTTTCTATATAGCTTTCTTTTTGGTTTCCATTTAGAGACAAAAACAAGCAGAAATCTAATGAATATTATCTGATAACGCCATTAGAGCTTTGATAAATTACGCATACACAAAGCAGTACTAGTATCATTTTGAAATTGAAACTAGAGAGCAAAAAATGAAAATATTCCAAAAAGTCTTTGAAATTACCAGAGACAGAATTTTCTTTTTCAATAATATCAAATATCCCGACCGTAGTCCATATGTTAACTTAGTTACAAAAGACAAAAAACAAAAAATATGTGTTGAAATTAATTGAATAAGCAATAAAATGATTAAAAAAGAACTATTCAAAGTAAAACAAAATTTTTGAAAAACAAAACATGAAAAAACAAGCAATAAAAAACAAACAGAAAACAAAATTCATCACTTAAGTACCGATAGATATATATGACGATATCTTAATTGAAATGTGGTTGACAGTCATTTTCTAAATGCTTACGTGAAGTCAGGTATGCCTTATTATGTTCAAGCGTGTATGAAATGACTGTTTTGTCTTGAAAACATACAAAGCAAAAATAGTTTATACATTACTTCGCTTCAGATTCTACTGTTTTTATATATTAAGGATACATTTTGATATAATAACATAAACAATTCCCAATAACAAAAAAATATAATTATATAGATCAAGTGAAATACATGTCTAATGATTCATAACAACAGAGTAGATGCATTCGAATAACGAAATAAAAAAGCTTCGCCCTACTACAAATGTTAAATCATGATGCGTCTTTCTGACTTGTATCTTTTTTATTTCTCATTTTTCATTTAGGATTAAGGCATATTAATTATTTTATTCGTGAAATGTGCTATATAAAGAAAGTTGGACACACCTTTCACTAACACCTCCTCCCTCCGAAATATTTACTTAAATCCCTTGACCACAGTCTCTGTTTGTGGATCTTTTTTAAGCATAACTTTATGAAAATACTTTTTTCGTTGCGGAGTTACAAAATTGGACTCCAACAGGAGAGATTTAAGAGTACAAGTCAAGTTCTTGCCTTTTACCTTTCGCATATGTTCGAAACCTCCGAATTTCGATATATGTTTCAAGCACCAATAGTGGTCAAATAATGAAAAATTTTCAAAATGTGCATATGTTACATCTAATTAATCGATATCATTGCTATTGAGCTATCCGTCAAATAACCAGGATTTTTTCTTATAATGACAAAATATCCAACTCATAAACTTATGTATTCGTGATAAAGTTAAGATAGCAATTTTTAAGACAAAATTATCCCTTGTTGGTTTTAGTAGTTTTGTTTAGGCCTTTTTTGGTTTATCTGCTATCCACAAATTTATACCTATTTTGGGAAATTTCCCTAACTTTTGGTAAAAGTAAAATTACAAAAAATCGGACTCCAAGGAAAATTCAAAACGTTAAGTCCTCAAACGGCAAAATCAATAGCTCAAAAACATCAAACGAATTTGACATTATATTAAATTTCGCATTGAATTACTACCTTCGTTTAAGTTTGCATTTTAAACAAAAACATAATTCAATATGTTTCCCTTCTTCTAGTTTACAAATGGGGGCACCTGAAGAATCTTAATCTGACTATAACGGAGCTGAAAGAAATAATGAAAGAAGAGATAAATGAACTTAAAACAAACTTGACTGTGGACAACAAAAACACATCATCCGCCATTAGACGAAGAATCTCAGCACGGGACGACAGACCTTCTGCTGCATCATTTGGGTATTTAGGTGCAGTATTGTTGGCAACACCAATTTTATTAATGATATGCTTGGACTTCAACCGTCTGTTTCCAGAATGTGTGAAGAGGAGAATTGCAAAAAAACTTAAAAGAGAAGAGTTCACCAATAATACAACGTAGCCGTTTTCATGTATGGCATGCAAGATTGATTGAGTTATCTGTAAACTGTAACGAGTTATCAATACTTGATAAACATTTGTAATAGTAGTATTGTGTAATATTTGTTATATTTTGCGCTTATAAACATTGTAATAAAACTAACTAAAATAACCCGACAGCATTCAACAGTTTATGGCAGTGTTTTGCACAAAGCTAATAATAAATCTTTGTGTACATTCAAAAATAAAAGTTTCCGAATGCCATTTTGTGCTGATTTGCAAGTTTAATTTCAAATAACATGCTCAAGTGGTGTATCCTATGAAAACTACCAAGACTGTAATCGCCAAACAAAATATTTTGGTATCCGAATCACCATAGACAGATTTCAAAGTGAGAAAAAACAATCAAGACAAAAATTGACAAAGATGTTTACCACCTTGAATCCCAAATACATAATCACTCACTAAATTCATCTTTTGATTTATCTTTTGACTGCTGTTTGTAGACAAATTGTTGAAATTTATTTTACTTTCTTTTTCTCTATACGTTAAAATCGCACCTTGCTAGATACTGTCGCCCCTGAGATCTACTTTTTAAATTATGATTGGTAAAACAATCATTTTTTCATTGTTAATACATATATAGATGTAGGACTCGGGAGGTACGTTGGAGACGCTGTAGTGCAATGGTCACGCTAAAGTGCGATAGTCTGCCGTTTTGTCTTCAACATGGACGTAGTGTTTAATGTGGTGTGCTGTCTAAGCCTTTTTACAAAGTAAACAATAACGTTTAAGTTATGATTACACATTTACTGTTTATTCATCATGACTATTTAAACAAACTTTCGGTGATTTTTTTTTAAAACCTTAAAGTGTGGTGGGAGATGGACAAAATTGACATGCGCACAACCCCTTACTTATCTAGATATTATAAAACAGTACACACTTCGCCTATCAACTGCATCCCGACTAACCAGAGCAAATGAAAAATAGCAAATAACTTGGGAAGCAGTATCAACTTGGGCTGGCTACTTTTTATAGAAAGCTATACTAGGTGACTAAAGATGTTGGTGTGAATATAGTCGCATAAGAAAAACACATGCTGCGACAAGGTTTCATAAAGTCTCAAGAATGACCACAAGGATAAGATATCAATTTTGAAACATATTCACTCATTCTCGTCCAATGGAAAATCGTTATTTTCCTTTCTTTTTTTCTTAGAACATACTTACCCCTTCTCGTCCAATGGAACATCAGTTTTTTCAACTCACTATAAAATGTTATTCATGCATTTTTTTTCATTGTAGAGCAAAAGAGTACTATTGTTTTCCTAATAATTAAAAATGAAAAAAGAATAAACGTTTATAATGTTACATTTATGGAATGAAACAAAAGAATAAAAAAAGGTGGCAATGGTGAAGGTAAAAAAACATTAAATCTGATTTTTATACCAGACCTTAGTAAATAAATCCTACTTTGTAAAATAACACTCTGATTCAAACAAAAAATTCTCTGAATCTGACATTATAAAGATGCTTGATTTCTTCATTGACAATATTTGTTACGTTTGGAGGATGTGTTTTTCAACAAACAATCGGCATTCCGTGGGAACACACTGTGTCCCTCTTCTTGTCGACTTTATTTGAACTTTGGTGGATAGTTGTCTCATTGGCAATCATACCTCATCTCTTTATTTATATATTGTTCCTTTATTCATATGAGGCTGACTTCATACAGGAACTTCTTAGGAAGAAAGAAAAGAAGTAAGCAATATGCTTTAACTTTGCTTTCTGCTATATAAATGATGTTCTCTCACTAAATAATTCAAAATGTGGTGACTATGTTGAACGCATCTATCCCATCGAACTTGAGATTGAGGATACAACAGATACAGTTAAGTCTGCCTCATATCTTGACTTACATCAAGCAATTGACAATGAGGGTCGGTTGAAAACAAAACTTTATGACAAAAGAGATGGTTTCAGCTTCCCAATTGTGAACTTTCATTTCTATGTAGCAACATTCCAGCAGCGCCTACATACGGAGTATATATCTCCCAGTTGATACGAAATTCCATGGCTTGTTTTTCTGCTCACAATGAAGCTATTAAACCAAGAGTTCTAAGTCGTGAAGTTGAAACCATCCCATCATAAATTTTACGGACGCCATCACAAGTTGGTTGATCGGTATGGAATATCCGTATCAGATGATAGCGGATATGTTCCAAATGTCGTAACTACAATCCCGTATCACCTAATAGAGATTTCCAATAAAATGACATTACTGTACATAACCAACGTATCTGAACGTATCTCGGCCTATTGCCTTGGAACATGACTGAGGGGAGCATAGACTACATGCTTTTTTTTTGCTCGTTGAATACACATATTATGTTGGAATAGATGTTATTCAAAAATTAACCTAATCTTAACATATTTTGTTATCAAATTCTGGAAGATTTTATTGACAACGAACTTTTAGGGAATAAATTAACAAGTTACCGGAATCAAATGCACCGATCATTACTTGATCATTTCACTTGACCCATATATTTATTTCTCAAATGAGGAATTTTCAAAACCACTAAAATAAAAATTAAGTTTGAAATAATAAAAATAATGAAATCTGAAGCCAGATGATATTCTCATTTTTGATTTATGAGTTATGATCTTAAAAAAAGAGTTTCAAACACACCGGAATGTAAACGGTGTTTACGACTAGCTTCTTCTTTATGTTTTAGCATAATTCTATAATTTATTTCAAGATACTTTTGTCCTACTCAAAAATGCAGATAACAGATGCGTCTATCTGATAGCACTTTGTCATCTTTCCGTAGATTTTGATAAAATGGAATATGAAATTATTGGAATGCATCTTCAAGAAAAAAATGATTACACTTTACTAAATCAGTCTTCTCTTTTTTAACGATGCATGGATATAATCTAAAGGAAACTCCACATAAATTAACCTGTATGGACTTTTTATTGTAGTTTTGTTGAGAAGGATTCTTTTATTTTTATTACCAACCTATATGGAGCAGGATCTACTTACCCTTCCGGAGCGTCTGAGATCATCCACAGTTTTTGGTGGGGTTCGTGTTGCTCAGTCTTTGGTTTTCTATGTTGTGTTTTGTGTTTTGTGTACTGTTGTTCGTCTGTTTGTCTTTTATTTGTTTTTAGCCATGGCATTGTCAGTTTATTTTCGACATATGGGTTTGAATGTCCCTTTGGTATCATTTGCCTCTCTTTTATGATAGCAAGGGGTTATATTTTCTTGTCTGTTTGTCCGTCCGTTCATCCGTCCCGTTCCAATTTAAAAACTTTTAAAATTATATATCAAATAAAGGCCACAGTAGTATACCGCTATTCGAAATTCATAAATCGATTGAGAAAAATACAAATCCGGTTTACAAACTAAAACTGAGGGAAACACATCAAATATAAGAGGAGAACAACGAAACAACAGAAGCACAACACTAAAATGCAACACACACAGAAACGAACTATAATATAACAATGACCATTTTCCTGACTTGGTACAGGACATATTAAGAAAAAATGGTGGGTTGAGCATGGTTTTGTGGCTAGCCAAACCTGCAATCATAACAGTTTTACCTAAATTAAGTGGTTTTCTGAACATGGAAATGTGATAATGTCAGGGGACACACATGTACATGTATGTGTATCTTCAATATTCATAACCGCCTCTGTGGTTCTGTAGAAGCTTGCTTGCCTCTGGCGCGGGAGGTCCTGGGTTCGATACTCGGCTGGTTCAAATCAAAGAATGGCTGCCTCTATGCTAAGCATGCGATATATGGTATAGGAGTAAGAGCAAAATTTATGGTCCGGAGTCAGAATTATGTGTCCGGGTAGAATGTCATGTCATCCTGTGGACATTGTGAACTATCATATTAAAAAAGTTGGACCAGATTGTAGGTCTAGTACAAAGGCGGGTTCATATTCATTTTCTCGTCCTGAATATGCATATTTAAACTACATATGCAATGAACACTTATTGTCCAACATCCTGTTGATACTTATATTTTAACATTTCGCCAAGTCGTGATCTTCTACACTGTATTGGGAATAAAAACACCGAAAAGGAAAATATTAGCGTGTGTTTGGACTGCATTGCGCATCGAAATCATATCATCTAATTTTTATTTCTATGTTTCTGACTTTTGACACATGCACTACAATGATTTATGCAGCAAAAAAAAAAAATGAAAAAAAAAAAATCGGTGACCCTCTATAATTGTTCATCAATAAATTGCTAAAATACTATGAGTGAAGGCACTTCAAGGGATATAAAATATTTTGCAAGGAAACGTCTTTTGTATTTGAACTCTGAAAGCATTTTAAACTGTCGTTCCCGTTTAACAAGACAACACAGAACATTCTTTAATCGAGCACACCTTCTAATTTATATAAAATACAACCTCTATAGGGAATGTTTTATTTATTAATTTTAAAATAAATTGAAAATACTTTAACTTAGAAATAAATTGGAAGCGATAGTTTTATCTCAATTTTCAACTTTAATCAATCATCGACAAATCAAGACAAACAATGATTTCGACATTTCTGAACTTGTCAGCAAAACATCCCTCTAAAACTTATTTTCCACACAAAATATAAATATATTGATAAAGAAGATAGAACATGGGATAACGAAAAAAAAAATGCATTTTAAAAATATAGAATAATTGAGCGTTCGTCTGCAATATGTATTGAAAAATAAATCTCATTATCAAAACCATAAAAGATAACTCAAATCGATCGTGTAATTTGGTAAAGAATACGTATAAATACGTGAAAATTCAGGCAGGAATCTGGAGAACCGCGTATATAAAAAAATACCTGATTTCTTTCATTTTATATCCCGTACAATTATTTGATGTGGACGAAAATTCCAGTGTTTGGTTTTAATAGGCTTGGAATACTTGGTTTAAAGTTGAACCTAGTATTTAACCAAATTCAATGGCAGGCAATAACCAGTCCCTTTAGGTTCGTGCGTCGAGTTACGTACGTATGTCACTTTATTGGAAATTTCTATTGTGACCTATCGAATTAGACTTATTACCGGGTTTTGTACTAACATGAGCAACACGACGGGGGCCCCATGTGCAGCAGGATCTGCTTACCCTTCCGGAGCACCTGAGATCACCCCAAGTTTTTGGTGGGGTTCATGTTGCTCAGTCCTTAGTTTTCTTTGTCGTGTTTGATGACCAGGTTCAAACCAGGTTCAACCCACCATTTTTTCCTTAAAATGTCCTGTACCAAGTCAGGAAAATGGCCATTGTTATATTATAGTTCGTTTCTGTGTGTGTTACATTTTAATGTTGTGTTTCTGTTGTGTCGTAGTTCTCCTCTTATATTTGATGTGTTTCCCTCAGCTTTAGTTTGTAACCCGGATTTGTTTTTTTTCTCAATCGATTTATGAATTTCGAACAGCGGTATACTACTGTTATTTGAGTACTATTGTTTGTCTCTTTGTCTTTTTTTCTTTTTTAGCCATGGCGTTGTCAGTTTATTTTCGACTTATAAGTTTGAATGTCCTTTTGGTATCTTTCGCCTCTCTTTTATCTC
Source organism: Mytilus californianus (assembly GCF_021869535.1). NCBI lineage: Eukaryota > Metazoa > Mollusca > Bivalvia > Mytilida > Mytilidae > Mytilus > Mytilus californianus. The sequence continues at coordinate 22,953,140 of NW_026262679.1, read as the reverse complement.
ACTTACCTAATAATTGACAAATTATTACAAACACCAATTAGTTAGGAAGATAAACTGACTATCAATAAGAATACAAAGGTGTAAATATGTGCATAATTAGTTATGAAATGGAAAGGCATCTACGAAGAAAATAAACGCATCATAGATACCAGAATTAACATTTTGTATGCAAGACGGGCTTTTTGTCTACAAAAGACTCATCAGTGACGATGTCAAATTAAAAAAAAAGGTCAAATAAATTACTAGGTTGAAGGGCATTGAGGACCTATACATTCCAAAAGGTTTTGCCAAATACAGCTAAGGTAAAAAATTCTTAGTTTGTAATCAGTTGATATATAATTATGACCATATCAATGATAAATCATGTCAACACAGAAGTGCTGACTACTGAGCTGGTGATACCGTCGGGGAGGTAAATTTTACAATTCTGTAGGAGTTTTTGAACATCTTAGCTTATTGAGACACCTTATTTAACTTTACCCATATATCATTTGTTCAGAAGCTTTCATCGTATTCATGCTTTGTAGGCTTGTTTGAAACTTGTTTAATTGATGATACTTATACCGATATTTTTATTTGACTTTAATAGAAAAGAAAGGATATGGTTATCCATCCATGATAAAAATCAGTACATACACAGCAAAAACCACAAAAAACAATGGAATGGCACTTTTATTGTTGTTATTCATCTCAAAGTAACAGTGACAGCAACAAATATAAAATAAAAATCTCACTTTACTGCAATAGTTCAGAGAAGTTTACAGTTTTGTTAATTTTAACTTGATGATTTATGCAGAAGTTATGAAAATATTATGACAAACTAGACTATTATTGAATGCAGGTACATCGTGTATGATTTGGAGGTGCAGACTTGTTTTATGAATATGGTCATGAATATCCTAGTAGTAAATACAATGAATTATAATCCTTATTTTTTATGTAGTAAATACTAAATGCTGTTAATGTCTGCAGTTATTTCACAGCCTTCTCTTTGAGATTATCATATTGTACGGTTACAGAGCGACATTTTAAAAAGAAAATTAAAACAAAATAGCATTATAATAGATACGGGTTTTTAATAACATAACTGGAAACAAACTTTATTATGTATAGTACATCTTAATGTTATAATTCAAAACAATCTATTTATCTATCAATTTCAAACATGGAAATTCTCGGGTTTATACCATGTTAGTCTTCTCCCTTAATTCTGGTGACATTTCTGGTCTTTTTTTCAGAACTAAGACACATGGAGGGAGAGAGTTAATCTGGCACGACACTATATCCCAAGTGATGTGGTAGTTTCATAGCTGCATTTATAATTTCGTCCAGGTCGTAGAGAGTCGTCAGTCTAAGCATAGTGCTGCATCTGTCATTATAGCATCAAAACTTCGAATAATTTAGCGAGAGGACATCATCCTTATAGCGGAACATGAAGGTACAGACTAAATAAATGCTTGATTCTTTTGTTCTTCCTATAAAGCTCATGGTTTCAGAACTTTAAGAAATGTGAAAGCAAATATGAAAGTCTTCCGAAATTTCAAACTTTCACTTTCGATTCAAATTAATGTTTGGCTCGGAGAATATCTTATTTATTTTAACATTTACCGATGGCATGTGCATTTAGTGATGTCTTAGAATTAAAAAAGAGACATTTACAAATCCACTGTTGTGTGATGATCAATCACCTTAACTGACTGATTGAAGTAATGTAAGATGAGTTTTTCGGTTAGTATAATGATGTAGTAAAACGCATATTCAAATAAACAAAAGGGTAAAACATTGCTTGAGGCCGAGTTTCGAAAAATGAAAAACCAGTTTATCACTTACCATTTGATATGTACCATCTCCCTATTAGATATATCATCGTTAGTAAGTAACGATCTGGTGTTTATACAAATGTATATGACAAAGATAAATTATTAAGTTATATATATGTTATAAAACCCTTGATAGTTTTGGAATATAGAATTTAGGGTTATAAAACTAAGAATTTAGAAACAGGTGACGATCATCCATATTTTCTATGCATTATGGTTTCGTTTATACCGAAATAGGCGTCTGGCTACATATATACCTAGCATATTTCAATGTTTAAGTTTCATTCTAATTACTGGTATAAAAGCGAATTGCATTTTGAAACTTGCAGCGGAATATACAAAGGTGACATTCAAAACTCACAAGCAGCTATAAACTGACAACGGCATTGCATACAGAGGGAAGACGGATGAAAAGTCAACAAAACAATACATAAAACTAAATTTTAAGCAACAAGAACCCAACGAAAAGGTGGGGTTAATGTAGGGGGTTACGAAACGATAGGCAGATCTTGCACACTTGTGTTGCTCATAATACGAGACAATCGAGGGACGGAGGACAGGGTCGTGATAACGACAATTAGGTTATATCTTTGGTGATCTCTGACACAGATATTCAATAACGATAAACTAATTTGCGTCCATGAACACTTCGAAAGGATGACACCAAATTTACCACTTATAGCGCATGGTTCAATATCAACCCTGTATGGACGTAATTATGATAGGAAAAACGCAAGGTCTGGAATATAGTATGAACTGGGAAATGTGTTCGCCATACGCATACGCTACTGGAATGTGGCTAAATATAATTGGAAAGTTTACAAATTGAAAGCAGAAATTACCCTTTTGGTCGATAGGTTTTGTTCTTAACTAACTCTCATTTTCCATTTCTAGATATATGTCAAGATATGATGCAGACTTTACAGTTTCTGTGGTATCCTTTCAAACATGCTCATAGTTTAAGACGCGTTCAACATAGTTACAAAAGTCTGAATTTAGTGAAAGGACATTATCTATACAGTGAGGTAAAGGATAATGCCAGCTTCTTTTCTTCACAGCATGAAGTCTGCCTCATACAATGAATGGACCAGGCAACAAGAAGAACTATGTACTGAAAATCAAAAACATTAAAAAATCAAATACAAAAAGTAGAAATCGCATGTTTACTTCGTATAACCGGAATTGAAAATGTTAATGTTCAATTTGGTTAAAAAAAAAGTAAAATAACGAAAATACCGAACTCCAAGGAAAATTCAAAATCGAAAGTCTTTTATCAAATGGCAAAATCTCAAAAGCCCAAACACATCAAACAAATGGAAAACATCTGTCATATCCCTAACTTGGTACAGGATATCCTTTTGTAGAAAATGGTGGATTACACCTGGCTTTATAGTTTGCTAAACCTCTCTCTTGTATGACAGTTCCATAGAATTTCATTATTTTGACAACAATGTGTGATTAAAACAAACAGACGTACCACATATTCTTATTCATATTAGTGGTAAAAGTGTCAGTAATATATATATATGTAATACTTTGGTATACATTCATTATCACTGAACTAGTATATATATTTGTTTAGGGGCCAGCTGAAGGACGCCTCCGGGTGCGGGAATTTCTCGCTGCATTGAAGACCTGTTGGTGACCTTCTGCTGTTGTCTGTTCTATGGTCGGGTTGTTGTCTCTTTGACACATTCCCCATTTCCATTCTCAATTTTATATGTGAAATACTTCTATTTGTTATGCTTGAAATTGACAAAACGAAACACTCGACATGTTAAAGAATATGTACGGAGATCAAGTAGATATATCTCCCTTTCCCTATGGAAGGTTTTCGAAATAATATAATAATAATAAATTTCTTATTTAAAGAAGGTTACCGTAATTTCGCCGCGTGGTCTTATACATTGACATATTAGAAAACACAATTTCTGAAGATATTAATACATAAACAAAAGGTAAAAAGATAAGAAAAAACGTACTAACTAATACTACCTGTGAAAGTGATGAGTGATCTTAAGCCGGATATTCATCAGGACTCTACGTTTAATGAGAACCTTTGAATTATGATACAATAAGGGTTATGCAATAACATGCAATTAATTATAATTGCTACCATAAATGACGGCAGCAAGAGTACATAAATAGTACAGGTAGAAAAATATCATTGACTTAAATAAAAAATGTGTATTTATAGTTAAATTATTACAGTATTACTGCGAAAAGTTCTCTTCTTGTATTTTCAAGAGATTAGCATGACATTTGTTGAAAAAATGTATAATCTTACTTTCTTTCAAAATCGATGGCCAGGAATTCCACAACAAGGTTCCAGAATAAATAAAGGTATTTGTTTGTGCGTTTCTCTGTGATGAATGTTCTTGCATGTGTTTGTGTTGTATTTCTGTTACGTAGTGTTATCATTTTAACGATATATTTTAACATTGTCATAAAGCAGGAGGTTTAGTTAGCCATTAAACTAGGTTCAACCCCCAATGTTTTCTAAAAATGTCCTGTACCAAGTCAGGAATATGGCAGTTGTTATCAAATAGTTCGTTTACGTATGTTGGTGTTTGTTTTTGTTGCGCTTCAGTCTTCCTTTTGTTCCTTTGTTTTCTTCTTATAGCTGATGTGTTCCCTCGGTTTTATTTTGTAACCCGGATTTGTTTTCTCCCTATTCCTAGCTTAGTAAACATAACTAACGAATATATCTCAAAACCACACGGAACAACAGTAGTCTATAATCGAAAGTATATATCCATTATGGTTTTTGCCAGAACACTGGCTAAAAGATATACTTTGAGTCGGCCCATAAGATGCAGTCTGCTTGCAAATATTGCACTTAGATTTACAATTTGATTTCCCCACGAGAGAGAATTATCAATATTGATTCCAAGCAGTTTTTGATATTGAACGACCTCCATAATATGTTTATCTTCAAATTTGATGCTTATTTTCTGTTTTCAAACACTTTTGTCTATTAGAACGAATTGACACGACCTTAGTCTTATCTCTATTCAATATCATATCATTGTTAGTACACCAATTCTTAACATTACAATACTCTACATTCACAAATACATTTCAAAATGTATTTCTTATTTCATCCAACGATTTGACATACATTTGGATATTTATTTAATTATAATTTGTTTTAGTATTTTTGTACTTGACTTTCGTATTTTGCCATTCAATTATTATAGTAGTGCATTCATTTAAATGAACACTCAAACTCAAACATTTGAAAACCAGGAATAATTCAGACATAAACCAAATCAATATAAAACGAGTGAGATTTGGTAAGATTGCCAATGAGACAACTGTTCATCACAGTTAAAATAAGTAGAAATAAGCAATTATAGGTTTATTCAAGGTCAAATTTGTCTGAGGGAGAACATTTAAATATTCATTTGGAAATATATTGTACAGCATTTAGCTATTTTCAATTATCAAAAATTAAAATCATAAAAATACTGAACTCCAAGGAAAATTCAAAAACGGAAAGTCCAAATCAAATGGCAAAATCAAAATCTAAAACACATCAAACGAATGAACAACAACTGTCATATTCTTGACTTGGTACAGGCATTTTCTTATGTAGAAAATGGTGGATAAAACCTGGTTTTAGAGCTAGCTAAACCTCTCACTTGTATGACAGTCGCATAAAATCCATTATATATTGACAATGATGTGTGAATAAAACAAACAGACATAATAGGTAAAAATGTCAAAATAGGGGTACAGCAGTCAACATTGTGTTATCATCTTAATCCCTATAAAACAAACAAATATATTAACAAACATTTACCATGACACAATGGTACAATGACGGGATGTATAAGTACAGAGCCACGTCTAAGTAACAAAGAAACACAAAATGGCAAATATACAAAGCACATCGGCAAAAATGAAAGACAACAACACAAAAACCATCATAGAACAACACAACGACGGGATGCACAAGCACAGAGCCACGTCAAACATACATCACCAAAAACCGACTAAACAGCAATAGCAATATTACAAAGACAAATGAGGGAATAATTATATAACACGTTATTAAGATGATAAACAACGTCAGTACCCAGAATCTATACTTCAAGACCATCGTGTATTATTTGTGAAGTTGATATGAAATATTTATCAACAAGGTCTTGGTACCTTCCGATGAACTTTTTTAGAAAAGGACGAGACGTTCCTTGACATACCTCTGGTTCATCAACTTTTTTCTCAGACACTGGTGACGTTTTACAAAGTCTGAGTAGTTGCTGCATGCTCTTGAATACCGAATAATTTGGGAAATGTATATCCCATATGCAGGTGAAGTTAGTGCTACTAAGGTGGGGGAAATTGATAATTAAAATTAAAATCGTCTCGTAGATTCTGGTACTTAGATGACCGTGTATGTCATGATCGAGGTATAAGTCTAAAATGAGGCGGAGGAAGCCGTGTCTGTTGTTTCTTTAATTTCTAGTTCTGGGGGATATATTAATGGCACCCAATCAGAAAAGTTTGGATTGTTAATGGAAAGAACATCATCAATATATCTGAATGTGAAATTAAATGACCTTGTTTCTTTGATCCTCTTGTTTTTGGCAAGTGTTTGAAGGAACTCCGATTCATATGAAAATAAAAAGAAGTCGGCAAGAAGAGGCGCACAGTTTGTTCCCATAGGAATGCCGACAACTTGTTGAAAAAGTCAACCTCTAAATTCAACAAATATGTTGTCAATTAGAAACTCCAGCATACTGATCACTTGTTCCTCTGTGTAGCATTATTTACCTTTTTGTTCACTTTTAACAAAATACGCCGTTTGATATCCAAAAGTAATAAATTTATAGCGTATGCTATCATTTTTATGTTGAAAAGCATTGTGGATTATTTTTCTTAGAAGATTTTTCAATTTTACATGGGGAATGGTGGTATACAGGGTTGAAAAATCAAAAGTTTTGATAGAACTAATTTTAGAAAAAGATCGAGATTTAAAATTATCCAGAAGTTCTTAAGAGTTTTTTTTTAGAATCCACATATTGGTAATACCACTACGCGAGTAAACAGTTTGTCAATCTAATGGACAATTCTTTAGTCGAACATGCAGTGGAGCCCGCTATGTACCGTTGTTTGTACGGAATTTTGTGAAGTTTAGGTATCCAATACAAAACAAGGTAAGTCCTTAGATTTGTTGTTCAATGTAATGTTCATTGAATCCATAAAGGAGTTATGATTCGCCAAAAATCTCATCCTTGTCAAATGATATGTCTTTGTACGTGGGATTTCCTGAGTGCTCATTTATTCCCAATTCTTTTACAAGACACTCGTAGTAGTACGATTTACATACAAAGACAATATTATTTGAAGCTTTTTCTGCAGGAACAACAACATACTTATCGTGAAGAAATGATAGACATTTCACAGCCTCTTAGTCTCTGAAAACGGACTTTGTTCGATCATTCACGCAGTTTTTTAAACTTATGAATGCGACGTCTTATCAAAGACCTGACTGCTTTTGACCCATTCTGACAAAATGTCCAGTTCAACTTCTTCTCGTTAAGCCCATGCTTTGGCGTAGTCCTCAATGGAATCCATAATTATTTTGAAGTTATGTTTCCAATTGATGTGTTGGGGTTCTCTAAACTTAGGACCATGAGAAATCACCTTTCGGAGATTTTCATGTTGAATTATTTCAGGACATTCATTTTTACTTGCCATTTTGGTTTCAGTATTTCTGACTTTAAAAATGTAAAGATGAATGTCTTTTTGGATATTTCCAATAAAGACGTGTGTTTTCACATTATCTAGACATTAAAAATTAACATCTATATATTTATTTGTATAAATAATCATTTTGATTTTCGATGTTCTGTTTTCTTCTTCAATTGTTGGTTCAAAAACATTTAAATATTTCCCATGTTGTTACGAAGAAATTCAGAATGTCAAATTTTCGGAATATGATTTTAAACGATTTCAAAATTAAGAATAAACTGTTTATCTTGTATAAAAGTATATAGATTAACGTTTTTTGTTTGTTTTCACTACAGTCTAAATGTTTTACCTCTACTTAACTTCATTTTAAAATGAATCGTAACAACATTCTTTTAGTCAAGTTTTCAATAAAGATTAAACATATTATCGCCTTTGCTGGATAAAATTAAAACCAATTGATTTATAAATGGTAACGCGTGCTCTGCATGAAATTGAATACTAAAAATTTGAATGTTTTATATTGAAATAAACTTCTTAATGTTCCAATATGAAAATTTGGGAAATGAATTAGTTTCTGAATGTTAACAAAAATGTTGGTTAATGCATTATAATTCATCATGACAAATAAAATCGATATCTCAAGGTTATTTGTCTGAAAAGTAAACCTAATAAGTAAAACAACAGATAAATCAATAAAAAAATAGAATTTGTTCTAGGCTAATGTCCAAACCTGAAGTAGAACTGCTTTTCACAGAATATATTTTAATGGTGTCAGCTGGATAACTGTTGAACAGACAATTGTATATCAGTTCTCCTGACAGCTCCCGTCTGACTTATGAGTCAAGATTAGAATTGATTCCAACTATACGTTATCTGTTTGTATACAAATCAAATTAGATCTATATAAATTTTGTATATGGAAATGAAATAATTAAAATAAACCGTACCGAAAAGTTTTGGAATCAGTCTGTACCTCCGTCCCTTTGTCTTCTTCTTTCTGCAACAACCATCTAACATACTGTCTTTCATGGCCATTTAGGACTTTATGCTTCATCTCTAACAAGTTTAAATATGCAATGTCATATAAAATTAAGTAACAAGAGGTCAAGTTATTACACGTAGATTTAAGAAACAATTAACGTGAATACGTAAATTTACCGATTGCAAGTTTTTCATAACTAGTGGTTCATACATATGAGACACTTACACTGTCGACGCACTGGGTCCCTTTTCTTTTTGGGGTTCATGAGATTTCATCAATAGATTTACCTGTTTATTTTATGTGAGATTTAAACATTGGTAAGCTACTGTGGCTTCTGAATTTATTGGACCATAATTTTTGGGGCTTATCATGCATCTCCATTTGTCCAAAAAGGCCCCTTGATAAAAGATAGTACGAGGATATATATGCATTTGTAAGTTGATGTCTTTTCTACCTCAGGAATAGATTACCTTAGCTGTATTTGGCAAAACTTTTAAGACTTTTTGGTCCTCAATGCTCTTCAACTTTGTACTTTATTTTAGCCTTTTCAACTTTTTTTTATTCGAGCGTCACTGATGAGTCTTTTGTAGACTAAACGCGCGTCTGGCTCAAATACAAAATTTCAATCCTGGTATCTATGATGACTTTATTATCAGTGATATTCAGCATGCACTAGCGTTATTTTTCAGTTAATTTTGTTTATTGCGTGCCTTCAAAAACTGTGTTTCATATTAATTATTCATATTCGGGCAAGGTTTTGAAAAATAGTTAAATTGTGAAATGTCGACTAGTTTCAAATCAATTGTCATATTATCTGTACTATTGCACAAAGTTCGTCGAATGGTGAAGCTTAAAGAATAATTTTCTTAAATTGCTGTTTTGACAATTAAACGGAAGAGTGATCTTTTGCGTTTCTTCTTCTAAAAGAAGCAGTGGCGGCTTCAGCACAGAGCAAAATCATACAGCTCAGTGTTATTTACAGATTCCTCACGTGAATAGAGATTCACATGAATCTCACGTTAAATTTTTCACATGAATTTCACGTGAACTTTATAAAAAAAAAATTGTTCATGATTTTAATACTTTATTTTAAAATTCACATGAATTTCACGTGAAAAAAAATCATGCGATTTTCACGTGATATTCACGTGAAACTCACATGATCAAATTTTACAAGAGTTTCACGTATAAGCTTGTTTGAGGTGAAATCCATGTGAATTTAAATCACGTGAAATTGATGTGAGTAAAATTTGCCTGTGTATTACCTCTAATCCATGGCAAACTGACTTCTACTCCTTGTAATCTATAATGAGCTCTAATACTGCAAATGATGTGCATCCAAATAATTCTGCATATATATAAACAAAAGTGTCATCGACGAGTAAATCAACAGGTCTGCAAACAATGTTTGCAAATGATTAGGTCAAATTCTAATGAAAATATTCATCAAAGTGTAAAAAACAACAGTTCGTCTACTCTTCTAAAATTAACAAAACAAATACCCCATAGAAAACTTTAAGAGGACCTGGCATCGTTGTGACATTATAGGTACCAATTGTAGTGCACCAGGTACGCATTAAAAAAATCAATATCTCTTTAGTGATGCTCGAGGCCGAAGTATGAGACAAACTAAACTTAAATTATTGTTGAAGAATGTGAAACCAATTCAAAAGTGTAGCATCTTCCTGGTTTATACACAAATTAACAAAACGATCCTACTAGTATATATATATATGCCATTGATATGCATACAAAACAATATTAGGGCAGGGGTAATCCGTAATATATGTGTAATCCAGGTCTCAGACAGGGTATGTAATGTGACATTCCCGGCTTCGGGTTTATATCCCTTCGCCTTCGGCTAAGGAAATATAAACTCTAAGATAGGAATGTCACAGTATATTCCCTGTCTGAGACCTGAATAACATATAGTATTACATACTTATATTTGTTGATGTTTGTATCAAGTGATTTATATAACCTGTATTGCATACTGAACACAACGATTCATATCTAACCTGTTTTCAATAATTCTGGTTGTGTGTGGACTCCCCCTCCCCTTTTCCGGAGAAGTTTTGTACTCGCTATCATCATTAGGTCAAGTATACCAGCTTAAATTATCCGATACTTATCAACGGTCATCTTAAATGAGATAATTTCCTGTTAATGCTTATATACTGTTTTTAAATAGTAACGAATACAGTCATCATCATTAAATACAAATAACATTATCAATGCAAAATATTAACGGTTACATACATGACAAACTTTGGTCGCCAACGTTTACCATCAAAATTGAAACAGCAGAGAATTAGTACAAAACCTGCCTGAAATTAAATATAAAATTAAAACCGGATTTTGTCTTTAATTGTCTTGATTCCACTTTACCAATTCAGCACTATTTCTTAAAAGATTTTGTATTGTATTTACACGTTTAATCTAAAAAATACAATCGTTCCAATCTATTTTCGAGTAGGATATCCAATAAACTTTCAGCATTACACCAGGCATCATTCCGAAAGGCAAAATAAAGAATAACTTGCCAACTATGCTTTTATCATATCCATCAACTGTTTAGAGCATATGCCTTATTTAGTAATGTGTGCCTTATATCGTGATTTCTTAAATATAAGGCTGCTGCATACATAGAAACGCATTAAAGTTCTTAATGGGAGAGTTAATAATTTGCCAAGATTTTATTGACTCCTTCATAGTTTCGTTGATCCTTTATAAGTATTAATCGCACCTCCGGTAAATTAGTGCGTTGTGATTTGTTTAATGCAATCACCTGGTAACCCCCTATGCATCCATATGAGGTCAGTAGATTACATATGGGGGTTCATGACGTCGTGTCTTCTATTAATGGTGATGTAAACAAAAAGAAATTTTGAGTAAATGTCCAAATGTCGACTCCCTTTATCTCTTAAAGTAGCACATGAAGGTATATTTGTAATAAAAAATTTGAATTGACTTGGTGAAAAATAGCTTGTATGCAAGTTTTCGTAAATACGTCACCGTGGGATAAAAACTGTATCGTATGCCATTAGGAACACATTAATTTTCACGAATTCGCATACAATGTTATTGTAAAGGAGAATAACAATGACAGAAATCTAGGGCGTTAATATACTTCTCTGTTAAATATCATACAATATTAAATTTATAAAAGATGTAAAAAAACAATCGTCCAGAAAATCCTAAATAGTTTGAATAAATAAAGATGGTATAAGATGGAATGAAATAAAGTGAAATCTTTCCGAACAATGTCCTTTAATTAAAACCAGACTATAAACAAAGATATGTTCCTTGATCAGTTCTTTTCATCCTCTAAAAGTGGAGTCAGTCTTTGTATAACTGTAACGGAACATTTGTTAAAAACTTGTTGGCAGAGTGTCGTACGATTTACGTTTACGGAGGTTGCATTAGTTCAAAATAATTGAAAAGATTGATGCCTTGCATTGTACTGTTACCGTACATTTCAAAATTCTTTTGGCTTAAATTTGGTTAATTTGTTTTATAATGAATTCCATCAACACTGATCAAAGAAGCCAGGTCATTTAATCTCATATTCATATATATTGATGATGTTCTTTCCATTAACAATTCAAACTTTTCCGATTGGGTTCCATTAATATATCCCCCAGAACTAGAAATAAAAGAAACAACAGACACGGCTTCCTCTACCTCATTTTTAGACTTGTACCTCGAAATTGACATGCATGGTCATCTCAGTACCCGAATCTAAGACAAACAAGTCGATTTTAATTTTGAAATTATCTACTTCCCCCACCTTAGTAGCAATATACCATCTTCACCTGCATATGGGATTTACATTTCTCAAATTATTCGGAATTCAAGAGCTTGAAGCTCCTACTAAGACTTTGGAAAACGTTACCAGTGTCTGAGCTGAAAGTTGATGAAACAGGGGTATGCAAAAGAACGGCTCGTCATTTTTCTTAAAAAGTTCATCGGAAGGTACCAAGACCTAGTTGATTAATATTCCATATCAACTTCACAAATGATATACGATGGTCTTGAAGTATAGATTCCGTGTACTGACGTTGTTTGTCATTTTAATAACTTGTTATAGTATTCTTTTATTTGTCTTTATGAATATTACTTTTACTGTTTAGTCTGTTTGATACATATGACGTGGCTGTGTACCTATACATCCCGTCATTGTGTTATTGTTCTATGATAATTTTTGTATTTTTGTCTTTCATTTTTGCTAATGTGCTTTGTCTATATGGCTTTTTGTGTTTCTTTGATACATATGACATGGCTGTGTACTTATATATCCCGTCATTGTGTTATTGTGCTATGGTACATTTTTGTATTCTTGTCTTTCATTTTTGCTAATGCGCTTTGTCTATATGTCTTTTTGTGCTTCTTTGCTACACATTTGTTTGTTTTTATAGTGATTAAGATAATAAAACAATGTTAACTGCTGTACCCCTATTTTTGACATTTTTGCCTATTATGTCTGTTTGTTTTGTTCACACATTGTTGTCAATATCATGGAATTTGATGCGACCGTCATACAAGTGAGAGGTTTAGCTAGCTATTAAACAAGGTTTAATCCACCATTTTCTACTAAAGAAAATGCCTGTACCAAGTCAGGAATATGACAGTTGCTATCCATTCGTTTGATGTGTTTGAGCTTGTATATTACTATATTATATCGAATCTTAAAATGCAATGTTTACAGTCGTTTTATAGTTAGTGTGACAAGTCTTGCTACTAGTCGCATAGAAAGACTACAAACATAACCACTGGACTGATGATTGACTATAATTTACTTTGTTGGTTACTCTTTTCTTTACAAGTTCGTTTAGTAACGCTTCATGTACCACACGATTGCCTTGTTTGGTTTAATTATTCAATCAAAACCTGATTGCCGTATAGAAAAATTAAAAACAATACACCTAAACATCTCGCAGTACCTTTATAAAAATAACATGTGGTATGATTGTCAATGAGACGGCTATCCACCATATTTTTAAAGTAAGTGGATGTAAGCAATTATAGGCAACCGTACGGCCTTCGACAATGAGAAAAAATCCATACCGTATTGTCGGCTATAAAATGCCCCTACATGAAAAATATAAAACAATTCAATCGAGAAAACTAACGGCCTAATTTATAACAAAACTATTTATGAAAAGCAAATATGACAGACATGAACCAACGACAACCACTGAACTACATGCTCCTAACTTGGGACAAACACATTAGAATGTAGATTATTTGTAGCATAGCAGACAACTAGAGACTAAAATAAATCATATCGAACTATATAATTAATGTCATTTAGAATTTTTAACACCGTAGGGAAGCTACATTCGTGAATTTATGTCGGTTAAAATGGTCAGCAAAGAACCAATTTGATATGGAAATTCCCTTACTGTCATATCCATTTTTATCAAGTAACACAGAGCAAAGTTGTAAGCAAGGAAAGTAAAACAGGTGAGTAGATTTTTTAAGTGAGTTTATTTCATGTTGACATTTAATTACAACTGTACACATTTACTGTTACTGTACAGTATCAGGTAAAAGAAATTAAAATGACAGACCAGCAAAAAAGTATGGAAGTAAATACAAACCAGGAATTCCCACTGATATCGAGTTGAACGAAAAATTTATAAGACTTTACAAAACAGTGAGGTTCTCTTATTCACAAACATGACAATATTGTTCCGAACTTATGTTTCAACCACCTTACCACCAAGACCTGAACCCGTGCTGTTTCTAGGTAACGAAGGATTTTTTTTACGACGCCACACACGTTTTGCTCAGATTTCACATAAATAACTATATGGAATGGTCTAAATACTATAACACCCTTCAAAAGCACTGTCAATGTTTCGGGGATGTGGCTAATTGTAAATTAAATATATTATTAAAATTAGTAAGCTTTTATTATTTTTTTCCGATGATGTGAAATTTCCGTTGTACGTGGCTGAATAAGAGAATATGCATTAATTTCGTATCGATTCATCCAGAGTAAAATATTCTGTCTGAAACTACAAGGCTACTTCTTCTTCTTCTTCTTCTTATATATACTGCCCACATTCTACTTTCTGAATAGACTGGCAAATTGGTTCTGCATGGTTAAAAACAGGATAAAAACAAATGTTCGTCTTTATTTTGTAAGGTTGGTCATTTGAGATTTGAATGTCTCAAATGACTGTGCTGTGGCGATCTCCGGGGGAAGCTTGTTCCAGTCTTTCGTGGTGTTCACAAAGAAGAACCATTTCCTGCAGTCTTTGGTTGCTGTTTGTACCATGTATCCATGTTGTTCTGTATGTCTGGATACTCTGGTTGGTGTTTGAAGGTACATGTATTTGTTGATGGCTACTTTGTCGTTGATGATCTTGTACATCATTGCGAGCCTGGCCTCTCTGCTTCATTCTTGGAGACTTTTCCAACCCAATTCATTAATCATGTCCGTGACACTTGATCTGTTTCTGTGGCGTTGGTGAGTTATCGCGCAACCCTCCTTTGAACTTTTTCAATTTGGTCAATATATTTCTGATGATATGGGTCCCATACTGTTGTGGCATATTCTAGTTGGGGCCGTACTAGAGTTTTGTAAGCTTGCTATTTGATGCTTTTAGAGCCGATGTGTAGATTTCTGTGGAGGAAACCAAGGCTTCTGCTGGTTTTTCTGGTAATGTTGTTGATGTGTTCTCCCCAGTCTAGTTCGCTTGTGATGGTGCAACCCAGGTACTTAATTGATGTTTCATGTTTTAGTACATGATCATGTAATATATAGTCCCATTTGATTGGCTTTTTTCTTTCTGGATACAGTCAGTACGCTACACTTTTCTGGGTGAAACTCCATCTTCCACTTTTCCTCCCATAGTGCTAGTTTATCAAGGTCTGACTGTAGGTGTTGGCAATCATTATCTGAGGCGATGGTTAAGTAGACTACTGTGTCATCAGCAAAGAGACGAACTGTTGATTTTAGGTCATTCGCTAGGTCATTTAAGTAAAACAAAAATAGACTTGGGCCTAGGACTGACCCTCGTGGAACTACAGATTCTACCTTTGCTCTGTCTGACTGTTCACCCTCAAGTACTACTACTTGGGTTCTATTTGTCAGGAACGCTTCCATCCAGCTGCTGGTCTTTCCCCTGATTCCATAGTGATTGAGTTTATGTAGGAGTAGGCTATGGGATACCTTGTCGAATGCTTTTGAGAAGTCTAGTATCAGTAGGTCAGACTGTTTTCCCAATTCAAGGTATTTTGTTAAGTCATCAATGCATTCTAAGGGTTGCGTCTCGCAGGATCGTTTACTTCGAAATCCATGTTGTAGTGGATAAAGGATGTTGTTTGCCTCTGCGTGTTTCATAAAGTGGCTGGTAACAATATGTTCCATTATATTGTAGCAAATACATGTAAGAGATATTGGTCTGTAATTTGCTGGGATGTACTTTTGACCCTTTTTGTATGCTGGTGTGACTGTTGCTGTCCGCCAGTCATCTGGAACTTTGCCTGTCTCCATTGAAACCTTACATATGATGGTAAGTATGGGAGCGATTTCGGTGGCAAGTTCTTTGAGTAGCATTGGTCTGATGTTATCCGGTCCAGCAGCTTTGTGTGGGTTAAGGTTTCTCAATTGTTTTTCTACTCCGTTGATTGTGATAAGGATGTCTCTATTGTCAGGGTAATTTTCTGGTGAGTCGGACATATGATTTTAATTGTAGAATTCACTGTTGCTGATGTTGTTTGCTGTGGAAAATACAGATTGAAATTGTTCATTTAATATGTTTGCTTTGTTGATAGGATCAGTTTCTAAGCTACCATTTTTTCTTAGAGGTGCCACTCCACTTTGTGTTTATTCAGGATTCTCTGGGGTGATGATATTTTCAATATACTTCCAATATGCTTGTCTTAGGCTTTTCTGTGCTGTCTTTTTCAGTTCTTTAAATCTTGCACAATCGTCAGGATGGTTTGGTTTCTTTTTCTTTTTATATGCTCGGTCTTTTCGCCTTATGAGTGATTTTATTTCCCGTGTAATCCATGAGTTCTTATCTTTGGTCTTACAGGTTTTTGCTGGTATATGTTTGTTTGTACTTGTTTCAAGACCGTCTTTAAGCATTTTCCATAGCATATTTATGTCTGGTCTATCAGTATTGCTTGTTGAATAGCGTTGTGTAGATGTTTCATATCTTCCTTCATGCTAAATATATTAACCCAGTGAAAATGATGACTGTAAAATCATGTACAGTTATTTATCATGATTTATTTGTGCAGTGAAATGAAGTAACAACAAGAGAGCCTTTTTTCAGTCTCTCGTTATAATCACGATATCGTCCTGAACATGCATGAACTATTTGCCACTGGACGTTAATCAACCTACAATCAATATCCACGATAGGTTTCTTTACGGCAATCAGGTGTTGATTGAATAATTAAACCAAACAAGGCAATCTTGTGGTACATGAAGCGTTACTAAGCGAACTTGTAAAGAAAAGATTAACTGACAAAAGTAAATTATAGTGAATTATCAGTTCAGTGGTTATGTTTGTATACTTTCTATACGACTACTAGCAAGTCCTTAGACTTGTCACACTAACTAAAAAACGACTGTAACAATGGATAATGCCATTTTTTTTTCACTTTTCCATTCTTAGCAACGAAAATCATACGGATTTTGTCGCCCTTTGGACAGCGACCAATGACGGTGATAAATAAATAGTCAGATTTCAGAAATTGAAATCATGGTTGAATGATAACGTTAAAAAAAAAGACATTCTTATTTTCATATGTCTAAATGACTTTCTTTATTTCAACTCATATTTTGCTATTGTCTCTTTAATACAGATACGACGGATAAGCGTTGGTTCGTTAAAATAACCATGAACCCGGAGGTTAAACTTTTGTCGACACGTCTTTTCAAAATTAAAGTTATTTCATTAATTATGCCCTTTAGTTGTTATCAGTCAATTCAAATACTAGTAACAACCGTATTATCTTAAATCAGTCACAAACAGATAACCATTAATTACAAGTATACGAGTACTGGATACAACCATGAAACAATATTAAAACAAAATCCAATACACTTCCAGTATATTGAACTGAAATTTCTCTTTAGTCATTATACATCAGATATTATCCGTAATATACAAAATAAGAGGTTTCCTTGATGTGTTGATGTCAGTCACACATAACATATCTCAATTCGAATCCCAGTAAAGACATATTGAAACAGGTCGGCAACACTATCTTATATGAATATGCATAAATTAGCATACTAATGTCCTCGCACATGTAAATGTTTATTAACGTATGACGCATTTTTTTTTACCTGGGTTTTTGACCAATTCACTCAATGAGTAACAATGCATGATGGACTACTACGTGTTTACAATCAACCGAGATCACGTGTTAATTACTAAATACGACACATTTTTAAATGCATTGCGGGATTAACAATTTTGCTTAGTTTTTCACGTTTTGTATCCACATTTATAGTCCGTGATAAAAAGTACTCGTTTCACGCTCAGATTAACGAAGAGTTGTTTCTACGCGAAGAAACGAGTGTTTGAATTACCCGAAACATAGCTATTAATATGATTGATGATGACACGAACATTCGGGTATTTGTCTACAAGCTAGACATCAACGGAACAACTGTGAAAAACACGTTTAGCCATAAGACAAACTTACTAGTGTGAAGCTAGCCGTCGAAAACAGCCGGCGTTGATATTCATGATGCCAGCAACATTCATATAGATAGTTAAAAAAATATATGGGATCTTTAAAGTTTGTGGTCTTAAAAAAGGGGAAGACTTAGAGTGTGTCAAATATAAATTGGGGTCACTACAATTTCCAAGCTTTTCATAGAATTGATAATATGATATTGAACATTCTTTTACGATAGAAAATTCATTTCATTCGAAGTATGGTAATAAATATTAATTTGTCTTTAAGAAACAAACCACATGTAATCATCAATCGGGATCATTTATAACCGACTATACGGTATGTTTTTCCTCATTGTTGAAGGTATTAAGGTTACCTATAATTACTTACATCCACTTCATTTGAACTTTGGTGGATAGTTGTCTCATTGGCAATCATACCACATCTCCTTATTTTTATATACAAACACTTTTCAAAACGATTGGTTTTCCAGTATGAGATATTTACTGTAAAGTACTGTGTAATGTTTTAATATTTAGAATTTGACAGGTACAGAACATGGATAAAGCATATATCATCTATCATATTTTATCAAAACTGTTCAATAAAATTGAGAATGGAAATGGGGAATGTGTCAAAGAGACAACAACCCGACCATAGAGCAGACAACAGCCGAAGGCCACCAATGGGTCTTCAATGCAGCGATAAACTCCCGCACCCAATTTTTGTCTGACAATGTTAATAAAATCTATAAGTATTGATTTTTTGGCGTATTTCAGTCTTTTGGACTTTTATTCTATTTCAAAATGTTCCCTTCGTTCTGAAGGTAATGAAGCAATATTTTCCCCAATCTTTGCAAGCAACTGTAGTTTTATATTGTTTTCGTTTTTGCAAATTCGTTTTCTTCTAATGTACATATGAGATATTTTTTAACGGACTATGATATTTGCCAATCTTAATAAAATCTTTAATGATGCAGTTTAGTATATAAATAAGGCCGCTGTTGTTTTTTTTTTTAATTGTTTTACACTAGTCATTTGTGGTCCCTTTATATCTTACTTTACAGCGTTGATTCTATGATTGCGTACTTTTTATTTAGTCTTTTCTAGATGGTGTCTTGAATAGAGAGATGTCTCGTTTGGCACTGATACCTCTCCTTTTTTTCTATATGCAAAACAAGATTTAGAAAACCGAAATGGGCAACATGGCACCCACTATGATCCGGAGGAGTTAATTGATTGAAGGTATTGCACATAAGTCAATATGACAGCAGCCGAACGTTAAAAATACCTCTTTTGAATGGCATTAAAAATACCTCTAAGGTATTTTTAGGATAAAATTAGCAACAGACGGACTTCATCGATGGATGTGTAAAGCTATTTACCGCCCCCGCTTTTTATAACACAATTTTTTAAGAATACTGAAAATTATGATGTACTTGCTTTAGATCAGGTTCTGGTAAAATGTTTACACATCCAGTGCAGATAAGTCTGCTTCTGTCGTTAAATACATATTGCCGGGCAACCTGTAACGCCACGTGCTTCAAATTAAGCAGTGGTTCAGTGTAATGTTCTTTGTGTTTTTCGAAGTAGCAATGTTTTTTGAATGGAATTATACAGAATCAAAAGAGATCAAATGATTTTTATACTCGACAGTGGTCACTTCATTGGAAAGGAGTAGGTCCGGTAAGGGCCGATTTTGGCCTCAAATTTCAAGTTCATCTTACGAAAGATTTTAGACACTTTTTAAACACTTAAGTGTCTATTTCAATTGATTCGATTAGTTTATGTGAAAGATTTTAACTGATTTAGTCATTAAAAAACGCGCCGATTCAAGCTTAAATATGAAAAATCTATCAAATATGCCAAAAAACGTCACTTTTCAGATGGTTTTTGTCAAAAATGAAAGTGGCCGCATCCGTGTTCATCCTCAACCTTTATATATATTATGTATTGTCATCAAATGCAACTTACATTTCAATATTATGAATGAACACGAATGCGGCCACTTTCATTTAAGACGAAAACCGTCTAAAATTTAACTAAAATGCTAAAATTTTGAAGATTTCAGTAATTTAGCATGACTTAATGATGTTAGTACCCGATATATATGCACTGTATTGTCAAAAACAGCCCATATTTATGTAGCAGAAGCATTCTTATTTACAATAAATAGCTTAAAGATTACATTTTCACAATTTTGTAAAACTGCTATATTTTGGGGCTAAAAAGGGGTCTTACTGAACCTACTCCTTTCACTGTTTCACGCCGTGAAATTAATGTATAGGTACAATGCATAACAATGGACAAAACCTGACAAAAACTACTTTTACAAGGCGAAAAAGAAAGTCGAACCGTGAAGCCAGTAAACAATATTTTTTTGTCTGAGCATGGACATAAAAGATTATGTTATATATTTTACATTAAACACATTCGCTGAACAAAGACATTTATTGTGAGAGTCCCAGACACTATATTAGTTGAGTTTATTCCACTAAATCCAAGTGCTTTCAAGTGGTATTAAACTCGTAGTAGCCGACAATGCACTGTAATTCATTGAGTCGATTGGTCAGTTTTTCAAGGCCAAATTTACCTTCTATTTGGGAAATTACTATGCAAATATATTCTGACGTCAGATAATCTAGAGTTCCTGACCTGTGAAATAACAGAAATCAAAGGTCAATTTTTAAATATATTCCATTTGTTAACAGAAATCAGAAAATTGGTCAAATCAAACTTAATGAAATTAATCACACAAAGGGAAACAATTGAATATAATTATGTGAGTCAATTTCAGCAACATATTTAGGAAGCGTTGTTTTTGGAAAAAAAAACACGGTAAATGAATCGACTGACATCACGACAAGTTGGCTTAAGTTAAGTAACATCGGTTAGTGTATGTAGAGGTATATAGAGAGGGACTTGTATATAATACCTTTCCATACACTTTCCAACTTAGTACAGATTTACAAGTAATAGTTATCTCATGAGGACGCGGTGTGTCAGTGTAAGATCATCCCGATGGCCGGAGGCCAGAGGGTGATCTTACACTGACGCACCAAGTCCGAATGGGATAACTTTTTTACATCCCAGCTGTTCTAGATTAGATAGAAAACCATTTACGCTTCATAAAATTTAGTTTAGAACGCCACACAATCATTAAAATATACTTTATATATTACTATATAGTATATACCCATTATGAGCCCCAGACACAATGTTTAAATATGTTAAATTAACAGGTAGTTTGTATCAAGTCGTCCTGGTGTAGGGGTATGAATCGTTGGTCTATATAATAAAGGTCTTGAGTTCGAATCCCAACATAGACACTGGATGTTTTCTACATAAATTTTGATAGTTAGTCTTTTCCGTATAGATAATTCTAATTTTTATTGTGGCTTTGACATTCCAGCCAAAATGTTACAGAACAATGGAAAGCATGCAAAACTCAAACTAGGGTGATCTGGTAGGGGTGATCCGGCTAAGATCACCCCTGGTAGAACAAAAAAGCTGGGATGTAACTCGAGTAATCTTTTAATTGGTCTATTGACAGTTCATTTTGACTGACTTCTTGTTGCACAGGTGTTTGTAAAACAGAGTTTATTGTCATAGTTTTGTGTTTTGTAAAATATACTCAATAGTATCATATTTGTTCAATATGTGGTGTGATTTTCCAGAACACGATTTTATTAAAATATGTGAAGTTAAAAGATTTCAAAGTGATCGAACGTTCAAATATTTGATAAGTGTACCTACTAGTGTATTTATTGTTTGTGTGTAACATATTGTGAAATGCTGTTTTGTTTAAGTCTAGGTTAGTCTATGAAAAAGTATATACTATGAAATTTAGAGCGAGGGGCTTGCCCCGAGCTCTTATTTTCATAGTATATACCTTTTCATAGACTATCCAATTTTGCACATATTTACAACTCGAGTAACCTTTTAATTGATCTAGTGATAGTTTATTTTGGCTGACTACTTGTATCACAGGTGTTTGTAAAACAGAGCTCATTAACGAAGTTTTGTAAATCTACTCACTAGTATCATTGTTAAATATGTGATTTCAAAAGGCCCTTGACTCCAGAATGAAAAGATGGTAGCTGCTGGTGTAAGTATGTTTATTGGTATAAAGCGGTGTTTTAATAGCTTACATGGTAAAATGACAAAGTAAAATTGACCAAAAGCAGGCAATAATTAAATTGTAGTGGAAGCTTTACATGTCTTGAAAACATTTTTCAATTTCACAGTAAAACTAAAGCTATAATAAATTTGAAACACATAGATAGTATGCAGTGGCGGATCCAGGAGAGGAAAGGGGGGGGGGGGGGGGCGGGGGGTCCGGGGGTTTGAAAACCCCCATTTTTGGACGATCAATGCTTTTGAATGGGGACATATGGTTGGAACCCCCCCCCCCCCACCCCTTTTATCCTGGGTTGGAACCCCATTTTTAAAAATGGCTGGATCCGCCCCTGGTATGTCCCCATAGATATTCTAGCGGATAGTCATTAAAAAGGAACTACCAATAGATCAAAGATATTAAGTTTATGTTTTTTTTTTATTTCAAAGTAAAAGCTAAAAGATCTATCAGAACATGTATATACATATATATATATATATAGGTGGCACATTCTCTTCAGACATTACGGTTTTTCAATTCACGACATCGTCCTAAACATGCATGAAATATTTACCACTGGACATTAAGCAACCAATAATCAATCAATCAATTCATGACAAAATAGATCAAGTTGCCTTCACTTAATTTCCCTTCACAAGGTTTCATAGTACACACTTTTTTGTAATTGCATGGATGATAAATTATCACAATATTAAGATGGCGTTGTACTCTAATCAAGGTATAAAGATCCATATTTGTTACTCTTTATTTAAATGAAAGAAACTTGCAATCGTCAAAAGCATTTTTTAGATCCAAAGATTTTAATAGCAGGATATTTAAAAATCAATGGGAAAAAATTACATTTATATATATAGTTACAATTATTCGCCTTTCACCTGAAGATTGTTGTTAAACATGAAAGTACTTGTGAATATTAAATAATATATGTATTATCCGGCAATATTGGACTTTTTGATTTATTTAAATATATTTGTCTATACTCAAGTCTTTTAACAATTCGATATATATATACAAGATAAACATCTACATTGCAGTTCTTTGTTGTCGAGAGTTTAGTTGATGTGTTGATGTCAGTCACTCATAACAGATTTCAAGGAGAGGTTCGAATCCTAGTGGAGGCAAATGAGTTCCATTAGTAAACAGATCTAGGCACCTGATTTAAAAAAAAAAAGGAAACCACGGTTAATGAATAGACTTGCGTTACGGCAGTGGTTTTAATAGTATTGACACTTGTATAACTTAAAGGCGTAATATTGAGACGTTATGCATTATGACTTCTTGTGCATTCAATTACAGGGTTTCGCCAGCTGACTTCAAAACTGCTATGAAAATACAGATTTAGTTTGGTTTTTTTTTAATTTGCCGGGTTAAAATTCGTCTTATTGTAACCGTTTAATGTGGTCATAACTGAAAACCTCTGATCTGGCATTAAATTCATATGAAACTAGTTTTTTGTGATTGAAACGTTAAGGAAATTATTGAACAATACTAAACGAAGTCCTATATGCGTATGATTTTGACATTAAATACTAATCGAACCAATAATTGTTAGTACGTATAATCGACAATTAAAAAAAACTTTCTGTGGTGATTGTTGATTGAAAACTTTGGCAACTACATAACTTTCGGGTTTTTGTTCCGAAACCTTAAAAAAAAACAAAAACATACAATTATCTTGAATGTATAGGTGAGTATAATAAGCGGTTTGTACCTTTATAGCATTACGATTTTCCCCTCGCACGTGTACAGTGCAGTTGCCGAATTTCTAATAAGAAGTGTCGTGTTAACGTCACTGCATACGGAAACCCTGTCTGCGAAATATTGTACCGGAAGACAATATTTCAATAGCAGAACATTTCATGAATATTTTGTAAGATATAAAAGAAAATCTATGTACACGTGTTTCAATGATACAAAAAGAGGTGGAAGATACCAAAGGGGCACTAGTCAAACTTGTAAGTTGAAAACGAACTGACAATGCCATGGCAAAACCCCCAATCAGTCCAAACGACAAACAACAGTCTACAAAACACAACATAGAAAACAAACGACTGAGCAAAACAAACCCGTGATCTCAGGTGCTACGGAAGGGTACGGAGATCATGCTCTACATATGGCACCCGTCGTTTTGCTCCTGCAAGTACACCACCGGTGATAAGTATTATTCAGTAGATCACATTAAAGGAAAAAAACCGGCATTGTTGTGACGACAATTGGAAAATATCCGTTGTCATCTGTGAAAAAGATATTTCATAAAGATCAACCAACTCGGGATGGCGTCCAGAAAACTTTTGAAGAGATGCTTTCAACCTAACCACTTTGAAGTCTTGGTCTAATAGTTTCCATGCAAACAATAACCTTCTTTCAAAGAAATTATGATAGCATGAATGCAAGCTCTGGAATATCATATCAACTGGAAGATATTTTTTCCATATTTAGGCGCTGCTGAAATTTTGTTATATAGAAATATAAATTTTACAATTGGGTATCGGAAATGATCTCATTTGTTTTGTTCTCAACCTATCTTCAATATCAATTTCTATTTGAAAAATAAGATATTAGGCAGAATTAGGTTGTTAATTTCTGAGTCATTTGGTCTCTTGCGGAGAGTTGTTTCATTGGCAATTATACCACATCTTCTTTTTTCTATATTAGATGGATGTTGTATCCTTAATTTCAATAAACTTATCTGAGAAACTAGGATTAAAATTGTCTACACCAATAAAGTTAAAAAGCAAGCCAAGTAAAGAACGAAGTCGAAAAGCAGCTGGGACCCGAAAACCGAAAGGTTTTGAAAAATACAGCTGAGGTAATCTATTCCAGGGATAGTTCGATGGCGGTACATGCGTTATATATAGTCATCAAACTTTAAGTTATCCAATCAACTATTTTGTATTTAAACATTATTCATCTTTTTTGTTTAATAAAAAGTGTCAAATGTCTTTAAGCAAATAAATCTATAAATTTGAAATTCTTACTTACATTTTTTCTAATCAGATACGATGAATTTTTCTACCACTTAATATCTTATTATAGTCAGATATCCTACATTTGGACTATAATATATATGTATAAGTTTATCTGTATTTATTTTATGATATACCATGATTATTTTGTGTCAGTTGTCTAATATGTACGTTATTGTTAAAGCAGTATAGAAATTTTAAAGAAATAGAGGTATTAATTATAGAAACATCCTTTTGTTTGCAACTTGTAGCTACATTTTATATTGGGTCATTTCTATTCTGAAAAGGCTTTCATGTGCTTGAAAGTTTTCTAAATGTTTTACGTACTCGATTTCAGATACCTTTTTTTTATTAATGAAAAATTTAAGATACATGTCGACAAAATCTGAAAGATACTATTATGACATGCAAGTTGGTATTTCATCAAAGTATAGCTTTTTGGAAACATGAACATTTGTGATTGGATTGCTTTACACATAATTGGTTCAGTCAATAAAATTTACCGATATGCAAAATAACGATTGTATTTTAATTTCTTCATGATCAGCGTAATTTAAATTGTCAGAAAGGCAACTCCTATATTATCAGAAAAGTGAGATGTTACATCTGTCGAAGCAACTAGTTTCATTTGTATGGCGTTTGCATTTTTGTTTGCTGTCGTAAGATATATTAATGATTGGTTAATATCTAATAGAAATTGTTTGTTGTATAAGTATAATATGTTTTTTTAAGTTCGGTTTCTGCAACGTGTAGAATTTTTTCGTTTCCATGTCATGAAGCTGAATTTGATATTATTCTAGTCGACAAAATATCTATGTTTTTAAGTTCGGTTTATTTTACGTGAAGAATATTTTCATTTCCATATCATGAAGCTGAATTTGGTAAATAATAGTCGACAAAATATGTACATGTTTTTAAAGTTCGGTGTATTTATTTTTCTTAAGTTCTTTTTATTTTACATACTAGTCGACAAATTATGTTTATGTTTTTAAGGTCGTTTTATTTTACGTGTAGAATGTTACGTGTGTCATGTCACGAAAATAAATTTGATATATACTTATCGACAAAAGTAACGAAACATATTCATAAAATTTATTTTAGAAAAGTAGAAAATATTGATGTGATAAGGATATACATACGAACGGAGTGAAGTTCTATACAATCTAAATATATACAGGTAGCTTTAATTGAAGAGGTATATGTTAATTATTTATAATGGGATTTTTACCCGACAAATGAGACTGTAAAAATGCGGGGCTCCCTTAGTTGCTTCCCTGGGCAAAATAAATATGAAAAGATGTATTGTAACTCCATGATATTAAAGACGTAAAATAACGACAAAAATCAGCCTTTGATTTTAAAATGAGAATTGAATATAAAAATATGTGCAAAGGCATTAATTTTCTTTATGAGACACTGTTTATGTTTCAAGATTTAAGAGCTAAATATATAAAAAATGAGATGGTGTATGAATGCCAATGAGATAAACTAACTATCCAAGTTCACATGACGTGAATGTAAATAATAATAGGCAACTAAACGGTCTTCAACAATAAGCATATTCGGCTCCGAAATGAAAAATGTGAAACAATTAATTGAGAAAAACTAACGATTATAATTTTAACAAAACAATTTACGAAATACAAATATGACAGACATACACCAACGACAACCACTGAACTACATGCTCACTACTTGGGACGGACACATTCAGAATGCGGCGGTTTTATACATGTTTTTAAGCGCTCAACCCTCCCTAAAGAACATACTGTAAAAATAAATTGCAATTAACATAACTCAAAAGGTCCACAATAACTATCATAAAAACAATAGACACAAAGCATCAAAATAAGAGTGATCGCAGTTACCGAAAGCTAGTACAAAGCGAAATACAACTGATGAACAAATCATATTCTCCAAAACGATGATCGCTTTTTGAAATTGTGGTTAAATAAATGTTTTCGTTTTAAATCAATATAATTGAAAATAAAAAAAAAAATCGGTTCTTTGCCGCCATTCAATGGTTTCAGCCAGTATGATCGCCGATAAAAAAATTTAGTCGTTAGTACTACCATAATATTGCACACTTTCTAGATAAAGTACAAAATATCAATACGAGGGTAAACAAAATGAAAACAACACAGTTAAACCATATTGCGTCCGAAGTGTACCTTAGAACCAACCTGCACCAAGAACACCCTAAGTAAAAAAAAAATACGAATCCAGGATGCATAAACCCTGTCACGTCAAAAGTCATACGACCAAGAGACATATAAAAGCACGAACACAAATAAAGGGAAAACTGTAAATAAATAAAAAGATGCGCAACTCCAGCACATAGAATATATAACTTAAGACCATCTTGTATTATATGTGACAAAACCCCACTAAATAATTTCCTATTAGGTCTTGGTACTTTCCGATGAACTTTTTAAGAAAATGGAATAGACGTTCTTTGACAAAACCATGGCTCATTAATTGTTTGCTCCGACACCGTTGACGACTTACAAAGTTTGAGTCCGAATTTAAACTTGGATGCGTTAATGCACTTTTAAACTTTTAATTTACCAATATGCTTGTAAATTTATTTACCTCTCTTGCGAATAAATCAAATATGTTTATCTTTAAATGTAGGGTCATGTATAATTAATAAAAACAATCTGATGGCAAATAGTATGACAAATCATAGCTTACAATATTTTGTAGGCAAGTACAGTTTAAAAATACAAAAATACAACAATTTGATAACTATGTTATATTCATTTGAGATTTATATCCAGGTGATTTGATAAAAGTGTAAACTGAAGTCAATCGGAATAAAATTGTTAAAGGGTTTGTATTTTGTGCGATCTGAACTTTTTTTCTTATTGATGAAATAATCTTAAACCTTTTACGTTGTATAATGATTCTCTTCAAAATAAAATAGCAACAATAACTCACTCTGTTTAAAATGCATTGATAAATTGCAGATACATGAACCAATGGATTAGTTAGTAAAATATCTCTTCTATTCTTATAAGAGAATAGGTTTTGCTGGAATGAATTTTGATCTATCAATAATGGAACTGAACTTAAATATCGAATATCAACTGAGCAGAAAGATCTCCAAATCATATGTCCCCTAAACATTTTGAGAAATAAATCAAACAAGCTGTTTTCGCCTTATATTGACAAATTACATGATTTATAGATATTCTATGGACCTTAGCTTTATTAATTGTTAATATTAAATTTCTAAATCGAATTTGAAAGCCTTTGATGATCAAACATGTTTTATGAATTTATATTTTTTCAATTTTAATGTTCAGTTAAAATTTGTTCTGAAGCAAGCGGCGTTCAGATAAACAAAAACATGGAATATATAACCAACGTCAAAAACCGACAGACTAAACTAATATCTAATCGGTTTTCATTGCCATTTTGCTTATGACTTTTTGAATTTTACATTGTTTAATTTCCCTGCGTTTTTTAACCTCAGTGATACGCACCAGATTAAGTTTTTGTTTTGAAATACTGTTTCGTGATCATAGTTTAAACATATTTCATTTATGAAAAATAAAATGAATTATACAACAGTAAATCGTGTCTTTTGTGTCCGCTTCGAATTGCATTATTAAACAATACAATGTTAAAATGAGCACGCAATTATTAAAAATCAACAGTACTTTACTAGTCTAGACATTGCAAAAGGATGACAAAAAATATCACTGTAAAATTAAAGAGAGGCAAAAGATACCAGAGAGACATTAAAACTCGTAAGTGGAAAACAAACTGACGGCGGCATGACTAAAACAGAAAAAGACAAACAAACAAACAGACAAACAATTGTACACATAACATAACATAGAAAACTTAAGACTAAGCAACACGAACCCAACCAAAAACTACGGGTGATCTCATTGTTACATTGGTAATGATGTAATTGTTCCACAAATACACTATTCAGTTCCATATGACAAGACCTTTCTTAGGATTATGAATAAATTCGAATGAAAGTTTAAATATGTAGACGTTTTGTAGTGATATGAGAGGTTCAAAAAACCAATTGTCAAAAACTCAATATTCAATATAAGGTTAGCAGTAAACTATATCTAAGATTGTTCATCAAATTTTATCTTGTCTGTATATAAATGACAGTCAAAGAGGAAATGGTATACATTCTCAATGTTGCACCCACACACAAACAATATTGGTCAGAAATGAAATTTTCTGTTTGATCATACGCATAAATCCCTAAGGCTCAATCGATACCACTTCTGTTTGATTGATATCGTCTATCTAGTATCAGCATACTTTTCTTCCAGGTTTATTTAAAACTTAGGTTATTAATCAACGTTTTTAAAAACTTAAGGATGTTCGCTCCTCTTGTTTTTGGTTTTTTGCCAGATATTCGGAATCCTCTAGTTTTATCCATATATTGTCATAAAAAAAGTATTACCCGCTAACCCCACTTTTCTTTTCCTTATTATATTACATATGGTTTAAAACGCCATATTTGAAATTACTATAAAAAACTATATTTTCATTATTTTTTAAAGAAAAAGGGGTGTCAATGTAAAATGAATGAAAAGTTAAGCGAGAATCATTTCCCGCCAAACTTTCTATTGGCTTATATCTCGAAAACAAGCACACGGACCCTTTTTTTCTGTTTTTTTTTTTTTAGTTCTTTTATTTGTATACTATCAATATATAACAGTCTCTTTAAGAGCTTGTTTTTTATAAACAGAGTAGCGAACATCCTTAGTAATAATAATTCCGCAATACCAATTTCATCTTAAATGTGTTAATGCACTAGTGACTTCTAATTTTTCTTGTACCTTTATTGTTGTATTTTGGATGTAAAAACTCGTCTTAAAAGTCAAATAAAATATAATTATTTACAAAATTAGGGTTACAGGAAATCATTTACAATCAACAGGAAATAGTTTCACACTTTTCAATTTACTATATTTTGCAGACAAAAAGTAAACAACATATTCATCACTAAGTAATATGAATTATAGTTATTACATGCCCAATTTGATATTACATGCCCAATTTGATATTGAGTTTGTTGGTATTGAAGACAAAGTACGTGAAACGTAAACATTTTATGAATGTACAACAGTTAAGATGATCATGCAAATTGCATTTTATTTCCTTTGATAAGAATAAAAGTATTATCTATTTACTGGCATCATTGTATCATTGCGTTGTTTGGTGAATCAATTACAGTTAAGAGTATAGCAGATGGGAAATATTTACATCTTCGCCAACACTCTCAAACGTTGGTACAGTTAGTTATGTTATAAGTTTGAGACTGATCTATAAAATAAAAAAAAAAAGATATATAAATGGTAAAACGAGTAATGTTCAAGCCTTGTCTATTTCTTCATTCAATTGCTCTTTCAAATTGAGAGGAATTGTAAAGATCAGACAGACATCGATAATGATGTAAAAATAAATGTTTATACATTTATAAATAAATGCTCTCGTATGTTATGGTGACAATAAAACATGCAAATATGTGAACGTGATGTATATGAACCTGTTGTGTTGCTTATGTAAGTACATATTTGATGACAAGTCTAACTCGATTGGTCGAAGAAAGGTTGACGAAATTGTGATAACAACAATTTGACCATTTCCGTAGTCGTCTGTGTAACAGATTTTCCATGGTGATCAAACTTTTCGTAATGAAAAGAAGCTAAAGTTAAGGAATGTATCTCCCTCATGCAAAGCTCTGCGATATCTTATTTTAAAATCTATGATTATATCCTTGTCATTGCCCCCTTTTTTAATAGTTGTAACTTTTTTTTTCGGTGGACTAGCACGGACGGGTCAAAATGTATCTGCAATTTTGTTCTAGCAAATGTTTGGTTCTTCCCTCAGAATCCTCATTAGTGTGACATCATGGAAACATCGCCTGTATAGTGGTCAGTGCCCTAGGCACTCAACCGACTAGGCTATATAACTATTTGAGAAACACATTTCCTTATCGGCTTTATCTAGGGTTTAAAAACATAATATGTTAAATGATAAACCTTCTACATCAGCAATGTTTAGTGTGTCGTAAAGAATGATAATTATTATTACCCTGTCGTTACATCAAATTTTAATTATATGTCATACTTCTTAACTGATGACACATTTACGACAGTTCTCCGTTCGATAACTAGAGCTTTATATACAGGTCTACATTTTTGTTCTTTCCTCTTTCCGTATATAGATAGTATGCATTTCCAATGGAATTAACATATTGAATAAAATATATGATCAGTGGTACAAAAAATGAGGTCGAGATTATGTTAATCTTGTCTAAAAGACACGTATACTTCCATGGAAGCCATGTATCAATTATAGTTATCCCTTTATAAACATAAAAGTGAGTACTTCTCATAAAAAAAGAAATATAATGTGTTTCCATGCAGTCAATGAACAATGAAATGGTTGTCAATACCAATGAACTGCCGGAAACCTTCTAAAGTAAGGCCTCTGCATTAAATGTATGAAGCATCAAAGTATCATATCATCTCAAATATATTTAACTCTTTACAAATAGTTTACGCCGTCGCCGCTGCTGGACTGAAATCCCTATGTCCCGGAGAGACAAATTCGGACACAAATGTGCTAATATATCAGGAACATTAAATTACGTAAAGCATTCTAACGAAGTTAAAAAAAGATATAATACTAAAACATCTATCTATTATATATACAAGTATTTGTATTTGTCTCGTTTACTTTAATTGTAACTTACATTGAGGTATTTCACAGATGGAAGTGATATTGTTTTTTAATCTATAGCACTTCGCATCAGAATTTCCACTGCAAGTTTTAATACTTTGTAATTTACTGGCACTCGAGTTTTCTTTACAAATCCGTGTTATATCTTGACAATAAAGACCGCTGAATCCTGCATATTAGACAAAAGTAAAAATCTTAGAATGTTTTTTTTTCTCTTAAAAGCATTTGACCTATTTTTTTGTTTCGTCGTAAAATATCCTGAATATAGCTCATATCAGTATCATAAAAACATACATGTATTCATTTAAATGTGGATTGAGTAAAAATCAAAATAACTGAGCCGATTTCCCAAATCCCCGCTCTGCATATTCACACCCAACATTTTATCGACATGATGACAAAAACCATGGTTAAAGTAAGTTATCCGACAGTAACATTGACATCAAGTTATACTATCTGGTACACCACCAATGCATCCTTTTTAAATGCGTTGTAATATATGTGTCGCTATTGGATTCAATTTTAAATACATTAAGTTTTAAGCAGAATTTACACAGAACTTTATCAAAGACAAAAAGAATAACATGTCCCGATGTGCACAGCTTGCTACGAACCGTGAGTAGTTGGGGCACGTATGGTCCAATAAAAAAAAAGACTTTTACCTAGTATGGCTCAATATTCATAATCTAAATGATAAGGTCGAAAGAAATTTCTAATGATGAGGAAAAATCTGTAAAACGCTGGGGTGAAAAACAGAAGTGGCTGGAATCATATGTAGAAAATTATGGAAAGCCAGAAAATCTACAAAACCAGCAATAAAAGTCCAAGAAACAAAAACAACGGAAACCTAAGAATTATACCGAACAAAGACAGAGGATTAAAACACCACTAAGAACACATTAGAATAAAAACAAATCACAAAGTCGGTCAAGAAGCAGGAGTAAAAATCGGCCAAAAACTAAAAACTACCAAACCTTTGTATTCCGAAGTGGTTAAAAATCGTGATAAAAAACCAAATATCAAAAGGCCTTACTTGAAACCTAATAGAAACCTGACTCAAAACAATCGAAATAAAATTCTACCATCGAAGAATAAAAATGAAGACCAGAACGATGTGAAACGGAGAACAAACAGATTATTTTTTTAGGTGTGGGTCGGAACAAAACCGCCTAACAAATAGAGGAACGTTCCGAAACCAATCTGAAACAAGTGACAGGGTCGACCCAAAAATAATTAACATGTCTAATTGCAAAATTGATTCCGATGAAATGAAAGTGGTGAATAAAGGACTGAAATATACTCCGACACCTACAGCCGACACTGATACACTCTCATTGGATATTAAAGAATTTTGCCAAAAATTAAGACTAAAAAATCATTTTGGGGATCAAGAATCATAGACAGATGACGAATCAATTGTTAGAAATAAATCTAAATTTACACCGGAAAAAGGAAAAAATAAAAATTTAGACTTGTACATTGATCATCTGTCAAACTTTCCATTAATACCGAAACCACAGGATACAGTTAAAAAATAATTTACCTCTTAAACAACAGCAAGCGCTAAACAGATTACAAAAAGATGAATCGATAATCATAAAAGAAACTGATAAGGGTGGTGCAATAGTAATAATGGACAGAATATATTACCGAGACACAATTCAGGAACAGCTCAACGTTAAACAATATTATCGGAAACTCAACGATAATATGGACAAGAAAACTACGCGAAATATAAACAAACTTTTTTCAAAATTACTTCATTGTACTACTGATAAAGAAGTTGCCTATCTTACGAAATTTGAGATAAAGACAAGCAATTTTTATAGACTACCTAAAATCCACAAAAGTAAGGAAATAGAAACAGCAGTTCAACAACAAAATTGCGCATATATCGAAATAAAATCACCAAAAGATTTAAAATTTCGGCCGATTCTTGCTGGACCGCAGTGTCCAACTCATAGATTGAGCCATTTCATTGACTTAATTTTGAAACCGTTATGCTAATATGTACCTAGTTTTATCCGTGACAATTTAGATTTTTTAAATCAATTACCAGCCGAAGTCAAAGAAGATGCAATATTGGTAAGCTTCGACTAACCAGTCTTTACACCAATATACCGCACAAACTAGGATTAGATGCTGTGAAATTTTGCCTTGAATCATATAGGCATATTATTGACCAAAGATTTTTGAATAATTTTTTGTTGGAAGGATTGAAAATCATACTCGATAATAACACCTTTTTCTTTGATGGAAAATATTATCTGCAGATCTCTGGTACAGCTATGGGAACAAAAGTTGCTCCAACATACGCAACTCTCGTGATAGGATTTCTAGATGATAAAATGTATCAACAAGTTGAAATTGAATTTGATACAGCTTTTAAAGTGTACATAAAATCGGAATGGAAGCGATTCTTGGACGACTGTTTCATTATTTTAAACAAAAGTTACAATTTGGAGAAGTTTCATAATATGATAAACACATTAAATCCTTCGATTAAATTTACCATCGAATCAAGCGAGCATAGGTTGCCATTTCTGGATATTTTAATATTAAAGAATGGAACAACCTTAACCACAGATATATACTTTAAGAAGACGGACACCCATCAATACCTGAATTTTCATTCATTTCATCCCTCACACACGAAACAAAACATCCCGTTTTGTCTTACAAGACGTGTATGTACAATTGTAAGTGATGAGTCCACGAAGAAACTATGTTTTAATGAACTAAAGGTGTTTTTGAAAGAACAAAACTATCCAAACCCACTAATAGATAAGGGAACAGAAAAGGCAAAAGCAATACCAAAAACGGAACTCATGTCCACAGCACATATTGAGAAAACTTATTCTGTTTGTTAGCCCAGGCAGATAACCTCAGCCGTATTTGGCACAACCTTTTGGAATTTTGGGTTATCAATGCTCGTCTTTCTTTTTTGGCTTTCTTTACTATTTTGACATGAGTGCACTGGTGAGTCTTATGTGGACGAAACACGCGTCTGGCGTATAAAATTATAAGCCTGGTACCTTTAATAACTATTAGCATGTCGTAATGTTCTATTGTATTTTTAATTTGTGTATGTCTCTATCCTGAATGTTATTTGTATTGTAGTCCTGTCATGTGATGTTGTCATTTTAGTGTTATATTTAACATTGCCATGAAAACGGGAGGTTTGGCTAGCCACAAAACCGGGTTCGACCCATCATTTTATTCTTAAAATGTCCTGTACCAAGTCAGGAAAATGGCAATTGTTATCTTATAGTTCGTTTCTGTGTGTGTTGCATTGTCGTTTGGTTTTTTGTTGCACTTTAGTATTTCTGTTGTTCCGTTGTTTTCTTCTTATATTTGATGTGTTTCCCTCAGTTTTAGTTTGTAACCCGGATTTGTTTTCTCTCAATCGATTTATGACTTTCGAACACCGGTATACTACTGTTGCCTTTATTTAGCACTCATAACCCATATAATCCTGACATATTCAACGTCATAAAAGCAAATTTGCCGGTTTTACAAAAAACGAAAAAAATAAAAAAGCTTTTCCCTACAGAAAAATTCCTGAAAAGTAAAAGACAGCCTCGAAATCTAAAAAAGATTTAAACAAGGGCTAAATTTTATGACCCAACTGACTAATATACAACGTTTCAAAATGTAATGACCCTAGATGTGGTCTTTGTGAATATATGGACACCGGCCGCAAATAACATTACTAAACGGCAAAACCATTGTTCTAAATACAGAATTTAATTGCAAAACGGTAAACCTAATTTACTGTATTGTATGCAGCACTTACAAGGAATGGTACATCGGACAGACTGGTAATCCAATATGTCAAAGAGTCCGTATTCACAGACAACATATACGAGATCCAACCCGACGAATGCAAGATATGAGCGAACATTTAGAAACGTGCAGTAGTGGAAAATTTACCGTATTTCCGTTCGATAAAATGAACGAATCTAATAAATATAAAAGACTGGCAAAAGTAGCACACTTTATAAAGGTCTTTAAGCCAAAATTAAACGGATCTACCTAAACACGTTTGATTTATCTCCCCTTACCTTTATTGCAACATAATGAACGTTACTAACGGAAGTGTCGTCAAGGACATGGTTAAATCGTCGCCAGAAGATTGCCTGAAGGCATGAAAGCGCTAGTGACATTATTTTAACGAACTGTTATTATTTGATGTAAAATGTAGTCTGTCAATTTCAAATTTTAATATATATATATATATATATAGATAGATAGGTCTAAATACAGCACAAACAACATTTTCCAAAAGACCAAAACAGTGAAAAAGTATATATTAACAAAACGCATTTGACTAACAGGTCGAACAACAGATGTTCTTAAACCCTGCTGACTGCCATTGACGATTGCCAAAAAAATTTATCACCAATGGATCTTAATTATAAATTTAATACCAAACAGAAAACAATAAACTAGCGGAAAAGATGGTATACCGCAAACATGAGTTGCTAATTTTTTACACCATATCCGGATTTCGACAATTTATGTCTCTTCAGTGATGTTAGGGATCGAAACAGTATTTGGAAGGCCATATGATTTACCTCAATTTAGGATAGATTCTTCAATTTTGAAGAGTGGAACTAGGATGAACGGATCATATAAACCCGGGGGAAATATAGTACAAGCCCAAACGAAAAAAAATAAACAAGTCTAAATTGAAAACAACGTTCAAACCTATGATTGCGTTGGATAAAAACCGCAATTTTTATACGTGTGCATGTAAAACAAATTTTTGGTAGATAGGTTAAAATACAGCACAAACAACATTTTCCAAAAGACCAAAACAGTGAAAAAGTATATATTAACAAAACGCATTTGACTAACAGGTCGAACAACAGATGTTCTTAAACCCTGCTGATTGCCATTGACGATTGCCAAATAAATTGATCACCAATGGATCTTAATTATAAATTTAATATCAAACAGAAAACAAAAAACTTGCGGAAAAGATGGTATAACGCAAACATGAGGTGCTTATTTTTTACACCATATCCGGATTTCGACAATTAATGTCTCTTCAGTGATGTTAGGGATCGAAACAGTATTTGGAAGGCCATATAATTTACCTCAATATAGGATAGACTCCTGAATTTTGAAGAGTCAAACTAGGATGAACGGATCATATAAACCCGGGGGAAATATAATACAACCCCAAACGAAAAAATATAAACAAGTCTAAATTGAAAACAACGTTCAAACATATGATTGCGTTGGATAAAAACCGAAATTTTTATACGTGTGCATGTAAAACAAATTTACATAAAAATAAAATAAAATAAAATAGATAAAATCTTAATTATAAATTTAATATCAAACAGAAAACAATAAACTTGCTGCTGACAACCATTGACGATTGCCAAATAAATTGATCACCAATCAATCTTAATTATCAATTTAATATCAAACAGAAAACAAGAAACTTGCTTTTCTGCAAGTTTATTGTTTTCTGTTTGATATTAAATTTATAATTAAGATCCATTGGTGATCAATTTATTTGCCAATCGTCATAGCAGTCAGCATTGTTTAAGAACATCTGTTGTTCGACCTGTTAGTCAAATGCGTTTTGTTAATATATACTTTTTTCACTCTTTTGGTCTTTTGGAAAATGTTGTTTGTGCTGTTTTTAGACCTATCTACCACAAATTTGTTTTACATGCACACGTATAAAAATTGCTTGTTGTTTTCAATTTAGACTTGTATATATATAAACAAGTCTAAATTGAAAACAACGTTCAAACCTATGATTGCGTTGGATAAAACCCGCATTTTTATACGTGTGCATGCAAAACAATTGTCTTGATAGAGGGGTTTAAATACAGCACAAACAACATTTTCCAAAAGACCAAAAAAGTGAAAAAGTATATATTAACAAAACGCATTTGACTAACAGGTCGAACAACAGATGTTCTTAAATCCTGCTGACTGCCATTGGCGATTGCCAAATAAACGGATCATAAGATGTTACAAAATGGATCTTTAAAAATTATTAATTTAATACTAAACAGAAAACAATAAACTTGCGGAAAAGATGATATACCGCAAACAAAAGGTGCAAAAATTAGTACACCATCTTCAGTGATGTTAGGGATCAAAACGGTATTTGGAAGGCCATATAATTTACCTCAATTTAGGATAGACTCTTGAATTTTGAAGAGTCGAAATATTAAAATTGGATATATATATATATATATACACGTACTTATAAATATAATTATTTCTGTGACTGTATCTTGCATTAATTTGAAGGATCCTTTACAATAGATATTTCAGCTGATCTGTAACAATTCCATCTTCATGCCTTATATATCATGTACTGTATTACGACGCTAGATTAAAACTGACGAGGAAAGGTTACACCCGGCCACCGAAAGATTTATTTTGAAGCCTAGGTGGTCGTGTGGTCTAGCGCGTCGGATACAGTGCAGGCGATTTGGTGTCACGATATCACAGTAACATGAGTTCGAATCCCGGCGAGGGAAGAACAAAAAATTTGCGAAAGCAAATTTACAGATCTAACATTGTTGGGCTGATGTTTAGACGAGTTGTATATATATATATATATATATATCCTATTTTGACTCTTTAAAATTCAAGAGTCTATCCTAAATTGAGGTAAATTATATGGCCTTCCAAATACCGTTTCGATCCCTAACATCACTGAAGAGACATTAATTGTCGAAATCCGGATATGGTGTACAAATTTTTGCACCTCATGTTTGTGGTATACCATCTTTTCCACAAGTTTATTGTTTTCTGTTTGGTATTAAATTAATATTAAAGATCCACTTCGTTAGATCTGGTGATCAATTTATTTGGCAATCGCCAATGGCAGTCAGCAGGGTTTAAGAACATCAGTTGTTCGACCTGTTAGTCAAATGCGATATGTTAAAATAGACTTTTTCACTTTTTTTGGTCTTTTGGAAATAGTTGTTTGTGCTGTATTTAGACCCCTCTACCAAGAAATTTGTTTTACATGCACACGTATAAAAATTGCGGTTTTTATCCAACGCAATCAGGTTTGAACGTTGTTTTCAATTTAGACTTTTATATATTTTTTCGTTTGGGCTTGTATTATATTTTCCTTTGGGTTTATATGATCCGTTCATCCTATTTGGACTCTTTAAAATTCAAGAGTCTATCCTAAATTGAGGTAAATTATATGGCCTTCCAAATACCGTTTCGATCCCTAACATCACTGAAGAGACATTAATTGTCGAAATCCGGATATGGTGTACAAATTTTTGCACCTCATGTTTGTGGTATACCATCTTTTCCACAAGTTTATTGTTTTCTGTTTGGTATTAAATTAATATTAAAGATCCACTTCGTTAGATCTGGTGATCAATTTATTTGGCAATCGCCAATGGCAGTCAGCAGGGTTTAAGAACATCAGTTGTTCGACCTGTTAGTCAAATGCGATATGTTAAAATAGACTTTTTCACTTTTTTTGGTCTTTTGGAAATTGTTGTTTGTGCTGTATTTAGACCCCTCTACCAAGAAATTTGTTTTACATGCACACGTATAAAAATTGCGGTTTTTATCCAACGCAATCAGGTTTGAACGTTGTTTTCAATTTAGACTTTTATATATATATATATATATATTCAAGAGTCTATCCTAAATTGAGGTAAATTGTATGGCTTTCCAAATACCGTTTCGATTCCTAACATCACTGAAGAGACATTAATTGTCGAAATCCGGATATGGTGTACAAAAACCTTTGCACCTTTTGTTTGCTGTATACCATCTTTTCCGCAAGTTTATTGTTTTCTGTTTAGTATTAAATTTAAGCCGGAGTAACTGGAAACAAATGATGTCACTCATTTTCCCTACCATCACTCATTTTCCTGACATCATTTGTTTTCAGTTACTCCGGTTTCCTTACTTGACTCTTACAGTTTTAAGGATTCTTTTGGAATTTTTGGAATTTTACTTGTTTAAATACCAGGGTTCTTTTCATTTGGTAGGGATATACAAGTACGCATCCACGTCCAACTTTTAACCTTAGCCCAAATTTACTATTATTTTTTCTTTTCATTATAAAACTGCTATTTATTTGGAATGATAAATACGCAGCCTCTGTTTGTCATATTTTACCAGCTTATATCGATCAGTGCTGTTCTTTTGGGAATGTATTTACACGCAGTTGTTATAATATCTTAACTGACGTTATTTTGGAATTTTAAAGTTGTGCCAGTTCATATCTATAATTACTATTTTCATTTTAGGCATGTCTTTGAGTCGTTTTTTGGAAATTTTAAAAATTTATTAGCGTCTCTACATATGATGTTCGGGTGAAACTGTTTCACTTTTTTTATTGTATAGAATTCAAGATTGCTATAGTTTAATAATCAGAAAAGATTTATCTGATTCATTTTACATCGTGCTCATATTGATGAAGGATATCTGTTATCCGAAATATTTATAGTTACATTTGTTCGTTTATTGTCATTTTTTGGTGATGTTGTACCCTTTTAGACTGGTTATATATTATATTTTGTAGTGTACTGTATCATATTTATATGATCCATCGCCCCGTAAGATTTATCGTTGGCTATTATTCAGTCATTTTATATATATATATATATATATATATATATATACAACTCGTCTAAACATCAGCCTAACAATATTAGATCTGTAAATTTGCTTTCGCAGCAAATTTACAGATCTAACATTGTTGGGCTGATATTTAGACGAGTTGTATATACACAATGTACACAGCCATGTATCACCATCATTGCTGGTGATGCGATGGATAAATCTGTTGTAGAGTTGTCACTGGTTCAGACGTACTTATATATATATATATATATATATATATATAAACAAGTCTAAATTGAAAACAACTTTCAAACCTATGATTGCGTTGGATAAAAACCGCAATTTATATATATATATATATATATATATATAGTGTCTAAAAATAGCAACAATCAACATTCAATCTATCTAGGCGTGGATCAGTTTGTAAATAAACTGATGCAGTTACTAAATTAAACTATATAAGTGCCTTAGAATGTAACTTTAACGCACTAGTGAATGTTATAAAATTAGTTGTTATATTTTATATATTATTCACGCAATATTTCGCTAAACAAATTAGCTTCATCAGGCGCGTGCAGCCAACCAGGTAAAAGTTAGAGGCTGTAAAGAAATTTTTGCAGCTCAATGTTAAATGTCTAGAAAAATATTATTGCCGCTTATTATACATAGTAATTCTTAAATTAAAACAAATAGTTGAATTAGTTAAATAAAATGAAGTTTATGATTTATTCTTTTGATTTTGGGTAGAACTGTTTTTCATCTCTCTCATTCAGTCCATCAGGTTCAAGAGTACGTAGCTGATGCATCCAGAACGTTTCTCTCTGTTTTCTCCTTTGGGAGTCCCAATTTTGGTTTACCTCAATCTTTTGAAAGGTGATATTTTCAAAAGAATGCCCTGTTCTTAAGAGGTATCTCGTAATTGGGCAGTTTCTTCCTTTTGTATAAAAAGACAGGTGATTGTTAAGACTGATGTTGAATTTATAAGACTTAAAATATATATATATTTGTGGATATTCCAAAAATATGGGTCATAATTTTGCGAGATTTTATACATATGACACTAATTTTAAATTTGTTAATGACATTCTATATTGATATGCATTGTTCTTTCATAATTTTATATTGATTTGGGGTATGTTCTACATATTTTTAGGAATATGTTTTTGAAAATCTTATATCGATGGTCGTTGGTCAATTGTGGTATTTGAATCAATCAGGGACTATATTTACATAAATACAAAGTCCTCGAATCTATGCATTTGAAAATTAAAATAAGGCATAAAGTAAAGGTCATTCTTCGTATATTTATATATATATATTTTTAGGTATCAAATCTTAGAAAATGCTATATAAAATCTTCCGTGCTAATGTCAAAATTTTAACATCCATTTGTAATTATGTATACAGTTATGCAGATATTATATTATATTGCTGAATAGGCGGATGTGCATCGATATTTACAATAGCAATCACCAACAAAAAGTAAAGCACATATGAAGTGCATTGTTTGGCAGAGGCGAAAGCCCAGTGAGCCAAAAGAGACGAGGTTCTTAGTTCTGAAATTCACTAGGTTAATGAAAGTCAGAAAAATCAGTGTCGGACTGATGATGGTCGGAAGATTGAAATTGAAATTTCCAAGTTTCATGTTGATCATAATTCCAAGATTAATATTGATAATTCAAAGATTAAAGTTGATAATTTCAAGATTTATGTTGATAGTTCCAAGATAAAAACTGATAATTCAAAGATTAGTGTTGATAATTTCAAGATTAAAGGTGGTAATTTCAAGATTTTTCCAAGATTAAAGTCGACAATAAAAGATAAATAAATAAAAAAACGATGGCCCTAATAGGCTTCCGAAATATTCAGCATATCAAAGAATCCCATAAGTTCACTTTTGTTGTTTATATATTTCGTTTCTGACATTGTCATTTGATGTGTAAGAGCATCACAGCTCTTCAACTCTTTGTACATTGGATGCCATTGACTATTTTTCCCGCTATCCTAAATTGAATGACAACCGTATTTTGGACGTCGTTTCGGGGAACTTTACATGGATTCAAAATAAATCTATTAAATAAAAAATAATTTTTAGTAGAAATAAACTACTTTTTCTATTCCATTTCAAAACAAGCAATTCAAAAACATTTAGTCAAACATTTTATTTTCCAAAGAATGCATCCTCTTCCAAAAAAGGAAATCAAAATCAATGCATAAAAATGAAGATTCAGCATGGTATATTTAGTATCGATATTTCAGATACTAATCAACTGTGAAAGATATTCTGGAGTTGGAAATTTTACTAAATCCATTGGTTCATTTAAATATGAAAACAGAGGAGTGTGTGTGAATGTAAGATTATATTGTACTTGCATGAAAATATTGCGTATAAAGGGAAAGTTCTCTATTACAATAAAAGTATGTTAAAACGTGTCTCTCTATATATATTTTCTCTTTGTGCGTGAATATACATTTGTAAAAGAGGCAATACATTTCACACACTAGTCTTAAATGTCAATCTTTACTAAAACACACGATGTCTTTTAAGAACAAAAAATGTGATAGATAAAAAAGATATTGTTTTCGACGGATGTTATTCGGTGCAA
The DNA here is from genome assembly GCF_021869535.1 of Mytilus californianus. Lineage (NCBI taxonomy): Eukaryota > Metazoa > Mollusca > Bivalvia > Mytilida > Mytilidae > Mytilus > Mytilus californianus. The sequence continues at coordinate 22,909,966 of NW_026262679.1, read as the reverse complement.
AAAGATGCGGACAATTTTCTCTGTATTGTTTTTAACCTGCAAGCTAAATATCTAAACTTTTCGTCGTTAACCAAATTTAATTAATTTGACTCCTAAAGACAAAACATTATAAACCTTCTTTATTATGGTGAAAGGCTAATAGTCATGTACTTTGAACTTATTCTTTGAATAAAGAAAGTCTATGGTGTAATTTTTAACGCACAAAAATATGTTTAACTCTCAGTATATATGTGCCTGTCCTCAATTAGGAAATTGTAGTTTAGTGATTGTGATTCTTAGTTGTGTATCATATTTGTTATTCGTTTGTTGTTTTGTACATTATTCAGGCTTTTATTTTTTTCTCGTTTCGAAGGCTTTTCATTTTGTTATGTCTGGGACTTTTATAGCTTGCTTAAAGCGGCATGGGTTTTGCGTATCGATGAATGCCTCACGATGACGTTTAGTTGCTAAAACATTTATGTCATTTGGTCCCTGGTGGAAAGTTGTCTCATTGGCAGTCAAACCACATCTTCTTATATTATATTGTACTAATACCAAATCATAAAGTGGCTGTTTAAAATTCAATAAACTTTCTGAAAAGCTATAAAAATTCTAAAATAATGCGAAGGGTTTTGAATCTACCAATTTGCATTTCGCATTCAATTTTGTGTAAGTTTTCTGCACTCCGTAGATGGACATTTAATTAAGTTTTTTATTTCAGTGCTGTTCCAAATCAGTTAAATATGACGACCCCAAGAATAAATCGTTGAAAATATATAAAATGTGTTGCGAGTTACATCAACTTTTGGCTTGCCAGGCATGAACATTTCTTGAAGTAGAATGATTAATATCAAGAAGCGCAGTTATATTATATGACTTTGTAGGTTCATATCGTTTGCATTCAACGTTTTTTTTATAGTTTGCCTTTTTTATTAGACATTTGTGTTTACCACGTGGTTCAGCATTAATAGTGAAAATAATACCCAATAAAAAAAAAAACAAAAAAAAAAAAACGTTGAATGCAAACAATATCAACCTACGAAGTGGAGTGAATTGTTTTTATAAAACAATAAACTATACATAGTTGAGTTTGTATCAAGTTGAAATAACAGCAAACATTCTACATAGGTAATATATTTATTCTACTGATGCATATATAGCACCTCGAACACTTAAATCGTCATTTCTCTGTAGACCCTAAATTGTTTTAAGTTGGTGCAACTTTATCAAGCAGGATCATATGTCCTCAAAACAGAACGTCGGGTACACGAGTAGACCTTCTTACTTTAAGAAGGTTCACATTTTCTTTATTATGAGCTAGGGCTAGTTTTGACCTTTGCCTCTTAATTTCAAAATTACTTTGTTGATAAACTTATGACTACAAAGTACTTGCAAAATCTTCGTTCCCATGAAAATTAAGAGTTGTTTCAAAATTTCAAATTTCACCATGGTCTCTTCTGTGGAACTATCTGACGGACTTAAAAGTCGACAAGATAAGAGGTCAATGTATTCAAGTGAATTAATCTTCTGTATTACATTCTAATGTAAAATGGGTAAATGTCTTGTTAAAATTATTATTATCTTTGGTGTGCCACATAAGCATCACTATAAAGTAAGACAGTCCATGCGTGACCCCTTATGCATATGGCATGCGATGTTTTATGCATTGCATTGGCTATTTTCTAGCAAAATAAAGGCAACAGTAGTATACCGCTATTCAAAAGTCATAAATCGATTGAGATCAAACAAATCAGAGTTAGACTAAAACCAAGGGAAACACATCAACTATAAGAGGAATACAAAGGAACAACAGATTCACTGAAGTGCAACAAAAACAAATGGCAACATACATAGAAACGAACTATTTGATAACAACCACCATATTCCCGACTTGGTACAGGACATTTTAAGAAAAAAACTGGTGGGTTGAACTTGGTTTTATGGCTAGGCAAACCTCCAGCTTGAATGGCAATGTTAAACCAATACCGCTAAAAGGACAATACTACGTGACAGGAATACAGTACAAACAAACGCAAGACCACTCAACACAGAAAAACCCATTAATATATTATAAAATAGTACATTTCAACATGTTAACCGCAGAATAACAAGAGACATCATTATTTAACAACAGCGCAGCACACCATAAACAGTGACGTATTTTTGTGACGTAAATTTAATCTTGAAATTCATACAACTATATGAAACAAGATCCAAAAAAATACAAACATTTTCGCAATACTAGTCCAAATAATTATCATTATTACGTCTTTAAATGCTATTTTAATAAGATATATATCGTTTAAGAGTTTTTGCAGGATAATTGTGACCTCTAGATAAAATGGTACGGACTGTCTACTTTGGTCTGCATTCAGTCCTATGAATCAATATTTCACAAGCCATTCGGACAGTAGTTGTCAGCAGAATTATTAGATCTCCACACCATACACAACCGTACATAGTATAGTGTATTCACGATTTTATACTCCCGCAATCGAAGTTTTGAATGTTTAAACTTGGTTTACTAATTTCAAGGCTTTACTGTTTGTAAATGACACATTGATACGTGGCTACTTGTTATGTTGATGACATTGTTAATAAAAATAAGACTACATGGGTAGTTTCTGTACACAGAGGTTCTATCTATTTAACTTAACGTAAAATAAATGATCTACGCTGTATATTATAAAATTACAATTGTGAATTGAAAATCAATTAATTTAACTCTTTTCCATTACATTTCATATCAATGGATGAAAAGACATGTGCTGCTGTATGCAATTGAATAAACGATACATGTATACTAAAGAATAACGGATAATTCCCTTTAATCATAGAAGCCAAGCATGTTTGACAAAAATATCTTTGTACAATGAATTTAAAACTATCGGCAAACAAGAAGTGGTTGTACGGTGGATGTCAAATTAGCTTACTTGCTACAGCTCATGATTTTCAAGCGGTTGCAGATCAAACATGAAATAATTCCCTTGATTAGAAGTCAAACAGGTTTGACGTCAATTTTCCTTGTACAATTATTGTATCGATATTTCAAACTTACGGCAAATTTGAAGTTGCTGCACGGCGGATGTAAAATTATGTAGCTGCTGACCAAATATGAAATCATTTGCTTTCGTAGAAGACAAGAAAATTTTGACCAAAATTTTTTATCCAAGGTCGTCCGGACAAATAAACTGACGGGCGGATTCAAGCAGTAACTAGAATTGCGTTTGCCTTAGACAAAGCAGGTAAAAATCAGAAGCAATGTACCATTTTTAGTCAAGCAAATGACTTTTAAAATACTCAATATCATGTTTAATTTTCATCTAGTACAATATAATATGAAATATGTTGGAGGTAAATATAATTTGCTGACGCTGATTGCTACTATTTCTATTGTATTATCCATACTATTGAATGAGAAGACCTCATTGTGTGTTTCACTTCTCTTCCTTCCACAATAAATTAATCATCATGCCACTGTGTCCTATAGGTACTATGCATAGTCGCATTTGTCATCCTTGCTAATGATTATTCGGTTTGAGTTATTTTGCGAGGAAAACGAAAATAAAGGCGTCCGGATATTGTTTCTGTCTCGTCGGACGGAATTTTAAGTCATAGACAAGGCTTCCGTTTACACACAATTTTCATAGGTACATTTTGTACTTGAGGACAGGACAATTATTTTCGCATTTTTCTGTATACCATGAACATATATATACTATAAAGTTTATTTGCTATTTACTATCAATTCCAAGTTTACTATCCACGGCGGTCACTTATATACTATATATAGTATCTATGCATGTTCATAGTGCACAGAAAACGGGAAGAAATTAATGATAGTTAATAGGAAACAAAAAATATAACAGATTTTGGAATAAAGCAGGAGGGCTAAAAAAATTGTCCTGTCCCCAAGTACCTATGAATTTTGATACCTTTCCTGAAATTCTCGTCATAAAATCCTTTAAAAAATTGATACTATTCCTGGATTTCTCCAAATATAAAATCTTTTCCAAAATTTCATCCTGCAACAGTTTACATAATTTCAACCACGCTTTAAATGCCCCTGATTTCGCGGGTGTGTTCTAGTAGTTATTAAGTGTATAAATACCTGTAGAACAAGAGCATTTAATGTCTTCTGCGGTTGCTCGTGTACGTGTAGGATCTTTACTACAAGTACCTCCATTACGACATGGACAATGTGTACCTGAACACTTATCATCTGTTCGAAATAAAAAGTTCAATGTGTTATCTTTAAGACACAGTTTATTTGTTTATGGAGCAATATGACAAACAAAAATGCATACATAAAGGCATTAGTAGTTAACGCGGAATAGTCATAATTCGATAAAGCAAAAACAAATCTTGGTAACAAGCTAAAACCGAGGGAAACACATTAACGATAAGAGGAAAACAACAGAATAACAGAAACACTTTAGTGCAACATAAACAAACGCATACATACATAGAAACGGACTATTTGATAACAACTCCCATATTCTTGACTTGGTTCAAGACATTTTAAGAAAAACTGGTGGGTTGAACCTGGTTTTATGTCTAGTCAAACCTCCCACTTATATGGTTATATTTAAAAAATATTAAAATGAAAACACTACCTGACAGGAATATAGAAAAAAAAACCACAAGAACACTCAGGACGGAGAAATAAATCAATAAATAATATAATAGTACATTGCAACAGCAGAATAACAACGGACACCTCCCATGAATTTACGACAGCACACCAGGACGCCACAAACGACATATAAACTGCTCGTCACATAAACTGATCAACGTCACAAACATTGACGTATTTTTTGTGAAGTTTATATTATCACAGATAAATTTCAAAAAAATAAAATAGATTTGGTTTATTTATAGACGTACATGTACAATAATATTAAAGTCATATTAAACTTTAAATTGAAAAAAAATAATGCATATGTTTTTTATTACAAAATAGCTAGTTTTTATTATAAAACTTATATACATAAACTTTTTTTTGAAGAAAACTCTTTAATTTGTCCAAATCTGGAAGAAAATTACTTTTTTTAATTGCTTGCTTCCAGCCAACAATTCGCCGACATGCTATCCATATGCAGTTAGTTACCTCAGCGTTAACTTTCTCGTAAAAATCCGGAGATCGCAATACGCAACTGCGAAGGGGAAAACCAAATTGGTAGAGAGAGTCAATGAACGTAAACATCGCTCCGTCATCCAACTATAACTGTATCTTATATGTTATACACGTGCTGACCTGAATATTCATGCTTCTTTGTTGATTGTTTACAAAGGTGACAATCGGTAAACTTCTGTTGTAAAACACGACCATTAATAAGCTGCCATATTTCACAACAACACTGACCAAGTGAAAATTTTTTTTGACCATAATATGATGAAATATGATATGGAAACGTAAAAAATGATAAAATCGTCCACAGAGGACTAAGTTTATGGCTAAGAAATAGATTAACATTATTTTTCACCAGTCACTCGTTTTATATGACTTTAAATTGGGGTTGAGTTTGTAATGGTGTTATTTTATGCATTTTTTAAACATGACAGGAATATTAGAATGGAATTGTGTTTGTAATGATGTTATTATTTGTATTTTTAACCATGTTAGTTTTTCTTCTACGTAAAAACTGTGTATATGTATAAAAAAAATGCATATAGTTACTTTAAAATTTAAATCATAAATTGACGTAGCTGATTTTTTATTACAAACAACACATAACAAAAATCATGTAGACGAACCACGAGCGATGAATTTGTGATACATAAAAACCGCGACACGTCGTATAGCAGTGCGAATTCACACTCGGCAAAACAGTCATATTCGGGATGTGCCACGTTATGGTTAAGCAGACTAGACGACTTAGATGGTTAACCACAATCTAAGACGTGTTAAAAATGTCGTTAGTTAGTTTAGACATAGACACATAGTAAAGATCAACAAGTCGTTATGGTGTCTTTAAAATTTATGGAGTTTCATTTTAAATATTTCCTACTCATAACTCTGATAGCGAGGTTTCTTCGTAAGGACAAAACTACTCCTGTATATGAAGTCTGTGAAGTATGAACACGTACAAGCATAACGAACAAATTGAGATATGTAAATACCATACGATGAACAGAAGGTATCTTTCTGCTGAGAATTGGGAAGTTGATATTTGTAAAGGTGAAATGAAACTGTTTTTCATAGATTTTAGTCTGAAGTCGTCCACCTGTGCCAATATTAAGGAAAAGATCGAGTTGTATTCTTAATTTCAAGTTCACTGGGATTCATGAGATGCAAGTACTGACTGAAATATGGGTTATTCAGAAGTAAGATTAAAGAATTTCGCAAGGTGCTTTTTCGTTTTGCCTTTCAGAAGATTCTGAATAAATTCTGCCTCATATGATTACAAAAACAAATCGACAAGTAAATTAGGAATTTGATACTAGTATGCATTTCAACAGGTTCAATGGCAATAAACCGTGACAAACTTTTGAAAGATTCTTTTCACTTGCATCTGGTGTCAAAAAAAGAAATAAACGTGCCTTATGAAGTAAACAGAACAATATCTAGAATTCCTTATGCCCCTATACTGATCGGCTGGAATTGTCATTTTGAAACCAGCCAGAGTAACATCAATTTTACTGATGATTACACAGATAAAATGTCGTGTGTAAGCTAACTAACACGAAAGAGAAATTGTATATAATAAACCACGAAACGATGATTTAGAGTATCTCACATTTATTCGTCTTAAGAGTTAAGTCAGAACAAATAATTGCCTTTGAAGGACATGACCACACTACGTGTATATCAGAACAAACTGAAATAAGTTTACAAAAGGGCTCCCAAACATTATTTCTGATAATTTTATTATTTTCTTAATTTTTCGAGTATATTTCAAAGGAAACAGATTTAAAGGCGAACTTTTATAAATTGTCAATTGAACGAAATGTGGCATCATGGCTGCTCTATATGCCACAAAATTAAAAAAAAAATAAATACAGAAAATCCTTTTTGAAAGGTCACCCATCGCAGTTTGAAAATGTGTCTCGTTTTATCAATGAAGAATTTTTTTTAATAACCCACCAGAACCAAGAACTACTTCTGAAGACCGTGTCGTTCACTCAGTTGGAACTAAAAAGATAAATATTATTCAGAAGAACCCTAACTACATTATTCCTTTAAAGTTTATTTCCTGAGGTAACTTTGACATTTTTTTTTAAAGTAGACAGTTCAACAATTAGATATTAGACACTAAGTGTTGGCTGCAATAGCTTATATTTTCTTTATAAATGAGGTGAATTAAACATTTATTATGATGGTTTTTAAATTAAAGTTCTGTTTTGAAAGCATCAAATACTTTGATAAAATATGTTTCATCAATTTTTCTTTCATAATTGATTCAGGTTATATAACAATCTTTCGGTGTTATAAACGAGTAGTCAGAACATTCAAAAAGAAATCCATACAGCACTATTTATGTCGATAAAAAAAAACCTGCACAGAAAAACTAAAAACGGAGCAACATCAACCCTGCAAAAACTGTATCAGCTTAAAAGGGTGCTACATCGATATCACTGTTTGCACCTTACCTGTTGCTCATTACAGGTACACGTCTGTTGAAAAGTCGTAATCAATGATAATCATGAACGAGGGATGGAGGGCGGATTCTGCCTGGGACAAATGGAATGTTAATGGTCATATTTATGTAACACAAACCTCATATAACAGTCTATCATGACATGAAAGCGTTAGAATGTTATAAACGATAACACGATTATTGTTTAAATGATGTTATATTGACATGTCATCTCATTCAGGAATCCAAAAAAGTAATCATACATTCATGCAGTGTTGGTAGCTGTAGATCATGATCTGTTTTTATTTAGTTTTATTGCATTGTAAATTAACATTTCTACGTGTTCTTACATTCCATCTTCGCAGGTCTATCACTGTTTCTATCTGGACAATGAAGTTGCTTAACACAAAAGCATTTAATTGGTAAAATGATTTTACAGTCTTCACAACAATCTTTACAATTTTGCGGAACTGAAATATATCAAAAACATGTATACTGAGTTATACATTCAAATAACACTTGTATTCAAGAAAATTGACTGAATCATGACAGGCGTTTCGTAAATAACGACATTGATTCAAACACAATTAATATCGTATCAACAAAATTCAGTACTGTTCAGTAATCGCCTGCAGTACATTAACATTTGTAGTCTGTTTTCAAATACAAGTAACAACATAAACAATTATTGCAATCGTTTTGCAATTTAAAAAAATATTATACCACAATTTATGCGCTTTAATCAGTCCGTAGTTTTTTTGTTTTAATTATTTCACAATTTGTCCTTTATATAAAAAGGAAGATGTGGTATGATTGCCAATGAGACAACTTTCCACAAGAGACCAAATGACACAGAAATTAACAACTATAGGTCACCGTACGGTCTTTAACAATGAGCAAAGCCCATACCGCATAGTCAGCTATAAAAGGCCCCGAAATGACAAATGTAAAACAATTCAAACGAGAAAACTAACGGCCTAATTTATGTACAAAAAATTAACGAAAAACAAAAATGTAACACATTAACAAACTACAACCACTGTATTACAGGCTCCTGACTTGTTTATGTTTGTTTCAAATGATGAAAACTTTCATGTATTAATGCATACTATGGTTTTTGTTTGCACAAAAATTAAATTTAGATATACCGGTTCATTTTTTAAGCTAGATTGCTATATACAATGGCTTGTTTAATAACAAAATCTATCGATATGGGCAGCAGCCGATAGTTAGTAGATAAATATTACATAATTATAAGCAATCGTTTCGATTAAACGGCAAGGCGGATCTCACTTGAAAACTTTTGCAAGGGATCTTTCAACAGCTCCTGTTGATAAAAATGAAGCCAAATAAGCTCTAGTTCTGATGTGCTCAAAAATTATAATACAATAACAGTAACAAAACCGTGACTAGCAACATTCTTCTTTAATTTATTATCATAATAAGTAAATTATTGTAATTTTGTTAATCCTTACTATTTTTCTTGATACATTACCGTTGTGTTAACAATTATAGGTTTTATAACGAGTGAGAATTGGATATCGCTTGATATCAACTCGAGTTATTTAATTTCAATATAATAATAAGCGAGCCTTCGACGAGTTAATTATTACTATTTAAATTAAATAACAAGAGTTTATATCAAGTGATATCTAATTCTCACAAGTTGTTAAACGTATTTCTCTTATGGTAAACGCTCGCGTTTGGAATGGTTGATCTAGTCTTTTGCGTGACATACCAGTATGTCGTCATATATCCTGTTCTAATGTCAAACTTAAACATCCGACATTATAAAACTTTTTGTACTCTTCAGAATGTATTAACACTTAACAAATAGAATATTTTCAGGTAAAAATGTGAGTGTTTTGTATACTATTGAAGAATACACATATGTTCGTTGCCATTGACGAAATAGACATCATCTTAATCTTTGATAACCTAACAAATAGCCACTGAAATATTTTTAATAGCGCCTCTTGATGCTGGATAAGCCAATCAAATTAACGCAGCTTTTCGTTTCACTTTTTCGTACCAAACTCCGTGCAGTGTAATACGAGATGTATCTCTTCACGCAAGAAATAGATAACAGGCCACAACCATAAGAGAAACCATGTTTAACATTATTTTTTTAATTTCATTTCATTCATATACTGTCACACATACTTTTTTTAAGAATAAGCAGCTGAGGTAAAGTATTGACTGTTGAAGATAAAAAAAGATTAAAAATAGTAACAAAAATATGGATAGTTAAAAAAAACCAACACAGAATATTAACTACATATCACTACAGGGATAGCTAAAAACATCATCGGGTAACTAAGAAGACTACATGATGAACTTACATACATTACAATGATTCTTCACATACTGGCTACCTAAACAAAACAAACTGGAATATATACTTTAAATTAATATAAGGATAATATTATTTATATTTTTTTTTATTTGAGTGTTCCAAATGAAAGGAAATCCAGAAAAGCTCCCCGAAAGCCGTGTAAATTTAAATTATACCTACTACTATTGTTTATCTATTGGTGTATGGCTCGCGCAAATTTCGATCCTGGTATCTATGATGAGTTTATTTACAACCACTGGGTCGATGCCACTGCTGGTGGAGTATTAATTCCCCGAGGGTATCACCAGCCCAGTAGTCAGCACTTCTGTGTTGACTTGAGTTATCATTGATATGTTCATAATTATAAATTAATTGTTTACAAAACTTTGAATTTTTGAAATACTAAGGCTTGTCTACCTCAGGAATAGATTACTTTAGCTGTATTTGGCAAAACTTTTAGGAATTTTTGGTCCTCAATGCTCTTCAACTTCGTACTTTATTTGGCCTTTTTAATATTTTTTTATTCAAGCGTCACTGATGAGTCTTTTGTAGACGAAACGCGCGTCTGTCGCAAATATAAAATTTTAATCCTAGTATCTATGATGATTTTATTTATACAATTTTTAGTGTCTAAACATTATTGTTTGTGTGTGTTTATTTTCTATTTCTAATGAATACAATGCTATATACTTTTAAATTTACATTAAATTTGGTTTGAAAAGCAGTTTCAAACTACAAATACTTCAAATTCTTTATTTGATTCTGAAAACTGTACTTACCTGGTTTGCATATCTCATTAAATGGATCGATATTACTTATATCTGCAATTTACAATGGAATTGTCTGTATATACATGTAAACATCACAAAGTTGCAACAGTAAAAGTGTATTAGGGTGAATAGATGTGTTAGAAAAGTAGACACTACTGTTGGCGCTCGTGTTGGATGGAAGATGATTACAATATGATGTGGGGGTCATCTCCAAAATTATAAATACTCTATCGTTTTTTATTACCTGTATGGCCAATGAAATACGTTATTCATAGTGTGCAAGACATGACCAATCGAGCATTGTTAAAGAACCAAAATTAATGATCAAATGGGAAATTAAAAATCAATTACGGGGTACATTTGTATATTGAAGATAATGATAACCATACATGTAATTGTAATTATTTGATTTAAGAATGCAAAATGTAAAAAAAACAATAAGTCAAATCTTTATGGAATAAGGGGGGGGGGGATGTTTTTATTTTTATTCTCAGAATCAAAAAATTCTTGCAAAATAATTGAACAAGGGTTTTTGCCTGCTGTATCCCCTATGGAAACAAACTATAGTTTTGCTTTCATTTTGGAACAATTGAAAAAAAAACTATTTTGGAAAACACAAATCCCCTTTTACACAAGATGAATGCTCGATGATTTATTTTAAAATACAAATTTGGGATTTTGTTGTTCACTTGCCTAATAACATAGCATTGTATGATTGGGTAGCATTTGTTTAACGTCTCACGAAAAGTTTAGCACCCTGTTCAACTGTTTGTTTTAGTTCAGCCCTTTGCTGTCTCCATAAAGTTCCAAACTACTCTGACTGTCTCTAAACGTCTTATTGCGTCAACACTCACACTTTCTTTTATTTAATATTTTTTTTTACATTTCTTTTTCTCTCGGCGTTTACAGTCTTAATTGCTGTCTCTTATATGGTGTAACAATTAGTGGACAATTGACCTTTGACCTATGAACTTGAAAACGAATTGAGCTCTGGATTTACATAAGGGTTAATTATATGGTAAGTAAAGTTGAAATATGTCAAACTATGACGAGTTAAGAGTGTTAACAAGTATATCAAAACTCATTCCAACTGTGACCTTGACCTTTGTCTTTGAAAATTAATAGGATTCTAGACATTCAAAAGGACTAAGAATGAACCAAGTATGGTCAAAATTCTAGAACGATGCTGAATATAGAGTGTCAACAAGTGTGTAAGGGACGGAAAGACGGACCGAGGGTACAGTTACAAGATTCCCTCGAACTTTGTTGGCGAAAGGATAAAACCCATTGGAACCGGAAATGCAGACAAATGTTGTTTTACACGATGGCAATTGGGCTCAAAGGGTCGATTGAATTACATTAATGAAAGCCCGTTATAGGGTATGAGTTTTAGCTACGGTAAACAATTTCAACTTAAGCTAAGTTTGTCAAATGTCAACTGAAGCAAAGTTTGCTTTTATCTTTCTTTCAATGTTGTTCAAACTTTTTATTTCTAAAATCAAAATTATAAGAAAATATTATACCTTCTTTCCAAAGACGTTTGATAATGATATATAGAAACAAACATCGTGGACACCTTTTCTATTCTTATAACAGATGAGCAAGGGGAAGGGGTTATTTTGTGTTTCTATAATTTGTTTTCTGACATTTTCTGTTTTCTTTTTATTTATCTATTTATTTGTTGTGAATACTACCATTGTGCGCATTTAAATTAAAACTTACGTCAATCACTGAATAAGAGGCTGCTGGTGTGTGACAGGTTCATACATAATATTGCGGGGTTAAATATGTTTGTAAGCCCTCCACCCTTCTCTTAACCTCAGACAGTGGTGTAAGTTGTAACAGTAAATCATAAGTACATACTATGAAAATCGGTTGAAAATGGCATGACTCATTTCATGGGCAGGAAGCGTTAAAAAAACTAACATAAAGACAAAAGACACAAAGTACCAATATTATAGTACTCGCAGTTACTGAAAACTAACTCAAGGTAAATAACGGCTTCCGAATTTATAAGAGGACATTGAATTATTTATTAGTTGTTGATGACTCTGAGCTAGCTTTCAGTAAATGTGAGTTTTTATCTAATACAAAAGTGATTCAATTGTTATAGTTATTCAGTTCAGGATTATCAATTTGAGATAACGGATTATCAATCCGAGATCACAGATTGTCAATCTGAGATCACAGATAAAAAATCCGAGGTCACGGATAATCAATCCGAGATCATAGGTTAGCAATTTGAGATCACGGATTACCAATCCGATATCACGGATTAGCAATCCAAAATCACGGATTTTTTTTTGTGTGAGTCCCTTTATAGCTTTTTTTTATATATATACGACTACATCCTTGTACATTAGTTTTACAAGATGTTAAAACAAGATAAATTATTCACAAGACTAATATTAATTTATCTAAAAATATAATTATTGAACCTTTTCTGGTTCTTGAAAATAAATTTTATCTTCTCCGGCGTACTTCAGTTAATACAATTGTTTAATATTTATTTCAGCGGTATCAAACACGCCCAAACAGGTAACAAACATATTTAGTATTTGTACTTATTGAGATGGTCCCCACATCATATTGCTTACATTTTCCATCCAACACTAGCTCCAGCAGTTGTGTCGACCTTTCTAACACGTCTATTAACATTAATTAAATCTGAAAAGCCTTGTGAAGGTTGCATGATTCGGTCTGCACAATTTAAACCTAAACTAATAAAATTTCATAATTAAAATGCTCAGTACAAAGTTTTATAATATGAAAACAATGTGGTTGCATGAGTTGGTCCGATCACATGTAAATATTCCAGGGTTGGCAAAAACCCGGGTTTTATGAGTATTGCCCAGCCCAGTAGGAAATACTGGGAAAACCCGGGTTTTACTGGGTTTTACCAGATAATACAGGACAATACTGGGTAATATAAAATATTGGCCTGAATTTTAAAGAGGATTCAGTGATCAAACGCAAATGCAATACATTTAAGATATTTATAAACATATTTTGATTTATAAATAAGTTTACTTGTTTGAGAGTCTTATAACATGTATAATACAAGTGTATACATTTGAGAAAGTATGGTTCTAGCAACTCTGAGACAAGTGTGCGTTGACGACATATTAGACAAATACTTCAGGAAAAAGCCTTTCTCAATAATTCTCCTAAAAATCTATTAAATAACCCTTTTGTCTAGATTGGGCAAACTGTTAACATAAAGCCAAAGAATTCATTTTTTTTTAAATATATATAACTAATATTAAAAATTAACAATTACATGTAAGAAAAATTTCTTTTAAATAATTTATATGAACATCACTAATTAATAAGTTATTATTTAGATTATTAGACAGTTATGTTTATATAACAAAAATCTGAAATTTCTAAAAATCGAGATGGACCTTACATTAATAGATATAAACAATTCACCAAAGTTTCATGGGAAATGGTGCTAGCAGGTTGTAGTTATTTTACTGCGTGTTGACGACAACGGTATACCATAATTCCTCCGGTCGAGGGTTGGAACCTCCTTTCTCCCGGGTTGGGAACTCCCTTTTAAAACTGGTTGGATCTGCCCCTGCATTCCTTCGTATTTGTAATCATATATGTACAATACACTAGGGATCTAATTTGGAGAAAAATTAATAAATGAATAAAAAAAGAAAATCTTCCTTATCAAAGACATTGTCATCCGCAGTCAAGCCGTATGACCATAATTTATTAATTACCACTATTACAGCTTATAGTAACAGTTATGTAGACTGTTGAACATAAGGAACAAAATATAAAAGAATTGCTGAAAGGAATATATATGTAATACACACCTTGTTCAGCAATTGCCTCGTCCCTTTGGTACAGGCATTACGTATCGACTTACACTGTGTTCAAACACTGTGTGACCTCTTACACCTTCGATCGGCCAGATTGTCACATAATATGCAGACTAGTCGAATTGATGGTGAAGGGGTATTTAGAAAACAAATTTGCGACTGATATTTAAATCCTTTCCATCATTGTTTAAAGCATGTTTTAATATGAATACCCTGATGGAGATTTAATGATTAAATATAAATACTCTGATGGAGAGCTCAGTCGATTCTTAAATTGAGGGGTTTAAAGTGTAAATTGGATTCGTCTGCAACGGTCATGGAAAATTTGGAAGAGCTTATTTGATTCTTAAATTGAGGGATGTGACGTGTAAATTAGAATCGTCTGCAACGGTCATCGAAAATTTAACCTATTTGGTCAAACGAATAACTCTTTTCTTTATACTGTTGTTGATAATCAGTCATTTCATTTCTATAAGTGTTAATGACATGACCCTGTAGGGTGTTTTTTTAACAATATGATTGCATAGCAATTTAAATTTACAATTCACTTAAACACTTCAAAAAAATGCATTTTTTTCATTAAAACAATGCATGGAAATTAACAAGGTTTTCTAAAATGTGTAAATCTTGTATTCTTCCAACAAAGAATAAGTGGAGAAGAGAAGGAAATTGAATTTTCAATCTTCTAGAAATGAGTCTCAATGGTTATCTGTACAAAATGTATATATTTAGTTATAATACTATGAAACTTCAACAAATTTTTACTATTAAGGGTTGAAATAAGCTTAAAAAATCATATTGCCCAGTAATGCCCAGTATTACCCGTTTCTGGGAGTATTGCCCAGCCCGGGAAACACCTGGGTTTTTCAGAGCGGGTAATACTTTGCCAACCCTGAAATATTCAAGTTAAATGTTTGAAATAAATATACACAATTGTGTAATATGAATGCATCTGACCCTTACAGAGATATTTTTTTCAAGTGCAAAGAATGTCACTGCAGGTGTATGTTTCGTATCCGAAGGTTAATAGAACAGTAGACAACTCTGCTGTGATTGCTTACCCCAGGCACAGATAACTATGGCTGTATTTGATACAAATTCTCATGAAGATTCTGATTTGGTTGAAGCACCACTGGCAATCTTATAAATACAAAATGCGCGTCTGGCGTACCGAACTATTATCCTTGTATCTATGGGGAGGTTTTATTTTGACTTATATCTTAATATAGGCTTATTAAAAATATTTCATTTCATTCGGTGTATCTGTAAAGGCATTAAAGTCTTAGAGTTAACTAACTAGATCTTGAACCTTTGATATAACTATGACATTGAAACAAAATTTTTTATCATATTGCAGAAAAATTGTATATTGCATGATATTTTCTTTCTTTTTTTTGGTCATTTTTTTTAAATGAAGAGTTTAACTTTTGTGGACTTTTTGATTAACCAGGTTAACAGGATAAATTTTCTAGACAACATGGTGTTTAAAAAAAGTACTTGTAAAAAGAAAATAAAAACATACCGTACTCCGAGGAAAGTTCCAAACGAAAAGTCCCTGATCAAATGGCAAAAGCTCAAACCCATCAAACGAATTGGATAACAACTGTCATATTCTTGACTTAGTACAGGCATTTTTTTATGTAGACGTTTATAGACATTTCTGTGTGTGTTACAATAAGGACTCTATAAAAAGGGATTATTGGATAAAGAACAGGACTAGTAGAGATTTCCAATAAAATGACATTACTCGACATTACCAACCTATCTGACCGTATCTCGGCCTATTGCATTGAAGGATGACGGAGGGGAGCATAGACTGCATGAATTTTTGGCTCGTTAAATACACATACTTTATTGGAATAGATGCTATTTAAAAATTAGCAAAAACTACTATTTTAATTCTTTACATGTTTTGTTATTAAATTTGGGATGATTTCATTGAAAACAACCTTTAAAGGGAATAATTAATTCAGGTACCGGTAATCAAATGCACCGATCATTACTTCGTCATTTCAATTGACTCATATATTTATCTCTCAAACGATGAATTCTCAAAGCTACTAAATCAAAATTAAGTTTGAAAAAATAAAAATAATGGAATCTGAAGCGAGATCATATTCTCATTTTTGATTTAAAAGGTATAAGATAAAACAAGAGTCTCGAACACGCCGGAATGTAAAATGTATACACGACTTGCTTCTTCTTCTTCTTTATTAGCATACTTCTATAATTTATTTCAAGATACTTCTGTCAAAGGTAAAATTCAGATCACTGATGCATCTTTCTGATAGTACTTTGTCACCTTTCCGTAGAATTTATCAAATTGAATGTATGAGGACGCATCTTAAATATATGATTACACTTTACTGAATCCGTTAATTGTTTATATCTTGTCTTTAATTATAATGATGCATGGATTCTAGGAAGAACCCGTACAAACGTATGCGTAATTTAACGTCATTGCTCTTAAATTGTTTTTTCTAAAATGTTTAGCGTTTAACTTATACAAATACGTTTGAAAACGGACATGTACGGAATATTTTATTAAAGTTTTGTTAAGTAGGATAAACATTTTAGTTTTATCACTATGATAGCAAGAGGATAGTATATTTACTGGTCTGTGCGTCCGTCTGTTCTTCCGTTCTGTTCAAAATATAAAACGTTTAAAATTAAATACCAAATTAGAGTTTGACTCGGATTAAGTGGTACACTGAAACTGGAAATTTGATCATGTGAAGGGGCACGATGTCTTAAGGCCACACATTCTTGTTGCAAATGTTTTGATTAATACACGTACATATCTTCCATATTCGTAACTGTCTCTTTTGTCGCGCGCTCGCCTCGACAATTATCCCTCAAAGGTGATCGGGGGAATAGAAATATGGTCACTATTGGTTTTGTTCCGATCGGCAGATAAACCATTGTCAAAGAGGGGAGTCCGATTGGATGTGCGGGAAGTACACAGTCCCGTCCGATCAGAGAGGGGACTTTAAATCTGATGCCTCTTGAAGAGAGAATGCCACGCTCCCTACACGTTAATTATGCATGAAATATTTGCCACTGGACGTTAAGCAACCAACTATCAATCAGTCGACAGTAGCGTAACTTGAATTTTATTTCTGGTGAGGCAAATGATTTTAATCTTTGCAGTCAGAGCCTCACCTTGGTTAAAAGACGTCAATGCCAATAGGGAGTGAACGGTTAATTGAAAATATGAATCGAAAAATAGGTGTAGGTGATAATACTCTTGATAGGTCACACATTGGCAAAACGATCCTGTCTATGAAAAATCCAGATTTGTTGAATTTTATCATAAAATAATATTTCTAGTGCGCATTAAATCAATATATTTCAATGAAACTGCTGGTTAAAGGTTTAATTCTCAGTATTCAGTTACAGACAGGTCCTGATCAAAACAAAAATAACTGACAGAATCATATAGAAATAAGAAGATGTGGTATGATTGCACATGAGACAACTCTCCATCCAAGTCACAATGTGTAAAAAGTAAACAATTATAGGTCAAAGTACGGCCTTCAAAGTTGATTGAATTAGTTTTTTGCGAGGTATACTCTGTCTGTTACTTGAAAAAGATATTTGCATCTACCTTGTTCATTTTATGAAAATAAATTTCAAAACGTTAATTATGAGGAATGAGTGAGTAAAGAGTAAAGCAGTCAACGTTTCGAATCGTCGTCACTCAGTATACTTTATACTGTGACGTACATGGTATATAATTCTCTTTATCTCTCTTTTTTAATGGTCAAAAATTTGGTGAGGCGGTTGCCTCATTGCGTCAATGAAAGCTACACAACTGCTCGAGTGCGGGAAGTCTTGGACTCGATCCTCGCCCGTTTCAAATCGAAGATTGGCTGCCTCTCTGCCAAGCACGCAATATTTAGGAGTTAGAGTAAAGATTGGTCAGTCCGGGGTCAAAATCATGTTTCCAGGTAGGATGACATGTCGTCCTACGGTATAATACGAAGTCTGGTTCATATTCATCTTCTCGTCCTAAATATGCATATGTAAAATACATATGCAACGAACACGTATATATGGCCCTACATCCTATTTATACTCATATTTTTGTTCCACTTCCAACGTTGCCAATACCCCCCCCCCCCCCCCCCCCTCCCCTTTTTTTCAAAATCCTGGATCCGCATCTGGCAACGAAATCTTATTATATTATGTTGTTCAATATTACTTACCTTACACATTTCCGTTAATGATTAATTCAGTAAAATGAATTCGGTGACCCCCTTTTAATTGTTTATCAATAAAATGGATAAAATACTTTAAGTTAATTTACTTCAAGGGATATAAAAACATTGCCTGGAAATGTCTTTTGTATTAGGACATTCCCGTTAAACAAATAAATACAGAACAATCCCTAATCGAACACACCTAAATTATAAAAAAACTACATATATAGGGATTTTTTTTATCAATACATACATGTATTATAATAAATGAAAAATACTTTTGTTTAAAAATTGAATGGAAGCGATAGTTTTATCTCAATTTTCAACTTTTATAAAAAGACAGATTCAGACAAACTCTGGTTTCGATATTTCTGAAATTGTCAGAAAAATATCCTTTGTAATATTTTCCCCGCAACAAATATACTAAAAAAAAGATAAAAAGATAGATAAACTATTAAGAAAGACAGAAAAGAAGTATAATGGGGCGTTCATCTGCAAGGTATATTGAAAAATAATTGTCGTAATCAAAACCATGAAAGATAACTCAAATCGTACTTATGATAGGTATGGGATACGTGTGTTTATACGTGATCTTATGTCAGTAAAATTAAAGGCGGGAATCTGGAAAACCACGTGATAAATAAAAATGTAAGGTTTCTATCATTTTTCGTCACGATGAAATCATTTAATATGGACAAAAATGCCAGTGATGGATTTAAACAGTCTTGGAATACTTTGTTTAAACTTGAGCGACGTATTTAATCAAATTCAATTGTTGGCAATATACAGTCCCATTAGGTCCGTACTTCGAGTTACGTACGTATGTCATTTTATTAGAAATCTCTAGTATCACATTTGAATGGTTTTTAAAAAAATCGTCCAATATTAAGAAGTATCTATTACAATCTATTGAGGTTTGAATTGTTGGTGATGTCATTTAAATAAAAATAAAATTATTGAAAGAAAAAGTGTAGATTTTAAAATAACTGGTCTATTATATTAAAACTGTTTTATATTTATATTAAAATAACATATGACGTGTTTCATTATTTGATGCATTTAATTATTCTCCTTTGTCCTTTTGTTTTTATTGATGTCATTACAAAATAACTTATCAGTCTCTTTCCATTTTAATAAACGATGTTACACTAAAAAATACACTAAATGGCGCGAAACCTCTTTCATGTTTGACTGTTGTTATTCTGAAGGTTCGAAAATATTCAAAATTAAAAAGAAATTACAAAAGATTACTTCTCTTAAATCCATTTCCTACAAACAGAATATCACCGACTGAAATTTTCAGACAGCGGCCTATTATTCAAAAAATTAATTAAATAAATGTTGCTTCGCTGATTTTCTATGATTAATGGCTCATTTTGTACATTTAATTTATTAATTGTCTTGACCACTGAATAATTGTAAACTATCTCAGGTTTTAAATCAATTGGAAGAATAAAATTGTGATTCTTCATAACCTTTTATATATTTAAAAAAAACTGTTACGTACTTCAATTTGATACATTAAATGATTTGGGGGAAAAGAAGGAGATTATGATAACCCACTTTTTAATCCCATTCATTCGAGATCATATATGTTATAGAAACCTGTTAAATGTTCATATTTTAAATATTCAATTTCACAAGAACAGGGTTTGTAAGAGAAAAGCAAAACAGCATTTTGAAAACATATGCATTCATAGAGTATTCTTTGATAAGTTGGTGAATTCGTATGTCAGCTGTTATACAAATTGTAAACATTCATATAGCTTGTGTGTATTAAAACACTATAACGTTTAGATGAAGTACCATTTAATCTGTGCCCAAGTTTGGTTTCATGTGCAAAGTAAAATATGCTCACTCCTTCGTAATGGTACACTCCTTATTTTACAAGAGAATTCAAAAGTTGTGAAATATGTATGGATCAAGTACACCTGAAAGCTTCTTCTGTTTTGATTGTAAATGATTTCTTTTCTTAGTTTCTGAAATCCTGTTGTTATACAACAACGGTAAGTTATCGTTTACATTTGTTTGTTTTCGGAATATTTTACCAAGTTGGTTATAAATTTGTGAACTTCGAAACTAACCGTAGGCAAACCATATAATATGTGATGTATTTTAAGGATAATATTGAAGTTTATAATACATACCGTACAATACACAATATTTACCACGCTCTACAATGAAATAATTTATTCTGAGTTTTGAAAAGGGTGCATTTCTTTTAAAAATATGATTATATGATTATAAAAAATTACATAATAAATATAGAAAAAGAAGATGTATGACTGCCAATGAGACAACCCTTTACAAGAGACCAAATGACACAGAAATAAACAACTATAGGTCACCGTATGGGTATGGCCTTCAACAATACCGCATAGTCATCTATAAAAGGCCCCGAGATCACAAAGGTAAAACAATTGAAACGAGAAAACTAACGGCCTAATTAATGTACAAAAAAATTAATGAAAAACAAATGTGTAACACAGCAACAAACGACACTCACAGAATTACAGGCTCCTGACTTAGGACAGGCACATAAATACAGAATGTGGCGGTGTTCAACATGTCAGCGTGATCCCAGCCATCCCCTAACTTTGAACAGTGGTGTAACAGTACAACATAAGAACGAACTATAAAAAATCAGTTGAAAAAGGCTTAAAGGTGCACTAGTTGTCAAATTCATGTTCACCCATTGACTCAAGTTCTCATATTTGATTTATTACCATTTAAAACATTTATCCAAACTATTGAAAGTCTTTAATAAACAATTTACAGGTCATGAGCTCGATGAAATGTAGCTTCGTTTCATGTGTATTTTAGTCTAGACGCCATCTAATTAACTATCGAGTTGACACCAAACACCTTCCATGACCACATAAACGATATAAACATAAATATAGATATAAATAGATGTCTGTGTAATTTCATATTATAGATTGAAAATATATGTTTATCATCGTTTTTACCTGTATAAGAATGATTTTTTGTGGATCGAATCAGTTAATCAAATGATTTACCTTTGTTTTCACTTTCAATGTTGACATTCTTTTCCTTTGAATAACTTTACACGGACAATTCATGCGTAATCCATCTCTAGCTAAGGGGTTAAATTGAAGTTCACATGTATACGGATTCAATGAGGTTGAATTATTCACTTGAAAGTGAATAATTCATCACCAATGTTTCTTATTTTTTTGGACAAAATTGAACTATACTGGCTGCTTAAAGCGAAGAATTATTGCACTATTTCACTTTCATTAAAGATTGAACAAAAAAAAATCGTATTTCAGATTTTTTATTTATCTCGTAGGTAGTGCCCCTTTTACTCATCAGACACTAAATACAGATCTGAGCGTACTCGGTGTTACTGACAGCTAGTTCAAAGCAAATAACAACTAATAAAAAAAATCATGCATCTAGGACTAAAATAACAACCAATCACATCCAACATCCAATGGATTTGGTGTAAAGACGTCATAAACAGTCAAAGAAAACATGACATTGTGCAATGCCAAGATACAGGTATCGAAAAATTGTAGATCCATGAACGAGTAGTGAAATATAATCACCGTCAGATGGTACGAATGGAACATCACAATCAAAAAATGGAAATTTAACAATATGGAACAAACAATCTTCCCTTTTGTCGTAAATTTTAGTGTAGAGTTTTCCATTTAAAACTGTAAAATATACATCTAGTAAATGACAGTTTTTACCGTTTACAAGTTAGTTTCGTTTGGTAAATTACGGCAATATATTTAAAAAAATTCTTGATTATTTAACAAAACATATTATCAAGATAACGGTCAGAGTTGTTGCATTTATCAATTAAATGCAATTTTGACGGATATTTACTGAGTTTGGTTATACTTTGATTCATAATAGTACAAGAACAGTCTATTTATTATCGAAGATTTATAAAAATATGTGTCAGATTTAATTTCACAATGACGGCGTACACATGAACAATTTCTTTTCATATCATTTTATAAGTTCAAAGGATAAAGAATGTTAAAAGTCTCATCTTAACAAAGTCTAACAAATAACCGTGCACTATCAAATAATTTTGCTAATGAAGTTAACATTTCATAACAAGAAACTTCTTCATGATCGTCTTATGACGGCAAAGATTTGCAGTTCCGCAGTGTGTTTTGGAAAAGGCACGGACAACCAATCATCTTAAAGGGCACATTTTTTCAATAAAAATTGAAATCCCAAGTTATCCCAAATAGTTTTCCTTCACTATATAATACGTACATATATATAATTAATAGTTAATTTTTTTATATAAGTGGCAAGTAATATAAGCAAAAAGCCTAAATATTTAGCATTTTCTTTAAATATGGAGTGATTTTCATCAAATGTACGAAGTAAATCAACATTTATCAACTTTTGTATACATCTATGAATATCTGTCTCGTATAATTTATTATGGCATGATACTAAACCCCGAACGGAAGGGATTGTGTTTGATTTTTATATGATGAAGACATAATCTTTAGGTCAGTTTAATTGAGTTCTAGGGCTGGCATGTCAGTAATTGCAAGTAGTCCTCTGTTAATTTATGTTGATCATTGCCATTTTAATTAGTTTCTCTTATTACCCTTTCGGACTGAGTTTAACTGTGCGTAGTGCTATGTGTATGTTTATTCCAGATTTGCTAAATGTATAGAGGAGAACTGAGAACTCACAAAGCATGTTTAAACATACCGCATTGAGGAACCTATTTCAAGGGAGAAACCTGGCTAGATTCGAACATCATACAAGAGTGCTTCCAATACGACATGGAATGCAGAGATCCCCTTAAGATCCACAGAAGTAATGCTTTCAGAGAAACAAACACTACAGCTGTGGAACATCAATTAAGGCACATACATATAACTGCTAACTGGCACAATTCAGTTAAAGGGAAAAAATGAAAAGGTACATTCTATAGACCACCAAATAAAACAGACGACACTTATCCGAACAAAATTTAAGATGAAAATAATTCAACGTTGGCAAAACATCAAAAAGGTATGATGGACCAATGCTGACTTATCATACATTATTTGAAATAAGGTGTAAACCTTTACCTTCAATAGAAAACAGCGACCATGACATTGCCCTTCTAGATATGACATGAAAACAACTAAAACCATAACCAGTCAGAAGAAAAATATGGGTGGATTTTACATAGATAAATAAAATCGTATAATATAAGCAAAATGAGGATGTTAAATTTGATGTATGCCTTTTTGTGCTTCTTCGTTACATTTGTTTGTTTTTATAGTGATTAAGATGATAACACAATGTTGATTGCTGTACCCCTATTTTTGACATTTTTACCTATTGTGTCTGTTTGTTTTGTTCACGCATCGTTGTCAATATGGTGGAATTTGATGTGACTGTCATACAAGTGAGAGGTTTAGCTAGCTATAAAACCAGGTTCAATCCACCATTTTCTACTTAAGAAAATGCCTGTACCAAGTCAGGAATATGACAGTTGTTATCCATTCGTTTGATGTGTTTGTACTTTTAATTTTGCCATTTGATTGGGGACTTTCCTTTTTGAATTTTCCTCGGAGTTCAGTATTTTTGTGATTTTACTTTTTATGCATATGACAAAAAGCCAAAATACACAAAATAAAGGAAGATCTTCAAACTTTTATACTAACATTAGAAAATATTAAAGACAGACATGTTTAATTTTGTGGCAGGCCGTGACGGCCGTATAAACCACCACAGAGCAGAGAGTACCATCAAAAATGACTCAAGGAAGACATGACCGTTCATGGATAAATACAACTAATAGGTGCAAAAAAAAAAAATCCAATACAAAAAGCTTATAAAAAGGCCAGAGAAACAATTAAGAAAGGAGACACCAATGGTTATAAGAGACAACAACAGGAAATCAGCCAAGCGAATAAAAAATAAATGGAGGAAGTCAGCTCTGATTGAAAAGTCAACGCTGAATAATTCTGGTCATACACCAAGGACAAAAGGCCAATAATGGAAGGAGTTGCACAATCAAAAAACAAAATGGGATATCTCCGAAGTGACAATAATATTATAGGTGACATATTAAATGATCGATTTCAGTCAATATTTACCGAATAAAACCTTAATTACTTGCCCCAAAAAAAGGGAGAGGTCAATATTCAACAATGAAGGATATCTAAAATATTGTTCAAAAGAGGCGAAAGGCACTTAGCATCCAACCAAGACTAGTGTCTCACATGAAAGTTCATAGAACATATCGTAATGAACCCCTTCAACAGAAATAAAATCCATACTAATGCACAACATGGTTTCCGCAAAAGACGATCTTGCGAATCCCAACTTATCGTAACCATCCACGAAATTGCATCACAATTTAAATGTAGCTACCGAGTGGATATTATCCTACTTGATTTTGAAAAATATTTTGATAAGGTACCACATCATCGCCTTCTTCAAAAGTTTAATCTTTAAACCAACAAATGGATACGCTCCTTCCTTCTACAGAAAACAGAATGTCATACTAGAGGGAGCTGTATCCACGCTACGCTTTAATTGGTATACCCCAAGGCACAGTTCTTGGACCATTACTGGTCTTGGTCTACATCAATGACATGCCAGAAACAGCAACTTCATCAGAGACCAAATTATTTGCCGATGACATCTTACTCTATCGAGCCATTACCAGCCAAGCAGAGCGACCTTCTTCAGAAATATTTTATAAACTCCACGGTCATACCCATTTGTAGTCACCAAATACGTTACCTAGGAGTAACAGTAACCACCTTACCTGGGATAAACACATCGACAATACAGTTGGTAAAGAAAATATAACGCCAGAATGTATCCACCAAAGACTAAAAGTCTGTACAAAACCTTTGAAGTTGCTGCATATGTATCCATGGTAATACCTGCAGTGGAATATGCATTTACAGTATGGGATCGATTAAACCGGAATAAGATCATGGTAAATGAACACGTACAGAAAGAGAAGCATGATTTGTGAATACAACTACACACACCGAACAACTGGCTGTGTCACAAATATGGTCAACAGTTTATAATGGGAAAGCCTTGCCGGGCAGTTGAAAACATATAAATTGTGCATGCTATCCAAATCCAGCATGATCTAATAAACATAGATCGTCAAATAAATTTAATTGCTGTTAAGGTCTGTTTGACTTTCTTCTTCCTCATGTCTGACGAGGAAATCCAAAGTTCTCTTGAACGTACATCTGCTAGAAGTCATCATAGGAGTGAAGTTGATAGTCCTACAAGCAACCCTACAGCTGATGCTTTCTCGTTGTTTTCCAAGCATTTAGACAACGCCTTAGAAAAACAGAAAAAGGAAATCTTCACAGCCTTTGAAGCTAAAATTCAAGACTTAAACCAACCTGCAAGTAAGCCTGACTTTAAGTTCAAATTCATTAGCAATAAAAAGCAGTGTGAATTTAACGACCAAGTTTCCAAGGACATTGATATTTTGAAAGCCGCCATTTCTTCAGATAATCGTGACTTTGCCCTAAAAACTATTGAAAAAGTCCATCAAGATATTGCTGCTCGCAACAAAACTATAAAGATTGGTGACAAGCATCGTTGGGACACCGTTAGCGAGTATGAAGGTAACCCTCTTGCTGATAACTCTGATGATGAGCGCCGTCTACGACAGGCCGAAACCAGGTCAATTCTTAAAAGAAAGGCAGTCGCAACCAAAGACACATCAAAGAGATTTGCAGCTGACAAACTTTTTCGTGGCCTTAGCGAAACACATGAAACAAGAAGCTATACCAATAGTTCACAAACAACACCAAGATATAAGGGTCCAAGATCCAGTCCCGCAAACTTCAGAACAAGGAAAGGATCATCTCCCCAAGACATCTGCTACTACTGTGGTGCAACAGGACACTGGTCGTCTAACTGTCCAGAAAAAGCCAACTAGTCAAACAACACCAACAGTTCCAAATGAGGTATTATCTTTGATTGACTTTAATTTATGTTTAGACACATACGAGTATGAGAACGAGTCAGTACAAGTTTATAATGTAAAAGGTCGATTATATAATAGCTTACAATTTTGGAAAGAAAAACTTTTATTGGCTGATAGTTTAAAAAAATCAGTTTTACCTATACTTGAATCAGGCAATTTTTTAAATTTACCGATACATCTACTTCTGTATTTTTGAATAACAATTATTATAGATCTGCTTTTGAACATAAAGAGTTTGTTAAACGTCCAATTGCAGATTTGGTATGCACGGGAGTCGCTAATTGGTTGTTAATCCTTTATCGGTGTCGGTCAACTCGACTGGCAATGAAAGGTTGATTCTTGACCTTAGACACGTGAATCAATACGAAGTGTTATCTAAATTTAAATATGAGGGTGTAAAAGAGGCCAAAATATATGCATCAATTATACATTTTGCATTTAAGTTTGATTTGAGACACGGGTACCATCATATAGATATGCATGTTGAATCACAAAAGTTTCTTGGGTTTTCATGGAAAAGTGACAGTAAAGTTAAATTTTACACGTTTACAGCTTTACCTTTTGGGCTGAGCTCAGCTTGTTACATTTTCACTAAAAGGTACGCCCTTTAGTAAAATATTGACGTAGTAAAGGATTCAAAATAATTGTATATCTAGATGATGGACTTGGATTTGAAGATACTGAAAAATTATGTTTAAATGAGTCAAAAGAAGTTTTGTCTGACTTATTGTCAGCTGCTTTTTTTGCCAAATTATGAAAAAAGTGTGTGGAAGCCACAAAAAGTTTAGATTGGCTTGGTTTTGTATGGGATTTACGTAGGGGTATTTTAAGCGTACCCGAAAAGAAAATGTTGAATATTTTGAAGTTTATTGCCTTAGCACTTGTAAATCCTTGTAATACCACTGCAAGGAAAGTTGCAGCGGTTATTGGTAAAATCATTGCATTATCACCAGCACTAGGTAATATATGTAGAATTATGACAAGACATTTACATCACTTAGTAAACGAGCGATCCTCTTGGGACTCTAGAGTTAAGTTAGATCTTATGTCTATTAAAGATTTAGAATTTTGGCTTCACTAAAGTCTTTACCTAATTGCGTGTTAGCACCAATACAGAGACTTCCCGAGAGGTTAGCTTATACTGATGCAAGTTCATATGCGGGTGCTGGTTACATTGTGCATATTTCTGATCAAATTGCGGACAAACGAAGAAAAGCTTAAAAGTTCAACTTGGAGAGAACTAAAGGCAGTGATTTTGACTCTGAAAAGCTTTTTGGATCATTTTAAAAATAAATTTGTAAAACTATTCACTGATAACCAAAACGTAGCTCACATATCTCAAGTTGTCAGTATAAAACAGGACTTGCAGAATCTAGCTATGGAGATTTTTTTATTTTTGTATAGAAAACTCTGTGTGTTTGAAAATTGAATGGAAAGAACTTTGAATACTACCGCGGATCAGTATAGTAAAATCTTTGATTTTGACGATTGGTCGGTGTCGGACAGAATTATTTTCCATTATTTTAATAAAAGAAGGGCGAAAGATACCAGAGGGACAGTCAAACTCATAGATCGAAAATAAACTGACAACGCCATGGCTAAAAAATAAAAAGACAAACAGACAAATAATAGTACACAAGACACAACATAGAAAACTAAAGACTAAGCAACACGAACCCCACCAAAAAGGGGGGGGGGGGAGATCTTAGGTGCTCCGGAAGGGTAAGCAGATCCTGCTCCACATGTGGCACCCGTCGTGTTGCTCATGTATTACAAATCCGGTAAATAGTCTAATTCGGCAGGTCACATTCGTGGTGAAAAAGGAAGTGGATTGTAATTACGACATAAGGAACATATCCGATATCATCTGTGAAACGGTTATTCCATAACGGTCAACCAACTCGTGATGGCGTCCGTAAAATTTACGAAGGGATGATTCAACTTCACCATATGGAACTCTTGGTTTAATAGCTTCCTTGTGAATAGCAACCCTCTATCAAGGAAATCATGATAGGAAATACAAGCCCGGGAATATCGTATCAATTGGGAGATATATACTCTGCATGTGCTGCTGGATTGTTGCTACATAGAAATGGAAAGTTCACAATTGGGAAGCTGAAATCATCTCTTTTGTCGTAAAGTTTTGTTCTCAACCGACCCTCATTGTCAATTTCTAGTAATAATTCAAAGTTCTTTGATCTTTTAACAAGCGATAATAATTGACACCGGCAAGTTTGTTAGTTTAGTGCAAGATTTTTTGTGAGTATGAAACCCGTCTAATTTTTTCAACAGGGGATCTGTTGAGAATTCGGTTTTCAACGAAAGCAGGTTTATTTCAAATGTGCTTGTATTGAAACTTGATGCCAAAAATTAATGAATGAATTTTGAGTAAACATTTCTTTATGCGGACCTTGCCGCTTTTTGTTTTTTGATATTGTGACTGAAGATTGTACAGTGCACATGTGCTTTATATGCGGACCTGGCCGCTTGTGTCACGGACCTGGCCGTGATTTTCTATCCTTGAAAAAATATTGCATATCTTTCTATTTCTTTTGCAGATCCCTTTGAGTAAGGAATGGAAAGATATCTACAAACTCTTGCGCAAACCTGGGTTACATTATACCGCTTTTGCAGTTATGGATATGGCTAAAAAGAGTAAATCAGATTCCACAAACAAGCAATACGATTTATATTTTAATGAATTCAAAATTTGGTGCAGAAAGTCCAATTTAAAGTTTTTGCCAGCGGATTCCTTGTATCTCAGATTTAATACAATCAGCATGTACAGTATCCGTACTTAATTCTAACTTTTACGCAATTAAGTGGTATCACGAACTGTTTTTATATCCAAACCCTTGCTGCAGTTCACTGTCAAACATTGTCTTAGAAGGGTGAAATTTTTTTTTGGCGAAACCCATCCAAAGAAAGAACCGATCACAGCGGATATGATTGTTAAACTATTTAACCTGTATCATGATAAATCGAACCTGTCCAACTGTAGGTTACTTTGTATGTTATTATTGGCTTATGCTGGATTTTTTAGATACAAAGAACTCTCGCATATTAGAATGAGTGATATCGGTTTTCATAATACACACGTTGAAATTATAGTTCACAATAGCAAGACCGATATTTACAGACAAGGTAGTATAGTTATGATAGCAAGTACGGATATGCCGGCGTGTCCTGTTAATTTTTTAAAACATTATTGTGACTTGGCAAGTCTTAAGATTAATTGATCAGAGTACATTTTTTCGTTCTTTACAGCCCCAAAAAGATACTTTAGTATTTAAAAAAAAGCCTTTATCTTATACTAGAGCCAGAGAAATTCTTCATGAAGCTTTGAGCGCAATAGGGTGAGACAAAAAGCAATTTGGCTTGCATAGTTTACGAAGCGGAGGCGCTTCTCAAGCCGCAAACAACTGTGTTTCAGATAGACTTTTCAAAGTTCATGGCTGTTTGCGATCCGAAAATGCTAAAGACGGATATGTGAAAGACAGTATAAAAAAATACTTTCTGTTACTAAAAACCTTGGCATCTGATATGCACTCTTTCACCTTTTGTCTCGACTGGATGCTGCAAATCTACATCCCATAGAATATTTGTGTTTTGTATCATTGAGCCTTATATAGAAAAGAAATGCTTTATGTTCTGTTTAACCCGTGAAAAAGAATATAATTAAATTTCTTTTCGTTACAAGGCTTAACGAATACCGTTATGCGTAGTAATTTGCACGTGTGGATTCACCCGTGCATACTAAGCGTGAATTTAAATCATTCGACGGTTTGCATTCAACCAGTCTAGACGTTTAATTCAATTGCAGTTAAGGTCTGATTGACTTTTTTATTTTTTTGTTTAAAAAACTATTTTTATTCTATAGGTACTGTCTTTCACACGTATACGATTTTTCTTATAGAATTGTACAATTCAATAGATGCACATGTACACCACCCAATTTACAGTATTTTTTTCAATTTTCTTTCTTCATTTATTTAGTTGTGAATTGTTTCTAATATATTGTAATTATATTTTGTAGATTGTGCAGGCTATTGATCATACTTCTAGTGAAGAGAATGTGATAAGGACTGTTTTTTGCGTAACACCTGCCATTCTAAATTTTTGTTCACATGTTGTTATTATGTTCCGAATGTATTTTCAAATGACTGGATGCTGCAAACCTACATCCCATGGAATATTTGTGTTTTGTGTCATTGAGCCTTGTACAGAAAGAAATGCTTTATGTTCGGTTGAACCCGTGAAAAAGAACAGAACAATATTTGACTCCAAACGATAACCGAACCGGTGGTAAAAACCGCTTCGAACCAAGAAAGAAAGAAACAGTACAGATGCTCAGGGCAATCTTTCTTCCCAAGGATAATCAGGTATTGAAATAATTTACCAGCATCAATATCATCGCCAAACACATTTAAAGGATTCAGAGCTGCCCTGAACGCATGTTCTGGAATAAAATATGCAACACCGAAATGTACATAGTTTTAATTGTTAAAATATTGCGAACATTTTAAATGTAAAAAGCCAAGCTATAACTTTCTGTGTTGCCCAGCACTAAGCAAAGTTTGCGTGCGGAACCATGTACATTTAAATGAAACCGGTTCCTTAACTGGAAGGATAAGAAGAAGAAGACAAGAAAATTCAGAAATCCTAATCCTTTGTTAGTCTTGTGTGTTTTATTTTTATTTTTTGTTCTATTGTATGTTTCGGAGTTGATTGTGACGTCCATTTCACTGAAGTAATGTACATTATTGTTTAGGACGAGCTGGAGCCCGCCTCCTAGTGTGGGATTTTCTTGTTGTATTTTAAAAGACCCATTGGCGGCCGTTATGCTGTTTTCTGCTATTTGGTCGGGTTGTTATCTCTATGACACATTCCCCGTTTCCATTATCAATTTTACAAATGGAACTCACTTCTGCATCGTATTTATTAATTTGATAGTTACATTGGACTACGAATATACTTTAAACAAATACAAAATCTCAAAATATGAGACAAAATACCGGCTTATGCAATTCCCAGTCTTTTGATAACCGTTCAATAATTCTTTATTGGTTTCTTTCATGATTAATTTTTATCCGTCTTTTCAATTATGTTTCAATCTAATGAACTGACTGTTCATGTTAAACCTGTTTACTCGATATATTATTCCCATTCATAATAATGTTAAAATAAAAGAGTTTACTTCTGTAACCTAACATTTCCAAAAGTCTTTCAGACCCTGCAATTCATATTAACAATATGTTAACCGTTATTCAGCCAATACTGATTTTGTTTTCTTTTCAAAAACTGTTTTTAAAACCTTTAATGATGTATTATCATAGCCAAAGATCATTCAGATCGAATGAAACTTAACTGTAAAAAGACAAACACAGATGTAATTTATTGTTAAACTATAGAATCAATTTTACTTGTAAATCAAAACAACTTACCATCTGATTTTATAAGTTCTGTGTCTTTGGCCTCGACAACATTTTTCATAAATTCTGGAAATGAAAAATTATATAACTTACTGTAAAAGGTAGCCTTTGTGAAATATAACAATCACTTCGTCCACGGTCGATATAATCTGAACAGGTCCATATATAATGTATTGACCTCGTCAAAAATCCATACTATACATAATTTAGAATCCGTATGTTACCACCATTATAGTTCTTTGTTTACATAATACTCAATTCTGTTAACCTTGGTCAATGATGAATCCAGGAAATTCGTTGCAATGCACGACGGATGTGTTTACAATTTACCGTGAAAACGTGTTTCGTACTGACATACAACGCAAATTTTCACAAAATTGCCGAAAAAAATGTATTCTGTTATTTTTCCTTCTGATGTGATAAGATCTACAGATCATGAGATAAATGATTAGTTTTAAGTCAGATTAAGGAATATTTGTTTCTGTTTTAAGAAAAGAGTGTTCGAGATTATTATAAAACAACAGCCGCCGTTAATATTGTGGATAAACAAACATTTGTTCACGATACAGACGCCAAACGACACAAATCTTAAAAGATGCTTATGTTGGATTTTTTTGTACTATTATAGCCTCTGTGTTGAATGAAAGAGCAATATTTATGGAATACATAAACATAC
This sequence comes from Mytilus californianus, assembly GCF_021869535.1. Lineage (NCBI taxonomy): Eukaryota > Metazoa > Mollusca > Bivalvia > Mytilida > Mytilidae > Mytilus > Mytilus californianus. Next base: position 22,877,190 of record NW_026262679.1, on the reverse strand, counting down.
ATGATTCGAAAATTCCTAGTGCTTACAGTATCATGTAACACATTCCTAAAATATGTTTAACTTGTTTTAAAGAGCTCAGAGTACTTTTACTGAACAATTGACTTTGCTATTCATACCACGTGAAATGAATGCACAGGTACAGTTGCATTACAATGGACAAAACTTGTTCATTGCAACTTTGATAAGAGGGGGAAAAAGCTGAAACCGGTTAACAAAATCAAAGCAGGCAAGTTGAATATAAATACATGCACGTATTACATTATAAGAACGAAAATATTGGACAGGAGATTCCGAGATAAATACCAAAATATACTTCTCAACTAAATCACGTGTTTCTATGTGATAATTAATTTGTACTAACCCACATTGCATTTAGGTTTATTGTATCCTTTTGTCAATTGCTGAAAGACGTGTTTATATTTAGCATTTTGGATATTACTATGCAAATGTAGTCTGGCGTTTGAATTTTAGTGGTGCTGACCCGTTTAACGTTCATGGGCAAATTAAATAATATTTAGGACGAAAACGTGTTAATGAAATCCTATTCCTACGCGCTAAGCCGATAATTCAACGTGCGAATTATATGTAACAGTCCGCAGAAAGACATGTCACCCTTCACGGACAAATTACTCTGATTCCAATCAGGCCAGTCTTGGCGCTTACTCCTTAATGCCGCCTGCTAAGCAGAGAAGCAACGAAAACATATCTATATACAATATGTTTGTCTTATAATAAGAGGTTCCTTTTAAACAAACATAAACACAAACTTTAAAGTGTAAACTATGCAAAAGTTCAAACGCAATGAACCAGGTTGAGGGACGGGGTCATATAATCTCCATAAAGATGGGTTGGGTCAATGCTTTTACAACTGAATACCAAATACTATTGACATTCCAGTAGTGAATCCCCATAAACTGACCTTATCACAAATTAATGCATTGTTGTCGTCACTACTGTTGCCTAAGTCTTGCTTTTTTAAATTCATCGAGGTGAAACCAAAAAAACCAACAGCCTGATTTATTACAAAGAAATAAACGAAACTACAAAAATAACAGACACTGAACTACAGGCTCTAAACTTGAGATAGGCACATACAGGTTGTGGTTGTCGCTTTTTGCTGTTTCTATATTTGTTTTTGTTTTATGTTAGGTTATTCTGTTGCACCAATATCCCAGGGCAGGGGGAGAGTTTGGCTAACGAACTAGTTTAACCCTGCCACATTCAGTGTGTGCCTGTCCCAAGTCAGGAGCCTGTTATTCAATAGTTGTCGCTTGTTGCTCTGTTCCATATTTGTTTTTCGTTCAATATTTTGTACATAAATTAGGCCGTTGGTTGTCTCGTTTGCATTGTTTACATTTGTCATAAATACATTTAACTCTTTACCTCGGTTTGGTCAAAAAGGTCCTTACTTTATATCGTATTTATACATCCTGGATTTCAAATATTTTGGTTTGAGCGTTCCGGTTTGAGGAAATTCCTGAAATGAGCTTAGTAGGCACGAAATATACATAGAATTATTTCATTAAGGTAGGCAATTTTTCTACACACAACCGATTTAATACAATGTTTCAAATCTTTTATCCAGAATTTATCACATAAATCTCAATGGATTTGCCAACAAAAAAGAACCAGAACACTGAGACAAACGTACCTGTTTCAATTCCTGTACTGTTCCGCGTAGTTGACGTAATCTCAGTGTTAGATGAAAAACAACCAAGAGCATACGCTATCCCAAGAGCAGCAGCAGCAGCTATCAAAAGTATCATAATGCCAATCTAAAATGTAGAAATTTACGCAACATGATCGAATTTACATTTTGACCTTTTTCTTTGAATAAAGTAATGATCATTAAGCACACATAAGATTCCATTAAGGACCTCATATGTTTCATTGTTTCTTTTCAGCAATCAGTATAGAGAATAATTTAAATCATGACTAAAATCTCATGTAAACATTACCATGTGTTCTTGATTGTTATTGATACATGTGTTCATCAATGACAAACAACCAGAAGCCAGGAAAATCCAACTGTATAGAAGAACTAAATGGTTCAGCATAAAAGAAGATATGAATTAGCTATATATCAAAAAATTCCAAAAGAAAGCCTGAACAAGAAGACAAACATCAATATACTCTTGAACTTGTTCAAAGTAGACATTGAAAGCAGTACTTACCAGCATATACCTTCCGAAATATCCAAACTAAGGATAAAAACCCATGGATAACCCAGGAAATCAAAAAAACTTATGAGGCGAAGAGACTGAGCATTAAAAAAGAAAAAGAAATCAAACCATGCTACTGATGTTAAAAGATATAAACAACTGAAACAGACCATTCAAAGAAAATCAAGACAAGCCTATTCGAAATATATGACAGATCTCCAGAAAATTATCCAGACAGCGAACAAATAATCATCGCAAATAATGGAATGAAAAACAACTGAAAAATCTAAAACCACACAAGGCTTCTGGACCAGACAACATCAAACCAATGATTCGGAAAGAACTAGCAAGTGAAATTACTCCAATCTTAACCATCATATACAATTGTTCAGTGGAGAAAGGAAAGATACCAGATGACTGGCGAAATTAAATGTCTCTCCGGCATTTGAAAAAGGCCAGAAATACATAGCAGCTAACTATAGGCCAATATCCCTAAAATGTATCTGCTGCAAATTAATAGAACATATTGTCACCAGTAACATCAGGAAACATGCAGAGGTAAATAACATCCTATACTCACTACAACACGGCTTCAGAAGTTAAAGATCATAAGAAACAAAACTCCTTGAATGCATCGATAACATCACCAAAAATCTTTAAAACGGAAAACAATCAGATCTTCTAATACTTAACTTCTCAAAAGCTTTTTATAAGGTGTCTCACAGTTAACTCCTCCATAAACTACACAATTATGGCATCCGAGGGAATTTCTCACCCACAGAACCCAAGTTGTAGTTGTTGAAGGCAAAACATCTGACAAAGTGAAAGTAGACTCCGGAGTACCACAAGGATCAGTATTAGAACCCAGTTTCTCTCTGTTTTACATAAACGACATACCAGAAGGCCTACACTCCACAGTGAGACTGTTTGCGGACGATACTGTGGTCTATTTGACCATATCCTCTGATAACGACTACCATAAACCCTAAGAAGACCTGGACAAATTCGCAAAATGGTAAAAACACTTAAAAATGTTGTTCCATCCGGAAAAATGCAGCGTCCTTACAGTCTCAGAAAAAGCCAATCAAGTGGGACTACAAACTACAAGGCCATACTCTGGTGCATATAACGTCGACTAAATACCTAGGCTGCACCATTGCAAATGATCTAGATTTGGGAGAACATATTAACAACATCAACGGAAAAGTCAGTCGAAACCTTGGTTTCTTACATCGAAGCCTCCACATTAGCTCAAAATCCACCAAAGAACATGCCTATAAAATATTAGTAAGACCGCAAATGGAATACGTCACGACAGTATGGGACCCGTACCAGCAAAACTACATAGATAAAATTGAAAAGGTACAAAAACAAGCTGCACGAAATGTAACCAGCAGACATAGAAATAGAACAAGTATCAGCAACATGATAACTGAATTAGGATGGAAAAGCTTACAACAAGACGAAAAGAAGCTCGACTCATCATGTGTTACAAAATAACAAACGACCTTGTAGCCATAGACAAGAATAAATATCTACAAAAACCAACAAGGAGCTCAAACCGGACAGGACACCATACTAACCTATTACAGCCAGCCACCAAAGACTGTAGGAAATGGTCCTTCTTCATAAACTCCGTCAAGGATTGGAACAAACTGCCACCAGATATCGCCACAGCAAAGTCTCTTGAGATATTCAAGTCTCTAGTGACAAAACTTCAAACTAAATCAACAGAACGATTTGTTTTTAAACCTGTTTTTAATTATGCGCAACTTGCCGAAATATTCATCATGTTGAATGTGGGCAGTTTTTGGAAGAAGAAGAATGTATATGATAGGTTGAATGTTTTTCATTTGTCGATGTAAAACTAAGGTAAATTCAAATATATCGTCAAATAACTTTGGAGATTGTCTGAATTTAAGATATTGTCATTCGAGGTTCGCTTTTGGTGCAGTAAAGTTTCCCATCCTCCCAACCGGTTCATTGTATTTTTTTGTGCTATTTTATAATAATGTGTCTTTAATTTGATATTTAATTTGTATTAGTGTACATAAATTTTTTTTTATTGTAGATTTGTTTTTGTGTTTGATATCTGCAGTGGTCGAGGCAGACAGTAACTGATAAATTTTCGTTTGCATTTGTCTCTAATAAAATTAAAGCTTTGCTGCACACCATCAGGCAAGCTGGTCCCATACAAAGGTGTAGAATGATATAAGAAGATGAGGTATGAGTGTCAATGAGACAACTCTCTATTCAAGTAACAATATGTAAAAGTAAACCATTATAGGTCAAAGTACAGCCTTCAACGATCTAATAAAAAAACAACGATATAATTTATATAAAAAAACAAACAAAAAAGCAGAAACACTTATGAACCCCATCAACAAAAACAAAAGACAACCTCTGTTCAACAGGTTCCCGACTAAGGAAACCTGTGCAAACAAATGCAACGGGTTTAAACGTTGAGTTTGTTTTATTAATAATTTATGTTCGTTTGAATATTTATGAATTACAGTCTATGCAAAGTGCGAATCGAAAAAAAAAAACGTTTCTCATGTGATATCGTGATATTTTCTAACATCAAATTGTAAATTTGCAGACATTCCATGAAGAAAAAGATGTTTTTTTGCAATAAATATTTTTTTCAATATCAAAATTAATACAATCGTTCAGTCTAAAATTAATTCACGCGACACAAAGAAGGGTTTTATGTATTCCCATAATCAATATAGTGTGAAATCGATTATTATCAGCCATTGCATGTGGTTTTAAATAAAAAAAGTCAAAAGGACCACTTAAACGAGCAACAATGTAAAATTTCTGTATGGACTGTCACATGTAAAGTGTCAACTTAACATTTAAATATAAACGAAAATTATGTTTTGAAATACGCTCAATATCAAAGCAAAATAAAAAAAATATGTCCTTGTAAAAATGGAATGCTACGTTTTTCTTTTGTAAATGAATATTAAAAATGTAATGCTACGTTTTTCTTTTGTAAATGAATATTAAATGCTATTTATTTTATTAGAGATGCGATATTGTATTTCATGTATATGTACCAAGTTGTACTTTAAAATAAAAATATCTATCTATCTATCTATCTATCTATCTATCTATCTATCTATCTATCTATCTATCTATCTATCAATCTATAAATTATCGTTTCTAGTTGTTTTTTTATATATAAATTAGACCGTTGATTTTCCTGTTTGAATGGTTTTACACTAATCATTTTGGGGCCTTTTATAGGTTGATGTTCGTTGTGAGCCAAGGATCCGGGTTTAAGGTCGTACTTTGACCTATAATGGTTATTTTTTACAAATCATTACTTGGATGGAGAGTTGTCTCATTGGCACTCATACCATATCGTCTTATATCTATAAATCAAAATGATATGGGGTGTACATATTTATGGTAAAATTATTTCTTCGTATCCCTCACATATTATCTCATTGTTTTGGCTGATGACACTAACCAGATTGATTATAAAATTTGAAAATTATTTTACTCAATAACTGCATGTTGTAAGTACACAATTTTTTCACAGAATTTAGTTTGATCAAAATATTTTTGAAATTTATTGATATTTTCCACTTGTATCACATGGTTTGGAAAAAACTTCCAGAATGAGATTTCAACGAGATCTTTGAAACATTAGAATTAGAAGAATACATCAATTAGGAGAACCATTGACAGAAGGTCAACGATCTTTGGTATGCAGTTGTAACAGCATTATCAAATCTCATTTCCAGATAGATTATTTGGCCTGCAACTATGTCGTTTCATTGAATGTTTTGCATAGTAAATGCATGCACTTTTATTTCAGGTTATGGTGTAGGTTGGCGCCTGTTAAAACGTTTATATCTGCTGCATTTGTTTGCACCTGTCCTAAGTCAGGAACCTGTTGTACAGGTGTTGTCGTTTGTTGATGTGTTTCATAAGTGTTTCACCTTCTTTGTTTTTGGATTAGACCGTTGGTTTTCCCGTTTGAATCGTTTTACACTTGTCATTTTTAGGGCCCTTTATAGCATGATGTTCGGTGTGAGCCAATGCTCCGTGTTGAAAGCCGTACTTTGATGTAGAGTGGTTTACTTTTACAAATTGTGTCTTGTATGGAGATTTGTCTCATTGGCACTCATACAACATCTTCTTATATCTATGATAGGCATTTTCTAATTTGAATTTCAACAACTGCATTCAACTATTAAAATAACATACAAACATGACAGATGATATATATATATATCTGTGTCAACATTTAATTATTCTAGACTGACACTAGCCAGATATGTTTTCAGTGGAAGTTGAAAGGTGGTAAAAACTATGCAACATTGATTTGTAAACCCAAATAGAGCGACGCCCAGGCCTCATTGAATATCGTGAATACTTCTTATGAGCGTTTATTATCATGAATAATTGTCAATGTTTCTACTTTGTTTAAAGTGCCATACTGTTGTGTTTTTTTTTTCATATGAAAAAAAAGGATCGCATTTCTATTAGAAAAATATCGCATTGGAAAAGATTTCCATAATAAAAGCATATCGCTTTTCTATTAGAAAAACGTCGCATTCATATAAGAAAACAGAGCATTATTATCCTATTACAAGTGAAAATGGTTTTTATTGAATGCAGTTGCATATTAACTCGTGTAAATACAACATAACTGAGATAAAATATTCAAAATACATTGCAAGTTGTGTATACGTTTGTCCTGTTAAAAACGTCTATGTTTTAAAAACAAAAAAAACAAGTACTTTTGGATGAATTTTCTTTTAATCCTACAAATGTCAATATTCGTTTAAGAATTCCCCACAATGCATCTCATTTACAATAGAAAATATCGCTACTCCAAATGAGAAACGGATTTTTCGATTCGATTTTTCCATAGACTTAATTAGAACATAAACAATATTTAGATTTTGACCTTCAGAAAATTTTGCCCTGACAGAATTTGTCTATCTGTAACAGGTTTCAAAATAATAAACAACGCTTACCCGCAGGAGCAATGTTAAGAATTGTGGCCATATTGATCGGCAGTCAAGATCATCGGACAATTTTTTTTTTTAATTCTAGAATACTCCAAGAATGATTGTGGCAAAGCTTGTTCCATATAAGCAAAGTAGTTTGAGAGGAAAGAATTTATGTAAAGATCACGGAAGACGGACACCGGACAGCTAATAGACACAGTGAGGACGAAAGCTCGCATTGGACATTTTGACCAGGTCAGTTAATAAAAACATATAAAACAAGACAAAAAACACAAAAAAACACAAACAAAACCCCACAAGATATCGATCCAAGAGTACTCACAGTTACTAAAAGCAAGTTTAAAGTAAATTCAAACTAATAAATAAATGATTTTTTTTTCTAAGACTGAACTTAGAATCAGTACATATTTCCCAAAAAAGCACCAAAGTAGGATGTAGAACCAAAAGTGTTCATAACTGATTAGCAAAACATTTTGTGACGAATGTTTTTGGGACGACTATGCATTATTAAGGGCGAACTATCTATTTGAGGTAGAAATATTGTGAGCCAGTGGAGCTACAGCGCTAGTGCGTCTGTTGAGCTAGGAGCTACAGAGCTAGTGAGCAAGTGGAACTTGCTATTTGTTTGACCTATAGAGTCAGTAAGCCAGCTGGGTTGAATATTTATTTGAGCTGAAGGAGCTTTAAAGAGCCGTGAGAGTTGAAAAGGCATTGTAATCAAAATAAAATATATACACAAGTCTCAGATCTCGAGAATCAACTCTGGTACAAACCCCCGACACGTTACATAAATTGGCGGCAGCGGTGGGATCTGAGAAAACTTATTAAATCTGATATAATTAATACGATGTGGAAAAGCTAGTAAGGAGTTAAAAGAGCTTAACGGATTAATTATACGCTCAGTTATATACGTGAGAAAGAAGAAGAAGTTACTCTTTTCGAATGAATTAAGGCTGTGAGGTCGTTGATACAAATCAGAATAAAGAAATTGAATGGGTCTATCAATACACTTGCTACGTCAATCTTTAAAGACCCAATTGTTGCAAAACATTTGGCCTACCGCCATGACAAATATGTTGTTGTCCCCGCAGATAAAGCCCCAAATAACATAGTTTTTGTGTGTAAATCTCATTACATAAACTGCTTGATAAATGAATTAAGTATTGACAATTCACTTGGAAAGAACTAGATCTTCCATCACTGTATTGGATACCTAAACTACATAAGTGTCCTTACAAACAACCGCAAATTGCTGAGTCTTCCAAGTACTCCACGAAACCTCTTTCTAAATTATTAACATCTATGTTATCAGCAATCAAAACCTAGCTTCAAAGTTATTGTGAAACTGCCTATTCTAGAGGTGGCATGAATCAGATGTGGATACTAAACATTTCAAAGATATTTTAGAATACATGCAATCTAAGATTCTTTCATCTTGCAATAGTATTAAAACATTTGACTCTTCTATACTTTACACAAGTATTCCTCATTCCTAACAATAAGACAAATTGAAAGAGTTGGTATTGCTTTGTTTCATAAAAAAAAAATGGCCAACGTAGATACAAGTATCTTGTCTTAGGGAGGGATAAATTTTACTTTGTAAAGAATCACTCTGATTCAAACAAAATATTCTCTGAAACAGACATTATCAAGACGCTTGATTTCTTGATTGACAACATATTTGTTACGTTTGGAGGACGTGTTTTTCGACAAACTATCGGCATTTCCATGGGAACCAATTGTGCCCCTATTCTTGCCGACTTGTTCCTGTATTATTATGAGGCTGACTTCACACAGGAACTTCTTAGGAAGAAAGATAAGAAGTTGACAATATCCTTTGACTTTACGTTCCGCTTTATGGATGATGTTCTCTCACTAAATAATTCAAAATTTGGTGACTATGTTGATATTCCCGGGCTTGTTTTTCCTATCATAATTTCCTTGATAGAGGGTTGCTGCTCATAAGGAAGCTATTAAACCAAGAGTTCTAAATGGTGAAGTTGAAATAATTCCTTCATAAATTTTACGGATGCCATCACGAGTTGGTTGACCGTTATGGAATATCCGTTTCACAGATGACATCGGATATGTTCCATATGTCGTAACTACAATCCCGTTCCCTTTTCACGAATGTGACCTACCGAATTAGACTATTTACCAGGTTCGTAATAACATGAGCAACACGACGGGTGCCACGTGTGGAGCAGTATCTGCTTACCATTCCGGAGCACCTGAGATCACCCCAGTTTTTGATGGGGTTCGTGTTGCTTAGTCTTTAGTTTTCTATGTTGTGTTTTATGTACTTATATTTGTCTGTTTGTCTTTTTCTTTTTTAGCCATGGCGTTGTCAGTTTATTTTTGATCTAAGAGTTTGACTGTCCCTCTGGTATCTTTTGCTCCTCTTTTATAATAAAGTTAATAAAATATTTAAAATGCTGTTGTTGTTTTTTCTTGAGAAATCGTAATGGCTAAACTATTTCCGGATAGCGATGAAATAGATGAGTGTATGAACAAAATGAACAAAAAAGAAAATCCCAGTCAATCTACACCTAGACTGTCATTGCATGGCTCATCTCATGATTTTCTGGAAGAGTCCGGATATGGTACTGGTCGACAATCGACAGAATCTGAACAAAATAGATTGGGATATTAGGGAATTGAAAGAACAATTAGAGTAATTGGAATCTTTAAAGGAACCAATTGAGGACAGATTGTATCCAAAGATAGTTGATGATAATAAAAATTATGTACCATCAAGGGTTACTGTAAGATTAAAATCTCGCTCTACAGATACTATATATAGCTAAGAGAAATACTGAACCAATTATGCAGACAGGTAATCAAAACTTGAGAAAAAAAACCAACTCCATATCAGTGCGAGTTAAACCTTCAACATATGAAGGTACCTCATCATGGTAAGATTTTAAGTTCCATTTTGAGGCTTTCTCACGCATTAATAATTGGTCTGAACAGGATACAAGACTGTATTAAGCAGTCGCATTACGAGGGCAAGCTCATGGCATTTTTGGGGAAAAAAGTATATGAAATAATTTACAAAACGAAAGAAGAAAACTGTATTGATGAAATATCTTTCAAATACATTAAAAATGAACAAAATTATATAAAACATCTTTTGCATACGTCCTCCCTAGAATTCACAAACTGGACAGTGAAGTTTAACAAAACGTTGAAAACGAGAACAATCAAAAAACAACTATAAATGTCCCTGGTAGACCAATAATATCACAGTGTAATGGACCACTTGAAAGGCTAGGGAAATATCTCGATTATTTCTTACTTCCCTTAGTGAAAACACAAAAAACATACATTTCTGATACAGGTGACTTAATCAGAAATATTGAAAACTGTACATTTGATAATAATGTACTGCTTGTTACATATGATATAACATCACTGTATACCATTCTCAGATTTGAAGAAATTACAGAAGCCTTACAAAAAGTGCTTGATGAACATGATTAAATTGAATATTCTTTAACAAAACCTACCAACAAATTTTTGATTGAAATAACAAAACTCATCCTTTCCAATAATGAATTTACCTTTCATGGAAATTCATATCGACAAATCATTGGAGCATCAATGGGAGCAACAGCTTCCCCTGAAATATGTGACAATGCTATTCACAATCACATAAACTCAATCCTTAAGAACTCTCCAATCTTATTTTTTATAAAAGAATGAGAGATGACGGACTACTGATGGTAAAAGCATAAGAGTCTTAAATTGATTTTCTGTTTGAAAATGCAAATAAACAACATGACCTGCTAAAGTTCACTTATGAATGCAATAATCATTCCATAAAATTTCGAGACCTTGAAATCTTCAAGGGCGAACGCTTCAAAAATACTGGTGTTTTAGACCTGAAATGTTTTACAAAGAAAACCGAAAAATTCCAATATCTTCATAAAAACTCAAACCACCCCATTTCAAACTTTAAATCCTTTATTAAAGGCGAAGGCATTCCTATACTTAGAAACACCAACACTGACAGTGAATTTCAAACCAGAAAAAATCTCTTTATTGAAAAATTATTTATTAGAGAATATCAAATGAAATTGGTAGAACAAATTCTATCAAAAATCAAATTCCAAGACAGACAAGATAAATTAAAGAAAAAAAACAAAGTTGAAAATAAATATAATATATCATTCATTACAAATTATCATCCTCAAGCAGAAAAACTTCAAAAGTATTCAGGAAATACTGGAATCTTATTAAAACGGATTCTACAATAGGTGCTTAATTCCATAAAAACCTGTCAATAGGATTCAAGAGAAACAGAAACATTGGTGAATTAGTTAAACGAGCTATAAAATAATTTATCTAAACCTCACAATTCCTACTTAACATTTAACTGTGCGGAACTAATTAATGACCATCATGTAAACAACACATTAAAAGAGGGACGAAAGATACCAGAGGGACAGTCAAACTCATAGATCGAAAACAAACTGACAACGCCATGGCCAAAAATAAAAAGACAAACAGACAAATAATAGTACAGATGACACAACATAGAAAACCAAAGACTAAGCAACACGAACCCCACCAAAAACTGGGGGTGATCTCAGGTGCTCCGGAAGGGTAAGCAGATCCTGCTCCACATGTGACACCCGTCGTGTTGCTTATGTTATTACAAATCCGGTAAATAGTAAATGTAAACTGATCTTCTTATGAGGACAAGTTCGTACTATGAAACTCGTAATTATTTCAACATTGGTTGAAAAAGTTAAGAAAACCAAAATCAAAAAACAAATTAAAAGGTGTAATTATTAAAAACACAATTCAAAAACTATTTAAAAAATTAAAAAATTAAAAAATTAAAAAATCAAAACTTTGATAAATTAAAGTAAAATAGTAATAAAAAAGAAATAAATGAAAAAAAAAACAAAACGAAACAAAAACAATAGGGGTGGTCTCGGATGAAGGTTTCCCTGGAATAAAAACATTTCCGAAATAACCTGAAACATTGCGTACATAGCACAGTATCAATGTAAGGCCAGAGATATCATTCGCACCTAAATGGGTGTGGATATTGGATCAATTTCTATGAAATCGGACGTTATTTGGATTTCTTCTTATTACCAATAGTTAAAACACAAACGACGTGCATATCTGATACAGGTAGCTTTATTCGTCTACTCGAAAAATCAAAGATAGAAACCGATACTCTACTGGTGACTTATGATATCACTTCCCTTTACACAAATCTAAAATTTAGTGAAATTATAAACGCTTTAAACAATGTTACGGGGATACATGAAAACCTAGAATACAATATAATAAAACCTAGTTTTGACTATTTACTACAAATAACAAACTTAATTCTCCTCAATAATGAATTTACCTTCAACAAAAAATGTTATAGGCAAATTATAGGAGGACATGTAGCAAGTCCTCAAATCTCAGATATAGCCATATACCAACATATAAATAAAATTTTAAATATTTTTCCACACAGAAATAAAATATTATTTCATAAACGTATGAAAGTTGATGGATATATATTTTATTTCAAGGCACTGCGGAAGAAGTAAAACTAAAACGAAATAGCAAACACAAACCACATCCTACTGCAATTTACTTACGAAATTGACAGACAAAATTTAAAACTTTTAGATTTAGAAACGTATAAAGGACAGAGATTTCGAAAAGAAAATATCTTAGATATTAAATGTTTCACAAAACCAACTGAAAAATTCCAATATCTACACCAAAATTCAAACCACGCTAAAAGCTGTTTTAAATCCTTTATTAAAGGTGAAGGAATAAGAATTCTTAGAAATACCTCTGATCCTGACAACTTTAATGAAAGAATAAACTTATTTGTAGAAAAATTAATACAAAGAGGTTACAAAATCGCTTTTGTGAATAAAATGTTAAGAAATATTTCCCACACAGAAAGATTAAACAAAGAAACAAACAAAGAAACACGCATAAACAAAAACACAGATAACTATAATATATCTTTCATAACACAATACCACGCTAATGCGGAAAATTTACAAACCATTATAAGAAAACATTGGCATATAATTCAAGACAATCCACAGTTCAAAAATCTCTTTGATAAAAAACCTACAATAGCATTCAAAAGAAACAGGAACATTGGAGAAATCGTTAAGAAACACTTGAAATAAATCGATGTCGCCCAATAGAAATTAATTAGACAGTTACACTAAAACCAAAGGAAGGTGCGATAATAATGAAAAATGCATATTGAAACGTATCTTAAACTAAATCTAATTACACCAACCAGTAATCCATACTTTGCTTAAACGTACAATTATAAATAAAATGTACAATAATAAACAAATAAACATTTAAAGAATAAAAAACAATACGGACGACCTCTGAAGAGAGTTACCTGGAATATAATTCCGAAAGAACCCGAAACATTGTACACGTAGCACGTAATCAATGTAAGGTCGAAAATGTGATCCATACTATAAACGGGTGGATATTGGATCAATATACCTACATTTTATGCGGAAGGCTCCAAATCCTAAGAAACGAGCACCTATGCAGATATTGGAGTCAAGTTTCCCGATGGAAAGTATCGCAGTGAACTTTCTTTGTGAGTTACCAATGACCAGGAGTGGAAACAAACATATTTTGGTTATTTCTGATTATTATACGAAATTGACTGAAGTGTTCCCAATGCCAAACATGGATGCGCAAACTGTAGCCAAAATTCTTGTTGAGGAAGTAATTGCTCGATTCGGTATACCATATTCAATACACTCTGGTCAGGGAGTACAATTTGAAAGTGCCCTTTTCAAGAGCTCTAAAAGCTCTTACAAATCAATAAAACACGAACCACCCCCTACCATCCATAATCGGACGAGATGGTTGAGAGATTTATCTATACCTTAGTTAATATGCTTAGCTCATATGTTAACAAATATCAAAATGATTGGGACGAACATTTGCCAGATGCTCTCATGGCTTACAGATCTTCAGAACATGAGACTACAGGCAATACCCCCAAAGTACCTTATGTTAGACAGGGAGGTTACAACGCCCTTAGATATTATGTATGCAATGCAAAGAAATATGGCAACTATTCCCCAGAATAAATGGGCTTGGGAGATAAAAGACAGAACGGAAGAGGCTTATTTGGAAGTAAGAGAAAGTATAAAAGGGAATATGAAGAGACAAAAGCAATATCATGATCAAAAGTTATTATGGCAAACCTTTAAACAAGGGGATCAAGTTTTCGCATTTTTCCCAAATGTTAAAACTGGCACAACATCAAAATTAGCTACTTTTGGAGAAGACAATTTAAGGTTATATCAAAAATGTCACATATAAGGTTAATTGTGGGCGACAAAAACATCCACAAGTTATACATGTGGATCGTATGCGTAAGCGATCAGCACTAATTTTAACGGCTGACACACATGAAGATATTCCAGGTTATAGAAACGTAGGAGTACAAGTAGAAAACTTAAAGTTTGAAACCTGTGAGAATGGGAATGACATAGGAGGCAATATTGATTCAATAGTGGTTTAGTAAACCCAAGGAGTTTTCAAATTCTGTACCAAGTTCGGTCTCAGGAAGGCTTAAGAGAAGCAAAAATGGATGAAAGATTATGTGAAATAGTAAACGAGCTAGTATACCTTTCAGAGTTAAAGAGAGAATATAGATAGATTTTGTAGTATAAAGTGTATTGCTGTAAATATGTTATAGTAAAAGTGTATATATAGTTTTAAGTTAGGTGTAGCTTTACTCGTATCATATTGTTATACGTTATCATTATGACACTTTTGAAAATGAATAAAAACATCAAAACATATAGGTGTAATACCATCATAGATCTTCCACTATTAGTCTTTGTTAAAGGAGTAGGCCCAGTAAGACCCCTTTTATGGCCCCAAAATATAGCAGTTTTACAAAATTGTTAAAATGTAAATGTTTAGCTATTTATTGGAAAGAAGAATACTTCTGTTACATAAATGTGGGCTGTTTTTTGACAATACAATGCACATGTATCGGGTACTAGCATCATTAAGTCATGCTAAATTACTGAAATCTTCGAAATTTTAGCATTTTGGTTAATTTTCAGACGGTTTCCGTCTAAAATGGAAGTGGCCGCATTTGTGTTCATTCTTAATATTTAAATGTAAGTTGTATTTGCTGATAATACATAACATATATAAAGGTTGAGAATGAACACGGATGCGGCCACTTTCATTTTTGACAAAAACCATCTGAAAAGTGACATATTATGGCATATTTGATAGATTTTTCATATTTAAGCTTGAAATTGAGCGTCTTTAATGACTAAATCAGTTCAAATCTTTCACATACACTAATTGAATCGACTGAAGTAGACACTTAAGCGTTTAAAAAGTGTCCAAAATCTTTCATCAGATGAACCTGAATTTTGAGGCCAAAATCGGCCCTTACCGGACCTACTCCTTTGCACTTTTCAAAAAAAATTGTGCAGAATTTATCTTCGTTTCAAATAAAGAAATACTTCGCATGAGTAATGTTTAATCCTGTCCATTACTATAGAAAAAAATTCACAAAACATTTCACTGCATATAAGAAAATAGCCATCACTGGAAGTTAACCAATCAAATGTTCATATCTTTTTTATCTGTGTACAAGCTTTAGTAAATATGTAACCTCAAGTTTCCAAAATATTTTATAGAAACCCAAATAAAAAAACTAATGGTGCTTTGAAATACCAAAGATATATGTTTATGACCCAGAAATGTTTTACTGCAATAAATGTAGGATTAATTACCTACAACTGTCAAATTCAAGGGAATATTTTTTTGACCTATTTTCGTATGCAACCGGATGTGACGTACTATGATTTGGTGGTATAACACCTGAAGAAGACTTTTTTTGTTGAATAAACTGAATGTGACTTTTTTCTTTTGTAATACTGGTAATTTCAAGCATTCCTGTGAAGTTTTGTCATAATCAGTTCAATAGTTTGAATAATCTAGCATAATATGAGACGACATCTACAACGATTCGAGCAAAATTTCTTCAAAAAATCCAAACTAAGCCGCATCATGATAGAATATAGAGTGGACCAATAAATGATCTGATATTCATCTCATCTGCCTACAAACAGTTGAATATGATGTAAAAGATAACTTTAGGATGATAAATATCACTAAGGACCTCTTTGTCTTCCCTATAATATCTCTTTTGGTCCATTTATACCTCTCATTTCATCAAAATTTCAACTTTTTAGGCCAATAAATAAAAATTTTGGGGTTACTATCACTCATTTAGGATAGAAATGTTATAGAGAATGAGTTATTGAAGTATTCCAGGTCAATGAACTATCCGTATACAAATTTATCGTCTCTAAGAAGGATTCAATAAGTCCTTACGTCAAACTTAAATTTATGACGCCTTCCAGAGAGGGACATACAAGCTTCTCTTTAAGTGAATAATTTGTTGTAACTGCTTTAAAAATTATTTCATTTCCTTATTAACATATATTTATTAAAGTATTACTTAGAATTTTTTTTCTATTATAGTAGAATATAAGATATAAGGAGAAAAGGCTCCTCAAAACACAAAGTATGGCTTGTTCTGTCTACTTATATTTATTGAAGAGTCCGATTTCAAGGAATTTTTCTTATAAAATGTGTTTTGGAGAATCAATCCATTTAGAATATATATTTTGCGTAAAATTTCACTTAAATAGCAAGAAATTTTAACAAATGAGAGTACTCACAAGGTCAAAAGTGCATGTACAGCTTCCAATTATAGGTGTAATACCACCATTGATTTTCCCCTATTAGTCTTTGTTAAATTTGTATTTTTCAAAAAATTGTGCAGAATTTATCTTCATTTCAAATAAAGAAATACTTGGCATGAGTAAAGTTTAATCCTGTCCATTACTATAGAAAAAAAATCACATAACATTTCATTGCATATAAGTAGGGACTCTGCAGGATTTTTTGACGTAAGTTCATCATACTTAAACTATACATCATTTTAGAAGATTAATTGAGGCAACACGGAAAAAAATATTTTGGCGCGAAGAAATGTGATTTGAATGGTTAAGGATGAGTTATCACCTTGTTGGAATACAACGTTTATCTGCAATTGTTTGAACATGACTTACTTGCAGCATTGTCATGAAAACAAGTAGATTTAACATTGCAAATATCCTTTAAACACTGATTTTAAGTCTTATAAGTCTCTAACAAACAAAAAAGTTTACTACATTGTACATCTGTTAGAAATGGAAAATCATGTCCTCTGATAATTACTGACAGCTTTAATAAGATGGAAGATGTTTGGCGAAAAATTCCTAATTCGACTTGCTTGTTTAAAAGCATAAAAGTTGGGTCCAATTTGTTTTTACATTGAACAAGTTCTAGTTAAGCAATGTCAGTCAAAATATTCTGTATATTATTCCTTTACGGACATTTCAAGATTGCGTTAACTTTTTTTAGGTCCAGAATTGAATTTTAATACGTAAACAACTTACGTGCAAGAAATTTATCCATAGTGTAGTAATAATATGAACAGCGTGTAATTCAGGAGGACCGACTGAGAACAAATTTTTTACTTTTCATGCTATTATAAAAAATGATTAATGAGGGTATAAAAACAACTGTGAGGTCTAAAGCTCCAGATTCTGATATACAGAAATGATAGCACCGTTAAAGAACTACATTCTACTGACATTGCTATCAAATCACTGTATTGCAGTCTATGAAATCAACAAAGCTACTCCTAGTGTGGCTACTTGGTTTTTTACCTGCGACATGATATTATACTCTATGTGGATGTTTTCTTAAATGAAAACTATGAAAGTGTTTTATTTATTTTTTATATTTTTACATGAATAAAAGAAGGTAAGTGGTATGCGTAAATGAGACATCAGCCCAACGACACAAAAGACATTCAGAGTTCGACAAAAGGTCTTCAACAGTAGACAGAATTCTATCCAATATGTGAAATTCTAAATCGACCAGATTCTTAAAAAAAGTGGTTACTAACTACATGGAATTTAAAAAAAGTCAAAAAATGAAAACTAAAAAAAGATTATCTTAATGTTTATTTTGTATGAAGAAAACACGTGCACTTTGAATTGTTTTTTTTTTCTTTTTTTTCATGAAATAAGCAATATCTTTCTTTTTTACATTACTATAATTGTTTATCTTTGTCGTTTACAATTATCATCGTTTGATATACTTCAAGAAATTGACGAAACAAAACGTGGACCTAGTATATCGATAGTTTTCTTTATAAAAACCCAGAATCCATGTATAGGAACCATAAAGATAACTTTCATGGCTTGTATTCGCCAACAGTCAATTCAGAATTAAAGATTGTTTATTCTGCGAGAATGGAGAGGGGTAGTGAGTTCGAACCCCGGCCCGATGGAAACCGAAAAACTTTACAATTATTCCATTTGGACCCGCTTCATTTAGTTTGATATTTGTATGTGTAGTCTTTTGTATCGTATTATATGAATATCTTTATGTGTATATTATACTTATTTATGTATGCATGTATGTTAACTCAAGCTGCCAAAATTAAATTATTACTGGTCTATATTTCCTTTATTTGAAAGCCCCGCAATTTGTAAACCGTGTAACCGTTGTCAAAACCGTAATCTGCTATACAATATGAAAAGTTCACATTATAATGAACAATTGTCCTTAATATAATTTAATGTTGATGAGACCAGCCCTTCATGATAAACTATCTAAACCAAAACCTTAACCAAATATAGGACGGACTAACAGAACAGAAAATATAAGCCCCCTACCCTGTTATATCGTAGGTGGGCATACAAAAGAATGTTACAACCATAATACGCTCTTCATTATTTCAGATAGGAAATTAAAGCTTCAGTTTCTTTATTGTTAAAAGTTTAAGTTAATACATCTCTACTCAATACTTGACCTTTATGTATTATTATTGGTATCTATTTTTGTCATGCATTTAATATTTCCGTCTATAGGTACTATATCGTGATTTCTATTGTTTTTCTGTCATGTGGTTTTCTTTGTTTGAATCAAACAACTGTCAAAGTTCAAGTATTTCCTGCAATTGTTGTAAAATTGTATGAAAAAAATTGAAAACAATTATTTCCGCATTAGTTGAAAATTCCTGTTATTGGTTTCATGTTGTTTGATTCGGTGTGATGTAGAGCTTCATATATTGCAATGTTGCACTCTAGATGTCTTCTAGTTATTTGTGTCGTTTGGTTGCCGTCTCGTCGGTATATCGTTTAAACGTACTCATTTGTTCTAGTTTATCATTCAAGTAATCAATCTCAGACTAACAAGTCTGTTACATGTATATTGTATAGAGCTCCCTTTTGACTATCCGGTGTCGCTCGGTACATTTATGGCAATTCTTAGATATATGAGCTTGTCAAAAAATTAAACGATCTTCATAATAAAGAAATATATTTTAAATCTGTACAAGATTATGCCCCGCATTAAGAATTTTTGTCCGTTTTCTACATCTTACATAAAAACGAGATTAAGTCATGCATCTTTATTTATTAATTCTCTGATCTTTCAAAGCAAACAGTTTATTATTTACTGTCATAATCCCCATAACCAGTCATAAAGTGTTTACTAAACCAAAAAACAAAATTTTCAAAGAAATCCAAATTCCCCGGCCTCGAGCAATAATTGATATCTCAGGGACAACAAACTTGCTATTGCCCTCATAACCAGTAAATACATGTATAATATTACACCATAACCAGTCAATACGTGTATACTATTACACCGTTTTATTTGTCTTATAGTTTTTATAGTGTCTTGCTTTTAAATGAAAGTTTATGAGAAGTAAATGTCAATATAACTATTTCTCAAACAGTTTTTATTCACTTCATAGTGGGGTGATCACAAACGTATGTATATGAGTAACATGTTTTGGTAAAAAAAAAGACTAAATACAAATGCATTCAAAGCATGTTAATACATTAAGCCAAGGCTGGTCATTTCACATCAAATAGTACTTATTATCCATGTTAGCACCATGCTTTCCAGAAATGCTCGAAATTGACATGAACAATTCTAGATTCTTTTTTGTTTTTTAAAGGTAAAAATAGATGACGTAATCGTGATAAAAATAGTCGTAAAATACTACTTGAATTTTTAGTGATACCAATCTCAAATGGAACGCGCTTTTTGTATAAGAATAATCTCTGTACACGACAGTCCGAACTTTAATTATTTTTATCTGTAGAATTGAATGAGACTGGTATAAACTGCGAAATGTTCCACAAAACCCTAGATTTTTCAATAAATCTGAAATGAATGCATTTGTCTGCTGCTTAGCACCATTATTTTGATTTTATACCTATCTTAAACGAATTAGGGTATACAATACTTAATATCTTATGATTTCTCATATTTAGATTTCTGCATAGAAAATAGCGAAATGGTCTTAAGTGCGATGTGCTTGTTAGAATACGACCGCAAATTCAGAACGTTAACAATGCACACGTATGGAACGCCACAGCTGTCTTATGTGGAACTCTGATATTACTTTATGTTGTTTTATTATTACTTGATGATATTTTGTCTTTACTTAATATGGTTTTGACATTACGTAATGATGTTTTGATATAACTCAATATGGAATAGTCATTACTTAATGATTTTTCGATATTACACGATATGGTTTCGTATTGACTTGATATAGTTTTGTCATTACTCAATATGGTTTTGTCATTACTCAATATGGTTTTGTCATTACTCGATGTGGTTTCACCATTATTTAATGTGGTTGTGTCATTAGTCAATGTGGTTTTAACATTACTTGATGTGAATGTGACTTAACGTTATGTAGTTGTTTCATTTCATGATGTGGTTTTGTTATTTCGTAATGATGATTTGCCTATTCTTTATATGGTTTTTAACATTACGCAATGATGTTTCAACATTTGACGATTTTACACTACATGATGTGTTTGTTTCATTATTTGATGTGATCCTGTCATTCTTTGATGTGGTCCTGTCATTCTTTGATGTGGTTATCCCATTACTTGATGAGGTAAAATCACGTGACCAATTCGGAAAAAAATATGTTCTATTTTTAAACAGATTTCAATATATCGTTTGTTTAATGTGCTTTTGATGGGTATCGCTATCCATTGAGTTAAAGTTCAAATTAAAGTTCGAGTAATTGTTCAGAGTTATTTGGTATGAAAAAAGGGAACGGCAGACAAAAATAAGAAAAAAGAGTATTAAAAAGTTTACAGTATTTCGGACATAATTGGGATATCCCCAAACCACTTGGTCCTGTTGTTTTTATCATAAGGTCTTAAACGGAAGCAGTTTTTTTGTAATAAATTTGTAAAATATTCCACGGAACCCTGTGTCTCGCCTGATATTGCTGCTGTAAGTGTAAAAGCGTCATGTTGATCGGCTGTACATTTATCTATACATTTATCGGTATGATATTCTAAAAGTACAAAACTATGATGGCATACATGTTTAGTAACATGTATAATGAAAGGTTAAACTCAATAGAAATAAAAAAAATGGAGATGGAGACGCCGACGCCACAATCGACGACGAAATATAGGTTTGTTGTGTCTCACTGCCGCTACATTGATGTCGCAGGCTCGACACAAATCAACAGACTTGAACTTTATTGTGAACAAACGAAACACTTCAAATCAACTCACACTAAAGTTACAGGGAAACGGGGGGAGGGGGGCTCGGACTAAGCGACAAAGCATCAATACTATAAAATAAGAATTCTCCGAATTGTTTTTAGCGTAAATGATCATTTGAACTCAATCTTTTATTTGTAATCAATTGAATTCCCTGATCTACCTCGCACTAATTGAAAAATAAACTTTTGGAATATCTGTTTCACTGAAAGTTGGGGGGGGGGGGCATATTGTTTTACCCCTGTCCGTCCGTCCGTCCGTCCGTCCGTCTGTCCGTCCCATTATGGGTATATAGTTATTCCGCATAACTCCTCCTACAGTTTGAATCCTAGGAAGTTTTCTCTTTACTGTCTGTTTGTACATATATTGAAGGTGTGCATATGGTCAGGGTTTTTATTTTTATTATCTTTTGCTCTTTTGGGAGATAATCGAACTTTTTTTTGTCAATTTGGGGTATAAGCGGTTAAATGAGTTGAGTGCGGGGGCATCACTTTGTCTAGTTTACATTTTTTTCTCGTGTTGTGCTGTTACACAACTGTAACAGTCCGATGTAAGGTTAGGATTTAGCGCTCACATACATGTTTAACTCCGCCACGTGCACTTTCTTTATGTACCTGCCCCAAGTCAGTAGCATGAAGTTCAATTGTTGTCGTTGTATAAATGTGTGTCTTTTTTTTGTAGATTGTTTATTTATAAATAAGACCGTTTGTTTTTTCGTTTGAATTTTTTCACATGGTGCATGGTGGCCTTTTGTAGCTGATTATACGGTGTGTTGAAGTCTGTACGGTTGCCTATATATGATTTCTTACATCCACTGCATTTAAACTCTGGTGGATAGTTGTCTCATTGTCAATCACACCACATCTAACTTTATTTCAACTTCTATGTTGCGTTTTGTATACTGTAACATTGTTTATCTTTTTTACGCATACCCCGGAGCCTTCTTTTCGGAAGCCCGAGCAAAAGTCCTTGTTCCGCGATAGAAAATTTAATTGCGAACTCATATAAGATAGCTCAAATTTCAACTCAAAATCTTAATTAATCTTAATGAGACTTAAATTCGATTCTTACTCAAACTCTACCTCAAAAAGTGACTCAAATTTAATGTTGTAACTAGAACTCTACCTTTAAATGTGACTCAAACTCGAAGTCCAACTCGAAACTCAATGCTAACTAAAACTTTAATTCTAATAATGACTTGAATTCGAAATCGAAGACTAACTCAAAGTTTAACTCAAACAGTAACCCGAACTTTAATTTGAACTCTAATTCGATGGATGACCACACTCATCCAAGGCACATACAACATGGAAATCTATCTAAAAATAGAACAGGTTTTTCCGAATTGGTCACGTGATTTTACCTCATCAAGTAATGGGATAACCACATCAAAGAATGACAGGACCACATCAAATAATGTAACAAACACATCATGTAGTGTAAAATCGTCAAATTTTGAAACATCATTACGTAATGTTAAAACCATATAAAGAATAGGCAAATCATCATTACAAAATAACAAAACCACATCATGTAATGAAACAACTACATAACGTTAAGTCACATTCACATCAAGTAATGTTAAAACCACATTGACTAATGACACAACCACATTAAATAATGATGAAATCATATCGAGTAATGACAAAACTATATTGAGTAATGACAAAACTTTATCAAGTCAATACGAAACTATATCGTGTAATATCGAAATATCATTAAGTAATGATTATTCCATATTGAGTTATATCAAAACATCATTACGTAATGTCAAAACCATATTAAGTAAAGACAAAATATCATCAAGTAATAATAAAACAACATAAAGTAATTTCAGAGTTCCACATAAGACAGCTGTGGCGTTCCATACACACGTAACAATGGATCATCGAAATCGGACTTTGTGTGCTCTTTTATCGTAAAACTATAGTAGAAGAGTACTCTGTGGAATATTGGTTTTCGCTATATATAATTTTTAATGTGTTGTTTTTGAGGAAAAGTTATTTGTTTTTAATATAAGGAAAAAAGGGTTTGCCAAAATTGCACTGTGGCAGATATAACGTCGGTAACGTCAGAATCCCTCAGAGTCCCTAATATAAGAAAATAACCATCACTGGAAGTTTACCAATCAAATGTTCACACCTTTTTTATCTGTGTACAAGCTTTAGTAACCATGTAATCTCAAGTTTCCAAAATATTTTATAGAAACCCCAAATAAAACAAGTAATGTTGCTTTGAAATACCAAAGATATATGTTTATGACCCAGAAATTTTTACTGCAATGAAATGTAGGATTAATTACCTACAACTGTCATATTCAAGGGAATATTTGTTTCGACCTATTTTCGTATGCAACCGGTTATGACGTACTATGATTTGGTGGAATTACACCTGAAGAAGACTTTTTTGTTGAATAAACTGAATGTGACTGTGTATACTGGTAAGAGTACTAAGCTTATCGTGAGCAGTTACATAGAAAAAATTATTTCATACCGGTAATTTGGTTGGAACAGTATTTTCTGTCGCAATTAAAATAATTTTATCTTTGTATCATCATTTGGTCATATCTAGTTCTGTTTGTTCAAAGGTCTGATTACAAAACGCTTACTGCATTGATGGGAATACATCAACAATGAGCTTAACGTTTTAACAATATTTTGATCATTATTCCTTATTTTATCGGGCAATGAATGTGTCGCAAATTTGTTAAAATAGGAAAATATATTTTCCAGAATTCAGAAGGTAATTATAGGAATGAATCTGTCTTTGCAAGGAAAATCCTTTCATCTGACATAAAAATGCGAGAACGCATTTCTCGGAGGCGTGGGTAATGTGACGTATGTGTTTGGGACGACTATGCATTATAAAGGGCGAAGTCATTAGTTTCTGTACCCTTTTGTATTTGAACTCAAAACAGAAAAAAAATGGAATTAAAAGGTACAGTTACAATTTCCTTATTTGAATTGATACTTACCTTAAACTTATTGTATTAATAAGTTACATTTCATTAAATTTACAGTAAGGTTAATCAATGGATAACTTGCAAAATTTTGGACTAAATTCTACTTTTCAATTCAAGTACTTATGCGTATCTTTGACTATTTCATAAACTTGCAAATGAGTGAACTTTTATGAAGAATGCTCGGCTTGAGAAGCAATTACAGTATAATTGGTATTTTCATGGTCATCTAGAACCATAATATCTTCCTTGAGATTAGATATTATCGTTTAATTAAATGACTCCCCTTGTTACTATGATATGCTCTATATTGCACAGTCCAATAAAGGTGGACTCGTCCAGGGTTGAAACATCCTTGTTACTATGCAATACAGGGTTATGGTATTGCCCCATAGTGGTATATCCCAATCATCCAGGGGTATAAGCATCCGTCAGCAGTCAATCAGGGTCGGTATTTCGATGAGATCCCACGTATCTAAGTGAAAGAATACATAACAGCTTAATATCCCAAATATTGAATCGACTGCTCAAGTCTTTCCAATAACTGAACTTAGGAGAAAAATTGTCTTAAAGTGTTAGTGAGCTGCATCGAGAAAAGCAGAATAGCTAAAGAGCTAAGAGAGCTTCTTTGATTAAGATAACGACATAGCGGAAAGAGCAACAATATTGAAAGCCTTTTAAACTAACTATTTGAGATAGAAATATTGTGAGCCAGTGGAGCTACAACGCTAGTTAGTCTGTTGAGCTAGGAGCTACAGAGCTAGTGAGCAAGTGGAACTTGCTATTTACTTGACCTATAGTGTCAGTGACCCAGTTTGGCTGAATATTTATTTGAGCATGAGGAGCTTTACAGGGCCGAGAGAGTTGAAAAGGTATTGTTAACAAAAGAAACTATATACACAAGTCTCAGATCTCGAGAATCAACTTGGGTACGGACCCCCGACACGTAACAATTTTTAGTTATATTTATATATATTTTTTTTGAAAACAAAATCATTTTGAATTGATGAAGGCAATGTTCAAAGATCGTACTACAGTGTTCAATGTAATAATCACCTTTCAGATATAGTTTATTTAAAAAAGCAGTAAATTTGCACGGATCCATTCTAACTATATGACCGCTATAAACATCATCTACAAATACGGATGCTCTATCGATGTTTGTTATAAGATTTCTAAAGGTACAGCGAAATTTCCGAACCAAATATATGTATCTATAAAAGAGCATTGTAAAGATCATAAATAATTTATAGAAACAAAAATTCCTTACTAAACAACTTACCATTTATACAAAGATTAGGTTCTTTGGAAGGTAAGCCGTCGCAACTAACACGGGTAGAGAGAACGATTTGATGCAAAATTAAGGCGACGAACAACAGACTGTTTTGTCGTAAATTTTGGAATAGAGTTTTTATCTAAATTTAGAAAAGTATATTTTTTGTTTTTTATATTCAATTGTTTAAAGTAATTTCACTTGGGTAAATATGAAAACTATAATCATTGAATTCTTGATTATTTAAACCAGAAATGTAATCAAGATAAAACGAATTACAAATATTTAAAATATCTTATATATATTTACCAGCATGCACTTCAGGTACCGTCTGTGGTTTGGTGTATTAGGAGGAAGAGTATGTGCCTCCTCGAGAAGTTCACTACAATGGTCTGTCAAACTACTATTATCTTTTACAAGTGGTTCCATGTTATACATCATCCCCATCAACAATAGCCATTCCCTCCACTGTACTCTCCTGAAAAAGTAGTTGAAAAGATAAACAGTGTTTCCAAGCAATATTTACATTTATGATTAGTTTGAAGCTCACAAAAAGTTTATTTTTTACATGCATATATATGCATTATTATATTTAAGTGCGTGTGTTTGTGTGTGTATGTGTGTTTGTGGTCATTTTATAATAGTGAGTAAGGAGACATCTCTCCACCATACATAGGGTACTCCTTCGCTTTCTAAATTTACATATTCATTTTTAGAATTGACTGTCCAAAAAATTAGCTGTGAGGCTGCCGAATGTCTCACGTGATGTGGCAACGTTTAAGGTAACTACATACGGAAAACTTTCGGAAAATAAGAATTTAGCAAGACAATAATTAAAAAGTAGTACAAAATATTTATAATGTTATACACATCTCCATAAGTAGGACAAATGAAAAGGAAATTTGAAAATTAATGAAATTGTTTATTTAAAGATAAAAGAGATAAATGCATTATGTTTTCTATTTTTCACTTATTGTGGAACGAGTCAAGTAATTTTACCAAACTCTGTGACATAACCCATTTAAGGCAACTTATCATTGACATTTTACTGACATATTGACCTTAAATTGACTTTAAATCAATTATCTATTGAAAAATATTGAACTCAAAAGGGATTAGCATTTCAGTAAAGCTGAAGATTAACAGTCATGTTTTGAATAATTTATGATATAATGCGTATGCTTGTATGTTTAAAAGTACTTTGGATGTATCAATTTAACATGACTGTATTAATAAGTCTGAAATCGGATTCCAGTTTTAAATATTTATTTTGTAATAAAATATTTTCAAAAGAGCAATTTTCCTTTGATGAGTTTTTATAGTTGAATTAAAATTCTCTTTTATATTGTTTGTTACAAAAAGTTTACGAACCAAATGTATCTATACAAGGACGTATAACTAACATTGTCCTATTATTTATCATTTATATTAGGGCTTTTAAACAACTTTTTATCTAATGACTAATTCAACATTTAAACTCCGTATCCTTTTTATATTCGAGCGTCACTGAAGAGTGTTTTGTAGATTGGCGTACGAAATTTCAAGCCTGGTATATATGATAAGTTTACAGTGGATTCATTTATTTTCATGATTACCAATTATCGTTGATAATAGAAAACTATATTTATTTCGTGATTTAACCAAATCTGAATAAAAACCAATGGGAAATTTGTCATTCGTTGCACATTTAATTTCGTGGTTCACCTATATCCACGAAATCAATGAAAATTGATATTCAACGAATGATAATGAATACACAGTATTTCTCTTTTCTATCTTTACAGTTTTTATCAAGCGATAAGAATATATAATCTACTTTCTATCTTATTTGTTTTCATTACTTCGAGCATGGAAGTATTATATTAAACAATATAATACTTCCATGCTTCGAGCAACTAGCCTTCAATCGATCTTATTTCACGAGATCACCGCTACATAGGCATGTTGTGTGTAGGCGGCTTAAAGAAAATATCAGTCAATCAATTAATATTTCATGATAAAAGTCTTATTATATCTCAGATAAAGATACTCTAGAATACTAGCATCCTTTCTTTATTAATGGTTAACACTCAATATTTTCGGGTTTCATTCTGTTATGGATTTGTTTTGTCAGATTAAACGCTGAATAGAATATAAAGTTTATCATTTTGTTTCCTCCCAAAAACTTAATAAATTATGTATTTTTACCTACACGGATGTGAAGGTTCTAATAGCTGTTGCCGGTCAACATCATTATAAGGTTGTAATTCCAGTGTTCAGATCTCACAACAAACTGATTTTAGTCACCTCCTTTAGCTGACAGTAGACGTACTATACTTTCTCTTTAAACGACTTCTGAAAAAAAAAATACATAAGTAGTCGGTTTCTTTTTCATTAGGCACAACTTATTTTACTGAGGGTTCGTAAGTAATAGGCTGAAATCAACAAAGTACATTATATATATGTCACTACTCTTTGTTTATAAGGATCTGACATATCAGTTCTACTTTCTATTTCGAAATCATTACCTCAAACGATAAAATGTCTGCCTTTACATTTGAAAGTTACAGTATATAAACACTGTATTATTATGTGAAAACCCAAGGCTCCAAAACAGTATCAAGGAGTAAAGTGAAGTAAAGCGCCGTCATAGGAAATTAGATAATAGGTCAAAGATTTATAAGTTTTGGTCCTGAATCGTCAAAATCTATAAAGATACTTAATAGATAATCACACAATTTAAAAAAAAAGAGTTGAAATTCACCTTGAAAGAAGTTTCTTCCTTTAATTTGTTCATTTGATGACTATTACTTGCTCTTTTTATTTTGTCTGTAAACTGTTAAAAATGAGTTAATTCATATGAATATGAAAATATCATGTATTCCCTTGATAATATATTAAAGACGATGATTTAAGCCAAAAAATAAAGAGTCGATATGTCATACCAAGGATATGTATAGCAAGACACTATAGTATAGCAAGACACTATACAAATCCTTGGTCATACTTGATCATTAAATTTATAAAATTTGTCAATCAAACAAAAACTATTATAGTAAATATCACTTAAGGTGGATGGGGTGTCTTCCTCCATCATAGATTTTGCTGTAGCAGATAACAATTGTTCTAGATCTTTTAAGAAATGTTCAAATCATGTGTAAGACTTAACATGTTAATATAGAAAATTAGGTGTTTTATCATATGTATGGCTGTATTTTCTTAAAAGCGAAATATATTGTTTTATTCAATTTTTTTTTTACTTTGCCACATAAGGGGAGAAACCTCAGATAAAAGTAATTTTTATAATAGAAATTGTTGTGAATTTACCTATATTTATATGTAGCAAGACAACAAGTCTGGTGACCCCATTTTTTCTTTTTCTTATCTAAAAGCATGTAATAAGAGCTATCTCCTAACGTTTTATCTTAAATTCTGTGGTGTATTTTCTTTTTATCACACAAAATTGGATTTTCCATGCATAATCTATACAAAATCTAACAAAGTTCACCAAAGGTGAAAAAAGTGGAAACCCTATGCCTGAAGTGGATGAAAATTTGGACTTTGGAGTCATATTTTGCAGAAATAGTACCTTTTTATTACGCTTTCAGATTTTATTATACACGACTCAACATACAATCCGAATTGACCGAAGACGTAGTTTCTTGAATTACAGCAAACACACAAAAACAAGTTTAAAAATTTATATTGAATGAAAAAGTTGTCATCAGAATGAGTAGAGAAACACAGTTTGCAACTTTAGGTCAACGTATGGCCTTTAACAAGGAGCAAAACTAAAACTGCATAAAACTGAATTATAAAAGGGTCTGACAAGAAAATAGAATAGAGAATTGAAGCAGGGCATATGTCAAAAAAAGCAAAATCACAAAAATACTGAACTCCGAGGACAATTCAAAACGGAAAGTCCCTAATCAAATGGCAAAATCAAAAGCTACAACACATCAAACGAATGGATAACAACTGTCATATTCCTGACTTGGTACAGGCATTTTAATTATGTAGAAAATGGTAGATTGAACCTGGTTTTATAGCGCTAAACCTCTCACTTGTACGACAGTCGCATCAAATTCCATTATATTGACAACGATGCGTGAACAAAATGTTACAAATAAGGGTACAACAACAACACGAGCCCCACCAAAACTGCGGGAGATTTCAGGTGCTCGGGAAGGGTAAGCAGATCCTGCTCCACATGTGGCACCCGTCGTGTAGCTCATGTTATTACAAAGCCGGTAAATAGTCTAATACGGAAGGTCACATTAGTAAAAAGGGAACGGGATTATAGTTACGACATAAGGAACATATCCGATATCATCTGTAAAGCGGATATTCCAAAACAGTCAACCAACTCGTGATGGCGTCCGTAAAATTTACGAAGTGATGATTTCAATTTCACCATTTGGAACTCTTGGTTTAACAATGAAAAGGTCATAATAGCTGAAATCATCTCTTTTGTCGTAAAGTTTTGTTTTCAACCGACCCTAATAGTCAAATTCTAGATCTAAGTCATAATCAAATGGCAAACTCAAAAGCTCAAACACATCAAACGAATGGATAACAGCTGTCATATTCCTGACTTGGTACAGGCATTTTCTTGTGTAGAAAATGGTGGATTAAACCTGGTTTTATAGCTCTAAACCTCTCACTTGTATGACAGTCGCATCAAAAAAGTAAGAAAACTGGGAACAACGTACGATAATTGATCACTACTATGACCCATTGCAATGTTATGATGATAATTATAATATATAAAAACAGTGATCTTGTTTTGCACATTCCTCGTCAGTAAATTATGAAATAAAAACAACCTTATCCACCTTATCAACAATATGTACAGCCTATGCAACCTATGCAGCCCATACCAAGCCCGGGTTTTAACCAAATGTCGCCTATGCAGGGATATTATAACATGTCATCCCAAAGTCCGGGTAATAATATGATCCCACAAAGCCTTCCACTTTCGCAATCAACAATAAACATTGGACCAGACACAAATGATAAAATAGACAGTTTAGTTCAAAAAATTGATCAAATGTTCAAAAAACTATCAACACTTGACAAAATTGACGAAAAGCTGAAAAAATTTGAGTCGTCTATAAACAATTTAGTTAAAAATGTTGACACTGTTAATAAAAGGATTGACGAAATTGAAAAGGGAATGGAATTTGTAGATGGCAGCTTTGAAGTTAGTAAAACAGAACGGGAAAATCTCAAAAGTACTGTCTCGGAAATACAAATTAATAATGGAGTAATTGTTATTGATTTAGATGATATTCGCCGTGATCTCAACAACTTGAATGAAAGGCATCTTGATTTGCAAACAAGGTCGATGCGCGAAAACTTAGTGTTTACTGGTATCCCACATAAAAACGACGAAACCATAGAAGAAACAGAAAACATTATTAGAAACTTTATGTATACAGAACTTAAAATGGAGACAACTGTAGATTTTCACCGAGCGCATCGTTTTGGAAAGGAAACAGAATTTCGTGATAGAAAGGATGGGAGTCGGTTAAAAACAAGACCTATCGTATGTCGATTCAAAAACTACAAAGACAGAGAAATTGTTCGGTCGTCGGCAAAGGAACTAAAAGGGACTCATTATGGCATCCAGGAACAATTCCCAAAAGAGATAAATGACAAACGTAAAATGTTATGGCCATATTTTAAACAGGCTAAAGAAAACAAAAAGAAAGCTTATTTGAAACGGGATAAGCTATTTATAGATGGGAATGAATTCTTCCTACCCGATGACGATGAGATGGAAACAAACGACGGCAAGGAGAAGTATGAAAAACAAGGTGCGCGTCCAAGGACAACACCCCACAGAGAGCCTCAACGACAAACTCATCGATCCCACATTGGACCCCGCAGAGGGCGTAGACACTAGGTAGATCAAGGAGGATTAACAGACAGTTTCATTCAGCCTGACTACTCCAGTGGAACGGACTTTCACTTAATTACCAATAAAAAATCATGTCATATAGTAAACAATAAATCGATTAAAATATTAACATTAAATGTATGTGGTATTAAATCAAAATTAATGTACCCTGAATTTATTACTTTACTTGATAATTATGATGTTGTATGTTTTAATGAAACAAAACTTGACGATCTGGATACAGTAGAATTGGATAATTTTATTTTTCATTTTAAAAACCGTAAAAAGTTTTCAAATCGAAAATCTGGTGGTATTGCCTTTGGCTATAAGAGATATTTAGAAAATGTTATTTCCCCACTACAAACTGATTGTCCTTTTGTTCAATGGTTTAGGATTGACGAAAAAATATTTGACTTAAAAAGTAGTGTTATATTCGGAGTAATTTACATACCACCTGAAAACTCTATATATACATCAGAAAATGCACTTTCAGATATAGAATTAGAATTTTTTGAGTTACAAAGAACAAATAAGTATATTTGTCTTCTAGGTGATTTTAATAGTAGAACAGCGAGTTTACAAGATTTTAATGATTTAGTAGACACAGATGATTTCTTAGCACAGAATTTAATTGATATTAATGAATTTAGTAACGTTAATATCTTAGACAATTTGGGTATTCAAAGGAAACGACACAGTGCTGATTTAAGTGTAAACACATATGGTAGAAAACTTATACAATTTTGTAAGAATAACAACATGTATATAATGAATGGTCGGATAGGAAATGATGAAGAAGGTAAACCTACGAGCAAGAATACAAGTGTCGTAGATTATGCAATAAGTACAGCAGATGTATTTTATTTAGTTAAAAATTTTGATGTTCTACCTTTTAGCAATTTATATTTTGATATCCATTGTCCACTTGAATTAGTACTCAATTGTAGTAATACTTAGCAATCAAATGTATATATAAATGTAGAATCTGATGAAAATAATACATATATTGGGAAATGGAATCATGATCAAGTTAATGAATATAAAGACAATATTGACAAAGAAAGTATATCTAAATTGTTATCTTTTATTATGACAAAATCTGAAAATGTTCAAAGTGTTGATAAAAATACTATTGATGAAATTGTAAATGAAATAAGAGATGTTTTACTCAATTCTGCTAGAAATACATTTGGTGACTTCGTACAGAAAACTTATGGATATGATTTCACGGGAGGGAAACAAAATCACCGTGATTGGTTTAACACAGAATGCCGCCGGGAAAGGAGGGCGTTTAGAAAATCAGAAAGGTTGTATAAACGATATGGTTCACGCATGTTCAAGGAACGTATGAGACGTAGTGAGACTCTATATAAAAAAACCATGGATAAAAATATTAGATCATTTAATGTTAATTTACGTTCAAAAATGAAAAAGATGCGAACAAAAAACCCGAAAGAATTTTGGAAAATTATAAATCGAGGAAGACGAAGGAAAAAAAATGATATTAATATTGAAGATTTGTTTTCCTTTTTTAAGGATCTGAATAAAAATAACGAAACAGAAAATCGATACATATTAGAAAATGATATTAACGAAAATTCATCAAATGTATTTCTTAATGCTTGTATCACTAAAGATGAAATATTGAAGGCCATAAAAAGCCTGAAAAATAATAAGACACCTGGTGATGATCTTATTGTAAATGAGTATATATGTTCGTCTATTGAATTTTTTATTGATGTCTATGTGTATCTATTTAATCTTATTTTTGACACAGGATTGTTGCCTGAGGCATGGTTAATAGGAAATGTAATTCCATTGTTTGAAAACAAAGGCTCTGAAAATGATCCACAAAACTATAGGCCTATAACGTTATTATCTACTCTGGGTAAACTTTTTACCTCAATATTGAACACAAGATTATGTAATTATCTTGATGAATTATGTATACTAAATGAAAACCAAGCAGGTTTCAGAAGGGATTATTCTACGACTGAACACATTTTTACTATACATATTTTATTTGAATTATTTAAATTTGGAAAGAAAAGGTTACATTGTGCTTTTATCGACTTTGAAAAAGCGTTTGACTCTTTACAGCGAAATTTACTTCTGTTCAAATTATTGCTGAATGAAGTAAATGGGAAATTTTTTCGTGTTATTCAGAATATGTATGATTTTGCCAAATCTCGTATTATACATGAGGGCAAAAAATCCGATTTCTTCCCTTGTGAGATGGGGTACGGCAAGGGGAAAACCTTTCACCTGCTTTGTTTTCTATATTTTTAAATAATCTTCAAACTTTGTTTGAACAGAAAAATATAACTGGCTTAAAATCTATATCACAAGATATCGAAAATGAGCTGTCAGTATTTTTGAAATTATTTCTACTTTTATATGCAGATGATACTGTTTTATTAGCAGAAAATAGCACTGATCTACAATACATGTTAAATACCTTTTACGAATATTGTGAAGAATGGAAAATGAAAATAAATACAAATAAAACTAAAGTTTTGATCTTTTCGAGTGGCAGAATGCCAGCAAATCTCAAGTTCACAGTAAATTGCAACGATATTGAAATTGTAAAAGAATACAAATATTTAGGTATTTTATTTTCTAGAAGTGGATCCTTTTTATCAAATAAAAAATATTTAAAAGAGCAAGCCACAAAAGCTATGTATAGTGTTTTAAAAAAAGGTAGACAAAACAATTTGTCAATAGAATGTCAACTTGATTTATTTGACAAAATGGTTTTACCAATACTGTTATATGGATCAGAAATATGGGGTTTTGAAAATATAGATATACATGAACGTGTACATTTACAATTTTGTAAAATAATTTTACATTTAAAACAGTCTACTCCAAATTTCATTGTGTATGCAGAGCTTGGCAGATACCCCATTACCGTGTCTGTAAAATTGCGAATGGTTAATTTCTGGAGTAGACTTCTTAATGGAAAAGAAAGTAAAATTTGTGTTATTTTATACAAACTTGTATTTTTATATTATAATGATAACGGAAAAGAAACTAAGTGGATATCATATGTTAAAAATATTTTTGATAATTGTGGTATGTCCAATATATGGCATGCACAGTTTGTTGATAAATGGGTGACAAAATGTATTGAGCAAAAACTCAAAGACCAGTTCCAACAAGAATGCTTTGCTTTTGTTGCAGACTCGCCTAAAACTATATGTTATCGAATTTTTAAAAAGAATTTTCAATTTGAAAAATATTTTTCTTCTTTGCCTTACAAATTTATTCATACATTTTGCAAATATAGATGTGGAAGTCACCACTTGCCGATTGAGTCTGGAAGGTGGTAGGGTATACCGAGAGAAGACAGAATCTGCCGTCTCTGTGACTCAAACGACATTGGTGACGAGTACCATTACGTTATGAATTATGGAACATTTAAGTTGGAAAGAAAGAAATTTTTACCGAAATACTGTTTGTCAAACCCTAATATCTATAAATTTGATCAACTGTTTAATTCATTAAATATTGTAATATTAGAAAAACTATGTAAATTTATCGAAGTTATAAATGTGAAAGTCAGTCCTCTAAGTTAATTTCATTGTATTGTTCGCACATGCATGCAGAAATTGTACCTTATAGTTATAATTATGTATGTTCTCTATAACTATGTAATTGTAGTTTTATGAGAAATAAATTATTCGGGAACAACGTACAGTATTGATCACTACTATGACCCATTGCAATGTTATGATGATAATTATAATTTATAAAAACAGTGATCTTGTTTTGCACATTCCTCGTCAGTATATTATGAAATAAATGTCCATTATTTTATTGTTTAAAAAATATCTCAGACACATCCATAAAGGTTACTACAATGAATGATTATCTGAGCTTTTTGAGATGGTCCCAACTATAAAATGTAGTAGTTTTATATTGGTATTTACCATTAGCGCATATTTTTGACATGTTAACCTATTATGTCTGCTTCTTTTGTTCACATATTGTTTTCAATGAAATGGAATTAAATGCGACTGTCATACAAGTAAGAGGTTTTGACTAGCTATAAAACCTGATTAAATCCACCTTTCTACATAATATATGTCTGTGCCAAGTCAGGAATATGACAGTCGTTTTCTATTCGTTTGATGTGTTTGAGCTTTTGATTCTGCTATTGATAAGGGACTTTTCGCTTTGAATTTTACTTGGAGTTCGGTATTTTTGCTATTTTACTTTTTTTGTAACTAACATAAGGCCGTCTTCTCATTGAGCTAGACTCGTTGTGGTTTAATTGTCCTAAACATTTAAACTGTACTACCTTCCCATTGATAAATCAATGTTTATGTGTTGGTCTTGTACGTGGGTGCCGAGTTAAAAAAAACTAGATGTTCAGAACATGAATTTTAAAAATTAAGAATACTCATAATCCATCTGAACATTTCGTCAAATTTGCCATATCTATACCACAAATTTATATACAAAAAAAGACCTGAACAAAAATCAAGACATTGCTGAACCTAAATACAATTCATATGTATTTTTAATTTCAAATATAACAAACTTAACTGTATTTTGCAGTACGCATTTTCTCTTTTTATAAGATGCCAAAACTAACTAATTTGGGAAAGACATTTGAAATCTTCATGAAAAATCAAATCAAATAAAATAAAATATTTGTTTGGACAAAGCACTTATGATATATAGGACATTACGTAATCCAAGTGTAGAACATAATAATTAAAAAAGTGTAATACCCAACATTTGAAAATTTACAAATGATGTGCTATAATTCTGTTTTACTTTTTATTGGAAACAGACATTTTTTTTAATTCCCTTATGAACTATTTTTTGGACAGCTTTTACATGAAATGAATTATTTGGGGGGAAAAAAATTGCCCCAAAAAAATTAAAATAGTTTGTGTTTGAATTACTTATGCAAACAAGAAATTTTCAAGTCATGTCCATTATATTTACATATAGATTTCTTTTAGTGTACTCATGTTAACAATTTCCAGGTTAATTCAGATCATTAAAACCAGTGTAGGGATGATAACAAATTCATATATTTTGGGTCCTTTCTGGTTTGATCTGCTCTTTAACATTTGTATTAGATTAGAAAATTGGTTATTATACTTAGTTTATTATAATACATGTATTAGTTCAGTAATTTCCTTAACGTTATAATTGCAAGAAATTCGTTCCATATGAATTTGATAATCAGTCAAGTAGTCATGTTTGCAGATTCTTTGGTAGACTAATAGTTAGAATTGTCGAACATACCTTGAAACGAGTATAAACTTTTAAGAAAACATCCATTTAAAACATAGTTTGGGATAAAAGATTGGAGAATAACATTGCATTGATATGAATCTTAGCTTAACTATGATAACTTTTCCAATCTAAAAAAGAATTTACATGTGAGAACAAAGAACAAAATCCGAAAAAAACAAGTATGTAATATTAACAAAAACTAATTAAAATTACACTTTGAATTAAACAGACACGAGAAAGAAATTAAAAGTAAACTGATTCGTAAATGCCAAAACTTTATGTACATGATAACGAAATAATATTTAATTTATTTTGGGGATATCAAAGCAATAAAATACAAATTGTTGTTTTACACAACGTATTCAAAGCAATTTGTATGATACTTGATATATCTCTCAAATGGGACACAACGCTTAACACCACTGCAATTGTAAAAGGACAGTTTTACTACGTGTATTTTAAAAATTTATATCATAACACAATACTTGAAACACATGATGATAGAAAATTTAAAAAAAACTGTCAATTAAAAATTTTACATTTACTATACCTCACGTTTTGATTCTAACCCAAAATCGATAAGGTTATCTTATACAATATTTCCTTCAATCGGAAATGCTAGTCCACGGGTGTCTAATCACAGCAGTTGTCTAAATAAATTATAAGTCAAAAGTCGATACGTAATCAAAAGTTCTTATTTACTTATTATGATGAATCGTACTTATAAATGTATGTATTTCACTTTGTAACTAACTATGATCGTCTTCTTACTGAGCTGGATTTGTTGTAGTGTTCGTTTCCTAAACCTTTTAATTATCTAAATCTACTACGTACCCATTGAAAAATCAATGTTTTTATTAGATAACCTTCAGTCGATAGGCAATGGAGGTCTTTTACTTGGGTTACGTGTTCCTTAAACTAGATCTAGAGTTTCAGAACATGATTGTTTAAAATTAAAAATATTTATAATCCATCTTAAAATTTGTCCATATCTACACTACAAGTTTGTACATAAAAACCAGTGCACTTGAAGAAAAAAATCAAGACATGGCTCGACTACATTAAATTCATATGTATTTTTAATTTCAATATATTACAATCTTAAACGTATTTTGTTGTACACATTTTTTATCGTTCTTGGATATGATGCAAAAATAAACTAGAGGTGGGAAAGATGTTGGAAAATTTCTCATATATAATAAATGTAGTGAACTTTATTTGTTAACATTGACAATCAAATCAAATGAAACTTTTTATTTGACAAAACACTTATAATATATAGGACATTGCGTAATCCTAGTGTAAAACATAAGCAACTTGACAAATAATTAAAAAAAAAACAATACCCAACAATTTAAATCAATAAATGATATGCAATAATCACAAGTCTAATTTATTTTTTAATGGATAAATAACTTGAAAAAATAATCTTTTTGCAAAAAAAAAAGGAAAAATAGTTTGTGTGTGCATTACTTCTGCAAAAGAGACATTTTCAATTCAAGTCTTTAGATTACTTTTAGTGTACTCGTGTGAACAATTAAAAGCCGGTGTAGAGATGAGAACAAATTTATATACTTTAGGTCCTTTTTGGTTTGATCTGCTATTCAGCATTTGCATTAGATTTTAGGTAATCAAATATTTTTTTTTTTTTAAATAAATCTTTTATTGCACATTTCTCTGCTATTTTTAAAACTTACACTACTCACAGCATTCAGTCGGGTATCCCTGTAAATTAGTTACTGTTTAACCAGGTAGATTATACAGTAAAATTTATATCTATTAAATATGGTTAGTTATACAATGAATACGTTGATTTTAACAATTTGTTTTTGAAGTCTTTATTATATTAAGTAATTACGGAAGTTGTACTATCTATTGTCCGATATTGTTTATAGTTTAATCGTTGACCTTAACCTTGATCAAAATATTTCACGTGAAAGTTGAGATGATCGGATGATTAAAGAATACCACGGCACGTGTATTGATGATGAGAGCAGAAGGATCTTATCTAAGTATTTCTAATGGTGAGTTATGGAAATATTTCCATCGCTTTTTAATAAATTTATAGAAAGAATCATAATTTATTCTTGAATATCAAGGATTTTTCCGGTCAGTAGACAGTACAGGGTCAATGTTCAATAAGTTCGTTGTACAGGTAAACATTGATGATCATTGATCATTTATCACATTTTTAAAAACACACACATGAAACTTAAAATTTCGCAGTTGTTTACATTTCATATAGGTTATTTTACGTAATATACAGTATATAATGATACTGAAAAAAAGAACATATACACATGATACAATATAAACATGGTTATTATATATTTTTATAAACATCATTCAAAAATCTGCTTGTTTTTTTATCAAGAAGTTTCATACTTTCAAAGTATTGTTTAAATTCTAACTTAAAAATTCTACAGACATCAACATTATGTTGTTTATACTCTGATGCATATGTAGATTTATGAAAAGAGAACATTAATACAGTGAGAAACAGATTTATGTCATAGTATGTTTTATCATATATTTTGTAGCCAAGTATTAGATTTTTATAGGTGATTATCTGTGTCCCCATTCTTATTTTATTAAGGAGTACTTTGACCTTTTTCCAAAAAGTTTGAAAGTATTTGCAAGTAATGAAAAAGTGTTCATAGTTTTCTAACTGATTGCAAATATGGCACTGGTCATCGTTTTTCTGTTTCCAGATATACAATAGCTGTTTACAAGGAAGGATAAAGTGAAGTAACTTCCACCTGAATACTTTTAATTTATTAACTTGTAAGCTATAAAATATAAAGTTAAGCATTTTATATAGATAACTTGACGAATCTAATTTAAAATGTATTTTCCATTTTAGAAAGCCAATTGGTGTTTCTTCCTCTATATTACATGAATTAATGCTTTTATATATTTCTTTTGATGGAAGGTTTTCAATGCAGATCAGTTTTGTACTATTTTGTGTTTTTATGTATATCTTTTTATTTGTTTTAACTTGAGTGTAGCACGATTTATCTGATTTCATTTCCATTTGCCACTCTTTTGGTATTGCATGTTTTATTTTAGATAGTTCTGATATCCAATTATATTTAATGGTCAATTTATCTAATATTATCTTTTGTGAAATTTTCCTGCTTTGTCGATTTTATCATTAATAAATAGTATCCCGTTTGTTATCCAATGTGAAAAGATTAAGCATTTGTTTTGAAATTTTATATGTTTATTGCCCCAAATGTATTGTTGTCTTATATTAACAAAAGTTGTACTGTTATTTTTGTTTGAGATATTTTTTAATTTAAACCAACTTTTAACTATTTCTAAGTAGAAAAGAGGGAGTGATTTACTAAGGTTTGGGATTGCTTTTATGCTACCTGGATTCATGTTGAATAAAGAAAAGTTTTCTCCAAATGTATTAAAAAAGAAAAGGGGAATAACTTTCCAGTTTGCAAAGTGTTTTGATGTTAATCGTTTGACCCAGGATAATTGTATAGCTGATAGGAAATTGTCAATATTAATCATTTTGAGGCCTCCTTCCAAGTAATCTTTACATAAAGTTATCCGTTTAACTTTTTCTTTTTTATTACCCCAAATGAAGTTGTAAATCAGTTTTTTAAATTCATTCAAAAATTCTTTCGATATAGTTGTAACTGATGCCAAGAAAGTTTAATTTGGTAGGATAAGAGATTTAATTACTGTTATTCTACCTATCATTGTGAGATTTCTTCTGTTCCAGTTATTGATTGCATCTTGAGATTTTTTTAAAATTATTTCTGTATTTAATCTGTCACATTCATCTTTTTTAAGTCCAAAATATACCCCTAGGCTTTAAATAGGTTCTTTATTCCAGTTTATATTTTCATATTTATCTTTAGAACTTTTTAGTTTGCCTAGCCATATGCCTTCTGTTTTCGATCGGTTAAGTTTAAGACCTGAGAGTGTTCCAAATATTTCAATCAAGTTTAAAGCATAGCTTATTTCCTGCTTGCATTTTAAAAAAAGAGTAGTGTCATCTGCTAATTGTGAGATTTTCAAACTATGTGTTTTAGAGTCTAATTTGATTTGAAATCCCTTAATATCAGTATCTTGCCTTATTCTGCATGCAGGAATTTCTACTGCTATAGTGAAAATTAGAGAACTGCATGGACATCCTTGTCGTATCCCACGAGATACATTACAAGTTTCTGAAATCCAACCGTTATTTAGCATACAGCCTTTAATATCCTTATATAATGTTTTAACCCATTTAATGAATGAGTTTGGGAGACCAAATTTTATAAGGGCTTCATACATAAAGCTCCATTCTAATGAATCAAAAGCTTTTGAAAAATCAATAAAAAGTAATGCACCATCAATATGAAAGGTTTCAGCATAATCTATAATGTCTTGGATTTGGCGTATATTAAAACCAATATATCTATTTTTGATATTAACATTTTGATCGCTGTGAATTATTTTCAACAGTATTGGTTTTAAACGTTGGGCTATTGCATATGCAATGAATTTTGTATCTACATTTAATAGCGTAATTGGTCTATAGTTATCTAGTGACAAAGGGACTTTTTTTTGTAAATTAAGGATATTATACCTATATTTTGTATGGTTGTTAGTTCTCCTTCTTCATAGCATTTATTAAAAATTTCAACTGTAAATTCTTTTAAATTACTCCAAAAAGTGCGATAAAATTCTACACTTAGCCCATCTATTCCTGGCGATTTATTTAATTTCATATTAAATATTGCCTTAGTGCATTCTTCTACTGTTAAGGGGCCTCCCAAGGAATCACTTTCTACTTCAGATAGTTTGTGATCAATGTTGGTCTCATTTATATAATTTTTAATATCTTTTAAATTCGGAGAAGTGCTTTTATATAAATTTTCATAGTATGATTTTTCTATGTTTAAAATTTCTGCGTGTTCTGTAACTATTTTCCCTTGTTTATCTTTTAGCGCTGTAATGCTCTTTTTTGTTTGTCCTGATTTTTCAAGGCCCAGGAAGAATTTAGTATTTTTCTCTCCTTCTTCTAACCATTGTACTCGAGATCTTATTTGTGCACCTTTAACTTTATTTGAATAGAGGTGTTCAAGTTCATTTTCAATGGTTTTAATTTCTTTTTTCATAATTGGGCTTTCATTTGTTTTTTCATTTAATTTTCTTTATTTTATTTCTAAATTTTTTATATCATTTTTATTTTCAGATGATCTTTGTTTGCAGTAAATAAGAGTTGTGGTTCTTACCTCTGATTTAAACATATCCCACAGTGTTTTTAAATTTTTGGTGAGTATTTGTATTTTATAGTTTTCGATTAATTTATTTATGAGGTCAATATAATTTTGCTCTTTAAGTATACTATTGTTTATTTATTAAAGTAAAAATATTGTCATTTATTTCTATGTTTATCAAAATTATTCTGCCTTCAGTATCTTTTATCTCGTTTATTGTTTTAAATTTTAAATTATTTTTTACATAGATTGAGACCCCTCTTGATTGTGTGTTACCATGACTATGAAACATTTTACCATCAAACTCATTATTTGTTGTTTGTTCATATTTTTCTATAAAATGTGACTCTTGAATGAAAAGAATATTTCATTTTTGATTTTTTGTCCATAGTTGTAATCTTTCTCTTTTTCCTTTTTGGCCTAAACCTTGACAGTTTAGTGATTTTATATGAAGATTTTCAACCATTGTTAAATTTAAAGTTTAAATGTGTTGTTGACATAAGTGCAAAAAGAAGATATATTTGTTTCACCTCATATTCACTACATATTTTCATTAGTTGTTTGATTTTATGGTTACTATAAAAACATTGGTACATGATTATTTGTGAAATAAGTACATATAGTAAACAAAATATAAACACAAACTTGACAATGTACATAAACATAAATAAAATATAACGACACAAACATATATAAGCATGCATACATGTAGTTAAGCACATAATTTTATTGATTTGTTCATATATATTAGATTTTGCAGTTGCTTTTTTTACATTTTTGGAGACTATATATATATATTGAGAAAACAGATATATTTTATTTATATCATGTATAATAATTTCATGGTTATTTATTTTTAGGTCTGATATTTTGACAGTAGGCTGTAATTGTTGGACTATATACATGGTGAAAAGTGTAGGAATTTACAGTAAATATAGAAACAATCGAAATGTTTATAGTTCGCAGAAACGGTACTTGTATATTTCTATGGAGGAACATTTTGGCAAATAATGTGTGGCTTGCAGAGGATAGAGGGATGGTTTTTACCATATGGATTAAATAGGACTTTTGAA
This sequence comes from Mytilus californianus, assembly GCF_021869535.1. Taxonomy (NCBI): domain Eukaryota; kingdom Metazoa; phylum Mollusca; class Bivalvia; order Mytilida; family Mytilidae; genus Mytilus; species Mytilus californianus. The sequence continues at coordinate 22,833,713 of NW_026262679.1, read as the reverse complement.
GTATTCCTAATATGTGGATTAAATAAGATATCCAAATGCCTTTTACGTGAAATGAAAAAGGGCAGTGTAATAATTCTAATATATGTGGATTGAGACTGATGGATAATTTGTTATAAAGCAAGCATATATTCAGAAAAATTGATTTTGGATATATGTGGATTAATGAATTGGTATTCATCAAGGATATTTTCTTTTTATCTTTATTTCTACTTCGAGCGGCCAGTGTGTTTTTTTTTAAACAGTTCAACTTCAAGTATATGTATAATTATTATGTTTATTGTATTATGATTCTTAATATGAGTAATATGCATCATAATAAATTTTATTACCAATACAGCTTTCCATATATATTTTTTTAAACCTGAGAAAGTTATTTTTGTGATTGTTTTATCACAACTTGACTTGTTCCTACATGTATTTGTTATTTGTTGAAAAGCATATTCAGAACAGAGACATTTATATAGTGTTTTTACGAAATTCAATAATGGGGTCATTTGAAAATCATCTTTTTTTAAAATATACGTATTAGATACAATACAAAGGTAACAAAGAAACAGGCCGGTAACAACCGTTGCCGGATAGTTTTTCTGCCAAGTAGTCAGGTCAAGGTCCGAGGCGATAGCCGAGGACCTTGACCTGACTACAAGTGCAGACAAACTATACGGCAGGTTGTTTCCGGCCTGTTTTTAGTTACCTTTGTTTTGTATCTGACTTGTACGACGTTTCAAGAAGGAAGAAGTACATTTTGCATTTAGAAGAGGTAGCAAAACTAAAGATATTAGAAACTTAAATGGCCATATACCAGTTAATGTAAGTTACAGTTTAAACTCAATTTTTTTTTCTCACTTCCCTTCAGCCGAGAGTTTTTTTTCTCAAAAAATTCAAGAATCTAATAACTTTATAAAAAGAACCATTTCAAGTTAAAGGTGAATGTTATACACATTTGAGAATTTTTGAAATGCAACTTCCCAAGTAAGTAATGTATAAAAAAAAGATTTCAGAGGTAAGCAAGATACTGACCTTTAGATTTTTATTGGGGGAAAGGGGGGGGGGGGGTAAAATAAATTTAAAATAAACAGGCTTCATCCTTTATTTGGTGAAAGAATGCAGGATGCGCCATTCCAGCCCCCCCCCCCCCCCTCAATTCCCCCTAAAAAATTCGTAAAAATCGTACGTTTGCCGCCAAATATATGAATTCAATATATATGAATTTAATAACAATATAAGTGTATCAAAATAATGAATTTCCTATCTCATTAGTGAATGAAATGTTATGAAAAAATGGATTTTGTCTTGTTATTAGATACATATAGGCATATATTTTGGATTAAAAAAAAAGTTCATGTTGATAGGTTTTTATATGTCTCTGATTGTATTGATCAGGATTAAACACGTGTCATTATATGATCCAATCAGAGCTTACCGTCCAAAATTGATGACATAAGTTGAATGATTTTCTTCCAGATTTGCTGCCTATTTGAACATGTATTACACGGACACTTTTTATTTATAGGATCAATCGTGCATTGGTGAGTTGATAGGGATTTTATCTTTTGATTAGATTTGATTTTTTATATAATTATATATTTCCTGTCTTTTTTATTGAAGTATACACGTTGGTACCAGCATTTCTTTCAGCAGTGTCCATAATACTATTCATGTCCATATATTGAAGAAAAAAAAACATTTACGGACCGACCATTTAGCTTCAAAATGGGGTGTGTTCTTTTTTGAGTAAGAAAATTATTTAGTTTTTCAACTATATAATATATTATATATTTTTTCTCATAAAATTTGGGATCAAAATGTCTTTTTAGGAAAAAACCATAACCCACCTTTTGAAGTTAAATGGTCAATCCCTTAGTGTATTAATATGAATAGTTACTGGAATTGTTTGAAAAAAAATATAGTTATTGATGCTAACGTAAATATTTTAAATAAAAAGACAGAAAATATGTCGGTGAAACAAAAAGTTCAAATCTAATTGAAATTTAAAGTGCCCTTGAACTCACTGATCTTGCACGAGTGATTCTATTCATAAAAAGTGTCTGTGTAACAACTAAAAAGTGTCCGTGTATCATCTAAAAAGTGTCCGTGTAACACCCGTTAATGTACTGTTTTTCTATAGCTCTGCTGGGGGCAAAGTCGTACAAAGTTTTATACACAATTTATTACATGTATATACATTTTCATTCATATTTATTGAAATACTATTTTCAAGGTGTATATAATCTGAAATTATATCACACTTTGACTTATTTTTTTTTGTATTTTTTTCCTGGCTAAAAAGAGGTATATACAAACAAATAAAAAATATAATACAGTATTTACAATGATTCATAGTTGTATTTTATTTTTGGACGCTTATGTGTTTTCGGATCGTTATGTGTTATCATATGTCTTTGGTTTTGTTGAGCCACTCTCACGGTCATGCAGTGTATCAGTTGGTGTGGTGGCAGATCTTTTTGCTGATTTCTGCTGAGGGGTTGTTCCAAGATATTTATCGAGTGGACCGTGAGTTGTTCCATGTGATTTGGATGCTTTTTTCTTTTTCTTTTTTTTTTCAATTTTTGTTCAGGAGATTGTTGTGCAGGTATGTCTGACTTCAATTCAGATGAGTTTTGTTCCTGTACATGTATGTTGTTTGTATCTTTTGGAAAATCAGTTTTTTACTGGTTTCTTCAGTATGTGGTGTATCTAACAGATTTTCGGTTAATTGTGATAAAACAATCTCCTCACCTTTCTCAGATTCATCTTCACTTGTTTCATCTGACTCTTCTGACGATACTTCTGAGTCAACTTGACTGTTCTCATTAAACTCAGCTGTGCAGTCCTTAGAAATGTGCCCATTTGCACCACATGTCTTGCATTTCCAGTCATTGTTACAGTCTGTTTTTTTTTATCTTTTAGCAGGCATTTGGTACATTCAATTTCTGTGTTGTTCTGATTTATTTGACCCTTATAGAAAATGTGTCCACGATATTTGCCAATTTTGACGTTTCTTGGAATTGTGTGGAGAAAGGGTTCACAATAAAAGATTCGGTCACCTGTTTGACAGTTTGTCACGAGCCCATCAATTCTTAATCTCTCTCTGTGGTAGTTGAGTACTTCGAGGTGCCAATTTTGTAGGTACCTTACCAATTGCCCATCATCAGCGGATAGTGGATTATTTTTTATTCTAATTCTAACTGTGGTTGGGCTTTCTTTTTCAACGTATTTTGGATTTCTTGGGTATACCTCAATGCGCTTTTTCCTAACTGTTATCGAATTAACCACAAGACTTTCTCGGTCTTCCTCACTGTCTGGGTAAATCCGCCATACCCCTCCAATGACTCTCTGAAGACCATTTAGGTAGTTAGCTGGTATGGTAAGATCAATACATTTGAATAATTCGGTATGTGTAAGATAATTGTTTTTATCAGGTTTTGAGCTACCGAAAATGTCTGATTCTAAAATGAATACAGGCTTGACGTTGAATATTTCACCATCAGGGTCTGCTTTATCTTTATAAATGTTGTTGTGTTTAAGTGCTAAGACATAGGAGCCCGCCATTTTGTCACTGGCCGGATTTTCACTATTTTGACCACTCATGGTTGCAAAGTAGAAAACTGTTGTGTTTTGATCTATAACTGATGTTAATTGTTGTTTTGTTTATTGCTTAAATAGATAGAGTGACTCTCACATCTGTGCATTGATATTAATTGTTGTGTTATTTCCCGGAGTTTGGAAAACCGTGGTCAGCCATTCAAATATGTTAGCTTCGATCATCACTAAAGAAACATTTATTATCGAAATGCGAATCTTGTGATTTACAATTGTTTCCGTGTATCGATTATTATAGGATTAAACGCCTTTCGGACTTTATTTATTTGTGAGTGAACTAGTCGAGTTTATACACCAATAAATTCCATGAAAAGGGCGTTTAATCCTTATAATTCTTTAAAATTGGAGGGGAGGAATTCATTTTTTTACAAGTGTAACCTCTATCAACCGTAAATTGTATATTTGTGTCATTGAATTGGCCTGGCGCATTAATATATTTGTTAACGCAAAAATATGTACTCCTTGAAATTTGAAATCTAATAAAAAAAAAAATTAATACAAAAACTCTTATTATCATATCATTCAAATGAATGTTTTGTGTTTATTATTTAATTTAACGATTAACGCGAAGTGAAAATAAATTTGTTTAACATCGAGCCAGATTGTGTTATTTTCGCCGCTATCTTGTTTACATTGAATACAAAAAGAAGTTCTGTCAAAGTCGTCTGCAAATTATATGAAAATTATACGGTATTCATTTCTAAAGACTACCTTTAAACAGGTTAATAGTTTGCTATGTTAGGCTGAACAAAGACTTACAATAATTATAGAAATAGTTTTTATCTTCGAGAAACCCTGTTCTTAAAAATCTAAATATATCAGATTTACCTTTTCGTGAAAGCAATAGCAAATATATAATTGTAACCGCATTATACTAATAAAATAATTGTGAAACTCCTAACGAAGAATCAACCATATCCGAGCTGGTACAGGTAAAAAAGACGAGAGGTCTCGTAGTTAAGGGCACTGCATACAGAAAATTGTCGGTTAATTGAAGTTGGGAAGGACAATAATTCAAATGAATACATACATGAAGATGTGGTATGAGTGCAAATGAGACAAGTCTCCATCTAAGTCCTAATTTGTAAAAGTAAACCAATATATGTCAAAGTACGGTCTTCATCACGGAACCTTAGCTCACACTGAATAGCAAGCTATAAAGGGCCCCAAAAATCACTAGTGTAAAACCATTTAAACAGGAAAACCAACGGTCTTATCTATATATATATATATATATATAAATAAATTGGAAACAACGTTTAAACCTATGATTGCGTTGGATAAAAACCGCAATTTTTATACGAGTGCATGCAAAACAAATTTCTTGGTAGAGGGGTCTAAATACAGCACAAACAACATTTTCCAAAAGACCAAAAAAGTGAAAAAGTATATTTTAACAAAACAAATTTGACTAGCAGGTCGAACAACGGATGTTCTTAAACCCTGCTGACTGTCATTTGCGATTGCCAAATAAACGGATCACCAGATTTAACAAACTGGATCTTAACTATTAATTGAATACCAAACAGAAAACAATGACCTTGCGGAAAAGATGGTGTACCGTAAACAAAAGGTGCAAAAATTAGTACACCATATCCGGATTTCGACAATTAATGTCTCTTTAGTGATGTTAGGAATCGAAACGGTATTTTGAAGGCCATATAATTTCCCTCAGTTTAGGATAGACTCTTGAAAGGAGTAGGTCCGGTAAGGGCCGATTTTGGCCTCAAATTTCAGGTTCATCTAACGAATGATTTTGTACACTTTTTAAACACTTAAGTGTCTATTTCAGTTGATTCAATTAGTTTATGTGAAAGATTTTAACTGATTGAGTCATTAAAAACGCTCCGATTACAGCTTAAATATGAAAAATCTATCAAATATGCCAAAAGATGTCACTTTTCAGATGGTTTTTGTCAAAAATGAAAGTGGCCGCATCCGTGTTCATCCTCAACTTTTATATATGTTATGTGTTATCATCAAATACAACTTACATTTCAATATTAAGAATGAACACAAATGCGGCCACTTTCATTTAAGACGGAAATCGTCTAAAATTTAACTAAAATACTAAAATTGTGAAGATTTCAGTAACTTAGCATGACTTAATGATGCTAGTACCCGATATATGTGCATTGTATTGTCATAAAACAGCCCATATTTATGTAGCAGAAGCATTCTACTTTCCAATAAATAACTAAAAGTTTACATTTTAACAATTTTGTAAAACTGCTATATTTTGGGGCCAAAAAGGGGTCTTACTGGACCTACTCCTTTGAAGAGTCGAAATAGGATGAACGGATCATATAAACCCGAAGGCAAATATAATACAAGCCCAAACGAAAAAATATAAACAAGTCTAAATTGAAAACAACTTTTAAACCTATGATTGAGTTGGATAAAAAACCGCAATTTTTATACGTGTGCATGCAAAACAAATTTCTTGGTAGAGGGTTCTAAATACAGCACAAACAACATTTTCCAAAAGAACAAAAAAGTGAAAAAGTATATTTTAACAAAACGCATTTGGCTAGCAGGTCGAACAACGGATGTTCTTAAACCCTGCTGACTGCCATTTGCGATTGTCAAATAAACGGATCACCAGATGTAACAAAATGGATCTTAACTATTAATTTAATACCAAACAGGAAACAATAAACTTGCGGAAAAGATGGTATACCGCAAACAAAAGGTGCACAAATAGTACAGCATATCCGGATTTCGACAATTAATGTCTCTTCAGTGATGTTAGGAATCGAAACGGTATTTGGAAGGCCATATAATTTACCTCAATTTAGGATAGACTTTTGAATTTTGAAGAGTCGATATAGGATGAACGGATCATATAAACCCGAAGGCAAATATAATACAAGCCCAAACGAAAAAATATAAACAAGTCTAAATTGAAAACAACGTTCAAACCTATGATTGCGTTGGATAAAAACCGCAATTTTTATACGTGTGCATGCAAAACAAATTTCTTGGTAGAGGTGTCTAAATACAGCACAAACAACATTTTCCAAAAGACTAAAAAAGTGAAAAAGTATATTTTAAGAAAACGCATTTGACTAGCAGGTCGAACAACGGATGTTCTTAATCCCTGCTGACTGCCATTTTCGATTGCCAAATAAACGGATCACCAGATGTAACAAAATTGATCTGTACTATTAATTTAATACCAAACAGAAAACAATAAACTTGCGGAAAAGATGGTATACCGCAAAAAAAAAATATATATATATATAGAAGTCTATAAAAGGGACCAACCAGCAAATTTAATATGTACCGGATCGTCTAGAATAGACAATACTGTGCAGATAAGGAAAAAAATATATCAATCTAAAGATATGCACAACGGTACTAAAATAAGATGGTAATATACGAAGATGATGATATAAATCGTGTTGACAAATATTTTGGCTTAACAAGTAGCCTTCGTCAGTGTCAATAATTTTAACAATACTAATTGTACGTGTAAAATAGCTCAGTAATACAGGTAAGTTTTGGTCTATTGATTTAATCCAAAATCTTGAACATCATAATATAAAACAAAACTCGATACTCAAATATACGTGACTGTGTATATTTATATCCCAAATGCGGTTAAAGTCATCAAGTTTGTGACCTGACTGACTGAAATGCTGCGAAACTTGGAGAAGTGGTTTCTTAAAGACATCACTCCTATGGCCATTGAGTCGTTTGTGGAAAGGCTGCTTTGACTCACCAACATATTGGAGGCCACAAACCGAACATTGTTAAATGTAAATAACATTCATACTTTTGCAGGTTAAATTGCAAAATATCCTATAGTTATTTTCGGTTGCCTTACTGTGAAAAGTTGATGAGTGATGCATCTGTAGGCAGCATTTGTAGCGTTTTTCATCTCACGAACGACATTTTCCAGAAGTACTTCTATTATCAGACACTTCAGCCCGCACCATCTGGTTCCGCAGACTATTGGGTTGCCTAAAAGCTATCATGGGAGGCTCCGGAAAAATCTTTGATAGTTTGGAATTCTTTTCAACTGTTTTCCAATGCTCACGAATGACACCGAAGCTGTTTTTGAGAGATGGGTGGTAAGTAAGAACACATGGAGTCCTTTTATTTTTATTTTTATCTTTGTATTCTAACAGTTTACTCCTTGGGATAGTTTCTGCTTTCTGAAAACATTTTTTGATGGTTCTGTGTTTGTAGCCCCTTCACTTCAAGCGGGTTTCGAGTTGACTTTGTCGTTTTTTAGTTGTTTCTTTGTTGGAACATATTCGCTTGACTCTGAGTGCCTGACTGTACGGGATGCTCTTAGTACAATGAGCAGGATGGCAACTTTTAGGGGACAGGTATTGTTGAGTATCAGTAGGCTTAGAATATAGGTTTGTGGATATAATGCCATCTGTGAGGGAGCTGGAAGTATCGAGGAAGGTGATTTCGGTTTTAGATTTCTCATGAGTAAATTTGATACTTGGATGTATGTTGTTGGCATGAGTGATGAATGTATCTAAATCTTCGTCACTTTTATTCCATTTCATATCCACATCATCTATAAATCTAAGCCAGGAAAGCGGTTTTTCGATTGAAAATTCAAGTTGTTTTTTTAATTTGCCCATAAATATGTTTGCATATGATGGAGCCATTTTGGTACCCATAGTAGTTCCATTAACTTGCAGATAATGGTCTCCATCAAAGGTGAAGTTGTTGTTCTTTAGTACCAGCGTGAGCATTTTGACCAGGCATTCAGTAGGTGGATATTTACTGGTCGGGAATTCCAAACTTCTTTACATGCATCAATGCCATTTGCATGTAGAATATTCGTGTAGAGGGGTGTGACGTTCATAGAGACAAGTGTCGTGTCGGAGGGAAGTGGATTTAAGGCCTGCATTTTTCTAAGATAATCGGTTGTGTCTTTGATGTGAGATGGTAAGTCTTCAACATGTTGACGAAGATGGAAATCAACGAATTCCGAGATTTTTTCCGTCGGATGACCGTTGGCTGGAACAATATGTCTTCCTGGGTTATTGGCCTTATGAATTTTAGGTAAAAGATAAAATCTGCCCGGTTTAGGATTTTCTGGTTTCAAATATTCAAGAATTTTTTCATCGATGAAACCATCGTCGTGCATTTCTACCAAACTATCAGTTATTTCTCTGCTGAAAGATGTTGTGGGATCAGAGTCTAGTTTTCGGTACACCCTTGCATCGCCAAGTTGTCGTTCAGCCTATGGAATATAGGCAGATTTATCCATCACAACCACTGCACTGCCTTTGTCTGCAGGTTTAATGACGATATTGTTGTTGGTACGTAAGTTTTTCAGAGCCGTTCGTTCTTCATTGGTAAGATTTTCAAAAGGTTTATTGTTTTCTCTAGTATTTTTAATAATGTCCGATTTAAAATTGTCAATAAATGATTCCAAGGTGGCTATTTGTTAAGCCAAAATATTTGTCAACACGATTTATAACATCATCTTCGTATATTACCATCTTATATTAGTACCGTTGTGCATATCTTTAGACTTATGTAATTTTTTCCTTATCTGCTCAGTATCGTCTATTCTAGACGATCCGGTACATATTAGATTTGCTGGTTGGTCCTTTTTATAGACTTCTATATTATTTTCCCTTTGAATGACCTGTATTATGTTACTCACATAATCCCAGTGAATTTAAGTTCTAGCTCATATAACAAGAAAATCAATGATTATTTTAAACAACAAAGAGCTATTAAACAAAAGCAAATTAGAACTGAACACCACTTATCTAATTTAGTCCATTATGTGTATAATGAAAGTATTCCTAACGGATTACAAATCAAGCTCATGCCACAAACACCTGGCAATCTATCCAACACATTACTTCGCAGATGGGATCAAACCCTATACCATTGTTCCAAGCGGTTAATGATCCTCCTGAAACAACACTGCGAAGAACATCTCAAAACTCTTACTGGCGAATTTAACACTCTTTTGAATAGCTGCAAAGAAAATCTCACACCTGACAATTGTGATGCTATCAATGCTCGCCTTAAAGACATAACAACCATATAATCCAAAAATTTGAGTGAGAGACAGAAAAGAAAATTCCGAAGGGATGGAATTGAATACATCCATCCTCCTTTACCATCTAAGGAAAAGAAGAAACGAGTACGACGCTTTAAACGTAGACCACAAGAGACAAATTAACCCTCCAACATTGTGGTCAATCTTTCCAAAAACCAGTTAACGGAAGCTGAAACATCTCTTCTCTTGAGAGGCTTAAATTTCTGTCCTCTACCTGCCCCTGTCAATGAAACTAAATTATCGGAAGACCTTGACAATTTTGCCAGAAGTCTACGCATTAAGGAATATTTCGCGTCGAAGGAAAATAACAACAGAAGCTCGGATAGTGACTCAGAAATTTCAGAAGACGAGAACAACTACAATTTTTTTTAAAAAGTACTTGGATCCCTAAACCGAGCAAAAATGCCACCTTGGAATTATTTATTGACAATTTTAAGTCGGACATTATTAGAAATACTAGAGAAAACAATAAACCTTTTGACAATCTTACCAATGAAGAACGAACTGCTCTGAAAAACTTACGAACCAACAACAATATCGTCATTAAACCTGCAGACAAAGGCAGTGCAGTGGTTGTCATGGATAAATCTGCCTATATTCCATAGGCTGAACGACAACTTGGCGATGCAAGGTTCTACCGAAAACTAGACTCTGATCACACAACATCTTTCAGCAGAGAAATAACTGATAGTTTGGTAGAAATGCACGACGATGGTTTCATCGATGAAAAAACTCTTGAATATTTGAGACCAGAAAATCCTAAACCGGGCAGATTTTATCTTTTACCTAAAATTCATAAGGGCAATAACCCAGAAAGACCTATTGTTCCAGCCAACGGTCATCCGACGGAAAAAAATCTCGGAATTCGTTGACTTCCATCTTCGTCAACATGTTGAAGACTTACCATCTCACATCAAAGACACAACCGATTATCTTAGAAAAATGCAGGCCTTAAATCCACTTCCCTCCGACACGACACTTGTCTCTATGGACGTCACATTCCTCTACACGAATATTCCACATACAGATGGCATTGATGCATGTAAAGAAGTTTGGAATTCCCGACCAGTAAAATATCCACCTACTGAATGCCTGGTCAAAATGCTCACTTTGGTACTAAAGAACAACAACTTCACCTTTGATGGAGACCATCATCTACAAGTTAATGGAACTGCTATGGGTACCAAAATGGCTCCATCACATGCCAACATATTTATGGGCAAATAAAAAAAAACAACTCTGAATCTTCAATCGAAATCCGCTTTTCTGGTTAAGATTTATAGATGATGTGGATATGAAATGGAATAAAAGTGACGAAGATTTAGATACATTCATCACTCATGCCAACAACATACATCCAAGTATCAAATTTTCTCATGAGAGATCTAAATCCGTAATCACCTTCCTCGATACTTCCAGCTCCCTCACAGATGGCATTATATCCACAGACCTATATTCTAAGCCTACTGATACTCACCAATACCTGTCCCCTAAAAGTTGCAATCCTGCTCATTGTACTAAGAGCATCCCGTACAGTGAGGCACTCAGAGTCAAGCGAATATGTTCCAACAAAGAAACAACTAAAAAACGACAAAGTCAACTCGAAACCCGCTTGAAGAGAAGGGGCTACAAATACAGAACATCAAATAAAGTTTTCAGAAAGCGGAAACTATCCCGAAGAGTAAACTGTTAGAATACAAAGATAAAAGAAAAATAAAAGGACTCCATGTGTTCTTACTTACCACCCATCTCTCAAAAAAGCTTCGGTGTCATTCGTGAGCATTGGAAAACAGTTGAAAAGAATTCCAAACTATCCAAGATTTTTTTCGAGCCTCCCATGATAGCTTTTAGGCAACCCAATAGTCTGCGGGTGTATGGTGTAATGGTGAATGGTGAATGGTGTATGGTGTAATGGTGTATGGTGTAAGTGGGAAGTTTACACCATCCAAGGACTGTAGTATTGTTAAAATTATTGACACTGACGAAGGCTATTTGTTAAGCCAAAATATTTAGTCAACACGATTCATAATATCATCTTCGTATATTACCATCTTATATTAGTACCGTTGTGTATATATATATATATACAAGTCTAAATTGAAAACAACGTTCAAACCTATGATTGCGTTGGATATAAACCGCAATTTGTATACGTGTGCATGTAAAACAAATATTTCTTGTTAGAGGGGTCTAAATACAACACATACAACATTTTCCAAAAGACCAAAAAAGTGAAAAATATATTTTAACTAATCGCATGTGACTAACAGGTCGAACAACCGATGTTCTTAAACCATGCTGACTGCCATTGACGGTTGCCAAATAAATTGATCACGAGATGTAACATGGATCTTAATTATTGATTTAATACCAAACAGAAAACAAAAAACTTGCGGAGAAGATGGTATACCGCAAACATGAGGTGCAAAAATTTGTACACCATATCCGGATTTCGAGAATTAATGTCTCTTAAGTGATGTTAGGGATCGAAACGGTATTTGGAAGGCCATATAATTTACCTCAATTTAGGATAGACTCTTGAATTTTAAAGAGTCGAAATAGGATGAACGGATCATATAAACCCGAAGGAAAATATAATACAAGCCCAAAGGAAAAAATATAAACAAGTCTAATATGAAAACAACGTTCAAACCTATGATTGCGTTGGATAAAAACCACAATTTTTATACGTGTGCGTGTAAAACAAATTTCTTGGTAGAGGGGTCTAAATACAGCACAAACAACATTTCCCAAAGACCAAAAAAGTGAAAAATATATTTTAACAAATCGCAACTGATGTTACCTGTAGTACATTTATGAAGAGTTTGATAACATGAAGGGTCTTCCTTTGAAAAAAGGTCAAGTACTCTTGTTTTTAGTAATTCAGTCATATAAACATATTTAACTTTTTTTATAAATTGGAAGTTTCATATGCCTTCAACTTTCGAGTTAGCTGCCGAAGGTTTAAGGCTCGAGACATTGTATGTGATGGATTAGTGGATATAGGTCACCATAGGTGTGTAATGGATTTACGGACATATATTACCTTATGTAATGGATTTACGGACATATGTCACCTTAGGTATGTAATGAATTTACGGACATATGTAACCTTTGCTATGTAATGGATTTACGGGCATATGTCACCTTAGGTATGTAATAGATTTACGGACATATGTCACCATAGGTATGTAATGAATTTACGGACATATGTCACCTTAGGATTACAAACAAACATTCGGAATTATTGGCAGATAATATACAGTTCTAAATAAAAAAGGAGTTCTAGGATATAAACAAAATTAAAAAATGATATCACGACTACTATTTCACAGACACTTTTGTCAACTAGAAATAGTGTACAGAAATTCGAAAGAAATAAGAAATACACAAAACGTATGAAACGCATTAAGTTTAAAAAGAGGTTAAACAGCAAGAAAATTATATAGATGATTCATACGAACGAAAAAGCAGGCGTTGTTCGCACTTGTTCCAAATATATTTTGTTTAAAAGAAAAGAATAATCTGCGAATATTTTTTACAGAAAAAAAAAAATTAAGACGAGAAAATTGCTCGTACAAGGAGAACATAAATTAAATGTTAGGTGAATAAATTAGATATTATGAGAAATGGAATAATGAAATTCCCAAATTCAAACACACCAACAAGAAAAAAAAGATGACAATTTTGCAATATCATATCAAAATATTGATTTATGTTTAAGCGCGACCGAATTCAAATATTATGGGAATTGTATAGTGATTTCGCAGACATAAGGTTTGGACAGAAAGGATATTGAAAACCGTCCAACATACAATGTTAAATAATGATGAGTTCTAATTTCCCCGCTAAACGCTTGATAATTTTTCTTTTTATAAAAATATGTCACAGAAACTGCTCAAAACAGATTTGTAACACATATAATGTTACAAAATATTTTGGATTTGTATAAACCCAAATAGAATAAAGATTTAAATCTATTTTAATGAAACCTGCAACGTGAAATGTCAATAACAAATGACTAACATGTATAAAGTGATTGTGATATTCTTTAGTTAAAATTTATTTTTTTAAATGATTCGATCGTGTAACCATGGTTGAAAGACATATTTAAACACGATTTTTTGGTTCAACAGTCCTAGGCCTTGATTGACGTATATTTTTGATGATTAGAATAACCTTAACCTCAATCAAATTATCTTTTGAAGACTGTGTTGACATGATTTAAATCAAAACTGTAAATATTTTAACTGTGAAAATTGGTGAAAGTGTATCTTAAGATCTAAGAGTCAGTTTTTAATAAATTTTGAACTAATAATTCTCTTGTTAAAACAATAAAAAAAAACTTTGGAGTTTAATGTTTACATAAGATATTGTCAAACTTACTTTTTGTGAATTGCGATCGTACTACGACGACGCCTAGGAGTCGCGTCACAAACTAAGGCAGATAATCGGAAAAACCTGTCTATACGGGTAACTTAAGAATGATGAGTCCGTATTCACACCAAACGTCGCGTACCTGCTTGCAAATTTTAACCCTAGGTAATATTCTGTTGTTCATCCTGCGGTCAAATTTATACCTTTGTTAAAATGCTTGGGACCTCGGTTAAAATTATAACCTAAGAATATTCTTATCTAAAAGCACTATTCCCGGGTTGTGTTAAAATGAGTAACAAAATCGAAACGCAATGAACAAAACGAAACAAAACGAAACAAAACAAAATGTATGATATTTGAAAGACTTATTACAAAAAGCTCTCAAACGTAAATAGAACGTGATTTACATTCTCCTAGAAAGAATTGACTTGCTAAAAAACTTTATATTACGTTATGTATTACATATCTTATTGGCATCAACTTTAAACGAACTGAGATTGTTTATTTTAAAATATTTCCAGGACAGAATAACATTCTATATATATCTATATATATTCCTTATAACTATTTCCTGTCTTTCTCTTGCATTAAAAGACACAATCATAAGAATAAATTGCAGATATTTGGTACAAAATTATTTATTTCTGGGATGAAAGAATATTTTCATTTTTTGTTATACGGATTACGAGTTATACGGATTACATTAAGGTAGCACTGCAGTCAGATTTTCTGACTCCAACCAACAGTCTTTAAAGATTTATTTTCTCCAAAACTACTCAATGGATTTTTAAAATCTTTTAACTCATTTTAAAGCTGAAATATTACTCTTTCTTAATCCATAGATAAATTGATTTTTGGTATGATAAATCTCAAAATATAGCTCATTAATTGCCAAAAAAGTTGTCTTCCAAATTGGATGGAAATGGCACATTCAGGTCAAATGGTAGTAAAAATTTGTTTTCATCCCTTTAATCAACCATATTCAAGCTGCAAAACCATGCCTCCAGTAAGAAGATATATTGATTTAACTGCTGGGTGCCAAACCTCATTTCACCTTTCATCTTTGGAGACCTATAAATTCATTTAGAAACAAATTATTAAAAAAATGGGACACTGTATTGTAGAAAATACTCCCTTTTAATCACATATATCAAAGTCAAGCCAAAGGGGGTACCAATAAAGTTTATATTTTCATTTTTTCCTAACAAATCTCATGAAAAATTGTTCTGAGAAATGACCTAAAAACGGAATTTCCCCCTTAGAACCCCTATAAATGCAACATAAATACAAACATTCCACAGGGAACAACCCAGGAGTGTTCTGACACCATTACTTTATCAATAAAACCACACACTTTGTCTCTTTGATGCTCTAATGCTGTAAATTTTGCATTATGTGTGGCCCTGTGCAACACCAACTTGGCATTTGGCGGAAGTTTGATGTCACAGATTTGACCAATATCTGTAATGTAGTAATTAAATATAGACAAAGCTCCGCCTCTGTCCAGACAGTCTAAGATAAGAGAATAACAGGATTGACCAGCTGTATATAATCAATATTTAACATCATTACTCTCACTATAAAGAATAATTTTCATTTGTATTTTAAAAAGAAATATACTATTACTGAAATTAGCTAGAACATTAAAATTGTGCATCAAAAGACATGTTCATAAAAAGATCCACTTATTTAAAAAAAGACAATCCCACATGATTTTTGAGTTTTATGGAATTGAATAATTTCACATAAACTTAAAACTGGTTCAAATGCCTAAAACTGTATTTAAATGTAGAAGACCAAATAGAAGAAATTTATACAGGCAGTCAGATGCTTTCAAAGATACTTTCACACACTCTTTTCCATATTTGTTTTCATTTTTTGTAGATTTCTTCCATTTAGATTTTTTCCTTTTCATATCTTTTTCTTTTTCTCTGTTTATAAACATTTTATATAAATTTCTTTTGTACAATGAGATAAGACCACAATATTTATCTTGTGGTCAGAGATTAACAGCTGGACACTGGTATCAATAGATGATTGATATATTAGCCCCTCCAAATGCCTATATATTTATATTAATTACCATGTGCTTTTATTTACATAAGTTCATTATCAATTTACTCCTTGTTGTGATATAATAATGACTTTGGGATTTTTACAAACTGTGCAAAATAATACTTAATTTAAAATTATGTGATAAAAAAAATATCTTCAAAAAATCATTGTTAGACTGTAGTGCTACCTTAAGCAGGAACTTGTTATCCTTCCGAAGGCACCTGAGTTCATCCCGGCCTGTTTTTGCTTTAAAGGGGTTTCTTATTTTAATGGAACACAATCAGAAAAGTTTGTATTGTTAACGGAAAGAACATCATCAATATATCTAAATGTGAAATTAAATGTTCGGGCTTCTTTGATTTTCTTGTTTTTGACAAGTGTCTGAAGGAACTCCGACTCATATATAAATAAGAAGAGATCGACAAGGAGAGGCGCACAGTTCGTTTCCATAGGAATGCCGACACCTTTTTGAAGAAGTCTACCTCCAAATTCAACAAATATGTTGTCAATGAGAAACTCCAGCATACTGATCACTTGTTCCTCTGTGTAGCATGTATTACTTTTTTGTTCACTACCAATAAAATAAGCTGTATGGTATCAGAAAGCAAAAAATTTATAGCGTATTAGTATTTTATTGAAAAGCATTGTGGATTATTTCTTTTAGACGATTTTTCAATTTCACATGGGGAATGGTGGTATACAGGGTTGAAGATAAAAAGGTTTGATAGAATTAATTTCAGAGAAAGATCTAGAAAAATTATCAAGAAATTCTTTAGAGTTTTTCTTTAAACACAAAACACAACAAAATAAATATTGATCAACACGATTCCCACAAAAAAACGGGGGTAATCTCATACAGAACCCACCAATCATAGTTTCTAAGTCGTGCTATTGTAACTTATAAATGCAATCTTGTCTGTGTAATTTTAGCAATGCTTAACATGAAAGTCTAGATTAAGTTATGATTTACCTTCGAGTCTAGCGGCTTTTCAAGCATTGACTTCTTTAATTTTTTATGCAATTCTTTTCCATCAGAAACGTTAGCTTCGGAAATCTTTTCAATGTATTCCGTTTCCAATGCCTCGAAAATTGAGTTGTATAATGACACTGGTCCAGGATTTTTAAAATCACCATTATGTTTCAGACATAGTTGCTTAAACCATTCAACTGCGTCTTTGCTCTCAATTGGTGTCGTCGCTTTTCCTAATCTCAACAGTATCTGCACACCCTCAACCTGTTCCCGAAGTTCAAGTAACTGACAACCTAAAAAACCAATACTTTATTAATTTTTCAACTCCTCTTACAGAATAAATATCGAATCTTTAGTAACCCTCAAAAGCAATAAGCAAACGATTGACCGCATATGTATCGTTTAAGCATGCAATTTGGGCGCAAACTCAATATCTATATAACCTGGAAAATATGATTTGGTGCATCACTTTATGACATAAATTTTCTGCATGCACTTGATTAACAAAACCAAAAAACTCAAGCAAACTGCTACTCCTAATATCACAATGCGATATTCAACACTGGACAAATGTTCTGATTCTTTTTTAAAAATTGCGTATTATAAAAAAAAAATAACACGTACATGTACGACAATTACAGTTATGAAAACAACACACTACAAACGTAAACCCAACCAAGACCCACGTCATGACAATATTCTATTAACGTCGCTTAAAAAAGGTAGAACTTGATATGATTTCCAAAAATGATGTAAACCAACACAGATCCCCGTACGGTCTTCAAGAATTAGTAAAACTAATACGTTTAAATAATGACCAGAAAATCTCCCATAAAAAGACAGCGCGTATACCGACTGAGATAAAGAAGTACTTCCTTAGCTCAGTCGGTATACGAGCTGCCTTGTAACACAAAGGTCCCGGGTTCCAGTCCCGGTGGAGAAAAGCAATTTTGTAATGAAATTCATGCTCTCCGGTTACATTGGCACCCAACGTAAAAACCCACGGTGGTTAGAGAGGAATTCTAGCTAGGGTATCTGTGTGAGAGTCAAGATGATATGATTACTCTTGAGGTCGGGGAAGTGTGACGGGATTGCTTCCCTTAATAAATGTGGTAGATACTAAGTCAGCCGTAAGCGGTTGATCTAAGGAAGTACTTCTTTATTCCGTCGGTATACACGCTGTATGTAACACAGAGGTCCCGGGTTCGAGTCCCCGCTGGAGACAAAGATGATTTTGTAAGTAGAATCATGCTCTCCGGTTACATTGGCGCCCAACTAAAAAAAACATGGTAGTTAGAGAGGATTTCTAGCTAGGGTATGTGTTGTGAGACTCATAATGGTATTGTAGCGGGCAGGGGCTTGAAATGCTTGACCCAAAAGTTTTACTCAAATTTTATGAGTAGTTTGTAAATTGCTAAGTCAATATGACCAGATATGATCTGGTCAGTATAATATAGGCATTTGTTAAACGTAACATATATAAGTTTCTATATTTTATTCATTTCGAGAATCAGATATTTTCATTATTATTCAGGATAAACAACAACAATTTTAAGTAGTCAGATAATTAAATTTTAGACTCTTAGATGGTATGACAAGAATCTATTCAGTATATATGTAATAATTTATCTCTTCACTCAAGAGATGATTAATATAATTTTTATGAGTGCAGGATAACTTTGTCCGTGCAATTCTAATAAAAAAATAACACTTGCTATTACCAATATAAAAGGCTGAGTCCTGCTATATTACAAAGAAAATAAATTACCTCAAAAGAAAATACTAATTTCCAGTGAATTTAGTCAGAATACCTCTTTCTGACATTTTTGTATATAGTAATAACTGATAACTCACCAGTTACATAAAAAAAATGTTTATTATTATTAGTTATATTCAGAACCTTTCCTAAAAAAAAAAAACTAACAATGAAATACAGTTTATACCTTAAATAAACTGTTTTGTTTATCATAATTTCCAGAACTTTAGGAAATTATCCCTTAATTGCCAAATGTCTTCCTATTTAATTCTATTTATTAGAAAAAGACAAACGTTAACAGTAAACGTGAACTACAATTTTAAATTCAAATGTAAAATAACATTAATCCTAACTTTAAAAGATAACTTGAAATAAAGCTTTGCCAGCAATAATACGATAATTAACCCAAAAGATATTTTAAAACAGTTTTAAGAACTTTCCTAAATTTACCAAAAGAATAAAATTCTTTAAGCAAAAGATCAAAAATGTAGGAGTTCGGTTCCTAAGAGTCCGCTAAAAATGAAATATTCCTATCTAACTTAGAAAACGCTAAATTTACTATTTTCCTTTACAATTTAACCCAAAAAATGAAGTTTGTGAGAAAATTTAACCATTTTGACAAAAATTAATGACGAGCAAAATAAAATACTAACTGTAAAGACCAAAGATTTAAGCAGAACTGTCAAACGAAAGTCGGAATTACGTCAATGTTGGATTGTTGAATTGTTGGCAAAGTTGGAAAATTGTTGGATCGCGCGATTGCTATCCAACTAAATATTTGAATTCTCAAATAAATTACAAAAATCATAATTATATACAATTTTAGTAACAGTTATATAATAAACACATTTTGCATGGTATTAAACAAATTTCTATGGTACCTAAAATTACACCAATACAACTCCACCGGAAGTCACGATACGTAAACAATATTGCAAAAAGCTATGTGTGTCACCGGCGGACTAAAATGATAAATATCAAGGATAGTGATCATTAACATCTGCAAAATATTGAAGACGTTGAACACAAAGGCTATAAGGAATTACAATGATGATGTGAAAACAGTTGCCAAAACGTAAAAATAGTGTTTTTATTGAAAAATCGTCCTAAGTGACACATGGATTCTACTGCGCATGTCCGTACATTTCATTCATAAAATTCAAGCAAGGTGCGTGAAGTTACTATAGTTGCTAAAGTTGGATCTTCACAAAAATACAAGACATTTCGTTTCAAAAATCAACATATAATGACAGATAGATGTAATAATGGAAGGTATAAACTTTACAATACAGAGAAGTTATCGTTATCGATTTATAATCAACTGAAAGTGAATATTGGATTCAACCAAGCGTAATGACCGCATGGTCTAAATTGCAGACGACATTTAGATGTGGATTATTCAGTGGATTTTTATTATGAACTGGTAAATTATAAAAATGAATTTCAGATTATTTATTAAATATTCCAATGACAGTAATACAATATTTCTAAAAAATAATAAAATCATTGTAACTGTTCTAACTTTACTTAATTAAATATCAATTAAAACTTATTTGCCTCAATTATGAATATTTTCAGACTAGTATAGTACAAGTTATTTCGTACAGTTACTATTTCCTGCACAATAGGACTTTAATAAAAATTACAGAATATTAAACAATATGCTTCATGGATACCAATTAAAACATACATCAAAAATATCTTATCCATGTCTATGTACTAGACTTACATGTATATCACACATGTCACTATAAAATACATGTACCCAGGCTCTGTACTCTACAGTATGATGACTCTTGAGTTGGGGGGAAGTGTGACGGGATTGCTTCCCTTAGAACATGTGGTAGATACTTAGCCAGCCGTAAGCGGTTGAGCTAGGGAAGTACTTCTTTAGCTCAGTCGGTATACGTGATGCCTTGTAACACAGAGGTCCAGGGTTCGAGTCCCGGTGGGGACAAGCAATTTTGTAATGAAATTCATGCTCTCCGGTTACACAATTATATAGAACGAGATAAAAAAATTAACAATTAGAACTTGAATATTAAACATGAATCTTCAGAGTACATGATTTAAAATGAATTTATTGCAATTTGTAATTGTTTTCTTTTTGTTTTCCTGTGTTGTACCCAATAATCCGCAGGCAAAATTTTACGATTAAGTGAGATTGAAAGGATGTTTATTTGTATCTTTAGATACCAGTATAGACGTCTGATCTGTAATGGATATCCTACTCCCGAATCTGACATATTTACTCAATGAATTTGCATTGCAGTGATGCATGCATACAAGGAGACGCTTACCCAGTCTACGCATTTTTGGAGTTTATGTGATTCCTTCAGTTTCTGTCTGTTACCCTGATATGTCATTTTATAATCGATTGATTAGACTTCAACAGCAGTAAATATAGTCGCCTTAATTGGCCACGTTCTATCATATTTTCACCTGCCTCAGATAACAGTAGGGGCCGCATACATACATGAATACTTGCTTTTTCTAATGTTGTCCTGTCTATACCATCATTATATATTAGCTTGTCATACAATGTATAAGGCATAGGTGAAAAATGAAAACAACACATGTTATGAGTGTCATGCGTCCAAAGTGTTTTTTCTTGCTTTACGTTCATCAGGAACTCTCAAAACCGAATATTTGAAAACCAAGTATGTCTAAGAATCTAAACAGTTGAAGAGCTATATAACCAAAAGAGGATCTTAACAAATAGCCAAATCAATTTAAGGTCAACTTTGCCTGAGGGAGTTCAAACCTTAGTTTCTATCAATTTTAAAATTTATTAACGGATACTTTTAGAAAGATTTGTTATAAATCATGTCAGTATCGAAGTAGTGACTGCTGAGCTGATGACTGATAGTCCACCAGCAGAGGTATCGACCCAGTGCTGTAAAAACTGAAACAACACTTTATAAATTTCATGCGTCCGAATCGCTTTTCGGGACTTACCTTCATCAGGAACGCTCAAAACCGAATATTTGAAAGTCAAGGATGTATATGAATCTAAACAGTTGAAGAGCTACATAAACCAAAAAGGAACTAAACAAATAGCCAAATCTATCTTAGGTCTTATTTGCCGCAGGAAGTTGAAACCTTAGTTTCTTACAATTTCAACATTTATTAATGAACAATTTTAGAAATGTTAGTTAAAAATCATATCAGTACCGAAGGTCAAGTGTTTGTTATAACAGATGGCGTCATTTTAAGTGACTCACGCAAATTTTCGGCTCTGTGGGAATTATTAAACGAATTAATAATTGAATTATGACTGTGTTGGTCTTACTTTATTTTCCTCCTAAATGACACTGTGGTATGCAGTTCACTGGGCTGTGATGTACTTGTATAATTTACTACTCTAATTACTGGATGGTATAAACGATGACAAATTTATATTCTTCCCATACATAAAGGCAACAGTAGTATATCGCTGTTCAAACGTCATAAATCCATAGAGAGAAAACAAATCCGATTTACAAACTTTAACCGAGGGAAACACATCAACTATAAGAGGAAAACAACGGAACAACAGAAATACTGGAGAGCAACAAAAACAAACGCCAACATACATAGAAACGGACTATTTGATAACAACTCCAATATTCCTGACTTGGTACACGACATTTTGAGAAAAAAATGGTGGGTTGAACCTGGTTTTATGGCTAGACAAACCTCCCGCTTATATGGCAATGTTAAATAATATCGCTTAAATGACAACACTACGTGACAGGAATACAGTACAAACAAACGCAAGAACACTCAGTACAGAAAGACACATACATAAATAATATAATAGTACTTTAGTCACCGCTTATTTTATTGTACTCTTTCTAACAAGTATTTATTGCGTTTGACAGTCGATCCCTTCGTTTGTTTTTCGGATTGTATGAATTGCTGTCTGCTGAAGTAATGTTTCAAAAGTTTCATATTCCGAGGTACTACACTCAATAACCAGAGTAGTGGCTTTAATGCAGTTTTCCATTCTTTTTCTTTAAGGGTTTTCGGTAGTTTAGATTATACGACATCGATGAATGAGTTGCAGGATGATAGCATAGGGAGCGTATAAATGCTTATTTCCGCATCATTTTTTTTTCTCTATTAAATTATCAATCTTAAATAAATAGTAAGCTTAATGTCTTCATGAAAAGATCTAGTTATCAAATATACATTAGGCTTATCATAGTTCTGTGCAATATATATTCCCTGAGTTTGTCATTCGGTCATATTTAAGGTATAATATTGATTAAAAATGTGATGTCTAAAAGTCTAAAAGTTTTAAACTGGAGGTTACACTTAAATGTAAAAATTGTAAACACGCATAAACATTTGGGAGTTAAGTAGCGATTGTGGATGGACCAAACATATCGACAAGTAAATAGTGACAGTTTCAAAACTAAATATTCTTAGGGCGCTTAAATATAAAAGAGGAATTGTCTAGAGCATATTTACATTTCGTTTATTAGGCCAGTACTAGAATATGTATCTGAAGTTTAGTATAATTGTTGGATAAAGACTTTTGATAGACTGAAAAAGCTCGAACTTGAAGCAGTGTAAATAATCATAGGATATCCATCATTTGCCAGTATAAATGCGACTTATATTGAGACTTGATGACAAGAAATAAAAAAACAAGAAGGGAAAAGAAAACAGTAACAATGTTGTGTTTTATATCCTAATACATGTCTCATACAAGTCCTAAGACCATCCAAAATAATGTCATAAGACATATATTAAGAGATATCCTAGGATATATTTATTGACATAGCCCCATGCAAACAGTTCGATTAAGATATTGCCCAAAAAATATAAACACCTTTTGCAATCCTCCCAAAGTTATTCAAAGCTGTGTCGTTTCCAAACTTTTCATCTTCAGAATAACATTGATTTTTTGTAGTGCTATTTTAAGTATGGCTACTTTGTTTCCTTTAGATTGAATTTTGATAGGTACTCAACATACCCCAAGTGAAGGTAATGAAATGCACTCAACAATCCTGATCGAGTATTGGGATGAAATAAACATAAATGGATTATGAAGAGCATTCCATTATTCTAAAAGAGAACTTCGGGTGGGTGGGGCGGGAAAAATGTCTTAGATATAAAGGTACTATGCTACACTAATATCCAAATAACTTCCTTGGATAAGGTCCAATGGTCTATATCCTGTAGCAAAATTGAGAGTGAGGCTTGTAATCGTGCACAGTTACACTTCACTGAGGATGTCAGCATACCCCAAGTGAAGGTAATGAAATGCACTCAACAATCCTGATCAAGTATTGGGATTAAATAAGCATAAATGGATAACAAGTGCTATTCAATAAAACAATTAAAGGTACTTAAATGAACATTAGTGGCCTTATACTGAATAACGTATTCCCAAAACTTACTAACTAAAAAATAAGAATAAAATTAGTACGGTACAACGTGTGTTACGTCAAAGAGTTATCCATTATTCATAATTATAGAGATAAAACATATCACTAGAAAATAATACATCTTTATTACAAAATTCTATATCTGTTAAGTAAATGAAACTAAAATCATACACATGTAAACTATAAAAATATATGTATATCATATACAAACAAAATTTCTCAATAATAGGCGATTAACTAACTCCCTTATGTCACAATGAGATAGACCATGTAATTAATTAAACGCGGGACTCAAATCGTCATATTGAGAATGGGATTCAAAAAATAACTGAGAAGCATTATTATTCTCCAAGGCGTTACGCCCTTCCAATTATCTAAATAATTCCAGTGTTCGATCTCCCTTTTCAGGTCACCACTAATGTTTACATCACGTGAATTTTTAATGCCGCTTGAAATAGCTGCGTTGACCTCTCTGCAAAATAATTTTTTGCTGCCGGTATAGCTAAGTTCATTGACATACATTTACCTGCAAACCGTTGCAAAGTCTTCACGCTGACCTTCTCAGATTTCAAGATAAGCTCTCTCAATGCAATAAACGATAGTTTCTTATCTGAAGGCAAAGAAAACATTTTTGTTCTGAGTCAATAAAGAAACCTAAACATTTTATAGTCTGGGAAGGGTTAAATCTACTTTTTTAATGGATAGTGTGTAACCTAGTCTAGTAAGTAATTCCACTAAAGCATACCTGATTGTGTTTATATTTCCATGGGGAAGGTGAGGCTTATCAGATGCAATTAATAGCCGATCATCAATGTATTGTAAAGTCAAGATATCAAGCTTCCTGAGAAATGACGTAACTTGTATACCAATTGATTGATAAATAAAAGCGAAAGCTTTCCAGCCGAAAGGGAGTACTGTATAAGAAAAAAACCCAACCACCAAACTGAAAACCGCAAAAAGTTTCGGATTCCCTAGTAATCTTTACATGATCGTAGCCTGATTTGTCATCAAACGCTATCATCTCGACTCTTTTCGAAACCATTCGGGGTACATGTTTTAGATTTTCTAATTGAAACGGATTATCTTTGATCCATAGGTTAAGAAAGCGTTCATCGTGACAGAGTCGAGGTTTACTTGGCTCTATTGTTAAGGGCATGATTATACGAGGCAACACACATTCTCCGAGCTTTCCCCAAAGTCGTATCGAACCTGATTTTAACCTTTCCGTAATCTCTTTCTCAATAAAAGGTATAAATAATCGGCATCCCCATCCAACGTTACCCATGTTGGGTGCTTCCTTATATGTTGCAAGGCACTACGAGGATCAAACTGAACCTTTTTCTCCCATTCCGGAGTAGAAAGGTGCGGAAAATCAGAATTCTGTGTATTCACATCCTGGAATACAGAATAAATTTCTATACCAAAATGCAAGGTATACAAATATAATGGAAGCAACCAACTTAGGTAAAAAGAAAAGGGACAAGCTTAGCACCTGCAGTCCACGTGGTCTAAAGATCACTAGGGAATCAGTGTCCCCGGACAGAGTTGCTGTGTTGAAAATAAAATTATATAAAATGCATATTAAATTTATGCAAAAATATACTAATCTTAAAAAACTACAAATTATGATTTAAAGCACTAATTAATGAAAAACTAGATATAAAAAATGTTACAAACTAGATACAAAACTCGATACAATTATTTTCCCTTAGCGTTTTTCATCTTCTCACAATCCTTCACAACGTGATCATTCGAATTGCAGAAGAAACAATTTCCTCTTGGCCTCCACTGGCCATTTCTTTTTGCTAAATCTTTTAGGGCCTTGATTATGGTAAATACTAGTACTAAAGGGAAACATTCCCTGCTGCCATCCAGTGGGCATCTGAGGCATGAAATAGTTAGGCATACAGGTAGCAGGGGGTAAGCATTATCCAAGGGAGAAGTGGTTTTCATTTTTTCCATATGATTAGCTTTATTCCCTGTGATCTTTTGTTCCACTTCCTTTTCCTTGAAACATTTTGCCATTGCTTTTCCCACTAAATGAGAAGCTTTCCCCCTAGAACATTCAACGTTAGAGTGGCAACATTTATCGACCCCTGATGTCTCTGCGCTTGTCGCGCTAATTCATCGAATGTTTCTGCATCATCGTCGTTTTGCCTTCTGGCCTTTTTTGCCAACTCGTCAAGACTAAGGAGAATTAGAGGCTCGCTAGGGTTTGCCTGTAAAGCTAAATTTCTCACCTTATCTTTCAACTCTTTAACGTTATCTTCTTTTGACTTTTCTAGATCTGCTACTCTTTGCAGAAGATCATGTTTCTTCTTTTTCTTCTTAGGAGGAGGGTCTTCATCTCCCGAATCCTACAATCAATTATAATCTGTATTTAATGTCCCATTAAAACATTAATTACTATCATTTTCATTTAAAAAATATATTGAGCGTGCTTAATCATAATAAACCTTAGGGGGGAAAGACATAAATGTTAAAACATGAAAAACAAAACCGGGCATGTAACCTTGAAAAAACATCGAAATTACCACGATTACATCTGTTTTATTTTATGCACACGTACATAACTGTAGAGCGAAAACAACAGATAAATCTAAAGGGGGTGCGGCTTCACGTGTAAGCAAATTTTTAGCTGATAAAAGTGGTCACTAACCGGAGACGCTCTACAAGGTCGTACTATCGAAGAAGGTTTCTACTAAACTCTAGATAGAATATATATATTTACCTCGTTTTCTACATGACGCAGGTCCTCCCCCGCCGGTTGCCCTATCGTATTAGCTAAGATGACCGTTACATGTAGGAGTTTCTTCAAGTTATCCCCGTTAACAGGTGCAGCCGCAAGCTCTAGTATCTGCGCTGCATCCTCCCCAGTAATACTCTTGAAATGACGTTTGCAATAATCGTCTGATAAGTCCTCTGTACGAACTAGAGACTTTACTCTCCCTAGCTCTAACTGGGGTGAGTTCTAATATCCTTAAACTTCTTAAGGAGCTTCAGACCCATATTATTAACCGACTTCAAATCATGCCTCCATTTTAGGACCGTGGCAGGTGGCATCTGAAACAAAAGGGATAGCCACAAGAAAATTAGAAAAGCGTCCTCTAAGGAACACATTAATCCCAACTATATTATAGAGATAATATAGTAACTAGTAACTAGTAAAGAATATAACGGTATTCAAAAATAAAAGCCAACATTTTAGATAAAAATGACCTCGAGTGACAGCCAAACAAAGAAATGCCAATCTCAAGTGCCAATCAGGCTAAATATAACCAAGACTTCATCAAAGCCTTAAGAAAAATCACATCATAAACGAGAACTAATCAAGTCCTAAATAAGGGGAACACATCATGTTCCGATCAAAAGAAATAAAATTATATTTACCTTGGAGGTAGGCGATGTGTCCTCTCCTGTAGCACAATTGAAAGTGAGGCTTGTAATCGTACACACTTACACTTCACTGAGCATGTTAAGTCAGCAGATGATTGAAAACTGCATCAATAGCTGCTTCAAATTGACTGTGTTTTAACGGTACAGGAGTTGCCATATTTTATGGACAACACATAAAATTGTTTACTATGTAGCATTTTTTATTTTTTTATTTTCAAAGATCAGCTGTTTAGCATGTAAGCCTACGGAGCAGTCAATTACAAGACTGCAACCTTAAGAGACTTATTGCCCGATTCAGTAGGAAGTAGACATGATCACAACACAAGACAAAGAAATAATATTACACAAGTCAACACACGGACCCGTTTATATTCTGAATATTTCACCCAGCAACAACAAAACTATGGAACACTTTTAACTTAAACATAAGAAAATGTGAATCTCTATCATTATTCAAAAAACAAATTCGTACCCAAAATAGTAAGGCCCCAACGTATTATTATATAGGATATCGTTTTGGTCAAATTCTTCATGCTCGCTTAAGAATGGATTCAAGTTCATTGAATTCTCATCTATTCCTTCGTAATCTAGTAGACTCTCCACATTGTCGTTGTGGTGATATAGAAACAAATTCTCACTTCCTGTTATCTTGTCCCATATACACTGATTTAAGACATGAACTATTAGATTCTGTTTCAGTTCTTCCTGTCCAAGTTGACACAAAAACTTTGCTTTTTGGATCAACGGTACTCTCAGATGAGCAAAATAGTATTTTATTTAGTTTGGTGCAGAAATATATTATTAAAAGTAAACGTTTTAACCCTTGATGTTAATGCTTCATTATTCAATAGGAACCCAAGCATTTCACACTGTATACATTACAAAAATTCATGTTTATTTTTTTATTTTTTCTTCTTCTTCTCTTAAGTATTTTCCTCCTTTTTCATATTCATATATTTATTACAGAGCATGCCAGTAATTATATTTATGTATTGTTAAATAAGTTTTTTTATTTTTGTAAACGGAGACAGAGTTGTAAAAGCAAATTGCTTGTTTCTGAATCCTTAATATTAATTTCATTTATATAATATGGTTTAATGTTGATTTATCTGAATAAATATTGTTTAAACTAAGTTTTATACTAATAAAATCAAAATGTTATTAGGCTGTATTATGCAGTTAATAAAATGGCTCTAACAAAAACGAATAAATGTATATCCATGATTAAAATTATCAAAAACTTTACGTCTTGCAGAATTTTGGTTTTAGTTAGAAATTATTTTTATATACTTTAAACGAACTTGTTAAAATCTGTCAGCATTACACTTCTCAATTATCTTAGGGCATTACTGAGCAACACGAGCAACACTAAAAACCCAGATGATCGCAGGTCATCCGGAAGGATAAGCAGATCCTTCTCCACATGTGGCTCCGTTGTGTTGTTCATGTTAATTACAAATTCGGCGATAAGTCTCATTCGGTAACGCAGCCACAATTAAGGAAAGAGGATGGGGTTGCGGCTACCTCAATTGAAATTTGCGACAGGTATGTTCTATCTCGGTCAACCAACTCATGATGGCGTTCGTCAATCCTTTGAATGGATGACCATTACCGCTTGAAACATTGGTTCAATTTATTCCTTGTAAGTAACAATCCTTTATCAAAGACATCACAATAAATAACACAAGTTCTAGAATATCGTATCACCTGGTAGAGAAATACTCAATATGCAGGCGCTGCGGGTATTTGCTACAGAGAAATAAGAATTTCAATATTGGAAATTGGAAACAATTTCTTATGTCGCTTTTTTTCCGTGCACTTAATTGCAATTTCTAGATGTATAGGAAGATTTAAGTAAGACTTATCTGTAACTATATTATCCTTTTTTTCAATTTTAAAGTGACATACTGCGTTTAACATTGTAGTCAAACTTTTAATAATTTAGTGAGAGGGTGTCATCTTAATATCGGAACCTGCATTCAGAGGTTATGCCTGCTTGTATTTATCTTCATTTGAGCTCCTGTATGAATTCTGTCTAATATTAATAAAGAAATAAGACGATGCTTATGAAAAACACGCCCTCCAAGCGTAACAAATGTGTTTGCAATTAAAAAAAGCATATTGATGACAGCAGTTGCAAAGATTACGCCGGCCATTATTTTTTATGAAACATTTTGAACTACTTCTTTTAGTCTATCTTTAAGTTTCGTAAGATGAATACTATTGTAAATGGTTGATAATTTCAATATTCTGCACTATTGCAAGAGGACACAGACTTTGAGTGAGTGCACTCTTACGGATCTTAAGATTTTTTTAGTACTAGTATTAAATTCTGAATCACACCGTAGGTAGTTTTACAGTAACACAAAAGTCCGGCTTTGATTTATGTTTAAAGAGATATTTATAATTTTGAAAGAGTTTTCAGACCCAACAATATAGCGTCAATGGCACTTATTATTAACAAATCTATTATTCCTTTTGATTAGACTTATTGGAGTGTACTAAGGCTTAAAATGAATTGGCCATAACTAATGCTTTTATCTTTATTTTTAAGGGGAGTAGCAAAATAACCTTACAAAATAGAGTAGGATCACTTTGATATCATTACTGTATTTGTTAAAAAAAATCATCATAGTGATGGACCAATCGTACACAATCGCATAACAATCATCATAACAATACGTTTGATACAATTGCGTTAAACTATGTTTTCGAGGATAAATTGTAAGCAAGTGCCAGCGAGGTCGATTTAAAAACTGCATAAAAGGTCATCCGAACATGACCACTTATGGGATGGCTTTAGAATAAACGATCCTTTCACGAGCGAACAAAAATCTAAAGGAGCAAATTGAAAGATCTGATTTTATTCAGATTGAAATATGACCATAATTGACTCTAAGGTGTGTTTTTTCTTTGTTTAAAATTCACAATTAATGAATGACTATTATTTATTTTGAATTTATTGAACCACAAAATTAATTTTTGACTCTTCACATTGAATAATCCGCGAAGCGGATTATGTAAAATGTGAAGAGTCAAAAATTATGTTTATGGTTCAATAAACTCAAAATAAATTATTGTCATTCATTATAAATAAATTTCTGTCAAAAATAAGGCTCAAAGAGCTTTTTATATTATTTATATTAACAATAACAACGTACACACATGTTGGCGTATGAATACACAACGTCAGAGTAGGCGTGTCGCCATAAAAATTGACAACATTGAAAATAAAGGTAATATTTTTAACCAATCAGTAGACAGTAAATACACCAAATTTATTTATAGGGTTATGCATAGACATTATCGTTGTATTCACATTCCGATGAAAGATCTTTCGAATTCAGGTCGTAATTATTGACCGCCGGTACTTATTTTTCACGATTATTTTTCTCGCTAAACCTAAGACAACCGTTTTTATAGAATTTGAAAAAAAATACAAATAAAATAGAAAATAAACCGGATTAACTAAACATTAACATATATTCTGATGTAATACAGTATACGAATAAGTTTGAAACTTTCATCCTTTTCTCAAAAAAGAGGGGATATCATTATCATATATTTCAACATTATCTTCCTCGTACTTATCATTATCATTTCGTTGATTTCAGATGTATATTTAAAAAACATATTGAAAATATAAATTTGAAGAAAAGGAAAATCATGAAACATACCCGAAAACTAATTTCACATGACGTAAGTCCCATAAAAATCATCAATCATGACTTGAAAGTAAAATATTCTTATCTCGATTTTCTATGATAAAAGAAACAGCATATAAGTTATTCGTCAACTTAAAATTAAATCATTTAAGTTTTCATTTATAATTATATATTTTTTTGCTTAGCATCCAATGGCAAATATTTCATTCATAATAGCGAATAGAATAAATTAACAATGCATCCAATTTAACAAATATGTAACTAACGTTAGTGACCAGAATGTAGGACGGAAAAGAGACTGTAAATTTTGACTGGCCACAGGTCGCCTCATGGGTTGTTACAAGAATTTTTTAACGTCCAGAAAGCATACAACTTTCTGTACATTAGAAACAGGTTACAGCTTTTCAGTTTTAGTGTTGTGGTTTTGTAAGCGAAAATCGAAAACACTTTTAGATTTCGTTCTCGATTTCTCACAACGGATGGATTCAAATATACACGGAACATGAAAGTAGAAGTAAAGTCTGAAAACTTTGTACTCGACCATTAAGATATCAGAAAACTCAATATTAGTGTGAGATACAAACTATACTTCTGTGTCGTCTCAAGAAGACCAACTTAAAAATGGAAAAAAAAACAAAAAAGCAAGGATGCATTCTACAATGTTCTAATCACCAGTCTATTTTACGTATAATGAATCAAAGACAAATCTTATTTCAGTTGAACTTCTTCTATTTATATTCTTCATCTAATAATAAACGGATATTTTTCTTTTTTCAATAGTGGATACATTAAGCCCAAAGGATATGGAATCACAAATGATTGTAAAACATCGACGTTTTTATAAAAGAACTAATAATGGTGATTCCGAAGAATTAGAAGAACTTAAAATTATTCTTCGACATCACCTGCAATCGGATTTGGTTGGAGCTGAAAAAGAATTTCAAGAAGAATTTGACTCTTGTAAAGAAAAAGAAAATAGTACTTGGTGACTACGATTTCTTGATAGCAACACTATCGAATATTCACGACGAGGCAGTGAACATTCTCAAAGAATATCAAACGAAAATAACGAATTTAGGTTTGTATGAACAACTTTCTATAAACTATTTATCTAACTTTTCATCTAGTCAAAAGTGAATAATAGCCAAAGAAATCAAACAGCTTGATGTTCCGAAAGCAGAGACTTGGAAAAAAATTCACAATTTCGATTCGTTACGTTTATAGCATATTGATGATTAATTTACCATGATCAGACCAGTCAGACCAAAAATCAATATACCCAAGCAACTCCTTAAAGATATTGAGAGATATTTCACTTTGATCTTCTGGTTGAAAAAAAGGATGAACGATGTATAGCTCATCTAACGATAGGTCATATAAGCGTTTGTTTTTTCTTGATATCCGTCGTCATAAGAAATTTTTTAAAGATCTCCGAGGCTATCACTTAATTCGAATATTTTTTTAATTCAATTCAAAGGGTATCAGATAAAGGTTTGTTACACGTACCAACAAAAAAATGTGCATACATACTTAACATGTTCGCCATGAACAACTTAGAACATACGGGTTAAATGTCATAAATTATATACTTCTTGCAAACAGTAATAAAAAAAAAAGAAAAAAAAAAAAAATATACAGGGTTATTGATTTTATGAATTTTACTGTTATGTTTTTACCAAAATTTTAAAAGTTTCCGTTGTGACATCACAGTACCCAAATAGCACAGAGTACCCACATTGCATCCATTTATTAAAATATGTAGCGGAAATTTTACAAATTTTGTTAGAGACTAAACAATGTGCGTTTTTTTGATTTGACATTATGCATATCTTTCAACAAAGCTATATTTAGATATACACAAAACGTTCACAGTATATAGCAACAGTTGAAGTATTCACTGGAAAAGTAAAATCAACGGAAACGTCCACAAAAAGTCAACTTTTAAAAATGAGCTATTAAAATGTGTTGCATGCATTTCTTTAATAATAGTAAGCATGGACTATTGTCAAATTGTTCTTAATATTTGGAGAAAAAAAAGAAAACATCAGTTGTACTAACGAATCGCCTCTATAAAGAAATGTTGTTGTTTTTTTGTTGAATTTGAGTTTTTTAACAAAAGGTCTTAATTTTTATGATTTAATCTTATTTTTCATCTGTGAGTTTTCGGTTATTTGTTTTTGTTTTGTTGTACATTTTACAACTGTAGTCTCGAACATATCAAGTGTTGATTTGTACACAATGTATTGGTAATCTGACTTAGTCATTTAGTCACCAGGTTCTGTAGGAACATAGTTCTTATAATTTTGGTCATATTTTCTATATTCTGAAATTCATTTTTAGGACAAAAAGAATGGCATGGTAAAGTAGCTGACGATATAGTTGAAAGGCAGATTGAAAACAAGATGAAAGACTTTAACATCGATATTTCAAGTATTGCTGAGGAACACATTTCACGATTTAAGTCAGAGGTTTCGAAATACCCACTGCATAACTTGAATGAAGCACAATATGCAATTGAACCAAACCATAAATGAATGCGACACTTAATACGTGTAGACTACTACTGAATATTGTCATATTTGTTACCGGTATTCAAAAATCATAAAGTATGAACGCACACTTGATTTGATAATCTTCATACACTTGCTTTTTGAAGGGGAAACCTTCAATAAAGCATAATAAATATCATTGACCTCATAACATGTAATGCAGGTGGCTTTGAATTAAAAGCAAACAAAACATATTGTTTAACATCTATAAATAGACAATGAGGGTCGGTTGAAAACAAAACTTTACGATTAAAGAGATGATTTCAGCTTCCCAATTGTGAACTTTTCATTTCTATGTAGCAACATTCCAACAGCACCTGCATACGAAGTATATATCTCCCAATTGTAACGATATTCCCGGGCTTGTATTTCCTATCATGGATGTTTTCCTTGATAGATAGTTGCTGCTCACAAGGAAGCTATTAAACCAGGAGTTTCAAATGGTGAAGCTGAAATCATCCCTTCGTAAATTTTGCGGACGCCATCACGAGTTTTTTTTTACCGTTATGGAATATCTGTTTCATAGATGATAGCAGATATGTTCTTAATGTCGTCACTAAAATCCCGTCCCTTTTCACGAATGTGACCTACCGAAAAAAATGAAATAACAAAAATACCGAACTCCGAGGAAAATTCTAAACGGAAAGTCAAAAGCTTAAACACATCAAACGAATGGATAACAACTTTCATATTCCTGACTTGGTACAGGCATTTTCTTATGAAGAAAATGGTGGAATAAACCTGGTTTTATGACAGTCGTATAAATTTCATTATATTGACAACGATGTGTGAACAAAACAAACAAATAATGTCAAAAATAGGGATACAGCAGTCAACAATGTGTTATACTCTTAATCACTACAAAAACAAACAAATATGTCAACAAAGAAAAACAAAAAAGCATATAGACAAAGCACATTAGCAAAAACGAAAGACAAGAATACAAAAATTTACCATAGCACAATAGCACTATGACGGGATGTATAAGTACCGAGCCAAGTCAAATGAATATTTCAAAAAATAGACTCAACAGTAAAAGTAATAATTTACAAAGACAAATTAGACTTATAAGCGGATTTGTACTAACATGAGCAACACATGGGGTGCAACATATGGAGCAAGATCTGGTTACCCTTCTTGAGCACCTGAGATCACCCCTATTTTTGGTGGGGTATGTGAGGCTTAGTCTTTAGTTTTCTATGTGGTGTTTTTATTGTAATAATAATAATTTAATAAGTTTTTCACAAGACTTATATAGTTAGGAAATCTACCCTATTTAGATAGTACAGCGAAATTGCTATTCTTTCTATTAACATCCAAAATATGTTTTTTTGATTTTCAAAATGATGTACATTAGATGACAAACCATCCTACCAAATATATGTTCTTTTTGTCAAACTCGAACTGTTTCATAGAGTATGCGTTCATAATGTATTATTTGTGATAATAGTCCGAAAAATGGTCAAAGTCCAATAACTTTCGTTAAAATTTCAAATCAAGCTGTCGGTATAGTATGTTCAGAAAATATGATAGCACATAATCCTTCTATCAAATGCAAGCTTTCATCGTGTTGTATTCTTGTGTTTCGGACTGACGGACGAAAAATCTGATTGACGAGCGCAAGGACGGACGAAAGATATAATACTATATTCCTTGCGACGCGAGCGGCGGGGAAAACATGAAACAATCATTAGATATAGAATTATTATTAACATTAACATTAAGATTGGACAATTGTGATACATTTTTATCTCCGTTTTTTGTTCGTTTGCTTTTTACTCTAATGTGAAACCAGCGGCCAGTACTTCAGAAGTATGTGGCATGTCGTAAGGTTAACATAAACAGATCTCAGGATAGCAGCGATAACCCGGACCCATGAAATTCATTTAACAGCAAAAAAATAAATCATTTACCCTTCCTGTGCTACCGAGATCTGCTCCGGTTTTTTGGCGGGTTTCGTGATCCTCAGAATGTTTTGCACTATCAGGTATTGTGTAGATTTTTTTTATCATTTTGTTGTCTTTTTTATGTGAGTTTTGAATGTGCCTTTGATATTTTTTAAAAACCAATGTGCAACATTTAAAGTAATATGTAAGCAAGTACATCAGAACATAAATAAATTTGTGTTTATATATGACTATATATTAAAAGATGAAAGCTACAAATATTTGATGAATGTATTATAATTTATAACAGAAGAAGTATAGATTAACTGCTGCTTATTTTGTGTTTTCTTTCTGTGTGAAGAGGGTCATTTTAATTACCTGCGGAAGGTGACCGGAAATACATCACTTGATTCAAGCTAGTTCACTATAACTGCATCTCATTTTCTGATCTATTTTAAATTTTATTGATTTCAGATTTTGATTCAATTTTATATTCAATTTATATTATAGTTCATTTGTATTATTGATGAAAAGAAGTAGGACAACCAAAGTACATCTAAGTGCTATTTTTAAATTTTTTTTTACTGTTATTATAAATGCAGACTACAGTATCTTCTCGTGAGGATCCACATGATTTAATTATATATTTTATGGAAAAAAAACTTTTATAATGCAGGTGCAAACACTGTAATAATGTTGATTCTTAAGTTGAAGAAAGAATGACAATCATAATGGAAAAGGAAAAGACCAACAACAGCCCATATAAAATTTATAGAATACTAAAGATTACGTAGCACAAACTTAATCGAGACTCTGGAGTGAACTCAGATAGTTTGGAAGATCAGGCCTTACGGTCATAAACATTTCGAGCACGATTTTTATATTCAGACTACAAATTCAACAAATCATAATACTGGATTTTTTGTTTCGAGCATTAATTTTGTACTCCGAGTACCGAGTCAAGTATGACAGAGGGGCCAGATGTTTCTGCTCCACTAGCGAAATAATTAGTGTTGTTCACATACTTTAGTAGGCAATAAGATTTCACACCGTTGCAGAATGGTAGAATAGTCTAATCTTAAACTAAGGTATTGACAATTTTATAAACTCTTAGAATATGTGAATTGTCTTACCCTTACACAGGTCAAGATGTAATATTTTGAAATGAAAATACCAAAAGTATTTAGGACAGAAGATAGAAAAGAATCGTTTCAATTGGTTGCCTTTTAAAATAAGTTTTACAATATACCTAATTCTAAGACTCTGATATGACATGCTTCTTTCGCTTTGTAAACAACAGCGTGATAAAATTCTCGATATATCTATACTTAGCGCAGACTCAGAGATATACATATTGATGGCTGTTACTATTTACTTACCACGTAAATCCACATGTATCGTAACCTATGTGCAAACACTATGTCGATTTCGTTGTGTTCAAATTGAAATTGAAAAAGAAACTACAGAACCGTTATTCCTATTCTAATGCATAACAAAAAGAATTAATGCACAAGAGCTTAAAAAATGTATAAAATAAAAATAAAGTAAAATTCCGCGAAATTTCATGAATGCTCTTGGCGCATAAACGTCATGTCATACGAATGAAAACACTCAAGCTGAATGTTTTCCGTTACGAATACGCCCTAAGTTTGGATAATATCGCGTCAAAATGGAGTTTTGATGTAGGTGTTGTTTCATTTACTATTCTATTGCATTATTCGCACATTTGTGGATTTCAGCATGTCAACATGGCGGCTCACTCCTTAGTTACGACATGTCAACTGTGGATTTGACAGTAAATAGTAGCCAACGAAAAACAAATGTTTGGGTTAAAATTTATAAGGATTGAACAAAATTTGTCTAGTGGTTATTTAAGAAATAATTCATGCAAGACCTAGATTGATTTGAAATTTGTAGCTTTTATCTTACCGGGGGGTAAATTAGAACAGCCTTACCCACGGCAATCTTACCTTCGCTTCAGTTTTTAAATTACCGTATTTTTTCTATTAGAATCGAAATAATTCATGGAAGCCATAGATTTGTTGTACATTTACACATGGCCTGGGCCGTGATATTCGTTTATTTTATCCCTCGCTAACGCTCAGGATAAAATTCGAATACCACGGCCCAGGCCATGTGTAAATGTCCAACAAACTATGGCTTCCATAATTATTTCTTAAATAAAAACTTTTTTAAAAATATATTTAAAGATTAAAAATAATTTTATCTTTTGACAAACAATTATGTGAACCTAGAAATATTTTGTATACGAAAAAAAAACTTTGACAAAAAAAAGAAGAATTTGTATTATCTTACCAATGGTGTCTTTTCTTTTAATTTTAGTAACTTTTCATTTGCTCACATTTTTTTTTAGGCACCAAGTACCTTGAAAGCTGTATTAATAATTGCCAATCTTATTATACTTACATGATAATTGACCACTTATTACGAACACCTGTAACACAAGGAGTTTGGGAAGAGAAACTGACTATCAATAAGCATACAAAGGTGTAAATACGTGCTTAATTTGTTATAAAATGGAAAGGCATCTACGACGAAAATAAACTCATCATAGATACCATAATTAAATTGTGTATGCACGACGCGCGTTTTGTCTACAAACGTCTCAGTGACGGTCTCGAATAAAAAAGGTCAAATAAAGTACGAGGTTGAAGAGCATTGAGGATCTATACATTCCAAAAGGTTTTTGCCAAATACAGCTAAGGTAATCTATTCCTGGGGTAAAAAATTCTTAGTTTTTAAACAGTTGATGTAATTATGACCATACCAATGATAATTCATGTCAACACAGAAGTGCTAACTACTGGGCTGGTGATACCGTCGGGAAGGTTAATTTTACAGGTTTGTAGAAGTTATGAATTTTTGACCATTTTACAGTTTTATAAGATGTCTCAATGAGCTAAAATGGTCAAAAATTCATAACTTCTACAAACCTGTAAAATTAACCTTCCCGACGGTATCACCAGCCCAGTAGTTAGCACTTCTGTGTTGACATGAATTATCATTGGTATGGTCATAATTACATCAACTGTTTAAAAACTAAGAATTTTTTACTCCAGGAATAGATTACCTTAGCTGTATTTGGCAAAAACCTTTTGGAATGTATAGATCCTCAATGCTCTTCAACCTCGTACTTTATTTGACCTTTTTTATTCGAGACCGTCACTGAGACGTTTGTAGACAAAACGCGCGTCGTGCATACACAATTTATTTATGGTATCTATGATGAGTTTATTTTCGTCGTAGATGCCTTTCCATTTTATAACAAATTAAGCACGTATTTACACCTTTGTATGCTTATTGATAGTCAGTTTCTCTTCCCAAACTCCTTGTGTTACAGGTGTTCGTAATAAGTGGTCAATTATCATGTAAGTATAATAAGATTGGCAATTATTAATACAGCTTTCAAGGTACTTGGTGCCTAAAAAAAAATGTGAGCAAATGAAAAATTACTAAAATTAAAAGAAAAGACACCATTGGTAAGATAATACAAATTCTTCTTTTTTTTGTCAAAGTTTTTTTTTCGTATACAAAATATTTCTAGGTTCACATAATTGTTTGTCAAAAGATAAAATTATTTTTAATCTTTAAATATATTTTTAAAAAAGTTTTTATTTAAGAAATAATTATGGAAGCCATAGTTTGTTGGACATTTACACATGGCCTGGGCCGTGGTATTCGAATTTTATCCTGAGCGTTAGCGAGGGATAAAATAAACGAATATCACGGCCCAGGCCATGTGTAAATGTACAACAAATCTATGGCTTCCATGAATTATTTCGATTCTAATAGAAAAAATACGGTAATTTAAAAACTGAAGCGAAGGTAAGATTGCCGTGGGTAAGGCTGTTCTAATTTACCCCCCGGTAAGATAAAAGCTACAAATTTCAAATCAATCTAGGTCTTGCATGAATTATTTCTTAAATAACCACTAGACAAATTTTGTTCAATCCTTATAAATTTTAACCCAAACATTTGTTTTTCGTTGGCTACTATTTACTGTCAAATCCACAGTTGACATGTCGTAACTAAGGAGTGAGCCGCCATGTTGACTTGCTGAAATCCACAAATGTGCGAATAATGCAATAGAATAGTAAATGAAACAACACCTACATCAAAACTCCATTTTGACGCGATATTATCCAAACTTAGGGCGTATTCGTAACGGAAAACATTCAGCTTGAGTGTTTTCATTCGTATGACATGACGTTTATGCGCCAAGAGCATTCATGAAATTTCGCGGAATTTTACTTTATTTTTATTTTATACATTTTTTAAGCTCTTGTGCATTAATTCTTTTTGTTATGCATTAGAATAGGAATAACGGTTCTGTAGTTTCTTTTTCAATTTCAATTTGAACACAACGAAATCGACATAGTGTTTGCACATAGGTTACGATACATGTGGATTTACGTGGTAAGTAAATAGTAACAGCCATCAATATGTATATCTCTGAGTCTGCGCTAAGTATAGATATATCGAGAAGTTTATCACGCTGTTGTTTACAAAGCGAAAGAAGCATGTCATATCAGAGTCTTAGAATTAGGTATATTGTAAAACTTATTTTAAAAGGCAACCAATTGAAACGATTCTTTTCTATCTTCTGTCCTAAATACTTTTGGTATTTTCATTTCAAAATATTACATCTTGACCTGTGTAAGGGTAAGACAATTCACATATTTTAAGAGTTTATAAAATTGTCAATACCTTAGTTTAAGATTAGACTATTCTACCATTCTGCAACGGTGTGAAATCTTATTGCCTACTAAAGTATGTGAACAACACTAATTATTTCGCTAGTGGAGCAGAAACATCTGGCCCCTCTGTCATACTTGACTCGGTACTCGGAGTACAAAATTAATGCTCGAAACAAAAAATCCAGTATTATGATTTGTTGAATTTGTAGTCTGAATATAAAAATCGTGCTCGAAATGTTTATGACCGTAAGGCCTGATCTTCCAAACTATCTGAGTTCACTCCAGAGTCTCGATTAAGTTTGTGCTACGTAATCTTTAGTATTCTATAAATTTTATATGGGCTGTTGTTGGTCTTTTCCTTTTCCATTATGATTGTCATTCTTTCTTCAACTTAAGAATCAACTTATTACAGTGTTTGCACCTGCATTATAAAAGTTTTTTTTCCATAAAATATATAATTAAATCATGTGGATCCTCACGAGAAGATACTGTAGTCTGCATTTATAATA
The DNA here is from genome assembly GCF_021869535.1 of Mytilus californianus. NCBI lineage: Eukaryota > Metazoa > Mollusca > Bivalvia > Mytilida > Mytilidae > Mytilus > Mytilus californianus. Next base: position 22,792,802 of record NW_026262679.1, on the reverse strand, counting down.
ACAGTAAAAAAAAATTAAAAATAGCACTTAGATGTACTTTGGTTGTCCTACTCCTTTTCATCAATAATACAAATGAACTATAATATAAATTGAATATAAAATTGAACCAAAATCTAAAATCAATAAAATTTAAAATAGATCAGAAAATGAGATGCAGTTATAGTGAACTAGCTTGAATCAAGTGATGTATTTCCGGTCACCTTCCGCAGGTAATTAAAATGACCCTCTTCACACAGAAAGAAAACACAAAATAAGCAGCAGTTAATCTATACTTCTTCTGTTATAAATTATAATACATTCATCAAATATTTGTAGCTTTCATCTTTTGATATATAGTCATATATAAACACAAATTTATTTATGTTCTGATGTACTTGCTTACATATTACTTTAAATGTTGCACACTCATATTAAATTGGACTTATAAGATAACCCAAACAAAAACCTTTTTAAATTATCTATAAACAGTATTTGCATTTATTATTCCCCCTAGATTAAGCAGATGCTTAGCTATAGACTATTACCACCCTATCTCAATACCCTCCGGTTGTTAGATTTCTTTTACAACATTTTTTTAACCTTTAATGACCCCAAATAACGTAAATTAAACATCCTTTAAATAATTTGAATTGTTTTCTCATTTAATTGTTATTTACTTTAATTGGTATTTCTATTGCTATCTTATTCATTTGCTATCTAATTGCTATCTCATTCAATAATGTCAATAAAATAATCTTTAATCCGCGTATCTTCTGCATGGATTTATGTGATTGGAATATCGGTAAACTACTGTTGCTTTATTTTAGCCATTTAGAACATGAAACGTTAATTACCTTTCCAAATATGTATTTTTCATTAAAAACAGTTAACTTCTGGAGGACACATGGTTCACTTCCATTTGTAGCCTTATTTCATAAGAATTTATATTGCTGCTCAATTTCAAATGAATTTGTTTATAATACTGTTAAGTAATGTTAAGTAGAACGCATGAATAGCCAATATCAAATTTTCATATAAAATTTTAGAAATTCATATCTTAAATCGATATTGATACACTTCCATTGTCTTCGTGCTAAATTTAAAAATTAAATACAACAAAAGCATGGCAAAGAAAAGACATGCAACAGTTGGCAACACACTAAATTGAACCCTATATTCTGAACAACACGAACCCCTGCAAAACAAAGGGGCACTCAGATGTGCCTTAGAAGTAAATACAGATCAGGCTCCACATTATGTACTTATCGTGTAGCCCATGGCAGGCACACATTCAATAAGTCACACTAAAGCATCATTAGCTATGCTAACGACAAAGTAATAAGGAAAAATCAGTAATGTTTATGTTTTTTTTTTTGTTTTTTAACATTTACATAAGTGGAATATTAAGCTAATGATTTGCTATAAGTAGGCAGTTTGGTTCGATTTCTTAAAAATAAGCTCAAACCAATCATTGAGAGATTCTTATTTACCAAGACAACAAAAGGTAAAGGTTTGAGTTTGTGTGCATGCAACCTTTGATTTGATTCTTAATTATAGATTGGTTGTGCATTTGTTATTTCAAAGAAAAGAAGCCAACAAGAAAAACCATTTCGTTAATTGTATGTACTGGTAAAACGATAATTTAGTTATGTTTTCAATCAATGATATGCATTAAACAACCAAGGCATTTGTAAGTATATCATTTCGTTTGAATTTTATATTGATATTTGTATTTATATCGACAGTCTTCTCAGGTCATCACGATGGTTAATGACATGGCTTATAGTCCTTAGACACGCATAAAAAAATGATAGATTATTATGAGTTCATGCATTGCTCATTGTATTCTAAAGAACTTGTGTTATTGTTGTATATATTCTACAATGTTTTAAATGAAAGAGTTTGACTCAGGTCGGTAGTTATCAATTTGGCACCTTAAAGCAAAACCAATATTTACATATATATTTGAAACAGAAATATTTTTAGAGTAATAAAATAAAACTTAGTTTTCCTCGAATGACGTAAAAGATAACATTTGAAATGTTAAAAAAGAAAAAAATCATTCTGACAAAAGAGATGGACGATACCAAGGGGCATTTAAAACTCATGAGTCTAGAGAAACTGACTAGAATCATTGCTTCAAAAACTAAAGACTGAGCAACACGAACCCCACCATAAACTGGTGGTGACCTCATGTGCTCTGAAACAGACCCTACTCCACCAGTGGCATCAAGGTAACTACAGATTCGGTGATAAGTCTCATCCGGTAATGTCACAATCGAGGAAAGACGACGAATGTAATGATTACGACAATAACCACATATCGAATGGTCATCTGTGACACAAATAATCTAGCACGGTCAACAACAAACTCGTGATGGCGTCTGTAAAACATTTCTAAGGAATGACTTCTACTTTACCATTTGTCCCCTGATGCAATACCTTGCAAAAAGTAACCATAGGCCTCCATCAACGAAATCATGACAGGAAAGCCAGCTCAGGGATATCATATAAACTGGGAGATCTATACTCCATATGCAGACGATGCTGAAATGTTGCTTCACACAGATGAACAGTTCACAATTGGAAAGCTGAAATCGTACCTTTTGTCATAAAATTTTGTTTTCATCCAACTCGCATTGTCATTTTCTACATGTAAATAAGTTAAAATACGAAAGCTTCCATTTTATTGGTAGTCTCTAACTAAGTATGAATGATCTTTCTGATTATCGTAATTTTTGTACAAAGAAGATGAAAAATATACAGTTGAAAACTACTGTCAATATTTAAATTTAGTAGATAATAAGTCTCTACTTTATGTTTCTTTTAAATACTGGATAAATGTATTGTACATATAAAATCTCATAAATTTTATATACCAAGTATTGTTAGAGGTTATTCGTTATCTCAATAAAACGTTTACATTGATCACGTTTTACGTCATAGTCAGGAAAGGTAAATATTGACCAAGACCATAGAACATTTATTAATGCATTTATAAATGTTTTAACTGAGGTTGCATAATATTTCATAATTTTCTATTTCAAAGAAGAGGACGATTTAAATACTTATTGTCTGACATTTAAAAATATTGAAATGTTCTATGAATAGTTCTTTATCATTAACGCAGGTATTTTAAGAGTTTTCATGTCGTTATTGTCAATGATAAACCGAGTTTAATTGTTATATTTGGTATAAGTCACAAATGAAAAGCCTTAATAAACTTGATATAACTTTGAAAATATCTATCCATTTCTTTTCCATATTAAACAAGAACGTTATGGTTTTCAAAGTTCTGTAGTCACACATACTCCGATGTAAGACTTTTGAACAGCGGTATACTACTGTTGCCTTTATGTATGCCCAATATAAAAGATGTTTGGTAGTTGAATTCTTTATCGAGTAAAGCTACACGGAACCACATGTCTCGTTTTCTTTTCTTTGTCGTTATTTGATGCTATTAAGGAGTAAACTTACATAGTTTTCAACAATTGGTGTACTTGATATTCAACTATTTATTAAATACTTATATACTAAAATACTAACTATTAAACGATTCGACCATATCACAGATAGATGCAGTCTACGTAATTAGTATTGCACTTGCTGTTTTGTCCCTTATATGACTGAGTTGGTCGTATCATTTAACCCCCTATTAGCCCATGATCGATATGGCTTTCTATATTCTTATTTAAAGTAGAATTATGCACTCGCTTCCTACTTTATGCTTGGTTCATTGTGTAGTTTTATGTTGTGACAAAGCATAAGCGAGTGAGCGAGAACGGTCTTCTTATTTTAAAGTTATATTAAACTTCAAATTTAAAAAAGATTTAATATTTATTATTCTTAAAAGTCTAACAATAAAAACAAGTGTAAGTGAATTTTCCTGTTAAAGGAAATCCTTTACATTATCAAAATCGTGTACTGCTATTGAATTATTGTAATCCCGTACACTAATTTGTAAATTTTTCCCCGTATGCAGTGCTTTTACCTACGAGTCTCTTGTTACAACTTCAGCGACCGCACAGTGTAAATGCGAGGGGAAACCCGTGATAAAAGAATGTAAACAAACGTGCGCTAGAGGGTAAATAGTAATAACTGGTTCTTAGAGAACAAATATAATACAACAAATCATTTAACAAGTGTTTACGAAAAGTTTAATTAAGAAATGGGAACGCATGCAAAATATGACAAAAAATATCGTGGCTCCATCAATTCGCCTTATTGTCACTTGCTCCACTTGCTCTGTGTTGATTTTTTTTATTAATGTCACGATCCTGTAAACTTCGGCAAGAAACTCGAAAGTCAATTAGCTTACGATCAACAATAAATGAATGAAATATTATTTGTCGATAATTTGTTATAGATTCGTAATAAATATAAAGAAAACGTGCATACAGGACTTAGTTAAGTATATATATGCATTTATTGGTTCCATTATTTTGATAACATCTAAAATTACAAGAAACTCGTTTCATATGACTTTAATTAGATTAAATTCTTTTTGTATTGGCCCGATTTTCTTTTGTCGTTTTCACAAACCTTTCCCCCTTTCATCTCCTTTATAGTTTTTTTTATTGAATTATATACAAATATTTTTATTCATATTATACATGTGTTATAGATATATATATTTATAAGACACCGGTACCTTATCAGAGTCTCGTTAACATTTGAATAGTACAATTCATCATCATAAATTTTACATGGAGGTTCTAAAAAAGAAAATCACGAATTCACCAACATTCCAACTAACTCCATTTTCGGAAAATGACATCTGTAACAAACATAAACTTTTAGCTACCTCTTTACAAGCAGAACCAAATACAACGAAAGTTCCGACTATGTACTGGCTTCCGAAGCTGCACAAAACTCCTTACAAATATAGATTTTTTTCGTCTTCAATCCATTGTTCCACTACTAAACTATCTATTCTACTTACTAGTACACTTGGTACAATCAAAAACCTGGTAATAAATTGTTCAAATAAGGCCTTTGAAATTAGTGGAATTAATTACTTTTGGTGTGTCAAAAATTTGTTGGAAGTATTTGATAAATTGCATGCTTATATTGGTGATTTTGATTCTGTTCAAAGTTTTGATTTTTCTACCCTATATACCACTTTGCCTCATAATCTTATCAAGAAAAAAATCACACACCTGATTAAATGGACATTTAAAAAGTCGGAATGCGAATATATATGTTCGAATTCTTTTAGGTCATTTTTTAGTAACAACAAACAAGAGAACTATGTCAATTGGACTTGCTTTGATACTATAACTGTTCTTGAATTTTTACTAGATAACATTTTTGTTCGCTATTGAGATTCCGTATATCGTCAGGTTATCGGAATTCCCATGGAACTAACTGCGCACCACTTATTGCGGACCTGTTTCTGTATTGTTATGATTTACAATTTATGACTAAAATCAGCAAAAACCCATCGAAAAAACATCTGATTCAAAAATTTAATAACACTCTTAGATATTTAGATGATATATTTGCTCTCAATAATGACGACTTCAGTATGTACACTAAAGAGATTTATCCTGCCGAACTGAATTTAAATAAAGCTAATACTAACAATGAACACTGTCCTTTCCTGGATCTTGATATCTATATTTTTAACGGGAGGCTTAATACCAAAATTTATGATAAAAGAGATGATTTTTTATTTCCTATTGTTAATTATCCATTTTTAGATGGTGACGTTCCCTTGTCACCATCTTATGGTGTTTATATATCTCAACTTGTTCGATTCGCTCGCGTATGTAACAACGTATTTGATTTCAACGAAAGAAATCTCTGTATTACTGAAAAATTATTACAACAGGGTTTTCGATATCACAAACTAGTCAAAACATTTCCTAAATTTTATCATCGGTACAAGGACATCATTCGTAAATATAAATCAACATGCAGACATCTTATACGTTCAGGTATTTCACATCCAATATCTTATGGTAATATTCTTTACAAAGCACAAAAATGTCGGCATTCACCTCAAAAGCTAATCAAACCTTTAAACAGACTTATTTGGAAGGGATATAGTTACGATACTGTTGTCAGGTCATTAATGATTGCATATTTTGGTATTAATATTGATTCACTCATAGGGTCTTTGCATCGGAAATAAACACATTTATTCTAAAACAAGTTGTTGGCATGATACGGGTTATGTTCTTCTCATATATTATGATACTAAACCCCTAACGGGAGGGATTGTACCTGATTTTCATATGATGAAGACATAATCTTTCAATCAGTTTAATTGAGGTCTGCAGCTGGCATGTCAGTAACTGCTAGTAGTCCTTTGTTAATTTATGTATCATTGTCATTTTGCTTAGTTTCTTTTGTTACCTATTCTGACATCGGACTCGGACTTCTTTTGAACTGAGTTTTACTGAGCGTATTGCTATGTGTTTCTTTATTCTACATTGGCTAGAGGTATAGGGGGAGAGTTGAGATCTCACAAAACATGTTTAACCCCGCCGCATTTTTAACGCCTGTACCAAGTTAGGAGCCTCTGGTCTTTGTTAGTCTTGTATGTTTTTTTAATTTTAGTTCCTTTATATGTTTTGGAGTTTAGTGTGACGTCCATTTTCACTGAATCAGTACACAATTTTATTTAGGTGCCAGCTGAGGACCACCTCCGGGTGCTGGATTTTCTCGCTGCGTTGAAGATTCATTGGTGGCCTTCACTTCGGCTGTTATCTGCTCTTTGGTCGGGTTGTTGTCTCTTTGACATATTCCCCATTTCAATTCTCAATTTTATTCATGTTAGATAAATACTTTATTCGCTAAAAACTAAATACAAGATTTTGCCATTTGATTAGGGACTTTCCGTTTTGAATTTTCCTCGGAGTTTGGTATTTTTGTTATTTTACTTCTGACAGAGAACGTACAATTACAATATAGATACGAATACAATAGTTGAGGGTAAACAGATGCAGTACGATAATTTAAAATGAAGTACCACTTTATGATGAAATATGTATAATAAACGGTTAAACTAAATATGAAGAAATCAGTCTGGTGATTTACGTGTACACGGAGGAACTAACCTTTTTATCAATACACTTAATGAATAAACATAGTTTTCTTAAAACTGATTGTTTCTTAGTATTAAACAGTGAGAAAATTGACATGTAATTTGGACTATGTGAACATTTTCTTTGAAGACATAATTTATGTTTGTTCTGCATTTGAGAACAGCAGAACAAATAATGAAATTCCTCACCTGTATCAGTACATATGTTAGTACATAATATACGTATTAACAAAATAGGTAAGTTAATAAATATCCTATTCTAGTTATTGTTTAAAATAAATTAAAAGCAAAAAGCTTTTGTCTGCTCTATGGTCGGGTTGTTGTCTCTTTGACACATTCCCCATTTCCATTCTCAATTTTATTAATGATTTCTGTATTATAAGCACACATATAAAAGGCCAATATATCTATATATATTGTTTTTGCAACAAATCTAGTAATGGTGTCAGATTTCCGTTGTTTACATTCCATTATTTCATAATGCTGACAATTGTTTTCTTCAAACATTTCAAATTCATCAATTTGTTTTGTTTTTTGTTCTTGCATATAATAAACTTTATCCACTGTTCAAAAGTAAAATAGTCAGAAAATCATTAATACCATAACTTTTTTTTACAAGTATCATATATCCTTACAAAAGCGTAATAACCGATATAATATGATGTCCTATTCTAATTTTATCTAGTAATAGTTGTAGTTTATCCCAAAATGATTCCAGATATTTTCATGTTAAATAGAAATATTCATAATCTTCAATAACATTACACATATGACATGAAGGACTATTTTCCAGGAGAATAGAAATTGATTGGATAACAGTATGTAATGCAGAAATTTCCACCTTAGCATTTGCATTTTTGTCTCTTGTAAATAGTAAAAAATAAAATAGAACATTTGCTCTCTTTTCTTTGGTTGGTGATCTAAAAAGTTCTGTTTTTTGCATTTTTCACACTCTACTGCTTTGTCACAATTTCTGTTCAAGAGGGATAGATAATGTCTAGAAGATCATTTTTGTTTTGGCACTTTCTTCAGTTTGAACTAAGAATCAGTTGCAACATTTGATTTAATTGATTCTTCGTTTGTAAGCTCATGTAACTACTGTATCGGTTTTACTAATTCAGATTATTCTGAAAACTAATTAGCATGCGAAGATATTTTATCTTATATCATATTTCAGTATGTTTTCCTTTGCCACCTATTCTATCATTGACAAATAGAACCGTGTGTTATCCAATTATTGAAGATAAAACCCTTTTCATTTATTTTGATACATTTATTTCCCCTAAAGGATTTGATGTCGAATTTTCTTTTATGGAAATTAAATTAGTTCTTTTTCAGATTTTAAAGTTACTCATGTTTTGATTATGTTTATATATAGTTCAGGAACATACTCTTTTAATTTATTAATTAAATTCATATGTCAAATTTCATTTTGAATATAAAAATTCTTGTCCAACTTGTATAACTTTCCAATAAGTGACGTGTCAACATTATCTATGAGTCTTCTTACCCAATTAATCTCAAACGGTCATAATAATCTATATTTCATAAAATAACGAGGTCAAATTTGTTAGCCGGCATGATGTTAAAATGACAAATCAAATAATTCAACTTTATATATAACTAATATAGAATTGGAATTCGCTAATCCAAAATTCGTCGAAAGGTATTAACTGCAAAGTTTTTAAGATAACTGCGAATTTGAGGAATTTTTTAATATTTTGGACTTTAAAGATGCCGTTGTTCTCTGTCGATTTCGAACGACTAATAACAAATTGCCGATTGAAACAGGAAGGTGGCAAAACGTATTAAGAGAAAACCGTTTTTTTCATCAATGTAACAATCGACAAATTGGAGACGAATATCACTGTATATTTGAATGTACTTTTTTCGATCAAAAACGTAAAGCGTATTTATCCTCCTTTTTTGTACAACGACATAATACAGTTAAATTCTCTGAACTTATGTCGAGTACACTTAAACCAGTCCTGAAGAAGCTTTGTTCATTTATAAAAAATATTAATACTTGCGTTTGTCCTCCTGGCTAGTGACTTTTGTAACCTCTCTCCCAATGTTTTGTATATATTGTAAATAGTTATTGTTGTTATCTCTGTACTGATGTCATGCATTGGGTTTATGAGAATAAAGATATATATATAGGACAATGGTGTTGATTAAAATTTACACTAACCCAGGCCTTTTTGTTTTCCACATAACTAATATTACCAATAATTAACAAGTTCCGGGTCGATGGATTCAAACAGAAAGATTTTGAAAGCAGAGAAAACTGTGCACCTAATAATCAGCATGACTTTATCAGATGACAATACGAAAACTAAAAATCAAGGCTAAAAATAAGGCGTAGGTACTTTAATTCAGTCAGTGAACCACGATGTCGCGGGTGTGTTCTAGTCTTTATGCGTTTACTTTTCTACATTGGCTAGAGGTATAGGAGGAGGGTTGAGATCTCATAAACATGTTTAACCCCGCCGCATTTTTGCGCCTGTCCCAAGTCAGGATCCTCTAGCCTTTGTTAGTCTTGTATTATTTTTAATTTTAGTTTCTTGTGTACAATTTGGAGTTTAGTATGGCGTTCATTATCACTGAACTAGTATATATATATTTGTTTAGGGGCCAGCTGAAGGACGCCTCCGTGTGCGGGAATTTCTCGCTGCATTGAAGACCTGTTGGTGACCTTCTGCTGTTGTCTGTTCTATGGTCGGGTTGTTGTCTCTTTGACACATTCCCCATTTCCATTCTCAATTTTACTTAATATTGCTTGTTTAACTTTTTCTGTTTTAATGATTCATTTAAAACTATATATATATTACCTTTTTAAAGGCCAGGTATTCTTTATCAATACCCGATCTGATGTAACATAAGTGATATTTGGTCGGATTAATGATTTGACAAGAATTTTCCCCCTATCAGTATATCTACATTTAATAGGGTAATTGATCTGTTTTTGTAAAAGTTTAAAGGTTGAATTTCTTGTAAGTTAGGGTAATTGTGCCTAGCTTTTGAGAATTTATCAATTCTTGATTCTCATGGTAATTATCAAAACCATTTACAAGATATTGTAAGTTGAACCAAGAATTTCTGTAAATTCAACTGGTAAACCATTATTACCAGGTGTTTTATTTAATTTCATTTTAAAAGCGGTTTTTGTAAACTCCTCTATTGTCAGCTTTCCTTCAATTTCATTCCCTGCGTTTGTACTAAATCTGCTTTTGGACTAAATCTGCTAATCCACCAAAGTTCAAATGAAGTGGATTGAAGCAATTAAAGGCAAGCGTACGGCCTTCAACAATGAAAAAAAAACCCATACCGAATAGTCAGCTATAAAAGACCCCGACATGAAAAATATGAAAAAAATCAATTGAGAAAACTAACGGCTTAATTTATAACAAAACAATTCACGAAAAACAAATATGAAAGACATACACCAACGACAACCACTGAAATACAGATTCCTGACTTGGGACAGGCATATAAAGAATGTGGCGGGGGTTAAACATATTAGTGAGCGCTCAACCCTCCTCTAATCTTGGAGGTTACTTTCATAAATTTCGTTTAAAAGCTTTAATAGGTACTTGAAAACAAATAACATAAAACAACATAAAACAAAAGCACTGTAGACAAACCACGAGTAACTGGACTATACTGACAATATGTGAAATGTACCGAAAATACAGAATTCAAACCACCAACGATAAGACATAACACAATATCCAACTAGACTTACAAAAGAAACATCATAATTATATACATGAATGCTGAATGTAAAAATACCGAGACACGTCGTATAGCAATGCGAAATCACACTCAGCAAAACAGTCATGTTCTGGAATAGGTCATGTTCGGTACTAAGCAGACCAGACGACGTAGATGATAAATACAGAATTCAAACCACCAACGATAAGACATAACACAATATCCAACTAGACTTACAAAAGAAACATCATAATTATATACATGAATGTTGGATGTATAAATACCTAGACACGTCGTATAGCAATGCAAATTCACACTCAGCAAAACAGTCATGTTCTGGAATAGGTCATGTTCGATACTAAGCAGACCAGACGTGGTAAAAATGCCGTTAGTGAGTTTAGACACCGACACATCGTATAGATCAATCAATTTTTGATGGTGTCCATAAAATTTACGCAGTATCATTTTTAATCTTTCCTCCTTATAACTCTGTTTAAGCAGTTTCTGCGTAAGGAGCATACTCCTGTATATGAAGTCCGTTTAGTGTGAACATGCACGAGCATAACGTATAAACTGAGATATGTAAACACCATACGTTTGGGCAGAGGGTTTGTTACTGCTGAGAAATGGAAAATTGATAATTGGGAAGAAGTCGTGACACGATTTTTAGTTATTTATTTTCTTAAAATAATATTATTCTTAAAACATGTATCATGTGTCATGTATTTGGGCAGTCAAAACATGATCAATTAGTATTTATAGGCTATACAATACTCTGTGTTTCAGAAGGATGTTCGCTACACTTGTTTTTGACTTTTTGTGAGGTATTTGAAATCCTGTAGTTTTATCCATGTAGTCCCAATAAAAAATTTGCCCGCTAACCCCTACTTTTCTTTTCATAATTTTATTCCATATAGTTTAAAAAGTCATTTTTTTAAATCTTATAAAATTCATAGTTTTTGAATGAAAAAAATGTGCCAATGTTAGACGTATGAAAAATCTAGAGAGAATCATTTCCCGCCAAATTTCTAATGGCTTATATCTCGAGAACAAGTGCACGGACCCTCAATTTTTTTCTGCTTTTTTAGTTTCTTTATCTATATGCTATCAATTTATAACAGTTATTTAAAAAGCTTGTTGTTTTGAAACAGAGTAGCAAACATCCTTGAATTAGATAGCGATCACGAAACCGCAGTGACGTAACTGGTGCCTAGTCGATAAAATGTCTCAAACTTAACGATGTCGCACACTTTTCTTAACAATTACACGATGGACGGTATTATCAGCAGTTTTCCCGATAACTGCCAAACATATGACATTTGACCTCATCAAATTTGACCCATTGAGTGTAGAAAATAACCTAGAAAAGACATTAATTCTTTATCCGAAGATTTCAACATAGACGATTTTTCAACCAATACCGATCGGCTTGTAATCACACAGAGGGTTCAGTTGATAAATAAATTTTACAAAGCGCTTTCTGCAATTGTTTTTTAGAATTTGTTAAGAAAACTTCTACTAGTATAGAATGTATATCTTCCGAATTATTGGTGATCAAATAATCCACAGAAAATTGATTTTATCTGTGTTGCAGTAACGTTATAGATATGCCACAGAAGCAGGAAAAAGTTATATTTAACTTCCCTTTAAAAAAATTTCTTATTTTTTGTTTGTTACGGAGGACCTTTTTACGCATATATGTTATCATCCAAATTAATACCTCCATATATATATGTTTTGGTTGTAAATCATAAATGACACTTTGACACATCTGGCTTCCTGTTTTCTGCATTTGGAAAAATTTTGTCCCACAGTTACAATAGACTGCAAATATTTGTATAACTCAAAAGAGTCTTTAAATATCACTTTATTTCTTTTCCCTCTACTTTGTTAACCTTTATTGTAGGCTGTTGTTTTAGTATTTAAATGTTTACACCTACCAAGTGTAAGATAATAATAAACCAATAGTGTATTTTATTCAAATTTAATTTCAATGACCTATGAAAATCATACATTATTAGGAAAATATCTTATGCTAAAATAATGATAATGGTCATACTAAATATATCTTAAATATACAATACAATCCAGACTCTTATAAATCTTACTTATAATTATAGGCAATGTAAAATAAAATTCCCATATTTTCAGCCCTATCCCCAAATAATTCTTAGCATGTCAGTGCCAATCTGTCTAAGAATCAGGCAGTGGTAAAAACATGACCAACAAAAACCCACTCAAGTTGACATTAATTTATGTTCAAAATGTATAATGGTGCACGAATATAACATTCGTTTCCTGTCCTGTTCTGGTAATTCAAGATATAATTTGGTTGAAATGCACTGATTCTTACAAAGAACGGCACTTAATGCGTGCATATATACCAGCAAAATGCTTGAATCTAGTAACATATGTGCAACGAATAATTCTGGTTAGATGTATGTCAAAAACATTTATATATATATGAATGATATTTTTTATTGGGATCAATCTGGGTTGAACATGAAAATGTATACATGTAACATAAACAACATAAAAAATGCATAAATAATATAGATCACACACAAGATTTGCAAGACTCTAAATCACTCAGTTTTGATTCTGAAGGTTTTCCTTCCTCATTTCAAAAGTTGAAGAGCCTGACCTCCTTGAAATCTGAGGGTGTTGATGGTGAACTGTTCTAACATATTTTTTTCATATTTTATACGAAACAATTGGTTCAAGTGACACTTTCTTTATTTGTAATCAAGTTACCTTTACAAAAATGATCAATATTAAACAGATTAAAAGAATTAATAAAGCATATATTGCATTACTCCGTTTATGTCTGCTTAATTTTTGAAGAAGAAAAAAAGAATACTTAATATTAAATCGTAAACTTACGTGGATAAACAATAACAATTGGTATCAAAATAGCAAAGATACAAAACCAACACCACTTTATCATCAGGACGCCAGGTGAATCGTTGCACTAATGAAATTAAACTGCAAATTATGTGCTAATTTGGAATAATTTTAACTCATCCTTTCAGCTAACCTTTAAACTGCTTTATATACGATACTGAATTTTCTCATTTCACTATTTTTGTTCAGGTAATTTCAATATAGTATTGTCACGTTCTATCTAATGAAACTTTAAAAATTATAAGAACATAGACGATTTGACATTCCATGTAGATTTGTGTTCAATAATAGCAATTGTATCGATGAAATACAAAAGTAATTATTATCTACTTTAAAATCAAAACAGTACTAAAAACGAAAACAAGATTGCTAAGCAGAAGCGAAATGTCCTTTGTCGCTATGTGCTAGTATTATATGATATTCTCATGAGTAGACTATGAAGCTATGGTCGCCCTTATCAACAGAATAAAATATAAATTATTCACTACCAAAACAATGTGTTGAGAGTTCAATGTATTAACTACATTGATATGAATGACCATATTCATAAGCAAGCCTTTTAAAAATATCAACACGATACTTTTCAAAACAGAAAATCTCGTGCATAACTTATGTAGTAAAATATCGGTAAAAATGAGGACTAATATTTTTACTGAATACAAAAGCTTTTGAACAATAATCCTCACTGTGTCAATTTTGCTTCAATATGTAACTACGGTCTATTCCCGGAGCTCTTGCAAACAATGCCAAGAAAATAAAAGTATCAGTATAATGAGCTACACATGATGTCAGGCAATCTATTAAAATAGGCAACACATCGGGTCAAAATTATAACTCCTAAAAACATTGCAAAATTATCCTTTAGTAAAGTAGGGTCCAGTGACCATAAGACCCCAACCTTACTAGGAATTAACGCTTTCAGGTAACCGGTTCAAACGAAATAGCGTTCACAGATTGTTATAATGTCATGTCAGGACAAAATGGTTTCATCTCCTTCGCATATCAAAATAACTATATGTCGAAGTCAAGTACACACATTTTTGAACAATCTCTCATTGAAGTATGAAGGTTATGAACATATATTCTCAAAGGACCAACCGTCACAAGGTGTCATAATGTTTATGCTTCAACATTTTAAAAAACAACTGCGAAATAATCAAAATAGCGGTAAAGAATGGTATTTGTAAGTTGTTTTATTTTTGTTTCGTTTTTTTTTAAATTTACTTTATTGAAACAAAAAGGCTGGAACACCTTGTATGAACAAAGCTATACAGAACGACGTAGTCACAGCCAGGAAAGTTTAAATCTAAACAACAAAGAATATGTCATTCACCTTGTAGAACGCCACATGCGGGGTATTGGCTATGTTTGACACGGGGTGGCAGTTTTGAAGCGGGGAAAAGGCGACCATGGTAAATAAAAGTATCAAAATTTCTTTTTTGAGAATTGTTAGCGCCAAATAATGTACTGCACGGAAGGAACCTAACCATAATCTATTTCCAGCAAACAAAAACAGACGTTTCCAGTGCTCCGTTTTCTCAAACACCTCTCCCCATGCAGTTTTCCGTGTTGCAAATTTTACAGATACAGTTAAGTCTGCCTCATATCTTGACTTATTTCTAGAAATTGACATGAGGGTTGGTTGAGAACAAAACTTTACGACAAAAGAGATGTGTTCATTTTCTCGATTATGAACTTTCCATTTCGATTTAGTTACATTCCAGTATCATCTGCATATAGAGTATATATTCGAGAGGTTGCATTTCCTATAATCATTTCTTTGATAGAGGGTTATTGCTTATAATGAAGATATTGAACTAAGAGTTCCAAGTGGTGAATTTGAAATCATCCCTTCAAAAATTTCACAAATTGGTTAACCTTTACGAAATAACTTTTTTCACAGACAATGACGGATATGTTCCTATTGTCGTAATCATAATCCCGCCCTCTTTCTCTCGAATATGACCTGGTGAATTAGACTTATGAACAGGTCTGTACTTGCATGAGCAACACGATGGGTACCACATGTTGAGCAGGGCCCTAGAATTACAGTTTTTGTAAGTCAAACGAAATGTAGTTTATGAAATTTAGCTTCAATTTGATGGGAGTTCTCGAGTTCTTAGTGTCAAACTTAAGCATTTCTATTTATTAAGAAACAAAGCACGTGTTCATTACTTGTGTCATCTTATTATTGATCAATTGAAGTACGTGAAATTATGCGAATTAGTTGTATGAGGGGTGTTTAAAATTATTAGTAAAATTATAAAATAAATTTGGGTAGATTTTAGTAACTATTACTGAGTTTCATTTAATTATATTATCTACTCACTGGTATAATAGCCGATAAACATTGCAATTATTCAAATGTAGGATGGCAATGCATATTTTTTAACATTAATGCTCCAGACACAGATATGGAACTTGACGATTTAAACACCATAAAACATATCATCGGCAATTAGATTTTTTGGTATACGGAGCTCGCTTTATATTCTTGTTGATTAAGTAAGTATCAAAAACGAAAAATGCCAATATTCTATATGTATCATCATGTTATCAAACGGTAACCCAATATAAACATGAATATAGACATAAATAGACATCCGTAACCCATCTCTAGCTAAGGGGTTAAATTGAGGGTCACATGAATACGGATTCAATGAGATCGAATTATTTACTTGCAAGTGAATAATTAATCAGTGATGTTTCTTTGCATATTTTGACAAAATTTGAACCAAAATGGCTTCTAAAAGCGAATTAATATTTCACTATTTCACTTTCAGTAGTAATTGAACAAAAAAAAAATCATATTTTAATTTTTTTTTATATCTCGTAGCTTATGCCCCCTTAACTTAAGTGCATTCGCTCACTTCTTCACCAACTTCATGTTGGACTTGATAAATGAGATTCTCTCATCAATATAATTAAAATATAAATCACGTGTCCATGCTTTGTTTACAAGCTGATTCAAATATAGTTTATGTGACTACGCTTTGCTTACAATATGATTAAAATATAGATTATGTGTCCACGCTTTGCTTTCATTAATATCACAATTCTTTGTTCAACTTCCTGTTCTGGTAACTATTGCTGCAGCCAGTGAAATTTCGGCCTTCAATTTTTGACGATGTTTATCACTACGACAAACTCCAAAGGTCGTTAAAACAGAACATATAATGGGATCTTATTAGATCATTTTACAAGAAGCGTGAACACAGGATCTGTATTTCAATTAGACTGTTCTCTCATTAATATTAATATTAAATATAGATATTAAATAACAATCTTAAAATTTTGGTTGCTACGTTAATTGTATCATTATTCCCATTTAACTTGTATCATTAACAGGACATTGTTCGGTCTGCCTTTTGTCTCGACTTATATCTGAACATTCACATTACGGGAATGTTGAGAAATAATTATACGACAATAGAGATGACTTAATTTTCCGAATCGTTAACTGCAAATTTTTAACATAAATATTTCTCTAATTTGTTTTGTAGTTTGTTTATTTTTGATATAAAGACAGGATACATCAAGCTTGATAACACATGTAGTTTCAAGTATGGTCTTTCAGACAATTCCTTTTACAGTCCTTGGATGGTGTAAACTTCCCACTCACACCATACACCATTACACCATTCACCATACACCATTACACCATACACCTTGTGCCATTACACCATACACGTTACACCTTTGCACCATACACCTTACACATTACACCATACACCATTCCCCATTCTATCTACACGATCCGAAATTACCCATAATGCAATTAAATTTCAAAGAATGCGTGCGACTACAAAATTATTTATTTGATTTAAAAAACGAATTTTGATCACAATATTGTAAATTAATGTATAAAATTAAAATCTCCGTGGTCATGCCTATGATGGTTATATAAACAATACAGATTAAATATATATACATGTATTTGTAAATAAAGTACGCATAAAACTTTGCTTGTAATGCAAATTTATCCGCGATCTGCCTATCTATAAATTAAAAACGATATTGGTTACAATGCTATTATTATCGGTTTTAACATGTATCGTAAATCTTATAAACTTGGTTTTCAGATAAAATCGACAAACAATGCCAAAAATGAATACTTCAGGATGACTGGTACATGTACAACATGTACAACAAAATTATTTTAAGCATCAACCAAAACTGACCATATTTGCACTTATAATTATAAAATTGAGAATGGAAATGGGGAGTGTGTCAATCTGTTAATTTATATAGGGTTAAAAAATTTGGAAATATTTTTGCCCTCCTTTTATCAAAAATATTGTCTCGCTACAAAATTTCAGTAATTTTGATACCTCAGGCCGACTCATATAACAAAATTATTTAACTCATCAACCAAAACTGACCATAATATTTTCACTTTATTATATAGATCTATATAGCCGCATAGTAAATCAGCAATATTTTGATGTCAGGGTGGATTGTATAACACAAATGACAGCAACAGTGCAATACAATGACAACAAAAATTTGTCCTGATCAATCTAGATAGCCAGCATGACCTCTTTTATTCAAAATATTGCCTCGCAAGAAAATTTCAGTAGTTTTGATACCTCAGGCTGACTCGTATAACAAAATTATTTTAAAGCATCAACCAAAACTGACCATATTTGCACTTTTAATATTATGTATATCTATATAGCCACATAGTAAAGCAGCTATATTTTATTGTCAGAATGGGTTGCATTATACAAATGACAGCAACATTGCAACACAATGACAACAAAAATTATCCCCATCAATTAAGATTGCCAGCATGTCCTCTTTTTATTCAAAATATTGTCTCGCAACAAAATTTCAGTAATTATGATACCTAAGGCTGACTAGTATAACAAAATTATTTAAACGCATCAACAAAAACTGACCATATTTGCACATTATTATGTATATCTATATAGCCACATAGTAAATCAGCAATATTTTGATGTCAGGATGGATTGTATAATACAAATGACAGCAACATTGCAATACAATGACAACAAAAATTTATTCCCATCAATTTAGATAGCCAGCATGTCCTCTTTTTATTCAAAATATTGTCACGCAACAAAATTTCAGTAGTTTTGATACCTCAGGCTGACTCGTATAACAAAATTATTTAAACGAATCAACCAAAACTGACCATATTTGCATTTTATTATTATGTAAATCTAAACATGTATAGCCGCATAGTAAATCAACAATATTTTGTTGTCAGAATGGATTGCATTATACAAATGACAGCAACATTGCAACACAATGACAACAAAAATTTGTCCCCATCAATCTAGATTGCCAGCATGTCCTCTTTTTATTCAAAATATTGTGTCACAAGAAAATTTCAGTAGTTTTGATACCTCAGGCTGACTCATATAACAAAACTATTTTAAAGTATCAACCAAAACTGACCATATTTGCACTTTATTATGTAAATCTATATAGCCGCATAGTAAATCAGCAATATTTTGATGTCAGGATGGATTGTATAATACAAATGACAGGAACATTGCAATACAATGACAACAAAAATTTGTCCCCATCAATCTAGATAGCCAGCATGTCCTCTTTTTATTCAAAATATTGTCTCGTAAGAAAATTTCAGTAGTTTTGATACCTCAGGCTGACTTGTATAACAAAATTATTTTACAGCATCAACCAAAACTGACCATATTTGCACTTTTAATATTATGTATATCTATATAGCCACATAGTAAAGCAGCTATATTTTATTGTCAGAATGGACTGTATAATACAAATGACAGAAACATTGCAACACAATGACATCAAAAATTATCCCCATCAATTTAGATTGCCAGCATGTCCTCTTTTTATTCAAAATATTGTCTCGCAACAAAATTTCAGTAATTTTGATACCTAAGGCTGACTAGTATAACAAAATTATTGAAACGCATCAACAAAAACTGACCATATTTGCACATTATTATGTATATCTATATAGCCACATAGTAAATCAGCAATATTTTGATGTCAGGATGGATTGTATAATACAAATGACAGCAACATTGCAATACAATGACAACAAAAATTTATTCCCATCAATCTAGATAGCCAGCATGTCCTCTTTTTATTCAAAATATTGTCACGCAACAAAATTTCAGTAGTTTTGATACCTCAGGCTGACTTGTATAACAGAATTATTTAAACAAATCAACCAAAACTGACCATATTTGCATTTTATTATGTAAATCTATATAGCCGCATAGTAAATCAGCAATATTTTGTTGTCAGAATGGATTGCATAATACAAATGGCAGCAACATTGCAACACAATGACAACAAAAATTTGTCCCCATCAATCTAGATTGCCAGCATGTCCTCTCTTTATTCAAAATATTGTGTCGCAAGAAAATTTCAGTAGTTTTGATACCTCAGGCTGACTCATATAACAAAACTATTTTAAAGTATCAACCAAAACTGACCATATTTGCACTTTATTATGTAAATCTATATAGCCGCATAGTAAATCAGCAATATTTTGATGTCAGGATGGATTGTATAATACAAATGACAGCAACATTGCAATACAATGACAACAAAAATTTGTCCCCATCAATCTAGATAGCCAGCATGTCCTCTTTTTATTCAAAATATTGTCTCTTAAGAAAATTTCAGTAGTTTTGATACCTCAGGCTGACTTGTATAACAAAATTATTTTACAGCATCAACCAAAACTGACCATATTTGCACTTTTAATATTATGTATATCTATATAGCCACATAGTAAAGCAGCTATATTTTATTGTCAGAATGGATTGTATAATACAAATGACAGCAACATTGCAACACAATGACAACAAAAATTATCCCCATCAATTTAGATTGCCAGCATGTCCTCTCTTTATTCAAAATATTGTCTCGCAACAAAATTTCAGTAATTTTTATACCTAAGGCTGACTAGAATAACAAAATTATTTAAACGCATCAACAAAAACTGACCATATTTGCACATTATTATGTATATCTATATAGCCACATAGTAAATCAGCAATATTTTGATGTCAGGATGGATTGTATAATACAAATGACAGCAACATTGCAATACAATGACAACAACAATTTGTTCCCATCAATCTAGATAGCCAGCATGTCCTCTTTTTATTCAAAATATTGTCTCGCAACAAAATTTCAGTAGTTTTGATACCTCAGGCTGACTCGTATAACAAAATTATTTAAACGAATCAACCAAAACTGACCATATTTGCACTTTATTATGTAAATCTATATAGCTGCATAGTAAAGAACAATATTTTGATGTCAGAATGGATTGCATTATACAAATTAAATGACAGCAACATTGCAACACAATGACAACAAAAATTTGTCCCCATCAATCTTCATGTAGATAGCCAGCATGTCCTCTTTTTATTCAAAATATTGTCTCGCATGAAAATTTTAGTAGTTTTGATACCTCAGGCTGACTTGTATAACAAAATTATTTTAAAGCATCAGCCAAAACTGATCATATTAGCACTTTATTATGTCATGTATGTAAATCTATATAGCCGCATAGTAAATCAGCATATAGCCGCAAAGTAAATCAGCAATATTTTGATGTGAGGATGGATTGTATAATACAAATGACAGCAACATTGCAATACAATGACAACAAAAATTTGTCCCCATCAATCTAGATAGCCAGCATGTCCTCTTTTTATTAAAAATATTGTCTCGCAAGAAAATTTCAGTAGTTTTGATACCTCAGGCTGACTCGTATAACAAAACTATTTTAAAGTATCAAACAAAACTGACCATATTTGCACTTTATTATGTAAATCTATATAGCGGCAGCCGCATAGTAAATCAGCAATATTTTGATGTCAGGATGGATTGTATAATACAAATGACAGCAACATTGCAATACAATGATAACAAAATCTTGTCCGCTTTAATTTAGAGTGCCAGCATTTCATCTCTGTATTCGTTATATAAAACTGTCACTAAAGTCAGTATCAGTATCTGTATTTCCCACTTCCATGACTTCTGAATATGGACGGGTACATCACAGATTCCTTTTGGGCTATTGTGTGATGGGTTGGTCTGCGCATAAATTAGTCGTGCTTGCTGAGGTATGATGATTTAAACTCAGTAGTTCAGGATGGTTTGTATAATAAAACTATTCCACCTCATCATCCAACAGTGTGACTGACATGACAGATTTCATTTGTACTTTATATAAATGAAAAGTATGAGAAGTTCTCTTCTAGGAAAAGTATACTGTTAGTATGTTATGTCGGTTGGTTGATTTTGTTGGTGGCTAAATATCAAGTGGCAAATATTTCATCCCGTTTCACATAAGTATATTTTTTCGGACGTTCAAGATATCATTTATAATCCGTAAAGACAAATCTAACGAAATTGACGAGATTGTTCATAATTATACAACACCTTATGTGCAATAACACTGTACAATTTTCCTTTGAACATTTTTTGGAAAACAGAATCGTAAATCCAAGGCAAACATAGGTGAATGACGATAAGATATTTATAAAGAGACTGTCAAAAGTGGGGAACGAAGCAACTTTAAAAATGATGTTGATAACCCGTGATATAAAAATACTGTTCCGATGCGTGGATAACCTTTCTATCCGCCTTCTAGTTTAAATAAAATCCTTTCTTTTATGATAACTGCATGTGATCACAAGTGTGTAATTTTAAAGCCATTGTTTAATGTAAATAAGAATAAGAAAAAAAAAGATTTTTTAATATGTGTATATTAAATATATATGACATAGAGTCTAACGAGTAAAGTAATTTGCTTTACTGGGAAAAAAGAACAATAGGATTATTATTATTGTTTATGTTTACAATCCGAAAAATTAAAATAAAATGAACTTCGGTTTCAACCAATGAAATGTCGTACACCATTCATTCACACCATTCCCGATCGCACGTTACACAATCACACCATTCCTCATACACCATTACACCATTCCCCTTACACCATACACCATAGCATCATACACCTTCTACCATTGCACCATATGCCATACACCATTACACCATACACGTTATTTTGGGAAGTTTACACCATCCAAGGGCTGTAAGTCTATTCTATTACATCAACTCTAAAAAGCAAACATAAAAAATTGTATAACTATAATGTTTGTACCAGTTATACAATATTTAAATCATCTAGGACATATTGTAATGGCAACCATTTTTTATATACATACTATTTTTGAGTAGGAGTTAAGTAATTAACCATATGTTGTTCTATTCTTATACAATATTTTAAATATTCAGAATTACCTTTCACCGACATTTTTTCTCCTGATTTGTTTACAGTTATATGTTGAACTGTATTATATGGGTCAAAGATTTCCCCAATACCAAAAATAACATTCCTTGCATCTATCTGTTTCAAGATAAATCCACATTTTTATAGTAAGTTTTGAAGTGCAATGCAATTATTTCTACTGTATGCACATTCCCAAAAGATATGCGATAAGCTATCTTTGATTTCAGTGCAAAAAGTGCACATTTCTGTTTCTGTTAAACCACATGTATAAAGAAAATAATGTGTACCGATAATTCAATGTAAAAAACTTGAAATGAAAATTTTGAAGTTTATTGTTTTTTGTTGCTTGAAATGCAGTTGTGTAGATTTTCCCCCAATCTTAAATTTTGATACATGAATTCTCTGATCTTGAATGATTTTCTTTAATATTTTCCAGGAACAATCGATAAACTATCTACATGGTTTTTTTTTATCATTTTCTGTTTTTCTAAAATATTATTTTCAATAATATATAATCTACCTTACTCTGAAAAAAATCTCCAGCTACCTGGGATTGCACTAACAAGATCATAATATTCAACAAAATTAGTTTCAACTGTATACTGAGATTTAAACTGTTCAAATGTCAATATGTTTTTTCTGTATCTGAGATTAGATTATTTATTAAAAAAAAATATACCCTCATTACAATAATTTTCATAAATAAATGGCTTTCCACATATTATAATGTTAATACTCAGCCAAATTGATGCAGGATGTTTATGTCAGTGTTTTCATGTTTCATCTTTTCTGGCTTCAATTTGGACAGATTAAGAAAAATATCTCTCCAAAAAGGATTTAACTTTTTTCAACAGTTTCAAATGCCTCTTTTGTCAGGTGCAAGATTTTATCTCCCCCATATTTTTCTTTATAACTTAGTAATAAACTCTTCCAAGGGGAAACATTCATGGGATCTAGCAATTTATAAAGCCATGACATTTTAAAGGACATTCAAAAACTTTCTACATGGGTGAATTTAAAACCTCCTTCATCATAATTATTTATAATAACCTTCCTTTTTATTTTGTCTGGCTTTCCATCCCACAAACATTTGTATTTCTTGCATAACCTGAACTGGTGGATTTAGAAGTACTGTTAGGACCTGTGCCAAAAGTGGGAGAGCCAAAGTTTTTATAACAATGGTTTTGCCAATATATGTCAAGGTCCTGTATGTAGGCTTTTCATGCTTTTATAAGTGTTATCCTCATTTAAGAGATTGAAACGAATTTCCAACAGTCTAAACTTTCCTGATGTATTTCATGATAATTTCTTATTTGGTAAAAGTTTTTCATTGCTACTTAATCTTGAACCAACCCATATGGCTTTCGATTTATCTACATTTACTGAAGACATATGGGTTTTTTTCCCAGAGATACGATATTTTGCAGACAACAAACACCTTTACGGAATGAAAACTGTTGGAATAAGGCTGATCAAAATGAACTGCAACACAATTTACGATAAATCCCTACCGTTTTAATCATTTGAAAAATTCACGGCACAAAAAATCAAAATGTTACAGTGTTCAGTGTAAATAAAATCAGAATTCTCTGAGATTCTCCTTAAAATCTGTATACTCTTTAAACTCTTTGTAGAAAGATATGGCAGGTTTAGAACGCTTGTTGCTTAAGTACTCTCTCTAACTTAAAGACATGTTGTTGTTTTTTAAGCTGTTAATTTATATATCAATAATGAAGTATTTGCAAAAACGAATAAGTAATTGAAGAATTTAAATATAGACAATTATTCAACGTGTTACCGAACATCACATTAATTCACGAATGTGCGTAGGGCTTTGTTTAATTATCAGTGTTGATCGGTCACGTGTTGAATATTTGTTCATTTTTGAATTCTTCGATTAGTTATTCTTTTTATTACATTGACCATAAGCATATTGATTTTAATCTTTGCATTCACAATTTGTTTTGGTGCAATATCATCAACAATGTCTTGAAGTCTTGACAGACAATATCCATTGGGGTATGCTGTCAAAGGAGTATAATTATCGGATTTATTTTACATGTGAAATTATGGGGTTTTATTTCACTGGTAAATCACAGTAAGTCAACCAATTACGTTCATCACAATTAATTCACAATTCATGTCAAGATCCAAATGTCATCACAGCGTTCAGACTCATGAAGGCATTGTTTGGATGCATCATGTATCAACTTTTTCGTTGATATGACGCCCAACACGGACATAAGACTAAAGATGCAACACTTGGATTATATCCCTGCAAAAAATTACAAATTAATGTTACACTATAAGAATGATATCAAACTTATGATTCTGCGTTGAAAAATCTTTACATGTTAATGCTATCGCCTGACCGCTGAACAACACTTTCATTGTCCTTTTTTTATTCAACAAATACTCTAAAAAGAAAGTTCGAATCAATAGAAAAATTAAATCGAAATCAATACATTTTAAATTGTTCAGAACATGAAAAGGCAATTATAGTGTTCTTTTCTGAATCAGGTGATGTACTTTCAAACACAATTTTCCGATTATCATCGGGGTTAATTAACACTATTTTTAACGATAAAAATGCACCATATTTATAAAATTCAACCATGAATACATTCTTCAAATGTTCATCAGCTCTTCCCTTGTACGGGTAATCCAAAATTGTAATTGCTATATGTTGTTTTAATTCATATTTGCTTACATATTTCTTAAAGTTCTGAAAAGAAGCAAGCATTAATTTAGTCTGTACCTTCACGTTTCACTACATGTGGAACACGTGAGATCATCCTGCCTTTTGTAGTAGTTTGTGTTGCTCAGTCTTCAGTTGTCTGTGTTATGTTTTGTATACTTTTATTTGTCTTTATCGTGGTTTTGTTTTTTTGTAAGTTAGTCTTATAAGTTTTAATATCTATTCAGTGTCCTTCGTCTCTATTAAAACATTACTGATTCTTTTAAATCATTGATTTCTTTTGGAATATTGTGTTTCATGCCTTTATTCTGTAGAAAGTAGAATCATGTTAAAGTGAAAAGATTTGCGTAACACAGGACAAACTGTGCTGCGAACTTACGGTTACTGTCGTGTTTGAATAAAATGATATATTCTATTGTGGGAATTGAGAACTGTAATGAAAGAGCAATGCCTTATTTATCTGTCGTTGTGTCAATATTATAATTCAAAACTTGAAATGCTCCCCGCCATATGAGCACAATGGCACCAATTGACTCGCCAACGTCGAATCAATGCAACAACTTTAATGAAATCGCAAAGTGTTTTTGCATTTGCATTACAACAATGAAGTTGAAAAGCTGATACAAAACAAATCTTAATGAATTCATAAACACTGAACTAAATGATATTCAATATTCATAGCAAATGCATTCCAAACATAAGGAGTAAATTGAAAAAGAACAAACTGAAAAAAACCTAAAACTAGAATTATGGGGGGTGGGGGGTGGGTTGGGGGTGGGAAAGGGGGGCTGGGGTAAGTAAAATGTCGACATACCCCCCGTAGTGCAAAGAGCTCGTATTGATTGAGAAATCCAAAAGTAACAAAATGCTTTTCACCTCAATCCACCGTCTTTCTGTCAGAACTGAGACACATGGAGTAAATCTGTCACGACACAATCTCCCAAGTAATGTGGTAGTTTCATATCGGCATTTATAATTTCGTGCAGGTCGTAGCGACTCGTTAGTCTAGGCATAATACTGCATCTGTCATCATCGCCAGATGTTATACGAGAAATGTCACCAGAATTAAGGAAGAAGAATAATATGGAATATATTCTAGAATTTCCATAGACAGATTGTTTTGAATTATCATAACATTAAGATGTACTTTATTTAATAAAAGTTCGTTTCAAATTATGTTATTGAAAAACAATATCTTTATAAAGCTATTTTTTATTTCCTCTTTAAAATGCCGCTTTGTAACCGTACAGTATGATAATCCCAAAGAGTAGGCTGCAGAGATTAACAGCACTTATTATTTACTACCTCAAAAATAAGGATTTTGATACATTGTATTCACTACTAGGATATTGATGACCATATACATAAAACAAGTCTGCACCTCCAAATCATACATGATGTACTTACATTCAATATAAGTCTACTTTTACATGATGTTTTCATAACTCCTGCAAAAATCATCAAGTTAAAATTTCCCAAACTGTAAATTTCTCTGAACTTTTGCGATTCCTTTGCTTTTTGTGCCTTTTCTCTGCATGTACTGATTTTTGTCATGGATGGATAGATATCCATATCCTTTTTTTCTATTAAAGTCAAATTAAAATGTCGGTATAAGTATTATTAATTAAACAAGATTGCAAACAGTCCTACAAAGCATGAATACGATGTGAGCTTCTGGACAAATGATCGTATTCATGCTTTGTAGGACTGTTTGCAATCTTGTTTAATTAATAATACTTATACCGACATTTTAATTTGACTTTAATAGAAAAAAAGGATATGGATATCTATCCATCCATGACAAAAATCAGTACATGCAGAGAAAAGGCACAAAAAGCAAAGGAATCGCAAAAGTTCAGAGAAATTTACAGTTTGGGAAATTTTAACTTGATGATTTTTGCAGGAGTTATGAAAACATCATGTAAAAGTAGACTTATATTGAATGTAAGTACATCATGTATGATTTGGAGGTGCAGACTTGTTTTATGTATATGGTCATCAATATCCTAGTAGTAAATACAATGTATCAAAATCCTTATTTTTGAGGTAGTAAATAATAAGTGCTGTTAATCTCTGCAGCCTACTCTTTGGAATTATCATACTGTACGGTTACAAAGCGGCATTTTAAAGAGGAAATAAAAAATAGCTTTATAAAGATATTGTTTTTCAATAACATAATTTGAAACGAACTTTTATTAAGTAAAGTACATCTTAATGTTATGATAATTCAAAACAATCTGTCTATGGAAATTCTAGAATATATTCCATATTATTCTTCTTCCTTAATTCTGGTGACATTTCTCGTATAACATCTGGCGATGATGACAGATGCAGTATTATGCCTAGACTAACGAGTCGCTACGACCTGCACGAAATTATAAATGCCGATATGAAACTACCACATTACTTGGGAGATTGTGTCGTGACAGATTTACTCCATGTGTCTCAGTTCTGACAGAAAGACGGTGGATTGAGGTGAAAAGCATTTTGTTACTTTTGGATTTCTCAATCAATACGAGCTCTTTGCACTACGGGGGGTATGTCGACATTTTACTTACCCCAGCCCCCCTTTCCCACCCCCACCCCACCCCCACTCCCCATAATTCTAGTTTTAGGTTTTTTTCAGTTTGTTCTTTTTCAATTTACTCCTTATGTTTGGAATGCATTTGCTATGAATATGGAATATCATTTAGTTCAGTGTTTATGACTTCATTAAGATTTGTTTTGTATCAGCTTTTCAACTTCATTGTTGTAATGCAAATGCAAAAACACTTTGCGATTTCATTAAAGTTGTTGCATTGATTCGACGTTGGCGAGTCAATTGGTGCCATTGTGCTCATATGGCGGGGAGCATTTCAAGTTTTGAATTATAATATTGACACAACGACAGATAAATAAGGCATTGCTCTTTCATTACAGTTCTCAATTCCCACAATAGAATATATCATTTTATTCAAACACGACAGTAACCGTAAGTTCGCAGCACAGTTTGTCCTGTGTTACGCAAATCTTTTCACTTTAACATGATTCTACTTTCTACAGAATAAAGGCCTGAAACACAATATTCCAAAAGAAATCAATGATTTAAAAGAATCAGTAATGTTTTAATAGAGACGAAGGACACTGAATAGATATTAAAACTTATAAGACTAACTTACAAAAAAACAAAACCACGACAAAGACAAATAAAAGTATACAAAACATAACACAGACAACTGAAGACTGAGCAACACAAACTACTACAAAAGGCAGGATGATTTCACGTGTTCCACATGTAGTGAAACGTGAAGGTACAGACTAAATTAATGCTTGCTTCTTTTCAGAACTTTAAGAAATATGTAAGCAAATATGAATTAAAACAACATATAGCAATTACAATTTTGGATTACCCGTACAAGGGAAGAGCTGATGAACATTTGAAGAATGTATTCATGGTTGAATTTTATAAATATGGTGCATTTTTATCGTTAAAAATAGTGTTAATTAACCCCGATGATAATCGGAAAATTGTGTTTGAAAGTACATCACCTGATTCAGAAAAGAACACTATAATTGCCTTTTCATGTTCTGAACAATTTAAAATGTATTGATTTCGATTTAATTTTTCTATTGATTCGAACTTTCTTTTTAGAGTATTTGTTGAATAAAAAAGGACAATGAAAGTGTTGTTCAGCGGTCAGGCGATAGCATTAACATGTAAAGATTTTTCAACGCAGAATCATAAGTTTGATATCATTCTTATAGTGTAACATTAATTTGTAATTTTTTGCAGGGATATAATCCAAGTGTTGCATCTTTAGTCTTATGTCCGTGTTGGGCGTCATATCAACGAAAAAGTTGATACATGATGCATCCAAACAATGCCTTCATGAGTCTGAACGCTGTGATGACATTTGGATCTTGACATGAATTGTGAATTAATTGTGATGAACGTAATTGGTTGACTTACTGTGATTTACCAGTGAAATAAAACCCCATAATTTCACATGTAAAATAAATCCGATAATTATACTCCTTTGACAGCATACCCCAATGGATATTGTCTGTCAAGACTTCAAGACATTGTTGATGATATTGCACCAAAACAAATTGTGAATGCAAAGATTAAAATCAATATGCTTATGGTCAATGTAATAAAAGGAATAACTAATCGAAGAATTCAAAAATGAACAAATATTCAACACGTGACCGATCAACACTGATAATTAAACAAAGCCCTACGCACATTCGTGAATTAATGTGATGTTCGGTAACACGTTGAATAATTGTCTATATTTAAATTCTTCAATTACTTATTCGTTTTTGCAAATACTTCATTATTGATATATAAATTAACAGCTTAAAAAACAACAACATGTCTTTAAGTTGGAGAGAGTACTTAAGCAACAAGCGTTCTAAACCTGCCATATCTTTCTACAAAGAGTTTAAAGAGTATATAGATTTTAAGGAGAATCTCAAAGAATTCTGATTTTATTTACACTGAACACTGTAACATTTTGATTTATTGTGCCGTGAATTTTTCAAATGATTAAAACGGTAGGGATTTATCGTAAATTGTGTTGCAGTTCATTTTGATCAGCCTTATTCCAACAGTTTTCATTCCGTAAAGGTGTTTGTTGTCTGCAAAATATCGTATCTCTGGGAAAAAAACCCATATGTCTTCAGTAAATGTAGATAAATCGAAAGCCATATGGGTTGGTTCAAGATTAAGTAGCAATGAAAAACTTTTACCAAATAAGAAATTATCATGAAATACATCAGGAAAGTTTAGACTGTTGGAAATTCGTTTCAATCTCTTAAATGAGGATAACACTTATAAAAGCATGAAAAGCCTACATACAGGACCTTGACATATATTGGCAAAACCATTGTTATAAAAACTTTGGCTCTCCCACTTTTGGCACAGGTCCTAACAGTACTTCTAAATCCACCAGTTCAGGTTATGCAAGAAATACAAATGTTTGTGGGATGGAAAGCCAGACAAAATAAAAAGGAAGGTTATTATAAATAATTATGATGAAGGAGGTTTTAAATTCACCCATGTAGAAAGTTTTTGAATGTCCTTTAAAATGTCATGGCTTTATAAATTGCTAGATCCCATGAATGTTTCCCCTTGGAAGAGTTTATTACTAAGTTATAAAGAAAAATATGGGGGAGATAAAATCTTGCACCTGACAAAAGAGGCATTTGAAACTGTTGAAAAAAGTTAAATCCTTTTTGGAGAGATATTTTTCTTAATCTGTCCAAATTGAAGCCAGAAAAGATGAAACATGAAAACACTGACATAAACATCCTGCATCAATTTGGCTGAGTATTAACATTATAATATGTGGAAAGCCATTTATTTATGAAAATTATTGTAATGAGGGTATATTTTTTTTTTAATAAATAATCTAATCTCAGATACAGAAAAAACATATTGACATTTGAACAGTTTAAATCTCAGTATACAGTTGAAACTAATTTTGTTGAATATTATGATCTTGTTAGTGCAATCCCAGGTAGCTGGAGATTTTTTTCAGAGTAAGGTAGATTATATATTATTGAAAATAATATTTTAGAAAAACAGAAAATGATAAAAAAAAAAACATGTAGATAGTTTATCGATTGTTCCTGGAAAATATTAAAGAAAATCATTCAAGATCAGAGAATTCATGTATCAAAATTTAAGATTGGGGGAAAATCTACACAACTGCATTTCAAGCAACAAAAAACAATAAACTTCAAAATTTTCATTTCAAGTTTTTTTACATTGAATTATCGGTACACATTATTTTCTTTATACATGTGGTTTAACAGAAACAGAAATGTGCACTTTTTGCACTGAAATCAAAGATAGCTTATCGCATATCTTTTGGGAATGTGCATACAGTAGAAATAATTGCATTGCACTTCAAAACTTACTATAAAAATGTGGATTTATCTTGAAACAGATAGATGCAAGGAATGTTATTTTTGGTATTGGGGAAATCTTTGACCCATATAATACAGTTCAACATATAACTGTAAACAAATCAGGAGAAAAAATGTCGGTGAAAGGTAATTCTGAATATTTAAAATATTGTATAAGAATAGAACAACATATGGTTAATTACTTAACTCCTACTCAAAAATAGTATGTATATAAAAAATGGTTGCCATTACAATATGTCCTAGATGATTTAAATATTGTATAACTGGTACAAACATTATAGTTATACAATTTTTTATGTTTGCTTTTTAGAGTTGATGTAATTAAATAGACTTAAAAGGAATTGTCTGAAAGACCATACTTGAAACTACATGTGTTATCAAGCTTGATGTATCCTGTCTTTATAGCAAAAATAAACAAACTACAAAACAAATTAGAGAAATATTTATGTTAAAAATTTGCAGTTAACGATTCGGAAAATTTGTTCAATTACTACTGAAAGTGAAATAGTGAAATATTAATTCGCTTTTAGAAGCCATTTTGGTTCAAATTTTGTCAAAATATGCAAAGAAACATCACTGATGAATTATTCACTTGCAAGTAAATAATTCGATCTCATTGAATCCGTATTCATGTGACCCTCAATTTAACCCCTTAGCTAGAGATGGGTTACGGATGTCTATTTATGTCTATATTCATGTTTATATTGGGTTACCGTTTGATAACATGATGATACATATAGAATATTGGCATTTTTCGTTTTTGATACTTACTTAATCAACAAGAATATAAAGCGAGCTCCGTATACCAAAAAATCTAATTGCCGATGATATGTTTTATGGTGTTTAAATCGTCAAGTTCCATATCTGTGTCTGGAGCATTAATGTTAAAAAATATGCATTGCCATCCTACATTTGAATAATTGCAATGTTTATCGGCTATTATACCAGTGAGTAGATAATATAATTAAATGAAACTCAGTAATAGTTACTAAAATCTACCCAAATTTATTTTATAATTTTACTAATAATTTTAAACACCCCTCATACAACTAATTCGCATAATTTCACGTACTTCAATTGATCAATAATAAGATGACACAAGTAATGAACACGTGCTTTGTTTCTTAATAAATAGAAATGCTTAAGTTTGACACTAAGAACTCGAGAACTCCCATCAAATTGAAGCTAAATTTCATAAACTACATTTCGTTTGACTTACAAAAACTGTAATTCTAGGGCCCTGCTCAACATGTGGTACCCATCGTGTTGCTCATGCAAGTACAGACCTGTTCATAAGTCTAATTCACCAGGTCATATTCGAGAGAAAGAGGGCGGGATTATGATTACGACAATAGGAACATATCCGTCATTGTCTGTGAAAAAAGTTATTTCGTAAAGGTTAACCAATTTGTGAAATTTTTGAAGGGATGATTTCAAATTCACCACTTGGAACTCTTAGTTCAATATCTTCATTATAAGCAATAACCCTCTATCAAAGAAATGATTATAGGAAATGCAACCTCTCGAATATATACTCTATATGCAGATGATACTGGAATGTAACTAAATCGAAATGGAAAGTTCATAATCGAGAAAATGAACACATCTCTTTTGTCGTAAAGTTTTGTTCTCAACCAACCCTCATTGTCAATTTCTAGAAATAAGTCAAGATATGAGGCAGACTTAACTGTATCTGTAAAATTTGCAACACGGAAAACTGCATGGGGAG
Source organism: Mytilus californianus (assembly GCF_021869535.1). Lineage (NCBI taxonomy): Eukaryota > Metazoa > Mollusca > Bivalvia > Mytilida > Mytilidae > Mytilus > Mytilus californianus. The sequence goes on along the minus strand of NW_026262679.1, from coordinate 22,759,540 downwards.
AGGTGTTTGAGAAAACGGAGCACTGGAAACGTCTGTTTTTGTTTGCTGGAAATAGATTATGGTTCGGTTCCTTCCGTGCAGTACATTATTTGGCGCTAACAATTCTCAAAAAAGAAATTTTGATACTTTTATTTACCATGGTCGCCTTTTCCCCGCTTCAAAACTGCCACCCCGTGTCAAACATAGCCAATACCCCGCATGTGGCGTTCTACAAGGTGAATGACATATTCTTTGTTGTTTAGATTTAAACTTTCCTGGCTGTGACTACGTCGTTCTGTATAGCTTTGTTCATACAAGGTGTTCCAGTCTTTTTGTTTCAATAAAGCAAATTTAAAAAAAAACGAAACAAAAATAAAACAACTTACAAATACCATTCTTTACCGCTATTTTGATTATTTCGCAGTTGTTTTTTAAAATGTTGAAGCATAAACATTATGACACCTTGTGACGGTTGGTCCTTTGAGAATATATGTTCATAACCTTCATACTTCAATGAGAGATTGTTCAAAAATGTGTGTACTTGACTTCGACATATAGTTATTTTGATATGCGAAGGAGATGAAACCATTTTGTCCTGACATGACATTATAACAATCTGTGAACGCTATTTCGTTTGAACCGGTTACCTGAAAGCGTTAATTCCTAGTAAGGTTGGGGTCTTATGGTCACTGGACCCTACTTTACTAAAGGATAATTTTGCAATGTTTTTAGGAGTTATAATTTTGACCCGATGTGTTGCCTATTTTAATAGATTGTCTGACATCATGTGTAGCTCATTATACTGATACTTTTATTTTCTTGGCATTGTTTGCAAGAGCTCCGGGAATAGACCGTAGTTACATATTGAAGCAAAATTGACACAGTGAGGATTATTGTTCAAAAGCTTTTGTATTCAGTAAAAATATTAGTCCTCATTTTTACCGATATTTTACTACATAAGTTATGCACGAGATTTTCTGTTTTGAAAAGTATCGTGTTGATATTTTTAAAAGGCTTGCTTATGAATATGGTCATTCATATCAATGTAGTTAATACATTGAACTCTCAACACATTGTTTTGGTAGTGAATAATTTATATTTTATTCTGTTGATAAGGGCGACCATAGCTTCATAGTCTACTCATGAGAATATCATATAATACTAGCACATAGCGACAAAGGACATTTCGCTTCTGCTTAGCAATCTTGTTTTCGTTTTTAGTACTGTTTTGATTTTAAAGTAGATAATAATTACTTTTGTATTTCATCGATACAATTGCTATTATTGAACACAAATCTACATGGAATGTCAAATCGTCTATGTTCTTATAATTTTTAAAGTTTCATTAGATAGAACGTGACAATACTATATTGAAATTACCTGAACAAAAATAGTGAAATGAGAAAATTCAGTATCGTATATAAAGCAGTTTAAAGGTTAGCTGAAAGGATGAGTTAAAATTATTCCAAATTAGCACATAATTTGCAGTTTAATTTCATTAGTGCAACGATTCACCTGGCGTCCTGATGATAAAGTGGTGTTGGTTTTGTATCTTTGCTATTTTGATACCAATTGTTATTGTTTATCCACGTAAGTTTACGATTTAATATTAAGTATTCTTTTTTTCTTCTTCAAAAATTAAGCAGACATAAACGGAGTAATGCAATATATGCTTTATTAATTCTTTTAATCTGTTTAATATTGATCATTTTTGTAGAGGTAACTTGATTACAAATAAAGAAAGTGTCACTTGAACCAATTGTTTCGTATAAAATATGAAAAAAATATGTTAGAACAGTTCACCATCAACACCCTCAGATTTCAAGGAGGTCAGGCTCTTCAACTTTTGAAATGAGGAAGGAAAACCTTCAGAATCAAAACTGAGTGATTTAGAGTCTTGCAAATCTTGTGTGTGATCTATATTATTTATGCATTTTTTATGTTGTTTATGTTACATGTATACATTTTCATGTTCAACCCAGATTGATCCCAATAAAAAATATCATTCATATATATATAAATGTTTTTGACATACATCTAACCAGAATTATTCGTTGCACATATGTTACTAGATTCAAGCATTTTGCTGGTATATATGCACGCATTAAGTGCCGTTCTTTGTAAGAATCAGTGCATTTCAACCAAATTATATCTTGAATTACCAGAACAGGACAAGGAAACGAATGTTATATTCGTGCACCATTATACATTTTGAACATAAATTAATGTCAACTTGAGTGGGTTTTTGTTGGTCATGTTTTTACCACTGCCTGATTCTTAGACAGATTGGCACTGACATGCTAAGAATTATTTGGGGATAGGGCTGAAAATATGGGAATTTTATTTTACATTGCCTATAATTATAAGTAAGATTTATAAGAGTCTGGATTGTATTGTATATTTAAGATATATTTAGTATGACCATTATCATTATTTTAGCATAAGATATTTTCCTAATAATGTATGATTTTCATAGGTCATTGAAATTAAATTTGAATAAAATACACTATTGGTTTATTATTATCTTTCACTTGGTAGGTGTAAACATTTAAATACTAAAACAACAGCCTACAATAAAGGTTAACAAAGTAGAGGGAAAAGAAATAAAGTGATATTTAAAGACTCTTTTGAGTTATACAAATATTTGCAGTCTATTGTAACTGTGGGACAAAATTTTTCCAAATGCAGAAAACAGGAAGCCAGATGTGTCAAAGTGTCATTTATGATTTACAACCAAAACATATATATATGGAGGTATTAATTTGGATGATAACATATATGCGTAAAAAGGTCCTCCGTAACAAACAAAAAATAAGAAATTTTTTTAAAGGGAAGTTAAATATAACTTTTTCCTGCTTCTGTGGCATATCTATAACGTTACTGCAACACAGATAAAATCAATTTTCTGTGGATTATTTGATCACCAATAATTCGGAAGATATACATTCTATACTAGTAGAAGTTTTCTTAACAAATTCTAAAAAACAATTGCAGAAAGCGCTTTGTAAAATTTATTTATCAACTGAACCCTCTGTGTGATTACAAGCCGATCGGTATTGGTTGAAACATCGTCTATGTTGAAATCTTCGGATAAAGAATTAATGTCTTTTCTAGGTTATTTTCTACACTCAATGGGTCAAATTTGATGAGGTCAAATGTCATATGTTTGGCAGTTATCGGGAAAACTGCTGATAATACCGTCCATCGTGTAATTGTTAAGAAAAGTGTGCGACATCGTCAAGTTTGAGACATTTTATCGACTAGGCACCAGTTACGTCACTGCGGTTTCGTGATCGCTATCTAATTCAAGGATGTTTGCTACTCTGTTTCAAAACAACAAGCTTTTTAAATAACTGTTATAAATTGATAGCATATAGATAAAGAAACTAAAAAAGCAGAAAAAAATTGAGGGTCCGTGCACTTGTTCTCGAGATATAAGCCATTAGAAATTTGGCGGGAAATGATTCTCTCTAGATTTTTCATACGTCTAACATTGGCACATTTTTTTCATTCAAAAACTATGAATTTTATAAGATTTAAAAAAATGACTTTTTAAACTATATGGAATAAAATTATGAAAAGAAAAGTAGGGGTTAGCGGGCAAATTTTTTATTGGGACTACATGGATAAAACTACAGGATTTCAAATACCTCACAAAAAGTCAAAAACAAGTGTAGCGAACATCCTTCTGAAACACAGAGTATTTTATAGCCTATAAATACTAATTGATCATGTTTTGACTGCCCAAATACATGACACATGATACATGTTTTAAGAATAATATTATTTTAAGAAAATAAATAACTAAAAATCGTGTCACGACTTCTTCCCAATTATCAATTTTCCATTTCTCAGCAGTAACAAACCCTCTGCCCAAACGTATGGTGTTTACATATCTCAGTTTATACGTTATGCTCGTGCATGTTCACACTAAACGGACTTCATATACAGGAGTATGCTCCTTACGCAGAAACTGCTTAAACAGAGTTATAAGGAGGAAAGATTAAAAATGACACTGCGTAAATTTTATGGACACCATCAAAAATTGATTGATCTATACGATGTGTCGGTGTCTAAACTCACTAACGGCATTTTTACCACGTCTGGTCTGCTTAGTATCGAACATGACCTATTCCAGAACATGACTGTTTTGCTGAGTGTGAATTTGCATTGCTATACGACGTGTCTAGGTATTTATACATCCAACATTCATGTATATAATTATGATGTTTCTTTTGTAAGTCTAGTTGGATATTGTGTTATGTCTTATCGTTGGTGGTTTGAATTCTGTATTTATCATCTACGTCGTCTGGTCTGCTTAGTACCGAACATGACCTATTCCAGAACATGACTGGTGGTTTGAATTCTGTATTTTCGGTACATTTCACATATTGTCAGTATAGTCCGTTTACTCGTGGTTTGTCTACAGTGCTTTTGTTTTATGTTGTTTTATGTTATTTGTTTTCAAGTACCTATTAAAGCTTTTAAACGAAATTTATGAAAGTAACCTCCAAGATTAGAGGAGGGTTGAGCGCTCACTAATATGTTTAACCCCCGCCACATTCTTTATATGCCTGTCCCAAGTCAGGAATCTGTATTTCAGTGGTTGTCGTTGGTGTATGTCTTTCATATTTGTTTTTCGTGAATTGTTTTGTTATAAATTAAGCCGTTAGTTTTCTCAATTGATTTTTTTCATATTTTTCATGTCGGGGTCTTTTATAGCTGACTATTCGGTATGGGTTTTTTTTTTCATTGTTGAAGGCCGTACGCTTGCCTTTAATTGCTTCCATCCACTTCATTTGAACTTTGGTGGATTAGCAGATTTATTCCAAAAGCAGATTTAGTACAAACGCAGGGAATGAAATTGAAGGAAAGCTGACAATAGAGGAGTTTACAAAAACCGCTTTTAAAATGAAATTAAATAAAACACCTGGTAATAATGGTTTACCAGTTGAATTTACAGAAATTCTTGGTTCAACTTACAATATCTTGTAAATGGTTTTGATAATTACCATGAGAATCAAGAATTGATAAATTCTCAAAAGCTAGGCACAATTACCCTAACTTACAAGAAATTCAACCTTTAAACTTTTACAAAAACAGATCAATTACCCTATTAAATGTAGATATACTGATAGGGGGGAAAATTCTTGTCAAATCATTAATCCGACCAAATATCACTTATGTTACATCAGATCGGGTATTGATAAAGAATACCTGGCCTTTAAAAAGGTAATATATATATAGTTTTAAATGAATCATTAAAACAGAAAAAGTTAAACAAGCAATATTAAGTAAAATTGAGAATGGAAATGGGGAATGTGTCAAAGAGACAACAACCCGACCATAGAACAGACAACAGCAGAAGGTCACCAACAGGTCTTCAATGCAGCGAGAAATTCCCGCACACGGAGGCGTCCTTCAGCTGGCCCCTAAACAAATATATATATACTAGTTCAGTGATAATGAACGCCATACTAAACTCCAAATTGTACACAAGAAACTAAAATTAAAAATAATACAAGACTAACAAAGGCTAGAGGCTCCTGACTTGGGACAGGCGCAAAAATGCGGCGGGGTTAAACATGTTTATGAGATCTCAACCCTCCTCCTATACCTCTAGCCAATGTAGAAAAGTAAACGCATAAAGACTAGAACACACCCGCGACATCGTGGTTCACTGACTGAATTAAAGTACCTACGCCTTATTTTTAGCCTTGATTTTTAGTTTTCGTATTGTCATCTGATAAAGTCATGCTGATTATTAGGTGCACAGTTTTCTCTGCTTTCAAAATCTTTCTGTTTGAATCCATCGACCCGGAACTTGTTAATTATTGGTAATATTAGTTATGTGGAAAACAAAAAGGCCTGGGTTAGTGTAAATTTTAATCCACACCATTGTCCTATATATATATCTTTATTCTCATAAACCCAATGCATGACATCAGTACAGAGATAACAACAATAACTATTTACAATATATACAAAACATTGGGAGAGAGGTTACAAAAGTCACTAGCCAGGAGGACAAACGCAAGTATTAATACTTTTTATAAATGAACAAAGCTTCTTCAGGACTGGTTTTCGTGTACTCGACATAAGTTCAGAGAATTTAACTGTATTATGTCGTTGTACAAAAAAGGAGGATAAATACGCTTTACGTTTTTGATCGAAAAAAGTACATTCAAATATATAGTGATATTCGTCTCCAATTTGTCGATTGTTACATTGATGAAAAAAACGGTTTTCTCTTAATACGTTTTGCCACCTTCCTGTTTCAATCGGCAATTTGTTATTAGTCGTTCGAAATCGACAGAGAACAACGGCATCTTTAAAGTCCAAAATATTAAAAAATTCCTCAAATTCGCAGTTATCTTAAAAACTTTGCAGTTAATACCTTTCGACGAATTTTGGATTAGCGAATTCCAATTCTATATTAGTTATATATAAAGTTGAATTATTTGATTTGTCATTTTAACATCATGCCGGCTAACAAATTTGACCTCGTTATTTTATGAAATATAGATTATTATGACCGTTTGAGATTAATTGGGTAAGAAGACTCATAGATAATGTTGACACGTCACTTATTGGAAAGTTATGCAAGTTGGACAAGAATTTTTATATTCAAAATGAAATTTGACATATTAATTTAATTAATAAATTAAAAGAGTATGTTCCTGAACTATATATAAACATAATCAAAACATGAGTAACTTTAAAATCTGAAAAAGAACTAATTTAATTTCCATAAAAGAAAATTCGACATCAAATCCTTTAGGGGAAATAAATGTATCAAAATAAATGAAAAGGGTTTTATCTTCAATAATTGGATAACACACGGTTCTATTTGTCAATGATAGAATAGGTGGCAAAGCAAAACATACTGAAATATGATATAAGATAAAATATCTTCGCATGCTAATTAGTTTTCAGAATAATCTGAATTAGTAAAACCGATACAGTAGTTACATGAGCTTACAAACGAAGAATCAATTAAATCAAATGTTGCAACTGATTCTTAGTTCAAACTGAAGAAAGTGCCAAAACAAAAATGATCTTCTAGACATTATCTATCCCTCTTGAACAGAAATTGTGACAAAGCAGTAGAGTGTGAAAAATGCAAAAAACAGAACTTTTTAGATCACCAACCAAAGAAAAGAGAGCAAATGTTCTATTTTATTTTTTACTATTTACAAGAGACAAAAATGCAAATGCTAAGGTGGAAATTTCTGCATTACATACTGTTATCCAATCAATTTCTATTCTCCTGGAAAATAGTCCTTCATGTCATATGTGTAATGTTATTGAAGATTATGAATATTTCTATTTAACATGAAAATATCTGGAATCATTTTGGGATAAACTACAACTATTACTAGATAAAATTAGAATAGGACATCATATTATATCGGTTATTACGCTTTTGTAAGGATATATGATACTTGTAAAAAAAAGTTATGGTATTAATGATTTTCTGACTATTTTACTTTTGAACAGTGGATAAAGTTTATTATATGCAAGAACAAAAAACAAAACAAATTGATGAATTTGAAATGTTTGAAGAAAACAATTGTCAGCATTATGAAATAATGGAATGTAAACAACGGAAATCTGACACCATTACTAGATTTGTTGCAAAAACAATATATATAGATATATTGGCCTTTTATATGTGTGCTTATAATACAGAAATCATTAATAAAATTGAGAATGGAAATGGGGAATGTGTCAAAGAGACAACAACCCGACCATAGAGCAGACAAAAGCTTTCTGCTTTTAATTTATTTTAAACAATAACTAGAATAGGATATTTATTAACTTACCTATTTTGTTAATACGTATATTATGTACTAACATATGTACTGATACAGGTGAGGAATTTCATTATTTGTTCTGCTGTTCTCAAATGCAGAACAAACATAAATTATGTCTTCAAAGAAAATGTTCACATAGTCCAAATTACATGTCAATTTTCTCACTGTTTAATACTAAGAAACAATCAGTTTTAAGAAAACTATGTTTATTCATTAAGTGTATTGATAAAAAGGTTAGTTCCTCCGTGTAAACGTAAATCACCAGACTGATTTCTTCATATTTAGTTTAACCGTTTATTATACATATTTCATCATAAAGTGGTACTTCATTTTAAATTATCGTACTGCATCTGTTTACCCTCAACTATTGTATTCGTATCTATATTGTAATTGTACGTTCTCTGTCAGAAGTAAAATAACAAAAATACCAAACTCCGAGGAAAATTCAAAACGGAAAGTCCCTAATCAAATGGCAAAATCTTGTATTTAGTTTTTAGCGAATAAAGTATTTATCTAACATGAATAAAATTGAGAATTGAAATGGGGAATATGTCAAAGAGACAACAACCCGACCAAAGAGCAGATAACAGCCGAAGTGAAGGCCACCAATGAATCTTCAACGCAGCGAGAAAATCCAGCACCCGGAGGTGGTCCTCAGCTGGCACCTAAATAAAATTGTGTACTGATTCAGTGAAAATGGACGTCACACTAAACTCCAAAACATATAAAGGAACTAAAATTAAAAAAACATACAAGACTAACAAAGACCAGAGGCTCCTAACTTGGTACAGGCGTTAAAAATGCGGCGGGGTTAAACATGTTTTGTGAGATCTCAACTCTCCCCCTATACCTCTAGCCAATGTAGAATAAAGAAACACATAGCAATACGCTCAGTAAAACTCAGTTCAAAAGAAGTCCGAGTCCGATGTCAGAATAGGTAACAAAAGAAACTAAGCAAAATGACAATGATGCATAAATTAACAAAGGACTACTAGCAGTTACTGACATGCCAGCTGCAGACCTCAATTAAACTGATTGAAAGATTATGTCTTCATCATATGAAAATCAGGTACAATCCCTCCCGTTAGGGGTTTAGTATCATAATATATGAGAAGAACATAACCCGTATCATGCCAACAACTTGTTTTAGAATAAATGTGTTTATTTCCGATGCAAAGACCCTATGAGTGAATCAATATTAATACCAAAATATGCAATCATTAATGACCTGACAACAGTATCGTAACTATATCCTTTCCGAATAAGTCTGTTTAAAGGTTTGATTAGCTTTTGAGGTGAATGCCGACATTTTTGTGCTTTGTAAAGAATATTACCATAAGATATTGGATGTGAAATACCTGAACGTATAAGATGTCTGCATGTTGAGTTATATTTACGAATGATGTCCTTGTACCGATGATAAAATTTAGGAAATGTTTTGACTAGTTTGTGATATCGAAAACCCTGTTGTAATAATTTTTCAGTAATACAGAGATTTCTTTCGTTGAAATCAAATACGTTGTTACATACGCGAGCGAATCGAACAAGTTGAGATATATAAACACCATAAGATGGTGACAAGGGAACGTCACCATCTAAAAATGGATAATTAACAATAGGAAATAAAAAAATCATCTCTTTTATCATAAATTTTGGTATTAAGCCTCCCGTTAAAGATATAGATATCAAGATCCAGGAAAGGACAGTGTTCATTGTTAGTATTAGCTTTATTTAAATTCAGTTCGGCAGGATAAATCTCTTTAGTGTACATACTGAAGTCGTCATTATTGAGAGCAAATATATCATCTAAATATCTAAGAGTGTTATTAAATTTTTGAATCAGATGTTTTTTCGATGGGTTTTTGCTGATTTTAGTCATAAATTGTAAATCATAACAATACAGAAACAGGTCCGCAATAAGTGGTGCGCAGTTAGTTCCATGGGAATTCCGATAACCTGACGATATACGGAATCTCAATAGCGAACAAAAATGTTATCTAGTGAAAATTCAAGAACAGTTACAGTATCAAAGCAAGTCCAATTGACATAGTTCTCTTGTTTGTTGTTACTTAAAAATGACCTAAAAGAATTCGAACATATATATTCGCATTCCGACTTTTTAAATGTCCATTTAATCAGGTGTGTGATTTTTTTCTTGATAAGATTATGAGGCAAAGTGGTATATAGGGTAGAAAAATCAAAACTTTGAACAGATTCAAAATCACCAATATAAGCATGCAATTTATCAATACTTCCAACAAATTTTTTACACACCAAAAGTAATTAATTCCACTAATTTCAAAGGCCTTATTTGAACAATTTATTACCAGGTTTTTGATTGTACCAAGTGTACTAGTAAGTAGAATAGATAGTTTAGTAGTGGAACAATGGATTGAAGACGAAAAAAATCTATATTTGTAAGGAGTTTTGTGCAGCTTCGGAAGCCAGTACATAGTCGGAACTTTCGTTGTATTTGGTTCTGCTTGTAAAGAGGTAGCTAAAAGTTTATGTTTGTTACAGATGTCATTTTCCGAAAATGGAGTTAGTTGGAATGTTGGTGAATTCGTGATTTTCTTTTTTAGAACCTCAATGTAAAATTTATGATGATGAATTGTACTATTCAAATGTTAACGAGACTCTGATAAGGTACCGGTGTCTTATAAATATATATATCTATAACACATGTATAATATGAATAAAAATATTTGTATATAATTCAATAAAAAAAACTATAAAGGAGATGAAAGGGGGAAAGGTTTATGAAAACGACAAAAGAAAATCGGGCCAATACAAAAAGAATTTAATCTAATTAAAGTCATATGAAACGAGTTTCTTGTAATTTTAGATGTTATCAAAATAATGGAACCAATAAATGCATATATATACTTAACTAAGTCCTGTATGCACGTTTTCTTTATATTTATTACGAATCTATAACATATTATCGACAAATAATATTTCATTCATTTATTGTTGATCGTAAGCTAATTGACTTTCGAGTTTCTTGCCGAAGTTTACAGGATCGTGACATTAATAAAAAAAATCAACACAGAGCAAGTGGAGCAAGTGACAATAAGGCGAGTTGATGGAGCCACGATATTTTTTGTCATATTTTGCATGTGTTCCCATTTCTTAATTAAACTTTTCGTAAACACTTGTTAAATGATTTGTTGTATTAAATTTGTTCTCTAAGAACCAGTTATTACTATTTACCCTCTAGCGCACGTTTGTTTACATTCTTTTATCACGGGTTTCCCCTCGCATTTACACTGTGCGGTCGCTGAAGTTGTAACAAGAGACTCGTAGGTAAAAGCACTGCATACGGGGAAAAATTGACAAATTAGTGTACGGGATTACAATAATTCAATAGCAGTACACGATTTTGATAATGTAAAGGATTTCCTTTAACAGGAAAATTCACTTACACTTGTTTTTATTGTTAGACTTTTAAGAATAATAAACATTAAATCTTTTTTAAATTTGAAGTTTAATATAACTTTAAAATAAGAAGACCGTTCTCGCTCACTCGCTTATGCTTTGTCACAACATAAAACTACACAATGAACCAAGCATAAAGTAGGAAGCGAGTGCATAATTCTACTTTAAATAAGAATATAGAAAGCCATATCGATCATGGGCTAATAGGGGGTTAAATGATACGACCAACTCAGTCATATAAGGGACAAAACAGCAAGTGCAATACTAATTACGTAGACTGCATCTATCTGTGATATGGTCGAATCGTTTAATAGTTAGTATTTTAGTATATAAGTATTTAATAAATAGTTGAATATCAAGTACACCAATTGTTGAAAACTATGTAAGTTTACTCCTTAATAGCATCAAATAACGACAAAGAAAAGAAAACGAGACATGTGGTTCCGTGTAGCTTTACTCGATAAAGAATTCAACTACTAAACATCTTTTATATTGGGCATACATAAAGGCAACAGTAGTATACCGCTGTTCAAAAGTCTTACATCGGAGTATGTGTGACTACAGAACTTTGAAAACCATAACGTTCTTGTTTAATATGGAAAAGAAATGGATAGATATTTTCAAAGTTATATCAAGTTTATTAAGGCTTTTCATTTGTGACTTATACCAAATATAACAATTAAACTCGGTTTATCATTGACAATAACGACATGAAAACTCTTAAAATACCTGCGTTAATGATAAAGAACTATTCATAGAACATTTCAATATTTTTAAATGTCAGACAATAAGTATTTAAATCGTCCTCTTCTTTGAAATAGAAAATTATGAAATATTATGCAACCTCAGTTAAAACATTTATAAATGCATTAATAAATGTTCTATGGTCTTGGTCAATATTTACCTTTCCTGACTATGACGTAAAACGTGATCAATGTAAACGTTTTATTGAGATAACGAATAACCTCTAACAATACTTGGTATATAAAATTTATGAGATTTTATATGTACAATACATTTATCCAGTATTTAAAAGAAACATAAAGTAGAGACTTATTATCTACTATTTACAAATTTAAATATTGACAGTAGTTTTCAACTGTATATTTTTCATCTTCTTTGTACAAAAATTACGATAATCAGAAAGATCATTCATACTTAGTTAGAGACTACCAATAAAATGGAAGCTTTCGTATTTTAACTTATTTACATGTAGAAAATGACAATGCGAGTTGGATGAAAACAAAATTTTATGACAAAAGGTACGATTTCAGCTTTCCAATTGTGAACTGTTCATCTGTGTGAAGCAACATTTCAGCATCGTCTGCATATGGAGTATAGATCTCCCAGTTTATATGATATCCCTGAGCTGGCTTTCCTGTCATGATTTCGTTGATGGAGGCCTATGGTTACTTTTTGCATGGTATTGCATCAGGGGACAAATGGTAAAGTAGAAGTCATTCCTTAGAAATGTTTTACAGACGCCATCACGAGTTTGTTGTTGACCGTGCTAGATTATTTGTGTCACAGATGACCATTCGATATGTGGTTATTGTCGTAATCATTACATTCGTCGTCTTTCCTCGATTGTGACATTACCGGATGAGACTTATCACCGAATCTGTAGTTACCTTGATGCCACTGGTGGAGTAGGGTCTGTTTACCCTTTCAGAGCACATGAGGTCACCACCAGTTTATGGTGGGGTTCGTGTTGCTCAGTCTTTAGTTTTTGAAGCAATGATTCTAGTCAGTTTCTCTAGACTCATGAGTTTTAAATGCCCCTTGGTATCGTCCATCTCTTTTGTCAGAATGATTTTTTCCTTTTTTAACATTTCAAATGTTATCTTTTACGTCATTCGAGGAAAACTAAGTTTTATTTTATTACTCTAAAAATATTTCTGTTTAAAATATATATGTAAATATTGGTTTTGCTTTAAGGTGCCAAATTGATAACTACCGACCTGAGTCAAACTCTTTCATTTAAAACATTGTAGAATATATACAACAATAACACAAGTTCTTTAGAATACAATGAGCAATGCATGAACTCATAATAATCTATCATTTTTTTATGCGTGTCTAAGGACTATCAGCCATGTCATTAACCAACGTGATGACCTGAGAAGACTGTCGATATAAATACAAATATCAATATAAAATTCAAACGAAATGATATACTTACAAATGCCTTGGTTGTTTAATGCATATCATTGATTGAAAACATAACTAAATTATCGTTTTACCAGTACATACAATTAACGAAATGGTTTTTCTTGTTGGCTTCTTTTCTTTGAAATAACAAATGCACAACCAATCTATAATTAAGAATCAAATCAAAGGTTGCATGCACACAAACTCAAACCTTTACCTTTTGTTGTCTTGGTAAATAAGAATCTCTCAATGATTGGTTTGAGCTTATTTTTAAGAAATCGAACCAAACTGCCTACTTATAGCAAATCATTAGCTTAATATTCCACTTATGTAAATGTAAAAAAAAAAAAAAAAAACATAAACATTACTGATTTTTCCTTATTACTTTGTCGTTAGCATAGCTAATGATGCTTTAGTGTGACTTATTGAATGTATGCCTGCCATGGGCTACACGATAAGTACATAATGTGGAGCCTGATCTGTATTTACTTCTAAGGCACATCTGAGTGCCCCTTTGTTTTGCAAGGGTTCGTGTTGTTCAGAATATAGGGTTCAATTTAGTGTGTTGCCAACTGTTGCATGTCTAAACGTCGTTTTTTTTCTTCTTTTCTTTGCCATGCTTTTGTTGTATTTAATTTTTAAATTTAGCATGAAGACAATGGAAGTGTATCAATATCGATTTAAGATATGAATTTCTAAAATTTTATATGAAAATTTGATATTGGCTATTCATGCGTTCTACTTAACATTACTTAACAGTATTATAAACAAATTCATTTAAAATTGAGCAGCAATATAAATTCTTATGAAATAAGGCTACAAATGGAAGTGAACCATGTGTCCTCCAGAAGTTAACTGTTTTTAATGGAAAATACATATTTGGAAAGGTAATTAACGTTTCATGTTCTAAATGGCTAAAATAAAGCAACAGTAGTTTACCGATATTCCAATCACATAAATCCATGCAGAAGATACGCGGATTAAAGATTATTTTATTGACATTATTGAATGAGATAGCAATTAGATAGCAAATGAATAAGATAGCAATAGAAATACCAATTAAAGTAAATAACAATTAAATGAGAAAACAATTCAAATTATTCAAAGGATGTTTAATTTACGTTATTTGGGGTCATTAAAGGTTAAAAAAAATGTTGTAAAAGAAATCTAACAACCGGAGGGTATTGAGATAGGGTGGTAATAATCTATAGCTAAGCATCTGCTTAATCTAGGGGGGAATAATAAATGCAAATACTGTTTATAGATAATTTAAAAAGGTTTTTGTTTGGGTTATCTTATAAGTCCAATTTAATATGAGTGATTGCCAAATTTGATATTTTATTAACCTGATTTTTTAAAGAGTGGTTAATGTCAATGCGAAATTTTCTTCTTTGAAAAGTGTCAATTTGTGAAGTGTAATTTAACATAAATCATTAAAAGAAAGAGACTTCTCAACAAAAACTTATTTCAATGAGTTGGGTCTGTCTAGAAAATAATGATTTGTCAACTTGACAGGTTATTTGATTATTATCGATTGACCCTTTAACATTCCTATCGGTTAATTTGTCCGATAAGTCAAATTTTTGTTCAGCTAGTGTGCATGAAATCTTGTTTCGTTTACATTTTTTGACGTACAGATGTGGTTGAGGGCTCATATTAATACTCGGAATACCAGCAACATAATGTAGAGTGACTGAAGCTAGTATCATTCAATGTGATATGTCAATTTGCCCTTTATTGACAAGAATATAAAGGGAAATAAATTTAATAGATCGTGCGAGGGCTTTATAGCCAGTCAAGGTCGTTAAAAACCCCCATCATCATCATTTAATAGATACAGAGCATTTATCTATTGATGTGTATGTTGTTTTTTTTCTCGAGACGGAGATATTTGTTTTCTAAAAAGAATATATGATTTTTCTATATAAAGATGAATTATACAGAAAAAAGGGAAAATATCTTTAAAAAAATGAATAATATTTTTTTTTATATAAATTTCAGTGGCAACTATTTTTTTACTTCACACTTGAAATAATTTCTTTTTATCAAGAAATTTAGAAATCAAACACACCGACCATTTTGAAAAATCCCGAAAAAAAAAAACTTTTTCAAATCGATGTGGGACGTAATTTGCCCTCCATTTAAACTGTTTTAAGTATAATATTTCGCCAGATATATGTTTTAATATTCTCAATCGAGTTGCAAAGTATTACCTTTTTTTACGGAATTTATGAATTTGATGAAGAAGTAGACATGGGGTCGCTAGATTTACCATTGAGTCAACGGGAAAATGACAAGAAAAAGTACGATTTTTACGAATCTCCAGGGACGTATGTTAAACAAAAATTATACTGTCAGAACCAACATTTTTAGGTAGAATTATGTTCGAATACCAAGATTTACAAAGTTAGAAAACGGATCAGATTAATGAGAAAATTGAACTTTATTAAAGCACCTATGCATTTTATATAGGACACAATGACACAAAATGGTGGCTCGCTGCGTCACTAAAGTCACGTGATGTTTAACTTAATTGGATATGTTGACTTTGATAAAAACCCTTCACAAATCCGTTATTTTTGTATGTTTCGAGCATTGATATTTCAACGCAACTGGCACAAGTTTTTCATCTTTCTATATAAAGTTGACACCTAGTACGTTTCCAAAAGACTTCGTGCATTGCTTTTACACTAAAACTATGTTCTATTTTGGTAATAAAATGCCTTCTTTTAAACTTCTTTTAAAACCCGGAAGAAAATTTATATCACAGATTATTTTCACTCAATTTTCAAAATCGTATTTTGAAATGTTCATAAGTTTTGTTTTTTTTTTTTTTTTGTATGGTGAATAGGTTTTGTGTGACAAGTGTCCCGACTAGTTTTTAAGATATGTGTATGTTTTTGTTTAATAGAAAAATTGGCTCTAGGTGGGTTTTTTGCAAGTTGGGTCTGTTTTTTATATTGTTGAAGAATGACGAAATCATAAAAATACAGAGAAATGCATAAGGACTTCTGCATTTATTGAATCCAAATCAAAAATGAATTTCATACTTGTTTTCATGAAATTATACGTATCGTTAAAGGTTAATTATGAACTGGTATAAAATTCATTAATCATCATGATCGTTTCTAGTGGGTCCATGTTTTTTTTTTAAAGTCCTTCTGATAACATAGTGCACACTTGAAATATAAGTTCTTCAGTTTAATAATAAATCATACTGCCTTTGGATGAAGGTGTTAGGGTAATTAATACACTGAGTGAAAAAATTATCACCCGCAACTTCGTCTTGGGTGATGATTTTTTCCCTCGTGTGTTAATTTACCCTAACACCTTCATCCAAAGGCAGAATGTTTTTAATAATCTCCAACGTATTGTTATTTACCGGTTCGTCGGATACTATAAGTTACTCCATTATGTTACATACTTCGTAATCATGTTAAAATGATGTTTTTTTATCACAGTTCAGTACATACTATGTGAAAGCGAAAGTAGTCCATTACTTGAATGTTCTGCTGGGCGACTAATCATGGTCAACGACGCCAACTACGGTAGAACAGATTCCTTGAAATGTCCGCACAGCACTATTGATGCTTCCAAAACATACGATAGGACTACATCAGTAACTACTAGGACAAAGGAGAAATGTGATTTAAAGCAATCATGTTTACCATCAAAAAGTGGAGCAGGTGACCCCTACCAAGGGGTATACAAATATGTGAACGTGACTTACGAATGTCTTATCTTAGGTACGAATGTTTTATACCAAATATAAGATTCCAGAATCCATAAGAAATCCATAAATAGTGTTATACTGATTGTTTGGTTTGAACATTACTTAATTAAATAACTTTTAAGTAATTATACACCTGCTTACAATTGATTAATGATAGATACTAAATACTTCAGAAACACGTCTAATTATACACCTGCTTACAATTGATTGATGATAGATGCTAAATACTTCGGAAACACGTCTCATATTTTCATTTCAAACTGTCACATTAAGTTATATTTTACAGAATGTACATATTAAATGACGAAAATGCATTAGGTATTGTCTTAGGTATAGACATGAAACGGACATCAGCTCTGGTATGTCGCCTTTACACAAATTAAAATTCGTTTATTTAAAATGAGTAACACGTGTGTCGTTATAAGTTATAAGCCGGTAACCATTCCACCACCCATGGGTTCATTGATTTTTTAGGGTTATGTGATATTCAATTTTGAGTGTGTCTGTGTATCGTTCTGTTGTCGATGTTTATTTCTGTTTTTTTTTCTTTTCTTTTGGCAAGTTTTTTTTTTTTTTTTTGTCTTTCATTGGTGGTGGTTTCTTTAGTTTAAACAGTATTTATTAATGAAAAATTACAACAATAAAGTATTACAATGTTACATGAAATTCAAATATGGGATACGGAAACAAGTTTGGAAAAACATTTATAAATCCGTCTCCCCCAAAAAAATAACATCTATTTAACAAACAATATGACGTGCCAACAGTATATTAAGTTTAAGGTAACATATTATAAATTTGAATAAATACCAAAACAAAAAAAAAAACAAAAAAACTAACAAATAAAAAAAAAACAACGAAACAGTAAACTTACTTTCTTGATAGACAGTCACTGGAACCACCACACGTGTCCGATTGTAGTCGATTACGGGCAATCCACTCGATTTGACATCAATTTATATAACTAATAAAAACATATACAAGGTCAACTTTCAAAACGTTTTGTTTTATTTATATATTCAGAAACTCTATGAAATGTTTGCATATTGTCCTCATTAGACTTTAAACTGTCCCCATATAAGATAATCTTAAGATTAATACAAGAGACTGTCCCGATAGTATCCCTTCGAATTTCATTATATTTTGGACATTTGAAAAAGTAATGAGAGGTAGTTTCTACGTGACCACAGGAACACAGTGGTTTCTTTACCTTAACACTTAAAATGAAAACATCAATTTACGAAAACTTGATAGATAAATAGCATCATATGGTCATCAATAACGGAAAACGCTTCTAACGAATGACCGTATGGCAAATATTACATAGTTCAAAAATTGTGGATAAACGAAACTTATGGCAAAATTTCTCCGTTTATAAATGACCGTTACTAGGTTTTGGGTTATTTATTTAATTTTTGTTTAGGTTGTTTGTTTGTTTGTTTGTTTTTCTTACTGTTTTTATTTTAAATTGTTTAACTTATACATTTTGCCCTGTTTAAAGCACATCACTGGCACTAAGAAGTCGACATATGATTATTTTGTCAACACGCAGGTACTTAAGGTAGCAATATGCAGTTGACAAAACGTTAAAATTGACACACATAATTCTTAACCACCTTCTTTCCCATGCTTTTTAAGAAATTAAAGTTACTTTTAGTGTCATATATGTGCATAAATGAAAAGAGCATTTTCTTTAGATATGATTTCCAATAGCTAAAATCGTGAAATATAACTATGCATGGTGTAATCATGGAGACAATCTGAATTTTGTAGAGCCAAAATATTACAAAAAAGGGGGGTTTGAACATGTCACAATTGTCCCAAAGATTAGACCAAAGTATAATTTTAATCTATTTGAGGGATACCTTATCTAAAACCATTGACATTTATAAAGAGATCAAATAAAAATCATATGCATTTCACTTCATTTCTCCATTAAATGGTTTCGAATAGTTCAAGCGGAAAAAAATGGTTAGTAAACATTACAATAAATTCTAGACCTATGGCCGGTATGCATAAAACATTTTAAAAACAGTCCTGATGTTCCTATAAAACCACTGTGAAGACTTTATTGTTCTGCAGCTATCTAAAACTTAATTGTATAGCATAATTACTTTCGTATAAAAAAAATTCACAGGGGCTAAAATGAGAAACCACACTCATATTGCTACCTAAGGCTTTTGTTCAATGATTAGTAGCGTTTTTGAAACTTAATCATTATGTAGTATTGATTTACTTATACTTGGATTTAGTTGACTTTATTACGGGAATGCGATCGTATTTTCTTCTAGTACCTTTGGTATTTCACTAACACAACCGCAAATAAATTAATGTTACTATCTCAAATGTTGAACCTCGCCAGTGGTTGTCTTTAGTTTTATCTTTATTTTTTTCTCCTTTTAGGATAATAAAATCCTGGAAGAGAAAATACTTTTGCAAGATATAATCAATTGCAATATGCGATATTGTCTTACCAGAATACCATATGGCGTTTTAGCGTCTTAAAGATTCTTGTTTGTATTTTTCAGGAGGATGGGGAAATTGGGAACCATTTGGTGATTGCTCTACCACATGCGGAAAAGGAGTCCAGTCATTTCAGAGGAAATGCAACAACCCTGTTCCGGAAACAAATGAAATGTACTGTATTGGTGGTCACATACAGAACTTAGAATGTAACGCAATTACATGTCAAGGTTAGAAAGATTAACATAACAATAGAAAAGTTAAAAAGACACACATTTTCTTGCCTAAGATTTATTGGCTTTCAAATTGTTTTCATGAGACGGTTTCTATATTTCTAAACTTTTTTGTAATAAGCCGGCCAGATTTGCCACAACTTTTAATCAAGGGATATTTCTTTACAAAATCACAGTGTTTCTTGGTGCAAAGATTAAAATATTGATATATAGAAAATTGTCATTTCCAATCATTATATTGAAATCGATGTTTTTTTTGTTTTTTTTGTTTTTTTTGGATAACAGCTACGCGGATAAACTATGAGTTATCATGATTCGATTTGATTTGATTTTGATTTTTGGTGTTTTAACGCCATTTTTAAGCAATGCTTTTGGGCTATTCCGTGGCGGCCAGTTTTTATTGGTGGAGGAAGCCGGAGTGCCCGGAGAAAACCACCGACCTTCGATAGGAAAACTGACAATCCTAGTCAATTAAGATTGGAGTCGAGTGCACCCGCACGAGCGGGGTTCGAACTCACAACTTCAGTGATGACTGGCTAGTGATTACAGTAGTTATTACTCAGACCACTCGGCCACCGAGGCCCCTCATGATTCGACGAACGAATTAAATGATACTGTTATGTATGTTTCTTGCTGAGTTTTTTTTTTTTTTCGATCCGTGGACATCATAATTTTGAAGCATGGCATCTCATCAACAAAAATATTCTCTGAACAGAATGTTTTATTTGAATCAGTACAAGAAATGTTTTTCTGTTTGTCTAAAGATATGATACAGTGCTTTTAATCTTTTAAAAGGGGCATTTTCCCTGAAGATGAGAAAAATTTGGTAGTACAAATTATCACAGAAAAGACATTTTTGAATATTTTAAGCAGAATTATATTTGGCTATTTCTATAACGTCAACGTTTCCCATTTTAATGTACCAAATGCAAATTTCGACAATTAATGTTTGATACTCGAGAATAAAACATTCTCACAGTTCAAATCTAATGAAAGCGTGGCAGAGCTTTTTAAAAAAACACCTACAACAAGTGAATCCAATCTCGGACAAGAAATCAGAGCTATGACGGAGTGATATATATATTCCTTAATTAAAAACGATTTCGAAATTTTATTACAGCAAGTATCAATAAAACATAATTCGTATTTTCATACCAGTATCGAAGTACTGGCTACTGGGCTGGTGTTTCATTCGGAGAATAGTAATGACCAAACATAAAAGATTTTGATGAGGGAAACTCAGGAATCCAAAAAAAATTAATCGAAATGAAAAGATGATTATTTTACGCTTATCCGTTTTATTCTTAAGATTAAGATTTGTAAAGATCATAATGAAATTCAAGTCAATTTCTCAAATTATATTACAAAGCTGCATTTTGAGACAATATGTTTAATAATCAAAGTCTTTAATACCAGGTGAAATAAGAACTAAAGTATTGTTTTCCATGCCTATAACATTTTGTGTGAAAAATCCCTTCATCGAGTACGCGCGTAATAAAAAAAAATAAATGGGGACACAAGATATTAAGTGGTTTTAAACATTTTTTACATATTCAGAATTGACCACCTAGGTTTACAAAATGTATTAGAAATACTGAGAAAAGATTAATTTAGACAAATAGACACTTGGTCTTAAAAAATTGTAAAAAATAAGACATTTATACGTTGCAACAGGACAGGTTACTATAGCCTTACGATGAAATTAAATATTTTTTGTGCTTAGCAAAATTGGGTCGACATGATAAATTTTTTGTGGACTTTCGTACACATTTCGTTCATTTTACATGCAATTGTCACGTTCCGGGGGTACGCAACTGCTTTACTCTGGGTTTCGTACCAGAGTCGTTTCTCTGGATACAGTCAAGGCTCAAGAATTGGTAGCGTTATTTTATCAACTGAATATTCGGGTTCTCTTTATATTGATGCTGGGTGTCAAGATTAAGTAGACTTTGGGTATTAGACGATAAATGCCAAGGATGATAATGATAATGACGTCCCGGTTTGGTATAATGCTTTATTTAATATCTTGATATACTTTTGCTTAGCCAGTGCTTTCTAAAAGCAACGGATTATTAACTATATACTGAGCCAGTGCTTTACTTGTAGCCACTGCTTTATATCTACTTGATTTGGGCCAGTGCTTTACTTGTGGTAACTGCTTAATATATACTTTATCTGGGCCAGTGCGTGTGTTGATCTGTTTGGTCTGAGTCACTACTTTGCTCGTATTCAATGCTTCACCGTCTGGAAATGCTTTACCTTGTATACAGCCAATGCTTCTCTCTGAAGCCACTGCTTCTTCAGCAGCTATAATTAATTAATCACTTGGTTCCTTATTCAGGAACACTGCTTATAATTCTTATTCAAAACTCTACTTTAATCTCACCTTTATTCTGTCTCTTGTTAATAATCCAACTGCTCGGCTTGAATTCTAAACCCAGAACAACGTGAACTGTGAAAACCTTGGTATATATAGTAAATTGTAGACTCGTCCATACAATAGACTATTCCAGAAACGACTTTATCACTTAAACGTTTTGCAACAACTAAGCATATATGATATAACAAAGCACTATGGTGACGGTTATATACTTTGTAACAACTGATCATGGTCGTGGGAATTCCGGATTTATAGGTCAATTCCTGACCCAAAAACAATTACTAATCACCTAGTAAAATGTAAACAAATCGAAAGTGAAAGTAAAACAATGTGTAAATAAATGAAGGGAATGAATGATATTTCTTTCTGTTAGACTTTACAAATGAATTATAAAATAAGCAAGAACCAGGTAAGTTTGCAAATGCATCACATTACCCACGCCATCAAGAAATGCGTCCCGGCATTTACCAAAATCAATTGAGCACATCTACATCGAGTGGACATTTTTCAGTCCCAAACTCTATCCGGGTATTGCCTCGAGCCATGTCATTCAAAAATCACAATTCTCAATATCATTAAACAACTGTTACTTCTTCAGTAACTATTCACTAAAACAACTGTTACTTATTCAGTAACTAACAACTAGAACAACTCGTAGATGTATAATCTACCCGACATGACAAGATTCCCACTCAACTGTTTACTATTACTTAACATGGGCATCAACTTTATAAGTTAACTTTATCCTAAGAACCCTTAAATCGTTTTCCATCTGTATTTCAAATATGCATGCTGACAGATTTTTGAACAAGTAATCTTGACCATGAAAACCAACAAGCCAAATAGTACATTTGAAAACCACCGAAAATATCACAAAGCCAAAACCTGGTATGAAATAATTTTGCCTAACAACCGGCCACTTATGGACCACTCAAAGAGCTTGTTGAGAGGGATCTTTTACGTGCACAAAGCGTGGTTCTCCCTGAACACGGGACCTCGGATTTAACGTCCCCATCCGACGGACATCATTATTATATATTTAAAGAAACAAGGCATTATATATAAACAATAAAACACAAAAGTTTTCATAATTCTTGGAAATCTTTCTCCTTTAACAAGTAACTAAATATCTGTATTGTCTGTTCCTCGCGAACATTCACTTGTATATTAATCACACTATAAAGCTATCGAAATACGTATCCCGTCGGACTGATTACTGAATAGTTCTGTCAAGCCTACCTGGCTATGGTATTTGTATGCTTATTACATCAAATGTCACTTCATCTTTTCCATATTTCAGTTTCCTCTACATCTTTACCGTTTTCCTTGTATCTTTTCACCACTCTTCTCTCAACCAGCATCAACCCAGAGGTGGCCACTGGCCTGACAACCTGTGCTGGTACAGGGGTTGGGATGGTTCCGGTCGTAGTTGTCGTAACAGTTCCTACGTCCATAGGCGAGGACGAGAACAACAACGGTGATGGGTTTGACATGGAACTTTCATCCGAATCAGTATCAACAACTCTCGGTATTAGAAACGAGCTTGGCACAGAAGGAACTATATTTGCGGTTGTGGTTAGCAACCTAGGTAATACGAATCTCTTGGAGGCTATTGGCTGTGGTCCCAACGAACTCCTTAAGGTATCTAGTAGCCTCTTCCTTGAAGAATTGGCCACCGGTAGAGGAGACGTGCTCTTCCTGACTACTCTGCCCTTGATAAGTGAGCCTGTAGCCATCACTGATGTGCTTGTTGTGCTGGTCTTGGATTTCGAAGGTTCTCCAAGTACATCAGATAGGGTGCCTGGATTCTGTTTCTACCATTCACTATCGGTATCATCAATGGCTGACAAGGATGCTGCATATCTCCTCCTCTGATGCCTCGCAAAGTCAGTCTTCCTGCTAGTTGCATACGGACACAGATCACATAAGTACTCTTCCTCTGACGACCTTTTCTTTACACATGCTAGAACATGATCCTCTAATTTCTTCTCTGTGTTGAACCGTACTTGGCAAACTGGGCACCTCCATCTTGTCCGTGGTGTCTTCTTTGTGTTAGCCATCTGTAATTTAAGAGAAATCATTGTAAATATATACATGTATATACAAAATTATATGTTATGTACAGTTATACTCGTTCATTCATTTTGTGTGTTTTTTTGTTTTTTTTTATATATATATTTTTTTAATCTTGAACATAATCATTTAACCAAGTGGGAGGCTTCCTTTCCCGTCTTAATCTTGGTAAATTAATGTGTTCGTCTTGTGCAATGGTCTCATATCTATTCTCAAAATCAAATTCAATTGAGGCACTTTCGCCAACAACTTGGGCTTGATCGTTCATTTCGTACGTACGTCGACGAGCATCACACAAACTTGGATCAGCTTCTACCTTATGTGATGATGGCAACTCGCCCAAAATGTCGATGGCTATCCTTTCCATAGGGAAGCCTGACCTTTGAATCTGCATTGGCGCTCTCTTTCGTTTTTGTGGGCCTTTCCTTCTTACACAGGTCTCACATCCTGTTATGTAGGCCACCACATCACGACGCATTCCAGGCCAATAAAACCTGTCTTTTAATCTTCCTAATGTTTTTCTTATCCCAAGATGTCCCGAAGTCTTATTGTCATGGCATTGCTGTAAAACAGCGCGCCTTTCTTTCATGGGTAGTTTGGCTACCGTGCTTTGCTCTTTGCACAATAAATCGTTATCAACTTTCAATGTTTCGTATTGCGACCATAAACTCTTCACTGCATAATTACATTCCCCAATTTCTTGAAAAGCGGTTTCTTGCCATTGAATACACAAGTCTTTACCAAGGATATGTTTTCATCTTCTTGTTGTAGCACCAACAGCGTCTTATTTTCATCACTCCCATCATTTATACAGATAACTGCTTCATTCGCCTCTATAGGTGGTGCTTGTGTAACAACATTAACACGTACTAGTTTCTTCTCCCAGTCTTTGTCAAAGCCACATTGTTTACATGGCATTCTGCTAAGTGCATCAGCATTTCTGTGTTGATTTCCAGGTCGGTGCTTAATTTTCATGTTATACGAACTAAGGACTTCCAGCCACCTCGCAAGCTCTCCTTCTGCGTTCTTAAAATTCATTAACCACTGCAGAGAGCTATGGTCAGTTCTGACAACAAACGTTCTTCCATACAGAAAATGCCTAAAATGCTTAACAAAATGAACTACGGCGAGTAACTCTTTTCGAGTTACGCAATACTTACGCTCGGTCTTCGAAAGTGTACGGCTACCATAAGCAATAACCGTTTCTTTTCCGTCTATTTCCTGGGACAGGACTGCTCCAAATGCAGACTGACTTGCGTCCGTATCGAGTATAAAAGGTCTCGAAAAATCTGGATGTGACAGTATTGGCGCCTCGAGGAGCTTGGATTTCAATGTCTGAAACGCATCTTGACACTCCTCTGTCCACAGGTATTCGCGACCCTTTTCTGTTAATTTGTGCAGACATTTTGCAATGCCTGCAAAATTTTCAATGTATCTTCTATAATATCCGCACAGGCCGAGAAAAGAGCGCAACTCGCTTACATCTTTCGGTTCTGACCATTGTTTAATAACCTCCACCTTTTGTGGATCCGTTGCCACACCATCCTCACTTATTACATGTCCAAGGAAGGACACTGATTTTGCGAACAACGAACACTTTTTTGGTTTTAACTTTAACCCGGCGTCAATCAATCTATCAAAAACTTGTCGCAAATTAGTTAACATCTCTTCAAAATTTCTACCGACTACAATTATGTCATCCAAATACACCAAGCAAATGTTCCACTGTAGTCCAGCCATAACTTTTTCCATTAACCGCTCAAATGTTGCCGGAGCACAGGCGAGCCCAAACGGCATTTTACGTCATTCGAAAAGTTCACGCCGTGTCGCGAACGCAGTTTTAGGGCGGTCTCTCTCTTCTACCTCTACCTGCCAATAACCTGAGCAAAGGTCTAAAGTTGAGAACCACTTGTTGCCAGCTAGCTGCTCCAATGAATCGTCTATTCGAGGTAACGGATACGCGTCTTTTACCGTAAGGTCATTGAGTCGACGATAATCAACACAGAAGCGAGTCGACCCGTCCTTCTTTTTAACAAGTACAATCCCTGATGACCATGTCCCTTCAGACGGCTCGATCACGCCTCGTTCTAACATATTGCCAATATGTTTGTCAATTTCGTCGCGCATGGCTACCGGTGTCCGCCGAGGTGGTTGTTTGACAGGATAATTTGTTCCGGTGTTGATGCGATGGCGTACAATACTAGTACATCCGAGATCGTTATCGGACAGTGCAAAAAGCGACTTGTATTGCTGTAAACATAGTAACTTGATGTCTCTGCTTCGCAGTCAAATGGGAACTTGCTTCATTGACCAGCTTCTGCAGTTCATTGTCCAGTTTTGGATTTTTGTGTTCTTTGCTGGTGTTTCCAGTCATGGTGATGACATCTTCTACTGGACTTATTTCTCCAACAATGGTTCCGGCTCGTATAGTTGTAAAATTGTTTGAAACATTTAGCAATCTAATTGACACATGTTCTCGCGCTTCAACCAGGGTCTTTGCCAGTAAAGCGTTGTCCCTTTTTACAAACTTCTCGCATGGCTCAATAATGCCCATCTGCAGTTTACTGGTTAACGTATCATAGTCATTAATCCTACCTCGTGAAAAAGCCTCTGTTCCTGGTGGTATACTGATATCCTCTGCGGCTGAAATTCTGTAACAGCCTATTTTGCCAGAAAACGCCATAGGATATGTGTTACTTTTGCATTGAAGGGTTTCCTGTTGTAAATCTATTTTGCAATTATTCTTTTTCATAAAATCTTAACCCAGTATCCCGTCAATAGATATGTCGGCAACCAAAGCTTCAACTATAAACTTGTCTTGTCCAATCTCTATACAGAACATTCCCTTACCAGCTATGCTCAGCTCTGTTCCCTTTGCCGAAATAATGACTTGGGTAATTGGTTCAAGATCCGGTCGTTCCTTCTTCTGTATTCTGTAAAACAAAGCGTGCGAAACTAAAGTTACCGTGGCACCAGTGTCTATTAAAAACTTAGTAGGCTGATTATGAACTGCGACGTCAATGTACGCACCCGCTTCCATGTTTGAAGCATCTGCTCCCACGTTATTTTTTCTTCTTTCCATGCGCCTGTGTCGACTGTTGTAGTGTAAATGCCGCACTGCTCCGTTTCCCCTACCATTGTTTCCATTGTAAGGCTTCTTAGGAGCTCTACATTCATTTCTAAAATGTCCAAATCTTCCACAATTGTAGCACTGTATCTTGTCTTTCCATCCAGGCATATGGGTATCGGAGTCTTTCCTTGTCATATCGCTTTTAAAATTATCAAGGTCTTTTTGGAGGGATTCAATTTTTGTTGAAAAGTCTTCCATCATTTTTGCCATTTTATCGTAAGACTCATTTGGTTCAGTGCATGTGGCGCGCAAATGACCTCTGCCAGTGTCGTATTTTCTTTCAGCCTTGTAAAAAGCTTCTAATTCTACGGCAAGACATATTGTTTGATTGAGGTTTTCCGGCCTAGATTGTTTTATCCTTATTCTCATCTCTGAATCCACAAGAGAATCTAAAAATTGTTCCCTTGCTAAAGTTTCTTTAACCTCGCTTGGTGCGTTTGGATAAGCCTTGTTTACCAATCTTCTTATGGCCTGACCAAGCTCTGGCAAACTTTCACTTGCTTTTTGTCTTCTTTCTTTTAATTGTACTCGGTACAACTCAGTCTGGTTTGGAGGAGAAAATCTTTCTTGCAATGCTTTTATTAATGTAGTATAATCCATTCTTTTCTCAGTAGGTAGATCACTAAACACTCCCTGTGCTTGCCCTCTTAAAGCTGTTGCAAGGTACAGACCCTTCTCTTGGTCATCCCAGTTGTTGATCACCGCACAGGCATCAAAATGAGACTTAAAATCGCTCCATTCACTCGTTCCGTCATAGTTGGCAAGCTTAATTTCGCGCCGTGTCTTCCCGTGGCTAGGTTTATCAGCGGAATTAGTGTTGCGGACTTGCTTGTTTTGGCGTAATTCTTCCCTCAGTATCGGTGATGCATCTGGCATCGGCATTGCTTCGGTTCCTGCTTCTTTCTTTGTGGTTTGAGTCTCATGCGTTGTCTGTTCTTTTGGCCGCGCTCCTTTCTCGTCCGTCTTTATAGTGGAAGATGGCCCATAAAAACGCTGCACTTCGGGTGTTGGAATATTCCGATTGTACCGACACTGGCACGCTGCGTATTGTGCATGAAATCACCGTGACGCGTTTGAATTATACCAGAGTCACTTAAATCTTTTACTGGGATTTTTGGGGTAGAATGTAAATTTTTCACTTGGTCCCTGGCTCATTAAAGTCTGCATTATATCGCTTAATTCTTCTTCTAACAAACTTATTTGTTGCCCTAACTCATTATACTTGTCCATATTTAATATTTTATTTAAAATATAACCAGAGCATTGCTGTATCCCACCGCTGCCACCAAAAAATATGTCACGTACCGGGGGTACGCAACTGCTTTACTCTGGGTTTCGTACCAGAGTCGTTTCTCTGGATACAGTCAAGGCTCAAGAATTGGTAGCGTTATTTTATCAACTGAATATTCGGGTTCTCTTTATATTGATGCTGGGCGTCAAAATTAAGTAGACTTTGGGTATTAGACGATAAATGCCAAGGATGATAATGATAAAGACGTCCCGGTTTGGTATAATGCTTTATTTATTATCTTGATATTCTTTTGCTTAGCCAGTGCTTTCTAAAAGCAACGGATTATTAACTATATACTGAGCCAGTGCTTTACTTGTAGCCACTGCTCTATATCTACTTGATTTGGGCCAGAACTTTATTTGTGGTAACTGCTTAATATTTACTTTATCTGGGCCAGTGCGTGTGTTGGACTGTTTGGTCTGAGTCACTACTTTGCTCGTATTCGATGCTTCACCGTCTGGAAATGCTTTACCTTGTATACAGCCAATGCTTCTCTCTGAAGCCACTGCTTCTTCAGCAGCTATAATTAATTAATCACTTGGTTCCTTATTCAGGAACACTGCTTATAATTCTTATTCAGAACTATACTTTAATCTCACCTTTATTCTCTAATCTCTTGTTAATAATCCAACTGCTCGGCTTGAATTCTAAACCCAGAACAACGTGAACTGTGAAAACCTTGGTACATGTATATATAGTAAATTGTAGACTCGTCCATACAATAGACTATTCCAGAAACGACTTTATCACTTAAACGTTTTACAACAACTAAGCATATATGATATAACAAAGCACTATGGTGACGGTTATATACTTTGTAACAACTGATCATGATGGTGGGAATTCCGGATTTATAGGTCAATTCCTGACCCAAAAACAATTACTAATCACCCAGTAAAATGTAAACAAATCGAAAGTGAAAGTAAAACAATGTGTAAATAAATGAAGGGAATGAATGATATGTCTTTTTGTTAGACTTTACAAATGGATTATAAAATAAGAAAGAACAAGGTAAGTTTGCAAATTCATCACACAATGAATAGAATAGACTAGAGGCAATAGTAGTGTAAGAAGGATATTACGAAATCATAAATCCAATCCGACCATACAAACCATGATTATAAACAAAACTTGGAGCAATCCTGGCATAAATTCCAAAAGGAGAGAAACGATGCATCGCCAAATTGAGCGTTTCTCGTTATAAATACACCAACCCCCCATGCGAATCAGTCAAATAAATTCATGATAGATAGATATAAGAAGATGTGGTATGAGTGCCAATGAGACAACTCTCCATCCAAGTCAAAATTTATAAAAGTAAACCATTATACGGTCTTCAACACGGAGCCTTGGCTCACACCGAACAGTAAGCTATAGAGGGCCCCAAAAATTACTAGTGTAAAACCATTCAAACGGGAAAACCAACTGTCTAATCTATATAAAAAACGAGAAACGAGAAACACTTGATGAACCACATCAACAAACGACAACTACTGAACATCAGATTCCTGACCCAGGACAGATGCAGCGGGTTTAAACGTTTCAATGGTACCAAACCTACACCCTTTCTCTGAAACAATAGTGTAACATCACAACATAGAAAGACACACTATAAAATATCAACTGAAATAGCTTAACTCAATCAAAGGACATATTAACACCATTGAACATACACTGAACAAATGAATTTGACCTATGATACAATGTAAATACAAAATAAATAAACTAAGGAAAGAATAATAAAAGTAACATGTTATATCGGTATGAAATGTTTAACAAATAAAGAAAAACAATATGCTCGAACAAAAATATCTATCAGTCATACCCAGATACCCGGATTAAAATTTGTACGTCAACAAAAGACTCATCTGTAACGTTCGAATCGAGTTGAAGAGCATTGAGAACCCAAAATTCCGAAGTTTTGTAAACTGTTAATTATGTTGCCTCCGGGTGCGGGATTTTCTCGCTGTGTTGAAGACCCATTGGTGGCCTTCGGCTGTTTTCTGCTCTTTGGTCGGGTTGTTCTCTTTGACACATTCCCCATTACCATTCTCAATTTTACATAGAGACTATGTCAATTTTCTTTGATTCTACACATTCAGATCATTATCCTGGATTCAAAAGTACTGCCGTGTACAATACTACTACAAGACATTTTATACTTTAGTGACTCTGAACCATACTGTTACATTTCTTAATGTTAAACCAAAAACTGTGAAATCTGTAAAATTTGGACAACAGATGCCCAATTTACAAGTAATTAAAAAAAATCCACTTCACGAGGAGCTACGATGACTTCAAAAGTAAAAGCACAGATCCTGTTTTCGGATTAGACTTCAACTTTTTCGGATTGGTATGGGTAGGTCGGTGAAACAAAAGAAACCTTATCACGTATTTGTGGCAATAGATCAGACACTAACAACAATAAAAGGACAATGGTTCTCTTGGATCCTCAAAAAATATACTATAGAACTTACTATCCTCATCTTGTCACACTTCTCCGCAGACAAAATGAAGACTATTATATTCAACAACTGGGATCTGGGACATCATAGTTTGGTTGTAATGATTAAGTTAGTGGTATAGATATTTTATCTTGTCCTTCCTGGAGCTTTGTAAATATGATGAATATTGTCAACCCTGTTCCTCGAGTAGGACACAGTCATTTTATATTCATTATACATCACCTACTCTTCATGATGTTTCTCTAAATGACCTATTGTCATCTATACAGAGGCGTTAGGTATTCATCACATTCGCACAAAGCTACAACTTTCTTAACTTTATTCTCTGTTCAACTTATATTAGGAAACCACTGTTACAAATTCTTCTTTAAATCTTTACAAACAAACAGCTTTTATCTCGGATATTGCCCGTCACAGACTTTTCAGACCGGTTGGCATTTGAAAAAATGAATCGGAGAGACAATCCTGTTTTACCTTACCTATGCCAACATAAGTCTTGATGCAATCAATATAGCATATATCCTTCATCTTAAATGAATTAAAATGAAAAGATCTACATGCTTTCAAGATCAGTCTGTTCTATCATCTCTTATATCTATACAAAACCAGTTGTGACTTAAATTTGCATATAGAAACATGTGTTGTTGATCTCAATATTGATGACTTCAGGTCTAAACCACTCAACAGTACCTGTGGTAGTTTCCAATTCAATAATAACTCAGCTGGCCTGAATATTGTTATCAACACTTTTCTGAAAAATATATTAACAAAAGAACAGAAATACCGTGAGCCTATATTCCGTCGGTTGGAAACATAACTTTAAAGTTCTGAAAGATTCAGTCAAGTATATGACACTGCAATTGCATTAACGAGAAAACGAGACGTAGATACTCGTTCCGAATGCGCGAAGGCAGCGATGTTGTTAAAATTAGAATTAATGGTATGTCTATCTCCAAAGGCAAAAATGTTGCTAAGCACCTGTCCTACCTCTTTGACAGATATGTCATTTATAAAACCCCTAATAATACAGTATGTGTGTGTACATCACATTACATACTCTGATTGGTAAAAGAATTAGACATTGACAATTCACTTGGAAGCTCGACATATACTCCAACGACACTAACCAAAGAGGAAACCTGAACAATCAGTGGTTTAGTTTATGCTCCTTTGGAATTTCAACAAGAGAAGACGGACTGAAGTTTCCTTTACCGTTTTTAGGTACCTAAATTTCATAAGACTCATACAAACAACGAACATTGCTGGGTCTGCTAATTGTTCAACGAAAATACTGTCCAAACTATTAACATCAATTTCAGCAGCAATCAAAGCCAAGCTTCGTGGTTATTACTACCTACTGTAATAGCGGTGGGAATCACATTTGTATACTAAAAGATTTGTGAGAGTACATACAATCTAAGTGTCTTTCAATAGCAAAAACATTTTACTTTTCTACTCTGTGCACTATTATTGTCCATTCTAAATTTTAAGACAGATTGAGCGAATTAGTCTAACTTTTTTTGACAAAAAAAGAATGGCCAATGTAGATACATATCTCTAGTTTAAAAAGGGATGGATCACTCTTTAAAAAGTATACTCTGATAAAAACACAAAATTCACTGACACTGGCATTTTCAAGATGCTTGATTTCTTAACAACGTATTTGTTGCGTTTGGATGACAAGTTTTTCAACAGACAATTGCCATTTCATTGGAATCCGACTGTATTTCTGTTTTTACCTACTTAGATATAAGAAGGTGTGGTATGAAGGCCAATGAAACAACTCTCCATCCAAGTCATAATTTGTAAAAGTAAACCATTATAGGTCAAAGTACGCCTTTCAACACGGAGCCTTGACTCACACCGAACAGCAAGCTATAAAGGGCCCCAAAAATGACTAGTGTAAAACCTTTCAAACAGGAAAACCAACGGTCTAATCTATATAAAAAACGAGAAACACTTATGAACCACATCAACAAACGACAACCACTGAACATCAGGTTCCTGACTTAGGACATGTGCAAACAAATGCAGCGGTGTTTAAACGTTTTAATAGGCGCCAACTTTCACCCTACCTGAAACAATAGTGTAACATCACAGCATAGAAAGACACACTATAAAATATCAATTGAAAGGGCTTTACTCAATCAAAAGACATATTAACAAAAACAAGTGAACATAAACTGAACGAATACATTTGATCTATGACGCAATGTAAATACAAAATTAATAAAACAAGGGTGTAGATGTTTAACAATATCAGAAATACTTGTTCATTTATTTAAATAAAACAGGAAAAGATGTTGAAAAATCAATTCACTAACCTCAGAAAATTTGTTTTTTATAAAAAAAAAATTCAACATATTGATCATATTATCATCTTTGATGTATTTGTTTTTTGAATCAGTGCGGTTTTTCATAAAGTTATTATTTTCGTGGCTCAAAACAAGAAATGTGTATCTTCGTATCCGATATTTGTAGAAAAAACTTTGGTTAATGAGACAATGTATTCGATCTTTCAGTTGAGCATGGGTAATAGTAATGTAAAAACTCATCAAAGATACCATAAGTGTAGAAAATCAAAAGTTATCATAAAAGATCTTTTGATTTTTTAAGAATCCACGTCTGATTGACACTGCTGGTTGAAAACACCTCATCACAATATTTCTAAAGTCTGTCTTTTACTGTAGAAAAGATGAAGGTAAGAACTTTAAAAAGAATTTCAGTCGAACATCTTGACGATCCAGCGTATAAGGATGTTTGTGAATTTTATGTTTCAAGTCTGAAGACAGAGATTTTCATCGTCGTTTTGATGTTAATATCAAAGGAGAGAAGGACTGATATGTGATTTTCTAAAATCTCCTCTTCCATTAATTATGTAGAGGTATATGTGGGATGCCCTGTTGAACTAGGAATTCTGAGTTCTTTATTAAGACATTTCAAATGGTAATTTTTGCATAAAAAAGCAAGTTATACCTGAATATCAGTGCATTCTTAATTTATGTTAAGGAAGCTGGGGATGTTGGCAAACAGTAGGACATTGCTCTCATTCTTGTGGAAATGGCACCAGTTTGAAGGTTAGAGAATGCAATAATCCTGTTCCAACAAATGGAGAGACTTATTGTGAAGGCAAAAATACAACGTTGGAATGGTGTAATCTACGCGAATGCCCTGGTATGTAACAAACATTCTACATCGTATAATATCTTCCAAAGAAAAATAATTGAAATTCAAAAGTTAACAAATTTTTATGAAATGCTAACTTAATGTCAAGTTTTCTAAAAAATAATGGCTGTTAAGAATCACAATAAACACAGGAATATACCAAAGATAATCGACCAAATGGGAAACCCTTTGCTTTGACCTTTCATTAACCAGACAATAGCAAATTGAGAGCAGACTGTATATGCTCCTTATTAAAAAAAACATATTGAAAAAGGTGTCTCAAGAAAAAGGACTGAACATTCACCCTGAATATCTGCATCGATTAATTTTATATTCAAGCTTTTCTTGTCTTTATAGCTTTCTTTTTTTATTCCCATTTAAATACAAAATAGAAAAACAACAGATAAAATCTTATGAGTAATATCTGATAACGCCTTGAGCTTTAACAAGTTAAGTATACATAAAGCTGTATTGGTATTATTTTGAAATTGAATGTGCAATGAACAGTAAATAAAAGTATTCCAAAAAGTATTTGAAATTCCCAGAGAAAGAAATTTCTTGTTCAATGATATCAAATATCCTGGTCGTAGTCTATATGAAAAGTAAGATTCAAAAGACGAAAACGAACAATACTTGTTGATATTGTCGGAATAAGCAAAAAATAACTATTCAAAGAAAAATCAAATTTTTGAAAAAAAAAATAAACCAAAAAATCCACATTAAGATAAAATATTGATATTTTTAAAGCAATAGTTTGCATCTTTGCATTTTTGGCCCGGTAAAAATTTGATAGGGGAAATCCTAAAAATGGGCATCAATCTTCTTGAAACGAGGCAGTCGAGTGCAACTTATTATGTTCAGGCATGTTTTATAATGTTTGAGTTGACTGTTTTGTGTTGAAAATTTATAAAGCAAATTATTTGATACACCATCTTGCTTCAAATTCTACTAATTTATATATTTAGTCTACATGTTGATGAAATAACATTAAAAATTCCCATACCAATAAAAATAAATAACTATATGGGTCAAGTGAAATAACTCTCTAATGAGTCACAAAAACAGAGTAGATGTTTTTGAATTTAAAAAAAAAGGTTCAAATGCTAAATCTTGATGCGTATATCTTTTTTATTTTCGTTCATTCATTTTTCAATTAAACTAATTATTTTATACATGAAATGTACTAAAAATAGAAAGTCGGATATACCGTTCATTAACCCCTCAACCACCACCTCCCCTAATATTCTCAACAACCGTACATATTTTCTAAAAACCGTTGACAACAGTCTCTACTTGTGGATCTTTTTTATGCATCACTTCATAAAAAAAAACTTTTTGATGCGGAATTACAAAATTAAACTCCAACAGAAGAGATATTAAAGTACAGGAATATAATGATGCGAAATAATTTTGTACAAATAGATGTCAGCATACTATGGAATAAACTCATCATGTTCGCCATACGCGTTTCGACAACAAAAGACTCACCAGTGACGCTCGAATCAAAAAATTTAAAAAGGCCAAATAAAGTACAAAGTAAAAGATCATTGAAGACTAATAGTTCCGAAAGGTTTTGCCAAATATAGCTACGGTGGTCTAATCCAAGAAATTTGAAATGTTAATTATCTAAGTGTAGGTAACATATCGAGGTTATATTGCGATAAAAGGTGATATTTAATCAAATGACGTGAAATGAAAAAATCTAATGATCGATTAAATTATAAGTATAACATAACTTTGATATTTATACCTGCAAATAATTTCCTCTTGGCACAATATCAAAAGTGTGTTTATTGTTAGGCTATCCATCTGTTGAAAATATGTTTTACGTCATTTTTGGGGTATTTTTGTGTGTCAAGTTATTGCTTTCTACCTATTGCACGTGTTCGAAACTTCCGAATTTCGATATTCTTTCAAGCACCACTGATCAGAAATGAAATATTTTCGAAATGTGCATATGTTACATCTAATTAATCGATATCATTGCTATTGACCTATCCATCAAATTACCAGTTTTCTTTTATAAAGGATTAATTATGAAAATGTCCAACCCATAAAATGTCGTGATTGTTATTAAATTAAGGTAGCAGTTTTCTAAGACAAAGTTGACCTTAGTCGGTTTTAGTTGTTTTGTTTATGCCCTTTTTGGTTTATCTGCTGTCAAAATATCTATACCTATTTTGGGGGATTTCCCTTTTTTTTTTTTTGATATGGAGCGCTCATATTTAAATAGCACGTGTTTTAACCACGCCAGTAATCAAAATTTGCGTTTTATTACATTCGATCGACCGCTACTGAACTATCAGTTCCCGATGGTCACCTTATCAATGCAAAAATTCGGTTGTCATTATTTGATAATAAATTTCGCTTAAGGATGTTTGCTACTCTGTTTCTGATTAACAAGTTTTTTAAAAGACCGTTATAAATTGAAAGTATATGAATAAAGGAACTAAATAAGCAGAAAAAATGAAGGGTCCGTGTGCTTGTTTTCAAGATATAAGCCATTGAAAATTTGGCGGGAAGTGATTCTCTCTAGACTTTTCATATATTAAACATTGGTACCTTTTTTCTTTCAAAAACTATGAAAAAATAACAAGGATTTCATGAGATTTTCAAATATGGCTTCTTATACTATATGAAAATAAAATAGAAATAGAATAGTAGAGGTTTTCGGGCAAAACATTTTAATTGCACTACATGGATAAAACCAGAGGATTCCGAATATCTGGCAAAAATTCAAAAAACAAGAGGAGCAAACATCCTTAAGACAATGGGTAATTAAGCGTTTTTCATATAAAATAATCATGTGTATTTTATTAAGGATCGTATGTTGACCTCTATGTGTCTTTAATACCACAATAGTAATATAACAGATGCATTTTAGGACATGATGATGGATAACTATTTTTTTTTATAGTGCAGACAGTATTTCGAAATGAAACAACTCGTGGAAAAAAAGCATTATATTGCGAGGTGCAGACATTTTCAATCTTTTTGTTTTTGTCTTTTTGTGAAAAAAAACACCTTTAGAAACGATCCTTGTACACTTATCGATCCTTTAAATAAACTTATTCTAAAAGGTTACCAATTCAACACTGTAATTAGATCTTTGAATATTATTTTTATTGGTATTAATATTGATTTTGTTATCAGTAAATTAAAAGCAAACTAAATACTATTGTTATATACATATGCACATTCATGGTTCTACAATCTGTCGATACCTGTATCTTGGCATTGCACAAGGTCATGTTTTTCTCTGACTGTTTATGACGTCTTTACACTAAATCCATTGGATGTTGGATGTGTACGAATCGATAATTTAGTATTAGATGCATGATTGTTTTATTAGTTGTTAGTGGCTTTGAACTAGCTGTCAGTAACTGCGAGTACTCTCAGATCTGTATTTAGTGTCTTTTTGTTGTTGGGATGTACAAGTACCCTGTTAGATGTATTTCTTTTTGTATCCATCTAATAAATTAAGCCTTTTTCAACTGATTTTTATAGTTTGTTCTTATGTTTTACTGTTACACCACTGTCCCAGGTTTGTGGGAGGGTTGGGCGCCCGCTAACATGTTTAACCCCGCCACATTCTGTATGTGACTGTCCCAAGTCAGGAGCCTGTAATTCAGTGGTTGTCGTTTGTTGCTGTGTAACATACTTGTTTTTCGTTCATTATTTTGTACATAAATTAGGCCGCTTGTTTTCTCGTTTAAATTGTTCTACATTTGTCATTTCGGGGCCTTTTATAGCTGACTATGCGGTATGGGCTTTTGCTCATTGTTGAAGGCCGTACGGTGACCTATAGTTGTAAATATCTGTGTCATTTGGTCTCTTGTGAAGAGTTGTCTCATTGGCAATCATACCCCAACTATCTTTTTTATATTTACGAAATATTTTTTTTAAATTTCGTATTGAATTACTACCTACATTTATATGTTGGCATTTTAAACAAAAATATCATTCAATATGTTTCCCTTCTTTTAGTTTACAAATGGGGGCACTTGAAGGATCTTAACCTAACTATAGCGGAGCTTAAAGAAATTATGAAAGAAGAAATTAATGAACTTAAAGGAAACTTGACTGTGGACAACAAAAACACATCATCAGCCATCAGACGAAGAATCTCAGCACGTGACGACAGACCTTCAGCTGCATCATTTGGGTATTTTGGTGTAGTAATGTTGGCAACGCCATTTGTCTTAATGGTATGCTTGGACTACAACCATCTGTTTCCAGAATGTATAAAGTGGAGAATAGCAATATTACTTAAAAAAGTCAGTTCATCAAGTGATTCGACGTAGGGATTTACATGTATAGTATGCAAGTGTGATTGAGTTATCTGTAAAGAGTAACGATTTATCAATATTTGATAAACATTTGTATTAGTAGTGTTTTGTTATATTTGTAATATTTTACGCTTATAAACTTTGTAATGAAAATAACTAATATAACCCGACAACTTCGAACAGATTATGGCAGTGTTTTGCTAAAAGTAAAAAATAAATTTTTGTGTACTAGTATATTTTTAAAACAAAGTTTATCAAAAGTAGTTTGATGCTTATTCGCAAGTTTAATTTCAGATAAAATGTTAAGGTTGTGTATCTAATGAAAACTAATGAGACTGTAATTGCCGAACAACATTTTGATATCTGAGTAACCATAGACAGAATTGAGAAAAAAAGCAATCAAGGCAAAAATTGAGAGAGTTTTTTT
The DNA here is from genome assembly GCF_021869535.1 of Mytilus californianus. Taxonomy (NCBI): domain Eukaryota; kingdom Metazoa; phylum Mollusca; class Bivalvia; order Mytilida; family Mytilidae; genus Mytilus; species Mytilus californianus. The sequence continues at coordinate 22,720,506 of NW_026262679.1, read as the reverse complement.
ACCATCTGACAGTATCTTTAATCTTTTAAAAAGACAAACAGTATGGCACATTCTTAAAAGAACCATTAACCGTCGATACGGTTGTCTTCATTATTGCAGTTGATTCTTAATATGAGAAAAATCTGAATCTCAAATAAGTAATCACGCACTAAATTTCTCTTCGGAATGCTCTCTGCAGACAAATTATTGAATGTTATTTTGTTTTCTGTGTCTTTAGCCATTAAAGTGCCATCTTTCCTTATATCGTCGTCCTATAGATCTACTTTTTAAATAACAATTGGAAGAACAATTATGATATCAATTTTTATATACATAGAAAGGCGAACGAGATCGATAAAAAATACTCAGCAGTACAACAGACCACATTAATCATCAACACTCGATTCAAAAAAATATGAAACAACACACATACAAACAAAGACAAACAACACACGCAGTCGATAGCCTGACTTGTTACAGGAAAACAAAGAGGTAAATTAGGCCAGAATGACATGCGCACAACCCCTTAATTATCTTAAACGAATCTCGTTAAACTAAAATACAATACAAACTTGCATTTAGCTACCAACTGGATCCCGACTAACCTGAACACGGAAGTTGAAAATAGCAAAAAGCTTGGAAAGCAGTGTCAGAATGTTCTGACTACTATAACGGTTATTCAAGGCGACTAAAGCTGTTTGTGTGAATACTGCCGCTCAAGAAAAACAAACAGAAACAATGCTGCAAACAGGTTTAATGAAGTCTTAACATAGAATTTAATTAAAATCGACAGTGTATATAAGATGCCATTAAGTCTTTAGAATTGTCAGATCATCGGAAGAAATGTCTATCTTAATCGTATTAGTTAATTGATTATATCACGCATGTAGCCGTTACTTTCGAAAAAAGTAAGAAATTTTGATTGTATATATAATTTTTCGGTGTTTAAGACCTATTACAGTCATTGAATGGTATAAATTCCTCATTAAAACCAATAAAAAGGCATACCGAATATACAATACATCATTGCAGCATACACAATTTCCCATACACGATACATTTTACACAATATCACCCCCTTTCCAATTTGATCCATGATCGATGTCGTCATTTAAAATTACCCGCATGTTTAATGAAATTGCAAATTTCAATATATCTTTTATAAAAAACGAGCTAACATTTAAAAACTACACAGCATTCTATGGACCATACAAAAATATTAATAAAATTATTAAAACTTTTTACCTTTAAAGATTTTCAATGCATTGGCAACAGCCATTACTAGGAAATATCGTCTAGTATAAATTTGGCAAAATGTTTTAATAGAGAATATGGAATGCAAAAGTTAACGGACGATGGCTACGAAAGGAAACCGGGCTGGTACCGCCCAATAGGCCAGGAGGAGAGCTAAAAACGTGAAGCCCATGAAAAATAATTTTTAACATCCATTCGATCAAATGAGATTTTGTTGAATTAGTTACTTCAAACTGTAACAAGAAAAATATATGAAATTTAAGCTTAAAGCCATGCGATGAAATAGTTTACATTTTCTCTAGGCTATGTATGTCTCCGTGTTATTTACATTCTTATGGATTAATAAGTTGACTGTCAAATTCTATCTTCCAGACTTTATCAAAATAGGAAAATGTGGTATGATTATAAATTAGACAACTCCACACCAGAGACTAACTGATGTAGAGGTTAACAAATATAGTTCACCGTACGGTCTCAATCAATGAGCAAAATACATTCCGCATAGTAAGCTATAAAAGGCCCCGAAATGACAAATGTAAAACAATTCAAACGAGAAAACTAACGGTCTGATTTATGTATTTATGCAAATCAATAAACGAAAAACCAATATGATATACAGCAAGAAACGACAACCACTAAATTACAGGCTTCTGACTTTGGACAGACACATACATAATGTGGCGGAGTTAAGCATGTTGCTGGCACCAAACCATCCCCCGAACCTAGGACAGTGATGTAACAGCAAAACATAAGAACAGAGTATAGAAATCAGCTGAAAAAGACTTTACTCATTAGATTGATACATACATGGACAGATCTGAGATCTGAGTAGTTACTGAAAGCCAGCTCAAAGCCAACAATAACAATAACAATTACTTGTAATAAAACATCATGAATCTAACACTTGTTTTCCGATGTTCAAATCTCGAAAATCGATTAAAATATAGACGTTACAAGTTAACGAACTGAAACTGAGAGAATAACATACACTCTTAAATGAACGAGACCGGTTATGTCGATATACTATTAGTTAGCGTCTCCTGTTAAGCATACATCACCTATCATGCTGAAATTTGGAATAGGATACAATCAGTAAAATTACATAACAGACGACTATAATGAAATCTAAAAATATAAGGCTGGGAAACATGCCAGAAGTGAGTTGAAATACAGACACAATTCATGATAGTGACAAAAAAAAAAACAGTCGTTCTTCTTCATAACTCTGTCGAAGCATTTTTTTCAAAGGAGCACATCCCTGGTAATGAAGTTCGTATAGTATGAATGGACCCGTTCGCAGGGGAACATAACATAACAGAAAACAAAGTACTACAACTACTTAAGAAAATTCATCAAAATAAAACAGCTGCACCAGATAAAAATAAGATTAAGATTACTATAAAAAAAAAGTAGCGACGGAGGAAGTCTCAAATCTTAGGGATATTTTCAAAATATGCATCGATACTGGGGAGGTACCAAATGACTGGAGACCAATGTAAGCCCAGTCTTACAAAAAAGGAGAGGGACAGAAAGCAGATAACTATCGGCTCATTTCTCTACTTCTACGGGGAGTTTAACGATCTTGACTACATATATACCCATGAGGGCCTCGCACGGTCGGTAAGTTTCTCTGAATTGCATCTGCTTCAAACTGACACAGTACATTATCACTTGCGATATTATGAAGCATGCATTTATGCACCACATTCTCTGGACGTTACAAAATAGAGGCGAAAGATACCAAAGGGATAATCAAACTCATAGGTCGAAAAAGAACTGACAATGCCATAAAATCCAGTACTGATCAGTATCATTTGAGTCAATTCAGTATGTGGTTGCAATTGTTTCGTTCATGTAAATTACAGGTACTGAACAATTTATACATAGACTCAATTGACTGCAAGTGAATTGTCTGAACAGTACTCAATTTATCGCAGTGAATAAGTCTGCAAATTAACAAAAAGACATAATATGACTTAATATGCATTGTTCATTCTTCCAAAAGCTGTTCAGATCAAACTGGCTGTTTCAGTTCAAAGTGTGTTTGTACATAAGTTTAGGTTTGTTAAATTGTGAATATGACGTGTTTTTTGTGTTTTTCTTTTTGTGTGTTTTACCCTATTATATGGGTTTTTTTTTTTTTGGTCACAGTGGTCTTCGTCTTTTATGTATTTTCATTACATGTGCTATCTTGCTTATGCATTACAAAAATGATAACGTCATGCATCCGCTCTTCTATTCGGTAGCCAAAAACAGGTAAAAACAAATAACAGCTTAAAGCGAAATATCTAGTTTTGCTCATTTTTCACCTCTTCTAATTTTTAATCCAAAACAAACGCTTTGAAACTGCGGCAGCAAAACTAATATTTTTCTAATGGCTATTAATAAACCGCTGTTCAAAGTCATTAATCGATTGAGAGAAAATAAATCCGGGTTACAAACTAAAACCGAGGGAAACACATCAACTATAAGAGGAAAACAACGGAACAATAAAAACACTGAACTGCAACAAAAACAAACGCCAACATACATAGAAACGGACTATTTGATTACAACTGCCATATTCCTGACTGGGTACAGGACATTTTAAGAAAAAATGGTGGGTTGAACCTGGTTTTATGGCTAGCCAAACCTCCCGCTTATATGGCAATGCTAAAAAATATATCGCTAAAATGACAACACTACGTGACAGGAATACAGAACAAGAACAATTAGCACAGAGAAATGCATAGATAAAAAATATAATAATACATTACAACATGTAAACCGCAGAATAACAACGGACATCTCTTAACGACAGCACAGGAAACCACAAACTGTGACGTATATATAATCTTGAAATTCATACAATTATATGGAACGAGATCCAAAAATTCACAATTATTTTCACAATGCTAGTACCAAAAATTATCATGATGATGACGGTCTTGAAAGGCTATTCTAAATAAATGATGTGACGACGTTATAATTATTTGGACTAACACAATACTTTATCCATGAAAAAATGTAAATTACCTCGACTAAACTAACAAATAAGACATATGTGAAATGTACCGAAAATACAGAATTCAAACCACAAACGATAAGACATAACACAATATCTATCAAACTTACAAAAGAAACATGATAACCAAATACATTAATGTTGGATGTATAAATACCGAACTCTGTTGGGGCAGTTACTGGGACTCGACGATTCTCCTTATATATCAACTAGTCCAGAGAGGTCAGGGAAAATATTAAAAAGTGCACATTATTTTTCACAAAAATTTTGTTTTATCAATACGAAGAAAAGATTAACTTTTTTTAAATGTAGTATAAAAAGCTTAAATTGCAATTATCTCTGTAGATAATTAAAACAAGCAAAAAGCATTAGCATGCATACTTAAAATAAACATAGTTTATCTGATAAGATTTTGAAAATGTACGATTGCGGTTTCGAAATAACTTTAATTAGTTTTGTACCAAAGTAAACAAACTATTAATTGTGTTTCCATTATCATAAGGAGAGTTACTTGTCTATTGTTCCCGCTGCATTAGTTCACACGCTGACTATTAGTTCTTTTGGATCAAGTCCTGATATTAACATTGTATTTCTGTTGTTCGTGTTACAGTTTATTCTTTATATGGAAATGTAGAGAAAAATTCCTGTCCAAAACGATTTATAATAGTCCGTTTGTGTTCTACGCATCTTCAAAAATAAATGTTTAAGATCAGATTTTTGAAATGCTTTTCCTTTTGCAGTGTATGTATAAAGTAAACGAACACTGACAGTAAATTTCGGAATTTTTGCTCAAGTAATTGAAATGTTTCCTTTATGTCAGAAATCATCAACAAAGTAAATAATAGATAGTGGAGTAGTCAACGTATATTTGATTCTGCGTAACAGAAGTTCCTCTTGAAACTTAATTATAAATGATACCAAAATAACTTGGAACAAATAACCTATACCCTTTATTCCGTTAGGAACATATACTGTAATATTTGTTCCAGTGAAAATAATATTACAGAGTATATTTCCATTTTAGAACTTATATTGTGAAAGAACTTCTATTTCATGACGGAGTTAATAAACTAATCAAGTGTTCGATTTACAATTCTATACATTACAATTTAAATATGAAAACAGTTCGTACTGATAAAATGAATATATTTTGTTTTCAATGTATGAAACTGTAACAGTTATGGAAAATAGCAAGACTGTTGTGATCATAATATGTACGTACCTCCGCGACAAATGGCTCGTAAAATACAAATTCACTAAAGGCCTAACAAGCAAATTTTTTAAATATTGACCAAAAATTGTTAAAAAAAAATTGTTAAAGCTCGTAAAAAAACAAAATGGTTGGATTAAAGCAGCTACCAATTCTAAACTGTTAATTTTTGTTAATTCATTTTTTAAAATGTATAGCACTTATACTTACTAAACGCTATTTTGTTTTGAACATCCAAACGCTATTTTTATATACAGTATGTACTTCCACAATAACAAGCATTCTGTGAGTATTGCCTAGCAATACATAGTCCCCTACCAGTTAAAGATTCATTGTACTGGAACAAAATGCTACCTTGATCTATAACATGTCATGGTGTAAACTATATAACAAATATCAAGTCAATATCTTCAAGCATGACGAAAAAAATGTGGAAAATTGATTATTTGAGTGAATTTTCTAAGTCCAAGGACCATAACTCTGCACAAAATCATCAGACCGGAACAAAATTCAAACTTGATCTGTAACTTGTCATGATAAAACTATATACCAATCATCAAATCAATATCTTCAAGCATGACAAAAAAAAGTGCGGAAAACTGATTATTTGAGTGAATTTTCTAAGTTCAAGGACCATAACTCTGCACAAAATCGTCAGACCGGAACAAAATTCGAATTTGATTTGTAACTTGTCATGATAAAACAATACACCAAATATCAAATCAATATCTTCAAGCACGAAGAAAAAAAGTGTGGAAAACTGATTTGCCGGACTGACGGATGGACAGACAGACAGACAGACTGACAGACGGACGGAGTGCAAACCTAAAGTCCCCTTCGACTTTGTCGGTAGGGGACTAAATATTTGTTTGTTGCCGTCATGGTCGAATCCACTATCTACACCTCTTTAGTTGGCGTCTTTGTTAGATTTATTTGTTATTTGAATGTTTGTTTGAATTTTTTAGTCAGGTTTGTTGTCTGTCTGTGATGTATGTTTACACAGTTTTGGCTGCTAGATCCAAATTATTGTCACATTAACCTATTATGTCTGTTTGGGTTGATCACCCAATTTTGTCAATATAACGGAACTATTAACAACTGCCATTCAAGAATGAGGTTAAGTTTGCTAGAAAACTAAGTTTAATCCACCATTTTCTTCGGAAAATGCCTGTGCCAAGTCAGGAATATGACAGCTGTTTTTTATTCGTTTCGTTGATTGATAGCGTTTGATTTTGTCAGTTTTTATGGACTTCCCCTTTTTGAATTTGCCTTGATTTTTTTATAACTACTTTGTAAAATGTAATATATATATATATCCATAGCCTAAGAAACAAAATTGATTTTTTGGGAAATTTGCTGATGAATTTCAATTATTATGCAAATTGGGTCAAATGCCAATTAGTAAATTACATAATATTTATACTGAGTGTGTGATACAATATCGTTTTTCAGTCCAAAATATGAGCGTACACGTATTATTACATAAACTGTTAACACCATAGACTGTTCCCTCAAATTGACAAACATGAAGATCGTAAACTATTTTCCAAAAATAAAACACATTGATAGAGGTATTGATTTTATAAATTTGTCTTGTATTTTTCATGACTCTACCGTTTAAAACTTTATACCTCCATATTTTGATAACATAGAGCCACCTATAATTAATTATTCGAATTAAATACTCAGTAGAAGTTAAATTTTTAATTGTACGTCAGTTACATCAGACGTCAGTATAGGAAATAATGCTCCTTCAACATGAGACTGTGAAACATCGAAGTTTAGATATGATTCCTATGGCCATGTAATTACAGGGGGTCTCAACATCGTTCAAGACCGAGAGGTTATTAAGTTTCTGAAAAAAAGGACCAAAATATCGTCTACCGTCGAAAATAAATTGGGAAGAGTGTCGTCAAGTAATTAAAGATGCGCTTTCACCTTAATGTAAAAAATGGTGCAAACGGGAGAAATCTGACAAAAAGTCACGTGATTCCTCTTTAAATAAATATCTGAATATTATTAATATTCGCATATCACATTTTCTAACATAATTTAGAAATAAATTGAAGAGTAAGTAATACGCCTATTTCTAGGATTAAAAACAAAATTCAAGTACTCGCGTTTTGTGTTCGTACCGGCCGACAAAGCAGCCAACAATGTGGTGGTGGGAAGTCCTTAATAATGAAATTACACATTCAACTACATTCAAGGCCGTACGCTCCACAGAGATAGTCATATAGTAAATAATCATGTCACTACCACAGCACAGCTTATGGCCTCCTCTGAACATTTGAAGGTCCCCACTATGTATTGGTTACCTAAACTACACCAAAAAAACTGTAAAATATCGTTTCATCTCGGCCTCTAGTAAGTGTTCTACTACTAATATTTCGGTGCTTTTAACGAGTTCCTTAACTTCTATCAAAGAACTTATAATTTATTTCTGTAATAAAATATATGAAAATCGTGTAATTAACCATTTTTGGAGTGTAAAAATTTCTTTGGATGTTTTAGATAAATTACGTGCTTTTGATGGTCCTTTTAATTCGGTTGACAGTTTTGACTTTTCCACTCTTTGTACTACACTTCAACACAATCTTATCAAACAAACGTTCTCCTGTTTACTTAAATGGTAGTTTGATAGATCTGACTCCAAATGTATTTGCTGCAACTCATATAATGCCTTTTTCTTTAATGAGAAAGGTAAATATGCTAGATATACTTACTGGAGGTGTGATGAGATGATTAAAGCCGTTAATTTTCTCCTTGACAACATTTATGTACGTTTCGGCAATAGATTGTATCGACAGGCTGTATGTATTCCTATGGGCACCAGCTGTTCCCTATTTAATAGCAGATTTGTTCCTATACTGTTATGAATCACAGTTTATGGCTAAATTCAGTAAAGACCCGTCTAAATTCCATTTGATTGATAAATTCAACAACACTTACCGTTATCTTGATGATACTTTTTCGTTAAATAATCAAGAATTCTCTAAATATACTGCTGAAATTTACCCAAAGGAACTTATTTTAAATAAATCAAAGATTAACAGCAATAACTGTCCTTTCCTAGATTTAGATATTTCAGTGTTACAACAGAAACAACAATTTACGACAAAAGGGATGATTTTTCTTTCCCTATTGTTAATTTTCCTTTTTTGAACGTTGATATAAATAAGAAGATGTGGTATGAGTGCCAATGAGACAACTCTCCATCCAAGTCACAATGTATCAAAAGTTAACAATTATAGGTCAAAGTACGGCCTTCAACATGGAGCCTTGGGTATAAAGGGCCCCAAAATGGCTAGTGTAAATCAATTCAAACAGGAAAACCAAAGGTCTAATCTATATTAAAAAAAAAACGAGAAACGAGAAACACTTATGAATCACACCAACAAACGACAACCACTGAACAACAGGCTCCTGACTTAGGACAGGTGCATACAAATGTGGCGGGTTTAAACGTTTTAACAGGCGCAAACCTTCACCCTAACCTGATACAGTAGTGTAACATTACAACATAAAAAGACACACTATAAAATATGAATTGAAATGGCTTAACTTGATCAAAAAGACATTAAAACAAAAACATGTAAACATACACTAAACGAATAAGTTTGATTTATGACACAATATAAATACAATATTAAAACGTAGGTGCCTATATAACATAGACGTTACAGGTATTAATAAAATAAAGATGAATAAGAGCGTTATTAAGCCAACTCTGACCTGGGACAAAATGGCGTTAAATAAAACAACGTATACAGGTAAATTTAAATATAATAATTTTGTTGTTAGGAGTACGGAAATTTTTTTACAAAATTAATAAATTTGTTGTTCAGAGTACGAGTAAGAAAGTGAAAATGTATCGTCATACTAAATACTTATCAAAGGTGATATGTTCCTTTGGCACCGTGTTACGGTGTTTTATATATCCCAACTCGTTTGCTATCCCCATGTCTGTAGTGACGTTTTGGATTTCAAGGAGCATAATCTATGTATTACTAGTAAATAATTAAATCAGAAATGTCGTTACCACAAATTACTTAAAACTAATAAATTCTTCCATAGATAAAAAGATTTGGTTTGCAAGTTTGACTGTACCTGTAGAAAACTTATTTCAAACGGAATAGCACATCCCAAATTTAACTGTGGTGCTGTTTACCGAGCCCGGAAATTTAGATACGAACTGGGTAAATATCAATCCTTTGAATAAACTTATTCTAAAAGGTTAGCAATTCAACACTGTTATTAAATCTTTGAATATAGTTTTATTGGTATAAATATTGATTTTGTTATCCGTAAATTAAAACCATACTAAATATTATTGTTATACACATATGCACTTTCACGGTACTACAATCTGTCGATACCTATATTTTGGCATTGCACAATGTCATGTTTTTCTCTGACTGTTAATGACGTCTTTACGCTTAATTTATTGGATGTTGGATGTGTACTGATTGTTATTTTAGTCTTAGATACATGATTTTTTTATTCGTTGTTATTGGTTTTGAACAAGCTGTCAGTAACTGCGAGTACTCTCATATCTGTTCTTAGTGTCTTTTTTGTTGTTAGGGTTGAGGGATGTATAAAGGCAACAGTAGTATACCGCTGTTCGAAATTCATAAATCGATTGAGAAAAAAAACAAATCCGGGTTACAAACTAAAACTGAGGGAAACACATCAAATATAAGAGGAGAACTCCGACACAACAGAAACACACCATTAAAATGTAACACACACACAGAAACGAACTATAATATAACAATGGCCATTTTCCTGACTTGGTACAGGACATTTTAAGAAAAAAAATGGTGGGTTGAATACCCTGCCACGATCTGTGTTTTAGTTTGATGTTTTTCTGCTTTGTATCGATCTGATGAGTTAAACCTTTTTCAACTGATTTTTATAGTTTGTTCTTGTTTTGTGCTGTTACACCACAGTTTCAGGTTAGGGGAGGGTTGAGCGCTCACAAACATGTTCAACACCGCCACATTCTTTATGTGCCTGTCCCAAGTCAGGAGCCTGTAGTTCAGTGGTTGTCGTTGGTTCATGACTGTCATATTTGTTTTTTCGTAAATCGTTTTGTTATAAATTAGGCCGTTAGTTTTCTCAATTGAATTGTTTCATATTTTTTATGTCGGGGCGTTTTATAGCCGACTATACGGTATGGGTTTTTCTCATTGTTGAAGGTTGTACGGTTGCTTTCAATTGCTTACATCCACTTCATTTGAACTTTGGTGGATAGTTGTCTTATTGGCAATCATACCACATCTCCTTATTTTTATATTGACATATTCACTGACAAAAAGACACAAGTTCAAATCTAAAGACAAGAAAGGATGCTTTTTACATTAAATTTATAAACATAATCAAACTCAAACAAAGTATATATCCTATTTGCATAATCTTTAAAACTTGAGTAAAAGGTTTATAATGGTTTCCCATTTCTCTGCATATATATACGTATTGGTGAACTGATACGCGAATTCTCGGCCGATAGATATATATCATTATGACATTCAAAAATTACGATTGGCCGCCTTTTAAATATATTTTACATACATAAATAAACATAATCAAATGTTTTGCAAGTTTTGTATAGTTTTGCACCTTTGTCAAATATATGTTAAGTTTTCCTATTTGTTTGCAAGCATTTGCGTATGGAAGAATTAATATGTAAAACTGGTCCAATGAATATGACCCTCAACTATACAGCGGCCAGACCGCCTTATAAATGCGTTTTACATTCATAAATAAACATATCAAAATGTTAAGCAAGCATGTAATACATATTGACATTTAAGTCAAACATGTTTTTAGTTTTCCAATTTGTTTGCACGCATTTGAAATGTTTGTAAGTATATGTTTACGCAAATACGGTAAATGTATTAAGTACTAACTGATATTCACTGAGGCCAAAGGCCGAAGTGAATATCAGTTTTTCAAAAGTTAATTAAACCTGGCACATATCTTTTGACACAAAAGACAATAATTCTTTTATTCCATATCTGATAGAAAAAATGTATTTAATGACAATTATTTTCCAAACCCAACTGTACATCAAACATTTTTCCATAATTATACTTGTAAAACACGTGACGTTTAGCGCAGTAAATATATAGCACGGTCTTTTCTTCCGATGAATATGCTGTTTTATTCAAACTCTAGTTTACAATTGTTGGTTCACTTTCGAAACATTTTTTGATAATATATCTGAAATATTATCTTAAATGGATATTTCTTTTTACTGTTTTAATACAATCAACTAAATTTCAATCATGCATAACAGTATTCAAGGGTCATTCATTTTAATTTAAAGCAGTGTATAGGTGTCAAAATTTTACTTTTATCTAACTGTGATATATAATATTTTGAAAACAAGTATTTGAAATCAATTTAACTTATTCGATTATAACACTAGACATTGTAAACATGGCATTGGGAAATTAACTGGCAGTTACTTGTTTGACTTCAATATCTCAATTTTACGAAACATTGTAGAGAAAAGCCCTTTGCTTTAAATTTGCAACAAAAAGTTCCCTTTTCTGTTTATCAAAGAAAATAGCAGATGCTCCATTAAGACCATCCTTTTCGGTCAGGATTTCTTTGTGATGTGTCCCATCCTTTGATATAATGAGCATATTCGACGATTCTTGTCCAACAACAAACACGATACCATCATTATATACAGTGATGCCTCTTGGGAACTTCAAAACTGAATCATCTTTAAATGTCCAAACACGTGATCCATTACGGTGACAACAAACTACACTTTGATCACGCCTTTCAGTGTAGTATATTTTGTCTGCAAATACCGATACGCCGGAATCTGTCGGCAAGATACAACTGATCACGTGTGAGGTTTTATAATCCAACGTATTAACTTTGTATATACCACGTCTTGTTACACAGACAAACATAGAGTCGTGATCACGTGTGATTCCATATGGTGGACCAGGAAGTTCAATAAACTTTATCTTACTCCGGCTCTCTAGGTTTACAATATCAATACCATATTTCCCTGAATTTCCAGATGTAATAGCGACATGTTTCTCGTTGACAAATGTTATGTCATACCCAGCGTTAGGATTAAGCGACATGTTATATTTGAGGGTTCCATCTGACGCAAAAACGGTAAGCATTTTTTAACGCCAATGGTCAGTGAATAAAAAATCCCCTTCTCTTGATATACAACAACCCCTTACTATATCTCCGTGTGTTGTTATCGTCTTCTGCAGATTTAAATTCACATCGTCAATAGTCTTACTCGCCGCTACTACTTGCAACTGTGATTGCTTATCTTTCGCTCTGCTAAACTTATAATGTTGCTAGGTCGAGTTTTTATTTCAATTGATCCAACATTCTTTAAACTGTTCAAAATACTATGCACACCTGTGTCTACATTGCACACTAGGTCAACCTGCTCGAAAACTTTTGTTTCTATCAACGACTGCAGATGTTGGTCATTTTCATTATCATTCCAAGAAATATTTGAAGATCGGACGCATATTGTTTGATGCTTTGGAAATTGGTCTGACATTGACTTAAAATGGTTTCCTATTCTTTGACTGACGATAAAACTTTCTGAATACTCTCCTTACATTGACACTCCTTTAATTTGGTTCTCAAGATTGTCTAAATGTTTGTTTATTTCAACTCTTATCTCCGTATTTTCTTTAACATGCTGCGTTTTCCTTTTTTCTATGGCAGTCACATTGCTTCTCGGTCCTTCTTCATTCTATCGATGTTTTGTAAAATCTCTTTCAGCCTTGATTCTAAATCCAAAAATTGCTGAGAGGTCTTGACATTAATGATGGCATTCTCGAGAGTAGTGACGTTGCATTTACGATGGGCATGGATGCATTTGAAACAAATAGGTAAGGCATGTTCAATGCAGTATTGTTGAAATTGTTCATTGTGATAGACACATGATAGCAGTATGTCAGTCATGCCTGACAAAAGTGACTTTTAATTGGAAATTGGTATGGGTTCGTGACTTCGCAGTGCTTTTAGTAATTTATGATGCTCTTTACGCTCATCGCATATAGCTTATTCACATTTAGGGCACCAGTGTTTGGATGTTTTCGTCATTGGTCGACGTAAACATATTCCGCACATATTTGTATTAGTGGCAATTGTGATCTCTGTAACAAAATGTAAATACATGTTTTTTTCATTTTTTGAGAACTATAAAGCTGCACTTATGTGTTGTTTTCTGTATATTTCAGGTTATCTTGTTAGCTTTTTTAATATATACTAGTATATAATATATTTGTGCTGTTTTGGTTTTAAGTGTGATATTTTTTGCTAGCAACATTTTAATTATATACACTCCTTATGGGTTGTATTACATGTAAAAAAAAATACATCTCACAAAAAACCTTGACCCCCTTCATAAATTATAAAAAAAGTTGCAATATAATTAGGAATAATGTAAACTGTTCACAAAAGTTTTACAATGCATCCATATATCACCTTACAAACTTCATCAACGGACCCGTGCCCGAACTGTTTGAAATGGTTTTAATCTCGCGATTATACATGAGTTAATATAAAAATAAAAATGCAGATAAATAGTAGAGTATAGCTATAATTTTTGTCATTCTTTTATTGAGAAAGAATCAACATATTCGACATATCTATTACCAATTGTTGCGATTTAATATGAATATCAACAATCATTGCTAATTAACATATTTATTCTCCGTTGTTGCAACAAATGGACAAAACATGAAAAGTCCGTTCGAGTTCTAGAAATCTTTAAAAAAAACAAGATTATTAACAATTAGTTGTTTTTTTTTAATAGGGTTTATTTTGCAGTGTATACTTATGTTTTTTAAAAATATACGAACTTTTATTTTCGACCAATAATTTCTGAATTTTGGCTCAAGTAAAAGTTGTTCGTAGGGTCTTATGTTGAAAATATTAACAATAAACTCATCATACATTGAAATTTTGTACGCCAGAAACAAGGTACTTCCAAAAAATAGAGTGAATGTAATGACCGTATCAGCAACTGGTCATTTGTTCAACTTAATATTCTATACATTTAAATAGACGTGTTAGGAAAGTCAATACGATTTTGACGCTGATGTTAAATACCAATACCACTACAGGCTATAGTGGTGGGGACCATCTCAAAAAGCACAGATAATCATTCATTATAGTTACCTGTATGGGTTTGTTTGATAATCCTGAGACGATTTTTAAACAATGAAATAGTAACAATTTATTCCGCAATACACGGACGAGGATCCAGCAAAAGAACACGATCATTATTCTTAAAATTGCATTGTTTCATAGTAGTGATTGATTAGGTTTAAGATCGTTTTTCATTATAATCCTGGTACCTTTGACAACTAGTCGATGCCACTGCCGGTGGACGTTTCGTCCCCGAGAGTATCACCAGCCCAGTAGTCAGCACTTCAGTGTTTACATGAATATCAATTATATTGTCATTTTTTATAAATTTCCTGTTACAAAACTTTGAATTTTTCGAAAAACTAAGGATTTTCTTATCCCAGGAATAGATTACCTTAGCCGTATTTGGCACTAATTTTTGGAATTTTGGGTCCTCAATGCTCTTCAACTTTGTACTTGTTTGGCTTTATAACTATTTTGATCTGAGCGTCACTGATGAGTCTTATGTAGACGAAACGCGCGTCTTGCGTATCAAATTATAATCCTGGTACCTTTGATAACTATTTCCCCCATTTCTTACTATTTTGTTGAACGACTACAAGGAAAATCTACAAAGTGATCAAAATAAATGAATAAGAAAAAAAAAAAACACAGGATAAAAACACATTCACATCCGATGTTTTACTCAACAGCAATTTCGTTTATTTGAAATTTATTTAAAATATACTTGTCATGTCGGGGCCTTTCTTAGCTTTTATGCAGGATGGGTTTTGCTCCATTTTGGGGGTCATACGGTGACCTATAGTTGCAAACATTTACGTCATTTGGTCTCTGGTAGATACACTGTAGTTTTCTATTTTGGCAATCATACCACATCACCTTATTTTATATCATTTTCTAGAATAGAAAAATGTGTTACACAGTAGCGTACAATACCTACAAAAACGTGAAAATGTGTGAATTTATTATTCTTATTCACATTTTCCCTGACATTTTCTTTCTATCAACTTTAATCAGTTAGTTTTTCGGAAAAGAGAGGGTATCGAAATAAATTTTAAAAGATTATAACGTTTGAACATTATCAAGCATGTTAAATTTACGTTTCGGTGAAGGGTTGGAAGGGTGTTTTTGTTGTTATCACGGCTTCCCCCACCAACAAAACAGAAGACCACGATTAAATTGAGATATTGTTGAAAGTGGCGTTAAACTTTCATATGGAGAAGTTAATTTTATTATCTTTGGGTCATGAAGATATTTTGAAAATGAAATATCCATTTTCACCTCTTGCAAAACAAAGTCTCCTAAATTATATGTCGAGCATTTTTTTTTTTTTTTTTTTCGATTTCCTTCATTTTTTTTTTTTTTGCCTAATATTGACTATACATTCTGCTTTCTTAACTGGACGGTATATAGTGATGGGTGAATGGGTCCATTCGTCCGTTCTTTCGTCCCTTTGTCCATGCATTGCATTCATACCCAGATAGTAGTAGACAGTACGAATTACATATAGCTCGTGAAAAGTGGTTTTCTTGAACATTAAAACGATGCGCAGCAAGACAACCTTTTTCTGTAGCCCACTGCTTCTTAAAGTTTTATATAGAAATAGCACTGTGTCAACATGTGTCAGTCTGTAGCCACCAGTTTCTATAATTTTATATAGAATGAACGTTGTGTCCACGTGTGTCCGCCTGTAGCCCCCTCTTTCTTAAATTTTATATAAAAATTACGTTGTGTCCAGCTGTGTCCGCCTGTAGCCCCCTGTTTCTGTAATTTTTATATAGAAATTACACCGTGTCCACGTGTGTCCGCCTTTAGCCCCTGTTTCATTAAGTTTTATATAGGAAATAATACTGTGTCCTGCTGTGTCCGCCTGTATCCACCAATTTCTTTACTTTTTACATAGAAATAGCACTGTGTCAAGCTGTGTCCGCCTGTATTCCCTGTTTCTTTAAGTTTTATATAGGAAATAGCACTGTATCCACTTGTGTCCACTATTTATTTATTTTTTTATATATAGATATAACGATGTGTTCAGATTAGTACTGATTTGTTTAAGCCACACATACGTGTCCCTGTATCCCCGGACACAAAATGCATCTAACTATATTTTGCAACGAAAATAGGACATATCTATTGTGGAGAGACAAACATATTCTAATCATATCTCTTAATGTATGTATTTGGACTTTGGCTGTAAAATCCGTCATTCCCATTCTTGACTCTTACATATATTTTGTCAAGTTTTGTTTTGCACTCCTAAATCAAACAAATACAAAGGAATGTATGAAGATCTTCGTAAGCCGAGGCCAATGCACGTCGTAAAATTTGAAGTCGACGTTAACCGTTCGATTCATGTTGTGTCAAACACACCACAAAGCTAAACTATACTATGCCGGGATACTTTTCAATGCAATTTCATTTTGAGAAAGTCCACACTTAAATCTTGTATCGGTATTGGTATTTAACATCAGCGCAGCATTTAAATCCCTTTCCTAACACGTCTAATAATTCATATAGAAAAGGAGTTAATCCGGGTCAAGCGTATATTATTTTAATTACAATGACATTATTAAAATGAAGAAATGTGGTATGATTGCCAATGAGACAACTATTCACTAGCTAGAGTTATCAGAAAATATTTCTCCTTTATAAGATGACTTGTGAAATACAAATTTCCTCATTGAGAAATAACTGTCAAATTGTGTATTTGTTGACAAAATAAACTGTGTCAACAATTTTCAGTGTTCATGTAACGATATATTTAAATGAAAACTTGATAATTATCTAGAATTATGTCCGATGAACGAACCTCAAAATATAACTGCGACATCGTAAATCATAGTTAGCAAGATTACATTCGAGACATAACTCGCAATACAAATGCGTCTACATAACTTTTTGTAATGAAATCCATTGCGGTTTGAACCATTAATCTGAAAAAGGGGGAAAATATAAAATTACTTTAAAAAATTCATTTTGATAAAACAAAGTTACTTCCGAACACTTCCGAAAACTCTGGTACCAAAATTATAACTGGATCCGAACTACTAATGTTCGATAGAAATCAACAATGCAACAAAACATTTCATGTTATATCAAATACAATTTATAAATACAGTGACATCGTCAACATGTATATTGATAAGAAACTATCGCTCATCTAACGTTTTAGAATTATGTATTACTATGATACTACTAAAAAAACATACACATAAAAGTACCATGAACCATAACTGTAAGGAAAATCCAATTGCAATAGCCATTGGAAATACGGTAATGAAATAAAAAAAAAAAAAAAATACTGGTAATTTCATTAACATTTATGTAAAACATTAGGTCCTAACCTCAGAATTTTATCTAAACATCACAAATTACCGAGGACGTTGCAGCATCCCTAACCCCATTCATTGCATCTCTTTTTTATATACAGATCATCATAATCATGAAGGACAAAGCTGTGGTCTTGTACATCTAAAACAGTTAAGCGAGTAGATATACAGATACACTATATTCAATTCATCATTTGACTGTACCGATTTTAGTATTTTTGAAATTCCGTTGAATTTAGTGCAAACCTGTCTAATCTTGTGCCTTCTTTTAACTTTTTTTCATTTTGAGATGATTTTTTTTTTAGTCTAAACCCAAGATATAAGATTATAGTTGTAAATTATTTGGTTTTGTTATCTGTTATTTAAAGAACATGTAGAAGGGATAGTGTTTCAATTCAAAAGTCAATCTCTTTCGCCCATTCTTCAGCTAACTCCTATGCCACTCGTTCGGATACTTGTTTTGCCACGGCGTCTGCAGTAATTCTAATCTTTTCCCTTGCCTTTTCAGTCATCTTTTGTGTCTTTAATCTGTATTCTTTTCTTCTTCTTCTAAAAGCTTTTCATACATTTCCATCTTTTTCTCTAATTCTTCTTTCTCTTTTTCTGTTTTTGTCTCCGTTTCTTTTAACTCTTGTATCGTTGCTCTTAGATTTTCTATGGTCTCCTTCAAACCAATAACTTTTCCTGTATCATATCATCTGCATGGATTAAGGAAATAAGTAAATAATTACGGGGAATTTCATTTCAAATATTTATAATTTATACAAGTACCACTGGTATATTTGACTATTACTGATGACCACAGCATTCTGATAATAATTTGTATCGGCAACGGACATTATGGTGTTATTAGCACCCATTTTTATTGAATAAAAGCGTATTGTCAAGCCCATTTGAACTTAGTCCTGTGAAATTAATCGTAAATCCGCCTTAAACTTTTAAATAGACTATGGAGATTTCTAATTTATAAATCCTAAAGATGATTTAATGATTTATTAAGGTATTTCTTTATAAAAGGTCTTTATGTACAGTTTGGTAAATCATTTTTATTATTTCGGACCAGCATTATTGAATGATTCTATTCATACTGCGAAACTCTTTGACAAGGTGAATTATACACTTGTAATGGCTGGAGTTAAATAATTTAAATATTTCATTGAATAAACTCTGTAGACTGAGTTTTGGAGTGTCAACTGTCTTTTCAGTCGTATTTTTTCCATTGTCGAAATGCTATAACCTCGTAGGTATCTACTTAAAACGACTAGACAATGATACTGATAAAATGTTCTAGAAGCTCTAAAGAGCCTGTGTCGCTCATCTAGGTGTATGTGTATCTTCAACAATGACCACTCTCCAACATTGTAGACTAAAAGATAATATAATGACTAAAATCTTTATTTTGTTGATCTTGTATTTCTGATACTTTATTCTGTTAGCAATTCGCCATTTAACGACAACAACTGCTACAGGAAATCAACTTACAATTTCATCTATACTAACCTTTTCGAGATCTTGACTTGCTGATAATTTTTGCTTTTTAAAGTTGTTACCTATCTATCTACAGTTTTCAAGATATTAGGCAAAAACGTAGAATAAAACTATAAAAATTATCATTAAGGGACAATAAATCAAATAAGGAGTCTTTTTTCGATTACGACCATGTAGACTCATTTAGAGATCTTTTTTGCAAATCATACTTGCAATTGAAAGTTTTTCTTTATCTATTATAATTTTCAAAATATTATGCAAATATGTAAAACATTGGTTAATACCGTCATTAAAGGACAATCACTCCAATAAACAGTCGTTCGACGATTGCGGCTGTGTGAGACAATGTATAGATCTTATCTTTACTTATCATTTTTGCAATTTGAAATTTTCTCTACCTGTCATAGTTTTTAAAATCATAGACAAAAACCGAGAACATTGGTAAAAATCGTCATTAAAGAACAATAACACCTTATAAGAAGTCGTTTGACGATAATTACCCAGTTAACTCTTTTGTCGAGCTTGTCTTGCAGATATTTGTTTCTCTTCATCTTCTAATTATCTTTTAAAGCTTAAAAAAAAAAATGGTGAAAATCGTCATTAAAGGGTCATAACGTCAATTATGAATCGATAGACACTTTTGACCGTCGCCTTATTTGTAGATTTACTCCCACTAATTATTTTTGCTTTTAAAGTTTCTGTCTATCTATTATTAGTATATTTTTCAAGTTAAGAGGTGAAAACGAAAAATAGAGCCTCTAAAGAAGTTTATGTGCATATTCAACAATGGACTCTCCAACATTGTAGACAAGAAAAGAATTCATGACAAAAATCTCTTTTATGTTGATCTTGTATTGCTGATCATTTTGTCTGTTTAGTTTCTTTTTATTTTCTTTAGTTTTTGCTCATAACACAAAAGAGGGTAAAAAAATCCTCATTTAAGGGCAGGTTCCTCTGAAGAGTGACAGTCTACTAACTATATTGGCAAAATTTGACTTGTTTTGTGGATCTTGACTTGTTGATCATTGGTGTTATTTAAAGTTTCTATTTATCTATTATAATTTTTATCATACAAGGCAAAATGCCAAAAAATTAGTAAAAATCGTCATTAAAGTGCAATAACTCCAATAAGAAGTTGTCAGAAAATTTCCTCCATATTGTCTAAAATGTAGATCTAATTTTGCTGATCATTTTTGATTATTTAAGTTTCTATCTATCTATTATAGTTTTTCAGATATTAGACAAAAACACACAAAATTGGTAAAAATCGTCATCAAAGGGCAATAACTCTAATAAGGAGTTGACTGACGATTTCGACTATGCATACTTATTCCTAGATCTTGTCTTACTGATCATTTTTGCAACTTAAAGTTTCTTTCGATCTATTATAATTTTCAAGATGATAGACAAAAATTAAAAAAAAGATAAAATTTGTCAATTCAGGGCAATAATTCCTATAAAAAGTCGCCTGACAGTTTTGACGTCAATGAACAATTGGTAGAGCATACTGAAAATTTCTGCCCTTGTCAGATTTTTCTCTATTTAAGATGGTTTCCAAAATAATAGCCAAAACTTGCATTTTACCCTATGTTCTATTTTTAGCCATGTCGGCCATCTTGGTTGGCAGGCGGGGTCATCGGACACATTTTTTAAACTTGATACCCCAATGATGATTGTGGCAAAGTTTGGTTAAATTTGGAGGAGAAGATTTTTGTAAAAGTTAACAGACGACGACGACGACAGACCCATTGGGCCAGGTGAGCTAAAAATTGGTAAATTCGTCATTGATTGACAAAAACGCCTTTGAGAATTTAATGTCCATAGATTTTAACATTCTAAACATTTTGTTCCGCCAGATTTTCTCTATCAAAAGTTGTTTTCAAGATACATGTAATAGACAACACTTGCATTTCACCCATATGTTTTAATTTTAGCCATGTCGGTCATGTTGGTTGGCAGGCTGGGTCATCGGACACATTTTTAAAGCTTTATACCCCATTGATGATGCTGGCCCCGTTTGGTTAAATTTGGGCCCTTAAGTTCAGAAGAGAAGATTTTTGTAAAAGTTATAACGCACGACGACGACGGACGACAAATGATGGGAATATCTCATTTGGCTTTTTTATTGGCCAGGTGAGCCTAAAATAATAATAATGACAATAGTAAGAATAAAAGGACAAAGATAAATATTTTCATGGAAAGATAGATTAGCGCAATCGGATCTAATCCGCCGTTAAAGTTATTAAATGTTTTATCAACTAACGATTTATAATGTCAAACATCATAAAACAATGAAACTAAACCATTTGCTTGATGAATGTTTACAATCAGATCGTTGCATGAAATAGGAACCACGCCAGGAAGTTATATTGTAAGAACTTTACAGGAAACTTTTTTATATAGTCTACTGTGAATAAAACCCGAAACTTTTGTAGGGAAAATTTTTTTTGGATGCTTAAAATGAAAACAACACGTTATATATTTCATGCGGCCGCAGCGCTTTTCTGGATTTACCTTCATCATAAACGCTAAAAGCCGAATATTTGAAAGCCAAGGATGTATAAAAACCGAAACAGTTGAAGAGTTATATGACCAAAGAGGATCCTGTCACTGAACATGACCCATTAAAGGATGTTTTAAGATTTAACACGAGCAATAAACAAATACTGGGGAACAAAATGAAAGATCTGACTAGATTCCGATTTTGTTAAACATTAAGTATCATTTCTTTAATCATGTTTTATATTGTAATTAAGTTGATTAACCATTTAAAATCATTTAACGGCGACGTAAGTGTATTTCTTCTGGTGTACAAATTGTGATTAGAAGGACTGAACAAAACATGTATATTTTGAAAAAAGTAGTGACATCAGATATGAACCTAGGTGTTCAAACATTACCTAAAATTTATATATTTATAAGTGTATTTCAAATACGAACCTTCTGTTATTTTAGTTATAGGAACGTATGTATCTTGTCCTATTAAACCAAGATAGATAGTGCCATTTCTCTTATTTTCAGATTTCTGTCTGTCTGTCTGTTTATAAAAGTTAATCTCTTCTTTGGATGGAAAACATAAAATTCGAATATTGACTTTCAAATTTTCAGCTGCATGCATAACACATAGTGGAAACCCTAGATACAATCTTTTTCATCTTTTTTAACTCTTTCTCATTGCTATATAGTTTTTATGGTAAACATTTGTCAAACATCTGGAAAAAAAAACAAAGATTTTAAACGTACTAAGAAACTATCATAATATTGAAAACGTTGTGCTGCCACAGTATGTAAAAAGTATAAATAAATACCAAACTCCAAGGTAAATTCTAAAAGGGGAAAGTTCATAAAATCTGACAAAATAAACGTTAGACTTTATCAACAAACGGAACGAATGCAAAACAACTGTCATATTCCTGACTTGGTATAGTCATTTTACTAAGATAAATTGGGTTAAACCTGATTTAATAGCTAGCTAAACCTCCCACTTGTATGATAGTTGTTAATAGATTCGTTATATTGAGCAACCCAAACAGACATAATATGTTAATGTGACAATACTTGGAATCTAGCAGCCAAAATTGTGTAAACATACATGACAAACATACAACACAACTGACTAAAAAATTCAAATAAACATACAAATAAATCTAACAAAGACGCCAACAAAAAGGTTGTAGTCAGATGCATTCTGGACTAAAATGTATTGCTATGTATTTACAATATACTCAAATCTTCTCGTTTAATTGCAATTTAGGAATCAACTTCTATCTTCTATATAGCATATATCGTAGTCACGGTTTTACGGAACCAAGTCATTTGTCATGTGATTTTCGTCCCCCACTTAAAATATAAGAACCAAACAAAGGTTAAAATGAATCTACTTCACTTTGGAAACACAGTACAAATAAAGAAAACCAAATAACATGAATAGACAGAACTTTCACATCGTTGCAGAAATCATGCAATGTCCTCGTCTAATGTTTGTAAAACAATACTTAATCAAAGAACTTGAAAAATTAAAACATCTCCAACGTGATCGAAAGATTTTGCTAGTAAAACGTGTATTACCCATCATACACAGAAGCTACGTATGGAAAACAGCTGCTCGTTACGGGAAAGAAACGAAAGACAAATTTTATAGAAAATAAACCAATAGAATTTAATCATAACTTTTTATTCTAATAATGAAAGTATCTTGTTCGGATTGACACAAAAACAAGAGTCACATTTAAAACTCAATTGTTCGCAAACAAATGAAAGGTCCCTCCTTTTCCTTTTAAAAACACACACTCGTACAGACTCAAAGTACTTAGAAAAGCTTTAAAAAGCCATAAAACCTAAGATATGGCAAAAAACACAAATTTTATAATTTAGGACGTAACTTTGATCTTCGCCCTTTAGACTCTTTTCAAGGTCATTGGTTCCCGATGTAATTACGAAAGAACCTATGCTTTCATCGTGTACCAATAAAAAGAAATATGTGATAAATCAACAATCTTAACATTGCAGGAGGATTAACATCTATAAGATGACGTCATATCACTGCAGGACGTAACAAATCAGCCTATCAATGTGCCAAACATTTTGTATAAACTCTTTTTCATTAACTATTAAGGGTTCTGAGTGTAACAGCTAAAATGCAAAGGTCATAAAATTGGTGAAGACCGTGACCTTTGACCTTGACGTCAATTTCAACGTGGATTAAGAACCTCAAAAGGCCTTAGGTCTTTAAGACCTACGATCATTGGTAAATAGCGACATACAGCTTACATCAAATATTTCATGGGGGAAAACTCCTCTAAGAAATCGTTGGATAAATTCGACAAATGTAACACAGTTGCGACAATGTCTAACAATGTTTTCGGTGTCAGCAGAAATAACTCCAATAGGAGAAAGTGTATACCGCAAGCTAGTTGATGCTCAACCGAAACTTGATACTTATTATCAGAAGATATTCTTAATAATATACCGATGGGTCAACATATGGTTACGTACACCATAGTAAGGGGCAAAAACATATGCTGGTACAAATACATACGGTAATCGTTTATCGATCAGTACATGTCAATGAGCCATGAAGGAAAACAAGTATGTATAACATACGAGGACAAAATGTAATTACTGAACCTAAATCAGGAACAGATTAAGGCGATTGCATATGATATCATCAAATGAATTTAACACAGTGAAAACTAAACGACCCATATTTTTTTATAGCATGCAAACAAATTGGTCAGATTACATCTGTAGCCACAAAGGTAATGGAAAGTTTCATAACGGAAAGACTGCTCATTTTGTTTCGTTTATAAGCAAGAACTTATTGAACTGCGTTGTGTCAATACAAAAGCCGCAAAAACCTCCTAATGCGAAGTGTACATGTGATGCATGCATGGCAGGAGACGCTTAAATTGTCGACGCACCCGCTAATTGAGTTCTTGCAATCCCTCAGTTTTTTTTTTAAATTTTTACCCTGATTTGTCTTCGAACACGTTTTATGAGATTTGAACTTCTGTTAACTACTGTTGCCTTAGTTTACCCTTCTTCAAATAACATCCCGTAAAGATATACATTTTGAAACTTTAAGAAAAATCAAAACTAGTTGATGCAGATAACGACTTCGTTCTAAAGTAAAGCGATTTTGAAATTGATTATTCCAGTCAATTTGGCTTCCATTACAGGAGACTGGCTTTGCTGAACAATACAATTTTAGCCTTGTTATTCTAGAACTATGGAGCCATCCGCAATTTGCACTTACAAGCAATTTTACTGAAAAATTAAACTTTGGAGACACATCAATGTTTTTTGAAATCCTAAAAGCATGTATAGGAATAAACAAATCACGGCGTTATTTACAACGCGCCAAAAAGCGAAAACATTATAGAAGTCAGATAATTGAAAGAGCCTCTCTCAAGTAAATAATCGAACACAAAATATGTTACGCATAGTAGAAATGAACTGTTACGTTGCATACAAAGTAGGAATAAGAAACGAATAGTGTGTTAATACATTCATAACAGTTTAAGATGTGGAGATTTAAAACAAACACCATGCACGATAAAATTTGTCAGAAACAACGACAAGAGCAACAGACAACATAAAAACGGAGAATAAAAGTTCCAAAAGTTTCAATTTTTTTGCACCAAATCCACATTTCACAAAATACTGTTTTTCCAGTCCAAAGTATTTGAATAAACAAAACCTGATACATGTACAAACATTTGATCACAAATAACGTAAAATATATCAAACACGGCATGAAATCAGAGTTATGAATTAAAAATATTTCTTAATTTCAAATGATTATCGCTGAAAATTTCATAAAAAAACAATAGCTATATTTTTGTGTAAGTATGGAATTACTGATCAACCGGCAGGTACCCTCGAGTCTACCTACACTACAGGTTGCAGTCTTGTAATTGACTGCACCATAAGCTTACATGCAAGACAGCTGATCTTTAAAAAGAATTAAAATAAAATACTACATGTAAAAAGTAATTATTTTTATATTTTCTGTTTCAAGTGTTCACCAGGTCGCCAGAGTAAACTTAATATTCTCCCACTTTTTACAGGTATGAACAATTGCAGATGTGGGGTATATGTTCATGAATAGCAACCTAGCGCTGTTGAAACTAATGATCTAGGGATAACAAGTCGATTTTACCAGTATGCTACTGTTGCTGGGATTTTTCTAGAAATTTAGAAATTTATTATCTAGCGTAAAATGTTGTTGTGATTGACACGAATAAAGGAAAAACTCACTTTTACTACAAAATTAAGCTTTTCTACCATAAAAAAGTTTTAAAAATTTAACGTTTTGTTTCTGGAAAGATAGAGGGAAATTAAAAAGTTTAACCACATTGCCTGCTAGATTCAAACAACAGCAGTGTACTTAGAACCGTTACATAATTTTAACGGTAATAATAACCGAAAAACTGGTAAAAACAAAACAAAAAGAAGTAATTTTCAGCATCAAGAATACTACACCGGACTTGTTATCTACAAATTGAACTTGTCCTCCGCGTCTCATACAACATTCAAGTTAATAACTCATCCTGATTCCCATTTTGCCCTGTAAAACAAGAGGTTACAATCCGCTTCAAGGCAAGAACCTCACATCTGTTGATAAGGAATATTTCAGCAAAGTCATGCCGATACAGGAAAGCTTGAATAAAGTTATATTAAGTAACTTCTCATTACTACGAAACCACAATTTTGGTAGAACACTGTATAGATTTTTTGCCTGACAATAACATTAATTTGTTTGTTATGGGATAAATGAAATTTGAACATCGGTAAAATACTGTTGCCACTTGCCAGTGTCTATATATGATGAGTTTATTTCATACTTAATCCATTGTTGAGGTTCAAATGTTACCATTTCACTTCATATACAGAGCGATTAAACTACATCTGAAATCAATATACCGTCACCTGTAGTTTATTCCATCCATATATTATAAGTATATTGATCCTTCGGTCTTTTGTGGAAAGTTATCTCATTGTTAATCATACCACATCTCGTTATTTTTATATACTCGTTGACATATTATTGAATTTTTGTCCATCTTAATAAGAAATTATTTTCGCATATAATGTGACAAAAATGTGGCCTTATCCTACCTTCGCCTTTTATTAAGTATGTAATAAAATGTCAATTTGCTTAATTATATGTATGTTTGTTATATAAATATAAGTTAACATTTTAATAGCGTTATCCTTAAGGACCTTAAGCAAATACATGTGTATGTATATATTTTTCAGAACAACCAATCCGTTAACAGAAACACGGCAACTTAGTAGATAAAAAGGCAGTTGTACGTGTAAAATTGAGTAATAAAAAAGTCGACTATTCGAAAATTGTTGATGATGCAGTAAATAAATATTCATCAGAACTAGATGAAGAACTAGAATGTCGGGAAAGTGTCTCAAAGGTGGCCCAGGTGGCATTGCAGGTAAAACAAAATATGATAATGGAGCAATAGAAAACAACAAATATGAAATATAAACAGCAGTGAACAACAAAAATGATGTAAAAACAACTTTGATTGAAATGATTTCCCAAAACAGAATTTAGGAAATAAACGACTTAATGAACCACATTCTTGACAAAATTTGGTAAGTTTCTTGTATTGATTCTAAAGATGAATCAAAAGAACATTTTGAACAAAAACCAAATTTGACGGGATGTAAAATTACCAATTGCTTTTTTGATACTGGATGTTCGCTGATCTTGATTTGACTTTTTGTCAGATATTCGCCATCATCTGGGTTTATCCACATTGTGCCATCAAAATTTGACGGCTAACCCCTTCTTTTCTTTTTATAATTTTAAAACATATAGTTTGAAAAGCCATTTTTAATAATCTAATAAAATCTTTGTTATTGTTTCATGATAGATTTTGAACTAAAAAAGGGTCCAAAGTTAAATGCATGAAAACGCATTTCTTGTCAAGTTTTCAATGGCTTCTATCTGAAAAACGAAAACAAGGACCCTATTTTTTCTGCTGTTTAAGGTCTGTTATTTATTTACTATCAATGTATTACAGTATTTTAAAAACCTAGAGCAGCGAACAACCTTAAAGACGATGTTAAATAAAAAAAACCGTATTTTTTTTTTAATTTGGCTTTCAGCGTTCCTGATGAAGGAGAATCCAGACAAGCGCTTCGGACGCATGAAATTGATAAATGCTGTTTTTATAATTTTTTACAATGTAACAATGGTGTATCAAACTGTCTCCAGCAGCAAGAAATAACGTTTAATGGCATTTTCATATATGAAAATGTTTAAAATTGATAACAAAACAAAATGGAATTTTATGATAAACACTCTCAAATTCAAAATTCGAGACGATTTTAAGAAATTTAAGATATTTGACTGTAGACTACATAACCTATCTCATTGAGAAAAAGGTAAAATAAGATCATACTACAACTTGATAATTTTCAACTCAAAGAGATTCGGTTTTGCACATTTGTTGTGTTTAAGTGACGATAAAAGAGCCATTCTTGATGGTACCCACAAATGCTTAGAATCAGGCATTGATATCAATATATAATGAAATATGAATTCATTAAATGCATAGCAACTTTCAAGTTTACGAGGTAAAAGGCAGCAATTTCTAAAGTTGAGTGCTTATTATCGTGAATGGGTGCATTGTCTCTATCACCATTGATCCTTTCTGTTTCCAAGTCAACACTTATGATTCCAAATTGTTTGCATAGTTTCCCGTTCACATGGTAGTCATATCATAAATAATTTTTTATATACCAATGTATCGGTACCACCGCTGGTGTACTATTAGTTCCCAAGGAATCGAAACATCCGTCCCGTAGTCGGTTCTTCCGTATACTCACATCTTCTGATTCATTGTGTCAGTAGATTTCCAGCTCGTAAACTTATAGTTTTGGTCAAACAAAAGTTACAACTTCCTCAGTCAAATTTGCCTTGGACAATTTTAGATGTTATGTTAAACTCCTATTCGTTCTTTTGTTTTCCAAAATTTATTATTTTTAGCTTTCCAATTAAAAACCATATGACGTGTCATATACATACGTATCCATGATTTACTCGTGTTATATACAAACGTATCCATAATTTACTCGCGAATTCGGAAATTTGTTTCTGACGTTTAGATTTCAATTCTGTCTGTTTCTTTTGATTTGAAGAAATTTTTCAGCACATCATATTTATTTGGTTATGTTGCTATAACTAGTAGTAAATATATGTACACTCTGCATTTATCACAATTCTTTCAACAAATTCCACGTATTTTGATGATTGAGATATATTGAACCTTTAAAGCATTATAGGTAATGATGAACATTCAATCTTTGCGACAGACATTGATGTCGACAATATTTTTTATAAAGAACGGAGGAAATCTCAACAGGGAGAATATAAGAACGATATCTCTTACTGAACCATATAAGACATAAAGAAAAACCCGCTACGGCACAGTGAGTTTACTTTGAAAATCTAGTATAGGCCTTTTTGTTCTATATTGATGTCATCCTTTCTCGCTTTCGGTCGATGATGTGGCTAGTTTTTCCTACCCTATCAACTCTCCATTTACTTCCTGTGAAAGCCAAACTTTGTTTCCTTTTTTTGTGTTCCATTCCACCCCTTTTTCTTTTCGTGTTCGTTTTTGAATTATATCATTCATTTCATGTCCATTTTATATCACCCATTTAATATTCATTTATTATTATCCATTTAATGATCATTTTATATCTTCCATTTATTGATAATTGTATATCATACATGCAATGTTCATTTTATATATTCCTTTAATGTTCATTTGATATCATCCATTAAGTGAGCGTTATATATTATCCATCCAATGTTTTTTTATTGTTCATCTAATATAATCCATTTGATCATCATTTTATATCGTCGATTTATTGTTCATTTTATATCGTCCATTTAATGATCATTTTATATCATCCATTTATTGTTCATTTTATAATATACATTTAATGTTCACTTTTTATATTCTTTTTAATGTTCATTTGATATCATCCATTAAATGAGCATTTTATATTATCAATCCAAAGTTCATTTATTGTTCTTCATTTTATATCGTCCTTTTACTGTTCATTTTATATCATAAATTTAATGATCATTTTATAGCATCCATTTATTTTTCATTTCATATCATCGATTTCATGTTCATTTTATATCATCCATTTATTGTTCATTTTATATCATCCATTTCATACTCACCGCATAACCTGTTTTATGGCTGACATGTAAAACCCCAAATATATACCAATCAATATTTCATGCAATCAATCATTAATCATATTCTTCTCAAGGATAGCTGGTCCAAATTTAACTTGAAGATTTGTAATTTAATTAGAACACCATCAAGGTTCAGCAATATGTGGACTAGCGAGTTGGTCCCAATTGGTATTACTATGTTTTATCTTGTTTATACAAAAAAAAATTCTTCTGAATAATATCTGATAACGCCTCAAGATTTGATAAATTACTGTTTGCACAAAACTGAATTGGTATCATTTTGAAATTAAAACTCGAATGAAAAAAAATTAAAATATTCAAAAATGTATTTGAAATAAAAAAAAAAGAAGAAAATGTCTTGTCATATTACATCAAATAACCTGACCTAAGTCCATATGTGAAGTAAGTAACAAAAGACAAAAACAAATAATAACAACGGAAACTGGAAGAATAAGCTACAAGACAATTTTTAAAACAAAAACAAAATCTTGTAAATAATTATAAACGAAAAGAAAATCAATCGAAACAACAAAATTAATTTAAATAAGAAAGAATTTAAAACAAAAATCAACCCTTTGGTTTCTTTCGCCTCGCTTTTACCTCGCAAGTCTAACCTCAGACTGGATAAGGCTTATTAGATTAAAACCAGGAACACTACATCACTATCAATTTACCATTTAATTCTGCAAATTGTAGTAATATGGAAATCCTATGATTTTAGTTTTTACACGTGCTTTTTTTAACGTTCTCATCTTTAAATTTTTTGCGTCTGCAGCCATTATATTATAAGAGGATTACCTTAAATTTCTTTTTAATACATTTAATGGACAACAGGAATTACCAAAATTAGCCTTACTTGATACAGACACGAATGTGGATCGATAAAAATGGTTGAAGTGCACACAACCTCTCCACCTTTTAGCGTATCAATATAAAAATAAGGAGATGTGGTATGATTGCCAATGAGACAATTATCCACCAAAGTTCAAATGTAGTGGATGTAAACAATTATAGGCAACCGTACGGCCTTCAACAATGAGAAAAACCCATACCGTATAGTCGGCTATAAAAGGCCCCGACATGAAAAATATGAAACAAGACTTTTTTTCGTTCCTGTACGGGATGCATTTATTCCCAGCAACGCTCTCTGAGTGTATAAGAACCCTTGCAGAAGATCCCGAGAAATGAGTAGGTTGTCTGTTGCAAGGCAAAATTTCTGCCCCTATTCAGTACATCCTCATTTCGAGTGACAGTCAAAATGTCCCGCCTTTCATCTCGGTCGGCCTGCCTATTTCATTAATTTTTTATGTGTTCTTGACCCCTGACTATGCATGAAATGATTGCCAAACGGCTCCAACTGACTTTCGAGAAAGAACGACTGAAATCGACACTACATGCGTTTTACGGTCGCCATTGACCATTGGTTGACCGATACGATATGTCTATGTATTGTCATTTTAGTGGTATTTTTAACATTGCCATATAAGCGGGAGGTTTGGCTAGCCATAAAACCAGGTTCAACCCACCATTTTTTCTTAAAATGTCCTGTACCAAGTTAGGAATATGGCAGTTGTTATCCAATAGTTCGTTTCTATGAATGTTGTTGTTTGTTTTTGTTGCAGTTCAGTGTTTCTGTTGTTCCGTCGTTTTCCTCTTATAGTTGATGTGTTTCCTTCGGTTTTAGTTTGAAACCCGGATTTGTTTTCGCTTAATCGATTTATGACTATTGAACATCGGTATACTACTGTTGCCTTTATTTACAACCCACTTGATATAAATTAGAAGATGTGGTATGAGTGCCAATGACTAGACATGTTTTCGCAGTCTTAGATATTATAGATACAACAAGAGTTGTCTAATTTGCAATTTTACCGATTGTGTCCCCTTCTCTATTGTGACATTTTTACTGAGTTTGGATTCGCACTGCAGATGGCATTCATGGTTCTACTATTGTTAAATTAAATTCAATATTTTTTATCACGCCTGTAGTCTTTGCTGTTAAAATATGTAAGAATTTCCCGAATTTGAATATATTACTATTTTTTTTCAGTCTGTTAGTTCCATTTACGACATAACAATAGAAAGGTTGAAAAATTTCTTTTAATATTAATTTTATGCTCGTCATCAAATTTATTTTTGCTGTTCGTTATAAGCGTTAAAGAAAGAGTGTTTACATTAAAAAAAATGTCTGTAACAAGTAAATAATCATTCGTAATATAATTGTGATAAGGCAGAACAAATACAAGATTTTTATTATTTTTTTGGAAATAGTGTTAGTCAAAAATGAAATATAACACTTTCAGAACTAGAATTAGTCAAACATAATCTTTTGAAAGTTATGTATACTATAAAACACGCTGTAATTGGTTTAATAAATACCTTTGACTTTGTCAAACCATTCATTTTACTAATTATTAAAACCAATATTAACTTGTACATTATAAATTTTTCATAAAATTTCAATAAAAGGAGAGAAAAAATACATTAATGTAGACGCTCTTAACTTCATCGACAGAAGTCATGCTGATAAGAATAAATCAGTTTAACAAACCAGCATCAGACTTAAAACATACTCCTGTAATATAGCTGTTAGGAAAACATACTCCTGTAATATAGCTGTAAGGAAAACATACTCCTGTAATATAGCTGTAAGGAGAACATACTCCTGTAATATAGTTGCAAGGAAAAAATCTACAGTTGTCTATTTGACAGCAGATAATTAAAGGACAAACTCTACTTTATCATGTTAGACTCTTCATTTCATTTGAACTGTGGTGGATAGTTATCTTATTGACAATCATACCACCTCTCTTTATTTTTATCTCATAAGAAGAAACTAGCCCACTACTGAAAGAAAAACTAAATTTGGCAAATACTTTACATAATTCAGGCATTCATTAATGGCATTTCTATGTTTGTCAACAGAAGTCAAAATAATATAGAAATTGATAACAAAAATATATGTACAAATTACAAAAAGACTGACAATACTAGATTAAAATACAATAAAATTCTGGCAGTTTCATGAAAAGGACAAGGTTCACGTTTGGCACAATATGGCATGAATTTCGACTTTATCATGAAAAATCAAAAAGGCCACAATTTGGATCCTAAAACGATATATTTCAAAAGCCTTGATGCTAGGTAAAACAAATATCTTCATAATAGTACATTATAGGCTCCAAAGTCAGCACATTTTGGAGAATCACAGATTGTCAAAATACAAATATATCGTGCATTTTTCGGACCTAAAAGCTTAAAGGGGCACTAGCTGTCAAGTTCATGTTCACCGATTTGACTCAAATTCTCATATTTGATTTTTAACAATGTAAAACATTTATCCAAACTATTAAAAGTCTAAAATAAACAATTTACAGGGCATGGGCTCGATAATATGTAGCTTCGTTTCGTGTGTATTTTAGTCTAGACGCCATCTAATTAACTATCGAGTTGACCTCCGAAGTCGTCCGATGACCATATAAGCGATGTAAACATAAATATAGATATAAATAGATTAAGCAAACTCTTGCATGGGATTTTTTTCTATGTCTTTTTAATTTCATATTAAAGATTAAAAATATATGTTTATCATCGTTTTTACCAGTATAAGAATGATTTTTGTGGATCGAATCCGTCAATCAAATGATTTACTTTTGTTTCACTTTCAATGTTGACATTCTTTTCCTTTAAATAACTTTACACGAGCAATTCATGCGTTATCCATCTCTAGCTAAGGGGTTAAATTGAAGTTCACATGAATACGGATTCAATGAGGTCGAATTATTCACTTGCAAGTGAATAAATCGTCATCAATGTTTCTTAGCTTATTTTGACAAAATTGAACCATACTGGCTGCTTAAAGCGAATAATTATTTCACTATTTCACTTTCATTAATGATCGAACCAAAAAATTCCTATTTTAACAACTATTTATTTGTGAAATTTATATTTTGGCAGAAATAAAAAAAAAATTCAAATCTTAGGGCCATTTTCGGCCCTTCGTGAACATCCTCCTTAATGATATAAATGTAAAATTTACTATAGAAAAACAATTGTTTTTTAAAAATTTCGAAATAGCGATCACTGTTTATCAATGACTGGTAGATTTTGGCATATTCCCCCCATTTTAAGACTGTACACAGTGCAACGTCCTATATAAGATAAATTTCATTTTTTTTTATGTTTTATTGCCTATAAAATGAACAAATAAACAAAAAACAAATATCGAAATTTATCTGATAACATTGATTATATACATATTTCTTTTTTTAATTAAAACAAAATCATAGCCCTTAAAGCTAAGAGATTTAAAAAAACAAAAGTAGGGTCCTTTTAAACAAAAAATCCATAAGACTAGGGACAGTATGGATTCCTTGAAAATAAATCTACCATGAATATAATTGTATGATTAATAGATATTTTTCATTTGTAAGGTTATGTTTGTATGTAAGTCACTGTCTATATGGCCATAAAGTCCCTTCCATTAAAGTTTCATGAACTCTTCGATTAACCCCTTAGCTACACGATCAGCTACTTGGTCTGCCACTTCTGCTGTTGCCCTTTTTATTGTTTCTTTGGTCTTTTCGGTAATCTGTAAAATCTTTAAGCTATATTCTTCTTCTTTTTCTTTTAACTCCTTTTGATATATTTCTATTTGTTCCTGTAATTGTTTTTTCTCTTCTTCTGTTTTTGCCTTCGTGTTCTGTAACTCTTCTATTTTTTGTTTAAGTTTTGCGATGGTCTCTATCAAACTTAGTTCTTTCTCTCGATCATCTGCAAGAAGAAAAGAGGAAACTACATGATAGTCACGGCACATTGCATTCCAATACTTAAAATTCTGCAAGCATCAGCAGTTATTAACATTGACCTATATTGGTAAACAGTAATCGTGATATAATTTGTATTGAATTCGAAATTTATTTATTTTTGTACCCATTTTGATCCCTTAATCCGTAAATTCCGTCAGTCCAGTGAATTTAAACATAGAAGGTCTGCCTTCAAAGTCTTACAAGGCTATGGGTTGATCTACGTCAAGAAATGCTGATTACTTTAAGATTTCAATTGATAAAAGCTTTGCTTTAAAAATGATTGAAATTTACAATTTGTAAATTTTCTTCCAATTTCAACGTATTAAATGGTTATAAGACCAAATGTACCAACAGCTTTTTCAACATTGAAATTGGAAGAATTTTTGTTTACAAATTTCTTTCGAGCTGTATTTTTTTTTTTTTTTTTTTTAATTTCTGATTTGGTCGATATAAAGCTTAATATGTATTGTATATAAACCCGTCTATTGAAAGTGACTATACGTCTTTTTGGTCATTTGTGTCGTTGAATGGCTGTCTTGTAGACTTATACCCAATTTATCGGGTTACTTATATGCACGACTTAAAATATATACATTTCCAATTAACATAAACGATGAAGATTATTTTATTTATTCCGTTTTAGTTTAGATATGTCACATAAACCCGAATATATGTGTTTATATGTATATATATCTCAAATACCAACCTTCTGTAATTTTTATTAAAGGAACGTATGTTTCGTGTCCTATCAAACCAATATGAATGGTGACATTTCCTGGTTTTTTAGATTTCTGGTTATAAAAGTTGACCTCTTCGTTGGACGGAAAACACAGGATACGGATATTGACTTTCAGATTCTCAGATGCATGCAGAACACACAGTGGAAGCTGTAGATACTGATGTTCATCCATCTTTTCAAACTGTGTTGGATTTTTGTCTAGTGTTTCTTGTATACAATCGTCATAAATCTAAAAGTACCAAAATTTCAACATAGTAACAAGAAATTAATATTCAATATTGAAAACGCAATCTTATGTAATTCATTAATATCGTACTTCTATTTTGTGTAAACCTGTCATTCAGAACTTGCTCAGCGCCTTCTTCTCAAAATGGCTCATCTTCCTTTAATTAATTAATCTGTGGTTAAGAAAAATGCAGAATTTTTTAAGAAAATATAAAAGGCGTCACATAATCCAAAACAAGGTTCAGATCATCGTTAAATACCGTATTGTGATCTATGAATGCTTACATTTACGCCATTTGGTCCCTAGGGGATAGTTGTCTTATTTGAAATCACATCACATCTTATTTTTGTTATATTTACCACCAGAAAATTAGATTTCTTTTATCATTGTTGTACTTTAATTGAAATTGCCTCAGGGGATTGTACACTTCATTAGTGTAGTTATTAAGAGTTCACTTTCATAATTAATCTACAATGAAAAGTCATTCGTGTATAGCATTTTATAGTGCATGGAAAGTCATGTACTATGAAAATTAGAAGGGATAAACTTAGTTTCCATTTAACGAGAAGGGGTGAGTATGTTCTAATTGTCGTTTCAAGTATCTTCCCTATATGTTGTTGTGTCTCCAAATTTGATGGACGGTGGTCGTTTCTCTGCCGTATATAGACACTGTATCTAATACTTGTAGATAATTAAAGTAATAATATAATAGAAGTTCTGGTTGTAAGTCTTGTCCACAGGTTGCACCTCTATCAGAAGGCTCTTACATATAGGTTCCTAAATATTGTACTCTTGAAAGAGAGGCGAAAGATATAACTCACGAGTCGAAAACAGACTGACAATACAATGGCAAAAAACGAAAAAATATCAGAAGACAAACAACAGTACACATGCACAACATAAAAAACTAAAAGCTGAGCAACACGAAATGCACCAAAAACTGGGGTGATCTCAAGTGCTCCGGAAGGGTAAGCAGATCAAGCTCCATATGTGGCACCCGTCGTGTTGCTCATTAAAGTAAAAAAAATCGGCGAACAGTCTAATTCTGTATGTCACATTTAAGTACAAGTAGCGGGATTGTGGTTAATAGTACGACAATTGGAACTTATTCGTCGTCATCTGTAAACAGATATTCCATGGTGGTCTACCAACTCCTGATGGCGTCCGTAAAATTTCGAACAGATAATGTCAACTTCACCATTTAGAACTCTTGGCTCTGGAATATTATATCAACTGGGAGATCTATTCCTATGTATATACAGGCGTTACTGGAATGTTACAACATAGAAATGAAAAGTTCACAATTTGGAAGAGGGACGAAAGATACCAGAGGGACAGTCAAACTCGTAGATCGAAAACAAACTGACAACGCCATGGCCAAAAATAAAAAGACAAACAGACAAATAATAGTACAGATGACACAACATAGAAGACTAAAGACTAAGCAACACGAACCCCACCAAAAACTGCAGCATTAATTAGCTGAGATCATCTCTTTTGTCGTAAAGTTTTGTTTCTTACAAGACCTTACTTGTCAATTTCTAGATGTAAGTCCAGATATGAGGCAGACCTAACTGTATTGTAAGTCAAGATATGAGGCAGACCTTACTGTATTGTAAGTCAAGATATGAGGCAGACCTAACTGTATTGTAAGTCAAGATATGAGGCAGGCCTAACTGTATTGCAAGTCAAGATATGAGGCAGACCTAACTGTATTTTAAGTCAAGATATGAGGCAGACCTAACTGTATTTGTTGTATCCGTTATTTCAAGTTCAATGGGATAGATGCGTTCAACACAGTCCTTAAACTTTGGATTACTTGGTGAGAGGACATCATATATATAGCGGAACGTGAAGTTATCGGATAGTGCTAGCTTCTCTTCGTTCATGTTCTGGATAATGTCACTTTCAGAGAATTTTTTTGCTAGAATCAGAGTGATTTTTTATGAAAAAAAGCCGGATCAATTCTGTCAATTTGTCTTTTAGTTTTGATTAGGATATACTTGTGTACAGGATTAAAAAGTCAAAAGTGTTTTAATACTATCACAAGATGAAAGAGCCTTATACTGTGTGTACTCTAACAGATGTTTGGACTTTAAAGTATCCACAACCGCCCCTAGAGTATGTGGTTTCACAATAACTTTGAAGCCCCGCTTTGGTTGCTAATAAAATTAATGCTAATAATATAAAAAAAAAGGTTTTTTGGAGCACTTGGAAGACCCAGCAATGTTTTATACCTATTGACTGAGTATGAGTGAAATAGTAAGTTTATTGTCCCCCGAGGTGCAACTATTGCCGTTAGGCGTAGCCGAGGACAATAGTTGTATCCCGAGGGACAACAAACTTACTTTTCTACGAATATCTAGTCAGTAAGTGTTTAATTATTCCGAAAGAGACAACAGACACAAAGTTATGCCAAGGACTGAACTACACAGCTGACCAAAATACAATTTGATCTCGCCTTGACGGAGTCAAAACGCGAGACATAGGTATGCTGTTTCCTGCGTCGGCGGCGGCGGCGGCGTCAACAATGTATTAGTTTGTGATAAGGTCTAGTTTATGGTGAACCACTAGTGGTAGGTCAATGATATTTGGTATGCAGTTGAATAAGCATTGGCACATCTCATTTCTATGGAGATTATTTGCCCCCGCCCCCTCAGTCATGGTCTATTGACTTTGAAACTTTGGTTAGTTTACATGCATTAGTTTGTGATTAGATCAGTTTATGGGGAACCACTAGTGGAAGGTCAATGATATTTGGTATGCAGTTGTATAAAAGAGGGGCGAAAGATACCAGAGGGACATTCAAACTCATAAATCGAAAATAAACATACAACGCCATGGCTAAAAAAAAAAAGACAAACAATAGTACACAAAACACAACATAGAAAACTAAAGACTACGCAACACGAACCCCACCAAAAACTGGGGGTGAACTCAGGTGCTCCGGAAGGGTAAGCAGATCCTGCTCCACATATGGCACCCGTCGTGTTGCTCATGTTAGTACAAACCCGGTAAATAGTCTAATTCGGTAGGTCACATTCGTGAAAAGGGAACGGAATATTAGTTACGACATTAGGAACATATCCGCTATCATCTGTGAAACGGATATTCCATAACGGTCAACCAGCTCGTGATAGCGTCTGTAAAATTTACGAAGGGATGATTTCAACTTCACCATTTGGAACTCTTGGTTTAATAGCTTCCTTGTAAGCAGCAACCCTCTATCAAGGAAATTATGATAGGAAATACAAGCCCGGGAATATCGTATCAATTGGGAGATATTTACCCCGTATGCAGGCGCTGCTGGAATGTTGCTACATAGAAATGGAAAGTTCACAATTGGGCAGCTGAAATCATCTCTTTTGTCGTAAAGTTTTGTTTTCAACCGACCCTCATTGTCAATTTCTAGATGTAAGTCAAGATATGAGACAGACTTAACTGTATCTGTTGTATCCTTTATATCTAGTTCGATGGGATAGATGCGTTCAACATAGTCACCAAATTTTGAATTATTTAGTGAGAGAACATCATCTATATAGCAGAAAGTAAAGTTAAAGAATACTGCTAACTTCTTTTTTTTCTTCCTAAGAAGTTCCTGTATGAAGTCAATTTCATAAGAATAAAGGAACAAGTCGGCAAGAAGAGGGGCACAGTTGGGGTATAAGCATTGGCATATCTCATTTCCATGGAGATTATTTGGCCCCGCCTCCTCAGTCATGGTCTATTGACTTTGAAACTTTTTCTTAGTTTTCATGCATTAGTTTGTGATAAGGACAGTTTAAGGGGATTCGTTAGTGGTAGTTCAATGATAATTGGTATGCAGTTGTTTAAGCATTAGCACATCTCATTCCATGGAGAATATTTGGTCCTTACACCTCAGTCATGTTCTATTGACTTTGAAACTTTTGCTTAGTTTACATGTATTAGTTTGAGGTTAGGTCAGTTTAAGTTTTTCCCTTATGTTAGTCAATGACATTTGGTATGCAAATGTTTGAGCATTGCAGGTTCATTTCCGTAGAGATTATATAACCCCAACCCCTTATTATGGTTCATTGACTTTGCAACTTTTACATAGTTTACAAGTTAATGTTTGTGTTTAGGTTTGTTTAAAGGGAACGACTTATGAAAAGTCAATAGTATTTGGTATGCAGTTGTATTAGCATTGGCACATCTCATTTCCATGTAGATTGTTTAGCCCTGTACCTTCAGTCACGGTTCATTGACCTTGAATATTTGCATAAATTACATGTTAAAGTATTGCTATTTTTAATTTAACATTTGCATTATCAAAATAACAAATAGGAGAGACATATCTCTGTGTTTTTGTAAGGATAGTTATGTAATTTAGGTATCCATTACACTAAAGGAAGATCCAGTTCTTCATCTGTGGTTGAAATTTCAAAGGAACATACGACAAATCTATCATTATTCAGAATTTCCTCCTTGGTAAGTCATGTAAGTGTCGTTGGGTATATATTGAGTTTCCAAATGAACTGCCAATACATGTATCTTATTCTTTTATCTAAAAGTGTATGTAATGTGATTTACACACAAAAACGATGTTGTTCGGGGCTTTATCTGTGGGGACAACAACATATTTGTCTTGGAGGTAGAACAGGTGCTTAGCAACAGTGGTGTTTTCAATTGATGGATTTAGGCTCACGATATTACATGCCTTTGGAGAACACATAACAAATGTTATTGACAATCATGTTCAGGTCACTATCAATAAAGTGGCTAGTGATAAGGAATGAAGTTTGGAAAAGGGTAGTGAATAAAGCTTCTTGTGAATGTGATTGATTGATTGGTGTTTAGCGCCACTTTCATCACTATTGTGCTATTTCGTGGCAGTCAGTTTTTATAGGTGGAGGAAGCCGGAGTGCCCAGAGAAAACCAACGACCTTCGGTAGGAACACTGACATTCCTAGTCAATCAAGATTGGATTCGAGCGCATCTGCCATGTGCGGGAGTCGATGTCGAATGTCATGTGCATTGTTGTTTATGTCTGATCTATGGCCGCACAAACGTTTAATAGAGATTTGCAAAAAAATAACGTTACTCGACATAAGCAACCTCAACGTATCTCGGTCTATTGCATTGAAGAATAAGGGAGGGGAGCATAGACTGCATGAATTCTTTGAATACACATACTTTGTAAGAATAGATGTAATTTAAAACTTAACCCAATCTGCTATTTTCAATGTTAACATATTTTGTTATCGAATTCTGGATGCTTTTATTGACAAAAACCTTGAAGGGAATAATTAATCCAGTTTATACCGGTAATCAAATGTACCGATCATTACTTGGTAATAGACTATGGCTAAAACTTGAAAAAGAGTTCTTTGGTTTCAAGGAAGATTTATATCTATGTGCAATATATGTTCCCCTTATTAATTCAAACTATTTTGAAAATGATTATAACTTATTAGAAAATGAGATCAGTACTTTTGCAAGACATGGAAAAATACTTTTAATGGGGTACATGAATGCAAGGACTGGACAATGTCCTGATTTTATTAAAGGAGATTCTTGCCAAATAAATAGTGTTGATGCTGAAAATCTAATACCAGATTATTAAGAAGTGGACACTGATATTTCTAGAAACAATCATGATAATGTTACAAATGTACAAGGTAAATCCTTATTAGAATTGTGTATTGCCTCAAGGTTACGCATATTAAATGGCAGATTTATAAGGGACAGCCTAGGCTACTATACTTATATGTCAATAAATGGATACAGTGCTGTAGAGTATGCATTAATAAGCGAAAGTCTCCTGTCCTCAGTGAAATACTTTAAAACTGATGATTTTACTTACTTGTCAGATCATGTACAGATTCAGTTAACTTTAAATTGTAATATAAAACAAATTTTTGACCTTAAAAGTCATATAGAAAAAAAATGGAAAGATTTGAAAAGATATAAATGGACTGAAAATTCACAAAACTTGCTACTTAAAGCTCTTATGTCAGACCATATTAAAAATGATATATTAAATTTTGAATTAAATGAGTTTGAGGAAAATCAGGGAGGGGTTGATGGTGCAACTGAAAATTTAACTAATATTTTTGAAAATATCTCTGAGATTACTTGTAAAATATCAAAAAGATTTAAAAGTAAGACAAAAAAATATAGACAAGTATGGTCATGAGACAAAAAAAGAAATCAACTTGTTTGGAAATAAACTTAAAAAATGTCCAAATAACCAACTTAAACAGAAATATTTTGACTTTGTTATTTGAATTTGTTAAAAAGTTTTAAAATAAACTGTTATCACAGAGATATGTCTCGCTTTTTTGGAATTTTGATTATGCAAATGTTGAAATTAAAATGGCAATACTTAACAAGTTAGGCTAATATTCAAAGTCAATGAACCATGACTGAGGTACATGGCTAAACCATCTCCATGTAAATGAGATGCGCCAATGCTAATACAACTGCATACCAAATATCATTGACTTATTATAAGTTGTTCCCTTTAAACAAACCTAAACACAAACTTGTAAACTATGTAAAAGTTTTAAAGTCAATGAACCATGAAGAGGGGGTGGAGCTATATAATCTCAATGGAAATGATACTTACAAATGCCAATA
This sequence comes from Mytilus californianus, assembly GCF_021869535.1. NCBI lineage: Eukaryota > Metazoa > Mollusca > Bivalvia > Mytilida > Mytilidae > Mytilus > Mytilus californianus. The sequence goes on along the minus strand of NW_026262679.1, from coordinate 22,677,975 downwards.
AATTTGCATACCAAATATCATTTACTTAACACTAGCAGTTCATCTTAAACTGATCTTATCACAAACTAATACTTGTAAACTAAGCAAAAGTTTCAAAGTCAATAGGTCATGACTGAGGGAATGGGGCCAAATATTCTCCATTGAAATGAGATGTGCTAATGCTAATACAACTGAATACCAATTAACATTGGCCTACCACTAATGGTTCCACTTGAATTGACCTAATCACAAACTTATACATGTTAACTAAGCAAAATTTTCAAAGTCAATAGACCATGACTTAGGAGGCTGAGCCAAATAATCTCCATGGAAATGAGATATGCCAATGCTTATACAACTGCATACCAAATATCATTGACCTACCACTTATGGTTCCTCATAAACTGACCTAATCACAAACTAATACATGTAGAATAAGCAAAAGTTTCAAAGTCAATAGACCATGACTGAGGGGGCATGGCCAAATATTTTCCATAGAAATGAGATGTGCCAATGCTAATACAACTGTATACCAAATATCATTGACCTACCACTAATGGTTCCCCATAAACTGACCTAATCACAAACTAATACATGTAAAATAAGCAAAAGTTTCAAAGTCAATAGACCATGACTGAGGGGGCAGGGCAAAATAATCTCCATGGAAATGAGATGTGCCAATACTAATACAACTGTATACCAAATATGATTGACCTACAACTTGTGGTTCACCACAAACTAGACCTAATCACAAACTTATACATTGTTGACGCCGCCGCCGCCGTCGTTGCCGACGCCGGAAACAGCATACCTATGTCTCGCTTTTTGACTCCGTCAAGCGAGACAAAAATGGTAAAATATAAAAAAGCAAAATACAGAGAGAAGATATTTAACTCGTTGACAGATAATTTTGATAAGAAACCTAAAGACTATTGGGAAATACTTAAAGGAAAGAAAAACAAAAAAAAATGTTGGTAATGAAGTACCAGAAATTTTAAAAGACGAAGAAATAATTACGAAGCATATTCAGGACCAAAGAAAACCCACATTTGTAAATATAAAATGGAAAGAGGAAATAGAAAAACAACTTGTTAATATTGAAAAGAACATTACATCTAATGAAGAAACAGACGCTCCAATAAAATACTCTGAAATAAAAAATGTTATTAGTAAGCTTAAAAAAGAAAAAGCTCCTGGGCCAGATATCATTATTAATGAAACAGTAAAATTTAGTAAAATGTATCTATCAAAAGTATTGTTAACCTGTTTAACCTAATTTTTGAATACAGGCATTTACCCATCAATATGGAAATACTCATATTTAATTTTATTGCATAAATGAGGAGAAAAAAGAAGTTATCCTAATAATTACAGGGGAATATCCCTGATAAGTTGCTTACCAAATTTGTTTAATGCTGTATTAAATGAAAGATTGATTAAACTGATGGAAAATACTATCAGTAATACTCAATTTGGCTTTAGGAAAAATCACAGAACCTCTGATAGTATATTTGTGCTTAAGTCCTTAATAAACAAATACTTACACAAAAATAAAAATAAAATATATGCCTGCTTTATAAACTGTATAATGCAGGAGCAGGGAAAAAATATTTAATATTTTTAAAGGACAGTACGAGGAAACAAAATCTGCTTTTAAGCACCAAGAGTGGCATTCAGAATATTTTGAGGTCACACAAGGGTTTAAACAAGGGGATTCATTGAGTCCTACTTTATTTAATTTATTTATGATTTAGATGCAGAGTTTTCAAATGAAAAAAGCTATCCATTGGAACTGATTGATACTTAAGTAGGATCTTTACAATTTGCTGATGACCCTCTAATGTTATCTGAAAGTAAAGGCATACAAAATAGTCTGAACAACATAGAAAAATATTGTGAAAAGTGGCAATTGACTTTAAATATTAATAAAACTAAAACAATGATTCTGCAGCAATATAATAAAAATATAAAAATGAAAATTTGACAAATGTCTCTGAATATTCATTTCTTGGAATTCTTGTAAAAACAAATGGAAACTTATTGCATAATAGTAGCTCTGAAGAATTTGTAAATAAAGCAAGGAAAGTGATGTTTGCCATTAAAACTTATACTGGTTCTTTAAATAATCTGCCAGTTAAAGTAGCTTGCAGTCTTTTTGACTCCATAGTTAAACCCAATAGCCACTTATAATTCAGAAATTACTTATATGGATACTTATGTTTCAAAATTTAGAGCAGAAAAACGTGCAAATATCTCCAAAACAAATATAGACCTCCTTAATTTTACTGATAAATCATGTTTAGAAAAATTACATTTGTCTTTCTGTAAGTATATCATCGGAACAAGAAAATCTTCATCAAACATAGCTGTGAGAACAGAGCTAAGGAGATACCCATTAGAGATTCATATAAAAACTCAGAGTATACTTTACTTATCAAGATTATTAAATTCTGAAATTAATTTGCTATACCTTGTTTACATATGTTAAAAATATTTTGAAAGAGGTAAACATGGAAGTATCCATTCTTGAGGGAAACAACAGAAAAAATTACTCAAAGTTGTTAAAAAAAAACTTAAAACACCAATTTTTAAATTTCTACAAAAATTTGAAAAAATAGATCAAAAAAGTAAATTATATTTATATAAAAGTTTGAAGCAAAATTTAGAAATGGAAAACTACTTAAACTGTCTTTTGAAAAGAGAAGTAACATAACAAAAATGAGAATTAGCGACCATAATTTATTGATAGAAAAAGAAAGACATTTAAAAATACCTAGAGAAAAAAGACTATGCCCATCATGTAATGCATTGGAGGATGAAGCTCATTTTATTTTATACTGTAGAAAAAAATAGGAAATGTAGTTAAACATATGCCAGATTTTATGTCCTGGCAAGAAAATGAGAAAATTAAATATATTCTTTGCCCATCAACCTCAAAAGAAGTAGAAAGCTTAGGGTCCTTTTTGAAACAGGCATTAGAACTGAGGACAGGGGACTGTTTTATTTATATAAATATATATATAAATAGATTGTTTTGCTTTTTTACTTTTATATGTTTTATGGGATATGTTTTCCTATGGTTTTGTTTGTGAAAAGTATTTTGTGTATGTTTATATTCATATAATTTGTCACAAACTTATTGTTAAGAGTTTTTATGACAATAAACATTTGAATTTCACTTAGCCAATATATTTATTTCTCAAAGGGTGAATTCAAATAACTACTTAATCAAAATTAAGTTCGAAAAAATAAAAATAATGAAATCATAAGCAAGGTGATATTGTTATTTTTCATTTAAAAGATATAAGATTAAAACAGGAGGTACCAACACGCAGGAATGTAAAAGATGTACACGACTTACTTCTTATTTAACATACTTCTATAATTTATTTTAAGATACTTTAGTCAGAGGCATTAATTTAGATCACTAAATCATCTATCTTATAGCACTTTGTAGAATTTTATCAAATGGAATTTATGAGGATGCATCTTCAAGAAAAAAATGATTACACTCTATGAATTTTTGTGTTTAATCATAATGATGCATGGGTTCTATGAAGAGTCTGTAAAAATATATCTGCAATTCAACGTCATCGCTCACAGATTGTTTTAATGAAATGTTTGGCGTTTAACTAATACACATACGTGTGAAAAACGATCATATCTGTCATATCTGTTTTTCGTAAATTGTTTTGTTATAAATTAGTTTTCTCTATTGAATTATTTCATACTTTTCATGTCGGGGACTTTTATAGCCGACTATACGTTATGGGTTTTTCTCATTGCTGAAGGCTGTACGGCTGCCTATAATTGCTAACATTCACTTCATTTGAACTTTGATGGATAGTTGTCTCATTGACAATCATACCAGATCTCCTTATTTTTATATGTATGGTATATTTGATTGCAGTGTTGTTAACTCTTAGGATCCTTTAGTTTTATGACCAACTAATGATATCATGGGGACATTTTATATTCTGGTCTGTGCGTCTGTACTTTCGCCCGTGCTGTTCCAAATGTAAAACTTTTAAAATTATATACCAAATAAGAGTTTGACCAGCATTAAGTGGTTCACTGAATATGGAAATGTGATAATAAGAGGGGTGCAGTGTCTTATGGCCATATATTCTTGTTTCAAATGATTTGAATATACATGTACATGCATGTGAATCTTTCATATTCATAACCGACCCGGTGGTCTTGTTGTAGTGTGCTAGCCTCGTCGATTTCAGGGGTCTTGGGTTCGATCCTAGGCCAGTTCAGATCAAAGATTGGCTGCCTTTTTGCTAAGCACGCGATATTTAGAAATAAGAGCAGAGATTGGTCGGTCCTGAGTCGGAATAATGTGTTCGAATAGGGTGACATGTTACCTTGTAAACAAGCTCGTTCAAAACATTTGATCAGCGTGTCGGTTTGGTACAAAGTCGGGTTCATATTCACCTTTTCGTCCTGAATATGCATATATATAGATGTAAGAAGATATGGTATGAGTGCCAATGACACAACTCTCCATCCAAGTCACAATTTATAAAAGTAAACCATTATAGGTCAAAGTACGGTCTTCAACACGGAGCCTTGGCTCACACCGCACAGCAAGCTATAAAGGGCCCCAAAAATTACTAGTGTAAAACCATTCAAACGGGAAAAACAGCGGTCTAATCTATATAAAAAACGAGAAACGAGAAACACTTATGAACCACCAATATATACATATTCAAACTGCATATGCAATGAACAGTCCAATACTAACGGTCAAACAACCTGTTGATACTTATATTTTAGCGTTGCGCAAAGTCGTGATCTACACTGCATTGGGAATAAACACATCGAAAAGGAAACAATCAGCTCGGCGTTTTGACTGCATTGCACATCAAAAAAATTTTTATTTCGTTTTTTCTATGTTTGTCACGTTAATGATTGATGCAGTAAGAACAAATTCGATGACCCTCTATAAATTGTGTATCGATAAAATGGGAAAAAAAACTATAAGTTAATGTACTTCTAGGAATAGAAAATCTTTTGCCTGGAAATGTCTTTTGTATTTAGACTCGTATAACGTTTTAAACTATCATTCCACTAAACAACTCAGAGCAATCCTTAATCAAGCACACCTTCTTAAATACAACATGTATAGGGAATATTTTATGGATAAATTTTATACTAAATAAAAAGAATTTATATTTAGAAATTAAATGAAAGTAATAGTTAACTTTTATTCTTAATTTTCAACTTTTATCAAGAGACAAATTTTGACACACTGATTTCGACAAATTCTGAAATTATTGTCAGAAAAAATATCCTTCTAAAAGATCTTTTCCTAACAAAACATATAAATAAACCGATAGATAGATAAAGAAAGAAAGAAAGAACACCGGATAACAAAAATATAAGCATGTAAAATAATGGAGCGTTCATCTGGAAAGTATATTGGAAAATAATTGTCATAATCAAAATCATAACTCAAATCGATCTTATGATAGGTAAGAGATACGTGTGTTTAAACGTGATCTTATGTCAGTGAAAATTAAGGCGGGAATTTGGAGAAACACGTGATAAATAAAAATGCTTGATTTCTATTTCTATTTCATCATGTTAAAATTATTTAATATGAAGGAAAATGATTTTGACAGTCTTGTAATAATTTGTTTAAACTTGAGCGACGTATTTAACAAAATTCTTAGGTTGACAATAACCAGTCCTATTAGATCCGTACGTTAGTCATCTACCGTAAAGTGTGTCACTTTATTGGAAATCTCTAGTAGGCCTTCCTTTCAATTCACCGACACATATCAATCCGCAAAGGTTACACTCTAATCCGTAGACATGATCTATTGATTTACAATTCAGATCATCGTACCTTCTGGTAAAGTTATATTTTTTAGTTAAATTGGTAGTAAATTGAGCATCTGTTATTAAAATTTTATAGGTTTTATAGTTTTTGGCCTACATTTAGAAATGAGACAGTGTTATTCCGAGTCATTTAAATCCAAAATATATTGTAGTTCAACTTTACACGGCCGGTACGTGCTTAAGTTGTTCCGACTACTATTTGCATTGTTATTATTGATTAACATTGAGTAGTTACACAAGAGTAACTGGCTGTTAGATGATTTAAGGAGCTGTTTATTGATCATTGGATGTTATACCAGCTTCAAGATTGCAGAAGTAAAGGATGGTAGTTTCGGTAATTTCTCAGAAAACTTCGTATCAGCGCAAACCATATTGCATCAGATGGAATTCTAGAGAAATAGCCCGTGCATCCGTAATATAAATAAGTTAACTTTAATTGGGTTTTTTTTTTTTTTTTTTTTTTTCTTATTCATATTGGAATTAGATCAATTGTCTCAGTTATTATGACATCTGTACTTTATTTAGCCATGGTTGTTTCTTGTGTTGAATAAATTCTGCTTAATCTAGTACATGTTTATTTATATAACGTGAATCTAGATCCACAGTTTAACAGTATGTCATACCTGTATCCCTTGCATGAAAGATAAAAGAACTAAAGCGAGTTTACATATATCGTTTTTCTATTTTTTAGTTCTGTTTACGGCATTACTCTTAGTGCAAAATGATAAATACTGTATAATATTAATTTTATAACGTGAATAAACATCGAAATACATGACCAATTCTGCATCCGACAACTACATCGTGTTGATTGGTAGACTTAAGCAAAACGACAAAAAGACATGCGGTTGCAATATTGTTTTTTTTTGTCAATAACACCATAACCTATATGTTAAAATAGGAAAAATCGACTGAAAGAAATGTAGATGCAATGTCAACAACGTTAATATCTACTTGTGACTATTCTCGAGTAAGTACTAGACAGAACACTGAACATCATAGCATCATGAAGCAGCAGGATAATCGGTCCTTGACTTATCCCTTTGATGTCTTCAAATCTCAGGGTTTCAACCAATGTGGTTCAAGCATACTACTGCACACGATAATATAAGATTCGTGTGCCACTTAGCTTTATATCTTCGCCGCCGAACATTTGCGTTCGCCATTCGTGTGCTTGTCTTGGACTACAAGTTGGTTTTCCAGTCCATGCTCGAACTTACACCCGTGTGCAATTCCGACAGACATCATCATCAGAGTCAAAGCAATGATCGACTTGGGTAAGATTAATGTTGTTCTAAGCAAGCTCTCCTGACTTATTCCAATTATATGGCTTTTAAAGTGACTAATTTTGGGTTGTACAAGACTACCAGTATATGATGACTTGATTTTTGTTTCCGTGAGTTTCGACGTTCTCGCTGCCGCTATTCATTGTAACGTCACATAAATGTGATGCATTGCTTTTAGAATATTAATAAAATCCATACATGCTAGACGCCACTTTTGTTCCCTCGCCATACGTAGACGCATTTTCTGACATCATCTTCTTTAGGTAGAATTTTCTACTTATGAAACGGCGAAAAGTTAAAATATGTGCGTTCTGTATATGTATCTATAATGATGAGATCGGCTAACTTGTCTTTGAATTGCAATAAAATGGAAAACTTAGCTGATCCAAGAGTATTTGCATTGTTGATTCTTCCACTACCACATTGTATTATATTTTTGTCATTCAAGTACAGTTTCAGTTGTGTTACAAGACTGTTACTCGTTTGTTTCTCCCTTAAGCCGTTCATTATTTCGGCATAGTTTCTATGTTGTGAATTTCGAATCAATATTGTAGACATATTCTGATTGTCCGCTACGGTTATTATTCCACTTTGTTTGTCTTTCTGCAGCTTATGAATTTTCAATACGTATGCGCTTACACGGAGTAGTCCTGATAAAAAGAAAAAGCGTAAAGCCATTTACGATCTAAAAAGCTTCATCGTGTAGCAGTGACTTCACGTAATTGAACCTCTAAACGTTACTCTGTGTTGGGTTTGTATGTACGGTTGACTTGTATGAGTCCCAACAGGACTGCGATTGTTGAATGTCGCCATTGAAAGTTGGTATATTGAGTTTCGGGAATTTATCGTACTTGATAGCAATTGAAGAAAATGATCGGAAATCTGAACGGAGTGTGTGTTATACTGACTTTCTTTGCTTAGATTCCTGGATCTGACGGCGGAACGTCGTATCTAGAGTTTGTAAAACTTTGTGGCATTTGTATTTAGTGTCTACGATATATCTGTCTCAATGTCCTCTTGATCCAAATCCTGAATTATGTCTATATCTAATTTCCTCAACAATTTTTGTTTCCTTTTCAAAGTGTCTAAAATGTTCGAGATTCATTAGGATCAATATATTCTGTTTCGTTCTCCCGGAGTTGGTCGGATTTCTGATATAGTCTTGATACGTTGCTCTTATGTCCTTCGCTTATCGATTTAAGCTTCGAATTCATCACTGTCATTCGGCACCAATATCGTTATGTGTGTTAATCAGGAAACTATAGGCTATCAATAACATAGGCGTCTTGTATGTATGGATCTCTATTCAACTCTATAATCAATAATTATATAAAGCTGACTTTACAATTAATAGCGGCAGTGAAACCATCGTGTTTGTGCGTTATTTCTAAAAGGATACACGCATTTGGGGATTCATCACAAGGAAATACCAAGGCTAAATAAACTACAGATGTTGTAATAACTTAGACAATTGATCTAATTCCCTTATAGATTTAAAACAAAAAATAAAAACAAAGTTAACTGATATATATGAGCGATGCCAGGACCAGTTTCTCTAAGATTCAGTATCATACTACATGCATATGGTCTGAACTAATAAAAATTGTTCTGAGAAACTACTATATTTTACAACTGTAACCTTGAAGCTGGTATAACATCACCTGTTCACTAACTAACTCTGACAATTATCAAACAGTCGGTCAATTTTAGTGTTACTACTCTATTTTAATCCACAATGAAAATGCTAACAGCAGTCTAAAACATTTGTTTAAAGAGTACGATATTCAGGAAACATGGATATTTATGTAAGACGCCTTCTGCCAGAGGTGAAACCTGTGAAGAACACTAATAACCAGAACTACTATTATATTATTACTACAGTTATCAACAAGTTTTATTCACATTATCTATATACAGGGAACCGACCAACGGCCACCAAGTCGGAAGACACATCAATCTATACACAGGTCGAAATCTGACAGCTTACAGCCGATATACAGCTATAAATACATGTAACAAACAGTATTAAAAACTTCTCTGTAGTATATGTGATATTAAGCTACTATAATTGTATTATAATTTAAAATATCAGCCGCAGAAAAAAAGACAACGACCAATATGGGAACCACTTCCCGTCAACGGAAAACTCCACCTTTGAAAGATATGTGACAAACGAGACGATTTTAATTTTGAAATGATAAATCCCTCCCCTCCCCTTAACAGCAGTAAACTAACTTCACCAGCATATGGGATATATATTTCCCAACTCATTCGGTATTCAAGAGCTTGCAGCTGCTATTCAGACTTTATAAAAGCAGTGTCTGAGCAGAATGTTGATGATTCAGGGTTATGTCAAAGAACGTCTCGTCCTTTTTCTTAAAAAAAAGTTCATCGGAAGATACCAAGACCTTGTTTATAAATATACCGTATCAACGTCACAAAAAATACATGATGGTCTTGAAATATAGATTATAGGTACTGACGTTGTTTATCCCCTTAACTACGTGTTGTATTGTTCTTTTTATTTGTCTTTGAAATCTTTAACCTTTACTGTTTAGTCTATTTTTGGTAATATCCTTTTACATGTAGCATGGCTCGTTATTTATAGATCCAGCCATGTGCTATGGACATTTTTGTATTTTTGTCTTTCATTTTGCGTATGTGCGTTGTCTATAGAGTGTCTATATGCCATTTTGTTTTTCTTTGTTGACATAGTTGTTTGTTTTATAGTGATAAAGATTATAACACAGTGTTGACCGCTGTACCCCAGTTTCTGAAATTTTTACCTATTACATGTACACAGGGAAACTTCACTCACGTGAATTTCATATTAATTTAGATTCATGTGAATCTCATGGGAAATTTTTACCTATTACACAGGGAAACTGCACTCACGTGAATTTCATATGAATTTAGATTCATGTGAATCTTATGTAAAATTCACGCGAATTTCACCTCAAACGAGCTTATACGTGAAACTCATGTGAACTGATTTCATATCAGTTTCACATAAATCTAATGAGAAACTGACGTGAATTACAAAACTCTAATGAGAAACTGACGTGAATTTCAGGTGAAAATCACATGATTTTTTCACATGAAGTTTACGTGATTTTTCAAATAAAAGTTATTCAAATAACATCTAAATTTTCAAATTTTATTACAATCATGAAAAAAACATTTTTTTTTGTAAAGTTCATTCGAAATTCACGTGAAAAATTTCACATGAATCCTCAATTCACATGAAATTCATGCGAACATTTTCATGTGAGTTTCATGTATAAGCTCGTTTGAGGTGAATTTCACGAGCCAAATTTGCCTGTGTATGTCTGTTTGTTTTTCTCACACATTGTCAATTTAATGGAATTCCGTGCGACTGTCATACAAGTGAGAGGTTTAGCTAGCTATAAAACCAGTTAAATCCACCATTTTCTACCTAAGGAAATGCCTGTGCCAAGTCAGGAATATGACAGTTGTTTTCCATTCGTTTGATATGTTTGAGCTTTTGATTTTGCCATTTGATAAGGGTCTTTCCGTTTTGAATTTTCCTTGGAGTTCGGTATTTTTGTTATTTTACTTTTTGCAACGTACAACTTTACTAGTACTAACTTCAATGTCGCACCTCCTTCTTTTCACATTTAATCTCCTCGCTGGTTTCACGGAAGCGTGCTCGCTTAGTTGCAGGAGGTCTTGGGTACGATCCCTGAACGCGTGACACCATTTGTTTTTTATATGTGATGCTTCTCTGCTTAACACGTGGCGTTTAGGACTAAAACATTTATCTAAACAAGGGATCACATTAAAATCAATCTGATTTTTTGCTCATTTTTTGCTCATGATCATATGAAAAATGATTATGAATATGTTGAGTGTCAACAAGAAAAAAGGCTTTAGTATTCTCCTGGTATCTGAAAAATTAATTTTCTTGCACAATAACTTTCATATTGAAAAGTTCACAGAAGCCAAAATGCGAAACCACATGCTAAAACATGCGTTACTACCTTTATTTGATATAAAACTTGTTTTTCAATTCCGAATTTATTGAATGTTCTGTGTTCTTTAATTGGTTTAAATATTTTGTTAGGGTGATGCACCTGAATTCTAAGGCACTGTGTCAAAACCAAACATGCACATCCCGAGTTGGATAGTGCACCGGGAGCTTACAACAACATACTAAATTTCCTACTCCTCAGCAAAGGCATGAAGACAGGAATTACTATATTCCTTCCATTTCCCTGCGGCAAAGTTCTTGACCAACGTTGGGGAGATTGAAAGCTATTTTTTCCATATCTTTAAGTTACCTGTTTGATCCTGAATGCCTGGGTGGGAAAGTGCGCCTGTAGACTTTCTCGGCGACCCAAACTTTAATTCACCTTCCAATTATGAGTATGGGCACACTTTTCCGTATTTGTGTACAGTTTCCTATGGCTAATATTTTGCCAAGTTTTGGTGAAAAAATAGCCATTGTCCTAGTCTTATATAGTTTTTTATAGCTTTATTAAAGACGCATTAAAAGGAAAAGGAAAATTTACATTAGTAATAATTAACTTTGCATGTCGTAATAATAAACTAAAACTTATTCTAAAAGTTTAACAATTCAACACTGTATTTAGATCTTTGAATATTGTTTTTATTGGTATTAATATTGATTTTGTTATCAGTAAATTAAAATCAAACTGAATATTATTTTTATATACATATACACATGGCTCTACAATCTGTCGATACTTGTATTCTTGGCATTGCACAAGGTCATGTTTTGTCTTTATACTAAATCCATTGGATGTTGGATGTGTACTGATTGAAATTTTAGTCTTAGATGCATGAATTTTTTTATTAGTTATTATTGGCTTTGAACTAGCTGTCAGTAACTGTGAGAACTCTAAGACTTGTACTTAGTGTCTTTTTGTTGTGGGGACGTATAAGTACCCTGCTACGTCCACTCTGTGTTTTTGTTAAATGTATTTCTATTTGTATCCATCTGATGAGTAATGCCTTTTTCAACTGATTTTTATAGTTTGTTCTTATGATGTACAATTACACTACTGTACCAGGTTAGGGGAGGGTTGGCCCCCATCAAACGAGTTTAACCCCGCCACATTATGTATGTGCCTGTCCCAAGTAAGCAGCCTGTAATTCAGTGGTTGTCGTTTGTTGCTGTGTAACATATTATAAATAAGAAGATGTGGTATCAGTGCCAATGAGACAACTATCCATCCAAGTCACAATGTGTAAAAAGTAAACAATTATATGTCAAAGTACGGCCTTCAACACGGAGCCTTGGCTCACACCGAAAAGCATGCTATAAAGGGCCCCAAATAGACTAGTGTAAAACAATGCAAACAGGAAAACCAACGGTCTAATCTATATAAAAAACGAGAAACGAGAAACACTTATGAACCACACCAACAAACGACAACCACTGAACAACAAGCTCCTGACTTAGGACAGTTGCATTAAAAAGCAGCATTTTTAAACGTTTTATGAGGTGCCAACCTTCATCCTAATCTGAAACAGTGGTACAACATTACAACATAAAATATCAATTGAAATGGCTTAACTCGATCAAAAAGACAATACACAAAAACAAGTAAATATACACTGAACGAATGAGTTTGATTTATGACACAATATAAATAAAAAAGATGTTTCAATGTCAAAAAGACAACTTTAACCTAGAACAAAATGGCGTTAAATATAGTAACGTACACATGTAAATTTAAATATAATAATTTTGTTGTTAGGAGTTCAGAATCATTTTTTACAAAATAAATTTGTTATTCATAGTACAGAAGTGAAATTTTTTCGTCATACTAAATACTTATCAAAGGTGGTACATGTTAAAAATAGCAAGACGAGATATAACACAAAATAGGTAAACATTGAATAACAGAAATGCACTACAAATTGTGTCAACAGGTCAAATTAACACGAAAGTACGATTTGAGAGTACTCGCAGTTACTGAAAGCTAGTTAAAAGCCAAAAGCAATTGATAATAAAAAATCATGCATTAGAGACTCAAATCAATTTAAACACATCCCAGGTAGGGATTTAGTGTTTTAACGCCATGGACAGTCAAAGAAGACATGACTTGTGCAATGCCAAAATAAAAGTAATGACAGGCAGTAGGATAGTTACGATTTAACCTTATAATAAATATGTATGATGTTATGTATAGATAAAACAATTTCTAAATAGAAAATAAACGTGGATGTGTATTTATACATCCACCAAAACCATTCGAAAAGAATACAAATTTAGTTATATTTTAATTTGTTGATGACAAAATCGATGTTAGTGCCAATGAAAACAATATTCAAAGATCTTATTACAACATTAATAAGATAACCTTTACTAATAAGTTTGTTTAAAGGCGCTTTTAGTACAATATTACCATAAAAATTAGGATGTGAAATACCATTTTTAATAAGTTTTCTACAGGTACAGCCAAATTTACTAATCAAATCTTTGTTAGTTTTTCGTTCATTATTATGAACATAAATTAAGCCGTTTGTTTACTCGTTTGAATTGTTTTACATTTGTCAATTTCGGTGTCATTTGGTCTCTTATGAAGAGTTGTATCATTGGAAATCATACACATCTTCCTATTTTTATATCAAAATAGCCCACGTAGAATTTCGACAGAAAACACATGTTCATAGCATAGAGCAGTTTCCTACAGCATGTAATTCCGGACATTTTCCATTCATAAACAGAAAAATAGGCATGTGTTGGGGGTTTTAAGGAAATACACGATATTTGAGGATACCGAGTGTATGGAAAGTCGTTATATATTTTTTTTTCTAACGCACACACATGTAGCATCTTTCTTGTTAAGTGTTTTTTTTTGTTTTTTTTTAATTTTTTTTTTATTTATCTCACCGTAAATTACTCAAATATTTGAATCCACTTCTGCACTAACATTATTATATATTCAGCTCTAATTTACACTTCTGAATCTTGAGCCATGGTTAAGCCATTATGAGCAAAGACAGCATTTAGGGGCAAAAGGAACGAATGAATATCTCGATTTGTATAAAATGTATACTCAAGTAATACATATTTTTAGATGCAATATAATAAAATTTATCAATTAGTTATATAATCTGATTTAACTGGCTCGACATAACTGATTTATATTATTCGTCTTGAGCAGGCACGCTCATCAAGTAAATTGTTAGAGAACTGATATCCAAAATTAAACTTCAACAAAATTAATTTACTTTTTCCATTCTAAAAAGTGTTCATATTTTGTTCCGTCCCCTATTTATCTCAAATAAAAACATCTGTGGTCAATGAATTAAACATTAAAAAGCGATATATTACGCATTGCATTGGTAGCTACAAATTTCTTTAAAGTAGAACGTTGTAATATTAATATGTCCATTTGTGATTTTCAGACATATCACCAAATGGTTCTCTAACTTATTATTATTGTTAACGTTGGTGGTCGCTAGCTTAAGTCGGTGGACGTCGATAATCAGTTTAGAATAGCATAACACACTTTTTTTTAATTTCGATCAAGTCCTAGAATAGAAAGAGTTTCTTAAATTTGTGATTTGTTTTAAATGAAAAATATTTTTGTTTGAAAATTTTACCCTAGGGATTCCATATTATACCTAAATATAAATTGTTATTGAAATCCTAGCAAATCATAATTTGTTAATTTTTTAAATAAAAAAAAGGTTTTTACCACAATATAACCGAAATTTTCACATGTCGCTTTGAATTCCCTGGAATCAATTATCTTTGTCCACTGAAATTCTAGCTCAAAAAGATATTTCTCAGAATGATTGTGTTTTTTAAACCAAATTTTTTTTTTTTTAAAAATGTTCCTCCTTTTTTTGATTAAAAAACATCGACAAGAATGTTTCTATTAAAGATATAAATACTGTTCATAAAGATTATTCCTAACAGATGAGGCATTCTTGACTCATAATAACCACATTAAAATGTTGACGGACAGACAAGACAGTAATTGATTTAGGGCACCACGGACTAGTCAGCATGGTCCTATTAAAAAAATAGGCCAAATGGCATTACAAAAATAGGCCAAATGGCATGCCAAAACACCATCATAGCATAACAGATTATAATAATTCCCAAACAAAAGGTGAAGCGGAAAAGTCATTAAAATTTAGTCTTTTGCTCTACCAAGTGCATAATATATACTGACTGACTTTAAAAATGCAACACTAGATTATTCTTTTTAATTTTCATTTTCAAATACGCAGTACTTATAAATATTCAAACATAAATTTCATTCATTACTTCATTGTCTAAGTAATAAAGTTTGCAGTTCGAAAGTTGAATTGATGACGTCGCGTTTTATGTTCAAATCATGTAGTATCAATGGATATATCACCGTCGAAGACAATGACTGCTTGTAACCAACGCCTAAACAATTGACAGAGAAATCAACCGATTCTTTTGTGCATGTTTTGAGTTCTGTTTTTTCCATTGGATTTGGCCTCTGTCTTAACCATTACAGTCTGTTTTGATATTATGGGGTTTAAACTTTATGCCTTATTTTTGGGCAGTCGATTCTATAGCATTTCAGTATATTTGAAACATTTATGGAGTGAATCAGCTCACAATGGCGTTGCATAATGAGATTTTATTGACGTGGTGTTGTATCTACAGGTTGATCTAGTCATTGGTGGTCAATAACAAACACGTCTGTCTGTACCAGTGTTGCAAGGACAGTAAGATGAGTTCTAACTTGAAATTGTCAAACGACAACACGTTGACGTATTCCTGTCTCCAACATTCGTATGGCCTAATTCAGATTTTCATTGCTCAGTCTCGGCAATACGGAAATACAACCTTGTTTTACTAATTCAATAATTTGTGCAATAAAAAATACACGACACCGGATCTTTAACGATCACAAAATTTAGTACCCGATCTTTCACGATATAAATATCAAATTATACAAATATGTCAATTTTGAGCCGCTTTCTGATTAAGCTACAGTAACTGCAAAATAATTTTGAGTCACTTGAAACATTAACATATGACGACATTATGCAGAAAACAGTAATTTAGTATTTCATAGTTTTATTTTTTTTTTCAAAATTAACTCTTATAAATCAATAAATAAGTTTATCTATTCCCTTCACGATCCTACTGTAATACTTGACCACCTGTTCTTATTCTTTCACTATCTATTTATCTCGATATACCAAATCACAGCCGTTTATAAGTTTTGCTAATCGAATATTGATTAATTTATTAAATTGAAGAAAAAACATAAGTAATACAGAACTGGGGGTTTTGATATGACAAAGATTAAGTCCGATGTTTGAAAAAGGAGACACAATAGGGAAATTTGTATCAAGTGATCCAGAAAAAAACATCTCTGTGGTTTTGTAGACGAAATCGTGAAAGCCACCACTTATCTACCAAACCAACAGTGATTACATGTGCTAAGGAATATCCAGCTTTTGATGTTTAGGACTAAGCAAAAGGTAGATGAAAATGTATTTTTTAATTGAAATAAAAAAAAAGTAAGAGATGAAGGCAATAGTAATAGACTTAAAACTGTTCTTTGATCGTAAATTTAACATAGAAATAGTAAAAAGTGCAGGAAAATTAAAATTAAAATTGGTAAGGATCTTGAGGCACAAGATATTTGATAGACATAAACTTATTATAGTCTTTCCTTTAAGGGCTTAATTTGCAAAAGACGATTCGGTCTATCATTACGACAAATTAGATGTTTTAAGCCTTCCTTTTGTGAACTTTCCATTTATTAAGTGACATTTCAGCA
The DNA here is from genome assembly GCF_021869535.1 of Mytilus californianus. Classification (NCBI taxonomy): domain Eukaryota; kingdom Metazoa; phylum Mollusca; class Bivalvia; order Mytilida; family Mytilidae; genus Mytilus; species Mytilus californianus. The sequence goes on along the minus strand of NW_026262679.1, from coordinate 22,661,087 downwards.
GTGCCTGCATATGGAGTATATATCTCACAGTCGATACGATATTGCGGGGCTTCAGTTTCCCGTGTAGTGTGTTCCTTGTCTTTTCGTCTTACTATTTATTGGAATTTCTTCGACTTATTGTCCCTTTGGTATTTTCTGCCTCTTTTTCAGCTGATAATATCCAAGAGTTAATCCACTGTAGTCAATGAATGAGTTTCTCTTGGTGCTAACATACTGAACATTTGACAGGAATGAGGCTAGCTATTGAAATATACCAATGGTAAGCAATGTGTGAAAATAATATACCTGAAATAGGTAATCCCCTCAAAGGCTCAACTGTATACTAAGTGGTCATTATGCAAAAACCACATTTCGTGTATCATTACATTTAAATCTTCTCCAATGTTCTCCATTACATGAGATCTTTAAATTGATTTTCACCTTTGAGCTCAAACCTTGTCATAGCTGTCATTCAGAAACCGTAAAATGTAGAGAAAAATCAAAAATATATGATTGCAGTTTTGTGTTTCGACTGGAACGTTATGTCACATCTCTATCAAAGGTTCCTACACTTTTATTAAAAGCCAGGACAAAGAAATTGCAATACATGTAAAAAGAAATCAAGAAATGGAAAATGATGTTTTGGTGACTCTGAAGAACACTGCCTATAAGGGTGTTAATCAACCTAGTTGAGGATTCTTATCTGACTCTTAACTGTGAAGTCCTCGGAAGTGGTACGCACGTAATCCTGATTTAATGGACCCGTTATTGAATATCTGTGTCAAAGGTGATCATGCATATGTTCCACTTGCCCTAGTTATACTTTGTCTTCTTTTTTATGATTGTGACATCACCGCAAAAAAGAGGCGAAGGATACCAAAGGGACATTCAAATTCACAACTCGAAAATAAACTGACAACGCCATGGCTAAAAAAGAAAAAGACAAACAGACAAACAGACAAACAAAAGTACACAAAAAGTAAAATAACTAAAATACCGAACTCCAAGGAAAATTCCAATCGGAAAGTCCCTTATCAAATGGCAAAATCATTAGCTCAAACACATCAATCGAATGGAAAACAACTGTCATATTCCTGACTTGGTATAGACATTTGTTTATGTAGAAAATGGTGGATTAAACCTGGTTTTATAGCTAGCTTAACCTCTCACTTGTATGATAGTAGCATAAAATTCCATTATATTGACAACACTGTGTGAACAAAACAAACAGACATAATAGGTTAAAGTGTCAAAATAGGGATACAGCAGTCAACATTGTGTTATAATCTTAATCACTATAAAAACAAACAAATATGTCAACAAAGAAAAACAAAATGGAATATAGGCAAATCACATAAGCAAAATGAAAGACAAGAATACAAAAAATGACCACAGCACAACAACTTATTGGCAGGATGCATAAGTACGAGCCACGCCAAAAGGATATTACCAAAATTGGACTGAATAGTAAAGGTTAATAATTTACAAAGACAAATAAACTAACACTATAACACGTAATTAAGATGATAAACAACGAAGGTACCTAGAATCTCTATTTCAAGACCATCATGTATTATTTGTGAAGTTGATAAGGAATATTTATCAACAAAGTCTCCATATCTTCCGATGAACTTTTTTTTAGAAAAAGAACAAGACGTTCTTTGACATAACCCTAGTTCATCAACTTTCTTCTCAGACACTAGTTATTTTTTTAAAGTCTGGGTAGCAGCTGCAAGCTCTTAAATACCGAATGAGTTGGGAAATGTATATCCCATTTGCAGGTGAAGTTGGTATATTGCTACTATGATTGGGGAAATTGATAATTTCAAAATTAAAATAGTCTCGTTTGTCATAGATTCTGGTTCTGAGATGACTGTTTATGTCAAATTCGAGGTATAAGTATGAAATTGAGGCGAACTAAGCCGTGTCTGTTGTTTCTTTAATTTCTAGTTCTGGGGGATATATTAATGGAACCCAATCAGAAAAGTTTGGATTGTTAATGGAAAGAACATCATCAATATATCTGAATGTGAAATTAAATGATCTGGCTTCTTTGATCTTCTTGTTTTTGACAAGTGTCTGAAGGAACTCCGACTCATATGAAAATAAGAAGAGGTCGGCATGGAGAGACGCACAGTTCGTTCCCATAGGACTGCCGACAATTTGTTGAAAAAGCCTACCTCCAAATTCAATAAATATGTTGCAAATAAGAAACTCTAGCATACTGATCACTTGTTCCTCTGTGTAGCATCTTTTACCTTTTTGTTCACTATTAACAAAATATGCCAATGGTATCCCAAAGTAATAAATCTATAGCATATGCTACCATTTTTTTAATGAAAAGCATTGTGGATTATTTCTTTTAGACGATTTTTCAATATCACACGGGGAATGGTGGTATACAGGGTTGAAAAATCAGAAGTTTTGATAGAATTAATTTCAGAGAAAGATCGAGATTTAAATTATCCAGAAGTTCTTGAGAGTTTTTTAGAATCCACATATGGTTAATACCACTACGCGAGTAAACAGTTTCGCAGTATTTCTGAAGATACTCTTTCAAAACTCAACATAGAAATCCAAAGACTGAGCAACACAAACCCCACTTAAAACTGGGGGTGATCTCAGGTGCTCCGGAAGGGTAAGCAGATCCTGCTCCGCATTTGGCACCTGTCGTGTTGTTCATGTTAGTACAAACCCGGTGATGAGTCTAATTCGGTAGGTCACATTTGGGGAAAAGGGGACGAGATTGTCGTTACGAAAATTGGAACATATCCGTTGTCATCTGTGAAACGGATACTCCATAACGGTCAACCAACTCGTGATGGCGTCCGTAAAATTTTCGAAGGGATGATTTCAACTTCACCACTTGGAACTCTTGGTTCATTAGCTTCCTTGTGAGCAGCATCCCTCTATCAAGGAAATCATGATATGATTTACAAGCCCTGGAATATCGTATCAACTGGGAGATATAAACTCCGTATGCAGGCGCTGCTGGAATGTTGCTACATAGAAATGGAAAGTTCACAATTGGGAAGCTGAAATCATCTCTTTTGTCGTAAAGTTTTGTTTTTAACTGACCATCATTGTCAATTTCTAGATGTATTTTTATCTTACTGGCAGATAAAACTACCACGTGAGCAATAATGTAACACTGCTATATATGACAGCAATTCGTTTCGTTGAAGATTAAAAAAAAAAGATGGCCACATAGCAAAATCCATATAAGATATCTTATATAATCTTGTTTTTATAGGATATCGTATAAAGTTTAAAGATATCTTATATACTTTATAAGATATCTGATATATTATAAACTATTGAGATATCTTATAAAGTTTATTAGATATCTTGAAGTTAGAATAAATAGTAAAACGGCATGACATAGGTCAGTGCTAAAATAGTACATCTTACAAATATTTCACATCATCTTCTAAAATGGAAAACAAACTATAAATTAGTCAAGCTGATTAAAGTATATATTTCCTTAAAAAGGATAGTTGAATACAGTGTGTGTGGGTGGTTGGTGGTGGTGGTGGGGGGGGGGGGGGGGGGGGGGGGAGGAGGTTAACACTGTAAAGGTACAGTGATTTGTTATCTCATTAAATAACGTACCTCTTTGATTCATTCCAGCTTCTAAGCGTTTCTCTAGATCATCTTCTAGAACCTTGCTAATTTCAACATGTTCATGTTTACATGATATCAATATTGATTTTGATAATGTTTTAATTCCAGGTATTTCTGTATCAAATAAAGGTTTTAAACACATTTCTTTAAACCATTCTACTGCCTTAGATTTGTCAGGTTTAGACTTTTTCGGTGCCAATAATATTTTTATACCTTCAATTTTTTCCTTCTGCTCGAACTTTGGACAGTCTGCAAATAGAAAATAGAAAAATATCTTGCATAGATTTAAGACAACATTATACAACATCCGACAATACAGGTATTTTTTTTAGGAAAATAGAAATCCTGCAAAATATCCAGATTGTATGCATCATATGTGTGTCTGAAGAATCTGATGCTTGTAACTTAAGTATAAAGCTAGATAAAAATAAATATATATGGGTACGATGTGCTTACAATCATCAATAGATATCACATAAAATTAACTATTCTAATATGACGTTCTTCTTTTGCGTTGGATACAAAGCCATGTTCTAATTCCACTAAATCATGGGCTGCAAGTGATTGACGTCAAAGTTGAAATTGCAACGTCAGTTGAATTTTGAATTATATTAACCTTCACGAAAAATATATACTGCTATCAATCCACATCCGAATCCAGTGTTAAAAAGTTATATGATTATTAATATTTCGATGTGCGAGTTTTCCACAAAAGACTGATTTTCTTTTATGTCGGAGCTGTTTATAGCCGACTTTACGGTTAAGTTTTTCTCATTGTTGATGTCCAATAAAGCTTATCTCCACGTCACTTCATTTGAACTCTGATGGATAGTTGTCTCATTGGCAATCATACTTAAAATAAATTCAGGCAAAGAAGGTTTCATTATCATCGCTGTAAAATTGTTTGGATTTTGTAGGCTTAGTCTTTAATACACGAGCAGGTAAATATCATTGACAGGTTCATCTGATCTACCATTGAAGCTAATGCAGATCAATTAGGCTAATAATAATCCACCATTTTCTACATAAGGAAATGACTGTACCAAGTCAGGAATATGACAGTTGTTTTCCATTCGAATGATGTGTTTGAGCTTTTGATTTTGCCATTTGTTAAGGGACTTTCCGTTTTAAATTTTCCTTTGGGTTCGGTATTTTTGTTATTTTACTTTTTATTCCTTTGGCACGATTTAGTTTATAAAAATGAAGATACATTGTTATGTTTAATTATCTTTAAAAAAAGAGAGGCGAAAGATACCAAAAGGACATTCAAACTCATAAGTCGAAAATAAACTGACAATGCCATGGTTAAAAAAAAAACCAAAAGACAAACAACATGATACAAAACACAACATTAAAACTAAAGACTGAGCAACACGAACCCCACAAAAACTGGGGGTGATCCCAGACGCTCTGAAAGGGTCAGCAGATCCTGCTCCACATATGGCACCCGTCGTGTTACTCATGTAAGTACAAACCCGGTGATAAGTCTACTTCGGTAGGTCACAATCGGAAAAACGGAGAACGGGGTTGTGTTTACAACGATTGGAACATATCCGTCGTCATCTGTGAAACAGATATTCCATGACGGTCAACCAACTCGTGACGGCGTCTGAAAATTTTCGAAGGGAGGATTTCAACTTCACCACTTGGAACTCTTGGTTTAATAGCTTCCTTGTGAGCAGCAACCAAGGGAAATATGGTAGGAAACGCAAGCCCTGGAATATCGTATCAACTAGGAGATATATACTCCATATGCAGGCGCTGCTGAAATGTTGCTACATATAGTAATGGAAAGTTCACAATTGGGAAGCTGAAATCATATCTTTTGTCGTAAAGTTTTGTTCTCAACAGACCCTATTTGTCAATTTCTAGATGTTAGTCAAGTTCGTTGTGATAGATGCGTTCAACATAGTCACCAAACTTTGAATTATTTAGTGATAGGACATCATCTATATAGCGGAACGTGAAGTTAAAGAATAATGCAAGCTTCATTTCATTCTTAATAAGAAGCCCCTGTATGAAGTCAGCCTCATATCAATAAAGGAACAATTCAGCAAGAAGAGGAGCCCAGTTGGTTCGCATGGGAATGCCGATTGTTTGTTGAAAAACACGTCCTCCAAACACAACAAATATGTTTTCTAACAAGAAATCAAGCATCTTGATAATGTCAGTTTTAGAGAATATTTTTGTTTGAATCAAAGTACGATGTATCCCTCCCTTAGACAAGATGCTTGTATCTACGTTGGTCATTCTTTTTAATGAAACAAAGCAGGAACAAATCTTTCAATTTGTCTTTTAGTTTGGAATGGGGAATACTTGTGTAAAGTAAAAAATACGAATGTTTCAATACTATTGCAAGATGAAAGAGTCTTAGATTTTATGTACTCCAGCTGATCTTTGGAATTTTCTACTAACCACATCTGATTCACGCCGCCTCTAGAATAAGTAGTTTCATAATAACTTTGAAGCCCGGTTTTGATTTCTGATAAAATTGATGTTAATAATTTAAAAAGAGGTTTCGTGGAGTACTTGAAAGACCGAGCAATATAACGTTGTTTGTAAGGACGCTTATGTAATTTAGGTATCCAATACAGTGAAGGAAGATCCAGTTCTTCATCTTTGGTTGAAATTTCGCGGAACATAGAACAGAACAATGATTATCCTGGATTTCCTCCTTGGTAAGTGACTTTGGGGTATATGTTGAGTTTTCAAATGAATTATCAATACCTAATTCATTTATCAAGCACTTTATGTAATGTGATTTACACACAAAAACGATGTTGTTTGGGGCTTTATCTGGGGGACAACAACATATTTGTCATGAAGGTAGGACAGGTATTATGAAACATTTGGGTTTTTAAAGATTGATGTAGCATGTGTATTCATAGACCCATTCAGTGTTTTAATTATGATTTGTATCAACGACCTCACAACCTTAATCCATTCTGAAATAGTATCTACGTCTTCTTTCTCGCGTTCAACCCATTACCTGACATAGTCTTTGACTGAATCCATCAGTACTGTGAAGTTATGTTTCAAATTGATGGATTAAGGCCCAAGATATTTCGGGCCTTTGGATAACACATTTTGCAGAGAAGTGTTATTGACAATGTTTAGAGCACAAGTAATAACCTGACCAGTTGGATTATATATGAATGGGGAACTAGCACAGGTGCATTCAGGAGGCACGAAAATATATATGACTTGCGCTTTTTTTTTTATTCATTTACAAAATGTTATGTCATTAATATCCACTGAACGGAGCCAGTTACAATTTACGAGTTTTGTCTATTTCAATTACTAGTAAATTGATTTAGGAAAAACTCCTATACAACTATAAAAAGAGTCAGAAAATACAATAAGGACATTCAAAAATCGCAAGACGAAGAGAAACTGACAATGCTATAGCAAAAAAAAAAAAAGACTCAGAAAAGAATGGCAAGTCCACCAAACACCACATAAAAAACTTAAAACTGAGCAACACGAACTCCACCAAAAACGGGGTGTTGCTAAACGGCGGAAACGATATACGGAACTGAAATGGATACGGAAACGGAAGAATTTACATCTTTTCTTTTTGATCGAGGAATAAATTTGAGAAAAAAATTTGAAAGCATAAATTATTGAAATTAATAAAGGAGATGTTTAGCCTATGTTTTGAAGTCGTTTTGACTTTTCTGATTTTCCAAACAGCAAATCAATTAATAAAAAGAAATGTGGGGACAGTAACCTAACAACACAAACAAATCTACAAACGGCCTTCAACGATGGACATTCGTCTCGATTCAAGATAGGTCGTGGAGTAATTATTTTTGAGGAAAATGCTTTTCATTTGTTTTCTCATCTTGCTTGGTTATACGAACTCTCACGATTATTTTCAGAATTTTCCCGTCACTTGAAATAACTTTAATAAACCATTTTATCAAATAAATATACACATTGTTTTTTTTTATCATAGACAAAAATTTTAAAAAAATTCTCCAACTTCTTTTTAACACATAAACTCGTACAGCCTGTTCCATTTTACCAAGTAACGGGTCTACGATTAAAAAATAATTCAGTTACTGTGGACATCTTATGGAAAAGTGTTTCTAAAGAAAAAGTAAAATATCTGAAAATATTTGTCCAGGTTTGTAATATATTTGATTAAGAACCAAAAGAAAATATCTTTCTGCCCTGTCCATAAGTATTATATTTGTTAATTGGATTATTTCTGTTTGTTTCAATGTTTTTGTACAGCTTAGCGTTGGTGGTGGGATATTGTCTCATATGTCTGTCGTACCATATACCCTTTCATGTTTATTTTTGTGTCTGTAGAAGCACTTCAATGACACACTGTAATTGTAAACAATTTTCCATACAATCCGAGATATATAAATTAATGTATCTGTTATACGTCGTGTTTTGTATTGTTTTTCATTAGAGCAGAACTGAGGGGTATTGACTTCAAGCCTTTATATGTGCACCACATGTCTTGTCTGTACCAAGTCAGTCTGTCTCGATATCCTGATATATGTGTTTGTTGGCGGTATGGTATATCTTGTTTTGGTGTTCTGCATTGGTGATTCATCCTGTTATCTTTTCTTGTATAATGGCAAGAAAACGTAATAGTCCGGCTGATTGGTGCAGATATAGAGCAGAATTGCTCACTTGATGAGGAAAGCATGAAACTTTGCACAGTAGTTCTTGGTTGTATACCCTTTGATTTTAGCTATAGACCCACTCAGAAAAATCCAATATGGCTGTCGTTTTCAAGATGGCGGAAAAACGTTATAAATATTTTAAGATTGTCCGCAAGGTATTCTATATAATACGGAAATTAAAGTAATGATTCTTTAAAAATGGTCTTCATGTTCTTGAATTTGTTATCAATTAATTTTAAAATATAAATAAAATAGTTTGGTTATTTCTAGAACGCATACATTTGCAAATATGGCTGCATATACAAAAACAAATAGTGAAAATCAAAATGTTAATCAATATGTAACATGTTATTGTAATTGTTCTTTGATCGCTTTGAGTTTTAATGGAATGAATGAAATAGGTTGAAGTGAGTCGATTGAACGTTGATATAGGTCGGTTAAATGTGGTGGCATATTAGGTAACTTATCTGAACTTTGAGGCAGTGCCGATGGCACCTTGTCTTGTGTCTCTTCAATGCCACGTCTTACGTCACTTATCGGGTTTTCATCTGCCGTACCCACTATGTCGTCAAATTATTCTATGTAACCAATAGGTGTACCTTTCTTCAGGCGGATGTGACGATTGCCATCATTTAAAATGGTTAAGGGACAACTATTTCCTTTTCCAACTACGTGCGAAACCAATACGCAACTAGTCAGCGGGCATGGTTCTAAAATGAATTCCTGGTCAGCACTTTTATTAGTTTTAATGGTAACAGTCATTTCAGAGTTTGGCGAAACTGTGATGGTTCGTTTTATGCAATTGCAAACTTGCTGAGTTGAAATCTCACCTCCACTGTTAACAAATGCCGTATTTATCACTTTGTTGTTGATGGTAAGTGTGGGAGTACTCAGATTTATCACTGCGCCCAGTGTGTCCAAAATATCTAGCCCAAGTATAACATCGTCTGTTAACGGCGCTTTGCACACATCCCATTGTATGTTTACTCTATCAATGTCGAGAGAGGGGTTCTTTATAATCTTCCCAGTAACCAGCTGTTCACCTAAACCACGTAACGTTATGGTCTCCGAATCTTCATTATCTGCTGGAATTAATTTCTCATTCTTTAATGTTATCATTGCAGCAGTGTCCACAATCATGCTCACATTCTGGTCATATAGAGTACCTCGTACTGCTAGGCTTTTTCCAATGGTTCGTCTGATGACAATATCAGACGAGGACGTGGGCCTCTGTTCGGTTTTGTCATGAGGTGATGTTTCATGGCCAATAGACTTGGGAGTCGGCGTTGGCCTACTGGCCCGACCCGTTGCTTTTTAAAGACTCCATTGTTGGGATTGCGCTTTGATTTGCTCTGTATCCTGGTGAAGGTGACCGTTGCCTGAAATAACCGAGATTTCTGGAGTTTCTCCGTGGAGATGGTGACCGTTGTCCTTAGGGACTATATGATCTCTGGCTTGGTGGGGGTGTTGTTGGTCGATAGGCGTTAAACTTGGATGTATTTCTATCTGGCGATCTATCGCGATTATATTGCTCAGGGGATCTTCCACGTGTATATTGATCAGATGATCTTCCATTGATCTGGTGATCTTCCACGATTATATTGATCAGAAGGCCCAAGGTTATATTGATCGGCCAATCCACGGTTACGCTGATTAGTTGAAAGCATAACATCAGCTAGTTTTGTGACAATTTGAGTGAGATTACGCACATCATTTTTCAAAGGGCTGCTCATATTCCCTTTATCGGTCGGTGATACTGCGCCATCAGCAAAGAAGACTTGCCGATGGGCATAATTGGCAATTTTTTATCCATATATCGCCATCTGGTTGGCTATTGAGGTTTATCAATTGTTTTAACGCCTTGTTGATCGTTTCTGGGTTCCTCTCTATTACATGCCTTGCAGAATCTTTGTCTTTATATCCTCGGAGGAATGCTTCGGTTCCAATCTGGTCTCATCGTCTTTCTCGCTGAAGCGCTGCTTCAATGCTTTTCTTAAGGCCTTGGAATCATCATCTGTGTTTACCTTGCGAGCGTACTCCAAGGCAACATCGGCCAGGCAATCTAGGAGCCTACACACCTTTTCCCTGTTTTCCCATTGTCGTCTACCGGCAGTCCGTTCAAATTGGTAAATGAACGCCTCCCAAGTTATGGATCCTCTCTCATTGAATATTTGCATTTTTGGGAGCTGTGGGCATCGGCTCCGGTCCCTTACACCGGAATTTTCATGCCATCGGGTATATTCTCTCTCCAGAGAGGAGTCTGAGAAGAGCTGTTGCCACGCTCTTTTGGTTTCCTCTGCCCTTTCCTGGATCGGTCAGTGGAGTCAGCTGGCTGTTGTGGCAAGCCTGTTAGAGCTCCAGGAGCTGACGAGTTTGTCATAATTGGAGTCATAAATGTGGGAGGAGGAGGATTTGCCATTGACTCGACAGGGATGGTACTGTTAGAAGGCACTGCAGTCAGCATTGGAGAAACTTGATAGGATCCACTTGCAGCCAATTGTTTCTGTAATGGTGTGCTGCTCTAAACCAAATATGATTGACTCATTGTAGGTAGTAAGTGTGCGTAAGAAGACACATAAGCCATTTGCTGGTATCCTTGATCAGAGCTAGAGGTTTCTAGTATGTTCTTAAATGGAGGTTGTTGTTGAATAATTTGAACTGTCTCATGCAGGGCCATGGGCCCTGACATAGGACTTCCGACTTCAGGTGAAGACACCAAATTTGCCTTCAACAGAGTTGGTGCGGTTGATGGTTCATGCGAACAAATTGGGGAAAGACCCAAGGCAGGGAGTTTGTTACGTATTTTTGGTGTACCTGCGTTGTACTGGTTAAGGTCAAATTTTGGCTTAGATGATGTGTCCATTGCAGGAATTTTAACTTCTTTATTTCGCTTGTCCACTAATTCACTTACAACAGATGCCATTTGTTGGAAAGTACCCTGCTGTTCAAATGCACTTTTAAATTGAACTGTGTCTCCTTCCTCGGTTGTTGTCAGCTTGTCCATCGGTCTCACTACAACATTGAATTTCATTGGTCTGACCGTCAATTCCGACAAGCGCTTACCACTAGCCTTGTGGTCTATCCGGTCTTCAGACTGCTGAAGTTGCTGAGATATTGCTCCCATCTGTTCATTCTTAATATTCATTGCCTCTTTCTGTTCAGCTTGCATCGTTATGAGACCAACACATATTTTATCAATTCACGCTTCGCTCTGTTTTATATTGCGGTCAAATTCAGCTGTTCTTTGGGCATTATATTTCCTATCTGCTAAAAATTCTTGGTACAATTGTTGAATAGTCATTTCTGATTTGTCCTCTGTTAAAGTATCTTCAGCTGTGGGTTTCTCCATATCCCCAAGTGATTCAGTTTCTTCCATTTCAATGTTCTTGTCCTTGTTGTCCTCAATTCCTGCCATTTCACTGATATGTGTTTATACAGTTCTCAAATCACAGTATAATATATCAAATTGCAAAATATTGCAACCCAAGAAATAAGATAGACACTGAATAATATCTTACGGCAGATAAATCTCAAATCACAGCTTTTATGTGTGACCCAAGACAAAAAAATATTGCAGCTTTTAACGAAAGCTACTACTGCAGCTTTTTACGAAAGCTACTACTTTGTATATGAAATGACAAGCCAGGCAAAATCAAAAGGATAGAACTGGAACAGAGACTAAATGACACTATACTTTAATAAAATGATTAAATTCAGGTCAATTCTCAATAATGAATATTTGCTTATTTTTCAAGGCGGCCATTTTGAAAATAGCCGCCATTTTGAATTTCAAAGATAGATCAAAACAAAATCTTATTAAGTTCACCAAATCATTCAAATATATTGAATTTTGTGCTTCCAGCATCAAATCAACTGTGGTTTGAGCAATACTGGAAAATATTTTAGAATGTATGGCGGCCATCTTGAAATAAGCCGCCATATTAAATGTTGAGAGTGGGTCCATAGCTAATATTGCTCATTACACAAAAATGTACCATCATGCAAAATTTGGTGCTTTCCTCATTATTTGAGCAATTTTTTCACCGATCGGCCGGACTATAAGGGAAACCCGATGGTATAACCAAGTATTGATAACCACAGATATGAAACATCGGAACTAGACATAGAAACTTGGATGCACTATATTTGTATGCAACTCTTGACAAAATCACTCACTATATACAAAATGCCTTCCTCAACCGATTACAATACTGAAATACTTAGTTGGTATTAACGTTGGAAAATCATTACTTTATGCCTGGTTCTCCTAGACTTTGATATCAGGCGGGACGGAAATAAAATACAAAATAATGTAGCTTTAAAACCTCCGATGCTTTACTGAAAAGAATAATACTCCTGAAGTCATGAAAGTATACAATAACAAACTCAAAATTGGTAATCCATGATAAAGTTTGCGTCAAGATAAGAACGATGTAATGCTGTGAGGTTTGGTGTTAATGACTTCGAAGACTTCACTTTTTTGTCAAAGTCTTCGTGTTTTTTTAAAATACACTGTAATCTACAGTGGTAATGAACATTTTGGTGCTGAAGTGTGAGTTTAAGTTGCTGAAGGTTCTATACTTCTTTTGAATAAAACATACAATGCCATACGGTGGCTTGTGTAATATGTGGCGGCAATCGAATTGGCTGTCCACAGCCATAACAAGAACGAATCTGTGTACCAATCAGAAATTTTATGTGATATCCACCGTTGTCACTCTCCAAGTCCTCCGTGGATGCACTTGGCACTATGTTAGGATTTGAACCGAAGTCTCTAGCAGGCTTTCTTTTATTTGATCGTTGTTTTTGATTCGGCTTTCTTTGTGGGTGCTTTGGCATATTAACTTTTGACAGCTCTTGAAGATTAGGTGCCGACTGAGTTTTGTGCAGCTGTCTTGCACATTCAGAGGCCACCAGTAAATTTGAGCATATGCTTAAATGTTTTAAATTTTCACAATTGCAAGTGACCTTTCCGCTTTCTAAAATTCGTACAAAATGATCTTTCTAACAACCATGAACCAGTTTCGGACACCAGGCGCTTTTTTAACCAAACCAGAATTAACAAGCGACTCTGCATTTCTCCAAATCTGCTCGTGAATTTTGGGATCAAGATGATTTTCTTCTAGAGAAATCGATAATATTTTATGTTGTGGTTCAAGAGACGCACTTTTGGAACGGTAAGTAGTTGTGTAGAGCTTGAACGGAGAGATCGGTTTGGCACGTGTAAATTGACTAGTTCCCGAATGTAAACAGGGCCAATGCTATTCAAAGCACAGTACACATAAGTAAGTATTTTGTATTGTGGTCTGTATTGGACGGGTAACCAATGTAAATCGGCAAGTATCGGCGTAATATGTTCATGTTTTCGCTCTCAGATGACCTAAATTGCGATGGTTTCAGTGGAACCTTTAGGAAGTCTGTTATATGCATGTTGCGAGACGACTCTGAAAGTTTGAACCAAGCATTAGATGGCTGCATGATTATTCAATGCTTCTGCTTTGTCACGGTCCTTTTCTGCCGTAAAGGGCTGTTTGTAGTGGTGGTATTCCTTTTTTCAAAGCTGTTATGTATTTCCAAAACGGGTTGCTACTTTCCGTATTTTCATATTTTCGACATACTTGTTGTGTGCTTTTGTTTTTCAGTCTTTATCGATTTCCGTAGTTCTTAGCATTTTTTTTTCTCATATTCCGTCCATATAAATGTTTCTTTTCGTTTCCGATTCATTTTCCATTTCCGTTCCGTATTCCGTTTCCGCCGTTTAGCAACACCCACCAAAAAACGGGGAGATCCCATGTGCTCTGGCAGGCTAAGCAGACCCAGAAGTCTTTTATACTATATCTATGCGTACAAATCCTAACATTATAAAGAACGAAACTGAAAATTTTAATACTTTAGATCTTGACATATATAACATAGACTCCTCTCTCTTTTTTTAAAGACCAAGTATCTATTGCGTGAGTTCATGCGTTTGCACGTGCAAAATTCATATCAAAGATTGATTTGACTTTGAAATCAAACAGGTGGTACCAATACCTCTGAATTTATTTCACAATAGGGCTACTTCAATAGGTATGTCAATTTTTAATTAATGAAACAGTATCACAGCTGAATGAGTGCACTTTGAGAATCTTACAATATTACTAGAACACACCCGCGACATCGCGGGTCCGTGACTGATTTAAAGTACTTATGCCTTATTTTAGCCTGGATTTTTAGTATTCGTATTGTCATCTGATAAAGTCATATATAAATGTCACTGGATATATGTATTCAATATATTTTCTGAGGGAAAATATTGTTAATTTTATTTTACTTTTTGATATTTTATTTGTATGTAAATCATATTGAAATGCTCTGAATTTTGGTCATTGCTATATGGTATACAGGCGTTTTCCGCATGCGCATCTAGTTTGCCCAAATTTCATAAGTGTCATAGGTTTGATATATTAGTTTCGAGACGAAACTTTCTGGAGGCCTGAAGGGGTGTGTGTCACCGGATATATGTATTCAATATATTTTGCTCCATTTAAGAGACGTTTTATGTTATTTGTGTTTTCAGTGTTATATGTTTCACATTCATATCATATTCATATTTCATATTCATATTCCACTTGACGATTGACGGCAAATGGTTTTGCGCTGCGTATTTAGAAACAGACTATAGCTTTGTACGCTATGTTCGGCTATAACAAGTACTGAGTGAACATTTAAATCACGGCATGAGTATTTAAATTAGAACTATAGAAAGTGAATGCGATACTAAATTAATATTTAAATGATATATATTTATATTCAAATGGCATGAGCTATGCATGAACTTAAAGCGCGGCAATACTAACCATATATATATATATATACTAATATAAGCACTTTTTGAATTTAGTCACTGGTCAATATATATCAGGAAGGGCGGATGATGAGAGTCGCCGATACAGATACTTGTAAATTTATTTATTCTTTTGTCTTGTTTAAATGTTTCAATTATAGCAAAGATATTTTAGTATTTCAAATATAGTATTCAGTTTGGCTTGAAGGCCGCATTTTGGTATATCAGTAAACGTCAGATTATAGCTCCGTTGCATGTGAATATTTCAGTTATGCATATTGTTCGTATTTATCGGAACAAATTTGGTTTACAATTTTGTATTTACAGATACTTATAATAAAGTTATTATTTGGACGACTCATTTACTATGCAAAAAATGGCCCACAATATAAAACCACTCCTATTCAGTCTTTGTGGTTTGGTGACTTTATATCTTCACCCAGTTGGCGATAGATTTGGTGTTCCATTTTTGCTGCGACATAAAATTGAATTCTTTGATTCGTCGTTTTTACGTCATGCCGGCTAACGAATTGCAGACCTACCATCCCGATTTATTGGAGATATCCCCCATGAGAGGTGTTGACCTTAATTTTGAAATTCTTTATTATATAAACTGAACATCTCAAAACAGCCTTTCAAATGAATTAAAAGGGTATTTAAGCACATACACACTCATTCAAACAATATAGTAGTAGATCATAAACACCTATGACAATATAAGAGGACCATTATGGAGATTTTGAAAAGTTGGCAAGTATAAAATCGTTATTTTAGTAGTATAGATGGTTAATTCTTATCAGTAGACCAAGTTTTAAATGAATGAAGATAGCGCAAAACCTCAAGTTTTACAGAATTTGGCAAATGATGAGTAATTATTTTAAAATGTGATAGAAAGATATTCATAACCAAAACCAAAACTATGTTGAAACTAAAGCTGTAAATTGCCTGTTACATATAATTGCATTTTAATTTGTGAAGTCCCTTAATACATTTACAAAAACAATTTTAAGATTTATAACTCAAAATGACTTCAAAATAGCAAAATTTAGCGACCAATTCTATATAGAAATATGATGTGAGTATACAATAATCATTGCCAACTTTCAGAATTTTAGTCTGTGAATGAAACAAAGACATTATGTATACAGGGGAAATTTGTCACAACTCTTTCATTAAGTCTGAATTCAATTAAAAAGAATAAGAAATTGTACTCTGTATAATTACGTCCGTCATATCATGAAAAAAGACAAATTTGGTGATGCCAGTGACATTTTCCTGTAAAATTCCTAAGGCTTAATTGGTAAATGTCCAATTTTAAATTATTTAAGTACTTAGACCACATTAATTCTGTGTCGGAAACTATTCTATATCAAGTATTTAATCAGAATCCAAATTCAAACTAATGGTGTAATACCACCATTGATTTTCCCCTATTAGTCTTTGTTAAATTTGCAATTTTCAAAAAATTGTGCAGAATTTATCTTTGTTTCAAATAGAGAAATACTTAAGTAAAGTTTTATCATGTCCAGTACTATAAACAAAATTTCACATAACATTTCATTGCATTTAAGATAAAATGATTCGCTGAGTGCAGCCTGATACGACCGCAGAGGTCGAACCCTGAACAGTTTGGGCAAGTTTGGACACAATATTCAAGCTTGATACTGTCTGAATTTGGATTGTGATCAAATTTTTGACATAATATAGGTTTCTGACACAAAATAAATGTGGTCAAAGATCTTAAAAACTTGAAATGGGACATTTAATTTACCTAGATAAAAGCCCATTTAAATACATCATAAAAGTATCAAAATAGAAAATGACATCATAGTCATGGCTAAAATTAAAAAACCTTAATCATCAACATTTTATAGTAATATCTAAGAATAAAATTCCTTTGCAACCATAACAGCCCATTTAAATACATCATAAAGGTATTAAAATAGAAAATGACATCATAGTCATGGCTAAAAATAAACAAAAAACCTTAATCAGCAACATTTTACAGTAATATCTAAAATTAAATTCCTTTGTAACCATAAAAGCCCATTTAAATACATCATAAAGGTATTAAAATAGAAAATGACATCATTGTCAAGGCTAAAAATAAACAAAAAACCTTCACCAGCAACGTTTTATATTGGCAAATTTCCAATGGAGTTTATTATACTAAAGTTATTGGCAAATTTCCAATGGAATTTATTAATACTAAAGTTATTGGCAAATTTCCAATACTAGTATACATAATTTAAAAGCAATATAGGTGAGATATTCAAATGAGTTTGAATTACCAACCTTACACTGCTTTTAAATTATGTTTTGTACTTAAGTAATTGTCCATTAACCTGGAAACCCTTGTTTTTCCCCCTTTTTTGTCCCTTATTCCTTAACGGTTTGAGCCATAACCCCCCAAAGCCAATTCTTACCATCCCTTTGTGGTATGAAAACTTGTGGTATAATTTCAGAGAGATCCATACACCATTCCACAAGTTATTGTCAGAAAACTAGAAAAATGCTTATTTGTGCCCTTTTTTTGGCCCAGCATTCCTGTTGGGACCAAAACTCTCAGCATATCAAAGAACCCCCATAATTCAATGTTTAATGAAATCAAACAAAGTTTAATTTTGGACCCTTCGGACTTGAAACTTGAAAACTGGGCCCATAATCAAAAATCTAAATACATGTTTAGATTCAGCATATCAAAGAACCCGAAGAATTCAATTTTTGTTAAAATCAAAATAAGTTTAATTTTGGACCCTTCGGACTTGAAACTTGAAAACTGGGCCCATAATCAAAAATCTAAATACATGTTTAGATTCAGCATATCAAAGAACCCGAAGAATTCAATTTTTGTTAAAATCAAAATAAGTTTAATTTTGGACCCTTTGGACCTTGATGTAGACCAATTTGAAAACAGGACAAAAAATTAAGAATCTAAATACACGGTTAGATTCAGCATATCAAAGAACCCCAATATTTCAATTTTTGATGAAATCAAACCATATCATTATTATTTGCTTTTATATATAAATCAGAAATAACCAACTTAAAATGGAAAATTTTAAAGAAAAAAAAAAGGAAAAAAAGGAAGAAAAAAAATTAAAAAAAGGAAAAAAAAATCCCCCCCCCAAATTTTTTGAACCCCCTTATGATTCATCACCCCCACACTCAATCCCAGCCTTCCCTTTGTGGTATGGTACCTTGCAGTACAATTTCAGAGAGATCCATACACTTGAACACAAGTTATTGTCTGGAAACTAGAAAAATGCTTGTTTTTTCGCCCCCTTTTGGCCCCAAATTCCTAAACGTTTAGGGCAATTATCCCCAAACTCAAACCCAGCTTTCCCTTTGTGATATGGAACCTTGTAGTACAATTTCATAAAGATCCATACACTTACACACAAGTTATTGTCCTGAAACTAGAAAAATGCTTGTTTTTTGCCCCCTTTTGGCCCCTAATTCCTAAAATGTTGAGGCAATTACCCCCAAAATCAATCACAGCCTTCCCTTTGTGGTATGGTACCTTGCAGTACAATTTCAGAGAGATCCATACACTTGAACACAAATTACTGTCTGGAAACTAGAAAAATGCTTATTTTTGGCCCCTTATACCTAAACGTTTTGGGCAATTACCCCCAAACTCAATTCCAGCTTTCCCTTTGTGATATGAAACCTTGTAGTACAATTTCATAAAGATCCATACACTTACACACAAGTTATTGTCATGAAACTAGAAAAATGCTTGTTTTTTGCCCCTTTTTTTGCCCCTAATTCCTAAAATTTTGAGGCAATTACCCCCAAAATCAATCCCAGCATTCCCTTTGTGATATGGAACCTTGTGGTACAATGTCAGAGAGATCCATACACTAAACACACAAGTTATTGTCTGGAAGTTACAAAAATGCTTATTTTTGGCCCTTTTTTTGCCCCTAATTCCTTAACTGTTGGTAGTATAACCCCCAAAATCAATCCCAACCTTCCTTTTGTGGTATTAAACCTTATGGTAAAATTTCATAGAGATCCATTTACTTAAACTAAAGTTATTATGCGAAAACAAATGTGTCTTCGGACGACGACGACACCAACGTCATACCAATATACGACCGCAAAAACTGTTTGCGGTCGTATAAAAATAACCGTCACTTGAAGTTAACCAATCAAATTGTCACCGTTTTTTCCTGTGTACAAGCTTTGGTAAACATGTTTCCAAAATATTCTAAAGAAATACCAAATAAAAAAATAATGGTGCTTTGAAACACCCAAGATATATTTTTATGACTCAGAAATTTTTTTACTGCAATGAAATGTAGGATTAATTTCCTACAACTGTCAAATTCAAGGATATATTTTTTTCAACCCTTTTTCGTATGCAACCGGATGTGACGTACTGATTTGGTGGTATTACACCTAAAGAAGACTTTTTTGTTGAATAAACTGAATGTGTTTTTTTTTCCTTTGTAATACTGCTTATTTCAAGCATTACTGTCAAGTTTTGTCATAATCAGTTCAACAGTTTGAGAAAAATATAGTATAATGTAAGACGACATCTACAGCAATTCAAGCAAAATTTCTTCGAAAACATCATAATGGAATATAGTGTGGACCACTAAATGATCAAATAATTATCTCATCTGCCTACAAACAGTTGAATATGATACAAAAGATGACTCTAGGATGATAAATCTAGGATGATAAATACCACTAATGGACCTCTTTGTCTTCATTATAAGGTCCCTTTTGGTCCATTTATACCTCTCATTTCCTCAAAATTTCAACTTTTTAGGCCAATAAATAAAAATTTTGGGGTAACTTTCACTCATTTATGAAAGAAATATGTAATAAATGAGTAATTGAAGTATTCAAGCTGAATGATCTATCCATATATAAAAGTTTACTGACTCCATGGAGGTTTCAATAAGTCTTTACGTAAAACTTAAATTTACGCCGCGTTCCAGAGAGGGACATAAAAAGATTCCCTTTTAGTGAATAATTTGTTGTTACTGCTTCAAAAACAATTTCATTTACTAATAACTTTATACTTATTAAAGTATTACTTAGGAAAAAGTTTTCTATCATAACAAAATATAAGAAATAAGGAGAAAAAGTCAGAAAAAGCTCCCTAAAACACTGAGTATGGCTTGTTCTGTCTACTAATATTCATGGTAGAGTCCTATTTCAAGGCAATTTTGTCATAAAATGTGTTTTTGAGACTCAATCCACTCAGAATATTTCATTTTTGTAATATTTCACTTATTAACAAATGAGAGTACACACAAGGTCAAAGGTGCATGTGCAGCTTCCCATTATAGGTGTAATACTACCATTGTTTTTCCCCTATTAGTCTTTGTTAAATTTGCATTTTTCAAAAACTTGTGCAGAATTTATCTTTGTTTCAAATAAAGAAATACTTGACATGAGTAAAGTTTATCATGTCCAGTACTATAGACAAAATTTCACATAACAATTCATTGCATATAAGAAAATAACTGTCACTTGAAGTTAACCAATCAAATTTTCACCCCTTTTTTTCCTGTGTACAAGCTTTAGTAACCATGTAACCTCAAGTTTCCAAAATATTCTATAGAAACACCAAATAAAAAAATAATGGGTGCTTTTCTTATGCAACCAGATGTGACGTACTATGATTTGGTGGTATTACACTTAATATAATAATTTTCATAATTAAAAATAGATATAGCATCATATTCTAATTTTAGAAACTATGCATAAATATGGTTTGAAATTTACTATTCATTATAAGATATTTTGAAAAGAGGTAAGTTTTATAGATTTTTCAAAGACACTATTAATGATGAATGATATTTTGAATATTGTTTTTTTATTTTTCGTAAATTTTTTGAAGAACTTCGTGGTAGGTTTGTTTGTTATTCTGTATAAATTAATTTTCAGAATGTTTTATATACATTTTTTTTTTATGAAGCGAACCCCTTTAAAATCTAAGCTAATATTGTCCATTAACAAATAAATAAATTAAATTATTGGTGTACTTGGATGTGCTGAATCTAACCGTGTATTTAGATTTTGAATATTAGACCATAATAGGTAAAAATCCAATTTCAAATTTTTCAGTTCATTTATTCTGTGACAGAAACCTATGATGTGTCAAATATTTAATCACAATCCAAATTCAGAGCTGTATCAAGCTTGAATGTAGTGTCCTTAGTTGTCCCAACTGTTCAAGGTTCGAACTCTGCGGTCGTATCCAGCTGCGTCTAGCGGAGCATTTTATTTTAATAATAAATGGTGGCAGCGGAAAAGGATCTAAGGTTCTAGTATTAAGAGTAAATTGCTAACTGATTTGTACGAAATATTAGGCGCCCGAGGATGTACAACGTTTCCATACAGACCACAGTCGAATGGGAGATGCGAGTGTTTTAATGGTACTTTGAAGTCTATGCTCAAGAAGTTGTGCACGGAATTTACCGAGGAATGGAATGAATTGGTTCCTTCTGCGTTATTCACGTATCTGGAAGGCCCGCATGAAGAAACTCGCTTTTCGCCGTTTGGGTTGTTGTATGGTTGGCCTGTGAGAGGTCCGATGGCCATACTTCGTGGATTATTTACAGGAGAGGATGAGATAGATTTTTAACGCCATTTGGACAGTGTTCGTGTTATGTCCTTTGTCATGAAAACAAGTGCCGCAACATTTATTCGTATGGTCGGTATATTACTCGCCCCGTTGAACAATGTAGTTGCTTATTTCGATCATATACTTGAATTAATCGTGGGAAGAACACTTATATCATTCAAGAAAGCTGTTTTAGCGTTTGCGTGAAAAGGGATTAACTGTTAGGCCGTCAAAGTGTGACTTTGCACATATAGTTGGAAATGGACAAATTACTACAGATGTATCTAAAGTGAAAGTCATTTTAGAATTTCCACTTCTTAAAGATAAGAAAGGAATAAGATCTTTCCTTGGAATGATTGATTACTACCGTAAATTCATTCAAAACTTTGCCGAAATTACCGCTCCGTTATAGACCGATCTGACTAAAAGGACAAAACCGAATAAGTTAGCATGGACCGAAATAGGTGTGAAATCGATCAAGGACTTAAAACGTGCTCTTACAGAAGCACCCGTACTTGCTACTCCAGACTTCTGCAAACCATTTTTTTGCAAACCGATGCAAGTGATGCAGCATTAGGTGCTGTAATGAGTCAGAATATTGATGGAAATGAACATCCGATTTCATACATTAGCAGAAAACTTTTACCGGGAGAACAACACTACGCAACGCCGATTGAAAAGGAATGTTTGGCAATTATTTGGGCTATCGAATCGTTCCGATATTAATTATTTAATTCAAGTTTTACCGTCGAAACAGACCATAATCCATTTGTCTGATTGAACCAAGAGAAGACAAAGAGCCAAAGACGTATGATTTCGTTATACGTTATCGTCGAGGATAAAAAAACAATGCTTTATCAAGAATTTAACAAAGATTGACTGTAAGCGTTATGCTATATTGTTTTGGTTACAGCTATGTAAATTGGAGCAATGCCTTTTATTTTATTTTAAAGTTAATTTTCGAAAACAGTGTTTTCTCTTAAAAAGGGAGATGTTAAAAGGCTAATTTTGATATTATTTGTGTATTAGACATTACAAGAACTTTGACCGTGACACTTTTTATCTTAAATATTTTCTTAGCATCTGAAAGAACTCTAAAGAACTGTCGCAATTAATTAGTGCTGTTTATCTATGGCCATAAAGTCGCCTCTGTAGAACACATAAAGTTCATGATTATTTTAATATGTTTAACATTCAAAGATAAAGAAACATTTAATGTAAATTAGGTTGTTGTTCGATGTGAAAAGTTAATTACATGTTTACAATATATAAATATTGTATTTGAACTCGATGTTGTCTTTTTAATTAATATTGAGATGTAACAGTGTTTTTCAAGTCGAAATCGTATATTGAATGGTAGAACATTTGGAGATTACCAAAGTAAATTTACATCTTACCAATATAATGGTAATAGTGTAATTGACTACTGTTTGGTTTTTGAGGATTTTATAGAAAATGTTTTGTATTTTCATGTTGATGATCCAACACAGTTAGATTGCCAGATCATGCAAAAGTTTCTGTAAGACTTAGCTTCAGTTCATGTTATTTGTTAAAAAAGGAAGTTGGATGATTTCCCTTTGAAATTCAAATGGGAAACAATATCTCTCGAATTGTTTATCAATGCTCCTAGGTCTGATGAGACAAAGGTTAAGATTCAAGATTTTCAAATTATTCAAACTAAGTCTCAAAGTGAAGCGGAAGCTGCATTACATTCGTTACATGATATTTAAAAAATGTCAGCTAACAAATTATTAAAAAGGAAAACAAAATCCAGACGTAAAGGCATTAAGTCTAAGCCGTGCTTTGATCAGTGTTTTAAAAGTAGTATGCGTATAGAATTAGATCACAAAAGTAAAATGCTAGTAAGATACCAAAAGAATTATACTAGGAAATTTCTTTGAATTTCGTAAATTATATGGTGAAAAATGTAAGGTACAGTATAAGCAATATAAGCTGGAAATAATTCAAAAGTTGGATAATTTATTCGAAAAAATCCATCAAAATATTGGAAACTTAAAAAAAAAATATGAAGATGAAAATAAATTGTCAAGTGATAGTATAGTTTCAGCTGATGAGTGGTTAAAACATTTTCAAGAATTGAATACGGTCTTTTCAAAATATGAAGCAAAAAATACTAGCATTTAAGAACATGCTTTGTACTTTAGATCAAAGACAGACTTATTCTGAGCTTGATTATAAAATTACAGAGAAAGAAGAGACAAAGCAATACATGCATTAAAGCATGGTAAATCTACTGGATTGGATTGCGTTTCAAACGAAATTCTCAAATGAAGTGAGTTAATTCTGCTTCTATGTTATGTAAATATGTGAGAAGATGTGGTATGATTGCCAATGAGACAACTCTCCACAAGAGACCAAATGACACAGAAATTAACAACTATAGGTCACCGTACGGCCTTCAACAATGAGAAAAGCCCATACCGTATAGTCAGCTATAAAAGGCCCCGAAATGACAAATGTAAAACAATTCAAACGAGAAAACTAATGGCCTAATTTATGTACAAAATAATAGAAAAACAAATATGTTACACAGCAACAAACGACAACCACTGAATTACAGGTTCCTGACTTGATACAGGCACATACAATATGGCGGGGTTAAACTAGTTTGAAGGCGCCAACCCTCCCCTAACCTGGGGCAGTGGTGTAACAGTACAACAAAGGAACAAACTATAAAAATCAGTTGAAAAAGGCTTAACTCATTAGATGGATACAAATAGAAATACATCTAACAAAACCACAGAGTGGACGTTGACGGGTACTTATACATCCCATAACAAAAAGACACTAATACCAGATCTGAGAGTACTCGCAGTTACTGACAGCTAGTTCAAAGCCAATAACAACTAATAAAAACAATCATGAATCTAAGACTAAATTATCAATCAGTACACATCTAATATCCAATGGATTTAGTGTAAATACGTCATAAACAGTCAGAGAAAAACATGACCTTGTGCAATGCCAAGATTCAGGTATCGACAGATTGTAGAGTCATGAATGTGCATATGTATATAACAATAATATTTTTTTGGTTTTAATTTACTGATAACAAAATCAATATTAATATCAATAAAAACAATACTCAAAGATCTAATTACATTGTTGAATTGATAACCTTTTAGAATACGTTTATTTACAGGATCGATAAGTTTACCCGGATCGTTTCTAAATTTCCAGGCTCGGTAAACAACATCTCCGTAAAAATGAGGATGTGCTATCCCGTTTGAAATAAGTTTTCTACAGGTACAACCAAACTTCAAAAAAAAATCTTTATATCTATGGAAGAATTTAGTAAAGGTTTTAAGTAATTTGTGGTAACGAAATCCCTGACTTAATAATTTACCAGTAATACATAGATTAAGTTCATTGAAATCCACAACGTCACAACGTCACAACAGACCCGGGCATAGCGAACGAGTTGTAATATATAAACACGTAAGATGTGCCAAAGACACACCACCGTCCAAAAAAGGAAAATTAACAATAAGGAACGAAAAATCGTCCCTTTTGTCGTAAATTTTAGTGTTGAGTTTCCCGTGTAAAACTGAAATATTTAAATCTAGGAAAGGACAGTTATTACCGTTTATATTTGATTTATTTAAAATAAGTTCCTTTGGGTAAATTTCGGCAGTATATTTAGAAAATTCTTGATTATTTAACGAAAAAATATCATCAAGATAACGGTCAGTGTTGTTGAATTTATCAATTAAATGCAATTAAGACGGGTCTTTACTGAGTTTGGTCATAAACTGATTCATAACAGTACAAGAACAAGTCTGCTATTAAAGGGGTGCAATTGGTGCCCATAGGAATACCTACAACCAAAAAACTATTTAACAGTTTAGTATGCACTGGTTTGTATTCAAAACATTGGAAAACAGGGTATATTATACCAATATTTAAATCAGGTTCAAAATATGATCCTTCTGATTATAGAGGTCTTGCTATTATGAGTTGTATTGGAAAATTATTTAATTTTTATTCTTGATAATAGACTTGATAGTTATTTGACTAGGTTTAATGTAATTTCTGAATCACAGATTGGTTTTCAGAAAAAATCAAGAACAGTAGATCACATGTTAATTTTGAAGAATCGAAAGGTGTATCGCAAACAAAATTTACTTATATACTAGTACATGTTTTGTAGATTTTAGGAAAGCATTTAATTCTGTAGTGCTTGAAGCCTTGTTGTTACAACTCCAAAACATTGGAATAGGGGTTATTTTTATATCCGTATCCCGAGGTGTATAACTAACTTACACCCCATTCTAAACCCTATATTTGTTAACATAGATTATTAAATGAAAAAAAAACCAATAGCATATTTATTGACAATATCAAACCATGATTTATAAGAATATTTTTTTATTACATGAAACCCCACTAGTAACCTTTCTATGGTTATCTTCGTTCAAACTTTGACAAGTGAGTATATTTTACGAATGTAAAGTTGTTTTGCATATTCCCGTTAAATCCATGTGCTAATATGGATCAGCAGGTCAAGGTTGAGTGTTACGTGTATTCTTATTACAAACAAAAAATACATCATGCTCCTGGTATACAGTTGTCAATATGGACGGGTATAAGACGGACGACATTTTGTGGCAAGCGTTGGATTTGGTAGAAGAGACTAAAGATAAAGGCAATATTATAACCCAAAGTACTTACCTGTATCAGTTTAATAAAGGTAATCATAACTGTATTTTATATCTTACGATTTTATCAAAAACAACCCCCTCTTCTCGAGAATAAACAAACATTCATATTCGAACATACTAAGGGATATGTGTGTCTGCATTAGAAACCCGACTACCAGACACGCTCAACATACAATATTTAATATTTAGGAACTCCCTTTGGGAGGGGGGGGGGGGGGGGCAATCAGGGGATGATCAAGCCGGGGGTTCCCAATTCAAGAGAAAAAGGGGGGTCCAAACATTCAAATGCATTGATCACGGATCGGTCACTGGGTAACCGGGGGGGGGGGGGGGGGGTAAGGGAGTTAGAATCCCCATTTTTTTAAAGATCAATGCTTTAGAATAGAGACATATGGCTGGGATAAAAAAAATTACCTTCAAGCAAAATTACGACTATTTAAAGAATTATTTTTGAATTCCAAATAGATGCTTATTGGAATTTCCTAAAATGTGTTTTTTTTTTTAATATCATGAAACAATTTGTAGTGAACACTATTAGTTATTTCTTATGTTCATGCTATTTAAAAAATAATCAATTTCTATTGTTACGAATAACAATGGACTTTGTTTGTGGGATGTAGAAGCAGGGGTTTCCAGAAACCCCACTCGTTACACCCTGTGGTCATAATCCATTATTATTCGTAACAATAGATCTATTCAATTTACACTTGTTTCAGAAATAGAAACTATGAAGTATAACAATAGAACTGGGGTGTAAGTTTAAATAAATTAGAAGAATATTGTAAAAGTTGGTGTATTCAGGTTAATCTTACGAAAACAAAACTTATGATTTTTAACAAAGGTGGTAAAATGATTAAATGTAACTTTTGTTTTGATGGCGAACCTATTGAAAATGTTAGAAATTATAAATATTTATGTGTTATGTTTTCTGCTTCTGGAAGTTTTTCTATGGCTCGATATAATTTGTATCAAAGGGAGTTAAAAAGCTTTCGGTGAAAACATCCCGAAAATTGATAGTTGTTTACATATCTTTGACCACACAATAATGCCGATTTTAACATATGGCTCAGAAACCTGAGGAACTTGTACTTTTAAATTTTCGAAATGTCGAACAGACAGTCTCTTTAAAATTGAGGAAAAAAATTGGTAACTTCTACAAATACATTATCGGGTAAATTAAAAAATCATTTCATTTAGCTGTTATGGGACAGCTAAGTCGTACTCCATTGCATATAGACATTATTTGTTCAATTCTAAAAAAAATTACAATGAATTAATGGTTTTGAAGAGGGTCATTTGTTAAGACAAGCGCTAGTCACAAGTATGGACACTCACAAATGTAATAAGTCATCTTGGAATTCTAGTATTGTAAATATTTGAAGATGTATTGATGTTGATATAAAATGTTTTGATATTAAATGGGTTAAACATATTTTGATTGGTAGATATGGGAGTTAATGGAAAAATACTATAGATGATAATGCAAATGTTAAAAAAGAAAAATCGCTAAAGAGAAAGGTCGATATAAAAGAATCGATAAAGATAAAAGATTTTGAGGGTAGTGTAAAAATATGCAGGTTGAAGACGAGTTTCTTTTTTTAATGGAATGAACTGCATATGAAAAGGAAAGGATTTTATTTTTGAGGAGGCATGCATTCGATGTAAAAACTCATTTATATTTAAAAGAAAGGAGCAGTTTTTTTTAATATGTCCAGTGAGTCTGAAAATGTTAATATATCAGTGAAAAGATTTATTAGTACTTGTTTAGAAATAAGAGAAAATTTGCAATCCAGTGACTAAATATACATGCAATAGTGATGTAGTTTATGTTTTATTTATAACAAAGGGTTCTAATTCTATTTATTTATTTTTAAACACCACCTTCTATGGAGGATAGTTATTTATTCATTTATTTTCAATGTAATATATCTTAAAAAATACTGTATATGTATATGTTCGGAAACGGGCCATTTAATTTGATTTAATAAAGTACGTATTGTTATAGAAGAAACATGCATACAAGTCATAAAAATAAAATTTTTAAAGCTGAAATTAAGTAAAATTGACATGCATCGAGATAAATATTCTAATCTATTTTATCATAGTTCACTTGAAATTACCACATAAAATATTGTTGTTTGACACTTTATACTAATTGAAAATATTATCTGTACGGTTAGCAGGGCGAATTTTCTTAAAAGTCGTATGATGTTTCAAATTTGATAAAAAAAAAAAAGATGAATTTCTTTTATAAACTTGAATTGATAATTTTTACTATAAAACACGTGTACATAAGCATAAAAGAAAACCCTTGTTCAATCCAATTCTTCCAAAAAGTACTGCTATTGAATTATTGTCTTCCCCCGTAATTTATATAATTCGCCTTTTCCGTATGCAGTGACCTTCACCATGAGACATCGTTAGAAATTCGGCAATCACACAACGCAAGTGCGAAGTAAAATCCCGTGATGGAATAAAAAGTTAACTAATATGGAAGAAAGATAGTTTAAACCGATTCTGAAAGAAGAAAAAAATATTACACTAAGACATTTAGCAACTATCATGACAAAGATTGATCAACAAATGACCAAACAAATCTAAACAAAAACAACCAAACATCGCTTTACCATGATTCTGTGTTGATAGTTTATCAAGGTCATGATTGGTTATATTAACTTCGGCAACAAAATGAGGCAACAAAACTCGAAAGTTAATTAGCATTCATAGTTTTCGATCGACGATCAACGAATGAAATGTTTTTTGGTGATTATACATTAGTGTAAACAATATTTTATTTTAGAAAATAATAACGTAAACATTACAAAATGACAATTTTATTGGGATTGGAAAACAAGTGAATTTTCACTTTTACAAATTCCTCTCCCATATAATATAATAATAGATGGATGGCGTCAAAAATATTTTTTTAACTGAATAAGAAGCATTTGTTGACCAAATTCACAACTGAACTACAGTGCTATCAAACTACACAGGTGTAAATATAAATATAAATTAACGACAATTTAATTTATACATAATTATATATCTCAATACATGTATATGAAATTCACACGAATCTCTTTGTTTTAAGAATAAAATCTTGAATAATGAGAAAGTTATCAGAATTCTCAATGTCGGACATCAAAGGATTACCATACAGTAAGTTATGTATATTAGGCTGACATGACAAGTTACTCAGCATAAACTCTCTAAGTAATTGGTATTGCGGACAACGCAATAAAAAGTGTTCAGATGTTTCAATCTGTCTACATTTGCAAAAGGATCAGTAACTAAATTTTTTCTATACAAATGTTCATCCTTTTTTTTGTATTGCTATGAGTTACAATTTATGACAAAAATCAGCAAAGACCCATCGAAACAACATCTGATACACAAATTTAATAATACTTTTAGATATTTGGATGATATTTTGGCTCTCAATAATGACGACTTCAGTGTGTATACTAAAGAAATTTATCCTGTTGAACTTACTTTAAATAAAGCTAATACTAACAATGACCACTGCCCTTTCCTCGATCTTGATATCTATATCATTAACGGAAAGCTTAATACTAAAATATATGATAAAAGAGATGATTTTTCATTTCCTATCGTTAATTATCCATTTTTAGATGGTGACGTTCCCTTGTCACAATCTTACGGTGTTTATATATCTCAACTTGTACGATTCGCTCGTGTATGTAACAATGTTTTAGATTTTAACGAGAGAAATTTATGTATTACTGAAAAATTATTACACCAGGGTTTTCGATATCACAAACTAGTCAAAACATTTACTAAATTTTATCATCGGTATAAGGACATCATTCGTAAATATAGCTCAACATGCAGACTTCTTATACGTTCAGGTATTTCACATCCAATTTTTTATGGAAATATTCTTTATAAAGCACAAAAATGTCAGTATTCACCTCTGAAGCTAACAAAACCTTTAAATAGACTTATTAAGAAGGGATATAGTTACGATACTGTTGTCAGGTCATTAAAGATTGCATATTTTGGCGTTAATATTGATTCACTTATAGGGTCTTTGCATCGGCACTAAACACATTTATTTAAAAACCAGTTGTTGGCATGACACGGGTTATGTTCTTCTCATATATGTTATGATGGTATGATACTAAACCCCTAACGGGAAGGATTGTGCCTGATATTCATATGATGAAGACATAATCTTTCAATCAGTTTAATTGAAGTCTGGAGCTGGCATGTCAGTTAACTGCTAGTAGTCTGTTGTTATTTATGTATTATTGTCATTTTGTTTATTTTCTTTGGTTACATCTTCTGACATCAGACTCGGACTTCTCTTGAACTGAATTTTAATGTGCGTATTGTTATGCGTTTACTTTTCTACATTGGCTAGGGGTATAGGGGAGGTTTGAGATCTCATAAACATGTTTAACCCCGCCGCATTTTTGCGCCTGTCCCAAGTCAGGAGCCTCTAGCCTTTGTCAGTCTTGTATTATTTTTAATTTTAGTTTCTTGTGTACAATTTGGAGTTTAGTATGGCGTTCATTATCACTGAACTAGTATATATATTTGTTTAGGGGCCAGCTGAAGGACGCCTCCGGGTGCGGGATTTCTCGCTGCATTGAAGACCTGTTGGTGACCTTCTGCTGTTGTCTGTTCTATGGTCGGGTTGTTGTCTCTTTGACACATTCCCCATTTCCATTCTCAATGTTATTCAGACCACTGCTCTCAGTTCTAATTCTAGTGTGCAAAATTTGTCCTAGTCTACAACCACTTTAAAAATATTTTGGGACAACCCAAGTTTTCTTCAAATATTTCTTAAATATATATAAAGAAGAATTTCTGATATTAATTGGAATCTCGTTCCAAAGACGGACAGTAGAAGGAAGAAAACTGTTATGATAATAATTCGTTCGTGCAGGCATGTGAGGCACATTTCCTGCGTTGCGTGTCCCATACGGATGTGATTGGCCAAAGTTGGTAGGTAGATATAAGAAGATGTGGTATGAGTGCCAATGAGACAACTCTCCATCCAAGTCAAAATTTATAAAAGTAAACCATTATAGGTCACAGTACGGTCTTCAACACGGAGCCTTGGCTCACACCAAACAGTAAGCTATAAAGGGCCCCAAAAAATTACTAGTGTAAAACCATTCAAACGGGAAAACCAACGGTCTAATCTATATAAAAAACGAGAAACGAGAAACACTTATGAACCACATCAACAAACGACAACTACTGAACATCAGATTCCTGACTTAGGACAGGTGCAAACAAATGCAGCGGGTTTAAACGTTTTAATGGTACCAAACCTTCACCCTTTTTCTGAAACAATAGTGTAACATCACAACATAGAAAGACACACTATAAAATATCAACTGAAATAGCTTAACTCAATCAAAGGACATATTAACACCATTGAACATACACTGAACAAATAAATTTGACCTATGACACAATGTAAATACAAAATAAATAAACTAAGGGAAGAATAATAAAAATAACATGTTATATCGGTAAGAAATGTTAAACAATTAAAGAAAAACAATATGCTCGAACAAAAATACCATCCATTTGCAATAACTTTAAACACAGGTAAATGAAAATAATTTTGTTGTTAGGTATACCTGTACAGTACCAATAGAGAAAGGTAATATTTTTACAAAATAAATAATTTTGAATACAAAATAAATAAACTAAGGGAAGAATAATAAAAGTAACATGTTATATCGGTAAGAAATGTTAAACAATTAAAGAAAAACAATATGCTCGAACAAAAATACCATCCATTTGCAATAACTTTAAACACAGGAAAATGAAAATAAATTTGTTGTTAGGTATACGTTTAAAGTACCAATAGAGAAAGGAAATATTATTACAAAATAAATAATTTTGATGTTCATAGTACGAAGTGAAAATTTATAGTTATACCAAACACTTATCAAAGCTGGTATATAGACCAGATATAACCCTGAATAACATTAAATAACAAAAAAGCAATACAATTAGTATCAACAGGTCAAATAAACAAGAAAGTACGATTTGAGAGTACTCGCAGTTACTGACAGCTAGTTAAAAGCCAAAACAATTAATAATAAAAAATCATGCATCAGAGACTAAAATCAACTAAAACACATCCCAGTGATTTAGTATTTTAACGTCATGGACAGTCAAAGAAGACATGACTTGTGCAATGCCAAAAATAAATGTATCGACAGACAGTAAGATAGTTAGTTTAACCTCTTTATAGATCAAAATGAACGTGGGTGTGTCTTTATACATCCCGTTTGAAAAGAATACATATTTAGTTATGTTTTAATTTGCATAAATACATAAATATATTATTCTTACAAAGTGTTGGTAAGTGGTTCATTTGAATAATAGATCAAGTTCCATTTAATCGAAAATTTAACAACTATGCACGCGTAGTAGTGAACGAGCAAACACACACTCGCAGTTCAAAGCATCGGAAAACAGGAAGTGGGTGTCCGACAGTTACAGAAATTGACCCAAGGGAACTTATTTTGAGTAAATCTTATATAAAAAGCAATAATTGTCTTTTTTTATTTCGTATATTTCTGTTTCTCAAGAGAAACTCTATACTTGAAAAACCCCTTTTTGAACATTGATGTTCTATAGACCTCTTCTTTTCGTTTCTGCAATCCTAACTCGTTCGATATGCCTGTGTCAGTACAGACATTTTATATTTACTTGAATGAATACGTAATCTATGTAAAAATGGTAAATTGTCAAACAGAGATTTATTTGCTTTGAAATTTTGACTGTAGCTGTACAAGAAAGTTTGACTGTAGCTGTACAAATATAGCAATTCGGGATTTCACATCTAAATTTGTACGGTGTTGTCGTTTATAGAGCTCGTAAATTAAGTAACGATTTTAAGGTTGTACTGTGACCTGTAGTTGATAAGTCCTTTGGTGTTTTGGTGGACCGTTATCTCATTGGAAATCATACAACATGTCCACATTTTTAAATAGAAGGTTTAAGTCCTCTTTCAACAGACAGTCGGTATTCCAATTCGTACTAAATGTGCATCCAAAATGACCGACTAGTTTTTGTACTCATATGAAGCAGAATTCACAAAGAACCTACTCAAAGACAAAACGAAAAAAGCATCTTGCAGAGTTATTTAATTTCACTTTCAGGTATTTTAAATATGTCATGTCAATCAATAACACACATTTCAGTCAACTTAAGATTAAGGATACTTTCAAAACTAGAAGGTCTGCTTCATGTGTTGATCTTTTTTTCGATATTGACACAGATGGACGATTCTGTTGTATGCAAATCCAAGTTCCTTCGAAATATAGCTGTAATGGTGTCTTCCTCAGATCAATAAATTTGCACTTCTGCTGCATACCATGTACCATTTAAATTGACTACCCATTTCTAAGCAGTAACATAGGAGGAAGTTTGCAAATCTCAATTAATACTTTACGCTCGTGAATGTTCACACTATATGGACTTCGTTGACAGTGGTGTGCTCCTGACACACAAACTGTTCTAACAGAGTTATAAGGAAGAACGATTGAAATCGATACATAAGTTTTACGATCACCATCACAAATTGATTGTCCGAAACGATTTGTCTGTGTCTCAACTCACTAGCGACATGTTTCATGATGTCAGATCCTAAGATAATAGAATAGTCTGATCTGTAATTGTACCGATCGTCACATTTTGAATTTGTTTTTTCACAATGGGTAATACATGCATAGCAGGAGACGCTTACCCTGTTGACAACCCCGGTCTTACTCCTTTTGGGGTTCATGCGATCCCTCGGTTATGTATTGTTACCTTGGTTTGTATCTTCTTAATCGATTTATTAGATTTGAACATCGTTAAACTACTATTGTCTTAATTTACAATACTTACATATATTAGCATTATTAATAAGCCATGTTATTAAAGTAGTTCTTGATTCTTTGTTCATCGTCATTTTTTTCTTAACGTTTTCGAAATAATTGAGTCTAGAACCACTGTCTGGAAATCCTTTATCAAAACATTGATTTTTTGCAAGGGCTTCTACAAGGATTTTCACGTTTTCTAATGTAACAATATATCATGAACGTGTCGATATCTCTGTAAAGATAAAATCAATAGTAGCTTGGAGCTGAGTATTTTTACACTTTACATGCAATTCAGACTGAGCACCTTGATATTCTACAGTCGACTCCATTACATCCAAACCATAGTAAAGTTAAATGTTTTAAAGCAGGTAAAACATAAATTGTTTTCTGTTCATCCTTGACGACAATGAATGTTTGAATATTCTTAATTACCTGTTCATTTATTGTATATTGTAAAAATTAAATACCACAGTAGTGTCTTTTATTCCGAAATTAGGTTTATAAACTTTCCTTTGCAAGCGGATGTTTTTGGAATTTTTTATCAAGTAAGTAAGGCTATTTTGTTCGTTTCGTTTCGTTTCATTTCTTTTATATTATTATTGGTTGTTTTTCAACAATCTAAATACATTTCATGATTTTACCGGCTTCGCAAAACTGAATAATAGTTTCATAACTGAGAGTTATTTTTCAACTGGATCAACTAAGCACGCACTTGGATATATTTTTGTGTTAAACTAGTTAGAACATGCAAAAGACGGTGATAAGCATTTTTATTGCCAAATAACAAGTATGGAAGATTGACATATTTCTTTAAAAAAAACCGGTATTTTTCAACACCATATATTAGAAAACTATTTTGAAGCCCAGGAAGAGAGACGTAAAAGGTTCCTTTTTATAATAACATGTTTCTCCGCATTATTCATCCTATTATAAGTACATTATCGAACCGTTATATATATTACTTGGGTCTGCACTACAGTCGTCGATAATTTAGAAGCAATCTCTGTGGCCCTTCTCGCATGCATTTCTTCCTAGATTTCAAAAACACTCTGTCAATTCCTTCTCTCCCACAGACAGACAAAAATACAAACGAAGACACATAGCAGTTTTTTTTAAAGATACAATCAGTGATTAAAGAACGCATGTCACTGTTATAACTGTAATATTTGACGATAAGACTAGCTGGTGGACAATTTCTTTGTATTGCTACAAATTGCCTCTTTCAATTAACGAATGAAATAATGAAATATATTTCATAGGAAAGAAAATACCATATGTTTTTGTCTATTGCTTTCGTAAAAATATACAGTCTTTTGTTTTGTTTTTTTTATATAATTTTCATTATTATTATTTACAGACCCTGTCTGAAAACCTAAATGATAACAATAAAATAAGTTTTCACTTTTAATTATCGTCTGCGTCGACTCGATGCCAGATGAAATAACATATTAAATCGTATTTTATCCAAATGTACTGAAATAAGAATAGGCATACCCGTCAGTGCTGAAAGATTTTAACTCTATTTTTTTTTTTTCAGTTTTTTTTTAATTGATAAAAAAGTCTATAGCAAATATGTATTCACAATCCAACCTCTATAGAGAGAGGTAAACTTTATCAAAGTCATTCGATTATAAGTACCATTCATAGAAATACGAATGATAAACACTTGGCAGATAATTGGATACTAACAGGGCAGATATGAAAAAAGGCATGTATTAACCTAGTTATCACTTGTTTGTGTGTATCAATAATTATAATTTCTTGTGAAATAACTTTTAAAACGAAACAAAAAACAAGAAAGTTCTGTTAAAACTCATTCAACATATTTGTAAATGTAAATTGTTATACTGTTTCTCATATATGATATGGCATAATGATCAGAATCAACAACAAAACATAAATGTCTTTCTGCTTCGCCATATAAACGCAAAAAAGCATTATTGACGGATCAAAGACATGAAGTCATAATTGAATTGCTTTGGGTTTTTTTCAACAGAGAACAATAACATTCTATCCTGCCCTGTGGTCAACTTATCTTGCTCCTGTCCAAATAACATGTGGTCGAGTTTGTTGATATCACATACGCAAAACTCGATATCTTTAACAAATATGTGAATGTTCACTCTCTTCGGTCCCGCCCGTTATTGTACAGTAGTACTGTCAGATGAAAATCCATCTTTTTGTAAGGTAGAGTATCTAATTTACAGTACATGAGACTCAATACGCCATTAATTACTATGTCCCGTGTTAAGATAGTGGCGAGGGGTAACGAAGGTGAGACCAGGTAACCTGATGTAAGAAACACAAGTTGTTGTTGATCAAAATGGTCTTTTTTCCAATGACAGTCAAACTTTCCCCTCTTTAAACAATTCCGAACTACCTTTCAGAACATACTTGCTTGATTTTTATTTAACTTGTTCTTGTCCTGAATATATCTTAAGAAAAAGATATTTAGAATAAATGTTCAGGAATATCTGTCCAGAACTGGACACTTTGTCTGAATGGATCACAGCTATTCGATCATGCATTCAGAAGCGCATTCAAAAACTACGATGCAATATGAGCAATATAAGAGTTACTAACCCTTTCAAAAATCAGGATGTTGTGGATGCTTTATCCTCTTTGCATGACAAATATGTCGTTGTTCCAGCAGATAAAGCCTCCAATAATATTGTCTTCATATGTAAAAACCATTATTTGCAATGTCTCACAACAGAGCTTGGAATAAATAGAACTACTGGTAACCCTACATATTCTTTAACATCATTTACCAAGGACGAAATTTTACAAAATCACAAATCTGTCCTTCTTTCTTTTGGTATCAACATCAAAGAAAACGAAGAAAATTTACCATCATTATACTGGATACCAAAACTACACAAAACTCCATATAAAGAACGATACATAGCTGTGTCATCAAAATGTTCGACTAAACATCTTTCTAAAGTACTGACTACTATTCTTTCTACAGTTAAAGATGGGCTTCAAAAATATTGTGATGAGATATATTCTACCAGTGGTGTTAACCAGATGTGGATTCTCAAAAATTCGAAAGATCTACTGCTTAATCTTCGATCACAATCTTTGCAATTTTGCAGCAACATAAAGACTTTTGATTTTTCTACGCTTTACACTACTATTCCCCATGCTCAGTTGAAAGATCGACTTCACCATCTCATTAAACAGAGCTATTTCTATAAAAATAGGAATCGTAGATACAAATTTCTTGTTTTGAGTTACAATAATTCATATTTTGTAAAAACCACACTGAATCTACCAGAAAATATACTGAAGGTGATATTATCAAAATGCTGGACCTTTTGATGGACAATATATTTGTTGAGTTTGGAGGATTTATATTTCAACAGACAGTCGGTATTCCAATGGGAACTAATTGTGCACCCCTACTGGCCGATTTGTTTTTGTACTCGTATGAAGCAGAATTCATTCAGAACCTTCTAAAAGACAAAAAGAAAAAGCACCTTGCGAAATTCTTTAATTTTACTTTCCGATATATTAATGATGTTCTATCATTGAAGAACCCATATTTCAGCCAATACTTACATCTCATATATCCCAGTGAACTTGAAATTAAGGATACTACTGGTACTAGAAGGACTGCTTCATACCTTGATCTTTTCCTAATATTGACACAGATGGACGACTTCACACGAAAATCTATGATAAACGGGACGATTTCAACTTCCCAATTATCAATTTCCCATTTCTCAGCAGTAACATACCCTCTGCCCCTTCGTATGGTGTTTACATATCTCAATTGATACGTTATTCTCGTGCTTGTTCACACTATACGGACTTCATATACAGGAGTGTGCTCCTTACGCAGAAACTGCTCCAACAAAGTTAAGAGGAGGACAGATTAAAAATGACACTCCGTAAATTTTACGGACACCATCACGAATTGGTTGATCCATACGATGTGTCTTTGTCCAAACTAACTAAGGACATTTTTACCACGTGTTAGATTGTGGTTTGTCATTACGTCGTCTGATCTTTTAATTACCGAACGTGACTTATTCCCGATTGTGGCTGTTTTGCTGAGTGTGAAACCGCATTGCTATAAGACGTGTCACGGTACTTTTCTATCCCAAATTCATGTATTTAATTTTGATGTTATATTTTTTATTCTCGTCGGATTTTGTCAAATGTCTTAACGTCTTTTCTGTTATATTCGTGTGTTATGGTAAAGATAATTAATCACCCCTTCATTTATTAGATTTTAGTTTGGTTCAACGAAATTTATACGATATATTTGGTTTACAGTTTGATACAGAAGAAACACCGACATAGCTAGATAATACAATTAATTATCTAATTACTACCACAATTTGATATTAATAAGTATTGTAATTTTCATTGTTATTAATAAATGTAATGTCAGTATTACAAATCTAATCTTGAATCAATCCTAATCCTATCTTATTTTTGGGAAATATTTTAACAAATTCAAATGTGACGTCACTTTGTGTGTTTTTTTAGAATTTCAAATGTGACGTCACTTTGTTCGTTGAGGCTTTGGCTAACTCGGCTGTGTATTTTTATGTGTTGGATTAAGTTGTTTTATGTAATGTATCCGTTTTTATTCTGTAGTTAGTCCCCACTTCGGTTTTATCATGTATATCTATTATATAGTCATTTTATAAAATTTACTGTTTGCAAAATTATAAATTATTCTAAATAATAAGGATGTTCTTGTCCCAGGCAGAAAACCCTGGTCGTGTTAGGCGCAACTTTTTGGAAGTTGTGGTCCTCGGTGCTCTTCAGCTTTGTACTTGTTTTGACTTTCAAACTTTTTTCATCTGAGCGTCACTGGTTGGTCTTGTGTGGACGAGACGCACGTCTGGCGTATCGAATTTTAAGCCTAGTACCTTTTGTTAGCTATTATTCGTGTGTTTCTTTGTCCTATATGTTCTCCCCTTTATTTGTATTGTGGTCCTGTCATGTGATGTTGTCGTTTTGGTGTTGTGTTTGACGTTGCCATAAAAGCGGGAGGTTTGGCATGCCACAAAACCAGGTTCAACCCACCATTTTTTTCTTGAAATGTCCTATACCAAGTCAGGAAAATGGCCATTGTTATATTATAGTTCGTTTCTGTGTGTGTTATATTTTAATGTTGTGTTTTTGTTGTGTCGTTGTTCTCCTCTTATATTTGATGCGTTTCCCTCAGTTTTAGTTTGTAACCCGGATTTGTTTTTATCTCTATCGATTTATGAGTTTCGAACAGCGGTATACTAGTACTACTGTTGCCTTTATCTATCCTAAACATAAGTGCCTACCTAGGTTTAAGGCTTTTCCTGCCTGTCTTAATCAGTCTTTCACATGTATTGTCATAAAAGTGTAAAAACCATGTACATGTTTAACTAATTTTAAAAAAAACTTCCCTTCATACATGTATGTACCAAGTATAGTTTAGTATGGTCCAATTAAATGAAATTAACACTTGTTTGGGAGCTTATTCATTTTTAAACTTATGCAACTCCATAAACAGACATTTAGGTACCGCTATTCAACATCGGAAACACATTGATTCCAAAAAATTTTGCATTCACTACAAAATAATTAGACATGAAATTTTTACGTAGGTTATTACTAATAAGGCTAAATTTGGGCTGTTTGTTGTATTATTATTTTTTCTTCACTTCTACTCTTTTTTAAGTATTCAGTTTAACATAAAATCTGACCTAGATTAAAATAAAAAATTGTCAGACGGAAAGTTAACACATTATTTTTTTTTTGTTAAACAGAAATTAATGCGATTTATAAATGTGTAATATTACTAGGTGATTCAATATGACTGTCAATGATGTGTGATTTCAATTATTTATTGTACATTATAAACATTATATACCCAAAGGAGATCTTTAAATTTTGACAAAGAAAACCATTATGTACATGATATACATTATATACCCAAAGGAGATCTTTAAATTTTGACATCAGAAAACCATTAAAATTTTAAATTGATCTTCATCAAAAAATAAAATTTAATAAAGTGAATGTCTTTGTCACATTAATTTGATTCTCAGAATCTTCCAAGGAAGTATATTTCTGTATGTTATAAAATTATATAGAACAGCATTAAACATAGACGAGTAATTACAAAAGGAAAGGTCCACAAATGCTCGACTATAACAACCAACAGAACGAATAGAATTTTAACAATCGAAATCTATTTATTTAATTATAACTAACACGTTTAGTTTTAAATGAAAACGCTTACCTTTTTTTTACTTTCTTTGTAGATATATTACAAAGTTTGCTTTACATTATATCACCACGAATATGAACCCCCTCCTAAAGGCCAGTTGTCACTATCAAAGTTTTCTTATACAAATTTTTTTCTGGTCAAAGTTTTTGATGGTTTTTTTTTATAGTGACAACCATCAAAGAAAAGTTTGACGGACTTAGATGGAATAGAATTTCATCCTTTTTTTCTTTTAACTTGAATGGACTTGGACGGAAATTATCCAATTACAATGCAGTTTTTACTTTGACCAAGTTTTTGATGAAAATCTTTGATAGTGATAACAGATGACTTAGACCAAGTTTACCTGGTCAAAGTGATCTTTGACCAAACATACTTTGATAGTGACAACCGGGCTTAAGAGTGGTTGTTCGGATTCTTTATGTGATAAAAACGTGGTTTTATCTTTATAAATGTAATGCGCAGAACAAAGGTATCATTTTAGTAAAGGTTTAACTGTCGACCACCATATAGTCAAGGTTGTCATACTCTAACGTCCAAGCTACTCTTGTGGTATGTTTTGAATATATTGAGAAATTAATTGTATTGTAAAAATATGTAAGGGTAGTATATATATATATATAAAATTGCATATTAGTATTTCCAGTACACAAACAAGAATGTGATAGAATTTTGGTAGAAGAGCAATCGTTTGGTTGTGCAGGATGTGGCTGGTTCTTGTCTTAAGTGGCTGCGTACTATTTTGCAATAGTCTTTATGCAACCAACAGTCAATCAAACAACTTATTTTTGGTTTTTGTTTGGTAAGCAACTACTTTAAGTGAAGTATTAGCATATTTATTCTGTTTATGGAGTTTGCATTTGTCCGATAACTTCCCACATTGCTCTTTTTACTTAACTATTTGTTGTATGTGTTGCTAGGTTCCTGTCTATTTGACCTACAAAATGTCCAGAAAACCACTTGCTTATTGAGCAACCATTTTAAAAATTAAATGTTCATGCCGACTCCTGAGTACACATTCGATTACAAGACACATTTAATTATGTCACACTGGAGTCAAAGCGGCCGGAATAGTGATTGTGACAAGTTGAGCATATTCGTTGTTAATATGCGAAACAGATATTTCATATTGGTCAACTAAATTGTGATGGCTTCCATAAAGGTATACTTTACCATTTTGACCCTTTCGGTAGGTAGCATCATTAAGCAGCAATACTCTATCAAGAAAATTATACATGTAGTGGGCAATTAAAGCCCTCTATGGAACATCATATAAGCTGAGGGATATATATTCCGTTAGCAGACGCTGCTGTAATGTTGTAAAAGAGAAATGAAAAAGACTATATCTATGATCTCCTTTAAGTTCAATGGGACAAATGCGATCAAAAGTAACCATCATTGAATCATAAAGTGAAAGGTAGCATTATCTATATAACGGGATCTGAAGCAAAGGACAAAGTCAACTTGTTTTCATTCTTCCTGGGAAGCTCTTGTATGAAAATAAAAATAAGATGTGGTATGATTGCCAATAAGATAAATATCCGCCAATTTTGAAATGACTTGGGTGTAAGCAACTTTAGGTCATCGTTCGTCCTTCAGCAAAGAACAAAACCTACACCGTATATAAAGCTATGAAGTCTGCCTGAAACGAATTAGGGAAATATAAGATATCGTCGTTCATGATCAGTTGCTTTGACATAAACGTCTTGCCGATTTTTTGGGGGCAATAAGCCAACCTGACCCTAAAGGACAATGCGAGATACTGTCATCATTTAGCATCCTGTCTATTGTAGACGTCGTGTATCAAATTCTAAAACGTACTAAAACCATGATTATATTTATCATGTTCTTATTTTAATTAAGTCTACGTATTTTTAGTGTCTGATATAAGTGGTGCTAAGGACAAAGAATCAGTGATGATAATCCAACTAAGAAGGATATTCCAACGCGAGCCCGACAAAATGAAAGAATTACAACTGCGACTTCGTCATCACCTTCCAAGTGAGATACTACAACCGGAGAGAGAATTTCAAGACGTTTTTGATGCTCTTACGTTAAAAAGAAAAATATCACTTGGTGAATACAGCTTCCTCTGTGACGTTTTTTCTGAAATTTATTTTGAAGCTGAAAAGATAACTCGGGAATATCAGGCAATAATTATAAATCTATTAGGTAAGCAGGGAAGATAGGTTTCTTCGAATGCTATCTGATAATAACGAGCTGCTGGTACCCCCTCCTATATATACTAGTACACAAAAAAAAGAAACTAACGCTACTTATATGTTTCATAACGAGTGAGAATTGGATATCGCTTGATAGTTTATAATTACTATTTAAATTGAATAACGAGGGATGATATCAACGATTTCCAATTCTCACAAGTTGTTAAGCCTATTTCTCTTATGATCAACCCTCTCATTGTGTTCTATAAAAAATTCCGCGAATCGTTGATCTAGTCAGAGACGTATATACACAATGTATAGGCCTATATATGTGTATATATGTCTCTGATCTAGTCTTTTGCACATGCCAGCATGACTTCACATGTCCTTTTCCAGCGTCAAACTTTAACAGTCGGAAAGCTGACCCCCGGTTTGACCCCATTTCTTAGGACAACAATGGAAGTCATGTGACTACCATATTTGGCCATTATTTGGTCATTTTTTCTTCATCTGAAACGAGTCTGTTTCCTCCAAAAAGTCATATCAAATGAAATCAAAGCATGCTATACGTTATAAATGCCAACTGTATATACTTTCTAGAAGTTCTAACATACACATTGTTTTGATTTAGCGTACTGAATTAGAATACGAAGCCTTCAAACCCCAGGTCGTCACTCGTCGCGTCAATTTTTGTCAACACATAAGTTGAAATTTCTTTCTTAACTTCTGGGGAACCTATGCTGAATTTAAAATATGTGATGAGGCTTTTTATGAACTGGCATGTGTCAAATTTGTGCCACTTAATACGCTGTAATACGCAAATGTGCCACTTCGATGTGTCGAAATTTCTGACGAAGCGGTTCCGATAGTAATTTAAGAGTTACGTCCCTTTGTTGACACTTTTCATGAACAAACTTATTTGTACTATTATGTATATTTAACATCATCTGCTGTTATTTACAAGTGAATATTATTAAAATAATTAATTATCTTTTTACTAAATATAATTTTATACCACAGACATATGTAAAACAATTATGTAAACATATTTTATCATTTTTAAAACAGTATCAGAACTGAAATAGGGCTTTTAAAATATTACAGTAAATGTTACTCTGGGTATTATACACCTTATCGCTATTTGGAAATCTGTCCCGGTTGACCCGAGAATCTGTCCCGCTTGAACTATTGACGTCATACAACAATCATTTTTCCATTGTGGCGTCAGATATTTTGTATTATGACGTCAAAATTTTACGGGAACCTTTGTGATGTCCAGTAATGGCGGACAAATAGCGATAAGGTGTATTCCAAGAGTTACTTTAATATTTTGGTATATATTTTTACTGCTGTAACCAAATAATACTTACACAGAAATAAATTTCTACTTCATTAAGGCCAGGGCTAGCCAAAATATGCATAAATACTGGATCTAGACAGGGTTAAAATGTTGAATTCCCTTGCAATAATGATGCCTAAGTATTCTCAATGTAAATTATTCATAACTTGAAATTAAAGGAAATTGGTTTGCAATCTGTGTATAGTTAAACTAGTTTAACAATAAATTTTTTCTCATTGATTCCATACATGTTCTACTGAATGGACACAAATTGTAAAAAAAAAAACCTAAACCAATGGAAAATTATTTGAATGGTTAATCATGAACTTGCGAATAAATAACAACGAGAAAGATTTGATCTCATATTGTTCTTCGTCTATTTAAAAAAAATAACTATTTTAGGCATATTAAAAGTATTTCAGTGCAGTTTCTGAGTGCTATTAAAGTCAAT
Source organism: Mytilus californianus (assembly GCF_021869535.1). Lineage (NCBI taxonomy): Eukaryota > Metazoa > Mollusca > Bivalvia > Mytilida > Mytilidae > Mytilus > Mytilus californianus. Next base: position 22,616,707 of record NW_026262679.1, on the reverse strand, counting down.
AATTATTTTTCAGAACACAAGTATGAATCACACTACATGTTAATTATGAAAATGCTTTGAATAAGAGTGATTAAAATGCAAGTCTGAAAGAGATTGTTTAAAGTTCAAAGGACAAGACTTTTATGTTTCCATTGTACATACATATTTGCATTTACTTTTGCAGGATTCCTTCATCACAAAAAATAATATTAACAATGAATGATTTTTTCCAGTCATCTTAAATTCAAGGTTCTTTACAGACAGTATAAAATGTCCTTACCTTATTGTTTAAGTTAATGTCAAAGATTTCACTTAAAGAGAATAATTAATCCAGTCATATTCACAGCTGAACTCGCCATTGCTTTTTCAAACAAACACACTAAATGTAATTTTTAATTTTTCCGCGAAATTTACTATGATAACGCAATTTCGGAGCACCTGAGATCACCCCCAGTTTTTGAAGGGGTTCGTGTTGCTTAGTCTTTAGTTTTCTATGTTGTGTCATCTATACTATTATTTGTCTATTTGTCTTTCTATTTTTGGCCATGGCGTTGTCAGTTTGTTTTCGATCTATGAGTTTGACTGTCCCTCTGGTATTCTTCGTCCCTCTTTCAGAATGGCGGGCTTTAATATAAGTCCCATTGTTGTCCTAAGAAATTAGCAACAACGGTCGTTTCTAAGGGCTTGCTTTCCGACTGTTAATATCAGACATTCTAGATATTTGTGTACGCTTCAGAATATATTAAAATTTGATAAAAAGAGGATTTCCAGGTGAAAAGTGCGAGTGTTTTGCATATTATCTTTTTTTTTACAGCGAGTGGCACATTGATAGTAAAAATAAATATTAAATTAAAAAAAGAAATAGCAAATCACATGAATTGATTTTTACATGAAATTTACGTGAACTTTTAAAATAAAGTAATTCAAATAACATCTAAAGTTTCAAATTTAATTAAAATCATAAAAAATACCAAATTTTGTTTGGGTAAAGTTAACGTAGATTTCATGTGAAAAATTTCACGTGAAATTCACATGAAAATTTTCACGCGAGTTTCATGTATAAGCTCGTTTGATTTGAATTTCATGTGAGATTAATGTGAAACTCACGTGAGCAAATTTTGCCTGTGATATTCGTTAGTGGTAAACAATACTGTGTCATATTTGGCTTCACTGAGGTATAAAAACGAAAGACTGTCTATTCACATCAAGATAAACATCTTTATGTTTTTAGATAAATGCATTTGTATTTATATTTTAGGACAACAAATTTCTGAACAAAGACATGATAGCTTAGTAGATAAAAGGGAATTTAATAGTACATTGTATAGAAAAAAGATTGATTGTTCAAAAATTGTTGGTGATGTAGTGAATAAATATGTATTAGAAATAGACGAAGAACAAAAATGTCGAGAGATTGTCTCAAATATGGCCCAGGTAGCATTGCAAGCAAAAAAACATGAGAGCGGAACAACAGTGAACAACAAACAACTATGATATATGAACGAACAACGTTGCTTACAAGAATTTCACCAAACAGTATAACTAGTAACTAAAGATGAGTTTTTATTGTATTGTTTAATAGGTGTCCTTTAGTAACAAGTGTCTTTACGCACAAAGACAATAAATGTTTTAAATTAATGCCATTCGTACAGTAAATTACTTAAATTTTCTTAATTTGTTTTTGTTTCATCGAATTCAATTAAATCTTTTCTTACATTCTAGTAAATAGTAAGTCCAATTTCTACTGAATTTACTTCACACTATTAGGGCCATTTTCCAAAAGCATTTTAATCTTTACAAAAAATTAACTATATCATAAGATGTGTTTACTTGACAGTTAAAACAATATAATGGATGAAAAATTATAAACTTCTCAGTGAACCACATTTTTGAAAAATTTTGGTTAATTGTTGGTATTTGTCCAAAAAATCAAAAAAATTACAGGAAGTAAAATTAAAATTGCTTTTCGGATACATATTAATTATTTTTTGGTTAAATACGTCCGTCGATGCAAATGTTATAATAAATAAGAAGATGTGGTATGAGTGCCAATGAAACAACTCTCCATCCAAATCACAATGTATAAAAAGTTAACAATTATAGGTCAAAGTACGGCCTTCAACACGGAGCCTTGGTTCACACCGAAAAGCAAGCTATAAAGGGCCCAAAATGACTAGTGTAAAACAATTCGAACAGGAAAACCAACGGTCTAATTTAAATTAAAAAAAAACGAGAAACGAGAAACACCTATGAACCACACCAACAAACGACAACCACTGAACAACAAGCTCCTGACTTAGGACAGGTGCATAAAAATGCAGCGGGTTTAAACGTTTTAACAGGCGCCAACCTTCACCCTAACCTGAGACAATAGTGCAACATTACAACATAAAAAGACACACTATATAATATCAATTGAAATGGCTTAACTCGATCAAAAAGACAATTAAACAAAAACAAGTAAACATACACTGAACGAATAATTTTGATCTATGACACAATATAAATACAATATTAAAACGTAGGCGCCTATATAACATAGACGTTACAGGTAGTAATAAAAAAAGATGTAAGATGAGTGTCAAGAAGACAACTCTTACCTGGGACAAAATGGCGTAAATAAAACAAAGTTTACAGGTAAATTTAAATATAATAAATTTGTTGTTAGGAGTACGGAAGTAAACGTTTTTTACAAAATTAATAAATTTGTTGTTCAGAGTACGTGTACAGAAGTGAAAATTTATCGTCATACTAGATACTTATCAAAGGTGGTACATATAAAAAATAGTGAGGCGGAGAAACATACGTATCAAAATGGCTCAAACAGCAATATAATAATGCAGAATAACATTTTCATTTATGGAAATATGTAAAATTGTACAAAAAAAAGATCTTATTACATACACTCTCCAAATTCCAACTTCAAATAGATTTTAAGACATTTAAGATATTTTACTGCAGACTACATAGCTACCTAATTGCGAAAAGGCTAAAATAAAAGCAAACATTTGTATAGCTTTATGATTTTCAACATAAAAGGGGTAGTAGTTACCTACCTACCGGTTCTGGCGCAAAATTATCAATGCAAACCCTATGGGAGTGAAGTTAACCTCCCAGAGTTAAACTCCCTAATAATGACGTCATGATGCAGTGTTGCATCACTAATTATTTGTTAATTAATTATTTACGGTAATTAAATTTAGTTCATCAAAAAGCAAATTATATTTTAATTGTGTAGGAGTATGATTATCAAGGTCTTATGGGTCATTAAGTAACAAGGTGCAGATATTTTTTAAATACCTATTTTACCCTTTGTAATCTGTCGTGTTATATGCTGCTGTCCGTGGCGTAATCATTGAGTGTGTATATATATATATATATATATATATATATATATATATATATATATATATATATATATATATATAATAAAGATCCATTTTGTTACATCTTGTGATCCGTTTATTTGGCAATCGCCAATGGCAGTAAGCAGGGTTTAAGAACATCCGTTGTTCGACCTGTTAGTCAAATGCGTTTTGTTAAAATATACTTTTTCACTTTTTTGGTCATTTGGAAAATGTTGTTTGTGCTGTATTTAGACCCCTCTACCAAGAAATTTGTTTTGCATGCACACGTATAAAAATTGCGGTTTTTATCCAACGCAATCATAGGTTTGAACGTTGTTTTTAATTTAGACTTATTTATATATATAATATATAAATAAGTCTAAATCAAAATTATATACCTATCAAAATAATTATTTCTGTGACTACATCTTACGATCCTTTACGATAGATACTTAGCTAATCTGCAATCAATTCCATCTTCATGCCTTATATATCATGTACTGGTTACAACTCTTAGATTCTACTGAGGAGGAAAGGTAACACTAGGCCACCGAAAGCTGAATTTTTAGTTTCGAACTCATGCTATTGGGATATCGAGACAAAACCGCCTGCACTGTGTCCAGCGCTCTAGACCACTCGGCCACCTAGACTGAACTAATAATTCAGCTTTCGCTGGCCTAGTGTTACCTTTCCTCGTCAGTAGAATCTAGAGTTGTAACACAGTACATGATATTTTATGGCATGAAGATATATTTTGATTATCGCGTTTAGTTGTATGTATAGCATATTAATACATGACTTAAGTGTATGTGTTTGAAGAAATTTTTTTTTCCTTCTATGTTTTTGTATCCCTAATGATATTTATTCTGCTTTTCAGTACCACACTAGTAATAATAACAACAATACTATGTACACTATTTAATATCCCCGTCAATTTAGACAGACATGGGTCGGAGAGCCATCCACATGTTGTCTTTACATAACAAAATTACCTTAACCATTTTATACATCGAGATAAAAGAAGTAGAGAGTCATATAATCACTCAACAGTATATTGAACCTCACTGTGACGAAAAGGCCAATTAACAGTATGCTATCTTTCGTGCAGGGGTGTAAACTGTCGAGACTTCAAGTTAGTCTTTCCGGGATAGTTACCTCTCTCAAATATCAAATAAATCGCGAGCTTTAATCCAAGAGTTGAATTTCTTTGGCCAGTGTAACCATTTCACATAGTATTGCTTGTTGGGTCCTTTGCTTCTGGTTTTGAGGATATTTTCAACTTTCCACATATCGTCTTCCCAAACATCCACTTTCTGCACTTCTGATTGGTAGAAGGTTCCTGATATTTCTTCGTCTTGAAAATCAATAAGTCTATAAATTGGAAGCCCACCTCGTAATATTCTTTGAGATATTTTAAATATCTCTCTGCTCCACCTCTCATCGTATTCCCTTGTAAATGGATTTCTTATGTATGTAATCAGAACTTTATCACCGATTTTGAAACGGAAAGGTTTTCGTACATTCTTTGTCTTAGGTTTTACTCTTTTTGGTCAATACATTTTCCACCACAGGTTTGTCTCTTTAGATAGGGTGGCTTTATCTGGCGCAATGCCAATCGTTCTATGAAAGGTCTTGTTGTAGCTGTTAGTAAAATTCTGTAAGTTATCCACATAGTCATAAGACTACTTACTGGTGATAAATCTCATGATTTTTTATTTAATAGTCTTGATCACTCTTTCAACGTAATTAGTTTAATTTTCGTATTTTGTGCAAATAAATGTTGAATATTTCTCTGTTTTAGGAGAGATTCTGCCCATCTAGACCTAAATTCTTGTCCTTTATCTGTTCTTATTCTGCTTGACGATCTTCCTTCTGACAAAAACATGTTTCAAAGCATTCGCCAAGGATTCACCTTTTTATCCTTTATAGGTCTTAGCCATACATATTTGGAGAATATATCAATCACCACCAATACGAAATTAATTTCACTGTTAAATTTCGAAAATTTTGACATGTCCATTAAATCGACATCCCATTGGTCGTCTATTCCAATTACGATAACTCTGTTCCGCTTAAACGACCTGTTTAAGGGTCTTTGCAAGCTGTATGGCTCTTGCCGTTGTAGCCATTTTCTTATCCTGTATTTACTGAGAACGAATTTTCCATCTTTTCGAACAAATCTGTAAAGTTTATCAGGCCCTGAAAAACTCGCTGGTTTAGCTGGATTGTAATAAATATTTCTCAAGTACTTTTCCCAAGAGGCCATCTTTACACATGGAATGATGAATATATGACATGCATACGACCTTCAACAATTAGCAAAGCCCATACCGCATAGTCAGCTATAAAAGGCCCCGAAATGACAAATGTAAAACAATTCAAACGAGAAAACTAACGGCCTAATTTATGTACAAAATGATGAACGAAAAACAAATATGTTACACAGCAACAAATGACAACCACTGAATTACAGGCTCCTGACTTGGGACAGGCACATAAGTGTTTTTGCGTGTGTCTGTGCTGTATTTCTGTCACGTAGTGTTGTCATTTTAGCGATATTTTTTAACATTGCCATATAAGCGCGAGGTTTGGCTAGCCATAAAACCAGGTTCAACCCACCATTTTTTCTTAAAACGTCCTGTATCAAGTCAGGAATATGGCAGTTGTTATCAAATAGTTTGTTTCTATGTATGTTGGCGTTTGTTTTTGTTGCACTGCAGTGTTTCTGTTGTTCCTTTGTTTACCTCTTATAGTTGATGTGTTTCCCTCGGTTTTCGTTTGTAACCCGGATTTGTTTTCTCTCAATCGATTTATGACTTTTGAACAGCGGTATACTACTGTTGCCTCTACATACAGAATGTAGTGGGGTTAAACTAGTTTGAAGGCGCCAACCCTCCCCCTAACCTGGGACAGTGGTGTAACAGTACAACATAAGAACAAACAGTAAAAATCAGTTGAAAAAGGCTTAACTCATCCGATGGATACAAATAGAAATACATCTAACGATACTCGCAGTTACTGAAAGCTAGTTCAAAGCCATTCACCACTAATAAAAAAACATGCATCTAAGACTAAAATGTTCATGTTCATTTTATATCATAAATTTCATGTTCATTTTATATCATCCATTTCATGTTCATTTTATATCATCCATTTCTTAATATCCATTTCATGTTCATTTTATATTATATCATATACTCATCGTCTCATACAACATCTTTTGTTGCTGATATGCAAAACAATATCAATAAACATCAATCGTTCAAAAATATTCTTCTCAAGTACAGCTGTACTATACTGTACTTGAAAATTTGTAATAAGGTGTTGATTTGAACACCGCCATACCTCCAATTTTGGTTTACCAATATGTGGAAATCCCGGTAAAAATATATAACTTCTGGCGGGTAAGTCCATGATGTATTACTTTGGTGCTACGGGACTTTCAGCATGTTGATGACCAACACGTTTTTGTAATTCCGTGCAACTGAAAATATAAACTTAGTAAACAATTGAAAATATAAATATAGTAAAAATTTACTTTACGTAAAAGGATACTTGCAAATGTTTTAATCATTGGAAAGAACCAAAAATGGTTCAAACAAAGTATTTGATATATGATGTAAAATGTTCTGTTTCATCTTGTTTTTTTTTTTAATTCTTTTTGTTCGATTTTTTGCAATTTTATTATTAATCTTGTTGTTTGAGATTATAAGGTACTGTCCGATAGATCTACAGAGTGTGGTCATAAGTATTCGTCACTTTGGATATTTCACTATATATTTCATATAAAACTACGAAATTATTTTTTAAAGTTTGATTTTAAGCAACTTGGTACCAATAGAAGAGGAAATGTCACAGGTTTATATGTTTTTTTGGTTGTATAATTGTTGTAGAACATTTTCATTTTTCTCATGATAAACACAAATATTATTTTCTTTTCAGAAATTTACTATATATATATTTCAACCAAATTAAATTGAGAAAAAATAGTATACGTGTTCACATAAAGAGAAAACAAAAACAACTGAAGATAAAACAATGACCAAATAAACAAATCTTTTTTTAGACAATTCTGTGTCTTTCAACACCTTATTTGTAAAAATCCAACTATAAATGCCTTCAAAATAAATACACAACCACTTTCATTTTCTATATAGAGATTACTCTATCTATATATAACATTATACATATTTATTAAAAGGTTAACTCCTAACTATCCTACTGCCTGTCGATACTTTTATTTTGGCATTGCACAAGTCATGTCTTCTTTGACTGTCCATGACGTTAAAACACTAAATCCCTGGGATGTGTTTTAGTTGATTTTAGTCTCTGATGCATGATTTTTTATTATTAATTGTTTTTTGGCTTTTAACTAGCTTTCGGTAACTGCGAGTACTCTCGAATCGTACTTTCGTGTTCATTTGACCTGTTGATACAATTTGTAATGCATTTTTGTTATTTAATGTTTACTTAATAGTGTTATATCTCGTCTCACTATTTTTAATATATACCACCTTTGATAAGTGTTTGGTATGACGATAAATTTTCACTTCTGTTCTCGTACTATGAACAACAAAATTATTTATTTTGTATACAAAATATTTCCGTACTCCATGTATACCTTACAACAAAATTATGTTTATTTACTTGTGTACGTTATTTTATTTGGCGGTATTTTGTCCAAGGTTATGGTTGTCTTTCTGATATTGATTTACATCTAACCCCTTTGTTTTATTAATTTTGTATTTAAATTGTGTCATAGATCAAATTTATTCGTTCAGTGTATGTTCACTTGTTTTTGTTAATACGTCTTTTGATTGAGTTAAGCCATTTCAACTGATATTTTATAGTGTGTCTTTCTATGTTGTGATATTACACTATTGTTTCAGGTTAGGGTGAAGATTGGCGCCTATTAAAACGTTTAAACCCGCTGCATTTGTTTGCACCTGTCCTAAGTCAGAAACCTGATGTTCAGTGGTTGTCGTTTGTTGATGTGGTTTATAAGTGTTTTTCGTTTTTTATATAAATTATACCGTTAGTTTTTCCTGTTTGGATGGTTTTACACTAGTCCTTTATAGCTTGTTGTCCGATGTGAGCCAAGGCTCCGTGTTGAAGGCCGTACTTTGACCTATAATGGTTTACTTTTACAAATTGTGACTTGGATGGAGAGTTGTCTCATTGGCACTCATATCACATCTTCTTATATCTATTTTATATGAAATATATAGCAAAAATTATTGTTCATATACAATGTATCTGTACAGTTCTAATGATTTACTTTCGTTTAAGGCTTGTAGGTCTACCAAACAAAAAATACCACAGCACTCTTTAATAGAGATAATTATCTGCATTTTATATATCGCTAAACTGTCCAGGCATTTTACCATTAAGAGTAAATTTCGTAAAATACCGTCGTAGTATATGATGGTTCTAAACATTTGACTTCTCTACCGTTTATACAAGTTTTTTTCTTCTAAACTTTGAATTAGTTCAACTTAAAAAAAAAAGAGTCAACGTAGATACAAATATCCTGTTTTTAGCTCACCTTGCCCAAAGAGCTAAGTGAGCTTTTCTCATCACTTGGCATCCGTCGTCTGTCGTCTGTCGTCCGTCGTCCGTCGTCCGTTAACTTTTACAAAAATCTTCTCCTCTGAAACTACTGGACCAAATTTAACTAAATTTGGCCACAATCATCATTAGGGTATCTTCTTTAAAAAAATGTGTCCGGTGACCCCGCCTGCCATCCAAGATGGCCGCCATGGCCAAAAATAGAACATAGGGGTACAATGTAAGTTTTGTCTCATATTTTGAAAACCGTAATAAATAGAAATGTTCAGTATGTTGAGCTTTACCAATTGTCTAGTTACGTCAAAACTGTTAGGGGACTTCTTATAGGAGTTATTGCCCTTAAATGACAAATTTTACTTTTTTTTCATTTTTGCCTTTTATCTTGAAAACTATAATAGATATATAGATTTTTAGTTGCAAAAATGATCAGCAAGACAAGATCTACAGATAAGGTTCCATGATCGAAATCCTCAGTCGACTCGTTATTAGAGTTTTTGCCCTTTGATGACGTTTATTACCAATTTTTTTTTGCGTTTTTGCCTTATATCTTAAAAATTATATTAGATAGATAGAAACTTGAATAAGCAAAAATGATCAGCAAAACAAGATCTACAATTAAGATTGATGGAGAAAATTGTCCAACGACTCCTTATAGGAGTTATTGCCCTTTAATATCAATTTTTACCAATATTTTAAATAACAAAAATGATCAGCAAGTCAAGATCTAAAAAGAAGTCAAATTTTGCCGATATAGACTGCCACTCTTCATTGGAGTGATTGTCCTTAAATGAGGATTTTATTACCCTCTTTTGTGTTTTGAGCAAAAACTAAAGAAGACAGAGAGAAATTAAACAGACAAAACAATCAGCAATACAAGATCAACATATTGAAAAGAGATTTTTGTCATGAATTCTATTCTCGTCTACAATGAGAGTGTCCTTTGTTGAATATGTACATAGACCTAGGTGAGCGACACAGGCTCTTTAGAGCATCTAGTTTTCTTTTAGCAAGGAAGATACCTAACAAATACCACTTCAACAAGAGGTTCTTTAAAACTGACATCATAAAGATGCTTGTTTTTCATTGACATCAAAGTGACGTTTGGTTGATGTGTCGTATGGCGCAGACTTCATATAGAGTCTAATAAAATAGAATGTAAATGTAAATAGCATTAACATTTACCCTCACGTTTCCCTTTAAAGATATATATTTACTAGCTGTTCTCTCACTGAATAACTAAAGTTTGGTGACTATGTTCATCGCACCCATTGCTATGCATTTAAATAAGGGATACCATATAAACAGTAAGGTCTGTTTCTTATCTTGACTTCTAAAAATTGACAGAACGGTTGAGAATTAAACCTACTACAAAAGAGGTGATTTCGATTTTCCGACTGTTATCTTACTATTTTTATTATTAAACATTCGTCATGTACCTAAATATGGAGTATGTATCTCCAGTTAATAAGATATTCCACATTTTTTTATTGTGATTTTCGAGATAGAGAATTGCTCCTTTCAATGGAGCTGCTTTCCGTGGTTCTTAAAGGTAAAGTTGTAGTCATCACGTGTTACTGACGCCATCATGATTTGATAAACCTTTATGGAATATGTGTCCAAATGGCCAATTGTGTTTTAGTTGTAGCCACAACCCCGCTTGCCGATGAACCTACTTAGAGTCCCGTGGTTGTTTTATTTTTTGTTGTTTTTTTTGTTGGTGTTTTTTTGTTTTGACGTGCTCAATTTTCACCTTTCTTATAAAAATATGACAATATGATATGATTGCCAATGAGACACCTATCCGACAGAGACCAAATGACGTATATGTAAGAAATTTAAAATATATGTCACCATACAGTCTTCAAAAATGGGAAAATGTACTGTTTGGTGGATAATTATTTGTCTGTTCCACGTCGTTGGTGGTATCTTGTTGTTGGTATCGTCCCTCCTTTTTTATTTGTGATACACGACATTTCAAATCCTTATTATTTAACATGAGTAAAGAACTACTGCATATCCTTTTTAATAACAAAACCAACACCACGTCTGGTCCTGCGTCGCTGCGTGCAATTGATTGCGGTAACAGTGATCATTCCCTTTCATTGAGGCCAAGAAAACTGTGAGGAAGATTTTCCTTGAATAATGAATGTGCAAACAGGCAGACAAGAAGTGGCTGAACTGCAGATATTAAAATTGCTTACACGCTACAACTGATCATTATCAAGCTGCATAACGAATACAAAATCATTCCTTACCATAAAAGCCACGAAAAGCTTGAGGAAAATTTTCCTTGCACAATGAGTTTTGTAAAATTTCAAACTATAGACCAACAGGAAGTTCCTGCTCTGCAGATGTTAAAATCTATTACAGGCTACAACTCATAATTATCAATCTGGAGACCAAATATAAAATCGTTTCCTTCCATGGAAGTCAAGACATGTTTGATTAAAGTTTTCCTTGTACAATAGATGTTGTGAAATCTATAAACTATCGACAAAGAGGAAGTGATTGCACGGCAGATGTAAAAATTGCCTGCCCGTTACAACTTCAAGCCAACATTATGAAGCGGAAGACGAAATGTAAAATCTTTTCTTTTCATAGAAGCCCAAACAGACAGACAGACAGACAGACGCAGTCTAGTGGTAATTAGGCATGCTTTCACCTTCGGTAATGTCCTAAAAAGACAAAAAAAAACACTACCTGTCGTCATTATAGTAGAACCTTTCTTCAAAATTGAAAGCATTCATTTTTCTAGAAAGAAAGGTCGATGAAACGTTATCGGCAACTATTGTGCTGCAAGAATTCATGATACATTCAAATGCAACATAATGCGCATTGAAAAATAACATTAATTCATGATAAAATTTCTGAAATCTGGATTTCATAGAAAAGTACTTATAATTATGTTACAAGGGTAGCAAATCAAAGAGGCAAAAAGATAGAGAAAACAACATGACAAAAAAATTTAAGATGGAAATCAGGATTCAAAATGCATATAGATGAGTTTTTTTTGCACTAGGTTAAAGGTTGAAAAATCCTCCTCATAAATAAATTATTTTTTAAACTTTTTTTTAATTTTTTAAAAATGCAGTTTTTCATGATAAAATAACTAGATAACATACTTTTATCCAGAATAAGAATGGCGCCAAGGGTGGAGTACGGTATAGATATAAGGCAACTTTGGTCATATACATCCTTAGCTTTCAAATTTTCGGGTTTTAGCGTTCCTGATAAAGGTAAATCCAAAATGCGCTTCGGACGCAAGAAATTAATAATAAAGACAGTGTTTTTATTTCTTTTAATGCTCCCGTGCGGCAGTAAACCTTTACCGAGGGGTGGAATCTGCTTTGCTATGAGGAATGAAATCATAAATATGCAGATACGCCTCGTCAGAATGGAGAGATTACATCCGATGCCTCGTGTAGGGAATGTGTGCCATGCTCTCTCCACGTTAAAGAAGTCTTACAATAGATCATTGTGGAGTCCCTATGTGGCATGTTGAAGGACAATAATTGGACCCCTATCCAACATAAGATCTTTTCAGCAGTAGTCCTTCATCCCTACCAGCTTATCCATTTTTTTAGAACCTACCATTTGGATTTTTTTTTCTTTCTAGTTCTTAATACTGCAAACCACCTAATTTTCGCAATCGATTTATTTTCGCGACTTTAGCTAGTAGAAAAATAACGCGAATATAAAACGTCGCAAATATATAAAATTCGAATATTTCTGTATTTAACTACATCAAGAAAATTTGAGAATCGCGAACTTTAATCGCCGCGAAGTGGGCTAGAAAGGGCGAAACGCGAAATGAAGTATCCGCGAAAATAGGTTGGTTTACAGTATCCATGGTACATGTATATTTCCAACTCGACGATAATCAAATTTAAAAACACATAGCCTCTTTTATTTGTGACTGCAGAATAAGCAGCATTGCGTTCATTGACCCGCACTGAGGCCTAAACTTCATTTGCCTCACTAGAAATGAGGTTCAAGCTACGCCACTGGTGAAGACATTTGAACAAATGTATTTACATTAGTTTTTGCTGATTTTATTGTCCTTCAATACAATCCTTCGATTGGTCCAGATTATCCTCGTCTCATGGGTTTTCGCCGTGCTATTAAGAATGCATTGTGATGTCACAATTTTATTGAAAAAGCATGCATAGTACGAATTCATATGGCGTACGAAAACATATGATCTGACCATAATGTTTTTGTCCCCAGTAATGTAATGTTAAATAGATATAAATTTTACCATTGTGTTAAAATCACTTTAACCAAAAATTGATAAAATGATATTCATGAGTGCATATAGTTATTTATGAATTCATAATATCAAAGACCAATACGGTACATTGTTCCTAATTTGCAGTTGTACGCTGAAGTAGTTAGAGCTCTATGGATTACAGATCATATTCTTGGGTTCGAATCTCTGTCAGGACTTAGTTTGTTCGGTATAAAATTCTTCTGAAACTAAAATTGAAGACATTCATTACTTAATTACATGTAAGTGTAACTTTAAGTAGTTCTAGAAAGAAAACAATTAATAAGGAAAAATCAGATTTATCCAAGAATTTAAACATTGAGAGAACATTGAGCATCACAGATAATGTTTCGGAAAGTCTTTATCATTGAATCCCATGATGAATAGAGCAGATGACAATTCTTGTTCGTCAATTCACAAATCTTACTTTTTTGGTGGAATTAATTTATACAAATAAATGTGTGGTACATATTTAAATACCTATATAGTTATTTCAAAGATCAAAACATTCAAGTTAGCTGCATAAAAAGTCTGTCATATTTATAACCCAAATATATATGTCATATTTATAACCCAAATATATACGAAGAAGAAGAAATGGCAAAATCGTGGTGATAAGAAAACCTGATCTCCCGAACATACGAAGGAGTGAGAGGTTGACAGGTTAAGCGTCCCCAATCAAATAGGCAGCATTCGGTGAGCAAATTTATCAGCAACTAAAACTATTGCAAAAAAAGATACATGATTGTGTGTGTGTTAAGTATGGGATGAGGAAACTTCTCCATATTTGATCACTACATTCGTTTTTCAACGATGAACGTAAATCGCACATGCTTCTGAAAAGAGTTTAATCTAAGGTCATAATGAGAATGTTCCGTAATGCATGACTGTGACAAAACCGACCGCACATAACAATCTGCTACATATGATCACATATAACAGCCTGCGAGCATAGTTTCGAAAAGGGATGAGTGTTGCAGAATTTTACAGTGAAAACTTTACAAAGTAGCAAGTAGATCATGTGTATAATACATTCATGTATTGTAGCCTACTTTAATAGAAAGAATGCATATGATTATTGTATGAGGTGATGAAAAAAAAATAATTATAAAACAACTTTACAGAGTAGATTTAGAATAATCATTCATTGTACCAAATGAACAGTTACTGTAATAGGTCGGTCTCGGGAATAATAAAAACAATAAAATTAAAAACTACGTAATTTAAACAAAGCTGGAGCAATTTTTGGACATCTTCATTATAAATTATTTGTTGGTTTGGTGGGTTGGTTGTCATATCATGGTTTAGCCATTTTTCTTATCCATCTCATGAACAATTCAACATACACATGATACTTGTCCAAATCTAAATATTAAAGCAAGCAAATCTTGCTTTATTTGTAACGATTTATTGTTAGGACCGGATATTACCAAATTGGGTATGTATTAATAGACGTCAACAAAACAGTACTCGTAAAGGCAACATAATAGGTCCTCTGACAATAGATAAGCACTAACACTGCGTGAATATCTCAAAACTTTCGAATAAAGGCAAATGTATTAATTGGTTCAACTGATGTAATCCCGTTACTGACACCTAACAGCATATTCTCAGTAAATATGATAAAACAGCTACAAGTAATAAATTCAGAACAGGCAAGATTTTATATCGTCAAGTTATCGAAATTCATATGGGTACTAACTGCGAACCTGTAAATGCAGATTCATTTCTCTTCTATTATGAATCTTCCTAGATGGAACAACAATATTGATCTGTCCATTATATCATCTTTTTTCTTATTTGTATAGAAAAATTCAGGAGAAAATTCCTTGGATGTTTTAGATAAATTACGTGCTTTTGATGGTCCTTTTGATTCTGTTGACAGTTTTGACTTTTCAACTCTTTACACTACACTTCCACATAATCTTAACAAACAAAAGTTTTCCTATTTAATTAAATGGTCGTTTGGTAAATCTGAATGCAAATATATTTGCTGCAACTCATTTAAAGCCTGCTTCTCTAATGAGAAAGGTAAAGATGCTAGATATACTTACTGGAGGTGTGATGAGATGATTGAAGCTGTTAATTTTCTCCTTGATAATATTTGCCGGTACGTTTCAGCAATAAAGTTTATCGACAGGTTGTATGTATTCCTATGGGCACCAATTGCGCCCCTTTAATAGTTATGAATGTTATAGTTTAATGTTATGAATCACAGTTTATGACCAAACTCAGTAAAGACCCGTCTAAATTGCATTTAATTGATAAATTCAACAACACTTACCGTTATCTTGATGATATTTTTTCGTTAAATAATCTACATTGGCTAGAGGTATACGGGGAGGGTTGAGATCTCACAAAACATGTTTAACCCCGCCGCATTTTTGCGCCTGTCCCAAGTCAGGAGCCTCTGGCCTTTGTTAGTCTTTTATGTTTTTTTAATTTAAGTTCCTTTATATGTTTTGGAGTTTAGTGTGACGTCCATTTTCACTGAACCAGTACACAATTTTATTTAGGGGCCAGATGTGGACCACCTCCGGGTGCGGGATTTTGTCGCTGCGTTGAAGACCCATTGGTGGCCTTCGGCTGTTATCTGCTTTGGTCGGGTTGTTGTCTCTTTGACATATTCCCCATTTCCATTCTCAATTTTATTTTAAGAATTTTCTAAATATACTGCCGAAATTTACCCAAAGGAACTTACTTTAAATAAATCAAATATAAACGGTTAAACTGTCCTTTCCTAGATTTAGATATTTCAGTTTTACACGGGAAACTCTACACTGAAATTTACGACAAAAGGGACGAATTTTCGTTCTCTATTGTTAATTTTCCTTTTTTTGGACGGTGATGTTCCTTTGGCACCATCTCACGGTGTTATATATCACAACTCGTTCGCTATGCACGTGTCTGTTGTGACGTTTTGGATTCCAATGAACGTAATCTATGTATTACTGGTAAATTATTAAGTCAGGGATTTCGTTACCACAAATTACTTAAAACCTTTACCAAATTCTTCCATAGATATAAAGATTTGGTTTTGAAGTTTGGTTGTACCTGTAGAAAACTTATTTCAAACGGAATAGCAGATCCTAATTTTTACGAAGATGTTGTTTACCGAGCTCGGCAATTTAAAAACGATCCGGGTAAACTTAACGATCCTTTAAGGATGTATTCTTCTGAGGTTTCAGTCTCGTTGAAATCTCGTTTGGGGATTATTTCCAAGATATGTGATACAAGTGGAAAATATCAATGAATATAAAAAAATCTTATAATCAAACTAAACCCTTTGAAAAAAATGTGTACTTACAATAAGTAGTTTTTGAGTAATAAAATTTTCAAATTTTATAACCAATCTGGTCAGTGTCATCAGCCAAAATGTTGAGAAAATAGGTTAGGGTATAAAGAAATGATTTTACCAAAAATATGTACATCCCATATCAATTTTTTTCTTTTCAAAATTCTTAGATATGTATTTTTCAATTATTTATAACAAAGAAGTTGAAATAACATGCTTTTTGTTCTAAAAAAAAAGAGAAAAATTCCAAATTTACAAAATTAACAACATGGTCAATTTGACACGAAAAAGCAAACAAAATTTTATAAAACTTTCTAATATTAACACCAACCTATAGTTTTTTTTTTATTAAAATTCAGATTGGTCCACTTCATCTTTAGTGAAAGTATGAAAAAATTAAAGTTTAATTGTAAAATTGTGATTTTTTTTCATGATAATAGCTCAAAAATGGGTAAAAATTTATGAAAAATAGGAAAATCTTTAAAAAAAAATGGGTACTTTCAAATGGCTGTAGCAAAAAAAAAAAGAAAAGTGCACCATCATATGAAATTTTCTTCATCAGTTACTTTCTTACAGTCATATAAACCCAAAAATCAGGTTAAGAAAAAACGTGTAATTCTAGAAATTTTTGGCTCCTCAGAGGTGTATATCCTTAAATAAACTTATTCTAAAAGGTTACCAATTCAACACTGTAATTAGATCTTTGAATATTGTTTTTATTGGTATTAATATTGATTTTGTTATCTAAATATTATTTTTATATACATATACACGTTCGTGGCTCTACAATCTGTCAATACCTGTATCTTGGCATTGCACAAGGTCATGTTTTTCTCTGACTGTTTATGACATCTTTACACTTAATCTATTGGATGTTGGATGTGAACTGATTGATATTTTAGTCTTAGATGCATGCTTTTTATTAGTTGTTATTGGCTTTGAACTAGCTGTCAGTAATTTCGAGTACTCTCAGATCTGTACTTAGTGTCTTTTTGTTGTGGGGATGTATAAGTACCCTGCCAAGTCCACTCGGTCTTTTTGTTACATGTATTTGTATTTGTATCCATCTGATGAGTTAAGCCTTTGTCAACTGATTTTTACAGTTCGTTCTTATGTTGACCTGTTATACCACTGTCCCAGGTTAGGGGGGATGGCGCCTTCAAACTAGTTTAACCCCGCCACATTTTATATGTGCCTGTCCCAAGTCAGGAGCCTGTAATTGTGTGGTTGTCGTTTATTGCTGTTTTTTATAGTTGTTATTCGATTATTGTGTTGCTTAGTCTGTTCTTGTGTTGTGCTGTTACACCACTGTCCCAAGTCAGGAGCCTGTAATTCAGTGATTGTCGTTTGTAGCTGTGTAACATATTTGTTATCGTTCATTATTTTGTACATAAAGTAGGCCGTTAGTTTTCTCTTTTGAATTGTTTAAAATACATTTGTCATTTCGGGGCCATTTATAGCTGACTATACGGTATGGGCTTTGTTCGTTGTTGAAGGTCGTATGGTGACCTATAGTTGTTAACTTCTGTGTCCGATTTGGTCTCTTGTGGAGAGTTGTCTCATTGGTAATCACACCACATCTTCTTAATTTTATATTGCAACTTTGCAAGCATAGCAACAAATAGAATTTGATGTTTGTACGGCAGCTGAATCGGACAAAGAAGATTGCAGTTGCTCCTTGATCAGAAGAAACATACATTTCTTCTAATAAACAGATTAAATAAATAAACTAATAGTATATATATATATATCATAGGTTTGAACGTTGTTTTCAATTTAGACTTGTTTATATTTTTTTGTTTGGGCTTGTATCATATTTGCCTTCGGGTTTATATGATCCGTTCATCCTATTTCGACTCTTCAAAATTCAAGAGCCTATCCTAAATTGAGGTAAATTATATGGCTTTCCAAATACCGTTTCGATTCCTAACATCACTGAAGAGACATTATTTGTCGAAATCCGGATATAATGTACTAATTTTTGCACCTTTTGTTTGCGGTATACCATCTTTTCCGCAAGTTTATTGTTTTCTGTTTGGTATTAAATTAATAGTTAAGATCCATTTTGTTACATCTGGTGATCCGTTTATTTGGCAATCGCCAATGGCAGTCAGCAGGGTTTAAGAACATCCGTTGTTCGACCTGCTAGTAAAATGCGTTTTGTTAAAATATACTTTTTCACTTTTTTATTCTTTTGGAAAATGTTGTTTGTGCTGTTTTTAGACCCCTCTACCAAGAAATTTGTTTTGCATGCACACGTATAAAAATTGCGGTTTTTACCCAACGCAATCATAGGTTTGAACGTTGTTTTCAATTTAGACTTGTTTATATATTTTCGTTTGGGCTTGTATTATATTTGCCTTCGGGTTTATATGATCCGTTCATCCTATTTCGACACTTCAAAATTCAAGAGTCTATCCTAAATTGAGGTAAAATATATGGCCTTCCAAATACCGTTTCGATTCCTCGCATCACTGAAGAGACATTAATTGTCGAAATCCGAATATGGTGTACAAATTTTTGCACCTCATGTTTGTGGTATACCATCTTTTTCCGCAAGTTTATTGTTTTCTGTTTGGTTATAAATTAATAATAAGATCTATTTTGTTACATCTTGTGATCCGTTTATTTGGCAATCGCCAATGGCAGTCAGCAGGGTTTAAGAACATCAGTTGTTCGACCTGCTAGTCAAATGCGTTTTGTTAAAATATACTTTTTCACTCATTTGGTCTTTTGGAAAATGTTGTTTGTGCTGTATTTAGACCCCTCTACCAAGAAATTTGTTTTGCATGCACACGTATAAAAATTGCGGTTTTTATCCAACGCAATCATAGGTTTGAACGTTGTTTTCAATTAAGACTTGTATATAATCCGGATATGGTGTACAAATTTATTTGGTAATCGCCAATGGCAGTCAGCAGGCTTTAAGAACATCAGTTGTTCGATCTGCTAGTCAAATGCGTTTTGTTAAAATATACTTTTTCACTCATTTGGTCTATTGGAAAATTTGTTTTGCATACACACGTATAAAAAATTGCGGTTTTTATCCAATGCAATCATAGGTTTGAACGTTGTTTTCAATTTAGACTTGTATATATATATAAGTACATCTGAACCAGTGACAACTCTACAACAGATTTCTCCATCGGATCACCAGCAGTGATGGTGAAACATGGCTGTGTACAAATCTACAGATATAACATTGTTGGGCTGATGTTTAGACGAGTTGTATATATATATATATAACAATGTATGGTCATTTTCTAATATAACTAAACGTCGATTCAACATTTCGGGATATTTCGATCCCCTACCTTTATGAATTACAGAAGTAATCCAATACTCACCTTTTTTCCTAGATCGTCTCATTTCATTAACAAATGACTGGTCCATATGGTAAGTGTATTCAAAAGAATGAAGTTTAATTGTTAATTACAGAAATACAATAATTCTTCGTTTTATTTTTTAGAAGTGCATACAAGGTATGTTTATATTTGAGATGCATTTGATTCAACAGCTTCTTTGTGAGCATCAGCCCTATCCCAAGAAAATCTCATTGACAGCATACCTAGAGAGCGGGAGGATGTGGGAAAGATCCCCGGTCGGATCAAACCAAAGAATTGAAAATTGCAGTTTGATGTTTCCCCCGACTTAACACTCGCCATTTAGGGGTAACACTGGTCGGCTCGCAGTCAGAATATTATGACAACGAATTGCTTATTTACTATCCACAATGTTCGCTTTTTTTATTTTAAAAGAAAATAAAGAAATTACGATTTTTTAAGGAAAAAGGGGAAGGGCAAAAAAACAATTTGTCGTGTCCCGGATTACCTGTGTTTACTTGTATAAGTTTAGTATGGCTGAAAGCAATAATTGGGAAGAATTTGTGATATTGGAAAAATAAATGCATGTGCACATTGTTCAAACCGTACAGCTATTAATTTGTCTTAAACTTTGAATAGTCAGACACCGAAACAATAGGTAACAAGAAATGATTGTAACAGAATGCTGTTACGAAGTCTCCCAAACGAAGCTCCCATAATTCGTCATTCCCAGGGTCGCCTGACATTGGACAAAGTCCAGTAAAAATTGGTTTGGTCCAGTCAAGTGATATGCATTAGTGACACCTGGGAACTGACCCTGTATATCATTCAAATCTTCGAGACATGACGAACAGGAATATATGTGGTTTAGGGGTGGGGATCTCAACCATTTACAAGATATTAGAACTTTCTCAAATAGCAGGGGGTCGGGATGACCCCTGGGGACTAACTCTGTATATCATTCAAATCATCTTGGCATGACAAACCAGAATATATATGGTTTAGGGGTGGGGATCTCAACCATTTACAAGATATTGGAACATTGGGGGGTGGGGGACCCCTGGGGACTGCCCCAAATATATCATTCAAATCTTCGAGACATGACGAACAGGAATATATATGGTTTAGGGGTGGGGATCTCGACCATTTACAAGATATTAAAACATTGGGGGTAAGGGAAACCCCTGGGGGACCTCTCCTATATATCATTTAAATCTTCATGACATGACAAACAGGAATATATATGGTTTAGGGCCCAAATTAGGGGTGGGGATTTCGACCATTAACAAGATATTTGAACATATGCAAATGACAGGGGGTGGGGATGACCCCTTGGGTTTTCCCATGTATATCATTTAAATTTTCTCGGCATGACCAATCAGCATATATATGGTTTAGGGGTGGGGATCCTGACCACTTACAAAGATATTAGAACTTTCTCAAATGGCAGAGGTCGGGATGACCCCTAGGGACTAACCCTGTTTATCATTCAAATAATCTTGGCATGACAAACCAGAAAATATATGGTTTAGGGGTGGGGATCTTGACCACTTACAGGATATTAGAACTTTCACAAATGGCAGAGGGTGGGGTGACCCCTGGGGACTAACCCTGTATTTCATTTGATGTGCTTTATCATGATAAACCAGAATATATACGGTTTAGGGGTGGGGATCTTGACCACTTACAAGATATTAAAACTTTCCCAAATGGCAGGGGGTGGGGGTAACCCCTTGGGACTAAACTTTTATTTCATTTAATGTGCTTTATCATTTAGAATATTTTCAATTATAAAGATTGTGTCTATCACTAACTGTTTTCAAGTTATAATCATTTGAAAATAAAAAAAATAATAAAATCACATAGGGTTCTATAGTAAACCCCTCCTTCCTTTTTGCCCTTCAAAGTACCCCTTTATAAACCCCATTGCACAAACAAAACCCTGATTGCACCACTAGACATGTTAGTCTAACATATTCTGAAACCCTAAATTAATCTGACCAGCGGTTTTGAAGAAGAAGAAGAAGAAGAAGAAGAAGAAGAAGAAGAAGAAGAAGAAGAAGAAAAAAAAAGAAAAAAAAGACAATACGTGAACCTTAGAATTTTTTTTATTCTAATTATTAATTCAACTGAATAAGAAATTATATATCAGTGTTATCTTGGCCATGTGTGTGGAGGATAATATTTTCTTTTTATGGTCCACTAAAGTCAAATTAAAACTAACACATGTTATGATGATGCAGGCCACAGATGTGACAGTTTATGTTTCAAAATCAATCATATCAAAAGATACATGTATAAAATTTGCATACACTACGATTATAAGAACCAATTGTGAATTTAAATATACAATACTTTCATTACAATCTGAACCAATGAGCATATTATGTAATAAGTGAAAAGACAAATGTCATCAATTATTCAATCAATTTAGAGTTATCTCCCCTTGACTATAAATTTGTTAATAATAGTGTAATATCTCAACTTTTGGGAGCAGATACCGCCCTGACGTATGAAGCTCTTATGGAGCTGAAAACGCTGCCCTAAAGTAAACCTGCATCAACCATCATCCTACTTATGCAAATGATAAAACTTACGATTCTATATACAGACATTGAGTCCCACGAATGTCCTTTATCCTAAAAGACACAATTTACAGACATTGTGTCCTATCAATGTATCTACTTGATACAAACCAATCATACGCTAAAAGAACATAATTTACAGACATTGTGTCTTATCAATGTATCTACTTGATACAAACCAATCATATACTAAAAAGACACAGTTTACAGACATTGTGTCCTATCAATGTATCTACTTGATACAAACCAAAATATACTTAAAAGACACAATTTACGGACATTGTGTCCTATCAATGTATCTACTTGATACAAACCAATCATATGCTAAAAGAACACAATTTACAGACATTGTGTCTTATCAATGTATCTACTTGATACAAACCAAAATATACTAAAAGGACACAATTTACAGACATTGTGTCCTATCAATGTATCTACTTGATACAAACCAAAATATTCTAAAAAGACACAATTTCCAGACATTGTGTCCTATCAATGTATCTACTTGATACAAACCAAAATATACTAAAAAGACACAATTTACAGACATTGTGTCAGACAAATATTTTTACTTGATGCAATAACAGACCAAGTTTGTTTACTATTGACTGAATTCTTACAGCAAAAACATGCATTCAATAATTGTATTAATACCTATTTCCCCTTCAAATAACTGTATTTCCTAATATATTGTTATAAGTTTACTGCTATATATTACTAAATGCAAATGGGGGATTTTAAGATTACATTCCTGGCAAGCTAGTTTCTGCCAATTTCTTCTCAGTAAAATTTGGTCAATTCAATGGCAAACAGAATAATTCCTGATTTTAGGTTGTCCTTGTATCAGCTTAAATGAGCGTCATAATTCACCTTTCCCAATTGTCCACTGTTTCCATATAACATGAACTGTTATTCTGTATGCGATATGTAATGAGCTGTGACCCACAAGCCCTGTACAAAATATAGAATAATAAACGGCAGTTATTCGTTCACAAAATACGTCATTTCATGGTCAGTTGTGAGACAGATAAACATGACTAAAGGTTAGAAATTTGACCTGAGTGTCTAATATACAATTTGAATGCATCAGATTTCCATCTACCTAAAGTTCTTATGTTTTCTGTGGACAATCCGTTTGCACTTGCGTCGGTAGCAAAGCCTATCCTGAAACTATGAGGTTTGTAATATGCTCTGCCGAGCCCACAAAAGTTCAAAGCACCATTCAAAGCATGTTGGAATAATTGTCTAGAAACAGCTTCTCCACTGGAGTTGAGAAATAGTGGACCTGTTGTGTTTGTTCTCAAAGTTAAGTAGCTTGTAAGTGCCGTTACTGCACAAATATTGTCATTTTTATTCTTAGCTATTTCTAAATGGAATTGTTTTCCATTTGAATGTTTGAAGTCCATGAAATTGATAACTAATTTTTTGTGTAACACAACAGCTTGACTTAAACTAATTACGTGATTGTAATTTTTGTTGTTGACTGTCATCTCGCCAATTCTTAAAAGAGCATGGTATGCTAGGGTGAACATTGCTTTGAATAGAATTTGATCATACCTATTAGATATTGTCTGTTTCAATGCATCTATTAATTGATTCAAAATCGTACTAGTGATTGGAAGTCTCATATCTTGATTTCTTCCCTTATGCACTGATTTCAGTACCTTATCAATAATGAATGAATCGGTTGGATCAGGCCAATTATTAATTTTGTGTGTAAAACCAATTGCTGATATGTATGTTGAGATAGAACTTGATGCAAGATCTTTGTTTTTCAAATGTGCTTTAAATAGTATGAGATCTGAACTAGTAAGTGGTAACTGAAATCTAATGCCATATTCTTCAGCAAAACTCTTATAGTGGATAATTGCTCTTCTATAAGTTTTTTGTGAGGAGTCAGATACGATGTTGTTAAAAATTTGATTTAAGGGTTTCTGTAGCTTGGCAAATCTGGTAGATTTGGAACTGGTTTGGGAACAGTGTCTGCCCATGGTGCTAACCGATGAAATTTCTGTACCTGTTGACGAGAAAGTGCATCTGCCAATACATTTTTTGAACCATATATGTGTTTTGCCTTAAAGTTCACATTGTTTCTCAAGCAGTGTAGAACTAGTCTCCTTATTAGGAACATAATTAACGCATCTTTAGATGTTTGTTTATTAATTACAGACACTAAAGCTATATTGTCTGTATGGAAATATATGCATTGGTTTTCAAATCGGTGGCCCCATATTTCAACTGCCAAGACTATGGGATATAGCTCTTAAATATATCTTAAACAATATTTTGTTTTTGCCATTTTGTGTCCCATTTGCCTAAGAACCACTGTGAACCAAACAAAGCACCATAACCGTATGTACCAGAGGCATCTGTAAACAAATGTAGCTGATCAGATGTTAACCAACGGTCTGATAAAATCAATGACTTCCCATTAAAATTCTTTAGAAAATTTTGCTATGTATTTAGATCTTGCTTAACTGATTTTTTCATTCGTATTCTATGAAAGGATTTTTTTACCCCAATTGTTAAGTCTATTAGTCTTCTCAGGAATGCCCTTCCTGGGATGACAACTGCACAAGCAAAGTTGAGTGTACCAATGATAGCTTGAAGTTCCCTCAATGTGATTTTTTCCTTTTGTAACACTACGGTTATAAGATTGTGACATTTAGCAAGCTTATCAATGGGAAGTCTAACTTCCATCAACCTAGTGTCTATTTCGTAACCAACAAAACCCATGACCTGGGATGGCTGGAATGTTTTTTCCTTAGAAATTGGTATACCCATATCTTTACAAATTGCAAGAAAACGTTCTAGTTTTTTCACACACCCATCTTCGGTTTTGTCGACTATCATGAAATAATCTAAAATATGCACTATGTTTGGAATAAGTACTTTATTTTTTGCGATCCATACAATTGCTGTGCTAAAATTCTCAAAAATTTGACAACTAGAACTACAACCCATTTGCAGATTTTTATCGTAATAGTATTTCCCCTCCCACATGAAGCCAAACAGTTTGTATTGTGATTCTATTATGTTTATAATTCTAAATGCACTGGATATGTCGGTTTTTGCACAAAAACGTTTTCTTCCTACGGTCTTAATCAGTTCTATTGCATCGTGAATGGAAGCATACTGTAGGCTGCATTTGTCTTGTGGTATGTTGTCATTGATTGATGATCCTTCAGGGAAAGATAAGTGGTGGATCATTCTATATGTCCCAGGCATTTTCTTTTCTGCTAGTTCCAAAGGGGATTATTGCATTTCTGTAAAAGGTTTTGAATCAAAAGGGCCAACAAATCTATTTGCATTAATTTCATTTTGAATTTTTTGTCTAACAATATCCGGTTTAGTCTTTGCTGATAATAAATTATCAACTGTATTATGATTAACAGAACCTCTGAATCCCACATCGAACCCATATTTGAACCCGTTAACTAAGTAATTGTACATTTTAATATTATATCCTTTTAACCAATATCCAAGCCTATCAACCTTAACTGGTGTATTGCTATTAGAATTATAGTTAACATCATTTTCTGGTGGGGACAGTTTTTTCTGTCCTTGGGGATGAGGTGTCGTCTCTGTTACTAGATAGGGAGGGTCCCCGAAAGGGCTGGTTATTCCGCCTTGTATCTTTTTTGAGTTATTACTGGTTTGTGTGAACTTATAAGGGAGCCGAACTGGTTTTTTGCATGTTGAGAATGAGTGATTGAAACCGCAATTGAAACATCTGTGTTGAAACTTGCATTTGTCACCAAACTTACAACCTAAACCCTTATGAAATGAAAAACATACTCCAACTGGCCAGCGAGTATTGCCACTTTTGTTGTTGTCATTCCCAGATTTAACATTTCCTTGCAATTTTGCTCTGAGATATAGTTCTAGGTGTGTACATCCCCATTGTGCTTCTCCTCTTTCAAATAATTTCCTGAATTCGATATCATAAAATTGCCAGTTCCCCCTTCTCTTGACATTTCCAGGATTATTTCCATATGGTGGGGAATTACAGACCCTAATTCAGGGTTTTTAGTGCAAATTATTGCTGTAAATTTATTCCAGGCTGATAGCCATTGGTTTAGAGTTAATGTTTATTTGTTTCGCTCTTCTGTAATGGACAGTTCGGGGTTGTCGGCCCCTTGAACAAGTTGTAATCTGTATTTGGTCTCATCATTTTCAAAGAGGGAATGGAAGTCGATGTACTTTCCCACCCATATCTGTTGTTTTATTCTATCCGGTATGTTTCCCCCTGTTTTGAGGGGGCAACTGACAAAGGCTGATTGCCCCCCAACAATTTGTTTATCAACAGTTGGTTGTACAGCCAGAACCTCTGGGCAGACAACCACATTGTTATTGTCATGGTTTTGCTCTCCATTACATGTACCTTGGATGTTTCTGTTCAGAGTGTCCACATGATGTTGGACCTCAGCCTCCTGAACATCTGAATTGCCATTATTTCCTTTTGAAGTTATCTTGTCAAAAATGTCCTCCATCCTCCTTTCCATTCGGCTAGCTACCCTTTCTGTTACCCTATTGGTCAACTCCTCCATGACATCTGGTGATATAACTGTTGCATTATTTGGGGGGGTGGACGGCCTACTTGGTATAGCGGTTGATGTTTTCTTCCTCTGGGCGGCCGTCTTCATTTTCTTAATGGCACCTGCCACTCCATACGAGGATTGTCTTTTTGGAGGCATTGTCTGAAATATACTAATGCAAACTTAATACAATACTTTCAATCATAATAATTTTTTATTAGGACTATTTTGTTTTATTGAATTTGTCTATTTGCTTTTCTTTGTATTTCAGCTTGATTATTCATGTTAACCTTGTTTGAATAATTTAATCTGGACGATCATGCGTGGTTGCATGGGTGTTTTATTATAACAAAATGGGTCCTATCATGCAATATGGGATGCGTGGTTGTATGGGTGTTTTATTATAACAACATGATATCAAAAGACTTAATACAATTAAAAGTTACACTCTTTCATTGTACCATAAAGTCACTTATGCTGCACATAAGTGTATTTATTGTAAATCATTACAATTTTGGCATGTTGAGAGAAGTGTTAAATATAAAGCAAGGAGAGAGAAAAAAAGATCCCCAGACGTATAATTTCTTCCAAAAATTCATAAAATTAATCTAGAAATAAGTAATGAGGTATTGCGAACTGGTCAGCTAGCAGGACACATTAATGTTCGTTACCGACCAATCATCAATAATCCCGCGAGAGATACTTACTTGATCTAATTATAAATATAAAAAAGAAGAAGAAAATGAACGAAAAACAAATATGTAACACATCAACATACGACAACCACTGAATTACAGGCTCCTGACTTGGGACAGGCACGTACATACAGAATGTGGCGGGGTTAAACATGTAAGCGGGATCCCCCCCCCCTAACCTGGGACAGTGGTGTAACAGTACAACATAAGAACGAACTATAAAAATCAGTTGGAAAAGGCTTAACTCATCAGATGGATACAAACAGAAATACTACACAGAGTGGACGTGGCCGGGTACTTGTACATCACAACAACAAATAGACACTAAGTACAGATCCGAGAGTACTCGCAGTTACTGACAGCTAGTTCAAAGCCACTAACAACTAATAAATAATAAGAACTAAGCAAAACCAATAAGTCTCCCCAAACTTCGTTTGGGAGACTTAATTACATGTTGTGATCAAGTAAGAAGACAAGACACGTGACCTGGGACAGTATACCCAGGTGTGATTAGTTGAAATAGTTCGCTCCTATTTAATGAAAGTTATCCCCCTGCCGCATTGATACATTTTCAGAAGACGAAAAAGGCTGGGTGTTTGTATGGTTAGCCTGTTTGATAATTGAAACTTTCTATGTGGTACACAGTGATCTTGTCATATTACAACGAAGCCAGTACTTCTTGATCATTTTATTTTATTATGTATATTTGCATTTAACAAATTATTTTTTTGTTTTACTTTGTGACACGAAAACTTCCGTATCCAAATCAAAATCAGGTAAAAAAAAATGATAAACATATAGACATCTTTTGTTTCATTCTTATACACCCAAAGCATTACTAAAATTGGTATTGAAGTTTTGATATAAAACGTGGCATTAGCAAAAAGATTCTAAGCAGTCTGGACCTTGAAAATAAATATTTATCATAGACCCTTGGAAACTACGTTTCAAATGATGTTCGCGTAACCATTATAAGATTTTTTTTGAGTGAAAAAAATAGTCAGGCCAGGAAAAATAAAGAACCTGTATGATGACAAGAAGATTTTCGTTGACGTTTTAAACAAAAAAATATCTTAACACATTGCTGAGAGGATGATAGAGCAGATTGTTAACCCGCTTGTCAATTTGTCGTTTTAACCAATCAAAATATTGCATTTAGACGTGAAGTATAGTAGAATGAATTTCATAACAGCGTGGACATTGACACATGGTAATTAAATATTATCGTGTGTATCACTGGCTGTCGACAACAAAGACTTCACGCGATTACAGTATGTCAGGGCTCAATGGGGATATAACGTGAGTGTACCCAAATTGCACCTATTTTGACAGTTTTTTTACCTACGTTTATTTATTATCCAGACAAAAGTTTCCATTATGTGTTTATTTTGTATAAAAATCAGGCCATTAGTTTTCTCGTTTGAATTGTTTTACATTTGTCATTTCGTGGCCTTTTAGATCGATCTATGCGTTCACATTTAAAGTTAGATCGGTTCACTTTAGATCGATTCAAACTAAACTACCTCTTTTGGTGTTTTAGTTTAGACCGATTCAAGATCGATTCAAAGCGTTCACATTGGGCTTAAATCGATCTGAAGTGAACCGATCTAGTTTAAATCGATCTAAAAGTCTAAGTGTGAACGGGGTCTAACATTTATCATTTCGGGGCCTTTTATATATAGCCTACTATGCGGTATTGGTTTTGCTCGTTGTTGCGGTCGTCTGTACCAATAGAAGCAGATTTGTCACATGCTTATTTGTTTATTTGGTTATGTTTTTGTTTTGGAGCGTTTTCAATTTCTGATGATATAAACACAAGTATTAGTTTTCGTTCATAAATTTGCTACATATTTCAACCAAATTCAATTGTAAAAAAATATATAACATGCTCATATTAAGTGAAAACAAAACTAATTGATAACAAAACTTGACCAAATAAACAAATATACTTTAGACGATTCAGCGTCTTTTATCAGCACCTTGTTTGTTAAAAAAGGCGAAAGATACCAAAGGGTCATTCAATCGTCTAAAAGAAATAATCCACAATGCTTTTCAATATAAAAATGATAGCATACGCTATAAATTTATTACTTTGGCATATTTTGTTAATAGTGAACAAAAAGCTAAAACATGCTAAACAGAGGAACACGTGATCAGTATGCTGGAGTTTTATTTGTTGACTTTGGAGGTAGACTTTTTCAACAAGTTGTCGACATTCCTATGGGAACGAATTGTGCGCCACTCCTTGCCGACATCTTCTTATTTTCATATGAGTCGGAGTTCCTTCAGACCCTTGTCAAGAACAAGAAGATCAAAGAAGCCAGATCATTTAATTTCACATTCAGATATATTGATGATGTTCTTTCCATTAACAATCCAAACTTTTCTGATTATTATATCCTCCAGAACTAGAAATTAAAGAAACAACGGACACGGCTTCCTCCGCCTCATTTTTAGACTTATACCTCGAATTTGACATAAGTGGTCTTCTCAGTACCAGAATGTATGACAAACGGGACGATTTTAATTTTGAAATTACCAATTTCCCCCACCTTAGTGAGGGGGCGGACAGGGTAAAGGGAGACAGGGAGAGAGGGGTGGGAGGAAGGAGAGAGTGGGCGGGAGAAAGGAGAAAAGGGAGACAAAAATGTATATAAAAAAATTATAGAGTGAGCCGGAAAACAATTATTTTATAAAATTAGTTAATAAAAAGCTTCAAGAAAGTGCTAATAAATGTCATAGTAATGAAAACGACCTCATAAATACTCCGAGCGTCGTCACTAATTCATTACGGGCCATTACGGATTTATTCGGTCCGACAAGATATGGCTATGAACTGTATGGGAATAGTTTATGCTTAATAAATATACCAAATATGAGTGGATGTTTTGTACTGACCTACAGTATGAATTGTCTATTAATTTCACATTCAGATATATTGATGACGTTCTTTCCATTAACAATCCAAACTTTTCTGATTATTATATCCTCCAGAACTAGAAATTAAAGAAACAACGGACACGGCTTCCTCCGCCTCATTTTTAGACTTATACCTCGAATTTGACATAAGCGGTCTTCTCAGTACCAGAATGGATTGTATGAATATGTAGCTGACCATGCAGCAGGAATATTGCGGATTGATTTTAATTCCAAAGTTTCAACTGCAATTTTGAAATCTCAAACTGAACACTGTAGCCAACCAATGTTGGAAATGATTTAATATATTCGAATGTTACAAAGAGAAAACGTTATAGAATTAAAGAATATGAAGAAGCAACATCTGAGAATCAACTTGATATAGCTGTTTTTGCTGGTACAGGAACTGAAGGGAATGATGATGGACTTAGTCATCTTAAACTAAATATCATATTCATATACATATGCACATTCATGGCTCTACAATCTGTCGATACCTGTATCTTGGTATTGCAATATGTCATGTTTTTCTCTGACTGTTTATGACATCTTTACACTAAATCCATTGGATGTTAGATGTGTACTGATTGATATTTTAGTCTTAGATGCATGATTTTTTTATTAGTTGTTTATATAATTGGCTTGAACTAGCTGTCAGTAACTGCGAGTACTCTCAGATATGTACTTAGTGTCTTTTTGTTGTGGGGATGTATAAGTACCCGTCCACGTCCACTCTATGTTTTTGTTAGTTTTATTTCTATTTGTATCTATCTGGTGAGTTTAGTCCTTTTCAACTGATTTTTATAGTTTGTTCTTATGTTGTACTGTTACGCCACTGTCCAATGTTAGGGGGAGGGTTTTGCGCCTTCAAACGAGTTTAACTCCGCCACATTCTGTATGTGCTTGTCCCAAGTCAGGAGCCTGTAATTCAGTGGTTATTTGTCGTTTGTTGCTTTGTGACATATTTGTTTTTCGTTCTTTATTTTGTACATAAATTAGGCTGTTAGTTTTCTCATTTGAATTGTTTTACATTTGTAATTTCGGGGCCTTTTATAACGGACTATGCGGTATGGGTTTTACTCATTATTGAAGGCCGTACGGCGACCTGTAGTTGTTAATTTCTGTGCCATTTGGTCTTTTGTGGAGATTGGTCTCATTGGTAATCATACCACATCTTCTTTTTATAATTAGTCACGAATGCCAGTTTTCTCAGCCGTCAGGGGTTTGCAGTGAAGGTCTTTTAGTAGTTGAATGGTTCGAAGAATTTCAGGATCATAACATCACTTTCAGCACTGAACAATTATTTGACAACACTTAACAAACTTTACACGTCATTTTCTGTGCATTGTGAAATATTGGGGAGCGGTCATAGTGACAACATCAAACGATCTATCGCTGAACTTAAAGATATTGAAAAGTTTTTAGAACAATGTTCAGCAGAAGCCAAAAACTTGCTTAGTCTTAGAATAAATTGCTTACAAGGGCCCCATGATATGCCAGCCAGTAAAACAATCAAATCAATTCAGATGCTACGAGAAATGTTGCAGTGAGTCCCTATTGGAACAACTGTCTGGTATCGATTCGGATTACTTGAGAAGAGTTGATATTAATTCAGTGCTTACTTTGGTAAGTGAGCAATTACATTGCATGTTGAGACTACGGACAGAGACTCCGTCAGTTCGTGACTGCGCTAGGGATTTCGTAAGAGGTATAATTGAATGTATTAAGAAAGTTTCACTCTGTGGGTTCCCCTATTTTACGTCAAAGAAAAAAAATCTGGATATGACGTACCAAAGCAATATTTATCTATTGAACAATTTCCACAGTTTAAACGTGAAAAATCTCCTAGCTGCTTTTACAACAGAAAAAATGAACATTATTTAGTTTAGAGAGTAATATGAGAAACTTAAGGCGTTCGACAGCGTAGTGTTCGGTCAGACACAACAAAATTCGTTGCTGGGACTATCCCAATGAACACGTACCAAAACAACATTCCACCATAATGTTCTCCAATCGAGTTGCTTGTTTCTGATGTTCATGAAGTCCCAACTGTAGAGGTACTACCTACGAGACCAACAAACCAAGAACGACCGTCGGGTGATGACCAGGTGGAAGACATTGTTTATGAAGAAAATGATTTGTTGGCGATCATGATGGATGATCAGTTGTGTTTAGGAAAAGTCACAGCTCGTGTCTTTAACACCTCACCATTTTGTAATGTTATGTTGTATAAAGAAGAAAGCGGGCTTAATTTTCATAAAGACACAATGAGAGACATACATGTACCAATTGACACCGTTTTGGAAGTAATTGCGCCAACTTTGTTTTTTCTTACTGTTTACACTTTAGACGAAGACATTTAAAACAGACTTACAAATGCAATGCAAAGCTTAACAGTCAGAGAAAAAGTTATTGAGGTTATTAAAGCAGAAGAAACAACACTTCTATCTTGTGAAAGGACAAGACGGGGACGAGCCATAAAAAAACCAAAACATTTGATCGGTTTCTATTAAATTAGCTTCCTATACATTAGTTTTTCATGTTTGATGGCGGGAGACAAGATAAAGGGGTGGGAGAAAGGAGAAAGTTGGCGGGAGAAATGAGAAAGGGGCGGGAGAAAGGAGAACGGTACCCTCTGTCCGCCCCCACCATAGTAGAAATATACCAACTTCACCTGCATATGGGATATACATTTCCCAACTCATTCGGTATTCAAGAGCTTGCAGCTGCTACCCAGACTTTATAAAACGTCACCAGTGTCTGAGAAGAAAGTTGATGAACCAGGGTTATGTCAAAGAACGTCTCGTCCTTTTTCTAAATACGTTCATCGGAAGATATCAAGAACTTGTTGATAAATATTCCGTATCAACTTCACAAATACTACATCATCATAATGATGGTCTTGAAGTATAGATTTTAGATACTGACGTTGTTTATCATCTTAATTACGTGTTATATTGTTTTTTATTTGTCTTTGTAAATTAGTAACCTTTACTGTTTAGTCCATTTTTGGTAATATCCTTTTGGCGTGGCTCGGTACTTATGCATCCCGCCAATGTGTTGTTGTGCTGTGGTCATTTTTTGTATTCTTGTCTTTCATTTTTGCTTATGTGCTCTGTCTTTATGCCATTTTGTTTTTCTTTGTTGACATTTTTGTTTGTTTTTATAGTGATTAAGATTATAACACAATGTTGACCTGCTGTACCCCTATTTTTGACATTTTTACCTATTATGTCTGTTTTGTTCACATATTGTTGTCAATACAATGGAATTTTATGCGACTGTCATACAAGTGAGAGGTTTAGCTAGCTATAAAACCAGGTTTAATCCACCATTTTCTACACAAGGAAATGCCTGTACCAAGTCAGGAATATAACAGTTGTTTTCCATTCGTTTGATGTGTTTCAGCTTTTGATTTTGCTATTTTTTAAGGGACTTTCCGATTTGAGTTTTCCTTGGAATTCGGTATTTTTGTTATTTTACTTTTCAACTCATAAGTCAAAAATAAACTGACAACGCCATGGTTAAAAAAGAAAAAGACAAACAGACAAACAACAGTACACAAAACACAACATAGAAAACTAAAGACTGAGCAACATGAACCCCACCAAAAACTGGGGATGATCTTAGGTGCTCCGAAAGGGTAAGCAGATCCTGCTCCACATGTGGCACCCGTCGTGTTGCTCATGTAAGTACAAACCCGGCGATAAGTCTATTGCGGTAGGTCACATTCGGGGAAAAGGGGACGAGATTGTAGTTACGACAATTTGAACATACCCGTCGTCATCTGTGACAGATATTCCATAACGGTCAACCAACTCGTGATAGCGTTAGTAAATATTCATGAAGGGATGATTTCAACTTCACCACTCAGTAATTGAACCTCTTGGGCATGGTTTAATAGCTTCCGTGTGAGTAGCAACCCTTTATCAAGGAAATCATGATAGGAAATACAAGCCCTGGAATATCGTATCAACTGGGAGATATATATACTCCGTATGCAGGCGCTGCTGGAATGTTGCCGCATAGAAATGGAAAGTTCACAATTGGGAAGCTGAACCTTAGTCATCTCTTTTGTCGTAAAGTTTTTGTTTTCAGACCGTTTGAACCCTCATAGTCAATTTCTAGATGCAAGTCAAGATATGAGTCAGACTCATCTTTATCTGATGTATCATTGATCTCAAGTTCGACATAGTCACCAAATTTTGAATTATTTAGTGAGAGATTCAGAAGGTCATCTATATAACGGAAAGTGAAGTTAAACGGGATACTGCTAACTTATTTTCTTTCTGCGTAAGAAGTTCCTGTATGAGTCAGCCTCATATGAATAAAGGAACAAATCGGAAAGAAGAGGAGCACAGTTGATTCCCATTGGAATGCCGGTTGATTGTTTTAAAACACGTCCTCCAAACGTAGCAAAAATATGCTTTATACTGATGGACAGGCTATATCATTACGGGCTAAATCTGAATTTGTGGAACATTATCGAAGAGCTATATAGCGGCGTAACATCAACAGTAAAATGGAAAGGAGAAACAAGTACAAGCTTTGATATACACCAGGGCGTGCGTCAAGGAGGTGTCTTATCTACTCACCTATATAAGGCCTACATAAATGAACTGCTTCTTGATCTGCAAAAACGAAATCTAGGTTCTCATATAGGCAACAATTATGTGGGATGTCCTACTTGTGCAGATGACATCGTACTTTTATCCCTCAATAGAGAATAATTGCAAGAAATGCTGAACATTGTCGATAATTACTCAAAAGACCATCGATTTAACATCCATCCTCAAAAGAGTAATGTTATAATAAAGACTGGAAATAAACGTAAAGATCCTGAAGATAGCGATGCTTTTAAAATGGGGAACAATGATTTAAATTGTTCTGATCGTACAACTCATCTCAGTAGGGCTCACAAGATCAACAAAAGATGAAACCAGAATAAATGTAGATGATCGCATCAGTTTAGCCAGAAGAACGTTGTACTCTCTCATTAAGACGGGTGTACATGGCTCAAATGGCTTAAATCCTAAATCATCATACAGGATCTACCAAGCATACGTTCTACCAAGGCTACTATACGGGCTTGAAACTCTGCATGTGAACTCTAAAGAAATGGCGCTTCTATCAAGCTTCCACCTCGATATTTTGAGAAAACTAGTCTCTTCCTAAAAGGACAGCATGTGCATCAGTATACCTACTTCTGGGAGCTCTACCGCTTAATGCTGAAATTCAAAAAAGACAACTTAGCCTCTTATTTGGTGTTCTCAATAGAAACAATGAAACTATTAGATCACTAGCTATGCGTCAATATATGTCCGGAAGATCAACAAGCTTCTTCACCAAAACAGCAGAAATTTTAGAGATGTACAATCTACCTTTCTTTCTTGAATTATTTGAAAAGAAGTATACAAAAATAGAATGGAAAAGACTGACAAAATCAGCAATAAACGAACAGTGGACTAACAAACTACGCCTAGATTGTGAAGAAAAATCAACTCTACAAAATTTAGCAATTTCGAACTTAGGAATAGGTGTCACACACCCTGTTTGGGCTACAGTTCCTCATCAGTCTCTGACATCAGAAAAGAAATTACAAAAAGCCGCATGTTAACGGGAACTATCTATTACAAGCTCATAGATACAGATTTAACCAGGCTGAAGTAGACCCGATTTGTCCAAACTGTAGAACTGAAACAGAAGACCTATGTCATGTGTTAACAACTTGTCCATTGTATATGAACATCAGGATGGCATTATATACTCCAATTAAAAACTTTATATTGAGTATTATATCTGAAACAAAATGGGCAACTCACTTCAGTAATCGTGATGCAATATGTACACTTATAGTAGACTGCCAGAATTTTGCAAATCTGGACCAGGAACATATATATTGTTCCCAGTCTGGACATTATACCGAACAACACAGAAATTCTTGGAAAGATTGAAAATATGTCCAGAATAATACTGCTATGAAATTCACAAAAAGAGATTATCCGCCGAGATATAACAGGCTTCCCTGGGTCTCACAGCTCCCCATAAAGACACCAATGACAATATTTACCACCATGTGTCTATGTGATATATATTATAAATAGCAAAATAGTTGCCGTTAAAAACTTTAGTGTGATCTATGATGCTTAACTATCCGCAGCATTAATATCTGCTTGCTTACCTCTAATATACAACATATATATAAGCCTGAATGTGTGTATAGCTAGTCTGTTTAAATCTGAGTACAATGTAGAACTAACTTTTATAACGCAAAAATATATTATTGCTTATTAACATTATCTAGAAAATATCCGTCCGTAACATCTTCGGAATGCATAGTTTTTTAGGCTTGGTCTACTAGGCTTTCATATGAATGATGACTTTTAAAACATAAACTCTATCCAGTAAATTCAACAGCCAAAATAGTTCATTGATTTTATTAAGCTAGACATTGCTTTTATCATCGAACCTGCATCCTGGACAACGTATGGGTTATCCGTGTATATAATATGTACATTTCTGCCAGTAAATAAATTTTGTGCATGTGCAACGTTATGGTGGAGGATTTCTTTACAACATTTTAAATTTGGAATAAATTGTGAATATGTTAACATTTTAAAAACTAATCCGTTAAGGGAACACAGCTAGCTGTGTGTGCTCCAACGCTGGAGGGATCTACATAAAGAAGAAGAAGAAGTTGTCAATCGAGAAATCAAGCATCTTGATAATGTCAGTTTGAGAGCATTTTTTGTTTGAATCAGAGCAAAGGATTTGTATAACTATACAAATCCTTGATCAGAGTTATTTTTTACTAGAGATTGCACAATTAAAGATCTCCCATCCAGACCCTCATGAATTATTTGTTTATTTTTGTTTTGTTATTACAGTACGACTTTTGTTGTCTATAATTTATTAAAGCCACTCAAAATCACATGGAACAGTGTAATATAAATGTACCGGATGACGTCATATTTCATGTGATAGTGACAAGTGCGCATGTTTCACGGAAGCTGTCAATCGGCCATTATAATTTTCCACCTGTAAATAAAGTAAATCTTTCGCAGATGACATCCGTATAGCAATCTCATTTGGCAATTAAAGTAAAGAACAGATACTGCGAAAATGTCAGATTTTGACAGTAATCCATTCGCTGATCCAGAAGCACAGGCAAATCCATTTTCCGTAAGTCGTTTTGACAGAAATTCTATGCCAACACACCGGAAAACAGAAAGCACACACATCCCCTATTTACATTTTTTACTTTATAGGGTTTAACATTATTCTTTGTAATCTGTGAAGACATCTTGTTGTTATATCATAATTTCAAAGTCTTGCACGACTGGCTTTTTATAAACTGATTTCACAAACACAGTGAACGGTGACACTACTTCACAACTAATACTAGTAATAGTAATAAAGAACACCTTACATTTTAACTGTACATACATACTTTATTTTAACTGTACATACTTTGAAGTATTTAGCTGTTCATCATGCTAGAGTATCTACACTCAAAATTAGTCCACTCCTGGACGGAAAGATAGATAGATAACCAAAGACTTTACAGCCTTTGCCAGATAATAACCATCGATACTACGATAGTGTTTCCGACAGCTTTTAAAAAGGGCAGGGTAATTTTTTCTCCGAGGTCAGCTTGATCGTTTTCAAAGGGCGGTCTGCTCACCCTTTCCCGACTGCCACCCTGTGCCCTTTTTCTGACACCATGCCCTTTTCGCATGTCCATGACTTTATTGTCGTAATATTTTGATGAAAATACTATAATTCTACCTGTCTTCATGTTTCTGACAAGTTTATGACCCTCGGCTAATTAACATTAATAGCAGGTGTTATAAGTTGTGATTACAGGTAATCCACTTATTGCCATCGGATTGGTCACTAATCAGTAATCAAACATCATAATTGACCATTATAATTATTTTTCAAAGTAAAATCGGTCAGTCAGCATTTCAATTTCAATATTTCTAATAAGACCAGGGCTCACGCTACCAGGCGACTAGGGCGAAGAAGTCGCTTTCCCATCTGACACTTCGCTTTGCCTGACCCTCAAAAG
This sequence comes from Mytilus californianus, assembly GCF_021869535.1. NCBI lineage: Eukaryota > Metazoa > Mollusca > Bivalvia > Mytilida > Mytilidae > Mytilus > Mytilus californianus. The sequence goes on along the minus strand of NW_026262679.1, from coordinate 22,578,123 downwards.
CGAAAACAAGTCGCCCTGTTGTTTACGATAATCGCTTTCGTCATCGGACATTTTCAATTTTTACCAAGTTGATAAAACATCAATTTTTTATTGATTATTAAAGAAATTTAGACATAAACGATTCATTTTCTTAAGAAAAGAGTTTTAAGCATTGACTTTACAGTGTGTAGCAGGTTATTTAATAAAAAGACAACTTTTTATCACTGCATGCACTTCCGGTACTTGTTACTCAGAGAGCGTACATCAATCTAACTTTCGGCGGCAAAATAAGTTTGTTACTTCATTTGAAAGTGATAAAAGTTGCCTCCAGTAAATGTTTAATCCATTTATTGCATTAAAAACGTCATATTCCTTTCCAAATAGCTTGTCAAACATCGTTTATTTTTTTAAATTTTCTTCGTCCGCCATTAACCGTTTACTAACTATGGATCGGAACCGGACCAGCTATGACCGAAATCCGTATTTTTACAATAATAACTACAGACGCATGAATGGAACAGCTGACAAAAGGAAAAATTACGCATTCCACACGCATTAACAGACTTTTGGTTAGATCTAATTGATTAATGTATATAATTCCATATAATTTATATGGATTGTTTCAAAATATTGATTAAAGTTGCTTAACTACTAATATCAATATATTATGGCCCAGCTTAACTTTGTATATCTTTTGATGAGAAACACTGAATTTCATAAACATGATAAACAAGATAGTTTTTAATTGAATTGTAATTCATATATTATAATTTCTTTTCCTTTTTGACATAAAAAAAATTCTTTTTAGTGCTAGATATTTAGTTGGTAGTTTCTCACAAGAACCTAAACTTAAACAACTTTGAATTTGAACTGTTAATTTAATTGTATACTCAGACATGAATTGAACAATATAAAAAGAACATTATTTACATATGACCCTTTATACTATAGTAAAATCAAAACATAGTAGCGCAGCACGCGAAGGAGCACTTCTCTTTCAAATCTCACCACTTCTCCCTATCAGTTTCAAAAAGAGAAGTCACTTCTCCCTATGATTCTGAAGTAGTGTGAGCCCTGTAAGACCACAATTTGCAGTTCGTTTACCATGTTTATCCATTGATGTTTTTATACTTTTACACAAGTTATTATCCTGAAACTAGAAATAGATTCGTCAGTTGAACAAAAAGTCAAAATTGTTTATCCCCGGAGCGTTCACATTTTAATTTCAAAATTTCTCATACGATCACTTAGTGCAGGTTGGATGACATAGTTTCGTCATTTGAACGTATTTTCGTTACATTCAAAACAATCGCAAATATTTTCAAGAGTCAAACATGTGCTTTCTTTATCATGTACTGCGCATGCGTGACCGTATTTTTATAAATTTAATAGACACTAAAACGTAAAATACGAAATCATTTAGTATCAAATTAAATGAGAGAGACAAATATATTTCTACTGAGCAACTTGATAATTTCCTGCCTTTTTGTTAAACACAAACCAATCTGTAGATGTCATGAATCCGGATTCATTCTAAATTTATTATCTACTTGTCACTTCCTGTTTTCATTTCGTTTAAAAATCGAAAGTAAACGTGATCTACTCTTGATAAATTTAAAATAGACAGTCATTTTAATCGTTCAAAGTTTATAAAAATAAATTCCAAATATTGATTTCAACGTTTTTACAGGGATAGTGATAATGCAGTGTAATATTCGTAACAATTTCATTTATACTGTGATACCTGGTTTTAAAAAAGAGGAACCCAACTTTTGGTGATTAGGATGTCCTGTAAAAATAACTGAAATTGTGAACCAAATTTGCGGATCCTCGTTCTAATCTTTTATTTATGCATCACACCAGTCAAGTCATGCCATGACTGCCTACATTTGTAGCATGCTTAAGGTCTTCAAAGATCCTGATCCTGGCCTTAGGCATATGTATAGCTAGTAATATACGTCCTTGGTCCCTTACTGTTACCCAAAATAAGGCTGATTTTCATCTCACGTAAAAGTGACTAAAGCCCTCAAAACTCCTAGCTGAAACCCCTGCTGTTTACATAAGACAATGTTTGTCATGCCCTTTTTATAAGACCGCAACAAATATTTTGGGATCGTATAATGGTATGATGTCTGCGTCGTCCGTGTCGTCGTCCGAAGACACATTGGTTTCCAGACAATAACTTTAGTTTAAATTAATGGATCTCTATGAAATTTTTTAAGAAGGTTCAATACCACAAAAGTTGGGATTGATTTTGGGGATGATGGTCCCAACCGTTAAGGAATTAGGGGTCCAAAACAAACATTTTTCTAGTTTCAGGATAATAACTTGTGTATAAGTAATTTGATTGCTCTGAAATTGTACAACAATGTTTAATACCACAAGTAGAAGGTTGGGATTCATATTAGGGGTTATGGGGCAAACAGTTTAGGAATTAAGGGCCTAAAAGGGGGCAAAAACAACAATTTTTGTAGTTTCCGGACAATAACTTGTGTGTAAGTGTATGGATCTCTCTGATATTGTACCATAAGGTTCCATATCACAAAGGGAAGGCTGGGATTGAGTTTGGGGGTACTTTCCTCAAACGTAGGAATTAGGGGCCATGAAAGGGCCAAAAACATGAATTATTCTAGTTTCCAAACAATAACTTGTGTTAGGTGTGTATGGATCTCTCTGAAATTGTACTACAAGGTTCCAAACTACAAAAGAAAGAATTGGATCAAGTCTTGGAGTAATTGCTCTAAGGGGGGATTCCAAAAGGCGCTGGGGTCCAATTTTTTTAAGGAATTCATATTTTTTCAAAAATTTTCAAATTTTGTAAAAGTTTCAAGAAGTAATCTTCAATTGCACAGTATAGGCAATAGATTTGTAAGATCTTTTACCACATTTATTTTGTGTCAGAAACCGATATTATGTCAAAAATTTGATTACAATCAAAATTCAGACAGTATCAAGCTTGAATATTATATCCAAATTTGCCCCAACTGTTCAGGGTTTGACCTCTGCGGTCGTATCAGGCTGCGCTCAGCGAAGGATTTTATTGAATTATCAATCCGCATGCTAAAGTGCCCTTTTCATGATTGGCTCCCTGCCCTTTTGAAATCCTAGCTGGAACAATGGTTTAATTTTTACTTGTTCCTGTTTGGGGGTCCAGATTTGCAAATATATTTTACTTGATCCTGTTTGGGGGTACAGTTTTGCAAATATCATTTTCATTAGATAATAATTTATTTTTATTCATCCTATAAAACTACACACAATTTGTATAATAGATTTTTACAATTAACTAAATATACACATTTGTACATGTATTTGGATTAGGACAATGTATTTACATAATTTTTTCATGCAATAATTTTCACCTTTTATCAAGATAACAAACATGTGGTAATTATCAACTAACAAAATTATAATTGGAATGACAGATTAATTTTTGATTTTGGGCCCAGTTTTCAAGTTGGTCCAAATCAAGGTCCAAAATTAAACTGTGTTTCATTTCAACATTAATTGAATATATATAGGGTTCTTTCAAATGCTGAATTTAAACGGTTTTACCTGTATTTAAATTTGGATTTTTGGGCCCAGTTTTCAAGTTGGTCCAAAATTAAACTTTGTTTGATTTCGACAAAAATTGAATTTATGGATTCTTTGAAATGCTGAATCAAACCATTTATTTAGAGATTTTGGATTTTGGGCTCCTTTATCAAATTGGTCCACATTGAGGTCCAAAGGGTCCTAAATTAAACTTTTGTTTGATTTCATCAAAAATTGAATTCTTGGGGTTCTTTGATATGCAGATTCTAACAATGTACTTAGATTTTGGATATTGGACCATGATAGGTAAATGTCCAGTTTCAAATTTTTCAGTTCTTTGACCACATTCATTTTGTGTCAAATATTCAATCACAATCTAAATTCAGAGCTGTTTTAAGCTTAAATGTTGTGTCCATACTTGCTCAACTGTTCAGGGTTCGACCTCTGCAGGAAAATACGGTTTGCTGTCACTCTGACAGCCTCTTGTTGGTATATGGAATCCTTACAGGGTCTACATGTTTGTCAAACATGGTTCACCTGACCTTGACCCCTTGTCATGGATAAGTTATCAAGGTTAAGTTGTGTGGTCAAGTTCATATCTCCTATATGATATACAATAGATCAATTATATTTGGTGTATTTAATTATTGTAAGCCAATGTAAGATGTACTTGCAATGTCCACCTGACAGGATCTATCTGACCTTGGACTCCTTTTTCTGCTTGATTGGTCACTGTTAAGTTTCATGTTTAATGGTTCAACTACCTGGAACTCTTTTAGTTTTACATGGATCATTGATAATGTTAAGTTTATGTGATACTAACTTGTAGTAAACCTTTATCTTAAAGACTTTCAACATAAATTTATTCATGACCAGTAAAGCAATCAAGACAAGCATGTTTAACTTTAGTAGATACATGTAGTTGTCTCATTGGCAATCATACCACATCTCCTTATTTTTATAAGACAAACAAACATGTGTACTCTTGTCTCAAATTTACAATGCCTTGATCATGTGGTATCCTATATCATCTGACAGAACAATTCCTCAAGTCTTACAAAGCTTTTAAATTTATAACAATTTGAATAATACTGACCACTTGCCAGAAAATGAACACAGATACATGCTTTCTCTGTGATGTTTTTATACGACCGCAAAAAATTTTGCGGTAGTATATATAGGTATCACGTGGTCGTCGTCCGAAGACATTTGGTTTCCGGACAATAACTTTAGTATAATTAAATAGAAATCTATGAAATTTAAACACAAGGTTAATAACCACATAAGGAAAGTTGGGATTGATTTTGGGGGTTAAACCTAACAGTTTAGGAATTAGGGGCCAAAAAAGGGCCCAAATAAGCATTTTTCTAGTTTCCAGACAATAACTTGTGGAACGGTGTATGAATCTCTCTGAAATTATACCACAAGTTTCCATACCACAAAGGGATGGTTAGGATTGACTTTGGGGGGTTATGACTCAAACCTTTTAGGAAATAGGGGCAGAAAAGGGGGGAAAACAAAGGTTTCCTGGGACAATTTAAAAGCAGTGTAAGGGAGGTAATCCAAACATTTAAAGTACAATGTTGTGTATGTTTGGATTTACCTCCTTTACCCTTCTTTTAAATTATCTATAAAGAAATTTTGTATTGTCTTGAGGTGATTAACTGTCAATTTATTTTTAGAAGTTATTAATGAAGGAATATTAATTTTAGCCATGATTATGTATGTAATTTTCTATTTTAAGACTTTTATGATGTATTTAAATTGGTAATTATGGTTGCAAACTCTATTGGAAATTTGAATTGAGATAATGACCATATCTTGCATGTCTTGAGGGAAAGAATTTTTTTTTTTGGAAAAAGGGGTGGGGAGGGGGGAGTAAAAAAGAAATTAGGGAAGGGGGGCAATCTTTTCTCATTTCTGATTTCAGAAATTTAAAGGGGGGGTGGGCAATTCGCAACAGCATAGTGTATTGCACAAAAGCAAAAATATTGAATATAAATTCAAATCATATTCCCAATTCTAAGTTCTTTGACTACAGTTATTCTGTGTCAGAAACCTATTATTTGTCAAATATTTAATTACAATCCAAATTCAGACCTGTATCAAGCGCGAATATTGTGTCCATTTTTGCCCAACTGTTCAGGGTTGGACCTCTGCGGTCGTATCCAGCTGCGCTCAGCAAAGCATTTTATTTTCTCTATAATGTTTGCTTTATATTACAGGATCCTTCTGTACGTCAAGCTACTGGTGGAAATGTTGGTACAAACCAGGGTACAATGGATGAGTACAATCCATTTGAGGATGGTAATAAAACCCGTCCAGCAGCAGGAGTAAGTTTAATTTCAGGTCAAATTTAGATGGATTTGAAATGTTTGGTATCAACATAGTTTGATTATGCTAGAGAAAACTGAATTAAAATAATGTTTATATATTTCACACATTATCAGAATCAGTCAAAATTCAACATTTAAATATGTAAAAATTTTCATTGTGGGTCAAGGAAATGCTAGGAGATAAATTTGGACTGCCTCTGAGCTCTGGATGAACTGACATGTTGGTGTTAGAGGAGCAAATTGATTTGCCTTTGCAACAGCTGGTCAGTAGTATAATTAGCCCCATAAGAGTTATTGCAAGGATTTTGAGTTCATGGAATATAGCATTCCTCAACATTAAAAGTGCCCATTCTGAATTGACTTGTCTCAGTTATCAGAGTATTTTAGATATACATCTCACACAGCTTAAGGAACAGCAACTCTGCATGGATCTGACTGTTATTAGGTAAATACCATGTACCCATAGATCTTAACCCCATTCATGCTTTTCTTCCTAAGAGTTGCTTTTTGTGGTAAATGTATACATATACTGTCTAGATGTATATGTATACATCATTTTTATAATCATTAATGATAATGGTCGTTTGGACAGTTGGTATTTTGGAAATGATTTATATCCTGATAAAAGGGGTTTATCTTTTTTCCCATATCATTTGGATTAGTTTGGTTATTAGTTAAAATAGTGCATTGTGCAATAGTGTAACAAAGTCACCATCTGCATTTAAATATAACCTAACAAACAAATTTACATAAATAGTACATTGGAAGAAGATAACATACATGTAATCTAGGTTTACATTTTGTAAGGATTAAAATTGTATAAATTGATAATGTTCTATTTATAATTTGTAGTCAATGACTGAGCAGCCACTGTTAGATGTAAATATATGCCAAAGTCCCTGACTTTTACCTTTTTTAGATGAAGCACACCAAAATCCCTTATGAATATATTTTAATTTACATGCTTTTGTTATAAATAAAATTACACATGTTAAACATGCACTCTCTTTAAGATCCCTGCTTTAAACCTTCACTTTTAAAGGACTGTCATAAGCAATAAAAAAAGCCAATGGGGTAGAAATCACTTTTATGTCTTAGGACTATTCCAGAAAAAAAAAATATGTGTGTGGTAGGAGTAATGGAATGCAACAACAAAAAATGTAAAGGTTTAAAGGGATTTTTTGGAAAGCAGAAAAGTGAATACTGTATAAATTTGGCCAGTTAAATATCGGCTTTGAGCGTTCCTGATGAAGGTAAATGCAGAAAAACGCTTCAGATACATGAAATTTATAACATGTTGTTTTCATTTTTTGAATTACATTATATTAATAGTCAGATAATAACATAGTATAGTGGCTATGAGTGAAACATCCACCAACCAAACCTTTATGCATCTTTTTTCTGGAATAGCTCTAAGATAATTCTGCATTTTAAGGGTTTTTTCACACATGTATTAGTAAATTTTGGTATAAAGAGTCTTATTTATTAAGGAGTGCCATATATGATTTCAATGTGTCATTTGCAATAGCAAGTCGAGTCTGTATGTGAAAAATTTAAATGTTCAAAATACATTATATTTATAGATACATGTATTTATAACAACTGATAGCTGAACATTTGCATTGTAGTTTGTTCTGAATAATATAATATGTCAAGTTGTCAGTGCATTCAACATTTATAGGAGGCTTCCAAGAAGAGATTTTGTATACACATGTTTAAGTTTTTTCTTTATAAACATGTATCACATTCATAGGTGGGAATTTTTTACAGGTAAGTGATCCTCACAACTTTCCTTCAAATTTCAATTTAATTGTTCCGGAGTTAAAGGCTACATTCATAATAAATAATTTTACCTCATTACTTGATTCTTACATACATGTACATGCTCTAAAAATGTCTACATCAATTTTGTTTCCTAATTTCCAGGGAGCTGGACGTGGCTCAGTACCTCCCCCACAACCAGCTACACAGCCCGCTATAATGCAACCATCAGAAGAACCTCCACCCTATGCTGCCTCAGGGGCACAGAAAATTGATACATCAGATCTACAGAAAAGACAAGAGGTTGGTAGAATATGTTGTTTGATATAATGGAGAAGTTTAACATAATGAATACGAGTATTAAATCAAAAGTTACTTTTAACAAATATATGTAAGGACTCCCCCTTTTTATACGACCGCAAAAAATTTTTTGTGGTCGTATATTGGTATGACGTTGGCGTCGTCGTCGTCCGAAGACACATTAGTTTTCGCACTCTAACTTTAGTTTAAGTGAATGGATCTCTATGAAATTTTACCATAAGGTTCAATACCACAAAAGGAAGGTGGGGATTGATTTTGGGGGTTATGGTACCAACAGTTAAGGAATTAGGGGCCAAAAATAAGCATTTTTGTAACTTCCAGACATAACTTGTGTTTAAGTGTATGGATCTCTCTGACAGTGTACCACAAGGTTCCATATCACAAAGGGAATGCTGGGATTGATTTTGGGGGTAATTGCCTCCAAATTTTAGGAATAAGGGGCCAAAAAGGGGCATAAAACGAGCATTTTTCTAGTTTCATGACAATAACTTGTGTGTAAGTGTATGGATCTCTCTGACATTGTATCACAAGGTTCCATATCACAAAGGGAATGCTGGGATTGATTTTGGGGGTAATTGCTTCCAAATTTTAGGAAAAGGGGCCAAAACGGGGCCAAAACTAAGCATTTTTCTAGTTTCCAGACAATAACTTGTGTTCAAGTGTATGGATCTCTCTGAAATTGTACTGCAAGGTACCATACCACAAAGGGAAGGCTGGGATTGATTTTGGGGGTAATTCCCTCAAAATTTTAGTAATGAGGGGCCATAAAAGGGCAAAAAAACAAGCATTTTTCTAGTTTCAGGACAATAACTTGTGTGTAAGTGTATGGATCTTTATGAAATTGTACTGCAAGGTTCCATATCACAAAGGGAAAGCTGGGTTTGAGTTTGGAGGTAATTGCCCTAAACGTTTAGGAATTTGGGGCCAAAAAGGGGCCAAAAAACAAGCATTTTTCTAGTTTCCAGACAATAACTTGTGTTCAAGTGTATGGATCTCTCTGAAATTGTACTGCAAAGTACCATACCACAAAGGGAAGGCTGGGATTGAGTTTGGGGTGATGAATCATAAGGGGGTTCAAAAATTTGGGGGGGGGATTTTTTTTTCTTTAAAATTTTCCATTTTAAATTGGTTATTTCTGATTTATATATAAAAGCAAATAATAATGATATGGTTTGAATAGGTAAATTAAAATTTTTTTAGTTCTTAGACCACTTTCATTCTGTGTCAGAAACCTATGCTGTATCAAATATTTAATTACAATCCAAATTCATTGCTGTATCAAGCTTGAATGTTGTGTCCATACTTGCCCTAACTGTTCAGGGTTCGACCTCTGCAGTCGTATCAAGCTGCGCCTCAGCGAAGCATTTTATTTTTAATGTTTACTATGTCATGTATGTTGTTATACTTTAAGAGGGAAATTATGAAAGTTATTAAAAAGAAATGTTGGGTATATGCCAACAGCACAAATGTCCATAAGAGATCTAGAGATCAACATGCAGACTTTTAAAGTTAAGTTTCTTATTCATTTATACCAGTACGAAGTCAAAACGTTCTTACACAAAATTTAAATGGGGGTTATATATTTGTTCAAATAACGGGTTCGTTTTATTTTAATTTTTCAAAATTTTTTTTTTAAATACCCATGGTAAATGGAAGAAATGTATATACAGTACTCGCCTTTTGGATTTTTTACCTGTTTCACCATAGAATTGCAATTGTCCTCAATAGTTGTTTGAATGGTTCTAAGTAAAATTCAAATTGAATTGAAGATGGAAGAAAATTATTTAACACCTGTTTAGGTTGGGTTTAAATCTCCTTTGAATTTGTTGCACTTATTTAAACCGAGTTTTGCTACAATCATCCTCAGAAGTTAGGTTTCAAGAGGATTTTCCATGTTCCCATCCAAGGACCAACAACATGTACATGAGTAAAAGGCACCTTCGGTCATTTTCACTGCATATTTTCAACGTGTAAGGATGATTGTTACTATGATTTTTTTATCTCTGACTTCTTTCAACAATAGAAGCTTTGCTGTGCATGTTGTCATATGGACACATGTATTTGTTTGTCTTATTTTCCACCCTATTCCATTTTTTTGTACATGTGACTTTCATGTATTGCTGACGTTTACTAAAATTTTGAAAGTGAATAAGCCAAAATTGCTAGCTTAAAAAAAATCATTAAAGAGAGTGGTTTTGAGTCATATGACCTGTTATACAAGTTTAATAAGATAATTAAAGATGCACCTAGTATATGATAGTTTTGATTTATGTTGATATCTTTATTAGGAATTTATGTTGATATCTTTATTAGGAATTTATGTTGATATCTCTATTAGGAATTTATGTTGATATCTTTATTAGGAATTAGAGAGAAAAGCAGAAGAATTATCAAGAAAAGAAAGAGAAATGAGGAACATGCAGTATAATGGTATGTCTTTTTGTTGGAACTTATTTTCCAAGTGAGGTAGTAAGTTTTCAAGCAGCATATATATTTTTATTAAAATTTAGAAATTTTTGTACATGTATAATAACAGGCAGTTAAAATGTAGCTATAAAGAAGTTACAGTAAATAGAATGTATATTTACACTTAAAGTCGAGGAATTATCATATCTGTTCCTGTCATAGTGGAATTATGTTTGTAAAGATAATCACGTTGAAAGTTTTTATTACTGGGACTAAAAGTGTGTTCTCAAAATTAGCAATGGTTATTCTAGAATCAAGTTCATTGTATCATGTATATGTATCTTTTTTATCCAGATCGACAGAACAACTGGCCACCATTACCTGGATTTTGTCCTGTTGGTCTATGTTTTTATCAAGAGTTCATTGTATCATGTATATGTATCTTTTTTATCCAGATCGACAGAACAACTGGCCACCATTACCTGGATTTTGTCCTGTTGGTCTATGTTTTTATCAAGAGTTCATTGTATCATGTATATGTATCTTTTTTATCCAGATCGACAGAACAACTGGCCACCATTACCTGGATTTTGTTCTGTTGGTCCATGTTTTTATCAAGAGTTCATTGTATAATGTATATGTATCTTTTATATCAAGATCGACAGAACAACTGGCCACCATTACCTGGATTTTGTCCTGTTGGTCCATGTTTTTATCAAGAGTTCATTGTATCATGTATATGTATCTTTTTTATCCAGATCGACAGAACAACTGGCCACCATTACCTGGATTTTGTTCTGTTGGTCCATGTTTTTATCAAGAGTTGATTGTATAATGTATATGTATCTTTTATATCAAGATCGACAGAACAACTGGCCACCATTACATGGATTTTGTCCTGTTGGTCCATGTTTTTATCAAGAGTTCATTGTATCATGTATATGTATCTTTTTTATCCAGATCGACAGAACAACTGGCCACCATTACCTGGATTTTGTCCTGTTGGTCCATGTTTTTATCAAGATTTTAGTGTTGATATTCCTTTAGAATTCCAGAGGACTGTAAAATTTGTATACTACTTATGGTGGTGTAAGTTTATATTGTTATTTTATTACAAAAAAATTACCTTAGAAGAAAAATAAGTATTTACAGTACATTGCATTCAACTGGATAAAATCCTAATGATAATTTAAGCACCAGTAAATATAATCTCTGTGAAGTCAGTTAAATAAACATCTTTAATTTTATAGCAGTCTCACTCTGTTGAATGAAAAATTTACTAAGTTTTAGAACAAAACCTACAGTTGATTGTATAGGGTTGAATTCCGGTATTTTTGGTGATACATGTACCTGTTATATTTTTTTGTAGCATTAAGGATTTACTTTATATTTGAATTGTATAATTCAACTTATATTCAAATTTGTGGTGCAGTTTTTTCATGTAAACAGTTTTAAACTATACCTATTGAATATGAAAATTTTCAGCAGTTTGAAATATTTATACTATTTCGAGTAAATATGACAATTTTCATCCTACTTTATGCTTGCTTGAAATGAAATGATTTTATATTTTTAAATGTGGTCAGCTGTTATAACAGAAAGCATAATATCACAGTAAATAGTAATCTGAATATTTATAAGATTGATAAAATATGTATTTTAATGAATTTAGTCATCGTCCTTCTTCAGTGCATTTATTTAATAAATAAAATAAGGTGTATAAAATTCAAATGAATGCTATAAAGAATTTTGAAAGGAAATGCAAAAATTGTTGAAATTGAATTTTTCCAATATAATACAGCTGAATTCTGACTTATCAATCTAATAAGATTTCTTTTTCTTTCAGTTTATGTTTTAGTTCTACTTCTTAATGTCTTGGCTAGTTTAGCTTTTTTCATTGTGGATGGTGATGGAGGAGTAACGTTTGGATTATCAATTGTTTGGTTCGTCTTATTTACACCATGTTCTTTCTTATGCTGGTATAGACCTGTCTACAAAGCTTTCAGGTAAGATTGTTACAAGATAGAAACATTACAATAATCTGCCTTTAAAACATACTAGTTTTGTTAAGTTACCGAAAATGTTATGTGCAAGGAAAATTGAGCAAACTCTTTATTAGAATAGAAAGAATAGGAGGTAAAGGCACCTAAAAAAACAAATGTGATACTAGAAAATAATCCTATCAACTATCCAATATAATCCAATTTTCACATTTTAACCTCACATGAATATGAGGCATGGCTGTTAAACATCCAGTTGCAAATTAAATGCATGTTTAGGACGAGAACATTTTAATGCAATTTGAAGGTGAACCCTGCTTTAAACAAGTACAACACGCTTAGATGGAAATTTAACTTGCTAGTTCACAAGGGAACTGTCTGCTGGAAGACATGTCTCCCTACCTGATGTAAATATTAACTATCAATAAAACAAGTAAAGACCATTACATGAAATTCAAAATGTATATTATCTTTGATGTTAAATCTGTAATAAAAATAAGGATAGAGTGAAGTCGCATATTATTAATTCTAATGCATGACTGTTTGTCATCTTCATTTTGATTTGATAATGCCACAAATTTCAGGGCATCAGTACCTCCCTTGATGCAAGCAAGGACGTCATGTAAATGATTTTAAAAATGTGCAATTTAATATGTTTTTTTATCATTTTGTTTGATTAGAATTGAGATATGAGTATTGTATTTGAAGACCTACAGCCATTTTACCGGCATCAAACTCTGAATTGATTGTCCTGAATATCTGTTTTCTGGGTCACTAGTTAACTCCATTTGTGACCATCAAATCTGTATCAACAAATTTTAAAATATCCTGAATCATTACACCCAAAGAAGACAATTTCAATACTTTTAGAAAAAAATTACAATAAGGTGATGAGAACTCCTGGAACATACATGTATTCTCTACTGCATATTGCAGCTTTCAGAAGACAAAAAATTATACTAAATGCATATAGGTATCATTGATACAACCCTAATGGACTTATGATGTTTTTTATTGCAGGAGTGATAGCTCGTTCAACTTCTTTGTATTTTTCTTCATATTCTTTTTCCAATTCCTTGTGTGTATAATCCAGGCTTTAGGAATTTCTACTATTTCTGTGTAAGTATGTCATATTTTGTTTGTTGTTTTAAGATTATTGCATGATTTTTTTTCTTTTTGTTTTCAGGAGTGATAGTTCCTTCAACTTTTTTATTTTTTTCTTCATTTTCTTCTTCCAATTTCTTGTGTGTATAGTGCAAGCATTAGGAATAACTGATGTCACAGTGTAAGTATTTAATTACCAACCAAGCACTTGTCTCACCCATACACACAACCACTGAGACCACATTTTAGCATTACCTCAATGGTAACCTTAACCAAAGCATAAGTTTTTTAAGGACTGTTCTATGAAAACATACAGTGGACCCATGGAAGGCATCATTGAATCTGAACTGTGAAAATTTGTCAACCTTTTTTTATGCCCCCGCCGCTAGGCGAGGAAACATAAAGTGTTGCCCTTGACTGTCGGTCTGTCCTTCCATGAATCCCATTTTTGGTTTCTGCACTCTAACAAAATTTTTCTCATCCAAATTTTATGAAACTCATACACAATGCTAAGAACCAAAACTCACAGAGTTTAAATTTGGGCAGTGATTTACTTACCTTTCTAGATGCCCCTTTATAACTTGGAAAATTACAAATTTTTAGTTTCCACAATCTAACTTAAGTTTTACTCGTGCAAATTTTATGAACTCATATACAATGCTAAGAACCACAACACACAGACAGACTTCGAATTTGGGCAGTAAGTAATTTAATGGTTTAAAGAGTTATGTCCTCCTATGACTTGGAACATGTCCTTGGACACATTCTTCTTTTATTTTTTATGGTGAAAATGTGAGTGAAATTCAAAAGTTGCCTTAGTAGGTGGCTACACCATTTTAAAAGTGCCTTGCCTGGATACCTTAAATGTTTCTGTGGAACAGTCATTGGTATAGTCGCACAAACCTTTTGCAGGTTTTTCAACCTTCAATATAAATGCAAAACACAAAATAAGTTCTGATTAACCAAAAAAAATATATATATGCTTACAAGACTTGTACAATAAGGTTAAAAAATTGCTTTTCATGTTGGAAACATTTATTTGCACAGTTTAAGCATGATTTATTATGAAATAATATTATATTTTAAAAGTTTCTTGTGATAAGTTTGAACTATTCATTTTCTTCATCTGTTTCTTTCTTGAAGGACAGTTTAATTTTGTATACAGTTAAGATTTTATTTAATTTTAAAAATAAATGTCACCATATTTATTGTTGTTGAAAATTTTATTATTCGGACAGATAAAATAGAAGCTAACACCATTTTGATAAATGAAGCAACTGAAATTCAAAGGAGATTATTAAGATCATTCAGTCTGAGAAAAAAATTTAGAAATTACTGTCTTGTTACCTTAATATATCTGAAAATACTGTGAAGACTGGTTGATTTGCAGTAAGAAATGATTATCTGCACCGCCCATGTGACATATTCTTTGATTCATGAATAAGTATATAATTCTGATGTCTCTTAAAATATGTCTGTACATATAATGATATAAAATATTTGAAAAATTATATTGCAGAGATGATTGTTTAAATTCTCAGTTTTTTAATGTTTTGCATATTTTAAAACAACAAATTGACTGAAAGATTAAATGACATGCAAGATTGTAAAGCAACATAAAATGCAGATGGATGCTTATTCCAACTGGTTTTTTTTATGGATTTGAAAAAACATATATACAGTAAAAAACCAATTGTTCAAAGAACAATTGAAGGTCTTTCCACATCAATTTTCTAAATAATTGATAAGCTACTTGTGTTTTACTCAAAGTTACTATTGGCATCCAATGATAGGTTTCTTCATACAGACTCAATAAATATATGGTTTCTATATACTTTTGCCTGAAATAAGGGAGATAATTACCAACTTCCAGTTTAGAAAATGTCACTTCCAGTCTCGTATGATAGCTTTATTTACACTGATTCCAAAAATATATGGTTTATATATACTTTTGCCTGTAAAAAGGGAGTTAATTGGCTACTTCCAGTTGAGAAAATGTCACTTCCAGTCTCGTATGATAGCTTTATTCACACTGATTCCAAAAATATTTAGTTTGTATATACTTATGCCTGTAATAAGGTAGCTAGTATGCTATTTCCAGTTTATAAAATGTCACTTCTGGTCTCAAATGATTGGTTAATGTATGCCCATTCAAAAAAATATATGGTTTCTAGGTACTTTTCCATGAAATAAGTGCAAAAATGACTACTTCCGGTTCGCTCAAGGTCACTTCCTGTTGACATTTTTCAAGGTCATATGTCACCCTAAGCAAAAGAAAAAAAAATTAGGCAAAAGAAAAAAAAATTAAAAATAATCAGAACAAAATCAAAAGGTCTTTCCATTGAACAGTGAACAATAATCAGAACAAATACAATAGGTCTGAAAAGTGGAAAGACCTAATTATTTTTTTTAAACGGCGGCAAAACTAGGAAAATTTAGGTATTCATTTGAGGGTTAACTTCTGCTTTTTGTCGAGCCTGCGACTTTTGTTGCAAAAGCGAGACATAGCGATCCTACATTCCGTCGGAAGCGTCCACAAATATTCACTCTGTGGTTAAAGTTTTTATACGACCGCAAACAAATTTTGTGGTCGTATATTGGTATGACGTTGGCGTCGTCGTCGTTGTCTTCCGAAGACACATTGGTTTTTGCACTCTAACTTTAGTTTAAATGAATGGGTCTCTATGAAATTTTACCATAAGGTTCTATACCACAAAAGGAAGGTTGGGATTGATTTTGGGGGTTATGGTACCAACAGTTAAGGAAAAAGGGGCCAAAAATAAGCATTTTTGTAACTTCCAGACATAACTTGTGTGTTAGTGTACGGATCTCTCTGACATTGTACCACAAGGTTCCATATCATAAAAGGAATGCTGGGATTGATTTTGGGGGTAATTGCCTCAAAATTTTAGGAATTAGGGGCCAAAAAAGGGGCAATAAACAAGCATTTTCTAGTTTCATGATAATAACTTGTGTGTAAGTGTATGGATCTTTCTGAAATTGTACTACAAGGTTCCATATCACAAAGGGAAAGCTGGAATTGAGTTTGGGGGTAATTGCCCAAAACGTTTAGGAATAAGGGGCCAAAAAGGGGGCAAAAAAAACAAGCATTTTTCTAATTTCATGATAATAACTTGTGTGTAAGTGTATGGATCTTTCTGAAATTGTACTACAAGGTTCCATATCACAAAGGGAAAGCTGGAATTGAGTTTGGGGGTAATTGCCCAAAACGTTTAGGAAAAAGGGGCAAAATATAAGCATTTTTCTAGTTTCCAGACAAAAACTTGTGTTCAAGTGTATGGATCTCTCTGAAATTGTTCTGCAAGGTACCATACCACAAAGGGAAGGCTGGGATTGATTTTAGGGGTAATTGCTTTAAGTTTTAGGAATTAGGGGCCATAAAGGGAAAAAAAACAAGCATTTTTCTAGTTTCATGACAATAACTTGTGTGTAAGTGTATGGATCTTTCTGAAATTGTACTACAAGGTTCCATATCACAAAGGGAAAGCTGGATTTTAGTTTGGGGGTAATTGTCCTAAATGTTTAGGAATTTGGGGCCAAAAAGGGCCTAAAAACAAGCATTTTTCTAGTTTCCAGACAATAACTTGTGTTCAAGTGTATGGATCTCTCTGAAACTGTACTGCAAGGTACCATACCACAAAGGGAAGGCTGGGATTGAGTTTGGGGGTGATGAATCATAAGGGGGTTAAAAAAATATGGGGGAGGGATTTTTTCTTTCTTTAAAATTTTCCCTTTTTAAATTGGTTATTTCTGATTTATATATAAAAACAAATAATAATGATATGGTTTGAATAGGTAAATAAAATTTTTTTAAAGTTCTTAGACCACATTCATTCTGTGTCAGAAACTTATGCTGTGTCAAATATTTAATCACAATCCAAATTCAGTGCTGTATCAAGCTTGAATGTTGTGTCCATACTTGCCCCAACTGTTCAGGGTTCGACCTCTGCGGATGTATCAAGCTGTGCCCAGCGGAGCATTTTATTCAATTTTAATAACTTTCTTAAATATCCTGGATTTCTACCAAACTTGAACAGAAACTTGTTTATGATCATAAGATAGTATCCAGAAGTAAATTTTGTAAAAAAAAAAATTGTTTTTTCCGTATTTTACTCTTAAATGGACTTAGTTTTTCTGCCAGTTAACATTACATTCACTCTGTGGTTAAAGTTTTTCAAATTTTAATAACTTTCTTAAACTATCCTGGATTTGTACCATACTTGGACAGAAGCTTGTTTATGATCATAAGATAGTATTAAAAAGTAAATTTTGTAAAAAAAAATTTCCTGTTTTTCCGTATATTACTTATAAATGGACTTAGTTTTTCTTCCAGTTAACATTACATACAGTCTGCAGTTAAAAGTTTTTAAAACATTTATTAGATTCATAAACCATCCTGGATTCTTACCAAACTTGAACAGAAGCTTCTTACATTCAAAAGATAGTATCTAGTGGAAAATTTTTAATAATTATTTTCCCATTTTTGTTGAGCCTGCGACTAACAGCAAAAGTAGGCGAGACCCTGGGTTCTGTGAAACCCTTACAAATTTTTTTTATTTGAATTTTATTTTATGGTGATGGATTTGTAATAAGTATCTCTGGTTCCATTCATTTTTGTTGAGCCTACGACTTTTGTCGAAAAAGCGAGACATAGCGATCCTACATTCCGTCGGTGGTGGCGGCGTCCTCAAATATTCACTCTGTGGTTAAAGTTTTTGAAATTTTAATAACTTTCTTAAACTATCCTGGATTTCTACCAAACTTGGACAGAAGCTTGTTTATGATCATAAGATAATATTCAAAAGTAAATTTTGTAAAAAAAAAATCCATTTTTGCTGTATTTTACTTATAAATGGACTTAGTTTTTCTGCCAGTTAACATTACATTCACTCTGTGGTTAAAGTTTTTGAAATTTTAATAACTTTCTTAAACTATCCTGGATTTGTACCAAACTTGGACAGAAGCTTGTTTATGATCATAAGATAGTATCCAGAAGTAAATTTTGTAAAAAAAAAATTCCATTTTTCCGTATTTTACTTATAAATGGACTTAGTTTTTCTGCCAGTTAACATTACATTCACTCTGTGGTTAAAGTTTTTAAAATTTTAACAACTTTCTTAAACTATCCTGGATTTGTACCAAACTTGGACAGAAGCTTGTTTATGATCATAAGATAGTATCCAGAAGTAAATTTTGTAAAAAAAATCCAGTTTATCAGTATTAAACTTATAAATGGACTTTGTTTTTCTGCCAGTTTACACTACATTCACTCTGTGGTTAAAGTTTTTTTTTTAAATTTTAACAACTTTCTTAAACTATCCTGGATTTGTACCAAACCTGGACAGAAGCTTGTTTATAATTAAAAGCTAGTATCTAGAAGGAAATTTTGTTAAAATTTTGTTCCATTTTTTCCGTATTTTACTTATAAATGGACTTAGTTTTTCTTCCAGTTAACATTACATACAGTCTGCAGTTTAAGTTTTTAAAACATTTATTAGATTCATAAACTATCCTTGGTTTTTACCAAACTTGGACAGAAGCTACTTACAATCAAAAGGTAGTATAAAGAGGAATATTTTTATTAATTTTTTTCCTCATTTTTGTTGAGCCTGCGATTAAGAGCAAAAGTAGGCGAGACACTGGGTTCCGCGGAACCCTTACGAATTATTTATTTGAATTTGTCTTTTGGTGGTGGATTTATCTGAAGAATATTTTTGCTTGTTCCATGATAATTCATATGGATTGTAGAAATATACATTCTAACACTGCATTTAGTGTGATGGGGGATTTCTACTCTCACAACAGTTCAATTTGAAATTTAAAATGTGAGGCTTGCTGAGCATTACAAATATCTAAAATTTAGCTGCAGACAGTGGATAAATGTTTTAACGTATGAGGTTCTCTAATGATTTTTGGAAGATGTAGTGTAGGTAAAATTTATCCTTTTTCAATGATATGCAAGAAGATCATGTTCTTTTTGTGAGACGTCAATAGGCATGGCCACCTTTTTTCGTGAGATCACAATAGCAAAATAAGAGGAAAGCAAGAAAATTTGACTTCAGATTGATTTGATTTTTGGTGTTTTAACGCAACTTTTAAGCACCGTTTTTGGGCAATTTCGTGGCAGCCAGTTTTTATTGGTGGAGGAAGCCGGAGTGCCCGGAGAAAACCACGACCTTCGATAGGAAAACTGACAATCCTAGTCAATTAAGATTGGAGTCGAGTGCACCCGCATGAGCGGGGTTCGAACTCACAACCTCAGTGTTGACTGGCTAGTGATTACAGTAGTAACTACTTAGACCACTCAGCCACCGAGGCCAATGAAGAACTGAGATCAAGGGAAAAAAAGTTAACCATTACGGGAAATAATAAATCGTTTAAATATAAGAGAAGTTATATATAGTGGAAATGAATAATTACAACAATATTCTGTTTATGATATATGAGTTGCTGTTCAATAAATAAAAACTAGTTTTTGATAAAATAATGTTTTTTTTTATATATGCAGTGTACATGTATAGGAAAGAAAAATAATGTTCTATATTTTATGTATTAATAATATATTTTGAATAATGATTCTGTTGATAAAATTTTATTGTTTTGTATAATGATGCTTTTCTGAATGCCATTTTGACAGAGGAGTCTGTTTAATTTCAGTGGAATGATAAGTGGACTTAAGCTGATCGCCAACAATGTTGCAGCAGGACTGATGATGATCTTTGTTGGCATTTTATTTGGTTTTATTGCAGTTTCTAGTTTTATTGTCTTAATCAAGGTAGATGGTAACACCGGGACAGTCCTGCATCTGATGTTTTATTTTGTTATGCTTACAGAAAATACTTCAAAACAAGCTTTCAAAATTTTTATAAATCTTAGAAAAGTTTGTGTATACTTTTGAGTATTTGGTTATTAAAGTGAAAATTTGAAATCATGTAATAGGTCAAAACTTGTAGATGTACTTTGTCACATGTAATAGATTTCAAAGTATTGTTTAATTTGTAGTATTTTCTATATTATTTTAGCTTATTTGCTTATTTCAAACAGGCGGGAGGTCAACCTTTGCATGACAATCATATTTTGAAATACTATTGCCGGTATAATTTTTCAGTTGACATATTTCACTATATTTGTGGTACCTACAGAAACATGAAAATATTCATTTGTAGAAGAAGGCATTTCATAATTTGATAAAACAATAAAAACTTGTATCTGAATATGTTGTATATAAAAAAATCACTCAAATTTTTATGAAAACAAATATGTGAAATCTGTTTTGACAATTAAGTAGAAAAATAACAATTTTGCATTGATATCTGTACATCTAATCAGTATGTGACAACCTTGTAAAAAAGAAGTTTGTAATCTGAGACTAAGTCTTTACAAGTTGTTATTTTACACTAACCTGTCCTATAATGGTGAAGTTATACAGTAGATTCCTGGGATAACTAGGTTGATAGTAGGATACCATATTATGTTATGTTTAAATTTAACTTAGAGCCATTTCATATTGATTGTAATCTAAATATATATTAAAGTAATAATTGCAAATCAGAAATGCTATACCAAAGATACCATTATAATTTATTATGACTGGCTCCAAGTTCCATTGGTAAAAGAAAACCTCATCTTTTATATTTGTGTTTCCCTCGTAATTATAGAACCTTTCCATATTATATTTTTAGGGGCTGGATAAATGGTCTAGGAGTTGTGGGTAAAAAACCTGCTGCAGGGGCCATTATGCTATTTATAGCTTTATTCTTTTCCATTTGTGCTATTTTGCAGTTAGTTTTACTACTTAGGGTATGTATATATTCAAAAATACTTGTATAATTTTACATATGAAATAATTTGATATTCCAACAGTGGATGGATAAATGGTTTTAGAGTAGTTGGAAATCATACTGGTACTGGTGTGATGATGCTATTTATAGCATTCTTCTTCTCCATGGCAGCTGTGTTTAAAATTCTCTTACTGATCAGGGTAACGATGCCTTAAGCTTGTATACTTCCTGCTGCAGTGCATTCAAGACACGTACAATTCTCCACGAATTTGATGTTAAAGCATTCTACACTTCATCACTACAAATATACTCATGTGTATGCTCCTTAATCTCACAAATGAAAATTAAGAAATAAAAAGTAAAGAGAATACTCTTTGTGAACATAATGTCTGAAAATGATATCAGTCATTTTGCTATGTGTTTTTGGCATACCTTCAGTATAGCCAACAATTATAGAGTTCAATGAAAGACCATTGGACCAAAAACTTTGCCAGATTTTGTTCATTTGAAATTTCACAAATTGATTTACGATTAATACCAAATCTTCAAGCAAATATAAGTGATGTTGAATAGAGAAGAAATGTCCATAAAAGTTTTTGTAAAAGCTATTTGATGAATTTGATTTGGGCACTTACACCACAGTGATCCTGCATGTTAGAGAAATATGTATGCCAATAATCTTGTAGCAATCACACATCCAGATATCTGTTCTATTTTCCAAAATTTCTTTTTATTGGTAAAGAGATCAAATGTAATTTGGTTTTAAATTATATAAAAAGGTGTTAAGGATCTAATTCTAGGTTATGTTATTCGACATTTAAGAGAGGACATTGTAGTTTTGTTCTGTACTTAAACAATATTTTAGATAAAAGTATTACTGTTTGTATTTTTTTATTAGAATGATAAGCAAAATTGATGAGAGTTGTCATTTGAGGAAATATTGCAAGTCAAATTTTAGTATTGCTCTAGTTAATATACTTTGATATGAATTAAAAACCTTTGACAGAAAATGTCAGATTGGGTTCCTTTGTTTTAAGTAACTATTAATTTGGAAAAAAATATGTTGGCCAACTTTCTGTTTATTGTTTGGTCAAAATGTTTGATTTGTATCACTTATTGATTTTGTTCAGATAAACTTGAGATTACAATAATGTTGGACTCGTCTGTTTGACTTTTAGGTGCACAGAATATACAGAAGTACTGGAGCCAGTTTTGCCAAAGCTCAGCAGGAATTCTCCACTGGAGTAATGAGAAATGAACATGTACAAAGTGCTGCAGCTAATGCAGCAGCAGGGGCTGCTAAAGGAATGGCTAGTCAGTATGGATCAAATAATAAATACTGAACTCACTCAGAGTTGTTCCAGCCAAAGTTCCTCAATTAGAACGCTTGAAAGTCATGTGATAAAAAAAGAAGTTGGATGGTGCAGTTGTGAGATTTTGTTATTTATTTGTTTTAATCATTTGTTGTTAAGAACTTATTTAGTTTATAATGATATCATATCATGTTGCACATTGTATTGTAGTCCAGCTGTATGAATAACTTCAAGGCAATTTATCTAATTCTGGTCAGCTCAGGATTAATACATAACATCTACAAGTCCTGATTAGGCCATAGTAAAGTAGTACTATATTTTCACCCCTGTCTAGTGGAAATTTTTAATCCACATCTTAAGCATACAATAGAAAGAAAAAGTTTCATTTTTAAACTTGAAATAGTTCATTTTTATACCATAAATAGTTATGATGAAAAATTGTTGTCAGCCTACTTCAAAAGTCTGTTTAAGGTGATTGATGCCACTCAATTAATTATTTTGCAGTTTCTCTCACATTTTAGTTTCAACAACATCAGTAAGTACCTGCAGTAATATTCCTCTGTGTTTGATACAGTGTTTACCTAAGTATACTGGCAATCAATGTAGAATAAGATATCAGTTATCCTTGAGTCATATTTTGTTTGTTTAACAAGTTTGTTGGAAGTAGAGGTATTAATACACATAAAAGGCATACGGTTTATATATACATGTACTTTATTGTAATGTCTTATAAGGCATATTATTTCTTTTAAAGAGATAACATTGAAGTAGAATTTTATGTTCTATGATTTTATTGGAGCAAATGTTGACTTTGATAATTACATTTGAAATCAGAGACAAGTATAATTTATTTCTCAAAAGAAATTTTAATAAGTGTTCATATCGTAAACAATTCCATAAAAGTTCTTAGGATCATAACATTGTTGCAAATTTCCTAAAGGGAAACAAAATTTGAGATAGTTAATGTTGTACAGTAATGGAAGAATGATATTAATTGGAATGAATCTCTGAGCAAGCATCTTGAAGTTAAAAAAAGCATTGAACTCAGAATGGGCTGTAACCTGTGGATTACTTTTTTTGAAAGAAATGGTTCAAACCATGAACATTATTTGTTAAAGACTGAAGTCTTCCTTTAGGTTTATTGCTGAGCATTACACGGAAAACATACAATGTAATATAAATATTTCTCAGTAGTGCAACAGTTTCATAAATTCATTATTAACTTTCTATGGATGGAGATATTTTGAAACATTAAAAGTTCTTTTACAATAAAGCACAACAGTTTTTATTACGTCTTGAAACACAAGCAGAACTAATTGCATGACTTTGTCTTGTGCAACTACTGAAAACCATTGTTTTTATATTTCCAAACCAAAAACTAATGGCATTATTAACTTGATATATTTAACATCATTGCATATATATTTTTAATGTGATATAACATGTATATCAGCATATTAACACAATTAAAGTGATGAAAGGTATAAATAATGTGTAAATGCTGTGTTATGCAGAAAACATATTACTAGGTTAGATGTTACACTTTTTTCTCAATAAATTTCTTTCTAGTCAAATGCTTTTTGTATATAAGAAGATAGGACATACATACATGAATATTTTCTTTGCACAGTGATATGAAGCAACGTTTTCATTCAGTTCATTATATTTCCTCATTTTTATCATTTCACTTCTTCATTTCATTTTAATCTTGATTGTAAAAAAAATGTAAAAAAAACACATAGTAAATAATTTGGTCATAATTAAACAAATATCCATTTATGGGTGATACATAATCGTGAATACATTTGTAAATTTTTCTGGATTCATGTGATGTAATTATTGATGATTGTATGATAACATTGCTTCTGTCTTGTACTTATAATATGTTTACTTCCAATTATCAACAAGCTTTTCTATTTGTTGCAGATACTTTAAACTATTTCATGTGCAGAATGAATTGAAAGTGATATTGTCAAAAACTTGCTTGTACAAATGGCTGCTAGAGCAATATGTTGTTTATTATTCATGTTTAATTGGGAACAACTAAAGCATATTTTTTAAATTTATGTATACATGTATTCAGTGTCATATAAATCATTTTTTGTTACTTTGGGTATGTTGTTAATTCATATATACAGTTTATGTTCAATATTTCCTTTACTTTCCAATTTCAGTTGTCTTAATATACTAATCTGAATTGGTTTTCAATATTCCAAAGTGAAAAATATGTAAGACCATTTCACAAAACTAAATTCAAAATACCAGTATAAATGGAAAAATGCAACAAAAATGATTATGTAAAAATGTGAAACAAGTGATTTTTTTTACTGAATTCAATGTTAAATGATTTGTAGTACTTGAAGGGTAGATGTGTGTTATTTTCAGTATTAATATAGTATATATTTAAGTGATTGTTCGAGATCATTACAAGATAGGACACATTTTCTAGAAATTATACTGGAGGCAACATGATTATATATTATTTACCCATCCCATTAAATAGATGAACCATTAATTAACAAATTATGAATTTGTACAATTTATTGTAGTATAGAAAAATAGTCCCTTTGTTGTGTTCTTGAATAAATAAGATAGAAAGAGTACTGTCGTAACATTCCAGCTACATTTTAGTAAAAGTCATAGAAATTGTAATATGGAAGGAAAATGTGGGGTTTTTATATGTGTAAATGAAAAATGGGCAAACTTGAAAAAATGTTAAAAAAATATACACAAACCTGGGAATGCAGTATAACCAAAATAAAAAACAATTACACAAAGATTTAATGTTTTCATGTTATTCACATATTTGATCAAAAGTTTCATTGTACTGTGTTTGTTAATATTTGTTTTTTTGGAAAGCAATAAACAAAATTTTACTCCTATCTTTTAATAACATATAAGTATGTCTGTTATGCAAGATTATACTTGTTATAAAGAGGGTTTATATGTATTCATTGTAAGTTGTAGTATAAATTATAATTGTTTTGCTGTACTAAGCCTCTTAATAAATGTAAATTAAGAAAACAATTGTGTCATTTTTGTGTTGCTAGTCAGATAAAAAATCAAACATTAATTATATCACTATCTAATGACACCAGGAGTATTTAGTATTCAGCATATTGTGTTGGTATTAAATAAGTGTAGAAGATGAAAACAAAAGAGTCTTTATCATACTGAACATGAATATTCTCTGAAGTTTTTTACATCATTTTTTTTTCAGTACTATGACTAATATAAACTGCATATAAACTGCTGACCCATGCTTGAATTTCTAATGCTATATGTCTGTAATCTTTATTGGACAAAAACATCATAAATTTTGAGGGTGTCAAATCAATAGTTTATGTGCTTGTAACTAAGGTGAGCTGTCATTTTGAATTCTGGAATTTTTCTTCAATTTTAGACAAAATATCTGCATTTTTCACATGAAAGGTTTCCTTTGTCCAAGTTTATTTCATTCTAGAATTGAGAATGGAAAAGGGGAATGTGTCAAAGAGACAACAACTTGACGAGAAAGCAGAAAACAGCCCAAGGCTACCAAAGGGTCTTAAACGCAATGAGAAAATCCCGCACCCAAAGGCGAGCTTCAGCTGGCCCCTAAACAATAATGTATACTAGTTCAGCAAAATCAGCAGCATGCTAAACTCTGAAACATATAATTGAACCAAAATTTAAAAAAAACCACAAGACTAACAAAGGTGGGGTGGTTTAACATGTTTTGTGAGATCTCAACCCTACCCCTATACCTTTAGCTAATGTGGATTAAAAAACACACAGCAATACGCACAATAAAACTCAGTTTAAAAGAACATGAGTCCTATGTTAGAATAGGTAACTGAAGAATGTAAGCAAAATGACAATGATCGACATAAATTAACAAAGGACTACTAGCAGTTACTGACATGCCAGCTCCAGACCTCCATTAAACTTATCGAAAGATTATGTCTTCATCATAACCCATTCTCAATTGCATGAAAAGCCTAAAAATGTGTGGTGTTTGTGTTTGACATCAGAAGTGTACCTATTACGTCATGATGTAAGGAAGCCAAAATGAGAAAAAAAAATTTACTGAATTTTCTAATTGTGAGAAATTTAAGATGAAAACTTGACTGTAATAGATTTTTTGATTATTTTGCAATATATTCCAGATAACCGTATTGTATTGCTTATAAGCTTGACCAACATAAAACTAGGTTTTGACAATTACTCCTCATTTGTCATGACGACTTAACAGTGTACACGTCATTTGGTCTTGCTAACCTCAACGTCATATCGTCTCTGGTGGAGAGTTGTCTCATTGGCAATCATACCATATCTACTGTACTTATTTTTATATTGAAAAAATATTAAATTAATAGTTGCAATCTGTTGTCTGGATGATTCCTTGAGGTATTTCTGTTAGAATTTGATAGAACTAAAGTTGTTGAAAGTCGAAAAGGGTTGAAGCCTGCTGATTTTTATTTAAGTAAAAGTCAGAGGTCACAGTTGATATGGATAGCTGTACATAGTATGACATTCTGCAAATCTTGATCCTAGATAAAATCTCTTAAATATGGCTTATTTTTATTGGGCATTACTATAAATTATTAGATCCATAAAATTACTCCCCTTAGAAAGTTTTGCTGCTAAGTTATATACAAAAATTTGGGGGTGACAAAACTTTACACTTCAGTCGAGATGGATTACTTTTTTTAGCAAAGAAAGTCAATCCCTTTTGGCATGACATCCTTGTTAATTTTTCCAAGTTGCAAAATAAGTTTAAAGCTGAAAACTATACTGATATTCTGTTCCAGTCCATATGCCTAAAACCAAACATCAAAATAGGTGGCAAGATGATTTTGAAATTCAAATATATTGAAAATTGTGTATTCTTTATTAATGATCTGGTGTCTGATAATAATACATTATTCTCATATGGAAGAATTTAAAAAAAAGTATAATATCAATACTAATTTTGTAGAGTTTCATGGTATAATAAGTGCAATTCCAAATAGATGGAAAAGTATGATAGAAGATAGTTCTAAATTGAATAATATTGAAAATAAATTGGTAGATAAAGTTAAAAAGGAACCAAAATCTATAAATTATTTTTGGAAGATAATAAAGTATTAGCTTTATCTTCCCGTAATAAATGGGAAATAGATTAGAATAAGCAGATTGAAGGTTGGAATACAATTACTCTATGCCTTTTATTATAACCAGAAATTCATTTTACAAAATTTTCATTTTAAGTTTGTTCATAGGATTCTACCATGTAATTCATTTTTATTAAAATGTAAATTAAAAGAAACTGAACTATGTACATTTTGTTCAGAAATCAGAGAAAATTTTTTTCATATTTTTTGGGAATGTAATGTTATACAAAATTTCTGGCTATCCATTTTAGACTGGATTAGAAATTATGATAATTGCTTGCCTTTCAGCGCAAAATAAAGTCACTTAAGGTGTGTCTGAGGATTTTGTCAACAGTAAAACACTAAATAATATTTTGTAGTTATTTAAATACTATATACAAATGTAGATGTAAGAACATATTGCCCACAAAATATGGTAGGATAGAATATCTAAAATACTGGATTAATATAGAAAAATACTCAGTATGTTTTTTAACCCCTGCCCAAAAAGTAATAAAAATGGATCAGAAGTGGCAATTGTTAGAAGCAGCTTTTAATTAACAAAATCAATTGTAATATGCATATCTTATTATATCATTATGACTTGATCGATCTGACAAGTTTTAATTAAATTTTATAATTTGTGTCTAATAGTACTGTAGTATGTAATTATACCCCACGCAACGAGTTGCGGAGGGTATAATGTTTTTGACCTGTCCGTCAGTCCATCAGTCCGTCAGTCCGTCAGTCCTGTTTCTTGTCATCGCAACTCCTCTCAAACCACACAACAGAATTTCACGAAACCTTTTTAGATAATAAGGACATACTATGTAGTTGTGCATATCGACAGGAAATTACGATTCAATTCTTTTCTAGGAGTTACGCCCCTTTGAACTTATTTACTTTAATGTACTACTGCAACAGTTTGTCATCGCAACTCCTCTCAAACCACACAACAGAATTTCATGAAACCTTTTCAGATAATAAGGACATACTACGTAGATGTGCATATCGACAGGAAATTACAATTCAATTTTTTTTCCAGGAGTTACGCCCCTTTGAACTTATTTGCCCAATATACTACTGCAACGCAACCTTTTGTCATCGCAACTCCTCTCAAACCACACAACAGAATTTCATGAAACCTTTTCAGATAATAAGGACATACTACGTAGATGTGCATATCGACAGGAAATTACAATTCAATTTTTTTTCCAGGAGTTACGCCCCTTTGAACTTATTTGCCCAATATACTACTGCAACGCAACCTTTTGTCATTGCAACTCCTCTCAAACCACACAACAGAATTTCATGAAACCTTTTCAGATAATAAGGACATACTACGTAGATGTGCATATCGACAGGAAATTACAATTCAATTTTTTTTCCAGGAGTTACGTCCCTTTTAACTTATTTGCCCAATATACTACTGCAACCTTTTGTCATCGCAACTCCTCTCAAACCACACAACAGAATTTCATGAAACTGTGTAGATAATAAGGACATATTATGTAGATGTGCATATTGACAGGAAATTATGATTCAATTTTTTTTTCTGATACAATTTTTTTTCTTACACTTATTTTATTTCTCCAATGACAATGTGGGGACGTGGGGTATGTGAGCATGCTCACTAAGGTTCTTTAATTTCACATGTTTCATCATGAAAAATAAAAAAATTACAAAAAAAAAGTATTCAGAGGATAGAAGAAGAAACTATAGAGTGTTGCTCACTTTGATTTATGCCCATTAACAACAATTGCCACTTTCCAACATATCTAAATATATCAAACTACTTATTTAATAAGTTCAAAAGCAATAAGCCAGTTCTATTCTGGATTTTCAGAAGAAACTTTGAACTATGAGTGGTGTGATATTGCAATTACCTTGTTTGTAGTTCCAACAAATAATATATTTCACACTTTTCTCAGAAACAACTAAACAGAATTACTTAATATTTGGTCAGCGCTTGTCAGATACCTACATCTTGTTTCTTGTTACTTTTTTCTATATGATGAATGAATTAAAATTTTTCATCACACATTTCTCTAATACGACTGAACAGAATGACTTCATATTTGGTCAGCAGCTCAACAGAAATAATTATTAATGTGCGCATTTTTTGGATCTGTCAGGTAACTATTTCCAGTTTTCTAATACTTTTAATTGCAAGTGTGGTATGTTTTAATAGCACGACAAAGCAAGCATACTTGTTTGTTAATGATGTTGCTGTGATATAATTGTACACTAGTGACTTTGATGATAAATATTACACTGAACTATAATTTTAACATCCTATTTCTCAAGACGATCATATTTTGCACTTAAATTTGTACTTTAAATAAATAATTTATAAGTAGTTGATTCGTAAAGGAAAATCAGTTGAAAGTTCTTGTACGTTAAAAGAGACAAATTTAATATGCATATGGATGTTAAGTTTAATCGACCAATGTTCAAACCTGACAACTGGAATAAACTCTTTTTTTTTAATGATTTTAAAGAAAATGTTTGTCTAGTGGTATCATGCATGGACTGAAGACAAATGATCTGCAATGAAAATACATGAAATTTTGAACTCTTCATATGAAACTCGTTTTTGAGAGGATAAAAGATTGAAGGTAAAAAGTTAAGTTATTTTGTAAGTTATCTTAAGTTAACACAGTGGTCAGAGGATTCTTAAACTAGATGTGACGGAACGACAAGAATGGATCCGCTCTCAAAAAAAGCCATTTTTAAGAGTGTAAATTTGAGAAAAAAGTCTGTATAACTGTTATTATCATGAAATTTTCAAAGTCCAAAAGCCCATAATTTCAGCAAAAAGCAGCGGAGCGGAACCAAATGTAAATTTGATCTGTAACTCATCAAAGTAGACTCACATACTAAAAATCAGCTCAATATGTGAAGGCATTTAGAAATAAAATGCTTCGCTGGGCGCAGCTTGATACGACCGCAGAGGTCGAACCCTGAACAGTTGGGGCAAGTATGGACACAACATTCAAGCTTGATACAGCTCTGAATTTGGATTGTGATTAAATATTTGACACAGCATAGGTTTCTGACACAGAAAGAATGTGGTCTAAGAACTTCAATTTTTTTAATTTACCTATTATGGTCCAATGTCCAAAATCAAAATACATGGTTAGATTCAGCATATCAAAGAACCCCATATATTCAATTTTTGTTGAAATCAAACAAAGTTTAATTTTGGACCCCAACTTGGACAAACTTAAAAACTGGTCCCATAATCAAAAATCTAAACACATGTTTAGATTCAGCATATCAAAGTACCCGAAGAATTCAATTTTTGTTAAAATCAAACTAAGTTTAATTTTGGACCCTTTGGACCTTAATGTAGACAAATTTAAAAAACAGGACCCTAAATTAAAAATCTAAAAACACAGTTAGATTTGGCATATCAAAGAACCCCAATAATTCAATTTTTGATGAAATCAAACAAAGTTTAATTTTGGACCCTTTTGACCTCAATATGAACCAATTTGATAGCGGGCCCACAAATAAAAAATCTAAATACATGGTAAGATTCAGCATATCAAAGAACCCCATATATTCAATTTTTGTTGAAATCAAACAAAGTTTTATTTTGGACCCCAATTTGGACCATCTTGAAAACTGGGCCAAAAATCTAAAATCTACATACATGTTTAGATTCAGCATATCAAAGAACCCCATATATTCAATTTTTGTTGAAATCAAACAAAGTTTAATTTTGGACCCCAACTTGGACCAACTTGAAAACTGGTCCCATAATCAAAAATCTAAACACATTTTTAGATTCAGCATATCAAAGAACCCTAAAAATTCAATTTTTGTTAAAATCAAACTAAGTTTAATTTTGGACCCTTTGGACCTTAATGTAGACCAATTTAAAAAACAGGACCCAAAATTAAAAATCTAAATACACGGTTAGATTTGGCATATCAAAGAACCCCAATAATTCAATTTTTGATGAAATCAAACAAAGTTTAATTTTGGACCCTTTTGACCTCAATATGAACCAATTTGATAGCGGGCCCACAAATAAAAAATCTAAATACATGGTAAGATTCAGCATATCAAAGAACCCCATATATTCAATTTTTGTTGAAATCAAACAAAGTTTAATTTTGGACCCCAATTTGGACCAACTTGAAAACTGGGCCAAAAATCTAAAATCTAAATACATGTTTAGATTCAGCATATCAAAGAACCCCATATATTCAATTTTTGTTGAAATCAAACAAAGTTTAATTTTGGACCCCAACTTGGACCAATTTGAAAACTGGGCCCATAATCAAAAATCTAAACACATGTTAAGATTCAGCATATCAAAGAACCCTAAGAATTCAATTTTTGTTAAAATCAAACTTAGTTTAATTTTGGACCCTTTGGACCTTAATGTAGACAAATTTAAAAAACGGGACCCAAAATTAAAAATCTAAATACACGGTTAGATTCGGCATATCAAAGAACCCCAATAATTCAATTTTTGATGAAATCAAACAAAGTTTAATTTTGGACCTCAATGTGGACCAATTTAAAAACGGGGCCCAAAATCCAAAAACTTAATACACGGTTAGATTCAGCATATTAAAGAACCCCAAGAATTCAAGAATAAAACCCCATTGAAATTGATCAAGAAATAAGCAATTTATACGAAGTATCTTCTTTTGCACAATACTGTGCAATTGAATATTTCTTGCTATTGTGCAACACTGTACAATTGATAATTTCTTGCTATTGCGCAATATTGTGCTATTGGATATTTCTTGCTATTGCGCAATACTGTTAAATTGAAGATTTCTTGCTATTGCGCAATACTGTGCAATTGAAGATTTCTTGCTATTGTGCAATACTGTGCAATTGAAAATTTCTTGCTATTGCACAATACTTATTATATAATAATTTACACATCCTGTTTGGTGTGTATCTCCTACCATATCATTATTATTTGCTTTTAAGTATAAATCAGAAATAACCAACTTAAAATGGAAAATTTTAGAAGAAAAAAAAAAGGAAAAAAAGAAAAAAAAAAAAAAAAAAAATCCCCCCCCCCCAAATTTTTTGAACCCCCTTATGATTCATCACCCCCAAACTCAATCCCAGCCTTCCCTTTGTGGTATGGTACCTTGCAGTACAATTTCAGAGAGATCCATACACTTGAACACAAGTTATTGTCTGGAAACTAGAAAAATGCTTATTTTTGGCCCCTTTTTGGCCCCCAATTCCTAAACGTTTCGGGCAATTACCCCCAAACTCAATTCCAGCTTTCCCTTTGTGATATGGAACCTTGTAGTACAATTTCAGAAATATCCAAACACTTACACACAAGTTATTGTCATGAAACTAGAAAAATGCTTGTTTTTTGCCCCTTTTTTGGCCCCTAATTTCTAAAATTTTGAGGCAATTACCCCCAAAATCAATTACAGCCTTCCCTTAGTGATATGGAACCTTGTGGTACAATGTCAGAGAGATCCATACACTTACACACAAGTTATTGTCTGAAAGTCACAAAAATGCTTATTTTTGGCCCCTTTTTGGCCCCTAATTCCTTAACTGTTGGTACCATAACCCCCAAAATCAATCCCAACCTTCCTTTTGTGGTATTGAACCTTATGGTGAAATTTCATGGAGATCCATTCACTTAAACTAAAGTTAGAGTGCGAAAACCAATGTGTCTTCGGACGACGCCAGACGACGCCGGACGACGACGACGACGACGACGACAACGACGACGACGACGACGACGACGACGCCAACGTCATACCAATATACGACCAAAAAATTTTTAATTTTTGCGGTCGTATAAAAAAGTCAGTACATGTATAACTGTTTGTTGCAGAATGACGGATAACGGTAGCACTAAATGGCCCCAACCACTTTGTGGCTTGGCCATAAAAATAATCTTTAGTGAGAACAATAGACTGACGTCAGAGAAATGGGTTAATGCAATGTGATGCAAATTTACTGAGGAACAAACTTCATTTAGAAAACCTTAACATCATCAATGAATCGTAAGAAATAGGTTCAAGGTTAAGTACAATTCCTGGCCAATATGGAACAAACTCTTAGACAAATCAATGTCCCTGTGGTTGATTCCCTCAAGTGGCGGTGGTTGTGGGTTTGATCCAAATCTGGGTATAAACAAATACTTTTAAAACTGGTATTAGCAGCATTTAGGAATAAGAACAAAAATCTACCACAATGCACTACATTTCTATGAAAGATGAAAGTTTCAACTCATGCTTACAATATTTCAAGTAAATTGCTGATTCTCCTTTGCAATTAATAAATTCACAACAGGTAAAGTTGACCTTAGACTATTTTTTTCTGTTTTGTTAAAACCATTTTGGTTTCATGCTCTCAAAAGTTTTATATTTACTGATATGGATTTACAAACTTTCTGTCTCAAACATTCTTGATTAAAGTTGACTAAGAAACATGTTTGTGTGCAAAGAAATCATTTACATGTAAATACACATTTTTTTGGAAACTTTCAATGCCGATTCAATGCCTTCCATGAGATACATTATTCATATTCAAATGAATGTTGCTTTTATTCCACAATCTTTCGTCCTTTTAAACAATTAAAAATTTGAATTTCAACCCACATCAGCATTCCATGCATAAACATTATCCAGAGCACCGCAAATGCAATAAATAATTTAACTTGAAGACTATTATAAAACAAAAATTAAAAAAAATATTTTAATATATATAATATAAATGTATAATATATAAATATATGGCATAAATTAAGTATATATAATAGTTCCAATTTTCGGTACAAAGAAGAGGGTCCTAAAGTACCTTCAACATCCACATCTCAATTCATATAAAATTTTGTGAAGTTGTACAGTTCATTCTTTATTGTTTTTTTGTTTTCATTACATATCAATTATGTTACTGACAAGATAAATCTAACTAAGTATTACCTCCAACAACAAACATTAACAATAAAACCTTTATGTTTAACTGAGTTTTCTGATCACAATATGAAATATTCAATATAAATTAGCCTTTCACTAATGTGGGTGTCCATTGACCTCCCACAAAATTTTGCTTAAGCGGCTTTGTTTAGGAATATATTTGTGTATTTCAAAGATAAGCTTGGAGCAAATTATGTAGAGTTATTCCCCTTGTCTTTCAAATTTTTCCAATTTTAATCCTTAGTCTTAATTTCCAATTAATCTTTACTGTAGCTGTTCTGAGTTCTTTACTGATCAAATGTAGTCACATGACAAGTAAGGAGGTATTTTTTGTATGATATCATCTTGTTCATTATCAATAAAACAACACAAATTTTGAAAGAATTGAAGAATTTTACTATTTTTTGAAGTAGGAAAATGGCTCTTATCAAACCTCCTCGATTGACAGTTATGTAGCAATTCATAAATTACTACCTTACCTTTCATACGACTTTACCATTGATGATTTATAAAAGTAGAGCTATGCTGAGTATAGTAAATTGCAGACTGTGTGAAACCCTCATGGGTAGTCAAGGTATTTAATCACTAGTAGTAGTAGTGATAGTAAAGATGTTGATGAAATCAAATTTAACAGGATTATATGTATGCTTTCTTTTTGCACTCGCCCTACAAAAACAGGTGACTTGACCATGGGTCTCCTAGAACATTTTGGTAAAAACATTTAGCAGTTCAGTTTGATTGGATGAACAAAATTGCAATTGGGTCTGAATTTTTATTACAATGGATGAGAGAAACACATTAATATCGTCCTCAAATAAAGACATATAGAACTTGCTCGTTCTACCAGAAATATATGTTTCATCAAAGATTGAAATGCAAATGTAGCCACTAAAATCAATTTTAACTGTAAATAAAAAAAACCATCAGTTCCCAAATGTATCTATTGCTAATATGATTTATTATGGTTCATTTGTATTAAAATGAAAAACATATTTGGTTTACTATAAACATGATAAAAGTAATCAACATTAAAGCATACAAAAAGTCAATATTTATGTATAATATGTATGTAAGTAGGTTAACTTTCCATCACCTCCTCAATAACACCACAGTTCCCTTGAAGTATTAATCCAGTAATACTTATTTATAACCCTGTTAGTCAGTATAACCCTCTATTAAATGTACCCTCATTTTATTGTCCTTGCAATTTTAAAATTAGACTGGAGACAATTTTCATCACAATGATATAAGAAGTCAATTTCTTATTAATTTCATTCGACATAAATAACTGCCCCTCCACCTGGTTGTGTAGCAAACAGGTTTTCTGTAACTCTTTCCTTAAGTCTCTCATCCTTCCCATAATACCGTTCTGTAACTGACTTTATGAAAGAATCAACTTGATTGGCTGGAACCATGGAAACAGCACATCCTCCCCAACCTGCACCTGTAAGTCTTGATCCAAGAGCACCTGATTGACTGAAAAAACACAAACACTGTTAAAAGGTATATTTTTTCATAAAGATTTCAGATAAATATATTTAAAGATTAAAAACAAGCATTCTGAGAGTATTGCATGGCAATACATAGTCCCCTAACGGTTAAAAATTCATTGTATTGGAACAAAATGCTAACTTGATCTATAACTTGTCATGATAAAACAATACACCAAATATCAAATCAATATCTTCAAGCACGAAGAAAAAAAGTGTGGAAAACTGATTTGCCGGACTGACAGATGGACAGACTGACGGACGGAGTGCAAACCTAAAGTCCCCTTCGACTTCGTTGATAGGGGACTAATAAGGAAACGTATAAAAAGATATTTATCAGACAAATTGTATTATCTAATATTGTATTTTGAATTTGAAATACTACAGCTCCAAGAAGCCAAAATCTATTCTAATCATGTAGAATTTGCATTGAATTGTTACAGCATTTTTTAAAAGACAATGATGAAAACAAATGTAACAAAAAATAGCAAATTTATTAACAAGATTTCGGGAATAAAAATATAGTAATGACTAGTTTTGGAACCTGATTATAAAAAAGCAGTGCATGAGTCCCCATGTCAAGACTAACACAGCTGGTCATTGGGTATTTATCCAAAAATACTGCTAGCTTGAAGGCAAATATGTAACAAAATATAAATAATACCTGCAACTATTTGAGGCCTTAACCACTGCAGTAAACCCTTTGGAATCATATAGAGAAAGATTGACAGGGATTCAAAGATCTTGGTGGACATATCCTGTTCTGCTGAAAAACGATTTTGTTACACCATGTACAATATCACATGTATTTCATTGACAACCATTAGACCCAAAAAAGGAATTATATTCCTTTTGAAGTTGCTTTAAAAAAAATAAGTAAGTTTCCCCTAATAAGTACTTTGTGAAGTGCACCAAAACGTTGACAGGAGCATGCAAATACTCAATTACACAATTATTTACCAAAAAGTAGCTAAAGAATTGAAGAGGTTTCCAAAAAAATAAATTTGGGCTTTTTTTACTAGTTTGTACTATTCATGGTAATAGCAGACATGTGTGATGGTCATTATCATTATTAGATATTACTTACTTACTGTATTGATGATTCAAATCATTTTTAGTTCCAATTTGCAAAGCAGTATCAGAGAATGATATTTTTTTAAGTTTCTGAGGGATAATGGAGACACCTTGGAATAAAATTATAAAAAATACACTTCAATTTAAACTTGATATAAACATAAAAGCCAGATAATTAATTCTTACCAACAAATATCAACTAATCTATCCAAATCCTCACAGCTACATTGGTATAAGTCTCTACAGCTGGTATGGCTGTCATTCATCAAGTTACCCAAGACAACTGAAGCATCATCTGGTTTCAAGTCGCAAGTTCTCTTGAATTGTAATACCCTATTGGCCTCACTAAACACATGGGTGGCTCTGTCATGTAACTTAAATGATTTAACTGTAATGTACAATTATATTCACTTCCAATAGATATTAAAGTTTATTTTAGTTTAGATGTCATTATTTTTAATTGAATTTATTTTGACCGTGTTATTAATGATGTACTACTGCTAAAATACCGATACAAATTTGACCAATAGTGACTACAGAATAGTTTCATTAGTTTGTATGCAATCCTGTCAAAATAAGTAAATCCATTACCAACCCCTTCAAACACCAGGGGAAGTTCCAGCCATTTTTAAAAGGGGGTTCCAACCATATGTCCCCATTCAAAAGCTTTGATCGTCAAAAAAAGGGGGGTCCAACACCGGAAGCCCCCCCCCCCTGGATCCGCCACTGAACACTATATAAAATAAAATGCTCCGCTGGGGCGCAGCTTGATACGACCGCAGAGGTCGAACCCTGAACAGTTGGGGCAAGTATGGACACAACATTCAAGCTTGATACAGCAATGAATTTGGATTGTAATTAAATATTTGACACAGCATAGGTTTCTGACACAGAATGAATGTGGTCTAAGAACTTAAAAAATATTAATTTACCTATTCAAACCATATCATTATTATTTGCTTTTATATATAAATCAGAAATAACCAATTTAAAATGGAAAATTTTAAAGAAAAAAAAGGAAAAAAAATCCCCCCCCCCAAATTTTTTGAACCCCCTTATGATTCATCACCCCAAAATCAATCCCAGCCTTCCCTTTGTGGTATGGTACCTTGCAGTACAATTTCAGAGAGATCCATACACTTGAACACAAGTTATTGTCTGGAAACTAGAAAAATGCTTGTTTTTTTGCCCCTTTTTGGCCCCAAATTCCTAAACGTTGAGGACAATTACCCCCAAACTCAAACCCAGCTTTCCCTTTGTGATATGGAACCTTGCAGTACAATTTCATAAAGATCCATACACTTACACACAAGTTATTGTCCTGAAACTAGAAAAATGCTTGTTTTTTTGCCCTTTTATGGCCCCTAATTCCTAAAATTTTGAGGCAATTACCCCCAAAATCAATCCCAGTCTTCCCTTTGTGGTATGGTACCTTGCAGTACGATTTCAGAGAGATCCATACACTTGAACACAAGTTATTGTCTGGAAACTAGAAAAATGCTTTTTTTTTGCCCCTTTTTGGCCCCTTATTCCTAAAATTTGGAGGCAATTACCTCCAAAATCAATCCCAGCATTCCCTTTGTGATATGGAACCTTGTAGTACAATGTAAGAGAGATCCATACACTAACACACAAGTTATGTCTGGAAGTTACAAAAATGCTTATTTTTGGCCCCTTTTTGGCCCCTAATTCCTTAAATTTGGAGGCAATTACCTCCAAAATCAATCCCAGCATTCCCTTTGTGATATGGAACCTTGTAGTACAATGTCAGAGAGATTCATACACTAACACACAAGTTATGTCTGGAAGTTACAAAAATGCTTATTTTTGGCCCCTTTTTGGCCCCTAATTCCTTAACTGTTGGTACCATAACCCCCAAAATCAATCCCCACCTTCCTTTTGTGGTATTGAACCTTATGGTAAAATTTCATAGAGATCCATTCACTTAAACTAAAGTTAGAGTGCGTAAACCAATGTGTCTTCTTACGACGACGACGCCAACGTCATACCAATATACGACCTCAAAATTTTTTTGTGGTCGTATAAAAATACATTTTGAGCATCAAAAGTATAAGATTATTATACAGGTAGTATGTTAAAGTTGCTTT
This sequence comes from Mytilus californianus, assembly GCF_021869535.1. Lineage (NCBI taxonomy): Eukaryota > Metazoa > Mollusca > Bivalvia > Mytilida > Mytilidae > Mytilus > Mytilus californianus. Next base: position 22,538,855 of record NW_026262679.1, on the reverse strand, counting down.
ATCATGTGTAGTAACACATATTGTTGAGTTACAGTGTACTAGACAGTGATTAGAAAATATTACCATTTGATAGGAAATAATTGCTAAGATCTTTCAAATTTTATTAAAGCAGAGGTTTCCACAAGATAATAACAAAAATTAGAGTAAAATAAATTCAACAGTTTTTTTTCTCTCACAAAATCTAGAAAGCGTATATTAATAATTACCATCAAGTGTGTTTGCACTAAGACTAGTTTGAGACAGTTCATCAGCAGTTACTTCTAGAATTCCACAAACTTCCTCTTTTGTGTATGGCTCTGGATGAAGTATTTCCTTTACAACATTTACAGCATCATCTAAAGTTAATCCTAATGCTTTCTGTACATCAGCAAATCTTTTGAATTCCCTCCACTTTAATCCCTTTGTCTTTGCTATTATCTGCAAAACAATGCATACTACATTTACTACTGAAAGCATATATGTGTAAATAATTTTTATGCAACTGGTCATTTCTATTTTGATTTTCTCAATACCTGGTTTTAAAAAATGTCAATTAGTAACCAATATTGCTCCGGTGAAACTCAGATAAACATAAGGTAAAGTCGTGTAGAACATGCTGTTTCACTTGACCAATGTTGACATAAATACCTAACAATCGTATGAATATCTCTAGATAAAATTAAAACTGAACTGAACTATGGTGACCTATAGTTACTAACTTCTACATCATTTGGTCTCTGGTGGAGAGTTGTGTCATTGGCAATCATACCACATCTTCTTATTTTTATACAAACAGTTACAATAAAATTGGTAAACACATGTATGGATTCACTTGTAATTCAAATGTTTTATTGATATGACAACAGCTGTTTACAAATAATCAGTTCACTTTTATGAATGTAAAAATAATATGAATCTTCCAGTAACAGTCTACACATAATTTTGATGCTGTTATTAATATCATATATATAACTACAGGTTAAGTATTTAAACAAGCTCTTCAATTTGTAGAATTTGTTATTTTGGACTGAATATCAGTAACCGTAGAATTACCATTTAATTTCTAGCTTGTCCCCCCTTGTCCTAAAATTTAACTTCATCTAGTTCTTACAAGTAATTTGATGGTTAAAAAAAAGTACTATACCTGTGAAGCCAGTCGACATTCTACAACCCGGATATTAAAATGTGAGGTAGCTGCTTTGTTTAGTTCTACACAACTATTTGATATCACAAACACTACATCTTCTGGTAGTTCAACATCTGTTGATTTCAGTGGATTGAATTCTATTAACTTGGCCTATAATGATGAGTAAATACTTGTGAAAAAATGAATAATATTTTCTTATATTTACTGGACTTGTAAAATTTAAACATGATTTTCTTCAATACACACTGATTCAATATACTTTAAAATAAATTTTCTTTCTTGACCACAAACAATATCAGTCAAAATGTATCTTCTAGTTACTTTCAAGATGAAGAACCAATAATAGCATTGTTCCTTTGATATATGTTATTCCTAAGTATACTTTGGCAATATTGTCTCATGAACTCATCCTGTTTCCCATAGAAAAGATAAAATACTAAAGGTTTATTCACTTGTATCATAAATTATTCTACCATATGTGTGGTATGCACAGTTCCTTGATATGTTCATCAGACTTAAAAGATGAAAAATGTTTGCCGTGTATCTTGTCAAATGACAGACCAGGATAATTATATCATTAAATAAAGCTGTCAAATGAATGCAAGCATATATCTTCATTGTTAGCTTAGGACCCTTTTGAACAAATAGAGTTGATATTTATTATCAATTATATATAAAAGTTTTCCTTAATATTTGTGGGATACCAATTATTTGCAGATTTCATGGGTAGTTGAAAACTAAAAATTTAAACACTCTACAAAAAACAAATTTATGTTAACTTTGATAGGAGCAAATGATGAAACCTTGATATAGCATTTTTTCTCCAAATACAAAAATGGATACCAACTTAAATAAATGAATCCACAGTTTATCTTCTGTTTCCAGATTTTTTTATAATTAGATTTTGAAGAACTAATCTCAAAATCCAAAATGCAAAAGAAAATGCAGCACCCAGAACTTTCAAGATGAGGGTAATGTGATGACGAACAGATAGACTAATGGATAGATAAAACATAAGTATAGCCTCCTCAGCTAGGCTGAATATAAGTTTACTTACAGTGCCTTTGTTTGCCATAAATGATATTGCTTGGTCCATTCCACCTCCTTCAGTTCCTATATAATGTTCACAATGGGCACACATGTCAGACAGCTCTTTCTAAAATATATAGGTATTTCTGATAATATGTATTGTCAAATATATTATTAAAAACATTCTAATGTAAAGACAAAGCAAGAATGTGTGTCAATAGGACATGACCTGCTCGAACTATCACATTTCTAACTATGCTACTACATACATGAAAAATTTGCTCAAAGTTGTTAGAAAATGTGGAAAAAAAAACAAACAAAAACTATAAATTTCAAATTAAACTAATTTCATGAAACTCAATTCTTAGTGTTATAGCAAACCTTCAATATCAATTTGTTATTAATTTTGTTTATGATCATGTTTTTATAAGAATCTTTTTGTTGCAATAAATATAAGAAAAAAAGAATAAGCTACAACAGAAAAAACTTTCCATCATCTTATTATAATGAGTTACACATTAAGATCTACAGAAAAATTCTTTCAAACTTTTTTGAATTACAGATTTCTTAAAGTTTATTGCAAGAAAAGTAGGATTGATTTTTTAAATGCAGGTTTAAGAATATGAAATCACCTTTTTCAGAAGAACTGTCTGAAGTTTCTGTGTACAGAATTAATGCCAATAGATTTGAGCTAATAGTAGAGACAGAAACAGCTTTTCTATAAACAAATACTGCAATCTTTCAGAATATAACAATATTGCTATACCTTAGAAAGTGATTGTCCATTGGCATGCATAGTCACCAGTGCAGCACAACATACTAATGCACTAGAACTAGACAGACCAGCACTTTTAGGTATAGTGCCATCTACAACACACTGTAGTCCTTTTGGCTTGGTCACTTTACAATGTTCAAGTAGTCCTTTTAGTCCACACAGAAAATAGTTATGCCATACTGGTTTCTCTTTGTTGATGGAAAAATTGTTTATTTCACATTCAAACATTCTGAAATACAAGAACATTAGACTTTCAATTGCTTTTCACACCACAAGAAAAAGGCAAAAGAAGAAAATGTACATTTCACCTTTGTCATGTAATTGTAACCAAATTGTATAAGCTGCAATAAGTCATTATATATATTTTTTAAGGACATCACGTAAAGCTGATAATACATGTTCCACTTAGCATTATTCTGAACTATCTTTTCCTAAAGGAACATTTAAAGTGTATCCATTATTTGCTATATAAATTTTTATTATCCTTATTTCATACTTTGATAGTATTTTGCAAACACAAACATGATTGATAAAAAGATCTTAAGTAGGGTTTGGCAACTTGTTTGAAATTTGTACAAAAGACCAATTGAAACACTGACCAGTAACAAGTTTTTTAAACACTTTTTTTTATTTGATACAGTCATTTCAAATTAAAGTTCCCAGACATTGGGCAAAGTCCAGTAAAATTTTATTTGGTCAAGTTAATTGATATGCATTACTGGAGCAAATGACCGGTAAAATTTTTAATTTTGTCCAAATCAAATGTCCTGTAAAAAAGAGTCTGGTCCAGGTAAGAATGGTTTACTGGACCAAATGTCCAGTTGATATTTCTCAAAACCTTGAAAGGAAACCACTGTGATTAGATTTAAAAAAAAAAATTATATAAAAGAACTTTACACCACTGTCCCAGGTTAGGGGGAGGGTTGGCGCCTTTAAACTTGTTTAACCCCGCCACATTCTGTATGTGCCTGTCCCAAGTCAGGAGCCTGTATTTCATTGGTTGTCGTTTGTTGCTGTATATCATATTTGTTTTTCGTTAATTATTTTGTACATAAATCTGGCCGTTAGTTTTCTCGTTTGAATATTTTACATTTGTCATTTCCGGACCTTTTATACCTGACTATGCGGTATGGGTTTTACTCATTGTTGAAGGCCGTATGGTGAATTATAGTTGTTAATTTCTGTGTCATTTGGTCTCTTGTGGAGAGTTGTCTCATTGGCAATCATACCACATCTTCTTATTTTTATATTGTTATTTTTTGAATTGAATAAAAAAGAACTTACCCATATTCCATGTTGGTGTTAACTATTTGAAGACGACCACTGTCATTTGACTTTACAGCGATTACTAGATCCTGTTCTATAGCCATCGGCAACACAGAATATCCACAGTAATCTATATGTTCACCTGTCAATACAATTAAAGTCATGAAAAATAATATATATATATATACTCTATGTTATTTAAGAATAATTTCCATTTTCATGAATATACATTACATGTCCAACCCCAGAAAGTTAAACTAAGAGATTCTCTTGAACCTATATAATTTCTGACTTGCACTAAGTCCGACTGTACTATAAAGGGTATAGGTATGTTTTATTGTAGTGGTTGTCTATACCACCGTGAAATCAACTTATCTTGTATGCAATATTGTAATAACAACTAAACTATGGTCTATAAATGAGGTTTTTAACTAACATCAATCAAAACCACTTTCATCAGGTCATTTAAAAACATGGGATCATTATGACCAACTGACCTCCTTAATAATTTCATCTCTGCTTTGCAATATGTTACAAAGGAATACTGTAAATCATAAATTTTTACTACGGGGTTTATTTTAAATAAATGGGGAATGTGTCCATGGGACACAGATGATGCCCCCGCTTGCATATACCGTTATACCGGACATAACTCAAGAACTGTAAAAGTGACACTACCCAAATTTGTACTTGATCTGAGTTTTGTAGTAATAAGTATTGTTTATTAGTTTCATAACATTTGGTTGAGGCAAGTTTAAGTGAGAGAACGGAAACAAAAAATTCAGCAATTTTTAAATTTTTAAAGGGGCATAACTCTAGAATGGTAAAAGTGACACCACCAAAATTCAATCTTGATTTGTGTTTTCTGGTAATAAGCACTGTCTATAAGTTTCATAACATTTGGTTGAAGCAAACTAAAGTTAGAGAAAGAAACGAAAAATTCAGCAATTTTTCCATTTTTGTATAGAGGCATAACTCTAGAAAGGTAAAAGTGACGCCACCAAAATTCAAACTTGATCTGTGTTTTGTGGTAATAAGCATTGTCATTAAGTTTCATAACATTTGGTTGAGGCAAACTAAAGTTAGAGAACGGAAACCAATTTTGGGACGTACGGACGTATGTACATAGATATAGGAAGATGTGGTATGAGTGCCAATGAGACAACTCTCCATCCAAGTAAGAATTTATAAAGTAAACCATTATAGGTCATCATTTGGTTGAGGCAAACTAAAGTTAGAGAACGGAAACCAATTTTGGGACGTACGGACGTATGTACATAGATATAGGAAGATGTGGTATGAGTGCCAATGAGACAACTCTCCATCCAAGTAAGAATTTATAAAAGTAAACCATTATAGGTCAAGGTACGGCCTTCAACACCGAGCATTGGCTCACACCGAACAGCAATCTATAAAGGGCCCCAAAAATTACTAGTGTAAAACCATTCAAACGGGAAAACCAACGGTCTAATCTATATGAAAACGAGAAACAAGAAACACGTATGAACTACATAAACAGACGACAACTACTGTACATCAGATTCCTGACTTAAGACAGGTGCAAACATTTGCAGTGGGATTAAACGTATTAATGGTACCAAACCTTCTCCCTTTTTCCGTACAGACGGACAAGGGTAAAACTTAATGCCCCCTCCGCTATGGCGGGGACATAAAAATTTCTCAATTAAGATAAAATCTGAAAAAATCTCCCCTCACATAAATTTGATCTTTATGAAAGATCAAAATTAAGTACAAGAAAAAAAATGGAAATTAATAAATACGAAAACTTTTTGCCTAAAAAATCATAAAATTCAAATTCTGCAAGAAATTACCTTCACTACAATATGGGGTGTGCCATGGATGTTCAAGATGCAACAATAACATGTGCAACTGAATGACCCAATAAAAGAGTAATTTTCATTACTTAAACAAAGATTTCTCAGAAAATCAAGGTAAATCTTATTTATTGAATTATGTGGCAAATGTTAGGCTAATTTTTAATTTTAGAAATCCACTGCTTATGTGAAGAAAAAACAGAATCAAATTATCTCCCTTCCACTATATCAAGGCTATGGAGGTTCTGAAACCCATCATCTCCATAGTATTGGTGTAACACCACTTATTCGGCCTGGCCAGAAAGCACATACCAGAAAGTAGTACATATTTAATACAAAATAGTTCCTACGCATGAGTGTAACTTTCAAAATATGTAGAATATTTAGGTATTGTTGGTATCAAATGAAAGTTTAATGACTGGTGATCATTGTAGAACACTTTTTGACTTATAATTTTGAATATTAAAAAAACTGCACCAAATTTTATAAAGAGGGTACTTTTTGCCTGTATGTCAGATCTGAAGTACCTGTTTTGGTACATCCGAAGTTCCGGGAACCAGTTCTTTCTTATATGCCATTAAAGGTATGTTGATTTTTCCAGTACAAGACACCATAAAGTGTTGCTTTGACATGCAATGATTGTCACTTTATTTGAACTTGAAACAAAAGAGCTGTGTCTGATTGATATTGAGGAATTTAACATAGAAAGCAATGGGGCCATGAATTAGTGGTGTACTTCCTATTAATATAGTGGAAGGGAGATAATTTGAATCGTTTTTCATAAAATTATCTCCCTTCCATTATAAGACAATGGACATGATAGAGGTGTGGAAACCCGAAACCAACTGTGGGAGACACTCATGGGTAGTCAGGGTTGTTAAACACTCCCTTAGTAGGAACCCAAAACTTTTTAAGATGTGGCTCTTTGTTAAATGAATCTGATGAAAACTGAGTAAGTGTTCTGTTTAAAAATTTAATCACACACCAATTAGATTGACTCTTCCTGATGCTCTGGCATAAAAATCAGGTTTCCCTCCATAACATCCCATAAACTTTTCTTTAATTCTACCATATCTGAAATACAATTAAAGGAGATGAGCTTGTATTATTTTAATGTTTCAAATAAATGTATAAGAAAAGTGTCATTATGTCTTAAGATTGGAATGGTCTATCCTTAAGAATCAATATAAACTTATGTTACATGCTGTCAAGAAAACAACATATCAATTCAAGTGTAGATTTTGAGGTTTAAAAAAATAGAGAACCTGTTAGAATTGTATCTCTCATCTGATTTCTATAAATAATCCCTATAATATTTTTTTCCAAATATTGATCTAAATAAATCAAAAGGTTTCAATATTTTATGCAGTATTTTATTATAAATACTACCAAATGTTAAACTGTGATTAACCATGGCAGCCACAACCGAAATCAGATGGTATCATAGTGTGTAATAGACCATCTTAGTTTGTTACTTCAAAGTTTGATAGCAGTTCTCTTCTGGATTTTGCCAAACTTTCTATATTAGGCAACAGTGGTAGCCACAATAATGCATTGTTCTCTTTTGGCTTTCTGTGTTGTGCTTTGTTGACTGTTTACTTTTCATTCTTTTTTCCTTTTGAACATGATCATGATGATGCGGTTCAACTTCCTATAACTTCAAAGAGTTTTCATTGTTCCCTTTCTTGAACTTAAAAACCAATGAAGTGCTAGCTTTTGCATAGAAGACACAATCATAATTTCACAAAAAATTTACACAAGAAACTTCAATAAAAAAATTTACGACAAAAGAAACCATTTTTCTCTATATCTTTTTTGTCTTTTATGAATGCTGCTGTTCCATTTGCCCTTTCTCATGATGAAACCTTATTCCAAACAGGATGTCACATTCTAATTTGTATGTTAAATGTTCGTATTTCTATTTTGAACTGGCTTTGCAAAAGGCCATGTTTTTCTCAGACTGTTGATGACTTCTTTACACTAAATCAGTTGGATGTGCATGATGTGTACTGATTGAAATTTTAGTCACCATGGTCACTGAAAAAATGATTTATATTTTAGTTGGAATTGGACTAAGATGTCAACAGGGGTAAATTTATTACCTGCTTCCTTGAAGTTTACTTTTGTCAATTTTTTATATAATGTATGCTTCTCTGTGGTGGTTGTCCTTTTGCCAAACTGAACCTTTTCTCTTTATAAGACAGCAAAAAGTAAAATTACAAAAATACCGAACTCGGAGGAAAATTCTAAACGGAATGTCCCTAAGTAAATGGCAAATTCAAAAGCTCAAACTCATCAAAGGAATGGATAACAACTGTCATATTCCTGAATTGGTACAGGCATTTTCTTATGTAGAAAATGGTGGATTAAACATGGTTTTATAGCTAGCTAAACCTCTCACTTGTATGACAGTCGCATAAAATTCCATTATATTGACAACGATGTGTAAACAAAATAAACCGACATAACAGGTAAAAATGTCAAAAATAGGGGTACAGCAGTCAACATGATCATCGTGTTATAATCTTTATAGATTTAAACATGTTGTTAGGAAAATACACAAAGGTAATTGTGAAATAAAATTTGACTCCACAATTCTTGATTACAAAACAAAAATTAAAGCAAGTAAAATATCTAATAATCTCATTTTATGAAAAAAATATCTTCAATATTACATATAAAATTAATATAAATGACTCACTGTAATAGCTAAGACCTGATAGGTCCCAGGTAATAAGCAAGAAAAAAGGAATATATCTTTAATTCAGTCAAAATATTTTTTTATTAATTCTTTTTTCTTGGTTAATTTTTTTTTCAAATTGGTTCAAAATTTTGAATTTGATTTCAATTATCATTGAGAAAAATCTTTACAAAAAATGTTTAACCTAATTAAATAAAATATTTTATTTTACAATTTGAATGCCCTTTGGTATCTTTCGCCTCTCTAAATTAACCTCTTTGTATTCTCCTATCAATGTATTTTAATCTAAATTGTTGTCCCTTGTTAAAAATTGATAATTTGACAAAGAAGCTGGCAATACCCCTGTTGAAATCTTGTCAATAATAATAAACAGTTATCATTTCTAAGAACAACCACCTTTATCACTGTTTATTAGTTTTAATATACATATTTAATCATTGGACCCTCTTATCAACAGATCAATAACATAACTAGCTATATGCACACTGTTATGTATAACTGAAACTGTCAAAATAAACTATTAAAGTTACTATGAATTGTTATCAAATGAACTGTAATCTCAAAGTGATGAAAACCATATGGCACCGCCTAGACTGTTACCTACCACAGTTGTATCAATTGTCGCGATATATAATATGTTAACTTGCTTGATTATTTTAGTGTAGAATAAAATGCTAATCTGAACAGATGCCTTCTACTCTCAATAATGTTATAGTTAGTAATACATAACAAATTGGCGACGAGGATGGGATTGAACAGTGGACTTCTTATACAGAAAGACTAGAACAATATTTCGCTGTGAATGAAATTAACAACGATAAGCGTGTACCTGCTTTACTTAGTTTAATCGGTGGAAAAACTTATGCTTTGTTAAGAAATTTAACAACACCAGACAAACCGAAAGATAAATCATACGAGGATATTGTGAAAGTTTTGAAGGAACATTTATCACCCGCACCACTGGTGATAGCAGAACGTTTCCGTTTTCACAAGAGGGACCAAAAAAGTGGAGAGTCTATTAATGAGTATGTAGCACAAATTCGCAAATTTTCGGAATATTGTAATTTCCCTGATTTAAACGATACATTGAGAGACCGATTGGTTTGTGGGTTGAAATCAGAACAAACTCAGAAGAAACTATTGTCAGTCCAAGCATTAACATTAGAAAAAGCTATGCAGATTTCTGTAGCGATGGAAACAGCTACAAAAGACGCATTGGAGCTACAAGGAAAACAACCAGAATCAGCTGTACATAAGGTTAAAAGTCAAAAACCGAAGGTTAGCTTCCATCAACAGAAACTTATAACGTGTTACCGTTGCAACAAGCAAGGACATAAAGCCGATACATGTCGTTTTAAAGATCAAACGTGTCATAAATGTAAGAAGAAAGGACATATTCAAGCAGCATGTCGTAGTAAAATGATAAAACGGAATGTGCACTCACTTAATGCTGATGATTCTCAGGATGATGAATTTGGAATTTACACAGTGTTCAAAGATACACAGAAAGGAAACAATGATGTAGGGATTTATACAGTGAATTCCAAAACAAAGGAGATAACTGTCGACGTGAAAATCGACAACAAATCTGTTGAAATGGAAGTGGACACAGGATCCGCTCTCTCGATTATTCCAAAGAAGGAATTTGATCAAATGTTTCCGAATCGTAAGCTTGATTCAACAGACGTTATTTTGAGAACATTTTCGGGTGAGAAATTTACACCACTAGGAGTAACCGCTGTAAATGTAAACTACAACGACCAAAGTGAAATATTGTCGCTGTATGTCGTACAAAAAGGAGGAGGAATCTTATTTGGAAGGGACTGGTTACGAAAAATCAGACTAGACTGGAGTAAAATCAACAAAGTAAGTGTTGAAAATGTTGATGAGAAAACAAAAGAATTGCTTGCTCAACATGCATCTGTATTTAGTGACAACATCGGTTGTGTGAATGGAATTAAAGGAAATTTAATTATGAAAGATAATGTTAAACCTGTGTTCATGAAGGCGCGACCGATACCGTATGCACTAAGACCGAAAGTTGAACAGGAGCTCGACCGTCTTGAAGAGGAAGGTATTATTACAAAAGTGCCAACTAGTGAATGGGCAACGCCTATTGTGCCTGTCGTGAAGAAGTCATGGGGCGTGAGAATTTGTGGCGATTTTAAGGTCACAATTAATCAGCAGCTTCAAGTTGATCAATATCCTTTACCTAGAATTGACGATATTTTTGCTTCGTTATCTGGAGGTGAAAAATTTTCGAAAATAGATTTAAGACAGGCATATTTACAGCTCGAGATGAATGAGGAATCCAAGAAGTACTTGAATATCAATACGCATAGAGGACTTTATCAGTACAACCGAATGTTATTTGGTGTAGCGTCTGCACCTGCAATCTGGCAGAGAACCATTGACCAAATACTCCAAGGGTTGACAGGAGTACAATGCATATTAGATGATATGGTTATAACCGGTAAAAATGACCGAGAACATTTAGTGAACCTCGACAAAGTTATGAAGCGATTAGAGATGTACAACCTTTCAGTTAATAAGGACAAGTGCAAGTTTTTCAAAGATGAAATCAAGTTTTGTGGACATAAAATAGATAAGCATGGATTACACAAAACAGAGGATAAAATCAAAGCGATTTTGGACACACCAGAACCACAAAATGTTACTCAGGTACGTTCAATCCTCGGATTAATGAATTACTACCATAAATTCCTACCAAATATCTCATCTGTTGTGCGCCCATTACACAGACTGTTAGAAAAAGATGTCAAATGGGATTGGAATAAAGAATGTAAGGTATCATTCAAGAGGGCCAAAGATTTGGTAACATCTGAGCAGGTTCTATGTCATTATGACCCAGAACTACCTATTCGATTAGCTTGTGACGCTTCTCCATTTGGATTAGGGGTAGTTTTGTCACATAAAATGCAAGATGGAACGGAGCGCCCTATTGCTTTTGCGTCAAGATCACTTAATAAAGCAGAAAGAAACTACAGTCAAATCGACAAAGAAGCTCTAGGTATAATTTTCGGCGTTAAAAAGTTTCATACTTATCTGTATGGTCGTAAATTTACACTGATAACAGACCATATGCCGCTTGTGTCAATATTTAATCCGAAAAAGGGAATTTCTACCACTTCAGCAGCACGTTTACAGAGATATGCGTTGTTTTTAAGTGGATATACATATGACATCGAGTACAAAAACACTAACAAGCACACAAACGCAGATGCGCTATCGAGAATACCACAGGAATCTACAGAATCAGATGGTGAGGAATTTGATGCAGTTGACGTTTTCATGTTAAAGCAACTAGAACAGTTAAGCTTAACAAACAACAACATTAGACGAGAAACTGCGCGTGACAAGATCTTATCAAGAGTCTATGAATTTGTACAAAAAGGTTGGACCGTCAATGATGATATTGACTTGAAACCGTATTTCAACCGGAAAAACGAACTTTCTACCAGTCAAGGTTGTTTACAGTGGGGAATACGTACTATTGTTCCGACAAAATTTAGACAGCAAACTTTAGAACTGTTACATTCTGCGCACCCAGGAGTAGTGAAAATGAAATTATTGGCAAGGAGCTACGTATGGTGGCCACGTATTGATTCTGAGATAGAATCTCTAGCAAAAAGTTGTTCCGGATGTCAAAAACACCATCGTAACCCGAAACAGTCACCACTTCACCCATGGGAGTGGCTGTCAAGTCCGTGGAAACGTATACATATTGACTTCGCTGGACCATTTATTGATCATATGTTCTTGATTGTCATTGATGCTAATGTCTAATAAGGGGACAATCCAATCAACAATTCAATAAATGATGAAAATGCATTAGATGTGTTTGTCTCTTCGTCAAGTTTGTGGGTACTTAAAAATAGAAATTAAAAAATCCTATTCTTATTTAAGTGGTAAAATGTAAACAAAAAATAAGGACCATCTATTGAACAAACTCAGAAATGATGACAGCGAATATAAGCTTTGTAAATAGTAAAACCTTGAATTTGTCTCCACAGATACTTTTCCGACCGGCACGTTCTCCATCTTTTTGTCATGTGGCTTATCATAGTCATGTACATGCTTGAATAAAATCGTCTGCTTTGTGCTTTGTTTTTTTTTTCTACCAAATAATCGCAAGACATACCCAGATCAGAATAAAGATGGCGATCTCCACAACAAGATCACGACTTTTCAATTTATTTGACAAAATCAGATATAGACGCTTTATTTCAAGGTCAAATCAATCATCTGCATTACTGAAAACAGAAGAACAAGACAATGATCTACACTATCCTCCCATTAAACCAAAATACCCACCTGGGGAATGGGGTGGAATGGACAGAGATATTGCATGGACCTGGCATGAAGAAGGAGAAACATGGAAAAGTATGGCATCTGTAGAGGAGCGACTGAGTTTTTTGGCAACCAAAGAATCAAAATATGGTTCTAAATTGTGGAAGTATAATTCAATTCAAGCAAATACTGGCCTGTCAGATTATCAGCAGGATAAAACAAAAACTGTTCTTATCAATGATGCCCCAGATGTTGTCAAAAACATAGATATAGATATTGAAAATGAATTTAAAGACATTAGAAATATTCTCCAGGATAAACTACTTGAGGAACAGGAGTTTTTGGTTCAACATCTTGGCAAAATGTTTGATCCTAAAAAGCCAGAGGCTTTGAATACTAAATTAATTCAATCTTTGGTTTTCGATTTGATCACAGTACTTTCAACTAAATATGAACATTTGTTTAATTTACAATTTGATCCAGAAGTAGAAATTTCAGCCTATTGGGATAGATATGGAGTCCCACCAATGAAACCATGGAGAAACTATGAAAAGGCAAAGACAGATTACTCAATTCCAACATGGCCTCTTCCCAAAAAGTATTTTCAGAACTATTCCAAGTATCAGTCAGAGAGCAAGTTAAGCTGTCAGTTACGGACATCAAATCCACTACCAGAGGTAAACAGAAATTTGCCCTCATTTCTAATAAGAATACCTCTTTATTATTAAATGGTAGTAGGTTACATGTATATATGTATATAATATAAGGTTTCCTAAAAATTGTATAAGAAATGGAAATGTCTGTTTGAAAAACCCAAATAAAATAATTATACTTGTCATTTGAAATATAATGAATGAATGATATTATTAAAGTTATATATGTTTGTTTCCATCATGTCCATTATCAGTCCATATTTTTCATTTAAAGCAGAAACTGTTTAAAAAAATATCAATGTAAGTCTGTCTGTTTTTTCATCCTTCATGTTGAAGGGAGTTTATGATTAACTTGAAACTTACATGTTGTACATGTACATGTTTTTAATGATATGCACTTTTGTTTTTTGATCAAGATTTCACAGTTCACTGAAATGTCATAGTGTGATCCCGACATGGTACATTTTTAGCTCACCTGACCTGAAAGGTCAAGTGAGCTTTTCTCATCACTTTGCGTCCGTCGTCCGTAAACTTTTACAAAAATCTTCTCCTCTGAAACTACTGGGCCAAATTTGACCAAACTTGGCCACAATCATCATTGGGGTATCTAGTTTAAAAAATGTGTCCGATGACCCTGCCAACCAACCAAGATGGCCGCCATGGCTAAAAATAGAACATAGGGGTAAAATGTAGATTTTGGCTTATATCTCTGAAACCAAAGTATTTAGAGCAAATCTGACATGGGGTAAAATTGTTTATCAGGTCAAGATCTATCTGCCCTGAAATTTTCAGATGAATTGGACAACCCGTTGTTGGGTTGCTGCCCCTGAATTGGTAATTTTAAGGAAATTTTGCCGTTTTTGGTTATTATCTTGAATATTATTATAGATAGAGATAAACTGTAAACAGCAATAATGTTCAGCAAAGTATGATCTACAAATAAGTCAACTTGACCAAAATGGTCAGTTGACCCCTTAAGGAGTTATTGCCCTTTATAGTCAATTTTTAACCATTTTTCGTAAATTTTTGTAATCTTTTACAAAAATCTTCTCCTCTGAAACTACCAAGACAAATTTAACCAAAATTGTCCACAATCATTATTAGGGTATCTAGTTTAAAAAATGTGTCCGATGACCCTGCCCGCAAACCAAGATGGCCGACATGGCAAAAAAATAATACATAGGGTAAAATGCAGTTTTTGGCTCATATCTCTGAAACCAAAGCATTTAGAGCAAATCTGATGGTATAAAATTGTATAAAACTGAGGGAAACACATCAACTATAAGAGGAAACAAAACGGAACAACATCAACACTGAACTGCTACAAAAACAAACGCCAACATACATAGAAACAGACTATTTGATAACAACTGCCATATTCTTGACTTGGTACAGGACATTTTTAGAAAAGAATTATATATTTTTGCAACAATAAATCAATTAAATATTTTCCAAGGACATCTGTTACTGAGTTTGCCTCTTATCAGATTTATTGTGTTTCATGCTCATTCAACAGTTTCCTTTTTTTTCACTTTCATAAGTTTTCTCATGAACAACGATGAAATACTGTGTAAACATCAGAATAAAAAATCAGGATTTAAAATTTGGATGTAATCATTAGTTTGCCTAACAGTTTGTACCAATCAAATTTATATTGTAATATGTAGCAGTGCTATGTTTTAATTTTCTTAAACATAATAATTTTTACAACCTTAAGTTTAAAAATAGAAATTCAAACATATCAAGTGCATACTACATGTATATATAATAAGAAAAACAAGGAGTTTTCATGTGTGAGTGAATATGCAAAAAAACTAGAAATGTTTTGAAACTTTCAAGCAAATACTGCAATGTATTTCAAAGTAATTCAAAAGTTATCCATAATTTCCTGACAGATAAGCAATGTACATGTAACTCATTACTTTCAATTACAGTTTTGTACTTTTAAAATTGTAATTACATGTAATTACAGGTATTATTACAATTACCTTTTTTAATTACCCCAGTTCTGCAGCTATGGATACATTTTCTTGTTGTTGAATTGGGTATTTTTATGCCTCACCTAGGGGCATTATGTTTTTCGGTCTGTGCATCTGTCCCGCTTCAGGTTAAAGTTTTTGGTCTAGGTAGTTTTTTGATGAAGTTGAAGTCCAATCAACTTGAAACTTAGTACACATGTTCCTTATGATATGATCTTTCTAATTTTAATGCCAAATTAGAGTTTTGACCCCAATTTCACGGTCCACTGAACATAGAAAATGATAGTGCGAGTGGGCAGGTTAAAGTTTTTGGTCTAGGTAGTTTTTGATGAAGTTGAAGTCCAATCAACTTGAAACTTAGTACACATGTTCCTTATGATATGATCTTTCTAATTTTAATGCCAAATTAGAGTTTTGACCCCAATTTCACGGTCCACTGAACATAGAAAATGATAGTGCGAGTGGGGCATCCATGTACTATGGACACATTCTTGTTTATATTTATATACCTTTTGAATTTTCTCGTCTTTTCAGTTTGTACCAAGAGATGATGTCAAATGTACAAGTGAACCCTATCCAGAATGTAGACTATGGCCAAATGTGTTAGGAACTCCTAATGCTTGGGTCAAACCAAAGTGTGATCCAGGTCTGTACTAGATGTTGTATGTCTGTATTTTCATTGAAGTCCCATATGTGCATAAATTCATTTCAGAATTGTTTACTCATTTTCATCACTAAATTGTATCTTTTACAATGACGGTCATTGAACAGTCACCAGCAAGTTTATATTAGTTGTTCTAAATCCTATATAATCATTGATAATGATGTATACATATTTACATGAATTGTATTTCTTACAATATAGAAGCTGATTGTACACCTATCAGAAGATGAAATAGAGGCATGCATTAACAATAGTTAATGTCAATTGACATTGAAATTCCTCATAAATAAATCAAAATGCATTTGTTTTAAAAAAAAATTCAAAGATACAAGACTTGTAATTTGGTATGCCAGTTGACTATTCATCCTCATAAAACTCACCATAACAATTGGAAGGCCAATCAAATACCAAGTTAAAGAGCATTTAAAATGGAGAAATCTAAAAAAAAAGTTGTGCTGAAAGTGAAGTTAAAATATTGAATATTGATGTTATTTTAATATTTGATTACCGGTACATGTGTACATGTCGTATGAAACAAACTGGAATTTATTTCACAAAACTCCTAGAAGTTACATAACTACCTTTACAGGAATAGTTAAGTGAAACAAAATAAAAGGTACAACTGTGGGCCAAGGGTATGAATTGATCTGTAGGGATCTTAGTATCAGTTTCTATACTTGGAAGCATTTAATTAATCAATTTAATTATTTTTTTCAATATATACATGTACATGTTGTAGTGTTCAATGATCCAACCTGCCAATTTGCCAACCACTATGGCACTGCCATGCAGATATGGCAAAAAGTAGAACATACATGGTAAAATGCAAGTTTTGTCTATTATCTTGAAAACCACTACCATGACTAGAGATAGAGAACATCTACCTACTGTCCATTTTCATTAAAAATGTCAGAGGACTTATAGGAGTAATTGCCCTAAAATGACAAATTTTACCATTTTTTTCTTTATTTTTGTCTGTTATCTTGAAAACTAAAATAGATATAGAGAAACTTTTTGAAAATAGCAAAAATGGTCAGCAAGACAAGAATGAAGATCTGCTGAAAGTCAACATGGCAGAAATGTTCAGTCTACTCCTTGTTGGAGTTATTGCTCTTAATGAAAATGTTTACCAATTATTTGCAATTTTACCCATTATCATAAAAGATTATAATAGATAGTTACAAACTTTTAATAGCAAAAATGATCAACAAAACAAGATCTACAAATAGGTTAAACATTGCTGAAATTGTCAGTTGACCTTATAGCAGTTATTGTCCTTAATTGATGATTTTTGCCTTTTTTTTTCTTCTTTCGTTATTGTCTATTATTTAGATAACTATAATAGAGAGATACTTTAAATAGCCAAAATGATCCACAATACAAGATTTACAAAAAGTCAAATTGCCAAAATACTTGGTCGACTCATTATAGAATTCATTACCTTAAATGCAATTTTTTACGTTTTTATACGACCGCAAAAAAATTTTGTGGTCGTATATTGGTATGACGTTGGCGTCGTCGTCGTCGTCGTCCGGCGTCGTCGTCCGAATACATATTGGTTTTCGCACTCTAACTTTAGTTTAAGTGAATGGATCTTTTTGAAATTTGACCATAAGGTTAAATACCACAAAAGGAAGGTTGGGATTGATTTTGGGGGTTATGGTACCAACAGTTAAGGAATTAGGGGCCAAAAAGGGGCCAAAAATGAGCATTTTCTAGTTTCCAGACAATAACTGTGGAACGGTGTATGGATCTCTCTGAAATTATACTACAAGTTTCCATACCACAAAGGGATGGTTAGGATTTGCTTTGGGGGGTTATGGCTCAAACCGTTTAGGAATTAGGGGCAAAAAAGGGGGAAAAACAAGGTTGTCCTGGTTAATGGACAAATACTTTAGTACAAAACATAATTTAAAGCAGTGTAAGGGAGATAAATCAAATACATCATTGAAATTATCTCCCTTACACTGCTTTTAAATTATGTATAAAGTAATGGTTAATGAACAATAAAGATAATCTAAAACAGTGTAAGGGAGGTAATCCAAATACAACGTTTTGGTTACTTCCCTTACACTGCTTTTAAATTATGTTTAAAGAAATGCATATTTATAAAGGAAGACCAGTAAAAATATCTGCAAATGTTTTCAACTTTTTTTTTTACAAAAAAATCCATATGAAAGATTTGACACTATATTTTTATTAATTCTATTATAAAATAGATTAAGTTAGCACTATGGTAAATTTAAATGGGTAATTATGGTTGCCAACTCCATTGGAAATTTGAATTGAGATTATGACCATATCTTGAGGGAAAGAATTTTTTGGGGGGAAAAAGGGGGGGGGGGGGGATAAAAAGAAATTGTGGGGGGCCAATTTTTTCTCATTTCAGATTTCAGAAATTAAAAAGAATTATTCTTCAAATATTTTTTTTTTTTCAAATTTCAAATATTGAAAAATTTCAAGAAGTAATCTTTAATTGCACAGTATGGCGCATTAGATTTGTAAAATCTTTGATCACATTTATTTATTTGTTATGCCGAATCTAACAGTGTATTTAGATTTTTAATTTTGGGTCCAGTTTTCAAATTGGTCTACATTAATGTCCAAAGGGTCCAAAATTAAACTTTGTTTGATTTTAGCAAAAATTGAATATATGAGGTTCTTTGATATGCTGAATCTAAACATGTATTTAGATTTTTGATTTTTGGCCCAGTTTTCAAGTTGGTCCAAATTGGGGTCCAAAATTAAACTTTGTTTGATTTCAACAAAAATTGAATATATGGGGTTCTTTGATATGCTGAATCTAACCATGTATTTAGATTTTTTATTTGTGGACCCCGTTATCTAATTGGTTCATATTGAGGTCAAAAGGGTCCAAAATTAAACTTTGTTTGATTTCATCTAAAATTGAATTATTGGGGTTCTTTGATATTCCAAATCTAACGGTGTATTTAGGTTTTTAAATTTGGGTCCTGTTTTTTAAATTGGTCTACATTGAGGTCCAAAGGGTCCAAAATTAAACTTAGTTTGATTTTGACAAAAATTGAATTCTTGGGGTTCTTTGATTTGCTGAATCTAAACATGTGTTTAGATTTTTGATTATGGGCCCAGTTTTCAAGTTGGTCCAAGGTAGGGTCCAGTATTTAAACTTTGTTTGATTTCAACAAAAATTGAATATATGAGGTTCTTTGATATGCTGAATCTAAACATGTATTTAGATTTTTGATTATGGGCCCAGTTTTCAAGTTGGTCCAAATTGGGGTCCAAAATTAAACTTTGTTTGATTTCAACAAAAATTGAATATATGAGGTTCTTTGATATGCTGAATCTAACCATGTATTTAGATTTTTTATTTATAGGCCCCGCTATCAAATTGGTTCATATTGAGGTCAAAAGGGTCCAAAATTAAACTTTGTTTGATTTCATCGAAAATTGAATTATTGGGGTTCTTTGATATGCCAAATCTATCCGTGTTTTTAGATTTTTAATTTGGGTCCTGTTTTTTAAATTGGTCTTCATTGAGGTCCAAAGGGTCCAAAATTAAACTTAGTTTGATTTTAACAAAAATTGAATTCTTGGGGTTCTTTGATATGCTGAATCTAAACATGTGTTTAGATTTTTGATTATGGGCCCAGTTTTCAAGTTGGTCCAAGTTGGAGTCCAAAATTAAACTTTTTTTGATTTCAACAAAAATTGAATATATGGGGTTCTTTGATATGCTGAATCTAACCATGAATTTAGATTTTTTATTTGTGGGCCTGGCTATCAAATTGGTTCATATTGAGGTCAAAAGGGTCCAAAATTAAACTTTGTTTGATTTCATCAAAAATTGAATTATTAGGGTTCTTTGATATTCCAAATCTAACCGTGTATTTAGATTTTTAATTTTAAGTCCCGTTTTTTAAATTGGTCTACATTAAGGTCCAAAGGGTCCAAAATTAAACTTAGTTTGATTTTAGCAAAAATTGAATTCTTGGGGTTCTTTGATATGCTGAATCTAAACATGTGTTTAGATTTTTGATTATGGGCCCAGTTTTCAAGTTTGTCTAAGTTGGGGTCCAAAATTAAACTTTGTTTGATTTTAACAAAAATTGAATATATGGGGTTATTTGATATGCTGAATCTAACCATGTATTTTGATTTTGGACATTGGACCATAATAGGTAAATTAAAAAAATTCAAGTTCTTAGACCACATTCTTTCTGTGTCAGAAACCTATGCTGTGTCAAATATTTAATAGCAATCCAAATTCAGAGCTGTATCAAGCTTGAATGTTGTGTCCATACTTGCCCCAACTGTTCAGGGTTCGACCTCTGCGGTCGTATCAAGCTGCGCCCCAGCGAAGCATTTTATTGCCTTTTATCTTGAAAACTATAATTGATGAATAATTTTAATAACTAAAATGATCAGTAATCTGGCTTTAGGAGATATTGCCCCTAAATTATAATTTTTACAAATTTTGGGCGCTTTTGCCAGTACTTGTACTATCTTAAAAAATATAAAAGATTCATGTAGATAAAAACTTAAAAAAATCAAAATTTATCACCAGATCTTATAAATACATCAACATGCTAAAATGGCCTAAATAGTCAGTAAACTTCTTACAGGAATATGTCCTTGAATGATGTTTTTTACCTATTTTTTTATTTTTTGGTGAAAAACATTGGTGGATAAACAGAAACTGCAAACAACAAAAAATTCATAAAGTAAGATTTTCTTATAGGTCACCTTCAACATAGCTGTAATTGATGGTCGTCTCCTTATAGAAGTGATTGCCCTTAAACGATGAGTTTTCCCCTTTTTCATTTTGGCAAAAAATATAGAAGATAAAAGAGAAACTGTATACAGTAATCAAAGCACTGTAAGCGCTGTAGGCAGTTAACCAAAAACCAAGGCAAACGTAATTATGAAAACTGTGGCAGTGTTGCTTCAATTTTTTTTTAAAGATTTGAAAGAACAAACATTAAACATTCGTATATTGTACATTTATGTTCATTAAATGAATTGATTATTAAGGCAAATTAATTAATATTTCATCAAGGTTTTCAAAAGCAACTCATATATCAATGTAAATGACCCCATCTTCACCCCAAGTGCATGATGTTACTCCATACCAAGTTTGGAATAAAATGACAGGTGATTATAAAACAGTTGGTCAAGTATTCTCGCTTTACACTGCTTGAAAGATTTATATGTTTTCTTTAAAATGAGCCATAAATGAAAATTATTATAGATAGATATAGGAAGATGTGGTATGAGTGCCAATGAGACAACTCTCCATCCAAGTTACAATTTATAAAAGTAAACCATTATAGGTCAAGATACGGCCTAGAAATAATTTAATAAATAATTAAAGTAAATTCAATTAACCTAGACTTATTTTTTGCATCAATAAAATTTTATAATAAACAAGAAATAATTGTAACAGGATGCCGTTATGAAGTCTCCCAAACAAAGCCTCCATAATTCGTCATTCCCATGGTCTCCTGACATTGGGCAAAGTCCAGTTTATATTGGTTTGGTCTAGTAAAGTTGTATGCATATGTGACACCTAGGAGATTGACCCTGTATGTCATTCAAATCTTTTTGAAATGATGAACAGGAATAAATATGGTTTAGGTGTGGGTATCTCGACCGTTTACAAGTTCTCAAACAGGAGGGGTAGGGGTGACCCCATGGACTTCCCCTATATTTCATTTGATTTGTTATATTGTCCCATACATGAATACATATGGTTTAGGGGTGGGGATCTCGACCATTTCCAAGTTCTCAAACAGGAGGGGTGGGGTGACCCCAGGGACTCCCCAAATATTTCATTTGATTTGTTATATTGTCCCATACATGAATATATATGGTTTAGGGGTGGGGATCTCGACCATTTCCAAGTTCTCAAACAGGAGGGGTGGGGTGACCCGAGGAACTCCCCATATATTTCATTTGATTTGTTATATTGTCCAATACATGAATACATATGGTTTAGGCGTGGGGATCTTGACTGTTTACAAGTTCGCAAACAAGAGGGGTGGGGTGTCCCCATGGACTCCCCCTATATTTCATTTGATTTGTTTTATTGTCCCATACATGAATATATATGGTTTAGGGGTGGGGATCTTGACCATTTCCAAGTTCTCAAACAGGAGGGGATGGGGTGACCCGAGGAACTCCCCATATATTTCATTTGATTTGTTATATTGTCCCATACATGAATACATATGGTTTAGGGGTGGGGATCTTGACTGTTTACAAGTTCTCAAACAAGAGGGGGTGGGGTGTCCCCATGGACTCCCTCTATATTTCATTTGATTTGTTTTATTGTCCCATACATGAATATATATGGTTTAGGGGTGGGGATCTCGACCATTTCCAAGTTCTCAAACAGGAGTGGGTGGGGTGACCCGAGGAACTCCCCATATATTTCATTTGATTTGTTATATTGTCCCATACATGAATATATATGGTTTAGGGGTGGGGATCTTGACTGTTTACAAGTTCTCAAACAGGAGGGGTTGGGGTGTCCCCAGGGACTCCCCCTATATTTCATTTGATTTGTTTTATTGTCCCATACAGGAATGTATATGGTTTAGGGGTGGAGATCTCAACTATTTCCAAGTTCTCAAACATGAGGGGTTGGGGTGACCCCATGAACTCCCCATATATTTCATTTGATTTGTTATATTGTCCCATACATGAATATATATGGTTTAGGGGTGGGGATCTCGACCATTTCCAAGTTCTCAAACAGGAGGGGGTGGGGTGACCCCAGGGACTCCCCAAATATTTCATTTGCTTTGTTATATTGTCCCATACATGAATATATATGGTTTAGGGGTGGGGATCTTGACTGTTTACAAGTTCTCAAACAAGAGGGGTAGGGATGTCCCCATGGACTCCCCCTATATTTCATTTGATTTGTTTAATGGTCCCATACCTGAATATATGGTTTAGGGGTGGGGATCTCGACCATTTCCAAGTTCTCAAACAGGAGAGGGTGGGGTGACCCGAGGAACTCCCCATATATTTCATTTGATTTGTTATATTGTCCCATACATGAATATATATGGTTTAGGGGTGGGGATCTCGACTGTTTACAAGTTCTCAATCAGGAGGGGGTGGGGTGTCTGCTTTACATTGTTTGTTAATATTCTGTAAATATTGTTGTTTAATTTGTATTAATCATTCTTACTTCAAGCATAACTTTTTTAAGACATTGCAGATGGACTTTTATGTTAATTTTTTTTTTTAAATTCCATTTACCCTGGTAATTCTGAATAAAAGGGTAAGACAGAAGATGAAATATTTCATACAATTGTTCTTTGACATCGTAGCCAAAAGCACAGGGGATATAAACTACGTACGGATTTCTATTGACCACTACTTCCTATGTGCAACTTCAAAACTTTTGGGTAGTTCGACGATCATTTAAGGTTTTTCTGGTCATATTTTTTGTATTCCAGAAATAAAAGTATTAAAAAAATGTCCAATTAGTTATAAATAACATAATAGCCAGCTAGATAATATTAATGGCACGTATTTCAGCATTTATTGGGTAGAACACAAATCTAGGGTGCTCGCATAAGGCAGCTTAACTGCCTAAAAATGATCAGAAAGACATGATTAGCCATAAAAGAGGTTTTAGTCATAAATTATATTATAGTCTACAATGTTGGAGAATGGCCATTGTTGATGATTCACATAGATCCAGGTGAGCAACACCAGCTCTTTAGAGTCTCTAGTATATATGATATTATGGTTTATGGTTGAAATCATTTTGACCTGAACTGTCATAATGAAGTTTTATTTGTTACCAAATTCATTGAAGTTTGCATTTCTATATTTTGTAGGTTATCTTCCACAAGATCCATACCAGTTTGTAAATCTATCCTTCATACCACGTAACATATCTTACTGTCAGTATTTAGAGAAGAATCTCGGAGAAGAAATAGCTTCTGAATCGCTGAAATACTATGGAATGAACACTGCCTTTATATCCACTGTAGCTCAAGCTTATAATCAAGGTATATTAGTGATAGTGTCTTGATTCACTCCATATTTTTACCGCAGTATATTTACTTGCATGTATACAAAGAAGAATAAAGTTCAGTTTTCTTGTTTGCTAGGTTAACAATAACATCAACATTTACCTTGTTTTCTACATTTGTACCTATTGAAAGATTGATTGATTGTTGATGTTTAACACCACTTTCACCACTCTTGGCTTCATCATTGCAGCCAATTTTTATTGGTGGAGGAAGCAAACTGTACCGACCACGACCTCTGGCTATCTCAGTAAATTAAGATCTGAGACCAACACATTTTATCAAGCTGTTATCAAATTTCCAATCTCATTGTCTACAGGCTAGTTACTACTTACAGTAAACTTTAAATTTGTGCAAAAATCATGCCTTCATCATCAGCATGGGGTGAATAAAAGATTTTGAAACATTTATGTGGGTATTAAAATGCTATATTTTTATCAAGAATTGTTCCAAGTAGTACCATCATCTCCTTTAGGGTTTTGCATCACAGATTTGACAGACTTGATTTCATAGAAGACAATAACTAAATTTTAATTTATACATGTTTGCAAATAGTTCATTCAAGCTGATACACATATATTTCATTTTGCAGGATTCAGCACCTTTGTGGATATAACTTACCCATTTACAACACAGACAATAATGACAGATGGTAGACTGTTTTCTATCTATTCTTATCAATTAAATACACTTCATTTGTGGAAAGGTGATGATGCGAATCCCTTAAGGAACATATGCTTCTTACAGGACAGTCTACCTCTGTATGATGTCATTGAAAACGGACAGTTAAAAGGTTTTAATGACGATACCTTTAAAGCCTTAATGAGATGTTTCGCGTTAAAGCCAGTAGATCGTGGATGTGAACTGAGACCAACAATTCCACAAGATTCACCAGACAGAATGCAACCAGAAATTCCTAAATATGTGGAAGAAGTAATTATTGAAAAAGAAGTTACTTATGATGAAAGCTAAAAATGATGGAAATGTAAGCTTTAGATGAAAAAATAAATTGTTTTAGACAATTTTAGAGTGGTGTAACAGCAAAATATAAGTACAAACTAAATATCAGTTGGAAAAGGACTTGAAGTGTGAAGCACAAATAAAAAACTAACAAAAGAACAAAAAACGGAAGGTGGTACCTATATGAATACTCAGTTAATGAAAACTAGCTTCTAACCTGGTTAGCTTTACAAATAATATATAAAATTGAGAATGGAAATACCACAGACAAAAGTTTTTCCAGTGATGTATTATTTTAGAATTAAAAAAGTTGGTATTTAACAACATGAATTTATTTTTTGATATTTGTTTGAAACCTAGATCATGAATGGTATTAATACCAAGGTACACAACTGAACCATATGTTTGGTAAATTTTATGATCATTTTTGCCTTGCCTGTGACGGCATCAACTATTTGTATAAAGCTTTATATTTCAGAATATAGAATACCTGGATGCATTATACCTTCACGACTTGTATGCAGATACTTTGTTACAATTTTTCCATCTGTCATATTTCCATTGTCCTTGACCTCATTTTCTTGGTTCAATGACAGCTTAAAAAAAAATGCATTTTTTTCTTAAACTGAAATACTCACTTATTATGAGTAATAGGATACTGTCAATTCAGAAATTATTGTATGCATTTATTATTGCGATTTTTGAAGAATGGGCAAAAATGCGAAATTGATTATTGCGATTTTAGGAGAATCTGAATACAGCCATATGTATCCGATATCAGAATGCAAGTTCTTATTATTGCAATACTCACCCAGTCGCATTAATCGCATTAATAAAACCTCGCAATAATTTCTGAATTTACTTAACTATATTTGGTATATGGTTTCCTTGCAAGGTCTATATGTCTGTCAGGTAGGTTTCACCTGACCTCTACCTCATGTCGTGGATCAGTGATCAAGGTTTAAGTTACATGGTCAAGTCTATATCTCCAATATTACAGTATATGCAAAAGGTCAACTAAATTCGGTGTATGGAATGATTGTAACGTGTACATATCTGACTGGCAGGTTTCATCTGACATTGACCTCAATTTCATGGTTCATTGGACAATGTTTAGTTTTTTGTGTTTTGATCTATTTCTCAAGACACTTTAAGCAATAGGGCCTCTACATTTGGTGTATGGAATGATAGTAAGGTGTACATGTCTGTCGGGCAGGGTTTATATTACCTTGACCTCATTTTCATTGTTCATTATCAATTTAAAGATTTTGTTGTTTGATCTGTTTCTCAGGTACTATAAGTGACGGGATCACTATATTTGGTGAATTTAATGACTTGTAAGGTGAACATGTCGGTCTTGCATGGTTTATCTGACTGTGACCCCATTTCATAGAACATTGATAATGTTAAGTTTATGTGATATGATACTTGTAGTAAAGCCTTTATATTTCAGGCTTTCAACATAAATTCAATTTTAAGTAAAGCAGGCGAGACATTTCAGTGGTGTGCACTCTTATTATAGGAGAAAAATTACATTAAAATGCCCAGTGAAATTATTTTTAAGTCCACAACATGTTTCATGATTTGTAAATGCAGAAACAAAATTCTATCGTTCCTGAAGCTAAATATTCACACATGTACTGTCACTTCAAACTCTGATAATCAAATAATCAAAATCAGGTTTATCATCAGCATTTCCTGTACAGATTAATTTAAAAAAGGTTTTCTCATTCCCTTTGAAATACGTTTGGGGTTAAAATTAAGGGAACCTCTGCCATTCCTGTACCAAGTCTTTTCTTAGTTCAGCAACTGTTATAAATCAAGGTACTTTCTGATTAATGTTTTGCATGATAATATCCCACATGTGACATTGCTTGAAATGGTTTGGTGTCAATTGCCTCAGATTCCAAATTTTGTCTCACAATCCAAGCACAATGGGGTCGAGCATTGTCATCCTGAAAGATAGGTCTATTGGCCAAAGCATGACCATCAAAATGTGGCGATACTGTCCTATCCAACATGTGCAGGGGACAATAAGTGTATTCACTTGAAATTCATCAAGCTATTCCTCAGACTATCTTAATTCTGAATCAAAGGTAACAGCTAAATTGAAATCATTCAAGTATGGAAATGATGTTCATTATCCTTTTGACACAATTTTGAAAGATTTGATTTTTTTTTTCTCATGTGAGGTTTCATATATCATATCACATCAGGGGTACCAATCTTAAATGTTTACACCAGTCTTATCCCACTCCTACATAACCATCATTTAATTGTGAAATTGAGAACAAACCACCCTCTTTACATAATACATCTTGTATCAAATGTATATAGTAAACCTAGAATATTAGATACCTGCTTGGAAACATTGACCATAGTTCTTAGTTACAACTACATTGTTCTTTTAAACAAAAATATGAATGTTTGAGACATAAATTTTGAATAGTCTGCATCTCCATGTATTAACTGATGTTTCATGTTTCTATGTATCTACTTCACATCACACAATCTGAACCTTGATGAGAGGCAGATGGACACCCTTGTGATTGTATCTTCTTGACAAAATTATGTAGGCAAGGACTTAGATGTGAATTTTATGGCATCATCAACTATGTAAAAGTTTGCGATCAGGTTAGTTTATGGGGAATTACAAACAGATAGTTGATGATAATAGGTATGCAGTTGTATTAGCATTGGCACATCATTTCCATAAAGATTATTTAACTCAGCCTTCTCAGTCATGGTCTACTGAGGGAATAAATTTCAATATTTGCTGTATACTAGCAAAATTATAAACAGGGGAGACATAACACAGTGTCAACTGTTTATAATTCAATTAAGAAAAACTGACAGAAAAACAATGTTTTAAATAGATATAAGAAGATGTGGTATGAGTGCCAATGAGACAACTCTCCATCCAAGTCAAAATTTATAAAATTAAACCATTATAGGTCAAAGTACGGTCTTCAACACGGAGCCTTGGCTCACACTGAACAGTAAGCTATAAAGGGCCCCAAAAATTACTAGTGTAAAACCATTCAAACGGGAAAACCAACGGTCTAATCTATATAAAAACCGAGAAACGAGAAACACTTATGAACCACATCAACAAACGACAACTACTGAACATCAGATTCCTGACTTAGGACAGGTGCAAACAAATGCAGCGGGTTTAAACGTTTTAATGGTACCAAACCTTCACCCTTTTTCTGAAACAATAGTGTAACATCACAACATAGAAAGACACACAATAAAATATCAACTGAAATAGCTTAACTCAATCAAAGGACATATTAACACGAGTGAACATACACTGAACAAATAAATTTGACCTATGATACAATGCAAATACAAAATAAATAAACTAAGGGAAGAATAATAAAAGTAACCTGTTATATCGGTATGAAATGTTAAACAATTTAAGAAAAACAATATGCTCGAACAAAAATATCAGCCATTTGCAATAACTTTAAACACAGGTAAATGAAAATAATTGTGTTGTTAGATATACGTGTACAGTTCCCATAGAGAAAGGAAATATTTTTACAAAATAAATAATTTTGATGTTCATAGTACGAAACGCCATATTATGACCTATTGTTTATTATATATCCACATCAATTGGACTCTGATGGAAAGTTGTCACAATGGCAATCATAATGCATCTCTTTATTTTCATATGTACCTTGATTTCACAGAAATGTAATTAAATCTCATCTCATGATTCTCATGATTTATTTTTTCAATCCCCACATTTTTGTGTTGTCAGTTTTGCCTTTTCCTGTACAAAATATTCATATTGACTCATATAATCTTGTTTAGGGAAAGAAAGAATATTTGATGAAAACTGCAGACAAATATCCTATGATATACTAGAAACTAACCAATACCTCAAATTAACTCAGTCTTCATTTCTCCATCTTGATAGTTTCTCAAAAGTCTTCATCAATGAACTGAAAAGCTCCAACCTTTGTGCAAAGTCAAGAATTACATTCCTTTTGAACTCAACAGACTCTTGAGGCTTATTGAGCTAGTGGGCATGATATTTGTCATTGTAACCTTACAAAAACATTTTCTAAAATTTGACTTTTTACAAATGATGTACTTATACAGTATATTATAAAAAAACAGTGGCCAATCTTATAACATGGATTTTATGCAGTATATGTTCCAAAAAACAATTGATCCACGTTTTAAGATAATCATAAAATCAAGCAGTAAATATTGCATGCATTCTCAGGACAACATATCCTTTGTACTAGACTGATATTCTGACTCATAGCATCAACAGTACTTTGGCCTATAATTGTTTACTTTTTACACCTTGTGACTTGGATGGAGAGTTGTCCCATTGGCACTCATACCACATCTTCTTATTTATAAGAGCTAATCAGTCTCAAAACTAAATGCTATGTTAAGTTGAAAAGCAGCACATACCAATATGAAAACCCTTTTAGCCTTGACCCTATGACCTCACACACAAGCTGCAAGGACCAGAACACCAAGATAATCATTCATTAACAGACTAACAGTAACAACTTTATAATGACACTTGAATGTTTCAATGCTATAACAGAAAGTCTCCCTCTCTACAATAATGAACAACACATGTCATGTGGTACTTTTATTTATTAACAGAAAAAATAGTAACAGTCTACCTCTGAATAATTAAACAAGAGAGATTGTAACAACAAAAAATACTAATGTTAATTACTTTAACATTGTTTATGATTGAAACAGAACATAACAAGGTATTGGTATAAACTGTATTAAACCTGTAACGCTACTGGACTGTTTACAAGTTGTTATTGGATAGATGCAGGATAGTGGTCTATTTATTACAGGGATTTAACCATGATTTATGAAAAGGTTATTGATGAAATTGCCAGGCAGAGGTGTTGATTATACAGTACTTTAAGCACTTAATAACATTTCACCATGGTTGTGTTTCTCCTATTTCTTTTTATGGACAAAGATGATGATCCTAATATCAATCGTCTACTATATTGAAAATATGTGAAAATGCATGCTCACACAAAGCTTGATACTTAGCTTCAGGAATACATGGTTATACCTCCTTTATAGCTGGGTTATAACGAGAAAAACAGATTCCTTCCCTCCAACCTTCTTTGATAATAAGAGTAAAATTATCTGACAAGAAATGAATTATTATTCATAATATTTTAAAGAAACTTTTAACAAATATATATGCATAAATCACCTGGTTTTGTAATACTTCACATTTTAGGCCAAGTAGGGCCCACAGATCACCTTCTTCTTTTTAACAAAAATGCATGCCTTTATCTAGTTGTTTTTAGATTTAAAAAAAAAATCACAATATTTTAGGACAGATCTTGGCCCTTATGATGGCTTATCCTTTTTACTTCATTTTAATTCTGTAGGAAATGGAGAACTGTCCTATTCCACAAAAATAATCATTAGATGATCATTTTCAGTAGCACCATATTAGAAATATCAACCTTCAAATT
Source organism: Mytilus californianus (assembly GCF_021869535.1). Lineage (NCBI taxonomy): Eukaryota > Metazoa > Mollusca > Bivalvia > Mytilida > Mytilidae > Mytilus > Mytilus californianus. Next base: position 22,508,028 of record NW_026262679.1, on the reverse strand, counting down.
TAATTGAATTACGTTCTTGATAAATAAACATAAGTAAGCAGATATAATGATGGATGTCCAATTACACTCTAATGCTCAAAGTTTTTATGCTTGGAATCTAAAGAAGAAAAAAAGTTGTGCTGCATGATGTTTCCAAGGCAGGTTTCATGATTAAAACATATTTCCACTAATTGCTGCCAATTTTGTTTAACAACCAAGCTGTTGGTTTTATGAATATGCATGCTGCCATTTAGGAGACTTCCTGTTGATTACAGATATGCTGCCCATCCAATATACATCTGACATTGATTCTTCTCATCTGTTGCTTCCTGCAATAGTTCAAATAAATATGAAAATGTGAAATATGAAACCATTTGAACATATATCCTATCATACACAGCTATTTCTATGTACTACCCATAATCCATTTCTAAACTGAACCTCAACATTCAAATAAAAAAAATTTAAATTCGTAAGGGTTCCGCGGAACCCAGTGTCTCGCCTACTTTTGCTGTTAGTCGCAGGCTCAACAAAAATGGGGACATAATTATTAAAATTTTCCTCTAGATACTATCTTTTGAATGTAAGAAGCTTCTGTTCAAGTTTGGTAAGAATCCAGGATGGTTTATGAATCTAATAAATGTTTTAAAAACTTTAACTGCAGACTGTAATGTTAACTGGAAGAAAAACTAAGTCCATTTATAAGTAATATACGGAAAAACAGGAAATTTTTTTTTACAAAATTTCCTTCTAGATACTAGCTTCTGATCATAAACAAGCGTCTGTCCAAATTTAGTACAAATCCAGGATAGTTTAAGACAGTTATTAAAATTTTGAAAACTTTAACCACAGAGTGAATGTAATGTTAACTGGCAGAAAAACTAAGTCCATTTATAAGTAAAATACGGATAAACAGGATTTTTTTTTTTACAAAATTTACTTTTGAATACTATCTTATGATCATAAACAAGCTTCTGTCCTTAGTATGGTACAAATCCAGGATAGTTTAAGACAGTTATTAAAATTTTGAAAACTTTAACCACAGAGTGAATGTAATGTTAACTGGCAGAAAAACTAAGTCCATTTATGAGTAAAATACGGATGAACAGGATTTTTTTTTTTTTCAAAATTTACTTCTGGATACTATCTTATGATCATAAACAAGCTTCTGTCCAAGTTTGGTAGAAATCCAGGATAGTTTAAGAAAGTTATTAAAATTTGAAAAACCTTAACCACAGAGTGAATATTTGTGGATGTCGCAGCCGACGGAATGTAGGATCGCTATGTCTCACTTTTGCGACAAAAGTCGCAGGCTCGACAATAAAAGAAATTAATGGTCTAATTCAAGTACCATCTCAAAAATACCTTGTGCATGAAATTAACTTACACAGGTATTACATTTTAAAACCATAATTACATAATGTAATTTGAAATGTGGAAAATAATGTACAGACCAAACCATACTTTAAGGTTACCGGGTACCTGCATAGATACACCTTCCCTGTGACCATGCTGTGTGGTTAAGCTATTCCCTTATCTTATCTTTAAGTAATGTTGTTTTAATCCCCAGCTGGTTAAACCTTAGACTAGAAAATTGCTAATCATTCATCATTTAGGAGTAAGAGCAAAGATTTGTCAACTCAAAGAGTCAGAATAATGTGTCCATGGACACATATGCTCAATTACTAACATGTTAAAAAACAAGCTCTGGATGTCAGTATAATACAAAGTAGGGTTCATTTTCATATCATATTATCATGTTCTCGTTAAGGCTTCCAAAATGGTCATATATTTCGGACATTTGTATAATGTCCGGTAAAAGTCCGGCTGGGCAACCATGGGCAAAGCATGAAACGGTCATCTACTTTTTAGTTATCAAGGCTTTCTTAAGAGACAGTCATTTTAACATAATTCGCGATCTTTTTGACCCAACCTTTTACCTTAAACAGCCACATATTTCCGGTCATAAAAGTGACATGATCATTAAGTACTATCAAAACAACCCCTACTTTAATACCTTCTCATTTTAATCAAGGCTAATTAGTTGTCTAACAGCTGAAATTTACCTGTTCAGGTGACAGGTAAACTATTTTGAACCGGACATTGATCAGTCTATTCAAAGTTATTTTCTTACATTTCAGCGGTTTGCATCTAATTAATTTAGTTAAAAAGATTTAAATTATCAGAAATACGTTTACAAATATGATTTGATGAAAAAATTAAAAAGGTGAAAATGAAAAAATCGTCATAACCACGTTGATTGAACCAGAGACATGTCTCCGTTTGAACTAGTACACGTGTGCACATGTGCGCAGGTGTGAAATTTAATTATGCATCCTAATTTCTTCAAAAAATGCTTAAATTGTCATTGATACATTTATCTCACGTTTATTTTGAATATTTTCTTGAAGAAATAACGTAGAAAGAGCTACTTACACTCATTCATGCTTTGCAAACATACACGGAATTTACATATCAGTCTCTGATCCATGTTTTACCATTGTGAAGATAACATCCGGTATTAGATTTAAAAACGAAAGTAAAGTTTTTGACAACGTTATTTTGCACAAAAAAGAGTCTAAGGCAGATATAAGTACGCTGATCTGCACACTTCGAATGATGCACTGCCAATTTAACAGTTTACGTCAGAACTTCGAATTTGAATCAAAGAAAGTTTAATATCGGTTTTTTTTAATGTCAATCATTGGGATGGCCAACTCGGCAACTGATTACCATAATTGCCTTTTGTTTATTTTTTCTTAAGGGATTAAAATCGGGATAATATATAAAATGTCCGGCTGGCTAAAAATAATTTTGGAAGCCCTGGCTGGTTCTCGTCCTGATTTGCATGTAAATATTATTTGCTACTCTACTGGAAGTTAAAACACAACTATTCATCACAAAATACTGCTACATCTTTAGAACCAAATGACTCAACATATTTAATATCTTAATATCTACATTTGATTTTAGATCTACCTACATTTATTAGATGATTGACATGGCCCTCTATAGATAGAGCAACACTTTTTGGTTTAGCTTGTCCTCCTTGCTTAGGTTCATTTTTCAGTATTCCTTTCAACCTGTCTTCAATGTCTTGTACATGTTTCATGGCCTGAAATTTATGTTTCAAAAAGACAACATGTAGATTATGTAAAAATCATTTAATATGTCTTTTCTCATTGGCTAAAAGCATACAAAGTCTTCTTTGATAAAACATTATATTCATTGCGGGAAAAATCATGAGGTTAATATAAGATTTGGAATAGCTAACGTGTTCCTTAATATAGATATTCCAAGGCAACGTCAATGACGTCGAATTATCACGTCACACAAATTCTCATTTTTTCTTTTTCTTCTTGTTTTCGTTTTTTTTTTTTTTTTTTTCTCTTCTTGTTTTCTGGTGTATATTTTTTAGTAAACATTACTGAATATTTGAACTTATGAAAGTTAGCAACTGCAAAAGCAGATAATATATTTAGTATAAAAACAAGGAGCAGTTTGAAAAGTATCTTGAGCAAATAGTAGAAAATTTGAGAAGGGTAAAAAGTCATATAATAAAACAATTGTTGACTTTTGATTTTTGTTGATACAACGATTTATCAACCCCAGCGATATGACATTCACACTCGGCTGTTGGCCTCGGTATATATCATATCTCTTGGGTTGATAAATCATTGTATCAACAAAAATCAAAAGTCAATAGTTGTTTAATAATGACATTTACAGCAAGTTAAATGACAAATGCTTGTTACAATGTCTGTATCCCATATTGAAGACACAACTTATATTGTATAAGAAAATAGATATCAATAAACTGTTAACACAGAGATATGTCTCGCCTATTTGTTATTTTGATAATGCAAATGTTGAAATTAAAATAGCAATACTTTAACATGTATAAAGTCGTTCCCTTTAAACAAACCTAAACACAAACATTAACTTGTAAACTATGTAAAAGTTTCAATGTCAATGAACCATAATTAGGGGGTGGGGTTATATAATCTCCATGGAAATGAAACTTGCAAATGCCAATACATTTGCATACGAAATATCATTGACTTAACATTAGTGGTTCATCTTAATCTGACCTAATCACAAACTAATACATGTAAACTAAGCAAAATTTTCAAAGTCAATAGACCATGACTGAGGGGTAAGGACCAAATATTCTCCACAGAAATGAGATGTGCTAATGATTATACACATTCAAACCAATTATCATTGACCTACCACTAACAGTTCCCCTTAAACTGACCTAATCACAAACTAATACAGTCGAACCTCGTTGTGTCGAACTCGGTTGTGTCGAAAACTCGGATGAGTCGAAGTAATTTCTCGGTCCCGGTAAAATTCCTGTTTGATTAATGCATAATTACCTCTAATGATAAGATAAGATAAGATATTTTATTTCCAATTATGGGCCCCAAAGGGCATAAACATTACAACATCAATAATTTTTCATAATACAATACAAACAATGAGATAAAAAAAAAAAAAAAGTTAAACGAGAACTATTTAAGTTCTTAAAGAATACGTAGATAAAGAATCTATAGTATGTTGTTTTTTTTTAATACTAATGCATTTTATTGCAAGTGTGGTTGATATAGATAACAAACAAGCAGCCCAAAAAGAAAAAAAAAGAAAAATAGATATCCACATATGTATAGTACACAAAAAGTTGGATCAATTAAATATATAATAATTAGCCAAAAAGAAAGTAGAAATTAAACATGTCCATGACTCATCCTGTGTCAGCAGCAAATAGGAAAGCATTATGGTTTCCTAAAGGCAGCTGACACCAGGGGGCGATACCTTATGGGCCATAGGCATGTAAAATGAGTAATGAGTCGAACTCTGTTGATTCGAATACTCGGTTAAGTCGAGTAAATTTTATAGTCCCGTCGAAGTAAAATTAATGTAAATGACCCCGATGTCTCGAAGTTCGAAAGTAAGAATTTTCGAAAGATGCAGGGCTAATGATAAAAAATCAAATCGGATGTATTTCTTATGTCACCTAATCATTTTCAAAAGAGATTAAAGCTGAGTAAACATACTTGTTTGTATAACAGTTAAAATGACATGTTTATGAAGACCGCTTATTAACACCTTTGTTGATCGTTCAAGCGGAATGTTAGTGTTGTTGAACATTTTTCACCTGAGATAAAAACGAAACGAATTTAAATGACCCAAGCCGAGATTAAATGAAACGTTAGATTTAAAACTCATTAATTACAATAAATAAAAGGATTAGGACAGTTTTAATAAATTCATGATAATTTAATGTAAAGCAGACGACCTCATCAGAGATCGTTCAGAACTTATTTCGTGCCGCAAGGGATTTCATAATTTATAGTGACTGACATTTGTAAATATTTGTGTAGACTATTGATTTTATTTGTGCATGATTTGTATCTGTACTTGTGTGTTTAATTATTACGAAGGACCAAAAATGGAGATTGAATACACAATCATAAAGTGTCATATCGAAAAAAGGCACACTGTTCATTGTATCTAGTTTACACAAATCTCATACCGTAGTTCATGCATTCCAAATTTATGACGACACACTCGACCTCGGATGAGTCGAACCTCGGATGAGTCGAATACTTTGGTCCGGTCCCTTTGACTTCGACACAATGAGGTTCGACTGTATATGAAAACTAAGCAAAAGTTTCAAAGTCAATAGACCATGAATGAGGTGGGAAAAGGGGGGGGGGGGGGGGGGGCAAATAATCTCCATGGAAATGAGATATGCCAATGCTTATACAACTGCATACCAAATATCATTGACCTACCACTAGTGGTTCCCCTTAAACTGAACTGACCTAATCACAAACTAATACATGTCAACAAAGCAAAGTTTCAAAGTCAATAGACCATGAATGAGGGGGCGGGGCCAAATAATCTCCATGGAAATGAGATATGCTAATGCTTATACAACTGCATACGAAATATCATTGACCTACCACTAGTGGTTCCCCATACACTGACCTAATCACAAACTAATACATGTAAACGAAGCAAAGTTTCAAAGTCAATAGACCATGAATGAGGGGGCGGGGCCAAATAAAATCTATGGAAATGAGATATGCCAATGCTTATACAACTGCATACCAAATATCATTGACCTACCACTAGTGGTTCCCCTTAAACTGACCTAATCACAAAATACATGAAAACTAAGCAAAAGTTTCAAAGTCAATAGACCATGAATAGGGGGCCAAATAATCTCCATGGAAATGAGATATGCCAATGCTTATACAACTGCATATCAAATATCATTGACCTACCACTAGTGGTTCCCCATAAACTGACCTAATCACAAACTAATACATGAAAACTAAGCAAAGTTTCAAAGTCAATAGACCATGAATGAGGGGGCGGGGCCAGCTAATCTCCATGAAAATGAGATATGCCAATGCTTATACAACTGCATAACAAATATCATTGACCTACCACTAGTGTTTCCCCATAAACTGATGCAATCACAAACTAATACATGTAAACTAAGCAAAGTTTCAAAGTCAATAGACCTTGACTGAGGGGGTGGGGCCACATAATCTCCATAGTAATGAGATATGCCAATGCTAATACAACTGCATACCAAATATCATTGACCTACCACTAGTGGTTCACCATGAACTAGACCTAATCACAAACTAATCCATTGTTGAAGCATACCCATGTCTCGCTTTATGACTCCGTCAAGGCGAGACAAAAACCTATGCCACACAGAAGTTAATATTTTTTTCTTCCTTTTTTTCATCAACATTCAAGAACTTCTATTTCAAAGGACTGGTAATTCACAGTTTGATACTAATATCAATACACCAGTTACTTACTATGTAATAATAATATTATTTAACCCAATAGTTTAGACAAATTTGTACCATTATCAAGCCAACTTGGTTTGCAAGTCCATGAATTGTTATATTGACCATTCTTAGTGCTATTTTCCTAATGCTTGTAGTTTAAAGGTTTGGTTGGCTTGCTTGCTTTGTTTGCATAAATGTTTGCTCAAGCATTGTAATTAAGATTGACATCTGCAATCAATAGATTGGCGGGGCTTTAGCTTGTATACATTATACTCTGCATTATACTTGACATCCAATAACATTTAAAAGTATAATGTATACAAGCTGAAGCCCCACATATCTATTGATTGCAGATGTCAGTCTTAATTACAATGCTTGAGCAAACATTTATACAAACAAAGCAAGCAAACCAACCAAACCTTTAAACTACAAGCATTAGGAAAATAGTTCTAAGATTATTGATTTCTTATACTGTAAATTCAGAAATTATTGCGATGTTTTTATTGTTGCAAAAAATGCGACAGAGTTATAAGCGCAATAATTTAAACTCGCATTTTGAAATTTTTTATCTGAATTAAACAGGATTTTTCTCAATATCGCAAAAATTAAAATCGCATTTTAGTCTTAAATGACAAAATCGCAATAATAAATGCACGCAATAATTTCTGAATTTACAGTAATTGACTGTCTTAACAAATCCAAATACCTGTTCATTATTGATTTCTCCAGTATCAATAACACTTGTCCTTTGACCAGGGACCAATGCTGACCTCTGACCCTGAGGTTTCACTGGTTTACTCCACTCCACTAAAGGATCATAGATAAAAGGCTTTAACACACTGCAATGTAAATAACATATAATTGGAGATTTTTTAATGATGAATTCCTATGAATTTTAACCTACACATAGTATTATAGGTTCCAATATAGTACTAGTTACCCTGTTATCAAACAATTGTGGTAGTGTCATGGTAGCCTGCTTGTCTCTAATATAAGATCTTTTGTTCAATTTCCCTCTGAGTCATTCCAAATACTTCATAACTGTATCTGATCCTTCGTTAAGCATATCACATTTAGGGGTAAGAGCATAGATAGGTCTGCTTAAATCTTTTTTAAATATCTGTATTCCGCGTGTCGATCTAGTGCACATCAAGGTATATTCAAATGACAGTTCAATGTTATTGTAATGAATATAGTGAAGTAATTTTATGTCCCCCATCATCTGATTACCAGTCAATTTTATCCCAATAGGCCACTCAAAAATAATGAAAACTCTTTATTTCCACTTTTTATCATTGATAATTTTTTAAGTAGAATCTTATTCTTGAATGTACATGTATAAACAAAACACTTACTACTTTAAAAATGTTTAAGATTACATGTTTCACATTCTGCAGCATGCATTGCAGGTGTGACACAAAATATACTAGTATATGTTTGATTTAAAGAGATATATTTCAATCTTCATACCTCATCAATGGATCCATCTGTGTCCTCATTACCCTTAATGTTACCTCACTGGCTTTCCTGAATATACCTTCATAACCCATAGGTCCCTGTAAATAATTTGTATTTAGTAACCTATAAAATTTCATTTGCGATGCATCAATTCCAAAAGAAAGTTAGGAATCTAACACTATATAAATGCTATGATATGTTTTGTTAGTTTAATAAACCATTCTTAAAACACAAATATATATCTGGTTGTCAACTTAACTGGCTGAGGAAAACAAACTTCAAAAGCAAACAATTAACCCTTACCAAATAGTTGCTCTGTCCATTTTTTGTTCGGATGCTCTAAAATGAGTTCTGCTTGTGACATCTCAAAATTTTGGTTGACAGCATATCAGATGAAGGTAAATCAGTATATGTGTAGTGATTAATAGAACAAAGTAATCATCTTGCTTATTTTGAAAATGAATGGAGCAACAGTTGAACACCTTTCTTACAAGTTATTGGCTCAAATGCTTGGTTTATGTAATGTTGTTCAGCTGAGCAAATCTCTTCACAAATCAAGATGAAAATTTTAAAAACTTATTTTGTTTTGATGATCAGTCATGAATAAGCATCCTTTTTTTTTAAGAAACGGTTACCAAAATATCTTTGCTGTTTACAAACCTGATAAGTAAAATTGAATTTTGAAAATACAGTAAATTTGCTTTTAATTTAAAAACTAACATTTGTCAAATAAGTGAACAATGTGTGAATTTAATGCTTAAGTTACATGGTCAAAAAAGGAAGCTGAAACTTTTTACAGTTAAGTCTTGAAAGACCACAAAAAATCCTGGCTCACATTATATTCAATAAAAAAAACCTTTGTTCTAATAGTGTTAGGGGAAAAAATAAACTGAAAGTGCTATTTAAACGCTCTGATAACCAAACTACACATGTGTTTTACCTGAATGTTTATTGCTAAAAATGTCCTGTTTGAAAGCATTTGAAGGAAAACTTTACCACCTATAAAAAAATTTCAGTTTTGACCCACAAAATAATGTTAAGGTACTTACCATAGCTTCAATCATGTTATGTGTCAATCTGAATGGCACTCTTTCTGGCCATTCAAAGGTTGTACCCTAGAATAAAATAGTAATGAGCAAGTGAATACATGCAACAAGCTTTTTTAAGTCCATGTCACTCACTTGGTTGTTATTCATAACAATGAAACAACTAGAAAAATTTGTCCCAGCTGTAAAAATAAATCTGTCCACTTTCGCTTAGAATTTATCAATCTACTGAATATTCTCCCTGGATATTTCATAGTAGTAAATTTAGCAGGGATACTTGATGGAATGCTGTACACCAAGTTTTATTGTTAAAACAGCAATATGTGCAATAAAGATCTTGAATTTGAAAAAAAAAAAAAAAAAAAAAAGAATTTATCAATCATTCAGGGGGAATCAGACAAAAGCATTTTTTCATGGACACCAAATGGGGACAAAAATACTTCAGTTTCTTGAAATTAAAACCTTAAAGAAATTTGTGTCATTATTTAAAACTGTTATTTTACAGTAATGTAAGAAAAGATTTTCAAAATCTACTATTCATAGCAAGCTATTGTTACAGCATGCTTAATAAATAAACTCATCATAAATACCAGGATCAAAACTTTGAATGCCAGACGTGCATTTCGTCTACAAAAGACTCATCAGTGACCCATGAATCAAAAAAGGTTAAAAGGCCAAATAAAGTACCAAGTTGAAATAAATGCAAGTTAAATAAATGCAAGTTAACAAAATGATAAATATTAATTTTATTCAATAAAGTTACATGTACAATAAATATAAAAGCTTACACAAACATAAATCTATACCCCACTCACCTTCTAACAAACATAAATAAAACAGAAACATTATAAAACTGACCATGTACTGTTTCAATTACCTTATTAAACAGACAATTGAAATCCACATGTACACAATCTCCATTTGTAGAATCAAACAGTATATTTTCTCCGTGTCTGTCTCCAAGTCCTAGTATATATCCAACCATACTCATAACAGCAGCAGTACGGGCATAAGATACACGAGCATTATACCTAAAAAGAAAATTAACTCATACTATCTTCTATTTACCTTTAGCTATTAAAAAGATACAGTTACACTTAGGCTGTGGATGTGAAATCTGAACCTTGTTCTTAGGATGTAATCTCTTAATGGTGAATAACCTTTCAGCTCATTATGTAACAACAGTCAGTATTCTGTTGTGTGTAGGAACATCCACCTTTTTCCACTGATTCTGATGTTGCAAAACTTTTTTTCCATTCTCTGGGCCAGTACACTTTTCAAAACATAACTGATTTATTGCTGAACTTCTACTAATTTAAAAAAATGTGCGCAAAATGTGTCTCTTGGTGAAACTAACAATCAATCAACAAGTTGTATATGTATTACAGCTAATTTCATTCAGTGTGTAGGAAAAGGTAATATCTTTGGTTAGCTTGCTTGCTAGCTGAACCGTGAAGTCATTATTAGATTAGGTAAACCACCGTCCTATATGAATAGACTAGTCTCACAGATAACCTTCTATCAGTCTGTCGGACTAGTCTACTCATAAAGGAGTGTAGTTTACCTAATCTAATAATGACTTCACGGTTCAGCTAGCAAGCAAGCTAACCAAAGATATTACCTTTTCCTACACACTGAATGAAATCGGCTGTATTTATTTCATTCCTATTTATTTAAACTCTGAAATACAAATGGCATTTGTAGTCTATTTTAATTTTGAGACCAAATATCACATAAACATGTTCTGAAGCTGACTTTTCAATACTATTACAGCATTATTTACCAAATATATTTACAAGTTTTATTTCATAGTCAAAACATAAAAATGAAAGATATGAATGCTAAAATCACTCACATGTATGTATGCTGTATCATGTTTATAGATTGAATGATTAATGGGGTGTAAAATGGTGACAAAAATAGCTATATACAGACATACTTACCATTCCATAGTTAACAAGACTTACCAAGATGTTGGGTCTTGGAAAGTTCTTAGAAACCATTCTTTAAACACTGGTGGATGACGTGGTAATAACTTCTCCTTCAACACTTGCAGTTTTGTTCTGTAATTACAAAATCATTTGAAACATAATCTAACATAACCAAAGTAATATCTGCACTTTCTATTGAGATAAGATAGAGCCTTGCAATACTCCTCAGGTATAGAAATGGCAAAGTATTGCTTTTACAACTTCTCATGTATAATGAACAGCTTTTTTTAAGAATAATGTTCCATAACTCCTAAATGTCATATCAGAAATTTATAAAAAAAACTAAAGGGAGGTTATTCTAATAGATATAAACCAGTCACCAAAGTTTCATGAAAACTGCTCAAAGCACTTTTGAGTTGTCAGAAAACTGAAAAATCCCCCTTTTTTAATGAATAAAACCCCATAACTCGGAAACTTAAAATCTAAAATTTATAAAAATTGAATGGGAGCTCACTTCAAAAGATAGAAACAATTCACCAAAGTTTCATGCAAATTGGTTAAAGCGTTTTTGAGTTATTGTACGACATGTTGACGACGGACGGATGGACGGACAACGGTAAACCATAATTCGTCCCGTAAACGGTCGTATAAAAATGAAAAAGAATTTGTTTTGCTAAGGCAAACTCCTAAACTATGAATTAAACTATATTTCCCGCTGTGTAGAGATGATTTCACAGTTACATAATGAAGTAATTCTGTCAAATTAAGTACCATTCATATGAAATTTGCAGGTGATTTAGTGTTGTCAAAATGTGTTTTTTTTTTACCAAAAATACTGCGAGTTCTAATGCTTTTTTATATGTGAGTATTGTGAGCAATGTTGAGCAGCATATGTTTTACAATACATGTATATCTAACATTAAGTGAATGGAAAGTTATCATATATCTAAAATATTAATATTGTTGACCTGTTTTTTTCCAGCACCAAGCATATATTTTCTGACCAAAGTTTAGAAAGCACACAATAATGCTGGCTCAAAACTAATATTATTATTACATAAATTATGACATTGTTGACCAACTCTATGTCAAATCTCTTTGATGTCATAAGCCATTATTAAAGAAGTTCTGAAGAGCTAAACAGAATGATCTAGATATTATATACTTACTCCAAAGAGGATTGTTTGGAGGGACAGGCATCCTTTAATTCCTTTCCTGTCATACCACACCCCCTTTCTCTGTAATACTTCAGTAATATATATCTCAACCCACTTGTGTTATTAACCCACTCTATTAGTCCACATTCTTCATTCAGTGGAATCACAGACTATAAATAGATATCAAGAAAAAGAATCTAACTTCTATGTTTGAATTTGGTACAAAATTTAGGTATGCTACTACTTTATTATTTAAGCATAGTATAAAGTTTTCTATAAATTAGCTATCAAGTATTCATCTATTCATTCTGGAATAACAGTTATCTTCTAAAAGCTCAAAACTTAAAACTGCAAATGCATTAATGCATTATCTAAAGTCAATCCACTTACTGTTCAAGTGGATAAATTCTCTACATCATAACATATACTGTGTACTTAATTGGTCATCTTGGACAGAGGAATAACAAAATGAATGCTATAATGAGACATAAAGTTATGCTTATGCAATGCAGAATTACCAAGGCATTTAATGTGGTTTTTTTTTTAATTTACAGCCAAAAATGAAAAAAAATATTGCAATTCAAATGTAGGTTGACGTAAAAGTACATACATAAGTTCTGATATGAAGTTGACGTCTTCTTGAATCCGGATCCTTGTGTAAAAACTTATTGATAATTCCATTAAATTCCATCAGTCTGCAATCCTTTCTTAAATCATCCTAGAATGTACAAAATACTTCAAACTCATCTACCATGCTGTAATTTTAATTCACATTTTAAAAACATTTACAAATGTGTACCACCGAAACTAATTGTTAAATTCAAATTGTTGCCTACTAAAATTTCCTTTGTGCCGATATCATTTTAAATAACAATTCTAAAACAAGATATAAAAAAAGTTTAGAGATTCTGTAATGAATTTGTATCTATAGGATCTTTCTCATTTCAAAGTTTTGAAAAGAAAATAACTGTTAGCAGAAGTCTTAAGTCTTACATTCTGAAAACAATTTCTGAGAGACTTTGCAGGTCAGTTTTAATGACTAAATTTCTAAAATTGAAATGTATATCAATTACTGAAATTTTTCACCCACCTTTGGTTTACACATCATGATATAGAGTTTACCATCACTCCCTGTTAAAGTTATCTTCTTTGGTCTCTGTAAGGATGGCAGCACTTCTATCTATAAAAACCAAGGTTTATAAAACAGATTTTCCAAAAACAAAATTTGAATCTTAATACAGAAAATTAATGACCTCTAAGAAATATCATTTATATAATTTTTCAGTCACTTGCTAATGTTTTAGTCCAGAGATCAAATCTTTGCCTTTTAATCTAACACCATCTTGATTTGATTAACTGTTTATATGGAATATCTGTATCACAGATTGCTGCCAATAGATTCATTTGTTGTTACTGGAGTTCATCCCCATTGTTTTGCACTTCTCTCTCTTTAATCTTTAGTTTTCTGTCGAGTGTTTTGTGGACAATTCATTTCTTCCCTTTTGTGCTATTGACCAATGTGTTGTCTCTGCCTCTCTTTGACTTATAATTGCCTTTAGGTACCTTCTTATTTATTTCAACTGGAACTCACACAGGCTATAAATATAATAAGCAATATTTTTCTATTATCTAGATGTCCATGATGAACTTTGTTATTATTGGATTGTTTCACTGATATTTTCTATAGATCTCCTTAATTCATATTTCTAATTAAACTCACTGTGTCTTCAAATCCTTTAATAAAGACTTCATTACAAGGGAAAGGGTTATGGTCCTGGTGTAATCCTGGTGTGTTTGGTAATGTCACTGTCATGGAGGACTGCAGTGGTACCAATATCTTACTGAAGTTGCTATGAAGAAGATATGAATATCATTCTTTAAATACCCTAAAAATGTTCAACAACTTTATGACACTGACCTTGCTAATTTCCTTCACTTCAATTTACACATACAAAAAAATTTATCAAACCTAATCAAATATATTTTCAAGAATGCATAAATCACTTTCATAAAACATAAAGAAATTATTTTTATTGCAGTTTCTACATAATAAGAATTGTTAAAATATTTTGTACACTTTTACCTTCCAAACTACAATATTTTACACATGCAAATTAGGCAACAAGATAATAGCATATATACATGTAGTAAACAGTTTTTTGCCAGACCATGATTATAAGTTGCTAGATCATCACAAATCCCAGGACTTAATCAACCTTACCTGTCCTCCAATAGTCTTTTCAATGGACGGAAGTGTTGTGTTACACTAATTGTTAAAGCATTTTTAAAATCCTTGTTACATAATTCTAATAACCTCTCTGTTAATTTAGTGCCATCCTGTAACAGAGTGAAAATCATTATAACATAGGTATTTATCATTTCAAAGGAGAAGGTACAATAAGGCACCTAAGTTATAAAGTGTCATAAATCTATCTAACAGACACCTTTACATCTTCATACGTCCATTAAACTGTCAGATACAAATATTGCTGTTTCTTTTTAACATGACAGATGCCACTTAAAGAGAATGAACTGCTTACCCTCCCTGAACACCTGAGTCGACTCCATTTTTTGTGGAGAAGGGTTTCTGTGTTGTGCTATGTTGACTTTTTAACATGACAGATGCCACTTGAAGAGAATGAACTGCTTACCCTCCCTGAACACCTGAGTGGACTCCCATTTTTTGTGGAGAAGGGTTTCTGTGTTGTGTTATGTTGACTTTTTAACATGACAGATGTCACTTGAAGAGAATGAACTGCTTACCCTCCCTGAACACCTGAGTCGACTCCATTTTTTGTAGAGGAGGGTTTCTGTGTTGTGTTATGTTGACTTTTTAACATGACAGATGCCACTTGAAGAGAATGAACTGCTTACCCTCCCTGAACACCTGAGTGGACTCCATTTTTTGTGGAGGAGGGTTTCTGTGTTGTGTTATGTTGACTTTTTAACATGACAGATGCCACTTGAAGAGAATGAACTGCTTACCCTCCCTGGACACCCGAGTTGACTCCATTTTTTGTGGAGGAGGGTTTCTGTGTTGTGTTGTGTTGACTTTTTAACATGACAGATGCCACTTGAAGAGAATGAACTGCTTACCCTCCCTGAACACCTGAGTTGACTCCATTTTTTGTGGAGGAGGGTTTCTGTGTTGTGTTATGTTAACATTTGAAAAATAAACTTTAAACACAAAGATATGGCAGTTTTCCTGTTGAAGGTCATGGTTCTCTCCTGGCACTCTGGCTTCCTCCACCAATAATAACTTGCCATCAGGATATAGCCAAGAGTGCTGAATGTTAAACACCAGCAATCAATCAATCATCCAACATGGAGTAGTTTTTCCATGAAGGGTGCATAACGAGTACAAATTTTCTGCTGCTGAAAGTAGCGTAGTACTTTGTGAGCTTTTTGTTAGTGAAAAATTAGGAATACATGTGTGCATTAAATCATGCATTTGTTGATGTTCACTGGAATATGCAAGATTTAAGCACCATACTTCCAATAAACAGCTGCGCCATGAGCGCATGATACTCACGTTGTCTTGTGTGTGAGGTTTTATGCAATAATCATAAATCGTTAC
This sequence comes from Mytilus californianus, assembly GCF_021869535.1. Lineage (NCBI taxonomy): Eukaryota > Metazoa > Mollusca > Bivalvia > Mytilida > Mytilidae > Mytilus > Mytilus californianus. Next base: position 22,492,062 of record NW_026262679.1, on the reverse strand, counting down.
TGAGCTACGGTGCGACATGTGAAAACCCCCCTTTTTTTTATAAAAAATCAATGTCTAAAATAAAATTTTGAATCATCACCAAAAAGTATACAGATCTTTAGATTAATATAATTAAGAAGTGTGTAAAGTTTTCAGCAATAATCAAAAATCGTTTTTGAGATACGGCGCGACATGTGAACCACCCCCCCCCCCCCCCCCCCCCCCTTTTTTTTTTACAAAAAACTCAATAACTCTAAAATAAAATTTTGAATCATCACCAAAAAGTATACAGATCTTTAGATTAATATAATTAAGAAGTGTGTAAAGTTTTAAGCAATAATCATAAATCGTTTTTGAGATACAGCGCGACATGTGAAAAAAACACCCCCCTGTTTTAGTTACAAAGTCCTGTAACTCAAAAAGTTTTAATCTTATTTTCACCAAAAAGTAAACAGATCGTTTGACCATCATAAAAAACAACCATGTTAAGTTTCATGAAATTTGGATAAGTCGTTCTCAAGTTACGGTGCGACATGTGGAAGCCGGACAGACGCCGGACATTTGTATACCATAATACGTCCCGTCAAAATTTTGACGGGCGTATTAAAATGCTTCTGGAAATTTAGATGTAAGAAAAATTAATTTTAACTGACTCTATCCTTATAACACAACAATAAACACATAAAACTTAATGACTTGTAATTGCAATTTATCTCACCTCTATAAACTTCTTTAAATCAGAATTCCTGGACCTATTAAAGAAAAGAAAAGATTACCTGCCAAATTTCTATTTTAATATGAAAAGGTATATGTCTAAAATTTAACTGCATATTTATTTAAGAATTTTTATTTTGTTTTTAAACCTTTTAAATTATAAAACATCATTGCATGATTATATAAATTGAGTTCATAAATATTCATTGGATAATACTTTTCTTCTTTCATAAGCAGCATTTTTTCTGAATTGGATTATATTGAAAAGAAAGTAATATTGTAATAAATAAACAAATGAAGGAGGAGATTTAACTTAAAGATCAATTTAATGACAGATTTCTTAACCAATATCAATTAAAGAAAGTTTTATCTCGAACTCATTTTAGTAGCTGTAAAAACAATTCTATTGATCGAGTTCTTTCCTCCAAGTTTTTTTTTTAATGATCATAAAGTCAATAGATACATGTTATTGCCTTTACCACCAACTCTCATTTTCAACTCATGAAGAGAGATAAAACATTTCAGTTAGCATTGCTGTTTGAAAATAATATCAAGTATCAATTGATCTTAAACGACATATTAAGAATTTCACATACATGCATTCTTTTTAATCACAAAAAATTAAATTCAATCTTACTTAGCTTCAGCAAATATATCTTGACATCTCTTCACTCTCATAGAATAGGAAGACTAAAAATATAAAGTCAAATATATTTTATAAGAAAAGTCAAACAAAAAGAAGATTTACATATGTAAGTCAGAACCAAGTGCAGAAGGTTTACATATGAAATTCAGAACCAAGTGCAGAAGGTTTACATATGTAAGTCAGAACCATTCCAAGTGTAGAAGGTTTAAATATGTAAGTCAGAAACAAGTGCAGAAGGTTTACATATGCAAGTCAAAACCAAGTGTGGAAAGTTTACATATGTACTAATTCAGTTTTACTGCCATTTAATGATGTTTGGTGCAAAATTCAAAATAAGAAAAATTTTCATAAAACTTTTTTTTGAATAGGTAACCATGAACACTTGGAATGAGAAATCCTGATACTATATATATATATAAACATCAACTTTAAATCTCTGTACCTTTCAATGTTAAATTTGAAAATAAGAAAAACATCATCTATAAAATATAAAATTCAAATTTAGACTATTTAATACAGTACTTTGTTACCTACAAATTAAAGACTATTTAATACAGTACTTTGTTACCTTGGAAACAGCCATCATCATCCACAGGGACTGTTTAGGGAAATGTACAAAGATTCTTGCAACAATATCTTTAAGATGCTGGAAAACATCACTCTGAGCATGGCAAATCCTTGATATCAATTGAGGATATGCAGTAAACAACTGGTATGGTGCTAACTCCTTCCCAAAGTTACTTATCAACTGAAATGTAGTAAAACATTACATTGTACTAGCTAAATATCAACTTGTCAACTGGAAAAAGAAACAAATAAATATGTGACAACATTTTATTTAATTCATATTAATAGTAAATTATCAACAGCAGCATTTCCAAAATGTGATGTAAAAATCTTCCAAAAAGTTACAATGCAATGAACATATGGGCAGTACAGAGCATAACATCTCATGCTTTTTGAACCTCTACAGTGCTTTAAAGCTTTAATCTTGTAAGCATTGCAACTTGATCTATCACGCTGAAACTGAATGGAATATAAGCGATATTCATGACCAAGCACTTCACAATGTATAATTTTTGGATGAAAGACTGTAGCTAACAGTGCCTACATGCTTTAAATATTTTTCTTAATTCAAGTTGTGACCTTGACATTGAATTCAAATAGCATTTGGCATTTATAAGGTGCCTAATGGTGTCAATTAATATTCACTACTTATTGTAACAGGCCATTAACTCTAAAAATAAACTGTTGAAGATTGGATGAAATAATGTAACTGCATATATCCTTCAAGAATGACATAGAGGGACTAACATGTTACTATATCCCTTCCATAATTTTTTCGTTGGTGAGTAAACAAACAGTGTGTAAGAAACTAACAAACCAAGATACTGGTGAACTGAACAACATCTAGTCTAGTATTCAATTATAAATTTGGTTGGTTTCAGTTACTGTGGATTTATTATTATTCATGGGGTAACAATTTATGTGGCTTTCATGGACATAGTTGAACCACAAATTCAAGTATTCCACAAAATGCACATTTCTTGTGGGCTTGTATGCAAACTTTTGCACTACTACAAAATCAAGTATCCATGAAAAAACAAAAATTCTATAATCCACAAAAATTGATATCCATGAAAATAAATGGATCCACAGTAATAATCAATAAAATTCAGAGTAAAACATATGGGAAAATCAGGAAAAATTATGAAAAATGAAAGACTTTGAAATAGATTTTTTTTTTTTTTTTTTTTTTTATAAAACAAGAAATTCTGTAAATAGACTTGTACCCTATTCAACTTTCCAAGAATGTTTCTCATGTTCTGTAATCTTTGAGAAATTTGAGGTTTTTGTTTATCCTGCTTCTCATACTCAGCCACCTGTGTTCCATACTCTAACCACAGACTGAGGAGTCTAGGCATTGATTGGTATATATACTGGTTACCATGAAGTAGAGATTGTCCAAAATTCCTGATCACATGGTAGATAAAGTCACTGAAAAAAACCCAAATACACATTATATTCTGTGTAGCTATAACTTAGTTTATCAGTATATAAGGTTTGTAGTTTCTTAACAATCTAAGAATTTTTTAACTCTTTAAGTTGGTTGCTACCAATATCTTTATTTTTCTAGTGCTCACCATACTTTTGGGAATTGCCTGATGAAGGGTCATCCAGAAAAAGAAAAAAAACCACTACTAACAACACAATTTGGTAGGTACTATAGTTTTTAATCCACAGACCAAATTGCCACTCATACCTTTTACTAAAATTACCATTTGTCAGACTAACAGTTGCATTCAAAATGATTGGGTAAGCAATGATATAAAGTTTGCTTTCAACACAAACACGTTATTCCTGCTTCCTGCTCTAAAAATCAAAATCTGACCCCCCCCCCCAAAAAAAATGAAAGAGGTTGCAAAACTGAATATTGGTTAATTTAAACTTTGAAAAAATAATGGTGAGATTTAAGTATAAGAGATACCTATCCTCTTCATCATCACTAATGGATAACATGTTAGAATCCTCTGATACCATGTTCTCTTGACGAGAAAATTTGATTGCTGTACTTTTTGCCATCCTACTATATGTAAGAAATGAAACTGGTACATGTCAAAGTTGTATATGATTCATGCAACGAGATATCCATGCTCATGCAATCACACACTGAAGAGAAACAACGGGCATGTCATATTTGACAAAAAAAGACACACTTCATTTCTAAATACAGATATGCCAGTGATTATACAGCATATGCAATAAAAAATCATAAGAAACTCTCAACTTCTGGTGTCACAATCCATTGCGTCTTGACAATAAAAAATCTGAAGTAAAACTTATAAGAACCTAAAATTTAGACTTTATTGACAGACTATGACAGCAAATTAAAGACTAAGGCATCATGCAACCAATTAGCACCACATTTGGATATATCCAGCTTACAATACCAAAGGTTGGTTTTTTTCAAAAGTTAACAGGTATGGTCACACTTGTAATTCGAAATCTCTCAAACCTAAAGGCTACCATGGACCTGAATCAATCAACTTGTGGTCTCCAATTATATGACTTTTTAAATTATACTCTTAACTGGTATGAGAGTAGTGTACATCCATTTACAAAACCATTATGTCTCAAAAAAAAGTTTTATTCTAAATTTCTATTTCTACTTTTTGAAAAATATATATTCTATAATTAAAATACAAATCTATTCACAGTAATGGAGCTGGATTGATTGATTGAGATTTAAAAATGTGTAAAATTGGTACAAATCATGCATACTAGTGTTTGAAACAAGGTGGCCTATTTGTGTCAGAAATGAATTGTTCAAAATTTATAAAGGTAACATGACGGGTGCCCTTAAGGGTAGGTGAAAACAAAAACATTTCATGATAGGAAGCATATCAAATACTATACCCTTTTGCAACATTCTCCTCAAACAGTGTGGTCATAATTTTGTCGTAATACTGTGCCAGATAAAAATGTCCTTCCTCCCAATCATTGTAAATATCTATCACCTCACGATATTTCCTGAGAATTGAGTTACTTTCCAAACTAGATGCTTCATCACTGTATCTTCCAAATAACAATAAAGCCTGCGATTTAGAAATAAAAACAATTCATCAAAATGCTTTATGAGTGAATGTTTATTCTGATTCTAAAATGTGAATAAACAAGCATGTACAAATGCTCTTACATATAAAAGAACATCACAAAACAACTCAGGATGCAATATTCTAATATCATGGCAAATACTTTGAAAGGACAATTATTTCATTTTCAGATTGCATCATTCGAAGAATTCAATTTCATACACATGACAAATTTTTCATGATTATCAACTGAACAAGGAAAAGCACACTCATTATTTAGCATATCCTTATAAACTTGTTACAACAGACAGCTACTTTGAAAAAGTAATATGGAACAGACTGTTGTTTTCCTATCATCTTTTATTCTACCCCCTATATAATAACCATGACATAATCATATATGCAGAGTTTTTTACCCATATATTTGTCTTTCAGTAATTGTAGTCAGTGTATCAGTATTTATCAGTAGTATAAACTCGCAGCACTGCTACACTGTTGAATTTGGCAAAGGGAGTGGGGAATTCAAATTTAACTGTCTCAAGTGGAGAAATATCGTAATACATGAGTTAAAGTGGTGGAATCTGTTTCTCTAATGATTTTTAGATGATATCTAAATATAGTTTATCCTTCCTTTTCAAAGATTTGCAGAAAGTTGTGCTCTTTATATGTGATGTCATCAGGCATGTTCGCCTTTTTTCATGACGTCACAATAGGAAATTCAGAAGAAACCAAGAAAATTTGACGTCATTATCAAATTTTGACTAATCATTTGCCAAGAACAAAGTTTTCCCTAAGAGATGAGAAATATTTTTCTCACACTGATCGCAAAATGTAATAAAGCATGAAAATTAGAGAATTAAAACTTCATCACTTCAGCATACATTTTGATCTCCTTTAAATTTTAATTTCATTACCAGAGCATATATTTTAAGCCTCTTTATAGCTTGTTCTGTAGTGTCAGATTTAAGTGCCTGTATATCATTACCTGGGCGTATATTTTAAGCCTTGCTTTAGCTTGTTCTGTAGTGTCAGATGAGAGAGCCTGTATATCATTACCTGAGCGTATATTTTAAGCCTTGCTTTAGCTTGTTCTGTAGTGTCAGATTTGAGAGCCTGTACATCATTACTGTTCTGTAGTGTCAGATTTGAGAGCCTGTATATCATTACCTGAGCGTATATTTTAAGCCTTGCTTTAGCTTGTTCTGTAGTGTCAGATTTGAGAGCCTGTATATCATTACCTGAGCGTATATTTTAAGTCTTGCTTTAGCTTAGTCAGTAGTGTCAGATTTGAGAGCCTGTATATCATTACCTGAGCATATATTTTAAGCCTGGCTTTAGCTTGGTCTGTAGTGTCAGATTTGAGAGCCTGTATATCATTACCTGAGCGTATATTTTAAGCCTTGCTTTAGCTTGTTCTGTAGTGTCAGATTTGAGAGCCTGTATATCATTACCTGAGCGTATATTTTAAGTCTTGCTTTAGCTTAGTCTGTAGTGTCAGATTTGTGAGCCTGTATATCATTACCTGAGCATATATTTTAAGCCTGGCTTTAGCTTGGTCTGTAGTGTCAGATTTGAGAGCCTGTATATCAGGGAAGTGTACAGACATCCCTCTCTCTAGACAGGTGAGGGCTTGGTCCTTATCTCCCTTGCTCCAGAACCACTTAGCTTTCTCTACAAATACTTCAGGTAGATTATAATCTCCTGCCTGTAACAGTGAACTGTATGCTGTCTGGTTATACCCTTCTCTGCAAAATAAAGCTTTTTTCTAGAAAACCCTTTAAATCAAGTTTTTCAAAGACATGCCATTTACCAACAGCCATTTCAGGGACAAATAAACAATATCTCTCTTAATTCATATTTTGAACTTATGGATATGAATGTAACAGAAGATGGTGTTTACAGACATGTTCAAATAACTTCACATTTCAAAATACTGTAGGTAAGAACACTGACTATTTTTTTTTTCTATCATCATGATTATATAATCAAAAATATATACTGGCAACCATTTGTACATACTTTCTTGCAATCTTGGCACTCCACAACCACCAGTGACCAATTTCATGATCAACATCATGTCCAGTCATCTGCTGTGCAAGATTAAACAATGTTCTTCTTAAAGTCAGTAATGGTTCCTGTGCTCTGAAGGACCACTGTATCAAACAATACACTTGGTTTAAAAATAAAACTAGTAGAAATATAAGAGCTGAAACAGTCACTAACAGCATCTAATCTTTACATTGCAAAACAATATCAAACTGTGACTTTTAGTTGTTTAGATCTGACAATAAGAGTGAAACTTAACCTGAAACACTCCTGCATAAAAATTCAAAGTTGACTGAATACTGCATTTTGCATACACTACAATACTATCTAATAAATATCACTATTCTCTTAACCCTTTCAGCTGACAATAAATTAACCAGGATGCAATGAACCAAATACACAAGTACCTGCATGACTTGTAGTCTCCTATCCCAATTCTTTAATAACTCCTGAGGAGAAATCCTGGGCCCATCACCAGAACCTCCCATCTCTGTCTTTAGATCTGCTAACACTCGGAAACACTCCTCTATTTCTGTCAGTAAGTGTAGCCTGAAAACAGATGTATGTCCTCAAACCAAGTCTGAATAAAAAGTTAAATCACAAATGGGACTTAAAATTAACAAAAAAGAAACCTAACAACAGTTATGATTTAAAACATCATCAACATGGTAAAATTAATTATGATTAAAGTATCAACATGGTGAAAATGACTTATCAAATAACATCCATTTTCAAGACAAGAATATATTATCATTATACACCAATCCTCCATTGCACTTTTGATATTTAAACTGATTACTAAAGTGACTTGCCTGACAATATGTTGGTAACCTCTCTGGTATGATCCACTCTCCATACTGGCAGCAGACAATGGACCTATTTGTTCACGTCGTACAATCTGAAGGTGTTTCATAAACTTTTCTTCATTCTAAAACATGAGTCATATAATGATTAGCTGTTAAAAAAAGAGAGGCAAACGATACCAAAGGGACATTCAAACTCATAAGTCGAAATAAACTGACAACGCCATGGCCAAAAAAGAAAAAGACCAACAAACAACAGTACACAAAACACAACTTATCGCACCGCCGGTAAATTATCACGTTGTGATTGGTTTTACGCCGTCACTTGGTGACCCCCTATGGATCCGTAGGGGGTTAGTAAATTTCATAGGGGGTTCATGACGTCACGTCTACTGTTAATAGTGACGTCATCTATTAATGTTGTTGTGTTTTATTGTTTATTTCTCTACAAAACACAGCGGAAAAAAGTCAGGCGGGCGATAAATTCGTTATACGGTTAACTACTGACCCCCTACTGACCATAGAGGGTGAATAAAATCCATAGGAGATTCGGCCTTCGGCCTCACCCCCTATGGATTTTACTTACCCTCTATGGATCCGTAGGGTGTCAGTAGCGAACCATATAACTTATAATAGAAAACCAAAGACTGAGCAACACGAACCCCACCAAAAACTGGGGGATTACTGATCAATAAATGACAGCCTTATTTACAAGTGTACCAAAAGCATACCAAGAGGAATGGGTTTTCAGCATACCCTTTCTTCTAACATTATACTATGTACACTTTTTTAAATGTCTAGATATTAGCTCATTTCATTTATAAGATTTATAGACAAATATAATTGGAACCATATTGAGAATTTTTCAGGTATAATAGTGATATGAGACTAATCCACATGTGGAATACAATATGTAGTATTAGTATGAATTGGCTGGTTCTTCGAAGATGAACTATATATTATGATTATGGTTGATTAGGTTGATTAGTAACATGTAACTTTTGACAGGAAGGAGATATAAAACATGAGTGCTCTTCTCACTTGTAATAAAGGTTGAAATTTTCAGATTACATCTACAGAGAACTAAAACTCACTGAAAAATAACTTCTATTAATGTAGCACTCTGTTCTGATGTCCATGTATATTAACTTATCCATATAACAGTTTAATGTCATTCTTTTTCTATTTTTAAAGATGCTAATAATTTGCACAGATTTACCTTAGCTTTTGCTGAAAGAAGTAACTCTCCAACACCAACAGCCCAGTTTCTACCTGTTTTCTCCTGTAAAATAAGAAATGTTTTACATATGTGCACATGCATATCTAAATACAATATAGTTGTGCATATAAATTTAAATAATTTTTATCAGTCTCCATTTTTCTAATGCTGCATTATTTTAGTTACTTTATTATTATTTTAGTTTGTCAAGTGACATTCAGATATTTAATTTTATCGTCCAATTATATTCCTCTCAGAAAAAATTAACTGAAGCAAAAAAAATGGATGTCCAGGTTAGGAGGTTTAGAAAATTCATCAAAATATTTTTGCAAATGTAATGATTTTTATGACAGAAATTAGAAAACAGCTTCACTTTTTTCGTGTTTTTTCTTTCTTTTTAAAGATGTAAATCCTGACACCTATAGTTTTCTATACACAGAAGATTCTAATGTCGTATTTTTTCTATAACAGATCCTCACAGATTTGATACATTTTTCCAGTTTATCCCAGTTACCAAGCTTCCAAGCTGCCTCCACCATGTAAGATCTGATATGTGGAGCCCATTCTGGTCTGTAAATATTGAAGAGAAAGGTAAAACTAGTCCTATGCAACTCATTTACTACATAAAACTATGTTTCAGCTATACAATAAAAAAATTCTACTTTTGGATTAGAAACATTAAGATATCCAATATCATCGTTTTGAAAATTTCTACACTTCAATGATTGTTTTAACAGTTTCTAAAAGTACAATTTTTTGTAAATGCAATGACCTGTATAAGTAATTCAAAGATTCAACAAACTAACCATAAATCAATGAATCTGTGATTTTTTTTAGGAGAGATAATTCATATAATAAAAAAGTCAAAAATCAGGGGCAGATAAATTGTGTTTTCTTACAAATCAATAGTTTCCTAAACAACATTGTATAAAAAATAAACAAGAAGTAACACTCCATTTTCTGAATATATCCTGAAAGTGTTGGAATCATTTGATCTCCATAAAAAATTGTAGATTTTTGTATATATAAGATTAAGCTTCAGTCATCATACAGAATGATTTCCCCTAATATCATCTACATATCAAATTGAATTAAGAATCCTGTCTTTTTCAAATATCATTTTTGTCACCTATTATTGCCAGAATCAATTTTGTATTGATAATCATTTAACTTTCTTTCTGGAACAAAAAAGTAGTAAAAATCTTTGTTTTGAAAATATTTTAGTATCAATCTACCTCAACTTCATTGTTCCACTGAACTAGTGAATATTAAATGAAATTCAGCACCATATTTGTAGTTGTACTTTCAAAGTACTTCTTAAAATGGTGATTTCTGTGGCTTATAGCAGAACCTTACTCTGTTCTTATAAACCCCCTAAAATTTTGTAGATGTTTTAGGTGCTTTGACCTACCTCTCAGCAATGGCTCCTGTAGCATGCAGCAAGGCCTTGTTTTGTTGTCCTAACTCCATCAAACTTTGTAGTAGACCTTTATGGTGTTCAACACTATCCACTTCACTATCAATTGCCTTTTCATAACAAGCCTGGGCATCCTGATGTTGCCCTAGTTAATAAATTAAGACTTAATTTATATAGATTTTTTAGCTGTAAAGAATTAAAACTGGTTAATCTCTTTTTATCAAACACCATTGCTGCCCTCACTGCAGTGCTTGAAATTTGTTTCATATTCTAAAAGATGAAGACCAATTCTAAATACAACATTGATTTTCCATGAAACAGTTCAACATATGCAAATCAAGGTTACAGCTTGTCCAAACATATGACAATTTCCCAATACCAATTTCACCTTTTTCAGCAAATTACTTATATAAATTTAACTTAAGTTTACATAACTGTTAGGTTTTGAATAAGTAATTTTCTCGTTCTCAAATACCCTTTTATTGATTATTTAAGAAATTATTCATAGGGGCTTGAATTTATTGTGATTTTACCACGGGTAAATTCAAGCCCCCATGAATTATTTCTATTCAAATAGGACAAAGACAGCAGTTCTTTTGTTTCGAAGCGCTCTAAAATTTTTGCTGTTCCCGTAATTAAAACACACTAATAATATTGACGTAAAATACGTAGAAAACTGAATAAGTGACATGCTTAAATGATTTACAATAACATACTAAGACAGGTTTGCACGATTATCTTACTTTTATTTAAGAAAATGGGCTTTCAACAAATTCTTATCATCATTTGTTTATGTTTTCATGTTTTGACGACTTTCAGTTTCAAAATCATGCATTTTCCCATAGAATGCTTATATTCTTACGTCATTGTTCAATGATGTCATAGCCACTGGACGTTAAGCAACCAACAATCAATCAATCAATGATGTCATTTACGCCGTCTGAACTTGGGTAACTCATTCATAAAAAGCAAACAACGTGGGAGTAAGATTGAAATAGCCCAAACAATCCATGACGTTGGCGTATCAATATATTCATATTTTACCAGGGGTGCATACTCAAAGCGTTTGAAGAATGTCATATTAGAATTTAAAATATAATATCCTTTTATTGATTATTTTAAAATATAATATAACACCCTTTAATTAGTCTTAGTCACTGGTATGGCAAATATGATAATTCTAAATTCCAAAGATTTTTGAATTTGTGAATGTAATGGGGTCTTCCATTCCCCACGTGTCTTTAGAGTTGATAATTTATTTACTGCACAGTTTGTGTAAAGACATAAAATCCATATATATATGAATGCACAAACATCACATCTTCATATGACTACAAAAGTATAGACACTCCATACTGTTTGTACTCCTACAATCTAAGATTTCATTCTGACAGTTTTGACTGGACACTAATCACATAATCTTTCTTGGATCAATATTTCCTTTATCAGTGTTGACTTATGGTATATAATGGACACAGATCACATAATCATAAAGCAGTTATCCACTTCCAATTTTCAAGAATATTAATTTGTACAAATGCGTGTGGGGTCTAGGTGGCCAAATGGTTGAAGTAGTTTTCTACAGTGATCACTGTTGTGAGTTCAATCACCCCTCATGGCTGGTTCGTTAGACTCCCATCTTAGTTTACTAGGATCAAAGGCTATTTGTTCTCTCTGGCTTCCTCCACCAATAAAAATTGGCACCATTATATAGCCAAGAGTGTTGAAAGTGGCATTAAACAACAATAATCAATCAATCAGTCAATCAGTCATTACGCTTGTTACATGATCAGACAACAGGTATTCATTCCAAGGGTGACGGAAGAATAGAAATATGGTCACTATAGGTCTTATTTTGGACCGGCATTAAAACCCTTGCCAAAGTGGGGCATCCATTTGGCTGTGCGGGATGTACAATTACGCAGCCATGTCTGGGGATGTTAAATCAGATGCCTTATGTAGAGAAAATGCAACGCTCTCTGCACGTTAAGAACCCTTGCAACAACACTTTGAAGGGTCAGTAGGTGGCCTGTTGCAATGCAAAATTCTGTCCCTATCCAATTTCGCCTCATTTTCAAGTGTCAGTCTAAATTTCCCCCTTCATCCCAGACAACCTCTATTACAGGACCTACATTTTGTATTGATTGTTAATTTGTTCTCGTCCTGAACATGCATGAAATATTTGCCACTGGACATTAAGCAACCAACAATCAATCATTCATTCCAGTTTTCATGGACTTAAATATATTGTGTTGGCTGTCAGTTTGATGCAGGTATTCATCAAAAGTTTGTGTAAAAGGATTTGTTAGTTGAGGTTGAGTATGATAGCTGTTATGCAACTTGACTTTCAAGAATACAATTTTAAGCATTGTTTGATGTGCCTTTCTGACAGTTGTTACTTACCCAAACTTTCATGGATCAGAATTTGTTCAATCAATGTTGGCTGTGTCTGTCTGATGGCTGCTACTCCAATAACACCATCAGATTCATCCATTGCTACATACAATCTCTATGAAAAAGAAAATAATACATTGAGCTCCACATTTTTTTAAAGTCATTAGTCTCAATTAAACAGAACCTTCTGTTTTGCTTTAAATAGGTATTTGTATAATTCTAAATCATTGGGAATTCACAAACTTAAAAAAAAAAAAAAAAAACAATAGAGGTTGTTAACCATTTTCAATACTTTTTGTATTCCTTTCACTGACCACTTAGAACTTGAAAATCAGATTAATCTAGTATGGCATGAATTCCAAGATTCAAAAATTCTTAATATATTGCAACTTTTATGACTGTTTCAGATTCTATTGCAACTTCAGTAAATATGTAATCTATGATATTATGTAAAATACAATCAAATAAAAAAAAAAATTCAACTTGTAGGAAAGTTTAATTAAAACTGTCATTCTCTTTAAATGATTCCTTTCTACTTTGAGGGACAATTTTATTTCAGACATTATGGTGTTAATCCACTGATCAGATAACAAATTTGTACTCTCTAACCTGAAGAAAGTCGAGATGATCTTGAACATTTTGGTTTTTACTTGACAGGAACTGTTCAAAGTGCATCAATGCTCTGGTATAAGCTCCACAACTAAAACAAGCTTGAGCCAGGAGGTCCTGTGGAATCTTATTCAGAAAACTATCTATAGCTCTGTATCCTGAGTCTGATAAATATGCAGGTCCTACAAAAGGGTTGATAGACAATATATCTTGTGTTTATAGGATGTCTCTTTTAGAGAATTTTAAGTATATTTTTAGGTTTATGTTGAAAGATGCAGTCTTTTTCATGTAACCACTTTTTCATTTGAGCGTCACTGATGACTTTTTTGTAGACAAAATGCATGTCTGGCGTAATTTTTATTTAGCCTGGTATCTTTGATGACTTTTAGATAATCAAGTATAGAAATGCCAAAAAATATCTTTCTTTGATTCAAAAATCATAACTGTAAAAAATTACAATGTTTTGAAAATGTAATTGAAAAAAGAATAAACTAATACAATATGTACATTTTGCAAAGCTGCAATAAATTCTAATTTCAGACATTACCTTTACCAGGAATGATACCACTGGTCTGAGCTTTCTGCCTCTTCCATTTGGTTAAGTGATCCATTATAGAAAAGATGGTCTGAGCACTCATATGGTGGAAATTCCCATCTCTATGTTTAGTGTCGGGTTTCTGAGTGTGACTTATAACTTCTAGTATCTCTGTAAAAACCTAAAAAAATACAAGATTCAATGTACCACACCCTTCTGCAAAACAGGTATATTGAAAAGACAAACATAATATGTACAAAAACACTCATGCGTCCATTTATATTTCAAATTTGATAGCAATACTAGTATATATATAAGTTTTAAAAATAGTTTTTTTTTCCTTCCCAGAAGGATTTAAACTAATAAACAAATGCCTAAAATATTGGTAATATAAATCTGTTCCATGAAACTAAATCTGTTAAGAAAAATCTGCTGTAGAACTCTCAATCCATTCAAAACGGCCTCCATAAATTTGTAAGGTTTTAGATTTAAATAATATGACCAAACTTCCATTGTATCAGAACATGTTTATTATCAGCTCGATTTAATAATTAAAATAAAATAATACTGTAAGTGAACTTCACTGTAGGAATTTTTTTATTTGCATCAATCAAACAAAAAACTCCTAAAAAAACAGAAATCTGTGAATTAGATTATATTGCCATGGTAACTGACCTCTTTAATATCATGTGGAGATCCATCTTGTAAGACTTGTGTTACTGCGTAGGGTAGTATATACAGAGCAATGTGTACATCATTCTTTATAGCTGCTGTACATGATACAAACACACTTCTGGCATGATCTTGTTTTACCTGAAATGTAAGTGTAACAAGCAATGATCATTATGATAAAGATTTCATAACTTCATGAGTTGGATGTTGTTTTCGTGAATGCGTTACATTACACTGTTAAATATTGTTATAAAGCTGAAAATGTACCATCTCTTTTGCTGCTATCTAAATGTTTTCTTTTCTGAATAAACTTTCATTAGGAAAGCTCAAAGCTAAGTTTGAAAGACTTAGAAACATAGAAAAACTAAACCACGAAAACAGCACTTTAAATAGACAGCCAATACGCTCTAAGGTAGACATCTACTGATGGAGATGGGACTCTTAGGTTATGAAAATATATTACATGCCTCATTTATAATTGCTTCATGATAACAATATTGTTATCATGCCAAATGTCTTCATAAGAAGTAACTCACTTATTGAATATGAACAAATCAAGTTTTCTGAAGAAATGCAAAATAAACCTTACCTTTGATAACAAGTATCCTGTCCATGTACTGACCCATTCTGCAAACGTCTTTGATTTCTCACTAAGGAATATTGGTTTGGTTATTTTAGACCAGTCTTGTTGACTTGTTAATGTATACCTGTGAAAGTATGTAATAATAAATGTTTATATGATAATGAAATGGTTCCAAAAACAACTTTAAAACTGAGATCAAGCAGAGGCAGATATAGGACCCTCCCCCCTTTATAGAGCTACATATATGGTTAATGCAGACTTTTTACAAGTTCAACTCCAAAAAATGCCTTGGTGGCCATCCCCCTATTTTAAATCCCAGGGTCAGCAAGTGTTAAGGTCTACATGTATAACCAATCATCATATCGAACACACACCAAAGCTTTAATGTCTCAATTGGAATTGTCTGCACATTTTTTTCCATTTTTTTCCCATTTCATTTATTTTACACAAAATAATTCATATTTCATAAAGATTAAAAGAAACAAGAAGAATATATCTAACTTTGTAGTAAATAATGGAAGAAGTATTTCCTTGACATGATCAGCAAATCTTTTCCATAGTTTAGACGTCTCTGTTATCTTGAAGATCTTTAACAATTCCTGTAATGCTAGTGCAGTGCCATCCTGAAAAGTCAAGAAATTTTTTTTTTCCTTTACCTTTTTATTGGCACCAAGAAACAGCACTCAGTTAAGGTACTTCAGTTTAACTAAGTAGCCAAATTAGGCATAATTTCTGTTGCCAATCGCCACTTCAGTGACAACATTGTACCAAGTAAGAAATTACATACTGTAAGCCATCTAATTTTCCCCGAGCGAGTTATTTTCGTGACTTTCGTGAATAGAAAAATAACGCAATTTAAATTGCTGTGAATATGTGAAACTTGGATCTTCCCTTGTATGAATATATAAATAAAAGAAGAATGTGTCTGAGGACAAGAATGCCCCCACTCAAGCTTTGCAATTTTCCAAGTTAAAAAGGGGCATAACTCTAGTACGGTAAATAATTCACAACCGAAATCCAAACTCTGTCTGTGTGTTGTAGTTCTTAGCATTGTATATTAGTTTCATAAAATTTGGATTAGACAAACTTAAGTAAGAGTGCGGAAACAAAAAAATTTGCAATTTTCCAAGTTATAAAGGGGCACAACTCTAGAACAGTAAGTGACTCACTACCCAAATTAGAACTCAGTCTGCAAGTTTTGGTTCTTAGCATTGTGTATGAGTTTCAGAAAATTTGGATTAGTAAAACTTAAGTAAGAGTGTGGAAACGAAAGAAAACATTTGCAATTTTCCAAGTTATAAAGGGGCATTACTCTAGAACTGTAAGGGACTCACAGCCCAAATTCGAACTATGTCTGCAAGTTTTGATTCTTAGCATTGTGTATGAATTTCATAAAACTTGCTGCAAGAGGCAAACTTAAGTTAAGAGTAAAGAAACAGAATATGGGACGGAAAGACAGACGGAAATAGGGACGGTCAATGGTAAGGATGTTGGTTAGAAATAACTCAACACGAAAAAAATATGTGGGAAAATAAGTTGGTTTAAAGTACTATGACTGAATGTAAGGTTCTAAAGCTGATCATTAATCTATATATTTACCATAAAAGAAGAAATATCTTATGCAAGTCCCTTGATAGAATCAGTGTTAGTTAACATTTTAATTCAAAAGAAACCGAAGTAAGAAACTTTTTTTCTTCATAAAATCATTACAAATATTTGCATAGTCGAGTCACATTTGTTTGTCCCTTTCCAGAGAAAAAGTTCAAAGTGTCTATGCCAGACAGAAAGATTGAAAACAGAGGCCAAAGGATTGCCATAGAGGTCACAGTCACAAAGTATTCATCCTAGTGATCTAAAAAAGTTAGAAGTTTCACAAACCTGAATTCTTGTTTCGGTTGCTGCAAGGAATCCTTTGACAACTTGATTTATCAGGTCAAAAGCAAAATTATCTTCACAAATGTTATGGTGGAATTTAGCATTGTCTGCTTTGGGATCATTTGTAGTCAGCTCTAACCTGAAAACAATTAAGTTGTCATGACAATGAAAGTTTTTCTCTAACATCTTTCCCACACACAATTTTTCTATTACTACAAAACCTGTAATTTTTTATTTTATATCTTTGTACATGCAATTGTTGTCCTTTAAAACCATTGACATGAGTTAACACAATTATTTCTCTTTTAAACAATGTCAGTTTGAATTTAATAGAACAAACTTAACAGTAAAAGTACCTTCCAGGATCTATGGCACCAAGTTCTCCAATACACTCAGCATATAGTATTTGTGCTCTGCTATCAGAATCTCTAGAACCACTCAACAGCTAAAAAATAACATTACAGTCATTCTAAATAATATTTACACCATAAATCATTGAGTTATTTACTTCTTTTCTTGTAAGTGG
This sequence comes from Mytilus californianus, assembly GCF_021869535.1. NCBI lineage: Eukaryota > Metazoa > Mollusca > Bivalvia > Mytilida > Mytilidae > Mytilus > Mytilus californianus. The sequence continues at coordinate 22,474,451 of NW_026262679.1, read as the reverse complement.
TCTTTTCATTGCTTTTGCTACATGTGCTTTTAAAAAATAATTAGCTGTGGAAAACAAAATTGATGAGACAGAATTCTAGAAAAACTTCATCAAACTAACTGTCATTTTCAAATATTGAGCTTGTAATTGGCCATTAGAAAATTGCTACTGAACTTACCACAGAAACAATCTTTGATACAATAGGATCAGCAGTCTCATTACCTATCACAAACTGGTATAGTGCTTCCTGTTATAGATAAAATATGTTCAATGAAATTGTTATACATGTACTTTAAAAAAAATGTTTCTATAACATTAAATAAGACTTATAACAAATAGATTATAGACCTATGACTAAAGGAAAATATTGTACGACAATTCCTTTAATAAAATTAACTAAAAATTAAACCAAAGACTCTTTATTTAATGGCAACAGCTACAATTTCCATTACTTTTCTCCTAACAAATATTGCTGGATAATTGACATTGATTGAAAGAGATAAATAGGTAACAATGGTATAGTGTACTCATCTACACATGTATGCAGTTCATGGTACGGCTCTGAAATTTCTTCAAAATTTTGTATTTGTCGTAATTTAATGCTAGCTTTATGGTTTGGAAACTTGCCCATCATTAAAAGCTTAACTTGTATCGTTGGTTTGCTGTTTCATTCATGCTTACCTTCTCATTCCATTATATATAATTTATAATGATTATAGTCAAATTTCACAGATATTTCCTTTGAAATTAATTTATACATCTTTTTCGTTACAAGTAAAACGTTGAAAAATAATATGTTTTCTTACTTTTTCATCACGAAGCAGGTTCTTCAATTTGGACAGAGCATGAAGTCTAACATCCAAGCTTTCATGTGTTATTCCCTTCATTGAATGATCCAGTCTGGTCCTCAAATCTGATTGACTGAAACAAAAAATAATATATCACAGAATGTTTTTCTAATGAATTCAAAAATAAATAGATTCTCTGAATCTATGGTAGAAAAGCAGGATAAAATAAAAGAACCTTAGTGAGCGCACTCACATACCCCACGTTCCCACATTGTCATTGGAGAAATAAAATAAGTGTACGAAAAAAAATTTGTATCAGAAAAAAAAATTGAATCATAATTTCCTGTCAATATGCACATCTACATAGTATGTCCTTATTATCTACACAGTTTCATGAAATTCTGTTGTGTGACGGACAGACGGACGGACAGACGGACGGACGGGTCAAAAACATTATATTGGGGTATAATTAGTATAAATGGTAATACTATGATATTTTAACATCATTCCTTAGGAAACAAAGTTCTTCTGACCTGATTCTTCTTCAGTAAAATTTGTATGTAAATTCTTCTTCAGTATTATTTTTATGTAAATATTTTATATAAACTACAAGGAGGTACCATTAATGCAACTTCTGGTACTGTTGTTTTGATTAATCTTGCAAATATTTGCTGTGTGGTTTTCATGTTGTCACTAAGAAATTCCTTAAGTCCCTTTGATAAACTTGTTGAGATTGATTACAAAAAAAACCCAGTACCTACCTAGAAGATCCCTCTGTGTACTGTTTCAGTATATCATTAGCAACAGCCAACTCTGGTATATCAGGCAGGAAGTAGACCTCATGGAAGTGAACTGATAATGTCTCCCTAAAGTGATCATCTTCTTTATAAAAACAGTACATACACAGATACTTTAAGTTTGTGGTTCTGATTTTTTTTAATAAGAATACCTTTGCTGGTTGAAAATTGTTGTCATTGTTGTTATTATAGTAGAGTAAACTACAGTTACTGGAATCAAACTTCATAAGATAATACCCCTTTCACCTTTGCATTTATCTTGGTGTATAAATACAATCAAAAAGAATATTACAATTTTCAACTCCCAAAAAACACTCTACCCTAAATAAGAATAGCCCATTTGTAGTCATCAACAACCATATGATGTATCATTAATATGTTTTCAAGGCATTCGAAAGGTTTAAACCAGAAACAACTTTGTACATTAGGGTTTGTCATATAAAATGTTTCAGAAAGCTGAGCAACATTTGTACCCTTGACATTGCAGATTGACAACTCCAACTTATTATTGCCTGCACTAAAAATAATCTTCATTGAATTCTGGAATTAAATGTAACATTTCGATCTCACCTGTTTTCTACTATCATGAAATTGAAAAGTTCTGAGACCTGTTTTGGTAATGAATTCAACAAAGGGAGAAGTGTGGCAATAATCTGTGACATCATCTGTCCAAGAAAGGGAGTTTCTAAACTGAAAGAGAAATTTTACAGTCAACACTAAACTATTTTTAAATTAAATATCCCTACCATCATATAAATGCATACTAAATGAATTTAACTATTTTTATGAATATTTTAGAAAAAAATTCAACTGCTTACATAGGCATAAACTAAGGCAAAAATAAATAAATTATGTGTTTTCGGTTTCCTGACCTTGCCTCCGTTTCTGACGCCGACCCTAAACATTTTCCAGATCTGATTATTCGTTTAGAATACTACTGATCTACAAAGCGATTGATAATTACGACTAATAAGCATAAATAAAGCATATCAAGAACCAAGATTTAGAAAAAAAAGCATGGCTTGTCGTAGCTGCGGAACCAAAGCTTGTAGGTCCTTATGATATTTTTTGACAATTTGATAACCATCCGCACAAATCAGAAAACATAATAAAGACCATTAGAGTGAAGTGAATTGACAAACAGATTTAGTGTGTAACGTGTTCAATTTACTGCTAAAATCAATCAAGCTAATGTTGTACAGAATCGTGCTCAAGAAGCAGCATAAAAGGCTGTCAATGCTTTTGAGAAGTTTAGTTAATGAGAGCCGCGGGGTGGGGGGCAGACAATGTATAACGAGAAAGAGAAAAAAGAAGCGTTCCCCTGTAGGCAGACATGGTGTATGATTCATGTTCATTTATAAATAAATCTGCCCAGGCACCATGTCAACTTTTATTCTATTTTTTAATTTTCTCTGGCTGGTCCCATAACAATGTATACAAGAAAAGGAAAAAATATTCCCCATTTTGACCAATGAAATGCATAAAATTTGCATTAAAGTTTATTTTCATATTTCTGACACAGAACTAAAACAGAAAAATAAAAATGCTGCAGATCTAAGTACTATTCTAGATATTAAAGAATCAGGCAAAGGGTGGCACACCAACAATTTGATTTGGAATCTTTTTTTTTCTGCTGTCAACAATAGAAAAAAATTTTAAAAAATGTTTTCATAAAATAAAATGTTTTACCTACCTACCCTACCTATTTTTTTGGTAGGTGAAATAGGAATTACAAAATTATTTATTTTGGCTTAATTAATCCTTAAAACTGCTCTCTTCTATTGAAAAACTTGAATGAAAATTCTTTGGAACTCTATTAAACATACATTTCAAGCAACAAATTAGATTATTATTAAACCAATCTCTTTTCACACAGTACTATATATTCAAATATAAAATCCATGGTCAAAGTTCTTATTTCAAGATAAGTTTTTTTACCTAATTTTAACCATTTTATCTGTAAGTTTTTTACCTAATTTTAACCATTTTATCTGTAAGTTTTTATTCTAATTCTAACCAGTTTAAATTTAAGTTTGGCCATGCTTATTACCTATAACCTTACCTTTTAACAAAACAATCCCAAGCTTTACAGGATATTTCCTGGATATCTCTATCTGTGATTTGTAATCCTATCCTCAGTGTATTGACAATCTTGTATCTAATCATTCCAATGTGTTTTCTACCCATCAACCTAATAATGGCTGTCAAACTTTCTAATGTCTAAGGAATAAAACATAAAGAAGGATAAATGATCTTTTTTTATGATCAAGGTTAATTAGGTCTTTCCACTTTTCTGTGGAAAGACCTATTGGTTTTCTTCTGATTATTTTTTTTTTTTTTTTTTTCTTCCGCCAAATTTTGTTCTTGCGATAAATTTTTGTTTCGCAAGATGTCGCTTAGATGTTTCGTATATGATATCGAACAGTTTATGCGCCTTTGAAATTGACCCTGCTTAACCGAATACTTTTCTTTGTAGGAGTTATCTCCCCGAACACTGTTTTCCTTGTGCTAAATCTCCTCCGTAACCGTAAAAGAAAGCGACAAATTTATTTTACCAAATTGCTTGTTATATCCTCAGGATGTTTTGTCCAATTTTGACCGAAGCGATACGTAAACTCCATATGAGAGTTATTTCCCCTTCTGCATTTGACATAAGGGATATATAAATGTATTGCATGAATGGTAAGTGATAAAGACCTAAGGTATATTGATTTGAGTTCATTGGTTCATTTAAATGAAATTGAGGCCAAGGTCAAAGGTCAAGGTCATATTCTAAATTTTGACTTTTCCTTGTTATTTGATCTCCTCTGTCACTTTTAAAATTACAAATTAAAGAACTAGTGCAAAATGTTTGCTTAATTGTAATTAAGATATGATACATTTGGTCTGAAACAATCCAATGATATCTTATAGGAGTTATTGTCCCTGAAATGATTCAATTTAAGGTTAATTGATTATTACTCCAACTTGGTACATGATAAAGCCATAGGGTCTTTTGCAAACTGTTGGTTGACATATGACCTTGAAAAAAGTAAACCGGAAGTGACCTTGAGTGAACCGGAAGTAGTATTTTTTGCACTTATTTCATGGAAAAGTACCTAGAAACCATATATTTTTTGAATGATCATAGGTTAACCTATCATTTGAGACCGAAAGTGAAATTTTATATACCGGAAGTAGCATATTATCTTCCTTATAACAGGCATAAGTATATACAAACTATATATTTTTTGAATCAGTGTGAATAAAGCTATCATATGAGACCGGAAGTGACATTTTCTAAACCGGAAGTTGGCAATTATCTCCCTTATTTCAGACAAAAGTATATAGAAACCATTTATTTATTGAATCAGTATGAAGAAATCTATACTTTGACGCTATTAATAACTTTGAGTAAACCAGAAGTAGCTTCCTATCAATTATTTAGAAAATTGATGTGGAAAGACCTTCAATTTTTCTGACGGTGCTTTTTTTCTTCGCAAGATGTCGCTTAGATTTTTTGTGTATGATATCGAACAGTTATTGCGATTTTGAAAGTGACCCTGTTTAGCCGAATACTTTTTATTGTAAGAGTTATCTCCCCATACACTGTTTTTCTTGTGAACGCATCTCCTTCGCAACAGTAAAAGATTATGACAAATTTATGTCTCCAATTTGTTCGTTATATCCTCAGGATCTTAAGAATAATTTTGACCGAAGCGGTCCAGAAACTCCATATGAGAGTTATTTCCCCTTCTGTATTTAAAATAAGTAAAATGTAATTATAATTGGTAAACCATAAGTGATAAGGACCTATGGTCTTTTGATTTGAGGTCCTTGGTCCAAAAAAAAGAAAATAGGGTCAAGGTCAAAGGTCAAGGTCATTTCTAAATTTGGATTTTGGCTTATTTTCACCACTTTTCAAACATGATATAAGATATCGACAACATATATTTATTTAATTGTTAGTTGCAGCATGTCGTAACACATACATATTGGTTTAAAGGGTGCGCTTACATCAAATTACAGTTTTCTCCCCTCTTTTATTTAAAAATATGCATATGGTGATATAACTCATGAACCAAATTTAATTAAGTCCTAGGGTCTTTTGATTTTAGGTCCTTGGTTGATGACCTTGAAATTGAGCACAAGGTCATAGGTTAAATTGAAGTTCTAGATTTTGACCTTTTCTTTTACCTCATATGTATACATGAAAAAGCCATCGGACTTTTTGCATTTAGTTGCAAGCCATATGACCTAGAAAAAGGAACCGGAAGTGACCCTGTGTAAACCGGAAGTAGCTATTTTTTTGTACTTTTTGAATGTAAAAGTATATAGAACCATATCTTTGGAATCAGTGTCAATTAAACAGTTAAATAATACCGGAAGTAACCTTTTTCAAACCGGAAGTAACAAATTATCTCCCTTATTTAAAAAATATTGTATAGAAACCACATATTTTTGGAATCAGCGTACAATAAGCTATCATTTCTGAAGCTGGAAATGACATTTTAAAACGAATTTTACTATTTTCATATTAAAATACATGTTTTTTTGTGGAAAGACCTTCAGAACAATTGGTTTTTAATTTATTTCGGACTACTTTTTCTTAAAAACAAACCGTCATTTATAGGCAGGGGTTCAAATTTACTTTAGGCAATGAAAGGTCCAGGACCTTTGACCAAAAATATTTAAAGGTCCTCCGTTATTCTTTGAAGGTCCAATTTTTATTGAAAATTCAATTTATAAAAAATCGAAAAATGCTAACCATTCCAAAGCACTCATAATATCTTACTACATTAACCTCATTTTTTTCTGAATTTCTTTAATAAATTCAGTCATAAAAAGGCTGCCCTTTTTCCTTAACACTATACTCTGTGTTAAATAACACTTTGTACCTTTTAAATTGTTTTGGTTTTAATTGCTGCTTTAGAACACCATGGACACACTGGCCTAACTTTGAGTCAGATAACACTGAGTTTCGTTTTTTAGCTTTGGGTCAGTTCCTTTTAACCACATATTTTGGCAAGATATATAGATGCTGGGAGGAAATTTTTCATCATGATTTTTTATGGGGTAAAGTTTTCAAATTTTGTCTATGGAACCAGGGCAGTTTCTCTTTCACTGTGAGTGGGAAAAATCTACGTACTCCCTTTTCCCTGTCATATATTTGGTCTTTAGTCAGATCCTGTCTTTGGGCTGCGTTAAGCTGTCAATCACACCCGTTTCATCAGGGTTTCTTTCAGAAGAGGTCACCCCAAAACCAAACAGACTCATATTGTTTACCAGTTATTATAAATAAGAAGATATGTTATGCTCTAATTTTATATTCTCAAGTTTCCTGGTATCTTGTACGACGACCGGTCACGTGAATGCACATCAAATCAATTGTGAAGAATTTAAGCAATCACATACTTTTCCTTTCAGTATGGTTGCATATTTTAAGATTATTTTTATACTAGATTATTATATTTTTATTCAAAATGCTTTGGTAATTTTTTAAACTGCAAAAATACGAAAGTCCGTCGGGTGTAACTAACTACCGATGGGAAGGTCAAAACCGGTAAATGGAAGGTCACGGACCTCAGACCACCACTAATTTAAACCCCTGTTTATAGATAGAATTACTAAGAACAAAGCTCACAAAATGATAAACCCCAAGGCCCTGTGTATATCTTACTGTATAAAGTATACTGAAGTCATTCTTGAATACAAGACATTCCAACCTTATATGTGACATACCCTCTGGTGGTCAGCATCAAGAATCATTAATATCCTTGAAAGACATTCAAAAGTTTAGAGGCAGACATGACATTTGTATATTCAAATATGGGGATGTTTGGTTGAACTAAGTAAGTGCCCTTGACATTGCAGACAGACATTCCAACATTATCTACAAAACACCTTCTGGTGGCCAGCAACAATAATACCACATATCATTGATATCACATACCAGTAGTTGTTTCCAAGTAAAAATGATTATGTAACATAAAATTAAATGTATTGATTTACCAATTTCTTATCTTCAAGAGGAATGTTGTTATTCAAAAGCTGTAAATCAAAGAATCCAATCACTCCAAGTAGTTTAGGTTGTAAATAGTCTGCCTGAAAATAAAAGGTGGTTAATCTTAATGATAGTCAATATTCAATTGGAAAAGAATTTATTTCTTGCATGGCCTCTTTCACACTAGTATATGCCAGGGCTTCCAAAATTTCCTGACGACAGCCGGACATTTTTCAAAGAAATATTTTTGACGGTCAATGATCAGCTGGATACTTAAATGTAACTGAGAGGATGCATAAATTGATATATGTGTCTAAATAATTAGTAGTGTTATATGCAATAAAATTATTTATAACTGTTTTGTTTTCTTCATTCTAAAAATAAATAAAATATTATCCTCGGTATTGTGTCATTTTTCTGTGTATCGTAATACAGTAACCATCATTGCATCAATCAGCTTCAGTACCTGACTGTTCTCATGTTTTTGTTTCTGTTTATATAATCTATCTTCTCTCTGTGAGTACTTAACACTTTGTAAATTAAGGCCATCTTATTTGAAACTGTTGATGTTGGCTTTAATTGCAGTACAACTTGATCATCAATACACGTGATACTTTTCTTTTTGTGTATTGATTACCTGACCACGTGACTTTTACAACTGATGCGGTATTTATAGATAACATTGAGGAGGCCCGATGAAGGATATTGTTTTAAACCGTGTAAAATCTACTGAACAGTGATAACATTTTTCTTTGTACAATTTCCCAACCTGATTTAGAAAATAAGGAATAAATAAAAACATACTCAGTTGATAAATAATTTAATGAATAACAACATGATATTTTATGTAAGCATATAACAACAATAAAATGTCAGAAGAGCACAATGCTGACAAACACACGCAATAAATATTACAATGAGCACATTGAAAAGAAGCACAGATCACAGCACAAGATTAGAGTTCATTTAGTCTAATTAAAGATTTTACATTCATGAGCTTGCTAAATGCATTGTTCTGATAAACATGGCGGTTACGAACGGATTGCCATTTGCGGATAGCAGGAACAGGGTCAAAGTCTTTAACATCTACACCTACTAAGCTTATCCTCATAAGTTGATCTAAAGCGTCAATACCTAGACTACACCTTAGTCGATCATAATTCCCACGGCGGGACTTAACTTTACGTCGGACATCACCTCTTTCTCTATAACATCGGAAATTGTCTGAATAAATTCGGAGCAGGCATTGTTCTCTTGATATAATTTAGAAGTGATCACGGCACCATTTAACTTAGTTAAATCATTTATTGACTGAAATTTGTCCATTGGTTTTTCCTATATATTTTAGTAAATTTTCCCCTTGAGAGTACCCCAGTATTTAACACGATGTACAGTGTTAAATAAAATAATATATATCATACTTATTCATTTATAAATATCCTTATTTGAAGAATAACTTTTAAATATCAGGATACTTTTAAAACTGAATGCTCATTTAAAATAATATCTATAAAGCGTAATTAAATAGGATGTTGTTCCATACACGCTTACATGTTTGACCTCGTTTACCGGATTACCTTTATGTACATTGTTATGCATCATTAATTCTATTGATAAAGATAAGCTAAGGACATCTCATCAAAGGTAACAAACCTGTAATCAGTGAATGATTTATGGCTTCAATATAACTTATTGAAGGGATAATTGTTTGACAGCTTGTTGTTATTTAAATAAAAGAAAACGTGTTTTTTCTACTTTTTATTGATGTACACAAGCTAAAGACCAAGCCGTACATTTATGTACCCAGAGGATTAGACTAACTGAGACACTTCAAAGTATCTGAAATATGCTGCTTCTGTTTTATTAAACCCAATTATGACCGAAATATCTTTGTGAAATAGATTGCCACAATTATAAACTAAAATGCCCAAACGGACATGCCCAAAGCCCCAAACGGACATTTTTATCGATCGATAGTTGGTAAAAATTGAAATGACCGTTTCATGAAAATGCCTTGAATAACAAAATGTGGCACACCAATTCTATTTGACCGTTTGAGGCTGAGAGCAGCCGGTCTTTTTATGAAAGTTTCGGTCAAGTCCGGAATATATGACCGTTTTGGAAGCCCTGGTATATGCTTAACAAGTACCACAAATAAAGTAGCGCGAGTGTTTATATGTTGGGTTTGACAGCTTCTTTTAAAACATTCACATAAACTGGTGCATCCACGTTATACCAATTACAACTGCTACCCCTAATTAGCAGATCCACTGTACCTTGTCATTTTTGCCCTTATTCAGGATAAAATATAATGAAGTTTATTGTAAGGTAGATGTTGATCAACAAACTTACTGAAGTCCCCTACCTGAATATTTCAGAATGTATAGTTTATATCAACATGATCAATACAGTTTTTGTTTTTTTCTTTCTTTCTTGAATGTGTCTATCAGCAGGATTTTTTAAAGTCTTGTCATACCAACTGTGTAGCAGTCTTAGCTGCATAATTTTGTAAGCCTTCTGCCTGCATTGTTAAGTGCTTCTTATATTCTGATTGTATTTACCATTTCTGCAGATGTCATTGTCTGTGGTTCTTCATATCCCTGAGTCTTTACACATTTAGATAGCACAGTCAGTCCACTAAACACCTGCACAAAAGAGATTCATTACCTATCATTAAATACTGTTTTTCTTTAGCATCAGCAAAACAAAAATTACATTTGTACTTTAAAATATTCATTTCAGTTGGTATAAAGCAAATAATACAATCTCAAACTATTATCTTTCTTTTAACATTATAAAACACTCAAATCATAAAAGTGACATCAAACTGCTGAAATACAAACATCAGGGTTATATCTTAAAATTAATCACTTATATTGAAAAGAAGAGATGTGGTGAACTAATTCACAACAAAATTACTGAACACTGAATAAATCCAGACGCAAAGGAACAGCTCTTGTATTGGTGTTCTTTGTTTCAAAGTCATAATGAGGCCTTTAACACAGGCTAATAACTCACATCTGACTACAAATTCAAAGACCCTTACACAATAGCAATGTATGGTTTATTTCTCCATGTTCATGACAATGATATCAATGAAGGTTAAATCTATCCTGGTTACATATCTATTCCATTAACCATTCGATAAAAAGTTTGTTCATACAACATTGTCAACTTCTATTTGGCAACTTATTATTCAATTAAAGAATCTTTCTCTCTTTTATAATTACTTAAAATGATTTGTTCCAAGACTGAATTGTTAATTTAAGAGCATATTGAGATCATTGATAATAACCTTTTGATAATGTGTACCAAGATGTAGGAGTAACTCATTGTGTGTTGTCTGAAACTGACATCTTAGTAACTGTTCCATGTCAAATGCCGTCTCTTTCTGAAATAAAAAAGATTACCTTGCATGAAAACCTTTTATGCGAAGGTTCATCTTAATACCATCATGATTATTCAAAAATATGATAAAAAAGTTATTCAAAAATATGTTTAAAAGGTTTGAAAAGTTATAAAGTAAAGGTACTGGTAGATATTATCTTTGAACATAATTTCTAATTTAAACAGGATTTCAACAATTTTGGAATTACATCATTATTTCTTTTCTCTGTATATACCAAATCTAATAATAAAAAGATTTTTACCTGTAAAAACTTCATAGCTTTTCCTTGTTCTGCCTCTTGGAAGTAGATAGCTATATAAGGAAATATATACTTTATATTCTCCATCATTATCTTCTTCCTGTTCTGTAAGTAGATCAATCAAATAATATAAAGATGATGAAAATGACGATGCAAAGAAATGACAAAAGCTATCCTGATCCCTTAAGTCAAATGAACTTTTTCACATTTTGTGAAATAAAATAAACAATTTCCTCAATAAAATAGCAAATCTAATCATTTATGTTGTACTTAAGGGCATACAGTACAGTAGCAAGTGTGGATAATAATGCATCCAAATTTAACACGTTTTCACAATGTAGCTAATTTTAACCATACCAAGTATTTTCAATGGGTAAAAAAAACATTATGTATATTTAAGCAGGCAAAATCTACTGTGGGGGCATAAAATTTGAGGCAAATGAATACTGTTTACTTTTCAATCATTAATAAATTTGTATGTATGACAGTAATTTGTACTGCGTTTTGATGTAAGGCAGGAAAAGTTGCAAGACTATGCACTACTTCAAGAACGTTATATCGAAATTGCAAGAAAAGATCAATAAAAGAATTTTTTCTAAATGCATTTGTATAAGCAAGAAAATCGTCTACGGATTTTTATTACAAATAACTGTATGATTTCATAAAAAACCTTCATTTTAGGAACTGCCTGAAAATCCAATAAATTAAAGAACACTTGCTAAAAACCAGGTGAAAATGTTTCATTCCGTTTGAAAGCTAGTATTGAAAAATGAAATTTTGTGTTTTTACATAAAACATGCAAGTTTCAAACTGAAATATCTCAAAGAGTAGTATGATGGTATATAATGCTTTGCATATTTCGATAGTGCATATCAAAATTTACTTTGTGTCAAAATCTTAAGGAAAAATCAATGAGGGATCTTTTCTGTATCATATGCACTTTACAATAAAAGACATAATTCCGCTCAAATTAGTTCTAGGGGCTGTCTTAAACTTGCAGAGAGGTGAGAGTTTTGTTCTATGTTGAAGGTTAACTGTTACTTTGAGATGAAAAACAGCAATTTTGATTTTGGTGTTTTTTGCTGTGCATATACTGATTTTGTGTCATGGATGGATACTCCATATCCTTTATTTTTATTATGAAACCCATTCTCAGCAAACCAAAAAAGGTTTTTGTTGCTTTGAGAGAGTCCATTGTCTTTCAAAATTACAGAACAACAACAAAGATACTTATATTCCAACATTTGTGTCAAAGATTTAGTCATAGCACTTACTGGAAGATCAACTATCATTGATATCTTCTTCAATAAATTAGATGCCTCTGGTGTTGCTATACTCACTAAGTGTGGTACTATAAATTTGTTGGCTGACTGAAAAAAGAAAAATATTTATAGCTAAATTATTTATTATTAAAATTGAATACAAATTGCATAGGTTTTCATGCTTAGCTTACCCCCACTTGTTATTCAAGATATTGGAAAACAGGAAGTAGGTATCAGACAGATCTGAAAAGCACTTACAACTCATCACTGCCAAGCTGCTGACTATCATTCTTTTCAGTACTTTTCTAGAAAAGTGTGCTGAAAATTTAATGGAGAAATAATTGTTGGACAAACAGATGGACAAACTGAGGGACAAGATGAATGCAATATAGCCCCCACTTAGGAATGGGGTTTAATATGAATTTTGCTCATAATATTCTGTAATCAAAATCCATATCAATCTCCAAATTCGAAGCCTACATTGACTTTAAGGTACCCTGATCATAAAAGTTAATTCTATTCTTACATTTCAATAACATAATTGTAATAATACAGCATTCGTTGTGCTCATTGTCAAAGGCTGTATAGTGAACTCTAGTTGCTTATGTCAACATTATTTGGTCACTGGTGAATAGTTGTCACATTGGCAATCATACATCTTCCTATTTTTATATACTACCATAATAAAGAATTACCTACAATAAAACCATGATATCACATTCTACTTACCTGTAAAAATCTCTTATCATCAGGGAAATCTAAAACCTTAGTAACATCTCTCAGGATATCTGTAGAAGCGTCAACATCATTACAGGATAACATTTTCTGGTGCATAGCTTCTGCCAAGAACTGTAATCCATGGTTAAAGTTAAAATTTCATTTGAAAACAGTATGATATAATTAGTTTCAGGCCAAATAGTAATTTAATAGCCTATAATACTCCTTTCCTCTCTATTAATATTGCTAGCATGAAAAACATACAAAGTGTTGTGAAATTGTATGATGAAAAATTCCTATAAAAACCTTTCATTTTAACTAAGTTGTTTGTTTGTATATATTCCAAGAACAAAGGAGTGTGTGCAGTAAAAGACTCATTTGCCCGTTAAAATATTTTCAATTATTACTATATGTGCATTAATTTGTTCATTTACTAACTAACTATGCAAGAACTTTTGAATAAAACAGACATGAAAACTTATATAATGCCTTATAAATGATTGATTGATTGATTGGTAATGCCACTTTCAACACAATTGTGCTATTTAGTGGTGGTAAGTTTTTATTGGTGGAGGAAGCCGGAGTGCCTGGAGAGAACCACCAACCTTCGGTAGGAAAACTGACAATCCTAGTCAACTAAGATTGGAGTTGAGTGCACCTGCCCCATGCGGGATTTGAACTAACAACTTCAGTGTTGACTGGCTAGTGATACATTAGTTCGACTACTTAGACCGCTCGGCCACCAAGCCCCCCCTTATAAATGAAGCTAGCATTATATTTTCAACCAAAATTTAAAATGCCTTTTTAGAAGACATTTGTGTTCAGAAAATATCAACTACAAATATGAGCTAAATTAATATCTATACAAGATGGTATCTACAATGATAATTTGGTAGACTATTTCACTGCTTCTAGCTTTAGTTACATGTCTACAAGGTCTAGGTCAAATCAAGCGAACTTTAACCTTACTTTACAGATAGGTAGCCTGGATCTCATGAAAAGGTCTTGTGTCTTCATTTTCTTGTACTGGGCAATATACTTCAACTGAAAAAAAAAAATGTTTCTAGCATACATGTATTAAAATCTGTGGTTTTAAATAACTTCAATGATTTTATTATAACTACTGCAGTAAGGGCTATTCCATTAAAAAGGAGGTACTAGGGTCGGAAGGCAATTTTTAAGTACCCCCATGACCAAGAGGAATGTACCATGTATCTTAACACCAACCAACAGGAAGTTGTTTCATAATAATACAAGAACCAACTGGAATATATCTAACTTATTTTATTCTAATTTACCACAACCAAAGGAATTGTTATTTAAACATTATAGTTGCTGGACAATTTAGAGGGGTTGGATAGGGTTAAGGGAACCTGGGAATGAGGGGGAGGGAACTGGGAGTTGGAGGGAAGAAATGAGATCAAACTTCATTGTATTTTAAATCTTAAATATGAAAAATATAATTTGGTCACCGGGGTTTGAAACATTTCAAATCTTATAAAAATCACTGATGAAAATTAGAACTGTGGTCTATAGAACTGCAAATGGATTGTTTTGTTAACTTAATATATGTTGGCCATTTGCTTCCAATTGGCTTTTTTGGCTCAGAGATGTTTGAAAAAAGTTTACGATGACGCAGACAAAGGATACGAAGAATCAACAAGTGAAACTGCGAGCTACTGCTCACTGATGATACCCCCACCCAAATATGCATTTGGAATATTTAAATAGTTATTTTTAAAATGATGTAAGTGTTCAGTAAACAGGAAGTTTTTGAAGTGATTTCTCTTTTTGAAACTGATGGGTAGAAGTGGTGAGATTTGGAAGAGAAGTGCTCACTCAAGGATCTACAATGATGATATAAAGGGCTATTTGTATCTCTTTTCTTTATATTGTTCAATTCATAACAGTTCAAATTCAAAGCTGTTTAAATGTATCATATCTAGTTGCACTATTATATTAGTTCCTCTGTAAAAATAAAGTAAGAAACTTCCAGATTTTTACTGGCCCTTCAAAATTGAGAAGAAATTACCTCTTGGAATTGTAGATATATGTATACTCTATAAAAACATCTACATGCAATATCAACATTTATTAATGATAAAGAAAATTACTGTCACATTTCATTGGATTTTGACATGAAAATTTGTGAACTAAAAGATATTTTGAGTTTCTGTATAAATTATTTCAAGCTTTTTCTTTCTTTTCCATATATCTTTTGGTTTTCAATTCTAGTGTTTATATTTCATCATCATAGATGTATTTTGTCACCTGCCTGGAATTATTATTTTTTATTGTATTTGATCGGCAAACCGGAATTACCCTTATCCGACCCCGGAATCTGATCCGGTATTGTAATCGTCTTCATTTCCGTTTTTTTTTCAATGTTGTTTTTGTCAGTCAGATACGATTTTACTCGTATTTACACATTACTTGTTGGCGATTTTCAGTATAAAGCTAGCGGTTGAACAAAATGAGCATCGCTGTCATGAATAATAAAGATAAAAATAATTTTTGAGATCGTTTGGAAATTGGTAAAACTGTAGGGTATTTGCCATTGCCAATAGGAATGGGTCCTGTATTTGGACCCTGTGGAATGCTAGAAAAATCCCTGGAGGGGTATACGATCTCAATAGTAATATGGCTTTAAAATGACCATACTGATGGTTAAAAAAGTCGGCAAAGTTAATTTTTATTTTCTTTCAAGTCGAAGGTCCGTCTGGCCTAGTTAGTAACCAAAACGAAAGTCTGATTGCAATAGTGGAAGGTCGCAGACCTCGGACCACAGCTAATTTGAACCTCCGAATATTATTTTCAATAGAATTTGACATCTTTCTCCATGTGCTTGTCATTAAAGGGATTTAACTCTTGCACTTCCGGAACTGGTACCATAGGTAGAATACAACGTTGCGCCTGCCGCTGCGTTAGTCGCGGGAACAGTTTTGTTTTCCAAAATATCACGATAAGAGCAGGAGACAAAAACAATCGGTTATATAAGTCCTTGCACAAACAAATATTAATTAATAACGAAAAATAACACAATGAAACCGACAGTCATGAAAACTGACTGTCAAAGAAGACCAACAACCAACAATACTTAGTTTCCCTAAACACCAAGTGCCACTGGCCATGAACGCTTCAACAGATCAACAACCAACGGGATTTTTTATAATTGCCGTCCAATCCTGGTACATTCTTTTTAATGGAATAGCCCTAAGTATTTGATTGATAGGAAGTTGATAAGCATTGTATGTGAAAACACATCACACAGTAAATCATGCTCACATGAAGCTTGATACCAAATTTTAAGACTGTGAAACATAGTTCCTGAGAAAATGCAATGAAAATTTCATACACAATGTTATGTGTAAGAATACAAGTATTTGGTTACCTGGAATATGATGAACAACGAATCTGAAAATACATCAGTTGGTACAGGATGATCACATAAAGCTTGATAACTAATTTCAGGAAGCTGAGAAAAATGTGATGAATTTTAATACATGGACATTATGTGTAAGAAAATAAAGGTATTCCGTACACAGAAATTTGAGGATATAGCATGATCAAATAAAGCTTGATACCAAATTTCAGGAGGCTGTTCTTAAATTTAAGGTTAAGCTCAATAATTTTTTCATCATTAATCACCTGTTCATAAGCCACAGCAGCAATCAGTGGTATAGGTGATATCATACTCTCCAGTAGATTCAGTATCACTACCAATAACTGCTCATTTTCTGCTATCCTACAATTCACATATATAATTTCAATACATGACACAAACTTCATTAATATGGACAGAAATGGCAAAAATAATCAATGTTATAAAAGATGATCCAAACAAATTGTTTTTAATTTGCTCCTGTTTTTTTATGGCAACTTTTACATTTTTCATTTGACTTTCTATATCAATTAATCAAGATGTGCAGTACATGTTAATGATAAAACAACTTAAGTACACATTAACCAAAAGAATATATTCTTTAGTTTAGTGCAATGGTCTGATATAGGCCTTACTTATATCTATAGAATCAGGACATTTTTAGAATGTTTTTTTCTGGCTGTGATCTATGTTCTCTCATACTAGAAGATCAAACAATAAATTCCAGTAATCTTTTAACTTTGTATACTAAATGTGTAGGATACTGTCTCGCACCTTTTCATATCTTTCATTTCATAAAATGACACAATAAAATGTTAAGGCTTACCTTCCAAACTGAGCCAGTGTTAGAACAATGGTTTCCTGAAGTCTGATATTCTGTTCCATACATGCTGCATAGTAAGCTTCCTTCAGTTTGGTCACAATTCGTTGATTTGTCTCATTACAATTTTCACCTACTAGGTAAGGCACAACTTTGCTGAAAATAATCCAACAAGATGCATTTCAGAATATGCAATCAACTACCTATTGATTAGTCCCACTTACAATGTAAATTTTTCAAAACTCAAACAACAAATCAATCATTGGCATTACAAAATAATGAAGATTATCTTAAATAGCTTCTATAGGATTAAAGATAATCAAACTTACCTAAAGCTAACTCTGATATTATAATCAGGATCAACTAGAACTTCTAGAGCTGTATCTAACATACTGACTATTGTAGAACTTTTGGCTCTCACTCCTATATGGCCAAACATTCTCTTTAAACTCTCTATGATACCTATAACATAATGTTTTGATCGTCAAAACAAAAACAAAGCAACAATCTAAATAGTACATATAAAACTAAGATTTATGAATAAAAACAAGAAATTGCAGTTTTTGTCGTTATATTAGGTATTGGAAACAAGCACTAGGTGTCTAACAGATCTGAAATGCGTTCATTCATCACACCATTATTTACAAACTGTAGTAAAAATAGCTGAAAAATATAAATTTCAAGTCACACAGCTAAATCAAAAGATTTTTTTATGATAGATGAAAACATTCATGTATTGTTTTAGGCTGTAATTTTACCAGTAAATTTTATATTCATCAAAATCTTGAAAATTGAGCCAAAATTGGATAATAGGATGTTAATTCTCTCACTTTTCTTGATTGTTGTATCATCAGATGACAGTAATGAGAGATAAGGCACAAACATATTTGGATCCACAAGGTTTGGTCTGCTCTTAGAGGCATTGTTCGACTGCTCATCTGAAAATCAATAGCAGGATACATAATTCTCCTCTTTATCTTAATCAAAGCATTGTGGATGTTGTGAGCCAGCCATATTCATAGCTAGTCTGATATTCTTTCTGACCATACTTTTTCAATATTTTTTTCTCTTTTCATTTCCAATCTTACTGTTAAATTTCCATGTTATTGCCCACAGGTAGGGAATTTCGCAATATTGATGCAAATAATGATATATATATTGATATTTCAATTTTAGACTCTGTCAGATTTTTTTTTTTTTATAAATATTTGTAATTTGATGGTATTGACATGAATGGAAAGGGAAATCGTCAAACAAGTAATATATTTTTTTATATGCCATTAATAATAACTGGCTTAATAATTTCCAGAAAGAGGCCTTGGAAATGCACTTTCTCAAAACAAAAATAAAAAAAATAATAACTAATTTTTATCTAAATTGATGTTCATTGTTTGCACCTGTCCTAAGTCAGGAATCTGATGTTCAGTAGTTGTCATTTGTTGATGTGGTTCATAAGTGTTTCTCGTTTTTTATATAGATTAGACCGTTGGTTTTCCCGCTTGAATGGTTTTACACCAGTAATTTTTGGGGCCATTTATAGCTTGCTGTTCAGTGTGAGCTCAGGCTCCGTGGAGAAGACCGTACTTTGACCTATAATGGTTTACTTTTATAAATTTTGACTTGGATGGAGAGTTGTCTCTTGGAACTCA
This sequence comes from Mytilus californianus, assembly GCF_021869535.1. Lineage (NCBI taxonomy): Eukaryota > Metazoa > Mollusca > Bivalvia > Mytilida > Mytilidae > Mytilus > Mytilus californianus. The sequence goes on along the minus strand of NW_026262679.1, from coordinate 22,455,427 downwards.
TACCACATCTTCTTATATCTATTCATTAAGAAAAAATACATTTCCTGTATTCAAATTTAAATGTACAAATACCTAATGCTGAGATATTTCCAATTACTATTAAATAGCAATATAATGGGATATAAATGCAGAACAAACAAATAAATTTTATTGCAGAAAATGCTCAGGTAAGATTTATGCAATTTTGTTTATTGTTTCAACCAACTGTCTGATAATTGTAACTAATTAATTAGATCTTGATTATTGACTTATGTCATATGATAATGACACTGATTTTACAAGTGAAATAAAATTTGCTTGCATTTTTTACATATTTTATACATATTTTAACATTTTTTGTCTTTTCTTTGAAAAAAAACCACGCCTGATTAATCATTCAGCTAGCTAGCAAAATAACAGAATATTTTAATGTAGTGTAGATCAAAATAAATAATACATTTGTAGGTTTACTATTGAGGTCAAGAATGTGTGTATTCAGTTTGGTGTGTAATAAATTGTGCCTATTTAATTATGTAACAGGTCAGGAGATATTAAATGTGGTGAATTAAGACTGGGGTTGTTTCCAATTAATACTAACACCTTTGAGTGTAATTATTTGAAAATCATGACAGTTTATAACAGGGCTTCCAAAATTTCCTGACGACAGCCGGACATTTTTCAAAGAAATATTTTTGACGGTCAATGATCAGCTGGATACTTAAATGTAACTGAGAGGATGCATAAATTGATATATGTGTCTAAATAATTAGTAGTGTTATATGCAATAAAATTATTAATAACTGTTTTGTTTTCTTCATTCTAAAAATAAATAAAATATTATCCTCGGTATTGTGTCATTTTTCTGTGTATCGTAATACAGTAACCATCATTGCATCAATCAGCTTCAGTACCTGACTGTTCTCATGTTTTTGTTTCTGTTTATATAATCTATCTTCTCTCTGTGAGTACTTAACACTTTGTAAATTAAGGGTATCTTATTTGAAACTGGCTTTAATTGCAGTACAACTTGATCATCAATACACGTGATACTTTTTTCTTTTTGTGTATTGATTACCTGACCACGTGACTTTTACAACTGATGCGGTATTTATAGATAACATTGAGGAGGCCCAATGAAGGATATTGTTTTAAACCGTGTAAAATCTACTGAACAGTAATAACATTTTTCTTTGTACAATTTCCCAATCTGGTTTAGAAAATAAGAAGAATAAATAAAAACATACTCAGTTGATAAATAATTTTTAAAAACTAATTTTCAGTTCACCAGCTTTGAGGTATGATAAGTACAAAATTAAATGTTTTTGCGTAGCCAGATCAGTTGACTTGTCGATCATAATTCCCACGGCGGGACTTAACTTTACGTCGGACATCACCTATTTCTCTATAATATCGGAAATTGTCTGAATAAATTCGGAGCAGGCATTGTTCTCTTGATGTAATTTAGATTTATTGGACAACTCAGCTATTCTCTGTGTTTTTCCTATATATTTCAATAAATTTTCCCCTTCAGAGTACCCCAGTATTTAACACGATGTACAGTGTTAAATAAAATAATATATATCATACTTATTCATTTATAAATATCCTTATTTGAAGAATAACTTTTAAATATCAGGATACTTTTTTAAACTGAATGCTCATTTAAAATAATATCTATAAAGCGTAATTCCATACACGCTTACATGTTTGACCTCGTTTACCTGATCACCTTTATGTACAGTGTTATGCATCATTAATTCTATTGATAAAGACAAGCTAAGGACACCTCATCAAAGGTTACAAACCTGTAATCAGTGAATGATTTATGGCTTCAATAAAACTTATTGAAGGGATAATTGTTTGACAGCTTGTTGTTATTTAAAAAAAGAAAACGTGTTTTATCTACTTTTTATTGATGTACACAAGCTAAAGACCAAGCGGTACATTTATGTACCCAAAGGATTAGACTAACTGAGACACTTCAAAGTATCTGAAATATGCTGCATCTGTTTTATTAAACCCAATTATGACCGAAATATCTTTGTGAAATAGATTGCCACAATTATAAACTAAAATGCTCAAATGGACATGCCCAAAGCGCCAAACGGACATTTTTATCGATCGATAGTTGGTAAAAATTGAAATGACCGTTTTATGAAAATGCCTTGAATAACAAAAAAGTGGCAAACCAATTCTATTTGACCGTTTGAGGCTGAGAGCAGCCGGACTTTTTATGAAAGTTTCGGTCAAGTCCGGAATATATAACCGTTTTGGAAGCCCTGGTTTATAATCATACTGACTCTTACTTGCCTATGGAAAGAATTGGAGTAATACCATTTTAAAAAAGTGTGGGAATCAACTTAGATATATTAACACACATGTTGACCTAAATTTCATAGAACAAAAACTTACACAAGCATAAGATAATAATATAATACTTTCAAAATTGTTATCAACTGATTCAATTGATGTAAAAATACTTTTTCAAATTAATTCATAAATAGTAAATCATTATAAATTTTGATTTAGAAAGGAACTATATGCAAGTGTATATCTAAAATAAAAAGGTTGTTCAACCAATCTTTTCTTAATTTAAGGGCAAATAACATGTCAAAAGTTGGCAGTTGATGATTAAAATGGTGTAGAAAGTTTCTGCAAGTCATAAAAACACATAATTAGTTTCATGACATGTCTTCAACTTAGTATTCTGCACCATCTCCAAAAACAGAGTGATCGCATAGATCCAGCATGGCTGAATCAAAAATGAATGTTAATCAATTTTCATCACTTAAACTTCAATCTTATGTGAAACAGGTTTAAGATACCACAATATCAAGGTAAAGTGTAGCTACCCCAAACATATAATTTTCACTTCTATTTTGTTCTTCCAGAAAAGTCATTTTTTATCATGTTCGTTTATGACCTTTCATTTTCCTTTTCTAACTGATGAAAATGAATCATTTTCTTGCAGACATTCTATGATACAGTCCAGTACATTTGAAATCCAGAAAACAACAGTACAAGTCCATATGACACCACGCCCCATCTACAATCACATTTCAATGTTCAGTGAACTGTGAGATCTAGGTCAAAAACCCTAATTTGGAATACATTTTAGAAACATAACACCAAAATTTCAATTTGATGTGACCAAGACTTTATGGTGAATTACCTTTAACCAAAACTTTTAACTTGGAAAATTTGACAATTTATGCAGTTTTTAATACCTTTCAAGTTATCACATGACAAACACTGTATCTCAAATGACTCATAAAAAGGATTTTTCAGCTCATCAGATTTGAACCTGAAACAGAAATCATTTGTAACAGATAATCATTTTTCACAAGAATTCATGCCCAGAAAATAATCTCATGAAATCTCTTGAAACTGGGAAAAAAAGTAATACTTTGTATCATCTTTGAACATCACAACAACTTATTCTTTCAGTGTAAAAGCCTTGTCATTATTACTTGCAATTCAAACTTTACACAATTACTGTAATGTCGACAATAAAGACAACAACACTCAATTTTTACCGCAAAGTATCTGTTTATTAGGTCGACATGTTTCACCTATAAATAGGCGTCATCAGGACAATGCTACATATAAAATTTACAGTGAGGTGCATTTCTTGCGGTTGACCAAAAGTGTAAGTATAATTACGGTAGTTATGGTGACGTTATATAAATAGAAAATGAAAGTGAAAGTGAAAAGACATAGAGAATATAAATAGAAAGAAAAGTAAATGTTGTATAAATAAATTAATAAAAGTTTGTAAGAGTTAGTTCTTCCTTGTAGTCTTATGGTATAGTATATAGTCTTATTGGAGGTTCCTAGTGGTATCGTTTGATGATAAAATGTTCGGTTTAATTTCCAAAATGGACACCAACTCATTTTTTTCAAGATGACTGTGAATACCTAGCGGTATCCACTTGTTTTTACCCTACCGCACGATCACCACTTCAGGTGTTGGTTCACTTATATTTTTACAATTACTGTAATGATGCAACTGGAAATCAACTTATTTTTGCTTATATTTTACTCCTGATTAGCTCTTTCTTTTGCATCAATTATTTTCAAGATTTTCTTGATGTATTTATATAACTGAGGGTCAAAGTTTAACATGAACTTGACAATGATCTATATTCATGATCATTTTCTAGTCGCCAAAATCACCAAAATAGATCGCTCAGGATAATTTAATTGGTTTACAGTATCTGGCAGTTTTGTTTCACTTATGTCATAGATAAATCCTTCTGTCAGATGAAGAATTTATCTTTTTTTTTTTCTCTTTCTAATTAAATGGAAACCAAAAACATCTTATATTCCAAACGACACAAAAGTAATCTTAAATGTGTGGTAGCAATGTATGTACAATAAAAGTTGATTACCTAAGAACAGCCTTCCTGCAAACAACACAGGCTAAAATCCCAACATTATTGGCCAATGATAACTGAACTTCCTTACTTTTATCATCTATAACAGGACTGAAATAAATAAATTGCATGTTTTATTAATTTGATGACATATAAACAAATTTCAATTATGTTTTGTAAATATAACAAATATCAAAATAAAATATAAAAGATATCATAATATTTTTTATGTTTGACATGAAATAACTAAAATGTTCTATGATTTTATTTATATATAATGTCAACATGGGCAAACACTTCACAAATTCATTGAAGTTTTCTAAAAATAAAACTAAAACCTCTGTTAACTGGAAACTTCTTTAACTTAATGTATACCATACCTGATAAGATCATGAACAAGATGGTTGGCATTAGGTCCTAAATGTAGAAGTAAGGTAGGGAAAGATGTCATGGCTGTATTTCTAATCTGCCAATCTGTGTCAGACTAAAGATTTAGATAACAATATTTTATTCTATACACAAGTTCATCTTTTTTCAAGAAAGTTTTTGAATTAAATAACATCACCAATGTATAAAGGATTTATAAAATTTGTTTAAAGAGTGTTGTTAAATATGAAATTTCTTTATTTTTCTTAACACTTTAAAGAATTCTATTTTGTATTTTGTTTGCATTTTAAATTATCAGCAGAAATAGGGCAGTTTCCACTAGAAGAACCTAGAAAGATTTTTCCCAAACTGGCTGTTTTTCCAAATAGATATGGATCTTTAGAGTATTTATTCAATCAAAATCCAAAATCCAAATTTAGAGTTTCAAAATATTCATATAATTAGATTTTGTAAACCATTTCAGCATTTATGGTCCACATTTTCTACCATTTTACAGTTTAATAGTTATGCAACTGTATTATAGTTAGTTATTTCGTAATATTCTAAAACTGTACCGTGGAAAATACTCATGTAAAAATAATGGCTTAAATGTATTTAGATTCATCAAATGTATCTCTCGTTTTGAATATTTTTCATACTAAATAAATATCTATCACATTCTGAAATTATTTAATGATTATATAAATAAAAATGACAATATTTCATTTTTAAAACTGTCATGACCTATCCAGGGATTGAACAGTTAGCATATTAACCAACACATTTGCTAATTTGTACACCATTAAAACGGTGTTCATTAGTAAAGACTTTGAAACTAACAAACTTACAAATGCCTGTTTGAAGATATGAACCCTCCATTTAGGTGACATGTCTTTGGGAAACAATGCCAATCCCTCAAGCAATCTGCATTTCACTGTCATTTCTATAGAAATAAAAATGTATATGTATTGACATGCTGTTGAAAACTGGAGCTAAATGTAGAAAATGGGTCAACTGGTGCTTATACTAAGGCCCAAACAATGTAATGGGTCTAGGGTTTACAAACCCAATCATCAGAGACCCTGTTGTGTTTTGTACTTTTTTCTCTTTTTTAGTAACCACTAGTTTATTTCATCAAAATGCAGAATAAAACTGATCAGAAACCTATTAAACATTGTAACTTTGTTAATTGATAAATTGCAAATGGTGGCAGTTCCAGTAAAGAAGTATGTATCATACCGGAACCAGACTCAGTTATAACTCAATTTTTTTACATTGTGACTATAAATTTTTGTCCTATTGCACTGTAAACAACAATCGATGATTTTTTATCAGTATTATGCTAAACATTTAGATGCAATAGCCAAACAATCAGCCAACAGTTTTCTTCATTAGAATCTTTGGAAAAATATTCTTTTTCCTTAAATGCAGTCATAAATTGATGTCATTTTTACTAATGTCAATATTCTTTAATATTTAGATTTTCTTTTTCCCTTCATGGCATTACTAGTACTAGTGTACAAACTTTCCTCAACACTTTCATACCTATTTTGTCTGACAAGTTCCTTGCTACATTAGCTATTTCCTTAACATGGTCTGGTTTCAAGTCATACCAAGAGGGATCATTCTGAAACAAATATTTTCCAAATTTACAAAAATTGCATCTCATGATAGTTTCTGAATACAATAATTGCAGGTAAATGTTATTACTAAAAGGTTCACAAAAATGAGTTAAACGAAACCCAATTTTTGCCATTTTTGTCTTTACTATCTTAAGTGTGTCCACAAACAAATTTACACTTATCTCAGACTTGTTCTTAGATCTGAATCTTGAATCAATAATTTACATAGGACAGCATGCCCAGCTTGTTATATGACAATACCATGTTTAGTGAACCACTTAGTTTGGCAAGCACTCTAATTTGGCTAAATTTCATTTCTCAATCAACTTTCAAATGCATAGAACTTAATACAAACTAAAACCTAAATCATACATGTTTGAATGTTGGTCAAGATACTTGTGTTACTATCCTAGATATGTCCACTAAAAATCATTTTATAATTAGAATAAGTTTTTAAGTTGCCAAACAATTAATAAGAAACTTTCAACTTTAAAACAAATATTTTTACCATTTTCTTTTTCAGATCAAGAAAATGTTCCGATGTGATTAATTTCTACAATGGAACTGGACAAAGTTTTTAAACTTACAGGTAACCAAGGCAAGGATAGGATCCACAGAAAATTCTGTAACATTTCTACAACAAGGTCACATGTGTCTGAAACAGAATGCTATAATGTTAAGTTCTATTAATCACTAAATCTTATTTCTCATAATAATACTTCTTTAGAAATCATCAAGTTCTTTGTAATGTTTTGAATTTAAGAAGTGGCACTCTTTCATGATCAAAAAGCCTTTCTTAGTTAAGATTTATGATTGTTAGTGCCTTCCTTGTATCTGTATTTCTTTTTAATGTATACAACTGTTTTAATATATTAACCATTGCTTATTACCAAAGAATAATTTTACTACTGTTAACCCTTTCGCCGACAAATCCCAGTTTACCGGGATTCACGCTTCAGACAGCTGACGATGAGTCCTGGTTTACCGGGATCGGAATACCTTTTTTACATTTCCCGCTAAAAACATTGGAAACACAAGTTATCTTTCTTTGTTGAATACCCGGATGAAAGTGTAAACATGGCGCTTCCGTTTGTTGAAAACCATGTCAAAATCAGATGAAATTTACGGATTTTACTAGAATTTGAAATAAGGAAACATTTTTTTTGAAAGAATATGGAGGAATTGAAGCCAGACTAGTATACTTTTTTGACATAAAATGCTGTTTTATGTACAAAAACACTTGGAATGGACATCGTTCAGTGTAAGAAATTTGTACAACCTTGTTGAATTTTTCAAACTTTTGCCGTTTTGGGTTAAAAAATTACGATTTTGGGTCAAAAAGTCGAATTTCGAGAATTTCATCTCTCTAATGCCGAAAATTTGCAAATTTTGATTTTTTATGAAGAAAAAATGATCAAAACATTAACAAAACTGTGTCCATGGTGTAAGTGAATAATATAAAGACATAAATAATTACAGACAAGTTTTTATTGATATCTAATATATAGATCTCCCACTTGTGTCATAATAGCCAGGCAAGCCATCGTCTCAGAGTAGCTTCTGTCAGGCCGGCTATCAGTGAAAGGGTTAAAGAGCCATAATAATTTTTTCCTACTCTGAAGGTTTAACATGATACCTAAAGGTTGAAGCAGATATTAACCTTTTTTATGATATAAATGCATGTAAATCTTAAAAAAAATAAAATTATCAAACCTTTAAGTCTCAGAAAATCTGAACAAATAGCAAGTATGTTGAGCAAACAGGAAGTAACTGCTGACTGTTGCCATTGGTTACATCTGACTACTATGGACTGTATACATCCCTCATTTAATTGTTGAAGCATTTTAGGTTGTATCCACCAATCAACTGACTGCATGTCCTCTGTTACTTGGTAACTAAAAATTAATCATTACACATTATTTTGTTATGGAGGACAGTGCAAGCAATAAATGCTTATTTCTTTAGCATATATTATGTCATCAAGTAAACATTTTATTTACTCAAAATTATTGCCCAAATGGTTGAATTCAAACTTGATCTCTAAATAACGATCTAATAAAAGAATGCATATCACGGTCAGCCATAAACATAAAATTTGTTAAAAGTGACTTATAATAACAATACAAAATGATATACCTGAAATCTGTCTTTGTTTTATCTTGACATACACACAAATAATAACATGTCAAAACAGTCTCCAATCCAACTTGTATTCCTTCTAGTAATGGTATTGCTAACTCCTATACAACAGAAAATAAGCAATCATCAATTGCCTATACATGAAGAATATCAATGTGAATTCCTATACCATGGTAAAGTCATAAACAAGAACTTGTTACAAATGTACTTAAAAACAACTACAGTGCTGACTTTTTATCCAATTAAAGAAATATTGTCAGTTTCATTTGAAAACCACTAAAAACAAAAAACATTTTTTTACCTCAACTCATGAAATTGTTGAATCAAATTAATTATCGTAGGAGAAAAATAATTTCTACACATGTGAAAACATACATGTTAGATCCACGTCTTTTGGACTCTGGTGGATAGTTGTTTTATTGGTATTCATACCACATCTTATTTTATAAAGGTAACATTTCTGAAGATAATACTACCTGATTAAGATGTTTATCAAGTTGATCAATTTGAATCTGTATCTTTTGACATAGTAACTTCAGTGTTTTGGTCACTTTCCTCCTTTTTGGCTTTTCATCCATGTCTAATTTCCTTTTTATAAAAACATGTTTTTTTACAAACCATAAATTAATCAATTGTATCGAAACAAGAAGAATTATAAGTCTGTAAGTCATAGATGCCCTATCTTGATTTTGTTAAATTCTGTGAGAATGGTCTGAATACTGTTAACTTGGTTGTACTGTATATGAGAGCTTGAGGGTTGAATGAGGATTGATGTACAACATCTAATTTCTAAGAAATATGCACCAACACAAGACTTTTCCAAATTCATTCTAGCATAAAATAAAGGTGCCAGTGGCCCAATTTTTGCTGAACAACAATGTACAATACAAGAACTACATTGAAATATCATGGCTATATTAAAATGGATTTCTAAAAATTAACCAAATTAATGTAGGTCATAGTGATCCAATCATTGCTGAACAAGTGTACAAGATGACAGCAGTGGTGAAATATGAAATGTGCATTGTAGAAATTTTCGTTTTTGTATCTTTTCTTTACTTTTACTTTTACTATGCAAAAATTTTCAGCTGGTCATTTAAGTTCAAAATAAAAATAATTTCATTAGCTCAGCTCACCTTTTTCTTTTGAACTGAGATAAAGCTAGTTTACTGGAACCCTGTGTAGCACTGGTTTCCTGTTCTGGAGTAGATTCTATTTTAATACTGACTGTCCCCATCTCAATAAGAACTAACTTAACTAGTGGAGCAACAAGATACTGCAAAGTATAATATGTCATTTACATTATTACTTCTCTAAATGATCAGAAAATATATTTACAACAACAAACATTTAAACTTGAAATGTTTATTTATGCAATCTGTTACCACTTGATTGCAAGAGGGGTTCTGACTGAAATACACATCCTGTGTAAAACCTTTGATTTCAAGGATTTGACACAGCTCTGCTTTACTTCTGTTTTGAAGAACTTTTAGGAATTATTTAGTTTTATATAATGTTATTATACCTCAGTTGTCATTTTCTATATAAAATAAGTACACAATATTTTCACTATTTTTCAAACGGCAAGCATTGAACTATTTGACCGGTCAATAGTTTCCAACTATTTGCCCTCGATGGAACTATTTGACCCCAAGCATCATTATATTTCGTGGAATTTCAACTGCAGCTACGGGATTGGCTAACGGTATTTAACAATACATTTTAGGACTATCTGAATTCATCTCTATTATTAACGTTGATTCCAGAGTTGTTCAAAAATACACACATAATTGAAAATCAAAGCACTGTAAGCGCTGTAGGCAGTTAACCAAAAACCAAGGCAAACGTAGTTATGAAAACTGTGGCAGTGTTGCTTCAATTTTTTTTTAAGATTTGAAAGAACAAACATTAAACATTCGTATATTGTACATTTATGTTCATTAAATGAATTGATTATTAAGGCAAATTAATTAATATTTCATCAAGGTTTTCAAAAGCAACTCATATATCAATGTAAATGACCCCCATCTTCACCCCCAAGTGAATGATGTTACTCCATACCAAGTTTGGAATAAAATGACAGGTGATTATAAAACAGTTGGTCAAACATTCTCGGGCTTTACACTGCTTGAAAGATTTATATGTTTTCTTTAAAATGAGCCATAAATGGAAATTATTATAGGCCCAGAAATAATTTAATAAATAATTAAAGTAAATTCAATTAACCTAGACTCATTTTTTGCATCAATAAAATTTTATAATAAACAAGAAATAATTGTAACAGGATGCCTTTACGAAGTCTGCCATAACAAAGCCCCCATAATTCGTCATTTCCATGGTCTCCTGACAATGGACAAAGTCCAGTTCATATTGGTTTGGTCTAGTAAAGTGATATGCATATGTGACACCTAGGAGATTGACCCTGTATGTCATTCAAATCTTTTTGAAATGATGAACAGGAATAAATATGGTTTAGGTGTGGGTATCTCGACCGTTTACAAGTTCTCAAACAGGAGGGGGTGGGGTGACCCAAGGGACTCCCCCTATATTTCATTTGATTTGTTATATTGTCCCATACATGAATACATATGGTTTAGGGGTAGGGATCTCGACCATTTCAAAGTTCTCAAACAGGAAGGGGTGGGGTGACCCCAGGGATTCCCCAAATATTTCATTTGATTTGTTATATTGTCCCATACATGAATATATATGGTTTAGGGGTGGGGATTTTGACTGTTCACAAGTTCTCAAACAAGAGAGGGTGGGGTGTCCCCATGGACTCCCCCTATATTTCATTTGTTTAATTGTCCCATACATGAATATATATGGTTTAGGGGTGGGGATCTCGACCATTTCCAAGTTCTCAAACAGGAGGGGGTGGGGTGACCCGAGGAAATCCCCATATATTTCATTTGATTTGTTATAATGTCCCATACATGAATGTATATGGTTTAGAAGTGGGGATCTTGACTGTTTACTAGTTCTCAAACAGGAGGGGGTGGGGTATCCCCAGGGACTCCCCCTATATTTCATTTGATTTGTTTTATTGTCCCATACATGAATGTATATGGTCTAGGGGTGGGGATCTCAACCATTTCCAAGTTCTCAAACAGGAGGGGGTGGGACGACACCGGGGATTCCCCCAAATTATTTTCATTTGATTTCTTTTATTGTCCATACAAGTATATATATTGTTTAGGGGTGGGGATCGCGATGGTTTACAAGATAAAAGTACATTTGCAAATTGAAGGGGGTTGGGATGACCCCTAGGGACTCACCCTATATTTTGATTGATTTTTTTTATTGTCCTGTTCTCATTACTGAAGACTGCATGTGTCTATCACTTACTGTTTTCGAGAAATAGTCATTTGAAAATTAAAAAAAAATAAAATCCCATAGGGTTCTATAGTAAACCCCTCCCTTCTTCAGGCCCCTCCAAATACCCCTAAATAGACCCCAATGCACAAACAAAAGATTAAAGGCTCCGCTAGACATGTTAGTCTAATATTTTATGAAGCCCTAAGTAAATCTGACAAACGGTCAAAGTTGTCTTCTTATACGGTTTGAGTGGATTCAGTCCGACTTGTCTCGGGGACGAGTTGTCCACATTACTTAAAACATCCCATCAACGTCGATTTCCGCATCTGTTCATTCATAAAATAACAACAACCTTATTTGGCAAGATAAGTTAAAAATTACCGCCCACTTATATAACTTTATTTCCTCTAACATAGAGATTTGTTGTACATGAACAATATTCCTGCGCATTTTGCCATTTGGGAAATATAAACGACTTGTAATTACGGATTTTCGGCTATGAAATATTTCATACGATTGTTCTTTGACATCGTAGCCAAAAGCACAGGGGATAATAAACTACGTACGGATTTCTATTGAGCACTACTTCCTATGTGCAACTTCAAAAGTTTTGGGTAGTTCGACAATCATTTAAGGTTTCTCTGGTCATATTTTTTGTATTCCAGAAATAAAAGTATTAAAAAATGTCCAATTGGTTATAAATAACATAATAGCCATCTAGATAATAACAATGGCACGTATTTCAGCATTTATTGGGTAGAACACAAATCTAGGGTGCTCGCATAAGGTAGCTTAACTGCCTAAAAAATGAAGCTTTAAACTTACAAATTGCCTGCTTATTATTGGAATGCATATTTACAATCGAATAATTGTCATCACTATGTGTCTGTTGTCTCTTACCAATGTAAAAATAAATTTTGGTCAGCTATGTCGATCAGTCCTTGGCATAACTTTGTGTCTGTTGTCTCTTTCGGTATAATAAAACACTTACTGACTGGATATTCGTGGAACAGTAAGTTTATTGTACCCTTGGATACAACTATTGCCCTCGGCTATGCCTCAGGGCAATAGTTGCACCTCGGGGGACAATAAACTTACTATTCCACTCATACTCAGTCAATAAGTATAAAATATACACTTCAACAAATTTTGAGGTGTAAATAGGGAGAGTATGGGCCAAAAAAGTCAATATTGGTGTTTCACCCCTTTGTTTAATTTTCATTAAACTATAACCTGGTTGGTTGATTTCCACTTTGTCAGACATTACTTGAAAAAAAGACTATTTAGAATGATAAAAGCAAATTTTTACAACCTGACAATTATCTGAAGTTCCTAAAATTTTTATCAAAGCAGTTGTCAAGGACTCCATTACTGGTTTCAAAACTGTTCCTTGAAGCTGTGCACTATTTAACCTATTGATACAGTGAACAATCAACTTCATCACAGAATTTTTCATATTGTTTGTAGCTAGTTTTTTCATCTGGTGTGTTACTACGACAACAGTCATCTGCTGTAATGTTTGTTGTATCTGTGATATTGACATGTGGTTTTGGTTCAGTTCTTTCTGGTCAGCTTTAATTATGTTGTCTATAACCTGACTTGTCATCTCCTCCAGGTCTAATATCTCACTACAAAATATATTAAATGAATTGGAAAATGAAATTTTTTAATGATCAAAACGATAAAGGCTATCTAAAAATTTAAATGTACTCAATATAACTTTACAACATAGTGTATACAGGGCTTCCAAAAAATATGAGCCAGCCGGATATTTTTTGTCTTGTCCCGATTTCACTCCCTTAAGACTTAGTAACAAAAGGCAAGCATTTTAATCAGTTGTGCATCATATAAACAATGATTGACACAAAAACGATTTTAAACTTGACTTTTGATATAAATTCGATGTTCTGACGTAAACTGATCAATTGACGGTGCATCGTTCGAAGCGTGCAATATCAGCTTACTAATATCTGCCTTAGACTCTTTATTTGTGGAAAATTATGCTGTCAAAAACTTCGCTTTCGATTTAAAAAAACACATTTTTCTAATACTTGATGTTGACTTGACGATGGTAAAACATGGACCAGAGACAGATACGTAAAATCTGTGTACGTTTACAAAGCATGATTGAGTTTAAGTAGCTCTTTCCACGTTATTTCTTCAGGAAAATACTCGAAATTAACGTTAGATAAAGGTATCAATGATAATTTTAGCATTTTTGAAAAATTCCGATGCATAATTAAAACTCACACGTGTACTAGTTCAAACAATGTGGTTCTGACAATTTTTCTCTTACAACTTCTATTACTACCTTTTCTATTTTTACATCAAATCATGTTCATATACGTATTTCTGATAATCTAAATCTTTTTTTACTAAATTGATTAGATGCAAAACGCTAATTTAAAAAAACAAAAACATTTTAAATAAATAGACTGATCAATGTCCAGTACAAAATAGTTTACCTGTTGCGTATAAATTATGATCTTATCGTTTTAAATACGTTTTTCTGATAGTTTCAATCTGTTTTGTTAAAAATTAGTTAGATTTAGACCAGGAATGTTTTTAATTTGAATAATAAAAATAACTTCCAAAAAGATCGATCGATGTCCAGCACAAATAGTTTACCTGACACAGGTGATCACAGGTAAATATCACCTGTTAGACACTTAATTAACTTTGATAGTAATGAGAGGGGATTATAGTAGGGCTTGTTTACAGAGTACTGTCACTTTAACATGTTTAATGACAGGAAAAATGTGGCTGTTTAAGGCACAAGGTCAAGTCAAAATGGTTGATTTTTCGGAATCACTTGAACGATGAAATAGCAAGCCTACATAGGATGTTCGTTTCATGCTTAGCCTTGAGTGTATAAATAGTACATGTTACATTATCGCTAGATATTTTTCACTTAATGCAGGTCATGACCTACCGTTCCTACTCGCTTATTAGTCGGAAAATTGGGAGTAAAATTCATAATCCAGAGAGGGGGACCGACTAATAGACGAGATCTAGCGACCAGAGGAAAAAACCAAGCTTGAGAAAAGTGGTCAGGAGTGAATTTCCTGGTCAAAACTACGTTTTTGATTGCCAAACCTACATAAATCAATAAATAAAAGGTTTTTGTTGAAAATAAATGACTACAATACTGTCTTTGTGTTTTATTTGTTCTTTGGTAACCATTTTCTGCAAATTCGTGTTGAAATTCTACTGTTTCCGGTTTGTGTATTGATTTTCATGGTCACATGGTTTTCCTATAAACCCAAAAGAAGAGCCAAGAACCAAAAATGAAAAGGAGATAACAATGTACCAAATATGTGAAAGGATGTTTTCAGCGGAGTTATTGTGTCATTATTGTGATATCATGATATCAATTCAATGCTTATAAATCATATAATAATCAAGAAATAATTTTAAGATTCATTCCCAAAATCAAAATATTATTCATTAAAGTGTCTCAGGTAAACAAAAATTACAAAATTGATTGACAAGCCAATATAATCCATTGATAACCCCAATTAAGAGACAAAGAGTTGTATTTACTAAAGGTGTGAAAACTATCAGTGATAGGTAAACAGATCTCACACATGAGTTCGAGTTAGTTATTTTAATATATTGATTAGCTTCACTTAATTTTTTTAATCCTTTAATCATCACAATATAATAAGAATTATGAAGTGTATACATGCTCATTTAACACCGAGGTATGTATGCTGTGAAAAATATTTTCATCAAGTATTGATTGACTTTAAATTTTTCAGGTTCATATTGGTTTATATTCGCTTTTCTCAAACAATAGGTTGTTAGTCATACTCTACAAAATCATTGATGCATTACGTAAACAACACATGGCTAATCAAACATTTGAACAGTGAACAATACAAAAGAAATGAAAACATCTTTATTATTAACAGCAATATAAATTATCTTGATGAGCATCAACTAAATTCAAACCAAACAAACATTAATGCAGAAATGAATATTATTCCTGGATTTGCATTGGTTATACCGGCGTTCAGTTACTGTCAGCTGGAAAAAAAAATGCCCAAATTTTGTCCGACTTATACGAGGGTCAAGACTAAATCCTTAGAATTTGGAGTTGAAAAGGGCACCCGACTTATAGTAGGATCGACTATTAGGCGAGTTTCTACGGTATATTTGCATTTCCAGCGTTTGACAGATATGAAGAAGATAATATATATACTAGACATGCGTATAATAAAATAAATACTTTACCATTTGTTTCCACCTTCACATCCTGAACATAAAAGTTCTATCAGTGCTAGGACACATGACAGGAAATATTTTGTTATATCAAGGGTAGGTAATCCAGAATGTATCAATAGACGTTCCAATACAATCAATGATTCCTAAAATACACACACAAAACTTTGGTTAAACAAGTATGCTGAGGAGTAGGAACTTTTTATTTTTTTTTCTAGACCAAGATTATAATGGAAATTTATGCATTATTTGTTTCAAAAGCAAAAGAAATTCCATAATAAAATTCCCTCTATATTACTT
Source organism: Mytilus californianus (assembly GCF_021869535.1). NCBI lineage: Eukaryota > Metazoa > Mollusca > Bivalvia > Mytilida > Mytilidae > Mytilus > Mytilus californianus. The sequence continues at coordinate 22,439,103 of NW_026262679.1, read as the reverse complement.
TGACACATAATGAAAATAACAAACATTCTTTGGCAATTCTCTGCTTTCTCTTGTACAATATACTAAAATTTTCAGTTGAAACAAATCTGAAATCTAAATTTAGCATATCTGCCATTTAATTTTTCTAAAAAAGGTTTGTAAAAACTGTTAACACAGAGAAATGTCTCCCCTGGCTGTATAACCTTATTACAAACTTCAACAATTCATAAGCCACAAATACAAAAAACCAAACCTATGTTTGACTTCTACAACTTGAAATTTAAGATTGTAATTACCTTTTTCATGACAAGATCTCCCATTTCCACATGACAACACATTGAGCCCCATGCTACATGACATGTACTCTTAGCTATCATGTGGGTAATATCATCTGATGCTAACTGTAAAATCCTCCTACAATGAAAGTAGACATTTAAAAATTAAATCAAGCAAATTAAAGTCTTACTCAACACCTGCAAATTACACTTGGTATTTCCATGGATGACCTGATAAAATTGAAAAGACAGATTATGGATCAGTAGCAAATGATGCCAAATTTTTATATTTTAAAACTAGGAAAACTAGACATCATTAAGATGGTAGCCATCTCTGTGGACCCTGCTGACCTTGAACTTTCACCTAGGAAGTTGTACAAACATAATGACACACCCTCTGGTGTTGATTAATATACATGTCAAGTATAAAGTATAATTATAACGGTTCTCTAGATATAGAGCGGACACAATTGTTTCGGACAGATGGACTGATCACTATAGGGCGACCCGCCACTAGGCGGGGCCCTAATAACTAAAGAGTTCATACATACAGCAAGACCAAAAATTCCTTAGTATCACCTTAAACAGTTCTCACAGTTGTTACATATATATTTGTCTCTTTCTGAAAAGAAATATTTATGAGTAGTTGATAAATTTGACATAAAATTGGTAAATTCTTTTAACATCAATATTTGTCACAAAGATCCTAAAACACAGATTTCATATGCTATCTGCCATCATCCATTCTAAATTTGAACTGTACCAATAATATAACAATCAAAAGTTTTTAATACTCACACTGCATTTAGCTGAAGACATTCACAAATTTTAATACTATTAATTGTTAATGTCACCTGGCTTTTAACAGTTTGTGGAATACCCTCTTCTCTCTGAAAAATATACAACAGTTATTGGGCTCATTGCAATTAAAACAATGAAAAAGACCCATACCGTATAGTCAGCTATAAAAGGCCTCGACATGAAAATTGTGAAACAATTCAAAAGAGAAAACTAGCAGCCTAATTCATTACAATTCAATTTACAAAAAAACAATTTGACAGACATGAACCAACGACAACCACTGAATTAAAGGCTACTGACTAATTGCTTATTGGTGTTTATATTTGTTTTGGTTTTGGTCTTTTAATTCATTGCTGTTTTCTAGCTAGCTAAAAAAAAGAATTATCGAATTTTGATGTATGAAAACAATCAAAAACCTTTTTATTGAATAGCAAAGCTTGAAAAACTGTTTCAAACGAACTTTTGTCACTAATGATGTCTATAACTTAAAGCTTTATTTGCATAAGGGCAATATATAATAATGGTATTAAATGGCTGTTTCTGAATAAGTCCTGGTATAGGTTCAAGCTTTAGCTGTATAGGTCCCAAGACTTGAAGAGTTGATATCCAATACAACTGATTAAGAATCTACACCAGTGCCAGTACAGAAACAGCCAGTTCATAAAAATTTTATTAAATGATTGTCATTCTTCCATTAAACTTAGAAACTTGACTTTCAGTGAAGCTGGTACAGAAAATTTGATCTTTTCCCAGTCAATATAGACAGGATTTCTGATTTCTCATTCTCGTACTTAAGCTATGCTAATGCAATATATTTTATCTGCCACATATAAAGTAGCTGGGAAGAATAAATCAGAAATTTAATCATTCTTTGATATTGTCTGCATTCTTGTGATTGATCAACGCAAATAAAACAGTGATATTAATTGATAGTTCTACTCATAATGGCTGTGGAATATTTCCTTTTTAAATTGAAGTGGATCAAAATAAAAAATTTATTATCTTATTTCTAGTTACAAAATATGTAAAACTAGACAATGTGATGCTCCCGCACTACTCCACTCTGCAGTAACTGTATTATAACAAAATCAATGTAGGACTTTCTTTGAGATATTATTGTGTCTGGGAGACACAAATCATGCCCCTTCAAATCAAAGTGTTACTTTCAAATACACAAACTTGAGCATGGGAGCACATAGATCTATGGTTCACTGTAGGGGGAGTTATCCGGAAACACTATGCACCTCTCATGCAAGTATATACTCCAAAAATGACAAAGTTCAACTATCTCCCAAAAGAGCAAATATTATAAATAAAAATCAAAACCCTGACCACATGCACACCTTCAATATATGTACAAACAGCCAGCAAAGTGAAAAGGAAGGACGGACAGTGGTAAAACAATATGCCCCCCAAATTTCAGTTGCATAAAAATGCATCTTTTGCATCAAAATATGTCAAAAATTTTGTGAAGTGTAAACAATTTGCAACTGATAGTGAATATCCTGTATTAGCCAAAAAGCTGTATTAATATCAACAGGGCAACGTCATTAGTATTGCACATGCTGGTTTATCCATATTAGGGCTTATTTGATCACACATTTAATAAAATAGAATATTGGAGGCTAAATTTCAAAATACATTCTGTGAGAAAATTTACGTTGCTATACACTAACCATGCTAACATATATTTCTATCCCAAAAGCCTTAGGGAAATAAAGCCTAATAAACTTTTCATCCAATGATGATCAAATTTGAGAGTTGTATCAGTTGTCTTTTGATACAGCTGATTTTGGGAATTCCACAGACCGTATAAATCTGGAGCCCATGACTACTTTTGAAAACACCTCATTACATGATTCAATTTTAAATATAAATACGTTACCTTGTCAGGTGGTACAAGACTCAAGTTTACTGTACACAAGTCAACAACAAATCTTTTCAAGTCCACACTGTAATGGTTGTTACTCTCGTACAGTCTATCGTTAGCTTTCACTAAATCTAAAATATAAAGTCATATCTTTCTACAATATACACAAGTCTTTTCCGTAATTTTTATTATTATTTGTGAAATAAAATAAGCAGTGTTTTATATAAATCAATCTGCTTCTATAAATGTTAAAATTTTCTATTTTAGTAACAACAAATAATTCTAATTCCCAATATTTTGATATCAGTAACACTAAAACAGAGTAAAATAAAAGCTTTCTTTTTTATACTGAACCTAAGAAGATTTCTACCTGAAATTATGTGTACAATTTCTACCTGCAATGATGTGTACAATTTCTGTTAACATGGTGCAGTAATAGTAACCATTTCTCCATTTCAAAATAAGGAACAGCTGTTTAACTATGTCAATACATAAGTTCTGATAAGTAGCCTCAAATTCTACTTCACTCAGGAATCCAATCAATGTACGCATAAACCATTTGGAAAACTCTAAAATAGGAAAAATAGGAAAATCACGAACATACAAATAATCCCTCTTGTAATGATCAGGCAAGCAGTTTGTTAAATTAACCTATACCTTTACTAAATGGACTGTTAACAGTGCGATAGTTTTCAGAAAATGTCAGAATTTGTGTAAAGTATTTTTCTTTTTTTTTGCTGTTTTTTTGTAATGGTCATACTTTTGACTAAAGTGCTTTTTTAGACAAGAGTTTTTTGTATCCTATGTTTATCATGTGACAAAACAGAGACATGACTGGTAGTCCAAACAAGAGGATTAACCAGTTCAAATGTTAATGTTTAATGTGCCTGTCCCAATTCATGAACCTCATCGGTGGCTGTTTTTGTTTTCAATGTTCTTTATAAAAATATGAAGATGTGGTATGATTGCCAATGAGACAACTATCAACCAGGACCAAATGAAGTCGATGTTGGCAACTGTAGGTCACTGTAGGGCCTTCAACAATAAGCAAAACCCATCCCGCATAACAAGCTATAAAATGCCCCAAAATTACAAATGTTAAACAATTCAACTGAGAAAACCAACGGCCTGATTTAAGTACAAAATCAAAATACAAATTTGATATACAGCAAATAACTACAACCTTTGATTTACAGGATCCCGACATGGGACAAGCACATACAGAATGTGGCAGTGTAAAGAATGTTTGCCCAACCCTCCGCCTTATCCAAGACAGTGGTGTATTATCCATTTGTCCATTTAAGTTTTTTAAGTTTTAAGTTTGTGACAGTAGATTTTCCACATTGTCTTTAATCACAACCTGTCTGTTCAATTCATTGAAAATTGTATGATGACCTCTTGGTGTGTTTATTGATTCTGGTGTTGGGTTGCTGTATTATTGATTTCCTCTACTGTCTTTTACTTTTATCATAGAATAAGTTTCCATCACATTAATTTTTCAATGAGTGCCACTTCAACATACTTTTTATCAAAGTCATCATGTGTAACTGATCTTTACTGTTTTGAAGCAAAACTTTTTAACATCTTAAATTTATCTTATAAAATATTTTAAAACAGTACTTACCAAATGATATTTTTTCTTCCTCTGAATCAGTCCTGACTTGTGATAAAACTGGTGTTTCATCTCCTTGATGCTGAGGTGTTGCAAGGAATATCTCACTCTTATTTTTTGTTAGAATTAGAAACCATTGAAGGATTGTACAACACTCACTCTTATCCTGGTTTTCTTTCAGAGACTGTGCAACTAAAACCAAGAATATACATACACAAAATGTGTTACCAATTGGCTGACAAGCATGTATTTTTCAAAATGCTGAGGAGGACAGATGATAAGAGCCTTTTTTTGGCTCCTGAAATTTCAAAGATAGGAAAATTCTTTGATTCTTTCAAAAGTTATGTTACTTTTACTGATGAAAGAATGGGTTGATGTATTCTTAAAACTTCAGTTCAGAAATGTCAGATAGGATGTCACTATAATGTCATTTTATACACAGTTTTTGATAAAATTATTTTTGAGCCGAGGCCTTACCCAAAAGATATTTCATCTATCATGTCTATCTTTCAGTAAAGCTAGGGTTTATAGTTGGTTTACAGATTTTTAATGTGAAAATAATGGCTTGGTCATTTAATTTTTTTTTAAATTATAAGACATAATTGTAATAGCTTTACTGTATATTTCAGAATGATCACCATAACATAATCAAAGCACTGTTAGTGCTGTCAGGCAGCCCTTTTGAATTGAACATCCATACATTTGAATGATTAAATTAAGTTGTTTCTTTATTCAAAGCAGTTGTTTGAATAGAAAAGAAAGGACATTGTGTATCAATTTATGACAGAATTTATGACACAAGGTCACTAGACAAATGAAAAAACCTAACAACAAATTTTATTCAATAAAACAAGTTTTATCCATTTGCAGTACAAACAGTCTTGCTGATAAAGTTCAGGACTAATTCATTATATTTATTTTTCCCATTCAATATCTAGTAAACCAACATTACAATGTTTGAATGAATCACCTTATTTAACATTATTATTTTGTAGATAAAATTTCTATCATTTGGTTCTCATGCATATGGAGATTCCCATGTTACAATGTAGGCCAGGAAAAGCTTAAAACTGTCAAATAATGAATAGATGATATATTGTTATAGCTATTTCATATGCTCAAAATACATGCAATATTTGTTGCTTGAAGTAAAATAACTGACAACAAATCAATCGATAATATACAAAACAATACCTTTTTCTGTGTTTGTGAAGAATGTCTCCCATAAAATGTATATCTTTTCCCTGCATTCATACGATGTAAATTTATGGAAACTAAAACAAAATAAAAATCTTAGCCACATGCTTACAATTCTTAGATGTAGTGTGTCATACAGTGTCCTAAAATCAGCAAATACCAGTCACCTTTAAAAAGTGTTCCTTCTTTAAGGAATCTGAACATTTCTGTATAATAATATTGTCAGTACTAGTTTTATATTGCATGAGTTTGAGAGTGCAATTTATACTGAGTAAAAAGTTCAGCAACAAATATGCCTAATTTTATATTTCAAAAATAATTTATACATGCTTGTAAACAACAACAAAAAAACTATTGCAACAATTAAAATAAACAAGAGTGCACACGCTGAAATGTCTCGCCTGCTTTACTGACCATTGATTTTATGTTGATAGTCATAAAGATAAAGTTTTACTATAAGTATCACATAAACTTAACATGATCAAAGAAAATGAGGTCATATTGATATAAACCTAGCCAGAAATACATGTACATGTACACCTTAATATCATTCCATACACAAATATAGTTGACCTATTGCTTATAGTATACAAGAAACAGACCAAACTATGAAAACTTTATATTGAGCAAAGAACCATGAAAATGAAGTCAAGGTCAGATGAAACCCTGCCAAACAGACATGTACACCTTCCAATCATTCTATACTTTAAATATTGTTGACCTATTGCACATAGTATCTAATAAATAAATGGGGAATGTGTCCATTGGACACAGATGATACCCCCGCTTGCATATAACGTTATAAAGGGACATAACTCAAGAACAGTAAAAGTGACGCCACTCAAATTCATACTTCATCTGCATTTTGTGGTAATAAGCATTTTGTATAAGTTTCATAACATTTGGTTAAGGCAAACTTAAGTTTGAGAACCGAAACGAAAAATTCAGCAATATTTCCATTTGTAAAGGGCATAACTTTAGAAAGGTAAAAGTGACGCCACCAAAATTAAAACTTGATCTGTCTTTTGTGGTAATAAGCATTTTGTATAAGTTTCATAATATTTGGTAGAGGCAAACTTAAGTTAGAGAACGGAAACCAATTTCGGGACGTATAGACGTACGAACGGACAAGGGTAAAACTTAATACCCCCTCCAATACAGTGGGGGCATAAAAAAACTCCAGCTGATGAATTTAAGTGACAACTTTGGTGCATACATATCTATTTTTGTTGGGAGGGAAAATCCCACCCAAAGTGGGTTAAATTTTAACAAGTGTGAACTGGGGAAATGAATTCAGGTTAACTATCGGGTTTCGACCCAGAGCAGATTTCATAGTGTGAGCATGGTAATAGTCTGCTCAATTCTAAGATCTCTCCATATACCCTTTAAAATAAATTTTGGCATTCTGTCCTTATTTGGTTCAATCTTATATCTAAGTACTAAACAGTTTAAAGTTCACACATGTTCATGAAATAAAAATATAACCATATAAACATTTTATGAATTTGTTTCAAACTTTAATTTGATACAAAAAATTTTCTCCTTTGTTATCAAAATAAAATAAAAGAACAGAGATCCAATGTCCCCCTGGTTGCACATATTTTATGTATCAAAGTTACAAGGGCAATAACTAAACAAAAAACTTTTTTTTTTGTAGCATTAACAAGGCCATTTTCCATAAATTTAATATTTCCAAGGGGCATAACTCTTTTAAAATAAATGTGGAATGTGTCCATGGGACACAGATGATAACCCCACTTGCATATCATATAAAGATATAAAGGGACATAACTGAAGAACAGTAAAAGTGACGCTACCCAAATTTGTACTTGATCTGAGTTTTGTGGTAATAAGCATTGTGTTTAAGTTTCATAACATTTGGTTGAGGCAAACTAAAGTTAGAGAACGGAAACGAAAAATTCAGCAATTTTTATGTTTATAAAGGGCCTTAACTCAAGAACGGTAAAAGTGACACCACCCAAATTTTGAACTTGATCTGTATTATGTGGTAATAAGCATTGTGTACAAGTTTCATAACATTTGGTTGAGGCAAACTAAAGTTAGAGAACGGAAACGAAAAATTCAGCAATCTTTGTTTATAAAGGGGCATAACTCAAGAATGGTAGAAGTGACGCCACCCAATTTCAAACTTGATCTGTATTATGTGGTAATAAGCATTGTGTATAAGTTTCATAACATTTGTTTGAGGCAAACTAAAGTTAAAGAATGGAAACAAAATATTCAACAATTTTTATGTTTATAAAGGGCATAACTAAAGAACGGTAAAAGTGACGCCACTCAATTTCAAACTTGATCTGTGTTTTGTGGTAATAAGCATTGTGTATAAGTTTCATAACATTTGGTTGAGGCAAACTAAAGTTAGAGAACGGAAACCAACTTTGGGACATACGGATGTACGGATGGACGGACAAGGGTAAAACTTAATGCCCCCTCGGCTACGGCGGGGGCATAAAAATACTTAACCAGGAAAACTTAACATTTATCAAATAACCATGAAAGGTCAGATGAACCCTGCCAGACAGACATATACACCTTACAATCATTACATGCAATCGCTGCTGCTGGCTCACTATCCCTATATCTCGCTTTCTGCGACAGAAGTTGCAGGCTCAACATAAATCAGGTGTACTTTTTACTTAAATATATTGAATGTTAAATTATTTCTGCATTTTAAATTCTAAAGTTCATATCAATTTAAATATATGTTGCTAATTATTTTTTAGTATATATTCTACGAGACAAAATAAATACCAATATTCATGCTATGACCCTATAATTGTACAAAGCTGGAAAACTGTTTAAAACATATATTTGTCACTGACACAATGTATCAGCAATAATTAGAACCTCAATTGTGCAAGACACTTTTGTAAATCAGGTTTTCAAAATTAACCACATGCGACTCCTAATGCCCCGGTTAGTAAAGTAAATTGGAGGTATTATCTGACTTTTATAAAACTTCTTTGCAATAATTTTTAAATCATGGTATTAAGTCAAGATAAAACAAGAATGTGTCCATAGTACACAGATGCCCCACTCACACTATCATTTTCTATGTTCAGTGGACCGTGAAATTAGAGGGAAGATCATATCATAGGAAACATGTGTACTAAGTATCAAGTTGATTGGACTTCAACTTCATCAAAAACTACCTTGACCAAAAACTTTAACCTGAAGCGGGACAGACGGACGGACAGACCGAAAAACATAATACCCCTAGGTGGGGCATAAAAAGTTCTACCTACGTTTTAAATATCTCTACAACAAAATTTATATCTTCTCTGGACATGATGAATTCTCATTTATACATGTACCTGAAAATAAACATAAACAACAAGTATTAACACAAGAAATATCCTTTCAGTTGATATGGGGATTCAAACTATATAATCACCAAGTCCCAATTATAGAGATATACTCTTGCATGAACCATACACATGTACATGATGAATGTGCATATTTAGTAGGGCCACACCAAGCAAAAGTTGTATTCTTTTGAAATATTTACCAAGTACACATTTTCTGCCCACTCTCACTGTATTGTTTGAGATTTACACATTCTTTTCTTATTTCTGGTTAAATTGACAAACACAACTTTCCTAATCCGTTTTTTGTGATTCTGGCATAATTTAACACTAGCAGTAAGGGGTAACACTTATACAAGTCATTTTTATGTACTTGAAGATGTAAGTAATATTTCTATCTTATTTTAAAGGTTTGAATTACCAGTATCTCCCCTTAATCTTCTCCAAAAATTTACTTATGCAAGTAATTTTTTTTTTTTTTTACAACCCTTAAATTCTCATGTTTTGGGAGGTCAAAACATGCCTAAACAGAATTTTAGTGGTTTGCTAATTAATTTTTTATTAGAATTCAACCTTATTTCTCAAAACTAAGCAAAGAAATCCATTGCGCAAAGATGTTAAGTAACTGCGCAAAAACGTTAAGTCACTTTGCAAAGATGTAAAGTAACTGCACAAGGCCTTCAAAAATTGCTCCCTGGAGGCTTGTAAATGAGCAATATTTTGAAGATAACAGACAAATGAGGTTTTCATTGTCCATGAATTATACTAGTCTATTATGAATAGTAAAGACAACTATTAATGACAAACAATTAAACATTCTATTAGAGCAATGTAGTCAAGAGAAGTTCGAGAGTAGAAGAAGATAAGACTTTTTTACTTGCATAAGTAAAACAAAGTCTGAATGTCTAAGGGATATAACTCTGCCTCCAAAATATTTTACCTGTACCAGTAAATAAATAAAATGCTCAGTGATACGCAGCTTGATACGACTGCAGAGGTCAAACCCTGAACAGTTGGGGCAAGTATGGACACTACATTCAAATTTGATACAGCTCTGAATTTGGATTTTGATTAAATATTTGACACATCATAGGTTTCTGACACAGAATAAATGTGGTCGAAGAACTGAAATTTTTTTAAAAATTGGTATTTTACCTATTACGGTCCAATATCCAAAATCTAAATACACGGTTATATTCAACAAATCATAGAACCCCAAAAATTTATTTTTTGATGAAATCAAACAAAGTTTAATTTTGGACCCTTTGGACAGTAAAACCTGTATAAACTGACTGGCTATGGCAAGATCGTTGTTTTGAGTCTTCGTATTCATTGGCTTAAGAAATTTCAGAAATTGGTTGTCCCCCAAATTCAAAAAAATAATAATTGAACTTTTTTAACATATCCTCGTATGTCAAATAGCATCAGTCTCCGACTCGCCAGTTTCATTTTCACTTTTTCATTGTTTTCATTTGCATCAGAATCCTCATGTTGTTTGATTTGTTCAACGAGAGTTTTGTTTTACTTCCATCATTCATTTATTACGATGGTAAAATCTGTTGAAAGCAAGAATTTTATCAAACAAAATTTCATCATGAGCGGAACATCGTCATACAATGTAAGCTACCCATAAACTCGACAATGGAATGTCGTCATCCAGGTGTTCTTCATTATCAGGGTCATTGCTTTCAGGGTAGTCAACAGGGAACCCAGCATTTCAAAAACAATATGTAAATTTCTTACTCCACGATTGGAAAAAATTTATCAAAGTTACAACCTAAGTTCTATCCAAGATATGTTTGGCGTGTCTTTTAGCTTATTTAAGTTAAAACTTAATAGTGTTTCAATAATATAGTTCACTACTGTAAGTTCACTGTTTAACAACTTGCTAACTGATTATCCTGAAAATCCATCTTGTATAAACATGCAGTTATGTTTTAATTGCACATCAATCAATACTGTTATCATGTTAAATTAATTAAACAAAGCTGGTTTTGACAAGTAATAATTAACATGATTAATATAATTAAGAGTATATGGACTGCATAATTACAACGGAATTCAGAATACACAGGGTCTGGTTTACAGGGGGTATATTTACAAAGACTTTGCAGGGGAAAAAATGGGACTTCAATTTTCGTCTGGAATGGACAGGAAACCAGTTTATTCAGGGTCCGGTTTACCCAGGTTTGACTGTACTTAGTTAAATACAAATGTAAATATGTAATACAAATTGTGTGTAGTTTTTAAAGGAAGAAAAAAAAAATTTCATTTCTTTTAAAATAATAATAATAATAATAATAATATAATACATGTAATAATAAATCTTTAATCAAAGAGGGTTACACAGTTAGCTGTAAAACTAATCATGAAATACATTCAAATATAACAAAGAATTACAAAATAATCAAACAAATACACACATTAGCTAGTGTGTAGGGGATTAATACATCACAAACTTTCCTTCATTCATTTCAATGTCTAATCTTCATGATTAGTTATAAAAATATTAAAATAAACAAAATTTAAATTAACTTCCATTGTTCCTGTCCTGGAGTGGTAATACCAGAAACTGGACACAATCATCTCTGCAAACTCAGTTTTTTGTTTTAAACATCTGTTTGTTCAGTGATACTATCTGTCCCTTTATCAGCATGTGATGACAGATTTACAGCTCTACTTAACCATTTTGTAATTGAGAAAAGATATGAAACTTTCATTTTGAAGGGTTTAGATTTAATCTTTTAAATATATAAAAGTTACTGTTAATCAAATTTAAAATATTTAATAATGAAGAGTAAATTTCAAACTGTATTTATACATGATTTGATGTTATATCTATGACTCTACTTATAAAATTTCTATTTATTGTGCAATACAGCTTAGAATTTAAATTGTGATTATATATTTGGGTCAATATCCCTAATGCGCCTCAAATTGAGGAACTCAAAAGTTGTGCATAAACAAAAAATCTCTGTGTAGTGATATTGGACATGTTTTTTTTTTTACAAGTGACTGAGCTTAATCATTTGTGTTGATTTGGAAAGTAGCTAGATATATAGAGTACCACAGAATAAATGTGTAAAAACTATGGAGCTATTAAATGTATTCAAAGTATTAAATTTTCAAACAACTTATTGTGTGAAAAAAGGGATTTTTTACCACAAGGAGCCGCATCACGAAAGGATTTCAGGGTATGCTAATTTAAGGAAAAATGAATCTCACTTCGTACCCAGAAAATTTAACCACATACTCAGCTTCGTAACAAGCCATCATACATATCCAAGTTTACTATATGGACTGAGCTACAGAAGAAAATGTTACCATAACCGCTTATGGGAAATCAATTATGCATATTGACCCATTTGACATAGCAGTTTCTGACACAGAATGAATGTGGTCTAGGAACTTAAAAATTTGAAATTAGACATTTAGCTATTATGTTCCAATATCCAAAATCTAAATAGTTTTTACATGGTTAGAATCAGCATATCAAAGAACCACAAGTATTTATTTTTTGATGAAATCAAACAAAGTTTAATTTTGGACACTTTGGACCTGTATGTGGACCAATTTGATAACAAGGCCCAAAATCAAAAATCTAAATACAAATTTAGATTCAGCATATCAAAGATCTCAATATTTCCAATTTTTGTTGAAATCAAGCCAAGTTTAATTTTGGTCCTTGTTTTTGACAACTTGAAAGTTGGGCCCAAATCAAAAATATATAAATGGTTAGATTCAGCATATCAAAGAATCTCACATAATCAATTTTTGTTGAAATCAAACAAAATCTAATTTTAGGACCCCAGTTTTGGACCATCTTGAAAACTGGGCCCAAAATAAAAAATCTTAATACATGTTTAGATTCAGCATATCAAAAAAAAACCTTGAATTCAATTTTTGTTCAAATCAAACAAGTTTAATTTTGAACCCTTTGGACTATATCATGTAGAACAATTTGAAAACTGGTCCCTAAATCAAAAATCTGAATACTCTGTTAGATTCAGCATATCAAAGAACCCCAAGAATTTATTTCTATTTTATATCAAACAAAGTTTAATTTTGGACCCTTAGGACCTTAATGTGGACCAATTTGAAGACAGACCCCAAAACTAAAAATCAAATACTTGGTTAGATATCAAAGAACACCAGTAAATCAATTTTTGATGAAATCAAACCAAGTTTAATTTGGACCCTTTAGACCATAATATATACCAATTCAAAAACAGGGCCCAATATCCAAATTCTAAATACACGGTTGGATTCAAAATATTAAAGAACCCCAAAAATTCAAGACTTTCAAGTAAACTCCATTGAAATTGGCCAAGAAATAAGCAATTCATACAAAGCATTACAAAAGTATTGCTTTTGGGCCCTTTTTCCGAAACGGTTAGGGTCATTACCCCCAAAATCAATCCCAACCATCCCTTTAGGGTATGGAACCTTGTGGTACAATTTCATAGAAATCCATAGACTTATACTCAAGTTATTGTCAAGACACCAGCAGATCCTTGTTTTTTGGCCCCTTTTCTGCCCTTAATTTCAAGACGATTTAGACCATGACCCCAAAAATCAATTCCAACCTTCCTTTTGATGTATAGAACCCTGTGGTAAAATTTAATACAGATCCATACACTTAAATACAAGTTATTGTCCTGAAACAAGAAAAATGCTTGTTTTTGGCCCCTAATTACTAAACAGCTGGACAATAACCCACAAAATCAATTCCAACCTTCCTATTGTGCTATGAAACCTTGTGCTAAAATTTCATAGGAACCAGAAAAATGCATGTTTTTGCCCCTTTTTGGCCCCTAATTACTAAACAGCTATGACTACAACCCCCATAATCAATCCCAACCCTCTTATTGTGATATGGAACCTTGTGCTAAAATTTCATAGAGATCCATACACTTATACTCAAGTTATTGTCTGAACCAAAATGTCTTTGGATGACAAATGTCTTTGGACTGACTAGTGAAGTGTTCTAGAATCATTTACAAGCATTTTCAACTTCTACTAGATGAAAAAGTTTTTTTTTCACAAAATACCGCAAACAATCACGTATCATGTATCTATGTCTATAATCATGTATTTATTCAATATCAATAATAGAACAGAGTTCCAATGTCCCCCACATTGCACATATTTTATCTATCCAAGGTACAAGGGCAATAACTAAAAAAAGCAATTTTTTTTTGTTCTTTAAATTTTTTTATTAATATCTTAAGAGAAATGAAGGCTTCAGAGCAAATGCAATGTGATTTCCATTATAATTTATATTTCCAAGGGGCATAACTTGCTAAAAATATTTGATCAGAACTTATTTTGAAAGTGTCAAAGACATTGCTGATATAAACCTATGATATAAGTTTCAGAAAATTCTGGCAAGAATTAAACACATGAGAACGATAATTTTCCATATAATCAATATTTTCAAGAGGCATAACTCTTTTAAAAATAATTGATTGGCACTGATTTTTGAACTCTTCAAGAACATTGATGGTATAAACCTATAATATAAATTTCATAAAAACTGGCAAGAATTGTACACATTAGAGCGCTCATAAGGCAATTTTCCATATAGTTAATATTTCCAAGGCGCATAACTCTTTTAAAAATTGTTATTCGGCTCTGATTTTCAAATTCGTTCAAGACATTGCTAATATAAACCTATGATTTAAGTTTCATAAAATTCTGGCAAGAATTGTACATATGAGAGCGCTAACAACGCAATTCTCCATATAATTTATATTTCCAAGGGGCATAGCTCTTTTAAAAATAATTGATCGGCACTGATTTTCAAACTTGCCCAAGACATTGCTGATATAAACCTATGATATAAGTTTCATTAAAATCTGGCAAGAATTGTACACATGAGCGCGCAAACAAGACCGGACGGAAGGATGCCCGGTATTTCCATGTCCCTGCAAACGCATTACGCGGGGGGAATAATATATTTGCAATCTGTTCAACATAAACACTGATTTAATCATAAAAAGTGGATTTCTGGCAAAATTCTTTGTTCCTTCTGAGATTTGCATTTTTTTTGTGTTTGTTTTGTTATAGAATACTTTTAAGCAGGCCTTAATTTAAACATTGTCATTTTCAAGTTTTTCATTAGGAACAATGTTGAAAATTTTCGTCAGACATCAACTTTTAATGTTTGAATCAGTGTTTATATTGAACAAATTGAAAAAATATTATTGATATTAAATAAATACAGCATCTCATGCAGTTTTGTGAGTTGATACATGTATTTTCATCTACTTAGAAGATACTTTTTTTTTCTTGAGGTAAATTAATCAATGAGTGATGGATTTCTCTTAGAAGAAATTTAAAAGTCCCAGTGAATACACTACACAGAGAACAATACATGTAGCTATTGTATTTATTCAATGGAACAAGTGAACTAACAGAAGTTTAAATACCTTGACAAAGAGAAAAGTGATTCTGTGGAAAGGTTTCATTTCTTTCGCAATAAATTCTTAAATGATAAGTTCATCAGAACATAGAGACTGAGGGTAAATTATTTCCTTAAGGTTCATAAGAAAGCAAGGTTATCCAAAGATGATGAAATAAACATGATAAAGTGAATCATCAGAATGAATAAGAAAGTTCTCAAAAGTTATGATGACACAGTGATTTCTTGATATTGTGGCACAAGAAAGAGGAAATTAATCTGATAGGTAGTCTATTAAATAATTTACCCACTTTAATAGTCATTTAAAGTAATGCCCCGTTTATGGATTTTTCATAAGAGTCCTTACATCTGTAAATAACTCTCTGGTATCCGTACATAACTCGTTTCAATTCACACACACTCTTTAACAATCAGTGAAAAGGAGAGGCAAATTTATTCATGTGTCAATAAAATGCTCCGCTGGGGTGCAGCTTGATACGACCGCAGAGGTCGAACCCTGAACAGTTGGGGCAAGTATGGACACAACATTCAAGCTTGATACAGCACTGAATTTGGATTGTAATTAAATATTTGACACAGCATAGGTTTCTGACACAGAATGAATGTGGTCTAAAAACTTAAAATTTTTTAATTTACCTATTCAAACCATATCATTATTATTTGCTTTTATATATAAATCAGAAATAACCAATTTAAAATGGAAAATTTTAAAGAAAAAAAATGAAAAAAAAATCCCACCCCCCAAAATTTTTTGAACCCCTTATGATTCATCACCCCCAAACTCAATCCCAGCCTTCCCTTTGTGATATGGTACCTTGCAGAACAATTTCAGAGAGTCCATACACTTGAACACAAGTTATTGTCTGGAAACTAGAAAAATGCTTGTTTTTTGGCTCCTTTTTGGCCCCAAATTCCTAAACGTTTAGGGCAATTACCCCCAAACTCAAACCAAGCTTTCCCTTTGTGATATGGAACCTTGTAGTACAATTTCATAAAGATCCATACACTAACACACAAGTTATTGTCCTGAAACAAAAAAATCCTTGTTTTTTTGCCCCTTTATGGCCCCTAATTCCTAAAATTTTGAGGCAATTACCCCCAAAATCAATCCCAGCCTTCTTTTTGTGGTATGGTACCTTGCAGTACAATTTCAGAGAGATCCATACACTTGAACTGGAAAGTAGAAAAATGCTTATTTTTGGCCCCTTTTTAGCCCCTTATTCCTAAACGTTTTGGGCAATTACTCCCAAACTCAATTCCAGCTTTCCCTTTGTGATATGGAACCTTGTAGTACAATTTCATAAAGATCCATACACTTACACACAAGTTATTGTCATGAAACTAGAAAACTGCTTGTTTTTTGCCCCTTTTTGGCCCCTTTTTCCTAAAATTTGGAGGCAATTACCCCCAAACTCAATCCCAGCATTCCCTTTGTGATATGGAACCCTGTGGTACAATGTCAGAGAGATCCATACACTTACACACAAGTTATTGTCATGAAACTAGAAAAATGCTTATTTTTTGCCCCTTTTTGGCCCCTAATTCCTAAAATTTGGAGACAATTACCCCCAAAATCAATCCCAGCATTCCCTTTGTGATATGGAACCTTGTGGTACAATGTCAGAGAGATCCATACACTAATACACAAGTTATGTCTGGAAGTTAAAAAAATGCTTATTTTTGGCCCCTATTTCCTTAACAGTTTGTACCATAACCCCAAAATCAATCCCCACCTTCCTTTTGTGGTATTGAACCTTATGGTAAAATTTCATAAAGATCCATTCACTTAAACTAAAGTTAGAGTGCGAAAACCAATGTGTCTTCGGATGACGACGACAACGCCAATGTCATACCAATATACGACCGCAAAATTTTTTTGCGGTCGTATAAAAATCTTTAAACGATTGTCCACGGATTGATTTTACCATAAATAATTCGTAATAATCTGTTAGTATCGTAAACAGCTCATGACAACACTTAACCATCCTTTAAAAATTTAGATCAGATTTACCAGGTGTTGCTACATGTATATAGATCATTTTCATGGGAAACACCAGAGACAGTCTGAAAATGTAGGACTGCTCCTGGAATTGGAACAAACAATGTTTTATACACAAACACAGCAACACAAAACACTAGACAGTATTGTAAATAAATTCAATGATGTGCAAACTTTCAGATACCCAGCGAAAATATTATGCAACTCACTAACCCTGAAATTTGTCACCAAATGAGTTATTTTTTAAACAAATGGATTAGGAGCAAATCACTAGATTTTAACTACAATGGAATTCTGTGTCGGGAGCAAATTTGGATTCTGGCCTCATGAGAACTGCTTAATTTGGAAAGAGTTACAAGATTAAAGATTCAAGATTTCATTATCCAATCTTGGACCCTCAAGGGGCATACACACAAAAATTATACAACAATCTTACGAACAAGAAGAATATAAGTCCAAATAATTATGACGTCTTGAAAGGCTATGATATTTTTCGCTGTAAGGCGTCAAAGCAAAAAAATATCATAGCCTTTCAAGACGTCATAATTATTTGGACTAGAAGAATATAATTTCCCACTCGTTTTGAATCCTATAACGTTTTCTCATCCCTTTCTTTTCCTAGTCTATGTTCAATACTTAATACTTCATCAAATAACCGACCTCTCCGGTTAACTGTTTACATATTCAAATTCAAGTAAATGTATGGCTAGAGTGTAAAAAAAATCACTGATAATGCGAACCTGAAAAAAAAACTACTTTCCCGCCGTATTAGGTGGCCTGGTATTCAAATTTAAAATTGCTGTTTAGAGTCAAGTGGTAGTAGAAAAACGAAATATAGTACCAGTTCTAACACTATTTCTATCTTCACAGATGAAACTGAATGCATAGACTGGTTTCTTGTCCTCTATTTGTTTGTCTCAGATACCCGTATGTTGCAAGGAAGAGGACCAGCCTACTGATTGCACAATATTGAAACACTGACAGCTTGATTATGAAAGAACCACAGTTTATAACCAATTTAATGTAAGATTGTTTCCAAATTTACTTATATTTAACTTAAAAAGTAACTCTTCTTGTGACATTTATGATATTGGGTCGTTTGTTTACCTTGGTAAAAAGTAAAATAACATAAATACCGAACTCCAAGGGAAATTCAAAACGAAAAGTCCTTTTATAAAATGGCAAAATAAAAAGCCCAAACACATCAAACGAATGGAAAACAACTGTAATATTCCTGATTTGGTACAGACATTTCCTTTAATAAGTAGAAAATGGTAGATTAAACCTGACTGATACTGATTTTTATGCCCCTGCCGTAGCGGACAAGTCCAAATAATTATGCCTTCTAGAAAGGCTATTTTTATGCCCCCGCCGTAGCGGTGGGGGCATTAAGTTTTACCCTTGTCCGTCTGTACGTACGTACGTACGTCCCGAAATTGGTTTCCGTTCTCTAACTTGAGTTTGCCTCAACCAAATGTTATGAAACTTATACACAATGCTTATTACCACAAAACACAGATCAAGTTTGAAATATGGTGGCGTCACTTTAACCGTTCTAGAGTTATGCCCCTTTATAAATGGAAAAATTGCAAAATTTTTAGTTTCCGTTCTCTAACTTAAGTTTGCCTCAACCAAATGTTATGAAACTTATACACAATGCTTATTACCACAAAACACAGATCAAGTGTGAATTTTGGTGGCGTCACTTTAACCGTTCTAGAGTTATGCCCCTTTATAAAAGGAAAAATTGCAAAATTTTTAGTTTCCGTTCTCTAACTTAAGTTTGCCTCAACCAAATGTTATGAAACTTATACACAATGCTTATTACCACAAAACACAGATCAAGTGTGAATTTTGGTGGCGTCACTTAAACGGATCTAGAGTTATGCCTCTTTATAAAAGGAAAAATTGCAAAATTTTTAGTTTCCGTTCTCTTACATAAGTTTTCCTCAACCAAATGTTATGAAACTTATACACAATGCTTATTACCACAAAACACAGATCAAGTTTTAATTTTGGTCACGTCACTTTAACTGTTCTAGAGTTATGTCCCTTTATAAACGGAAAAATTGCAAAATTTTTATTTTCTTCTGAATATCAAGTTATTTTTAAAATTGGAGTTATCTTCCTTTGTCCATGATTATAGTTGAATCAACAACAATCAATGCTTTATAAAATGCAATGTTTAATTTTGACTTCCACTGATAAAACACAGATCAAGTTGAATTTGGGTAGTGTCACTTTAACCATTATTGAGTTATGCCCCTTTATAAATCGAAAGATTGCAAAATTTTGGGTTTCCATTCTGTAACTTAAGTTTGCCCCAGCCAAACATTATGAAACCTATATACAATATTCATTTCCACAAAACTAAGATCAAGTACAAATTTTTTGTTTCCGTTTTCTAACTTTAGTTTGCCTCAACCAAATGTTATGAAACTTATACACAATGCTTATTACTACATAATACAGATTAAGTACGAAATTAGGTGGCGACACTTTTACCATTTTTGAGTTATGTCCCTTTATAAACATAAAAATTGCTGAAGTTTTAATTTTGTCTCAACCAAATGTTATAAAACTTATACACAACTGTTCTAGAGTTATGTGTGTTTACAAATAGAAAAATTGCTGAATTTTTAGTTTCTGTTCTCTTCTTAAGTTAGCCTCAACCAAATGTTATGAGATTACACACAATGCTTATTACCACAAAACTCAGATCAAGTTCAAATTTGGGTAGTGTCACTTTTACCGTTCTTCAGTTATGTCCCTTTATAACTATATGATATGCAAGCGGGGGCATCATCTGTGTCCACATGTGGACACTATCCACATTTATTTTATTTTGCTGTTACGCCTTCCTACGACGTTGAAGGAAGGCGTCCAAAATTTTTTTATCAAAAATCCGTACATAAACGGCATTATTTGGACTACGTCCGTACATACGAACATCCCAAAATTGGGTTTGCGCTCTCTAACTTTAGTTTGCCTCAACCAAACATTATGAAACTTATACACAATGCTTATTACCACAAAACACCGATCAATTTTGAATTTTGGTGGCGTCACTTTTATCATTCTAGAGTTATGCCCCTGTACAAATGGAAAAATTGCTGAATTTTCCATTGCATTGCTGTAATCTAACTTAAGTCTGCCTCAACCAAACGTTATGAAACTTATACACAATGCTTATTACCACAAAACACAGATCAAGTTTGAATTTTGGTGGCGTTTTATTTTACTGTTCTAGAGTTTTGCTCCTTTACAAATGGAAAAATTGTTGAATTTTTCGTTTCCGTTCTCCAACTTTAGTTTGCCTCAACCAAATGTTATGAAACTCTTTCAAATTGGTCCACATTAAGGCCCAAAGGGTCCAAAATTAAACTTTATTTGATTTAAAAGGAAATTCAATTCTTGGGGTTCTTTGACATGCTGAATCTAACCATGCTGTGTATTTAATTTTTTGATTTTGGGACCGGTTTTCAAATTGGTCCATATACAAATGTAGTTCAAAATTAAATTCATTTTTATGAATTTAAGGGGTTCTTTGATATACTGAATCTAAGCATGTATTTAGATTTTTGATATTGGGCCAAGTTTTCAAGTTGGTCTAAATCGGGATTCAATAGTAAACTTTGTTTGATTTCAACATAAGTTGAATATATGAGGTTCTTTGGTATGCTGAATCTAACTTAGTTTTTGGATTTTGGGCCCCTTTATCAAATTGATCCACATTGATGTCCAAAGGGTTCAAAATTAAACTTTGTTTGATTTTACAAAAAATTGAATTTTTGGCATTCTACATGTATATTATGCTGAATCTAAGCGTGTATTTGGATTTTGGACCATGATAGGTAAAAGTCCAATTCAAAAGTTTCAGTTCTTTGACCACATTCATTCTGTGTCAGAAACCTATGCTGTCTCAAATATTTAATCACAAACCAAATCCAGAGTTGTATTAAGGTTGAATGTAGTGTCCATACTTGCCCCAACTGTTCAGGGTTCGACCTCTGCAGTTGTATCAAGCTGCACCCAGTGGAGCATTTTATTTTAATTGAGAAAAGATTGTTACACTGAAATCATTTAAAAAAACAGAGGAAAAATTGACAGCTCATATGACTTTATGAATTAACCTGAATCACCCTGCAGCTATCAAAAATATTACTTAGTATCCCTGTTTATACTGTATCTTCTATCTACTTGTATCTATTTTATAACTTTGGATATGAGAAGTAAAAACTTGATAATTGGTAAAAAAAATCCCCTTTTAATGCCAACTAGTTGGTACCAATAGATACTGGGTTTAGTATAAATTTTGAAATCCACAGGCCCCAATCCTAATTTTACAAAAATTTCAGCTATTCAGATTTTTTTGGTCTGTAGAGTTGATTTTGTTTTTATCTTGAAACCTATAGCAGATAGAGAGAAATTTTAAAAAATAAAACTGACCAGAACAATAAGATCTACAAAAAAGGTATCTTGGCGGAAATCATCAATTGAGCTCTTATAGCATGTATAGAGTTATTGCCTTTGAATTATATTTACACTTTTCATTTTTGCAGAAACTATTGTCAATAAAATTATAGATTATCGATAGTTTTTCAAACGACTGACTATTTAGTAATCTACAATCTCATCAAAGGGCAACAGCTCTGAGATAAGATGTGGCAGAGAAACATCCTAGAGTTTGAAAGACCATTGATAATCTGTTTATTGCTAGTTTTCCTACGACATCATTGACGTTTAGATTGACAACAGCATGTGCGCCCTAAGTTTCTAGCAATGATTTTACATCTCAAGTGAGTAGCATGCTATGAAAAATTATCTTAAAAAAGAGATCAAAGGAAAAATACACAAAATAGTGATAAAGATTGATTCAGTTGTCAAGCCTTTAAGCACTTTTTGATCTACAAATAAGTCAACACAGACGAAATTGTCAATATTATAGGAGTTATTGCAGTTGAAAGTCATTTTATACCCATTTTTTTACAGAAACTATTATAGAAAAAGAGAATTTGAGCAATCAAAAATTTTCAGCAAAATAAGACCTACAAGTAAGTCAACAAGTAAGAGTTATTGCCCTAGGAAGTTGACTTTTAGCCATTTTTGCAGAAACTTTGAAGGCCTGCAATAAATGATTCTAACAGAAATAGGATATACACCATTTTGTAGATAATTTAATGTAGATTTAAGACATAACAAGACTCAGTGGAATAAAATCTAAATGTTAAGGAAGTTGGTGAACGAGTGGCATTTCTCCAAAAAGCGAGTTGAACACTCAGTTGGGTACCTCTTGTTATATTAAGGCATATACACTGTAGGTATTTTTTCAGAGACAAGTGCTTGTAGTTACTGTCCCTGAATGACCATTTTTATCCATTTTATGGATTTTTGCAGAAACAAAGATAGTTAGGGAGCAAAAATGTTCAGCCAAAAAAGATCTACAAAGAAGTCAACATGGTTGAAATTGTCAATTGACCCCTAAGAGGAGTTATTGCCTTTGAAAGATGATTTTCTTTTCTTTTTTTGCAGTTTTTTCACACAAAACTATAATAAAAAGAGAGAAACAGTAAACAAGCAAAAATGATATTTACAAATCAGTCATCAAGGCTGAAATTGTCAACTGACTCCGTATAGAAGTTATTTCCCCTAGAATGATTTTTATCCATTTTTTGCTTTTTTGTCAAAACTATAGGAGTTAGAGAGAAACTTTAAAAAGCCAAAAAAGATCAGCAAAATAAGATCTACAACTTATCACACTAGTTATTGGATTTATTGCCATTGAATAACGTTTTTTATCTCAAAATCTTAAACAGATGAGTATAAACTGTAAACAGTAAACAGTAAAAATGATCATCAATACAAGACCTACAAAAATACCACTAAATAAGATCTACAAATAAACAAACATAACTGATTGCCATAAAGGAAAAAAATAAATATGAAAGTGGCATATTTGTTACCAGGTGAGTGATTCAGGCTCTTATGAGCCTCTTGTGTATTTAAAGTTTATTTCAACCATAGAGTAATATTGTTATGGTCTGATTCTTAATTTGACTAATTATGTTTGTAGTGTCTGATACATGGCTTTCTTAAGTCAATAGATATGCCAAAAGTAAGGACAAAGAGGACTGTGAAGTATATACCTTATGCTTCTGGATATGTTCCTCCTACCAATGAAGAACAAATTGAAGCTGTAGGGTATGATTGTTTTGTACCACCTGAATATAATTGTCAGCCTGATAAAGATTTTAAATTTTTCAAGCCAATCCCCACGCCAACAAGTATTGATGATTGGTTAGCCCAATATGTTGATCCAGGTCAGAGCTTTGCGGATTATTTATCTACATGCTCATGGTTGTCACCAAGTCAGGTCAGGGGTATAAATCAGAAGTTTGTTCCAACTGGTAGAAATCTATGTGAGAAATATCCTGAAGGAAAAATCTATCTTCTACCCATTGGGAAATTTAGTGCCAAAGGCTTTGTCCACTTCAATGAACTTGCAAAGTTTGCCGAAATATATTTAGGAATACCTGTTGTTATCTTAAATGGCATTGAAATTGATGTGAATTTCACAGATAAAAAAGTTTATTGGACAAATAGTGTTTTGGAAACCTCATCCTATGGTGAGAGTTCAAAGCTCCCTAACAAAACAGCGTTGGAAAGTAGATTCTATGGCAAACATCACAGATACCAGATAGGAATAGCCAGTTTGTTATATATGCTTCGTCAAAACATTCCAAAAGATGCCTTGTCATTGATAGGATTAACAATGAGTGATTTATACAGAGAACAATCAGACTTATTTGTTGCAGGGTGGGCTGCTGGTGGAGATCATGTTGCAGTATTTAGTTTCTTCCGTTATGATCCATCATTATCTTTTTCCAATGCAGATTGGTACAATATTCGTAGAAATCAGCGCATGTCTCAGGAGCATATTCAGAAGTTGACATTCCATAGAAGTTGTAAATTACTTGTACATGAGATAGGGCACTTATTGGGTATAGGACATTGCATATTCTTTGAGTGTTGTATGAATGGTTCGGGACATTTAGCTGAAGATTTTCGCCAGCCTATGCATCTTTGTCCAGTGGATTTACATAAACTTCAAACACTTGTGGGCTTTAATGTCATAACAAGATATGAAAATCTTCTCAAATTTTATCAGCATCATGGTATGAAAGATGAGGCTGAATGGATTTCCAGACGTATTGACTTTATAAAAAATGCACCAGTAGAAATAATTTAAAATCTTGACAGTTCTATTCTATATTACTATCACTTTCATTGACATTTTTTGTATTTGATAAGTGTATTTTATTTATAATAATAAGATTAAAATAAATTGGACACTCTTGTATTCTGAGAGCAAAAACAGTGTACTGTATGATCTGTTGTGTGATGGATATAGCATTTGAAATGACACTGTAAGTAATAGAAAGGGTTGGAATCAATATTACTGTGCCTGTCCTTAGTTGTCTTCTGTTATACCTTAGATTGTCCTGATCATGGCAGATCTTTGTTAGTATCTGTTATATATGTCCTGTACATGTTATTATTTTGTACAAGCTTTTATTTGTACAAACATTTTGTACCAGTATTTACTTGTATGATGCCATCATACAAGTTATTACTTGTACAAATTCAATTGTACAAGTAATTACTTGTAAAACTTTTATTGAGAAAAAGATAATAACTTGTACAAATCATTATTCTACCTTGGCCTATTTGATGTTCACAACAAATCTTTTCCCTTTAAACAAACAATTTATAACTTGGCCTAAAGGTATAAGTTTTTAACATGTGAGTACTTTTTATTTAACAAATATGTGAGCAAAACTGTTCAGTTTAGTAGGCATAATTGAACTGTAAAGATGGAAAACAGTGTAGAAAGAAATTTCATGATGAGATAATTAAATTGTGGGATGACAATAAATCTAATAATTCAGTATTCACATGTGAAAGATACAGAGAGACTATTAGTAATGTAAAGGAAGCCAAATTAAAAAAAAAAAAATAACAAACCCCAAGAGAGGAGTTTTTGAATAAAACATTTAAAAAAAACAAGAGCCTGTAATTCAGTGATTGTCGTTTGTTGCTGCATATCATATTTGTTTTTCTTTCATTATTTTGTACATAAATCAGGCCGTTAGTTTTCCCGTTTGCATAGTTTTACAATTGTCATTTCGTGGCCTTTTATTAGTGACTATGCGGTATGGGCTTTGCTCATTGTTGAAGGCCATATGGTGACCTATAGTTGTTAATTTCTGTGTCATTTGGTCTCTTGTGGAGAGTTGTCTCATTTGCAATCATATCACATCTTCTTATTTTTATAAAACAGAAGGAAGAAACAAAAATAACTCAAAGATAGTGAGTTGTACAAGTTATCTTTTTCTCAGCAAAAATTGTTCGACATCCAATTATTGGTTTCCATTCTGTAACTTTAGTTTGCCTCAACCGAATGTTATGAATCTTATATACACAATGCTTATTAGCATAAAACACAGATCAAGTATGAATTTGGGTGGTGTCGCTTTTACCTTTCTAGAGTTATGCTCCTTTACAAATGGAAAAATTGCTAAATTTTTGTTTCTGTTCTCTAACTTTAGTTTACCTCAACCAAATGTTATGAATCTTATACACACTTCCTATTACCACAAAACACAGATCTAGTTTGAATTTTGATGGTGTCACTTTTGCTCTTCTAGAGTTATGCCCTTTACAAATGGAAAAATTGCTGAAATATTCGTTTCTGTTCTCGAACTTTAGTTTGCCTCAACCAAATGTTATGAAACTTATGCACAATGCTAATTACCACAAAACACAGTTCAAGTTTGAATTTTGGTGGCGTCACTTTCACCGTTCTAGATCTAGAGTTATGCCCCTTTACAAATGGAAAAATGGAAAAATTGCTGAATTTTTCGTTTCCGTTCTCTAACTTAAGTTTGCCTCAACCAAATATTATGAAACTATAAACAATGCTTATTACCAGAAAACTCAGATCAATTGGGTCAATATCCCTAATGCGCATCAAAATGAGGAACTCAAAAGTTGTGTGTAAACAAAAAATCTCTGTGTAGTGATATTTGACACGTTTCTATGATAAACCAGTGACTGAGCTTAACCATTTGTGTTGATTTAGAAAGTAGGGGAACATAGAATAAATGTGTAAAAACTATGGAGCTATTAAATGTATTCAAAGTATTAAATTTTCAAAGAACTTATTGTGTTAAAAAAGGGATTTTTTACCACGAGGAGCCACATCAAGAAAGGATTTTTCGGGGTTTGCTAATTTACGGGAAAAGTAATCTCACTTCCTACCCCGAAAATTTAACCACATATGTGAAAATGTCTAAGCTTCGAAACGAGCCATCATACATATCCAAGTTAAAGATATGGACTGAGTAACAGAAGAAAACGTTACCATTACCGCCTATGGAGAAACAATTGCGAACATTGACCCAATTACAAATATCGGGTAGCATCACTTTTACAGCTCTTGTGTTATGTCCCTTTATAACGTTATATGCATGCGGGGTACATCATTTGTGTCCCATGGACACATTCCGCATTTATTTTTACAAAGACTGAAAGCTGATTAAAGTAAGGTAAAAGAATTGTTTACAAAAAGTGTTATTACAACATTAAATAGGAGATAACTCAAGTCTATAGCTGACTGATTTTGATTGTAATAACAGCCTTCATGAAACCTCTAAATGTTTCCGGATTTTTTTCCTTTTAATATTTTATGTTATAAAAATATCTACTTATAATCAATCCAATTTGATTTATAGTAGCACCGAAAAGGTTAACTTCAGAAAATTGTCATGACAAACTAGATGGCAATGGGATATACATGTAAGTGGCAAGTATAAGTTCATATAATGTATACATGTATGTTTTTGGAATTCCATATTTCTGTAAAAGATGATCGAAACATAAGCTATTTCTTCTATTTCAATTGCAGCAACTAAAGATGCCTAGAATTAGAAAAACAAAGGAGAACAGTAAATATGTACCATATGCATCAGGATTTAGACCTCCGAACAAAGATAGACAACTCAAGGCTATTGGCTTTGATAGAAGTGTCCCACAAGAATACCATGCATTGCCACATGATAATTTTGAATTCTTCAAGCCAGTTCCGAAACCTACAAATATAGATGACTGGTTAGCACAGTACAATGAGGATGGACAAACATACAAACAGTTTCTACAGGATTGTCCTTGGATATCATCTAGAAAGAGAAAGAGTGTAAAACAGAGGTTTGTTCCTGAAGGGTCTAACATACTGGAGAAATATCCAGATGGTAAAATTTATATTGTACCTGTGGGAGAATTTGATGGCCATCATTACTTCTATTTTGATGAACTTGCCAAGTTTGCTGAGATCTATTTAGGAATTCCTGTATCTACACTACCTGGTGTAGATCTTGAAGTGAAAAGTAAAGATACAAAAGCATTTTGGGTAGAACATCCATCAGAGACAAGTCAGTTGAAAAGCGATACTAGGAGAAGTAGTTCAAGAACAAAACAACACACATTAGAAAGTAGATTTAAAGGCACTCAATATCAGTTAGGTGTGAAAGATTTACTTAAAATGCTTCGTCTCAAAATTCCCGATGATGCACTTTGTTTTATTGGATTAACTATGAGTGATTTATTTTGTGATGATACTGATCTCTTTGTGGCAGGAATGGCTGCTGGAAATCATCGTGTTGCTATTTTTAGCTTTTATCGTTACAATCCAACCCTTTCATTTTCACAAGCTGATTGGTTTGATGTTACCATGGATAAAAAGCAGACACAAGAAAACATTCGTAAGATTATGTTTCAAAGAAGTTGTAAACTTTTGGTTCATGAAATTAATCATCTTTTAGGCATTGACCATTGTATTTTTTATGACTGTTGCATGAATGGGTCGGGTCATCTGTCAGAAGATTTTCGTCAGCCAATGCATCTTTGTCCTGTTGATCTACACAAACTTCAAAAGTTAGTTGGCTTTGATATTCTTACAAGATATAACACATTATTGAAATTCTATGAGAAACATGACATGGACGAAGAAAGGGAGTGGGTTTCTAAGAGAACCAAAATGATTGGACATATTTCCAAATTATAAAAGCAAGAACAGTAAGGGTAAAGTCAAAGCAGTTGAAGTTGTCTTACCAAATGTTTGTTTATTTGTATATCAAAAGTGTGGAGATAGTGACCTTATTTGTTTTTAACTAACATATCCAAGGAATTTTTGTAATCAAACTCTATAAAAATTATATACAAAGTGGACCAAATTTTAGTCAGTATTTTGGAGAATCTATGAAGCTCAATTGTAAACCCAGATTTCCTTTTAAAAAAATTTACCTGTTACTAATTATATGATATATATATACATATATTATGGTTATGAATTGTAAAAATGTAAGTTAAAAAGAATGTATCAGTGTTCAATTACTCCTTTTATGATTTGCAGACTGGGGAAAAGCTTGAGAAGAAGGAATATAAGATAGATATACCTAAGATAATTATGCTATGTGATACTGATATATAGGTTTGATGAAACAGTGCTTTTATTGCTGTTCTTCAATTTGTACTGAAATTTCTGGTTTTCACCAATTTGTATAAATGTTTATATTTAACAATTAAGATTACTTCGTTTGAATCTTTGAATTTATGAGTCTTGAATATAAGGCATAACAATCGAAATATCTGCTAATGCTTTCCAAAAAAATAATGTTACTCAACATGTATCAATTGAGCATAGATAAAAGTGCTGTTCCTGTTCTTTTGGGTTCATCAAGTGTTAGTTGGGATTTTGTGTTGTGAATTTATTGACTTACTTGCTCTTAATTCTATTTGTGAAACCTATAGAAACATATTCTTTATTTGGAATAGTTTATAAAGTTACAAAAAACTAAGTTATT
Organism: Mytilus californianus; assembly: GCF_021869535.1. Taxonomy (NCBI): domain Eukaryota; kingdom Metazoa; phylum Mollusca; class Bivalvia; order Mytilida; family Mytilidae; genus Mytilus; species Mytilus californianus. Next base: position 22,409,699 of record NW_026262679.1, on the reverse strand, counting down.
AATTAATTTGTAATTCATACAGTGTAGGTGTAATTTGGTGCAATTCAATCATTCAATATTTTTTTAGAAACACTTGTAATAGAAAAACAAAGGATATGGGGTATATCCATCCATGACACATAGTATGTTCTTATTGCAAAAGATGATAACAGAGTAGCTTGACTGATTGTTGATTTCCAACAGCATCAGTATACAGGAAGATAAATGGAACAAACTCTTTCAAATAATGCTACCATAAAGTTACAGGATAATTTATCTAGATATATAATATTAAGACAGGTTTTTGTGTTTGAGAAACTGTATGAACAAGGTAACAGAAAATTGATTTATTTTATTAAAAATTTCTTAAACACATACAGATATTTAGATATAAAGATTTTATCCATTTATTATTTTTAACTAAAACGTTTCAAAGGTTTCCTTCAAATACTTTTTATGTCCCGCCATTGCGGAGGGGGCATTAAGTTTTACCCTTGTCCGTCTGTACATCCCAAAATTGGTTTCCGTTCTCTAACTTTAGTTAGCCTCAACCAAATGTTATGAAACTTTTACACAATGCTTATTACCACAAAACAGAGATCAAATTTGAATTTTGTTGCCGTCACTTTTACCGTTCTAGAGTTATGCCCCTTTACAAATGGAAAAAATTGCTGAATTTTTCGTTTCTGTTCTCTAACTTAAGTTTACCTCAACCAAATGTTATGAAACTTAAACATAATGCTTATAACCACAAAACTCAGATCAAGTACAAATTTGGGTAGTGTCACTTTTACTTTTCTTGAGTTATGTCCCTGTATAACGTAATATGCAAGTGGGGGCATCATCTGTTTCCCATGGACACATTCCCCATTTATTTAATTTTGTTATAGGATTTTTATACGACCGCAAAAAATTTTTTGGTCGTATATATGTATCACGTCGTCTTCGTCGGAAGACACAGTTGGTTTCCTGACAATAACTTTAGTATAATTAAATAGAAATCTATGAAATTTAAACACAAGGTTTATAACCACAAAAGGATGGTTGGGATTGAAATTTGGGGTTTATGGCTCAAACTGTTTAGGAATTAGGGGCGAAAAAGGGGAAAAAACAAGGGTTTCCTGGTTAATGGACAATTACTTAAGACAATTTAAAAGCAGTGTAAGGGAGGTAATCCAAACAGAACGTTTTGATTACCTCCCTTACACTGCTTTTAAATTATGTATAAAGAAATGTTGTATTGTCTTGAGATGATTAGCTGTCAATTTATTTTTAGAAGTTACTAGTAAGGAATATTAATTTTAGCCATGATTATGTATGTCATTTTCTATTTTAAGACTTTTATGATGTATTTAAATGGGTAATTATGGTTGCAAACTCCATTGGAAATTTGAATTGAGGTTATGACCATATCTTGAGGGAAAGAATTTTTTTTTGGAAAAAGGGGGGTAAAAAAGAAATTGTGAGGGGGGGGGGACAATTTTTTCTCAATTCAGATTTCAGAAATTAAAAAGAAAATTTCTTCAAATATTTTTTTTTTTTTTGCAAAAAAAAAAGGGGGTGTAAAAATTTAATTTTTTTTTTTGGGAGGGGGGGGGGGGGGGCAATTCACAACAACATAGTGTATTTCAAAAAAGCAAAAAATTGAACATAAATTCATATCATATAACCAATTCTAAGTTCTTTGACTACAGTTATTCTGTGTTAGAAACCTATTATGTGTCGAATATTTAATTACAATCCCTGTATCAAGCTCGAATATTGTGTCCATTTTTGCCCAAACTGTTCAGGGTTGGACCTCTGTGGTCGTATCTAGCTGCGCTCGGCGAAGCAATTTATTTTTAAAGTATTACATATATAGTTACAATTTACAATGAAATAAAGTTGTCTACAATCAATCTCTAAAATGCACTGATTTATTAAGTGTTATAACAAAATATACTTTATTACATTGTATATACTATAACATCAATGAATTAAATATACAAAGTATTATAATTTCCTTGAAAATTAAATATTTTCAAAATTTGACCTTTTTTTAAAAGTTAAGACTGTTTTGTCAGGTGTAATTGAAGTTCCACTTTCATACTCTGATACAGTGACAAATTTCAAATTTTGACAGTTTGAAGTCATTTGTGCATCTGGGGCAGTAAAATTGGTACTGTTATTACTACCATGTGGTTTTTCATAGACTTATATTTTAAAGGTAATGGCTTTGTGATATAAATGATAACTATGAAGATTTTTTAATCATTATTGAAGATCTCATATGCAAATAAGGACTACAGAAACCTGCATGCTCTCAATTGGATAAAAGTTGGGCCCCAATAAAACTGTTTGTTAAGGGATACCTTGTATAAAAATTAAGAACATACCAAGGGACTATCAGAAGTGCAAAGTGTAAAAAAAAATACCAGAAAGATCAACAGTAGTCCGCCTAATATTGCACAAAAAAACTCAATATAAAGCTACAGGAAACCCACCAACAACAGAAGATGAAATCAGTTGTACTGGAAAGGTAAGCTTTATCTAGTGTAATACTTAAAAAAAGGGGTAAATTTTACCAGGTTTGAAATATCCTCTTACAAAAACTGTTTTTTAATGAAAGTAGCTAAGTTTTAAAATGGGAAATGATAAAAAGATTTTCACATTCTCCAATTTTAAAAAGATATTCAAAATGGTCATGCACATAGTTTGTTGTGTCTGGGTTGATAATTTGCAATGCTATGTTTAGCCTTATATCTTACTTACTTCAGTAACCTCTATATTGAATATGATAAGTGCAATTATTATACTAATTGCACTTCAACATCGAACAACTGTGATATATTTTGTATGCTCAGGAATTATTTGTTTCAATAAATTGTTCAAATAAAAAGATCTTTATATTTCTTTCCCAATTCAGTTCATGGTCTTGTCATATATATTAGAAATTGACTTCTTGTTGTGAGAAACCCTCAATGTCATTTTTGTCTTGCCTGCAACAAAAGTTGCTGAATGTAAGACCTAGTGATTATTATCTTGTGGCAGCGTAAACTATTTGTATAAAGCTTTGTATTAAACAACCGCAAACATTTTGAGAGCGTATAATGTATAGCGTTGTCATCGTCGTCCTAAACATTTGGTTTCCAAACAATAACTTGAGTATAAGTGTATGGATCTCTATGAAATTGTAGCACAAGGTTCCATACCACAAAAGGAAGGTTGGGATTGATATTAGGGGTAATTGTCCAAGCTGTTTAGGAGTTAGGGGCCAAAAACGAGCATTTTTTGTCTCACCTTGACGGAGTTGCCGTCGGCGTCAACAATGTATTAGTTTGTGATTAGGTCAGCTTAAGGGGAACCATTAGTGGCAGGTCAATGATAATTGGTATGCAGTTGTATAAGCATTAGCACATTTCATTTCCATGAAGAATATTTGGTCCTTATCCCTCAGTCATGGTCTATTGACTTTGAAACTTTTGCTTAGTTTACATGTATTAGTTTGTGATTAGATCAGTTTAAGATTAACCACTAATGTTTGGTCAGTGATACATATGTATTTGGTATGCAAATGCATTGGCATTTGCAAGTCTTATTTCCATGGAGATTATATAGCCCCACCCCCTCATCATGGTTTAATGACTTTGAAACTTTTAAATAGATTACAAGTTAATGTTAATGTTTGTGTTTAGGTTTGTTTAAAGGGAACAACTTATGATAAGTCAATGGTGTTTGGTATACAGTTGTATTAGCATTGGCACATCTCATTGCCATGAATATTGTTTAGCCCTGTACCTTCAGTTATGGTTCATTGAATTTGAATATTTGCATAACTTACATGTTAAAGTATTGCTATTTTTATATCAACACTTGCATTATCAAAATAACAAAAGAAAAAGAGATTCTAAAAGTGGGAGGCGGGAGGTGGGAGAAGGGTACCCCCCTGTCCACCCCTCATAACTGTATGGATCTCTATGAAATTTTACCACAAGGTCCCATACCTCAAAAGGAAGTTTGGGATTGCTTTTGGGGGTCATTGCCCTAACCGTTTAGGAATTAGGGACCAAAAGGGGGAAACAAACTAGGATTTTCTGGTTTCCTCATTTTCATTGTTCACTGATCAATGTTAGTATTTTGTGTTTATGCTGTTTTTTTATAAACTATTTATAAACAATGAGTCAACAATATATTTGGTGTAGGGAATAATTGTAAGGTTTACATGTATGTCTTGCAAATATCAACTGACCTAGACCACATTTTCATGGTTCATTGTTCAATGTTAAGTATTGTTAGTTTGGTCCTCTTCTCAGATACTATCAGCAATATGGCAACTATATTTGGTGTATGGAATGATGGCTCCATCTGACCTTGACCTCATTTTTATGGTTCATTGGTCAAAATTATTTTTCCTGGTTAAATTTGTTCCTTAGATACTATAAGCAATAGGTTAACTTTATTGGGTGCATGGAATGATTGTAAAAAGTACATGTCTGTCTGGTAGGTATCCTCTGATCTAGACCTCATGTTCATTGTTCATTGGTCGATATTAAGTTTCCCTGGTTAAATTTGTATCCTAGATATTATAAGCAATAGGCTGTATTTGGTGCATTGAATGATTGTAAGGTGTACATGCCTGTCTGGCAAGTTTCATCTGACCTTGACTTCATTTTCATGGTTCATTAGTCAATTTGGGCGTCAGCAAAAAAGCCACTGCCATAAAAATAAATAGATTTGTTATGATTGCCAATGAGACAACTCTCAACCAGAGACCAAATGACATAAAATCTACAACTATAGGTCACCGTACGGCCTTCAACAATGAGCAAAACCCATACCGCATAGTCAGCTATACAAGGCCCCGAAATGACAAATGAAAAACAATTCAAACGAGAAAACTAACGGCCTGATTTCTGTACAAAACAATGAACGAAAAACAAATATGATATACAGCAACAATCTGATTAAAATTCTGATCTATATTAACTCGAGTGCTCATATATAAAAGAGGATAGCGAAATCAGATATTTATATTTTTAATCCCCTAACGACGAAGTCCGAAGTTGAATGGGACTTTAGGTTTGCACTCCTTCTGTCTGTCTGTCTGTCCGGCAAATCAGTTTTCCACACTTTTTATGCCCCACCGTAGCGGAGGGGGCATTAAGTTTTACCCTTGTCCTTCTATACGTTCGTACGTCCCAAAATTGGTTTCCATTCTCTAGCTTTAGTTTGCCTCAACCAAATGTTATGAAACTTTTACACAATGCTTATTACCACAAAACACAGATCAAGTTTGAATTTTGGTGGCGTCACTTTTACCGTTCTAGAGTAATGCCCCTTTACAAATGGAAATATTGCTGAATTTTTCGTTTCCGTTCTCTAACTTTAGTTTGCCTCAACCAAATGTTATGAAACTTATACACAATGCTTATTACCACAAAACACAGATCAAGTTTGAATTTTGGTGGCGTCACTTTAACCATTCTAGAGTTATGCCCCTTAAGAAATGGAAAAATTGCAAAATTTTTATTTTCTTCTAAATATCAAGTCATTTTTAAGCAGTTAAGCTGCTTTATGCGAGCACCCTAGATTTGTGTTCTACCCAATAAATGCTGAAATATGTGCCATTGTTATTATCTGGCTGGCTATTATGTTATTTATAACTAATTGAACACTTTTTTCATACTTTTAATTCTGGAATACAAAAAATATGACCAGAAAAACCTTAAATGATCGTCGAACCACCCAAAAGTTTTGAAGTTGCACATAGGAAGTAGTGCTCAATAGAAATCCTTATGTAGTTTATTATCCCCTGTGCTTTTGGCCAAGATGTCAAAGAACAATTGCATGAATTATTTCATCGCCGAAAATCTCTAATTACAAGTCGTTTACAGTTGCCAAATGGCACAAAGCGCAGGAATATTGTATAACGGCTGTGACTAATATGACACGGAGTTGAAGTCTCAGTTGGCGGTAATTTTAACTTCGTCGACAATACGTAAATCAAGGACGTTTTAAATTTGGTGATTTCTGATAATAATCATTTTGTTCAACCGCTAGCTTTATACCGAAAATCGCCAACATGTTATGTGTAAATCCGAGTAAATCGTATCTGACTGACAAAAACAACATCGAAAAACAATGGATGCCATAAACCGGAAATGAAGACAATTATAATACCGGATCTAATTCCGGGGGAGGATAAGGGAAAATCCGGGTTTGCCGATCAAATACAATAAAAATATAATAATTCCAGGCATGAGACAAAATACATCTATCATGATGAAATATAAACTCTAGAATTGAAAACCAAAGATATATTGAAAAGAAAGAAAAAGCAGGAAATATTTTATACAGAAACTCAAAATTACTTTTAGTTCACAAATTTTCATGTCAAAAACCAATAAAATGTGACAGTATTTTCCTTATCATTAATAAATATTGATATTACATGTAGATGTTTTTATTGTTTAAACATATTACTACAATTCCATGAGGTAATTTCTTCTCAATTTTGAAGGGCCTATAAAAATCTGGAAGTTTCTTACTTTATTTTCACAGAGGAACTAGCTAATATAATATATAGTGCAACTAGATATGATACACTTAAACAGTTTTGAATTTGAACTGTTTAATATAATGGTATAATTAGTAATAAATAATCAATTGTTGAGACAACACATCCACCCACAGTGATACCCTCAGCCTCCCTCAGCCTTCCTAATACAAAAAAAAAGATTATTTGAATTCATAAATTAATATACAAGACAATTACATTTATTATTAAACAAATTAAACGACAGTGACACTGACAATGAAACAAGCTAACTTAACACCAAAAGCACATTAAAGTATCTTACTGAGTTATGAACTATTTCAAGTAAAAGCAGGACCTGGAATTTAGGTTGTGGACCTTTCAGTTTGGAGTGTCAAAGGTCCTGGACTGTCCAGTACCAAATGTTAATTTTAACCCCTGCATTCACAGTAAAGCGATTTTGACGTGTATTGCAATTCCAAGTAGAATTTACTTTTGGACATTAAACGTTTCGAATGCGTATTAAACTAATTCAAATCAGTTAATAATGTGAATCGAATTCGAATTATGTGTGAACGCAGCATTGATATATCTAAGAAATGAAGAATATTAAAAAAAGATGGACAAAATATTTGTATTAATTTTGTTGCAATTTTTGTCTTGCCTTGACAGAGTCAAAAAGTGAGACATATATATATATATATAGGCATGCTGTTTTGGCGGAATCAACAATGTATTAGTTTGTGATTTTGTGATAAGGTCTGGTTTCTGGTAGGTCAATGACATTTTGTAAGTAGTTGTGTTAGCATAGGCACATCCCATTACCATAGAGAATATTTGGCCCCACTCCCTTAGTCATGGTCTATTGACTTTGACACTTTGCATAGTTTACATGTATATGTTTGTGATTAGGTCAGTTTAGGGGGAACCACTAGTGGTAGGTCAATGATATTTGGTGTGCAGTTGTATAAACTTTTTCATTTCTAATTTCCATTGAGATTATTTGGCCCCTCCCCCTCAATCATGCTCTTTTTACTTGAAAACTTATGTTACTTTGAAATTTCATTTATTAGTTTTCGATTAGGTTAGTATTAGGGAAACCAGTAGTGGTAGGTCAATGATAATTGGCATGTAGGTGTAGAAGCATTAGTACGTCTCATTTCCATAGAGGATAATTGGTCCTCACCCCTCAGTCATATGCATGATCTATTGACTTTGAAACTTTTACTTAGTTTACATGAATGAGTTTGTGATTATTATGATTATGTCAGTTTAAAATTACCAGTAATCTTAAGTCAAAGCTATTTGTTATGCGAACGTATTGGTATTCAAAAGTTTCATTTCAATGGATATTATATAACCCCACCCCCTCATTATGGTTCATTGACTTAGAAATTGAATTTGTGTTAAGGTTTGTTTAAAGGGAACGACTTATGAAAAGTCAATGGTATTTGGTTTGCAGTTGAACAAGCATTGGCACCTTTCATTTCCATAGAGATTGTTTAGCCTTGTACCTTCAGTCATGGTTCATTGACTTTGAATATCACTTACATGTTAAAGTATTACTATTTTAAGTGTAACATTTGCATTATCAAAATAACAAATAGGCAAAACATTACGTTGTGTTAATAGCTTATTATAGATTAGACATGTGTAATTATTATAAAAATAAGGAGATGTGGTATGATTGCCAATGAGACAACTATCCACCAAAATTCAAATGAAGTGGATGTAAGCAATTACAGGCAACCGTACAGCCTTCAAAAATATATGTTGCATCATTGCTAGGCCATTATAACAACATCAGCATTTCTTGTAATACTAGTATACAAGAAAATTACACCATTTCAGATAGTTTCAGGTATGATTTGATAATTGTGCATAGTGGCACCAGCTGATCCAACTAAAAGCGCTAATATGGCATATTCAAACTCTAGAACATAGTGGAATTAAACCATACTCCACTGTTGGACACCATAATTGAAATTATTATTCTGAAAAGAATATTCCTCCATGCAGCCTGCAACAATTAGCAAAACCTATACTGCATAGTAAGATATAAACGACCACGAAATGACAAATGTAAAACAATAAAACTAAAGCAGCCTGATTTATGTACAAAACAATTATGAAAAATAAATATGATATACGGCAACAATCAACAATCACCAAATTACTGGGTCCTCACTATGGACAGGTACATACAGAATGTGGCGGGTTAAACATGTTAGCTGGCACAAAACTCTCCCCTAACATGGGACAGTGTATGTGCATAATCTCAGACATTGAATCTTTAAAAAATAAATTGGAAATAACTTTTGAAAGTGGTAGGATTGGATAGCAGAAACATTACGGTACAAACATCATTTGATACTTGAGAAATAGCTGAGATATATAGATTCTACCACTGCATCGAGTGTGATACGATATTTATCCACTCGAGACAGTCAATGACAGTTAAATTTTCAAATTTAAAACGCGAGGCTCGCCGAGCGTTTTAAATATTTAAAATTTAACTGTCGAGAGTGGATAAATATCGTATTACACGAGATTTGGTGGTGGAATCTGTTTCTCTAATGATTTTCAAACAATATTCAGGCAAACTTATTCCGTTTTTTCGAATGATCTGTAAAAAGATGTGTTCTTTCTATGTGACGTCATCAGACATGGTCGCCTTTTTTCATGCCGTCACAATAGGAAATTCAGAGGAAAGCAAGTAAATTCGACGTCATAATCGGATTTTAACCAATGAAGAACTGAGATCAAACGAACCACACGTTGATTAAATTTTTTGTATACAATGGGTGCAGAAAGGGATAAATTGACGAAGAATTAGAGAAAAATATTTTCATCCATTCTTCCGCTATATTCATCTTAACTTCTGCCAAGTTTACCTTTGATTTTTTTAATTAACTGCCTATAGCGCCTTTGGTGCTTTGATTAAAATTGGAGTTATCTTCCTTTGTCCATGATTATAGTTGAATCAACTACAATCAATGCTTTATACAATGCAATGTTTAATTTTGATTTCCACTTATAAAACACAGATCAAGTTGAATTTGGGTAGTGTCACTTTAATCATTATTGAGTTATGCCCCTTTATAAATTGAAAGATTGCAAAATTTTTATTTTCCATTCTGTAACTTTAGTTTGCCCCAACCAAACATTATGAAACCTATACACAATATTCATTACCACAAAACTAAGATCTAGTACAAATTTTTTGCTTCCGTTTTCTAACTTTAGTTTGCCTCAACCAAATGTTATGAAACTTATACACAATGCTTATTACTACATAATACAGATTAAGTACGAAATTTGGTGGCAACACTTTTACCACTCTTGAGTTATGTCCCTTTATAAACATAAAAATTGCTGAATTTTTCGTTTCCATTCTCTAACTTTAGTTTGTCTCAACTAAATGTTATAAAACTTATACACAACTGTTCTAGAGTTATGCGTGTTTACAAATAGAAAAATTGCTGAATTTTAGTTTCTGTTCTCTACTTAAGTTAGCCTCAACCAAATGTTATGAGACTTACACACAATGCTTATTACCACAAAACTCAGATCAAGTTCAAATTTGGGTAGCGTCACTTTTACCGTTCTTCAGTTATGTCCCTTTATAACTATATGCTATGCAAGCGGGGGCATCATCTGTGTCCACATGTGGACACTATCCACATTTTTTTCTTCATGCTTGAAGATACTGATTTGGTATTTGGTATATTGTTTTATCATGACAAGTTACAGATCAAGTTCGAATTTTGTTCCGGTCTGATAATTTTGTTCAGAGTTATGGTCCTTGGACTTAGAAAATTCACTCAATTAATCAGTTTTCCACACTTTTTTTCGTCATGCTTGAAGATATTGATTTGATAATTGGTATATAGTTTTATCATGACAAGTTACAGACCTAGTTCGAATTTTGTTTCTGTCTCGTGATTTTGTGCAGAGTTATGGTCCTTGGACTTAGAAAATTCACGTAAATAATCAGTTTTCCACACTATTTGTCATTATGCTTGAAGATATTGACTTGATATTTGTTATATGGTTTACACCATGACAAGATATAGATCAAGTAAGCATTTTGTTCCAGTACAATTAATTTTTAACCGGTAGGGGACTATGTATTGCCATGCAATACTCTCAGAATGCTTGTAATTAGATTGAAACCATACTAATATTCAAAGTGAATCCAGCATATATGTTAGACTCAGATCGACGTCCAGTCTCTAGTCGACGTCCGTTCCTCAAATCAACGGCCAATCTGACATCACATTCTCAAATCAAGGTCTAATTATACGCCCGTTTACGGGACGTATTATGGTATACCGTTGTCTGTCCGTCCGTCTGTCCGTCAGTCAGTCATCAACATGTCGGACATTAATTCAAAAATGCTTTAACCAATATGCATGAAACTTTGGTGAATTGTTTATATCTATTGACGTGAGCTCCCTTTCGTTTTTTTATAAATTTCAGATTTACCATTTCTGAGTTTTGGGGTTTTATTCATTATTAAAAAGGGGGGATTTTTCAGTTTTTGGACAATAACTCAAAAACAATTTCACCAATTTGCATGAAACTTTTCTGAATTGTTCATATCTATTGACGTGAGCTCCCTTTTGTTTTTTTATAAATTTCAGATTTACCATTTTAGTTTTGGGGTTTTATTCATTAAAAAAGGGGGGATTTTCCAGTTTTCGGACAATAACTCAAAAACAATTTCACCAATTTGCATGAAACTTTTGTGAATTGTTCATATCTATTGACATGAGCCTCCTTTCGTTTTTTATAAATTTAGGATTTACCGTTTTCGAGTTTTGGGGTTTTATTCATTAAAAAAGGGGGGATTTTCCAGTGTTCAGACAATAACTCAAAAACAATTTCACCAATTTGCAAGAAACTTTGGTGAATTGTTTATTTCTATTGACATGAGCTCCCTTTTGGTTTTTATAAATTTCAGAATATTTATTTATGGGGTTTTATTCATTACAAAAAGGGGGATTTTCCAGTTTTCGGACAATAACTCAAAAATGCTTTCAGCATTTTTTATGAGACTTTGGTAAATTGTTTATATCTATTTTTGTAAGCTCCCTTTTGATTTTAATAAATTTTCGATTTTACATTTCAGAGTTATAAGATTTTATTTGTTTATAGTCTGACAACACATGTACTAAGTATTGCGCAACAGCACAGTGTATTGCACAACAGCAAAAAATCTTTCATATAACCAATTTCAAGTTCTTTGACTACATTTATTCAGAAACCTATAATATATCAAATACTTAATAACAATCCAAATTCAGACCTGTACAAAGCTTGAATATTGTGTCCATTTTTGCCCCAACTGTTCAGGGTTGGACCTCTGCGGGCGTATCCAGCTGCGCTCAGCGAAGCAGTTTATTGAATTTTGAAAACTGTTTAAAATCACATAACAGTAGTACAGGTACAAACAACTAGTTGAAAGAATAAAATTGGGTAAACGTTCAAAAATGTAAATTTGTGGCCCCTACAAAAAAATCAGATTTTAATAATTTTTTAGCGCAATTTCTCAATGTTTTTTTATAAAAGGAACATATGATCTTCCAATATATTCAAATAAGAACCTTGTATTATAAAGTCAAGACTCTTAAGAACACATTGGGTTCATAAATGAACAATCTGAAATAAAATTGTTGCTTAGAAACACATGTTAATTCCTAAATAATGGAGTCCAATGTTAAGAACCAAGTACAGATAATTTTTATGCCCCCGCGGTATCAGGGGGGCATTAAGTTTTACCCTTGTCCGTCTGTACGTAGGGATGTATGTATGTACCTCCAAAAGTTGGTTTCCGTTCTCTAACTTTAGTTTGCCTCAACCAAATGTTATGAAACTTATACACAATGCTTATTATCACAAAACACAGATCAAGTTTGAATTTTGGTGGAGTCATTTTTACTTCTCTAGGGTTATGCCCAGTTACAAATGGAAAAATTGCTGATTTTTTCGTTTCCGTTCTTTAACTGAAGTTTGCCTCAAATTAATGTGTAGGAATGTATACACAATGCTTATTTTGGTTCTCAAACTTAAGTTTGCCTAAACCAAATTTTATGAAACTTATATTATTAACATCTATATTATCAGCAATCAAAGCCGGGCTCCAAAGTTATTGTGAAACTGCCTATTCTAGAGGTGGCGTGAATCAGATGTGGATACTAAAAAATTCCAAAGATCTTTTAGAGTACATACAATCTAAGACTCTCTCATCTTGCAATAGTCTTAAAACATTTGACTTTTCTACACTTTACACAAGTATTCCCCATTCCAAACTAAAATACAAATTGAAAGAGTTGGTATTACTTTGTTTCATTAAAAAGAATGGCGAACGTAGATACAAGTATCTTGTCTTGGGGAGGGATAAATCCTACTTTGTAAAGAATAACTCTGATTCAAACAAAAAAATTTCTGAAACTGACATTTTCAAGATGCTTGATTTCTTGATTGACAACACATATTTGTTATGTCTGGAGGACGTGTTTTTCAACAGACTGTCGGAATTCCAATGGGAACCAATTGTGCCCCTCTTCTTGCCGACTTGTTTCTTTATCACTATGAGGCTGACTTCATACAAGAACTTCTTAGAAGAAAGATAAGATGTTAGCAATATCCTTTAACTTTACGTTCCGCTATATAGATGATGTTCTCTCACTAAATAATACAAAATTTGGTGACTATGTTGAACGAATTTATCCCATCGAACTAGAGATAAAGGATACTACAGATACAGTTAAGTCTGCCTCATATCTTGACTTACATCTAGAAATTGACAATGAGGGTCGGTTGAAAACAAAACTTTACGACAAAAGAGATGATTTCAGCTTCCCAATTGTGAACTTTCCATTTCTATGTAGCAATATTCCAGCAGCCCCTGCATACGGAGTATATATCTCCCAATTGATACGATATTCCCGGGCTTGTATTTCCTATCATTATTCCCTTGGTAGAGGATTGCTGCTCACAAGGAAGCTATTAAACGAAGAGTTCCAAATGGTGAAGTTGTAATCATCCCTTCGTAAATTTTACGGACGCCATCACGAGTTGTTTGACCGATATGGAATAACCATTTCACAGATGATATCGGATATGTTCCTTATGTCGTAACTACAATACCCTTCCCTTTTCACGAATGTGACCTACCGAATTAGACTATTTACCGGATTTGTAATAACATAAGCAACACCAAAGGTGCCACATGTGGAGCAGGATCTGCTGATCACCCCCAGTTTTTGGCGGGGTTCGTATTGCTTAGTCTTTAGTTTTCTATGTTGTGTCATCTGTACTATTATTTGTCTATTTGTCTTTTTATTTTTGGCCATGGCGTTGTCAGTTTGTTTTCGATCTATGAGTTTGACTGTCCCTCTGGTATCTTTCGTCCCTCTTTTATACACAATACTTATTACCACAAAAATCAGATTAAGTACAAATTTGGGTAGCGTCACTTTTACAGTTCTTCAGTTATGTCCCTTTATAACTTTATATGATATGCAAGTGGCATCATCTGTGTCCCATGGACACATTCCCCATTTATTATGCCCCGCCGTAGCGGAGGGGGCATTAAATTTTACCCTTGTCTGTATGTACGTCCCAAAGTTGGGTTCCGTTTTCTAACTTTAATTTGCCTCAACCAAATGTTATGAAACTTATACACAATGCTTATCACCACAAAACACAGATCAAGTTTGAATTTTGGTGGCGTCACTATAACCGTGCTAGAGTTATGCCCCTTTACAAATGGAAAAATTGCTGAATTTTTCGTTTCTGTTCTCTAACTTTAGTTTGCCTCAACCAAATGTAATAAAACTTATACACAAAGCTTATTACCACAAAATACAGATCAAGTTTGAAATTGGGTGGCGTCACTTTTACCGTTCTTGAATTATGCCCCTTTATGAACATAAAAATTGCTGAATTTATCGTTTCCGTTCTCTAACTTTAGTTTGCCTCAATCAAATGTTACGAAACTTATACACAATGCTTATTACTACAAAACACAGATCAAGTTTGAATTTTGGTGGCGTCACTATTACCGTTCTAGAGTTATGTCCCATTACAAATGGAAAAATTGCTGAATTTTTCGTTTCAGTTCTCTAACTTTAGTTTGCCTCAATCAAATTTTATACCACAAAAGGAAGGTTGGGATTGATTTTGGGGATGATGGTCCCAACCGTTTAGGAATTAGGGGCCCAAAAGGGGACTATAACAAGCATTTTTCTAGTTTCAGGATAATAACTTGTGTATAAGTATTTCGATTGCTCTGATATTGTACCACAATGTTTAATACCACAAGTAGAAGGTTGGGATTTATTTTAGGGGTTATGGGGCCAACAGTTTAGGAATTAAGGGCCAAAAACAAGCATTTTTCTAGTTTCCAGACAATAACTTGTGTGAAAGTGAATGGATCTCTATGACATTGTACCACAAGGTTCCATATCACAAAGGGAAGGCTAGGATTGAGTTTGGGGTTAATCGCCCAAATATGTAGGAATTAGGGGCCAAAAAAGGGCCAAAAACAAGCATTTTTCTAGTTTCCAGACAATAACTTGTGTTTAAGTGTATGGATCTCTCTGAAATTGTACTACAAGGTTCCATACTACAAAGGAAAGGCTGGGCTGGGATCGAGTTTTGGGGTTATTGCTCCAAGGGGGGTTTCAAAATAGGGGGGGGGGGGGGTGCCAAATTTTTTTTAGAGGATTCAGAGAAATCTATATTATGTCAAAAATTTGATCACAATCCAAATTCAGACAGTATCAAGCTTGAATATTGTGTCCAAATTTGTACCAACTGTTCAGTGTTCGACCTCTGCGGTCGTATCAGGCTGCGCTCAGCGAAGCATTTTATTAGTGTTTGGTACAGGTAGGCTGTCACTGCAACACAGTTTAACATAAAACCCTATGGGAAAAAAACAGAGAACTCTTTTTGTCAGAAAACACAGCATACATCCAAACATTCTATCCACACTGATCTGTGTCCACACTTGTATGGTTAAGAAGATAAATATGTAACAGAGGCATTCAAAAGTTTTGTGACTTGTTTTGTATCAAGCATGATTGAAAGTCATATTTGAGAAATTGTGTGAATGTCCATGTGATGTCTGTTTGCTCAATTATTCTTCATCTATTTAAACTTTAGTTTTCAAGATGAATTTCTTAGGTTGGAAATTTTGAATTGGTCATGTAATTTACAATGTGTTTTTTTAATATAAGGCTAAAAACCTTAACAAAATTGAGGAATTATAGATGTGGTGTGTACCATTCCAGCAAGAAAAATTACATACAAGAATTTAATGTTTCTTTTGATATTAGTGTAGGCTTTGTAAGAGTTTTTTCCTTTAAAGTGTTAAATGGCTTTCACTGGTATGTTATATGTCAGCTTAAATAATTGATGATTACACTTCATATAATTTTTTTTAATACTAGGCTTGGAGAGAAATTAACCAAATTTTTCCCAGAAAAGGGGGGCCCCGGCCCCCTGGCCCCCCTCTAAATCCGCCTCTGACAGCAACATATTATTAATCATTTAAATTATATAAATAAATTATTATTTACCTCAAACACCACATTTTAGTAAGAGTTGTTTCATTAAAACGCACTCTGTATTCAGGGAAAGCACATTGAAAATAAAGTAGCCAGGCATCCATTGAAGGTAATTTAAAGTCCTGAATATGTTTTAATCATGTACAACTTAATATTTTACATCCATCCATATAAAGTGGCAAATTCAAGTTGCCTTCCTTGGGTCCCATGTATATTTTGATGGAACTGCTCTTATATACTATCAGTTAAATTGGGAACATAATACAAATAAACTGTACCTCATTTGGAATTGTTATGTTAATTATAAAGCTTTGTGAACAACTGTAGGTCATCCTATAACCTCTAACAATCAGCATAGTAAGCTTGTTTAATTCCCAGAAAAAGGTATACGTTTAATTGCTGTATAAACTTAATAAAACTTGTCAGAGTTACAAAAAAAAGTAAGGAGTTTACTACCTGGTCAGGTCAAACTATAGGAAAAAAAATTTGGTGCTTCTGTATTAAGTGTCCTGGTTTAAAAGAAGGCTTAAAGCTAACAGACTCAATATAAGACTCGTGGTTGGATCACATGTCTTCCAGAATATTTTTATTAGCAACTGGAATATAAACATCTGCTATCTATTCAGTATGTTATTCTTCCAATCAGGAACCTTCTTAACACATTTGTCTATCCTAATCCTAAAACAGAGAAAAAGTTCTTATACAAGAATAAATAATTAACTTTAAAATCTTTTGATCGAAATTGTTTATCAATGTTTATGTCGTGTTTAGTTACATTGTATAAAATCAAGAGGATAAGAAACATTGTATGTGTATTAATATTTTATTTTCAGGGATTAAAAAAGTATAGACTGGAACAAAACATCATTTCCCTTGGCTTAAGGAGATATGAAGATTTGTTCACCCTCAAAAAGTCATATTTCCCTCGGCAATACCCTCGGGAATATAAATTTTCTTGAGTGAAATTTTTTTCCATATCTCCCTCAGCCAAGGGAAATAAATGAATGCTAGTCGTTTCGTAACCTGGTCGTTTCATACCAGGTCGATAATCGTATCTGAGACGTTTCGTACATGATGTAATTATATATATGGTTATAAAGTGTGTCTCTATTAGTTTTGTCTTAAGGTAGCACAATACAAAAGCAACTAAATTTTATCAACATTTCATTTTCAGTTGATTTTGTTACTTCTTAATATTCCAAAACCACAGAAGAAAAATATATGTCCATATCTTGCACTGTTAATGAGTTTTGATGATAATTAGGGCCCCGCCGAATGGTGGACGCCCTATAGTGACCAGTCTGTCCGTCCGTCCGTAACAAATTGTGTCCGCTCTATTCCTAGAGAACCGTTATGATTTCAAAGTTTATACTTGATATGTATATTAACCAACACCAGAGGGTGTGTCATGATGTATGTACAACTTCCCATGTCAAAGGTCAAGGTCAAAAACTTTGGTTTTAGTTGACAAAATATATTGAAAATAGTGGACGTCCTTGGTAACCATTCCCACTGAAAAACTTATTGAATATATAACAGAGAGTCAAGAACTTCACATAAAGAAATGTATTTTTTATCAGAAAGTACTGATATTTACAAACTATAAACAACTTGAACTCATTGTCAAACAGTGCAATAATGAAAAACTAAGTGGAAAGTTTTAAAATAGCATATATAAAAACAGAAAGCATGCAGGTAATTACTGTAAAGGATTTTAGCAACATGTAGCAGCACAGAAATAATTAGATGACAGAGTAAATGGGGGTTCGTAAATACCATGTCCAGATATGCCGTGCTCCCCAATATAAACAGTGGCGTAGCTACACTTCTAATGATGTGCACTCAGAAAATGCCGAGCGTAGCGAGGCAAAAAAAAATTTTGACCCTTTTAAGGGAGCTACCATTTGATTTTTATGGGAGGGCTAGGATGAAATTTGAAAAAAAATAGGCAGGACAGGAGTTTTGAGTAAAAAAAAAGGCAGGATGAGATTATTTGCAAAAAAAAAAGTCAGGATAAACTAAAAAAAAATGGCAGGACCGAATAGAGTGAAAAATAAAAAGGAAGGACCGAATAGAGGGGAAAATAAATAGGCAGGACAAAATTTTTCATCCTAACCCCCCCCATAACAATCAAATGGTAGCTCCCTAAGCAGAAAATGAATCTTTTTTCGATCTAAGATGGTTAATTTTGAAGTAAGTGAAGTATGCACAGTTTAGTGTTTTGATATATATCAAATCAAAGACCTAAAACTGACTAAAAAAATCTAAAAACTTTGCAATGCTCCCCAATTTATTATGCTTCAGAGAAAGAAAGGGCTAGAGAACTGGATCATCTCATGACATATATAAGTTAACATACGAAAAAAAAGCAATTCAAACAATCAATTTTTAATTTTGTGATAAAGGAATGTGACGTTCGTATGTAAGACTGAAGTTATCAACCGAGGTCCTTTAGGAGAGTAACATTTTCCTTTGCCTAGCATTGTTAAACGTGTCAACAACTTCTTTAGTGTCAATGTCAAAATCAGAATGAACGTGCAGCAGTGCAAGCTAAGAAAGTCTTTCTTGTCATTGTCCCATGGTCGATCTCAGATACGTTTTTACGTGTTTCAGAGCGCTGAAAGAGCGTTCAGCAATAGCGGTTGAGGGTGGCATGGTGAGAAGTATTTGCAGAATACAGAATATATTTGGGTAAGTTCTTTCGGCGTCATCTCCAATGTTGCACAGAGTTGGTCTGGTTTCTTAGATGGATAAATATCCCATCTTGCAACCCACCTTTAATTTCGAGAAGAAACTGATCTTTTGGTTGAATATCGGACTCGTAGGCGCGAAATATGCGAATTTGATGGTCCCGATTCAAACTTTTCAGATTGTTTGGAAGAAGCATCTGGGCAAGAAAACGTTCTTCCGAAATGACAAGACGATCTCGTAGTTCGTTTAGTAAATGGTATAAAAATTGTATATACAGTGTGACGCGCCAATAATCCTGGATACCGACAACAGCGGGATTCGCCCGATTACGTTGACGACCGGTAGTTCTTGGTTTCTATATATATATATATATATAGTAACAGTCAATCGCACTCTTTCTTTTTTTGACTGTTATGATTTTTTAATAATGATTTTTTTTTGCCATTTCGTTTGTGCACGCAAGTGCGTTGTTGCGTCATTTTTTTTATTTATTAAAGCACAAATTACACCCACAAGAGGGCCAAAGGCATGACAAGTACATGTAATAACAACAATATAATGATGACATTAAAATTTACATAAAAAATAAAAATAAACCAAAACATTAAACACAACAAATGACCTCAAGTGCCCCCTGTCCTCAGTTCCATAGACTGTTTAATAAAGGAGCCTAAAGATTTCACTTGCTGACTAGTGGTTGGATTTAGTATATATTTCATTTTATTATCAGAAAAATCTTTGTATTGAGTTTTTAAATCATTAAAAAAGACATGTCTTAAATCATCATTTATTTTACATATTAAAAAGAAATGTGATTCATCATCCAGAACTTTGCACTTATTACAAAGTCTTTGAGGGCGTGGAATATTTTTATATCTTCCAGTTTCAATAGTGAGGGAATGATCACTTATTCTAAATTTGCATATAAGTTTTCTTGTATCAAGATTAGGGTATGTCAAATAAAATTCTTGTTTATATTCAGCTTTTATATGCTTAAACAGAAGAAGTTTGCTATTTTGATCGAGAGATGATATTATATTGTCATATATTTCTTTGTACCTTTGCTGAAATTCATTTTTATAGAATTTTTTACTGAAATTCTTACAGTCTCCGTTTTTGTTTTTAGTTACATCTTTGGGTTTACTAATATTATTATCGGACCTAATATGATTTACATATGACTACCATGAGTATATACCTTGATCATGAAGTGATTTAGAAAGAGAGTAACACTCTTTAAGTAAATCAGATGAGTTTTCACTCAAAAGTCGGTCTTCATATAAAAGTGACTGTGTGGCAATGAAACAAAAAAGGGGAAATCTTCCTAATTCAGATCTAGAGTCAATGGTAGCTATACGCCACTGATAAAGGAGGTTAATACGAGATATTTTTATCGAGACGACGGTTCTCGTTTCTGCAATCTGCAAAGAATCCCCCTTCCCATTATAACAAATGGAAGTCCCCTACTGTTTGTCGTTCCTCTTTAATAAACTCTATTTATAAAGGACTGGTACTATTTGAATCAATGTACGGAAACCAGTCGTTAAAGTTAAGTATCGCGAAGCTGGTTCCTGACAGTTTGATCACTGGGGCGTGTTTTATTGGTCTCTTCTGTACATCTCCAGAATGTCTTCTGGTGAAGAGTACAAAAAAATGAATCTGGACCTCTTCTGGAGATATTCTGTAGAAGAAGGCTCCAGCAATAAAACAAAAATTCAATTTGCCGTCGAATATAGCAGAATTTGGATGACATAAATGAAATTTACGACGATTTATTAGAAAATTAAGATACGTCAGTTCCGATTCGGTAAACATGACTGTAATAGTGTGCTCTGTTTTGGCATTGATGTAATTATTCAATAAGTATAAAAACAAAGAAAATTTGTTGGAAGAAATCGCTGTGTTCGTGACATTTTTTCTTGTTGCTTTCCTAACTCAATTTTGCTAAACAAATCCGGCTTAAGAACGCCCGACCATTTGATTTTCAGGAATAATCTTAAACTGTACAAGAATTTGTCAATGTTTGTCTGGTATATGATCGAAAAGAACATCTTGTCTATCTTTTTTTTTTTTAAGTAACCAAACTGAATTATTTTTGTATATAGCAAAGATATCAACGAGTTCTCATATTTTTTTTCCCTGGTGGTCCTTGAGGAAAATCTGCTGGTTCTAACAATTATTTCTATTGCAAAATTTTGATAGTCATAACCTTCGGACCACCACAAGGTATACAAAGTCACGGCGTTTCTCAGACTGTTTATGACTAAATCCGTTGGTTGTGTACTGATTGATACTTTATTCTGGGAGAACAAGATTTATTTCAGTGTTACTTGTAATTAGCTTTGAACAAACTTTCAGTAACTGCAAATACTCTTATTTCGGTGCATTGTGTCTAATATTGTCTTAATGTTAGTTGTTTTTTGTGTCTCGTACCGATCTTTTGAGTTAATCTAATTTCAACTGGTTTTTACAGTTTGTTCTTATGTTGTACTGTTACACCACTGCCCCAGTTTACGGGAGGGTTGAGCGCTCACAAACATGTTTAACCCTGCCATATTCTTTATGTGCCTGTCCTAAGTCAGGAACCTGTAGTTCAGTGGTTGTCTGTCAACTCATATTTGATTTTTTGTAAATTGTTTTGTAATATAGAATAAGGCCGATAGTTTTCTTGTTTTAATTGGTTTACATTTTTCATGTCGGGGCCTTTTATAGCCGACTATCCGGTATGGGTTTTTGTCATTGTTGAAGGCAGTACGGTTGTCTATAACTGCCTACATCCACTTCATTCAAACTTGGTTGGCCTCATTGGCAATCATTCTACATCTCCTTATTTTCATAATATATACATGATTTTTAAACTCGTGTTTTCCTGAACATGCATGTAATATTTGTCACTGGACGTTAAAAATAAGCAACCAACAATCAATCAATTTAAACTTATGTTAAATAAGGGGAAAACCATTTGATATTTTTTGGGGGTGGGGTGGGGGACAAGAGGATTTGAATATGAAAAATGTGGCCAGGTAAGAGCTCAAAAAAGGCATGATAAGCGATAGATTAAAATGAATAATAAATCTGCAAAATATCCTCCTGCCCCCTTCCTCAGACTATCAAATAGCCGTCCCCTAACTGTTATTGTCCGTGTAGTTCTTATATTCATCCAGCTTATCGTAGAATGTCCTACTAAGGCTGACATACCATAAAAACGTTTATCACACAGCTCACATTCTATTATATCTGCATTCATAAATTTATTAATGTCATTAAGCCTAAGCGACGCCATGTTTGTTATGTGTCTCTGCCGTCTAAACTACCTATCTAAAAGGAAGAGGTAGAAGAGAGCCAGAAGATCTTCCCAATGCAAAAAAAAACAGAAATGGACCTCTTCTGGCTCACTACCGCAGAACAAAAAAACACGCACCAGGTTTCAGAGTACGAGTCTGACTATGTTGCAAATTACCATGGATATATGGGACCTATTTTTGACTCCCAGCTTGTTTCTATCTAATTTATGAAAGGGCTATACTTTGAAGTGTGCCTAAGCATTGGCGTAGCTTACGTTGCGGCAACCGAGACATAAGCCTCTTTAAAAATAATAATAAAAAAATAAAAACAACTTTTCTCTATATTCTTTTAAGGGAGCTACCATTTGATTTTTATGGGGGGGGGGGGGGCTAGGATGAAATTTGAAAAAAATAGGCAGGACAGGAGTTTTGAGTAAAAAAAAAGGCAGGATGAGACAATTGCAAAAAAAAAGTCAGGATGACAATTTAGGTAAAAAAAAAATCAGGATAAACTAAAAAAAAAAAAAGGCAGGACCGAATAGAGTGAAAAAAAAAGACAGGACAGAGATTACAACTAAAAAAAAATGCAGGACAAAATTTTTCATCCTAAAAGTATTTTCTTTTTAAAACACAAAATGAATACAACTTATATATATCTAGGTGCTGCCAGGCATTACAACTTTTAAAATTACACAGTTTTGTCTGTACTCAGAGAAAATTTCATGGTGTAAACACAGCCATTTTTGTTAAAGTGTATAGATGAACCTTAAAAAAGTAAATGTAAGCAACATGCTTGACCGTCGTTATTATTCTATATCATCGTTCTCCGTTCATGTTTCGGTCTTGAAACATTGATGACTTATGTTTCTCGTGTTTCGGTATCATGTTTCTGTTTCACTTAAATGAAACGGTGAAACATAAAAATGATGCAGAAACATGTTTCGGGTTCACGTAAAAGAAATGCGCAGGGGCGGGTCCAGGTGAGGGCGTAATGGGCGTACCCCCCCCCCCCCCCTTTTAAAAAAAAAACTATCGTAATCTGCTAATATAGTATTGAATATGGCAATTTATCATATTCATTAATTATTTTATGTTTTTTAGCAAAAAAAAAGGACCAAAAAATTGAAATAGTTCATTCTACGCCCCTCTTTCAAATATCCTAGAAACGCCCCTGATGCGCCCCTGGTTAATGTCTTCTAATTCAAAAAAGGCAGAAATTTTATATTCACAAACAGGCAACGACCAGATAACCTTTCATTTCGATTAGACAATCAAGAAATTCTGTTAGTATCTAATCACAAACACTTGGGTATAACTTTAAGTGAAGATTGTAAATGGAACGATCATGTTTTGAAAAACTTCTAAAAACATATCAAAACATCTAGGCGTACTAAGAAAATTAAAATATAAGCTCAATCGTTCAAATTTAGAAAAACTTTATTTAACTTATATAAGACCATTATTTGATAAAATTGAGAATGGAAATGGGGAATGTGTCAAAGAGACAACAACTCGGCCATAGAACAGACAACAGCAGAAGGTCACCAACAGGTCTTCAATGCAGCGAGAAATTCCCGCACCCGGAGGCGTCCTTCAGCTGGCCCCTAAACAAATATATATACTAGTTCAGTGATAATGAACGCCATACTAAACTCCAAATTGTACACAAGAAACTAAAATTAAAAATAATACAAGACTAACAAAGGCTAGAGGCTCCTGACTTGGGACAGGCGCAAAAATGCGGCGGGGTTAAACATGTTTATGAGATCTCAACCCTCCCCCTATACCTCTAGCCAATGTAGAAAAGTAAACGCATAACAATACGCACATTAAAATTCAGTTCAAGAGAAGTCCGAGTCTGATGTCAGAAAATGTAACCAAAGAAAATAAACAAAATGACAATAATACATAAATAACAACAGACTACTAGCAGTTAACTGACATGCCAGCTCCAGACTTCAATTAAACTGATTGAAAGATTACGTCTTCCTCATATGAATATCAGACACAATCCTTCCCGTTAGGGGTTTAGTATCATACCATCATAACATATTTGAGAAGAACATAACCCGTGTCATGCCAACAACTGGTTTTTAAATAAATGTGCTTAGTTCCGATGCAAAGACCCTATAAGTGAATCAATATTAACGCCAAAATATGCAATCTTTAATGACCTGACAACAGTATCGTAACTATATCCCTTCTTAATAAGTCTATTTAAAGGTTTTGTTAGCTTCAGAGGTGAATACTGACATTTTTGTGCTTTATAAAGAATATTTCCATAAAAAATTGGATGTGAAATACCTGAACGTATAAGAAGTCTGCATGTTGAGCTATATTTACGAATGATGTCCTTATACCGATGATAAAATTTAGTAAATGTTTTGACTAATTT
The DNA here is from genome assembly GCF_021869535.1 of Mytilus californianus. Lineage (NCBI taxonomy): Eukaryota > Metazoa > Mollusca > Bivalvia > Mytilida > Mytilidae > Mytilus > Mytilus californianus. The sequence continues at coordinate 22,385,258 of NW_026262679.1, read as the reverse complement.
TTGATATCGAAAACCCTGGTGTAATAATTTTTCAGTAATACATAAATTTCTCTCGTTAAAATCTAAAACATTGTTACATACACGAGCGAATCGAACAAGTTGAGATATATAAACACCGTAAGAGGGTGACAAGGGAACGTCACCATCTAAAAATGGATAATTAACGATAGGAAATGAAAAATCATCTCTTTTATCATATATTTTAGTATTAAGCTTTCCGTTAATGATATAGATATAAAGATCGAGGAAAGGGCAGTGGTCATTGTTAGTATTAGCTTTATTTAAAGTAAGTTCAACAGGATAAAAGTCATTATTGAGAGCCAAAATATCATCCAAATATCTAAAAGTATTATTGAATTTGTGTATCAGATGTTGTTTCGATGGGTCTTTGCTGATTTTTGTCATAAATTGTAACTCATAGCAATACAAAAAAAGGTCCTCAATAAGTGGTGCACAGTTAGTCCCCATTGGAATTCCGATAACCTGACGATATACGGATATTCCAAAGCGAACAAAAATGTTATCTAGTAAAAATTCAAGGGCATATATAGTATCAAAGTATGGTTGCGAAGTATGGGATAATTGTGGTGTTGATAGTACTGAACTGTTGGAAAAACTTCAGCTTGAAGCTGCAAGAATTGTTACAGGCATGCCTTATTATTGCAACAGTGAAATTTTATATTCTGAAACGGGTTGGGAACCTTTGTCTGATAGAAGAAACCAAAGAAAACTTCATTTATTCTACAAAATTTATAATGGACAAGCTCCTAATTATTTACGAACACTAATACCACCTTCTGTATCAACTATTTCTGGATATATTCTTCGAAACAACCCTGACCTCATAGTACCATTTTGTAGATTAGAACTAACAACAAATTCATATTTTCCCAATACTATAAGGCAATGGAATAAAATCGATAGCGCAATTAGAAATGAAGATTCAATCTCCAAATTTAAGTATTCCCTACGAAAGAAATCACATCAATCTAAAGCCTCAAAATTCTTGTATGTTGGAGAACGTAAGGCAAACATTATATTAACAAGGCTTAGACATGCATGTTCAACTCTAAATTATGACCTTTTTAGATTCAATATAGTAAATTATCAAAGCTGTCGGTGCGGCAGTCTGACTGAAGACAGGTTTTATTTTTTTTTAATGTCCACTTTATGCGCAAATCAGAACTCACCTTTTAGACAAACTACTTTTTGTTCCGTCTTTACGTCTTGGTACTTTACTAAATGGAAACGAAAATTTAACTCTTAGTCAAAATACATCCTCAATTAAAGAAGTCTTGCATTTTATTGGGAAAAGTGAACGGTTTGACCTTTAGAAAGATATTTTTCTTTTTTTTAACTGATATAGTTTAGTATGTCGATGGATAAGCTTTTTGACGTAGGACTGTTGTTTATTATTTTGGGAAATTGTGAACTTTCTTTTTTTTCTATAACTATTGTACAAATCTATAATTATCTAATGTTGTTGTTACATGTCTTTATATCTATATATTATAACTTATTATATTTAGGAGAGGGCTATCTAAGTTGTGATAACTTGTGTCTGATCCTTTTTGTTATATGTAATAACAAATAAAATATATTTAAATGAAATGAATGAGCGGAAGAACAAGCCCTTTACAACAAGCGAAAGGTTATTCTAATTGTATCTATCAAGTTTTATCTGTCCTGAATATGCGCGAATAATGTCCCACTGAACGTAAAGGAAACAGCAATCAATCAATCAATCAATCCAAGTTTTCGTTTTATTAAGGATGGTTTTCCCCTATTCGATGGACAAGTTTTCTTAAGGAAAAAAGTAAGTGTGGTCAATTCATTTCATAATTAACCGGTAAAGCCTTGCTACAAAGGATTTATTCGTTGTTCGTTAATTGCACATTATTGAAATACCAAGCGTTTTGACAATTAAATGCTATTATTTGATGAAAGATTTTACAGTGATTGATTGATTGCCAGTTTTATTTGATAATGTCCAGCATAAATATTTCATAACTTGATTGAAAAGTATTGGACAAAGCAACAACGTCACAATAAAAAGAAAAATATTACAACTTTAAAAATTTGTAGCTAGGGTAAATGGTATGTATTTGTTTACCCTAAGACATGCGCGTAGCTACGTTTACGTCAAAACGCCCGGGCGTACACATAAATTTTGAAGAAAAAAAATTTGAACCCGAATAAATTATAAGAACTGATTAAAAGCACACGAGCCTTGTATTTTTTTCTTCAATGACTTGTAATTGGAGATAAAAGACAAAGTGACGAAATATACTTTTTAATCAAATGGTATCATATGATTTATTAGGTACTTTTAGGTAATATACATGTAGCTCTGTAACTGTTTCGGTTCTTATACATCATCGGCTTTAAAATATTCGGCTTTGAACGTTCCTGATGAAGGTAAATCCAGAAAAGCGCTTCAAACCCATGAAATTAATAATGTGTTGTTTTCATATTTTATATATATATATATATTTTCATTTTCTGTCGAAGTCTCAATCTACTGTGAATTCTACTCAGTTTACTATTGTTTAAAGCAATTCATTATCTGGTCAGATACGATGTGGCTTGCATTTTTATGCTACAGTTCAACACTTATTTTTACGTTACACCTGCCCATCTATGAAAATTAATTAGAACATATGTCCATTAACAAAATTTGAATGTAAAAAGGTGAGTAAACTAGATCTATAAGGTAAAAAAAAAATAATAGAACGACAACATTGAAATGGAGACTTGCTTTTTGACTATCTCTATATCAAGTTTTGATTTTTTGTCGGTTGATTGTTTACCCCACGTCTCCTTTTAAACCAATCTAATTGAAATACATATCTCTGACTTCGTTATACTCATAAGATACGAGCATCCGAGTAAATATAGATATATATTTTAGATTGCTTTTAAACACGTTTTTAAGCAACTGTTTTGGGCATTTTTTCTCTTAAATACATTATCATTATATTCCAAATCAATACAATGAATAAATTTAACTGTAAAGAAACAAATTAGACTCTAAAAGAGACGCGAAAGGGATATTCAAACTCATCAGTTGAAATAAACTGACAATAACATGGCAAAAAACGAAAAACTATGAAAAGGCAAACAACAGTATACAAAACACAACATAGAAACATAAGACTTAACAACACGGACCCCACCAAAACCTGGGGGTGATCTCAGATGCTTCGGAAGGGTAACCAAATTCTACTCAACGTGTGTAAACCCAGTGATAAGTCTAATTCAGTAGATCACATTAGAGGAAAAGAGGACGGGATTGTGGTAATATCAACAATTGGAACATATCCGTCGTCATTAACCTACTCGTTATGTCGAACGTAAAATTTTCGAAGGGATGATTTCAACTTCACCACTTGGAACTCTTGGTTCAGTAGCTTCCTTGTAAGCATCCACTATCTATCAGGGAAATGATGATAGGAAATGCAAGCTCTGGAATATCTTATCAACTGGCATGTATATACTCCATATGCAGGTGCTACTGGAATGTTGCTATATAGAAAATAAAAGTTCACAATTGGAGACTGAAATCATCTCCTTTGTCGTAAAGTTTTGTTCTTAACCGACCAAGTATGTTGCTATTGATGAGTTTTTAATGACAGATATTGGTATCTCTTTCTCAATAACGCGTGAACATCAGGGGGGTTTCGCCCCCAACCAGGAGGTCTTCTGTTCTTGACCTCAAACCCCTCGATGAGGTTCGGGCGTACACTTAAAAATGGCCTAGCTATGCCACTGTAAGCAAAAACAATTATAGGATTCTAATATAAAGTGCTAAAGAAACATACCACTAACAAATACAACCAATGAAACCTGTTATAGCTAGCGTCCTGAAGTAAAATATTTTGATCCTGCTTTCCGAATTATGTGCCGTCTTTTATCCTTATTAGTGGTCATCCTGTAGGTGGCTGTACAGTAAAGTTTTTTACCCATGTGTTTTACTTTTACGACTCATTGTCTATAGGATAGGCAAATAAGGAGGTTTATGAGTAAAACTGGTTTAACCTCACCACATGTTGTGGTTTTACCAAGTCTGCGACTCTTTTCACAAAATATCTTACGATTAAAATTGATCTTTAAGATTTTTTTGTGAAAAAAGCCGCTGGGTGTCTTGACCATGTGTTGTTCGTTCTTCTTTGTCTTTGTTTGCACGTTTATTGGTTCGGGGTAGGGAGGCGATGATGGTTGGTATGATCACGTGGGTGTGATCTGTTGTTCTGTCCAATATTTTGGTATTTCCTGTTATGTTTTTTTATGTTTTATGAGATATGTTTTATAGATATTTTTCCCAAACGAACATGTCAAAGTATACCATGTTGAACTGCATGAACGATGTGTATTTTTTATAGGATACAGTCCAGAATTCTGAACTTAATGGAGCTATTAGCAAACAAACGAAAAGGGACAAAAAGAGGGAAAAAAGAAAAATGAAGAAAGAAGAGAAATTACGAGAGAAAATAGCTAAAGAAGAGGAAAAGGTTGTTCAGTTGTACTTTATAAGGGTAGACAAGATTATGAAAAGGTACACAAAGGGTGTGATATTACAACGGAAGCAGGAAGTAAAGAGGAGAAAGCAGATGGAAAAGACGGAGAGAAAAGCTCAAAAGATGTTGGAGAAAGGTATCTTTTTATGGAAATGTCCACTTTCTGCATTCTTTTCCTTGAACGATCCTAAATGAATGCCTTTAACAGGACGAGCATTCTGACTTCAACCAACACATGACAATTATTAAAAGAAATCAAACAAAGTAAAATATAAACGCTTAATTCAACCCGGCATTATTTTGCTCATTTTTTAACTACTAAATATAATCATGCATTACCTAAGTTTTTTTAATTTCCGATATTCATATACTAAAGTCAACACTTTTATAAATTCGATATCTTGTAATTTTTTCTATTACACCCTAATGAAACATTAAAAAAACAAACAAAAAATACGCATTCAAAACAATTGTCCAATCGCTAATACGGTTTTCTACTTTGCATCTGACGCTGACTCTTTTCGTTCAATATTTAAAGACAATTTAAGTGTTGCTTCAATGTTGATTAAATGTTGAATGAAGTAAAACAAAAATCCTTTGCATGGTCTTTCATCTTTTCATCAATTAGTTGAACAACATAACAATTCTTCTTGTTTTCTATTATGATTTTAAAACTTCATGAACTTATTTAATTTCAAAACTTCCGTTTATAGAAATGAAGAGGATGGAGAAAGAATGTGTACAAAATGAAAAGAAGAAAAAGGCCCAAACTATAGTTGTAAAGGAAAAACACAATGATATAAAGAAAAGCAAAACAAAGAAGGAGACAGGGAATAATAAGGGTCATGAGAAGAAAGAGGCTCAAACTATAGATTTTATAGAGGCTAGACAAAATGGTATGAAGAAAAGCAAAAAAAATAAAGAGGCAGAGAAAAACATAGATGAACAGAAGAAAGAACCCCAAACTATGGATATTAAGAAGGAAAACATTAATAAAATGGGTACCACCAATGGCGGAAAGAAAAACACAATTTCAGCAAACATTCATGCATTTTTTCGAATCTTTTCTTGTAATAAACGACGATAAGATTTTTTGTATTATATTAAATTTTATATATTTTTCATCACTGTTTTTATATTCAATTTTCTGAATGAGAAGTCAAAATGGAATTAGGAACGACACGAATGGACCTGTCTCACATAAGATGTAAGGTGGCAGGCCACCAATTCAAAATCCTTATTTATACAACCATTTTTTTTTTCAATTTCCACAGCTTTCTTAATATTTTATTTGAAGTTAAACTTCATAGAAACCAAGTAAATCCTGAATTGTACATGTATTACCTTTCTACATGCCAATTTTCAAACAATGTTTAAAGTCTTGTAATGAAATACGACCGTTCGGAAGACAACTACTACTAAAAATAACCCCAGATATTCTGGAAATCTTAAATAAGCCCGTATACTAGTTCTATGGAGCGCACTAATCCTCAATTTTTAATGCAAAGTCATGGACAAGTAAATTTTTGCTCAAAATGGTCTAAATATATTTCTCTTTCACCAAAAGTGTCATTTCTGCAAATTTGTTGGTTAGTTTTAGTAAAAAATGATATCCAAAGCACTATTTTTGTCAGGGAAGGGATACTTTTACATTATAGTGCTCAAATTGGTGACCTGACACCTGAGTCTCCGGAACCGGAAAAATCTCAATTGAATACAAATACATTAGAAAAATAATAAAAGTCATTAACTACAGGCAAATCGAAAAGAGGGCCTAACAAGTAATAAATTAATGTAATTTTTATAAATCCTAGATCTGTAATTTTGTGAAAAGTAGGTCATCCGAAACACGAACTCGACTTGTACCTCACCATCATACACACACCAGAACATTATAGAAATAAGAAGATGTGGTATGTTTGATAATAAAACAACTAGTCACAGAGACCAAACGGCATGGATTGGTTGATTGATTGTTGGTTGCCTAACGTCCAGTGGCAAATATTTCATGCATATTCCAGGGCCGTAACTAGTCTCTTTTAAAAGTGAGGCAAAATATATTCGCCGCGCGAAGCCAATTTCGGCGAGGGGTCTGGGCCGCTCAAGGCCCCCAGAAACTCTGGAAAAAATGACGCAAAATTGTGCATTCTGAGTTTCTCGGACCCGTTCTTAATCTGAAACGCAAGTTTTTTTTTTAATTATGTTTTCGACAATATTCTGGTCTCAAAGCAAAATGTATAGACTGAATCTACGTAACGGCAAAACAACATTTTGTTTCATACCAAGAGAACAGTGAAAGTGACGCCATAAAATTTCGAACATGATCTGTGTTTGGTGGTAATATGCATTGTGTATAAATTTCATATCTTTTGATTGAGGTCATGAAAGTAAGATTGCTGAAACGGCAAATCAGCAATTTTTTTTTTTATAAAGGAACATTACTTAAGAACGGCAAAAGTGACGCCACCCAAATTCGAATTTGATATGTGTTTGGTGACAATAAGTATGGTGTATATGTTTCATAACATTTGGATGAGGCAAACTAACGGAAACCAATTTAGGGACGTAAGGAAAAACGTACAGACAGACACACGGACGGACAAGGGTAAAACCAAATGACCTCGTCGCCTAGCGGCCGAGGCTTAAAAAAAGGAGATGTTGTATAATGGCCAATGAGACAACTATCCAGCAGAGTTCAAATGATGTGGATGTAAGCAATTATAGTCACTGTATGGCCTTTAACAATAAGCATAACCCACATCATATACGGTCAATTATAAAGGGACCTGAGATTTATGCTAAAACAATAGACAAAATACAAACATTACAAGACAACAACCAACGACAACCGTTTAATTACACTGAATACAAATAACAATGAGACAAAAGATACAAGTAGTTCAAAGCCTATAACAACAATTATAGAAATCATGATAGACTGAAATAGCAATCAGTATATATGGGAGAAGACTTTATAAGTTTGATTAACTTGTGTCTCACCCCTTTTGCATATTTAAGCAAATAAAATATGTTTAAACTAAATCAATCAGTACAGATCCAATGGATTTAGCAAAGAGATGTATTGCTATACATCAATGAACCCTTGTGGTCATAAATCCTGTTGATGTTTATATTTTTGCATTGCACAATGTCCTGCTATTCTTAGACTATTTATGACAAAGCAATAAATCTGTTCAGGTTGACAAGCAATATTAAATTACTTACTTCGGCTATCTGAAGCTCTGAGGTTTCAAAAGTTGAAACAAATGAACAGACAAAAACTAACATTGAAAACTTAGTATAAGCAATATGCACACAACAAATTAATACCAAATAATACAATTGAAACCAAATAACTATCCTTCCTTGAGGTGCAAAACTTGTTTGATTTATGTTCAGTGGCAAATATTTGAAACATTTTCAGGACAAGAAAAAAATTGAACAAAAAAGTTAACCTGTGGGGAAATTTGGACTGTAGTTAGATAAAGACAGAAATTTTGCTCAGTTAAAGTGACCAGGAGACCAACACCAGCCAATTAAATTAACCTACACAGGCTCATCTGACTGGAAGAAACAGTGTATTTATAAATCTATTTCAGTCAAAATGCTCTATCAGAATAGGTTTGACAGCCAAATCAGGTTGACCACATTTCTATACCCATTGATGGATTGTTGTTTGCTTTGTGTCCAGTGGCAAATATTTCATGCATAATCAGCTAAAGTATAAATGCATAATAAATTCAATAGGGAGGTGCTGCAATAGAGGTCATCCATAATGAAGGGTGGGAAATTGTGAAAATGAGGGTATATTGGATAGGGAACAAAATTCTATATCCAAGTTAACCATTAGTGATGTTAATGTATCTAAGTATAAAACGGGTTATTTGTTATGTCTTTACTTCTAGTAATGATGTTAAAACCAAATTAATGAAAGCAATTAAGTGTGTATGATTGTTTTCAAAATTTATTAATCCCCCCCCCCCCCCCCGGCTTTTTTAATGTTTTCTTTTGATTGGACTTTGTTAGGCCACTGATCTATATTAAAAGGGTAGGATGGAATATAAAACTAGTTTAACCCACCACATATGTATGTATCTGTCCCAAGTAGGAACCTCTTCAGAAGTCGTTTCATTTCATATCTTAATGTTTTTCTTATTTTGAAATTTGTCAGATCTTTGATAATTTTTGACTTATTTCACTACAACATTTATAGATCTGTCTATTTTTTAGACTGTATATTGCCCTTTAGATGTTTTTTTTTTACTATTTAGTTAGTCGAGTTTCTGTGTTCAGAGTCGAAAAATCATATATGTCAACTGAAGTGATCGGACCATCAAAAGCACGCAATGTATCCAAAACATCCACACGCCCCGTATTAACAAAGTGCTATTTTACAAATTATACCACTTTGTCGTTGCCGCTGCTTATGAACTGTTAATCATGCTTGAGGTTATCATTAGACCAAGCTGTCAATGGTTCGCCAAATACATAAGTTATAACATTCATTTTTTCCCGTCGATCAATATTGAAATGATTAATTGTATTTCCTATCACGATTTCCTTGATAAAGGGTTGCTGCTCACAAGGAAGCTATTAAACCAAGAGTTCCAACAGGTGAAGTTGAAGTCTTCCCATCTTAAATTTTACATACGCCATCACAGATGATAGCTGATATGTTCCAATTGTCGTAACTACAATCCAGTCTCCCTTTCCCCGAATGTGAACTACCGAATTAGACTTATAACCGGGTTTGTACTAACATGAGCAACAAGACGGGTGCCACATGTGGAGCAGGATCTGCTTACCCTTCCGGAGCACCTGAGATCACCCCCAGTTTTTGGTGGGGTTCGTGTTGCTCAGTATTTAGTTTTCTATTTTGTGTTTTGTGTTCTGTGTACTGTTGTTTGTCTGTTTGTCTTTTTCTTTTTTAGCCATGACGTTGTCAGTTTATTTTTGACTTATGAGTTTGAATGTCCCTTTGGTATATTTCGCCTCTCTTTTAAGAAAATAAAGTTCCAATTTCATTAGACAAAGTAACCCTTGTACAAATACTAGTAAGGAGAGATGAGGTATGATTGCCAATGAGACAACTATTCATAGGAAACAAAAGAAATTTGATGTGATCAACAATAGATCATCGTACGGGCTTAAAAAATAGGCTAAATCCATACCATATAGTAAGCTATAAATGGTCCCGACATGACATAGTGGGAAACAGTTCAACGGAGGAAACCTACAGCTTCCTTCATGCTGGATCAATGAACGAAAATCAAATATGACAGGCAGCAACTAACGACAACCACTGAGTTAGAGGCGCCTGACTTGGGACATGCACGCAGAATGTTGCGGGCTTAAACATATTCGCCTGCGCTTAACTTTCTGTTTAACCTGGAATTATGGTTTAACATCACAATAGTACAAACTTTAAAAATCAGTTGAAAATGCTTAGACCCGTCCGCTTGGTAAAAAGTACAAAACACAGCTAACAAAAAGATGTTTTTGGCTATCCTTTTAATATCTTTTTTATGGTATTTTGGAATTTATATATATATTCTTAGCTTTCAAATATTTATTCTGAGCGTTCTTTGTGAACTTAATCCAGACGCGCTAATTGCATAAGGTTTTATGTTTAAGGTAGATTCACTGTATACCGCCATCTTGGATTGTACAATACAGTAGCAGTACACAATCGGTCTAGTTCTTTGCCTAAATCTGCAAATTTTGAGACAGATTTGCAATTTATGTATAAGACTGTTTATTCGTATAGAGAAAAATAAGTGATTTATTTCATTATCAAAAATGTTTAAACAAATAGTTATTATACCAAATATTTGTGTGTTCAATTTTTCAACTTAGCCATTTACGGGGAGATAACTCTTATAGTCAAAATTTTATACTGTAATGATAGTGAAATTTTCATTTTTTACCTGTAGCAAGAAAACAAGTTCGGTGACACCATTTTTTCTTTTTATTTTCTTAAAGCATATTACAAAACCTATCTTCTCATATTTTATTTCAAAATTCTATTTCATAGTTGTCTCATATATTCAGAATCCATTGTGCTTTATAAGGCTGATATGTCTCATGGGTTGTATAGACATATAACGTGTTTAACAAGAGTGCACACGCTGAAATATGTCGCCTGCTTTACTTAGCAGGATTCAAATTATGTTTAGTCTCTAATACGAAGGTTTATTATAAGCATCCCATACACTTAACATTATCAATGATCCATGTAAATGAGGTCAAGGTCATATACATCAAACAATCGTACCATACGCCAAATCATCTGATAGTTAACCTTTTGTTTATAACATCTGAGAAACTGACCAAATCATCTGATAGTTAACCTATTGCTTATAACATCTGAGAAACTGACGTACCGGTAATTATGAAAATTGATCATTGACCAATGAACCATAAAAATGAGGTCAATGTCAGATAAACCATGCCATACCGTAATGTACACCTTGCAATCATTCCATACATCAAATACCGTCGACTTATTGCTAATAGTATCCAAGAACAGACCCAACCATGAGAAATAAACATTGACCAATGAACCATAAAAATGAGGTAAAGTTCATATAGCTGCCAGATAGACTTGTACACCCAACAATCATTCCATACACCAAAATATAATTAGAAAACAGATAAATACATTGACCAATGAACCATGAAAATAAGGTCAAGGTCGGATAGACCTTCCAGTCTGACAAGTACACTTACAATCATTCCATACACCACATATAGCTAACCTACTGCTTATTAGTATGTGAGAAACAGACTTAATCAAGTTACTTTAACCTTGATCACTACCAAATATAGTTATCCTATACTCATAACAAGAGAGATTAACATGACAAAAACATTTTTTTTAGCAGTCACTGAACTATTAAAATGAGGTAAATGACAAACAAAAACTCCTTAACATAAAGCCTCTGTATATAATTAAGGTATGTAGCATCCAGGTCTTATACCATCTGAATTGTAAAGCTTTATATAAATAGTTTATACCACCATCTGAGTGTAATCCCTATGTTTAGCATTCTGCCTCTTTCGTCGCAGGGGAGACAAAATAAGACAAAGGCCTTCAATCAGAACTTTGCACAAAGTTTGTTAGTGTACATAGACCCTACACACAAAACTTAGTGATTTGTGTTGAGCAAAATGTTTGTCAATTTTCAATACTGCATAGACATTCGTAACCCATCCAGATGTGTGTACTGAAGAAAATATCAATCAACTATGACATGTGTTTGTTTGTTTATGGACCTTAACAAGGACATATAGAGGCTAATGAAAGAAATATAACATGTTTATTTCTAGTGTGTCTGAAGTAAATCTACAAACAGGGAAAAAGGCCCCACAGCTGCAGAAAAGTTGCCATTAAAGTGTTGGCAAATATGAAGTAATGTGGGTTAATAATTAACTTGCATGTAATACTGGGTTCAAACAAGTAATAACATTGTTTGGTACAACACTTTATTTCAAACAAAGTCATTTCAGTCAACATAAGTCACAAACATTACAATGAATAATTCCTCAAGTTGTTCTTCTTCTTGCATCTAATAAGCAATGAAAGTTTATGATATAGATCGTACAGCTTTTTTTTTTTGAAAAAAAAGAGCATTTTATACATGTGATATTGTTATGAAAACATACATTAAAATGTTTTATTTCTTCGTTTAAAAAAAGATTTTCACTAATTGATGTATCTGTGACATCATAAGTGTAGGTGGATTTTGTTAAAACCTTATTTTTTGCATAATTTGGCAAAATTTATGACAGTATTCTCAAAAATTAATAGAGTTGCCACCATAATTTGCTGAAATATTCATATATATAGTATTCTTTACTTTTTAACCAAAATGTCAATGAGCGAGGAGTGGTCAGCCACATATAAAATCTAGAAAAAGGAAAAAAAAGGTGCAAAATTTCTAAAAAAAATGGACTAATATGAAATCTATTGCCATTGCATGCTTATATTTTTATAAATATAAAGTTCATATACAATTATTCTTATCATCCTTTCAAAAATAGTACATTTAGCAATACATTCACATAAGGATTAATTAAACAACTGAATTAAAAATAAATTCACCTTTACAGGGCTGTTTATAAGGTTACTGTAGAAATATAATCCAATAGCTATATTTTAGATTAACATTTTGTTTTGCACAGTATATAAAAATAAGGAGATGTGCCAATGAGACAACCATCTAACACTAATTTTGTTATTATAAAAAATAACTAGATATAGACAATGGTCACCAAGTTCATCTTCCAGTATTGATTACACTACAAACTGCTCCGAGTTTGAAAAGACCAGTTTTTGTGCTCGACCAGTAAAGTCGAGCACACATTTTACTCGACAAGTCTCGACATTGTCTCGACAGTACTTAACTGTACTTAATCGTACTCGACTAGGTCTCGACTTTACTTAATTAGTCTGATTCAGTACTTGATGATCTTGGTGTAGTCTGAAATGGTCTCAACCAAGGCTCGACCAGTCTCGACCTGTCTCAACTCAGTCTCAACCAGTCTCGACCTGTCTCGACTAGTCTGGACCTTCAAATTTATTCTTCACTGGTGTAAATCAGCTCATCTAACTAAATTATTTATAGATCTTACAAAATACCAGTCTATTTGGTAGTTTGATTCATTGCTGTGAAATGAAAGAATTTAATTAACAGGTAAAAAAAAGGTTAAATTCAGATAGGCATCTTTAATTTTTTTTATAACTTTTTCAAATCAACTTGGATTTTCATCAAACTATGAAGCTATCTTAGTAATATATTGATCTTACTGAATCCCAGGTCATTATGCAGTTTGATGTATTGCTGTCAAATTTAAGATTTAAATTAATCTAGGTATAAAAAGCTAGGATTTGCAGTTCAGACAAAATTCAGATAGTACACTTTAATTTTTTTTATAACTTTTTCAAATCAACTAGGATTTTCATCAAACTATACAGCTACCTTGGTAATATATTGATCTTACTGAATCACAGGTCGTTATGTAGTTTGGTGTATTGCTGTCAAATTTAAGAATTAAATTAATCTAGGTAAAAAAGCTAGAATTTGCAGTTAGGACTATATTCAGATAGTACACTTTCATTCTTTTAACAACTTTTTCAAATCAACTTGGATTTTCATCAAACTATACAACTATCTTAGTGATATATTGATCTTACTGAATCCCAGGTTGTTATGTAGTTTGGTGTATTGCTGTTAAATTTAAGATTCAAATTAACCTAGGTAAAAAAAGCTAGGATTTGCAATTTCGGACAAAATTCAGATAGTACACTTTAATTTTTTTTATAACTTTTTCAAATCAACTAGGATTTTCATCAAAATATACAGCTATCTTAATAATATATTGATCTTACTGAATCATAGGTCATTATGTAATTTGGTGTATTGCTGTCAAATTTAAGGATTAAATTAATCTAGGTAAAAAAGCTAGAATTTGGAGTTAGGACTATATTCAGATAGTACACTTTAATTCTTTTAATAACTTTTTCAAATCAACTTGGATTTTCATCAAACTATACAACTATCTCAGTAATATATTGATTTTACTGAATCCCAGGTTGTTGTGTAGTTTGGTGTATTGCTGTCAAATTTAAGATTCAAATTAATCTAGGTAAAAAAAGCAAGGATTTGCAATTTCGGACAAAATTCAGATAGTACACTTTATTTTTTTTTATAACTTTTTCAAATCAACTTGTTTTTTCATCAAACTATACAGCTATCTTAGTCATATATTGATCTTACTGAAACCCAGGTCATTGTGTAGTTTTGTGTATTGCTGTCAAATTTAAGAATTTAATTAATCTAGATAAAAAAAGCTAGGATATTTGAAATATATCTTTTATTATAATTTGGGATAAAGTATATATGATATAGTTATATAATTTCTTAAATGTTTTATCACTTTTTTATATATATAATATGAATATATCAAAAAGGGAACAATCTTTAAAGAAATTATTAAAATATTTCTTCTGATTAATGGTGATGTATAAAGCAATACCTCCTGCTTGGTGAAACTTATTAAAAAGATCACACCTACCAGAGAGTTTTAAATTCTAGATAACATTCATTTAAAATTGCAACATTCTGTTAAACTTAAATCGCAGGGCTTTTTGAATTCACTAGATAAGTAATACACGAGTTTAAGAAAAGTAGGGCTTTCTTTTTACCTGTAAAACTCACTTGTACTGAGGTAATTAAACCATATTAAAGTGGTTCTTGTATGCCATGTCTTTAAATTTGACAAAAATTATTTTTTAGATATGATTAAAATACATTTTTACTGTAACTTTGGAACACATTTCCTTTTTTAAAAGGTTATCAAGGATTGTTATGAAAGTTCATGATATTAAATTCTTGTTTTAACAAAAAAATCAGCTTGGTTTTTTATCAAACTTTTCAGCTACCTTTATTATATATTTATCATGCAAAAAAACAGGTTGTTTTGTATATTGGTGTATTACTGTCAAATTTAATGACCTAGTTAATAGGTTAAAAAAGGCTAAAATTTTCAGTTTTGACAAAATTCAGATAGATACCTATAATTTAGATATTTAAATTTGACAGCAATAATCCAAATTACCAAATAACCTGTTTTTTGTAAGAATAATATATAATAAAGATAGCTATAGATTTGGATGAAAATCCAAGTTGCTTTGAAATAATCTAAAGTGTACTATCTGAATATAGTCCGAATTGCAAATTCTAGCTTTTTTGACCTAGATTAATTTAATCCTTAAATTTGACAGCAATACACCAAACTACATAATGACCTATGATTCAGTAAAATCAATATATTACTAAGATAGCTGAATAGTTTGATGAAAATCCTAGTTGATTTGAAAAAGTTATAAAAAAAATTAAAGTGTACTATCTCTATTTTGTCTGAACTGCAAATCCTAGCTTTTTGGACCTAGATTAATTTAATCCTTAAATTTGACAGCAATACACCAAACTTCTTAACAACCTGGGATTCAGTAAGATAAATATATTACCAAGGTAGCTGTATAGTTAGATGAAAATTTAAGTTGATTTGAAAAATTTATAAAAAAAATTAAAGTGTACTATCTCTATTTTGTCTGAACTGCAAATCCTAGCTTTTTGGACCTAGATTAATTTAATTCTTAAATTTGACAGCAATACACCAAACTTCTTAACAACCTGTGATTCAGTAAGATTAATATATTACCAAGGTAGCTGTATAGTTAGATGAAAAACTAAGTTGATTTGAAAAAGTTATAAAAAGAATTAAAGTGTACTATCTGAATATAGTCCGAACTGCAAATTCTAGCTTTTTTGACCTAGATTAATTTAATTCTTATATTTGACAGCAATACACCAAACTACATAATGACTTATGATTCAGTAAGATCAATATATTACTAAGATAGCTGTATAGTTTGATGAAAATCCTAGTTGATTTGAAAAAGTTATAAAAAAAATTAAAGTGTACTATCTGAATTTTGTCCAAAATTACAAATCCTAGCTTTTTTTACCTAGGTTAATTTGAATCTTAACTTTGACAGCAATACACTAAAAACTACATAATGACCTGTGATTCAGTAATATCAATATATTACTAATATAGCTGCATAGTTTGATGAAAATCCAAGTTGATTTGAAAAAGTTAAAAAAAAAATTTAATGTGTACTATCTCTATTTTGTCTGAACTGCAAATCCTAGCTTTTTGGACCTAGATTAATTTAATCCTTAAATTTGACAGCAATACACCAAACTTCTTAACAACCTGGGATTCAGTAAGATAAATATATTACCAAGGTAGCTGTATAGTTAGATGAAAATCTAAGTTGATTTCAAAAAGTTATAAAAAGAATTAAAGTGTACTATCTGAACATAGTCCGAACTGCAAATTCAAGCTTTTTTTACCTAGATTAATTTAATTCTTAAATTTGACAGCAATACACCAAACTACATAATGACCTATGATTCAGTAAGATCAATATATTACTAAGATAGCTGTATAGTTTGATGAAAATCCTAGTTGATTTGAAAAAGTTATAAAAAAATTAAAGTGTACTATCTCTTTTTTGTCTGAACTGCAAATCCTAGCTTTTTTGACCTAGATTAATTTAATACTTGAATATGACAGCAATACACCAAACCACATAATGACCTGTGATTCAGTCAGATCAATATATTACTAATATAGCTGCATAGTTTGATGAAAATCCTAGTTGATTTGAAAAAGTTATAAAAAAAATTAAAGTGTACTATCTGAATTTTCTCCAAAATTGCAAATACTAGCTTTTTTTTACCTAGGTTAATTTGAATCTTAACATTTGACAGCAATACACCAACTACATAATGACCTGTGATTCAGTAAGATCAATATATAACTAAGATAGCTGTATAGTTAGATGAAAAGCTAAGTTGATTTGAAAAATGTTATAAAAAGAATTAAAGTGTACTATCTCTTTTTTGTCCGAACTGCAAATTCAAGCTTTTTTGACCTAGATTAATTTAATCCTTAGATTTGACAGCAATACACCACACTTCTTAACAACCTGGGATTCAGTAAGATCAATATATTACTAAGATAGCTGTATAGTTTGATGATAATCCTAGTTGATTTGAAAAAGTTATAAAAAATATTAAAGTGTACTATCTCTTTTTTGTCCGAACTGCAAATTCAAGCTTTTTTTATCTAGATTAATTTAATCCTTAAATTTGACAGCAATACACCAAACTACATAATGACCTATGATTCAGTAAGATCAATATATTACTAAGATAGCTGTATAGTTTGATGAAAATCCTAGTTGATTTGAAAAAGTTATAAAAAAAATTAAAATGTACTATCTCTATTTTGTCTGAACTGCAAATCCTAGCTTTTTGGACCTAGATTAATTTAATTCTTAAAATTGACAGCAATACACCAAACTTCTTAACAACCTGGGATTCAGTAAGATTAATATATTACCAAGGTAGCTGCATAGTTAGATGAAAAGCTAAGTTGATTTGAAAAAGTTATAAAAAGAATTAAAGTGTACTATCTGAATATAGTCCGAACTGCAAATTCAACCTTTTTTTACCTAGATTAATTTAATCCTTAAATTTGACAGCAATACACCAAACTACATAATGACCTATGATTCGGTAAGATCAATATATTACTAAGATAGCTGTATAGTTGGATGAAAATCCTAGTTGATTTGAAAAAGTTATAAAAAAAATTGAAGTGTACTATCTCTATTTTGTCTGAACTGCAAATCCTAGCTTTTTGGACCTAGATTAATTTAATTCTTAAATTTGACAGCAATACACCAAACCACATAATGACCTGTGATTCAGTAAGATCAATATATTACTAATATAGCTGCATAGTTTGATGAAAATCCTAGTTGATTTGAAAAAGTTATAAAAAAAATTAAAGTGTACTCTCTGAATTTTGTCCAAAATTGCAAATCCTAGCTTTTTTTACCTAGGTTAATTTGAATCTTAAAATTTGACAGCAATACACCAAACTACATAATGACCATTGATTCAGTAAGATCAATATATAACTAAGATAGCTGCATAGTTAGATGAAAATCCAAGTTGATTTGAAAAATGTTATAAAAAAAATTAAAGTGTACTATCTGAATTTTGTCCAAAATTACAAATCCTAACTTTTTTTACCTAGGTTAATTTGAATCCTTAAATTTGACAGCAATACACCAAACCACATAATGACCTGTGATTCAGTCAGATCAATATATTACTAATATAGCTGCATAGTTTGATGAAAATCCAAGTTGATTTGAAAAAGTTATAAAAAAAGTTGGTGTGTACTATCTGAATTTTGTCCAAAATTGCAAATCCTAGCTTTTTTTACCTAGGTTAATTTGATTCTTAAAATTGACAGCAATACACCAAACTTCTTAACAACCTGGGATTCAGTAAGATTAATATATTACCAAGGTAGCTGCATAGTTAGATGAAAAGCTAAGTTGATTTGAAAAAGTTATAAAAAGAATTAAAGTGTACTATCTGAATATAGTCCGAACTGCAAATTCAACCTTTTTTTACCTAGATTAATTTAATCCTTAAATTTGACAGCAATACACCAAACTACATAATGACCTATGATTCGGTAAGATCAATATATTACTAAGATAGCTGTATAGTTGGATGAAAATCCTAGTTGATTTGAAAAAGTTATAAAAAAAATTGAAGTGTACTATCTCTATTTTGTCTGAACTGCAAATCCTAGCTTTTTGGACCTAGATTAATTTAATTCTTAAATTTGACAGCAATACACCAAACCACATAATGACCTGTGATTCAGTAAGATCAATATATTACTAATATAGCTGCATAGTTTGATGAAAATCCTAGTTGATTTGAAAAAGTTATAAAAAAAATTAAAGTGTACTCTCTGAATTTTGTCCAAAATTGCAAATCCTAGCTTTTTTTACCTAGGTTAATTTGAATCTTAAAATTTGACAGCAATACACCAAACTACATAATGACCATTGATTCAGTAAGATCAATATATAACTAAGATAGCTGCATAGTTAGATGAAAATCCAAGTTGATTTGAAAAATGTTATAAAAAAAATTAAAGTGTACTATCTGAATTTTGTCCAAAATTACAAATCCTAACTTTTTTTACCTAGGTTAATTTGAATCCTTAAATTTGACAGCAATACACCAAACCACATAATGACCTGTGATTCAGTCAGATCAATATATTACTAATATAGCTGCATAGTTTGATGAAAATCCAAGTTGATTTGAAAAAGTTATAAAAAAAGTTGGTGTGTACTATCTGAATTTTGTCCAAAATTGCAAATCCTAGCTTTTTTTACCTAGGTTAATTTGAATCTTAAATTTGACAGCAATACACCAGACCACATAATGACCTGTGATTCAGTCAGATCAATATATTACTAATATAGCTGCATAGTTTGATGAAAATCCTAGTTGATTTGAAAAAGTTATAAAAAAAATTAAAGTGTACTATCTGAATATAGTCCGAACTGCAAATTCTAGCTTTTTTGACCTAGATTAATTTAATCCTTAAATTTGACAGCAATACACCAAACTACATAATGACCTATGATTCAGTAAGATCAATATATTACTAAGATAGCTGTATAGTTTGATGAAAATCCTAGTTGATTTGAAAAAGTTATAAAAAAAATTAAAGTGTACTATCTCTATTTTGTCTGAACTGCAAATCCTAGCTTTTTGGACCTAGATTAAATTTGACAGCAATACACCAAACTACATAATGACCTGTGATTCAGTAAGATCAATATATTACTAATATAGCTGCATAGTTTGATGAAAATCCAAGTTGATTTGAAAAAGTTATAAAAAAAGTTAAAGTGTACTCTCTGAATTTTGTCCAAAATTGCAAATCCTAGCTTTTTTGACCTAGATTTAATTTGACAGCAATACACCAAACTACATAATGACCTTTGATTCAGTAAGATCAATATATTACAAAGGTAGCTGTATAGTTTGATGAAAATCCAAGTTGATTTGAAATAGTTATAAAAAGATTTAAAGTGTACTATCTGAATATAGTCTGAACTGCAAATTCTAGCTTTTTTGACCTAGATTAATTTAATCCTTAAATTTGACAGCAATACACCAAACTACATAATGACCTATGATTCAGTAAGATCAATATATTACTAAGATAGCTGTATAGTTTGATGAAAATCCTAGTTGATTTGAAATAGTTATAAAAAGATTTAAAGTGTACTATCTCTATTTTGTCTGAACTGCAAATCCTAGCTTTTTGGACCTAGATTAATTTAATTCTTAAATTTGACAGCAATACACCAAACTTCTTAACAACCTGGGATTCAGTAAGATTAATATATTACCAAGGTAGCTGTATAGTGAGATGAAAAGCTAAGTTGATTTGAAAAAGTTATAAAAAGAATTAAAGTGTACTATCTGAATATAGTCCGAACTGCAAATTCAACCTTTTTTTACCTAGATTAATTTAATCCTTAAATTTGACAGCAATACACCAAACTACATAATGACCTATGATTCAGTAAGATCAATATATTACTAAGATAGCTGTATAGTTTGATGAAAATGCTAGTTTATTTGAAAAAGTTATAAAAAAAATTGAAGTGTACTATCTCTATTTTGTCTGAACAGCAAATCCTAGCTTTTTGGACCTAGATTAATTTAATTCTTAAATTTGACAGCAATACACCAAACTTCTTAACAACCTTGGATTCAGTCAGATTAATATATTACCAAGGTAGCTGTA
The DNA here is from genome assembly GCF_021869535.1 of Mytilus californianus. Lineage (NCBI taxonomy): Eukaryota > Metazoa > Mollusca > Bivalvia > Mytilida > Mytilidae > Mytilus > Mytilus californianus. The sequence goes on along the minus strand of NW_026262679.1, from coordinate 22,364,463 downwards.
TAGTAAGATGAAAAATTAAGTTGATTTGAAAAAGTTATAAAAAGAATTAAAGTGTACTATCTGAATATAGTCCGAACTGCAAATTCAAGCTTTTTTGACCTAGATTAATTTAATCCTTAAATTTGACAGCAATACACCAAACTACATAATGACCTATGATTCAGTAAGATAAATATATTACTAAGATAGCTGTATAGTTTGATGAAAATCCTAGTTGATTTGAAAAAGTTATAAAAAAATTAAAGTGTACTATCTCTATTTTGTCCGAACTGCAAATCCTAGCTTTTTTGACCTAGATTAATTTAATTCTTAAATTTGACAGCAAAACACCAAACTTCTTAACAACCTGGGATTCAGTAAGATCAATATATTACCAAGGTAGCTGTATAGTTAGATGAAAATCCAAGTTAATTTGAAAAAGTTATAAAAAAAATTAAAGATGCCTATCTGAATTTAATCATTTTTTTTTTACTTATTAATTAAATTCTTTCATTTCACAGCAATGAATCAAACTAACAAATAAACTGGAATTTTGTAAGATCTTTATTTAATTTAGTTAGATGGGCTGATTTATACCAGTGAAGACTAAATTTGAAGGTCCAGACTAGTCGAGACTGGTTAAGACTGAGTCGAGACTAGTCAAGACAGGTCGAGACCATTTCAGACTACACCAAGATCAGCAAGTACTGAATCATACAAATTAAGTAAAGTCGAGACCTAGTCGAGTACAATTAAGTACAGTTAAGACAATGTTGAGACTAGTCGAGTAAAATGTGTGCTCGACTTTACTGGTGGAGCACAAAAACTGGTCTTTTCAGACTCTGAGCAGTTTGTAGTGTTACACATTTGACAATACTAAAAACTTATTTTTTTGCATTAGAGACATTAATCTTAAGTAGAATGCTGACCAATTATATAGCAAGTGAGAAGGAAACAAACTACCGATTTTCATGAATATCTAATATACCCCTTTTCTGACTAAATAAAAATGACTAAGTCCAACTACCTGTCATTTTTCAGAATATTTGAAAAAAAAATCAAAATTCTGTGGCCATGCACACCTCCATTATGTGTATGAACATCCTACATTAAAGCTGTAGCTCTAAAACTGTAGGAGGAGATAGCTGGACAAACCATGATTTCTTTATGCAGCTAGTACCAAAAAAATGACTAAGTCCAACTACCTGTCAATATCAGAATATTTGAAAAAAAAATCAAAATCTCCATTATGTGTTTGAACATCCTACAAAATATTAAAGCTGTATCTCCAAAACGGTAGGAGGAGATAGCCGGACAAACCATGATCTCTTTATGCAGCTAGTACCAAAATAAATGAGGAATCCCGAATGTGTCCATGGGACACAGATGATGCCCCCGCTTGCATATAACGTTATATAGGGACATAACTCAAGAACTGTAAAAGTGATGCTACCCAAATTTGTACTTGATCTGAGTTTTGTGGTAATAAGCATTGTTTATAAGTTTCTTAACATTTGGTTGAGGCAAACTTAAGTTAGAGAACGGAAACAAATATTTCAGCAATTTTTTCATTTGTAAAGGGGCATAACTCTAGAACGGTAAAAGTGACGCCACCAAAATTCAAACTTGGTTTGGGTTTTGTGGTAATAAGCATTGTCAATAAGTTTCATAACATTTGGTTGAGGCAAACTAAAGTTAGAGAACGGAAACGGAAAATTCAGCAATTTTTCCATTTGTAAAGGGGCATAACTCTAGAATGGTAAAAGTGACGCCACCAAAACTCAAACTTGATTTGTGTTTTGTGGCAATAAGTTGTCTATAAGTTTCATAAAATTTGGTTGAGGCAAACTAAAGTTAGAGAATGGAAACTAAAAATTCAGCAATTTTTCCATTTGTAAAGGGGCATAACTCTAGAACGGTAAAAGTGACGCCATCAAAATTCAAATTTGATCTGTGTTTTGTGTTTATAAACATTGTGTATAAATTTCATAACATTTGGTTGAGGCAAACTAAAGTTAGAGAATGGAAACCAATTTTGGGACATACGTACGTACAGACGGACAAGGGTAAAACTTAATGCCCCCTCCGCTACAGTGGGGGCATAAAAATGACTAAATCCAACTACCTGTCATTTTCAGAATATTTGAAAAAACTGATAACTGACGACGGTCACATAACCCAATATAAACATAAACATAACTATAAATAGATAGTGACCTCGTGCAATTGGACTTTTCTAGGTCTGTTTGATTTCATGTTATTGGCTAAAAAAATAAGTTAATCATCGTTTTTACCTGTATAAGAATGATTTTTTGTCGATCGAATCAGTCAACGAAATGGTTCATCCTTGTTTCACTTTCAATGTTGACATTCTTTTCCTTTTAAGGCTGAACACGACTAATACATGCGTAACCAATCTCTAGCTAATGGGTTAAATTGAAGTTCACATGAATACGGATTCAATGAGGTCGAATTATTCACTTGCAAGTGAATAATTCATCAGCGATGTTTCTTAGTTTATTACGACAAAATTGAACTAAACTGGCTGCCTAAAGCGAATAATTATTTCACTATTTCACTTTCATTAATGATTGAACAAAAAAAAAAATCAGATTTTAATTTTTTTTAAATCTCGTAGCTAATACCCTTTGACTGTAAACATGATTAATAACCAATATCGACCTGAACATCTTTCTTTAACATGTTTAACTGTGAAAGTCCATACATTATCAACACAGCATGGTAAAATGATTTTACTTTACTTTTTTGATATTCACAAAATCATGTATTTTAACACACAAGAGATTGTACAACTTTTTATATCTGACAAAATAATCCTGGTGTTCACTGCAAAAAGATGTATCAGTTTTACCAAAACCAGCTTAGGATCACATGCCAATCTGAGAATCATCTGAATAAAAACCTTTAAATTGCATCATCAGATGACACTATATATAGCATCAGTTTCAAATCAATTGGGACTTATTGTTGTTTCTGTTTAATTCATTCACAAGTTATGTAAATGTTTAGAGCTTCACATATTGAGTAAACTCATGTCTATTGTTGAAGGCTGTATGTTTCCCTTTATGTATTTAGCAGAAGGGATGAGCTTTGTATTAAATATATATAAAAGAGCAAGAAAAATATTACAAATAGTTGATAAGGTTGTTGGTCATATCATTAGCTTCTAAAACCTCAGTGATAAATGCATCAGATATTTGTTATTTAACTCTCCATGAAGTAGTTAAATATAGCTATATAGGTCTATTGTTGGTCAAAATGTATATAAAAGGGTATAAATTTTATTATTTTTGAATATTCAAAATACATGTGTAGGAAAAAGGAGGGGTACTGGATCCGTGGATGTCACAGCTTCTCACAAAATGATTTAAGTCGCACAGCTTGGTTTCAATTCAATAAGTGGTCCTGAAAATGCATGAAATATTTGCTACTGGACATTAAGCAAAAACAACAATCAATCAATCAATTTTTTAAGCAGTTATTGAGAAGAAATTTTTCAAATATTAACTACATCAATCAGATCAGAGGTTTTGAAAAAAGACCAAAAATGTCAAATGTTTACAATACAGTATTTGCTAATTCAGTTAGCTGAGACATCTCAGTTTTAGATTCTTCTGCTATCAGATCACAATCGTCAAAAAACAGTATTTGATGCTTGTCTTTTTTTAAGTGAAAATATGCTAAAAAAACCTAGCAATTTAAGAAAGAAAAAGAAAGTGTTCTAGTTGAAATTTCCGGATGCCCTTACTGTTTTTTACATGTCTCATCTCTCTTGCCACCTCATCTGGGTCACACTTATATCCAGTGGATTCACCAAACTGAAATTTCTCTGTCATATTTTCTATCTGCTCTTTGGAAAATCTCTTAACCTCTCTCTTACTCTTCAATGCCCATCCTTTCTTTAATATAGAACTTGCTTGTATTGCATTTGTTATACAGGAATGAATAACTTTTTCCGCAGAACTTTTGCTTTCCATTAAAGCAGCATAGTTAATTTGTGTGTGCTCACTTCAGATTTAAATTATTCTGAGGGCAAGTATGTTTGCCCCTGTTATGGTGATTACATAGTTGTCCATATTTTAAAAATGTTGCAATGCAGCCATCTTCAGGACATGAAAATACATTGCTACAAATGTCTTCTTCTTCCAGTTCTTCATTTTTAATTACCAGTACTGGAATGCTAGTATTTATTGATGATTTATCAATGGTTCTCCACACTATCATACTTTCACATCTTTTTACAAGACATGGAATATCATTGAAAGATTTGGAAGAGGAGACTTTGCCTTTGCCAATTTCAAATTGTATCCAAGCTGTTATTTCATTCTTTGAAAAGCAAAAATAAGTAATCAACGCCTCATTTACCAGCATTTCTTCAAAGAAAATATGTCAATCAAAAGGCATGAATGTCATGGCGATTCCTCTTGATGCGATGTATTAACATCTTACAATAGTCTCAGGGACTAAACTTAACTGTTTTCCTCTGGGGGCCAAAATATTTTTTTCAGGGGCCCAGTTGAAATTTTAGGAGCCCAACCAATTTTTATACTAACTAGCATTCTTAGAGTATTGCATGGCAATACATAGTCCCCTACCGGTTAAAAATAAATTGTACTGGAACTAAATGCTAACTTGATCTATAACTTGTCATTGTGTAAACTATATATAACATATATCAAGTCAATATCTTCAAGCATGACGAAAAACAGTGTGGAAAACTGATTATTTAACTGAATTTTCTATGTCCAAGGACCATAACTCTGCACAAAATCATCAGACCGGAACAACATTTGAACTTGGTCTGTAACTTGTCATGATAAAACTATAAGTCAATTTTTGTACAGCTGGTAATGCACATATTTGACTTATTATTCAGTAGGGATTATGTCCCCTAATTACAAGAATCGACCTGAAGAAGTCAAATTTTAGTCTTTGACTGGAACAAGTCTTTTCTGGTAAAAGCTGCTTTAGATGAAAAGATTATAATGAGGGGACAAAGCTTTAATGAATATAATCTCGAAATTTTTGATTTCATAAATAAAAATAATGTTTGTGTCTATGCACAGTAGAATATTTGACAGTTTTTAATGGTCATTTGGCAATATAACAAAAGAATTAAATTCTAAATTTTTTATTTTTAACCAAATAGTGTAAATCAGAAAAAAGTATTATTACGTATACAGCACCATTGTAAAACAAGTATGTACATATTAAAAACATAGTATAAACATTTTTTAACAAATTACCTCTAAAATATGATATAAAAAACATGGGAACTCCTGTTTAAATGTTTAAACCCATGAACTTTATTAACTTTTTTAATTTCTAATCAACTCGTTCAATCAAAAAAATTATCATTTCTGCACCATTGTATAACATACATACAAACACATAGTATAAACATTTTTATCAAAACATGAGACTCTAAAAATAAACCAAAAAGAGGTTCCTGTTTAAAAATTTCACATTATTTAATTGAGACATGTGAGACAGGGACTATGAGTGCATGTTAAATGCTAAACAGACAACACATTCAAATACTTAAGGTTTTTCTCCATATTCACTGGGAACAAACTTTTATACAGCAGGTATACATTAAAATCAATCAGAATAAGTAGAAGTCATCACAAACATGACTAGTTATACACCCATAAACCTCAAAATTTTATTGAAATTTAATGAAATAAGAATGTGTCCATAGTACATGGATGCCCCACTCGCACTATCATTTTCTATGTTCTGTGGACCGTGAAATTTGGGTAAAATCTCAATTTGGCATTAACACTAGAAAGATCATATCATAGGGAACATGTGTACTAAGTTTCAAGTTGATTGGACTTCAACTTCATGAAAAACTATCTTAACCAAAAACTTTAAACTTAAGTGGGACAGACAGCCGAACAGATGAACGAATGCACATACCAGAAAACATAATGCCCCTCTACTATTGTAGGAGTGTAGGTTGGGCATAAAAATATTATAGGAGTGTAGGTTGGGCATAAAAATAATATATCTAAAATGTGCTCCCCCTCCCCCTCATAAATATAACAGCAAATATGATCTGTTAAGGGTTAGGTTTTGGAATTTATTTAAGATTGTTTGGACTAGTTTGGTTTTTCTCTATGATAAACTATAACGGGGCAAAACATTATACCCATTTCACCCATTTTTTTAAAAGAAGACCTCAAACAGCTATTAGTTTCATTGACATTAAAAGTGCAGAATTTTTTTTTTCAATTAGGACCCAAAAATAGTTCTCAACAGAAATGTGATCAAAAGTGATCAGCAGGCAATACCACAGCTTATCACAAACTACATGTATATAAAAAAATAACAACAATTTAAAACAATTATATGTAAACTTGGCACTGTACAACAAAAGATCACTTAAATCTGAATAAAGAATCAGAACAATTATTTAATGTAAAAGTCTAACAATATTTTGACAAAAAGTTATAGTTACCTAGTTAAGGTAGCACTACAGTTGATTTTTACGTGATTTTTTTTAACACATTATTTTTTTTAACAGCACCAAGCAGTTGAATCAATATATCTTCTAATTGGTGGCATATATCAAAAATCTGAGACACAGTTTTGTAGCTTCTGTATGGTCAATGAAATGTATGAAAACAAATTTTTACCACCATTTGAAATGAATGTGCTGTTTTTATCGAAGTCTGGAGAGAACTTTTTTTGGCAGTTTAATAGGTCTATTTATGTTTCATTAACTGGATGAAAACACTTGATTGGATATGGATTTTTTAATATTTTCTACTCTTTTCATGTCTTTCTTCTTAATCTTAATTTTGGAATATATGTAAATAACTATATTTTCACTGATTTCTTATCAATAATGGATTTACAAAATAAACTCTTGACTTTTATGATTTGGAGTGCAACAGACTGACCACATTTGACATGTTTAAAGAATTTCATGAAAACAAATTATATTACTATGCAGTATTCTAACACTGCTAAAATAAACTACATAACATGCATAAAGTAAAAACTTTCATAATATTTATAACCATTTTCAACAGAAAACTGAAACCAGGGAGTACAAGTAATTTAAATGACATACATAATCAAACAGCTATATGAAATCTAAATTATTCTTTTTTAGCAATCTCCATGACAAATATGATACATGAAATACATAAACAGTTGAGCAATGTTTTGAATCAGAAACTATAAAATAAAAGACATCAACAAGGGCAATATAATAATATCATGAATATAAGTACTAAAACATGAAAAAAACCTGAGTTTGAACATATGTTAACAAAAACATTCAATAAAAGTTGTATCAAAGTAATTTTCAAAATTGTTTTAAACAAAACATACCTTTCAAATAAAACATCAAAACACAATTCAGTAATATAAAGGCATTACTTAAAGGGGCACTAGTTGTCAAATTCATGTTCACTGATTTGACTCAAATTGTCATATTTGATTATAACAACGTAAAACTTTTATTCAAATAATAAAAAGTCTAAAATAAACAAAATACCGGGCAGGGCTACATAATATGTAGCTTCGTTTCGCGTGCATTTTAGTCTAGATGCAATCTATTTAACTGTCTAGTTGACCCCTAAAGAGCTCTGATTGCCATTTATGCAATATATACATAAATATAGATATAAATAGATATCAGACTCATGCATTTGGATTTCATTTTCATTAATGATTGAACCAAAAAAAAAATCTCATTTTATATTCATTATATATCTTGTAGCTAGTGCCCCTTTAATCTTGAAGCTGTAAACAAGGCACAAAAATGTAAGGAAACTAAGTTCTAGGACAATTGGCATGTTGATAAAATAGTTTCATATTATTGTATAGTGGCACATATTGAATGGTCAGCAAATATAATATAATGGAAAAAAATCACCAAAAGACATTAATTGAAGAAGCACTATAACAATGATTAAATGAAAAAACTAGAGGCTCTAAAGAGCCTGTGTCGCTCACCTTGGTCTATGTGCATATTAAACAAAGGACACACATGGATTCATGACAAAATTGTGTTTTGGTGATGGTGATATGTTTGTAGATCTTACTTTACTGAACATTCTTGCTGCTTACAATTATCTCTATCTATAATGAACTTGGCCCAGTAGTTACAGTGGAAAATATTTTGTACAAATTTACAAAAGTTTACAAAACTTATGAAAATTGTAAAAAATTGACTATAAAGGGCAATAACTCCTTAAGGGGTCAATTGACAATTTTGGTCATGTTGACTTATTTGTAGATCTTACTTTGCTGTACATTATTGCTGTTTACAGTTTATCTCTATCTATAATAATATTCAAGATAATAACCAAAAGCTGCAAAATTTTCTTAAAATTACCAATTCAGGGGCAGCAACCCAACGTGTTGCCTGATTGGTCTGAAAATTTCAGGGCAGATGGATCTTGACCTGATAAACAATTTTACCCCCTGTCAGATTTGCTCTAAATGCTTTGGTTTCAGAGATATAAGCCAAAATCTACATTTTACCCCTATGTTCTATTTTTAGCCATGGTGGCCATCTTGGTTGGTTGGGCGGGTCACCGGACAAATTTTTTGAACTAGATACCCCAATGATGATTGTGGCCAAGTTTGGTCAAATTTGGCCCAGTAGTTTCAGAGAAGATTTTTGTAAAAGTTTACGGACGACGGACGCCAAGTGATGAGAAAATCTTACTTGGCCCTTTGGGCCAGGTGAGCTAAAAATAACTGGTTATGCATAAGAGTAGTATGTAACCAGTTATTTTAATCAAAGTACACAATGTGCATGGTATGCATGGTATGTATGGTATGTATGTGTTGTGTACACGTAATAATGTTTTCATTAAAATGTTCTGGAAATTTTTCATACATTGTTTCATGCAAAATTATATATAAAAAAATCTTCTCGTGTACAAATTTTTTTTTTGATCAATACTATGTATTATATATATTTGACTGTATCTTGTAGTCCTTGTATTATTCATTTATTGTTTATGATTTAGTGCATTAAAAACACTCATTATTAGAATTTGTATACAACATACACATGACATAGTTATACCATACGCATACATATACCAATAAATTCAAAATCATGGATTTAGTCATAAGAACCAAGTTCTGTGATATGAAGGCATTACAGATTATTCCAGTTACATTAGCACTAACATGTTATATTCAATGTTAAAAAGCACTAAAGTGTAGTTCTCAAGGTGAAGCACTAACATGAAATATTTAAGGTTAACCAGCACTTCAATGTAATTTTCCAGGTTTTACAGCACTTAACATTTCTTGAAGAGGAAGAGTTGAACATTGGAAAATAAAATCTTAAATTCATGTACCTTGTAACACTTGAACAACAACAGCATGAACATACAAATTAAAGTATATTTCTAAATAAAAGTTGTAATATTTGACTTGTCTTGACATTTCAAGGCTTATGGAGGTGTAACATCATCATGCTGATCACTATCAGATATAGTTTATTCTTTAATCATGTATCCAGAAGCAATACACACTATTGATCAGAGAAGTTGTTAACAATGTGTATGGGGCAATTTTACCCGCATAAAACAACTAACTTTCTTAATGTTTTATATCAAAATTTTGTTTTGCTTTATCGAAATTTAAAGTTATTTCAAAAATATATGCTTGATAACATATTGAGATAGGAATAATCCTTACATAATGAGTTAATCTTTATACATAAGTACTTCCATAAGCCTTAAAATCTCTTGGTCAGTAAAATGTATGGACATAATGATATCAATTAGTAAAAAATTTTTTGCAGAAAGATTGAAATTTGTTCTGTATTTCTTTGTACTTTTTAATGTGCCAAATCCTGCCATAGGAGTCTTTGGTGACTACTTCAACATTGGTTTCGAAAATGAATTCTTTTCTGACACAGGATGTATCTTCCTTGGCGGGCCATTTGAAGTCATTTCCAGTTGATATCTTTTTCATAAAATTAATTTTAAAAGTGTCATCCACCTTTTCCACAACAAGTCCAGCGAACCATTCGCTCTCATATGCAACAGCGACGTATTGACCCACTTTGATTTCATCATCTGAAAAGTAAATTGAAGTAATTAAAAATATATCTTGACTATGCTAACCCTAAAGGTCTAGAAAAAAAAATGAGACTATTTTTTTTACCAAAATAAATTAATTCACAATATACATATGTCTTGTCCTCCGACTACCACAAACACACTATTAGCTAAGTTTAATTTAGAATATGATAACAAAAATTCTAGTATCTTCTACACTTTCATAGATTTTTTATATGGTTTGTTGATAAAAATATGATGTATTTCTCTGGTTTATGACACTGGTGTGCATAAAAAAACTTAATCATGTTAATGGATAGGACATTTTCTATTTTGTAGTATTAATTCTAATTATGTTCCATTATACATGTACTACTTTAGGATATCATTATAATTTTCCATTTTCTTTGTTAATCATGTTTGTTGTTGGTCATTGTCTAATTTTCCTTACCTTTGCTTATGTCAGTAGCCTCAAATTCCAAAATCCCTTCCTCAGTATTCATCTAAAAAAAGAAAACAAAACAATGAGATGTAAATAAATGTCAATTTTCCCTTTCTTGGAAGGATGCAATGAAATAAAAATATGAAATTGACATACATAATGTGTTCATTTTTAGTCAAAGTCATTTTATGGAACACCATAGAAGTCTTACCATGAACAGTTGGGGATGTCATTATAAAACAATACATTAAATATCAAATCTATATCTTCAAGCATGAAGAAAAAAAGTGTGGAAAACTGATTTGTCAGACTGACAGATGGACAGAGTGCAAACCCAAAGTCCCCTTCGACTTCATTGCTAGGGGACTAAAAAAAAGTTTAATATTAGCATTATACTAACGAAAATTTTAGTAGATATATTACCTGCAGCTGCAAAAGATCCTGGACAATGGGATATCCCAATTCTTCTGTTAGAGTAGCAGCATACAAAAAGCTAAAAATAAAAATAAAGTCAAACAATTTTTTCAAGTTTATTGTTTATGTTGAGACAAATTAATGGTATTTTGTCTCATCACTAATTGTAAATTGAGAATGTGATGTAAAAATAAATTCCACATTGTACCTGTAACAGTGTTTTTTTAGTTGTCTGTATATTTCTAATCCTTACTGTTAAGTCCAATTTTGGTTGTATTGCCATTTTTACTTATATTGTGTTTGTTTTGATCACACTTTGTCAATATAATGGCCTGCTACTAGACTGTTGTCAAGTGAGAGATTTGGTTAGGTTTAATCCACTCTTATGAGTAAGAAAATGTCCGTACCAAGTCAGAAATATGTCAGTTGCTTTCCATACATTGATGTGTTGGATCATTCTATTTTGCCATTTGAATAAGGACTTTCCTTTGAGTTCAGTATATTTCTTATTTTACTTTTTTCTTGTACATTGTTCCAATATCGTTTTCACTTTACTGTTAAAAGATAAAAAAAAAAGGGATGATATGAGGTAAATGTACGTGTGACAAAAGCACATAAAATACATGGAAAATAGAAATTATCAATAAACAGGGATTTAATTCCTGTTCCTCATTGACAGTAGTTGTAGAGTCTTCCACAATGAACGAAACATTCATACTTTACAACGAGGTCAAGACAACCCCTAGCATCAACTTAAGGATGTTCACTTGCCATATTTTGGATTTTTTGTCAGATTTTCGGAATCCTCTGGTTTTATCCATTCGTATGCATTAAATTTTTTTGCCCATTGACCCCCATTTTTCTTTTTATAAATCTTTTATATGTATAATTATAAGCCATCTGTAAAAGTCTTACAAAATCTTTGTTATTTTTTAATAGTTTTTGAGAGCTTTAACTTGTCAATGATAAAGCTATGAAAAGTCAAGAGAAAACATTTCCCGCCAAAATTTCAATGGCTAATATCTCGAAAAATCCTTTATTTATCCCCTTTCAATATACACTAGTGTTATGAAAAGCTTGTTATTTTGAAACTGAGTAGCGAACTTCCTTAAGTGGTACTATTGATAAAAGATGAACCACAGTTTACCATCTAACCCCACCCACCTCTGAATGCCAACTTGTGCGATGCTTAAAGTCTGACACTAATCAATTTAAATAAATTACAAGTTCACTTTACTGATAGTGTTATCTCTTTGATCATTGTTTCTTTTCTTCATATTAGTCACAAACCTGTCGTCTTGCAGAACTTCTTCGTAATGTGTTTCTTCTTTCTCTTGAGTAACATCTTTTTCTACGTCCTCTTGGTCTTTTTCTTTCTCTTCCTTCTCTTGATCTTTTTCTTTCTTTACCTTCTCTTTCTCTTCCTCCTCATGATCGTTTTCTTGCTCTACCTTCTCTTGATCTTTTTCTTTCTCTACCTTCTCTTAATCTTTTGCTTTCCTATCCTTTTGTCTATCAACTCTGACAAGAGAAAAAATACATTGATAACTTGTGACAAATAAGAACTCTTAAACAACATGTAAACTTTCCAATTCGACATATTAAAGATAAAAAGATTTTTATATATATATAAAATGACGAAGGCCGTAATGGCCGAAATGTATGGAAAATTGTGTTATAGTTTTTATTATACAATCATATATATATGTCGAAAATAGTTGTTGCAGTACCACTGAAACTTGCATATATAAATGCATTGAAATGGGGTATTCAAGATTTCATTTTAAAACAAATGAAAACATATCTCATAAAACAGAAGCCAAATACTGCTACATACTTGTTTATAACAGGACTCTGGTCACTGTCATGACTGCTTATATTGATCTTATCATTCTCACTTTCACTACTCTCAGTACTGCTACTTTGGATGCTGTCAAAAAATAAGAAATTGTATTATTTCGGTCATTTTAAATGAATTGATGAAAACATAATACAACATAAACAATTCCGATGAGATGTCTTAAGGATGTATTAAGTTAAGGTTTTGTAATTATTTGTCAGATGTTTGGACTCTTTTTTTGTTTTTTCCTAAGATTTAGCCCCATATTACCCATTTTTTGGCATACAAGACTTCAAATAACCAGCTCATAAAAGGTTCCTAACAAAATTTGTAGATTTAATTTCTAATGTTAAAGACCAAAAAAATACATCTTTAATTCATTTGTGATAACAGTTACAAGTAATTTAAATTGTTTTAGACAAGTTTCAGTGTAAGAATGTATTATATAGATATAAGAAGATATGTGCTTACTAAGTGCCCTTCTTTCTACCACCTCGTCCTTTTCCTCTTCCACCTCTAATGCCTTTACCCCTTCCTCAATGTGGCCTGCCACAAGAAGTACCTCTTTAAATAATTAAAAAGTATATGTAATTTTTTAATCAGGATAATTTTTGGCAACATCTCAGTTTTTCTTTTTGTGTGATTAAATGTTTATGCTGTTGTCTCTTTTTTTATGTGTGCTTGACTGTTGTTATATTATTTCAAGTTATACATACGCACAGTAAATATTGGCAACTTATCGACTTGCAGAAGTCATTTGCTGCAACTTTTGATTCCATAAATTCATTTTCTCTTAAACATAGACTCATTCAACAGGTTCAAGTAATATTTTGTTTTCAAATTTTTCAAACTCATGAAACATTTAAGACCTCTATGATTAAATTAATTTTCAATTGTGTCTATAGTTTCTGAAAAGTATTTTTACACAAGAATTGTTGAACCTTATATTATATGATTATGGTAATATACTTAAGTATACTTAATTTAAATGCACATTGACTCTTTCATTTAAATTTTTGCTAATCTTTTTCTTTTCCTAAAGAACTAATTGCCTTCCTTATAATGTATATTGCGTAATTGTGGTATAACCCTTTATAGTTTCTAGTGATATAGAGATATGTTACCTGTTAGGTAGCGTCCTGGAAGGGATGCATGTTGCTTTAGTGGTTGGTTTCCTACAAAGTAAAATATAAATTTAATTCAGATCCCAACATTCACACAGTTATTACATTGACCATTGACTGATAGCTCAATACACTGTAAAAATAATTTATTTAAGCACAGGCCAAAAAACAACTTAATTTGTAATTGCAAGTAACCGAGCAATAAACATGATAAAATAACTCTTACCTGACAACACTAGATACTATCAAATAATCGAGACTTTTAGGGATGTACTTAGGTGATGTTTTGTAATTTTTATCAGATTTTTTCCTATGATACAGGGTAAAGTATTTTGCCCCATAACAACCATTTTTCTTTTCATATAAGACTTCAATCATTTTTTGTCAATAGCTCATATAAGGTCATTTCTTAAAATTTAAGCAGATTGTATGTAGACTTTTTCTAACGATTTTTAAACCCAAATAATACCAAGGCAAATATAAGGTAAAAGTCTTAGTCAGCCTTTTCCGCCATTTTTTAAAACTCAAATATCTTGAAAAGGAGCTACATAACCTATCAATATGTTCAGCTTATTTTATTCTGTAACTAATGCTCTTTCGACTTATCAATTTAAAATCCTTGAATTTCTCCTTAGTACATCCTTCAGATATTTCTACATTAAGTCCTTGTCTCTTTCTTGTTATAAAGGTATAGAACCACTTATTCCACACGTTAATTAAAGGTATGTTGAATTTTTCAGCACAAGTCAGGATAAGGTATAGTTTTGACATGAAATGACTGCTACTTTATTTAAACTTAAAACAAAGTAGCCATTAATACTCAAAATTGCAGAGTTTAACATAGAAAACAAAGGGCTATGAATTAATGGTTTTACACCTAAAGAGATGTTAATTTTAAATGATTTTTTACCTCTGTTTAAATGTTTCTTCATACAGTCTTTTCCTTGCTGTCTTTCTTTGTTCAAATTGCTGTTGTGCTTGTTGTGGTTCAATATGCTGTTGTTGTTGTTTAGGATGCTGTTCTGGTTTTTTATGCTGCCATTTTTTTTACACATTGTCTTTGAAAATAGTTTTTCCTTTACAAATCTTCAAAAGACTTTGGAGTGATGGCAAATTATTTGCTGCAACTTTTAAACTTTCATGGGAAAAAAGTGCATTAGCTAAGGAAAAAAAAGCTTTTTTCTTACTTTCTTCTTTGATTTCATGTGAAAAAAAAAGTTTTTTGTAAAATGCTGACATCCTCCATGGCATTATGTGCAGAAAAATCTTGCTGTAGGAAAAATGTAACAAAAAATTGTTGAGAATACGACAATAAACCAGGTTGTGTGAACAAAATAAAAATTTGGTATCAAGAAAACCAGAAACAAAAGTATTAATCTTCTCAATTTTTCCAACTGCTTCTAAAGCATTAAACAGAACATGGCAATCAAAAGATTTGATATTGTGTGAATTTGTGTCCATACAGACATATTCCACTTCCAATTTTCGAGAGAAAATCAATAAATGCATCTAAAGCACTAGATATGTCAGATGTTTCAACAATTTTCCATTGTGATGCATTCTACCATTTCGACCAGTTATGCCATTCACCTCTGATGCTTAGGGAGAAACAGGTATTTTTGGTCTGACATAACATTGCCACTGCTTATCTCTCAGACTGTGTTATGTGGGAGTTGCGACCTGTAATTAAACAAATGTTTGTTAATCACCGTCATAATTGCCATTTTGTAGAAACATAAAATGATCACACATAATTGAAGTGTCTACAGACAATGCTGATTACAGCATCATTACATTATACTCGTCCAACTTTTGTGGTCGCATAGATTAAATCTCATAATTAAATCCAACAATTACTAAAAATATGTACAAAATATAGGTTCTGTTTCTACGGAAAGGAATCATCACTTTCTGTAGATCTGAAACGATTGTCAACCCTAAAACAGGAAGAGGGTATTTGGTTTCATTTGAAAACAACTTACAACTTGCCTCTCATCATTATGAAATTACAAATCATTCCCATATTTAGAAGCTGAGAAATATGTGAAGGAAAATTTCTGGATGTATGAACAAAAGTAGGCAAATTGGTAATGCGGAGGCAAAAAAAAAAACCAACATAATGTAACATATAGCAAGATATCTATTAACAATCAGGTTTGATATATGAACTATTTTTGAACTAAAAAATATGTCTTTGAGACACAGGGTGTCTATCTATATATGAAACTGCAGATAAAAACTAACCATATCGCTCAGGCAGAAAATGTAGGTCTTAGTGACCTTAATAATAGTGAACCCTGTTGTACTACATGTACCTTAGACAAATCATGCATATTGAGCTATAAATAATTTCCTGTATGAAATTCATTTTTCTTTTAAGCTATGATTTGTAGTGCTCATAAAATAAAGCATATGCATTGGTATGCAATACAAATATTACGAGTACAGAGTGAAATGAAAACTCAAACTGTGTTGAAAATACTAGGGTCATGAGGGTTGATGCTTTGAAGATTCTTATGCAAGGTGCCAATATAATTACAATTTAAAACATGATCTGAACCAAACAAGAGGCTCTCAAGAGCCTGAATCGCTCACCTGTATTTCAGAGGAGAAGATTTTTAAATGTTAGCAAAATTGATGAACAAATTGTGTAAAATTGTCTTTAAAGGGCAATAACTCCTTAAGGGGTCAATTGACAATTATGGTCATATTAACTTTTTTGTAGATCTTACTTTGCTGAACATTATTGCTGCTTACAGTTTATATATATCTATAATAATATTCAAAATAATAACAAAAAACTGCAGAATTTTGTTAAAACTACCAATTCGGTGGCAGCAACCCAACAATGGGTTGTTCGATTCGTCTGAAAATTTCAGAGCTGATAGATCTTGACCAATTGAACAATTTTACCCCCATGTCAGATTTGCTCTAAAAGCTTTAGTTTTTGAGATATAAGCCAAAAACTGCATTTGACCCCTATGTTCTATTTTTAGCCATGGCGGCCATGTTTGTCGATGGATCAAAACTTGGGATACAATTTATAAACTAGATACCCTAAGGAACATTTAGTAAAGTTTAGAGGTATTTGGCCCAGTAGTATCAGAGGAGAAGATTTTTGAAATAGTTTACGATGACAGATGACAACAGACGACGACGGACGCCAAGTGATGGCATAAGCTCACATGGGGCCCTTCGGGCCCTGGTGAGCTAAAAAGTTGTTTAATGACTCTATTAAGGGGCTGGGGACAGAGGGTGTTTGCTGTTTGTCAACAAAAACAACATCCTTGTGTTATTCTAAGACTCTTTGTACTCAAAATAGGGTGGGTCTTTTCACCACCGAACACCCAAAAAAACCATCAACCACTGAGAAAATCAGTGATTTTATACAAGAAAACAGTAAAATCAATTAAATTACGTCTAATTTTTTAGATGTTTATGTGCATCATTTTTCGGGTAACAAGAATGATCGAATAACACCGTTATTATCCAAATAACACTTGTAATGACCGAATAACACTTGAAATTTTAATATTAGCACATATTGGTGACTTTTAAACATTGATTATTAAATAATATTATATTATGTGTGTATTTTATAACTTAAAAATGATTAACAGAAAGCAGGTAAGTTCATAAAGATCGTTTTAAATTTAGTGTGTACATCCAACATGGCGACCATTGTGATTTCCTTGGTCGCCATGTTGGATGTACACACTATATTTAAAATAATCTTTATGAACTTACCTGCTTTCTGTAAATCATTTTTAAGTTATAAAATACACACATAATATAATATTATTTATAAATCAATGTTTAAAAGTCACCAATATGTGCTAATATTAAAATTTCAAGTGTTATTCGGTCATTACAAGTGTTATTTGGATAATAACAGTGTTATTCGGTCTTTCGAGGTACCGTCATTTTTCTGTTAAAGTCGATTATCAATATAATCCATATAAAGGAGAGAAAAACGTCTCCGGATTCATCACTATTTTTCCGGATTACATTGTTTGTGTATAAGAATCATTTGACATCAATTACTGATGAAGGATATTAGTTACCCGAAATATTTAACATTTGTTCATGTCTCTTTTCTTGTTATTGATACAACTATTTTATAAAAGAAGAAAAAAAATGAAGAAAAAAAATTATTTGAGGTGTCCAGTGGTGGTTTGCAGAGTGGTAGTGTTATAGACTCTCCTTTTCTGTTCGATTTCTGGGGTGTTCGGTGGTGTTCGGTGGTGAAAAGACCTACCGCTTAAAATATACGGTCATAAACCGCACAAGTTCGTGCTTGTGTCAATTAATTTATTCCAGTCATGTTTTCGTACCAATGTGTTCCACGATTCTTGCGCTTTGGATATTATTCACAGTCCAAATTCCCTAACACAAAGTCATTGTATAAATAAAAAAATCTACAGTTTTCTAATACTGAAATTTGAGACATACCACGATTAGCGTTCTTGGGACACAGCCTATTACTCGTAAACCGAATATTTCATGCCCTTCTAGTAATCAATCTATATTCTCAGAAGATAATGTTGTCATCATTGAGCAGCAGAATATTTCGAATTAATCATTTTGGATATATTACTCGAGGAGAAATACGAAAACTGAAATTTGAAACAGGAAGTTCTCAATGAAACGAAATTATCGGCGGTTACCGGTAATGGAAATGAACAAAATACGGAAATCGTAAATCTTTAAAAAATCAAAAAAATCGGGGCGGGCGGGGATGAAAATCTATCAATTTATTTTAATTGGCCTAATTTTATTATCTCCCCTTTTTTATTTTTCAAGTGAAACCTTTTAAGACATAATTTTGAAAAATTCTATCAACAGCTTTAAAATTTAAAAATTTGGTTGGACCTCATATTCCAGGTTATTTGAATTATTCATATATGTTTACAGTTATCTAACTTAAAATAGTTTACTGCGACTTGACTATTTACCTTTACCTATTGTTCAATTGACAATACAATTGGGACATTTAAATTGACCAGTTGTTATTGTTAAGAGTTGAGTCTACCTTGATGCTACCTGTACTGTTTTTTTCTTATTCACCTAACTCAACCTTGCAGCATGCTTTTTTCCTGAAGTTTTTCTTCACCTAGGGTTATTCTATTATAAAATTGATAGGGAAGAACATATTATTGGTTTTCATTGTTTTAAATCCCCAATATAAATGATTAATTTAATTTTGACCAAAAAATCTAAATCAGTAAGAGATTTTCTTAACTGCATGTTAACATGTATGAAAATGAAAACTGTTTTTACATAATATATGAATCTTAACATTTTCAACCCTTATACATGGTATTGTCCAGTTGTCAGTGAAACAAGAAATAGCTATTCAGGTGTTTTCAGTTTCAGTTTTCAGATGGATATGTTATGCATTTCTTCAAATATCCGTTCAAATTTTTCATTTGGAATATTATTCAAAGTGTTTGAAATCTTTAATCAATGTGCATAATATATTGGGATTTATTTTATTTGAATTCACTTCTTAAGATGCCATATAATTTTGCTTCTTAAAATGTGACTTGTTTTTTTTAGAATGGATTGTCATGAAAGTATCAAGGAGGAAATAATTCATTCAAAATGTTTTGTGTGGCTTATACATGAAAAAGATATAATTTAGTTAATTTAAAAGGTAAAAAAAATCAAAACTGGAATGCAAGTAGAAGAAATAAGTTTATCCATGTTTCTGTGGCTTAAAATTTAAATGTGATTTTGAAAATAATCATTAAAAAATTCTGGACCTAATATGAAGATGATTCACCTGTTTAAATGTGATATATATTAGAAAATGAAGTAAAATGTGAATACAGTGGATATAGTCGAATCTAGTGATAAAGTGAAAAATAAAAGTAAAATATTCTAAAAAATTCATAATGTGAGAATAACAATTTTGAATGTGTTATTGGAAATAATCATTATAAGATTCTGGATCTTGTATTGTTTAATTGGGACATATTTCATGGAAAATGCAATAAAAACTGAATACTGTGGATCTAGTAAAATCGAATGCAAAATAAAAAAAAAAATATTCCAAAAAATGTGTAAAGTGAGGATAACTATTTTGAATGTGATATTGGAAATTATCAAAAATCACAAATTTCTGGATCTAATATAAAGACTCAGCACATGTTTAATTGGGATGTATATCATGGGAAAGTAAACAGAATTATACTATGGATATAGAAAAAAATCTAGCGATACAGTGAAAAATGTTAGAAAATATTCTAAAAAGTTAATAAAATTAGGAAAATATTTTAAAATGATTTCAAATAGTGAAACTGGAATACTGGATGGGATATCAAATATCAGTGTCAATAAATAAAAGTTTATTCATAACTATTATTTTTACCTTCACTATTTTTAAACACTTTGTACAAGGCTCATGTCAATAAGAATGGAACAAATGTCTAAATGAAGGAATGCACACACTTGTTCTGGTGTTTAATAATACTGGAAAATTATGGAAATTATGAAATAATTAAGATTTCCACAAGAGTAAAAAAAATATTTTGAGTTATCTCCCATTAGAAAAGGCCAAAGAGATAAAGAGGTCTTTTCAACAAAATAAAGGAAATCCAAGCACTCATAGTATTTGGCTATTAAAACATTAAGAGGAAATGTAGTGCATTATATGACCACTGTGTATCATCACCACCGGATAAAGGAAGTGGTGGAAAACAAATGTGAAGTCAGGTAAGGTCAAATTCTTCTTATTTTCATTATATTCTTCATTTTGCTGACAAGTAAAGTTTTTTTGATAGTGATTATATATAATGTAGCTACTATTTAGTGCTGATTATGATCCTTAATTGTTGGTCTCTCTCTTCAAATTGTCAGAATCAGATATGGTGGTTCTTTAATAGTCATGACAGTGCTACAATTGTACAATTACAAATGTAGGATGTAACATATGGTCCGGGAACACAGTTATCGTCCTTTGATTTTCGTTGTCCACGAATATAGTCCCTAGTGTGGACAATGTGCTACTTACAATTTTGTTTTATACCCTTTCCAAATTTATTTCTTCATGTTTTATGCCTCAAATAGCAAGTAGGGGGATGAAATTACACTGTAAAAAAATTTGGGTCATGAATTTTTAAGTAAAGTAGTGATTTGGTCCAGCTAAAAAAGGTTAAAAATTAGTATTTCGGAAGCTTTCAAAAGAATTCAAAACCCCCTTAACATAAAATTGTCCATATTTTGAGTTAGAGCTGATGAAGTTTTCTATAATTTTGATATAATTTGTCCCACAAGTAGTACAACACCATGTAAAGATATTATTGAGAAAGCGCAGGTGGGATTTTTTCAATATTCATTTATTGTCTAAAAGAAATGCACTACGAAATAACTGTGTTCTCGGGCCATATGGCCCTTCAAAAAAAATAATTATTTTAAAAATCAAACATTAAAGTGCCATGAGCAAACAAGCATTTCTCTTTTAAGTCTCACCACTTCTCCCTTTGAAATATCAGTTTCTAAAAGAATCACTTCAAGTAAAAATATACTTATCTTTCTATGCTCTTGCATCTGTGCCTGGCTTGGTCTGTGACATAGACATCCTCGGGGGTACTCTGCAACAGAAACAAGAAGTATATATTAGTTTCATATTGAAAACACAGATGATAGGGGCACTTCAAGTAAAAACATACTTATTTTTATGTGTTCTTGCATCTGTACCTTGGCTTGGTCTGTGGTGTCCACATCCGGGTCAGGTACTCTGAAAGAAAAACAAAAAGTGTATATTAGTTTCATATTGACCACACCGATGGAGGGGGGCACTGCAAGTCAGAAAAAATACTTATCTCTTTCTGTTTCCTGCATCTGTGCCTTTGCCTTGGGTTTCCGCGGCCTCCACCTCCGGGTCAGGTACTCTGAAAGAAAAACAAAAAGTGTATATTAGTTTCATATCGACCACACCGATGGAGGGGGGCACTGCAAGTCAGAAAAAATAGTTATCTCTTGCTGTTTCCTGCATCTGTGCCTTTGCCTTGGGTCCGCGGCCTCCACCTCCGGGTCAGGTACTCTGAAAGAAAAACAAAAAGTGTATATTAGTTTCATATCGACCACACCGATGGAGGGGGGCACTGCAAGTCAGAAAAAATACTTATCTCTTGCTGTTTCCTGCATCTGTGCCTTTGCCTTTGGTCCGCGGCCTCCACCTCCGGGTCAGGTACTCTGAAAGAAAAACAAAAAGTGTATATTAGTTTCTTATCGACCACACCGATGGAGGGGGGCACTGCAAGTCAGAAAAAATACTTATCTCTTGCTGTTTCCTGCATCTGTGCCTTCTCCTTGGGTCTGCGGCCTCCACCTCCAGGTCAGGTACTCTGAAAGAAAAACAAAAAGTGTATATTAGTTTCATATCGACCACACCGATGGAGGGGGGCACTGCAAGTCAGAAAAAATACTTATCTCTTGCTGTTTCCTGCATCTGTGCCTTTGCCTTGGGTTCCGCGGCCTCCACCTCCGGGTCACGTACTCTGAAAGAAAAGCAAAAAGTGTATATTAGTTTCATATCGACCACACCGATGGAGGGGGCACTGCAAGTCAGAAAAAATACTTATCTCTTGCTGTTTCCTGCATCTGTGCCTTTGCCTTGGGTTCCGCGGCCTCCACCTCCGGGTCAGGTACTCTGAAAGAAAAACAAAAAGTGTATATTAGTTTCATATCGACCACACCGATGGAGGGGGGCACTGCAAGTCAGAAAAAATACTTATCTCTTGCTGTTTCCTGCATCTGTGCCTTTGCCTTGGGTTTCTGCCGCCTCCACCTCCGGGTCAGGTACTCTGAAAGAAAAACAAAAAGTGTATATTAGTTTCATATCGACCACACCGATGGAGGGGGGCACTGCAAGTCAGAAAAAATACTTATCTCTTGCTGTTTCCTGCATCTGTGCCTTTGCCTTGGGTTTCTGCCGCCTCCACCTCCGGGTCAGGTACTCTGAAAGAATCAAAGAGCTGAAAGCTCTGAGGAAAAATGACGCCACTGTCTCTAATATTGTGATATTTTATATGCAAGTCTTGATTTTCACATACCGTAATTAGTTCAACATTCCAACATGTCTCATAAGCATATAATTGATATTCGTATATGTGTGTGTTATGTGAAGATGACAACTGGCTGTTTTTTTAGTACAAATGTATAGGTCAAGACTACCTGAATGATCTACAGTATCCAATGACTACTGGCTGTTTTTTTCTATAAATAAATAGGTCAAGACTACCACAATGATCTACAATATCCAATGACTACTGGCTGTTCTTTTGTACTAATAAATAGGTCAAGACTATTTGAATGATCTACAATATCCAATGACTACTGGCTGTTCTTTTGTACATATAAATAAAGACTACCTGAATGATCTAAAGTATTCTAAGTAATGTGATTTTTGTCTTGCAATTACATTTTTCTAAATCAAGAATATAGACTACTAGTATCCTTTTCAAACCAAATGATTATGAAGAGCCTGTTGTTATCAAGCGCTTATACCCCACATACTCATTAAATAAGTTACTAGTGACCTAGTTATTTCTGTTACTTGAAGCAAATTATATTTCTGTAGATTTAGACAATAGCATAATATCGTTTTACTAGTTTTATTTCACCTTGAAGATTAGACAAATAGGGATACTCCTTTGATTTTTTATTTCATGTCAGTCAGGTCGCTTTATATGAAACTTGAAACCACTTCTCTGCCATATTGTTATTTCATAACATATCTGCCCTTGACCATGTTGACCCATGTAATTGATATTCATTCTTTAACCATATATCATAGTCAGTTAGTTTTTATACGACCGCAAAAAATTTTTTGTGGTCGTATATTGGTATGACGTTGGCGTCGTCGTCGTCCGAAGACGCATTAGTTTTCGCACTCTAACTTTAGTTTAAGTAAATGGATCTCTATGAAATTTTACCATAAGGTTCAATACAACAAAAGGAAGGTGGGGATTGATTTTGGGGGTTATGGTACCAACAGTTAAGGAATTAGGGGCCAAAAAGGGGCCAAAAATAAGCATTTTCTAGTTTCCAGACAATAACTGTGGAACGGTGTATGGATCTCTCTGAAATTATACTACAAGTTTCCATACCACAAAGGGATGGTTAGGATTTGCTTTGGGGGGTTATGGCTCAAACCGTTTAAGAATTAGGGGCAAAAAAGGGGGAAAAACAAGGTTGTCCTGGTTAATGGACAAAAACTTTAGTACAAAACATAATTTAAAGCAGTGTAAGGGAGATAAATCAAATACATCATTGAAATTATCTCCCTTACACTGCTTTTAAATTATGTATAAAGTAATGGTTAATGACCAATTAAGATAATTTAAAACAGTGTAAGGGAGGTAATCCAAATACAACGTTTTGGTTACTTCCCTTACACTGCTTTTAAATTATGTTTAAAGAAATGCATATTTATAAAGGAAGACCAGTAAAAATATCTGCAAATGTTGCATCTTTTTTTTTTACAAAAAAATCCATATGAAAGATTTGACACTATATTTTAAATTCTATTATAAAATAGATTAAGTTAGCACTATGGTAAATTTAAATGGGTAATTATGGTTTGGGGAAAAAAAGGGGGTGGGGGGTAAAAAGAAATTGTGGGGGGTAAATTTTTTCTCTTTTCTGATTTCAGAAATTAAAAAGAATTATTCAAATATTATTTTTTTTTCAAATTTCAAATATTGAAAAATTTCAAGAAGTAATCTTTAATTGCACAGTATGGCGCATTAGATTTGTAAAATCCTTGACCACATTTATTTATTTGTTAGCTGAATCTAACCGTGTATTTAGATTTTTAATTTTGGATCCAGTTTTCAAATTGGTCTACATTAAGTCCAAAGGGTCCAAAATTAAACTTTGTTTGATTTTAACAAAAATTGAATATATGGGGTTCTTTGATATGCTGAATCTAAACATGTATTTAGATTTTTGATTTTTGGCCCAGTTTTCAAGTTGGTCCAAATTGGGCTCCAAAATTAAACTTTGTTTGATTTCAACAAAAATTAAATATATGGGGTTCTTTGATATGCTGAATCTAACCATGTATTTAGATTTTTTATTTGTGGACCCCGCTATCAAATTGGTTCATATTGAGGTCAAAAGGGTCCAAAATTAAACTTTGTTTGATTTCATCAAAAATTGAATTATTGGGGTTCTTTGATATGCCAAATCTAACCGTGTATTTAGATTTTTAATTTTGGGTCCCGTTTTTTAAATTGGTCTACATTAAGGTCCAAAGGGTCCAAAATTAAACTTAGTTTGATTTTAACAAAAATTGAATTCTTGGGGTTCTTTGATATGCTGAATCTAAACATGTGTTTAGATTTTTTATTATGGGCCCAGTTTTCAAGTTGGTCCAAGTTGGGGTCCAAAATTAAACTTTGTTTGATTTCAACAAAAATTGAATATATGGGGTTCTTTGATATGCTGAATCTAACCATGTATTTTGATTTTGGACATTGGACCATAATAGGTAAATTAAAAAAATTGAAGTTCTTAGACCACATTCTTTCTGTGTCAGAAACCTATGCTGTGTCAAATATTTAATCACAATCCAAATTCAGAGCTGTATCAAGCTTGAATGTTGTGTCCATACTTGCCCCAACTGTTCAGGGTTCGACCTCTGCGGTCGTATCAAGCTGCGCCCAGCGAAGCATTTTATTGATTTTGCACTCCCACACCACCTTTCAGGTCAAATGTCTGTCTCCATTTAAGTTAATGACATTGAACAATCATGGTATTAAACACAATTCCAATAGTGATAATGCTGTTCTAGTAGGTCACCATATATTCAACTCGGGTAGCATAATACTAGCATTCCAGTTATTGAAATTTGTGTCAGATTAGAACAATGATCTAGACCTTTAGGAATGGATCTTACAATTTAATATGGAGCTATAGTATGGGACCCCTACACGGTAACAAAAAAAAAAACAAGCTTGAAAAGATACGTCAAGCGGCAAAATCTATCACCAGAAATTACAAGGCAAGAGAGGATGGACGGGATACGTCTCTAAAATGCTTGCCTAACTGGAACTACAACAAGATCTCCAGACAAGACGAACAAGGAGTTGAAGCCAGAAGTTAATATTTATGTAAAAAGTAGTTGAGGGGCTGATTCCCGCTATTGAACCATACTGTCATTCTATAATATTATTGCGTAAGTATTTCTGTATTGTCCTTGTTATTGGTCCATGTCTTGGTGTATTGGTCTGAGGCGAAGCCGAAGGCCAATACTGCTGGCCGAGGACCAACAATAAGGCCAATACAGAAATACATGTAAAGAGTATCTATATTAATTAACTAGTGTTACAATATTTTTTTATTTCATTTCACAAGAGATAAACATTTTTACCTTGAAGTGGAACTATCCAAATCTCAGTTTCTTTTCATAAGATGCAATATCTAATGATTTGGTGCCGTTTCCATGCATCTTCAGCCTTTTCTCATCTGATGAATTTTTCTACCCTTTCCAGTCACTATAAAGTGTTACAACTTTAATTTAGACACAACACATAAATAGTAATTGGAAAGGTACTGCCATTGCATGTGTAATGCAAATATATTTAAAAAAAAAATAATGTAAGAGTTGAAATTGATACAACTATCCATAGGCCAATTGACCAAAGAACGAAGATTTGCGCAATTACAGAATGCATATGCCTGGTTCGGGTTTAAAAATAAAAGACCGTTTACAAAACATGAGAAGCGAAAGTGAACAGTAAAAATCGACATGATGAAATTATGAGATCGTCAAGAAATGAACTTTGTGATAATTTACTCGTTCCCTAAACCTGAAATAATTCCATCGTCTACTTTCAAAATGCTTTTCAAATGAATGGGACCGTCTTTAACCTAAAATATATGCCATACTGAACGTTTCAGCTTGTTTATGGTGAGTAAATAAAAACTGCGTCGTACAAACAACTGTTTACTTTCAGTTTGAGTTTATCGTGACTTACGATCTAAAAACTAGAGACGTTCCGAAATCCTGTTTTGGCCGGATCAGAACTCGGCCAATACGGAAAAAAAATCTGTATTGGCCGAGTTGACATCTTATATTGCATATGCAGTTTTCATCATTTTAAGTACAATAACAGTGTAGTTAATTAATAATGATACAGTTACAGACTCTGCTGCTATAACTTTGTGAACAAAGATTCATACGCACCGCGTGGGTATAACCGTATTACAAATTTCCGATTATTAAAATCTTCGTAAATCTTGATAAAGACCAGTTTCTATCCAATGGATATCAAAATGATTCCGATTATTACTTTTTTAATGATTGTAAAGTTGAAATGGCATGAAAGGCTGACATTATTTAGGAGAACTATTTTGTCTAGCGATTGCTGATCATTGGAGGGTAAAAAGTCCAACACCATAACAAAACGGATCTATTTATCATATATACATACCGATTGTTTACGATTGTAAGACATGTGCATAAAAGTGAAAGCTCGAATAAATATGAAAAATATAAAAAAGGGATAGCTCCAAATACCATTTAATAACAAAAAACATATGGACAGGTCAAGATATCTTTTTGGTAAATAAAATAACGTATGTAAACTGGTTCCCGTCCGACTACAACACTTTAACAAAGACTTTGTTCGAGTGTAGCGTAATACAAGCAGATTCCAGTTAGTATGTAAAATAGTAAATATGAAACCGAGTGCGGTAGGCGGAGGCATAATCAACTTCCGTTAGTTCTGGTCAATGGTATCGGAAACATGCCGCTGATAGCGTCATTTTCCAAAAACAAAAAGTGTATATTAGTTTCATATCGACCACACCGATGGAGGGGGGCACTGCAAGTCAGAAAAAATACTTATCTCTTGCTGTTTCCTGCATCTGTGCCTTTGCCTTGGGTTTCTGCGGCCTCCACCTCCAAGTCAGGTACTCTGAAAGAAAAACAAAAAGTGTATATTAGTTTCATATCGACCACACCGATGGAGGGGGGCACTGCAAGTCAGAAAAAATACTTATCTCTTGCTGTTTCTTGCATCTGTGCCTTTGCCTTGGGTTTCTGCGGCCTCCACCTCCGGGTCAGGTACTCTGAAAGAAAAACAAAAAGTGTATATTAGTTTCATATCGACCACACCGATGGAGGGGGGCACTGCAAGTCAGAAAAAATACTTATCTCTTGCTGTTTCCTGCATCTGTGCCTTTGCCTTGGGTTTCTGCGGCCTCCACCTCCGGGTCAGGTACTCTGAAAGAAAAACAAAAAGTGTATATTAGTTTCATATCGACCACACCGATGGAGGGGGGCACTGCAAGTCAGAAAAAATACTTATCTCTTGCTGTTTCCTGCATCTGTGCCTTTGCCTTGGGTTCCGCCGCCTCCACCTCTGGGTCAGGTACTCTGAAAGAAAAACAAAAAGTGTATATTAGTTTCATATCGACCACACCGATGGAGGGGGGCACTGCAAGTCAGAAAAAATACTTATCTCTTGCTGTTTCCTGCATCTGTGCCTTTGCCTTGGGTTTCTGCGGCCTCCACCTCCGGGTCAGGTACTCTGAAAGAAAAACAAAAAGTGTATATTAGTTTCATATCGACCACACCGATGGAGGGGGGCACTGCAAGTCAGAAAAAAAAATACTTATCTCTTGCTGATTCCTGCATCTGTGCCTTTGCCTTGGGTTTCTGCGGCCTCCACCTCCGGGTCAGGTACTCTGAAAGAAAAACAAAAAGTGTATATTAGTTTCATATTGACCACACCGATGGAGGGGGGCACTGCAAGTCAGAAAAAATACTTATCTCTTGCTGTTTCCTGCATCTGTGCCTTTGCCTTGGGTTCCGCGGCCTCCACCTCCATGTCAGGTACTCTGAAAGAAAAACAAAAAGTGTATATTAGTTTCATATCGACCATACCGATGGAGGGGGGCACTGCAAGTCAGAAAAAATACTTATCTCTTGCTGTTTCCTGCATCTGTGCCTTTGCCTTGGGTTCCGCCGCCTCCACCTCTGGGTCAGGTACTCTGAAAGGAAAACAAAAAGTGTATATTAGTTTCATATCGACCACACCGATGGAGGGGGCACTGCAAGTCAGAAAAAATACTTATCTCTTGCTGTTTCCTGCATCTGTGCCTTTGCCTTGGGTTTCTGCGGCCTCCACCTCCGGGTCAGGTACTCTGAAAGAAAAACAAAAAGTGTATATTAATTTCATATCGACCACACCGATGGAGGGGGGCACTGCAAGTCAGAAAAAATACTTATCTCTTGCTGTTTCCTGCATCTGTGCCTTTGCCTTGGGTTTCTGCGGCCTCCACCTCCGGGTCAGGTACTCTGAAAGAAAAACAAAAAGTGTATATTAGTTTCATATCGACCACACCGATGGAGGTGGGCACTGCAATTCAGAAAAAATACTTATCTCTTGCTGTTTCCTGCATCTGTGCCTTTGCCTTGGGTTTCTGCGGCCTCCACCTCCAGGTCAGGTACTCTGAAAGAAAAACAAAAAGTGTATATTAGTTTCATATCGACCACACCGATAGAGGGGGGCACTGCAAGTCAGAAAAAATACTTATCTCTTGCTGTTTCCTGCATCTGTGCCTTTGCCTTGGGTTCCTCGGCCTCCACCTCCAGGTCAGGTACTCTGAAAGAAAAATAAAAAGTGTATATTAGTTTCATATCGACCACACCGATGGAGGGGGGCACTGCAAGTCAGAAAAAATACTTATCTCTTGCTGTTTCCTGCATCTGTGCCTTTGCCTTGGGTTTCTGCCGCCTCCACCTCCGGGTCAGGTACTCTGAAAGAAAAACAAAAAGTGTATATTAGTTTCATATCGACCACACCGATGGAGGGGGGCACTGCAAGTCAGAAAAAATACTTATCTCTTGCTGTTTCCTGCATCTGTGCCTTTGCCTTGGTATCCGCAGCCTCCACCTCCGGGTCAGGTACTCTGAAAGAAAAACAAAAAGTGTATATTAGTTTCATATCGACCACACCGATGGAGGGGGGCACTGCAAGTCAGAAAAAATACTTATCTCTTGCTGTTTCCTGCATCTGTGCCTTTGCCTTGGGTTCCACGGCCTCCACCTCCGGGTCAGGTACTCTGAAAGAAAAACAAAAAGTGTATATTAGTTTCATATCGACCACACCGATGGAGGGGGGCACTGCAAGTCAGAAAAAATACTTATCTCTTGCTGTTTCCTGCATCTGTGCCTTTGCCTTGGGTTTCTGCGGCCTCCACCTCCAGGTCAGGTACTCTGAAAGAAAAACAAAAAGTGTATATTAGTTTCATATCAACCACACAGATAGAGGGGGGCACTGCAAGTCAGAAAAAATACTTATCTCTTGCTGTTTCCTGCATCTGTGCCTTTGCCTTGGGTTCCTCGGCCCCCACCTCCGGGTCAGGTACTCTGAAAGAAAAAATAAAAAGTGTATATTAGTTGCATATCGACCACACCGATGGAGGGGGGCACTGCAAGTCAGAAAAAATACTTATCTCTTGCTGTTTCCTGCATCTGTGCCTTTGCCTTGGGTTTCTGCGGCCTCCACCTCCGGGTCAGGTACTCTGAAAGAAAAACAAAAAGTGTATATTAATTTCATATCGACCACACCGATGGAGGGGGGCACTGCAAGTCAGAAAAAATACTTATCTCTTGCTGTTTCCTGCATCTGTGCCTTTGCCTTGGGTTTCTGCGGCCTCCACCTCCGGGTCAGGTACTCTGAAAGAAAAACAAAAAGTGTATATTAGTTTCATATCGACCACACCGATGGAGGTGGGCACTGCAATTCAGAAAAAATACTTATCTCTTGCTGTTTCCTGCATCTGTGCCTTTGCCTTGGGTTTCTGCGGCCTCCACCTCCAGGTCAGGTACTCTGAAAGAAAAACAAAAAGTGTATATTAGTTTCATATCGACCACACCGATAGAGGGGGGCACTGCAAGTCAGAAAAAATACTTATCTCTTGCTGTTTCCTGCATCTGTGCCTTTGCCTTGGGTTCCTCGGCCTCCACCTCCAGGTCAGGTACTCTGAAAGAAAAATAAAAAGTGTATATTAGTTTCATATCGACCACACCGATGGAGGGGGGCACTGCAAGTCAGAAAAAATACTTATCTCTTGCTGTTTCCTGCATCTGTGCCTTTGCCTTGGGTTTCTGCCGCCTCCACCTCCGGGTCAGGTACTCTGAAAGAAAAACAAAAAGTGTATATTAGTTTCATATCGACCACACCGATGGAGGGGGGCACTGCAAGTCAGAAAAAATACTTATCTCTTGCTGTTTCCTGCATCTGTGCCTTTGCCTTGGTATCCGCAGCCTCCACCTCCGGGTCAGGTACTCTGAAAGAAAAACAAAAAGTGTATATTAGTTTCATATCGACCACACCGATGGAGGGGGGCACTGCAAGTCAGAAAAAATACTTATCTCTTGCTGTTTCCTGCATCTGTGCCTTTGCCTTGGTATCCACAGCCTCCACCTCCGGGTCAGGTACTCTGAAAGAAAAACAAAAAGTGTATATTAGTTTCATATCGACCACACCGATGGAGGGGGGCACTGCAAGTCAGAAAAAATACTTATCTCTTGCTGTTTCCTGCATCTGTGCCTTTGCCTTGGGTTCCACGGCCTCCACCTCCGGGTCAGGTACTCTGAAAGAAAAACAAAAAGTGTATATTAGTTTCATATCGACCACACCGATGGAGGGGGGCACTGCAAGTCAGAAAAAATACTTATCTCTTGCTGTTTCCTGCATCTGTGCCTTTGCCTTGGTATCCGCAGCCTCCACCTCCGGGTCAGGTACTCTGAAAGAAAAACAAAAAGTGTATATTAGTTTCATATCGACCACACCGATGGAGGGGGGCACTGCAAGTCAGAAAAAATACTTATCTCTTGCTGTTTCCTGCATCTGTGCCTTTGCCTCGGGTTTCTGCCGCCTCCACCTCCGGGTCAGGTACTCTGAAAGAAAAACAAAAAGTGTATATTAGTTTCATATCGACCACACCGATGGAGGGGGGCACTGCAAGTCAGAAAAAATACTTATCTCTTGCTGTTTCCTGCATCTGTGCCTTTGCCTTGGTATCCGCAGCCTCCACCTCCGGGTCAGGTACTCTGAAAGAAAAACAAAAAGTGTATATTAGTTTCATATCGACCACACCGATGGAGGGGGGGGCACTGCAAGTCAGAAAAAATACTTATCTCTTGCTGTTTCCTGCATCTGTGCCTTTGCCTTGGGTTCCACCGCCTTCACCTCCGGGTCAGGTACTCTGAAAGAAAAACAAAAAGTGTATATTAGTTTCATATCGACCACACCGATGGAGGGGGGCACTGCAAGTCAGAAAAAATACTTATCTCTTGCTGTTTCCTGCATCTGTGCCTTTGCCTTGGTATCTGCAGCCGCCACCTCCGGGTCAGGTACTCTGAAAGAAAAACAAAAAGTGTATATTAGTTTCATATCGACCACACCGATGGAGGGGGGCACTGCAAGTCAGAAAAAATACTTATCTCTTGCTGTTTCCTGCATCTGTGCCTTTGCCTTGGGTTCCACGGCCTCCACCTCCGGGTCAGGTACTCTGAAAGAAAAACAAAAAGTGTATATTAGTTTCATATCGACCACACCGATGGAGGGGGGCACTGCAAGTCAGAAAAAATACTTATCTCTTGCTGTTTCCTGCATCTGTGCCTTTACCTTGGGTTTCTGCAGCCTCCACCTCCGGGTCAGGTACTCTGAAAGAAAAACAAAAAGTGTATATTAGTTTCATATCGACCACACCGATGGAGGGGGGCACTGCAAGTCAGAAAAAATACTTATCTCTTGCTGTTTCCTGCATCTGTGCCTTTGCCTTGGGTTTCTGCGGCCTCCACCTCCGGGTCAGGTACTCTGAAAGAAAAACAAAAAGTGTATATTAGTTTCATATCGACCACACCGATGGAGGGGGGCACTGCAAGTCAGAAAAAATACTTATCTCTTGCTGTTTCCTGCATCTGTGCCTTTGCCTTGGGTTTCTGCGGCCTCCACCTCCGGGTCAGGTACTCTGAAAGAAAAACAAAAAGTGTATATTAGTTTCATATCGACCACACCGATGGAGGGGGGCACTGCAAGTCAGAAAAAATACTTATCTCTTGCTGTTTCCTGCATCTGTGCCTTTGCCTTGGGTTTCTGCCGCCTCCACCTCCGGGTCAGGTACTCTGAAAGAAAAACAAAAAGTGTATATTAGTTTCATATCGACCACACCGATGGAGGGGGGCACTGCAAGTCAGAAAAAATACTTATCTCTTGCTGTTTCCTGCATCTGTGCCTTTGCCTTGGTATCCGCGGCCTCCACCTCCGGGTCAGGTACTCTGAAAGAAAAACAAAAAGTGTATATTAGTTTCATATCGACCACACCGATGGAGGGGGGCACTGCAAGTCAGAAAAAATACTTATCTCTTGCTGTTTCCTGCATCTGTGCCTTTGCCTCGGGTTTCTGGCGCCTCCACCTCCGGGTCAGGTACTCTGAAAGAAAAACAAAAAGTGTATATTAGTTTCATATCGACCACACCGATGGAGGGGGGCACTGCAAGTCAGAAAAAATACTTATCTCTTGCTGTTTCCTGCATCTGTGCCTTTGCCTTGGTATCCGCAGCCTCCACCTCCGGGTCAGGTACTCTGAAAGAAAAACAAAAAGTGTATATTAGTTTCATATCGACCACACCGATGGAGGGGGGCACTGCAAGTCAGAAAAAATAAAAAATACTTATCTCTTGCTGTTTCCTGCATCTGTGCCTTTGCCTTGGGTTTCTGCGGCCTCCACCTCCAGGTCAGGTACTCTGAAAGAAAAACAAAAAGTGTATATTAGTTTCATATCGACCACACCGATGGAGGGGGGCACTGCCAGTCAGAAAAAATACTTATCTCTTGCTGTTTCCTGCATCTGTGCCTTTGCCTTGGGTTCCGCGGCCTCCACCTCCGGGTCAGGTACTCTGAAAGAAAAACAAAAAGTGTATATTAGTTTCATATCGACCACACCGATGGAGGGGGGCACTGCAAGTCAGAAAAAATACTTATCTCTTGCTGTTTCCTGCATCTGTGCCTTTGCCTTGGGTTCCACGGCCTCCACCTCCGGGTCAGGTACTCTGAAAGAAAAACAAAAAGTGTATATTAGTTTCATATCGACCACACCGATGGAGGGGGGCACTGCAAGTCAGAAAAAATACTTATCTCTTGCTGTTTCCTGCATCTGTGCCTTTGCCTTGGGTTTCTGCAGCCTCCACCTCCAGGTCAGGTACTCTGAAAGAAAAACAAAAAGTGTATATTAGTTTCATATCGACCACACCGATGGAGGGGGGCACTGCAAGTCAGAAAAAATACTT
This sequence comes from Mytilus californianus, assembly GCF_021869535.1. Taxonomy (NCBI): domain Eukaryota; kingdom Metazoa; phylum Mollusca; class Bivalvia; order Mytilida; family Mytilidae; genus Mytilus; species Mytilus californianus. The sequence continues at coordinate 22,330,280 of NW_026262679.1, read as the reverse complement.
ATCTCTTGCTGTTTCCTGCATCTGTGCCTTTGCCTTGGGTTTCTGCGGCCTCCACCTCCGGGTCAGGTACTCTGAAAGAAAAACAAAAAGTGTATATTAGTTTCATATCGACCACACCGATGGAGGGGGGCACTGCAAGTCAGAAAAAATACTTATCTCTTGCTGTTTCCTGCATCTGTGCCTTTGCCTTGGGTTCCGCGGCCTCCACCACCGGGTCAGGTACTCTGAAAGAAAAACAAAAAGTGTATATTAGTTTCATATCGACCACACTGATGGAGGGGGGCACTGCAAGTCAGAAAAAATACTTATCTCTTGCTGTTTCCTGCATCTGTGCCTTTGCCTTGGGTTCCGCGGCCTCCACCTCCATGTCAGGTACTCTGAAAGAAAAACAAAAAGTGTATATTAGTTTCATATCGACCACACCAATGGAGGGGGGCACTGCAAGTCAGAAAAAATACTTATCTCTTGCTGTTTCCTGCATCTGTGCCTTTGCCTTGGGTTTCTGCGGCCTCCACCTCCGAGTCAGGTACTCTGAAAGAAAAACAAAAAGTGTATATCAGTTTCATATCGACCACACTGATGGAGGGGGGCACTGCAAGTCAGAAAAAATACTTATCTCTTGCTGTTTCTTGCATCTGTGCCTTTGCCTTGGGTTCCGCGGCCTCCACCTCCGGGTCAGGTACTCTGAAAGAAAAACAAAAAGTGTATATTAGTTTCATATCGACCACACCGATGGAGGGGGGCACTGCAAGTCAGAAAAAATACTTATCTCTTGCTGTTTCCTGCATCTGTGCCTTTGCCTTGGGTTTCTGCGGCCTCCACCTCCAGGTCAGGTACTCTGAAAGAAAAACAAAAAATGTATATTAGTTTCATATCGACCACACCGATGGAGGGGGGCACTGCAAGTCAGAAAAAATACTTATCTCTTGCTGTTTCTTGCATCTGTGCCTTTGCCTTGGGTTTCTGCGGCCTCCACCTCCGGGTCAGGTACTCTGAAAGAAAAACAAAAAATTTATATTAGTTTCATATCGACCACACCGATGGAGGGGGGCACTGCAAGTCAGAAAAAATACTTATCTCTTGCTGTTTCCTGCATCTGTGCCTTTGCCTTGGGTTTCTGCGGCCTCCACCTCCAGGTCAGGTACTCTGAAAGAAAAACAAAAAGTGTATATTAGTTTCATATCGACCACACCGATGGAGGGGGGCACTGCAAGTCAGAAAAAATACTTATCTCTTGCTGTTTCCTGCATCTGTGCCTTTGCCTTGGGTTTCTGCGGCCTCCACCTCCAGGTCAGGTACTCTGAAAGAAAAACAAAAAGTGTATATTAGTTTCATATCGACCACACCGATGGAGGGGGGCACTGCAAGTCAGAAAAAATACTTATCTCTTGCTGTTTCCTGCATCTGTGCCTTTGCCTTGGGTTTCTGCCGCCTCCACCTCCGGGTCAGGTACTCTGAAAGAAAAACAAAAAGTGTATATTAGTTTCATATCGACCACACCGATGGAGGGGGGCACTGCAAGTCAGAAAAAATACTTATCTCTTGCTGTTTCCTGCATCTGTGCCTTTGCCTTGGTATCCGCGGCCTCCACCTCCGGGTCAGGTACTCTGAAAGAAAAACAAAAAGTGTATATTAGTTTCATATCGACCACACCGATGGAGGGGGGCACTGCAAGTCAGAAAAAATACTTATCTCTTGCTGTTTCCTGCATCTGTGCCTTTGCCTCGGGTTTCTGGCGCCTCCACCTCCGGGTCAGGTACTCTGAAAGAAAAACAAAAAGTGTATATTAGTTTCATATCGACCACACCGATGGAGGGGGGCACTGCAAGTCAGAAAAAATACTTATCTCTTGCTGTTTCCTGCATCTGTGCCTTTGCCTTGGTATCCGCAGCCTCCACCTCCGGGTCAGGTACTCTGAAAGAAAAACAAAAAGTGTATATTAGTTTCATATCGACCACACCGATGGAGGGGGGGGCACTGCAAGTCAGAAAAAATACTTATCTCTTGCTGTTTCCTGCATCTGTGCCTTTGCCTTGGGTTCCACGGCCTTCACCTCCGGGTCAGGTACTCTGAAAGAAAAACAAAAAGTGTATATTAGTTTCATATCGACCACACCGATGGAGGGGGGCACTGCAAGTCAGAAAAAATACTTATCTCTTGCTGTTTCCTGCATCTGTGCCTTTGCCTTGGTATCTGCAGCCTCCACCTCCGGGTCAGGTACTCTGAAAGAAAAACAAAAAGTGTATATTAGTTTCATATCGACCACACCGATGGAGGGGGGCACTGCAAGTCAGAAAAAATACTTATCTCTTGCTGTTTCCTGCATCTGTGCCTTTGCCTTGGGTTCCACGGCCTCCACCTCCGGGTCAGGTACTCTGAAAGAAAAACAAAAAGTGTATATTAGTTTCATATCGACCACACCGATGGAGGGGGGCACTGCAAGTCAGAAAAAATACTTATCTCTTGCTGTTTCCTGCATCTGTGCCTTTGCCTTGGGTTTCTGCAGCCTCCACCTCCGGGTCAGGTACTCTGAAAGAAAAACAAAAAGTGTATATTAGTTTCATATCGACCACACCGATGGAGGGGGGCACTGCAAGTCAGAAAAAATACTTATCTCTTGCTGTTTCCTGCATCTGTGCCTTTGCCTTGGGTTTCTGCGGCCTCCACCTCCGGGTCAGGTACTCTGAAAGAAAAACAAAAAGTGTATATTAGTTTCATATCGACCACACCGATGGAGGGGGGCACTGCAAGTCAGAAAAAATACTTATCTCTTGCTGTTTCCTGCATCTGTGCCTTTGCCTTGGGTTTCTGCGGCCTCCACCTCCGGGTCAGGTACTCTGAAAGAAAAACAAAAAGTGTATATTAGTTTCATATCGACCACACCGATGGAGGGGGGCACTGCAAGTCAGAAAAAATACTTATCTCTTGCTGTTTCCTGCATCTGTGCCTTTGCCTTGGGTTCCACCGCCTCCACCTCTGGGTCAGGTACTCTGAAAGAAAAACAAAAAGTGTATATTAGTTTCATATCAACCACACCGATGGAGGGGGGCACTGCAAGTCAGAAAAAATACTTATCTCTTGCTGTTTCCTGCATCTGTGCCTTTGCCTTGGGTTTCTGCGGCCTCCACCTCCGGGTCAGGTACTCTGAAAGAAAAACAAAAAGTGTATATTAGTTTCATATCGACCACACTGATGGAGGGGGGCACTGCAAGTCAGAAAAAATACTTATCTCTTGCTGTTTCCTGCATCTGTGCCTTTGCCTTGGGTTCCGCGGCCTCCACCTCCGGGTCAGGTACTCTGAAAGAAAAACAAAAAGTGTATATTAGTTTCATATCGACCACACCGATGGATGGGGGCACTTCAAGTCAGAAAAAATACTTATCTCTTGCTGTTTCCTGCATCTGTGCCTTTGCCTTGGGTTCCGCCGCCTCCACCTCTGGGTCAGGTACTCTGAAAGAAAAACAAAAAGTGTATATTAGTTTCATATCGACCACACCGATGGAGGGGGGCACTGCAAGTCAGAAAAAATACTTATCTCTTGCTGTTTCCTGCATCTGTGCCTTTGCCTTGGGTTCCACGGCCTCCACCTCCGGGTCAGGTACTCTGAAAGAAAAACAAAAAGTGTATATTAGTTTCATATCGACCACACCGATGGAGGGGGGCACTGCAAGTCAGAAAAAATACTTATCTCTTGCTGTTTCCTGCATCTGTGCCTTTGCCTTGGGTTCCACGGCCTCCACCTCCGGGTCAGGTACTCTGAAAGAAAAACAAAAAGTGTATATTAGTTTCATATCGACCACACCGATGGAGGGGGGCACTGCAAGTCAGAAAAAATACTTATCTCTTGCTGTTTCCTGCATCTGTGCCTTTGCCTTGGGTTTCTGCGGCCTCCACCTCCGGGTCAGGTACTCTGAAAGAAAAACAAAAAGTGTATATTAGTTTCATATCGACCACACCGATGGAGGGGGGCACTGCAAGTCAGAAAAAATACTTATCTCTTGCTGTTTCCTGCATCTGTGCCTTTGCCTTGGGTTTCTGCGGCCTCCACCTCCGGGTCAGGTACTCTGAAAGAAAAACAAAAAGTGTATATTAGTTTCATATCGACCACACCGATGGAGGGGGGCACTGCAAGTCAGAAAAAATACTTATCTCTTGCTGTTTCCTGGATCTGTGCCTTTGCCTTGGGTTTCTGCGGCCTCCACCTCCGGGTCAGGTACTCTGAAAGAAAAACAAAAAGTGTATATTAGTTTCATATCGACCACACCGATGGAGGGGGGCACTGCAAGTCAGAAAAAATACTTATCTCTTGCTGTTTCCTGCATCTGTGCCTTTGCCTTGGGTTCCGCCGCCTCCACCTCTGGGTCAGGTACTCTGAAAGAAAAACAAAAAGTGTATATTAGTTTCATATCGACCACACCGATGGAGGGGGGCACTGCAAGTCAGAAAAAATACTTATCTCTTGCTGTTTCCTGCATCTGTGCCTTTGCCTTGGGTTTCTGCGGCCTCCACCTCCGGGTCAGGTACTCTGAAAGAAAAACAAAAAGTGTATATTAGTTTCATATCGACCACACTGATGGAGGGGGGCACTGCAAGTCAGAAAAAATACTTATCTCTTGCTGTTTCCTGCATCTGTGCCTTTGCCTTGGGTTCCGCGGCCTCCACCTCCGGGTCAGGTACTCTGAAAGAAAAACAAAAAGTGTATATTAGTTTCATATCGACCACACCGATGGATGGGGGCACTTCAAGTCAGAAAAAATACTTATCTCTTGCTGTTTCCTGCATCTGTGCCTTTGCCTTGGGTTCCGCCGCCTCCACCTCTGGGTCAGGTACTCTGAAAGAAAAACAAAAAGTGTATATTAGTTTCATATCAACCACACCGATGGAGGGGGGCACTGCAAGTCAGAAAAAATACTTATCTCTTGCTGTTTCCTGCATCTGTGCCTTTGCCTCGGGTTTCTGGCGCCTCCACCTCCGGGTCAGGTACTCTGAAAGAAAAACAAAAAGTGTATATTAGTTTCATATCGACCACACCGATGGAGGGGGGCACTGCAAGTCAGAAAAAATACTTATCTCTTGCTGTTTCCTGCATCTGTGCCTTTGCCTTGGTATCCGCAGCCTCCACCTCCGGGTCAGGTACTCTGAAAGAAAAACAAAAAGTGTATATTAGTTTCATATCGACCACACCGATGGAGGGGGGGGCACTGCAAGTCAGAAAAAATACTTATCTCTTGCTGTTTCCTGCATCTGTGCCTTTGCCTTGGGTTCCACGGCCTTCACCTCCGGGTCAGGTACTCTGAAAGAAAAACAAAAAGTGTATATTAGTTTCATATCGACCACACCGATGGAGGGGGGCACTGCAAGTCAGAAAAAATACTTATCTCTTGCTGTTTCCTGCATCTGTGCCTTTGCCTTGGTATCTGCAGCCGCCACCTCCGGGTCAGGTACTCTGAAAGAAAAACAAAAAGTGTATATTAGTTTCATATCGACCACACCGATGGAGGGGGGCACTGCAAGTCAGAAAAAATACTTATCTCTTGCTGTTTCCTGCATCTGTGCCTTTGCCTTGGGTTCCACGGCCTCCACCTCCGGGTCAGGTACTCTGAAAGAAAAACAAAAAGTGTATATTAGTTTCATATCGACCACACCGATGGAGGGGGGCACTGCAAGTCAGAAAAAATACTTATCTCTTGCTGTTTCCTGCATCTGTGCCTTTGCCTTGGGTTTCTGCAGCCTCCACCTCCGGGTCAGGTACTCTGAAAGAAAAACAAAAAGTGTATATTAGTTTCATATCGACCACACCGATGGAGGGGGGCACTGCAAGTCAGAAAAAATACTTATCTCTTGCTGTTTCCTGCATCTGTGCCTTTGCCTTGGGTTTCTGCGGCCTCCACCTCCGGGTCAGGTACTCTGAAAGAAAAACAAAAAGTGTATATTAGTTTCATATCGACCACACCGATGGAGGGGGGCACTGCAAGTCAGAAAAAATACTTATCTCTTGCTGTTTCCTGCATCTGTGCCTTTGCCTTGGGTTTCTGCGGCCTCCACCTCCGGGTCAGGTACTCTGAAAGAAAAACAAAATGTGTATATTAGTTTCATATCGACCACACCGATGGAGGGGGGCACTGCAAGTCAGAAAAAATACTTATCTCTTGCTGTTTCCTGCATCTGTGCCTTTGCCTTGGGTTCCACCGCCTCCACCTCTGGGTCAGGTACTCTGAAAGAAAAACAAAAAGTGTATATTAGTTTCATATCGACCACACCGATGGAGGGGGGCACTGCAAGTCAGAAAAAATACTTATCTCTTGCTGTTTCCTGCATCTGTGCCTTTGCCTTGGGTTTCTGCGGCCTCCACCTCCGGGTCAGGTACTCTGAAAGAAAAACAAAAAGTGTATATTAGTTTCATATCGACCACACTGATGGAGGGGGGCACTGCAAGTCAGAAAAAATACTTATCTCTTGCTGTTTTCTGCATCTGTGCCTTTGCCTTGGGTTCCACCGCCTCCACCTCCGGGTCAGGTACTCTGAAAGAAAAACAAAAAGTGTATATTAGTTTCATATCGACCACACCGATGGATGGGGGCACTTCAAGTCAGAAAAAATACTTATCTCTTGCTGTTTCCTGCATCTGTGCCTTTGCCTTGGGTTCCGCCGCCTCCACCTCTGGGTCAGGTACTCTGAAAGAAAAACAAAAAGTGTATATTAGTTTCATATCGACCACACCGATGGAGGGGGGCACTGCAAGTCAGAAAAAATACTTATCTCTTGCTGTTTCCTGCATCTGTGCCTTTGCCTTGGTATCTGCAGCCGCCACCTCCGGGTCAGGTACTCTGAAAGAAAAACAAAAAGTGTATATTAGTTTCATATCGACCACACCGATGGAGGGGGGCACTGCAAGTCAGAAAAAATACTTATCTCTTGCTGTTTCCTGCATCTGTGCCTTTGCCTTGGGTTCCACGGCCTCCACCTCCGGGTCAGGTACTCTGAAAGAAAAACAAAAAGTGTATATTAGTTTCATATCGACCACACCGATGGAGGGGGGCACTGCAAGTCAGAAAAAATACTTATCTCTTGCTGTTTCCTGCATCTGTGCCTTTGCCTTGGGTTTCTGCAGCCTCCACCTCCGGGTCAGGTACTCTGAAAGAAAAACAAAAAGTGTATATTAGTTTCATATCGACCACACCGATGGAGGGGGGCACTGCAAGTCAGAAAAAATACTTATCTCTTGCTGTTTCCTGCATCTGTGCCTTTGCCTTGGGTTTCTGCGGCCTCCACCTCCGGGTCAGGTACTCTGAAAGAAAAACAAAAAGTGTATATTAGTTTCATATCGACCACACCGATGGAGGGGGGCACTGCAAGTCAGAAAAAATACTTATCTCTTGCTGTTTCCTGCATCTGTGCCTTTGCCTTGGGTTTCTGCGGCCTCCACCTCCGGGTCAGGTACTCTGAAAGAAAAACAAAAAGTGTATATTAGTTTCATATCGACCACACCGATGGAGGGGGGCACTGCAAGTCAGAAAAAATACTTATCTCTTGCTGTTTCCTGCATCTGTGCCTTTGCCTTGGGTTCCACCGCCTCCACCTCTGGGTCAGGTACTCTGAAAGAAAAACAAAAAGTGTATATTAGTTTCATATCGACCACACCGATGGAGGGGGGCACTGCAAGTCAGAAAAAATACTTATCTCTTGCTGTTTCCTGCATCTGTGCCTTTGCCTTGGGTTTCTGCGGCCTCCACCTCCGGGTCAGGTACTCTGAAAGAAAAACAAAAAGTGTATATTAGTTTCATATCGACCACACTGATGGAGGGGGGCACTGCAAGTCAGAAAAAATACTTATCTCTTGCTGTTTCCTGCATCTGTGCCTTTGCCTTGGGTTCCACCGCCTCCACCTCCGGGTCAGGTACTCTGAAAGAAAAACAAAAAGTGTATATTAGTTTCATATCGACCACACCGATGGATGGGGGCACTTCAAGTCAGAAAAAATACTTATCTCTTGCTGTTTCCTGCATCTGTGCCTTTGCCTTGGGTTCCGCCGCCTCCACCTCTGGGTCAGGTACTCTGAAAGAAAAACAAAAAGTGTATATTAGTTTCATATCGACCACACCGATGGAGGGGGGCACTGCAAGTCAGAAAAAATACTTATCTCTTGCTGTTTCCTGCATCTGTGCCTTTGCCTTGGGTTCCACGGCCTCCACCTCCGGGTCAGGTACTCTGAAAGAAAAACAAAAAGTGTATATTAGTTTCATATCGACCACACCGATGGAGGGGGGCACTGCAAGTCAGAAAAAATACTTATCTCTTGCTGTTTCCTGCATCTGTGCCTTTGCCTTGGTATCTGCAGCCGCGACCTCCGGGTCAGGTACTCTGAAAGAAAAACAAAAAGTGTATATTAGTTTCATATTGACCACACCGATGGAGGGGGGCACTGCAAGTCAGAAAAAATACTTATCTCTTGCTGTTTCCTGCATCTGTGCCTTTGCCTTGGGTTCCACGGCCTCCACCTCCGGGTCAGGTACTCTGAAAGAAAAACAAAAAGTGTATATTAGTTTCATATCGACCACACCGATGGAGGGGGGCACTGCAAGTCAGAAAAAATACTTATCTCTTGCTGTTTCCTGCATCTGTGCCTTTGCCTTGGGTTTCTGCGGCCTCCACCTCCGGGTCAGGTACTCTGAAAGAAAAACAAAAAGTGTATATTAGTTTCATATCGACCACACCGATGGAGGGGGGCACTGCAAGTCAGAAAAAATACTTATCTCTTGCTGTTTCCTGCATCTGTGCCTTTGCCTTGGGTTTCTGCGGCCTCCACCTCCGGGTCAGGTACTCTGAAAGAAAAACAAAAAGTGTATATTAGTTTCATATCGACCACACCGATGGAGGGGGGCACTGCAAGTCAGAAAAAATACTTATCTCTTGCTGTTTCCTGGATCTGTGCCTTTGCCTTGGGTTTCTGCGGCCTCCACCTCCGGGTCAGGTACTCTGAAAGAAAAACAAAAAGTGTATATTAGTTTCATATCGACCACACCGATGGAGGGGGGCACTGCAAGTCAGAAAAAATACTTATCTCTTGCTGTTTCCTGCATCTGTGCCTTTGCCTTGGGTTCCGCCGCCTCCACCTCCGGGTCAGGTACTCTGAAAGAAAAACAAAAAGTGTATATTAGTTTCATATCGACCACACCGATGGAGGGGGGCACTGCAAGTCAGAAAAAATACTTATCTCTTGCTGTTTCCTGCATCTGTGCCTTTGCCTTGGGTTTCTGCGGCCTCCACCTCCGGGTCAGGTACTCTGAAAGAAAAACAAAAAGTGTATATTAGTTTCATATCGACCACACCGATGGAGGGGGGCACTGCAAGTCAGAAAAAATACTTATCTCTTGCTGTTTCCTGGATCTGTGCCTTTGCCTTGGGTTTCTGCGGCCTCCACCTCCGGGTCAGGTACTCTGAAAGAAAAACAAAAAGTGTATATTAGTTTCATATCGACCACACCGATGGAGGGGGGCACTGCAAGTCAGAAAAAATACTTATCTCTTGCTGTTTCCTGCATCTGTGCCTTTGCCTTGGGTTCCGCCGCCTCCACCTCTGGGTCAGGTACTCTGAAAGAAAAACAAAAAGTGTATATTAGTTTCATATCGACCACACCGATGGAGGGGGGCACTGCAAGTCAGAAAAAATACTTATCTCTTGCTGTTTCCTGCATCTGTGCCTTTGCCTTGGGTTTCTGCGGCCTCCACCTCCGGGTCAGGTACTCTGAAAGAAAAACAAAAAGTGTATATTAGTTTCATATCGACCACACTGATGGAGGGGGGCACTGCAAGTCAGAATAAATACTTATCTCTTGCTGTTTCCTGCATCTGTGCCTTTGCCTTGGGTTCCGCGGCCTCCACCTCCGGGTCAGGTACTCTGAAAGAAAAACAAAAAGTGTATATTAGTTTCATATCGACCACACCGATGGATGGGGGCACTTCAAGTCAGAAAAAATACTTATCTCTTGCTGTTTCCTGCATCTGTGCCTTTGCCTTGGGTTCCGCCGCCTCCACCTCTGGGTCAGGTACTCTGAAAGAAAAACAAAAAGTGTATATTAGTTTCATATCAACCACACCGATGGAGGGGGGCACTGCAAGTCAGAAAAAATACTTATCTCTTGCTGTTTCCTGCATCTGTGCCTTTGCCTTGGGTTTCTGCGGCCTCCACCTCCAGGTCAGGTACTCTGAAAGAAAAACAAAAAGTGTATATTAGTTTCATATCGACCACACCGATGGAGGGGGGCACTGCAAGTCAGAAAAAATACTTATCTCTTGCTGTTTCCTGCATCTGTGCCTTTGCCTTGGGTTTCTGCGGCCTCCACCTCCGGGTCAGGTACTCTGAAAGAAAAACAAAAAGTGTATATTAGTTTCATATCGGCCACACCGATGGAGGGGGGCACTGCAAGTCAGAAAAAATACTTATCTCTTGCTGTTTCCTGCATCTGTGCCTTTGCCTTGGGTTTCTGCCGCCTCCACCTCCGGGTCAGGTACTCTGAAAGAAAAACAAAAAGTGTATATTAGTTTCATATCGACCACACCGATAGAGGGGGGCACTGCAAGTCAGAAAAAATACTTATCTCTTGCTGTTTCCTGCATCTGTGCCTTTACCTTGGTATCCACAGCCTCCACCTCCGGGTCAGGTACTCTGAAAGAAAAACAAAAAGTGTATATTAGTTTCATATCGACCACACCGATGGAGGGGGGCACTGCAAGTCAGAAAAAATACTTATCTCTTGCTGTTTCCTGCATCTGTGCCTTTGCCTTGGGTTCCACGGCCTCCACCTCCGGGTCAGGTACTCTGAAAGAAAAACAAAAAGTGTATATTAGTTTCATATCGGCCACACCGATGGAGGGGGGCACTGCAAGTCAGAAAAAATACTTATCTCTTGCTGTTTCCTGCATCTGTGCCTTTGCCTTGGGTTTCTGCCGCCTCCACCTCCGGGTCAGGTACTCTGAAAGAAAAACAAAAAGTGTATATTAGTTTCATATCGACCACACCGATGGAGGGGGGCACTGCAAGTCAGAAAAAATACTTATCTCTTGCTGTTTCCTGCATCTGTGCCTTTGCCTTGGTATCCACAGCCTCCACCTCCGGGTCAGGTACTCTGAAAGAAAAACAAAAAGTGTATATTAGTTTCATATCGACCACACCGATGGAGGGGGGCACTGCAAGTCAGAAAAAATACTTATCTCTTGCTGTTTCCTGCATCTGTGCCTTTGCCTTGGGTTCCACGGCCTCCACCTCCGGGTCAGGTACTCTGAAAGAAAAACAAAAAGTGTATATTAGTTTCATATCGACCACACCGATGGAGGGGGGCACTGCAAGTCAGAAAAAATACTTATCTCTTGCTGTTTCCTGCATCTGTGCCTTTGCCTTGGTATCCGCAGCCGCCACCTCCGGGTCAGGTACTCTGAAAGAAAAACAAAAAGTGTATATTAGTTTCATATCGACCACACCGATGGAGGGGGGCACTGCAAGTCAGAAAAAATACTTATCTCTTGCTGTTTCCTGCATCTGTGCCTTTGCCTTGGGTTCCACGGCCTCCACCTCCGGGTCAGGTACTCTGAAAGAAAAACAAAAAGTGTATATTAGTTTCATATCGACCACACCGATGGAGGGGGGCACTGCAAGTCAGAAAAAATACTTATCTCTTGCTGTTTCCTGCATCTGTGCCTTTGCCTTGGGTTCCACGGCCTCCACCTCCGGGTCAGGTACTCTGAAAGAAAAACAAAAAGTGTATATTAGTTTCATATCGACCACACCGATGGAGGGGGGCACTGCAAGTCAGAAAAAATACTTATCTCTTGCTGTTTCCTGCATCTGTGCCTTTGCCTTGGGTTTCTGCGGCCTCCACCTCCGGGTCAGGTACTCTGAAAGAAAAACAAAAAGTGTATATTAGTTTCATATCGACCACACCGATGGAGGGGGGCACTGCAAGTCAGAAAAAATACTTATCTCTTGCTGTTTCCTGCATCTGTGCCTTTGCCTTGGGTTTCTGCGGCCTCCACCTCCGGGTCAGGTACTCTGAAAGAAAAACAAAAAGTGTATATTAGTTTCATATCGACCACACCGATGGAGGGGGGCACTGCAAGTCAGAAAAAATACTTATCTCTTGCTGTTTCCTGGATCTGTGCCTTTGCCTTGGGTTTCTGCGGCCTCCACCTCCGGGTCAGGTACTCTGAAAGAAAAACAAAAAGTGTATATTAGTTTCATATCGACCACACCGATGGAGGGGGGCACTGCAAGTCAGAAAAAATACTTATCTCTTGCTGTTTCCTGCATCTGTGCCTTTGCCTTGGGTTCCGCCGCCTCCACCTCTGGGTCAGGTACTCTGAAAGAAAAACAAAAAGTGTATATTAGTTTCATATCGACCACACCGATGGAGGGGGGCACTGCAAGTCAGAAAAAATACTTATCTCTTGCTGTTTCCTGCATCTGTGCCTTTGCCTTGGGTTTCTGCGGCCTCCACCTCCGGGTCAGGTACTCTGAAAGAAAAACAAAAAGTGTATATTAGTTTCATATCGACCACACCGATGGAGGGGGGCACTGCAAGTCAGAAAAAATACTTATCTCTTGCTGTTTCCTGCATCTGTGCCTTTGCCTTGGGTTTCTGCGGCCTCCACCTCCGGGTCAGGTACTCTGAAAGAAAAACAAAAAGTGTATATTAGTTTCATATCGACCACACCGATGGAGGGGGGCACTGCAAGTCAGAAAAAATACTTATCTCTTGCTGTTTCCTGCATCTGTGCCTTTGCCTTGGGTTCCACCGCCTCCACCTCTGGGTCAGGTACTCTGAAAGAAAAACAAAAAGTGTATATTAGTTTCATATCGACCACAACGATGGAGGGGGGCACTGCAAGTCAGAAAAAATACTTATCTCTTGCTGTTTCCTGCATCTGTGCCTTTGCCTTGGGTTTCTGCGGCCTCCACCTCCGGGTCAGGTACTCTGAAAGAAAAACAAAAAGTGTATATTAGTTTCATATCGACCACACTGATGGAGGGGGGCACTGCAAGTCAGAAAAAATACTTATCTCTTGCTGTTTCCTGCATCTGTGCCTTTGCCTTGGGTTCCACCGCCTCCACCTCCGGGTCAGGTACTCTGAAAGAAAAACAAAAAGTGTATATTAGTTTCATATCGACCACACCGATGGATGGGGGCACTTCAAGTCAGAAAAAATACTTATCTCTTGCTGTTTCCTGCATCTGTGCCTTTGCCTTGGGTTCCGCCGCCTCCACCTCTGGGTCAGGTACTCTGAAAGAAAAACAAAAAGTGTATATTAGTTTCATATCGACCACACCGATGGAGGGGGGCACTGCAAGTCAGAAAAAATACTTATCTCTTGCTGTTTCCTGCATCTGTGCCTTTGCCTTGGGTTCCGCCGCCTCCACCTCTGGGTCAGGTACTCTGAAAGAAAAACAAAAAGTGTATATTAGTTTCATATCGACCACACCGATGGAGGGGGGCACTGCAAGTCAGAAAAAATACTTATCTCTTGCTGTTTCCTGCATCTGTGCCTTTGCCTTGGGTTCCACGGCCTCCACCTCCGGGTCAGGTACTCTGAAAGAAAAACAAAAAGTGTATATTAGTTTCATATCGACCACACCGATGGAGGGGGGCACTGCAAGTCAGAAAAAATACTTATCTCTTGCTGTTTCCTGCATCTGTGCCTTTGCCTTGGTATCCGCAGCCGCCACCTCCGGGTCAGGTACTCTGAAAGAAAAACAAAAAGTGTATATTAGTTTCATATCGACCACACCGATGGAGGGGGGCACTGCAAGTCAGAAAAAATACTTATCTCTTGCTGTTTCCTGCATCTGTGCCTTTGCCTTGGGTTCCACGGCCTCCACCTCCGGGTCAGGTACTCTGAAAGAAAAACAAAAAGTGTATATTAGTTTCATATCGACCACACCGATGGAGGGGGGCACTGCAAGTCAGAAAAAATACTTATCTCTTGCTGTTTCCTGCATCTGTGCCTTTGCCTTGGGTTCCACGGCCTCCACCTCCGGGTCAGGTACTCTGAAAGAAAAACAAAAAGTGTATATTAGTTTCATATCGACCACACCGATGGAGGGGGGCACTGCAAGTCAGAAAAAATACTTATCTCTTGCTGTTTCCTGCATCTGTGCCTTTGCCTTGGGTTTCTGCGGCCTCCACCTCCGGGTCAGGTACTCTGAAAGAAAAACAAAAAGTGTATATTAGTTTCATATCGACCACACCGATGGAGGGGGGCACTGCAAGTCAGAAAAAATACTTATCTCTTGCTGTTTCCTGCATCTGTGCCTTTGCCTTGGGTTTCTGCGGCCTCCACCTCCGGGTCAGGTACTCTGAAAGAAAAACAAAAAGTGTATATTAGTTTCATATCGACCACACCGATGGAGGGGGGCACTGCAAGTCAGAAAAAATACTTATCTCTTGCTGTTTCCTGGATCTGTGCCTTTGCCTTGGGTTTCTGCGGCCTCCACCTCCGGGTCAGGTACTCTGAAAGAAAAACAAAAAGTGTATATTAGTTTCATATCGACCACACCGATGGAGGGGGGCACTGCAAGTCAGAAAAAATACTTATCTCTTGCTGTTTCCTGCATCTGTGCCTTTGCCTTGGGTTCCGCCGCCTCCACCTCTGGGTCAGGTACTCTGAAAGAAAAACAAAAAGTGTATATTAGTTTCATATCGACCACACCGATGGAGGGGGGCACTGCAAGTCAGAAAAAATACTTATCTCTTGCTGTTTCCTGCATCTGTGCCTTTGCCTTGGGTTTCTGCGGCCTCCACCTCCGGGTCAGGTACTCTGAAAGAAAAACAAAAAGTGTATATTAGTTTCATATCGACCACACCGATGGAGGGGGGCACTGCAAGTCAGAAAAAATACTTATCTCTTGCTGTTTCCTGCATCTGTGCCTTTGCCTTGGGTTTCTGCGGCCTCCACCTCCGGGTCAGGTACTCTGAAAGAAAAACAAAAAGTGTATATTAGTTTCATATCGACCACACCGATGGAGGGGGGCACTGCAAGTCAGAAAAAATACTTATCTCTTGCTGTTTCCTGCATCTGTGCCTTTGCCTTGGTATCCGCAGCCGCCACCTCCGGGTCAGGTACTCTGAAAGAAAAACAAAAAGTGTATATTAGTTTCATATCGACCACACCGATGGAGGGGGGCACTGCAAGTCAGAAAAAATACTTATCTCTTGCTGTTTCCTGCATCTGTGCCTTTGCCTTGGGTTCCACGGCCTCCACCTCCGGGTCAGGTACTCTGAAAGAAAAACAAAAAGTGTATATTAGTTTCATATCGACCACACCGATGGAGGGGGGCACTGCAAGTCAGAAAAAATACTTATCTCTTGCTGTTTCCTGGATCTGTGCCTTTGCCTTGGGTTTCTGCGGCCTCCACCTCCGGGTCAGGTACTCTGAAAGAAAAACAAAAAGTGTATATTAGTTTCATATCGACCACACCGATGGAGGGGGGCACTGCAAGTCAGAAAAAATACTTATCTCTTGCTGTTTCCTGCATCTGTGCCTTTGCCTTGGGTTTCTGCGGCCTCCACCTCCGGGTCAGGTACTCTGAAAGAAAAACAAAAAGTGTATATTAGTTTCATATCGACCACACCGATGGAGGGGGGCACTGCAAGTCAGAAAAAATACTTATCTCTTGCTGTTTCCTGGATCTGTGCCTTTGCCTTGGGTTTCTGCGGCCTCCACCTCCGGGTCAGGTACTCTGAAAGAAAAACAAAAAGTGTATATTAGTTTCATATCGACCACACCGATGGAGGGGGGCACTGCAAGTCAGAAAAAATACTTATCTCTTGCTGTTTCCTGCATCTGTGCCTTTGCCTTGGGTTCCGCCGCCTCCACCTCTGGGTCAGGTACTCTGAAAGAAAAACAAAAAGTGTATATTAGTTTCATATCGACCACACCGATGGAGGGGGGCACTGCAAGTCAGAAAAAATACTTATCTCTTGCTGTTTCCTGCATCTGTGCCTTTGCCTTGGGTTTCTGCGGCCTCCACCTCCGGGTCAGGTACTCTGAAAGAAAAACAAAAAGTGTATATTAGTTTCATATCGACCACACCGATGGAGGGGGGCACTGCAAGTCAGAAAAAATACTTATCTCTTGCTGTTTCCTGCATCTGTGCCTTTGCCTTGGGTTTCTGCGACCTCCACCTCCGGGTCAGGTACTCTGAAAGAAAAACAAAAAGTGTATATTAGTTTCATATCGACCACACCGATGGAGGGGGGCACTGCAAGTCAGAAAAAATACTTATCTCTTGCTGTTTCCTGCATCTGTGCCTTTGCCTTGGGTTCCACCGCCTCCACCTCTGGGTCAGGTACTCTGAAAGAAAAACAAAAAGTGTATATTAGTTTCATATCGACCACACCGATGGAGGGGGGCACTGCAAGTCAGAAAAAATACTTATCTCTTGCTGTTTCCTGCATCTGTGCCTTTGCCTTGGGTTTCTGCGGCCTCCACCTCCGGGTCAGGTACTCTGAAAGAAAAACAAAAAGTGTATATTAGTTTCATATCGACCACACCGATGGATGGGGGCACTTCAAGTCAGAAAAAATACTTATCTCTTGCTGTTTCCTGCATCTGTGCCTTTGCCTTGGGTTCCGCCGCCTCCACCTCTGGGTCAGGTACTCTGAAAGAAAAACAAAAAGTGTATATTAGTTTCATATCGACCACACCGATGGAGGGGGGCACTGCAAGTCAGAAAAAATACTTATCTCTTGCTGTTTCCTGCATCTGTGCCTTTGCCTTGGGTTCCACGGCCTCCACCTCCGGGTCAGGTACTCTGAAAGAAAAACAAAAAGTGTATATTAGTTTCATATCGACCACACCGATGGAGGGGGGCACTGCAAGTCAGAAAAAATACTTATCTCTTGCTGTTTCCTGCATCTGTGCCTTTGCCTTGGTATCTGCAGCCGCCACCTCCGGGTCAGGTACTCTGAAAGAAAAACAAAAAGTGTATATTAGTTTCATATCGACCACACCGATGGAGGGGGGCACTGCAAGTCAGAAAAAATACTTATCTCTTGCTGTTTCCTGCATCTGTGCCTTTGCCTTGGGTTCCACGGCCTCCACCTCCGGGTCAGGTACTCTGAAAGAAAAACAAAAAGTGTATATTAGTTTCATATCGACCACACCGATGGAGGGGGGCACTGCAAGTCAGAAAAAATACTTATCTCTTGCTGTTTCCTGCATCTGTGCCTTTGCCTTGGGTTTCTGCGGCCTCCACCTCCGGGTCAGGTACTCTGAAAGAAAAACAAAAAGTGTATATTAGTTTCATATCGACCACACCGATGGAGGGGGGCACTGCAAGTCAGAAAAAATACTTATCTCTTGCTGTTTCCTGCATCTGTGCCTTTGCCTTGGGTTTCTGCGGCCTCCACCTCCGGGTCAGGTACTCTGAAAGAAAAACAAAAAGTGTATATTAGTTTCATATCGACCACACCGATGGAGGGGGGCACTGCAAGTCAGAAAAAATACTTATCTCTTGCTGTTTCCTGGATCTGTGCCTTTGCCTTGGGTTTCTGCGGCCTCCACCTCCGGGTCAGGTACTCTGAAAGAAAAACAAAAAGTGTATATTAGTTTCATATCGACCACACCGATGGAGGGGGGCACTGCAAGTCAGAAAAAATACTTATCTCTTGCTGTTTCCTGCATCTGTGCCTTTGCCTTGGGTTTCTGCGGCCTCCACCTCCGGGTCAGGTACTCTGAAAGAAAAACAAAAAGTGTATATTAGTTTCATATCGACCACACCGATGGAGGGGGGCACTGCAAGTCAGAAAAAATACTTATCTCTTGCTGTTTCCTGGATCTGTGCCTTTGCCTTGGGTTTCTGCGGCCTCCACCTCCGGGTCAGGTACTCTGAAAGAAAAACAAAAAGTGTATATTAGTTTCATATCGACCACACCGATGGAGGGGGGCACTGCAAGTCAGAAAAAATACTTATCTCTTGCTGTTTCCTGCATCTGTGCCTTTGCCTTGGGTTCCGCCGCCTCCACCTCTGGGTCAGGTACTCTGAAAGAAAAACAAAAAGTGTATATTAGTTTCATATCGACCACACCGATGGAGGGGGGCACTGCAAGTCAGAAAAAATACTTATCTCTTGCTGTTTCCTGCATCTGTGCCTTTGCCTTGGGTTTCTGCGGCCTCCACCTCCGGGTCAGGTACTCTGAAAGAAAAACAAAAAGTGTATATTAGTTTCATATCGACCACACTGATGGAGGGGGGCACTGCAAGTCAGAATAAATACTTATCTCTTGCTGTTTCCTGCATCTGTGCCTTTGCCTTGGGTTCCGCGGCCTCCACCTCCGGGTCAGGTACTCTGAAAGAAAAACAAAAAGTGTATATTAGTTTCATATCGACCACACCGATGGATGGGGGCACTTCAAGTCAGAAAAAATACTTATCTCTTGCTGTTTCCTGCATCTGTGCCTTTGCCTTGGGTTCCGCCGCCTCCACCTCTGGGTCAGGTACTCTGAAAGAAAAACAAAAAGTGTATATTAGTTTCATATCAACCACACCGATGGAGGGGGGCACTGCAAGTCAGAAAAAATACTTATCTCTTGCTGTTTCCTGCATCTGTGCCTTTGCCTTGGGTTTCTGCGGCCTCCACCTCCAGGTCATGTACTCTGAAAGAAAAACAAAAAGTGTATATTAGTTTCATATCGACCACACCGATGGAGGGGGGCACTGCAAGTCAGAAAAAATACTTATCTCTTGCTGTTTCCTGCATCTGTGCCTTTGCCTTGGGTTTCTGCGGCCTCCACCTCCGGGTCAGGTACTCTGAAAGAAAAACAAAAAGTGTATATTAGTTTCATATCGGCCACACCGATGGAGGGGGGCACTGCAAGTCAGAAAAAATACTTATCTCTTGCTGTTTCCTGCATCTGTGCCTTTGCCTTGGGTTTCTGCCGCCTCCACCTCCGGGTCAGGTACTCTGAAAGAAAAACAAAAAGTGTATATTAGTTTCATATCGACCACACCGATAGAGGGGGGCACTGCAAGTCAGAAAAAATACTTATCTCTTGCTGTTTCCTGCATCTGTGCCTTTGCCTTGGTATCCACAGCCTCCACCTCCGGGTCAGGTACTCTGAAAGAAAAACAAAAAGTGTATATTAGTTTCATATCGACCACACCGATGGAGGGGGGCACTGCAAGTCAGAAAAAATACTTATCTCTTGCTGTTTCCTGCATCTGTGCCTTTGCCTTGGGTTCCACGGCCTCCACCTCCGGGTCAGGTACTCTGAAAGAAAAACAAAAAGTGTATATTAGTTTCATATCGGCCACACCGATGGAGGGGGGCACTGCAAGTCAGAAAAAATACTTATCTCTTGCTGTTTCCTGCATCTGTGCCTTTGCCTTGGGTTTCTGCCGCCTCCACCTCCGGGTCAGGTACTCTGAAAGAAAAACAAAAAGTGTATATTAGTTTCATATCGACCACACCGATGGAGGGGGGCACTGCAAGTCAGAAAAAATACTTATCTCTTGCTGTTTCCTGCATCTGTGCCTTTGCCTTGGTATCCACAGCCTCCACCTCCGGGTCAGGTACTCTGAAAGAAAAACAAAAAGTGTATATTAGTTTCATATCGACCACACCGATGGAGGGGGGCACTGCAAGTCAGAAAAAATACTTATCTCTTGCTGTTTCCTGCATCTGTGCCTTTGCCTTGGGTTCCACGGCCTCCACCTCCGGGTCAGGTACTCTGAAAGAAAAACAAAAAGTGTATATTAGTTTCATATCGACCACACCGATGGAGGGGGGCACTGCAAGTCAGAAAAAATACTTATCTCTTGCTGTTTCCTGCATCTGTGCCTTTGCCTTGGTATCCGCAGCCGCCACCTCCGGGTCAGGTACTCTGAAAGAAAAACAAAAAGTGTATATTAGTTTCATTTCGACCACACCGATGGAGGGGGGCACTGCAAGTCAGAAAAAATACTTATCTCTTGCTGTTTCCTGCATCTGTGCCTTTGCCTTGGGTTCCACGGCCTCCACCTCCGGGTCAGGTACTCTGAAAGAAAAACAAAAAGTGTATATTAGTTTCATATCGACCACACCGATGGAGGGGGGCACTGCAAGTCAGAAAAAATACTTATCTCTTGCTGTTTCCTGCATCTGTGCCTTTGCCTTGGGTTCCACGGCCTCCACCTCCGGGTCAGGTACTCTGAAAGAAAAACAAAAAGTGTATATTAGTTTCATATCGACCACACCGATGGAGGGGGGCACTGCAAGTCAGAAAAAATACTTATCTCTTGCTGTTTCCTGCATCTGTGCCTTTGCCTTGGGTTTCTGCGGCCTCCACCTCCGGGTCAGGTACTCTGAAAGAAAAACAAAAAGTGTATATTAGTTTCATATCGACCACACCGATGGAGGGGGGCACTGCAAGTCAGAAAAAATACTTATCTCTTGCTGTTTCCTGCATCTGTGCCTTTGCCTTGGGTTTCTGCGGCCTCCACCTCCGGGTCAGGTACTCTGAAAGAAAAACAAAAAGTGTATATTAGTTTCATATCGACCACACCGATGGAGGGGGGCACTGCAAGTCAGAAAAAATACTTATCTCTTGCTGTTTCCTGGATCTGTGCCTTTGCCTTGGGTTTCTGCGGCCTCCACCTCCGGGTCAGGTACTCTGAAAGAAAAACAAAAAGTGTATATTAGTTTCATATCGACCACACCGATGGAGGGGGGCACTGCAAGTCAGAAAAAATACTTATCTCTTGCTGTTTCCTGCATCTGTGCCTTTGCCTTGGGTTCCGCCGCCTCCACCTCTGGGTCAGGTACTCTGAAAGAAAAACAAAAAGTGTATATTAGTTTCATATCGACCACACCGATGGAGGGGGGCACTGCAAGTCAGAAAAAATACTTATCTCTTGCTGTTTCCTGCATCTGTGCCTTTGCCTTGGGTTTCTGCGGCCTCCACCTCCGGGTCAGGTACTCTGAAAGAAAAACAAAAAGTGTATATTAGTTTCATATCGACCACACTGATGGAGGGGGGCACTGCAAGTCAGAAAAAATACTTATCTCTTGCTGTTTCCTGCATCTGTGCCTTTGCCTTGGGTTCCGCGGCCTCCACCTCCGGGTCAGGTACTCTGAAAGAAAAACAAAAAGTGTATATTAGTTTCATATCGACCACACCGATGGATGGGGGCACTTCAAGTCAGAAAAAATACTTATCTCTTGCTGTTTCCTGCATCTGTGCCTTTGCCTTGGGTTCCGCCGCCTCCACCTCTGGGTCAGGTACTCTGAAAGAAAAACAAAAAGTGTATATTAGTTTCATATCGACCACACCGATGGAGGGGGGCACTGCAAGTCAGAAAAAATACTTATCTCTTGCTGTTTCCTGCATCTGTGCCTTTGCCTTGGGTTTCTGCGGCCTCCACCTCCAGGTCAGGTACTCTGAAAGAAAAACAAAAAGTGTATATTAGTTTCATATCGACCACACCGATGGAGGGGGGCACTGCAAGTCAGAAAAAATACTTATCTCTTGCTGTTTCCTGCATCTGTGCCTTTGCCTTGGGTTCCGCGGCCTCCACCTCCGGGTCAGGTACTCTGAAAGAAAAACAAAAAGTGTATATTAGTTTCATATCGACCACACCGATGGAGGGGGGCACTTCAAGTCAGAAAAAATACTTATCTCTTGCTGTTTCCTGCATCTGTGCCTTTGCCTTGGGTTCCTCGGCCTCCACCTCCGGGTCAGGTACTCTGAAAGAAAAACAAAAAGTGTATATTAGTTTCATATCGACCACACCGATGGAGGGGGGCACTGCAAGTCAGAAAAAATACTTATCTCTTGCTGTTTCCTGCATCTGTGCCTTTGCCTTGGGTTTCTGCCGCCTCCACCTCCGGGTCAGGTACTCTGAAAGAAAAACAAAAAGTGTATATTAGTTTCATATCGACCACACCGATGGAGGGGGGCACTGCAAGTCAGAAAAAATACTTATCTCTTGCTGTTTCCTGCATCTGTGCCTTTGCCTTGGGTTCCGCCGCCTCCACCTCCGGGTCAGGTACTCTGAAAGAAAAACAAAAAGTGTATATTAGTTTCATATCGACCACACCGATGGAGGGGGGCACTGCAAGTCAGAAAAAATACTTATCTCTTGCTGTTTCCTGCATCTGTGCCTTTGCCTTGGGTTCCGCGGCCTCCACCACCGGGTCAGGTACTCTGAAAGAAAAACAAAAAGTGTATATTAGTTTCATATCGACCACACTGATGGAGGGGGGCACTGCAAGTCAGAAAAAATACTTATCTCTTGCTGTTTCCTGCATCTGTGCCTTTGCCTTGGGTTCCGCGGCCTCCACCTCCATGTCAGGTACTCTGAAAGAAAAACAAAAAGTGTATATTAGTTTCATATCGACCACACCGATGGAGGGGGGCACTGCAAGTCAGAAAAAATACTTATCTCTTGCTGTTTCCTGCATCTGTGCCTTTGCCTTGGGTTTCTGCGGCCTCCACCTCCGAGTCAGGTACTCTGAAAGAAAAACAAAAAGTGTATATCAGTTTCATATCGACCACACTGATGGAGGGGGGCACTGCAAGTCAGAAAAAATACTTATCTCTTGCTGTTTCTTGCATCTGTGCCTTTGCCTTGGGTTCCGCGGCCTCCACCTCCGGGTCAGGTACTCTGAAAGAAAAACAAAAAGTGTATATTAGTTTCATATCGACCATACCGATGGAGGGGGGCACTGCAAGTCAGAAAAAATACTTATCTCTTGCTGTTTCCTGCATCTGTGCCTTTGCCTTGGGTTCCGCGGCCTCCACCTCCGGGTCAGGTACTCTGAAAGAAAAACAAAAAGTGTATATTAGTTTCATATCGACCACACCGATGGAGGGGGGCACTGCAAGTCAGAAAAAATACTTATCTCTTGTTGTTTCCTGCATCTGTGCCTTTGCCTTGGGTTTCTGCGGCCTCCACCTCCGGGTCAGGTACTCTGAAAGAAAAACAAAAAGTGTATTTTAGTTTCATATCGACCACACCGATGGAGGTGGGCACTGCAAGTCAGAAATCAAAGCACTGTAAGCGCTATAGGCAGTTAATCAAAAATATGATGACAACTGTGGCAGTGTTGCTTAAATTGTCATAGCTTGTTTTATCTCATTTTTTAGATTTGTTTTTTGTCATGTGCTGTACTGATTTTCACTATCCTACACATTTTTTTCTAACAATATAACATTTGTTTTCAAATGTTTATTATTCATTTTTAAATTACTTTAAAATATGTATCCTTTCGATGATTGAAAGTCTGTGAAGATGTATGAACACTGTCCCAGGTAATGGGGGGGGGGGGGGAGGGGGGAGGGGTCGGCGCCAGTAAACATGTTTAACCCTGCCAGCTTACATGTGTGTCTGTCCGTAGTCATTCAGTGGTTGTCATTTGTTGCTGTATATCATATTTGTTTTTCATTATTGATTTGTACATAAATCAGGATGCTGGTTTGCTTGTTGGAATTGTTTTACATTTGTCATTTCAAGGCAATTGACAGCTTCATTCTATGTGGTATGAGTTTTGCTCATTGTTACAGGCCTTTTGTGACATACAGATGCTTATTTCTATCAACTTCTCAATACCCTGATGAATGAATTTAACTAAGAGTTTTCATATGCCACATTAGCATTTTTAGTCAGATCAGCAGGTTTCAATCCTTACAAAAACTGATTCAATAATACTGGGAACAATGTGAGGTGGTCAAATTTTATTGTTTATCATGCATATATCATATTACACAAAATGATTATGTTGTTGGGCTAGAAATGCTTTTTTATTTTCTTTTACATGATTATTGTACTTCTAAGTGTCCAACCTATTACATTTACATCAAATTTCATACAAATATTGTGTCTGTCTTTTTTTAATATGTTTATATTCTTCATTTCTTACATACTTTATAAAACATATTTCATGTATCTGCACATTGTATCATCATTATGTATATGTATTCAAACTATCTTTATATAACTGATCCCTGGGTTACTACTTGTATATATATATTAATAGTGTGCATATTATACGATGTATCTCCCACATTTTATAGTAACAGTTGCACAGACATATCATTAGACAGCCTCTAAAAATAACTGGACGGTTACAGTAAACTCCATGAAAATAATATTCATGTGTTGTAACCCCTGGCAATTTTGTAAAAATTCCTGTCAGAAATCTGAACCAAAATTTGTCTGACTAGTCGTCATATGATAAGACCTGCTAAAAATTTTCATAGTTCATGTACTTCGATCATATCTGAAGATATACATGTCATACATGTATAACTATATTTAAAACATCAAAAAGGTCTAGAATTTCATATTTGTCATGGAATTATTATGATGACTAGTCAATGCAGCTACTAGATAGTATCATGTATTGTACATGCATGTCTTGTCACTTCTAGGATATTAAAGCCAAGAATTGGAATCTAGCTGAAATAAAAACAAATACAAATATTTATATTGTTTATTCAGACATACAATCATGATAAATTATATTTACACAAGTTTTGTCAATGAATTTGAAAAGAAATCATTATGGGATCATGGCATAGGCGGATCCAGGGGGGGGCTGCCCCCCCCTTTTGTGGGAAAAATTTGGTTGATTATATAGGGAATCACTGAAGCATGACTGGAGCCCCCCCCCCCCCCTCCCCCCCCCCCCCCCTTTTAGGTCAGTCAGCGCCCCCCCCCCTTATGAAAAGTTCTGGATCCGCCACTGCATGGGATATTCTTTTTTTAGGGTCAGATCAAAGTTTGATTTTCGACAAAATTAAAAAGATGAACAGTTTAAGTGTCAGAGAGATAAAATTATGTTAAATTTTATTTTTTTATTTCTTTCATTCAATTTTATACATACAATGAACATGTCATTTAATATAGTATGCTCTAGTCTGCCTCTGTTGTAAGTTGACACATGGTCTCTGATAGGTCTATCCGACAGAATTATATTGTGAATTCTAAAATTTAGTGGTTAATGTTGATTTGAGTTGACTTTTAGTGGTATAAGTTAAATGGCATGGTACAACTTTGCAATAGTGTGCGTTGACTTGCTTCCCTGTGGAGAACACTGAGTTTGTTCAATTTAAGTTCTACAGTACAAAATGTATGACACAAATCAGACAATCAAACTATAACAGGAGTCAAAGGTGAGGTCTGATTGACCTGCCTTTAGTAAATTTAAATGACCCGCCCCCTCCAAGTCCATGATGTTACTCGAGATCTATATCAATGTTGGAATAAATAAACGGTTGGTAAAACATTCTTGGACTTTACACTTCTTGAAAGATATACCTTCTTTAAAATGGGCCATAGATGAAGATTTTTTTAGGCCCAGATTGGCCAGAAATAAAAAAAGTTCTGGTTTAGGAAAAATATCGTAAACATTGAAATGTCAAAGTCGGACCACAGGCACTTGTTTCTTTGCATGGGAAGACCCAATATCAACGTATATTTTGAGCTCCTAAATCTTCCCATGGATATAAACAAGTGCCTGAGAGTAGGACACTGGCTTCATGTCAAGATCAAGGTGATCTAGACCGAATTCTTTTATCCGCATATATTTCCTATATTCACATTTGCTCTTTTTTGATTCTCGCTGATTTTATACATTTTTCGGACATCCGTACCTGTATACAATGATATATGAATGGGGTTTCTACATTTTCGTGTGACTTTCTATTATCACACGATCTTTCTGAGTCTAAAATCCATATATATCACATACTACTGTCAGTCTCGGCAAGTTTGACATATTTACAAGGTCTCTTAGCGACAAGAAACGACAAGAAGCATCAAGAAGTACGGACGGCTACTTAATGTAACATAATTTTAAACTTCATATCGACCACACCGATGGAGGGGGGCACTGCAAGTCAGAAAAAATACTTATCTCTTGCTGTTTCCTGCATCTGTGCCTTTGCCTTGGGTTCCGCGGCCTCCACCTCCGGGTCAGGTACTCTGAAAGAAAAACAAAAAGTGTATATTAGTTTCATATTGACCACACCGATGGAGGGGGGCACTGCAAGTCAGAAAAAATACTTATCTCTTGCTGTTTCCTGCATCTGTGCCTTTGCCTTGGGTTCCGCGGCCTCCACCTCCGGGTCAGGTACTCTGAAAGAAAAACAAAAAGTGTATATTAGTTTCATATCGACCACACCGATGGAGGGGGGCACTGCAAGTCAGAAAAAATACTTATCTCTTGCTGTTTCCTGCAGTTGTGCCTTTGCCTTGGGTTCCGCGGCCTCCACCTCCATGTCAGGTTCTCTGAAAGAAAAACAAAAAGTGTATATTAGTTTCATATCGACCACACCAATGGAGGGGGGCACTGCAAGTCAGAAAAAATACTTATCTCTTGCTGTTTCCTGCAGTTGTGCCTTTGCCTTGGGTTCCGCGGCCTCCACCTCCATGTCAGGTACTCTGAAAGAAAAACAAAAAGTGTATATTAGTTTCATATCGACCACACCGATGGAGGGGGGCACTGCAAGTCAGAAAAAATACTTATCTCTTGCTGTTTCCTGCATCTGTGCCTTTGCCTTGGGTTTCTGCGGCCTCCACCTCCGGGTCAGGTACTCTGAAAAAAAACCAAAAAGTGTATATTAGTTTCATATCGACCACACCGATGGAGGGGGGCACTGCAAGTCAGAAAAAATACTTATCTCTTGCTGTTTCCTGCATCTGTGCCTTTGCCTTGGGTTCCGTGGCCTCCACCTCCGGGTCAGGTACTCTGAAAGAAAAACAAAAAGTGTATATTAGTTTCATATCGACCACACCGATGGAGGGGGGCACTGCAAGTCAGAAAAAATACTTATCTCTTGCTGTTTCCTGCATCTGTGCCTTTGCCTTGGGTTCCACGGCCTCCACCTCCGGGTCAGGTACTCTGAAAGAAAAACAAAAAGTGTATATTAGTTTCATATCGACCACACCGATGGAGGGGGGCACTGCAAGTCAGAAAAAATACTTATCTCTTGCTGTTTCCTGCTTCTGTGCCTTTGCCTTGGGTTTCTGCGGCCTCTACCTCCGGGTCAGGTACTCTGAAAGAAAAACAAAAAGTGTATATTAGTTTCATATCAACCACACCGATGGAGGGGGGCACTGCAAGTCAGAAAAAATACTTATCTCTTGCTGTTTCCTGCTTCTGTGCCTTTGCCTTGGGTTTCTGCGGCCTCCACCTCCGGGTCAGGTACTCTGAAAGAAAAACAAAAAGTGTATATTAGTTTCATATCGACCACACCGATGGAGGGGGGCACTGCAAGTCAGAAAAAATACTTATCTCTTGCTGTTTCCTGCATCTGTGCCTTTGCCTTGGGTTCCACGGCCTCCACCTCCGGGTCAGGTACTCTGAAAGAAAAACAAAAAGTGTATATTAGTTTCATATCGACCACACTGATGGTAGGGGGCACTGCAAGTCAGAAAAAATACTTATCTCTTGCTGTTTCCTGCATCTGTGCCTTTGCCTTGGGTTTCTGCAGCCTCCACCTCCGGGTCAGGTACTCTGAAAGAAAAACAAAAAGTGTATTTTAGTTTCATATCGACCACACCGATGGAGGGGGGCACTGCAAGTCAGAAAAAATACTTATCTCTTGCTGTTTCCTGCATCTGTGCCTTTGCCTTGGTATCCGCGGCCTCCACATCCGGGTCAGGTACTCTGAAAGAAAAACAAAAAGTGTATATTAGTTTCATATCGACCACACCGATGGAGGGGGGCACTGCTAGTCAGAAAAAATACTTACCTCTTGCTGTTTCCTGCATCTGTGCCTTTGCCTTGGGTTCCACGGCCTCCACCTCCGGGTCAGGTACTCTGAAAGAAAAACAAAAAGTGTATATTAGTTTCATATCGACCACACCGATGGAGGGGGGCACTGCAAGTCAGAAAAAATACTTATCTCTTGCTGTTTCCTGCAGTTGTGCCTTTGCCTTGGGTTCCGCGGCCTCCACCTCCATGTCAGGTACTCTGAAAGAAAAACAAAAAGTGTATATTAGTTTCATATCGACCACACCGATGGAGGGGGGCACTGCAAGTCAGAAAAAATACTTATCTCTTGCTGTTTCCTGCATCTGTGCCTTTGCCTTCGGTTTCTGTGGCCTCCACCTCCGGGTCAGGTACTCTGAAAGAAAAACAAAAAGTGTATATTAGTTTCATATCGACCACACCGATGGAGGGGGGCACTGCAAGTCAGAAAAAATACTTATCTCTTGCTGTTTCCTGCATCTGTGCCTTTGCCTTGGGTTTCTGCGGTCTCTACCTCCGGGTCAGGTACTCTGAAAGAAAAACAAAAAGTGTATATTAGTTTCATATCGACCACACCGATGGAGGGGGGCACTGCAAGTCAGAAAAAATACTTATCTCTTGCTGTTTCCTGCTTCTGTGCCTTTGCTAGGGTTTCTGCGGCCTCCACCTCCGGGTCAGGTACTCTGAAAGAAAAACAAAAAGTGTATATTAGTTTCATATCGACCACACCGATGGAGGGGGGCACTGCAAGTCAGAAAAAATACTTATCTCTTGCTGTTTCCTGCATCTGTGCCTTTGCCTTGGTATCCGCAGCCTCCACCTCCGGGTCAGGTACTCTGAAAGAAAAACAAAAAGTGTATATTAGTTTCATATCGACCACACCGATGGAGGGGGGCACTGCAAGTCAGAAAAAATACTTATCTCTTGCTGTTTCCTGCATCTGTGCCTTTGCCTTGGGTTCCACGGCCTCCACCTCCGGGTCAGGTACTCTGAAAGAAAAACAAAAAGTGTATATTAGTTTCATATCGACCACACCGATGGAGGGGGGCACTGCAAGTCAGAAAAAATACTTATCTCTTGCTGTTTCCTGCATCTGTGCCTTTGCCTTGGGTTTCTGCCGCCTCCACCTCCGGGTCAGGTACTCTGAAAGAAAAACAAAAAGTGTATATTAGTTTCATATCGACCACACCGATGGAGGGGGGCACTGCAAGTCAGAAAAAATACTTATCTCTTACTGTTTCCTGCATCTGTGCCTTTGCCTTGGGTTTCTGCGGTCTCTACCTCCGGGTCAGGTACTCTGAAAGAAAAACAAAAAGTGTATATTAGTTTCATATCGACCACACCGATGGAGGGGGGCACTGCAAGTCAGAAAAAATACTTATCTCTTGCTGTTTCCTGCTTCTGTGCCTTTGCTAGGGTTTCTGCGGCCTCCACCTCCGGGTCAGGTACTCTGAAAGAAAAACAAAAAGTGTATATTAGTTTCATATCGACCACACCGATGGAGGGGGGCACTGCAAGTCAGAAAAAATACTTATCTCTTGCTGTTTCCTGCATCTGTGCCTTTGCCTTGGTATCCGCAGCCTCCACCTCCGGGTCAGGTACTCTGAAAGAAAAACAAAAAGTGTATATTAGTTTCATATCGACCACACCGATGGAGGGGGGCACTGCAAGTCAGAAAAAATACTTATCTCTTGCTGTTTCCTGCATCTGTGCCTTTGTATTGGGTTCCACGGCCTCCACCTCCGGGTCAGGTACTCTGAAAGAAAAACAAAAAGTGTATATTAGTTTCATATCGACCACACCGATGGAGGGGGGCACTGCAAGTCAGAAAAAATACTTATCTCTTGCTGTTTCCTGCATCTGTGCCTTTGCCTTAGGTTTCCGCGGCCTCCACCTCCGGGTCAGGTACTCTGAAAGAAAAACAAAAAGTGTATATTAGTTTCATATCGACCACACCGATGGAGGGGGGCACTGCAAGTCAGAAAAAATACTTATCTCTTGCTATTTCCTGCATCTGTGCCTTTGCCTTAGGTTTCCGCGGCCTCCACCTCCGGGTCAGGTACTCTGAAAGAAAAACAAAAAGTGTATATCAGTTTCATATCGACCACACCGATGGAGGGGGGCACTGCAAGTCAGAAAAAATACTTATCTCTTGCTGTTTCCTGCATCTGTGCCTTTGCCTTGGGTTTCTGCCGCCTCCACCTCCGGGTCAGGTACTCTGAAAGAAAAACAAAAAGTGTATATTAGTTTCATATCGACCACACCGATGGAGGGGGGCACTGCAAGTCAGAAAAAATACTTATCTCTTACTGTTTCCTGCATCTGTGCCTTTGCCTTGGGTTTCTGCGGTCTCTACCTCCGGGTCAGGTACTCTGAAAGAAAAACAAAAAGTGTATATTAGTTTCATATCGACCACACCGATGGAGGGGGGCACTGCAAGTCAGAAAAAATACTTATCTCTTGCTGTTTCCTGCATCTGTGCCTTTGCTAGGGTTTCTGCGGCCTCCACCTCCGGGTCAGGTACTCTGAAAGAAAAACAAAAAGTGTATATTAGTTTCATATCGACCACACCGATGGAGGGGGGCACTGCAAGTCAGAAAAAATACTTATCTCTTGCTGTTTCCTGCATCTGTGCCTTTGCCTTGGTATCCGCAGCCTCCACCTCCGGGTCAGGTACTCTGAAAGAAAAACAAAAAGTGTATATTAGTTTCATATCGACCACACCGATGGAGGGGGGCACTGCAAGTCAGAAAAAATACTTATCTCTTGCTGTTTCCTGCATCTGTGCCTTTGCCTTGGGTTCCACGGCCTCCACCTCCGGGTCAGGTACTCTGAAAGAAAAACAAAAAGTGTATATTAGTTTCATATCGACCACACCGATGGAGGGGGGCACTGCAAGTCAGAAAAAATACTTATCTCTTGCTGTTTCCTGCATCTGTGCCTTTGCCTTGGGTTTCTGCCGCCTCCACCTCCGGGTCAGGTACTCTGAAAGAAAAACAAAAAGTGTATATTAGTTTCATATCGACCACACCGATGGAGGGGGGCACTGCAAGTCAGAAAAAATACTTATCTCTTACTGTTTCCTGCATCTGTGCCTTTGCCTTGGGTTTCTGCGGTCTCTACCTCCGGGTCAGGTACTCTGAAAGAAAAACAAAAAGTGTATATTAGTTTCATATCGACCACACCGATGGAGGGGGGCACTACAAGTCAGAAAAAAATACTTATCTCTTGCTGTTTCCTGCATCTGTGCCTTTGCCTTGGGTTTCTGCCGCCTCCACCTCCGGGTCAGGTACTCTGAAAGAAAAACAAAAAGTGTATATTAGTTTCATATCGACCACACCGATGGAGGGGGGCACTGCAAGTCAGAAAAAATACTTATCTCTTACTGTTTCCTGCATCTGTGCCTTTGCCTTGGGTTTCTGCGGTCTCTACCTCCGGGTCAGGTACTCTGAAAGAAAAACAAAAAGTGTATATTAGTTTCATATCGACCACACCGATGGAGGGGGGCACTGCAAGTCAGAAAAAATACTTATCTCTTGCTGTTTCCTGCTTCTGTGCCTTTGCTAGGGTTTCTGCGGCCTCCACCTCCGGGTCAGGTACTCTGAAAGAAAAACAAAAAGTGTATATTAGTTTCATATCGACCACACCGATGGAGGGGGGCACTGCAAGTCAGAAAAAATACTTATCTCTTGCTGTTTCCTGCATCTGTGCCTTTGCCTTGGTATCCGCAGCCTCCACCTCCGGGTCAGGTACTCTGAAAGAAAAACAAAAAGTGTATATTAGTTTCATATCGACCACACCGATGGAGGGGGGCACTGCAAGTCAGAAAAAATACTTATCTCTTGCTGTTTCCTGCATCTGTGCCTTTGCCTTGGGTTCCACGGCCTCCACCTCCGGGTCAGGTACTCTGAAAGAAAAACAAAAAGTGTATATTAGTTTCATATCGACCACACCGATGGAGGGGGGCACTGCAAGTCAGAAAAAATACTTATCTCTTGCTGTTTCCTGCATCTGTGCCTTTGCCTTGGGTTTCTGCCGCCTCCACCTCCGGGTCAGGTACTCTGAAAGAAAAACAAAAAGTGTATATTAGTTTCATATCGACCACACCGATGGAGGGGGGCACTGCAAGTCAGAAAAAATACTTATCTCTTACTGTTTCCTGCATCTGTGCCTTTGCCTTGGGTTTCTGCGGTCTCTACCTCCGGGTCAGGTACTCTGAAAGAAAAACAAAAAGTGTATATTAGTTTCATATCGACCACACCGATGGAGGGGGGCACTGCAAGTCAGAAAAAATACTTATCTCTTGCTGTTTCCTGCTTCTGTGCCTTTGCTAGGGTTTCTGCGGCCTCCACCTCCGGGTCAGGTACTCTGAAAGAAAAACAAAAAGTGTATATTAGTTTCATATCGACCACACCGATGGAGGGGGGCACTGCAAGTC
This sequence comes from Mytilus californianus, assembly GCF_021869535.1. Taxonomy (NCBI): domain Eukaryota; kingdom Metazoa; phylum Mollusca; class Bivalvia; order Mytilida; family Mytilidae; genus Mytilus; species Mytilus californianus. Next base: position 22,298,116 of record NW_026262679.1, on the reverse strand, counting down.
AGAAAAAATACTTATCTCTTGCTGTTTCCTGCATCTGTGCCTTTGCCTTGGTATCCCCAGCCTCCACCTCCGGGTCAGGTACTCTGAAAGAAAAACAAAAAGTGTATATTAGTTTCATATCGACCACACCGATGGAGGGGGGCACTGCAAGTCAGAAAAAATACTTATCTCTTGCTGTTTCCTGCATCTGTGCCTTTGCCTTGGGTTTCTGCGGTCTCTACCTCCGGGTCAGGTACTCTGAAAGAAAAACAAAAAGTGTATATTAGTTTCATATCGACCACACCGATGGAGGGGGGCACTGCAAGTCAGAAAAAATACTTATCTCTTGCTGTTTCCTGCTTCTGTGCCTTTGCCTTGGGTTTCTGCGGCCTCCACCTCCGGGTCAGGTACTCTGAAAGAAAAACAAAAAGTGTATATTAGTTTCATATCGACCACACCGATGGAGGGGGGCACTGCAAGTCAGAAAAAATACTTATCTCTTGCTGTTTCCTGCATCTGTGACTTTTCCTTGGTATCCGCGGCCTCCACCTCCGGGTCAGGTACTCTGAAAGAAAAACAAAAAGTGTATATTAGTTTCATATCGACCACACCGATGGAGGGAGGCACTGCAAGTCAAAAAAAATACTTATCTCTTGCTGTTTCCTGCATCTGTGCCTTTGCCTTGGGTTTCGCAGCCTCCACCTCCGGGTCAGGTACTCTGAAAGAAAAACAAAAAGTGTATATTAGTTTCATATCGACCACACCGATGGAGGGGGGGCACTGCAAGTCAGAAAAAATACTTATCTCTTGCTGTTTCCTGCATCTGTGCCTTTGCCTTGGGTTTCTGCAGCCTCCACCTCTGGGTCAGGTACTCTGAAAGAAAAACAAAAAGTGTATATTAGTTTCATATCGACCACACCGATGGAGGGGGGCACTGTAAGTCAGAAAAAATACTTATCTCTTGCTGTTTCCTGCATCTGTGCCTTTGCCTTGGGTTTCGCAGCCTCCACCTCCAGGTCAGGTACTCTGAAAGAAAAACAAAAAGTGTATATCAGTTTCATATCGACCACACCGATGGAGGGGGGCACTGCAAGTCAGAAAAAATACTTATCTCTTGCTGTTTCCTGCATCTGTGCCTTTGCCTTGGGTTTCTGCGGCCTCCACCTCCGGGTCAGGTACTCTGAAAGAAAATAAAATGTGTATATTAGTTTCATATCGACGACACCGATGGAGGGGGGCACTGCAAGTCAGAAAAAATACTTATCTCTTGCTGTTTCTTGCATCTGTGCCTTTGCCTTGGGTTTCTGCAGCCTCCACCTCTGGGTCAGGTACTCTGAAAGAAAAACAAAAAGTGTATATTAGTTTCATATCGACCACACCGATGGAGGAGGGCACTGCAAGTCAGAAAAAATACTTATCTCTTGCTGTTTCCTGCATCTGTGCCTTTGCCTTAGGTTTCCGCGGCCTCCACCTCCGGGTCAGGTACTCTGAAAGAAAAACAAAAAGTGTATATTAGTTTCATATCGACCACACCGATGGAGGGGGGCACTGCAAGTCAGAAAAAATACTTATCTCTTGCTGTTTCCTGCATCTGTGCCTTTGCCTTGGGTTTCTGCCGCCTCCACCTCCGGGTCAGGTACTCTGAAAGAAAAACAAAAAGTGTATATTAGTTTCATATCGACCACACCGATGGAGGGGGGCACTGCAAGTCAGAAAAAATACTTATCTCTTACTGTTTCCTGCATCTGTGCCTTTGCCTTGGGTTTCTGCGGTCTCTACCTCCGGGTCAGGTACTCTGAAAGAAAAACAAAAAGTGTATATTAGTTTCATATCGACCACACCGATGGAGGGGGGCACTGCAAGTCAGAAAAAATACTTATCTCTTGCTGTTTCCTGCTTCTGTGCCTTTGCTAGGGTTTCTGCGGCCTCCACCTCCGGGTCAGGTACTCTGAAAGAAAAACAAAAAGTGTATATTAGTTTCATATCGACCACACCGATGGAGGGGGGCACTGCAAGTCAGAAAAAATACTTATCTCTTGCTGTTTCCTGCATCTGTGCCTTTGCCTTGGTATCTGCGGCCTCCACCTCCGGGTCAGGTACTCTGAAAGAAAAACAAAAAGTGTATATTAGTTTCGTATCGACCACACCGATGGAGGGAGGCACTGCAAGTCAGAAAAAATACTTATCTCTTGCTGTTTCCTGCATCTGTGCCTTTGCCTTGGGTTTCGCAGCCTCCACCTCCGGGTCAGGTACTCTGAAAGAAAAACAAAAAGTGTATATTAGTTTCATATCGACCACACCGATGGAGGGAGGCACTGCAAGTCAGAAAAAATACTTATCTCTTGCTGTTTCCTGCATCTGTGCCTTTGCCTTGGGTTTCGCAGCCTCCACCTCCGGGTCAGGTACTCTGAAAGAAAAACAAAAAGTGTATATTAGTTTCATATCGACCACACCGATGGAGGGGGGGCACTGCAAGTCAGAAAAAATACTTATCTCTTGCTGTTTCCTGCATCTGTGCCTTTGCCTTGGGTTTCTGCAGCCTCCACCTCTGGGTCAGGTACTCTGAAAGAAAAACAAAAAGTGTATATTAGTTTCATATCGACCACACCGATGGAGGGGGGCACTGCAAGTCAGAAAAAATACTTATCTCTTGCTGTTTCCTGCATCTGTGCCTTTGCCTTGGGTTTCTGCAGCCTCCACCTCTGGGTCAGGTACTCTGAAAGAAAAACAAAAAGTGTATATTAGTTTCATATCGACCACACCGATGGAGGGGGGCACTGCAAGTCAGAAAAAATACTTATCTCTTGCTGTTTCCTGCATCTGTGCCTTTGCCTTGGGTTTCTGCCGCCTCCACCTCCGGGTCAGGTACTCTGAAAGAAAAACAAAAAGTGTATATTAGTTTCATATCGACCACACCGATGGAGGGGGGCACTGCAAGTCAGAAAAAATACTTATCTCTTACTGTTTCCTGCATCTGTGCCTTTGCCTTGGGTTTCTGCGGTCTCTACCTCCGGGTCAGGTACTCTGAAAGAAAAACAAAAAGTGTATATTAGTTTCATATCGACCACACCGATGGAGGGGGGCACTGCAAGTCAGAAAAAATACTTATCTCTTGCTGTTTCCTGCTTCTGTGCCTTTGCTAGGGTTTCTGCGGCCTCCACCTCTGGGTCAGGTACTCTGAAAGAAAAACAAAAAGTGTATATTAGTTTCATATCGACCACACCGATGGAGGGGGGCACTGCAAGTCAGAAAAAATACTTATCTCTTGCTGTTTCCTGCATCTGTGCCTTTGCCTTGGTATCCGCAGCCTCCACCTCCGGGTCAGGTACTCTGAAAGAAAAACAAAAAGTGTATATTAGTTTCATATCGACCACACCGATGGAGGGGGGCACTGCAAGTCAGAAAAAATACTTATCTCTTGCTGTTTCCTGCATCTGTGCCTTTGCCTTGGGTTCCACGGCCTCCACCTCCGGGTCAGGTACTCTGAAAGAAAAACAAAAAGTGTATATTAGTTTCATATCGACCACACCGATGGAGGGGGGCACTGCAAGTCAGAAAAAATACTTATCTCTTGCTGTTTCCTGCATCTGTGCCTTTGCCTTGGGTTTCTGCCGCCTCCACCTCCGGGTCAGGTACTCTGAAAGAAAAACAAAAAGTGTATATTAGTTTCATATCGACCACACCGATGGAGGGGGGCACTGCAAGTCAGAAAAAATACTTATCTCTTGCTGTTTCCTGCATCTGTGCCTTTGCCTTGGGTTCCGCGGCCTCCACCTCCATGTCAGGTACTCTGAAAGAAAAACAAAAAGTGTATATTAGTTTCATATCGACCACACCGATGGAGGGGGGCACTGCAAGTCAGAAAAAATACTTATCTCTTGCTGTTTCCTGCTTCTGTGCCTTTGCCTTGGGTTTCTGCGGCCTCTACCTCCGGGTCAGGTACTCTGAAAGAAAAACAAAAAGTGTATATTAGTTTCATATCGACCACACCGATGGAGGGGGGCACTGCAAGTCAGAAAAAATACTTATCTCTTGCTGTTTCCTGCATCTGTGCCTTTGCCTTGGGTTTCTGCGGCCTCCACCTCCGGGTCAGGTACTCTGAAAGAAAAACAAAAAGTGTATATTAGTTTCATATCGACCACACCGATGGAGGGGGGCACTGCAAGTCAGAAAAAATACTTATCTCTTGCTGTTTCCTGCATCTGTGACTTTTCCTTGGTATCAGCGGCCTCCACCTCCATGTCAGGTACTCTGAAAGAAAAACAAAAAGTGTATGTTAGTTTCATATCGACCACACCGATGGAGGGGGGCACTGCAAGTCAGAAAAAATACTTATCTCTTGCTGTTTCCTGCATCTGTGCCTTTGCCTTGGGTTCCACGGCCTCCACCTCCGGGTCAGGTACTCTGAAAGAAAAACAAAAAGTGTATATTAGTTTCATATCGACCACACTGATGGTAGGGGGCACTGCAAGTTAGAAAAAATACTTATCTCTTGCTGTTTCCTGCATCTGTGCCTTTGCCTTGGGTTTCTGCAGCCTCCACCTCCGGGTCAGGTACTCTGAAAGAAAAACAAAAATTGTATTTTAGTTTCATATCGACCACACCGATGGAGGGGGGCACTGCAAGTCAGAAAAAATACTTATCTCTTGCTGTTTCCTGCATCTGTGCCTTTGCCTTGGTATCCGCGGCCTCCACATCCGGGTCAGGTACTCTGAAAGAAAAACAAAAAGTGTATATTAGTTTCATATCGACCACACCGATGGAGGGGGGCACTGCAAGTCAGAAAAAATACTTATCTCTTGCTGTTTCCTGCATCTGTGCCTTTGCCTTGGGTTCCACGGCCTCCACCTCTGGGTCAGGTACTCTGAAAGAAACACAAAAAGTGTATATTAGTTTCATATCGACCACACCGATGGAGGGGGGCACTGCAAGTCAGAAAAAATACTTATCTCTTGCTGTTTCCTGCAGTTGTGCCTTTGCCTTGGGTTCCGCGGCCTCCACCTCCATGTCAGGTACTCTGAAAGAAAAACAAAAAGTGTATATTAGTTTCATATCGACCACACCGATGGAGGGGGGCACTGCAAGTCAGAAAAAATACTTATCTCTTGCTGTTTCCTGCATCTGTGCCTTTGCCTTGGGTTCCGCGGCCTCCACCTCCGGGTCAGGTACTCTGAAAGAAAAACAAAAAGTGTATATTAGTTTCATATCGACCACACCGATGGAGGGGGGCACTGCAAGTCAGAAAAAATACTTATCTGTTGCTGTTTCCTGCATCTGTGCCTTTGCCTTGGGTTCCTGCGGCCTCCACCTCCGGGTCAGGTACTCTGAAAGAAAAACAAAAAGTGTATATTAGTTTCATATCGACCACACCGATGGAGGGGGGCACTGCAAGTCAGAAAAAATACTTATCTCTTGCTGTTTCCTGCATCTGTGCCTTTGCCTTGGGTTTCGTGGCCCCCACCTCCGGGTCAGGTACTCTGAAAGAAAAACAAAAAGTGTATATTAGTTTCATATCGACCACACCGATGGAGGTGGGCACAGCAAGTCAGAAAAAATACTTATCTCTTGCTGTTTCCTGCATCTGTGCCTTTGCCTTGGGTTTATGCGGCCACCACCTCTGGGTCAGGTACTCTGAAAGAAAAACAAAATGTGTATATTAGTTTCATATCGACCACACCGATGGAGGGGGGCACTGCAAGTCAGAAAAAATACTTATCTCTTGCTGTTTCCTGCATCTGTGCCTTTGCCTTGGGTTTCTGTGGCCTCCACCTCCGGGTCAGGTACTCTGAAAGAAAAACAAAAAGTGTATATTAGTTTCATATCGACCACACCGATGGAGGGAGGCACTGCAAGTCAGAAAAAATACTTATCTCTTGCTGTTTCCTGCATCTGTGCCTTTGCCTTGGTTTCGCAGCCTCCACCTCTTGGTCAGGTACTCTGAAAGAAAAACAAAAAGTGTATATTAGTTTCATATCGACCACACCGACGGAGGGGGGCACTGCAAGTCAGAAAAAATACTTATCTCTTGCTGTTTCCTGCATCTGTGCCTTTGCCTTGGGTTTCTGCGGCCTCCACCTCCGGGTCAGGTACTCTGAAAGAAAATAAAATGTGTATATTAGTTTCATATCGACCACACCGATGGAGGGGGGCACTGCAAGTCAGAAAAAATACTTATCTCTTGCTGTTTCCTGCATCTGTGCCTTTGCCTTGGGTTTCTGCAGCCTCCACCTCCGGGTCAGGTACTCTGAAAGAAAAACAAAAAGTGTATATTAGTTTCATATCGACCACACCGATGGAGGGGGGCACTGCAAGTCAGAAAAAATACTTATCTCTTGCTATTTCCTGCATCTGTGCCTTTGCCTTAGGTTTCCGCGGCCTCCACCTCCGGGTCAGGTACTCTGAAAAAAAAACAAAAAGTGTATATTAGTTTCATATCGACCACACCGATGGAGGGGGGCACTGCAAGTCAGAAAAAATACTTATCTCTTGCTGTTTCCTGCATCTGTGCCTTTGCCTTGGGTTTCTGCCGCCTCCACCTCCGGGTCAGGTACTCTGAAAGAAAAACAAAAAGTGTATATTAGTTTCATATCGACCACACCGATGGAGGGGGGCACTGCAAGTCAGAAAAAATACTTATCTCTTACTGTTTCCTGCATCTGTGCCTTTGCCTTGGGTTTCTGCAGTCTCTACCTCCGGGTCAGGTACTCTGAAAGAAAAACAAAAAGTGTATATTAGTTTCATATCGACCACACCGATGGAGGGGGGCACTGCAAGTCAGAAAAAATACTTATCTCTTGCTGTTTCCTGCTTCTGAGCCTTTGCTAGGGTTTCTGCGGCCTCCACCTCCGGGTCAGGTACTCTGAAAGAAAAACAAAAAGTGTATATTAGTTTCATATCGACCACACCGATGGAGGGGGGCACTGCAAGTCAGAAAAAATACTTATCTCTTGCTGTTTCCTGCATCTGTGCCTTTGCCTTGGTATCCGCAGCCTCCACCTCCGGGTCAGGTACTCTGAAAGAAAAACAAAAAGTGTATATTAGTTTCATATCGACCACACCGATGGAGGGGGGCACTGCAAGTCAGAAAAAATACTTATCTGTTGCTGTTTCCTGCATCTGTGCCTTTGCCTTGGGTTCCACGGCCTCCACCTCCGGGTCAGGTACTCTGAAAGAAAAACAAAAAGTGTATATTAGTTTCATATCGACCACACCGATGGAGGGGGGCACTGCAAGTCAGAAAAAATACTTATCTCTTGCTGTTTCCTGCATCTGTGCCTTTGCCTTAGGTTTCCGCAGCCTCCACCTCCGGGTCAGGTACTCTGAAAGAAAAACAAAAAGTGTATATTAGTTTCATATCGACCACACCGATGGAGGGGGGCACTGCAAGTCAGAAAAAATACTTATCTCTTGCTGTTTCCTGCATCTGTGCCTTTGCCTTGGGTTTCTGCGGTCTCTACCTCCGGGTCAGGTACTCTGAAAGAAAAACAAAAAGTGTATATTAGTTTCATATCGACCACACCGATGGAGGGGGGCACTGCAAGTCAGAAAAAATACTTATCTCTTGCTGTTTCCTGCTTCTGTGCCTTTGCCTTGGGTTTCTGCGGCCTCCACCTCCGGGTCAGGTACTCTGAAAGAAAAACAAAAAGTGTATATTAGTTTCATATCGACCACACCGATGGAGGGAGGCACTGCAAGTCAGAAAAAATACTTATCTCTTGCTGTTTCCTGCATCTGTGCCTTTGCCTTGGTTTCGCAGCCTCCACCTCTTGGTCAGGTACTCTGAAAGAAAAACAAAAAGTGTATATTAGTTTCATATCGACCACACCGACGGAGGGGGGCACTGCAAGTCAGAAAAAATACTTATCTCTTGCTGTTTCCTGCATCTGTGCCTTTGCCTTGGGTTTCTGCGGCCTCCACCTCCGGGTCAGGTACTCTGAAAGAAAATAAAATGTGTATATTAGTTTCATATCGACCACACCGATGGAGGGGGGCACTGCAAGTCAGAAAAAATACTTATCTCTTGCTGTTTCCTGCATCTGTGCCTTTGCCTTGGGTTTCTGCAGCCTCCACCTCCGGGTCAGGTACTCTGAAAGAAAAACAAAAAGTGTATATTAGTTTCATATCGACCACACCGATGGAGGGGGGCACTGCAAGTCAGAAAAAATACTTATCTCTTGCTATTTCCTGCATCTGTGCCTTTGCCTTAGGTTTCTGCGGCCTCCACCTCCGGGTCAGGTACTCTGAAAGAAAAACAAAAAGTGTATATTAGTTTCATATCGACCACACCGATGGAGGGGGGCACTGCAAGTCAGAAAAAATACTTATCTCTTGCTGTTTCCTGCATCTGTGCCTTTGCCTTGGGTTTCTGCGGCCTCCACCTCCGGGTCAGGTACTCTGAAAGAAAAACAAAAAGTGTATATTAGTTTCATATCGACCACACCGATGGAGGGGGGCACTGCAAGTCAGAAAAAATACTTATCTCTTACTGTTTCCTGCATCTGTGCCTTTGCCTTGGGTTTCTGCGGTCTCTACCTCCGGGTCAGGTACTCTGAAAGAAAAACAAAAAGTGTATATTAGTTTCATATCGACCACACCGATGGAGGGGGGCACTGCAAGTCAGAAAAAATACTTATCTCTTGCTGTTTCCTGCTTCTGTGCCTTTGCTAGGGTTTCTGCGGCCTCCACCTCCGGGTCAGGTACTCTGAAAGAAAAACAAAAAGTGTATATTAGTTTCATATCGACCACACCGATGGAGGGGGGCACTGCAAGTCAGAAAAAATACTTATCTCTTGCTGTTTCCTGCATCTGTGCCTTTGCCTTGGTATCCGCAGCCTCCACCTCCGGGTCAGGTACTCTAAAAGAAAAACAAAAAGTGTATATTAGTTTCATATCGACCACACCGATGGAGGGGGGCACTGCAAGTCAGAAAAAATACTTATCTCTTGCTGTTTCCTGCATCTGTGCCTTTGCCTTGGGTTTCTGTGGCCTCCACCTCTGGGTCAGGTACTCTGAAAGAAAAACAAAAAGTGTATATTAGTTTCATATCGACCACACCGATGGAGGGGGGCACTGCAAGTCAGAAAAAATACTTATCTCTTGCTGTTTCCTGCATCTGTGCCTTTGCCTTGGGTTTCGCAGCCTCCACCTCCAGGTCAGGTACTCTGAAAGAAAAACAAAAAGTGTATATTAGTTTCATATCGACCACACCGATGGAGGGGGGCACTGCAAGTCAGAAAAAATACTTATCTCTTGCTGTTTCCTGCATCTGTGCCTTTGCCTTGGGTTTCTGCGGCCTCCACCTCCGGGTCAGGTACTCTGAAAGAAAATAAAATGTGTATATTAGTTTCATATCGACGACACCGATGGAGGGGGGCACTGCAAGTCAGAAAAAATACTTATCTCTTGCTGTTTCCTGCATCTGTGCCTTTGCCTTGGGTTTCTGCAGCCTCCACCTCTGGGTCAGGTACTCTGAAAGAAAAACAAAAAGTGTATATTAGTTTCATATCGACCACACCGATGGAGGGGGGCACTGCAAGTCAGAAAAAATACTTATCTCTTGCTGTTTCCTGCATCTGTGCCTTTGCCTTAGGTTTCCGCGGCCTCCACCTCCGGGTCAGGTACTCTGAAAGAAAAACAAAAAGTGTATATTAGTTTCATATCGACCACACCGATGGAGGGGGGCACTGCAAGTCAGAAAAAATACTTATCTCTTGCTGTTTCCTGCATCTGTGCCTTTGCCTTGGGTTTCTGCCGCCTCCACCTCCGGGTCAGGTACTCTGAAAGAAAAACAAAAAGTGTATATTAGTTTCATATCGACCACACCGATGGAGGGGGGCACTGCAAGTCAGAAAAAATACTTATCTCTTACTGTTTCCTGCATCTGTGCCTTTGCCTTGGGTTTCTGCGGTCTCTACCTCCGGGTCAGGTACTCTGAAAGAAAAACAAAAAGTGTATATTAGTTTCATATCGACCACACTGATGGAGGGGGGCACTGCAAGTCAGAAAAAATACTTATCTCTTGCTGTTTCCTGCTTCTGTGCCTTTGCTAGGGTTTCTGCGGCCTCCACCTCCGGGTCAGGTACTCTGAAAGAAAAACAAAAAGTGTATATTAGTTTCATATCGACCACACCGATGGAGGGGGGCACTGCAAGTCAGAAAAAATACTTATCTCTTGCTGTTTCCTGCATCTGTGCCTTTGCCTTGGTATCTGCGGCCTCCACCTCCGGGTCAGGTACTCTGAAAGAAAAACAAAAAGTGTATATTAGTTTCATATCGACCACACCGATGGAGGGAGGCACTGCAAGTCAGAAAAAATACTTATCTCTTGCTGTTTCCTGCATCTGTGCCTTTGCCTTGGGTTTCGCAGCCTCCACCTCCGGGTCAGGTACTCTGAAAGAAAAACAAAAAGTGTATATTAGTTTCATATCGACCACACCGATGGAGGGGGGGCACTGCAAGTCAGAAAAAATACTTATCTCTTGCTGTTTCCTGCATCTGTGCCTTTGCCTTGGGTTTCTGCAGCCTCCACCTCTAGGTCAGGTACTCTGAAAGAAAAACAAAAAGTGTATATTAGTTTCATATCGACCACACCGATGGAGGGGGGCACTGCAAGTCAGAAAAAATACTTATCTCTTGCTGTTTCCTGCATCTGTGCCTTTGCCTTGGGTTTCCGCGGCCTCCACCTCCGGGTCAGGTACTCTGAAAGAAAAACAAAAAGTGTATATTAGTTTCATATCGACCACACCGATGGAGGGGGGCACTGCAAGTCAGAAAAAATACTTATCTCTTGCTGTTTCCTGCATCTGTGCCTTTGCCTTAGGTTTCTGCCGCCTCCCCTCCGGGTCAGGTACTCTGAAAGAAAAACAAAAAGTGTATATTAGTTTCATATCGACCACACCGATGGAGGGGGGCACTGCAAGTCAGAAAAAATACTTATCTCTTGCTGTTTCCTGCATCTGTGCCTTTGCATTGGGTTTCTACCGCCTCCACCTCCGGGTCAGGTACTCTGAAAGAAAAACAAAAAGTGTATATTAGTTTCATATCGACCACACCGATCGAGGGGGGCACTGCAAGTCAGAAAAAATACTTATCTCTTGCTGTTTTCTGCTTCTGTGCCTTTGCCTTGGGTTTCTGCGGCCTCCACCTCCGGGTCAGGTACTCTGAAAGAAAAACAAAAAGTGTATATTAGTTTCATATCGACCACACCGATGGAGGGGGGCACTGCAAGTCAGAAAAAATACTTATCTCTTGCTGTTTCCTGCATCTGTGCCTTTGCCTTGGTATCCGCAGCCTCCACCTCCGGGTCAGGTACTCTGAAAGAAAAACAAAAAGTGTATATTAGTTTCATATCGACCACACCGATGGAGGGGGGCACTGCAAGTCAGAATAAATACTTATCTCTTGCTGTTTCCTGCATCTGTGCCTTTGCCTTGGGTTTCTGTGGCCTCCACCTCTGGGTCAGGTACTCTGAAAGAAAAACAAAAAGTGTATATTAGTTTCATATCGACCACACCGATGGAGGGGGGCACTGCAAGTCAGAAAAAATACTTATCTCTTGCTGTTTCCTGCATCTGTGCCTTTGCCTTGGGTTTCGCAGCCTCCACCTCCAGGTCAGGTACTCTGAAAGAAAAACAAAAAGTGTATATTAGTTTCATATCGACCACACCGATGGAGGGGGGCACTGCAAGTCAGAAAAAATACTTATCTCTTGCTGTTTCCTGCATCTGTGCCTTTGCCTTGGGTTTCTGCGGCCTCCACCTCCGGGTCAGGTACTCTGAAAGAAAATAAAATGTGTATATTAGTTTCATATCGACGACACCGATGGAGGGGGGCACTGCAAGTCAGAAAAAATACTTATCTCTTGCTGTTTCCTGCATCTGTGCCTTTGCCTTGGGTTTCTGCAGCCTCCACCTCTGGGTCAGGTACTCTGAAAGAAAAACAAAAAGTGTATATTAGTTTCATATCGACCACACCGATGGAGGGGGGCACTGCAAGTCAGAAAAAATACTTATCTCTTGCTGTTTCCTGCATCTGTGCCTTTGCCTTAGGTTTCCGCGGCCTCCACCTCCGGGTCAGGTACTCTGAAAGAAAAACAAAAAGTGTATATTAGTTTCATATCGACCACACCGATGGAGGGGGGCACTGCAAGTCAGAAAAAATACTTATCTCTTGCTGTTTCCTGCATCTGTGCCTTTGCCTTGGGTTTCTGCCGCCTCCACCTCCGGGTCAGGTACTCTGAAAGAAAAACAAAAAGTGTATATTAGTTTCATATCGACCACACCGATGGAGGGGGGCACTGCAAGTCAGAAAAAATACTTATCTCTTACTGTTTCCTGCATCTGTGCCTTTGCCTTGGGTTTCTGCGGTCTCTACCTCCGGGTCAGGTACTCTGAAAGAAAAACAAAAAGTGTATATTAGTTTCATATCGACCACACTGATGGAGGGGGGCACTGCAAGTCAGAAAAAATACTTATCTCTTGCTGTTTCCTGCTTCTGTGCCTTTGCTAGGGTTTCTGCGGCCTCCACCTCCGGGTCAGGTACTCTGAAAGAAAAACAAAAAGTGTATATTAGTTTCATATCGACCACACCGATGGAGGGGGGCACTGCAAGTCAGAAAAAATACTTATCTCTTGCTGTTTCCTGCATCTGTGCCTTTGCCTTGGTATCTGCGGCCTCCACCTCCGGGTCAGGTACTCTGAAAGAAAAACAAAAAGTGTATATTAGTTTCATATCGACCACACCGATGGAGGGAGGCACTGCAAGTCAGAAAAAATACTTATCTCTTGCTGTTTCCTGCATCTGTGCCTTTGCCTTGGGTTTCGCAGCCTCCACCTCCGGGTCAGGTACTCTGAAAGAAAAACAAAAAGTGTATATTAGTTTCATATCGACCACACCGATGGAGGGGGGGCACTGCAAGTCAGAAAAAATACTTATCTCTTGCTGTTTCCTGCATCTGTGCCTTTGCCTTGGGTTTCTGCAGCCTCCACCTCTGGGTCAGGTACTCTGAAAGAAAAACAAAAAGTGTATATTAGTTTCATATCGACCACACCGATAGAGGGGGGCACTGCAAGTCAGAAAAAATACTTATCTCTTGCTGTTTCCTGCATCTGTGCCTTTGCCTTGGGTTTCCGCGGCCTCCACCTCCGGGTCAGGTACTCTGAAAGAAAAACAAAAAGTGTATATTAGTTTCATATCGACCACACCGATGGAGGGGGGCACTGCAAGTCAGAAAAAATACTTATCTCTTGCTGTTTCCTGCATCTGTGCCTTTGCCTTAGGTTTCTGCGGCCTCCACCTCCGGGTCAGGTACTCTGAAAGAAAAACAAAAAGTGTATATTAGTTTCATATCGACCACACCGATGGAGGGGGGCACTGCAAGTCAGAAAAAATACTTATCTCTTGCTGTTTCCTGCATCTGTGCCTTTGCCTTGGGTTTCTACCGCCTCCACCTCCGGGTCAGGTACTCTGAAAGAAAAACAAAAAGTGTATATTAGTTTCATATCGACCACACCGATCGAGGGGGGCACTGCAAGTCAGAAAAAATACTTATCTCTTGCTGTTTCCTGCTTCTGTGCCTTTGCCTTGGGTTTCTGCGGCCTCCACCTCCGGGTCAGGTACTCTGAAAGAAAAACAAAAAGTGTATATTAGTTTCATATCGACCACACCGATGGAGGGGGGCACTGCAAGTCAGAAAAAATACTTATCTCTTGCTGTTTCCTGCATCTGTGCCTTTGCCTTGGGTTCCACGGCCTCCACTTCCGGGTCAGGTACTCTGAAAGAAAAACAAAAAGTGTATATTAGTTTCATATCGACCACACCGATGGAGGGGGGCACTGCAAGTCAGAAAAAATACTTATCTCTTGCTGTTTCCTGCATCTGTGCCTTTGCCTTGGGTTTCTGCGGCCTCCACCTCCGGGTCAGGTACTCTGAAAGAAAAACAAAAAGTGTATTTTAGTTTCATATCGACCACACCGATGGAGGGGGGCACTGCAAGTCAGAAAAAATACTTATCTCTTGCTGTTTCCTGCATCTGTGCCTTTGCCTTGGTATCCGCGGCCTCCACATCCGGGTCAGGTACTCTGAAAGAAAAACAAAAAGTGTATATTAGTTTCATATCGACCACACCGATGGAGGGAGGCACTGCAAGTCAGAAAAAATACTTATCTCTTGCTGTTTCCTGCATCTGTGCCTTTGCCTTGGGTTCCACGGCCTCCACCTCCGGGTCAGGTACTCTGAAAGAAAAACAAAAAGTGTATATTAGTTTCATATCGACCACACCGATGGAAGGGGGCACTGCAAGTCAGAAAAAATACTTATCTGTTGCTGTTTCCTGCATCTGTGCCTTTGCCTTGGGTTCCTGCGGCCTCCACCTCCGGGTCAGGTACTCTGAAAGAAAAACAAAAAATGTATATTAGTTTCATATCGACCACACCGATGGAGGGGGGCACTGCAAGTCAGAAAAAATACTTATCTCTTGCTGTTTCCTGCATCTGTGCCTTTGCCTTGGGTTTCGCGGCCCCCACCTCCGGGTCAGGTACTCTGAAAGAAAAACAAAAAGTGTATATTAGTTTCATATCGACCACACCGATGGAGGTGGGCACAGCAAGTCAGAAAAAATACTTATCTCTTGCTGTTTCCTGCATCTGTGCCTTTGCCTTGGGTTTCTGCGGCCACCACCTCTGGGTCAGGTACTCTGAAAGAAAAACAAAAAGTGTATATTAGTTTCATATTGACCACACCGATGGAGGGGGGCACTGCAAGTCAGAAAAAATACTTATCTCTTGCTGTTTCCTGCATCTGTGCCTTTGCCTTAGGTTTCCGCGGCCTCCACCTCCGGGTCAGGTACTCTGAAAGAAAAACAAAAAGTGTATATTAGTTTCATATCGACCACACCGATGGAGGGGGGCACTGCAAGTCAGAAAAAATACTTATCTCTTGCTGTTTCCTGCATCTGTGCCTTTGCCTTGGGTTTCTGCGGCCTCCACCTCCGGGTCAGGTACTCTGAAAGAAAAACAAAAAGTGTATTTTAGTTTCATATCGACCACACCGATGGAGGGGGGCACTGCAAGTCAGAAAAAATACTTATCTCTTGCTGTTTCCTGCATCTGTGCCTTTGCTTTGGTATCCGCGGCCTCCACATCCGGGTCAGGTACTCTGAAAGAAAAACAAAAAGTGTATATTAGTTTCATATCGACCACACCGATGGAGGGGGGCACTGCAAGTCAGAAAAAATACTTATCTCTTGCTGTTTCCTGCATCTGTGCCTTTGCCTTGGGTTTCGTGGCCCCCACCTCCGGGTCAGGTACTCTGAAAGAAAAACAAAAAGTGTATATTAGTTTCATATCGACCACACCGATGGAGGGGGGCACAGCAAGTCAGAAAAAATACTTATCTCTTGCTGTTTCCTGCATCTGTGCCTTTGCCTTGGGTTTCTGCGGCCACCACCTCTGGGTCAGGTACTCTGAAAGAAAACAAAAAGTGTATATTAGTTTCATATCGACCACACCGATGGAGGGGGGCACTGCAAGTCAGAAAAAATACTTATCTCTTGCTGTTTCCTGCATCTGTGCCTTTGCCTTGGGTTTCTGTGGCCTCCACCTCCGGGTCAGGTACTCTGAAAGAAAAACAAAAAGTGTATATTAGTTTCATATCGACCACACCGATGGAGGGAGGCACTGCAAGTCAGAAAAAATACTTATCTCTTGCTGTTTCCTGCATCTGTGCCTTTGCCTTGGGTTTCGCAGCCTCCACCTCCGGGTCAGGTACTCTGAAAGAAAAACAAAAAGTGTATATTAGTTTCATATCGACCACACCGATGGAGGGGGGCACTGCAAGTCAGAAAAAATACTTATCTCTTGCTGTTTCCTGCATCTGTGCCTTTGCCTTGGGTTTCTGCGGCCTCCACCTCCGGGTCAGGTACTCTGAAAGAAAATAAAATGTGTATATTAGTTTCATATCGACCACACCGATGGAGGGGGGCACTGCAAGTCAGAAAAAATACTTATCTCTTGCTGTTTCCTCATCTGTGCCTTTGCCTTGGGTTTCTGCAGCCTCCACCTCTGGGTCAGGTACTCTGAAAGAAAAACAAAAAGTGTATATTAGTTTCATATCGACCACACCGATGGAGGGGGGCACTGCAAGTCAGAAAAAATACTTATCTCTTGCTGTTTCCTGCATCTGTGCCTTTGCCTTAGGTTTCCGCGGCCTCCACCTCCGGGTCAGGTACTCTGAAAGAAAAACAAAAAGTGTATATTAGTTTCATATCGACCACACCGATGGAGGGGGGCACTGCAAGTCAGAAAAAATACTTATCTCTTGCTGTTTCCTGCATCTGTGCCTTTGCCTTGGGTTTCCGCAGTCACCACCTCCGGATCAGGTACTCTGAAAGAAAAACAAAAAATGTATATTAGTTTCATATCGACCACACCGATGGAGGGGGGCACTGCAAGTCAGAAAAAATACTTATCTCTTGCTGTTTCCTGCATCTGTGCCTTTGCCTTGGGTTTCTGCAGCCTCCACCTCTGGGTCAGGTACTCTGAAAGAAAAACAAAAAGTGTATATTAGTTTCATATCGACCACACCGATGGAGGGGGGCACTGTAAGTCAGAAAAAATACTTATCTCTTGCTGTTTCCTGCATCTGTGCCTTTGCCTTGGGTTTCTGTGGCCTCCACCTCCGGGTCAGGTACTCTGAAAGAAAAACAAAAAGTGTATATTAGTTTCATATCGACCACACCGATGGAGGGAGGCACTGCAAGTCAGAAAAAATACTTATCTCTTGCTGTTTCCTGCATCTGTGCCTTTGCCTTGGGTTTCGCAGCCTCCACCTCCGGGTCAGGTACTCTGAAAGAAAAACAAAAAGTGTATATTAGTTTCATATCGACCACACCGATGGAGGGGGGCACTGCAAGTCAGAAAAAATACTTATCTCTTGCTGTTTCCTGCATCTGTGCCTTTGCCTTGGGTTTCTGCGGCCTCCACCTCCGGGTCAGGTACTCTGAAAGAAAATAAAATGTGTATATTAGTTTGATATCGACCACACCGATGGAGGGGGGCACTGCAAGTCAGAAAAAATACTTATCTCTTGCTGTTACCTGCATCTGTGCCTTTGCCTTGGGTTTCTGCAGCCTCCACCTCTGGGTCAGGTACTCTGAAAGAAAAACAAAAAGTGTATATTAGTTTCATATCGACCAAACCGATGGAGGGGGGCACTGCAAGTCAGAAAAAATACTTATCTCTTGCTGTTTCCTGCATCTGTGCCTTTGCCTTGGGTTTCTGCAGCCTCTACCTCTGGGTCAGGTACTCTGAAAGAAAAAAAAAAGTGTATATTAGTTTCATATCGACCACACCGATGGAGGGGGGCACTGCAAGTCAGAAAAAATACTTATCTCTTGCTGTTTCCTGCATCTGTGCCTTTGCCTTAGGTTTCCGCGGCCTCCACCTCCGGGTCAGGTACTCTGAAAGAAAAACAAAAAGTGTATATTAGTTTCATATCGACCACACCGATGGAGGGGGGCACTGCAAGTCAGAAAAAATACTTATCTCTTGCTGTTTCCTGCATCTGTGCCTTTGCCTTAGGTTTCCGCGGCCTCCACCTCCGGGTCAGGTACTCTGAAAGAAAAACAAAAAGTGTATATTAGTTTCATATCGACCACACCGATGGAGGGGGGCACTGCAAGTCAGAAAAAATACTTATCTCTTGCTGTTTCCTGCATCTGTGCCTTTGCCTTAGGTTTCCGCGGCCTCCACCTCCGGGTCAGGTACTCTGAAAGAAAAACAAAAAGTATATATTAGTTTCATATCGACCACACCGATGGAGGGGGGCACTGCAAGTCAGAAAAAATACTTATCTCTTGCTGTTTCCTGCATCTGTGCCTTGCCTTGGGTTCTGCGGCCTCCACCTCCGGGTCAGGTACTCTGAAGAAAAAACAAAAAGTGTATATTAGTTTCATATCGACCACACCGATGGAGGGGGGCACTGCAAGTCAGAAAAAATACTTATCTCTTGCTGTTTCCTGCATCTGTGCCTTTGCCTTGGGTTCCGCGGCCTCCACCTCCGGGTCAGGTACTCTGAAAGAAAAACAAAAAGTGTATATTAGTTTCATATCGACCACACCGATGGAGGGGGGCACTGCAAGTCAGAAAAAATACTTATCTCTTGCTGTTTCCTGCATCTGTGCCTTTGCCTTGGGTTTCCGCAGCCTCCACCTCCGGGTCAGGTACTCTGAAAGAAAAACAAAAAGTGTATATTAGTTTCATAATGACCACACCGATGGAGGGGGGCACTGCAAGTCAGAAAAAATACTTATCTCTTGCTGTTTCCTGCATCTGTGCCTTTGCCTTGGGTTTCTGCGGCCTCCACCTCCGGGTCAGGTACTCTGAAAGAAAAACAAAAAGTGTATATTAGTTTCATATCGACCACACCGATGGAGGGGGGCACTGCAAGTCAGAAAAAATACTTATCTCTTGCTGTTTCCTGCATCTGTGCCTTTGCCATGGGTTTCGCGGCCTCCACCTCCGGGTCAGGTACTCTGAAAGAAAAACAAAAAGTGTATATTAGTTTCATATCGACCACACCCATGGAGGTGGGCACTGCAAGTCAGAAAAAATACTTATCTCTTGCTGTTTCCTGCATCTGTGCCTTTGCCTTGGGTTTCCGCAGCCTCCACTTCCGGGTCAGGTACTCTGAAAGAAAAACAAAAAGTGTATATTAGTTTCATATCGACCACACCGATGGAGGTGGGCACTGCAAGTCAGAAAAAATACTTATCTCTTGCTGTTTCCTGCATTTGTGCCTTTGCCTTGGGTTTCCGCGGCCTCCACCTCCGGGTCAGGTACTCTGAAAGAAAAACAAAAAGTGTATATTAGTTTCATATCGACCACACCGATGGAGGTGGGCACTGCAAGTCAGAAAAAATACTTATGTCTTGCTGTTTCCTGCATTTGTGCCTTTGCCTTGGGTTTCCGCTGCCTCAACCTCCGGGTCAGGTACTCTGAAAGAAAAACAAAAAGTGTTTATTAGTTTCATATCGATCCACACCGATGGAGGGGGGCACTGCAAGTCAGAAAAAATACTTATCTCTTGCTGTTTCCTGCATCTGTGCCTTTGCCTTGGGTTCCGCGGCCTCCACCTCCATGTCAGGTAGTCTGAAAGAAAAACAAAAAGTGTATATTAGTTTAATATCGACCACACCGATGGAGGGGGGCACTGCAAGTCAGAAAAAATACTTATCTCTTGCTGTTTCCTGCATCTGTGCCTTTGCCTTGGGTTTCCGCGGCCTCCACCTCCGGGTCAGGTACTCTGAAAGAAAAACAAAAAGGGTATATTAGTTTCATATCGACCACACCGATGGAGGGGGGCACTGCAAGTCAGAAAAAATACTTATCTCTTGCTGTTTCCTGCATCTGTGCCTTTGCCTTGGGTTTCCGCGGCCTCCACCTCCGGGGTCAGGTACTCTGAAAGAAAAACAAAAAGTGTATATTAGTTTCATATCGACCACACCGATGGAGGGGGCACTGCAAGTCAGAAAAAATACTTATCTCTTGCTGTTTCCTGCATCTGTGCCTTTGCCTTGGGTTTCTGTGGCCTCCACCTCCGGGTCAGGTACTCTGAAAGAAAAACAAAAAGTGTATATTAGTTTCATATCGACCACACCGATGGAGGGGGGCGCTGCAAGTCAGAAAAAATACTTATCTCTTGCTGTTTCCTGCATCTGTGCCTTTGCCTTGGGTTTCCGCGGCCTCCACCTCCTGGTCAGGTACTCTGAAAGAAAAACAAAAAGTGTATATTAGTTTCATATCGACCACACCGATGGAGGGGGGCACTGCAAGTCAGAAAAAATACTTATCTCTTGCTGTTTCCTGCATCTGTGCCTTTGCCTAGGGTTCCGTGGCCTCCACCTCCGGGTCAGGTACTCTGAAAGAAAAACAAAAAGTGTATATTAGTTTCATATCTACCACACCGATGGAGGGGGGCACTGCAAGTCAGAAAAAATACTTTTCTCTTGCTGTTTCCTGCATCTGTGCCTTTGCCTTGGGTTTCCGCGGCCTCCACCTCCGGGTCAGGTACTCTGAAAGAAAAACAAAAAGTGTATATTAGTTTCATATCTACCACACCGATGGAGGGGGGCACTGCAAGTCAGAAAAAATACTTTTCTCTTCCTGTTTCCTGCATCTGTGCCTTTGTCTTGGGTTTCCGCGGCCTCCACCTCCGGGTCAGGTACTCTGAAAGAAAAACAAAAAGTGTATATTAGTTTCATATCGACCACACCGATGGAGCGGGGCACTGCAAGTCAGAAAAAATACTTATCTCTTGCTGTTTCCTGCATCTGTGCCTTTGCCTTGGGTTCCGTGGCCTCCACCTCCGGGTCAGGTACTCTGAAAGAAAAACAAAAAGTGTATATTAGTTTCATATCGACCACACCGATGGAGGGGGGCACTGCAAGTCAGAAAAAATACTTATCTCTTGCTGTTTCCTGCATCTGTGCCTTTGCCTTGGGTTTCCGCGGCCTCCACCTCCGGGTCAGGTACTCTGAAAGAAAAACAAAAAGTGTATATTAGTTTCATATCGACCACACCGATGGAGGGGGGCACTGCAAGTCAGAAAAAATACTTATCTCTTGCTGTTTCCTGCATCTGTGCCTTTGCCTTGGGTTTCCGCGGCCTGCACCTCCGGGGTCAGGTACTCTGAAAGAAAAACAAAAAGTGTATATTAGTTTCATATCGACCACACCGATGGAGGGGGCACTGCAAGTCAGAAAAAATACTTATCTCTTGCTGTTTCCTGCATCTGTGCCTTTGCCTTGGGTTTCTGTGGCCTCCACCTCCGGGTCAGGTACTCTGAAAGAAAAACAAAAAGTGTATATTAGTTTCATATCGACCACACCGATGGAGGGGGGCACTGCAAGTCAGAAAAAATACTTATCTCTTGCTGTTTCCTGCATCTGTGCCTTTGCCTTGGGTTCCGTGGCCTCCACCTCCGGGTCAGGTACTCTGAAAGAAAAACAAAAAGTGTATATTAGTTTCATATCGACCACACCGATGGAGGGGGGCACTGCAAGTCAGAAAAAATACTTATCTCTTGCTGTTTCCTGCATCTGTGCCTTTGCCTTGGGTTTCTGCGGCCTCCACCTCCGGGTCAGGTACTCTGAAAGAAAAAGAAAAAGTGTATATTAGTTTCATATCGACCACACCGATGGAGGGGGGCACTGCAAGTCAGAAAAAATACTTATCTCTTGCTGTTTCCTGCACCTGTGCCTTTGCCTTGTGTTTCTGTGGCCTCCACCTCCGGGTCAGGTACTCTGAAAGAAAAACAAAAAGTGTATATTAGTTTCATATCGACCACACCGATGGAGGGGGGCACTGCAAGTCAGAAAAAATACTTATCTCTTGCTGTTTCCTGCATCTGTGCCTTTGCCTTGGGTTTCTGTTGCCTCCACCTCCGGGTCAGGTACTGTAAATTCAGAAATTATTGCGATGTTTTTATTATTGCGAAAAATGCGACAGGGTTATAATCGCAATAATTTAAACTCGCATTTTGAAGTTTTTTATAAGAATTAAACAGGGTTTTTCTCAAAACCGCAGAAATTAAAATCGCAGTTTAGTCTAAAATGAAAAAAATCGCAATAATAAATGCACGCAATAATTTCTGAATTTACAGTACTCTGAAAGAAAAACAAAAAGTGTATATTAGTTTCATATCGACCACACCGATGGAGGGGGGCACTGCAAGTCAGAAAAAATACTTATCTCTTGCTGTTTCCTGCATCTGTGTCTTTGCCTTGGGTTTCTGTGGCCTCCACCTCCGGGTCAGGTACTCTGAAAGAAAAACAAAAAGTGTATATTAGTTTCATATCGACCACACCGATGGAGGGGGGCACTGCAAGTCAGAAAAAATACTTATCTCTTGCTGTTTCCTGCATTTGTGCCTTTGCCTTGAGTTTCTGCGGCCTCCACCTCAGGGTCAGGTACTCTGAAAGAAAAACAAAAAGTGTATATTAGTTTCATATCGACCACACCGATGGAGGGGGCACTGCAAGTCAGAAAAAATACTTATCTCTTGCTGTTTTCTGCATCTGTGCCTTTGCCTTGGGTTTCCGCGGCCTCCACCTCCGGGTCAGGTACTCTGAAAGAAAAACAAAAAGTGTATATTAGTTTCATATCGACCACACCGATGGAGGGGGGCACTGCAAGTCAGAAAAAATACTTATCTCTTGCTGTTTCCTGCATCTGTGCCTTTGCCTTGGGTTTCCGCGGCCTCCACCTCCGGGTCAGGTACTCTGAAAGAAAAACAAAAAGTGTATATTAGTTTCATATCTACCACACCGATGGAGGGGGGCACTGCAAGTCAGAAAAAATACTTTTCTCTTGCTGTTTCCTGCATCTGTGCCTTTGCCTTGGGTTTCCGCGGCCTCCACCTCCGGGTCAGGTACTCTGAAAGAAAAACAAAAAGTGTATATTAGTTTCATATCTACCACACCGATGGAGGGGGGCACTGCAAGTCAGAAAAAATACTTTTCTCTTCCTGTTTCCTGCATCTGTGCCTTTGCCTTGGGTTTCCGCGGCCTCCACCTCCGGGTCAGGTACTCTGAAAGAAAAACAAAAAGTGTATATTAGTTTCATATCGACCACACCGATGGAGGGGGGCACTGCAAGTCAGAAAAAATACTTATCTCTTGCTGTTTCCTGCATCTGTGCCTTTGCCTTGGGTTCCGTGGCCTCCACCTCCGGGTCAGGTACTCTGAAAGAAAAACAAAAAGTGTATATTAGTTTCATATCGACCACACCGATGGAGGGGGGCACTGCAAGTCAGAAAAAATACTTATCTCTTGCTGTTTCCTGCATCTGTGCCTTTGCCTTGGGTTTCTGCGGCCTCCACCTCCGGGTCAGGTACTCTGAAAGAAAAACAAAAAGTGTATATTAGTTTCATATCTACCACACCGATGGAGGGGGGCACTGCAAGTCAGAAAAAATACTTATCTCTTGCTGTTTCCTGCATCTGTGCCTTTGCCTTGGGTTTCTGTGGCCTCCACCTCCGGGTCAGGTACTCTGAAAGAAAAACAAAAAGTGTATATTAGTTTCATATCGACCACACCGATGGAGGGGGGCACTGCAAGTCAGAAAAAATACTTATCTCTTGCTGTTTCCTGCATCTGTGCCTTTGCCTTGGGTTTCTGTTGCCTCCACCTCCGGGTCAGGTACTCTGAAAGAAAAACAAAAAGTGTATATTAGTTTCATATCGACCACACCGATGGAGGGGGGCACTGCAAGTCAGAAAAAATACTTATCTCTTGCTGTTTCCTGCATCTGTGACTTTTCCTTGGTATCCGCGGCCTCCACCTCCGGGTCAGGTACTCTGAAAGAAAAACAAAAAGTGTATATTAGTTTCATATCGACCACACCGATGGAGGGGGGCACTGCAAGTCAGAAAAAATACTTATCTCTTGCTGTTTCCTGCATCTGTGCCTTTGCCTTGGGTTTCTGTGGCCTCCACCTCCGGGTCAGGTACTCTGAAAGAAAAACAAAAAGTGTATATTAGTTTCATATCGACCACACCGATGGAGGGGGGCACTGCAAGTCAGAAAAAATACTTATCTCTTGCTGTTTCCTGCATCTGTGCCTTTGCCTTGGGTTTCTGTTGCCTCCACCTCCGGGTCAGGTACTCTGAAAGAAAAACAAAAAGTGTATATTAGTTTCATATCGACCACACCGATGGAGGGGGGCACTGCAAGTCAGAAAAAATACTTATCTCTTGCTGTTTCCTGCATCTGTGACTTTTCCTTGGTATCCGCGGCCTCCACCTCCGGGTCAGGTACTCTGAAAGAAAAACAAAAAGTGTATATTAGTTTCATATCGACCACACCGATGGAGGGGGGCACTGCAAGTCAGAAAAAATACTTATCTCTTGCTGTTTCCTGCATCTGTGCCTTTGCCTTGGGTTCCACGGCCTCCACCTCCGGGTCAGGTACTCTGAAAGAAAAACAAAAAGTGTATATTAGTTTCATATCGACCACACCGATGGAGGGGGGCACTGCAAGTCAGAAAAAATACTTATCTCTTGCTGTTTCCTGCATCTGTGCCTTTGCCTTGGGTTTCTGCGGCCTCCACTTCCGGGTCAGGTACTCTGAAAGAAAAACAAAAAGTGTATTTTAGTTTCATATCGACCACACCGATGGAGGGGGGCACTGCAAGTCAGAAAAAATACTTATCTCTTGCTGTTTCCTGCATCTGTGCCTTTGCCTTGGTATCCGCGGCCTCCACATCCGGGTCAGGTACTCTGAAAGAAAAACAAAAAGTGTATATTAGTTTCATATCGACCACACCGATGGAGGGGGGCACTGCAAGTCAGAAAAAATACTTATCTCTTGCTGTTTCCTGCATCTGTGCCTTTGCCTTGGGTTCCACGGCCTCCACCTCCGGGTCAGGTACTCTGAAAGAAAAACAAAAAGTGTATATTAGTTTCATATCGACCACACCGATGGAGGGGGGCACTGCAAGTCAGAAAAAATACTTATCTCTTGCTGTTTCCTGCAGTTGTGCCTTTGCCTTGGGTTCCGCGGCCTCCACCTCCATGTCAGGTACTCTGAAAGAAAAACAAAAAGTGTATATTAGTTTCATATCGACCACACCGATGGAGGGGGGCACTGCAAGTCAGAAAAAATACTTATCTCTTGCTGTTTCCTGCATCTGTGCCTTTGCCTTAGGTTCCGCGGCCTCCACCTCCGGGTCAGGTACTCTGAAAGAAAAACAAAAAGTGTATATTAGTTTCATATCGACCACACCGATGGAGGGGGGCACTGCAAATCAGAAAAAATACTTATCTGTTGCTGTTTCCTGCATCTGTGCCTTTGCCTTGGGTTCCTGCGGTCTCCACCTCCGGGTCAGGTACTCTGAAAGAAAAACAAAAAGTGTATATTAGTTTCATATCGACCACACCAATGGAGGGGGGCACTGCAAGTCAGAAAAAATACTTATCTCTTGCTGTTTCCTGCATCTGTGCCTTTGCCTTGGGTTTCGTGGCCCCCACCTCCGGGTCAGGTACTCTGAAAGAAAAACAAAAAGTGTATATTAGTTTCATATCGACCACACCGATGGAGGTGGGCACAGCAAGTCAGAAAAAATACTTATCTCTTGCTGTTTCCTGCATCTGTGCCTTTGCCTTGGGTTTCTGCGGCCACCACCTCTGGGTCAGGTACTCTGAAAGAAAAACAAAATGTGTATATTAGTTTCATATCGACCACACCGATGGAGGGGGGCACTGCAAGTCAGAAAAAATACTTATCTCTTGCTGTTTCCTGCATCTGTGCCTTTGCCTTGGGTTTCTGTGGCCTCCACCTCCTGGTCAGTTACTCTGAAAGAAAAACAAAAAGTGTATATTAGTTTCATATCGACCACACCGACGGAGGGGGGCACTGCAAGTCAGAAAAAATACTTATCTCTTGCTGTTTCCTGCATCTGTGCCTTTGCCTTGGGTTTCTGCGGCCTCCACCTCCGGGTCAGGTACTCTGAAAGAAAATAAAATGTGTATATTAGTTTCATATGGACCACACCGATGGAGGGGGGCACTGCAAGTCAGAAAAAATACTTATCTCTTGCTGTTTCCTGCATCTGTGCCTTTGCCTTGGGTTTCTGCAGCCTCCACCTCTGGGTCAGGTACTCTGAAAGAAAAACAAAAAGTGTATATTAGATTCATATCGACCACACCGATGGAGGGGGGCACTGCAAGTCAGAAAAAATACTTATCTCTTGCTGTTTGCTGCATCTGTGCCTTTGCCTTAGGTTTCCGCGGCCTCCACCTCCGGGTCAGGTACTCTGAAAGAAAAACAAAAAGTGTATATTAGTTTCATATCCACCACACCGATGGAGGGGGGCACTGCAAGTCAGAAAAAATACTTATCTCTTGCTGTTTCCTGCATCTGTGCCTTTGCCTTGGGTTTCTGCCGCCTCCACCTCCGGGTCAGGTACTCTGAAAGAAAAAGAAAAAGTGTATATTAGTTTCATATCGACCACACCGATGGAGGGGGGCACTGCAAGTCAGAAAAAATACTTTTCTCTTGCTGTTTCCTGCATCTGTGCCTTTGCCTTGGGTTTCTGCGGCCACCACCTCTGGGTCAGGTACTCTGAAAGAAAAACAAAATGTGTATATTAGTTTCATATCGACCACACCGATGGAGGGGGGCACTGCAAGTCAGAAAAAATACTTATCTCTTGCTGTTTCCTGCATCTGTGCCTTTGCCTTGGGTTTCTGTGGCCTCCACCTCCTGGTCAGGTACTCTGAAAGAAAAACAAAAAGTGTATATTAGTTTCATATCGACCACACCGATGGAGGGAGGCACTGCAAGTCAGAAAAAATACTTATCTCTTGCTGTTTCCTGCATCTGTGCCTTTGCCTTGGGTTTCTCAGCCTCCACCTCCGGGTCAGGTACTCTGAAAGAAAAACAAAAAGTGTATATTAGTTTCATATCGACCACACCGACGGAGGGGGGCACTGCAAGTCAGAAAAAATACTTATCTCTTGCTGTTTGCTGCATCTGTGCCTTTGCCTTAGGTTTCCGCGGCCTCCACCTCCGGGTCAGGTACTCTGAAAGAAAAACAAAAAGTGTATATTAGTTTCATATCCACCACACCGATGGAGGGGGGCACTGCAAGTCAGAAAAAATACTTATCTCTTGCTGTTTCCTGCATCTGTGCCTTTGCCTTGGGTTTCTGCCGCCTCCACCTCCGGGTCAGGTACTCTGAAAGAAAAAGAAAAAGTGTATATTAGTTTCATATCGACCACACCGATGGAGGGGGGCACTGCAAGTCAGAAAAAATACTTATCTCTTGCTGTTTCCTGCATCTGTGCCTTTGCCTTGGGTTTCTGCGGTCTCTACCTCTGGGTCAGGTACTCTGAAAGAAAAACAAAAAGTGTATATTAGTTTCATATCGACCACACCGATGGAGGGGGGCACTGCAAGTCAGAAAAAATACTTATCTCTTGCTGTTTCCTGCTTCTGTGCCTTTGCCTTGGGTTTCTGCGGCCTCCACCTCCGGGTCAGGTACTCTGAAAGAAAAACAAAAAGTGTATATTAGTTTCATATCGACCACACCGATGGAGGGGGGCACTGCAAGTCAGAAAAAATACTTATCTCTTGCTGTTTCCTGCATCTGTGACTTTTCCTTGGTATCCGCGGCCTCCACCTCCGGGTCAGGTACTCTGAAAGAAAAACAAAAAGTGTATATTAGTTTCATATCGACCACACCGATGGAGGGAGGCACTGCAAGTCAAAAAAAATACTTATCTCTTGCTGTTTCCTGCATCTGTGCCTTTGCCTTGGGTTTCGCAGCCTCCACCTCCGGGTCAGGTACTCTGAAAGAAAAACAAAAAGTGTATATTAGTTTCATATCGACCACACCGATGGAGGGGGGGGCACTGCAAGTCAGAAAAAATACTCATCTCTTGCTGTTTCCTGCATCTGTGCCTTTGCCTTGGGTTTCTGCAGCCTCCACCTCTGGGTCAGGTACTCTGAAAGAAAAACAAAAAGTGTATATTAGTTTCATATCGACCACATCGATGGAGGGGGGCACTGCAAGTCAGAAAAAATACTTATCTCTTGCTGTTTCCTGCATCTGTGCCTTTGCCTTGGGTTTCGCAGCCTCCACCTCCAGGTCAGGTACTCTGAAAGAAAAACAAAAAGTGTATATTAGTTTCATATCGACCACACCGATGGAGGGGGGCACTGCAAGTCAGAAAAAATACTTATCTCTTGCTGTTTCCTGCATCTGTGCCTTTGCCTTGGGTTTCTGCGGCCTCCACCTCCGGGTCAGGTACTCTGAAAGAAAAACAAAAAGTGTATATTAGTTTCATATCGACCACACCGATGGAGGGGGGCACTGCAAGTCAGAAAAAATACTTATCTCTTGCTGTTTCCTGCATCTGTGCCTTTGCCTTAGGTTTCCGCGGCCTCCACCTCCAGGTCAGGTACTCTGAAAGAAAAACAAAAAATGTATATTAGTTTCATATCGACCACACCGATGGAGGGGGGCACTGCAAGTCAGAAAAAATACTTATCTCTTGCTGTTTCCTGCATCTGTGCCTTTGCCTTGGGTTTCTGCAGCCTCCACCTCTGGGTCAGGTACTCTGAAAGAAAAACAAAAAGTGTATATTAGTTTCATATCGACCACACCGATGGAGGGGGGCACTGCAAGTCAGAAAAAATACTTATCTCTTGCTGTTTCCTGCATCTGTGCCTTTGCCTTCGGTTTCTGTGGCCTCCACCTCCGGGTCAGGTACTCTGAAAGAAAAACAAAAAGTGTATATTAGTTTCATATCGACCACACCGATGGAGGGGGGCACTGCAAGTCAGAAAAAATACTTATCTCTTGCTGTTTCCTGCATCTGTGCCTTTGCCTTGGGTTTCTGCGGCCTCCACCTCCGGGTCAGGTACTCTGAAAGAAAAACAAAAAGTGTATATTAGTTTCATATCGACCACACCGATGGAGGGGGGCACTGCAAGTCAGAAAAAATACTTATCTCTTGCTGTTTCCTGCATCTGTGCCTTTGCCTTGGGTTTCTGTGGCCTCCACCTCCGGGTCAGGTACTCTGAAAGAAAAACAAAAAGTGTATATTAGTTTCATATCGACCACACCGATGGAGGGGGGCACTGCAAGTCAGAAAAAATACTTATCTCTTGCTGTTTCCTGCATCTGTGCCTTTGCCTTGGGTTTCTGTTGCCTCCAACTCCGGGTCAGGTACTCTGAAAGAAAAACAAAAAGTGTATATTAGTTTCATATCGACCACACCAATGGAGGGGGGCACTGCAAGTCAGAAAAAATACTTATCTCTTGCTGTTTCCTGCATCTGTGCCTTTGCCTTGGGTTTCTGTGGCCTCCACCTCCGGGTCAGGTACTCTGAAAGAAAAACAAAAAGTGTATATTAGTTTCATATCGACCACACCGATGGAGGGGGGCACTGCAAGTCAGAAAAAATACTTATCTCTTGCTGTTTCCTGCATCTGTGCCTTTGCCTTGGGTTTCTGTTGCCTCCAACTCCGGGTCAGGTACTCTGAAAGAAAAACAAAAAGTGTATATTAGTTTCATATCGACCACACCGATGGAGGGGGGCACTGCAAGTCAGAAAAAATACTTATCTCTTGCGGTTTCCTGCATCTGTGCCTTTGCCTTGGGTTTCTGTTGCCTCCACCTCCGGGTCAGGTACTCTGAAAGAAAAACAAAAAGTGTATATCAGTTTCATATCGACCACACCGATGGAGGGGGGCACTGCAAGTCAGAAAAAATACTTATCTCTTGCTGTTTCCTGCATCTGTGCCTTTGCCTTGGGTTTCTGTGGCCTCCACCTCCGGGTCAGGTACTCTGAAAGAAAAACAAAAAGTGTTTATTAGTTTCATATCGACCACACCGATGGAGGGGGGCACTGCAAGTCAGAAAAAATACTTATCTCTTGCTGTTTCCTGCATCTGTGCCTTTGCCTTGGGTTTCCGCAGCTTCCACCTCCGGGTCAGGTACTCTGAAAGAAAAACAAAAAGTGTATATTAGTTTCATATCGACCACACCGATGGAGGGGGGCACTGCAAGTCAGAAAAAATACTTATCTCTTGCTGTTTCCTGCATCTGTGCCTTTGCCTTGGGTTTCCGAGGCCTCCACCTCCGGGTCAGGTACTCTGAAAGAAAAACAAAAAGTGTATATTAGTTTCATATCGACCACACCGATGGAGGGGGGCACTGCAAGTCAGAAAAAATACTTATCTCTTGCTGTTTCCTGCATCTGTGCCTTTGCCTTGGGTTTCTGTTGCCTCAAACTCCGGGTCAGGTACTCTGAAAGAAAAACAAAAAGTGTATATTAGTTTCATATCGACCACACCGATGGAGGGGGGCACTGCAAGTCAGAAAAAATACTTATCTCTTGCTGTTTCCTGCATCTGTGCCTTTGCCTTGGGTTTCTGTTGCCTCCACCTCCGGGTCAGGTACTCTGAAAGAAAAACAAAAAGTGTATATTAGTTTCATATCGACCACACCGATGGAGGGGGGCACTGCAAGTCAGAAAAAATACTTATCTCTTGCTGTTTCCTGCATCTGTGCCTTTGCCTTGGGTTTCCGAGGCCTCCACCTCCGGGTCAGGTACTCTGAAAGAAAAACAAAAAGTGTATATTAGTTTCATATCGACCACACCGATGGAGGGGGGCACTGCAAGTCAGAAAAAATACTTTTCTCTTGCTGTTTCCTGCATCTGTACCTTTGCCTTGGGTTTCCGCGGCCTCCACCTCCGGGTCAGGTACTCTGAAAGAAAAACAAAAAGTGTATATTAGTTTCATATCGACCACACCGATGGAGGGGGGCACTGCAAGTCAGAAAAAATACTTATCTCTTGCTGTTTCCTGCATCTGTGCCTTTGCCTTGGGTTCCGTGGCCTCCACCTCCGGGTCAGGTACTCTGAAAGAAAAACAAAAAGTGTATATTAGTTTCATATCGACCACACCAATGGAGGGGGGCACTGCAAGTCAGAAAAAATACTTATCTCTTGCTGTTTCCTGCATCTGTGCCTTTGCCTTGGGTTTCTGTGGCCTCCACCTCCGGGTCAGGTACTCTGAAAGAAAAACAAAAAGTGTATATTAGTTTCATATCGACCACACCGATGGAGGGGGGCACTGCAAGTCAGAAAAAATACTTATCTCTTGCTGTTTCCTGCATCTGTGCCTTTGCCTTGGGTTTCTGTTGCCTCCAACTCCGGGTCAGGTACTCTGAAAGAAAAACAAAAAGTGTATATTAGTTTCATATCGACCACACCGATGGAGGGGGGCACTGCAAGTCAGAAAAAATACTTATCTCTTGCGGTTTCCTGCATCTGTGCCTTTGCCTTGGGTTTCTGTTGCCTCCACCTCCGGGTCAGGTACTCTGAAAGAAAAACAAAAAGTGTATATTAGTTTCATATCGACCACACCGATGGAGGGGGGCACTGCAAGTCAGAAAAAATACTTATCTCTTGCTGTTTCCTGCATCTGTGCCTTTGCCTTGGGTTTCTGTGGCCTCCACCTCCGGGTCAGGTACTCTGAAAGAAAAACAAAAAGTGTATATTAGTTTCATATCGACCACACCGATGGAGGGGGGCACTGCAAGTCAGAAAAAATACTTATCTCTTGCTGTTTCCTGCATCTGTGCCTTTGCCTTGGGTTTCCGCAGCTTCCACCTCCGGGTCAGGTACTCTGAAAGAAAAACAAAAAGTGTATATTAGTTTCATATCGACCACACCGATGGAGGGGGGCACTGCAAGTCAGAAAAAATACTTATCTCTTGCTGTTTCCTGCATCTGTGCCTTTGCCTTGGGTTTCCGAGGCCTCCACCTCCGGGTCAGGTACTCTGAAAGAAAAACAAAAAGTGTATATTAGTTTCATATCGACCACACCGATGGAGGGGGGCACTGCAAGTCAGAAAAAATACTTATCTCTTGCTGTTTCCTGCATCTGTGCCTTTGCCTTGGGTTTCTGTTGCCTCAAACTCCGGGTCAGGTACTCTGAAAGAAAAACAAAAAGTGTATATTAGTTTCATATCGACCACACCGATGGAGGGGGGCACTGCAAGTCAGAAAAAATACTTATCTCTTGCTGTTTCCTGCATCTGTGCCTTTGCCTTGGGTTTCTGTTGCCTCCACCTCCGGGTCAGGTACTCTGAAAGAAAAACAAAAAGTGTATATTAGTTTCATATCGACCACACCGATGGAGGGGGGCACTGCAAGTCAGAAAAAATACTTATCTCTTGCTGTTTCCTGCATCTGTGCCTTTGCCTTGGGTTTCTGTGGCCTCCACCTCCGGGTCAGGTACTCTGAAAGAAAAACAAAAAGTGTATATTAGTTTCATATCGACCACACCGATGGAGGGGGGCACTGCAAGTCAGAAAAAATACTTATCTCTTGCTGTTTCCTGCATCTGTGCCTTTGCCTTGGGTTTCCGCAGCTTCCACCTCCGGGTCAGGTACTCTGAAAGAAAAACAAAAAGTGTATATTAGTTTCATATCGACCACACCGATGGAGGGGGGCACTGCAAGTCAGAAAAAATACTTATCTCTTGCTGTTTCCTGCATCTGTGCCTTTGCCTTGGGTTTCCGAGGCCTCCACCTCCGGGTCAGGTACTCTGAAAGAAAAACAAAAAGTGTATATTAGTTTCATATCGACCACACCGATGGAGGGGGGCACTGCAAGTCAGAAAAAATACTTTTCTCTTGCTGTTTCCTGCATCTGTACCTTTGCCTTGGGTTTCCGCGGCCTCCACCTCCGGGTCAGGTACTCTGAAAGAAAAACAAAAAGTGTATATTAGTTTCATATCGACCACACCGATGGAGGGGGGCACTGCAAGTTAGAAAAAATACTTATCTCTTGCTGTTTCCTGCATCTGTGCCTTTGCCTTGGGTTCCGTGGCCTCCACCTCCGGGTCAGGTACTCTGAAAGAAAAACAAAAAGTGTATATTAGTTTCATATCGACCACACCAATGGAGGGGGGCACTGCAAGTCAGAAAAAATACTTATCTCTTGCTGTTTCCTGCATCTGTGCCTTTGCCTTGGGTTTCTGCGGCCTCCACCTCTGAGTCAGGTACTCTGAAAGAAAAACAAAAAGTGTATATTAGTTTCATATCGACCACACCGATGGAGGGGGGCACTGCAAGTCAGAAAAAATACTTATCTCTTGCTGTTTCCTGCATCTGTGCCTTTGCCTTGGGTTTCTGCGGCCTCCACCTCCGGGTCAGGTACTCTGAAAGAAAACCAAAAGGTGTATATTAGTTTCATATCGACCACACCGATGGAGGGGGGCACTGCAAGTCAGAAAAAATACTTATCTCTTGCTGTTTCCTGCATCTGTGCCTTTGCCTTGGGTTTCCGCGGCCTCCACCTCCGGGTCAGGTACTCTGAAAGAAAAACAAAAAGTGTATATTAGTTTCATATCGACCACACCGATGGAGGGGGGCACTGCAAGTCAGAAAAAATACTTATCTCTTGCTGTTTCCTGCATCTGTGCCTTTGCCTTGGGTTTCTGTTGCCTCCACCTCCGGGTCAGGTACTCTGAAAGAAAAACAAAAAGTGTATATTAGTATCATATCGACCACACCGATGGAGGGGGGCACTGCAAGTCAGAAAAAATACTTATCTCTTGCTGTTTCCTGCATCTGTGCCTTTGCCTTGGGTTTCTGTGGCCTCCACCTCTGGGTCAGGTACTCTGAAAGAAAAACAAAAAGTGTATATTAGTTTCATATCTACCACACCGATGGAGGGGGGCACTGCAAGTCAGAAAAAATACTTTTCTCTTGCTGTTTCCTGCATCTGTGCCTTTGCCTTGGGTTTCCGAGGCCTCCACCTCCGGGTCAGGTACTCTGAAAGAAAAACAAAAAGTGTATATTAGTTTCATATCGACCACACCGATGGAGGGGGGCACTGCAAGTCAGAAAAAATACTTTTCTCTTGCTGTTTCCTGCATCTGTGCCTTTGCCTTGGGTTTCCGCGGCCTCCACCTCCGGGTCAGGTACTCTGAAAGAAAAACAAAAAGTGTATATTAGTTTCATATCGACCACACCGATGGAGGGGGGCACTGCAAGTCAGAAAAAATACTTATCTCTTGCTGTTTCCTGCATCTGTGCCTTTGCCTTGGGTTTCTGCGGCCTCCACCTCTGAGTCAGGTACTCTGAAAGAAAAACAAAAAGTGTATATTAGTTTCATAGCGACCACACCGATGGAGGGGGCACTGCAAGTCAGAAAAAATACTTATCTCTTGCTGTTTCCTGCATCTGTGCCTTTGCCTTGGGTTTCTGCGGCCTCCACCTCCGGGTCAGGTACTCTGAAAGAAAAACAAAAAGTGTATATTAGTTTCATATCGACCACACCGATGGAGGGGGGCACTGCAAGTCAGAAAAAATACTTATCTCTTGCTGTTTCCTGCATCTGTGCCTTTGCCTTGGGTTTCTGTGGCCTCCACCTCCGGGTCAGGTACTCTGAAAGAAAAACAAAAAGTGTATATTAGTTTCATATCTACCACACCGATGGAGGGGGGCACTGCAAGTCAGAAAAAATACTTTTCTCTTGCTGTTTCCTGCATCTGTGCCTTTGCCTTGGGTTTCCGAGGCCTCCACCTCCGGGTCAGGTACTCTGAAAGAAAAACAAAAAGTGTATATTAGTTTCATATCGACCACACCGATGGAGGGGGGCACTGCAAGTCAGAAAAAATACTTTTCTCTTGCTGTTTCCTGCATCTGTGCCTTTGCCTTGGGTTTCCGCGGCCTCCACCTCCGGGTCAGGTACTCTGAAAGAAAAACAAAAAGTGTATATTAGTTTCATATCGACCACACCGATGGAGGGGGGCACTGCAAGTCAGAAAAAATACTTATCTCTTGCTGTTTCCTGCATCTGTGCCTTTGCCTTGGGTTTCTGCGGCCTCCACCTCTGAGTCAGGTACTCTGAAAGAAAAACAAAAAGTGTATATTAGTTTCATATCGACCACACCGATGGAGGGGGCACTGCAAGTCAGAAAAAATACTTATCTCTTGCTGTTTCCTGCATCTGTGCCTTTGCCTTGGGTTTCTGCGGCCTCCACCTCCGGGTCAGGTACTCTGAAAGAAAAACAAAAAGTGTATATTAGTTTCATATCGACCACACCGATGGAGGGGGGCACTGCAAGTCAGAAAAAATACTTATCTCTTGCTGTTTCCTGCATCTGTGCCTTTGCCTTGGGTTTCCGCAGCCTCCACCTCCGGGTCAGGTACTCTGAAAGAAAAACAAAAAGTGTATATTAGTTTCATATCGACCACACCGATGGAGGGGGGCACTGTAAGTCAGAAAAAATACTTATCTCTTGCTGTTTCCTGCATCTGTGCCTTTGCCTTGAGTTTCCGCGGCCTCCACCTCCGGGTCAGGTACTCTGAAAGAAAAACAAAAAGTGTATATTAGTTTCATATCGACCACACCGATGGAGGGGGGCACTGCAAGTCAGAAAAAATACTTATCTCTTGCTGTTTCCTGCATCTGTGCCTTTGCCTTGGGTTTCTGCGGCCTCCACCTCCGGGTCAGGTACTCTGAAAGAAAAACAAAAAGTGTATATTAGTTTCATATTGACCACACCGATGGAGGGGGGCACTGCAAGTCAGAAAAAATACTTTTCTCTTGCTGTTTCCTGCATCTGTGCCTTTGCCTTGGGTTTCTGCGGCCTCCACCTCCGGGTCAGGTACTCTGAAAGACAAAACAAAAAGTGTATATTAGTTTCATATTGACCACACCGATGGAGGGGGGCACTACAAGTCAGAAAAAATACTTATCTCTTGCTGTTTCCTGCATCTGTGCCTTTGCCTTGGGTTCCGTGGCCTCCACCTCCGGGTCAGGTACTCTGAAAGAAAAACAAAAAGTGTATATTAGTTTCATATCGACCACACCGATGGAAGGGGGCACTGCAAGTCAGAAAAAATACTTATCTCTTGCTGTTTCCTGCATCTGTGCCTTTGCCTTGGGTTTCCGCGGCCTCCACCTCCGGGTCAGGTACTCTGAAAGAAAAACAAAAAGTGTATATTAGTTTCATATCGACCACACCGATGGAGGGGGGCACTGCAAGTCAGAAAAAATACTTATCTCTTGCTGTTTCCTGCATCTGTGCCTTTGCCTTGGGTTTCTGTGGCCTCCACCTCCGGGTCAGGTACTCTGAAAGAAAAACAAAAAGTGTATATTAGTTTCATATCGACCACACCGATGGAGGGGGGCACTGCAAGTCAGAAAAAATACTTATCTCTTGCTGTTTCCTGCATCTGTGCCTTTGCCTTGGGTTCCGTGGCCTCCACCTCCAGGTCAGGTACTCTGAAAGAAAAACAAAAAGTGTATATTAGTTTCATATCGACCACACCGATGGAGGGGGGCACTGCAAGTCAGAAAAAATACTTATCTCTTGCTGTTTCCTGCATCTGTGCCTTTGCCTTGGGTTTCTGCGGCCTCCACCTCCGGGTCAGGTACTCTGAAAGAAAAACAAAAAGTGTATATTAGTTTCATATCGACCACACCGATGGAGGGGGGCACTGCAAGTCAGAAAAAATACTTATCTCTTGCTGTTTCCTGCATCTGTGCCTTTGCCTTGGGTTTCTGTGGCCTCCACCTCCGGGTCAGGTACTCTGAAAGAAAAACAAAAAGTGTATATTAGTTTCATATCGACCACACCGATGGAGGGGGGCACTGCAAGTCAGAAAAAATACTTATCTCTTGCTGTTTCCTGCATCTGTGCCTTTGCCTTGGGTTTCTGTTGCCTCCAACTCCGGGTCAGGTACTCTGAAAGAAAAACAAAAAGTGTATATTAGTTTCATATCGACCACACCGATGGAGGGGGGCACTGCAAGTCAGAAAAAATACTTATCTCTTGCGGTTTCCTGCATCTGTGCCTTTGCCTTGGGTTTCTGTTGCCTCCACCTCCGGGTCAGGTACTCTGAAAGAAAAACAAAAAGTGTATATTAGTTTCATATCGACCACACCGATGGAGGGGGGCACTGCAAGTCAGAAAAAATACTTATCTCTTGCTGTTTCCTGCATCTGTGCCTTTGCCTTGGGTTTCTGTGGCCTCCACCTCCGGGTCAGGTACTCTGAAAGAAAAACAAAAAGTGTATATTAGTTTCATATCGACCACACCGATGGAGGGGGGCACTGCAAGTCAGAAAAAATACTTATCTCTTGCTGTTTCCTGCATCTGTGCCTTTGCCTTGGGTTTCCGCAGCTTCCACCTCCGGGTCAGGTACTCTGAAAGAAAAACAAAAAGTGTATATTAGTTTCATATCGACCACCGATGGAGGGGGGCACTGCAAGTCAGAAAAAATACTTATCTCTTGCTGTTTCCTGCATCTGTGCCTTTGCCTTGGGTTTCCGAGGCCTCCACCTCCGGGTCAGGTACTCTGAAAGAAAAACAAAAAGTGTATATTAGTTTCATATCGACCACACCGATGGCGGGGGGCACTGCAAGTCAGAAAAAATACTTTTCTCTTGCTGTTTCCTGCATCT
Organism: Mytilus californianus; assembly: GCF_021869535.1. NCBI lineage: Eukaryota > Metazoa > Mollusca > Bivalvia > Mytilida > Mytilidae > Mytilus > Mytilus californianus. The sequence goes on along the minus strand of NW_026262679.1, from coordinate 22,261,144 downwards.
GTACCTTTGCCTTGGGTTTCCGCGGCCTCCACCTCCGGGTCAGGTACTCTGAAAGAAAAACAAAAAGTGTATATTAGTTTCATATCGACCACACCGATGGAGGGGGGCACTGCAAGTCAGAAAAAATACTTATCTCTTGCTGTTTCCTGCATCTGTGCCTTTGCCTTGGGTTCCGTGGCCTCCACCTCCGGGTCAGGTACTCTGAAAGAAAAACAAAAAGTGTATATTAGTTTCATATCGACCACACCGATGGAGGGGGGCACTGCAAGTCAGAAAAAATACTTATCTCTTGCTGTTTCCTGCATCTGTGCCTTTGCCTTGGGTTTCTGCGGCCTCCACCTCTGAGTCAGGTACTCTGAAAGAAAAACAAAAAGTGTATATTAGTTTCATATCGACCACACCGATGGAGAGGGCACTGCAAGTCAGAAAAAATACTTATCTCTTGCTGTTTCCTGCATCTGTGCCTTTGCCTTGGGTTTCTGCGGCCTCCACCTCCGGGTCAGGTACTCTGAAAGAAAAACAAAAAGTGTATATTAGTTTCATATCGACCACACCGATGGAGGGGGGCACTGCAAGTCAGAAAAAATACTTATCTCTTGCTGTTTCCTGCATCTGTGCCTTTGCCTTGGGTTTCCGCGGCCTCCACCTCCGGGTCAGGTACTCTGAAAGAAAAACAAAAAGTGTATATTAGTTTCATATCGACCACACCGATGGAGGGGGGCACTGCAAGTCAGAAACAATACTTATCTCTTGCTGTTTCCTGCATCTGTGCCTTTGCCTTGGGTTTCTGTTGCCTCCACCTCCGGGTCAGGTACTCTGAAAGAAAAACAAAAAGTGTATATTAGTTTCATATCGACCACACCGATGGAGGGGGGCACTGCAAGTCAGAAAAAATACTTATCTCTTGCTGTTTCCTGCATCTGTGCCTTTGCCTTGGGTTTCTGTGGCCTCCACCTCCGGGTCAGGTACTCTGAAAGAAAAACAAAAAGTGTATATTAGTTTCATATCGACCACACCGATGGAGGGGGGCACTGCAAGTCAGAAAAAATACTTATCTCTTGCTGTTTCCTGCATCTGTGCCTTTGCCTTGGGTTTCCGCAGCCTCCACCTCCGGGTCAGGTACTCTGAAAGAAAAACAAAAAGTGTATATTAGTTTCATATCGACCACACCGATGGAGGGGGGCACTGCAAGTCAGAAAAAATACTTTTCTCTTGCTGTTTCCTGCATCTGTGCCTTTGCCTTGGGTTTCCGAGGCCTCCACCTCCGGGTCAGGTACTCTGAAAGAAAAACAAAAAGTGTATATTAGTTTCATATCGACCACACCGATGGAGGGGGGCACTGCAAGTCAGAAAAAATACTTTTCTCTTGCTGTTTCCTGCATCTGTGCCTTTGCCTTGGGTTTCCGCGGCCTCCACCTCCGGGTCAGGTACTCTGAAAGAAAAACAAAAAGTGTATATTAGTTTCATATCGACCACACCGATGGAGGGGGGCACTGCAAGTCAGAAAAAATACTTATCTCTTGCTGTTTCCTGCATCTGTGCCTTTGCCTTGGGTTCCGTGGCCTCCACCTCCGGGTCAGGTACTCTGAAAGAAAAACAAAAAGTGTATATTAGTTTCATATCGACCACACCGATGGAGGGGGGCACTGCAAGTCAGAAAAAATACTTATCTCTTGCTGTTTCCTGCATCTGTGCCTTTGCCTTGGGTTTCTGCGGCCTCCACCTCTGAGTCAGGTACTCTGAAAGAAAAACAAAAAGTGTATATTAGTTTCATATCGACCACACCGATGGAGGGGGCACTGCAAGTCAGAAAAAATACTTATCTCTTGCTGTTTCCTGCATCTGTGCCTTTGCCTTGGGTTTCTGCGGCCCCCACCTCCGGGTCAGGTACTCTGAAAGAAAAACAAAAAGTGTATATTAGTTTCATATCGACCACACCGATGGAGGGGGGCACTGTAAGTCAGAAAAAATAATTATCTCTTGCTGTTTCCTGCATCTGTGCCTTTGCCTTGAGTTTCCGCGGCCTCCACCTCTGGGTCAGGTACTCTGAAAGAAAAACAAAAAGTGTATATTAGTTTCATATCGACCACACCGATGGAGGGGGGCACTGCAAGTCAGAAAAAATACTTATCTCTTGCTGTTTCCTGCATCTGTGCCTTTGCCTTGGGTTTCCGCGGCCTCCACCTCCGGTTTCCGCGGCCTCCACCTCCGGGTCAGGTACTCTGAAAGAAAAACAAAAAGTGTATATTAGTTTCATATCGACCACACCTATGGAGGGGGGCACTGCAAGTCAGAAAAAATACTTATCTCTTGCTGTTTCCTGCATCTGTGCCTTTGCCTTGGGTTTCTTCGGCCTCCACCTCCGGGTCAGGTACTCTGAAAGAAAAACAAAAAGTGTATATTAGTTTCATATCGACCACACCGATGGAGGGGGGCACTGCAAGTCAGAAAAAATACTTATCTCTTGCTGTTTCCTGCATCTGTGCCTTTGCCTTGGGTTTCTGTGGCCTCCACCTCCGGGTCAGGTACTCTGAAAGAAAAACAAAAAGTGTATATTAGTTTCATATCGACCACACAGATGGAGGGGGGCACTGCAAGTCAGAAAAAATACTTATCTCTTGCTGTTTCCTGCATCTGTGCCTTTGCCTTGGGTTCCGCGGCCTCCACCTCCGGGTCAGGTACTCTGAAAGAAAAACAAAAAGTGTATATTAGTTTCATATCGACCACACCGATGGAGGGGGGCACTGCAAGTCAGAAAAAATACTTATCTCTTGCTGTTTCCTGCATCTGTGCCTTTGCCTTGGGTTTCTGCGGCCTCCACCTCCGGGTCAGGTACTCTGAAAGAAAAACAAAAAGTGTATATTAGTTTCATATCGACCACACCGATGGAGGGGGCACTGCAAGTCAGAAAAAATACTTATCTCTTGCTGTTTCCTGCATCTGTGCCTTTGCCTTGAGTTTCTGCGGCCTCCACCTCCGGGTCAGGTACTCTGAAAGAAAAACAAAAAGTGTATATTAGTTTCATATCGACCACACCGATGGAGGGGGGCACTGCAAGTCAGAAAAAATACTTATCTCTTGCTGTTTCCTGCATCTGTGCCTTTGCCTTGGGTTCCATGGCCTCCACCTCCGGGTCAGGTACTCTGAAAGAAAAACAAAAAGTGTATATTAGTTTCATATCGACCACACCGATGGAGGGGGGCACTGCAAGTCAGAAAAAATACTTATCTCTTGCTGTTTCCTGCATCTGTGCCTTTGCCTTGGGTTTCTGCGGCCTCCACCTCTGAGTCAGGTACTCTGAAAGAAAAACAAAAAGTGTATATTAGTTTCATATCGACCACACCGATGGAGGGGGCACTGCAAGTCAGAAAAAATACTTATCTCTTGCTGTTTCCTGCATCTGTGCCTTTGCCTTGGGTTTCTGCGGCCCCCACCTCCGGGTCAGGTACTCTGAAAGAAAAACAAAAAGTGTATATTAGTTTCATATCGACCACACCGATGGAGGGGGGCACTGCAAGTCAGAAAAAATACTTATCTCTTGCTGTTTCCTGCATCTGTGCCTTTGCCTTGGGTTTCCGCGGCCTCCACCTCCGGGTCAGGTACTCTGAAAGAAAAACAAAAAGTGTATATTAGTTTCATATCGACCACACCGATGGAGGGGGGCACTGTAAGTCAGAAAAAATACTTATCTCTTGCTGTTTCCTGCATCTGTGCCTTTGCCTTGAGTTTCCGCGGCCTCCACCTCTGGGTCAGGTACTCTGAAAGAAAAACAAAAAGTGTATATTAGTTTCATATCGACCACACCGATGGAGGGGGGCACTGCAAGTCAGAAAAAATACTTATCTCTTGCTGTTTCCTGCATCTGTGCCTTTGCCTTGGGTTTCCGCGGCCTCCACCTCCGGTTTCCGCGGCCTCCACCTCCGGGTCAGGTACTCTGAAAGAAAAACAAAAAGTGTATATTAGTTTCATATCGACCACACCTATGGAGGGGGGCACTGCAAGTCAGAAAAAATACTTATCTCTTGCTGTTTCCTGCATCTGTGCCTTTGCCTTGGGTTTCTTCGGCCTCCACCTCCGGGTCAGGTACTCTGAAAGAAAAACAAAAAGTGTATATTAGTTTCATATCGACCACACCGATGGAGGGGGGCACTGCAAGTCAGAAAAAATACTTATCTCTTGCTGTTTCCTGCATCTGTGCCTTTGCCTTGGGTTTCTGTGGCCTCCACCTCCGGGTCAGGTACTCTGAAAGAAAAAACAAAAAGTGTATATTAGTTTCATATCGACCACACCGATGGAGGGGGGCACTGCAAGTCAGAAAAAATACTTATCTCTTGCTGTTTCCTGCATCTGTGCCTTTGCCTTGGGTTCCGCGGCCTCCACCTCCGGGTCAGGTACTCTGAAAGAAAAACAAAAAGTGTATATTAGTTTCATATCGACCACACCGATGGAGGGGGGCACTGCAAGTCAGAAAAAATACTTATCTCTTGCTGTTTCCTGCATCTGTGCCTTTGCCTTGGGTTTCTGCGGCCTCCACCTCCGGGTCAGGTACTCTGAAAGAAAAACAAAAAGTGTATATTAGTTTCATATCGACCACACCGATGGAGGGGGCACTGCAAGTCAGAAAAAATACTTATCTCTTGCTGTTTCCTGCATCTGTGCCTTTGCCTTGAGTTTCTGCGGCCTCCACCTCCGGGTCAGGTACTCTGAAAGAAAAACAAAAAGTGTATATTAGTTTCATATCGACCACACCGATGGAGGGGGGCACTGCAAGTCAGAAAAAATACTTATCTCTTGCTGTTTCCTGCATCTGTGCCTTAGCCTTGGGTTTCTGTGGCCTCCACCTCCGGGTCAGGTACTCTGAAAGAAAAACAAAAAGTGTATATTAGTTTCATATCGACCACACCGATGGAAGGGGGCACTGCAAGTCAGAAAAAATACTTATCTCTTGCTGTTTCCTGCATCTGTGCCTTTGCCTTGGGTTCCGTGGCCTCCACCTCCGGGTCAGGTACTCTGAAAGAAAAACAAAAAGTGTATATTAGTTTCATATCGACCACACCGATGGAGGGGGGCACTGCAAGTCAGAAAAAATACTTATCTCTTGCTGTTTCCTGCATCTGTGCCTTTGCCTTGGGTTTCTGCGGCCTCCACCTCTGAGTCAGGTACTCTGAAAGAAAAACAAAAAGTGTATATTAGTTTCATATCGACCACACCGATGGAGGGGGCACTGCAAGTCAGAAAAAATACTTATCTCTTGCTGTTTCCTGCATCTGTGCCTTTGCCTTGGGTTTCTGCGGCCCCCACCTCCGGGTCAGGTACTCTGAAAGAAAAACAAAAAGTGTATATTAGTTTCATATCGACCACACCGATGGAGGGGGGCACTGCAAGTCAGAAAAAATACTTATCTCTTGCTGTTTCCTGCATCTGTGCCTTTGCCTTGGGTTTCCGCGGCCTCCACCTCCGAGTCAGGTACTCTGAAAGAAAAACAAAAAGTGTATATTAGTTTCATATCGACCACACCGATGGAGGGGGGCACTGTAAGTCAGAAAAAATACTTATCTCTTGCTGTTTCCTGCATCTGTGCCTTTGCCTTGAGTTTCCGCGGCCTCCACCTCTGGGTCAGGTACTCTGAAAGAAAAACAAAAAGTGTATATTAGTTTCATATCGACCACACCGATGGAGGGGGGCACTGCAAGTCAGAAAAAATACTTATCTCTTGCTGTTTCCTGCATCTGTGCCTTTGCCTTGGGTTTCCGCGGCCTCCACCTCCGGTTTCCGCGGCCTCCACCTCCGGGTCAGGTACTCTGAAAGAAAAACAAAAAGTGTATATTAGTTTCATATCGACCACACCTATGGAGGGGGGGACTGCAAGTCAGAAAAAATACTTATCTCTTGCTGTTTCCTGCATCTGTGCCTTTGCCTTGGGTTTCTTCGGCCTCCACCTCCGGGTCAGGTACTCTGAAAGAAAAACAAAAAGTGTATATTAGTTTCATATCGACCACACCGATGGAGGGGGGCACTGCAAGTCAGAAAAAATACTTATCTCTTGCTGTTTCCTGCATCTGTGCCTTTGCCTTGGGTTTCTGTGGCCTCCACCTCCGGGTCAGGTACTCTGAAAGAAAAACAAAAAGTGTATATTAGTTTCATATCGACCACACCGATGGAGGGGGGCACTGCAAGTCAGAAAAAATACTTATCTCTTGCTGTTTCCTGCATCTGTGCCTTTGCCTTGGGTTCCGCGGCCTCCACCTCCGGGTCAGGTACTCTGAAAGAAAAACAAAAAGTGTATATTAGTTTCATATCGACCACACCGATGGAGGGGGGCACTGCAAGTCAGAAAAAATACTTATCTCTTGCTGTTTCCTGCATCTGTGCCTTTGCCTTGGGTTTCTGCGGCCTCCACCTCCGGGTCAGGTACTCTGAAAGAAAAACAAAAAGTGTATATTAGTTTCATATCGACCACACCGATGGAGGGGGCACTGCAAGTCAGAAAAAATACTTATCTCTTGCTGTTTCCTGCATCTGTGCCTTTGCCTTGAGTTTCTGCGGCCTCCACCTCCGGGTCAGGTACTCTGAAAGAAAAACAAAAAGTGTATATTAGTTTCATATCGACCACACCGATGGAGGGGGGCACTGCAAGTCAGAAAAAATACTTATCTCTTGCTGTTTCCTGCATCTGTGCCTTAGCCTTGGGTTTCTGTGGCCTCCACCTCCGGGTCAGGTACTCTGAAAGAAAAACAAAAAGTGTATATTAGTTTCATATCGACCACACCGATGGAAGGGGGCACTGCAAGTCAGAAAAAATACTTATCTCTTGCTGTTTCCTGCATCTGTGCCTTTGCCTTGGGTTTCTGCGGCCTCCACCTCCGGGTCAGGTACTCTGAAAGAAAAACAAAAAGTGTATATTAGTTTCATATCGACCACACCGATGGAGGGGGCACTGCAAGTCAGAAAAAATACTTATCTCTTGCTGTTTCCTGCATCTGTGCCTTTGCCTTGAGTTTCTGCGGCCTCCACCTCCGGGTCAGGTACTCTGAAAGAAAAACAAAAAGTGTATATTAGTTTCATATCGACCACACCGATGGAGGGGGGCACTGCAAGTCAGAAAAAATACTTATCTCTTGCTGTTTCCTGCATCTGTGCCTTAGCCTTGGGTTTCTGTGGCCTCCACCTCCGGGTCAGGTACTCTGAAAGAAAAACAAAAAGTGTATATTAGTTTCATATCGACCACACCGATGGAAGGGGGCACTGCAAGTCAGAAAAAATACTTATCTCTTGCTGTTTCCTGCATCTGTGCCTTTGCCTTGGGTTTCTGCGGCCCCCACCTCCGGGTCAGGTACTCTGAAAGAAAAACAAAAAGTGTATATTAGTTTCATATCGACCACACCGATGGAGGGGGGCACTGCAAGTCAGAAAAAATACTTATCTCTTGCTGTTTCCTGCATCTGTGCCTTTGCCTTGGGTTTCCGCGGCCTCCACCTCCAGGTCAGGTACTCTGAAAGAAAAACAAAAAGTGTATATTAGTTTCATATCGACCACACCGATGGAGGGGGGCACTGTAAGTCAGAAAAAATACTTATCTCTTGCTGTTTCCTGCATCTGTGCCTTTGCCTTGAGTTTCCGCGGCCTCCACCTCTGGGTCAGGTACTCTGAAAGAAAAACAAAAAGTGTATATTAGTTTCATATCGACCACACCGATGGAGGGGGGCACTGCAAGTCAGAAAAAATACTTATCTCTTGCTGTTTCCTGCATCTGTGCCTTTGCCTTGGGTTTCCGCGGCCTCCACCTCCGGTTTCCGCGGCCTCCACCTCCGGGTCAGGTACTCTGAAAGAAAAACAAAAAGTGTATATTAGTTTCATATCGACCACACCTATGGAGGGGGGCACTGCAAGTCAGAAAAAATACTTATCTCTTGCTGTTTCCTGCATCTGTGCCTTTGCCTTGGGTTTCTTCGGCCTCCACCTCCGGGTCAGGTACTCTGAAAGAAAAACAAAAAGTGTATATTAGTTTCATATCGACCACACCGATGGAGGGGGGCACTGCAAGTCAGAAAAAATACTTATCTCTTGCTGTTTCCTGCATCTGTGCCTTTGCCTTGGGTTTCTGTGGCCTCCACCTCCGGGTCAGGTACTCTGAAAGAAAAACAAAAAGTGTATATTAGTTTCATATCGACCACACCGATGGAGGGGGGCACTGCAAGTCAGAAAAAATACTTATCTCTTGCTGTTTCCTGCATCTGTGCCTTTGCCTTGGGTTCCGCGGCCTCCACCTCCGGGTCAGGTACTCTGAAAGAAAAACAAAAAGTGTATATTAGTTTCATATCGACCACACCGATGGAGGGGGGCACTGCAAGTCAGAAAAAATACTTATCTCTTGCTGTTTCCTGCATCTGTGCCTTTGCCTTGGGTTTCTGCGGCCTCCACCTCCGGGTCAGGTACTCTGAAAGAAAAACAAAAAGTGTATATTAGTTTCATATCGACCACACCGATGGAGGGGGCACTGCAAGTCAGAAAAAATACTTATCTCTTGCTGTTTCCTGCATCTGTGCCTTTGCCTTGAGTTTCTGCGGCCTCCACCTCCGGGTCAGGTACTCTGAAAGAAAAACAAAAAGTGTATATTAGTTTCATATCGACCACACCGATGGAGGGGGGCACTGCAAGTCAGAAAAAATACTTATCTCTTGCTGTTTCCTGCATCTGTGCCTTAGCCTTGGGTTTCTGTGGCCTCCACCTCCGGGTCAGGTACTCTGAAAGAAAAACAAAAAGTGTATATTAGTTTCATATCGACCACACCGATGGAAGGGGGCACTGCAAGTCAGAAAAAATACTTATCTCTTGCTGTTTCCTGCATCTGTGCCTTTGCCTTGGGTTTCTGCGGCCTCCACCTCCGGGTCAGGTACTCTGAAAGAAAAACAAAAAGTGTATATTAGTTTCATATCGACCACACCGATGGAGGGGGGCACTGCAAGTCAGAAAAAATACTTATCTCTTACTGTTTCCTACATCTGTGCCTTTGCCTTGGGTTCCGCGGCCTCCACCTCCGGGTCAGGTACTCTGAAAGAAAAACAAAAAGTGTATATTAGTTTCATATCGACCACACCGATGGAGGGGGGCACTGCAAGTCAGAAAAAATACTTATCTCTTGCTGTTTCCTGCATCTGTGGCTTTGCCTTAGGTTCCGTGGCCTCCACCTCCGGGTCAGGTACTCTGAAAGAAAAACAAAAAGTGTATATTAGTTTCATATCGACCACACCGATGGAGGGGGGCACTGCAAGTCAGAAAAAATACTTATCTCTTGCTGTTTCCTGCATCTGTGCCTTTGCCTTGGGTTCCGCGGCCTCCACCTCAGGGTCAGGTACTCTGAAAGAAAAACAAAAAGTGTATATTAGTTTCAAATCGACCACACCGATGGAGGGGGGCACTGCAAGTCAGAAAAAATACTTATCTCTTGCTGTTTCCTGCATCTGTGCCTTTGCCTTGGGTTTCTGCTGCCTCCACCTCCGGGTCAGGTACTCTGAAAGAAAAACAAAAAGTGTATATTAGTTTCATATCGACCACACCGATGGAGGGGGGCACTGCAAGTCAGAAAAAATACTTATCTCTTGCTGTTTCCTGCATCTGTGCCTTTGCCTTGGGTTCCGCGGCCTCCACCTCCAGGTCAGGTACTCTGAAAGAAAAACAAAAAGTGTATATTAGTTTCATATCGACCACACCGATGGAGGGGGCACTGCAAGTCAGAAAAAATACTTATCTCTTGCTGTTTCCTGCATCTGTGCCTTTGCCTTGGGTTCCACGGCCTCTACGTCTGGGTCAGGTACTCTGAAAGAAAAACAAAAAGTGTATATTAGTTTCATATTGACCACACCGATGGAGGGGGGCACTGCAAGTCAGAAAAAATACTTATCTCTTGCTGTTTCCTGCATCTGTGCCTTTGCCTTGGGTTCCGCGGCCTCGACCTCCGGGTCAGGTACTCTGAAAGAAAAACAAAAAGTGTATATTAGTTTCATATCGACCACACAGATGGAGGGGGGCACTGCAAGTCAGAAAAAATACTTATCTCTTGCTGTTTCCTGCATCTGTGCCTTTGCCTTGGGTTCCGCGGCCTCCACCTCCAGGTCAGGTACTCTGAAAGAAAAACAAAAAGTGTATATTAGTTTCATATCGACCACACCGATGGTGGGGGGCACTGCAAGTCAGAAAAAATACTTATCTCTTGCTGTTTCCTGCATCTGTGCCTTTGCCTTGGGTTCCTCGGCCTCCACCTCCGGGTCAGGTACTCTGAAAGAAAAACAAAAAGTGTATATTAGTTTCATATCGACCACACCGATGGAGGGGGGCACTGCAAGTCAGAAAAAATACTTATCTCTTGCTGTTTCCTGCATCTGTGCCTTTGCCTTGGGTTCCGCGGCCTCCACCCCCGGGTCAGGTACTCTGAAAGAAAAACAAAAAGTGTATATTAGTTTCATATCGACAACACCGATGGAGGGGGGCACTGCAAGTCAGAAAAAATACTTATCTCTTGCTGTTTCCTGCATCTTTGCCTTGGGTCCGCAGCCTCCACATCCGGATCAGGTTCTCTGAAAGAAAAACAAAAAGTGTATATTAGTTTCATATTGACAACACAGATGTCGGGGGGCACTTCAAGTAAGAAAAAATACTTATCTCTTGGTGTTCTTGCATCTGTGCGTTTGTCTTGGTCCGTGGCGTCGACATCGGGTCAGGTACTCTGAAAGAAAAACAAAAAGTATATATTAGTTTCATATTCACAACACAGATGGTGGTTATTTTCACTTTTGTACACATAACTATTCTGCATTTCATGTTGCAGAGTATTTATTTTCATCCTGTCTAGTGCAGTCATTCATTTTCAGTTCATACCAGTCCAAGTTATTCTTTTTTTAAATCCTCCTCCCCTGCCCCCTTTGTAAATCAAATGGTAGTCTCCTACTCAAAGTTAATGAAAGGACGTCATCAATAGTCTGAGAAAAGTATTATCATAAACATCATGACTGTAAAAACTAGGATTCAACAGGTACAGCATGCTTTACTAATTGACTGAATTATGTCGAAAGTCTTAGAGAAAAGGATTATAAATTTTTTATATGCCTGTCCCAAGTCAGGATCGAGGTTTGAGTGGTTGTCGTTGGTTCATGTTTGTCATATTTTTCATGGTAAATTGTTTTGTTATAAATTAGGCTGTTAGTTTTCTCAAATACATTGATTCAAATTTTTCATATTGGGGCCTTTTATAGGCGACCATACAGTATGGCTTTTCATCCGTTTTGAAGTCTGTACGGTTGCCTTTAATTGCTTAATTCGAATTCCACATCTCCTTATTTTCATATTCTATAAGTAGTTTTAAATAAAATTAACATTATCACTTTTCTATGTAAATGGGATAAGGACAGATGGACTCTGCCACAAAAACATGTTCATCTTGCTACCATTCCATGCAACAAATATTATTTGACCAACTACTTAAAGTATCTGAGATATGGACTTGACCACTGAAACTTTACCTTGTTCACAGATCCAAGAAATGAAGTCAAGGCCAGGTGAACCATGTTTGAAGGACATGTAGACCTTGCAAGGATACCATATATTAGTAACCAAAAATAGTTATCCTAGAACTCATGATAAATAAGACATTCACATGACAAAAAAAAAGCTATACAGTTTTTTAGCAGTCACTTAACCATGAAAATGAGGCCAAGAACAATGATTATATGACAGACTGGAACTTCATAATACAATGGACCTATAAACAAAATATTTGTTATAAATTAGGCTGTTAGTTTTCTCAAATGCATTGTTTGACATTTTTCATATTGGGGCCTTTTATAGCCGACCATACGGTATGGGTTTTTCTCAGTTTTGAAGTCTGTACGTTTGCCTTTAATTGCTTACTTCGAATTCCACATCTCCTTATTTTAACAAGAGGCTCTCAAGAGCCTGAATCGCTCACCTGTATTTCGGAGGAGAAGATTTTTAAATGTTAGCAAACTTGATGAACAAATTGTGTAAAATTGTCTTTAAAGGACAATAACTACTTAAGGGGTCAATTGACAATTGTGGTCATATTAACTTTTTTGTAGATCTTACTTTGCTGAACATTATTGCTGCTTACAGTTTATATATATCTATAATAATATTCAAAATAATAACAAAAAACTGCTAAATTTTGTTAAAACTACCAATTCGGTGGCAGCAACCCAACAATGGGTTGTTCGAATCGTCTGATAATTTCAGGGCCGATAGATCTTGACCAATTAAACGATTTTACCCCATGTCACATTTGCTCTAAAAGATTTAGTTTTTGAGATATAAGCCAAAAACTGCATTTGACCCTTATGTTCTATTTTTAGCCATGGCAGCCATGTTTGTCAATGGATACAAACTTCGGAAACAATTTATAAACAAGATACCCTAAGGAACATTTATTAAGGTTTCAAGGTATTTGGCCCAGTAGTTTCAGAGGAGAAGATTTTTAAATGTTAGCAAACTTGATGAACAAATTGTGTAAAATTGTCTTTAAAGGGCAATAACTCCTTAAGGGGTCAATTGACAATTATGGTCATATTAACTTTTTTGTAGATCTTACTTTGCTGAACATTATTGCTGCTTACAGTTTATATACATCTATAATAATATTCAAAATAATAACAAAAAACTGCAAAATTTTGTTAAAACTACCAATTCGGTGGCAGCAACCCAACAATGGGTTGTTCGATTCGTCTGAAAGTTTTAAAGCTGATAGATCTTGACCAATTGAACAAATTTACCCCACGTCAGATTTGCTCTAAAAGCTTTAGTTTTTGAGATATAAGCCAAAAACTGCATTTGACCCCTATGTTCTACTTTTAGCCATGACGGCCATGTTTGTCGATGGATCAAAACTTGGGATACAATTTATTAACTAGATACCCTAAGGAAAATTTAGTTAAAGTTTGAAGGTATTTGGCCCAGTAGTTTCAGAGGAGAAGATATTTTAAATAGTTTACAACGACAGACGACGACGACAGACGACGGACGACGATGGACGCCAAGTGATGGCATAAGCTCACATGGGGCCCTTCGGCCCCGGTGAGCTTTAATTGAAGTCAAGGCCAGGTGAACCATGTTTGACGGACATGTAGACCTCGCAAGGATACCATATATTAGTAACCAAAAATAGTTATCCTAGAACTCATGATAAATAAGACATTCACATGACAAAAAAAAGCTATACAGTTTTTTAGCAGTCACTTAATCATGAAAATGAGGCCAAGAACAATGATTATATGACAGACTGGAACTTCATAACACAATGGACCTATATACAAAATATATACATCCTATTCCTCTACCCTCTGAAATATAAAGCTATACATATAATTTACGGCGTTGCCGCCTCCACCATCAGATTTTATTCTATATGCCTCGCATTCTGCGACTTAAAAAAAAACAACTGAAATTAGCTCTCTAACCGAAACCTGGTCAGAATGCTTTCAACTTAACAGTAGACAATGAAATGTAATAGCTACTTACTAGCTTCGTCAATTTTTCTATGTTGTTTTTATCTGATTAAAATTCTGATCTATATCAACTCGCGTGCTTGTATATATAAGCTCATATGCATGGGAATAACAAAATCAGAGATCTACATTTCAATAAGATTGATGTTGTTTACAAGTGTTTGTAAAATACATCGATGCTGTACATAACCCTCTTTTAGTAGATAACCTTTAACTTCGTGTCAATTGTAGGCCAATTAATTTATGCTTAATAAGTCATATAAGTGTGTAAGATGGAGTGATTAACCTGTTTCTAATTGTCATTTTATTTTCATAACTTTAACAGAACCCCTTCCCCTTTTTCACCGTTTGCAGTTTTTCTTATTTCTATAAAGCAAAGATATACTCAGACCTACTAATTCAATCCATTCTGTGTCAATATTACACCAGTTTTGGAACTAAGTACAGTTTGATGTGCTTCTACACTCACCTAAAGAAAATTGGATATTTACCCAGAAAATCATTACAAACACCTTCTATCAAAAGACAGAAAAATAACATTTTGGGAGGGCAACTTATAAATGTTAATATCTATAAAACATCTCTAGAGATTACTTGTATCGAATCTTATGTAAAAATTCTGAATTTGGTCAAGGTCACGGTTATTTAACAGCTGAATGAAAATTGTAAATGTGCATCCTATAAGTACAAATGTCAATCTCAAACCATATTTGACAAGGTCAGACGAAACCTGCCAGACAGACATGTACACCTGACAATCATTCCATACACCAAATATAGTGGCCCTATTGCTTATATGGGTAGTATCTTAGAAATAGACCAACCCATAAAAACTAAATATTGTCCAATGAAATTGAAGTCAAGGTCAGATGAAACCTGTCAGTCATACATGTATGCCTTACAATCATTTCAAATACCAAATATAGTTGACCTTTTGCTTATAGTATCTGAGATATGGACTTGACCACATAACTTTAACCTTGATCAAGGAATAAGGTCGAGGTCAGGGAAACCTTACCCGACACACATGTAGACTTTGCGAGGAACCCATATACCAAATAAGTTATCCAATTACTCATAATAAGTTAGTATTTCACTTAACAAAAAAACTAATTTTCTTTCAAGCAGTCACTGAACCATGAAAATGAGGTCAAGGACAATGGACATATGACAGAAGGAAACTTTGTAACATAAAGTATCTGCACACAAAGTCTGAAGCATCCAGGTCTTCTACCTTCTGAAATATAAAGCTTTAAACAAATAGTTTACACCATTGCCACCACCACTGGATGTATAATACCTATGTCTCACAAAAATAGCATTTTAATAATTTGGTGCATCCAAAGCACTTTTTATGTATCTCATCAGGAACGCTCAAATTCAATTATTTGAAAAATGGCCATGTATAAATACTTGATTTATATGAGTAGGGTGCTTACATTTTTTCAGAAACTATCTTAGTTCAACTTTGCCTGTTTGAAATGGAACCTAAAATAATAGACAAATATAACAACAAATTATTTTGAATCTATGTCTATTGAACTTGTGACGCCTCTGTCTTTAAAAGTCACCCAAAGACATTTTTTAACAGAATGCCGATGGTTATCTCAATGATAGAATAAATTATAAATACAAGCTTATTTGAAAGTAAAGTCTTCATTTATAGCTAAATGTTTATGAAATCAATTTGTTTATTTAGATCAAAAGGTGCCATTATTTTGCTTATCCGATTAATGAACTCTCATTTTTGTTTGCATATTCCTTGAGGTGTTTTTCATAAGAAGTTTTGTATAAGGTCGATAGAATTGTCTTATACTACCATAGCTAAAAATAACAAATTTGGAGGGTGAAAGTACTGAGAGAGTTTCTACAGTCCCTCAAGGGAAGAAGATTTTTGACAAGAAATGCAGCTAGTCACATAATAGTAAGTGACAAAAAAAAATGTGAATTAAGGTTATATTTTTCAAAATATCACACATTAAAAACAAAATTTTTTTGTAAAAAATTATTATGCTTAAATAATTGCAAAAACAAGCTGTCAAATTGGCTCCACTCGTTTTCGAGTCACCAAACTAATCTTGACTTTCATACTGTGTAAAACTTAAAACTTGATATTTATACATAACATTACTAGACCATATGTTATTGATAAAGAAAGAATAAAACCTACCTTACATAAGTAACTTTCAAAACCCCCCAAAAAACCTACAAAGTTTCTATTTGACGATTGCGGGAAAGGAAAAGTTAACTCTTACATGTACCGGAAGTGTGATTTCGGCGTGACTTTTTACCCCAATATACCCCAACATACCCCAATATACCTAAAAAAAAAAACAGTTTAAACATAATTTGGAAGTTTAAAAAAAAAGTCGCACCCGTATGATTACCCTAGCTATGTCCCAGACAAAAACCATGAAAACTTTAATTATAACAAGTGGAAATTTTTAACTATAGATAATCTAACCAAAGTCATATCAAATGAGTTTTATCCATTTTGAAATAATATAAGTTTTATAATTTCTTGTCACACGGATGTGTTCAGTGTATTATACATTATATACATGTACTCTCTTTCGGTAGTAGCTAAGGGTGTTAAAAATCACATATACCTTTTCTTGCTCTCTCTTTCTTTTACCACTGGACGTTAAGCAACCAACAATCAATCAATCAATCAATCAATCTCTCCTTTTACCATTCTACCATTATTTTATTTAATAAACATTTATAAATAAATTAACAAGGTAAATTATTTCTAAAATAAACGCATATATATTTTTGATGTGGTGACCCTGCAAATAGGGTTAATATCCAATAGAAGAAGATTAAAAGCTTATACATGCCTAGGTTGGGAACACACCCCCTATATATGGTGATAATAACTGTATAGAGTGATTATCCTTATATAGAGGGACATATTTGTTTAGAATGGATTAAAAGCAGGAAGATTTTATTTTCTAGTATTATTGGGTAAAATCTAAGGTATCAATTATTGCACTTTACTAAAAATTGTGACGCCCATGAGTTTTCTGCTCAAGTGACAGAACTTGCAATCTATTGTGTACCATCTGAACACCTGATCAACCAACAACAATAGGGACAGTTGACCTTTTAGTTTTATTTTAAATCTAACAATAGAAATCTGTTCATTGAGGCATAACTGAGTGGAACTGGAATTTACCTGATCATGGTCACAGTGAGCGAATTTCAATTATTCCTTAACTCTATATGGTCATAATAATGAATGGGGAAAATTGACATTAATAATGATTATGGACTAAGTTTGAAAATAGATCAAAATAATCCAGTGACACAAAACTCCCATTGAAAAGAAAATAAGTTAGAGTTTCACTCCTCATGGAAATATTAAAAGCATTCCAAACAACATTATCAATAAACTTATTAAATTACATTAATTATTTAAATAAAAGAATAATAAAAAAAATAAGAATATGCAGTATGATAACCAAATGAGACAACACAAATGTCATCATAAGCCCATTCTGTAATTGAGTAAGCTTGGGATAGGCATCATGTACAAAAAGTGACAGGGTTAAACATGCTTGTGAATGCTCAACCCTCCCCTAACATGGAGCAGTGGTGTAACAGCACAACATATGAACAAAATATATAAATCAGGTGAAAAAGGATTGACTCAACAGATCGACACATTTTAACAACAACAACAACAAAAAAAAAAACTTAACAAAAGATTATAGAACCAAGCCATTAATCACCACATACGAAAAAATATGTAATGATTTGGATCAAGAAATAGTGGCATACTTCTTTTTTTTTTGGGTGATGATGGAAGATGAGGTTATAACCCTTCTTTTTTAATTTTATGATTGTTGTACTCTCTTTATTGTGATAAACACCAGTAAGATTTCTTGTTGTTTATCTGATACATTGTAAAGAAATAAAAAAAAATAATCATTTTAATAATTTGATAACAAAAAGGCAACAATATATAATATAGATCAATATCAACAGTTGAAATGTAAACTACAAAAGGTACTATTTAATGATTATTAAAAGTACATGCACACATGCAATATATACTTTTAAATCACAATTAACATGAACTTGTATAAACAAAATAAAGTTTTAGACTTCTATGTCATTTGGTCTCTGGTAGGGAGTTGTCTCATTGGCAATTATACCACATCTTATTTTTATAAGTATTACTAACATGAATTTGAAGCTGTTACTTCTTATTGTCATATACCTGTATATGTATGAAATATTGTCCACTGGACATAAAGCATATACTCAATCAATCAATGACAATCAGTTAATAGATGGTGTTAAAATTAGAAATTAAAGTTTATTAGAAAATAACTTGTACAAACACTTCCTGAAAATGGTCAAAGATGTTAGATGCTTTTCCTATATTACATATTGGCATGGCTAGGAATGTGGTTGTTACTTGGTCAGTGAAGTAGCGAAACAGAATGGCATGAGACTTGTCACAGTTGTGGTTGTTGCTCTCATCAATGGCTATGGAAAATAGTTCAGACTGCAGGTCTCGGACAACCTCTTGATGAAGAGTAGGTGCAAGTGACTTCTTGATGATTTGTGTAGTCTTTGTACGGCTGCATGCAAACTTTGTAGCTATCTTGCTGTCTGTAAACAAGGCTTTACACAGCTTTGTGAAGCAGTCTGCAAGTAGAAAGGAGATGTTGTGCTGTGCTATGAAGTTGGACCACATGACCTCAGCTTTGATAATACCTGAAAAATAAAAAAAAAATAAAAAAATAAATCTACAGCATTTTATGAATACATTTTAGCCTTCTAATAAACAACCATTGGTCAACAATCAAGTCATTAATGAAGGCCGTGTTAGGAATTTTACCTTTATGACTTAATCAGATTAACTAAGAAAACAATGCAATAAGTTGTATCAACACGTATAATTTAATTATCATGCAATTAAGAATTCAATAGTGGTTTACTAACAGATTAAATAATTAAAATACTGTAAATTCAGAAATTATTGTGTGCATTTATTATTGCGATTTTGTCATTTTGGACTAAAATGCGATTTTATTTTTTGCAATATTGAGAAAAATCCTGTTTAATTCATATAAAAATTTCAAAATGCGAGTTTAAACTATTGCGATTATAACCCTGTCGCATTTTTCGCAATAATAAAAACATTGCAATAATTTCTGAATTTACAGTATTTACTCAATTTTAGATGATTATTAAATGATCATAATCAAAATATTGTACATATATTATCACTTTAAATATGACTAAAGATATTATTTATCAACAGTTAATAATTGACATTTCACAAATTAAACTGATGAAAACTTGTAAATGTTTACATTATAACAAATAAAATCATATCATTAGAATCAAGACCAAAAGACAATTTGTCAACGTATATTTGTTCCGCTTAACAGAAGTTCCACTGGAAACTTTGTTATAAACAATGTCATAATATCTGTTCCTGTTGGAACAAATGTTCTATACCATTTATTCCGTTAGGAACATTTACTGTAATATTTATTCCAGTGGAAATAATATTCCAGAATATTGTTTCCATTTGGAACTTATATTATGAAGGAACTTCTATTCCTCGACAAATTAACTATTTATATTTAATTTATTAAAAGAGAAAAAAGACTAAAACAGTTGTGCCATAGTTCTATAAAAATAGTTAATGATTTATTCAAAATTTTACCTTCATCATTTGGTCGAACGAAGAAATTAGTGACAGGCTTGCAATTGGTGGTGTTCTGTGTACTACTAGCATAATTAATTCATGCAAAGTTATCAAATTTTTCACAATTTTAGCATTTGTGCTAATTTTCAGACGGTTTTTGTCTAAAATGGAAGTGGCCGCACTTGTGTTCAGTCTTAATATTTAAATGTTGTATTTGATGATTAAACATATTAAACATATATAAAGGTGGAGACTGAACACGAATGCGGCCACTTACATTTTAGACAAAAACTGTCTGAAAAGTGACGTTTTATGGCATATCTGACAGATTTTTCATATCTAAGCTTGAATTTGAGTGTCTTTAATGACCAAATCAGTTTAAATCGTTTACTTAAACTAACTGAAACGACTGAAGTAGACACTCATGTGTTTAAAAAATGTCAAACATCTTTTATCAAATGTACTTCAAATTTTAGGCAAAAATTAGCCCTTACCGAACCTTCTCCTTTCTTGAAAAATCCTCAAAATTATAATATTTCTTAAATCTAGACAAAATAGTACCCACAAATATCAATTAAACTGCAGTACATGAGATATCTACAACAGTTTAGATCACTAAAATTTGATAATTTAGATTTGTTCTTAACAATGGAGCAATAAGTACTTTCTATTCACTATTTTTATCATTTTCACTGAGCCTATGGGCCAAGTGAGTTATAAATATTACTTTTGTTATCAGTCTTCTTCTGTTTTAAAGTTTTGAAAGATCTTCTCCTTTGAAACGACTGAACCAATTTCAAACAAAATTGGGATGAATAATCATTAAGGACTAACTTATATAAAGTTTGTGTTTTGTATTCTGGCGTCATTCAACAAACATTGGTGATATGGCTACAAAAAGAAAATGATGATAAATTGCATTAATTGTCCTATATCTTGAAAACAGTTTTATTAATTTATATTGTAATCGGCCATGTATAATCCCTTTTGGTACATAATCTGCACACCTTTGTTTGCCACAGGAATTCAGGAAAAAACTTTTTGTCACTTGTTGAAAACATGTAGTAAAACTCTGTATTTTCAAGTCATGTGTGATTGTTTGCAGTAGTTACATTTGTTCCTGTTTTTCATGATCAAGTAGAAGTTGAAAATAGCTGTAAATGATTCTAGAACATAAGTGTTAAAATAAGCCAAAATTGTAAAAAAAAGAACAACTGGAAAAGTTGTCTTTGTCATTAACGGAGATAGGAAAAGAATTTGTAAATCACAAACAAATAAGTTGAGAGTGTGATGAAATTCCATACTTAATAGATATTAATTTGACCTGTTGATACTATTTGTAATGCTTTTTTGTTATTTAATTTTTACTTATTCAGGGTTATATCTCGTCTGTATACCAGCTTTGATAAGTGTTTGGTATGACTATAAATTTTCACTCCTTCGTACTTTGAACAACAAAATTATTTATTTTGTAAAAAATATTTCCGTTCTGCATTTAAACTGTATACCTTACAAAAAAATTATTTTCATTTCCCTTTGTATATAATTGTATTTGGCGGCTTTTTGTTCAAGGTTGTTGTTGTTTTTTTTTTTAAATTGTTTAACATCTCACAGCGGTATACTACTGTTGCCTTTATTTATTCACCCCTTATTTTATTGATTTTGTATTTACATTGTATCATAGATCAAATTTATTCGTTCAGTGTATGTTCAATTGTGTTAATATGTCTTTTGATTCAGTTAAGCCATTTCAATTGATATTTTATAGTGTGTCTTTCTATGTTGTGATATTACACTATTGTTTCAGATAAGGGTGAAGGTTGGTACCTATGAAAACATTTAAACCCGCTGCATTTGTTTGCGCCTGTCCTAAGTCAGGAATCTGATGTTCAGTAGTTGTCGTTTGTTGATGTGGTTCATAAGTGTTTCTTGTTTCTCGTTTTTTATATAGATTAGACCGTTGGTTTTTCCGTTTGAATGGTTTTACACTAGTCATTTTTGGGGCCCTTTATAGCTTGCTGTTTTCGGTGTGAGCCAAGGCTCTGTGTTGAAGACCGTACTTTGACTTATAATGGTTTACTTTTACAAATTGTGACTTGGATGGAGAGTTGTCTCATTGGCACTTATACCACATCTTCTTATATCTAATTACAAGAAATACGACTTTGAAAGTAAAACAGTGCAGTTTTAGTAAGATACATTCAATTTTTTCATCACATTTATATGTGAAGAACCTTTAGCTAAAACAAAACACATGCAGTTGTATGAAACACCAAATCAGAACAAATGACTGTTAATGTTTTGTTGTTTATACATCGCTATGCAATGCTATGAAAAGAAATTTGTAATTATTCATTTGATTTTGATATTTATCAGTAAAAATTGGATATATCACAAGATTTTTTTATTAATTTTTCTAGTTTTTACCTATTATCTCAAAAACAATATTAGACGGGTAGAAACTTTAAACAGAAAAAAAAATCTGCAATGCAAGATATATTTTGACAGATGAGTGATTTAGTCTCTTAGAAGCCCCTTGATTTTAATTCTTGTTATAAATTTTATTCTTACTTATTGGCATACCTGTCAACCTATGAAAATGAAAATGCAGGTCATGACCTGCATTGAAGAAGAAAATCTCAGGTCATAACGCGTACAAACTTTTTATGCCCCTGCCATAGAGGAGGGGGCATTAAGTTTAACCCTTGTCCGTCTGTACGTCCGTACGTCTGTACGTCCCAAAATTGGTTTCCGTTCTCTAACTTAAGTTTGCCTCAACCAAATGTTATCCAACATTACACAATGCTTATTACCACAAAACACAGATCAAGTTTGAATTTTGGTAGCGTCACTTTAACGTTGTAGAGTTATGCCCCTTTATAAATAGTAAAATTGCAAAATTTTTCATTCTGTTCTCTAACTTAAGTTTGCCTCAACCAAATATTATGATACTTATACACAATGCTTATCACCACAATCCACAGATCAAGTTTGAACTTTGGTGGCGTCACTTTTACTGTTCTAGAGTTATGCCCCTTTACAAATTGAAAAATTGCTAAATTTTTCATTTTTTTTCTAAAAATATCAATGATGTCATTGTTCAAGTAATTTTTAAAATTGGAGTTATCTTCCTTTGTCCATGATTATAGTTGAATCAACTACAATCAATGCTTTATACAATGCAATGTTTAATTTTGCCTTCCACTGATAAAACACAGATCAAGTTGAATTTGGGTAGTGTTACTTTAACAATTATTGAGTTATGCCCCTTTATAAATCGAAAAATTGCAAAATTTTTAGTTTCCATTCTGTAACTTAAGTTTGCCCCAACCAAACATGAAACCTATACACAATACTTATTACCACAAAACTAAGATCAAGTACAAATTTGGGTAGTGTCACTTTTATTGTTCTTGAGTTATGTCCCTTTATAATGTTGTATGCAAGTGGGGGCATCATCTGTGTCCATGGGGACACATTCTCCATTTATTTTTATGTATTTCCACATGTACAAGATGTAGCATGGTGAAATCATTATGAATATAAGTGCACATGACAACAGATAATTACTTTTTAAAAGAGTCATTTACCCTAAGAAATGTAGGTCAAGGTGTGAATTGATGGCTGCTTAACTTCCAGCAGCAAATACTAGGGTATTACATGCTAATTCAGATGCTAACACCATTCTTTGCTCTTACTGCTCAATGCTGCAAGTTGGCAAAGAAGCAGCATCAACCAATTTTATATACATGTGTACTTACAAAGTATTATTTAAGTTAGATTTGTTGTAGATTTAAAAATCTCCTTGTTTATGCTATCAGAACCATAGCAATCAATGTTCAGTTGGTCAAGACCAATTTTATTTTTTTTTCAGGCATTTTGAATCCACTTGATAGTCCCCACCACATGAGAGCAGACGACAATTGCCAGTTCGGAGAGAGTGTAGTGTTAGATAAACCTGTGAAGACTGGCAAGGGATCTTTTGCTAATGTTGGTCTTCCAAAGGTAAATCTATTACATATATTATATATTTAAACAGTATGTAAAGAATGGGTCAGAATGAAACTACATGTCATAAAAAATGCTTGGATACAAATTCTGAAACCTTCCTTATATTATCTATGAAACTGAGGATAATATGAATCCAGAAGTCTCAACTATCATTTTCAAGTTTTAAGTTTTCAGTGTTATCAATATTAAATTACATAATTGCCAAAATTGCCATATTTGTTGTTTGAAACTAGTAATATTCAAACAAACATGATATATTGTACTTTTTGTTTCACAAACATGATATATTGTACTTTTTGTTTCAAAGCAGCAGCTGCATAATTAGAACAATACAGTATTTAAAAACTTCAGAAAACTAAAACACTGCCTCAAATGAAAAACATATATCTAATTGATGTTCACCAGTACAAAACATGACTAGATCAATCAGATACACAATTCTGGTTTTATCTAGTGCAAATTTGAGTTGTCTCCCCTTGATTGTTTTTACATAAGCTCCTCTCGAGTCGAACTTCAGTTGAGTTGAAATATTATAACTCTTGCGGTTTTAAGATAACTCCAGTCAACTGTACTTGAGAATTTCATATGTTTATTTCACTTTTTTGTAAATCTACATGTCATAAAAAATGCTTGGATACAATGCACAAATTCTGAAACTTTCCTTATATTATAAATGAAACTGATGATAATATGAATCCAAAAGTCTCAACTATCATTTTCAAGTTTTAAGTTTTTGGTGTTATCAATATTAAATTACATAATTGTCAAAATTGCCATATTTGTTGTATTAAGTTGCAACAACTACAGCAAGATTAGGTTTAAATAATTTGGTTCCAAGATAACACTAATGTTGTGCTTCACAAAAAAGCCTAGAATTGTATGAATCACACAACAGACAAGTATAAATGTTGATCATACAAACTGTGTTTATATGTTTACAGAAAGAAGTACAGATAGATAAACATTTACAACCAGGAATAAGAGTTACAGTCAAATTATCTGACCAAGATCCAGGTAAAATTTATTCCATATTCTAGTTGTTCAATTTCCTTATTATTGCGAACCCAATGAAAGTTTTCCACAGTGCCATCTCTATCTTGACCAGGTATTTAAACTTTTGCAAGTTCACCTGTCCTATTGAATAGATACAATAGCTATTGTTCTCTGTGTAGTTTATTCTCTGGGACCTTTAAATTTCTTCTAAGAGAAATCTATCATTCATTGATTAAATTACCTGAGTAAAAAAAATTTCTTATATATAGACAAAAATACTGCTTTTATACTCATTAACTGCATGTGATGATGTAGTTATTCGATATTAATAATATATTTTCATTCAGTTTAATATAAACATTGATTCAATCATAAAAAGTTGATTTCTGTCAAAACTTTCAACATTGTTCCTTTTAAAAAAAAATTTGTTTGACATGAATAAGAACTTGAAAATAATGATGTTTCAAATTAAGATCTTCTTAAATGTATTCTATAACTAAACAAAAAAAAATCAAATTTCAATAGGAACATTGATAAAACTTTTGTTAGAAATCAACTTTTTATGATTGAATCAATGTATATATTCTATCCAAAATATCAACTGCTATCATGTACAACCATCTTTACGACCTACTTTGAGTTTTTATTATAATTTGCAAAGTTCATCACAATTAAGTCCATGAAACAGAACATCTTCTTTTAAATTGAGGATAAGAAATGTTAACTGTTACATAAAATGTTATTTCCAGACAGTTGGCACATAGCAACATACGTGTAATAATCATTTTATTTTAAAAAGTGATTCATGAGTTTTACATTTGCACCATACAGTTTTTCTATTACAATTTGCAGATTTGACATTTCAGGTCAACATTTCTTAACTTGTTAAAATGAATAATTATTCCCTTGAACTAATGCAGTCAATGATAACAAAGTATTGTTTTATTTATAGAGAAAAAGAAATGGAAAGGCATAGTTGTATCACCATCTACACCACAGAAAGAAGCTGATTTGTACTGGGGATACAATGTCAGATTAGCCAGTAGTGTAGGTGCCGTGTTTTCTGAGTGTCCATATAAATCTGGTTATGATCTGGCCATTGGTACTTCAGAAAAGGGATCACATATAGATACATTTACAACATCGGAAAATCTATTTAACTATATTTAAGATGTGTCTTTAAGTAGAAGTATAATTTCTAATTCTTCAGTACAAACTATGGTAATTTGGTATCAGCTATTTTCATCCTCACTGTGCTGTCTAATTATCGTCAATTTTTACATTTCCCTTTGATCTTACTGCCATATATTTTCAAGATCATGGACAGGACTTGATACTCGAAAATATTAGGCAATGCCAAAATGTATAAGTACAGCAACGTCACATGTTCGTTTCCATCCGCTTCAATTTATCAATGAAATGCACACGACTTCATTCATACAACCGAACAACTATCCAAACATTTTGTATGCGAAAAAGTAGTTTTACTTATTATTTCATTTTACTTCATATTCTCAAGCAAAAAAAAAATACAGTTAAGAGAAATTGCTGATAAAAAGAATAATGGCATTTTATTTTTTGCTACCGACTTCATCAACTTGTCCTAACGAGCTCGCTTGATATTCTTGCTGATGAAGTCATTATTAAAAACAAAAATGCCATTATTCTATATATAGAAAGTCATTCTATTCAATGACCTAGACAAAAAAGCAAAGATCCAATGTAGATGTGCTACTGGTTATAACATTGAATGCTAAAATATATGTTAACGAAATTTGTTATACTTTATGTTAAAATGCCAGATTTTGATTGGCTAAAATGAGGGAGATTATTATACCCCGGCTTTAAAAAAGTGGGGTTATACCCACGCTTTAAAAAAAGTGGGAGTTTACTGTTTTGCCTCTGTCTGTCTGTCCATTCATCTGTCCGTCCATCCATCGTCAGTCCGTCAGTCTGTCCATCTGTCCCATGAAAATTTTTTTCGTCGCACATTTTTCAGGAACTACAATACAAGGATTTCTGAAATTTGGTTTCAGGGTTTATATAAGTCAGCTATACTGTGTGATGTGTTTTCAGATTCATCACTCAACAACTTCCTGTTTACTAAACACTTGTATCATTTTACACATGATAGCGAAGTTGAAAATTTTCGGCACATTTTTCTCAGGAACTACAATACAAGGATTTCTGAAATTTGGTTTCAGGTTTATACAAGTCGGCTATACAGTGTGATGTGTTTTCAGATTCATCACTCAACAACTTCCTGTTTACTGAAATATTTGGGCAGGGGTATCATCAGTGAGCAGTAGCTCGCAGTTTAACTTGTTTACTCTATTTCAATTTTTGAATATTATCCTCCCATTCAGACAAATCAAAATTGATAATATAAAGGACAATGAATAGAATTTACATCAATAATTTTAAAGAAAATGCTCAATTGCTATATTTTGGCCTCCAAGCTTTTTCATAGACTGTCAAAATAAAAGATACAAGGTCCCGGGTTCGAGTCCCGGTTGAGACATGCGATTTTGCAAGTAGAATCATGCTCTCCGGTTACACATGTCTTCTGTTTAGATTATAGATATTTAACCACATCAATTTTATGTGTATTAAACTGGTCACATGACAACTAAACAATCTCTCCAAGGACTTTTGTAAAGAAGATGTCTTATTTCTAAGATGTTTGGTTATGTTAAGAGTTTGATCACCATATTACCATTTAGATATATTGTATTTTAGCAAGAGTTTCTGTCGTTTAGGTCTTTTGGTTGGATAACTCTCATGTTTCCTTTCAAAATTTTGTCATTATATGCAGCTCATCATATCAAATTACATTTGTTTATTTTTGTTTTTTTTTCATTTTTATCAATCTAAGATATGGAGCAGATTGTTCAGTTTTTATCAATCTAAGAGGAACATGGAGCAGATTGTTCAGTTATATAGGTTTTTTAAACTTACTTTTTGACAATTTGTAACATCTGTTTTCAGACATGCACTAGTAGTATTTGGTGGTGTTAAAGGTTTAGAGGCAAGTTTAGATGCAGATGAAGCCCTGAATGTAGATTATCCCAGCTTGTTGTTCCAACATTACCACAACACCTGCCCGTGTCAAGGGAGTCGCACCATCAGAACTGAAGTGAGTTATAGAGAAAGAAAAATTGTAAACAGATATTTTTGTTTACAGAATGCAGTTTAAGTTTAAAATTTTTTTTTTAATTGAAAAATAGAAGGCTTTAAAGTTATCATTCAAACGTAAAAGATTTAAAATATTCAATTATTATTATGTTAAAGAGAGTATACTAATAGTAAAGTAGGTTCTTGCTTTAGGGTAGAGTTTTACAATAAAAGATTGTTTTTTTATGCCACCTCCGTAGCGGAGGGGGCATTAAGTTTTACCCTTGTCCGTCTGTACGTACGTATGTCCCAAAATTGGTTTCCGTTCTCTAACTTTAGTTTGCCTCAACCCAATATTATGAAACTTATACACAATGTTTATTACCACAAAACACAGATCAAATTTGAATTTTGGTGGCGTCACTTTTACCGTTCTAGAGTTATGCCCCTTTACAAATGGAAAAATTGCTGAATTTATCGTTTCTGTTCTCTAACTTTAGTTTGCCTCAACCAAATGTTATGTAACTTATACACAGCGCTTATTACCACAAAACACAGATCAAGTTTAAATTTTGGTGGCGTCACTTTAACCGTTCTAGAGTTATGCCACTTTATAAATTGAAAAATTGCAAAATTTTTATTTTCTTCTAAATATTAAGTAATTTTTAAATAGGAGTTATCTTCCTTTGTCCATGATTATAGTTGAATCAACTACAATTAATGCTTTATACAATGCAATGTTTAATTTTGACTTCCACTGATAAAACACAGATCAAGTTGAATTTGGGTAGTGTCACTTTAACCATTATTGAGTTATGCCCCTTTATAAATCGAAAGATTGCAAAATTTTTAGTTTCCATTCTGTTACTTAAGTTTGCCCCAACCAAACATTATGAAACCTATACACAATATTCATTACCACAAAACTAAGATCAAGTACAAATTTTTTGTTTCTGTTTTCTAACTTTAGTTTGCCTCAACCAAATGTTATGAGACTTATACACAATGCTTATTACTTCTTAATACAGATTGAGTACGAAATTTGGTGGCAACACTTTTACCATTCTTGAGGTACCTCCCTTTATAAACACAAAAATTGCTGAATTTTTCGTTTCCGTTCTCTAACTTTAGTTTGTCTCAACCAAATGTTATAAAACTTATACACAACCATTCTAGAGTTATGCGTGTTTACAAATAGTAAAATTGCTGACTTTTTAGTTTCTGTTCTCTACTTAAGTTAGCCTCAACCAAATGTTATGAGACTTACACACAATGCTTATTACCACAAAACTCAGATCAAGTTCAAATTTGGGTAGCGTCACTTTTACCGTTCTTGAGTTATGTCCCTTTATAACTATATGATATGCAAGCGGGGGCATCATCTGTGTCCACATGTGGACACTATCCACGAGTATGTTAAAATATACTTTTCACTTTTTGGTCTTTTGGAAAATGTTGTTTGTGCTGTATTTAGACCCCTCTACCAAGAAATTTGTTTTATATGCACACGTATAAAAAATGCAGTTTTTTTATACAACGCAATCATAGGTTCGAACGTTGTTTTCAATTTAGATTTGTTTATATTTTTTCGTTTGGGCTTGTATTATATTTTCCTTCTGGTTTAAATGATCCGTTCATCCTATTTCGACTCTTTAAAATTCAAGAGTCAATCCTAAATTGAGGTAAATTGTATGGTTTTCCAAATACCATTTCGATCCCTAACATCACTGAAGAGACATTAATTGTCGAAATCCGGATATGGTGTATAAATTTTTTGCACCTCATGTTTGCGATTTACCATCTTTTCGCAATTTTATTGTTTTCTGTTTGGTATTAAAATTAATAATTAAGATCCATGTAACATCTGGTGATCAATTTATTTGGCAATCGCCAATGGCAGTCAGCAGGGTTTAAGAACATCAGTTGTTCGACCTGTTTGTCAAATGCGTTTTGTTAAAATATACTTTTCACTTTTTGGTCTTTTGGAAAATGTTGTTTGTGCTGTATTTAGACCCCTCTACCAAGAAATTTGTTTTACATTCACACGTATAAAAAATGCGGTTTTTATCCAATGCAATCATAGGTTTGAATGTTGTTTTCAATTTAGACTTGTTTATCAAAAGATATATATACAGCTAGTCTTAAAATTCACCTATCAGACACTCAACACTATTTGATTAACACCTTAAAAGTTAAAATGAAAAGAAAAATTTGTATCATCATAATCTGGCGCAGTAGCAGTACCCTTTAAGGAAGACATCATTAATCCTAATTTGTTATTCATTAAGCAATGAGTTCATGAAGGATTTTTCAAGTTATTGCCAAAAAATAAATTATAAAAATCTAAGCACTGTATAAAACATCAGTGATTTCCCACACTTTTTTCAAATATACAAAGAACTCATCGTAAAGCTTTTTTAACAGTCATATTTGGTGTTCAACAGTCTCACTGGTCATATGTATTTTATGGTTTGATTTGTAAATCAATATTTGTAACTTCAGTAACAAATTAAAAGGCAAAGACTATTTATTTCTTGAGAAATGATGTGAAAACATTGATGTTGTAGACTGTTTGTATACTGTAAACCAACTTGATTTTGTGGATACTTTCTTTCGAGCCATCTTCACGGTGATTTATGTTCCCTATTTTGTAATTTTCTTGAAGTCTTTATAAAAAAGAAGACCTAAGTTTTACATATTGGTTACAATTTATATTTGCGTTTTTTTTTCTACCTGAGAAAGAAGTAACAATTAATTGCTCACAAAAATAAATTATTTTCGTGGATAATTTATTTCACGTTTAGCCCTTTTCAACAGACTTTGCCGCAATTTATTTTTTCAAGTTTTTTTTATTTTCTTGATGAATTTATATTGGGGGAGACCCAAGTGTCACATTTTTTCTAACGATTTATATTCACTATTTTTTATCTTTTCATGAAAATAAATTGCTTGCGAAAATTAGTTGGTTTACTGTATTCTATTTATAAACAAATGATACATACTAAGCACTCAATGTTTATATTTTAGGTTGGTTGACTTAATGTCCTGGAATGATTCAATACCAAGTAAGGGAAAAACACAACAACTTAAGTATGTAAAGAATAAGTTTGGCAGAGCAAGTTTGGTCCTTGGAGGTTACCGTTACAGTGCTAAGACCAAACGAAACAACAGAATTTACTGGCGTTGTACAATTGCATCCTGTAAAGCAACAGTTAACACACATGAGGGTCATTTGGTCAAAGTTGGCACACCACATAACCATCCAGACTACCAGACAGGGTGGTTCAAAATGTAACTATGCAATGTTTTGTTACTTAATTTTGAATATATACTGTAAATTCAGAAATTAATGTGTGCATTTATTATTGCAAATCCTTGACCTCTGGATAAGATATGATATCCAATTAATGTGATTGCCAAAATTTAATGATGGAACATCATTACTGAAATTATGAATGCTAGTTTTTATTATTGCGAACCAGAAATTGTTGCATTTTTTGCATTGATATAAACATTGCAATAATTTCTGAATTTACAGTAGTGTTTTTTATATCAACATATAGTGTTTCATTTTTGTTTCATTTGAGTCAAAAAGCGAGACATAGGTATGCTGTTTCCGGCGTCAGCAGCGTCAACAATGTATTTTTTGTGATGAGGTCTAGTTCATGGTGAACCACTAGTGGTAGGTCAATGATATTTGGTATGCAGTTGTATTAGCATTGGCACATCTCATTACCATGGAGATTATTTGGCCCCGCCCCCTCAGTCAAGGTCTATTGACTTTTAAACTTTGCTTAGTTTACATGTATTAGTTTGTGATTAGGACAGTTTATGGGGAACCACTAGTGGTAGGTCAATGATATTTGGTATGCAATTGTATTAACATTGGCACCACATCTCAGTACCATGGAGATTATTTAGCCCTGCTCCCTCAGTCAAGGTCTATTGACTTTGAAACTTTGCTTAGTTTACATGTATTAGTTTGTGATTAGGTCAGTTTTAGGGAACCACTAGTGGTAGGTCAATGATATTTGGTATGCAGTTGTATAAGTATTGGCATATCTCATTTCCATGGAGATTATTTGGCCCTGCCCCCTCATTCATGGTCTATTGACTTTGAAACTTTTGCTTAGTTTTCATGTATTAGTTTGTGATTAGGTCAGTTTAAGGGTAACTGTTAGTGGTAGGTCAATGATAATTGGTATGCAGTTGTATAAGCATTAGCACATCTCATTTCCATGGAGAATATTTGATCCTTACCCCTCAGTCATGGTCTATTGACTTTGAAACTTTTGCTTAGTTTACATGTATTGGTTTGTGATTAGGTCAGTTCAAGATGAACCACTAATGCTAAGTGAATGATATTCGGTAATCGGTATGCAAATGTATTGGCATTTGCAAGTTTCATTTCCATGGAGATTATATAACCCCACCCCCTAATTATGGTTCATTGACTTTGAAACTTTTACATAGTTTACAAGTTAATGTTTGTGTTTAGGTTTGTTTAAAGGGAACGACTTATGAAAAGTCAATGGTATTTGGTTTGCAGTTGTATTAGCATTGGCACATCTCATTTCCATGGAGATTGTTTAGCCCTGTACCTTCAGTCATGGTTCATTGACTTTGAATATTTGCATAACTTACATGTTAAAGTATTGCTATTTTACATTTCATAATAAACCAATTATCTTTGAAAACTGGATTAAGAGTAGTATAATATACTTAAATGACATTCTAGATGACACTATGTCATTATCAGAAAAATATATTTTAAACAATAAAGTGTAAGGTAAACTGGATTGCAGAATTTCATATATTGAAACAAGCTTTTCCACAAAATTGGATTCACATAGTTAAACAAGAAAATTCTGTTCAAAGTACAGTAAATGTCAAGAGAAATAAGATCACATGGAAATATCGTTATTTTGAGACTACATGTTTTTCAAATAAAATGTTATATGATTCGCTAGTGAATAGTAAAAAAGAACAGTCAGTAGGGATAAACAGGTGGCTTAAAATTCTACCAATGCAAGAAGCTCCAAATATGAATTCACTATGTAACTTTATTTTTAAATATTTAACTGAAAATAAATTAAAAATATTCAGATGGAAATTACTACAGTTTATTGTACCAACAAAAAAGCTTTTATTACAATGGAAAATAACTAATAATAATATGTGTAATTTTTGTAACATAGAAGAAGACTATGATCACTGTTTTTTCAATTGTTCTTATTTGACAAGATTTTGGCAGCAAATTTACGACCTCTTAAAAAGGAGTGATATAGATTTTTTAATAAAACTAGAACACCTGATATTTGGATACAAAATCACAGACAACAAATATTACTCAATAAATTTTTTAATTACAATACTTAGTTTTTCAATATATAAGTCATACTATGTATCTGAGCAGAAAACAAAAAAACATAGACGTCTACAGAATTTTTGTCAATGAATACACTAAGAGAGTAGACACCAATATTAATGGACATAAGACAATAAGTCCAATGTTACTAACAATTAAAAGGAACATAATCAATGAATAATATTTCTAGTATTGTTATTATAATGTTTTGTAAAGAAAATGTATGTCAATTTATCTAATCAGCTGACTATTCCCTGGGTAGTCAGTGGATCATAACAGGGTACGTCAAGAGAAGCTTGGAATCTTGATGATTTATGTAACAAGCAATATTTGATTAATAAAATTATTATGTTGTTTAAAAAAAAAAATGTATTGCTATTTTAATTTCAACATTTGCATTTTCAAAATAACAAATAGGCGAGACATATATCTGTGTTAACAGTTTATTATATAATTTTTATATTTCCGTTTATTATTTAAATATGGCGATGTGGAGATGTGGTATAATTGCCTATGAGGCAACAATATATCACATAAGGACAAGGATGTGGATGTGGAGATGTGGAGATGTGGAGATGTGGAGATGTGGTATAATTGCCTATGAGGCAACAATATATCACATAAGGACAAGGATGTACACAACTTTTTATCAAAAAATTATCCATTGTTTAAAAAATATTATTTGCAACCTGGCCATTTTTTGTTTTTGATGCATATTTTTTATGTCATTGGGTAGTTGTCTCATTGAGGTAGATGCATTCTCCTTTTATTCATGATCAATGATGTACAACTTTTCACTCATTTATATAATTTCAAATGATTTGATGAGCGAAGTTCATAAGGTTTTGTTTCATTAGTTGTTTTTATTACATTGTTTTAGTTTTTTTACATTTCAATAGTTATTTTTTACATTGTAATAGCTTTACTTTGTATAGTTTTACATTGTAATAGTTTTACATGCAATAGTTTTACTTTGTAATAGTTTTACATTGTAATTATAAGTTTTACATTGTAATAGTTTTAGTTGCAATAGTTTTACTTTGTAATAGTTTTACATTGTAAAAAGTTTTATTTTTTGTTTACATTGTTACAATAATAGTTTTACATTGTAATAATTTTTTTTGAGTTAAATAGGTTTTTTACATCGCGATGACCTTGAGGTCATTTCGATGTATTGCTATCGCCTAAATTTCCATTAATGCATAAATTATGCAAATTAGTTTTGGGATTTTAACCGATCTATAAACATGATAAATACGCGAACATAAACTAGTGCAAAATAACATTCCTTATCGTTTGATATAAAAACATCTCTTCAATGAATACTGATACAAATATTTTTGTTATTATTAATAATATGAAAATGTTTTGTAGTATATATATATATTTATATATATATAAGTAAAAAATCATTGATTATATCAATGCACACGTACCGATAGTCTGGGAACGTGACACAATATTCTCAATAAGCGGACTTCCGGTTTGAATAAATATAATTTGCGGGAAAATATGAAAATATGAATGGTTACTCGTATCCAAACTTTTAGAAAAATCGAATTTTTACAGAAAAGTGTCCGCCATGCACTTGCATTGCACTATCATAAGTAGAATAGTAGAATAGAATGATATACAAATGGATGGAAATCATATATATATGTAACTGTTATTTTAATATAATATATACCAACAAATCAGTGTATACAAATCAGTGTATACTGATTTGTATCACTACAACATAAAAGTTATTACGGTGAAGTGTAATTTCCTGTCATTTATTCGTCATCCACACACAAACTTGTCTCAGAAAAAAAATAATTCTCTGTACATTAATTTCAGTTTCAGGTAAAGAGATATGTGATTTTTTTCCTGAGACAAGTGCTTTTGACCATCCACAAGGACTTGTGGTCATCCGATGTTCAGTACTTCAGTACTTTGATTTTACATTGTAATCCTTTTTTTTTTACATTATATTATTAAAAATATTTTTTTCATTACTTGTATCTTGCAGCAATGAACCACCAGAACTGTCCTGTGACAGTCAGCAAAGTGAAAATAAATCTATGTCAGAAGAATTTATAACAGCGGGTCAAGAGACTCAAGATGAAAGTGTTCCACTTCACTTGGAATGTGAGGAAGTGTTTTCAGTAGACAGTGATGACAAACAAGGTACAACAGGTTTGAGATCATGAGTTTGATGTATCATTAAGAATCTCAAATTTGATCTATTGAGGTCTATCCCTCTGGATCTTATGGTGTGTTTAGCCTTTAAAAAATGGCTGAAACCAATTTAAACTTCTCTTGGCAACAATAATCCTTGTGTTCAGTTGTAAAATTGTATCAACATGGCATATGTTTTTATGTTTTTGCTTTCACCTAAGATGCATCGGTAGATTGGGACAAAACAGATTGGTCTTACAAATTGAAGTTTTTGCTGATCATAAAACACAGTTCAACACACATGTTTTTTTAATGTAAGATGCCTGTACCAAGTCAGGACTTTAGCAGGCATATTTTCTACAATTACAATTTGTGGCAAATGTTGGCATATTTTTATGACAATTTTGTATAAATTTCTACAGAATTCTGTTTCAGATCAATTTGTAAGTTCAAATTCAAACTGTGATGACAACAGCATTGATACTCAAAAGAATAGTATATCCTCTAGATCACATGACAAAAAACTAATGGTAAATGTGGACAACTCAATATCTCGATCATGTGACCTTGACAACTCAGCATCGTCCAGATTATATGACAAGAAACCAGAAGGGAACGTTTCAAGACTGGATACTCACATGGACAACTTATTGTCTAGATCACATGACAGATCACATGATTTGGAAAACTCATCACCATCCAGATCACTTGACTTGGATAACTTGGAGTCATCTAGATCAAATGACAATACATCAGAGGTAAGTTACAATGTTTAGACTTGATGATCACATGAATAAGTCATCAGCTCAATCACATGACAGATCACATGAACTGGATGACTCATCATCGTCAAGATTAAATGACAAGAAATCAGTGGTAAGTGTGTTTAGACAGCATTCACATTAATGACTCATCAGCTCAATCACATGACAGTTCTCATGTTCTGGAAGACTATTGTCTAGATCACATGACAGATCTCATGACCTGGATCACTCATCATCTAGATCACATGACCTGAATAACTCATCATCTATATCGCATGACAGGTCACATGACCTGGATAACTCATCATCACCTAGATAATATGATAAGAAACTTGCAGGGAATGTGCTTAGAATTGATACGCACATGACTTTTTCAGTATCTAGATCTCAAAAACAAGGAATTAGGGGTAATCATGTTACACTTTGAAGGTCATTCATGCTTGACTTGTGTTTCTCAAATCATATAATTTTTATCATCGAGGACATACTAAATATCTTAAAATGGAAATATAGTGTGTTTTCTGAAAGTAAAATAATTTGATTCATAACATACCAAAAATGAAAACTATAATTTAAATCAGGATTTAAGATGATTTTTGGAGACTCTGCAGATATGCACAAATTATCATTAGGTCATACAAAAGATGTTTTGACATTAATTTCAAGTTAGCTATCATAAGCATCCTATGGAACAGCTATGTTACATATAAAGCTATTACACTCTGTAATTCCAGCATTGTGAGCTCAATATTTATATTTGTTGTATTTTTCTTTTTGTAAGTTAATGGAATCGCCTGGAAAGGAAGAAGAAGTACAACAGACGCCAGAATTCTACTCTTCAGTCGATGAGGAACATATATTGCAGGTACAGTGGCAATGTCATCTGCATACCAGCCAACTTTTGAAAATCGCCATGGGGGTTTTTGTGTGCAACAACATTTTTTAGGGTTACAAATTTTGTGTCGTTTTTGTATGTCTGTGTTTTACTCTAGAAATGTGTAATTTTTCTTCTTTTTTCATATGGTATACTGATGATGAGCTAATAAGCCCTTTTCTTCTTTTTTCATATGGTATACTGATGATGAGCTAATAAGCCCTTTTCTTCTTTTTTCATATGGTATACTGATGATGAGCTAATAAGCCCTTTTCTTCTTTTTTCATATGGTATACTGATGATGATTCTTGTACTCATCCTAATGTGTAGAAAAGATAGTACATTAAGTTAGATTAATTACCAGCAAAATCTTTTCTTGTGTAGTTATAACTGACTTTTCCATATATAAATATGGACAAAGAACATTTATCTGAATTTCCTCGTGAAAAATAAAGGACAAGATTTTTAATAATTTGAAAATTTGATAACAATAATTATGACTATGTATGGACCAGTTACAATAAGTGTTATGTCCAAATAAGCTACTATTTATTATGTTTATGGTAGCACTGCTCTCTTCAGCTCAAATTTTATCAAAGAAAACACACTTCATTGACTTGTATTAAACTTGGTTCATATTTCAATAGTCTGATTTAATTAACTCAAAGATATGAAAACGTCTTATGAATAGTTCTTTTGTGTTACTGAATATGCTTGCTTGACCGTCTTGAGTTGCTCATTATCTGGTTGTACAAAGAAGTTACCGACAGACTTGGTAGTGTTCTGAGCTGTGAAGAACTTCTTATGAAGTTGAACAGTCCTTGCCTGCTTTACAAGGCATGTGTTATCCCTATTGTAAAATTTGTCAACCAGCCTCTCAATTGATCAACGCTTTACTATGTAGGTGACTTAAGAACTTTCTTGCAAATTATAATTCAATAACCATTATCATAATTTTGACAATTTTGACAATTTTGACAAACAGACAAAGGAATACAACTCAAAACTTCCAAACGAGTTTCATTCTGTGGTTTTTTAAAATGCACCAATTAATCAGGAGATGAAAACGTAATAAAAAAAAAATACAAATGTGATTTGCTATTTGTTGCTGATCTTAATTGTCTCCCTTGGGAAAAGTTAAAAACCGGGAATGAACAAATTTTTCCTGTAGGTTTTTACAAAATTTTGTTAAAGGACTTTTTTCACAATCACGATCGTGCAATCCTGACAAGGGGTCAAAGTTGTGTAGTTCATGCCAAAATCATGAAAGTTGGCAGGTATGCATCTGGTAAATAAACACAAGGTACTGTAACACATAACAGTAGTATCATGTTATATACTATAATTACCCATTTATATTTTGGAGTCCTTTTATTTCCTATGTTACTTAATCCCAAGTATTGACTGGGGTAAATATGGTATTGAAATATGGTCATCCCTTAATTTCAAGACTAGAAAAATAGTGAAAATATAGATCTTAATCAAAATTAAAAAAATCTTCTGATAAACCATTATGAAGTCAATTAGAAATGAGAAATAATCTAACAGCCTGAATGAAACAATTATGACAGATGGCAACTTATGACAACAGGCTCCTGGATTGGGACAGGCACATACAGAATGTTGCTTGGGTAAACATGTTTGCAAGTGTGGAATCCTCCTCACAAATTCAGTTAAAAGATGTCATAAGCAGTCTGAGAAAAACATGATCTTATGCAATGCAATGCCAAAATATAAGAATCTGCAGGATGAAAGACATCAAGTTTTAATGACTTGATAGGAATACATTTTTGTTTAGGGGCCAGCTGAAGCCGGCCTCTGTGTGCGGTATTTTCTCGCTTTGTTGAAGACCGATTGGTGGCCTTGGGCTGTTTTCTGCTCTTTGGTCGGGTTGTTGTCTCTTTGACAAATTCCCAATTTCCATTCTCAATTTTATAAGAGTTTATAAGAGGCAATGATAAGAAAAGAAATTACCCAAACTTAATGAATTTTTATACAACATAAATTGAAAAGCATTACATTATACATAAACACCTGTAAGTTTTGATATCAACAATTTTTTTCTTTTTTCAGTAATGAAACCAAGAAAAGTTTACATAAGGAGACCCCCTCGGCCATTTACATATGCCTCTTTGATACGACAGGTAAGTAGTCCAACTACTGTATCACTAGTCTGTCAAGACTGAGGTTGTGAGTTGGAACCCCTCACATGGCAGGTGCATTTGACTCTAATCTTAATTGACTAGGATTGACAGTTTATTTGCAAAAGGTCACTGGTTCTCTCTGGGCACTCCCGCTTCCTCCACCAATAAAAACTGACCACCATGAAATAGCCAATAGTGCTGAAAGTGAGGTTAAGCACCAACAATCAATTAATAGATACCACAGGTAATATTACCGATAAACACTGAACACAAATAAAAATAAAATTACAATCATTGTTTACAATAATATTGATGGTTTTTCAAGGTACTATTTAAAAAAGGGGCAGTAAATATGAAATGGGCAATTAAAAATGAACAAAAACAGACAATATTATTGCTGAAAGAAAAATGATAAAAAGACAAACATCAATCCACTCAACACATCATTGAAAACTAAAGATTAAGCAATACAACCCTGGAAAAAACAGAAGTGATTCCAGATGTTCTATAGACTTGTTCATGTCCCTTCCTAATTTATTTTTTTCAATTTTGCCCCTGTAACAATTTTACTGCTATAACTAAGAGATTTCCATTATACTGACATCTGCAGAGGAGTTCTCTGTCAGTTTTCAGTAAACATATAAATTAGTAAGAAAAAAATTAAAGAAAGGGAATTGTAGCAAGTCTAGGTGTTTTAGAAAGGTCATTTGTTTCTGCCCCACTAGTTACAGCAAACAAAATCTACAGATTACTGTTATAGCTGTTAGAAATTTTACAACAGAAGGTTTACTTTGAAATAAAAGTGCAAATCACCTGTCACAAAAAATCTGATAACTGCAAAATAACATTTCTCAATTTTACATCAAGATACAGATAAGCAAGAAATCATCTCCTTCTGTTGTGTATTAAGAGATTTATTATAATTTGCAGAATCTTTTTTTTTAGATGAGAAGTTAGCATTAAACTCCTTTCTGTAAAAATTTTAATTTTGGATTTCTGTTTGATTAAAGTGAATATAAGGTGTGTGAAGTATATGTCAGTGAGACATCAACCCAGCGACAAAAATAACATAAAAACTTCAACATACTGTGTTCAACAATTCACAATTGTTCATATAAAATGTCATGCTCCAAATCTTCTGTAATCTATCAAAGTTGTATATAGATTAAGCAGAAACTATCAAGATCTGCCACCAATCAAAAAGTCTTGAAAAAAAAAACCTAAAAAATAATGATAATATTTAACATCTTAAAAATCTGTTTCAGAATTGAAGCTACTTTTTGACAGTTAATTTAAACTGAATTGCTAAACCGCAATTATCACTTTCAGCCTTCTAAGGGCTATTCCATTAAAATGTATGTGGGAGGGTAGGAAGGGACTTTCAAAATATCCCTACAACCAAGAACCATTTTTTAGATAATTTTGCATAATGGTTATAGACGCATACTGAAAAAAGACCCATGACCCACATTCAATAATTAAACTTCCCTTCCTACCCTCCCACATACATTTTAATGGAATAGCCCTAAGTATGATTTTGCCGAAAGGGTAAATGATAATTTGGTGTCTTAATTTTCTGGATAAGTTACCCATTACTGAAGTCTGGTTCATCTGATAACACTATATTAATGAAGAGAAACTTATAACAAAATCTGTACAATGACTTTTTCACAATTTTGAGATTCTTTAGACACATTTAATTTCTTGGGATAGAATTTTGCCTCAATAAATGAATGCTGTGTTTGTGAGCTCCACTGTTTACTGTTGATGTAAATTAAAATATTCAATGTCACAGACTAGAAATTTATACACAGGCAAATTTCACTCACATCAATTTCACTTGAATTTAAATTCATGTGAATCTCACGTGAAATTCATGTGAATCTCACGTGAATTTCACCTCAAACGAGCTTATACTTGAAACTCGCGTTAAATCAATTCAAGCGAGTTTCAACTTTCAAGTGAATCTCATGTGAAACACACGTGAAAATCACATGAATTTTTTTCACATGAAATTCACGTTAATTTTTAAAATAAAGTAATTCAAATAACATCTAAATTTTCAAATTTATTTAAAAAAATGAAAAATACCAATTTCTTTTTTGTAAAGTTCACGTGCACTTTCATGTAAATTTGTCTCAATGCTTATGTTATTACGTTACAGTAAGAACTGAATTCCTCTACACTTCCTACTAAATACATCTCAAATATCTAATTCTTCCAAAGAAGTTACTTCTTTAGTAAACATAGCCAACAAAACAGCTATAGAAGCCTTGAAAAACGGTGAAGTTTACATTTATTATTATTTTAAATGTGTTTACATTATCCATTTCACTTATTTAGATAAAATTATGTGAATAAGACACGTATATCAGAAACATATATCCATCCGAATACACATTGTAAGACTGTAACGAATCACACATGGTGGCTGTTGAATATTTCAGTGTCAATTTTATTGTCTATCGATTTTAACATAACAAGGTCAAATCAGGCCAGTAAATTAAATGCTGTATTCACAGGTAGCGTGTTTTATTTGTTACCTGTAATTATATGTTACCTGATGAATTGTACTTTTTATGTTAGTAGAAATAGAGTGATGTATATTGTCGATTTCTGTATGATTGTTATAAAAATGTGTTTTAACTGTACTGTTTGTAGGCATGTACAGTTATGTGAGGAGCTATTACAAAAATATGAAATCATACTTTGAAATAGCATCTAAATTTTTGATAAACTTAAGTAGTTTAAATGTGAATGGTACTAAAAATAAATCTAAAAGAGACAGAGTAATTGAATGGATTAAATCTGAAAACTGTTCTGTTTGTTTTTTACAAGAAACTCATTTTGATGAAAACATAGAAACAGAAATAAGAAATAATTCAGAGTATGATATATTTTGCAGTCACGGAACGGCCTCTTGTAGGGGTGTGGCTATTCTCATTAAAAAGTCACTGAATTATAAGTTGATAAATAAACATAACGATGTAGATGGACGATTAGTTCTTCTTAATGTAGAAAGTGATGAAAGCGTTTTTACACTAATGTGTATATATGCACCTAATTGCAAAAGTAATAGAAATATATTTTTCAAAAAAGTAAATGATATATTAAAAGAACAAGGGATAGGAATTACAATAATGGGTGGAGATTTCAATGATACGATGAAAGCTATAGACAGAAAAACTACTCGTTCAGAGGTAAAAAATATCCAATCAGTAAATAGTTTAAAATCTTTAATAAAAATAAATAACTTAACAGACATTTGGAGATATTCAAATAAAAATAAACAACAATATATTTGGCGAAGAAAAGATAAATCAC
The DNA here is from genome assembly GCF_021869535.1 of Mytilus californianus. Taxonomy (NCBI): domain Eukaryota; kingdom Metazoa; phylum Mollusca; class Bivalvia; order Mytilida; family Mytilidae; genus Mytilus; species Mytilus californianus. The sequence continues at coordinate 22,219,210 of NW_026262679.1, read as the reverse complement.
AGGCAAGTAGAATTGATATGATTCTGATAGGCTCAGACTTCATACCACAAGTAGAATGTTGCAAAATTAAACCTGCAGTTATTGGTTCTATGGATCATCAAAGTGTTTTTATGAAATTTAAACTGGTGCATCAGAAACCGGAAGGGGGTACTGGAAAATAAATAATTCTATATTAGAAGATAATGACTACATACAATTAGTTAATAAAGAAATGGATAGCTGCTTTATGAATAATCGTAATTTAAAAAACCTTGGTTTAGCATGGGATATATTTAAAATAAAGGTAAGGGAGGCAACTATAGCTTATTGTAAAACTAAAGCAAAATTTACAAGAGAAAACTTATGAACTCTTGAAAAAAAATTAGAAATAAAATTGAAAATTAGAGATGAGCAAGAATCTGAGAATAACATTTTAGATAAAGGTATTGAAGAACTTGAAAATAAAAATACCAAAATTTACGAACAAAAGGCTAAAAGGGCTCAAATTAGATCACGAGAGAAATGGGTTGAATTTGGGGAAAAAATAACTCATACTTTTTAGGTTTAGAAAAACAGAGGCAGGTAAAAAAGTCAATCAATAAATTAAAAGGAGAAAATGATGAGATTTTAACGGATCAAAGTGATATACTATGTAGTATTAAAGAGTACTATAAAAAGTTATACTCGACGCAAAGCCCTGATAAAACATCAAGTGATAAATATATATTTGAGACAAAACTAGAGAAAGAAATGGATGAAAATGATAAATCAGTCTGCGATGGGGATATTACAGTAGAAGAATGCTCAGATGCTATTTATAAAATGAAACTTAATAAATCTCCTGGTTTAGACGGATTAACAGTTGAATTTTATAGAAAATTTTGGGATAAATTAAAGTACATAGTAGTAAACATTCTTAATATTGGATATAAAGATCAAACACTTACATATTCACAGCGTACAAGTGTATTAACGCTATTATTCAAAAAAGGTGATCCATTGTCACTAAATAATTACTGTCCTATTTCCCTTTTAAATATTGACATGAAGCTTCTATCGTACGCTCTAGCACAACGATTGAAAAAGATCCTACCAAAAATTATTAAAGAAGACCAGACTGGATATGTAAAGAATTGATTTCACTGATTTATACAAAATTGAAGGGGTTATAGTCTTTGTTGATTTTTCTAAAGTGTTTGACTCTTTAGAATGGAATTTTATGTTTTCAGTTTTAAAACATTTTGGATTTAATGATTCTTTTATAAGATGGGTTAAGACTTTATATAGCGATATTCAAACATGTGTTATGAATAATGGTTGGATATCTGATGTCTTTAAAAACACCAGGGGTATACGCCAAGGATGTCCTTTATTGGCATTATTATTTGTTTTATCGGTGGAAATCATGGAGTCAAGATTAAGAAGCAATACCGATTTTAAAGGTATCAAAATCAAATTGGAATGCAAAAATCATAGCATAAAAATTTCGCAACTAGCAGACGATACTACTTTATTTTGTTGTTCTAAATATGACGTTCAGTTAGCTATGAACGAAATTGAAATATTTGGTTCTTATTCAGGATTGAAATTAAACAGAAATAAAACAGAGGGTTTATGGGTAGGAAAGCTTAAATCATGTAAAGACAAAATTGAGGGAATCAACTGGAGCAATGGACCAGTCAAAACTCTTGGCATATACTTTGGGCATTGTAGAGAGGAATGTGAAAAACTAAATTGGGAAAATAAAATCGAAAAGATGAATAAATTATTTTGTTGTAGGCAGAAAAGAAATCTTACTATTTTTGGAAAAATTTTGATTATTAAAACACTAATTGTGCCTATTTTCACTTTTGTGGGAACTGCCTGTATAGTTTCAGAGAAATATTTGAAAGAAATAGAAAAAAGTTGTTTTAAATTTGTTTGGGATAATAAACCAGATAAAATAAAAAGAAATTCAATCAATGGTCCATTTGAAAAGGGGGGATTAGATATGATAGATATAAGAAGTTATTTCACTGCTTTAAAAGCTATGTGGGTTAAAAGACTAGTAACTGATTGTGAAGGAGGTTGGAAAATTATACCTCAGCCATATTTTTTAATTTTGGGTCAAACTGGTTAGTGTTTCAAACAAACAGTGGGGATAAGCCAGACGAAAGCCTTGAAAATATCCCAGATTTTTATAAAAATATCCTTAAATGTTGGAAATTGACTGGAGGAGGTCTAATGAAAAAACCTGAAACATTTACAGATATAAGAAAACAAATATTATGGAACAATAAATTTATTAAATTTGAAAATAAAGCTATAGTTTTAAAAAATTGGATTAAAAGCGATCTTATTTATGTAAATGATATCATAGATGAAAAAGGCTGCATTTCTCAAGACATCATTTTTAATAAACTAAAAAATAAATCAAACTGGCTAGCTGAAATTAATTTGGTAAAGAAATCAATACCAAAAGACTGGGTAGCAATTTTAAAGTCGGAAAATTCTGTAAAAAGTACTGTAAATATAAAAAGAAACCAATTTATATGGAAAGGTTTACCTATAAAATTAGAATCATTATCAAACAAACTTTTATATAAATCTCTGATAAATAAAAAATTTGAACCAGCTATTGGACCCCAAAAATGGCTGTGTATACTTGATATAGATGATGTGTTATATCGAAACAATTTATATAAATTTTTATTCAGATATTTAAAAGAAAATAAACTTAAAATTTTTAGATGGAAATTACTACAACATATTCTACCTACAAAGAAAATTATTCAGGTGGAAAATTGTAAACAATAGTTTTGTAACTTTTGTACACAAGAAGAAGATTATGATCACTTCTTTATACTATGTCCGTATTTAGAACATTTTTGGAATAAAATAAATGAAGTTTTAAAGAAGAGTAAAATAACTTGTAAGATAAAATTAAGACATTTTTTATTTGGATATAAAACTTCAGACGAAGAATATTTTAACTTTAACTATTTTTTAACAATTGTTGGTTTTTCAATTTACAAAGCCTATTACATATCTGATCAAAAGACAAAAAATGTCAATGTTTTCTCAATTTTTCTTAATGAGTTCAATAGAAGAGTATGTTTGACAATGACAATCAAAAGTAATGTTTTAGCAACCATTAGAAAACATATGAATAATCATTATGAGTGATATTATTTAATATATATTTGATGTAATATAAATTTTACAACTAATTACTGCCCTGAGTGATTAGTGAAATGTAACAGGGAACATCAGGAGGAGCTTGGACTCCTGAAGGATATTGTAACAAGCCAATAATTGAAATAAATATTTAATTATGTTGTTAAAAAAAAATGAACTGAATGTGCAATGATGTTGTTTAAGCCGATTGACCTGGGGTCAACTGGTGTTGCTCATTCATAAAAAACAACTTGAGATTGAAATATTTGACAAATATTATCCAAAATCAATTACGTGTGTCTAAAGCATAAAAAATATTGAAATTTATTAAAGGGAGGTAACAAACAATTTTTCTGTTTCAGGCTATTGTAGAATCTCCTAACCGTAACTTAACATTAAGTGAAATCTATCGATGGTTACACAATGCATATTCATATAAACAGATTGATGATATAACCACAATGAAGGTTAGTATGTCATAAGGCTCTCTTTCTATCTGTCTTATTATCAATACCAGTTCTCTGTTAGATTGGAAATCAAGATTCTATCAATTTAATTATATTTAGTATAGATATTGATTCTCATTTAAATTTTGAAATCAGGATCATATCAGTTTAATAATTAGCAGTTGTTTTGTTTAATAATTGGCCGTTGTTTTAGACTATTAAATATGGAAATTGAGATTCTATAAATCTAAATATAAATAGTCATTCTCTATTAAATAAATTTGAAATTCAAATGATGATATTTTTTAGATTTGAAAATAGAGATTTTCTTTTAGTTCAAATTGTTTTATATAAAGATAAGAAGATGTGGTATTATTGCCAATGAGACAATTTTCTCCTGAGACCAAATGACATAAAGGTTAGCAACATATGAATAAATCAACAAATATTCAGTAAGGTTTTTCATAACTGATTTATTAAAAGAATAAAATAAATATGTTTATAGGTTAACGTGATTGATCAACATTTAGAGAATATTAGGAAATTTACATTCACACACACTCACACATCACTTTTTGTGTCTCATCTTTTTAAAGAGGTTTAATAAGAATGTTGTGATCACTCTCAGTTTATTTTTCTTACTTTTGACATCAAAACTGAATGCCATGTTAGAATACAAAAAGTAAAATCACAAAAATACTGAACTCCGAGGAAAATTCAAAAATGAAAGTCCCCAATCAAATGGCAAAATCAAAAGTTCAAACACATCAAACGAATGGATAACAACTGTCATATTCCTGACTTGGTACAGGCATTTTCTTATGTAGAAAATGGTGGATTAAACCTGGTTTTAAAGCTAGCTAAACCTCTCACTTGTATGACAGTTGCATCAAATTCCATTATATTGACAACGATGTGTGAACAAAACAAACAGACACAATAGGTAAAAATGGCACAAACAGGGGTACAACAGCAACACGAACCCCACCAAAAACTGGAGATGATCTCAGGTGCTCTGGAAGGGTAAGCAGATCATGCTCCACATGTGGCACCCGAAGTATCTGATACAAGTGTCTAATGGCAACTAGTGTATTTATTATTTAACTCTTAATGAAAAAGTGAGGTTGTGAGTTCGAACACTGCACCTGGCAGGTGCATTTGACTCCAACCTTAATTGACTAGGGTTTTCAGTGTTTCTGACGAAGGTCTGTAGTTCTCTCTTGGCACTCCAGCTTCCTCCACCAATAAAAATTGACCACCACAAAATAGCCAATAGTGCTGAAAGTGGTGTGTAAACACTAATCAATTAATTAAAAGCTGGTTTTCCTAAAAGATATTACATTTTTTGTTATTTTTGCTTGTAGAACAATGCCAGACAAGTTCTGAGTTTTAATAAATGTTTTGTCCGAGTAACAAATGAAAAGAATGAAGGAGTATGGACAGTTAATGAGAAGGAATTCGACAAACTTATTGCACCACATAGAAAATTAGATGGGTAACATAATATGAAGTCCTTCAAACATTTGGGTCCATAAAATTAGTATATATTGTATGTCAGCTGATCAGCACATCATGTGTTCTTTTGTCTGTTTCAATTTACTGCGATGTTATAGGCATTTATAACTAAACATGGAAACATATAAACAGACTTTATGATACAAATTTGTTGAAAGCATGATTTCTTAAGTAAAAATCTGTTTGATTAAATATGTTTAGTTCCTGTAATTGAAAATCATTTAAGTATGTCACTTATTCAGTTTTCTATGCTTTTTACAAACAATATTTGTAGTGTGTTCAATTATGGGAACCACAAATATTTGTCTTGGTCCAGAGAGCTTTGATCTGATCACTATCACTCATGGTAAAATATTTGAAATAAAAGGCCAACCCATGGTAAAATCAATATAAATTCAAGCCCCTATAAGTTATTTCTTAATTAACCGTATCTGGGTATAATTCAAATCTTATTTACAAAATATGTTATCGTACTCAATATGCATGTAATATTTGCTACTGTCTATTAAGCAGCCACTTAACTATCTATATTTGTATGCTAGTTGCAGTGATCTTTTCTACCTTTTTATTTTCATTGTTGCTGTTTAACCAAGAGAAGCAGTGAATCTGTAAAGAATTCCAATTCAGTGATTAAGGTAAGTAAACATACACATATAAAAACAAGAAGATTGCCAATGAGAGGGATCTCTACCAGACACATACATGTTTTGCTCAAAGTTCAGGGTGTTCGTTGAATTTACTTTTTTTTTGCAAAATTCAGTATTAGCAAACTGAATCATAAGCGATAGAAGCATAATTAATGTAAAAAAAAATTTTCCTAATCATTTAGCCTCAATCACGATGTAATATCACTATGAATAAAGGAAATTTGTGGTATACACCCACAAAACAAAAACTAAACAACAAAAATAACCAAAAAAACATCTAGAGAGTAACATATATACAAATGATACAATCTATAACAATAGATAGATCTATATACAATATGTTTTTGTTACCAGTTACTTTAAAAATGTTGGCTAGAGTAGTGCAAAAGCTTGGTTTTACTCCTGGCACTTTCGATAATGCAAGAGGGGGGGGCAATCTTTTTTTTTTTCAAAACCAATATATAGAAGATAAAGAGAAACTGTAAACAGCCAAAAAGGATCAGATAGACAAGACAAACAACAAAGCAGAAATTGTCAATGCACTTCTTATGGAAGTTATTGTCCTTGAATGACAATTTTAACCATTTGTTTGTATTCTGGGCAAAAACTAGATATAGAGAAACTGGAACCAGTAAAAATGGTCAGCAATACAAGATCAACGAAATGAGATTTTTTAATTATATCCAAGTCTCCAATGTTGGAAATGTGCATAGATCCAGGTAAGCTACACAGGCTCTTTAGAGCATCTAGTTTATTACAGCCTTTACTGAATATCACAGACATTGGTGTAAATTTTGACATCACAAGAGAAAAAGTGTGACACCACAGTGTAAAAGGGATTGTTATATGAAGTCAAAAAGTCAAATATCACAAAATCTCAAATCAAGTGTCAAAAAATCCTAATAGTAATAAGATATATAGATTAATCTTAAGTTGTTTTTTATGAATGGGTTTCTCTAGTTGACCCAAGGTCAATCAGTGTACCGGTAAATGATGTCATTGAACAATCATTTCTTACTGTGATGTTGTAGCATAAGCATTGGTTTTTTTTCCAGAACACCAAACAGCAACCAGAGTAGAATGACCATCTTTACCAAGTATCACAAGAAGCTGCTGTAAGTTTTGAAGTTGATGACTGTAATGAAGAATTATCAAGAAAAGCTGGCCAACCAGAGGACAATGAACATCATTACCAAGTATCACAGGATACTGCTCTTAACATTAATGTTGATGGCTGCAAGGAAGTATTACCTAGAAAAGCTGGTGAACCAGAGCCTGTACAAAAACTACAGAATCTTGTGAACAAGTAAGTTATCCATAAGTCATGGCATTGTTATTTTACCCCATGTTCCAAAGGAGAGGCTATTCTGCTTTACTCCAGTCCATCTGTCTATGTGTATTCAGTCCATCTGTCTATGTGTATTCAGTCCATCTGTCTATGTGTATTCACTCCATCTGTCTGTGTGTAACCTTTTGTCTGTCCTATTAAATTTTTATTTTATTTGTCATGAAAATACAAATGAGACATTCTTGAAATTAGGTATCTAAGTTTGTGTTTTCATGCTATACCATGAATGCTTCTTAGGTCTTCGGAGGCAACAATAGGCAGGCTTTTTATGCCCTCGCAACTAAAAGTGGGGGGGGGGGCATATTGTTTTACCCCTGTCCGTCCATCCGTCCCATCAGCGGTATATAGTTATTCAAGATATTTGCTCTTTTGGGAAATAGTTGAACTTTGTCATTTTTTAGAGTATGTACTTGCATAAGAGGTGCATAGCGTTTCCGGATAACTCCTCCTACAGTTTGAATGCTAGGAAGTTTTCACTTTGCTGGCTGTTTGTACATATATTGAAGGTGTGCATGTGGTCAGGGTTTTGATTTTTATTAATATTTGCTCTTTTGGGAGATAATTGAACTTTGTCATTTTTGGAGTGTATACTTGCATAAGAGATGCATAGCATTTCTGGATAACTCCTCCTACAGTGAACCATAGACCTATGTGCTTCCATTGCTCAACTTTGTGTATTTTTTTTTAATTATTTTCTTTTCATGATTTACATGGACTTGATATAACAATAAATGTGGCAAAGTGACAAAATTATACTAAACCTTGACTTTATACATACACATACAGAGAAATAGAATAAAGCACAATTATTGCTACCCAAAAAGTAACCTTTTACTATCAATTAGCTAAAATATTTTATCAGTTGATCAATTTGAAAAGATGAATCCAAACTTCCAAACTTTGTTAGTCTAGTATGTTTTTTAATTTTAGTTCATTTATATGTTTTGGAGTTTAGTGTGACGTCCATTTTCACTGAACTAGCATACAATTTTAGTTAGGGGCCAGCTGAGGACCACCTCCGGGTGCGGGATTTTCTCGCTGCATTGAAGACCCATTGGTGGCCTTCAGCTGTTGTCTGCTCTTTGGTTGGGTTGTTGTCTCTTTGACATATTCCCCATTTCCATTCTCAATTTTATTCAATAAGGAAAAACATTTTAGAAAATTAGTATTGTGAAAGGACACAGCCTTTTGAATATGCACAATGTATAGATATAGTCTGGGGTTAAAGTTTTATTACCCAATTCAGGCTTGTATAGTCCACGGTTTTATTCTCCAAAATTGAATCTGCCACAAGGGGTGCAGATTATAGAGTATGATAAGCAAGAAATAAGAGAAAAATTTGATTTCGCAAGGTTTGTTTTAAGTTCCACCAGGTTTGTTATTGAAATTGTAGAGGGTGATCTTATGATTTTCAAAACTAATAATTTACCTAATGTAACAGTGCGAACTATACAGGGCCAATTACGGTAGAAATCAATAACTTTGTCAAACCTTCATGAATTTTATGAAATTGGAACAGAAGCTTCTGTATTAATAAGAGATAGCATCTGATACAAGATTTTGAAAACATATTTTCTATTTTTCTGTATTTTACTGATAGATGGGAATAGTATTTTTTAATTACCATTTGGATACATTCTGGAGTTAAAGTTTTTTAGACATCAAATAACTTGGACAGAACTGAAGTTTAAACATTTTTTTTTACTTTTCTGTGTTTTACTGATAAAAATTTTTGCAGTTAATATTCAGATGCTTTTTTTTTTTTTAAGTTTTTAAAACTTTAATAACCTTTTTCAAACCTTCATAGAATTTCTTGAAATTTTTACAGAAGCATCTCAAAATCAAAAGTTACTATCAAGAGTAAAATTTACATTTTGTTCATCGTTTCGCTGTACTTAACTAAATAATGGACTTATTGTTCACCTTAAATATTTAGGTACAGTCTGTGGTAAAAGATTTTAAAACTTAAATATCTTTGTCAATTCTTCATGGAATGTTACAAAAGTTGGACAGAGGCTTCTTTATAATCAAGACATAGCATTCTAAGCAAAGTTTTCTTCTTTTCTGTTCTCAGTATTTTACTAATAAAAGGACTTATTTTTTGTCAGTCAACATTCAATTTATACTGCCAACAGCAGTCCAGACGAGACAAAGTGTTCAGGAGAACCTTTTTAATTTTTTTTTTATATTTACAGGCCCAAAACACTCCTTCTTTCATAGTTTTTATACGCCCGTCAAAATTTTGACGGGACGTATTATGGTATACAAATGTCCTTCTGTCCATCTGTCTGTCCGGCGTAAACATGTCGCACCGTAACTTGAGAACGACTTATCCAAATTTCATGAAACTTAAAATAGTTGTTTCTTATGAAGGTCAAACGATCTGTATACTTTTTGAGTTACGGGACTTAGTAACTAAAACAGGTGTGTGTTTTTTTTCACATGTCGCGCCGTATCTCAAAAACAATTTATGATTATTGCTTAAAACTTTACACACTTCTTAGTTATATTAATCTTAAGATCTGTATACTTTTTGGTGATGATTCAAAATTTTATATTTGAGTTATTGAGTATTTTGTAAAAAAAGGGGGAGGGTTTTTTTCACATGTCGCGCCGTATCTCAAAAACGATTTATGATTATTGCTTAAAATTTTACACACTTTTTAGTTATATTAATCTAAAGATCTGTATACTTTTTGGTTTTGATTCAAAATTTTATTTTAGAGATATTGTTTTTTTTGTAAAAAAAAAAGGGGGGGTTTTCGCAAAAATAATTCATGCATTTCTAGGTGAACATATGGAAACAAATTATTATGCTTTATACTGAAAGATATTTCTCTCTATTTAGGAAGCCATTTTGATCACATTATCATCACTACGACTACAACTTCACAGGAACAGATCTGCGGATTCATGACAAAAATAAATTGTTTGTTTTATCATTCTTCATTTTATTTGATCTTCCTTTTAGATATGATTCCATTGTTGTGCTGGATGATATTCTACTTTTGTTAACTCACTTGACACCTTATCTAATGGGCCATGTTAGCTGTTGTAATCATTCAGTGTCAGTTGTTAAAAAATGTTTACTGGTATGATACGGTGCTTTTTGTCCGCAATTTGCTTTTTGTCCGATTTTGCTTTTTATCCGATAATTTTGCTTTTTTCTGTTGCTTTTTGTCTGATAATTTTGCTTTTTGTCCGACACTTTTGCTTTTTGTCCGTTTTGCTTTTTGTCCGATAATTTTGCTTTTTGTCCGACACTTTTACTTTTTGTCCGTTGCTTTTTTAGCTCACCTGGCCCAGAGGGCTAAGTGAGCTTTTCTCATCACTTGGCATCCGTCGTCGTCGTTGATTTTTACAAAAATCTTCTCCTCTGAAACTACTGGCAAAATTTAAGCAAATATGGCCAAAATCATCCTTAGTGTAAACATATTTTATTAATTAAATTCAAGATAAATAATGTACACAATTTGGCATTTACATATTAATACAATTGAATAATTAATAGGATCCGGAAACAAGCTGTTAACTTGTATTAATCCGTTTCCTGATTCAAATAAGAACATTTCATATTGTAATACTCAAGGAGTAGAATGTATAAAATTAAACAATGTTACACTAGATGGAAAACAAACAAGACATATAATAAGGTTGTGAACACAAGAAGAGAGAAAAAAAAAATCAGATACATCGGAAGTACAATGATAAAGTGCATGTTTCTGAACGGACACAATTATTTAAGATATAAATATGCACTGTAGACTTGTTGAACAAGATGTTTGAAATTATATGACAAATCTTTTGCTACTGAGTATGAATGTTTGAACTGCCAAGAATATTTCAGTGTTTTGTTCGTAGCTGAGTTCCGTTGAACCGTATAGCAAAATTTCTTCTGACAAGAAGTGTATGATTCTGATGTTTTAAAAATGCTGTTCATGCATGATGTGAAATCGGGGACAGTGCAACAAGTAATGCGCTGTTGTTTCTATAGCACCACATAAACAAAGTGGTGAGGCCACTATATTTTTAACAAAAAGATGTTGATTTAGAGAACTTCATTGCAATTGAAGTCTTGAGTGATAAATTTGACCTAATCGCTTACCATGTAATAATAATCATTCTTAGGGTATCTTGTTTCAAAAAAATATCCGATGACACCCCCCCCCCCCCCCCCCCCCCCTCCCCAATAATCAAGATGGCCACCATGTCTAAAAATAGAACATTGGGGTAAAATGTAGATTTTGGCTTATATCTCTAAAACTAAATCATTTAGAGCCAATCTGACAGGGGTAAAAATGTTCATCAGTTCAAGTTCTATCTGCCTGAAATTTTTCAGAAACATCAGACAACGCGTTTTTGGGTTGCTGCCCCTGAATTGGTAATTTTAAGGAAAATTTGCAGTTTTTGGTTTTTAATTGATTGGAGTTTTATTTTTAAGTCGTTATAACGACTAAGCTTACTTGTTATAACGACTTAGCTTACTTGTAATAACGAGTTAGCTAACGACTGAGCTTACTTGTAATAACAAGTTAGCTAACAACTTAGCTAACTTGTTTTAACGACTTAACTTACTCGTTTAAACAACTTAACTAACTTGTTTACTTAAAAACTACTTATTGTAAATACACAGAGTTATGTTTGATTATAATATTTTTATGCCCCTGCCGTAGCGGAGGGGGCATTAAGTTTTACCCTTGTCCGTCTGTCCGTCCGTCTGTCCGTCCGTCCGTCGTCAACATGTCGGACAATAACTCAAAAACGCTTTATCCAATTTGCATGAAACTTTGGTGAATTGTTTATATCTATTGACGTGAGCTCCCTTTCGATTTTTATAAATTTTGGATTTTACGTTTTCGAGTTGTGGGGTTTTATTCATTAAAAAAGGGGGATTTTCCAGTTTACGGACAATAACTCAAAAATGCTTTGAGCAGTTTCATGAAACTTTGATGAATTGTTTATATCTATTGATGTGAGCTCCCTTTCGATTTTAATAAATTTTAGATTTCACGTTTCCAAGTTATGGAGTTTTATTCATTAAAAAAGGGGGGATTTTCCCGTTTTCGGACAATAACTCAAAAATGCTTTCAGCAGTTTTCATGAAACTTTGGTGAATTGTTTATATCTATTGACGTGAGCTCCCTTTCGATTTTTATAAATTTTAGATTTTACTTTTCTGAGTTTTGGGGTTTTATTCATTCAAAAAGGGGGATTTTCAAGTTTTCGGACAATAACTCATAAGTTCTTTGAGCAGTTTTCATGAAACTTTGGTGACTGGTTTATATCTATTAAAATAGCCTCCCTTTAGTTTTTTAAAAATTTCTGATATGACTTTGAGGTTCAATAGAACTTTATTCTTTGAAAAAGCGACGGGCGTATCATGCACCCAAGGTGCAGCTGTTTATTTTTTTCACTCTCTAATCGACGTTCAAATCAAATCACCTATTCTAATACGATGTGTGATCGATCGGAGTCTGCCCTAATCGATGTCCAATATGGTGTAATAATTTATTCCTAGTTTATTTTATTTGTACTAATCGTTTTGTGTAAAGTTGCTTAATTCGATATAAGAAGATGTGGTATAGTGCCAATGAGACAACTCTTTATCCAAGTCACAATTTGTAAAAGTAAACCATAATAGGTCAAAGTACGGCCTTCAACACGGAGCCTTGGCTCACACCGAACAGCAAGCTATAAAGGGCCCCAAAAATGACTAGTGTAAAACCATTCAAACAGGAAAAACAACGGTCTAATCTATATAAAAAAACGAGAAACACAACAACAAACAACCACTGAACATCAGGTTCCTGACTTAGGACAGGTGCAAACCAATGCAGCAGGTTTAAACGTTTTAATAGGCGCCAACTTTCACCCTACCTGAAACAATAGTGTGACATCACAACATAGAAAGACACACTATAAAATATCAATTGAAATGGCTTAACTCAATCAAAAGACATATTTACAAAAACAAGTGAACATACACTAAACGAATAAATTTGATCTATGACACAATTTAAATACAAAATTAATAAAACAAGGGGGTTAGATTTAAAACAATATCAGAAAGACAACCATAACTTTGGACAAAATGCCGCCAAATAAAATAACGTACACAGGTAAATAGAAATAATTTTGTTGTAAGGTATACATGGAGAACGGAAATATTTTTTACAAAATAAATAATTTTGTTGTTCCTAGTACGAGAACAAAAGTGAAAATTTATCGTCATACTAAACACTTATCAAAGGTGGTATACATGTATATTAAAAATAGTGAGACTAGATATAACACTGAATAAGTAAACATTAAATAACAAAAATACATTACAAATTGTATCAACAGGTCAAATTAACACGAAAGTACGATTTGAGAGTACTCGCAGTTACTGAAAGCTAGTTTAAAGTCAAAAACAATTAATAATAAAAAAATCATGCATCAGAGACTAAAATCAAATAAAACACAATCCAGGGATTTAGTGTTTTAACATCATGGACAGTCAAAGAAGACATGACTTGTGCAATGCCAAAATAAAAGTATAGACAGGCAGTAGAATAGTTAGGAGTTAACCTGTTAATAAAACCTTAAAAGGGAAAATTAACAATAGGGAATGAAAAATCGTCTCTTTTGTCGTAAATTTTAGTATGGAGTTTCCCTTTAAAAATTGAAATGTCTAAATCTCGAAAAGAACAACTACTGCTGTTTATGTAAGATTTATTTAAAGTAAGTTCCTTTGGGTAAATTTCGGTAGTATATTTAGAGAACTCTGGATTATTTAACGAAAAAATAACGGTAGGTATTGTTGAATGTATCAACCAAATGTAACAATGACGTGTCTTTACTGAGTTTGGTCATAAACTGAGATTCATAGCAATACAGGAATAAATCTGCTAGTAAAGGGGCACAGTTAGTGCCCATATGAATACCTACTACCTGTCGATACATTTTATCGCCGAAACGTACATATATGTTGTCTAGGAGAAAATTAAAAGCTTCAATCATATCTTCACATTTCCAGTAAGTATATTTAGCATACTTTCTTTTTTCGTTACAGAAAAAGGCTTTAAACGAGTTACAACAAATATATTTGCTATGAGATTTTTCAAAAGACCATTTAATTAAATATGAAAACTTTTTTTTTATAAGATTGTGTGGAAGTGTAGTGTAGAGAGTAGAAAAATCATAACTGTCAACAGAATTAAAAGGACCATCAAAAGCACGTATTTTATCTAAAACCTCTAATGAATTTTTAACACTCCAAAAATAGTTAATACCATTATTTTCATAAGCTTTATTACAAAAGTTAATAACAAGTTCTTTGATAGTAGTAAAGGAGGTAGTTAGAAGCACTGACAGATTAGTAGTAGAACACTTACTAGATGCGGAGATGAAAGGGAATTTAAATGATTGTTTGTCCGTCTGTCCCACATATTGAATACCACACTTAGGCTGGGTTCAAGTTACCACATATATAAGGTTTTGAGTTTTTCAGGTAATGTCACAGGAAAAGGAGAGTGAAAAAGCTCTCCCGTTCACTGTTGACCTAACAATATTTTGTGAAGTTAATCTAAAACCGGTAAGTCATTTTTTGGCATTGCACGGGAAAATTTGTGGATATCCACGTGCATTTTTTGTTAACAAACTGGCTGCAGAGGCATTACAAATACATTTGTTTAAGCACGTGGATATCCTAGAAGTTGGGTTGTTATTTAAATCAACATTTTTTTTTCTTATTTCATTATGACTTAGCTGAGGACACGTATAAGAAGGGATTATCAGAAGGAACAACAAATTAAGCTACATCCCTTCCCAAATAATCAGCTAAAACAAAATAAAAGAACTAACATTGGTAAATGAGAACAAGACAACCAAGATTAACCAGCGACATCTCATAGCATGTACATGCATATTAGTATTTTTGCTTGAAAGAAGCGGTTAATCCAGTCGATTTACGTTGTCGCATGCCTTTCATATTCATATAAATAAATGACCTGTAAGTATACGTAAATGAGACAACAGCCCAACGACTAAGACAACCGAAAGACATCTAGAGGGCAAATTACAGTCTTCAACAATAGACAAAATAATTAAGTGCAGCCAATTGTTGAGAAACTCTGCCAGATATTTTTTTAACAAATTTCCGTGTTTTACACCTGGAGTGACACATATACAAAAGACACGAGTCTAACCTCTTGTTGTTGGCACACTTGCCTCCTTTCAACATATATGACGACGAATACAGCTGTTTCTTTGTCGGGGAAGTTATGGCCGGGTTTGTCCTGAATTGTAGAACTTCCCTGCTCAGCCTTGATGTAAATACATTCTCAGTCTTCTCTCGAATAACTCCAAGGTATATAATTCAAGTTCTATCCCTATTAAAGCATTACATAAGTCGGTCGTTGAAGTGTTGTTTTTGTGACGTACATGTATTCTGCGTAATTATTGCAATATTCAATAAAAACGACGTCGATTCGAGTAGCCAAGAATTGGACGTCGATTTGAAAACTAAAATAAAAGACTTTGATAAGAGCAATCTACTAGTATTCAAAATTATGACGTCAGATTGAATGTCAATTTGAGGAACTGACGTCGATTAGAGACCGGACGTCGATCTGAGTCTGATATATATATATATATTACAAAAATCTCGTCATGTACCTATGGGACATAATATACATTTTCGGGATGCCTCGATCAAAGATTTTTTCCAGATATCACATGGCCAGAATACTGATTAATTTCAAAAATGCTCTGCCCCTTCCCCCCCAAAAAAACCTCCTCGATGGTCATCCCCTAGATATCAAATCTTAGTAAACTAAGGGACCAATCATTTGTAACCTGGGGAGGGGCTGGGAGCAAAATTAAAGGGGTTCCTTGCAAATTTTCATGAATAGAAAGGTACGGGGGTATCCAATTTTTCAATACTTCAGATGGGAGGGCATCAACATTTTGTTACAAGATTTGAGCAATTCTGTATTATAGCTAATTTAATGGGTACACTAAATCAGAATCTGATTATTCAGCAGGACAAAGAACGAAAAAGGGGATTGATGGTTTGGTGAATTATTTTTTGGCATGTTTTCGTTTTATTGTGTTGGGACTTTTTTTACGTCAATTTTTTTGTAAGGTGTTGTCTCTTTTTCTTCGGCTAAGAGTTTATCCGTGATTGGCCACTTGATATCTCTCCTTTTTAATAAGATATTAAGCCAGTGCATGAAAACTGATTTAAACGCTAAATGATTATAAGTTTTGCGGTCTGACATGTCAACAACGAGGCAAACCCATACCATACAGTCTTGATTTAATTATCTTAACAACATTAGTCAAATCGTGAATCTAATTTTTTTTCCAATTTTCTTGGGATAAATATGATTTCATGCGATGATGGCAATTCATGATCATAGGACCTCAGAATGGTGTCCACCTTTAAAACGCAACTATTAGATTTATAATCTTTTGTTGCCAGTTGTCTAATTCATATTTTATGGCCAATTGAGTATATCTTTTGATATTCTAAGAAATAGAGAAATAAACATAGTTCGATCACCAGATTCTGATTCAATGTGTGTTTATTTGGTCCGAGAGTATTCTAAGATTACACTCCTGAACAAAGCTGAGAAGCGAACACATTTTGATATACTTTTAATATTACCAAACCTTAAATAAATAGAGGCATTAACATTTTGGGTGTAGATTAATCATTAATCCTTCTAACATTTGATCTAGGATTAATTTACACCTGACCAATTCCATTTTATTCTATTAAAACCTTTTTTGTAAAATTCAACGTTTTAATTTAATTTAATTAAAACGGGATTAACTATTCAGTGAATAGGTGCAATAAAAATGTAAAATAGTTTTACTTCGGGGTTAAAGACACTTATAAATAATGGTTAATTGAATGGAGGGACAGTTATGTTATGTAATTTCAATGTCATATTCGTTACATCAAAGCGGTATTAAAATTGTATTGTGTTTTAGGCGGACACGACCCCCTGAGCCAGACTATAATTGCACACAATATTTTGAAACAATATTTCATGACGTTGGGTTGTCCTTACAAGACTGAACAGAGGCCGTGTTTAAGTCACATCCTTCGTTAGTTTAACTCTTTTTCTTTTTAAAAAGTTTGTTTTATACAGTCATATTTTATTATTCAAATTTATGCAACTGACATCAAGTATTCAATTACTTAAAATCTTGATTGAATACAGAGAGCCTTTAAAGTACAAAAATTTAAATATTCTGAATTCATTTGGGTTGGATATATATATACATCTAATGTTTTACGTTGACTTACCACAATTCTAATTAACAAAACGGGACGTATTTATCTTTTCAACTAAATATTTTGTTATTTTAAAATAACAATTATGGCCTTAATTTTAAATTTGATATCTGTTATTGGAAGAAAATTCTTCACACGACTATGAATACTTAATTATTTTCTTAAATAATCTTCTGTATACAATGGCTATTTAAGTTGGTTTAAACTCTGTTAATCCATAATAAACCGTAATCCATAATAAATCCATCGGAAAGCACTGTCGTCATTCAACAACATGTTTGGTCGGAGATGTGTCATATCAATTTTTTAGGAAATATTAGTGAAAATTAGAGGTAAGAATCTTTTTATTATTTATAAAGGATCGAAAAATAATTTCTTTGAATTGTCTTCATGAAGCATCAGATCAAAGCTAACTTGAAGATGGAAAAAAAGAGACAACAAAATGAAATAAGTTTCATGAAAGTCATTCAAACAAAAAATATGTTCTACGAAATATAAAATTAAGGCGATGTGGTATGATTTCGACTAATACAAATATCCACCAGAGTCCAAATGACGTCGACATCACGGAAATGTATATTCACAAAGAAGAAAATAATTTCAAAATGGCATTTACTTAATTTAATCCTGGTCTGTACACTGCTGTTTTTTTGTCACAGAGGAAACAGTAGGTAGAGGGCCATTATGTTCAACAAATAAAATTTCTACATTACAGTCCTACTATTCAGACGCACATAGACGAAAAAGTATTAAAAAAATACCTAACTTTAAGGTAAATTCAAAAAGGGGGACGTCCATAAAACTTGACAAAACCAAACGTTAGATTGTATCAACCACAAATCGTTAGATTGTATCAACCACAAAACGTTAGACTGTATCAACCACAAAACGTTAGACTGTATCAACCACAAAACGTTAGACTGTATCAACCACAAAACGTTAGACTGTATCAACCAAAAGAACGAATGGAAAACATATCTGTCATATTCCTGACTTGGTCTTTGAAAAATAAATGACATTCGAGTTATGTTTAAACTTTACTGTATTCTTGACCATTCACGTTGTAGAAACGAACATGTAGTGGACATATTTTTTACTTTTCAGATGTCTAAACTGGTTAATAGAATATTGAATAGTGACAAAGAGGTTGCGGCAGTCAAGTACAATATAAAAGAACAAAGATGTCTGAAAAAAAGTCTTGTAACCTTGGATGCCGAGGCATCGTATTCTGTGAAACTAATAGATATGGAAAACAGAGGGATGAAGGTTTTCTACAGACGATTCAGAGACAAAGTTTCCAAAATCAAAACTCATTTGAAAGTTAACGAGATCACAAGACTAAAAGATCTTGAGGCAACCGGCCGACTTAGTCCTCCTCAAAACACAGTTAATACAACATCTATGTTACGTATCGCAGACGCAGAAAAACGTTTGAAATTGCAGGGTCGAGAGCATCTTCGGAAAACTAAAAGTGCTTTTACAAGCAGGAGTGTGGAAGCTAGTCAGGATAGTAAGAGAAATTCTGTTATGTCAGGAACTTTTGATAGCCATTTAAATGAGTGCAAAGAAAGTGTATCTGTTGTTCATCGACCTTCAACATCTGCATGGGACAGTAAATTAAACGGATCCCGTGAAAGCATATCTAAAAAACGTCAGAGTATTGAATCAATAGATAGACCACAGTTTTTCAAATCTAAAACATGTGATGCTATTATACAAGAGTCGAATTTCGTAGACAAAATTGAGAGCAAGGAAATTCCCACTGCGTTGCTCGAACAAACTACAGAAAAATATGAACAATCGAAATGTTCGGGGATATGTATAGTTTACGGAGAAACACCTACCGAAAGTAACAAAAATGTAGACAAGGAACCAGACAAAGAAGACATCCCCGAAAAAAAAATGAGCTTGACCGTTAACTTTATAGAAACAGGGAATGTTAATTCGCCACGCATTATGAACAAAACAAGTAGTGCTGAGAATGAAATGCCAAAGAAAGAAGAGGATGTCGTTAGTCAAAGTCCACATCAATGTAGCGACGTAAACATTAGCCCTCTTACCGCGAATCCTATAGATGACTCCAAAGGAACAACACCTGATATACCCGATACTAATGATAATGAAGAACAGATTAGTGCTATAGCAAGTCCTGATTCAAATAAAAATGCAAGTCCAAAGAAAATTTTCCAACAAAAGCAGTCTAATCAATTTACCAGAACATGTCATCAGAAAAATCAACACGAAACACGAGTTAAAGATGATACAACTAAGCTAAAGAAAACTGATAAAAAAACAAAAATAGATGAAAATAAACAGGACGGTGATATTAAAAACAGTTGTCAAAAGGACAAAACTTTAAATACAAATTCAGGTCGTGATTCGCCCGTATCTATAAAGAGTTACAATAAATTTGCCGTCCCTCGAACTCGAAACGGCCAATCGAAAAGTGCTCGGTCCAATTTCGAGAGGCAGTCGAGAAAGAAATCATGTAATAGTAGCCCGGAACGACGAAGTTTCTCCGCTATGGGAAAATCCGCGAATTTCGCACAAATGACCAAACAGTATTCATGTCATAGCAGTATTGACAAAGAGGCAACGAAAATGGAATCCAGGATGTCTCTCAGCATCTCCGATGGTTTGTTCTGTATAGGTGATGATCCTTACGAAGAGCGCAGACAACTTCTTCTAATGGACGAACACAATAGATTTGTAATATTGCTACATAAAAAGGAAGAATATCTAGAAAGAATAGAAGAGTATATCAAAAAGCAGTTAGAGGCTACCCTATATGGAATTCCTGGTGAAACTGGTGGCGGGAAGAAGAAGACTAAATCACCAAAGGATATCTGGGACGAAATAAAACATTGTCGGTATCTTAGAACCGACGACGACGAGGAAAATATTGATTTATCGCAGGTTGTGACTCTCGCTTCAGAACAAATTAAAAGTAAACAGGGACTCAAGTACAAACCATTGTTTCAAAAACAAAAGAGTAAGAAAACAGTTATAGTGGAACCAGCAAAGATAGAGGACAATAAAAGTAAAGACCCGGTTAGTTTGGATTCCTTGGGTTAGAGATGATGCCACCTTACATTATCATAGTACTATTTTTTTCATGTTAGCACATTTAAGTTGAATCTGTTAATAATAATACATGTACTTGTTTAAAATTGTGTTGATTTTCGTTCAGCCTGTGACATTTATGTCGCGGAAGCGAGACATAGTTGTCGTTGGTTCATGTCTGTCATATTTGTTTTTAGTAAATTGTTTTGTTATACATTAGGCCGTTGGTTTTCTCGTTTGAATTGTTTCACATTTTTCATATCGAGACCTTTTATAGCAGACTATACGGTATGGGTTTTTATGGGCATTGTTGAAGACAGTACGGTTGTCTATAATTATTTACATTCACTTCATTTGAAATCTGGTGGATAGTTGTCTCATTGGCAATCATGCCACATCTCCTTATGTTTATAGTGATCCTCGTTGTAGATTCCGTCGTCGTCGGCGATGGCGTCGTCGACATTTAGGTTCAGTCTATGGTTTTTAGACCTCAATCAAAACTTTATGGAATTTTATGAAATTTGGACAGAATCTTTCTATAACCGTATTCGGAGCAAAATAATGAAAATATTTGTTTTTCATTCTCCCGTATTTTACTGCTAAAAGAGCATAGTTGTTTTTTGCAGTTAACAAGTAGATACAGTCAGGGGTTTAAGTTTGTTACACAATAATTACTTTGTCAAACTTTCATCGAATTTTATGAAACTTTAACAGAAGATTTTTATGATTAGGAGATAATGTCTGAAGCAAAATTTTGAAAACATATTTATATTTATGTCCCTGATTTTCAATATTTTACTGACATGACAGATAGCTTCAATTAGTTTTTTTCAGTTAACATTTACAGACAGTCTGTAATTAATTTTGTGTTGACATGAAACATTTGTATACCTTCATGGATTGTTATGGACAGAAACTAATCTTCAAGATAAGCAATCGCATAGTTAAAGAAAACACCTGGTATTCCGATTCAAAAGCCGCGTTTTTAACGACAGAAAGGTAAAATCTGGATCAGCAAATCGGAATCGGATCCATATTTTACCTACCCACTGTTACACACTTTTCATTAATTGCTCCTCCGGATTTGGATCCCTCCGCGGTTTCTGACCGGAATACCCAGTGTGAAGAAAGAGTTTTTCCCCTTAAATTCAGTATTTTGCTGATAAATGGACTCGACTTTTTACAGTCAACATTACACTTTTCACTGACAACAGCAATTGCAGGCGAGGCGACTTTTTAATGTTAGGAGTATAACGTTATACTGATTGATTGTAAAGATTCTTTATCTGATTGAAAATCACCTGAGATCACCCCGGTTTTTTGGTAGGGTTCGTGTTGCTCAGTTTTTAATTTTTTCTATGTTATGTTTTGCAGATTGTTTGTCTTTTCGTCCTTTTCGATTTATGCAATGGCGCTGTCAGTTGGCTATCGACTTATGAGTATAAATATCACTTTGGTATTTTCCATCCCTCTATTACCGCTATTTTAATAAAGGGAACAGGGTCACCGGCCCTTTCGAATTTCTCCATGCACAACTGAATAGTCTTTTGGAGCAACCAATTTTCTGGATAATGTCAAACAGTTATTAAAATTGTCACAGAAAAACAAACGACAAGAAGGTTACTTACTTAAAAAAGGAATAAATAAGTTAGTACTTTTTATAATTTTGCGGTCGTATAATGCTATGACGTCAGCGTCGTCGTCATCGTCGTCCGAAGTCATTTGGGTTCCAGACAATAACTTGAGTATTAGTATATGAATCTCTATGAAATTGCACCACAAGGTTCCATACCACCAAAGGAAGGTTTGGATTGATTTTGAGGTTATTGTCCAATCTATTTAGGAATTTTGGGCCAAACACAATCATTTTTCTTATTCCAGGATAATAACTTGTGTATAAGTGTATAGATCTCTATGAAATTGTACCACAAGGTTCCATACCTCAAGAGAAAGGTTGGGATTGATTTTGGGGTTTATGGTCCAAACCGTTTAGGAATTAGAGGCAAAAAACTATGATTTTCATGTTTCCGAACAATAACTTGAATACAAATCTATGGATCTCTATGAAAATGTCCCACAAGGTTTCATACCATAAAAGAAAAGTTGGGATTGATTTTTGGGCGCAAAGCCCTACCAGTTTAAGAAAAAGGGTATAATACCATGTCCAAAATGAAAAACAGACAATACCATGGCCAAAAAGAAAAACAGGCAATGCCATGGCCAAAAAGAGAAAAACAGACAATACCATGGCCAAAAAGAAAAACAGACAATACCATGGCCAAAAAGAGAAAAAAAAACAGACAATACCATGGCCAAAAAGAGAAAAACAGACAATACCATGGCCAAAAAGAAAAACAGACAATACCATGGCCAAAAAGAAAAACAGACTATATCATGGCCAAAAAGAAAAACAGACAATACCATGGCCAAAAAGAAAACAGACAATACCATGACCAAAAAGAAAAACAGACAATACCATGGCCAAATAAAGAGAAAAACAGACAATACCATGGCCAAAAAGAAAAACAGACAATACCATGGCCAAAAAGAAAAACGATGAAAAGACAGTCAACAAAACACTACACATAAAACTAAAGACTGAGCAACATGAACTCCATCCCAAAACCTGGGGTTAACTCAGATTCTCAATTCAAGAAGAGCAAGTAGTTCCTGTTCAGCTAGTGGCACCAGTTGTGGGCTGATTGCAAGTAAAATTCGGTAATGAGTTTCAGTCGGTGATGTCATATCGGGAAAACAAATGGCATTGTGGCACAGATATGCCATAACGGTCAAACAAATCACAAACATTCGAAAAAATGACCTCAACTTTATTACCATTCGGAACCATCGGTGTAAGCAGCAACCCTATTGAGTATATTATGATAGGAAACGAAGACCGTCTATGTTGACCTCTATAGATGTATTGTTTTGTGCGTGTCCCTGGGTTTCTCTGTGTCTCATTGAAAAAATTCCATAATCGCAGGTGTAAAACTTCAACAAAGAGGGGGCGTAGAATGAAATGTTCGCCGAGCGAAGCGAGGTGAAAATATTTTTTTTGGCATAAAAACATTAAATAATTGTGAAATGCACTAATGTAACAGTTCCTGACTTGGAGCATGTATATTTTAAAGTTAAAGTGTCAGGGTTTGACATTTTTTATGCCGTTCTCTCCATTAATTGTCTATAGTATATTAATATGATTGGATGGATCTTAACAGCAGTAGACCAATAACGAGAAATTGCAAGTTCTAGGGTATAAGGCGTTACTTAACACTTCAATAGTCCTAGGCTAAATTTTATGAACGGGAGGCGAAATTACGGTTGCCCTGGTAGAGGGTTTATGGGGAAGCTCAGAAGCTCTTGGATTTCAACAATTTAGCATCAAATTATGAAGTGGCCAGACTGATAAATATCTCTCTATTTTAGATTAAGTTCTGGTTTCGTTGAACGACACACATGATACAAGACAAACAAACACTGAAGTATGAAGTTCTTTCGTTCTTAATATTGTAGGCTTTAATGTGGAATACATGATTGAATATGAAAAATTGACGTCATTGTACTACAGTACTAAATTAAAGCAATCATGTCACTGTCTAGTTCCGATAGGTGGTATATGGTACATAAATAAATATGGTGCTTGAACTTCATGGCAAAATGTAGGTCAATGTCACTTAGTTACTCACTAATGGATATTGAAACAATATGATACTACCAAAGGCTATCCAGATGGAAAGTAAAAATGCTATACCAAATATACATGTTACTAGTATAAATGTACCTTACCGCAAAACCTAAAATGAACATAGAAATACTGACGGACTCTCATTTAATGAATGGTTAGACTAGAGTGGATTGATCATCATTCATTAGAACCATTTCAGAGTATTAATGAATATGATAAATTGCCATATTCAATACAATATTAGCAGATTACGATAGTTTTTTTTTTGTTTTTTTTTAAAAGGGGGGGGGGGGCGTACGCCCATTACGCCCTCACCTGGACCCGCCCCTGGCAACCCACAACAACCATTGAACCACAGCCAGGCTCCTGACTTGGGATCGGCACAATCAGAATGTGGTTCGGAGCAGTGCTGTAACAGAACAAATTGTAAATGTCAGTTTCAACATATTAGCACGAGGCACAAACAACTCGAACTAACATTATAGATTATAGTTGCAAAAGTACAAACAGAATGGGTAAAACATGTCACTCAAGGTCAACAACTCCTAAAAGGGATCATTCGATGTTTTCAGTCATGTTGACTTGTTTGTAGATCACATTTTGCTAATCACTTTTGCAATTTACAGTTTCGTTCAAATTTTTTTTTTGTTTCTCCTAAAAAACCGAAAAGCGGATAAAATCGTTCTCCAAGGACAAACACTAGTTAACATCAGGGACCAATTTAAGATCTTAGCCATGATGACTTATTTAAAGATCTTATTTTGCTTATCACGTTTATTATAGGCATGCCTTTATTATATTAAGATTCTCTTTATCTTCTATATAGCCTCATCAAAATTGAAATAAATAGGTTAAAACGTACGACAATTTTTTTTTATTGTGAATGGTAAAACCTTGGTTGCAGAATAATAAAAAGTTTTTTTTATAAAAATTAGTATTTGGGTCTTGGAACAAATCTATCGTTATTAGAGACAGATCGATTTTTTTTAAGTTGTAGCGTTGATAAGTGATCAGGTGTTAGTCCATCAACAATTTTATGTATATACATTAAGATTACAATACAAAACATTCAATGGATATAGTAAACTTGGAATTGATAGTAAATAGTAAATACAAGTTATTTCTAGTATATTTATGTTCATTTAATACAGAAAAACGCGAAAATAATTGAAATTGATAGAAAACAAAAAAAAATAACGGATTTGGAAAAAGGAGGAGGGCAAATAAAAAAATCGGCCTGTCTCAAGTTGCACTGAAACGTTGATGACTTAATTACGAGGAATTTTTCTATTTTTCTCGTTAGATTTTCAGAGAAATAAAATACAATTTTATGGTTAGAATATGAAAACTTTATTAATTGTTGCCATTTGTAAATGTTTGAATGATGATCTGGGAACAGTATACTATAGTCAATATATATATATATATGTTCTTGATATAAACAAGTCTAAATTGAAAAAAAACGTTCAAACCTATATGTTCCTGATATAATATATTGTATTTTGATGTATAAATGTTAACTGTGTACATGTATTTTGTTTAAGGGTCTCAATGAAAATATGACTAATTCTAACTGAGTACCCTCTTTAGATAAAGAATTTATTATTATTATTAAGTCCGTTGTTTAAGATATTTTTTGGTATTCAGTTATAGCTGTCAACTTATGCGTTCAAACGTTTTAACACAGGAATAACTGGAGGTTATCATTAAGTTGTAACAAGACTAAATGGTAGGCAAGAACAACAAAATCTGAATTTCGGCACAAATTTACACTAAAAAGCATGGTATAATTGATTTAATTAAGGGGAAAATAAAGATGATAATGCAATATGTTATGTTTAGAAAAAGGTGCATAAATTATGCACCTGTTTTATACAAGTCAAAGATGCATTGCAGTTGACAAAACCTAACCAACAATTTATCAATCAATCACTTAGTCCGAGTTTACTCTGACGTCCAACGGCTGTTTTGCCAGACAAGTTGGGGCCCCAGCTTGTCTGGCAAAACAGCCTTTGGACGTCAGAGTAATCTCGGACTATCAAGCACTCAGTTGACAAAACCTGCAGTCATTGATTTTAAATTGCTGATAAACAAGATAATTTGTTTTAAACTTAAAGAAATAACAGCAACATTGTTTAATAGTAGGATAACATGAGTAATACAGGGAGGTTAACTACTAATTCCACCAAAACAATCATGTCAATCGACAATGGCAGAGCTAGACAATTTAAAGGGCAGAGCACCCACCCTTCTTGTCTGGCAACATGTACCCTCTTTCCTCATGTTCTTTGAACTCTGCCATTATCGCAAAAAGAGAAAAAGAGACTGCTTATTATTTTTCTTTAGGGGCTAAACAATTTTATTTTTTTTTATCATTTGTTATTATGCATTTCTTCTGGGACTATTATACTAACGTTTAGTGAGTATAATAGTCCCAGATTTCTTTTAACATATATATAAACTAAATATACTTAAAGATACACAAAACCTTCACATTTTGTTTTAACAGATGAAGTACTAGTCTCCACTGAAAAAAATGAAAATTTATGAAAACATCACATGTTCTTTCCACAAAAAGTTGACTGTTAAGAATGAGCAGTTGGAATATATCACAGGCATCAATTTCTTACAAAATGCATAATAAGTCTAAATTAATGCTTTGTCAAAATGCACATTATATCACCCTATGTTCAAAAATTCATATTTAGGTCAAGGAGCTTTTTTTAAGCTATAGGTTGTGTGAAATTGTCTGATACAAGTAGAAACAACTTTTATAGAAGGAAAACTAACCAATAGAATTTTAAAATAAGATATGAGAAGATAACTCTTATAATGGGCTTTAAGAAAATAAAAAAAGGAAAAATTAGGGTTATTATATATCATTAAACAAATTTGAACATTGAATATAATGGCTTTATTTGACAGTTTTGGTGTCAAACATTCTGTTAATTAATGTTTGATATCTCAGCCCATGGAAGTAATATTACTTCCATGCTCAGCCCTAGGACATATAAATTTGTGTACACATGCTTTGAATTACCAAAAATAAATATATATATTTACTATCATGACTAGAATTTGATTAAATTAGCCATTGCAATTGGTAATTGAAAAAGTAATAAAAGTATTATTGTTTATACAAATATTTAATCTGTATGTGAAAACCTACCATTTATGTACCAAAAATGTATTTGTAGATTTCAGAAATTATCCTCCAATATCCAATTTTTTTTAATGTAGTATGGTGTTGGTTTGAGCATGAAGAATTACTAAAAATATGTAGATGTATAAGTGATATGTGACCTAAAGACAAGGTAGTCAACTGGTAAGATTCATTGTTTTATTTATTAACAAATGTGCCAGTCATCTTTTAAAATGGGAAAATGCCACTGATTGTCATTGGTAGCTGTCTATTTTCTATAATTCCTTTGTAATTAAATAAGACTGCTGTTTTTTTTCTTTTAAATTGTTTAACATTGAATATAATGGCTTTATTTGACAGTTTTGGTGTCAAACATTCTGTTAATTAATGTTTGATACATACCTCAGCCCTAGGACATATAAATTTGTGTACACATGCTTTGAATTACCAAAAATAATTGTATGTAGTGTTTTTTTTTGCAGGGATTTTTTTACCTTTTATAGCAGCTTATCATAGTATACTGTATGGGT
Source organism: Mytilus californianus (assembly GCF_021869535.1). Classification (NCBI taxonomy): domain Eukaryota; kingdom Metazoa; phylum Mollusca; class Bivalvia; order Mytilida; family Mytilidae; genus Mytilus; species Mytilus californianus. The sequence goes on along the minus strand of NW_026262679.1, from coordinate 22,191,411 downwards.
TTTGCTAATTGTTGAAGGCTGTACAGTGACCTATTGTTGGTTAAATCTATATCATTTAGAATCTGGATGATAAATGTTTCATTGGCAATCATATCACGTCTTCTTAATTTTTGAAAGAAATCATTTTACAAGCAGAGAGTCCCCAATTGTTGACCATGTTATACCAACTGATTTTGTTCTTAAGGTTATAAAACTGTAGGAAATAATAAGGTGTCAGTTGTTGTCCATGTTATACTGACTGACTTCATTCTTAAGGTGATAAAACTGTAGGAAAAAATAAGATGTCAGTTGTTTACCGATGTTTATCAGGGTAACAAATAAAAAATGGAGGTAATCTCATTAACTCCAAAAGGAGCACGACCAGGTTTGTAGACAGGGTCAGGGTATCCTGCTATGATTGCATCACCCGCCATGTGAATTCACAATAATTCAAAATGTCACAATGGGAAATAGAAAAGCAGGACATATTGATTTGTTGTCTTTTAGCCATCTATTCCCTTATGGAAACTACGTCATTGTATCTAATTTGAAGGCGAACAATGGCAGCATAATTACCTTCTTTAAATTCAGCTCCTAACATTCAACTCAAAGTTAAGGCAATGTTTATAGGTGTCTCCTGTATTTAACTGTTAGAAAATATTTCCATTCATGATAGTTGCACTCAGTCTTGATATCAATAAACCACAATGCATCAATATTTCCTTGGTTTTATTTGATGTCTTGAGGGACTGAGTAAATTGTTTATTATTAGATCATCTAAGCTTTAAAAATTACAAAAATCTATTATACTAGTATAATAGTCCCAGCAGGAGTTGGAGTTTAAAAATAAAGACATTACTGATTTTTTTTAAGATTGTGAAAAAATAAAATAAAATATAATATGTATAACTATGCAAACTTCATCATATTTAATAACATGATTGAGTTATCTCCCATTGTAAATCTGATTTTTAAAATACATTTTTACCATACATGCTGAAATAAAATAGAAATCACAATTTAAAAAAAAAACAGTTAATGTGGTTTCATTATTATTTGAAAGAAAATTTGACTTTTTTCCAAAGTTAATCACATTAATTCATTATATAAAAGAAATTTGTCCAAAGTTTATAAAATTTTGTAATATTTAACATTCAATTTATCAAATTATAAATTGCCCAAGTCTAGACAATTAAGGGAATAAATTTTTAACATTTAATAGAGAATCACAAAAATCTGCTATTAACACCATTTATTTAAAGACAAACTCTGATGAGGATTGCAATTTGGGACAGACACATAATATGTGGTGGGTAACAAACTAAATTGCATAAGGAATCAACTTTCCACTTTTTGCTTGTTTTTTTTATATAGTTTAATTATTTGGCAATGAAATATTTGGAAACTATTCAATTGATAGCATATATTTAAAACACATATTTTCAATTTTTAAGATGTTCCTTGAAAGATGGATGAAAAGACAAGGATTGTTGAGGTGCTGAGGTTATTATTTAGGTCATCGGAAGAGGAGGTCATAACCCAGCTATCAAACAACCTAGATCTGTTGGATATTCAGTTTGGATATGGTAATGATACATCTATTGTATATTATGGTAGAACATTAGTAACAAAAATAAACTCTTACTCCTCAGTGAAATTGAAGTGAAAAAAACCGTCCTAAAATGTGATAAGGAATGCAGTTCAAACTAATTTCACATTTTAGCACTACAATCTTGCATCTTTTTAAGCAAGATTTATGCTGATAATTAACATTTATTGAAGCCTGCAGCAGAGGAGGAACTGAGATGTAACTCTAGTGACCCCAGAATTCCAAGTGGGCGGATTTTTGGGTAAAAACATCTATCTACTACCGGTATTTACTTTTGAAAATAAACCCTGTTTATAGTGAAATGTAATAGCTCAGTTTTGAATATTGAAGATAAAATCTAAAATTGTTTCTTTTACTTAGTAATTAATTTATTTTAGTTACTGTTGTTTGATAATATACACTGTGAATAATGAGATAAGTTAAAAAAAACTTGGGTGGGTTTGTTTTACTTTTGATCAAGATAACAAAATCTGACTGTAGGTGACATGTAGAAATATTCCAGTGTTTCAGTTTGCTTGTCTTCCTTAAAAGCAATGTTATACTTTGCCAGTAATGTAAGATTTTTTGGACAAAAAATAAGGATGCTATTTCCAAGATGAAGTACATGAAGTATGACCAGATCAATATGTTAGGCTATTATTTAATATAGAAAAACAGTAATACTTTCTAAAGAATATAGTTCATGATGTTGAAAAAATGTTTTCTTTTTAACATTTTTTGTCTTGCCTGCTATTTGCGACAAAGGTATTACAATCAATTGGCGGCGGCAGAAGCGATGGCATAAACTATTTGTATAAAACTTTATATTTTAGAAGTTAAAAGACCTGGATGCTTCATACCTCATATGCAGATGCCTTAGTTATGAAGTTACCGTCTGTCATATGTCCATTGTCCTTCACCTCAATTTCATACGGTTCACTGACTGCTTGAAAAAAAAAAGTTTTTTTGAAAAATGAAATACTCTCTTATTATGAGTAATAGGATAACTATATTTGGTATATGGGTTCCTTGCAAGGTCTACATGTCTGTCAGGTAGGGTTCACCTGACCTTGACCTCATTTCATGGATCAGTGATCAAGGTTAAAGTTACATGGTCAAGTCTGTATCTCAGATACTATAAGCTGTAGGTCAACTATATTTGATGTATAGAATGATTGTAAGGTGTACATGTCCAACTTGCAGGTCATTTAACCTTGACCTCAATTTCATGATTCATTAGACAATGTTTAGTTTTTGTGGTTTGGTCTATTTCTCAGATACTATAAGCAAAAGGGCCACTATATTTGGTGTATGGAATGATTGTAAGTTGTACATGTCTCACATGCGACGAAAGTTGCAGTATGCGAGACATAGGTATTACTATCCGGCAGCGGCAGCAGAGGCGTAAACTATTTATATAAAGCTTTATGTTTCAGAAGATAGAAGACCTGGATGCTTCATACCTTGTATGCAGATACCTTATGTTACAAAGTTTCAATCTTTCATATACCCTTTGTCCTTGACCTCATTTTCATGGTTCAGCGGCTGCTTGAAAAAAAATTACATTTTTTTTGTCTTGTGAATTTCTCACTTATTATGAGTAAAAGGATAACAATATTTGGTACAATGTATATGGGTTCCTTGCAAGGTCTACATGTCCGTCAGACAGGGTTAACCTGATCTTGACCTCAATTCATGGATCAGTGATCAAGATTAAAGTTTCGTAATGAGGTCCGTTTCTCAGATACTACAAGCAGCAGGTCAACTATATGTTGTGTATGGAATGATTGTAAGGGGTACATGTCAGACTGGCAGGTTTCATCTGACCTCGACCTCATTTTCATGGTTCATTGGTCATTGTTAAATTTTTGTGTTTTGGTCTGTTTAAAGTACTGTAAGCAATAGATAGGTCAACTATATTTAGTGTATGGAATGATTGTAAGGTGTACATGTCTGTCTAGCTGATGTCATCTGACCTTGACCTCATTTTCATGGTTCATTGATCAATGTTAAGTTTTTGTGTTTTTATCTGTTTTTTAAGTACTATAAGCATTAGGTCAACTATATTTGGTTTATGGAATGAATGTAAGGTGTACATGTCTGTCTAGTCGGTGTCATCTGACCTTGACCTTAGTTTTATGGTTCATTGGTCAATGTTAAATTTTTGTGTTTTGGTCTGTTTTACAAATACTAATAGCAATAGGACAACTATAATTGGTGAATAGAATGATTGTAAGGTTTACATGTCTGTCTAGCCAATATCATCTGACCTTGACCTCATTTTCATGGTTCATTGGTTAAGGATATTTTTTTTGTGATTTGGTCTGTTTTTCAATTACCATAAGCAATGGGTCAACTATATTTGGTGTATGGAATAATAGTAAGGTGTACATGTCTGTGTTACAATTTTTATCTGACCTTGACCTCATTGTCATGGAACTTTAAAAATGTTAAGTTTATGTGATACTTGTAGTAAAACCTTGATCTTAAAGACTTTCAACATAAAATCAATGGTCAGTAAAAGAGGCGAGACATTTCAGCGTGTGCACTCTTGTTGCAGTTATGTCAGTTTATCAGTTACTATAAACAATAGGTCAACTATGATTGGTGTCAAGAATGATTGTAAGGTGTCTGGTCTGGCAGGGTTGATATTACCTTGATCTGATTTTCATGGTTCATTGGTCAGTGTTAAGATTTTATGGTTTGATCTGTTTCTCTGGTACTATAAGGGATAGGACCACTATATTTGGTGTATGGAATACTTGTAAGGTGTACATGTCTGTCTGGCATGGTTCATATGACCATGACTTCACTTTCATGGATCTTTGATAATGTTAAGTTTATGTGATAGTTGAAGTAAAAACCTTTATATTACAGACTTTCAACATGAATTCAATCGTAAGTAAAACAGGTGAGATATTTCACCATCACTCATGTGCACTCTTGTTTTTGTGTGATGTTAAAAAATTTTATTCTTAAACAATGTTTTTGTGATTTATTTTGTCATACAAATTAACTTTCACATATACATTCTTTCAAACTTTTGCTTATTGTATATTGGATCATTATATTTCAATTTTCCTGTTACATGTACTGTTTTCATAATTTGTTTATAGATAAATTAATATTTTTTTTTTTTTTTTACTTTTTAGAATATCTGTCAGAATCACCCTGTGTATGCATGAAGATGTTAGAACAAGTCAAACACAATGGTCATATATTTCATCCAGAAAAAGTCATAGAATTTATACTTCATGGAAAATGTAGTCATGTGACAAACAAAAGTAATCCAAGATTTATTCGTCAAGCAAGAACCTCATTCCTTATCGTATCTTGTATTTTACAAAAATTTGACATCATTAAATTCTTGACAGACAATGGTGTATCTTTAGATCAGAAAACTTCATCAATGAGTCTCACACCACTTAATGCTGCCATTTTAAGTAAAAACATGAACATTTTCAATTTTATCCTTTCGTCAGGTGTAGATGTAAACACTACATGTACTCCATGTACGAATAAAGTTTCTAGTCTAATGTTAGCGGTATTAGAAGGTGCTGAAGATATGGTGGAAATTCTACTTGATCATCCCAATGTTAACAAATCTTACATAAACACTCAGAGTAAAACAGCTTTATGTTGTGCTGCAGAAATTAACTCAGTAAGACTTGTCGATAAGTTGATTAAAGCAGGATTAAAAGCTACGAATATGACAATATGTAAAGCCGTGCAAACAAATAATGCTGAGTTGTTACAACTTGTGATCAGTTCCAGAAGATACTTTGTTCCACAGTTTCAAACATATGCTTTACATACTGCCGTAAAACTAAGTAAGTTGTTAACTACATATTGTCAAATGTTGATGGAACATGTCTAAATTTTGAACATTGTCAACCCTCTTCTGAAATGACATTTCACCATAGAAATAATTTCTTTATTTTAAATATTTAAAGTATGGACCTATTGTTATATGTACTTCCATATCTTACATAAGTAAAATTTTCTATATAAAGTTAAAGTTCAGATTAGAAATTGTGTATAAACCTCCAAAAGTAAAACAAGAATTGAGAACATATACAGTAACATAATTTGTGTCCACAAACAAAATCAACAAAAAACAGAAATTGAGAATAAAAAAACATGTTTTAAAATTACCACTTGACAAAATTTAAAGTTACTGTACAATTCTTTGTCCCAATTTGTTGTTATATAAATTAATTGGTAGTAAAGCCCTGATAAAATTAGTTGTGGTGAATTATGGATTTACCATGCATACATCTTATCCTTCTATATTATTTAAGAATAATAGATTTGGATGTATCTTTAAAAAATTATTTCATTAACTGTCACATTGATAATTATCACTAGTGGGAGAAATCAATAATTATTTTACAACTGTTTCAGGTAACAAAAGTATGCTTAAGCTTCTTCTTGATAGAGGTTTTCATTTCAATCATGGGACAGACAAACTATATGATCAGGAATCTTTACATTTAGCAGTTCTTCGAAATGATGAAGATATGGTTAGAATTTTGCTAAATCATCAAATAAAACTTGACAATGAACTAAATGGCTATACAGCTCTGGATTGGGCAGAATTAATGGATTATGAAGGTATTATTGAAATGATCAAAAATGAATATAGGCTGAGGTGTATAAAGCCACAACAGAAAAAAGACAGGAACTGTATTATTGATGCACTATTTGAAAGAGATGGAATAAACCGGTCAGGTGTTATCAGAAAATTGGCATCAAAAGGGTTTGATATAAACAGTCACAGTAAAGAAGGTCTGACAATGCTACATGAAGCTGTATTTGATCATGATTCTGATTCACTGAAGGTACTTTTAGAACTGGGAGCAAATCCAGATATAAATTCTACATCTATACCAATTAGAACACCATTGTATGATGCTGTTTCAAATGGAAACATCATGGCATCAAGATTGCTTTTAGATGCTAATGCCTCAATGGACTTTATTGTAAAATATGAAGAGAATATTATAGTAAATGACCTTAATGACAATGATAATGGCTACATAGTACCCCCAGAAGAACTCCCATTAGAAAGATCTGTGTTATGTGCTGCAGTCTGCAGAAATTTAGCTGACATGGTCTGGTTGTTGTTGTCATCAGGATATAATATACAGCAAGAGAAAAAGACATCATTGCAGTGGATGATTGAAAAAAGTAAAAGTGATGATATTCGATTATGGTTATCGTGTAATGTAGAAAGTCCTCAAAATCTGTTGATTTGTTGTAGGGATTATATTAGAAAACTGTACAAATATGATTTGAAATTGTTTGTTGAAAATCAGTGTATACCACAGCATTTGAAAGACAAACTTTTGTTAAAGGATATTTTATATAGAGACGTAAGAAGCTCACAGAGATTTTGCCACTGGAGAAATATTTATTAAGGATTTTACATGTGAGCTGCGTTGGATAAAAATCGACCTTATGCAAGTGGACGTATACATGTACATTTATAAGACTTTCATTGATTTTGGAACATTCAAATAAGAAATAATAGATTAATTTTGGTCTGTTTTGTAGGGTTCTTATAACAACTCAATTTTCAAACGGTTACAGACTTTCTGTAGAGATTTTTTCAACTCATAAGTTAACAGATATATTGATATTAATTTGTATATGGTATATTTCTATCCGACACAGCTCATGTGATAAGAGACATATGATTTTAAGTCCTTTTATATTACATGTATTAGAAGCTTAAACTCTTGCACCAGTATCGTTTTAATAGGTCAGTTTGTTTTCAGCTTCCACTGATGTATGACAGTTTTTGGGAAGATTCTAAATTCAGACAATCAGTGCTTGTAGATCAATAATTGTAGAAATGTGTATACTATTTTACTACTTTATAATGTTGTGTCATGAATGTGACAGGTGCATTTAGTTTTAAATTTAAATTTTGTTTGTTTACTTGATAGTCCAACTCTCAGAAGCCAGTAATGGTATATCCCTGATATTTTTAATCATTAAACTCTTATAAAATACAACATTTGAATCACCTTGACCTACTTTTCATGCTTAATGACCATGATTTTTTTATTTGTTTAATTTCTTTTCAACCCATGATTATTCATCAGTAAATTTCCATTTTTAGGTTGTTTTACAGACAATAATCATAAAGTAGTTTGTGTGACCCAGAAATTATTTTAAATCATTGTTTAATATTTCTTAAAATTACTTGCCCGATGTCTTAAGTTATTGTTTAATTATCTCCTAACCCATCTTAGATTTTGTCATTGTTAAGAATTTTTGCAATGTTTACTTAAATCATAAAGTGAATTTTCTTCATTTCTCCTTTTTCTGTTTAACTTCATCAAAATTAGGCCTATCGCATTTAAAAATCTATTTGCATAAACCAAACTTGTAATAATGCTCAAAAAGGACGCAATCAAAATTTTGATCAATAGGATTAAGTATGACCTAACTTGATCAGGTGCAATGTTTAATTCCTGTTTATACCATCAGATGTAGCATTTGTGCACATAAAAATACACCAAGTATTTAATCATAACCTTTTTATACTACCGCCAAAAATATTTGCGGTCGTATATTGGTATGACGGTGGTGTCGTCGTCCGAAGACACATTGGTTTTCGCACAATAACTTTAGTTTAAGTGAATGGATCTCTATGAAATTTAAACATAAGGTTTATAACCACAAAAGGAAGGTTGGAATTGATTTTGGGGGTTATAGTCCCAACAGTTTAGGAATTAGGGGCCAAAAAGGGGCCCAAATAAGCATTTTTCTAGTTTCATGACAATAACTTGTGGAACAGTGTATGGATCTCTCTGAAATTATACCACAAGTTTCCTTACAATTTTTTCTCCTCAAGATTTCAGAAATCAAAAAGAAAATCTTTCAAATATTTTTTTTTTGAAAAAAAGGGGGGGGGAGGTCAATTCGCAACAGCAAAGTGGATTTCACAAAAGCAAAAAATTGAATATAAATTCAAATCATATAACCAATTCTAAGTTCTTTGACTACAGTTATTCTGTGTCGGAAACCTATTAAGTGTCAAATATTGAATTACAATCCAAATTCAGACCTGTATCAAGTGCGAATATTGTGTCCATTTTGGCCCCAACGGTTCAGGGTTGGGCCTCTGCGGTCGTATCCAGCTGCGCTCGGCGAAGCAATTTATTACCATATGCATTTATGTCAGGAATTTTGTATATTCCTTTCATATACCGGTAATTATTTTAATGATATTTTTTACACACAATATGTTTTGTTTAATCTTTTATTAATTTTTTAAATACCATACATCTATTTTCTTTTTCATGATTTTATAGTAATCTAGAATGAAGTTTTTGAATTTTTTATTACATGAACTTTACATGTGTTTATTTCCTAATCATTGGCATTTTTGCCATCTTTATGGCCCAACAAAGTCATGATGGTGAGACTTGAGTGTGCTATTACCAGCAGCGTTAACAATTTGTTAAAATTTATGGTTATGTCAGTTTATAATGGTAATTCAACGATAGCTGGTATTTAGTTGTATAAGCATTGGCACATCTCATTTTAATGGAGATTATAAGGCCTCACCAATACAGTCATGTCAACAGTTTTAAGAGAAAAGGTGAAAGTATGAAGATTCCAAAAAAAGATTTGGGACCAAAAATCTTCATTTTTGAAACTCAAATTTTCAGGGTTTGCAAAAGAAGGCAAAAAATTCAGAAATTATTGTGTACATTTATTATTGCGATTTTAAAAGGAGGGACAAAAATGTGAGATTAATTATTGTGATTTAAGAAAATGCTGCATACAAATAGTGCTATCTAATTTCAAAATGTGAGTTTTTATTTTTGCACCACATATTCGGTCACAATTTTTGCAATAATAAAAACATTGCAAAAAATTTCTGGATTTACAGTATTTATAACGCTTTCATTTTAGATTTTTGTTTCTCAAGTTTTGCTTTGCATAATAGCTTTTTATGTTTACTCTGTCAGTGTACTGACTTATATTGAAGTAGATTGTTAGTTTATACTTAACATAGATTTGTTTGGTGTGATACTCAGGTGTAGTATTTGATATTCTGATATGTTTTCTATAGATTCACTATGCAAGAATGTTAAAAGAAATAGAATGATAAATTAAATACTTTTGAAACTCTGTAAAGTGTTAGCTTTTCATGAAAACACATCAACTTCAACACTACATTCTACACATTGACACATATATAACTTTAATAGCAGTCAGTTTTATTTGTTAGGGAACTGGAGTGAGGTTAACTGCCATCCTTTAATAAGTAACTGAAAATGCAAGCTCCTAGATAATACCAACTTAGATCCAATTCAACTGGACTTTCGAATTTGACTGGAGTAAGACATAGCTGTTACTTTTCTGGCAACTATGACATTGATGTTTCATTGGCAAATATTTCATGCATGTTCAGGACGATGTGTTGGTAATGAATCAAGTAAAAGGTAGTTTAATATAAAGGACATGATGAGGAGAAGTCAAGTGCATAGTCTAAATTGTAATGTACAATTCTGCAATAAAACTATAATACTGCTATAACAGTCATATTTTTCTGTCATGATTATTAGAAAACTCGATTGTGGATTAAAGTCACAACCTGTTTTCTGTAGGCACTGACAATTCAGCACTTCTTTTTCATATGTCTTTATTGTCTTTTAACAACTGTACAATAATTTATTATTAGTGAATAAGTTTTCCTCTGCATTCTACATTTTGTATCTTTGAATGTCAGCTTATGCCCTCTGTTGTTGAAGTACAGTACTTCATAATATGTACAATTGTATCCTTGGTCCTAGACACAACCAATGTGGCAAAACTAGTCACCATGAATAAACCTGTAACCCAATGGTAACTTGAAGTGTGGTTGTCTGTTATGAATTAATTGTATCATAATTATGTGCTTGTTTCTTGACACAAGCAAACTGGTTCATCCATTCCACTTGTCCAAACAACATAAGGAAATCCATTATATGTTTTATCTTTTTCTAGAGGATCTTTCCAGCTTTCCACAGTAGTGCCTGTACCATACTCACCCTGTTAAAAACAGAAATATACTGGAGAAAACTCCAAAAGAGAGCCTGATATTATGGACATTAGAAAGTAGCATATACTGAACTGATAAATGTTTTTAAAAATATAGCAAACTGCAATATCCATTCAGCATTCCAAATATTTAAAGTTAAACAGAAAATATTTTGACGCATATGTATTTATCTGACATTATAAATTTATAAGATGAAATTATGAATAAGACTGTTTCATCCTTTATATATATTGATCTGACTAAATGACTAAATACCTTCATGTTAACTGCTATTATAGAAATTTCAAAATAATCAGAGGATCGATTTTTCATATCACTGATGACAATTTTACATGCTTCTTTGGGTTCTTTTCCCTAAAATTATCAAAAAAAGTAATTGAATATCAATAAATTCCATGTGTAATATATTCACAACTTTAAACAGAATTACATGTACTGTTGTTTGTCTTTTGTCATTTTTCTTTTTTTGCCATGGCATTGTCAGTTGTCAACTTATGAATTTGAATATTCCTTTGGTATCTTTCACATATCTTTTAAACAGATTTACAGAACAGCTAAAACATATGTATAATGGAACTTTTCTAGGTATCAATACAGTTTAACTGTTCAAATAAAATATTACATGTTTCCTTATTAATTCTTTTTGCATTTTTCTATTAAAACTAATAAAATAACCATTTTAGATGACTTCCTGTTTGAGTAACTGAACCATATGGAATGATGGACAGAACTTTAGAATAAAAATCTCCATCGCCACTACAACATGCTGCACCACCTACCTGTTTCAGTAACTGAACCATATGGAATGCTGGACAGAACTTTAGAATGAAATCTTTATCAGCACTACAAAATGCTGCACCACCTACCCAATTCCGTAACTGAACCACATGGAATGTTGTCAGAACTTTAGAATAAAAACTTTACTGCCACTACAACATGCTGCACCACCTACCTGTTTCAGTAACTGAACCACATGGAATGCTGGACAGAACTTTAGAATGAAATCTCCGTCGCCACTACAACATGCTGCACCACCTACCCGTTTCAGTAACTGAACCACATGGAATGCTGGACAGAACTTTAGAATGAAATCTCCGTCGCCACTACAACATGCTGCACCACCTACCCGTTTCAGTAACTGAACCACATGGAATGCTGGACAGAACTTTAGAATGAAATCTCCGTCGCCACTACAACATGCTGCACCACCTACCCGTTTCAGTAACTGAACCACATGGAATGCTGGACAGAACTTTAGAATGAAATCTCCGTCGCCACTACAACATGCTGCACCACCTACCTGTTTCAGTAATTGAACCACATGGAATGCTGGACAGAACTTTAGAATGAAATCTCCATCGCCACTACAGCATGCTGCACCGCCAGTAACATCTAAAACCAGACAAAAAAAAACCCAATAACAGGCTGTTTAAATAGAACACAAAAAATCTTGAAATCTGATTTTGCAGATGAATACCTATCATGAATTTTGAGTAATGTCAAGAGAGTATCATTGCATGTCAGATATAATACATCCTTATCTCCTTTATAAGTTATGTTGTCGAGACTTACCTGCATATAAACCATTGCCAGGAAGTGCACTATCTCCTTTATAAGTTATGTTGTCGAGACTTACCTGCATACAAACCATTGCCAGGAAGTGCACTATCTCCTACTCTACCAGGATGTTTATTTGGCATACCACTAGTCGATACACCTAAACAAATAAAAATGAAAAGTATAGTCTACAGACCTTTATAAAATGGCTAGCAATGAAAAGGTAATTCAATGCTGTAAATCTGGTATTGACGTTTCTGTACTACAGTGTAAACTTCATAATGTATTTATTGTTATAGGAACTTTGGTGGTATTATCTCGTATAATTGTGTTATAGGTTAAAAGTCAAACTGTACACTAACATCCTGCACAACCATATCAAAACTGGCTAAATTAAGAAATACTTGAGTTTAATACAGTTATCCTTTGGTCCAAACTGGAAATAACAACATCTAATAACTAAAAAGACGTTTTTGAACATAAGCCGAAGATTAATCTAATAAAAGGGAATATGTTATTTCCGGAGACTGATGTACGATGTCGAGAGTAGTCCCAGATCCTCAGACTTCGTTCGCAGCTTTATTGTGCGAAGCAGATAATTGCAGCCAAATTTTATACCAGGAAGGTTATGCTTTGAACCATTTTACTGATACTTCCATTTTCAGGAGTCCTAGCTTGCATTCATAAAAGATACATCAAAGATACCAGACTTTTAATTTTGTACACCAGATGCACGTTGGGTCTACATATTAGACTCACTAGTTGCGCTCGAACAGTGAAGGTCGGCTCAATTACGTAGTCTAAGAGTATTTAAAACCAAAAATTCCGAACAGTTGTGCAAAGTACGGCTATGAGCTAAATATGCCCGTTTCGAATAATTCAGTTTAATAGACAGTAAAATTACAGAAAATCGACCTATTAATGATATTTTATGTAAAAGCTAAAGTGCTGACTGGCCACTGGGCTGATGATCGATACAAGACTTACATTTGTGCAAAACAAGTCCAATACTGTGGATGCCTGAAACGTCTATATAAAAGAGAGGCGAAAGATGCCAAAGGGGTATTCAAACTCATAAGTCGAAAACAAACTAATGTCAAAAACGAAAAACGACGAAAAGACAAACAGCAGTACACAAAATTACAACATAGAAAACTAAAGACTGAACAACACGAATCCCATCAAAAACCTGGGCTACTCTCAGGTTCTCCGGATGGGAAAGCAGATCCTGCTCCACATGTGGCACCCGTCGTGTTGCTCATGCAAGTACAAGTCAACTTCGGTAGGTCATATTTGAGGAAAAGAGGACGGAAATGTGGTTATAACACTGGAACATATTCGTCGTCATCTGCGAAACAGATATTCCATAACGGTTAACTCGCTCTTGATAGTGACGGTTTTGAAGGGATGATTTCAACTTCACCAATTGGAACTCGGTGTTCAGTAGTTTCCTAGTTAGCCCCACCCTCTAGCAAGGAAATAATGCTCAATTGAATATCGTATCAACTAGGAGATAAAAACTTCATATACAGGTGCTGCTTGAATGTTGCTACATAGAAAGTTCACAATTAGGAAGCTGAAATCATCTCTGTTGTCGTAAGTTTTGTTCTCAACCGACCTTCATTGTCAATTTTTAGATGTAAGTCAAGATATCAGGCAGACTTAATTGTATCTGTTGTATCCATTATTTCAAGTTCGATGGGACAGTAACTGGGGCTTTTTGATAGTCCTAGATCGTAACCAAACTTTGAATTATTTAGTGAGAGGACATCGTTTATATAGCGGAACGTGAAGTTTAAGGATAATCATGCTAGCTTCTTTTTATTCTTCCTAAGAAGCTCCAGTATGAAGTCAGCATATATAAGTAATGCGTACTTCGGCTGTTGTCTGCTCTTTGGTCGGGTTGTTGTCTCTTTGACATATTCCCCATTTCCATTCTCAATTTTATTTATCGGTGATCACAAAATCATGAAATATAGGTCAGTTTATCCTTGAAACGTTCAAAATGGTATATCATATTTATGCCATTTGAAAAAAAATACTGATTAAAAAGTTCACATCATATAACCAAAATCTTAACAGTGCTCTGTGTTATAATATATAAATAACGCATAGCTCAGACGGTGATAGAGCAGATTGTTACCCCGAGAAAACATTGTCAACTGAGGCGAAGCCAAGGTTGACAATGTCTTTTCGAGGGGTAACAATCTGCTCTATCACCCTCTCAGATATGTGTTATTTAATTTATTATACTGAATGTTCTGTTATTACTGTCTATTCAATTTCAAATTCAAAGTGATAAACTATGTCGTCTTGTACATAACAATCATCCGTATTTATCAAAGCGCACACTTGAGCAAGCGTCTCCGCGTGGAGGGTGATAGAGTATTTGCCATGGGATAGAGTAAATTGTCTCCCTCGTATTAACCAATCAAAATCTGGCATTTTGACATGAAGTATAATTAATCAATATGCCTGTATGTATACTTTTCTCATGACAAATGAAATAATTAATCTTTCCATTAACATAATACTAACCACAAGAAATATCATCACCATCCAAAACAATCAGTCCTAGCGTATCATGACTTTGGTGTTGCATTTCTCCATTATTCTGAAAGTGTGATTCTCTTATATTCCGGGGTTTGTAAATTAGAAATTAAATGAAGAATAAAACAAAAACATATTTCAATTTAAAATTGTAAAAAAAAAACTGTGTACTGAATGATCTTTATATGACCGCCTCATTTCTTTTCAACTTATAATTAACATTTAAGGGATAGTCAAAAAATATCTACTGTTAAATTCCTCGGCTTAAAGTATGTAGTCGTTAGAAAAATGATGCCAGTGTAGTGTGGCAATCAACTGTTTTAAATGTCCCTCATAGTGCCACAGTTTTGCAGCACATGGCTTACCACAGTGACTATATTTACATGTCAACACTATTTTGTGGGTCATACTTTATTTGGTAAATAAATCATGAAAGAATATAATATCTTTGCAAGTCAAACTTTATATCAAACTGATTGGTATGATCAGAGACATATTGTACATATATGTCTCTGGTATGATGAACATTCCGCAAATGTTTAAAATATGTGTTACTATGACATGGTTCTCACTGTGTCAGGCCAGTCCAGGGCGAGTCCAAAGTTCTGTATATACCTTGATTCACCATTAAAGCCTGTTTACAACAAAAATTATAAATAGTCAAATGTATATTAACTTTTAAACTTATGCAATTAATTGACGATAATTGCAACTGTAATGCATCTTTGGACTCACCGGTACAGAAAGTGACAGGACTTGTGTTAGTGAGAACCCTGACTAAAATGTTCTTGTGTAACATTCAACTACAACTCCAAATTTCGGATATATTTACAGCTTCACTGGCGAGCTCTGGTTTGAAAGTAAATCCTTCTTTTTCTGCAAATATTCTGGCACCCTCTGCTGTCAACATACTGTGAGTACAATGTTCCATAACACTCCTAGCCACAGAGATCGGTTTTGAAAATCTAAATAAAAATGATATCATAGACGAGGGCGTCCCTGATTACACAACCCCCATTCCCCCTACCCTTTACTCCCAGACGAAAATCAATCATTTTTCCCCCAGCATATCCCTATTTTACTCACGCTCTTCACACCCCCTGACTCCCGCCCCTCATTCCAATGTTCCTTACCCCTGTCCACCCCCTCATAGACGCCTTGTATAGATTACAGGGCTAATTAACAGCCGAATGAGCTCTCTCTGATGATCTTAGGTGCGCTTATTTTTTCATCTTTGAATACATAAAATATTCCAGCGTATTATACCGGTCTCTAAGATACCGGTACCTAGTTCCGATGAGGTGGTCGTGTTATTTAATAGAATTTTCCGACAAAACAACGTGTCCTATGTATAGTACTTGACCATGTTTCTAGTTGGAGACCATATTGGATAATGCATGGTAAAAAAATCACCAATTTAGAGGAGATTATAAGAGGAAACACTAAGAGTGCACACGCTGAAATGACTTTTTGTCTCTGCTGCTTAAACTTAACATTGGTCACTGATTCACGAAATAATGTGATGGTGAGGTGGGCCCTGACAGACGGACATGTACGTCTTACTATTAATTTATACACCGATTATAGTTGATCTATTACCTTTAAGTGATAAATCACATGATAAAAACGCATAGTTTATAAAGCGGTCATTGAGTTATGAAAATGAGGCCAAGAACAACGGACATATGCCAGATGGAAACTTCAGACAAAGTCATCTGTATCAAGGATATGGATTGTCTTCTACCTCAACAAATATAAAGCTTTAAACAATGAAGTTTACGTCGTTGAGGTCGTATCATCATCCCTATGACTCGTTTTCTGTGACATTTCCCGCAGGTGGAAATTTCAGACAAAAGCATCTAAATCCCATGCAGATATGGGTTATCAAGCTCTTCCACCATAAAAGATATGAAGATTTATACATATATCGCATCATCTGGCGAGACAAAACCCCCATACAGGATACTTCACCACACTACATATCCAAGATGTTATAAAATTCGCTTTACCCAGGATGAGAGAAAAATTACAGATATATTTGCACTCGGCGTATTTGTGAATCCGGCAAAATTGGCTCATATTTCAAGCCCTTGCAATAAAAAAACACGACAAAATAGGCCGCACAACTACAACATAATAAAGGTTAACTGAAAATAATTCAAAAGGATGAGATTCTTACGGATATATTACTCTAAATTATTTTCACCTTAGGAAACGTGAAAAGGATGCACAATTACATTAAACAGCGTGTCAGATATTGATTGTCTTTTTCCTAAATGGTTAGATAAGATTGGATTGTAGATGTTTTTGGTTCCATGGACACACAGAGAGATATTGCAATAAATCGTAGCATATTGATTTGATATAGGAGTCTACTGTTCGTATTACATCAAAAGAAGTAAACTAACCCTTTAAGTGCAGTTACAGCTCCAAATTGTAAATGTCGTCCATTCATTACAGCGGCATCCATTTCCAAAAATCCATGCGAATTTCTCGGTCCACCAATGCCAACAATACAGGGACCGTAATTCATATTTTCTTCAATGCCTATCAAAATAAGAAAAATTGTTTTATGTATCACGAAAGCCTAATTACACCGCCCCATCCCCCCTCTCCAACACACACACACACACACTCACACATCCCATTGTGTATCGTATCGCAAAACTTCAATTTGAAATAGGATTCCGGGTGGTCACGGCACGATGCCGTCTGCACTCACAACGATCGATACGCTTATTTTGATGTTATTGTCATATTTTCACATCGAAACAATTACCCAATTTTAATTTTCCTAAAATAAATAATCGAATTAGGGGACACCCTAAATGTGTTTACTGTCCAAGTAAAATCACGCGGCATTTTTCAGTAGCGTTATATATATGGATTCTATAGGTATCCAATCTTTTTGTTGGATTACAATCTCCTAAACCTACTATAGGAATGTAAAGATTTTCTGTATGCAGTTGTAGTTCCGTATGCTCTAATTGTATAAAAAAATATCAGAAAATACAAGAGATCGCTGATTTACAGTGTACGCATCTTTCACCTTAACAACGGAAATACACGCACTCAAACACAGGTCCTATAAAACTTATCCAATCTTCTCAAATTGTTGACAGGCTTGGTAAAATTATATAGTTGTTCTGGTCATCCTGTTCTATATAAGCATGCGCTTGATGCTCGAAGTCCCCTTTTTTCTTTAATTCTTATGCGTTTTTTTTTCTCTGTTTAATATTTAAAGTTAGTCTCCTTTATTTTTATGAGTTCCGCTTCATTGTATACCCATACAATCTTGCAATTAACTACAGTTTTACGTGCTGTTCCTCTACTGGAAAATTAGAGTAGACGGGGGCAGCACGTATAAAAAGAAAATTTGAAGAAAAAAAAAAAGAAAAAACAAAAAAAAAAAAAAAAAAAAAAAACGGGGGTTCCATGTCCCAAACGCCTTTGATTCTATTTTTCAACAATGACTTTGAAAAATAGTATATTACGTTGTCGGAGAGGAACATTTTTTTTTTCAGAAAGGAACAAATATTGCCAATTACACAAATGTAGTATAAATTTGGAATTTTATACCATACAATTGTAATGGAAGGAAATTTGTTGACCATTTTTTCACGTTGACAACGTAAAAAAATGAGCAAAAACTTGATATTCCATATACGATTAAAAAGTTGACATGTACTCGTCTTTGTCAAATTGGTTCTAAATATGCCAATACAAAAGACGATTTTTTTCATTTCCAATTAAGGACCCTAAAGGAAATAAACATTTGACATGACAATAACATCAATAATTAAAACGATTACTAATTATAAGTAAATCATATTCAATGAAAAGCGATATATATATGGAGTAACATACATGTATTTAAAAAAATGGCTAGGGTTTATAGAAATTATGATTATATGATTATAGCATTTAATCTGTTATTTGATACAAAACTAAGAAGATGTGATAAAACTATGATTGCCAATGAGACATATATCCATCAGAGACCAAATGATCGACATAGATGTCTTCAGTATATATTCGGGTTTAATTAAGTCCTTTATGAATCTTGAGTTTATTTTTTTTTTAAATAAAATCCTCCAAGACCGTGATTATCAGGCTGAAGTGAAAAATGTACTTGTCCATCGTTGCCTCTTTTACATAAATAGGTTGTTTACAAGTTTACACCATAAAGAGTAACAGGTACTCGACAGGCAAACATTTAGCTCGGAGGTGTTTATATGTCCCAAATGTCTTCCTTGATTTGACATTTTATACCACACACTTAATCCTAATAGCAGGAAGCTACTTTGATGGCACTTGGACATCTTTTAAATATTTAAATCGTGTTTTAATTTATTTATGGAAAATATTAAGTAACAGTGTATGTGAATATTTTAATCATGGAATAATTTGAAACAGTAGTGTAGATAAGCACAGTAAGTACAAAACACTTATAATAAACAATAAAATATTCTTAACCCTCACTAAAACCACAGTATCCTATATTTGCTACGTGAATTCACTGCGTGTATAAAGCACCGTCTATCCCGTTACTTTTACAGTCATATGATATTCTTGCTGGAGACCCATAAATAATATTCTCTGATTGAGACTATTTTACAACTGTTTTCTGTAATCAAGAATACGAACCCGAAAGAAAATATTATCTGTATATCAACTGTAGCAATACAATAACATTTAGTCTACACTACTGACAGGGGCGTAGCTAGGCCAGTATGATGTGTACACAATGCCGGGGAAGGAAGTCATACGAAGGAGGGGGGGGGTCTGGTCCGCTTCAGGCCACCAGAAGCTCTGGCGGTAAACGGTGCACTATCCTGCATTTTCGCGATTTCCTGGGACTTAAAATTACCACACAGAAATCTTATTTTCATGAGTTACAAGTCAACTTTTGAAAATAATTAAATTTGAAAAAAATATTAATTAGGGAAAAACAAACAAGTATTGTTGGCTTAGAAATTAGGTTTTTGTGTAGTGGGTTGAGCTTGATTAGGTATTAAGTACAATTAAAATATATAGTGACACCACCATATATTTTAAATGTTGCCTAATCAGAAAATTTTAACCTGGGAACAGTATATCTATATCAATATATATGTTAATGCTTTAACTGGTCAGTAATATACGTTTGAAGTCCAAAAATCTACAAAGAAAAGCATCAAATTATTTCTGATTTCTTTTTATTAACTTCCAAAACGAGTCTTTTAATTTTACCAAGCAAGTAAAACAAGCACTTTAAATCTTGAAGCACGGAAAATAAGCACTTTTAATCTCAAAGCATGTTTAATTAAATTGGTGAAACATGTTGAACGAAGCACCCGTCTTGCACGGCCGAACGTGAAATAAAAAAGAAAAAACATGTTGATCGTCAAATAAAAAAAAAACGGCAAATACGTTGAACGAAAATTACATTTACCACCCCGTTAAACTTAAGTTTGACTAGACTGTTTAAAAAAATATGTTATGACGACGTATGTAAGACTATACATACCTCACAATCATAAGAATGAATCGTTGTCCATGGTCTATTTAGAACGTCATATTTTATTTCATCAGTTATTTTGTAATCTTAAGAAAATATGTCAGGGTAAGGAGGTATAGTAGTTGTAACAATTGTGTTCTGACACCCCGAGGACTCAGTCATTTTAATTGTTTGCATCAGCAACATAATCACGATGCTAATTCCGTAAATGAAAAGAGTAGACTAGTTTCCTGAACGGAATATAGCTACAAAGTGACTATCAACATATTTGTATAATTCTTTTTAATTTATCTTATTAATTTAGTTTTATTCTTTCTAGATTTACCATATTTTTATTTTTGTCAAATTTTCGATGTGTACTCAACTGCGTCTTTGCGTACGGGTTGCTACGCGCCTGACTGAACTCAATCGTTTTAGATAGATCAATAAACTTTTGTTTAATTTTTCTTCAGATTTATATCAATCTGACTAGAAATATAATATCACTGCCAATTTGGTATTATACGTCTCTTGTCTGATCAATCAGTCAAAATTAAAGAAAACTATTGTTTTCATCATACTGAAATTAACCTTACAAGCTCAGAATAACAGATGTATTGATAACCATATACTAAATCGATAAAGCACTGATAAGCTGTATGTAAAATTCTTTTTAGTGTGTTCAAGTTTGCTACGTACTCTATTGGTCCCAGATTTTACCAGACAACGTATACATCATCAATTTGGTAAAAAAAAAAGTGCAGAGGGAATACAATACATCACGGTCATGATAGATATTGTGTTTTAACGATAATTGAATATTTTGACATAATCAATCAATTAATCAACCAATCAACCAATCAACCAATCAATCAACCAATCAATCAATTGATCGATTGATCAATCTCGAGCACTTACCGCTAATTTGATAAAAAAATTACCGTTAGCATAATATATTCAAGTCTTGGAGAAGTTAACTTAATTTCATGAGGAGAAAGTAAGACACTGAGTGGTTTTGAAAACCTTTATTGGTAAGTTAAAAAGGAGAAAAAAAGTAGATATAAACGAAACTCACTGTTAACTCCCTTTTCTATTGAATGAATCGACGACTGACTTAATAAAAGAGCATTCCTAGCTGTAGTTACCGCTTCATATGAAAAACTCCAAGTTCCTATTATTACTTTGTGCATTTCGTGTGTCAGTTGATCGCGAAGGTACATTGAGTTACTTCCCCTACAGGAAGTAGTATTGACCAGAATGTTTACAGAAACAGAATTATTTCAGGAATGTTTACAAAGGGTGTTTGACATCGAATGAGCTCTTTTAATCTAATTATGTTTCACATGTAAGTCATTTTAATCACGAAATTAATGTTCCTTTTCTAAATAAATAAAACAACGTTGTGTATAACCCTAAATAAAGTGTCATATGGTGACGTGACGGAGATCATCCAGATGCATACATGCACAGTTGTAGGATCTTGATCTTACGTCAATCTTATTATTAAACCTCAATTTTTAGATTATTGTTTTTATAAGTGTCTGAGCATGTTAGCTCTTTCCAATGCATTTTCATATATTAATAGATCATAGATAGATTTTTCATATTGACACCTACTAGCTGCGGAACCGTAGCTCCTATGTCCTTAAGGTTCATGTGGACCCTTTGGCTAAAATGGCTGCGTTTTCACCTCAAAATTTACTGTGTACAGACAAACCTGTGCATCTGGAAAAGTTTTAAGGCATAGCATGCCCTAGATAATAAAATTCAAATGCATTGTATGCTTTAGAAAATTTAAATGCAGTGCACTTTTTTTCGTCCCTGAAGAAGATGATAAAATTAACAAACAGTTGAGGTTCACTTGATATGGTCCACTCAGGTACACAGTTTAAATCAATTATTGTCTGGTATCTATTGTCCATGTCAATCAATACAGTTCACTTCAATTATTACCTGTGGGGAAGTTCTCAAACCTCTTTCCCAACTTAGTTTATGTAGGCACCTTCTGGAGGAATGAAAAAAGTGCACTGCAAAATCTTGTTAAGTTTTTATTTTTCTAAAACATAAGATATATTTGAATTTTATTTATCTAGGGCATGCTATGCCTTAAAACTTTTCCAGATACAAAGGTTTGTCTGTACTCAGAGTAAATTTTGAGGTGAAAATGCAGCCATTTTAGCCAAACTTAATGCGGACCATAGACCGCAAATTGTCCCAAAAAAATATCATACGGACATAAGAGCTACGGTTACGCATCTAGACACCTACATGCCTTAGATAATGGCTAGATATGTGTGAGTGTTAGTTTATTTATTTTAAATATGTCTTTAATATTTCACCCAACTTTCCTACATCAAATATGTTCTTTTTTAAAGTTTGATTACATGAACATAAGAACTAAGCATGAAAAGAGTATTGTTTTACAGTCAAGTCTGTTTGAATGCCTGGCCGATAAATCTACCCTCCATAAACCTCTTATTGTGTCTATATCATTCGTGGCTTAATTGATGCCTGCCTTTGTTTGGATCTACATCAAGGAGCATTACTTCAATGAAATTTAAAATAAAAAAAACAATTGTTCCATTTTCATATTGATGTTAAATATTCTATTCAAAAAAGAACTCTAAAAAATATCATACATTCAAATATTATCATTTACCATATTAATATTTCTTACATAAAGGCAGGGCTGTCAAGTTTTCATGAAGCAAATGCATGAGATTTGGCAAAAAATTGTAAAGATCAAAGAGAAAAAACAATAGATCAAAGGAAAATGCTGCCAATAAAGCTAAAAATGCATGAGATTTGACAGCACTGTATGTAAAGGGTTTAGCTTGATAGTAGATGCATTTTAAGTGTCATAATATTTGGAAATCAATCAATTACAAATCAATTACAATAAATTTTTTCTAGTTTACAGGATTTTCTGTACATTTTTTGTTGTAATATTAATTTACACACCAAAAGCAATCACACTATATACCAAGCTTGAAAGAAGTTATAAAATTACAGCATTAAGAAAAAAGACATAGATTTGTGAAGTCTTTCAGACTTTGATGCAATATATGATGGTATTATTTAGGACATGGATTCGATAAAAAGACACAGGTTTGAGGCTGTACATAGATTTGACTCTTTTACAGTATATCCAAAATTAAAATAAATTGTGATCAGGATATGGAACAGTAACCAATTTGCAGAATTATTGAGAGTTTAATGAAATAGACAGTCCAATAACCATAATTCAACATACATCGTATGTTTTCCTCATGTCTAATCATGAATAGTCAGTCTTAGTTTTAATTTCATAGTTTGTGTATAAACACAAGTTAAAGAAATATCAGTAATTGAAGTTGAATATTTTGGATGAATGTGTGCCTTCACTGCAGAAGACACCAATGATATATGTACCTGACTAATTCTGTATTGTAAATGTACATATATGCATGGTATGGGGATTATATATGCTCCCTTTTTGTGAGTGGTTGTAACTAAGTACAGGCACATTTTCCCTAAATATTTCATAAGAAAGGATGCCTGTTGATGAGTTATTCCTATATGTGCATGTTATACTATATGTGCATGTTATGATTTTGATACACAGTTTCAATTCAAATGATGCTAACTATTGTATAGCAACAGCTGGTTGCATCTGGAAGTGTATTTTTGAAAACATGAGTACATTCTATCATCTGTTAGATTATTCAGAGTGATCCTTACAAAGTTTGAAGGATATGGTGTGATCTACAGAATTCATATAAAGGCAGTGTTCTCCCCAGGGCCTTATAGCACCATGGTATCATGGTGCTATATTTTTTACCATGATGCTATCTGAATCAATTTTATAAAGAATGTATTATGAGTGTGATGCTATAATTAATCCCATTATGCTATATGAATATACTGGGGAGAAAATTGTAAAGGTGTAACATATATAAAGATACCTTAATGGTTGCATTTTTGCATTAAGTTAGCATCTATAGATTTCCCATTCAGAGGTACATGTAACATACATGTAAATGTATGTCAAGGTACATAAATAGTTGCATTTACATTTTTTTAGAAGTTTCTTAGAAGTGTTCAACATTTTTGTTTGTATGTATTTAAGCATATGAATATAAGATTGAATTTGGATTTCCCTTGAAATTTTTATTTATGTATTTATAGGCATGATCCATTACCAAATCCCTTTTATAGATTATTATCATTAGCTGTTTCTGTATACAATATGAAAACGACAAAGAAAGTTTGACCAATTAAAAGTAAAGGACATTATGCCATGTCTGAAACGGAATTACATTGTAACTATATGTATACAAGAGTACATACATTAGGATGGGAATTGGTTAGTTACAAAGGGAAATGACATAAATTAGTGTTCTATATTTAGTCATTCATTACAATATTTAAAGCACTTTAAAAAATTTAATAATTAGTGCCTGTTACAGAAATTATAAATGAATAATTGAAAATTTAAAAAAAATACTTTTTAGTTTTAACATATTTTATTGTCAAACTTATACATGTCAAAAGGATCAGACACAAAAATATAGGCTATACAACTTATAATTAGAATTGTCTCCTCCATTGAACAAATATAATTAATGTTTACTCACAATAAAAGAATTTTTGTATGTACATGAATATGATTTTTACATACATGTGGATTACGAAATGCATACATCATGTTTAAGGGAGGGTTGAGATCTCACAAAACATGTTGAACCCAGCCACATTTTTGTGCCTGTCCCAAGTCAGGAGCCTCTGGCCTTTGTTCATGTTGTTAGTCTTGTTTGTTTTTTTAATTTTGGTTCATTTATATGTTTCGGAGTTTAGTGTGACGTCCATTTTTGCTGAACTAGTACAATATTTGTTTAGGGGCCAGCTGAAGCCCGCCTCTGGGTGCGGGATTTTCTCGCTGTGTTGAAGACCCATTGGTGGCCTTAGGCTGTTTTCTGCTCTTTGGTCGGGTTGTTGTCTCTTTGACACATTCCCCTTTTCCATTCTCAATTTTATGTATGAATGCTGTTATAATTTAAATATTTTATTTTACAATACTGATGAAAGAAGTATATAAAGATGCATTTTCAGTTTTATACTTTTTTAAATTTGTTGTATATACATGATATATATCACCTGCAAATAAATATGTAATTAAAAAAAATGTAGGGATTAGGTTAAAAAAATTATTAAATATACAAGGAATTAATCATATCTATATGGTACAGCTTGGTTATAATATGTATTTATCTATGTCTACTTGTTGTTATATATCCTGTTTCTCTGTTTACATCAAACTGACATGTAACACATTTATTATTTCTTATCGTATGTTAAGAAGTTGCACATTTGTATCTTTATCTGATAGATGGCATAGCTTATATGAAAATTTTAATTGCTTCAATTAATTACCAAAGAAAACAATAATGTTACGTAACACATGACTACACATAAAATTGAGAATGGAAATGGGGAATATGTCAAAGAGACAACAACCCGACCAAACATGCACAATTGTTACATTGTCTGTCTGCTTCACAGTTAATTTGTAATACTTTGAACAAAATCTAAGGATATGTTATTATCTTAAAGAAATTTAATCTCATTTTATTACAGAAATGGCTCTTGAAGTATTTTGATACAGTTAATCTTTAAAGAACAGAACATACTATCTGGAATTAAGTGAACAGCTTATTCTGCAACTTATATTTTCAAGTGAATTATACAAGACAAGACTGAATCATGGCTTCTGTGGACTTAAATATGTTTATTTATGTTTTTGTGACGTTAATTTGTTTGTTTGACTTTGGATTTACACAAGCAGTTATTTCACAGTCAATAGATATCACAATGAAGGGAGCAAATGTCACTAAGGTAAGTCAGACTTTTTTTGCAGCGTTCCAAAGGTCAGATTTGAATACTGACTTATGATTAGAAACATTCCATCATATATTCTTTAGTAAGGCATGGGTAGGAGGGGTTTTATTCCATAAATTCCCTCAATAATTTTCATATACATGTATGATGATTTTGTTATTAATACAAAGTTATTTTTCAGCTGATTATAATTCTTTGACCTCAGTTAACTTGAAATGATGCTTTTTGACTCAAATTTAGATACAAGAGGTTACAAAAGATGTACATTTTTTTTAAAGATGTAACAAATAATTACTATGACCCTCTTTTTTAAAGCAGCAGTACAATGTATATAGTGAAGGGAAGTCCATCAGTCTATCTATCTGTTTTTTAAAGCAGCAGTGTATAGTGATGGGAAGTCCATCAGTCTGTCCATCTGTTTTTTCTCATTTTGCGAGAAAATTTCAGTTTTTTTAAAGAGAAAATGAGAATTTAAAAATAATACATGTAGTAATTTTTTTAACTGATTTTTTTGCGCTTGATCTAAAGCTCCTGTAATTTGATTTTACAAATCTGTCTTTAAAAAAATGATCTCTAGCTACATGTACAATGTTAATAATGTATATACCATATATACCACACAGTCCACACTGTTAAATTCCAAGGGGCATATATATAGGTTGTTTTAAGTGTCCATCAGTGTGCCTAACCATAGAGTTATGACAGTACATTTGTATGTGTCTAACCATAAAGTTATTACAGTACATTTGTATGTGCCTAACCATAGAGTTATTACAGAACATTTGTATGTGCCTAACCATAGAGAGTTACATTTGTATTACAGAACATTTGTATGTGCCTAACCATAGAGTTATTACAGAACATTTGTATGTGCCTAACCATAGAGAGTTATTACAGTACATTTGTATGTGCCTAACCATAGAGAGTTATTACAGTAAATGCATTGAAAAAATTAACATGTCAATTGCAAATTATCAGTAAAATCAGGGTGGGTCTTTTTTATTTTAATGGGAATGGGTGGTCTCTGAGCACATTCATTTTTTGTCTGGCCTACTTTGAAATTGCATAAAGGTTTATATTATACACTTTTGTTGAGCCTGCGACTTTTGTCGCAAAAGTGAGACATAGTGATCCTACATTCCGTCGTCGGGGGCGTCCACAAATATTTTCTCTATGGTTAAAGTTTTTGAAATTTTAATAACTTTCTTAAACTATCCTGGATTTGTACCAAACTTGGACAGAAGCTTGTTTATGATCAAGAGCTAGTATCTAGATTGAAAAAAATTATTTCCTGTTTTTCCGTATATTACTTATAAATGGACTTAGTTTTTCTTCCAGTTAACATTACACACAGTCTGCAGTTAAAGTTTTTAAAACATTCATTAGATTCATAAACCATCCTGGATTTTTACCAAACTTGGACACTGAAAACATAGACATCAGCAAAAGTAGGCGAGACACTGGGTTCCGTGGAACCCTTACAAATTTTCTTAACCTTGAAATTTCTGAACAGTGATCAGAGAACCACTTCGTTTTAGGTAGGAACTTGTACATATATTATACAGTTATTCTTGAACTAAATACTACATTTTGAAAGTACATTTACTTAAGTCCAAAGCTTCAAAACTTGATCAACTTGAATTGAATGTTAATTATTTTTTGTTGCTTCTTTACATTGATGTGGTTCATGTACATGAACTTGCCAACTAGAGGTTTTTTCTTCTTTTCATGTTTTTAGTTTTAATGTTTTATTTATTTCAGCATGACGAATATTTATGCAGTGGACATCGATTACCTGTAGGAGATACATACATAGGTAGGTACTGGTCAACTACACATGCAAAATAACATGCAAATATGTAAATTACATATGTTAGATGTTGACACTTGATTTGTAGCAATGTGTAGTAAACACAATATATTACAAATAAAATACATTCTCTGTTTGATAGATTGTTTAATAGTACACAGGAGACAAAACAATTCATTCTTAAATGTTCGTATTAATGTTATAACACCACTACCCAAGGTTAGGGAGATGGTTGACATGTTATTATTAAGTAGCAATGTAAGATGAAGGTTTAACCGGTATACCCCTTAAATTAAATTAGGATGAATACAGTAAATTGAACTGCTATGATTTTCCAATACAAAAAACTGTTGTCATACAATTTCTTTTCAGTGCTTGTCTAGCTGTAGATTTCTAACCAGTAGATACTGTAATAGTCTTTTTGCATGTATTCTATAATAGATTTCCACTTCTGTTGGTTTTATGAAAAACAAGACATATAAGGGTTAAAAATAATTTTATTAGAATAAGTTTTGTTAAAGAAATTGTAGTGGGTTTGTTATTGGAATCTAAATAAGTTTTCTACCTCTAATCAATACTTCATTATCATATATTGGTTACAGAGTAGTGGTAAATAATCTGTGTTGACGAAGGTGATGCAAATGACAAATTCACAGTGGTAATTAAATTCATCAGTTATTTGCTTCAGAATTAATAGTTAACCAGATGCTATTGACGGTAGCAAGATATCTGTTGACAGAAATAGAAATTAATGTCCTCTGCATTAAAAAATTAAATTATATTTATTTTATCATTCTGTTTTACATCTGATTGATCAAATCTGTTAGATTGGTCAAGAAAATAATAAAAATGATCCAGTCACCTGGAAACATTGTTTAGGTCAACATTATGCTGAAAATGGATCTGATCTTTACTACAAAAGTCAGGTGTTAATTTCCAAGCTACAGGAAATGGTGTTTTCATTTGGAAACGATTTTAGAGCGATGGTCCTTCCATTGAGGAAAATTGTCACGAATCAGGCTATTTTATTGATTGAGTATTGGAAAGTTCTGTCTCTGTAGACATGCATGAATAATGGTGATAGATGCTGGAATAATCTGTTGTAGCTCACTTCACTTAAATCTTTAGGGTTCAGATTGCTGAACATGTTTGTAATGTGCAATATAATGGTCAGGTTCTTCTTACAGTTACACTTCTTAGTTTTTTAATAGTTCAATTTGCCAATTGATGTAGTTTCCAAAAAGTAAAGAACGAGCCCCCAAACTGAAAACAGTCCAAAATCTGAGTAATTTAGAAGATGCTTCTTGAGTTATTTTCAAAATCTGTTTTAAGATTAAAAAACTTTACTAAGAATTTAACTCTTGACATATATTAATTATGGGTTACAGATTTTATCCCATCCACTTAATATATTTCATTTGAGGAACACTAGTAGAAATGTAATACTACTGAATGCATGTTTATTAAGTAGTTTCCTGTCATAATTCTCGTAGTCATTGCACCTAGTAACTGAGACATCTTATGATGATGGGTTTGTTCTGTTTATTGGAGATACAGTAATCATGGTAATCATGTAAAATTGTTACTGAATTAATCTCAGTCTGCATGTACAATACCATGAAATAGAACATACATCATATTATAGCTTCCCTTCTAAAGAGCTCTGTGGAAACTAGATCAGAAACTATACTGTTATAGTGACTGTTTGAACATTTACAAAAATTGAAACCTATACATTGAACACCTATAAACCACATATGGGGTGTTTTGATAGGAATAGCTCTCCTATTTAGTTAAGTTCTATGTACAATGATTAAACTCATCGTAAAAACCAGGATTAAAATTTTGTATGCTAGATGTGCAATTGGTCTTCAAAAGATTCATCAGTGATGCTCAAATCAAAATAGTTGAAAAGCCAAATAAAGAACAAGTTAAAGCATTGAGGACCCAAAATTCTGAAAGGTTGTGCCAAATACAGCTATCTATTTCTTGGGTAAAAAATACTTAGTATTTTGAAAAATTCAAAGTTTTGTAAACAGTTAATTTATAATTATGACCAACATAAATGATAATTTATGTCAAAAGAGAATTGCTGACTGCTAGGCTGGTGATACCCTTGAGAGGAAAGCTCCACCAGCAGTGGCATCAACCCAGTGGTTGTAAATAAAAGCATCATCGATATCATGATTAAAATTTTGTATGCCAGGCACATTTTTCATCTTCAAAAGACTTATCAGTGATGCTCAAATCAAAATAGTTAAAAGGCTAAATAAAGTACGGAGTTGAAAAGCACTAGGCCCCAAAATTCGGAAAGGTTTTGCTAAATACAGCTAAGATAATCGATTCCTTGTGTAAAATCCTTACTATTGATATGGTGGGCAGATAATCAATTATATTATGCAGAAAATTGGCTTCCTTTATGAGTTTTATGTAAGTTATGCCCTTTCCATGAACTAGTTGAATTAAGAAATATTCTTCAGAATTTTGTGTTACAAGGGAGGGTTTGGGGTTACAAACATTGTAAAATATATCATAAACTCATTTTAAATTATTCTTATCTGCTATTAGACATATTTCTAAACAGTTTATTTTTTATGTTATACATATGCATGTAGTAAGGTATCTCATAATTTTCTTTTCAATTTGAATAAACAGCCAACATTATTTTTATATGTTTTGTTTGTTTTTCTGATTATTGAACTAATTGTACAATCCAGTGTTTCCAATACTGAACAGACTTGCTAGATTCATATAGATTGTAATTAAGTGTAGGAAAATAATCATAATAAAAATATGGACTACAAGATTGATGATGCATAATGTTATGTATATGGTGGTAGGAAATTGATTTCATAGATTGTGGAGATCAAAATAATAAATTCCTGTCAATATCCTCACTTCCTTATTCAGAAGACATGGTAATTCTTGACAGGATTTTGTGGTATTCACAGTTATGAAACCTTGGTGCCTAAGGAGTTGTTTACAAATTTGTGTAAACATATTTATTGGAGAGAAAAAAACAAAAATATATACATAGTTTCCAATTGAACTGATAAGATTAATGTCTAGCATTAATTATTCAACAGCATAAATCACATTCATTGTATAATGTTATATAAACTTAGAATACTGATTTAAGTATAACAAACTTTTGATATTTTAACAGTTGACTTGTATGCAGATTTTTGTACTTGACTTTTTTCATCTTTAAAAAGATATTATCTCAAGCTCTTCTTAAAGGGGGTAAACTTGAATAAGTTTTCTTCACAAACATGTACACACCATTTTAGATTTGTTTTGTTATGAATGAGTTACACTGGTTGGCTTCATCAAACAATTGGTTCTTACTGTGATGTCATAACATCAACATTGTGACATACATGTAGTTAATTTATGGGAAAGTGCATGAATTTGAAAGTCAAAGTCGTCTATAGGTAAAGTGAATGCTGATAGTACAAAAACAAAAAAAACAATACTTGTTATTTTTATTTTGTGGTTCAAACCACTGTGAATAAAATGATCTTTTTGATCATAAGGTTTAAATGAAGGTTATAATTAAGGCATATTTTAAAAAGATAGAGTAAACACATTAGGTAACAAAATAAAACTATTCAGGTTTTTATTATGCACCTGCCATCACAGGAGGGGACATTAAGTGTTACCCTTGTCTGTTGGTCCATATATACGTCCCCAAATTGGTTTCCGTTCTCTAACTTTAGTTTGCCTCAACCAAATGTAATGAAACTTATACACAATGCTTATTACCACAAAACACAGATCACGTTTGAATTTGGGTAGCGTCACTTTTGCTGTTTTCGAGTTGTGCCCCTTTATAATGTTACGTTATATGCAAGTGGGGGCATCATCTGTGTCCTATGGACACATTCTCCATTTATTTATCTTTACTTTTATATTGAAGCACTTTCTATAATTAATGCCAATTTGTTTGGGACAATGGCTCAAAAGAAAGATGAACAAACAATGAAAATATAAATGTAACTATTTGTGATAGATAAATGTGTATTAAAAAAAGATTACAAGGACACCCTGCCATTCAGTCATAGTGTATTTTTATAAAAGAGCCTAATTTGTTTATTTTTATGCCCCCGCCGTAGCAGAGGGGGCATTAATTTTTTTACCCTTGTCCGTCTGTACGTATGTCCCAGAGTTGGTTTCCAAACTCTAACTTTAGTTTGCCTCAACCAAATGTTATGAAACTTATACACAATACTTATTACCAAGAAACTCAGATCAAGTTTGAATTTAGGTGGCGTCACATTAACCATTCTAGATTTATGCCCCTTTACAAATGGAAAAATTGCTGAATTTTTCGTTTCCATACTTTAACTTTAGTTTGCCTCAACCAAATGTAATGAAACTTATACACAGTGCTTACTACCACAAAATACAGATCAAGTTTGAATTTAGGTGGCGTCACTTTAACCGTTCTAGAGTTATGCCCCTTTACAAATGGAAAAATTGCTGAATTTTTCGTTTCCATTCTCTAACTTCAGTTAGCCTCAAGCAAATATTATGAAACTTATACACAATACTTACTACCACAAAATACAGATCAAGTTTGAATTTTGGTGGCGTCACTTTAACCGTTCTAGAGTTATGCCCCTTTACAAATGGAAAAATTGCTGAATTTTTCATTTCCGTTTTCTAGCTTAAGTTAGCCTCAACCAAATGTTATGAAACTTATACACAATGCTTATTACCACAAAATACAAATCAAGTTTGAATTTTGGTGGTGTCACTTTTACTGTTCTAGAGTTATGCCCCTTTACAAATGGAAAAATTGCTGAATTTTTCTTCTCCGTTCCCTAACTAAAGTTTGCCTCAACCAAATTTTATGAAACTTATACACAATACTTATTACCACAAAACTCAGATCAAATATAAATTTGGGTAGCGTCACTTTTACTGTTCTTCAGTTATGTCCCTTTATAACTTTATATGATATGCCAGCGGGGGCATCATCTGTGTCCCATCAGAAGTAGTATCATATTCTTGATGATTTAACTGGTAAGGAACACAGAGCATAAAAATAATTGTTTCTATTATTAGATTGGGTGGGGGGGGGGGGGGATAATAAGGGGAGGCTAATTTTTTCTTAGTTTGAAGAATTCAATTGAAAACAGGTTTTTAAATTTGGTATTTCAGATAATACACTTAGAAAATAATACAAGTAAACATTTTTTTAATATTGAAATTTTTGATTTTGATAAACAAGAATTCTAAGAAAAATAAATACACCATGAATAAAAATACGTTCTTAATATATTCCTCATGTACACATATACAAAGAAAAGTACAAGAACAAAAGTAGTTGTGAATATTGTTTACTTGTATCATCAGTTGTATAATGTTCTAAAACACAATTTATTTTGTTTAATTTTAGTCCAATTTGAAGCAATACAAGACATTGGTCAAGCTCATCATATTTTATTATTTGGATGTTCAGAACCAGCTAAAAGTGATCCTACATGGTAATGTGTGTTTTTAATTTATTCAAACTAAGTTATATAGGAAGCTTTTAATCAGAATGAACATTAACCAATTTACCATTCTCAAATGTATTTTTAAACCCAAATAAAAAAATTTGGACGAATATTATATATGTACATAAATTCAGACAGAAAACTCATCGAAGTTACTAGGCTTATGATTTTTATAACTGATGATATCAATATTATCCTGTTAAAACTTTCAGTTGATTGATTGATTGATCCTTGTAACATTGTTTAGATATGTCCAGTGGCAAACATTTCATGAATTTACAGGACAAGAACCATTTAAACAACAAATCAATTAAACAGGTTTTCAAAATCTGTGAACCTGAAGAATAGTTCAGATTTTTTTTACTTCTGCTGGAAAATGAGGGATTTCGGGAAGGATAAGAAATATTGTCTTTCAATTTACCATTAATGACCTCTTTGTTAAGCCATTTAAAGCCTTTCCGAAGGTGAGGCATCAGATAAACGTCCCAAATCCCAATTGGCACTGGAAATTTCAAGACAAAACAAATAAAAGAATTCACACAGTAACTTTAAGCTTTCATTTGATATAACTGAAACTGAAACATAAACACCATTATTACACTTTTTGTATTTAAAAAAAATATAATTTCCAAAATACTGTATGTTTTAATATATATGTTTTGTACCATTCATATCACAGGCATTGTGGCCAGATTTGCAAGTCCACAGAACAAATTTTATTTGCTTGGGCAAAGAATGCCCCACCACTTACTTTGCCTAAAGGTTAGTCTTTATTTGGAAATGTTTATATGCATTGAATAGTTACTTGTATATATGTAATGAAGATCTTATGTGTAGATTTAATGCTGTTGCAGACATTATTTACATGTGTGTCAGGGTTTAAAGTTAAGCTTTCATTGAAAAAAGATGATGTGATAGGGGGTGATAAAAAATCTGAACAAACAAGGTAAAAACTGAAATAATATATGCATAGCACAAAAAGGTTGCTGAAAAAGGTACCTCAACTTCCAATACATCTTTACTATATATCCAGTATTATGAGAAACTCTTACCTGAAAGCAAATTCCTATAGGTTCTTGTTAAAGTTCCAGAACATAAGTCATTTTCAAGGTATGGAAGGTTATATCATAAAATCAGTAATTAACAGTGAATTTCGCAAGGAATCATCATTATCACCATTTACGAAACTATTTAAAAAAAAACCGAAAGTATTTCTGATTAATTTGTCTACTAAAATTTGTTTAGAGCTGTAGGATTTGATTTGTGACAAAGTTCTGCTTTTAGATGTC
Source organism: Mytilus californianus (assembly GCF_021869535.1). Classification (NCBI taxonomy): domain Eukaryota; kingdom Metazoa; phylum Mollusca; class Bivalvia; order Mytilida; family Mytilidae; genus Mytilus; species Mytilus californianus. The sequence goes on along the minus strand of NW_026262679.1, from coordinate 22,156,714 downwards.
AGTGTTTTCCCCAGACCGTTTTAGCGTCGCGGTACCGAGACACTATATTTATTTCCCGTGATGCTATAATAATTTCCGCGACGCTATAATTATTTTGAGGATGCTATTTTACTTGTCTCTTTATCGCAAAACAATGTCCTAAATTTTGAACTTTCATCTAATTACCGCTTGTGATCATAAAAATTATATCACCTTTAATTGTAATCCCTTCAAGTCGGACAATGGAGGCAATTTAGAGTGATTAAATAGGTGTTAATTGCCCTTTGGGTGATAACTGTTTGGATACGAATACCTCAAGCTGACAGTTGTGGGGCCCACTTGTGAGATGACTTATACCACATGGTCCAATCACAAATATTGCATGGAGAAAATGTAATAATAAAATCATAAAAAAATTTTGAAATTTACGTTTGCATAATGGAAATTCATAGATACAAACGATTTACCTCTTCAGAAAAGAGGTTTGGTCGTATATTTTTACAATTTTCAACAAAATTACTTTCTTTCCCTACTGGTACTACTTGTTCATCGAGAGCATATATTAATCTTTTTTTTTTTAGCTAAATAAGTTTGATACTTCTTTAGAAAGTGATCATAATTGGCTTTAGTTAATGTTTCATCCATTTAATGCATTAAAAGCGTCATATTCAATCCCAATCTCTTGTCAAACATTGTTTATTTTCATTATTTTTGCTTCGGCCGCAATTGAAATATTTATGTAAAATACGGATTGCAACTGGACCAGATATGACAAAACTCCTCATTTTTACGATAATAACTACAGATGCACAAATGGCACAGTAGACAGAAAAAAATATCCCAAAGGAGAAAACTACACATTCTACAAGCATTAACAGACTATTTGTTAGATCTCCTTGCTAAATGTAACCTTTTTGAAAATGCATTGTTTCAATTTACTGATTAAAGTAGCTTAACTTTGTTAAAAATATACATAATTTTGATATAAAGAAACAACTGGGACTAATTCATTGAATACCATGAAACAATGAATTTCATAGACATGATAAAGAAAAAAGTTTTTTAATTGAAATTTTATTGCTATATGTCATACTTTCTCTTCCCTTTTTAAATAAAAAACAGTTCTTTTTTTTTACTTGATATTTAGTATTGTGTATTTACAAGTTGCACTTTAATAAACCATTCATTCATTCATTTAGTTGGGTAGATAGGGTAACTGGAACCACACATATATTTTTATTTGGCCCTAGAGGAAAAAATAATGCTGTAACTATAAATGAATATAGAAAACATAAACTGAAACAACTGTTATCATGGTTATAGTTTAATTGTATTCTCAGGTATGAATTGAACAATATAAACATATATATCATAAAGGAAATAGAGCATTCATCGCTGCATCACAACAAATGACATTGAAAAAAATACAGTATTTTTTTAAACCAAATGTGATGATATTCAAAACTTCTGGGGAGAACACTGGATGTATTGTAAAATATTTTTATTGTGGTCGGGGCCATATAGTTTTACCCTTACCCTTCATTCTGTCATTCCATCATTCCGCAACGAACAGTTATACAGACTTTTTTTTCTAAACACCTTCACATATTGAGCTGATTTTTAGTATGTGAGTCTACTATGATGAGTTACAGTTCAAGTGTACATTTGGTTCCGCTCCACTGAGTTTTGCTGAAATTCAGGGCTTTGGACTTTGAAAATTTGCAAGCAGGCCATTCGTTTTGTTCTGACACATCTAGTTGTTTTAGCTGTAGGATTGGATGTGTGACAATGTTTTACTATTAATCATATTTTAAAATATTTCAGATGTAGGATTCCATGTCTCAGGAAGTTCTAATATTAGATATATAGTGGTACAAATACATTATGCTAAGCCTCTTTTAAGTAAGTCACTTTATCGTTATCATTTGTTTATCATAACCCTTAAATCTTGTTTTCCATAGAGAACTTAGATATTTTGTACCTTTTATTGTCTACTGTACATGTATACAGGTATGTTTATTATGTTAACAGATACCAGTGCTGATATTGATAAAGTATTGACAATGTCCTATATACACATTTTTTTTATTACTTCACATGTTCAGTATAAAATTAGGAGATACGTGCTGTTCCATTAAAACATACATTGGCCCCCAGGAAGGCCCTTTAAAATCTCAACTATGGGTGGGTGTCAAGTACAGTGAAAATGTAAATGAAGGCTATAACAAGATTTTGAAAGTGCCTTCCATGGGCTCCATATATGCTTCAATTCAACAGCCCTCAGTTAAATATTTGAACACTATCTTCACAATGTGTTGCATGATGAATAAAATGAGATGCAGGGTACATACAATGAGACAGCACTTTAATAAAATTGTAATAAAGGCTTGGCAATAAATGTTTTATGTAAACATAATACTAAAGACTTATTCTGTTCAAGTTGATTTAGAAAATGAAACTTGGAGTCTTTACTCAGAGAGTCTTTATGATGTTAGAAATCACCAAGCACTTGCTTTGCCACACTAATTATGTATGACTGAATAGTATAAAATCAAATGCAGGTTACACATAAATGCAATAAAAACTTGTGTTTTTGTAGAAGGTGATAAACCAGACCGTTCAGGGATCAAATTACATGTTACAAATCAGAAGTAAGTCCAGTATTCTATTAGATAATTCTATGCTTGCCACGTCAGTGGCATATAGATTTTCACTAAGTTTGGATAAAAAGTGTGTATTCTTACATACTGACCTCAATTTGGAATTTGTTTATATATTGTATGTTTATTTTTCAGCAAAATTGTCTTATTTTATTTCTTTAACATTTAATATTTTAGGAACCAATGATTGTATATAACATATATTTATGAATTGTTTGCCTTCTAACTGACTCCAACTTCTTATATCCCACCTCAATGAGGGGGTATATCCTGATGCACATATCTGTCCATCCGTCAAAAGTTTTAAATTTTGATTATTTTGTCATTACTGTACAAGAGCTGTACCCCTTTGGTACCTTAATAGTTGGCTTTTCTTCCATTTTCACACTTTTGAAACATAATCACTATATCATGGACCATAAAATACAGGTCAATTTCAATTTTTATGGTTTTGACATTTACCATTCAAGAGTTATTCCCCTTAGTTACCTTGAATTTTAATTTCAGGTTAGTTTCTCAGGTTATATATATATTGAAAGTACTCTTTGTCAAAATCTTTTTTGATTTTACCACAATGAAAGGAAACATAAAATAGAGGTTAATTCTATTTGAATTTGGGTTTTGGCATTGACTGTTTAAAGAGTTTTTGCAATCAGGGATATATGTGATCACAAGATCACCTTATTCTAGTTCATTTTGTAAATTTTTTGGCAGAAAAAATTAGACTGTTTTTGTCTCGCTTGACGGAGTCAAAAAGCGAGACATAGGTATGCTGTTTCCGGCGTCATCGGCGGTGTCAACAATGTATTAGTTTGTGATTAGGTCTAGTTTGTGGTGAACCACAAGTTGTAGGTCAATCATATTTGGTATACAGTTGTATTAGCATTGGCACATCTCATTTCCATGAAGATTATTTGGCCATGCCCCCTCAGTCATGGTCTATTGACTTTGAAACTTTTGCTTATTTTACATGTATCAGTTTGTGATTAGGTCAGTTTATGGGGAACCATTAGTGGTAGGTTAATGGTATTTGGTATACAGTTGTATTAGCATTGGCACATCTTATTTTCATGGAGATTATTTGGTCCTGCCCCCTCAGTCATAGTCTATTGACTGAAACTTTTGCTTATTTTATATGTAAAAGTTTGTGATTAGGTCAGTTTATGGGGAACCATTAGTGGTAGGTCAATGATATTTGGTATGCAGTTGTATAAGCATTGGCATATCTCATTTCTATGGAGATTATTTGGCTCAGCCCCCTTAGTCATGGTCTATTGACTTAGAAACTTTTGCTTAGTTTACATGTACTAGTTTGTGATAAGATCAGCTTAAGATGAACTGCTGATGTTAAGTCAATGATATTTGGTATGCAAATTTATTGGCATTTGTAAGTATCGTTTCCATGGAGATATATAGTTCCACGGAGATATATAGCTCCACCCCCTCTTCATGGTTCATTGACTTTGAAACTTTTACATAGTTTACAAGTTAGCATTTGTGTTTAGGTTTGTTTAATGGGAACAACTTATAATAAGTCAATGATATTTGGTATGCAGTTGTATTAGCATTGGCGCATCTCATTTACATGGAGATGGTTTAGCCATGTACCTCAGTCATGGTTTATTGACTTTGAATATTAGCCTAACTTGTTAAGTATTGCCATTTTAATTTCAACATTTGCATAATCAAAATTAGAAAAAAGTGAGACATATTTTTGTGATGACAGTTTATTTTAGTTATGAATCGAATGTTCTTTTGTTGCTATTCTGTAAGTAAATGTGGTGCAGCTTGACAAACTTGTTCATATGTTGTATGAAATCATTGCTTATCCCTTCATTTTATAAGCAAAGCAATAACAGATAATTAAAAAGACCATATAATAATATCTCCTGAACTTTCCAACTTATGTCCTTACTGTTCCTGTAACTTACTGAAACATTACAACCTTTCCAACCATTGTTGAGTAATTTATTTGAATCATTGCAATGTAGTGTAAAAGAATAAACCATATATTTTCCTCTAAACTTTGATATTCTGGTATACATGGTATATCAGATAGTTTACTTTATTTTGATTTTGATATCTTGTGTTTCAGACAATTTTTTGAAGCAGGGATTTATTTATTGCTCTCATATAGTACAGTTATAGGACCTCAACAGAAAAGTAAGTTGATAATTGTTAGTAATGTCAGATTTGTAGTGCTGTGTTATAGTGATGTCTATTCTTTAACTTACTGTGAAATGTTGTATGTCCTTTTTTGTGAAATAAAGAGATTTATATGATTGCCAATGAGACAACCAAATGATGTTGATATTATCAATTTTAGGTCACTGTATTGCCTTCAACAATGAGCCATGCCCGTAAAAAACCCAGACATGACAAAATGCAAAACAATTCAAGCAAGAAAACCAACAGCCTGATTTATGTACAAAACAAGAAACGAAAAACAAATATGATATAAAGCAACAATTTGGTAGAAATTTTTTTTTGTGACCATACTTTTGATCAGTGGTTCAACCATCATCAGAAAATTTTGAACATTGAGTTGTGAAGTTGTTGAGGACTTGGATGCCTCTTCCTTTTGAATTGTTTTCATTTGCCAATTGTCATCCAAAAACCAAAAAAAAACCTTACCCTGTGATAGAGGGAAAACCATTAGAATATTGATAGGTGTTGTCATGTGACAAAGTAACTGGCATAATGGTCAAGTTACTTTGAAAAGTCAACCAGGCTTAGTATATCAATTTCAAAATTTGCATACAAACCAAAAATTCTGTGTTTCAAAGTTGCAACCATGATAGAAGATTGCAGTATTGTAAACATGGAAAGTTTCACTTATTTGGTGATCTGGTGAGATGCACAAAAATACCATCCACAGAAGTTGTTTGTACAAATGAACAATATTGAGGACACATTTATTGTTTGAAGAGGGTATTTAACTGTGTGCAAATATGTTAGGCATTGAAATCAGACAAACATCCACATTTACAGTGATTTGTGCATCAGGGGTATTAATTTCCACTGCAGATTCATAAAATATAATTTAAGTATTTTGATATTTCAGAAGTTCATTCAGACATTTCTTGTGAATTTAAATCGTCTGGTAATATTTACCCATTTGGATACAGAACACATGCTCATAGTTTAAGTAAGTTATTATATATGTAAGCCTCAAATCTATGTGCTTTCCGCAAATCTATGTCCTTTTTAAATTTTGCGTCATAGACGTTCCAAATTTATGTCCTTTATTGTCTCAAATCTATGTCTTTTATTGTCTCAAATCTATGTCCTGTATTGTTTCAAATCTATGTCCTTTATTGACTAAAATCTATTGCCATTTTTGTCTCAAATCTATGTCCTTTATCGAAATGGGGTGACGTAAGACATAGCAAGACGTCATCAAGTATAATGAAACATTGAACAAAACGTTTGTAAATCGGTATGTGTTTATAGCTTACGATACAGAATAGCTTTAATTCATTGTTGAAGGCCGTACATGTAAATTTAGTTGCTGTTATACAGATGTCATTTTGTCTCAGTTTGTTTATTAACTTATATTTCGTATTTGTTATCAAGACGTAAAGAGTAAAGTGACGTAACGATTTTTACTACAGAAACAATTAAACACGGGATCAAGAAAAGCAAACAATTTGAAAATGTTGTAGTTTTACAATAAGATGTAAATCATACAATAAATACACACGAATGTAAATTTTTTAAGCACACACATCATGCACATGGAGAACACATCCCAACTTAACACTGAATTATGGGAAATGACTGTATAAAAACAAAAATCCTATAAGTCTGTACTTATTAGCAAAACAAACTGGAAAAAGATTTAAGAAAAGGACACAGATTTGAGGCCGTATCTTTTTTAACGGACATAGATTTGCGAATCATGTCACGATTGAAAACAAATTTGAAAATAGGACACAGATTTGAGGCCATATCTTTTTTAACGGACATAGATTATCGAATGACGTCACGATGGGACACAGATTTGAGAAACGGACACAGATTTGAGGCCGTACACAGATCTGAGGTTTACATATATATGTTGGAAGATATTTCAAGGCATAGATTCACTCTTCATGTGATTTAAACCATTGAACCTTGATATTATTTGAAAAAATGTTTTGAACATTAATAATGAAACTAGATAAAGGAATAGATATTCATTTTAAAACTAGAATTTATCCTTTATAATTAGCCAACAAATAATAAAAGTAGATTATATTACTTTTCTGCCTATTCTTGGGTAATATCATTTGATTATTTTCTTATGTGACAAATATACCCTATATAAATGACTTTAAAATCTTCTAGTGAAAAATGTAGGTAAGTTAGCAAGTAGATGTGACATAAGGAGAATCAATAGTTAAAACTATAAGATTTTTGAAAATATGAATATATATGTATTGTATTTGTTATATGAAATAATTATTCATTTTATTATTGTGGTCACATATTGATTGATACATATTTATATACATAAACTTTAAAACATACATAAAACAATCTTAATTTAATTTGGCTTATAGGTCGAGTGATCTCTGGTTACCAAGTAAACAGGACAACCAATGGATATAACATGATTGGTAAAGGGAATCCACAATGGCCACAGGTTGGTGTAATATCACATATGTAGAAAAGAATAATAACATTGATGACATAGTCATTCTGTGTTCACTTGAGGGACCATCTAGAGTTTGTACTATGGGTTAAGTTTCTTTCATTGTTTAAAGTCTTACATTGACTGTCTGATTGATAGTAAATATTTCAATAAAACAGTTGTAATATTTCAACCTTCTTAGTGATCTCTTGGTTACATGTTCTTCTTATGTGTGGGAGGTTGTGGGTTTATATGAATTTTATGAAGAAGCTGTTTCTGTTTCTTGTCTAGTGCGAGTTACCAAATTCAGATTATTATGCCCCCGCCGTAGCGGAGGGGGCATTAAGTTTTACCCTTGTCCGTCTGTACGTAAGTACGTCCCAAAGTTGGTTTCCGTTCTCTAACTTTAGTTTGCCTCAACCAAATATTTTGAAACTTACACATATTGCTTATTACCACTAAATACAGATCAAGTTTGAATTTCAAATTGACATATCTTCCTAAGGACTGTTTCCTTGTAAGTTGGCCTTTTTTTTTTTAAATCTGGCTCAAAGTTTGGCCCTAGTATAAGGTATGATCCATTTTTATATCACATTAGCATGTTCTTGTCCTGATATGCAAGTTATATTTGTAACTGGATGTTAAACATCAATCCATTATCATTATCATCATCTTAAAATATTTCTGATTGTCATAGTTCACTAAACCAATAGAGGTAAGATTGGATAGTTGAAAAAAATGTTTTCAGTAAAGAAAAAGATAAAAAAAAAAACTGTGATTGGAATGAGTTTTTGTCTCGCCTTGACAGAGTCAAAAAGCAAGACATAGGTATGCTGTTTCCAGCATCGGCGGCGTCAACAATGTATAAGTTTCTGATTAGGTCTAGTTCATGGTGAACCACTAGTGGTAGGTCAATGATATTTGGTATGTAGTTGTATAAGCATTGGCATATCTCATTACCATGGAGATTATTTAGCCCTGCCCCCTCAGTCAAGGTCTATTGACTTTGAAACTTTGCTTAGTTTACATGTATTAGTTTGTGATTAGGTCAGTTTATGGGGAACCACTAGTGGTAGGTCAATGATATTTGGTATGTAGTTGTATAAGCATTGGCATATCTCATTTCCATGGAGATTATTTTGCCCTGCCCCCTCATTCATGGTCTATTGACTTTGAAACTTTTGCTTAGTTTCATGTATTAGTTTGTGATTAGGTCAGTTTAAGGGGAACCATTAGTGGTAGGTCAATGATAATTGGTATGCAGTTGTATAAGCATTAGCACATCTCATTTTCATGGAGAATATTTGGTCCTTACCCCTCAGTCATGGTCTATTGACTTTGAAACTTTTGCTTAGTTTGCATGTATTAGTTTGTGATTAGGTCAGTTTAAGATGAATCACTAATGTTAAGTCAATGATATTCGGTATGCAAATGTTTTGGCATTTGCAAGTTTTATTTCCATGGAGATTATATAGCCCCACCCCTGATCATGTTTCATGGACTTTGAAACTTTTACATAGTTTACAAGTTAATGTTTGTGTTTAGGTTTGTTTAAAGGGAACGACTTATGAAAAGTCAATGGTATTTGGTTTACAGTTGTATTAGCATTGCATATCTCATTTCCATGGAGATTGTTTAGCCCTGTACCTTCAGTCATGGTTCATTGACTTTGAATATTTGCATAACTTACATGTTAAAGTATTGCTATTTTAATTTCAACATTTGCATTATCAAAATAAATAGGTGAGACATATCTCTGTGTTAACAGTTTATTGTAGAGCAAGGCCCATGTAATGTAATTTTTTTGGATCTTATGAAATAAATCTATAGAATCAATACACAAGCAACTAAACAAGTTTTCAGTTATGAGAAATAATAAAACCAATTGATTTTGATTAATTGCTACCTGTAAGTTGTTTACATTTATTTGCTTGCCACTTAGCTATTAGAAATATGATTATCAGTTTAAACTGATCTTTTAATAATTATATATATCTGTTTTAGTCATTTTATCCAGTTCAGAGTAAAGTGGTTATAAAACCTGGTGACTATTTGGTAAGTATAAAACAATGTTTTCTTTTTTTCCATTCAATTTTTGAATAGGTTGTTTGTTTTCGATATAACTGTTTGAGGACAAAAAAGTAATGCTAAGAATATTTTGTCCAAAATTCTTAAAATGTAATGACAAGACATTTAAATTTAATTATAAGTGTGATTCTTTACGAAGTTGGAGGAGATCAGAACAATCATTTTATCAGTTAATTTACTAAAAAGAATGTATGCTACTTATTTTGAAAATTTTAAGGTCTGAAAGATAACTATATAATAAGGCTTACTGAAAGAATTATATTCTGATACCCTGTATTCATGTATTTTCGTGGATTCCAATTTTCATGGATTCTAATTTTCATGGATTCCAATTTTCCTGGATTCCAATTTTTGTGGATTTGGGATAAACAAAAATTCTAGGATATTTGATTTCGTGGTTTTAGCTGAGTCTGCTTTCAAGTCTAAAGAAATTGTACTTTGTTAAGCATTAAAATATGTGATGGGTACAGTGAACCCCTGAAGTGGTCTACGTGTGGTAGTGGTAAAGTTAGGGTAGATACCTAGTGGTATTCAATAGTTGTCTTTCTACAGGTACATAAATTTATAGAAAATAAAGACTTCCCACGTTATATCGAAATAATAAAGAATTTATTATGTCTACATGTTTCACCACATGAGTAGCGCTATCATGGTTACAATAAGAAAAATGATCCCTGAAGTACATTGTATGTGGACTTCTGGAAGTTGATAAAAGCGGAAGTGATAACAAATATATAAATAGAAATGAAAGTAGAAATTGAAAATAGAAATTAAAAATAAAAGATTAAAAATAAAATGAGTTATTTATAGAATTGTCATTGTCTTGTTGATCTGTTTATCCAATTATGATTGTTAGAGTTCCGTACATGGTAGTAGAATGAAGTTCGTGTTTGGTTATGTCATGTCACAATTGTTGGTTTGATGACATTAAAATGAAAGTGAAAGTGAAAGTTATTTACAAATTGTTTGTATCTTTTCCAAAATAGACAACACCTCACTGGATATTCCATACCATTTCAAATGGCTTCACTCTGAAGGAGGTACTGCTTCCAAATGGGTAGGGAATGTTGTGAAATGTATGGTTGTCGCACATGTAGGGAATAGTACGGCTGTCTGTTGTAAGATGCTAAAAATTTTCGATGTGGTGTCTGGGACTTGTGATGTTTGGTGTAATATCAATAGGATGTTGACACAGATTAAAATATGTGGTTCGTCTATCCCTATGGATTCCACGAAAATTGGTACCCAACAAATAATAATTAATCCTCAAATAGCTGTCACTGAATATTTTTATTCCTCTAGGAATAATGATACTTTTAAACTGAGTTAGTTGTATTGGAGGATCCTCTATCAATAGGGTTATATTTCTTTATGAAGTTTAACTGCATTGATGTTAAATGGAATAGATGAATTTTACATATATTTCAGGTTGGACGATGTACTTATAATTCAATGTCAAGAAATAGAAATACATATATTGGGTAAGTACATTTAGTTTTAAGTATGTTTGAGAAATTGCTATCACATATTGTTAAAAAAAAATGAAGTGACATAGTTATTTTAAACAATTTAGATTAGATTGCAATCAAGGCAAATCAAATCAAAAAGACTAAAACAATACACTTTATATTTAGATGACAACTGGTAAGTTTAGATGTTTTTAAACTGCAAAATCATCAATTGGTCTATTTTTACAGATCTACTGCTGATGATGAAATGTGTAACTTTTACATAATGTACTACACACCAGCTGGGACTAGATTACAATCTCGCACATGTGCAGGAAACAACATTCCAAACCTAATCAAAAACCTCCCTGCTGGTTCAGATGTTGAACTGCCACCTAATCCTAAGCTAGAAGCTGTGGCCCATTCTCACCATGGTCACATGGGTAGTCCTGAGGGTCACGAGGGACCATCAACAACTACAACAACAACTACTACTACTACTACCACAACTCCAGTACCAACAGTAAAACAAGGTAATGATGGTAAATTATATCAATTAAATAATAGAGACAGTTATAATCTACGGAAAAACCATAGGAACAATCAAAATGTTTATCCTCGGGAGTATCATCCAGACTATAATGACTATTATGATAATGTTGAAATGTTAAGAAATCGTAAACGGCCTCATCCATCATACGATTATTACAATGATGATAATGATTCAGACATGGATAGATATCGTTACTTTGGTAACAGTGATAATATTGATCTGCCGCTTGAGTCTTCTAGGAATAGAAACCGACAGAAATCGTTTGATGTACAAAGTTCTAATCGTAGAGGACCATATAAATCTCAAGAAGCTGCTGCTGATTTTGGGTACTCTAGCAATGATGCCCACAGAGTTAGTGGAAAGAAAGGGGCACATAATCGACATTATGCTTTTGGTGATAGCATGGGTTACAAGACAACAAGTAGTCCTAATTTAATAAAATCGTCAAAACATCGTAAGTCAAAGATGTTAAGTGTTGTCTTGTAGTCTTGTGTATCTTTTTTTTTTAAATTTAATTTTATATATGTGAATAACTTTGACTCAATTTCTTATTTATTATTATCAGATTAATGTGGTGTTCTTTATTTGTACCAAAGCCATTCCTATTTTCATGTTGTTTTAGTAAATTATTGCCTTTAAATACCCTGATTTATGAATTATAACTATTTTCATCTTTAAAGTTCATACGCTGAATAATTGATTGAGTAATGATTTTATACCCTGTGCTATGAAGGAGTTTTATTCCAACCTTTTTTTCCTCTTATTTTGCAAAATTATCTACTTGAACCAACAGATTATTTTATATCACTGACAGAGTAAGATAATTTTAGAAAAAGAAAACTTTTAGATACAACTCATTCTGAAATTTATTAAACAATTATTTTTCACAAATGAAAATAATTACTTGAGATAGAAGTACATTTTCCATTGTGTTCATTCTTATACTGTTTGTACTTTAGAATTTAAGAAGCCATTCACAATTGAATCAGTTTCTTAAAAGCTGTTAAATTCTATCTGTTACTCACTGAAAAAAATATTCAATTGCATGTATCTTTGTGTTGCTATTTAATTATATGTTTATAGTATGTCAACTGTATCCTTGTACTCTATAAAGTCTTTTGGGGTTGCACTTTGTAAATACAGCTGTTTCACAAACCATGGCTCTTTTGGGGAGATATATAATATTCATAGATATTTTGTTTTGGTTACCAACTGGTTCCCAGAAACGATTTCTATGTTTCATCTCATAGAGACACAACTTGAAAATTTTACCAGTATAAATACACATGGATAGCAGCCAAATTGAATGCTGAGGAAGACCCAAAGTAAAGGGATTGTAGTAATGAATTTTAGTATAAGTTTAAACTCTTAGAAGTTTAAGGCATATAAATGTTGAAAATATGCCGTACAGCCCTATGTTTTGACTTTTGAAAAAATTTGTAGTGCATATGAACTTTCCATTGTCGGATATAATTTTTTACGAAACTTCATAGTAAAAAAGTGGCACAGTTTTAGCTGTTCATGGAGTTCCTATGGGAAATTGCATTGTCTATATTAACAGAAGCGCAACCTTGAAGGCAAAAGAAGGACTAGCTTCCATAGAAGATACTGGTACCATGATTAATAAAAAAACACAGTAATGACCTTATCATATGTCTTTATTACTGATCTTTTCCAAGGACTGCATTATTTGACCCTATTTTTGTTGTCCATTTATAACCGAAATTTGGACCATTTGTTCTACCTTTGACCATGCAGAAATGTAAAAGTTAAATTCACATGCAATAATAGAAGTTCTGTTACTGAATCAATGCTACTGTAAATTCAGAAATTATTGCGATTTTGTCATTTTAGACTAAAATACCATTTTAATTTTTGTGATATTGAGAAAAATCCTGTTTAATTCATATAAAAAATTTCAAAATGCGAGTTTAAATTATTGCGATTATAACCCTGTAGCATTTTTTCGCAATAATAAAAACATCGCAATAATTTCTGAATTTACAGTATTCAGACATAACTAAAAAAACTGCTATTCTATTGTGAACTATTTATAAAAAGTTTACCTGTAATTAGTTTTGATGTTTTGAAATCAGAATTCATCCGCAGGAACTCAGACAAATATAAGGTAAAGTCACTTGAATCACACATTACTCTTTTACACGACCTATATCTAGATTTGATTCACACCTTAATGTATTGTACTGTTATATTCTACAGGAACCCACTACTTGGGCACGTCATCAGAATTTGGCATACCATTACCACAAGTTCAAGGTGTATCATTTGACAGTATTGGACTGATGGGACAAATAGCTGGAGTAACCACTGATAAACAGGGCAATGTTTATGTGTTCCATAGGGCTGAGAGAGTTTGGGATTTTAAGTAAGTAAATCATCAGCAGTTATTTGAGAATTTGCTGATTTGATCATGGTTAACATTGAGCAAAGACTTTAATGTCCATCAATAAACTGGACAATGTTTATGCTTGAAGTGGGCTGGTATAATTAGGATCAGTAATTGTCTTACTGTAAAACTACTTGTTGTTAGAGACCAATGATATATGCACCCACTGGGCCTTGGTGGACGAGTGGTCTTAGTTGTTCCATCTTCAGTGATTAATAGCCAGACAACTCTCAGGCTGTGAGTTTAAACATGGATCATGGGGAAGTGTATACAACTCAGATCTGGATTAATTATGACTTCCGGTTTCCTTCCAAAGGTTGTTGTTCTCTCCAGTTACTCCAGCTTCCTCCACTAATAATATCTAGCCACCATGATATAGCCAAGATGGCTGAAAGTGGCATTAAACGCCAACATAAAAGCCAAGCACCCACAAAAATGAACAAATCAACAGTACTTGTATAACCAAATAAAGCTTGCTTAAAATGTTATTACCATTTTAAAAACTGCAATCAAATCAGTCATTTAACAAAGTTGGTTTAGTTTATTATAAAATTGTGATATTTAGTAAAAACAATAATAATTTTGCTTTAATTCTTTGATTGATGAAATTAACAATGATTGTTTTTAATTTCAGTGCATTTAATTTTGACAATACAATTAACAACCAAGACAGACCCATATCTACTAATACTATCGTGATATATAACAAAAATGGCCAGATCATACGACAGCTTGGAAAAAACATGTAAGTTTGTCCCGCAATTGATAGAATAAAATGCAAAATATATGGAAATTTAAAAACTTGTTTTTATCTCCAATGGTTTATCAAAAATTTTTTCATTCTGCAGGATTGATATCAAGCATAGTATTTAAACTAACTTTTACTTATTAAAATCATATGTATGAGGAGATATCAAATCTTATAGAATAAGTTATAATCTGTATTTTGAAAAAAGTCCAATAAATTTTTACTTGCATTATATTAAGAAGAAGATTAAAAAACATTTCAACATCTCAATTTTTTACAATTTTATTCAAAATATACATCATTCTATGTTTGATTCTCAGATAAATGATTACACACTTAGTTGAAAGGCAGTATTTATCTAAATACAAATATTTACCTATTCTAGATGTTTATTATAACTTTAAATTCTAATAATTATTTAGGTTTTTCATGCCTCATGGGATAGAAGTAGACGATAATAACAACATATGGGTGACAGATGTTGGACTTCATCAGGTAATAACTGATAATATAATTCTTTCCAAATTTATTGTTAGTTCTTTTGATTCCCTCTCACTCAACAAATGAATTGTTTATTAAGAAAGTAATTCACTTCATTTTGCTGACAAAGAACATTTTTGTTCATACCTTTGAAAGAAATATAGTAAAAAAAATTGGCCTTCTCCCATGATTCATGTTTTAATTAATTTTCTTAAGTCAAATACCATACTTGGTTTTAAAAGTATAACCCTGTATCTGTTTTGTTTTTGCTTTATTTAAAATTGTTTTTTAATGAAAAAAATATTTTGCGCGAAATAAAGGATTTTTATCCTTCATAAACATGCAGTTGAACATTTTTCTTGATAGAGTTATTGGACATATTATACTTTGGACAGGTTTTAAGGATACCAGCTGGTAAAGACACACCAGATTTTGTCTTGGGTGAGAAATTTGTACCAGGATCAGACATGACACATTTCTGTAAACCCACTGATGTTGTAGTGCTAAAGACAGGAGACTTCTTTGTCAGTGATGGGTTAGTACTACTGAAAAGTTCAATGTGGAACATTTCAAAACATGATTCTATTATCCAAGTATTCAATTAGCAGAAATAAAAATGATTATTAACTACTGTCTTTAAAGATCATCTTTTATAATGGAATAATTGAATCTTAATAAGATAATAATATTTTTGTTAGATATTTGAAATAATAAAATCATTTGCTATTAGACAACATTGTTACAAATAACTCATCAAGCAAGGAATTCATAGCAGACGTCCATTCAAAAGTGGTGTTGCATGCATTTCAAATATTATTTTTATATGTTCATTGTGTAAAATGTTAATAGTGAGTGACATTAAAAAAACTAAATTACAGAAAATGTTTTATTATTTTATAGGTACTGCAATGCAAGAGTTATTAAATTTGATAAAGATGGAAAAATAATAAAAACGTTTGGTACAAGGAACCTGGGACAACTTGGTATGTGATACTATTATCCAGTAACATTACATATATACAAATAATGATTTATTCTAGAAATGAGATGATTCAAATTTAAAAAAAAAGAAAGTATGGACAAATTTAACACACAAATATGCAATAAATCATTTTATTTCAGTAAATGTATTCAACTAAAACTCAAGTGATATTTTGATGTGAAGTATTTTGTTGCAAGTTTTGTTCTTGAAAACAAGCACATTTTCAAATTGTGGATTTAATTCAAATGTTGATTTAAACAAGAATACAAAAGTATTAAGATTTATGAATACCTGAAAAAAATCTTGACATACTTTTATATAAATTAATAAGTTGTCTAATTTTCAATCATACCAAAAGTTCTTATTTTTCTAGTAAAATAATTTGTATATTTTTATATGAAAACTGAATCTACAAACTGATGTCATTTGTCTAAACAAATGTCTACTCTGAAACTGAAAGACCATATATATAAAACACGGACATAGTACTTTTAAATGGCATATTCAACCCAACATTTGTAGAATAAATACATATGATTGTAAATGTACTTATAGGTGAAGATGGTTATCCTCTTCCTGGACAGTTTAATGTTCCCCATGGTATGACCTTAGTAGAGGACAAACAATGGATATGTGTAGCAGATAGAGAAAATGGCAGGATTCAGTGCTTTGACTTAGATGGAAACTTTCAGAGACAGTATCATCCTAAAGAGTTTGGATCCAGGTTATTTGCTGTGGAGTTCTGTCCCCTTCATGGTAAATTACTGTTTTAACATTTATGGCAGAAGTTTTCAGATGGTTTACTATCAAGTTGTTTTGCTTAAGTTGTGACAATGATCTTCATGTACTAATGGACAGTTTTATATATTTTTGTACCTTGTATCATCTTTTTGCCAATAATATTCCATATCATAAGTGTGAAAGTTTGTTTCCCAATTTAAAATAAAGTCATGGTATATGTATGACAGCAATATAATATCTTACTGTTGTAACTAATGGTTTATTCTGAAATTTCCTTGATTGTTCCTCTTGTTTTCTTTTTTTCTTTTTACCACACAGAATTACAATCATGTACCTATTTGTGGTATTATGGTATATTGTTTTACATTAATGATTTCAATACCTAGCAATATTGCATGAAAATAAGTGAACATAGTTTAGTGTAAAATAGGTTTATTATTAGTGTTGGTACAATAAATAAGGTGGTTTTTACTTTAATAAAACTAAAATTGTGGAGTACTTTAATAGCTCTGAAATACTTATACAGGTACTGGCAAAAATCTTTCTATATTTCCAGCATGAAATTTGTATTTTTATTTTTTACTCTTGTTATCTTATCAGTACATAGAACCTTTGTGATTCTTTGCTTTTTTGATTCTGTGTACATTTTCATTGTTGAATTTGTAGGTGGCATGTTGTTTGCTGTGAATGGTCCTGCAGGTCCAAATGGGGCACCAGTACAGGGTATTATTGTTGACATGGAAACTGGCAATACTCTAGAAACATTCAACAATCAACAGGTTAGATTTATTATTCTGAAATCCATTGTCCTCCATTAGTAGTGAACAACCTACTTTTGTGATTAACTCTTAGCATATTCCTTAGAGCAATTACCGTATAAACTCGCCTAATAGTCGATCCTACTATAAGTCGGGGGCCCTTTTCAGCTCCAAATTCTAAGGATTTAGTCTTGACCCTCGTATAAGTCGGACAAAATTTGGGCATTTTTTTTCAGCTGACAGTAACTGAACGCCGGTAGAACCAATGCAAATCCAGGAATAATATTCATTTCTGCATTAATGTTTGGTTTGAATTTAGTTGATGCTCATCATGATAATTTATATTGCTGTTAATAATAAAGATGTATTCATTTCTCTTGTTTTGTTCACTGTTCAAATGTTAGATTAGCCATGTGTTGTTTACGTAATGCATCAATGATTTTGTAGGGTATGACTAACAACCTATTGTTTGAGAAAAGCGAATATAAACCAATATGAACCTGAAAAATTTAAAGTCAATCAACACTTGATGAAAATATTTTTCACAGCATACATAACTCGGTGTTAAATGAGCATGTACACTTCATAATTCTTATTATATTGTGATGATTAAAGGATTAGAAAAATTAAGTGAAGCTTATCAATATATTAAAATAACTAACTCCAACTCATTAGTGTCATCTGTTTACCTATCACTGATAGTTTTCACACCTTTAGTAAATAGAACTCTTTGTCTCTTAATTGGGGTTATCAATGGATTATATTGGCTTGTCAATCAATTTTGTAATTTTTGTTTACCTGAGACACTTTAATGAATAATATTTTGATTTTGGGAATGAATCTTAAAATTATTTTTTTATTATTATATGATTTATAAGCATTGAATTGATATCATGATATCACAATAATGACACAATAACACCGCTGAAAACATCCTTTCACATATTTGGTACATTGTTATCTCCTTTTCATTTTTGGTTCTTGGCTCTTCTTTTGGGTTTTTTGGAAAACCATGTGACCATGAAAATCAATACACAAACCGGAAACAGTAGAATTTCAACACGAATTTGCAGAAAATGTTTACCAAAGAACAAATAAAACACAAAGACAGTATTGTAGTCATTTATTTTCAACAAAAACTTTTTATTTATTGATTTATGTAGGTTTGGCAATCAAAAACGTAGTTTTGACCAGGAAATTCACTCCTGACCACTTTTCTCAAGCTTGGATTTTTCCTCTGGTCGCTAGATCTCGTCTATTAGTCGGTCCCCCTCTCTGGATTATGAATTTTACTCCCAATTTTCCGACTAATAAGCGAGTAGGTACGGTATATGTAGTACTTATTCATGTATGGGTAAGAGTGTTCAAGAAACAACAAAAGGGATTATTATCTTATGATCAAAACATCAAAATTTGAAACGGATACTTGTCATGTAAAACAATACTTTAGTAGAAAATATATACTTAATAATGATGTCATGCAAAATCAGGTCATATTTACTTTTTAAGATAGCTATTAGAATGTATGGTTGTCGCTTTCTTTGAAGGCCTTTTAATTTTGGTCATTCATCATTTCTCATATAAGAACAGCTACATCTTATATTTCAGTAGCAATTTCTGTGTTATACACTGCCTCACCTGTGGCAACTCCTATTAAGCCATATTTCCTTTGAAGAAATGTATCTTCAAGGTCCAGTCAAAATAATTAACTGCCTTCTGTGATCATTTGGTTTCTCACTTCATTGTAGAATGTCAGAATGATTATGATGTTACAATAAAAAAATAAAATGGCATACAACTTAAGTTAAAATTTGCTCAGTTTTCAATGACACTGTAACATTCCGAAATGATTGGAGATATATCAACCATGTGTACCTTAAAATACTTTTATATTTCAAACATGACTAAATATATCAGTTTTCCATAAAACTGATTGGCCACATTTCTTCAAGTCTTTCTTGAAAAATACTTGTTAAAACAAGCATGTGTTCCCAAAAATTTGAGTGGAATGTAGACGTATCGCCATAAGATCTATCTGCATACCTTCAATCAAAAACTTATGACACCTTCAGTAACTTTGACTTAACTTAATTTGATGTGACTGTCATACAAGTGAGAGGTTTAGTGCTTTAAAACCAGGTTTAATCCACCATTTTCTACATAAGAAGATGCCTGTACCAAGTCAGGAATATGACAGTTGTTATCAATTCGTTTGATGTGTTTGTGCTTTTGACTTTACCATTTGATTAGGGACTTTCCGTTTTGAATTTTCCTCGGAGTTTAGTATTTTTGTGATTTAACTTTTTTTTAATCCGAAGTTGGAGAATACTGTAATGGATTTAAATAAAATGAACTAATTTCTTGTTTCAGGGTTTACAGAATCCACATGATGTAGCTGTTGATTCTACTAATATGAGAGTTTATGTTGTGGAATTGAATCCAAATAAACTATGGAAGTTTGACATGAATCCACTGTACACAAAAGCTGTTTCTTCAAGTATGTATTACTCACAACTATCTGTTTCTTCAAGTATGTATTACTCACAACTATCTGTCTAGAAAATAGAGCTCATGGAAAGCATTAAAGTGTTAGAAAAATTGTATACTCTCTTTCAAATTTATGCTAAATAAGTTTCTAGACTGATTAATTCAATCGTAGCTAAAAGGCATACTTTCTTATAATAAACAAATTAGGAGTATTTAATAAATGAAGCAAGAATATACCATGGGGGCAATCAAAAACCAAAAGTCAACTGAATGAGAAATTAAATCATTTTATATAATGAAAATCACTACTGTAAATTCAGAAATTATTGTGTGCATTTATTATTGTGATTTTCGTAGACTGAACATCAATGCATGATTAATTATTGCAATTTCAGGAAATGCTTCATAAGGATATACATATCAGATATCAGAATGCAAGTTCTTATTATTGCAATACTCACCCAGTCGCATTATTCGCAGTAAAAAAAAAACTTGCAATAATTTCAAAATTAACAGTATTTGAAATAAAGGTATGCACAATCATGAATCTGTTTTTGTTTAGGTACTACCTCAAGCTCCTCGTCCAGCTCAACAACAACAACCACAACAACGGCCACACCGACAACAACAACACCGATCTTACCAGAGAAAAAAGTTTTACCCAAAAAAGATGATTTGATGCCTGCATTAATCATTGGTGGACTGCTGGTTATACCTGTAATCATCATAATCATCATTATCATTATTGTTAGAATGAGAAAAGGTAAGCATGGTTATCACTTTTATCATAATCTTTAAACAGTAGGTGTCTCATTGTCAACATCAAAGATCATTTTCAATATTATCCATATCTCAATGGATTTTACTTAGGCAGATAATTTAGATGGATTTGACACTATTGAATTATTTACCAACAAATGGAAGGTACTTATGACAGATTTATGATTGAAAAATGAATGAAGTAATGAAGAATGTGGAGTGCACAAACTGTAGATTGGGAAATATTTGCTACAGACTTTTTATCCCTCATTTTTTTTTGTCTAGATGAAATCCTGACAAAATACCTTCTCATAATTTTGATATTGTATGAGAGTTGAGGACAAGAAAAAATTGAAAACAAATTCTCACTAACAGGTTTCACCATAGGAATCATGAAATTTAAACTGCTTAAAATTAATCCACTGTATAGAACATGAAATAAATTTTAATGGATATACTTTGGTGTCAACATTGTTTAACTACTTGCAACTATTGTATCAATGGAAAATGTTTTATTTTTGTTTTTGATTTTGAATAGATCATCATTTGATGTCCAAAATAAGGTCACAGATTTTATGAAAAGTCAGATCTAGTATAATTTTAAATGGCCTCCTACATGTAAATTGTCAGCATTTCTAGACCATCATACTGATTTACTTTTAGTTTCATCATATTCTTCATTTACTGTTAGTGGTATAACCTTGAGTAATATGAGAAAATAATATTGTGCAACATGCAAAGCTTAAAAAGTTTGTAAATAAACCAACAGAAATTGAATTAGTCCAATTTAATTTCAGCAGATAAGTTTCGCAGAAATGAGGACATCTTTTCTGTTTTAAAAGGCGAATTAGCCACAACTAAAGGTTAGGAATACCACAAATAAGCCTCAGTATATGTGTGCAGTGGTATTACTACCACAGATAAGCTTATTAGTATTTGTCGTGCAGTGCTGTTACTACCACAAATAGGCCTCATTAGTACCCACTTGCAATGCTAGTTATATTTAGTTACTAACAACTTGTCTTCAGTGGTATTCAGAGCTGTATGGGCTTATTGTTTAGATGCTATTTCACAATTAAGTTAGATAGGGGTTCTACATTAATTTTTAATTGCAAATAGCTGTCTATTATTGGTCCAGATTTTTACTAAAATTAACAACTTTGATGATGAAAAGGAATTTTTTATGAAACTTTTTATAGGAAAGAAAAACAAAATTATGATTTATCTTATGGTAACATCTTTTTTATTTTTACAAAAATAGAAAAGTTTTCATCCAATGAAAATTTTCAAACTATGTTATATTAAGGAAGATAAACCAAAAAGCTCTGTGACCCATACTTTTAAAAGTTGAATGACATTTACTTAATATCTGTATGGATGCAACAAATAGTAAACTTATGATTGTTATGCCCCTTGACACTCAGTGACTGGATATAGAGTGTTGCCCATGTCTGTCCTTCTGTAATTTATCAGTTTTGCAGATCTTTTTTTATTATCCCTGTAGAAAGTGAGCTGATTTTTGACATATAAAAAAGTATAATTTTGAATAAATGATTGAGTTTGGCTTTCTTTTTACCTGTAGATTATTTACTTTACAGATATGTGTTCCTTTGAATTAAATAGTAGGCAGGGGCATTTGAATCATTCCTTTGAAATATATAGTACAACTAACATATACCATTATTAATTGGAAATTTTTTCTGTTTTTTTTTTATTAATGTTAAACTAGACCTAATCCTTTTGTGGATACCTTTGTTATTATCCATATATTAACAACAATCCATATAGGTATTGAAATGCTTAATGAATAGAATTATGTTTAAATTGTTCAGTATGTCATTAAGACAAGTGAATATTAAATGATACCAAATTCACTACAAAAGAAAATGAGGTAGCATGGGAATCTTTTGCCATCTTGCATCTCACATGACAGCAAATGAAGGGTCCAGTCTTTTTAATGTAATGTAAAGAAAATTTGGAGGCAGAAAGGCAATTTATTTGTGAAAATTTTGCTATTTTATTACTTAATTACAACTTTTTTTTTTAAATTACAGAAAAGGGTTTGATGGATTTCATAATGGTATCACTTTGCATTATAAGAGAAGACAACTTAGATTATTAATATAATTTCTGAATATATTTTAGCAAGAAAACAAGGACGGTGACCCCATTTTTTCTTTTTATTTTCTGAAATCATTTGATGAGAGCTATCATCTCATATTTTATTTCAAATTTCTTTCGTTCAGTTTTCTTTCTAATCACATTGCAATGTATTGCCCATATATAATTCCTTATGAAATACGTCAATTTGCAAAACATGAAGCTCGGAAACAATCTCTGTGGCATTTACTTTTAATCATACTTTGAAAATAGCATGATACAAACTACATTTTGACTGAATTGAATAAAAATCCTTCATTTTTTATATTTACCTCATACTATCAGACTTCGTCCTGATCATGCATGAAATATTTGCCACTGGGCATTAAACAACCAACAATTAATCAATACTATCAGACTATCTTAAGTTCAAATTTCTGTAAAAGAATGTAATTATAATTTGAATTGACTTGCAGACATTTGGTGTAACTATAGTTCTTACTTTCTCGTTACATTCTCTTTTTATAAATAGATTTTTACAATGAAGGTACACAGTTCTTATTATATTGCTTTGATTGTCAGAAAGATTTGTTCAGTTTCAGTTCATTGTTTACACAACTTGACCAGTTCTTTCTGAATGTCTGGTGGCCATTGCATAGCTTTAATCATATCCTTTGATTATACCATGAATAAACATATAACTGTATTAAAAAGAGATCATTTGCAGACTATACAAAAATATTACAAATTAGTTGTATATCTATATTGAAAAAAAATGCAAACAGGAAATAAGTATAAAGAATCAATCAAAATTCATTTAATTACAGCTGGTAACTCAATTATTTTAGTCAAAACAGATAAAATAGTAAGGGAGCTACCATTTGATTTTTATAGGGGGGCTAGGATGAAATTTGAAAAAAAAGGCAGGACAGAAGTTTTGAGTAAAAAAAAAGGCAGGATGAGCAACTTGGCAAAAAAAAAAGTCAGGATAAACTAATAACAAAAAAGGCAGGACTGAATAAAGTGAAAAATAAAAAGGCAGGACCGAGATTACAACTAAAAATAAATGCAGGACACAATTTTTCATCCTAGCCCCCCCCCCCCCCCATATAAATCAAATAGTAGCTCCCTAATGCCTTCGATTGATAAAGGTGCAGATGATGAAATAAGGAATAAACAAAACACATCCAACACAAATAAATGTTGATGGACTATTTTTTTTAAACATATGATAAAAGTATACTTTCCACTTCATTTCAATTTACATTTATAATAATACAGGAAAAAAGAAAGCTCATCATAATATTTATCCTGCTGATCAGATAGAGGTAGCTTTATCCGGGATTACATGGAATTTTATTTTATCTTGGATAGGGAAACGTGTTCATTTGTTAAACTTAACAACTAATCAAACTTGCATGAAAATATATACTAACAAACTTAACATTTTTTGTCGGTCAATTTTTTAAACTATATTTTATTTTATGCATTATCATTTATTTATCAACATTAGAGTCAGATTCTTTCTTTTTTTTCATTTAAGAGCTCTTTGTTCAATTTTTTTTATGTGCCCGTGTTCTAGAAAAGAAGGGATGGTAAGATTTTTCATTTTTCATGAATTGAATAAAAACATTGAGGTACAAATGTAGTAAGATTCCCTTAACAGAAAAGACTATTAAATAACATATTTTGTTTTAGAGTAGATTAACGTAACATAAATTAATGTATTTAGTTGTAATTGAAACTAGATAATTCAAACAAATATTCAAATATTAGTTCTTTGTAATTCTTCAAGACAATACAATTGTTGCATTTGTTATTTTTTCAGGCCAATACAATTGTTGCAGACAATATAAGTCAAGATCAAGGAAAAAATTTAACCTTGGTAACTTCCTCAGTCCACACAAAGGATTCGATCGGCTAAGTATGGAGGAAAGTGACACAGAATTTGATCCACTCAACGATTCCGAGGAAGAAGAATATTCTGCCCCAAGAAAAGCATAATGAGAACTTACAGGAGCTTGACCTCCAGATGACATTCATAGCTGTATATAGCTAACATTCACATAATGAGAACTTACAGGAGCTTGACCTCCAGATGACATTCATAGCTGTATATAGCTAACATTCACATAATGAGAACTTACAGGAGCTTGACCTCCAGATGACATTCATAGCTGTATATAGCTAACGTTCACATAATCATTATTTGCACTGCTATTCTTTTCAAGGAAAACTAATAAAACTAGTGTATAGATTATTAGTATAATAGCTAAAGTTCTGTTTTATAGTGACAATGTTCTTTCATGAAATATTGCCAGAAATGCAAAATTATTATCAATGTCTATAAATTAGAAATGCTTTGTGTAAAAAGCTAGTCCGTGCTGTTATACTGCATGGATTTGTAATCATTAATTATTAATATTTTTATAAACATGTATTTATTATCGAACTCTACACAAGATGTCAAAGCTGCTACTATCTTTAATCTTTTCTACTAAAATGGATGCAAATATGCAAGTCTTATATTTGAAAAATGAAATATGTTTTGATTATTAATTTTATAGAATTTCCAAAACATTTACCAGTGGCTTTCATCTCAGGATTCTATTTAATAAATAGAAATTTTATTTGTATATATTATAATATGTAAGAGTTAATTATACAGTTGTATTGATAGTTTCATCAAATGGTGATAATTTTCTAGACTGTGTGCAATAATTAGTGATATACATGAGTTCAATACTTGTGCAATGAAGTGCAAATTTAGAATGAATATTTGCTTCTTAAATATACATTTGGATAAATAAAAGAATAAAAGCTAAGTCTAATGGATGATATTTAAGCAAATGGTCCTTTATTTCTTATGTTAAGTATATACAGAAGTCCATTGAAGCCTGTAATAGACATCTGTTATGATATGGTATATACTTAAATATTCGGAATGAAAGTTTTATTATATCATTATAGAAGAAACTTATTGCTGAGAGGGCTGTTTTTGAGGATTCTGGGGGAGGGGGGGATCCACTTGTGCATGAAAAGTACATTAAACTCACATGCATCAAAAAGTAGACAAATGATAAAAAGACTATTAGTTGATGGTATGACAACATGCAGATTTGGATATTTATAATCAGTAGATATATATTTTGAAAAATAATGCTTTTGTTTATTCAAAAAGACATTTGTTATTGATTGTTTTTTGATGGGGTTCATATTACACATGCTTTTTTTGTCTCGCCTTGACGGAGTCAAAAAGCGAGACATAGGTATGCTGTTTCCAGCGGTGGCGGCAACAATGTATTAGTTTGTGATTAGGTCTAGTTTATGGTGAACCACAAGTGGTAGGTCAATCATATTTGGTATGTAGTTGTATTAGCATAGGCACATCTCATTTCCATGGAGATTATTTGGCCCTGCCCCTCAGTCATGGTCTATTGACTCTGAAACTTTTGCTTATTTTACATGTATTAGTTTGTGATTAGGTCAGTTCAAGGGGAACCATTTAGAGTAGGCAAATGTTAATTGGTATGCAGTTGTATAAGCATTAGCACATCTCATTACCATTGAGAATATTTGGCCCCGCCCCCTCAGTCATGGTCTATTGACTTAGAAACTTTTGCTTAGTTTACATGTATTAGTTTGTGATTAGATCAGTTTAAGATGAACTGCAAATGTTAAGTCAAGGATATTTGGTATACAAATTTATTGGCATTTGCAAGTATTGGTTCCATGGAGATTATATAGCCCCACCCCCTCTTCATGGTTCATTGACTTTGAAACTTTTATATAGTTTACAAGTTAATGTTTGTGTTTAGGTTTGTTTAGAGGGAACGACTTATAATAAGTCAGTGATATTTGGTATGCAGTTGTATTAGCTTTGGCACATCTCATTTACATGGAGATTGTTTAGCCATGTACCTCAGTCATGGTTCATTGACTTTGAATATTTGCATAACTTATGAAACATGTTAAAGTATTGCTGTTTTAATTTCAACATTTGCATAATCAAAATTACAAAAGGGCGAGACATATCTCTGTGATAACAGTTTATTTTGTTCAGAGTCCAAATTTTAGACATGCAATTGCTCTTCTAAAAACACAGGCATTAAAAATTTTGTAGATATTTATTGTCACAATAATATAATGTTGTAACATTGTCTGGATTTTCCTCGTGATCATAATCAATATAATTTATTCATATGTACATATCACATGATTTTGTTTTGTTCAGCATTATCAGGGTCATATATGGTATTCTGAAAGACAACTGAGTTAAAATGCTGGACCTAAATACTGTAGAAACATTAATTTTCGTGGGGTTAAAATTTCGTGGTTTTGTCTCTTTATAAGATTTCATGGGGATTTAATTTCGTGGTTTCCAGTAAATGGAAGTGATATTATATGTAGGTTAAATTTTCGTGGGGGTTTTAATTTCGTGGATATATTCTTTCCACGAAATAAACGAAATTAAATCCTCCACGAAAATTTCTGCTTTTACAGTAGATAGAAACTTCTACCATTTACTGTGATAAATTATTGTAGAATTAATATAACATGGGAAAGGACTAATTGTAGAGGAAATATGTTTTTGGTTTACTTATACATGTATCAGCCTTCAATGACTTTGATTATACCAGTCACGGTTGCATAGGATCTATCAAACCCTTACATAAACTATACTAAAAAAATTGTTTTTAAGTAAAATTGAGAATGGAAATAGGGAATGTGTCAAAGAGACAACAACCCAACCATAGAGCAGACAACATATATTAGTGTATATCATATGTCTTTTACAATATCACACACTGTATCAACCGTCTGCCAATGTCATTCTTTAAGCAGAACTTATAGGAATATATTGGTTTACTAGGGTTTATACAGGTGTGATATAGAAAAAGACATATAATATTCTCTATATATTGAACAGTAGTAGAAGTTGTTTTAAAAAATGAGAAACAAAATTAGGTTAAACTCAACTGCTTAATATAAGATCTCAGTTTTTGTGAAAATTTTGGATAAAAATATATTAAAATAAATTATTACATTGGCTGCAATGAATTACATTGATTTCCCAGTGAAATAAAAACCGATAATTTCACATGTGAAATAAACGTGGTTATTTCACTCCTCTGACGTCATACAACAATAGGCGTTGTCATGACGTCGGATCAAAACAAATTGTGAATGCTTAGAAAAAGATATAGTTCCTTACATATTCTAGTTTAATTTCAGAAAAAAGACCATTTGCCAATGTAATAAAAAGAATAACTAATCAAAGAATTCAAATATCGAAAAATATTCAACTCGTGACCGAACAACACTGATAATTAACTCATGCGCTACGCGCATTCGTGAATTAATGTGTTGTTCGGTCACTCGTTGAATATTTTTCTCTATTTGAATTCTTCGATTAGTTATTCTATAAGCCTTTCCTGTTTTAAGATAACATAGGTATTTAATAGATTTCATTTTTTTTTCTTTCATTATTAATTGATAAGAATAATGTGAATATACCTGCTGCTAGTGATAATTCCAATAAATCTGAATAGAATTTGCTGACAAAGTTTTAAATCAGGAACTGCAGTTTTCTTTAACATAGCTATCTAGTCATTAGTCCACATTTACAATATAGAGAAGACATGTTTGTGTATGTTTAACTTTTGTCACTTGTAATCAATTATACACCTGATTAAGCTAAAACTTTGTACTTCAGATCATTAGAGAAGTCTGACTATCTGTTCATAATAAAATGAATTTGGTTAAATTTATACAGGGCTATATTTGTACCCCTGATTCACCTAAAACTTTGTACTTCAGATCATTAGAGAAGTCTGACTATCTGTTCATAATAAAATGAATTTGGTTAAATTTATACAGGGCTATATTTGTACCCCTGATTCACCTAAAACTTTGTACTTCAGATCATTAGAGAAGTCTGACTATCTGTTCATTATTAATTGAATTTGGTTAAGTTTATTCAGGGCTATATTTGTACCCCTGATTCACCTAAAACTTTGTACTTCAGATCATTAGAGAAGTCTGACTATCTGTTCATAATAAAATGAATTTGGTTAAGTTTATCAAGATTTGTTTTGGTCTAACTATGAATTGAACTAAAGTTGTTTAATTTGGTATGCAGATACATCAAATGAACTCATTCTGTTTCCACCAAAATACTTTGTGACATATCTCATGTACACTAATGATTTTGTGGTAATTATCAACTGCCGTAAGATAGGAATGTTTTCAGAGAAATAGGTCACTTTAACCTTTATTTCAAATTTTAGTGTAAACATTACTGAAACATTTTCCCTATCATTTGGGTGTGCCACATACTAATATAAATACTGATTATTATACAAAGTCAAGGGTCAATAAGTCCATTATTCTGTTCAATATCATATTTGTTTTATGAACTGGACATTTAGCAAGCAGCAATGAATTAATTTAAAAAGTATACTTCAAGTATCACTTTGATATTTTATTTTTGTTCCTGTAAAGAAAATAAATATTACTTTGTTCATGAACATATGAAAGGACATTTCAGCTGATAGTTTAAATTTGGACAGAAAGAAAAAGAAATTCACATGGCAATCTGCATGTAGAAAGAATAGATTTGTATTTTGAACAGAAAACGTTTTTGAATATAAGAAATGGAAGGTATGCAGTAAATTAATCCATGAGGTAAAATCCCTACAAGCTCTTGGCATAATCAAATGCAAAAGGAACTGTTTTTATTGTTATTCTTCACGTCAAAGTTCCAGTGAGGTCTTCAACACGGAGAAAAAGCTCACCTCACTGGAATTTTTTGTACACTTTATGTATAAAGCATAGTATTGATAATTTTATTTCACATTGCAGGCTATAATTGAACAGCAAGTCCTGTTTAAATGATTTTTTTTTTTATCTATTTGCTACTACTTCAATAATCTGAGAACAAAAGAAGTATGTTAATAATTGAAAATATAGTATTTTTAACATGAAATAGGCAGGAAGAATTTAAAAAAAAATATATTTACAAAATTTATGAACAAAATTAGCAGTCTTTTGAACTAGCTTCAATTCATTTTTATTCTCAATCAGTAAACATGATCTCCTTCGATGTAAATCCAAAATTATTTGAACAAAATTGATCTGTTAACAGATTGTAAGAATTTTATCTTTCCAAAGTTAGTGTGCCCCTCTTACTTCAATGACATGGACCACTAGTCCAGATGATTTTTTTATGATGGTCTATTCTGTGAGGCTTATTAAGATATCAGAGTATTGATACACAGTATAAGTATTACTATGTACTTAAAATAAATCTGTGCGATATGATTGTTGTTAATGTACAAATAATATGTATGAAATTGTATATATTATATTTTTGTTAAGAATTTGTTGTTATTGTTGTATAAAATGTTAAGTTATTTTTATTTACAATTTTGAGATCATCTTATTTCAATGATCTTAGTAAAAGGAACTTGAAAGATAAAGTTTTATGTTGTCTTCTGATAAAAAAAAATATCTCTTAAAGATCTCAGAAAGAACTACTGAAAATTCAGTTTTGAATGCATGAATTTATTATTGCTAGCTGATTTTCGCAGGTGACAACAACATTAGATTTATTAAAGTTTTTGTGTGTTTTGATGCTGGTTATTACTAGCATCAAATTCAAGTTTCCATTTTGCAACACTTTTTTGCTTCAAAAGAAATTTCCATTTATTTCTGAATTTTCAGTTTGTATTTAATTTTAGACAGTTTTCTAATGTTAACCCCTTTCTGTTTATATTGAAAATACCAAATTACTTCAGATACACTTTGAAACTGATTAGTTTGTGATCTTTGTCATGTTAACATTTTTTTGGATATTTGATTTCCCTCCAATATTCAACTAAATGTATGATTGCTAAGGGTTTTATTTCCCCTGTGATAATATTATATATTTATGTCTTGTAAACTGTGGAGATAATGTAAAAAATAAAAATGTCCAAAATAGCGTGGTGTCTTTTTTTTTTGAGGGAATGGGGATATTATGAAGTGCATCAATTTTCCAGATTGTTTTATATTTACACCTATGCGTAGGAACTATTTTGTTTTAAATATGTACTACTTCCCAGTATGTTCTTTTTGACCGATTTGGTAGTGTTACATCTTACTAAGTCAATCCAAATTATTTTTGCAAAGAATTCCCCTTAAGCCCGTGCTAGGGGCCGTCTTAAACTTGCAGTATAGTGAGAGTTTTTTTGGTTCATGTTGAAGGCCTCACTGTGACTATGAGATGAAGAACAGCAATAAAAACGCTGTTCTTTTGCTTTTTGTGTATTTTTTTGCTGTGCATGTGCTGATTTTGTGTCATGGATGGATACCCTATATCCTTTGTTTTTCTATTGTATCGCTTCTTTTGAGATACACAAAACATAGTGCGTTTGTGCACAGCATTATATACATCCTATCTATAAACATTTCAAGAAGTTTATTAATGAAATATATACTCAGATATTCAACTCACAAAATGATGTGTATGTGTATGACCATACTTGTAAAGAAAACTACATAAATTGCACATGTCGTATGAATTTAGTATCTGTTCTAAAATATCAATGATGTCATTGTTAAAGTAATATTTAGAAGTAGAGTTACCTTCCTTTGTCCAATTCATGTATCTCAATTCTGAAAAGTATACAAACCTCTGCCTCCATCATCCAATGCCCCATTTCAGATGAATATATAAAGATTTCTGATGAGGAAGAATATAAAATAACTAAAGCATTAAGTGTGATTATGAATAAGTGTTTATAGTACTCTTTTATGATCAGTAGTATTTTTGTATTCTTATGCCCACGCTGTAGTGGAGGCTCGAGAGTGGAGGAGGCATTAAGGTTTACCCTTGTCTGTCCGTACGTATGTCCCGAAATTGGTTACCGTTCTCTAACTTTAGTTTACCTCAACCAAATGTTATGAAACTTATACACAATGCTTATTACCACAAAACTCAAATCAAGTTCCAATTTGGATGGCATCACTTTCACCATTCTGAAGTTATGCCCCTTTATAACGTTATTTGCAAGTGGGGGTATCATCTGTGTTGCATGAACACATTTGCCATTTATTATTATCCAGACATCAATCAGAATATTTAAAAGAGTCACTACATAAGTCATAAATTTGTGATTTTAGAATTCAGGTGTTGACACTTTATTCAAATGATAAGGAAGATGTGGAAAAACAAAATGCCTTTTTATTAGGTGTGTTTATGAAGAAGGACTTACACTAGGCCAGGATTTGAAGCGTCGCTGAAAGGTACACATTTTGTAGTCAACAGGTCAGAAATTATACCAAATTTTAAATAAACTATAACAGGTGGAGAGAAACATTATAAAGCCACAATAACAAAGAAAAATGCATTCAATGTGATATACTTCAAAAATTTTACTTGTCTCAAGTTGGGAACATCGTCAGTAGTTGTCGTGTGTCATATCTTAATGTTTTTGGTTATTCGGAGGGTTTGGTTTTATGGGCAGTTCTTTAATTAAATGAATTTAACAGAAACGTAAAACTTATTGACAATTTTAACAGACCCAGGATGATTAAGAGATTGACATCAATCTATTTTCGAAGACTGCGTTGACCTGGAGATGCCTTTCATGTAATTAAGTTTTCTGACATGAAATGGTAGAACTGCCGACAGGATTTCCTTCCCTAAGGATACCAAGACTGTTTCCACCATCCCTATCAATCGAAATAGATTTGCATCACAGATCACAGGGCAGAATTTATAAGTTATAATATGGTTTAAATCTCGATGTAGATGCACCTCGGTGAGATTACCTCTAGGTAAAAGAAAGTCACTCTTATCCACTTTCAGTGCTCCTCTGCATTTGGTTCAAGTTAAGATTACAACATATTATTGGTACTATATGATGTTGAAAACTCGCAGAACGAATAGAACAGCAATATGGCAGAAAATAAATTGTACCATGACTGACGTATTTCTAATCATATGTGTATAACCAGCTAGACATGCTCGCACAAATAAGTTAGCATCCAAGCTACTGTATATTATTTCTTTCAAAACGTCACATCGAAAGAGGTCTGTTTTTAAAAGACCACATAGACTGATACAGACTTCTTCAAATATAAATTGAAATTTGAAAAAAGAGGCGAAAGATACCAAAGAGATATTCAAACTCACTAGAATTTTAAGCAGCACATAGTTCTTCAATGATTGAGTTATCATTTCGGTAAAACTGGATAAACCCGTACATGTTGTGATGACTTTTTATTTAGTATATTCAATGATTTTTAACCGGATTTTCGAAGGAAAAATCGGTTATTGATTTGGGGATGTACGGCGGCCGGGCGGGCGGCTGCCAAACAGTGTCCGTTCATTAACATCAGAGACATATATACACGTATATATGTCTCTGTTAACATGAAAAAGCTTTGAAGAATTTTTTTCAAATTTAGATATGTTGTTTCCTGTGACTAAATTAAGGTCAAATTCAATTTTCACGATTTTAGCTTTTCTCGTTGAGTTGTAGACCTTTCAGTAGCCAAAAGTGATATTTATTATATGATTGAGTTAATTCCCTTTGAACAGAAATGGTGTAATTTATAAGTTTATGTATAGATAGTCTATCAACGATTGTGTCTGTTCAATGGATTTTAGTCAGGAGCTGTCAAAAATTGCTTATAACTATTTTTTTTTAAGTCATGTGTGTTTTGAAGGTAGATGTCACAGTTGTTATGTGGTATTTTTTTGTTGTGTGTGTTAATGTTTAATTTTTACTTGATCCTGTTTGGGGGTTCATATTTGCAATATCATTTTCATTAAATAATAATCTATTTTTATTAAAGGATAAATTTCATTACATTACATTGTGTAGATGAAGTTGTTGACATTGATAGATACGTTGCAGATCTATATTAGTTTGTGACAAATGAAAGAAAAAATATTGGGAACTATTAATTATATATATAAAGTTTGATTACACTAAGTGTTTTTAAATAATTTTCACCTGTTATCAGATAAGAAAGCATGTGGTAAATATCAATCACACAATTGTAATTGGAGTGACAGATTTATTTGAAAATTTTCTGTTTCCTAAGCATGCTAAGTGTTGATGATGATAAGCTCTGTAGGACAGTATAAATATAGTTTGAAATTAACTGTTCATTATTAGACATTTTGAAGATAATTACAGATAAGTTTTATGGATTTTTAAAAGACATTGTATTAATATATTAATGATAAATGACATTTTGGATTTTTTTTCTTTTCTTTGGTAAACTTTTTAAATTTTCTGAATGCTATATATATATATTTATTTGATGAATCGAACTCATTTAAAAACTAAGCTTACATTGTCTATTAATAAACAAATATTTAGATTTCTGATTTTGGACCCAGTTTTCAAGTTGGTCCAAATCGGGGTCCAAAATTAAATTGTGTTTGATTTCAACATAAATTGAATAGATATATGGTTCTTTGAAATGCTGAATCTAAACCTGTATTTATTTGCATTATTAATTAGATAATACCACATTGAGGTCCAAAGGGTCCTAAATTAAACTTTTGTTTGATTTCATCAAAAATCGAGTTCTTGGGGTTCTTTGATATGCTGATTCTAACAATGTACTCAGTTCTTTTACCACATTCATTTTGTGTCACAAACCTATGCTGTGTCAAATATTCAATCACAATCCAAATTCAGAGCTGTTTTCAGCTTAAATGTTGTGTCCATACTTGCTCAGGGTTCTGCAGAAAAATCCGGTTTGCTGTCACTCTGACAGCCTCTTGTTATTGAATTCTTTCCTTCATTCACATCTTTGGATACTATTACTGTAGAATTTAGAATAGCATACAGTTTATTCATTGATTGGATTATCATTTCGGTAAAACTGGATTAACCTGAACCACCATACTTGTTGTGTTGTCTTTTTTATACAGACATATAATATTTTATCGCTATTTTGTGTATTTTTCCTTTGATCTTTTTTGTGATAAATTTTCATATCATGCTACTTGCTTGAGATAGAAAATTATAGGCGCACGTGACGTTGTCAATGTAAACATCAACGACTTCATGGGCAAAACAGCGATAAATAGATTACCAATGGTCTTTCAAACTCGAGGATGTTTCTCGGCCACATCGATGATATTGTACCTGAGAAACACCCTCTCGTTTGAAAACCATCGTTAATCTATAAGTATTATATTTGTCTGGTTTATACAATGATCTATATCCTTGAGTTCTGTAAATAACTGGAGTAAAAAAGAATAATCCTAATTTATCCGATCAAAGAACATACTAGTTAGATGATCACGTATATATATTGTATATATGGATATTTATAACATGTAGTGGTTGCTTTATTGTCATTCTAATGTTTATTTGAGGTTAACCCTTAAACGTTTGTCGACGACGAGTACTATTCTAAGGCATGATGGAAATTAAAATAGGTTACAGAAATATCCTGTTTGATCTAGGTGTAAGGCTATATGTACTGAATGTACTAAAGTACCCTTCTCTTGTCAAAAATTAGGGACTTTACATTTCATTTAGGGAAGCCCATTTGTAATTAACCTTTTCTTGTTGATGCATGTTTCAATGCTGAATTTTACGATCTTAAGTTGAACATCAGCAATATACTGATACCTTGTGTTTATCCATGAATATTAACAGAAATTCATTACTAGAGAGTGTTCCGTTTGTAGGTTTCTATGTATCAATTCATAATTTCATAAAAGATGAAAATGGACCGGTATACACTGAACGTGTGCTTTTCCCCTCAGTAAATCTGACTCTCAAAATGATATGGAAAGTAAAGGCAACAGTAGTATACCGCTGTTCAAAATTCATAAATCGATTGAGAAACAAACAAATCCGGGTAACAAACTAAAATTGAGGGAAACACATTAAATATAAGAGGAGAACTACGACACAACAGAAACACAACATTAAAATGTAACACACACAGAAACGAACTATAATATAACAATGGCCATTTTCCTGACTTGGTACAAGACATTTTAAGAAAAAAGTGGTGGGTTGAACCTGGTTTTGTGGCTAGCCAAACCTCCAGCTTTTATGGCAATGTTAAATATAACATTAAAATGACAACATTACATGACAGGACTACAATACAAATAAATGGGAGAACATATAGGACAGAGAAACATACGAATAATAGCTAACAAAAGGTACCAGGTTTAAAATTTAATACGAAAGACGCGCGTTTCGTCCACACAAGACTAACCAGTGACGCTCAGATCAAAAAAGTTCGAAAGCCAAAACAAGTACAAAGTTGAAAAGCATTGAAAAGCATTGAGGACCAAAAGTTCCAAAAAGTTGTGCCTAATACGGTTTTCTGTCTGGGATAAGAACATCCTTATTATTTAGAATAATTCGTACTTTTGCAAACAGTAAATTTATAAAAATGACTATATAATAGATATACATGTTAACACCGAAGTGGTGACTAACTACAGAATAAAAACGGATACATAAAACAACATAAACCAGCACATAAAAATTCACAGCCGAGTTAGCCAAAGAGATCAACGCACAAAGTGACGTCACATTTGAATTTCTAAAAAATTTCTCTAAAATAGGATATAAGTAGGATAGAATTCAAGATAAGGTTTGTTATACTCATATAACATTTATTAATAACAATGAAAATTACAATACTAATTAATATAAACGTGTGGTAGTAATTAGATAACTAAGGGCTTACTTCATTTACATTATTGATGAATTATTTTATCATATCAATTCAAACATATTA
Organism: Mytilus californianus; assembly: GCF_021869535.1. Classification (NCBI taxonomy): domain Eukaryota; kingdom Metazoa; phylum Mollusca; class Bivalvia; order Mytilida; family Mytilidae; genus Mytilus; species Mytilus californianus. Next base: position 22,120,130 of record NW_026262679.1, on the reverse strand, counting down.
ATCACCCATAGGAACTACATGGCAAGACAAAGTCACCAAACGGATCATAATGCATACTGGTTTCGTCCAACTGAAACAGCATAATCTTCCCCGGTAATTGTATTACTACATTTAAGTTCTATTATTATCTACAGTGAAATTTCTGTATATTTCATGTTTCGAAATAGTTAATTCTACAAATGGAAACAATAAGAATGAAAGCTGTCATTATTTTATCACATTTCTCTATGTCTAGATCAATATTCTCAGTTTTTTTTTATAAGTTGTACATTTGTCGACTTACCAAACAAAAAGTAGTCTTGTTGAATATTAACGTAAAGGTGCAACGATTATATTAGAGAAACAATTTTGAAGCCCATGCAATGATTTATCACAGACTTATAAATGGTTAAAATGATAAGGGTTTTCCATATTATATATATTAAATTTTTTCTTGTCTTCTTGGTGTTTATTTTGTGTCTATCCTTGTCTTTTTTGTTTGCTGGATTCTGTTATTTTTGTCGATGTTGGCTATGTCAGTTTATGTCATGTAAACGATGACAATAATGTGAATGTGAACATGTCAAAACTACTAGAATTTGTGAATTGATAATCAATATTTGTTTCGACTTAATAGAGTTTGAATTTCCCTTTGATATCTGTCGCCTCTCTTTTATGTATGATGTGCATAAGGGAACAATCATTTGATTTTCGGGGTCAGGAATTTGTACACCAAGTCATTTTCATTAACCAAAAAGAGAACATATTATTTTTACTTCTTTGAGCAAACATTTCTTTTTTTATTTTGAATGCAAACTTTTAGAAAGATCCCTGTTGATAGATCAGGTTGACAAACTGTTAATGAGTCATGCTGATGATGCGTGCAAAACTGTTTATAACTTTACCCTTTTTATAGATATGAACTTACATTTACAATTGCAAAATTTGCTGAATGCCTTCTAATTGATATTTTTTATTTTCCCAAAAAAGTAAACCCGAATGTAAACCTACTTGATATTGTCTATCTCTGTATGCAGTAGAGGTCTATGTAAGAAACTGGGTTTAGTTAGAGCCATATGAACCTTAACTGGACACTTTATCTGATTTGATAAACCTGTTCGGTCATCCATTCAGAGGCGCATTAGAAAACTACAATGTACCATGAACACACCGAGAATACCACATATACATTTACATCATTCACGAACGAGGAAATTTTAGAAAATCACAAATCCGTCCTTCTTTCCTATGCACATGTTGAAACAAACCGTCTTTATTCTAGATAACTATAATTCACAAAAATCCTATGAAAAACTTAATGATTTCAACTTTTCAATTGTCACTTTCCCATTTCTCAGCAGTAACATACCATCTGTCCCATCGTATCGCGTATACATATATCAATAAACCCGAAACGCCTTTGCATGTTCATAATATACGTACTTTATTTACATGAGTGTGCATCTGACACAAAAACTGCTGCAACAGGGAAAACGACACTACATAACGTTTACGTTCACCATCACAAATTGGTTGACCGATGAGGTAAATCTTTTTTTCAAATTACCAGCTGTATGTTTTTGCTGTCTTGATTAAATGTATTCGCTTAGCGAGTGATGCATGCATAGCAGCCGGTTCTTACCTTGTCGACGTACACAGTCTTTCTCCTTTTATTTCATGCTATTCCCTCAGTTTATGATCTTACCTTGATTTATAGCTTTTTAATAGATTTATGAGATTTAAACAGAGATAAACCACTGTTGCCTCTAATCCATTTAGACTATTGTGGATTAGCTGTTTCTTACATTTGGTTTGCCATCTGCTTTAAAACATTTGACTTCTTTGGATATTCAGCCATTTGGTATCAATCATTACAATATTCATCGTACATGAATCATCGAAATGTTCATATAATAAATGGTATTTTTTTATTCTTGGGATCAGGGCGGTCTTTTATTTCTTCATCATAGTCACTGTCATTTTTCAAAAGGAAATTTAAAAAAAACATCGCCCCAGTCAGGCCTGTTGCTCCTTTAGCAGGTCCTATGATATAGAAAGCTAACTTACAGGTCACTTCATGCTTTGAGATATGAAATTAAAAAAACAACTCTTTAATGATTATTTCTTAAATCTACCACTGGGTGTGATGAGAGGAATGCCAAAAGTATAAGACAAAACAACAGTACAATCCCAACCAGCAACAACCACCAACTCCTTAAAGAAAACAGACGTACAAAGACATACATCAAGAAACAGTATATGCGTGCGCGCAAAACTCTATTTACTTATATAGACGATATTTCGTAAGTTAGACACAAAAGATCTGCATAGTCGATATGCCAACACCTGTTCATTTTGAGATAAAATAGTTAGAGGGATTGATAACCAAGTTAATAAATTTATAACTACCCCTTTCTTCTATTGAATTCCCCGGGAAAGTTATATCTAGCGTTGTAAAAAAAATTCCCTGTAGCTCGTACTGTATAAAGGGTTCAAAATGACTAATATTACGTTTTCTGATTTGGTTCTCTAGAATGAGTACTTATGATGAACAATTGAAATTTGGTGTACAATTGCTTCTGTGTCCAAGCATCTCAGTTCCAAAATACAATTGTATATGACCAATTGCACTCATCAATCAATAATCCATTTAAGAGTTTTTAATACACTTGATATACTAAGATTTCCGATAAAGAAGAATATGAAGAAAAAACAAAACAAAATAATTGATGTGATTATGAATGGAGTATTTATAATTGACCTTTAATGATAAGTATTCTGTTGCACTAGCATCAGTTCATTTTAGTTTCATTTAGTATATAAGGTTAATCTACGCCGGTCATAAATTTGCGATGTTAGCATTTATACATTTTACTCGCCAACGTTCACATTTAATCATGAAGAAATGGACTATTTTCTCTTACATATACAAAAATTTAGAAGGCAAACTGTTTTGTCTATCTCCTTAGAATTTGACAAAATTAAATTAATCAGTGTTTTCTGAAAACTGATGAAAAACTAAGTCAGTGATTTTTTTGTTCAAGTTAACATGGACTAATATATCATTCAATCAAATAGCTGGTCTTGACTTTTGAGCAGTAGAGAACATCGTGTTAAAAAATCAATATCTCATATCGCATTTAATTTGCATTTTATGAAGAAACCAGTTGTTTGTATTTTTCATCCTTAAAAGCTCTTCGGTCGCACGAAATTTATTAAAAAAAAATGTAAAATAACAAAAATACCGAACTCCAGACAAAATTCAAAACGGAGAGTCTTTTATCAAAAGGCAAAATCAAAAGCTCAAACACATCAAACAAATGTAAAACAACTGTCATATTCCTCACTTGGCACAGGCATTTCCTTAAAGTGTTGTTTTCATTTTATACCAATCACCAATCAAAACATGACATTTTTTCACAAGCTGACGACAAAGCTTCATACATTACAGAAAAGACGTATATCTTTAGATTCTGTAGTAGCAGTTCCAATGATTCAAGAATGACACTTAATAATAGTAAGTTGTATCACCTCCCCCCACTAAAGAACCAAACAAACTCCTGGTTTAAGAAGTCTGTATAATATATGTGTTCGTTTTATATATTTTACATTTTTTACAAATAAAGATGTGAGTTCATCGTTTGCAATGTAATTAACATATTTCGTTTTCTGTAAATAAAAATCTCTCAGACTCTATGGGTATCCTAAGCGTGTCCAAAACATCTGTTAAACGAGATATACTTGCATCATTGCGCAGGCATATTATATCTTTTAAATCTTGGTTTAGATGTACCTCGGTGAGTAATCATCATAAATAGGATTTCGCCTTTCTCCGCTCGGCAAAATCACAGGGGTCACGACTCCTAACCCTGACTAAAATTCTGGATCTGCCCATGGGTACAAACAGATTAGCATCAAAGCAAATATACATGGGTAACGCCTTTTTTAAAGCCATCTTAACTTATACGCAGGTGCTCTTCAGTGATCAAGTCAGATGAAAAGAGTTGATGAATATGATTTTATGCATCACTGACTTCTTCAAATCTAAATTGAAACTTGAACATCAGGACTTGTTTTCAAGATGAAGGAGAATTGTCATTTTTTAAAATCAATTTCTTGCTTCATTCACAACGCAGTATACTGTTACAGTAGTCAGCACTTCTGTGTTGACATGCATTATTATTGATATTGTGATATTTATGATTCAACTGCTTACAAAACTTAAAATGGTTTGAAATACAAAGCATGTTCAACCCCAGGAATAGATTACCCTTGCTGCATTTGGAAAAACTTTTCGGAATTTTAGGCCTCCAATCCTCTTCAACTGTGTACTATATTTGGACCTTTAACTGTTTGAAAAGCGTCATTAATACGTCTTTTATAGACGAAACACACATCTGGCGTACGAAATTATAGGCCTGGTTTCTATGTGAGATTTTATTACAGTATTAGTGTAGAATGTAAAAAACCAGTACATACCTGCTTCAATGATTAATGTTTATTCTGGTACCAATATTTGTCTATCTGTATTGATCTTAAATTTATCATTTTGTTCAGTTGTCATGTGGTAGATATTAACTTGAATGAAGAATTATCGTATTTTGATCTAATAAACGAACCCAAAAGCTAGATTATCATTGTTTGCTTTGCTAAGGGTTTTTAAAATACCAATGTTCATTTTGCTAAAGGTGTTTAGATTATCAATGTCCATTTGACTAAAGTCTTTAGATTATCAATTCTCATTTTGATAAAGGCTTTTTTTTAGATTATCAATATGTCTTTTACGTCAACATATAACAACATATTCATATAACTTTCGTATATTTTTAAATGTTTCGATTGAGGAAAATGTTTGACATCTAAAAATCATTCCTTAAACACAGCCCTTATCATCTTTACTTTTATACCTAGACATGTATAGCATATTGCGGTTGCTTTCGTGTCCTTCTAATGTTATTTGAGGTTAACCCTTTATGTTAACGCATGTCTATGACGATTAATATTGCAATGCATGATGAATAAACAGGTCACAGAAATATCCTGGTTGAACTAGGTGTTTAATCCTGATATCTATGATGAGTTTATTTCTTAGGTTATATGCAATGAATGTACCCTTCTATTGTCTAATCGAAGAGACGTACATTTCATTCATGGAAGAAACGAAGGGAAGTATTTTTATTTTGCGTGAATGTAATGTTTCTATCCTAAATCATCTGATCACAAGTTGAAAACCATGTTAAACCTCAGCACTAAACATATAATTTAATTTCACAATTATATCATTCCATGAAAATTCCTTCTGTCCGTAAACGATGCTGAACTAATTTATATTCTAACGCATACAAATATCGTTGCTGAAATATTAGAAGATTTTTCGAAAATATATTCACCCCTTTCAATAAAATAAACCCATTAGAACTGGTTGCAGATTAAGACAAAATACTGAACAAGTGCCAATTATCCCTTTTCATTATCTGCACTAAAAAAAAAAAAAAAAAAAGAATCAACAACAATAGAATGTTCATACCTATGGCATAGATAAGTAAGAAATGGCAGGAAAACTAAACCACGATGCAATCACTTTTCATAATTGTTGTCAAAACATAAAAAATAGTATTCATTCCTTTATAGACAATTTTATGTTAATTAGAACTAACACATATAATGAAACAAGGTTTGGTAGGTCATTTATCAGAAATATATCGATAAAGAATAGCCCAAAAACACCTGTTGAAAGACAAAAAACTTACATATATTGAAACAAAATTAGACTGAAAATTTCAAATTGATCATGTTTTTAAAAGCCTAAGTTATCGTTTATATTCTGTGCATATTTGATTTCTGTTGCTCAATATGGAGAAATTGTAATGAAGATGTAATACAAACACGTACTGTAAATATATTTAGAGAGCTAAAATGGCTAAATTTCGAATCTAGAAACCCATATCATAAATTTATTCTTGTTCATAAAATTCTAAATAATAAAGCACCTTATACCATTAATGAACTATGTTGCCCAATTATAGACATACACAGCAGAAATTGAAGATCTTCTACGCAGCCATAATCTAGGTGTCGTCAGGTAAAACACTAATTCGATGAACAAATCGTTCACATATAGCTCTTCAATACTATTAAAAGAAAATGACCGTGTGTAGATTTTATAACGGTAAATGATATGTGTTTCCCTCGGTTTTGGTTTGTGACCCGGATTTGTTTCAGTTGAATCGATTTATGACTATTGAACAACGGTATACTACTGTTGCCTTTATGTAACCACTCTCTCGTGTTTTTTTAATGTTTTTGCATTGTATAATTTTTGTTTTCTTGTTCTACAGAAAATCATTTAGTGTGAATGTTGTATTATGTGTTGAAAAGTTGTAATCTTTGTAATACATGTACATTTTTTTGTGAGGGACTCAGTGTAGATTAGTGAATGCTAGTTGAGTGATCCTCTTTAAATAAAGTAATTATTTCTATTATTATAGCCAAATATGAAAAATAAATGTATTTTAAAAACAGTGAAATATCTTCACATATTATCATTGTTGTAAAACTATTTTCTGTTCATTTTTTTAGTCTAAACAGACATATCTATTTTTGAATCGGAGTTTTCACGCGAAGACAATATTTTGATATTGAAAGATTTTTTACAATAAGTACGTTACCAACATACATTTACACAGCTCAACTCAAAGTAGTTCTTAGTGCGCTATTAACTTTCATTTCTTTTTTCGGTTGCATTGCAATTTATGCTTTTAAGTCGGTAAAACATGTAATATTAAAGTTGTTGGCATATACTTTGACATTTGAAAAAAAAACACTCTTTGACTTCGATTTTTGGATTTGAATAGAGACGAGAATCCTGGTTTAAAGCTCTTTCCCTGATGTTCAGCCACCATGGTCCATACACTACATTATATGATTTCTGGGGAAAAAAATTGTCGGAAGGTCAACAATTTCCGAAAGTCTGGGTCTTCAGTTACATCTCAAACTGGGGTTAGTTTCAAGCAGGACAAGGTTCCTGTTGGAACTCTTCCGCCATTACTAGTTATCCACTCTGTTTCCCATTTACGGATGACTCGCCTTAGGCTGACTCATACTGCTACAAGACATTGTTAGCTCCAGTTGTGAGTTCACTGTAGACCAAGTAAGTTCAACTTTGACCGGCAGTTCCACTCCATTTATGGAGTCCTTTGCAAGGTATAGGTGGCCTTGGAATAATTCCTACCCTAAAATGTAAGTTATCCAACTTTTTGTCCTTACATTCTACGTCTTATCTGACCTTATGATGTTCAGGGAAGTGTTATATGTTCTTTTGTCCTTTCATCGTCCTTCTCTTGTGAGGATATGAAGGCGACAATAATTGTAATACCAAACTTCACGCATCTGCAAATGCTCGGATATTGGAGTTTGGTAACTGCATCTCTGTCTTAGAGAAGAGGGGCATGGATCCTCTTGTTAGTGCCGAAGGTGCTGGTTAAGGTGAGTCCGACGTCGAGTAGGATAATTAGCTCATAGGAGTGATGAGGAACAGTTTTGTCAGACGATGAACATGGTTCCCCTTCTGGTTCCAGCTGAAGGTCTCCGTTTGCGGTTGCTATAGTTGTTCCACGTGCCTTATGAATTGCATGACCATTCTGTAGTTTGCCATAGAGAAACTTCTCGTTTCGTCGTCAAGCCCTTCTATGTCTTATCCTCCTCATGGAGTTCTTACCCAATCTGCCTTCATGTCTTGCACAGGTTTAATTAAGGATGGTCGTCCAAAGGGTTACAATACTTCCCTTTTTCAAGTCATGTTAAGTCTGATTTTGCTTTCATTGATGAATCTATTGCAGACAATTATTCAAGTATGTAATTGGCTTTGGTTCCCTTTCTTTGTCAAAGAAGTTTAGAATCAAGAAAAATCTTGTATGAAATTCATAATTCTTCTTTTGGAACGTTTTTTCCGGTGTGTGATAAAGCGTTTTCGCCCATATTTGGGCTTAAACCTGTAGATTTTTTTAACCCATTCTTTTTTGGATAAGTCGGAGTCTAGTCTTAGGCTTACGTCTAATGTCCTTTGAACCGCTGAATATTTTTGTTGTAGGAACAAGCGCATGCTTAGAAACGAAAATAAGTATTACGATGATTTGAAGTATCCTCTTCTACAGGAAGATCAAAGACTTGGTGCTTCCCGACTTCTCCTCGTGCGAAATTTGAGCAATTTTACTATGTAAAAAAAGACAAGAGTTTTCGTAAAATTCTCTTCTCTCTGAGCCTCTAAAAGAATCTCCGTTGTTTTCTCCGCCAAAGAATGATTATTTAATTTTACATTGAAAATATTCGAAGAATAATAATAAGTAAGGCACTCCATACCACGAAGATAACTGTTCAGGTTTTTAATGACGTGAAGAAGGTTATCACCTCACATTCTCAGTGTAATGCATACCATAGCGAAGCTGCTAACCGATCAAGTCATAGCAAGGGGACAGCTGACCCCAAACCTTCATTATCTAGCGGTAAAAAAAGCAATAGTGGTGTAAAGGAAAAGCAGTGTAAGTGATTGTCCTGGCCCTCCGAAAGAACTGCCTCTACAGGAACAGGAGCATATCACCTATATACCTTTCCTTCTTGAATCAGCATTTCAATAGTACCGCATTTCAAAATCAAGACAAACAGCTCTATTAGAGCTTAACGCTATGCCTATTGTCCTTTCTATACCTCTATACCTTTTTTTTCACTTCTACCTTGATTTTTAGGTGATAGGGTCCGTTTTACACACCCAGTCCATATTTTTACATTCTTATCTTGACGATTCCCTTGTGAAATTGTTTTCTGTTCCCTAATGAGAATAAACAGCACGTTATCCACCTGATTCTCAAATTATGTAAGAAATCGGAGATTGTCCACCTCAATATTTTCTTTTCTTTGGGAAACATAAGCCCACAGATCTGGATCTCTTTTTTTCTTCAGAAGCGAAAGGAATGACTCTCCATATGTTATTGGACAGGTTAGATGATGAAAGTTAAGGCTTCGCAGTACAAGTTCGTCAATTTTTAAAGCTGATACGTTTTCTCATTTTATAATGGACATATTTTTTTCGGGCCGTTTCCTTTTTCGAACCATTTAGTGGTTTCTCAGGAAATTTTGGCATCTAGCCTCTCAGGTGTGGGTGGTTCCCATTACTTTTCTTTCTAGCACAATTCCTTATCTTTATTGGTGGTTAAATAGGGTTAACCTTCAAGTTGTATGAAATTTACCTTTGAATTTTCCAGAACCCAACCTGCAGTGTACACGAACAGTAAGAGGACCACATCAACGTTCTAGAGATAGTAACAGTTTAAATGTCTCTAAATCATTTCATTGTAGAAGTTTTCAAGGACAGTATCTGTTAATAGCTACCGAAATTACAACCCAGATAGCAGATTTACAGAATCAGGGGGCCTCATTCAATGTCCCTTTACCTATTCTGTAGTTAAATTTTGAAATAGTCTACAAACAGTCTTATCAGTGAGACATGTTCCAGGGAAGCATTTCTAATAGCAGATGCATTGTCTATTTGTCATACTCTAGTGGCTTCAGAATGGGAATTGCATCTAGCTGTTTTTAAGTTTTTATTCTTAACTGAGATTGCCCTCCGATAGATCTATATGTTACTTGACTAAATCACAAGCTACAAACTTGGGTTTCTAAAATCTCAGATCCGAAAGTGTTAGCAGTAGATGCAATGTTCCTTCCATTAAGGGGTTGTTCGACTATATGTTTGTTTCTTTCCGTCTACTTTGCTAAAATTGCTACAAAATGGCTCATTAATCTGACATGGCCAATGCAGTCTGTTTTCGGATCTTCTTCAGCTGTCTTGCACATGGCCGCTTCAATTTCCCTTGTTATCAAGGAAAGGAAACTGCATTGTGGTAACTACGTCTGTTCGACTAACAAGGTTTTTTTTCTCTTTCTTTTGATACATGACGCAGAATGAAAGAAATTGGTAAGTTTTCAATTTTGATAGTATAAAAGCGGTCTTCAGTTGATAAGTATTCAGTATCACTACTGACTTATCCTCCTTTCTTGTTAAATTTTCTTTAAAAGGTTCCGCACTGATTGTCAGTCCTGTATTACCAAATACAGGTAAAAAGAAACTATGTCCTATGAGAACATTAGGTCTTGAGTTGTCCGTGTTCTCAAATTTCAGGAGACAAGATTTGAAAAAGACTTTTTTTTTTAAATTAAAAAAGGGAGCCATAGAGCTGTCTTCAAAATCCGTGTATTCAAGGTTCTCAACTATAGTTCATATGGCTTATAGCTCTATAGATCAAATTTGTCTAAGAATCAAGATAACGCTCATAAGGCTACAGTTATAACGTAGCTTCTTCTTTGAATATTTTCAATTCTGCTGTTCGATGCCTGAAATTTTATCAGCTGATTATTGGAGATATGAGATTACATTCATTCTAGTTATCTCCAAGCAATGCTAAATCATTCAGACACCCCTTTGGTTTCAGCGCAGAAAGTAATTTTTCCTCCTTGTACTCAGGTGGAATTTAGCGCTGCATTCGCTGAATTCTGATTTCTAAATTTAAGATGGTGACGTATTTATTGGAATAAAAACTAAATTTTTATAATCAACATTGGGTTTTGTAAAATAAATACTTACCATCATAAATCAGAGGTCAATTCGTCTTCCCTTCACCTTCTTTTGATATTGTTATGTTTTGAAAAAGTGATGAAAGTAGTGGGCGGACATGTGCAACTTTGGTTTGAGGTTGAGTAGGTGGAAGTTCCTTTTTATTGTGTGCTATTCCGGTTTTTGTGAGCTGCAAGGAGAATTTACATCTAAATGTGTGATTGCAAGTATACATGTTCACAAACAAATTTTGATTTAAAAAAAATAAATTTCTGTTGTCAATGAGAAGAGCGGCATGCTCGAAACCAAATTTAAAAAAAAAGTTGATTTAGAAAAATTGTATTATGTTTAGAGGTATAAAGGACATTCCGATAGTTAGTGTATGAACTGGGCTTTAGATTTGTATGTATATTATTTTCCATTTTTTTGTGATCTAAGAGTGTTTTCCCTATTTCATCAACTTTATTACCGTGTATTGATTTTGACTTTGATGGATGGTCATATTGACAATCAAACGACATTAACTATTTTTGTCGGGATTATGATAGCAACCTCATCATATAATGTAAATAAAATAGAAAGGAATACCCCAAGATACTACAATTATCTTTTGCTTAAAGTATTAAAATAAGTGTAAAAATATAATTGAGACGGTTTTTTTTTAAATATCTTGGCCACCCTCTCCCTTTATCCCCCCCCCCCCCCCCCCCCACACACACACACGCGCGCGCGCGCGCGGCCGCCGGTATGTTCCGTCACCACTTTAGTAAAGGTTGTATTGCATGGCACACTGAATTAATTAAAAGTTTTCTTTTTGTTTTTTTTAAATATGCCGACTGAGAAAAAAAAACATAAATTGATAAAAAAATATGGAAAGTGTATTACGATGACGGCAGAAACTAATTGGGTTTTAGCGAGGAAGATGTTTTACACGAAAAGTTGAAATTGTTGACAAATCCAAATAAAAAGTCTTGTAAGAAGAAGACAGCTTTAATACATTGTGGTAGTTTTATAGTCCATTTAATGTCAATTTGAGGTTAACCCTTTCGCACCTTTCATTGTTATATATTATTTATGTATCAAGACGTGATTATTAACTGAAATTTGGTAAATATGGTTTTCAAAATTTAAGCTGTACTCTCATTAACCCGCGTTCAGTATTCATAAAAAATCACTGACATAGGAGCCGGGGATGGGGCAACAAATTGCCCTTCAACTGTGTTTTGCCTCCCCGGCCCTTTTTTACGAAAAAATATTGAAAATAAAAGAGGACAGTGACTAACTTATAGAATGTTAGACTTTTGAAAATTGAAGTCTTCTAGTCCTAAGCAACTGATATTTTGAAATGTATTACGATCAGTGGCGGGTCCAGAACTTTTTATAAGGGCCCCGGCCCTGGATCCGATTTTTTAAGTGAAATGGACCGTGAGCAAACAGTTCAACTGCTTATTCTTCTGTAGCACCTGAGTTCAACCACGTTTTTGGCGGGGTTCGTGTAGCTCAAACTTTAGTTTTCTATGTAGTGTTTTGTGGATTTCTTCGTCTGCTCGTCGATTTCGCTTTTTGCTATGGAATTGTTACTTTTTCTTCGACTTGTGAGTTTTGAATGTCCATTTGATATTGCCCGCCTCTTTTATATATTTGATATGAAATGATCATTCGACATCTTCAAGGATTTTTTGTCCAGAAAATTTTAATTTTAAGACTTATTGATAGAAACTTCCAACTGGACTTTTGTATAATGTATAACAAGGTTGTGACCTTGAAAAAGGTAAAAGTCAACCCAGGTGACCTTGGGCAAACCAAAAGTATAGTTGCTTTTGGTACTCGTTTCAAGAAAAATGCCTATGAACCATATCTTTTCTGAATCGGTGTTTAATAAGCTTATAACACCAATATTGACCTTCTCGAAACCGGATGTAGTCAATTATCTCCTATATCTTATAAAAAATACATAAAAATCATATATTTCTAGAATTTGAATAAAACAATCTTCCATCGATGACATTTATTAAACCAGAAGTAGCTTATTATTTCTCTCAAGTGAACGTCTTTAAAAAACATATTATCTTTGGAATCAGTTTAGATAATAATATTTTGACACCGTAGAAGGGGTTTTATGTAAATCTGCAATTGCTTATTATTTCCATTTTGATATAGAACTTTTCTCTTTTTTTTTAATAGTCAATTATCTTCTATATTTTATAAAAAAAATACATAAAAATCATATATTTCTAGAATTAGAATAAAACAATCTTCCGTCGATGACATTTATTAACCCAGAAGTAGCTTATTATTTCTCTCATATCAAGAAAACGTCTTTAAAAAAACATATTATCTTTGGAATCAGTTTAGATAATAATATTTTGACACCGTAGAAGGGGTTTTATGTAAACCTGCAATTGCTTATTATTTCCATTTTGATATAGAACTTTTAATCAGGCTTGGTTTAACTTTCTTCTTACACCAAGTGACTTTTAAAACCGAAAGTTGTCTAGAATTTATTTTTTGTTCCGTCACTTTCTTATCAACAAATGTGAATTAAGGTGAAAAGTCCTTCAATTGTTCTCTCCTCGTGGTTGACTTGGGTAAAGAAATATGGTTTGGATTCTTTGGAGCGCTAGTAAAACCCTCGCAAAAGTAGGGCTTCCATTTGGTTGGGCGAGATGTTTAAATTCGCAGCCACTTCCAGTCAAAATAAGGACGTTAAATCCGATACGTCATGAAGAGGGTAGTAAAGGGTTATTTTCGTGCAACGTGATCGCCGTTTTTTACTAATGAATGGCTTCGCGGATTATTCAATGTGAAGAGTCAAAAATTAATTTTATGGTTCAATAAATTCAAAATAAATAATAGCCATTCATTATAAATAAATTTCTATCAAAAATAAGGCTCAAAGAGCTTTTTATATTATTTATATTAACAATAACAACGTACACACATGTTGGCGTATGAATACACAACGTCAGAGTGGGCGTGTCGCCATAATAATTGACAACATTGAAAATAAAGGTAACACTTTTAACCAATCAGAAGACAGTAAATACACCAAATTTATTTATTTCACGTTCAACGTGTATTTACTTTTTTATTTGACGTTCTGTCGTGCAAGACAGGTGCCTCGTTCAACGTGTTCGGCTTATTCAATTTTACGTGCATCGTGATTTTCAAATGCTTATTTTGCGTGCTCGGTATTTTTTAAATAAAATTCAAACACTTGGCAGGAATCGTCAAGAAAAAAATGGATTTAATTTTGTTTTTTGATAAAGCGGAAAGGCATTTGATGTTGTTTCTTATCGATTTTGCATTTTGATAGTTAAGAAGAGTGTTGTATACTTTTTTAAAAAGCCGTACACCATATATATCATAAATGTGTATACTAAATCGGGAATATCAAGTAACACAGAGAATTTATATATACAAGAAGACAGTGACTCAGTCACAAAAGGTTCACATCAAAGTCTTTATTTTTCGTGCAACGTTCATGACAGAAATTATTTTACGTTCAACGTGAAATTATGTCTTATTTCACTTTTTTTTTTCGTGCAAGCACCCCCGTTTACCTACCTCCATGAAGAGAGAGTGCCACGCTTTCTGCAACTAAAGAACCATTAAAACAACTTTATGAGGTTTTCGTACGTGTCCTTGCAAGATTAAATATCTGTTCCTTTCCATTATGCCCTAATTTTAAGTGGCAATTCAAATTTCTCGCCAATCATACCGGTCAATCCTCAATTGCAGGACCTTTTATGGCAAATTTGTTCGCGTCCAGAACATGTATGGCATAGTTGAAACTGGACGTAAAACAAATAACAACCAGTCTATCAATTAATTGTTCTCATAGATATAATTGGTTTTTAATTCTTAAAAATACTTGAATGTGATTGGTCCTTTGAAATTTCTTTCCTGATTTACATTGAAAAACCATGTTACCAGAACTACTTTCGTAATAATGTAAACAGTGTGATATATTCATGCGCGATACACGATAACAGAAATTTATTGACAAAAGTATTTGGGTTGAGAACAGAGACATATAATACAATATTATTATATGTCTCTGTTGAGAATTATAAGGATAAAATACATTCTTTTCAAAGGTTGTTAATTTATAAACACGGCCGATAACTCACATTTTTTACATAACCTCCTTTTAAAAAAAGCAAATCAAAATTATTGAACTCCAAGGCAAATTCAAAAAAGGAAAGTTCATAAAAACTGACTAATCAAACGCTATAAATCAATGGAACAAGTCACGAAAAACAACTGGCATATATCGGACTTGGAACAGGCAGTTTCTTATCAATAAATGTGAATTTAAAGGTGAAATGACCTTCAACTGTTCTCTCCTCAAGGTTGACTTGAGTAAAGAAATATGGTCATCCCTTTGATTATTTAGAGCGGAAGTAAAACCCTCGCAAAAGTGGAGCTTCCAATTGAATGCGCGAGATGTTTAAATTCGCAGCCACGTCCAGTCAAAATAAGGACTGCGATGCGTCATGAATGAGCTCTAGAACAATTGTCTCTAAAACAATTGTTGGTGGGTTAAACTTGGCGTAAAGCTAGCTAAACCTCCCACTTCTATGACAGCTGTTTATAGTTCCGTTAAATTTACAAAATTGGGTAAGCAACGAACACAGACATTAACATTAATGTGACAATAATTGTGATCCAGCAGTCAAAACTGTGTAAACATAGATCACCTGAGACATAAAACACAACTGACTAAAAAATTCAAACAAGCAAATTAATCTAACAAAGACGCCAACAAAAAAGGAGTTGTAAATAGTAATAACTCATCATATATACCAAGACTAAAAACTTGGACGCCAGACGAGCGTTTCGTCTACAAAAGACTCACCGGTGATGTACATTAGACAATGACGTCACCAACAAAAAAAAGTTTTTTGTCATTGATAGTACATATTGTATACTTTCTGGATAAAGTAATGCTGCGTTCACACGTAATTCGAATTCGATTTGCATTAACTAATGCGAATTAGTTTAATTTGCATTCGAAACGTTTAACGTCCGAACGTAAATTTTAATACGAATTGCAATGCGTGTCAAATTCGCTTTACTGTCCGAACGACGTTAACTTTAATTCGCATTATCAATTAGTTAATTATAATTTAATTCGAATTACAATTTAGAAAGTGTTCACACCACAGTTTAATTCGAATTAAAGCGAATTAATGCCTCGTTCACACGTACATTTAATTCGAATTGAATTCGAATCGAATGCGAATCGAATTCGCTAATCGCGTTCACACACTCTTCTTTTTTAATTCGAATTGATTCGAATTGGCTAAATCGCATTATCCAATTCGAATAAGAAATGCGTTTTTGTTAATACGAATTAAAAGTAAACGTCGTTCGGACAGTAAAACGAATTTGATGCGCATTGCAATTCGAATTAGAATTTACGTTTGGACGTAAAACGTTTCGAATGCGAATTAAACTGTGAACGCAGCATAACTTATTCGCATGAACGAAAACGCATTTCTAATGCAAATTGGATAATGCGAATTAGTCAATTCGAATTCGATTCGAAATAAAAAAAAAAAAAGGAGAGTGTGTGAATGCGATTAGCGAATTCGATTCGAATTCAATTTGAATTAAATGTACGTGTGAACGAGGCATAAAAATTAAGTAAATGAAAATACAAGGTTTAACAAAACTTTGAGTGCATTTGGCGAGTAAACACACCAATGAAATCTAGAACAATTGTGTCTAATCCTATTAGAAAGTCATAGTTAATTAACTAGTTTTGTAGTACTTGTTTTCCAATATATCATCTTTAGCAAACATGTCTATCTTATGTACATAGGCATTCATTTATGCATAACAAAAAACTTCGTTCATGATGGTGTACAAACAAGTTATAAATAAACTCTTACCATGATTAAAAATTTGTACGCCAGACGCGCGTTTCGTCTAAAAAATAAGACTTATCAGTGACGCTCGAAAAAAATAAGTTGAATAGACTAAATAGAGTACGAGGTTGAAGTGCGCTGAGGACCCAGAATTCCAAAAGGTTTTGCTAAACACGTTTGAGGTAATCTATTCCTGTGTAGAAAATCCTAAGTATTTCGAAAAATTCAAAGTTTAATAATTATGACCATATCAATGATAATTCATGTCAACACAAAACTGATGACTACTGGGCTGGTGATACACTCGGGGAGGAAACATCCACTAGCAGTGGCATCGACCCAGTGGTAGTAAATAAACTCCATCGATACCATAAAATTGAAACATTTGTTATCAATGTCATGCTACAAATGTTAAACCTTATAAAAAAACTTGGGATAAAAAATGTTCGTGGTGCTGTTAATTGTACAATTAATTTAAACTTATCGATCCTTTCATTTGTTCTTAAAGGTTATCTATTGAAATTGACTTTATTGGTAATAACATTGTTTTCTCAAACTGCTTATAACGACTTTATACTAAATCCATTGCAGGTGCAGTTATTGATATTTTGGTCTGGAAAAACATGGTTTATAAATGAGTGGAATTTGGTTTTGTAATTGTATTGAGTTATTACGAGAACTCTTAAATCTCGACTTTGTGTCTTTTGTCTTTTTGTTAGTTGTTTTTGTGCTTGGCATCAATACGGTGTGTCAAGTCCTTTCCAATTGATTTGTACAGTTTATAAAAAAAATAAATGGATGTAAACAATTATAGCGCACTGTATGGCCTTATTTCTTGCTGTGCAAAGCCACTGTCTTCGGTTAGGGGAGGGTTGCGCGTTCACAAAGATGGTAAACCCCTCAAAATTCTAAAAAAATCCCTGGCCCAAGTGAGGAGCATGTTATCCTGTGGGTGTCGCTGGTTTCTGTCTGTCATCATTGTTTACGTACAAATCCAGTCGTTCGTATTCTCTTTAATTGTTTCAAATTTTGTCCTCTTTGGGCTTTTATAGCCTTCTTTATTTTATGGGTTTTGCTCATTGTTAAAGGCCGATGGTTTTTGGTGAATAGTTTTCTCATTGGCAATTATACCACATCTCCTTATTTCTATATAGTTATTTTTTAAAGACTACTAGAATACATTAAGACAAAATATTGATCAGATTGTTTTTATTGTCCAATATTCTCCCATGTACAATGTGTTGGATATTCAACTAAAGCGAAATCAAATGGTGGCCAGTATGGTACTGTATTATTCCATATTAAAACATGATGGACACTATAATGCTGTACACAATCTCCGTACAAACAAAGGTTGCTTTCACTGAAATGAAAAATAAAGAACGGTTAAAAATCTGTCAGATTTGTAGTTTTTAACATTCTTATACCAAATTATTCTTTATGTGTCTGTTCCTAGTCAGAAGCCTTTAGTTTAGTGATTGTCGTTGGTCGCTGTATGCCATTATTGTTGTTAGTTTATTGTTTCTAGAATAAATCAGACCGTTGCTTTTCTCTTTAAAATTATTGTACATGTTGTCATGCCTGAGCCTTTTATAGCTTACTATACGATATAGGTTTTGTACATTGTTGAAGGCTGAACGGATACATTTAGTTTACATCCTTGTCCTTTGGTCTCTGGTCAGACTGTCTCACTAACAATCGTACCACACATCTCCTCCTTATTTTTGTCTAAACAGTTTGAATATTGTTTACAGCATGGACAAATTTAAGTATGTTATTTTTCCTAATATTTTAAAACTTTAAATTTTAATGGTAAGTGTGCATCATATTGTATAACTACAGGAAAGGTTGAAAACGTATGATGTTATTTTAATGCGCAGAACAGTTTCAAGTAACCTCATGTGTTCTGATCGGAACATCACATTGACGTCAAAATCTTTTTTTTTTGTTTTTAAAAATTCACATTTACGTATCAAGTTTTGAAGCTGTTTCACACGATCATTTAACGGAATAAAACATAATCCATTTTTGTAATGATACATTATGGTTATTTTGTTGTACGCTATAATATAAATAAGAGATTGTCTCTGTCGTACTATTCTATGTATTAATACATAATGTCATAAAAGATGAAGACAATACGAACTAAACGAGTGCGTTTTCCCAGTAAATTTGACATTCAAAAACTGATAGGGCTTAATTCATTTACAGTTCCGATGAAACATTTTTTGTGCCCCACCTACGATAGTAGTAGGTGTATTATGTTTTCTGGTTCGTTCGTCCGTCAGTTCGTCCGTCCGTCCGTCTGTCTGTCCCGCTTCAGGTTAAAGTTTTTGGTCAAGGCAGTTTTTGATGAAGTTGAAGTCCAATCAACTTGAAACTTAGTACACTTATACCTTATGATATGATCTTTCTAATTTTAGTGCCAAATTGGAGTTTTGACCCAAATTTCACGGTCCACTGAATATAGAAATTATAGTGCGAGTGGGGCATCCGTGAACTATGGAAACATTCTTGTTATCATATCGATTAAAACATATACACTACCCACGAACATTATATATGTAAAACACCAAGTAATCAAATAGTAAATACTACGTACGGGCATCGTCCAACTGGAATAGCCTGAAACTTCCCTGGTAATTGTATCACCCTGTAATTTGTATCATCTACAGTGATGTTTTGGTATACTTCATGCCTCGAAATTCTACAAAGGTAAACAAAAAATATAAGCTAGCATATTATTATTATTATTATTATCATTATCGTATTTTTCTATGTCTTTTTCATCCTTCTCAAACGTTTGAAACATTTTATTTTTTTTTTCTTTTGGTTCATGTCTAAACAGAGAATTCGTCTTGTTAAATATTTACAGCATGCTTATAGATAAGAGACAAAATCTTGTCTCCAAGGCCCTGATTTAACTCATACTTGTCAGTGTTTGATCCGACGTTAGAAACCTTAACCTAGACAGATAAACATATCAATCCTGACAATTGATGAAGACCAGAGTCGATAAAGTTTTCCTTTAAAAGATACTGCAAAACATCTGCTTTCTAACACAATACAGATCTGGAATGCAGTAATGATATCAATATGTAGAAAAACCCAGAAACGACACGTATCAAATAAACAGGGGTTTTCCGGATTAGATTTATTTAAGGATGTACTTAGGTGAAATTAAAAAAAAATCTAGAATTTAGAATTGATACTATAAGTCAGAAGAGCATTAGTTAAGGAACAAAATAAGCTAAAAATATTGATAGGTTATGCAACACCTTTTTGAGATAATTAATTTTTACAAAATGGAGGGAAAAGGCTGACTCGGACTTTTACCTTATATTTGCATTGGTATTATTTGGGTCTCAAATCGAAAGAAAAGAAATCTAAAATCTGCTTAAATTTTGGTAAATGACCTTTTATGAGGTATTGAAGTATTATATGAAAAGAAAAATGGGTGTTATGGGGCAAAATATTAAAATTGATACTATAAGTCAGAAGAGCATTAGTTAAGGAACAAAATAAGCTAAAAATATTAATGGTTATGGAGCTCCTTTTCGAGATATTTAATTTTTTTAAAATGGCGGGAAAAGGCTGACTCGGACTTTTACCTTATATTTGCATTGGTATTATTTTGGTCTCAAATCGAAAGAAAAGAAATCTAAAATCGGCTTAAATTTTGGTAAATGACCTTTTATGAGGTATTGAAGTCTTGTATGAAAAGAAAAATGGGTGTTATGAGGCAAAATATTTTACCCTGTATCGTAGGAAAAAAACCAAGACGTCCGAACATCTGACAAAAATTCCTAAACCTTACCTAAGCACATCCTTAAGTTTTTCTTGATTTACGAGTTTGTTCTTGGTTTTTTTTATAGTCGATAACAGTGTTTTTTTTTCGTCACTGTAGACCAGTCAATTTAATAATCTTCTAAGTCTTTAGAATCCTACACATTTATATAAGCACATTTATATACTAGTAATGGACTTCTGATATAAGTAATGTTGATTTTAAGATAATTTATCCATTTTTGTGTTATTCATTGCTGAAATGTTTTGTCACGAACAGGTTGATGGAGAATCTTTTTGTTTTAAATGGTATATTGTTGCCTTTTAATAACTTATTGTGGAATTTTCTGCATCTACAACAATAACTTTACATATGGTATTTTGTTCATTTTAAAATCCAATGTTTACCTTTTGCTATTTTAGCTCTTATAACTATTTAGGGAGCTACCATTTGATTTTTAGGGGGGGGCGGGGGCTGGCTAGGATGAAAAATTTTGTCCTGCATTTTTTTTTTTAGTTGTAATCTCTGTCCTGCCTTTTATATTTGCCTTTTTTTTATTAGTTTATCCTGACTTTTTTTACATAAATTGTCATCCTGCCTTTTTTTTTTTTTGCCAAGTTGCTAATCCTGCCTTTTTTTTTACTCAAAACTCCTGTCCTTTTATAGTACCGAGTTATTTATAGTTCAAAGTTCTGAAATCCACGTAAACGAGAGGGTAAACCTCGATTATATAACATGCAAATGACGAACTATTTGACAATATCTTGTGAATAATCAGTGGGGACATTAAAATCTATATAGTTAAAACTTACGTTTGACAACATTGACAAACTTGAGAATTACGACCTGGTGGCGGTCTTTTGTGATCACGTACTTCTGAATTATTATTCGTTCGAGCAAATCTCTGTGTTGTTGTTTCCACTACTTCTGGGACTACTTCTGGGACTATTTGTGGGACTTTAGATTTTGGTTGGCTGTAAGTCCGCATGGCATCGCCATGCCATCTTTCCTTTTTGATAACTTTTGAAGCTTCACTAAGGATTTCTGTTTCTGACTGAAACAATCCTGGAAATAAATCATCCAGGTCGTCGTCATTTCCAATATCACAATATCCGAACACCTTGCCCTTCTGATTGTATTGTTTTCGCGTAGGTCTCCGTGCTGTTTGTCGTATCGGGACTATATCTGGAACAATTGTTTCTTTGTTTGTGTATGCCCATGCAACATGGTCATTCAAAAAAGTTGGAATATTTTGGGAATTTCTAATTCTTTGATTAGTCAATTGTCTTGCAAATTTATTTGGATTTCTTTGTCTTGAGTTGAAAAATCTTCTGTCCCTTTGTTCATTCCGATTTAAAAACAAATTTCTTGTCTGTCCATTTGAACATTTTATAATTTGTAGAAATAGTATAAACATTGTAACACACATATAAATTACATCCATTCTTATAATTACGAAAGAGAATATTCAAGTAACGTAAATTAACCTCTTTCACCTGCAAAATGATAATAATAGAAAATATATTAATAGAAAGACATATGTAATTTTTCACAACAGGCTAAGCGCTTCGTCTATGAAATTAAATTCTGATAAGCAATATGCTCCGTTTTATATGTAGGATAAAATAAACCCAAGAGAATATTCAAGCAAACAAAGGTTTTATCAAACAGATAGTAAAGTGAATGTTCATTATAGATCTCGCGTAACTGGCAAGTTTATGTTGTCATCAAACTTTAACGAACTAGTTTCCTTATTTTTTCATTAAATAAAAGCCGATGTAGAATAAATGTTATTGCGACACCTCCCCAATACCAGAAATTGTCCATTATGCACCCGTTATAGCAGGGACGACCAACGACTTGACATCAACACCAAAGTTCTAGATGAATTAAGGCATAAGAGGGCAACGACAGTAACTATTAATCGTTGCTTCTGACTTTGAAGGAACAAATAATATGTAATGAGGCAAAACTAGCTTTGTGATACACGAACCTCCAAGTCCTAATTATTATCTGCATCCTGGGAAGAAGATTAAATGATACATTGAAAAACGCATCATAAAAACCAATCCAGAAAAAGCGCGTTCTATGTACTGTCGGTTTTACAGCGGAGAAAACCACAGCTACACTAAAAATAATGTTGGATAACACCGTAAAAAAATGCTTGTAGAACTTAAAATGAAAATAGAATTCTGTTTCTTATGATTGATGAATATTACAAGGATGCCCCTTTTCCCTGACAATTTAGACATTTTTCTAATTATAATTATGTGAAGAAAGCTTTTTATACATTTTTGTTCGCAGTTTTTTTGCAGATCAATATACTAGTAGCAATCAATACAATTTATTTCATAAAGGCTGAAGAAAACTCGAACTTTCATATCTTACCAGAACAGTACTTGGACAAATATCCGTTTCTTTATTAAATCTCCTAATTTCAGTCTAGTTTTATATATCTATATGTATTTACCTCACTTGTGTGTCATACGATGATGGACATTAATTACATGAGACTGACATCAGGTGAACACACAGACAGTATTGTTGATCATTTCCGATTTGCCTTGGGAAATCCAATCAAAATTTCTATTTCATCGTGACAATTACATAAGACAAATTCAAAAATGTAAAAAAATGTGTTCAATTGTAAAAGTTGAATCATCAGTAGGCGCTCAAACGTTTGCCTGGACATTGGACAAAGGTAATGGGAAGGTTGTGGTGTGCTAATTATGCAGTGCGTGCAAATTATTATTTTTTGTCAAATTCAATAACAAGCTACATTAAAATTCATAATGGCATATATTTCTCCTTGCTCACGTCTAAGTGACACTATAGCTGCATTGAATTAAGATTTCCCTTTAGAAACCTTACAGTCTTAAGAGACAAACAGAAAACAACGTGCGGGGGTGATGCTGGAATATATCCAATACTGCACTTCTCGTCGGTTAGTGGCTAAATTTAACCATGGACAAGCCTTCATTGCTCAAACAATATACAATTGCTTTCCGGCCAAACAATCCACCCACAGAACTTACAGAATTTTTCAGTGGCCACTAAAATTTTAGGTGGACATTGGATTATTTTCGCTTGGTTAATAGGCTTAATCTTAACAAAGCAATATTCATTCACTACCGGAAATGTGCATTCTTTCTTTTAGATTAAGTTTTGTGATTAAAGGAGATGTGGGTATACGTCAATGAGAAAGCAACTGTGGTATATCATTCGATAACATTTTAATGATATAGGCAGATT
The DNA here is from genome assembly GCF_021869535.1 of Mytilus californianus. Classification (NCBI taxonomy): domain Eukaryota; kingdom Metazoa; phylum Mollusca; class Bivalvia; order Mytilida; family Mytilidae; genus Mytilus; species Mytilus californianus. Next base: position 22,096,630 of record NW_026262679.1, on the reverse strand, counting down.
TCATTCTGCACGTCAGATGACACATCTTTGGAAATAAACATCTGAAACGCCCAAGACCAATAGTTATGCAAGTCAAAAGTCATGATATGTCTCATTTATGTGGCAAGTTAAGAGTTTTGCAAATCAAAGAAATAAAAAAAGTTAAGTAAAGCATCATAATCAATTGAAATAAAAATAAGAAGATGTAGTATGATTGTCAATGAGACAACTCTCCACAAGAGACCAAATGACACAGAAACTAACAACAATATGTCACCGTACGGTCTTCAACAATGAGTAAAACCCATAGTCAGCTATAAAAGGCCCCGAAATGACAAATGTAAAGCAATTCAAACTAGAAAACTAACGGCTTGATTTATGTACAAAATAATGAACGAAAAAAAAATATGATATACATCAACAAACGACAACAACTGAATTACAGGCTCCTGACTTGGGACAGGCACATACAGAATGTGGCGGGGATAAACATGTTAGCGAGCGCTCAACCCTCCCATGGTAAAAAAAAAGCAACACGAACCCACAATAAATGGGGATGATGCTCCGTAAGGGTTCGGCATTTCTTATTCTTAAACTTAAAATTTTAATTATCATTTTCCTTGTTTTCTCCATTGTTATTGCACTTATTTTCTTGTTAAGTCCACATTCTTATTAATGCAATTAATGTAAAATTATTGTAAGTAGTAGGCATATTTCAGTGCAAGTTTGATGAAATTTATTATCGGGCTTAACTTGGTAAGTTATACAAAATAATGTTACTGAGCAAGTTACCCCAACCCCAAACTCGGGTGCATTGTATAAAATTCGACATGTCAACAAAAAGAATATTAATTTGCAATTATCATTTTAAGGACTATAATATTTATATGTTTCTGTTGTTATACTTTATTTTTAATTTGCTTGTTCTGAAAGCGAAATTGATATTACTCTTGGATATAAATACATGTATATACATCAAGATATATCCAAGAGTTATGGTAAAGATAAAAGTCAGTTGTTTGAGGAAATTGTAGAAAAAATATAACAATGATTTACAAATCATATTGCAATTATAATTCCCCTTGTTTTCACCTAACTACGTTTTTTTTCTCTGCTCACTTCCTTACAAAATGGCAAACAGGTGTCCTTGTCATTAATTTAATATGACATCAAATGTTAATAAACAATTATATCAAATTTAAATGATCCGCAAAACGCTTTTCTATTTGAAATTTTGGTAGTTTTTATTGTTCTAAATATAGATATTTTTTGCAAGTACATTTGATATCAGAAATTGGCAAGGCCATATAGTGGCCATATTATCTATTAAAATATCATTAAAAACTACCCTTTTCCGTACTGACATATCCCTTTAGTTTTTAATTTTCTCATTTTCAGAATTTTTCAAAATATGGTTTGAAACGTAGGAATTTTTTAAAATAAAGATTAAGAACATTAAAAATCGAATATTGGCTTCCAGATATTGCAAATCAGTCAATGAAGTCACAGAAAGAATGCTGGTGTTGAGATAGATCTGTTAATACTTTTTTTTGTAATTTTGATAGTATAACACTTATGGTGCGATAAAAACATGAACAATTGTTTTGTGTGATTTTTAAGATAGTTCAAATTCAAATTCTAATTTTAAATTCTTATTCGATTCCAATTAAAGCTCAAGGTCTGTGCGATATCACGATATTCTGCTACGTATTTATGTCTTTGGTTAAACGCAAGCAATTATAAGAAAATGCGGCACTCAAACTGGTCTTTTTAAATCCATAAAGCTATCAACCAACGCAGGCAATCAACCATTTTCCTTTAATTTTCATAAGTGACAATGATTTATTTTGTTCATTAAATAATTGATTAGTAACAGAAATATAGCGTGACATGATATGTGGAGATATTTTTCCTCTGTTGTAGGTCTAAGGTTGAACAGGTCTTACAAAAGTGACCGACATAGAATAAGAATTAAGTAAGCTATACATGTATGATAAGCTAAAACACATGTAAAATTTAGGCGTTATCTTACTTCCATTTTAAAAAAAAAACATATGCATTATAATAAAGCAGTAAATCAAACAAAACTAAAAAAAAACATATGTTACAGATTTATTGACCTAGTAACCTACATGTATATATACATGTCTTTATGTAAGATATCTTACATATACATATAGTAATAGATGGATAGTACGACAAGGTTGTCCACCAACTCGTTTATCATTATAAGCCTTTACTGCACGGATACAAACGGTATTTAAAATTTATGTAAACATTGCAAAGGGAAGAAATTTTGGAAAATACAAAAAATAACTTAAGACAATAGTAGACAAGGAGACATACTTAAATCGGGAGGAATGTGGTGAATTTGTTTCAAACAGACAATTTAATAAATGTAATGCAAAATTACTTTATAAAAAGCATTTACAATTCGCTTTCTATTTTTCGCAACTTATTTTACCAGTATGAACGACTATATACAAATAGGGAGATGTGACCACGACCACCTTTATTGGCAATGAGACAACTATATCCATCAAGACAAAAAAAATTGTGATGTGAACAATACAGGTCATCGTACGGCCTTCAAGATTGAACAAAAACAAGTCCTTATAGTAAACTATACTAGGATGGATGGCTGTTTAACGTCCAGTGGCAAATTAAATACATATTCAAGACGAGAACATGTTAGTGCGATATGAATATGAACCCTGCGTTTAACTAGACCGACACGCTGAGCCGAGACCAAAGAGGGGGGTTGCTGTAAAAGTAACCGTGGTAACAAAATTCAAAACAATTATAAAAAAAGAACAGTACCAACGTCATGATTGATACTTTTACAATTATCGAAAAAACAATTATGGTAGACGACAAGAAAGGAGTAGACAAACCACTTAATAGTAAAAATATTGAAAGAATACTGCAGTTGACTGGTTGTTGTTTCCTTTGCGTTAAGTGACACACGTTTCATACATATTCAGGACCATAACAAAATATCTATCAATACAATTGGTCGGTTCTGTGAAACTCTTATTATAAAAATTCCTCATATGTTCTGGTAGGCTTTAATTTACAAGAAATAGTTGCCACTGAACGTAAAGCAAACAACAGCCAATCAATTATGATATTCTTCCGGTATTTATATTATAAATACAATGCATATAAAAAAAGAAAATACACAGTGACCTATTATGCAGAACACGCAACTGTTTTATTCTTATTTACATCTATTGTATTGTTTAAATGATGAAAGATTATGTTATTTGATTGTTCGCTGTTTGCCTTACGTTCAGTGGCAAAAGATTAAATGCAAATTCAGGACAAAAAAAAATTAATCAATTTATGTAATAGGTAGATTCTGCAAAACAGATTACTGGTTATCTCCATTTTTTTTTAAACATCTCATCTTTTTATAACGATGATGATGATGGATGGCTGCTTAACGTCCAGCGGCAAATTAATATGCATATTCAGGACGAGAACATGTTAACGTAATATTATAAGTTATCTACGTTCATATCCATATCTACGGATATGAACGTAGATAACGAATTTATCCCCGGTCTTAGTCTAAATCTTGCGATTTTTAGAGAAATTCGACCACAAAGTTTAACGTGAAAGCAACGTTTTTTTCATTTTTTAAATATCTTTTATTGAAATCTGGGAATTTGACATATTTTTAACGGGGTGTAGGTAAAGACCTTTGGTAGAACCCTACAGGTAGACAAATATAAGACGTTTTTAAACTAGAAACAGAGAAACTGAAATGGGTCGAATTTGGCGCGTAATGTTGTGAGAGTTACATCATAAACAGTGTGACGTCAACGTGGGTCATTTGCAAAGCTAGGTCAGTAGTACCATTCATTGACAATGTGGCTGCATAGTGATGCATTTACTAAAATGAGTGCAAATAATCGATGTAATAAGATAAAATCGTTAGTGGATTACGTATTTAATTATATAGACATCATGGAAAATCTACAGAATTCGATATTTCATAAGGAACAACCATGGAACTAAGGAAAACGCGCGTGAAATTCCCCGATGTAATGGGTAGCAACGTCCGGGGATATGGGTTAGCAACACCCAGGGGCTATGGGTTTTGTAACGACGTGCGTTAACCAATCAAACTCCTAGAAATATACTAAGCCGGGGATAAGAATATTTACCGTTTGCTTTGTACTGGACCGACACGCTGAGCTGGATTTTTAACGTGCTAGTTCAGGGTAATAGTCCGCAGGAAGACATGTCACCTTACCCGAACACATTATTTTAAGTCCGAGCCGACCAGTCTTTGCTCTTACTCCTTAATGCGGCGTGCCTAGCGGAGAAGCAGCAAATTCTAGTGTTAAAGTCTTTGGTTTGATTCGACCGGTGTTCGAGCCCACGACCTCCCGCACTCGAGGCGAACACGCTACCATACACGAGACCACCGAGGCGGTATTCATCTTTTTTATATTATAATGAAGGAATATTATAATTGACTGGTTGTTATTTGTTGCAAATTCAGGACCAAAACATATGAACAATTTATACAAAAGGAAGGTTTTGAAAAACAGGCCACGGAACATCTATTCAATCTGTTGTATGAATGATGAAAGAATAGTAGAATTGATTTTTCGCCGTTTGCTAAAGGTTTCTTGCAAATTCAGGACCAAACAGATGAGCGAAATAGGAAGGTTCTACAGAACAGGTAACTGCTTAATTCTTATTTACATCTTTTCTACTTTTAAAAAATGGTGAAAGAATATGATAATTGATTGCTCGTTGTCTCTTCTCTATTCAGCGGCAAATATTTCATGGAAATTCAGTACAAGAAATAATAGCAATTCATACAATAGGTAGGTTCTGCAGTACATGTTACTTTAGCTCTTCTTCTTTAAACATATATTACATTTATAATACATATTGTGAAAGGCTATTATAATTGACTGGTTATTGTTTGCTTTACGTACAGTTGCAAACTCAGAAGCAGAACAAATAAGCAATCTGCAGAATAGATCACTGTATATATTCTTTTTAACATCTATTACTATTTTAACAGATACTCCGTGTTGTTTGCTTTATGTCAAGTGGCAAATATTGGACCATAACAAACGAACAAGCAATACAATTGGTAGGTTTTGCAGAACAGGTAACTGTATATATTCTTTTTTTCACATCCATTCTACTTATAGAATAAATTGTGAAGGAATATCATTATTAATTGGTTGTTGTTTTATGTTCAGTGGCAGGACCAGAACAAATGAGCATTAATACAATAGTTAGGCTCTGTAGAAAACATCACTTTATAAATATATATACATATATATATTTGTTAACATCTATTCAATTTATACTTTAAATGGTGAAATAATATTATAATTGATTGTTCGTTGTTAGTCTTATGTTCAGTGGCAAATATTTCTTGCAAATTCAGGACCAGAATAGATAAGCAATCAATACAATAGGTAGGTCCTACAGGAATGTTCACTGTAATCTTTGTATTACATCCTTTCTATTTGTAGTATGGTGAAAGAGAAACATCATAGAACAATGTTCTGAGTCCTACTGTATGGATGTGAAACCTGGAAAACAACCGAACAAGACAAAAAGAAATTGAACACCTTCCAAAACAGATGTCTGAGACAGATACTGAAAATAAGATGGCCCAATACTATATCAAACGAAAACCTCCACATAAGAGCTTGAACAAAGAAGCTAAGTGATGACATGATAGAACGGCGCTGGAGATGGATTGGCCATGTACTAAGGATGGATACCAACAGTATATGTTCAGTTGCACTGATATGGAAACCGGAGGGAAGAAGGAAAGTTGGACGTCCCAAAACCACCCGGAGACGGACTGTAGAGACAGAAAGAACATCACTCGGATGGAACAGCTGGGCTACAGCAAGAACAGCTGCTAAAGACCGTGTGAAATGGAAAAAAAATGTACCAGGGCCTTAAATGCCGACCGGCATGAAGAGGATAGGTGAGGTGAGGTGAAAGAATATTATAATTGACTGGTTGTTGTTTGCCTTAGGTTCAGTGGCAAATATTTCATGCATATTCAGGACCAGAACAATAAGAAATTAACACAATAGAAAGGTTCCGTAGAACATGCCACTGTGTGCACTCTTTTTGAAATCTGTTCTATTTTTGTATAATTGTTGAAAGAATGATTATATTTTATTGGTTGTTTGTTTTACGTTGTTAATCTTACATTTAATGGCAGGTGGTTCATGCAAATTCTGGACTAGAACAGATTAGCAATTAATACAAAAGGTATATCCTGCAGTAAAGGTCACTTTATATCTTCCCTTTATTACATCTATTTTATTTATAGTATAAATGGTGAAAGAATAGTGTAACTAATTGTTTGTTGTTAGTCTTATGTTCATTGGCAAACATTTCATGCAAATTCAGGACCAGAAAAAATTAGCAATTAATATAATATGCAGAGCAGTTTTGTTAAATTTCCGACCAGTTGTTGATTTGAAGGAACAAAATGCAATTCAGTGAGAATGTTTAATGTATGGTAACATGTGGAGTGAAACACTAACAGCTTTTAGGTGCTTTTTTTTAAGCTATGACCAGGAAGTAACCTATGCATAATGTTCTGTGTATATATAATAATATATATCGTTTGAAATGAGAATCTAAAAAAAAAATTACTCAAAAAATAATAAATTGCTTGACAAAAATAGTTGATTGTTTCTTCATTTAGGCATGATTAAAATAATTTCATTACATTTACTGGCCGTAGAGATCAAAATAAAACGTTCAATGATTGACAGGCAACCAAACAATATGACAAGTTCCAAAGCCAAAATGTTTCTTTTTTCTTTTTTCAAAATGTCAAACTAACAATTAGTCTTAGAAATATGATTTTTTTTATTAGTTATTGGCTTTGAACTAGCTATCAGTAACTGTGAGTACTCTCGGATCTGAACTTTGAAATTGTGTCTTTTTTATTGTTAGGGATGTATAAATACCCTGCCATGTACGGTCTGTGTTTTTGTTAGATGTTTTTCTGCTTTGTATAGATCTGAGAGTTAAGCCATTTTCAACTGATTTTTATAGTTTGTTCTTATGTTGTGCTGTAACCACTGTCCCTGGATAGGAGGGTTAGCACTCACAAACATGTTTAACCCCACCACAATTTTTATGTGCCTGTCCCAAGTCAGGAGCTTGTAGTTCAGTTACTGTATGTTTTTTTTTTCGTTATCAGCTGCTTTGTCAGTTATTTGGAAAGACACAGCTTATTATTCACAAATACAATGTACAAATGTGCATGCATTAAAATAAATTTGGAATGAAATTGAATATTTTATTAAAAATATGACAACAAAATAGCACAAAATATCACAGACTGCAAAAGTGGTAATTGGACATGGAAATTATATATAAAAACATTTACTGCCAGTTCTGACATTTTAATAATATTAATTTGTCACCTTAAAACTTTAAAGTAAATGTAAAGTAAGATTGGCATATATCGTGTGACTTTAGTGTACAGAAACCACATCTAATACATTGATTAATGAATTCATTACACATAGTTTGTTTTTATGACCTTACACAAGACATTGTAGTTTTCATATATGTTGGTATACAGAACCAAAATTTAAAATTTCTACAGGTATTTTCCCCGTTTAATATTATGTTTTTTTTTTTACATTTTTGAAAGAACATATTGATATTTCAAGAATCCCTCAAAATGATCTTTATTTAAAAATGACTTTCATTTCTATGATTTTGGACAGAATTTTAGCATAGAGGAGGCATAAGGAGAATAATCTTCATATTACACAATTCAAGTCCCAAGTTTAAATTTACTATTTTAATAATGAAAATTAATTTACATGCCAGCATAAAAATAAAACAACAAATAAAAATCTAATACTGTATGTCAAAGATCTTCATATAAATAATGGGACCTGCCCATGAACCAACATTAAATATTTAGTAAAGCTTTAGTTATTCAAGTATGAAATATTCTGGATAAAATTATTTCGAAAATGAGATAAAAAAAGATTTTTCAAGGGAAAGTAATATCTGAAACATAATAATTTACACCAAAATTCTTTCTTGGTGATAGTTTTAAGAAAGTTAATCATTTTTTTTAGTATTTTTAAAACAATTTAAAAATATATTACTTCCCTCCCTAACTGATTAAACTTCCAATATAGGGTCATAAAGGTAGTCCATTACCAATAGGGTCATATAGGTAGTCCATTACCAATAGGTCATATAGGTAGTCCATTACCAATAGGGTCATATAGGTAGTCCATTACCAATAGGGTCATATAGGTAGTTCATTACCAATAGGGTCATATAGGTAGTCCATTACCAATAGGGTCATATAGGTAGTCCATTACCAATAGGGTCATATAGGTAGTCCATTACCAATAGGGTCATAAAGGTAGTCCATTACCATGACAATTTTAACATAAATTTTCATATTAAATTGATTGCATTTATTGTAACATCAGGTATCTTCCTCATCAGCTCCGGCAACACTTTGGGCAGGATCAGTATCTGTATCTAGCAGTATGGCATCTCTTTCTTTTTCCTATAAATAAACATATCATGTTTTACAAATGTAGAATTCACTTTATACTTTGTTCACAGTTCTAAGCAGCAGAGAGCCTTACTAATATTCTACAGTCCTCTTAAGATTACAGCCTACTCATGCAAAAATGCCATTGTGTATGCAATAGTTTACTGTTGTAATTGTGATAAATCATATTTAGCTATAAAGAATTACTAACTTTAGTGATATGTTTAAGCTTTTATAACATGCAAATTTAACATATGAGAGTATGTCTATTTTTAGTATCTTGCTAATAATAAGTTCAAATATAGTTCTATAACCTTAACACTAAAACACAAACTGAATAATAATTACAACTGTCTAATACCACATTTTTTTTAGCACTGTTTTATTTGTTTGATTGAATATTCCTTCCTCAAACAAGTCATATGATAAAAGGCTCATACACTATATATTTTTATTATAAGTGTCAAATAATGATTTACATATATAAATATATATATATATTAAGTTAATATAATATGTGAACATGCAAATGTATATTTATTGAGATCTAAATATATATGTGCAACACACCATAATAGATCATGCAACTTTACCATGTGTTTGTGTGGATAGTTTAAGCCACACATGTGAATGTTATAGATAATTAAACAAAGCATTGATCTTTAATGCATTGAAACCTTACCAGGAATAAGAAATTATAGGGACAAAAGTAATATGAGCAGGACTTATAGATATTACCCAGTCCTTCTCCCAATATATACTTAACCTGTACTAAATGTCAAATGAAAATTTGGTAGTTAAACCATAATGGTAAATCTGGAAAAAGATACCACTTGCAACTGGAAACAAAATTTCAAATGAGTGGGTCTTGTGTAAAACATTATGATTATCAAAATGTTCTCCAAAATAATGGTAAAATATCAACATATAACTGTAAAGCCAGATGTTTTTATTATTGCAGAAATTGCTACAGGATAGATTTTGCAATAATAAATAAAAGGGTAGGTTTTGCAATAATAAATAAAATTGAGAATGGAAACAGGGAATGCGTCAAAGAGACAACAACCTAACCAAAGAGCAGAAAACTGCCCAAGGCCACCAATGTTTCTTCAATACAGCAAGAAAATCTTGCACCGGAGGCAGGCAATAATATTGCAATAATAAAAACTTGCATTTTAATTTTGATTCATTGCCTGAAATAGCAATAATTAAGGTGAATTTCTGTACAAATACCAAGGCCTTTCAATGAAGGCTATGCTATTTACTCAATTGCAATGAAACTGTTTTGTACTGTGTTTTATTTTGCTTGCTTGTTTGTTGTTGTTTAACACAACTTTCAGCAACCTTGGCTATACCATGGTGGCCAGTTATAATTGGTGGAGGAAGAGTAATATAAGAAGTAGCTATATAAATAGTTGACACAATAAAATGTCTTAACTGCTAGAAAATTAGTTTGGCAGCAAAGTAACAGAAAACTATCACTATGCATTTCTCATTGACATTTTCAGTGAAGTCAATCAGACAGAAAGTATAGATCACAGCAACCTAAATATTTTGGACTTTGTTTTACCAGATAAGAGGTTCATAGCCAGGAGAAAAATCACTCATATATTATTAAGGATTTATAACAAATGGCTAAACTTAACCAAAGCTATGAAAGTTGGAATTTGTAGGTTAGGACAATTATTACTTGCATTGAATTTCTAGTGATAGTGATAAAATTGTTACTAATTGATTTTTTTTGTATGTAAGTAAATTGTACTATTGATATATGAACACAATAGATTACCTATTTCTCAACCCTAAAATTTTGTTGATGGAAGATGCATTAAATCTAAAAGGGTTTTCCATCATCTTCTTCTGAGAAACATACTAAAATAAGCAAAGGTTTTACAAAATATCTTACTTTCCATCTAGCAAAAGTACTTGCAAATAACCGGCGATAGGCAATATCTAGACTAAGTAAGTTTTATCTAGCTGTATAGACCCAGGATATCTTATCAGCTATACATTTAGAGGTTATTTAAAAATGTAGTTCTATTCAATGGAAACAGTTGAAGAACAAGGATATCAAATATGGCTGAACACGATAATGGAAGGCATGCACAAATATTAAAGGATGGAACGTTAGAAAGAATAACAAAACAGTGGATTTACTCTCTGTTTCCTCTGAGCCAGCTTAGAAGATGATTGTTCATGCTGTAAAAAATAGTCATAGCAAGTTTATACACATAAGAAAACGTGTTGAGATCGTATAAAAGATATAAAGGAAAAATGTGGTTGTTAGATTCTAATAGATTAAAAAATGATAATGAAAAAAAAGTCATGATACATGATATTAAATCGGAAAATGAAATAGACAGTAATTTACTGTACCATGAAACTTTTCAAGGTACCTAAAAATGATAACAACAATCACACCCTAAATCGAAATTATAAAATCTGATGTTGAAAATGTTTGTTGATTTGCAGTAACAATGTATAAATTATAGAAGTACATTGAACAATTCAATTTACATGAAGAGTGATTCAATTTGTCTTCCTCAATAAATCAAAGGTACAAATTTCTTTCTTACATGATTTTGAGTGTCAAGAAAAAAAATATAAATAAATAAGGGAGATAATTATAAATATTCATTTTGCTTATTTTTTTAAACTAATTAAAAAGTTTATTTTAAAACATAATTGGATATATTGTATATTATAATCAAATTTTTTTTTTACTTAATTCAGTTTTGAAAGTAGTTACCAGTACCATTGTAAAATTAGTTAGTTAGGACAACAATATTTCCACTCCAGTATTTAATGAAAGCCCTGTCCAAAGTTCTCTCCCTTTCCTGATGTTAAATGATAATGGATAAAATGAAGCAATGCATACAGACAGCAGAGATTTTCTAGGTAAGACAGAGTCTATGTTGACTAGCCTATATATAATTCATCTACAATGATATACTTTTAGTATAAATAGGTTGTAGTACTACTAAAAACTAAATGCCATGTATTTTCAATGCAGAGGAATTTATAAAAATACAAATTTCATAATCTTATCAGACATATCTTAAACTACAAACAGAAGAAAAATGTATGATTTTGAATTTTAATGAAATTAATTCTGTCAAAAGGTTGTACTAGTGTGAATTAAGATCTGTCAACTAAAAATCTAACTATTAACAGGTTTCACTAATCTCAATAAACCAGACCTCGAACTATTATAGCTTCCATTGGAATTTATTATTTCCCAAAAGGAACTTAGCTCAAAAATCAACTCGCCTAAGTGAACCTTTTAAAATGATTTTTATGAAAGACTCAGATAAGTTTATGAAATTTGTGAAAAATATATGACCATATTATGTTAATATACTATATTATTAACAGTGGTTTATAAAGGTCACTGAATTGATACCCATTACTATAACTGTATGTGAAACTCCATACCTTATACACCAATTGATCATTATCTTTGATATCAGGAAAATCACTCTTATAAAACAAACATAAACATTTACTATCATTATATCTAGCTTACATAGTCGAAGGGAGACAACTTTTGTTAAACGTAATAAATAACTGGAAAAATCTAAGTACAAAGTGCAATCAATGCATGAAGTTTTAGCCCTCAATTAACCATCTCTTCAAATCTTCTTATATTAACTAATTTTAAATTTTAAGCCTAGCTAGTTTTAATCTACAAACAATAGTTTTGAAACTATGATATTTCAGCGTATTTTCATAAAAAAAACCAATTAATATATTGTCAAAAAGTTTAAAGGTCAACATGCTAAAAAACAATTAAGTCATTACTACACAGTTTCAATAAAAGTACATATATGCACAGTTGCTTGTCTGACAAAATACTATAACATTTGTTTAAGCAGTGTAATACAAAGGTTATTTACCAAGGTTTTTTACAAAATATTTTATGGGATTCTTGTCCATTCATTCTTATAACATACAACATTTTCACATGTTATTATACTAACAGAGATTTCTTTTAAGGGGGTGCAGAACACCTAAGGGAATTAACTCTTTAAAAATCAGCTGAACGTTTAAAACACATACTATCAGTAATGAGACATCAAGCTTCTATATGATCAAAATTAGTGTTTGTCAAACTGCTATCTATCCAACGAAATTATTCCTATAAATTGTGTGGTTCAAATTTCTTGAAATTTTTATATTTTTGTCAACAGGTCAAAGTAAATATTTTGTCAAAATTTTATGAAAATTAAAAGAGCCAAATCTATTTTAGTCAAAGTGTTGGGTACCCCTTAAATTGCAATAATCTGCAGAGTTGTCTCCCATAATCCCCCCAAAAAACAAGAATAATCAAGCAATGACTTGGTGAATGGTACTTATCCTGTGATAATGATAATTTAACAATGAAATCTGAAAACGTTGTGGAAATCAATTCTTAAATTCATAGGGTGTATATAGCATGATGTGATGGTGCTTTTTCCGGTCACCTTTAACAAAAACTAATATTTGGTTTGTGAAATATGATTTGACTAATGTATCCTGCAATATAACTTACACCAGATATTGAAATACAGAGGAATAATCCATTAAATTGTCTAGTTGAATAATTACAGAATATCGTACAATAATCTCAAGTATAAACTTTAGATTCCGGAATTTTTTTTAGGGAGCTCATAAAAGATGAATATAAATTGAATGATAAGTAATATTAACCTTAGAAACAAAAAATAACATAGTTAATAAAATCAAAAATAATTTAATACTATATCTTTAAAAATTAGATAATAAAAGAATCATCTGGATGCTCAAATTGAATCATTTATTCTTAAAAGGAAGAAAGCCCTAGGAATATGTTGAATTTGTATAGTTTTATACATAGTACTTACATATAATTCTAATATTTTATCACTAAGAATTTTAAGATCGAGAGGATTTTTAGTCATCATTAGCTCTTTAGATAATTTGTTAAACTCTATATTGGATTCTCTCTGTCTTCTCTTCAGTTCAAAAATTTCTTGGTCTGTTTCTTCACATATTCTGTAAAAATAAAATACCACAATTTAAATTAAGTAATAAATATGAGGGGGGGTCGGACCTTTATCGGGACTCCTGGACCGGGTGTTTTTTAGCTCGGGATTTCGGGATTGATCCTTTCGGGATCTGGGAATTCTTTTTTCGAATTTCGAGATGTCGGGATTTAAATTTCTTTAAATTCGGGATCTCAGGATTTCATGTTTTAAAGCCCGGGATTTCGGGATCAGGACCCCTCCGACCCCCCCTCAAATTTATTTCAACAGACTAACTTAAAAATAAAAGAAGAATGTGTCTGAGAATATGAATGCCCTTGCTCAAGCTTCAAATAAACGAAAATGGGACAAACGGACGGAGAGACGGAAAGGTCAAGGGTAACACTATATGTCCCCATCCCCTATGGCAGGGGCATAAAAATTAACTTTCCAAGTTTTATCCATTGTAAAAACTACAGTGCATGCACATAAATATTTGTCACTTGCAATTTTTCATAATAGATTTGATAATAAACTGCATGTTTTCTCAAAAATATCATTGTCTGGTCAGGTTAATGTAAACTTAATACTACTAGAAGCGTTTAAAGTTTATTAAGTTAGAATTTCTTTGCAAAGTGTTTTTATTTTCTGAAGATGTAACCACAAGTACTTTTTTTTTCATAGAAAACAGTAGGTGTTTTAAGTCTATCATTTCAAGACAAAAAGTGTTTCAAGCTGATGAATAAACATTTGAAAAGTGAGAAAAAACAATTATTGTAGAGCTTTGCTAATGAAATGTTCACATTTATATCACAAAAAAATCAATGGAGATTTTATTGAAAGTTGACAAAATCTCCTGGATTTCAACAGAATTTAGGCCTAGGAAACATAGAGTGTTAGTGAGGGTTCTACAAATTGAATAATCAAGTCAGATATGTAATCTATTTTAACAAACATGATCTAACAAGATCTTTTTGAGTGACACATGCCCTATATAATTCTGGTCCAGAAAACAAATTAAAATTGGCCTGTTTTTGTTATTCTGTTAAAAAAAGGAAATGTATGCATTGTCATGTCATTAAAAGGAACGCAGCTACTCTAACTATCACAAAAAAACAAATGTTCTTTCTAGTCATTGTTTTAACTATGATTCATTGTGAAAATAGTCAATCACTAATTTGAAAACTTAGCTAGAAAAAATGGCCATATTTGGGAGTTATTGAACATATGTCAACTTAATTACACCCAAAATAATTATCATACATGTTAACATCAGGGCAAAACAACTGAATTATAAATTAATACCAAATTAACATTTAAACTTCAGACAGTATTGCGTCTTTCAACATCTGGTTTGTATAAACCCAACAACTAACAATTAACACCTTCTTAAATGTGTTTTTATAGGAAATATAAAGTAAAAATTGTAGGTGACATGTGGTTATGTCTAATTGCAATGTAGTTTTAAATGACAAGTCTATACCTGTTTAGAATTGCATTAATCATATTAACAGATTTAAAAATAAAAAGTAAAATAACAAAAATACCAAATTCCAAGGAAAATTCAAAACGGAAAGTCCCTTAACAAATGGCAAAATGAAAAGCTCAAACACATCAAATGAATGTTTAAACATACTGAAGAGTGAAATGTCTAACGGTCTATAAAACTTCTATAGATCTGACAGGTATTGATTTCAGTTTCACAGAGATAATATTTGTTGGCTACAATAAGGGTACAACAAATACATTGGTTGTTGTTTCTTAATTATTTGTTCACCATCTAATTACGCAATTTATGAATTTGGTGTTCAGTTTAAATTGTTGATAATTCTTTGTTGAATTCATTCCTATTCTGTTTAGACTCCTTATGATTTTAGGGCTTGACGTTTTTTTACACTCCTCATTCATTGAACATTGTATATTGAATTTTTTTTTAGGTACACCTAAAATTCTTTCCACAAGTCAAATATAGTTGACATAGTCAAATATAGTTGACATACTTTGCTTAAAGTGTCTGAAAAACAGACATAATCACAAAACTAAACATTGACCAATGTACCATGGAAATGAGATCAAGGTTAACTAAACCTGACTAATAGACATGTACACCTTACAATCATTCCATACACCAAATATAGTTGACCTATTGTTTGTAGTATCTTAGATACGTTTTGACTGCAAAATATTTAAATATTTTGATCACTGTTCCACGAATCAAGGTCAAGGTCAATAGAACCCTGTCTGAGGGACAAGTAGACCTTGCAAGGATCCCATATACCAAATATAATTTTTTCTTTTTCCTCATAATAAGTGAGAAATTCAGATGACAAAATAAAATGTTGACACAGAGATATGCCTTGCCTGTCTGCCTAAAATTCAGAAAAAGAAAATCTGATGGACAGCAACATTGCTAATTAATTCAAAGTCACTGGACAATGACCTATGGGGGCAGGGCCTTGAAATAGTCGTCAAACTGATATGTACTGATAGTATAAGTAATGCAACTTTATAGAAAATATCACTGATCTATCACATGTAGTTTCTATAAAACTAACTTCAGCAGAAAACTTAACATTGAAAATTGCTTTTTAATTGAAAGCTGCTGGACCATGACATAGGCGCAGAGTAAACTTAATATTGAAAATTGCTGATTAATTCAGGTCAAGATCACTGTACCATGACATAGGGTGCAGGGTATCAAAAAAGTCGTCAAACTGATATGTACTGATAGTAATGCAACCTCATACAAAATATCATTGATCTGTCGCAAGTAGTTCCTATCAACCTAGCTTAATCAATAAACTTAACAATTGTTGACGCCAACATCGCCGGAGAAGCAACACCTATTTCTCCCCTTTCACGACTTTCGTTGCAGGCAGGCAAGACAAAAACTATAGTTTTTAAAGCACTCACTGAACCATGAAATGAGGTCAAGGACAATATACAAATGACAGATGTAAATTTCTTAACATAAGGCATCTGTATACAAGATATGAAAAATCCAGGTCTTCTGCCTTCTGATATATAGTTAAAGCTGCAGATGCCAGATTAGCATCACTTTCGTTGCAGGCAAGACAAAAATGTCTTTATACTTGAAACTTTTATGCATCTTTGACTTACAGACCTAGCTTATTCAAAAGAGTTTACACAATAAACATGTACCCTAACACATGAAAGTAGTAAAATTTTATAATCTAACACTTGTTTAAAGATAACTATGTAAAGAAAGTGAATTCCAAACTATATATTGAACTTCAAGATTTAAACTTGTATAAATTGTGACCAAATTTTAATTATATGATTATGCTCTATATGGCCAATGATATCTATCATGGCTGAGTGGTCTAAGAAGTTCAACTACTGTATCAATTATCTATCATGGCAGCGTGATACGATTCAATTCTATTGTTATCTTATCAAAACTACCCTACATATCTATATCCTACTTACTTCTGATATTCTCTTTGAATAGCTTCAGACATAGCTATAGATTTCTGTATCAGCTGTCTATATGTTGGCCCTTCTGGAGTAAGAAGTTAAGGAAAAACAAAGTTATCCCTCAATTATATTGATGCAACGTCAACCAAAATGTCTTCACAACATTATCAGATTTATCTAACATGTGAAATTATCGGTTTTTATTTCACTAGAAATCACAATTAATCACAACTAAGCAACCAATGTAATAATAAAAGGTATCACAAAAAAAAAGTTCAAAGCAAAATTTAAGAAAATAGAAATAATGAATTTATATATGTAAAAGGATATGGCAAGGCAGATATTTCTGTTCTTCTAATTTTCTTGCCAGGTTGATGGAAATCTCTCAACTGTCTCATATGTAAATAATGTGAGATGAGAGGACTTCTACCCTGGACATTAAACATAACTCTCTCATACTCTGGACCAGGTCCTATTTGATGAGACTGAAAATATAAATAATAAAGGGTAATTATAATAAAATAAACATTCTGATTATATATTATATACATCAGAGTTTAAGCATTTTTTAAAACTATGAAAAAACTCTTAACTTTTATACATGTGCGACACTCATAATTTTAAACTTATAAGCTGTCTGGTATTCTTTAAAAGTTTAGAGGACATTTAGAGGGTAAACTTACATTGTTCCAGTGAGAAAGCTAACTATTAAAGATATGCTGACTTATTTGAATTGGTTTATGAAATATCAAGAAGTTTACTACCGATATAGAAGCAAATACCAAATAAAATCTTCTAAGCTGTCTTACATAAAACATTATCAAACAGGAATGACTAATAAGATGCAGGTATACTCAGAAATGTTTTACCATGACAATAATTTAGTCGTAAAAACAATCTGCTTTATCATAGGTAAAGGTAACATAGCATGCCAGTACCTTACAATCAATACAATAGCATGTAGACTAACATCAATGATTGACTGGTAGATTTTTGCTTACTAAATGTCCAGTGGCAAATATTTCATGTAATCATGCATACTCAGCATGAGAAAAAATTAAAAATAAATCAAATCGGTTACTTTTCCAAAGCAAGAACTGCTTCTAGAAAGAGTTGTGGGAGTTTTCTCTACATCCATATAATGTAACCGTTTCCTCATACATGTCTCAGCATTTAACTTCCTCCTTCCAACAGCCTCACTGCAACAGGGCAATAGAAATAAAAAGATGTGGTATGAGTGCCAATGAGACAACTCTCTATCCAAGTCACAATGTGTAAAAAATAAACAATTATAGGTCAAAGTACAGCCTTCAACACGGAGCCTTGGCTCACACCGAACAGCAAGCTATGAAGGACTACAAAATGACTAGTGTAAAACAATTCAAGCAGGAAAACTAACGGTCTAATCTATATAAAAAATCAGAAACGAGAAACACTTATGCACCACATCAACAAACGACAACCACTGAACAACAGGCACCTGACTTAAGACAGGTGCAAACAAATGCAGCAGGTTTAAACGTTTTAACAGGTGCCAACCTCCACCCTAACCTGAAACAGTAGTGTTACATTACAACATAAAAAGACAAACAATAAAATATCAATTGAAATGGATTAACTGGAGACTTAATTTAAGGTGTTTTTTTATTAATAAATTTATTAATGGATTTCACTGCTGGAGGGGATTTGCCCAAGTAGTTGCATTACTATACCCCAGTCAACCCTTGAAGTACTAAGAGTAAGATGGATGAATGAATAGAGGTCCAATAACTATTGTAATTCAAAACCTGACATAATAACAAAAAGTAAACACAAAATATTCATTGTAATGTCAATTGAAATAAGATCAAGGTCAATTAATGAGTCAGACTGAAATGAACTTTTGATTAAACATCTGAATATGGAGAACCTACCTGAGCATCATTAGAAGTTAAACAAATTAAAAAACCCAATACCAAGTCACTGAACCATGACGATTAAGTCAAGGATATCTTAATTTCTGTAGGATCAGAGAACAGGGTATTACAAATTTAATGAAAAATATCTAGCATCTCTACTGTCTGAAATAATTAGATAACACTTTCTACTTTGCTGTTTTAATTTCTACGAAATTCTTGCAAGCAACAAAAAATTACCAACCAGTCCTGAATACCCATTAATTTCTATTACCATTTCCTAAAAAACTATACTTTTTCAATTCAATTACATGTATATCTCAAATATAAAAATCAAATGTACCAAAATATATGATGAAATTCAATGTACTTTAATACCTAAAACTGAGAAAGACAGCTATAGGCCATGACAAAAATATTTAAAAAATCAGACAAACAGAATGAAAGTGAACAAAATAAATGAGTCAGGCAGATATTTCATGCATGTTAAGGAAGAGAAAAAATTAACAATAAAAACAACAGGTAGGTCCTGTAATAGAGGCTGTCAGGGAGGATGAAGGTCGGGGAAATTTGGACTGCCACAGGAAAATGGAGGTATGTTGGATAGGGACAGAAATTTAGCCTTGCAACAGGCCACCTAAGGACTCCTCAAAGAGTTGTTGCAAGGGTTCTTAACGTGCAAAGAGTGTGGCACTCTCTTTACACTAGGCATCGATTTAACGTCCCCATTTTGACCGGACGAGGCTGCGAACTTGTACATCCCACACAGCCTAACGGACACCCCACTTTGGTGAGGGTTCTAATGCTGGTTGGAGGAAGACCAATGTTGACCATATTTCTATTCCCCAGTCACCCTTGGGGTGGCAATGTAGAAGATAGAATAAATCCATATACGAATTAAAGAAAAAGTGTTTAAGTTTTAGCAGAAATGCTTTAAAAGTGAAAATGAAAAGGAAAGAATGGATATGTGCATCCACAAAGTGATGACTTAAGTCTCATTTTATTAAAGGAAACATGAAAAAAGAATAGTATGAAACTAAAGAAGAGTTAAGGACAAGCATAAGAACAATGCATTCTTTCCATTTTTCTGGCTTATTGGTTAACATGAATTTTAGTTTTTGAAAATAAGATCAGTGAGGTAAGACAAATATCTCTTCATGCAGAAAATAGATAACAGGCCACAACCATAAGAGAAGGATGATGGGAGAAATTAAAATGATATGTTTGGTGTATGATGAAATCTACAATATAAACTTAATATCCTGGTTATATACAAATCTACTTTATAAACTTAATATCCTGGTTATATAAAAATCTACTTTATAAACTTAATATCCTGGTTATATAAAAATCTACTTTGAATATGTATTTCAAATACCTCTGTGCTTGTATCATTAAGATAGGCTTCTATCTGCAGAAAATTGTCATCATACATGTCAATCATATAGTGGAAAGTCTAAACTGTATTATGAGGCATCCATAGTATATATATCTAAGCTTAATTTTACAAAATGGGAGTTACTTTCTTGACTTGTTTTGGAAAAAATGCATTCTGGGGTGAAATTGGCTTTAAAAGTTTGCTGTAAATTTTTTTCCCTCCCATATGTAGAAAGGCTTCTATAGCAAACTGTAAAAAACATTCTGCTCTAGAAATGAAATTTAAGTGTACAACTTCATATGATGCAAGGTCAAGTTTCATTTTATTCAAATGAAAACTGTAGGAAATTTTGTGTTGACAAACTTCCTAATAAAATTGGTTACAGAAACATTAAAATTCTATGATAAAAAATAAATATAATATTGCACAACCACATATGGGGGAAGGGATTCAGTAAACTTTTGTGCCATAGACAGTGGTATATTTTGTGCTGAATGAAATCAAGAACGTCAATTAATTGCTATAATCTGATACTTCTAAATATCTCCATCAAAATATTCAGTTTCATAAATAATGGATAGAAAGTAATGGAGAATAAGATGTAACATAATTGTGGGCTAAGGTAAGCTACTTTATTGAAAGCATATAGTTGTTTATCATTTTAAGTTTCCTAGTATGTACATTATAGCTCAGAAGTAAAACTTAATTTACACCAATGATGCAAGAATAGAAGGCCGGCATTTTCCCCAAGATGTTTTTTTTACATTAATTATGCAACTGGAAGTCACTTAATTATCTGAACTAAAAAGGTAACTTCATCAATCAGTAATGCATAAAAATGAAGGTCAAATATATATTGGGAAACAACGAAAAAATGTAGGTACTTTTAATGGAGCTTTCATACTAACCTAGATACATTATGATATAATACAAAGTTCTATAATTCAGGGTACTAAAAATACCTGAGAAATGAACTTACATTTTGCACTTACTCAATGTAAAAGGCTGAGGTGAGTGTCAAAGGTAGTCAGTCCTCAGGTTAACTTTAAATTAACTTCTGATTGTAAACTATATACTAAAAGAGGTGCATATGTTTTTTGTGAAAAATCATGTGAAGCTTTATACATAACTCACATTATTAGGTTACTGTGTATATGAAAGCAATTAACCAACACTTCTAAGAAAATTTGTTTATGTCTACAATTAAAAATAAGCTGCAATCATAAAATTAAGTAAATATACATGCATATACATATAATAATAAAAATCTAAACTGGCCTAGCATTGTATCTACCTGTTGAGCAAATTTTCTTCTTACTGTTGATCCACATGTAGCCAGTCTTGAAGGACTTGTCCTAGAGAAGGTGTTATACATCCCTTGTTGGGAGGTAGCTGTACCATTGGTTGGCAGACTGAAGTTTGTCATCT
The DNA here is from genome assembly GCF_021869535.1 of Mytilus californianus. NCBI lineage: Eukaryota > Metazoa > Mollusca > Bivalvia > Mytilida > Mytilidae > Mytilus > Mytilus californianus. The sequence goes on along the minus strand of NW_026262679.1, from coordinate 22,074,982 downwards.
TGGTTATCTCCCTTGAGGCTCCTTGAGGTGTCTGTCTAGCAGAGGATACACTGCCTTGTGCACCAGAACCAAGGTTGTCAATTACTTTGTGGAAGGATTCCATATCCAGACTAGCACTTACTGGAACAAGATGACAAGACACCATTTAAAAATGAATAAATATTCAATCAAAATCTGATGTATATTGTACAGGTGATAGATTTAACTATATATATGATTTATAATGATATCAAATTGTTTTATGCACTCCCAAGAATAATTATAAGCTTCTGCTACATAAAATTAGTACATTCATAAGCTGTGCTGTGCATATTAGCTGCAGAATGTGTATTGTCATGAAACACTAAAATTTCATTTTTTATGCAATTGCAATATAATTTCATATTTTCTGAGCTTCTATAAGCATTTTTTTAGAATGGTTTTATAAAATTCACAGTCAACTCTCCTATTCTCAAATACCGGGTACCTTACTATTACATTCCATGATCAAACAATATGTAGATGTTTTGTAGATACTATTGCTTCAGTACTTTAATTTTGTTATAAGAAAGCAACAGTCTGACAATTAACATTAAAACCCCTAAAATTCACAAAGACTTCCTTCTACCGGTAGTAAGCTGTATGAATATATAAACATGAGTGAAACAACATACATAGCAATATAAATATTTACATAGAAATATGTTTTAACAATATGTCACAAAGGTAATAACAAACAAACCACACGAATTAGGTTTTGGTTGTGGGTTTGATGCATGGCCTGTATAACCAAAGACTATAAGATTGGTATTTACTGCTTCTCCACTAAGCATGCAGCATTTAGGAGTTGTAACAAACACTGGTACCGTATTCTAAGAGTTAAAATTATGTCTGGATAGGCATGTTTTGCTGTGGACTGTTGCTTTGTCAGCCAACATAAGAAAAGTCTAATTCAGTCTGTCATTCTAGTGCAAAGCAGGGTAAACTCCAGTAACATTTATAATTATACGCTTTCATCTGAAATATGTATGAAACATTTGCCACTAGATAGTAAGAACCAATTGCAATAAATCATTTATTTTGCTGTACAAATGTTTGGTTGTAGCCTGTTTAATTGAAACTGAAATAGATGTATGTCCATACAGTATTAAAAATATATCAAATAAGCCTATTCTAAGAGTTTTTTTAATGAGGTCTTAATATTGGGACAGATGGGACATGATCTCATAGGTAAATGTACCTTAAAACTAAGTTGCATGTACTTCAATGCAATGTCCTACCTACATCAATACTTTTTTTTTAAATAAGAGTACATTTAAACTATGTATAAAAATTCAGTCATGATCACATTACTGAGGAGTGATGAGTTTAATTTCTTATCTTAGATCAGATTCGTGACTACAGTTGTACTATTATATTTGCAACTTGGTGGGAAATACCACTGGCTCATACAAAATATTTTCCTTAAATAGATTCCATATATCAACAGTGTGAAATTTTCAAGTCACTTAAGAATGATTGAGAGGGCATGGTCTCATGTTTGTTGACTGTGTAAAAATAACAACTTGTCGCATCTTAAAAAAACTTTGTCTCACCTTAAAAGACTTTTTGCTTGGAAGACATAAAAAGACATAAAAAAACAACATAAAAAAACATATAAAAGTTTTTAAAAATCAAAAATATAACTGCATGCATTAATATTATGAAAAACTGCAAGTTAAAAGAGGGATGGTTTGATTATTATACATGTTCAATAAAGATAAAACAATGAATGAAATTAAGAGGGTTCAATCAAACAAAAAGGTGCTTTATGATGCCCCTGTAATACATAATAAAGCATAGTGTTGATGTTCATGCAAGACATTAATGACACAATATTGACAATGGGATGATAAAGTGATATGAAAACACTGAACATATTCTGTGGAACACAGGCTTCAAACATCAACATTTATACCTGATAGTGATCCTGTAATGGGGAAAATATTTAAAATAAAACATACAATATATCTCTATTTATGCATACATAAACTAAAATACATAAAAATAGTTCTGCTACTATAATTTTTTTTACTATTTTTACATTTTATTGTTTAGAAATTAACTGTTTCTGGGTTAAAAATGAACAGTTGCAAATTAAGCTAAAATCTTTTACTTAAAAGCTAGATTTTTAAGAACTGAATTTCTCATGACCAATTACATTATTATATGAAAAAATTCATAAGGGGTTCCGTGGAACCCTGTGTCTCGCCTGCAATTGCCGCTGTCAGTGTTAAAGTGTAATGTTGACTTAAAAAGTGAGTCCATTTATCAGTAAAATACAGAATTTAAAAAAAAAATAAAACTTTTTCTTTAGATGCTATTTCTTGGTCTTAAAGATGAGCTTCTGTCCAAGTTTCATATTTACAAATTTATCATGTAAAAAAAATTTAATTCCAGACTGTCTAAAAATGTTAACTGTAAAAAATGAAGTTCATCCATCAGAAAAATACTAAAAATGAAAAAATAATATATTTTCAAAGGTTTGCTTCAGACATTATCTCTTAATCATTAAAAAGCTACTGCCAAAGTTTCATTAGACTCTATGAAGGTTTGACAGAGTAATTGATGTGTAACAAACTTTAACCCCAGACTGTATCTAGTTGTTAACTGTGAAAAAAACTAAGGCTATTTATCAGTAAAATAAGGAAAATGAAAATAAATATTTCACAAATTTTGCTCTGGATACTATATTTTGGTCTTAAACAAGCTTCTGACCAAATTTCATAAATTTCCATGAAGCTTTGACAAAGTTATTGATGACTGAAAAACTTTAACCTCAGACTGAGCCTGAGTGTTAACAGTAAAAAACTAAGTCCATTTATCAGTAAAAATCAGAAAAATGAAAATAAATATTTCCAAAATTTTGCTCTGGATACTGTCTTTCTGTCATAAACAAGCTTCTGTCCCAATTTCATAAAATTCCATGAAGGTTTGACAAAGTTATTGATGTCAAAAGAAACTTTAACCACAGACTGAACCTAAATGTTGACGACGCCGACGACGGAATCTATGATCGCTATGTCTCGCTTTCGCGAAATAAATTTCGCAGGCACAATCAAAATGAATCTTATCAACCTAGAAACAATTAATTTTTATTTGATTTCTATAGTAACCAGTAATAAGTAAAATAAAAAAAATGCACTGTTGAAATCTTAAGAATATTTCAAATATGATAGAAAACAGTAACAAACAAAGTGCACAAAATAGTTTTTTTCACAACTGTCTTGTGATTAGATTACCTTTAAAGAGAATACCAAATGTCTGCTTTCAATACCAAATTGTTTAGATGATAATATAAAATTATTTAGAAAAAATATCTCAAACTACTAAACACAAAAAGACAAAAATAAACAAACCTAAACAACAAAACACACAAAAAATATAAAATAAGGCAACCACTATTAAAACTCCTGACTTCCAATAGCCACATTTATATGCTTCATGGTAAAATTAATTTTTTGTGCACACCTCAGCTCTCCCCCTTTTCAAAGTATGGTAGTAAATGAATGCAATAACAGTTTTAACATCTATTATTACAGAAGTCTTAATGTCTGGTGGACATAGATGTTCTGACACAAATCCTTAAACTAAAGTACTCCATAGGATAATTGTGTTCCCACTTTAATTTTGAAACTGAATCTTCAATAGGTCCCCATGACCTTCAATGATAGACACATGACCAAACAATAAGTCGTGTTTTGAGCTTCTTTAGAGTTTAAACAAATTTTGTGGCAAGTATGATCAAAATTACAATCTTACAGTCAAAGCATTTTCAAAGCAGAAAAAAATTTGAAAAAGCTAACAGATGCTATAGACTTTGTCAATAAGTGAATGCACTACTCTCTCTTGCCTGATGGACACATCTGCTAGAGAGGACTATAACATTACAGTAACACTAGCATATTTTAAGTGAATAATGATATTGCACACAAAGAAACATTCCTATCCAATTATATCACATTTTATAACTATTTACAAAACTATATCTGGCAAATATTCATAAGATGTATACTTTCACAAGAAAACCAGCTGCAAGTTTTGTATTAAATTTCATCAAAAACAGAAATTTAAAACAAGAGACATGATTTTTTTTCAAACAAGATCTACAAATCTCACACTGCTGTTGTAACTATTAAGAACATTTAAAAAAAAAATACTATTCTTACCTTCTTTATTGAGAGCAGCAGCTTGCATTATTTTTTGTGTTGTCTCAGACACCTGTTTATCTGCCTTCTTCCCCTTGGCTGAATCGGTTTCTATTTTTCTCACATCCCATTTATTAAATATTTGACCTGGAGCTTTTATACCTAATAAATATCATAAAAAAAAACCATATACTGTAAATTCAGAATTTATTGCGAGGTTTTTATTAATGTGAATAATGCAAATTGGTGAGAATTACAATAATAAGAACTCACATTCTGATATCTGATACATATAGCTATATGAGATTTTCCTGAAATGGCAATAATTAATCTCCCATTTTTGTCTATTTTTCAAAAATCCTAATAATAAATGCACACAATAATTTCTGAATTTACAGTACTGGAACAGGAGAGATCCATTTATTTTCATTGGTACCAATTTTTTGTGGGATGAGGGCTAAAGTTTGAATACACATATACATTCAAGCCTATAGAACATTTGTACTTGTACACTTAAATTTGTAGTTCTCCTTTATCATGGAAAGCCAAGAAAATTGGTACCCGGTAAATAATAAGGGATCTACAGACAGTACTGTAAATTCAGAAATTATTTGTGAGGTTTTCATTAATGCGAATAATGCGACTGGGTGGGTATCGCAATAATAACTCACATTCTGATATCTGATATTATATCTTAAAGCCGATTTTCCTGAAATGGCAATAATTCTCATTTTTGTCCATTGTCAAAAATTGCAATAATAAATGCATGCAATAATTTCTGAATTTACAGTACATCATATCACAATACGAATGTCCTAGGTAAAAAGAAAAGACCCACTGCTGTAATATTTAAGGTTGTAATGTTCATGAACAACTATTAAAAGATAATAAGTTTGATTAATCATGTGTTGAAAAGTGCAAAGTACCTGTTATCCACTCAAAGACTGTATTACATAATTCCTGTTTGAACTCATCTGCCAGTTTGTTACTGGACTCTGGAAAAGCTTGGTGGTATATCAGGTATACAGCTTGTGCTAAACAGTTAGGGTATACCTGTAAACAAATCAAATCTTATCTTAGGCTTCCTATGTAATACATAAAAATGTGTATGAATTAAAATTAAATTAAGAAAAACTTTTAATGTTTATCCAAAGTAATACATACTAATTTGAATATTTATATGGAATATTTAAATTTAGAATCAAACAAAGACTAAGAACAGCAACTTTTCTATATAAATGACTAGAAGGTTTTTATACTTATATCTACTGACGATAAAGATATTTCCAAAGAGTTTTGAGGATTTCTGTCTTTTCCAGAGAAAAATGCAATAGAATGAGCACAAAAAAAATATTGGATTTCTACCACAAGAGAGAATATTCCTTGTTCAATTTTGAATGAGTGTAATACTTCCTATTTCTTCCATAACATTATGTAACAAACTTTAACCCCAGACTGTACCTATTTGTTAAATGTTAAAAAAATAAGTCCATTTATCAGTTAAATACGGAAAATGAAAATAAATATTTTCAAAATTTTGCTCTGAATACTGTAAATTGGTCAAAACTAAGCTTCTGTCCAAATTTCCTAAAATTCCATGAAGGTTTGACAAAGTTATTGATGACTGAAAAACTTTAACCTCAGACTAAATCTGAATATCTGAATTGCTAATTGTAAAAAAAACTAAGTCCATTTGTCAGTAAAATACGAAAAAATGAAAATAAATATTTTCAAAATTTTGCTCTGGATACTGTATTTGGTTGTAAAAAAGCTTCTATCCAAATTTTCCTGAAATTCCATGAAGGTTTCACAAAGTTATTGATGTCTAAAAAAACTTTAACCAGAGACTGAACCTACATGTTGACGACAAAGAGACGCCAACAGAATCTAGGATCACTATGTCTGGCTTTCGCGACATTAATGTTGCTGGTTCGACAAAATGATCTTTTATGAAAGGTCCTAGTCCAACCAATCGATCCATTTATCATTCAAAATAAGACAAAAGGAAATTTACAGAATATTAATTTCATCAAAAATAGACAATACATGTATATATATCCTTACTCCTAAAAATTTGTCCTTGACATCATTGTGTATACTTGTAAATAATGCTACATAACTATCAGCTATTCTGTCATACAACAAAGATTTGTTTTCTGTTGTGTTTCTACCCTGTAAAACAAAGTGTATATATTAGTTATAGATATTCACTTACAGCAAAAATACAATGTAAAATCAAATGTAAAAATATTGTAATTTTATTTTTGTTACTTGTAAAGTATATTTGCTTGTCACTTTGGTGATTTACTAATTGAAATAATTTTTTTTCTTTTCATAAAGATGCTTATAAGACAATAATAATGGAATTTTTAGTTACTGTATGCTTAAAATAGAAAGTAAAATATAAACTAAAATCTCTTTTATATCTTTTGCTAAATATGTAAAAGCTAGGACTAAAAATATGGTTTTTGTAAACAAACCATATCACTGGAACCTTTTAAATCAAACTGTGGAGGGCCAAATAATTGCCCTTGTAGTAAATTCAAATATATAGATTCAACAACTGTATATAGTAAGATAAGATATTTTTCCACTTAAGCCAGTTTTAAATTCATGTTTTAAAACAAGATGTTGCTGTGGTTCTAAATATTTAAAATCAAACTGCTAAGAGATGAGAAATATTGTATAGGTTGAGACACAGTAGTTGAATCTGTTTCTCTCAAAATTTTCAGATGGAACAAACCAGTAAGCGTACTTTAATGTTCCTTTAAATGTTCTTCAACTGTGTGATGTCATTAGCATAGTTGTCTTCTTTCATGTGACAACACAATAGCAAAATCAGGTGCAGCAATACAATATAATGTCAGAATTGAATTTTGACCAATGAAGAATTGAGAACCCACCAGTTAAGAATTAGAGAAATACTTGAGCAGATCATTCTTACCTAATAATACAGCAGTAGCAAATCAAGGCTCCCTCAAGTTACAAAATGGCTAGGTGTACTGTACTATGTCATTTCCTTCTGACAGGATAGCGGTTCCACCAATAAAACTTACCATTTTGATTACGAATATGAATGGAGAAAAATTTGCAGTAATGGAGCAAATTAAACTTTTATTTGTAGGATCCCCAATTTCAACTGGAACAAAATTTATCATATAAATCTTACCTCATCAAATTTATTTAGAAATATCCACCAAAATGTATCTTGTAGTACTGCTACAGATGCTTCTGATAAAAATAACTTCTTCCAGAATTTCTTAAAACCAGGCTGAAATGAGATCAGCATACTTCCATATAATACTCAAGTAATAAACCAAGGGTATCTGTTATTCAAATTGTATGAACAAAGCAGATGTCAAGATGTCAGGTATACTTTAAGAAAACAGCAACCAAACAACACAAAAACAACAAAAGGCATTGTGTAAATAAACTGTTTAAATATAAATACAAATAAATGTGTACACCCCTTCATATGGTAACCCTTACAGTTCAGAGGTTTATAATAAAAGGACCTCCAGCCCAAAACTTTTTTTTTGAACCAATGGCTATTCCATTCTTTTTACATATATAGCTGTTTTAATATTGATTTCAAGTTCATATTTAAGGTGCAGTTTGAACCCAAATTCAAAATTTGAAAGGGAGCAGAAACAGGAACCCCATTAAACAGCCCTGTATTTAAGGTTTTTTTTAAACTTCAATTATCTAAGTAAAACTTATGTGTTATTTATAGCTAAATGTATTATATTTGAAAGTATAATAAGAAAAATAGTATATACGCTTCATATTTATGAATATTATTAGCCTAAAATAGGAATAGATTTCATTTTCGTCCATTTTAGGTAGAAATCTGTCAACTTTTTGACATTTTTTCATTAACTTAAATGTGGCATCACCCCTCACCCATTGAAAATATAAAAGTAAAGAATATGGTTTATAAAGAATATATCAGCAAAAAAAATTGTGGGCAAAGGGTGACACCACTGTTAATATTTCAGAAAACCGTCATAAATTTTGCTGAATTCTGCAAAAAATCTGATTTTTATTAAATTCACCTACATGTATGACGTAACAACATACGTCACTAATGATGCAATTGGTGAAAATCTATTTTGGCTGAAACAATTGGATATTTTGACATGTTTTCATCAAATTTTCACAACATTATTGTAGTCAAAATATTTCAGATGTTTAGGGCCAAAATTATGAGTTAGCGAACCAACTCCTTTGAAATCTAAGAAAGAAAAAAAAAACATAATTCAACAGGACTATAACTATTAAACATGTTTTTAATTTAAATATGATTTTGGAAAAACTACTTCATGTTGCAAAAAGCCAAAAATCTGAAAAAAGTTGGAAAGTTCTAGATTTTTTTAATGCAACAGCCTTCTTTAGACTGCCATACCCAGTACAGTTTTCCTCAGAGCATACAACCTTGTGATTTATGTTCTCCCTAAGAGGCTTACTATCAATACAGACTACACCTATCAGCATCCCTATTAAAGTCTTGCAAGTCAAATTGATGTTTTTTTTGCAGGAGTTGGCCATCTTTGGTGCAGTAAATTAAAACAAAAAAAAGCAGTTGAATTTTATGTGAAATTTGTTGTATTTTCCTGTAGTACTTACATTAAAATCTTGAGCTTTGGTTATTTTATGTAGTATTGGTAGAGATTCAATTTGTGCTGGCAGTTCTACCAGTTCCCTGTGACGGAAACCTGGAAACTGACAAAACTCTATAGTCCTCTTCCTAGTCTCTAACATTGACTCTGCAAAGTCCTAAACAAACAAAAACAAAAAAGTTTCATTGTAAATATTGATTTATCTTACTGAGCCTTTAACCTTGCATTTACTGGTATCACTATAAACATTCTCTTGCAGTTTAAGAGAGATAAATCTGGTTGGAAGTCTTTAATTAGCAAAAAAATGGTAACATTTCTGACAGTTAAATTATCCCTATTATGGCATTAAGAATTCATAATGAAAATTAAAACTTTTCTGAAATTAACAATTTTTAAGTAATTTAGATAAAGATATGCGAAAACATGAAATAAAAGCATTGAATAATTATTTGGACATCTTATGAAGTACCCTAAACAACAATAATCTTACATGTTTTAGAGGTTTAATTTAAATTTAATGCCTCTACACCTTTAAAAATTTATTTTGTTTTACTCAAGAAAAATAACCATGTCCATGACGGTAACACTTTGATATTTTGATTTCTGCTGCTCTGCACCATTTGTTTAAAGTGATTCTTTTGATGACACATACTTTGAATACCTCAAATATGCAGGGGAATCAGTTCATATGTACCAAGAAGGGAAATTACTTCACAAAACATTTACAATATTTAATCATGTAAAGTATAGCAAAAACAGTTTCTAGACAGACATTGACTATAATATATTACACACATGTAAAATGATCTTCATTTCTAGAGAAAATATAGAAAATACAAAATGCATAACTCATTCAAACAAACACTGTGATCAGTTTGCTGATTCCATAAAATTTGAGGTCAACATTAAAAACATTAAAAGTTGATCAAAGGGAGATAACCTAAACCTTTTGTATTGTATTGTGTATCATCTAAATCATTACGATGTCTTTTATCAGCATCTTGTTAGATAAATAATTTTAGAATCATTTTTTATTCCTCAAACTAAAAGCAAAAACTATTTAGTCTATATTAATTAAAAAATTGGATCAGAGCTGTAAACATAATTAAAATGTGAATTGGAAAATCAGAAAACAGAAAATTTAAAATAATTTGAAAAATGGTTAAAATTTTTGTTTGTTTTTATATTTGTCAATTTTTGTAATATCTTTTTGTTTCTAATTTAAATGTGTCTGTGCATATCTTATCTGTGTGAAACTGTAAGCAAAAATATATAAATTCAAACTGAGCAGCAAATTAGTTAATATTACAACATCACAATGCAACAATATCAAATTAATCAAAACGCAGATATATATATATATATATATTTTTATTAATAATTTTATGATAAATATTTATATGCAAAAAATTAATTTGAATACAAAAAAAATCTCTATTCTAACATAACATATATAGTCATTCATGGTTTCAGTGTGTGACTGAAAGCTGATTGTGTACAAAATTGAGCAAAATGATTGAAATAACAAAAGCTCAATAGAAATGTTTAACTTACTGACTCCATTTTACTAAGAAAAGTCTGTAGATATAACTTAATATATTAATTTCATATAACAAGTTATTTTAAAGGGTTCCGCTGAACCCTGTGTCTTGCCTGTAATTGCTGCTGTCAGTGTAAAAATGTAATGTTGACTGCCAAAATCTAAGAAAATTAATCAGTAATATACTGTAAAAATAAAACAAATCAAATTTATTTTCTATAGATGCTATTTCTTGATCCTGAAGAAGCTTCAGTCCAAGTTTCATATAATTCCATGAAGGTTTAACAAAGTAATTGATGTTTAAATAAATTTTAACCATAGACTTTGTCACTAAACCTAAATGTTGACGTTGCCAACAACAAAGGAATGCAGAATCTCTATGTCTCGCTACCTTAAAGAAATATTGCAAACTCAAAAAAGAAAGGAACACGAAATATCTTAGTTCATTTTTTTAAATGATAATTCATATGCAGGATATTATTTCTGTTCCATAATTTTTTATTTCTTCATCAGCATACGTTATTTACTGTTTAAAACTTTTTTTTTTCTGTTTCAGCATATGTTATTTACTATTTGATAAAATACTTATTTCTGTATCTATCAGCATATGTTATTTACTATTTGATAAAATACTTATTTCTGTATCTATCAGCATATGTTATTTACTATTTGATAAAATACTTATTTCTGTATCTATCAGCATACGTTTAGCCATCTATATAAGTCCATTTCCTAACACTAGCATCTATATTTATGGACATATTCAATATAAATAAAAGGACTAAGTTTCATTTAACTGTAATGAGGATTGATAGTTTTAATTTAATGATAATGATACATGCAAGTTTGACAAACAATCATTAAGTAAGACATATTTCTTAAGTGGATATTGTCTACCAAAATAATATGGTTAATCTTAATCAAGCAAAAACAGAATTTTACTAATAGAAATGTATAAATAAAAGGCAATATTCATATCTCATAACTTCATGCTATGCCTTTATGCCTTTCAAGACACTCATGGGTAGTCAAGGTCATTAAAAAAAAACCTTGTTGTCGCCTTTATGCCTTTACTTATTTTTTACATTAGAAAAACTGTTTATTGTGGAACTTTGTGAAATATTTATCAGTAAAATAAACTCTAATTGTTCCTCATTGGTTTTTTTTTATAGAAAATCCTGAATCATTTAGACAGGTTCTGTCATTTCAATTTTCATGGCAGGCACTAAGCACTAAGTATCTCTTAAATATAGCTTTTTATTCAAAACTATTTTGATGTAAAGAATTGTTAAGATTTAAATATTATAGTATATTAAAGTTTTGTGCTAAAACATTCAAATCAAATTGGTTTTATTGTAAAAAAAAATGGAAGACAATATCCCTTTAATAAAGTAGTCCTTTCAAATGACTTTGAAATATGAAAGAAAAATTCAATTCATTTACTCTATTAAATGAAAAGTGTAAACATTAGCAGGAACACCATGTTTTATAATTATGGACAAGGGAGATAATTCATCCTTTTTTGAGGGAACACATTACAATCTTGTAATACTCACCCCACTTTTTGAATCCTGTACATTTTTATACAAACATTATATTACATTAGTATAATAAAAACATGCTATCATAAAAAATCATGCATCTACTTTAAGAAATATCAGAATGAAATTCATTAGTGCAACTAATATGAACGTCTAAAAGTGTGCAATGTGTATTAAACATATCTAGATTTGATACAGTGTACTGAAAGCTCAATTCCAGAGAAGTGTATCTTTATACCTATAGATATTAAGAAATATTTGTAATACATGTTTTGTAAGGAAAGCACTAAATAACATCTATAATTATTGCAGTGTATATAGTTCCATAGCAAAAAATCATAAAGAAATAAGAATGACAAAAATAACCTTTTTTTATATTTAAGATGTAAATCTAAATTTCCCTGAATTGCAGTATATGAGACAGCAAATTAAATCAGACATTTATAAAAATATATGACAATGAGTAAACTGAAATTCGAAGGTATATAGTAAAGAAATTTGCCTTAACTAACATTTCTACATTTTCTTTACTCAAAATAATGTATGGGTAAGTGCTTTAAAAGCAAAAGAAATTCACAAATTAAGAACATGCGACATGCAAAAAAATAATAAGAAAAACTTACAAGACTCTTTGGTACTTTTGCACTATGATGTGTTTTCACAGCATCTGAGTCTGTCATTTCTGTTATAAAAGCTGAAATTTAAATGTTTGTTTGTATTAAGAGTAAATTCACTATATGATTCTAATGCAATCTAATGTTACAACCTTTTTCATCGCCTAAAATTTACTGTAAAATCCACAACTGACATGTCTTGTGCTGCCATTTTGAATTGCTGGAATTCACAAATGTTCGATAAATAAAATAGAATCGAAAATAGAATATAACCTACCTCAAAAACACCCTTTTAATGAATTTTATCCCAATCTGAATTGTACAAGTAAAGAAATAACTTTCACTTTGAAAGTTTTCATTTGTATGACGTCATATTTTGACATGATGTTAATGCACCATAATCATTCAAAGGAAATAATACCTTTCCCCAGAATCCCTTGGTGTTTATCGGAGTATTTCAATTTTTGCATCTCACTAATGCTTCACTACTGATTTATACTGATAATAAATACTAGCCATCTAATCAGAGTGCTAGTTCTGAGTATATACATACTTCTGGCTGAAGAGAAAGGTAATCTCTCCACTTTCTTTGTTTCCTGGTCCTCTTCAGCCAAAATCTGATCTGCATAGAATTTTAATTTCTTTTCTAGGTCCTCCAGATCTGATTCTAAATCTTCCATCATGTGTAACCCAATAGCTACAAGGATGTTAAGTTTCATACTATTTAAAATGAATATTTTCTGAAATCTTCTATTTTTAACTTTCTTACAAGATTTTGTTAAAGGGGCATTAGCTACGAGATATAAAAATAAATGGAGAATGTGTCTATGGGCCACAGATGCCCCCGCTTGTAAATATGCATGAGTCAACTTCCACATACAGATGCAGGATTCACGTAGTTAAGACCGTTTTGTGATTATAAGGATTGTGTATAAGTTTCATAACATTTGGTTGAGGCAAACTAAAGTTAGTGAACGGAAACGACAGATTTAGCAATTTTTCCATTTATAAAGGAGCATAACTCAAGAACTGTAAAAGTGACGCCACCCAATTTCGAACTTGATCTGTGTTTTGTGGTAATAAGCATTGTGTATCAGTTTTATAACATTTGGTTGAGACAAACTATAGTTAGAGAACCGAAACGAAAATTTCAGCAATTTTTATGTTTATAAAGGAACATAACTTATGAACGGAAAAAGTGCCTCCACCCAATTTCCACCTTGATCTGTGTTTTGTTGTAATAAGCATTGTGTTTATGTTTTATAACATTTGGTTGAGGCAAACTAAAGTTAGAGAATGGAAACGAAAAATTCAGCAATTTTATGTTTATAAAAGGGAATAACTCATGAACTGTAAAAGTGACGCCACCAAATTTTGAACTTGATCTGTTTTTTTTTGTGGTAATAAGCATTGTGTATAAGTTTTATAACATTTGGTTGAGGCAAACTAAAGTTAGAGAACGGAAACCAATTTTGAGGACGTACGCGGCATATTAACATATATGTATTTGTTTATCCTATAAAATGAAATCAAACAGACATAGAAAAATCCTATTATGTGTGGTCACTATCTATTTATATCTTCACTTATGTTTATATCGGTTATATGACTGTTGGCAGTCTTCTGAGATCACCTCAATGGTTAACTAGATGGCATCTAGACTAAAATACGCATGAAATGCTGATACATATTATCAAGTCAATGGATTATTAATTGTTCATTTTAGACTTTTTGTAAGTTGGATATACGCTTTAGTAGGTTATAAATCAAATATGAGAATTTCAGTCAAATTGGTGATCATGAATTTGACAGCTTATGCCTCTTTAAATGGTAACCAAATGACATTGGCATGAACTCATTGCACTGTTAATTCGTGTTCCTAAAGTTTGCATTCTACATTGTACTTTTGTCTGATACTTCTTAAAAATCACTTTTTCAGTGATCAAAATTTCTTCTTAAAAGTATATATAGAACGATGCAAAGAATATAAAATAAAATTCTAAATATGGACTGCAATTTCTTCAAGGATACGAGCTGAATCTCTTATAATTGCAGCTATATCATCTTGTGAGCCAAGTAGCAGAGCCTCATTTTCAAGATCTAATGGACCTTCTGTTGCCATAGGATAAGGCCAGTCTTCCTGAAAAATATATCAAAATAAATGTTGAGAGGAGTCAGGTAATTCCTAAATTTTTGTTTTACCCCCACTACCTATACAATTTTATGAAGATATCTTTTATTCTTGGAAGAAATAAGTGATTGTGTAAGCCATACCATCTTTAGCAAGTACTGTTAACAAAAAGAAATATGGGGTATAAATTAAAAAGATAGCTGAAAATCAAAAAATAAAACCAAAACAACATCTTGAGGTCATGTGATATGTTGCCACTGGATGTTGAACAGGCAACAATCAATCAGTTCATTATATATTGTGAACTATCTTTATTTGAAACTGCAGATTTAATCAAATATTTGTAAACATCCAGGGTTTGATGTCAAGCTTTAAGTGCAGACTACCAAAAGGAAGGGTCAGCTGTAAAAATATCAATGTAAGGCTCAACATAAAAAATTACAGTTATGTCTCGTGAAAAAATAACCATGCAACCATTTGTAAGCATTCAATAGGTTGTTTTGTCATATTTCATGCTGTTGGTTTGTTTTGTTTAAATTGTGTCATGTCATGCCTTTCATAGCTGACTATACAGTATGAGTTTTGCTTATTGTTAAAGGCCATTCAAAGACCTATAATTGCTTAAATCCACCTCATTTTTCCTTTATTGGATAGTTGTCTCATTTGCAATCATACCCCATCTCCTTACTTTCTAATGACATAATGGATGGCATGAAACTGATCTTTCAGTATTTTCAAATACCTATCTCATCTTTTTTAGCTTGGAATTTGTTAAGATTTTATTTTGAAACTTTCCTATCGTTAAAATGGTTATAAGTATGTTTTACATGTTATAACTGTTAGAAAATCTCTGATAATCCAGCTAACACCTTCTGAAATTATCATCAGTACACCAAAAGCATATAGTCTGGTACATTTCAGGATTTTTGAAAGGGGTCTGTAATGCCTAAAACAGAATATATATTAAAAAAAATGAACGATTTTATGCTAAAAAAAAATTGTATAAATTGTGACAAACATGATATTATTTTTGTTCCCTATTCCCACCCAACCCCCTGGATATGCCACTGAATGACTTACTAATTTTTCTGCCGCCAAGAACTCCTCTAGATTTGTTGGCGGTTTAACTTTTGGCTGTGCCTTCTTTCTTGCTGCTTCTTCTATTTCTTCTTCTTCTACCTTTGCCATAATGGCAGCTACTTTGGGATCTATTACCACAGCCATGGCACTTTATAATAATATAAATATTTATTAAATAAAAAATTAAACCATAATAAATATTCATAAAAATGTACGAAAATAAACATATTCAGATCATTCAGACTTTCCAAATTTGCATCAGATTTGTGTAATGAATAGATTCAGGTGGCTTGTCATGCACAAAGTGCCTTTTCTTTCTCTCAATCTCTATTTGAAAGGCAAAAGTGAAAACTATAAAATTTAAATTGTAGATACTCAATATATATTTGAAGTGAGATTACTTTTCAATTTTGAATATGTCTGCAATTGGCTTTTCATCTATGATAGAAATAGTTGCATCTGTTGTGAAAAAAGTTGTTTATGTTGCTCCGGCCCCAGTCATACCCTGATTGAAATACTTCAAAAAAACTCTCTGACTTTTATTGTTATTAATAAATTATTAATTTATTTCTTATGTGGCTGGAAGTTCTTGGGCCTATCGACTTACGGTCGGATTGGTTTGAGGCCAGAATGAGCTATTAACCTAAAAAGGTTATTTAAACATATATAGAAATATTGTGTATAATTTGGACCCCTGTTGGAGGGTCTTAATGGGGCCATTTTTTGGGGGTATCTTCATGACGAATAACGGTAAATTCTTGCCAAATGATGTTAACGGTAATTTTTGGTGCATGACGATAAAATGAACACTTTCTTTTAGACGATAAAAAAAGCGACTGATTTTGACGAATCACATTAAATTTTTTCCAAAAATAACGGTAATGATAATTATTTGAGACCTTTGACGAATCACGGTAAAATTTTAACCAAATTGACGCTAACGGTAGCCGAAAATGACCGTTTGACGCCTGATTGTAAAAGGCATTCCTACCCTCCTGTTGTAGTCCAAAAAATTATAACGCTTTGGAGCTATTTTAAGTTTTGGTTTGACTGCTTCTGCTTCCTGAGAGATCTATAAAATAAAAAAAATGAAAATATACCTTCTGCAGACACTGTCACCAATAGATTCACGTACAAGTCTCAGACAGACGTCATGATTAAATTTGATCAATCCTTGCAGTAAATTAACCGATCAATATTGTGTTTTTTTAAAGTTTGAACACTTGCAATAGATTTCACTATATGGAACCAGTAATTTTAAATTTGGTATTAAATGTTAGTGTAATTGTGCAAGTTTTTTATGAAACACATTGTAAATAACCTTTATTTCGTTGCCAACAACGCTAAGTGTCCATCTTCCTTCAAATTGCAAGCGAGTATATAATGTAGAATTACAGGCAAGCAATGAGTTATCTAAAATGTGTATTTCTGATCCGCATCCAGTACCCATTTATAAAACATATTGATGGAAAAGGGGGAACATTTGTCACACTAAATATTGCAAGAAAAAGCATAAAGGTGTTAACATTTTTACACAGACTTTTTCTACGGCTAGAACTCGTGCTGCATGGCATTACTTTTGTTGGTTTGATTTTTAAAATACATGGCAGACATTTTCTATCAGGAGCTTATGTTGTAACTGTTTCTAAATGCCGAATCAAATTATAAATACAGTAGTCATACTTTTTTTGTTCATACCGACATAATTATGATTAATTTTAAAAAGTCCGTTGACTTCATATTATATGATAAATCTTCATAATTGATTTATTTAACTTTTTTTGTTGTTGTTGCAAAAAGATTCTTTTTTATACTGAAATTTTCGACAGACAACAGAAAATGATGGTCTAGAGTATAAATAAATCAGGTATATTGATCTTAAATCAAATAATGAAATTTGAAAACACGGCGTACTTTGGTATTTTCACAGCTCCGTTTTCAAACTGCACATCGATGCATTACTCGTCACTGTGGACTTTTTGATGAAAATATATAGCCTCCATTTAATAAAAATATTCAGATTAAAGATATGAAAGGAAATTTCTTTACAAAGGTAAAAATCCATCACGATTTAAATATCTTTTACAATTTGGTTTAGAAAAAGATAGACTGATCACACTGCATTTAATTTGTACGGTCTTCTCAAGTCACTCACAACAGATGTCTAGATAACCAGTCGCGGATTGCGTAGAGGGTGTACGCCCGCCCTTTGAGTGACAAAATATAAAATGTTTTGTCAGAAAATCGTCCATTTTTTTTCTTTATAGATTTTTTTGTAATAACACCCACTTTCAAAAATCCTAGATCCGCCCCACCCCCTATAACTCCCTTTTGGAAAAGGTAAGGCAGTTAATTATTTTTAAAAGTCTCATTCTTTGCTTCATATGACGATTTTCTTGTCAATTTTGTCTAAACGTATCTTATCTACCTCCGACAATATATACATAGTATTGTTGATCCTATCAATTGTGCATCATATGCATAGGCACTTTTCACTGATTTATTTAAAAAAACTCTATACCTTGATATAACCAGAGACATATATACACACATGTGTATATGTCTCTGATATAACACATGTACAGGCACTTGTCTCTGAAAAAATAGTATTATACCTATATATACCCTAATATAACGCGAGATATAAAGGTTCTTAGGTTTTTTTTCAGAAACAAGTACCTGTGTTATTTTACGGTATATAGGTATTTTTCAGGGACAAAACTTAGTGGCTATGTATAGAGAGAAAAAAGATGCACATTGCATTTGGCAATATGGCAGAATGAATAGTAATATTTTAATCCTAATTCAGCACACAAAATTTATTTATCATTGTATTCTATTCCTTTCTCATGCAAGAAGAAAAATAATGAATAAATCACGCTGTTTCTATTATTATGTCATTCATAATTACTATTTACCAGAACAATACTTAGTTAACTTTTAATCATTAGCAAGACAACCTTAAATTGATCAAATGTAACAAACATGTTGGACTATTGAAAGTAAGTAATTAAGTAAATCATATTTAGAGTCGGCTAATATCTACATAATAAAAAAAGTAACATGAGTTCTGTTTATAAGAGGATTTAAAGTCCGAGTCTCTAGTTTAAGGTGGTATGGGTGTCTTCCGCCATCTTGGATTGTAAAATAGCAAAACACAATAGGTCTGAAATTTCAATTAAGTTAACAAATTTTGATGCAGGATTCCAACTTACTGATAATAATTTTCATTTAAATGAAGAAATTAATGTAATCTTATGTTATTGTCACTCATATCTTTACAAAAGTAGAATATTTGTGCTTGATTTCATTTTGTTTACAACTTTCGAATTTAGGGGGAAGTAACTCAGAAAAAGTATAACTTATAAAGAAATCTCCAGGAAATGTTTCTATTTTATGTTAAAGCATGAAAAAGGTACGATGACGACATTTTTTTTTTATATTCCGAAAGCATTTCATATGAACTATCTTCTCATATTTTATTTCAAAATTCTATCATTTAGTTTACCTTCTATTCACATTTATATGATGCCTTTTCTATGATTGTACAATCCACACAAAGTGTGTAATTTTTTCACAAAATGTATTTCATTATGTTTTTGAAAATATCACATTATATACTAAGTTTTGGGTAAGTATTGTTTGTTTAAACAACCATACCACATTTCAAAGGTCAAACTTTTGATAACCCATTTTATATATGTTAAAAAAATGTCAAAAAAGGAGTTGATTTAAGTTAAGAAAAGTTTCAAATTTCTGACGTTAGCAGACCATTAGAGATCTGCATTACTTTTGTTTTAAAAAGTTATTTTTTTTGCATACCACGACTTTGTAAAACCGAGGTCAGGTCCGTGGTAAACATTGTAGCAGTCCCCATACAACAAAGTGCGAGAGAATGCGAGACTTCAAAGAAAGCAGTAGAAATGGATTTTGCATATATAAATCTTTTGTGCATTAATAAAATGCAATTAGGAATAATGATTTATAAATATATTTGAATTGAAATGGATTTCCAACCAAGTTTATTTGTTCTGGTTTGGTTTTCCAGCGTAGGCCCAGTTGTTGTTAATACAGGTAAGTTGCATTCACCTTGCATCAACATTTTACTTTTTGTTATGATTTCTTTAATGTTATGTGCCTGCAAAATAGGCTGAAATCCTTAATTGTATATATTTTAAATATTATTTCAAATTTAATTTTACATATAACGTTAGATTGATTGACTGTTGGTTGCTTAACCAGCTGTTAACGGCCAGTGGCAAACATTTCATGCATGTTAAGGATGAGAACAAATTAACAATAATTACAATAGATAGGTCCAGGTAAAGAGCTCATTCAGAATGAAGGTTGGGGAACTGCTACGGAAAATGAGGGTATATTAGATATGGACAAATTTTGCCTTGCAACAGGCCACCAAAGGACCTCTCAAACAATTGTTGCAAGGGTTCTGAACATCCTGAGAGGCTGAGAGCTTGGCACTCTCAACACGTGGCTTCAGACTTTTATCCCCATTCTGACCTGATGTGGCTGCGTACTTGTACATCCCCAAAAAAACAAAATGTCACCTCACTTTGGCAAGAATTTTACTGCTGGTTGGATGACCAAAGTGACCATATTTCTATTCCCCTGTCACCCTTGGGTGCTAGAAAGATTGAAGACCATTGGCTTTTTTTGTAATGACATTTTGTAGGTCTTGTACATCTTAAGTTTGAGCATATTTTAAAATTGTAATCCAAATATGATATCTTGTAGGAAGGTGTCGCAGCAAAAAAAAATATAAAATAGCCTGGTATTTGGACTATATTAAAATATTATCTCCCTCAATACAGATTTTCATGAAATTTCAGTTTCTAGATATTCTGGAAGTGCAGTATGTAAACATGATAAAAACTTGACAAGCATTATAAAGAAAAACAGTTAAATATTTCTGTGTAAAAAATTCACAAAAATTGAGAAAAAAAATTTAATTGCAAAAAGAATCTTTTTTTTTAATATTTTTGTAAATTCAATGTTAATTGCAAAAAAAACATACATCAATTTTTGTTTGTCTTGTAGACCATTAACCTGATGAAACATGTATTAAACAAGTTCCCCTCCCTCCATTGTATTTAAAGGAATGTACATATCTCAGACAAAAACTAAACTCATGCTTATGTACATGTACATGTATCTCCCTTTATTATGTTACATAAGGGAGACAATTTAAATTCACTATGTCTCTAAAACCAAGTAAGGGTCAAAGGGCCATTTTATGAAGTACATACTATTATCCATTGCCCTTGGGAAACCTAATTAAAGATGCACAGCTTAGTTGTAGTTCCATTCTGTTTTTAGCAAATTCTAGATTTGTATATATATAATAAATATTTTACCTTAATGATATATTTAGATAATTCCTAAAACTTTAATTCAATATACATGTACATGTACATGCACAAATGAATAACTCCATGATACCAACAATTTTGACTTGTTGTAGAGCAAATCTACAAAAATGGACCCTTTGTATATATATCTCTGACAGAATAATAATATAAATTCATGTTTCATTTTGTATTGCAAAAAGTCTTAGAGTAAACACAAAATAGTAATGATGACTATATTGTACATTTTTTTAATGTATATTTCTTCAAACACATATGTACATGTGTACATGTGTAGCAGTTGATTGGTAAATGTGCCATCTTTTTGTGCTGTAAGGTGTGAACTGTTAAGTTCATTATTGAAGATTTTCAAGCAGATTTCAATGCAAGATGAAAACTAACGTTCATTTTATTGATAAACCAAATATTTCATTAATTTGTTATCTTGTGTGCATCTATACCAGGTGCCTTCTTCCCATATCCACTCTGTCAACATGAAAATACAAAATACATGTTAATGTCCATTTTCAAATTTGTATAGAGAGGTAAAAATGTATAAAACCATTTCTAAGAGTGTCAGACACTGAAAAATAATGATAAACTAGCAATGTCAAAAATAACAACTAGGTATACATGTACACGTCTAGTAAAAGTGCATGTAAAAAATATATACATGAACATGGAAATTAAAAAATTATTTCAAGTAAGATATATTGAATGATACATGTACATTACATGTTTTGTACATGCAGGAATGAACTTATAATTTGATCCATTTTTATACGCCCGTTTACGGGACGTATTAGGGTATACCGTTGACTGTCTGTCCGTCCGTCCGTCGTCAACATGTGGGACATTAATTCAAAAACGCTTTAACCAATATGCATGAAACTTTGGTGAATTGTTTATATCTATTGACGTGAGCTCCCTTTCGTTTTTTATAAATTTTAGATTTACCGTTTAACGAGTTTTGGGGTTTTATTCATTAAAGAAGGAGGGATTTTCCAGTTTTCGGACAATAACTCAAAAACAATTTCAACAATTTGCATGTAACTTGTGCGAATTGTTTATATCTATTGACCTGAGCTCCCTTTCGTTTTTTATAAATTTCACATTTACCGTTTCCGAGTTTTGGGGTTTTATTCATTAAAAAAGGGGGGATTTTCCAGTTTTCGGACAAGAACTCAAAAACAATTTCACCAATTTGCTAGAGACTTTGGTGAATTGTTTATTTCTATCGACATGAGCTCCCTTTTGATTTTTATCAATTTTAGACTATTTGTTTCCGATTCATGAGGTTTTATTCATTACAAAATGGGGGATTTTCCAGTTTTCAGACAATAACTCAAAAATACTTTTAGCATTTTTTATGAAAATTTGGTAAATTGTTTATATGTATTCTTGTAAGCTCCCTTTTTGATTTTTATAAATTTTCGATTTTACGTTTCCGAGTTATAAGATTTTATTTGTTTATAGTCTGACAACAGATTTACTAAGTATTGCGCAACAGCACAGTGTATTGCACAACAGCAAGAAATCTTTAATTGAATATAAATTCAATTCATATAACCAATTTCAAGTTCTTTGACTACATTTATTCAGAAACCTATAATATGTCAAATATTTAATTACAATCCAAATTCAGACCTGTATCAAGCTTGAATATTTTGTCCATTTTTTCCCAAACTGTTCAGGGATGGACCTCTGCGGGCGTATCCAGCTGCGCTAAGCGAAGCAGTTTATTATTGTTGGCTCACTGCATCTACATATACCTGTATGTGGTCTAAATCCAACAAAATTAATTAAATAATACATATACAATGTACATTTATATATAAACTTTTAAAAATTAACTTGTACTCATTCTTTATTTATGATTCAAAACTTGTGAAAAATACATTACAATGTAGGTAATGTCACTGTATGTTATACTCTTATAGTTTTAATATTAGAACAACAGTATACTATGAAATAAGTGCAGAGTCTCAGTTATAATATGTCCTCATTTGTCTTTTTATGATTATTTACTATTTTATTATGAATCTCTTGTTTTTGAAAGGCCAAAATTGTTTTGTAAATCAAGGCAAGGAACATGTTTTGAATTCTAATGCTAATTGATGATCTTTTGTACAGGGCTAATCTACATGTAATACATTATACAGGGCTAATCTACATGTAATACATTACTTTATTATGGCTGCAATCTTAAAGTTTTATTTTACATGACAGCAGGATAAGAAGACATTTAGGAAATAAGGCATTACTTTATCTATGGGCTATCTGTCATTCATGATACTTCCTGTAGATAATTAATGATAGATTATTGTGATAATGTTGTTGCTGGTATTATATCAGCTTATGTAAAGGGAGTTTATTTGTTTACCACTGTGGTGTCATGTAGCTTCCATTTTTATACGTTTCTTTAAATTTGATGCTCTTAATGATACCTGTTATATATAAAATGTATTGCATTACATTTTTATATTTTCAAGAATTTTAACATCCTATTCAAAATTCAAATTACATTTTTTTTTTAACTCTCATTATGCAATGCACTACTAATAGGTATTCTTAATTTGTAAGGTTTTCCAGCTTAAGCTTAGTTAATTTCACTCTGATTCTTATATTGCCTTACCAATCCATAAAAATACATTTGTATACAGTATTACTAATGAAATGCTGAAAAGAAAATGAATGTACACATTAAACATGCTTTTTATACGACCGCAAAACATTTGCCTTTGTATAATGCTATCATGTCGTCATCGTCGTCGTCCGAAGACACATTTGGTTTCCGGACAATAACTTTAGTTTAAGTGAATGGATCTCTATGAAATTTTACCAGAAGGTTCAATACCACAAAAAGAAGGTTGGGATTGATTTTGAGGGGGTAATGGTACCAACAGTTTAGGGATTAGGGGCCAAAAACAAGCATTTTTGTAGTTTCCGGACAATAACTTGTGTGTAAGTGTATGGATCTCTGAGAAATTGTACCACAAGGTTCCATACAATGTATCACAAAGGGAAGGCTGGGATTGATTATAGGGGTAATTGCCCCAAACGTTTAGAAATTAGGTGCAAAAAGGGCCAAAAACAAGCATTTTTCTAGTTTCAAGACAATAACTTATGTTCAAGTTTATGGAACTCTCTGAAATTGTACATTTTCCTGAAAAAAGAAAATAATCTTCAAAATTTCCAAAAAAAATGGGGGGGGGGGATTTTTTTTCAAATTTTTTTTGGGGGGGATTCATATTTTTTTTCTTCAAAATTTTTAGAAATTTCACAAATTTTTTGAACATTTTTTTAAAGGGGGTTCATACTTTTTTTCTTCACGATTCTTCAAAATTTCAAATGTTTTCAAAAAAATTTTTTTGGGGGGATTTTTTTTTTTTTAATTTTTGTTTTTTTTTCCCAAAATTTTTTAATTTTTACATTGATTATTTCTGATTTACATATAAAAGCAACAAATACTGATATGGCAGGAGATACACACCAAACAGGGTGTGTAAATTATTATATATAACAAATTAACTAAGTATTGTGCAACAGCACAGTACATGTATTGCGCAATAGCACAGTATTACACAATAGCAAGGAATCTTCAGTTGAAAATAAATACAAATTTTTTAACCAATTTCAATGGGTTCTAATCTTGTATTACTATTTTGAATATTGGGCCCCATTTTTAGGCAGTTAAGCTGCCTTATGCGAGCACCCTAGATTTGTGTTCTACCCAATAAATGCTGAAATACGTGCCATTGTTATTATCTAGCTGGCTATTATGTTATTTATAACTAATTGGACATTTTTATAATACTTTTATTTCTGGAATACAAAAAATATGACCAGAAAAACCTTAAATGATCGTCGAACTACCCAAAACTTTTGAAGTTGCACAAAGGAAGTAGTGCTCAATAGAAATCCGTATGTAGTTTATTATCCCCTGTGCTTTTGGCTACGATGTCAAAGAACAATTGTATGAAATATTTCATCGCCGAAAATCGGTAATTACAAGTCGTTTATATTTCCCAAATGGCAAAATGCGCAGGAATATTGTTCATGTACAACAAATCTCTATAATAGAGAAATAAAGTAATATAAGTGGGCGGTAATTTTTAACTTATCTTGCCAAATAAGGTTGTTGATATTTTATGAATGAAACGGATGCGGAAATCGACGTTGATGGGATGTTTTAAGTAATGTGGACAACTCGTCCCCGAGACAAGTCGGACCGAATCCACTCAAACCGTCTAAGAAGACAACTTTGACCGTTTGTCAAATTTACTTAGGGTTTCATAAAATATTAGACTAACATGTCTAGCGGAGCCATTAATCTTTTGTTTGTGCATTGGGGTATATTTAGGGGTATTTGGAGGGGCCTGAAGAAGGGAGGGATTTACTATAGAACCCTATGGGATTTTATTCTTTTTAATTTTAAATTTTCAAATGAATATTTCTCAAAAACAGTAAGTGATAGACACATGCAGTCTTCAGTAATGAGAACAGGACAATAAAAAAAATCAACCAAAATATAGGGTGAGTCCCTGGGGGTCATCCCAACCCCCTTCAATTTGAAATGTACTTTTATCTTGTAAACCGTCGACATCCCCACCCCTAAACAATATATATACTTGTATGGGACAATAAAACAAATCAAATGAAAATAATTTGGAGGAGTCCCGGGTGTCTTCCTTACCCCTCCTATTGGAGAACTTGGAAATAGTCCAGATCCCCACCCCTAAACCATATATATTCATGTATGGGACAATAAAACAAATCAAATGAAATATAGGGGGAGTCCCTGGGGTCACCCCAACCCCTCCTGTTTGAGAACTTGGAAATGGTTGAGATCCCCACCCCTAAACCATATACATTCATGTATGGGACAATAAAACAAATCAAATAAAATATAGGGGGAGTCCCTGGGGACACCCACCCCCTCCTGTTTAAGAACTTGTAAACAGTCAATATCCCCACCCCTAAACCATATATATTCATGTATGGGACAATATAACAAATCAAATGAAATATATGGGGAGTTCCTCGGGTCACCCCACCCCCTCCTGTTTGAGAACTTGGAAATGGTCGAGATCCCCACCCCTGAACCATATATATTTAAGTCTCCCAAACAAAGTTTGGAGACTCATTGTTTTTGCTCAGTTCTTATTATTTTTATTATTTTTCTTTTTCTTTTTCTTGAAAACTTGTAAACGGTCGAGATCCCCACCCCTAAACCATATATATTCTTGTATGGGACAATAAAACAAATCAAATGAAATATAGGGGAGTCCAGGGGGGTCACCCGCACCCCCTTCTTTTTGACAACTTGTAAACGGTCAAGATACCCACCCCGAAACCATATATTTTCTTGTATGGGACAATAAAACAAATCAAATGAAATAAAAGGCGAGCTCCCTGGGGTCACCCCACCCCCTCCTGTTTGAGAACTTGTAAACGGTTGAGATCCCCACACCTAAACCATATATATTCTTGTATGGGACAATAAAACAAATCAAATGAAATATAGGGGAAGTCCACGGGGGTCACCCCCACCCCCCTTTTTTTAAAAAAACTTGTAAACGGTCGAGATCCCCACCCCTAAACCATATATATTCTTGTATGGGACAATAGAACAAATCAAATGAAATTTCGGGGAAATCCCCTGGAGTAACCCCCCCCCCCCCCCCCCCCCCCTTTTCGTTTTGAAAACTTGTAAACGGTCAAGATCCCCACCCCTAAACCATATATATTCTTGTATGGGACAATAAAACAAATCAAATGAAATAAAGGGCGAGTCCCCTGGGGATCACACACACCCCCTTGTATTCTTACCCCACCCCCCCTTCAATTTGAGAATGTGCTTTTATCTTGTAAACGGTCGAGATCACCACCCCTAGACCATATATATTCCTGTTCGTCATTTCAAGAAGATTTGAATGACATACAGGGTTAATCCATAAGCGTCACTTATGCATATCACAAACCAATTTGTACTGGACTTTGCCCAATGTCAGGCGACCATGGGAATGACGAATTATTGGAGCTTTGTTTGGGAGACTTCGTAACAGCATCCTGTTACAATTATTTCTTGTCATGTATTGGACAATAAAACAAATCAAATGAAATATAGGGGGAGTCCATGGGGACACCCCACCCCCTCTTGTTTGAGAACTTGTAAACAGTCAAGATCCCCACCCCTAAACCATATATATTCATGTATGGGACAATATAACAAATCAAATGAAATATTTGGGGAGTCCCTGGGGTCACCCCACCCCCTCCTGTTTGAGAACTTGGAAATGGTCGAGATCCCCACCCCTAAACCATATGTATTCATGTATGGGACAATACAAAGAGTCCCTGGGGTCACCCCACCCCTCCTGTTTGAGAACTTGTAAACGGTCGAGATACCCACACCTAAACCATATTTATTCCTGTTCATCATTTCAAAAAGATTTGAATGACATACAGCGTCAATCTCCTAGGTGTCACATATGCATATCACTTTACTAGACCAAACCAATATAAACTGGACTTTGCCCAATGTCAGGAGACCATGGGAATGATGAATTATGGGGGCTTTGTTTGGGAGACTTCGTAATGGCATCCTGTCACAATTATTTCTTGTTTATTATAAAATTTTATTGATGCA
The DNA here is from genome assembly GCF_021869535.1 of Mytilus californianus. Lineage (NCBI taxonomy): Eukaryota > Metazoa > Mollusca > Bivalvia > Mytilida > Mytilidae > Mytilus > Mytilus californianus. Next base: position 22,047,276 of record NW_026262679.1, on the reverse strand, counting down.
AAAAATGAGTCTAGGTTAATTGAATTTACTTTAACTATTAATAAATTATTTCTGGGCCCATACTAATTTTCATTTATGGCTCATTTTAAAGAAAACATATAAATCTTTCAAGCAGTGTAAAGCCCGAGAATGTTTGACCAACTGTTTTATAATCACCTGTCATTTTATTCCAAACTTGGTATGAAGTAACATCATACATAAGGGGGTGAAGATGGGGGTCATTTACATTGATATATGAGTTGCTTTTGAAAACCTTGATGAAATATTAATTAATTTGCCTTAATAATCAATTCATTAAATGAACATAAATGTACAATTTACGAATGTTTAATGTTTGTTCTTTCAAATCTTGAAAAAAAAATTGAAGCAACACTGCCACAGTTTTCATAATTACGTTTGCCTTGGTTTTTGGTTAACTGCCTACAGCGCTTACAGTGCTTTGATTTAAATTGGTCTATCTACATTGAGGTCCAAAGGGTCCAAAATTAAAGTTTGTTTGATTTCATCAAAAACTGAATTATAGCGGCTTTATGATATGCTGAATCTTATTGTGCATTTAGAATTTTTATTTTGGGCCCTGTTTTCAAATTAGAACATATTGAGGTTTGAAGAGTCCAAAATTGATTTCAACTAAAATTATATTTTTGATGTTTTTTGATATGTTGAATCTAACCATGTTGTTAGATTTTGGATATCAGACCAAACTAGGTAAATTAAATGTCCCATTTCAAATTTTTGTCTCGCCTTGACGGAGTCAAAAAGCGAGACATAGGTATGCTGTTTCCTGTGTTGGCTGCGACAGCAGCGGCATCAACAATGTATTAGTTTGTGATTAGGTCTAGTTTAATGATATTTGGTATGCAGTTGTATTAGCACTGGCACATCTCATTTCCATGGAGATTATTTGGCCCTGCCCCCTCAGTCATGGTCTATTGACTTTGAAACTTTTGCTTAGTTTACATGTATTAGTTTGTGATTAGGTCAGTTTATGGGGAACCACTAGTGGTAAGTCAATGATATTTGGTATGCAGTTGTATAAGCATTGGCATATCTCATTTCCATGGAGATTATTTGGCTCCGCCCCCTCAGTCATGGTCTATTGACTTTAAAACTTTTGCTTAGTTTACATGTATTAGTTTGTGATTAGGTCAGTTCAAGGGGAACTGCTAATGTAAAGTCAATGATATTTGGTATGCAAATTTATTGGCATTTGCAAGTCTCATTTCCATGGAGATTATATAGCCCCACCCCCTCATCATGGTTCATTGACTTTGAAACTTTTACATACATGTAGTTTACAAGTCAATGTTTGTGTTTAGGTTTGTTGAAAGGGAACGACTTATGATAAGTCTATGGTATTTGGTATGCAGTTGTATTAGCATTGGCACATCTCATTTCCATGGAGATTGTTTTGCCATGTACCTTCAGTCATGGTTCATTGACTTTGAATATTTGCATAACTTACATGTTAAAGTATTGCTATTTTAATTTCAACATTTGCATTATCAAAAGTACAAAAAGGCGAGACATATATCTGTGTTAATAGTTTATTATGATCTTTGACCACATTTATTTTGTGTCGGAAACCTATATTATGTCAAAAATTTGATCACAATCCAAATTCAGACAGTATCAAGCTTGAATATTGTATCCAAGCTTGCCCCAACTGTTCAGGGTTCGATCTCTGTGGTTGTATCAGGCTGCGCTCTGCGAAGCATTTTATTTCTGCATGTATTAAACCCCATGCAATAACTGCCTTAGTTTTATCTAGGTACATGTATGCTGTTACCCTAAAAAGGTTGGTTTCCATATTGTGCAAAAGTGTTTAAAGCCCTCAAAATCATAGCTAAAACCCTGCCATTACAATCTTTTGATCTTTCATCATAATAATAATAATACACGTGTGTATGGTGGCAGTACTAGTTTGGTTTAAAGTATTTTGGAATTTTGGGTCTTTTAAACAGCACCTATTTTTATGTTAAGGACCAGCTGACCAGATTGATTTCACAAGTGGAGCAGCATCCTTATACCAAGGGATTTGTTATTAAACACATTTTTTTGTAGATCTAACGAAAAACATTATACAGATTATCTTCCTCCTCCTAGCTATATATATATAGCTACATGTACCTGCACGTTCAGTAATTAGCATGTGAATAGTTATCCAAGTCAGTTTGTCATATATTATTTACTTGTTTGTATACAGGTTTATGTAAATATGACATTCTCTTCACCTGAAAAAAAATATGTCAGAATTATTCAAGATATTTGATGAGTGGTTTTTATCATGTTATGGTTCAGTTGTTAAAATTGCTCAGTTTGGCAGATCACTTCAAAGAAACAAATGTTCTGCAAGGTTTTTTTGTGTTTTTATTTCTTGTAGCATCTCACTAGAATTTGGCATTAAATTGTAAAAGAACTTGGCACATGTTTTGTTTCAGTAGATTATGTAGTAAATTAGCATCATTTAACTTGAACATTGTACTATCAGATTATTACATGGTATTTTTCATATCAGATGTATTATCAGCCCAAGAGCCGAAGGCTCAAGGGCTGATATTGACCGAGGGCTGATAATACATCTGATATAAAAAATGACATGTTATGATCTTTTTATTATATGCTTCAACAATGGAGAAAAATAACAGTTTAATATATTGATCCTTTTAAGGGTTCTCAAGTAGAAGTTCAAAAAGTGAAAAGTTTACAGACATTTGACGCCAAATGTAATACATCTGATATGAAATCTTTCTATCATATGCCTCAACAGAGGAGAAAAACAACAGTATAATATATTTTTATATTGATGGAAAAAAAAATCAACAAAACATAATGAACACTGTGGAAAAGTCAACATTTGGAAAGTAACTTCCTAAATTATGCTGGAAACTTTGAAAAATGCATTTATTGTATCATTTGTTTTTTTGCATTTTACATAATATATTTTCCTGTTTCCTAATAATTGTTTTGTACCCTACTTTGTTATGTTTTTCACTGAAAACCTACCATTGAGGTGTATTTTCTGGAATTTGCCGAGTAACCCCGGAATGTCATGCGATAACGTTACAGAAAGGCATGTGATAATAGCTGGAGGCATGTGATAAATTTTTCATATCAGCCCGCTAAACACGATTTCGGAAAATATGGAATTCACATAAATTTAATGCTATTATCATACTGCAAAAATTATAAGTTATTAACTCTAAGTATATGATAAATAGATATATCACCTGGCACAGGTACATGTATCAAATTAAAGAAACCTATAGAAATATCATAAAAGTTACTGTGTCAACAAAAAATATTACTTGTAAGATCACTAACATATATTAAAGATTTCATTCAACTAAAAATGCTCCAATGGCTGAAAACAAAAATAAAATAAAAACCTAGTTTATTAATAAGAACTTTAAATTTATTTTTTTTTATTTGGACCTACAACAATCTTTTGTGGAAGCGAGACATAGCAGTCCTTCATTCTTTTGGCATTGTCAACATTTTGGTTCAGTGTGTGTGATTAAAGTTTTTTTTGACAATATCTTTGTCACACCATCAAGAAATGTTATGAAACTTTGGCAAAAGCTTTACTATGAGTAAAGATAATGTACGAATCCAAATTTAGAAATATATTTTTCATTTGCCAATATTTTCCTGATAAGTAGATTTCGTTTTTTTTTTGCAAAGAACATTTCCATACAGTTTCGGATTATGTTTTTTAAACATTCATACATTTTTAAAACCTTTATGGAATATTTTGAAGCTTGGAAATAAGCTTATTCAAGATAAAAAAAAATAGCATCTGAAGAAACATTAAAAAAACAATTTATTTTACCTGCATTTTTCTGATCAATAGACTTAGTTTTTGTTGATCAACATTTTTATGCTCCTACTACGATAGTAGAGGGGCATTATGTTTTTCGGTCTGTGTGTCCCTTCGTCAGTCCGTTCGTCTGTGCATCCCGCTTCAGGATAAAGTTTTTTGTCAAGGTAGTTTTTGATGAAGTTGAAGTCCAATCAACTTGAAATACAGGCTATTATTTGAACTTGGAATTATTTTTAATTATGGAATTTGCATAATTTCTTGTGCTTGAAATTTTTAATGAATTCCATGTTTAATCTGTATTATAATGTTTTGAGTGGCGCATAACACTTTCCATACAATGTATTTTGTATAGATAGTGTTGTGCGCGGCACAGTACATTCTATTGAAAATTTGCTATATTCTTTGTAATAAAAAGTGTTGTGCGCCGCACAGAACATTAAAATACAGAATAAACATAAAATTTATTAAAAATCTCAAGCACAAGAAATTATGCAAATTCCATAATTAAAAATAATTCCAAGTTCAAATAATAGCCTGTTACATGTTCCCTATGATATGATCTTTCTAATTTTAATGCCAAATTAGAGTTTTGACCCCAATTTCACGGTCCACTGAACATAGAAAATAGTGCAGTGGGGCATCCGTGTACTATGGACACATTCTTGTTTAATTATATTTTCTGCAGTGCAGATATGTTGATTTTGTTTAGTTGAGAGATTAGCTGGGAAACAGTGTGATTGCTGTGATTTACAACCCTGTAAAATTTAATAAGTACTTTGATGATAATGATGATGGATGGCTGCTTAACGGCCAGCGTCAAATTAATATGCATATTCAGGACAAGAACATGTTAATGTAATATGAATATTTACCCTGCTTTGTACTAGACCGACACTCTGACCCGGATTTTTAACGTGCTAGTTCACAAGGTGACAGTCCGCAGGAAGACATGTCACCTTGACCAGACACATTATTCTGACTCCGAGCCGACCAGTCTTTGCTCTTACTCCTTAATGCCACGTGCTTAGTGGAGAAGCATAATCTCCCGCACTTGAGGCGAACACGCTACCACGAGACCACTGAGGCAGTTAATAAGTACTTTGAAATGGCAGAGAAAATCTCTTGCAACTGTAGGTACTTGAACATGTATGATTGGCAAGATGCATAGCAGTTGGACCACATAGTTAATTCTGAGTGCTCTGCTTGTATAATGTATAATCCCAAAGGTCTTAAAGGAAAATTGAAGTTTGGTCAAACAGACTCTCTGCAAGGTGTCTGGCCAAATAATTTGCCAAATGTCTGACAGAAATTATTATAAAACAGCCAGCAATTATATTGTTAGTCAGGCAGATCATCTTTTGTTCATTATATTTTAAATCCCTATAATTAGATGTTTGGGATGAAAGAAAATCTGTTCTTTTGTTAGAGTAATCTTTTATTTGTTTGAAATAATTATGATCTTGGCACAGACAATGAAGAAAATGATTGCATTTTATTTATTGTAGTATATTTTATTATTTTACATATAAATTGTAATAGCATTATTTTGGAAGAATGTGGAAAGAAAATAATTTTTCTGATTAAATACAGCTGTACATGTATATGAAAAGCTTGCTTTGGTGATGAAAATAATGCATTAAAATGTTCAGAAATGATTAATCAATCACTATTGTAATTCTTTTACAGACTAATTTTTTTCTGCCTTTTTGATACTGTTTATATTTTCTATCACCTTTCTTTACATGTACATGTAGGAACTTTTCCTGAAAATTAAAGTTCTACATTTTTTTTGACCTGCTTACAATTAAAAAAATATAGAATTGAGTCTTATTACCATTTTCATTTGATAACTTAAAACACAAAAATGACCTTTTTCAGATTTTTGTCTGGCCTTGACAGAGTCAAAAAGCGAAGACATAAGTATGCTGTTTCTGGCGGCAGCAGCATCAACATGTACATGTATTAGTTTTTGATTAGGTCAGTAGTGGTAGGTCAATGATATTTGGTATACAGTTGTATAATTATAAGCATTGACACATATCATTTCCATGGAGATCATTTGGCCCTGCTCCCTCAGTCATGGTCTATTGACTTTGAATCTTTTGCTAAGTTGTCAAGTATTAGTTTGTTATTAGGTCAGTTTATGGGGAACCATTAGTGGTAGGTCAATGATATTTAGTTTGCAGTTGTAGTAATATTGGCACATCTCATTTCCATGGAGATTATTTGGCCCAGTCCCCTCAGTCATGATCTATTGACTTTGAACATTGCTTAGTTAACATACATATTAGTTTGTAATTAGGTCAGTTTATGGGAACCACAAGTGGTACTGCAGTTCAATTAATTTGGTATGCAGTTGTATTATTAGCATTGGCAGATCTCATTTCCATGGAGATTGTTTTGCCCAGTACCTTCAGTCATGGTACATTGACTTTGAATGTTTCCCATAACTTACATGTTAAAGTATTGCTATTTTAATTCAACATTTGCATTTTACTATCAAAATAACAAAGAGGAGAGACATATCTCAGTGTTAACAGTTTATGTTCAGAATGTATTGGATTTTTTACAATTTTAAAATTTAACATTCAGGAGTTATGGACCTTGATTTGTTGCACAAGGTCACTTTCTGTCATGTCTGTGTGTTGTTTGATATCTTGAGGACAGGATATACAACTATATACACATTTGTAGAATAATTTTTTGCATATTTAAATTAAATGGGGTTATGTGTAATTTCCAAAGGTATAATGAAATTGTTTTCAAGCTTCATGTGCCAGTTCTCATATATAGTTTGATAGGATAGTTGCAGGATTAAAAACTTCTTTCCTTGGAGTTAATTGATGTGTAAACTTGAATAATTCACTCACAAACAAATATTTTGAAAATTGAGAGTCAAAATTGATTTTATGATTACTTTCCCTGAAACCCAGACATACAACAATGCACATAAAATGGTCCAGTTAGTCATGCTATGAAAATAAGGAGATGTGGTATGATTGCCATTGAGACAACTATCCACCAAAGTTCAATGAAATTAATGTAAGCAATTATAGGCAACTGTGTGGCCTTCGACAATGAGAAAAACCCTTACCATATAGTCAGCTATAAAATGCTCTGACATAATAAATATGAAACAATTCAATTGAGAAAACTAACAGCCTAATTTATTACAAAACAATTTACTAAAACAAATAAGACAGACATGAACCAACGACAACCACTGAACTACAGGCTCCTGACTTGGGACAGGCACATAAATAATTTGGAGGGGTTAAACTAGTTTGAAGACACCAACCCTCCCCTAACTTGGAATAGTGGTGTATTAGCATGACACAAGAACAACTATGCAAAACAATAAACGAATAACAAATATGAGAAACAGCAATAAACGACAACCATTGAATTACAGGCTCCTGACTTGGGACAGGCACATATACAGTGTGTGCATGTGGGGGGGGGGGGGGGGTTAGACTAGTTTGCTGACATCAAACACCATACCCCTAACCTGAGACAGTTGTGTAACAGTACAACATAAGAACAAACTATAAAAATCATTTGAAAAGGGCTTTTAGATCTGATAGTCATTTTTAATTTTGACATTTTGTTTTTCCTTTGAGGATTTATATATGATCAATGTGACAATGGTAATATGAGACACTCCATTCTTGCATCAAACTCTTAAAAGTTATAAAACATAAAATATCTTTTATTATGCCCCCGCCGTTTCACCCTTGTTTTGTATTTAAGCCTAGTTGCTGTCATTTTGATAGCTTCTGCCTTTCTATGTCATGCTGGAATCATGTAGTTTTTATGGTTGCTCAATTCTGACACTATATTTTGATAACATATTACATAAACTTATCATTAAACTTTCTACTTTCTTCACTTAAATATGATTATTTATTATGAACTTCCTGCTAAATAATTACCATGCCAGAAATCATGAAATCCGTTTACATCAAAATTTTTCACCCAACAGCCCTGTGTCGCGGTTGTTGCAATTATTATATGGACATAAGATCTCTCAGCAAAACATAACCCTGTCACTAAACATAAAAATATCTACAGTTAATAGAATTTAATTCTTTCAACAACAATAAATTCTTAATAAAATTAATATTTCAAATAATATATGTTTTTGAATAGACTCAATGTTTATTCATTTCAGAGAATTTTAGTGTTAAGGGTTGATCTTTGATAGTCCCTGTCAAATCTATTCACAACTTTTTCCTTCTTGAAGGCGATTTAGCTATAGAATGTGATATATTGTACATACACCCATTTATTGGCCTCTAGATGTCTTTTGTTTATTTATGTCATTGGGTTGCTGTCTCATTGATACAAATTTGAATGTTCCTTGTGTGGCTTAATTTACCACGTATGTAGGTTTCTTGTTTTCCATTTTTAGGGTTGTACCAATACAAGACCACAATTATAACTTTTTCTAAACAAAAACTATTACCTGTAATTTGACCCCCCTTCATCTGCTTTGCAGTGACAAGGATTGTTCAGAATGATAAATTTCATAATTTTAGTTGCTGTTTTGTTTCTTAAGTAAAACTGATCACTCATAATGATACTTGTAAAATCAATATAACATTCTTTGTTCATATTGTCTGTTGAACATTGAATTACATCATTAAATGAGAAATATTATGAAAGAAACATCTGATATCCAAGTAATCTTAGCATAGGAGAGAAATCAATGAGCATAGGAAGCATATAAATCAATCAGCATAATTCCTTTGGGTGAATATGGCACTAAATTGTATAGTTACCTAATATTTTCTGTACAAATAAAAGGAGTTAGTACTGTAAGAGCCCTTTTTGCCCAGAAAATTGTTTCAACATGTTCAATATGAAAAGCGTTTCAAGATAATGAAAAAGACTTGTAAGAAATTGAAATAGGAAGATTTTTTTGAGGAGCTTTTCTGAGTCAGGGTTGTATTGTTATGTACACTTCAAATAGGTCACAAATAGAGATTTTTATGAATGTTGACGAAATTGTCTGAATTTCAACCATATTTTGGCCTAGGAAGTTCGACTGACTAAATATTCAAGTCAGATAGATAGTTACCTTGTTATAACAAACATAATATGAAAAGATATTTTTGTCGACACTGCTCTATTATGTTACCACTACGAAAACTAACTGACCTATTTTCAATGATTTGTTTTGATAATGGTCAATAATTACTAATTTGAAAATTTACCTAGAAATAGGGGCCATTTTTGGGCCTTATAGAATCTACACCTTATGGATACATATTTTAATACGTAATATTTTCTGTTGAAATAAAATTTTGGATATATATGTTTTTGCAGTAACAGTAATTCTTCAAATACATGTCATTTGATGGTATAGATAGTGTTCCTTTTATGTCTTGAATGCAACACTTGTCTCAAAACAAGTCAAAGAAGTTACTGTCATGGCACCATCAACACCATTGTGTCCAAATGTTATTTCTTAATGTATTTTTATGCCCCACCTAGGGGCATTATGTTTTTCGGTCTGTGCGTCCGTCCGTCTGTCCCGCTTCAGGTTAAAGTTTTTGGTCAAGGTAGTTTTTGATGAAGTTGGGAGTCCAATCAACTTGAAACTTAGTACACATGGTCCCTATGATATGATATTTCTAATTTTAATGCCAAATTAGAGTTTTGACCCCAATTTCACGGTCCACTGAACATAGAAAATGATAGTGCCTGCTTCAGGTTAAAGTTTTTGGTCAAGGTAATTTTTGATGAAGTTGAAGTCCAATCAACTTGAAACTTAGTACACATGTTCCCTATGATATGATCTTTCTAATTTTAATGCCAAATTAGAGTTTTGACCCCAATTTCACGGTCCACTGAACATAGAAAATGATAGTGTGAGTGGGGCATCTGTGTACTATGGACACATTCTTGTTTTGAAAAGTGTTGGATTTTGGTAAACAATAGTATTAGCTTTAATATGTTTCAATTGTATGCGTTTTTTTTCTTTTTTCTTTTATTTTTAAAGATGTACCTTTTGTATAGGAAAGACCATCAGTGCATTGTAGGCTTTTGGGTTATCATCCATGCATTTAGAATTGTACTCGCATGTTTGATAAATACCCCCCCCCCTTTTTTCAATCTCTGTCATGCTTTAGTGACTGAAATTACTGTTAAACTAGCATATTCTTGCATTTTAGTTTCAATTATTATATTAGACTCAACCCCTACTTAAGGCTGCATTGGCTTATATTTTAGCATTCTATGTTCTTGATAGGAGTTGCTCATAGAAAATTCAAGCTAGAATTCCTTATGAAAGAACAGTGGTACAATATTTGGAATTCTATTGTAAAAGCATCTGAATATAGGATTTTCCAAAAAATATGACTTGGACTTGCTGTTTATCCATGCTACAATAAATTTGAAATAATTATATTTTCCATTTTAATTTTCTTAATTAGTTGATGAACCTATTAGTTGGTGACATTGTGTTTAAGATGAACCTATTAGTTATTGACATTGAGTATAAGAGGAACATATATCATTTTAAGATGAACCTATTAGTGGGTGACATTCACAGATATTTCACATTTATTGTGACATTTTGTTGTTAGTGATACATGTATATGTCTGCAGACTGAGTAATTTTATAGATTGATAGATCTATTAAACAAAGTTCTGTTATTGTATGACATTTATCTGGTAACATGCTTCAGGAATGTACATGTAATAATAGTAAAATATAGGTCTGCAGGTACATTTTTATATCATAGCTCATAATTTTATGGTTTTCAATGGTTAATACAGTGTAAGAAAATTTGTTATATACTAACTACTGATAACGTTATTTGATTTAACTTTTTCCTAATCATCTGTTACAGAAGTTGTAATAAGTAGCTGAGACTGTTTTGACATTAAGAGTTATAAGTATGAGAGGTTATACTAACATATGTTTTTGTTTCACCTGGTACTACCTTGATTAATTACATATTTTCCCTCAGCAAATCTATGTGGTAGGCTTACATGCTGAGAACATTTAACAAAGAAGAGGTGCTTAGATAAAAAGATAGTTTGTGAAATGATAAAAGTATAAATTATCATGTGTGAATGGTTTTCTGCTGTATAAAGTTTGATGCCCTGCCAGAATCAATGTTATGTACATAATATTAGCACTACTGTTGAATGTAATACAGAAGATTCCCCTGACAATCTTATTAGCACCAATACTGTATTAAATGAATGCAAATCAATAGGAAGATTGGTTAGTCCTTCTGTATGATCCAAAGATTTTGCATAAACATATATTGTTTGTAATTTGTCATTTTATAAAGTTGATTTGTGTGGTTAACCCTTTCCTCCATGGAGAATCTTTTTTTTCCATACTTTTTTCGCATAGGATATTTCAATAAATGTTGAAAATAAGCCTACTTTAATGAAATATTGACTGTATCTTAATAGAACAACAAGACTTTTGAAATTTTGGTCAGTTATACATCTTAGTAAGTTCTTTAAAATTTACTAAAATAAAATCAAATTTTGTTGCCATGGTAATGGTTTTATCCATATTTACACCAAGATGTCGTTAAATGAGATTGGATACCCTACATTTATCATGTTTTCAATAACATATGGTCAAATTGCTGAAAGACCCCCTCCTAAATTATTGAAAACTATCTTTCTGCATTGACAATAATATCTTGGTGTAAATAAGATACACCCATTAATGGATTAAATTTTGGGTTGAATCTTTTAATATCTTACTTCATTGTACTTACATTTTGTACCTTGTATTTTTCTTTACTCTACAGATCATAGCTAAAATTTTGAGGTGTAATTAAAAAGAAAAAAACCATATAGAATTTATTCAGGGTAACTAACTACATTTCAAACCAAAACCATACATACATATTATCTTAGTAACGGGTCAGATCATTTTTGATTCAGCCATGCTGGATCGATGTGATCACTCCGGATTTGGAGATGGTGCAGAATTCTAAGTTGAAAACATATCATGAAACTAATTATCTGTTTTTATGACTTGCAGAAACTTTATACACCATTTTAATCATCTACTGCTAACTTTTGATATGTTATTTGCCCTTAAATTAAGAAAAGATTGGTGGAACAACTTCTTTATTTTAGATATACACTTGCATATAGTTCCTTTGTAAATCAGGGTAGGAATGCCCTTTTGTCAAGCGTCAAACTTCCGTTTTTCGCTACCGTTAGCGTCAAATGAGCCTAAATTTTTTTATCATCATTTGTCAAATCTCATTTTGTAGCTACCATTAGTGTCAAATGGAGTAAAATGTTTATCGTGATCGTTATTTTAACAAATATTTTACTGTCATTCGTCATGCGGTACCTCCATTCCTACTCTCATGTAGAGCTCTTTCTTACATTTGTTTATTAAAAACATTTTTTTTCTCCTAACCAATTACTTAATATCAATGAATCTTTCACAGAATATTTGGTACCTAAAGGCATTGTTTGCCTCCTAACTTTTTTAATCCAGTGGATTTTTGGAATTTCTTATAGCACAACAATCAAATATGTTTTGTTATATCTATAAGAATGGGGGTGTAAGGAAGTACATATTTGAGAGTTCTGCTCATTTCTAGTTTGTTTCTTTATGTTGTACATATTTTTGAAATGTGAATTATATATGTGTGAATTTATCATTTCAGCCTCCTTTTATGGTGACAGCTACATCAATCTTCCTTTCCAAGATGACTCTGACACAACTCAACTCCAGCTAAGATTTAGAACTTCTCTTCCTAATGGACTTTTGTTTTTGGCATCTGGAACGACAGACTACCTATCTGTTGTCATCAAAAGTGGAAAATTGGAAGTGGAACTTGATCTTGGCTCTGGGGTCATCTTACTATCGTCAGTAAAAAACACCCAGCTGAATGATGGAAATTGGCATCGAGTTAGATTTCAACAAAAAGCCTTGTCATTTAATCTAATAATAGATGATGATGAAATCATTAGAACAGCCGGCACAGGTTCACTAACAAAGCTTAATATTCAAAATGGCATCTATTTAGGAGGGACACCATCAGATATTTCTGGACATGGTTTTCAAAATTTTAGAGGATGCTTGCAAAACGTTTTATACAATCAGTACAATGTTCTGAATTTGGCGCTTAAATTACCAGGAGAGAGCACAAATCACATTTCATGGAACTGTGAGGAGGAATTTGGAGCAAAAAAGTCAAATGAAATTAGCTTTTCTACAAGCATATCTTATGCATCTTTTCCTTGTTTGGACTTTAGATCAACAGGTTCTATAACTTTGGAATTTAAAACTCTTCAGAAAAATGCACTTTTATTGTTGAATTCTGCAAATGCAGATGAAAATACTCACTTAATCGCTATCGAAATAATAAATAAGAAATTGAAATTGAATGTTAATCGTGGAGGCACAACATTAAGTATAAGTTCAGAAGTTTCAATAAGTGATGGCAAATGGCACCTTATCGGAGCAGGTTTCTATGATGACAGATTTGTTTTTGGAGTAGATGTGGAAAGGCAACAATCAAGATATAATTCAGGTGACAGTAGAAGTTTTAGACTGACCAGTGATCTGTTTATAGGAGGTGTTGTTGGAATACAAGAAGCAAGTGTAATTGCCAAGAATTCCAAATTATTTACGTCTCCAACCTCGTTTCAAGGATGTGTAAGACATATTGTGATAAATAAAGAAGCATTTGGCTTTCCAGATATTTTATCTAGTAATGGCCTAAGTGTAGGTTGTATGTCTCAAAGCCCTTGTATTTCAAATCCATGTGAGTCAGATTACAGATGTGAAGAAACTGACGAAGGCTATGAATGTGTCTGTATGTCAGGTGACTGTTCAATAGTTAAGGAAGAGGCACCTGAAAGAAAACATACAAATAATGATCAGGGGGATTCTGTTGTATTTGTAACCCCATTATCGGCAAGGGAAGGAGACGAAACCATTATAACAACAAGTAACATTGACATTCAGTTTAATTACAGAAAATACAATATTAGAGAATCAGCCATTCAATTTTATGTTCTTGAAAAGCCTAAATTTGGCTCCTTCAGAATTGATTTAGGGAGAAGAAGGAATAGCGATGTTTTTACACTACTGGACTTGATTGGGGGAAAGGTGTCATATACTCATAATGGCGAGGAAGAATTTAGTGATAGTGTTAGCATTGAAATGTTAATCATTGGAAACGAGGATAAGGATATTCCTGAGCGACTTTCTCAAAAATATGCATTTGTTCTGCCGATTATTGTAACTCCGGTCAATGACCCCTCTATCATAAGAACTTTAGGGAATGGTTTTATAAAAATGGCTAAATTTTCAACATTTGACATTAATTCTGATATTTTATCAGTTGTTGACCCAGACAGTGATCTTAAAGATATAGTTTACACAACATCTTGTGATATACAAAATAATAGAAACTATTTTCAGCGAAAAAACAGCCCAGGTTTGAAAATTAATGCATTTACGCAAGAAGAAGTTCAAACTGGTATCATCCAGTTTGTTGACAAAACTAGGAGAACAACAAGATGTGATGTTATGGCCAATGATAAAGGGGATAGAACTAATACTGTAACTTTAACCTTTCAACCTATTGAGCTTCATATTGGTTTGTTGTTTGGATCACGTATCAGGGTGGCAGCTAGTAGTTATATAATTTTAACTAATGCAAATCTTAATACCAGAACTAATGTTCCATTACAGAAGCTAAATGTAACCTATAAAATAACAGCACAACCATTTTTGGGAAATTTAGAACTTTTACAGTCTGACCAAAGTTGGATCAAAGTTACTCATTTTAATCAACAAAATATTGATGATAGTGAAATTCGTTATAGACATACAAACATATCATACAGAGGACCTAGGGACCAATTCTCATTCATAGTCACATGCTTGAAAGAAAAACTTGCTCAAAGTACTATTCCAGTTGATATAACTCCACTCACAATAACAGTTAATTCTCCAAACTCTGTCAAAGCTGATGGCTCAAAAGGATATTTTCTTTTGACACACGACAAACTAGAAGCTGGGACAAATAACCATGAACAGCCACCAGTCGATATCAAATTTCTGATAACAAGACCTCCAGCTCAGGGTCACTTGTATCATGTATCAACCAATGAGTATTCAGAAGATATGTTCACAGATTCACACATTCTAGCTAATGGTGATATATTTACCCAAAAAGATATAAATGATGGGCTGATTGTGTTCAAACTTGGAAGGAAAGTGTTTGACACACTCACAGACTTCATAGACTTAAGAGTACAAGTTCCTGAAGCTCAATCAAAACTATTCAGATTGAGATTTCAAATCTTACCAGAACAAACAGATATTAAATTCATTAACAGTCCATTGACAAATGTTTTTGAAGGTGGACAAAAAGCTATTGAGAAAGATGTCTTGTATCTTGAGACAAGTGAATATAGAGAATTTGAATATACTGTGATTGATTTTCCAAAACATGGAATCCTGGTAACTGTTCATCCCAGATCTATGGGTATACTTGAACGAAACATTTCTAAATTTACTAATGAAGATATTCGAACTTTTAAAATTATCTATCAGAATGACGATTCTGAGAGTGCTACAGACTCCTTTACTTTTATTGCTGTGCCAATAATTCAGAGCACAAACAAACCAACAGTTAAAGAGCATGAGTTTCATGGAACATTCCAGATCCAAATAACAATGAGAAATGACCATTATCCTATACGATTGGTTGATAAAGTCTTTCATGTTGTGGTAAATAGTGATCATGTATTGACATTAGATGATTTAGCATTTGGAGATCCAGACATCGACTTTAATGCTATGAATTTGGTGTACTCTCATCGTGGTGTATCAAATGGTGACTTCATATTCACTGATAATAAAACAGCTGTTTATAGGTTTACACAGGAGAACATAGCTGATGGTGATATTTCTTTCCGAAACAAGGGAACAGTTTTGATTGGACGAGCAGTTATGCATGTCTCAGATGGACAGTTTGTCACAACATGTTTGTTTGAAATTCAAGCATCTAATCGTTACATTAAGATTGTTAATAACTCTGGAATTATTGTTAAAAGTGGAAAGTTTAATTTTATCTCTTCTTTGAACTTGAGTGTTGAAACAAATATAGATTGTCAACCACATGAACTTAAATTTGTTCTGATTGAGGAACCTCTTTATGGAAAAGTAGAAAAGAACCATAGGGATGTTGCTGAATTTACCTATCAGGATGTTTTAAGTCAAAGAGTCAGTTACAAACATAATGGTAGGAATGGATTTGAAGATGCATTTCAATTCATAGTAATGGCACAAAATGCTCAGATACAAGGAACCTTCCCAATCCGAATCATAACAGAAAGTCATAACCATCCACCGAGAATCATAAACAATAACCTTATAGAAGTACAGGAATTACGAGAAGTGGAAATTACAAAAGATTACTTAGAAGTATCTCATCCTGATACACTGCCATCTGGAATTAAATACACAGTTGAAAGCCAGCCTCAGCATGGCCGCTTGCTATTGAATGGACACAGAGAAAACATTGTGAATCATTTCACGCAGGAAGATATAAACAATAACAATTTAAAATTCCGTCATACACAGTCTGGTCCCCTGGATGATTTCTTCACTTTTGATGTTTCAAATGGTTTTAAGAGTTTGAGAAATTTACAGTTTGTCATGGAAATTGTTCCTTCATTTCTTGAAATTGATACTAAAAACTTAACTGTAAGAGAAGGGGGAAGAGTCCCTCTTACTCCATCACATCTGAAATTAAAGAATCGGTATTATAACAGTAAATTAGTTGACTATGAAGTTTTACGTCAGCCAGGAAATGGACAGATTGAAACAATAAGAAATCTAGGAACACCACTGGCATCATTCACATCAGAATCTATTCAGAATGGAGAAATATTTTATGTTCATGACAATAGTGAAATGTCAAAAGACAATTTTATTCTTAAAGCTGCTGTTGACAATAGAAAGAAGGAAAGTCGAATGACAGTAATGCATGTAGCTATAAAGTCTGTCAATGATAAGCCTCCATCAGTTGTTGTCAATAAGAAACTAGAAATTTGGCGGGGATCTATGACATTAATTACAACCAACAACTTGAAGTCGTCAGATCCTGATTCACCACCTGAAAACATCAGATACACAATAACTCAGCCTACAAATGGTCATGTGGCATTACTAAACAACACCTTCAGAGGTATAGCATCCTTTACACAAGCTCTGGTCAATGCTGGACAAGTGACCTTTGTCCATCAGGGTAAGTTTATCACTTAGACAGTAAGAATAAGATTTATTCTTGAGAAAAACTTCAAATTCATTTAAAACACTTTTTTTCTACAAATACACAAATTAGGATTTAGTTTGGTATAAAGGGTACTTAAATCAGAACCTGGTATACAAATTAGATGAGCATAATTTGTTTGGCACAAAGATATGTGATAATGTGTCCATGTCATAGGATTTTACCTTCCTCCATATATCCTTCTAATGGATGATTTAGGTGTCTTAATTGAAACATTATTCATTCTTAGTATGAATTAGAATGTATATATAGCACAGATCAATTCTCCGCAATCTGACATTTACTTAAGTTTAAAATATTCATGACGATAATAAAAGGACTGACTTTTTCCAGAAACTATTAAAGGGTAAAACAGTGTACAAAATCAATATATGTAGTTCTAATGTACATGTATATATATATATACGTACTTGAATTGTATATTAAATATTGTCTGACGACAATATAACTATATTACTAGAAATTTTTCATTGATTTTACTTGTTTACAGATGTCCCTTTATTTATATGTGACTACATCATTGAAAAATATGAAAGTTATGGCTATTGCAAAAGTCCCCTTCAGAATAAACTTGAATGAATGAAATATGACTGTTTTAGACCTTATGATCAGATTGAAATTTGGACTTTTACCAGTATTCAAAACATGAACCTATTTATTTTTTCTTATGGGGAAGTTTGTGAATACTTAATAATCTCCTACAGCTTACTTTTGAACATGCTGAAAAAATTTAGGGTAGGAAGAAAGGCAAATAATTATAATTTGTTGGTTTAGCCGACTAATCTTTTTCCAACTTACAGAAAGAAAATTCTTTTTTCACATGCTTTCCTGCATTAAGCTTATAATTCACAGTTTTTTGTGAAAATTGATAAAAAGTAACAACATAAAGCTATGTTTTGTTCATCTTGAAATGACCATTTATGTCATGTTTGTAAATGCATATACATGTAACCCAGGGATTGAAGTTAAAATTTTGGCATGGTAGCCCACAGCTTAAATTTGTAGCCCACATACATAGTCCTATACAAGAAAAGCAGAAATTTAAGTAGCCCACATCAAATTTTAGGGGCCATTGGTGAGTGGTCCCCTTCTAATTTCAAACCCTGTAACCCCCTTTTAACGAACTTATATACGACGATGACATGCATTGTATGTTTATTAGCTGAGAACAAATGTTTGGCACTAAAATAACACAAATATTGTTATAAAGCTGAAGTACACAGTAATTCTATATATAATTGTGTTTTGTAAGCTGACCATCCTGTATCTTTCACATAAAAAAATCTATAAACCAACGAATTAAAAAACCCTGGCATTATTTCTAAAAGTTTTAAACTGATTTTAACAGAGGAAATAGTTTTATCCTGCAATCAGCCAACTATTGTACAAATAACAGGTACATAAATAAATTTTTGCTTTATTTGTACTTGTACAAATAAAGTCTCCTGTTACCCCCGCTTCCATGTTGAGCAAGCGGTAATGTGGATGTTTCTTTTTGCGTACCAGTTCATTTTGGGGTCCTTTTCGCGGTCTGCGTTTAAACTATGTCGATTTCTTTGAAAAATTAGAGACAATGATTTAGATTTTAACAACTAAAGTTTCAAGTGTTGGGTGTAAATTTCAGGATAAAAACAATATATGTACATTGTCGGAAAATATAAAATTTATTTGTACTCGCTGCGAAACAGGAGAAAAGCTCGGCGAGCCTCGCTTTTCGTCCTATTTCTAAAGCTCATACAAATAAATTTTATATTTTCCGACAATGTACATATATTGTATATTGATTTGAATAGTGCTTGTTAAAAAATGACAAATAAATCTGTAGGGTAGGTGGTAACAGTGGTTTATTGGAAATATCGTTTTTTTTTTTAGACCTGACTTCATTAGTAATTTACTTCATCCTAAGTGTTAAGGTTTGCAGTTGAATTAGTTAGCTTTTTACATTTTTATCAGAAAGACTTGGGGATTTCTTACACTTTTTTTTTTAAAACCAATTGCTTTCAGTAAAGCCTTCAAGATATATCATTATTCATTGCTTACATTTGCATCATGTATATATAAAAAGTAGATGTGGCCTGATTGCCAATGAGACAACTCTCTGCAAGATACCTTTTTTTGTTTAGAATGATTTTATTTGTTTCCCTTAAAAAAATCCGTACACTTTGCCTTTTCATAGCCTATGATGGCCATGTGATCTATTACCATCACTAGTTGTCGAGGTGCCTCCGTGGCCGAGTGGTCTAAGTTATCGAACTATTGCATCACTAGACTGTCAACACTGAGGTTGTCAGTACGAAACCCGCAGGTGTGCTCGACTCTAATCTTGATTGACTTGGATTGTCAGTTTTCCCACGTATTGTCGGTGGTTCTCTCTGGGCACTCTGACTTCCTCCACCAATGAAAACTGACTGCCAAGAAATACCACAATAGTGCTGAAAGTGGCTTTAAACACCAATCAATCAATATATTGTTGTAGCCATCGTCTGTCATGTGCTTTAACTCTTAAAAAATCTTCTCTTCTAAAACCACAAGGCCAATCTTGACCAAACTTGGCAACCTTCATCCTAGGGTACCTAGAAATGTCAATTATGCCTGCTGCACCAAAATAATGGTTGCTATGGCTAAATAGAACATAGTTATTGTCTAATATCTTGAACCATTAGTTAGAGAAAATCTGACAGGGGCAACATTGATTACAATGTCAACATCTCAATCTGTCTACCGGCAATTTTTACCAAAATTGTCAGAAGACTCCTTATAAGCGTTATTGCCCATGAATACCAATTTTTGCTTTTTTGCCAACTAGGATTAATTACCAAAAAACTATTTAAGATGGACAGCATTTGTATATGGCAAAAACAACACCTATGAAAAAGTAAATTTAATTGAAATGGTGAATATACTTCTGGTAGGAGTTATTGCCCCTGCAACCCTCTTTTTACCAATATTTGTGTTTTACCTCTATTCTTGAAAGCTATAAATTGTCAACAATGCCTGCATCCCATACCTTATGATAAGCTATAAAATTCTCAATTCTAGAAAAGGCAAAATGTGAAACAAGTAAAAAATGAAAACCCATTGCCTGATATATATATACGTACTTGAATTGTATATTAAAATATTGATAGATTTATCATACATCATGTATATGTACATTTTTATTTTTTGGATTCAAAGGTTGAATCAGCACCTTTATCATACATTTTTTTTTAACTGTAGATTGACTGCATGCTATTCTCGTAGTACTTTGCTATTCTTCTAGCTGAACATGATTGAAAGAGACATATATATATCATGTATATATAGTAGAATGGACATGCAGTACTCTAGTGCAGTATTTTTTTATACCAAAAATATATAATTTACAGCTGTACCTTATCTTACTGTTCTATATACAAAGATACTTGTGGGTAAAACTATAATAAATCTTAATAGATTAGGTACACATTTAGTACTTGAAAGCAAATTTATTCATATAGTGTTAACTTTCACATCTGGTGAAATCTTATATTATTTGTTAGTATAATGATATCCATATTTAACCTTATGACCAGGTATATGTCACAGATGTGATGTGATAGATGATTATTTAATAGGATAACCCATAAATAGGTGTTCTATAAATCTGATAATGTAACAGCCATTTCTCACAGATTGTAACATGCTAGGTATTGTCTTTATGAATAGAAGAAACAACACAATAGTAACCCAGCTGTCTACTACAGAAAAAGTATAATAGCAAGTAGGCATGCAAGAGCATTGTTAAAGTGATACCTGATAAAGGATGGTTACAATTAGCACTACAAACAAAAAAACTTATCACTGACTTAAGTTTTTTTATCAGTGATTGATGAGGTAAGGAAGGAAATCTAAACTCAGAAACATAGCGCTCAATCTGATAGCTCCAATGATTTCCTTTAATGCATATCTGCACAGCATATAGTTTTCTCTAGAGGATAGAACATACAAGATTTTTTATAAAGAAAACCTGAGTTTATCTATATTTTAAATAGTGTTTCTGACTGAACCTGTTAGTCTGTTTGGTTTAGGGAACACCATTAGACATAAAAGATTAGTCAAGTATGGAGGTATCTTACATTTTAGGGTGGGTTGTGTGGAGCTTCTACTTAGTCAATCTGTCATATGGCCATGCTATGGGAGGAAATTAGGATTAACTTGGTTGCTCCTTTCATTGTAAAATATATTTATCATTAGTATTCCAAGAATATTTCTGGACTTTGATATCACATTGATCTAAAGATTAAAAGCATGATTCCATAAAGGTGATTTACTAAACAGTCAAGTAGACTGCGTTGATCATGAACATTATTAATTATTTCAAGTTTATTTCTTAAAAGTAACTTACTTTTCTACATAAGGAAATGCCTGTACCAAGTCAGGAATATGACAGTTGTTTTCCATTTGTTTGATGTGTTGGAGCTTTTAATTTTGCCATTTGATAATGGACTTTCTGTTTTGAATTTTCCTTGGAGTTTGGTATTTTTGTTACTTTACTTTTTACTACAAGGATTGACACGTACAATCTTTCAATTTCTTGTGTATTTTTTTTTGAAATTCAATAATTCAATTAATAATCAAGTCTCTCGAACTAAGTCTTGAACTTATTGTTTTTACTCGGTTCTTCCTCTTCCAGTTTCTCACAGCTTTACTTGTCAACAACAGTTCTCAGAAACTGCTAGACAGATGTACTTCAGGTCCTACAATATGTTAGTTCTTACAGTTGTTCATTTAGTGATTTGTTTGTGCATGGGGGCTATTAAGGGATACTTTGAGGGCCAATAAGGATGGAGTTCACTATAGAACCATGCTGAAATGGTTACAACTTGAGAACAGTATTAATGGGATAGAGTGATGGTTGTTTTCAGTAATGATAATTTATTTAAGGTCAAAAGTTCAATGATCATCTGTGACCTTGACCTTATTTACACTATTTTTTAAAACAATTCATCCTAAAAGATATGGAGACTCTAATAAATGTTTCTACATAATGTAACAAGACCAATCAAATGAACTATAGGGTGATTCCCCAGGGGTCATTCCCACTCCCTGACATTTGAAAATGTTCAACTATCTTGAAAATATTGGACTTCTCACCCCTAAACCATATATTTTCCTCTGTTTTTGCAGAGGGAATATTCATTTTCACCTGTTGTACCAACATTTATAACCGCACATAAATTTATTTTGGACTTTGTACAAGATTATTTCTTGCATTTTGATAGAGCAGAATATTCATTTGCATCTTGTCTTGGGCAAAATTAATTATTTATTTTCAATTCTTATCAGGCCATAATATTCACTTCACTTTATGCAACATTTGTGCTAATATAGATATTGTTATTCCCTTGCCACAGTGGAGGGGGCATTAAGTGTTACCCTTGTCTGTCTGTACGTCCCAACATTATTTTCTGTCCTCTAAATTTAGTTTGCCTCAACCAAATGTTATGAAACTTATACACAATGCTTATTACAACAAAACACTTTGAATTTGGGTTGTGTCAATTTTACAGTTCTTGAGTTATGTCCCTTTATAATGTTATATGCAAGTGGGGGCATCATCTGTGTCCCAATGACACATTCTCCGTTTATTTTCAAACTGCTCTGTGTTCAAAGTATTACAATTTTGTGCATTCTATGATTAAATTGGTGTTGGACACCTTTAGAAGTTGTATTGACCCTAATTTTACATTGTATTTTTTCAGGGGCAGATAACGGTGAATTCAGCTTCCATGTTTCTGATGGTGTCAACAGTGATGGTCGCTTACACAAGTTTTATGTGACTGCAAAGTCATTGTTTGTCACATTGGTAAGAAATGTACAACTAAAGGTTTATCCTGGTAGAACTCAAGCCATTACCATCAGTCATTTATATGCCAAAACAAATGATCCTCGTCAAACTCATCCAATCATATACAATGTAATGGCAAAACCAAAAAAAGGGAGAATCATCACACGATATAATCAACGACCACTAGAACTACAGTCATTCAAGCAAGATGACATAGAAAATGGACTTATCTTTTATGAACACACATCATTTGATACTGAATGGGATGAAACAGATGTGTTTACTTTTGAAGTTTCATCATTATATGCCTCACCAGTCCAAAATCAAAGGTTTCAGATAGATATTTCATACACTAACATAGATAGTAGAGGTGGAGCCAGTTTTAATGAAAAAGGAAAATTATCCGTTAAAGAAGGAGGGGAAGTAACTCTTACCAGAGATCATGTTGATGTGACTGATTACATTCAGAGATTGCATACTGTAGATAGACACCGTGTTGATGTTTCATTTATATTGGCTGCTATACCAAAGCATGGCAATATCTTGTTGCATGGAAATGAATTGATGCTTGGCCAGTCTTTTACACAGGATAATATCAATAGGCGGCAAGTTAAATACAAACATGACGATTCAGAAACCATTGAGGATAATTTTATGGTGAAGTTAGAACTTTTGGATGGTGGTAAACTTCCAAACAGTGCATCATTAAATTTTACTGTCAAAGTTACACCTGTAAATGATGAATTATTCCAACTTGTAACAACCAATCCACGTTTATATGTTGTTCAAGGGCTCAAGGTTGATATTACAAGTAATGACTTAAAAACTGAAGATTTAGATACTCCCTCTGATCAAATTATTTATGAACTTACAATTTTACCAAAAAATGGAATTATAGCTTTCAAGGATAATCCTCGTCAGCTGATAAATAGATTTTCTCAAAAGGATATAGATGATGGGAAATTACAGTTCCAACAT
Organism: Mytilus californianus; assembly: GCF_021869535.1. Taxonomy (NCBI): domain Eukaryota; kingdom Metazoa; phylum Mollusca; class Bivalvia; order Mytilida; family Mytilidae; genus Mytilus; species Mytilus californianus. Next base: position 22,023,353 of record NW_026262679.1, on the reverse strand, counting down.
GATGGTAAAAATCCATCAACAACTTTTCATTTCCGTGTATCTGATGGAACTTTCCCCGCCATCAGCAGGTCGTGTTACATTACTGTCATTCCAGTGTCTATAGAACTTATAAATGAACAACATATACAGCTAATGCAGTCAGATAACATTGTAGATATAACAAGTCAGAACGTAGCTGTTAAAACTAATGGTCTCAAGAATAATGTGTACTATAATATCACTACCCCACCTCGTTATGGAGCTATTTATTCTGGCAAGTCGGTGGTCTTGTCTTTTAAACAGACCGACATAGATGAGGAGAATATATACTATAAACAACATGATCTGAGTTCTTATGTGGATTACTTTATTGTGGATGTGTTTTATCCTGGAATAGTCCCTACAGCTGTCATACATAATAGACAGATTAATATAGGTGTAGAACCACTGATTGTTACAAACCCATTTACAGCCAGAATAGGTGAGAAAGTGGCAATAACTACTAAGTATTTAGATGCAGGGAAGCTTGCTAACATTACTGGACATATGCCTCAATTCAAAATCATTGAGAAGCCAAAACATGGCAGAATATTAGGTCCAAAAAGGGTGAAACGAAATACTGATTCGGAAACTCATTATGATGACATTGCATATTTCTCTCATGATGATATCGTACACGGTAACGTGTTTTATTCCGTTGATAACATTCCATACCAGGAAGGATTGTGGGATAGCTTTGGGTACATGCTGTCAGCTGACAGTGTACAACCTGCTGCCGGTAGATTTAGTATAAAACTAGCACCTCCAGATGGTAATAGTACAGATGTAAATCCAAAAGGACGAGAGGTGATAGAACCTGATGTCAGAAGTGATTTTGTGATTGTTTTAGCTATTCTTATTCCATTGTTCATTTTACTCATTATAGTTTTGTTAGTGATTTATTTCATTTGGAGAAGACGTCACCACCAAGAATATGTCCCACCTTCTAATGAAAAAAGACTTAGGCCGTCAATATCTGGCCCTCTGACATTAGACCAACCTCATGTTCATATTGAACCTAAACAGGAAGTGACTCCATGTTCCGATGATGAGGCATCCTTTTTTGATGATCATCAAAATTACTATAACTTACCGCCACTGAGAGGCAGAAATGATGAGTATAGACTCATAACACATGCTGATGGAAAATCAGAAGTTGGTTCAAAAGTGCCACAATGTAAAGTGACGTTATTAGCAGACGACAATGAAAGTGCAAGTAGAATGTCTGGATACAGTGTTAAATCAGATACAAGTACTGAACTCTTTGAATGGTCATCTTTAATGGATCCTGAAATTCTGCAGCACTGTAGAACCACAAATCCTGTTTTACGTGATAATCAGTATTGGGTGTAATTGAAATTTGTTCTTATCATCTTACACTGAATGTGCATTTTTTGTTTATCATTATTTTGTTATAAAAATACTTCCATGTGTTGCCAAAAAATATTATTGAACTAGTGCTACCTTGCTACACCAAGATTTTTCCCTTAAATACAAGTCAAATTTGTTATGTTATATGTTAAACAAAATTTATAAACAAATTTTATCTCCAAAAAGGATATTTTTTGCTGTTGTTGTACTTTAACATGTTGCATGAAGAATGTACTTAATAAACACTAAAATCTCTTAAATGTAGAGATACAATTAGAAGATATGAAGGAACAGTTCAATAAGTATACAGAAAGGTAATGAATACACAAGTGTTATAATTTTGTTAGGAATCTCTTTTGTTTCACTCTATGATGATTTTAGCTGCAATGATTAAAAAAATTAAACATTTAAACATTTTTAACAACATGATCCAGATTAGAGTGAAATGATTTTATTGGTTGTTTGACATTCATGATTGTGATTTTCTGTGACCTTTTGTTTTAACCATTTAACTATGCATTGTGAATGTGATTTTAAAGTCTTTTGTATGCATGTCATTGTAATGATACAGCTTTGTATGCTTGTCATGTTAATGATACAGCTTTGTATGCAAAGAATTATTTTCCAGTTGTTCACTTTTGACTATCTTTTGAAAGCTTTTGCTTTAAGTGTGATACAGGTGATATTATTAATTTTGTGCATTGCAGTTACTATATTTTCTAAATTGTCTTGCTGGTTTATAATTTTTTTTACAATATACACTTTTTTGTTTTATTTGAAATAGTTGAGGTTTTTGTATCATGACCTGACCAAGCATAACTAAATTGGCAGTGGAAGGTATTTAAGATGTGTATCTACAAGTTCACTGATTTTGCCGATTAATCTGACAAAAAATGTATGGTAATGAATTTTTAAAGATGAAATGATAACATAACTTTAAATAATTTTCCTTTGTTCCTTAAAAAAGTATTCCTTATTAAAAGCTTATAAAAGTAGATGTAATATGTATCAATTTTTCAAGATTTGGTTTACATTTTTTGCAATCAAATATACCATGTACATTGTATAGTTGTGTTGGTTTAACATTTGTGATATATATGTGAGGTGCTAGTATGTAAATTAATCAAATGAGATTGTCATGTCAAAGTTTTTTTCTAAGTGTATATAAGTAGCTTTGTTTGTAGTACCATTTGACAGTGTTATTCTATTATGGAATCATTGTACACTCAGCGTTTGTATACTAACACTATGTGGAATCATTGTACACTTCGTGTATGTATACTGACACAATGTGGAATCATTGTAAACTTGGTGTATGTATACTAACACAATGTGGAATGATTGTACACTAACTAGTGTATGTATACTAACACAATGTGGAATCATTGTACACTTCGTGTATGTATACTAACAAAATGTGGAATCATTGTACACTTAGTGTATGTATACTAACACAATGTCCCTAGAAACTGACAGTCCTGTCTGACATATAATTATTAATTCATCACAAATTACAAGCAATAGTTCAGCTAAAATTCATGAGAAGTCATTTTGTATGTACATCCTACATTTTATAAGTGTTTTTTACTTTAGAACCTTTTTATTTTAAAAGTCATTTTAAACATACAAAATTACATAAACATCATTTTTTATAAGTCTTTTCTTCTTTTTATGAAATTCTTTTGGAATTTTGTGAATGTACACTTAATGCCTAGTTTTCACTCTTGCTGTCATCTTTATCAAAATCATGATAGAGTTCTTAATAATATGCATTAGATTCATGATTTTTCTTAGTTGGAAACAGTTCAGAATAAGTGAATAAGTGATAACATTATATAATTTTTCATAGTCAACAAATATATTAGAAATGTCTGGAACCAAGTATGAATATTTCCGTTTTACCATATCAGTTATTTTAATCAACATTAGTTTTATTAAAAACATTCATCCACTATAGTATTGGTGTTTTAAGCACATTTTTCTAATGGCACTGACTTAATCAATCAGACCTCAGACCATCGTCTGTATGCTGTAATCATTTGATCATATTTACTGCCATAAAGTTTGATCTTATAACATTTATATTGGTCTGTTTGCTTTTTCTGATGGTAATTATTGATATTTGTGGTTTTTCCAATCTAATATCATATAATTATTCCAATTGTCCATATATTCTATAAAATGTTAGACTAAGTATGTTATGATGAAAGGTTCTTTAGTAATGGGTCATTTAAAATGTATACCTAGAGTAATAGAGATGGAGTCTTATTAATTAAACTGTTGCTTAGACAATAGACATGCTTCTCTGAAATAAACATCAAAGATTTCTGGATTTTACATACATACATGTAGTTTTATTGTATTATAAATCATTACATATCCATCTGATTATTAACAGTGACCATACTGAATGTATTATAATTGTTTTCCCTTAAATTAAATGACATCTTTATTGTCCAAATTGAAAATTAATTAGTAGGAATGGTAACATTAACTTAATGGCTCTTTGTCCAGAAATTGAATTAGATAAGTAAATGAAGGTGTCTCCCTGGTTTGTAAATTATGTTGAGGTTATTGGGGACAAACAGAATGCTACTTTATCATCTCTATAATGTTTTATTCAATATTAATATCAAAAGGTGTTCTCTCAATGGTGTTAGAATGAAGCGTGTGATATAATTTTCTACTGTGAATGGATATTATACAATTTTTCTGACTGTTAAACGTAAAAATCAATGTAATGTGATTAGTGTCTAGATGTCTGTTATTTCTACGTGGATCTGGGAGAATAGCAAACTAGGTTAATTCTATCAAACCTTTGGGATTTCCGTATTCTTCTAATTTGTTAGAGTGATAATGAATTTTAGCACTGAAATTATGAATATCTGACTTTATTTATTTAAATTGCTTCCAAATGGTTTTATGGCAGAACGGGGAGCATTGCATAAGTGTCTTTGGAGAACATTAAATTTATACAGTTCAGTAGTTATATGAAACAGTAAATTGGTTGAGTTTATCTTTTTGCCAATATTTTGCATTTAGTTAGTTTTGTTAATGTTATAAAACAGTTTGATAAGGATTTTATGACTTAATGTTAATTTATAACTGTTTGGATGAGGAAAAATCTGCTGGAATGTTTTTAGAACACTTGTCTAGTTTTTATAGTTATGCTTAATTAAAGTTGGTTTTGCCAAAAAAAATCCTTTATTGCTCTATAACTGTTCTTAAAAAGCAGGAAGTCCTCTATGCCCGAGGTTATATGAAGCTACATCGTTGCATCAATCCATATAAGACAATGGTTTGATAACAACAGTATTTATTCAGTTCTATATTAGGATGGCAGAAGAGTTTGATTAGGTTAAGTTTATCTTCTGCTGTAATCAATCTGTTGATGAGAAGACATCCCACTCAACCAGAGGACAATGACAGAGAATTATTGATTTATGTAAACGAAGCATGCTTTTAATTATTACATTCAGGGTTTCTTTTGTTTTGCTCAAGCCAGTTAAAGGAGAATGTACAATTTAGAACCAAACCGGCCCTTAATACAAAAACACTTCAAAACTTCATTAGAACTGAGTACTTTTTTTGTTAAATATATTTCCACTAAAAAGGTTTTACAGCCATGAAGTAAAAGTGTAGTAATATGACAAAATTGTTTAAATCTTATCCATTGGAAGCAGACATTCAGATAAATTATACAGAATCCTCGCCCTACATATTTAATCAGGAAGCTTATTTTTTTCTTCTTCAGTAAATTTACAGGGCTTTGTAAATCCCAAAATGTACCTTCTCTTTTACACTTTATGTATTTTTCAATGTTGTATAATGCTTTATGCAAATAAACTTAGAAATGCTGTGATATGTTCACTGTAAGCCAAGATAAGCCTTTCTAAGACATAAACATGATAAAATATGAAAAGCCTGTGTAAGCAATGCTTTTTCCCTGAATTTTTATTGGCAGAGTAGTTTCAAAAAGGAGGATGCAGAGTGCACATGATTAGGGATTTTTTTATCAATAACTTTTATATAATTTAAAACAGAAAAAATGGCCAAAAACATGAAATAGAAAAATATTTAGGTGGCAAGCCTGTGTGGAAAAAAAACTATGAAAATTTTTTTTTCAATCATTGTTGGCAAAAAACTAGTTCTAAATATCAATTTGAAGGCTAGTTATACAGTTCTCTGTTTCGTTTTTGACTTTTGAAGTTTAGATGATATGTGAACAGTATTAATCTGGGACCCGTCTTTTTCATTATCTTTAAGACTTATTACCTATTCACGTAACAACATTGCAGTATTGAAATTTAGATAAGAATCCATGTTTTTCTTTATACATTATTAATTTAGTACTTTGATTTCTTATAAAGTTCATGAAGTACCTTGTGTATATAAAGAGTTAAGATTTTTAAGCTTTTAGGGCCTAGATATATATCCACAAAGAATAAAAGTTTTTCATTTAAGCTCTAACTCAAAATCATGAATGTAATCTATATGTAACTTGTATATAACTGTAATGAATATGTGATAGGTTTTATTAACCAGCCTTATATATATAAAGATTGTGATATACATGGACAGCTTTGTATCATTATGCATGTATGTTATTTCATAATTGACAATTCCTCGTGCTTATATGTGCTTGAGGAGTGTGAACATATTGCATGTATGTTGAATCATATAATCAATACCTCACTATAGGACTCCATTCACCCAGTCATCAGATGTGTTGTTATATCATTATTGTACAATTTTAATATTAGTTTTCACAAAATTACATGTCAATTTACAATCAAGATTAGCAAAATAGGATAGTGTTTTTGTAGACAGATGTTAAACTATGGTGATTCATATATCAGTAAATTAATCAACAATCAACTATAGTGGGGAAATAATGTTAAATATGGACTTGGGAATGTTTAAAATCATCACTAATGATTGCATTTAATGTGATTTATTGCTTTCTTTGAAATTCTAATATATTAAAGTACTAAAAATCCTATTTCTGTACATTTAAATTTTCTCTCTAATTTCAGACTTCAAATGTTTACTGAAAATTAGCAGTCTTTGACCAATAAAACTTACTGTTAAAATCTAGTACTGGTACATATTGGTACAGATAAATTGACAGCTGCTTATCAATAACTACAGTTCCATTAGAGTATTAAGGAAATCAGAAATTAATCTCAGTGAAATATTCAGTCAGAGAAGTTCCTCTTGACAGTTATTTCAATTAGTACCTGATGCTTCAAATTTCCTTAGTGATGGAAGTGGGAATGGTTCTTGGTATGGAAAATTCTCTCATGTTTAAGATAAAAAATATTTTTTAGGTTAAATTGGGATGATAATGTATTTTAAATATTTATCACGTGTAATGCAGAAGATTTTCTTATATTTCTTAATCTACTTAAAATTTTGATTCAATTGGGAAAGCAGATTGTGTTGATGGGACATGTTTGGGCTAAAATAAAGGAAACCCATTTGTATACATTTGGTGGTTGCTGAAAAAAAGTGATCCCTTTATGATTGGAAAAGGGAAGAGAACCTTTTATTCAAAGACAATAGATGTAAGGTAAATTGGCAAAAAGGGCAAGAGATTTTTATTGAGATATATAGGCAAACAGTTATTGGTAGAAAGAAGCTGCAAATGTCACTGTTAATTATCCACCAGTCTCCCTAAATTTATTTATTGGAGTGACTAGTGGTATTGAAAAGCTGTGGTGGGATTTTATGGGGAGAGGGATGGATTCAGGGGTTTTGAAACAGGAATTGTGGGGATATATCCTTGGAAAAGAGATGAAGAGAACAAAAAATTTTGAATGCAAATTAGAACGAATGAAGTAAAACAATAATATTGTGAGTAAGTGTATTTGCTGTGTATAATGCTTTTTGTAACTTGTAAATTTTTGTTGATGTTAGTGACAAATGTTTGGTTGTTATTTTGTTTGAATGAGATTGTTATAAATGTTTTTAAGTATATATGCAATATCATAAATTACATTTTGTTACTTATTTTCTTTTGTTTTGAGAATACTTGTGCCAATTGGGGATACAAGAAATAAATCATGTTCAAATACTATGTGCTTTTGTATAATCGGCCATCTTTAATATATTGTAATTTTAATAGTCTGGTATTTTGTCAGACAATACAATGAATAATAACAAAGCCATATTATGGAACGCCACAGCTGTCTTATGTGGAACTCTGATATTACTTTATGTTGTTTTATTATTACTTGATGATATTTTGTCTTTACTTAATATGGTTTTGACATTACATAATGATGTTTTGATATAACTCAATATGGAATAGTCATTACTTAATGATATTTCGATATTACACGATATGGTTTCGTATTGACTTGATATAGTTTTGTCATTACTCAATATGGTTTTGTCATTACTCGATGTGGTTTCACCATTATTTAATGTGGTTGTGTCATTAGTCAATGTGGTTTTAACATTACCTGATGTGAATGTGACTTAACGTTATGTAGTTGTTTCATTACATGATGTGGTTTTGTTATTTCGTAATGATGATTTGCCTTTTCTTTATATGGTTTTAACATGACGCAATGATGTTTCAAAATTTGACGATTTTACACTACATGAAGTGTTTGTTTCATTATTTGATGTGGTCCTGTCATTCTTTGATGTGGTTATCCCATTACTTGATGAGGTAAAACCACGTGACCAATTCGGAAAAAAATATGTTCTATTTTTAAACAGATTTCAATATATCGTTTGTTTAATGTGCTTTGGATGGGTATCGCTATCCATTGAGTTAAAGTTCAAATTAAAGTTCGAGTAGTTGTTCAGTTTTTCTGTAGATGCTTTTTCTTGAAATTGAGGAATAACTCCTATACAAGTTTTAAAACACTTCATGGAGGTTTACAAATTTATCATGTCAAAACAGTTTAATTCGGTTTTATTTAACTCAAACAAAACTGTATGGTTTTCAACAATGAGTAAAACCCATACCCTATAGTAAGCTATAAAAGATCCTGAAATGAAAAATGTAAAAAACTAGAAACCTAACGATCTATAGATAGATAGATAGATAGATACTTTATTCTCTAAAAACTAAATACAAGTTTACAGAGAAACATACAATATAAATACAGATACAATAGTCGAGGTAAACAAATCGAGTATGATATTCTAAAAGTAATATACATGGCATACAAGTTTAGTAACATGTATAATGAAAGGTTAAACTCAATAGAAATAAAAAAATGGAGATGGAAACGCCGACGCCACTATCGACGACGAAATATAGGTTTGTTGTGTCTCACTGCCGCTACATTGATGTCGCAGGCTCGACACAAATCAAAAGACTTGAACTTTATTGTTAACAAATGAAACACTTCAAATCAACTCACACTAAAGTTACAGGGAAACGGGGGGAGGGGGGCTCGGACTAAGCGACAAAGCATCAATACTATAAAATAAGAATTCTCCGATTTTTTTTAGCGTAAATGATCATTTGAACTTATACGAATATCAATCTTTTATTTGTAATCAATTGAATTCCCTAATCTACCTCGCACTAATTGAAAAATAAACTTTTTGGAATATCTGTTTCATATGTGACGACGGACATGTTCCAGTGGTCGTAACCATAAAACCGTCATCTTTTCCTTGAATGTAAACTACCAAATAAAACCAAATCACTGGGTTTGTACTTTCTCGAATAACACGACGGGTGCCTTTCTGGAGCATCCGAGATCACCCTGATGGATTTATATTACCCAGTCATACCGATCTATTGAAAAAGCCAAATGAAACTGTTTTGTATGCCACCGCAACTGAAAGTTGGGGGGGGGGGGGCATATTGTTTTACCCCTGTCCGTCCGTCCGTCTGTCTGTCCCATTATGGGTATATAGTTATTCCGCATAACTCTTCCTACAGTTTGAGTCCTAGGAAGTTTTCTCTTTACTGTCTGTTTGTACATATATTGAAGGTGTGCATGTGTTCAGGGTTTTTATTTTTATTATCTTTTGCTCTTTTGGGAGATAATTGAATTTTTTTTTGTCATTTTTGGGGTATAAGCGGTTAAATGAGTTGAGTGCGGGGGCATCACTTTGTCTAGTTTACATTTTTTTCCCGTGTTGTGCTGTTACACAACTGTAACAGTCCGATGTAAGGTTAGGATTTAGCGCTCACATACATGTTAAACTCCGCCACGTGCACTTTCTTTATGTACCTGCCCCAAGTCAGGAGCATGAAGTTCAATTGTTGTCGTATAAATGTGTGTCATTTTTTTTTGTAGATTGTTTATTTATAAATAAGACCGTTTGTTTTTTCGTTTGAATTTTTTCACATGTTGCATGGTGGCCTTTTGTAGCTGACTAAACGGTGTGTTGAAGGCTGTACGGTTGCCTATATATGATTTCTTACATCCACTGCATTTAAACTCTGATGGATAGTTGTCTCATTGTCAATCACACCACATCTAACTTTATTTCAACTTCAATGTTGCGTTTTGTATACTGTAACATTGTTTATCTTTTGTACGCATACCCCTGAGCCCTATTTTCGGAAGCCCGAGCAAAAGTCCTTGTTCCGCGATAGAAAATTTAATTACGAACTCATATAAGATAGCTCGAATTTCAACTCAAAATCTTAATTAATCTAAATGAGACTTAAATTCGAATCTTACTCAAACTCTACCTCAAAAAGTGACTCAAATTTAATGTTGTAACTAGAACTCTTACTACCTCAGTTAAATGTGACTCAAACTCGAAGTCCAACTCGAAACTTAATGCTAACTAAAACTTTAATTCTAATAATGACTTGAATTCGAAATCGAAGACTAACTCAAAGTTTAACTCAAACAGTAACCCGAACTTTAATTTGAACTCTAATTCGATGGATGGCCACACTCATCCAAGGCACATACAACATGGAAATCTATCTAAAAATAGAACAGGTTTTTCCGAATTGGTCACGTGATTTTACCTAATCAAGTAATGGGATAACCACATCAAAGAATGACAGGACCACATCAAATAATGAAACAAACACATCATGTAGTGTAAAATCGTCAAATTTTGAAACATCATTGCGTAATGTTCATTACAAAATAACAAAACCACATCATGTAATGAAACAACTACATAACGTTAAGTCACATTCACATCAAGTAATGTTAAAACCACATTGACTAATGACACAACCACATTAAATAATGGTGAAACCACATCGAGTAATGACAAAACCATATTGAGTAATGACAAAACTATATCAAGTCAATACGAAACCATATCGTGTAATATCGAAATTCATTAAGTAATGACTATTCCATATTGAGTTATATCAAAACATCATTACGTAATGTCAAAACCATATTAAGTAGAGACAAAATATCATCAAGTAATAATAAAACAACATAAAGTAATATCAGAGTTCCACATAAGACAGCTGTGGCGTTCCATACCATATGACCAAAATTGTTGATAGACCATTTTGTATGCAAAAATCTGACAACTTATAGGCTATTTCTGGAATCATGTCTTTCACCGGAAAAAATTGTCAATTTCGCACACCTTTATGACGTCATTGACCAGATAGAAGGCGCTCCTGTATCCCTGCTCTATTAAAGTTTCAAGCACTTTCAGAATCGTCATTATGCAGGGTAGTCTAGAAATAATATATGTTCCATAAGTACTTAATCTTAATTTCCCAAATAATTTGTGCAGTATAAGATCAAACTTTTTCACCCGTTAACTCGATATGTGTTGGAAGTGACGATGCCTACATTTTGGTTACGTGGTGATGGAAGTCACATGACAGATTCAACTAACTACCGTATACCAGAACTGGCGTATTGGTATAGATTAGGACAAATTGAACAAAGAGTGTTTACTTTCGTCTTAATGATTGTGAAAGTTGCATAAAAATAAGATGGAGGATGATTCCCAATGAGACAACTCTCAACCATACTAGTACTACAACTATAGGTCATCATACGACCTTCAACAATGAACAAAACCCATACAGCATGTCTACCATGTAGTTAAGAAGGATAAGAAAGAAACTGAAGAAGGCTAGTGGCTCGAACGTCTTAAAAAAATGGTTTAATTACTAAAATAGTGTAATACGTGTCAGGGGCGGATCCAGCCATTTATAAAAGGGGGTTCCTTACCCAGGATAAAGGGGTTGGGGGGGGGGTCCAACTATATGTCCCCATTCAAATGCATTGATCGTCAAAAAAAAGGGGGGTTCCAACCCCCGGAAACACCCCCCTCTCCCCGGGATCCGCCACTGGGTGTTCTCTAATGGAATTTTGAAACAAGAATGCAAAAAAATACTTATAAGATTGCTCCATTGAGTCATGTCAGCTGACTGTCAAATCAGTTGAACAAGATTTCTTATTCAAAAACTGATCAATTGGGACATTGAAACTACAACTTACAAGGAGAACATTGAACAACTTGAGATGTTATGTGCACATTTGAGAAGTGCAGTGTCACTATTTTGAATCCACAGATTTTACAAAGCAGGGTTCATATTCATATCGACTAACATGTTCTCGTCCTAAATATGCATTTAATATGCCACTTGACGTTAAACAGCCATCCATCTAAAGATTTTAAGGTGAGGAGTCAAGAAACACCTGAATAAGAGCATTTTTGTAAAAATTCCAAGTAACCAGTAATTTATGCTATTATGAAAATTTTGGTCAGAATGATGGAGGTGCCTGCTGTGGATTCATTCATTTTTCGTGGATACCAATTTCAAGGCTTGAGGAAAAATTATATTTTCATGGATATTTGATTTTGTTGCTTTTCCAAAGTTTTCGTGCGAAAATATATATTCCAAGAATAATAACGAATCCACTGCACTTGGTATATGTCCAAGGATTTACATAATGTTTGGCTACTATAATAAAAACTTGGTATTTTTCACCAAATAGGCTTGGTTTGATTAAATATACTATAACCAATATTTGTAACTGAAGAACTATATAGAAAAAAAGAGAAGATAAAAAGGGAGAGCAATAAAAAACATATGATGTGAAAGTATAATAACAATATTTTTACAGGACAAAACAGGAAAGATATCATTTTTTACAAATTATATAGCACTTTGAAAGGGTAAGCCAATGTGACTATCTGATTGTTAGTTACTTCCACATACTATCGATAACTTCTTCATATCCTAAATAAATAGTTTACAGAACATGATACTGTTTAACAAATGCATGTGAAAAGTAAAAACACAAAAATACTGAACTCCGAGGAAAATTCAAAAAGGAAAGTCCCTAATCAAATTGCAATATCAAAAGCTCAAAGACATCAAACGAATGGATAACAACTGTCATATTCCTGACTTGGTAAAGGCATTTTCTTATGTAGAAAATGGTGGATTGAACCTGGTTTTATAGCTAGCTAAACCTTTCACTTGTAAGACAGTCGCATCAAATTCCATTATATTGACAACGATATATATAAAGAAGTTAATAGAAATAACAGCAAAGATTGAATACAACAAATTAGACAAACAATAAAAAAAAAAAAATGACTATATAAGAACGTGGGACAAGAAAGTCTGGCTTTTTTTGTGAAAAAAAATTTGTTATATCTTTTGAACTGTTTTTTCCAAACATGTACGTAACTAGTTTTCTCAACCTGCTTGTTGTTTTGGTTATTGATATTAAGTTAGTACAATTAAGATTGGCATCGGTCATGATTATCTAACAAAGACAAAGGTAGGGTTTTGATATATAACCTTTCTTTCATGTCAATCCGAATTGACCTAAGTATTAAACTTTGACTTACAGAATATAGTGTTACAGCTCTGATCTAGTTACAGAAAAATTATATTGAGATTATACTTCTTTAAAATTAAAATTCCACCTTTGTCTTTATTACTAGAAGTTAGATGATGAAGACATATAATTATTTAGATAAAGCAACATCTTTATACTAATCATCTACGGTAACCTGTAACAAACACATATTACACAACTCTTTTCATTAATAATATGTCAGGTGCTGGATTACGTTTCAAATAAGAAAATGCAATGTTGCAGTAAGTAAATGGAAGTTATTTTGGTATTGGTTTGTCAACTCTCAATAATCAAAGCAGGGACCAATAGTCACGTTTAAGTCCCAAATTGTAACTTTAGAAAACATTGTTCCGAAAAATAAAAATGCACTTTAGCAAAAATAAAAAATGCATGCAGTAGTTGTCGTTTGTTGATGAGGTTCATAATTAAGTGTTTCTCGTTTTTTATATAGATTAGACCGTTTGTTTTCCCGTTTGAATGGTTTTACATTAGTAATTTTTGGGGCCCTTTATAGCTTGCTGTTCGGTGTGAGCCAAGGCTCCGTGTTGAAGACCGTACTTTGACCTATAATGGTTTACTTTTATAAATTTTGACTTGGATGGAGAGTTGTCTCATCGGCACTCATACCACATCGTCTTATATCTAAGTAATAATAGCGGCCTTGGGTATTACAAGTTGTATTATTGTTTATTTTGGAAATTGAATGAAGTCAATTGTTCATAATGCCCTGAAAGCCAATATGTTATGTGTATGTCAAATATATATATATTTTTTTATACAGAAATTGCAAGGATAAGTTCATCGATGTAAGACCGGCTATCGAGGGGTTCGCGTTGCTCTTGTTTTAGTTTTCAGTGTTGTAATAAACACATATTACATAACCCTTATGTGACATCTCGCATATATATTGCAGGAACTGCAAGGATAAGTTCATGTAAGCCTGGCTTTTTACTGCGACTTGACCGCAAGTATTTCACACCATCGATTGGAGTTTAAAAGGGGCTCGTCTTGCTCTTGCTTTAGTTTTCAGTGTTGTACTATGTGCTTTTTTTACTTTTCTATGTCTGTGTTGTTTTTTCCGGGAACAGTCTTTTCTATCCTCTGTAAAAAAAGTTTTAAAAAAATCGTATACGGTCAAATGTTATGGTTAGAAAATTTTCAGGATCGATGGTGACTACTATTCCACTCTATCACTTTAATTAACTTATCAACGTATTTCATAGCATATTAAACGGATGTCCCCGCACAACATCGTTTTTGTGTTTAAATCACATTACATTAACTGCTCAGTAAATTAATTTTGGTATTGACAATTCACTTGGAAAGTCAACATATACCCCCACGACACTTAACAAGGAGGAAATCCTGGATAATCAAAGGTATGTACTATGTTCCTTTGGAATTTCAACCAAAGAGAAGAACTGGATCTTCATTCACAGTATTTGATACCTAAACTATACAACGTTTTATCAGCAATCAAAGCCGGGCTTCAAAGTTATTGTGAAACTGCCTTTTCTATAGGTGGCGTAAATCAGATGTGGATACTAAAAAATTCTAAAGATCTTTTAGGGTACATACAATCTAAGACTCTTTCATCTTGCAATAGTATTAAAACATTTGACTTTTCTACACTTTACACAAGTATTCATCTTTTTAATAAGCTTTGGATTTTCAAATATTTCGACCTCGATCATCACTGAAGAGACATTTATTGTCGAAATGCGCATCTGGTGCAGACAAATTGGTACCGTTAATGTTATTATTCCCCTAATTATTCAAACTAAAAGACAAATTGAAAGAGTTGGTCCTTCTTTGTTTCATAAAAAGGAATGGCTAACGTAGATACAAGTATCTTGTCTAAGGAAGGGATAAATCGTATTTTGTAAATAATCACTCTGATTCAAACAAAAAAATCTCTGAAACTGACATTATCAAGATGTTTGATTTCTTGATTGACAACATATTTGTTACGTTTGGAGGACGTGTTTTTCAACAAATAATCGGCCTTCCCATGTGAACCAACTGTGCTTCTCTTCTTGTCGACTTGTTCATTTATTCATATGAGGCTGACTCATACAGGAATTTCTAAGGAAGAAAGAAAAGAAGTTATCAGTATCCTTTAACTTAACTTTCCGCTATATAGATGATGTTCATACACTAAATAATTCAAAATTACAGTTAAGTCCGCCTCATATCTTGACTTACATCTGGAAATTGACATTGTGGGTTGGTTGAAAACAAAACCTTCGACAAAAGAGATGAGTCTAGCTTCCCAATTGTGAACTTTCCATTTCTATGCAGCAACATTCCAGCAGCGGAGTATATATCTCCCAGTTGATACGATATTACAGGGCTTGTATTTCCTATCATGATTTCCTTGATAGAGGGCTGCTGCTCCCAAGGAAGCTATTAAATCAAGAGTTCCAAGTGGTGAAGTTGAAATTATCCCTTCGTAAATTTTACGGACGCCATCACGAGTTAGTTGACCGTTATGGAATATCTGTTTGACAGATGATGACGAATATGTTCCAATTGTCGTAACTACAATCCCGTCTCCTTTTCCTCGAATGTGACCTACCGAAATAGACTTATCACCGGATTTGTACTTACATGAGCCACATGTGGAGCAGGATATGCTTACCCTTCCAGAGCACCTGAGATCATCCCTAGTTTTTGGTGGGGTTGGTGTTGCTCAGATTTAAGTTTTCTATGTTGGGTTTTGTGTACTGTTTTCTTTTTAAGCCATGGCATTGTCAGTTTATTTTTAACTTATTAGTTTGAATGTCCCTTTGGTATCTTTCGCCTCTCTTTTATGCCACTAGTGGAATAGGATCTAATAATTCTTCAAGAGCACCCCAAAATGTGGTTGGGTTCTTGTTACTCAATCTGTAGTTTTCTATATGTAGTGTTTTGTGTACTTGTTTGTCTTTTCGTTGTCCTTCGTTTTTTTTGCCATGGCTTATTCATTTCTCTCGACTTATGGGTTTTAAATATTCCCTTTGTATCTTCCGCGTGTGTTTTTTTTTTTCTATTACAATTCATTAAAAATACATAAACAACTGCAAACTTTTATTAAATCAAAAGTTGCAAGTGGTCAGAAATTTTGCCAAACAGCAAAACGCCACAGTCAGAACAAACATTTCTAAACCGTCTGAAAAATGGCAGTAATGCAACTAAATGTTAATCTAAAAGTACTATATTCTTATTTATCTTTGTTATCCATCACACCGAAATGGAAGATTTAAGTATATGTATGGATTGAAAATGCACACAATTCTTCCAATCATTCCACCCAGTGATTTTGATCACGTTGATTATATAATTTATTCTAATGTATGGGACCTAAGGTGTTGTCATTTCTGACGTTGTATTTAAAAATATGGAAATCAGATATTGCTGCATAATTCCGTCAAGGTCTGCTATTTACTTTGACTTTTTTTCATGCCTTTTCATAATTTATGCAAGAATTTACGCATAACTTAAAGAAACATAGATTTTATAAAAGGAAACTGAATATTTTAGTATCTGTAAACATCCGTTATAGGGAAGTTCGTAATTGAAAATAATAATTATTTCTGGAAACACAAAAACGTATAAGAATGCAAAATGATCTCGTTTTGGTATTCAGATACTGTAACATAAGCTTTAGTTGTAAACACAATTTCCGAGATATAGATAATTTTCGCACTTTTTACATTAAAACCGCGCAAGGAAATTCCCACTGACTTGTACATAGACATAGATACAGCACATGACGGACTACAATTGTGATATACCAATATATAAATACACCGTTTGCACGTACGATAAAACCATGATGAAGAATAAAAAATAAGTAAACATTTTATCCCTTTTTTGTATAGGACTGAAAATACTTAATTGAGCAGGATATGTGAAGTAATAACTAACCAAGTAGTACATGTGCACATTATTATCATTTTTGTTGGAAGATAAAAAAAAACAAAAAAAAAAACAGCAAAGACTCTAAGAAAAAAGTCTAAACTTAGAATTTAGCTAGTTTTCACGGACAAAGTGACCGACCGTGCGAGAACCTCATGGGTAGTCGAGGTCGTTAATCACCCCCTTAGTAGTAGTGGACATGGGTTTCGAAATTGATGTGAGCAGATATTGTATTTGAGGCTTTACAGTTAATGCACTTTTGGTTATAGAAAGAACAAGGAAGTTAAGCTTACCCGTTTAAAAGATGGGTCATACAATACATGTCATATTTGTTGTCTACATTTTGGAACAGTCACTATAGTTATTCAAAATGTACATGGCAAACAATTCTTACGATAAGAAACTAAAGGATGACTGAAAAACCTGTTTGGCCAATTGGTTTCTTCAATTGCTTAAAAGGAATCCATAGCTGATTTAACAAACATGCAAACTTTACCTTTTATTTACGAAGTACACTGAGCCTCCCGGACATATTTTACTTATAAAAGTCTTAAGAGATCGAAAATGGTCCAACGTAGGTATATTGCTCTTTATAATATAACTTGTCTCTAAATTACATCCATTAAAAGACTGTGTTTAGCTAAAATACAAAATAAAAAAAGCTTTACTTAAGGTCAATGTACTCAAACAATACAGCAAAGCTCTAAAAATTAGCGATATAAAGTAAGGAAATGTGGTATGATTGCCAATGAGACAACTATCCTCTAGAGACCAAATGACCTCGTAGAATTTTAAGCTATTATACAATTGCATGAAGACTGAGGTCATAGTTATCTCACATAAAGAGTAAAATCACAAAAATACTGAACTCCGAGGAAAATTCAAAAAGGAAAGTCCCCAATCAAATGGCAAAATCAAAAAAACAAACACATCAAACGAATGGATCACAACTGTCATAATCCTGACTTGGTACAGGCATTTTCTTATGTAGAAAATGGTGGATTGGTAAGGACCAAAAGTTTGGTTGACTTGCTTTGTTAGGATGTTTGCTTGACCATTTTAATTAGATTGCCATTAGAAGACAACGGATAGCCGGAAATTCAGTTATTATGTAGTATTAACAAGATTTGATTGAATGGTTGATATGATTAGACAGATCTTGAATATTACAAAAATGATAGTTTTTGTGTGCACAGGTTTTTTTATATATAATTTTCAGGTTGGATTTACACGTTGGAAGTTGAAAATTCATCAATTATGTTGTGTTGTTTTGTTAAATACAGTATGAACAAATAGATAAAATTATTAGCCGTTGTTAAGGATTGTTGTGTTGTTTTGATTCTGGAGATACAATGTCGATATATATATATATATATATAGCATATGGTATTTTATTTACAAAAAAAAAAGAAAAAATGTCAGCAAGATTGGATTTATTTGTAAATATATACCAACGACCGGCTTTATGTTCAAAACGATAAACGAAAAACTAATATAATATACAGCAACATACGACAACCACTGAATTACAGGCTCCTGAATTTGAATGCAAATTAGAATGAATGAAATAAAACAATAATATTGTGAGTATGTACATTTGCTGTGTATAATGCTTTTTGTAACTTGTAAATTTTTGTTGATGTTAGTGACAAATGTTTTGTTGTTATTTTGTTTGAATGAGATTGTTATAAATGTTTTTGAGTATATATGCAATATCATAAATTACACTTTGTTACTTGTTTTCTTTTGTTTTGAGAATATTTGTGCCAATTGGGGATACAAGAAATAAATAATATTCAAATATAATGTGCTTTTGTTTAACTGGTCATCTTTAATATATTGTAACTTAAATAGTCTGACATCTTGTCAGACAAGACAATAAACAATAACATAGCCATGTGACCAAAATTGTTGACAGACCATTTTGTATGCAAAAATTTGACAACATATTGGTATAGATTAGGAAAAAATGTACAAAGGGTATTTACTTTCATCTTAATGATTGTGAAAGTTACATAAAATTAAGATGGAGTTTGATTGCCAATGAGAAAACTCTCCACCAGATACCAAATGAAATATAAGTTAACAACTATAGGTCATCATAGAGCCTTCAACAATGAACAAAGCCCATACAGCATATCTACCATGTAGTTAAGAAGGACAATAAAGAAACTGAAGAAGGCCAGTGGCCCGAACGTCTTAAAAATTATTTAATTACTTAAATCATGTAATATGTGTTCCCGATGTGTTCCCTAAAGGAATTTTGAAACAAGAATACAAAAAAAAAATACTTATAAGATTGTCTCCATATGAGTTATAGACATCACTCTACATCTGTCTTTTTTGGGTCAATCTGACTGTCAAATCAGATGAACACAATTTCTTATTCAAAAAATGATCAATTGGGACAACTTGAAAGTCAAGATTGCACCTTATATTATTGAAACTACAACTTACAAGGAGAACATTGAACAACTTGAGATGTTATGTGCACATTTGAGAAGTGCAGTGTCACTGTTTTGAATCCACAGATTTTACAAAGCAGGGTTCATATTCATATCAACTAACATGTTCTCGTCCTAAATATGCATTTAATATGCCACTTGACGTTAAACAGCCATCCATCTAAAGATTTTAAGGTGGGGATTCAAGAAACACATGAATAAGAGCATTTTTGGAAATATAATGGGACATTGTTTTCCAAGTAATCAGTTATCTGTGCTATCATGAAAATTTGGGTCAGAATGATGGAGGTGCCTGCTGTGGGTTCATTCACTTTTCCTGGATACCAATTTTCAAGGATTGAGGAAAAATTATATTTTCATGGATAGTTGATTTTGTTACTTTTTCATACACACATAAACCCGCGAAATCCACGAAAATATATATTCCATGAATAATAATGAATCTACTGCACTTGGTTTATGTCCAAGGATTTACATAATGGTTGGTTATTATAATAAAATCTTGGTATTTTTCACCAAATAGGCTTGGTTTGATTAAATATACTATAACCAATATTTGTAACTAAAGAATTATACATATATAAAAAAAAAAAATAGAAGATACAAATGGAGCAATAAAAAACATAAGTTGAGGAAAGACCAATATCACGGACATAAGAAAAAAAAGATAAA
This sequence comes from Mytilus californianus, assembly GCF_021869535.1. Classification (NCBI taxonomy): domain Eukaryota; kingdom Metazoa; phylum Mollusca; class Bivalvia; order Mytilida; family Mytilidae; genus Mytilus; species Mytilus californianus. The sequence goes on along the minus strand of NW_026262679.1, from coordinate 22,003,132 downwards.
CAACAGTCCTCAATATGGTACACAGATAACTAAAGACTGAGGAACATGATCTAGGTGAACATAGGTGCTCAACAAGAGATCCTGCTCTATAGGACACGTTTTGTGTTGCTCTTATAAAATGGTTCTTGGGCTGAATTGTATTGTGTCCTTTTCCATTCTGTGTTATATACATGAGACTTGCTATCTATAAACCACCCGATTTCCTCAATAATTTTATCTGGCTCAAGATGAGTATCACAGCAAGCCAAGTAATGAAGTATGTTACATGTACATTGAGTGGTCTTTTCAGATTAAGGGCAGATAATTAAAGTAATGATAAATGCAAATAACTTGCAATTTTTAAGAAGAATCACTTTTTTTTCCTGTATTGTTTGTAAGATTCAAATGTAGTTTGAAATAATTTATGTGGTCTGTCTTTATGATAATATAAATCTTCGTCTTTTACAACCCAATCGAAACAAGGCAACCAATTTGTTGCTGGGGTGAAGCAACCAGCAATCAAATAACCTTAGCATACAAAACGACCTACAACCTGGTTCATTCTTAAAGCTTCTTCTTACTCAAGTAAATTTTATTGAAATGGTTTTACTGTGATCCTTTTGCCTTATCGTTTTGACAACTTTTGACACAAAATAAGATGACCATGTTAACTGGTGTTGGTGCATGTGCATGAACAAGTTTATGAATAATCTTATTTTAAAATCTCGTCTGCAAATCAAGATTATCTTTTTTAACTCTTAATGACACGATCTCCACCATGAAATATGAATGGTATTGGGGTATATTTTATTGATAAATTAATCTAATTTCCAAACAAGCCCATTTGCTGTCAAAGATGAAATCTGATTAAACAAAAAGATGTGAAAGTATAATTGCAATATTTTAACAGGACAAAACAGGAAAGATATCATTTGATACAAATGGAATAGAACCTTGGAATGGTCAGCCAATGTGACTATCTGATTGTTAGTTGCTTCCACATATTTTAAATACAGCTTTCGATAACTTCTTCATACCCTAAATACATAGTTTACAGAACTGTTTTACAAATGCATGTGAAATATGTTAAGAAGTTAATAGAAATAACAGCAAAGATTGCACACAATAAAGTAGACAAACAATTAACGACAAGACAGTCAGGCTTTTTTTGTGAAAACAAAATTGTTATATCTTTTGACCTGTTTTTCTCAAGTATGTACGTAACTAGTTTTGTCAACCTGCTTGTTATTTTGGTTATTGATATTAAGTAATTGTACTGATATAGTACAATTAAGATTAACATCAGTGATGATTATCTGACAAAGACAAAGGTGGGTTTTGATATATAACCCTTCTTTCATGGCCATCTTAATTGACCTATGTATCAAACTTTTGACTTACAGAATATAGTGTTACAGCTCTGATCTAGTTACAGTAAAATTATATTGAGGTTACTTCTTTCAAATTAAAATTCCACCTTTGTCTTTAATACTAGTAGTTAAACGATGACGACATATATATGTTTCTAGTAGTTTAGATAATACAACATCTAACTAATCATCTACGGTAACCTGTAATAAACACATATTACACAACTATTTTCATTAATAATATATCAGGTGCTGGATTCTGTTTCAAATAAGAAAATGCAATGTTGCAGTAAGTAAATGGAAGTAATTTTGGTATTGGTTTGTCAACCAAAAACTCTCAATAATCAAAGCAAGGACCAATAGTCACGTTTAAGTCCCAAATTGAAAACTTTGGAAAGCATTGTTCCGAAAAATGTACTTCAGTAAAAAAATAAAAAATGCATGCAAGTAATAATAGCGGCATTGGGTATTGAAATTTGTATTGCAGATTCTTTGTTTAATTTGGAAATTGGATGTAGTCAATGGTTCCAAATACCCTGAGTGCCAATATGTTATGTGATATCTCGAATATATATATATATATATATATATATATATATATAAGTCTAAATTGAAAACAACGTTCAAACCTATGATTGCGTTGGATAAAAACCGCAATTTTTATACGTGTGCATGCAAAACAAATTTCTTGGTAGAGGGGTCTAAATACAGCACAAACAACATTTTCCAAAAGACCAGATGAGTGAAAAGGTATATTTTAACAAAACGCATTTGACTAGCAGGTCGAACAACTGATGTTCTTAAACCCTGCTGACTGCCATTGGCGATTAACAAATAAACGGATCACAATATGTAACAAAATAGATCTTATTATTAATTTATTACCAAACAGAAAACAATAAACTTGCAGAAAAGATGGTATACCGCAAACTTGAGGTGCAAAAAATTTGTACACCATTATCCGGATTTCGACAATTAATGTCTCTTCAGTGATGTTAGGATATGTATATATATATATTATACAGGAACTGCAAAGATAAGTTCATGTCAGCCCGGCTTTTTACTGCGACTTGACCGTAAGTGTTTCATTCCATCGATTGGAGTTAAAAAAAAGGGTTCGTGTTGCTCTTGCTTTAGTTTTCAGTGTTATACTTTATGCTTTTTTTATTTTTCTATGTCTGTGTTGTTTCTACCGGGAACAGTCTTGTCTATCCTCTCGCCCAAAAAAAAAAAAAAAAAAAAAAAAAAACGTGCTTCAATTAGAAAAATTCGTATTCGGTCAAATGTTTTGGTCAGAAAATTTTCAGGATCGACGGTGATTACTATTCCGCTCTATCACTTAATTTTACTTATCAACGTATTTTATAGAATCTTAAACATGACAGGTGTTCCCGAGGATAAAGCCCAAAAGAACATCGTTTTGTGTGTAAATCAAATTACGTAAACTGTTTGATAAATTAATAAGAATTTAACTATTCACTTGGAAACTCAACATATACCCATACGACACTTACCAATGAGGACATCCTGGATAAGCATAGGTCTGTTCTATGTTTCTTTAGAATTTCAACCAAAGATGAAGAACTGGATCTTCCTTCATTGTATTGAATACCTAAACTACATAAGTGTCCTTGCAAACAACATTGTATTGCTCGGTCTTCCAAGTGCTCCACTAAACCTCGTTCTAAATTATTAACATCAATTTGATCAGCAATCAATGCCGGGCTTCAAAGTTATTGTGAAACTTCCTAGAGAAGGCGTGAATCAGATGTGGATACTAAAATATTCTAAAGATCTTTTAGAGTACATACAATCTAAGACTCTTTCATCTTGCAATAGTATTTAAACATTTGACTTTTCTACACTTTACACAAGTTTTCCCCGTTTCAATCTAAACGGCAAAATGACAGAGTTGGTCCTGCTTCGTTTCATTAAAAAGAATGACCAATGTAGATATTATGGAGGAATAAATCGTACTTTGTAAAAAAATCACCTGATTCATACAACAAAAAAATCTCTGAAACTGACAGTATCAAGATGCTTGATTTCTTGATCGACAACATATTTGCAAAGTTTGGAGGACGTGTTTTTCAACAAATAATCGGCGTTTCCATGGGAACCAAAACTTGGTGACTATGTTGAACGTATCTATCCCATCAAACTTGAGATAAAGGATACACAGATACAATTAAGTCAGTCTCATATCTTGACTTACATCTAGATATTGACAATCAGTGTTGGTTGAAAACAAAACCTTCGACAAAAGAGATGAGTTCAGCTTCCCAATTGTGAACTTTCTATTTCTATGCAGCAACATTCCAGCAGCGGAATATATATCTCCCAGTTGATACGATATTTCAGGGCTTGTGTTTCCTATCATGATTCCTTGATAGAGGGTTGCTGCTCACAAGAAAGCTATTCCTCCAAGGGTTCCAAGTGGTGAAGTTGAAATCATCCCTTCGTAAATTTTATGGACGCCATCACGATTTGGTTGACCGTTCTGGAATACCTGTTTCACAGATGACAACGAATATGTTCCAATTTTCGTAACTACTGCAATCTGTTCCCCTTTTCCTCGAATGTGACCTACCGAATTAGACTTATCACCGGGTATGTACTTATGAGCAACACGACTGATGCCACATGTGAAGCAGGATCTGCTTACCCTTTCGGAGCACCTGAGATCATCCCAAGTTTTTGTTGGGGTTCGTGTTGCTCAGTCTTAAGTTTTCTATGTTGTGTTTTGTTTACTGATTTTTGTCGGTTGGTTCTTTTTCTTTTTAGCCATGGCGTTGTTAGTTTATTTTCAACTTATGAGTTTGAATGTCCCTTTAGTATCGTTCGCCTCTCTTTTATGTCACTTATGGAATAGGATCTAATAGTTCTTTTTATTAAAATTTTGTTGGGTTCTTGTTACTCAGTGATGTTGTGTTTTGTGAACTTGTTTGACTTTCGTCGTCCTTCGTTTTTTGCCATGGCTTTTTCATTCTCTCGACTTATGAGTTTTGAATATCCCCTTTGTATCTCCCGCGTCAGTTTTTTTTTCTATTGCAATTCATTAAAAGAGAGGCGAAGGATACCAAAGGGACATTCAAATTCATAAGTTGAAAATAAACTGACCACGCCATTGCTAAAAACAGTACACAAAACAACATAGAAAACCAAAGGCTGAGCAACACGAATTCCACCAAAAACTGGGAGTGATCTCAGGTGCTCCAGAAGGGTAAGCAGATCCTGCTCCACATGTACCACCCGTCAAAGTATAAACCCGATGCTATGTCTAATTCGGTAGGTCACCTTCGGGGGAAAGGGGACGAGATTGTAATTACGACAATTGGAACATATCCGTCGTCATCTGTGGAACGGATATTCCATAACGGTCAACCAACTCGTGATGGCGTCCGTAAAATTTACGAAAGGATGATTTTAACTTCACTTCTTGGAACTCTTGGTTTAAAAGCTTCCTTGTGAGCAGCAACCATCTAATCGAGAAAGCCCTGTTATATCGTAACAATGGGTGATATATACTCCGTAAAAATACATAAACAACTGCAAGTTTTTTTTATTAAATCAAAAGGTGCAAGTGGTCAGAACTTTTCTTAAACTACAAAGCGCCACAGTCAAGACAAACATTTCTAAACCTTCGGAAAAGTGGCAGTAATGCAACTATATGTATTAAATAGTGCTATGTTTATGTTTATCTTTGTTCTCCATCATACCAAAATGGAAGATTTAAATACATGTTTGGATTAAAAATGCACACAATTCTACCAATCGTTCCACCCAGTGATTTCGATCACGTTAATTATATAATTTATTCGATTGTATAGGATCTAAGGTGTTGTCATTTCTGATGTTGTATTTAAAAATATGGAAATCAGATATTACTGCATAATTCCGTCAAGGTCTGATATTTACTTTGACTTTTTTCATGCCTTTATACAATTTATGCAAGAATTTACGCACAACTAAAAAAAACCATAGATTTAAAAGAAAAGAAATCTGGCTATTTCCATAACTGTAAACATTCCCTTATAGGGAAGTTCGTAATTGAAAATAATAATGATCTCTGGAAGCACAAAAAACGTATAAGAATGCAAAATGATCTCGTTTTGGTACCCAGATACTGTTACACATGCTTTAGCTGTAAACACAATTTCCGAGATATAAATCATTTTCTTACTTTTTATGTTAAACCGCCCAAGGAAACTCCTACTGACTTGTACAAATACATAGATACAGCACATAATGGAATACAATTGTGATTTACCAATATATAAATACACCGTTTGCACGTACGATAAAAACCATGATGAAGAATAAAAAATAAGTAAACATTTTATCCCATTTTTGTATAGGACCGAAAATACTTAATTGAGCAGGAGATGGAAAGTAATAACTAATCAAGTAGTACATGTGCATATTTTTAACATTTTTGTTGGAAGATAAAAAAAAACATCAAAGAAAAAAGTCTAAACTTAGAATTTAGCTAGTTTTCACGGACATAGTTACCTACCGTGCGAGACCCTCATGGGTAGTCGAGGTCGTTAACCACCCCCTTAGTAGTAGTGGACATATGTTTCGAAATTGATGTGAGCAGATATTGTTTTTGAGGCTTTACAGTGAATGTGCTTCTGTTCATAGAAAGAACAATGAAGTTAAGCTTACCTGTTTAAAAGATGGGTCATACAATACATGTCATAGATATAAGAAGATGTGGTATGAGTGCCAATGAGACAACTCTCCATCCAAGTCAAAATTTATAAAATTAAACCATTATAGGTCAAAGTTCGGTCTTCAACACGGAGCCGAACAGTAATCTATAAAGGGCCCCAAAAATTACTAGTGTAAAACCATTCAAACGGGAAAACCAACGGTCTAATCTATATAAAAAACGAGAAACGAGAAACACTTATGAACCACATCAACAAACGACAACTACTGTAATCAGATTCCTGACTTAGGACAGGTGCAAACAAATGCAGCGGGTTTAAACGTTTTAATGGTACCAAACCTTCACCCTTTTTCTGAAACAATAGTGTAACATCACAACATAGAAAGACACACAATAAAATATCAACTGAAATAGCTCCACTCAATCAAAGGACATATTAACATATTTGTTGTCTACCCTTTGGAGGAGTTACTATAGTTGTTTAAAATGAATATTGTAAACAAATCATACGATAAGAAACTAAAGGATGACTGAAAAACCTGTTGGGCCAATTGATTTCTTTAATTGCTAAAAAGGAATTCATGGCTAATTTAACAAACATGCAAAACCTCCCTGATATATTTTACTTTTAAAAGTCTTATGTGAAGGGTATAATTATTAGCCGTTGTTAAGGATTGAGGTTTTTGTTTTGAATCTGGAGATACAAGGTCCGGCTCAGTATATTTATATCATATGGTAGTTTATTTACTAAGAAAAAAAATGTCATGAAGATTTGGATCTATTTGTATATATATTCTTAGAATGATTGATTAGATGTTGGTGTTTTTCATATAGAAATAAGAAGATGTGATATGATTGCCAATATGACAACTATCCACCAGATCCCGAATGACATAGAAGTTAGCAACTATAGGTCGTCGTACGGCCTTCAACAATGAGCAAAACTAATACCGCATAGAAAGCTATAAACGGCCCCGAAATGAAAAAAAAATAAAGATTAATGAAAAACGATCCAAACGAAGAAACCAACGACCGGCTTTATGTAAGTAAACAATAAACGAAAAACTAATATGATATACAGCAATATACGTCAACCACTGAATTACAGGCTCCTGACTTGGGAGATGAACATACAGAATGCGACAGATTAAACATGTTTTCGGACTCCCATCCCTCCCTCTAGCCTAGCTGGGACAGCGGTGTAAAAGCACAACATAAAAAAACAAGCTATAAAAATCAGTTAAAAGGGGCTTGAATCATCAGATCGATACAAAGCACACAAAACCGACTAACAAAATCACTAAAGATGTAAACTACCGATCTGTGAGTACTCGCAGTTACTGAAAACTAGTTCAAAGACAATAACAACTAATACAAAAAATCATGGATCCAATACAAACTAGTAGGCTTGGAGGGACAAATAAACATGTACTAGTGTTGCTAATTTTTCTTCTGCATACATGTGTTGCAATTTATATTGGGATAAAACAAAACTTGAACGAACTTAGATTCAACCTTTTTTTAGTAACAGTGAAGCGAACCTTTGACCTGGAAATCCATAATCAATCTTTCAGTTTTATTCCCTCTATCTCCTGTATAAGTATCATTACAATCAAGGAAGGGAAACTTAAGCTACTCTCTGGAAACCGTTTCAAAAAATCTACTTTTAGTAACACTGCACAGTGACCTTGACCTTTGTCCTATTGGCCCTAAAATCAAAAGGCTTTTTCCCCTTCCTTCTATCTTCCATTTGTAAAAGTTTCATTCAATCATGCAAGGCAATCTTAAGTTACCATCAGGAAACCATTTTCCTATGGTTTTCTATTTTAATAACATTATCCCTGACCTTTGATTTATTGACCCTGAAATTAATGGACTTTTTCCCCTTTCCTATATCTTCCCTATAAATACGTTTCATTCCAATCAAGCATGAGATAATCAAGTTATCACCCGGAACCATTTGTGTGTTGCTTGGGCAAACATCCAAACAAAGTTTGCAATCGTCACTAACCATACCAATTTGATCTACATGTATAATATCTCTGACATCGACAAAAAAACTCGCATACCTTATATGTAAAAATACATTGATAAGGGGATAGGTTCTCAATGATATATTCACAGGCACTTGTCTCAGATTTTTTCCCCCTATATACCTTAATAATCTTTTCCCCCCATATACCTTAATTAAGGTATATAGGGGGAAAAAAATCTGAGACAAGTGCCTGTGGATATATTATACAATTTTCAAAAAAAATGTAATTATTTTCCCATTCAGTACAGTCAAGACTTTAATTTTCTTTAAGACTGTCATAGGATAATTTTTCGGTACTAGGTATACCGTAAATCAACATTACACACATGCATTTGAGCGATAAAGATGATATCTAAGTTAAAAATCGAAATATTTTAAGAATTCGCCATACCCGGAAAAGGGTAGTTCTTCCGTACTGAAAGTTTTTACACAGTCGTTCAAGACTTCCGGTGAATATTTTTTTAGCTTGGAAAAATGTAAACAAACAAGACATATTGTCACATGGTGTTATATTTGTGTATTTAGCTCTCGTATACAGCAAAAAAAACAAATAATAGGTATAAATATAAAAATGGTACTAGGTTGGTAAAAAACTAATGTCCCTATTCACTCAGGTTAAATATGTTCAGATTTTTACTAGCATGTGCCTTCTTGTAAATACACCTTATCGCTATTTAGTCCAATCCGAAAAAAACAGTCATTTAGACAACTTCCTGTTTGGGTCAACAGGCCGCAAACAAAGGTCGTCAGTAACGAGCTGAGGGAGGGAAAAATTTAGAAACCGATCAATAGGAAACTTTGATAGACTATGATCCACTTTTTCCAAACTCAAATTATAGTATTGTGTTTCAAGTATTTACGATGTTTTAAACAGGTCTCATTAAAAAGTATCATGCATGGTGCATTGTTTAAACAGGGTCCCAGATAGCGTCAACTGGATGAAAAAGTTGTGTAATTTTAGAACTTATCCGGAATGGAATAAATAGCGATTAGGTGTATTATCTTCAACATATTGAAGTTCAGAAGTATTATGTAGATATAAATATAGGTAAAGTTTGAGCTCGATATGGGTTAAGGCTATGTTTAAGGCAATTTTGATATAGTCTATTGAAAAAAAAATGATGTAAAGACAAAAGATAAGTCTTCAAAACAATACACGGGAAAATAAAGATTGAGTAAAATGGGGGCAGCCCCTATATTCCATCACCCCATTAGTCCGACTCCCCATTGGTCCGTCACCCCATTAGTCAGACACCCCATTAGTCATATGCCCCATGGGGCAAAACCCCAATGATCCGACACCGCATTGGTCTGACACTCCAATAGTCCGTTGTTGCCCTGAATATGAGTATAATATTTGATTTTTGACGTTAAACAGCCACTAAAAAATCTCATATTTTCTTTCATAGTATGTAAAATTGTTAAAGAAGAAATGGTTATTTGGCTAAATATCAATCCTAACATTTGCCTAACAAAACCTGTGATTTTTTTGTATAGAATTAGTAAGAAATTAAATCAGTTTCAAAGTCAGAAAAACACTTATATCAACTAAACGATAATATGGATAATATAAAAATAAGAAGATGTGGTATGATTGCCAATGTGACGACTCTCCACCAGAGACCAAGAGACACAGAAATGAACAACTATAGATTACTGTACGGCCTTCAACAATGGGCAAATGACTGTTAATTGATTTTTTTGGAAAAGGAAAAATGAAAAATAAATATAATTAACAGGACTGTTTTAAAAACATATATATAAGGCAATATTGAGGATAGAATTTGAAGTGATTTGTACAGGAATGGATCTAAACAGCCTTGACACAAAAACAATCTTTATGTCAAGATATGAAACAGAATTTTCCTTATACGCTGGTCAAAGTGTTTTTACATTTTACTTTGATAAAGCGAAACATGGAGACATGTTAATCTGGTGAGCAAGGAAGGGTTCATGTTTTCCCACCATTTTTTATAGAAAGATACATATATAATGGATTGGTACATGTAAAGTCTTGCCATGTTTTTATTAAAATTTGTTATTCATGAGGCGTTCTTGAATTCTAACTCATTGCATTCCTGTGTCAATGTCAGAGAAGTGCTGTGGGTTGCTAGAGTTATCTTCACATGTTTTCTTGTGCTGTGCAATAGATCAAAATTTCGACCGGTGATCGATTGTTTGTAAAGGGGAAAGAAAAGACAATCGATTAGTTTTCAAAGAAGAAAAATAAAACATGAATGGAAATAACAATGTAAAGAAAAAGAGTTTGTTGTTTTATGAATATGCAATTTCAAATCTAATCGCTGATATTTAAAGTACATTCCTATATATAGATATAAGAAGATGTGGTATGAGTGCCAATGAGACAACTCTCCATCCAAGTCACAATTTGTAAAAATAAACCATTATAGGTCAAAGTACGGCCTTCAACACGGAGCCTTGGCTCACACCAAAAAACAGCAAGCTATAAAGGGCCCCAAAAATGACTAGTGTAAAACAATTCAAACAGGAAAACCAACGGTCTAATCTATATAAAAAACCAGAAACAAGAAACACTTATGAATCACATCAAGAAACGACAACCACTGAACATCAGGTTCCTATGGCTTTTTGTACATGCTTGATTTGTCTTTTTTTGTAATGTCCAGTGGCAAATGTTTTATGTATTTTAATACAAGTTCATTCTGACAGCAAATTTCATCCGTTTTATCGAAGTTTCAACAAAGTCTTCAAATAAAGAACCAATTATAATCGATTGAACAATTTTACTATTGATGTTTTGAAAACACTTTTAAACTCACTAATTTTCGATTATATTATCAATTAACACCTCGAAAACTTTCAGATTTCTAAAGTTTTCGATCTACAAGTTCATGTACAGTGTAGATAAACAGAAATCATCATGCTTCAGAAAAAAATATTCCCTTTGCATGGTAAAATGATACTTTTTCGGTAATTACAGTTTCCGAGACTAAATTTCGTGAACTATGAGAGACTACACTACTGAGGACTGTTCTTTACATGTTCTTTTTGTGGAGTGTATTTTCCCATAGAACACACCGTGTATTAGTTAACCAAAACTTGCTAGGTTCTCGATTGATATATATGCATATTGTCATGGTATTATCTGTTTCGGTTTCTTTGACATACTTATAAGAAATAAGAAAGAGTAGTTCAAATCATGACTACGTAAACAACGATTCTATGAAATGAATTTTCTGTTTCGGCAGTACCAGTATTGTACCTTCCTGTGTCGGACTATTGGGGTGTCGGAATATCGGAGCGACCCCAGTAAAGTGAACCTAACCAAAAAAACCTTGGTGATTAAGTGCTCCGGTGGGTTTAGCATCTATACAAAGCCTTTTAGGGCGAGATTTGTAATTTGTTTACTTGCATAGTCCACCAGTGTTCAAATTGCAATAGGAACCCAACTTTTATACCTAGAATCCTCAATCCTGTGAATTGTTTAGTTCTGTAAGTTGCTTATTATTTGGAACAAAATGTTACATGAACTGACTTATCTAATGTACAAAATAAGTGACCAGAATCTTGCATGTATGGAAGAACATTTGTTTCTTGAAATGAAATAGGACATACATGTATCATGCTGATGCTAGTTATCCTCTTCCCTTAGGTGAAACAGTGCTTTTAGACATTCCATAGTTTACATTCAGTGTAATCATGTTCTTTTAGTCTGCTAAGCTATCCTTAGTTAGAAATGCAAGCTACATGTACATATAATGCACCACAAACAAAATATAGTTAATTATAACTTGAACACATACAGTTTTTAGTTAGACTTCTGATTATGTTTCGGAATGTCTTTCGTATCAAACCATAGTTCTAACTAAGGATTTTAGAAAAGGAGTCCAGGAACTCATAATTGTCGACTTTTTGGTGAGTCCAACAGTGAGAAGAAGGAATTTTACTGCTATATAATTTATTATTTCAGTCTCCATGACAAAATAGGGCAAGGGAATGACACCAAATTTAGATTATTTTGAATCTTTTGTTATTAAATAATGATATATATGCTATTTTGATACAAAATTTTACATTCTTAATGCATCTCTGGACTCATCAGTTTTGAAAATGATCAGTCCAGACAGATTTTCATGAGTCCAGGACTTGTGGACTCACCTTAGTGAATACCCTGTCAAACATATCAATTTGAGCTTGAAAAAAAGAATTATCATATAAGCTTTTAGAAATGACTGAAATGTAATGAAAACTTTCCATGCAATTGCCCTCCTCCCTCAAAAATTAAACAAATTAATTGGGATGATAAAGTTAGGACATGGCAATTTTGTGTAGATTTAGTTGTCAAGTTTTTATGAATAGATATATAAATGAAAGGAATTAAAAGAGGTGTGGGGTCTATACGTATACATGTACATCAAAAGAGGTGTGGGGTCTATACATGTACATTTAACCAGCAACCCAATGACGCAAATACATGTAACAAAAAGACACATTAAGGGCAACTGCATACATTTATTGTGAAATCATTTGGACCAATGCAGAAAAAGTTGTCTTTGTCAAATTTAGAACTGTAGTTTTAAGATAGGGCAAATAGGTGATAGGATTTATAAAAAACCAAGCACAGTTGATTTTAATAATATAAAATCATAGACTGTACTTGTTAGACATTTTCCTCAATAATCTACATGTAAATACAGTTTATAATGTACATTACTGATTTTTTAAGAAAATTATAGAAAAAGGGATTTAAAAAAGTGCAACTACCTGTACCATAATATTTCCTTTACTTTCATTTCAAGGTAAACAACAGAATTACTTGAAAAATGTGATGTTAACAATGGGAGTGACAACACTATGGAACTTGGTGATAGATAGTATACATGACCAAACATGTTACCACTTGTGATGTGTAACAATGGGAGTTACAAAGCTATGGACCTTGCTGACAGATACTTGTCAGTATGATTTACCTGTTTCCAGTTTACATGGCCAAACCATTGCAGTAGATTTAAGTTCCTGGATCTGTGAACTGAGGAAAATACAAATAGCACCATCAATACCAAATCTATACCTCAAGTAATTATTTAATAATATTTTAAATTATTCTGTTCCTTTATTCACTTAAGCTTGAAATCATGATCAAATGTTATTGGATTAAATATTCTTCAATTCAGTTTGATTTATTTGAATTAACTGTTTTAACTTTAATTTAGAACATACAATATGTCCATAATAAAATAAACATATTTTGCTTTCATCGACTTAATATTCTTCACTAGAATTTAAAGGTAGACTTAAAAAAGTCGACTAATGTTTTTTTTTGCAGGAATTTATATTACAGAACAACATTCTTTATGAAGCATGGCATCAAACTGGTATTTGTTGAAGATGGAACAGCACCAGAAATAAAAAAGGCAGCTTTGGTACACAGAAATAACAACAGAGAGACAAGCTTAGATAGAATAGGATTGAAATCTATATCTGAAAAAGTAAGACGAAATTTCTTTACTCTAAAGCTTGGGTGTCAAAATCACAGTACTGCAAACAACTCCGGTCACATTAGTCTATGGAGAAACGTGTATGTAGATAGTCAAAAAGTGACATGTATAAATATGATATATGTAGAGTTACTCTTATTTTATTATTAGCTAATCAGACATGGCAGTCTAGTTCAACTTTACCTGTCTGTCTATTAGTAATGAGTTGACATGTGAGTTAATAACCACCACGTCCATTTCTAGTCCAGACTGAAACATCACTAGATGATATCATAAGACAGTCTATATAAAAGTATACAACTGATGGTTCCATTCAAACAACAATTTAATTACATGTATGACTATGTATATTTTTTGTGTATGATTTGTTAAATATCCATTTGTTTACAATTAGTACAAAGCAATTTTAAACTTAACCTTTACTATGTATATATGGATACTTATAGTGCAGTCAACTATTCTATGACCTTTGTCAACCCTGCATCCATGTTTGAGTTTACAGTTATTAAAAAGGAGATGAGGGGGATACACCAATGAGACAACACTCCAATGACACAACTTAGCCAAAGACATCTAGAAGTCAACATATAGTCTTTGACAGCAGACAGGTGTCTATACAAATTTCTCCTCTTGTAAAAAAAGTTATTGATAAATTTTACAGATACTTACAAAGATCTTCCATCAACACCTACTTCTATTAACAAAAGACCCTAAGATATACAACATAAGACAACCACTGACTTGGCACAGTTGTGGTACAATTGTTGAGGCTTGGTTACACGGCATATGGTCATGATGTGGTGTTACACTATATAGCTAGTTTCCTTTAAATATCAACCTTCCCTTTTTTTCATGTTAATCAGCTGACTTTTAAAACAAGTCTTTTGTATTTTTTTAGTGCAGGGAGTTTTTGAACAACCTTGGTTTACCATGTATACAGAGTGTTGGAGAAGCTGAGGCTTTGTGTGCTCAACTTAATCATGCTGGTGTGAGTATTTAAGAACATACTGTTTTTATAAATATAAGAAGATGTGGTATAATTGCCAATGAGACAACTCTCCCCAAGAGACCTAATGACTTAGAAGATAAAAACTATAGGCCACTGACTGCCTTCAACAATAAGCTTAACCCAGACCACATAGTAAGCTGTAAAAGGCCTTGAAATGACAAATGTAAAACAATTCAAAAATGAAAACTAACAGCAGGACATGTACAGAACTATAAACAAAAAATAATAATTAAATATCAAGCAAGATACAACAACCACTGAATAGCAGGCTCCTGACTTTGGACAGGCATATACAGAATGTGGCGGGTTTAAACATGTTTGCAGACGCAAAACCCTCCCCCTAACCTAGGACAGTGGTGTAACAGTACAACATAAGAACTAACTATAAAAAAATCAGTTGAAAAGGGCTTAACTAATTAAATCAATACAAAGCACAATAAACTAGCAAAAACAAAAAAAGACAGAAAGTACAGATCTAGGAATTCTAGTAGTTACTGAAAGCTAGTTCAAAGCCCAAAACAAATAAATGAAAAAAAATTAATGTAAGACTAAAATATCATTGCACTTTTTACCTTATACAAGCATTTGTTGGCCATCTTTTTCTTCTTTATAACCTTTCATCTGATGGATATTGCAAGTAACAATGGGTCATCAATTTTAAGCATGACATGTTGTAAGCCTAAAGTTTAAACAAATTACTTTTATTAGTTTGTTGAAGTTTATAATTCATGTAATCTTATAAAGACTAAGACTGGACTTTATTAAGATTAAAGGAGAGTGGATTTCTGCAGTGCTTAAACTTTTTTTATCAGAGAGGCAACATTTTTAACTAATAGAAGGGAGATAACTCAATTGTTTTTTTCTTTTTCTCTATTCTTGAAGTAGAAAAAAACTAATGACTATCTCTTTGCTTCAATATAAGTAGACATAACTTTTAAAGAAAAACTGTACAGTAATCTATACATTGATGACTATATGAATTTCTGTTATTTTGTAGGTAGTAAATGGTGTATTGACATCTGATGGAGATGCTCTGTTATATGGTGCTAAAAAAGTCTACAGAAACTTCAAAATGAATGTGAGTAGTTTATCATTATAACATTATGAAAATTAACTTGGATAAAAAAGGAGGTACTGCAAATATGTAGATAACAATTGATATCCTATGACCTTTTCTTATGGCAAATGAAAAGAAGGGTTTTTCCTCACCGTAAAAAAAGTTTTAGACATAAATGAAGGGGAAGTAGTACTAGCTAAGGAAAAGAGACAATTCACTTGAAACACAACACCGATAGAAAACATGTTTACTGATAAACATATGTTCATATCAAATAGCAAAGTGTAATTTGCTCCAACTCTATCTTAATATAAAGGTATAATACTAAGGAGTTGAGGGATATTATTTTATTTAAGACAATTTTTTACTTATATAGTACAATGACATAGAGTCTATGTTCATGTTGAATTGCAAAGCTTAATCAATTGATTTATATATTTAAGAGGTAATTGTCATTTAAATTAAACAAGGAGACGTGGTATGATAGACAATAAGACAGCTATCCACCAGCAGCCAAACGAAGTAGATTTAAGCAACAGTAAGTCACCATACGGTCTTCAACAATGTGCAAAACCCATATGGTTTATAGCCAGCTATAAAATGCCCAGACATGAAAAATGGGAAACAAGTAAAAACAAAAAAAACCAACTGCCTGATTTATGACAAAACAATAAACAAAACAACAAATATAGCAGACTGAAACCAATGACAACCACTGAATTGTAGATTCCTGATTTGTGTCAGGCACTTTGAAACATAAATGAAATTTTCCCAGAATTTGCTAGATCTGTGATTTTTTTGTTTCTTTATAATCATTTAAACATTGAAATTTTTTTTAATTCTGTAATTTGACCACTTCTACCCTTTAAGTTTCACCCCCTCCTTATGTATTTTTCAGGATGGTACTGTAGATTGTTATGATATGGTTGAGATAGAAGAGAAGTTAAAAGTTGACAGAAAAGGTCTTGTTGCCATGGCATTATTATCTGGATGTGATTATGATAAAGATGGTGTTAAAAATGTTGGTGCACAGAAGGCGTATGAATTCGTACAACTCTGTACAAAGTTAGGTGTTGACCCACTGAACAGGTACATATAACATTGGTTAAGTGTAAAGATGAAAGAAAATAAAAAAATCTTATATGATGTGCTGCTTTCACTTTGTAAACAACAGCGTGTTCTCGATATAACAACATATAGCGCAGACTTGGAGATGTACATATTTATGACTGCTTATGACAGTTTACCCCCAAGCAAAGCCACATACATATATGGTAACAAACACTCTGTCGATTTCTCTGTGTGAAAATTGAAATTGAGAAAAAAATTATAGAGCTATTATTGCATAGCAAAAACAATAATTGCTAGGAAAAAATGTAGTAAATTAAAATAAAATTAAAATTCTGTGAAATTTCATGCATGATCTTGGCCCATTAACTTCATGTCAAAGATGATGTTGTACGAATGAAAACTCTTAAGCTGAAGGTTATTCTGGTTCTTGTATGCTTCAAATTTCGGATAAAATATCATTAAAAAGTAAGTTTTTGAGAAAGGTATTGACTTATTTTATATTATATTGCATTAATTGCACATTTATGGATTGCAGCAAGTTAATGTGGCAGCTCATAACTAAGGGATGACATGTCAACTGTAGATTTTACCGTAAATAGTAGCCAATAAAAAAAAATGAATTGAAAATTGCAAATGTTTAGGTTGAAATTATCAGGATTAGACACATTTTTTCAAGATGTTATTGAAGAAATAATTCATGCAAGCCATATATTTGTTGGCAATGTTTAAGCTTTATCTTAAAGGGGGTAAAATAGAACAGTCACACACACAGCAAATTTATCTTTGCCTCAGTATTATAATTACCATATTTCTCCTATTAGAATCAAAATAATTGTTTTGAAACACCTTGAATATGAATACTGGGCTGTGGTTTTATTTCAGTTTATTTGTTGCATATGATGAAAGTGTCAAAATAAAATGCACCAAAATTATTCTAAAATTCAAAATATTTTTAAAGCAAACATTTTGGTGATTAGGTGCCTATACTGATAATTCAGAAAGGTATGCAATATTTTTATCATTACAAAAAGTATGCCAGGATATGTTTCACAAAAATGTAAAACATACAATTGTAATGTTGATAGCATTGTGTCTATGCTAAATTTACTGAAAAAAATCCCAATAATTAATCTCTTATTTGTGTTCTTTGTTCAACAATCACAATAATAAATGCAGGCACAAACTTCTAAATTTATAGTATCAGTTTTGGGAAAGTGTACAGTTTTTAAGTGTAAGTTATACAAAATTTTTAAAGTATGAGAGTATTTAAGTTTCTCAAATTCATTGTGTTTTCACCAAAAAAAACTAAGCCCAAACATGAACACAGTCAAGTAATTAGATATTCCTGTACCATGAAGTCATAAGTTGTTTATAATTACTTGATGAGATTCACTATGTCATATGTTCAATGTGTTTAACCCGTCCACATTCTATATGTGCCTGTCCCAAGTCAGGAGCCTGTAATCAGTGGTTATCATTTGTTGCTGTCTGTCATATTTGTTTTTTTTTTATTGTTTTGTCATAAATCAGGCTGTTGGTTTTTTCTTTTGAATTGTTTCACATAATGTCATGTCTAGGACTTTTATTGCTGACTATACAGTTTGGGTTATGCTCATTGTTGAAGGCCGTACACTGTCCTATTGTTGCTTAAATCTGATTCATTCAGACTCTGTTTGATAGTTGTCTCATTGGCAATCATACCACATCTCTTTATTTTATATATATGTACAGATGATTTAAAATAGTTATTATCCATAGGATCATGACTTGGAGAACAAACAGTGAGTTAAAGACTTTACAGAAAGTGAAAGAAAGTCCACAGAAGAAACCATCACATTGTATTGTGTGTAAACATTTAGGTACGATTTTAAACTGTTGTGAAGATTGATAGAACATGTAAATATTGTAGAGACAGATTTTTTTTAAAAATTGTTTAAACAAAAGCGCTTTGTGCAAATTATGATAGAATTAGATCAGGCAACTAATTCATGCAATTCCACTTGGTCAGATCTACTGTCAACAACTATTAGATGAAAAAGCACCTTATAAATGTTGTGTTTCAAAAGCACTATATAAATGTTGTGTTTCAAAAGCACTTTATAAATGTTGTGTTTCAAAAGCACTATATAAATGTTGTGTTTCAAAAGCACTATATAAATGTTGTGTTTCAAAAGCACTTTATAAATGTTGTGTTTCAAAAGCACTTTTCTAGAATTTCCTTCATTAGGAACCCTCAAGCCTAAACATTTTTAAAATTTAAAGGCAGGAATGTAGAAATATCTAAAACATTGAATATATCTAAATAGCTCCTATCAGACTTTAATAGGCTTCAATTAATAATTTGGAAGAAAATGTGGATAATCATCGTATGATGGTCTTGCAATAGAGATATTTTAGTGAGATCAAGTGTAGATTACATCAGGTTCATTATGAAGTTTATATTTGATCTATGTTTAATGTTCAGTGACCAAATTCAAGTAGTTTTTACATAAAATTCAGCATTGACTTAAATACTCAACAGTGATTATGTCATAAGAAATTGTTTCTTGTAATAATTAGAAGTTTTATCTATGTGCCAATCAGAACTTTTCCACAGATTTTTTCTCTGGTATGTTACATTCTTCAAAACAGCCTGAAAATGCTTGAGATGTCTGTGTCAGATAAATATTCTATTCAGCCATATGAGGTCTTCTAGAACAATGGGTTCAGATGACTAAATGAAATTCTATATTATAAAAGTATCCTCAGAGTTACTGCTCTTCTAGCATTACAGAAACAAAAAGAACAGTTGCAGGATAATTCAGTCAACTAGCTATATATAGGTTTAAAACAACTTAGAAAATTTATTGATAATATGCTGTCTTTTTTAAATTGTAGATATAATGAGCACACAGTATCTTTATAGGAATTTAATAACTATGATAAGAATTGATTAGTTTTTCATGTCACCTATATTTAGATTTTGCTTTGCAATTAAACAGGTACTAAGCCTGACCATTTTAAGAATGGTTGTATACCATGTGACACAAAGCAGTCATGTGACTCAGATAATCAAATCAGCTGTACATGTGATAGTTGCAATGTTGATCTCCATAAGTTTGAATTGAAAATGAGAGAAAAAGCTTTGAGAGATCCAGGTTTTCCTAATCAAATGGTATGTATTCCCAACTGGTTGATTATTTTTTTATAATCAACATGTGGTTCATTTGATCTCAATTCTTCATTGGTCAATTATGACATCAAATTATCTTGCTTTCCTCTGAATTTTATATTGTGACATTACAAAAAAAGGGACCATGTCTGATGACATCACATATAAAGAACACATCTGTTTGCAGATCAGTGACAATTTTTGTCTGCATATCATCTAAAAATTAGAGAAACAGATTCAACCACTTAATCTGGTGCAATACAATATTTTTCCACTCTCGACCAATAAAATTACAATATTTAAAATGCTCGGTAAGCCTCATGTTTTAAATTTAAATTAAAAACTGTCTGGAGTGGAGAAATATGGTATCCCACTTGATGTAGTGGTAGAAATTCAATCTATATTTATACAACAATATAAAAATAAGAAGATGTGGTATGATTGCCAATGAGACAACTCTCCACCAGAGACCAAACGACATAGAAGTTAACAACTATAGGTCACCGTATGGCCTTCAACAATGAGCAAAACCCATACTGCATAGTCTACTATAAAAGGCCCCTAATTGACAAATGTAAAACAATTCACACGAGAAAAACTAATGGCCTGATTTATGTATAAAACAAAAAACGAAAAACAAATATGATATACAGCAACAAACAACAACTTCTGAAATACAGGCTCCTGACTTAGGACAGGCACATACAGAATGTGGCAGGGTTAAACTAGTTAAACCATTTTGACCTGGTATAGTGGTTTAACAGTACAACATAAGAACGAACTATACAAATCAGTTGAAAAGAGCTCAACTCATCAGATCGATACAAAGTAGAAAGACATCTAACAAGAACACAGACCGGACGTGGCAGGATATTTATACATCCCCACAACAAAAAAGACACTAAGTACAGATCTGAGAGTACTCGCAGTTACTGACAGCCAGTTCAAAGCCAATAACAATTAATAAAAAAATCATGCATCTAAGACTAAAATATCAATCAGTACACATCCAACATCCACTGGATTTTAGTAAAGACATCATTAACAGTCGGAGAAAAACATGACCTTATGCAATGCCAAGATACAGGTATCGACAGATTGTAGAGCCATGAATGTGCATATGTATATAGAAATAATAATTAGTTTGATTTTAATTTACTGATAACAAAATCAATGTTAGTGCCAATAAAAACAATATTCAAAGATCTAATTACAGTGTTGAATTGGTAACCTTTTAGAATAAGTTTATTTCAAAGACCCATAAGTTTACCCTGATGCACACTTTTATTGTTAGTCATATAAATGAATAAGAAGATAACAATTTTTAGTTTACCTTTTTTGAATATATCGGTTTCTCATGCAGTAAATATACCTGTAATATTGGTTAACAACATTTCCGTTTATACAGTGAGCCTTGGATGTGTACTAGAATTTCTTACTAATCTTTTACAGTTTTTACAGTTATTTTAAGAGAAATAAAACTTTTCTGACTCATGATATTGTATAAAATGATAAAAATACCTTTGATGAAAGAATTCAGACTAAGTACCTTAAACTATGACTATACATTCAGAAATGCTTCCATGCACTTATTATTGCAATTGTTGAATAATGGGGAAAAAATGTGAGATTTATTATTGTGATTTCAGGTAATGCTTCATAACGAATTATGCTATCAAAATTTGAAATATAAGTTTAATTTTTTGCTAAACATGCCCTGTGGCAAACTTTAGAATAATAAAAACATGAAATTTTGTTTATGAATTTACGATAAACTCACCATAGATAACATGCTATATAGATTAAACCTTAAAACTTTCTTTCACTTTTCTGGTTTGTTTAGGGTTCTTCTACATGATGTTCATAGTGTATGTTGATTATATATGTGAAGAAATATAGATTCTAGTTATAAATCATAACAAACTAAGGCTGAAGAAGTATTCTTTTTTCTGTATCATCAAATGAAGTACTTTGAACTTATTTTTAAGAATTGCAAGTTTTTTTATACAGTAATATTTAGTAAAATATTTATACCGGGTACTTGCATTGCAAAGAAAAAGATACAGAATTCAATTATATTATACTGTTGAGTACTTTACTTGCATTGCATATTGCCTTCATTAAATTTCATTTTGATCATTTTGAGTACGCCGATATTCTTTTATGACCATAAGGGATGCTACATATTTTCACTAATCATAAAGCATATGAAAGTTAACAGATTACACTACTTTGGTTTAATTTTTACTGAAGAAAAAAAATCACATCTTAGAATTCTATTACAGATAATTGATGAATTTCTGCAGTCAACAAAAGAATTACCATTACCTCTACTGGAATGGAAGCCAGTCAATGTATCCAGTCTAAAAACCTTTATCCAAAACCATATACGATGGGCAAATGTTGAATTCTTTAATAAAATATCTGAACTTCTAGTCATTCTACAGGTTAATGGTATGGAATGGGCAGTATTAGAAAAACTTCAACCTGAAAGGTACATTAGTCAGTTTTAGATATATGACCTGCAAGGAGTATTTGGAAAGGTTAAGCAAATATTTACACATAGTTTGAAAGTGATTAAACATATTTTTGTCGAGCCTGCGACTTTTGTCGCAGAAAGCTCAACATAGGGATAGTGATCCGCCGTTAGCTAACTTCTTAAAAGCTTTATATTTTAGAAGCTAGAAGACCTGGATGCTTAATACTTTGTATAAAGATGCCTTATGTTACGAAGTTTCCGTCTGTCATATGTCCATTGTCCTTGACCTCATTTTCATGGTTCAGTGACTACTTGATAAAAAAAGTCAACATTTTTTGTAATGTTAATTTCTTTCTTATTATGAGTAATAGGATAACTATATTTAGTATGTGCGTACCTTGCAAGGTCCTCATGCCCGTCAGACTATTTTCATTTGACCTCGACCTCATTTCATGGATCAGTGAACAAGGTTAAGTTTTCGTGGTCAAGTCCATATATCAGATACTATAAGCAGTAGGTCTACTATATTTGGTATATGGAATGATTGTAAGGTGTACATGTCCAACTGGTAGGTGTCATCTGACCTTGACCTGATTTTCTTGGTTCAGTGGTCAAAGTAAAGTTTTTGAGTTTTGGTCTTTTTTTCTAATACTTTATGCAATAGGTCAACTATAAATGGTGTATGGAAATATTTTATGATGTACATGTCAGTCTCACAGGTTTTATTTGACCTTGACCTCATTTTCACGGTTCATTTCTCAGTGTTAAGTTTTTGTGTTTTGGTCTGTTATTCTTCAACTATAAGCAATAGATCAACTATATTTGATGTATGGAAGGATTGTAAGGTGTATATGTCTGTCTGGCAGGTATCATCTGACCTTGACCTCATTTTCATGGTTCATTGGTCAATGTTAAGTTTTCATGGTTAAGTTTGTTTCTTAGATACTTTAAGCAATAGGTCAACTATATTTAATGCCTAAATTGATTGTAAGGTGCACATGTCTGTATGGCATGGTTCATCTGACCTTGACCTCATTTTCATGGTTCATTGGTCAATGTTAAGTTTTCTTGTTTAAGACTGTTTCTTAGAAACAATAAGCAATATATAGGTCAACTATGTTTTGTTTATTGAATGATTGTAAGGTGTACATGTATTTCTCGTTTGGTTTATCTGACCTTGATCTCATTTTCTTGGATCATGTTAAGTTTATGTGTTACTTGTAGTAAAGCTTTGTATTAAGGACTATCAACATAAAATCAATGGTTAGTAAAGAAGGCGAGACATTTCAGCGTGTGCACTCTTGTTTTATATATTACTTAAAGATTGAATGCATATGGTATGTAAAAAGAGTATTTAGCAATTATTGCAGAAAAAAAGAAATCTGAAATATTTAATAAAAAATTCAGTAAGACCTTTCTAAAATGAACCAGAATAAACTTGAATTCTTTATAAATAGAACAGATGTTTCAAGACACACTACAAATATTCTTGAGTAATCTAAGAAGGTCAACTCTTGTTATCTCGAAGTCATCTGGACCAGAGAAATATTTCGAGATACCCGTAGTTCAACTCAAACAAATACCGGAAGTTTGACAGACCAAAGGGACACAACTCTTGCTTAGCTTGGTAAGACTAGAATAAATCCAGATGAATATGGGTAGGGGATCGATATTCATGTCTGATATAGATGTATCTGTATGTAATGGTCTTTTATCATTATAATAAAATTATATGATTTTTGGTCTCTTATTTATTTTTTGTACAGTTACGATATTTTCCTGTGGTTTTAGCCGATAGTAAAATTTCCAATTGATCTAAGCGTGATTTATTTAAAATTTAGTTGACAAATTGTTCATTTTCGTATACAAGAAATTTTAGAAAATTTAGATTCCTTTTTCTTTTCCTTTTTTTCAATCTTTTTCTGCAAGATAAAATACAAACAGATTAAAGACGCTGATTGAGAAGTTTTGAGTTAATCACTAAGTCTTAATCCCTACTTTATGCACAACCAAGCTCATTATTGTATATTTACGATTAGTTGTTTTTATAACATTTTGAATAATTTTTCATAAACCATAACAATGTATCACTAATTATTTGTCATGGTGATGAAAGATAATCTAACCAAAAACTCGTAGAAATAGAATGTCATAAATCAATGCAGTGGTCAGTGACCGGAAATTCAATTACATGTGTATTGTCATATCATTTAAATCCCCGAGGTCATGTTTTGAGATATGTGTATTACTTCGAGATAAATAATGCATTTTGAATGCCTTTGTTAGCCTTGGGACCGTAAGTTTGGTTGGAGTCAACCGAAGTTTTGACTCATCCAATTTCCACTCATCAGGAGTCGAAATACATATATTTATATCGAACAAAGTTGGAGACTACGGGAAAACTTCGACTCAATCGAAATTTCCGGCCAACGGAATTTCGAAACAACAAGAGTTAACTGTATCTGAAACCTAAGGTTGGGTAAACTGAATCTTAATACCATAGATTTCACTGTAACAGAAGGAAATTGGACAAGATCCACAAAAGTAATTTTATACCATGTCATGGATGTAGTTATCATGGACATATATGTTCAGCTGAATTAAGTTCTCTGTTTAAAGTCCTTTTCTCAGAACCTAACTATGTTTTTTTTAATACATCATTTTACTTCTACAAATTTTTTGTATATAGCAAAGTTACAACAATTTATGCTGAAATACCTACTTTTTATGCTTAAATTATGCACATTTTTGTGATTGTTTCTTCTCCAATAACCCTGATAATACTTCAACAATACTTCAGTTTTACCATTATATTACACAGTAAAAATCCATTCTGCAACATTTCAACTCGATCCCTTTAATTATTCTTTTTTTCTCTGATATTTAGGCTTAAATAAGTCACTGTTATATATGATTATGTTCTAATTTTAGAATTGAACAATCTTGTAAGTTCTTACTTGAATTTGTCAATAAGTTACCTTGTTACACTTAATTCTTTTGAAGTTAGGACATTCATGTCTTAAAACACATCATTTTATAGTTGTTTTATATTTTCCATACTTTTTTTTACAGAATTGTTAGAAAGAGTATATTGAAAAAGACTCCTTCTGTTATTGTTGAGTGGACGAAACTAAGTATGTACTACTTATTAACACTTTTCAATGATCAGCCATGAAATTAATTTTTTTAAATTTTATGTTTTATTTGTAAAACTTATAAATTCAGACATAGGAAGTCTCCTATTTGCAGATGATTTAATTATATTATCAGAAAGTGAAAATGGTCTGCAAAATAGCTTGAATAATCTCTCTGAATATTGTGATAAATGGCAATAAACAGTTGATATAAAAAAATCTAAAACCATGATATTACACAATAACCCCAGTAAAAGAAATAAACCCTTTTTAAAATTTAAAAATGAAATATGTTATATGGACAATTATATTCAATTTTATTTAGCTAAACTGTGAGCTAACAAAAATAACTTAACACCAGACATCATTCATTTTATTGATAAAAGTATTTAAGAAAAAACCCAGCTGCATTTTTGTCGAGCCTGCGACTTTTGTCGCAGAAAGCTCGACATAGGGATAGTGATCCGGCGGCGGCGGCAGCGGTGGCGGCTGCGTTAGCTAACTTCTTAAAAGCTTTATATTTTAGAAGGTGGAAGACCTGGATGCTTCATACTTTGTATATGGATGCCTCATGTTACGAAGTTTCCGCCAGTCACATGTCCAATGTCCTTGACCTCATTTTCATGGTTCAGTGACTACTTGAAAAAAAAGTCAACATTTTTTGTAATGTTAAATTCTCTCTCATTATAAGTAGTAGGATAACTATATTTGGTATGTGCGTACCTTGCAAGGTCCTCATGTCCGTCAGACAGTTTTCACTTGACCTCGACCTCATTTCATGGATCAGTGAACAAGGTTAAGTTTTGGTGGTCAAGTCCATATCTCAGATACTATAAGCAATAGGTCTAGTATATTCGGTGTATGGAAGGACTGTAAGGTGTACATGTCAAACTGGCAGGTGTCATCTGACCTTGACCTCATTTTCATGGTTCAGTGGTTATAGTTAAGTTTTTGTGTTTTGGTCTGTTTTTCTTATACTGTATGCAATAGGTCTACTATATTTGGTGTATGGAATGATTGTAAGGTGTACATGTCTAGCTGGCAGGTGTCATCTGACCTTGACCTCATTTTCATGGTTCAGTGGTCAAAGTTAGGTTTTTGCGTTTTGGTATTTTTTTCTAATACTATATGCCATAGGTCAACTATATTTGGTGTATGGAAATATTTTATGATCTATATGTCAGTCATGCAGGTTTTATATGACCTTGACCTCATTTTCACGGTTCATTGCTCAGTGTTAAGTTTTTGTGTTTTGGTCTGTTTTTCTTAAACTATAAGCAATAGGTCAACTATATTTGTTTTATGGAAGAATTGTTAACTGTACATGTCTGCCTGGCACGGTTCATCTGACTTTGACCTCATTTTCATGGTTCATTGTCAATGTTTAGTTTTCTTGGTTAATGTTAAGTTTATGTGACGGTTTTAATAAAGCTTTATATTTAGGACTATCAACATAATATCAATGATTAGTAAAGAAGGCGAGACATTTCAGCATGTGCACTCTTGTGTTTAAAAAGCACTGGGAACAAAATAAACAAGAAGCTCAACAAATGTAGCTGTAAGAAATGAACTAATACTTCTGCTATTAGAAACTTTTATAAAAACCCAAACCATTGTGTACCTATCTAGATTAAATAATGAAAATCTAAACCCACTTCTTAATGAAGCATTTAACCTAACTAAAAATTTAGGTAATGAAGGAACATACTCTTGGTATACTTTTGTAAAAAATGTGTCACAAGAAATAAATTTTGACATCAAACTTATTGAAGAAACTAAAACTTTAAAACAGACTAAAAAGTTAAAACCAAGTCCCAATTGAAAAAAATGTTCTATAACTATTATCAAACTCTTATTAATGATAAAATAAACAACCTGAATGAAAATAATAAAATATATCTATATAAATTTCTTAAATCTAATATAAATAACTAAATGGAATACTACCTATCTCACCCAAACAAAGAAACAAGAAAAATGTTAACCAAATTTAGAATCAACGATCATTGTCTTTTAATAGAAACTGGAAGATGTACAAAAATACCAAGAAATGAAAGAAAATGTAAAATTTGTAATATCTTAGATGATGAATTCCATTTTTCTTTAGCTGTAAAATTAATAAAAATAATAGAGAAACCTTTTTAAAATATTATATCGAAAAATATGCCAATTTTAATACACTTAACGTAACCAATAAACTCTCAATTATACTAAATCCATCAACACCCAATGATATAAAAGCAGTCGTTTCTTTTATTAAAGAGTCATTAGAACTGAGGAAAGGAGACCAATAACTGTTTTTAACATGTATCTTAATATTGCTGAGTTTTTCTTCGGTTTGTTTTGTGTCTGTATTGCTATGACCAAAATTGATTTTTATTTGTTTTGCAATATTTAGTATAAAAATAGTATTTAAATTTTAATATATTTATTGATAGAATCATCACAATTGGGTTGTTCAAAAAACAATGTAATATGATATTATAGATTTAAAAATAAAATGAAAATGTTTTATTTTATGATTTTCTCAGTATATTTTGTTATTTCATTGATTAAGATTAATAGGGACAATTTTGAAAATTACCCTGCCACATGACAATAAGCCTGTCAATTGTTATTGCTGCTTATATTTAAGTGTGTATAAGTAATTTGATGGCAGATTTTTGTAGTCTTTGTTAAAAATCACAACTTGTCTAAACTCCTGGCAAATAAATGTTTTGATATTTATAGATTATCAATGGGTTTTCAAATGAGAGGGTATTTCTCAGCTACAATCTCATCGAATTGGGACAACCCTGAGATGAGATATAGCAGAAAAGCATCCTTGAGTTTGAAAGACCATTGATAATCATTTTATTGCTGTTTTCCTAGGCAATTGTTTAGTGTAAATTTATAGTTACAATATAATACTATTCAATGGAAAATTTACAATACATGTAGATGTATAGAACAAATATATTGATCATTCTTGTTATTTGCTAAAAGGATATTTGTGATCAAAGTCAATGACAGATTAACCATAAAACAAAAAAAAACAAGACATTTTGCTATTTAGCACCACATCTTTAAAACTACATGGTAAGATTGGTCATGTGTTGCTATGCATGGTTCATTTTATGACAAATTGACTGATTCTGAGAAACTCTTGTTTCTTTAGCTTTCCTCTAAAATCATTATGTTTATGTATCCAACAGGAATCGATACCAATACAGAGAATTCGAAGGAAATAACAGTGTCAGAAGAAAACTTCTCCAGGCGCTATCCCAGTATGTTACACGATTTTAACCAGAGAAAAGAAGAAGAAAAGCTTCGTAAACTCGAAGAAAAAAATGCCAATAAGAAAGGTTTGATTGAGTTGTTTTTTTAAATCATTTGACCAAATTTTTTTGTCTTAAGTTCATGTATTTTAAATTGAATTGATAATGTTAGTATGTTAAATTCGGATCAAAATTGTAACATACTGTCCCACATCTTGAGCCCTGCCATGCTCCCTGAGCAGGGATATAGTAATGTTCATCCGTTCATCTGTCCAAAACACTTTGTGAAGGCAGCTCCTCTGAGACCTTACAGAAAGCACTCATTCTTAGTAGAATTGTTTGACATTATGTGTAGGTGACCACATTATACTACATTCTGATTCAACATTTTTATGCCCTAGCTGTAGCGGAGGGGGCAATAAGGTTTACCCTTGACTGTCTGTACGTCCGTATGTCCTGAACTTTTATTTATTATAAATGGTAAAATTCCTGAATTTTTTGTTTCCGTTCTCTAACTTCAGTTTGCCTCAACCAAATGTTATGAAACTTATACACAATGCTTATTACCATAAAACACAGATCAAGTTCAAATTTGGGTGGCGTCACTTTTACATTTCTCATGTTATGTCCCTTTATGGTGTTTTATGCAAGCGGGGGCATCGTCTGTGTCCATCTGTCATTCTCCATTTATTTGTCTTGTGTTGACGATGTAAATAAACGAGACTGTTAACAATTTATTAGTTTGTCATCAGGTCAGTTTATGGGGAACCACTAGTGGTAGGTCAATGATATTTGGTATGCAGTTGTACTAGCATTGGCACATCTGATTACTTGGAGATTATTTGGCCCCAACCCCTCAGTCATGGTCTGTTGACTTTCAATGTTTTGCATAGTTTACATGTTAAAATTTGTGATTAGCTCAGTTTAAGATGAACCACTAATGTTAAGTCAATGATATTTGGTATGCTGATGTATTGGCATTTGGAAGTCTCATTTCCATGGAGATTATATGTTCCCACTCCCCATTGTCTTTGAAAGTTTGTGATAAGGTTTGTTTAAAGGGAACAACTTATAATAGGTCAATGGTAATTGGTATGCAGTTTTATAAGTGCTGGCATTTTCTCATTTCCATGGAGGTTATTTTGCTCTGCACCTTTAGTCATGATCCGTTGAATGATTTGCGTAGTTTTCATGTTTAAATATTGCGATTTTAATTTCAATATTTGCATTATACTATCAAAATTACAAAACCATATATCTCTGTGTCAACAGTTTATTTACAGGAGTTATGGGACTTTGAATTTTTTTTTAGTATTGTAACATTGACACCTGGTGAATGGGGCTCCCCTGAGACTGTTGGACAGAAAACTAACATACTTGGTAGGATTGTTTGCCATCAAATGTAGTTGACCATATTATACCCCCATTATTATTCAACAATTTTTATTGGTATTATGATGGGAATTTGAACATATTTTGACTAAAGTATCAACATGATTTCTTGTGACACACCAATTCATTCATCATTTTCACAGTAGTGGGAAATATTTCACAAAGCATAGCAATCTTGTTTTATTTAAGAGTACTATATGTTATTTTTTCCCATATTTTACAGTATGTTTTTATATTTGTGAAAATAAATACACAAGTACAAATGCTATTTACTTACATGAATTAACATCACCTAGATTATAAGGGTCCATGTCTGTTTACCTGACATAATTCAGTTGAACCATTTAACTTATAAAAATAACAACAGTTATCAATTCAAAAACCAATTATGTATAAACTGATCATAATTTAAAAGTGAAGGTGTGTTCCATCAACTTAAGATAATTTATGGTTATATGTTGAAGATTTTTAAGAGGTAGTTTGAGCATAAAATAAAGACTTCTCTTTTGCCTATTTACCAAAACTCATGGTTCTTACTTTTTGTCTGAAAGACCATTTTTTTAAGTGGCATCTAATATTATACACCTTATCGCTATTTGTCCGCCATTACTGACCATCACAGGCCATCATTGATGTTCCTGTAAAATTTGACGTCATAAGAGAAAATGTCTGAGGCAACAATGCAAAAGGAATTGTTGCCTTAAGTCAATTCTTCGAGTGTAGCAATATCTCTGGTCAAGTGTCGCAATATCTCTGGTCAAGTGTCGCAGATTCCAAAATAGCAAAGGTCTATTATTTAATTTTGACATTTCTTACAATAAAATGATTCATTTTTCTTTCAGGAAAGAAGAGAAAAGATACCAAAAATGATAAGGGACAGAGGTCTATTACAGACTGCTTTGCAATCACAAAAAAGGCCAGGAGGTCACCAACCCCTCCAATGAAAAATGCTAAAAGTTGGTCAGAGCAGGTTATTGACAATACTACTGTCACCAAACCAAAAAAGTCTAGAACTTCTGTAGCTAAGCATGCTGGCAGTTCTAATCAAATGTGTGATGTTGATAATACTACTGTCACCAAACCAAAAAAGTCTAGATCTTCTATAGCTAAACATGCTGGCAGTTCTAATCAAATGTGTGATGTTGATCTTACTACTTTCACCAAAAAAGCTAAATTTTCTCAATCTAAACAATCTGGTAGTTCTACAGGGGACTGTGATGTTATTATTATTGATTAATTAGTTGCTTGTTATGTTTTAGTGGTAAATGAAAGTTTGTGATAGAGAGAAAGAGGTATTAGAAGTTTAGTGTATGTTTAGTGTATGATTAGTTAGATTTCTGTTTTTACAGACATGTGATTTTACATATATGTAATCCAACTAAAGTGCACATTATTTTAATTCATTTTGCCAAGTGATGTTTATTTTTTATGTATATGTAAATCTATTGAGGAATTGATTTTGTTGCATAATGTGAACTTGTTGATATTCTTTTTCCAAAAATTGGTAACTTTTAAAGCCATGCAAAATTAATTTTTCAATCTTTGCACATTTCTTCATTGATTTATTGTAGATAAAAATGTTGATAAATTATTTTCTTTATCAAGTAAACGTTAATTTTTAACTTTTCAAAATTTATCCTTGACCCTTAGTAAATCGGTCACCTAAGCAATTATGTGCATTTTTATGCCCCTGCTATAGCGGAGGGGGCATTAAGTGTTACCCTTGTCCATCCCATCTGACGGTCCCGTCCTTCCAGAAAATTGGTTTCCCTTCTCGAACTTTAGTTTGCCTCAACCAAATGTTATAATGGCGTCACTTTTACCGTTCATGAGTTATGCCTCTTTATAAACATAAGAATTGCTGAATTTTTCGTTTCCGTTCTCTAACTTTAGTTTGCCTCAACAAAATGTTATGATTATAATCACAAAACAGTCTTAACTACGTGAATCCTGCATTTGTATATGGAAGTTGACTCATGCATATTTACAAGTGGGGGCATCTGTGGCCCATAGACACATTCTCCATTTATTTTGTTTTTCTCTTAATGGGATCATTAGAAGTTGTTTTTTTAAGAATTTTAATGTTTTTGCATGAACAAAAAATCAGGGTAACCAAACTTTAAAAAAAGATTGATCAAAATTGTACTTTGATATTGTGTTATCTATATTTTATTATAAGTAGCATTGATGTGTTAAATTTATGTGGTCCCTACACATTTTTAACATTGACAAGTTATAGTTTTTGTTAAAATTTTATGATCTTTTTAAAATTTTTAATATCTACAAATATTGTATTGATTGAAGTCTGCATTTATATTTGTTTGAAGAATATTTTTCAGTTGCATGAGGTCAAAATTTTTCATGACTTTGACAAAGATTATGCTGAAGCAAATCAGTAAAAGGCCACATACCACAATATTTGAGCCTACAAACTGAAGTATTTCTTTTGATTATTTCAAAACTAACTGATAGTAAATATTTTTAATTGATCTGGGTCCTTAATTGCATTTCATTCAATTAAATTACCTCAGAAAGTAAGAATGGAAATTGACACCGCTTATCTCCAATTTCAATGGAAAACTGCATATTCTTTTTTCAGGAAATAGTGATTGAATACTCGACCTTGTATTTTAAGAAGTCCCAAAATGTATGCATGTTCTTAAATATGTATTTGAAATGAAGTAAATATAATGTCTGATGATGAATTTTTGTAGTAAACATAGGTATTACTTTATGATTATCAAGTTTTGAATAAGTTTTAACTTGTTGCACTAGGAGTTACATGAACATTAACAAAGGCTTTTGCTATTTTCCAACCAATACATTTATGTAGAATGGTGAAGTACATCATTCTACAATTGAAAAGTCTTTATCCACATTTTTTATACTTTTTTATGATTTTGTACTAAAGTTTTTTATCATGTAATAGTGTGAATTTTTCTCTTATTTTTGTTTTTACAGTAATCAAGATAAGGTCTGACAACAGATATTATTATGACCATAGTATATTGTTGATATTATAAGTGGCATTAATATTTGTTATAATAATG
Organism: Mytilus californianus; assembly: GCF_021869535.1. Lineage (NCBI taxonomy): Eukaryota > Metazoa > Mollusca > Bivalvia > Mytilida > Mytilidae > Mytilus > Mytilus californianus. Next base: position 21,969,993 of record NW_026262679.1, on the reverse strand, counting down.
TGGTGTTAACAGATTTTTAATATCAGCCCATATTTGTTATGCTTATTTGTTACAATCTTTTATAATTATACACAAGTGTAAACTTTGTTTATTATGTTTGTAACTACCTAGTCATATTTTTTACACTGTGTTCATTATAAATCAAATCCAAACATCTGTGATGGTATGATTCAAGGGTAAAGAATATTTTTTTCAGACTATGATATTTGGGTGCGATAAAAGGGTAATGACATTTTGACTATTTTGGTTATTTTGTAAAGCTTGCTATTTTGCAAGTTCTGAAAAGGTGCTGTTTCAATGAATATAGAATATTATAAATGTATCAATAGCTTAATGCATCACATTTTCTGATGTTTAATGAGGGTTTTAATAATGCCCACTGTCTTGTGTTTAAGCGGGAATTTGGAGTGTCAACATATCTTGTCTCAACCACATTTAGCCATCATTTTTTAAAATAAGGAATAATGAAGATATACATTTACATCAATAGATAATCTTTATGATAAAACCTTTTGTTCACTAACAAGTGTAAAAGATTAAAAGTTGAAATTCTATTAACTAATCTTAGTTCAGAAATTTTAGATGTAACACATTATTTATTTTAAAGTGCTGTTTGAAAATGGCCCATTATCCAAGTATCTGGAGGATGAGATGGAAAAGAGGCATTCTAGAAGGAAGCCAAAAGGGGTTGAATATGAATATTTTATTCTGTCTCTTTTTAAAGCAAACACACAGAAGGCAAGTGCAAACATCATTTATTGGTATCAAATCTAACGGGTTTGGAAAAAATAAAATCACAAGTTTTGTCATCATTGGCACTCCACTATTTCTTTCTAATCAAATGCAAAATGCTATGACTCCAGAAAAAACATCTATCACATAGACATACCAAATACTTCAAATTCCTCAAACATTAAAAAATGTGCAGGAAAATACTACCAAGTATCAGACTTGACAAAAAAAATGCTTGGATAATGGGCCATTCTAATTACAGAAGCCGACAGGCTTCTCAAGTTGAATATGAATCTTTAAAGTAACCAATAAATGGAACAACAAATAAATTAATATGTTATTATTATCAATAATAATTCAAACATCAGCAGTCTAAAACACAAGTCATTGTCTAAAACATCACTGCTCAATAAACATCTTGTGATAAGTTCATTGACAAATACATGTTTCCAATTATAATAGTCAAAACAATCCACAATGGATATAACATTTCAAGTATATATAACAACATCCCACATGTGTATGTAATCCAATTCCATATCTAGTCCTAGTAAATTAAATTGCAGCACATCTTCACAAAATCATCATAACTGTAGTACATTTATACATAATCATCACTTGCTGACTGTCCTGGTCAGCAACAACAAAGTAATTGTACCATGATGCATCCTCAAAATACTGTAAAATAAATTTCCATTTACTGAGATAAAACTACATTAGAAAATTTAACAACATGTTCATCAGATTGCTGATTTCTATCATTTATCTGGAATCGGTAATAGAATTTTTTTAATGTTTTTGCTGAACGCCAGTTTGCAGTTTTAAGAATGTCATTTAATGATATTCCAGCCCTGAATTTAGCATAAGTTAAAGCTCCTCTGGAGGAGTGAGCCTTAAATAAGGATATTTCAATTCCTGAAACTGTAATACTAACTTTAACTATCCGGCAAAAGTTGAAGTTGAAATTTTTTAAAAGTTTTAAATGAAACCAAGACATTACTAGATTTTCTTTGTTTTTTTGTCACTTTAAGATAATATATTAAATTAGTGACATGACATAATTTTCTTCTGTCAAACTTAATCAAATCTATCTTTTGGCTTACTCTACTAACTTTGGAAGTTTTTTGCAAACTTGTAACTATAACAGAAATACTTTTCTTATTTTTGACATATTTTTCAAATCTAAACTTGTTAGAGTTTGTGCTCTCTGTGTAAGGAAATTCACAATCAGAATTTCAGAGGTTGAAGTGGAATTAATTTTCCATTTATGACACCAAAGTGTCAATTTCGACAACTGATAGTTATACTGTTTTGCTGTGGATGGTCTCCATGACCCCAACAAAATGCCACTAGCGATTTTTGAAACTCCCTTACTTTTAAGGGATCTCCTGATATTAAACAGGCGACTAAGAATAGTTTTGTTTGGTTCATTGGATGTAATGTATTGTTGTGAGCCAACATAAGCAGATCTTTTTTGAAAGGAAGTTTCCTTAGGAAATCTACTAAACAATTCAATAATTTTGGATACCGTGGCTGTGTGGTCCACATTGGAGTAACTAAAAATGCTAATCTCACATTTTCTTTCTGTATTTCTTTTCAAAACTCTCTGGATAATGCTAAAAAGAAGAAAAATATGTGGTAAATAATCATTCCAATATAGAGAAAAAGCATCACAGGCTAAATCATCTTGGTTTGGGAACCATGAAACAAATTTGTCTAGTTGTTTATTTTACCTACTGGCAAGTAAATCAATTTCTGGCACAACCCAATTACTACAAATTGCATAAAAAACCTCTTTATTCAACATCCACTCAGGGGAATCACTAAATTGTCTAGATAAATTATCTTGCAAAACATTTTCAACACCAAGCACATGAACAGCAGATAAATACAAGTTTCTACTTGTTGTCCAGACCCAAATATCTCTTCAAATTTTCAACGGTGATACAACACTGCCTCCCATATTATTAATGTAACTAACTGTTGTTACATTGTCAGATTTTATACAGATATGTAAACATTGCAATTCATTGCAAAGGCTTACAAGGCCATATTTTACTGCTAATAACTCAAGAACATTAATATGCAAATTTTGTTCAACCTTGTTCCATTTACATTGAGTACTCGACTGACCAAAAACTGCACCCCAGCCTAAACCAGAGGCATCTGTATACAACTCTGCCTCGGTGAGCCAAAATTTACTATTTTTCCATTTGCAAGTTCAATTTTTCTATCCACCACTGTATATCCTGTTTTGCTTGTACAGGCAATATTGTTTTTGCATCATACTCATCATGAAAAACCTTCAAAGCCTTACTCTTATCGATATCAAGGTATCTATAATATAATGGAGCCATAAGAACTGCATTTTATGCCGATGCATACATTCCAACCAGTGTAATTAACTCTCTTATTGTAGGTAGCTTTTTACTTACAATTGTTTTTTGTATCTTTTCTTCTTGAACTCAACAGAGTCAATAATGAAACCAAGAAAAGTTATCCTTTGCGTAGGAACCAGAACAGATTTTTCCTCATTAGTAGTAAAACCTAGTGATCTCATCATTTGGAGTAAAAGAATCAGTATTATCTTGACAAATTTTGCTTGAAAATTCGAGTAACAGAAAATCATCTATGCAAAAATAAGAACCTGTGACCATGCTTCTGATATAAGAAAAATTAAGTTTCATAACTTTTGTAAGTATTCTAGGAGCAGTGCTCAAGCCAAAAAAGTAAATTCGAATAGTTGACCCTTCCACAAAAAATTTATAAATATTTTATATCATCATCATGAATTTAAATTGAAAAATATGCATCACGCAAATCAATGGAAGTATAAAATTCACATCTAGAAAGCCCACATAGAACTGTTTGAAAACATTCTTCTTTAAAATGAAAATATTTCACAAAATGGTTAAGTCTCACCAAATTTTAAACAGGTCTAAATTTAACATTTTTCTTTTTCACTAGAAACAAATCTGAAATAAACTCATTTCCTCGTGAAAAGATTCAGTAATGGCCCCTTTAATCGATAACAAATCAAAACCATCAAATTCACTATTCACTTCCGGTTCTTTTTGCAGTGCACTCACTTGGTCGGGACTTGCATTAAAATGATTAGTATTTGCCTTATAGTCTAAAAAGTCTTCAAGAAGACTACAAATTCATAAACTCGGTTTTCCTAACCTCTGTAGGGTGGGTCTTTTACTAGCTTTACTAGTCGACTGCAACGCATCACCACCGGAGTTATCTCTACTTCTTTTTAGTGGGGCCTTCCCATCGTGGTTTTTACCAGGACCCTTCCGGGGACCGCTCGACTTTTTAGGGTCATTAGTTTGTTGTTTATCAACACTATTCTCACCTGTCGGTACACACGGTGCAGACAACTCAGAGCAACTTTCTTCGTCTGAAGCGAATAATTTCATAATGTCTGCTTTCTCGTCACTTAAGATTAAGAGGACGGTCCTGGTCGGACTCTGAATCACACAAAAAACTGGACATGGCCACAATGTCCACAACTTGAAAGCACGTGTCGCGTTTGGTAAAAGCTGAGTCAGTAGATAAGTTGTAAGTTTAACACGTGTCTTACAGCCTTGGAATAAAAAGAAGCCGATTCGAGTATATCATTAGGTTTTATAGTACACGGCTCACTGAGCACAGGACAAATCCATTTCTGATTGATATATATTTTTACCTGTATTTACCTGTAAAAAAGGTCGTCTACAGCCAGTAGGAATAAGATATTTATATTTAACATGAGAAGCCTGCCGGCTTCTGTAGTTAAAATGGTCCATCATTCAAGCATTCATAGGGTGTGATGGATGATGGACGTTCTGTAAGGAAGCCGAAGGCTATAAAGAACAAAGATACATATCTTATTCTACAGTATACACACCTATATTCTGTCTCATTTCAAAGTACCCTGAAGAAGATGAGAAAGGAAAACTCATTTAATTTGTGCATAATATGGGTGGGCTATTAACCAAGGGCAGGTCATAAGTTTTGTAAAAATTCTAGGTGCACTTGCTAACCAAAAACAAAGAGCAGTTAATTCATAAATCTGAACCTTTAAAACAAATTACAAATATTTTCTACATTTGTTGTGCATAGAAATGAAAAAAATTGCAACACACAAATCTATGGATGTAAAATAATGATTCTTTGCAATTCTCAACAAAACAGACTGTAAATTTTCCTGTTTGAAATGAAAATATTGCACGTATTTATTCAGACCTTTCAAATTTATTAATGGCCTAAATTTGCCATTCTTCTTCTGAACAAAAAAAAAATTAGAAACATTCATCTTTCTCATGTTTTGAATTTTGTATTGCTCTTTTTGACAATAAAATTTAAATTTCATTATCAATTAATTCTGTTTCAGTTTTGTAAAACTCCATAGATTTCGGTGCAAAATACTGAACTGATTTACTCTCAAATTCAATTTAATAACAGTTTTTAACTAAACTGAGAATCCAAGGATCATATGATATTATCCCAAATTTTTTAAAACCAAAACGTATAGAAACTGCTATAAAAGAGCAAGATTGTTGGTTGATTACATCTAATATCTCCTACCTTTGAGGTTTCTGTAACCAGCTCTCACTCGGATGCGGGAGTTCCTCATGCCTCTTTGGACATAACTGCGTTTTGGTATCTTCATCAGCCCTTGTTTACACCTGGGGGCAACCATAGCTGCAACACCCTTGTCTCCAGTTTTTTTAAGTTGCTGAATTAACAACTTTCATTTGCTTGGCATCATTAATATCCTTCACCTTTTTTTTTGATACATCGTCTCCAAACAAATATTCAGGGACAAAAATTAAGGTATGGTGGAAAGTTGGTGATACTTCTGATCCATGATTAATTTTAATGTCATGCGTCTCACATAAGAATTTTCAAAGAAAACTGCACCTAACATTGACAAAGAATTGTTAGTATCGACTCTCATTCTAAATGCATCAGGTTTTGTTAGTGCTTATGTAGTACACATTACAGGAACAATACCAAACCCAGGGATTTTCTGTATAGTTTGGAATATGACAGTTCAAGTCAGGAATATGACAGTTGTTGTCCATTCGTTTGATGTGTTTTGTCATTTGATTTTGCCATGTGATTAGGGACTTTCCGACTGAATTTTCCTCGGAGTTCAGTATTTTTGTGATTTTACTTTTTGGAATGATAAATCATTACCCTTTGCCTGACGAGTTAACAGGTGCCAAATCTCAGAATTTACCTTAGGATGTGCCATCGACTTACTGTTTGATGGGACTCTATAATCTTTTGCAATTTCAGTTATCACATACTTGTGTTTTGTAACGGCGTTCACAAGAGCAGCAATACTCTTATGCGTCTCATTGCCACACTTGTCATCATCTTCAAAATTTCGGTATAGCATATGAGTACTCTTCCTCACTGTTATGTTCTAAATCAAGATACTCATCTTCATTATTGTTTTTGTCACCAAATATGTCATATTGACTAAAATCTACTGGACCTTCACCTTCATCGTCCATTACTTCCAGTGCACTCCCGTCAAAACTTCTTCTGGCATTATTATTATGCTTGTCTAACAAAAGTTTCAACTTGGAATAAATTCTTCTGAATTCATCTTTTCTCTTTACCTTACGAGGTAGAAGGCAAATCCTTTGGAACATTCTTAGACTGTTTAACGGCAGCTTTCTTTTTTTTTTATACTTTTCAGGGCTCTTTAAATGTTTTGTTTACTTTTAGCCAATGTAGGTTCCTCGTTTGTCTTTTTAAATTTCTTTACCGTTTCTGGGGTAACTACAACGACAATTATTTCTTCTTTTTAGGCGGTGAAATATGGACTGGTTCAGCCACATGTGAGAATCCTGAGAAACTAGGTTCATCCCCAGACACTAAAATTAATGTAATGTCAGCAAATTGGCTGTCTTGTGAAAGACTGGAGTCAGAGTTTTCAGAAAGAGACATATTAGACATGATTCCCGTCTGCTGATTCAGCAATTATAATATACTTCTGTGTTATTCTGGCATTAGGATAAAATGACAGAATATAGGTTTGCACAGTTTTATATATGCACGCATGAGTAGAATTGTACAAGTGACAATGATTTAAAATTACACAACTGTAAAATAAAAAAAGTCGTTACTAGCCTGTAGAATAAGATATTCATCTGTAACCAAGAAGCTGTAGGCTTCTATAGTAGAATATAAAACAGAATGTAACACTTGCAAGAAAATTTGTTTACACGTGTCAAATTGAACATGTGAAAAAAGTGTTCAAATTACTTTTCAAAATTAACATTATATCTGATAAGTGGCCTTTATAACAAGAGCAATCTTTTTGGGTGGAGGTTTAATTGATGACTAAAAAATTATCCTTCCTTAATTGATTTTTATATTAATATTATTTTTAATAGAAAAGCATGTGGCTACTTTTTTGTTCTAATTCTCATCTAAACACAAAAAAACCTGCTGGTGTAAGAGAATATGTAATATTTGCTAATGTAATGTTTTGACTGTAATAGGGGTACTAGCTTGATATTAACTTGAGTTATTTAATTTCAATATATTGATAAAAAGCCTGTGGCTGTTATTACTATTGGAATTAAATGAATAGGGTTTATATCAAGCAATATCCAATTCTCACGAGTAAAAATTCCCTGAATCATTGTTCTCGTCTTTTGCACATACCAGTAACCTTTGAAAGTCATCAATATCTAATGAATAACCAATGAAAATCTCCAAATATCGTTTCATGATGCTGAATAAGCCAATCAAATTAACACATTTTTCGTTCCACACTTCGTGTGTTGTAAAACGAGAAATATGTCCATGTAAGAAATAGATAACAGGCCACAACCATAAGAGAATAATTCTTATTAGGAACAGACATGGATAAATCTAATTTATTTCAACTGTAAACTGGACTAAAGACAGAAGTGATGTTTCAAGTGATGATTTGGTGATATGACAGGAAACTTATCAAATTTTAACACATAAGCCTCATTAAAAACCAGTGATTTCAGCTAATATAGCAAGAGTGCCTTGTAGTGAATTTGAGATTTTGAAACTGATAATGGCTTGATGGCAGTTGACCCCTTTATTTAATTTACAGCAGTTAATGACTGTGAAGGATTTTTTTTTACATTTATAACTGTTTATGTCTTATGTTGATGAAACATGTGTTTGGAATACCAAACTATAAGTCTTTTGATGAGTTGTTTTTAATTACTGGTCTTCGTAGAAATAAAGCAATTGCTTGTCCAGTACCTTAGATAATGTTTATGTAAATGTAAGCACTGTTTTAAAAAAAGTGCTATTTATTGTCTCATCAATATTTTTTACACATGAAAATGCATATTTTGATAGATATATTGTTTGATTGAAATAATATTATGAAAGATTAAAAAAATCATACTTTTTCACCTTTGAAAGAAACAATGTTAACCAATTAGAGGTTTCCTGACTAGCAACACGAATTATTGTATTTGACACTTTAAAGTTATTCCTCTGCCTAACAACTGAAAAAAGAACTCAAGGTTACTAATGGAAAACCAGTGCAAACCATATGAACATAAACTGGGCGCTACATGGCGCAATGGATGAAAACTGTTTTGTCATGTATTCCGAAAAACCTAAAGTCGCAGAATGTGAGACATAAGGTTTACAATCCGGCGGCTGAGACGGCATAGACTATTTGTTTAAAGCTTTATATTTCAGAATGTAGAAGACCTGGGTGCTTCATAACTTGTATGCAGATACCTTATGTTATTAATTTTCCGTCTGTCATTTGTTCATTGTCCATGACCTCATTTTCATGGTTCAGTGGCTGCTTTAAAAAAAATTACAATATATAGTATTTGGTATATTGGTATGCAAGGTCTCCATATTTGTCAGGCAGGTTTCATTTGACCTCGACCTCAGTTTATGGCTAAGTGGTGAAAGTAATGTTTATTTGATCAAGTCCATATCTTAATTACTTTAAGCAATAGGTCAACTATGTTTGGTGTTTTGAAAGATTGTAAGGTATACATGTCCGACTGGTTGGTATCATCTGACCTTGACCTTATTCTTATGGTTCATTGGACAATGTTTAGTTTTTGTGGTTTTGTCCTTGTTTTAGATACTATAAGCAATAGAGCCATTGTATTTTGTCTATGGAATGATTGTCAGGTGTACATGTCTGTCTGGCAGGATTCATAATACCTTGACCTCATATTCATGGTTCGTTGGGTAATGTTAATTTTTCATGGTTTTGCGAGTTTATAAGATACCATAAGTAATAGGTAAATCATATTTGGTGTATGGAATGATTATTAGGTGTACATGACAGTCTGGCAAGGTTCATATGACCTTGACCCTATTTTCAAGGTTCATTGGTCAATGTTAAATGTTCTTGGTTTGTCATTTTATCAGATACTATAAGCAATAGGACCCCTATATATTTATCTATGAAATGATTGTAAGGTGAACATGTTTGTCTAGCATGGTTCATCTGACCTTGACCTTATTTTCATGATAAGTTTATTTGATACTTGTAGTCAAACCTTTATATAGCAGACTTTCAACATAATGCAATCATAAGTAAAGCAGGCGAGAAATTTCAGCGTGTGCACTACTGTCAACTATTTCAAGAAGCGCGATGTTGTTAATGTCCCCTCTTCATGACAGATATGTTGTTTGTTCCAGCAGGTAAATCCCCAAACAATGTTAATTTCTTCTAGAGAACTCATTGTTTGTATTGCTTAACTAAAGAACTTTGAATTCACAGCAACTTTGGGGATCTTACATTTAAACCTACATCTTTTGCTAAATAGGAGATTTAAATAAACCTTTAAAGATGTTCTTCAAAAATATTGTGACGAGATATACTCAACCAACGATGTCAATCAGATATGCATTCTAAAAATTCTTAAGATCTAGTCAAATCTTTGATATAGATTATTAAAACTTTACGAAAATATGGAAAAAAAAACTTTGACTTTCTGCAATCATAAAAATGTGAGACTTTTTGATTTATATTTGTTGTGTTTGGCAGATCGATGTTTCAACAAACAGTCAGTTTGCCAATGGATTTGAACTTAAACTCGCAGATTGTTTTGTTTTGTTTTCTCATATGAATAAGAATTCATACAAAACATATGAAAGACAAAAAGAAAATCAAACCCTTCTCCGCAAATTACTTTCAAATATCCCACTGAGCTTGATATTAAGGATCTTACCGAAACAAGAAGGTCTGCTACATATCTAGATTATTTACTTAAAATTGAAAAAATAGACGACTTCAAACTGATCTATGAAATACGTGACAATTTCTATTAGAGATCCCCATTTCTCGCCTGTAACATACCTTCTGTTCATCGTCTGGCGTTGAATATCTGAATTGATATGTTCCGCGCGTGCATGTTCACATTATAATGACTTCATTGATATGTGTGTGTTCTATAACAAACAAACAAACAAACAAACAAATAACAACAAAAAACTACTGCTGTGGGGTTATGAGTAAGAGCGATTGACATCGACACTAAACAAGGTTATGGTTACCACCAGGAGTTGGTCGACCGAAATGATATTGTTGTTGATGACTCATCTCATAACAAACATGTTTTTGCGGTCTTAATTCTTCAAACACGAGAAAAGCCGTTATATCTGTTGATTTTTACCAATTATGATATATAATTAATTAATTAGAAGAGTGCTGTTTAACAGGATTTTTTGTTGTTGGAGGGATTAAACTTTACTGGTATTTTAGATATCATCTTGAAATGTCGTCCACCTAATCACTGCTCATTGGATGATGATATCATACTGGAATTAAGACAGCTCCATCTCGTAATGAAAAAGTAAAAATTGTATCCTTTAAATATCTTTTTTTCTATGAAAGAGGAGAGACCTCTTCCGATAAAGTCATAGCAAGGTTAAAAAATTGAATCGCCCTGTCTTGAGATGATTGTCAAAGACTATTTGAAAACACTGCATGGATTTGAACTTAAACTCGCAGATTGTTTTGTTTTGTTTTCTCATATGAATAAGAATTCATACAAAACATATGAAAGACAAAAAGAAAATCAAACCCTTCTCCGCAAATTACTTTCAAATATCCCACTGAGCTTGATATTAAGGATCTTACCGAAACAAGAAGGTCTGCTACATATCTAGATTATTTACTTAAAATTGAAAAAAATAGACGACTTCAAACTGACCTATGACATACATGACAATTTCTATTAGAGATTGCCAATCCCCATTTCTCGCCTGTAACATACCTTCTGTTCATCGTCTGGCGTTGAATATCTGAATTGATATGTTCCGCGCGTGCATGTTCACATTATAATGACTTCATTGATATGTGTGTGTTCTATGACAAACAAACAAACAAACAAAAAAAAAACAACAACAAAAAAACTACTGCTGTAGGGTTATGAGTAAGAGCGATTGATATCGACACTAAACAAGGTTATGGTTACCACCAGAAGTTGGTCGACCGAAACGATATTGTTGTTGATGTCTCATCTCATAACAAACATGTTTTTGCGGTCTTAAATCTTCAAACACGAGAAAAGCCGTTATATCTGTTGATTTACCGATTGTGATATTTTGACAGAGATTATTTGCATGGCGGGTTGGGCGTGCATTGCAAGACACGCTTTACCCTGTCGACGAATCCGCTGATCCGTTTGGAGATCATGCGATTACATAAGGTACATAAGGGTTCGTTTTTTATCTTGATTTTTATATTATAAATGATTTTTTTTATATTTGAATATTGGTATACAGTCCCTCTGGTATCTTTCGTCCCTCTTTTGCATCCTATTTAATGAGTATGATGTTGACAAAATCTTGCGAATTAAAATGACAATTTTACACTATATATAGATAATTTTATTGTTGTTTTTTGTGGTATTCATGATTTTTAAGATTTCTTTCAGTTTTCAGACAATAATAGAATATCAGTATTGTTTTCACTCAGAAGTCAGACATGCTAAAAATTTTGCTACATGTTTCAATCAAAATTACATTCATTGGCTATTTTCAGAAAATAGTATCAAGGAAAATTTTGATGTTTAATGTGTGACAGTTAAGTATACAAAATACGAAGTACATAATAAGTATTCAAGTTATTTTTTTTAGTATGCTGAATGAATAGAACACAATAAGTTGTCACACTTTTACATAATTGTTATAATGAAAAAAAAAAACCCATATTACAGAAATTATGTCTTGGAAAAATTTTCTTTAATTAATTAGAAGACTGCTGTTTAACAGGAATTCTCTTGTTGGAGGAATTAAAGTTTACAGGTATTTTAAATATCATCTTGAAATGCCGTCCACCTAATCACTGCTCATTGCATGATGATATCATTCTGGAATTAAGACAGCTCCATCTCGTAATGAAAAAGTAAAAATAGTATTCTTTAAATATCTTGTTTTTCCATGAAAGAGGAGAAATCTCTTCCAATAAAGTCATAGCAAGGTTAAAAAATTGAATTGCCCATGCTTGAGGTGATTGTCAAAGACTATTTGAAAACACTGAATCAAAAAATTAAGCCCTTATGCTACCTATTAAAGAACAATAATAGCACACATAGATATAAAAGATTCAAGATGTTAAATACGCCCTACCTGTTTAATCCTTTTTCTGCAAACCGTTCAATAAAAATATGTATGATAATTTAAGGCAATAAAATGCTTACATCTAATAGAATTAAAGAGACAATTAGGGTAACAAACAAAAACTTTGGAAATCGCATGAACTCCAAAAGGAGCGTCGACGGGATAAGCGTCTTCTGCTATGTATGTATCACCGGGTAAGCGTATCCTGCTATAACCCGCCATGCACATCCGTACTCAGTCAAAATGTTACAATCGGGAATAGGATTATACCGGTAAAATTACAAATAAGATGACTAGTGTGGCATCCTAAGAAATAAGACCGCAAAATCATGTCGCTAGTTTGTTGAGATACAAATATATCGAATCGTTCAACGAATTCGTGATGGTGACCAATAACGTGATGGTGACCATTAAATGTATGCAGTTTCGATTTAGTAGTTCTTCCTCATATATCAGACGAAGCAGCCGTTATGTGAGAAGCAAGTTCTCATAAGGAAGTCTATATAGTGTGTGAAGATGCACGAGCGTAACGTATCAATTCAGATATATTTAAACGCCGAACGTTACTGCTGAGAAAAGGGAAGTTGACAATACAAAAAGGAAATCATCATGTTTGTCATAGATACTAGTTTGAGGTCGTCCATCTGAGTTAATATCGAAGGAAAGATCATAGAATGAAGCAGATCCTCTAGTGACGGTAGTATCCTTAACATAAAATTTACTGGGATATAAGAGATGCTGAGAAAAGGGAAATTGACAATATAAAAGTGGAGATCATAACGTTTGTCATATATCCTATTCACACATAGAGGAAAAGATCAAGAAATGAAGCAGACCTTCTGATTTCAGTAGTATCCTTAAACTCAAATTAACTGGGATATAAGAGATGGTTACTGTCACTGAAATGTGGGTTATTGAGTGACAATATATCATCAATATACATGAAAGTGAAATTAAAGAACTTTGTAAAATTATTTTTACTTTCGTCTTTGCGAATGTGTTGTATGAATTCTGGCTCATACACCAAACATATCAGGGTTGCACAATACGAACCCGTTAAAATACCGACTTCTGTTAAAATATCAATCCATTAAACTCAACAAATATTGTCTATCAAAAGTTTAGCATTTCGATGATATAATTTTTGGTGTATTTGTATTTGGAATCAGTGCGGTTATCCCCAAAGTAAGATTTTTATTACATAAAATTACCGAGCATTGACCATCGATAAATACTGTCGCCTGAATTGAAAGTTAAATGCAAATAAAAATTTCATACCACACCGTTTTTTGTTGTTGATGTTTTTAAACACAAACATAGAAAGATGTGGGGTGAATCGAAACGAGACAACAACTGAAAAAAAGATGAAAAACATCTCGGGGTTCCCAATATAATGCAAGTGTCAATTCCATGCAGATTTAAATTGATTAGATGCTAGGCAAGATGTAAATGAAAACAAACATAGTATAAGATACTTATCATCACCAGAAAACTCCTAAACGGTGAACAAAAATTACGGTCAGTTGAATAACATCAGTAACAGAGAAAGACGTTCAATACAATTACAGTTGTTTGTCTGTTGATCTTTTTCTTTTTTAGCCATGGCGTTGTCAGTTTATTTTCGACTTATGAAGTTGAATGTCCCACTGACCACCACAATATAAAAAATAGTGCTGTAGGGCGTTACATATCATCAATCATTCAGCAGCATTAAACACCGCCAATCAATCATTCAGTAGAATTAAACCCCACAACTAAAATCAATCAAAATGAAATTAACAAACTTTAAAGGGTAAATATGATTTTTTTCTTAGCAATTCCAATATCGAATAATAATAATCCTTTTGTTTTTGTTTTCAGAACACCCCTGTGCATGATTTCAACTTATCCTTAAGGTAACATAAATTATCTAAAATCTCTAAAAAGTTACATATCGAAAAACGTACAATTAAATTACAGCATTAAAATCAGTTTACTGTACAATACCTGGTAAATTTAAAACACCCAATAACAGGTAAAACGCAATACTTAATTATAACATACCAAAGAATGTTCGCAGTTAGTGATAGCAAGCTCTATGATAATGAATTAATCTCTGCACACACTCTCATAGCGACAGCTGTACTTTGAAGTTAATTCCAAACAGCAACGTATCGAACAGAACAGGAAAACAAAATCTTGTGCAATGTCAAAATCAAAAGTATTGGAGAATTTGAATAAATAAGACTTATATTCTTGTTTCAATAAAAATATTGAAGTATCTTTTCGAGGTCTCACCATATGTATGTAAAAAATACCATGTTTGGTTTATTCAAATTGCCAAAAAATCTTCACAATCTAAAGCTTCAAACCTTGATTAAACTGTTCCTACTAAGTCATATTATTCTGGTACTCATATAAGCAGAATTTATGAAAAACGCTCCTGAAAATAAAGAAGACAAACATCTATCAAAACATTTTAACTTCACTGTTACAACTGACATATCCATTTGAACTTGAATTTGAAGGTATTGGAGAGCCATGGATCTTTTTCTTGAAATTGATGCTGATAGAAAGCTGAAAATGCAGATCTATGACAAACGAGATGGTTTCCGTTTTCATACTTTCGTCTCGCTTTCTTGAGAAAAAAATAATATCTACCTCAAGGGTATGACATTTACATCAGTTTGATTAATATATTAGAGCATGTTCTCATCACAGAGAATTCATTTACAGAGAATACATTTAACTTTTAAAAAAAACTTCAGCAAGATACGTTGGGAGATACACTGAAATTTTTACTACATAACTACTTTTGTCTGTAACATGAATTGGTTGTTTATATTTCTTATCTTATAATTCACATTTTAACTTTATCGCAGATCCCAGATATCCAATTATAAATCAAACATTATATCTTGTTTGTTCATGTTTCTTGCTCTGACATTTTCTACTGGATCACACAAGCATAGCGCAGGAAATGCTAACCCAACAGCTTTTCAGAGAGAATTTTTCTGTAAACGAGACAAGGTGCTTTGCATCAAACTATTATCACGACTAGCAGGCAATTAAAATCCACTGACGTTGCTTTGAATTTAAAACACCATTTTTCGAACTTTTCAAAAGAGAAGTAGTAATCCGGTTCAGTCAAATATTGTTTGGTTGCCCTATTGAGCTAATTTTCCTAAAATAGATAACAATAGAAAATATGTGTCAAATATCTATTTCAAAGTGAATGTTAAATGTATCTGTATTTTTCTCTTTTTCATTTCCTCTTTTAAGTAATTGAGTTTTGTATTGCATTGATATTTGTTTCTGTTAAGACATTTGTCTGTAGTTGAAATCATTTTTTTCTACTTATCTTTTGTTGCTCTTTCTTACACATATACATTCAATTGGTCTTTGGAAAGTTGATTTTGATAACAACCACCATTCGATCGTGGTAATTTGTAAAATGAATAATTGAACAATAATTGAACAATGGTTATTTTGAACTTTCACCGAGAATATCTTTTCCACATAAATTTAATTATTGGTTACTGAAAGAAAATCTTTAAAACTATGAGGGTGCAACCCTTCTCCACATAAATAGAATTATTGCTTACTGAAAGGAAATCTTTAAAACAATGAGGGTGCAACCCTTCTCCACATAAATTGAATTATTGCTTACTGATAGGATATCTTTTAAACTATGAGGGTGCAACCCTTCTCCACATAAATTGAATTATTGCTTACTGAAAGGAAATCTTTAAAACTATGAGGGTGCAACCCTTCTCCACATAAATTGAATTATTGCTTACTGAAAGGAAATCTTTAAAACTATGAGGGTGCAACCCTTCCGGAGCAATTGAGATATCCCCGGGGTTTGGTGGGGTTGTTGCTCGGTTGTTTGTTTTATTTTTAGTGTTGTGTGGACTACATTTACTTCATTTTAACTTTTGTCTCATTGGCAATCATACCACATCTCCTTATTTTTATAATGAGTTTTGAATGTCCCTTCGGTGTCTTCTGCCTCCCTTTTTGACCTACTTTTCTTTTATCCAATAGTGAGTAAACAATACATATTCAACATAAATCGACTTTAAATAAACTCCCCTAGTAAAACACGTGATCTTCAATGATGGGCATGCGCACACATTATATTGCAAGCTTTAAATTGCTACTGCAATGTGATATCAGAATGATTAGTTTTTACTGAAAGCAAGTTTAAAATACTTCTTCTGCTGCATGAAATAGTGGTTATTCTCGTATATTAATACCGCTCATGTCGTTTTCATTAGGGTACACTGTAATTAAAGGAAAAACTTATTTATTACAATGACTCCGGCTATAAACCAAAACATAGAAACGACGATAGGGTAATTGAATTTTGTTTATGCATGTTATTGTTTTTGCAGAATTTTCTAAAAATAAAGTTTACAAGATCTAAAGATTCAATAACTATATATACGTATGGACTTAGTAAATAGTTTTATTGGCTAAATATAAACGGAGTAAGAACAACTCTTAAATCTGTTTGCTATCTGAATTACAACTTTGTTCTTTTGATTAATTTGTTATTAAATCCAGGAAAACTTCTGGTCAATTATTTAGATATAAATCCATGATTTGATAATTTTCAGCAATGAAAAAAATTTGTTGTTTATTACGATCGAAGATGTTTTTGCAGTTAAAACCATGAAAACCAATTTAGAAATAGGAAAATGGTTATCACGAAAAACCAAATAAATAAATTAATACTGGCACCAACAATGAACAAAGTTTTCTGCAAATGTTTGATTAGTTTTCACAGTAAGTTAGAATGAGATCAATAGTTTTAGAGAAAAAAATTGAATTGGTATAATAGTCAAAATCGTAGCCTTTCATCGAAAAAAGTCAATACTAAAAAACTAAGTCTTTTCAAAGAAAGAAGGTCTTTGATTTGTGAAAATAGATATAAATCCATAAATGTTTACATTTGTAGCAAATAAGTTTGTTGACGAGTCATAGTGTTTCGTATAAGACCATACTCTGTTCAGATAAAATAATCAATCAGATTTCAAAATTAAAAAAAATAATTGCATCATCTAACCTAGAGTTTGATCTTTCTATCACATTAAATCTTAGTTTCATGAAACCAATATACTGTAAAATTTAAAACACTGATTTGATCTGCTATCTGAGTCATACTGTTAATTTGCTTTGTCCGGTATACAAGAAAACATAATCAATTGAAATGTCTTAAGTCTACACAGAAACAATACAATAAAGATATCATTCTGTATTTATTACAATCTAAATAAAACAAGTTTGCTACATTGACACATTTGATGCTCAAATCCAATTACCAAATTCTATTTGGTTCATCTAATGTCAGAAGAAATGAATTCTTGAGCTTTTCTCGTGGAGTAGAACTCTAGACTCTAGAGTACCATTTTGGTAATGAATAGTGGATGGAAAATGACGTTCTTTCCCTTAGGAGATATTACCGTTTTCTATATTATGGCGTAATTCTAATGGCTTGATTGTTTGACTGCAAAACAGCAATATAATCCTTTAAGCATAGAATAAGTTTGTATCCTTTAAAAGTTAAGTCTTCCTTAATAAAGATTACTTAAGATTCCTACGTTTGTTGATTTTTGACAGATACACTCCTCAGTATGAGCAATATTGATACATGTCACTTTATTTGTTTTAAAACTGTAAGATCTCATTGAGCTAACAAAATTATTGACGACACTTTGGGTCTCGTTAAAATAAGGCGATCATACTCAAATAATCAAATTACAAGACTTCAGCATATGAACATGTGATAATAATGTTGTTAATGTGTTATGTGTAATAACTTTATAAACAATTTACACAGAAAATGGAATAAATTTTTCAATTACATAAGAATTTGAGCTAATATTGGAGGAAAAATGAATTTAACTGTCATTTGTGGTCATTTTAAACAACAAAAAAATCATGAATGTACGTAGTCGAGTTGAGCGATGATGAAGCATTCTTTATTAAAAATTTTGGCGACATTCTTATTTTGTTCCCGGACTGGTAAGTAGGTCTATTTTTTCTTACTTAATAATATGATTGTATACTGATCGCTGCAATTGGGCTTAAGCTTTTAAAATAACTAACATTCAATCCGGAAGAGAACACATATATGTTGTTTTTGAGGCTGAAAACTACTATTTTAACCTTTCAATTAAATCTAGGAATATTGTCTTTATCGGTACAAACTTTTGTTTAAACTTTAATGATTAGTTAAACAACTAAAAATGTATTGCTATCCAAGTATCAACACTTGAGGTCCTACATCCTATCGATACTTATAATTTGTCATTGCAGTAGGTTATGGTTTTTACAACCTGTTTATAACGCCTTAACATTAAACCCGTTGGAGGGGAACTGATTGGTATCCAAGTTTTGGAAAACATGGTTTAGTAATAAGTTGTTATTTTGATTTTTATTAGTTTTCAGTAACTATGAGTACTCGTTGTGTCTTCTGTTTATTTGTTAATTTTTTATGTGATTAGTACAAATCTGGTAAGTTAGTCCTTGCGTACTGATTTTTACTGTTTGTTCTTATGCTGTGTTGTTACACCGTTTTTCAAAGGTAAGGGGAGGGTTCGCAAACATGTTTAACCCCTCTATGGTTTTCATTTTAAATAGTTTCACCAGCATTTTATCCGAAATGCTCTTCAACTTTGTACTTTGGCCCTTTTAACTTTATTGATTCGAGCTTCACTGATAAGTCTATTGTAGACGAAATGCCCGTTTGGCGTACACAATTTTAATCATGGTATCTTTGATAACTTGATTTGTCATCTTGGAATCTTGCTCTTTTTGAAACCTCATTGTAGTATTCTGGCATTACAATCGGTTCTTTCCACGAGGATGTGTTAAAATGAATCAGAAACCTAACCAGCCATTTCGATGACACTCGGTCGATGCCTCTGCTAGTGGACAGTTAGTCCCCGAGGGTATTACCAGCCCAGTTACCAGTATTTTGGTATTGGCATGAAAACACGGAGTTTGTGTTATTAAAATTGCTGTTACAAAACTAGAATTTTTTTTTAATTAAGGAATATATCCCCCTCATGCAAAGCTCTGATTCCTTGCCTGGCTTTGGCTATTCTTTTTTCCTTTTTGGTTTATAGCTCTTCGTCTTTTTAATAAGCTTTAGATTTTCAAATATTTTGGCCTCGAGCATCACTGAAGAGACATTTATTATCGAAATGCGCATCATGTGCAGAAAAATTGGTATCGTTAATGTTATTATCAACATTTACAATCTAAAATTTGCAATATTACAAATCAGTTTTCTTCTAAATGTATGTTTGAGACATTACCAATAGCTGCAAAATTATCATGGTATTCCAGTTTTAAGTCAAGTTGACTGTAAATGCATTTAAAAAGTTTACTTCCTTCTGCAAAACATGATTTTCTACACCCATCGACCAAAATAAATCCATCTAACAGAAAGATGATAAGTTAATTCGCATTCTTACTGGAACTTATTTTGGTAATTACATGCCTAAATGTTGCCTGAAGAAACAGGAATCTAATTTTTAGGCACACATTAGTCAAAACTATAATTTTCACCATCAAAATTGTGCAACTATGAAGTCATGATGACTTCGTTACTTATGGAATTTGTTAAATAGTAGTTGATTTTGTATTTTTCAATTACTTCTATATTTCTTTTTTATCAAATGTTTATGATACTAACTTTTTTTAATTCGTTGACTTTCAGGGCTAATTCATTGACTTTCAGGGCTAATTTCATCACTCTTCCTGAAACTTCTACTTTATCTTTGTAAGCGACTGAAACTACATATGAAGTTGTAAGACTTCTTCGTTTTGATACTTAAAAGGATAACAGGAATAACGATAAATATTGGACAACTCAACAGACCGCATATTTGCTTTTCACACAGCAAAATATTTGCAAAATTTATTTTATGTGAAATTTTTTTGAATAGTGGACGTCAGGGTGTGTTTTCTTTTATTTTTGTCTAATTTATAACGTCAAATTCAAATAATGTTTAATTTCAAAACATTCATGAAGGAAACAACACGTTCAAGGAAAAAATCAAGGAAGCGTATAACGTATTTTTAGATTGCCTTCACAATCTTTCGCCTGAAATAGTCATCAAAATGAAGGCGAACATCTAATACATGCTTTTCCTGTCCATGTCCATAAACCAGCAGAATACAAATATTAATTAGATCAATTTTACTGGAGTTGTTATATTTCATATCACTTCTTCCATTAACTTGTTAATGACTATAATAAACGGATGCGTCATACACGGTTTTTACTGTAGCAAGTCATAAGTTGTAAGTTTGGTCAGTCTGAAATTGATATGGTGCATATTATCTATGACTTACAGACACGGCCGATTTCTGATTGCTCATTGCCTTTAATGACCCGTACCATCTGCAACAATATCAATAAAAGGCAGTCAACAAATCTTCATGACAAATTACTATGTATGTCTGTAATTATCTTTTATTAATTGGTGAAAATAAAAACATGTGTACGTCTCACCATTTTTATTGAGTATAGATGATATTTGGCATAAAATCATTACACATATTGGAAATTATTTGTTTGGTATCTGAAGTTTTTTTGTTGTATTTAATAGAGTTTTATAAACTCATTAGATGTTTATTTTGTGTCTAAAGTTTTTTTTGTATTTAATAGAGTTTTGTATATTTATAAGATGATATCGACAAACCTTTTTACAGCTATGGATGCCGTAACATGTCGTTTTGATTGTAAGGAGCTATTTGGTGCTTATAATGAATGTTCTTTTAAAGATTTATCGTATTTCTTAAATGGAAATAGATTTTTAATATAAGATATGAATTTAAGAAAAGTGTGAAAATATCAAGACACATTAAGCTAGAGCGATAATTTGTTGGGGGCATTTAGAACAAAAACAAAATAGGCAAAACCACGTAACCGCCAAAGTAATTTCCAGTCTAATAATTTCCAAGACATTTTCCACAGACTGGTGCAGCTTAATGTTCATTTTATACAGAGGTAACATTACTGCAATAAGTTTAATATTGTCACCATGGGACACTAGATTGACCAAAGTATCAAACGGCTAATTATTCATTTTCCTTAAAATGTTTCAGTCTGTCCATCAATTCTAACCTAAACGGTTATTAGATCGATTCCTGGCAATTTTGTTAACTTGTACATATTACAATAGAGAAATTGAAATCAGTATGATATATTACTTTTTGTGATGGCTGTCCTCGCGGGAAAATAAGGTCTCTGGCTTCCGTTAAAGGGACAAAAATTCCGTCAAAACTAATCTCTAATTTAGTCAGTCAGTGTCAATCACTAGAAAACAGAGTTAAATTTGTATTAAAAATGCAATTCATTACTATGTGAACATGCGTCTGACGACGTTTTTATTATATTGTCTAAATGCCAATTATATGCAAACCTTTTGTTTTTATATATGTGGTGACATTTAGTTTGAAATGCATGTGGCGATTACGATTAAAATGAGAAAATGTCGATGAAGCTCTGCTTTTGTTGCATCATGTCATTAATGACATTTTGCACATTCCATTTAAAAAGAACATATATGTGAATTATTGTTATCTCCTTAATTGTAAATTGAGGTCATCTTGTACAAACTGACAGATCTAAATCGCAAAATTGCACATTGTTTGTAGTTATAATTATTTAAATGAGGCGTTTTAATGTTCTTTTAAATATATTAATTTCCTTTAAACTCAAATTAATCGGATGTTAAAGTTAAATGGACAATAACCTTATTATATATCATACTTTAATGCGATGATTTTACATACTCTTGTTAAATTGGTCATCGTCATTTTGCAAGAATGCGTCACGTGATAATTTTACCGTTAGAAAGAGCAAGAATTCGGATAACGTGAAAAGATTTAAATGGTCACTTACAATCTCGAATCAAATTATGGAGAGAGATGAAATTTGGCAAAACTGTTTTGATTGCACTGTTTTATCGCACTTATTCCTATTTCTTTGTTTGACTAGTGATTGACCAAATTAAATACAATAATCTTTTAATTTCACGACGACCAGTGGTCTAAATTAAACAATACCAATGGAGCTCTTTATTTGGGCAGTTTACATCTGCTTCTATTGTCATTAAAAAGTTTAAGTATTATAGCCTTTTATTTTTTTTCTGTGGATTAGTTTTAATTTTGACATAAAATTTATTGTGGGCCTCTTAAATATATAATGAACCTTTCGAATTAAAGACAAAAATATCATATGTTATCTGATTTTATGCAGGTTCAAAACAAATTTGAAATCTTGAAACTTTGGCGAGTTTTTACTCAGTTGAAATGAAAAAATCTAAGGAAAGATTAAAGATTCCTACTGAGGAATAGTATTTCAATAAAAAAAAATCAGTAAATTACCCAAATTATCATTGATATGATCATAATTATAAATTAACTATTTTACAAAACTTAGAATTTTTCGAAATGCTAAGGATTTTCTACCCCAAGAATAGATTACCTTAGCTGTATTTAGCAAAACGTTTAGGAAATTTGGGTACTCAAAGCTCTTGAATTTCGTACTTTATTTGGCCTTTTTAACTTTTTTGATTCGAGCGTCACTGATGAGTCTTTTGTAGACGAAACGCGCGTCTGGTGTACAAAATTTCAATCCTGCTATCTTTTTTTAGTAATACTAGTTATTCTATCAGATGCAGGGATTTTAGGATAAATTTTGATAAATTAACTTTCAAAATTCAGTTCATTAAAGAACAAGCATAGTGGTGAAATGAAAGAATGTGAAATGATTCCTAATTACAGATTGCTTGTGTTGGAATAATAAAATTACCCCGTGCTAATGTTAAAATTCAAAGTGCGTTTCCTTTTTGTAAAATTATTTATTTTTCTTGAAATATTATCAAAGAAAAACCGAATCATGAAAAGGTTATGAATAGATAATGGTGTCGGCATACCTTTCACTGACACGTGAAAATTTTGCCCTTACCACGACACACTGATAATGTTCGAACTTGAAAATAAATGTCTTTAAACTTTTGTTTTATATAATTTATTTGTGATTAAATGTCTTTTTATGAGCATCTTATGTATGTCGTTTCGCATAAAATAACTTTGCAGCCATTCTGTATTTAACTCTACTTTAAAAGTTCTCTTTGAAAACTAATCAGTCAAACATTTTAAGTGGTTTAATTGCATACAAATATATTAAAGGATATTAAGTAGAAAGAAGACGCATTTGTCTTCCGATGTATACAACTTTATAGATTTGGGGTCACAATGACGCAATGTTAATAAACAGCTTCACCCATCGAACATCGACGAATAAACGACATACTCTATTACATACTGCAAATGATCGGTACAAGTCTTTAAATCTACAGTAATGTTACTGAAGTGATTGTGTAAGTTTGTGTTTCCTACCTTCCTACTATTTGGTTACTAAGGGAATGTTTAAACAACCTTAACATTTAATTTAGATCATTTGTCAACGAAGTTGTGCTTTAAATATAGTTAGCATTTTTAACACTGTGTCAAAGCACAACTTGGTTGCCAAATGATCTAAATTAAATGTTAAGTATCTTTGAGATAAATTTCTGACTATTTTCATTATTTTGTACAACACTTGCTGACGTCTAAAAATGGTTTAATAAATTAAAGATGATATCATAAAAATCCCGCGTTGGCCGTCAGATAATCTATAACTATATACTGCAAGTGTGTCAATACCCCCACCCCCACCCAGATAAACCTCTATTGTAAACGGCTACATTCGATATGATTAAAATTGTCGAAAACCAGTAGAATACTTAATAAACGAAAATACATAGGACAGAGACAGGCAAAGTAAACAACACAGAAAAATTTACAGTCGAAAGAAGTTTATGCAATAACTCCAATTTACCAATAAACTGTACTTCATTTACAAAAGGTAAATTCCAACAAGTTTACTTGAAGAAGCCTATATTTTGCGTGAACCCCATGAGGGGTTCACACTTATATATTGGTGAGTTTTGGATGTGTCTATGGGCCATTCGATATCCTCGGAATCAAGATTCTCGGAACGTCTCGAAAACTTTCGATCATTTATACAGGTAGTTATTTATGTCTTTGATACTGTCCCTCTATGTATAGACTACCGCGTGACATTGTATATTTCAACAATCAAAGTGCATTTGTAGATTTGAAAGTAAAACAATAAAGACTAGGTTGCAGTCAAAAAAATCATTTATATGTTAGAACCTATATGCCTTTTGGCAAAACATATGCGTTTTTAATAATGTGAATGTTTTATAATGAAAACGCAATTACATAATTCATGCTTTGAGAAGGTCCCTGTACGCGTTGTGTGTGTGTAGTATTTAATACAGCGTGCTGTTGTGCATTGTGACATTAACCTGGGAATAGTTTATTCATATATAATGTCCCAGAATAAACTGACTATTTCTGAACGTTTTTCATTTGATATTTTGTATTTCAATCATAGCATGGGAAAATGTCGGAAAGCATGAAGAAAATTACGAAAACGAAATTTCTGTTAAAAATATTTATCTTAGGTCGGAAACACAGTGGACGGAAAGCAAAAAGATAGTCAAACAAAAGGATTTTTCTGTCAAAAATATCTAATTTCATGAATAGATACTACCAGACTAAGAGAATATTCATTATTAAGTTTAAACCTAGACTGAATTCATTCTTAATAGCATATAATTAAAATTGTCACATATACGTGCATTAAGTCTCACAGGTTGAACAGTCATTACATTTATGAAAATTATATGCAACGTATGAGCACCAATGAGCAGGGATGCGTATCCAAAGTTAGCTAAATATCTAAATTTTAAACGGTCGTGAATGAAAAAAATACTTGCATGGTTTCAACTCACAAAAAACGTAATTAATATTTTACTATAATCACAAGTGTGGACACAAATCAGTGTGGATAGTGTGTTTGGATGTTTGACAATGTTTCTGACAAAAGGAGTTATCTAATTTTTTACTATAATCATAACAAAATTTAATTACTATCATAATGTTAATTATTTTATACTGTTTTAGTATGGATTTATAAGTCTCTGCTTATATTTTGTATAGCAATATATTCATTTAGTGGAATGTTACTTTAAAAAGAGTAAAATGTCAATCCGTAAATACTTGACGTTTGTGTTTATTGATATTATATTCTAAATTTTCGAATATCCTACACGTCTTGATTCATTCACATTATATATACATCACCCTGTTTACACGCATACTATCGGTTTGCGTTCACAAAAATTCGGGATAAAATGTCAATGAATCCGGAGTCAAAACACTTGAGATAGGTAGTTTGACATCCGAATTCAACTATTAGATTAATATATGTGATGACGCAAATGCGTATTCTTATCCAGAGTATCAGCGTGTATGCTTTTTATTTACTATTTTTTGCGCAAAAATACCACGTGGTTGCATAAATATTAATTTCACTCGTGAATGCGAATTTTCGCTTTTCTTATCTAAACTCAGGACACAGCAGTAAGAGCTTGACATGTGACTTTCAAGCACGGTCATCATTACTTACGGTATTCTGATCTCTAGCTGTTTCTCTCTTTTGTTTAGTTTTTTGAGTCACTGTCCTATTATAAACTTTGACATTTTCGAAATACTAAAGATTTCCTACCCAAGGAATAGATTACTTAACTTCGTACTTTATTTGGCCTTTTAAACTTTTTTATTCGAGCGTCACTGATGATTCTTTGTGGAATTAATTCGCTTCTGGCGTACAACATTTTAATCCTGGTATCTTTTTATATCTACATAACTTTTTATATAAATTGATCCTTTTGAGAGTATGTTCATGTCTTCATTTTACTTCTGAAAATATGATATTCTTCAAAACCAAGTTTTCCTGTAGAATCTTTGGATTGATTTAAGTAAAATCAGGAAATCCTTAAAATTTGAGAAGTTTTATGAGACCAAAATTAATCTCTAGAGATAAGTCTCTATAAAAGTGGTCCCAATGAAGCTGGTGTTTTACTCTCAAGAAAAATATACGAAACCTTCTCATAATTTGCATGCCACAGGGTTTCACTTCACATGGAAATTGGATTTTGAATTTATCTATACAACATCTACCATGAGTACAGACAGCTTCAATAACGAGTTGAGAATAATTGAAGGCATTCATGCAGGAAACAAAATATGAAGATATGATAGATGAAATAAATGCATCCAGATTATAAAGCAAACTGAGTGCTTAAATTTATAATGCGATTGGTTTGTGCAATTTGCATTAGACATCCGGTTTGTAGAAACTGGGATTTGCAAAAGGGTTATGAAAAAATGATGTACATTCCAAGTAATAAATAAGATAGTCGAGCCTTAAAATGTACATTCAAATAGTAGCTGTATATATACACTTTACTATTCACAACTATCCAACATGGCTTTCAACTGACTTGGGCAAGAATCTGCACACAATTACATATTTTTGATAAAGCTGTTTTTACATCATGATTATCATATTCTTTTCACAGTCAATTATTTCAATTCAAAAGCAAACAAAAATTCAGCAACAATTTTTTGGTGACCAGTCAGCGGTCTTGGGTTCACGTTTTGCTTTTCTTTTTTTAAATAAAGCAACTTGTTTTATAATGTCTTGTTAAAAGAAATTCACATGTGTCGCTTCAAAATAAAATACGTAAACTAAACACCTTGTAAATTTGACGATTTAATATTCTTTCTGGAAAACAATTAAATCAAAATTGAAACGGGACACCATCACGTTGCACGTATACAGTTCACCATGCATATATGATTATCATGACCTGGTATCAATCAGGTTTGGTTAAATCAGAAGTGTTGTGTAATTTCTAGCTCCGTGGGATAGATTAGATGTCGGTAATCTCTAACTGATAATTATTTCGAGACTGCACTCCATCTTTGTAAAGATTGCGTCACATCTTATACTTTTAATACTGCAAAAACTTTCCGTACAAGAAGAAGTTTACAAGTAGTGGCAATCAATTATTGTCCATCATAACTTTTGATAGCTACTATCTCCGAAATGACTTTTTCTTTTGTTTATTTAATATGGGGATACTAGCTGTATCAAATGAAAATAACACTATAATTTCTGGAATTCCTATCCTTAGTAATGCTCAAAACATAAAAAAAAACGTCACGATCTTTGAATTTGAACAAAAAAAAAAAACATCCCAATCAATCTATCCATAATTTTGACTATTGGCATATGCAATTCAGTTTGACATTTTTACCTATCATGTTTGTTTGTTTTGCTCACACATTGTTGTCAATATAACGGAATTCTATGCGACTGTCATACAAGTGAGAGGTTTAGCTAGCTATAAAACCAGGTTCAATACACCATTTTCTACATTAAAAATGCCTGTACCAAGTCATTTTCCATTCGTTTAAAGTATTTCAGTTTTTATTTTACCTTTTGATAAAGGACTTTCCGTTTTGAATTTTCCTTGGAGTTCGGTATTGTGTTATTTTACTTTTTTTTTTGGTATTAAAGTCTTTCTGCATGACTTCTCGACATTAATCATTTATTTCAATAAAGGAGTTATAATATACCAATTGAATATAAAAAAAACAACATATGTTTAGATTATGCTAGAAAAATATATATAAAAAAGCAAGGTCTCTTGATAATGGATAATGTAATATTGTAACAAAATCGATGTGATTTATCTATCTATGGATATGTACTTAACAGGAACGTGTACCATTAATTAAGATTTCACGGTGCCGGAATAAAGGATTACATGTTACTAAATAAATATATCATAAGAAAGGTAAAGAGTTATCGATACCCTTCTCTTTAAAATCCATAATAAACGTAAATAATTAAACAAATGAATTCATTATTGGCAGATTTGCATGTCAAATTGTAAACATCTCAATTGATTCCCTATTAGAGCGTGTTTGCATAGGAAGATATAAAATATTTGTGGAAGTGTTATAAGAACGGAATGGGACACCGGTAATTGGCCATTTTACGCTTGTTTATGTTATCACGGTTCTCCAGAGACATGTTCTGCAAGTTTGTTTCATTGATCAGACTGATTGATAATCTTTTACTGATCGATACCGAAGTAATTTCCTATTTTTACCGGTATGCGTGAGTGACGTTTGTGCCCGATCATTCTTCCAGCGGAAACATTAAATAATACATCTGTCACTCAAGGTGTCCCTATCAAAGCCCGCGTCTTTTATTCTGTCGTCTGTGTCTACATAATTTGTTTTCGTTCCATTCTTTTGGGTCTCAAATTGATATATTAAATCAATATACTTTCACGTTTGCATATTTATTATTTTCATTTATTTTCTTATCATAAGACTTTTTTCTAGTCTAGTTTCTTAACCTTGAAAGAAAGAAAAAATATATAGAAGCAAAACGAAACATTTGTTTTTATATTTTATGTTTGGTTGATTAAAAACTGTAATTAGGAAGAACTATATCATTTGTAAAAGAAATAGACAAGTGTTCTATCTTTACACTGTGTCATAATTAAGATCAGCTGAGTATATTATAATCCTAAGTATTTATTTTTACTTTTACTAGATGAATTTGGCTATTTTTTTTTGTAGGTCCTTTTGAATATATAGCTCTGCAATTGTTTCGGTTCTTATACATCCGGGGCTTTCAAATACTCGGATTTGAGTGTTCCTGATGAAGGTAAATCCAGAAAATCCATGAAATTTATAACGTGTTGTTTTCATTTTTTTTTAATAGAAATTACTGAACACAAATAGCATAGAACTAACGTAAAATACCCGACAATTTCCATGTTCTAATTTGTTTTTTTTTTTATAAAAAAACCTTTAACAATTAAAAAAAAAAAATTTATTAAAACGCGTAGATAAACTTTACTTTAGACTATACTACTAGTTGTTTTAATCCAAAATTGTTTTCTTTTAGGAGAATATAAAGAAATGTTGCACTTTTCAAACAATCATGATTTGAAGTGGACTGACTTTAGAAATAAGAGGATCGTAATGTATTTATATCCATTTAGAAAAATCGCAAAATAGTTGTTGTGGAAGAGGGTGGAGGAAACATTGTGTGTCCCATAATTGATAGATTGGGAAACATTCTGTCGCCTATGATGTTAGTTGTAAGAAGGTTTAAATCAGAAGAAAGTGTTTTTATATATGTTTGTAAAAGAGGGACGAAAGATACCAGAGGGACAGTCAAACTCATAGATCGAAAACAAACTGACAACGCCATGGCCAAAAATAAAAAGACAAACAGACAAATAACAGTACAGATGACACAACATAGAAAACTAAAGACTAAACAACACGAACCCCACCAAAAACTGGGGGTGATCTCAGGTGTTCCGGAAGGGTAAGCAGATCCTGCTCCACATGTGGCACCCGTCGTGTTGCTTATGTTATAAAAAGATATGAAGTTAAGAATGAAAAGACGAAGTACGGTATTTCATTTTCAGGATTAAAACAAGGAAGCAGCTGTCTATAAAAACGAGCTAATAAATTAAACTACACTACTACAAATAAATAATTTTCTCAGAAGTATAATGAGGGAAAAGAGCTGATTTAGAAAGGTATTTTCTCGTTCTATATTTTATGGAAATGTCATGAATCAAGTTACATAATACAATGGAAGTCCTTAGAGTAACGATTCTTTTAAATCATGCCATCAAAATAATTATTTTGTTATGTTTAAAAGAGAGGTGGAAGATAACAAAAGGGATGTTCAACTCATAAGTCGAAGACAAACTGACAACGCAATGACAAATGACGAACAAAATAATGGACAAACAACTACAAAACACCACATGGAAGACTGAGCAACACGAACCCTACCAAGACCGTTAATGATCTCATATACTCCGAAAGGCAAAAAGATCCTGTTCCACTTATGACACCAGTCGTTATGCTCATGTAAATAAAAAAATCGGCGATAAGTCTCATTCAGTGACGTCACATTCGAGGAAAAGAGGACGAAAATGTGGTTTAACTTTCATTCGTTTTGTGTGTGTGTATGTGTGTGTGTGTGCATTCGTGTTGGGTAGATGTAAAATAAAAGGTAAACCCGAAACTTTAGAATTTATGTTATGATTTATTTTTTGACGATTAGTATATTATTATCAAAATGTTTTGTACTTAAATTTATGATACCAAGAATTATTTTATTTCAAAATCAGTATCATTTGAAATCTTGCGTAATATTTATACTTAACGATATTCAAAGAGGTTATTGGTGTGATTGGAACTTTCGCATTGACAATGTATATAAATTCAATATAAAGAGTATTGCCAAAAATTGAAGGCGATCCTGAACCCAGACATATTTCACTATATAACTAATATTTACACAGCTAATTTGGGCAGATGCCACTCTGTTATTGACAACATTTGTCCAATAAGTGTCTAAGTCAGGTATGTATTTTTTACAATCTGTATGAATATAACATGAATTAAGATATTTGCAAAATGTATAATACAACCTTTTTCTGGAAGTTCCCTGAATATAATAAAAAATATCTGTTTCTGTTTCTATTTTCAAATTATTGCATTGGTCTCATTACAGACATCTAGATAGATCAGAGTGACTTAATTTCTTAATACGTCTTCATATGAAATATGAAAATATAACTTTATAAATTTTCGTACGAGCATTCACAGAACTTCCATGGATTAAACAGTCAATTTCGCATTCAAAAGCTTGTAAAGCAAAAAGAAACATCATATTGTCATCTAGCTCTTCCCAGGGTAATAACAGTCAATACTTATCTAATAAACTGATTGAAACTAACATGTAAAAACAAATTCATATGTTATTTAAAACCATTTTAGCCCCTTTAGAATACAATAACACACCTCTGGAAACTCCATTTAGAATATTTGATTTGTCGATCATTGTGCTCTATGTTTCCTAGACCTAAATGTAGGTGAAATCCAGTCGATGTTGTCTACTTTCTACAAAATCTCTATTTGTAGCCTATTTGGGATGTAAATGTCAACGCGTTTATAAGATAAGCTCTACAAAAATAACTATATCACTTTCTCATATGTTTATTCATCAACTTGAAATACTTGTTATTTTGAAATTATGAACTAATCCAGATGTCGTTATCGAAAATATTGACACGATATCGAATCAATATCGATGATTGTATACACTCATGACATAATCAGATGTTTGATTTCGATGACGAAACCAATGACAAAACCTGATGTCGATATCAACCGTGGATATCGACAATGTCGACTCGATATCGATGATGACTGAAGTAATCAAATAAAAATGAGACATATCAAAACAAATTATTACCAAATATAACGTTTGATATAGGGTGAGATGATGGCTGAACTGTATCAACTTATTCTTTTGTTGTGTGTATACAAGACAATCAAGTGGTCAACTCTCCAAATTACATTATCCTTTAATCATTAGTTAATTAGTATCATTTTGATGTGTAACGTTGACCTGTTAATTAAAGTGACAGCTAGAAGAAATATGGTTACATACAAAGACCGTAAAAATACAGATAAAGGACACACATGACGAACTATTACATCCACTTCATTTGAACTTTGGGGGATAACTGGTTCATATTTCAAACAGGGAAAACATGGCGTTTTGAACTCTTGAGACCGGTACTTTATGGTTCGTCTATTTGTTGTTGTACTTCGTGCCAATCTGATAAGTCAAGCCCTTCCCAACCGATGTTTACATTTGGTATTTATGTATTGATACTACACCACCGTCCTAGATTTAAAGGAAGGGTTTAGCGCTCATAAACATGTTTAACCCCGCCACATCCTCTATGTGGCTGACCCTACTGTGGAGCTCTTGAATTCAATGGTTGCGTCGGTTGTTGTCTGCGATATTTGATTTTCGTTTATAATTTACTCATAAGTTAGAATGTGTGTTTTCCCATTTCAAAATATTTGACATTTTGTCATGCTGGTATTAGTGTTGCTCTTGTTTGAAGAATGTAAGTGATCGATAGTTGCATGTTTACATCTTTATCTTGTTTGTGTCTGGTGGTTTGTTGTCTCGTTGGGAATCGTACAACATCTCCGCATCTTAACATTCAATTAAGGTACGTAAACTAAACTAAATGAAATGAATCGAGAAATTTATTATGAAATAAAGTTTTAAAATGTCGATATTGAATTGATATCGTCAATATCATCGATTTTCTTAAACGGATGAACCAAGAGAAACTAAATTGTCCTTATAGATAAATGTAGCAGATAAATATTTGGAACATAATTTGTCGATATCGAAAACAAATCAGTTAATGAAACTTTTAAAAGTCTCATTGGAAAGCTTTTATAAATGTTGATATGGAACCGATATCGTCGATATCGTATCGTCGATATCGGCAGCATAAACAGATAAGCTCTAGTCTAATATGGAATTTACTGACCCTGTATATATCGTATTAGGTCACTAGCACACTGTGTAACGAATTTATCCTAACGACTATCTAATATGGGGAATTTAGACGTAGTTATAAACCTTGATATCACAGTTTTAACACATTAAACAGAACATCCAATTATTTACAATGAGAAAATCAGCGTATCTAAGACATGTTTTGTCTAAAAACATGAAAATATTTTATTTATGTCTATTTATAATGCGTTAAATTGAGAACAAAATCGATCTACTACTAACCGTGTATGGTTTTAATAAAGGGACGTAACACCACTTCTAACCGTGTTTTAAAATAAAACACGACCACTGAACAAATAATAAATATACTTAGTCTCCACGTGTTCGCTTTTAACCAGTGATATTCCTATAAGTGTATAGAAGGTAAGATAAAAAAAAGCATATCTTTTAACATTTTTGTATGGTTTTAAACTACACATAACTGAAGAATGACATGTATCCCAAACAATACCAGACACAGTAATTAATTTACCTTAATGCAGATATGAAACGAAATGTATATGGTTATACTGTAATTTATAAAGCTAATGTATAGTGTTAGTAGTGTTCTGCGACAGCTGTCAGTTAAATCGTTGTTTAAACATGATTCCCTACGATCTTCATTTTAGTAGTATGAAGTATGAAAATATTAATATTAGAATTTATAATCTTAGTTTCAGATTCGGTGATCTCAGTAAAGAACATACGTTAAACAACCTAACAATTTACATGACAATGTGTATTAGTTTGTATTTCATTCTTTGTAATTTAGAACAACGATTTTATACAAACTACATTTGAAATGTTATCATTTCATATAAAACTCATCCCAAATTATTGTATTTTAAAAGAAGAATCAAATGATTTTGATCAGATTTCGTCTTCAGCACAAGGATTTGCAGTAAGAAGAAATAGAGTCGCTTATGAATTTACAACTTCGTTCAATTCCAAAATGTCTTTTTGAATAAAATCATAATGGGGTGACATCTAAACTAATGAGAAATATGTGCACAGTCAGTTACATGTAAGCTAAGAAGGGCTTCATTGAAAGGAATTTATCTCATGAAAAGTTAAATAGGATTTTGTCATACTGTACCAATAATTTCGCGGAAAAGATGTGTTTTTTTCTTTGTCTTCTATTCTCGAAGATTTCTAAGAAGGCGAAGTCTACATCAAATATATACACCAATCACGAGTTGTTTTTTACGAATGAGTTACACCGATTGACCCGAGGTCAACTGGCGTTAACGACGTCATCGAACAATCGGTTCTTACTGTGATATGTGGTAACATTGTATTGTGACATAGGAATTTTACGGGAAAGTGAACGAGTTCGAAAGTCGTCTATTACGTCGGAAAGGCAATATGACCTATCCGGCCTATTTAAAAAAACACACTGATATGGATGGCCATAACATTGACCCAAAGGCATCCGGAAAATAGATGTTCCATCATAATTAGCCGAATGTCAAAATGCCGGATTGTGAGATTTGGAAGAAGGACATCGTCAACGGTTTTCTTCCTCCGAAGTTTTGCCATCAAAACATTTTTTAATTTAAAATCACCAGAAGGCATCAGTTATAATATCCAAAGGAAACTCTGTACCATTTTTTACTTAATTTTAAAACTGCTCTCATTATAATTTTTCAAAACGTTTGCAAGTCGTTTTGTAACAGGAAACCGCTGCAATATTTTTAAGGTTAACTTCATCATCATCATTACCTTACCTGTGATTACCTGTAATGAAAAAACGTTATGTTTATATAACACAACGGAAAACAAAAGCAGTAGAGGAACTTTCTTTTTTTGTCTTGTAAAATATTGCAACTAGAATTTCATCGTTCGGTATAGAAAAGAAAGCACCGGACAATATGATAAATGATAATGAACTTTTAAATGTTCATTTTCAAAATCGCTTAATTTACGATGTTATACGTGTGGATGAGTTTCTTCCTATAAATGTCTACCCCACTTCCACTTTTATTCATCTACTACAACATAAAACATATTTACGACCAAACAAATTACAAACTTATTTCCTGGTATTAATATGTACAGTTTTTTTAATGCAATCATCGAATGGAATTTAATATATAAGACGTAAAGTCCATTTTTGTACTTGTATTAGATTCCAAATTATTGTATCGTCAGACAAAAATTATATAAGAAAATTAGATTGTGATGTTTATGACCCCACACTGGATTACCACATATTTTACGACAGTGAGACACAAAGTAAATAAACATGACCGACTGGTGATGACATGTGTCAAATTACATGGTAAATATGTATACAAAGTTTGCTGCATCAGATGCGCATTTCGACAATAAATGTCTCTTTAGTGATGCTCGAGAACAAAATGCTTGAAAATCTTAAACTTATTTAAAAAAATGAACAGCTTATAAACCACAAAGGACAAAAAGTATAGCCAAAGCCGGACAAGGAATAAGAGCTTTGCACGAGGGATATACATGCATTTTCCTTAATTTTGAATAATTCAAAAAAAATTTGTCACAGCAAATTTCGTAACCAGACTATTCCAACCACCGAAATAAAAAAAGTTGTTGAACTACTATGCCTTAAAAAAATGAAAACAACACATTATTAATTTCATGCGTCCGTAGTGGTTTTCTGGATTTACCTTCATCAGGAACGCCCAAAGCCGAATATTTGAAAGCAGTTGCAGAGCTATATGACCAAAAAGTACCTAAAAAATAGCCAAATTCATCTAAGGTCAACTTTACCTGAGGGAGTTGAAACCTTAATTTCTTTATGTTTCAAAATTTATAAACGGACAGTTTTAGAAAGGTTTGTTTTAAATCATGTCAGTACCGAAGTACTGACTACTGAGTCCCCTCGGGGACTGATAGTCTACCAGCTGAGGTATCGACCCAGTGCTGTAAAAAATGAAAATAACTCGATATTAATTTCATGCGTCCAAACCAGTTGCAGAACCATATGACCAAACAGTACAATACAACGCTGAAATATCAATTCATGTAAATGCACCCTTAATGTAGATTTAAACTGTAGCATCAGATATGTGACGTCATATATTTTACTAATTTTTATGTTATATTGCCTTAACATATTATATAACAATACTAGTAGTTTAAATTGATAATTCTATTATAAACAACTTTCGAAGTATTCCTGTGCGGCTTGAAATTCAAAATGGGAGCAGAAACAGCTTTAAACCAATCTGTTACAATATCATATGAAATTAGTTCCTGAATTAGAACCATAATTATGTTTGGTTAATTTCACACGAGCTTGATGAAGGTTATTTCAGAAACATGAAATGAGTGACTAAAATGCAGGGGAAATTGGAATTAATATCGTAATTCATATATTAACAGAATTATAAACATTTCGCTTCCATAACGACTAAGTCTGTTTTGTTCCATGATATAACTTACACCATTTTGGTCATCTTAGCTTTAAATTTCAATCTTGACCAACAAAAATAAAATCCTGGTTATACGTACAAGACTATACTGCTATTCACTTTAAATAGAATTGATGGTTTGGTTTTAGAATACGCGTGTCTATCCTGTTCCTTCAAGATCAATACATTCCTTTGTTAAAATCTATAGAATGAATGTTGTATACTGTAAGCATATACAAGCAATATCAAATTCTAACAAATTACTAATTTTTAAACGAAAATGCATAAAATATAAAAGAGGGGTTTGTGTTCAATCACTTTTGGCTATGCCGCTGTGTCTAACAACTTTCCTTTTAATACTTACGGTTTATACTTTTTGTTGAAAATTCAAGATCTGCCTCTGCCAGTATGGAACACCGAGTATTTTTTCGAAATTAGAAGATAGAAAGTAAATTTTGAATGGTTAAGAAGGTATGAAGCGAGCAAAGCAAGCGAGCAACCTTTTCAGCATTTACTTTAAAAAAGGTATTATTTCCAATGAGACAACTAGACAAAAGAACGTGGATGTAAGCAGTAACAATACACCTTATCGCTATTCCCGCCTGACCCGAGAATCTGTCCCGCTTGAACTTTTGACGTCATACAACAATCACTTTTCCATTGTGGCGTCAGATAGTTTGTATTATGACGTCGAAATTGTACGGGAACTTGTGTGATGTCCAGTAATGGCGGACAAATAGCGATAAGGTGTATATGTAACCATACACGACCGTCAACAACAATATGTAACCATACACGACCGTCAACATCAATATGTAACCATACACGACCGTCAACAACAATATGTAACCATACACGACCGTCAACAACAATATGTAACCATACACGACCGTCAACAACAATATGTAACCATACACGACCTTCAACATCAATATGTAACCATACACGACCTTCAACATCAATATGTAAACATACACGACCGTCAACATCAATATGTAACCATACACGACCACAACAATATGTAACCATACACGACCGTCAACAACAATATATAACCATACACGACCTTCAACATCAATATGTAACCATACACGACCTTCAACATCAATATGTAACCATACACGACCACAACAATATGTAACCATACACGACCGTCAACAACAATATGTAACCATACACGACCTTCTTCAACATCAATATGTAACCATACACGACCATCAACAACAGCATGTAACCATACACGACCTTCAACATCAATATGTAACCATACACGACCTTCAACATCAATATGTAACCATACACGACCGTCAACATCAATATGTAACCATACACGACCGTCAACATCAATATGTAACCATACACGACCTTCAACATCAATATGTAACCATACACGACCGTCAACATCAAGCAAAATCCATACCGTATAGTAAGCTATAAATGACAAAATGTGAAACAGCTCAAATGAGAAAAACAACTGTATATATGATATATGTTGAAACAATAAACAAAAACAAACAACATCCAACAACAATCACTTACTAGGGACAACCACATAAAGAATGTTACAGGGTGAAACATTTCATGAGTGTAACGATGTACGCCATACAGTCTGAAAAATATATGTACATTGTATCGACCA
Organism: Mytilus californianus; assembly: GCF_021869535.1. Taxonomy (NCBI): domain Eukaryota; kingdom Metazoa; phylum Mollusca; class Bivalvia; order Mytilida; family Mytilidae; genus Mytilus; species Mytilus californianus. Next base: position 21,932,231 of record NW_026262679.1, on the reverse strand, counting down.
TAAGTGATCATTAAAGCGACAGTATTTAACGATGTTCAACTATCGTAAATCGATAACTGTATAACAACACGTATTTATTTGTTGTTTAGTTTGTAACAATTAAAATCTATGTTAGAACCGATAAAGACAATATTGAAAGATTTCACTACAGGGATAAATTAATAACCTTTCAGAATAAGTTTATCAATAAGTTGATAATAATAATAATCGTATCTAAATTTGCGTACTCATTAAACAACATCCTATTTAAAGATAGGATATGGTATCCCATTTGTTATACGGGTAAAGCAAACTAGTTGGAAAATAAAAACACTAAAAAAGGGCCAAAGTAACATCCCGTCCATGGACAAATAAGGAAAGTTAACAACAGGGAACGACATTTGTCTTTTTTTTCTGTCGTAGATTTTTTGATAGATTTTCCGTAGAATATCTAAATATAGAAAAGAACGATTCTTATTTTTTTGTTTATTACTTTTAATTAAAACAAGGCCCCTTTCGTTAAATTTCCTCTGTATATTTGGAGAATTGTGGATTATTAAAAGCTAAAACATCATCAGGGTTAAGATAAATGTTATTAAGATTTTCTATTAAATGGAATTTAGACGGATATTTACCAAGTTTTTTGCCATAAACTGTGATTCCTAACAATACAGGAAAAAGTCTGCTATTAAAGGAATGCCTCCACCATATCGATGTTGCCGAAACGTAAACAGATTTTGTCAAGGAGAAGATTCGATGATTTAATTTTCTCATTACTGTTCCAGTAAACACATCTAGCATATTTACCTTTTTAATACAGAAACTCAAAAATAACTAATTCCTTTATTTGACATGATTTATAACAACTGTATTCAAAGGTCTATAAATGTAGTAAGGGGACTAGTTTCCAGTTTTAAGTACAGAAAAATAAGTTGTAGAACGTTTACTAGAAGCCGAGATGAAACGATATTTGACTGTTTTGTGTAGTTTAGGTAGCCAATACAAACATGGACCCCCCAATTGTTAGAGGAGGCCTTAAACTGAAATTTAGATAGAATATAATTGTCTACTATTTGACTCTTTGCATCACACGAGGGTGTCCTTCAAGTAGATAGATGTTTAGTTTTGTCTAATCATAACAAAAAATGTCTTAAGATTTTTCATGCAATCTAGAACCTAAGCGAAATATATTTTATTCAGAGTGATCTTCTAATAAACAAATTTATCAGAGGTCAGAGGAGAAACTACTCTCTAAAGAGTGACCGCTTAGTAATACTGCAAACACTGATTACAATTACCTCAACTTTATCAAATACTTTCCTAGCACTGTTAGAATCACATGCACTTAGCCGCAGATAAACTTACTACATGCTCTTTTTCAGTTTAACATGAAAACAGTGATCACAAAATTATGGTTTACTTATATATGTAAAAAAAAATTCTAATCTTTTGATTTCGAATCAACAATTGATTTCATCATTTTTAAATCAATGTAGATAAAAGGATCAGACACTAGATACAGATTAAATTACTGCTGTTTAAATTTGCATCTTATTGTAAAGCTCACTTTAGTCTTAGCTCGGGGCGATACAATGTGTTACGAGACAAACTATTTGACGCTTGACAGTACTTTTTAGTGTCAACTATTTGTAGAATGATACCTATGCATTTTTGCTCAGATGATATATATAAGCGCAACAACAACAAAGAAATTAATACAAAAAAATATATAAAAAAGTTGCACATTTTCGAAAAAAAATCATGAAATACACTTTTACCAATTTTCGTGGATAGAAAAACGATTATATTTTTCATTTGATTTCTTGGTTTTTGCAAAAATTTGCTTACAAACCTATAGAAAATTTTAATTATAATTCGTTGCAATTTAACTTTATGGTCTACCCATACACCCGAAATCCACGAAAATTGTTAATCCACGAATAATAATGAATCCACAGTGTGCTATCTGATTGCAACTGTGACAGATTCAGTATTTTTCTTTTTGCTAATTTGAATTTTCTTGTCGGTTATTGGCAGTAACATCGATGAATCTGTCGGTTATTGGCAGTGACATTGATGAATCTGTCGGTTATTGGCAGTGATATCGATGAATCTGTCGGTTATTGGCAGTAACATCGATGAATCTGTCAGTTATTGGCAGTGATATCGATGAATCTGTCGGTTATTGGCAGTAACATCGATGAATCCAATGAAATTAAAAAGTATTACATATGATTTCCTCGGTTTTATCACCGACAAATAATAATAAGTTTATAGTACTCTCAATTGCTAATTGGAATAATAATTTTCATAAAAAAGGAGAAATAGTCAGTCAAGTAGTACACTTAAATGTGTATTTTCTTTTAACTCATTCAACTATGTATTGAATTTTCTTTTCTGTGTCCTGCTGTTTAAAGTTTTAGACCACTCTTTTAAGTTTTAGACCAATTGTTATCCGTAAAGTTTATAGCATATGCACATGCATTTGTTTTCAATATTATAAATTCCTTCCAATTATAGGTTTCAAAGAGTCATACTAAATTAAGGCAACAGTATTCAACCGATGTTCAGATCTCATAAATTGATTAAGAAGATACAAATTAAGTTAAGGTTCATGTGGACCCTTTGGCTAAAATGGCTGAGTTTTCACCTCAAAATTAACTCTGAGTACAGACAAACGTGTGCATCTGGAAAAGTTTTAAGGCATAGCATGCCCTAGACAAATAAAATTCAAATGCATTGTATGTTTTAGAAAATTTAAAACTTTACTGGATTTTGCAGTGCACTTTTTTTCGTCCCTGTAGGAGATGATAAAATTAACAAACAGATGAGTTCACTTGATATGGTCCACTCAGGTACCCAGTTTAAATCACAAATTATTGCCAGGTATCTATTGTCCATCTATTGTCCATGTCAATCAATACATTTCACTTCAATTATTACCTATGGGGAAGTTCTCAAACCTCTTTCACAACTTAGTTTATTTTGGCACCTTCTGGAAGAATGAAAAAAGTGCATTGCAAAATCCTGTTAAGTTTTTAATTTTCTAAAACATAGAATATATTTGAATTTTTTTTATCTAGGGCATGCTATGCCTTAAAACTTTTCCAGATACTCAGGTTTGTCTATACCCAGAGTAAATTTTGAGGTGAAAACGCAGCCATTTTAGCCAAAGGGTCCACATGAACCTTAACACCTGATTCGTCAACAGCATAAGCATCTCCTGTTATGCATGCGTTATCCTGTACTCACCATTGTACCCACCATGCAAATCCACAATCAGTCAAGCTATCACAATCAGTCAAGCTATCACAATCAGTCAATTTACAGGTCAGACGAGTATTTTGGTATATAAACAATGAAGACCGCAAATGAGTTGAGATACAGCCATATCGTATCAGTCAACCAAATCGTGACCGTAAAACTGATGTTATGGTGTTGATACAAAAACAATCCCTGAAGGAATCGCTTGAACTCAAACCAGAACATCGGATGCGTCGACAGGGTAAGCGTCCCTTGCAATGCATGCATCACCCGCCATGCGTATCAACACTCAGTTAAAGTGTCACAATAGGAAATGTGACAGAATTGGTAAATTGACAGATCTGAAGGATATTCTGGAATCTAATGATCTACATTCTCTGGTGAGTAGTGACATAGCAATTTCGTATCGGTCTACACATTTGTGATTTATACCATAAACTTGTAAAATGGCGATTTCAATAGTGCCTTCTCATAATCTAATAGTTTCTGCTTCAGGAACACATCCCTGATAATGAATTATGTATAATGCTAACATGCACGCGAGTAACGTATAATTTATGACGTGCTAACGCTTTGTAAAGGGAGAGAGGGTATGTTACTGCTGAGAAATAGGAAGTTGACAATAGAAAACTAGAAATTTTTCGGGTTTGTCATATATACTTGTTCGAAGTCGTCCAGTTGGCCTATATCATTTGGAGTTCATGCGATTACCTCTTCTTTAAAGGAAGGACTCCACTGGAAATAAGTTTTATTAACTTATGTGGGTCATCCCAAGGTATTAGGCTGCAGTGAAAATCTAGTCTTTTTAAATATAACAGTCTAGTCAAATATCAAAATAATGAAAATTTCAATAATATTAATCTTTTAAATTATAATTTTTAGTTCTTATAACTGTCAATCATTTTAGTGTCTGTAACTGTAAGATCCTATTCATGTCTAATACTATATTTGTATGTCATTATGCCTTATTGTGTCTGTCAGTTTCATGCTTCTTATCTTGAATTATTATTATTATTATTATTATTATTATTATTATTATTATTAATTACTTTATCACATTGGAAGTCCGATAGTCTGTTGAAAACACGCCCTTCAAATGTTACGTGGTCAATAAAAATTCAAGATCTTGTGGACGTCAGTTTCAGTTACGTGTATCTTTTAGTTTGAATAAGAGTGAGTTTTTAAAGTAGGAGTTATCTCTTCCTCAAACAAGATATTTGAGTTACGTTTGCCACTCTTTCTATAAAGCACAGTTGGACCAATTATTTCAATACGTCTTTAAGTTTAGTATGAAAAATACTATGGTAAAGGATATAGAGTAGTCAAATGTTTTACATCTTTGCACGAGGAAAGAAAATTAGATTGTTTGTATTTTAACTGATCTTTCTACTTTTAAGTATCCACATCTGATTCACACTGTCCCTAGAGTATGTAGTTTCACAGTATTGCTGATAAAATGAATGTTGATAATTTGGAAAGTGGACTCGCTGACAATTTGGCACATTCAGCAATATAACGTTGCATGTAATTTGGATATCACGTACAGTGATGGAACTTCAAGACTTAAAGTACATATCAAAGCTAATTAGAGTTTTTGACTCAGATTTCGTGGTTCACTGATAAGGTTAAATATTTGGTTTAAGGTAATTTACGTATTTTTTGTGTTTAACAGCCACTGGGCCGATGTCACTGCTTGGTGGACGTTTCGTCACCAGTCCAGTTGTCAACACTTCTGTGTTAACATGAAATATCAATGATATGGTCGCTTTCTGTAAATTTTCTGTTACAAAATCTTGAATTATTAGAAACACTTAAGTTTGTCTACCCCAAAGCATTAGATGATTCAAGCCTAAAGTTCTGTATTATTGGTTTTCAATGTTTTTAATGGCTTTCAAATTCGTATTTAATCTTGCCTTCCAACTGTTTAATTCGAGTGCCACTGCAAAACTGTTATGGAAGAAACGGGTGTCTGACGTAGCAAATTATAGGCATGTATTCTTCATGTGTTTCTCTCATTAAGTTGTGGTCACATCAACTTGAAATTTAGTACACATGTTTATTTTGATGTGTTTATGTTTTAAATGTATACATGTATGAAAATTCGGTTTCGACCCAGATTTCGTGGTTCATTGGACATGGAAAGGAGATTATGTGAGCGAGGTATGGTAATCCATTGACACATATTATTGTTGGTTGTTAATTGCAAATCAAAAGTAGCATTTTTTTTTTAATTTTCAACGCCAAATGATTTTTTTTTTATAGGTAAGCATATTTCAATTTACTAATTAATTTGTAAAATATTTGGTGAAAATATTCAAATGTGCAATGTTGGGGAAATTGTTGCAAAACGGAGAAACTATCTGCAGAAATTTCAATTTTTCATTTTTTAAATATTCTAGTAATATTGCAAAAATGAAATTTGTCCAAAGAATTGTATTTTATTTTCGTTTCTCAAAGTTTTCAGTAAACGTTGTTGAAAAGTGCGAGCATTTTTCTATTCACATTTTTGAAAACAGATAGATTTTTTTATGTGTAAATATACACTGTTTCAAAACACAATTGAAAATCATTTTTGGGGTAAAAGTTAACATTACCAAAAAATCTTGATTTTACTCATTCACTGAATTACAACTGTAAAAAGGCATCTTGTGAGGAATCAAATATAAAGAAAAAGTACAATTTATATTTTATACTATGTATCTGAGAAAAATGAACATCCCTTTTACGGCCTTATCTGAAAAGCATTTAATATGATATCTCTGCTAAAATTGGTTACCAACAGTTCCCAACAGTTCCCATAGCAAAAATAATGTTTGATAAGAATACCACTCGATCACTGTGATTTATGTTCAATAGGTTACTCATATTATTTTTCCGTTATGAGTAATACCCAAATCTGTCATGTATTCTTATATAAGAAAACAATATGCTTCCCTCAGTTTCTAAAACAGATTATAAAACTATTTGTTTTTTGTTTGCTCTTTCCTGACCAGTTGACAAATGGTGGCGCCATGACGGTTAAGAAAGAATTCAGAAAGAAAAGTTCCTTTCACTACAATAATTAAAACCAGCTCAAAATATCTATTGATCTAGGAAAAGTTCGAAATAAATTTGTTCTATCAATATGTTTGGTTTAACTTTACATTTGATAAGAACAAATAAATTGCAAAAGCATCAGCAAGCAAGTAGTTTTGGGTAAAAGCATTAAACGATGAATTAAAATGCTTATTTGAATGCAGCCCGATGATATCTTCGCGTATTTACAAAAACAAATTAATATCGAACTCCTGTGTTAAGAATATTATTTCAAAGCTTGTAAGTTTTTTGACAATAGGCATGATAAATGATATCAATTATAGAGTGAATCTGTTTTCTTTCCTATCATAATTGCTATCAGAATCTTAGGTTGCAGAACTCTCCGGCGTATCCCGGAATCGATTCTATAAGTTACCTACTATGCTATTGGATGAGAAGGATTTGTTCGTTTGAATCATTTATGAAAACAATGCTCATTGGAATTTGAGAGAATTGTTTAGATTTGTTAATACACCTTAACGTGAAGAATTGATTGTTTTTAGAGTTAATTATGTACAGGTGTTTCAAGATTATTTTCTTACCTATCACTTTCATAGTGTGCACGTGGTACTAGAAGAACTTAATCAACATGGACTTTGTTGAAGTTTTTGTTATTTTTCTATTTAATATTCCATTTATAAAAGGTAGGATACATGTTGTTGAAATGTCTCAGTGTGATATGAATGTTGTATACATTGCAAGTAATACGGAATAAAAGTCTTAAAGCTGGGTTTTAAAAGTTCCGAAAAGTTTCAAATATCGTTAAAGAATGATTGTTGTGAAATAAAATATGACGTGAAGGAAACTACGTTGTCAAATGCTTAAAATGTTTGAAGAAAAGAGTTGGAACCAGTTTTCCATGAATTTACTTCACGGGCTAGTTATTTCTTTTTATAAAAGTCCTTGAATCTGTTATCACATTTTGAAATGTTTATGAGATGAGTCTTATGTAGACGATCGTCTAACATACTAAATTATAAGCCTGATATCTTTGATGAGGTTTTATGACACTCAGACAACAGTATGTCATGTTTCTGAACATTCAATTAAATAACAAAAATTTATAGATGGCTCAAACTCACAGTTATGATAAAATTTATTGCAAATGTTCCCCAAAAATAATGAATAGGAAGAACTTTTCAAATCCGAATGCAATAAATGTCGTATTAAACTATAACTGATATGTCACTTTTTCAAATACAAATTTATTTAGTTTGAACATGTATGTTCTTCAATGCTAAGTTTTCAAAAACAAAATGTGAAATTTGCAATTATATTTCAACAGCTTTATATAGGAGGCATTTTTATATAAAAATTCAAGAATTCTTTGAAGTACAGTAGCATATTAGATTAAGACTTTTAGATATTCAAATTCCACTAGGTTTCATCAAATTTCCTAAAATTATTCTGCATATAACACAAATTCAGAGGAAAGTGACCAACCTATTTTAGTGACAGCCTTTTCGGAAACAAATCGTGATAAGTTTCATCATAGGATCCTTAGATACGGATTATATAGCACAATTTCATCCTTTTATCTTAGAGAAGAATTTTGTCGATGTTGGGGGTATTTTTTCAAATGTATCACCACTTAATTGTTGAGAGCGTAACAGATCTCTTAAAAGCATAATGGAGTGAAATAATTTTTTGCATTTAATTCACAATGATATAATAAATATGTAGCTTGTATTTGCTTCACGGACAGTCATTATCGGCAAGTTGATGAAATTATAGAATTTCATTTTAAAGAGTCAAGTACGAAAAAAGGGTTACCATCATAATAGTTGAGATAAAAAAGTATAAAATCTTAAACAGATAAACATTAAAAAAATGTCATAATAATGACAAAACTAGCTATTAAGATTAAGAATTTCTTTAAAAATATAGTTTTGCAAACATGAAGTTGCTTCAAGTTGCTCGCAAGTTGGTAACTTTAATTAGCATTTAAGAAGAATATACATTCTTTGATCGTCATGTAAAAAGAGGATTTATTTATCTCTAAATATCTGTTACAGATTAATTATTCGTAGTTACGAAGTCAACAATAAAGAATACATTAATCAAATGACGTCAGTTAAACAATCTTTGCTATTTCTTGAAGAATGGACTCGATAATTTGGTCCTCGATCGGGTTTTAACGGTTGATTTTTTCATTCATATCTTAAAAATCCATTCTAGTATCAATTGTCTGGAATTTAGTTTTTATTTTCTTCGTGAACTAATCAACTAATCATAACTGTTAAGTAAAAGTTGTTAGTGTTATCAAGTCCAGTTTGTAATTCCCCATAAGTGCAAGTAGCTGGTCATTTGGTCAGTTTAATAAGTAATCGAATATGATTGCTTTGTTTTCTAAGGTTTTGTGCTCTCTTTAAATGATATTTTCATTTATAACTTATTCGAATCATTTAAGTTGCTATATGCCTTTCGTCGTCAGTACTAAACATTTTGCTTTTGCTTGTAAAACACTTATTTTTAAGGAAGATGTATTTTGCTTTTACAAAATCATTTTCAGTGAATATCGGCTTTTAAAATTAAATGTCAAAATATTGATTTGAAAAAAATCCCCCCACTGCCAGAACGTTCTTCAGCCAGTCCAGATAGGTATGTTAAAGTCTACAATTGTGAATTTGAAATATTTTGCACGACGAGAAAAAAAAAAACACGTAGTTTTTTTTATTGTCAACTGATTATATTCGGAAGAAAGGGGATGGACACAAGTTCAATAATATTGCTGCAAATTTTTAAAAAAGTTATATTTGAAAAGATTTCATTAGAAAGCAAGATTCTGATGAAATTTCAATCTATATATAGCTGTCATGAATACTTCAAGAGACATTATATACAGCAATCCCTTTTGGGTCTTTGGTTTTTAAGCCAAGGGTTCCAATCCTGTTAATCTAGAAACCAAGATTTTCAGAAATCTATTATGTAAAGCTATTTTAAGCAAATGTGACATTGACTTTTGACCTTCTGGCATCAAAATTGATAGGGTTTTCTGCTATCAAAAACTTGAATAAGTTTTATTCAAATCTAAAAAGTGTTCCTCAAGTACTAATATTTAACCAGAAAGAACAAATTGATCCTATATTTCGATAATTAGTTTCTTTTGAGCAGTTTTGACCTATTGACCTGAAATTGGATAGGATTTTCCCTCTCCTTTTATGTTCCATTCACATAAGTTTCACTTAAAACCAACAAAGGAAACTCAAGTTATCTTCAGTAAACCACTCGATCCCAAAATTTTATTTTTTAGTAAAAGCGACCTTGAGCTTTGACTTATTTGCCCATAAAATATGCAGCCTTCTTTTCCTTCCTGTCTTTATTTTGACAGCCATGGATTTTCGATAATCTCAATTGGATTCCAGCGTTTCCGATATTCCGATGAAACATAGAGAAATACAGTGTTAACTCCATACTCTGCCATAATTGAACGAAAAGTAATACATGTAGCCTAAACGATATTTAAACGAACTTGAATGAAAGCGATAATTCAATAAATAGAAAAATATATTTATTGTAAGTAATGAAAGTAGGAACAAAATCTTCTATTGTCTAAACTGATTAAAGCATAAAAGAGAGAACATCAGATTCTAGATATGATTATTGTTTCTACATAATGTGACTGTCTTTAAAATAGTTAAAGTAAAATGTTCAGTATTCAGATTGAAAGTCGGATGGGACATCGTATAAACTCATCTTATTCTTCATTTGTTGCTTTCGGAGTGCTATTCCTGAATCATTTTGGATTTAGCCTGACCCAAAAGTTTAATCATAGAATTCTACACAATTTAGATTGCCCGGTCCTCATTCCATTCCAAGTTAACTAACAGAACTTTAAAATTACTTTCAAATTCTTTTTAGAAATAATTGGGCTATATTTCGATACTGCAAGTCTTTGAGCATGTGTTGAAGTAACTTTGTATTTCAGTGAATTATTGAGTATACATTTTGATATTTAATTACCGACTGGAAAATGCGTATTACGTGGTAACTTGAGTGCACTCCTACATTAAAACAATTGAAAAGAACAACATTAGTATTCATTTGTATGGTTATTTCGTTTCTCGTACGCGAGGCTGCATTAAAACTGACTGAAAATACAAATAGGGATAATATAAAGAAAACTATATCGAAACTGGGCCTAGAATAAAAATCGAAGTTTTGTGTCGGTCCCTTTGGGAATTCGTATTTGTAGACTGTGTGCTGTAACTGCTTCATCAAGTCTGCTTCACAATACAGAGACGTTTAAGCAAAATATCATAAAAACTGGATAGATAAATTGTGAGACAAAACTCTGAGAATTAATTTCTTTTTAAGTATATCAATCAGTTTTAATGGTAAGTGTCTGCGATCAACAATTGCATTGACGTCTGCGACACCTCTTTTCTATAAGGTGACCTACGACCACATAAATAAATTTTTATGAGCGTATATAGTTAGAATGTATATTAATCTTGCTTCAATGCAAAATTGTATACCATATCATCATGACATAATGTAGAGTAAAGCTCATCATAATTTGATGCCAAGAATTCAAAAGAAAAAAGGGGAACATGATTTACATCGGATATTGTTTGTTTGAAATTGGCTGTTAAACAATTTTGGAAATCTTTTTCATTCAAGGAATATATCTCCCGCATGCAAAGCTCTGGTTTGTTGTCCGGATTTTACTATATGTTTTGGCCTTTTTGGTTTCCTCTACTCTTCAACGTTTGTATAAGGTTTAGGTTTTGGATTTTCAATTTTTTGGCCCCGAGCATCATTGAAGAGAGGTGTAATTACAAGTGAAACAATACAGGAGCTAAATATTATGGATAAAAATATATATATCACTCAAGTTCATCCTAGATTTGGTGGGTTTCGTGTTTCTCATTTTTTTCTCTGTCGTGCATTACGGACTGTTGTAAGTCGAATTCATTTTGCCTCAGTGTGGTTTTCTCTATTTATAAAATTAAGAAGATGTGGTATGATTCCAAATGATACAACTCTCCGCCAGATACCAAATGACGTAGAATTCAAGTTAGTAACTATAGGTCACAATACGGCTTTCAACAATTTCAGCAAAACCCATACTAGTACCACATAGCAAGCTATAAAAGGTCCCGAAATGAAAAATGTAAAACAATGCAAACGAGAAAACTAACGTCATACTTTATGTACAAAACAATAAACGAAAATAAATATGAAATACAGCAACAAAATACAACCGCTGAATTACAGGCTCCTAACTTTGGACAGGTACATACAGAATGTGGCGGAGTTAAACATGTTTGCGGGCGCGCCGACAATCCCCTTACCTGGGACAGTGGTGTAACAGAACAACACGAGAACAAACTATAAAAATCAATTGAGAAGGGCTTAACTCATCCGACTTCGACTTTCGACATTTGGAGTGTTTTCTTTTGGACATCGTAAAAACTAATAAAATGAATAAAATGAATAAAATGAGATGTGTGGTATATGCACATGAGATAGCGGACCAACGACGCAGACTACAGTATAACATTGAAGACATGAATAATTTGTTTAATGTCTATTTTCTAGACCAAAACTTTCCTTCAGCCTCCTTCAACAATCTTTGATTGATCTGATTTGTTATTTATGCCGCGGTGCTTTCTTTTCAATTGCGGTGATGCAGTTGATTTTTTGTGTGTAATTATTAAGAACAAACCAATCAATCATCCTCTCCAATATATATCTTTAATGGTTACACAAAGTAAAAATTCATTTTGTCACGTCTAAAACAAAACAACATCGATCTAGAGATGCATTGTTTAATTATTATGTATCTTTTACCTGGAAAAATCACGTTCGTACCATTTTCCGTAATTACTTGTTTTACCGATTGGTACAAACATTTTAAATTCAATCATTGGAATTATAAATTTCCTGTGTTTTTCTTCAACTCATTAAATCTAAATTAACCTGGTTACTGTAAATCTTTCCGTAAAAGATTTAATGGTCATCCGGGGAAATAGAGATTGACAATATTTTCTGATGTTAAATCTCAGATAATTGACTAAATGACTTTGCCATGTTTATCAAATAAATGTTTATATATATATTTAGTGTAAAGAGATGTTAAAGTTGTTTCTGCATTAGTTTGAAGAACTGATGTACATTATGCATGATAAACTGGCGTGTCTTGATACTGTATATCGGCATTGGTCTGTTTTGATACTGAATATCGGCACTGGTCTGTCTTGATACTGTATATCGTCACTGGTCTGTCTTGATACTGTATATCGTCACTGGTCTGTCTTGATACTGTATATCGGCACTGTTCTGTCTTGATACGGTATATCGGCACTGATCTGTCTTGGAATAGTATATCGGCACTTGTCTGTCTTGTTACTGTATATCGGCACTGGTCTGTCTTGATACTGTATATCGTCACTGGTCTGTCTTGATACTGTATATCGGCACTGGTCTGTCTTGTTACTGTATATCGGCACTGGTCTGTCTTGATACTGTATATCGTAACTGGTCTGTCTTGATACTGTATATCGGCACTGTCTGTCTTGATACTATATATCGGCACTGGTTTGTCTTGATACTGTATATCGTCACTGGTCTGTCTTGATACTGTATATCGGCAATGACCTGTCTTAGTATTGTATATCGACACTATTCTGTCTTGTTATTGTATATCGACACTGTTCTGTCTTGGTACAGTATATCGACACAGCTTTGTCCTACTAATGTATATCGACACTGTTCTGTCTTGCTACAGTATATCGGCACTGGTCTGTCTTGGTATTATATTTCGACAATGGTCCTTCTTGCTACTGTATATCGACACTGTTCTGTCTTGCTACAGTATATCGGCACTGGTTTGTCTTGGTATGATTATATTTCGGTAATGGTCTGTCTTGGTACTGTATATTGACACTGGTTTGTCTTGGTTCTGTATATCGACACTGTTCTGTCTTGATACTGTATATCGTCACTGATCTGTCTTGAAACAGTATATCGGTACTGGTCTTTATTGGTATTGTATATCGGCACTGGTCAGTCTTGGTACTGTATATCGACACTGGTTTGTCTTGGTTCTGTATATCGACACTGTTCTGTCTTGATACTGTATATCGTCACTGATCTGTCTTGGAACAGTATATCGGTACTGGTCTTTATTGGTATTGTATATCGGCACTGGTCAGTCTTGGTACTGTATATCGACACTGGTTTGTTTTGGTTCTGTATATCGGCACTAGTCTGTCTTTGTACTGTAGATTGGCACTGGTCTGTCTTATACTATATATCGCCACTGGTCTGTCTTGATACTGTATATTGAAACTCGTTTGTTTTGGTACTGTATATCGGCACTGTTCGACTTGGTACTGTATATCGGCAATGACCTGTCTTAGAATTGTATATCGACACTATTCTGTCTTGTTACTGTATATCGACACTGTTCTGTCTTGGTACAGTATATCGACACAGCTTTGTTTTGCTAATGTATATCGACACTGTTCTGTCTTGCTACAGTATATCGGCACTGGTCTGTCTTGGTATTATATTTCGACAATGGTCTTTCTTGCTACTGTATATCGACACTGTTCTGTCTTGCTACAGTATATCGGCACTGGTTTGTCTTGGTATGATTATATTTCGGTAATGGTCTGTCTTGGTACTGTATATCGACACTGGTTTGTCTTGGTTCTGTATATCGACACTGTTCTGTCTTGATACTGTATATCGTCACTGATCTGTCTTGGAACAGTATATCGATACTGGTCTTTATTGGTATTGTATATCGGCACTGGTCAGTCTTGGTACAGTATATCGACACTGGTTTGTTTTGGTTCTGTATATCGGCACTAGTCTGTCTTTGTACTGTAGATTGGCACTGGTCTGTCTTATACTGTATATCGCCACTGATCTGTCTTGGAACAGTATATCGGTACTGGTCTTTATTGGTATTGTATATCGACACTGGTCAGTCTTGGTTCTGTGTATCGGCACTAGTCTGTCTTTGTACTGTAGATTGTCACTGGTCTGTCTTATACTATATATCGCCACTGGTCTGTCTTGATACTGTATATCGAAACTCGTTTGTTTTGGTACTGTATATCGGCACTGTTCGACTTGGTACTGTATATCAACACTGGTGTTTATTGGTGCTGTATATCGGCATTGAATGGAGAGGGTAAAAAATCAACAGAGAATATGCTTTACACATGCGATCTTCTGAATCAACTTTCCTCGGGAACTCTCAGTTCCGGAAGTTTTGTACTTAAGACGTAAAATTACCGTGAGAGTTATGCAGCCAAATTGGACTTAATGAATATATTTCCGTGTGCTTAATACGGGCGTTACCATAGTATCTGAATATTTATTGATTCTCATTCTATGTATGTACAAGAGTATTGAATGAGTGTACGTTTTGACCATGAATGACATTTTACCAGTGACTATGTTGGTCTTTATTGGTGCTGTATATCGGCATTGAATGGAGAGGGTAAAAAATCAACAGAATCTATACAGAAACATAGAATCTACATCAAATGATTTAACTGACAACAAACAACATAGAACTTTTTTGTATAGCCATACTCACGAACAAATATTTGACATTTTCATTTTATCAACAAATATCAAATAACGGTGCGGTTAATACATTATAAACATTTATTAACATGTACATGTATACCAGAAGTAATATGTTTCAAGGAAATCTCAACTAGTTATCATCATGGTTGATTTGAGTGTTCGTACACTAACAGGAAAATAACGTTTATGCCATTATTTGAACATCCATTGTCAATGAGATTAAAGTATATTAACTAGAATGCTTTAAATTTTTAAATGACAAGAAGTGCTGGGAATTTCAAGAGAAAATGATGACTTAAACTAATTTGAATGGTACAGACTTAACACCTTTACGACAGTTTCAAATATTGCAGAAGTCTTCGTACAACAACAAATAACGATGGTGTTGATTCGAACGTATTAATGAACTATATATCATTTCGGCTATTCACATTTACTCAAAAAAGAAGTTTTCTAACTGAACTACAAGACCATTAACATTTTTTAAACCAATTATATAAAATGATTATCAGAAAAGTTTTTAAAATAAATATACAATTTTCACTATTGTTTTTTTAAATTTTTTATAGGTGTAGAATCCCGTAAGTATTGTGTATGCTTTTTTTTTTGCTAATTGCATGATACAAAAATCTTCTTTTGTTTGCATGTAAATAGCATTTTGTTACCGTTCGCATTACATTAAACCATTAAACATGAACTATTTAGCAGTAAATTATTTATCATAGAATAGCAAATAAAGCATACTAGCGCAACTAGTACTTTCACCATATGAAAAAGTGATCTATAAATTTGTTACGGACAATATATTTGCGTAAAAAACGCACCAAACTTCAATTTGTCCAATTATACTATTGGTATAAACTAGCTTTTATATCAAACTAATCACTATAAGTTTATTAGTTATACATGTAATAAATTTTTAGCAATAACCGTTAAAATTTCAAATTACCACCCATCGTTTACTCAAATTAATTAAGATGTAGAAAGCCACCTGCTGCAATGTTATCTTTCATCATACTAGTTATAGTTTGGAAATGTAATAAAGGAATACACTGACTGCTGTTTAAGCGTACAAACCGTATTGAGTATAGATATAAAGGAATACACTGACGACTGTTTAAGCGTACAAACCGTATTGAGGGTGTGTAAATCACTTAAATAAAGCGGATAAAATCACGACAACATCTTTTTTTTATATATCATTCACACATAATGACATTTTTCCAAAGTTCACACTACCCCATGTGTAAGATCATGCAATTTTTATTGCTATTTTAAGTCAGTTTGAAGTGTCAAGTTTAATTTTTCAAAGACCCAAACAGGGGTATATGCATAATTACAAAGTAAAACACACAACACACCCTACATAGTGTAACAAAGTAATGCAGAGAACATTATAAACATTCGTTAACATATGTGCAAGATGTAATATGTTTTAAAGAATACAGTCAAATCAAAATGGACCTTCAAGTAAACAACTGCTAATATAATTTTACAAGACTTCGCAGTTTTATAAACAACGCTGTAGGAGTCATTTTATCAGTATTAAATGATTGGTAATGTATTACAAATGTCACAGACGAATT
This sequence comes from Mytilus californianus, assembly GCF_021869535.1. Classification (NCBI taxonomy): domain Eukaryota; kingdom Metazoa; phylum Mollusca; class Bivalvia; order Mytilida; family Mytilidae; genus Mytilus; species Mytilus californianus. Next base: position 21,915,774 of record NW_026262679.1, on the reverse strand, counting down.
AATTGTCCATTATAGTATTCGAACTGGCATGAGTAAAAATTTGCACACTAACTTAAAAAAGGTGGGTTTTAAAAGTTTTCAGTATGCGCTAAAATTAAAATTTTGCAAAGCCAAATAGATAATGAGCATTTTGAAAACAATATCCAAACAGAATCGTACTGGTGGATGAACTGTTACCTTCAGTTAGCATATACGCACCCGTTATGGTTCGGCATACCGCTTTTAACTTCCGCTCTTCCGACCAAAATAAAAAAAGGAGATTCATTTTGATTTGTCTTATGAGACAAATATCAACCAAAGACCAAAGAGACAAGGAATGTGAACAACTACAGGACGGAATGGCCTTCATTAATGAGCATAACCCATACAATCTAGTAAGCGATTATAGATCCCGGGATGTCAAAGGAGAAAGATTTATAAAAAAAAAACAAATAATCGACCAACTTTTATGGCAAAAAGCATCCAACGACAACCACTTGTTTACAGGCCCCCAGCTTGGGACAGACACTTAAAAATTGTGGCAGGGTTAAACGTGTTTGCGAGTGCTCAAAACTCCTTGTAAGAATGTACAAAGGTAGCAATTTGAAAGCTACAAGGAAATGGAAACCTGATCAAAAGTAAGAATCATTATATCTAGCTCACAAAATTCATTCTTGGGGATAAAAAGAAAAATCGCAGATTTTCCACTAAATGTCTTTGGACAAAACGACGCTTGATTCTTTAATGTTTTGAACCTGTTTCTATCCATCTATACATATATACACATGAATGATGATAGAAGAAGGGATGGACTGATTTGTGTTAACATCTTCAAAAGATATTTAGCATCCAGTATTATAAACTATTAGAGATTTTCTTAAATAAGAATATAAATAAACTTTTTAAATTAGGGGTCTTTTTCTACTCTATATCAAAACTTATGGTTATGAAATTTGTGTTCGCATTGATTTTGACCATTCGTCTATTTATAAGTTATAATCGAGATTGTACTATACAGACACAAATCACTTATGTACTTGTAATATCTACTCTAACATCCAGTAAGTTCAAGCAGAAAATGATAAATAACGAAAATGAATGCTTATCTGACAAAATAAAATACCTTAATATGGCAACAATTAGATATTGACAATTAATTATCGTTGGAGCATTCTTATTAACTATAATCATGCATCCAAGGGAGACCTCGCCTTATGCCATATCTACCAATTGATTTTCTAACAATTGTAACATATTAATTGCATGATATGTTATCCGAGGGAAACACTATACATCACGCAAATCATCAATCTTTTGAATACAACTTTCTTATAAATGTAACTTGGGTTCTTGAGGTAACTTCTATTCGTTCTATGATGTGAAAAATGTAAAAATTATTCCGCAAACCTTGTTGAAAGCAATAAAAGAAACGATCACATTTATATTAATTGAAAATTTCAGAGTTTTGTCGATTGGATGCAGCGGATTTTCCATCTAGTGAACTTTGATGATTGTAGTCTTCTTTGTTAAATTAAACTTATTTGTCCTTTTCTATTGAAGTCGGTAATCCACAAACGGACGATTTCAATTAATCATACAATCTTCACTTATAGGCATATAAGTTAAGTACATTTTTAAAATTAAGAATTTAATTCTAATAAGTATAATCTTTTTCAACTTCAATATAAATTTTGCATCACTATCAAAACCTTCTATTTTCTTAACAAAAGTTAATCATACTAAACATTAAATTAAAAGATCATCTATCCAACATCAAACATTGTTCTTGTTAATCCAAGTCTGATGTCTAACGGCCTGTTTTAAGACTTGTTAGGACAGTCCCAAAACAAGTGTCTGAAGTCAATGCAATATCTGACTGTTTTTGTAAGTCATTAGAGTTGATGCGTATGTTGGAATACTATGTATCCTCGATTACTACAGTAAATGAATCAGACGCCTCCGCAAAAAAAAAAGAACAACAACTACAACCCCCCCCCCAAAAAAAAAAACAAAGAAAAAAAACCCAAACAAACAACAACAACAACAACAACAACAACAACAACAAACAAAACAAGCAAAACAAACAAAAACAAAAGGAAAGAACGTTAACAAAACATAAACGTTAATAAATAAGTATGTGGTCCTGTTTCCCTCTTTTGGATCAACTTCTGTATGCATATTTCGTTTCTATCCTTTATAACATGAACTAGTACTATTTTCATCAAACGATATATACTGTTTCGTCTTCCATTAAGCTTTCTTTTATTTGACTGTTTTATAGTCATAATCACATAATTCACAATACTATAATACCTTCCTGTATAACTTATTAATAAGACAACCTTTTCTCAATGACCATGTTCTGTGTTTTATGTCCACAATCAATACTTTATTGCCCCCTAAATATCATCATTTGTAAAGTAATATTAGTTCCTAAGAAGTGATAATGCAGGAGTATGTCAGTTTCATATTTAGCACATTTGTATAAGAAATACTATCTCTTAATTGTAATCTATGGCAGTCCAGGAATTATTTAACAACTTACGATTGACATTTTGTCATGCTTTTCCATTATGATGCCTTATTTAGAGAAATATAATACCTAACTAAATTCTAAAACAATGAATATCAGAGAACATTAATAGCAAACGGCGTTATTTTCTAGCACTAAATCTTTGAAAGGTGTAGTTATTACTTAATTAAGATTCTCAGACGAAATTATTTTAAACGGTCATGCAAGTCGATTTTGTGGTTAGATATTCTCATTGAAGTTGTAAAATGTCTACAAAAAAATGTAAAATTTATTGCTTTAATGATACAGCAATAAAGAGGTATCAATAACAAACGAAACTATTCTGAAAGACTTCTGTAGAACATTGTTAACCTCCCAATCTTCAATCACGTCGAAAGCATCGGTCGGAATTTGTGTTTTGTTTCTTTATTTTTCTCTGTATTTGTTATTTCCGTCCTTTGTTCGTTGCGATGTTTTGTAAATGACCCTTTTAGTGGTCTCTATGTGCTGGTCATCTGTAACTGTCCTGTATCGTTCGAGAGCTATGTTAAATCTCAGATATCACTTTAAGATGTTATCTATTGTATGACAGTATAACACAATTAATCTCTTAGAACACTGTTGCATGCTTATATTTGGTGTTGAAATCTTACATGTGAAATCTTCAATTTATTTTATGTTAAATCTCTGGCGTAAATTTTATTGAAGCAGTAATACATGCTAAATCCCGGGTTGTGTTGTTACATGCGTAATCCCTGGCTGCAGTGTTACATGTTTATCATCTTTTTATGAGGATTTCATCTTTCATCTACAGTCAATGATTATGCTTAAATTGTCTCATTTGGTAAATTCTGTTACCTTCGTTTTCTTACTGTCCCTTAATAGAGCTCAATATTGCCTCTGCAGTTTCCTGAGATATTTTTCTGTTGCTCATCTTCATCTTATAAATACAAAACATAAAGAGATGTGGTATAATTGCCTAAGAGACAATTATCATTAACTGACAAAATTAAAAAGATGTGAAACTTCAACAATAAAAACAATCCATATCGTATAGTAAGCTATATAAGGCCCCTGTATGACAAAATGTGAAACAATTTAAAAGAGGAAATAATATGTGTGATTATATGTCAATCTTTGCCACTTTCAGGGTACTTCGTATGTAACAACATTTTGGATTTATTTCGTCTTTCAATTGTGATGTCCACCAGAAATATGAAACAGATGAACTATTCAAAAATAAAAGCTATCAATTTGTCGTTATACGTTTAACATCGTTTATCCTTGTTATTTTCATTTCCCTTGTATATGTATATTTGGTGTTAACGAACACTGGCAACAGATTTAAGATAGTCATATGTTGACTGAGTTTGTCCTCGAAACAACGTACTCTCCATGTGTCAATATGTCTTGTCTGTATGGCTATGTTATCTTTTTATATGTTCTATTTGTTTCAGTCATTTATCATCTTTTATTGACTCCTTTAGTTATCTGATTCTCATAGTTAGAAAGTAATTATTGTGCAATATGGACTGTAACGATAATAAAATATAAGTGGGAGCACTGTTTTTTCCTGAAATGCAATAGACTGCAATAATATGAATAAAATGAGATGTAGGATATACATCAAGGAGACAGCAACCCAGCAACACAATACTCAAGAAGACACATAGAGAAAAGCATATCGCTTCAACATTTAATTTTCTGTAAACTTTTGTCGTAGTCTAATGGGCTGTTTTCTGCTCATTGGTCAGGTTGTTGTCTATTTGGCACATTCACCGTTGTTTCCATTCTCAATTTTAATGCAATGGTTCTGTTGTCATTGTCCCTGTATATCATTTGGTTTTCGTGCAATAACTATTGATCTTAACAACTTCTCATACAGTATTCCATCCAGCTGAGACATATAACTCTCTAGAATTTTTGTATACATTAAAGATATAAACAAATATGCACCTGACGTTATAAACACATTTAGATAATTTTCAGATTTTATTAGATGGTGAAACTTATTAAAATTTCAGTCGCATACACATTTTGAGTAAAATTTCAGTCGCATACACATTTTGTGTAATCAACCAGTTTTATAGTTTTCAAACTTTCTAGAATTTAGAATATACATTTAAGATTTTGTGTATTCATTTGGAAGTTTTTGAAGAAATTCTAAATGGTAAACAACTAAGTCACTTTCCAGAAGTGTCCTCGATAAAGAACATCCATATTTTTACGATTTTGTGTTTTTTTTAGCTTATATTTCTTTTGAAACTGTGGTTTCTTTAATTTTTCTAATTTGTAAATAAACTAATATTACTACTCGACTTTTGACAATTTTCTTCACAGTTTGGTGAAATTTTAGTTGGTTCCTTTTGACAATAGTCTTTCATATGTATGTTAATATATTTTGGGTATCTACCAAGAGGGAACAACAATCATGCTTTATTTAAATAGATGCTTGCTCAAGTAGGTTTGGTTCCAAATATTTCTGCTTTGAGCTTTATACTGTGCCAAGCAAATTAATTTTCCCCAACATAACGTAAAATATCAACAAAATACCAAGTCAAAATTAACTCGCTTCCCATATTGACATGTGTTCGTATCATGCTGTGACCTACGCAGCCCTTGATTCCTTAGTTCATGGTCTTGTCTGTCCGATCATTGGTTTCAAATCGTTTATTAATATAAAAAAAAAAGTCAGTAAATATCGTCAGAAAGAGCGAATCAGAAATCTGTTTAAAAAGATTTTTCCCTATGTTTTCGCTCTGTATAAGTACACAGTCCTGAATAAAAAGGATACCTTAAACGAACTTTTTTTTGTTATCACAGAGAACACTGCCAATACACTCAGTTTCAATAACACTGCTAATGCGTAATACACAAAAACTATAATCACTAGTTCAAGAAAATCATATAAATATTTGTTATCAAACAGAAGTTCAAAGACATAGTTTGTGTTTGTAAGATCTAATTAATTAATGAGTAGTCGGAAGAAAAATGAATGAAATAGTTTATTGATTTTCTCTTTAAGTCCTTTATGTTAGCTATTGACCATATAATATATTACTGCCATAACAATTATATTGATACTTGAAGGAAATAGTCTCAAATAAACTCAGCATATTCACGAGTTATTGCTGTAACAGATAGGATTTGTAACAAATGTATTGTACATGTCGGTTTTATTTGAAGTTCTTTCATGTAAAATCGTTCAGTATTATGTTGTGTACTTTTCTCTGACGCAGATTTTATGTATTTTTATGAAAATATAAATACATACTTGAGTACTCTTTTAGTTTTTGTATATTTGTCATGTCTGGGTTAATTTTTGTAAAAAATCTTTATAATCAAAGAAGTTAAATACTTCATGAACTTTGATGAAATTATAAATAAAGGATTTGACATAAGCACTTAGACATATGAGTGAAGACCATATAAAACCTTTATAATATCTTTCAATTTTATTGTGTTGTGATGCTGTCTTATTAGTCATCCCAAGTCTACTTTTATTCATATACTTCATAAACGAATCATTGAATGCTATTTATTCATCACTTTATTTGTTTCTTGGATTAACAGGTGCTTTCTTGATGTTTTTTCTCCTCTTGCATAGATTATTAAATATATTTTGCTTTGAAATTTTACTCCTTGCGTTCTTGATGAAGTGTTTATGTTATGTTAAAAAGCGTTTCGTTGAACATGAATTTAGTATATCTCAATATGACTTTGCTATCAATCCAGGTTTTCTGACATAACTTAAAAAAAGTAGAAAATATTTTATTGGCTCCAATACTTTCATCGCAAAAGAAGATACGCAAAGGGTCTTGTCTTAATATTACAAAGTAGGTAATCGGCCTGGTTTATATATCAATTGTAAGTAGTTCCTTATTGTGATAAATTATTATTAATCTTGTACTGACCGTAACATTTTTTAACGAAAAAACGATTTTTTTCCCTCTTATTTGGATATTGAATATCGAAATTGAAATGCAAATAGCAAATTTCGAACTTCAAATTTCTGATCTGAAATTTTAAATCTCGAATGATGATCAGATCCATTTATGCTTTGTAGGTCTAATACATAACATATTGTGCAAAACGCGCGTGTGGAACGAACACATGCGATTTACCTGCTTGAATTTATTTGAACATTTGAACATTTCTTACTTTGTTTTAAATGGTCTGATAAACTAAAATACTGAATTAAAATTGAACATAAAAATATGGATATTGGTGGGAGGTACTTTCAACAATTATAGGTCAAGTACTTGTAGAGATTTTGTGTAAAGAATTTAAACACCATGTCCTTCTTTACCATTGCGATAAATACCGATAAATCGTTGCATATCGAAGTAGCGGTGCTTTCTTGCTTTCTTTGTTCCATCAGCTGTGACTGTGTTATAAGAATCGGTTATTAGTTATAAGAAAATACATAGCAGTCTCATAGATTGTTTTTATCTTTTGCTGATTATGTAATTTTTGTTTCCAATTTATGCAATGCTTTGAGTTTAATGCTGCTTGACTGTTAGTTGCGGGCGTACATATACAGAAGGTTATTCATGAAGCATGTCTGGTGTGTACACTGAAATTGGAATCTTATTTTTTCATTCGCCAGACAACTTTTCAATTTTGAAGGCCAAAGTATTTTCCGTCTTGCAAGCTAATTTCCATTGCATCAAAACCTCTAACTACGTCATACCAACTTCATGTGACATTTTTACTTTTAACAAAACATATTTTTGAAATCTGACAATACAAACTATCCTTAAACATGAATGTCTTACAGAGTTGATAAAACTGTGAAAGATTTTTCATTTTAATGTTCTTAAGAATTGTAAAGAATGTAAACTTGCAACTTTCAGATCTTCATTGATGAGAATTAATAAGAAACCGATGGACTTGACTTTACAACCCTGAAATATGTCAACTGAATTTGAAGCTCACCTCGTGCGATGTTAAAACAATTGTTATAGAGTTTTATAGCAGACCATTTAGTCTTCTGATAGTCATTATTCATCCTTAGAATCAGTCATTTATTTGGTTTAAATCCCATCTATCAGCTTAAATGGGTATAATTGACAGGAATAAAACTATTCCTTAGAAAATCTACACGCAATAAAATATCGGAGGTCTGGCTTCTGTCAAGACACTTGTCCTTTGCTAAAATAGAGGGGACATCTTTATGTTTTGTTTAAGGGATTTTAAAAAAAACAAGTTAATTAAAATTTGAATATTTGTATGAGTTCGTAAAAGATAAGAATTCTTCATGGATTCACTTATTATTTGTCAATTTTGTGTTTCCCACATATTTTTGGACTGTTACAATGTACGGAAGTTGATAAGAGAACGTGTAAAATATCTGTTTTTGGTGGTTACATATTATATTATATCAGATGTAAAAAAATTCTGGTTTTCATAATTCACAATATATAATATTGCTTTGAACGTCCAAGGCAAAGCGACCCCTTTTTGTTTGCAAGTGAGAATTAGCTGATCAGTAGCATCATAGTAATAAAAATAGCACCGTAGATAATACTATGTACAACACTAGGAACTTGCATGTAAATTTGCTGGTTTAAATGGATTGATTGGTTTATATCTTGATGCGCGTTCTTTATAAAAAAAGTAATTATTACACCTCTTTCATTTTCTGAAATTCTACTGTAATTCTAATTAGTTATTTTACCTTTTTTAATAGTACGTATTAATAAGGTTTCATCTCTCAGGCAAAGCTGATTTGGACTTTTTTGTTTTTTACTGCAACTGTACTATTTGTGCAGTCAAATGATTTACTTATTTACTGGCGTCGACGGCTTCAAATTCAATATTTTTGAATCCTACCAAAAACATTTCATGTGGCACAGAGTTGCATTATAATGGGAACAACCATACATTGTCTCAAAACATAAATTGTATTTGTACTGTGCTCGAAACATGATAGAAATGTTCGACACATCCTCGCATTCTACCTGTTTCTAAGCTTAGTACAAATACGTTTTATATTTTGAGACAATATATAGTTATTCTTATGCTACAGAAATAGAAACAAGGAGTCCCTTGTTGATGCCTTATGTGTTCAAGAACATGAAGAGGATTAATAATAATTAATAATAAATAGTTATTCTATATTTAAGTTCTTTTGGTTTTCTTTCTTCCAAAATCATTTACTTTCTGGTGGCTTTCAAGACCTTTCAGATACAGGTAAACTAAACTCAGAAAACCATTTTATTGAAAGCAATTTTTATATATGGGATTTAGATTGAACGTGTCTTTACATTTCAAAGCATTAATTAAGTTTTTGAGAAGTATAAAACCAAAAATATACAATTTGTATATACTTGAGAGCATTAAACAAATAGAAAAATGATGAACGATCAAAAAGACTATTCATCGAGTAAACGAGTAATGAAGCCGATTTCTAGGATCGATTTAATCATTTGAAAATAACTAGAATTGCAGGTTAAATCTTCAAAGAACAAATATTTAAAATTGGAGAAAATTTTCGATTGTATTTGTACCACGATCATTTATATACTTAACTCTTCAACAGAAAATGGAATATCGATAATTTCTGAAATCTATACTAAACATCTGGCTTATTCAGAGGTTAGTTTATACATAGCAAATAAAATAAAACACTACGTTTCACGCATAGAATAAAGAAAATCTAACAGGTCTGACTAAATATTTGATTGTTTTAGATTATGATATCCGTCAAAATGAAGTGCAGTTTAAATAAATATTCTTTGAATAAGATTGAAAATATTTACTTGTTGCATCGTTCGGTTTTTCTGTAGAACAACATCTTGAAATTAAAACCAATCAAATGGCATTGATTTCCGTCTTGAAAAATTACATGTAAGAAAGTTATTTATTATATTTTAAAACAAAATAACAAGATACTGTTATTTATTCAAAGCACCATATACTTATGTCTAGTCAGTAGTGCTCGAAATAAAATATTTGAAGTCTGAAAGTATCATACACTGAAGAGAATGAATGCAATATTTCACAGGACTCCCAAACCAGACAAAAAAAAACCCCCAAAAAAAAACATGTGCGTATTGAATTCATTTCAGAATTAGATAAAGTTTTCATCTTTTTACCACCGTCCAAATGAGGCCAGGGTATATAACGATGCACTTGTCTCTCCGTCTAATTCATTTTTACGGATGAAAATTAAAGTACCGCTTGACTAAAGCTTTAGAAAGTTAAACAGAATGTCATGGACCATAAAATACAGGACAATATAAAAATTAGGAGATGTGGTATGATTGCCAATGAGACAATTATCCACCAAAGTTCAATTGAAGAGGTTGTAAGCAATTATAGGCAACCGTACGGCCTTCAACACTGAGAAAAACCCGTACCGTATAAAAATATGAAGCAATTCAATTGAGAAAACTAACGGCCGAATTTATAACAAAACAATTTACGAAAAACAGATATGACAGACATGAACCAAAGACAACCACTGAACTACAGGCTCCTGACTTGTGACAGGCACATACAGAATGTGGCGGCGTTAAAAATATTTGTGATCGCTGAACCCACCCCCTAACCTGAGACAGTAGTGTAACAGCACAACATAAGAACAATTATAAAAATCAATTGAAAAAGGCTTAACTCATCAGATCGAAACAAAGCAGAAAAAAATCAAACAAAAACACAGACCGGACGTGGCAGGGTATTTATCCTTCCCTCATCCCTAATAACAAATAAGACACTAAGTACAGATCTTAGAGTACTCGCAGTTACTGACAGCTAGATTCAAAGCCAATAACAACTAACAAAAAAATCATGTATCTAAGACTAAAATATCAACCAGTACACAGTCAACATCCAATGGATTTAGTGTAAAGACGTCATTAACAGTCAGAGAAAAACATTACCTTGTGCAAGTTCGATTTTAAATGTGGACGTTCACCGTTGAAGAGCTATGGTTAGGGTATCTGTGATCAATAGATCACTTAATTCAAGTTTTGTAAACTAAAAATGTCAAGTATCAATATCAATATAAATGTACAGGCTTATAGGTCTGTGATATCTCCGATGATTCGCAGTCTACTAGCAGTGGTATCGACTAAGTAGACAATGATAACAAGATACCGAAAATCAGGCAGAATTATTTCTAATACACTTTTTCTACACACAGTACCAGTGAAGGTTTAGCAAAGAGAATTTTTGTTGCACATTTATGAAGCGATTTTCTATTTATGAAACTACTGCTATTTTGGTATTTAAAAAAAAATCAGTTGGTTCTAGATTATTATAAACATAGACCTATAAGTGACATTTTGTTCACGCATCGTTGTCAATATAATGGAATATAATACAAGTGAGAGGTTTAGCGCTATAAAACCAGGTTCAATCCACCATTTTCTACATAAGAAAATGCCTGTATCAAGTCAGGAATATGACAGTTGTTGTCCATTCGTTTGATGTGTTTGTGGTTTTGATTTTGCCATTTGATTAGGGACTTTCCGTTTTGAATTTTCCTCGGAGTTCAGTATTTTTGTGATTTAACTTTTTTTTTGCACGTGGTCCTCATACTATTCCATAATTTGTCATGTCCTAGTTAACAGTTATCTCGAAGGGAACAACGGCAGTGTTTCAATGATTGTTCAGAAATATATAATCAATGACGACTAAGACATATAGAAAATGCGAAAATATAGATGTATCGAAATGACACGATTGTTACTCGTCTGGATTGACGAAACGACTCCAAAAATAGATATGTGACCCAAAATAAAACTCAAAACAAGATCTGAAAAAAAAACACTACTATACAGGCTAGTGATCGATGTAGATGAACTACTTAGACCACTTGGACACCGAGGCACCTCCTGGTTTTATTGGTAGCGAATAGACAACATCATTAAAGTAATATTCACATTACAATTTACATCACGGAGTAGTTTGGTCCTCTTCGCGGTCTAAGCTATGTCTATTTCTACAACTAAAAAAACAACAAATGAATAGTCTGGAAATTATAAAACTAAAACATTTAGACGTGAATCTTTGATTGCATGGTAAAATGATAAGTGTACAAAGCCGAAAATAAATATATATTTGTACGATTTTAGCAACAGGAAAAAAACGTGGCATATATTTATCTTTTTCCTATGTAAACCCTCATGTTTGTTTCTTTTATTTCATTTTCAATTCGGGCAAATGATGGTGTTTGCAAAACGAGTTTCACACGGTATCGGTTTCTGGTCACTTATGTACACCAAACATCATTAAAGGTAACTGAAATTCCTTCAAACATATTGCATTGGTACGAATTGTCTGAAACTGTGATGAAAAAAATAATTAGCAAGACGTTTTACCGAAAATGAATTTGAATTTGCTTTGCGTGGAGTCTTATTTATTTACTTTTGTCGTATTTGTAGTGCAATTCAAGAACATTACGTAAGTCAAATTGCTTCTTCAAAAAAGAAAAGACCTCTGACTGCCTGACTTTTAACAAACAACGGCGTATCTATGAAAAATGAAAGTCATATTTCTTGATTTTTATTTGTATAGTCACGAACATTCTTTACGATTTGACGTTTTCATTAGCCTTGTCGACAATGTGATATCATATTTATATTATTTGTTTTGGGAAGCACCATGTGTCAGTTCTGCTGGTATGATTTGATTCCCTGGATTAATAATGATGGTTTATTACACATTACATTTCCCGAAAACATATCTGGAACATGTTATTATGGCACATACCCCGTCTGACTCATTTATGATCGGAACAAGTTTCTTACTTTTATGAGTAATTCTAAATATATAAATTTAATGGCAAGCAATCACGTATGATACCAGTAAATCATACACGTTATACTAAGTGTTGATCAGTTGATGGAAGAAATAAGGATGTACATGCAGAGAAAAATCCCCAGTTGTAAGACATATTTTTTTCTAATTGACCACTGCCTTTAATTTTTCTATCATTCATTGGATGTAGGATAAGCAATTATAAACCCAACGTTACATAAAATTAATATGATTACTTTTTCCAGTCTTAGCTATCAGTACTATTCGCTTAATGACATTACAATACATACAAAACACTCACAGATGGGCTCAAATTACCAGAAATTAATAAAGACTAGATGTATTTATGAAGATCTTTTGTATGATTAACAGTTAAAAAGAAATAACAGATGTTTGGTATAGAGAAATATAATATGAAAGTGGGGGAAATCAATAACAATTGTCCTTCACTTATATAATTTGTAAATGAAGATTGTTTTTTCAAATAAATATGAAGATATACAGGGAGCTAATTATACGAAATTGCAATATCTATTAAGAAACGGACCCTTTAATATAATGGTGCTTCTAATGTGGTTCAGAAGACCTACACAATAAACAAAAGCCCGCCCTGCATCTAAAATCAAGATTAAGACATACTATTCCGAGTTTGTCTTGTTGTCCTTAAATAGTGAAAATTAAATAATGAAATAAGAAAAACTTATAAGTGTTATGTTTTTTTTAAATTGTTAAATTTAATAATGAGCATTTATTTTTTCGTAATTTTACTTTAATATATAATGCCTGTTGTTTTCGAAATCGAAGTACTTAAAAAAAGCGTCGTTAAAATCATGAAAAAAACATGCTAACGAGACGTACGTTAATCGTTTGATAGCTTAATTAAGACAACTTTGTATTTGTTAAAAAAAAAATGTTCGTAATCTTTAGTTTCTTCAGATCTTTTAAACAACTTGAAAATTTTGTAAAGGAAAGGTATGCTAAGGTCAGTTTTAACGACTTAGATTCGAAGATCTTTTGATATAATTAATCTTTAATAAATTAACATCCTTAAAATGTTCATTAAATATATGTCTGCAAAATATCATAATTTTCATTGTCTTACATATTTGCATTAGGGCTTCAAACACCTAAAACTGCAAAATCTGCCATAATAGTCTAACTTTGATATTTTGTAATAAATATTAAGATATGAACTTATACTTTAGCCAAAAAGACAGCTCGCCACAAGATGTCTTATGCAAAGATGTTAATGTGGGTTGACATGTTTTTTGGGATAAGGCCTTGGCTCATATCTATTTTGTCCAAAAACTATGTGTAAATTGCCATTTTATATCAATTATGTCAATTTCGCGATGTTAAAGACAACGAAATTACATTCAAAGTGACATTTCAGTTTCCCCATTCATTTATCAATGAAATTAACAGATAGTTTTGAAAGACTTGAAGAATTTTAATTTTACTATTTTTCAGGGGACAAATAATTGCTCTTATCGTACCCTCTCCTTTGGCTAGCAAAAAAGAGAATTCGTTGCCTGAACGAATACAAGTTCTAGGTTCTCGAGTAACAGATTTAATGTAGTGATCTTGATTCAGTTTTATATTTCAAAACCAGCTTTCAGACATAAGACATTTAATCACGCTGACATTAAAGAAAATATTTTTGGTTTGGCAGGTATCTACTTAAACATAAAACTTTTCCCCCATTTTTTTCTATCAAAAATCAATTTTGAATGAGACAATTTTATTGATATCCTCAACAATCATTGCAAACGTGCATAGAATCTATCCACACACACAAACTAATTTAAAACATCACATTTTTCACATAAATAATTTTGTTTTTAAAGGTTACATTTATCTATATTGAAATAATAATGGCTTATCAGTACCTTTTAAGAGCGTGGAAGCATGGATGTATAAATATGAGATGTCGATGGATCAATAGTAATCAGACCCAACTCAACTTTTGAAAATTAAGACAAAACATAAAGATAAGAAAGAAGGCATAATCAATGACTCTTATTAAATTTTAAGGAGTATAAAACATTTGTTCGAAAAGATAAACTGCATGAAAATATTGTTAATAATTACATTACAACTAATAAATTTTGTACTTTTATTATCGCTAAAATAATTCTGTCTAAAGCACAAACAAATTGACCTCTACATTTTGTAATACTACAAGAAGTTTTTCTGGAACCCCCACTTTGATGAAAGAAGGAATTTTTTGCATGGTTTTCGATATATATCAGACTTTTTTTTCTTTTTCTTAAGTCATGAAATGATCTTATATTATTCAAAATCCGTTTTTTCTTCTCATATGAAAGACTCTCGATTCACCAAGCCACCTCTTCTCCAAAATTGAGTCGTCTGATTTTTACCACTTATAGATTGATTTTTGCCCCTTGTAAATTGATATTTACCCTTTTTAAACACATACAATCTTTTCAATTACAAATTTCAGTTTTGAAAAGTGAAAGGTATATCAAAATAACCAGACAAATTAAGCTAAGTCAACATGACTCAACCAATCACTGACTCAAAGACAGCGTCTCAAGAACATGCAGAACAAATTCAAAATATCAATCGATACAATTTCTGTTTATGATAAATTAACCATCCTGTCAATTAATAAAAGTGATTTTCTGGTAAGATTTTCTAGGATAACTGGGTAATAACTGGAGTCAACACATTTATGGAACAAATTGAATCCACAGCAGGCCAAATGTCATTGATAAATTTCCTGAGTATATGATATTGACTATTATTGATAGCAATTTGTATAAGATGAATGGTCTATTTGTAGTAATAGTTATGATTCAGATATTTACCATATATCATCATAATTCCAGATGTTTTCTTGTATTGAAGAATATGTTAAGTGGTTCGTTACTTATGGATAACTATATCTGAGGGATAAAGTTGAGATGACCTGCGTAAACCTGTCATGCTCTTTGTATCAATTTAGTCAAGATGAAGCCAAGTATTTATGTTTGCTGAAAGTGAATGATAAAAAATTGTAGAGTTTCGGAAGTGAAAATTATTATTTAAGTATTTTTTTGAATCTCACTTGAACGTCATTAAGAGTAAATCAAAGACAAAATAAATCTCATTCAAAAAAGGAGGAAAATAATACTGAAATTTTAATCAAATTCCTAAAAAGGTGCATTTTAGTCTATTTAACTTTGAACTATAGTACAATTTCTTTTCTTTTATAAAAAAAAAGAATGCTTCAATAATTATATGAAACATATTTAATTGCCACATTTAAACAGCGTCCTTTAAACACTTGTTGTTTTGCAATTTATCAAGTAATGGGATAGCAATGTATATGAAAAGTGTTCAATCTATTCCTGTACATATGTCTTTTTAATATGCAAGATCACACGCCAGGGATTACTCTAGGACACCAGTTTTTACTGATAAGAGTAATAAGTTCTAAATATGCACCAAGAATAAGATCCGAACAAAATTGAGCATTCGAACTGATATGATTTTTTATTGCCTATAAAATTGTTCTTTGGATATCAATATTCTGTTGTCTGATAGCCTAAACAGAGGAAAAGCTTTTTTATTGAGAAAAATGACTGATGGTATAACCAGATTTTAATATTGTTAAATTGTTTGCCGTATTTCTTCTTTGAAATTTTAGACAATCGATTCGGCTTGAGTTCTGACAGCATAAGGAATGAGAATAAATGAACAAGTCAACTCAACGATAAAAACACATTTTAGAATAGAAGTTTATTAAAAAGTCAATGAGGTTCAAAATTTCATGTTAAACATCCAGACATTCATGTTTTTTTTTCGACCGTTTTGAGATATACTCGATTTAATTTCAAATTTGAATCCACTAAGGAGATACTTATATCAATAAGTCTCCGATTTGAAATATTTCTGTTCTCTGTACGAAGTTCCTCTTTTGAATTTGCTGTGTTGGAGTTTACAAAAGCCATACCAGCATTTTTAACTAAGCAGCACATCACTATACAAATCATTCTGTTCGTACTAGTCTAAGATAGTATGTTGCTTCCATTACTAATTTAAATTTTTTATAGAGAAAAATACACGATTAACTTATCGGAACTGTGTCTTTTTCAATAAAATACTTAAATATTATTCATGAATGAACTTGACCATGAAGGAAATTGAAGCAATACTTTAAAACTTTAAAATGATGTTAACATATATTCATTCATTCTAGTGACATTGACTTATTTTCATATCCGTTAATTTCATTCATTAAAACATGTATCTTTTAGCTGATCAAAACGTTTTATTCAATATTGGTATTTCATATTTTGGTATATAATTTGTTTCTCCATGCAGGATTTTTTCTCTCATAAAACCGTATCAAGTCAAGGGTTTTATTAATATGAATGAAATGGGATAAACGATAACACCAATAAATCGTCAGCAGTCCATAAGTTGACAAAAAAAATTAGAATATATTTAGAATTTAAACTGATTTTGTGAAAACTTTAACTTTTTTGTTTTTGCAAGCATTTCTATCCATCTAGATATGTCTATGTGTAGTCAAAGAAGGAAATAAAGATGTCTTATTTGTAAATTTGCCTTGTTATACTTTAAACAAATTTGTCTTCTTCCGTAGAGTGTTAAATTTATCCCCATGAACTATAGTCAACTGTTTCAACTCTATATGTATCGCCTTTCATCTATTCAAAGGTCGTATACGGATGTTAAGTACAAGTCTCAAAAGTCCAACTGTAAACCAGACAAAGATAGCAGAAAGGAAAATAAAATCGTTTAAACTCTTTTCAGAGTAAAACTAGTTGATTCTGATAGATAGTATGGCAGTTTGCTTTCAGAACATTACGTATGTAAACTAGAAAATTGAATAACCATCCGGTTTCTTATCTTGTTGGCAATTTGTTTTAATATTGTATTGTAACGAAGTAATTATTATTTACCCTTTGAATTCCAATTTTATCTTTATAGTTGCTGGTCGAAAGTGGCGATCTGAAAATGGTATAACTGCATACTAGTATGTAAAATGTATCGCTTCATATCAGCTGTGTCAGTTTCATACAATGTATGTACATTCCAAAATACAAGTGTGGTCCTAAATTAGGCGTTTGACACTCACCAATGGCATCAATTTCTATTTTCTGGATCCCGTCTTGCCAAAGTGTCATAACTAAAGTAATTCAACGATCTGATTGGGTTGAAGGTTGGTGACAAGGTTTTCACTATTTTATATAAGTTGGTGTCCTTGGTTATACTATCGTGTTGATTTCTATTTTTTCGAGCAGAAATTCTTCTAAAGACTTTTTACTTTCATCTAATCTAGATATGTATAAGTAATAGTTGGTTCTTGAGCTTTATTTAACCGTTTTGCTTGACCTATTAATGTACAGGTAATGAAACTTTGCCTCCATTTTTTTTTGAAAGCACTTTTCAAAAGTTGTTTATTTGAATTAACAATTGTGACTTTATTCGTTGGCTGATATAAATAAATACAACGCTCAAAACTTTATTACTAAACTTATTAATGGTTTTATTTGCCATGAGTAACACGACGGGTGCCACCAGTGACACAGAAAATACGAATCCTTCCAGAGCAGAGTTCATCTCCGGTTTTGTGGGAGTTCGTGTTGCTCGATCTTTAGTTTTCTGTGTGGTGTTTAGTAGACTGCTGTCTGTCTTTTTGTTGTTTTACTATTAGGCATGATGTTGTCTGTTTGTTTTCGACTACGGCTTATGTTTACACTCATGGTCCCCCTTTTTATATTCAAGAACGTACTTCAAGAATTTCTGGACGAAAAAATTCTAAGTTATTGCAACTGTTGAATGACCAAGTTATTTAAGATATAATGAACTTAAAATAAAAAAGGAAACTATTCTTTTATTTGGTCAGCATTGATCGAATTTTTTTATAAAGATTAAATGAATTCTAATGAAATAGTTTTCTACGCAAAATTCGAAGCAAGTCAAGCAAGTTGAAAATAATGAACTTAACAAATGATATTAATTTCATTATTACAATAATGATGCAATATGAACAGTATGAAGGATAAATGTATCTCTATTGCTTGCACTGGAATTTTTTAAGAAACTATTCAACAAAATGATGAATTAACTAATCAAGCTAGAACGAATTCAGTATTGTTCATATTTAGAGTATAGTAGTACTAGTATTAAGATTATGAACATTAATTCATCATGATCAGTAAAATTTTCTTTTCATATTGAAAAATAAAATGAATGATTCAGCTGAACTAGTTGATTATTTTCTCTCCAGCCTCTTCTTTAATGACATAGAGATTAAAATTGTAACTGGTGCAAATATTGTAGTCATTATTAGGGAAGGCTATAGTTGAAGCCAATTCTGGTTTTCAATGGGTTTTACTAAAAAGAGGGTTTTATTCTAAACATTTTTATATTCGATTGCGTAAACTTCTATAATTTTGAAAGACTATTTTACTAAAGTATGATTTCGTAGAGGATGACAGGACTTTTAAGTTTACAACGAAATACTGTTAACATATTGACAAAAACATATTTTCCATGAAACAAATACGGTTGTTGATTTCAACATAGTAACACAAATGCGATTGCAGTTTATCTTTAATTGTACAAGAAAATAGAAATTTGTGATGATATATTTAAACGTGCCTAAAAAGGCTAAGACCCCAAAATAACTTAATGCATTAGAGATTTTTGATAAGGCTAGTATGCATTTAATTTTTCATCTGATGTAATCGAAATTCTTCAACAAAATCTTGTTGCATTAGTCACTGAAAAGAATCTAAAATTAATATCCTTATATCATAAAATAGTATTTATTTTAAAACAGTTCATTTTCCAGAAGTAGAAAATTAGTTTTTGTTCAGGGTTGTTTTGGAAGAAAATGATTTAAATCAACTTCTAAATGTCTTGAAGCAAATGAGTTATGTATCCCAAAGAAATTGGGTTCGGATAAAAAATGTAGAAAGCGTCTTATCCATTAGCAAGTTCGCACAGTTTTCAAATTGATCAGCTTGATGTATATGGTCCTGCAGTCGTCACTATCAATATCATCTCGCTATAGGTCAGTTCATTTCCTCGGGGACTGTAGATATATTACGCATTGAAATTCTACTGTTAAATTCTATCTTGCAACCTTTGGCTGAAAACTAATTAGTCATTATGCACAAAATGGCTCAAACTACTATTGATCTTTTCACGTTTATAAGATAACATAACGGGTAATTGAACTAAACATGTTTTTGTACAGAAATTTTCCCAATTATAACGAACCCCTAACCACTGGAAAATAATTAAAGCTTTCTCAATAAAGTCACTGAAGATTGGCTTAGAAGTTTATATTGCTTTGCTACAAAGAAGTCTTAAATCACTCGAGAACGTTTACAAAGCGACCAATCGTCACTTATCACTCAAAGTTTTCCCTAGCAGATATCTATTTACAGAATCTATCATATCACGTATAGGCATGCAAAATCATAATAAAACATCTATACCTATTAGTAAACTTAATTGAATATGACGCCAAATATGAAATTTTATTCAAAACCTAGTATTTTCTAATTATATTGAATTCCTTTTACGAGTTATACTTGTATAACATCCTCTCTTGGATCCAAATTTCCATATTCTTCTGGTTTTAACAATAAGAAATCCTATTTCAACCAAAGGCTGAAGGAATAGTTGTTGTATAATATATTAAGAAAGATAGAGTGAAAATATTTTTCGGTTACCAATGAAAGAAAATAATTGTCATAGAGTATCACAGACTGAGGACCAATATATAATATTCTTACTGTGAACATTTAATAGACTTTGCCCTTTGGCGAAGTTTCAGCCCATTGCTATAGAAAGTTTTTATGTTTTATTTTTTAGTATACTAGTAGGTGCAGTGTGGTTGAACTATTCTTATGGTTTAGTTCTAATCATCGACTTGACTTTCTAGTCGGTTATTGGTTGATGTGGCCTGTTTTGTTGTCAAGTAGGTTTACTTACTTAAGTAAGTACTTGATAAATTGCATGCATATATTGGTGATTTTGAATCTGTTCAAAGTTTTGATTTTTCTACCCTATATACCACTTTGCCTCATATTCTTATTAAGAAAAAATTCACACACTTAATTAAATGGGCATTCAAAAAGTCGGAATGCGAATACATATGTTTAAACTCTTTTAGGTCATTTTTTAGTAGCAACAAACAAAAGAACTATGTCAATTGGACATGCTTTGATACTATTTCTGCCCTTGAATTTTTACTTGATAACATTTTTGTTCGCTTTGGATATTCCGTATATCGTCAAGTTATCGGAATTCCAATGGGGACTTACTGTGCACCACTTATTGCGGACCTGTTTTTGTATTGTTATGAGTTAAAATTTATGACTAAAATCAGCTAAGACCCATCGAAACAACATCTGATACAAAAATTTAACAATACTTTTAGATATTTGGATGATTTATTGGCTCTCAATAATGACGACTTCAGTATGTATACTAAAGAAATTTATCCTGTTGAACTTACTTTAAATAAAGCTAATACTTACAATGACCACTGTCCTTTCCTCGATCTTGATATCTATATCATTAACGGGAAGCTTAATACAAAAATTTATGATAAAAGAGATGATTTTTCATTTCCTATCGTTAATTATCCATTTTTAGATGGTGACGTTCCCTTGTCACCATCTTATGGTGTTTATATATCTCAACTTGTACGATTCGCTCGTGTATGTAACAACGTATTAGATTTTAGCGAGAGAAATTTATGTATTACTGAAAAATTATTACACCAGGGTTTTCGATATCATAAACTAGTCAAAAAATTTACTAAACTTTATCATCGGTATAAGGACATCATTCGTAAATATAACTCAACATGCAGACATCTTATACGTTCGGGTATTTCACATCCAATCTTTTATGGTAATATTCTTTACAAAGCACAAAAATGTCAGTATTCACCTCAAAAGCTAACAAAACCTTTAAACAGACTTATTAAGAAGGGATATAGTTACGATACTGTTGTCAGATCATTAAAGATTGCATATTTTGGCTTTAATATTGATTATATTAGTCTGTTGTTATTCATGTATTATTGTCATTTTGTTTATTTTGTTTATTTTCTTTTGTTTCCTATTCTGATATCGGACTTGGACTTCTCTTGAACTGAGTTTTACTGTGCATACTGTTGTGCGTTTGTTTTTCTACATTGGCTAGAGGTATAGGGGGAGGGTTGAGATCTCAAAAAACATGTTTAACCCCGCCGCATTTTTGCGCCTGTCCCAAGTCAGGAGCCTCTGGCCTTTGTTAATCTTGTATCATTTTTAATTTTAGTTTCTTGTGTATAATTTGGAGTTTAGTATGAAGTCCATTATCACTGAACTAGTATACATATTTGTTTAGGGGCCAGCTGAAGGACGCCTCCGGGTGCGGGAGTTTCTCGCTGCATTGAAGACCCATTGGTGGCCTTCAGCTGTTGTCTGCTCTATGGTCGGGTTGTTGTCTCTTTGACACATTCCCCATTTCCATTCTCAATTTTATTAGTGATTCATATGATCCTTTGTCTGTCATTTTTTATTTTAAAGTAATAAATCAAACTTGTACTATGCTTTTTTCATGAATTTATTTAAAAAATAAGTATCAATCAAAACTGCCAAAGAAGTTCATTCATACATTTATTCAGTGCTATGCATCAGTATTGTTATCTGTGAAAAGTTTTAAACTTCCGCCGTGGTAAGTCAGTACAAATGAATAAACCAGGCTATATCAATACATCATATCTTTACTTTTTCAATTCCTAGATAATGACAAAGATGAAGTTCCCTGCATTAAAAATAGCAATCCTTAGTAAATGTTTTTCTTTTAGATTTATACTCGGAAATGTACATGGCATGTCTAACAAACAACAGTACTAAGTTTCTGTAGAAATTTAAGACAAACGGTAAAATTCGAGTAATTGTCAACAAGCTTCAGTTGTTTTTCCAAACACACATCATGCTAGCTAGCATTTTCACGAATACATAGCTACCAAAAATGAATCATAACTTGTACGATATTTATTTAGTCATTAGCAACTTATATTCGTCATAATTTCAATGTTTTTACTACAGTTAAATGTCCTATGGTAGATGTTCAGTTTTTTAAATCATACAATTGTACTAAGGTTTCAATTATCATAGACAAAACGCACATAAACAAATATTTGCTGTTCACGCCTTTAGTAATTTAGTTACTTAATATTTTTTGGTTATCAATCTTTGATCTCTAGCGGATCTAATATGAGATATTCAAGAATCAGCTGGCACTGCGCTGAACATGGATTCATACGTTTATGGATTTGTAATAAAACTAAGGATGTTCCTCTCTCGTGCAAAGATGACGATTCTATCTGTTCTAGCTGGGCCGTTTGGTTTTAATACTTTTTATCTCGAAACTTCGAAAAAAAAGATTAAAACTAGAATGGCACTTGCAAAGCAAGTTTGAACTGAAATCGTTATGTAAGGTAAAACCCAAAGGATATCTACAGGTTAGCACACATCAGTTGCTATCAGTTACATTGAAATTCCGATCGATTAACATAAGTTCTTTTGAGCCTTAAAATGAACCAGTTTTCCAAACTCGATGATCATTAACTTTTCACTAGTAATAATTCCTGTTTTTTTCCTAATAATGTAGTGTTTTAGGTTATGAAAAGTCTTGTGGAGATCCACACTGATTTCAACAATATCATCAACATGCGGGACTTTTGATCGATAACATATGTATTACGATGGTGGATTGATAACATTCAGTATTCCAAAGGGTAATAATTGTGCACACATAACGAGTTACTATTATTTAGTTTCAATTTCTGATGTATAGATTATATCTTATCACTCATATGTCAGTGAGTGCTTGCACCTCATATATCTCAGGGAACATGAAATTAATAATACTACCCAAAATAAAAGATCTGCTTCATATTTTGATGTATTCCTTGATATTAACACAGATGGACGTCAAACAAAAGAGATTTTGACGATAAGGTTCAAATTAAGTTTATTGATTTCATAAACATTTCCTATTTAAGTAACTGCATACTTCTTCACCAATCAACATATCACACACGATGCTGCTGCTCGTCTTTTAACATGGTTGTTGTATTTTAAAACATCAGAGTACCTTCAAGTTTGTCTTATTCACTGTATACAGTGGTCTAACGTACAGGGAATAATATGTTTGTAAATATATAGATGGAGACCTTACCAACGTCCTTTTGTTAAATTTGTAACATTATAACATGATGTATATATATATATACAAGTCTAAATTGAAAACAACGTTCAAACCTATGATTGCGTTGGATAAAAACCGCAATTTTTATACGTGTGCATGCAAAACAAATTTCTTGGTAGAGGGGTCTAAATACAGCACAAACAACATTTTCCAAAAGACCAAAAAAGTGAAAAAGTATATTTTAACAAAACGCATTTGACTAGCAGGTCGAACCGTTGAACGGATGTTCTTTAACCCTGCTGACTGCCATTGGCGATTGCCAAATAAACGGATCACAAAGATTTAACAAAATGGATCTTAACTATTAATTTAATACCAAACAGAAAACAATATACTTGCGGAAAAGGTGGTATACCGCAAACAAAAGGTGCAAAAATTAGTACACCATATCCGGATTTCGACAATTAATGTCTCTTCAGTGATGTTAGGAATCGAAACGGTATTTGGAAGGCCATATAATTTACCTCAATTTAGGATAGACTCTTGAATTTTGAAGAGTCGAAATAGGATGAACGGATCATATAAACCCGAAGGCAAATATAATACAAGCTCAAACGAAAAAATATAAACAAGTCTAAATTGAAAACAACGTTCAAACCTATGATTGCGTTGGATAAAAACCGCAATTTTTATACGTGTGCATGCAAAACAAATTTCTATATACAAGTCTAAATTGAAAACAACGTTCAAACCTATGATTGCGTTGGATAAAAACCGCAATTTTTATACGTGTGCATGCAAAACAAATTTCTTGGTAGAGGGGTCTAAATACAGCACAAACAACATTTTCCAAAAGACCAAAAAAGTGAAAAAGTATATTTTAACAAAACGCATTTGACTAGCAGGTCGAACCGTTGAACGGATGTTCTTTAACCCTGCTGACTGCCATTGGCGATTGCCAAATAAACGGATCACAAAGATTTAACAAAATGGATCTTAACTATTAATTTAATACCAAACAGAAAACAATATACTTGCGGAAAAGGTGGTATACCGCAAACAAAAGGTGCAAAAATTAGTACACCATATCCGGATTTCGACAATTAATGTCTCTTCAGTGATGTTAGGAATCGAAACGGTATTTGGAAGGCCATATAATTTACCTCAATTTAGGATAGACTCTTGAATTTTGAAGAGTCGAAATAGGATGAACGGATCATATAAACCCGAAGGCAAATATAATACAAGCTCAAACGAAAAAATATAAACAAGTCTAAATTGAAAACAACGTTCAAACCTATGATTGCGTTGGATAAAAACCGCAATTTTTATACGTGTGCATGCAAAACAAATTTCTATATATATATATATATATATATATATATATATATATATATATATATATATATATATATATACAAGTCTAAATTGAAAACAACGTTCAAACCTATGATTGCGTTGGATAAAAACCGCAATTTTTATACGTGTGCATGCAAAACAAATTTCTTGGTAAAGGGGTCTAAATACAGCACAAACAACATTTTCCAAAAGACCAAAAAAATGACAAAGTATATTTTAACAAAACGCTTTTGACTAGCAGGTCGAACAACGGATGTTCTTAAACCCTGCTGACTGCCATTGGCGATTGCCAAATAAAATGATCACCAGAAGTAACACAATGAATCTTAAATATTAATTTAATATCAAACAGAAAACAATAAACTTGCGGAAAAGATGGTATACCGTAAACAAAAGGTACAAAAATTAGTACACCATATCCGGATTTCGACAATTAATGTCTCTTCAGTGATGTTAGGAATCGAAACAGTATTTGGAAGGCCATATAATTTACCTCAATTTAGGATAGACTCTTGAATTTTGAAGAGTCGAAATAGGATGAACGGATCATATAAACCCGAAGGCAAATATAATACAAGCTCAAACGAAAAAATATAAACAAGTCTAAATTGAAAACAACGTTCAAACCTATGATTGCGTTGGATAAAAACCGCAATTTTTATACGTGTGCATGCAAAACAAATTTCTTGGTAAAAGGGTCTAAATACAGCACAAACGTCATTTTCCAAAAGACCAAAAAAGTGACAAAGTATATTTTAACAAAACGCATTTGACTAGCAGGTCGAACAACGGATGTTCTTAAACCCTGCTGACTGCCATTGGCGATTGCCAAATAAAATGATCATCAGAAGTAACAAAATGGATCTTAAATATTAATTTAATATCAAACAGAAAACAATAAACTTGCGGAAAAGATGGTATACCGCAAACAAAAGGTGCAAAAATTAGTACACCATATCCGGATTTCGACAATTAATGTCTCTTCAGTGATGTTAGGAATCGAAACGGTATTTAGAAGGCCATATAATTTACCTCAATTTAGGATAGACTCTTGAATTTTGAAGAGTCGAAATAGGATGAACGGATCATATAAACCCGAAGGCAAATATAATACAAGCTCAAAAGAAAAAATATAAACAAGTCTAAATTGAAAACAACGTTCAAACCTATGATTGCGTTGGATAAAAACCGTAATTTTTATACGTGTGCATGCAAAACAAATTTCTTGGTAAAGGGGTCTAAATACAGCACTAACAACATTTTCCAAAAGACCAAAAAAGGGGGAAAGTATATTTTAACAAAACGCATTTGACTAGCAGGTCGAACAACGGATGTTCTTAAACCCTGCTGACTGCCATTGGCGATTGCCAAATAAAATGATCATCAGAAGTAACAAAATGGATCTTAAATATTAAATTAATATCAAACAGAAAACAATAAACTTGCGGAAAAGATGGTATACCGCAAACATTGTCAAAAAAAAAAAAAAAAAAAAAAAAAAAATTATTGTTTTCTGTTTGATATTAAATTAATATTGAAGATCCATTTTGTTACTTCTGGTGATCATTTTATTTGGCAATCGCCAATGGCAGTCAGCAGGGTTTAAGAACATCCGTTGTTCGACCTGCTAGTCAAATGCGTTTTGTTAAAATATACTGTCACTTTTTTGGTCTTTTTGGAAAATATTGTTTGTGTTGTATTTAGACCCCTATATATATATATGTATTTAGACCCCTCTAACAA
Source organism: Mytilus californianus (assembly GCF_021869535.1). NCBI lineage: Eukaryota > Metazoa > Mollusca > Bivalvia > Mytilida > Mytilidae > Mytilus > Mytilus californianus. Next base: position 21,889,214 of record NW_026262679.1, on the reverse strand, counting down.
GAAATTTGTTTTTGCATGCACACGTATAAAAATTGCGGTTTTTATCCAACGCAATCATAGGTTTGAACGTTGTTTTCAATTTAGACTTGTTTATATTTTTTCGTTTGGGCTTGTATTATTTTTGCCTTCGGGTTTATATGATCCATGCATCCTAATTTGACTCTTCAAAATTCAAGAGTCTATCCTAAATTGAGGTAAATTATATGGCCTTCCAAATACCGTTTCGATTCCTAACATCACTGAAGAGACATTAATTGTCGAAATCCGGATATGGTGTACTAATTTTTGCACCTTTTGTTAGCGGTATACCACCTTTTCCGCAAGTATATTGTTTTCTGTTTGGTATTAAATTTTTAATTAAGATCCATTTATTACACCTTGTGATCCGTTTATTTGGCAATCGCCAATGGCAGTCAGCAGGGTTTAAGAACATTTGTTGTTCGACCTGTTAGTCAAATGCGTTTTGTTAAAATATACTTTTTCACTTTTTTGGTCTTTTGGAAAATGTTGTTTGTGCTGTATTTAGACCCCTCTAACAAGAAATTTGTTTTTGCATGCACACGTATAAAAATTTCGGTTTTTATCCAACGCAATCATAGGTTTGAACGTTGTTTTCAATTTAGACTTGTATATATATAAAAACCGCAATTTTTTTACGTGTTCATGCACACAATTTCTTGTTAGAGGGGTCTAAATACAGCACAAACAACATTTTCCAAAAGACCAAAAAAGTGAAAAAGTATATTTTAACAAAACGCATTTGACTAACAGGTCGAACAACAAATGTTCTTAAATCCTGCTGACTGCCATTGGCGATTGCCAAGTAAACGGATCACAAGGTATAGTAAATGGATCTTAACTATAAATTTAATACCAAACAGAAAACAATAAACTTGCGGCGAAGATGGTATACCGCAAACAAAGGTGCAAAGATTTTTTGTACACCATATCCGGATTTCGACAATTAATGTCTCTTCAGTGATGTTAGAAATCGAAACGGTTATTGGAAGGCTACATTATTTACCTCAATTTAGGATAGACTCTTGAATTTTGAGGAGTCAAAATAGGATGAACGGATCATATAAACCCGAAGGCAAATATAATACAAGCCCAAACGAAAAAATATAAACAAGTCTAAATTGAAAACAACGTTCAAACCTATGATTGCGTTGGATAAAAACCGCAATTTTTATACGTGTGCATGCAAACAATTTCTTGTTAGAGGGGTCTAAATACAGCACAAACAACATTTTCCAAAAGACCAAAAAAAGTGAAAAAGTATATTTTAACAAAACGGATTTGACTAACAGGTCGAACAACAAATGTTCTTAAATCCTGCTGACTGTCATTGGCGATTGCCAAATAAACGGATCACAAGGTGTAGTAAATGGATCTTAACTATAAATTTAATACCAAACAGAAAACAATAAACTTGCGCCGAAGATGGTATATATATATATTTACGACGTTGGGCTATGCCAGGTCAACCCCGAGGAAATAGTTTCTGGTTAAAACTTCAATGAACTCAATATAGATACAATAGTTCGATAAAGTCGTAAATAATGTCATGGTGACGACAGTTATTGGAATTTTTTTCTGGTGACTTAGCCCAAAAATCTCTGTTGTTAGTTCATTCCCAAGTTTCTCATGAACTGTTTAATCCGTAATGTTATTAACACTGTTAGACATTTTGTGTTCTATTAACTAATGTATATGATTGCTTTACGATGTTGAGCGAGAGGAGTGGCATATGTGGTTTGTACTATCTGCATGACTCACATACATGTTATAGTTGTACTAGTATATCTATATACATGGTTTTATATAGTTAACAGCCATCCAGATCTACGAAGAATTTCTTTTTATCTCGGACATGTCAATGCCATGGTGCCGGAATGAGACGTAATATATTTTCACTGGAAAAAAGGAACGAATTAAACTCTCTTAACCTACAAATGATAAAACGTCGAGTTCGAAATGTTGGAACATACATAACATTCACAGAAAGAAATGCAGTTAACCTTTAACAATAGTGTAAATGGTTTTGATTTCTCCATTTCGTTGCGAAATATAAAACAATTTTGGTTTTTTGCTTCAGTATTTATTTGAAAAGCTGCTGAAAATTTACATTCTTATCATTTATTTTTTTTTTCAAATTATTTTGTTATTTCTATTGGGATCATCCCGATGATATCACCACCTGACCAGCCTGTTGATGCAGAAATTCTTAACCAAAAATACACAAATGTGAAATGATCCTTTAAATACAACATCTTTTGTGGAAAGTATTATATTTCGCTTCATAAATATCCCTTTTTATTCGAAACTGTAGTTTTGATTTATTTTCCTACATGAAGAATTTACTGATTTCTGATCTTATTAGTAGTATTAACCTACAGCGTTATTGGTGTTTTATAATGCATGTAAATACTGCTTCTAGCTGCTAATTGCTGCCACAATGAAATTTATTTAAAAAATTAGCATCGATTTGTAGTGAAAACAGTTTGAAATCATCTATAAAAGACTCCGTGTAGTCTTGAAGTTAATGTCTATTGAGGGAATTCTATAATGACTGAATTAGATTAGTTATCAAATTACAAGCTGTTTTACAAAACAAACGTCTTGACTTATTTGTTACAACAACAAATTTAATAAATTTACTTCTCCAAACACCAATCTAGAGCATCTTGTGATTATGTCCCACAGTTTGTTACAATAACGTCCAATTTGTGTCCAAATCAATTTAAGATGTACATAACATTTGATTGCACGAGTCTGATAATCTCAGGACAATACACAGGGCATTACAAAGGCTTAAAACAATCCTTACTCGTCATTTATCATGTATTTTGCCGATATGACAGTAATTGTTTCCTATGGCCGCTTAGACAAAAGAAAATCGATCGGAATGAAAGGCTCATTCACGGTAAAACGAACAATGAACTGCATCCGACATCATCTTTTGTTTATTTACTTACACTTCATTGTTTGGATATAAATATGAATAATATAACGCCTGATTGAGCTTTTCGTTGAAAATGAGCTTTGACCATCAGAGTCAAAATTGGAATAACGATACACAATGGATAGAAAAATTCCACATCTTTTCCTATTATAGAATTAAAAACAGGCAGAATACTGTATCATGTTACAAGAAAGGTTTTATCTGTTTGTCTTCTTTTAAAGAACAATATTCCTTTGAGCTCAGTATGGTTCATCAAATCAAATTATTATATCAGTATGGAAGAAAATTCCAATTGTTGCAGGCAATTCCGTTAGATATTTATAAAATTATAATTCTGATTAGTGTAAACTGGAAATAGTGCTTCAAAAAGAACACAATGTTCTACTATTTGTTATCTTCTCTGTCCCTTTTTTGAGTTTTGAGTAATATGAGTACGGCTAAATTTTGAAGAAATTTGTCAAGTAAATCCAACTTGTACAAACAATGCAAAATTCCGAAACAAGTCTTCAATGTTGGTTTTCATTTGCTAAATGTATTGTTTTCTTCTACCTTACAGTTGAACCACAAGAGCCAAGTTTTGATGTTCCATTATTCAACATCACAGCAAAAGCTGGGGAAACAGCCATTTTACCATGTTCTGTACAACAGTTAGGTAAACACTGGGTATGTTTAATCTAAGAATGACATGTTAGAAGCATTTATTTTGACCGATTCATAGAAAATATGAATTGGTGTTTCAATAAAATGATATATTAAAATAAAATTCTTCAATAATACCAGGCGGCAAACAGTTTTCATTTTTCCTTTGGTTTCTTCCGCCTATTTTTCTATCTAGTTGAATAGGAAAACATGGTATCTTAAGCTTTCCATTCTTTTTGAGAATTCCCGGTTTAGTTATGCCTCATACGAATGAAAATAAAAATCGACTAGAAGATGATCACAACTGATTCCCATAAGAATGCCCACGGCATGTTATAAAATGGGTCCACCAAACCTAATGAATATGATGTTACGATTGATTGATTGATTAATTCAATTTTGTTTGTTTAACGTCTAGTTGCAAATTATTGATAAAGAAATCAAGCATCTTACTATTTTCAGTTTCAGATATATTTTTGCTTGATCGCAGTATCGCAAATTATTTCCCTTCCCTAAGATATTTGTTTTTATCTATGTTGCCATATTTTTATGGAATAAAAGACATATTCTTTGAATCTTTCTTCAAGTTTTAAACGAGGTTTACTTGTGTTAAGGGCTAAGAAAAGTGTATGTTTTATATTGTTGCAAGAGGAGATGCACTTAGAAATACAATCTGCTTTTAACTTCTAGGTTAACTTTACACAATTATGGTCTATATTCTGTCTTATTTTAAAATAATATCTGTTGATGCCTCTTATTAAATTCAGTGACCATCGTAACTATAGCAAGAACATATGCGTGAAATAGCAATGTTCTAAGTTTGTCTACAGTTCTCAGTGTACTAGTATGTCGTCTTGTCATTGACGTTTTATGACGTGTTGCAGTCACTAAAAATATATTCTCAACATAAAGTAAAAGAGTAGAAATAAAATAAATAATTGATTAGTTTGCAAAATGGGAATTTTGAGGAAATATTTTAATAAGACAGCAAGGCAATGATACGAAAATATATCCTGAGGTCAACATATGATTTTTAAAAATAGACATGTATATCATTATACTAAGTTACAAGACCCCTTCTTTAGCTAATGGCTTAGTGTTAACATGTTACTGTTAGTTTGGACTAGACACATTTTGATTGGTAAAAAGACTATTATTGAATCTTAACCGGTGATATAGATATAGGCAAGTGCTGTTGCTGTCGTTTGTCTTCTTAAGATCAGGTTCCAACTATAACATTATGTAATGTTAATTAATCAAAAAATAAAAATCTTAGCAAACTACTTTTTCCAACAAATCTGTTAAATGAAAAACTACTTCTTTTGTTTCTATTGAAAGACCATGGATGAAGAAAAAGTCGGATATACTTATCCGCCTTTTAAAAGATGAAAACGAATTAATAAATTGGAGTATGATTCATGTACCATCAAAATTGCGGATTTTCGAAGTTATATTTAAGGTTCACTTCGATTGCATAAAGGTTCTTAATATTCCTATTAGAATCAATACAGTTCACCACGGCCCTGGTCTATTTTAGATTTTCAATGGTTGATTAATTTTTTCGAACATTTTAACCCTCACTTACTTGTACGGTGTGGGTTAGAATTTAAGCATTCCATTCAACTCGTTCTGATATCTCCAAAGTACCATGGCTGCCATGATTTATTCCCTAATTTCGAATTACTTTGATTTAAATGTTGAATACCATTTAACTTGTTTTGTGCGGTTTTGCTGGTTTTAAGTGTATATAGTTCGTTGATTGCAATACTAGTTTTCTTTGATTAAACAATCACTTAAACGCAAGTGACAGTTGTTGAAAACATTTTGTCCAGCACTTTTAGGTGTTTATTTATATAGCTGTTTACAATACAAAACACTCCATGTAACTTACAAAAGTACATTTTGCCCAGCATTTATAGGTTTTTATTTCGATGTTTTCTTAAGTAATACTCACGTCTTGTTAACATTTACTGTTCAAGTTTGATGATTTTGATGAAACAAAAAAGTCAAAAGTAGACTTACTAGAAATGAAACTGAATGAATCATACATTTGTTTTAAACATACGACCATTGATACGTGATTAAGAGCCATGAAGTCAGTTATGAAATCATGTTTATGGTTGATGATCATTCTATAAGGATTGCATAAATCGTTTATTTTGCAGATATCAAATATTAAATGAATAAATTTATGAGGAGGTAAGATCTCATTTCAATATTTAGGCTTGGTTTCCTTTTCTCTATTTACGCAATCGACTTCTCCATTAATTTGATATTTTGAAATTTATTAACACGGGGAATACTTTGGTAAACTCACCACTTTCTTACTGTCAAAACATACAGTAACTCAAAGTTAATATTCAATCAAACGGACACTTAAATCGATGGTAAGTCATATATTAATCAAGTCAGCTAAGCTGGAATGGAATAATTTTCCTCTTTTTGTTTGCCTTATTCTGAAATATTGCTTAGTGAATGACATTTGAGGCATTTAACTTCAACTGTACATTAAATGAAAAATAGGTAGTCTTGTTTCCATTTCCACGAAGTAATTTATATTTTCAATTTTAATAAATCGTGTGTAGTTGTCATGTATGTTTCAGTTAACCAATTAAGTGATTAAGAATATGCATTTTGAAAATGGCAAGTCTAATATCAACTAAAATTGATTTCCTTGACACTAAGATAAAGTAATATTTCCTCAACTCCTCAAATACCACAAAAGTAACGACAGTTTAACATATAGCAGTAACAGGCTCTGTGCTGTTCAAACTTTGTCAACCGATGAGATAAAATCAAGCGATAATAATTCAAACTTTGTCAACCGATAAGATAAAATCAAGAGATATAGATATATATAAGAAGAATTGGTGTCATGAAAAACATTTTTGACTTCACCACCGGAATAATAGGAGTTCTTGAGACTAATTTATTATGTTTTTGTGCTATATACGTGTTAAGACTATTGGTTGTCGTTGACCGTTTTCGGTCATGGCCTTGTATGTCTTTCGAATTAAATTTTTTCATTGAAATCATAGATACTTCAAACTCAGGAAACATGTGCATTTGTTTTGTTTTAGAAAGAGAAATAATGTCGTGTTCGAAATTACACTAATTCACAATAAAATTAATAAATGCCGATAATGTTAGTACGCTGAACTTCCAATGATAATGATTTGTGTAACTCCTTGGGCAGGTCTTTTAAATGCAACTGTTTTAACAATGGTCACTAACTGTGTATCATTTTCCCTAATGTATTGTTATTTCATAAAAAGTGGAATACTCTTAATCAAAAAGTATTGTAAAAGGGTATGAGGAAAAAACTGAAGCTAGAAGAGAGGCGAAAAATACCAAAGGGACATTCAAACTCATAAGTTGAAAATAAACTGACAACGCCATGGCTAAAAAAGTTAGAAACCAACAGACAAACAATAGTACACAAAACACAACATAGAAAACTAAAGACTGAGTAACACGAACCCCACCAAAAATTGGGGGTGATCTCAGGTGCTCCGGAAGGGTAAGCAGATCCTGATCCACATGTAGAAGTGCACAAGTTCTACGATAACAGCCACGATCGATTGTTTGATCGTTACATACAGTGTCGATATAAAATAAAAAGATGTTGTATGATTGCAAATAAGGCAACTATCCAACAGAGTCCAAATGAAATATATTAAAGCAAATATATGTCACCGTAAGTCCTTCAACAATCAGCAAAGCCGATACCGTATATAGTTAGCCATAAAAGGTTCCGATATGGCAAAATGTGGAAAAAAACAAAAAAACCAAACGGCCTGATTGAAAAACAATGAACGAAAAACAAATATAATAGCCAGAAACCAACGACGACCACTAAATTGCTGGCTCTTGACTTGGGTCAGGCACGTATAGAATTAGAATGTGGCTTGGTTAAACATGTTTGTGAGCTCTCAACCCTCCTATAAACTGGGACAGTGGTGCACAACATAAACAAAAACTGTATCAAAATCACTTTGAAATGGCTGGGCGCAGTAGTTTTGCACGACACATAACATGTTCCTCATGTTGACCCTGTTATAGATTCGACAATTCCACTATGGTCCCTCTGATAATATTATTTGTTTGTCTGGTTCCCGGCCGTAACACATACTAATTGATATACATAGCAATAGATGCTTATTCTGCTGACAGACTGGAACTTATTCTTTTTAAGAGTAAGCTTGATTTCGATTGTTTATACCTCAATGTTGGAAAAATGACAGGTAGAAGATACAAACACACAATGTTGAATAATAAAGTATCAGACCCACGAAGGTGTCATTACTGATTTTTTTTTCATTTTGCATATTTTTTTTTACAGTAGTGCTAGGAAAAAGAAGAAGAATAAATAAGACTAGACATAACGGTCAAAATTAAAAGAAATAACATTTGATGAATAATTAAAGACAGAAATTGATTGTATGAGATTACAGGCAATGTGTTGTCGATATATCTAAGTTCTGATTTTTTATGTTTCATTTGTAAATATTCTCTAAACAAATAATGAATTATTACAGGTAGCATGGTTAGACCCAAGAGAAAAGGTGTTAACAGCAAGAGACCAGCGCATTATATCAGATGCGAGGATAAGTGTAGAACGACCGTTCAAAGATGACTGGAACTTGTACATTAGAGAGGTTGAACATTCTGATGCCGGAAAATATATGTGCCAAATAAATACTCACCCAGTCAAAATTAAATATGTTATGTTATATGTACATGGTAGGTAAATATATGTGCCAAATAAATACTCACCCAGTCAAAATTAAATATGTTATGTTATATGTCCATGGTAGGTAAATATATGTGCCAAATAAATACTCACCCAGTCAAAATTAAATATGTTATGTTATATGTCCATGGTAGGTAAATATATGTGCCAAATAAATACTCACCCAGTCAAAATTAAATATGTTATGTTATATGTACATGGTAGGTAAATATATGTGTCAAATAAATACTCACCCAGTCAAAATTAAATATGTTATGTTATATGTCCATGGTAGGTAAATATATGTGCCAAATAAATACTCACCCAGTCAAAATTAAATATGTTATGTTATATGTACATGGTAGGTTTTTCTTCAATTGTTAAAGGATAACCATAAGTCAAAGTATATTACATGTATAATTTGTTTAAGTATTTTCAGTATTCTAGTCAAAAGCACATTTTCCCTACTTTCCAAGTCTGCTTAAATGTTAGAAGAAGATAAAATATGATTATAACTTCAATTTGGTTGAAGGTGTACAAAATGAAGACTGAATAAAGTTTAATTTCTATTTTTCGAAGTTGTTACTGCTTTAACTTTGGCAGATGAAATAATTATTGGACATTATACACGTCGTTTAAAACAAATCTAGAACTTATAATAAATCTAATTATTTTACTTAAAATGATGAGTTGCGTGTTACATTTTAATTTAAGGTCATTAGTTTTATCATTAACATTACTTTACTTTAATTGTTCGTGCGTTACATATACATTATGACATAATATCATATCATAAACGTAAACAATATTCAGTGGCAAGCTCGAAGGACTCCTGTCAAAGTTTATATTCGCCATCAACGATTCAATTTTAACAGGTTTAGGTACTTAAAAAGTTTTTCTTTCTTTTTGCTTTACAGGAGAGTTTGTCCAATTTTCAGGTGAATTAAGTATTAATGCGTTTAACAAGTTATATAACATAAAAACATAATTGGTTTATATAGAAATCTACAAAAATGTGATTAATGTCAGTTAATATAGAAGTTTTTTATTCCTGTTTTTTCTATTTAAGAACCTCCAAGGATTATTGAGGAATCATCAACTAGTAAGAAAACAGCAAAAGAAGGTGATACCGTGCAACTGTTTTGCAATGCAACAGGAATTCCTGAACCAACTGTCACGTGGTACAGACGTAGGTCTGATATAAATCATCCAGCAAAAGAAGGTAACCAAGGATTAGTTGATTGAATTCTCTTTTTGTATAACTTTAAAGTATAAAGATGAGTGTTAACTTTAAAGTAGTCTATTCTCTGTTTTTCTATTTCTATTCCGACCTTCAGTGTGTCTGATAAGAGTTGTTCCAGAGAAATTGTAGTGATCGCTACAATCAGTATCAAACATTTCTGAATTCAACAAGTTTTGCAGCAATGCTGCGAGGCAGACATTAGAGATAAGTATAGCTTTCCGATGGTTCGTTCACCTGTACTTCACATCCCCTTTCAAGAATTGGTTGATCCTGGCTGTGTCGCAGTTTTTTTTTCTCTCTTTTCTTTTCTACATATCACTTTGAAGCCTGTCCACACTGAGGTTGTCGGTTCGATCCCTCACACGAGGCAGGTGCATCCGACTCCACACTTAATGGACTAAGATTGTCAGTTGTTTATCTACTGAAGATCGGGTTTTCACTCCGGGCACTCCGGCTTCCTCCACCAATAAAAACTGACCGCCACGAAAAAGCCTTTAGTGCTGAAGGTCGTTAACACCAATCAATCAATCAATATACAAACATCCTGTCTTACTACTCCGTCGATCTAATTGCCGGTGGACTGTTAGCTCGGAATGTAACATCAGTTAGTGCTTCAGAACTGGCATTATATCAAAGATTTATCTTATTAAAGTTTCAGTTTGTAAAGAACAGTCTATAAAAACTAAAGGCCTTTACATTCTAAACATTCTTTACAACTAGTCACATAAAAAAGTTGTTGATTTATAATTAAAGTATGAAGGCATAAACAAAAATACCGAACTCCAAGGTAAATTCGAGAAGGAAGAAGAAAAAGTTCATACAAACTGACAATAGGTTAAGGTTGATGGGACAATAATTGGGATCCAGCAGCCAATACTTTGTGAACATAAACCACAGACATACAACACAACTGACTAAAAATTCAAACAAACATACGTACAAATAAATCTAAGAAAGACGCCAACAGAAATGTCATTAATATTGTCGATAAACGGCTAAGAAATATTAGGTCTCATGGTAAACGTAAAAACCGTAATCTACGTATTTAACATCGTATGAATTATACACTTGCTGATCTGTTATCTATATAAAATATATAAAAAATATTGTTCAGTGGTTGTCGTTTGTTGATGTGGTTCATAAGTGTTTCTCGTTTCTCGTTTTTTATATAGATTAGACCGTTGGATTTCCTGTTTGAATTGTTTTACACTAGTCATTGTTGGGCCCTTTATAGCTTGCTGTTCGGTGTGAGCCAACGCTCCGTGTTGAAGGCCGTACTTTGACCTATAATTGTTAACTTTTTACACATTGTGACTTGGATGGAGTGTTGTCTCATTGGCACTCATACCACATCTTCTTATTTCTATTGTAGTTGATAGTACATACAGTATATAGTACACACTCTCTCGATAAAGTACAAATGAAGTTAAATATAAAAAACCCTCTTGCAGTCGAAATGCACCTCTAGACCCACATGTATCACGAACGACCAAAGCCAAAAAAAAAACCCCGATAGCTGGATGAATAAAAACCGAGTCGCGTCAAGAGTCATACGACCAAAAAGAACATAATAGGACAAAGACAAAAAAAAGAGGAAAAACTGTAAAGTAAATAAAATGATACACAACTTTAGCACCGAGAATCTATAACGTAAGACCATATTGTATTATTTGTGAAGAACACACTGAATGTTCATCTATCAGGTCTTGGTACTTTCCGATGCAGATAATATTTAAAAATTAAGATAGACTCTTTCAGTTCTATCATTCTTTAATGATGTATTGTCTTCCATTGTTTGTAGTTGTGGTTTTGATTTCGATTTTCGGCATGTTACACAAATTGCAACAACAGAATTATGAGGAATAACGACTAAAATCGACACTACATGAGTTTTACGGTCACAGTCACGAATTTGGTTGACCGATACGATACGTTTGTGTCTCACTAGTGACATGTTATTGCAGTCTTATATCTATAGATACATGAAAAGTCGTTTAATCTGTAATTTTAAAGATTGTGTTTTATTCCCGACTGTGACATTTTGGCTGAGTGTGGAATCACATAGCAGGAGATTCGACCCTGTCGACAAAACAGGTCCCGCTCTTTTTGAAGTTCATGCGATACATTAAGTTGAAGGAACATATTTTTTTTTAGATTTCTTTCCATGTGATTATCATTTTATCATTTGGTATTCTATTGAATAATTTGTTGTTTCATGACAACAGGAATGGAATTGTACTAAAATCTTTTGAAACTGATCAAACGTAAAGTCAGGAATAATTTTATATGTCTCGTAATGTTAAAAAGAGGGGAAAGATACCAACGGGATATTCAAACTCATGTGTCGATAATAAAAGTGACGTAAAGACAAACTGACTACAAAACACGACAAAAAAGCTATAAACTGTTAATGGTGACTTGGACATTTAGTATTTATGTCGGAAATTTGACAATTTCTTTCGAATTCATCCTCAATTTTGATTGGTGTGAGTGATATAATGCTTGTCCATTATTTAAACAAATAACCTATGAAACGATTTCATACGCACAACACATGTTTAAACTAAGCCTCACTATCACATATCATATTTGAGAACTAGGAAGGCGTAAACAGTACGACCAGAACTGTTTGTAGGTGCCTTGCTCCAAAACACAGTATTTAACCTATAGATGTAAATACTTATTTTGTTGTATAATTGTATTATCGTTGTAATATGTTTTGTTTTTATGTTTACCCCACATCTTCTTATTTAAACAAAAATCTAGAAAATTTAAAATTAGAAAGCAAATACTTAGTAGCATGTAGATCAATGTATAAAAAGACATTATGCTTACCTTTATAAAACAAACTTATCAAATATACAAAGCTTACAGTTTTGTACGCAAGACGCGCGTTTCGTCTACAAAAGGCTGATCAGTGACATTCAAATAAAAAAAAGTTAAAAGGCCGAATCAAATACGAAGTTGAAGGGCAATGAGTACCCAAACTCCTTAATTATCTCTTTATTATCATTATATTCTAAACCCTTGACCGCTGTGACATTTGAATCTTTTTAAAGTTTTCATTCTTTTCCAAGAACTATATTATTTGATATTGTCAAATTAATGAGTTCTGGCTATTCCTTTATGATATTCCAGACGTTTTACTCATAACAATAACACTGCAATCAGTATCAGTATTATTATTCTATTACTACTTATATAAGTACATACACAAGATACTATTGTTTTCATTAATATTTTTCTTTCGATTGCATTAATGAAATTAGTATGTTTCGTATATTTAGTTGTTGATAAGAAAGTTGCACTTTTAATACTTAGTAATACACATAACATTTCGTTAAAGGGAAGTTCTGATGTATATAAATCGGAAGATTATAGTATTGCGTCTAATCTTTTTCAAATTTTTTAAGGATGATAAAATACTTGTAATAAACGGCAAGTCCTTTCACAGACTGATCGATTGGTTTTTGATAATCAAAGCATGGTTCGATTGGTCCCAGTTCTTTATTGGTTGAAATTAAATTATGATGACAAATGTTTTTGCCGTCCTCAGATTTTGTTAATGTGAAGTTGTTTAAAAAGATGAAAGTGCCTCATTTTGTTTCTTAGAAAAAAGAAACAATTTTTTTAGATCACTGATAACTTATCGAGAAAAAAATTCATAAAATAATCATATTTCACGTCAGCATATCGTGGGATACGATATTGCTTCAATTTAGATAGTGAAATTTTAAATATTGGACACACCGGAAAGCCTCAACTTTATCTATCTCGAAAGAAGAAAAATCGATTTTGATTAATTACAATAGTAGTATCTAAATGTAAATATTTAATTGCACTTTATAATTTTTTCAGTTCATGGTAAAAATTGTTACCCGCTAATAAAGCACAATCTATTATGATACTGAATAATTAGTATAGTACTGTTCATGATTTTTGCAGTTGTTGGTCAGAATGGAGAAGTACTAATAATATACAACATATCCCGCTATTGTGAAGATTTATATGAATGTGTAGCAGTAAATGGTATACAACCAGCAGCAAGTAAAGAGATTAAAGTTGTTGTGGAGTGTAAGATTTTTGACATTCTAAAATCTTATTGTGATCATATTTAACATATAAACACAGATGAAATCAGAAAAATAAATAAATAAATGAAACAAAAGGGACATGTGATGGAAAGATATTTGATATCGTTTAAAATTATATCATGGACAATAATAAACAGAACGAATTATAATCCTTATTAGAGAACTTTACAATATACATATAGTTTGTAAAACAGGCGTAAGACTACACGTATAAAAATAACTTAAGAAAGGACATAAAAAAAGTAAAAATAATACCAATCAGAGTTATCTTTCTTCTTATTAAAATCTGGTTATATTTTTAAAATTCAAAGTCTAATGTAAAATTAAACATCGCACTTGCAATATCAAGAATTCTCTATTTCGACATTTTCAACTGAAAATTTGAATTAATCACACCACAAATACTGAAGGACACTGGAAAACGGGTTATTACTTTATCATATTAAAAACAATAATATACCACAACAAATGAAAATTACACTTAGTATATTCCTTGCGTCCGAAGCGATTTCCCGGAATTACCTTCAATAGGTATAGTCAAACATAAACATTCAAAGCCAATGTTGTATAAATACACAGAAATGTTAAAAGCTAAATGACAAAAAGGGATCTAAAAGGATTAGCCAAATTCACAAATGGCAACTTTGACTGAGGGATTTGAAATCTTAGATTGTTTATAATGTTTGAATTTATCAACAGGGAATTTAAAAAAAAGGTATGTTATAAATCATGTCAGTACTAAAGCACTGACTACTGAGCTCATAATACCCTCGGAGACTAATAGTCCATCAGCAGTGGCATCGACCAACTGAAATTACTGAAACCAAACTCAAAGTATTTAACCTGCTGATATGGAATCATTGCTGGCATACAATTTAATATCGGTTGCTTAACTTCTGAGAAGATTTTATAAAACAACGCCATAAACGGTACAGGAAATACATTCTTGTGCAATGCCCACAAAAAAACTGAACAGAATGTCAATGCAGAAAACAATAGAAACAATTCAGTAATAAACTATAACTATTTAAACTAAAAATTAGTCAATTGATGCATATCTTGAAAGATACAAACCACGCTATTACTCCAATTTCAACAATAACTCCATTTATGCAATGATCAAAATAGTATTGATAGATTGTTGGTTGTTTAACGTCCAGTGGAAAATATTTCATTCATGTTCAGGACGAATCAAGATACGAAGGAACATTTATAAGCTATTTGTTTTATAAATAATATAACTGTTAAACACTGGATGCGAAATACCTCTTTTATTAAATTACTAAATATGGAATCATACTTCGACAACGAATATCTATATTTGTGATAAAATCATATAAACCTTTCCCCAGTTTATGATAATTATATATCGATACTGTGTAAAGCTTTTAGTAAAAAAAAACCATGGCGATCATTGATACCTAAAAGGTCCCTGCAAACATGCGCATATCGAACAAACCGAGAAATGTACACTCCATGAGATGGAGCCAACGGAACAAAAAAATAAAACAAGGATAAGAGAATTTACAATAGGAAAAGAAATGTCTTCCTATTAATCATATATTTGGGTACTTTTTCAAGCATTTTGTTACGTGCATAGAATGGCTAATTAGTTGAACAGCAAACAAAATTAATTGGTATACATATGTCAAAAGAAATTATAAATTCCTATTACAGAAATAAAAAAAAAAAGTAATTCTATTAAGTAGTCTTTCAATTTTAAATATTTTCTTTTAATCTATTATCGTTTAAATGTTCAATATTCACATACAGCAAATGGTCCATTTATATTAACATGTATCAGTTTTTCATCGAAGTTTTTTCTGACATTGGTATCTATCATATAATGCAGTCAGTCAGAACGATCATTCATTTTAATAATGCGACACGAAAATGTTAAGTCGGAGTTCCGAACATAATGATTATTTTAATATGTTTTTAAGATAACAGTTTTATTCCACGAAACACGAAATGCTAATATATACACCTCTATATTCACAGTTTCACCAGAGATATACTTAGTTCCAAAAAGAATAAGTCAGGCAATAGGAAAAGAGACTATACTGGATTGTCGAATTACTGCCAATCCACACATATATAGTGCTTGGGTTAGGCATGAACAAGAGATAGAGAATAATTATAAATATCAAATAGAGCTGTATACAGAGGATAACAAAAATACAATAACATTAAGTCTGAGAATAAAAATGATAGGACTTGACGATTTTGGGAAGTACATATGTAGAGCTTCAAACAAACTAGGGAAGGATGAAGAACTCGTCATATTATCTGGTAAGCAAAAAACATTGAGATAAAAAAAGTGCGGTGTTCATTAAAATTACATTGAATGTACCTTAAATAAAATACAACCAGACGGAAACCCTCTCCAAAATTTCCTCATTTAATGTTGATTGGTGGAAAATGAGTTCTTGGTATTTGGTATTAAGAAATAGTTCCATTGCAACCGAATGGAAAATCATATTTAGTCATTTTGTTATTTATATTTATTGTCATCATTTTATGATTATATGAAATCGCTTGGCCAATTTTCAGTTTTCTTGTCACAAATAATGAACGTCAAGATTTTAAATAGTATCCTCTGCAAATGATTCTCATTTGATTTTATATCTTTTGGCCAATGTTGCGGCAGGGGTGGCACATAGTTACCAATGAAATCCTGTTGTAAATTGCATATTCGTCTAAAAATCTTGAAATTTACAAAAAAAAAATGCACACTCTTTGTTCTAATATTGCTAGTATCAGTTTATGTTCCACTAATGTTCTACTTTTAACATATCAATCTCGAAATAGGTCACAAAGTATTCAAGATAAGCAATGCTTCTTTGAGCCTTTAGTTTCTCTTGATATATATTTCAATTAGATTTACGTGTTTAGAACATTGGTAAACTACTGTTGTCTCGTATTTAATGTTGCTTTGGAATGCAAAAATATAAAATGTTTAAGAACATCAAAACAAAAAAATTGATTTGACTGTCATTATATTTTAGAATTAGTGGTCAGAACAGAAGCCCCTAGCACAACGGCAGATACCTTTATTCAACCGACTACAAGACATAATTATATTGATCCACATGACTCATCATGGAAAGGTGGCCATGAGGACCAGTACTTTCCCCCATGGTCGCATGGGTACCAAAATTCACCTGAAACGTATGGTAGAAATAATGGTAAGAAATACTGTTATAAGTAAGCAACACATTAAAAACATTACGGAGAAGCCAGAAATACCATTTTCGCAGTATGATCAGTCAATTTATATTCGGAGAAGAGAAATTTGTAAATGGCCGCTGACCAATAAACAATAGTCAATTATCTACTTAAACTACAATAATATTATAGATTGACATATATATAATATTTCTTATTTTAACATTAATAGTATCCCTTTTAGCAGTTTCTTTGACGAAAAAATAGTCCCCATTCAAACAAATCAATAAAATCGAAAAATTATTGATTTGAAATTAAGCGTTCAATTTTGTTTTCAAAAGATAAAGTAATTATTTGCTAACGCAAACGGATTAAATGGTCGGTGTTTCTTTCTGTTGCTCAAGAAAGGTTTTTATTTTCTATATCGTAATCTTAAACATCTGTTTAATCCTTTCGAACTTAATGAATTATTGCAGTGGTTTAAGGTGCAAAGCCACATATAAGTATCGACAAGATGTAAAATTGTTAATAACTCCTGTAACTGTAATGCAATACAAGAGAGGCGAAAGATACCAAAGGGACATTCAAACTCATAAGTCAAAAATAAACTGACAACGCTATGGCTGAAAAAGAAAACAGACCAAAAAGACAAAAACAGTACACAAAACACAACATAGAAAACTAAAGACTGAGCAACACGAAGCCCATCAAAAACTGGAGGTGATATCAGGTGCTCCGGACGGGTTATCATATTCTGCTCCACATGTGGCACCCATCGTGTTGCTCATGTAAGTACAAACCCGATGATAAGTTTTCGTTTTAGCAAAATTGAAGGGACGTATCTGAAAATGTGTCACATCATTTACCTTTACCACATAGTTAACAGTAAGAAACTATGTTCAGTGGTTTGTGGGAAAATCTGAAGAGATTTGTATCAACATCATCATATACTTTCTAAAAAAATACATTATATCTAAAGTTCATGCATTTAAAAAAAAACAAAAAAAAAAAAACCAACAGGCATGACTGACGGACGGATGGATGGACAGAAAAGGTATATCACAAAATATATAAGCTGTTTATGGAAAAATAAAAAGAGGTTTTAGAGGACGATTAAGTACTAAGGTAAATTAATCATTATGATCTAACAGATGACAACCGCATAGTGACAGTAATGTGATTATGTGTACGTCCTCCGTTTGCATCATAGATCTGCAACTCCTGCTTATTAAAGGCATTTGTAGGTTACCGATGTTGACATCTCATAAATCGATTAAGAAGATAAATCAAGGTAACAAACAAAAATCGAGGGAATCAATCACATGAACGCTAAAAGGAGCGATACCAGGTGTGTCGACAGGGTAAACGTCTCATGCTATTCATCTATCAACTGCCATGCGAATCCAAACTTAGTCAAAATTTCACAATTGCGAACAGGACACAAACGGTAAAATTTCAGATTAGATGACTATTCTGGTATCTAAAAATCTAAGACTTCGAAAATATGTCGCGGGAGAGTTGAGACACACACATATATTATCTTTCATTTAATTTGTGATGGTGTTGTAGTGTCTTTTGAGTCATGCTATCACATTAATCCGTTGGAGCAGTTCATAAATTTCATATTTGAATAGTTCAATAATTAATGGCATTTTAATCCTCAAGTGTGAATTCATATCTCAAGAATTTAGAGTTGCCTTACCACCGCCCCTCCCAATTTCCTTAACGTTTTGAATGGGTTTCCTAGAAACATTCACAGATCGTTCAATACATAACGAATTTAATCACCTTCTATGTTATTTATTGGTCAGATATATTTCCAGGTTTTTCTTACAAAACATTGATTTTGTGGTTGTATGGAAATAATCTTGTGACTTCTACGTGCATTACGTGTAGTTATTATACAAAAATGAGATGCTTAATGAAAAAAGAAAATCATCATTTTTTTAATTTTCTTCTTTGCAGATCGGACACAGGAGACTGGCGCACAAAACGGATCAATTGTTCCAACCAAGAATGTTATTCACGTTCTGTTTCTGTCCACTATTATCTGGTTGTGTTACTCTTTTTGAAAAAAAGTAGATGCACACAATGTGATTATAATTATGACCGATAGGATATTTGTCATGCTCATATTTTAATTCATGCAAACATGATTATGATGTATAAACGGATTAAGATAGTATGAAAGTATAAAAAATCATGTATATTTTTAAATACTTTTCCAAAATGTAGATTTGATCAAGGTGTTTCAAGTTATTATACACAATTATGTGTCATCCCGCTTTTATCATAAGACAAAACGATTTAACAACTCGTGAGATTAGGTATCAATTTCCTTTTTTCAATTTCAATACTAAAGACGAAAATTGACCAAAATCTCGATTATTTTTACATTTGAATTGGAAAACTCGAGTTAATATCAAGTGATATCCGATTCTCATTTGTTATGAAACCTATAAATAAATGTCTACAAACTTTAGGCATACTGACATAAAAAGATGTGTTCGAATGTTTTCCTATACATAAGCTTGAATTACAAATAAAATCATTTGGAATGTCCTACAAAAGTGCAACATTTTGTCGTTTTATCATTCAAATTCACAAATTAGTGACCGTCATACGTAAATTGCGATGTTTCTTTGTCAATTCAAAAGATTATGATGTGAGTACACATGTTTGTGATTATTTCTAGGTTTATGGCGTTCCTTTGCACTTCAGCACTTCTGTTTTGACATGAATTATCGTTGATATGGTTATATTTATAAACTAACTGCTTACAAAACGTATGATTTTCTATCCCAGGAATAGATTATCCAAGCTGTATTAGGCAAAACCTTTCGATGTTATTTTTATTTCGGACTATTTAACTTTTTTTATTCGAACGTCATTGATGAGTCTGTTGTAGACGGTGTCAGTGATTATTATATTACTGATCACTTGCTTGACATTTTGTGCTTTAAAATTGCCAGATTGAACAATAGTTTTTATGTAGGGATAAAATTTTGAAAGAATAAAATTAGTTTAAATGATATTTATTCGATCACAGAAAGCACATAATTGATAATGTAATACATTATCCCACAAGAAGCACTTAATAGGCAATTTAGTACATTCTCCATTTATTTTAAAATATATTCTTACTGGTTATTTCTAATATTTGTTTATATCGTTTGCGTAAATTTCTAAATGATATTGACAAAGTGAGCGCTTGCATAGTTTTCCTTTGTACCATTTGTTATCTTATTTGTTTGAAATTAAAGTGTATTTTAGGCCTATGCAACTATGAATAAAGGGTACCTGTTAATTTGCATAGTTATAAGTGCATGATACGGCGAATGTGAGAGAAAATCATTCACCAGGAAATGTTGATTAAGCTTTGATTTGTACATAAATCTGAATATGCATGATTATGTTCTTGAACGATATATAGTGTGTTATAAATGTGTATAAGAGAAAGAGAGAAAAAGATTTGCTTTTACCAATCAATTCGAAATAACCATTATTATAAATATTACGTACCCGATGTAGGTTATTTCATAAACACATGTTGTAAAAACTAAAATTATGTTTATATGTAACTATTTGTGTTTATATAGGTCTAAATCATCATTTTGTAGTTTGTCTTATATTATTGTGTTTATTGAAATTGAATTATGTCAGTGATTTTCTTTGTTGTTTCCTGTCTTGTCATAATGAGTCGCTATACGCATTGATTTCGGCAATTAACATTCAGTACATAAATTTTAGCAATTTTCTAAACATTTCAAGTAAAACTGTTTTCCAAATTTAATTATCAGTGGTCTTCATTGAGATTTTAAAAATCCCGTTTGTATTATGCTTCAAATGTTTAGATAACCTGCTTCATTACAATTCAGATGCAACAGAGAAACTAAATAACAGTATATTTTGTGCATCTATTTCCATGTCTATGTTATATTTGTTTTATTTTGTTAAGTTATTGATATTTATGAACTTTGAGGGTATAACGAATGTGATGTTTGCTTGAAAAGAACAACCAGTATTACTATAGATATATATATTATTGTTATTAACCCATTCTTATTAATTTGTAATTTTGAAAATGTACAAGTTTTGTTAAGTGTTGGTTATCAATTTACTCCTTTATGAAACCCTGTTTGCAATTTTGTTTTTTATAGTACAATGTTTGAAATGTTGAATTGCCAGACAAAATTTATAAAATATAAATTCACTTCTGTTTCAATTTGCAATTTGGGTGACAGTCGCAGCATATCTGTATAGATATGCTGCCAACCTTCCACTATACACGTGAAACTTATTTACATATTATTGACATTTATAGTACGCAGATACGTTTTAATAAAAAAGACAATGCGCCTATAATATATTATCCAAACGACACAAACACATTCAACAACAGACACGTGTTTATGCAATGAAACCTTAAATCGCCCAATATGCGCATGGATTCAGCTGACTTGATCTCATAGCCATGCAACGGGATTGAACTGCAAGTTTGAACAAATCCTTCCACGGTTAATGGAATAACAAAAGATACTTAAAAGAACGTGACATGAAAATCAATTAAAAGGGGTTGTGATCTATGGTACTGGTTTAATAGACATTTACTATTTTTAGATATATTTGTTTTTACTAATTTTGTCCAGTAACTTAGCTGAACAGTTGCTATACAAATTTCTTCAATAAAGAAAATGTTGTAATACTAGTATCTTGAATAATTTAAGATGCTTCAGACATTTGTTTTAAATTACTACCAACAGTTTTAAATAGTGTTCAAAATAACAGTGATCAAGATAATTTCTCTAATCTTGCAAACACATTTGTTTAGTAGTGTATAACATAGTTCCAGTAATGTCAACGGACGGGATAATCATTATACAATAACAAGAATATACTTAGAGTTTGCTTTATAAATTTTACGTACCCTGTAAGATTAAATACTACATATGATAGACTGGTATCCTTTCTGTTACAAAAGTACTGCTCACTCTCTCACTCGTATCTGCACAATCATCTACTTTTAAATATCAGATCTGTCTTTTTCAGTAATGATTCTCTAATGATTTCGACAATACTGCTTCATATTTCTTAAGATTTATTTCAGGGGTGATTTAGAACTGACTTTTTTCAGCATACCGTGGATTCATTATTATTCGTGGGATACCAATTTTCGTGGATTTCGTGGGTATAGGTAAACCACGCTATAAAATCAGGTTCAATCCACCATTTTCTACATTTGAAAATGCCTGTACCAAGTCAGGAATATGACAGTTGTTGTCCATTCGTTTGATGTGTTTTGTCATTTGATTTTGCCATGTGATTATAGGGACTTTCCGATTGAATTTTCCTCGGAGTTCAGTATTTTTGTGATTTTACTTTTTTTTTTTTTTAAATGTTTAACGAAGTACAAATTTTCTAAAGGCTTGTATGTAGACTTTGGTAAAACCACGAAATCAATAATCCACGAAAAAGCAAAATTTCCTCAATCCACGAAAATTGGTATGTTCGAAAAAAAAATGAATCCACAGTAGCTGAAGTATCGATTACTTAGTAATATTCCAGTACTGAGTAACTTTTATTATTGTTTGTGTCAATACTGTTTCAATACTGACATTTTGCAGATGTATCAGTAAAAAATAAGTACTGAAACAGTACTACAAAAGACAGGACAAAATCTATAAAACAAAACAGACTGACACAAAGTAGTATGCAACATTTAATTGTTATTATTTCATCTAACTATGAAACAAAGTTTCAATAGAGTGTAGACATGCAGACTGAGAGTACATTCTTGGTAATGTATTCTGTTACTTGATTTCTTTTTTAGTTTTATGTTTAAAGAATACATTATTTAGATTTCCAATAGCTTTATGAGTGATTGATTTGAATAAAATACCAATTTCAATATACATTGTTTAGACATCTTCTTACATTTATAAGGGATATATACTTCAAGGTACAAATAAACATTCGACATTGAGCGTTCCTGATGAAGGTAAATCCAGAAAAGCACGTCGGACGCATACAATTTATAAAGTGCTGTTTTCATTTTTTACAGCACTGGGTCGATACCACTGCTGGTGGACTATCACCAAAACCTGTCAACATTTTGGGTCCGGAATACTCTTCAACTTCGGACTGTATTTGGAGTTTTAAACCTTTTTGATTCGAGCGTCATTGGTGAATCTTTTGGGGATGAAACGCGCGTCTGGCGTATTAAAATTTAAGTCTGGTATCTATGATGAGTTCGTAAGACGTAAGAGGGACGAAAGATACCAGAGGGACCGTCAAACTCATAGATCGAAAACAAACTGACAACGCCATGGCCAAAAATAAAAAGACAAACAGACAAATAATAGTACAGATGACACAACATAGAAAACTAAAGACTAAGCAACACGAACCCCACCAAAAACTGGGGGTGATCTCATGTGCTCCGGAAGGGTAAGCAGATCCTGCTCCACATGTGGCACCTGTTATGCTATTAGGCCATTAAAGGTCCTTTTTATCATAAAGCTCTGCAACTGTTTCGGTTCTTGTACATCACTGGCTTTCAAATATTCGGCATTAAGCGTTCCTGATTAAAGTAAATTTAGAAAGAGTTTAGGACGCATGAAATGTTTATAGTGTTGTTTTCATTTTCTATTAGCTCTTTTACAATTTGAAAAGGGAAGCAACTTGTGTTTACAAGTTTGAAATAACAAAATCAAACTTGAAATTGGTAAATAGAATAATGAAAATTAAATGAAAAAAGTAAGAAAAGGAAATAAAGAGGAAATATTTTAAATCAAAAATTATATTGAATGATAAATCATTTTCAAAATTTGGATATTCAATAATTGGTCAATTCCACTCAAAATCAAATACAGATATCTGTTTAGAAGCATGACGATTTGCGATGCTTCTGATAAAAAAGATAATTTATTCTGTAATCGTTAGTTTTGGTTGATTAAATGAATTTTCTCGCACTAGAAATTGATTTTGAAATTTTATTTTTTTCAGAATATTGCTGTTTTAAGCATTGACTACGCCAAAAAAGTAGACAAGGCTGAAGGCTTAGTGTACGACCTGAAGGGAAATTTACTGCGTCTTCAACCGATGCTGCTATTTCGCATAGTCAATGATAAAAACAATATAACCGTCATTAGATTTGATGTTTGATTTATATAAATGACCCGAATTAGTTTGTTGTTAACTTGAAATCAGTTCATTCGGAGAACTTGCCAATCACTAAAGAGTTTGAAATGGGAAAAAATTTGTTTCCCAACTGTGTGCAATATTTTGGGTCTGCATTGCACTTCAACTTCGTACTTTATTTGGTGGTTTTAACCTTTTTGTTTCGAGTGTCACTGATGAGTATTTTATAGACGTACAAAATGTAATCCTGGTACCAATGATGAGTTTATCTCTTTGACGCATTCCCCATTTCCATTCTCAATTTTATTATGTATTACCCTGAATAAGGTATATCTGAAATTATTGGCCTTTGAAGCCGACATTCCAATAATTCTGTATTTTTACAAGCTTTTTAAGTAGCCAGGATATCTAGCGTCTTCTGATACACAGAACGGTGTAAAATATTTGCTCATTTGACTGAAGCCACTATTTTCGTTTGCTTTCCAAATTTTTTCTGAGCTATTGTAGTATCCTTTTACGTACGAGGAATCTTTTTAGGTAATGTCGAATTTCAAGCCTCCGTTTACTCAACCAATCAGTAAATATTTCATTAGACTGGCAGTTAATCTATCTAAAAAGAATTGAAGTCTCCATGTTTTAACATAAATAATAGTTTGTTTTTCTGATTTATTTTCAATTCTACAAAGTTATATCTACTGCATGTCTCTAAAAAACAATAAAAACATTAGTTTATAACTGGATTACAACAGAATAACAATAAATGACCGTACCCGTTTGGCACAGTTAAAAAAAAGCCATACTGTATAAAAATTATATATTTAAGGTAAATTGTTAGGTAAACATTTGAATCTTAAACTTAATGATTTAGCTAAAGCAAACAATTGAAAGATTTATAAAAAACAAATACATACATGTATTTATAACACGACTTTTTTTGCTAAAGCCTAACACACCTATTCTATAAATATTATGAAAAACGTTAATAGCGACGTCACAGAAGTGAATAACAATTTAAATATCCAATGACATTCTATCTTCTTTAAGTTAGTTTAGACAATATTTTTTTTTCAAAAGTTCAAAAATGTACAAATATACAACACATATATAGGGATTGGGGAAGCCGAAAACTAATATAAATCGCATCCCTTTAAACCTTCTCAATATACAAATATAGAGATGTAGTATGATTGCCAATGAGACAACTATCCACCAAAGTTCAAATGAAGTGGATAAGATTAAAGTTCGTGTGTCAAAGCTAAATTCGATACAATATATTCATTCTTTGCATATGCAGCTAAATAGGTAAAAGGGTAGTTTGTATGGACGTAAAACTAGTTAAACGCAATCCCATTTTTATCTGTACAAAGTCAGACTATATGGATCATATGTTGGTCGTTGTTGTTTGTCTTTGTTGTTGTATTTTTTATCCGGAGGAGTCGAATGTTGTTGGTAGGTGTGGTCTGTTCTACTGTGGCAATTCAGGTATCCCTTTTTATCCATTATGATATTTTAAAACTGGACATGAGAAATTTAAACAATAATATCAAAAATTAGCATTCGTTAGATTTTTTCAATTTCAACGTGAATGTTTTTATTCAAATGAAAATACATGCAAATTGATTACAATTTTATTTTTACGTTTGTAGCTTCAAAAATTAATATAAACCGGGATTTGAAGCACGCAAATTTTAAACATATAAACTTATTTATATTCTAAATTTCATACAAACTAGTGCGCCCTAATATGCAATTAAAGATATGGGGAATTTTTCAGCACAAGTCAGGATAAGGTAAAGATTTTCTATGAAATGACTGCCACTTTATTTGAACTTAAGACAAAATAGCTATAAATGCCTGAAATAGCAAAATTTAGTAAAGAAAGCAATGGGGCTATAAATTAGTGGTTTTATTCCATAAATGATTCATGATTTTTGGGGAAAAAGGTTGGCACTCGATAAGTCTATACTAACAACACAATAAGCCTTTTGAACTGAGCTTCAAGGTAAAAAAAGGGGAGGTCCATAAAAACTGACAAAATAAAACGTTACCAAACAAAGCAACGAGTGGAAATAGTTACCGTGTTCATATGGAACTCTTTTTGTCACTTTAAAATTTGTAAATCGTACAAATAGGCTTATCAGGGTAAGGCCGGCAACAGCAGAAAAGGTTGACATGATTAATTAAGTGTTTCGGAATCAATACTACACCAACAAGTTCAAAAGGAATTAAGTAAGGTTAATAGTTCGTATTTCGAAATTTTGCTAATCTTTCCATTCTATATAGTCGAGAAAGTAAAATGCATTGACGTATTCTTGTTAGATTTTGATTTTGTGTTTGCTCTTTTAACTTCTTTAAATGTCCTCTGGTTACAGAGTGAAATGATGCAAACAAACAATCCTTGAAGTCCGTTCAAAATTGTGCTGATATATTTCAGCCCCATAAAATCCATATTTGATGTCATAAATACAAGTATCCAGGTGCCTCCTAGGATGACAGTAAGTTTTGTGTATATTAGACACATGTTCCGGTTATCAGAACGTTTAGTTACAGCTATTGCGGAACGGCGGGAAGATTCGATTCCATATAAAGCTATCGAAAAGCATATAAATGAAAAGGCAAAGCTACAAATTACTGGAACAAACAATGCATATAGAAGAGCTGTTTTATTAGATATCCAACAAAATCCATTTCCATTGTAATTTATCATTTCTCTTTGGAATCCAAAATACAAGACACTGCAAATTGTAACAATGAATGACGGAATACCCCAGCCATACAGACAATGGAATTTAAAACGCCTGTTTTCATTTCCGCCTCCTTTTATCATTGTTTTGACGAAAAATTTTCGAGCAATATCATATGAAATTACAGACATCCATGCAAATGCTGATAACCACGTCATATGATGAAATACCGCGAGAAATATTTGGACAGAACTTGGTAGAAATCTACATGTCAAATACAAAAACAGTGCTATCAGCAATGAGAATGAAAGGCAAACAAGATTCTTTCCATGTAGATTGAGTAGTCTGGGGAATGCAAAATGAAATATGATTAATACGATTAAGGCTATTACAGATATTGACGAACAAACGTAAGTAATTATTTCAAGAACGAACTTTGTGGTTTGTGTTGGGTCAGTTTGTTCTATCACACAAAGATACAATTTGTCATTCTCATCTATGAAAAAGTCATTTGCATTGATAGCCTTGCCATAAACTGTCAAAGTATTGTTAACAAACGTATACTCAGATAAGCTGTAGGTAGTGACACTTGTACAATTCAGTCGATCATCATCTGGAGTGCAGTAACTCAGATGGACAATCTGGCTATTTCCATGGCTGAAGGTAATTTCAAATCGAGTATGATACAAGTCTATAGAGTCATTCTTATTCACGTATGCTATTGCTGCTCCTGGATACACAGACACGTCATTAAACTTATTTACAAGTTTTGTTATTTTTTCCTGACATGACAGAGACGACTTATTTACATAGTTCTTAATATTGGTGGAGTTTATATAGGGTATGTTCTTGCTTATATCCTGAAAACACGATAAAATTTGAGATAACTCCTCTGAAGACGTGATATTGATTGTTGATCGTGACATTATATCGAAATCGTACTCCGATATAACCTTTGACAAATATTCACAATGATCCCTTACCCATTCGAGAATTATTTCTTCAATTTCAATCGTTTTTTGTTTTTCTGAAACTAAAAACATCTCGATGCTGTAGACATGATTTAATGAGCTATTGTTCTCAAGGGGAAAATGCGAACTGTCATTGAAATAACTTGGTGTGTCAAATTGAACACAGGTTCCATGGACTGGAATAAATCCTACTTTACATTCTAAATGCCGACAAACTTGTTTATGCACATCGTACACCATGTTATCACCACATTCAAAATTTATTTTCTGTCCATTCCACATGATCCCACTCTCAGTAATTGAGAACAACAAATCAAATCCCGGTATCAGCGATCCTTCCATGTGTCCATTATCATATGTAATACAATTTTCTTCTGTAATGTTGCTCACCCCAGGACAGGGTAAACAATGCAAATTTTTATAAGAAATTCCCAGATATTCGACAGGGTCATAGTAACTTGAACATAAAAGTTCAGTTGTTTTTCTTTCTTGGTTAAAAGCTTCGCTTGAACATTCAGCATTAGTTGTTAATAATGGGTAGCATCTTCGTGGTTTTTTAGGCAAAATTGGAATAACGAACTTCATTGAGCATCTAGCCTGTATATCGGGCAATGGTGATGTTGCATTTACGCCATTCAAGCAGTGGAGATTTGCATTCCATATAATCAGTTTTTTTATTGTAATTCCATGACAAATAGCACAAAATATATTTCTAAAGACAACATGGTCCCCAAATTTTTGTGAAACATAAATGTTTCGAATATCTGAATCATTCATAAGTATACAATTGGCCTTGATTATTTCTAAGCCATCAAACGTCTGTGGACATTTGTCAACCACCATCAATGAAAAATCTTGATCTGGTGATAGCCGAATTGTATGACACGAAGAATAATTTTTCAACAAATAGATATCTTTTGAAATTCTTATTTGCGATTCTTGAATGAAAGTGTCCAAGTCATACAAAACATTATATATTTCAGCCATGTGACTCAGACCAAACACAGATTTAAATGCATTGGCACAGCAATCTTTTAGATGTAAGCAATTTACATCACAATAACACCTATTCTCACGGCAATCCCAATCTTTACATTTGTGATCCAAAAAATGTGATTTACTTAATTCATCACCGGAAGTCGTAGTTTGTTCTTTCAATTCTCCTTTGATTGGATTCAGACCTAAGTTGCAATCACCATCACAAGTTTTTGTGAGTGTCACAGAAATTATATCCGGGGATTCTGTTCTTTTTGAAACCAAATTTGCTGAAGTTGTCAAGGAAGTGTTGTCTTTGTAATTTTGATTTGAAGTGGATACTAGGTTATCAGGAGTTGCGTCAAAAGAGATATTTTCGTCAACCACATTACTAAGCTGGTCAGAAATATTTTGACTTGAAATATGGAATTCAAATTGATTATTACTGCTAATGTTCTCTGAAAAAAAACGCATGAAAATGAGGAAGACATTCTATTACAAAGGAGTGACAATAATGAATGCTCAGTAACTCAACCTAACGCGAATATCTACTGATTAAATATGCTTATGTCAAACCTACTGTTTAAAGCATACTATGTGTTGCATATAACAGATAAAGAAATCTTGAAAGTTTTGATATGTAACAACTACCTTCTTTTCTCCTATCTATCGATGTGACTACAATTAAAGCATTCAATGTCAATTTGTGTAGCAAAGTTTATGTTCATATCGGTATTTACAAAATCTGGAGTAAAAAAAAATAAATTGAAACATTCTAGTGATCTGTGCAATCTCTAAGGGTGAGTTTGGCTTTGATGAAGTTTTGGTTTCGCCCTTCTTTGCACATCACTATGGTACATGTATGTCATTTTCTTATTTTTCTTCTTAATAAAATGTTTGTTTGAAAAAATGCCTGCGTGAAAAAAAGAGTGAAGACACCAAGGTGGTAGTTCTTGTGATTTATATCATTTAAGTCGTTATTCACAGCTTGTTGCAAAATCACATGAGTTTAAATATTCGATGTATTCTATATATGAATATTTAATGAAATAAAATATCTTTATACTGAAAAATTATGACATAATTACAGCTGTTTTGAATTTGATATCAATTAAATGTTTTTGTATAGATTTATTGATAATGAATTGTGTTTTTTCCGTGCATTTGTTTTTAATTTATAGATAAGGATAAAAAAGAGTAGCTTAACTCCGAAACATTTTATATATGTGGATGTTCCAAGTCAAGAATTTCTTGAGTAAATGGGTCTGTCTGTCTGTTCATTTGAGAATTCAAATATAAAAAAAAATCGGATAGGGTTTTACCCTGCGTCTATACTGCGATCGCTGCTGTCAGTGTAAAAGTGTATTATTGACTGTATAGAGTCCATTTATCAGTAAAATACAGAATTAAAAAACCTTTTCTTTTTTCCTTATAACAATCCATAAAGGTTTATGAAGACTTGCCAAAAACACTTTTGACAAAATTTCATAAAATTCTATGAAGTCATTGATGTGTAACAAAATTTAACCCCAGACTGTATCTTCTTGTTAACTGCAAAAATCCCAGACTATCTGCTTGCATAGTTGTTAACTGCAAAAACCGAAGTTCTTCTCTATCAGTAATATACGGAAAAAGGGAGACAAAATATTTTGAGTATTATGATATGGATACTGTCTTTTGGTCACAAAAAAGCTTCTGAATGTTTGATTAAGTTATTGATGTCTTAAAAATTTTAACCTTAGACTGATTCTAAATGTTAATTGTAAAAAAAAGTCCATTTATTTATGAAACACGGACAAATTTAAATAAAGTTTTTGCTCTAGATACTTTCTTTTGATCATAAAAAGCAGTAGAAATCTAGAGGTCAATTTACAATGTCTTCAACAATAGACAATTACCTATAAAATAAATACTATACGCATAGGCTATAGAAATTTGCTTTCAACACCAAATTCTCGATTGAAATAAGGAAAAAAAGGCCACAATATGTAAATAATAAAAACAACTGACGACGTTCCTGTTCAATCATGCCAGGTTTGAAGCACTTGCTTCCATCAGGGATCGATAGACATCTAGCAGCTCTACTGACAAATTGGTAATTTGAATAAAGTATGATACCGATGTTCATGAGCACGGTACGTGTTTCTAAAAACAAAACGTAATCGGACACGCTCCTCGAAGCAATAAATATAAAACTGTGAGAGCATTGAACCAATAAAAGCATAAACACAACAGGCGAAACCGTTTTACGGATAACTTTGAATGAGGAAGTTACGTTTTTTTTGGGTACAAATTGGATAAATTAGACACAATATATTTATTCTATGTATGCTAGTACCGAGGCACTGTCCTTTCGGATTGAAAGACCACAGTCAGAAGTATCGACCAAGTGGTATAACAAAAAGTGTATCGACATATATATGAAAATACAAATCATTTTTATTTGGTTTAATCAGTTCATTTCCTGTAGATTTTTAAATGTTGCTAGATGGCCAAGATTAAAAAAAAAAAAAAAGGAAAAGGAAAAAAACGAATGTTAGTGACTGTTATGACGAGTTGAAAAAAAGAAATTTGTAAGTTAAACTAACGAAATATAACAGTAGACAAACATGCAGAAATAAAACTTACCAAGATGTAATAGCAAAATTGTTATCAGCACCGTTATGAATTCCATGCTTTTTGACAATATTATGCTATGAACGAGCTATTGAGATTTTATGAATCCACAATCAATCAATTAAATGCATTATGATATCTTTTCACAATCGAACACCCAAATGGATTCAAATGAATTTCATTATAACTGGGTGTTGAGTTTAATTGAAACGTTTTATAATATTCTTTATCTTTTGGAATAGAGTAAATATGCTCTACTCTGGTGTTTTAATTATCTTCATAGCTTAATAAAGACGTATCAGAGTTAGTTTACACATAATAATTAGACTTTGTTCGTTGTATTTACATCCAATCAATTAAGCTATTGAAAAAACTATATTTGACTTCCATTAGGCTATAACTAACTTCCTGTGGCACGATTGTTTATGTGAAAAAACATCTCTATCTAGCATTGAATTTGTTTCAAATCATGTTTTTAGGTATTTATTGTTTATGAGCTAGATTATTGAGAATCGTGCACTTTCAAACTAAGCAGGATAGGCATCCGGGTACTTTGTTGCTTCTCAACCTATCCTAATTAAGGATGTTCTCTCCTCTGTTTAAAAACATAGATTTTTAAAAGACTGTTATACATTGATAGTATATAAATAATGGAACTTAAATAGCAGAAAAAAATGAAGGGTCAGTGTCCTTGTTTTCTTGATTTAAGCAATTGAAAATTTGGTGAGAAATGATTCTCTTTCGATTTTTCATATATTTAACATTGGCACCTTTTTCCTTTCAAAAACTATGAAAAAATACCAAGGATTTTATAAAATTTTCAAAAATGGCTTTTTTTAACAATATGTTATGAAATTGTGAAAAGAAAAATAGGGGTTAGCGGCAAAATATTTTATTGGCACTACATGAACACAACTAGAGGATTTTTAAAATATCTGACAAAAAGTCTAAAGCAAGAGTACCGAACATCCTTAAATTGACCAACGCCCACAAACTTGTCAAAGTAACTTTATACAACTTTTTTATAACACGACTTACTATCAACATCGATTATTGCAGTGTTATAATTATCTTAAAAAGTTTAATCAAAGCCTTTCTTTCCGTCTCCATGTCTGGGTAATAGGAAATAAACGTGACGAACTCAGGGGCTCTAGGAGAATAAAAAGTTCCTGCTCAAATAAATTTAAGATATTAACATTTTATTCCAACTGAAAAGAAATACTTCTTTGTGACACCATAATGAATCTTCTCGGATTTGGTTTTTATAATAAAATTTAAAACCGCGACAAACCTCGCTCTCTTCGTAACGAAATTAAAAAAATAAAGGCAATTGATTTTAGTAGTTTATTTTGATAGCACATTATCTACCAATGGAAGTTCTTTCAAAACTCAACTGATCAATATCGTTTTTTTTAACATTTAGTCGATTTTGACTATAGAGTAAGACAAGAAATTTGGACATATTGATGATCTGTTAAAAGTTGCTTTTTCATAAATATAAAAATAAGAAGATGTGGTATAATTGCCAATGAGACAACTCTCCACCAGAGACCAAAATGACATAAAAGATGAAATTGAAAAAAAAATTTTGGACATGGTAATAAAATAGCAAAAGGCCTCTTGGACGTGACTGGAGTGATGAACTTATTTACTGTTGCATGCTGACTCATGCAATGGATAACTAAGCATTTTATGGTAATATTATTCATAAAGCTAGCAAATTATTAATTATATTTCAAATCTTTCTCTTTTGCATACTATACTTACTGATAAAGGTTTCTAAGTTATTTACTTTTATTGGATATTCACTGAACTTGGGATAAGCATCAATTTGCTAAGTTATTATACTAGTATTTTGAAACAATACTAGAAAGTTCCTTTAGTTCATTGTTCAGTATAATGCCTCATATAATAAAGGACCTGAGATATAACATTATTTCAGAAAAACTTTTTCATAGATTTACAATAATTTTTTTCATTCAGTTAGACTAAAACAATTTTTTTTTCTACCTTGACTTTTCTCGTTTGATTATAAAAAACTTTAAAGCCTTTGACTTTGATTTCATAGTTTTATATGAAGAGCACTTTTGTGAAGGATCAAATAAAAAAAATATGAAAGCCAAGTATGAATAAATGCTAGAATATTTGAGGAGCTTCATAACCAAAAAGGACCTTAGTTTCTTAGTAATTTCTAAATGTTTCAACAGAGAAATTAAGAAAGGAATGCTATAAAGCATAACAGTACAGAAACACTGACTTCAAGTCTGATGACAACATTGGGGACTAACAATCCACCAGGACGGTATTGACCCAAAACTAGAGAATGAAAATATAACTTTATAAATTTGGTGACAGATAAAGCCGAAAAAGTAACTTACAAATGCACAACAAAACAAAATTATGAACATTCTATTAATTTCACCTTGTTATCTTTTGGTACTTTTTGTTGATTGCAAATAAATGAGGTTTTGTACAGATTATAAAGATAACTTTTATTAACAATTAACAAAATGTCATAATTGATCCAACAAAATGGATTTAAATAGCCAGACTGTTGATTTTTACTTAAACGTTTCATATCAATCTTTCATCAGTTAAAACCAAATAAACGTATTCTTCTTTTAAAGTGCATTTCAATAAAAAGCTCTCTGTCCCAATTCCAAAAAGATAATTAATACCTTCTAATGTATATCGAATATTTAAGGGTTTTTTTTTTTGTTTTTTGAATAGACATTCGTCAAATTTATTTAGTTATTGATAAAACTTTTGTTTTTACCTTGCTTTGTATCTTTTAATGGATTAATGAGATTTGAACATCAATAAACTACGGTTGTCTCTTATCATCTTCCTTTGGGAACTGACCAACTTCATTCATTATTATTTTCATATAAAACTTTAATATTCTAAATATTTGTATTTATACTGGAAAACATCTAGTAATTATCATTTGGAAGGTAGGGATCAGTTGAATTTTATTGAAAACTATTCTGAAAGCATGAATAAAGTAAGATGGAACTGTATACGCGCGCTTTATTTGTATAATTCGGAAGGTAGAATTTAAGTCGGCAACCACGTTTTGAAGATGAGGATTGTAGTGAGAAAGAAAAAGGTTAAGAATATAAAATTCAGAACATCTGTTAAAAGGTTAAACATTTAATATAAAATTTCTGTTCTAAATAATATATTAGCAGTTCTATTATATTTATCTGTACCAAATATTTCACAACATCAATGGTCTTTGGGGGTAAGTTGAGATATATAATTAAGGATTCGACTAATTAGCACATATACTTTTCAAGTGCTTTCTGGATTCCAGAGAAAAATACTCTACTATCATATTGTCCAAGAACTTTTCCTGAATAAAAGACAGAAACTTGATATTAAGCAATGATTTGTACCAAAACAAATTGCCATTGTGCAAACTAAAGGCCACAAATGAACTAATCAGTATCCAGATTTAGAGAAATAGTTTAAAAAATGTAAGGGACAACTAGCAAGATGTATTGACAAACTGTCTCAGTATAATATAAAACAGAGATGGAAAGTAACAAACGTCCAAAGTACTTGGCGAAATTGAGTCGTACAGTAAAGATACGTCGTATAGATCGGATGTTAACTTTTAAAAAAGAGTTACATTGTGAAGGTTGCGAGTTCTGTACAATAGCACGTGAACAATGGAAAACCTTTGAAAAAGTAGAGTGTGTTGTTCCTTCAACCCTCAGAAGAGCTAACGCAGAAGGTGTATACAACTCAAACTGGTTACCATTCTATTCCTAAAAAGAATTGCAAGAAGTAGATTTTAAAGACTTAGATTTAGAGACATTGTAGAAATGGAACGAATTTGAATATGAACGATCTTAATTAAGGCTTCAATATAGTAATTATATAAGCAAATAGCTAAGTGGTTCAATATAACCCTATACTGCAAAATGTATTTGAAATCACTTGTTGAAAACAACATAAACAAGAAGCCAGCAAGCGCCCCTAGAAATAAACTAGAGCAATACAACGATTGTTTTCAACTTCAGCGCATCCAGGTTGACATCTTAAAGCCTCTTCCGTTCAACAAATTAGAAAATAAATACTTGATACTAATAATTAACCAATACACGCAGTAGTTGGAGCGTTTCCTGATTGCAACACAGACAGCTCAGGTTGTAGCAAATACCATTGTTGATAACTTCTTGTTTAATAGAACTCCACACAGACCGAGGAAAAAACGGATGTGAATCTGGTAGGAGGCTATTGCGAATTGCTACAGATATGCAAGACTAGAACATCACCACACCAACCGTCATTCAATGAACAAGTGCTATGAACTATTTACATACAATTAGATCTAACCTTAAAAATAAAGAGCATACTTAGTATATCTTTTTACAGCAACTTGTTGGTGCTATCGGAGCAACTCGAAACTTACTGACAGAATTTTCTGCCAAAATATGGTGATATCGTTTTGAGAACGTCAAAGTTGCCCCCTTATTTTTCTTTTTTTCTGTACAAACTATAAAATTGGTTCTGCTTTCATCCCTTTATTAATCACAAGGGTTGACTGGAGTATAGGAATATGTTCATCCCTTGGTCTCCTTTCAACAGTAAAACCCTAGCCATAGTTTGACGATCGTTCGTTTGGCTGTGCGGGATGTATAAATGCACAGTCATGTCCGGTCATAATGAGAGTTAAATCCATTGCCTCGTGTAGAGAGAGTATCACGCTCTCTGCAGTTATGAACCTTTGCAACTCTTTAAGGGATTCGTATGTAGCCTGTTGCAAGTCTTAAATTCTGTATTTTATGATATCCTTATTTCCCAGTATCATTTTAAATTCCCCCTTCAATCCAGGTTGACCTCCTATTGTAGGACCTACCTATTGTATCAATTGTTAATTGGTTTTCATCCTGAACATGCATGAAATTATTGCCATTGAACTAAAGAAAACAATAACCAATCAATCAAACAACCATAAATGTATTCAATCCCTAATTGATGAACAAGTCCTCTCAATTCGAGAAGACAATTTCAAATGATTGATGTGTATGATGATCGTATTGAGTCTGAAAAGGGGCTAGTAAGGCTATTTAATTGTCTTTAATAACTGATCAATAATTTGAGTTTTTGACAAATAAATTGGTATATAACTTTATTCATAATATGACTATTATCATTTTTATTTCATAGATGTGTTTTCATTACATATTAATACTAAAACTCACTACCTGAATATCTAGTTTTATATACACTTAACCCACACAAAGTCTACATTGACTATCGATTAATCATAACATGATTAAAACAACATGTAAGTTGTGAGTTCAAACCTCGAGGCGAGGTGTGTTCGGTGTGAACAGACAATGATTGCCGAAGGTCTGAGAATCTCTCCGCCGGGCACACTTGCTTCCACCACTAATAAAATCTGACCGCCATGATATAGCCAAGTGGCGTTAAACACCAACAAACAACCAAGTGAACGATTTCTGTACAGATAAAATTAATCCGTTTATAATAACTTAGCCGTAGTACGCATTTAAAACTCCTCGTCAAAATGAATTTGTTTGAATTTTCCTTCTAAGTTTTCAAGCTTAGTGTTTGATTGTTTGTGTATTGTTTTGTGCACTTGTTTGTCTTTTCATCGTCTAGTGTTTATTTGTTGCCATGGCGTTGCCAGTTTCCCTGCGATATAGAGTTGAATGTCCCCTTGGTATCTTCCGCCTCTTTTATCCAAAGTATCTTCTTTTCACGTGTACTTAGTAACAATGCATGGATGGCAACAAGGGTAAGATTAGTAAGGTTCAGTCATTGGAAATTTGGAAATGCATTAAATATAAAAATTAGTACGCTTGGCTTTTAAAATTTTTTTTTAGTTCAGGACGATTAATATCATAGTTATATTTACACAATGTATTATTATGGACAATCGGATGGTTAACACCCAGCGACAAATATAACATGCATTTATAGGACTTCATGATTATGAATGTACTCTAATTTGTACTAGACGGACAGGCTGAGACAGATTATTTGATGTGCTAGCTCACAAGCTTAAGGTAGCAGCAGTCTGCAGGAAGAAAAGTCACCTAATCCGGATAAATTTAATCTTTGCTCTTATCATATTTCATTATTATATGTATATATATATAAGCTTTGTTCTTTGTTTACTACAATAACGTAGTATTTCAAACAAAGTGAACAAAGACTTTTACTACTGCAATCACCTTATCACTTTCATTTTAAGTTGAAATCGATTTGCACCAGTATTTACCTGCACTTCGAAAACTTCCGCGTTTATTTTATAACAAAGACGGCTGGTTTAAATCACAATTTTCCAATGGAATATTTCACACTATTGAACATACATTGTACCAATAGAAATGCATGACAGAAACCTTAATTTTCTGTTTGCTTGAAGTGTATGCTTCTTATTTTTCTTGTAATATATAGTTTTCATTTGAGATTGAGGGTTACAACGAGCAACTGAACCAAAAGTTACTAATTGCTCACTATCGTAATGACTTTGTTGACTGTCAATGAATATGTTTTACAGTATGCAGAAAATACGTTCCGAAGTCGTTTAGTGTCAAGCCATCCTTCTGTACTGTTTTCCTCGTTTCATATATTTTAATTCCGTCATAGATCCCGCATGCAACTATCGTACATTTGAATCTGTTACCAGTTTTGTCATTTTCTACTTTTGACACTTGCTACTGGATATCATCTGGCTGACAATGCATGTTTAGCAGGATACAATTACCTTTTTAACGAACCTTCTCTCACTCCGTTCAGAGTTCAAGCCCTTCCTACTGAATGTCGTTTGGCGTGCAATACATGTAAAGTATAGGAGATAACAACTTTTTCAACGCATCCTGTATGATTCTTGTTTTGAGCTTTGGTACTATTTCAACTAGATAATAAATTAGATTTTGAAAAAAAAACATAAGAAAATTATTTAGAAAAACACATAATTTTAAAGCATAAGTGGTGCAGGTTCTTATATTAATAATATTAAAAATAAATTGAGGAAGGTGACAACAGATGAGGAATTTAATACAACAGAAGATGAGCAACTTCGGTACTGGAATGAAAATACGTTGATTGTTCTATTTGTATTTGCTATAATCAAATTTCGCTATCATTTCAAATTAAAGAATGTAATTCCCCCATGCATATATAGCTCTGATTCCTTTGGTTTAGCTTTACTTAATGTCCTTTTTGGTTTTATCATTTCCTCAACATTTGTTTTAGGTTTTGGACTTTCAAATATTTGGCCTCGAGCATCACTGATGCATTAATTGTCGAAATGTGCATCTGGTGCAATACAATTATTTTTTTCACGCTAACTCTAGTTATTCCTTACCAATCCCTATATAATTTCATCACAACATTCCTATTTCTGTATTTAAACAGATTTGATATAAAGTTTTTAAGTATCCAGTGTAAATAAACATAAATGCAGTCATACCAACAGTTACAACTTATTTACTCCGATTACGGTGCAAATTTTGCTATAAGTTCCCTCTGCAAAACTTATGTCTGTACTTTTCAATGAAATTTGTGGTAGGTTTAACCGTTTGACGCAAGCAATAAGGACCCAAAGGGACCAAATATCGCAATTTTTCATGGTTCGTAGAATTTTCCTTAGTTTTCCTCCAAATTTGGAGGTTTTTCGTGGAATTCTTCTTGACCAGAACCTTCAGTGCCCTGAATGTACCAAGTAAATCATAAATCTGTGTCTACAACCAATGAGATTGATTGACCTTTGCTTCACCTCCAGTGGCAAACATATCATGCATGTAAAGGACAAAAACGAATTAAACAATATATCAGACAAGTAGGTACTGCAGAAAAAGTTGGTCGACCTCTGATGAACGGTTGAAAATTGGGACTGTAACTGAAAAAAAGGAATGTTTGATAAAGAAAAAAAATATGCCATCGACGGATCCATCATAGAGTTGTTGCAAGTGTTCCTAAACGTGTAAAGGGCGTGGCTCTCTCTCAACATGGGGTGTTGGTTTTAATGTATTTCATCCAGCATACTCCCAGGCATAGATTACATTAGTCATATTTGGCATATCTTTTTAGAATTTGGAGTGTTTAATGCTTTTCAACTTCGTATTTGATTTGGCCTTCCAATTGTTTTGATTCGAGCGCCACTGATGACTCGTTTGTAGAAGAAACACGCGTCTTGTGTACCAAATAATAAGTCAGGTATTTTTGATGAGTGTATATAAATTCGTGTAATTTTCTTTGACCATATGACCTATTTAAGTCACTGGAAAACAGAATGGACTACCGAACCCCGAAACCAAATTAAAATGACTTGCGCTTTCCAACTTAAATATATTTTTTAGCTTCTATATCCAATTTAAACCGTATTTTTTATATATCTATTTATTTTGATTTTACCGTTGTCGTATATATTTTCCTTGATAGCCTGAAGTGCTTGATATGCTGATAAAAATAATAATTTAAGTAGTGAATATTGTTCCCTCTCGCCTTTTCTTGGAATAGAAGTGAGGCGACAGTAAATAAGATTGGTTTAATTGGAACATAACATTTTAATTTCAAACACATGATATCGACACAATGAGTTATTTATGGCACTGACGACACGGTATAATGTAATATATAATGAACCTGTAATATATACTAGGGAACTCCGGCTTTCTCCACCAATAAAAACCACGATATAGCCATGAGTGCCGAAAGTGGCGTAAAACACCAAAAATCTTACAATCATTAATTTCATGTCCTTCTGACCACCAATAAATTTTTTGAATATATATATCTGTATTTTTATGATTTCGTGGTTCTTCTTTACAATAACTTATATAAATGTCAGAAACTAAAAATTCATTCCGTACAGATATATAGCTGAAGCAGTATTTGTCTTTCAATACGCCGTTTTATTCGACTTTTACGAACTTAAGACACAGAACAAACTCGGCTGGCAAATAAATCGCACAATTAACTCTGCTGGCAAAAATTCCCACAATGACTAGAATTTGTTTAATATCATAACGGTAATGACGAATTATTTCACCGGAAGTTCATATTTAAGTTTGTCCCAAAACCATCGATGTTCACTAGATTTTTCGCCTATTGCTAAAACTTTTCTATCCTTTACACGAGATTTCCATGGTTCTTTTTGCACCATGTCTTCAGCTTCTGGGTGATATTTTATGAAAATAATTCTACCATCATTAGGATTCAGCATTTCCGCCTGTTGACATTCAAAAACGCTCCATTCATTTTCATCGTATTTGTCTGAAAGTATGATGATCACTCTTTTACTGTTTTCCATAGATTTCACAATCTGGTCTGCCTTTTCTTCTCCAATTTGTAAGTTAATGACCGGTATAAACAGTTCCTGTTTCTTCTCCTCTAACCGTTTCTTCAGTTTTCTTGTCACCCATTGCCGTATGTGTATGTTTTCATCATCAAATGAAATGTAGGCATCGTAAGATTTAACTTCTTCGTCAATCTTATATTTATCACTAGGATGGATTCTAAAAAACTTAAAAACCAGGACTTTTGTCTCATATGGACATCGCTTAGCCCAAACGATTCCTATCACCACAAGAATTAGCAGGATACCAAAACCAACGGCCAAACCGATTTCGGTATCATAATTACAGTCAAGTAGGCTCTCTGTGACGTCAACTATCTTATGGACGTCTCCTTCTGTTGTTTTACATGTAACGGACTTATCAGGTTCTACTATAGAATCCAGTTCAAGCCATCCTTTCATCCATGTCATATTACAGTCACAAATAAATGGATTGTTATAGATGGAAATGGATTGTACATTTTGAATAGAGTTTGGTAAAAAATTGAGATTATTGTTCGATATGTTCATTGACAACTTTGATTGCGTCATATTTTTGACAGTTTCTTGATCAATAAACACAAGTTTATTATTCGCTGCATTTAGTTTCACGAGTTGGTCAACATATGGTCTTGGATCTATTTTCCAAATACTGTTATTAGAAACGTCCAATGTAATAGTTCTATCTGGAATGTCTGGTAGTTTCATTGGTAGCATAATTAAATTTCCATTCATACAATCTACTTGCAAAATTTTAGTTTCGGATATATTTGTACACTTGCATCCAAATGAACAGTTTACGACGTCACAATTAAACTCGTTAAGGTCTACGTTCATGAGACGTTGTCCACTAAGATTGGGCGGACTTCCACATTCAACATGTAAAAGTTCTGATTCTGCATACCTATAAAAAGAGTCCTGAATCTTTGATGCCATGTAGTGCATATGGCAATCGCATGTCCAGTTATTTTTCGTAATGTCCAGCCGATAGGTTACAAAGTCGCCTACAAAATCACCGTTTGGTTTTTGGTATCTCCTGAACCACTCATCGTCCCATCTTGCAAATTTATTGTATCTTAAATCAACGTAGGCATGATAAGGTTCCTGCAGGTCATACGTCCAGTTTAGACGATTGGTAAATTCATTCACGTCGTTATAACTAAGATTAAATGTTATGATAGAAGGTGGAATATACGGCCATGCTTCCATATAAGTCATTTTATTGTATGAAAGGTCAACATTACGAAGTGTTTTTAGGTTGGTACTAAACATCGACATGCCAATGGATGCTATTTGATTACTTGACACCACCAAGGTGACCAATGTATCGCCTATAGGATCAAAGACCTCAGATTCTAATGACTGGAGCTGATTGTTCTTCATGTTCAGTGTCTCCAGAACTTTTGTATATTTGAAGGCATTCGGGTCTATTGAGTTGATTTGATTATCATTCAAATTTAATGTTTTCAGTTGGTAAAACAAAGGAATATACTTCTGACTAAGTCCCCCATCATAGGATGCAAACGCAGTTGCATTTATATGTGTAATTTGGTTTCCAGACAGGTCAATACTTATAGCTTGTGGATTACAGTCTTCGAACAATGACTCGTCGATTTCCGTTATACCAAGGTTGGACATAACGATATTGGTGGCAGTTGAATCCGAACAACGACCTGACACAAGGAGTACTAGCTGAAGAAGTACCACGAACAATGACAATAGATGCATGTTCATAACTAATTCCCTGTATCTGTAAAAGACAAAAAATACATTGAACATACTGACAACTTCAAAAACCCGCAAAAGCAAAACTTAAATTATTCAAGTATTAGTAATTAAATTTACTTGCACACTATTGCATAGACACAAATCTGAAATTCAATACAAAGTTAGACTTCCTGGTCTGTTTTACAAATTCTTAAAGGTTGACTTCCGTTTCTTAATTCTCCTATTCATGTAGAAGTGGAAACATAAGTATGGCTTTATACAGATATCATAA
This sequence comes from Mytilus californianus, assembly GCF_021869535.1. Classification (NCBI taxonomy): domain Eukaryota; kingdom Metazoa; phylum Mollusca; class Bivalvia; order Mytilida; family Mytilidae; genus Mytilus; species Mytilus californianus. The sequence continues at coordinate 21,846,666 of NW_026262679.1, read as the reverse complement.
ACGAAAGAACTTTGCCCTGTACAGTAAGTTGTATTCACAGTTCCTATATATACCTATTTTATTTGAGTTTTTAATCAATTAAGCCGCTGTTTATATTGTTAATCAGTCGTCACAGTTATTGGACAGGATTTATGTATTAAAATCGTTTTGTCTTTGGATAAGGCAAACAAATCGGCACTAAATTTTCATTTAAAAAGAATGTCCGATACAGCTGATATGTCTTTGTATGTTCTCCCTCCATTACGATATGCGTCTCGTACGTATAAAATAACAAGTGAACAAAAAGATGAGTCCAGGAATATATATTTATAAGTTTGTCAAATGATTCAAAGAAACAACTATATGTTTTGTCTTGATTTTGCCAAGGATTGATTTTGCAGCCGTAATTTTAATATATTATATTAATTTTGCGAATAAACACATTGCAAAAACAAATGATGCCGGCCGTCTGGAAAAATAAACCGTCCGACAAATGTATTTGATATATTGTCAATAAAGATATCAAACATCTTAATGTTGCAAGTCTCAATGAACTGTTTGTTCAAATAAGAATTTATTAAAATTTTGATTTTTCCCTACCGTCAAACAAGGTAGTTATATTTGCGTTTGCCATTTTGTATGAAACAGTTTTAAACTCATATTATAAATCTATTTTATTAAATTAAAATGAAGAATATTTATGCTAATGTAAGAAAAGCCAAATGTTTATATACTTCTTAAATGGGAATAAAATAGCTTCACACTAGTCTTATATTGTTGTGATTTTACATATATATGGGGCAATTTAATGTCCACATCTTGCATATCTCACGGACCTCATTGGTTCTTGTGAAATCTGAGTTATCATATTTACGTCTCCTCTCGTCCATAAGATGGTGAATGTAGTTATATATAACCTTTTATTGATATATCAATGTAGTGCTGAACAATCAAACTGTATCATAAAATTTCATTATGTAAGTAACATTGTAAAAACAACACAAAAAAATAAATACTTAAAACATGCTATGAATACATTGTTGTTCATTTATCCTCACATAACTAACCTTGTATTTTAAAGTGTGTATATCTAACCTGATATCATTTCAAAATGCAGTAACTACATGTAATACTCACATACGTAACCAAAATTTTGGAAAAAAAGGGGGAGACTAGGGAACGTTAGGATTGGGATAGGTAAAAAGTCTATGCTTTAACCATTTATATACTAGTGTATATATATATAATTCTCCCTAAATCCGTCTTGGATACTTTGAACGTTAAAGGCTACTATTAACTATATAAAAAATTACATCATGATGCAGTCAATAAATTCGTTTGATATTTTTGTAGCCCGTCATTATTATAAAGTTGGAATGAAAATGTACATACCTGTGTCCTGTCTGATATTTAAACCCAAACTGAATAAGTTGTATATTATCTATAGTTAAATGTATACAAACTAGACTTCCTTGTTTTATTTTTATTCGGTATTTCTATTGGTGGACCGAGAGAGCTAAGTGGATCTTGAAAAGGCAAATCAAATACTGTATATTTATAAAAATAGAAAAACCATTTCATTTTACTTATATAATAGTCAATGTGCACTTGACCTAAATATATTTATTATATGTAAAGGAAACATAATACACTATGTGTGACAAAGAGTAGCTACTCCATTTAGATCCCTTTTTGGTCATAAAGCTGCTAATGTTTCTGCGTATCAAAAATCAAATACACAAATATAAAATTGCATTCTTTCCGAATATGTATTTATACTTCATAATCTAAATGTTAATTTTCACAATGTTTTATTTTGATAATAGGCATCGTTTAAGTTCGTACGAAATGATTGATTGATTGTTGGCTGCTTAACGTCCAGTGGTGTACGAAATGAAAAAAAAGAACTAAAATAATCCGATAAGATGCTTTCTCTTATTAAATAGTTGCGAATGTTAACATCATGAGTAAGACAAACACATTTTACAACTGTTGTTGTGATATGTTTTGTGTTTAACAGAAATATGTGTTGTGCATCTGTATTTGGTTATTCTCCTTATATAAGGTTACCGTCATATAGCTTCTATCGTTGAATCATGTTTTTTTTTTATACATCTCTGACTTTCAAATGTAAAGGTTTGAGCATTCCTTATAAATGTAAATCCATAAAAGATAGGACCCACGAAATTTATCAAGTTTTGTATTCATTCCAAAGCCCTTTAATCTACATGTATATCAAAATTTTCCTCGATTGTTTTGATCAGTGAAATAATAATTCAATCATACCCAAACTTTTAATTAAATTCATATGAAACTTCAAACTTAAAAATGAAGTTGAATACGTTTTATATACTTAAATGGCTAAGTTTTACTATAAAATGTAATGTAAGCAAAATGTTATACTTTATCAAAGTCTACCTTGAACGCAGACTTTTACGAATAGGTTGTAGTCAATAAAAATATTGAGAACTTTAACAGTAAATAATATAATACCTGTTTTATCGTGACTAAAATCCAAACCGTATGTACCTGTAGTTTGCACCTGAGTAGAATACCTATCAAAATACACATTTACTTCCTAGTTCTTTCTATTGGCGGATCGAACTATAATAAAACAGTATATATATCACTAAATCATTGTTCCATTGACTTTTTACATTGTTCGATACTAGTCTAATGGCCCTTAGTGCTAAGCAAGTATTTCTCGTGACTTGAGTACGTCAGTAACTTTTGATCGATATGTTTGTTCCGTTAGATGAGCCAGTGTTGGTCCGTTAATACCAAGGAGAAAGTATGATAAAGCCACTTTTTTCGTCCCTTGAATTCGAAAATAAAAAAGTATTAAAAATCTATCAAATAACAACCTTCAGATGTTCATAAGACATTATTTTTTTTAAATTTAGCCTGTCAGACATAAGCATTTACATTTTTGAATTTGGTCTTTCATATTGACATTAGGGTTTCAAACTTCTTACATTTATTGTAAAACAGCAATATCTGCCAAAATAGTCTCATTTTTAGATCGTGTCATAAATATTTAGACGTGAGCAACAGTTTACAAAAAAAGATATGAGGTCAAATACGTAATTTTGGACAATTGTATGGCGTCAAAGCTTATTTTGTTTGTTACGCCTCGTGCACGTTTCATTTACACAACACTAATCAGTGGCGCTCGAAGTATTCTGGTAGATACCTTTCTATTGAAACCAGTACCTTCATGTTAAATATACTAACCAGATGATTGATAAAGCAGTGGAAACTTGCAAATCAAATGGGGTAATTTCTTGCAAACAATCACATTTAACTGAGAGTGACAGACATTGTAATTACTATAGTACTAGTATGTCATACAATTATTTAATCCTCAACCGATAGATACACTTTATATATAACTAGTTTATTGCCAAACATACAGAACCATGAAAATGGATTTTTTATCTGTTTTATTCCGATGCATTTTATTTTGTAATGTTAGACAGCACTTGCTTCCTTATTTTATTGCATCAGTTTTCTCTATACCTGTCATTACTTTTTGGATTGGATCAATATTAGATACCATGCAGGTTTCACGTTAAGATGATAGTTTTTGTAAACCCGTACAGTTCAAATGGATAAAGGAAGGGGATACAAGACATGAAATACACATCCAAAACTATAAAAAATGATCTTTGATTTATAGCGGTGGGGATGGGGTTGTGTTCAACATTTGTTATTTTTTGGGGTCTTTTTTTTTCCTTTTATTTATATCTATCATCCCATTATTATCTTTTCTTTATCTTTTTATCTTTTTATCTTTTTGCCTTTTTTCTCCATTCTTTATTTTGTCTGCCATTATTATGTACTTTTCGCCCATTATTCTCTATTCCTGCACCAAGTCAGGAATATGACAGTTGTTTTTGCTATTTGATAAGGGAGTTTCCGTTTCGAATTTTCCTTGGGAGTTCGGTATTTTTGTTATTTTACTTTTTTCTATAAACGCCATTCAGACCCTCATAAAAACATGCTTATTTTTCAAATATTCTTTCCTTCTACTTGCTGCTGTATCTTTTAAATTACAGATGCTTTTGGCAAAGTACAACGAACAAAGGTCGGTCGTATCATAACTTAATGGCAAACCTTGTGGGGATATACTAAATTTATATATGATAGACAAAATTGGGTCAGCAAAATCTATATGGTTAAATCTGTTTCAATTATAGCATTCTTGGTTATTTTGGGACTCGCATTTTGATGTCAACGACATAATATCATGTTCGTCTATGTGTGTGACAACGCGTTCGTTGCCAACGACGCTGGTCTTTAATGTATAATGACAAAAGTAAAAACTTTATTATGCTATTTTGTTTATACACGAGTTTAAATCACATATTGCAATATACATGTACATGACTTCCTGGTTATAACTGTATGTGGAGTGATTACTATGTCTTTTCGTTTTTTCCGGTTTATAGTAGTTTTTATAGGTACTAAAGAAAGGGATACTGACTCTTCAATTCTGCACATAGATTTAATAAATGTCAAATACAAAAAAAAAAACCAAACAAACCAACAAACAAAAAAACAAAAAAAAAACCACCCAGATATAATCACTTAAAACACAAAGATATAACACATGTACATACAAAACCAGTATAGATTTATACCGTAATATGCGAAAAGATTAAACCTCACAAAATAATACCCGAGGCTCTTGGAAAGTCCATGTTAGGGTAAGGGAAAGCCCCAAAATAATTGAAATAAAAATTAAATACGAGGTGCACAATGGCATTATATATTGAAGATTCTGATACAAAAAGTCATCTGATTAGGTGTTTACGAAAAAAAAAAGGATAAAAATATATACTGTAGTGTGCACATGATTTGCTGAAGAATACCGCAAAAATGATTCTGATAACAAACAACATAAGAATATCTATGTCATTGAAAATCTATAAACACTTACAGTTTAATTAAGTAGCACGAACAAGACCGGAACTTCACTTTTAAATCTACATTGAAATAGGTTTAACCTATTTGTAAATTATTTAATCCTACCTGTACTGGTTATAACGTTTTATTCATTGATGTTTTTGGCATAGGACATCGATATAATATAGTTGAACTGAATGTTCCTGTCATAAATGATTAGATTCAACATATAAAAAATCTATCAAATCTGGAAATTATAGTTTTAATTTTGTTTCTAAAGAACATAGAAATAAAACGCACGAATCGTTGGTTTTTATAGTTTTATAGTTGTATCTTAATTTCAGCATTGTGTTGCGTTTTCTGGGAGTCATTCAGTAATCGGGGAGCCTCATCCAGGTGCCATTGACCTAGGCTATAATAAACAGCCTGTGTGTCTATTCTCCTGTATGGCTTCTCGTACAATCATCGCAAATCGTGTCCATTTTCTGTTCCATGGCAACCGCTCAAATACTAGTAGTCATCCCCTGTGAGATTGCTCTTCACTAACGTGTTGCGATTAATGCTGGAATATGTGGCATCAACATGAAAGTTACAAGATAATAGTTATAATGATGTAAATCCTGAACTAGAATCACAAGCTTGAAGGTCAAGCTCAAGCTCACAGAACCTTGAATCGTATTATACTTGGTTAATGATTCCGACTCTGTATGACTATTCACAACTGACATCAGTGTAGCATTTAGAGTTTAACTTATAAGTTATGTGCAGGTTTACAAATACATACCCAAAATGGATCGACCGTAGAGGATTTGGGATTGTCTGCATTGACTTATTCGCACGCTATATTTTTTTGTGTCAAGAATATGTGCTGATGTTTTTTTTCTCACCAGAAACACGTTTCATGCGCATGATAATCGATTTTGTACGTCAATGTTCCATCACTATTAAGACGTGTTAAAAGAATAAATAATGTAAATAGACACTCCCACCCCCTTTGTACAGGGTATCTTAAAAAAAGGGTCGGCTCGATATTCAGACACTATAAACATAAATGACGACATCACACAACTATCAATTATCAAAAAAATTTAAGGTATACAATTCAAACACTATAAGGCGTTCGCTTACATGTGCCTTGTTATAGTAAGAAGTCTCTATACATAAAAAGATACCATGGAACAATTTGAGGCATTGACGACATACACTCAATCAGGGGCTGTCATGACACAGGACCAATACAGTGTACATGTGATCTCGTCAAAATTGAGAAAAACAGTTTCAGTCTATCCTACACATCATGACCAAGATCCATCAACACAACAAACCAATCTTACTAATCTGGAGCCGATATGAACCAGTTCTGTTTCTGTGCATGGAAATAAACCTTCTACTGCAGCAATAAATAAAACGTCGATACCTGTGAAAACATCATATTTAAAAAAAAAAACCAACATGCGTTCAAAATCCCAGAAGTGCAAATCTGACTTGTAACTTTTAAACGGATTAGTACAAGCTCGTTATGCGCATGAGTGAAAAAAAAATGTCGACCTTTTCTCTCTCTCTTGAAAATTTAAGTAAAAAATGGATTAAAATTCAAATTGGACAATTTAAGTGATTTATGTGAAAAGAACTGTGAAATTTCCATATGAGTCCAAAAAAGCAATCCAAAAAGTCAAGAAAAAGGGAAAATACGAGTGTTACATCAATTCCAGATCCAAGATATATATGTATGACCGTAAGGATTATCTGTATTATAGATGACCACGGATAACTATATTTTTCCATCTGTCGTCGCGTAGCCACAAACTTGTCCTCCATAACTAGTTTATGGCGATTAAAATTTGTTAAAACAAAATGTTTATCTTTTTTTGTTTTTTTCTGTCCTTTTGTATTACATTTTTAACGTTGGCATCAATATTTCTTTGTTTTCTAGCAATGTGCAGTTTACTATCCCTATCTGTATGCTGAAATATCCTACACGGATATGGGTATAATGAATTGCACGTTACTAACAAAATAATTGGCCATAATATTTCAAATGTGAGGAGTTGTAAGTTTGATCTCAGGCAGGGTCAAACCAAAAACTTGAAAATTTGTATGTGCTGCTTCTCCACGAAGCACATTTAAACTGAGACCAATGAAAGACCGTTCGATCCGGTGCCCGAATAGGGTAACATGTCTCCTTATACTTCTTGGTGAATACTGCATGAAAAATCCCAGTTCAGAGTGTCCGTCTTTAATACAAGGCAGTGTTCATTTTTATCATAACAAATTCAATAATGTTTTCTTGTCTTGGTATAATCGTCACTGGACGTTGAAGACACTTGAAAATCGGGGTTTCTATGAACAACAACTCCGGACGTCTGTAATGACCATTTTGAAGCGTCTATAGAGAGTGATACAATCAATACATGTCGTCTTTAGAATGAGCTATGGACGTGAATAGAGGTTATAGCTCAAATAAAGGTTGCAAGTTTTATTATAGTATTTAATTTTATGTTAACTATATACTCATTATGGGGACTTTATAAAAATAAGAAGATATGGTATAATTGTCTATGAGACAACACTCCACCAGAGAACAAATGACATAGAAGTTAACAACTATAGGTCACCGTAAGGCCTTCGACAATGAGCAAAACCCATACCGTATAGTTAGCATGACAAATGTAAACCAATTCAAACGAAAAAACTAACGGCCTGATTTATGTTCAAAACTATGAACGAAAAACAAATATGATATACAGTACTTTGCATGTCTCATAAAATGTCACAAAAACATCATTGCTAACTTAATTTAAAGTAGAATGTGTATGTTAGGGGAAAATCTAAAGGGAATTAAAGTAAAAATTTAGCGAAGTAAAATTCGATTTGTTTTGGGGGGCGTATTGTTTTATTATAATTATAACAATATAATAATAAATTATTTTATTATAGGTTGCACTTTGTAAATACAGCTGTTTCTTAAACCACGCCTCTTTTGGGGAGATATATAATATTCATAGATATGTTTAAAATTTGTTAACGTACTCGTTCCCATTTATGATCTCTGTGTTTCATCTCATAGAGACATCACTTGGGAATGTAACCAGTATAGAAAAACATGGTAGCGCCTAAGTTTTAATTCTTAGGAGGTCCAAATATGGAGGTAAGGGTAGTATAGAATTTTAGTACAAGTTTAAACTCTTAGAAGTTCAGGGCATATAAATGTTGAAAATATGCCGCACAGCCCTATATTTTGACCTTTGAATAAAATAGTAGTGCATATAAACTTTCCGTTCTGGGATATTATTTTTCACGAAACTTCATGGTAAAAGTGTCACAGTTTTAGCCGCAAAGGGAGTTCCTATGGGAAATTGCATTGTCTATATTTACAGAATTGCAACCTAAAGTGTCACGTATTGATTAACAGTTGAACAATATACAATTAAACATATGCAATATTTAAAACAATCAATACCCAGCCAAACAAATTGACTTAGGAGACAATGTAAAAATATATTTAAAAATTGTATACATATATATTAATATCCTTTAAAAACACATTGAACTATTTCATCAATATTCTTCGTAAAATACTGGCTAAAAAAACAGACTTATAGGATTAAAAATAAGTGGTTTACAGAGAATTTACATAATAAAATTTACTGAATAATTAAAACATGAATGTATTAATTAAAAATATGCTGTTTACTTTTCGATATAATTTCTTAGGTAAATGGTTATTGCCGTTTATCTCGTTGGATTTGTCATTGAATATATCTTTTTGCCACTCTTGATTTTCAAGTGCTGAGAGTTTTTCATTTGCAGTTTCAGTTCTTATTTTATTTCCATCATGAGTAGTTACTGCAATTCCGTCCTCTTTTTATCTGGATTTTAACATCTCCGATTGCTATTTGTCACCAAATTGTTACTTGCAATGAGTAACACGACGTCGCAGTTACCACTCACGGTACAGGAATGTGACTGATTACCCCTCAGAACGGGACCCAAGTTTACCATGGTTTTGTGAGGGTTCGGGTTGCTCAATTGTAAGTTTGTAAGTTTCCGGTGAGGGGTTTTGTTGTGTTGTCAGTTTTTATTAAATTTTTATTTAAGTGCCCCTTTAATATCTTCTTTTTATTTAAACGATTTAATTTACACCGGTGTTTTTTATATATCGCTGCAAGGAATTATATATATAAATATACAATTCCTTGATCGCTGTCAGTGTTTTTACCATTTTTGCAGCGTATTCCCTCCCTGAATATTCATATGTTGCAACGCTACTTAATTAAGGTACATATTTTTATACATACATTTTTTAAAAATATAAAACACTTGAGTCTAATAAGTTGCAAGTTAATTGTTTTCCTATAAATCGCCCCTTGAATGAAATGGTTGGACAACCATTGACCACATCACTAATCGTTTATCTTAATCATAGATGTATAAAGCATTTACACATCTATGTTCTAATAGACATTAGCACATACTTACAACTTCTCGTCCAATCGAATTGCTTGAATTTGCCTTCTAATTTTCATAGTACATACTTTTTCCGTGTACTAAGAAACTACGCATGAATGACCACAAGGGTAAGATTTCATTGTATCGTAATCAAGATATTAAAACAAAAATTGCCACTGGCTATTTTGAAATAAAATGCTGTGTTCCAAATTAAGTTAAATAGTTTGAAATTAGTTTTCACACTGATTTTTAAATATCCTGCTATTAAAATCTTTGGATCTAAAAAAATGTTTTTGACGATAGCAAGTTTCTTTCATTTAAATAAAGAGTAACAAATATGGTTCTTTATACCTTGATTAGAGTACAACGCCATCTTAAAATTGTGATAATTAATCATCCATGCAATTACTTTGTACACCAAAAAGTGTGTACTATGAAACCTTGTGAAGGGAAATTAAGGCAACTTGATCTATTTCGTCATGAATTGATTGATTGATTGATCATTGGTTGCTTAATGTCCAGTGGCAAATATTTCATGCATGTTCAGGACGATGTCATTAGTTCAAAAACCGTGATAATGTCTGAAGAGAATGTGCCACCTATATATATATATATATATATATATATATATATATATAGATGTGATAAATCTTTTCGTTTTCTCTTTGAAATAAATAAAATAAACATAAACCCTAATATCTTTGATTTATTGGTAGTTATCCGCTAGGCTATCTATTGGGACATACCAGGGGCGCATCCAGCCATTTTTAAAAGGGGGTTCCACTCCAGGATAAAAGGGGGGGGGGGGGGGGTCCAACCATATGTCCCCATTCAAAAGCATTGATCGTCCAAAAAAGGGGTTTTGCAACCCCCGGACCCCCCCCCCTTTCCACCTGGATCCACCACAGCATACTATCTATATGTTTCAAATTTATTATAGCTTTAGTTTTACTGTGAAATTGAAAATTGTTTTCAAGACATGTAAAGCTTCCACTGCAATTTAATTATTGCCTGCTTTTGGTCAATTTATTTTGTCATCTTACCATGTAAAGAAGTACATGTATAGTAAAACACCGCTTTATATCAATAAACATACTTACACCAGCAGCTACCTTCTTTTCATTCTGGAGTCAAGGGCCTTTTGAAATCACATATTTTACAATGATACTAGTGAGTAGATTTACAAAATTTCGTTAATGAGCTCCGTTTTACAAACACCTGTGATACAAGTAGTCAGCCAAAATAAACTATCAATAGACCAATTAAAAGATTACTCGAGTTGTAAATATGTGCTAAATTGGATAGTCTATGAAATGGTATATACTATGAAATTAAGAGCTCGGGGCAAGCCCCTCGCTCTAAATTTCATAGTATATACCTTTCCATAGACTAACCTAGACTAATTTACTATGACTCATCATAGACCTCTTCACTTATTACATTTATGCAGAGTAGTTTTAACATTGATAATATAAAATATTTATCTTAGGTCGGAAACACAGTGGTCGGAAAGCAGAAAGATAATTAAACCATAGGACTTTTCTGTCAAAAATATCGAATTTTATTTATAGATACTAAGAGAATATTCATTATTAAGTTTAAACTGAGACTGAATTTATTCTTAATAGAATATAATTAAAATTGTCATTTATACGTGCATTATTTCTCACAGGTTTGAACATTGCAGTCATTACATTTATGAAAATTATATGCAACGTATGAGCACCAATGAGCAGGGATGAATACCCAAAGTTAGCTAAATATCTAAATTTTAAACGGTCGTGAATGAAAAAATACTTGGTTTCAATTCACAAGGAATTTAAATCCTTGAATGTCTTAAAAAACGTAATTAATATTTTACAATAATCATAACAAAATTTAATTACTATCATAATGTTAATTATTTTATACTCTTTTAGAATGGATTTATAAGTCTCTGCTTATATTTTGTATATCAATATATTCATATAGTGGGATGTTAGACTTTAAAAAGAGATTTATTTAATAAATAAAATGTCCCTCCGTAAATACTTGACGTTTGTGTTTATTGTTATTATATTCTAAATTTTCGGAAAAAATTCACTAACAGGAATGTATGTTAATTATAGAATTTCAAATTTTTGTTTGTTTTTTTGTTTTATTAGTTCAACCTTATAACATCTAAATATTTGTACTTTGGTACGATTTTGAAAATTGTTTTCATTATGTTAACCAGCTATCCTACACGTCTTGATTCATTCACTTTATACATTACCCTGTTCACACGCAAACTATTGGCTTGCGTTCACAAAAATCCGGATAAAATGTCAATGAATCCGGAGTCAAAACACTTGAGGTAGGTAGTTTGACAGCCGAATTCAACTATAAGATTAATATATGTGATGACGCAAATGCGTATTCTTATCCAGAGTATCAGTGCGTATGTTTTCTATTTACTATTTCTTGCGCAAAAATACCACGTTCATGCATAAATATTAATTTCACTTGTGAATGCGAATTTTCGCTTTTTTTTATCTAAATTCAGGACACGGCAGTAAGAGCTTGGCATGTGACTTTCAAGCACGGTCATCATTACTTACGGTATTCTGACCTCTAGCTGTTTCTCTTTTGTTTTCTTTTTTTGAGTCACTGTCCTATTATAAACTTTGACATTTTCGAAATGCTAAGGATTTTCTACCCAAGGAATAGATTACTTAACTTCGTACTTTATTTGGCCTTTTTATCTTTTTTATTCGAGCGTCACTGATGATTCTTTGTAGACTTAACTCGCGTCTGGCGTACAACATTTTAATCCTTGTATCTTTTTATATCTACATATCTTTTATATAAATTGATTCTTTTGAGAATATGTTCAGGTATTCATAAAACTTCTGAAAATAAGATATTCTTCAAAACCAAGTTTTGCTGTAGAATATTTGGATTGATTTAAGTAAAATCAGGAAATCCTTAAAATTTGAGATGTTTTATGAGACCAAAATAAGTCTCTATATAAGAGGTCCCATTAATGAAGCTAGTGTGTTACTCTCAAGAAAAATATACAAAACCTTCTTAAGTTGCATGCCACAGGGTTTCACTTCACATGGAAATATCTATACAATATCTACCATGATCACAGACAGCTTCAATAACGAGTTGAGAATAATTGAAGGCATCCAGGAAACAAAATATGAAGATATGATAGATAAAATAAATGCATCCGAATTATAAAGCAAACTCGTGCTTAAATTTATATTGCAATTGGTTTGAGCAATTTGCATTAGACATCCGGTTTGTAGAATCTGGGATATGCAAAAAGGTTATGAAAAAATGATGTACACTCCCAAGTAATAAATAAAAAAAAACGAGCCTTAAAATGTATATGCAAATAGTAGCTGTATATATACACTTTTCTATTCACAACTATCCAACATTGCTTTCAATTGACATGTGCAAGAATCAACACAAAATTACATATTTTTAATAAAGATGTTTTAACATCATCATTATCTTATTCTATTCACAGTCAATTATTTCAATTCAAAAGCAAACAAAAATTAAGCAACATTTTTTTTGGTGACCAGTCAGCAGTCTTGGGTTCACGTATTGCTTTTCTTTTTTTAAAGAAAGCAACTTGTTTTTATAAAAGTTGGAAAAAATGTTTGACTCCGAGAAAAAGAAACAAAAAACGATGCTCTCTAAAAAAAAACAACCCCAAAAGATGAAAAGACGAGGCTTCAACGCTTGTTTTTATATAATATTTATCAGTCATACAAAGTATGAAATACTTTCTTTACTTGTACTGTATATAAAAAAAACAAAACATTAACGGTACTTTTTTACTGCAAAAAATGCGTTTTTCTACATGTATGTTATGGGGCCCGAAAAATACAATACTAAACTGACATATGAAGTACCTAATGATAACGATTTTCCCCCGATTAGTACTGTTTTTTGTCTTGTTTTTTTTAAGGTGTCCCAAAGAGATTTTAATTGACATAACATGTGTCTGTCGCGAACCTTGAGGGATATTATGACATTAGACCATAAAATTAAAAATCTATAAACACTTTGGAAAACTGGAATCTTTACGACATGTAAGACGTACATAGCAAAACCTCACTAGAAAGGTATATGTACATGCGTCAGGTTTAAACCAGTTTACCAACAGCAGAGTCAGACAGACAAACAATGCAATTGGGAAAGATATATGTACATGCGTCAGGTTTAACCCAGTTTACCAAGGCATGTGTCAGACAGACAAACATTGCAGTTGGGTAAGATATATGTACATGCGTCAGGTTTAACCCAGTTTACCAACAACAGTGTCAGACAGACAAACATTGCAGTTGGGTAAGATATATGTACATGCGTCAGGTTTAACCCAGTTTACCAACAACAGTGTCAGACAGACAAACATTGCAGTTTGGAAAGATATATGTACATGCGTCAGGTTTAACCCAGTTTACCAAGGCATGTGTCAGACAGACAAACATTGCAGTTGGGTAAGATATATGTACATGCGTCAGGTTTAACCCAGTTTACCAACAACAGTGTCAGACAGACAAACATTGCAGTTGGGAAAGATATATGTACATGCGTCAGGTTTAACCCAGTTTACCAACAACAGTGTCAGACAGACAAACATTGAAGTTGGGAAAGATATATGTACATGCGTCAGGTTTAACCCAGTTTACCAACAACACCGTCGACCGTTACATATCAGTTGTAAACGCGTACGTTATATTATCGGAGGTAAAAATTCTTGATTTGACATTAAATATGTTAGGAATTCGGGATTAATTGGTACGGGGATTAGCTCAATTTTGCGATTACTCGGGAACAATTACCGGGAATCTGAGTGATCTATCTAATGGCGGTCGAGGGGCATCTTCAAAATCTTTTTTTTAATTTTTCTACAAACCTCATAGATCTTGTCGTCCTTAGACTGCATAGACTGCCATTTCAACGTTTTTTTTTTACATATCATGTTTATCAGAAATTCGAGATTGATTCATTATTTTCACTGAAAGTCGAGGGGATGCTTTTTGGTGCCCAAAAATTAGTTAAAAGATACACTGCTATCGTCTCCGTATATAGTCAAACTCTACCAGTGTAAAAAGAACCCGTTAAACCAAGTCGCAAACTGGCATGTTATTGAGTTGTGATCTATTATATTTCCTTTGATTTTAGAGCGAATTTGTAATATTTACCTTGCGCTTTTTATTGTAGTTGCCCTTTTCCTATGCCTCCGTTGACCATTTGCCGTAGGATGGACTTTGATCCAACATCAGAAGTTTGTATTGCCTTGTCTGCCACTCTTTGTCGAATCGTATTGAAAACAAAAATAACGGATTTGTTATTTAAACGAAATAAAGGTTCCTGTCCGTTCCTTTTTTCAAACCTTGAAGGAATTTAACCTGATTTCTCTCGGTGCCCTCAATAAATTTTCCAGGAATATATTGTAGGACGTTCCTATCATTTTATGCACTGACAGAGGTCTTTCCCGTGTATTGAATATGCAACGTACGTACCCATTTTGACTGGTCGTAGCTGCGTATTTATACATTCAAAACTGACGAACACTTCTGTTTATTGTCTATATACTCAGCCAACCTTTGCGTCGAATATGCAAGAAATATTTGTCGCTGGACGTTATGCGCAAAACAATCAATTAATTAAATTAATCTTTTCACGTTGTTTGGAAAGTGGGAAAGACCTCTTTTATGTTGTTTTTAAAAAACTTTTCTTCCATTATTGTTTTTATATTTGAATACAAATGAATCTTGTTACCGCCACTTCTCTGATCCAATACATGTCCATTTGTCTGCGAAAGCAGGCAAAAGGGCTTACATATAAGTTCTATCGCCATCGAACAAAAATATGCAGATTCAAGTTCATACAGAATTTCAGCCGGGGAGGTGACACTATTCAATAACATAGGAATCGTTTCTAGGTGTTGTAAACTTTAGACACCTTGAATAGAATAGGGAGATGGATATATATAAGAGCACTGCTCTAGTATTCTCAGCCCAATTTTTTAATTACTTTACATATTTATATTTCGTATTTATTTACTCTTGTATCTATGCATAACGAATTCTTTAGAAAATATGTTCACACTATAATTAGAATAGCAGATGTTACTATAGACCTGTATGTTTAATGCCTTTAAATTACCCTAGTCATATTTTATCCAATGGGTTTATTAAAAATTACAATTACTAACTTATCTTCTCTGAGCTCTCATATAATAATGTCACCATGAAAATGTTTAGTTATTAAACCGCTAAGAGTTCGTAATAATTACTAAACAAGTGACAAGAGGAAGTCAACCTTGAGCTATGCATTGATGAGTACTTGTCAGTTTGGAGGACCGATGATAACTTTCAACCGCATCATCGGAGCAAATTGGAAAACCTTGGATCAGCAGTTTCTGGAATCCTACGATTCAAATGCGTTTATTTCCTAGTTAAAGGCCCCTTAAGGACATATCAATTACAAACAAGAGAAGAAGAAAAAAGACAAACATATACACATTCATAGAAAGTCAATGCATTAAACATTATTTCATGATTCAATTTGTGAGAGGAGGCCAGCTAGGTGAAAGAAAGATAACTCCTCTCTGTATAATGTTAGCAAAACCTTTTGTGACGTGTGTCAATTTAGTAAATTTATTTTCTAAATTTTTGTCTCGCTTCAAAACTTATATTCAGATATTTGCATAAAGATGTTATAAAGCTTCTGTCATCATCTGATGATCCAAATGCATATATTCTTTTCATTTATTATTCTCAATTTTGGATATTTTTAAAATAAAAAGACTTACAAGTTGAAAAGTTGATGCTGCATATAGAGAACATTCCAATACAAAATGGAGCTCGTCCTCAATCACATTCAAATTGTCGAGGTGTGCCGAAAGGAACAACACTACAGCACACATAAATATAACTGATATGACATGCATTTGTAAGACACACATGCTTTGTCTGGATTTTAAATGCACTTACATAAATAACTTTACATAAATATTTCAATTTATTTTTCAGACAAAAATCAGATAAAAGAGACTTGCCTGTCTTACTGCTTGCATCATGGCTAAAGGAAAAGCTCAATATGGAATAGTTATAAAAGGAAACAATAGCACAGGTAGAAGCTTATCGGCTCTCTTCATATCAGTAAAAATCACTACCTATTTTTAGAAACAAAATTACGAATATGTTGTTTGGTCAAATGTATACTTTTTTATATTGATTATTAGTTATTCTATAGTTATTTCTTAATTATTACTTGAGAATATCAGATAATAACCACCATTTTAGATTTCTGATGTCAAATCATGATAATAGAAAAGAAAGGGTACATCCTTTGTTTGAGATGACCGCTGTAGTCAAATTCGGGGTATATAATTTATGTCTAAATATCAGGCTTAAGAAGCTGTACATGTGGTCTCTGTAATCTCTAGTTTAGGACTATTACTGGGACCAAATCAGAAAAGCTTGTATTGTTAATGGAAAGAACATCTAATTCTTCAATATACCTGTATGTAAAATTAAATGATGTATAAAAAATGAAGGAGATGTAGTAAGATTATCCACCAAAGTTCAAATGAAGTGGATGTAAGCAATTATAGGCATCAGTACGGCCTTCAACAATGAGAAAAACCCATACCGTATAGTCGTCCATAAATGGCACCGACATGAAAATATGAAAGAATTCAAATGAGAAAACTAACGGCCTAATTTATAACAAAATAATTTACGAAAAACAAATATGACAGACACGAACTAACGACAACCACTGAACTACAGGCTCCTGACTTGAGACAGGCACATAAAGAATGTGGCGGGATTTAACATGTTTGTGAGCGCTCAACCCTCCCCTAACCTGGGAAAGTGGTGTAACTGCACAACATAAAGCTTCTTCTAACCCTTACCAAAACAAAAACGTATATATTAAGACATTTCAAGGGGAAGACCACCAGATCCCCTCTCGCTTCACACATTCGTGGATGCATTTAGCATTATACATACAAATTATTTACTTTTCGACAATTTGTGCTCTTGGAGGTCTCATTATCTTGGATTCCTAGTTAGCACTGCCTATTAAATGACAACAGGTCTAAATATGGGTTTATATGTAAACATGTGTTTAATTATATTTCACCCCAAAAAAAGCATGAAATTACGTTCTTAGTAAATGATTACCCACTTCAACCAATTACAAGTATATCAATTTGTAAAAGAAATGTTGTTTTCTGATCATTAAGCCTGGTCACACCTTGTCTTTCACGGTCAATATAATGCGTTGCCTGATCTTTCACGATCAATTTTGAATAAAAATCAACAAAATCATACTTTTTCAAAAATAATATGAATTTTCCAAGTAATAACATACTTTTATTCACGGTCTTTTATTCACTGGACTATCTGACACACTAAATATTAAGTTCCAAGTATATCAAGATATATTAGAAGGTGACCATTATAGATACAAAACGTGTTTTTTCTTAATGATTCTCGTTGGATCGTGTGTCGCCTTCAGTGTTATCTTAAAAAAGTATTGCATTTTTTCTTTAAAGCAGTAATAAGTATTATTAAGGAAGTTGAATTATTTTGACAGACATAATTTTTTTTTCTAATTTGTTTCACCTTTTGAAAATACAGCAGATTTATCACAGATTTTGAAGTAGAATTACACTTAATTGCATTCACGATCCGATACCAGATCTTTCACGATCCAATCGCAATGCTTGACCACCGTTAGTTATTCTTTCACGGTCATTTTTCTCGATATACCGAATGAAACCAGTAAACTATATGCACAGGATTTATTTGTTTTTACACAGTTTGATTTAGAAGAAAAACCGACATTGTTATAAAATACAAATAATTACACCATTACTAACACAATTCTACATTAATATTCTTGTAATGGTTAGAAAATACATCAAATAACACCATTACAAACTTAATCCCAATTTTCTTTTCTATTTTTAGAAATTTACCTGTGACGTCACTTTTTGTGGCGTTGATACATTCGTGTGACGCACAGTTCATTATTCTATTGTGCTGTATTTGTGTTCTGTCGTAAATTAATTTTAGGTGTTCGTTGTTATTCTGTGGTTTACATGTTGAAATGTACTATTATATTATTTATTTATGTATTTCTCTGTCCTGAATGTTCTTGCATTTTTTGTACTGTATTCCTGTCACATGTCATTTTAGCGGTATTGTTAACATTGCCATATAAGCGGGAGGTTTGACTTGCCATAAAACCAGGTTCAACCCACCATTTTCTCTTAAAATGTCATGTACCAAGTCAGGAATATGGCAGTTGTTATCACATAGTCCGTTTCTATGTATGTTGGCGTTTGTTTTTTGTAGCAGTTCAGTGTTTCTGTTGTTCCGTTTTGTTTCCTCTTATAGTTGATGTGTTTCCCTCAGTTTTAGTTTGTGACCCGTATTTGTTTAAGTTAAATCGAATTATGACTATTGTACAGCGGTATACTACTATTGTCTTTATTAAGCACCAAAATCATGTGTAAATGACATTTCACAGAATTGGTTCAAAATTTGTAAAAAATGTTCTAACCATTGAGATATACCGAAATATACATCAAGTTCCACATAAACTTTTGCGGTTTCTATGGCAACTGCTTGAACACTTTTTGGTCCATTTTTTTAAGTAAAAAAGGCTTAGAATGTGTCCCCGTGCCTGTAGTGTATGCCCTTATAATTTACAGTTATGGTTTTTTGCTTGTGAAAGAGCTGTCTACATATTCCATATTATTAATGTTCTATTTCTTTTACTGTAATTTGGTCTCTTGTGGATAGTTGTCTCGTTGGCAATTATATCAAATTCTTTAATTTTTAAAATTAAAATATGCAACTACAATTGGATGTATATGGCCTTTCAGAAAATAAAAAAGAAAATTGTGTTTGTTGTTATGACTAAGTATGGTTATGACATGTTTTAAAAATGCGTTTAGAAAAATATATTTTTAGCAGTTATGTCAAGAACTTACACCCAAAAAGTGTCAAATTCCTTGTGTATTGGGAGTTCAATTTTACCCTGTTTTAAAAGCTTTGAGAATTTTCAAACCAGATTTTCCAGACATGGATAAATATGTGTTTAATAGTTTAACCATTGATAAATCAAGATACGAAACATTGGGAGGGGTATATTCAAACATTTTGCATAACTTAATTTTTTCGAAACCATGGTTTGTGAAATTACTGTTTTTATTATTGTTACAAATAGAATATTGAAATTAATACAAATGATTTATTTGTCTAGAAAATCTTAATCCTACTCTCAGAAAAAATAAATGTTCTCAAGTTAAGTATAACAACTGCGGAATTCTTAATCTCAATTAAAAACCCCTTTTAGTTATCTCTGTGTAGCAGGAGTTGCTTCCCCTGAATTACTCTTCAGACCAGGAGACACATATGTTTTATGTATGTCTACAGAAAACATTTCCACATAGGATGATGACACAATGTATTATAAAGTACTATAAACACAATGGAATTTGTTGTGTTTACCATAAACAAGACTGTTTAAAACATTCACAGTGCTCAACTGAACTTGTGGAAGTAAAATCATTTCACCAATCAGATATTCCGATAATTTTAACTGAAGTAGTTATTTAACCAAACATTTTGGAAATGTCTGAATTTTCCGTAATGTTTAACACATTCCCAACAACTGCTCAAGCAAAATGAAGTAAGGAAGAGGGGAGATTTCTGAATGTATCCAGGGCAATTAGTACACACCCAAATGTAGACCATTCAAAGAAGGGGTCGGGTCGAGCAGTAGCTGGTGGAAAAGAAAATGTTCTAAACACCTGTCAGAAAGACACATACTTGTGACACAAAAACAATATGGAATCATTTTAACTGTTGGAACTCGGTAAGTAAAACATATTTCATGAAGTTATGGATGTGGGGTGAGGACTGATGCGGGGACGATTCCGAGATCAACATTATCATTGAAACCTGTAATACCATACAGAACCCAATTTATAATTTTCTGTATTAGCCCTTAGTGTATAAACAGTGTCTAAACTTGAATGTATGTATATTATGTATTGGACAGATATTCTCATGTATATTGAAATGCATATGTGTATATGTTACAGTACAAGTCACTCTAGTCAAAGATTTTAATTTAATTGAATTACATTCATAGCGACTAGAGCGCTGTGATTTTCGAAGTAATCTCACATGTGAAATATCAGTGTATATTTCACTCTAGGAATTATCACAACAATTCTGTTGTCAACTTTGTCAAGCTATACAACAGCTGTTCGTGGTGACATATAAACATAATTCGTTGTGGTTTATTGAGTATCTTAATTTAAATCAATGTAATACATGTATTAACAGAACAACTACATGTAAATATTGAATTCTCATACTGAAAATTTGTATATATCTTGTGATTTAAAATGTCATTCTGACACTCGTTATATATTGTTATTATAAAAAAGAATATGTGGTATGATTGCCAATGAGACATCTCTCCACAAGAGACCAAATGACACAGAAATTAACAACTATAGGTCACCGTACGGCCTTCAACAATGAGCAAAGCCCATACCGCACAGTCAGCTATAAAAGGCCTGGTATGACAATGTAAAACAATTTAAACGAGAAAACTAACGGCCTAATTTATGTACAAAATATGAACGAAAAACAAATATGTAACACATAAACAAACGACAACCACTGAATTACAGGCTCCTGACTTGGGACAGGCACATACATACAGAATGTGGCGGGGTTAAACATGTTAGCGGGATCCAAACCCTCCCCTAACCTGGGACAGTGGTGTAACAGTACAACATAAGAACGAACTATAAAAATCAGTAGAAAGAGGCTTAACTCATCAGTATACCCATACGTAATGGACAGGAACTTTGATTGTTACACTCAATAGAAATCAGTAAAAATGAAGCTTTTCCTACATGTATGCTTGTTTTAGACACATGTAAGTTAAATTCATAAAATGATTTTAAATTATTTGTTGATTGACAATCATGACAATATTATAGATTCAAATTATCCTCAGCATTACTAAATATCAATTAATAGTTTACGCAAATATTGTTGAAATTACAATGTGCATGTGCACTTTTTACTGCATGCATGGTAACAAATAATTTGATTTTTCTTTCTTCCAGCTTCTTGAGTATCATGAAGAGTCAAAAGTAAAAGAAATTGGCAGGTATATATACTATTACTGTTTTGCTTTTTATCTTACATGTCATATCCAGAAATCAACGCCACTTTGCTTATTTAAATATTATACTAAAGAAATCGGATACGGGTCACGGAAATTATATTGAAATGATAGGGAATTTTGAATAAAAATGTCTGTTTTAACTTTAATTTAAGTGATAGACAGGTTGCGGGACAGAAAATAAATATACACAACAATATACACCATTTAAACGAAACATAATGACTGTCGTTGCAAAAATCAAGGTTCCTGAGCTATTTTAAAAATCGAAGCGAGAGGCTTTTAACATTGCAGTATAAAATACAGGCTAAAATGACTGAAACGTCAAATTTGCAAACTTTGTGTTAAAAATTGGCTAACAAGGTCATTACAAAAACAGGTTGCGGGGATGAAACTTGAAACTTGAATGTCCAAAGAATAAGCTAGTCCAAACCTTGTATGTGTAGTCGTTGAACTCTAGGTTCCCACGTAAAGTTAAAATGCCCCTATTTCAAGAAGAATAAACTCACGAAAACACGAAAAATTCACTAAATTTGCGTTCATTGTTTTGATTTTGACCGCCTGACAACTTTACGGAAATATCAGAGTGATCATAAACAAGGATTCTGTGACGGGCAACTTATAATATCCGTGTTTTAAAGATTTTAATGATATAAATCCAGTCCAGTTCAAACTATTATCACGTGGTAACAGTGCATCAGCTTTTGTATTGATATCAAAAGGGATCTATAATAACTAACTTTACTTTTACAAAATTAATAAATATTGATTACGTGAGGAAAGCTCTACCATTTTATTGTTTATGACTTTCAATAATTTCGTTAAACAAACAATATTACAAAAAAATTTTATTGAACAAACAATCTTGTATATATATTTTTTATCTTTTAATAGACTTAAATGAAGATTAAATATATGGTTTGATAGTTTCCTATCAAAGGTTTTTTATTTTTAACTTTTTTGTTTACTTTTTTGTTTACTTTTTCTCACGATTTTTGAGTTATGAAAAGGGGTGAGTATTGTACACAACTGCGTACTATACACGGCAAATTACGGTAAATCTTGAAATTAAGTCATTCACTATAATGCAATCAATTTCCAACTACTTGCATGCAAAATTTTTGTTTGAGTTGGCGAATGAACGAAAATATGGAAATAGTCAACCGACCAAGATCATTTGAAGGAGAAAATCTCCCATTTTTCGTACTTCTACATGATATTTGTATTTAATTATCATTGACTATGTAAGGTATCAAAATGTGTGTAGTTTATTTTCTTATAATTGCTTGAACATAACTGATCATTTAATAGGAAATAATTGCATGAACAATGTTTATTTCTGGAAAATTTTTATAAAATTTTAATTTTTTTATTTTTGAAAACTAAAAAATGACCTTTTTTCAATCAAAATAAAAAAAAAACCCCAAAATATAACCTCTGAGATTTTTTTGGCCAGCGATGCATCAGATGCAATATTTTTTAATGATGATAATCGTTTATGCCACAAAATCTGGAATACAAGATTTTAGAGACATAAAAATGGGTTATTTTGTGAGTTTTTGCAAATCATGATTTTGGAAAAACTACAAATTTTAAAATTAAAATTTTTGACTTAAGATGGAGGAATTTTCCGAACTTTCAAATATTATTTTGAAACACTAATATACAATATTTTAATAGCAAAAGAAAAAGTAGGAACATATGTTTCCATTTTGTTACAATAAAAGTGGTAAAACAGGGAAAAGTTGACTTTTCATCGAGCATTTATGACGTTTTCCAAGCAATATCAAAGTAACTTGTTTCCATGACAACCAACACTTCAACTTTTGAAATTATTATCATTTTTGTTGTAAGTGCACCATGAAAAACACATGATATAAATTTGGAGTATGCATTTCTCATTTTTCTTTGAAATTCTTTCGATGCTTACAGAGAATGACTCTTAATAACTACCATTTATATTGTGTTTTACATCTTATTATTATTAAGTTTAATTGTTAGACCAAGTCCTAAATAAGACAGCCATGTATACAATAGTAATATTGCGTTTTCATATTTGCTTAATATTGTCTTTTATTGTATGTGCATCAGACACATTAGTTTTTGTTCTATTGTTAACCTTTTTCTATCCTGGGAATATATTTTTTTAAAGGTATGTCGAGAAGTTAATATTTTAATATGCAGGATTTCCTTTAGAGTGTTTTTCCTTAAGTGAATTTTACTTTCTCATAAAACTATGTTTTTATTTGTCTGGTATATACCTAAAGTTTTGGCAATTAGAGGTCTGCATCATTCCTGACAACAATATATAATATGCCCTCTCCCAGTCCAAAAAAAACCATTTACAATATGTTATATGTAAATAAAAGCTAACATGTGGTTTCAACAAAAAAAGAAAAAGAAAAAAGAAGATCAATGGGGATTCCAAAGATATGCTCTCCTTTGAATTTCGAGAAAATAATCATATCCAATATAGCGGAATGTTTCAATATAGAGGAACGGGTGTTTTTATACAAGCCTACTTTGAAGTTTCTATTATTCATTTAGGTTGTATCACTAATTACCAGGTACTTGTTCCGTGAACATTGATTATCTATTGTATTCGTTGTGTACCTTTATTGATTTAATAATGACATCATAATAAATATACATTTTAAAATAAATTTTCCGGATGCATTAGTGTTATTAGCAAATGAATATTGTAGAGTAATTGGTTAATTCTTATATCTATTTCGGTCAGAATATAGAAACGTTTTCATTTTTATATTATTTAGTTTAGTTTTCATGTTTTGTTTTATATATTCTTATGATTCAAGCGACTGCATTTAGTATTTATATTAAAAATCTTTGATGTATAATACCATGACTATCTATCCATTAGAATACACAATTAATGATATATATATATATATATACATAATTACTCTTAATATCAGCACAACAATGTTAAATCTGCTAATTTGCGGAAGCAAATTTTTGTTCTTCCCTCGCCGGTATGTGAACTCATGCTATTGGGAAATCGAGACAACACCGCCTGCACTGTGTCCAGCGCTCTAGACCACACGGCCACCTAGACCGAACTAAAAAATAATAAATACAGCTTTCGGTGGCCTAGTTTTACCTTTCCTCGTCAGTAGAATCTAGAATTGTAACACAGTACATGATATATTAGGCATGAAGATGGAATTGATTGCAGATTAGCTAAATATCTATCGTAAAGGATCGTAAGATAAAGATATAATTAGATATAATAGAAATAATTATTTTGATAAGTACGTCTAAACAAGTGACAACTCTACGACAGACCCGTCCATTGGTTCACCAGCGAAGGTGATACACGGCTGAAAACACATATTATATTTATAATTACTCTAAATATCAGCACAACAATGATAAATCTGCAAATTTGCGGAAGCAAATTTTTGTTCTTCCCTCGCCGGGTTTCGAACTCATATATATATAGTGTCTAAAAATAGCAACAATCAACATTCAATCTGTCTAGGCGTGGATCAGTTTGTAAATAAACTGATGCAGTTACTACATTAAATTATATAAGTGCCTAAGAATGTTACATTCTTAGGCATTTATATATATAAAGTTCGAATCCCGGCGAGGGAAGAACAAAAATTTGTAAATATATATATATATATATATATATATATATATATATATATATATATATATATATATATATATATATATATATATATATATAAAAGTCTAAATTGAAAACAACGTTCAAACCTATGATTGCGTTGGATAAAAACCGCAATTTTTATACATGTGCATGCAAAACAAATTTCTTAGTAGAGGGGTCTAAATACAGCACAAACAACATTTTCCAAAAGACCAAAAAATGTGAAAAAGTATATTTAAACAAAACGCATTTGACTAACAGGTCGAACAACTGATGTTCTTAAACCCTGCTGACTGCCATTGGCGATTGCCAAATAAACGGATCACAACATGTAACAAAATGGATCTTTATTTAATTTATTAATTTAATACCAAATAGAAAACAATAAACTTGCGAAAAAGATGGTATACTGCAAACCTGAGGTGCAAAAATTTGTACACCATATCCGGATTTCGACAATTAATGTCTCTTCAGTGATGTTAGGAATCGAAACGGTATTTGGAAGGCCATATAATTACCTCAATTTACGATAGACTCTTGAATTTTAAAGAGTCGAAATAGGATGAACGGATCATATGAACCCATAGGCAAATATAATACAAGCCCAAACGAAAAAATATAAATAAGTCTAAATTGAAAACAACGTTCAAACCTATGATTGCGTTGATAAAAACCGCAATTTTTATACATGTGCATGCAAAACAAATTTCTTGGTAGAGGGGTCTAAATACAGCACAAACAACATTTTCCAAAAGACCAAAAAATGTGAAAAAGTATATTTAAACAAAACGCATTTGACTAACAGGTCGAACAACTGATGTTTATATATATAGATTGCCTAACAATGTAATTTTAACACACTATTTAGTATGTAAATATAAGAATGTTTAAAATATTTACAAAATGATGAAAATAAACGCAATATTCCGCTAGACTAACTAGCTTTATCAAGCGTGCATCTATCCAGGTGAAATCGGATGTAGATAATAAGAAACTTTTGCAGCTCAATGTATATGTTGCACTTGAATTTAGCTGCCTTGAAAATAATACATAATTTGGATGAAATTCAAGATTTTTACAAAATTGGTAGTTGAAGTTAGCAACGTCCATTGGCCAATATTACAGGATAAAAAGGACGATGCTGTGTACTAAATTATTCTTTATCTTTCCTGTATCTTTTCTCATCTTTTTCGTTAAGACCATCAGGTTCTAAAGTGTGGAGTTGGTGGATCCAAAAATTTTCTCTTCTCCTTCTCGCCGTGGTGTCCCACTCGGTGTTGACTTCTATGATTTGGAAAGTAACATTATCAAAAGAATGTTTCGTTGAACGAAGATGTCTTGTGAGAGGACAGTTTTTGTTGGTTTTGTACCATGAACGATGGTTATTGAGCCGAATGTTAAATTTGTCCATTGTTTCTCCCACATACTGAATGCCACAAGTGTCACATGTTAATATATAAATTGAGTTTTCCGTTTTACAGTTGGAATTTGAGTAGATGGTATAATTTTGTTTAGTTACGGAGCTGATGAAAGAACTGCTTGTATTGGCAGCTTTACAACACAAGCAGTTCATTCGACCACATTGTGTGTAGCAACCGGGAGATGGAGTAGGCTGCTTTGCTAATACAGATGTCACTAATTTGTCATGGATGTTTTTAGGTCTTCTGAAGGCCATGACTGGTGGTGAGGAAAATACTTTTTTAAGATTTGAATCATTTTCTATAATTTTCCAATGCTTCTGAACAATGGAAGACAAATTTTTAAAATCAGGATGGTAAGTGAGTACAAGGGGTGTTCTGTTAGCTGCTTTATTCTTATCTTTGTACTCTAGAAGTTCTTGGCGACTAGTTTTGTTTGCTCTTTCGAAAGCGCTATCAATGATGTTGTTATTGTATCCTCGAACAACTAGATGTTTACGTAGTTGTCCAAGTCTAGCATTTTGCGTATTTTCAGTAGAGCATATTCTCTTGATTCGCAATGCCTGGCTGAATGGGATGCCACGGGAGCAGTGTTTAGGATGGCAACTTTTAGGAGAAAGGAATTGATGTTTGTCCGTTTGTTTGGTATGAAGGTCCGTTATAATGGTTCCGTTCTTGATGTAACTCGTAGTGTCGAGGAAGTTTATTTTCTCCATAGATGATTCATATGTAAATTGTATTGAATGGTGGAAAGAGTTACAGTGTCCTAGAAATTCATTAAGATGTTCTTGTGAATCTGTCCATTTGAAATCAATATCGTCAATGAATCGGAACCATAATAAGGGCTGGTATGGAGCACTAGCCAAGAGGCGTTTTTCAAGTTGGCCCATAAATATGTTGGCATATGACGGGGCCATTTTTGTGCCCATACTAGTACCGTCTATCTGGAGATAATGTTTTTCATTGAAAGAGAAGTTGTTGTTCTCTAGCACTAGTTTCAGAAGTGAAACAAGGCACTCAGTTGGAGGATTTTTTTCACTACGAGTGTTCCATACCTCTTCACACGCTGCTATTCCTTCGTCTTGTGGAATGTTGGTATATAAAGAAGACACGTCCATGGATGCAAGTATAGTATTGCTTGGTAGAGGATTGAGGCTTTCCATTTTCTTTAGATAATCAGTCGTATCTTGGATGTAAGAGGGTAGTTCTTTCACATGAGGTCTTAGATGATGGTCTACAAATTCTGATATCTTTTCAGTTGGATGACTAATAGCTGAAACAATTGGTCGACCTGGATTGCCCGTTTTATGTATTTTAGGCAACATATAGAATCTTCCGGCCTTTGCTTCGTTCTCAAGAGGTCGGAGATAATCAAAGGTGTCATTGTCTATATGCTTTTTGTCGAACATCTCTTGAAGGATGGTGTTGATCCTTCGAATAGTATTTAGTGTTGGATCTGTGGTTTATTGTTTATAAAAAATGGAGTTTGAAAGTTGGCGATTTCCCTCTGCTATGTAATCTGTTTTATTCATGACAACCACAGCGCCCCCTTTGTCGGCAGGTTTTATTACGATATCCTCTTGATCTTTTAACGCTTTCAAAGCAATGCTTTCTGACTTGGATAAATTATAATTTCTTGTATTTGTTATACAGGACTTTATATCAGACCTCACGTAGTTAATGAATGACTCCAAGTTATCATTTTTACTCTTAGGTGGTTTCCATGAACTTTTTTTCTTAAATTTTGGGATGGGCGTGACTTCTTCAATGGTGTCAGTATCTGAATCTGTTAATCCAGCTTCTTCAAGGTTTTTCTTGCCCCTATTGTAGAAAAAATCTTTCAAGCGTAAACGTCTAGCGAATTGGTCTAAGTTCTCGTCTAGCTGAAAGTTATTTACATTTGATGGGATAGGACAGAAGTTTAAACCTTTACTTAAAAGAGATTCTTCAGCACGTGTAAGTTCTTTAGATGACAAATTTACAACAATGCTTTCAGTTTTTTGTTTCCGTATTTTGAATTTTCTTTTTCTAGGGACCTTATGGTTTGTTGTATTGATATCATTCATATCCTGATTTAAATAGACAGTGTGAATTTTATCTCTTTGAAATTTATTCCTTTGTTTTTCTTTATGTTTGGATAGTTCAATTTTTTCAATATCTGCGAGGCGACGTTTAATTATTGGTAAATCGTCACGTGAAATATTACTATTGTTGATGATATCTGATATTTCATTTACAATTTGTTTGTAATTTGTGGTTGTAAAAGAAAGTAACAGTTGAAGTAGCTGGATTGAACAGTTAAACAGAATTTCATTCCAACGGCTCATGAATCTTTTGGATTTATGTCCCGGTGCCTGGGGACTCACTTTGATTTTTTAACCTTTTGGTACAGTTCTACTTTGAATATATTTTTTTAAGTTTGATAAATGATGTTCAGTTTGTAGTTTCTTTTTAGTTAAAGATCTTAATTTCTTGAAATGCAGTGCGCTATCCATGTTGTAAAGATAGCGATAGATTTGAACGGATTACACAAACATTTGTGAAATGCGTGCTACTGAGGATAATAATATAAGTGCCTATAAATGGCAGCACATGACATACAAATCTATGGGAGTGTGGATTAATCAGTACAGAGATTAATTCAATTACACAAATAAAATTATAGATTGCCTAACAATGTAATTTTAACACACTATTTAGTATGTAAATATAAGAATGTTTAAAATATTTACAAAATGATGAAAATAAACGCAATATTTCGCTAGACTAACTAGCTTTATCAAGCGTGCATCTATCCAGGTGAAATCGGATGTAGATAATAAGAAACTTTTGCAGCTCAATGTATATGTTGCACTTGAATTTAGCTGCCTTGAAAATAATACATAATTTGGATGAAATTCAAGATTTTTACAAAATTGGTAGTTGAAGTTAGCAACGTCCATTGGTCAATATTACAGGATAAAAAGGACGATGCTGTGTACTAAATTATTCTTTATCTTTCCTGTATCTTTTCTCATCTTTTTCGTTAAGACCATCAGGTTCTAAAGTGTGGAGTTGGTGGATCCAAAAATTTTCTCTTCTCCTTCTCGCCGTGGTGTCCCACTCGGTGTTGACTTCTATGATTTGGAAAGTAACATTATCAAAAGAATGTTTCGTTGAACGAAGATGTCTTGTGAGAGGACAGTTTTTGTTGGTTTTGTACCATGAACGATGGTTATTGAGCCGAATGTTAAATTTGTCCATTGTTTCTCCCACATACTGAATGCCACAAGTGTCACATGTTAATATATAAATTGAGTTCTCCGTTTTACAGTTGGAATTTGAGTAGATGGTATAATTTTGTTTAGTTACGGAGCTGATGAAAGAACTGCTTGTATTGGCAGCTTTACAACACAAGCAGTTCATTCGACCACATTGTGTGTAGCAACCGGGAGATGGAGTAGGCTGCTTTGCTAATACAGATGTCACTAATTTGTCACGGATGTTTTTAGGTCTTCTGAAGGCCATGACTGGTGGTGAGGAAAATACTTTTTTAAGATTTGAATCATTTTCTATAATTTTCCAATGCTTCTGAACAATGGAAGACAAATTTTTAAAATCAGGATGGTAAGTGAGTACAAGGGGTGTTCTGTTAGCTGCTTTATTCTTATCTTTGTACTCTAGAAGTTCTTGGCGACTAGTTTTGTTTGCTCTTTCGAAAGCGCTATCAATGATGTTGTTATTGTATCCTCGAACAACTAGATGTTTACGTAGTTGTCCAAGTCTAGCATTTTGCGTATTTTCAGTAGAGCATATTCTCTTGATTCGCAATGCCTGGCTGAATGGGATGCCACGGGAGCAGTGTTTAGGATGGCAACTTTTAGGAGAAAGGAATTGATGTTTGTCCGTTTGTTTGGTATGAAGGTCCGTTATAATGGTTCCGTTCTTGATGTAACTCGTAGTGTCGAGGAAGTTTATTTTCTCCATAGATGATTCATATGTAAATTGTATTGAATGGTGGAAAGAGTTACAGTGTCCTAGAAATTCATTAAGATGTTCTTGTGAATCTGTCCATTTGAAATCAATATCGTCAATGAATCGGAACCATGATAAGGGCTGGTATGGAGCACTAGCCAAGAGGCGTTTTTCAAGTTGGCCCATAAATATGTTGGCATATGACGGGGCCATTTTTGTGCCCATACTAGTACCGTCTATCTGGAGATAATGTTTTTCATTGAAAGAGAAGTTGTTGTTCTCTAGCACTAGTTTCAGAAGTGTAACAAGGCACTCAGTTGGAGGATTTTTTTCACTACGAGTGTTCCATACCTCTTCACACGCTGCTATTACTTCGTCTTGTGGAATGTTGGTATATAAAGAAGACACGTCCATGGATGCAAGTATAGTATTGCTTGGTAGAGGATTGAGGCTTTCCATTTTCTTTAGATAATCAGTCGTATCTTGGATGTAAGAGGGTAGTTCTTTCACATGAGGTCTTAGATGATGGTCTACAAATTCTGATATCTTTTCAGTTGGATGACTATTTGCTGAAACAATTGGTCGACCTGGATTGCCCGTTTTATGTATTTTAGGCAACATATAGAATCTTCCGGCCTTTGCTTCGTTCTCAAGAGGTCGGAGATAATCAAAGGTGTCATTGTCTATATGCTTTTTGTCGAACATCTCTTGAAGGATGGTGTTGATCCTTCGAATAGTATTTAGTGTTGGATCTGTGGTTAATTGTTTATAAAAAATGGAGTTTGAAAGTTGGCGATTTCCCTCTGCTATGTAATCTGTTTTATTCATGACAACCACAGCGCCCCCTTTGTCGGCAGGTTTTATTACGATATCCTCTTGATCTTTTAACGCTTTCACAGCAATGCTTTCTGACTTGGATAAATTATAATTTCTTGTATTTGTTATACAGGACTTTATATCAGACCTCACGTAGTTAATGAATGACTCCAAGTTATCATTTTTACTCTTAGGTGGTTTCCATGAACTTTTTTTCTTAAATTTTGGGATGGGCGTGACTTCTTCATTGGTGTCAGTATCTGAATCTGTTAATCCAGCTTCTTCAAGGTTTTTCTTGCCCCTATTGTAGAAAAAATCTTTCAAGCGTAAACGTCTAGCGAATTGGTCTAAGTCCTCGTCTAGCTGAAAGTTATTTACATTTGATGGGATAGGACAGACGTTTAAACCTTTACTTAAAAGAAATTCTTCAGCACGTGTAAGTTCTTTAGATGACAAATTTACAACAATGCTTTCAGTTTTTTGTTTCCGTTCTTTTGAATTTTCTTTTTCTAGGGACCTTATGGTTTGTTGTATTCAAAAGACGGAAACAAAAAACTGAAAGCATTGTTGTAAATTTGTCATTTAAAGAACTTACACGTGCTGAAGAATCTCCTTTAAGTAAAGGTTTAAACTTCTGTCCTATCCCACCAAATGTAAATAACTTTCAGCTAGACGAGGACTTAGACCAATTCGCTAGACGTTTACGCTTGAAAGATTTTTTCTACAATAGGGGCAAGAAAAACCTTGAAGAAGCTGAATTAACAGATTCAGATACTGACACCAATGAAGAAGTCACGCCCATCCCAAAATTTAAGAAAAAAAGTTCATGGAAACCACCTAAGAGTAAAAATGATAACTTGGAGTCATTCATTAACTACGTGAGGTCTGATATAAAGTCCTGTATAACAAATACAAGAAATTATAATTTATCCAAGTCAGAAAGCATTGCTTTGAAAGCGTTAAAAGATCAAGAGGATATCGTAATAAAACCTGCCGACAAAGGGGGCGCTGTGGTTGTCATGAATAAAACAGATTACATAGCAGAGGGAAATCGCCAACTTTCAAACTCCATTTTTTATAAACAATTAACCACAGATCCAACACTAAATACTATTCGAAGGATCAACACCATCCTTCAAGAGATGTTCGACAAAAAGCATATAGACAATGACACCTTTGATTATCTCCGACCTCTTGAGAACGAAGCAAAGGCCGGAAGATTCTATATGTTGCCTAAAATACATAAAACGGGCAATCCAGGTCGACCAATTGTTTCAGCAAATAGTCATCCAACTGAAAAGATATCAGAATTTGTAGACCATCATCTAAGACCTCATGTGAAAGAACTACCCTCTTACATCCAAGATACGACTGATTATCTAAAGAAAATGGAAAGCCTCAATCCTCTACCAAGCAATACTATACTTGCATCCATGGACGTGTCTTCTTTATATACCAACATTCCACAAGACGAAGGAATAGCAGCGTGTGAAGAGGTATGGAACACTCGTAGTGAAAAAAATCCTCCAACTGAGTGCCTTGTTACACTTCTGAAACTAGTGCTAGAGAACAACAACTTCTCTTTCAATGAAAAACATTATCTCCAGATAGACGGTACTAGTATGGGCACAAAAATGGCCCCGTCATATGCCAACATATTTATGGGCCAACTTGAAAAACGCCTCTTGGCTAGTGCTCCATACCAGCCCTTATCATGGTTCCGATTCATTGACGATATTGATTTCAAATGGACAGATTCACAAGAACATCTTAATGAATTTCTAGGACACTGTAACTCTTTCCACCATTCAATACAATTTACATATGAATCATCTATGGAGAAAATTAACTTCCTCGACACTACGAGTTACACCAAGAACGGAACCATTATAACGGACCTTCATACCAAACAAACGGACAAACATCAATTCCTTTCTCCTAAAAGTTGCCATCCTAAACACTGCTCCCGTGGCATCCCATTCAGCCAGGCATTGCGAATCAAGAGAATATGCTCTACTGAAAATACGCAAAATGCTAGACTTGGACAACTACGTAAACATCTAGTTGTTCGAGGATACAATAACAACATCATTGATAGCGCTTTCGAAAGAGCAAACAAAACTAGTCGCCAAGAACTTCTAGAGTACAAAGATAAGAATAAAGCAGCTAACAGAACACCCCTTGTACTCACTTACCATCCTGATTTTAAAAATTTGTCTTCCATTGTTCAGAAGCATTGGAAAATTATAGAAAATGATTCAAATCTTAAAAAAGTATTTTCCTCACCACCAGTCATGGCCTTCAGAAGACCTAAAAACATCCGTGACAAATTAGTGACATCTGTATTAGCAAAGCAGCCTACTCCATCTCCCGGTTGCTACACACAATGTGGTCGAATGAACTGCTTGTGTTGTAAAGCTGCCAATACAAGCAGTTCTTTCATCAGCTCCGTAACTAAACAAAATTATACCATCTACTCAAATTCCAACTGTAAAACGGAAAACTCAATTTATATATTAACATGTGACACTTGTGGCATTCAGTATGTGGGAGAAACAATGGACAAATTTAACATTCGGCTCAATAACCATCGTTCATGGTACAAAACCAACAAAATCTGTCCTCTCACAAGACATCTTCGTTCAACGAAACATTCTTTTGATAATGTTACTTTCCAAATCATAGAAGTCAACACCGAGTGGGACACCACGGCGAGAAGGAGAAGAGAAAATTTTTGGATCCACCAACTCCACACTTTAGAACCTGATGGTCTTAACGAAAAAGATGAGAAAAGATACAGGAAAGATAAAGAATAATTTAGTACACAGCATCGTCCTTTTTATCCTGTAATATTGGCCAATGGACGTTGCTAACTTCAACTATCAATTTTGTAAAAATCTTGAATTTCATCCAAATAATGAATTATTTTCAAGGCAGCTAAATTCAAGTGCAACATATACATTGAGCTGCAAAAGTTTCTTATTATCTACATCCGATTTCACCTGGATAGATGCACGCTTGATAAAGCTAGTTAGTCTAGCGAAATATTGCGTTTATTTTCATCATTTTGTAAATATTTTAAACATTCTTATATTTACATACTAAATAGTGTGTTAAAATTACATTGTTAGGCAATCTATAATTTTATTTGTGTAATTGGATTAATCTCTGTACTGATTAATCCACACTCCCATAGATTTGTATGTCATGTGCTGCTATTTATTTATATATATATATATATATATATATATATACAACCAATATATATATATATAGGTATACCATCTTTTCCGCAAGTTTGTTGTTTTCTGTTTGCTATTGAACTAATAGTTAAGATCCATTTGGTTAAATCTGGTGATCCGTTTATTTGGCAATCGCCAATGGCAGTCAGCAGGATTTAAGAACATCCGTTGTTCGACCTGCTAGTAAAATGCGTTTTGTTAAAATATACTTTTTCACTTTTTTGGTCTTTTGGAAAATGTTATTCGTGCTGTATTCAGACCCCTCAACAATTTGTTTTGCATGCACACGTATAAACATTGCGGTTTTTATCCAACGCAATCATAGGTTTGAACGTTGTTTTCAATTTAGACTTATATTTATATATATATCAACACGCATATTGTTATATGTATAATGTGTGCAGTACTATGAATCTAGTTTAAAGCTGAACTGACTGAGATGGTACCTTATAGAAGTAATGCTTGATGACTATCAATAATAAACTCATTATAGATACCAGGTTAAAGATTTTGTACGCCAGACGCTCGTTTCGTCTATAAACGACACTTCAGTGACGCTCGATTCAAACAAGTTATTATTTATGAACATTAAATAACTAAATGTATAGAAGCAACATGCATTATGTCATTTTTGTGTAATTTTATTTCAAATCAATTTTCTAAAAGTTGTTGATGGTATAGCTATTTTGAAATTCATTCAAGGAATTTAACGTTTAAGTCAATAGTAATTGATATCAATCTTTGAAAGAAAGATTATTTGAATTCATTATCTGAAGAATCGGCCAGTCTACAGTATTATAATGTAGCTGACCAAACGACATACCGGAAATAACTGGGAATAAAAGGCTGAACAAAAACGTCCAAGTCAGATAAAGGCAACAGTGGTATACCGCTGTTCAAAAGTCATAAATCGATTGAGAGAAAAACAAATCCGGGTTACAAACTAAAACCGAGGGAAACAAATCAAATATTAGAGGAAATCAACGAAATAACAGAACACAGAAGTGCAACAGAAAACAAACAATAATGCAACATTCATAGAAACGAACTATTAAATAACAACTGCCATACTCCTGTCTTGGTACAGGACATTTTAAGAAAAAAAAAGTGGGTTGAACCTGGTTTTGTGGCTAGCCAAACATCTGCGCTTATTGGCAATGTTAAATATACCGCTAAAATGACAACATTACATGACGGGAACAGAGTACAAATAAATGCAAAAACACCAAAGACAGAGATATACATAAATGAATAATATAATAGTACATTTCGACATGTTAACCACAGAATAACAACGAATAACTAAAATAATATACTAGGACAGTACACAAAAACAGCTGAATAGAATTACGAAGTGTGTGTCTGTAACACGAATGGATCAACGCCACATAAAGTAACGTCACAGGTAAATTTTAAAAAATTGGATATAAATCAAGATAAGGTTTCTAATTATGTTATTTGATGTATTTTATAACAATTACAAGAATATTAATTTAGAATTGTGTTAGTAATAGTGCAACTAACCATGTCGGCCTTTCTTCCAAATCAAACTGTGTAAAACAAATAAATCCTGTGCACATAGTTGCTTTAAACTAAAATCATACAAATGAACTAGTTGATTAATTATCTTAACTTTTACATACGAATAGAAAATAAAAGATAGAATCACAACTACAAACGATTAGACACAAAACAATATCCGATCAGAATTACAAATAAAACTTCGTAACTGAATACATGAACGCTGGATAAACAAATACCGAGACACGTCTTATAGCAATGTGAATTAACACTCAGTAAAGCAGTCATATTCGGGAATAGGTCACGTTCGGTACTTAAAAGACCAGACGACATAAATGGTAAACCATATTCTAAGGCGTGGAAAACATGTCCTTAGTTAGTTTAGACACAGACACATCGTATAGATCAACCAATTCGTGATGGTGTTCATAAAATTTACGGATTGTCATTTTTAATCTTTCCTCCTCATAACTTTGTTGGAGCAGTTTCTTCGTAAGGAGCACACTCCTGCACATGAGGTCCTTTAAGTGTGAACATGCAAACAGAAATATTTTATTTCAGTCCAATGTATTTAAATCAGCCAGTTACACTCCATGCCAACTTTAAAATTCTGTCAAGTGGAACCGTGTTTTTTAATGTTACTACATATTCTCAGTTGTTGCAAATAATCTACAGATGTCTGCTTTTGTTTGCTTATGTTGTTTGGTTACTGACCCATTGACTTTTACCCAACATTTCTACTTAAAGAAAGAAGAAAGATACTAAAGGGACATTAAAACTCATAAGTCGTAAATAAACTGACAACGCCATGGCTAAAAAAGAAAAAGACCACTAGACAAACAATAATACACAAAACACAACATAGAAAACTAAAGACTAAGCAACAAGAACCCCACCAAAAACTGAGAGTGATCTCAGGTGCTCCGGAAGGGTAGGCAGATCCTGCTCCCCATGTGGCACCCGTCTTGTTGCTCATGTTAGTACAAATTCCAAAGGAACATAGAACAGACCTATGATTATCCACGATTTCCTCTTTGTCAAGTGTCGTGTGGGTATATGTTGAGTTTCCAAGTTAATTGTCAATACCAAATTCATTTATCAAGCAGTTTATGTAATGTGATTTACACACAAAAAACGGTGTTGTTTGGGGCTTTGTCTTACTTAAATCATCAAGTGAGAATGAAGAATAATAAATATACCAAACGTCTTAATGTATTTATAGAATTTCAACATGTAATGACAATTTTAGGGAAATATTAAATTAGTGCGAGCACATGATCAATTTTTACTGATTAAGAATATACACACAGAAATGAAACAAACGCTATGTTTTGGGAACTCCCCATACTTTGGATTGTATTACAATGGCATAAGAGGTCGTAAAGTGTTCCACGATGATGTCTGTCAGTGTAAAAGTATTTGGTAACATTCAATAAAGATTGAAGGTTTAAGAAAATTCTTAATGTACAGGTAATACTGGACTGGAACAGGAAAAACATAGGACTGTTACAGGTTAAACATAGACTGGTTGAGGTCAAGCATCAGACTGGTACAGGTTAAGTATAAGACTGGTACAGAAAAAAAAAATAATTACAAAATACCGAATTAACTTGGTGTACCATAATAAACAGTACGACATATACATCAGCCGTTCTCTGTCCGAGTAGATTCCCGAAACAACACCATTTTAACAGTACAAAACATTATGCGTATCATTGGAATTGCCTTAAGTTATTTGTGTTCAGAATTTTAACACATAAAAAAAAAAAAACTCTTAACAGTTTGAGTCATGTTTCAACTGTAAGCTGTTAGTAAGCAAACCAAAATTGATCAAAAGAAATGAATAGTACAAAAGCTAAAGATTTAACAACACATGTATCATTGTAACTTAATATTATATCATTAGTATAAACATACTGCCCTTGGATGAAGGTGTTAGTGTAGATTAACACACGAGGGAAAAAATTATCACTCAAGACGAAGAATTATACTGAATGCCTTATTCAAGTGTGCACTATATTATTAGAAGGAAAATTGTAAAAAAATAAAGTCATAAATTAAGATAGTTTACTAATAACAACAGCAAAACAATGGAAATGATGTAGAAATGAGAATCTGTATACCTCGGCCGCCGGAGCCGGTGTTAATTGTTCCGGATCGGCAAACTTCGGGCTCAGCGGGTGTTAATTTTAGGCATTAGCACCCGTTGCTTATATTATCACATGTTGATATGGGTGGGCTGGGCT
Source organism: Mytilus californianus (assembly GCF_021869535.1). Classification (NCBI taxonomy): domain Eukaryota; kingdom Metazoa; phylum Mollusca; class Bivalvia; order Mytilida; family Mytilidae; genus Mytilus; species Mytilus californianus. The sequence goes on along the minus strand of NW_026262679.1, from coordinate 21,808,274 downwards.
TATGAAAGGTTAGTGAAAACTAAAAAAAATGCCTCGTGTCCAATAAAATGAATGGTTAACATAAGAAATTTGCATATTAACAACTCCTCGTCGAACAACTTTACTGAATTTATTCTATGTTTTATAGTATATACTTTTTACGTGTACTAAGTAACTATGCATGGATGACCACAACGGGTAAATTTATACATTGTATTTCAATCAACCTAATATGTGTGGAATAAGTTGACAAGATGGGGAGAGTATATGAAATAAGGAGTTGTGGTTTGATTGCCAGTGAGATAACTTTCCTACAGAGTCTAATAATCGTTTTTTTTCAGCAATTTTAGGCCACCGTATGGCCGTCAACAATAAGCAAAACCTTTTCAGTATCGTCAGCTATATTAAAAAGTCCTCGATATGACAAAATGACGGACAGCAACTAACGACAACCACCGAATAACAGGCTCCTGACTTTCGACGGGCATACATGTTTCTAGAACCATGAATTCTGAATTATCTATAATTGTCACTATAGTAAAACAAACTAGTCCAGCAGGTTATCAGTCGTCCATCGTTACGTGTCACATTATTTAATGGTAATAACATCACCACCAAGGACAGAACAATTAGCAAAGGAGAAAACGTACCGTTAATAATAAATTTTAGAATGAAGATTACCGCGAGAAATTTAAACATCGTGATCTAAAAATAACGTTCGTTTACTATTACTGTTTGCTTAATAGGTATAGTTGAAGTGTTTAAATTTCAATCGTTCATTTATAAGTTGGGTTTTTATAAAATTCATTTAGCTGTGATCCGTGAAAGTATATAAGTAAATCATTCTGAAATGATACACCATATTTTATTAACAGGTCATAAAACACTTCCAAATGTTCTTCACGTGGTCAAGGATTTATATAGTGATACTTGCGTGATTGATTAAATGAGACACTGTTTATATCTAACTATAGTAACATGAGTACTTGTTGATTATAGCAGGAAGCACTTTGTTTTTAAAGTTTTTAACAACGTTGACTAACACTGGCAGTATGCGTACCCTCATAGTTTTGTGCATTATAAATGTTTATTTATGTAACACTGTGTTTTCAAAATGCAGTATCACATTAGATATGTTAGGACATAAGGAGGCTCAGTGTAAAGACCAAGGATTAACATCTGTTCCGATCAATTTACCACCTGATATAAAGAACTTGGATTTAAGTTTTAATAGACTGAACCGACTGGATGCCAACGTATTTCTTAGATATAAGTACCTAGAACATCTAATGCTTGATAATAATGTTATAAGACTGTTGCATGAAAAGGCTTTCAACGGCTTATCATTATTGAAATATTTGTCTATGTCTAACAATTATCTTAATGTAACCGATTCGTATCCCACTGAAGTGTTTGAGTCTTTAAAGAATTTATCAGTTTTAGACATAAGTAGAAATATGAAAACACCAGAATACAACCCGTATAGAATTCCTGTTGGTGAAATCTGTAACTTGCGTGAACTGTCAATTGATCTTGTGTTTAACGCAACGTTCGGGCAGCAATTCAAGGAACTGCACAATTTACAAAAGTTGAGATTTGACTATTGTCACGTTAATTTTTTAAACAATGAAACGTTTTCAGAAATGCCGGGACACATAAAGGAATTCCACATGACAACTTGTAAAGATTTTGTCGTTGTTGAAGTTGGTGTTCTGATTCCATTTCCACAACTAACAGTACTTAATCTCACTAACAGCAATATTCACTTAACACAGGCTCTCCGACTTTTACATCCGTTTCAGAATAAATCAATGGAAACAATTCTTTTTCGTGGGATAACTTATGCCAATTTTAAATACGGTCTAGATTCGGTTATTCTTACACCAGAGTTGATGAAGTATATATCGACTATCTGTATAAAATCTTTAGACTTATCTGACAATGATATCATATTAGTTAGAAACAGATCATTAGTTGTGTTTCAACATCCAGAGTGCTTTGAAAATGTGATGTTGTCGGCCAATAGTTTTAGTTTAGATAATTGGGCGCTCGATTTCTTCATTCTTGTTAGTAGGATGACTAACGTAGAAATATTTGATTTTTCTTATCTTCCACTTAGATTCAAGAATCCAATTTTTCTTGACGTAATTACAAACAATAACCATACACGAGTTGAACAAGTTCAAAGCAAATGGACAAAAAAGATAATTCCTATCACAGTAACATTACCAAATAAAAAAATTTGGTTTGTGAGAATAACTCATCTTATGGCTTCAAATTCTTTCAAGGAAATTAAATTCACTAACAGTTCCCTTCGTCACCTTGAATTATCTTACTTTGAAACAGACATCTTTCCAATTATGACTATTGAGGGATTTAATAGTTTGGAACATTTAGATTTGTCAGGAATAAGATCAGATATAACAATTGGAGTGGGGAAAGTTCCACTTTTAATCCACCTAAAAACTCTTATCCTGAAAGAGACAAAACTGTACAATGTTTTACAAACTAATACTACACCATTTAGATTTTGTCCAAATATAATGAATTTGGATATATCACATAACTATATCTGGAAAATAAAAACTCTTGGACAGCTCCGCAACCTTAAACAGCTTAATCTATCTCATAATTTGCTGGATAATGTTCCAAAGTTTGTTACAAAGTTGGAAAACATCGCAGAACTCGATTTGTCGCACAATCAATTAACAACAGTTCGAAAGAAAACACTCGATTGGATTGATAACCAGCATAAAAAACTTGGAACTTTTAAATTATATCTCAGTGGTAATCCATTGATTTGTTCGTGTGGAACAACCGCCTTTCTGCGTTGGATTCTGAAAACTAAAGTTAAGCTAGATAACAATGGTAACTACTCGTGTTGGGTTGCTTATAGTAATAATATCAACTATACAAGAAATGTCACTGAAGACTTTCACCATTATTTCGTTGACTGTGATCCTATCTTATGGATCAGATTAGGCATTTCATTATTGGTTTCTGTTTTATCAAGTTTGATTTGTATTACTCTATTGTACAATTTTAGGTGGAGAATAATTTTCTTTTTCTTCCGAAATTTCCGGAGGTTTGCAGAGAAAGGTCTTGAGCTTACATTTGATTATGACGTTTATGTGTCATATTCCGATGACTGTGTTTGTTTTGTAAAAGAATTACAAGAAAAAATAGAAAACGAATGGGGATTTAAAATCTGTATCGAAGACAGAGATTTCATTGTAGGCGAATCGATTGCGACGGAAAGAGCTACATCCATTAACAGATGCAGACACATTATATTTGTAGTCTCGCCATCTATAATCGAAAATGAATGGAGTCGTTTTGAAATCGAGCGTGCAAAGTATGAGAAGTTTTCAAAAAATCTGCAGAAGATTGTTGTTATTACAAGAGATATCGCTTTGGATAACATTCCCGTAGAATTTTCTATCATTTGGAAAGATGTTCTACTTATTCAATGGCCAGTTGAGAAGGATGAAGTTCAAATGGCTTGGCAAAAGCTGCGACTTTGGTTCTTCTGAAGTAGTGTTAAGGTACAAGCGTCACCATTTTGCTACATGTACCCCTAATAGAAGACTTATATATGTGTAATAGGGACAAAAATAACAGTAATACTAAAAAAAAAGAAAAGACAGGACACCGTCTTTTTCTTTTTACATTTGATTTCAAAGCGTTTTCATCTATAAATTATTTGTTGCATTGCTCTGTCATTATTAACCGTGTGTATTGTTAGATAGATGAGTTAAATATGGAAATACATATAAACATAATTAAAACCTGTCCTAACCACACTAAATTATTTTGGTTTGCCTTGATTCATTGTTTTCATGTCAACGAAATGATTATAAATCATTCCTGTCAGATTTTCATTTTTTGTTGTTGAAAAATGAAAGAATATGTCAAGACAACAATAAAAAATCTATTTGTGACAACATTTCTTACCTATCTGACTGTTAAACGCATACTTTGAACTAAATAATTATGTAGGTGTACATATTTGAGCAGTTTATGTGTGCTTCGAATTGATTACCATTTTTGTTGAACTTTTAAACTACAGAAAAAAAGATGTTTTTCGAGGTTGTTGTGGCTGTCTACGTCCAACTAGAGGTAATGTCTACTGTCTATGGGAAGTATCTTTTGGTAGGTGTGGTTTCAGATTTATGAGAGCTACAAGTGTATTTTTATGTATGTTAATGAAGATAACGTTTTAATTGTTTAAAACCTTAACAGTAATCTATTTCAGGGTAATATTTGATGTACAGCAATAGTTGCTGCTTTCCTGGAGGAGAAGAATTTCAGACAACGTAAATCAGAATGAAATATGATTAAAAACAAGACAAGAAAATGGCTAAATGCACACGACAGGGGAGGAAAATAGGTCACTGAATAAACTCACAATAGATACAAAGATACAAGTTCTATACGCTAGACGCACGTTGTGTCAACAAAAGACTCATCAGTGACGCATGAATTAAAAAAAGAATAAAAGGCAAAGTAAAGCATAAGGTTGATGAGCATTGAGGACCCAAAATTCCGAAAAATATTTTAGAAATTATACCAGAAGTCTATAGCATTATAAAACCCCTTGGTTTGTTTTAAGGGATTTTGTTTGTTCTTGCTCTTCTAGTTTATGGTGTTTTTTTATGCTTTTCTAATTTTTCAATGTCTGTGGTGTTTCTATCGGTAAAAGACTTGTTATTCGAGGATCACTGATGAGTCTTTTGTAGACGAAACGCGCGTCTGGCATACACAATTTTAATCCTGGTATTTATGCTGAATTTATTTATCCTTTTTTTCCTGAAAAAAAAACGTGTTTCTTTTTCAAAATTTTACAAACGGTCAAGTTTTAAAAAAACAAGAAAATTCACATGACTGATACTTACGAATTCTATGGTTTACACAATAGTCAATTTCCAATCTGCTCTTGCGTGATGTCCTAATAAGTTGATATTACTTATTATATAGGACTAGACTAACACGGCGGGAGTAACATGTGGAGCACGATCTAATCTTCCCGGAACACATAAGATCAACCCCGGTTTTCGGTGGGGTTCGTGTTGCTTAGTCTTTAGTTTTGTATGTAGTATTTTGTGGAATTATTGGTCTTTTCGTCGTTTTTCGTTCTATGCAATGGCATTGTCAATTTTTCTTCAACTAATTTGTTTTAAATGTCCCCTTGGTATCTTCCGCCTCTAGGATTGTGGCTTAGTTCGTTTATCAATCATATTTTTGCTTGGTATTTTGTATATAACACAGTTTTTTAATTGTATCATTCTTTGATATGCTATGCATGTACATTGGGCTTTTGTTTTAAGAACTACCGTTTATAGTATGCGTTTTATAAATTTTTTTTACAGTTCATTATCATCAAGGTTAATGGTAAAAGTGGGTTTTGTATATTTGCTTAATAGTGATCTTGATTGTATTTGTACATCAGAAACAATAGTTTTTGTTTTATTATCACCCTTATTCTGCATGTGATTAATTTTTTAAAATGTATATCGAGAAGTTAATAATTTGATATGAAGGACTTTCTTTAGAATGTTTTCCTTAAGTGAATTTTACTTTCTAATAAAACTATGTCTTTATTTGTCTGACAGCTCGTAAATAGAACTGCACTCACCAGGCCCATAATGGATTGATACTAACAATAAGGGGCAAAAGATACCAAAGGGACATTCAGACTCATAAGACGAAATAAACTGACAACGCCATGGCTAAAAAAGAAAAAGACAAACAATAGTACACAAAACACAACATAGAAAACTAAAGACTGAGCAACACGAACCACACCAAAAACTGTGGGTGATCTCAGGTGCTCCGGAAGATGATATATACATAAAGCTTTGGCAATAAGAGGTCTGCATCATTCCTTACGAGCAGATATAATATGCCCTCTCCATACCTAGAAAACCATTTGGATTATGCTAGATTTTAACCAAAATTAAATCAAACACGTGGTTTAACAAAAAAAAAAAAAAAACCCCAAACTAACAAACAAACAAACAAAACACAAAAAAGAAGACCATTGGGGAATCCAAAGATATACTCAAATATAAGTTAAGGAATGTTTCAATGAAGAAGAATATGTGTTTTTATACACGCCTTCTTTGCAGTTTACATTATCAATCTAGGATGCATTGCTAATAACCAAGTACTTGTGAACATTGATCATCTATTTTATTCATATGTTTATACGCTTGTATAAATATTGTTAGTACTTCATAAGCCTCTTAAGGCTGGCTAATATATTATACTATTGCTGATGTATTGAAATGTAATTTTGATGTTATGTACATGTATATTGTATCAGGTTTCACTTTAAATTTAATAAATAAATATCATAGTATTCATTTAATAGTTAAATGATAACATTATAATAAATGTACATTTCGAAATGAATGTTCCGTATGCATAAGTGTTATTAACAAATATTTATTGTAGAATAATTGGTTTATTCTTATATATTTCAATCAGCATCGGGAAAAAATGGTGATATTTGTGTTTTTGTAGTTCCGTTTTCATGATTTGTTTTTACGTATTCTTATGATCAGACTTTGAGTACGTGTATTCAAGCAACTGATATAAGTGTTGATATCAAAAATGTTTGATGGATTACATGTGTATACCATGACAATATATAATCCACTACTATACACATTTCATGGTATATATCAACATGAATATTTCTATATGTATGATGTGTGCAATACTATGAACCTAATATAAAGCTGATTTGAATGAGATGTCACTTTATAAAAGTAATGCATGATGTCTTTAATTATTAAACTCATCATGAATACCAGGCTTACAAATGTGTACACCAGACGGGCGTTTCACTTATACACGACACATCAGTGACGCTCAAATCAAATAAGTTTAAAATGCCAAATAAAGTACGAAGTTGAAGAGCATTGAGAACCCCAAAATTCGCAATGATTGATGCAGAATGTTTAGATTTAAATGCATTATGTCATTGTTGTGCAATTTTAATTCAAATGATTTTTTAAAATTTCGTGATGGTAAAACGTTAAAAGTTTAAGGAACTTTACGTTTAAGTCAATAGTAATTGATATCAATTTTTGAGAGAAAGATAGTTTAAATTTAAAAGGTAAATGTGCATTCAGTTGTTATTCAAACAGATAAAAAGACAGATTATGATTAAATCAGCCAGTACACTAAATAAAATTCTGTCAATTGGAGCCGTGTTTTTTTTTTATTGTTGCTTCAAATTCTAGGTTGTTGCAAATAATCTACAGATTTTTTTTATTAGCTCAGTATGTTGTTTGATTACTGAACCAGTGATTTTTACACATCAATTCTATTTATATCTATCGAGTTTTGTAACAATACTCATTATCAAGTCAGAAAGAAGAATAATAAATGAACCAAACTTCTTGGTTTATTTATAAAATTTCAATCTATGATGGCAAATTTAGAGAAGGATTACATTAATGTGAGCACATGGTTACTTTTTACTGACAAAGAATATACACACAAAAATTAAGTGAAAGCTATGTATTGGGAACTCCCCATACTTTTGGTTGTATTAAAATGACATAAGAATGCCATTACAATGTCAGAAACAGACTGTATGTCAAAGTTAATTGCATTACATTCAGTAAGATGCTGGACAAAACTATTTTCAAACATTGCTTGAGATGTTAACTTTCAACAATACATGTAAATGAGGGTTTGATTATGGGCTTTCATATCGGCATTCTTTACTTTTTGAGCCAATTTTCTCCTCCCAGCATTTTTGTTGCGCACATTTTTCCGTTTTTTTTTAATAATTTAGCACGTCATTGTTCTCTATTTTGTATTTGTCTTTTTTTGATTTTGCATTTTATACTCAACCTTTTCCGCGATTAATCTCTATTATGTATTTAAACCCCCATAAAAAAGCTTCCGTTATAGTTTTATAAAATTTTAAAGGTTATCGATGTTTAAAAAAAATTCAAGCACTGACTGTGCTTAATGCTGACACCACCAACGCCGGAATGTAGGATCACTATGTGTCAAAAAGCTGATGATGTCTAGTTTCGTATTTTGTACTTTTAAATTTCTATGTTGTACTAATCAAGCAAAACCTTCACATGGAGTATATATATCGCCCATTAGCTACGACATTAAGGGCTTGTGTTGTCTATCATGCTTTTCTAGATAAAGGAATGCTGCTTTCACGGATGCTATTGAACCAACGATATGTTAAAGGCGAGGATGATATCATCTCCGCGGAAATTTTATGGACACCATCATGACTGGGTTAACTGCTTTGGTATATCTACCTCACATATGTACGCGTTGTCCCACATACAATTCCTTCCTGAATTCCAAATTACGACTTCATCAAATAAAACTTTCTTCTTGTTTTTTTACTTAAAATTGGCACCATGAAGGGTGCAAACGTAGTGCAGAAACTACTACCCTTCTGGATCATTTGAGTCAACCCCTAGTTTTCGTGGGGCCAATATTGTGGTCTAGCGAATTTTGATCTTATTTGTGTGTATATATGTTTCTCTTTGGTTATTGTGTTGTGTGTTTTTCTTTGACTTCTAGTTCTTGATTACCCTCTTGTCACCTCCATTTTTATACCATTTTTCTTCCTTTTCAAAAGTTTCTGGAATCATTACCGTTTTAAATTAATGAATCAACGAAAATTCAGTAAACACAATTCCAGACAACGAACACAGTTGTAATCCTACTCATTTTATTATATAAATCTTTCCATTAGATAAAAGTAAGACTTTTATATATAATAATGATTTATTTTAAAGATGATAAAGATTTAGAACAAGAAAGTGTATACAAGACATTTTTGAAAACAAGAAAGACCCTGTGTATATTTGCAAAAGTAAAACAATAATGTGTATAAATTTGCACATACCGTAAACACTAGCATATGTTTTCTTGAGTATATAAATACCATCACATGGAGTTTCCAATGTGTATATATACACAAATGTGATGTTAGGTGTTTGGTTAGCTGCTTTACTACACAACTGTTCTTATTTCCGTTGTTTGTAGAGTGACTTGCACTTTGCATGTAAAAAATAAATATCTTTGGAACAACTTTTACGGGGTTCAAGTCGTCCTGCTAAAAAAAACAAATGTTTTGAATTCAACATTAGGTGAAGAACAATAAGTTACTTCCAGCAGGTCGAGCAGTTCCAGTGGAAGTTTAAAATCCCCATCGTCAATTAATTTGCCACCAGATCTTGGAAGCACCAGAGTAAGCAGCATGCAGTACATTTATATAAACGGTTTAAAGACTATTTTATTTTGTCTATGAATATTATATTCACTTCATGGTCTATGGTTGCTTTATGATACTGAGTACAGTAAGGACAACAAAAAAAGCTCCGATTCTAAATTCAAAATAATGATGATGGTTAAGTGGAAGAAACATAGGACACGAACAAGGAAGACAAAGGACTGGTACATGCTAAACAAGACTGGTACAGGTAAAATATAAGACTGGTTCAGGTGAAACACAGGACTGGTACACGTAAGACATAGGACTGATACAAGTAAGACATAGAACTGATAGAAGTAAGCATAGGAAATGGTACATGTAAAACATAGGACTGGTAATGATAAACATAGGACTGGTACAGGTAAAACATAGGACTGGTACAAATAAAACATGGAATGGTACAGGCCAAATTTAAGACTGGTACAGGTCAAACATAGGACTGGTACTGGTCAAACATAGTACTGGTACAGGTCTAACACAGTACTGGAACAGGTCAAACATAGGACGGGTACATGTCAAACATAGAAATGGTACAGCTGAAACATAGGACTGGTACAGGTTTGACTCAATACTGTTAAAATTTAAACAAAGGACGGGTACAGTTTTCCTACCGAAGGTCGTTGGTTCTCTCCGGGCACTCTGGCTTCCTCCACCAGTAAAAACTGACCGTCACGAAATATCACAAACATAGGACTGGTAGAGGTATAACATAGGACTGGTACTGGTTAAACATAGGACTGGCACAGGTCAAACATAGAACTGGTAAAGGTATAAAATAGGAAATGTACAGGTTAAAAATAGGACTGGTACGTACATGTCAAGCCTATGAATAGTATAGATGAAACATGAAACTGGTACATGTATAAACAATGATTGGTACAGGTCTAACACAGTACTGGTATAGGTCAAACATAGGATGGGTACATGTCAAACATAGAAATGGTACAGATGAAACATAAGACTAGTACAGGTCTGAATCAATACTGTTACAGGTTAAACAAATGACGGGTACAATTTTCCTACCGAAGGTCGGTGGTTCTCTCCGCACTCTGGCTTCCTCCACCAATAAAAACTGACCGTCACGAAATATCACTAACATATAGGACTGGTAGAGATAAAACATTGGACTGGTCCAGGTTAAACATGGGACTGGCACAGGTCAAACATAGAACTGGTAAAGGTATAAAATAGGACTTGTACAGTTTAAACATAGGACTGGTACATGTCAAGCCTATGAATGGTATAGATAAAACATGAAACTGGTACATGTATAAACAATGATTGCTACAGGCCAAACATAGGACAGGTACAAGTCAAACACGGGACTGGTTCAGGTCGAACATTTGACTGGTTCATGTAAAAAATAGACTTGTACAGATATAAATTACAACTCTAACAGGTAAACATAGGACTGCTAAAGGTAATAAAAAGGTCTGATTCAGGTAAATTGTAGATAAAACATGAGAATGGTACATGTATAATCATAGGACTGGTACAGGTAAAACATAGGACTGGTACAGGTCAAACATTTAACTGGTACATGTCAAACATAGGACTGGTACAGATATAACATACAACTCTCACAGGCAAACATAGGACTGCTACAGGTAAAAAAAAGGTCTGGTTCAGGTAAATTGTAGATAAAACATGAGACTGGTATAAACAAGGCTCAGTAAAGGTCAAACATAGGACTGGTACAGGTCAAACATTTGACTGGTTCAGATAAAACAAAGGACTGATACAGATATATCGTACAACTCTAACAGGTAAACAGGACTGGTACAGGTAAAAAAAGGTATGGTTCAGGTAAATTGTAAAAGATAGAACGGGTACAGGTCAAATTTAGGACTGGTACAGGTCAAACATAGGACTGGTACAGGTATAAAATAGGATTTGACTAGGGAAAATCAAGGATTATTAAAACATTGGAAATGGTACATGTAAAACATTGGACAGGTACAGGCCAAACATAGGACTATAACAGGTAAACCATAGGATTGCTACAGGTAAAACATAGGATTGTAACAGTGAAACATAGAAATTGTACAGGTAAAACATAGGACTGGTATTGATAAAAAAGAAGACATGGTCAAATAAAGAAAAAGGACTGATACATACAAAACAGAGGACTTATACAAGTACAAAATATGACTGGTACAGGTACAACCAAAAGACTTGAACAGGTCAAAAAGGACTGGTACGAGTATAAGATAGGACTGGTTCAGGAAAATCATTTAGCTGGTAATGAAAAAAAAAGATAATTGCAAAATAACGAGTTAATTTGGAGAACCATATCAAAACAGTACGATATAATATATTACTAGAATGAAGGAACTCTGACTCATATGAAAACAACAAGAGGTCAGCTCGTTCCCGTAGTAATGGCGAAAATTTGTTGAAAAAGTCTACCTCTAAACTCAACAAATATGTTGTCAATAAGAAACTTCAGCATACTTATCACTTGTTCTTCTGTGTAGCATGTTTTATTTTTTTGTTCACTATTAACAAAATATGCCGCATGGTATACCAAAGTATTGTGGATTATTTCTTTCAGACGATTTTTCAATTTCACATGGGGAATGGTGGTAAACAGGGTTGAAAAATCAAAAGTTTTGATAGATTTTCTTTTTCTTTTTAAATGTTTCCTGGTAAGTAATATTTTAATTTGAAATTACGACAGGCACATACAGATTATTTCTGAGTTTTACGTTCCCATTTACAAAAGTTCAAGCAACTTCGAATAGTAAATGACGTAATTGTTGCCCTATGAAAAATAAGTATGAACAAGTACGGGAAATATGATTATAAAACTGTTGACCGGGGAAATAATTTTTGAAACTATTGACTGGCATATAGTCTGTTGAATGAAATAGCACAAATATTTCATTCTTTTTTACTGAGGTAAAATAAAACCACATATTAACAACTCATCGTAGAACAACTTGCCTGAATTCATTCTATTGTCTCTTTGACACATTCCCCATTTCCATTCTCAATTTTATGATTTATAGTCTGTACTTTTTACGTGTACTTAGTAACTATACATGGATGACCACAACGAATTGGATTACATTGTATTGTACAAATAAGGCCACTATCCAACAGAGTTAAAATAATGTGGTTTGCAGCAATTATCGGTACGTGATTAACTTAAAAACTATTTCTTCATTTTATGAATCTTTAGGTGGATTTATGTCAGTTATGATAACATTTTATCATCAAACAAGACTGAACAGAGATTGTTGATAGCTGATCCATTTGACTGTGTATCTCATGCATTACAGTTACAATTGATTGTCTGTTAGATGAACCATGGATTCTTATTTAGCTATTGTTACTTTAACAGTAAGAACTGGCCAAACAAGTTATGTACCTCTAACATAATCTAATTGTCCATTTTAAATCACCATCAATGACAGGACAATTAACAGAGAAAAAAAACGTTTATCATAAATTTTGGTTTGACAATTATCATGAGAAATTCAAATATCACAATATATAAAGAATATAAGTGAAGGGTAAGAGGGAGTTGTTAAAATTATTCTTTTATTTTTGAAATATAATATCTGAAGGTTTTGCTGAAACATCTACCAACTGGAGTTTCTAATATGTTCCTTTCAATGTGATCCATGAAAGTATATATTAAGTAATCATTCTGAAATAAAAGGAACAATTTTATTAAGTAGGTGATTTCAAAACACTTTTTTAAAATCAATCTCAAATTTTAATCACGTGATGGACCATATGAGACATTGTTTTTATCTAACTATGGTAACATGAGTACTTGTTGATAATGTTGAGTATGAAAGGAAGTACTTCATCTATGAAATTTTATATTGCGTTGACTGACACTTGGATAAGATGCGTATCTTCATACTGTTGTGCATAATATCTGTTTATTTATGTAAAACTGTTTTTCAAAATGCAATATCACATCAGATATGTTAGGATATAAGGAGGCTCAGTGTTGAGAACAAGGGTTAACATCTGTTCCGATCAATTTACCGATTGATATAAAAAAAATTGGATTTAAGTTCAAATAAACTGACCCGACTGGATGCCAACACACTTCTTAGATATAAGTATCTAGAACATCTAATGCTTAATAACAATGTTATAAGACTGTTGCATGAAAAGACTTTCAACGGCTTATCATTGTTGATATATTTGTCTTTGTCTAACAATTATCTGAATGTAACTGAATTGTATCCAACTGAATTATTTGAGTCCTTAAAAAACTTATCAGTTTTAGACATAAGTAGAAATTTGAATACATCAGAATACAACCCGTATAGAATTTCCGTTGGTGAAATCTGTAAATTGCGTGAACTGTCAATTGGTCTTATATTTAACGCAACTTTCGGACAGAAACTTTAGAAACTGAACAATTTATATAAGTTGAGATTTGACTTTTGCCACGTTAATTTTTAATACAATGGAACATTTTCAGAAATGCCGGTACAGATTGATGAACTCCACATGACAACTTGTAAACAATTTGTCGTTGTCGAAGTTGGCGTTTTGATTCTATTTCCACATCTAAAAGTACTGAATCTCACAAACAGCAATATTCACTTAAGGTAGATAGGGTGTCTTCCTCCATCTTGGATTTTGAAATACCAGAAAATAATCGGTCTAGATCTTTAATAAAATGTGCAAATTTGAGAGTAGTGGGTAACTCATGTGTAAGAATTTTCATTTTAATATAGAAAATGACATGTTTTATTATATTTATGGTTGTATTTTACAAAAAAACAGAATACTTTTGTTTGATTTAAATTTTTCCAACTTTGCCACATAAGGGGAGGCAACTCAAATGTAAAGGGCAGATAATTCAGATCAAGTTACTTTTACTATAGAATGTGTTAGGAATTTACCTATTTTATTATGTAGCAAGAAAACGGGTCCCGTGACCCCATTTTTTCTTTTTCTTATCTGAAAGTATAATATTAGAGCTATCTTCTCATATTTTATCTCAAAATTCTATGGTGTAGTTTTCGTTTTATGGCAGAAAATTGCGTTTTCCATGCATAATCTATACAAAATCTGTCAGTTTTGCACAACCTGTAGCGTGAAAATAAGCCCCGTGATCCATTCGTTTTATTTTTTTTTTTCAAAAAAGCATGATATAAACTACATTTTGGCAAATTATTAAAAAATTCTATGGATTATAATTTAGACACCCCATCTACCTTAACACAGGCTCTTTACGTCCGTTTCAGAATAAATCAATGGAAGCAATTCTTATTCGTGGAATAACTCATGCCGATTTTAAACACGGTCTAAGGTTGGTTTTTCTTACACCAGATATGATGAAGTTTACAACAACTATGTGTATAAAAACTTTAGACATGTCTGACAATAAGATTATATTATTACGAAACAGATCATTAGTTGTGTTCAACATCCAGAATACTTTGAAAATGTCATGTTGTCGGCCAATAGTTTTAGTTTAGATAATTTTGTATTCGATTTCTTTATTCTTGTAAGAAAGATGTCCAACATCAATATATTTGATTTTTCATATTTTCCACTTGGATTCAAGAATCCAATTTTTCTTGACGTAATGAAAAACGATAACCATACACGAGTGGAACAGGTGCAAAGCAAATGGACGAGAAAAGTCATTCCTATCACAGTAACATTACCGAATAAAAAAATTCAGATTGTAAGAATAACTCATCATATGGCTACAAATTCTTTTAGAGAATTTAAAGTGATGAACAGTTTTCTTCGTCACCTTGAATTATCTTTCTTTGAAACAGATTTCTTTCCAATTATAACTATTGAGGGATTTAATTGATTGTAACATTTAGATTTGTCAGGAATGAGTTCAGATATTACAATTAGAGTCGGGAAAATTTTCTCTTATACTGAAAGAGACAAAACTGTACAATGTTTTACAAACTAATATTACAGCATTTAGTTTTTGTCCAAATATAACTATATCTGGAAAAAAATCCTTGGACAGCTCCCGAACCTTCAACACCTTAATCTATCTCGTAATTTGCTGGATAAAGTTCCAAATGTTGTTACAAGGTTGGAAAATATCGCAAATAAAGGCAACAGTAGTATACCGCTGTTCAAAAGTCATAAATCGATTTAGAGAAAACAAATCCGGGTTACAAACTAAAATCGAGGGAAACACATCAACTATAAGAGGAAAACAACAAAATAACAGAAGACAGAAGTGCAACAAAAAGCAAACAACAATGCATCATTCATAGAAACGAACTATTGAATAACAACTGCCATATTCCTGACTTGGTACAGGACATTTTAAGACAAAAATGGTGGGTTGAACCTGGTTGTGTGGCTAGCCAAATCTCTGCGCTTTATGGACAATGTTAAATATACCGCTCAAGAGGCAAAACTCGATTTGTCGCACAATCAATTTACAACAAATAAAATTGAGATTGGAAATGGGGAATATGTCAAAGAGACAATAGCCCGACCAAAGAGCAGAAAACAGCCGAAGGCCATCAATGGGTCTTCAACACAGCGAGAAAATCCCGCACCCGGAGGCGGGCTTCGTCTGGCCCCTCAACAAAAATGTGTACTAGTTTAATGAAAATGGACATCACACTAAACTCCAAAACATATAAATGAATTAAAATTAAAAAAAACATACAAGACTAACAAAGGCCAGAGGCTCCTGACTTGGGACAGGTGCAAAAATGCGGCGGGGTTAAACATGTCTTGTGAGTTCTCCCCCTCCCCTATACCTCTAGCCAATGTAGAATAAACGAACACACAGCAATACGCACAGTTGAAAAGAAGTCCGAGTCCGATGTCAGAATAGGTAACAAAAGAAACTAGGCAAAATGACAATGATATATAAATTAAGAAAGGACTACTAGCAGTTACTGACATGCCGGATCCAGACCTCAATTAAACTGATTGAAAGATTATGTCTTCATCATACGAAAATCAAGCACAATTCCTCCCGTTAGGGGTTTAGTATCATACCGTCATAAAATATATGAGAGGAATATAACCAATATCATGTCAACAACTGGTTTTAGGATAAATGTGTTTATTTCCGATGCAAAGACCCTATGAGTGAATCAATATCAATACCAAAATATGCCATCTTTAATGACCTGACAATAGTATTGTAACTATATTCCTTCTGAATAATTCTGTTTCAATGTTTGGTTAGCTTTTGAGGTGAATGTCGACATTTTTCTGCTTTGTTAAGAATATTACCATAACAGATTGGATGTGAAATACCTGAACGTATAAGATGTCTGCATGGTGATTTATATTTACGAATAATGTCCTTGTACCGATGATAAAATTTAGTAAATGTTTTGACTAGTTTGTAATATGGAAACCCTGGTGTAATAATTTTTCAGTAATAAAGAGGTTTCTTTCGTTAAAATAAAAAATGTTGTTACATTCACGAGCGAATCGAACAAGTTGGGATATATAAACACCATAAGATGGTGACAAGGGAACGTCACCATCTAAAAATGGATAATTAACAATAGGAAATGAAAAATCACTTCTTTATATCATAAATTTTGGTATTAAGCTTCCCTTTGAAGATATAGATATCAAGATCAAGGAAAGGGCATTGTTCATTGTTAGTATAAGCTTTATTTAAAGTCAGTTCAGCAGGATAAATCTGTTTAGAGTATATACTGAAGTTGTCATTATTGAGAGCCAATATATCATCCAAATATCTAAAAGTGTTATTAAGTTTTTGTATCAGATACTGTTTTGATGGGTCTTTGCTGATTTTAGTCTAAAATTGTAACTCATAACATTACAGAAACAGGTCCGCAATAAGTGGTGCACAGTTAGTCCGCATAGAAATTCCGATAACTTGACGATATACGGAATCTCCATAGCGATGAAAAATGTTATCTAGTAAATATTCAAGGGCAGTTAGCGTATCAAAGCAGGTCCAATTGACATAGTTCTTTTGTCTGTTGTTACTAAAAAATAACCTAAAAGAGTTAGAACATATATATTCGCATTCTGACTTTTTAAATGCCCATTTAATTATGTGTGTGAAATTATTCTTAAGAAGATTATGAGACAAAGAAGTATATAGGGTAGAAAAATCAAAACTTTGAACAGATTCGAAATCACCAATATAAGCATGCAATTTATCAAGTACTTCTAACGAATTTTTGACACTCCTAAAGTAATTAATTCCACTATTTTCAAAGGCTTTATTTGAACAATTTATTACCAGGTTTTTGATTGTACCATGTGTACTAGTAAGTTGAATAGACAGTTTAGTAGTGGAACAATGGCTTGAAGACGAAATAATTTTGTAAGGTGTTTTGTGCAGCTTCTGAAGCCAGTACATAGTTGGAACTTTAATTGTGTTTAGTTGTGCTTGTAAAGAGGTTGCTAAAAGTTTATGTTTGTTACAGATGTCATTTTCCGAAAATGGAGTCAGTTGGAATGTTGGTAAATTCGTTATTTCCTTTTGCTGAACCTCAATATAAAATTTACATCAAACAATAATGATATTATTTGCAGCCTAATCAGCCGGGACAAAACTAAATGCCTTGGCGAGTTCTTTTAGCTTATGTTTGATACGAGAAATAGGGCTTTTATAGTTGTTGTTAGGAGTAAAATGTTCTTTAAAATGTTTAATACGAATATCATCTATGTTCATTACTGAATTAAAAAAAGAATCTAAGGATTTTTTGTCAGCTTTTTCTCGTTTTATCCATTTCGAGCAGTAAGTACTGAGTGAGTCGTGGATGATGTTACGACACTCATTTCAATTAATAATTGACGGGGGACGATATTTAGGTCATTTACTGAGGAATGATTTCAACTTTCTGTCATGAACGATGTTAAGGTCTCCTGTTATAACATGGGAACTTGGGCCATAAATGTATTCGGAATTACTGCAATTTTATGACGTAGGTGTATTGTCACTGATATTAACATCTTTACACACTTTGCTTTAATTAAACACATATTTCCGGGTAGATTTTTTGTAAACATAACAAATAAGAGGGAGTTCAGTATTATCAAAATAGCCAGGAATTTGTTCTTTAACAGAATCATCATTAAAAATACCGGCAATATTTACAAAATCAAAACTTTTATTGACATATTAGATTTTAATAAAAAAAATTATGATCTTCAAGGCGATCAATTTTGGGAAACAGTTTAGAATAACAATATGCAATTCTAATTTGGACGATTTCATACTTAGGACTGCAATATGGAATTGTGTTGCAATCCTCTAAAATTTGATGCAATTTATTAACAGGTAAAGAACAGAGCTTGGTTAACAGATAATGTCTGCCGTTGTTTTTTGAAATAGTAATTAAGTCCTAAATATTTGTATTGTTAAGTACGAAATTTTCTCTGATTGAAATTTATTCTACACCCATGAGAACGGTTTTTACGAACAGTTTTAGAAACTATATCCAAATGTTAACAGAATCTGTTCTTGGTATATTACCAATTCCCGTGATATTATCATTAAGACCCAGAGGAAAGACTGTTAATTTTTAAATCCAATTTAATTCAACTATTTTCCGCGATCGTACAAACTTTGAATGAGATTCCCCAGGCTACTTATTTACTACTTCTAAAGGGTGAACTGTTAAATATTTAATAGGATGCTTGTGCTTCTTAAGATGTTGATTAATGATATTTTTTAATTTATGGGGTCTTTTAAAACGATAAAGGTGTTCTTGCGTGCGTTTTGATAAATAGCGTTCAGTTTCACCTACGTACTGAATACCGCATCCCGATTTGTTGCATGTGAGTAAATAGGACAAATAGATAATACTGTTAGTTTTGCAATGTATATCAGTTTCAAAATTTAAGGAAAATGTGCGAGCATTAAACGTGCACCTTACCGTATTGTTGGTGGAAAGACGTGGACATGTAAGTAATTTTTTGGCATGACACTATCGATAGAAGGGTAAACACGATTTTTATTATTAAAAATATTAGCGATTGTAGTATTTTTAGATAACCGATTTTGAAGATTGAGACGTGTAGATACCCTTTGAATGAGTTTGGTATTTAGTATTTTTCCATTTCTGAGTTTCATTTTTTGTTTTTTTTTTATCCGTATTTCCAATTGAAAGAAGCAAAGACTGGCGTCCAGAATACGAACCAGCACACAGGAATTGAATAAAGTAAAAAGATAAAACTGTTCGGCTAAAGACGTCAAACGCTATCCGTCATTAGGTACCCGACAAAATACGTTAACTACAAAACCAGAGGACAAAAACAAAAGACAGGGTATATCAGGGTAGCGCCCGACGTCTGACTAAATAGTAGAATTGGGCTGAATAGTTAAATATGAGTTTTAGATAAATATTCCTAAAGTAGTGAACATAGAGAAGTTCTCGCTCGGACACACACTCCCTTATCTTGTATATTATAAGGGCATTAACCTCAAGCACGGGGTGGCACTCTACTGTCCACGGCACTAAAGACAAACTCTGTAAAAAATAAAATTGAGAATAGAAATGGGGAATGTGTCAAAGAGACAATAGCCCGACCAAAGAGCAGAAAACAGCCGAAGGCCATCAATGGGTCTTCAACACAGCGAGAAAATCCTGCACCCGGAAGCGGGCTTCATCTGGCCCCTCAACAAAAATGTTAACTAGTTCAATGAAAATCGACATCACACTAAACTCCAAAACATATACATGAACTAAAATTAAAAAAACATACAATACTAACAAAGGCCAGAGGCTCCTGACTTGGAACAGGCGCAAAAATGCGGCGGAGTTAAACATGTTTTGTGAGATCTCAACCCTCCCCCTATACCTCTAGTCAATGCTGTCAAAATAGGTAACAAATGAAAATAAGCAAAATGACAATGATACATAAATGAACAAAGGACTACTAGCAGTTACTGACATGCCAGCTCCAGACCCCAATTAAACTGATTGAAAGATTATGTCTTCATCATATGAAAATCAAGTACAATCCCTCCCGTTAGGGGTTTAGTATAATACCATCATAAAATATATGAGAAGAACATAAACCGTATCATGCAAATAACTGGTTTGAGAATAAATGTGTTTATTTCCGATGCAAAGACCCTATGAGTGAACCAATATTAATACCAAAATATGCCATCTTTAATGACATGACAACAGTATCGTAACTATATCCTTTCTGAATAATTCTGTTTGGTAAGCTTTTGAGGTGAATGTCGACATTTTTGTGCTTTGTATAGAATATTACCATAAAAGATTGGATGTGAAATACCTGAACGTATAAGATGTCGGCATGTTGATTTATATTTACAAATGATGTCCTTGTACCGATGATAAAATTTGAATAGTAAATGCTTTGACTAGTTTGTGATATCGAAAACCCTGGTGTTATAATTTTTCAGTTATACAGAGGTTTCTTTCGTTTTAACCAAATACGTTGTAACATACACGAGCGAATCGAACAAGTGTGGATATATAAACACCAAAAGATTGTGACAAGGGAACGTCACCATCTAAAAATGGATAATTAACAATAGGAAATGAAAAATCATCTCTTTTATCATAAATTTTGGTACCAAGCTTCCCGTTAAAGATATAGATATCAAGATCAAAGAAAGGTCAGTGTTCATTGTTAATATTAGTTTTATTTAAAGTCAGTTCAGCAGGATAAATCTCTTTTGTGTACATACTGAAGTTGTCATTATTGAGAGCCAATATATCATCCAAATATCTAAAAGTGTTATTAAATTTTTGTATCAGATGCTGTTTCGATTGGCCTTTGCTGATTTTAGTCAATTGTAACTCATAACAATATAGAAACAGGTCCGCAATAAGTGGTGCACAGTTAGTCCACATTGAAATTCCGATAACTTGACGATATACGGAATCTCCATATCGAACAAAAATGTTATCTAGTAAAAATTCAAGGGCAGTTATCGTATCAAAGCAGGTCCAATTGACATAGTTCTTTTGTCTGTTGTTACTGAAAAATGACCTAAAAGAGTAAGAACATATATATTCGCATTCTGACTTTTTAAATGCCTATTTAATTAGGTTTGTGATTTTTTTCTTGATAAGATTATGAAACAAAGAAGTATATAGGGTAGAAAAATAAAAACTTTGAACAGATTCGAAATCACCAATATAAGCATGCAATTTATCAAGTACTTCCAACGAATTTTTGACACTCGAAAATTAATTAATTCCACTATTTTCAAATGCCTTATTTGAACAATTTATTGAAGATTTTAATTGTACTAGTAAGTAGAATAGACAGTTTAGTAGTGGAACAATGGCTTGAAGACGAAATAATTTTGTAAGGTGTTTTGTGCAGCTTCGGAAGCCAGTACATAGTTGGAACTTTCATTGTATTTAGTTCTGCTTGTAAAGAGGTTGCTAAAAGTTTATGTTTGTTACAGATGTCATTTTTCAAAAATGGAGTCAGTTGGAATGTTGGTACAGTTGGAAAGGACACACTTGACTGGATTGATACCCAGCATAAAAAACTTAGAACTTTTAAATTATATCTCAGTAATAGCCCATTGATTTGTTCATGTGATACAACAACATTTCTGCGTTGGATTCTGATAACTAAAATTAAGTTAGATAACAATGGTAACTACTATTGTTGGGTTGCTTCTAGTAATAATATGAACTATACAAGAAATGTCGCTGAAGACTTTCACCATTATTTCGTTGACTGTGATAGTACCGCATGGATCAGATTAGGCATTTCACTATTATTTTCTGTTTTATCAAGTTTGATTTGTATTACTCTACTGTACAATTTTAGGTGGAGAATAATTTTCTTTTTCTTCCGAAATTTCCGGAGGTTTACAGAGAAAGGTCTTGAGGTGACTTTTGATTATGACGTTTATGTGTCATTTTCCGATGACTGTGTTTGTTTCGTAAAAGAATTGCAAGAGAAAATAGAAAACTAATGGGGATTTAAAATCTGTTTCGAAGACAGAGACTTCATTGTAGGCGAATCGATTGCGACGGAAAGAGCTACATCCATTAACAGATGCAGACACATTATATTTGTAGTCTCGCCATCTTTAATCGAAAATGAATGGAGTCGTTTTGAAATCGAGCGAGCAAAGTATGAAAAGATTTCAAAAAATCTGCAGAAGATAGTTGTTATTACAAGAGATATCGCTTTGGGTAATATTCCCGTAGAATTTTCCATCATATGGAAAGATGTTCTTCTTATTCAATGGCCAGTTGAGAAGGGTGAAGTTCAAATGACTTAGCAAAAGCTTCGACTGTTGTTCTTTTGAAGTAGTGTTAAGGTACAAGCGTCACCATTTTGCTGCATGTACCCTTCAAAGTACAATTATATATGTGTAAAGGGAAAAACTAGCAGGAATGCTTAAACAAATGTAGACAGGACACCGTCTATTTCTGTTAACATTTTATGTCAAAGCGCTGTCATCTATAAATTTTTGTTCGCATTGCTCTGTCCTTATAAACTCTTGTGTATTGTTGGAATGATGAATTTAATATGGAAATAAATATAGACATTATTAAAACATGTATTAACAACACTAACTCAATTTAGTTTGCCTTGATTCAATGTTTTGGTGTCAATGTAATGACTATAAAGCATTCAGGTCAGATTTAATAAACTATGTTGAAAAATGCAAGAAAATGTCAAGACAACAATAAAAAATCCAATAGTGACAACATTTCTTACCTATCTGACTGACATTTAGAATTCATGTATTTCGGGGTTGCTGTTTGAGGGGTGAGCCTGTCTACGTCTAACTACAGTTGGTGCCTACTGTCTTTAAGAAGTGTCATTTGTTCTGTTTGGTTTCAGATTTATGTGAGCTACAAGTTGATATTTTATTTATGTTAATGATAAACCTATACAATAATCTTTTTCATGGTAATATTAAATGAACAGCAATAGTTTCTGCTTTCCTGGAGAAGAAGTTCAGTAAACGTTAATCAGAATGGGATATGATTTAAAACAAGGCTAAATGCACAAGACAGGGGAAGCAAATGTGTCACCGAATAAAAGCATATTATATACAAGGATAAAAATTCTCCAGACTCACGTTTTGTCAACAAAAGACTCATCAGTGACGCACGAATCATAAAAGAATTAAAGGCCAAATAAAGCATGAAGTTGATGAGCATTAAGGACCCAAAATTCCAAATGATAGAAGAAATCAATAAAATTATAAAAAACCTTTGGTTTATCTAAAGGGGGTTCGTTTGCTGTTGCTTTACTTGTCTTTATGTTTTTTTAATTTTTTAATGTCTGTGGTGTTTCTATCGGTAATAGCCTTGTTGTTTTAGTGTCACTGATGAGTCTGTTGTAGACAAAGCACGCGTCTGGCGTAAAAAAATTAAATCCTGGCGTTTATGGTGAGTTTGTTAATCCGTTTGTTTCCTGTAAAACGTGTTTCTTTTTCAATATTTTATATACGGTCAAGTTTTAAGTTCGAAATTTGAAATGACTGATAATTTACAAATTCCATGGGTTAGACAATAGTCAACTACCAATCTGCTATTGCATGATGTCCTCATCAGTTGATATTACTTATCGACGTACTTGATAGGATTAACTAGGAATATCTCATAATGTGATTATTTTTTTAAAAGGTATGTCTGGAAGTTTATAACTTGATATAAAGGATTTCATTTAGAATGTTTTTCCCTTAATTAATTTTACGATTATGTCCAATATCCCGTAAACACATGTACAACTGTACTTATCAGGACCAGAGTGGATTGATACTTACGATGGTTTTGGCAATTAGAGGTCTGCATCATTCCTGTCAAACAGATATAATATGCCATCTCCCATTCCAGGAAATCAATTATATTATGTAAGATGTTAAACAAAATTAAATCAAACATGTGGTTTTTAACAACAACAAAACAACAAAAAAAAAAACAACAAAAAATAAAAAAAAAAAAAAAACCAATGGGGAATCCCCAGATAAGGTTTCCTTGGATTTCGAGAAAATAATCATATCCAAGTTAAAGGAATGTTTCAATGAAGAAGAACATGTGTTTTTTTACACGCCTCCTTTGCAGTTTCCATTATCAATCTAGAATGCATCACTAATAACCAAGTACTTGTTCTGTGATTATTAATCAGATATTTAATCATATATTTATACGCTTGTATAAATATTGTTAGTGCTTCATAAGTCTATAAAGGCTGGCTGATATATTATACTTTTGCTGATGTAATGAAGTGTTATTTTGATGTTCTATTATGTACATGTATATTGTATCAGGATTCAGTTTAAATTTAATAAATCTAAATCATAGTATTTATTTATTAATCAAATGATTGCACATAATGAACTTACATTTCAAAATAAATGTTCGGTATTGATAAGTGTTATAAGCAAATATTTGTTGTAGACTAATTAGTTAATTCTTATATCTATTTCGGTCAGTATCTGGATTAAATTTTCATACTTGTATTTTTGTAGTACCGTTTTCATGATTTGTTTTTGCGTATTGTTACCATTCAAGCGACTGCTGTTAGTACTTATATTAAAGCTACTGATGTTAGTATGTAAATTAAAGTAGCTGCTATTAGTATTTATTTTTAAAATGTTTGATGGATTATACCGTGACAATATATAATCCACTATTATACACGATTAATGGTATATATTAACATGAATATTTTTATATGTATGATGTATGCAATACTATGAATCTAGTATACAGCTGATCTAACTGAGATGTCACTCTATAGAAGTAATGCTTGATGGCTATACATTTTCAATAATAAACTGAGATGTCACTTTATAGAAGTAATGCTTGATAACTTTAAATATTAAACTGAGATGTCTTTGGCCTTTTAAACTTGTTTGATTCGAGCGTCATTGACATGTCGTTTATAGATGAAATATTTGGTGTACACATTTATTAGCCTGGTATTTATGATGAGTTTTGAAGAGCATTGAGAATTAAAAGCCGAAGTTATTTATGAACATTTAATTAAATGAAT
Organism: Mytilus californianus; assembly: GCF_021869535.1. Taxonomy (NCBI): domain Eukaryota; kingdom Metazoa; phylum Mollusca; class Bivalvia; order Mytilida; family Mytilidae; genus Mytilus; species Mytilus californianus. Next base: position 21,783,097 of record NW_026262679.1, on the reverse strand, counting down.
GTATAGAATTAAAATGCATTATGTCATTTTTATGCAATTTTTATTCAAATCATTTTTTCTAAAATTTGTTGATGGTATCGCTTTAAAAACTAAAGGAATTTTACGTTAAGTCAATAGTAATTGATATCAATCTTTGAGAGAAAAAAAAGTAAAATCACAAAAATACCGAACTCCGAGGAAAATTCAAAACGGAAAGTCCCTAATTAAATGGCAAAATCAAAAGCTCAAACATGGATAACAGCTGTCAAATTCCTTACTTGGTACAGGCATTTTCTTATGTAAAAATGATGGATTAAACCTGGTTTTGTAGCTAGCTAAACCTCTCACTTGTATGACAGTCGCATAAAATTCCATTATATAGAAAGGTTGCTTAAATTAAAGAGGTTAATGTTCATTCACTAATTATTCAAACAGATATAAAGATAGATTATGATTATATCAGCCAGTTCACTCCATAAAATTCAGTCAAGTGGAGCAGTGTTTTTTAACGGTTGTTTTAAATTCTAAGTTGTTGTAAATAATCTACCGATGTTTGTTTTTGATAGCTAAGTACGTTGTTTATTTGCTGACTCAGTGATTTTTTTTTTACATTATTTCTATTTTTATGTTTTGAGTTTTGTACCAAATTGAATACTCATTATCAAATAAGAAAAAAAGAATAACTTCACCAAACTTCCTAGTTTATCTATAAAATTTCAATCTGTAATGGCAACTTTAGAGAAGGATAACATCAATATGAGGACATGGTAGGTTTTACTGACAAAGAATATACACAAACAAATTAAGTAAAACCCATGTATTTGGAACGCTCCATACTTTGGATTGTATTAAAATGCATATATAAGAAGTCGTAAAGTGTTCGACGATTGCTGCTGTCAACAATAGACCGTATGTCGATGAATATTTTCAAACATTGCTTCATCTGTTAACTTATCAATAATACATGTAAATGAGGGTTTTAATTATGAGTCTTAATATTGGCATTCTTTACTTTATGCCAATTTTCTCCTTCCGGCATTTTTGTTGCGCAAATTTTTCCATTTTTTGTATCTTAGCACATCATTGTGCTATAATTTGATTTTCACTATTTTTTTCTATTTTGCATTTTATCCTCTATCTTTTCCGCCATTACTCTCTATTCTGTATTTAAATCCTCATAAAAAAGCTTCCGTTAAAGTTTAGTAAAATTTTATGAAAGTTTGACAAAAGTGATCGATGTTTAAAAAGACTTCAAGCACATACTGTACTAAATGAAGACGCCGCTGACGCCGTAATATAGAATCGCTATGTGTCATATAATATCTTTTGTAGCAGGCTTAATAACGATCAGCAAAAATAAGAATTCTTTTATTGAAATCAAATTTGTAACGTTTGTATCCTTAGGGAACCGAATGTGATCTTATTCTAACCTACTTGGGTTTTTAGTAAGTGATTATAAAAGTTTGATCACATCTATTCCGTTGAGCTTGAAATGAATGATGCCATATATACAGGCAGGTCTCCTTCCTATTAGAGATTTACGGAAAGTCTCCGTACCGAATGTTTACTTACTCGGACAGGAAAAATGGAGGAGATTGTCTCAAAATAAAAAAAAAATATGTACTAAACTTTTAGCATTCAAGGTAAAAGTCGTAAACAATAAACCTTTATATAAAATTTCACAAATCTTACCCCACCCCCTCTTGTTAGCTCACTTAAGCCAAAGGTAAATGTGAACTATTGCCATTACCGCTTGGCATCCATCGTTGGCCGGTTGTTTTTCAGGCTTAAAAAGTATTTGAACCAAACTTAGTAAATGGGTCATTTTAGAAAAAAATGTTGAATTGTCAGTACACCTATGCTAAATTTGTTTTTATGGCTAATGAAAAATGCATTTGTAAGTGTTTAAATGAAAGATTGTAGCATTTATGATTCTTTAAATCAATAATAAACACGATTAAGATATATTTTTATGAGATTAAAATACTGAAAGATGCTTGCGTAATTCATGTGCATACAGTGTCAGGATAGCAAATTTTGATTTTGTTTTCCTTGTTTTCTGATTGACTTGAAATCTGCATAATAAACTATTTTAAAATATTTAAAATAACTAACGAAAAATCAGTTTCTTTATTATTCGAATGTAATATTTTTTTTAATAACTAATTTCAATCGGCGTACATGAAATGCATGACTATACTGTTACTGATACTAGATCAACCGTTAAGTTATTTCTCCCTTTAAATATTGGACTATTCAGTGATGATATAAAAAGCACAAAGCATTCTGAAAATTGTACACGGCACGTTTCCCACATATCAATGTAGAGAAGAGACTTAATTAAAAAAAAACTAAGTGCGTATCTTCTGTCATTTCTATGATGTTACCAACAAATCTGTAAATTACAACAATAGTATACTTGTAAAATGTGCAATTACGTGTTAGAAACCAAGACCACAGAAGAAAAACATTATCACTGCAAAAAAGGGAGTAGTTATTTCACAACAGCATTCATGAATATGAAATTTGTCTCTAGTGTTACTGCATATCCTGTTACTATAGTTTAAGCATAAACAGGATAGACAACATAAAGAGGATGGTTTAAATTAGTAACTTTTATTCAAATTTGGAATTTCGACATTTTTTTTTGAATGACCCAAATATAAATGCTTTTTACATGGTTTACTACCAAAATTGTGTCTTACATCCCTATCCAATTTTCAAAATGGCCATCACAGACTTTGAGCGGTAGACTTTTCGTCAAAATCTACTAAATGTAGGTTTGAAATTAGTTTCAGGAATGATCCTCCGCAAAAACTGAGATCGATTATTCCGACAAATTTAAAAACGTGACCACCATGGCCTGTGATTGGTTGACAGACTTTTGTCAAACACTTGTTGGCCCATTCGAACCAAACTTGATAGAAATTTTCCTGTGTTGCCTGAATGGCCGCAACAGACTCTAATTTGTTGTCACAAGTAATTTTTTATGAGCAGTGATTATTTGTTATCGCTTCTTCCACACCCTGGTAAACTAAACTTCCCTTGTTTTCGTACCTGTGGAACAATAAAATATTTCTATCAGAAACCCAGATTTTTTCATTTGTGCACTTCATCATTCTGTAGAAAAAAAAATCATTTAAAAGTATATATCTGGCTGCATATATTATGTTTATTATGTTAATGAACTTGACGATACATCCGATTGAAATGTGATGTTATTCAAATTTTGCTGCTTTTTGCCGGTGGAGCGATAGTACGCTCCGTTCATGGAGACTAGTTTTATTTGCTCAAAAATACCTTATGAATCAAGTGCTTCGTACAATTCAAATTTGAGACGACCCCTTGCATTTTACCTGTCAAAGTCAGTGTCAACAGTAGGTACCGAGACTTTCCGTAAATCTCTGTTTTGACATACATCCAAAAATTGTCAGTAACTTAACCTTACGACAAAGGAGATGATTTCAAGTTTCGTTTTGTGAACTTTCCAATTTCTATGTTGCACTAATCCAGCAAAAGCTTCACATGTAGTATAATTATTTCTTCCATAAGCTACGATATTAAGGGCTTGTTTTGTCTATCATGCTTTTCTAAATAAAGGAATGCTGCTAACTCGGATGCTATTGAACCACGGGTATTTTAATGGTGAAGATGGTATCATCTTTGCGGAAGTTTTATGGACACCATCATAACTGGGTTAACTGCTTTGGTATATAGACCACAGATATGTCATCTGAGTCAACCCCTAGTTTTAATGGGGCCAATATTGCGGTGTATTTACTTGTGAACTTATTTGTCAGTCTGTGCTTTCTCTTAAGCCATTGTGTTAATTGTTTGTCTTTCTTTGACTTCTAGTTCTTGATTGTCCTCTTGTTAATACGTTTTATACCACTTTTCTTCTTTTCCAAAAGTTTCTTAATTCACTACTGTTTAAGATTAACGAGCCAAGGATAATTCAGTAAACACAATTCATTCAGACTACAAACACAGTTGTAATCATAATCATTGTATAAGATAAATCTTTTCATTAGATAAAAGAAGACTTTTAAACAAAATGATGACTTTTTTAAAGATGATAAACATTTAAAACAAGAAAATGTACGAGACAGTTTTGAAAATAAGAAAGTCCCTGTGTATTTTTTCTTTTGCAAAAGGAAAACAATGATAGTAAACAATAATCTGTACAATCTTGCACAAACCGTAAACACTAGAATATGTTTTTTAGGGTATATGAATACCATCACATATAGTTCTCATTGTGTATATATACACAAATGTGATGTTAGTTGTTTGTTTAGCTGCTTTACTACACAATAATTTCCTATGTGAGAAGAATGACTAGCACTTTCCATTTAAAAAATAATATCCTTGGAACAATTTCTACGGGGCTCAAGTCGTCCTGTTTAAAAACAAATGTTCTAAATTTAACACTAGGTGAAGGAAAACAAGTTATTTCCAGCAGTTCGAAGGCAAGTTGAAAATCTCCATCATAATACATTGAGGATGTACTCAGTTCATGTTTATGATTTTTTGTCAGATGTTCGGATTTCTTGGGTGCTTGCCTACGATACAGGGTAAAATATTATGGCCCATATCATCCACTTTTCTTTTCATAGAAAACTTTAATAGCTCATAAAAAGGTGATTACCAAAATTTAAGCAGAGTCTAGATGTGTTTTCTTTCGATTGGAGACCCAAATAATGACAATGCTAAATATAAGGTAAAAGTCCGAGTCAGCCTTTTCCCGCCATTAAAAAAATGTTCCTTTACTAATGCTCTTCTGACTTAAAGTATCGATTTTGAATTCTAGATTTTTTTTAATTTCACCTAACTACATCCTTAATTGATATGCCACCAGATCTTGGAATCATCTGAGTAAGCAGGATGCAGTTCATTTGTATGAGCAATTTAAAGATTATTTTTAGTCTATGAATATCATAAACACTTAATGGTCTATCTTTCATTCCTTCAACATTTAGATATCTCTTTCTTAAACTAATTCTTCTAAAGGACAAAACTATGGTTGCTTAATGATACTGAGTCTATGGGTATGAAAAACCAAAGACACATTGATTATAAAACCAAAATAATTAACTAGGTGCAATTTTGAAGAGCGTTAAGCAGAAAGAACATCAAAAGGTCAAAATATAGACAATTATCCTCCCCTTGATTATCCTCATTAGTGGAATTAGAACAAAGACGAAAAAGAAAGAATAATAAAAAAGCACATAAATATGTATTATAGACGACAACAAAATATAACTGGTGCAGACAAAACATAGGACTGGTACAGGTAAGACATAGCACTGATACAGGTAAGATATAGGAAATGTCAGAAGTAAAACAAAGGACTGGTACAGATAAAACATGGGACTAGTAATGGTGAAACATAGGACTGATTCAGGTATAAAATAGGACTGGAACAGGAAAAACAAAGGATTGGTACAGGTGAAACATATGGTACAGGCTAAACAGGACAGGTGCAGGTAAAATATAAGACTTGTACAGGTAAAACACAGGACTGGTACAGGAAAGACATAGGACTGATACATGTTAGATATAGGAAATGTCACAAAAACAAAGTACTGGTACAGAATGATAAAACATGGGACTGGTACAGGTGAAACATAGGACTGATTCAGGTATAAAATAGGACTGGAACAGGAAAAAGCAAGGATTGGTACAGGTGAAACATATGAAATGTTACATGTATAACATTGGACTGGTACAGGTCAAATATAGGACAAGTACAGGTAAACTGTAAAACATAGGACTTGTACAGGTAAAACATAGAGCTGGTTCAGGTAAATTGTAAATCTTAGGACTGGTACAGGTCAAACATTGGACTGTTACCGGTAAAACACAGAAATTGTACAGATAAAACAATGCACAGGTACAGATAAAATAGAGAACTAGTAATGGTCAAATATAAAACTGGTTCAGGTTAAACATAGGACTGGTACATATTTAACTCAGGACTGGACCAGCTCAAAAATAGGACTTGCAGAGGTTTAACACAAGACTGGTACAGTTCAAACATAGGACTCGTAAAGGTCAAATATAAGACAGGTACAGGTCAAACATAGGACTGGTACAGGTCAAACATAGGATTGGTACAAGTCAAACATAGGATTGGTACAGGTCAAACATAGGACTGGTACAGGCCAAACATAGGATAGGTACAGGTCAAACATAGGACTGGTACAGGTATGACCAAGGATTGGTATAGATGAAACATAGGAAATGGTACAGATAAAACATGGGACTGGTACAGATATAACATAAGACTCTAACAGGTAAACAAAGAACCGGTACAGGTAAAACAAAGGGCTGACTCAGGTAGATTGTAAAACATAGGACTGGTGCAGGGCAAACATAGGACTAAATCAGGTATAAAATAGAATTGTAACAGGACAAACCAAGGATTGGTACAAGTACAACGTAGGAAATGGTACATGGTAAACATTGTACTGGTATAGGTCAAACATAGAGCTGGTACAGGTAAATTGTAAAACAAAGGACTTGTGCAGGTAAAACATAGGACTGGTACAGGTAAAACAAAGGACAGGTACAGATAAATTGTAAAACATAAGACTTTCACAGGTAAAACATAGGACCGGTACAGATAAAATAGAGAACTAGTAATGGTCAAATATAAAACTGGTTCAGGTTAAACATAGGACTGGTACAGGTTTAACACAGGGCTGGTACAGCTCAAAAATAGGACTTGCACAGGTTTAACACAAGACTGGTACAGTTCAAACATAGGCCTCGTACAGGTCAAACATAGGACAGGTACAGGTCAAACATAGGACTGGTACAGGTCAAACATAGGATTGGTACAGGTCAAACATAGGACTGGTACAGGTATAACCAAGGATTGGTATAGTTGAAACATAGGAAATGGTACAGATAAAACATGGGACTGGTACAGGTCAAACATAGGACTTGTACAGGTCAAACATATGCCTGGTACATGTCAAACATAAGACTGGTACAGATATAACATAAGACTCTAACAGGTAAACAAAGGATCGGTACAGGTAAAACAAAGGGCTGATTCAGGTAAATTGTAAAACATAGGATTGGTGCAGGGCAAACATAGGAATGAATCAGGTATAAAATAGAACTGGAACAGAACAAACCAAGGATTGGTACAAGTAAAACATAGGAAATGGAACATGCTAAACATTGTACTGGTATGGGTCAAACATAGAGCTGGTACAGGTTAATTGTAAAACAAAGGACTTGTGCAGGTAAAACATAGGACTGGTACAGGTAAAACAAAGGACAGGTACAGATAAATTGTAAAACATAAGACTTTCACAGGTAAAACATAGGACCGGTACAGATAAAATAGAGAACTAGTAATGGTCAAATATAAAACTGGTTCAGGTTAAACATAGGACTGGTACAGGTTTAACACAGGGCTGGTACAGGTCAAACATAGGACAGGTACAGGTCAAACATAGGACTGGTACAGGTCAAACATAGGATTGGTACAGGTCAAACATAGGACTGGTACAGGTATAACCAAGGATTGGTATAGTTGAAACATAGGATATGGTACAGATAAAACATGGGACTGGTACAGGTCAAACATAGGACTTGTACAGGTCAAACATATGCCTGGTACATGTCAAACATAAGACTGGTACAGATATAACATAAGACTCTAACAGGTAAACAAAGGATCGGTACAGGTAAAACAAAGGGCTGATTCAGGTAAATTGTAAAACATAGGATTGGTGCAGGGCAAACATAGGAATGAATCAGGTATAAAATAGAACTGGAACAGAACAAACCAAGGATTGGTACAAGTAAAACATAGGAAATGGAACATGCTAAACATTGTACTGGTATGGGTCAAACATAGAGCTGGTACAGGTTAATTGTAAAACAAAGGACTTTTACAGGTAAAACAAAGGGCGGTACAGGTAAAACATAGGACTGATACAGGCAAATTGTCAAAAATAGGACTTGTACAGGTAAAACAAAGGACAGGTACAGATAAATTGTAAAACAAAAGACTTTTACAGGTAAAACAAAGGACAGTACAGGTAAAACATAGGACTGGTACAGATAAATTGCCAAACATAGGACTTGTACAGGTAAAACATAGAACTGGTACACGTAAAACAAAGAAATTGTACAGATAAAACAAAAGACTGGTACAAAAAAATTGAGAACTGGTACAGATAAAAAAAAAGACTGGTTCAGGTAAACATATGGGATTGGTACAGGTCAAAATTAAGACTGGTAAAGATAAAACATGGGACTGGTACAGGTCAAACATACGACTGGTACATGTCAAATATTATACTTGTCAGGTCATACATAGGATTGGTAAAGGTTTAAAACAGGACTGGTACAGGTCAAACATAGGACCAATACAGGTTTAACACAAGACTGGTACAGGTCAAACATAGAACTGGTACAGGTTAAAAATTAGACTGGTACAGGTCAAACTTTGGACTGGTACATGTTAAACATAGAAATGAAACAGGTGAAACATAGGACTGGTCCTGGTTTAACATAGGAATTGAACAGGTAAAACAAAGGACTGGTACCGGTCAACAAAGGACTGGTGCAAGAGAAATATAAGACTGGTACAGGTATAACATTAGACAGAAACAGGTAAATCCAAGGATAGGTACAGGTAATACATTGAAAATAATACATGTAAAACATAGGACTGGTACGGGTCAAACATAGGATTGGTGCAAGGCAAGTATACGACTGGTACAGATAATACATAGGAATGGGACAAGTATTATCTACGGCTCGAGCAGGTAAACATAGGACTCGAACAGGTAAACATATGAATGGTACAGGTGAAACATAGGTCTGGTTCAAGTAAATTGTAAAACGTTAGACTGGTACAAATAAAACATAGGAATGGTACAGGTAAAACATAAGACTGGTACAGGTAAAGCATTGGACTGGAAAACAGGATTGATACAGGTTAAACATATGACTGGAACAGGAAAAACATAGGACTGGTATATATGAAACATAGGACTAGTACAGGTAAAGCATAGGACTGGTACACGTAAAACACAGGACTGTTACAGATGAAACATATAGGACTAGTAGAAGTAAAACATAGGACTGGTATACGTGGAACACAGGACATGTACAGGTAAAACATAGGCCTGTTTCAGGTTAACAGTAAAACATAGGACTAGTAAGGTAAAACATAGGACTGGTACACGTACAACATAGGACTGGTACATGTCAATTGTAAAACATAGGACTGATACATGTAAAACATAGGCTTCGTTCAAGTAAACAGTAAAACATATGACTGGTACAGATGAAACATAGGACTGGTACGGGTATATTGTAAAACATAGGACTGATACAGGTAAATTGTAAAACAAAGGACTGGTACAGGTAAAAGATAGAATTGATACCGGTAAAACATAGAAACGATACAGGTAAAAACATAGGACTGGTACAGTTCAAACAGGACTGGCACACATATAGAATAAGACTGGTTCAGGTAAAGCATTAGTTTCGTAAAGAAAAAAAAAGCATAATTACAAAATAACGAATTCATTTGTTGTTCCATATTTGAACAGTACGATTTAATATAAAGTAATTAAAAAGAAATTTCAACAATTATAGGTACGTGATTAATTCAAAAATTTATGTCACTTATGATTACATTTTTTCATTCAAAAAGACTAAACAGATATTTTTTTTTATTGTTGATCTAATTGAGCGTGTATTTCATGCATTACAGCAAAAATTGATTGTCTGTTAGATGAACCATGAATTCTTAATGAGCTATTGTTTCTTTAACTCAAACACGGCTGTCATTCGGTATCGAGGAAAATGATCGTGAAAGAATAAGTAACTGTTGTCAAGCATTGCGATCAAATCGTGAAAGATATAAGATCATGAAAGTAATTACATGTAAAGTAGAATTTTGTTTAAATTCTCGTTTACGGAGATCGAGTCTGTAGATATAGGAAGATGTGGTATGAGTGCCAATGAGACAACTCTCCATCCAAGTTACAATTTATAAAAATTAACCATTATAGGTCAAGGTACGGCCTTCAACACGGAGCATTGGCTCACACCGAACAACAAGCTATAAAGGGCCCCAAAAAAACTAGTGTAAAACCATTCAAACGAAAAAACCAACGATCTAATCTATATAAAAACAAGAAACGAGAAACACGTATGAACTACATAAACAGACGACAACTACTGTAATCAGATTCCTGACTTAGGACAGGTGCAAACATTTGCAGCGGGATTAAACGTTTCAATGGTACCAAACCTTCTTCCTTTTCTGAAACAATAGTATAACATCACAACATAGAAAAACACACTATAAAATATCAATTGGGAGGCTTAACTCAATCACAAAACGTAAATTAAAATACAATGAACGAATAAATTTGACCTGTGACATCTGAATGCAAATACACAGTTAATAAAAAAATTACAAGGGATAAATAATTAAAGTCAAAAGTAAATAAACAGGTTTAAACAAAGTTAAAGTTTGATATCACTGTGAAATGTCAAACAATTTTAAGAAAATCATCAAATTTGAAGAAACCTGCGTCATATTATACACAGGCAAATGAAAATAAGTTTGTTGTTAAGTATACTTCTTCTTCTGTGTGTAAAAAATCTTCCGTTTAGGAATACCAAGATATTTCTTTAATATCAATAAAACTAATCTAACACTTGATACATATGGGGTGAATATCAACAATAAAACTATGAAATTAGGTCCATTTCAGCTTTGGGTTGTTTGTTAATTGTTAAATGTAGCATGGCTGCGTCCAGGCCTTTTTTTTCATGGCAATACTATAAGCAATTTTTATAAAAATATAGACAATTTACTGTGATTCACTCACACATTATGCAACGAACGCCAGGATCAAACGCAGGCGATAAGTACAAATATGTTCTTCAAGCCCTGACAGGAGGTAATGACCACAAAATGAACAAATAAACGCTAACGTACAGTTCCCCGTTAACTAATGCTGACGAAGCTCATGATAGTCCAATGTTACACGATCCGTCTCCTCCTACTATAAATGACCAGCGAGTACATGTACATCGAGAAACCCCACTCTCGGTCAAGCTGTCTAGACATCCTAAAAGTACTATCAGTATTCAGTCAAAAATTGAACAATTAGAAGCTCAATGTGAACATTTGAACCTAGAGCTACGTAAAGCTAAGCTAGAGAAAGAACACTCAAACTTCACCAAAGCTTTGGTAGTAGAATTACAGGCACTCCAATCTAAGGAGGCAAACCAAACTCCAATCTCAGGTATGCAAATTAAGAAAGCCAAGCAGATCACTGAATATTTGTTTCTTATTTCTCTTGATTCAATTGAGGAAGAAGGCCACATAGTTGAGATAGGGGGTGGAGCTCGTATTCAAATTGATCGAAAGAAAACTCCTCTTAGTCAAGTCACTTTGGAACAATGGGGTTTTGCGAGCCTTGGTATCCTCACAGAACTTATTCGTACTGACGAATTATTCCCCCTGGGGACAAAAGGTTACTTAAGTTACGCTCAAAGCATTTTTAGACAAGCAGCCAATCATATTTTGCATAGTGTACTGTTGTACGATAAAGAATACAGGGACCTTCAGGCTAAAGAAGGCTTAAAGTGGGGGATCCACAGAAGGATTTGCGTGATTTCCATTTAGTCCAAAACAACAGCTTAACAATGCGTACCTTTAGTGCAATGAATAAATCAGGTCAGTCTGAAAATTTGAAGGAGAGTTTAGGTTCGAAATAAAATTCAAGGAAAACAGGTCCATTTATGCCAGATGGCAGAAAAATATGCCGAAAATTCAATTCAGGAATTTGTGAGTTTCAAAGGTGCTGTATGGCTCATAGCTGTGCCATTTGCTACTCTCGAGATCACAAAGCAGTGGAGCACAATTCAAAAAAACGAAGTCAGGAAACTGAATTCAACAGCATAAAGTTTCTCCGAAATATGCCTTGTGTCAAAACTTATTACTTCATGTTGATTCATGGTATAGCCTATTCCCTTACGATGACAAGGATTATGACTTCATCTTGTCTGAAGTAAAAAACGGTTTTTCTATTGTGGATAAAATGCCTGATTTTGATACTCAAGTTTTTTGTGATAATTACAGATCTACAATGTCACAAAAAAGTTAAGTTGAAAAACAGACCAAAAATTAAATTGATAATGGAAGTTATGTGATACCCTTAACTACTAGTGCTATTGGTTCTGTTCCGAAAGATAATGGATCTGTGCGTTTAATCCATGATACTAGCTTGCCAAGTAAACTTTGTTTGAATAGTTTAGTTGAGGAAAAAAGGAAAAAGCTTGTTCTTACATGGATCTTAATTATGCATGCAAATTAATTAAACATAATCATTACTTAAAGCTTGCTTTGCTTTCGTCTTAAGCTTTTAATTGTGCTTTTTCAAATCTAATGCCTTTTCAGTTCTGAGCTGAATTAGCTCATGCGTTATATCTGGGAAGCTTCAATATCATTCTTATTACCTTATATTATTTTAATATCTATATTGCTGGTATTATTGATATATAAAACAGTCTTGGTTTTTTTATGTGATTTTATTTACTATAGCAGTTAGAATAGCTCATATGGGGTAGTAGTTTTCATATTCTACGTATAGCAGTTAGCTTATATTATGCCTTTTTGCTTCTTAAGACATGCTAATGTAATTGTAATTTTTACTTCAAAATCTGTGAAAAATCCGCTTTAATTTCAAAAGGCGGAACAAATCAGAAAAAAGAAATATGTCTGTCAAAATGATTCAACTTCACCAATAATACTATGCACTAAGGCAAAAAAGAAATGCAAAACTTTCTAAGAAAACGCAAAAGGAGACACACAATCCTATGCGAAATATAAAAAATCACATGTTTTGTAGCTAAATATGTGTGTATATATATATAATATTAGTTACACAGTGTGCTACAGACCTAACACGATATATATGGGGTCAGTAAATTCCATATCGGGTGAGACGCTCTCACCCAATATGGACTTTAATGACCCCCATATATATCGTATCATGTCACTAGCACACTGTGTAACGAATTTATCCTACCGACTATCTTAACATGTTGCTTTTAGACTAGTGGTCTTTCAAAGCGACCAAGTCTTCAATAATAAGAACCTACTTCCATTGGTCTATACAAAAACAAATGCTAATAATAACCACTTGTTAGCTTTAATGTGTTTTCTGCATTTATTTTCAGTCGTTCATTATCAATTTCTTCATCTGTTGTTTTGGCGAAATGTTTCAGATTTTTCTGCAACGTTGTGTTGTTTTTATAAAGGAACGTAACACTGCTACTAACCCAATATTAAAATAAAACACTCCCACTAGGCCAGTATTAAATATACAGGGTCTTCACGCGGTCGCTTTTAACCAATCATATTCCTAGAAATGTATAGGAGGTAAGATGGATATAAATATACGTATATATGTCTAAACATGTGACAACTTTATGACAGACATTTTCCATCGGATAACACGTGGTTATACAGGGCTAACACAATAATATACATACTTCGTCTCAAATTTAGCCCTACAATGTTAGATCTTCAAATTTGCATTCTTCCCTCAGCGGAATTCGAACCTTTGCTGACGAACTATACATGTACAATGTAAATATATGTGACCAGCCATGAGATTTTCAGGCTTATGGAGATACCAGGGTCAAAATGGTTTTTTTTGCATTTCTATGAAGTATACATAGATTCAAGACACCCAGGCAAGTTATTTTGCTATATTCTTCAAAATAACAAAATTATAGTCATTTTTGTTATCATCGATTTTATCAAACAATTTCATTTTTTTTACAATTTTTACATGTATGTTCATGTATTATATTTGCTATGTCATATTTGTTTGATTTTTTTTGGCAAAAAAATGGGAGGGGGTCAAGTCTTTTTTAGTTAATCAATTTAAATAATGTTAGTGTAGCTTTGATAACTAATTAACTGAAACATTTTAATTCGGTTGCCATATCAACAATGTACCGGAATCTAAAATCAAAATCATAATAAATTAAATATTTTCTTTCTTTCTTTTGTAAGGAAACTACATCAATTCTAAGAAAGTAAATACTAGGATATATAATAAACCATAAAGGAGCTGTGTATTATTTAATATGTTTTCTAATGTTCATCTATAATCTTATTGTGAATGCATATTATACATGTTATACATGTATCCTGACAAAGTTAAATCAAAGATTTGTTAATGCAGAGTAAGATGAAAAATAAAACAGCCTGATCAAAAATATAAGAGCATGTAGGTGAAAGTGATTTTCAACAATACATACATCTTGTTTATGTAGTTCTAAGACAGTCATAGATAAAAGAAAAAATATAACTCGGAATAAACATGGGATGAGACACTATTTGGGTCTTAATGGGCAGGTATATCTTGCTTGATTTACATGTACCGGTATATGTCCATATATATGTTCATATTTTCCCTTAAAATGTGAAACAATGAGATTTTAATTGTCGACAAGTAATACTTCAAGCTTTTTTTTTTGCAACATCTATCACGTGTTTTTTTTTAATAAAAATTCCTTTAATCGTGATTCATGAAAGTACATAAGAAGATCTCTCTGAAATAAAATAAGATGTTTTTCTTACAGGAGATCACAAACACATTTTTAAAATCAATCTCAAATTTTATCACGTGATGGACCATAAAAGACATTGTTTTTATCTAACTATGGTAACATGAGTACTTGTTCATTTTGATTATTGAAGGAAGTATTTCATCTATAAAATATTATATTGATTTGAACTGGCACTTGGGAAATATGCGTTTCTTCATAGTTTTGTGCATGATATCTGTTTATTTATGTAAAACTGTGTTTTCAAAATGCAATATCACACCAGATATGCTAGGATATAAGGAGGCCCAGTGTAAACACCAAGGATTAACATCAGTTCCGATCAATCTACCGCCTGATATAAGGAAATTGGATTTAAGTTATAATAGACTGACCAGACTGGATGCCAACGTATTTCTAAGATATAAGTATCTAAAACATCTAATGCTTGATAACAATGTTATAAGACTATTACATGAAAAGGCTTTCAACGGCTTGTCGTCACTGAAATATATGTCTATGTCTAACAATTTTTTGAATGTAAATGAATCGTATCCCCCTGAAGTTTTTGAGTCCTTTAATAATTTATCAGTTTTAGACATTAGTAGAAATATGAAAACATCAGAATACAACCCGTATAGAATTCCCATTGGTGAACTCTGTAACTTGCGTGAGCTGTCAATTGATCTTGTGTTTAACGCAACGTTCGGACAGCAATTCAAGAAACTGCACAATTTACGAAAGTTGAGATTTGACTACTGCCACGTTAATTTTTTATACAATGGAACATTTTCAGAAATGCCGGTACAGATTAAGGAATTCCACATGACAACTTGTAAAGACTTTGTCGTTGTCGAAGTTGGCGTTTTATTACCATTTCCAAATCTAAAAGTGCTAAATCTCACTAACAGCAATATTCACTTAACACAGGCTCTTCAACTTTTACGTCCGTTTCAGAATAAATCAATGGACGCAATTCTTTTTCGTGGAATAACTCATGCCGATTTTAAACACGGTCTAGATTCGGTTATTCTAACACCAGAGATGATGAAGTATATATCAACAATCTGTATACAAACTTTAGACTTGTCTGACAATAAGATTACATTAGTTAGAAACAGATCATTAGTTTTGTTTCAACATCCACAGTGCTTTGAAAATGTGATGGTGTCAGCCAATAGTTTTAGTTTAGATATTTGGGCACTCGATTTCTTTATCCTTGTAAGAAAGATGACCAACATTAAAATATTTGATTTTTCATATTTTCCGCTTGGATTCAAGGATCCACTCTTTCTTGATGTAGTGACAAACGTTAACCATACAAGAGTTTTAAAAGTTCAAAACAAATGGACAAGAAAAGTGATTCCTATCACAGTAACATTACCGAATAGAAAAATTCAGTATTTGAGAATAACTCATCTTATGGCTTCAATGTCTTTTAGGGAAATTAAAGTGATAAACAGTTCCCTTCGTCACCTTGAATTGTCTTACTTTGAAACAGATTTCTTTCCAATGTTAACTATGGAGGGATTTAATAGTTTGGAACATTTAGATTTGTCAGGAATAAGTTCAGATATTACAATTGGAGTCGGAAAAATTCCTCTTTTAATCCACCTAAAAACTCTTATCCTGAAGGAGACAAAACTGTACAACGTTTTACAAACTAATATTACAACATTTAGTTTTTGTCCAAATATAAATAATTTGGATATATCACATAACTATATCTGGAAAATAAAAACCCTTGGACAGTTCCGCAACCTTAAACAGCTGAATTTATCTCATAATTTGCTGGATAATGTTCCAAAGGTTGTTACAAAGTTCGAAAACATCGCAGAACTCGATTTGTCGCACAATCAATTAACAACAGTTGGAAAGCAGACACTCGACTGGATTGATACCCAGCATAAAACACTCGGAACTTTCAAATTATATCTCAGTGACAATCCATTCATTTGTTCATGTCAAACAGCAACATTTCTGCGTTGGATTCTGATAACTAAAGTAAAGTTAGATAAAAATGGTAACTACTCTTGTTGGGTTGCTTCACGTAATAATATCAACTATACAAGAAATGTCTCTAAAGACTTTCACCATTATTTCATTGACTGTGATAGTACCGTGTGGATAAAATTAGGCATTTCATTATTGGTTTCTGTTTTAACAAGTTTAATTTGTATTACGCTATTGTACAATTTTAGATGGAGAATAATTTTCTTCTTCTTCCGAAATTTCCGGAGGTTTGCAGAGAAAGATCTTGAGCTGACTTTTAATTATGATGTTTATGTTTCATATTCCGATGACTGTGTTTGTTTTGTAAAGGAATTACAAGAGAAAATAGAAAACGAATGGGGATTTAAAATCTGTATCGAAGACAGAGATTTCATTGTAGGCGAATCGATTGCGACGGAAAGAGCTACATCCATTAACAGATGCAGACACATTATATTCATAGTCTCGCCATCTATTGTCGAAAATGAATGGAGTCGTTTTGAAATCGAGCGTGCAAAGTATGAGAAGTTTTCAAAAAATCTACAGAAGATTGTTGTTATTACAAGAGATATCGCTTTGGATAACATTCCCGTAGAATTTTCCTTCATTTGGAAAGATGTTCTTCTTATTCAATGGCCAGTTGAGGAGTATGAAGTTCAAATGGCTTGGCAAAAGCTTCGACTTTGGTTTTTTTGAAGTAGTGTTAAGGTACAAGCGTCAGCATCTTGTTAAATGTACCCTTCAAAGTACAATTATATATGTGTGAAAGGGATATAAATAGCAGGAATATTTAACAAATGTAGGCAGGATACCATCTATTTCGTTTTACATTTTATTTCAAAGCGCTTTTATCTATAAACTTTTTTTTCGCTTTGCTCTGTCATTCTAAACTGTTGTGTGTTGTTGGATAGATGAGTTTAATATGGAAATACATTTAGACATAACTAGAATCTGTATAAACCACACTAGTTTTAGCAGTATATGTGTGCTTCGGATTGATAACCGTTTTCTCTGAACCTTTAAACTACAGAAAAATTCATGTATTTCAGTGTTGTTGTTTTAGGGTTGAGGCTGTCTACGTTTAACTAAAGGTGATGTCTACTGTCTATGGAAGTGTCATTTGTTCGGTGTGGTTTCAGATTAATGTGAGCTAAAAATTGATTTTTAATTATGTTAATAAACCTAAACTATAATCTATTTCAGGGTAATAATTTACGAATTCGATTCCTTACCAATCTGCTATTTCGTGATGCCCTTATCGGTTGAAATTACTTATCAACGTGTTTTATAGGACTAACACGATGGGCGTAACATTAGAAGCACCATCTAATCCTCCCGGAACACATAAGATCAACCCCGGTTTTTGGCGGGGTTCGTGTTGCTCAGTCTTCAGTTTTGTATGTAGTGTTTTGTGGAATTATTTGTCTTATCGTCGTTTTTCGTTCTATGGCATTGTCAGTTTTTCTTCGACTTATGAGTTTTGAATGTTCCTTTGGTATCTTCCACCTCTTTTTTTAGGATTGTGACTTAGTTCGTACATCAATTATATTTTCGCTTGGTATTTCATATTTAACTAATAGAACACATTTTATTATTAGAATCATGCTTTACTATGCTTTGTTCAGAGGGAAATACAATTTTTATGTTTTAATGACTGCCATTTATATTATGTGTTTTATAAATGTTTTTATTGACAGTTTATTATTATTAAGCTTACTTGTAGGACCAAATCCCAAATAAGACAGTCATTTATACAATGGCAACATTGGGATTTGCCTATTCGCTTATATTGACCTTTTTTGTATTTGTACATCAGAAACATCAGAAAGTTTTTGTATTATAGTTATCCTTATTCTATAATGTGATTATATCTTAATGATATGTCGGGAAGTTAATAACTTAATATGAAGGATTTTATTTAGAATATTTTTCCATTAAGTGAATTTTACCTTTAAATGTTTTTATTGTCCGATATCCCGTAAACACAACTGTACTTATCAGGACCAGAGGGGATTGATACTTACGATGGTTTTGGCAATTAGAGGTCTGCATCATTCCTGACAAGCAGATATAATATGCCCTTCCCCACTCCAGAACACTAGTTAGATTATGTTAAATATTAATCAAAATTAAATCAAACATATGGTTTCCAAAAAAACCCAAAAATAACAAAAACAAAAAGACCAATGGGGAATGCATAGATATGCTTTTCTTGAAGTATTGTTTCAATGAAGAAATAAATATGTTTGTATACACGCCTCCTTTGCAGTTTCCATTATCAAACTAGGAAGCATCACTTATAACAAAGTACTTGTTCTTTGAACATTGATTAGATATTTTATTCATATGTTTATACGCTTCTATAAATATTGTTAGTGCTTCATAAGGCTCTAAAGGCTGGCTGATATATTATACTATTAGTGATGTAATGAAATGTTATTTTGATGTTATATTATGTACATGTATATTGTATCAAGATCCACTTTAAATTTAATAAATCTAAATGATAGTATTTATTTATTAATCAAATGATAGTACCATAATAAATGTACATGGTTTTACACTAGTAATTTTTGGGGCCCTTTATAGCTTGCAGTTCGGTGTGAGTCAAGGCTTCGTGTTGAAGACGTACTTTGACCTATAATGGTTTACTTTTGTAAGTTTTGACTTGGATGGAGAGTTTTCTCATTGGCTCTCATACCACATTTTCTTATATCTATTTCAAAATAAATGTTCCGTATGCATTAGTGTTATAAGCAAATATTTGTTGTAGACTAATTAGTTAATTATCTATATCTATTTCGGTCAGCATCTGGACAAAGTGTCCATACTTTTATTTTTGTAGTTCCGTATGATTTGTTTTTCTTACCATTCAAGCGGCTGCTGTTAGTACTTACATTAAAGCAACTACTATAAGTATTTATTTTAAAAATGTTTGATGGATTATACCGTGACAATATATAATCCACTATTATACTCAATTAATGGTACATACTGACGCAATTGAGTCCAGATCAACATTTAGTTCTTGTTCTTCTGAGGCCACATCATAATAAACATCACCACTAGACACATTTTTAGAAGTAGATTGGTTAAGAATTTCATCAAAATCAAATTCAACCTCTGATATATCGGAATAATCATCAACTTTAACAACTTGAAATTTATTTCTGTTCAAATCTTCTTTTGAAACACATTTAACTTCCACAGTTTTAACTTTTGCCTTAGCATTGATGTTCTAAAACTTAACAAAATATTATGGTTCTAAACGTCCTTCACTATTACGAGCCCATAATTATAAACTTAGATAACCAAATCAAAACGGTTTGAAAAAAAAACTTACAGTTCAGAAATATATCTAGGTAATTAAAAGTAGTAATCGATGGTAATCCATATGTTGAAATGTTTAAAAACACTAATGGTTCTTGGATCCAACGTCTGACACAAAAAATGCTATGGCGGTCAGGGTACATTGAATTGACGGACGATTTGGCCACAGATAATCCAGTGATGCGTAGTGTTGTTAAATGAAAATATACTAGTAAATTGACTAAACTATTGTTTATTATAATTCCATTCTAGGCGAATATCTACATAATATACAGTTCACAAAATATATGATTCGAACATTTACATAGAAAAATGTTAGGTACAAAGGCACTCTCGGTAAATCACTTTCACAAGTAACTATAAACGAATTTCATTACATTCCGTATAACAAAATTAAACATCAGTGTCCAATACTGTGCATACAATAAAAAACCACGCATAGTGTCCAATACTATGCGGTAAAAAACTACGCAACAGTGTCCAATACTGTGCGGACAAAAACCACACAACAGTGTCGAATACTGTGCGGACAAAATATCAAAAATAAAAGTAATTCTGAGTCTATCAATGATCTGCCACGATCTGCCGAATCTCCAAAATCTGCCTAGAATAACAAAAATGTTTTAACGTGTCATAGTGTATCGTTCCTTTCTCATCTTCCATTTTCCCCAAAACTGAAACAAAGGGCCCTTATATACACAATGCCATCAAGAATGCACCAACTATGCACCAAGAATTTGACCTAAATTTCTACTTGCTTATCTGACCAAAATTGCCACCAAATATGCACCAACCTACATGTATTGAACCTATTAATGTATATTTTTTACTATTTAAACTAACTCATGCTAAAAGGGCTAGTTTAAACATATTTTATTGTTCAGAAACTAAACAAATGGATGAGACACAAGTTTTACAACTTAATAATGTCTTCTCCAGTACATACACAATTTACAAATAAATGAACATTAAAAGAAATATACAATATATATATATACATATACTTTTTTATAACGTATGAAGACGTTGAAAATGAAGTGGAAATTGGTTTAGGTATATAAAACTTTGCGAGTCGATGATTTTACACAACTAATCGAACGCACCTTTTGATCATTTGGTGTTCTACTTAGTACATTTAACACGTATATATATATACCATACATAACGCATAAAATAGTGTATCGTTGTGCATGGCATAGAAGGTTAATCTACTACGTTGTGAGTTTTGAAAAAAGGATTTATACACATAGTTCTAGACTGTAAGTACAATCTATGTGTTTAATAGCTATTACAAAAGTACTTAGGCTACAAAGTTTGCCATTATTTCATCGACTCGCAAAGTTTATTTCGCTAAATAAGGTGACAGATATGACCATGCGATAAGTATGTGTACTTATTATCATTACAATTACAATGGTTTGTTATGCGAAGGAAAACGTCCAGTATCTTTAATATATTTATGAACATTAAAAAAAATTGTAGTATTTATTTCGGTGGTAAGGAGTTCATTACCATATAATAAAATATCAGTATTTAGTTGTAAATCGCCTAAGTCTAACAGAGTTAGCTCTCCAAATAAAGTATTTCTATGTAAAGTGTATCTGTAACAATCAAACAAATAGTGTCCTACACTTTCATTTCTATAACCACATAAACATGATGGATCAGGAACCAAATTACAACGAAATAAATCACCGTTTAATGAACTACACTCATTTCTTAATCTTGTGTGAAGAACGTTCATATACCGATCTCCACAGTAAAAATAATTCGGCTTCTTCTTTAACTGAAAGTACTTTTGTTGCAATTTGAGTTTGAAGTTTGAGAAAGTTGGAAGTTGGCGCAAGCTCAAATCCAAAGAATTCCATAATTTAACTGTAGCTGGAAAAAAAGATTGTTGATACATGGTTAACCTACTAGCTGGTTGTGTAATATTTTGACTATTACGCAAATTATATGAACTAGTTTCAGCGACTGTAGGTGGCACTAGCTCCGTTAAATAGTCCGGTGTCTGATTATTTACAATTTTATAAAATAATATTATTTTTTCACTTCCCTTCTTGTTTTTAATTTTTCCAACCCAGTCTCAATATAAATCGAATTAATACTGGCAAATGACGGAAGTCCTGTGCTAAAAGGGCTATGACCTCTATGAAATCGGATACATTATACACTACTGATAACTACTATACAAAAATAAAATCTGAAAGAATGAAACAAACGACTTTAACAGATAAGAGTAATAAAGTCTTATTTACACTCTTTCAATATTAGCATGAATATTTTTATATGTATGATGTATGCAATACTATGAATCTAGTATACAGCTGAGCTAACTGAGGTGTCACTTTATAGAAGTAATGCTTGATAACTTTCGATATTAAACGGAGATGTCACTTTATAGAAGTAATGCTTGATAACTTTAGATATTAAAAGAGGGACGAAAGATACCAGAGGGACAGTCAAACTCATAGATCGAAAACAAACTGACAACGCCATGGCCAAAAATAAAAAGACAAACAGACAAAATATTAAACTGAGATGTCACTTTATAGAAGTAATGCTTGATGACCTGAACATGTTGAAATATTAAACTGAGATGTCACTTTATAGAAGTAATGCTTGATAACTTGAAATATTAAACTGAGATGTCATTTTATAGAAGTAATGCTTGATAGCTCATCATAAATACCAGGCTACTAAATGTGTACGCCAAATGGGCATTTCATCTAAAAACGACACGTCAGTGACGCTCGAATCAAACAAGTTTAAAAAGCCAAATAAAGTACGAAGTTGAAGAGCATTGAGAATTAAAAGCCGATGTTATGTATGAACATTTAATTAAATGAATGTATAGAATTTAAATGCATTATGTCATTGTTATGCAATTTATATTCAAATTATTTTTCTATAACTTGTTGATGGTGTAACTTCAAAAACTAAAGAGGAATGTACGTTTAACATGTTTTAGTCAATAGTAATTGATACCAATCTTTGAGAGAAATGGTGTTTCAATTAAAGAGGTTAATGTGCAGTCGCTTATTATTCAAACAGATAAAAAGACAGATTATGATTATATCAGCCAGTATACTCCATAAAATTCAGTCAAGTGGAGCAGTGTTTTTTTAATGTTGCTTTGAATGCTAAGTTGTTGTAAATAATCTACCGATGTTTGTTTTTGTAAGCTCAGTACGTTGTTTAGTTGCTGACCCAGTGATTTGTTTTACATTATTTCTATTTATATCTATCGAGTGTTGTACCAATACTCATTATCAAGTAAGAAAGAAGAATAATAAATGCACCAAACTTCTTGGTTACATGTAAATGAAGGTTTTGATTATGGGCCTTCATATTGGCATTCTTAACTTTTTCTGCCAATTTACTGCTTCCGGCATTTTTGTTGCTGAAATTTTTCCATTTTTTGTATTCTAGCACATCATTGTGCTCTATTTTGATTTTAACTATTTTTGTTTTATTTTGCACTTTATCCTCTACCTTTTCCAACATTATTCTCTATTCTGTATGTACACCCTCATAAAAAAAACTTCCGTTAAAGTTTCTTGAAGTTATCGATGTTTAAAAAGACTTCAATTTCATTTCTCCTTAAATACTGTTCTTGCACCTGTACAGGAAGTTTTATCTAGCACTTATTGTATAGTTTTATTGTTGATATTCACCCCATATGTACCAAGTGTTAAATTAGTTTTATTGATATTGAAGAAATTTCTTGGTATTCATAAACGGAAGATTGTATACACACAGAAGAAGAAGTATACTTAAAAACAAAATTATTTTAATTTACCTATATATAATATGACGCAGAATTTTTCAAAAGTGATGATTTTCTAAATATTGTTAAACATTTTACAGTGGTATCCTACTTTAACTTCGTTTACACCTGTTTATTTACTTTTGACCTTAATTATTTATCCCTTATAATTTTTATTAACTATGTATTTGCATTCAGGTATCGTTCATTGTGTGTTAATTTACGTTTTTTGATTGGGTTAAGCCTTCCAATTGATATTTTATAGTGTGTCTTTCTATGTTGTGATGTTATACTATTGTTCCAAAAAGGGAGAAGGTTTGGTACCATTAAAACGTTTAATCCCGCTGCAAATGTTTGCACTTGTCCTAAGTCAGGAATCTGATGTACAGTAGTTGTCGTCTGTTTATGTAGTTCATACGTGTTTCTCGTTTCTCGTTTATGTATAGATTAGACCGCTGGTTTTCCCGTTTGAATGGTTTTACACTAGTAATTTTTTTGGCCTTATATAGCTTGCTGTTTGATGTGAGCCAATGCTCCGTGTGGAAGGCCGTACCTTGACCTATAATGGTTTACTTTTATAAATTGTTACTTGGATGGAGAGTTGTCTCATTGGCACTCATACCACATCTTCCTATATCTATTCAAGCACAGACTGTACTAAATGCTGACGCCGCCGACGCCGTAATGTAGGATCGCTATGTGTCATATACATAGCTCTTGTAGCAGTTTCAATAACGATCAGCAAAAATAAGATTTTTTTTATTGACATTAAATTTGTAACGTTTGTATCCTTAATGAACCGACTGTGCTCTTATTCTTACCTACTTGGGTTTTTAGTAAATGATTATAAAAGTTTGATCGCATCTATTCCGTTGAGCTTGAAATAAACGATGCCATATGTACAGGTAGGTCTCCTTCGTATTTTGACATACATCTAAAAATTGTCAGTGATTTAACTTTACGACAAATGAGATGATTTCAAGTTTCGTTTTGTGAACTTTCCAATTTCTATGTTGTACTAATCCATCAAAACCTTCACATGGAGTATATATCATCCATTAGCTACGATATTAAAGGTTTGTTTTGTCTATCATGCTTTTCTAGATAAGTTAAACCGCTAACACGGATGCTATGGAACCAAGTTTTTATGATATTGTAATTATTATAAATATTTACCTTGGCCTAATTTGTTTTGTATGTCCTTATAGGATGTTTACATATTTGTTTACAAAAAATTGTTATAATTGTGCAGTTAAGAACTCACAGGAACAATCATAGATACTGATGGAATAATTAGAACTTTCTTTTTGACTTACATAATAATTCCAGAATGATCATAATCTACGATGCGTAATCTAAACTTCTAAAGTACTCTAGAAGTTTCCTTTCTACAGTTTTCTAGGAGTTTCCGTGACAACTATATATACAGACACCGAATTTAGACAGATCAGACATTAATACTTGTATTCTCAAAAGTTCTCTGGAGTTGTTGGATTGACACTTTTATTTACGTTAACTACATCATACTAGATTGGCCATATTCCGTACAGTTAAGAGAAGTATTCCGGATAAAGAAAAGACAAAGGATCGAACATATATTTTAACAGTTAAGTTGACATTTCAATTTGTATAATATTTTTTGTAAACTTGTGTATAATAGATCTTATTAAATTTTATTATTGATTTGTGTCTTTTGTTGGCTGCAATTTAAATGTGATTTCTGGCCGTAACAACGTGTACTTTAATAGTGAGGATGATATCATCTCTGCGAAAGTTTTATGGACACCATCATGACTGGATTAACTGCTTTGGTATATCGACCACAGATATGTACAACTTGTCGCACATACAATTTCTTCCTGGATAACGACTTCATCAAATTGAACTTTCTACTTGTTTTATTTAAAATGAGTAACATGAAGGGTGCAAACATTGTGTAGAAACTGTAAACACAATTCATTCAGTCTACAAACACAGTTGAAATCATAATCATTTTATAAGATAAATCTTTTCATTATATAAAAGTAAGACCTTTAAATAAAATTGTTTTTTTTTAATACATTTTTTTGTATTTAGAACCTTTACAAGATAGATTTCACCTATGTATTTTTTGCAAAATGTGTATATATACTGTGTAACACAAATGTGATGTTAAGTGTTTGTTTAGCTGCTTTAATACACAATTTTTCATATTTTCTGTGTTTTAAGATTGACTTACACTTTCCTTTTAAAAAAATAAATCCTTTGAACAACTTCTACGGGGTTTAAGTCGTCCTGTCAAAAACTAAAACATAGTCAACATAGGATTCGAACAAGTAATACAAAGGCCTGTTACAGAATTAACATAGGACTAGTATAGGTATAACATAGGACTTGTATATGTATAACATATGACTGGAACTGGTAAAACAAAGAATTGGTACAAGTAAAAATTAGGAATCGGTACAGATAAAACAGAGGACTTGTACTGGTAAAAAATAAGACTGGTACAGGTAAAAACAAAGGATTGGTACAGGTCAAGCATTGGACTGGCACAGATAAAAACATAGGAGTGGTACAGATACAGCATAGGACTCGAACCGTTAAAAATCAAACTTTTACCGGTAAAACTAAGGACTGGTACATATATAATATCGGCCTGGTACAGGTCAAACATATGACTGATGCAAGGCAAACATTGGACTGGTACATATAAACATAGGATCGAACAGATAAACATGTGACTGTTACATGTAAAACATAAGTCTGGTTCAGGTTAATTGTAAAACATTAAACTAGAAAACATAGATCTGGGACAGATAAAACATAGGTCTGATTCAGTTAAATTGTAAAATATGAGGTAAGGCAAAGTAACTTTGCATGGATGACCACAACGGGTTACATTATATTGTATTGCAATTAAGGTATTATGTGTGGAATAAGAAGATGACAAGGTGGCGAGAGTATATAAAATAAGGAAGTGTGGTATGATTGCATATGAGACATCTATTAACTAGATGCCAAATTATCCGCATTTCAGCA
Organism: Mytilus californianus; assembly: GCF_021869535.1. Classification (NCBI taxonomy): domain Eukaryota; kingdom Metazoa; phylum Mollusca; class Bivalvia; order Mytilida; family Mytilidae; genus Mytilus; species Mytilus californianus. The sequence goes on along the minus strand of NW_026262679.1, from coordinate 21,756,390 downwards.
ATTATAGGTACAAGATTTTCAGACGAATTTATGTCAATGATGATTACATTTTATCATTCAAAAAGACTGAACAGATATTTTTTACAAATGATCTAACTGAGTGAGTATTTCATGCAATACAGCTAAAATTGATTGTCTGTTAGGTGAACCATGAATTCTTAATTAGCTATAATAATTGCTACTTTATCCCAGAGCAATGCTTTGCTTTTGAGTCTAATTGATATTTCATTTGCGTCACAAAACATATTTCATAAGCGCCAAAATAATGCATTTCATTTGCGCCAAAAACACACTGTCAGGTAAATAGTCTAAATAATAGATCTTTATTGAAAAGAGACTTTTAGTAATAGTGTTACAACATAGTTTTGATAGAATTATATAACATATTTATCGTAAATCACATTCATCAATAAACCAAAATGAAAACATTAAACCCTTTAATCAGATTTTTTAAATGCTGAAATTGTACTTTTTGCTGGTCTGAACCGTAGTAGACTGTATCATTCAATGGTATTGCTGTTCACATCTGTTGTGATTCTGGCTTTGCAATTTTTTGGGGTACATCTATACGATTTCATTAAATTTTTTCGACGGATTTCCTCCTATAGTTGTCTACGAATGAATTTTGTCCATTTTGTCACCTCGAACATAGGAATACTACTAGTGTAAAATTTTAAACCTTTAAGAGACTCTCAGTTTTGTATCAGTATGAACTCACTTACTTTCCTAATGGGGAGGGATACTTGGTTCTTAATCGTGCGTCACTGATGAGTCTTTTGTAGACGAAACGCGCGTCTGGCGTACAAAATTTTAATCCAGATATATATGATGAATTTATTTACAACCACTGCGTCGATTCCACTATTGGTGGAGGTTTCGGTTTCTCTCCGAGGTTATCACCACCCCAGTGGTCAGCACTTCTGTGTTGACATGAATTATCATTGATATGGTCACCATTATAAATCAACTGTTTATAAACTTTGAATTTTTCGAAATACTAAGAATTTTCGACCCCAGGAATAGATTACCTTAGCTGTATTTGTCTAAACCTTTTGGAAATTTGTTCCTCAATGCTTTTCAATTTCGTACTTTATTTGGCCTTCTTAACTTTTTCGCTGTTTTTCTGTGTAATATCTTATCAAGACAGCATGCCGAGTTTGTAAAGCAAATGTTGACACTCTTAAATGATTAAAAACCCTAAGTAAACAATAATATAAGCACATGACATTGTAACATTTTAGGTTCATAAATACGAAAAAGGTCAAATTTTAAAATTATTATAAATCATTAAATCCCCTGTCTTGTTATATTTTATACAAATACTTTGTGGATAATAAAAGAGAGGCGAAAGATACCAAAAGGACATTAAAACTTATAAGTCGAAAAGAAACTGACAATGCCATGACAAAAAAAAAACGAAAAACGTCAAAAAGACGAACAACAGTACACAAAACACAATAATATAAGCCCATGACATTGTAACATTTTAGGTTCATAAATACGAAAAAGGTCAAATTTTTAAATTATTATAAATCATTAAATCCCCTGTCTTGTTATATTTTATACAAATACTTTGTGGATAATAAAAGAGAGGCGAAAGATACCAAAGGGACATTAAAACTTATAAGTCGAAAATAAACTGACAATGCCATGACAAAAAAAAACGAAAAACGCCGAAAAGACGAACAACAGTACACAAAACACAATATAGAAAACTAATAAGTTTTGAAATTGCTTTTTAGTAATTGCAGCAAGGGGGTTATAAGGCTATATTAGATATAACATCCTTGATTTCAGTAACATGATTGTTTTAAAGCAATGTGCAATTAATTGACAATCAAAATCAAAATCAAAATGTGGATCAGGAGTATCTAGATTAATTTATTGATGGTTGCTTAGTTTCCAGTGCCAATATTTCATGCGTTTTCAAGACAACAGAGTATCTAGATGTAAATCCCCATGTAACAATAACCTATTGAATACGTCCATCGAAAAATAATGCAACTAATATAGTCATTAATAAAAAAGTTTATTTTAACAGTAATTTTGTTTCAACTTTTACAATTTGTAATAAAAAAGAATAACATATCCGATTTAAGAGATAACTGTTAAGCTTGGCCTTCGTAAAACGTCGATTTTACTGTCGCAAATCGAATTTTCCTAGCGAGCTTAAAATACAATACAGTTATATCCATTCTAATGCCACATATTAAAATAAATTCCATTTTAGTAAATATTTTGGCTTAAAAATACTAATGCCATAAATGAAAATGTCCGCAAAACTGTTTCATCGTCTTTGGCATCTCAACAATATGACGTCATATGTATACTCCCGATGTCAAACATAAAGTACACTAAACTGTTTATACTTTTCGTACGCTTCTGAATGGTTTAATAAATATTGACAAAAAGAAGATTTTGAGGTACAAAAAATGATTTTTTTTTGTTTATTTTAACTTCATATGAATTCTCCACTAACTTTTCAGCCACGATTACTCTGAGACATTTCCTCAAAAACTGCTTTGAACCCTGATTGCTACCTTTGCCTCACGGCGATGCATTTCGTTTATTAATCATTAAAAACGAGACTTAGTTAAACTTATTGGCATAGACGAGCTATTGATATGAGAAAAAAATTAAGGTTTATGTCTTATTAAACATGAAGATTTGGTAAACGAAAGCTATCCATACGTATTGACTCCTTTTCGGGAAATTTGGAGTCATTTCAATTAGGGGAATTTGAAATATATATTAATTCCAGGACTATTACACTAACAATAATAATATATTAGTCCTACATTACATGAAAATTCCTAGATTGAAGTAAATCAAAGCACAGACTAATGGTTGAGAAAAATAGGAGATAGATATACTAAATGAAAGTTTCAACATGACTATTCCATCTGAAATTCACACCAGGTGACTAAACACATTTTTAAATTTGTGGACTTCACGCGGACATCTTTAAAAAGCATGGTAGTCGAAATAAAGGGGTCGCAGACCTCTGTTTTCGAGTATAATTCTAATGTTATTGTACTGATTATGCTATTCATATTACATCATACTCATGTCCTGTTGGCACACCTTGTCTTTATGATGAATGTGTGCTTACTGATACTGTTTCACTACGTACTTTCTTCTTTGTGGAGCTTATTTAACCGATGATATGAATTTAGTAAATAGTTCACATATACTGCCCTCGTCTAATTCTTACAAATTTGTTTATCTTAGAGAATATATTTCCCTCCATTTTAATCTTTTATGCATGGAAATGAGAATGTAAAAAAAAGAATTGAAAAAGAATGAATATGTGGTAACGTCACGAAGAAAGAAAATCCCCAAATACAGAAGGTAATAGAAGTCAGCACATGGTCTTGTATTTACAGAAATTAGCCTTTGTTTTGTGTCCATGAATATTTACCTGATATGACCTAGATTTTTACTTGCCATCTTCAGAAAATGATCTCAACTCGATTTTAGGATAAAAAGGGAATAGATTAAAATAAAAATTGTAAAATATGAAATTTGCATCGTTGGATGAATTTCAAACCAGAGAATTAATATATATGCGAATGAATTTGTTTCTATTAAAGGTGTAATGTGTATTTATATAATTATAAAAAACCCGTGTGCACACATTGCTGGTTTTGTATTGTATGAAATTATAGGGCGTGTACCGGGTGATTTTTCAAATGAAAATTGAACAATCTTCTGCCATGCTTATCAAAATAGAAATTATATATAGCTTAAAAATTGAACTTTCAAACTTGATGCAAATGTAAAAGAATTTTATTTTTGTTTACTGACAGCTAATCAAAATTTAAAATTTATCAATATCGATTGTGGTCCAATTTGCACTGCGGGTGGTGGTAAAAGTTCCGTATGCCCTGTAGCACAAATGAAATAAACCCCTGTGGCGCAAATGAAATACACCCCTGTGCCAAAAATGAAATACAACCCTGTGTCGCAAATGAAATACTTCCCTGTGAAACAAATGAAATACACCCCTGTGCCGCAAATGAAATACAACCCTGTGGTGCAAATGAAATACAACCTGTTGCGCAAACGAAATACAACCATGTGGCTCAAATGGAATACAACCATGTGGCGCAAATGAAATACAATCCTGTGGCGCAAATGAAATACAACCTGTTGCGCAAAATGAAATACAACTCTGTGCCGCAAATGAAATACAACCCTGTGCCGCAAATGAAATACAACCCTGTGGCGCAATTGAAATACAACCCTGTGGCGCATATGAAATACACAACCCTGTAGAGCAAATGAAATACTGCATTTTTCAAAGAACTGGCCAAACAAGTTTTCAGTCATCCCTTTGTTACCTTTAACATAATTTAATTTTTCAGAACATCACCATCAAGGACAGGACAATAAACAAAGGAGAAAACCGTTTATCATAAATTTTGGTATGGCGATTATCAGGAAAAATTCAAATATCAAGATCTATAAAGAACTTCGGTTACTGGTAAGAGGGAATTGGAGTGTTTAGATTTATTTCAATCGTTGACATATAATGTATAGAGGTTTTGTTAAAACATCAATGAAGTGCGGTTTATAATATGTTCCTTTACATGTTATTCTAGAAAGTATACAAGTAAATCCTTCTGAAATAAAACAAACTTTTTATATAACAGGTGATCACAAAACACTTTTTAAAAATAAATCTCTAATTTTAATTACGTGATGGACCATTTAAGATATTGTTTTTATGTAACCATGGTACCATGAGTATTGTTGATCAAGTTGATTATGGAAGGAAGTACTTCATCTATAAATTTTCATATTGCCTTGACTTTCACTTGGAAAAGATGCGTATCTTCATAGTTTTGTGTATCTGTTTATTTATGTAAAACTGTGTTTTCAAAATGCAATATCACATCAGATGTGTTAGGATACAAAGAGGCCCAGTGTAAAGAACGAGGATTAACATCTGTTCCGATCAATTTACCGACTGATATAAAGAAATTGGATTTAAGTTATAATAGACTGACCAGACTGGATGCCAACATATTTCTTAGATATAAGTATCTAGAACATATAATGCTTGATAACAATGTTATAAGACTGTTGCATGAAAAGGCTTTCAACGGCCTATCATTATTGAAATATTTGTCTATGTCTAACAATTATCTAGATGTAACTGAATCGTATCCCCTGAAGTGTTTGATTCCTTAAAGAATTTATCAGCTTTAGATATTAGTAGAAATATGAATACATCAGAATGAACCCCGTATAAAATTCCCGTTGGCGAACTCTGTCCTTTGCGTGAACTATCAATTGATCTTGTGTTTAACGCAACGTTCGGACAGCAATTCAAGAAACTGCACAATTTACACAAGTTAAGATTTGACTACTGCCACGTTAATTTTTTATACAATAGAACATTTTCAGAAATGCCGGTACATATAAAGGAATTCTACATGACAACTTGTAAAGATTTTGTCGTTGTAGAAGTTGGCGTCTTAATTCCATTTCCACATCTAAAAGTCCTGATTCTTACTAACAGCAATATTCATTTGACACAGGCTCTACAACTTTTAAGCCCGTTTCAGAATAAATCAATGGACGCAATTCTTTTTCGTGGGATAGCTCATATTGGTTTTAAGCACGGGCTAGAGTCAGTTACTCTAACACCAGAGATGATGAAGTATATATCAACTATCTGTATAACAACTTTAGACTTATCTGACAATGAGATCATATCAGTTAAAAACAGATCATTAGTTTTGTTTCAACATCCGCAGTGCTTTGAAAATCTGATAATGTCGGCCAATAGTTTTAGTTTAGATAGTTGGGCGCTCGATTTCTTCATTTTTGTTAGGAAGATGACCAACATCAAAATATTTGATTTTTCATATTTTCCACGTAGATTCAAGAATCCAATTTTTCTTGACGTAACGACAAAAGACAACCATACAAAAGTTCAAGGAAAATGGACGAGAAAAATAGTTCCTATAACAGTAAAATTTTCGAATAAAAAAATGCAGCTTATGAGATTAAGTCATCTTATGTCTTCAAATGGTTTTAGGGTAATTAAAGTGATAAATAGTTCCCTACGTCACTTTGAATTATCTTACTTTGAAACAGACATCTTTCCATATTTAACTATTGAGGGATTTAATAGTCTGGAATATTTAGATTTGTCAGGCATAAGTTCAGATATTACAATTGGAGCGAAGAAAATTCCACTTTTAATCCACCTAAAAACTCTTATCCTGAAAGAGACAAAACTGTACAATGTTTTACGAACTAATACTACAACATTTAGTTTTTGTCCAAATATAATGACTTTGGATATATCACATAACTATATCTGGAAATTGAAAACCCTTGGACAGCTCCAAAACCTTAAACATATTAATCTATCTCATAATTTGCTTGATAAAGTTCCAAATGCTGTTACAAAGTTGGAAAACATCGAAGAACTCGATTTGTCGTACAATCAGTTAACAACAGTTGGAAAGCACACACTCGATGGGATTGATACCCAACACAAAAAACTTGGAACTTTTAAATTATATCTCAGTAATAACAGATTAATTTGTTCATGTGATACAAGAACATTTCTGCGTTGGATTCTTACAACTAAAGTTAAGTTAGATAACAATGGTAACTACTCTTGTTTGGTTGCTTCTAGTAATAATATCAACTATACAAGAGTCGCTGAAAACTTTCACCATTTTATCGTTGACTGTGATAGTACCGTATGGGTCAGATTAGGCATTTCATTATTAGTTTCTGTCTTGTCAAGTTTGATTTGTATTACTCTCTTGTACAATTTTCGGTGGAGAATAATTTTCTTTTTCTTCCGAAATTTCCGGAGGTTTGCAGAGAAAGGTCTTGAGCTGACTTTTGATTATGACGTTTATGTTTCATATTCCGATGACTGTGTTTGTTTTGTAACAGAATTGCAAGATAAAATAGAAAACGAATGGGGATTTAAAATCTGTATCGAAGTCAGAGGTTTCATTGTAGGCGAATCGATTGCGACGGAAAGAGCTACATCCATTAACAGATGCAGACACATTATATTCATAGTCTCGCCATCTATTGTCGAAAATGAATGGAGTCGTTTTGAAATCGAGCGTGCAAAGTATGAGAAGTTTTCAAAAAATCTGCAGAAGATTGTTGTTATTACAAGAGATATCGCTTTGGATAATATTCCCGTAAAATTTTCCTTCATTTGGAAAGATGTTCTTCTTATTCAATGGCCAGTTGAGGAGTATGAAGTTCAAATGGCTTGGCAAAAGCTTCGACTTTGGTTCTTTTGAAGTAGTGTTAAGGTACCTTTCATAGTACAATTATATTGTGAAATAAGGAAAAATGAACCAGCAAGGATACATAAAAAATTTCGACAAGACATCATTATTTTCTTTCTACGTTTTCTTTTTTTAAAGTGCTCTCATCTATAAACTGTTTTTGTCTTATTGCTAAAGTATGAAAGCACTGTCATTATAAACTGTTGTGTATTGTTGGAAAGTTGAGAATAATGTGGCAATAGGCATACTTAGAACCTGCATAAACCATACTAAATTGTTTTGGTTTGCCTTGATTCTTTGATATTAGTGTTTATGAAACATTCCGGTCAGATTTATTAATTTATATTAAAAAAGGTAAGAAAATGTCACAGAGAAATGAAAAGTCATAACTTAAAGAAAAGCAGACAACATTATGGGCAATTAAAAAAAATGAAGATAACAAAAACAAATTCACCATAAACTACTAAAAACCTAAAGATTGAGCGATATGAACTCCGTAGAAAATTAGGACTACCATAGTTTATCGATGTTCAAGTCTCGCAAATCGATTTAGCAGAGACAAATCATGAAAACCCTATAGTGAACTCAGCTGATCCGGGAGGGACAGGCGTTCCCTTTTCTCTATTTCTGAACTACTTCTTAGATTGTTCAAAATCTAAATTTGTTTTAATCAAATTAGCTCTTTTAAATTTTATAATCATGTCTTCTTCATTGGAAGGTACAAATTACTGAGAATGTATAAATTGGACCAGTATATGAGTGTATGGTTCGACAGTGGCGTAGCGTGACCCTTATTTCAAGTGAGGCATACAATTTGAAGCTTTGGACTCAAGTCCTCAGCGCGAAATCATAGACCGAGTTCATAGTAAAAAATAATCTTTGTGCTCCGAAGCGCTCTTCTGGATTTAGCTTCACCAGGAAACCTCTAATCCACTTTGAAAGCCAGGGATGTAAATACTAGACGTACTATATCGTAGAGACAAATTAGATTCATCAGCGCCGGATGAAGCTAATTTGTTTAGCGAAATATTGCGTGAATATATAAAATATAACATAAGTGTTTCTCGTTTCTCGTTTTTTATATTGATAAGACCGTTGGTTTTCCTGTTTGAATTGTTTTACACTAGTCATTTTGGGGCCCTTTATAGCTTGCTGTTCGGTGTGAGCCAAGGCTCCGTGTTGAAGGCCGTACTTTGACCTAAAATTGTTTACTTTTTACACATTGTGACTTAGATGGAGAGTTGTCTCATTGGCACCCATACCACATCTTCTTATTTATATTTAGCATTTGTACAATTTAATTTAGTAACTGCATAAGTTTATCTTCAAACCGATCCACGCCTAAATAGATTGAATGTTGATTGTTGCTATTTTTCTGACCCTGTCAGTATAATATCGGTTTGTAACCCAAAAAAAGGACGCTTCACTATGGTAACGGCATGCGTGCTGTCACAAATCTTTATTCTGATTGGAAGAAATAACGGAATTAAACAAAAACCAACAAAAAAAAGATATATGCTACAATAAAAGGAGAACATTGCGGACATAAAATCAAACTTGAAAATGAAATTATCAAGATAAATAAAAATAAATCCATGTAAAGAAAGTGTCAATTCTTACGAAGGAGCTGAATCGGTACGAGTAACGATACCTGTACACAATAAGTAAATCATATAAACACCTAAAAAGTGTACAAAACAACACCAATATTAGAAAAAAAGCAAACATTAAAAGTAAGTATCTATAAATATTTCGGATAAAAGATATCCTTTATCAGTATGATTATGATGACGTAAAATGAATGGTATCAATCTATTCTGATTTAACTTAAACATTCTTTACAGTTATACAATTTAAACCGAACAACGCTTGTACAATTCTCAAGTTTCAAAAATATGACGTAGGTTAAGTATTTACAACAGAGACTGCATAGATATGCTTCTAAAAAGAATAGTAATGTGCGATATAAACTGGTACAATTCTAAAATTTCACAGGTGACGAAAAAGTGGAGTGACCAAGCCAACAAATTTTTAACTTTAATGGACCACCCTACCTGCATGCTGAATTATGATTTTTCTTTTAGAAAAATGTTTAAACTTCAATTTTTGCCTGGTGGCTGAATCGAAAAATGGTGCATTTTTTTTAATTTGAGGTCAAAGTTGAGATTTTCATTGTGAAATAAACAAGAAATTACTCCTTTAATGAAACAGTTAACAATAGCAATTCATTTTCGAGTCATTTTGAAAAAAATGTAATCACCACATGCCCATTTTTAGGGAAATTCAGGTTGGCAACAAGAAAAAGGCAGAGACGAAACAGAAAATTGCTTTCAATTGATATTTTCTATATTAGATGTACATTTAAAGATATATTTCTGAACTTTACGGTTTCATAAAAAGAATCAAAGATAATTCTGTTTCTGTTTAATTATATACCGGTTGTCAGCGGCAAGTATTTCACAAGGTAACTGAATAAAATGGTTCAAGTGAAGTACTGTTGGTTAGCGTATATTTTTCTGTTATGAACATTGCGATTGTATGTGTAGGGATTTTGACATCAGCAGCCTACTATGGAACCCTCTGAAAGAATAGCTGCTAGGGTGCATTAACATTTTTAGAACTCCATACTGTATTATATTTGTACGAAATAATTTTCCCAATATTTCTGACTTTACATATATTGTTCAGACATCGTTTGCATCGTCGTCTTCTTCAGAAATAGCTTGGTGAGTAAAATGATTCCTACATACCGCATACCCTCTACACGATCAAATACTTGTACAAGCCAAATTCTAGGAACGACTTCCATAGGCTTGGTTCAATACTTTTTATACAGTTTATGTCTCTGCATCAATTGAAAAATGTTTTAAATAAAGGAACCATGAGAGCCTCATAGGGCAGTGTTAATTCTGAAATACCACGATTAAACTGTTTGCAAATAATTATATGTTTCTGTATTTCGAGCATAAATTTCAGAGTCAACACATAAGTCATATAGCCCAGCTAAATCCAATCGGATGGAGAAACAGATCCGGAAATTCACTGAATTACAATGTCTATTAAAAATATGTCAAAAAAAGTGAATTTATGTGAAAAACTGGGCCGGAGTGGTCTCAAAACTTTACAAAATGAAGTTTATTACTTTTTATCTCGAAAAATTTTAATTTACAAATGTCGTAACCACTCCGTGAATATAAAACAGAGTGCATATTTTCAAAAGTTAGTGAAAACGACCATAATAAATAAATGCTCGACCAATCTCGACCCAGTCTTGACCTTTATATTTAGACTCGACTGGTCTTGACTCTGTCTGAATCAGCCCATCTATCTCAATCATATATTGATCTTACAAAATGCCAGGTTATTTGTTAGTTCGGTTTAATATTGCTGTCAAACTTAAAGATTTAATTAATTGTTAAAAAGGCTCGAATTTTCAGTTTGGACTAAATTCAGATAGATACCTATTAATTAAATCCTTAAATTTGACAGCAATAAACCAACCTACTAAATAACCTGGCATTCTGAAAGATCAATATATAGTTGAGATGGCTGTCGAGTTTTAGGAAAATCCAAGTTGATTTGGAAAAGTTTTAGAAATTTTCAAAGTTGAATATCTAAATTCAGTCCGAACTGAAAATACTAGCTTTTTACCTATACATTAAATCCTTTGGATTTGGCAGCAATAAACCAAACTACCAAATAATCTGGAATTCTGTAAGATCAAGGATTTGTATAGTGAAACTCACCATACAAATCCTTGGTAAGATCAATATATAATTGATATAGATTTGGGACTATTATGCTAATGGGACTGGAAGCCATTCCACCAATCAGTGTAATAATACTCAACATCACAGACGTTAGAACGCGACTTTAACTGCGCGAGATAAGTATATAGTCCTAGTATGAATGGGCTGATTCAGACCAGTCAGAGTAAAGTTAAAGTTCGAGACTGGTCAAGACTTGTTACTCATTTGTCGAGACCATATTCAGAATACCAAGATTATCAAGTACTCAGACTTATTAAGTAAAGTCGAGTCCAGTTACGTACAGTTACGTACTGTCGAGATTATGTCGAGTCTTGTCTAGTAAAATCTGTGATCGACCTTACTGTTTGAGACAAAATATTTTTTTTCAGGCTCTGAGCAGTTTGAAATGGTATTGGCTTTGCAAACATAAGTTTTAGCCTGCAGTTATGCCGATCCATTAAAGTCGTAAAATAAGCACCTTTTTCTTGATTTGTCACTTAACTAAAGTTAAATTATTACAAGAAAGTCTGCGTAGAAATACATTCCTAATGAATAGCACTGACCGATTTGAACTCATATAATACTAAACTTTCAAAATTTGACGAGGGTTAAGTAATTACAACAGAGGCTTTATATTATATATATATAATATATATGTAGACATAAGGCATACGTTTTTACGTTCCCAATCGTATCAGACGTGTTTTAGTATAATATAAGCACTTCCCGCATATGCAAAACTGACCTTTCTACTATCAAGTCCACCCTTTTAGTCAATTTAAGCATGATAATTATAAATAATCTACATATTCATAATCATGAAAGATTACATTTTTGCAGTCATATATAATTTCTTAACTTACACTAAGAGTTTTTATACATTTACATTAGCTTTTAGTTATTGGAATCAAAATTTCAATCTTTATATTCTTAGAGCTGAATTTTCTCTTTTGTTTTAGTCCGTGTTTTGGGGGAATGGAGGTTTTTGAATTTTTGCTTGATTGGCCACATACTGGAACAAATTATATTATATGAAAAACCAAATTAGAGGAATTATTATAACACAACGGTATTTCCCAATGTGCCTTAAATCATAACATCACATCGCATCTCCTTATTTTTGTACATTGTATTTAAACGTATCTATGTACAAATCATTGAAAGTGTTCAAATCATTTTGTAATTGTATGACATTTATTATGCAATTGGTACAGCAAAAGACCGGAATTCCATGACTTTTTCCGATACTCTTGTTTTAAGGAAATATTCTGTTAGGCTATGATGGTTCAATGCCATTTGAATTTTTTTTATAAGATCTTGCCGACTAGTCCGTGGTGTCCTAAAGTATTTACTCTATGTCTGTCCTTCCGTCAATATATTTATGTCGTTATTATAAGTTAAGAATGATCCATCTGATATCAATAATGTTTATTAACAGCATTTATATCTGTAAGAGGAAGATCCTTGTCGATTTTTATTAAAAAACAAGGGGTGGGGACATTTTTGTAAAAAGTCATAATATTTGGTTAAAAAATTCACAACAACTTTTCTTCAAATATTAATAATTTTCATCTTTATGTGCTAGGATTTGAACAACAATTTATACTTGGGTATATAATGTATATTATTGAATTCCAGATTGATTCCAAGAGTCAACTTTTCGATAAGAAATAGTTTTGATTTATTTTTTAGTGTATTGTGCTATTCTAAATTGGTTATCGATGTCAAAATTGCGGTAACAACTGAGGTTTTATAAAAGAAAATCATTAAATTTGAGAAACGTCTTTTTATGTTAGAATTTATATGCCATTCTGAATTGGTTCTCGAAGTCAAAAAAATATCCCTTGGCTGCCATTTTCGAAATGATCATCACAATGTATGAAAAATTTCATAAAAGACATTTTATATATAAATAGAACATATCTCGGAATAATTCCTGGTTTAAGTTTGTTATGTTTAAACGTTTCAATGCCAAGCAATGTCTAATTTTTGACTTAGAGTTGGATAATGTTATGCATTTAACATTATAGATACAAAGATACTGTTTTGACAAGTTAAGCTCCTGGGCTCTGTTTATCAAAACTGTCCTAGGGTCTGTCCTAAGACCTATCTTAGGAATAAATTAGGATAACTTTATGACCGACTTACGACATGTCTTAGCATGCACATCGAAGCTATCTTAGAACTATCTTACCTACATTTTTGTAGGATGTCCTAACCGCTGTCCTAAGTGTTAGCGTAAAGAGAAATAGGATATCAAAAATCAAAAATGCATCGAATTTCACAAGTATTAATAATTATAAGATTAAAAATTAGAAATATTATTAGTATTGTTATATAGATTTACCTAATAATTGTACATTCAAACTTAATGAAACACGTGAAAAATAAGAATAGAGGGGCATCATATATATACTGTTATTGTAATTTCTTATATATTTTGGATAAGAGCAAGAACACATTAAATAAGTGAAAATTTGTTAAATTATTAAAGAATATGTACTTAGTAAAAATCAAAACACAAAAACAAAATATTTAGAAAAAGGGGGAGTCATTCCCCGGGAAGCGCCTGTGTTACGGACGTGATAATCTATAATTGCGTATAATATCAATGTCTCCTAAATAGTCCATAAGCGGTCTATTGCTACAAAAATTATTTATACTGCTCCCTAAATAAACATCTATAGGTGGAGGTCGTATTTGTTTACAAATTAACCATCATAGAATATATCCTAACGTTGTGACCATCATCAGACCATCTTATAATAAGTTAGGACGATTCCTATGACTTTTCCTAAGTTACGACATGTTTGATAAACCCACTTTGGACAAAGATACGTCCTACGATGATCTTAGGACATATCATTGTCTTAAGAGCGCTTCGATAAACAGGCCCCTAGTTGCTTTATTATCTTGGAGGTCAAGTTATATTTACTTTTTAGTGAAGACAGGTCTTAATATATGGTTATATATATAAACATTCATATTTTTCTTTAGTTATGAACAGAAAGCGCTATACATTTAACATAAATGTTTCCCTTCTTTGAATAACCATCGAAGTACTGCTTGTATATAAATATAAATTTAATATTATTTTCTAATTGAGTTTTTTTAAAAGGTGCTGTAGAAAATGAGGTGGTGGTCAATTTACGTTCTTATTAAGAAATCACAAAAAAAAATATTTTCTGATGATAAATATAAAAAAAAAGATGTGGTATGATTGCCATTATGACAACTATCCGCCAGAGACCAAATGACGTAGATGCAAGCATTTGTGGGTCACCGAAAAAGCCTTCAACGATGAGTAAAACCTATACAGTCTTATCTGATCACGCATTCCTTTAAAGGATCAAAATAACGCGTTGCCTGATTTTTCACGATCAATTTTTATTAAAAATATGCAAAATCCTTCATTTTGAAAATAATCTTTATCTTTTCAAGGGAAACATCACGTCCATTTTACTGTACTCTCTGACAAACAAAAGATTTAGAGTCAAATGTTTCATGTTTTTTTTGGAATCTGACCATTGTAGATCCAAAACGTGGTTTTTCTCTTTAATGATTCACATAAGGTTCTGTGTTGCCTTTTGAGTTTTCTTCAAAAGTACTGCATTTTTTCTCTACCTTAGTGCACAGTATTATTAAGTTTTTTGACAGACATTATATCTCTTTTTTCTGATTTTATCTGCCTGATGATAATACAATGGATATTTTCACACATTTTGCAGTTGATTTGTATTTCACGATCCGATCGCAATGCTTGACCACCGTTCCAAAAAAAAAATGTACTTATTCTTTCACGATCTTTGTTCTCGATATACCGAATGACAGCCGCGAGTTAGGTCTTGTAACTGAATAAGTTTTAGGATTTTGTCAAGATGCATGGGTATCTCATGGAAGAACTTTGGAGTCTGCCTCACATGAGTAAAGGAACATATTAGGGGGAACACGAACACGGTTGGTTTCCATGCACATGTCCATTGAACGTTAAACATATCTTGTCAATTAAAGGCAAACATATTAAAACAGCTGTCCACTGGGAGTTGCATTACGTGCAATTAAGGTCCGTGTATATTTGCGTTCATTCGTTCCATTAGGATTTTTAATGTTACATTTTGATGACAAAACATCACTGATAATTTACTCAATCGCTTTGTGCAATCGTGACTTAATGTGTTCTTTGGTCACTTGTTGAATATTTTTTCGATATTTGAATTCTTGAATTGTTTTGCCAAAGACGAAAATAATGCTAAAAAATTAATGTTTTTAGTTTCAATTTTTCTTGTAACACTTAAACTGGCATGGACCATTTTTTTTGTAACGTTTGAACTGGCAAGAACTATTTTTCTTGTAACGTTTGAACTGGCATGAACTATTTTTCTTGTAACGTTTGTACTGGCATAAACTATTTTTCTTGTAACGTTTGAACTGGCATGGACTATTTTTCTTGTAACGTTTGAACTGGCATGAACCATTTTTCTTGTTACGTTTGAACTGGCATGGACTATTTTTTTATACTTATTATTACATCATGCTTCTATTAAAAAAAACACCTCAAAACGCAAAAAGGCCAAAAGGCAAAATCGTTTTCACCGTACCGTTTTCACCTTCGTGGTTTCACTGTCGCATTATTTGCGTTCGCGTTTTTGCCTTCGAATTTTTGCGTTTTGTCCTTACAGGTATAGAACCACTAATTCAGGCCCGGTCGGAAAGAACATACAAGAAAGTAGTACATATTTAAAACAAAATAGTTCCTACGCATAGCTGTATCTTTGTCAATAGTGGGAATATTTGGGTAGTTTTAGTATCAAATGAAAGCTTGGAGACTTGGGATCACTGTAGAACCATCGAAGTACTGCTTGTATATAAATATAAATATAATATTATTTTCTAATTGAGTTTTTTTAAAAGGTGCTGTAGAAAAGGATTTTACTGAATTTCAACTTGAAATATTCTTGTTTTTGTGGTGTTCTGAATATGCATAATTTGTCACTATTGAATCTCTCTTCCGAATTGGAACAGGTAACCAAATTATAATTTTATCTAAAGAAAACTGGTTCTATGTTTCATAGAAAGCAATGGGGCTATGAATTAGTGGTTTAATACCTACAACGAAAACGAAAAATGACCGCATTCGGTCTCAATGAATATTACTTAATACTATTCTTAATGCGTAGAAACAGAATTATTCATTGAGAGCACTTTATAATTAATCGTCCTCTTTGAACATGTTCATGCCAGTTCAAACGTTACAAGAAAAATAGTCCATGCCAGTTCAAACGTTACAAGAAAAATAGTTCATGCCAGTTCAAACGTTACAAGAAAAATAGTTCATGCCAGTTCAAACGTTACAACGTTGAATAATAAAGAAGTATATGAAATTTTAATAGGAGGGCTCATTTGGCCTGTTGTTAAGATCAGAAGTTCCTGTTTTTCTACTATCAAACTTCCGGGAACCAGTACGCTCTAATATGCAATTAAAGGTATGTTGATTTTTTCAGCACAAGTCAGCATAAGGTACAGTTTTGACATGAAATAACTGCCACTTTATTTGAACTTAGGACAGAGTAGCCATTTATGCTTGAAATTGCAGAATTTAACATAGAAAGCAATGGGGCTATGAATTAGTGGTTTAATACCTACAACGAAAACGAAAAATGACCGCATTCGGTCTCAATGAATATTACTTAATACTATTCTTAAT
Source organism: Mytilus californianus (assembly GCF_021869535.1). Taxonomy (NCBI): domain Eukaryota; kingdom Metazoa; phylum Mollusca; class Bivalvia; order Mytilida; family Mytilidae; genus Mytilus; species Mytilus californianus. The sequence goes on along the minus strand of NW_026262679.1, from coordinate 21,739,657 downwards.
GCGTAGAAACAGAATTATTCATTGAGAGCACTTTATAATTAATCGTCCTCTTTGAACATCTGTTATTGATGACCTTATATCTCAATTTCTTCATGTGTATTGAGTTTCAATTTATTGTAATTTTAGTAAGCTATGTTCTAAGGAAACATAGAACCAGTTTTCTTTAGATAAAATTATAATTTGGTTACCTGTTCCAATTCGGAAGAGAGATTCAATAGTGACAAATTATGCATATTCAGAACACCACAAAAACAAGAATATTTCAAGTTGAAATTCAGTAAAATGTCTATACAGCTCCATTTTGAAAATAAAGTTTAACGCGTTCTTTTTTAAATTCAAACGTAAAAATTGTGAAAAGTGAAACGTTATAAATACATGTACCCTCGTCTGTGATCAGAAAAAATTCTAAATATTTGAATCACTTTAATAACAGCTGTCGTATGTTTTAACTTAGTTTATGTTTACTTAGTTCTCCCCGAATGTTGATATACTTTCTGGTAAGTATGTAAGTAATTTATTTGTTTTAAGAGTTCCTCGGGACTACTTATGTCCCTCCGACTTTGAATGTTTTAAGGCGCATCTTATATTGATCCAATCCCAGTTTCAGTGTAACGGAGCTACTTGCAATACTTCCCGTATAGGTGTTCCCCGGAGAACCGTAGGCTACTCTCAGCTTAAGTGTTTCTGTACCATCTAATATCACTCTCGGTTTAAGTGTTTTCCGGAGAAAATCATGACAATCATACCACATCTTATTATTTTTATATTATATCAATCTCAATGTTAGTGCACCTTTCCTGTTTAAATATTTTACTAATCTCCTTATGGTATTCCAAGATATATTATTTCTAGAAGCACATTATATTCAACTCCTTGTTTGATAAAAGGGGATACACTACAATTGGGATATACAAAAAAATCGTAAGTCGAAACAAATTTTTCAAAACCATAAACAAAAGAAAAAATAAACAGGAAACAGACATCAACAAAACACTACTCTGAATATTGGGCAGCATTTGCCAACTAAACATCTAGACGGTACTCAGGTGCTCCAGAAAAGTAAGCAGTTTCTTCTCCACTGATTGTACTCAGGTACTCTAGAAGAGTAAGCAGTTTCTTCTCCACCGATGGTACTCAGGTGCCCCAGAAGAGTAAGCAGTTTCTTCTCCACTGATGGTACTCAGGTGCTCCAGAAGAGTAAGCAGTTTCTTCTCCACTGATTGTACTCAGGTACTCCAGAAGAGTAAGCAGTTTCTTCTCCACTGATGATACTCAGTTCTCCAGAAGAGTAAGCAGTTCCCTTCCACTGATGGTACTCATGTGCTCCAGAAGAGTAAGCAGTTTCTTCTCCACTGGTGGTACTCATGTGCTCCAGAAGAGTAGGCAGTTTCTTCTCTACTAGTGGTGCTCAGGAGCTCCAGAAAAGTAAGCAGTTTTTTCTCCACTAGAAGGTACTCAGGTGCTCCAGAAGAGTAAACTGTTTCTTCTCCACTAATGGTACTCAGGTGCTCCAGTGCTGCAGAAGAGTAAGCAGTTTATTCTCCACTAGTGAAACTCAGGTGATCCAGAAGAGTAAGCAGTTTCTTCTCCACTGGTGGTACTCAGGTGTTCCAGAAGAGTAAGCAGTTTCTTTTCCACTGATTGTACTCAGGTACTCCAGAAGAGTAAGCAGTTTCTTCTCCATTGATTGTACTCAGGTTCTCCAGAACAGTAAGCAGTTTCTTCTCCACTGAGTGTACTCATGTACTCCAGAAGAGTAGACAGTTTCTTCTCCACTGATGGTACTTAGGTGCTCCAGAGGAGTAAGCAGTTTCTTCTCCACTAGTGGTACTCAGGGGCTCTAGAAGAGTAAGCAGTTTCTTCTCCAGTAGATCGTACTCAGGTGCTCTATAAGAGTAAGCAGTTTCTTCTCCACTAATGGTACTCTTCATGTTGCTCATGGCAACTTAAAGTACGATGCTCAGTCACATTTGTAGATGTGACAATCGAGGATAATAAGACGAGATATGACATGCAAGTAGAAAATTATAGTGGTCATCTGTCACACAGAATAAGATATTCCATGGAGGTCATTCAAATTATTATAGCGCCTGTAAAACGTTCAAAGAGATGAATAAAACTGTACTATAAGGAATCTTTGGTGCAATATCTTCCTTGTGAGAAGCTACTAACTGTCTTTCAAAATATATGAAAAGGTAGCCCTAAGATATAGTATCACGTAAAGACGTATAATCTATATGGAGGTTCTGCAGGAATGAGGAATCTTAAGGTAAATAATTAGTGCAACCATCCATTTCCTGTGTTTGTACGTTTATCTCTCTTCTTGTTTGTCTGTACACTTGTATGCGGGGCAGGATGAGGGTCCATTTATTATTTGTTCTTTTTTTTAGACCTTTTTTCTCTATTATTTATTTGTTTTAACACCTTATCTCTATTCTTTATATTTCAAAACCCCATCATTCCCTATTATTTCTTTTTTAGTCTATTATTCCTTATTATTCATTTTTTTTGTCCTTTATTCTGCACTTTTAACCCATTGTTTTCTATTCTGTAAACCCCCTTCAAACCCTCTTGTATTGTTACTTTGCACATGCATTTTGGAGAAGACGTTAATAGATCGAAGAACTAAGTGTTCTAGCTTGTAAAATAATAATAATGGGAAATATGTGTGTGCCTTCGAATTGCATTTTAACAATGATAGAATATTTACGTAGTATGGTCTTTTAAAAGTCTTTATAATGTCTCTGAACATTTCAAGAACAGACTTGCAAACAAACATGATAGTGAACAAAACTTGTAGATATGCTGACACTTAAACACAAACTAAATTTCAGGTAGTAGATTTCTTTAAGTTTTAAGAATATAAAATTTTGCAGGAATTAAATTAATCTAAAAGCAATATAACTTCTTTTAGATTAAGAAACGTTTTAAGCCCTTTATCGATTTTGCTTATTCTCTAAGGTTAAGCAATGTACTGTCGCTCTTATTGTGTGAAATTATAACATCATAGCGTCGTACGACTTCTTAACTTTCTATATATTCAAAATTACGTCTGACTGTTGGAGGTTCAAGTTTTGACATTAGCTCTACATTTTGTTTCCTAAGAGAATTGTGAATAGATATAATTGAATGTCATAACATAGATCCTTCCATCTTTATTGGCTTCGCAGGTGATGTCTTAAGGATATCAATAAAAGGAAATATGGGGGTATACGTTACAATGTAACGAACCAGGAACCATACATTTAAAAAATGAAACAACATCAAAACAACAAGTTTTAGATTTCTAAAATGCTTTTGAGTCATTCTTTTAAGTAAGATGTGGTTTATGTTATTGTTTAAGTATTGGAAAGGTGTTATTTACATGTATCTCCTTTGCGCATATACTCATAATTGTGGTATTATAAACCTGTCATAGATGGGACGTATTATAGTAAACCGTAGTTTTCCCATTAACACTTCCTTGAAGGTTGCTTCAACCAATTCACGCAAAAATTTAAGGCAACATTAAAACTGACAGAAGAAAGCTTCCTTTTGATTTGAAAATTCATTGGTAGGGTCATACCAGAAAATACCGTGTGATTTAAAAAAATTATGATTTGTCAGTCTACAGTTAAGTAACTTTGACGATCAGATTAATAAAAGCTAATATTCTACATGTCATGCAATATATCTATTATGATTGGATCAAGTTATAAAAACTTAAAACACTGTTGTATCAATAATTCAAAATTAACTGCCTGAATCTATTTATCAAGATGAATTTTACGCGACATGATATATAGCAGGGCAAACCAGTAAAGGCAAAATTATTCATTGATCGAGTATTGGAACTGATCTTAAATACTCATACTGCATTTTTTCTGTATCTAATATCTTTTCCTGTCCGGGACATGTTCCCAATTCGTTATATCATTAAATCCAATAGATTCTGTCCCACATAATAATGAGAACCGATATGTGTTACGTAACTAAGGAACTAATATCTTCGCACCGTGATGCAAAGCAACAAAGCAACAAATAAGAAAACCCAACAAAAAAAAAAATTAAAAAAAAACAAAAAACAGAAAAATAAACAAAAAACAACACACACTCTCTCTCTCTCTCTCTCTCTCTCTCTCTCTCTCTCTCTCTCTCTCTCTCTCTCTCTCTCTCAAAAAAGAAAAAAAAAATCCAACAAACCGAACAATCTAAAGACCGAAATACGAAGTCCAACATTATACAAGGTAAAGCTCTACACAGTAGATGTGAATAAACATAGCTGACTACCAACGATTTTCAATCAAAATCAAATTCCTTGTAGAACAAAACAACCTATGAAGATGTGAAAAAGACAATTGTGACAACGAACAGACAAATCAAAATCAGTATGTGGAACTGGGAAAATAATTATGGTAAATCGTTTTAATTATGCAATGTATATCATGTTGATTTGAATTACTAAACTATGAATTTTACACCAGTTTATTTAAATCATTTCTTTTATTTCCAATTTTCAATCTAAAAGCATTTATTTTTTTTCATTTTCCTTTCAAGTATAAATACATTATTGGAATAAATCCAAAAAGGTTTCAAATAAGCCTGTGTTTTTTATCTCACAAATTCGTGTCACTTCATGTCATTTACATAATTTCTGTTCTATTATGAAACACGTAACACGGATATTGTTCGATTTAAATTTGATGTTATCATATGTCCAAATCATTTTGAATTAAGGAATGTATCTCCCTGTAGCATAGCTCTGATTTCATGTCCGGGTTTGGCTTTACTTTTGGTCCTGTTTGGTTTTATCAGCTCTTCAACGTTTGTATTAGATTTTTAGACTTTCAAACATTTTGGCCTCGAGCATCACTAAAGAGGCATAAATTGTCGAAATGCGCTTCTGGTGCAACAAACTTGGTACTGTCAATGTTATTAAACTTTTGATCAAATATGGTATATGTTGCAAGCTTAGTAGGATTACTAAATCCTTCCGCTGTTTATGTGTTCTGGGTTTTAATACTGAGTTTATTCGATTATTTCAATCGATGAATCTTAATCTTGCTTCTGATTTATTTGTCTATTTTTTAGATAGAAATTCGTATATTTTGTGACAAATAACATACTTCAATATTGATTGTTCGATTACATAGGTTTACTTTGTCTTGTCTCATGAATGTACGGTTATAAATCTTGAGTTAACTAATATGATTTTAAAATTGTAAGACACTTCTTTCCAATGAAATGGGTCAACAAATTATGAATAATGCTTCACCGGTGAAGTGACCTTTTCCTGAGGAAAGAAAGAATTTATAAACATGAATAAAAGGATATGTGGAGTATTACGTCAACGAGCTACATAACCAACGACACGTGCGAGACCTTAAGAGGTTAATTAACATAATGTCTTCAAAAATTGATGAATATCTGTATAAATATATATGCCAAACTGTAGAAAATTTGAAAAAATTGAACAGATTGTTTAATGATCTGCCATCATTATATATGTCGAATATATCTAAAACATCTCTGAACATTAAGTATACATCATTCAATCAATGTAATAAATCAAATCGATGCTAATACTTAAAGTAAGGATAGAGAACTTCTGTTCAAAATAGATCTGTAATAAGAACTCACTGTTCTATTATTATCCATGTTAACCTACTTCCTTGATTTAATTTTAACTATGAATTCGACGAGTCGTTAAAATCAAGGTTTACATATAGATATATTATTAGTTTTTTAAATTAAACTACAAAGGTATTGGCACTAGGACAACTGTTAGAGGTAATGTAAGTTACGTCTTTTCACATTTTATGTTTAATTTGTTTTGTTTTCATTTGCACGTAGAAAATGAAATTTTATACTCTTCTTGCAGGGTTGGCAAAAACCCGGGTTTCATGCATATTTCCCAGCCAAGTGGGATATACTGGGAAAACCCGGGTTTTACTGGGTTTTACATGGTAATACTGGGCAATAAGAATGGGTAACATGTGAAAATCTTTCTCAATAATCCTACTAAAATCTATTAAATTGCCATTCTGTATAAATCGATCAAACTGTTTTTATGAAGCCAAAGAATTCTTTTTTGTGTTTGTTTAAAATATATATATCTAATATTAAAAATTTTCACTAAATTTTGTTCATTGCTTAAATTTGTTTACTAATTTTAAGCATACTTAGAATCATGTGCAAAACAGTGTAGACAAGACCATTGATTGGCGCGCTAAAATATCCCATTGACTGGGTCAGATTAGGTGAACGTTCGTCTGTAACGCCCACAACTCACGACGTATTTATTATAAACATTTAAACTGTGGGGTTGCCAAAGGGTCTCAGTATATATACGAACTACAGTGCACAGTATATTATATACATATTTTATTTGCGATCATAAAAGTACGAAGTCGTTCATTACTATGTAAATTGGTTCGATTAAAAAAAAAGCTGAATATGTTTCTGTTGCCAAGGGTTTTTCACAAGTATAGTAGTTAGCAGAAAAGTTCACCAAACTATACATTTTACCTATTCAAAAACGTAAATGCAAATTCCACAAGGCTTGATCCTTTTTATTGTCTAATAACTTGCAAGTACGAAAAAGACAGGACAGAAGTATATTTTGTCTATATGTTTTGTGTACGCACACTTTTGAAAGTTGATCATGCATTCGTTCTAAAATAAAACTTTGACCAGATAAAAGTTAAAAGATGACATAATTGGACAACCGCAATTGTTAAATTGCTTTGACGTCCGAAAAAAAAGATAATAATCAACACATGCATTGTAACATGTAAAGCCAGCTAAATCCTTTTTTTTTGCTGAAAGAACGTGCGATATCATAAAAATTGATTATCAAAACATAACGAAAAAACAAGTAAAGAACGTTTAAGTATTCAATATAAATCAAAACACAAAGGTTATTCCTGATTAGTTTTTCGAATTATTTTATTTAGGCGTTGAGACCCTTTGGTGACCCCACAGTTTAAATGTCTATACTAAATACGTCGTAAGTTGTGGGCGTTACAGACGAACGTTCACCTAATCTGACCAAGTCAATGGGATATTTTAGCGCGCCAATCAACGGTCTCGGCTACACTGTTTTGCACATGATTCTATTTGTACGTCACTATCTAATAAGAAATTATTCTGATTATAACACAGATTTGTTGATATAACAAACATACTCACCCGTTCTCGTCCAATAGAAAATCAGTATTTTCCCTTCTATTTTTTATAGTACAGGTCTTTGTAATAGACTATATAATGCTATACATGAATGACGTTTCATTGTAGATTGATTATGAAAGTGAACTCTTAAAAACTGCACTAACGAAGTGTACAATCCCCCAAGGCAATTTCCAAAGGAAAAGAGCAAAAGAAAAAAAAATCATGAGTACTGTAGTTTGTCTAATCAGTATAAATGAATTCAAGAGAATAGAACTATAAAAGCATTTTAAGTTGAGGTTTTAACATTGTAAATGTTATTCAATGGTACATATATAGAACCCCCCCCTAAAAAAAAGAGAATTGAAAAGGGGGCAAAGGTGCAGGTGAAATTCATGTAATATTTAATCTAATTTTTAAATGAAACCTTGAACTCAATGTTTTAAGAAACCATGACGGTTTAATAAAAAATCAAAGAAAATTTTTGAAAAAAAAAAATACATTCATCAATGAAAAAAAACAAGCATCTGATGTTGAAACGATTGTTAATTAAAATTCATTGATGATGATTTATATAAAATTGTGTGCTTTTTAAAATGAAGGATTTCTAGATATATATATTAAATTGTACCTGTAGCAGAAGAAATCTCCATTTTTTAATGATTTATCCTTTTTTTGTTATCACAAAACTATCTCATTGCTCTTTCATTCCATTATTTGAAATGATCATAAAAATGATTTACATCCCTTTTACTAACCATGTCAACATTTAAAGTGAGCTAATATCAAAATTTGATTATTACAATGAGAGGCTAATTGTGTTATGTTACTCGAAGGTGTGAATATGTTCTAAATTGGTCAGACATTACTTGGTCATATTTTATGAACATTTAAAACCCTCGGCTACGCCTCGGGCATTAAAAATATTCATAAAAAATGACCAAATATTATCTCACCTATAAATAATCAGCTTTTTCATTTGTACAAGTGTTCATGACAATTGTCCTCTTACTATTATTGTATAACTATTATTAGAATATAACAAAGTGCTATGGAATTGTAGGATTTGAGGTCTCTTAACTGTGAAGAATGAATGTGAATCATGTTCTTTATAAGAGACTGTCCTATTGTTTTTACCTACTAACAGTTAGTTAAGAGTTACTACTGCCCGAAGTCATTTATCAGCTTGAAGGGGTTAAATTTTATGATTGAAATTGATTTAAAATTTTATAGTTAAACAAACAAAAAACAAAATAAGTTGAAGTTTGCTGGTGTAGTAAAAATTGGTATCGTTAAAGTTATAATTTGAATATTAATAAGTTTAAAATTAAAATAAAGAATGAACATCCAATGCAATTCAAAGGGAAAGAAAGATTGATTGATTGATTGGTGCTTAACGCCACTTTCAACACTATTGTGGTATTTCGTGGCGGTCAGTTTTTATTGGTGGAGGAAGCCGGAGTGTCCGGAGAGAACCACCGGCCTTCGGTAGTAAAACTGAAAATCCTAGTCAATTAAGATTGGAGTCGAGTGCACCTGCCCCGTGCGGGATTCGAACTCACAACCTGGGAAAGAAAGAAAAAAGCCCTTTAAACCAAATATAACTTAAATCTTAAAGAAAGACGTTTACAAAACTTCAGATTACTGGATCCGCAGTTGGTAAGAATAGTATTTACATATAGGGGATTCAATCAACCTTTGAATTTTATATTGAGACATTTTATATGAACATTACAATTTGAATTAATTACCTTACTTAATGAAAACGTTTTTCGGAATCAAATATTGGCTGTTGAATAAACTTCAGTTGTAAGTAAAATTTAGAATTTATTAATTTGAACTGTAAATAAACGAGAAGATACTTCCTAACTGATAGATTACATGATTTGCATTCATACTAACAATTAGGAAACTTAAATAATTCCTACCATTTCATCGTATTTCATCGTATTTTAGGTAACACTAGATTAAAAAAATATTGGTGAAAATTGAAAAAACATCATAAAGAAATGAGTTAGTAATAGTAAATAAAGAAATAAACACAGAAAACATGCCTAGTCCATCTGGATTAACATCTTCAACACATATACCAAGTGAAAGTGGTGGTGCTAGATTTGTAAAAGCAGATGCACCTAATGAAAAGTTGCAGGTAAACATGACTATAAAGCAACTTCGACAATTGGCTAATGATAAGGGGTTAAGTGGATACAGCAGGAAATCCAAAGACATCTTAAATAAATTCACAGAAGAAAAAACAAACCATAAGTTTATTCGTGAAGAAGTGGTTACTAAAAAGGAATTAAAAACACTAGCAAAAAACCAAGGTAAAACTAAGTATTCTGGGTTAAAAAAGGATGATTTACAAGATTTAGTAAACCCCCCATTAAAAGTAAATTATAGAAAAAAAGCATTAAAAGGTACGTTTCGCACAGTTATGATTGAACCTTTAAAACTTTTTGATGTAGATAAGTTTTTTAAGGCAAGTAAAAGCAAAATGAGCACTAAAATTACAGAGACACTTATAAAAAATAAGGCTTTCAAAGTGCAACTATTACTTCGAGAAGTATTGCTAAAAAATAACCCAGCCACAAGTGGCAGCACTTATATGAGTCCTTATTTTAGATCAACAGTAGTGTACAAAAACAACAGACCTTGATTTAGACATTGCATTTATGATGGAAAAGGCAAAAGAAACCATGGTAAGATACATACGTGAAGGTAGTGGTTGGACATTTAGTCACATTGAGGAATTAGAAATTCATATAAATAAATTTATACCACTTAAGGGGAATTCATACATACCTCTTCCAGCTAAACTAGCTAAAAAGAAGGCCATTATTAATGTACAAAACAAGGACGACAAGTGTTTTCAGTGGGCGGTGCTATCAGCGTTACACCATGAAGAAGTGGATAAAAATTGTACTAAGCGTGTAAGTCAATACATCAAATGGGAAAACGACCTTAATTTTGACAGCATTGATTTCCCAGTATCATTAAAATCCATTAACAATTTTGAAAGACGAAATACAGACCTAACATTAAAGTGTATGGTTATGGTGGTGTGGAAATAGATGAGTATGGAGAAGAAAAATTACAAGTGTACCCTTTAAGAATTTGAAACAATACTGGCACAACACATGTAGATCTTTTATTTTTAACCAACGCTATAAACAACAATACTGTTGGATTAAAAGTATATCACGTCTTTTAAGTGCTCAGGTAACCTCAAATGGTCATAAACAGTTTTTTTGTCGAAGATGTTTAAAATACTCTTCAAGACAAGACATTTTAAATGAACACATGGAGTATTGTAATTCAAAGAATGCATTTAAAATCGAGATGCCAGATGAAGGTCAGAGTATTTATTTAAAAAAACTATAAACATAAAATGCTAGTTCATGCTGTTATTTATCCTGATTTCGAATGTTATTTAAACAACATAGATACTTGTCAACCTAACACATCAAAACCTTACACGAATGCTTATAAACGACATACACCTTCAGGTTTTCATTACCGAGTTGTTTATACCCATAAGGAGACTAAAAAAGGACTAATCTTTAACCAATTTTTACTTGGAAGGGGATGTGGCACAATTAGAGGACATTTTTGAAGATTTTAGAGACATTTGTTTACAACATTACGGACTTGACCCTTTACATTATTACACATCACCAGGATTAGCGTATGATGCAGCTTTAAAAATTAGTAAAGTTAAACTGGAATTATTACACGATACAGATATGTTATACATGTTTGAAAATGCCACTCGAGGAGGTGTGTCTCAAATAAGTCATCGACATGGTAAGGCAAACTATAAATACATGAGTCACCACGATACTACACAACCTACTACATACTTATACTTAACCTATTTAGATGCCAATAATTTATATGGGTGAGCCATGTCAGAACCTTTACCTACAGGTGACTTTGAATGGGGAGAACCAAAAGAAGTGGAAGACATTTTACATTGGGAAGATGATAGTGAGGTTGTGTGTATGATTGAATGTGATTTAGAGTATCCATCAGAGCTTCATGATAGTCATAACAATTACCCCTTTCTACCTGAAAGTATAAACATGAATGGAGTTGATAAATTAATTCCCCATTTAAATTCCCGTCAGAAATATGTACCTCATTATAGCAATTTGAAACAGTGTCTTCAGAATGGCATCCTATTCACCAAAGTACATCGTGTTATTACATTTAAACAATCACGTTGGCTTAAGTCTTACATTGACAAAAATACAAAACTTAGAGCGGTATCCAAAACAGAGTCTGCAAAGGATTTTTTTTTCTAAATTGATGAACAATTCCGTGTTTGGAAAAACGATTGAAAACATTCGTAAACGTGTAGATGTAAAATTAGTGACGACAGAGAAACAAGCATTAAAACTAGTAGCCAAACCCAACTTTGAACGTCGAGTCGTATTTACTGAAAACATGGCAGCTGTGCATATGAAAAAAAAAAAACAAACTCGAATATGACAAGGCTGTTTACTTAGAGAGTTGCATTTTTGACATTTCTAAAATTTTAATGTATGACTTTCATTATAAGTTTATACGAAACATGTATGGGGATAAGGCACGCCTTTTGTTTACCGATACCGACAGTTAAGCCTATGAAATTCAAACAGAGGATTTTACAAAGACATGATACCCCACATACAAGACAAGTTTGACACCTCTTGTTATGAAGCAAATAATCCTTTTAGAATTCCAAGGTGTAAACAAAAAAAATATTGGTAAGTTTAAAGATGAATGTGGGGGTAAGTGTATGGCGGAGTTTGTGGGTCTTCGAGCTAAAATGTACTCGTATCGGATGGACGATGGTAAAGACACCAAGAAAGCCAAAGGTATGAAAAAGGCAGTTATTAAACGTAACATTACATTTGAAGATTACAAAACTTGTCTTAATACACAACAACCTTCGTATAGAACAATGAATGTCATTCGTAGTCATCTTCATACCATGTACAGTGAAGAAATTAACAAAGTAGCCCTGTCAGCGAACGATGATAAACGGTACATTTTACCCGATGGCATCAGTACCCTGGCACATCGACTTTACACAATTGAAAAAAATACCTTAAAGACGTGTGTTGGTAGAAGTAACAATGCCTGGATCACACAAACATTATAGATGTAGTAGTAAAACACTGGGTTTAGCACGAAAACACATGTAGACAAAAGATGAATGTTTTGGAAAAACGATTACAACTTCGCCATCGTTATGAGGCTCGTAAAATAAATGATACAAATACACAACATTCAACTCCCCAACAAACCCCTGTCCAACAGTGAGTTGGAAAAAGCAGTTAAGTCTCTCAAGATTTCACATTTTAGAGGTGTGTTTATGCGAGATACGTTACCCAGAGTGTAGTATTTTAAACCACGATACCTTAAGGGGACCGGGAACCCATTGGACGTGTTGGTATAAGACGACAACTAGCAAAGTGTATTTCGACTCTTACGGACTTCCACCCCCCTGACGAAATGGTAAATTACTTAAAATCTACGATATACTACAACACCGATGAACTTCAGATAAGAGGAACAGTGGTCTGTGGACACTTTTGTTTGTATGTGTTGAAATTGTGGTCGGAAGTTCAACCTTTTGATGACGTCGTGTTTTCCATTGGATGCTATAAATAAATGACAGACAAATTTGGATCGATTTTATGGACAGAGAGACATTAATAGGAGTTAATTGCTGGAAGACTTAAACATGAACGACAATCGTATTACCAACTTGAAACACCATCGAGTCACGGTGCGGATGCTACAACGAAACGATGGGTCATGCAACAAGTGAAAGACGTGACAAGCATAACCGAAGCATTACAATCCGAGTGTAAACGGATAGAAATAGGATATGATGCAGCAATCAAAGAACCCTGGAAAAAATGGTTAGAGTCTAATACCACCCTGCAACAAGAACTTGAGAAAAAAGTGGATACGATTAACACCTCCACACAACAAAAAATCGATGTATTGGTGGATCGCAAGTTGGCGATGGAAGAGCTAACAAAAGAGGACTTGTGTGGTAAAGGATGTTCATGCAATTGAAACATCCTGCTGGGAGATTAAACTATAAAATTGTGAGTGGTTCGGTATATGGTAAAGACATAGCTCAGTTGTTTAAACCTTCACCACCATGATATAAATTAAACTGACAGACAAATTTGAAATATATGGACATGAAGACATCAATAAGGATAGTTTTCTCGAAGATCTGTACATGAACAACAATCGTATCACTAACTTAAAATCTCCGAGTCACGATATGGATGCTGCAACGAAACAATGGGTCATGCAGCAAGTGAAATACAATACGAGACAATTAGAATTACAATTACAATCCGAGTGTGAGCAAATAAAAACGGATATAAAAAAAATGGAAAAAGAATATGATGCAACCATCAAAAAACTTAAGAAGAAAGTGGAAACGTTTGAAACCAGACTGCAACAAGAATTCAGTGGAAAAGTAAATGAGTTTTAAAACTATCTTTCAACAAAAAATCGATGCATTGGAAAATCGTTTGTTACTCATGCAAAGTATTACTATGTCAAGAATCGATACATTGGTGGAACGTTCATTGGCGATTGGAGATAAAAACAAGAAAGATACTAGCGATTTAAGGATATACCTTCGATTGGTGAAACGTTCTTAAAGTGGAAGAGTTAACCTTTTTGTTCTTGGGACTCAAGAACAAAAAGCTTACACATTCTTATTGAATGTCTGATTGTTTGATCCAAGAATCAAAGGACTTAGGGTATCCTTTCCATTGAACAAAGACTTCTATCACACCACCCTTGGTTCGTTTTCGCAAGACCTTTTCGATGCGGTACATGTCTTGATCCGCCTTTTGAATTTCGGGCTCGTAGAAGAAACCTTTTACTTCCTCGTCATTTAAATCCTTGATACGATAGATTTGAGGTTGAGTGTTTATACCACGTGAGACACAGAAAAGACTTCTTCAGTCCACCTAGGGGTGTATCCCTTTTCAAACACACCTTTCTTTTTAGTGATTCGAACTATATCCCCTACTTTAAATTTACCCTGTTTTAATGGAAGAAGGTTACCATACAAATTCCAGTACACTTTGTTTTCGTGTTCTTTTTGACTTGCAGCGATAGAAGTCATTTTAATGGATCTATGTTTAGACGTATTGTATTGATGCACGAGATCATCCAACACATCGATGTATGTGCGCGTAGAATTAGCCGAAAAGTATGTAAACATTTTCTCTTTCATGGTACGGTTCCAACGTTCAACGACACTCGACTTTTCTTCATTCTCAGTAGAGTACAGTTCAATGTTGTGCTTTCGAAGTAACTCCTTCACCTCTATGTTGTAAAATTCGGTACCTTTATCCGTCCATAACTTTTGAGGAGGTCGTGATGATGATGTGAAGACCGCTTTGAAGGCATCTTTAACTGTCAACCCTTTCTTGTTTCTGAGAGGTATGAGCCATCCGTATTTGGGAAACACATCGATGATGCTTAAAATGAATCTAAATCCTTTGCTATCGCGAGAAAATGAACTCATATCGACGAGAGCGGCAGTCCAAATCTCATCCACACCTCCAGCGATCACACTTCTTTTATTGAATTGACGTCGAACGGGTTTATGTAATTCTTCTGCTAATTGATCTGTCTAAAGAATTTTTTTTATGTCCCAAACCAAATCGTCTTTTAGTACCGATGAGAGGTTTAACGATACCACGATCCATTTTCTCGCTCATGGTTGGATGGTGAATGAAGTCTAATTGTAAGAGCATGCTTTTATCACACACGGAATTACGTGTCGGTGTATCTTTATGTCGAGCATAACAGAGGTCATGACGATAGGCAGCTTCGTCGACTCGATTGATAGGTTTAGACCAGGATTTAGGTGTTTTATCTGCATTGAGTCGTTGATGTAACTTTGTTCCAGGTCCAGTAAACTGATGTCCCGGAAGATGCATTTCTACGGATAGATGGTTAATATGTTTGTTCATAAACCCCTTACCGGTAGACCTTACAAACTAGGATTTCTTTGATCCACACACGGCGCAGATTCCACCTTTTCGTCGTCGTCCGTTGCTAGTCGTCTTTTCGTTTCTGTCGTCCTTTTACATTTCAAACAATAGGGTGTCATTTATTTAAATAAATGGACGTTGAAGACATCTCGTACAATGAAACGACTGTGAACAGAAAGAATCACTTCCTCTTCCGCAGCGATCGATTTGAGGACTGATTATTGGCAAGTCAGACTGTGGTAAGACAACATTACTCAGCAACTTTCTTCTTAAAGAGAACTGGTTAGATTACGATTGCTTGCACGTGTTTAAAAAATCACTTCATCAACCCATCTATCAACTGTTTCAACACGCATTGGAAAAAGGATACACCAAAAAAGACATACGATCTTTGTTATCCGTGAAAGGAAAATGTCCTCATTCTTTAATCGATGTTGTAAAAGACTAACCCCCACCTCAACATCCTAGTGGTACCGAGGCCTTCTTTTATGAATAAGGAGACGATGTACCAGACCCTCGACAACTGGATTCCCATCGTAAAAACTTTATGGTGTTTTGATGATTTGATGTTAAGTAAACAAAACAAGTGTGAAGATCACTACGTTCGAGTCGACATAACAACGTGGATTGCTTCTGCCTATGTCAAAATTACTTTAAACTTCCACGTCAAACGATTCGGGGAAAATAGTAACTTCATTTGCTTATTTCTACGAGACGCTAAAAATATTCAACACATTCATTGATCATTGGTTAGACCTCACATTTCAAGAATTTAAAACATTCTGTAATCAGTGTTGGAAAGAGCCTTACGGATTTGTGACCCTCGACCTAACTAGCACTAAGGAAAATGGGTAAAAGAGAAATCCTCCCTAGGTGCTGTATTTTCAACAATGCGTTGTAATCAGTGATGATCCATTTATCTTTAGAACACAACGTTCATCTTTTGTCCATCAGACTCGAACTGTAGGACTCTATCTGAGATCACCAGTGCAAAGGCTTCAGTGTTTGCTGGAACATTGCGTTCAAACTCTACCCTGACTTGAATGTCAACCACTGGCTCTTTTAGCTTTTCAGACTGTTGACTCACATTGATCACAAACAAAGGATAGAGGTCTGTAAAATCGGAAGTGTTTATATTAATATTACTGATGAGATGATCCATCTTGAAGATTTTTTTACGAAAATCGGCGGCTTCTTTGTATATTCTAGATATTTTACACTGATTAAATTGGGTGTTAAAGTCTACAGCTGGATAACGTTGTGCATTTAAGGTGACATAAATGTTTCTTTAAAAAACAGTGATCGAATAGTGCTGCGTTTTCTACTTGATCGTTACTTTTATCGGTTTGGAAGGCTATGATGATGTATCTAGGTTTTTCCCGTCCACTTTTGATCCCAATTCTCTACTTTGGGGAATGGATATGGAATCACACTGTCTCATGCGGAAACCACAGTCGAGTTTAGTCTTGCTTTGAATGGTTTTGTATAGTGTCATCTTGTTGTCATCGGAGGGGATCACATGAGGAACTAACCAGGATAGTTTACTTAATACGATTTTTGCTTTACCTGTTCCTGCTGCTCTGAATACCGGGTTTTCATCAGTTGACTCAGTGTTTTGTCCCCATAGACAAACATTACCAATCCACATTTTGTAAGTATTGGAGTAACATTACAGTAAAGGATTGCACGTTACAGAATCAAAAGTATGTGGTGCTTCTTTACCCCTTTTGTTCGTTTGAATGTTGTTTAGCCTTCATTGAAGACAATACGCATGATTACACGTTTGTTAGGAGTAAAACGTTAGTGTTAGACATGATTAAACAAGTGTCAGTAATGAACCCTTACCTTGTCATGCTAGTCATCGATCGGTGTTAAGTGTGTTTGGAGGACCTATTGGGTATGATGAATTTAAAAAGCTGTTCGTAACTAAACCGTATTACATGCAATATGCTTTACTATTGAAACCCCTTCAACACGAGTATGCTGTGATAACAAAATAAAACGTGCAGAGTGGCGCAGTGGAAGCGTACTGGGCTCATAACCCAGAGGTTCGTGGATCGAAACCACGCTCTGCTAATTATTAAAAACGGTTTTGTTTTTTAGGGAATTAAACCAGTTCCCTAAAAAACAAATCTTCGTTAGGTATAAATAAATGAACTATCATACGTATCGTTTAAATTCGACACAAGGTCAAACCCATAAATTACAAAAAGTAGTCACGAATGGTTGTCTTGTTAGTATCCGTTTATCGCATGCTAATTTAACGGGTAACGATAAGATGTTGCTCACTCAGCGGCAAATACAAAAGTTCGACAAGCTGTTAAAAAATGGTAAAGGTGGTATGGTCTTGGAGTTGAGTGTAAAACAACTCAAACAAAACATGCAAAAGGAAGGTGGTTTTTTGGGAATGTTAGCCGGAATTGCCATGCGAGCTCTTCCCATGTTAGCTAAAACAGTACTCCCCGCTTTAGGTGTAGGTGCTTTGAGTGGGTTAGGTAGTGCTGCCGTGAGTAAAGCCGTTGGTTCTGGTCTCTACCTTAAACGTGGAAGTAATGTTTGCATTTTTTTAAAAACAAGGTAACGGTTTATACCTCACCCCAGGTCAACTCCCTAACACCTAAGGAGATGGGTTGTATTTAAAACATGGAGGTAAATTTTATAATAATGATAAACAGGGTAGTGGTTTGATTTTAGGTCATAATAGTCCTTTAAGTCAAGTTCCTCTTCTAGGTTGGTTGTTATAAATAAATGGATGACGTAGACTCTAACAAGCAAATGTATCGGGAAGACAAAATTCGATCTGCTGAACACCTTCTAGAGGTAGAGATGCTTAAATACACCAACATTTTAAAAACATACAATAAACTAGACAAGGTGCTTTCTGTTGCATTAGAAACCTGTTCTGTTCTAAACGTTATTTGTACAACCAGTGCACTCAGTACTGCTGCAACAGGAATCGGAGCCATTGCTTGCATTCCTTTAAGTTCACTAGCGGTCATTAATTCTTTAGGAATTATGGGGTTAACGGTATTATCCAAAAGTATTCATAAAAAATGTAAAAAAAATAAAGAAAACGTACAACTCATTAGAATCTCTAAATCTAAGATTGAAGATGCAGTTAGTAAAGCTTTGGATGATGATGATATTAGTGACATAGAGTTTACAGGTAATGTTACATGCTTCGACTCTTATTACACTGAAAAACAACACTTACGACTCAATAAGAAAAACACGCTACTCACACCAATATTTTTCAATCTAGTGTTTGCTAGATTAAAAATGAATTGGACATATATTTTTTTAATCTTTATCTTCTTCATCATCACTTTCACTGTAAAAGCCACTGTCAAACTCACTATCACTGTCTAACCCTTCAAACTCGCTATCATCGTCACTATCCTCATCTAGGTTAAGGGTGTCGATTGCTGAGTACTGTCTTAACTATGTAGTATAAAACTTTATCGTCATCACTAAAAAGCCAATCTCCACTTCAATAACCATATTAACCATGTCATCCACATCTTCTGTATTAAATCAGTTTTGAAGAGGTACATGTACTATTGTATTAATAATCGCGTTAATTACAATAGTAACTTTGTTTTTAAAATCGTCTTGTAAATTGATCATTATTATTAATCAAATGTTTTTTAAAGTTTTTTTCAATTTTATACCATTAAAAAAAAAATACTAAAAAAAGGTCTGACAATGTCAGACTAATTCTCCGCTAAAAAAGGTCTGACAACGTCAGACTAATTCCGCGCTAAAAAAAGGTCTGACAACGTCAGACTAATTCTCCACTAAAAAAAGTGTGACAACGTCAGACTTATTTCTGATAATGTTGTATACATATAGCAACAACGCAACGTAAATTGTATTATGACGTTGAAGTATGAACCTTAGCGCTACTACCAATTTTACACCATGATCTAATTTTCAATTTAGTGTTTAGCAAGATTAAAAATTAAATGTTTTTTTTTAACTAGGAGTAAGAGGTGTTAAAGTGAAAGTAGGAAATTGAATTGTTGTTAACTAGTAGTAAGAGATTTTTACATTCTAAACAAGTCGTATGAAAAATACTCTTGTTTAGTCTTTTTACTTATTTTAATCCATGTACTTCTTACAAAGGCACCGTCCAAGGGTTCCTTCTCTCTGTGTAACCCACTGCAAGCCAACACCCTTGTCGTGTCCCCTTCCCTAGTTTTCATGGTAAGTATACTACTCTTACCAAACTTACCATCTTCTTCGTTCACTTCTATAATTTGGTAAATAACCCCGGTGGGGAGGTCTTTCCATTTTAAAATTTCTTCATTTTTTTGTTCCTGTACCTTGTCTTCAAACGCATTAATACTCATAAATGCATTGTCAAAAGAAGCCATCATAATATAATACTATATTACTCAACTCTTTATAGTTATTTTTTTTCAATTTTGTAGTACTACTTTCAAAATTCAACTCCTACTCCTATTCAAATTTTTACCTTACTTTCAAACATGTTAAAAAATTCAACTCTTATTCCTATTCAAATTTTTACACCATGTTTCAAAATGTTAAAAATTTAACTCTGACTCCTATTCAAATTTTTACACCATTTTTTCAAAATGTTATAAAAGTTTAAAATTTAGATGTACCGCAGAATATACCAGCTTTGATAAGTGCATTTGTTTGCACCTGTCCTACGTCAGGAACCTGATGTTCAGTGGTTGTCGTTTGATGATGTGGTTCATAAGTGTTTCTCGTTTTTTTATATAGATTAGACCGTTGGTTTTCCTGTTTGAATGGTTTTACACTATTCTTTTTGGGGCCCTGTATAGCTTGCTGTTCGGTTTGAGCCAAGGCTCCGTGTTGAAGGCCGTACTTTGACCTATAATGGTTTACTTTTACAAATTGTGACTTGGATGGAGAGTTGTCTCATTGGCACTCATACCACATCTTCTTATATCTACTTATCTAACTACTGTTAATAATTTTATAATATTAAGACACTTCTTTCCGATGAAATGGGTCAGCAAACTATGAATAACGTTTCACAAGTGACCTTATTTTTTTGAGGAAAGAAAGAATTTATAAACATGAATAAAAAGTTAATTAGAGTATATTGTGTACGTCAAAGAGCTACATATCCAACCGACACAAACGAGACTTTCAGAGGTTAATCATTATACTGTCTTAAAAAATGGACGAGTATCTGTATAGATATATATGTCAAACTCTAAAAAATGCGTAAATAAATTGAACAGATTTTTTATTGATCAGCCATCAATATAAACATGTATGTCTAATATATCCAAAACAACTCTGAACATTAAGTACACATCATTCAATCAATGTAATAATTCTAGTCGATGCTAAGACTTAAAGTAAGGACAGCTAAATTCTGTTAAAAATAGATTTGTACTCCCTGTTCTGTTTTTAAATGACTTCCTTGATCAATGTTGATAATTTAATTAACTGTAAATTCAACGAATCGTTTAAATCAAGTTTACATGTCGATATATTGTTTGGTTTTTAAATTAAAAACTACAAACGTAATGGAATTAGGATAACTATTAGAGGTACAGTAACGTCTTTTCGCATTTTATGTTTAATTTGTTTTGTATTCAATTGCACATACAAAATGAAATTTTGCACTTTTCTGACTTTTCATGAAAATCCAAATAGAACTTTTTTAAAGTATAATATATTTTTTTTTAAATTTCGAAACATGCCGGTGTCCTCCATCTATATCATTACATGTAGCTGTTTAAACCCGCTGCATTTGTTTGCACCTGTCCTAAGTCAGAAACCTGATGTTCAGTGGTTGTCGTTTGTTGATGTGGTTCATACGTGTTTCTCGTTTTTTTATATAGATTAGATCGTTGGTTTTCCTGTTTGAATGGTTTTACACTATTCTTTTTTGGGCCCTTTATAGCTTGCTGTTCGATGTGAGCCAGGGCTCCGTGTTGAAGGCCGTACTTTGACCTATAATGGTTTACTTTTACAAACTGTGACTTGGATGGAGAGTTGTCTCATTGGCACTCATACCACATCTTCTTATATATAGTTAGTGCATGTGTGTGGTATTTTTGTTTGTTATGGAATATTTTTTTTATAATTAAAGAATGTTCATACAGGCTTTATTTAAACATAAAACAAAAACAGTTGATTTGTGTACGCAAACCGCTATAATGATTGATTGGTGTTTCAAACAGAGAACACGGTCTTTCTAAAAATACAGTTCAGTCGTTAAATTTGTCGGTTCGCAAAGGACTCACAGTAGAATACTTATCGATACTCAAATACAAATCTACCATTTTTCGGTTCAAAAAGTTCTCAATCTATACTTTGTTTTGGGGAAAATGGCATTCTAATTTTAAGTAAATGGGATTTGCTTTTACCATTTGGTATCAGATATTTGCACTTTATCTTTTGGAAACGGGTATATTTAAATGTTACGGATATATGATCTATTGAATTATTTTAAGCATGTGACTATTTATAATTTGTAGGTATATTTCCATGCATCTACATATAATATTGATTCTATCTGAGAACAAGTTCTCAATTTTTAAACTTGAGTTACAGGCGTTGTTTCATCAGAGATATCTAAATGTAATATCTCAAAATAATATAAGGCCTGACGTAAAACAGTGTGTTCCGAAGTGCTGGTCGTATAAAATTGCTATTTTGATTTGAATGTTTAAGCACTATTTCTACCTGAAGCAGTTCAAATGTAAACATAAACAATAACATGTATTGAAGGAGTTAAAAAAATCTAACGAAGAGAGATTATCCTCTAAAAGACAACAAAACGCATCCACCCTACAAATGTATACAACAAGCTATAACTAGATAATACATGTCTAGACAAGATGTTAAAAACATAAGGAGACAATAACAAAAGTCTCGACTCAAAGACATGTGGCAAGGATAAACTGAGAGTGCTGATCAGTTAGGGATGTAGTTAGGTGAAATTAAAAAAATCTAGAATTTAAAATTGATACTACAAGTCCAAAGAGCGTTAGTAAAGAAACAAAATAAGCTAAAAATATTGATAGGTTATGGAACTCCTTTTTGAGATATTCGGACTTTTACCTTATATAAAGCATTGGCATTATTTGGGTCTCAAATCGTAAGAACAAAATCTAGAATCGGCTTTAATTTTGGTAATGACCTTTTTATGTGATATTGAAATTTTCCATGAAAAGAAAATCGGGTGATATGGGGCAAAATATTTTACCCTGTATCTTAGGAAAAAACCCAAGAAGTCCGAACATCTGACAAAATTCATAAACCTGACCTGAGTACATCCTTAAAACCCAAATATTAACAACAACGTAAATTCTTAAAATGCTTTTTTCGATATTTTATATGACCCACAATACAAAAAGTACAAAACAAGTGAACATGAAATCAGTATAATTTAAATCACATAAGAGAGAAATGTTCCAGTCACTGGTATTAAGATCAAAGTGTTATTGTGTTCCTGCCTCGATGCCTTCAAATCAATAATACTAATATATTGAATTTTGAATAATGACTTCTTACTCTTTATTCATAATAGAATATAATTGTACTTCCGTATATCTATTCCAAATAGTGGAGTCAAGTTTAACAATCTTATTTTGTATTGAATACGGTCATATTCGCATATGCGGTAATTTTACTTGTATTAGTAAACGATGTGAGGTATATGTTAATGATACCACGACCCAATGAGAAAAAAAGCCAATGGGTATATAGACCTCAACATAAGTCTTTAAGGATGTACACCTCTGAGGAGCCAAAAATTTCTAGAATTAAACTTATTTTCTAAACCTGATTTATGGGTTTATATGACGGTAAGAAAGTAAAGTGAAATCATATGGAGGTGCACTTCTTTTTTTTTGCTACGGCTATTTGAAAGTACCCTATTTGAAATGATTTTCCAATTTTTCATCAATTTTACCCATTTTTGGGGTATTATCATGAAAAAAAATCACAGTTTCACAATTAAGATTTTTTTCATACTTTCCCTAAAGATGAAGTGGACCAATCTGAATAAATTTAACTTAAAACAACTATAGGTTGGTGTTAATATTAACATGTTAGAAAACATTTTGATGCTTTTTCATGTCAAATTGACCATGCTGTCAATTTGATAAATTTGGAATTTTCTTTTTTTTAGTACAAAAAGCATATTATTTCAACTTCTTTGTTATAAATGATTTAAAAAATACATAAATAAGAATTTTGGAAAGAAAAAAATGAAATGGGATGTACATATTTTTGGTATAATCATTTCTTTGTACCCCTGACCCATTACTCAACATTTTGGCTGATGACACTGACCGGATTGGGTATAAAATTTGAAATATTTATTATTCAAAAACTACTTATACGTACACAATTTTTTCACAGAGTTTAGTTTGAATATAATATTTTTGAAATTCATTGATATTTTCCACTTGTATCACATGTTTTGGAAATAATTCCTTAACGAGATTTCAACAAGACTGAAACATCAGAAGTAACACGTGACAGTGTTTATACACTATGTTAGGCTTACAATCGTTCCTAGTAAAAACGTTCATCGCGAAAAAAAAATAAACAAAAATTATCAAAGACAGATTAATAAATTACGAAAACATTATGATATGACATAAGATAAATACTGACAAGATAGGCACATGAATATGTAAAAGGTCGAAAATTAAACTAATTTTTTTTAGATCTCAACCCTCCTTATTCTTAAATCTCGATGAATGAGTGGACTAGCAAAATAGGGTATATTAGAGAGCAAACAATAAAAATCAATTTAGAATGAGCTTCTCACTCTGAAATAACGAAATGATAGATAACAACGACTAAATAAAAAACGATAATGAAATAGTTTAAACAAATTATCAAATAAGTCGAGTCCACTAACTTTGGTGGATAGTCGTCTCATTGGCAATCATACCTCATCTCCGTATTTTTAAATTCATTGTATAATAAAATATAAAAAGGAAATGATTAATAATAAAATGCTTCGCCGAGCGCAGCCTGATACGACGGCGTAGATCGAACACTGAAAAGTTGGGGCAAGTTTGGACACAATATTCAAGCTTGATACTGTCTGAATTTGAATTCGGATCAAATTTTTGACATACTATAGGTTTCTGTTACAAAATAAATGTGGTCAAAGATCTTAAAAATTTGAAATGGGACATTTAACTAACCTGGTATGGGGCCCAATATCCAAAATAGTAATACAAGGTTAGAACCCCCCAAAATAAAGACTTGAAATTAATCCCATTGAAATTGGTTAAAAGATTTGTATTTATTTTCAATTGAAGATTTCTTGCTATTGCGCAATACTGTGATATTGCCCAATACTGTGCTATTGCGCAATACTGTGCAATTGAAGATTTCTTGCTATTCGCAATACTATGCTATTGCGCAAGAAATCTTCAATTGCGAAGTATTGCTCAATAGCAAGAAATCTTCAATTGCACAGTATTGCGCAATACTGTGATATTGTGCAATACTGTGCTATTGCCCAATACTGTGCTATTGCGCAATACTGTGCAATTGAAGATTTCTTGCTATTCGCAATACTATGCTATTGCGCAAGAAATCTTCAATTGCGAAGTATTGCGCAATAGCAAGAAATCTTCAATTGCACAGTATTGCGCAATCCTGTGATATAGCGCAATACTGTGTTATTGACCAATAATGTGCTATTGTGCAATACTGAAGATTTCTTGCTATTGCGCAATACTGTGCTATTGCGCAATATTGTGCAATTTAAAGTTTCTTGCTATTGCGCAATACTGTGTAATTGAAGATTTCTTGCTATTTCGCAATACTGTGCAATTGAAGATTTCTTGTTATTGCGCAATACTGTGCAATTGAAGATTTCTTGCTATTGCGCAATAGTGTGATATTGCGCAATACTGTGCAATTGAAGATTTCTTGTTATTGCGCAATACTGTTAATCTGTTATATATAATAATTAACACACCTTGTTTGGTGTGTATCTCCTGCCATATCACTATTTGTTGCTTGTATATATAAATCAGAAATAATCAATGTAAAAATGGAAAATTTTTAGACAAGAAATAATGAACAAAATGCCCCCCTCCCCCCAAAAAAATTGGAAAAAAAAATCCCCTCCAAACTTTTTGAAGCCCCTTGGAGTAATTACCCCAAACTCAATCCCAGTCTTCCCTTTGTGGTATGGAACCTTGTATTACAAATTCAGAGAGATCCATACACTTAAACACAAGTTATTGTTCGGAAACTAGAAAAATGCTTGTTTTTTGCCCTTTTTTTGCCCCTAATTCCTGAACGTTTGGGGCAATTACCCCCAAACTCAATCCAAGCCTTTTCATTGTGATATGGAACCTTGTGGTACAATTTCAGAGAGATCCATACACTTAGACACAAGTTATTGTCCTGAAACTACAAAAAATGCTTGTTTTTGGCTCCTTTTTGGCCCCTAATGCCTGAACCGTTGGTACCATAACCCCCAATATCAATCCTAACCTTCCTTTTGTGGTAATGAACCTTCTGGTAAAATATTATCCATTCACTTTAACTAAAGTTATTGTCCGGAAACCAAATGTGTCTTCGGACGACGACGACGACGCCGACGACGACATGATAGCATTGTACGAACGCAAATTTTTTGGGGTCGTATAAAAATGAAGAAATGAATATAATTTAAAAAAATACACGAAATTAAAATTTATCAATTAAAAAGTGCACAAACGGGGGATGGGGGTGATGTATTGTCGAACTGCTATATATCCAATGAAATTAAACCTGTATATTGTGTGATTCAAATTTTTTGAATTTTTTATATTTTTGTCTACAAGTCAAAGTAATTATTTTGTAAAAATTTTATGAAAATTAAACGAGCCAAATCTATTTTAATCAATGTGTTGGGTACCCGGTTATTTTTTTCATAAAAGTAATGACCTCCTATAAATCGGGTCACTGGTTCTAGAAGATTCGCGGATACAATATGCTGACAAACAAACGGATAAAACATTTACCATACCAAACAGTCCTCCTCATCACTACCGTTGGCTGATGATGGCATTAACTTAACATTGAACTCAACTGATATTGTTGCTGAATAACAAAATACACCAACCTTGTCAGTTATCATAATCTTTTTTTCAGATGTATTTTATCTGCCAATTTCGAAACAATGTGTGACTATTTAATGGTTGCGTCTATAGATTTTGGCACAGCCTATTCTGGGTATGCCTTTTCTCTGACGACTGATTTCAAACGTGATCCACTAATAATTTATTCCAATCAGACCTGGAATGCAGGTAATGCACAACTAATGTCATTGAAGACACCTACCTGTATTCTTCTCGATAAAAACAGAAATGTTAAATCCTTTGGATTTGAAGCAGAAAGTGATTATTCACAGTTAGAGGAAGAGGACAATGAAAATCAAGAAGATTATTACTTCTTTCATCGTTTCAAAATGATACTGTATGACAATGAGGTAATGACATTTTTAAAAATGCAAGTGACAAAATCGTTTTTGTTCATACTTGCACCACATATACTTTGTAGAGGTAATATTTATTTTTGAGACTGTGGTGAACGTAGAATTCCGAGCCTTCATATTTATAAATAAACACCATCTTTGTAGAAAATAACACGATTTATTTGCACTGCATGTATATACACACGTTACAAAGTTCACATAAAATACAAAACAAACGGCATACACTCCGACAGTTCACACCATTCCAGCTATTCTGTTCATTCGTCAACAGTCCCATCTAAACATCTCTCTCCTCTCACGTCATTATCACACGTTACTAACAACGTTAACACTGTATTGATTAATCACGGACATGCAGACAAAAAAAGTCGCAGTCACAACAAAGACGACTGTAGTTTATAAACACTAACAAAACTATATTACACCTATTATTTCAAATTCAAACACTTAAAGTTACCTTATAATGTGATATAGTCTATTACATGGCTGAACATGAAATGATGCTTTACGATTACCATTCGATGACAGAATTTGTAGTAAGATTTTATCACGTGTCTTTAGTTGTTAGTTGTCCTTTTGACCTTGCTGTAAGGGGAAGGCAATATACATGTAGTTAATCGTCGATGACATTTCATTTGAAGAGCAACATAGGCATTGTTTCATTTATTCAAATTGTTTTCCAAGTATTTCAATTGTTTTTGACTTCATATCATTTGTTTTAAAAATATCGATATTCTTCAAAGGAACAAAAGAAGAACTTAGTCTAGTTTTATCCAGGATATTACAAAGCAAAACTCTTTTTTTAATCTTTGACGGACGATAAATGTATATAAATTTTCAAAGCGAAAGGCACTGTTACAAATATATGCAGAGATGGATGCGTCATAGTTTTGAATATCGAACTACATCTGATATCTTTGTCATTCCTTTTCAGAATCTAGAACAACAAAGACTTAAGGATGTGACAGGAAAAACTCTTGCCGCTTTAGAAGTATTTTCAAAATTTATTAAAGCACTGAAAGACCATTTATTGACTCAGATTATTGAAAAGGGCAAAACCATAGAGCCACATGAAATACGATGGGTATTAACTGTTCCAACGATATGGACGGATGCATCTAAACAGTTCATGCGGGAATGTGCACACCAGGTATAAACTAAACAGTTCTTATGGGAATGTTAACATCAGCTATAAACAATTATCTCACGTAGGAATGTGCACATCAAGCATAAACTTTAAACATCTCACGTGGGAATGTGCACATAAGGTATAAAATAAAAAATCTCAGGTGGGAATGTGCTCATCAGGTATAAACTGAAAACATCTCACGTAGTAATGTGCACATCAGGTAATAAACCAAACATCTCATGTTGGCATATGCACTTTATGCATACACTAAACATCTCATGCGCGAATGTGCACATCAGCTATAAACGGCCAGAAATCACCTGAAAACTTTTAACCAACAAAAGACAAAAATCAATAATAAATCTAACAAGTTTTGTTATTCAATTTTACAAGAACAACATTATCCGGAATTCTTCTCTTAACTGTTGCGGAATCCAAACGGAATATTATGTCCAATAAGTTCACAAACTAGTATGGTGTTGTTAACTTAGACAAAAGTGTCACTCCAACAACTCCAGTGATCTTCGGAGAATACTTATATATTTCTGTATTTCTGTATATTTAGTACAATTCAGCGTCTATATATATAGTTGCGGCAGAAACTTCTAGAACACTGTAGAGGGGAAACTTCTGGAATACAATAGAAGGGAAACTTTTAGAACAGTTTAGAAGTTTAAATTATGCATAGTAGATTATGATTATTCTGGAATTATTATGCAAGTCAAATCATTCCATCTGTAACTACGATCATTGTTCAAGTGATTTCAAAACTACGCTATAACATTATTTTGTAAACAGCTATATACAGGTCACAACACAATTATGTAAACATCTTATAAGGCCACTAAAAAAAATTAGGCCAAGATAAATAATCATAATAATTACCATTTTATAACAACGTGGGAATGTACACATCAGGTATAAACTAAACATCTCACATAGAAATATGCAGATCAGGTATAAAATAAACATATCGCGTGCGAATGTGCACATTAGGTATAAACTTAAAACATCTCTCGTGAGAATGCGCACATCAGGTATAAACTACACAGCTCACGTGCGATTGTGCACATCAGGTATAAACTAAACATCTCAAGTGGGAATGTGCACATCAGGTATAAACTAAACATCGCATGTGCGAATGTGCACATCAGGTATAAACCAAATATATCACGGAAAAATGTGCACATCAGGTATAAACTAAACAACTCATGTTGAAATGTGCACATCAGGTATGAACTAAAAAATCTCATGTGTGAATGTGCACATCAGGAATAAATCAGTTACATCTCAGGTGAGAATGCGCACATCATTTATAAAGTCAACAGCTTACGTGCAAATGTGCATAGCACAGGCACAAACAAATCATCTCACGTTGAAGTATGCACATAAGGTACTTAATGTAACTTAACATCTCACGTGAAAACGTTCACATCAGGTATAAAATAAACATCTCACGTGGGAATTTGCACATCAGGTATAAACTAAAATGTTCATGCGGGAATCGAAGTAGAAAATTGAATACTGATGCGATTAAAAAAAATTATGCCATTAATGTTCCCCTCCTCGGAAAGTAAGAAAAAATAAAAAAAATAGCTACTCAAAACGCAGCGGTTAAAAAGCAAAATTTGACATTTTTCAAAATCACATACTTCACATATTATGTCTTTTTGTACGTTTCCTAAAAGGGCAAACAAACTTTTTTAGGGAAAATTTGAAGTATTTCAAATATAGAACAATAGATACAGAAGATGTGTAAATTAGAATGTGATCTACTGAATTAGACTTTTCATAGTTTCAATATGGCCCTTTGGTATCTTTCTCCTTTTCTTTAGACAGTAAACCCAAACAAAACATGTGTTGTTCCTGAAGAGCCAGGTTTATCTGTACTAAAGGGAGCTGTAATATTTGGTCATAAAACAGGCATTATTGGATCAAGATTCATGATATATTCATACAATAGATACAGAAGATGTGTAAATTAGAATGTGATCTACTGAATTAGACTTTTCACCGGGTGTGTACTTACACGAGTAACACAACGGGTGCCACATGTGGAGAAGGATCTGCTTAACCTCCCTGAGCACCTGAGATCACCCGTGGGTTTTTGGTGGGGTTCGTGTTCCTCAATCTTTAGTTTTCTATGTTGTGTTTTGTATGCTTTTTATTTTTTTGTCATTGTGTTGTCAGTTTATGTTAGACTTATAGTTTCAATGGCCCTTTGGTATCTTTCTCCTTTTCTTTAGACAGTAAACCTAAGACAACGTTTTCCTACATGTATATCTGTCTTTAACAATAGACAAATGTCTTTATAATATTATTTCAAGCTCTAATTCTGCCTGCGTCGATAAACATTTTGAGTTGATATATTTATCAAATATTTGTCATCATCACCAGATGCCATTAACACTGTGTAGCATCACCACCGGATATAAGTATCCCCGAAGCAAAGAAACAATAATAGCGAAAAGTACATATTCTAATCCAAGCACAGTAAACAACTATTCGCCGTTATTCGCCGTACAATTTATCCGCTTACTAGTAATATACAAGTTATAGTTTATTTCGAAAAACAGTGTTGTCCAAGCTAATATATGATATACCTTTATTCTACGAAAACGTCAAATGAATAGTTGAAAGATAAATGTGTTTTTAACAAGTTTGAAAATGTCACATGCTTCGTTGAACAGGTACCACCCGGTCAGATTCTGACGATTTGATGAGAGAGAAAAGCCAATTAAGGATCATAATCAGCCGTAAATAGTAGCTACCTTATTAGGAATCACTAGCACAAAACTTTACTTGTCAGCAAAACGTAGAATATTACGAAAATAAGAAGAATTTGACCATAACTGACTTCCCATTTGTTTTTCCACCGGGGGTAACAATATCCTGTGGTGATTCTACACAGTGATGAATGTCAAAAGAGTAAATGTAATAACAACTAAAAACATTTACTGGCAATTACTGATCCCTTGGGGCAGGTAGATGATTATGTTGCGATATATTTTTTGAATTTTTGTGGGACATAAATGTGGTCATCTGTGACACCAGTGTTTTTCAACTGTCAAACTAAATCATGATGACGTCATTTATTTAAATAACCCAAAAATGTGAAAGCCAAGGATGTATAAATAACTGAATACGCGATGAGAGCTATTTCCCCTATATGACCAAACGGGATTGTCGGAATGTTTAGTTATCAACCGACTCTCACTGTCAATTTCTAGATGTAAGCTAAGATATGAAGCAGACTAAACGGTTCCATCGTTTTAAAGTTCAATATGGAACATAGTCGCAAAAAGTAGTCTAAGAATTATTCGTTTTTATTCTTCAGAGTACATGATGACTCCTATAATACTTTCACCGGATAAAATACCAAAGATATTCAAAACAATATTACACATTTTGAAAACTATTTGTTTCCGAAAAATTATTTAGTAAACTGGGAAAATGTATAAGTGTTGCACAAATGTGCGAATCTATTGAAAGGATTGTTCTTTGTTCATGTAAAGTATCGCAATACAAGACGTACAACATATCTTTGGAACTAAAATCTCCTTCTCCTGATTAGGTGCGATTAATTTATTACTGTTGCAGTGACTGGGCACAGCTTCGCATCAGCGGGTTTGTTTCACAGTAACCCAATGTTGCTTGAAGATACTATAAATGTTAGTATTTTGAGAGAAATGAATCAGCGATATATAACGTTGTATGTAAGGACATTTATATAATTCAGGTACCCTATAGAGTGAAAGAAGGTCTGGTTCGTGACCTTTATTGAAGATTATAAGAATCATAAATCAGATATATGCTTGTCTAGGACTATTTAGTAAGTTTCGTTGAAGTATATTATCCGATGGACAGTGTAAGCTTTGTTAGGCATACAGTGATGTGAAGGCTTTCGTAAACAATTAAAAAACTCAATATTTTGCTTAACTCCCTTTTATTTTATAGCTTATTTAATAAATTTCCGCATTAATAAAGATTGCTTTACCCTGCACTAAAGTATTGCCAGAATGTTATATGACATATTTCTTTATATATTGCAGGCTGGTATAGATGACGAAAAGCTTGTAATTGCCTTGGAACCAGAAGCAGCCTCTATTTTCTGTCAATATCAAGAAGATAAACGAGCATCTAATGAAAGAAGTTTGCTTAATCGAACAGGACAGAAATATATGATCATTGATTTAGGAGGTAAATATATTTATGCTATTGGATCCAAAAAGTACAATTTGAATTTAATAGTATTAGGAAAGTAAACGCGAGATCCGTTTGTATGACATTGTTTAGTTATATCATTTATCTTTCATTGCAAGTTATTTAATCTTATCATTTTCTAATTTGTTTCTACTAGTGTCCTTAAATAATTTGGTGTCAATGACCGACCTTTTGTAGTAGGCGTTTATTCAAAACGAAACAGAAAAAACATATTCTTACAGCATATTATAACATACAAATTGTGTGTATTTGTGTGTGTGTCTATGTGTGTGTGTTTGTGTGTGTCACTGTATGTTATTTGTGTGTGTGTGTGTCACTGTATGTTATTTGTTTTTTGTTGCTGTCCTATTGACGTATACCTCCCATCTTTTCATTTTACTCGTATAAACCGAAAGTGAACCTTCTGATCTTAATCTCATACATAAACAAATATATTTGATTACAACTTATAGGGGGTACAGCTGATATAACAATCCACGAGAGACTACCAAAGGGTGATGACAAACTTCCCTTATTGAAAGAACTACACCATGCTATCGGAGATGACTGTGGTGGCACACAAGTAGATAATGCCTTCATGGAAGTCCTGGGAGAAATTCTGGGACAGAAGTTGATAACACTGATGAAAAAGAAACAGCCATCCTCCTACTTGGAGCTTCTGAGAGAATTTGAAACAGTTAAAAGAAGAGAAATTACCAACAAGAATTACCTAAGAATTCCGTTAGTGACAATTAACGAGCTGATAGAGGAACTAGAGGAGGAAAATATAGATAACAAAATCAAAATGTCCAAATATAAAAATCAAATAAAACGTAATAGAGAAAAACTTTGTATTGATGATGAATTAATGAAATCGTTCTTTGGTCCAACAATAGAAAGACTTGTATCTTTAGTGAAAGACACGAGTAAAATTAAGGCGATAAGAGACGTTTCTCTTTTTTTGTTAGTAGGAGGATTTTCTGAATGTAAGCACGTGCTTCACGCTCTTAAAGAAGCATTGCCAAACAAAACTTTTGTTGTTCCTGAAGAGCCAGGTTTATCTGTACTAAAGGGAGCTGTAATATTTGGTCATAAAACAAGCATTATTGGATCAAGATTCATGATATATTCATACGGAACAAAAGTGTTTGAACCGTTTGACCCAAAAGTGCATGAGATGTCAAGGAAGAAGAAGGCTGGAGGTCGGTACATTTGTCCAAAGATATTTGATTTTATAGTGATGAAAAACGATTCAGTTCCAGTAGGTACAACCATAAAAAGAGAATATTTGACGGATGAACCTCAGCAATGCTTTATGGACCTTGCTTTGTACAAATCGGACTCCGAATTAACCAAATATACAAATGAAGAAGGTTGCTACCGAGTTTGTGAAGCGAC
Organism: Mytilus californianus; assembly: GCF_021869535.1. Taxonomy (NCBI): domain Eukaryota; kingdom Metazoa; phylum Mollusca; class Bivalvia; order Mytilida; family Mytilidae; genus Mytilus; species Mytilus californianus. The sequence continues at coordinate 21,706,284 of NW_026262679.1, read as the reverse complement.
GATAGACATACCGGACCCATCAGAAGAAAAACGGACCGTTGAAGTTGAATATTACTTTGGTGACACGGAGATAAGAATGACAGCTGTTGAAACAGACAGTGGGAAATCCTGTAAAACTGTTTGGAAATTCATTTAGTTTGTTTTATTGTAACATTAATTGCAATACAACCTTCCATAAACTGTGTAGAAATAGTTACTGTCGCAATTCAAGTTTTATATTTAAAAACTATTTGTCAAAAGATTTTTTACTTGCTCGGACAACGCTGGTTTACGTTTTAAATGTTATGTTTTTGGATCTTTTTTGTCCTACTTTTGACGAACAACAATTTCTTAACTATTGTAAATTGGTGTATAATATACTTCACATAGTCAATATTGCAAGTGTATTATGATAACATGCGCCCCTGCTATCTGACAAATATTTTACCACGAAATAAGCCTGAATTTACACGTCAAAAGCTTTTCTAAAATAGGTCAAATAGGAATATATCATATCATAAGAAATAAAGATATACAAACTCATCATGAATGCCAGGCGTATATAGAGTTTGGAGGTAATGATCTCAACTTTTTTTGAGAAAATTAAAAATCATTGTATTGAAGAGTGTCGATGACACCCTGCAAGGAAAAGGGTTTGTTACATTCATAGTTTTTTTTATGATACAACATACATATATGAGGAATAAGAACACATTGTCAAACCAATCTTTATTTATATCATCTGTATCGTTTTGTCTTTATGTACAGCTGTTTTAAGAAACTAGTTGTCTGTATACATTACTAATCGTAATGACTTAGTAGACGTATGAGAAGGAACAAAAAAAAAGTCAGTTACATCTCTTCCTCAAACTAAAACAAAATAGGAGGACTGACATCGATAAATGACAACACGACAACCACCGACATCTTATAACATATACATGGATAAAATATTTATTTCAATAGCAGTTAATAAACCACTTTCGAGTTATGTCCTTCATCGGAAAAGTTCATCAATTATGTGATCTATCCAATTGATCTACGGTGTCGTGTGTCATTCATATTTATATTAACAAATGACATGTGAGTGTACGTCAATGAGAAAAACAACCTAATGACAAAGAAAACCAAACGACATCTAGAGGGCAACATTCAGTCTTCAACAATAGACAAAAAAAAAGGAAGTACAACCAATTGTTTTGAGAGTATTATAATTCGGACTCTATATCTGTAAGATATTTTTCAACAAATTTCTGAGTTTTACACCTGGAGTGAAACATGTACGAAGGAAATGAGCATTATTTTTTATGTTGTGCTGTTACACCACTGTTCCAGGTAAGAGGAGGGTTAAGCGCCCACAAACATGTTTAACCCCGCCACATTCGTTATGTGCCTGTCCCAAAACTATGGTCCTTAAGGCTTCGTAGATTGTATCAGCTTTTCTGTGGTCTTTCTTGTGGATTTCTTTTATCATATCCACTAACTCAATTTTACTTACTCATCTCCTATGGTGAACATTTAAATCAACAGATTTTCTAAACATTGATATGACTGAAATATGCTTTTCAAAAAATTAACTACACATGTAATTGATTTGACATGCCGTCATTTTCCTACATTGATTATTCGTAATTGAAAGTTCTGATATTACGATATGTGTAAATATTACATTATTTCGCTATGTTCAGCTGCACATATTACAATTTACAATAAAAATATGACCTAGGTTCTTACGAAATCATTTCAATATTTCATTTCGGTGTTATAAACAAACAAGCTGAATAGTATTTCATTCAGAAATCTGAGAGATTACTAAACCTATTAATTCATGTAAAAATGTTAGTTAAGAATAATGTGAAACATACGTTGTCAGTAATGTAGTCGTGTCCAAAAACTATGAAGCTGAATCAAATACTATCTGTAAAATTTGGGTGTCTATATACACAATTGGACACACTTCAAATACGTATACACAGCTAAGTGTCCTGGGTACATTTATCCGACGAGGACAAACGATATGAAACTCCGAAGTCTTATATTATAGGACTATAGGCCCCCGTGGCCTTGTTATCTTGGAGGTCAAGTTATATTTACTCTTTAGTGAAGACAGGTCTTAAATATATGGTTATATATATATAAACATCCATATTTTTCTTTAGTTATGAACAGAAAGCGCTATACATTTAACACAATTGTTTCCCCTCTTTAAATGACCATCGAAGTACTGCTTGTATATAAATATAAATATAATATTATTTTCTAATTGAGGTTTTTTAAAAGGTGTTGTAGAAAACAAGGTTGGTGGTCAATTTACGTTTTTATTAAGAAATCACACGCTCAATCTATTGATGTAAATCAATGATAAAAAAAATATTTTCTGATGATAAATATAAGAAAAAAAGATGTGGTATGATTGTCATTATGACAACTATCCGCCAGAGACCAAATGACGTAGATGTGAGCATTTGTGGGTCACCGAAAAAGCCTTCAACGTTGAGCAAAACCTATACAGTCTTATCAGGTCACGCATTGCTTTAAAGAATCAAGATAACGCGTTGCCTGATCTTTTGAAAATATTCTTTACCTTTTCAAGGAAAGCATCACATCCATTTTACTGTACTTTTAAAAGATTTAGTTTCAAATGTATCATGATTTATTGGAATCTGACCATTGTAGATCCAAAACGTGGGTTTTCTTAAATGATTCACATAAGGTTCTGTTTTGCCTTTTGAGTTTTCTTCAAAAGTACTGCATTTTTTCTCTAGTTTATAATTAGTGCACAGTATTATAAGGTTTTTTGACAGATATTAAATTTCTTTTTTTCAGATTTTAAACGCCTGTTGATAATACAATGGATATTTTCACAGATTTTGCAGTTGAATTGTATTTAATTTCTGTCACGGAATGCTTGACCACCGTTCCAAAAAATGTACTTATTCTTTCACGATCTTTGTTCTCGATAAACCGAATGACAGCCGTGAGTTAGGCCTTGTAACTGAATACGTTTTAGGATTTTGTCAAGATGCATGGGTATCTCATGGAAGAACTTTGAAGTCTGCCTCACATGAGTAAAGGAACATGTTAGGGAGAACAAGAGCACGTTTTGTTTTCACATGTCAATTAAACGTTAAACATATGTTGTCAATTAAATGCAAATATGTTAAAACAGCTGTCTACTTGGAGTTGCAATTACGAATTTTGTGCAATTATGGTCCGTGTATATTTGCGTTCATTCGTTCCATTATGATTTATAGTGTTACATTTTGATGACAAAACATCACTAATAATTTATCTAATCGCTTTGCGCAATCGTGACTTAATGTGTTCTTTGGTCACTTGCTGAATATTTGAATTCCTGGTTTCTTTTTGTCAAAGATGAAAAAAAATACTAAAAAATTCATGTTTTTAGTTTCAATTTTCCTAGTAACGTTTAAACTGGCATGAACCATTTTTCTTGCAACGTTTGAACTGGCATGAACTACTTTTTTTATACTTATTATAACACCATCCTACTATTTAAAAAACACCTCAAAACGCAAAAAGGCGAAAAGGCAAAATCGTTTTCACCTTCGTGGTTTCACTGTCGCATTATTGCGTTCGAATTTTTGCGTTTTGTCCTTTTCAAATATCAAAACGAAAACGCAAAATTACCGCATTCGGCCTCAATAAATATTACTTAATACTATTCTTAATGTGAAGAAACAGAGTTATTCATTGAGAGCACTTGATAAGGATTCGTCCTCTTTGAACATGTGTTATTGATGACCTTATACCTCAAATTCTTCAAGTGTATTGAGTTTCAATTTATCATCATTTTAGTAAGCTATGTTCTAAGGAAACATAGAACCAATTTTCTTTAGATAAAGTCATAATTTGGTAACCTGTTCGAATTCGGAAGAGAGATTTAATAGTGACAAATTATGCATATACAGAACACTCTTCTCCACAAAAACTAGAATATTTCAAGTTGAAATTCAGTAAAATGTCTAAACAGCTCCAGCTTGAAAATAATGGTTAACGCGTTTTTTTTTAAATTTAAACGTAAAATTTGTGAAAAGTGAAATGTTGTATATAACCTCGTCTGTGATCAGAAAAAATTCTAAATATTTAAATCACTTTAATAACAGCTGTCGTATGTTTTAACTTAGTTTATGTTTACTTAGTTCTCCCCGGATGTTGATATACTTTCTGGTAAGTATGTAAGTAATTTATTTCTTTAAAGAGTTCCTCGGGGCTACTTATGTCCCTCCGACTTTGAAAGTTTTAAGGCGCATCTTATATTGATCCTATCCCAGTTTCAGTGTAACGGAGCTACTTGCAATACTTCCCGTATAAGTGTTCCATAGAGAACCGTAGGCTACTCTCAGCTTTAGTGTTTCTGTACCATCTAATATCACTCTCGGTTTAAGTGTTTTCCGGAGAAAATCATGACAATCATACCACATCTTATTATTTTTATATCATATTAATCTCAATTTTTGTGCACCTTTCCTGTTTAAATATTTTACTAATCTCCTTATGGTATTCCAAGATATATTATTTCTAGAAGCACATTACATTCAACTCCTTGTTTGATAAAAGGGGATACACTAAAATTGGGATATACAAAAAAATCGTAAGTCGAAGCAAATTTTTCATAACCATAAACAAAAGAAAAAATTAACAGAAAACAGAAATCAACAAAACACTACTCTGAATATGGGCAGCATTTACCAACTAAACACCTAAATGGCACTCAGGTGATCCAGAAGAGTAAGTAGTTTCTTCTCCACTAGTGGTACTCAGGTGCTCCAGAAGAGTAAGCAGTTTCTTCTCCACTGATGGTACTCAGGTACTCCAGAAGAGTAAGCAGTTTCTTCTCCACTAGTGGTACTCAGGTGCTCCAGAAGAGTCAGCTGTTCCTTCTCCACTGATAGTACTCAGGTTTCCAGAAGAGTAAGCAGTTTTTCTCCACCGATGGTACTCAGGTGCTCCAGAAGAGTAAGCAGTTTCTTCTCCACTGATGATACGCAGGTGCTCCAGAAGAGTAAGCAGTTTCTTCTCCACCGATGGTACTCAGATGCTCCAGAAGAGTAAGCAGTTTCTTCTCCACTGATTGTACTCAGGTACTCCAGAAGAGTAAGCAGTTTCTTCTCCACCGAAAGTACTCAGGTGCTCCAGAAGAGTAAGCAGTTTCTTCTCCACTGATTGTACTCAGGTACTCCAGAAGAGTAAGCAGTTTCTTCTCCACCGAAGTTCTCAAGTACTCCAGAAGAGTAAGCAGTTTCTTCTCCACCGATGGTACTCAGGTGCTCCAGAAGAGTAAGCAGTTTCTTCACCACTGATTGTACTCAGGTACTCCAGAAGAGTAAGCAATTTCTTCTCCACTAATGGTACTCAGGTACTCCAGAAGAGTAGATAGTTTCTTCTCCACTAGATGTTACTCAGGTGCTCCAGAAGAGTAAGCAGTTTCTTCTCCACCGATGGTACTCAGTTGCTCCAGAAGAGTAAGCAGTTTTTTCTCCACTAGAAGGTACTCAGGTGCTCCAGAAGAGTAAGCAGTTTCTTCTCCACTGATTGCACTCAGGTACTCCAGAAGAGTAAGCAGTTTCTTCTCCACTGATGGTACTCAGGTACTCCGGAAGAGTAGGCAGTTTCTTCTCCACTAGATGTTACTCAGGTGCTCCAGAAGAGTAAGCAGTTTTTTCTCCACTGATGTTTCTCAGGTGATCCAGAAGAGTAAGCAGTTTCTTCTCCTCTGATGTTACTCAGGTGCTCCAGAAGAGTAAGCAGTTTCTTCTCCACTGATTGTACTCAGGTACTCCAGAAGAGTAAGCAGTTTCTTCTCCACCGAAGGTACTCAAGTACTCCACAAGAGTAAGCAGTTTCTTCTCAACCGATGGTACTCAGGTGCTCCAAAAGAGTAAGCAGTTTCTTCTCCACTGATTGTACTCAGGTACTCCAGAAGAGTAAGCTGTTCCTTCTCCACTGATGGTACTCAGGTGCTCCAGAAGAGTAAGCAGTTTTTTCTCCACCGAAGGTACTCAGGTGCTCCAGGAGAGTAAGCAGTTTCTTCTCCACTAATTGTACTCAGGTACTCCAGAAGAGTAAGCAGTTTCTTCTCCACCGAAGGTACTCAAGTACTCCACAAGAGTAAGCAGTTTCTTCTCAACCGATGGTACTCAGGTGCTCCAAAAGAGTAAGCAGTTTCTTCTCCACTGATTGTACTCAGGTACTCCAGAAGAGTAAGCAATTTCTTCTCCACTGATGGTTCTCAGGTACTCCAGAAGAGTAGGCAGTTACTTCTCCACTAGATGTTACTCAGGTGCTCCAGAAGAGTAAGCAGTTTCTTCTCCACTGATGGTACTCAGTTGCTCCAGAAGAGTAAGCAGTTTCTTCTCCACTAGTGGTACTCAGGTGCTCCGGAAAAGTAAGCAGTTTTTTCTCCAATAGAAGGTACTCAGGTGCTCCAGAACAGTAAGCAGTTACTTCTCCACTAGTAGTACTCAGGTGCTCCAGTGCTCCAGAAGAGTAAGCAGTTTCTTCTCCACTAGTGATACTCAGGTGCTCCAGAAGAGTAAGCACTCTCTTCTCCACTGGTGGTACTCAGGTGCTCCAGAAGAGTAAGCAATTCTTCTCCACTGATTGTACTCATGTACTCCAGAAGAGTAAGCAGTTTCTTCTCCACTGATGGTACTCAGGTGTTCCAGAAGAGTAAGCAGTTTCTTCTCCCCTAGTGGTACTCAGGGGCTCTAGAAGAGTAAGCAGTTTCTTTTCCAGTAGATCGTACTCAGATGCTCTAGAAGAGTAAGCAGTTTCTTCTCCACTAGTGATACTCAGGTGCTCCAGAAGAGTAAGCAATTCTTCTCCACTGATTGTACTCATGTACTCCAGAAGAGTAAGCAGTTTCTTCTCCACTGATGGTACTCAGGTGTTCCAGAAGAGTAAGCAGTTTCTTCTCCCCTAGTGGTACTCAGGGGCTCTTGAAGAGTAAGCAGTTTCTTCTCCAGTAGATCGTACTCAGATGCTCTAGAAGAGTAAGCAGTTTCTTCTCCACTAGTGGTACTCTTCATGTTGCTCATGGCAACTTAAAATACGATGCTCAGTCACATTTGTAGATGTGACAATCGAGGATAATAAGACGAGATATAACATGCAAGTAGAAAATTATAGTGGTCATCTGTCACACAGAATGAGATATTCCATGGAGGTCATTCAAACTATTATAGCGCCTGTAAAAAGTTCAAAGAGATGAATAAAACTGTACTATAAGGAATCTTTGGTGCAATATCTTCCTTCTGAGAAGCAACTAACTGTCTTTCAAAATATATGAAAAGGTAGCCCTAAGATATAGTATCACCTAAAGACATATAATCTATATGGAGGTTCTGCAGGAATGAGGAATCTTAAGGTAGATAATTAGTGTGACCATCCGTTTTCTGTGTTTGTACGTTTATATCTCTTCTTGTTTGTCTGTACACTTGTATGAGGGTCAGGATGAGAATCCATCAATTCTTTATTATTATTTTTTTATACCTTTTTTTCTCTATTATTTATTTGTTTGTTCTAACCCCTTATCTCTATATTTCAAAACCCCATCATTCTCTATTATTTCTTTTTTAGTCTATTATTCTTTATTATTCATATTTTTTGTCCTATATTCAGCTCTTTTTACCCATTGTTTTCTATTCTGTAAACCCCCTTCAAATCCTCTTGTATTGTTACTTTGCACATGCATTTTGGAGAAGACGTTGATAGGTCGAAGAAATAAATCTTCTAGCTTGTAAAATAACTTTAATGGGAAATATGTGTGTGCCTTCGAATTGCATTTTAACAATGATAGAATATTTACGTAGTATAGTCTTTTAAAAGACTTTATAATGTCTCTGAACATTTCAAGAACAGACTTGCAAACAAACATGATAGTGAACAAAACTTGTAGATATGCTGACCCTTAAACACAAACTAAATTTCAGGTAGTAGATTTCTCTAAGTTTTAAGAATATAAAATTTTGCAGGAATTAAATTAATCTAAAAGCAATATAACCTCTTTTAGATTAAGAAACGTTTTAAGCCCTTTATCGATTTTGCTTATTTTCTAAGGTTTAGCAATGTACTGTCGCTCTTATCGTGAGAAATTATAACATCATAGCGTCGTACGACTTCTTAACTTTCTATATATTCAAAATTACGTCTGACTGTTGGAGGTTTAAGTTTTGACATTAGCTCTACATTTTGTTTCCTAAGAGAATTGTGAATAGATATAATTGAATGTCATAACATAGATCCTTCCATCTTTATTGGCTTCGCAGGTGATGTCTTAAGGATATCAATAACAGAAAATATGGGGGTATATGTTACAATGTAACGAGCCAGGAACCATACATTTAAAAAATGAAACAACATCAAAACAAACAAGTTTTAGATTTCTTAAAAGCTTTCGAGTCATTCTTTTAATTAAGATGTGGTTTATGTGATTGTTTAAGTATTGGAAAGGTGTTATTTATCTCCTTTGCGCATATACTCATAATTGTGATATTATAAACCTGTCATAGATGGGACGTATTATAGTAAACCGTAGTTTATCCATTAACACTTCCTTGAAGCTTGCTTCAACCAATTCACGCAAAAATGTTAAGGCAACATTAAAACTGACAGAAGAAAGCTTCCTTTTGATTTGAAAATTCATTGGTGGGGTAATACAAGAAAAATACCGTGTGATTTGAAAAAAATATGATTTTTCAGTCTACAGTTAAGTTACTTTGACGATCAGATTAATAAAAGCTAATATTTTACATGTCATGCAATATATCTATTATGATTTGATCAAGTTATAAAAACTTATAACACTGTTGTATCAATAATTCAAAATTAACTGCCTGAATCTATTTATCAATATGAATTTTACGCGACATGATATATAGCAGGGCAAACCATAAAGGCAAAATTATTCATTGATCGAGTATTGGAACTGATTTTAAATACTCATACTGCATTTTTTCTGTATCTAATATCTTTTCCTGTCCGGGACATGTTCCCAATTAGTTATATCATTAAAGCCAATAGAATCTGTCCCACATAATGAGGAAACCAATGAGAACCGATATGTGTTACGTAACTAATGAACTAATATCTTCGCACCGTGATGCAAAGCAACAAAGCAACAAATAAGAAAACCAAAAAAAAAAAAATAATAAAAAAAATAAATAAACAGAAAAATAAACAAAAAACAAAAAACAACACACTCTCTCTATCCAAAAAAACAAAAAAAAAAACAAAAAAAAACAAATCCAACAAACCGAACAATCTAAATACCGAAATACGAAGTCCAACATTATACAAGGGTAAAGCTCTACACAGTAGATGTGAATAAACATAACTGACTACCAACGATTTTCAATCAAAACCAAATTCCTTGTAGAAAAAAACAACCTATGAAGATGTGAAAAAGACAATTGTGACAACGAACAGACAAATCAAAATCAGTATGTAACGAGGTTAAAGTAATACTTTCTGTAATAAAAATCTGACTGAGAGAATGTAGTCTCTACAATTGATCTTTATAGTTTCACTTATACAAAACTATCACAATTTTAACTTCCTTTTTATGTTCGTGGAACTGGGAAAATGATTATGGTAAATCGTTTTAATTATACAATGTATGTCATGTTGATTTGAATTACTAAACTATGAATTTTACACCAGTTTATTTAAATCATTTCTTTTATTTCCAATTTTCAATCTGAAAGCATTTAATTTTTTTCATTTTCCTTTCAAGTATAAATACATTATTGGAATAAATCCAAAAAGGTTTCAGATAAGCCTGTGTTTTTTATCTCACAAATTCGTGTCACTTCATGTCAGTTACATAATTTCTGTTCTATTATGAAACACGTAATACAGATATTGTTCGATTTAAATTTGATGTTATCATGTGTCCAAATCATTTTGAATTAAGTAATGTATCTCCCTGTAGCATAGGTCTGATTTCATGTCCGGGTTTGGTTTTACTTTTGGTCCTGTTTGGTTTTATCAGCTCTTCGACGTTTGTATTAGATTTTTAGATTTTCAAACATTTTAGCCTCGAGCATCACTGAAGAAATTGTCGAAATACGCTTCTGTTGCAATACACTTGGTACTGTCAATGTTATTAAACTTTTGATAAAATATGGTATATGTCGTAAGATTAGTAGGATTACTAAATCCTTCCGCTGTTTATGTTCTTTGGGTTTTTATACTGAGTTTATTCGATTATTTCAATCGATGAATCTTTATCTTGCTTCTGATTTATTTTTGTCTATTTTTAGATAGAAATTCGTATATTTTGTGTTTTTTAATGAAATAACATACTTCAATATTGATTGTTCGATTACATAGGTTTACCTTGTCTTGATTACATAGGTTTACCTTGTCTTGATTACATAGGTTTACCTTGTCTTGTCTCATCAATGTACGGTTTTAAATCTTGAGTTAACTAATATAATTTTATAATTATAAGACACTTCTTTCCAATGAAATGGGTCAGCAAATTATTAATAATGTTTCACCAGTAACCTTTTCCTGAGGAAAAAAATAATTTATAAACATGAATAAAATGATATTTGGAGTATTACGTCAATGAGCTACATAATCAACGACACATACGATACATTAAGAGGTTAATTAAATAACATACTTCATAATTGATGAGTATCTGTATAAATATATATATGCCAAACTGTAGAAAATTGGTGAATAAATTTAACAGATTTTTTAATGATCTGCCATCATTATATATCTCGAATATATCTAAAACATCTTTGAACATTAAGTAGTATCATTCAATCAAGTCGATGCTAATATTTAAAGTAAGGATAGAGAACTTCAGTCTGTTCAAAATAGATCTGTAATAAGAACTCACTGTTCTATTATTATCCATGTTAACCTACTTCCTTGATTTAATTTATGAATTCGACGATTCGTTGAAATCAAGTTTTACATATAGATATATTATTAGTTTTTTAAATTAAACTACAAACGTATTGGCACTAGGACAACTGTTAGAGGTACTGTAAATTACGTCTTTTCGCATTTTATGTTTAATTTGTTTTGTTTTCATATGCACGTAGAAGATGTTCTATGTTATATGTGTTATTGTAATATATATTCGATGAAAAGCTCTCAAGAGCTTATGTTTGTATGTTTTAAACCATGCTGAATCAAAATAAAGTTTTCTTATCTTATCTTAAAATGAAATTTTACACTCTTCTTGCAGGGTTGGCAAAACCCCGGGTTTTATCCATATTGCCAAGCCAAGTGGGAAATACTGGGAAAACTCGGATTTTACTTGGTTTTACTTGGTTTTACAGTAATACTGGGCAATAATAATGGGTAACATGTGAAAAGCTTTCTCAATAATCCTACTAAAATCTATTAAATTGCCATTTTGTCTAAATCAGTTAAACAGTTTTTATGAAGCCAAAGAATTTAATATTTTGTTTGCTTAAAATATATATATCTAATATTAAAAATTTTTACTAAATTTTGTTTATTGCTTAAGTTTTCTTTACTAATTTTAAGCATACTTATTTGAACGTCACTATTTGATAAGAAATCATTCAGATTATAACACAGATTTGTTGATATAACAACAATCAGCATTTGTACAAGTGTTCATGACAATTGTCCTCTTATGGTGTTTATCTAGCAATATTATTGTATAACTATTATTATAATATAACAAAGTGCTCTGGACCAATGGAATTGTAGGATTTTTGGTCTCTTAACTGTGAAGAATGAATGTAAATCATGTTCTATTGTTTATACCTACTAACAGTTAGTTATGAGTTACTACTGCCCGAAATCATTTATCAGCTTGAAGGGGTTAAATTTTATGATTGAAATTGATTTAAAATTTAATAATTAAACAAACAAAAAACAAAATAAGTTGAATAGTACGGCGGCTTCATGAAAAATTGTGTACATCCTGCTAAAAGCATGAAACTTGGCACAACGCTTCCTCTAGTATTACTCTTTGATTTCAGATAGGGAAGCATTTGAAAAAAATGTCTCACTTCCGGTAAAATTCAAAATGGCGGACAGTATACTTAAATCAGCCCAATATCGAAGGCTGGTATGTGAAAAGGTGTTATAATCATGCTACTATCTTTATATTCGGCACGAACCTTTGTTATGTGCTACTTTTGGATACATTTAGAGATTATAAGTCTTTGGAAACCCTACTTCCGGTAAAATCCAATATGGCGGACATTGTACTAAAGTAAGCGTATTTATTTGGGAGGGTAATTGAAATGTGTTTGAATGTATTGCTACTATCATCATATTGTACAGGAACCTTTCTTTGGTGCTGCTCATGGATACAATGTATAGGTCATATGTTTTTAAAATCACATACTGTGGATTCATTTATTTTCGTGGGTATCAATTTTCGTGGATAGAGATAAAAAGACGTTTCGTGGTATACGTGAATTCGTGGATCGCTGATTACAAAAAAGAATAAAAAAATTCAGATACGTAATTCGTGGATTTCTTTTTGATTTAGGAGATCATATAACCTCCTTGGTTTGATCAATAATAAAACAAAAAAAAGAAGGAATTCATTGAAAAAGTTTTGAATTGTCAAAATCCTGGCTTGGTCATTCTAGGTTAAAGTGTTCATTGAAAACTTCTATTACAATAATGGACAGAGACAACTAATTATTTGTTTGTTTTACAGTTTATAAATTCTTGTTGGAATTTTATAAGGCATTCAAAACTCTATGATTGAAAGCTCATTTCCCTAATCACGATATAATAAACAGTCATATAAGTAAAAGGTGTGAAAATAAATGTTCCTGTCATAAACAATATTGATTTTTAATCACCAATACACCAAACTATGACACGGTAATTAACAACTTGCAGTTATTTTCCATGAACAGTTTTAATCAATTTTAAAAAGTAAATTATCACTGATATTCGATCTATTTATTATTGATTTAATCAAAATACTTGTATCTTCTTTCAATAAAAACACGTTTTATGTTACAATGTTTATCGCTAGTCAACACTATACTAGAACTGCATAACATAACCGGAAATACACATCCGACTCCATACACATTTATTCTTCGTTGAATTCTTAAATTCGTGGTTCACTGTGACCCACGAAACCCACGAAAATTGGTATACCACGAATAAAAATGAATCCACAGTAATATATTCCTCTTTTTTCAAAATGTAAAAAAAGTGTTTTTTGTGCCGGTCATTAAACTTTTGACTTTTTAAAAAGTTATACTCAAACCAATAATTCACTATTATGTTAAAATGTTTTAATACAATAAAAAATAAATATGGCGGAGATTTGAAAACTCAGTCTGTATCCTCAATCTACAGTTTTGGATAGATTGATTTAAAAAAAATAGTCACTAAAGTACCAAAGTACTAAAACATCTTTAAAATTACTAATATATGGCCGCAACACATGTCTATTAACAATCACCATCACAAGCACATAAAGCAGTGCACGGGAGACGTGATTTTTCACATTTACAACGACCGCCGCATCCTTTCTTACATCCACAATGTACAAGCTCCTGACAAGATGACGAGGCCTCAGAAAGAGCTGTCCAAAAGGGTTCCCATTGATCATCTATGTCCCTTTGCCATCCATAAGCGCCTGGACTAGGTAGCAATGGAACCAATTCCAAGCTCGTTCCCCATACACACCCGCCTTGGTATATTGCACGTTTTACATGCTGGAAAAGACTAGACCGAGTCAGCGGAATAGCCTCAATTAGTCTTCCCTTTTGCGCAAACAGTTGTTTTCTTGCTTCATTAACCCCATCTGATGTGTTTGTTCGATCGTACATTAAAACCACGTATCGTTCTATCAATGCCATTATTAAATCCATATCTGGTGATGTAGGCTGATCAATCATTATGCTGAATGCTAAAGTCACATCTTCAAATGCCATCCATGTATCCCACGCAGTCTGTTTTCCTTTTCCAGCAAACGAAGATACGGTATCACAACCGGTAAAGGCATGGAACACAGGAAGTGTGTGTGGTATCTCAATGCCTAGTGCATTTGAAAGGTCATGAATAAATATATATCTGAAGCTTTTTCCACTCCCAAACGCAAGCCATAGTTCGTCTGCCCTAATTTTACGGAATAGCGAAACAGCAATGACAGCAACATCAGTATCGACTGTTCGAATCATGACTCGTTTAAGTCCGTGTTTCGCTGCATCAGACACATGCACCATGATTCTAGTGTCAGCCTCTTCGTGTGAACATGGTGCTAAACTTGAAACATCATCACGTGGTAGATAACATAAAACATCCGGAGCATTTGTTGCTACAACTACCTTTTCCGCAAAATTTTGTTGAGCAAGCTCTCAGAAAACTTTGCCAATTTTGAGGAATTTTATTTTTACCCTGGACTCGTCTGCGTATTCCCTTTCCCCTTTTGCTTCTTGTGGCAGCCTTCAAGCTGTTGTCTATGTACGCATCCCAGACTACATCCACTCTTGCTACAGTTTCCAGGTGTTTCCTAATGCAAGGACAGAATATCAAATCAGCATAATCGTCAAAGGTACGAGATGGTTGATGGTTTAAGCATATTCACAATTGCTGCTCCGTCAATAACTAAAACATCCACCTCAGGGACATCACCTGTCGTTATTGTCAATGGTTCTAAACACTTACTGAGAAGATCCGATTTGGTTCCGAGACGCATTTTCCCTTTCTGGCTCAATGCTGGTGGATTTATATTGTTTTCATGAGCAAAGAAGACTTCCATGTCGCTACCTCTTGTCTGACAAGATATATAGAGTCTTGAAAATAACGACACATCACTTTTCAGTATGCTTATTTTGTCCTTCATTGCCGAAACAGTCTTCCCATGAGGAGTTCTAAGTAATGCCATTGCATTTTTCTTGATTGGTTCAAAAATTGGAACAGTTCGTTTTGTCAGTCTGTCTTCTATGTACTTTTCATACTGTGTTTTACCGATCTTTTCTATTTTGCGGATAGTATCAACGACAGATGTTGATGCTATATCCTTCGTATCAAGGACAAGAAAATCCTGACTATCTTCCATGAACGGATTCCCTAACTCATCCATTACTTCTACCATCGACCAAACAACCTTCAAAAATTACTTTTGAACACTAGTCTTATCTTCATGGTGATGTTCGTCTTCTTCTACCTCAAAATCACTTATAGTGCTCTCAAACTCTTTTGTCGACCTTGCCATTTCAGGCCCTGCAATCATCCATCGCCGTAAAGCTACAGGATTTTCAGTTAATCCAACTGCACCACCATCAGACTTTATTATTGCATTGTTCTGCTCATTAGCATGGTCTATTGCTATTGCAGAAAACTTTCTTTTTGTTTTGTGCACAACAAATTTCCCTGACAAAAACTCAACAAGGACATCATGATTGGTAGAGGAAAGAGCTGTCATATCACGAACATGAACCGGTAACCATCTTGAGTAGTGAATATGATCCAGTGTAAAGAACCAAGGGATGATTCTAGTAAGTGCATCTATGTACAGTTTAAAATGCCCTTCTTTTATGGCTCTGATGAAAATGAGCGCATCTAATTCAAGTTTCAGAGTTAGAAACCAGTAATGGAACTGAATTCTTTCTTTAGAGATTTGCAAGCACCACTCCTCCATGTCCAGTTTATGATCAACTTCCTCATTGTCAGTGTATTCCTGGTAAGCAGCCTTCAGCAAGATGTACAAACAACATGCAGATATCTGATGAGCACGTCTCGTCCTTGTTACGTGACTAGCATTCAAATTCCTCAGCTTTTCCAGAAGATGCAACATTAGCTTGTGTCAGCACAGTTGTCCAACCAGATCCTTACAACCAATCTTCAATGGTCTTAAACGTTGACATTTCAATATGAAGTCCACCGAACATTACTATGAACTTGTTTTCACCGTAGAGTTCTGGTCAGGATTTAACGCATCGACACTAGTCTTTATAACATCAAATGAGTGCTTTATCATTGCCACAGATTTAGCCTCTTCTTCAAAGAGTAGTAGAAGTGCTGATACGCATGGTTCAAAATCCTTGATATGTTCGTGTTCTGCATGATAGGCTCCCCAAGAAAAACCAATGTCTTTTCCTCCATATCATTTTCCTTTGAATTGGCAACAGTTTCAATCCACCTGTATTCGTTCTGAACTGCTTCTTGTAAGTCATCAGTACATCCTTTACATGCACTATCTGTCATAGGAATAACAGGTACATTTGTCTTCAAAACAGCTGGTTTTACAACAGCATATGAATCAGGCAAACTTTCAGTCACTCGCCCATCATGGATGTCCGTTAACTGGAAATATATTCGGTGTTGTCCATTCATTTGACTAGTCACATGTTGGAAGAGAGAAATTCCTGTTCCATGGAATGAATCTTTTGCTGTCGTTGAGCTAGGGTTATGATCAATATTATCTACGGCGGTAGTAGTGAAAAGGCCTATCCGTAACGTCGGAGGACAAACATATCCGTCTTCTTGATACTGCTTACAAAGTGTATTGGTAAGAGATGCTCATACTGATAAAAATCGATCATATGATACTGACAATCCTAGTTTATAGATTTTGTCAATTAATCCTATCTTCCTTGTTTGACAATGAATCACTATTCCCAAATACATATGTGAAGGTGTTTCTCTTGATTTTGCATGTCTGTTTGTTGGACTTTTGAATTCTTTTATGACTGTTGAAAATCAGCATTTGAGCAATGGATAACGTTTCTTGGGAAAAGGAATCAGTTGTTATGTCTGGTCCATACAGTAACATATTCACTAACGTTAAAAGAGATCGTGGTACTGATTTTTCTTGACAATCTGCAGCAAATGTACCATTGAATTCTGAAGATGTTGCCATCATATCACTTCTAACAATCTTCACAGCCTTATATATCTGCATATAATTTGAGTCATAATCTTCCTCACATGCCCTTCGTAAGGCTGGTCTAATGTCATCTTTAAATGCTAATAAATTTTCCCGACCTTGCTTATAAGCCTCAATATCAGGTATTTACGTCAATAATCTTTTCTTCAATCTCGTACTATGGACTCTACTTTCTTGTTCGGCTCCCATTTTCTCCAATCTGTTACCATACATTTTTGAAAGATCTGACATCTTGAATACTGGTGCAACATTATCTTCACTTCTAGATTCTTCTATAAAGCTTACTAATTCAGCTAATGCAATTCCATGGCTGATTCATGTCTGTGTTCCTCCTTCAGAATCATCGTCATTAGCCACTCTTGAGGCTTTTCGATAGAGATCTAGTAAGCACCTCGCGTGATATTTTGCCTCTTTGGCTACAAGGTCTCCTGCACTTAACTTTGCTAGTATGGCAGTGTCCTGTAGCTTTTGAGCACATTCACGAACACGATTGTCAATGGCATAGGTCGCTGCTTCACATAACCTCTCATTTTCCTCAATAGTATTACAAAAGAAACATACATAATCGTTCAGTCCTATTTTACAGGGTACACTCAGACGTGTTGATTTTCTTGCCTCTTGTAATAATGATGCTTGCCCATCATCGGATATATATTTATGTTGTCTCTTTTGAGCCCTTTTGAGTTCCATAGTATTGAATTTCAGACGACATTTTTTATGCCTTTTAGCATTGCTCTTTATCAGTGTGTTCTGAATACCACTCCAATCATTGTTTTTTTTAAAGTCTAACCAGGTTGGTAAGCAGTTTATCTCATTAAATTGTTCAAGGTTTTCGGATAATGTTTTATATCCAGCATTTGTGTCACTCTACTTTGCAGATGCAGGCATTGTAGTGTTTCACAACTATCAGTTTGACAAAATATGCATTTAGACCAGTCCACTTCTGGGCCATGTTCCCCTATTTGAGATGATGTTGGTACTTGTCCATCAAATGTATCAATGAGCTGAAATGATTAGATGGACATCTCTAGACTTCAATCAGTTGACTATAATTCATATCATTCTAAAAATAATCGGGGGAATTTGATGTTGGGGAATGAAATGAACTATAATATACTTACTGAATGATTCATCCGAATACCAACATCTTTTAACAAAACAATATACCAAAATTTACCAAAATTTACCAAATTTGAATATTTTTTTCTGCCATTTTTTTTTTTATTTTTCCGGAAATACGGTATTTTTATAAAAGTCTGCCTAATATGATATCAATAAGAGACACAAAAGAAAGGTTTGTGCCAAATTTGATGCAGTTTTGTTTTGTAGTACGCCTATAAACATACTTTTAGTCGAAATTGACTTGAATAGGATTTTACCGTAAGTGAGAGCTTTTTTTCAAATGCCTCCCTATCTGAATTAAAAGAGTAATGGTTGAGGAAGGTTTATGCCAAATTTCATGCGTGTAGCAGGATGTGCACAATTCTTCTGAAATATGCTTGTAGCCGCCGTACTAGAAGTTTGCTGGTGTAGTAAAAATTGGTATCGTTAAAGTTAACGTTATAATTTGAGTATCAATAAGTTTAAAATCAAAGTCAAGAGTAAACATAACCAATGCAATGCATATGGAAAGTAAGATTGATTGATTGATTGGTGCTTAACGCCACTTTCAACACTATTCTGCTATTTCGTGGCGGTCAGTTTTTATTGGTGGAGGAAGCCGGAGTGCCCGGAGAGAACCACCGACCTTCGGTAGGAAAACTGACAATCCTAGTCAATTAAGATTGGAGTCGAGTGCACCTGCCCCGTGCGGGATTCGAACTCACAACGTAGGAAAGAAAGAAAAAAGCCCTTTAAACCAAATATAACTTAAATCTTAAAGAAATACGTTTACAAAACTTCAGATTACTGGATCCGTAGTTGGTAGGATTAGTATTTACATATAGGGGGTTAAAACAACCTTTGAATTTCATATAAAGACATTTTATATGAACATTTCACTTTGAATTAATTACCTTACTTAATGAAAACGTTTTCTGGAATCAATTATTGGCTGTTGAATAAACTTTAGTTGTAAGTAAAATTTAGAATTTATTGATTTGAACTGTAGATAAACGAGAAGATGTTCCTAAATGATGGATTACATGATTTGCATTCATACTAACAATTAGGAAACTTAAATAATTCCTACCATTTCATCGTATTCGTTGTGTCATTTAATGCCTAAAACACAGTTTTATTAAACTTTCCCATATTATAAGATAGTCTTTACATTACCACGACTTATCCATAAACAAAATCGAAAAAGGAATATAGAATAAACATATAATTAACAGTAGAATAACCTTCATGGCATCCACATTGTTTATTCTTAATAGAAGAAATTGGTCTGGAAATTTATTAAGTCTGTTTTTTCATATAGAAGTGAAAATCTTTATCAAAGCAGCGTACAACAGTGATTGGTCTTTAGTACATAGGTTATATTTATCGCCTTTATTTTTATAGAATGTTTTGATGGTCCCTATCAACCATGACTCTGGAATTTTCCCCGTTTCAAATATCAAATTGAATTGAAAATGTTAATGAATTTATCAATAGAGGCCTTTATATGTTCATTTACAAAATTAACATCGGCACACGCCTTGTTGTTCTTTAAGTTATGGACACATTTAATGATGTCTTCTCTACTTATTGGCATATTAAGTTCTTTATTGATGTTATCGAATATATTTCCGGTAACGGGGAATGTAAAATCGTTAGTAGTATTTTTTTTGTGCCAGTTTAATTCTTTAAAGAAAGAAAGAAATTCTTCAAAACAATCTTGTAAACTAATAGATACATCAATGACAATAAATAAAGTGAACGAATACAACTCCTTTGAACAGTTGAAGGGTACCATTCCCAGTTAGTTCAACTCTACACAATATACGCAATGGTCGATGAAGTTATGTACCAACTCGTCTTTAGTCTTATACCCAATAAAAGTGAACAGACATACATGTACGACCGCTTATTCAACATGCTATATACTGCTTGTCAACATAACCAACTTCAACTAGCACCACAGATATTCTTCACTGACTTTGAGACAGCTACCCGTAAATCTGCGCAGCGAGCATTCGCCAAAATTACTTTGATGCTTTTTTCACTACACACAATAATTGTTTCTCAGATACTATATTAAAACCTCATTTACAAAAATGTAGATGTATCATTACCGTAGTTGAGTTTATGTGGTATTTGTAGTAAAACTCTCATATTACAGACTTTCAACATAAATTCAATCATGGTAAGAAAAGCAGGCAAAACATTTCAGCGTGTGCGCTCTTGTTTATTAATTAAACTTTTTGTGCTTTGTATAAAACTAATAATTTGCCCTCAATTTAAAGAATTTTCCATTTTCAGGTTTTTAAAGTGCATTTGTTCATTAGCGTTAGCATTGTTAATTATTTCATGCGATTGTAAAATAGTTTCGTTGTTAATCACTCTTTTGTACATAAGTGTTCTTTAATGAAATATTTTTTTTTCAATTTTGACAATTTCAACCCGTCAGATTATTCAAAAGTTAATTTAAGCTGGAATCACTACAACTCCATTTACAGGTAAATTTCATTAATCCCTTTTGCCAAAATATCACGTTTCTCCAACAAGAAATTATTTACCTGTAGACAAAAATATAAAATGTTGGAGAAATGTGAACACACCATTAAAATTTACATTTCACTAAAAAAAAAATTCTTCAAACATTGGATTATTGAAACAGTGCTAGGTGATAAACAAGGTATCAAGAAATGTGCATAACTTAATAATATTCAGCCTACATAGAATTATTGGAGAAAAGGAAGATATTGAATTTTCAATCCTCTGAAAATGGCTCTCAATGGTTATCTGTATAAAATGTATATATTTAGCTATAATTCTAACTACACCATTTCCTTACTTTTTTGTGTAGAAATAAGCGAAAAAAATCAGTATTGCCCAGTATGAACTATTTCAGGGAGTATTGCCCAGCCTGAAAAAAACCGGGATTTTCCCACCCGTATTTCCCACCGGGTAATACTTCGCCAATCTTGTTTTCTTGCCTTTTAATATAAATCTAAATGGAAATTTTTTCAGGTATAATACATACTTTTTAATGTTACGCTACATCTATATCACTACATGTAGCTGTTAGTGCATGTTTGATATGCACTTTTATGTATTATTAAAGTATTTTCATGCAGTTTAGTTTTTTGTGCGAACTTGAAAACAATTAATTGGCGAATGCAAACCGCTACAATCGTTATAATGATTGAACAGTGTTCTTTGCAAACCGATACAGGTATTTGTTGTTCTTTGTAGAAGCACAAATCAATCGTTTTTGTCGGTTCACAAAGAACACATATAAATAAGAAGATGTGGTATGAGTGCCAATGAGACAACTCTCAATCCAAGTCACAATGTGTAAAAAGTAAACAATTATAGGTCAAAGTACGGCCTTCAACACGGACCCTTGGCTCACACCGAACAGCAAGCTATAAAGGGCCCCAAAATGACTAGTGTAAAACAATTCAAGCAGGAATAAAAAAAAACGAGAAACGAGAAACACTTAGGAATCAGATCAACAAACGACAACCACTGAACAACAGGCTCCTGACTTAGGACAGGTGCAAACAAATGCAGTGGGTTTAAACATTTTAACAGGCGCCAACCTTCACCCTAACCCGAAACAGTAGTGTAATATTACAACATAAAAAGACACACTGTAAAATATCAATTGAAATGACTTAACTAGATAAAAAAGACCTATAAACAAAAACAAGTAAACATACACTGAACGAATCAGTTTGATCTATGACACAATATAGTCGAATATATATCGATACACAAACACAAATCTATCATTTTCCGGTTCAAACTGTTCACCTTTGTTTTGGGAAAATGGCTTGTTAATATGTAACAATGGGAATTGATTTAACATTTTGGTATCGGCTATGTAAACTTTATCTGTTGGGATCATGTATATTTCAATGTTAAGGATATATGATAACGTGTATAGAACTAATTAAACATGCGACTATTTTAAATTTGTGGGATACATGTAATACTATATGTTCATATACTTTAATATTGATTCTATAGGAAATAAATGTCCCAGTCACTGGTATCAAGATCAAATTGTTATTGTGTTGTTGTCTCAATGACATCAAACTAATAATTCTGATCTGTTGATTGTAAAATAATGCCTCCCTACTCTTTATTCATATGTGTACTTCCGTATATCTATTCCAAATAGTGGAGTCGAGTTAAACAAGCTTACTTTGTAATGGAATACGGTCATATTTGCATATTCGGTAATTTTATTTTTATAAATGTGTGTGGTATATGTAAAATGATACAGCGATCCATAGACAAAAAAAAAAAAAAACAAAAACAAACAAAACAAACTAAAAGGCAAATAAACGTCAACATACATTCTTCAACAAGTGACCAGGTTTTATACAATGTTATGGGCATACAATCGAAAGAAAATGAGGCTTCTAAGAGCCCGAATTGCTGACTTGGTAAAAATAAGACATTTTGATAATTATTTTTACATGTGCTGTAATCAGTTATGTTTGCTTATTTGTTAATCATATTAAGTGATATTTTTGAAGATCTTGTATAGATGATCAATTTTACTGTTTACAAAAAAAGTAAAATGACAAAAATACCGAACTCCACGGAATATTCAAAACGGAAAGTCCTTTATCAAGTGGCAAAATCAAAAGCTCAAACACACCAAATAATGCAAACGAATAGAAAACAACTGTCATATTCCTTACTCGGTACACGCATTTCTTTATGTAGAAAATGGTGGATTAAACCTGGTTTTATAGCTAGATAAACCTCTCACTTGTATGACAGTCGCATAGAATTTCAATATATTGACAACAATATGGGAGCAAATCAAACAGACATTTTAATAATTTATTAAAGGTTTCGAGATAACTGTCAAAATTATGAAATTAGTAAAAGAAATCGTCATTTAAGGGCAACAAATCCTACAAGACAACTTGGCCATCTTGACTTATTTGTCGATTTTCTTTTTTCTTTTTAAAGTTTCTGTCTATCTAAAATATTTTTTTTACAAAAATGCAAAATTTGGTTAAAACTCACTATTCAGTTGAAATAACTTCTATGAGGAGTCGCTTGACATCTTCAGTCATTTGACTTATTTGTAGATCACCAAAATCAGTAAAGACACGTCATTGTTACTTTTGGTTGATACATTCAACAATACCTACCGTTATCTTGATGATATTATTTGTTAAATAATCCAGAGTTCTCTAAATATACTACCGAAATTTACCCAAAGGAACTTACTTTAAATAAATCTAACATAAACAGCAGTAGTTGTCCTTTTCTAGATTTAGACATTTCAATTTTTAAAGGGAAACTCCATACTAAAATTTACGACAAAAGAGACGATTTTTCATTGCCTATTGTTAATTTTCCCTTTTTAGACGGCGATGTTCCTTTGGCTCCATCATACGGTGTTTATATATCCCAACTCGTTCGTTATGCCCGTGTGTGTAGTGATGTCTTAGATTTTAACGAACGTAATCAATGCATCACTGGTAAATTGTTAAGTCAGGGATTTCGTTACCATAAATTGCTTAAAACATTTACTAAATTCTTTCATAGATACAAAGATTTGATTAGTAAATTTGGCTGTACCTGTAGAAAACTTATTAAAAACGGTATTTCACCTAAATTTTACGGTAATATTGTACTAAAAGCGCGGAAATCACTATGTGATCCGTCTAAACTAATCGAACCTTAAAACAAACTTATTAGTAAAGGTTATCTTACCAATGTTGTAATTAGATCTTTGAATATAGTTTACATTGGCACAAATATCGATTTTGTCATCAGCAGATTAAAACATAACTAAATTTGTATTCTTTTCAAACGTTTTTTTTTTATGTATAAATACACATCCACGTTCATTTTCTATATAGAGATTACTCTATCTATATATTACATTATACATATTTATTAACAGGTTAACTCCTAACTATCCTACTGCCTGTCGATACTTTTATTTTGCCATTGCAAAAGTCATGTCTTCTTTGACTGTTCATGACGTTGAAACACTAAATCCCTGTGATGTGTTTTAGTTGATTATAGTCTCTGATGCATGATTTTTTTATTATTAATTGTTTTTGGCTTTTAACTAGCTTTCGGTAACTGCGAGTACTCTCAAATCGTACTTTCGTGTTAATTTGACCTGTTGATACAATTTGTAATGTATTTTTGTTCTTTAATGTTTGCTTATTCGGTGTTATATCTAGGCTCACTATTTTTAAAATATACCACCTTTGATAAGTGTTTAGTATGACGACAAATTTTCACTTTTGTTCTCTTACTAGAAACAACAAAATTATTTATTTTGTAAAAATTATTTCCGTACTCCATGTATACCTTACAACAAAATTATTTTTATTTACCCGTGTATGCTATTTTATTTGGCGGCATTTTGTCCAAGGTCATAGTTGTCTTTCTGATATTGTTAAACATCTAACCCCATTGTTTTATTAATTTTGTATTTACATTGTGTCATAGATCAAATTTATTCGTTCAGTGTATGTGGACTTGTTTTTGTTAATATGTCTTTTGATTGAGTTAAGCCATTTCAATTGATATTTTATAATGTGTCTTTCTTTGTTGTGATGTTACACTATTGTTTCAGGTAGGGTGAAAGTTGACGCCTATTAAAACGTTTAACCCGCTGCATTTGTTTGCACCTGTCCTAAGTCAGGAACCTGATATTCAGTGGTTGTCGTTTGTTGATGTGGTTCATAAGTGTTTCTCGTTTCTCATTTTTTATATAGATTAGACCGTTGGTTTTCCTGTTTGAATGGTTTTACACTACTCATTTTTGGGGCCCTTATAGCTTGCTGTTCGGTGTGAGCCAAGGCTCCGTATTAAAGGCCGTACTTTGACCTATAATGGTTTACTTTTACATATTGTGACTTGGATTGAGAGTTGTCTCATTGGCATTCATACCACATCTTCTTATATCTACTAATTGTTTTTATTATATGATTTATGCGTAAAAATATTGTTTTAAAGGTAATAACTCTTGTTAGGAAGCAACTGGCGATTTCAACGATATTGATATACTTGGAAATCTTATTTTACTGAACATTATTTATAGGTACAGTTTCTCTCTTTTTATTCTGGTTTCTGCAAAAACGGTCAAAACTTACTTTTAGGGCTATAACTCATAAATGGTTTCAATTGACAATTATACCATATTACCTCATTTATTAATCTTATTTCGCTGAATTATTTTGCTTTTTATATTTTATCTCTATTTTTCAAATTTCCGCAAAAAAGGTAAAAATTGTCTTTCAGGGGCAATAACTCATATAAGGGGTCAATACATGATTTCGGTCATTGTGCCTAATTTGCAGGTTTTATTGTCATTTTTACTGTTTAAAAGTCTAACTATCTGTTATAGTTTTCAGGAATATAACCGAAATTTGCCAACAAAATATATTTCTGGGGCAATAACTTCAAAATGGATTGTCCTTTTTTTTTAAATTACACAGGAGATAGACCTTGATCTGCTGATAATTTTTTATCTAGTATATATTGCTATAAGATGTTTTAAGATACATGTATAAGACAAACACTGAATTTTAACCCTTCTAGATTTAAGCTACAGTGTCTGTGCTTGTTGGTGGATCGAATCCCGGATATACTTTTAAGACAAGATACATGTACCCTAAGGAATATTCCTGTAAAATTTGGTAACATGTGGCACAGTAGTTTTAGCGAAGAATATTTTATTTTAAAGTTTACGACGTCGGACAGACGACGACAACGGACACCAAGTGATGACAAAAGCTCACATGACCTTTTAGGTTAGGTGAGATAAAACGAATAAATATACAGCTGCAAAATTAAAAAAAAAGTGCACAGGAGGGTTATAATTTTTCTTTAAATTAATGACCTCCACTAGAGTTAGAGGATTCGTGGATACAATTATTATGCTGACGAACGAACAATCGGATAAAACATTCACCAAAGTACAGATTTCTCCTCATCACTACCGTTGACTGAAGATGGAATTAACCTAACATTGAACTCAACTGATATTCTTGCTTTTAAATAACAAAATACACCAATGTTGTCAGTATTAATATAATAATAACATAATTTGTGCATGTCTTTATTTCCGAATATAACAAAGTGAGATCAGTATGGCACCATTTTCACTTACTATTACAATTGTTTTTTTTTCAGATGTATTTTATCTGAAAATTACGAAACAACAGTAAACAATGTGTGACTATTTAATGGTTGCGTCTATAGACCTTGGAACAGCCTATTCTGGGTATGCCTTTTCTCTTAGGAGTGATTTCAAACGTGATCCACTAAGGATTCATTCTAACCAGACCTGGAATGCAGGTAATGCACAACTAATGTCACTGAAGACACCTACCTGTATTCTTCTCGACAGTAGCAGAAAGATAAAATCCTTTGGATATGAAGCGGAAAGTGATTATTCACAGTTAGAAGAAGACAATGAAAAACAAGAAGATTATTACTTCTTTCATCGTTTCAAAATGATACTGTATGAAAATGAGGTAATGACATATAGAATACAATTATTTTTTTTCATTTGTTCATACTTGCACCACATACTTTGTAAAGCTGATATATATATATTTTTGAAATGAATATAATTTATAAACACTTACAAAACTATATATTACACGCATATTTGAAATTCAAATAGATATAAGAAGATGTGGTATGAGTGCCAATGAGACAACTCTCCATCCAAGTCAAAATTTATAAAAGTAAACCATTATAGGTCACAGTACGGTCTTGAACACGGAGCCTTGGCTCACACCGAACAGTAAGCTATAAAGGGCCCCAAAAATTACTAGTGTAAAACCATTCAAACGGGAAAACCAACGGTCTAATCTATATAAAAAAACGAGAAACGAGAAACACTTATGAACCACATCAACAAACGACAACTACTGAACATCAGATTCCTGACTTAGGACAGGTGCAAACAAATGCAGCGGGTTTAAACTTTTTAATGGTACCAAACCTTCACCCTTTTTCTGAAACAATAGTGTAACATCACAACATACATGTAGAAAGACACACTATAAAATATCAACTGAAATAGCTTAACTCAATCAAAGGACATATTAACACCATTGAACATACACTTAACAAATAAATTTGACCTATGACACAATGTAAATACAAAATAAATAAACTAAGGGAAGAATAATAAAAGTAACATGTTATATCGGTAAGAAATGTTAAACAATTAAAGAAAAACAATATGCTCGAACAAAAATATCAGCCACTACATTTGACCTTATAATTTGATTTTTTACATGACCAAACATAAAATGATGCAACTTCTGTGCATTACGATGACAATTGGATGACAGAATGTGTATTAAGATTTAAGCACGTGCTTTTGCTATGTAAGTGGTCGTTTTGACCTTGCTGTAAGGGGTAGGCAATATACTTGTAGTTATCGTCGACGACATTTTATTTTTGTGTTGCCGAAATGGACCAATATCAACGTATACATTGTTTCATTTATACAAATTGTTTTCCAAGTATTTCAATTGTTTTTGACTCCATATCCTTTTTTCAATGATATCGATATTCTTCAAAGGGATAGATTTGATTTTATACAGTACATTAAAAAGCATGACTTTTTTAAAAACAATTTTATCCTTAAAACAGACGATACAAGTATATTGATTTTAAAAACGAAAGGAACTTTTAAAATGTATTCTTGTAAGATAAGAGCATCATATTTCCTAACGTCGAATTACATCTGATACTTGTACTATCTTTTCAGAATCTAAAACAACAAAGACTTAAGGATGTAACAGGGAAAACTCTTGCCGCTTCAGAAGTTTTTTCAAAATTTATCAAAGCACTAAAAGACCATTTATTGACTCAGATCATTGAAAAGGGCAAAACCATAAAGCCACATGAAATACGATGGGTATTAACTGTTCCAACGATATGGACGGATGCATCTAAACAGTTCATGCGGAAATGTGCACAACAGGTATATTAAACTAAACATCTTAGTACGTGGGAATGTGCACATCAAGTATATTAATCTAAGCATCTCACGTGGGTATTAGCATATCAAGTATAAACTAAACATTTCACGTTCGAATGTGCACATCAGGTATAAACTAAGCATCTAACATGGTTATTTGCATATCAGGTAAAAACTAAACATATCACGTGGGAGTGAGCACAACAGGTATAAACTAAACATCTAATGTAGGAAGTGCACATCAGGTATAAACTAAGCATCTCACGTGAGAATGTGCACATCATGTATAAACTAAGCGTGGGAATGTGCACATGAGGTATAAACTAAGCACCTAACATGGGAATGTGCACATCAAGTATAAACTAAGCATCTCACGTGGGTATGTGCATATCCGGAAAAACTAAAAATCTGATGTGGGAATGTGCACATCAGGTATAAACTAAGCATCTCACATGGGAATGTGCACGTCAGGTTTAAACTAAGCATTTCTCGTGGGAATGTGTACACCAGGTATAAACTAAGCATCTAAGATCGGAATGTGCACATCAGGTATAAAACAAGCATCTCATGTGGGAATGTGCAAATCAGGTATAAACTTAGCATCTCGCGTGGAAATATGCACATCAGCTATAAACTAAACATCTCACGTGGGAATGTGCACATCAGGTATAAAATAAGCATCTCGCGTGGAAATGTGCACATCAGGTATTAACTTAGAATTTCACGTGGGAATGTGCACATCAGGTATAAACTAAGCGTGGGAATGTGCATATCAAGTATAAATTAAGCACCTTACATGGGAATGTGCACATCAAGTATAAATTAAGCACCTCACATGGGTATGTGCATATCTGGTAAAAACTAAACATCTCATGTGGGAATGTGCACATCAGGTATAAACTAAGTATCGCACATCGGAATATGCACATCAGGTAAAAACTAATCATCTTGCTTGGAAATGTTCGCATCAGGTATTAACTAAGCACTTCACATTGGAATGAGCACATCAGGTATAAATTAATCTTCTCAAGTGGGTATGTGCACATCAAGCGTAAAGTAAACATCTCACGTGGGCATGTGCGCATCAGGCATAAACTGAACATCCCACGTGAGAATATGCATATCAGATATAAACTAAGCATCTCACGTGGGTATGTGCATATCAGATATAAACTTAGCATCATACGTGGGAATGTGCACATCAGGTATAAACTAAGCATCTCACGTGGGAATATGTTTATCAGGTATAAACTAAGCATCTCACGTGGGAATGTGCACATCAGGCATAAACCAAACATCTCACATGGGAATGTGCACATCAGGTACAAACAAAACAGTTCACGCGGAATCGAAATGGGAAATGAAATTCTTTTATTGCTTTTAAAAAATTGAAATGAACTGTGCCAATTATATTTCCACTATGCGAAAAGTCAAAAAAATTTAAAATAGCTATTCCAAACGCTGCTGTTAATAGATACATATTTGAAAACTTTCAAAATCACATACTATACGTCGTAAAACTGTTTAAAATCTATATCTTACGTTGTCTGTACGTTTACTGTACAGGGCAAACAGATGTTTTTAGTGAAAATTCGAAATATTCTATATTCTCTCAAATATATAACATGCGATATAGAAGATTTGTAAATTAAACAGCAACTCTACGATCAGGCATCCCCTCCTCTCCAAAACTACAACTTTGGGTCAAATTTCTCTGTAATATGTCAAGCCCTAAATCGCTCCGGGTCGAAAAAAGTTATGAATTAATATAATAATTAAATAGCTGCCATCATCACCAAATTTCCCGAAGGTCAAATATTATATAACTAAAAACAATTACTGACAACATCCTGGTCGTTAAAGACAGGTACGTGATCATGTGGCGATATTTAATATTTTCTGAGAATTCAACCTTCTCCATTGCTAAAAAAAAAAAAAAAATTACGACGAGTGGTACAACGTCTTCTGAAACAGTTATGTTCTAGTGTAACAGTAAACCAGATCATGAAGGTGTCATTAAAGGCAGGACATCTTTTTTTTTTTTCATTAAGAACCCTTGGTTCAGTAGCTTCCTTTTAATCAGTCACCGTGCCACCCGATGGTCGAGTGGTACGTTGATAGTAAACAGGTATATTCATAGTTAAAATATGGCATATTGGTATACATATGGTACAAATAACCGATATATATTGGAAAATCGAGGATTTGTGAAAATGAAGGGGAGAGACTATGGGGCTCAACATATTTGTCCTGTCCTTACGAACCATATGGAACGACTCCTATAATATTTACACTAGATACACATTTTTTTAAATATTTTGAAACAATTTTAAATATTTCAAAAAATATTTGTATCCGAAAATTGATTAAGCAAACTGGGAAAATGGAGAATTTTGCAGGAAAGTGTGAATCTATCAATGATTTTTCTATGTCCATCTATAATTATCGCAATGCAACACGTACAGCGTATCTTTGGAACTAAAATCTCCTACTTCCAATTAAGTGTGATTAATTTATTACTGTTGCATTGACTGGGCACAACATCACATCAGCATGTTGTTTTCACAATTACTATGGCAACCAATGTTGCTTGAAGGTAGCGAGGATGTAAGTAATTTTGAAAGAAATGAAGTATATTATATGATAGAAAAAAAAATAAGCTTTGTTAAGCATACAGTGATTTAAAGGTTTTCGTGATCAATAAAAATGCTCTACATTTTACTTAAGGCCATTTAATTTTTTTTAGCTTATTTATAAATGTCCGTATTCATAAAAACAAATTGCTTTCACTTAAATACTTCTACTAAAGGTTTGCCAGAATGTTATATGACATATTTCTTTATATACTGCAGGCTGGTATAGATGAAGAAAAGCTTGTAATTGCCTTGGAACCGGAGGCAGCCTCAATTTTCTGTCAATATCAAGAAGATAAACGAGCATCTAATGAAAGAAGTTTACTTAATCGAACAGGACAGAAATATATGATCATTGATTTAGGAGGTAAATATTTGTATGCTATCCTATCCACAGTGTACAGGTGCAAGACATTTGACATTTAATAGTATTAGGAAAATAAAACGCGAAATTCGTTTGTATGTTTAGTTATATCATTTATCTATGATCATTGCAAGTCATTTAATTCTATTTTATCTTAACTTGTTTCCTTATATAATTTGGAGTAGATGGCCGACCTTTTTTTATTGTACCTCGGGTAAACTAGTGACGATGTGATTGGTTTAAAGCCATCACGTGGTGACCCCAAACAGAAAGAATTTTTTTTTACGGCGTATTATAACAGCCAAAGTGTGTGTGTGTATGTGCGTGTGTGTGTGTGTTATATTTGAGTTTTGGTTACTGTCCTATTGACGTATACATTATATATACCTCACATCTCTTTTTATTTTACTCATATAAACAGAAAGCAAGCGTTCGGATCCTAACCTCATACATAATCAAATAAATTTGATGATAATTTTTAGGGGGTACAGCTGATATAACAATCCACGAGACACTAACAAAGAGTGATGACAAATTTCCTTTATTAAAAGAACTACATCATGCTATCGGCGATGACTGTGGTGGCACACAAGTAGATAATGCCTTTATGGAAGTCCTGGGAGAAATTCTTGGACAAAAGTTGATAAAACTGATGAAGAAGAAACAGCCATCCGCCTACCTGGAGCTTCTGAGAGAATTTGAAACAGTTAAAAGAAGAGAAATTGCCAACAAGAATAACTTACGAATTCCTTTAGTGACAATTAATGAGCTGATAGAGGAACTAGAGGAGGATAATATAGATGATAAAATAAAAGTGTCCAAATATAAAACTAAAATAAAACGCAACAGAGAAACATTTTGTATTGATGCTGAATTAATGAAATCGTTCTTTGGACCCACAATAGACAGAATTGTATCTTTAGTGAAAGACACGAGTAAAATTAAGGCGATAAGAGACGTTTCTCTATTTTTGTTAGTTGGAGGATTTTCTGAATGTAAGTACGTGGTTCACGCTCTTAAAGAAGCATTACCAAACAAAACTTTCATTGTTCCTGAAGAGGCAGGTTTATCTGTACTAAAAGGAGCTGTAATATTTGGTCATAAAACAAGCATTATTGGATCAAGATTCATGATATACTCATATGGAACAAAAGTGTTTGAACCGTTTGACCCAGAATTGCATGAAATTTCAAGGAAGAAGAAGGCTGGAGGTCGGTATATTTGTACAAAGATATTTGATTTTATAGTGAGAAAAAACGAATCAGTCCCGGTAGGAACAACCATAAAAAGAGAATATGTGACGGACGACCTTCAGCAAAACTTTATGGACCTTGATTTGTACAAATCGGACTCCGGATTAACTAAATATATAGACGAAGAAGGTTGCTACAGAGTTTGTAAAGCGACAATAGACATACCGGACCCATCAGACGAACAACGGACCGTTGAAGTTGAATATTACTTTGGTGACACGGAAATAAGAATGACAGCTGTCGAAAGAGACAGTGGAAAATCCTGTAAAACTTTTTGGAAATTCATTTAGTTTATTTTATTGTAACATTAACTGCACAAACAACATTCCATAAACTGTGTAGAAATAGTTGCTGTCGCAATTCAGGTCCTTAGTTTATCTACATTTTAATTCTTATATTTAAAAAAAAACTAGTTGTCAACAGATTGGTTACTTGATCGGACCACGCTGGGTTACGTTTTGAATCTTATATTTTGGATCTTTTTGGTCCTACTATTGATCCACAATAATGTCTTGACTATTGTAAATTGGTGTATAATATACTTCAAATAGTCAATATTGCAATAATTATTGTATTGTGATAACATGCACCCCTGCTATCTGCATATTTTATACCCCAAAATAAGCCTTTAAACGTTAAAAGCTTTTCTATATTAGGTCAAATAGGAACAAATCATATCATAAGTAATAAAGATATAAAACTCGTCATAGATACCAGGCTTATAAAGAGTTTGGAGGTAGTGATCTCAACAGTTTTCAGAAAATTAAGAATTATTGTATTGAAGGGTGTGGATTACAACCTGAAAGAAAAAAGAGCATGTTATATTCGTTGTTTTTATTGTACAACACACATGTATAAGGAATAAGAACACATTGTCAAACCAAACTATCAGTACAATGAGGTCAACTACAGATTACAGTCAACTTTCACTAACACAATAGAAGGAGATGTGGTATGATTGCCAATGAGACAAATCTCCACCAGAAGCCAACTGACGTAGATGTAAGCAACTATTGTAGGTCACCATACTAACCTAAACAATAACAAAACCGGTATCGCATATCAAGCTACAAAAGGCTCCGACATAACAAAATGTAAAGCAAAACAATTTAAAGAGAAAAACAACGGAAAACTTCGCACATGTACAAGGTTTTACAGGTTCATTATAATGTTTATGCTTCGTAAACGGACAGTAAACGGTCGAGGTCTAACAATTCCAAAATGGCAGTAAATTATTGTAACTTCACTTAATGACAAATAATCAGTTTAAGAAGAAAATCTTTTTAAAATATAGCCGGACAGTTCACAATGTGCCATTATGCTACAATAGACTATATACCGGCACGTGTATTTACAAAATAACGCTATAGCTTCCCCTCATTCCGTATAAAGTTTACTTCATATGAATAAAGGAAAAGGTAAGCAAAAAAGAGGAGCCCATTTGGTTCCAATAGGGTTGCCAACTTTTAGTGAAAAACCACGTCGGTAATCCTTTTTTATGAAACAGATTTGAACTAATTTTTAGGGTAGATATTTTCATAATAGCTCTGAAGCCCGGCTTTGATTCTTGATGTTAACAATTTGAAAAGAGGCTTCGTGGAACAGTTGGCAGACCCAGCGATATAATATTGTTTGTAAGGACACTTATTTTGATTTTGTTTCCAGCACAGTGAAGGAAGATCAGTTCTTTATCTTTTTGGTTGATATTCCACAAGAACATAAAACATACCTCGTGGGAGTAAATTATGTGGAGCTTTCAATTGAATTGTCAATAAGTAACTTATCTTAATCAAACAGTTTATGTAATGTAATGTACAAACAAAAATTATTTTGTTCCGATGCTTTGTCTGCGGGAGCAACAGCATATTTGTCATGGAGGTAGACTGCTGTTGAGCAAAATTTGGGTTTTTGAATATATGTGTTGCATGAGTGTCCGAACACCCATTACATTTGTTATTTCTAATTTGTATCAAAGACGTCGACCTCACAGTCCTTTCCGAGTCGGTAAGTGTCTTCGTCTTCTTTTTCACGTTTAACCAATTTACTGGCATAATCCTCAACTGAATGTTATAGTATTTAGTTGCGTTCTAATTCATGGATTTAAGCCCTGTGGTTTATACGTTACGCCGGGATGTATTGTTGACCAGTAAATATAACGTACCCAGCCGGATTAGATATGAATGGGCAACTAGCAAAGGTAACATTACGTCCCACGGTACAGTGGATGCCCTCTTACTACATAAGACATTTTGGTGAATATGTTTATCACATCTATAGCATTGAAATTGATATAAAGCGCTTCATATTTTGACTTTCATCTAAATTTGACAGTGAAGGGTGGTTTAGAACTTTAATTTACAATTTGTCATTGTGAACTTTTTATTTAAATGTAACTGCATCATTGAGCGGCATCTGTATATTGATTTTATACATGTGTCTCACAGTTGATACGATATTCCAGTGCATGTGTCTCCTGTCATGTGGGAAGATACAGTCGGTATACTATTTTCCTGCAGACGATCAATTTAAATTGTACGCAAACCTTTAAGAAAATGGATAATATATCTTTTACGAACATTTTGCGTATTGAAGCTTGAATGCAGTATTTAAGATAAAGTAAAAATGCGTTGTACAAACGTAATTTAAAATAGCTGTCAGAAAGGGAGATAATCCACAAAACGAATTTGGTTCTGTTAATATTTTATTGATAATGACCAATATGCAGTTAAAAAGTGAATATGCAAACTTCATACTGTCCTATTTTATAAATATTAGGTGACTCATTAATTATTTTTTGGTCAAAGGAAAGTAAATTTTATGGTTATAAACGTAGAGTTTCAGAATCTCGTAACATACATGTATCACATAGGTTTGTAAAGTAAATAATGTGTCGCTTCAAAATAGCTCTCTAAAAAGTACAGGATTAAAATATATCTATTTAAAGACCTGAAAAGGAAGTGGAAGCATAGATTATACAATTTCGTGATTTTATTTAATGTCAGATATATGACAAATAAGTTGAGGTCATGATAATGTTGAATTTGCGTGTTAACTTAATTTTACAAGTTTTAATCTTTACTGCTGTTTCTCCTGGACTTCTCTGACTGAGCTGCATACATATACGGATTCTCATGTTCCAGTGATGTGTACAGCCAGTAAAAAAATAAATTTAATTTTGTACGCCAGAAATTGATTCGCTTAGCAATATTTATACCAATTTTACACAAAACTTTCAAAGCCTGCTTTTCTCAACGTTTACTATATGAAGAGAGAAATGATTACATTATATTAACCAGATTTTTTTTGTGTGTGAATGTATACTCAAAAGCCAATTTTTAATTGTTTGAAAGGGAGATGATTTTTTTGCCACTTGATTTTTCACTTTGTATGTAGAGTATCTGTTTCTAAAAATTTAAATGGTGATTCCCAAGGTTTATGTAATTATTGTAGTGAGATGTATTGATTGACATGAGCAATAGATATTTGTACAACAATGCAGAATACAATAAATTTTATTATGTCAATTAGGACGCCCTTTACTGAGCAAAATAGTCATTATCACATTGTACAATTAACAATATAAAATAATTTAAACTAAATAAAAACAACAAAATAATCGGTTATTAAAAAAACTAAGTGCTTATAAACAAAAACAAAAACGACAAAGAGTATAACCAATGCCGGAAAAGGAATCAGAGCTGTGAATGAGGGCGATAAATATTCCTTCATTAAAATTATTTCCAAAATTTTGTAACAGCAAATTTTAATAACACAACGGTACTGACTTTTCTGCAGCAGATCAGCATTATGACAATAAATGTCTCTTCTGTGACACTCTCCGTCAAAATATTTGAAAATCCAAAGCTTATTAAAAATAAAGAGCTTAATAAAGACAAAAAAGGACAAAAGGTATTTCAAAAGGTGCATATATAATAGGGGATTAAACCTGTCTATATGAGTGGACAGTATCAAATGACAGTCAGGTGTTTGGTTATTTTGCCATGTTCTGCATGGTTTTAATAAAAGGATGCTCAAAATCAAGGTATAACGATAGAATTTTCTGAAACTTAAACTTAATGCATTTACAATTTCAATTAAGAGTCCTTAAAACCAAAATACAATAATAAGACCAGACTATTTAAATATTTTAAATATTACACAATACAAAATGGGTGCAATTTGTCAACATAGAATTGTAATACACATATATGTTACTGAAATATGCTTTTCAAAATATGGACTTACTGGTTTGACATGCTGTCATTGTACTACATTAAATATTCGAAACTGAAAATATTGATACATCGCTGTGTAAATATTACATCATCACGATATGTTCAGCGGCAAATATTGCAATAGACTATAAAAATATGACCTAACTTCTTATGAAATCATTCCAATAAAATGTATATCATTTCGGTGTTTTAGACATACAAGCTCAAAATGTTAGTAAAGAAAAATGTGAAACTTGCGTTGTCAGTTATGTAGTCGTGTCCAGAAGACTATAAAGTTCAATCAAGTACATTTGATATACTATCTGTAAATATGGGTATCTATATATACAATTGGTCACACTTCAAATACGTAAACAAAACTCAGTGTCCTAGGTACATATGCCCAACGAGGACAAAGAAAAACTTCATCGCCAATAACTAGTAACCAATCAAAACAGATGTTCAATTTCAACCCCAATGACTATGTATGAGTAAAATAACTCAATACGTGCATTATATACAAAAAAGAATAGAAAAGTGAAATAATTAAACAAATTAAGTTTCAAACAAGTATTTGATAAATTCATTTAATTTTTAATTCCATAAATGATTTTCAAAGGAAAACTTTACATAATTTATATAAGTAAACATACAAAATGATCCCTGCTTCATTCCAGTATAAATTAAACTAAATTTCAATCGCGGATCCAGTTCATTCATGTATAGAACGGAGTAGCAAACACAAAAACGGGGCAGTCAAAAATGAGAAAAGGGTACACAAAAATACAAATTTTCGAACGTGCTTCTTCTATCCACTTCTTTTTTCATTATTTTTTGGATACAGATAGTTAAGATAAAATTCTTTCAGCATTACAAGTATCCAAATCGTTGCTTTTTCAAGATAATGCGAAGAATAGCAGAGAATGCAGAAATTTAGCAGTCAAGTTCTAACTTTAAATATAACTAACATTCGAAGTTTAACTCTAATTGTGATTCGAAACTCAACTCATAACTCAAACTTGTACTCTGGATTGAACTCTAACCTTAACTCGAAGCATTACTCGAACTGTAAATTGAACTATAACTCGATGGATAGCCACACCCAGGCACATAATACAAACGAAATCGAAATCGGATTTAAAATAGAAGTGATGTTTCTAAAATGGTGAAAAGGTTTTACCTCATGAAGTAATTTGATAACCACATCAAGGAATGACAAAACAATACCAAACACTGACACATAGTATTACATATTATGTAGTGTAAAATCCTTAAATTTTGGAACAACATTATGTAATGTTAAAACCTTGTAAAAATGTGGACCTCATATAGATTAACATTAAAACCATACCTCTAGTAGTGTCTACACAAAATTGAAATAGGATGAAGACTTTATCAATTAATACAACTGGCCGTATTACGAATTGACAAAACATCATTACGAAATAGCAATAGACTTGAGAATGGTAACGGGGAATCCACATCATGTAACGAAACAACTACATGTACATTACATTATCCCATATACACTCAAGTAATGTTAAAACCTCATTGACTCTGTTCTTGCATAGTTTTATGAGAATAAGCTATCTTTCTTACTATCTATCTACAATATCAAGTAATATCAAAACATCATTAAGTAATGTCAAAACCACAGTATGTAAAGACAAAATATCATAAAGTAAAATCAGGCAATAAATACACACCACGTACTGTCAGAGCTCCACATAAAACAGCTGTGGCTTTACATAGTATTTACAATTTACTCTAAGGAAGCATGCTCACATTTAGGTATTCAACAAAAACTAACGTTTCTCGTCAAATTTCTATTCTAATTCTAAACTTCAAAACAATATTCGGAAAACATTAACGTATTTACAATATTACATACAAGAAACTATGCAAAGAACTCTTTGAAAACCCAATGACCCTGTCAATCTACATTCTAATATTGCCTCATCTATTTTCTTGGCTACGCTTAAAATGAGTTTCTGGACTAGCAATTACCTCATCCCAAAATCTTCCTTATTCTTTGAATAAGAACTATCTAGGTAAAGAGTAGTTAATGTTTGATTTATCTGACATTGAAACATTACTTGCAGAAGTGCTAGCAGAAGAGATAGACACAGCTTTAGATGTATCCGTTGGCCTGTTAACTCTTGTTGTAGATGATGTAAAAATTGCTTTCACATGATTTCTAAATTCCGAACTTAAACAACAAGTTATAATAAAATTAGAAGGGATCAATACAGAGTACGATATATTAGAAGCTGTGATTATAGATCGGACATCGTTATTATTGATAATTTAGACACCAAACATAAGGTACAGGAAATCAAATGACATCGAAAATATCATAAGCAATCCTTGGAACAAAGTTAAAGACGTAATTGCGATGGTTGAGTAAGTTAATTGATTCTCTTTTCTCATCTTTACATTTGCTGACATTTTCTTTCTTGCAGCTGTTGATTTCTTCATTGCGATAACCAGTAAAATTTCAAAAATTAACAAAACTGTACATGGAATAACAAGGAAAATAAACATCTCCAACGTTTGAACTATTGCTAAGTACTCATAAAAGTTCATTTTAATCCATCCCGGAGCTCGCACTGCACATGCCTGCATTGTAGTATTCTCTTCAACGAACGCAGGTACTGTTATTCCGAAATAATCGTAGTGCACAAAGAAAATACCTTTCATCAAAAGGGATAGACCAAATAAACCACATATGCAGAATTTTATTATCTTTTTAGAACAGAACCGATCCGCTTTGAAAGGGTGTCCAACACAAATGTATCTCTGGACAGCAAGAAAAATTGTAATATAAAAAGACGTTGTTGTAAAAATTTTCGGAAAAACTTCCGTCATGTAATGGTAAGCACGGCACCATTTGTAAGGTAGATAGTACAAATGTTTTCGAATGGCAAAGAAATAAACCCACATTATACTTGGAAACAAAGGACCAATACTGTCACAAATAGCTATAGCTATTAAACAGAGGTGGGTTTTCGAATTCATACTGTTTTTGATAAATACGAAAATCATGAATGCATACATGGCAATATTGAAAACAGTCAAGATGGGAATGCCGTAAGCATTTATAACAATTTCAAATCCATGTTGGTACCATTGTCTAAAATCTACGACGATAATTTGTTCAGGTGTTGTAACATTTGACATATCCATTTTAACTGCCGTTGACGTTGTAGAGGATACATTTGACGGGTTAGTGAATAAGTTTGACGGTACTATTGACGTTGCAGCGGAAGGATTTGAGGAAGTAGTGAATGAGTGATTATGCTGGGTAATGAATAAGTTTGACGGTAAAGTCTTATTAAGGTCTATGGTGAGACTAAGTGGTGTTGACAAATTTGCCATGTCAGGCTAGTAAATTAGTCACATAAAACTACAAAACTTTCCAACACATGGTTATGATCTTGGTTTCCACTGTGTTCGTTCACAATTAAATAATCCAAAAGTCGTTAGTTATGTTTCCAATAACGTTTTTTGAACCTTAGTCTGAGTATGAAAGCCTTTTCCAGTGAAACAAATCGGTAAAATAATTTCACTTTTATACTTGAAATCATTTTACCTCTAATTAAATATTAATAAGATCTTTAATTTACATTTAAAATCAATTCTGTAAATTTAAATGTATACTATTTAAATGCGGTAAACAGTAGTAGTAGTACTTTCTAGATGGGGTTACTAAACATAAACCATTCACTAATCCTGGAGATATTAATGCTATATTTTCCACTAATTTCCGAGACATTCAAAATCAGTTCATCCAAAAGTAATCAATAAAATTCAGTTATAAGCAAAACAAAAATGTAGTCATCATATAACAAGACAAAGTGACATATAACTGTTCCTTTTACAACGAACTCAAACGTTTCACTTTTAAAATCATAAAAAAAATTACTTGGTAAATGTGTTACGTGACGTTTGAGTTACGAGGATGGCATATATAAACATAACAAGTAATTCTTAGGCAGTATTCCTTGGTCAAAAACAATAAGCTTAAAATATAAGCTTATGACCTTTACTTAAGCTCAATACATGTGGTAATAAAAATCAAAGTTTTTTTAAGAGTTTAAGTATTGAAATAAACAGGCATATACAATCATTATCGAGATATTTCATGTACCTGTCAATGAGAATGTGTCAGTAAAGAAAGTATTATTCCGCTAGCAGTAGATTGCTAAAGTTTTAATTCCTCTACGTACAAAATGTATTAACAAAACACTGATATCCAAAGTAAATTTCAAAAGGGGACTTCCATTAAAACTGACAAAACTAAACGCACACGACTATATCAACCAGCCGAAAGATTGCAAAGTTGACCTACCACGGTTTTTGCTGTTGTTATTAGATATTCAAACTCCAACATGTATATTATTTCTGTGCATAACAGTGACTTTAAGCTGAAATAAAGTTGGCAAGATGTAATCTTTTATACATCGAAAACCATGTGTATTTATTCACCTTTTACTAGAGGTAGAATTATTTTATTCAGTTAATGTATAGCAAGTACATATATAAAGAGTCGTACACATCAGAATCGTAGGAATATGTTAGGCAATACAACACTGTGCTAAGACAGGCTAGGCGTCTCCCTCTATGGATTCGTCTTTCATCATGATTCAAAAGCAGCATTATACTCCCTAATTGTGTAAGGACCTCATTAATCATGCACGTACAACTTTGAACATTAAATAATAGTAATTATTAAATATACTCAGTTATATTAAATATACTAATATACTTATGCATATGCCTCAATTGTCGTTACCACAATCCCGCCCCCTTTTCCCCGAATGTGACGAACCGAATAAGACTTATCACCAGGTTTTACTTACATGAACAACACCACGGGTTCCACATGTGGAGCAGGATCTGCTTATCCTTCCCGGACCTGAGATAATACCCCGTTTTTTGGTGGGGTTCGTTTTGCTCAGTCTTTAGTTTTTTATGTTGTGTTTTGTGTACTGTTGTTTGTCTTTTAGTCTTTTTTTGCCATGGCGTTGTCTTTTTTTTTGACCTATGAGTTTGAATGTCCTTTGGTATCTTTCACCTTTCTCTTAGTAATTATTATATATAAAATTTACTTAGTAATAATTAAATACACTAATTATCAAATATACTTAGTAATTATTAAATACACTAATTATTAAATATACTTAGTAATTATTAAATATACTTAGTAATTATTAGATATACTTAGTAATTATTAAATATACTTAGTAATTATTAGATATACTTAGTAATTATTAAATATACTTAATAATTCATGAAAATACTTAAAGATGAATATGTAAATTGTGGAAATGAAATAGGTGTTTGACTGTGTTAAATTTTGCAATGCTTGAAACATATCTTCAAAATCAAGCCTTTCTTTCCTGCAAATTCGACTAAATGCGGGTTGTGTCTGTTCGTTTTGCTATGAGGTTGTCTTTCTTCACCGAGATATGGTTTATGATTGCCCAACTTGGTATGTCTTTTCCATTTTTGCAATCTATATTCTTTTATTTTCATATACAGTTTTCGTTATTTGTGGTGTTTAGTCTTTGTTCATGTAATTTTGTTAAGTTAAACGAAGGAATTTTCCACCAAATAATTTATACAATGTTTCAACTTTTACCTTGTTCTTGAAAATACCAATATCAGATTAAAACTCTAAACTTCGTTAAAGGTTATATTACAGCTGATAAATAATTCATGTATTAATTTTGATATTGCTGATGATATCAATCCACCAAATTAATCTTGTAAATATTTCAATCTTATAGAGATTCATGTTTCTAAATTTGGTACAGACATAATTATGTTTAATATTTAATATATTCATTTGGCTTAGTCTCAGGCGCAGATTAAAGTTCTATCAGAAATATAGAGTTTAAAACTCGCTGAAATCGAAATCATATCCATACGAAGGTAACTTTTAAGATTTTTCAGTACAGACAACGTACTAACATTTAATAGTATTTTTATAGAATATAGTAAAATTCTGTGGATACCAACAAGACATTAATTGAAATTAACTCAACATTTCTCCATGTCTTTTCATTATTATACTGACAATCTTTTTCAATTTTTATTGAAGTATTTTATTTTCCTCCTAATTTGGTAAACAGCTCCGGTGGTCTCTTGGTAGCATCATTTTGTAATTGTATGAAAATTTATTATGAAATTGGTACAGCAAAAGACCGGAATTCCATGACTTTTTCCGATTCTCTTGTTTTAAGGAAATAATCTGTATGAACTGTGAATTTGATATGGAAAACATGCGTTACGTTATTCTCCGTTAAAAGCCCATTTTATGACGCTGATTTGTCTCACCGTAAGAAAGCAAAACTAACGACTTCGAATTATATACCCGTAGCTTGTTATACTTGTATCTGAGATTTTTTTACTTCTTTATTATCTATATTTTTAATTTTTATAAAGTTGAGTACATATTGCACAGCGATAGTCAGTACTGAGTGATCGTACCGGCCGTCGAAATGTTTTCTTCGTAAACCTGTAATTTCCGTCAGGACAAACTATTTAGCACAACATAGAGTGTGATACCGGTATAAGTTAAATTTGATTATAAGGTTACCATAAATAATTTTGTTTATAACAATGGTCATTTATTCCAAACCATATCAGTCTGGAAAACTAAGCAAAGTTGAAAACTGCAGAGATTTGTTAAGCATGTAACCTCCGTGGAATGGTCTATTCTAAACAAACACCAATTAATTATTTTGAAAAGTTTTTGCATCCAACAGATCGATATCGGTGTCAACATTCAATTTTAGTACAACTTCTATCTTCAGATACATGTATTATGTTTTATAAATGACGAAATCATCGAAATGTAACCTCCGTGGGATGTAATCTCCGTTGACGTTTTGGTAAATAGTGCTTTCTATCACGTCCGCACTTCTATCGAGTATGGCATGCTAAATAAACATATAAGATCATTATTACGGATGGCGAATATATGTATAACTTACAGATCAATAACATACATTATTATTCAGACGACATAAGAAGACACCATGTGACAATTTTAATTAATCAATTGTTTAAGTGCAACAGAGTTGCTTTTTTCTCAGATCCAGAAAAAAAAAATCGAACTGGATGTTTTTATATCAATATTAATGCAAGTAAATAATTTTAACCCGTTTTAAATATTCAAGATATGAAACTTTTATTATTAATATAAATTTGATACCGAATTTAATACGATTTAACAATCATGCAAGTAGCCATAAAAATTGCTCTGCCTAATGAGTTTTATATCATGTTGCACAGGGAGAGAAATGAAATTACGACGTCGACTGAGAGGGCATGACAAAAATGCTTATTCTGTTCTTGTGTTCAGATCCAGCATATGAAAATTTCATGTTGTATCATAATTTTGACATGCTGAAGAAAATTCTTTAATTTGTCCAAATTTAGAAGAAATATACTTTTTTCTCATTATTGGCTTCGCAGACAATAATTCGCCGACATGTTTTCCGTATGCAGTTACCTCAGCGTGACCTTTCTCGTAAAAATCCGGTGATCGCAATACGCAAGTGCGAAGGGGAAAACCAAATTGGCAGAGAGAGTCAACAAACGTAAACATCGCTCCGTCATCGAAATAAGCTATATCTTATTGTACATGTTATACATGTGCATACCTCAATATCCATGCTTCTTTGTTGATTCTTTACAAAGGTGACAATCGGTAAACTTCGGCTTCAAAACACAACCATTAATTAGCTGCCATATTTCACAACAACACTGACCGAGTGAAATATTTTTTTGACAATTATACGATATGGATGCGTAAAAAATGACAAAATCGTGCACAGAAGACTAAGTTTATGATATATGCATGGTTCAAGAATTGGATTAACATTATTTTTCACCAGTCACTCGTTTCATATGACTTTAATTTCAACTTACAAGAAAAAGTTTATGTGAATTAATAAAGATAACAAAACACCGTAAAAGAAATGATTTCAACGGTTTTATTATTTTTGGTATTGAAATGCACGCTATCAGATAACGACGTCAAAGGAAATAAAATGACGTTAAATGTATTTTTTGACATTTTTTCATCTAAATTGTCTCGATCATTACAAATTAACGGTAGCATATTACATGCTGAAATTTATATGGTGGATAGAATGTGCTATGAGGATGTTCCATGTTCTTTATTTATAAGTTTTGCTACAATTTATATTTTATCATTTTTACTCGGACGTTGGGCGCTTTACCGGAGAACCAGTGCTAAATGCCTACAAAATAGAGGGAAAGTTGAAAATTCCACAGCTATGTTATGTGCGTCCTCAAGTGTTAA
Organism: Mytilus californianus; assembly: GCF_021869535.1. Lineage (NCBI taxonomy): Eukaryota > Metazoa > Mollusca > Bivalvia > Mytilida > Mytilidae > Mytilus > Mytilus californianus. Next base: position 21,661,526 of record NW_026262679.1, on the reverse strand, counting down.
AACTCGCATTAGTACGAATAACACAGTATATATAGTACCAGAAAATTTATCGAGGTTGCATGCATGATTAATTCGTACAGAATAGTATATACTAAAGTCTTTTTCTGACTGTCCGTCAATGAATGAATGAATGAAGAGTAAATGATAGTAAATATATTGTAAACATAGCGTAAAGTATAGTAAAACTTACTAACTTTACTCTTTTGATAAATTGATATGGTAACACAATCATACCACATCTTCTTATTTTTACATTATTACATACTAGTATAGAAAACAAACAAACATCATAATTTAAAAAAAAAAATAATGTAAGTGCATGCTATAAAGTATTTATATTCCATTTAAACTTAGTTCAAAGATAAGTGCAATAAGTTATACGTAAAGCATTCGAAAAGTGTGTTCTCCCTATTTCGAAAAGTTCCCGTTTAAAATAAATTTTAACACAATAGGTTTGTTTTACAATAACATCTATTTGACTCATATATTGCATTTCTTTCGACGGACAATTTTCAGTTCGTGTTAACATTGCTTTTCATGAATTTGTGGTTTCAAAACAAAATAAAACCGGGTCCTACACAAAGACAAAACCGGGTCCTTCCATTTTAACATGACCCATTACTTTCGTTCCATGCACAGAAATACAAATATTGAGGTGCTGAAAGTGACAAATTTGCAATATACGTGTTAATTTCTTTCTGTCCGTGCCTTTCTTTCCGTACAATGTGCACAATTTAAAGAGAAATTAAACAAATTCGATGCAATGTTCACTCAATTCACCATTTTCATGTGCCTTTATACTTATGTCTCCATTAATCTATAACGGTTGTAGAAAATATTACATCTAACAATCGAAAATAGTTATATGTGTATGTATATTCTTCAATATCATAAAAATAACAAATAAATAAACAGAAATCCTACCTTTTCTCTGTCTGTTGATGGTCCGTCACCGTACCGGATATTAAATACTATTGAGTCCAAACATTTTTTGCCGGAGTAGTTTAGACACAGTGAGGTTAAGCAGTGGCGAATCCAGGGGGGGTTGGGTTAACGATCAATGCATTTGAATAGGGACATATAGTTGGAACCCCCCTTTATCCTTGGTAAGCAACCCCCCTCCCCCCCCCCCCCCCCTTCCCCGTTTATAAATGGCAGGATCCGCCCCTGTTAAGCTCATGCTCTCTGTTTACCGAAGCTGTCCTAGGATCTGTCCTAAGAACTATCTTAGGAATAAATTAGTATAACTTTATGACCGACTTACGACATGTTTGAGCATGCACATCGAAGCTATCTTAGGAATAGCTTAGCTAGGATGTCTTAACCGCTGTCATAAGTGTTAGCGTAAAGAAAAATAGGATATCAAAAATTAAAAATGCATTGAATTCACAAGTATTAATAATTATAAGATTAAAAATTAGAAATATTATTAGTATTGTTATTCAGATTTATCCAGAGACATATATACACATAATTTTATGTGTATATACGACTCTGTTTTATCCAAATAATTGTACATTCAAACTTAATGAAACAAAAACAAAAACACAAACACAAACACAAAAAATGTAATAATGTTTTATATAATAATTGAACAAATTATTTGTAAATAGTGACACCTAATACATATAATCGGTCACTATCATTATATATTTTTGAGCGAGTTCAATTCGAAGTTTCACGGTTTTATACTGTACATAGTTCAAACGAAAAACTCGTGCATCTTTCATATAAAAACGGAGTACATAAAATATTTTTTTACGGTTTTATACTTTACATAATTCAAACGAAAAACTCGTGCATCTTTCATATAAACACGGAGTACATAGAATATTTTTTACGGATCACAGGCACTTGCGGAATACACCCTTTTTTCTGAATTTTTATTTGTTTGTGTTTAAACTTTTTTCAAAGTAAATATTCTTTTTTTATGTCATTCTAATATTCATTTATTTAATGTGATTTATTTATATATGATGCCACTCTACTCTTTTCCACGTGGAAAATAAAATTACAGGGGCATTATATATATACGACTGTAATTGTAAATTACTTAAATGTATTTTGGACAAGAGCAAGAACACATTAAATAAGTGAAAATATGTTATATTAAAAATATTAAAGACTATGTACTTAGTAAAAATCAAAACACACAAAAATTATATTTAGAAAAAAAGGGGAGTCATTCCGCGGTATGGGCCTGTGTTACGAATAGTCCATAAGCGGTCTATTGCTACAAAAATTATTTATATTGCTCCCTAAATAAACATCTATAGGTGAAGGTCGTATTTGTTTACAAATTAGCAATCATAGAATATATCATAAATCGGGACCATCTTAAGACACCTTAATAGGTGTCCTAAAGTTAAGTCGATTCCTATGACTTTTCCTAAGTTACGACATGTTGGATAAACCCACTTTGGACAAAGTTGCATCCTAGGATGATCTTAGGACATATCCTAGTCTTAAGAGCGCTTGGATTAATAGGCCCCCAGTGGCCTTGTTATCTTGGAGGTCAAGTTATATTTACTCTTTAGTGAAGACAGGTCTTACATATATGGTTATATATATAAACATCCATATTTTTCTTTAGTTATGAACAGAAAGCGCTATACATTTAACACAAATGTTTCCCCTCTTTAAATGACCATCGAAGTACTGCTTGTATATAAATATAAATATAATACTATTTTCTAATTGAGGTTTTTTAAAAGGTGTTGTAGAAAATGAGGTTGGTGGTCAATTTACGTTTTTATTAAGAAATCACACGCTTCAATCTATTGAAGTAAATCAATGATAAAAAAAAAAATTTCTGATGATAAATATAAGAAAAAAAGATGTGGTATGATTGCCATTATGACAACTATCCGCCAGAGACCAAATGACGTAGATGTAAGCATTTGTGGGTCACAGAAAAAGCCTTCAACGTTGAGCAAAACCTATACAGTCTTATCAGGTCACGCATTGCTTTTAAGAATCAAGATAACGCGTTGCCTGATCTTTTGAAAATATTCTTTACCTTTTCAAGGAAAGCATCACATCCATTTTACTGTACTTTTAAAAGATTTAGTTTCAAATGTATCATGAGTTTTTGGAATCTGACCATTGTAGATCCAAAACGTGGGTTTTCTTAAATGATTCACATAAGGTTCTGTTTTGCCTTTTGAGTTTTCTTCAAAAGTACTGCATTTTTTCTCTAGCTTATAATTAGTGCACAGTATTATAAGGTTTTTTGACAGATATTAAATTTCTTTTTTTCAGATTTTAAACGCCTGTTGATAATACAATGGATATTTTCACAGATTTTGCAGTTGAATTGTATTTAATTTCTGTCACGGAATGCTTGACCACCGTTCCAAAAAATGTACTTATTCTTTCACGATTTTTGTTCTCGATAAACCGAATGACAGCCGTGAGTTAGGCCTTGTAACTGAATGCGTTTTAGGATTTTGTCAAGATGCATGGGTATCTCATGGAAGAACTTTGAAGTCTGCCTCATATGAGTAAAGGAACATGTTAGGGAGAACAAGAGCACGTTTTGTTTCCACATAGATATAAGAAGATGTGGTATGAGTGCCAATGAGACAACTCTCCATCCAAGTCAAAATTTATAAAAGTAAACCATTATAGGTCACAGTACGGTCTTCAACACGGGGCCTTGGCTCACACCGAACAGTAAGCTATAAAGAGCTCCAAAAATTACTAGTGTAAAACCATTCAAACGGGAAAACCAACGGTCTAATCTATATAAAAAACGAGAAACGAGAAACGAGAAACACTTATGAACCACATCAACAAACGACAACTACTGAACATCAGATTCCTGACTTAGGACAGGTGCAAACAAATGCAGCGGATTTAAACGTTTTAATGGTACCAAACCTTCACCCTTTTTCTGAAACAATAGTGTAACATCACAACATAGAAAAACACACTATAAAATATCAACTGAAATAGCTTAACTCAATCAAAGGATATATTAACACCATTGAACATACACTGAACAAATAAATTTGACCTATGACACAATGTAAATACAAAATAAATAAACTAAGGGAAGAATAATAAAAGTAACATGTTATATCGGTAAGAAATGTTAAACAATTAAAGAAAAACAATATGCTCGAACAAAAATATCAGCCATTTGCAATAACTTTAAACACAGGTAAATGAAAATAATTTTGTTGTTAGGTATATGTGTACAGTACCAATAGAGAAAGGAAATATTTTTACAAAATAAATAATTTTGATGTTCATAGTACGAATAGAAAATTTATAGTTATACCAAACACTTATCAAAGCTGGTATATAGACCAGATATAACCCTGAATAACATTAAATAACAAAAAAGCAATACGATTAGTATCAACAGGTCAAATAAACAAGAAAGTACGATTTGAGAGTACTCGCAGTTACTGACAGCTAGTTAAAAGTAAAAGCCAAAACAATTAATAATAAAAAATCATGCATCAGAGACTAAAATCAACTAAAACACATCCCAGGGATTTAGTATTTTAACGTCATGGACAGTCAAAGAAGACATGACTAGTGCAATGCCAAAAATAAATGTATCGACAGACAGTAGGATAGTTAGGAGTTTAACCTCTTTATAGATCAAAACGAACGTGGGTGTGTCTTTATACATCCCGTTTGAAAACAAATACAAATTTAGTTATGTTTTAATTTGCTGATGACAAAATCGATATTAGTGCCAATGTAAACTATATTCAAAGATCTAATTACAACATTGGTAAGATAACCTTTACTAATAAGTTTGTTTAAAGGTTCGATGAGTTTACACGGATCACATAGTGATTTCCGCGCTTTAAGTACAATATTACCGTAAAATTTAGGATGTCAATTAAACGTTAAACATATGTTGTCAATTAAATGCAAATATATTAAAACAGCTGTTTACTTGGAGTTGCAATTACGAATTTTGTGCAATTATGTTTCGTGTATATTTGCGTTCATTCGTTCCATTATGATTTATAATGTTACATTTTGATGACAAAACATCACTTATAATTTATCTAATCGCCTTGCGCAATCGTGACTTAATGTGTTCTTTGGTCCCTAGCTGAATATTTGAATTCTTGATTTTTTTTGTCAAAGATGAAAAAAAAAATACTAAAAAATTCATGTTTTTAGTTTCAATTTTCCAAGTATAACCTTTAAACTGGCATGAACCATTTTTCTTGCAACGTTTGAACTGGCATGAACTATTTTTTTTTATACTCATTATAACACCATGCTACTATTAAAAAACACCTCAAAACGCAAAAAGGCGAAAAGGCAAAATCGTTTTCACCTTCGTGGTTTCACTGTCGCATTATTGCTTTCGAATTTTTGCGTTTTGTCCTTTTCAAATATCAAAACCAAAACGCAAAATTACCGCATTCGGCCTCAATAAATATTACTCATTCTTTATGTGAAGAAACAGAGTTATTCATTGAGAGCACTTGCTAAGGATTCGTCCTCTTTGAACATGTGTTATTGATGACCTTATATCTCAAATTCTTCAAGTGTATTGAGTTTCAATTTATCATCATTTTAGTAAGCTATGTTCTAAGGAAACATAGAACCAATTTTCATTAGATAAAATCATAATTTGGTTACTAGTACCTGTTCGAATTCGGAAGAGAGATTTAATAGTGACAAATTATGCATATACAGAACACTCTTCTCCACAAAAACTAGAATATTTCAAGTTGAAATTCAGTAAAATGTCTAAACAGCTCCAGCTTGAAAATAATGGTTAACGCGTTTTTTTTAAAATTTAAACGTAAAATTTGTGAAAAGTGAAATGTTGTATATAACCTCATCTGTGATCATAAAAAAATCTAACTATTTAAATCACTTTAATAACAGCTGTCGTATGTTTTAACTTAGTTTATGTTTACTTAGTTCTCCCCGGATGTTGATATACTTTCTGGTAAGGCGCATCTTATATTGATCCTATCCCAGTTTCAGTGTAACGGAGCTACTTGCAATACTTCCCGTATAAGTGTTCCGTAGTGAACCGTAGGCTACTCTCAGCTTTAGTGTTTCTGTACCATCTAATATCACTCTCGGTTTAAGTGTTTTCCGGAGAAAATCATGACAATCATACCACATCTTATTATTTTTATATCATATTAATCTCAATTTTTGTTCACCTTTCCTGTTTAAATATTTTACTAATCTCCTTATGGTATTCCAAGATATATTATTTCTAGAAGCACATTACATTCAACTCCTTGTTTGATAAAAGGGGATACACTAAAATTGGGATATACAAAAAAGTCGTAAGTCGTAGCAAATTTTTCATAACCATAAACAAAAGAAAAAATTAACAGAAAACAGAAATCAACAAAACACTACTCTGAATATTGGGCAGCATTTACCAACTAAACACCTAAATGGCACTAAGGTGATCCAGAAGAGTAAGTAGTTTCTTCTCCACTAGTGGTACTCAGGTGCTCCAGAAGAGTAAGCAGTTTCTTCTCCACTGATGGTACTCAGGTACTCCAGAAGAGTAAGCAGTTTCTTCTCAACTGATGGTATTCTGGTCCTTCAGAAGAGTAAGGAGTTTTTTCTCCACTAGTGGTACTCAGGTGCTCCAGAAGAGTCAGCTGTTCCTTCTCCACTGATAGTACTCAGGTTTCCAGAAGAGTAAGCAGTTTCTTCTCCACTGATGATACTCATGTGCTCCAGAAGAGTAAGCAGTTTCTTCTCCACCGATGGTACTCAGATGCTCCAGAAGAGTAAGCAGTTTCTTCTCCACTGATTGTACTCAGGTACTCCAGAAGAGTAAGCAGTTTCTTCTCCACCGAAAGTACTCAGGTGCTCCAGAAGAGTAAGCAGTTTCTTCTCCACTGATTGTACTCAGGTACTCCAGAAGAGTAAGCAGTTTCTTCTCCACAGAAGTTCTCAAGTACTCCAGAAGAGTAAGCAGTTTCTTCTCCACCGATGGTACTCAGGTGCTCCATAAGTGTAAGCAGTTTCTTCACCACTGATTGTACTCAGGTACTCCAGAAGAGTAAGCAATTTCTTCTCCACTAATGGTACTCAGGTACTCCAGAAAAGTAGATAGTTTCTTCTCCACTAGATGTTACTCAGGTGCTCCAGAAGAGTAAGCAGTTTCTTCTCCACCGATGGTACTCAGTTGCTCCAGAAGAGTAAACAGTTTCTTCTCCACTAGTGGTACTCAGGTGCTCCAGAAAAGTAAGCAGTTTCTTCTCCACTAGAAGGTACTCAGGTGCTCCAGAAGAGTAAGCAGTTTCTTCCCCACTGATTGCACTCAGGTACTCCAGAAGAGTAAGCAGTTTCTTCTCCACTGATGGTACTCAGGTACTCCGGAAGAGTATGCAGTTTCTTCTCCACTAGATGTTACTCAGGTGCTCCAGAAGAGTAAGCAGTTTTTTCTCCACTGATGTTTCTCAGGTGCTCCAGAAGAGTAAGCAGTTTCTTCTCCACTGATGTTACTCAGGTGCTCCAGAAGAGTAAGCAGTTCCTTCTCCACTGATGGTACTCAGGTGCTCCAGAAGAGTAAGCAGTTTTTTCTCCACCGAAGGTACTCAGGTGCTCCAGGAGAGTAAGCAGTTTCTTCTCCACTAATTGTACTCAGGTACTCCAGAAGAGTAAGCAGTTTCTTCTCCACCGAAGGTACTCAAGTTCTCCACAAGAGTAAGCAGTTTCTTCTCAACCGATGGTACTCAGGTGCTCCAAAAGAGTAAGCAGTTTCTTCTCCACTGATTGTACTCAGGTACTCCAGAAGAGTAAGCAATTTCTTCTCCACTGATGGTTCTCAAGTACTGCAGAAGAGTAGGCAGTTTCTTCTCCACTAGATGTTACTCAGGTGCTCCAGAAGAGTAAGCAGTTTCTTCTCCACTGATGGTACTCAGTTGCTCCAGAAGAGTAAGCAGTTTCTTCTCCACTAGTGGTACTCAGGTGCTCCGGAAAAGTAAGCAGTTTTTTCTCCACTAGAAGGTACTCAGGTGCTCCAGAACAGTAAGCAGTTACTTCTCCAATAGTAGTACTCAGGTGCTCCAGTGCTCCAGAAGAGTAAGCAGTTTCTTCTCCACTAGTGATACTCAGGTGCTCCAGAAGAGTAAGCACTCTCTTCTCCACTGGTGGTACTCAGGTGCTCCAGAAGAGTAAGCAATTCTTCTCCACTGATTGTACTCATGTACTCCAGAAGAGTAAGCAGTTTCTTTTCCACTGATGTTACTCAGGTGTTCCAGAAGAGTAAGCAGTTTCTTCTTCCCTAGTGGTACTCAGGGGCTCTAGAAGAGTAAGCAGTTTCTTCTCCAGTAGATCGTACTCAGATGCTCTAGAAGAGTAAGCAGTTTCTTCTCCACTAGTGATACTCAGGTGCTCCAGAAGAGTAAGCACTTTCTTCTCCACTGGTGGTACTCAGGTGCTCCAGAAGAGTAAGCAATTCTTCTCCACTGATTGTACTCATGTACTCCAGAAGAGTAAGCAGTTTCTTCTCCACTGATGGTACTCAGGTGTTCAAGAAGAGTAAGCAGTTTCTTCTCCCCTAGTGGTACTCAGGGGCTCTAGAAGAGTAAGCAGTTTCTTCTCCAGTAGATCGTACTCAGATGCTCTAGAAGAGTAAGCAGTTTCTTCTCCACTAGTGGTACTCTTCATGTTGCTCATGGCAACTTAAAATACGATGCTCAGTCACATTTGTAGATGTGACAATCGAGGATAATAAGACGAGATATGACATGCAAGTAGAAAATTATAGTGGTCATCTGTCACACAGAATGAGATATTCCATGGAGGTCATTCAAACTATTATAGCGCCTGTAAAAAGTTCAAAGAGATGAATAAAACTGTACTATAAGGAATCTTTGGTGCAATATCTTCCTTCTGAGAAGCAACTTACTGTCTTTCAAAATATATGAAAAGGTAGCCCTAAGATATAGTATCACCTAAGGACATATAATCTATATGGAGGTTCTGCAGGAATGAGGAATCTTAAGGTAGATAATTAGTGTGACCATCCGTTTTCTGTGTTTGTACGTTTATATCTCTTCTTGTTTGTCTGTACACTTGTATGAGGGTCAGGATGAGAATCCATCAATTCTTTATTTATTTTTTTTATACCTTTTTTTCTCTATTATTTATTTGTTTGTTTTAACCCCTTATCTCTATATTTCAAAACCCCATCATTCTCTATTATTTCTTTTTTAGTCTATTATTCTTTATTATTCATATTTTTTGTCCTTTATTCTGCACTTTTTACCCATTGTTTTCTATTCTGTAAACCCCCTTCAAACCCTCTTGTATTGTTACTTTGCATATGCATTTTGGAGAAGACGTTGATAGGTCGAAGAAATAAGTCTTCCAGCTTGTAAAATAACTTTAATGGGAAATATGTGTGTGCCTTCGAATTGCATTTTAACAATGATAGAATATTTACGTAGTATAGTCTTTTAAAAGACATTATAATGTCTCTGAACATTTCAAGAACAGACTTGCAAACAAACATGATAGTGAACAAAACTTGTAGATATGCTGACCCTTAAACACAAACTAAATTTCAGGTAGTAGATTTCTTTAAGTTTTAAGAATATAAAATTTTGCAGGAATTAAATTAATCTAAAAGCAATATAACCTCTTTTTGGTTTAGAAAGAAACGTTTAAAGCCCTTTATCGATTTTGCTTATTTTCTAAGGTTAAGCAATGTACTGTCGCTCTTATCGTGAGAAATTATAACATCATAGCGTCGTACGACTTCTTTACTTTCTATATATTCAAAATTACGTCTGACTGTTGGAGGTTTAAGTTTTGACATTAGCTCTACATTTTGTTTCCTAAGAGAATTGTGAATAGATATAATTGAATGTCATAACATAGATCCTTCCATCTTTATTGGCTTCGCAGGTGATGTCTTAAGGATATCAATAACAGGAAATATGGGGGTATATGTTACAATGTAACGAGCCAGGAACCATACATTTAAAAAATGAAACAACATCAAAACAAACAAGTTTTAGATTTCTTAAAAGCTTTCGAGTCATTCTTTTAATTAAGATGTGGTTTATGTGATTGTTTAAGTATTGGAAAGGTGTTATTTATCTCCTTTGCGCATATACTCATAATTGTGATATTATAAACCTGTCATAGATGGGACGTATTATAGTAAACCGTAGTTTATCCATTAACACTTCCTTGAAGCTTGCTTCAACCAATTCACGCAAAAATGTTAAGGCAACATTAAAACTGACAGAAGAAAGCTTCCTTTTGATTTGAAAATTCATTGGTGGGGTAATACCAGAAAATACCGTGTGATTTAAAAAAAATATGATTTTTCAGTCTACAGTTAAGTAACTTTGACGATCAGATTAATAAAAGCTAATATTCTACATGTCATGCAATATATCTATTATGATTTGATCAAGTTATAAAAACTTATAACACTGTTGTATCAATAATTCAAAATTAACTGCCTGAATCTATTTATCAATATGAATTTTACGCGACATGATATATAGCAGGGCAAACCATAAAGGCAAAATTATTCATTGATCGAGTATTGGAACTGATTTTTAATACTCATACTGCATTTTTTCTGTATCTAATATCTTTTCCTGTCCGGGACATGTTCCCAATTAGTTATATCATTAAAGCCAATAGAATCTGTCCCACATAATGAGGAAACCAATGAGTACCGATGTGTGTTACGTAACTAATGAACTAATATCTTCGCACCGTGATGCAAAGCAACAAAGCAACAAATAAGAAAACCCAACAAAAAAAAATAAAAAATAAAATAAACAGAAAAATAAACAAAAAACAAAAAACAACACACACTCTCTCTCTCCAAAAAAAAAAAAAAAACAAAAAAAAAAAAAATCCAACAAACCGAACAATCTAAATACCGAAATACGAAGTCCAACATTATACAAGGGTAAAGCTCTACACAGTAGATGTGAATAAACATAACTGACTACCAACGATTTTCAATCAAAACCAAATTCCTTGTAGAAAAAAACAACCTATGAAGATGTGAAAAAGACAATTGTGACAACGAACAGACAAATCAAAATCAGTATGTAACGAGGTTAAAGTAATACTTTCTGTAATAAAAATCTGACTGAGAGAATGTAGTCTCTACAATTGATCTTTATAGTTTCACTTATACAAAACTATCACAATTTTAACTTCCTTTTTATGTTCGTGGAACTGGGAAAATGATTATGGTAAATCGTTTTAATTATACAATGTATATCATGTTGATTTGAATTACTAAACTATGAATTTTACACCAGTTTATTTAAATCATTTCTTTTATTTCCAATTTTCAATCTGAAAGCATTTAATTTTTTTCATTTTCCTTTCAAGTATAAATACATTATTGGAATAAATCCATAAAGGTTTCAGATAAGCCTGTGTTTTTTATCTCACAAATTCGTGTCACTTCATGTCAGTTACATAATTTCTGTTCTATTATGAAACACGTAATACGGATATTGTTCGATTTAAATTTGATGTTATCATATGTCCAAATCATTTTGAATTAAGGAATGTATCTCCCTGTAGCATAGGTCTGATTTCATGTCCGGGTTTGGTTTTACTTTTGGTCCTGTTTGGTTTTATCAGCTCTTCGACGTTTGTATTAGTTTTTAGACTTTCAAAAATTTAAGCCTCGAGCATCACTGAAGAAATTGTCGAAATACGCTTCTGTTGCAATACACTTGGTACTGTCAATGTTATTAAACTTTTGATAAAATATGGTATATGTCGTAAGATTAGTAGGATTACTAAATCCTTCCGCTGTTTATGTTCTTTGGGTTTTTATACTGAGTTTATTCGATTATTTCAATCGATGAATCTTTATCTTGCTTCTGATTTATTTTTGTCTATTTTTAGATAGAAATTCGTATATTTTGTGTTTTTTAATGAAATAACATACTTCAATATTGATTGTTCGATTACATAGGTTTACCTTGTCTTGATTACATAGGTTTACCTTGTCTTGATTACATAGGTTTACCTTGTCTTGATTACATAGGTTTACCTTGTCTTGATTACATAGGTTTACCTTGTCTTGATTACATAGGTTTACCTTGTCTTGTCTCATCAATGTACGGTTTTAAATCTTGAGTTAACTAATAAAATTTTATAATTATAAGACACTTCTTTCCAATGAAATGGGTCAGCAAATTATTAATAATGTTTCACCAGTAACCTTTTCCTGAGGAAAAAAATAATTTATAAACATGAATAAAAAGATATTTGGAGTATTACGTCAATGAGCTACATAATCAACGACACATACGAGACATTAAGAGGTTAATTAAATAACATACTTCATAATTGATGAGTATCTGTATAAATATATATATGCCAAACTGTAGAAAATTGGTGAATAAATTTAACAGATTTTTTAATGATCTGCCATCATTATATATCTCGAATATATCTAAAACATCTTTGAACATTAAGTAGTATCATTCAATCAAGTCGATGCTAATATTTAAAGTAAGGATAGAGAACTTCAGTCTGTTCAAAATAGATCTGTAATAAGAACTCACTGTTCTATTATTATCCATGTTAACCTACTTCCTTGATTTAATTTATGAATTCGACGATTCGTTGAAATCAAGTTTTACATATAGATATATTATTAGTTTTTTAAATTAAACTACAAACGTATTGGCACTAGGACAACTGTTAGAGGTACTGTAAATTACGTCTTTTCGCATTTTATGTTTAATTTGTTTTGTTTTCATATGCACGTAGAAGATGTTTTATGTTATATGTGTTATTGTAATATATATTCGATGAAAAGCTCTCAAGAGCTTATGTTTGTATGTTTTAAACCATGCCGAATCAAAATAAAGTTTTCTTATCTTATCTTATAATGAAATTTTACACTCTTCTTGCAGGGTTGGCAAAACCCCGGGTTTTATCCATATTGCCAAGCCAAGTGGGAAATACTGGGAAAACTCGGATTTTACTTGGTTTTATTTGGTTTTACAGTAATACTGGGCAATAATAATGGGTAACATGTGAAAAGCTTTCTCAATAATCCTACTAAAATCTATTAAATTGCCATTTTGTCTAAATCAGTTAAACAGTTTTTATGAAGCCAAAGAATTTAATATTTTGTTTGCTTAAAATATATATATCTAATATTAAAAATTTTCACTAAATTTTGTTTATTGCTTAAGTTTTCTTTACTAATTTTAAGCATACTTATTTGTACGTCACTATTTGATAAGAAATCATTCAAATTATAACACAGATTTGTTGATATAACAACAATCAGCTTTTTCATTTGTACAAGTGTTCATGACAATTGTCCTCTTATGGTGTTTATCTAGCAATATTATTGTATAACTATTATTATAATATAACAAAGTGCTCTGGACCAATGGAATTGTAGGATTTTTGGTCTCTTAACTGTGAAGAATGAATGTAAATCATGTTCTATTGTTTATACCTACTAACAGTTAGTTATGAGTTACTACTGCCCGAAATCATTTATCAGCTTGAAGGGGTTAAATTTTATGATTGAAATTGATTTAAAATTTAATAATTAAACAAACAAAAAACAAAATAAGTTGAATAGTACGGCGGCTTCATGAAAAATTGTGTACATCCTGCTAAAAGCATGAAACTTGGCACAACGCTTCCTCTAGTATTACTCTTTGATTTCAGATAGGGAAGCATTTGAAAAAAATGTCTCACTTCCGGTAAAATTCAAAATGGCGGACAGTATACTTAAATCAGCCCAATATCGAAGGCTGGTATGTGAAAAGGTGTTATAATCATGCTACTATCTTTATATTCGGCTAGAACCTTTGTTATGTGCTACTTTTGGATACATTTAGAGATTATAAGTCTTTGGAAACCCTACTTCCGGTAAAATCCAATACGGACATTGTACTAAAGTAAGCGTATTTATTTGGGAGGGTAATTGAAATGTGTTTGAATGTATTGCTACTATTATCATATTGTACAGGAACCTTTCTTTGGTGCTGCTCACGGATACAATGTATAGGTCATATGTCTTTAAAATCACATAATATATTCCTCTTTTTTCAAAATGTAAAAAAAGTGTTTTTTGTGCCGGTCATTAAACTTTTGACTTTAAGTTATACTCAAACCAATAATTCACTATTATGTTAAAATGTTTTAATACAATAAAAAAAAATATGGCGGAGATTTGAAAACTCAGTCTGTATCCTCAATGTACAGTTTTGGATAGATTGATTTAAAAAGAATAGTCACTAAAGTACCAAAGTACTAAAACATCTTTAAAATTACTGATATATGGCCGCAACACATGTCTATTAACAATCACCATCACAAGCACATAAAGCAGTGCACGGGAGACGTGATTTTTCATATTTACAACGACCGCCGCATCCTTTCTTACATCCACAATGTATAAGCTCCTGACAAGATGACGAGGCCTCAGAAAGAGCTGTCCAAAAGGGTTCCCATTGATCATCTATGTCCCTTTGCCATCCATAAGCGCCTGGACTAGGTAGCAATGGAACCAATTCCAAGCTCGTTCCCCATACACACCCGCCTTGGTATATTGCACGTTTTACATGCTGGAAAAGACTAGACCGAGTCAGCGGAATAGCCTCAATTAGTCTTCCCTTTTGCGCAAACAGTTGTTTTCTTGCTTCATTAACCCCATCTGATGTGTTTGTTCGATCGTACATTAAAACCACGTATCGTTCTATCAATGCCATTATAAATTCCATATCTGGTGATGTAGGCTGATCAATCATTATGCTGAATGCTAAAGTCACATCTTCAAATGCCATCCATGTATCCCACGCAGTCTTTTTTCCTTTTCTAAACGAAGATACGGTATCACAACCGGTAAAGGCATGGAACACAGGAAGTGTGTGTGATATCTCAATGCCTAGTGCACTTGAAAGGTCATGAATAAATATATATCTGAAGCTTTTTCCACTCCCAAACGCAAGCCATAGTTCGTCTGCCCTAATTTTACGGAATAGCGAAACAGCAATGACAGCAACATCAGTATCGACTGTTCGAATCACGACTCGTTTAAGTCCGTGTTTCGCTGCATCAGACACATGCACCATGATTCTAGTGTCAGCCTCTTCATGTGAACATGGTGCTAAACTTGAAACATCATCACGTGGTAGATAACATAAAACATCCGGAGCATTTGTTGCTACAACTACCTTTTCCGCAAAATTTTTTTGAGCAAGCTCTCAGAAAACTTTGCCAATTTTGAGGAATTTTATTTTTACCCTGGACTCGTCTGCGTATTCCCTTTCCCCTTTTGCTTCTTGTGGCAGCCTTCAAGCTGTTGTCTATGTACGCATCCCAGACTACATCCACTCTTGCTACAGTTTCCAGGTGTTTCCTAATGTAAGGACAGAATATCAAATCAGCATAATCGTCAAAGGTACGAGATGTTGATGGTTTAAGCATATTCACAATTGCTGCTCCGTCAATAACTAAAACATCCACCTCAGGGACATCACCTGTCGTTATTGTCAATGGTTCTAAACACTTACTGAGAAGATCCGATTTGGTTCCGAGACGCATTTTCCCATTCTGGCTCAATGCTGGTGGATTTATATTGTTTTCATGAGCAAAGAAGACTTCCATGTCGCCACCTCTTGTCTGACAAGATATATAGAGTCTTGAAAATAACGACACATCACTTTTCAGTATGCTTATTTTGTCCTTCATTGCCGAAACAGTCTTCCCATGAGGAGTTCTAAGTAATGCGATTGCATTTTTCTTGATTGGATCAAAAATTGGAACAGTTCGTTTTGTCAGTCTGTCTTCTATGTACTTTTCATACTGTGTTTTACCGATCTTCTCTATTTTGCGGATAGTATCAACGACAGATGTTGATGCTATATCCTTCGTATCAAGGACAAGCAAATCCTGACTATCTTCCATGAACGGATTCCCTAACTCATCCATTACTTCTACCATCGACCAAACAACCTTCAAAAATGACTTTTGAACACTAGTCTTATCTTCATGGTGATGTTCGTCTTCTTCTACCTCAAAATCACTTATAGTGCTCTCAAACTCTTTTGTCAACCTTGTCATTTCAGGCCCTGCAATCATCCATCGCCGTTAGCTACAGGATTTTCAGTTAATCCAACTGCACCACCATCAGACTTTATTATTGCATTGTTCTGCTCATGAGCATGGTCTATTGCTATTGCAGAAAACTTTCTTTTTGTTTTGTGCACAACAAATTTCCCTGACAAAAACTCAACAAGGACATCATGATTGGTAGAGGAAAGAGCTGTCATATCACGAACATGAACCGGTAACCATCTTGAGTAGTGAATATGATCCAGTGTAAAGAACCAAGGGATGATTCTAGTAAGTGCATCTATGTACATTTTAAAATGCCCTTCTTTTATGGCTCTGATGAAAATGAGCGCATCTAATTCAAGTTTCAGAGTTAGAAACCAGTAATGGAACTGAATTCTTTCTGTAGACATTTGCAAGCACCACTCCTCCATGTCCAGTTTATGATCAACTTCCTCATTGTCAGTGTATTCCTGGTAAGCAGCCTTCAGCAAGATGTACAAACAACATGCAGATATCTGATGAGCACGTCTCGTCCTTGTTACGTGACTAGCATTCAGATTCCTCAGCTTTTCCAGAAGATGCAACATTAGCTTGTGTCAGCACAGTTGTCCAACCAGATCCTTCCAACCAATCTCCAATGGTCTTAAACGTTGACATTTCAATATGAAGTCCACCGAACATTACTATGAACTTGTTTTCACCGTAGAGTTCTGGTCAGGATTTAACGCATCGACACTAGTCTTTATAACATCAAATGAGTGCTTTATCATTGCCACAGATTTAGCCTCTTCTTCAAAGAGTAGTAGAAGTGCTGATACGCATGGTTCAAAATCCTTGATATGTTCGTGTTCTGCATGATAGGCTCCCCAAGAAAAACCAATGTCTTTTCCGCAACAGTTTCAATCCACCTGTATTCGTTCTGAACTGCTTCTTGTAAGTCATCAGTACATCCTTTACATGCACTATCTGTCATAGGAATAACAGGTACATTTGTCTTCAAAACAGCTGGTTTTACAACAGCATATGAATCAGGCAAACTTTCAGTCACTCGCCCATCATGGATGTCCGTTAACTGGAAATCTATTCGGTGTTGTCCATTCATTTGACTAGTCACATATTGGAAGAGAGAAATTCCTGTTCCATGAAATGAATCTTTTGCTGTCGTTGAGCTAGGGTTATGATCAATATTATCTACGGCGGTAGTAGTGAAAAGGCCTATCCGTAACGACGGAGGACAAACATATCCGTCTTCTTGATACTGCTTACAAATTGTATTGGTAAGAGATGCTCATACTGATAAAATTCGATCATATGATACTGACAATCCTAGTTTATAGATTTTGTCAATTAATCCTATCTTCCTTGTTTGACAATGAATCACTATTCCCAAATACATATGTGAAGGTGTTTCTCTTGATTTTGCATGTCTGTTTGTTGAACTTTTGAATTCTTTTATGACTGTTGAAAATCAGCATTTGAGCAATGGATAACGTTTCTTGGGAAAAGGAATCAGTTGTTATGTCTGGTCCATACAGTAACATATTCACTAACGTTAAAAGAGATCGTGGTACTGATTTTTCTTGACAATCTGCAGCAAATGTACCATTGATTTCTGAAGATGTTGTTATCATATCACTTCTAACAATCTTCACAGCCTTATATATCTGCATATAATTTGAGTCATAATCTTCCTCACACGCCCTTCGTAAGGCTGGTCTAATGTCATCTTTAAATGCTAATAAATTTTCCCGACCTTGCTTATAAGCCTCAATATCAGGTATATACGTCAATAATCTATTCTTCAATCTCGTACTATGGACTCTACTTTCTTGTTCGGCTCCCATTTTCTCCAATCTGTTACCATACATTTTTGAAAGATCTGACATCTTGAATACTGGTGCAACATTATCTTCACTTCTAGATTCTTCTATAAAGCTTACTAATTCAGCTAATTCAATTCCATGGCTGATTCATGTCTGTGTTCCTCCTTCAGAATCATCGTCATTAGCCACTCTTGAGGCTTTTCGATAGAGATCTAGTAAGCACCTCGCGTGATATTTTGCCTCTTTGGCTACAAGGTCTCCTGCACTTACCTTTGCTAGTATGGCAGTGTCCTGTAGCTTTTGAGCACATTCACGAACACGATTGTCAATGGCATAGGTCGCTGCTTCACATAACCTCTCATTTTCCTCAATAGTATTACAAAAGAAACATACATAATCGTTCAGTCCTATTTTACAGGGTACACTCAGACGTGTTGATTTTCTTGCCTCTTGTAATAATGATGCTTGCCCATCATCGGATATATATTTATGTTGTCTCTTTTGAGCCCTTTTGAGTTCCATAGTATTGAATTTCAGACTACATTTTTTATGCATTTTAGCATTGCTCTTTATCAGTGTGTTCTGAATACCACTCCAATCATTGTTTTTTTTTAAAGTCTAACCAGGTTGGTAAGCAGTTTATCTCATTAAATTGTTCAAGGTTTTCGGATAATGTTTTATATCCAGCATTTGTGTCACTCTACTTTGCAGATGCAGGCATTGTAGTGTTTCACAACTATCAGTTTGACAAAATATGCATTTAGACCAGTCCACTTCTGGGCCATGTTCCCCTATTTGAGATGATGTTGGTACTTGTCCATCAAATGTATCAATGAGCTGAAATGATTTGATGGACATCTCTAGACTTCAATCAGTTGACTATAATTCATATCATTCTAAAAATAATCGGGGGAATTTGATGTTGGGGAATGAAATGAACTATAATATACTTACTGAATGATTCATCCGAATACCAACATCTTTTAACAAAACAATATACCAAAATTTACCAAAATTTACCAAATTTGAATATTTTTTTCTGCCATTTTTTTTTTATTTTTCCGGAAATACGGTATTTTTATAAAAGTCTGCTTAATATGATATCAATAAGAGACACACAAGAAAGGTTTGTGCCAAATTTGATGCAGTTTTGTTTTGTAGTACGCCTATAAATATACTTTTAGTCGAAATTGACTTGAATAGGATTTTACCGTAAGTGAGAGCTTTTTTTCAAATGCCTCCCTATCTGAATTAAAAGAGTAATGGTTGAGGAAAATTTATGCCAAATTTCATGCTTGTAGCAGGATGTGCACAATTCTTCTGAAATATGCTTGTAGCCGCCGTACTAGAAGTTTGCTGGTGTAGAAAAAATTGGTATCGTTAAAGTTATAATTTGAGTATCAATAAGTTTAAAATCAAAGTCAAGAGTAAATATAACCAATGCAATGCATATGGAAAGTAAGATTGATTGATTGATTGGTGCTTAACGCCACTTTCAACACTATTCTGCTATTTCGTGGCGGTCAGTTTTTATTGGTGGAGGAAGCCGGAGTGCCCGGAGAGAACCACCGACCTTCGGTAGGAAAACTGACAATCCTAGTCAATTAAGATTGGAGTCGAGTGCACCTGCCCCGTGCGGGATTCGAACTCACAACGTAGGAAAGAAAGAAAAAAGCCCTTTAAACCAAATATAACTTAAATCTTAAAGAAATACGTTTACAAAACTTCAGATTACTGGATCCGTAGTTGGTAGGATTAGTATTTACATATAGGGGCTTAAAACAACCTTTGAATTTCATATAAAGACATTTTATATGAACATTTCAATTTGAATTAATAACCTTACTTAATGAAAACGTTTTCTGGAATCAATTATTGGCTGTTGAATAAACTTTAGTTGTAAGTAAAATTTAGAATTTATTGATTTGAACTGTAGATAAACGAGAAGATGTTCCTAAATGATGGATTACATGATTTGCATTCATACTAACAATTAGGAAACTTAAATAATTCCTACCATTTCATCGTATTCGTTGTGTCATCTAATGCCTAAAACACAGTTTTAATAAACTTTCCCATATTATAAGATAGTCTTTACATTACCACGACTTATCCATAAACAAAATCGAAAAAGGAATATAGAATAAACATATAATTAACAGTAGAATAACCTCTATGGCATCCATATTGTTTATTCTTAATAGAAGAAATTGGTCTGGAAATTTATTAAGTCTGTTTTTTCATATAGAAGTGAAAATCTTTCTCAAAGCAGCGTACAACAGTGATTGGTCTTTAGTACATAGGTTATATTTATCGCCTTTATTTTTATAGAATGTTTTGATGGTCCCTATCAACCATGACTCTGGAATTTTCCCCGTTTCAAATATCAAATTGAATTGAAAATGTTAATGAATGTATCAATAGAGGCCTTTATATGTTCATTTACAATATTAACATCGGCACACGCCTTGTTGTTCTTTAAGTTATGGACACATTTAATGATGTCTTCTCTACTTATTGGCATATTAAGTTCTTTATTGATGTTATCGAATATATTTCCGGTAACGGGGAATGTAAAATCGTTAGTAGTATTTTTTTTGGTGCCAGTTTGATTCTTTATAGAAAGAAAGAAATTCTTCAAAACAATCTTGTAAACTAATAGATGCATCAATGACAATAAATAAAGTGAACGAATACAACTCCTTTGAACAGTTGAAGGGTACCATTCCCAGTTAGTTCAACTCTACACAATATACGCAATGGTCGATGAAGTTATGTACCAACTCGTCTTTAGTCTTATACCCAATAAAAGTGAACAGACATACATGTACGACCGCTTATTCAACATGCTATATACTGCTTGTCAACATAACCAACTTCAACTAGCACCACAGATATTCTTCACTGACTTTGAGACAACTACCCGTAAATCTGCGCAGCGAGCATTCGCCAAAATTACTTTGATGCTTTTTTCACTACACACAATAATTGTTTCTCAGATACTATATTAAAACCTCATTTACAAAAATGTAGATGTATCATTACCGTAGTTGAGTTTATGTGGTATTTGTAGTAAAACTCTCATATTACAGACTTTCAACATAAATTCAATCATGGTAAGAAAAGCAGGCAAAACCTTTCAGCGTGTGCGCTCTTGTTTATTAATTAAACTTTTTGTGCTTTGTATAAAACTATTAATTTGCCCTCAATTTAAAGAATTTTCCATTTTCAGGTTTTTAAAGTGCATTTGTTCATTAGCGTTAACATTGTTAATTATTTCATGCGATTGTAAAATAGTTTCGTTGTTAATCACTCTTTTGTACATAAGTGTTCTTTAATGAAATATTTTTTTTTCAATTTTGACAATTTCAACCCGTCAGATTATTCAAAAGTTAATTTAAGCTGGAATCACTGCAACTCCATTTACAGGTAAATTTCATTAATCCCTTTTGCCAAAATATCACGTTTCTCCAACAAGAAATTATTTACCTGTAGACAAAAATATAAAATGTTGGAGAAATGTGAACACACCATTAAAATTTACATTTCACTAAAAAAAAAAATTCTTCAAACATTGGATTATTGAAACAGTGCTAGGTTATAAACAAGGTATCAAGAAATGTGCATAACTTAATAATATTCTGCCTACATAGAATTATTGGAGAAAAGGAAGATATTGAATTTTCAATCCTCTGAAAATGACTCTCAATGGTTATCTGTATAAAATGTATATATTTAGCTATAATTCTAACTACACCATTTCCTTACTTTTTTGTGTAGAAATAAGCGAAAAAAATCAGTATTGCCCAGTATGAACTATTTCAGGGAGTATTGCCCAGCCTGAGAAAACCGGGATTTTCCCACCCGTATTTCCCACCGGGTAATACTTTGCCAATCTTGTTTTCTTGCCTTTTAATATAAATCTAAATGGAAATTTTTTCAGGTATAATACATACTTTTTAATGTTACGCTACATCTATATCACTACATGTAGCTGTTAGTGCATGTTTGATATGGACTTTTATGTATTATTAAAGTATTTTCATGCAGTTTAGTTTTTTGTGCGAACTTGAAAACAATTAATTGGCGAATGCAAACCGCTACAATCGTTATAATGATTGAACAGTGTTCTTTGCAAACCGATACAGGTATTTGTTGTTCTTTGTAGAAGCACAAATCAATCGTTTTTGTCGGTTCACAAAGAACACATATAAATAAGAAGATGTGGTATGAGTGCCAATGAGACAACTCTCAATCCAAGTCACAATGTGTAAAAAGTAAACAATTATAGGTCAAAGTACGGCCTTCAACACGGACCCTTGGCTCACACCGAACAGCAAGCTATAAAGGGCCCCAAAATGACTAGTGTAAAACAATTCAAGCAGGAATAAAAAAAACGAGAAACGAGAAACACTTAGGAATCAGATCAACAAACGACAACCACTGAACAACAGGCTCCTGACTTAGGACAGGTGCAAACAAATGCAGTGGGTTTAAACATTTTAACAGGCGCCAACCTTCACCCTAACCCGAAACAGTAGTGTAATATTACAATGTAAAAAGACACACTGTAAAATATCAATTGAAATGACTTAACTAGATAAAAAAGACCTATAAACAAAACAAGTAAACATACACTGAACGAATCAGTTTGATCTATGACACAATATAGTCGAATATATATCGATACACAAACACAAATGTATCATTTTCCGGTTCAAACTGTTCACCTTTGTTTTGGGAAAATGGCTTGTTAATATGTAACAATGGGAATTGATTTAACATTTTGGTATCGGCTATGTAAACTTTATCTGTTGGGATCATGTATATTTCAATGTTAAGGATATATGATAACGTGTATAGAACTAATTAAACATGCGACTTTTTTAACTTGTGGGATACATGTAATACTATATGTTCATATACTTTAATATTGATTCTATAGGAAATAAATGTCCCAGTCACTGGTATCAAGATCAAATTGTTATTGTGTTGTTGTCTCAATAACGTCAAACTAATAATTCTGATCTGTTGATTGTAAAATAATGCCTCCCTACTCTTTATTCATATTTGTACTTCCGTATATCTATTCCAAATAGTGGAGTCGAGTTAAACAAGCTTACTTTGTAATGGAATACGGTCATATTTGCATATCTGGTAATTTTATTTTTATAAATGTGTGTGGTATATGTAAAATGATACAGCGATCCATAGACAAAAAAAAAAAACAAAAACAAAAACAAACAAAACAAACTAAAAGGCAAATAAACGTCAACATACATTCTTCAACAAGTGACCAGGTTTTATACAATGTTATGGGCATACAATCGAAAGAAAATGAGGCTTCTAAGAGCCCGAATTGCTGACTTGGTAAAAATAAGACATTTTGATAATTATTTTTACATGTGCTGTAATTAGTTATGTTTGCTTATTTGTTAATCATATTAAGTGATATTTTTGAAGATCTTGTATAGATGATCAATTTTACTGTTTACAAAAAAAGTAAAATGACAAAAATACCGAACTCCACGGAATATTCAAAACGGAAAGTCCTTTATCAAGTGGCAAAATCAAAAGCTCAAACACACCAAATAATGCAAACGAATAGAAAACAACTGTCATATTCCTTACTCGGTACACGCATTTCTTTATGTAGAAAATGGTGGATTAAACCTGGTTTTATAGCTAGATAAACCTCTCACTTGTATGACAGTCGCATAGAATTTCAATATATTGACAACAATATGGGAGCAAAACAAACAGACATTTTAATAATTTATTAAAGGTTTCGAGATAACTGTCAAAATTATGAAATTAGTAAAAGAAATCGTCATTTAAGGGCAACAAATCCTACAAGACAACTTGGCCATCTTGACTTATTTGTCGATTTTCTTTTTTCTTTTTAAAGTTTCTGTCTATCTAAAATATTTTTTTTACAAAAATGCAAAATTTGGTTAAAACTCACTATTCAGTGGAAATAACTTCTATGAGGAGTCGCTTGACATCTTCAGTCATTTGACTTATTTGTAGATCACCAAACTCAGTAAAGACACGTCATTGTTACTTTTGGTTGATACATTCAACAATACCTACCGTTATCTTGATGATATTTTTTGTTAAATAATCCAGAGTTCTCTAAATATACTACCGAAATTTACCCAAAGGAACTTACTTTAAATAAATCTAACATAGACAGCAGTAGTTGTCCTTTTCTAGATTTAGACATTTCAATTTTTAAAGGGAAACTCCATACTAAAATTTACGACAAAAGAGACGATATTTCATTGCCTATTGTTAATTTTCCCTTTTTAGACGGTGTTTATATATCCCAACTCGTTCGTTATGCCCGTGTGTGTAGTGATGTCTTAGATTTTAACGAACGTAATCAATGCATCACTGGTAAATTGTTAAGTCAGGGATTTCGTTACCATAAATTGCTTAAAACATTTACTAAATTCTTTCATAGATACAAAGATTTGATTAGTAAATTTGGCTGTACCTGTAGAAAACTTATTAAAAACGGTATTTCACCTAAATTTTACGGTAATATTGTACTAAAAGCGCGGAAATCACTATGTGATCCGTGTAAACTAATCGAACCTTAAAACAAACTTATTAGTAAAGGTTATCTTACCAATGTTGTAATTAGATCTTTGAATATAGTTTACATTGGCACAAATATCGATTTTGTCATCAGCAGATTAAAACATAACTAAATTTGTATTCTTTTCAAACGTTTTTTTTTATGTATAAATACACATCCACGTTCATTTTCTATATAGAGATTACTCTATCTATATATTACATTATACATATTTATTAACAGGTTAACTCCTAACTATCCTACTGCCTGTCGATACTTTTATTTTGGCATTGCAAAAGTCATGTCTTCTTTGACTGTTCATGACGTTGAAACACTAAATCCCTGTGATGTGTTTTAGTTGATTATAGTCTCTGAAGCATGATTTTTTTATTATTAATTGTTTTTGGCTTTTAACTAGCTTTCGGTAACTGCGAGTACTCTCAAATCGTACTTTCGTGTTAATTTGACCTGTTGATACAATTTGTAATGTATTTTTGTTCTTTAATGTTTGCTTATTCGGTGTTATATCTAGGCTCACTATTTTTAAAATATACCACCTTTGATAAGTGTTTAGTATGACGACAAATTTTCACTTTTGTTCTCTTACTAGAAACAACAAAATTATTTATTTTGTAAAAATTATTTCCGTACTCCATGTATACCTTACAACAAAATTATTTTTATTTACCCGTGTATGCTATTTTATTTGGCGGCATTTTGTCCAAGGTCATAGTTGTCTTTCTGATATTGTTAAACATCTAACCCCATTGTTTTATTAATTTTGTATTTACATTGTGTCATAGATCAAATTTATTCGTTCAGTGTATGTGGACTTGTTTTTGTTAATATGTCTTTTGATTGAGTTAAGCCATTTCAATTGATATTTTATAATGTGTCTTTCTATGTTGTGATGTTACACTATTGTTTCAGGTAGGGTGAAAGTTGACGCCTGTTAAAACGTTTAAACCCGCTGCATTTGTTTGCACCTGTCCTAAGTCAGGAACCTGATGTTCAGTGGTTGTCGTTTGTTGATGTGGTTCATAAGTGTTTCTCGTTTCTCATTTTTTATATAGATTAGACCGTTGATTTTCCTGTTTGAATGGTTTTACACTACTCATTTTTGGGGCCCTTATAGCTTGCTGTTCGGTGTGAGCCAAGGCTCCGTATTAAAGGCCGTACTTTGACCTATAATGGTTTACTTTTACATATTGTGACTTGGATTGAGAGTTGTCTCATTGGCATTCATACCACATCTTCTTATATCTACTTATTGTTTTTATTATATGATTTATGCGTAAAAATATTGTTTTAAAGGTAATAACTCTTGTTAGGAAGCAACTGGCGATTTCAACGATATTGATATACTTGGAAATCTTATTTTACTGAACATTATTTATAGGTACAGTTTCTCTCTTTTTATTCTGGTTTCTGCAAAAACGGTCAAAAATTACTTTTAGGGCTATAACTCATAAATGGTTTCAATTGACAATTATACCATATTACCTCATTTATTAATCTTATTTCGCTGAATTTTTTTGCTTTTTATATTTTATCTCTATTTTTCAAATTTCCGCAAAAAAAGGTAAAAATTGTCTTTCAGGGGCAATAACTCATATAAGGGGTCAATACATGATTTCGGTCATTGTGACTAATTTGCAGGTTTTATTGTCATTTTTACTGTTGAAAAGTCTAACTATCTGTTATAGTTTTCAGGAATATAACCGAAATTTGCCAACAAAATATATTTCTGGGGCAATAATATCAAAATGGATTGTCCTATTTTTGAAGATTACACAGGAGATAGACCTTGATCTGCTGATAATTTTTTATCTAGTATATATTGCTATAAGATGTTTTAAGATACATGCATAAGACAAACACTGAATTTTAACCCTTCTAGATTTAAGCTACAGTGTCTGTGCTTGTTGGTGGATCGAATCCCGGATATACTTTTAAGACAAGATAAATGTACCCTAAGGAATATTCCTGTAAAATTTGGTAACATGTGGCACATTAGTTTTAGCGAAGGATATTTTATTTTAAAGTTTACGACGACGGACAGACGACGACAACGGACACCAAGTGATGACAAAAGCTCACATGACCTTTTAGGTTAGGTGAGATAAAACGCATAAATATACAGCTGCAAAATTAAAAAAAAAGTGCACAGGAGGGTTATAATTTTTCTTTAAATTAATGACCTCTACTAGAGTTAGAGGATTCGTGGATACAATTATTATGCTGACGAACGAACAATCGGATAAAACATTCACCAAAGTACAGATTTTTCCTCATCACTACCGTTGACTGAAGATGGAATTAACCTAACATTGAACTCAACTGATATTGTTGCTTTTAAATAACAAAATACACCAATGTTGTCAGTATTAATATAATAATAACATAATTTGTGCATGTCTTTATTTCCGAATATAACAAAGTGAGATCAGTATGGCACCATTTTCACTTACTATTACAATTGTTTCTTTTTCAGATGTATTTTATCTGAAAATTACGAAACAACAGTAAACAATGTGTGACTATTTAATGGTTGCGTCTATAGACCTTGGTACAGCCTATTCTGGGTATGCATTTTCTCTTAGGAGTGATTTCAAACGTGATCCACTAAGGATTCATTCTAACCAGACCTGGAATGCAGGTAACGCACAACTAATGTCACTGAAGACACCTACCTGTATTCTTCTCGACAGTAGCAGAAAGATAAAATCCTTTGGATATGAAGCGGAAAGTGATTATTCACAGTTAGAGGAAGAGGGCAATGAAAATCAAGAAGATTATTACTTCTTTCATCGTTTCAAAATGATACTGTATGACAATGAGGTAATGACATTTAGAATGCAAATCGTTTTTTTTTATTTGTTCATAATTGCACCACATACTTTGTAAAGCTGATATATATATATATATATATATTTGAAATGAATATAATTTATAAACACTTACAAAACTATATTACACGCATATTTGAAATTCAAACACTACATTTGACCTTATAATTTGATTTTTTACATGACCAAACATAAAATGATGCAACTTCTGTGCATTGCGAAGACAGAATGTGTACTAAGATTTAAGCACGTGCTTTTGTAATGTAAGTGGTCGTTTTGACCTTGCTGTAACTGGTAAGCAATAAACTTGTAGTTTATCGTCGACGACATTTTATTTTTGTGTTGCCGAAATGGAACAATAGCAACGTAGACATTGTTTCATTTATACAAATTGTTTTCCAAGTATTTCAATTGTTTTTGACTCCATATCCTTTCCTTTCAATGATATCGATATTCTTCAAAGGGATAGATTTGATTTTATACAGTACATTAAAAAGCATGACGTTCTTTAAAATATTTTTATCCTTAAAACAGACGATACAAGTATATTGATTTTAAAAACGAAAGGAACTTTTAAAATGTATTCTTGTCAGATAAGAGCATCATATTTCCTAACGTCGGATTACATCTGATACTTGTACTATCTTTTCAGAATCTAAAACAACAAAAACTTGAGGATGGAACAGGGAAAACTCTTGCCGCTTCAGAAGTTTTTTCAAAATTTATCAAAGCACTAAAAGACCATTTATTGACTCAGATTATTGAAAAGGGCAAAACCATAAAGGCACATGAAATACGATGGGTATTATCTGTTCCAACGATATGGACGGATGCATCTAAACAGTTCATGCGGAAATGTGCACAACAGGTATATTAAACTAAACATCTTAGTACATGGGAATGTGCACATCAAGTATATTAAACTAAGCATCTCACGTGGGTATGAGCATATCAAGTATAAACTAAACATTTCACGTTCGAATGTGCACATCAAGTATAAACTAAGCATCTCGCATGGGTATTTGCATATCAGGTAAAAACTAAACATATCACGTAGGAGTGTGCACAACAGGTATAAACTAAACATCTTATGTGGGAAGTGCACATCAGGTATAAACTAAGCATCTCACGTGAGAATGTGCACATCAGGTATAAACTAAGCGTGGGAATGTGCACATGAGGTATAAACTAAGCACCTAACATGGGAATGTGCACATCAAGTATAAACTAAGCATCTCACATGGGAATGTGCACGTCAGGTTTAAACTAGCATTTCTCGTGGGAATGTGTACATCAGGTATAAACTAAGCATCTAACATCGGAATGTGCACATCAGGTATAAAACAAGCATCTCATGTGGGAATGTGCACATCAGGTATAAACTAAGCATCTCGCGTGGAAATATGCACATCAGGTATAAACTTAGCATCTCACGTGGGAATGTGCACATCAGGTATAAACTAAGCATCTCGCGTGGAAATGTGCACATCAGGTATAAACTTAGAATTTCACGTGGGAATGTGCACATCAGGTATAAACTAAGCGTTGGAATGTGCATATCAAGTATAAATTAAGCACCTTACATGGGAATGTGCACATCAGGTATAAATTAAGCACCTCAAGTGGGTATGTGCATATCTGGTAAAAACTAAACATCTCATGTGGGAATGTGCACATCAGGTATAAACTAAGTATCTCACATCGGAATATGCACATCAGGTAAAAACTTAACATCTTACTTGGAAATGTTCGCATCAGGTATAAACTAAGGATCTCACGTGAAAATGTGCACATCAGGTATAAAGTAAGCATGGGAATGTGAACATTAGGTATAAACTAAGCACTTCACATTTGAATTTGCACATCAGGTATAAATTAAGCTTCTCAAGTGGGTATGTGCACATCAAGCATAAAGTGAACATCGCACGTGGGAATGTGCACATCAGGTATAAACTAAGCATTTCACGTCGGCCTGTGCATATCAGGTAAAAACTAAACATCTCACGTAGCATGTGCGCATCAGGCATACACTAAACATCACACGTGAGAATATGCATATCAGATATAAACTAAGCATCTCACGTGGGTATGTGCATATCAGATATAAACTTAGCATCTCACGTGGGAATGTGCACATCAGGTATAAACTAAGCATCTCACGTGGGAATGTGCACATCAGGCATAAACTAAACATCTCACATGAGAATGTGCACATCAGGTACAAACAAAACAGTTCACGCGGAATCGAAATGGGAAATGAAATTCTTTTGTTGCTTTTAAAAAATTTAAATGAACTATGCCAATTATATTTCCACTTTGCGAAAAGTCAAAAAAATGTAAAGTAGCTATTCCAAACGCTGCTGTTAATAGATACATATTTGAAAACTTTCAAAATCACATACTATACGTAGTAAAACTGTTTAAAATCTATTATCTAACGTTGTCTGTACGTTAACTGTACAGGGCAAACAGATGTTTTTAGTGAAAAATCGAAATATTCTATATTCTCTCAAATATATAACATGCGATATAGAAGATATGTAAATTAAACAGCAACTCTACAATCAGGCATCCCCTCCTCTCCAAAACTACAACTTTGGGTCAAATTTCTCTGTAATATGTCAAGCCCTAAATCGCTCCGGGTCGAAAAAAGTTATGAATTAATATAATAATTAAATAGCTGCCATCATCATCAAATTTCCAGAAGGTCAAATATTATATAACTAAAAACAATTACTGACAACATCCTGATCGTTAAGGACAGGTACGTAATCATGTGGCGATATTTAATATTTTCTGAGAATTCAACCTTCTCCATTGCTAAAAAAACAAAACAAACTACGACGAGTGGTACAACGTCTTCTGAAACAGTATGTTCTAGTGTAACAGTCAACCAGATCATGAAGGTGTCATTAAAGGCAGGACATCTTTTTTTTTTTCTATTAAGAACCCTTGGTTCAGTAGCTTCCTTTTAATCAGTCACCGTGCCACCCGATGGTCGAGTGGCACGTTGATAGTAAACAGGTATATTCATAGTTAAAATATGGCATATTGGTATACATATGGTACAAATAACCGATATATATATTGGAAAATCGAGGATTTGTGAAAATGAAGGGGAGAGACTATGGGGCTCAACATATTTGTCCTGTCCTTACGAACCATATGGAACGACTCCTATAATATTTACACTAGATACACATTTTTTTAAATATTTTGAAACAATTTTAAATATTTCAAAAAATATTTGTATCCGAAAATTGATTAAGCAAACTGGGAAAATGGAGAATTTTGCAGGAAAGTGTGAATCTATCAATGATTTTTCTATGTCCATCTATAATTATCGCAATGTAACACGTACAGCGTATCTTTGGAACTAAAATCTCCTGCTTCCAATTAAGTGTGATTAATTTATTACTGTTGCATTGACTGGGCACAACATCACATCAGCATGTTTTTTTCACAATAACTATGGCACCCAATGTTGCTTGAAGGTAGCGAAGATGTTAGTAATTTTGAAAGAAATGAAGTATATTATATGATAGAAAAAAAAAAAAGCTTTGTTAAGCATACAGTGATTTAAAGGTTTTCGTGATCAATAAAAATGCTCTACATTTTACTTAAGTCCATTTAATTTTTTTTAGCTTATTTATAAATGTCCGTATTCATAAAAAAAAATTGCTTTCACTTAAATACTTCTACTAAAGGTTTGCCAGAATGTTATATGACATATTTCTTTATATACTGCAGGCTGGTATAGATGAAGAAAAGCTTGTAATTGCCTTGGAACCGGAGGCAGCCTCAATTTTCTGTCAATATCAAGAAGATAAACGAGCATCTAATGAAAGAAGTTTACTTAATCGAACAGGACAGAAATATATGATCATTGATTTAGGAGGTAAATATTTGTATGCTATCCTATCCACAGTGTACAGGTCCAAGACATTTGACATTTAATAGTATTAGGAAAATAAAACGCGAAATTCGTTTGTATGTTTAGTTATATCATTTATCTATGATCATTGCAAGTCATTTAATTCTATTTTATCTTAACTTGTTTCCTTATATAATTTGGAGTAGATTGCCGACCTTTTTTTATTGACCTCGGGTAAACTAGTGACGATGTGATTGGTTTAAAGCCATCACGTGGTGACCCTAAACAGAAAGAAAAAAATATTTTTACAGCGTATTATAACAGCCAAAGTGTGTGTGTGTGTGCGTGTGTGTGTGTGTGTGTGTTATATTTGAGTTTTTGTTGCTGTCCTATTGACGTATACATTATATATACCTCACATCTCTTTTTATTTTACTCATATAAACCGAAAGCAAGCGTTCGGATCCTAACCTCATACATAATCAAATAAATTTGATGATAACTTTTAGGGGGTACAGCTGATATAACAATCCACGAGACACTAACAAAGAGTGATGACAAATTTCCTTTATTAAAAGAACTACATCATGCTATCGGCGATGACTGTGGTGGCACACAAGTAGATAATGCCTTTATGGAAGTCCTGGGAGAAATTCTTGGACAAAAGTTGATTAAACTGATGAAGAAGAAACAGCCATCCGCCTACCTGGAGCTTCTGAGAGAATTTGAAACAGTTAAAAGAAGAGAAATTGCCAACAAAAATAACTTACGAAT
Source organism: Mytilus californianus (assembly GCF_021869535.1). NCBI lineage: Eukaryota > Metazoa > Mollusca > Bivalvia > Mytilida > Mytilidae > Mytilus > Mytilus californianus. The sequence continues at coordinate 21,629,570 of NW_026262679.1, read as the reverse complement.
TCCTTTAGTGACAATTAATGAGCTGATAGAGGAACTAGAGGAGGATAATATAGATAATAAAATAAAAATGTCCAAATATAAAACTAAAATAAAACGCAACAGAGAAACATTTTGTATTGATGCTGAATTAATGAAATCGTTCTTTGGACCCACAATAGACAGAATTGTATCTTTAGTGAAAGACACTAGTAAAATTAAGGCGATAAGAGACGTTTCTCTATTTTTGTTAGTTGGAGGTTTTTCTGAATGTAAGCACGTGGTTCACGCTCTTAAAGAAGCATTACCAAACAAAACTTTCATTGTTCCTGAAGAGGCAGGTTTATCTGTACTAAAAGGAGCTGTAATATTTGGTCATAAAACAAGCATTATTGGATCAAGATTCATGATAAATTCATACGGAACAAAAGTGTTTGAACCGTTTGACCCTGAATTGCATGAAATTTCAAAGAAGAAGAAGGCTGGAGGTCGGTATATTTGTACAAAGATATTTGATTTTATAGTGAGAAAAAACGAATCAGTCCCGATAGGTACAACCATAAAAAGAGAATATGTGACGGACGACCTTCAGCAAAACTTTATGGACCTTGATTTGTACAAATCGGACTCCGGATTAACTAAATATATAGATGAAGAAGGTTGCTACCGAGTTTGTAAAGCGACAATAGACATACCGGACCCATCAGACGAACAACGGACCGTTGAAGTTGAATATTACTTTGGTGACACGGAAATAAGAATGACAGCTGTCGAAACAGACAGTGGAAAATCCTGTAAAACTTTTTGGAAATTCATTTAGTTTATTTTATTGTAACATTAACTGCACAAACAACATTCCATAAACTGTGTAGAAATAGTTGCTGTCGCAATTCAAGTCCTTAGTTTATCTCCATTTTAATTCTTATATTTTAAAAAAAAAACTAGTTGTCAACAAATTGGTTACTTGCTCGGACAACGCTGGGATACGTTTTGAATATTATATTTTGGATCTTTTTTACGGAGCCCCGCTAGGGACATACAAAGAAAAAAATATATATTGTGCGCACAATTTAAATATATTGTGCACACAACATTATATATTGTGCGCACAAAATAATTTATTGTGCACAAACAATAATATATTGTGCGCACAGTTTAAATATATATTGTACGCACAGTTTAAATATATATTGTGCGCACAATTTAAATATATTGTGCGCACAACATAATATACTGTGCGCACAAAATAATATACTGTGCGCACTAAATAAGTAAAACAGTTTTCAGTTGACCTTGACCTCATTACATATCATTGAACAAGGTTATGTTTTCGTGGTTAAGTCCTCATCTCAGATACTATATGCAATAGGTCTTCTTTTTGGTATGGAATGATTTTAAGGTGTACATGTCCAACTGGCAGGTGTCATCTGACCTTGACCTCATTTTCATGGTTCATTTGTCCATGTTATTTGATTCTTGTTTGGTCTGTTTTTTTCAGATACTATAAGGAATAAGTAAACTATATTTGGTTTATGGAATGATTGTAAGTTTTATATATTTGTCTGGTCGGTATCATCTGACCTTGACCTTATTTTCATGGTTTATTGGTCAATGTTAAATATCTCAGATTTGGTCTGTTTTTCAGATACGATAGTGAAGATATAGTAGAACTGTATTTTATGTATAAAATAATTATAAGGCGCGTATGTCGAATAATGTTTGTTTCTGAAATACTTTTAGCTATTGGCTAACTAAATTTGTTGTTCGCAATGATTGTATGGCCTACATGGCTGTCTGAAAGGGTTTATCTCACCTCGACATCATGTGCATTGAAAATTAAATGTTAATTTAGCATAATGTTAATTTGATGTAATGCTTGGGGTATAAACTTCCTTTTTTAACTTTCAACATAAATTCAATTATGAACACAAGAACAGTCGAGACGTTTCAGTGTGTCCACTCTTGTTTTTTCAATATGTCTATACAGACTTATATATGATAGGTCAATTGGATGTGTATTGATTGATAATATCCTAGACCAGGGAACATGATTTTCATTTTTTGCGATTGAATTTAAACTAGCTTTCAGAACTTTGTTTTTTTTAATCATAAGATTTGTGCCTTTTCTTCATTTGATGAATAAATCCATTTTCAACTATTTTTACAAGTTATTCTTTTTTTGTGCTGTTTCAGCTTTGTCACAGTTTTGTGGTTGATTGCTCATTCATAAACATGTTTAAACTATGACATTTTATGTTTGCCTGTTTCAAGTCATGGGTCCGTATTTCAAGGCTTGCATCGATACCCGTCTGTCAAATTTGTTTTTGTTGATTGTGTCTTTGTATGGGCTATGGTAGATATGTAGTTGTCTCATTGACAATCGCACCGATCGCGATCAATCGCGTAATAAGTATTTGAATAAATGATGCACCTAAACAAACCACTCTTATTCATCTTTTTTTTAATAATACCTGTAACGTCTATGTTATAGTTAAGCCATTTGAATTGATATTTCATAGTGTGTCTTTTTGTGTTGTAATGTTACACTACTGGTTAGGGTGAAGGTTGACGCCTGTTAAAACGTTTAAACCCGCTGCATTTTTATGCTCCTGTCCTATGTCAGGAGCCTGTTGTTCAGTGGTTGTCGTTTGTTGGTGTGGTTCATAGGTGTTTCTCGTTTTGTTTATAGATTAGACCGTTGGTTTCACCGTTTAAATTGTTTTACAATAGTCATTTTGGGACCCTTTATAGTTTACTGTTTGGTGTGAGCCAACACTCCGTGATGAAGACCGTACTTTAACCTATAATTGTAACTTTTAATACATTGTGACTTGGATGGAGAGTTGTCTCATTGGCACTCATATCACATCTTCTGATTTATATATGTACTCAGTTTTACCTTAATTTGATCACAACTTCATGGTGAACTTCTTAGACTGATCACACCGTCACATTTCAACAATGAACAGTAAATTTTGGGTCAAAACCGAACTTAAACATGATCAAACATATTAACCTTTTAATAAAGAATTTGTACGCGTACTTAGTTTTAAGTCGATTTGATAATGATATCTTCAGAGAAACCACAGAATTTATTTAAGTTGATGACATTACAACTTCATCATAAACTACTGTGACCAAAACATTTATCATAAAAAGAGACGGACGGATGGACGGACGCAAAGACTTCTAAATATAATGACCATCTTATATCGTCGACGGGGCATAACAAATCAAAGTCGTGAATTGAGCATCATGTCAGTCTTGTGTCAATCAACATAAACAAAATCTTGAGATTTGCAGACATAAAGTATAATGCATAAGCACAAATAGTAGTTTTAAAATTGTAACAAGAGAATAGGTAAAACCATGTTATCAAAGTCTACATAAGTTCGATAGTGACCTCACTCTAATGCCAAGTCTGTTTCAAACCGTTCCAATAAACACCGATACAAAGTGGCAGCTTCAGACGCATCTGTTGGTAAACCAAGTTCAGACGAAATAAACGTAGCTTCTTCAGTATTCGTTTCAGGTGTCGATAAGAAACAATACAGTGATGATTTTTTGCTAAAAGTGCGAGTATTTCCATGTAATCTAACCCCATTTCAAAATAAACCCTTATGTATTTCTCCATTCTGTCACTTTGAAAAAGAGACATTAAAGCACCGTACCATGTGTAAGCTCAATGAATTTGAGCGCACAATATATTATTATGTGCGCACAATATATTTAAGTTGTGCGCACAATATGTTTCAGTTGTGCGCACACTATATTATTTTGTGCGCACAATATATTTAAGTTGTGCGCACAATATATATTTTTTCTTTGCACGTCCCTAGCGGGGCTCCGTACTTTTTGGTCCTACTTTTGATTCACAATAATTTCTTGACTATTGTAAATTGGTGTATAATATACTTCAAATAGTCAATATTGCAATAATTATTGTATTATGATAACACGCACCCCTGCTATCTGCATATTTTATACCCCAAAATAAGCCTTTAAACATTAAAAGCTTTTCTTTATTAGGTCAAATAGGAATAAATCATATCATAAGAAATAAAGAAATAAAACTCTTCATAGAAACTAGGCTTATAAAGAATTTGGAGGTAGTGATCGCAACAGTTTTGAGAAAATTAAGAATTATTGTATTGAAGGGTGTGGATTACAACCTGAAAGAAAAAAGAGCATGTTATATTCATTGTTTGTATGGTACAACACACATGTATAAGGAATAAGAATATATTGTCAAACTAAACTATCAGTACAATGAGGTCAACTACAGATTACAGACAACTTTCACGAACACAAAATAAGGAGCTGTGGTATGATTGCCAATGAGACAAATCTCCACCAGAGACCAACTGACGTAGATGTAAGCAACTATTGTATGTCACCATACTAACTTATCAATAAGCAAAACCGATATCGCATATCAAGCTACAAAAGGCTCCGACATAACAAAATGTAAAACAAAACAATTTAAAGATTTAAAGAGAAAAACAACGGAATACTTCGCACATGTACAAGGTTTTACAGGTTCATTATAATGTTTATGCTTCGTAAACGGACAGTAAACGGTCGAAGTCTAACAATTCCAAAATGGCAGTAAATTATTGTAACTTCACTTAATGACAAATAATCAGTTTAAGAAGAAAATCTTTTTAAAATATAGCCGGACAGTTCACAATGTGCCATTATGCTACAGTAGACTATATACCGGCACGTGTATTTACAAAATAACGCTATAGCTTCCCCTCATTCCGTATAAAGTTTACTTCATATGTATAAAGGAAAAGGTAAGCAAAAAAGAGGAGCCCATTTGGTTCCAATAGGGTTGCCAACTTTTAGTGAAAAACCACGTCGGTAATCCTATTTTATGAAACAGATTTGAACTAATTTTTAGGGTAGTTATTTTCATAATAGCTCTGAAGCCCGGCTGTGATTCTTGATGTTAACAATTTGAAAAGAGGCTTCGTGGAACATTTGGCAGATCCAGCGATATAACATTGTTTGTAAGGACACTTATATTGATTTTGTTTCCAGCACAGTGAAGGAAGATCAGTTCGTTATCTTTTTAGTTGATATTCCACAAGAACATAAAACATACCTCGTTGTAGTAAATTATGTGGAGCTTTCAATTGAATTGTCAATAACTTACTTATCTTAATTAAACAAAAATTATGTTATTCCGATACTTTTTCTGCGGGAGCAACAGCATATTTGTCATGGAGGTAGACTGCTGTTCAGCAAAATTTGTGTTTTTGAATAGTGTTGCTTGAGTGTTCGTACACCCATTACATTTGTTATTTCTAATTTGTACCAAAGACGTCGACCTCACAGTCCTTTCCGAGTCGGTAAGTGTCTTCGTCTTCCTTTTCACGTTTAGCCAATTTACTGGCATAATCCTCAACTGAATGTAGTAGTATTTAGTTGCGTTCTAATTCATGGATTTAAGTCATGTGGTTTATACGTTTCGCCGGGATGTATTGTTGACCAGTAAACATAACGTGCCTAGCCGGATTTGATATGAATGGGTAACTAACAAAGGTAACATTACGTTACACGGTAGAGTGGATGCACTCTTACTACATAAGACATTTTGGTGAACTATAGCATTGAAATTGATATAAAGGATAAGGACTCAGCGCTTCATTTTTTGACTTTCATCTAAATTTGACAGTGAAGGGTGGTTTAGAACTTTTATTTACAATTTGTCATTGTGAACTTTTTATTTAAATGTAACAGCATTTCACTGAGCGGCATCTGTGTATTGATTTTATACATGTGTCTCACAGTTGATACGATATTCCAGTGCATGTGTCTCCTACCATGTGGTAAGATACAGTCGGTACACTATTTTCCTGCAGACGATCAATTTAAATTGCATGCAAACCTTTATGAAAATGGATAATATATCTTTTACGGACATTTTGAGCATTGAAGCTTGAGTGCAGTATTTAAGATAAAGTAAAAATGTGTTGTACAAACGTAATTTGAAATAGCTGTCAGAAAGGGAGATAATCCACAAAACGAATTTGGTTCTTTTAATATTGTATTGATAATGAACAATATGCAGTTGCAGAAAGTGAATATGCAACCTTCAAAATGTTCTATTTTATAAATATTAGGTGACTTATTAGTTAGTTTTTGGTCAAAGGAAAGTAAATCATATGGTTACAAACGTAGAGTTTCAGAATCTCGTAACATATCACATAGGTTTGTGAAGTAAATACTGTGTCGCCTCAAAATAGTTTTCTAAAAAGTACAGGATTAAAATATGTCTATTTAAAGACCTGAAAAGGAAATGGAAGCATAGATTATACAATTCCGTGATTTTATTGTCCATAATGTCAGATATATGACAAATATGTTGAGGTCATGATTATGTTGAATTTGCGTGTTAACTTAATTTTACAAGTTTTAATCTTTACTGCTGTTTTTCCTGGACTTCTCTGACTGAGCTGCATACATATACGGATTCTCATGTTCCAGTGAGGTGTACAGCCAGTAGAAAAAAAAAATTAATTTGGTACGCTAAAAAATTGATTTGCTTAGCAATATTATACCAATTTTACACAAAACTTTCATTGCCTGCTTTTCTCATCGTTTACTATATGAAGAGAGAAATGATAACATTATATTAACCAGATCTGTTTTTTTTTTGTGTAAATGTATACTGAAAACCCAGTTTTTAATTGTTTGAAAGGGAGATGATTTTTTTGCCACTTGATTTTTCACTGTGTATGTAGAATATCTGTTTCTAAAAACTTGCCCCTCTTTAAGTTAAATGGTGTACCCCTTATGTAATTATTGCAGTGAGATGTACTGATTGACATGGGCAATAGATATTTGTACAACAATGCAGAATACAATAAATTTTATTATGTCAATTAGGGCGCCCTTTACTGAGCAAAATAGTCATTATCACATTGTACAATTAACAATATAAAATAATTTGAACTAAATAAAAACAACAAAATAATCAGTTATTAAAAAAACGAAGAACTTATAGATAAAAAACGACAAAGAGTATAACCAATGCCGGAAATGGAATCAGAGCTCTGAATGAGGGCGATAAATATTCCTTCATTTAAAATTATTTCCAAAATTTTGTAACAGCAAATTTTAATAACACAACGGTACTGACTTTTCTGCACCAGATCAGCATTATGACAATAAATGTCTCTTATTTGACACTCTTGGTCAAAATATTTGAAAATTCAAAGCTTATTAAAAATAAAGAGCGTAATAAAGAAAAAAAAGGACAAAAGGTATTTCAAAAGGTGCATATATAATAGGGGATTAAACCTGTGTATGTGAGTGGACAGTATCAAATGACAGTCAGGTGTTTGGTTATTTTGCCATGTTCTGCATGGTTTTAATAAAAGGATGCTCAAAATCAAGGTATAACGATTGAATTTTCTGAAACAGAAACTTGATGCATTTACAATTTTAATTAAGAGTCCTTAAAACCAAAATACAATAATAAGACCAGACTCTTTAAATATTTTAAATACTACACAATACAAAATGGATGCAATTTGTCAACATAGAATTGTAATACACATATATGTTACTGAAATATGCTTTTCAAAATATGGACTTACTGGTTTGACATGCCGTCATTGTACTACATTAAATATTCGAAATTGAAAATATTGATACATCGATGTGTAAATATTACATCATCACGATATTTTCAGCGGCAAATATTGCAATAGACTATAAAATATGACCTAGCTTCTCATGAAATCATTTCAATAAAATGTATATCATTTCGGTGTTTAAACATACAAGCTCAAAATTTTAGTAAAGAAAAATGTGAAACTTACGTTGTCAGTTATGTAGTCGTGTCCAGAAGACTATAAAGTTCAATCAAGTACATTTAATATACTATCTGTAAATATGGGTATCTATATATACAAATTCTAACTTTAAATATAACTAACATTCGAAGTTGAACTCTAATTGTGATTCGAAACTCAACTCTTAACTCAAACTTGTACTCTGGATTGAACTCTAACCTTAACTCAAAGCATTACTCGAACTGTAAATTGAACTATAACTCAATGGATAGCCACACCCAGGCACATAATACAAACGAAATCGAAATCGGATTCAAAATAGAAATAATGTTTCTAAAATGGTGAAGTGGTTTTTCCTCATGAAGTAATTTGATTACCACATCAAGGAATGACAAAACAACACCAAACACTGACACATAGTATTACATATTATGTAGTGTAAAATCCTTACATTTTTGAACAACATTATGAAATGTTAAAACCTTGTAAAAATGTGGACATTATATAGATTAACGTTAAAACCATATCTAGTATTGTCTACACAACATTGAAATAGGATGAAGTCTTCATCAATTAATACAATTGGCCGTATTACGAATTGACAAAACATCATTACGAAATAGCAATAGACTTGAGAATGGTAACGGGGAATCCACATCATGTAACGAAACAACTACATTACATTATCCCATATACACTAAAGTAATGTTAAAACCACATTGACTTTGTTTTTGTATAGTTTTATGAGAATAGGCTATCTTTCTAACTTTCTATCTACAATATCAAGTAATATCAAAACATCATTAAGTAATGTCAAAACCACAGTATGTCAAGCCAAAATATTATAAAGTAAAATCAGGCAATAAATACAAACCACGTAATGTCAGAGCGCCACATAAAACCGCTGTGGCTTTACATAGTATTTACAATTTACTCTAGGGAAGCATGCTCACATTTAGGTATTCAACAAAAACCAACGTTTCTCGTCAAATTTCTATTCTAACTCTAAACTTCAAAACAATTTTACGGAAAACATTAACGTATTTACAATATTATATACAAGAAAATATGCAAAGAACTCTTTGAAAACCCAATGACCCTGCCAATCTACATTCTAATATTGCCTCAACTATTTTCTTTGCTACGCTTAAAAAGAGATTCTGGACTAGCAATTACCTCGTCCCAAAATCTTCCTTATTCTTTGAATAAGAATTATCTAGATAAAGAGTAGTTAATATTTGATTTATCTGACATTGAAACAGTACTTGCAGAAGTGCTAGCAGAAGAGATAGACACAGCTTTAGATGTATCCGTTGGCCTGTTAACTCTTGTTGTAGATGATGTAAAAATTGCTTTCACATGATTTCTAAATTCCGAACTTAAACAACAAGTTATAATAAAATTAGAAGGGATTAATACAGAGTACGATATATTAGAAGCTGTGATTATAGATCGGACATCGTTATTATTGATAATTTCAACACCAAACATAAGGTACAGAAAATCAAATGTCATCGAAAATATCATAAACAATCCTTGAAACAAAGTTAAAGACGTAATTGCGATGGTTGAGTAAGTTAATTGATTCTCTTTTCTTATCTTTACATTTACTGACATTTTCTTTCTTGCAGCTGTTGATTTCTTCATTGCGATAACCAGTAAAATTTCAAAAATTAACAAAACTGTACATGGAATAACAAGGAAAATAAACATCTCCAACGTTTGGACTATTGCTAAGTACTCATAAAAGTTCATTTTAATCCATCCCGGAGCTCGCACTGCACATGCCTGCATTGTAGCATTCTCTTCAACGAACGCAGGTACTGTTATTCCGAAATAATCGTAGTGCACAAAGAAAATACCTTTCATCAACAGGGATAGACCAAATAAACCACATATGCAGAATTTAATTATCTTTTTAGAACAGAACCGGTCCGCTTTGAAAGGGTGTCCAACACAAATGTATCTCTGGACAGCAAGAAAAATTGTAATATAAAAAGACGTTGTTGTAAAAATTTTCGGAAAAACTTCCGTCATGTAATGGTAAGCACGGCACCATTTGTAAGGTAGATAGTACAAATGTTTTCGAATGGCAAAGAAATAAACCCACATTATACTTGGAAACAAAGGACCAATACTTTCACAAATAGCTATAGCTATTAAACAGAGGTGGGTTTTCGAATTCATGCTGTTTTTGATAAATACGAAAATCATGAATGCATACATGGCAATATTGAAAACAGTCAAGATGGGAATGCCGTAAGCATTTATAACAATTTCAAATCCATGTTGGTACCATTGTCTAAAATCTACGACGATAATTTGTTCAGGTGTTGTAACATTTGACATATCCATTTTAACTGCCGTTGACGTTGTAGAGGATACATTTGACGGGTTAGTGAATAAGTTTGACGGTACTATTGACGTTGCAGCGGAAGGATTTGAGGAAGTAGTGAATGAGTGATTATGCTGGGTAATGAATAAGTTTGACGGTAAAGTCTTATTAAGGTCTATGGTGAGACTAAGTGGTGTTGACAAATTTGCCATGTCAGGCTAGTAAATTAGTCACATAAAACTACAAAACTTTCCAACACATGGTTATGATCTTGGTTTCCACTGTGTTCGTTCACAATTAAATAATCCAAAAGTCGTTAGTTATGTTTCCAATAACGTTTTTTGAACCTTAGTCTGAGTATGAAAGCCTTTTCCAGTGAAACAAATCGGTAAAATAATTTCGCTTTTATACTTGAAATCATTTTACCTCTAATTAAATATTAATAAGATCTTTAATTTACATTTAAAATCAATTCTGTAAATTTAAATGTATACTATTTAAATGCGGTAAACAGTAGTAGTAGTACGTTCTAGATGGGGTTACTAAACATAAACCATTCACTAATCCTGGAGATATTAATGCTATATTTTCCACTAATTTCTGAGACATTCAAAATCAGTTCATCCAAAAGTAATCAATAAAATTCAGTTATAAGCAAAACAAAAATGTAGTCATCATATAACAAGACAAAGTGACATATAACTGTTCCTTTTACAACGAACTCAAACGTTTCACTTTTAAAATCATAAAAAAAATTACTTGGTAAATGTGTTACGTGACATTTGAGTTACGAGGATGGCATATATAAACATAACAAGTAATTCTTAGGCAGTATTCCTTGGTCAAAAACAATAAGCTTAAAATATAAGCTTATGACCTTTACTTAAGCTCAATACATGTGGTAATAAAAATCAAAGTTTTTTTTAAGAGTTTAAGTATTGAAATAAACAGGCATATACAATCATTATCGAGATATTTCATGTACCTGTCAATGAGAATGTGTCAGTAAAGAAAGTATTATTCCGCTAGCAGTAGATTGCTAAAGTTTTAATTCCTCTACGTACAAAATGTATTAACAAAACACTGATATCCAAAGTAAATTTCAAAAGGGGACTTCCATTAAAACTGACAAAACTAAACGCATACGACTATATCAACCAGCCGAAAGATTGCAAAGTTGACCTACCACGGTTTTTGCTGTTGTTATTAGATATTCAAACTCCAACATGTATATTATTTCTGTGCATAACAGTGACTTTAAGCTGAAATAAAGTTGGCAAGATGTAATCTTTTATACATCGAAAACCATGTGTATTTATTCACCTTTTACTAGAGGTAGAATTATTTTATTCAGTTAATGTATAGCAAGTACATATATAAAGAGTCGTACACATCAGAATCGTAGGAATATGTTAGGCAATACAACACTGTGCTAAGACAGGCTAGGCGTCTCCCTCTATGGATTCGTCTTTCATCATGATTCAAAAGCAGCATTATACTCCCTAATTGTGTAAGGACCTCATTAATCATGCACGTACAACTTTGAACATTAAATAATAGTAATTATTAAATATACTCAGTTATATTAAATATACTAATATACTTATGCATATGCCTCAATTGTCGTTACCACAATCCCGCCCCCTTTTCCCCGAATGTGACGAACCGAATAAGACTTATCACCAGGTTTTACTTACATGAACAACACCACGGGTTCCACATGTGGAGCAGGATCTGCTTATCCTTCCCGGACCTGAGATAATACCCCGTTTTTTGGTGGGGTTTGTTTGCTCAGTCTTTAGTTTTTTATGTTGTGTTTTGTGTACTGTTGTTTGTCTTTTAGTCTTTTTTTGCCATGGCGTTGTCTTTTTTTTTTGACCTATGAGTTTGAATGTCCTTTGGTATCTTTCACCTTTCTCTTAGTAATTATTATATATAAAATTTACTTAGTAATAATTAAATACACTAATTATCAAATATACTTAGTAATTATTAAATACACTAATTATTAAATATACTTAGTAATTATTAAATATACTTAGTAATTATTAGATATACTTAGTAATTATTAAATATACTTAATAATTCATGAAAATACTTAAAGATGAATATGTAAATTGTGGAAATGAAATAGGTGTTTGACTGTGTTAAATTTTGCAATGCTTGAAACATATCTTCAAAATCAAGCCTTTCTTTCCTGCAAATTCGACTAAATGCGGGTTGTGTCTGTTCGTTTTGCTATGAGGTTGTCTTTCTTCACCGAGATATGGTTTATGATTGCCCAACTTGGTATGTCTTTTCCATTTTTGCAATCTATATTCTTTTATTTTCATATACAATTTTCGTTATTTGTGGTGTTTAGTCTTTGTTCATGTAATTTTGTTAAGTTAAACGGAGGAATTTTCCACCAAATAATTTATACAATGTTTCAACTTTTACCTTGTTCTTGAAAATACCAATATCAGATTAAAACTCTAAACTTCGTTAAAGGTTATATTACAGCTGATAAATAATTCATGTATTAATTTTGATATTGCTGATGATAGCAATCCACCAAATTAATCTTGTAAATATTTCAATCTTATAGAGATTCATGTTTCTAAATCTGGTACAGACATAATTATGTTTAATATTTAATATATTCATTTGGCTTAGTCTCAGGCGCAGATTAAAGTTCTATCAGAAATATAGAGTTTAAAACTCGCTGAAATCGAAATCATATCCATACGAAGGTAACTTTTAAGATTTTTCAGTACAGACAACGTACTAACATTTAATAGTATTTTTATAGAATATAGTAAAATTCTGTGGATACCAACAAGACATTAATTGAAATTAACTCAACATTTCTCCATGTCTTTTCATTATTATACTGACAATCTTTTTCAATTTTTATTGAAGTATTTTATTTTCCTCCTAATTTGGTAAACAGCTCCGGTGGTCTCGTGGTAGCATCATTTTGTAATTGTATGAAAATTTATTATGAAATTGGTACAGCAAAAGACCGGAATTCCATGACTTTTTCCGATTCTCTTGTTTTAAGGAAATAATCTGTATGAACTGTGAATTTGATATGGAAAACATGCGTTACGTTATTCTCCGTTAAAAGCCCATTTTATGACGCTGATTTGTCTCACCGTAAGAAAGCAAAACTAACGACTTCGAATTATATACCCGTAGCTTGTTATACTTGTATCTGAGATTTTTTTATTTCTTTATTATCTATATTTTTAATTTTTATAAAGTTGAGTACATATTGCACAGCGATAGTCAGTACTGAGTGATCGTACCGGCCGTCGAAATGTTTTCTTCGTAAACCAGTAATTTCCGTCAGGACAAACTATTAAGCACAACATGGAGTGTGATACCGGTATAAGTTAAATTTGATTATAAGGTTACCATAAATAATTTTGTTTATAACAATGGTCATTTATTCCAAACCATATCAGTCTGGAAAACTAAGCAAAGTTGAAAACTGCAGAGATGTGTTAAGCATGTAACCTCCGTGGAATGGTCTATTCTAAACAAACACCAATTAATTATTTTGAAAAATTTTTGCATCCAACAGATCGATATCGGTGTCAACATTCAATTTTAGTACAACTTCTATCTTCAGATACATGTATTATGTTTTATAAATGACGAAATCATCGAAATGTAACCTCCGTGGGATGTAATCTTCGTTGACGTTTTGGTAAATAGTGCTTTCTATCACGTCCGCACTTCTATCGAGTATGGCATGCTAAATAAACATATAAGATAATTATTACGGATGGCGAATATATGTATAACTTACAGATCAATAACATACATTGTTATTCAGACGACATAAGAAGACATCATGTGACAATTTTAATTAATCAATTGTTTAAGTGCAACAGAGTTGCTTTTTTCTCAGATCCAGAAAAAAAAATCGAACTGGATGTTTTAATATCAATATTAATGCAAGTAAATAATTTTAACCCGTTTTAAATATTCAAGATATGAAACTTTTATTATTAATATAAATTTGATACCGAATTTAATACGATTTAACAATCATGCAAGTAGCCATAAAAATTGCTCTGCCTAATGAGTTTTATATCATGTTGCACAGGGAGAGAAATGAAATTACGACGTCGACTGAGAGGGCATGACAAAAATGCTTATTCTGTTCTTGTGTTCAGATCCAGCATATGAAAATTTCATGTTGTATCATAATTTTGACATGCTGAAGAATATTCTTTAATTTGTCCAAATTTAGAAGAAATATACTTTTTTCTCATTATTGGCTTCGCAGACAATAATTCGCCGACATGTTTTCCGTATGCAGTTACCTCAGCGTGACCTTTCTCGTAAAAATCCGGTGATCGCAATACGCAAGTGCGAAGGGGAAAACCAAATTGGCAGAGAGAGTCAACAAACGTAAACATCGCTCCGTCATCGAAATAAGCTATATCTTATTGTACATGTTATACATGTGCATACCTCAATATCCATGCTTCTTTGTTGATTCTTTACAAAGGTGACAATCGGTAAACTTCGGCTTCAAAACACAACCATTAATTAGCTGCCATATTTTCACAACAACACTGACCGAGTGAAATATTTTTTTGACAATTATACGATATGGATGCGTAAAAAATGACAAAATCGTGCACAGAAGACTAAGTTTATGATATATGCATGGTTCAAGAATTGGATTAACATTATTTTTCACCAGTCACTCGTTTCATATGACTTTAATTTCAACTTACAAGAAAAAGTTTATGTGAATTAATAAAGATAACAAAACACCGTAAAAGAAATGATTTCAACGGTTTTATTATTTTTGGTATTGAAATGCACGCTATCAGATAACGACGTCAAAGGAAATAAAATGACGTTAAATGTATTTTTTGACATTTTTTCATCTAAATTGTCTCGATCATTACAAATTAACGGTAGCATATTACATGCTGAAATTTATATGGTGGATAGAATGTGCTATGAGGATGTTCCATGTTCTTTATTTATAAGTTTTGCTACAATTTATATTTTATCATTTTTACTCGGACGTTGGGCGCTTTACCGGAGAACCAGTGCTAAATGCCTACAAAATAGAGGGAAAGTTGAAAATTCCACAGCTATGTTATGTGCGTCCTCAAGTGTTAAAACTCGCATTAGTACGAATAACACAGTATATATAGTACCAGAAAATTTATCGAGGTTGCATGCATGATTAATTCGTACAGAATAGTATATACTAAAGTCTTTTTCTGACTGTCCGTCAATGAATGAATGAATGAAGAGTAAATGATAGTAAATATATTGTAAACATAGCGTAAAGTATAGTAAAACTTACTAACTTTACTCTTTTGATAAATTGATATGGTAACACAATCATACCACATCTTCTTATTTTTACATTATTACATACTAGTATAGAAAACAAACAAACATCATAATTTAAAAAAAAAAATTAATGTAAGTATTTATATTCCATTTAAACTTAGTTCAAAGATAAGTGCAATAAGTTATACGTAAAGCATTCGAAAAGTGTGTTCTCCCTATTTCGAAAAGTTCCCGTTTAAAATAAATTTTAACACAATAGGTTTGTTTTACAATAACATCTATTTGACTCATATATTGCATTTCTTTCGACGGACAATTTTCAGTTCGTGTTAACATTGCTTTTCATGAATTTGTGGTTTCAAAACAAAATAAAACCGGGTCCTACACAAAGACAAAACCGGGTCCTTCCATTTTAACATGACCCATTACTTTCGTTCCATGCACAGAAATACAAATATTGAGGTGCTGAAAGTGACAAATTTGCAATATACGTGTTAATTTCTTTCTGTCCGTGCCTTTCTTTCCGTACAATGTGCACAATTTAAAGAGAAATTAAACAAATTCGATGCAATGTTCACTCAATTCACCATTTTTATGTGCCTTTATACTTATGTCTCCATTAATCTATAACGGTTGTAGAAAATATTACATCTAACAATCGAAAATAGTTATATGTGTATGTATATTCTTCAATATCATAAAAATAACAAATAAATAAACAGAAATCCTACCTTTTCTCTGTCTGTTGATGGTCCGTCACCGTACCGGATATTAAATACTATTGAGTCCAAACATTTTTTGCCGGAGTAGTTTAGACACAGAAAGGTTTAGCAGTGGCGAATCCAGGGGGGGGGGGGGTTAACGATCAATGCATTTGAATAGGGACATATAGTTGGAACCCCCCTTTATCCTTGGTAAGCAACCCCCCTCCCCCCCCCCCTCCCCGTTTATAAATGGCAGGATCCGCCCCTGTTAAGCTCATGCGCTCTGTTTACCGAAGCTGTCCTAGGATCTGTCCTAATAACTATCTTAGGAATAAATTAGTATAACTTTATGACCGACTTACGACATGTTTGAGCATGCACATCGAAGCTATCTTAGGAATAGCTTAGCTAGGATGTCTTAACCGCTGTCATAAGTGTTAGCGTAAAGAAAAATAGGATATCAAAAATTAAAAATGCATCGAATTCACAAGTATTAATAATTATAAGATTAAAAATTAGAAATATTATTAGTATTGTTATTCAGATTTATCCAGAGACATATATACACATAATTTTATGTGTATATACGACTCTGGTTTATCCAAATAATTGTACATTCAAACTTAATGAAACAAAAACAAAAACACAAACACAAACACAAAAAATGTAATAATGTTTTATATAATAATTGAACAAATTATTTGTAAATAGTGACACCTAATAAATATAATCGGTCACAATCATTATATATTTTTGAGCGAGTTCAATTCGAAGTTTCACGGTTTTATACTGTACATAGTTCAAACGAAAAACTCGTGCATCTTTCATATAAAAACGGAGTACATAAAATATTTTTTTACGGTTTTATACTTTACATAATTCAAACGAAAAACTCGTGCATCTTTCATATAAACACGGAGTACATAGAATATTTTTTACGGATCACAGGCGCTTGCGGAATACACCCTTTTTTCTGAATTTTTATTTGTTTGTGTTTAAACTTTTTTCAAAGTAAATATTCTTTTTTTATGTCATTCTAATATTCATTTATTTAATGTGATTTATTTATATATGATGCCACTCTACTCTTTTCCACGTGGAAAATAAAATTACAGGGGCATTATATATATACGACTGTAATTGTAAATTACTTAAATGTATTTTGGACAAGAGCAAGAACACATTAAATAAGTGAAAATATGTTATATTAAAAATATTAAAGAATATGTACTTAGTAAAAATCAAAACACACAAAAATTATATTTAGAAAAAAAGGGGAGTCATTCCGCGGTATGGGCCTGTGTTACGAATAGTCCATAAGCGGTCTATTGCTACAAAAATTATTTATATTGCTCCCTAAATAAACATCTATAGGTGATGGTCGTATTTGTTTACAAATTAACAATCATAGAATATATCATAAATCGGGACCATCTTAAGACACCCTAATAGGTGTCCTAAAGTTAAGTCGATTCCTATGACTTTTCCTAAGTTACGACATGTTGGATAAACCCACTTTGGACAAAGTTGCATCCTAGGATGATCTTAGGACATATCCTAGTCTTAAGAGCGCTTGGATTAATAGGCCCCAGTGGCCTTGTTATCTTGGAGGTCAAGTTATATTTACTCTTTAGTGAAGACAGGTCTTACATATATGGTTATATATATAAACATCCATATTTTTCTTTAGTTATGAACAGAAAGCGCTATACATTTAACACAAATGTTTCCCCTCTTTAAATGACCATCGAAGTACTGCTTGTATATAAATATAAATATAATATTATTTTCTAATTGAGGTTTTTTAAAAGGTGTTGTAGAAAATGAGGTTGGTGGTCAATTTACGTTTTTATTAAGAAATCACACGCTTCAATCTATTGAAGTAAATCAATGATAAAAAAAAAAATTTCTGATGATAAATATAAGAAAAAAAGATGTGGTATGATTGCCATTATGACAACTATCCGCCAGAGACCAAATGACGTAGATGTAAGCATTTGTGGGTCACAGAAAAAGCCTTCAACGTTGAGCAAAACCTATACAGTCTTATCAGGTCACGCATTGCTTTTAAGAATCAAGATAACGCGTTGCCTGATCTTTTGAAAATATTCTTTACCTTTTCAAGGAAAGCATCACATCCATTTTACTGTACTTTTAAAAGATTTAGTTTCAAATGTATCATGAGTTTTTGGAATCTGACCATTGTAGATCCAAAACGTGGGTTTTCTTAAATGATTCACACAAGGTTCTGTTTTGCCTTTTGAGTTTTCTTCAAAAGTACTGCATTTTTTCTCTAGCTTATAATTAGTGCACAGTATTATAAGGTTTTTTGACAGATATTAAATTTCTTTTTTTCAGATTTTAAACGCCTGTTGATAATACAATGGATATTTTCACAGATTTTGCAGTTGAATTGTATTTAATTTCTGTCACGGAATGCTTGACCACCGTTCCAAAAAATGTACTTATTCTTTCACGATTTTTGTTCTCGATAAACCGAATGACAGCCGTGAGTTAGGCCTTGTAACTGAATGCGTTTTAGGATTTTGTCAAGATGCATGGGTATCTCATGGAAGAACTTTGAAGTCTGCCTCATATGAGTAAAGGAACATGTTAGGGAGAACAAGAGCACGTTTTGTTTCCACATAGATATAAGAAGATGTGGTATGAGTGCCAATGAGACAACTCTCCATCCAAGTCAAAATTTATAAAAGTAAACCATTATAGGTCACAGTACGGTCTTCAACACGGAGCCTTGGCTCACACCGAACAGTAAGCTATAAAGAGCTCCAAAAATTACTAGTGTAAAACCATTCAAACGGGAAAACCAACGGTCTAATCTATATAAAAAACGAGAAACGAGAAACACTTATGAACCACATCAACAAACGACAACTACTGAACATCAGATTCCTGACTTAGGACAGGTGCAAACAAATGCAGCGGGTTTAAACGTTTTAATGGTACCAAACCTTCACCCTTTTTTCTGAAACAATAGTGTAACATCACAACATAGAAAAACACACTATAAAATATCAACTGAAATAGCTTAACTCAATCAAAGGATATATTAACACCATTGAACATACACTGAACAAATAAATTTGACCTATGACACAATGTAAATACAAAATAAATAAACTAAGGGAAGAATAATAAAAGTAACATGTTATATCGGTAAGAAATGTTAAACAATTAAAGAAAAACAATATGCTCGAACAAAAATATCAGCCATTTGCAATAACTTTAAACACAGGTAAATGAAAATAATTTTGTTGTTAGGTATATGTGTACAGTACCAATAGAGAAAGGAAATATTTTTACAAAATAAATAATTTTGATGTTCATAGTACGAAGTGAAAATTTATAGTTATACCAAACACTTATCAAAGCTGGTATATAGACCAGATATAACCCTGAATAACATTAAATAACAAAAAAGCAATACGATTAGTATCAACAGGTCAAATAAACAAGAAAGTACGATTTGAGAGTACTCGCAGTTACTGACAGCTAGTTAAAAGCCAAAACAATTAATAATAAAAAATCGTGCATCAGAGACTAAAATCAACTAAAACACATCCCAGGGATTTAGTATTTTAACGTCATGGACAGTCAAAGAAGACATGACTAGTGCAATGCCAAAAATAAATGTATCGACAGACAGTAGGATAGTTAGGAGTTTAACCTCTTTATAGATCAAAACGAACGTGGGTGTGTCTTTATACATCCCGTTTGAAAACAAATACAAATTTAGTTATGTTTTAATTTGCTGATGACAAAATCGATATTAGTGCCAATGTAAACTATATTCAAAGATCTAATTACAACATTGGTAAGATAACCTTTACTAATAAGTTTGTTTAAAGGTTCGATGAGTTTACACGGATCACATAGTGATTTCCGCGCTTTAAGTACAATATTACCGTAAAATTTAGGATGTCAATTAAACGTTAAACATATGTTGTCAATTAAATGCAAATATATTAAAACAGCTGTTTACTTGGAGTTGCAATTACGAATTTTGTGCAATTATGGTCCGTGTATATTTGCGTTCATTCGTTCCATTATGATTTATAATGTTACATTTTGATGACAAAACATCACTTATAATTTATCTAATCGCCTTGCGCAATCGTGACTTAATGTGTTCTTTGGTCCCTAGCTGAATATTTGAATTCTTAATTTTTTTTGTCAAAGATGAAAAAAAAATACTAAAAAATTCATGTTTTTAGTTTCAATTTTCCAAGTATAACCTTTAAACTGGCATGAACCATTTTTCTTGCAACGTTTGAACTGGCATGAACTATTTTTTTTTATACTTATTATAACACCATGCTACTATTAAAAAACACCTCAAAACGCAAAAAGGCGAAAAGGCAAAATCGTTTTCACCTTCGTGGTTTCACTGTCGCATTATTGCTTTCGAATTTTTGCGTTTTGTCCTTTTCAAATATCAAAACGAAAACGCAAAATTACCGCATTCGGCCTCAATAAATATTACTCATTCTTTATGTGAAGAAACAGAGTTATTCATTGAGAGCACTTGATAAGGATTCGTCCTCTTTGAACATGTGTTATTGATGACCTTATATCTCAAATTCTTCAAGTGTATTGAGTTTCAATTTATCATCATTTTAGTAAGCTATGTTCTAAGGAAACATAGAACCAATTTTCATTAGATAAAATCATAATTTGGTTACCTGTTCGAATTCGGAAGAGAGATTTAATAGTGACAAATTATGCATATACAGAACACTCTTCTTCACAAAAACTAGAATATTTTTAAGTTGAAATTCAGTAAAATGTCTAAACAGCTCCAGCTTGAAAAAATGGTTAACGCGTTTTTTTAAAAATTTAAACGTAAAATTTGTGAAAAGTGAAATGTTGTATATAACCTCGTCTGTGATCAGAAAAAATTCTAAATATCTAAATCACTTTAATAACAGCTGTCGCATGTTTTAACTTAGTTTATGTTTACTTAGTTCTCCCCGGATGTTGATATACTTTCTGGTAAGGCGCATCTTATATTGATCCTATCCCAGTTTCAGTGTAACGGAGCTACTTGCAATACTTCCCGTATAAGTGTTCCGTAGAGAACCGTAGGCTACTCTCAGCTTTAGTGTTTCTGTACCATCTAATATCACTCTCGGTTTAAGTGTTTTCCGGAGAAAATCATGACAATCATACCACATCTTATTATTTTTATATCATATTAATCTCAATTTTTGTTCACCTTTCCTGTTTAAATATTTTACTAATCTCCTTATGGTATTCCAAGATATATTATTTCTAGAAGCACATTACATTCAACTCCTTGTTTGATAAAAGGGGATACACTAAAATTGGGATATACAAAAAAATCGTAAGTCGTAGCAAATTTTTCATAACCATAAACAAAAGAAAAAATTAACAGAAAACAGAAATCAACAAAACACTACTCTGAATATTGGGCAGCATTTACCAACTAAACACCTAAATGGCACTAAGGTGATCCAGAAGAGTAATTAGTTTTTTCTCAACTAGTGGTACTCAGGTGCTCCAGAAGAGTAAGCAGTTTCTTCTCCACTGATGGTACTCAGGTACTCCAGAAGAGTAAGCAGTTTCTTCTCAACTGATGGTATTCTGGTCCTTCAGAAGAGTAAGGAGTTTTTTCTCCACTAGTGGTACTCAGGTGCTCCAGAAGAGTCAGCTGTTCCTTCTCCACTGATAGTACTCAGGTTTCCAGAAGAGTAAGCAGTTTCTTCTCCACTGATGATACTCATGTGCTCCAGAAGAGTAAGCAGTTTCTTCTCCACCGATGGTACTCAGATGCTCCAGAAGAGTAAGCAGTTTCTTCTCCACTGATTGTACTCAGGTACTCCAGAAGAGTAAGCAGTTTATTCTCCACCGAAAGTACTCAGGTGCTCCAGAAGAGTAAGCAGTTTCTTCTCCACTGATTGTACTCAGGTACTCCAGAAGAGTAAGCAGTTTCTTCTCCACCGAAGTTCTCAAGTACTCCAGAAGAGTAAGCAGTTTCTTCTCCACCGATGGTACTCAGGTGTTCCAGAAGTGTAAGCAGTTTCTTCACCACTGATTGTACTCAGGTACTCCAGAAGAGTAAGCAATTTCTTCTCCACTAATGGTACTCAGGTACTCCAGAAGAGTAGATAGTTTCTTCTCCACTAGATGTTACTCAGGTGCTCCAGAAGAGTAAGCAGCTTCTTCTCCACCGATGGTACTCAGTTGCTCCAGAAGAGTAAGCAGTTTCTTCTCCACTAGTAGTAGTCAGGTGCTCCAGAAAAGTAAGCAATTTCTTCTCCACTAGAAGGTACTCAGGTGCTCCAGAAGAGTAAGCAGTTTCTTCTCCACTGATTGCACTCAGGTACTCCAGAAGAGTAAGCAGTTTCTTCTCCACTGATGGTACTCAGGTACTCCGGAAGAGTAGGCAGTTTCTTCTCCACTAGATGTTACTCAGGTGCTCCAGAAGAGTAAGCAGTTTTTTCTCCACTGATGTTTCTCAGGTGCTCCAGAAGAGTAAGCAGTTTCTTCTCCACTGATGTTACTCAGGTGCTCCAGAAGAGTAAGCAGTTCCTTCTCCACTGATGGTACTCAGGTGCTCCAGAGGAGTAAGCAGTTTTTTCTCCACCGAAGGTACTCAGGTGCTCCAGGAGAGTAAGCAGTTTCTTCTCCACTAATTGTACTCAGGTACTCCAGAAGAGTAAGCAGTTTCTTCTCCACCGAAGGTACTCAAGTTCTCCACAAGAGTAAGCAGTTTCTTCTCAACCGATGGTACTCAGGTGCTCCAAAAGAGTAAGCAGTTTCTTCTCCACTGATTGTACTCAGGTACTCCAGAAGAGTAAGCAATTTCTTCTCCACTGATGGTTCTCAAGTACTCCAGAAGAGTAGGCAGTTTCTTCTCCACTAGATGTTACTCAGGTGCTCCAGAAGAGTAAGCAGTTTCTTCTCCACTGATGGTACTCAGTTGCTCCAGAAGAGTAAGCAGTTTCTTCTCCACTAGTGGTACTCAGGTGCTCCGGAAAAGTAAGCAGTTTTTTCTCCACTAGAAGGTACTCAGGTGCTCCAGAACAGTAAGCAGTTACTTCTCCAATAGTAGTACTCAGGTGCTCCAGTGCTCCAGAAGAGTAAGCAGTTTCTTCTCCACTAGTGATACTCAGGTGCTCCAGAAGAGTAAGCACTCTCTTCTCCACTGGTGGTACTCAGGTGCTCCAGAAGAGTAAGCAATTCTTCTCCACTGATTGTACTCATGTACTCCAGAAGAGTAAGCAGTTTCTTTTCCACTGATGTTACTCAGGTGTTCCAGAAGAGTAAGCAGTTTCTTCTCCCCTAGTGGTACTCAGGGGCTCTAGAAGAGTAAGCAGTTTCTTCTCCAGTAGATCGTACTCAGATGCTCTAGAAGAGTAAGCAGTTTCTTCTCCACTAGTGATACTCAGGTGCTCCAGAAGAGTAAGCACTTTCTTCTCCACTGGTGGTACTCCGGTGCTCCAGAAGAGTAAGCAATTCTTCTCCACTGATTGTACTCATGTACTCCAGAAGAGTAAGCAGTTTCTTCTCCACTGATGGTACTCAGGTGTTCCAGAAGAGTAAGCAGTTTCTTCTCCCCTAGTGGTACTCAGGGGCTCTAGAAGAGTAAGCAGTTTCTTCTCCAGTAGATCGTACTCAGATGCTCTAGAAGAGTAAGCAGTTTCTTCTCCACTAGTGGTACTCTTCATGTTGCTCATGGCAACTTAAAATACGATGCTCAGTCACATTTGTAGATGTGACAATCGAGGATAATAAGACGAGATATGACATGCAAGTAGAATATTATAGTGGTCATCTGTCACACAGAATGAGATATTCCATGGAGGTCATTCAAACTATTATAGCGCCTGTAAAAAGTTCAAAGAGATGAATAAAACTGTACTATAAGGAATCTTTGGTGCAATATCTTCCTTCTGAGAAGCAACTAACTGTCTTTCAAAATATATGAAAAGGTAGCCCTAAGATATAGTATCACCTAAAGACATATAATCTATATGGAGGTTCTGCAGGAATGAGGAATCTTAAGGTAGATAATTAGTGTGACCATCCGTTTTCTGTGTTTGTACGTTTATATCTCTTCTTGTTTGTCTGTACACTTGTATGAGGGTCAGGATGAGAATCCATCAATTCTTTATTTATTTTTTTTATACCTTTTTTTCTCTATTATTTATTTGTTTGTTTTAACCCCTTATCTCTATATTTCAAAACCCCATCATTCTCTATTATTTCTTTTTTAGTCTATTATTCTTTATTATTCATATTTTTTGTCCTTTATTCTGCACTTTTTACCCATTGTTTTCTATTCTGTAAACCCCCTTCAAACCCTCTTGTATTGTTACTTTGCACATGCATTTTGGAGAAGACGTTGATAGGTCGAAGAAATAAGTCTTCTAGCTTGTAAAATAACTTTAATGGGAAATATGTGTGTGCCTTCGAATTGCATTTTAACAATGATGGAATATTTACGTAGTATAGTCTTTTAAAAGACATTATAATGTCTCTGAACATTTCAAGAACAGACTTGCAAACAAACATGATAGTGAACAAAACTTGTAGATATGCTGACCCTTAAACACAAACTAAATTTCAGGTAGTAGATTTCTCTAAGTTTTAAGAATATAAAATTTTGCAGGAATTAAATTAATCTAAAAGCAATATAACCTCTTTTTGGTTTAGAAAGAAACGTTTAAAGCCCTTTATCGATTTTGCTTATTTTCTAAGGTTAAGCAATGTACTGTCGCTCTTATCGTGAGAAATTATAACATCATAGCGTCGTACGACTTCTTAACTTTCTATATATTCAAAATTACGTCTGACTGTTGGAGGTTTAAGTTTTGACATTAGCTCTACATTTTGTTTCCTAAGAGAATTATGAATAGATATAATTGAATGTCATAACATAGATCCTTCCATCTTTATTGGCTTCGCAGGTGATGTCTTAAGGATATCAATAACAGGAAATATGGGGGTATATGTTACAATGTAACGAGCCAGGAACCATACATTTAAAAAATGAAACAACATCAAAACAAACAAGTTTTAGATTTCTTAAAAGCTTTCGAGTCATTCTTTTAATTAAAATGTGGTTTATGTGATTGTTTAAGTATTGGAAAGGTGTTATTTATCTCCTTTGCGCATATACTCATAATTGTGATATTATAAACCTGTCATAGATGGGACGTATTATAGTAAACCGTAGTTTATCCATTAACACTTCCTTGAAGCTTGCTTCAACCAATTCACGCCAAAAAGTTAAGGCAACATTAAAACTGACAGAAGAAAGCTTCCTTTTGATTTGAAAATTCATTGGTGGGGTAATACCAGAAAATACCGTGTGATTTAAAAAAAAATATGATTTTTCAGTCTACAGTTAAGTAACTTTGACGATCAGATTAATAAAAGCTAATATTCTACATGTCATGCAATATATCTATTATGATTTGATCAAGTTATAAAAACTTATAACACTGTTGTATCAATAATTCAAAATTAACTGCCTGAATCTATTTATCAATATGAATTTTACGCGACATGATATATAGCAGGGCAAACCATAAAGGCAAAATTATTCATTGATCGAGTATTGGAACTGATTTTTAATACTGCATTTTTTCTGTATCTAATATCTTTTCCTGTCCGGGACATGTTCCCAATTAGTTATATCATTAAAGCCAATAGAATCTGTCCCACATAATGAGGAAACCAATGAGAATCGATGTGTGTTACGTAACTAATGAACTAATATCTTCGCACCGTGATGCAAAGCAACAAAGCAACAAATAAGAAAACCCAACAAAAAAAAAAAAAAAAAAAAATGAACAGAAAAATAAACAAAAAACAAAAAACAACACACACTCTCTCTCTCCAAAAAAAAAAAAAAAAAAAAAAAAAAAAAAAAAAATCCAACAAACCGAACAATCTAAATACCGAAATACGAAGTCCAACATTATACAAGGGTAAAGCTCTACACAGTAGATGTGAATAAACATAACTGACTACCAACGATTTTCAATCAAAACCAAATTCCTTGTAGACAAAAACAACCTATGAAGATGTGAAAAAGACAATTGTGACAACGAACAGACAAATCAAAATCAGTATGTAACGAGGTTAAAGTAATACTTTCTGTAATAAAAATCTGACTGAGAGAATGTAGTCTCTACAATTGATCTTCATAGTTTCACTTATACAAAACTATCACAATTTTAACTTCCTTTTTATGTTCGTGGAACTGGGAAAATGATTATGGTAAATCGTTTTAATTATACAATGTATATCATGTTGATTTGAATTACTAAACTATGAATTTTACACCAGTTTATTTAAATCATTTCTTTTATTTCCAATTTTCAATCTGAAAGCATTTAATTTTTTTCATTTTCCTTTCAAGTATAAATACATTATTGGAATAAATCCATAAAGGTTTCAGATAAGCCTGTGTTTTTTATCTCACAAATTCGTGTCACTTCATGTCAGTTACATAATTTCTGTTCTATTATGAAACACGTAATACGGATATTGTTCGATTTAAATTTGATGTTATCATATGTCCAAATCATTTCCAATTAAGGAATGTATCTCCCTGTAGCATAGGTCTGATTTCATGTCCGGGTTTGGTTTTACTTTTGGTCCTGTTTGGTTTTATCAGCTCTTCGACGTTTGTATTAGATTTTTAGATTTTCAAACATTTTAGCCTCGAGCATCACTGAAGAAATTGTCGAAATACGCTTCTGTTGCAATACACTTGGTACTGTCAATGTTATTAAACTTTTGATAAAATATGGTATATGTCGTAAGCTTAGTAGGATTACTAAATCCTTCCGCTGTTTATGTTCTTTGGGTTTTTATACTGAGTTTATTCGATTATTTCAATCGATGAATCTTTATCTTGCTTCTGATTTATTTTTGTCTATTTTTAGATAGAAATTCGTATATTTTGTGTTTTTTAATGAAATAACATACTTCAATATTGATTGTTCGATTACATAGGTTTACCTTGTCTTGATTACATAGGTTTACCTTGTCTTGTCTCATCAATGTACGGTTTTAAATCTTGAGTTAACTAATATAATTTTATAATTATAAGACACTTCTTTCCAATGAAATGGGTCAGCAAATTATGAATAATGTTTCACCATTAACCTTTTCCTGAGGAAAAAAATAATTTATAAACACGAATAAAAAGATATGTGGAGTATTACGTCAATGAGCTACATAATCAACGACACATACGAGACATTAAGAGGTTAATTAAATAACATACTTCATAATTGATGAGTATCTGTATAAATATATATATATGCCAAACTGTAGAAAATTGGTGAATAAATTTAACAGATTTTTTAATGATCAGCCATCATTATATATCTCGAATATATCTAAAACATCTTTGAACATTAAGTAGTATCATTCAATCAAGTCGATGCTAATATTTAAAGTAAGGATAGAGAACTTCAGTCTGTTCAAAATAGATCTGTAATAAGAACTCACTGTTCTATTATTATCCATGTTAACCTACTTCCTTGATTTAATTTATGAATTCGACGATTCGTTGAAATCAAGTTTTACATATAGATATATTATTAGTTTTTTTTAAATTAAACTACAAACGTATTGGCACTAGGACAACTGTTAGAGGTACTGTAAATTACGTCTTTTCGCATTTTATGTTTAATTTGTTTTGTTTTCATATGCACGTAGAAGATGTTTTATGTTATATTTGTTATTGTAATATATATTCGATGAAAAGCTCTCAAGAGCTTATGTTTGTATGTTTTAAACCATGCCGAATCAAAATAAAGTTTTCTTATCTTATCTTATAATGAAATTTTACACTCTTCTTGCAGGGTTGGCAAAACCCCGGGTTTTATCCATATTGCCAAGCCAAGTGGGAAATACTGGGAAAACTCGGATTTTACTTGGTTTTACTTGGTTTTACAGTAATACTGGGCAATAATAATGGGTAACATGTGAAAAGATTTCTCAATAATCCTACTAAAATCTATTAAATTGCCATTTTGTCTAAATCAGTTAAACAGTTTTTATGAAGCCAAAGAATTTAATATTTTGTTTGCTTAAAATATATATATCTAATATTAAAAATTTTCACTAAATTTTGTTTATTGCTTAAGTTTTCTTTACTAATTTTAAGCATACTTATTTGTACGTCACTATTTGATAAGAAATCATTCAGATTATAACACAGATTTGTTGATATAACAACAATCAGCTTTTTCATTTGTACAAGTGTTCATGACAATTGTCCTCTTATGGTGTTTATCTAGCAATATTATTGTATAACTATTATTATAATATAACAAAGTGCTCTGGACCAATGGAATTGTAGGATTTTTGGTCTCTTAACTGTGAAGAATGAATGTAAATCATGTTCTATTGTTTATACCTACTAACAGTTAGTTATGAGTTACTACTGCCCGAAATCATTTATCAGCTTGAAGGGGTTAAATTTTATGATTGAAATTGATTTAAAATTTAATAATTAAACAAACAAAAAACAAAATAAGTTGAATAGTACGGCGGCTTCATGAAAAATTGTGTACATCCTGCTAAAAGCATAAAACTTGGCACAACGCTTCCTCTAGTATTACTCTTTGATTTCAGATAGGGAAGCATTTGAAAAAAATGTCTCACTTCCGGTAAAATTCAAAATGGCGGACAGTATACTTAAATCAGCCCAATATCGAAGGCTGGTATGTGAAAAGGTGTTATAATCATGCTACTATCTTTATATTCGGCACGAACCTTTGTTATGTGCTACTTTTGGATACATTTAGAGATTATAAGTCTTTGGAAACCCTACTTCCGGTAAAATCCAATATGGCGGACATTATACTAAAGTAAGCGTATTTATTTGGGAGGGTAATTGAAATCTGTTTGAATGTATTGCTACTATCATCATATTGTACAGGAACCTTTCTTTGGTGCTGCTCATGGATACAATGTATAGGTCATATGTCTTTAAAATCACATAATATATTCCTCTTTTTTCAAAATGTAAAAAAGTGTTTTTTGTGCCGGTCATTAAACTTTTGACTTTAAGTTATACTCAAACCAATAATTCACTATTATGTTAAAATGTTTTAATACAATAAAAAAAATTATGGCGGAGATTTGAAAACTCAGTCTGTATCCTCAATGAACAGTTTTGGATAGATTGATTTAAAAAGAATAGTCACTAAAGTACCAAAGTACTAAAACATCTTTAAAATTACTAATATATGGCCGCAACACATGTCTATTAACAATCACCATCACAAGCACATAAAGCAGTGCACGGGAGACGTGATTTTTCACATTTACAACGGCCGCCGCATCCTTTCTTACATCCACAATGTACAAGCTCCTGACAAGATGACGAGGCCTCAGAAAGAGCTGTCCAAAAGGGTTCCCATTGATCATCTATGTCCCTTTGCCATCCATAAGCGCCTGGACTAGGTAGCAATGGAACCAATTCCAAGCTCGTTCCCCATACACACCCGCCTTGGTATATTGCACGTTTTACATGCTGGAAAAGACTAGACCGAGTCAGCGGAATAGCCTCAATTAGTCTTCCCATTTGCGCAAACAGTTGTTTTCTTGCTTCATTAACCCCATCTGATGTGTTTGTTCGATCGTACATTAAAACCACGTATCGTTCTATCAATGCCATTATTAGATCCATATCTGGTGATGTAGGCTGATCAATCATTATGCTGAATGCTAAAGTCACATCTTCAAATGCCATCCATGTATCCCACGCAGTCTTTTTTCCTTTTCCAGCAAACGAAGATACGGTATCACAACCGGTAAAGGCATGGAACACAGGAAGTGTGTGTGATATCTCAATGCCTATTGCATTTGAAAGGTCATGAATAAATATATATCTGAAGCTTTTTCCACTCCCAAACGCAAGCCATAGTTCGTCTGCCCTAATTTTACGGAATAGCGAAACAGCAATGACAGCAACATCAGTATCGACTGTTCGAATCATGACTCGTTTAAGTCCGTGTTTCGCTGCATCAGATACATGCACCATGATTCTAGTGTCAGCCTCTTCATGTGAACATGGTGCTAAACTTGAAACATCATCACGTGGTAGATAACATAAAACATCCGGAGCATTTGTTGCTACAACTACCTTTTCCGCAAAATTTTGTTGAGCAAGCTCTCAGAAAACTTTGCCGATTTTGAGGAATTTTATTTTTACCCTGGACTCGTCTGCGTATTCCCTTTCCCCTTTTGCTTCTTGTGGCAGCCTTCAAGCTGTTGTCTATGTACGCATCCCAGACTACATCCACTCTTGCTACAGTTTCCAGGTGTTTCCTAATGTAAGGACAGAATATCAAATCAGCATGATCGTCAAAGGTACGAGATGTTATTGGTTTAAGCATATTCACAATTGCTGCTCCGTCAATAACTCAAAACATCCACCTCAGGGACATCACCTGTCGTTATTGTCAATGGTTCTAAACACTTACTGAGAAGATCCGATTTGGTTCCGAGACGCATTTTCCCATTCTGGCTCAATGCTGGTGGATTTATATTGTTTTCATGAGCAAAGAAGACTTCCATGTCGCCACCTCTTGTCTGACAAGATATATAGAGTCTTGAAAATAACGACACATCACTTTTCAGTATGCTTATTTTGTCCTTCATTGCCGAAACAGTCTTCCCATGAGGAGTTCTAAGTAATGCCATTGCATTTTTCTTGATTGGTTCAAAAATTGGAACAGTTCGTTTTGTCAGTCTGTCTTCTATGTACTTTTCATACTGTGTTTTACCGATCTTCTCTATTTTGCGGATAGTATCAACGACAGATGTTGATGCTATATCCTTCGTATCAAGGACAAGCAAATCCTGACTATCTTCCATGAACGGATTCCCTAACTCATCCATTACTTATACCATCGACCAAACAACCTTCAAAAATGACTTTTGAACACTAGTCTTATCTTCATGGTGATGTTCGTCTTCTTCTACCTCAAAATCACTTATAGTGCTCTCAAACTCTTTTGTCAACCTTGCCATTTCAGGCCCTGCAATCATCCATCGCCGTAAAGCTACAGGATTTTCAGTTAATCCAACTGCACCACCATCAGACTTTATTATTGCATTGTTCTGCTCATGAGCATGGTCTATTGCTATTGCAGAAAACTTTCTTTTTGTTTTGTGCACAACAAATTTCCCTGACAAAAACTCAACAAGGACATAATGATTGGTAGAGGAAAGAGCTGTCATATCACGAACATGAACCGGTAACCATCTTGAGTAGTGAATATGATCCAGTGTAAAGAACCAAGGGATGATTCTAGTAAGTGCATCTATGTACAGTTTAAAATGCCCTTCTTTTATGGCTCTGATGAAAATGAGCGCATCTAATTCAAGTTTCAGAGTTAGAAACCAGTAATGGAACTGAATTCTTTCTGTAGACATTTGCAAGCACCACTCCTCCATGTCCAGTTTATGATCAACTTCCTCATTGTCAGTGTATTCCTGGTAAGCAGCCTTCAGCAAGATGTACAAACAACATGCAGATATCTGATGAGCACGTCTCGTCCTTCTTACGTGACTAGCATTCAAATTCCTCAGCTTTTCCAGAAGATGCAACATTAGCTTGTGTAAGCACAGTTGTCCAACCAGATTCTTCCAACCAATCTCCAATGGTCTTAAACGTTGACATTTCAATATGAAGTCCACCGAACATTACTATGAACTTGTTTTCACCGTAGAGTTCTGGTCAGGATTTAACGCATCGACACTAGTCTTTATAACATCAAATGAGTGCTTTATCATTGCCACAGATTTAGCCTCTTCTTCAAAGAGTAGTAGAAGTGCTGATACGCATGGTTCAAAATCCTTGATATGTTCGTGTTCTGCATGATAGGCTCCCCAAGAAAAACCAATGTCTTTTCCTCCATATCATTTTCCTTTGAATTGGCAACAGTTTCAATCCACCTGTATTCGTTCTGAACTGCTTCTTGTAAGTCATCAGTACATCCTTTACATGCACTATCTGTCATAGGAATAACAGGTACATTTGTCTTCAAAACAGCTGGTTTTACAACAGCATATGAATCAGGCAAACTTTCAGTCACTCGCCCATCATGGATGTCCGTTAACTGGAAATCTATTCGGTGTTGTCCATTCATTTGACTAGTCACATGTTGGAAGAGAGAAATTCCTGTTCCATGGAATGAATCTTTTGCTATCCGTAACGACGGAGGACAAACATATCCGTCTTCTTGATACTGCTTACAAAGTGTATTGGTAAGAGATGCTCATATTGATAAAATTCGATCATATGATACTGACAATCCTAGTTTATAGATTTTGTCAATTAATCCTATCTTCTTGTTTGACAATGAATCACTATTCCCAAATACATATGTGAAGGTGTTTCTCTTGATTTTGCATGTCTGTTTGTTGGACTTTTGAATTCTTTTATGACTGTTGAAAATCAGCATTTGAGCAATGGATAACGTTTCTTGGGAAAAGGAATTAGTTGTTATGTCTGGTCCATACAGTAACATATTCACTAACGTTAAAAGAGACCGTGGTACTGATTTTTCTTGACAATCTGCAGCAAATGTACCATTGAATTCTGAAGATGTTGCCATCATATCACTTCTAACAATCTTAACAGCCTTATATATCTGCATATAATTTGAGTCATAATCTTCCTCACATGCCCTTCGTAAGGCTGGTCTAATGTCATCTTTAAATGCTAATAAATTTTCCCGACCTTGCTTATAAGCCTCAATATCAGGTATATACGTCAATAATCTATTCTTCAATCTCGTACTATGGACTCTACTTTCTTGTTCGGCTCCCATTTTCTCCAATCTGTTACCATACATTTTTGAAAGATCTGACATCTTGAATACTGGTGCAACATTATCTTCACTTCTAGATTCTTCTATAAAGCTTACTAATTCAGCTAATGCAATTCCATGGCTGATTCATGTCTGTGTTCCTCCTTCAGAATCATCGTCATTAGCCACTCTTGAGGCTTTTCGATAGAGATCTAGTAAGCACCTCGCGTGATATTTTGCCTCTTTGGCTACAAGGTCTCCTGCACTTAACTTTGCTAGTATGGCAGTGTCCTGTAGCTTTTGAGCACATTCACGAACACGATTGTCAATGGCATAGGTCGCTGCTTCACATAACCTCTCATTTTCCTCAATAGTATTACAAAAGAAACATACATAATCGTTCAGTCCTATTTTACAGGGTACACTCAGACGTGTTGATTTTCTTGCCTCTTGTAATAATGATGCTTGCCCATCATCGGATATATATTTATGTTGTCTCTTTTGAGCCCTTTTGAGTTCCATAGTATTGAATTTCAGACGACATTTTTATGCCTTTTAGCATTGCTCTTTATCAGTGTGTTCTGAATACCTCTCCAATCATTGTTTTTTTAAAGTCTAACCAGGTTGGTAAGCAGTTTATCTCATTAAATTGTTCAAGGTTTTCGGATAATGTTTTATATCCAGCATTTGTGTCACTCTACTTTGCAGATGCAGGCATTGTAGTGTTTCACCACTATCAGTTTGACAAAATATGCATTTAGACTAGTCCACTTCTGGGCCATGTTCCCCTATTTGAGATGATGTTGGTACTTGTCCATCAAATGTATCAATGAGCTGAAATGATTTGATGGACATCTCTAGACTTCAATCAGTTGACTATAATTCATATCATTCTAAAAATAATCGGGGGAATTTGATGTTGGGGAATGAAATGAACTATAATATACTTACTGAATGATTCATCCGAATACCAACATCTTTTAACAAAACTATATACCAAAATTTACCAAAATTTACCAAATTTGAATTTTTTTTTCTGCCATTTTTTTTTTATTTTTCCGGAAATACGGTATTTTTATAAAAGTCTGCTTAATATGATATCAATAAGAGACACAAAAGAAAGGTTTGTGCCAAATTTGATGCAGTTTTGTTTTGTAGTACGCCTATAAACATACTTTTAGTCGAAATTGACTTGAATAGGATTTTACCGTAAGTGAGAGCTTTTTTTCAAATGCCTCCCTATCTGAATTAAAAAAGTAATGGTTGAGGAAGGTTTATGCCAAATTTCATGCTTGTAGCAGGATGTGCACAATTCTTCTGAAATATGCTTGTAGCCGCCGTACTAGAAGTTTGCTGGTGTAGTAAAAATTGGTATCGTTAAAGTTAACGTTATAATTTGAGTATCAATAAGTTTAAAATCAAAGTCAAGAGTAAACATAACCAATGCAATGCATATGGAAAGTAAGATTGATTGATTGATTGGTGCTTAACGCCACTTTCAACACTATTCTGCTATTTCGTGGCGGTCAGTTTTTATTGGTGGAGGAAGCCGGAGTGCCCGGAGAGAACCACCGACCTTCGGTAGGAAAACTGACAATCCTAGTCAATTAAGATTGGAGTCGAGTGCACCTGCCCCGTGCGGGATTCGAACTCACAACGTAGGAAAGAAAGAAAAAAGCCCTTTAAACCAAATATAACTTAAATCTTAAAGAAATACGTTTACAAAACTTCAGATAACTGGATCCGTAGTTGGTAGGATTAGTATTTACATATAGGGGGTTAAAACAACCTTTGAATTTCATATAAAGACATTTTATATGAACATTTCAATTTGAATTAATTACCTTACTTAATGAAAACGTTTTTTGGAATCAATTATTGGCTGTTGAATAAACTTTAGTTGTAAGTAAAATTTAGAATTTATTGATTTGAACTGTAGATAAACGAGAAGATGTTCCTAAATGATGGATTACATGATTTGCATTCATACTAACAATTAGGAAACTTAAATAATTCCTACCATTTCATCGTATTCGTTGTGTCATCTAATGCCTAAAACACAGTTTTAATAAACTTTCCCATATTATAAGATAGTCTTTACATTACCACGACTTATCCATAAACAAAATCGAAAAAGGAATATAGAATAAACATATAATTAACAGTAGAATAACCTTCATGGCATCCACATTGTTTATTCTTAATAGAAGAAATTGGTCTGGAAATTTATTAAGTCTGTTTTTTCATATAGAAGTGAAAATCTTTCTCAAAGCAGCGTACAACAGTGATTGGTCTTTAGTACATAGGTTATATTTATCGCCTTTATTTTTATAGAATGTTTTGATGGTCCCTATCAACCATGACTCTGGAATTTTCCCCGTTTCAAATATCAAATTGAATTGAAAATGTTAATGAATTTATCAATAGAGGCCTTTATATGTTAATTTACAATATTAACATCGGCACACGCCTTGTTGTTCTTTAAGTTATGGACACATTTAATGATGTCTTCTCTACTTATTGGCATATTAAGTTCTTTATTGATGTTATCGAATATATTTCCGGTAACGGGGAATGTAAAATCGTTAGTAGTATTTTTTTTGTGCCAGTTTAATTCTTTAAAGAAAGAAAGAAATTCTTCAAAACAATCTTGTAAACTAATTGATACATCATTGACAATAAATAAAGTGAACGAATACAACTCCTTTGAACAGTTGAAGGGTACCATTCCCAGTTAGTTCAACTCTACACAATATACGCAATGGTCGATGAAGTTATGTACCAACTCGTCTTTAGTCTTATACCCAATAAAAGTGAACAGACATACATGTACGACCGCTTATTCAACATGCTATATACTGCTGGTCAACATAACCAACTCCAACTATCACTAAAGATATTCTTCACTGACTTTGAGACAGCTACAGTACCCGTAAATCTGCGTAGCGAGAATTCGCCAAAATTACTTTGATGCTTCTTTTCACTACACACAATAATTGTTTCTCAGATACTATATTAAAACCTCATTTAGATGTATCATTACCGTAGTTGAGTTTGTTTATGTGGTATTTGTAGTAAAACCCTCATATTACAGATAAGAAAAGCAGGCAAAACATTTCAGCGTGTGCACTCTGGTTTATTAATTAAACTTTTTGTGCTTTGTATAAAACTATTAATTTGCCCTTAATTTAAAGTATTTTCCATAATTTCAGGTTTTTAAAGTGCATTTGTTCATTAGCGCTTATATTGTTATTATTTCATACGATTGTAAAATAGTTTCGTTGTTAATCACTCTTTTGTATACTAGAGCTCTTTAAGAAACGTGAACACACCATTAAAATTGACATTTCACTAAAACAAAATGTTTTTCTTCAAACTTTGGATTATTGAAACAGTGTGCTTGGTTATAAACAAGGTATCAAGAAATGTGCGTATTCTGCCTACATAGAATTATTGGAGAAAAAGAAGAAATTGAATTTTCAACCCTCTGAAAATAACTCGCAATGGTTATCTGTATAAAATGTATATATTTAGCTGTAATTCTAATTACACAATTTCCTTACTTTTTTGTGTAAAATAAGCGAACAAAAATCAGTATTGCCCAGTATGACCCATTTCAGGGAGATTGCCCAGCCCGGGTAAACCGAGATTTTCCCACCCGTATTTCCCACCATGTAATACTTTGCCAATCCTGTTTTCTTGCCTTTTAATATAAATCTAAATTGATTTTTTTTCTTCAGGTATAATACATATTTTTTTAATGTTACGCTACACCTATATCATTACATGTAGCTGTTAGTGCATGTTTGGTATGGACTTTTTTTTATAATTAAAGAATGATCATGCAAACCGCTACAATCGTTATAATGGTTGAACAGTGTTCTTTGCAAACCGATACAGATAATTGTTGTTCTTTGTACATGTAGAAGCACAGATCAATCGTTTTTGTCGGTTCACAAAGAACACATATAAATAAGAAGATGTGGTATGAGTGCCAATGATACAACTCTCCATCCAAGTCACAATGTGTAAAAAGTTAACAATTATAGGTCAAAGTACGGCCTTCAACACGGACCCTTGGCTCACACCGAACAGCAAGCTATAAAGGGCCCCAAAATGACTAGTGTAAAACAATTCAAGCAGGGAAAAAAAACGAGAAACGAGAAACACTTAGGAATCAGATCAACAAACGACAACCACTGAACAACAGGCTCCTGACTTAGGACAGGTGCAAACAAATGCAGTGGGTTTAAACATTTTAACAGGCGCCAACCTTCACCCTAACCCGAAACAGTAGTGTAACATTACAACATAAAAAGACACACTATAAAATATCAATTGAAATGGCTTAACTCGATAAAAAAGACCTAGAAACAAAAACAAGTAAACATACCCCGAACGAATCAGTTTGATCTATCACATAATATAGTCGAATGTATATCGATACACAAACACAAATCTATCATTTTCCGGTTCAAACTGTAACTGGTCACCTTTGTTTTGGGAAAATGGCTTGTTAACAATGGGAATTGATTTAACATTTTGGTATCGGCTATGTAAACTTTATCTGTTGGGATCATGTATATTTCAATGTTAAGGATATATGATACCGTGTATATAGAACTAATAAAACATGCGACTATTTTAAATTTTTGGGATACATGTAATACTATATGTTCATATACTTTAATATTGATTCTATAGGAAATAAATGTTCCAGTCACTGGTATCAAGATCAAATTGTTATTGTGTTGTTGTCTCAATGACGTCAAACTAATAATTCTGATCTGTTGATTGTAAAATAATGCCTCCCTACTCTTTATTCATAATTGTACTTCCGTATATCTATTCCAAATAGTGGAGTCGAGTTAAACAAGCTTACTTTGTAACGGAATACGGTCATATTTGCATATTCGGTAATTTTATTTTTATAAATGTGTGTGGTATATGTAAAATGATACACCGATCAAACGACAAAAATAACTAAACGGCAAATAAACGTCATAGGTGCATGATTTTTTTCATTAGTTGGTATTGGCTTTGAACTAGCTGTCAGTAACTGCGAGTACTCTCAGATCTGTACTTAGTGTCTTTCTGTTGTGTGGATGTATAAGTACCCGTCCACATCCACTCTGTGTTTTTGTTAGATGTATTTCTATTTGTATCCATCTGATGAGTTAAGCCTTTTTCAACTGATTTTTATAGTTTGTTCTTATGTAGTACTGTTACACCACTGTCCCAGGTTAGGGGGAGGGTTTGGCGCCAACAAACTAGTTTAACCCCGCCACATTCTGTATGTGCCTGTCCCAAGCCAGGAGCTGTAATTCAGTGCCTGTGTAACATACTTGTTTTTCGTTCATTATTTTGTACATAAATTAGGCCGTTAGTTTTCTCGTTTGAATTGTTTTACATTTGTCATTTCGGGGCCCTTTATAGCTGACTATGCGGTATGGGCTTTGCTCATTGTTAAAGGCCGTACGGTGACCTATAGTTGTTAATTTCTCTGTCAGTTGGTCTTTTGTGACGAGTTGTCTCATTGGCAATCATACCACATCTTCCCATTTTTATGTCAACATACACTCGTCAACAAGTGACCAGGTTTTATACAATGTTTTGGGCTTACAATCGAAAGAAAATGAGGCTCATACATGTAAGAGCCCGAATCGCTCACTTGGTAAAAAATAAGACATTTTGATATTTATTTTTACCTGTACTGCAATCAGTTATGTTTGCTTATTTGTTAATCATATTAAGTGATATTTTTGAAGATCTTGTATAGATGATCATATTTACTGTTTACAAAAAAAGTAAAATGACAAAAATACCGAGCTCCACGGAATATTCAAAACGGAAAGTCCTTTATCAAATTGAAAAATCAAAAGCTCAAACACATCAAACGAATAGAAAACAACTGTCATGTTCCTTACTCGGTACAGGCATTTTCTTTTGTAGAAAATGGTGGATTAAACCGGGTTTTATAGCTAGCTAAACCTATCACTTGTATGACAGTCGCATAGAATTCCATTATATTGACAACAATGTGGGAGCAAAGCAAAAAGACATAATTTTTAATGATTTATTAAAGGTTTAGAGATAATTGTCAAAATTATAAATTGAAAAAATAAAATTCGTCGTTTTATTCTGGTTTCTGTAAAAACGGTCAAAAACTACTTTTAATGGCAATAACTCATATAAGGATTCAATTGACTTTTATACCATATTGCCTCATTTATAAATCTTATTTTGCTGAATTTTTTGCTTTTTATATTTTATCTCTGTTTTTTAAAGTTTCCGCAAAAAAGGTAAAAATTGTCTTTCAGGGGCAATAACTCATATAAGGGGTCAATAATGATTTCGATCTTTGTGACTAATTTGTAGGTCTTATTGTCATTTTAACTGTTTAAATGTCTAACCATCTGTTATAGTTTTCAGGAATATAACCTAAATCTTCGAAATTTGCCAAAAAATATATTTCTGGGGGCAATAACTCTAAAATGGATTGTACACAGGAGATAGACCTTGATCTTCTGATAATGTTTATCTAGCATATATTGCTATAGCTCTTTAGTTTTGACATACATTTATAAGACAAACACTATATTTTAACCCTATATTATAGATTTAAGCTACAGTGGCCGTGCTTGTTGGCGGATCGAATCCCCGGATATACTTTTAAGACAATATACATGTACCCTAAGGAACATTCCTGTAAAATTTGGTAACATGTGGCACAGTAGTTTTAGCGAAGAAGATTTTGTTTAAAAGTTTACGACGGCGGACAGACGACGACGACGACGACGACGACGGACACCAAGTGATGACAAAAGCTCACATGGCCTTTTAGGTTAGGTGAGCTAAAACGAATAAATATACAGCTGCAAAATAAAATCAATAAAAACAGTGCACAGGAGGTTTATAATTTTTCTTTAAATTCATGACCTCCACTGGTTTTAGAGGATTCGTGGATACAATGATTATGCCGACGAACGAACAATCGGATAAAACATTCACCAAACTAATTTAAAAGATTTCTCCTCATCACTACCGTTGACTAAAGATGGAATTAACCTAACATTGAACTCAACTGATATTGTTGCTTTTGAATAACAAAATACACCAATGTTGTCAGTAATTATAACATAATTTGTGCAAGTCTTTATTTCGAAATATAACAAAGTGAGATCAGTATGGCACCATTTCACTTACTATTACAGTTGTATTTTTTCAGATGTATTTTATTTGAAAATTACGAAACACAGTAAACAATGTCCGACTATTTAATGGTTGCGTCTTTAGATCTTGGCACAGCCTATTCTGGGTATGCGTTTTCTCTTAGGAATGATTTCAAACGTGATCCACTAAGGATTCATTCTAACCAGACCTGGAATGCAGGTAACGCACAACTAATGTCACTGAAGACACCTACCTGTATTCTTCTCGACAGTAGCAGAAAGATAAAATCCTTTGGATATGAAGCGGAAAGTGATTATTCACAGTTAGAGGAAGAGGGCAATGAAAATCAAGAAGATTATTACTTCTTTCATCGTTTCAAAATGATACTGTATGAAAATGAGGTAATGACATATAGAATGCAAATCGTTTTTTTTATTTGTTCATACTTGCACCACATACTTTGTAAAGCTGATATATATATATATATATATATTTGAAATGAATATAATTTATAAACACTTACAAAACTATATTACACGCATATTTGAAATTCAAACACTACATTTGACCTTATAATTTGATTTTTTACATGACCAAACATAAAATGATGCAACTTCTGTGCATTGCGAAGACAGAATGTGTACTAAGATTTAAGCACGTGCTTTTGTAATGTAAGTGGTCGTTTTGACCTTGCTGTAACTGGTAAGCAATAAACTTGTAGTTTATCGTCGACGACATTTTATTTTTGTGTTGCCGAAATGGAACAATAGCAACGTAGACATTGTTTCATTTATACAAATTGTTTTCCAAGTATTTCAATTGTTTTTGACTCCATATCCTTTCCTTTCAATGATATCGATATTCTTCAAAGGGATAGATTTGATTTTATACAGTACATTAAAAAGCATGACGTTTTTTAAAATATTTTTATCCTTAAAACAGACGATACAAGTATATTGATTTTAAAAACGAAAGGAACTTTTAAAATGTATTCTTGTAAGATAAGAGCATCATATTTCCTAACGTCGGATTACATCTGATACTTGTACTATCTTTTCAGAATCTAAAACAACAAAGACTTAAGGATGTAACAGGGAAAACTCTTGCCGCTTCAGAAGTTTTTTCAAAATTTATCAAAGCACTAAAAGACCATTTATTGACTCAGATTATTGAAAAGGGCAAAACCATAAAGCCACATGAAATACGATGGGTATTATCTGTTCCAACGATATGGACGGATGCATCTAAACAGTTCATGCGGAAATGTGCACAACAGGTATATTAAACTAAACATCTTAGTACGTGGGAATGTGCACATCAAGTATATTAAACTAAGCATCTCACGTGGGTATGAGCATATCAAGTATAAACTAAACATTTCACGTTCGAATGTGCACATCAGGTATAAACTAAGCATCTCACATGGGTATTTGCATATCAGGTAAAAACTAAACATATCACGTAGGAGTGTGCACAACAGGTATAAACTAAACATCTAATGTGGGAAGTGCACATCAGGTATAAACTAAGCATCTCACGTGAGAATGTGCACATCAGGTATAAACTAAGCGTGGGAATGTGCACATGAGGTATAAACTAAGCACCTAACATGGGAATGTGCACATCAAGTATAAACTAAGCATCTCACATGGGAATGTGCAAGTCAGGTTTAAACTAAGCATTTCTCGTGGGAATGTGTACATCAGGTATAAACTAAGCATCTAACATCGGAATGTGCACATCAGGTATAAAACAAGCATCTCATGTGGGAATGTCCACATCAGGTATAAACCAAGCATCTCGCGTGGAAATATGCACATCAGGTATAAACTTAGCATCTCACGTGGGAATGTGCACATCAGGTATAAACTAAGCATCTCGCGTGGAAATGTGCACATCAGGTATAAACTTAGAATTTCACGTGGGAATGTGCACATCAGGTATAAACTAAGCGTGGGAATGTGCATATCAAGTATAAATTAAGCACCTTACATGGGAATGTGCACATCAGGTATAAATTAAGCACCTCACGTTGGTATGTGCATATCTGGTAAAAACTAAACATCTCATGTGGGAATGTGCACATCAGGTATAAACTAAGTATCTCACATCGGAATATGCACATCAGGTTAAAACTTAACATCTTGCTTGGAAATGTTCGCATCAGGTATAAACTAAGTATCTCACGTGAAAATGTGCACATCAGGTATAAACTAAGCATGGGAATGTGAACATTAGGTATAAATTAAGCACTTCACATTTGAATTTGCACATGAGGTATAAATTAAGCTTCTCAAGTGGGTATGCGCACATCAAGCATAAAGTAAACATCGCACGTGGGAATGTGCACATCAGGTATAAACTAAGCATTTCACGTCGGCCTCTGCATATCAGGTCAAAACTAAACATCTCACGTGGCATGTGCGCATCAGGCATACACTAAACATCCCACGTGAGAATATGCATATCAGATATAAACTAAGCATCTCACGTGGGTATGTGCATATCAGATATAAACTTAGCATCTCACGTGGGAATGTGCACATCAGGTATAAACTAAGCATCTCACGTGGGAATGTGCACATCAGGTATAAACTAAGCATCTCACGTGGGAATGTGCACATCAGGCATAAACTAAACATCTCACATGAGAATGTGCACATCAGGTACAAACAAAACAGTTCACGCGGAATCGAAATGGGAAATGAAATTCTTTTGTTGCTTTTAAAAAATTTAAATGAACTATGCCAATTATATTTCCACTATGCGAAAAGTAAAAAAAATGTAAAATAGCTATTCCAAACGCTGCTGTTAATAGATACATATTTGAAAACTTTCAAAATTACATACTATACGTAGTAAAACTGTTTAAAATCTATTATCTAACGTTGTCTGTACGTCAACTGTACAGGGCAAACAGATGTTTTTAGTGAAAATTCGAAATATTCTATATTCTCTCAAATATATAACATGCGATATAGAAGATATGTAAATTAAACAGCAACTCTACGATCAGGCATCCCCTCCTCTCCAAAACTACAACTTTGGCTCAAATTTCTCTGTAATATGTCAAGCCCTAAATCGCTCCGGGTCGAAAAAAGTTATGAATTAATATAATAATTAAATAGCTGCCATCATCATCAAATTTCCAGAAGGTCAAATATTATAATAACTAAAAACAATTACTGACAACATCCTGATCGTTAAGGACAGGTACGTGATCATGTGGCGATATTTAATATTTTCTGAGAATTCAACCTTCTCCATTGCTAAAAAAACAAAACAAACTACGACGAGTGGTACAACGTCTTCTGAAACAGTATGTTCTAGTGTAACAGTCACCAGATCATGAAGGTGTCATTAAAGGCAGGACATCATCTTTTTCCATTAAGAACCCTTGGTTCAGTAGCTTCCTTTTAATCAGTCACCGTGCCACCCGATGGTCGAGTGGCACGTTGATAGTAAACAGGTACATTCATAGTTAAAATATGGCATATTGGTATACATATGATACAAATAACCGATATATATTGGAAAATCGAGGATTTGTGAAAATGAAGGGGAGAGACTATGGGGCTCAACATATTTGTCCTGTCCTTACGAACCATATGGAACGAGTCCTATAATATTTACACTAGATAAATTTTTTTTTAAATATTTTGAAACAATTTTAAATATTTCAAAAAATATTTGTATCCGAAAATTGATTAAGCAAACTGGGAAAATGGAGAATTTTGCAGGAAAGTGTGAATCTATCAATGATTTTTCTATGTCCATCTATAATTATCGCAATGTAACACGTACAGCGTATCTTTGGAACTAAAATCTCCTGCTTCCAATTAAGTGT
The DNA here is from genome assembly GCF_021869535.1 of Mytilus californianus. Classification (NCBI taxonomy): domain Eukaryota; kingdom Metazoa; phylum Mollusca; class Bivalvia; order Mytilida; family Mytilidae; genus Mytilus; species Mytilus californianus. The sequence continues at coordinate 21,585,579 of NW_026262679.1, read as the reverse complement.
GATTAATTTATTACTGTTGCATTGACTGGGCACAACATCACATCAGCATGTTTTTTTCACAATAACTATGGCACCCAATGTTGCTTGAAGGTAGCGAAGATGTTAGTAATTTTGAAAGAAATGAAGTATATTATATGATAGAAAAAAAAAAAGCTTTGTTAAGCATACAGTGATTTAAAGGTTTTCGTGATCAATAAAAATGCTCTACATTTTACTTAAGTCCATTTAATTTTTTTTAGCTTATTTATAAATGTCCGTATTCATAAAAAAAAATTGCTTTCACTTAAATACTTCTACTAAAGGTTTGCCAGAATGTTATATGACATATTTCTTTATATACTGCAGGCTGGTATAGATGAAGAAAAGCTTGTAATTGCCTTGGAACCGGAGGCAGCCTCAATTTTCTGTCAATATCAAGAAGATAAACGAGCATCTAATGAAAGAAGTTTACTTAATCGAACAGGACAGAAATATATGATCATTGATTTAGGAGGTAAATATTTGTATGCTATCCTATCCACAGTGTACAGGTCCAAGACATTTGACATTTAATAGTATTAGGAAAATAAAACGCGAAATTCGTTTGTATGTTTAGTTATATCATTTATCTATGATCATTGCAAGTCATTTAATTCTATTTTATCTTAACTTGTTTCCTTATATAATTTGGAGTAGATGGCCGACCTTTTTTTATTGTACCTCGGGTAAACTAGTGACGATGTGATTGGTTTAAAGCCATCACGTGGTGACCCCAGACAGAAAGAAAAAAATATTTTTACAGCGTATTATAACAGCCAAAGTGTGTGTGTGTGTGCGTGTGTGTGTGTGTGTGTTATATTTGAGTTTTTGTTGCTGTCCTATTGACGTATACATTATATATACCTCACATCTCTTTTTATTTTACTCATATAAACCGAAAGCAACCGTTAGGATCCTAACCTCATACATAATCAAAAAAATTTGATGATAACTTTTAGGGGGTACAGCTGATATAACAATCCACGAGACACTAACAAAGAGTGATGGCAAATTTCCTTTATTAAAAGAACTACATCATGCTATCGGCGATGACTGTGGTAGCACACACGTAGATAATGCCTTTATGGAAGTCCTGGGAGAAATTCTTGGACAAAAGTTGTTAAAACTGATGAAGAAGAAACAGCCATCCGCCTACCTGGAGCTTCTGAGAGAATTTGAAACAGTTAAAAGAAGAGAAATTGCCAACAAGAATAACTTACGAATTCCTTTAGTGACAATTAATGAGCTGATAGAGGAACTAGAGGAGGATAATATAGATAATAAGATAAAAGTGTCCAAATATAAAACTAAAATAAAACGCAACAGAGAAACATTTTGTATTGATGCTGAATTAATGAAATCGTTCTTTGGACCCACAATAGACAGAATTGTATCTTTAGTGAAAGACACGAGTAAAATTAAGGCGATAAGAGACGTTTCTCTATTTTTGTTAGTTGGAGGTTTTTCTGAATGTAAGCACGTGGTTCACGCTCTTAAAGAAGCATTACCAAACAAAACTTTCATTGTTCCTGAAGAGGCAGGTTTATCTGTACTAAAAGGAGCTGTAATATTTGGTCATAAAACAAGCATTATTGGATCAAGATTCATGATAAATTCATACGGAACAAAAGTGTTTGAACCGTTTGACCCTGAATTGCATGAAATTTCAAAGAAGAAGAAGGCTGGAGGTCGGTATATTTGTACAAAGATATTTGATTTTATAGTGAGAAAAAACGAATCAGTCCCGATAGGTACAACCATAAAAAGAGAATATGTGACGGACGACCTTCAGCAAAACTTTATGGACCTTGATTTGTACAAATCGGACTCCGGATTAACTAAATATATAGATGAAGAAGGTTGCTACCGAGTTTGTAAAGCGACAATAGACATACCGGACCCATCAGACGAACAACGGACCGTTGAAGTTGAATATTACTTTGGTGACACGGAAATAAGAATGACAGCTGTCGAAACAGACAGTGGAAAATCCTGTAAAACTTTTTGGAAATTCATTTAGTTTATTTTATTGTAACATTAACTGCACAAACAACATTCCATAAACTGTGTAGAAATAGTTGCTGTCGCAATTCAAGTCCTTAGTTTATCTCCATTTTAATTCTTATATTTTAAAAAAAAAAATAGTTGTCAACAAATTGGTTACTTGCTCGGACAACGCTGGGATACGTTTTGAATAATATATTTTGGATCTTTTTTACGGAGCCCCGCTAGGGACATACAAAGAAAAAAATATATATTGTGCGCACAATTTAAATATATTGTGCACACAACATTATATATTGTGCGCACAAAATAATTTATTGTGCACAAACAATAATATATTGTGCGCACAGTTTAAATATATATTGTACGCACAGTTTAAATATATATTGTGCGCACAATTTAAATATATTGTGCGCACAACATAATATACTGTGCGCACAAAATAATATACTGTGCGCACTAAATAAGTAAAACAGTTTTCAGTTGACCTTGACCTCATTACATATCATTGAACAAGGTTATGTTTTCGTGGTTAAGTCCTCATCTCAGATACTATATGCAATAGGTCTTCTTTTTGGTATGGAATGATTTTAAGGTGTACATGTCCAACTGGCAGGTGTCATCTGACCTTGACCTCATTTTCATGGTTCATTTGTCCATGTTATTTGATTCTTGTTTGGTCTGTTTTTTTCAGATACTATAAGGAATAAGTAAACTATATTTGGTTTATGGAATGATTGTAAGTTTTATATATTTGTCTGGTCGGTATCATCTGACCTTGACCTTATTTTCATGGTTTATTGGTCAATGTTAAATATCTCAGATTTGGTCTGTTTTTCAGATACGATAGTGAAGATATAGTAGAACTGTATTTTATGTATAAAATAATTATAAGGCGCGTATGTCGAATAATGTTTGTTTCTGAAATACTTTTAGCTATTGGCTAACTAAATTTGTTGTTCGCAATGATTGTATGGCCTACATGGCTGTCTGAAAGGGTTTATCTCACCTCGACATCATGTGCATTGAAAATTAAATGTTAATTTAGCATAATGTTAATTTGATGTAATGCTTGGGGTATAAACTTCCTTTTTTAACTTTCAACATAAATTCAATTATGAACACAAGAACAGTCGAGACGTTTCAGTGTGTCCACTCTTGTTTTTTCAATATGTCTATACAGACTTATATATGATAGGTCAATTGGATGTGTATTGATTGATAATATCCTAGACCAGGGAACATGATTTTCATTTTTTGCGATTGAATTTAAACTAGCTTTCAGAACTTTGTTTTTTTTAATCATAAGATTTGTGCCTTTTCTTCATTTGATGAATAAATCCATTTTCAACTATTTTTACAAGTTATTCTTTTTTTGTGCTGTTTCAGCTTTGTCACAGTTTTGTGGTTGATTGCTCATTCATAAACATGTTTAAACTATGACATTTTATGTTTGCCTGTTTCAAGTCATGGGTCCGTATTTCAAGGCTTGCATCGATACCCGTCTGTCAAATTTGTTTTTGTTGATTGTGTCTTTGTATGGGCTATGGTAGATATGTAGTTGTCTCATTGACAATCGCACCGATCGCGATCAATCGCGTAATAAGTATTTGAATAAATGATGCACCTAAACAAACCACTCTTATTCATCTTTTTTTTAATAATACCTGTAACGTCTATGTTATAGTTAAGCCATTTGAATTGATATTTCATAGTGTGTCTTTTTATGTTGTAATGTTACACTACTGGTTAGGGTGAAGGTTGACGCCTGTTAAAACGTTTAAACCCGCTGCATTTTTATGCTCCTGTCCTATGTCAGGAGCCTGTTGTTCAGTGGTTGTCGTTTGTTGGTGTGGTTCATAGGTGTTTCTCGTTTTGTTTATAGATTAGACCGTTGGTTTCACCGTTTAAATTGTTTTACAATAGTCATTTTGGGACCCTTTATAGTTTACTGTTTGGTGTGAGCCAACACTCCGTGATGAAGACCGTACTTTAACCTATAATTGTAACTTTTAATACATTGTGACTTGGATGGAGAGTTGTCTCATTGGCACTCATATTACATCTTCTGATTTATATATGTACTCAGTTTTACCTTAATTTGATCACAACTTCATGGTGAACTTCTTAGACTGATCACACCGTCACATTTCAACAATGAACAGTAAATTTTGGGTCAAAACCGAACTTAAACATGATCAAACATATTAACCTTTTAATAAAGAATTTGTACGCGTACTTAGTTTTAAGTCGATTTGATAATGATATCTTCAGAGAAACCACAGAATTTATTTAAGTTGATGACATTACAACTTCATCATAAACTACTGTGACCAAAACATTTATCATAAAAAGAGACGGACGGATGGACGGACGCAAAGACTTCTAAATATAATGACCATCTCATATCGTCGACGGGGCATAACAAATCAAAGTCGTGAATTGAGCATCATGTCAGTCTTGTGTCAATCAACATAAACAAAATCTTGAGATTTGCAGACATAAAGTATAATGCATAAGCACAAATAGTAGTTTTAAAATTGTAACAAGAGAATAGGTAAAACCATGTTATCAAAGTCTACATAAGTTCGATAGTGACCTCACTCTAATGCCAAGTCTGTTTCAAACCGTTCCAATAAACACCGATACAAAGTGGCAGCTTCAGACGCATCTGTTGGTAAACCAAGTTCAGACGAAATAAACGTAGCTTCTTCAGTATTCGTTTCAGGTGTCGATAAGAAACAATACAGTGATGATTTTTTGCTAAAAGTGCGAGTATTTCCATGTAATCTAACCCCATTTCAAAATAAACCCTTATGTATTTCTCCATTCTGTCACTTTGAAAAGGAGACATTAAAGCACCGTACCATGTGTAAGCTCAGTGAATTTGAGCGCACAATATATTATTATGTGCGCACAATATATTTAAGTTGTGCGCACAATGTGTTTCAGTTGTGCGCACACTATATTATTTTGTGCGCACACTATATTATTTTGTGCGCACAATATATTTAAGTTGTGCGCACAATATATATTTTTTCTTTGCACGTCCCTAGCGGGGCTCCGTACTTTTTGGTCCTACTTTTGATCCACAATAATTTCTTGACTATTGTAAATTGGTGTATAATATACTTCAAATAGTCAATATTGCAGTAATTATTGTATTATGATAACACGCACCCCTGCTATCTGCATATTTTATACCCCAAAATAAGCCTTTAAACATTAAAAGCTTTTCTTTATTAGGTCAAATAGGAATAAATCATATCATAAGAAATAAAGAAATAAAACTCTTCATAGATACTAGGCTTATAAAGAATTTGGAGGTAGTGATCGCAACAGTTTTGAGAAAATTAAGAATTATTGTATTGAAGGGTGTGGATTACAACCTGAAAGAAAAAAGAGCATGTTATATTCATTGTTTGTATGGTACAACACACATGTATAAGGAATAAGAATATATTGTCAAACTAAACTATCAGTACAATGAGGTCAACTACAGATTAGAGACAACTTTCACGAACACAAAATAAGGAGCTGTGGTATGATTGCCAATGAGACAAATCTCCACCAGAGACCAACTGACGTAGATGTAAGCAACTATTGTATGTCACCATACTAACTTATCAATAAGCAAAACCGATATCGCATATCAAGCTACAAAAGGCTCCGACATAACAAAATGTAAAACAAAACAATTTAAAGATTTAAAGAGAAAAACAACGGAATACTTCGCACATGTACAAGGTTTTACAGGTTCATTATAATGTTTATGCTTCGTAAACGGACAGTAAACGGTCGAAGTCTAACAATTCCAAAATGGCAGTAAATTATTGTAACTTCACTTAATGACAAATAATCAGTTTAAGAAGAAAATCTTTTTAAAATATAGCCGGACAGTTCACAATGTGCCATTATGCTACAGTAGACTATATACCGGCACGTGTATTTACAAAATAACGCTATAGCTTCCCCTCATTCCGTATAAAGTTTACTTCATATGTATAAAGGAAAAGGTAAGCAAAAAAGAGGAGCCCATTTGGTTCCAATAGGGTTGCAAACTTTTAGTGAAAAACCACGTCGGTAATCCTATTTTATGAAACAGATTTGAACTAATTTTTAGGGTAGTTATTTTCATAATAGCTCTGAAGCCCGGCTTTGATTCTTGATGTTAACAATTTGAAAAGAGGCTTCGTGGAACATTTGGCAGATCCAGCGATATAACATTGTTTGTAAGGACACTTATATTGATTTTGTTTCCAGCACAGTGAAGGAAGATCAGTTCGTTATCTTTTTAGTTGATATTCCACAAGAACATAAAACATACCTCGTTGTAGTAAATTATGTGGAGCTTTCAATTGAATTGTCAATAACTTACTTATCTTAATTAAACAAAAATTATGTTATTCCGATACTTTTTCTGCGGGAGCAACAGCATATTTGTCATGGAGGTAGACTGCTGTTCAGCAAAATTTGTGTTTTTGAATAGTGTTGCTTGAGTGTTCGTACACCCATTACATTTGTTATTTCTAATTTGTACCAAAGACGTCGACCTCACAGTCCTTTCCGAGTCGGTAAGTGTCTTCGTCTTCCTTTTCACGTTTAGCCAATTTACTGGCATAATCCTCAACTGAATGTAGTAGTATTTAGTTGCGTTCTAATTCATGGATTTAAGTCATGTAGTTTATACGTTTCGCCGGGATGTATTGTTGACCAGTAAATATAACGTGCCTAGCCGGATTAGATATGAATGGGTAACTAACAAAGGTAACATTACTTTACACGGTAGAGTGGATGCACTCTTACTACATAAGACATTTTGGTGAACTATAGCATTGAAATTGATATAAAGGATAAGGACTCAGCGCTTCATTTTTTGACTTTCATCTAAATTTGACAGTGAAGGGTGGTTTAGAACTTTTATTTACAATTTGTCATTGTGAACTTTTTATTTAAATGTAACAGCATTTCACTGAGCGGCATCTGTATATTGATTTTATACATGTGTCTCACAGTTGATACGATATTCCAGTGCATGTGTCTCCTACCATGTGGTAAGATACAGTCGGTACACTATTTTCCTGCAGACGATCAATTTAAATTGCATGCAAACCTTTATGAAAATGGATAATATATCTTTTACGGACATTTTGAGCATTGAAGCTTGAGTGCAGTATTTAAGATAAAGTAAAAATGTGTTGTACAAACGTAATTTGAAATAGCTGTCAGAAAGGGAGATAATCCACAAAACGAATTTGGTTCTTTTAATATTGTATTGATAATGAACAATATGCAGTTGCAGAAAGTGAATATGCAACCTTCTTAATGTTCTATTTTATAAATATTAGGTGACTTATTAGTTAGTTTTTGGTCAAAGGAAAGTAAATCATATGGTTACAAACGTAGAGTTTCAGAATCTCGTAACATATCACATAGGTTTGTGAAGTAAATACTGTGTCGCCTCAAAATAGTTTTCTAAAAAGTACAGGATTAATATATGTCTATTTAAAGACCTGAAAAGGAAATGGAAGCATAGATTATACAATTCCGTGATTTTATTGTCCATAATGTCAGATATATGACAAATATGTTGAGGTCATGATTATGTTGAATTTGCGTGTTAACTTAATTTTACAAGTTTTAATCTTTACTGCTGTTTTTCCTGGACTTCTCTGACTGAGCTGCATACATATACGGATTCTCATGTTCCAGTGAGGTGTACAGCCAGTAGAAAAAAAAATTAATTTGGTACGCTAGAAATTGATTTGCTTAGCAATATTATACCAATTTTACACAAAACTTTCATTGCCTGCTTTTCTCATCGTTTACTATATGAAGAGAGAAATGATAACATTATATTAACCAGATCTGGTTTTCTTTTGTGTGAATGTATACTGAAAAGCCAGTTTTTAATTGTTTGAAAGGGAGATGATTTTTTTGCCACTTGATTTTTCACTGTGTATGTAGAATATCTGTTTCTAAAAACTTGCCCCTCTTTAAGTTAAATGGTGTACCCCTTATGTACACACAAAACAATGTAATTATTGCAGTGAGATGTACTGATTGACATGGGCAATAGATATTTGTACAACAATGCAGAATACAATAAATTTTATTATGTCAATTAGGGCGCCCTTTACTGAGCAAAATAGTCATTATCACATTGTACAATTAACAATATAAAATAATTTGAACTAAATAAAAACAACAAAATAATCAGTTATTATAAAAACGAAGAACTTATAGATAAAAAACGACAAAGAGTATAACCAATGCCGGAAATGGAATCAGAGCTCTGAATGAGGGCGATAAATATTCCTTCATTTAAAATTATTTCCAAAATTTTGTAACAGCAAATTTTAATAACACAACGGTACTGACTTTTCTGCACCAGATCAGCATTATGACAATAAATGTCTCTTATTTGACACTCTTGGTCAAAATATTTGAAAATTCAAAGCTTATTAAAAATAAAGAGCGTAATAAAGAAAAAAAAGGACAAAAGGTATTTCAAAAGGTGCATATATAATAGGGGATTAAACCTGTGTATGTGAGTGGACAGTATCAAATGACAGTCAGGTGTTTGGTTATTTTGCCATGTTCTGCATGGTTTTAATAAAAGGATGCTCAAAATCAAGGTATAACGATTGAATTTTCTGAAACAGAAACTTGATGCATTTACAATTTTAATTAAGAGTCCTTAAAACCAAAATACAATAATAAGACCAGACTCTTTAAATATTTTAAATACTACACAATACAAAATGGATGCAATTTGTCAACATAGAATTGTTATACACATATATGTTACTGAAATATGCTTTTCAAAATATGGACTTACTGGTTTGACATGCCGTCATTGTACTACATTAAATATTCGAAATTGAAAATATTGATACATCGATGTGTAAATATTACATCATCACGATATGTTCAGCGGCAAATATTGCAATAGACTATAAAATATGACCTAGCTTCTCATGAAATCATTTCAATAAAATGTATATCATTTCGGTGTTTAAACATACAAGCTCAAAATTTTAGTAAAGAAAAATGTGAAACTTACGTTGTCAGTTATGTAGTCGTGTCCAGAAGACTATAAAGTTCAATCAAGTACATTTAATATACTATCTGTAAATATGGGTATCTATATATACAAATTCTAACTTTAAATATAACTAACATTCGAAGTTGAACTCTAATTGTGATTCGAAACTCAACTCTTAACTCAAACTTGTACTCTGGATTGAACTCTAACCTTAACTCAAAGCATTACTCGAACTGTAAATTGAACTATAACTCAATGGATAGCCACACCCAGGCACATAATACAAACGAAATCGAAATCGGATTCAAAATAGAAATAATGTTTCTAAAATGGTGAAGTGGTTTTTCCTCATGAAGTGATTTGATTACCACATCAAGGAATGACAAAACAACACCAAACACTGACACATAGTATTACATATTATGTAGTGTAAAATCCTTACATTTTTGAACAACATTATGAAATGTTGAAACCTTGTGAAAATGTGGACATTATATAGATTAACGTTAAAACCATATCTAGTATTGTCTACACAACATTGAAATAGGATGAAGTCTTCATCAATAAATACAATTGGCCGTATTACGAATTGACAAAACATCATTACGAAATAGCAATAGACTTGAGAATGGTAACGGGGAATCCACATCATGTAACGAAACAACTACATTACATTATCCCATATACACTAAAGTAATGTTAAAACCACATTGACTTTGTTTTTGTATAGTTTTATGAGAATAGGCTATCTTTCTAACTTTCTATCTACAATATCAAGTAATATCAAAACATCATTAAGTAATGTCAAAACCACAGTATGTAAAGCCGAAATATTATAAAGTAAAATCAGGCAATAAATACAAACCACGTAATGTCAGAGCGCCACATAAAACCGCTGTGGCTTTACATAGTATTTACAATTTACTCTAGGGAAGCATGCTCACATTTAGGTATTCAACAAAAACCAACGTTTCTCGTCAAATTTCTATTCTAACTCTAAACTTCAAAACAATATTCGGAAAACATTAACGTATTTACAATATTATATACAAGAAAATATGCAAAGAACTCTTTGAAAACCCAATGACCCTGCCAATCTACATTCTAATATTGCCTCAACTATTTTCTTTGCTACGCTTAAAAAGAGATTCTGGACTAGCAATTACCTCGTCCCAAAATCTTCCTTATTCTTTGAATAAGAATTATCTAGATAAAGAGTAGTTAATATTTGATTTATCTGACATTGAAACAGTACTTGCAGAAGTGCTAGCAGAAGAGATAGACACAGCTTTAGATGTATCCGTTGGCCTGTTAACTCTTGTTGTAGATGATGTAAAAATTGCTTTCACATGATTTCTAAATTCCGAACTTAAACAACAAGTTATAATAAAATTAGAAGGGATTAATACAGAGTACGATATATTAGAAGCTGTGATTATAGATCGGACATCGTTATTATTGATAATTTCAACACCAAACATAAGGTACAGAAAATCAAATGTCATCGAAAATATCATAAACAATCCTTGAAACAAAGTTAAAGACGTAATTGCGATGGTTGAGTAAGTTAATTGATTCTCTTTTCTTATCTTTACATTTACTGACATTTTCTTTCTTGCAGCTGTTGATTTCTTCATTGCGATAACCAGTAAAATTTCAAAAATTAACAAAACTGTACATGGAATAACAAGGAAAATAAACATCTCCAACGTTTGGACTATTGCTAAGTACTCATAAAAGTTCATTTTAATCCATCCCGGAGCTCGCACTGCACATGCCTGCATTGTAGCATTCTCTTCAACGAACGCAGGTACTGTTATTCCGAAATAATCGTAGTGCACAAAGAAAATACCTTTCATCAACAGGGATAGACCAAATAAACCACATATGCAGAATTTAATTATCTTTTTAGAACAGAACCGATCCGCTTTGAAAGGGTGTCCAACACAAATGTATCTCTGGACAGCAAGAAGAATTGTAATATATAAAGACGTTGCTGTAAACATTTTCGGAAAAACTTCCGTCATGTAATGGTAAGCACGGCACCATTCGTAAGGTAGATAGTACAAATGTTTTCGAATGGCAAAGAAATAAACCCACATTATACTTGGAAACAAAGGACCAATACTGTCACAAATAGCTATAGCTATTAAACAGATGTGGGATTTCGAATTCATGCTGTTTTTGATAAATACGAAAATCATGAATGCATACATGGCAATATTGAAAACAGTCAAGATGGGAATGCCGTAAGCATTTATAATAATTTCAAATCCATGTTGGTACCATTGTCTAAAATCTACGACGATAATTTGTTCAGGTGTTGTAACATTTGACATATCCATTTTAACTGCCGTTGACGTTGTAGAGGATACATTTGAGGGGGTAATGAATAAGTTTGTCGGTACTGTTAACGTTGCAGCGGAAGCATTTGAGGAAGTAGTGAATAAGTTTGATGATACTCTTGACGTGACAGAGGATACATTATGCTGGGTAATGAATAAGTTTGACGGTGTAGTCTCATTAAGGTCTATGGTGAGTCTAAGTGGTGTTGACAAATTTGCCATGTCAGACTAATAAATTAGTCACATAAAGCTACAAAACTTTCCAACACATGGTTATGACCTTGGGTTATACTGTTTTCGTTCACAATTAAATAATCCAAAAGTCGTTAATAATGTTTCCGATAACGTTAATTGAACCTTAGTCTGAGTATGAAAGCCTTTTGTAGTGAAACAAATCGGTAAAATAATTTCGCTTTTATACTTGAAATCATTTTCCCTCTGATTAAATATTAATAAGTCCTTTAATTTTCATTTAAAATCAATTCTGTAAATTTAAATGTATACTATTCAAATGCGGTATTAAATCGTAGTAGCATTATTTTCTCGATGGGGTTACTAAACATAAACCATTCATGATGTACGTTCAACTAACCCTGGAGATATTAATGGTATATGTTCCACTAATTTCTGACACATTCAAAATCAGTTCATTCAAAAGTAATCAATAAAATTCAGTTATAAGCAAAACAAAAATGTAGTCATCATATAACAAGACAAAGTGACATATAACTGTTCCTTTTACAAAGAACTCAAACGTTTCCCTTTTAAAATCATAAAAAAATTACTTGATATATGTGTTACGTGACGTTTGATAAGTTACGAGGATGGCATATATAAAAATAACAATTGATTCTTAGGCAGTATTCCTTGGTCAAAAACAATAAGCTTAAAATATAAGCCTATGAACTTTACTTAAGATCAATACATGTGGTAATAAAAACCAAAGTTTTTTAAGAGTTTAAGTATTGAAATAAACGGCATATACAATCATAATCGAGATTTTTCATGTACCTGTCAATGAGAATGTGTCAGTAAAGAAATTTTTATTCCGCTAGCAGTAGATTGCTTAAGTTTTAATTCCTCTACGTACAAAATGTATTAACAAAAAACTGATATCCAAAGTTAATTTAAAAAGGAGACTTCCGTTAAAACTGACAAAACTAAACGCATACGACTATATCAACACAGCCGAAAGATTGCAAAGTTGACCTACCACGGTTTTTGCTGTTGTTATTATATATTTAAACTCCAACATGTATATTATTTCTGTGCATAACAGTGAATTTAAGCTGAAATAAAGTTGGCAAGATGTAATCTTGTATACATCGAAAACCATGTGTATTTATTCACCTTTTACTAGAGGTAGAATTATTTTGTTCAGTTAATGTATAGCAAGTACATATATAAAGAGTCGTACACATCAGAATCGTAGGAATATGTTAGGCAATACCACAATGTGCTAAGACAGGCTAGGCGTCTCCCTGTATGCATTCATCTTTCATCATGATTCAAAAGCAGCATTATACTCCCTAATTGTGTAAGGACCTCATTAATCATGCACGTACAACTTTGAACATTAAATAATAGTAATTATTAAATATACTCAGTTATATTAAATATACTAATATACTTATGCGTATGCCTCAATTGTCGTTACCACAATCCCGCCCCCTTTTCCCCGATGTGACGAACGGAATAAGACTTATCACCAGGTTTCCTTACATGAACAACACCACGGGTTCCAGATGTGGAGCAGGATATGCTTATCCTTCCCGAGGACCTGAGATAATACCCCGTTTTTTGGTGGGGTTCGTGTTCCTTAGTCTTTAGTTTTCTATGTTGTGTTTTGTGTACTGTTGTTTGTCTTTAAGTCTTTTTTAGTCATGGCGTTGTCAGTTTTTTTTTCGACCTATGAGTTTGAAGGCCCTTTGGTATCTTTCACCTTTCTCTTATTATATATAAAATATACTTAGTAATAATTAAATACACTAATTATTAAATATACTTAGTAATTATTAAAAATACTTAGTAATTATTAAATATACTTAGTAATGATTAAATATACTTAGTAATGATTAAATATACTTAATAATTCATAAAAATACTTAAAGATGAATATGTAAATTGTGGAAATGAAATAGGTGTTTGACTGTGTTAAATTTTGCAATGCTTGAAACATATCTTCAAAATCAAGCCTTTCTTTCCTGTAAACTCGACTAAATGCGGGTTGTGTCTGTTCGTCTTGCTATGAGGTTGTCTTTCTTCACCGAGATATGGTTTATGATTGCCCAACTTGATATGTCTTTTCCATTTTTGCAATCTATATTCTTTTATTTTCATATACAGTTTTAGTTATTTGTGGTTTTAAGTCTTTGTTTATGCAATTTTGTAAGGTAAAACGGAGGAATTTTCTACCAAATAATCTATACCATGTTTGAACTTTTACCTTGTTCTTGAAAATACCAATATCAGATTAACACTCTAAACTTCGTTAAAGGTTATATTAAAGTAGATAAATAATTCATGTATTAATTTTGATATTGCTGATGATATCAATCCACCAAATTAATCTTGTAAATATTTCAATCCTACAGAGATTCATGTTTCTAAATTTGGAACAGACATAATTGTATTTAATGTTTAATATTTGCATTTGGCTTAGTCTCAGATGAGGATCAGGAATATACAGTTCACTCACAGAAATCGAAATCATATCAATACGAAGTTAACTTTTAAGATTTTTCAGTACACATATAATACACACAACGTTCTGACAATTAATAGTATTTTTATAGAATATAGTAAAACTCTGTGGATACCAACAAGACATTAATTGAAATTAACTCACCATTTCTCCATGTCTTTTCATTGTTACACTGACAATCTTTTTCAATTTTTATTGAAGTATTTGATTTTCCTCTTAATTTGGTAAACCGCTTCGGTGGTCTCGTTGTAGCATGTTCGCCTCGAGTGCGGGAGGTCGAGGATTCGAACCCCGGCCGGGTCAAACCAAAGACTTTAAAATTGGTATTTGCTGCTTCCCCGCTAAACACGCGTCATTAAGGAGTAAGAGAAAAGACTAGTCGGCTCGGAGTCAAATAATGTGTCCGGGTAAGGTGACACGTCTTCCTGCTTACTGTTACCTTGTAAACTAGCACGTTAAAAATCCGGCTCAGCATGTCTGTCTAGTAAAAAGCAGGGTTAAAATTCATATCACATTAACATTTTCTTTGAATATCCGTATTAATTTGCCGCCTGACGTTAAGCAGCCACCCATCATCATCATCATAATCATCTTCAAAATTCGGTTGTACTCCATTTAAGGTGAGCGGAAAAGTAACCTTACGAAGAACTGTTATATATTCCTAGCTTACTCTTTAGTTTGTTTTAATGGTAATTTTTAGGCAGATGTGTCCATATCAATATGACAAGATAAGAAACATGATAATCGGTAAATAGAAGTCATACCTTAAGGTCAATACATGTTGTAATAAAATACAAAAGTTTTTTTTTCAAGTGTTCTGTTTTTTTTTTATGTATTTGAAATAAAAGGGCATATACCATCATTATCAGGATAATTCATTTTCCTGTCAGTGGAAAAAAATAAAGATATTCAATTCCTTCCTACAAAAAATGTAATAACAGAAATATCGAAATCTAGCTAAACTAAATTCAAAAAGGGGAAGTCTACTAAATGGTGCAATTTGATTTATGAACCTCATTACACATGCATTATTCTTTCAACTTTTTACCGATAAGAACTATTAAACATACTTTTTTGATAACAATGGGTATTGTGGAAATAAAAAAGGTTTTTGTTTTTATTTTTCAAATGCTTGAAAAAAAAGTAAAATCACAAAAATACTGAACTCCGAGGAAAATTCAATCGGAAAGTCCCTAATCACATGGCAAAATCAAATGACAAAACACATCAAACGAATGGACAACAACTGTCATATTCCTGACTTGGTACAGGCATTTTCAAATGATACATATCTTCAAAATTCCGTTTTTGTTACATCGACTAGTTGCGTGCTTTGTCTGTTTGTCTTGTTTTCTTATGGTCATGGGGTTATCTTTCTTTTATCAAGTTATGATATATATCTATTCCGTTTTGCAATTTATATTTTCGTGTTCATGCAGTTTTAGTTATTTGTGGTATTGGTAATGAAATTTCGTTATGTTCAACAGACGAATTTTCCACCAAAAAGTTTATAATTTTTTTTAACTGCTACCTCGTTCTTGAAAATACATTAGCGAATATTAGATCAGAACTCTGAACTTCGTTAAAGGTTGTAATAGAGGAGATAAATAATTCATGTATAAGTTATGATATTGCGTATGATATCAAATCCCCAAATTAATGTTGTTAATATTTCAATCCTATAGAGATTTATGTCTCTAAATTTTGTACAGACATAATTATATTTAATGTAATATTTACACTTGAGAGATGAAAGTTATTACAGAAACAATTGTCATTCACTCTGTATCTAATCTGATCGATATCATATCAATACGAAGTTAACTCTAAAGATATTTCTATACACATATAATACAGACGTACTAAAAATTAAAATTATTTTCATAAAATAAAGTAAAACTCTATGGATCCCAATATGTTCATTTGCAAAGATACAAAAAAGACATTCATTGCAGTTGTCTCAACATCTCTCCACACCTTTTTTTATTGTTATACTGATAATCTTTTTTTAATTTTTTATTGAACTTTTTCAATTTCCTTCAAATTTGGTTGTACTGCATCAGATAAACAGAAACGTAAGTAGGTGAACTGTTATATACATATTTAGCATATTCTGCAGTTTATCTTAATCATGAAAACCGCCTACAATGTAACCGGTCCCTTTTGAAAGATGTTTCCAAAGCAGTATGATAATGTTTCCAAGTGGCATTGTTTCGTCTAACAAAGGCATTATAACAATCGAGCTACATTCTGTTACTGCAACAGCACCCACTTATCTAGTCGAATGTATTTGAACCCATTTATGGACCAGAAGGGAGATGTTATAAAATAAAAATCATTAATTTACTTTAAACAAAACAACATCTCTTTATGGAAAAATAGATTAAACTAAATGTTAGCCAATGTATAAGCTGGATTTCAAACAGTCTTTTAACATATAACAGTATTTATAGTCATAAAAAGATTGAGGAGAATTAGTTATGTTGAAGCAATGCATATATATATGGGTAATACAAATAGAAATCTAGAGGACAATATAAGGAAGATAGAAACCAAAAGTACGAAACAAGTTAAAAGCTTAAACAGACGAAATTCAGAAGCAAACACGTACTCACAACAAAAGTATCAGAATTTCCGCCCCAAAGTGATATGAAGTGATATGGAAAGGCAAGCATATCCTACTTGCCATACAGCACCCACCATTACGTTCATGTATCAAAGTCAGCAATTATTCGGCGAATGCCTTCTTAGAAAAAAAGGACGTGAATTACGTGATATGTCTGAGAGCAATTGTGACCTGAATACAATGTTCCTGGTCTTTATAAAGTAAAAAAAACATAGAGTAACAATATCGGATGCATATTACCCTGATTTTAGAGTTCGTGAGAAAGTAATTTTGATATATCGAGGAAGTCCAAATGGCTGACACAATTTCTTGAGTTCCGAACCCCCTGTTTTATTTTTATTTTAATTTTAATTTGCAATCTTTTATCATCACGCTTTTCACAAAACGTCTGTTTGTTACTATTAAGTACAAGTATGAAGTAAACCCTGTTTTATAGTAATGTTCTGTATTTCCAGTTCATTGGAATAGATAAGTGTAAATGAAATTCACTGTCATACAAGTGAGAGGTTTAGCTAACCAGGTTTAATCCACCATTTTCTACATAAAGAAATGCTTGTACCAAGTCAGAAACATGACAGTTTTTTTCTATTCGTTTGGTGTGTTTGAGCATTTGATTTTGCCATTTTGTAAAGGAATTTCCGTTTTGAATATCTTGGAGTTCGGTATTTTTGTTAATTTATTTTTCACTAAAATTGTTCTTTGAAGAAAATAGATGTACGACTTCTACATATAGCTGACCCCTAAATTAATGGACTGGGCACAAATCTTTGAGTTTTTTGTAATATTCAAGTTAATACTAGCAAGATATGAGTGCACAGCTAGTTCCAATCAACCTATCAATGTCCTGTTGTTGGAAAAATTAAATCCACTACATACGCAATATAGCATTGCATCAGTTATGTTTTAATCTATATCTATATACAGAATATGTATCAATTGCCTAAATTGAAATGACACTTTATAAATATGGTACGTCCTATGTGCTCTCCTGCATTTTTCGTCATCAGTAACGATCAAACCCACCATATCTAAAAATACTGGAATAGTTGTGGAGCTAAATTACAAAAAGTATCTAAAAAGCCAAATTCACATAAGGTCAACTTTGCCTGTATGAGTTGGAACCTTTAAGTTAGTTTATCAAAATTTAATTTCTAAACTTGTCAAAGGAGAGTTCAATATATGTACATGTATGTTATAATTCATAGAAGTACAGAATCACTGTCTTCTGAGCATATACTACCATCGGGAACTAGCAGTCGACCAGCAGCGTTTAAGAATTTATTTTATAATCAGTATTTTCATGATACAATCATTTTTTGTTTTTTTCTATCAACAAGTAATGAGAAAAAAAATGTATATCTTAAATACCTCCTAAACATTTCAAACCACCTGTATGAATAAAAAGTCGCTTTGAAAGTATAATAGTACCAATGAAAAAATGAAAAAGAATCGACATACTTTCGAAAGTAGAATATCCGATATTGGTTTGATTTGTAAAGCCAGTTACATCATGTACATATTGATTTAGTACGCGTTGCTTGCAAACCGTACAATGGCAAGTACTTCAACCATATTCAAGATGTTTGATGCATACAATAAGGAGGTTCTGCAAAGCTAGTGGACAGGGATGAAAGTCGGGGAATGATAACTTTACTAAACAATTTCGACCGGACATACCTGCGTATTTATTAGTAGGATGCCCAGTCAACAAATTTGATCGATTTGGGTTAACGGAATAACACACGGCTATATTGTATATCATTGGAAAGAGGAGAACAAGCCTCGTCGAAATATTGATGTCGTCGTTGTCTACAGTGGTCACGATTTTCTTAAATTTGGGTCAAAGGTCAAATCTAAAATTTCAAGGAAAACGTAGAGTCACGTTTAGACAGCTGGCCATCCCTACATATTTGCGTTTATAGCAAAATAAATTCGAATAATTCAAAGGATTATAACTTAAGTTTTCATATTTAGGACTAACTTGATAATTTAATTGCCAAATATGGTTCGAGATTGACATTTGTACTTATAGGGTGCACATTTACAATTTTCATTCAGTT
The DNA here is from genome assembly GCF_021869535.1 of Mytilus californianus. Classification (NCBI taxonomy): domain Eukaryota; kingdom Metazoa; phylum Mollusca; class Bivalvia; order Mytilida; family Mytilidae; genus Mytilus; species Mytilus californianus. Next base: position 21,566,774 of record NW_026262679.1, on the reverse strand, counting down.
GTTAAATAACAGTGACCTTGACCTTTTTAAAGTTCCAAAATCGAAATTTTTACATAAGATTCGATACAAGTGATCTTCAGAGATGTTTTTTAGATATTAACATTTATAAGTTGCCATCCCAAAATGTTATTTTTTCCGTCTTTTGATAGAAGGTGTTCGTCATGATTTTCTGGGTAAATATCCAATTCTCTTTTGGTGAACGTGGAAGCACATCAAATAGTACTTAGTTCCAAAACTGATGAATATTAACGCAAATTTGATTGAATTAAGGTGGTCAAGTCCGTACAGTCTCAGATAGTAGTGGGTTAAATATATTTGGTGAATGGAATGGTAACAAGGTGAACGTGATTTTGTGGCAAAGTTCATCTGACCTTACCTCATTTATATGGAACATTGATAGTGGTAATTTTATGTAATACTTGTTGTATAATATATAGGAGATGTGGAAGCAAGCAATTATAGGTAACCGTACAGCCTTCAACAATGTGAAAAACTCATACCGTATGGTCGGCTATAAAAAGGCCAGTTATGAAAAAAATTAAAGAATTCATTTGAAAAAAAACTAACTGCCTGATTTATAACAAAAGCTAGTTTTTACGCTAATGATGTTTATGATCATACTTTTCTCAGACTATTGATGACGTCCTTACATTAGTTTTCAGTAAGGAAACACCCATTTGATTTCGAAAACAGGGAGGGAATGAGGATTTTGAAAATGAATTACTTGGCCTGGTATGAACTGAAATAGTTGACTTTGCACAAGACAGGATGAGAATGAACACTCTGCAACATGAACTGCAGGATAGTTGAGGATATGAATGTGTACAAAAGTGAAAATAAATTTTCGCACCTCCAGCCCCATCCCTTTTTTAAGAATATTAGATGTTCTACCCTAACGGCGAGTACTATTATATCGGTACTTTGTGTTTTTTGGTTTCATGTTAGTTGTTTTTGTGCTTCATGCCGATTTGATAAGTCTTATGCTGTGTTGTTATACCATTGTCCAGTTCAGGGAAGGGTTGAAGGATCACAAACATGTTTAACCCCTCTAAATTCTGTATATGTCTGTCCAAAATCAGGAGCCTGCAATTAAGTGGTTGTCGTTGGTTGCTGTCTGTTGTATCCGGGTTTTTTTTGGTTGCACGAACGGTCGAACGGTGGTATAGTTTTGATGTCGTTCCCACCGAGAGTGATTTAGGTCGAAAACATCATACGAGACTTTTGATATGCCATATTCTGGGTGTGAAACAAAACCGACCTATTTGATTCTTATACTACAATTATAACAAAATATTTATTTAGCCTTTCTACCTGCCGTTAGGTTTTAAAGGACGATAGCTCTATTTTTTACAGAAAGCTGAAATGCGCAATGCAATCACAACCTATTTTCACGAGTCACATACAATTATCCTGAACGGACCGTAAATCTTTGCTTATTTCCACCATTAATTCTGTTATTAGCATCTATTTGTTATAATAGGTACAGTCATTGTATTGAACAAAATCATTCCTCTTTGTCGCATAATTTATATATAATGCATAGTGATGCACGTTGACTGAATATGAAAGTGCATATGTAGCTGTCTCCCTTAGTAGTATAATCAGTTTCAGAATGTGCATATCTGGCTTCATGATAAAAAGTATTTAATAAATCAATCCAAGCATTACACAACAATAGACATTAAACATTTACTAACAATAAAAAAAATTGGCTTGAAATAATATTGCCTTAACCTCCTCCCCTTAAAGAAACCAAATTGTATCTGGCAGACAGGATTATTGTGTCATTGTTATTTCCCTTGTTTAAAACTATAAATTTCATATTTCTTTATTTAATGACTTACATGATGCTTATTCAGTTCATATTTGTGAAATTGAATAGATATTGGTATTTTGAAATCATTGGTCAAAGATATTTTTTTATATTCTAAAGTTTAGTATTTGCATCGTCGCAAATCATTTGTAACCTTATTTGATAGACTTAGACCTATACATTTTATATAATTGGTTTGCAATATGTATATTAAATTGTCTGAAGACTGAAGATCAGTCCAATAATGGAAAGCTGTGAATTTCCCAAACTTCCATTTATATATAGTGCAACTGCCATGTGTCTTCTTACGACGGGTAATTATTGTAGTCATTGAATGCTCCATTCCTTTACTTTGGACTTCATGATAAAAGTTGTACTTAGTGACTAAATTATATATTGTTTTCACTGTTTTTGGTTTTCATTTACTTAGATATTTAGAGAGCGCTTTTACATTTGGCATCCATCGTCTCCGTATAAATCAGTTCACAAACTTGAAAAAGCTGAGATCCGCATCCCCGAATCTCCAGCAGAATTGTTCCTGCTGCAGGTACATGCCACATTATTCTTCTAAAATATGACATGTCACAGATTGAGCACCTGCATTGCTGCAAGTGTGATGAACTTTCACTTTTTGACATGGTTTTCATAACTGAAATTCAACCATATCAGTGGTTTCATGGTAGTATCTTTGCCTTGACTGTTTATTATCTGGTTCAGTGTGTAAATCTGTTGTGTTAGTGTAGAGTACATGTAGGCTCAAAGTTCATATATCATTAGATCATGTTCTCATCTTGCATTTAATAAGCAACTGGGTGTTAAACAATGGTTGATGCATCAGTTCAACTCAATCTGCAGTGTTCTATGCTTTATTTCGCTTTGATGTACATATATAAGTGCTATTGTGCAATACTGTGCTGTTGCACAATACTTAGTTAACCTGTTATATATTTATAGGATTCATAACGAGTGAGAATGGGATATCGCTTGATATCAACTCGAGTTATTCAATTTCAATATAATAATAAACGAGCATTGTCCCATGGACAAAATGTACATCGTCATAACCTTTGAAAGTCATTAATGACATAACGAATAGCCATCGGAAAAAAAACCCCAATATATTATGAGAAAAACAAAATCCCCCCCCCCCCCCCCACCCCCCCAAAAAGAAATCGAAAAAAATTGAAATTTTGATAAATTTGTTGAAAATAGTATGACCACCCGGCCCCCACCCCAAAAAAAAAAATCCCCCACCCTCAGAATTTTTCTTTTTTTAAATTTGAAATTTCACAAAAAAATATGAATCCACCAAAAAAAAAAATTGACATGATAGAACTTTTCGGTGGTATAAAAAAATTATAGAGAAAATGATTTCGTTCTTTGCCAGATAATTGATGAAACAGACTATACAAAATAAAAGTAGTGAGTGAACATTGGGTTATTCCTCTTAGTATGAAAAAATGTCAAAGAAAAACTTAGGTTGTTCCCCTTGCATTCATAAGTTGTTTATAAACAAAAAAAATATATTAACATTTTCTCAGGCGTGCATGAATATACAGACAAATGTTTTGTTATATTTTGCTCTAATTATAAATGACTGTTTAAAAAACAATTTTCATTGGTTTATTTTGATATTTACAAAATTATGTAGAAAGGCTAATTTATTCAATAAAAGGTTTAAAGTTTTGAAAAACAGACACAAAACAGATTTCTCCGAACAAAGTGACAATCTATAAAGTTAGCTGGCTGTTCACAACAAATAAATCAACCACACAACAACCAAAAAAGACAAATGCTTTGAGTGACCTCTGTCCTTGTTAATGACCTAATAGTGTAAGCAACAAAATGATTAATGACACGAGATAATCCGTGTTTAATCAATATCAAAATGTTGACTTAATTTGTGTTTTTAATTGCTAATTTCTTCTAAACGATTTTTATTTCACGCATGCAATTTGGCACACACATGCACTGTGTCTTATTGCTTAAATCAGAGTAAAAAATATTGTGATGATACACGTAATAATTTTGCTTTCGATGAAAATAGGGTACATTTCAGGTAAAATTTCACTAAATTGCTGAAATACTTATATTAAAACCACTTAAATACTTTCCGATTTCGTTATATGATATATTTAATATATAAACTATATTATAGGTACTATTTTAACTACCAACAAAGAACGCAATAATTTTATTTTTCATGTTAAAGATTCCCCGTACAATACGACATCTGGTGGTACCCTGTAAAAACACGAAATTTAGAAAATCGTGACCACGGGAACTTACGACGACAATCATGATTGTAAAATATAATGATATTCCTATAATGTGCAAAAAAATCAGCCGTGTGTTATCCGTTAACTTAAACTCGTTAACTAGAGGACTTTTTGGACATTGGGCACCCTACTATATGCATCGTGCAATGCCTAAGTTCTGTACCCCAGTTAACCATTTGTGCTTCCGTTTATATAAGAATAATATCCAATAGTTTTTTATACTAAAACCAGGAGATTTGTCTACAATAACTCTTAGTTTCATAAAAAGACTAGAACCAATATTTGATAATATACAGGTTCATAAGTATCTTTTTTGTCATGTATTTTATATATTTTGATACATACCTTTCTCCTATAATGATCTCAATTCTGAAGTTATAGGATGGTTCCCCAATTTTTATGTTTGACAGAGTCTTCAAAAACATCTAATAGAATTGAGAATGGAAATTGGGAATGTGTCGAAGAGACAACAACCCGAACACTGAGCAGAAAACAGCCCAAGGTCACTAATGGGTGTTCAACGCAGCAAGAAAATCCCGCACCCGGAGGATGTATTTAGAACATAACAATATGAAAGAATACCTATTATTTCATTTTATTGTCCGATACCTCAATAGTTAAGTGATAGCCATAAAGTCAGTAAATCCTTCAGAATGTATGTGTTTTAATCTACAAATCGTATATAGCTACTCAGTTCCACTATGATATATAAACAGTAATATGAAATTATTATGCTATTTAGTCCAACTTTAGGTCTTATAAAGATAAGAATATGTGGTATGATTGTCAATGAGACAACTCTCCACCAAAGAACAAATGACTTAGAATTAACAACTATATGTCACCGTACGCATCAACAATGAGCAAAGACCATACCACATAGTAAGCCTTAAAAAGCCTTGGTAATTCTTAACCTTTTATTAATCATCACTTCATACATAACTATCATTATTAAAACATTCAGTTTGTACGACGCATGATTCTGGAATAAACCATGATCAATACGTTTGTATTATATATTCAGCATTTCTATAAAAAAAAATCAACAAAAGTTAACATACATTATTTAATTCAACGACAGGTTAAAAAGTTTCCTTTCCTTTTTCGAAAAAAAAAGATATACACTAAAAGCATTCATTATACAGCCTTCCCAAAAAAATTCAATATACACTTTGACAATACTTAAGACACATCACAAAAAGTTATAATAGATAGACCGCTGTAGAATATGATGTCAAGTCTATTGCAATCTACTTGAAATTACTATTGATAAAGCTCAGCAGTAGTCTGAGCCAATAAATGCTAAGGTTTCAAAATGTTTCTCCTGACTCTCGGAAATATTCGCAATATGATTTTTTTTTCATTATATTATAATGGTTTTAATTTTCACATGTTTTATTACTGTAGTACAGTATGGAATGACACATTAAAAAGATATACGAACTGCAAAAAGAGCTGAGAGAACCTTTCCTAATGCAAATCATGATATTTCATCTCTTTAGATATTCAAACACCTTCGTTAGCTTACTAAGGACAATCGAATTGAATATTGTAGACTTGTACGTTTGAAAAAACTTATACGTCATTTGGTCTCTGGTGGAGAGTTGTCTCATTATCAATCAGACCACATCTTATTTTCAGAAGAATTTTGTTATAAAAACCTTCTTTTAACAACATTTCTAGGAATCCAGTTTAATAACCAAAAACAAATACAGAATACCAGACTCTCATAATACATGTATCACTACAGCCAGAACAAAAGTCACGAGGTGAGTTTTTATCAATTTTGCTCTTAAAAATTTGACACTCAACATCGTTTCTGCGTATACTATCAATTCTGTATTTTAGATACAATTCAAGTAATTAATTAACATTGTTTTCTTATTCGTGGCCTCAAACGCAAATAAAGTATTTATGAACAAAAACTCAAACACATATCTATGGGAAACAGCTCACCTAGACGAGTGCAGCAAAGTTTTATTTTTCTAATAATAGAACTGTCTTCAATCACTTTGCCAGCACACTAAGACCGCTGCAGCATACATGTCTTACAAACATAGCTACAATGAAAAACAATGAAATAGAATTCATTCATATCATAAAACAATATTTACATAATGTTCTTTTAAGATTTGCAGAAAAAACCTAATGCGTTTACAATAATAAGAAATTAATACAAAAAAAATTCACAGGGAGGAGGGAGGGGGAAACTTTACTGCACTAAGAATGAGCTTCGAATGGTCAAACTATGAAAATGTATTTTCAATGTAAACTTTTACCGCGAATGGCCAGTCCGTGCTATCATATAAAGAAACTTTCAACTCTTAACTTTGTTAAGGTGACTTATTGTTATGCTAGAATTATTTAAATATTATTGTAAACATGAACACATGTTCCCAATATAACAACAAACTATGTGCTATCGATAGTTAATAAATACATTTTTACATATATTCTACAATAAGACTACTAAGCACAAATTCATCACACGTGCTACTTTCGAACATTTTTAAAAAAATAAATGACATGTTATTTTCGAAAACTATTGCGTATTACACGGAAAGACGAATTAATTATTTATACACAAAATGAAGGCCAAGGTTAGCAAGTGAAAATATACAGATTGAAAAAATGGAATATTTTAGTATAATAAGAAATGCTTAGTTGTTTTGCGATAATACACGCATTAAAATTCGTAAGGTCTTGTAAAACCAATCAGTCGTTGATGATGAATTCAAAGCTCATCTGTTCGCTTATTCAAATAAAAGTTGTTTAATTTTCTTCTCTTTCAGTAACACCTAGAAGTCATTTCAACGTTGCCAATAACACCGTGTTGTTCATAAATATAAAAAGATGTGGTATGAGTGCCAATGAGACAACTCTCCATCCAAGTCAAAATTTATAAAAGTAAACCATTATAGGTCAGAGTTCGGTCCTCAACACGGAGCCTTGGCTCACACCGAACAGCAAGCTATAAAGGGCCCCAAAAATTACTAGTGTAAAACCATTCATGTACATTAGACATTTCATTCGACATTTTAACCGTTTTGGTATATTATAATTTATTCTGGTAATGATAATAAGGGTTTATTACGTCTCGGTAGGTATATTTTATATTAAATCTGTAGTGGTAAAAAGATTTGATACATTTTCAGGTAACAACCGGTTAACTCATGCGGTCTAATATCAACTGAAAAATTTATCTCTGTACGAAAAGTTGTATTTTCATCAATTGTGGTTATAATTTGTTATATCTTTTCTTTTCTTTTAATAACAATTTATTTCATGTGTACAAGTAACAATTGGTATACTTATTCGATGGGTGCCAGAAGCAACTAAATATGCACCGACTTCATTAAATGAACATGCTGTTTGTGATGGAGACGTTGTAGCCATAAAAATATTCTTTTGGCCTGCTTTTAACAACAATTTAACGTAGATTTTGTACTTTCCTGATTGTTTTAACAGCAGTGAACTTATAGGTTGCAATTCTGTGAATATAGACAATGCAATTTCCCATAGGAACTCCCTTTGCGGCTAAAACTGTGCCACCTTTACTATGAAGTTTCGTGAAAAATTATATCCCAGAACGGAAAGTTGATATGCACTACTATTTTATTCAAAGGTCAAAATATAGGGCTGTGCGGCATATTTTCAACATTTGTATGCCATCAACTTCTAAGAGTTTAAACTTATACTAAAATTCTATACTACCCAACCTCAACTTTTGGACCTCCTAAGAATTAAATTTTATGCGCTACCATGTTTTTCTATATTGGAAACATTCCCAAGTTATGTCCCTATGAGACGAAACACAGAGATCATATCAGGGAACCAGTTCGTTAACAAATTAACATATCTATGAATATTATAAATCTCCCCAAAAGAGGCGTGGCTTGTGAAACAGCTGTATTTACAAAGTGCAACCTATACAAACATTTATTCAAATAGAAAACTCTTGAAAAACACTTTTTCTCACAACAAAACTTATTTATCAGAATTATAGCCTTAAAGAAATCACTGCATATACTCTAACGTTTCTTTAACAGTACATTTTATACCCCCACCCTTGTTTCAATTTTGTAAAGAATTTGAAAACAAGACTTTAATTATTGTCAGCCTACCCTATGTGCATGTTTTCTGACATGAAATGTCTACAACCTGTCTGATACTATTCTTATAACAAATTAAAAGCATTCCAGAATGCTATAAATGTAAAGTTTAGTAGTTAAGCATTCCAACATTCAAGATTATATAAAGTATCCAATCCTGCCTTTGTCTCCAGTCCACATCTTCCTGTATGCCTATTTGTCAATTAAAGTTAACAATTTCTACCTCAAATGGTCAGTGCAGAAATGTTGTCACAACAATATCATCTCTAACCATATATCTAACATAATTTAGCTAATATATGAACTTGAAGTGTTTAATCAAAGCCATATTTTCAAAAGTTGTATATATTAAGTTACCAGTCTAATGTTTGACTTGACTAAAAGTTGAATAGAACTGACTGCTAACATCTGTTTTTTGCATAATTTCAAAGCACAGTTATTGTTTTTCTATACAAAAGACCTTTCAAATAATAAAATCAAAGCACAGGTTTAATTATCTGATTTGTGACCCAGGGTTTATGCATTTTTCTGTTGTTTTGCTACTGGGGCCTCAAATTTGCTAATTATTCTTTTTTTTCTGTGAATATGGAATATTCAGTACATATTTAGGATAGAACACACTATTGTTAGTTTTAATGAGGTATTTTTGTATTTCTAGCTTGTATTTTTTCATGCCGCAGTCACAAAAAAGAACATTCAGGTGTTACGGCATACTTTTTGGTTATCGACAGAACAAAAACACCCTAAAACAATATTCAGGAAGAACCTATGAGTTTCAATGACTGCGAAGAGTAAATATAAGCACTTCTAAACAATTCAAATTACAAATATGCATACATCAAAAAATTATTTTGAATTCAGGCCTTTAAGTAAACTATGCATAATGTAAACAGTGAATTTATGCTGAGTCATCATAGTTAAGGCCCAGGATTTTCTCAATCTTCATGAAATATTCATTAAACTTTGTCTTTGAGTTACTTTCATTTAAATCTCTGAGATAAACCAGATTTGGTGAAATTCTATATGTTCTCTTTTTTCACCCTATATAGGTTGCAATTCTGTAAATATAGACAATGCAATTTCCTATAGGAACTCCCTTTGCGGCTAAAACTGTACCACTTTTACTATGAAGTTTCGTAAAAAATTATATCCCAGAACGGAAAGTTGATATGCACTGCTATTTTATTCAAAGGTAAAAATATAGGGCATATTTTCAACATTTATATGACCTCAACTTTTAGGAGTTTAAACTTATAGTAAAATTCTATACTACCCTAACCTCAACTTTTGGACCTCCTAAGAATTAATTTTTAGGCGCTACCATGTTTTTCTATACTGGTAACATTCCCAAGTTATGTCTCTATGACATGAAACACAGAGATTATATCTGGGAACCAGTACGTTAACAAATTAACATATCTATGAATATTATATTTCTCTCCAAAAGAGGCGTGGCTTGTGAAACAGCTGTATTTACACAGTGCAACCTATATATTTGTAGAATAAATGTATACATTTAATGTTCACAACGTAATCCCATGTAAATGGTTTCTTCGGCAATATAGGTCTGGACCTATTTAAGTACGGTATCAGATACACCAAAATAGAACTTTGACTACTAAACAAATATAACCCGTACATAAGTGGTAGTCAAAACCAAGCTCTTTTCTTTTGTTTTATATATTATTGAATACAAAAAATATCACTCAACGCTAATAAGAAGATAAATTAAAATTCCTACATATAGTTACATAGTCATGAAAAATCATATATATAAAAATATTTTGGCATTTCAAAAAAAATATATTATATTTTGATATCAGTCGGAATTTAAAACATTTCGTTTAAGTTTCAAAATCACAAATATTATCTTGGAACAAATTATATATCTATGTGTTATCGAAATGTAGGACATATAACCAAAACAATTATTGTTGATATTAAAGTTCCAAGGAAAAATACCCAGAAAAGAATACGGTCTACAACTTGTGCAACCCTTCTCCAGTCTTGTATGATTTCATAATCATGGTCCTCGCGCTCATGTTTGTCTATCACACTACGGAGAGACTGTAATATTTCATCGTTTATACGTGAATATGAATGACCTCGGTTTGATTTTGTGCGACTTCGTCGAAGATTTTCGTTTTGTAATGAATTGAATCTGACGTCACGCGGAGAGTGTATACTGGTTCCTTGGTTATCAGTGACAATTGTATCTGCCATTCCGTTTTCCATTTGCATTTCATTTTGTAACTCTTGTGCGATGTTGTCTAGGGTCATTTTCAAGGACATACTTCGAAGAAACTTCGTCTCATTTGTTGTAACTAATGGAGAATTTGAATTATTTACACAGAAAAACTGTCTTAATTTTCCAAGAACAATTCTTCTCATCCACAATGGAATTTCCTGTCGATTAGGTCCTCTGTGATGAAGATTTAACACTAATACCGTCATGATCACGGAAATAGAGGTAAGGGACATTACTATTGTTAGATAGACGCCTGAAATTGAATAAATATCTTATTAGCTTCTGATTATCTATTAAGGTATGAGTAAATAATATTTAATTGCCGAACAAATCTTGATTTTAACGATATTTACAACATTTTGTAAAGACTAGTAATTTATAATCATCTAAATGCTTGTGTATAATTGTCCCGACATAAAAGTTATGATATTTCATAGGTTTAAAAGGATGACAATGCGAGGTGTAGCAAGAAAATACAAGCTTCATACGAAAATCCATAGGACCACTTAGATTTACAGAACACAAAACAACAAAGACAAGCATACAATAAAATCAAAAATATCTACAAAGTCTAAGAGTACACAGAACTTAATGAAAATTCAATACCAAAATGATATGTTTGCGAGGAATAACAAGTGCTCAGCATATTTTTCTTCGCATGATCTCCCGACGCATAATCGTATGTACCCATAACAAGTAATTGTAAGGGAATGTTCATGGTGAAGTTAAATATCAGTGACTTTGAAAGGGATATAATATTTCAGGTCATCTGGTTATGGTTAACCATATAATATATACATTTGTATGGTCAAATCAAGTATGTAACCAATAACCAAAACCTGTGGGATGTTTAAACGGGTCCATGCATACTAGCATATTTCTTTGTCTTTTAACAGACGAGTCTATATGCTTGTTTGAAAATAAGTAAGACGACATCAAATAAGCAGACAAAATCTTGAATCAAATAAAGTGTTTTTGAAGAGTAAACAAAAAGTAATACCCTCCACCGATAGAGCAACATGAACAAATACACCCAGTTAACCCAGGTGGTCCTAAACATAACGTCTTCACCAATGGTACCCTTTGTGTTGTTTGCATTGGAAACAGTTAAGAACTATATCATTTTTACCGCATACAATATGCGTTTATGTGTTTATTTTTCATTAGATAATTGTAAGAACGATAGTAGTCTTAATATTTATTTCAAATTGTATTGTGTGTAAGTTATCAATATTTTCATTTCATAATTTGTAACGCTAGGTTTATAAATCCCTAGACTATATAATTGATCAGTGGTGTCATCTAACATCATGTACATATACATAGACTAAGAAATTAGTAAACAATGCTCCTCAATATTGAATATCATAGACTTTCTGGGAAAAAAGTTTAACTTCATCACAACCAAAACATAGCTACATAAATATTTTTCAATCTTGCATAGGCCAATAAATGTTTTAACAACTTCTTTGTTTATCATGCAATAATACTCAATACGTCTATGTTAATATCAAATGTAATGCTGACTGTCTGATCAAATGATTCCATTAGTGGAAAAGATTATATTCCCCACTATATTATGAAATTTCATGTCTCTATCTTTGATTTTGAATCAGAATAACAATTTACTACCGATAAAAAGCTATTAAATTGCCTTACATGCTTTAATTGGGATACGTTTTATGATAAAATCAAATTGGAACTAATTAAATTGAAAATAGAAAAATCAAGAAGGAATATCAAGCTATAATAAACTATATGCACTTCCAAGAATTGAAAATCGCACATCAATAATTCTGTATGAAATTTATAATTAAAGATTCAGAAAAGATGCGAATTAAACACATACAAAGCTATTGGAAAATTAATGGTGGGTCGTTCCTTCCTTCCTTAAGGTAAAGTATTTCTTTTTGCCGTTTTCACCAGAAAACACGTTGTTCTATATTTGACGATTGAAAAAGTATGGTACGACCTGAATTAAGTTTATTACATTAATGTCCATGAAGAATTTTATCATTTCCGTTTAAACATCCCTTTTAAAACAAACCATGTTAAAAAAATTAACATTAGCAATTGTGATTTTGATGTAAAATTCTAATATTCTGTCATGTTATAACTTGCGAGGAAAAATTTGACTTTACGGTTAAATACATTTTATCGGAAGGCAACTACAAAGCGTTCATTTATTACTTACTTATTAATGGAACGAATTCTGATGTTTCCGGCAGATTTTCCGCTACTGCTAACATAAAAACAGAAAAGGCCAATAAAACTGTAATTCCAAGCGCTATTTTCTCTCCTGAGTCTGGAGGAAGACAAAACACCAGTAACGTCAGTGCTGACATCATTATACAAGGAAATACTACATTATACATATAATATAAAGTTCGTCTCCGGATATGGATGTAAAATGTGACGTCCGGAAACGGTTCTGGACAACATTGGTAGTAAACTACGTTTCTCTGTATTGTTATACTTAGCATTTCCCATTCGCCATTAATAACGTAATTATCTAAATCAACTTCAGATGTTCTGTTTAAGATATCAACTTGGAAGCCATCGTATGTCCATGAACCAAATTTTAGTTTACATCTTTGTTCATCAAAAGGAAAGTAAGTAACATCAACCTTACATGAACTTTGTAATTTTGCTGGGACTGGCCAGAATACTTCACCATTAGGTTTAACCATAGCGTTAGCAGACATTAGACCATCAGTATATTCTGCTGCACTGTAATAAAGAAAGACAGTTAATGTGCTGTTAAACTATGAATACGGAAAGCAAACATAGCAATTGTAAAGTTATAAGTAAATTACTTTGATTTCGTATTCACATGACTAACTTTATTGGCATTAAGTTTAATGGCGTGTTACATCTTAGTTTATTTTATTTCAGTTTTTCTTATATTATAGGAAAAAAGATAATATTTTATAAAAAATCTTCAATGAAAAAATAAAAGTCCGTCCCGCTGCTAAATACTGTCAAATAAGGACACGTTATTAAACCAGCAATTGCATCTGCAGTTTTGTGTTTTAATCATATAACTAAAGACTTGATATACTTTGAGAATTTAGAAATAACTGAAATATGATATTCTATTTGCTTGCATAATTCCCAAGGCAAGGTGTTAAAATGTACGAAATCATTTGATCTTTTTTCTAGAGCGTCTGCTTGGGAAAATGGATATTATAAGTTGTATAGGTAAACTCCAGTTCCACATATGTGGCTTTGATGATTCAAACATACTTTGTGTATTAATTGCAGTTTTTTGTTGTTTGTTTGTCCTTCAAATTTGGATATTCTAATATTTTCATCTGGCAAAGAAAGGCTAACTTAATTTATAAATATATGGAGATGTGGTATGATTGCCAATGAGACACCTATCCACATCATTTGAACTAGTTGTCCTATAGGCATTCATACCACATCTCCTTATTTTTATTTCCACCAGAACTCAAAGGACGTGGATTTAAGCAACTAAAGGTCACCGTGGACCTTTTACAATGAGAAAAACCCATATCGTATTATAAGCTACATGTATTAAAGACTAGTCTTACTAGCAATAAGTAACACGTATATATAATAAAGTTTACAAATTTGATCTTATGGTAACATTCATGTTTATTGTATACTTAGAAGTACATACTAGGAAGTGTCATGTGTAATATATATTACAGTCAATGTAAGCTATCCGTGAAGATATCGATATCATTCACGGTTGCAAAGATTGACTTACTACCAAACCATCAATTTTAGTATAATATAAAGCTTACATCAAATGAATTTTGCAATATCGCACATCGTATCAACCCTCAACGAATATAATGCTTCGATCAGAGCTCTCTGGATTATGTTGGTGTTTGGTTGATACAGGTGTGATATAGAATAAGCAATTATATATATTCTCTAATTGAAATCTTTAAAAGTGTATTATTTAGAAATGGAAAAGACAGATTATTGTGTATCAATATTTATTCACGGGCCAAATGTAAAAAAAAAACCCCAAATTGCAAAGAAACAAAAGAACGAAAAGGCGCTTTAATTGATGTTCTAGATCATCACCTCAAACTCACAGTGAGGCTTCAACTTGGATCACAGACTTTCACCTTACCGCAGGTTTAAGACGGTTTATACCACTTGTTTGAGTTGAATGCTAAATGCTCGATATTGACCAATCTACAACCACGAGACACGAATAGCAAAGGAACCTCATTTGTAATGCCTAACTGTTAATTCTCTTAAAAGAAATTAGAACTCCCGAATTTAAAACTTTAATCAAAGTTAGAATTAAACTTCATTGTTTCACGTCAAAAAGGGTGTCATACCAAACGAGGATTTTCTTTCTTTTATATTATTAAAACCCAGGTTCAATCTACCAATTCCCATTATAAACAATTTCTTCAATAAAATAAATCTTTCTTTATATGATTAACAATTGGGCTATTAGGTTTCAATCCCGTTAAGTATTTACCAAAGATTTATCTATTTACACTCAATATCTGCATATAGAAGAGTTTTCTAGATGTTTTCCTCATTGGGATAAATCAAAGGTGATTTATTATATTGATTAAATGTCTGAGTTTGTCTGTAGATCTGTCGACCGTAATTTTGATTTCAGTATTTAAAACGTCCAATGAAAACTGAAAATGCCATTTAATCATCCATTATTTGATTTAGATTTATTAAGGGATATCTTTGTTTCCGTGTATCTATCATCAGCAGAGGTGATTTGTAATAAATGAACTTGTTTTTGTAAGCTTTGTTCAAGATGAAAGGAAATGTTTTATGTCCAATTGATTTAAAATATTCTGGTCAAGTGTTCTAAAAGTTTAATTTTTGGCATTTCGTATCAATAACACAACATGACAGTGTAGTTGAAAACCAAACTCAGATTAAAATTATAAACTTTTTTTGACAGAAATAACTTGAGAGTCGCCGCATGAAAATAAGTAAATTGTAATGACAAGAGTTAGCTAATTTAAAAAATATCTTATACCCACAGAAGACAGAAATGTGATGATGCATGTTATATTAGTGATACAATGTATTCATTTCTTATATAGAGTTCTGTGACAAAGGTTATCTTTTGAAATATAAGGACAAAGACTTGATTTTTACTCGTTCCTACATTGTTGATAAGTTATATAAAAAAGTATAGTCATTAAATGAAACTATACTTGGTTTTTAAATTTATATTATTTGTTATGCAACATCCTTATCAAAGGTATCTGTAAAAATCTGGACACGGTGACTCTTATTCGTAAAATTAAATTAACTTAACATGAAACATTTATCCTTTCATGTCCAATGTGATCCAAAATTCATCTTCGAACTCAAAATGTGTTTCAAGCTAGAGAGTGGAAACATTTTTTGTACATATGCAAGAGCGGTTAAAAAAAAGAAGAAAAATGACACTTTATGAATCGTATGTGTACGTAGCGCCTTGATGATTTACCTTAACTAGGCACGCTAAAAGCCAAATATCTGATAGGTTGAACTTAGTTTTTGACCATGGCTTGCAATGTACGGTTGTCTTCCTTGTAAGGGATAGTACTGGTAAAAAAATAATGCTACATCTGTCAGATTACCGAACGATTTTCCTACAAATACAAAGGGGCGGCCTGGTCTTTGGCCATAACTTTTAATACGAGCACCAAAACAGGTGCAACTAGTAGAACAGGACCTGCTTACCTTCTGGGGCACCTGAGATCATCCCCAATTTTGTGTGGGTTCATTTTGCTCAGTTTTTAGTTTTCTATGTAAAATGTTGTGCACTTGTTTGTCTTTTCGTCTTTTTTCGGGCACATAACAGACAAAAGTGTTACCAATAAGAACAACACAGACGTCGAAACACTAAAAATAACATTAAACATTACACAGAAAATGAAAACAAAAGCAACACGACATTAAGATTATCTAGGGTTGAACTCATTTGTACCGGAAGGTAAGCAGTGGCTATTTCACAAGTGCCTTTTTCAACGGTTGTTACCATGACCATTCAAACTTTGGTCATAGTACACATGAGATGAAAGTTATGAACACGGAAAAGAGAATCGGGGCATGGTAACAACCAATCGAACAAATCATCTTAACCAATATTTCCGTGGCAATAAAGCTAGGAGATATATTCTCTACGGAGATGCTTCTGGAATGTTCTACATCAAATCTTACTTGTTGTATAAAACAATATCTGGAAGCCATATTTTGTCACATGGTATGCGCAGAGTTGTTATATTATTAAAGTCAGTAGGTGACCATCGTAAAAATTCATCCATCCATTCCTAAAAATAAATATTAATAGCGATTCTTATTAGCATTAATTACAATGATGGCATTTTGTCATCATTCTTATTATGCCATATCGTTTTGTATAATTTAATGTATTCGAACTATCGCATCCTTGCATTAATTGTTTGTAATCGCGTTCTTTGTCTTGTGTGATATAATATTTTATTTTTTTATTTTATTTCTCGAAATATAGCTTATATCTCCTTTGCCTTTGATATCTTTTATATCGGCAAGTAACTATTTGAACATAATACACACTTATAAACTGTCGGTTCAATATCACCATCACATAAATACGTTTGTAAAAACATTAATATTATAGTTTACAGAAATTTTTCAAAATTGATATTGACTAGTCATTTTTTTCAAATAAGAATGCACAAAATACAAAACCGTAGAATTACCTGATCAAGCCAAACGTTGGTAACCAGAACTTGATTTTTTTCATCCTTAAAAAAATATGATTTTATTTATAATGATGGCCATTAACACTACAATAACATATAATATACAAGGTTTAATCCACCATTTTCTACATAAGAAAAATGTCTGTAAAAGTCAGAAATATGACAGTTGTTATCCATTCGTTTGATCTGTTTGAGCTTTTGATTTTGCCATTTACTTAGGGACTTTCTGTTTAGAATTTTCCTCAGAGTTCGATATTTTTGTTATTTTACTTTTTATAGTATATTAAAGCATAAAGTACATGTAAATTTAATTACCATTCAATGCCAAAAAAATCGTTAATAAAGTATGTAGGAACCATAGTAAAAAACAATGCGAGAACGATTTCAAAGGACAACAGAACTGACTCGATATCACGACTTAGTAACTCATTATAACAACTTAATAACGCGTTATAATGACTTAGCTTAGTCGTAACCACGACTTTGCAACTTGTTATAACGACTTAGTTAGATCGTTTAATGACTTATCTAACCCGTTATAACAACTTATATAACTCGGTATAATGACTCAATTCAGTCGTTATCACTTCTTGCTAAACTTATCAGACCGGCACAAAGGCAAAGAACAACAAACAAAAAGAGAAGACGACATAAAGTTAGAATTCTCGCAGTTTCCGAATCTGATTCAAAGCTGTATTTGTCTCTGTTCGCATGGGTATCTTTAACTGTAAGTATTTTTAGTGATTATCCAAGTCAGTCCTTATGCGTTTTGTATATTTATGTTAGTCTTTGTGTTGTGTGTTAAAAAAGAAGTCGTCCAACGTTTTCAGACACAGGAACAAAATAAATTCCTGTCATACGTATACTGAGTTCCGCTAAATATAATATCAGAGTTGACTTTTATGGTACGTGTACACACTTTAAATGGGACAGTGCTTTGGTCCTGTTAATATTAGAAAATGTCACGTGGTTATAGTAGTCATATTCATTCTTAGTATTAGCTGTTTAGAAGGCATGTGGAATTTATGATAGAGTATATTTAACAATGTCACTCGATAGCTCAGACGATTAGGTGTCATTTGTTTTATCCTTGATGTATATGTACCCCTAACTCCTTTTATTTTCACCCATACAATAATAATCAAACAACTGGTGATGTGGTACGAGGGTGAATTATTCTGAGCAATTGTTAATTTATAAATGACATTAATATTCATGTTTCTTTTTTTCGGAATATGTAATTATAATGCTTCACTTTCCTCAGACTAGAAGATTGATTATTGTTAAATCCCATTTTCTGAGAAATATTCATCCAACATGTATTTTCATCAATGCACAGATTAAAATTAATCTCTTTCTTTAATATACATCATCCATGATTAAACGGATCCTGAAAGACTCAATCGAGTTGAAAATGGTAAATTAGAGGCAACAGTAGTTTACCGATATTCAAATCGCATAAATCCATTCAGAATATGCATTTGAATTTAAACAATGAACACTGAGGAAACAGAGTCAATATCAGAGCTCAAATGCATTCGTTCAGCTTTGGCTCCAAAGTGCCGTCCATGGAGATGAAGTTGCAATGCAAATTGATTGCAACAAAAAGGATGTAATATATATATATAAAAAAATAAATTTATGATTGCTAATGATTGAGACAACTACACAGCAGAGACCCACAATCATAGATATGAGTAACTATAGGGCACCGTACGGTCAATAATCAAAACTAATACCGTATTGTAAACTATATACCGTATCGTAAACAATAAAAGGCTACGACATCACTAAAAGTAAAACAGTATGTTTCGACGTTAAAAATATTTGCTGGCGCTAAACCATCCCGCTAATCAGCATTGGCGGATCCAGAACTTTTTACAAGGGGGGCCACTAACTGCCATAACAAGGGGCCCGCTACATTCATGCTTCAGTGATTTCCTATATAATCAACCCAAATTTTTTCCACAAAGGGGGAGGGGGGGGGGGGTGGCTGCCCCCACCCCCACCCCTCCTCCTGGATCCGCCTTTGATCTGGGACAGTGGAGTCGAAAAACAACATAAGAAAAAACTAAAAGTCAGACTAATTTTATCGCCAAAAACACAAAACAGCTTAAAAAAAAAAGACACAAGTACCAATCTAAGGCTTCTGACGTGGAAAAAATTATCACTTCACAAGATCT
This sequence comes from Mytilus californianus, assembly GCF_021869535.1. Lineage (NCBI taxonomy): Eukaryota > Metazoa > Mollusca > Bivalvia > Mytilida > Mytilidae > Mytilus > Mytilus californianus. The sequence goes on along the minus strand of NW_026262679.1, from coordinate 21,547,444 downwards.
ACAGGTTTCATAACAAAAAGGTAACATGCTTTTAGTTTTTGACGTACTATAAATGTAATAGTTCTAAATCTGTTTTAAATCTGATTTTATTACAAATAACGTCATGCTTCAAGATCAGGAAGAAACATACGGTTTCGCTCTTTTTTCTAGTTCGTTCGATTTACTCAGTGTTTGCCTCTTGAATTGTGTTTTCAAAGTAAATTTACTTGTTTTCAACATCAGAAAATTTCTTTCTTATTTTATTTGAGACATTTTACTACATGATACGAGTTTGCAATCGGATGATGCATGAATAATGAGATGGTAACAGTCTTGCAGAATCTTAACACACTCAGTTTGGAGTTCATTCATTAACCATTGTTCATACTAATGTTTCTATGAATTAGAGGAGACGACCAAATCTCATCAATCAATTATGATGATAAATCAAGGTAAACCAAGCAAAAATGGGGGAATCGCAAGAACTCTTAAAGAAAAATTAGTGCATCCACAGGGTAAGAGTCTTTCTTTGCATGCATCAACCGTCATGCGAATCCTGACTCGGTCAAAATGCAACAATCGTGAATACGACAAAATCGAGAAATTTACAGATCAGACGACTATTCTGGTATCTAAAGATCTCAGACCGTACATCACCAAATTAATAACCGATATTTTTCTTCGGAAATCCGGTTAAAAAGTATTTTAATTCGTGATTTAATATGGATAAAAGTTTCAAATTATATTCAGAAATATCTAAATATGAAAATTCTTCTTTCTAAACTCGTTTCATTGAACATTTCAACGCCATTTCAATTTATGTTCTTACTAATATAAAGACTGCTAAAACTTACCATATCAAATATTTGGGTCATTGTCAAACCCATTTTTATTTTAACTGCTGTTGATGCATTCCTTACAGGACGAACAGACTTCTCGTATCCTTTGAGTATGTAATTCATGAGTCTTTGTTCATCAGGATATGTCATATTATATCGTTGTTCCTGGAATACCTTTGTCGGTTGATTGTTTACTATATAAGTCACATTGAAGTAAGGACTCCCTCTTATTGGTGACAGATCTGTGTGTATTTTGTCACCTATAAAATATAGGTAATTATATTTGATGAGTTAAGTGCTAAACGTTTCTGACGGGATGGGACTATCCACAGTATATGATAATTGTATAATATAGCGTAATTCTATATCACGTTTATACGGAAGTTGGTAAGTGTCAAGCAATGATCTGGAATTTTATAAACAATTTCACCCTTGCAGACTTAAAGGTTTGAAAGATCACTCTGTAGTGTGATAAGTCGTGATAACGAGTTAGCTTAGTTGTTTGAGCGAGTAACTAAGTCGTAATAACGACTTAAAGGTACACTACATAAAGATCTTTCAAATTTTTAAGTCTGGAAGGCTGAAATTGTAACAAGATTCCAGATCATTGCTTCACAGAGTTATCTTCTAACAAAAAAAAAACAAATATTGCTAAGTGATTTTTTTTCCATGTTGATCCCTTAGCATTAATCATGTGGAGATGTACTTCAACAGAGCTTTGATCTTGGAAAATAAAGTTTGTGTATGCAATATTATTTATGCAACATTTATTTTAATTCTTCAATTTATATCGTTCTAAATGTTATATCATGTCTTTCATGACAGGTGATTTTCTTTTAAGAGCAACAATTTTCAAATCTGGCAGTGTTTTATTGGTATTTTACTTCTTTGTCTATGTCATTAGACGCTTATGTAGGTTGTTGTCCGAAATAGCCTCTTTTATAGTGTGTTAGTTTCTTAATAAATATAATTTCATAGCCCTCTTATTATGAAGTAAAATAGATGTACACTGAATTATTAATTGTTTTAACTCTTTGATCGCGAGTATACATGTATTTGTTATACCGTGTCATATTGTTGGCTTACGAATAAATATTTACAGAGCCCACATACACTTTTGATCAAAGGTAGATCAAAGTATAACATATATATGCAATGCATTAATAAATAATAGAGGATATCTAATGGGCCAGATTGGCACGAGTACGTCGATAGAAAAATATTAATAAAACATAGATATTTCCTATATTTTCAGTTTCATTATCTGTACTTCCAGATTTATCACCCTCCTGCTGGTAGTTCTTAAATGAATTAATTCATTTTTAAAGCAAGGTGTTATTCTGTAGATATAGCAAATAAGAAGGCTTTAACTACAATATACTACAGCCTACTGCTTAAGATATCCAAGCATATTAGACTATTCAATTGTCTATCTAAGTATATTTCTAAAGATATATCTGAATAACTAAAAGACTTTTCTATTTGTATAATGCTTTATGTAAAGGGGAAACTGGGACAGTTTATTAGTTACAAACACAGAAATTGGAAATTATTCGTGAATTTGAACACAGAACAAAATATTTTGTATCATAAATGTAAACACAAATGGAGAAAAGGTATAAAGATAATTTCTTTTTTCGGCAATGTGTTAAAAATTGCGTTGTATGTCATGCATTTATAAACAATTGTAAACACATAGTAGTCCATCATGCATTGCAACTCATTCATTGGATTGGTCGGTGAATCGCCCAGAAAAAAATGCATTATTTGTAAACAAACACTGATAATGTATTGGCGGAAGCATTAAAATGTTAAATATTGCATATCCGTATAAGGAAATCAGATTCAGATCCAGTATTTTGAAAAGGAAAAGGGGGAGGAGGACAAACTAGACAACGTTAGGAGTACGACTGGTAAAAAGTCTATGCATTAACCATGTATGAAGCTCCCCCCCCCCCCTCACTTAAATCCGCATCTGGAAATGTCCCGACCTGTTAACTGAAACAGTTGAATGACAACAATCTAATTAAGAATGGTACTTTTCTAATCCATCCATGCATTGAATAATGTGTTCATAATATTTTGATAGTAGATTAATTAACCAAAAGCTTAATACAAACAGATTAATTGTAACACATAGGTTATGTAAAGGTAAGACAATACTTGGTCATGTTTTATAAAGATTTAAAGCCCAAGGCGTAGCCGAGGGTTTTTAATGTTCATAAAACATGACCAAGTATTGTCTGACCAAATTAGAACATATTCACACTTTCGAGTGACCTTACAAAATTATCCTTTCCCATTGTAATATTCAAACCTTGACAAGAATTCACTTTTTATAATGAAGTGTTAACTAGGTTAATAAACGGAATGTACAACATAGGTAATGATCATTTCAATGGATGGAATGAAATAGCATTAACATAGTTTTGTGAGGACAAAAAGGATAATTGTTCAAACATTGAGTTTTTCTTTTGTTTCAGGTAAAATGTTTCTTGATTGTGAGTATGAATGTAAATCATGTAATAGTTTAGTGAGGAATTATCCTTTTTGTATTTACAGTTTAAATCAATAAATACATTTGAGTTACAACTAATCTTATTTCACAGCCAATATTTTGGTCCGGCTTTTTAAATCAAATACTATTTCAATATGTCAGGGAAATGTTCAAATAAAATGCCTTTAAAAGTTTTAAATATATTCAAAACTAAAATAAAATTCTTGCTTGTTTTTTATTTTATTTTTTTTTATTTTATCGGAATATTGGAAATAACTATTCTTCCCAACCGCTTGTTCAGTAATTAGAGTTTTGGAAAGCTAATTAAAAGATATATGTTATTTTTATTATTTTTTTTTTTGCATTGCTTTTATATTGTATGATTTTTTAATAATTTGAAGTTATTAATATTTTCATAATAACATTAAAGGTACAAATTTTACTGCACCAGTAAACCTATTTTGATTTTTTTGTATGTTTCACAATTCAACTTTTAGTCAGTTTCAATCACTGTGATAAATCCTTTCAATCTGATAAATGTGCTTCGGGGCAGTTATAACCCATTCATAGAAACTCTTTGTTTTGAACTATAAATATACCCAAATAATAGGATAATCCCTTACTAAGAACATGATTTACTTCATTCTTCACAATTAAGAAACATCAAATCCTACAATTCGAGAGCACTTTACTATATTCTAATTCTCGATAAAGTACGTAGTAGTCCATCATGCATTGCAACCCTTTCAATGGATTGGTCAATTCTCTAAGTCAATAAATGTTGCTTATAATGCAACCAAACAATTAAATTAGAGGGAACGTTAGTATGCCAATGAATGATATTGTACCCAACCTGATTAAATGTATTTATGTTTCGGAGGGATACATACTTTATTCAAGCGGTCCTTAATCATTCAGGAAAAAAGGTAAACAAAGATTAATTCATATCATTTTTGAAATAGAAACAAAAAGAAATACGACACTGTGATAAAAAAATAGTATACCTGTATAAGAAACGAACCAATGCCCCCCCCCCCCCCCCACCAATGAATTAAATTATATTATAATAAAACGCACTCTCAGAACAAATTTGAGTGGTATGTGCGTAATCATGAATTCGGAATACGGTTCTGCAACCAATCATGGGTTTTCATCAAGTAAAGTGTTAATCAGAAAGATTCCAGTGTCCAATTAATCAAACTATAATGTATTATTCTCAATAATCTAGTCCAAGTGCTGAGTCAGTCAGTAGAACGTTGGACCAACTAATTTGAATTCTAGCTTTCATGTTTGAATTTATTCAACAATTAATTGATATTGAATTTAAAGATTCCCATTTCATAAAGTAAATGCAAATTGTATAAACTAGGTCCAAATATATGCAGCTTTTTACTGTCCTATATTTTGCAAGTACGAAAAAGACCATACGAAAATATATTTTTTTCATTTTTTTTAATTGCACCACGATTTAAATTTTTCATGCATTCGTTCTAAAAATAAATATTTTTAGACATGATAAAAGTTGAAAGTTGAAATATACGAAGAGCCAGTACAAATTTTAAAAAGCTACAATTGTAAGTCCGAAAAGGGTTATTGCTTACACATTCATTACTACTTTTGAAGCTAGTGAAATTTTATTTTAATGTTTAAAGAACGCGCGGTATTATAAATAGTTAGATTATCGATTGTTGGTGAAGAATGTCAAAATATTCAATGTTAATCAATACGCCTTTAGTATTTTTTTTAGAGTTATTTGTTTTCAGTCGTTGAGAAACCTTTAATGATGCCGTACGTTTAAATGTCCCTTGTAAAACAACGTATTATGTAGGCGTAACAATCAAACGGTTACCTGATCTGACCCAGTTAATTGGTGAATTAAGCGCGCCAACGAATGGTCTCGTCAATAGATATAAGATGTGGTATGAGTGCCAATGAGACAACTTTCCACCCAAGTCAAAATTTATAAAAGTAAACCAATATAGGCCAAAGTACGGTCTTCAACACGGAGACTTGGCTCACACCGAACAGCAAGCTATAAAGGGCCCAAAAATTTCTAGTGTAAAAAACCATTCAAACGGGAAAACCAACGGTCTAATCTATATAAAAACGAGAAACGAGAAACACTTATGAACCACATCAACAAACGACAACTACTGAACATCAGATTCCTGACTTAGGACAGATGAAAACAATTGCAGCGGGTTTAAACGTTTTAATGGTACCAAACCTTCACCCTTATCTGAAACAATAGTGTAACATCACAACATAGAAAGACACACTATAAAATATCAAATGAAATGGCTTAACTCAATCAAAAGACATATTAACACCAGTAAACATACACTGAACAAATAAATTTAAGGGAATAATAATTAAAGTAACATGTTATACCGCTGTGAAATGTTAAACAATTTAAGAAAAACAATATGCTTGAACACTGTTATGATTTTGATAATATATTGTTGGAGACTCTATGCATACTCCACATCTACTTATATTCGTACAGATTAAAAAAATAATAATAATTCCGAACATTTAATGGACGTTATAAAACAAAGTGTTCAAAAACGTATTAATCAACTGACAAAAAATCTGATATTGCTGTTTGGCAAATCAAAAATTAGGCATGTTTCTTAACATATTAGAACAAAAAAGGTCTTTCAAAATTGAATTGTGTAATTTGTCATTAAATCGACAGAATCAGCCTATACATTATATGGCATAACCACATCAATATCTTAGATTTAATGTTTATTAAAAAGGCTAATCAATCACCCCATACCAATCTGATTAATGAAACGACAACACCAGGCTACCAATGTCGTTATTATTTACAAATTTATTCTGATTTAGGCTTGACTCTCTGACTTGAATCAATCAAGTCAGCTAAGATAATATAAGAAAATTAAGAATATCATATATTGGAATATCGGATAAATTACTACAAGAGTTATTTTATTACTTTTTTTCGAAAAGATTTTGTTAGTACGTTATAATTAGCTATTCTAACACTTCTAGGTTGATGCAAGGATAATGTAGTTTACCTGATAATACAGCTGGATTTTTTTTTCTTTTTTTGCTTAAAAAACAACTTGCAGATTTTTACTTTTTTTTGCTAAAAAAACAACTTGCAGTGAACAAATGTCTTATCTTTAAGAATTTTACTGATAGTTGTCTTATTAGAAGTTCGTACACATCTCCTTTTTCTATCTAAACCAAAAGCAACAGTAGTTAACCGATGGACGGTCAATTCTTAAATCCGAACAGAACATACTAATGAAGATTTCATAAAAAAGGGGAATAAGAATCAGCTCAATCAAAATTTGATCATAGGGAAACAGACACGACAATTGACATAAAATCTGCTGATCAATATTAAAGATCTTAGACCACTAGAATGGACTTTGATATGAATATGGCATAGCGTTGTCTTATGAAATTCATAATTCAATGAAAAAACAACTATGAAAATAAAAACAAACGTTATTTCATAAAATTAATACGCCATGCGATTAGCAGTGTCGACTTGGTAAATTGTCCGGCAATATATGGATCACCGCTGACCAAAATCAGCTTATGATTCATCAAGTATTTTCAGTATTTTATAGCTTTTTTCAAAACGACCAAAAATATATTTACTAGCATAGAGCTAGAAAAATATTTAGTTTTTTATTTAGTCAGATGCACGATAATTGACATATTTACACTATGACGGTTTGACCAAGGGAGATTTTCTGCATGTTTTCGGACTTTTTGAGGATAACAAACTATATACTGTATAGGTTAAAGAGCCAATTCGATTGATTTGATCTGGAAGAGGGAGAACCGACACACCCAAACAGATCTTATAGATTTTATTTTATAAATACAGCTTGTTAAACGGCTTGTTAATTTTGTATGGTATGGCTTAGAATATTTATTGTTAGATATTGGAGGCAATGCACAGGCTAAGCGGAACTGTCATGAACACGCTCTATCAATTTTCGAGGCGATTGGCAGAAAAAATAGACGTACATTAGTTGACATAAATCTCAGCATGTCGTCTTTTGATTGACAAATGTTAGTTTTTGAAGCCAATTATACGACGAAAAGTAATAAGGCATATAATTGGAAATGACTTAACAAAGTGATTTAAACCAACAGAAAGCTGATTGAAATGATCTATCTTATTAACTACATCAGCACATCAATTCTGAATGGGATTGAAGATGCATACAAATCTTAATGAAAAATAATAATAATATCTTCTTGTTTTTTTTTATTGCACATAAAAAAAATGTCAAACTACTGAAATGACTAGACAAACAAATATTATTAAAAATAGTTCTTTAACTGAGATCATAACTGCAAATGATGTTATCCTTTTTGTCAGTTCATATTCATGCTTTAAAAGTTCTAATAACTAAACCGCTGGTAATGTATATGTATGTAAAATTATGAAATAAAAAAATCAATTTGAAATTCAGTGTTGTCTATGATTTTTCCATTTTGAAAAATTATTTTGATTTAAAGTTTATATATTAATTCATATACTTGATAAACTAAACCTAGGATGGTTTTGACTGGTAGGTTTATACCGTTTCATTACCATATATCTAAACCAGCCACTGCCCCACATGAGTTGTTGAAGATGACTTCGTGTATTATTAGACAGATTTTTTGTAATAAGATTTGCAGAAATTTGCAAAAATTAAACGATGTCTGAAAACAACACACAGTTTCATACAATAGACAAGTTCCTACATTGTCCACTAAATCCCAAGAATTACTGATTAAGTGCTCTTAACCAAATAATGGAAAACTTTGAATGTCTGAAACCCAGAATCACATACAAATTCAAACTATTACAAATGTAGTAATGCTTAAAGGTCACGTTTGAAACTTATTACGATGTCTCATGTTGTTCTTCAAAATATGTTTTACGAAAGCGTCGATCACAAAAGGGGAAAGCGCTTCCCACAACTCTCATGTTTATCGAGTTGAGCTGTTTGATTAACAATATATGATATGCTACAAATAGTTCTAGTATTTCCTCTAATTAAAATTGTGATCCCTACAAACGTACAAAAATATAACCAAGCGTTTTAGCAACTTTGACTGATTTTTCAAATAATATTATATTTCAAAACAAAATCTCCTATCTTAGATGACATGTGAAGTGGGCAGAAACAGGGATGACGAGAAATAATCAAAGATTGAACATGAGTGAACACAATAAAGTTTATAGCGTTTATTCAGAACTATTATGCTTCCTATCCAAACTATCAGGATGTAGTTAGACAACAAAAAGGAACTTTTAAGTCTTCCATTTAAAATTTCGAATTATGCGAAAAGGAATTTACTTTCTTTTTAGACACTCAACGACAGACAAAATATGATATGAAGAGAAAAAAATACTTTCAAGTTATCTCTTAATGACTCTTAACCATATAGGAACATGGTCTGAATATCTGTCTTCTGCCGTCATTGATTTAATTATTAACAATTTCTGACTCGGAAGATTTTGATCTAAAAAGAAGCGAAAGATAACAAAGAATCATTTAAAGTCATAAGTCGAAAACAAACTAACAACGCCATGGCGAAAAACGAAAAAGATCAAACGACAAACATCAGTATACAAAACACAACACAGAAAACTAAAGACTGAGCAACACGAACCCCACCAAGAACCGGGGATTGATTTCATGTCCTAATGAAGGGTAAGCCGATCCTGCTCCACTGGTGGCGTCTGTCGTGTTGCTCATGTAAGTACAAACCCGGTGATAAGTCTAATTCGGTAGATAACATTCGAGGAAAAGTGTACGGGATTGTGTTTAAGGAACATATCCGTCGTCACCTGTGAAACGGAAATTCCATAACGGTCAACCAACGCGTGATAGCGTATAGACCTTTAACAACAACAATAATTTTTATTTGTCAATCAAGACGGAGGAGCAGAACAATTACAGTTTAAATTAAAGTATATATTAAGTAATTATTATGATTATTTTATTGAAAAATTACAATAAACTAAAACTATATATTAGAAGCGAGACAACAAACACAGTGTATTCCCGAAAATAATGAGTGAGTGAACACAATCTAATTAAAATTCATATCTATATTAACTCGCGTGCTCGTATATATATGGATATGAGGATAACGAAATCAAAGATCTACATTTTAATTAGATTGGAGTGAACACAATCAGTACCGTTGTATAATTGACGGAAGTGCTGGCGAGCCACTCATGTCCACAAAACCAGGTTCAACCCACCATTTTTTTCTTAAAATGTCCTGTACCAAGTCAGGAAAATGGCCATTGTTATATAATAGTTCGTTTCTGTGTGTCCATTAAATTGTCCAAACAATTTTGTAATCCAGATGAAGTTTCAGTATTCATAATGAGGTCATCTGCATACATTTAACAGTTAAGGGTGCTGTTGTGTAACAAACCTGGGCAACTGTTAGAATAAAAAAACTCTCATTTATAAAAAGTTTAAACAATGTAAGGCTCAGATGATCCCCTCGACGAACATCAATAGCTGATGGAAAATTTCCAGTTAGTATGTTATTATTAGTTTTTACACACAAAGATGTGCTTTCATACATATCTTCAATTACATTAACCGTGTCGTTTTGCTAAATTTCTTAAGAATATTACTAAACTGCAAGCAGGAATAATTATGATATGTTCATTTCAATTTATGATTTGAAATCGACGTTTCTTCATTATATATGACTAACCTTCCGAAACACTTGACCTCCGTCTCGGATTTGTTTTTAAATGGACCTTCAAAAGCCTAAATGCAAATCTCTATTTATTTTATGATAAAAAAAGCTTCAGGAAAAAATTGGCCGAAAATGTTCTGTAACAAAAAGCTGCAAAAGCTAATACTGAATACCAAAATATACCAATTTTCTGGTTCGGGAGTTGCTGCCAAAGTTATCTCTTCCAAAAACTGTTATGGACAAACGACCAAAACTTATTTTACATCACAAATAATGCATAATCAAGTGGCTATCACTTCGTAATTTATAATGTGAGGTGCCAAAAAGAAGTCATTTTTGTTAAATGTGAGTGTTTTCTGGACAGACTGTACAATTATTAAAATCAGAGGACAAATTGTAACACTTTTTTCATTACTTTATATAACTTTGTAAAATGAGCAGAACTAAAATTAAACAAAAATATGGTCACTTCACATCAAATCGACATATTTTTGAAGCATATACACAATCATGCATCAATCCATTAGCAGAGTTGGAAATATAATCTTATATTCTTTTGTTAAGATCAATCATGTTTTAAATTTATTTTACGTTAGTAATTTTTGAAAGAAAAATGTACCATGAAATCAACAAAACTCAATTTATGATCCTGTTATCTATTCTGAAAAAAGTCTGATATTATTTTAATAATTCACATTTAATTGATACTTTAAGAAGTTGTAGATAATAATCATTTCAATTTACAGTAAAAAGAAAATGTTTATCAGAGCACAAAATCATAATCATTTTTAAGTAGAAAGACAAGGGTGAATTATTAATCATTCATTTAGCAGTAAATCCTACAAGCCATTTACTTCAACCGACAATTCTGTTTGAAAATCATAATTAAAAGATGCGAAACATTCATTTAAACAAATATCACGAAATGATTTCAACCAATTATGCATCATATCTTTGGAACGATTAATATAAATATGTGTGTTCTTTCTTTTGATCGAAACCAAGAATAATGAACCTGACTTTTTGTTCGAGAAAACAAATTATTAAAGTTACGATTCTAAAAAGAAATAAACATCCGTTCGCAAGCTAAATACAATGACAAAGTATGGATACATCTAAAACCCGTCATGCTTTTACGTGCTGAGCTTGGAACATGAAGAAGATTTATATCAAATATTTAACGGATATTTTTCTTGTAAAAGGTTAGGAACAAATTAACTGTCATTTGGTGAGAGCTTTTTGCTGGGTGTAAAATCTGGTTTAACCCACCATCTCTTCGAAACATGTCATGAAAACTTGTATGACAGTTGTTATCCAGCCCTGCCTTTGGTTGAAATATTAGAGAGGTTGGTTTTGTCAGTTTTTATGGACTTCTCGTTTTAGAATATACCTCGGAGTTCTGTATTTTTGTTATTACATTTTCTGACACATAAAAGAACAGACGATTTCTAAAGATCGATTTAAGATTTAATCAGATATGCGCTGATGAAACTGGATACAAATAAATGAAAAGCATACATGGTTGTTTTGTCCGAAGCTCGACCCATTTCTCATTCATGATTTATCATTGAATTAGAATAAAACGTTTTGTTGTCACAGACCACGGTATTGGTGACAATAGTTGAGATGAAACTAAATATCTGCTTCAATCATCAGAATAATGTTGCTCAGTGTTTATTGTGTAATATTGTTTTCTTTTTCTTTTGTGCAAGTGACGTAAATAAATTTACGTCAAACGCACGTGCACATACATCGTTCATCTAAAACAAATAATCCTCTATAATGAATCATTGTTTTTTTTGTAAATTTATTTACATCAGCCAAGCAGTTGTATCCTTTGTGTTAACCTTTGGTTTGCACTACTATTCAACTTTTTGATTGATTTGGTGATCCAACTGTTTTGGTTCTAGCGCCACTGATCAGTCGTATGAAGTCGAATTGTGCGCGTCAGGAACGCTAAATCATAAGCCTGATATTTGTAATGAACTATGCGTAATTATTTCACGATATTGATTTTGCTCATTATTAAACTAAGGCAGTACTGCTATCGTTAGTTTACATCCTCGATCTTTGTTGGGTTGTTGTCCCAAGCATATCACATCTAATAATTTATATACTCAACAACACAAATACTGAAATTAATGGCAAAAATATAGATGATTTCATGATGATTTGTCATCCTTTTAATTTGATTATGATAGATAATAAAAGAAAGATAAGTCAGAAGAAATGTGTTGTTCATGTGGTCGAAAATTATGTCTGCCTACATTTTATTTTAATCATACAGTTGCTTCCTGTACAGTTTTCGATCACAAACGATACTGTTTGCTCTAGAGGAACATTATTTAATTGAAAGGGAATCAACGAGCGCTGAACATTCTTTTTTAGATATACGCGTTGGAATAAAACTCAAAGAAATTGTTTGACTCGGTTAAAAAGTTAAATCAAAATTTACTGAACCACTTAAGTTGTTTTGTTTGGAATTTCCACATGTTATATTGAACTAAGCCTTAATTAGTTCATATTCTAGGAAAATTTGTTATACATACTCTCGTCAAATTCTTCCTTCATTCAACTTTGATCTGATTGAAGTTTGTGTGCCGCTGCAAATGAGACTTCAGAAAATGTAATCGAATAGCGTATTTCTTTGCAATTCATACAATACTATTTTTTATGACTTTTTAGTGCTCGAATTTTCTTACTGAATCCTACTCTGTAGCTAAATGTCCTAAATTGAAAAGTAATGTAGTGCATGCATGTATATGTATGCTCGACTAAATATTTACTGTTTTTAAATCTATGTTCAGAAGTCAATATGTTGTTCTTGAAAATATGTTACGGCTTTAGTTAACGTGCTGGGAAATAATCAGAATGCAGGATTTTGTTTCATTAAGCGACCCCGAATCACCCTGCTGTAAAACTACCTGAGCAAGATGACCTCGTTGCTTTGCGACCCTGTTATGTTCTCTTCAAATATTGCGGGTACACTTCATTTTTGCTAGCTTCGCCTATGTTGTCATTTTTCCTTTCGTTATATTGTTGTCTTGTTGCCGGAGACGCTTAACGTGTCGCCTGTCGACGCATCCGGTTTCGGTCAACTAATGTTGCCTCAGAATTTCAACTACTTATTACTTCTTTTTGATTTTGTCTCATTCAGCGAATTTCCATTTTTCTTTTTTTTAATTATACATAAAGGAAATCACAAAAAACATTTTTAGAAAGAAAAGTAGTACCAAAGTTGTGTAAAAGTCCCCCATTCACTTCACAATCATCAATTCTAATTATCATAAAAATTACTATTTTAACCAAATCGTATTGTATTAGAACATAGTCCAGTTAAAACAATTGTGATACAGCTATATTGTACCCCAAAGAAAATTAGTTGTAGTTCATCTCTAATGGAAATGGGAAAAATACATGCGTAGAACATGTATGACTTATTCAAAGTCTAACGGGTGTTTTTTTTTCCATAACAAAAAAAGAAAGTCAGACGAAACAAAACGCAACATTTACCACATGTGAATAACGACCAAAAATCTTATCTGAGGACAGGTAAGACAATCAAACCGGAATTGAAACGAAAGACAGAAATCGAAAATATATTCCATATTAATAATTTCGAATGATGAGAAACACTATGGTGTTTTTATCCAGCCATCGATGGCCCTAGCCTATCAGAAACAACTTTTTGATTTACAATGCTCGTCAACACCGTATTCTATTTGGCTTTCAAAATTTTTTTATTCGAGCATTACTGAATAGTTTTATATAGGAAACGCACGTCTAGTGTAACAAATCTTAAATCTGGTATCTTTGATGGCTTCTTTTAGTACCATTTAATAAATTCTTTTATTATAGTCTTTTCTGAATTATTCATAAAGAGCTGTAACTTATGTCCCGTCCTAAGTATGTTTGGTATATCACACTCTTATATATATAAATAGTGTAACAAATCTTAAACCTGGTATCTTTGATGGCTTCTTTTTATACCATTTATTAATAAATTCTTTAAGTATAGTCTTTTCTGAACTTTACATAAAGAGCTGTAACTTATGTCCCGTCCTATGTATGTTTGGTATATCACACTCTTATATGTATAAATAATATAATGCAGAGGGAGGGTTAAGTTTAAAAGTAGAAAATGCATAGTGTGAAACAAAACATTTGTAGTTTGCAGTCTGAAGTCTGATTTTTTTTTAAGACAGAGGTCCATACAGCAATCTGTGTGTGTTTGATCATAAGAACTTGGTTGCATGGCAAGATATATTATCGTTTCAATTTGTTCATTACATGACTAGACGTGAGGCGATTTATTACATGAGTAGACGTTAGAAAATTTAGGACTTGTAACACGGTGTGAGGGATTGTGATGATATGTCAAGTTAACTTATATTATTGAGTTACTGTTCCAGTTAAGCTAACTTCACATCAAATTTATATTTGCAATCAACATCTTATTATCATCGATTAAGGACTTAATTATGTTTAGCTTTTTGGGAAACACATTTCCAAAGTGAGAAGTGTAGTGTATATAATCTAGTATTTAGTGTTAAGAAAAAGTATGATATTCTGTGAAAAGTAAAGTTTAATAAACAAAATCAAATAAACATATTAAAGACTGCAATCAACGGCTGGTTAGAATTCTTTATTATACCATATTTTATCTTAACAGAAATTATCTCCACGGTAAAAGTTTTTTATGTGAGTATTTATAACTCATAACTATGATACATTAATCTGATACTTATATTATGTTTTTGTTGTTTCTTGCATCGTCAAAAGCATTAGCGTCATCCAGTTATATTGATGAGTTTTCCAGCAAATCTCGAATATGGACAATCTGTTTGATATTATAACAAAGTAAATATTTTTAAAGAGCTGTTGATTTATTGGGGGATAAATATCGAAAGTACTTTTGACGTTTAAATAGATTTGTACCTAATTTGTTTAATGTTAGTTTGTTCAATAGATAACGTTTTAGCGAACACGCTTTGATCGAATGTCGAAAATCAAATATCTTCTTTAATGTTGTTCATTAGGAGCAGGTGGTGCTTGCAAAGGCTATGAACTATAGTATGATACCCGTAATAATTGGACTTAAACTATGTATCCCTTCCAAATTAAAGGAACACATCGGCGAATAACGAAGTTTCATGCAAAAAACATAAAAAACATGTCATAAAGAGCAGTCCTCTCCACGGTTTGATCTTAAATGGTCCAGCTGTCATCAGGACAGGTAAAACCCAGACCTGTCGAAGGACTCGTCTGGAGCAGACTTTCTCTAAAGACTGGCCAGGACATTTTTGGTATCTTTGATCAGGCTTCAAGGCTAGAACAGTCTTTAAAAGCAGACCTAGCTTTGATCTGCCACTTGTAAAGCTCCCTTGAATGAGAGCTT
This sequence comes from Mytilus californianus, assembly GCF_021869535.1. Taxonomy (NCBI): domain Eukaryota; kingdom Metazoa; phylum Mollusca; class Bivalvia; order Mytilida; family Mytilidae; genus Mytilus; species Mytilus californianus. Next base: position 21,532,020 of record NW_026262679.1, on the reverse strand, counting down.
AAAATAAATACCGTGTAAACATGAAAAGCAGACTAAATGTTTGCAAAACTAAATGTTGTAGAGGTTGACTACACCCATCTTGTTTATATTCTTTGTGTCTTATTCAACAAAAGTATTATTTGTCACAACACAAACACACGACAAAGCAACTACCGTTAAATGTAAAGTGATATAAAAAGTCCTTTGGTGACTGTTTTTAAAGATGGCCTTCAAAAATATTGTGATGAGATATATTCAACCAGTGGTGTCAATCAGATGTGGATTCTCAAAAATTCTAAAGATCTACTGCTAAATCTTAGATCACAATCTCTGCAATTTTGCAGCAACATTAAGACCTTTGATTTTTTTATGCTTTACACTACTATTCACCATGCTCAATTGAAAGATCGACTTCACCATCTCATTAAACAGAACTTTTTCTATAAAAATGGGAATAGCAGATATAATTTTCTTGTTTTGGGTTATAATAATTCTTATTTTGTGAAGAACTACACTGATTCTATCAGAAAATACACTGTCTATGGATAAAGTATTGTGTTAGTCCAAAAAATTATAACGTCGTCACAGCATTTATTTAAAACAGCCTTTCAATACCGTCATAGTCATGATAATTGTTTGGACTAGTATTCTGAAAATAATTGTATAAATCTCAAGATTATACATTCGTTACAAAAATACTTCACTATTTGTGATGTACTGTGCTGTCGTTAAATGGAAGATGTTTGTTGTTATTCTGCGGTTTACATGTTGTAACGACTAGTATAATATTTATTTGTGCGTTTCTCTGTGCTGAGTGTTCTTTCGTTTAGTTGTACTGTATTTCTGTCATTGTAGTGTTGTCATTTTAGCGATATTTTTTTAACATTGCTATATAAGCGGGAAGTTTGGCTAGCCATAAAACCAGGTTTAACCCACCATTTTTTCGTATGGGAGTTGTTATCAAATAGTTCGTTTCTATGTATGTTGACGTTTGTTTTTGTTGCACTTCAGTGTGTTGTTCCGTTGTTTTCCTCTTATAGTTGATGTGTTTCCCTCGGTTTTAGTTTGTAACCTGGATTTGTTTTCTCTCAATCGATTTATGACTTTTGAACAGCGGTATACGACTGTTGCCTTTATTTAGTAGGTCGTACAGATACCACAAAAAACATAATATATTTGTCTGAAAGGGGGAAAACAAAATGTTTGTCTTGTTTTCACTTACTGTCTTGTGTTGTCTGAGAAATCAGTTGATATTGATCATTTTTTTTACAAAAACACATAATTAGTATAATGGAGGGTCACCTTAAGGAATTAAGCATTATTAGTGTGTATTCGTGAAACCACAAGTTCGCTTGATTAAACAATAGTTTTATGGTTTTCCAATATTACTGCTATTAATCATTTCGTCTTTTTACGTAAGAACTTTAATATCTAACTTACTTACATTCCTTTACTCGAGATTTATTTTATAAAAAAGAAAAGAGACATGATCAACGATTAAGCACATTGAAGTAGAATTTAATTCCGAGGTCACGGTAATGCCAACAGAAAACACATCTAGCAGAATAAAAAGTGAAAGTAATTTTTAACTAAATGTTCTTCTGCAAAACAACAGTTCGGGAAGTTATAAAATTGATTACTATTTGACCCATGTATATTTGAACAACATTTGAAATGGTGTGTTTATTTGCAATTGCCTACTTGTATTAATCAGTAAGCTACATTCACATGCATAACAATATTAAAACAAATAAAATATTTAACTAGTATGATTATACTTTCAGAAAGAATGTCTTCTTCATTTATGCATACAGTAAAAATAAATGAACTTGCATGATATTCACAAAGCTTTTGTTAATAGTAGACGTTTCAGTACTTCGGTACTGACATGATACATAACAAAACTTTCTAAAATTGCCCGTTTATAAATTTTGAAATTATAAAAAAAACTAAGGTTTCAACTCCCTCAGGCAAAGTTGGCCTTTGATAGATTTGGCTATTTTTAGGTCCTTTTTGGTTTATAGCTCTCCAACGTTTTCAGTCCTTATGCATCCTTGGCTTTCAAATATTCGGCTTTGAGCGTTCCTGATGAAGGTAAATCCAGAAAAGCGCTTGGGGCGCATGAAATTTATAACGTGTTGTTTTCAAGTTTTACTCATAATTTAACATATTGTTTTCATTATTAGATGGAACTTAGCACAAATGTTGTCTTCGTGGTATTTACTTAATGAAGTTAGATAGAGGGAAGTGCTTCGGACGCACGAAATTTATCAAGTGTTAATTCTGTTTTCACTGTACTCTCAAAGCCTTTTATGAAAAAAGTAAAACAACAAAAATACCGAACTCCAAGGAAAATTCAAAACGTAAACTCCCTTATCAAATGGCAAAATCAAAAACTCAAACACATCAAACGAATGGAAAACAACTGTCATATTCATGACTTGGTGAAGGCATTTCCTTATATAGAAAATGGTGGATTAAACCTGGTTATCTAGCCAGATTAACCTCTCACTTGTAAGACAATCGCATACAATTCCATTATATTGACATCAACGAGTAAACAAAACATACAGACATAATAGGTAAAAATGTCAAAAATAGGGTTCAGCAGTCAACATTGTGTTATAATCTTAATCACTATTAAAACAATCAAATATTTCAACAAAGAAAAACAAAATGGCGTTCTTTGACATAACCCTGGTTCATTAACGTTCTGCTCAGACACTGGTGACGTTTTATAAAGTCTAAGTAGCAGGTGCAAGCTCTTGAATACCGAATGAGTTGGGAAATGTATATCCCATATGCAGGTGAAGTTGGTATATTGCTACTAAGGTGGGGGAAATTGATAATTTTAAAATTAAAATCGTCTCGATAAGTTAGTTTGTTTTATATACATGTAGTTTACTTATATCTAAGTTGTAAACAGATGCAATACCTATTTTTATGATATGATGATATCAATAGTAGTGTAAACAGTTTAATTTAGAATCGAACCTGATTTTCAAATTTAAATGAATTTCAGCAGATTGGAAAAACGATATGAAAATTATATTTCGTTATTTCATGTATACATGCATCTCTGTTTTAATTATACAGTTTTCTTTTCGCTTTATGTTGTATAGACGATAATACCAAATACCATAACCTTCCTCTTAAATTTTTCATTAACATATTTCAATCTATATATGTTCAAAATTCAAAAAAAAACAAGAAGTACGGAATTCAAAACTCAAAACATTTATACCGATTAACTTGGAAAATAATTCTTTTGCAAACTAGACAGACTTGTCAGTGGAAATTGAAAATGTTTTAGCGAATTTTTCTATATAGAAGATACAGATAAGTCTGCTGATCTCTTCAATTGTTCCAAGCCAACACGAAGGTTAACTTTACTTTTCCTGAAATGATGCCCTTGATTGATTTACAAGTACGCCTACAAACCAATAGATATGATTGATAAGGTAAAAGGGATCTCCTTAAAAGATCAACGACGTCATCATGCTGTGACCGATATAACTACTGATATATTCCACCTTTCAAGTCACAAATTCCGTCCTCTTAACTCCTCGTTTACTACATAATCAAAACCTTCGTGCCAGGAGTAACACGACAGATGCCACTAAAGGAGCAAAAAGATTATATCCTGTTCGGCGTCTATGTTCTCGACTGTTTTATTTGCGGTTCCCGTTGGTCATTTGTTTTTTAGCTTTCTGTGTAGTGTTTTATGAATTGGCTTGTACATGTACTTATGGGCTTTGATTGACCCTTGGGTATCTTTTCAACATTTTTTAGATAAATCGCTTACAACAAATAAAAGATTAAACGTGTATATCCATGATTATTGTCTTCTATTTTACAAAAATATGTTGAATATGGTTGATAACAGTAATATACATTTCAAGTATTCCCCACTATGAATTTTTATCTGTCATCCAAATTAGAAAGTTAAACAATCTCGGTCTTTGATTTACCAATACTTCAATAACAGTCTTAAATTCTTAATTACTGAGAGTTACACCAGAGATATTCATCAATTTGCTGCTATTGTTTGATGCACTACCCCGGTTCGTGACTCATGTATGAATTTATACAGGAGAATCATGATGGTTTTAACCAATGGAACAAAAACTATTGAAACTTAGGATAACACCATGAGAAATAAAAAAAAAATACGAAAAAACGGCAGTCCATAAAACATTACACAGAAAACCGAAAAATAATCAACACGAATCCCTTCAAAATCTGGGGTTAACTCGGGTATTCTGGAAGAGAAAACTGTTTTGCTGATAATGAACTGGAAATACTATTTTTTTCGTTTTCGTAATAAACATCACACATTGTACTATGCAGAAGTGCTCGGTTCATAGAAACAAACGATTGGAAATTGTCAAAGAAGATTTCTCAAATAAATGACAAAATAGTTTAGAAAATTGGTGTATAGTGGACACAAACCAAACAAAAACCTCATAAAGAATAAGATGGAAAAAACCGAGATGAATAAGAGAGATGAACAGTCGCGAACTCATAAAATGTTTGCATGCCGTTGCAGAAGAAGACACTATGTTAGAAAAAATGATTTGCGCATAATAATTACCATTGCAAAAAGAAATATTATATTTGATAATTAATAACCCCAATTATGAATATCAGAAGAAAATGTGCAATGTTTAGTCCTTAACTAGCAGTAAAATCTGACAATAACTTAGTTGTTATTTTATCATACTGAATGACCTGCATCCCACTTCTTTTGATCCTAACCTTTAATTATATAACGTTTTATTTCAATGCATCATATCATTCTTTTAATCCAGCATATTTCTTTAATACTGCTTAACATCTATTAATACAGAACTAACTCAAGCACCATGTAAATCTGTTGATATTCAATACTTATTCCAGACATAGCATCTTTCCTTATCATTGAATACCACGACAGTATCATATAAGCATTGTGCATTCTCACCACAAATCAAAATGATTGATGATAAACTGAATTAATTGATGATTAATTTGTATCCCCAGAAGAAATAGAAACATTAGTAACATTACAGACATCAAGTTATTTGGCAGTGCGTTACAGCTAACTTGATACTTCTACTATTCATATTCAATTAATCAAATGGATTTCCAAGTGAAAGACATTTGTTTTCTTTTCAAATACTAAATGCAAAAGCATGATTGTGTTGTGCAAGTATTTTAGCGCACGTAGGGTAGACCGACAATTATTCAGTTTTAGCAAAAAGCCCTAATATATAAAACGAAAATTTCAATAGAAGTGTTGCATTCGTTTAGAAAATGAAATTAGATGTTTCCTAAAAGGAAAAGGAAATAGTTTTACGTCTTTGAGTATTTTCCACAGCTGAAACGATTGAAATCGTGCAAGAAATGAAAATGAAGGTAACACATTATTCTACAAGCTGGAGAGATGGGACAATTGAACAACAGGGATTATAAGGAAGTATTGGAAAAAAATGAACTTTAAATATTGGAACAGTAGAAAACAAACAAGGGACGTAATCGGATACCAATTTGAGCATGTTAGGAAATTTCTTCGTTTAAAAGACAGAACAAAAGACGAATAACAGAAACAGAAAAAAATAAAATAAATAAACAACAAAAAAGATAAAACCCGCAATTCAAGCAGAAGAAAAGCCACAATTCAATGAATAAATAATGTAAACGTTTATAAAATTGAACTTGATAAAATGAAAACAAAAACCAAGCAAATCAAGACAGATCAAGACCAATAAGGGAAAACTAAAACAAATACTAGTAAGCAAAATCAAAATGAACTGTGATACACCTAGAACCTACCGTAAATATCTGGAAACAAACACCAGAAGTCTTTTGATATTTATAAATAAGAAGATGTGGTATGAGTGCCAATGAGACAACTCTCCATCCAAGTCACAATGTATAAAAAGCTAAAAATTATATGTCAAAGTACGGCCTTCAACACGGAGCCTTGGCTTACACCGAACAGCAAGCTATAAAGGGCCCCAACATGACTAGCGTAAAACAATTCAAACATGAAAACCAACGGTCTAATCTACTGAACAACAGGCTCCTGACTTAAGATAGGTGCATAAAGATGCAGCGTGTTTATGTTGTCCAGGAGAAAATGTAAAGCTTCAGAATGTATTCAATCAAATAAAAACAACATTTAAAGCAATACAGAACAAACTGAAGACCCTCAAAAAGAACAAATAATAAAACAAACAAACACAAACACAGTAAAAATACAAAAACAAGAAATCAATCTGAATAAGGTAAATCTGAAAAAAGTAGCAGAAAGAGATTCAGGTTAGACGAGAGACAATGTATAATAATGATAAATTGCTAATATACATGTAATCATGTGTGTTGTGTCCCTGTATGGCGTTTATATGTATAAATATACAAATGAGATGATGTGGTATGATTGCCAATAAGACAACCCTCCACCAGAGACTAATTGACATAGAAGTTTACAACGTTAGGTCACCGTACGGCCTTCAAGAATGAGCAAAACCAATACCGCATAGTAACATTTAGCAAATCCCGAAATGACAAATGAAAACAATTCAAACGAGAAAATAAACGGTCTGATTCATGTACAAAACAATAAACGAAAAACAAATATGAAATACACCAACAAACGACAACCACTGAATTTCAGGTTCCTGACTTGGGACCAGCACATATATAATGCAGCAGGAATAAACATGTTTGCTGGCACCAAACACTTCCCCTAATCTGGGACAGTGGTGTAACAATATGACATAAGAACAAACTATAAAAATCAGTGAAATAGGGCTTAACTCATCAGATCGAAACGAAGCACATAAAAGCCCTAACACAAATACAAAAAAAAAAAAACAAAAAAAAAACAAAAACAAAAAAACACAAAGTACAGATCCGAGAGTTCATGAGATAACTGAATTGTATTTACGTTTGGCCTATAAAACAAATTCTACCTAGGCAAAAAAAAAAATGAAAACACGCTATAAATTGCATGCGTCCGAAGAGCTTTTCTGGATTGACCTTCACCGGGAACGCTCAAAGCCGAATATTTCAAAGCCAAGGATGTTTAAGAACCGAAACAGTTAAAGAGCTATATGACCAAAAAGATCCCCAAAAAAATAGCCAAATCCATCTAAGGTCAAATTCGACTGAGGGAGTTGAAACCTTGGTTTCTAATAATTTAAAAATTTATCAACGGACAATTTTAGAAAGGTTTGTTATAAATCATGTCAGTACTTCGGACTACTGAGCTGTTGATACCCTCGGGAACTGATAGTCCACCAGTAGAGGTATCGACCCAATGTTGTAAAAAATGAAAACAACACGTTTATAATTTCATGCGTCCGAAGCGCTTTTCTGGATTTACCTTCATCAGGAACGCTCAAAGCCGAATATTTGAAAGCCAAAGATGTATAAGAACCGAAGCAGTTGAAGAGCTAACAATGCAACACATTATTCTTTCTTCTAAGACAAAATAAACATACATTACGCTAGTATCATGATTTAAGTATAAAAAACCTAAAAATATAAGAAAATTCTAAGAAACTTTGTTCTCGTCTTTTGCATCGAAATAGTAATTAATTACAGAAACGCTGATGTTTAAGGATACAGGGAGAGCCTTTGAATGCAATACAATAAAAATAAAAAAAATGTCTAATTGAAAAAATACCTTCTTTGTTTTTCATTCATAAAATTAGATACGAACTCATTCCGAAATTCAAACTGCGCTGCTGACTCAAAATATCGTAATTATTGTATTGAATTAATATTTTGATTTTTTACTGACTGCAAACTAAAATTGTTCATGAATAAAAAGATTTTCAGAACAAAAATATATATTTGACTGAATACTAGTAACACTTTCAGCGAAAAAATCAGAGCTAATACACGGAACAGTCAATATGAAAAACTTTAAGAGTAATTCTTCCAGCTAAGGTCAACTTTGCCTGCGGGAGATACTTCAATTTTTGAAAATGTGTAGCAGCCATGGAACTTATAAGTCACAAAGCTAAGTTCAATGTCTAAATGTTGATAAACAGGGTAGATGATACAACCGGGAACAGTCCATAAGCAGTTATTTACAGTGTTTCAAGAATATGATAATCAAATTAAAACGTCTATATATTGTCTGGGGACAGGCACACCAGCCTGTGGCAAGGTTAAACAAAGACAATCAGAGCCGAGTTTCCTGACCTGGCAGGGTTGAATAATAGACAAAAATGGCGAACTTCTTTCTGATTTGTGGAAGATACCCCAACAAGTGGAGAGAGATTTAATTAGAGAAAATCACTAGATCACTAGTCATTCATTTACTTGTTTGTAGCATGTGGAGAGGTATTAAACAAAAACAATTACTGCCGATCTTATCGACTTATGGCATGCACATCAGCTTGTGAAGAGGGATTGAATAATAGACAATCACAGGCTATTGTTCTGACTTGTGAAAGGCACACAGGCATGTGAAGTGGGGTTTAACAAAAGCCAATCAAGGCATATTCTCCTGACTTGTGCCCGGCACACGAACATATGGAGGTTGGTTAACATAAGACAATAACTGCCGAGCTTCCTAACTTGTGGCATGTACACCAGCTGTTTGCGAGGGTTAAAAGAAAACAACCACTGGAGAGGTTGCTGAATTGTAGTAGGCACACCAACTTATAGAGAAGGATAAGACAAAATAAAATCACTGTCGATCTTCCTGACTGACTTGTGGAAGGCACACTAGCATGTGGTGAGGGGTTATGAAAAACAAACAATCACTGGCGAGGTTGCTGACTTGTGGCAGTCACACCAGCATGTGAAGAAATTCAATCACTGGCGATGTTCCAAACTTGGGACAAGCACAACAGCATGTAGAGAGGGGTGAAAGAAAAGAGAACCACTGCCAGCTTAATGACTAGGGATAGGCACACCATCATATGATGAGGTAAAAACAAACGACAACCATGGGCGAGGTACCTAACTTGAACAGGCACACGACCACTCAGCTGGATTAAACGAACGACAGTCACTGGAGAATAAGACTTGGGACAGGCACACGACCTAGCGGCGGGATTAAACAAACCCAAGCTTTCTGACTTGGGACTGACACACGACCATGCGACGGGATTAAACAAACGACTATCACTAGCAAGATTCCTGGCTTGGGAAATGCACACGACCATGCGGCGGGATTAAAGAAACGACAATCACTGGCGAGATTCCTGGCTTGGGACATGCACACGACCATGCGGCGAGATTACACAAACGACAATCACTGCCGAGCTTCCTGGCTTGGGACAGACACACGACCATGTGGCGGGATTAAACAAAAGAAAATTACTGCCGAGCTTCCTGACTTGGGACAGGCACACGACCATGCGTCTCAATTAAACTAAAGACAATCACTGCCGAGATTCCTGGTGACATCCCGTTAGTCCGACAACCATTATTCCGAAATCCCATTATTCCGACAGCCCTTACTCCAACATCCCATTATTCCGACATCCCATCTGTGATAACTTTATGTGTAAATTTTCTCTAAAAAGACCAACTCCACTGTCGATAATATTTGTGGTTGTCCGTTTATATTCCGATTATTCTTCTCATGCTGGATATTTGTCTCAGTGCCTTGAAGATGCACATGCTTATTGCAAACTGTTCAGTCCTAATCCTCGCCCCACGGGTCCGGGTATTTTATTTGTCTTTAATAGTCGGCGTTTTTGTGTCCATTGTCCTTCTGTGCAGTTCTAATCCCCGCGGTCTTGTTTTTTTGTCTTGATTTACCATCGTTTTACTAGATAATCGGTTCACCCTTTTCGTATCAAGGGAGTGAGATTTCACCACTATTAACTACATAAATAAATATACCAGAGTTAGATAACCCTACCCGCACTCTTTGTTCGTAACACTTTCAACCCCTTGTATCACTCATCTAAGTGTTATTTATTTTTGTCGCGGAAAATGGCGACAAATGAAGCGTCATTTGAAATGAGGAAAATCACGAGACACAATCAAACCCAGGGCCAAGAATAAAAGATGACAAATAGGACGAACGGGGTGAATTATAACAAAAATATTTACGAAAAACAAATATAACAGACAAGAACCAGCAACAACCATGCACTGGACTACAGGCTCCTGACTTGGGACAGGCACTTAAAGATCTTGCGGAGTTAAACATGTTTGAAGGCGCTAACCCTCTCCAAAATGGGACAGTGGTGTAACAGTACAAAGAACAAACTACAATTCAAATCAGTACAAAAGGGCTTTACTCATCAGATCGATACTAAGCAGAAAAACAACTAGGGTATTTATCCATCCCTCATAACAATAAAAACTTAAAGTACAGATCTGAGAGTACTCGTAGTTACTGAAAGCCAGTTCAACTAATAAAAAAATCATGTATCTAAGACACTGTGTCTTTGTCAAATGATTTCCCTTCTCCTGGACTAACGATTGGTTTGTCTACCATTCATTAGTTGATTCAAGATAATTTTTTGGGCAAACAGACTGTGCATACCACTACTGTATAGAGTTTTTTTCAATTTTGGAATAATTAAACTGGCGGCAATGTCTTAAAAAAGCACTTGAAGCTGAAGGTCAATTTCAAAATGGTTAATTGGTCATTTGGTTTATTGACGTTTGAATGTGATACATATACGTTATAATACAGACAGGCATATTTTTTTAGATACCGCTAAATTATCATTTCTAAGGGAACAATCTTTTATCTTCAAAAAAAGGGGGGGGGAGGGGGGCATGGTTTTATCCTAAAAATATATTCTGATCCCCAATTTGATGAAAAAATAGAAAAAAACATATTGTGGTCAAGCAGATGACAAAAAAAAATATTCTGAATCCAGATTTTCCTCGTACCTTATACTGTTTAATTTTGAAAAAAAAATATTTTGATTGAAAGCGCCGAAAAACTAAAAAAAAAGACTCAGACAAAACTCTCTCCCCAACCCCCCCCCCCCCCCCCCCCCCCCCCCCTTGAAGATAATTGGAATAATGGGTTGTCGGATTATTGGGTTGTCGGACAAATGGATTGTCGGACCAATGGGCTGTCGGAATATTGGGCCGTCGGACTAATGAGCTGTCGGACTAATGGGTTGTCGGAATAATGACGTGTGATTCCTGACTTGTGACAGGCATATCAGCTTACGATTGGGTTTAACAAAAGACAAACACTGGCGATGTTCCACACTTTGAATAAGCACACCAGTATGTGGCGGGGTAAATGTTTTGTCTTTTTTTCAATCCTGTAATCGTTGGGTTTTTTTTGTTCAATGTCATATCAATAAATAATATCATTTTTGATAAAGTGTTATTGAGTAAGACAATAAATGATGCATAGTATTTTCAAACAATTAGCAACCACACAAATTCATCTATAATATCTAATTCTCGTACATGTAAACAAATAACACTAAGATGTATTGATGGATGTCTAAAGGATAGATCATAATGTTGTTTGTAGTATCTCTTTGCCTTATAAAGACACTTACAATGTACTGATGAGAAATGTATACGGAACTCTTTTTATCGTACAAAAATCAAAACTCGTAGTATGATAATTTTTACATAAAGTTTAATTTCAACTGAATCTGTTTATCTAAATGTCATGTCTATCGAGACTTATAAGTTCCATCCATGCCTACCACAATGTTTTTTTTTAAACATATTTGTAAAAAGTACATCTTTTATTGGCTGTAGTCTATTAACTTTCATTATACAATAAAATAAACTATTGCAAGTACTAAAATAAAGATAAATGTATAAACATCAAATATTACTTACCAAATACCGAACATTGAAGAATGAAGACAAAACCTGTCACCTGATATTTGTCCATTGTGTCATTTATCTTTCTATTATATCTGCATTTTCCAAACACAATCAACTTTTGTACATTATTAGATGTCGTCACGACAGCTTCGTTATTTGAATTTCAATTCTGTTGATCAGCCTGATGACAATCAAAGATAATACTGACAGAATTGTATTCTATAAAGTACATATTCACTATTGTAATAAAGTCTTCAATCCAATATTTGGGATATTACGTCTTCAGTTGATGTTTAACTCCAAGTGGCCATTAACACACTATACTCTCTTTTTTTCGCTTTGTAATAGAAAATCGATGGTGGTAATTTTTCTAAAAACCTATTTATATCTATATTTATTTCGCAGTTTTCTTCAATTTCTAATCAATTGCCATTACAATTAGTGCTACAGCTTTACATCAAACTTATAAGTAATTTTCCCTTTCTATTAAATAATTTGTAAGCCGTGATCAATTACCAATAATACAATATTTTTTTAAATGCCGTATAACTTTTTTTTATCTCTGCGGTTTTCATCAGAATGTTGTTCTGATGCCCAATTTAGTTTTAAAAACTCTGCCAGAAATCAAAAGAAATAAAGAGGTTAACGACAGACAGTTATAGTTAATTTTTCTGATGCTCAGTGTTTTCGATGTGTGAAATTTAAATTTATTAACCGAAATAAAAAAGCATGAGTTTTTATAACTTGAACCCACAAAAACGGACATACATGTACACCACCAATGAATACAAGAAACAACATTACGAAGGTTCTTTTTTTCTCTAATGAATCTAATATTCTATGTTAAAATAAAAGATAGAAAAAGTTAGCGTCAATGTTCGTTCCATCTTAATTACATTTCTCTAAAATGTGTTTGAAGATTGTTTTAAGTTTATATGCATCAAAATTGTAGAAACAGTACATTTATTTAACATCTTTGAGGTCAGGTAGAATATAATTTTTCATGCATCGAAAAGAAAACATCACTTATATCAAGTTTAACTCTTTTTACACGTCGTAAATATGAACAAAAATCTTTGCTACTGATTATCAAGCATTCAATCAATCATTTTCTACGATACATCACATGTTTGTTGAAATTAAATGAAAGTAGTTTTGCTGATGCCTAATTTAGTTTGTAATATCTCTTCCAGAAATCAGATGCTTAAACAACATGTTAATATTATTTTTAGTAGGATGAACACACATGTGGGGTAAACGAAAATGACAGCAACCCAACAAAACAAATAATCAAAAGACACGAAGAGTTAAACGACGAAGATATCAATTTATGCAACGCGTCAAGTTCTTAATCGGCCCGAATCTAAAACATTATTGATAAACTAAACAGACACACAACGCCAAAATCTCTAGATAATAAATTATGACAACCAGTGGCAAGATTCCGGTCTAAGAACAGGCTCGTGTACATGAATAAGTACTGTTCAAAATTAAAAACCAATTGTTCAGAGAACAATTGAAGGTCTTTCCACTTCTAAAGTTTTATTTTGATATGAAAATATTAAAATTAGGTTTAAAATGTCATTACCAGTGTCAAATGATAGCTTATTGTTTGATGATTCCAAAAATGTATGGTTTCTTTACAATTTTGTTTGAAATAACGGAGGTAATTTGATACTTCCGGTCTGAAAAATGTCATTTCCGGTATTATTTGATAGTTTATTTGAAACTGCTTTCAAAATTATATTGTTCTATATACTTTTACATGAAAAAAGTACAAAAAATAGCTACTTCCGGTTTACACAAGGTCACTTATGTTTGCTTTTTCAAAGTCATATGGCTTGTAACCTAATGCACAAAGTCCTATGGCTTTATGATGTATAAATATGAATTTAAAGCAAAGGTCAAAATATAGAACGTCAAATTTACCTATGACCTTGACCTCAATTTCAAGGTCATAAACCAAGGACCTCAAATCAAAAGACACTAGGTCTTTATTATATATGGTTAATGAGTTATACCATCATACGCGTAATTTTAAATATAATAGGGGAGAAAACTCCCATTTAATGTCAGCATACCCTTTCAACCAAAATGTATGTGTTACGACATGTCGCAACTAACAATTTAGTAAAAATATGTTGTCGATATCTTATATGGTTTTTGAAAAGAAGTGAAAATAAGCCAAAATCAAAATTTAGAATATGACCTTGACCTTTGACCTTGACCTAATTTTGTTTCGTTTTTTGGACCAAGGACCTCAAATCAAAAGACCCTAGGTCTCTATCACTTATGGTTTACCAGTTAGAAATGCATATCAATTATATCAAATGCATAAGGGGAAATAACTCTCATATGGAGTCTCCGGGTAGCTTCGGTCCAAATGGTCATCCTTATCCTGAAGATGTAACGAGCAATTTGGTAAAATAAATTTGTCACTTTCTTTCACGGTTACGGAGATCTCGGAACAATGAAGCGTCAAAAATTTAGAACATGACCTTGACCTTTGACCTTGACTTCAAATTTATTTTTATGAACCCAGGACCTCAAATACATGTACCTTAGGTCTGTATTACTTACCATTCATGTGATACATTGACATATCACTTATGTCAAATTCAAAAGGGGAAATAACTGTCATATGGAGTCTACGAATTGGTTCGGTAAAAATTTGACAAATCATCCTGAGGAGATAACGAGCAATTTAGTAAAATAATATTGTCGCTTTCTTTTACAGTTACGGAGGAGATCGCACCACAAAGAAAACAGTGTTTGGGGAAATATCTCTTACAATAAAAAGTCTTCGACTAAACAGTCTCAAAAGCGCAACAACTGTTCGATATCATATGCAAAAAATCTACGCGACATCTTGCGAAACCACAAAACAAGTTTTGAAATTTGGTGGAAGAAGAAAAAAAATAATCACAGAACAAATACAATAGGTCTTTCCACAAAATAGTAGAAAGACCTAATAACATCATGTCATGTTGGTAAGTGTAATACATGTATCAGTTTTTTCACAATTTTTCTAGAAATAATAAGTTCGGTTTTAGTTAAAACACAAATCAACACATTTAAAAGAGAAAAAAAAGACGAAAAAAAACACCTTAAAAATAAGATAAAAACAAAATACCATCTACTTCTTCGATAATATTTATCACTCCGGTTTAAAAAGGTGGGAAATTCAACTTCCAAAAATAGAATAAGACAAACAAATCACATTGTATTATTTATTTTTCACAAATATACTTAATGTATATATGTTATTTGTTACATATATGAATGGTATACACTTTACCAATAACATTTCTGAATTCTGGTATTATTACATGTGTACATATTCTGTCTTCATCTACGATTGAATTAAAGTAATTTTTTGACGGTTTCCTTGGATGTGTCAAGGATTTTATTTTTTCTCATCGCTGAACTTAGTAATATTATTTTTCCGTTTATCGAGATGATATGAGGAAGATTTAGGATACCAAGGTCTGTTTTGATGCTGATTGCGAATCTTCTCTGGTCATTAGTGAATCCACCTACTTGTCTAAACTAAGGGTTGACTATGAACTTGTCGGGTGAAATCGTTGAACACTTTCAATCGTTGACCCTTATACATGTATGCCTATTTTAGTAAATTTTAGTAAATTTCTATTGTAAGTTGCTGTCACATTGAAGTTACAGCACACCTTTCATGGACCAACTAATTGAATTATGCACTACACGATTCTGTAATATATGATCAATAAAATTGTTATGTTATTTGTTCATTACTTAAGATCGTTTGTATTTAAAACATTTTTGTTCTCTAATTCAGAATACACTCATCAGACATTAAATAATCGATCTAGTTTTTCATTCCTGTATAAACATTTTTAATTGTACTCTTCTAATCATTTCCGTGTATAAATATCTAATTCGTTTACAGTTCCTTTGCCGTACTTTTATTCACCTCGGAATTATATTTGATTTCATCATTTTATGCGCGTTTAATTTAAAATAATTACCACAATAATCTAGAAGGCTTGGAATTGTAAACATTTATGTAAAATTAGCAATGCCATATACGTCTTTTTCAAACTTTTGCTCCATAAGCGTTCTGTTATGTTGACTGTAGGAGGACTGATAATGCACGAGGGTTTTGTTGTCAGTTAGCTTTGGCACTGTCTATGATTAACTGCAAAGTTTTCAGTTTACCTTAGATAATGTGTGACGATTCTTACGCTGACATTATACAATTACAGGTAGAGTATAATGAAACAGTTATGTGAACGTAGGGTCTATGTGTCCATACACGAACAAGTCATACTAAAAATCTCTAAAAAGACGAGTAAAGGAACCTACAATTATTTGCTTTTCCACGACTTTATATTTGAGCATTCATATACAAACAGAAGCCAGTGGGTAAATTATTTTTTTGACTCAACAGAAAATAAAATTTCAATTCCTTCAAACATAATTGACATATGACGACTTTTTATTTGGCATAGGGAAATAGTCAACAAAAGCAATGTCCATGATTAACTGCAGCGTACTCTGTTTACATACCATTTGTGGCAATTGAAAATACTCAAGAATGGCACTTCTCAGGCTTTAATGTTGATACTTATATTATTTTTGACTTGTATCTCCTGGGTAGATAACTGTTGTCGCACTGTTTCTTTGCGAAAGAAGTCCGTGTCTTGAGACAGACCTTGATTTAATTGCATATATTTTAAGCAAATGATTGTAATATATGGTGTGCATGTGTTTTGTGATATTAATAGTTATGTACGCTCCTTTTGAATTCCCTCGGTTTTTGTTTGTAACCTTGATTTGTATCGTTCTAGTCGCTCTTCTAGATTTACACATGGGGAAACTATTGTCGCCTTGATTAAAAATATTTTAATATTGCGTAAGTCCTATAAGAACAAAACATCTTGCAAATGTGCAAATCAATTCCTGAAAAATCACCAAAATGTATTTAAATGTACAACTTCATCTGATTTTTGAAAACTCATTACAGTTTTGTCAACCAAGCTACTTTGTCAATGGATCAGGAAGAATAGAAAAAACAAATATGTCACTGATTAATTTCAGAAATCAATTTAGTAAAGTCATATTATTGAGAATCTGTCTATCAACATACAATATCTCTTACAAAGCTGGTGTGAAATGATTTAAATAATCATCTAGTTCCAGTTGACAATCTATTTTTCAGCAGCCATCTTACAATATCCATCCACAGGAGGAAGATGTTTAGTACTAGATATTGGTATTTATTCATTAATTAGTGCAGTAATTAATAGAACCATGAAAATGTTTAACTTACTTGTAGGTACATACAAGTATTTAAGGCGAGTTAAAAAAAAGATAAATAGGATACTAAATAAGCTTTATCTTTCAAAAATCCAGTACTAATATGTATAAAAATATATTAAAATCGATAGCACTGCTAAGTGTTAACGAATTGTTAGTCCCCAAAGGAATAACTACTAGTACTTCAAGTAGTAGTAGTAGTAGTAGTAGTAGTAGTAGTAGTAGTAGTAGTAGTAGTAGTAGTAGTAGTAGTAGTAGTAGTAGTAGTAGTAGTAGTAGTAGTTACTTTAGTTTGGACAACCAATCTTAAAACTGTCTAGGGGATACCAGAAATAGAACGATAAGCAGAGTATCGAGTTTTCAATGTATATATATCGTAAAATATCAACCTACCCACACAATGCTCACTCACCAAAAAGGTTCTAGTGTGGCCCGCGGTCGACATTTTATGATATCAATGTGTAGTAAACCTGCTGATCGTGGATTAATCAGTAAATGGCCAGCAAGTGAGTCAGTAAATAGTAAGTGAGCGAATCAGTAACAGTGATCGATTGGATCAGTTGATAGTAATGGAGGTAATCAGTACGTAATCAGTAAATAGTCCGTGATTGACTCATTGAACAAATAAGGAATTAATCATTAAATTATAGTTAGTGAGTGAATCAATAAATAGTCAGTAATTGAAGCATGTAGATAGTTAGCATATAAGTGAATCAGTAAATAGTTAATAAGTGAATCAATGAATAGTCAATGAGTGATATAGTCAGCGAGAGAGATAACGATATAGTCAGCGATAGAGATAGCGATATAGTCAGCGAGAGAGATAGCGATATAGTCAGCGAGAGAGATAGCGATATAGTCAGCCAGAGAGATAGCGATATAGTCAGCCAGAGAATCAGTAACTAGTTAGATAGTTGTTCGTGGATACCAATTTTCTTTGATTGAGGAACAATTGTATTTTCGTTGTTTTGCCAAAGTCTCCATACAAGCCTATAGCAAATGTGTATTTCGTTGAACATTGAAGTTCGTGGGTCACCTATACCCATGAAATCAACGAAAATTGGTACCCCACGAATATCCACAGTAAGAGAATCAGTACATAAAAATACAAATGTACATAAAAAAGCCACTTTAACCAAAGTGCAAACTAAAAACAATTTTTGAAGATTTTGTGTGATGAGGCAATAGCAATTGCAGAAGAAAACAACACCATACCGCCTTATTGTTATAATGGATGGTTTTTAGTATTTGTTGATATGGCCATCATTTGTATTATCTCTGCTATTTATTGGACAGTCGTTGTCACAGTAACAGGAACTTTGTTGGATGTGCTGCAAAAGTGAATTATCGTCGAATTCTAATCCAAATGAAATTCATATCGGTATATGAAGAACTGAGGAATAAGCGTGAATATTATGCTAATGATAGATTGTATGCTTCGTCGACAGTCTAGTTTTGAAGTGATACAACAAGACTTATGTACATCTAAAACTTTCGTAAATATTATACCACTACATTTGTGCCTTTACCAGGTCTGGCTATCTGGACATGTGTTGTTAGGTGTTGTTTGTACATCTATATTCACATGTCAGATGTTGTTGTTGTTGTTTTTGTTAGGTGTTGTTTGTACATCTATATTCACATATCAGATGCTGTCGGTGTTTTTGTTAGGTGTTGTTTGTACATCTATATTCACATGTCAGATGTTGTTGTTGTTGTTTTTGTTAGGTGTTGTTTGTACATCTATATTCACGTATCAGATATTGTTGGTGTTTTGTTAGGTGTTGTTTGTACATCTATATTCACATGTCAGATGATGTTGTTGTTGTTTTTGTTAGGTGTTGTTTTTACATCTATATTCACATATCAGATGCTGTCGGTGTTTTTGTTAGGTGTTGTTTGTACATCTATATTCACATGTCAGATGTTGTTGTTGTTGTTTTTGTTAGGTGTTGTTTGTACATCTATATTCACATGTCAGATGTTGTTGTTGTTGTTTTTGTTAGGTGATATTTGTACATCTATATTCACATGTCAGATATTGTTGTTGTTGTTTTTGTTAGGTGTTGTTTGTACATCTATATTCACATATCAGATGTTGTCGGTGTTTTTGTTAGGTGTTGTTTGTACATCTATATTCACATGTCAGATGTTGTTGTTGTTGTTTTGTTAGGTGTTGTTTGTACATCCATTATCACATATGTCAGATATTGTTGTTGTTTTTCTAATCTGTTGAATAGACAACATTTAGATATATAATTATACCGGATTTCATGCGGTTTTTGTTTTGTTATTCTTGCCTGCCATATATCATAATAACATTCTTTACCACCAGCATTCAAAGTAGCTTGTGAGAAAACTATAATTAAAATTATCAATATATCATTGTAAGAAAAGAGGGTCACTCTTGTTCATTTTAACCGTCTTCATCTATCAGGACAAGTATATAGAATGTAAAAGAGAGCCGAAAGATACCGAAGGGACATTCAAACTCAGAAGTCGAAATGTAATATTCTTTGAATCCTATAGCACAACGATACTCCGTGTCCATATTTAAACTGATGGAACATATCTAATAAACAATCGATTTGAGTTAACACTAGTCTTTCAAAAGTTCAAAAAGCCGTAAAATTAACATAAAATATGACGAAACACGTTTCTAGTTTAAATTAGTAAGTGTCGATAGAAGACATGGTGTTATGATTGATAACGTAATCAGGAACTGATAATCCTTCGGATAATTCAATCATTCGTATAATGTTGAGAGGCAAAGCTACTGAATGTTAAAAGGATTTCTTAGAGAGTGAAATGAATTTTCTGAAAGCTTGGGTGCATTTTACAATTTATAGAAATCAATGTTTCTCTGAAGTCATAACTCGGGGGAGAAATATGTGATAATTCATTCAAAATACGTTTGTGGTCTTACTTGGTGGTGTTACTATTCTTCCAATGTGTGATAAATTTTGTTTGTTATATCAGATGGTAATCGGAATTCTAAAGTATTCATACTAAAAACGATGCTTATAATAACCCCAAAGCTAATATAAACGAATAAACTACTTTTCTTTAAACCCAAAGAATGTAATTCATACGCAAGAAGTATGGAAACATAAGTCTAACTGATGAGAAGTTTCTCTTTATTTCTTAAAAAAACTCTACTTTCTTTTTTCTACATGTTATAGTCCTAAAATATATTATTCGCCAATGAATGTTTTAAGCACCAGATAATGTGTTTACAGGTTAACAATAATAAGATTACGTGTACATTTACTTATGTGTTATACTTGTGATACACATGTATGATGTTATTTCCATGAGCATATAACACTCGTTTTTGAATTAACCTGTATCAGCCAAGCTTTGGGCCGAAAGTTTGAATAACAAATACCTAAAAGGTAAATAAAGAACAGGTTTGTCGAGGGAGTTTCTAATCTTGTCAATACTGAAGTACTGGATACTTGGATCATGTATAGTAATTTAGGGTAGTAATATAGGAAGGGCCGTTCGGGTCATAATTCACTTTGTTACACGTACGCTAGAGGCACGCGTAACAGGTGGTTCACGTACCCTAGAGGTACACGTAACACTTTATTCACGTACCCTAGAGTTACGCGTAACACTTTGTTCACGTACTCTAGAGTTACGCGTAAATACTTGTTCACGTACCCTAGAGGTACACGTATCTGTTTGTTCACGTATGCGGAATAACCTTTATACCTTAAGCACAATGAACTCGTCTGCTGGTGAATTCAATACTAATTGACCAATTAAATCAGGAATTTTTTACAACATTTTAAATGGAGGATGCAAGTACATTTTTAAATAATGTAAACCGAAATTTTAATGCCTGCGTTAGAGAGGATTAAAAATTTGTATGCAGATCTCGTTAGTGACGAAAAGTTATCATCAGTCATTTCAAGGTTATTCGTATACTCCATTCTATATTAATCTGTGAATAATACAGTTTTGAACGTTAATGTTAGGCGGAATTTGATTGGATAATGAAATGATGTTGAAACAGATAATCCATTATTCAGGGAAAGGGGTGACAGGTTTTCTGTTGCGGTTAACTGCACGAACAAATAGTTACCCGTACCTCCAGGGTACGTGAACAAACAGTTACGCGTACCTCCAGGGTACATGAACAAACAGTAACGCGTACCTCCAGGGTACGTGAACAAACTGTTACGCGCACTTCTAGGAACGTGAACAAACTGTTACGTGTACCTCTAGGGTACGTGAACAAACAGTTACGCGTACCTCCAGGGTACATGAACAAACAGTAACGTGTACCTCTTGGGTAAGTGAACGACCTGTTACGCGTACCTTTAGCAGACGTGTACCAAAATGAATTATGAACCGAACTGCCCTTCACAGTTATAGTTCACAACCAACGGTACCGATCGAGTAGTAACAAAAACCGTTTGATTTAAGTTTCATGTGTTGCGACCAAATCCATGCCATTTGATCTCTTCGTTGTAACTATGATAAAAGAGGGACGAAAGATACCAGAGGGACAGTCAAACTCATAGACCGAAAACAAACTGACAACGCCATGGCCAAAAACAAAAAGACAAACAGACAAATAATAGTACAGATGACACAACATAGAAAAAAGACTAAGCAACACGAACCCCACAAAAAATTGGGGGTGATCTCAGGTGCTCCGGAAGGGTAAGCAGATCCTGCTCCACATGTGGCACCAGTCGTTTTGCTTATGTTATTACAAATCCGGTAAATAGAAACTGTGCTAGACATGAATGTTTTCTGCACAATGTCAAAATTGTAATAAAACAAAAATGAAAATAGAATGTCCTTACCAGTCTATCGTACAGATCCACTCTGTACTGTGTCCTCTTTAAGGGTTTGTCAAGTATTTCATATTTCGATAAACAAACCTATTTCTACAAAATATTGTTTTCAAAGTTAACTTGTTTGCATAATGAAAATGTCTTTTGGAGTTTTTGCTATTACTTTCCCCTCTCATACATGCTGATGCATGCATTGTTTGACTTTAAATTGCTGTAGGTTTAAAATGAGTGAGCCTTTGATTGCCTTGTAGGGAAAAGGGGGGGGGTCATTGTATATTATTACAAGATTGATGATGCAATACATACTCATTTGACAGTTTGACGTCTGCTATCTTTTAAATCATCCAAATAACTCACTGTTCTATATACTTTTTGTTATACGATTTAAAAAGTCGTTTGTATTAATCCATTCATCTGTTTGATATAAAAGGTGACCGAGACATGATTTTGGCTTGAACGCTGACTTTGAATATATTGGCGTTTTATGCTTATATATTTTGTTTACTGCAATGAAATGATTCTCTCCATAAAGCAATTAACGACATCATACCAGAGATGCATGAAAGAATTTAAATAAAAACTATATGCTTGCCCTTTAGGAGTAACTGGCCTGTTAAAGTTTCTTACCAAGCTGTTTGACGAATGATACTCCCATAACCCAGTGAATGTACAAATTATACAAATACGTAACAAAGAAAAAAAGAAAAACATAAAATTTAGAAAATAAAGGATATAAGCTGTTTCCGAACAAAACAATAATTAAATAATTCAAGAACGTGAGAAGGAACAATGGTTTTATATCTATTTGTCTTCTGACAGTTCGCATTAAATCATCAACAACATGCATTAGGCTAATATTTTGCATGAAGTAAGATCAATTGTTTGTTTTATTACAATACCATTAACTATGCAATATAACCCTACGCAGATATCTGACATAGGATATGTATCTTAAAGTTACAGTGTATGAAAGCATTCAAAATCAAAGATCAGTGATGTAATTGAAAAGGAATGCACCTTGATCAGCTGACTGAACTTGCTTTGGTAAATTTCCGACTTCAACAAATTTCTGTCAAACAATTCATATCTTTTAAAAGCCAAATCGCTCGAACTAAAGATGATGTAAGAACATCTTTAATTTACATTTTTGAATTAAAACTACATACATAGCTCTCTGCCGATTTGATAAATTGTAAGTTAAATGATTTTTCATTTGCATTTATTGGAATTCAATAAATCAAATGAATTTTAAAAAAGTGTTAGATATTGTGTACAACCGAATTATGAAACAAATTCAGTGGATAAAAACTCTGCAGAAATGTAAATATGTTCTACAGCCAGATTGTTGATTGTATATACAATAATGTACAGCAATTTAGACGTACCTTAAAAGTGTGAATTAAGATGATGTTGAAATAATTTTACCTGAAATAAATATAAAAACCAATTTATTTATTTGGAGAACAGACTGCTAAATTAATAAGATTGAATCTAGTGCAAGTCGGCACCTTCAGAGTCATCACCCACATGTATCGCAACAAGAATACAGTGCAAGCTGGAGACCTTAAAGTTATCACCCACATGTATCGCAACAAGAATACAGTGCAAGCCGGAGATCTTAAAAGTGATCACCCACATGTATCGCAACAAGAATACAGTGCAAGCCGGAGATCTTAAAAGTGATCACCCACATGTATAGCAACAAGAATACACTGCAAGCTGAAGACCTTAAAAGTTATCACCCACATGTGTCGCAACAAGAATACACTGCAAGCCGAAGACCTTAAAAGTGATCACCCACATGTATCGCAACAAGAATACACTGCAAGCCGAAGACCTTAAAATGATCACCCACATGTATCGCAACAAGAATACACTGCAAGCCGAAGACCTTAAAAGTGATCACCCACATGTATCGCAACAGAAATACACTGCAAGCCGGAGACCTTAAAAGTTATCACTCACATGTATAGCAACAAAAATACACTGCAAGCCGGAGACCTTAAAAGTTATCACCCATATGTATCTCGACAAAATACAGTGCAAGCCTGGCACTTTCACAGTTTCCACCCACATGTATTGCAACAAGAATACAGTGTCGGAGACTTTCAAAAACTGTACTCAAATGAATGACAGCACACTAATCTTTTGATAACAGTTTGAAGTAAAGAGATAGTAGTTATCTTCCTTACAACGACCAGACTTAGCACTAAAGCTCATTACTTTCAAGTTGATTTCATTTGAGTGATATTTGAATATTTACTAGAACTGTGCAGTTTTGTCTGGATTAAAGTGACAAATTATTTATTACTTCTCGCAGAAATTTTCATTTAAATTGCGTGTACTGGATGCATCATGATTTTGCTTAAGTGTGACAGGGGCAATCTATACGGCTGGTATGTGTTCAATATCTGTTATTACTTTTCACTTTATCAATTTGTTTTCCCACTCCATCACATACATAATTTTACTGTGTAGTTCTGAAGCATTCTGATTAACTTTCAACAAACTCTTGACCTGCTAAAACACAAAAATATAAAAAGAAGCATGGTTTTATTTAGATAATTTAGTTTGGTCTTTTCTAAAATTTTGTGTTGGTTTTTATTCATATTTCTTTCTCAAAATGTTCCAATGGTAAATCTGTCTATTACAGAAGATTGTGTCTCACGTTTTTAATTCTTATTGCTGAATATTTATTTTTTAGTCTTTTAAATGGAATAAAAGGTATTTATTATTGGTTTTTATATACTTTGAAACAACATTTTTATATGCTTTTATACCTTTTTCTATTAATCTTTTAATAAACTACGAAAATGTTGAACAAAGTATGAACTAAAGGAGACACTGGAATCTTTCAATAAGACAGCGACACAGCTACCTTACAACAAAGATGATCCCAAAGAATATAGAGGTCGACATACAGTGTTCAACAACAAGTTCACTATATAAATTAAAAAAGGAGCCCTCATTTAAAAGTAATGCAAACAAATATTGTATACCGTATGAGTCAATCTTTTTTCTCCACTTAAGCCATTCAAAGGTATGAAATGTAACTGCATGTGCTCCATTTACCTTTAAAAAAGTATTTAAATATCGGAAGCTTTATGAGCATTATTTAACCCTACCTACAGAAATATGTCAATTTGATCATTTATCACATATAGCTTAGTCTTGATGCAGAAATTATTCCATTTAAGATATTCACCCTCTGCTCAACATACTGACGTAGAATTGACGCAAACAAACGAAATGATGCCCGAGTAATAGAAATGACGTGAATTAACGTCGTATAAAACAAACAAGTTCGGAGGAACAATAATGATTTGAATCTCCCATTTTGCAAGGTTTTTGTTTTTATAATATAAAACTTTGTTGATTAAATGTAAGTTTTTTATATGATATAATCGCAAAACGTTAGCACATGAAATTAATATGAATTCAGTGCGAATAGAATATTAATTTAATGAAATTGTTCATGTACAATTATGCAACATCTGTCAGAGGTTGTCTTGATTAATGAAAACGTTCTCCCGAACGTAAATAAATCATGCCGTGACTGCAAATCGCAACAGTCAATATGAGAAAGAACCTCTGGGTAATCTTAAAGACTCCAAACGTAGACTATGGCACAAAGATATGGTCATCTGGACTCTAAAAAACATGTTAAAATTGGAAGTCTATTTGACTGTGCAGTATGTATAAACATGCAGTTTAGTTGACGGAAATGAGGGCGTATAATCCGATGCCTCACGTAGGGAGAATGCCACACTCTCTTCACTTGAAGGTACAAAAATGTATACTAAGAACTATTGCAACATCTTTTAAAGGGGTTCATAGGTGAACAGTTGTAATGCAAAATTCTTGTCCCTGTCAAACATACACCTTTTTTCTCATTGCATGTGCGTTTATGTGGCTGTTTTGGCTGATGACAATCTTCGTAAATATGAATAAACCATTAAATCAAATGATCATGAAATATGAAAAAGGATAGTGTTGGGCAAAGTATAACACATAATAGGTGTTAAAGATGCGCTTAGGAAACCAAATTACCTCTTATAATAAATGCGTATCAGAACGTTTTCTGCCTCATGTTTTTCATGGAAAATAATCGTGCAGAGTTTTTTCTTAGTTTTTAATCAATGAAAATCACTTAAAACAGACCTATATTCGAACGCCAACCCGCATGTTCTGGCAAATGCCTGTTCCAGCGTTGTAAGATAAACCGACAAACTTACTGGCTTTTCCCATGAGACCAGCATGATTTTGTCTATATGCCATATAACTTTCTTAATTTAGAGGGTGATTTTTTTTCTATTTTTTTTCTAGAGTTTAATTATTTGCATTAACCATTGATAACTTTTCCAGGTTTATAACATTCATTTGTTCGACTTTTAATGATCCTCAAAAAAGTCAGTCTTCATTTTCCCTAAACTACATGTAATTGATAAGATCTATACGATTCATAGTTATAACCAGTATTAGAAGCACAAATTGATACAGTATGATTGTTACCTTGGAATCTTTTCAATAGAGGCAACAGTAGTTTACGGTACGAATGTTCAAATTTCTTATGTTCATTTTTGATAAACATACCACAAGAAAAACTCAGACTGAATTATATGAACTTCAAATGCAGCCTTGCAGGGTGAGTCGACAGGGTAGAAGTCTTCTTCTATATAGGTACAGATGCGCTATTCATTTCAGGTAGGCGGCAATGGTAGCATTTTCCTCAATTCCTCTGCCCATATCATAATACACTTTGGATATGTATGGAGGCTCGTTTCGAAGATGAGACATTTTCACATATATGATTAAATTTTCGGGTACGAAGTGAGATTCGTTTTACCATAATTTAGCGCATCCCGAAAAACCTTCTGTGATGCGGCTTCTCGTGATACAAAATATCTTTTTTTCACACAATAAAATCTTTGAAAATTTAGTTCTTTGCATACAGTTAATAGCTCAATAGTTTTTAAACCTTTGTTCTATGTTCCTCTGCTCTCCAAATCGGCACAAATGTTAAAGCTAAGTCACTTGTTAAAAATTGAAAAATGTCCTATATCACAACACAGATATTTTTTGTTTACGTACTCCTTTTGTTTTCCTCACCTAGAGGTGCATTAAGGATATTGACCCATATATGCATTCGCTATTTGAATCTAAATTCAGTAACGTCACGATAGGGGATATTGATAGATCAGACGACCTTTTTGGTATCTAAATACCTTAAAACACAAAATATACCCTCATTTTCCCTATTAATTTGTCTTTTCTCTCGAACCACCCCATTTAAATGAATGTTCAAAGAGTTAAGGATATCCATGCAATAAAATGCAGTCAAAAAGAGGCTGGAGATAACAAGAGAGAATCAACACTCATAAACCAAAGAGAGACCGACAAAATCCCGGAAGTCTGAGAAAAAGACCAACCACAAAAGCTAAACATTGTCCAATGCGCCATGAAAATGAGGTCAAGGTAAGACGAAACCTGCCAGTCAGACATGTACACCTTACAATCATTCTATACACCACATAAAGTGGCCCTATTGCTATATAGTATCTGAGAAATAGACCAACCACAAAAACTAAACTTTGTCCAATGAACCATGAAATTTAAGTCAAGATGAAATGAAACCTACCAGTCTGACATGTACACCTTACAATCATTCCATACACCAAATATAGTTGACTTATTGATTATAGTATCTGGGATATGGACTTGATCACACAACTTTAACCTAGATCACTGTTCCATGAAATGAGGTGGAGGTCAGGTGAATGCTACCTGACGGACATGTAGATGTAGCATATACCAAAAAAAGTTATCTTTTTTTTAATAAGTGAGTATTTCAATTGACAATAAAACAACATTTTTTTCAAGCAGTCACTGAACCATGGAAATGAGTTCAAGGACAATGAACATATGACAGATGGAAACTTCGCAACATAAGGTATCTACATAGAAGGTATAAAGCATCCAGAGAAATTCTGACGACTTAAGTTGATTGTGAATCATGAACAATTCAGTATACTTATGATCAACTTTAGTCATAAGACTTTTTGTGAAACTGATCACAGGTCTTCTACCTTCTAAC
This sequence comes from Mytilus californianus, assembly GCF_021869535.1. NCBI lineage: Eukaryota > Metazoa > Mollusca > Bivalvia > Mytilida > Mytilidae > Mytilus > Mytilus californianus. Next base: position 21,504,069 of record NW_026262679.1, on the reverse strand, counting down.
ATATAAAGCTTTATAAAAATAGGTTTAAGCCATTGCCACAGATTATAATCCCTATGTCTCACATTCTGCAACTTTCGTCGCAGGTGATACAAAAATCATAATTGAAGGGCAAAAACTCCTATAAGGAGTAGATGATGATGATGATGGATGGCTGCTTAACATCTAAGGACATTCTTTAAAATTAATCAATAGAAAAATGAAGAAAGGAACATTTGTTATTATGTACATCATGAAAGTCAGTGATATCAATTTTCCTAGGAAAAAAAGGCTGTTTATTTATTAAAAAAACAACCATATTTTAATATAAACTGTTAACACAGAGATATGTCTCGCCTTTTTGTTATTTTGATAATGCAAATGTTAAAATTAAAATAGCAATACTTTAACATGTAAGTTATGCAAATATTCAAAGTCAATGAACCATGACTGAAGGTACAGGGCTAAATAATCTCCATAGAAATGAGTTGTGCCAATGCTAATACAACTACATACCAAATGACATTGACTTTTCATACGTCGTTCCCTTTAAACAAACCTAAACACAAACATTAACTTGTGAATTATATAAAAGTTTCAAAATCAATGAACCATAATGAGGGGGTGGGGTGATATAATCTCCATGGAAACGAAACTTGCAAATGCCAATACATTTGCATACCAAATATCATTGCCATAACATTAGTGGTTCAACTTAAACTGACCTAATCACAAACTAATACATGAAAACTAAGCAAAAGTTTCAAAGTCAATTGACCATGACTGAGGGGACGGGGCCAAATATTCTCCATGGAAATGAGATATGCCAATGCGTACCAAAAATCATTTAACAGTATTCATTATTTGTTATTATTTATATACTTAGAGACAGTATGAATAAGAAGATGTGGTATGAGTGCCAATGAGACAACTTTCCATCCAAGTAACAATGTGAAAAAAGTAAACAATTATAGGTCAAAGTACGGCCTTCAACACGGAGCCTTGGCTCACACCGAACAGCAAGCTATAAAGGACCTCAAAAAAAGACTAGTGTAAAACATTGCAAACAGGAAAATCAACGGTCTAATCTATATAAAAAACGAGAAACGAGAAACACTTATGAACCACACCAATAAACGACAACCACTGAACAACAGGCTTCTGACTTAGGACAAGTGCATAAAAATTCAGCGGGTTTAAACGTTTAACAGGCTCCAACCTCCACCCTTACCTGAAATAGTAGTATAATATTACAACATAAAAAGACACACAATAAAATATCAATTGAAATGGCTTAACTCGATCGAAAAGACAACACACAAAAACAAGTAAATATACACTGAACGAATAAGTTTGATCTATGGCACAATATCAATAAAAACGATGCTTCAATGTCAAAAAGACAACTTTAACCTAAGACAAAATGGCATTAAATACAGTAACGTACAAAGGTATATTTAAATATAATAATTTTGTTGTTAGGAGTACAGAAACATTTTTTACAAAAAAAATTGTCATTCACAGGACGAGTACAGGAGTGAATTTATTTTCGTCATACTAAATACAAAGGTGGTAGATATTAAAAATAGTAAGACGAGATATAACACAAAAAAAGTAAACATTGAATAACAGAAATGCATTACAAATAGTTTCAACAGGTCAAATTAACACGAAAGTACGATTTCAGAGTACTCGTAGTTACTGAAAGATAGTTAAAAGACAAAAACAATTAATAATAAAAAATCATACATCAGAGACTAAAATCAATTAAAACACATCCCAGGCAGGGATTTAGTTTTTAACGCCATTGACAGTCAAAGAAGACATGACTTGTGCAATGCCAAAATAAAAGTAACGACAGGCAATATATGGTTAGGATTTAACCTTATAATAAATAGGTATGATGATATGTATAGGACAAAACAATTTCCTAATAGAAAATAAACGTGGATGTGTATATATACATCCCCCAAAAAAAAAACATTCTAAGAGAACACAAATTTAGTTATGTTTTAATTTGTTGATGACATAATTGATGTTAGTTCCAATGAAAACAATATTCAAAGATCGTATTACAACATTAATAAGATAACCTTTACAAATCAATTTTTTATAGGTTCGATAAGTTTACACGGATCTCATAGTGATTTCCGCGCTTTTAGTACAATATTACCGTATCATTTATGATGTGAAATACCATTTTTAATAAGTTTTCCACAGGTACAGCTAAATTTACTAATCAAATCTTTGTATCTATGAAAGAGTCTAGTAAATGTTTTAAGTAATTTATGGTAACGAAGGATAAATCGTCTCCGTTGGCGAAAATTTTATTATGGAGTTTCCCTTTAAAAATTGAAATGTCTAAATCTAGAAAAGGACAACTACTGCTGTTTATGTTTGATTTATTTAAAGTAAGTTCCTCTGGGTAAATTTCGGTAGTATATTTAGAGAATTCTGGATTATGAAATGAAAAAATATATTCACGATAACGGTAGGTATTGTTGAATGTGTCAACTAAATAATAACAATGACGTGTCTTTACTGATTTTGGCCATAAACTGTGATTCATAGCAATATAGGAATAAATCTGCTATTAAAGGGGCGCAATTAGTGCCCATAGGAATACCTACTACCTGTCGATACACTTTATCGCCGAAACGTACATATATGTTGTCTAGGAGAAAATTTAAAGCTTCAATCATATCTTCACATTTCCAGTAAGTGTATCTAGCAAACTTTCCTTTTTCGTTACAGAAAAAGGCTGCAAACGAGTTACAGCAAATAAATTTGCAATGAGATTTTTCAAAAGACCTTTTTATTAAATATGAAAACCTTTTCTTGATAAGATTGTGTGGAAGTGTAGTTTAGAAAGTAGAAAAATCATAACTGTCAACAGAATTAAAAGGACCATCAAAAGCACGTATGTTATCTAAAATCTCTAAAGGATTTTTAACACTCCAAAAATAAATAATACCATTTTTTTTAATAAACTTTATTACAAAAGTTGATAACAAGTTCTTTGATAGTAGTAAGGGAGGTAGTTAGAAGCACTAACAGATAAGTAGTAGAACACTTACTAGATGCGGAGATGAAACAAAATTTAAATGGTTGTTTGAGTAATTTAGGTAACCAGTACATAGTCGGGACTTTCAAATGTTCGGAAGAGGCTTTAAGATGGGTAGTGGCAGTGATATGCTTGTTTACAAGTTGACTCTCTGTGGAGAGTACGGACCTGAATGTAGAAGAATTGATCATTTTGTTTTAGAGAATTTCCATGTAGTATATGCGTAACACCACCACTACATTATTGGCTGCTTTGTCTGCCGGTGCGAACACAAACCGCTTTGCGAGAACTTGGAGTTAATTTTTTATTCTAGAAATGGGTATATCATGAACCCTATTATTAATTTCAGAATTGTTTTCAAAATGAGATATACGAATATCAACAGTGTTCATAATTTTTTTCAAATAAGATGTTTTATAAGATTTTTCACGTTTACACCAATTTTTACAGTAGGCTTATTTTGTTTTTTGTTTTTTATTGTATGGTTATAATCTTAATGCATTAAGAAAGAAGGAAGAACGTGTACGCTATTCTCTATGGATACAACATACTAATATATGCATTGAAAAGAGCATTTAGTTGGGTTTCACCTATGTCGCATGAACGAAACTAAAAATCAGAATTTATGTTGAAAATAGGGAAAAGGATGTTTAGGGTTTAAAAAGTTAGGGTAACGATGAAGACTTTTTAAAATATGTTTTGCAATACAAACACGCGTACGTAACAAACAAGACCCAATCAAATTTCTATACTAATACATATTGTACAATGTACGAACGCCAGATCAGGCCAAGCAGTATAAATAATTATATTATGTCCTTACAACTTCATTTTATGCCATTACAATGTATGTCCACATACTTGTTTTGTTATAATTACATTACATGTATGTTTCATTATAAAACGTTACTTTGATTGTCTAACAGAGATCTCTCGTCATTCTGAAATTAACCTTCATTTCAAAATGAAATGTAACATTCATGTTGACACGTGTCGTGTTTTCACGATCCTAGCACACAAATGTAATTATAAGTATTGAATGCTTCTTTTAGTAATTTTATAGGGTTGTAAAAGCGTTGACCGTCCGCACATTTTTAGTTTCTGCGCTTCATACAAAATGTATTTTGGTCAACGCTTTTACACCCCAATAAATGTACAAAAAGAAGCATTCAATTCTTAAATAAACTTGATTAGGAGCTTGCCAAATTGTATATGTTTTATTGAAGATCTTATATATGTCTTTGATTTTTATGGCAGTGTTCTGTGTTGTCTCATTGATGTATATCTCACATATTCCTTTTATTCATATGACTTTAAAGAATTTACTTGGGATATGAAAGCAATATTAATTCGAAAATATAGATGATCAAAGCCATCATATTTAAATGCGCATCAATGTTTAGTACTACATAGAATTAATTGAAACACATCTGAGATGCTTTGATGAGAGTAGTGACTGACTCGTAAACTTTAGGTGACACTTAACCTTGATTGTTAACGATAACTATGTTTTCACAGATACAATCGTAAAGCGAAGGCTAAATTAAGAATCTATAAAGTTAACAATAACACTTTTCTAGTCAAGAACGTTTTATTTCATTCTTTTGGGGAGGGGGAGGGGATTGTAAATGAAAGTTGATCTTGGTTAACATTCTTGCACCAAAACGGTTCAGCCTGAATGAATTCATGGAACAAGGTTAATATTCTTATGTGTTAGATCATCAAAAAAGTTTATAATAAGCCTGAAAAAAATTAATTTGTTTGTTTTATAAATACGGTAACAGTGCGTCGAAAGATACAGTGGATATCACTTCTAACCTCTCATCAAATCTGTCAGGAGAACTGTTCTAGGACAGTATGTAGAACTGTCATCCTGACACCTTTTAGACCTTTTTAACCTAGAACTGATTTGGTCAGTTCTACCTAGAACTGATTTAGACAGTTCTAACCTAGAAGAGTTTTGGACAGTTCTACCTAGAACTGACCAAATCTTTGGTCAGTTCTACGACTAGAACAGTTCTACGGCTAGAACAGTTCTACGATTAGAACTGATTTCATCACAACACTGTTGTAACATTTCTCGTTACGGAAAAAGTCCATAACCGTTCCTCGGTCGCTTTTATAGCGGAAATTTTGTTACGATGGATGTCGATGGAGGAGAGCGGCAAAACAAATAATTTTATGAAATATTTGTACTTACAGGTAAAGAAAATACCAAACATCATTATTTAGCGTTTATAATGAACTACTGGCGATATTCTGACGGGAAAGGTGTGACACGTGTTTTTGTGGATGGAACATGCTTTTTGACAATAAGCTTGTTACCGTTTTGATCCAGGTTACAGTTTGTTTACATTCTTCATTATTATTTTATTTTTAACCCTTTCTTGTGTAGAGTTAGTTATTTTATCACGTCTGAGATTACTATAACAATAATATACTATGTGTTCTAGTAATCTTAGCCCCATCCCACCCAAACTATCTGTGAGGGGGGCAATGTAGGAAAGAGGGATGTTTCATCAGAGTTTACGAAATGTTAAATTAACTGATCACAGTTCACAGGAAATACAGCAAAACTGTTCACGAAAAACAATAGTTTAACACCACCTTCATCACTGTTTACGAAAAACGACGATTTAAAAACTTCATCACGGAAAACGTTGATAAAATTTGAAGACTTATATCACAACTCCCTCTGTGTCGGATAAAATACTGGAAATCTTCACATACGATTTTCCACTTTGGCGAAGATTAACTATTCGCTGTCTCAAATACATTGAAATTCTGTTAACTTTGACATGAGGCATTTTGCGTGTGGCTTTATCAACGATAATAATAATACTGAATGGTGACCAGTGAGATGCCCTAACTGCAGTGACGTCATTTAGAACTGTTCTACAATCCTGACAGGTTTTGGTCAGTTTTACGGCTGGAACAGTTTTAGACAGTTCTGCTGACAGTTCTACGGTTAGAACTGATTTAGTCAGTTCTGCTGACAGTTCTACGGTTAAAACTGATTTGGACAGTTCTACTAAAAACAGTTCTAGGGTAGATTATTCTGACAGTTCTTATGAGAGGTTAGAAGTGATCTCCACTGTACTAAAGGGACATCCAAACTCATAAGTCGAAAATAAACTGAAAACGGCATGGCAAAAAAAGAAAAGGACCAAAAGACAATCAACAATATACAAAACACAACATAGAAAACTTAAGAATGAACAACACGAACCCAACCAAAAACCGTGGATGCTCCGGAAGGGTAAGCAGATCTTGATCAACATATGGCACCGTCCATGTGGCTCATGTAAGTACAATCCGGTGATAAGTCCAATTCGGTAGGTCACATTCGGGGAAAAGGAGTGTTGAAGTGTGGTTACGACTATTTGAACATATCCGTCGTCATCTGTGAAACAGATATTTTATAACGGTCAACCAACTCGTGATGGCGTCTGTAAAATATTTGAAGGGATGATTTCAACTTCACCATTTGGAACTCTTGGTTTGATAGCTTCCTTGTGAGCAGTAACCCTCTATCAAAGAAATCATGATAGGAGGCGAAAGCCCTGTAAAATCGTTTCAACTGGGAGATATATACCCTGGAAATATATATACTGGGAGATATATATATATATGTCAGGAATATGACAGTTGTTGTCCATTCGTTTGATGTGTTTTGTCATTTGATTTTGCCATGTGATTAGGGACTTTCCGATTGAATTTTCCTCGGAGTTCAGTATTTTTGTGATTTTACTTTTTTCTATATGCAGGCGCTGCTGGAATGTTGCTACATAGATATGGAAAGTTCACAATAATAATGTTCTGCTAATCTCTTTTTTTTAAACTAAAAAAGTACTTCATTTATATCTCAAAGCCTACCTTTTTTCCTCATTTACTATATAATTGTTTTATAACAAAGGAGTGGTTATCTATATTGATAATAATAATAACCAGTATTTCTTTGATATCAGAGAGAATTACTGTCGGTGTGGGTTTAGTTTTGTTTTGTTTTTATCTTGTTGCATCAATCTTCCGATTTTTTTTCACAGGATAACGCAATATAGAAGTCAAAATTTAGTACATATACTTAGATTTAAATAGTGGATCACTTATCAAATACCTAGAAAACAGTCAAACCTCTACCCTTTGAATCTCCTCGATAATTTGCATATATGCTTTAATGTTCTCCTGTCACAAAACCTTCTTCCACACAGTTTTGAGGAAAGCAACAGAAAACAATACTACAAAGTTTAAGGTCGCCGTCACGAATTGATTGATCTATACGATGTGTATGTGTCTCTTCCACTAGCGACGTATTTTTGCGGTATTAGATCTTTAGATAACAGAATTGTCGTCCAATCTTTAAAATCACTTACTGTGTCTGTTTCCAGTTGTTACAAGTTGATTCTATGTGGTTTCGCATGACATATGTTGCATGCATAATACGAGACCTTGTCAACACATGCGGTTTCGCTTCTTTTTGAGTTCCCGAGATTCCCTCACCTTGTGTTTGTTACCTTGTTTTGTATTTCTTTACTCAATTTATGAGATTTGAATACAATAACTGGTGCTTCTAACTTACAAAAATTTACATGTGTGTTTCTAATCAAAACTAAACGGCGAGTTTATTTGCTAGTATCAAATCTAAATCCAGCTTCAAATCTGTGTCCTTTCCTCAGATATATGTTCTATTCTATATGGCGCCATAGACGTCACAAATTTATGTCCTGTCTTTTCTCAAATATGTGTCCCTTTCAACAATGTCATATGTGTTGACGTCAGAAGTATCAAAACGTCATCGAGGGAAGATTTGTGTTATCGAAGACAACAATACTACTTTTATATTCGAATTAAATCGATATCAGTTCATGCCAATGAAAAGGTAATGCGTGTTTTACTATGTACATCGGAGCTTACAGTAATTTCTCGCCATACATTGTCGTATTCAACCAGTTATTTGCCTTATATAGTTTTTGTCAATCATAGAAATAGAAGTGAAAACCGTCAGAATATATAAACAACATTTTGTTCTCGTATTAGTCTTACATGCTTGTTGGTGCTTGTCAGACAATTAACGAAGTCTTTATGATATATTTGAGTACTCTTACATGTCTTACATCGGTACTTCGTGTCTTTTAATTGTCTTTTTGTTCTTTGATGTTTGTGCTCTGTGCCGATCTGGGGAGCCAAGTCCTTTCCAACAAATTTTGACAGTTTGTTCTTATGTTGCGTTGTAACACAACGGTCAAAGGTTATGTGGAGGGTTGAACGCTTAATTTAAATGGCCTCATCAAATTTGTGGTTGTCCGAAGTCACGTCATATTACTGAACGTCTACTTCATAGAAAGGACACAGCATTGAACAAACAAAGGGCAACACATTTGAGTTTTATGACGTTAACGAATACAGATCTGATAAAAGGACATAGATTTTAGACTTGACAAAGGACCAGATTTAAAGGTCATGACCAAACGGGACATAGATTTGAGGTTGTAGATAGATTTGGCTATTACATGTCTAAAATCACGAACACTTGTATTTAGCGACTTTATGGCCAATCTGTGTCTTGGTGTTTAAAACACGACACTGATTACGATATTTAACGTGAAGTTAGTCATAATTATGATTATGGATATGCTTAACCTTCTGGAGTACTTGATTGATTGATTGTTGGTTGCTTAACGTCCAGTGCTGGAGTACTTGATGTCATCACGTTACGTTTAAGTCTTTCTTGTTACTAAGTATTTATTTTTATGTGTAGTGTTTTGCAGACTGTTTGCTTGTCTTTTCCTCTTTTGTTTTGGCATGCTTTTGTTTTCGTATGGTAAAACGGGCTTAGTCAGTGATACGAGTTAGTTGATTGCTGATTCTAAACGTTTTAAGCATCAACATAAAAGTGACAGGACAATTATCTTTAAAAAGATGGTTTCCATTGAGCAAATACCTGTTGTTGCCTTACATGAAAGGGGTACTCTTAAGCATTTAACACAAACAAACATTTAAAACTTAAATCGGCTCTTATTGTTGTCTGTACTAAGTTTCTGCTCAATGTAGACTAGTTTTATCCATCAAATTAAAATGTTATGCACATAAACTTGTATTCAAGTCATTAATTGTTCAGTTTTCAAATAACGGTAGAATGTGTAACTTTAGAATGTGTCCCAAATGATGCGAGTGTCAATTGCAGATGTATTCTAATTGGTGAGCGTCAAAACCTAGAATTAACTTTAAACCTAACGAATTACGTCCTCTAAGCTGTTTTGAAAATGATAATAATAAATATTTCATCAGCAAGATATAGGCGTGATAGACTGACTCACTTGTTAAATAAAAAGGGTTCTTTCTTGCGATGTAATATTCTTACTGGCCTCTCACCACATATACGGCCTATTTCAATCAAATTTTATAGGACTTCATGAAATCTGATAGGAGTGTTTGTTTTCCCCCTTGCGTGGCAGTATCCAAACAAAAGCTGTAGCTAACGTGCTAGCTTTATGAAGTAGCAAGGACATTGACTCTGCTTTCTAAGTTATAAACTGTTTTTTTTTCATTTTCTTGTTCCAGTTAGTCATCGTGTTAGTAGTGCAAGATGAAGACTTGTGGAGCAGGATCTACTTTCCCTTCCGGAGCACCTGAGATCACCCCTTGATTTTGTAGGAGTTCGTGTTGCTCAGTCTTTACTTTTCTATCTTGTGTTGTATGTACTGTTGTTTGTCTTGTGATCTTTTTCTTCTTTTACCATGGCGTTGTTAGATTATTTCGACTTATGAGTTAGCATGTCCTTTTAGAACTTTCGCTTCTCTTTTGCAGGTTTTAACTATGTGATTTAGCACATATAGTGAAGATAGGAATGTTTGTGCACATGTAAAATTGGTTTGACTCCACCACGTTTAGTGCCTGTACAATATCAGGCTATCTGGACCAGTTGTTCGCTGTTGTTTGCCTTTGTTTTTGAAAGTCTGTTTTCGGTGCTTGTTTTTTTTGACGGCTGATTTTTAGCTTAGACAAACGGTGACCCATAGTTTTTTTCACAATAATATGACACCTTAATCTAAATAACTTTAACAAATGTCTATACAATATATCAAGTTCTAGATCGCTTTCTGTCTAAAAAGGTTGTGAATTAATTATCCAGAAACTATCAAAAATTTGTCAACACCAAATTTTCAATAAAACAAAATCATTGAGATACGCCATAAAACAACATTGATATCATTACAAGCTCCTTTCGTTTCTGTCCAGTTAAAATGATGAAAAATAATATGAATTGGAAATCTTTTCTTAAATATCTATAACGTGGGTAAATTAAAATGATACACCCTCAAACAATACCACTACTGACACCCCGGCCTTATGGCGCTATACATCCTAATATGCATACAAATCTCCTCGAGTAAATATATTATAAGAACACTTTTGACAACAAAAACATTGTGTTTACTCAGCCTAATTGTTAATCAAAACTATGCATGACCCTTATATTTATTAAAAAAGATTGCTTTAAAAAAACGATGTACTTTCCGTGAGAAATTAGATTATCAGATCACTTTTGACGACATGGTATAATGTAAAAATAAGAAGATGTGGTATGATTACCAACGAGACAACTCTCTGCAAGAGACCTAATGACATAGAAATTAACAACAATAGGTCACCGTATACATTATTTATTTACCAAAGCAAGTTCAGTCAGCTGATCAAGGTGCATTCCTTTTCAATTACGTCACTGATCTTTGATTTTGAATGTGTATATGACCAAATAGTTTTATAGAATAAAATTTCTGAAAAATATTGTCATGTTTTCTTATCAGCCCCTTTTGAAAGTCAAAGTTCCACGGTGAAGACAATGTTTGATCTGCGTTATGGGCATATAAGCCGTAAATGTTAAAACCGTGAACATGGACACTATTTACATAAAATTTAGTTTAGATTGGTAAACATTGTGCGTAGTCACATGGTAGGTGATCTCCCACACATCGACTAAGCATACAAAAATGCGAGTGCGGGGATTTGATTTTAATTAGATTGACCAAAAGAAGGAGCAATTATGAAATTTCTTGATAGAAGATATATCAAATATAATATTAAAGATTTCTATATAATAATTTCAGATTCTACATCTACATCTCGTTGAAATTCGACAAGAACTTCAATTTCTTTACATTCGGTTATTATCTTAATAGATAATGAGATTAGGGTTATGGCCGTTTTCAGCTGTAGTTTCTATTGTTTAATCAGACCAATTTTGTATATAATTGAACATTAATTGGATCATTATCTAGAATCAATATTTTTTGTGTAGAGTTAACTGACGGTTAACAACTTGGGAATTGCCTTCATTTACAAGCATTTTGTCAACAGAACAATGACAAATTGGCTCGACCAACCATTCGACAAAAGCTTTGGGATGACGCTCAATAAATCCATAACGGTAACTAAGATATTGTTAATGGTATGAAGGAATATTACAGTGTAGGTTAGCATTTATTGAAGAAAGTTTATATGATAACTTATCATAACACATATGTCTCTAATACTCTTCCCCGATGTGTTGCTTGTGATACAGACCCTCTAGAATTCAAACTTGCACATTTGCATGTGGCCGTATTTTTGAAAGTGTCATCAATTGATTGTGCGTACATTCAGCAGTGATTATTTTATAAATTCCTGTTCAAATTCCTGTTCTGTATGACCAAATTCATATGCCAGATTTATTGTTAGTAGAATAAAAAATTAAAATAGCTCCAAATTTCGCCAAAAAAGTGTTTTTCATGAAATGACTGTGTTCATCAAATGTTTGGTCAGTTTGAACATTAGAGGGTATGTGCTGAAAATTATAAGAACAACTTTATTTGTTACAAATACACTTATTACTGCAAATAAGGTACAGCTGATGTTACAGTTGAATATTTTTAGTCATTGGACTTATAACAAGTAAGACAATTGTTGATGTTCCGGTGATGGCAAGAAAAACACAAAAGCTCAATCTGTCAACTACTCTCGCTACTTCCTGCCATTCATGGATAGCCCTTCTTTCGTTTATTGAATTATCATGAATATGCATGACTTGTTTAAAGTATGTCAGAAGTTCTTTGTCAAAGGTAGATTTATAAACGTTAGTGTTATTTATATTCACATTTTGATTCATGACGTCTGTTAATGTTTCGTTAGTGACGTCATTTAAATCCACGTGGTTTATATTTGTGTGGCCATGGCGACCAATGTCATTTTGGATTAAAGCCTCGCTTTCATGTGATGGATACATAAAGTTACGTTCTGGAATATAGTTTGTTGCATGACTATAATTCATTTGATTATCCAAACGGATATTCATACACAGTATTTTAGCAGTAAGCTTCGCAAATGTCTTGATAAATGAAGGCGGACCTTTGGCAAGCGCACCTCGATGATGAATATTTAACACAAACACAGAGAATACAACCGACAATCCGCTCATTGACATAATCACAGTAAGGTATATTCCTGGAAAACAAATCAAGATATGTTTGGTATTTAAAACAATAATGTAAAGCTCAAACATTAAAGTTATAGATTGAGCCAAAACCAGTAAATCACCTGTGGTGTTACATCATCTAAATTGTATTATTGTCTATTTTCATTGTGTATTATCGACCTTTAGCTAAAAGTGCAAGTGATTGATAATGTGAAATTTGTATATTTTTGGGTACACCTCTCTCTTAATATCAATAAGGGGTTTATTGTTTCCTTATAGCTATGAAATTATTGATATAGATTTCTGAAATAATTTAAGCCTTACATGTTATTCTAATGTTAAAATTTCGCTGCTAAGCTTTCACAGTGAAATATATTCAAATTCTATCACGACAAACTAAATGTAGATCATGAAAATAATTTACTCAACTTTACCATTTAATAACTAACAGCATGTAGGGAACTGATTGATGAATGTTATCAGAAATACAAATATAGACATTGATTACCTATTAGCGGTATATATTCGGACGTAGGTGGCATATTTTCAGCAATAAGAAGCATGAAGACGGAAAATGCCAACAGTACAGTCAATCCTAGGGTAACCTTTTCCCCTGATTCAGGAGGCAGTAGAAACCCTGTTAATGTTAACAACGACAACAGCACACATGGAATTATAACATTAAAAGCATAGTACAAAACACGTCTACGTAGGTGTAGATAAAATGTAACATCTGGAAATGGTTCCGGACAACACGGATAGATCTTTACATTCCGAACTGCTTTAGTATCTATTAATGTCCATTCGCCATTGTCAACGTAATTAGAAAGATCTACGTCTAGAGTCCTATTAGTAACGTCCACTTGGAATCCATCATAAGCCCAAGAACCAAGTTTTAATGTGCAAATCTGGTCATCAAAAGGAAAATACGTTATATCCATTTTACACGAACTACGCATGCGTACAATTGGTGGCCAGAAAACATTACCATTACTTTCTACCATTGCTAAACTTTTCATATAACCTTTGCTATGACTGTCAACACTGGAAAAGATAACGTTTTTAAGCATTTATTATCTATTAAATTCGTAGCTATTTGTACGGTATTTTGAACATCAGTAAACTACTGTTGCCTTAGTTTGTTAACAGATTAGTTGTAATTAATGTATAGTGTTAAATGGTATTAATTAGATGTTATACATATCTAATTATGTTTAATGTAAAAGTAAAACATAATTTCATGTTAATATGAATATCACAAGTCCTAATAACATTTCTAACGTCAAGTCGAATTGAGTTTTAGGCCACTGAAATAGTGAATTGAGTGGTTAATTTCTGGAAAGAATTACAGTTTTATTTTCTATATACAAATGATTATAAAAAGTCTGTTTTGATGTTGCTTTTTTGTTTTTTTTAAATCTCTTTTTCGATATACATCAACAAGTCCTTGTGATGTTTAAAACATATAACATATTGCAAAATGAAAAATCGAACAAAAGTAAAAACACTGAAATTGAAATAGCCGGTACAACTATATATCATATAAGTGTAGTAAATAGTATGCAGAACCATATATCATATAAGTGTAGAAAATAGTATGCAGAACCATATATCATATAAGTGTAGTAAATAGTATGCAGAACAGTTTTTAAAACAAAATGTATAGAATTGCATTCGTTATTACATTTCTGGTTTTAAGCATCTTACATAAATCTGCTCCAACAGAGTTATAAGGAAAACAACTGAAACCGACACTATATTGAATTTACAGTCACCTTCATGCATTGATGAATTGGTTGAACATAACAATACGTCTATGTCTCAACTGACTAGCGACATATTTTCGTGGTCTTAGATCTTCAGACCCCAGAATTAACATCTAACCTGTAGTTTTACAGATTGTGTCCTATTACAAATTGCAACATTTTGATTGAGCGTGGAATCGCATGTCGAGTGATGGATGTATAGCTGGAGACTTTTATCCTATAGACTTACACCAAATCTCCCTCTTAGTTGGAGTTCATGCAATTCCCGCAGATTTTGCTTAAAATTGTTATAAAAAATTATCTAATTAAATGAGTGGAACTACATGTACAAGTGTCTGACCAAAACAAAATAAATACGTATAACTCGGATTTTGTTTATACGTGCACGTGTTTCGTTCAATTTGTTGCTAACACAGATCGCAATATCCGGAAAAGTACTTACGACACATCATATGGTTTGAGGTTGGGTGAAATAACCAAAACTCACCTATTGTACAAAATGATATCAGGAAGCCATATTAAGTCACATGGTATCCGCAGTATTTTGATGTGTTTAAATTCGGTCTCGTTATCCCATCTAAGTTTATGATCCAACCATTCCTAAAATAAATACAAGAGCGTTTAAATTTTTCTTTTATTTCCGCCTTCATATTTCTACAGTCATTGTTTACCCATTCTAATAAAATGTCTTTTAATATGTTTAAAGTCGTTCTTATATATCTTCCATTGTTTTAATCAATAGGGTTTACACGAAGAATGATTTATTTGGTACTTGTTATGCAGACTAGAGACTGATATAAGGCTTACTGTGATTTATATGAATGGTTCTGTAGACACATGAGGATGTCATTTAATGCTAGTTAATCTTAACCTGGAACTCAATATAATAGCTGGCAATATTTATTTACACATTCGATTTGAGACAATCATGTAAATATATGCAGGTTTCCGCCATTTTTCATTTCGCTGTCCATCATTTTTTTGTCTCGTTGTTTAAAAATGCGGAAGATACCAATGAACATTCAAAACTCATAAAGATGACGAAAAGCGAAACAAGTCTACAAAACACCAGAAAGAAACATAAGACTTTGCTACAAGAACCCCACCAACAACTAGGGTCATCTCAGGTGAGTTAAAAGACAAATATTATATAGTATATCTTTATTCATGAACTATTTGAAAGTGCTTTTTTCAGATTAGTAAATATGCATCTATCCCTCCAAAAACATAGGAAAAACAGCGTGATTTATTCATGATTATACGTCCCCTCCTCTGATCCTCGAATTTGACCCACCGTATTAGACGTATCATCGGGTTTACATTTACTTGAGCAACGCGACGGATGCCACATGTGGAGCAGGTTCTGCTTACCGAACTGGAGCACCTGAGATTACCCCCAGTTTTTGGTTTGGTTCGTGTTGCTCAGTCTTTAGTATTCTATGTTGTGTTTTGTATACTGTTGTTTGTCTTTTGGTCATTTTTAGGTTTTTCTTTACATGGCGTTGTCAGATTATTTTCGACTTATGAGTTTGAAAGACCCTTTGGTATCTTTCGCTTCTCTTTTATAGTAGATTATTTTTTAAATCGTTCTTCTGTTACCGTTACACAATTGCAGTTTCGTACTAAAAACTGATGCAAAACAATTGATATTGTGAAAAAAAGAAAAAAGGCACAGATAGCATTTAATCAAAATTACATATATAAAATTGAAATAAAAGAAAACCATCACTTTACAAAGAAACATACAAGATTAATATCAAAATACTCCAATCATAGAAGAACATTCAAAACCTCTAATTAGAAAGGAACATAAAATATCAGTATAAAAATCCACTTTAAAAGGGGTATTAATAGTATCAATATCTTTAGACAAAACAATCGCATATATAACATGACAAAAAAGAATGAATATATTAATAAGTACCACGACCCCTTTCCCCAAAGAATAATCTTAAACCAAAACAAAGTAGATAGACTCTTGCGCACCGGCAGGAATACTGTTATTCTTATTAATCGTAGAATTGTGCTATTTTTCAAAACGTGTACATTGAAAATTTAGTTTTGCACATGAAATTGGAATTTACCGATCCATATTTTGTTTAAAGCCACATTCATATGATTCATAGCGCTCCGTTGACAGATGTTTACTTCCAATTTTCTACCATAACGTCAGAAAGTGTGAAAAGATATCAGTTGATTTAAGTGTATCCTGCTATGTTATGTAAGTTTAGAAGCTCAAGCTGGAGCTGATACAAATAAAACCAAGGGATACTATTATGTTAAACCAATGACGAGTTTAAACCAGCTGTTTTGTCGATACTTCTACAGATAACCACCTCGTTATGGCGACTATATAACAATGTAAGCTCTTCTGTTGCAACAATTTTCCATAGGCGGATCCAGGGGGGGGGGGGGGGGGGGGGGGGGGGGTCCTGGGGCCTTTTGTGGGAAAAATTTGGTTGATTATATAGGGAATCACTGAAGCATGACTAGAGCCCCCCCCCCCCCCTCCCCCCCCCATCCCCCCCTTTTAGGTCAGTCAGCGGGCCCCCTTATGAAAAGTTCTGGATCCGCCACTGTTTTATGACGTTAGAAGGTCAATTAAAAAGGCAGACTATGAAATATATGAAACATCTACTAGTATATTCAAGTCTTGTATAAAAAGTCTTGCGTGCTATGGAACTCGATTTAACCTTCAACTTTCATTTTAAAGAACCTGTACAAAATAAGAATTCTACAGTCAATCACCAATTGTTTCATTTACGATTATTTAAATAAATTCCCAGTATATATAGAAATTTAATTCTTAGAATAAGCCTGTATGTATACCTTGTACCGACTCCCATTGTCATATTGCACATAATTGCCTACATATTAGCTAATTAAAGGATCATATAATTGTAACTAGTAAAGTTGCATAAAGTTTACATTTACCCTGTCTCATTTGTTTTTGGAGTACGAGCGATTCCTTCAGTTCTTGTTTTAGGCTTAACATATACATACATGGCCACATGATTGTATTGAGTAAAATAACATGTACATATACTTATATGGCCACATCATTGTATCTAGTAAAGTTATATGTAACATATACTTACAATGCAACATGATTGTATTTAGTAAAGTAACATGTACATATACTTACATAGCCACATGATTGTATTTAGTAAAGTAACATGTAACATATAGTTACATGGCCACATGATTGTATCTAGTGATGTAACGTGTAGCATATACTTACATTACCACATGATTGTATCTAGTGAAGTTACATGTAACATATACTTACAATGCAACATTATTGTATTTAGTAAAGTAACATGTACATATACTTACATGGCCACATGATTGTATCTAGTAAAGTAACATGTAACATATAGTTACATGGCCACATGATTGTAACTTGTAAAGTAACATGTAACATATACTTACATGGCCACATGACTGTATCTTGTTAAGTCGTTTTCGATCTATGAGTTTGACTGTCCCTCTGGTATCTTTCGTCCCTCTTTTACATGTAGCATATAATTGCATGGTTACATAACCGTACTATAAACCATATTATTTTCACAAATTCTATTTTGGCTTTATTACTTTGTAGCCGATTTATTTTCGCAAATGTCTTGCTTTTGTGGTGTGTTTCTATAATCGAAAGTCCAAGTTTGACATACAAGCGATAATTTATATTTACTTTATTTTTCTAATCGGGAAAGTCGCTACAATAAGTTGCTCGGAAAATAAGTTTGTTTACAGAATTTCTTACCTGATCAAGCCAAATATTTGTTGTAAGTACTTGATTCTTTTCATCCTGAAAATAAAATACTAGTATAAGCAGATATATATCTTAATAAACCTGCAAAGTCAAATAAAAGATAATAACTTTAACAGCTTTAAATGATATCATTCCTTGGTATACAATTTGTTTTATTTAACAGACGTTGTCTAGTGTTGTCCTGTTGTGATTATGACCTTTCCTTGAACATAATAGCAACAACAACGTTAAACCACAGACAGCATACTATTAAAACAAATATCGCATTTCCTAAATCTCCATACTTATAGAAATAATTTAATACTGTTAACTCCATATTACCCTTTATTACTGTCTGACAATGAGTAGATTTGAACATTAGTGACCATACAACCTGTCATTATTGTGATTTAGTCTCTAATAATCAAACCACCAAACCATTCTGTTAAGCTTTATTTACTATAAGATATACTTAGTTTCCTGTCTTGTATATAGACCAGCTGCTTCAAAATAGAATTCTATATTTTCACAAGTAACATCATGGGAGGAAAAAAAGCAACTACTGTTTAAAGTTGTTCTACAATTGGCCTTGGTCTAAGATACAATTTGAACCTTTAGAAGTTTGCAAGCTTTGTCTTAATTAAGGAAGCCTGATCGGCTGTTTTTGAATGCGCCGCGCATAATATTTTTTTTAATTGTAGATATACGTATGGAGTAAAATTGTATATCATTTATTTGCATATTGATATACTGCTGAAGTAACAAAATCCTCGTTATATCAAATTTTACGACGCCATACGATTCAAGTCCAGTTAGGCGCCGGTTTGTTTATTAATGTCGTCTGGGGACATAATATTGTAAATGGCACGAAAGGTGGGATATTTTCGATCAGAAAAAAAAAAACACAATTAAAACGCAGTGAAAATGTATCAGCTGTACAAGTAGGGTCTAAAATAAATTAGACAAAGAGCTTGTTACAGTTTTAGTTCGTCTTTCCGTCAATATGATCAAACCACAAACCCTGTCCGCTCTGTGAACGTCACACTGGTTTTCCTGATCCGTCATTTGTTAGAAAAAATTTGAAAAAAACGTATGTGTCGGAGACAATGATGATTGGAGAGAAGGAAGGCGGTAGTTGAGCTCTATTCTTGCAGATGGTCTGGCTGGGTGTAAGATATGCAACAACCCAATATAGTGATCTCATACAACCCGTGTAAGATGTGCAACAACCCATTATCGTTATGTCATACAACCCGTGTATTAAATTATGGTCGTGGCACTTTCAAAGATACCATGAAACAGCCTGACCGTATACAAACACAGTACCACATTTTTGATAAGAATACAAAGTTAGCTACAGGTAAGAAATAATACAGCCCATCAGTATGCAATCACAGTACCAACAGGTGTTTGATATGAATACAAAGTTAGGTAAGAAATGTTACAGAAACATGTATATGTAGATAGTTACACATGAACTTTATTTGCCAATATATTTAAATAAGGGACTGCGCAATATTTATCAGCAGGACGGGCCGGTGCAAATATGGACAGGGCGAATACTTTTTCATCATGTTCATACAAAACAAGTTTTTTTAAAAGGCTTTTTGTGTGGCGTAAACTTTTTTTGAAAACCTTGGCATTAGCTTAATATATATAATTTAATCAGAGTAACACAAATAAGGGACCGTTCAAAATTTATCTCGGGGAAAAGTGAATGGGGTGAACTTAAGGGCAGTGCAAATACTTTTTTACTGTGTATGTCTTTGTATAAGGCTTATAATCTAGTACGCCAGACGCTCATTATGTCTACTAAAAGACTCTAGTGTGACGCTCGAATCAAGAAAGTTAAGAGGCAAAATAAATTACCAAGTTGAAGAGCGCTGAGGGCCATCACAATTCCGAAAGACTCTGGGGTAGAAAACCTTAATTTTTGTTGAACAATTAAAAGTAACTCATCTGAAATGTGACATAGGATAATAAGTCATACATTAAAAAAAGAAATTCGGAATCACAGATTGTCTTATTCTTAAACTCGTCTGTTTTCTTTTTCTTCAAATCTTTCAGGAGTACATGCAGCTGTCATCCTATATTAAATTATTTAACCATTGTTGGCTTATCTTTATGATAGAAAATAAAACCTTATTTCTAAAATATAATGAATCAAGATAAAAAAGTGAAATATATTTTGATGGATGCTTTTTTTCACTTTGTTTATCATTTTGGGCAATAACTCAGTGAACACAATAAATATATTAATGGCGTTCATTAGCCTTGAACCGGAACTTGACAACATAATTAGCCTTTAATAACGCAAATGTTTCCGGAAATTCTCTAAATCAAATGAACAGTAAATCTACATTTCACATTAAATAATTGCAAGTGAGAACATAATAACATTATGTAACATAAATAAGTAAGTTTGCAGACGACACATATTTCTCCTAACGTTTATTACAGACTCACAAAAGACAGCTGTTATTTTTTTACAGACAATTAGTTCTTATATCAATATATTGCAGTATTTAGGATCATTTGGAAGTTTAAAAGAGAACATTTAATCGAAGAATATAATTATATTTTTAGCAAATTGACTTTTTTGCTTATAAAAATATTACATATGTATTCTTTATTTTGAAACCTAAATCAAGATTTTGAACTAGTTCCCTAACTACTATTAAGGAACTTATTATGAAATTTAAAAAAAAGCCTTGAAATAATAGAATGAATACCTATGGAGTATAAACATCTCTTTTTGATGTTTTAAATAATTCATTTAATGGTTCAATCAATTCAGTTGGAGTTTGTTTCGACTCTCTACACTACACTCTCACAAATTGTTATCAAACAAGCGTTTTCTTGTTTAATCAACATTAAAATAAAATTGCATTTCCTGCAACTTTGATAAAGCCTTCATTGGTAACGAATATAATAATTTGTAAGATTTACTAGAACTGTGAAGGAATTATATAAACTTTGTCCTGGACAACATCTTCATGTAAGTTTTGGAAACAAAGGTTATCGACAGGTTGTAGATGTTTCGATGGCTTACCGATGTGATCATCTCACCACACTTCAAATAAGTATTCTGGAATATTTACCCTTTTCATTACAGAAGAAGACTTTTTAAGAGTTGCAGCAAATAGATATGCAATTAAATTTTTTCAAAGACTATTTTTGTTCAATATGCCAACTTCTTTTAAATAACATTGTGTATGAGTGTAGTGAAGAAAGTCAAATAGTCATGAATTTCAACTAAATTCGAAAGACCATCAAAAGCACGTCATTTATTCAAAACACCCAAAGAGTCTTTTACTTGTTTACGCTTCATAAAGTATTAATCTCATTATTCTTATATGTTTTATTACAAATGATTATAATTAGTTAATTCTAGTAATTCAAAAGTATAAAAAAAAAGCTAAAAAAAACACATAAAAGAAGCAGACAAGTTGATAACACATTTCACGTTTTTTTTTGTGTAGTTTATGTAGCCAAAATTCAAATGTTCAGAGGAGGCTTTAAGCTGAGGTGTGATAATGATACAATTGTTTACTATTTGACACTTAATGTCGTTTGGAAGTTTGGCTGTAGAAATCATTTCACAAGCGGGATATCATTATCCTTATTTTTACGGCCATGTTGTTTAGTAAACTCGTTAAATAAGTTGATATCCATATAAACATTTTGGTACTCTGAAATAAACTCATTTTTGAATGTGATCAATTTACATTGTAGTAGAATCTAAAACAAATTGAAGGTCGCAAGGAGTCCTGTTATTGTTAATATTCTAGTCCTTTGGTCGTTATGGATACTTGTTTCATTTGCAATCGTACCACTTCTCAAATATATCATAAATTTTTCTCACGATTATGGTTATGTATTAAACAAGATTTATAACTTACAACATCTAATACTTGTGTAAGTGATATGCCTAATCTAATGATAACTGGTGTCGTAGCCTGGTACACGGGTCGGGACGATCGGTCGTAATTACGTATAAGTCTGTATAATAATCTTTGTTCCTCGGTCATATCCTCGGGTGCTATCTGGTTCTGTTTCAGAAAGTAGCTGTTGGCGTACATGTCATCAGCTGTTGAAATATAAAATATCAGTGTACTAAGATCTTATTAAGATTAATTTGACTTCAATAGTAATAACCTGTTTACATTGTAACACAAAAGAAAATTGTGTTCTTCTTAATCATAAATAATCTGATATCTACGCAACAGATTAGCATACAGGTTATATAACTACAATCTCAAATCATTCAATGAAGGAAAGACCTGTAAAACAGGATTTTTGTTAAAGTAATCTTGACTTTTGAGGCAGTGCATTTGCAAAACGTCTGGAATTTGTTTACCTACATACATAAAAGTTATACATATATCAAATTCTCTTCATTGTGAAATAAGATGAAACAGTTTGTAACTAGTTTCAATCAATTTTAAAATGAAATGATTTTATATTACAAAGCATTGAATTTGTGTTTCATTATGAATAAAAGTAGATATTTAGTTTGGGCCAATGAGACGTCGATCCTACAACTGATAACAAATACATGGGACTTGCATTTAACATTCTTTTCAGACTTACAAATTATTTTTTGAGAATAGCGTTGTTGTTAATTCCGCTATATTTACCTATCGTTTTGACACTTAATGCCAGTAATTTTCACACATATTCAAAGGTATTTTTTTTCAAATTTCTTTTATGAAGACAACTATCAACGCGTTGTTGTGTTAGCAATATAAGTTTGACTGACCTGGAGCTGAAACGTATCTCATCCTGATGCCTTTAATTGCTTTCAATATTGTATTTGAATTCTTATTGTTGAAAGCCACACCTTGACCTTTAATTGTTCATAACCTTGTCCTTATGTCTTAATTCATAACCGTCTCATTTGCAATTATACCACATTTTTATTTTTTTTATACTGTTATGAAATAAAGATCCCAGAAAATGCAGGTCTGTATATATCATAGGCTTAAGATGGACGTCTTCTTCGGTTATTCATTAAAAACAACATACCTAAATATGGTCGATTATGAAGGGAAACATTGAAATTGATCAACATATGTGATGTGTCTCATTTAAAGAGTATTGTACTTCAAAGAAACAAAGTGATTCGTTGATATGCATCTGAGGTTTATTGTCATATTGCAAGTATGTTATGTTTACAACCAAGACCACTTGAACTATATCCATATTTTAAGTTTATAATTTCTACAATGCATGATCTCTGTTCTCCGACATTAGACATCAATTAATCAATTGATTAATGACAACAAACGGACTGTAAATAAGAAATTTTACTTTAGCTAGAACATGTAGTAAGAAAAAACTAAATAATAAACAAACAAACACAAAACAAAACAAAACAACGAAACAAAAGCAAGTCAAAACAAATAAACTCTACCCAAACCTAAAAAACAAAATGTCACATGAAATATTATCTTCGATTATCTCAACGTTTATTGTGGCAGCAATTTTTGTTTTAAACTGTGAAAAAAACCCGAGAAAATATATATTGTCTTTTATCTTTTTATGGTACTGATTATGAAAAAAACGGTTAGTCAAATCCCACTGTTTGTCTGCCAACACTTTCTTAATCTATATATCTTTCTGAACGGCAGGAGTTACGTAAGAAGATAAGATATTTTGTCAGTCTAAACGCGGAGATGTTCCCATGTCAATTATTATCAAATTTGTCAGACAAATGTTGCTTTTCATTTTTTCGTCCCATCTATTTCGATGAAGAAAATTTTCTTGACAAAAGTAATTTTCAAGAAATTTTTGATTCACAAAAATGATACATTTTGAAAAATATGACTACAAGTAGAATATCTTACATAACAGAATCGATGGATATAATGAAAAAAGTAAATCTCTTGAAGATTGCAGACATCATAATAAAAAGGAATATAAAATATCCTAGGCTTAAAGGATTTCACTTGTATATAATTTGTAAAATAAGGTTAAATATTATAAATACACATTTGTTACATTGACGCATCTATCACAATGAACTAATAAAAGATAACACAGTCATAATAAGGGCTGCATAATGCCTAAAAGGCAACATAGAAATGAATTTTCGGATACAAATCAAAATATTCGACGAAAGAGATAACTTAAATTTTACCATTGAGAACATTCCATATCTACCTAGCAACATTCCATAAAGAACTGCATAATATTAAGCATATATCTACAGTTTGATACGATATATATATATTTGCAGGATTTCCTGTCAGTATCATTGTGCAAGTACTCGGTCACTTTTACAGTAAATAGCTAATTGTAATAATAATTATCATCGAAAGATGTTTCTAATAAAGTGGGCAATACATATGGGCTATTATTTGTGTTTTTTAATATATATATCTGCTGTTTTAGTGCTTTTTCCTAATCTTTTTTATAATTATAATAGTAAAAGATTTAGTAAAATAAAATAAGAAATACCTTATTACACCTGTAGTTAACTTATAACATTCCAAATTGTAATCTTTGGTACAAAGACCCCTTTTTATTTCGATATATATTCTGGGTTTTCATTTTGTACATGCACTTCACATGTACATGTACAACGAAAGAATGAATTCATATTGGTTTTTTCCTCATTTATGATATCCCACTTATTTTAACTGCAGCTGGAGCATTTCATAATGTCATTGTTTCCTAATTATAGTAAGTGATATTTTATAACATAAATGTCAATTGCTATTTAATTCTTTTTCCTTCATTATCAGAGGCCTATTTTTGAATGGAAAACAACAGAAAAACATAACCTATTTCATTTTTGGCAAGAATCTGTTCAAGGGCACATTAACAATTGCCCTTTCCCATTTTTCAAGCCTCTTAAAAATAAGCTGATATATTATGACATTGGCGTTTATTATAAACTTATTTGTAAGTCTCCATTCCAAGTAATGACAATGACAGTCTATCGTTATTTATTCTTAGCACAATTGCTGTAAGGATTTTCTTTGAAATAGTTATAAGTTCGCTTTTAATACATTTTTATTAATCATACTACTTTAAGTTAAGGACTTTTATTGTTGCTTTTTTTGGATGCTGATATTACATCACTTGAAACAAATAAAGCTGTAGAAAAGAATATAAAATATTCATACATAAACGAATATACCGAATATAAATGTCAATTAATTCCATTTTTAGATTACATGTCGTTACATATATTTTCATGGTGTGTCCAAAAATGATTCAAAATGGCTATTTTTTGGCTTAAAATGGAAGCATTACGTAAATGTGTAAAACGTTTTGACAGATTTAGTGTCGAATTTACTTTATAACCTGAATAGACTAACATGATTTTAATAATATACATATAATGATGTGTTCTACTCTGAGTCATTTATAAAAGTACATACTTCAACGAGACAGCAACTATAGGATGCAATAAACATAACAAGATATATATATATACATGTATATATTATAGATGAACAGACGATCTTTAATAACAAATGTCTCAACAATATTCCAAGCTCTGAATTGCCCCGAATTCTAAAACGTCAATCAAGGATCAGCCTTAAGCATTTACTCAAAATGTTTTTCGTTGAATTTTTACATTTTTTGTTCTGCCCAAACCTACAATTAGTTTTGCCTTTAAACTTTCAAGGTTTCGTGCATTCGAGGAATACATTTTGAAACGGATGGACGACTTCAAACTAGAATCTATGACAATCGAGATGATTTTAACTTTCCAAATGTCATTTCCCATTTCTCAGCTGTAAAAATGTTATCGGTACCAAGTTTTATTGCACCAGATGCGCATGTCGACACTCTGCTCCATCGAATGTCCTTTAACTATCTAAATTAAGACATAACGCACGTGCATGTTCACATCATTCTGACTTTATTAAAATGGGTGTGCTTCTTACACAAACACTACTCTAATAGAGTTATTACGAATAACGACTGAAATCGACACTACATAAATTGTATGGTCACTATCACAAATTGGTTGACCGATACCATGTGTCAGTATCTAAACTTACTACCACACTAGCGACATATTTTTGCGGTCTTAGATCTTTGGATACCAGTATAATTGTATGATCTGCAATTTACCGATTGTGTCCAATTACCGATTGTGAAGAAAGATAAGAAGTTAGCAATATCCTTTAACTCTACGTTCCGCTATATAGATGATGTTCTCTCACTAAATAATACAAAATTTGGTGACTATGTTGAACGAATCTATCCCATCGAACTAGAGATAAAGGATACTACAGATACAGTTAAGTCTGCCTCATATCTTGACTTACATCTAGAAATTGACAATGAGGGTCGGTTGAAAACAAAACTTTACGACAAAAGAGATGATTTCAGCTTCCCAATTGTGAACTTTCCATTTCTATGTAGCAACATTCCAGCAGCGCCTGCATACGGAGTATATATCTCCCAATTGATACGATATTCCCGAGCTTGTGTTTCCTATCATGATTTCCTTGATAGAGGATTGCTGCTCACAAGGAAGCTATTAAGCCAAGAGTTCCAAATGGTGAAGTTGAAATCATCCCTTCATAAATTTTACGGACGCCATCACGAGTTGGTTGACAGTTATGGAATAACCGTTTCACAGATGATATCAGATATGTTCCTTATGTCGTAACTACAATGCCCTTCCCTTTTCATAAATGTGACTTACCGAATTGGACTATTTACCGGATTTGTAATAACATAAGCAACACGACGGGTGCCACATGTGGAGCAGGATCTGCTTACCCTTCCGGAGCACCTGAGATCACCCCCAGTTTTTGGTGGGGTTCGTGTTGCTTAGTCTTTAGTTTTCTATGTTGTGTCATCTGTACTATTATTTGTCTGTTTGTCTTTATTTTTGGCCATGGCGTTATCAGTTTGTTTTCGATCTATGAGTTTGACTGTCCCTCTGGTATCTTTCGTCCCTCTTTTGTGACATTTTGACAAATATAAAATAACATGACGGGTAATCCATGCTTGGCAGGAGACGCGCACGCTGTCGACGCAACCGATCTCGCTCCTTTTGTGGTTCATGCTATTCCCTCAGCTTTTGTGTGTTGCCTTCCATTGTTTATTCCTAATCGATTAATGAGATTTAGGTTTTACTTTTACCTATAGGTTGAGCAAAAAATTCATATTTAAGTCATAATGAGTCATTTAACTACATTATATAAATATATAATAGCATACCAACTAAATACTACTTATACTTATTAGAAGTATGTGTTTTGAGAGAAAAAACATTTTTTTTCTAAGAACTTCAAACACGTGCATTCAACGATTTATTAACTGAGTCAAGGTATAATGGCTACACCGTGTGTAAATGAGATATAGATTTATACTGACAACTAAAATTATATGACATAAAACTATTTAATGGTTCGACAATTTAACCACAAAATAATCTCAAGATGTCACTTTTACTGGTTATAAGAGCATAACATCGCTACCTATATATACATATCTGTATCTGTTGGGTGCTGTAAAATCTACTCTAGCGCGTCTGTGTATTGAAGCTAATTATGACTCTAGTATAATATCAATCTATTAGGTGTAGATAATCACATACATTTGCGTGTATACCTATTTTGTTAATCATGGTGTCTTTTAAAGCATATATTTGATCTTGTCATCTAAAGAAGATATCGTATCTAAAAACGAAATTAAATGTTCAAGAATCCTGACATGAAATCATTGCACATTGCTTATTTGCAGACTAAAACAGAGACAGAAAATATCTAGAAGGCAATAAAAACAACCACGAGTCAAAATGCATACATCAACATCGCAAAAAATAATATAAGAAAATGTATCCTACATTTTTGTATTTAATAACATTTACAGTATACCAATTTTACTGCACCAGATGCACATTTCAACAATTAATGTCAAACTCTGATCAGTGAAGCTCGTGGCCAAAATTAAATATTTCAAAATCAATGCTATCTGTGAAATCTTTGACCTTAACACATTCGTATGCCTTCATTTACTGGTAAACTAAATTCAAATACTGAATAATTGTAGCCCAAGGATTCAGACCGACCGTTTGTTATCTACAAATTAAGTACTTTTAGTGTAGTATGACCAAATCACGTCGTTCTTCTACAGTGTAATAATCTCAATGCATGATACGGCTTTCTTTTTATAAATATGAAAAAGGAAAATGGAACAAAATACATTTTAATGTTGTGCGTCTGAAGCTTTTTTCTAGATTAACTTCATCATAAACGCTCAAACCAAAAATAAAATGAAAGTCAAGGATGTATAAATAAAATTGTATTCCGATGGATTTTGCTTTTAGATCATAATAAAAATTTCTAATGAATTATGAATACTAGAATAATCTACACTATAATTTTAGAATAAATTGATATATTGTAGTGGTATCACGAATCGATTGTTACTATTTTGTAGTTTGCTTTTGATATGATTTCCAAAAATAAAGAGTACTAGTATTTCATACGATTTATTTATTCATACAATTTCAAAGAAGATTTGATATATGTATACATTTGTGAAGACAGAGAATAAAATTTAATTTCATCATTGTCATAACTATATGTAACATGACGTCTATAAAACTGTAAAAAATAAAATTGATTAGTAAATTGTATTTACAGTGTTGCATCAACATTTTCATGTTACAGTACTGAAAGCAAGGAACACTCTGATCGGAAACTGAATATAAGGCATTGCAATGATATTTCTTCATGTTAGTCAGAGAGTATATACAAAATCTGTCTCAATGGGTAAGTCCAGAGCAAATATTGATGAAAATTTGGAATCAAATATGACAGAATGTAAATATTGAATGCATTTACATTGTAGGTTATGATTAACACGACAAAAAAACTAAACAAATTAACCTTTAAACTATGTTAACTTGACAAAAATGGCCAATGTGAGATCTTGACATCTCTTGGTACGTGTTTTGACATTTGTCGCCTGTTATCAATTTACATTTTTGCAAACTTCTCTGAAACTACATGCTCAATTTCAATCCAACTTGGGGGAATATCGAATGTAAATCATTTGATAAACCGAAAAACATGACCATCACGATAGTATTGATAGGTACATTTTCTGTTTTTCTCATCTTACAAGGTCGGATCTTTTGTATTCAAATGAGCAATTATCATTTCCCCTGAAACTACAAATTATCACATTCCATTCAGATCAGGTATAACATTGGTCGCTAAAAACATATTTTTTATTCTGATTGGCTAATATTCAAAGTTTTTCTTAGAAACTTGAGTAGTGAACTCTTTACAAACTTTAAAAAACGATAATGTTTTGAAAACCCTTCTTTGAAAGTTTCATTTCATATTGATCAAATATTACACATGGCGGCAATAACGAAATATATATAATTGTAAGTTCATATAAAAAATAAGGAGATGTGGTATGATTGCAAATGCGACAAATATCCACCTAACTTCAAATAAAGTGCATGTAAGCAATTATAGGCACCCGTGTGGCCTTCAACAATGAGAAAAAAACCATACCGTATAGTCGGCTATAAAAGGCCCCGACATGAAAAATATGAAACAATTCAATTGAGAAAATTAACGGCCTAGTTTATAACAAAACGAAAACAAATATGATAGACATAAACCAACGACAACCATTAAACTACAGGTTCATGACTTGGGGCAGGCAAATACAGAATGTGGCGGGGTTAAACATGTTTGTTAGCGCTCAACTCTCCCCCTAAACCCATATTGTTAATACAATTTCATCTCCGCTTTGAAACTACAAAAACTACAAAAACAGTTGTAATCAAGCCTGTCAGCAGTAATCTAAAGAAAAAAATCTTTGAAGAAACATTATGGTTCTGTTGGCAAATGAAAAAAAATATCAAAACAATACATACGAATCAGATGAGACATAGATTCGTGTGAGTGGTACATGCACTTTAGTGCCTGTAGTTTGTTAACAATAATTCATCATGGTTTTAATTTCTACATTTCTAAAATGCCAACTATTTAATTAACCTATAAGTGATTCGTCTGAACAATGATAATTTAAGAGCATTAATTTCCGATTCTCTAAACATTCTTAGATGCTGCACGGAACTAACAATAGTACATTTAAAATGAAATAGACAAGTTGCCTCCGAAAAGTAAGAAACATCTTAAGATAAAAATTTATGACATCCGAAACGTTAGCGATTGTGTTGAAAAAGGAGCACATTAATTCTAAGAATTCGTTGAGGTCTATATTGCTTATACATGGGTATATTGAACAAAACAGCTAGTATGTAGAAATAGGTTTGAATATTGATCCCTGTAGAAATGTAACAAAAATA
Source organism: Mytilus californianus (assembly GCF_021869535.1). Classification (NCBI taxonomy): domain Eukaryota; kingdom Metazoa; phylum Mollusca; class Bivalvia; order Mytilida; family Mytilidae; genus Mytilus; species Mytilus californianus. The sequence continues at coordinate 21,473,748 of NW_026262679.1, read as the reverse complement.
TTTTACTGATTGTAAAAAACACATAGTAATTTCCCGTTTCTCTATTTCAATTTGTTTCAGGAAATGATATAATAGGGATATCAGTAAATTTGAGGATTTTTCTATACATAATTGTCAAGAATCTTTACATGTATTTGTGTTTTTGTCGCGTATCCTACTAATATTGTAGACTTCAGCTATCAGTTGAATTAATATACGTTCTTTTGTCTACCTTTTCATCTTCGCTAGCCAAGGGTTACGATCCACTTTCCTCCTCTCCACCCTTGGCAGATTAAGCCAACATTTGTGATAACAATGTTGCGCCATCTATCGGTAGATTAAAGGAACGCCCATTCCTAATACATTATTCTTGACCAATGGTAACACTTGAACTCTTCAATTTGGAGGTAAAAACACGGTAACGTCTAGATTCTACACACTTGGTAAAGCAGGAAACGAAAATATACGTTTATCATTAATGCATTTGTGCAAGAAACATTCACAGGAACTTCTATTAGTTGATTAAAAACATTTAAATTGTCACTAAGTATAGTCGTATGTTTAGGGATGTAAAGACTTGTTGCACAATAAGCACGTGGCAATTGTTTACATACACTTTCTACATTTACACGTGATCATGTTATAGGCGCTTTTTGATTGGATGCAGTGAGTTTCGACTGCAACCAATGAAAATTATTACCTTGTGTCTCAGACATTATATGTCAATCCGTCAAGAGTGAAGAGGAGGGAAGTGGATCGTAACCCTTGGCTAGCGAAGATGCTACCTTTTGTGTACCCACTGATTGTGAAAAAGAACCCGGAGGATTGAGCTTTTAAAAGCTAATTTTATCTAGTGAAATATAAGAATGCCTGTCCTTTATTAAGAAACGTGTTATCTTATGGAAAAAAATGACGTTGAAATCAGATCTTGCGTAGTAGAATACGAATAACATGTGACTAGAGATTGATATACATGGAAGGTATATGTCTATTGCTGGATATCGTATATTGCCATCAAGATGGATGTTTTATCTAGTTTTACTCGGTCAAATCATCTGCTGGTCGAATGTTTCATTGTAGAATAGACGAGTGAGAAATTCCATTTTATTGCCAAATAAATGAATGAATTCTGTACTGCTATAATTGGATTGTATATATCAGGACAGCTACTGCATGCAAGAGCATACAATATTCAAATACATAATGAAACCAAATTTGAAGTTTTGCGCTGATTTAGTTATACATAATGAGGCAATAACTATCTTGACATGGACAAGTTCTGATGCGTATTTCCCGCTTGACTCCATTATGACATAATCACTGTAAAGTTATAGAACATATTTTAGAAAATTTGAAATAAATGATGTTTAGCTTAAACATATCTTATTGCAAAATTCACAAAAAAAAATCGGACACAACATACTCAAACCTACGAAGGTGTATGTGTCAGATCCTCTGTCACAATTATGTCGCAAATTGACCTGTATCAAATCTAACAAGCAATATAATATTAAAGATTTCTCTGGATTGAACTTGTACTATTAGTCATTCCCATGACACGGCTTCATTAACCTGTATTCTAGAATGTAAAGTTTTAATATTGACAGAGGAGAATCTGTTAAATGACTTCTTAATGAAAATGCATATCCGATTCCCAAGTTGTTAGTTTGTTTGAGAGGCATAACCTCTTTTAACCTGAAAGATATTCCGTGGTATAAATAATTGTAATATTTCTTACATTTAAAAGAGAATAGTACAATCGGTACGTGACACCCTCATGCAAAAGATGTATACTTTGATATATTCTATTGCATTCGTTTTTATGAATTTTCATATCCGGTGCATCTGGCCAATTATAACATTATTTACCTTGCTTTCTATGAGTTTAATATTACGGGTTTTTGGTTGTTCCGAATCCTAAGGCAAAATCATTGCTTGTTGTGTGTTAATCTAATTATGGCAATTTCAATTCCTCTTGGGTCTCGAGGAAGACCATTTAATATTCTGGCAAAAACAGGGGCCGGGGCTTTATTTTTCAGGATTGAATATTCATTCGCATCTGATCTACACATGATTAATTTATGTCCACTCTTGTATACCACTGTTTCCTGTATTTTGTGTTGCAAAATAATAATTTTCATCTTGTTTTGGGCCAGATATTTTATGTTCAGGTCTTACCAGGCCAAGTCATTCATTTTCAAAATCCCTTCCACTCCCCCAGAAAATAAAAATGTCGTCCCCTTAACAAGAGTATCAATCACCCAGTACAGTATTACAATGTACGTTAATATTATTTTCATCGCATTTTATACATAAATGTATTATCAACTCTAACATTTTGTATGGTTTTTTTTTTAAACAAAATATGCAATTATGTAATGTTAAGTTAACTTAAGCAGGTTTTGATTATTCTTAAATAGATTGTATAGATGTAGATCATCAAGAAATGACCATTGATTGTATTTGTTTTCTTATTCTACGTTTCTCTATTATTACAGTTGTTGAAAACGCAACCGTATATGCTAACCATTCTGGTGTTCTTTAAATCGTTTCGGTTTTTAAAGAGTATAGCTTTGTTTTCAGTTTTATTGTTTTAAAAGTAAGGATATGTGGTATGATTGCAAAAGAGACAATAGTCCACAACAACCAAAGAACGCAGATGTAAACTAAAGTTTGCTGTACGAACTTCAAAAATGATTAACAACCCATACTATATAGTAAGCTATAAAAATCCCGCCATGTTAAAATGTGAAACAATTTAAAAGAGAAAATCAACGACTTGGTTTATGCTTTAAACAACAAAAGAAAAACTAATCAGGCAAACAGCAACTAATGACAACCACTGCAATATTGGATCCTGACTTCGAACAGTCACATGATACATCAGAAATACCTCTTTAAAAGATGGAAGCTTTAATCATATGTTGAGTATTAATTTAAAATGATTAGGAAAGCAGTCTGAAATAATGTTTAATAGGAGTAGAGCTGAGTATTTTCCTTTGGATACAAACCAGCTCATTCTAGTTACAAATGTTCTTCAATACCAGATTTTACAAAATCTACAATATTATTCTTTTTTTTTTTTAAGTTAATGTCCATTCAGCATAACATTGAAATTATATTGATCAAAGTTACATTGTTAGGAAATCGTTTTAGTTTACAATGTACAACAGTCATCTCTCATATTCCAATTCCTGTAGGTGACAACCCTCCTGATTTTAACCCGGTGAATGAAACATAACATGGAGATACAGGTCAAAACTCTTGTTTAACCCATTGTTTTATTGTAATCTATTTGTTATTTGACACTTTGTTTTCAGTATATGATTAACGTTAATAAAGAAAACAAGACACTAACGCTAAGTAAAAACTAACGTTTAATTGTATTCCGAAATTTTTATAGATAGTGATCTTTTCTTTTTAAACTGAAGGTGCTCAGATTGGCAAAGAATTTGTTGATTTAAAAACTAATCATTAAATTGATGTACAAAAATATCTTACAATTAAAATTCATTATCTTGATTGATTTGACCTTAGTCCTTTATCTCCGTGTTTGCAAATATACAATTGCTTGTTTGTTTGCACTATAGACATTTCTATGGAACAAAGCCTCAATCTGAGTAAGCATCTTCGGTTCATTGTGAAATTGTTGGATTGATTTGCAAAAGTACAATTCTATCAAAGATCTAGTGTCTAAAAACAATATCTTTCATTTTATTTTTGTATATATTCTAAAGTTCCGCTTGAACCTGAAAAAAATCGTCATATCTTTATTAAACTGCTGCTGCAAAGGGAATACAGTTTTACAATATTTTGAAAATAATAATTATTATTGCAAATATTTGATTTGATAAATTTGAAAAGCATTGGTAAATAAAAACTTCAATACAGCATTGTTGTCCATCATCGTAGTCCTAATCTTCAAAATATTTAGATATATCCTTTTTATACACTTTCAAGTAAAAATCGAATGCTTACATTTACGATGTAGGACATACAGAGTATTGATACATAATATATATGAAGATCAATCATAACACATTTCTGTCGGACTAATAGCACTCTTTCCCTTGACATATAAGTGATGAATTTAAGCATTAACACAACTATCATTCATATTTTGTTTCTGAATCACTGATTTTTCCACAATAACAATATATAACATGCCAATTTATTTTTCGAAAAACAACTTTAGTTTTTCAGTAATGTACTGACGTCTTTGATTAAACAAACCTTAAAAAGACGAGTAAAACCTGTTTATTATTACCTTTAGGAAACACCTTATAATTAAATCTAAGTATTGCTTTTTGTCGTCTTGCAATTTTAGAGTAAAAGCTTCGTTTCCGAAAGAACAAAAATATTGTAATATTAATTTGTTTTATTGAACACAGTCAGGCAAAACTAACGAGGTAATCAAACATGCATCGCCTTGCGGAAATACAATACCAGAAAAGTAGAACACAACTTGTCGTTTTTTTATTGTAGAAAGCCAAATTAATCCTTTAAATTACTTTAATTCACATTGTGAAGGTAAGTTTACAGTGAATAGTGAAACCTGATTATTTACAAAATAAAGACAATAACTATGGAACTATAAAAAAAATCATGATTTGAAGATAGACAGACATTACCATGACCAAAAGAACAGATTAAAAGAGTAAATATAAAAATTCACAACATTCGCACATAACTAAAGACTTAGCAAAACCAGAACCAGGAATGAACTGAGGCGTAAGCTACATTTAAGCTTGTTTCAACAATACCGCCTCAAAACAGAAATACATATGCACGTTCATTTTTGTACTCTATGTTGTTCCACTACTCGAGTTAAAAGAGGGTATACGTACTAAATTATAAACCTGGTATCTTTGAGTGTTTTTATATCTCAGAAAAACTAGTTTAACTCCTTAATATATTGATATGCCTTCTGGAAGGTCAGGAACCTCGGTCGCAGTTTTCTATTGGTGTATCATATTTTTTTCGTCTTTTAGGGATTTTGTTGTTAATGACAAACTTTGGTATCGTTCACCTCTCTTGTTAGTTTCTGTTTAAAATTACATTTGATGTAAAGTTAAACATAATGTTAGAGAATTATTTTTGATGTTGAAACAACGTTTCCACCAATGAAATATGGATAGAACATTATCTATTGATGTTTCTTGATTTTGTGCATTTCCCCGTATATTAAGCAAATTTAAAGTAGTTCCCTCAAAATTTATTTTCATTGGCCAAATATGGATCTTAATAACCGTTTTCTTTTCCAAAAAATATAGTAAGAATTTAAAAACCGATGTAATCATCTGTTTACACAATAATAAACTTATACCTCAAACTGAGCGTTGATATGGTTGTTATTGCTGATTGATTTCTTGATTAATACATCATATCATGTAGTAAATTTTATATGCATACTGAGAACGATTATATTCTTATTCATATGAATATACCTGTATTTAACTATACTGAAACGTTGGGTCAGATCATAGTGTGTATCCAAGGTTTCTAGCTAAGGCTTCTATTTTTAATTGAAATTGGATTAGGTGATATGCAGCTTTGAAATCGTTACACGTTTTGTAATTTATATCAAACGAAGTACAGAATATTAAATAAATTGATAAATGAATATTATAAAGTATAACATGTTCGATGAGCATATGTTATATGTGGATTACATATATACGGTGAGGTTTGTGACGTAATTTATATCGCATGCGTAAGGATATAAGAGGCAACAGTAGTTTTCCGATGATCTATTCTCATAAATCCAATAAGAAAACAAAAATCAAGGTTGAATAACAATATAAAAAACTCATCATATATACCAGGCTCCAAAAGCCATTGCTCTTGCTCTGGTAGAGGGGTATTCGTAATATTGTGTTGAATGTACAATTACACAGTCATGTCCATATGTGTACTCAGACTATTTCAACAATAGCGTTAAATTTCAAATTAGTCAAATTGTAAATGAACTCACAAAAGATTCTACATTTATAAGCTTTGTTTTGCCTTTGCGTTAATTCACTGATTGATGAACTGATATATATTAAAACAAAAAGGAGAAACTAGCTTAATATCGACCAGATTACGACAAAACAACTCAAGTCAACCAAAATAAATATATGTATCTCACCGTTCTAACTTAAACGATGGGAAGTAAATACATCGTATGGTAAGTGTTAAGACTTTAAAATGTGAGATCTATCAATGATGACGTAAATGCGTCTTTTGACAGTTGAGAGAAACTGAAATATTTTTACGACCGATCAATTCGTGATAGTAAATATAGAATTGTGTAAGCGGTCCATATATTATTTGAACAATTTTTCAATTATATTATACTTCCTGTTTATCTGCTCAACTAACAAACAGTAGTTCAAATATTCTTTAAAATTGTCAATAGTGATTGTGAGTTCAAACACATTAATCCACAATAAAAATTATCAAATTATCAAATTCATAAACGATTCGAAAAGAATTTTTTGATTCTGTCTATAAAAGCTACAGCGACGCAGATGTTTATTACATAAATAGGATTACTTAATCTGCTGATGAGAAAATAAAGCATATAGAAAATACATATTTCAACAATACGCATCTGTTAAAATATCATACATGTATTTTTAAAAATACCCCTCAGACATAGCCGACTAGTGTTGTGCTCCTATGAAACATAATTCATTCAGACCCTTCTAAAGACAAAAAGAAAAAAAAACATCTTGCAAACATTTCAACTATTCTACTAGTATCTGCGACAAACAATGATGCTTTCAATTATCCAATTGTAAACTTTCCATTACTCAGCATTTACATACCCTCTGCTTTATCGTATGGCGTATGGCGTTTACATATCTCACAAAAACTACTCAAACAGAGTTATGAGGAAGAACGACTGAAGTCGACTCTACATACATTTATGGACCCCTTCACAAATCGATTGATCGTCACGATGTGTCTGTGTCACTACTCACTAGCGACATTTTTCGCGGTGTTTCCAGAAAAAATCGTCTGATCTGTATATTTTCCGATTGTGTCCAATGTCCAATTCTTGATTGTGACATTTTGACTAATTGAACATTCGCTTGGCCGCGGGTGATGCATGTATATTTGCTTTGTTTGACTTATGAATATTTATATTTAGTACTGCTCCATAATATTCATTATATATTTCATTGACCTCGAAAATTAGACCACATCATCATGTTATATAAAATTTCCTTCTGATCAGTAAGAAATATAAACTTATTAGAAAAACGATTCGCGTGAGGAAGTTCTATGAATGTGTTTAAAATTTTTTCATCTTAAAAACTGTTTTCAAATTGGTTAATCTAATAGAATACTAAAACCTACTATGGTAATAATGCCCTATAAATTCTAAGAGATATGATGTAATAAAAAACAAAACTGATTTGACAGATTGAAATATTACCCAGTAAACTGAAAGATGAAACCTAACTTTGCGAAGAAGAAAATTCTTTTTCAGTCTTAAGTTGAACTTCCACTTGATAAAATCCTTAAAATTAGAAACGAGTAACGATAAAACATAATCGGTACATACATTGTTATGATATAGACCTTTGTACAATTGTGTAGGTAAATCTTGTAGAGATATAACAGACACATGTAAAACAAAATTATATAAACTATAAAACTAAGGTCTTTTATTTTTTTGATTTCCCCAAACCCCAAAATAAAAAAAAAATTAAAAAAAAACACACACAAAAAAACACAAAAAAAAAAACGGTTTATTTTGGAGGTTGTAAATTTCAGTGTATTTTTTTATTAGCGGGTTCCCGACATCCTTCATAAGAATTGATTAAGCATGGAACAACAATGGCAAATTATTTCATGAGACCACATCAATTTATTACAACAGATGAGATTTCAATGGTGTGATAACTCATCAAAGATACCAAGCTTCCAATTCTGCACATCAGAATCGCGTTCTGTCTTTACAAGACTCATTGGTGACGCTCAAATCAAAATAGTTCAAAGGCAAAAACACGGAAGACGCAAAATTCCAACAAAAGTTTTGACAATACGGGTAAGGTTATCTATCCCTCCGTGAAATTGTTTTAGTATTTCGAACAATTCAAAGTTTCGTAAACAGAAAATTTATAGAAATGATCGATCAATGATATTTCAAACAGAACCTCTGACCAATGGGCTAATGACAGCCTCAAGGACGACCCCACCAACCCACCAGTGTGACACATATTCAGAGATGGGAATCCATTCATGATGTATCAGTTAGATGATAATCGTGCTGTTGTCTTTTTTGATAATCGTGCTGTTTTGTTGTTTTTTTTTGATAATCGTGCTATTGTATATTTGTTCTATAATTTCTATTAATTTGACCTCAATATGATTAATTTTTTTTACTGGTGGAATTTAAAATGTCAGGAATTAAACGCGCAAACGACGAAAGACAGCCAGTTGCATGACAAAAAACAACAATCAACAAATATCTACATTGAAAGATTGACCAACTGGAACCTTATCAAAAGCCGGAGTTAACTCAGGAACTCCGATAGGGAACTTTGTTCCTTCTCTATCCGTTGCACATGCAAATGATAGGTAAAACCGCAGAAGATAAGTCGCATTCGGTTATTAAATTAACTAAGAAGGCTAACTGAGGACACTGGCTACGATTAATATAAGTGACACAGAAACTCCATAACAATTAACTAAATAATAATTACGTCTATTCAACCTAAATGATTATTAACCTTAGGTTAACTATTAAAGCCTTTCAAGAAGCTATTATCTGACATGAAATTCCTGCGTTCTTATCAACTAGATGAGATATACATCAAATGCTGGTGATGCTATAATTTTGCATCCGAAAAATTTATAGCTCCCTATGGTAATATTGAGGTCGACTCTTTTATGATAAAATTTAGTTTTTAACCGACTTTTACTGTCAATTATATGCGTTCGCCAAACTAAAAAGATGCAATCCGATGTCATAGAATAGAAAAAAAGTATATTGGGTATCCATCCATGACACAAATTCAGTTTATGCGCAGCAAAACACACAAACAGCAAATGAGCAGGACTTCAGTTGCTGGTCTTCATCTCAAGGTCATAATTAGGCATTCTATGTTGTTTAAATTAAGGATTACACGTACAAGATATCTTGTTCTACGGTAGCATCAAACTTATTATCAGTAAAAAGTGTGATAAACCATACAAGATATATCCCTTTGATAATATTTTATCTTTTTTAACCACAGAGCGTTTGAATTTGACTTTTAAAGCAATTCTATTAATGGTCTCATTGCGTCTTCGAAATTCTATTTCTGATTCTTACTCATCCAAATTGGAGCAAAAAATAGCAATAGTCCGCCTAGAACCAAGCACTCATACAAGACATAAAGCTTCGGTAATCGAGTTTCTATCTTAATTGTGCAATGAAATAAAAATTACATAAATTTTGTGTATCCGAAACGCTTCTCTGGACTTAACTATCAATAACTTTTCTAGAAATTATAACTTCATGCGCAATGCATTAACTTATTTGAACTTATCAGAGCTAATGTCATTTCAGTAATCAATCAGTCTTAGAATAAGATTTGTACAGATGGCAAATTTTAGTCATACCTCCAGCAGGTATCTAACTGTTTTTTTGAAAGATTTACCTTCAACTGTGACTGGTGCATCAATTTGTACATAGACCCAGCGCCCTACTTCACTCAACGTGATTCTACTAATATGAAAATGATAAATGAATTAATTTATTCTAATGAAACCCCAAATATTCTCTCTCTCTCTCTCTCTCTCTCTCTCTCTCTCTCTCTCTCTCTCTCTTTGGGCAACTATAATTAACCGAGGACGATGAGAATTTCATATCAATCACTCAAATCACACATTTAACAAACAAATGATATTCAAGATAGTAGAAGTGTAAGCTTACTTTATCTAAAAACTTTTTATAACGATTTATAAAAGTGTATCTTCTCTTGGGATACAATTGGCACTACTCAAAGTTCCTGAATAGCTTATTCAGTAGAAATGACAATACAAATAAAAATATGACGCCTTTCCCTCAAAGAAGTCTTACAATACCAATAATACCCCATTATATATTCAAAAAATACGCAGCAAAATGTCTGCAAGTCATGATATGAAATGTGTCAGATCACGTTACAGCTCTGGTATTAAAACGGACACATTATTGAATACCTATCACCAATTGACATCAACTTTGCCCGATCTTTACGGAGCAATTGTTATTTGATTGATTCTGTAATATGGAAAGGAAGCAATAAGGCGTAAAAGGAGATGTTAAAATCGGTGTAGAATCAAACGATATAATGCATGGCTTCATACTGTTCTTAATTGTTCATTACACGTGAGGATTCACATCATCTTCAGTTTCGGCTTACTTATGTCGCTAGTATCTTCACAACGTCTAACGTAATTAATAACCAATGTCGTCCTGGCTACAGGGAAGAACTAAAGAAGCCAATAATTTGTGTAATAAGGTACTCGATGACTTTATTTGTTTCAATTCAACCTGTTAATATTTTGGATCCCATTTGATACATTGTCAATATATATTGTATTGTGACTGACGAAAATAATTGTTCCTTGCATTTGATTGAACATTAACAGAAAATCTATGCAATTCATACGTCCTGGATTATTTAAATTTAAACTCCATTTCTTAACTCATCAAGCTCAAGCATGCAGACATAAACTTTTAATATCTAACAAAACGTTGTTTATGTCAAATGTAAATTAAAACGGGAAAGGTTGAAATCCGCAAAAAGACCTTAACCCCGTCACCAATTCATGTCAAGAAACTCGTCAGTGGATGACGCCTGTTATATGGTAAGTATTTAGGGTTAATTTTAGTTTTGGGTGTTGATTATTGGTCTTTAATAGGTTTATTTAATTCATTCTTGAATACTGCAACGCCCTTTAGATGTTTTCTGGTTATTGTGTCGTTGTATTATTTTATCACTGCTGTTTGTCTATCATGTCTATGGTTTGTGTCAATGAGGGGGCAAACGGTTATCATGTATATGTATTTTATTGACGATGTGACTGGAGGAAGTTAGGAATAAAAATAATCTATTATTCATTATTTCGATAATGATAAACGTTGAGGTGTTTTTTAACAAACGCGTTCATTGATTTTGTTCATATACTCTAAATTTAGTTAGAAAATGTTATTTTAACCTTTTGAGTTTTGCAATATACAGTGTTATAGTAAACAACAGACACATTATATGTTGTTTCGTATTTGTCTCATCCAAACAAAACATATATAAGTTGAGTATAACTTCATTACTCCTGTTAGGGAGTTCCGATTGATGAAACAATACGATATATCATTCTGATCTCTCTAATTAAGTAACAAACATTTGGCTTCTGACCATACACAACTAACAATAGAGCTGTATCTTAATAAAATCAATGTTAGAAACTAAGCATGTATGATTGATTATAAAAAAACATTATAGATAATTAATAATAATCGTTCAAACAAATATGAAAAAAAAATCCTACAGTAAGGCAAATAGAGAATTGTAAACTGACAATTAGTCTAGGTTTTATTTCTTTACTCTATTGTTTATCGGCACATTAAAATGTTCAGTACGTTGTGTCAATATAAAGCAAAAAAAAATCCCATAAGCAGGTATTAAGAAAATTGAGTTTGCAACAATTTTGTAGAATATATTAATGATATTTTTGTATTGATATTCCACATGAATACCCGAATATTAAAGCAATTTCGTCTCTTGAATAATGTTTTAATCATGTAACTCTGTAACAGGTATACGACATTTATCCTTAGAACATATTCGTTTCTGTAATTTTTAAATCTGTATTTGTGTCAAGACAATCAATGGGGTGCATACGATACCAACGTTATTATTTTGGTAGGTTTTTTTTTATTCTAAAATATAAAATGAAAACAAAAATATTGATTTAATATATATTATAATTTGATTATACTATTAAGGATAAGGTTTTTAAAGTTATGACTCAAAATGTTTACATGGGACTTTGCATGATAAATAATAACTCCGTCTATTTACCAAAATAATTTTCATAACATGTTCGGGGTCTTTTACAAGCTTTTGCTGAACTGCCAATCATTTAAAAAAGTAAGAAAATACGTTTCATATAGGGACATAAAAAATAAAAAATTCGAAAGATAGGACATGCAACAATTAGATAAAAAAAGGACAAAATAAACAACTCGCCTAAACATAGACAGAAAACTACATGAACTTTCCAGCAACACACATGCCATCAATAATCATCGACAACTCTGCTGCTCATAGAGAGTAAGACAAACTCATTATAGAGTTCGAAAAAGATTGTGATTAACATTAAGAAATGTTTTCCCCTGATTTATATTCCTCGTTTTATTTTCAAATGGAAGGAACTTAATATTAGATCTTATTTTTAATTTTAGAATAAAGAATTGCATGTTAGCTAAGATATGGTACGTCAATAAGTTAAAAAGAAAAAAAAGAAATATGACGGATGAGGACCGTGCGTTATGTTGCTGCCTGTTTTTGTTAGGTGTAAATATCCCTTTATGTTTGGTAAATTATTTATTTATTTATTTTGTTGTTAACTTGTCAAAATATTTTTATTTCAATCCTTGTTTTACATATCTTTGAAGTCATATAAAACGAGTTTCTTGTAATAATAATGTTATCGATATTATTGAACCATTCCATGCATATATACTAAACAAAGTTCTGTATGCATGTTTTTGATGTTGTTTTTTTCCCCTTGTTTATTACGAATTATAACGCATTATAGACAAATAATATTTCATTTAGGGAATGTTGATCGCAAGCTAATTAACTTTCAACTTTGTTACCTAAGATTACTGCAATTACAAACAAACAGCACGTAGAGCACGTGAAAAATAAGCGAATTGATAGAGCCATGATATTTTTTTATATACTTTCTATGCGTTCCTAATTGTTGATACATTTTTATTTAACAGTTGTTAATTGATTTGGTGTATTTGATTTTTTCTTAAAGAATCAGTTATTATAATTATCTTTTTATTTCCAGTTTACGTTTGTTTACATTCTTTCGTCACGATTATCTCCCTCGCACTTGCGCTGTGCGGTGGCCGAAGTTTTAACGAGAGGTCTCGTTGCAAAGGTGACTGCATACAGAAAAATATCAATAAGACAACAATTTATTAGCAATACATTTATGAAGATTTTGATAATACAAATGATCTTATTTTATTAGAAAGTTCACGTACACTTGTTTTATAGTAAAAGCTAGTCATTCAAGTATATAAAACTTATCTAACTTTTTTTTTTAAATTTGAAGTTTCATATTCCTTTGATTTACGATTCTATTAAATTTTCATATTTTCAATTCATCTACATGTTTTAGGATTTTTTGTTATCTTAACTCCATAAAACACCTTATGGTAAAAATAAAATACATTAAATGTCAACAAAAGTGAAAACCAGGGTCATTGTGCGAGACCCTTATGGGTAGTCAATGCCGTTATACATCCACATACGTACTAGTAAAAGTGGTTATGCGTAAAACATTGGCTAATGTGTTAATAAATACTAAACAGGAAAAACAATGGAGAAGAGAAATAATAGTCGTTTTGTTAAGATCGTACTCCCATTGACTATAAAGTATATTTGCTGGAAGACTTGAGTATTGTACCACGTGAATAAGTTCATTGACACGCGTTTCCCGTTGTTTTCTTAAAAATATGTAAGATATAGCTGATTTTTTTTCCATTAAGAAACCTTTTAGATACGACAGTAAATTTATATCAATATTTAACTAATATGTCATTTGAAGTAAATCAAAGACGACTCTGTCTTTTAAAAGACACAAAAAAAGTAATATTCAAATCAAACCATCATATTCTATAGCTTTGGCTTTTTCTGATCAAAGACTATTTCAAATGAAATTATTCAGATCTTACAACTGGTATAATGATGGATTTTTGATTCCATCTATATTTTTTTCACATAACGTGCTCAATTAGAACTTGATCATTAATAAGATGAAAACATAGTCAGCATAGTTTTGGTCAATAAACCCAAAGTGATGGCTAGAAAGATAAATGCGTTTTACAAATAAAGTTAGATGCATCACTAAGTGGCTATGATTTCTCTCATACATTTTATCTAGCTCATACGATCTGGAAATAGCACCATAGGTGTGGAGATAATACGAAAGTGTTTATACAATTTTTAGTATGTAGTTTTTAACGGAGATACTTCCATGCCAATTATCACACTTCTTATATAAAATAAAGTTCATGATATTTATTCGATATAAGTACAGCATCATATCTAATGTTTTAAGTGCAATACTGGCTTATTAACGTTAATGTATTTTCCTCTTGCAGCAAGTGGAATTCTCAAAAACCTAAAACGATACCAATTGGCTAGCAGAAATGTCTATAGAAAGATGATATGTTAAAAGAAATGTTGAGTATGATTTTTTTTTATCAAACCACCAACACGTGTCCCTAGAATACTAATACTTACACGTTTCGATAACCAAAGACATAAAAAGGTGCAGAGTTTAAAAGCAAAAGTCAGGAGATAGAAGTTTACCGATGTTCAAATCATAAATCGATTAAGAAGAGACAAATCATTATAACAAACAAACAAAAAATGAGGGAATCGCATGAAGTCCAAAATGACCGAGACCGGTTTCGTCGACAGGATAAACATCTCTTGCTATATGTGCAACACCCGCAATGCGAATCACTCTCAGTCGAAATAGGACACAATTGGTAAAATTACAAATCCGACGACTATACTGGTATCTAAAGATCTAAGATTGCACAAACATGTAGCTAATGAGTTGAGACAACGACACATTGTATCGGTCAACAAGTTCGTGATGGTAACCGTTTAACTTGAGTAGTGTCGATTTTAGTCGATGTTCCTCATAACTCTGTTATAGCAGTTTTTGTGAGATAAGTAAACTCCATACGCAATACGATTGGTCAGAGGGTATGTTAATGCTGAGAAATGGAAAGTTGACAATTAGAAAATTGAAATCCTCACGTTTGACGTAGATTCTAGTTTAAAGCCGTTCATCTGTTTTAGAAGCACTTATTGAAAAGTTAAATATCGAGTGAAAGTAAAATTAAAGAACTTTGCAAAATATAAAAATGAGGAGATGTGGTATGTTTATCAATAAACTATTGGCCAAAGTTCAAATGAGCAACTTAGTTTCGGAGTTAAGTGTGGCGTCCATTTCGCTGAACTAGTATACATTATTGTTTAGGAGCCAGCTGAAGCCCGCTTTCGGGTCCAGAATTTTCTTGCTGCATTGAAGACCCATTGGTGGCCTTAGGCTGCTCTTAGGTCGGGATGTGGTCTCTTTGACACATTCCCCGTGTCCATTCTCAATTCTTACTATAGGCAACGTACGGTTTTGAAAAATAAAAAAAATGAACCATACCGTATAGTCGGCTTTAAAAGGCCCCGACATAAAAAATGTGAAACAATTCAATTGAGAAAACTAACGGCTTAATTTTAACAAAAAAATTTACGATAAACAAATATGACAGATATGAACCAAGAAAACCACTGAAATACAGGGTCCTGACTTGGGACAGGCAAATAAAAGATGCTTTTTCTTTTTGTCTTCAAGAAGGGTCAGAGAGAATTGTGCTTCATATGAGTACAAAAAAAATCGACTGGTAGTGGTACACAATTAGCTACCATTTGAATACCTACTGTCTGCTGAATTATTAATCCACCGAACTCAGTATCAATAGTATATCATATATGTTGTCGATCAAAAAGTCAAGCATTTTGATAATATTATCTTCGGTAATTTATTTGTGAGAATCAGTTTGGTCCTCACGAAGAAATATTTTCATGACCTAAAACAAAATTTTTTATCAACGTTTCCTAAACAACTGACGAAACAGGTCAACTTTGCTTCAGGGAGTTACATAACCTAGATTTGGCACAATCACATATATGGTATGAATTCATCAAGGAAACCGTGTTTCATCTACATAAGTGACACTCGAATCAAGTCAGTTGGAAAGCCTAGTCAATGACGAAGTTGCAGAACATTGAAATTTCCAAAATACATGACCAGGTCTGGTTAAAAAAATCTATCCGCCATAGCTATTTGAAGTATTCTTACTGTTCAGAAGTAGACATTAGATTTAGAGAAAATGATATTTCATGTCAGCAGATCAAGATAAGTGCAGACTACTGGCCTTGATTTACCTTCGGAGACTTAACGTCTACAAGCATTGTCATAGACCTTCGGAGACTTAACGTCTACAAGCATTGGCATAGACCTAGAGATTTACCTTCGGAGACTTAACGTCTACAAGCATTGTCATAGACCTTCGGAGACTTAACGTCTAAAAGCATTGGCATAGACCTAGAGGCGTACAAACTCATCAAAGATACACTGCTTGTAACTAATACATCAGATGCGTGTTAAGTCCACATAAGACTCATCAATGGCGTTACAATCACAAAAATTAGGGAGGTCAAATCAATAAATAAATTATATGATAGTTGTTTTCCATTCGTTTAATGTGTTTGAGCTTTTGATTTTGCCATCTAATAAAGGACTGTCCGTCTTGAATTTTCCTTAGAGTTCGGTATTTTTGTTATTTTACTTTTTTGTAGAGCATTCACAATCAAAAATATCTAAGTATTAGGATTAATACGGATTAGGCAATCTATTCCTTGATGTAAATAGATTTAAGTATTTCAAACGATTTTTACATTTTATATTCACAGATGATTAATAGAAAGTAACTTTATTAAAGATATGCCATGCCATGCACATGACTAGTATGTGTCCTTGTAAACGTGAAATAAACAGACAAAAATATTATTGGTTATAGTGAGATAAGTAACGCCTTTTAAAGCAGACTGTCAAAAATGTGTTATCAAATGACAGTATCTTGATATAAAGTAATCGCAGAAACGTTAGACATAATTATATTTTATCTTGGGTCTCATATATTACTTTTAAAGGTTGTAAATGCAATACAGGAGGTTTTGTATATGCTCCTATGATCAGAAATCATTAATGCACAGCAACACGACGGGTGCCACATGTGGAGCAGGATCTGCCTACCCTTCCGGAGCACCTGAGATCACCCCCAGTTTTTGGTGGGGTTCGTGTTGCTTTGTCTTTAGTTTTCTATGTTGTGTCATCTGTACTATTATTTGTCTGTTTGTCTTTTTATTTTTGGCCATGGCGTTGTCAGTTTGTTTTCGATCTAGGAGTTTGACTGTCCCTCTGGTATCTTTCGTCCCTCTTTTCTCTAATGTGTCAATGAGTTGAAACATGTTAAAGAGAGATATTACAAAATCATGTCTTATCTAAATCTAAATAAGTGTATGTAAAAGTAAACATTTCACTAACGATGGAAATATCTCAACAATCAAATATGATTCTGATTGGACAAACTTAAATTGGGCAGAATTTGAATAATATTATTTAATTACTTTGCTAGTGACCTAATACGATGTATATGGGTGAGAGCGGTCGCTTTTAACCAATTATATTCCTAGAAATGTATAGGAGGTAAGATAATGGAATATATACCTACTAACGTTTCTAGGTATCTAAACATCCCTGGTTTTTAAATGTATTGGTTTGAGCGTTCCCGGTGAAGGTAAATCAAGAAAACGCTTCGGACTCAGGATATTTATAAAGCGTTATTTTCATTCACTACCACAGTGTCAATAATACTGCTGATGGACTGTTAGTCTTCAAGGGTACCAACAGCTTATAAGTCAGAGCTGTAGTACTGACATGATCGTTTGGGTTTCAGCGTTTCTGCTGATCAAAGTATTTCCAGAAAAGTCCTTCGAACGAATGAGTTTTATTCGGAACTATTTTCATGTTCTATATAGTATTTGAGGGTTTGCTTTACCTCTAAAGGAGTCTTTCTTATTTTTTTTTAAAGATATATATTAGTGATTTCTTTACGCATACAACTTGCATGTACATAGAAACCTACTATGTCAATTATTCAATAATTACTGTAAACTGTGTACTACAAAATTTTACAACATTATGCAGTTAAAACCAGAAGACCAATTTGAAATAAAACTAAATGAAGAATATATCTGAGGACACCAATGCTCCCGCTCAATCTTGCTTATAATACGTGAAAATACTTTTTTTTTAAAAGCCCAAATTCGAACTCTATCTGCGATTTTGGTTCTCAGCATTGTGTGTCAGTTTCTTAAAATTTGCACGAGGCAAACATAAGTTAGAGGGCGGAAACGGAAAATATTTGCAATTTTCTAAGTTATAAAGGGGCATAACTCTAGAACGGCAAATGACTCACTACCCAAAATCGAACTGTCTGCAAGTTTTGGTTCTCAGCATTGTGTATGAGTTTCATAAAATTTGCATGAGGCAAACTTATAATAAGTTAGAGTGCGGAAACAACAATACAATTTTCCAAGTAATAAAGGGAATAACTCAAGAACGGTAAGTGACTCACTGTCCAAATTCAAACTCGGTCTGCGAGTTGTAGTTCTTAGTATTGTGTATGAATTTCATAAAATTTGGATGAGGAAAACTTTAGTTAGAGTGCGGAAACAAAACTCGTCTAGCGGCGGGGGCATAAAACGCAAAATAATACAAACAACAATACATATGTTTTTCAAAGTGTATACACAAAATTTCTAAGATATAAACAAAACTTCCTTATTTGAAAGTGACGATGTAGCAAAAAGAAATCTGCAGTTATTATTTATTTATTTTTCGTCTTGAATCAGTATTAGTAAAAGAGTTAGGGAATTCCTGAATCTCATCATATTATGAGAAAATTCTCTTTAAACTGTATTAGTGGCTGAAAAACATTATCCGTTTATGCCAACCTGAAGCACATAATGTCCAAGTTTTACAAGAACATTAACCAGGAATAATATTTCTTAAATTATACAAAAGCATGAATTATTTCAAAGATAAATAATCTTTTTTTTCTCAAAATATTATTTTATATATTCATTGTCATAATACATGAAAAGAATACCCGAATCCTCCAACAAAAATCTAAACATTGACCTTGAACAAACCTTGGTAATTGAATTAATCTGCATGAATCAATATTGCAGATTAGATCCTCGGAGAGTATCAAAGGGACGAAAGATGTTTTGTTTTTACATCTTGACAGCTGCCGGAAGGACTTCCAAAGCAGATCTTATTAACGCACAACTAATACGGCGCTAATGTAATCTATGAAGTGACTCTAATGTCTTATCAGAATTTATTAGATCCGAGTTAAAAGTCAACATTTAATAATTGAGAATCAATATCTGTAGTGTTTAAGTTACTCATGAATTTAAAACTACTCGACGGATCAGTTTAAAATATTTCCGAAATGATAATGAAGCAAAAATATAAGTACACAGAGGAAGAAATATGTCTCTCTTGAAAAGTTCCAATGAACTAGTGCATTGATGAATTGATATATAGGCTTTGCCTGCAGATTCAAAATAAGATGTCTATACTGCATATCGTAAATAAAAATCAAAAGATAAGTAACATATATCACTATTTCGCCTAATTAATAAACAATCTCAGCAAATTAAAGAACAATTGGCAATGGTAAATCTATTGAAGGTTATAAATAACAGTTTGAGTGCAGAATTAAGTCATGCACCTCGTAATTATCTGCATGTAAATGTCATTTCCCCGTTGTCTTTCTTTTCAAATAGAAGTAAAGCTGAAAACGTTCTTTATTCTAACAACATACTACCATTGCTTTTTAGATATTATAGTCAGACTAAGTTGAGTTGTCATTAAACCAAACAAATTGAATTCACAACAGTTTCACCATCCGTATTTCATTAAAGATAAAAAGGATTAAAGAAATCACAGAAACGTTTTGATCCAAACAATGACAAACTAGAAAATCAGGTATAATTACTTTTTTAATGCATGTTTTCTTATTTCCCGGTTAAATTTATTAGCAACTATTATAAACTCGGCACGATAAAGAACTTAGTCTGTAATTCAGTGGTTGTCGTTTGTTTATGTGTTACATATTTGTTTTTCGTTCATTTTTTGTTCATAAGTTAGGCCGTTAGTTTTCTCGTTTGAATTGTTTTACATTGTCATTTCGGGGCCTTTTATAGCTGACTGTGCGGTATGGGCTTTGCCCATTGTTGAAGACCGTACGGTGACCAATAGTTGTTAATTTCTGTGTCATTTGGTCTTTTGTGGAGAGTTGTCTCATTGGCAATCATACCACATCTTCTTTTTCATATTAACATAGTTTATGAACCGTGTCTGTCATTCAAGGCCGTATGTTGCCCTTTACAATTTGTTTGGTTATTTTTATCGTTCGGTAGCTGCTTCATTAACGTATATCAACATCTACTTTTATTCAAACTAAAATGTAGAGCAAAACCAACTATAGGTTGCTTACAATTGCTTACATCGACTTCATTTTAACTTTGGGGATAGTTGTCTCATTGGCAATCCTACCACATCTCCTTATTTTAATATAAAACAAATATCCAAATATCCGAAAGAATAGCCATCCGTCTAACTGCAAATAGGCAAACTTCGGTTGCCTATAATTGCTTACATCCACTTCATTTCAAAGTCGGTAAAAGAACATCCCATTTACGGATATATATGTACTGTAGTTTGCAACACGCTCCCTGAAAACAATCGACTAATTTGCGATTTTTGTATTCAAATGATATGCATTTAAGGCTATAATACCATACCCAGTCGTTGATCTGACACCTGGTTTCTCTCAATGCTGTCGCTGAGGTAGACAACATGTGATCTATATATACCATACAGATATGATGAAGGCATGTTTCTATTGAAATCACTACATGGAAAATAAACTTATTAAGTTAGTTAAAACGTTTTATGAAGGTCCTGTCGAGTTAAGAGATAGTTACCAATCGAGGTGTGATCCATTGTTTTCGTAATGTAAATAATTTCTATATAAAAATATGGAGATATGCTAAAATTGCTAAGAAATAACAATCCACCAGAGACCAAATAAAGTAAAAACAAGCAACCAAATACTGCCGACGTCGTCAAACAATGAGGAAAAATTAAAATCACAAACATACTGAACTCCGAGGAAAATTCAAAAAGGAAAGACACTAATCAAATGGCAAAATCAAAAGCTCAAACACATCAAACGAATAGATAACAACTGTCATATTCCTGACTTGGTACAGGCATTTTCTTATGTAGAAAAGACACATTACACAGTAAGCCACAAAAAAGCCATGACGTGTCAAAACGCAAAACAGTTCAAATGAGAAAACCAACACACAAAACAACAAACGAAGAACAAACGACAGGCAGCAACTAGTGAGACTCCCAACCCTGACAGGTACACACATAATGTGGTGAGACCAAACACACACGCGAGCGCCCAAATAGGGACAGCGGTCAAACCCCATAACATAAGAACAAACTGTAATTATAGGTCTAGCAGATCTGGACAACTATGATATATCATATAGACAAAATGAATGTTTTGAAAGATTATTAAATAAATAATCTCTATTTTGTCCTTCAAACTGAATAACATTGACTATGGAAATTGATATCTTGTGCACGAAAAATCAATATCATACTAATTTGATTTATACTGCAGAAAATTATTAGTTTTCTTTATAACTAACGTAAAAGCTTATTTTGACTTTCAAAAACATTTTGTATTTATGTTGTACAGTATTTGAGTTTTGTAAATTTCTACGAAATTCAATAAAGGTATGGGTATTGTATCCTTTTGTCTAAGACCCTTCTGATTAAAATTCAATATCAACAAGACAACTTCCACTTACGTATATAGTTTTCACCATTTGGTTTTGTCCCTTTTCCATTATTTATTAATACTGCATACCTTATATAATATTATTATCAATTTCGTATCTTTTTATGTATATAATACATGACAACAGTGTCTACGAAAGAATAATTACCCTAGATCATTGACGTCACTAACTGTCCTTATCAAATAAAGAATGCCCCAAATCAAATATAAGCATTCTAAACTAATTGTTCATATCAGAAAATCTCTAATTCTGTCTCATCGTCCATGAATATAAACTGCAGAATGCGAATAAATATAATAAAGGGTCACAAATCTATGACAGATATATAAACGCTAAAAATAATCGTCAAAATTATAAAAAAAAAATACCTTTATTTCAAAATAGATTAACAATTTTTGAAGAATGATATAAGAAAAGGGTTGAGCATATATGCCCAACAACAAGTCTGTTAAGAAATGCAACGGTGCGCGCTTTATAGAGAAATTGTCCACATTGAGTTTTTTCCAATTTGCATAACTCTTATATTTCGATAGGCGCTTGTTTTTAAACTCGATAGAGATATGATTGATATATACATTTTATTTAGAATGTAACAAAAACCCTCTAGGAATTGGTGAGAGATGATGAGTGCGATCACAAGGCAGCGGCTCTTTTCACAAAAAATCTTAAGAGTAAAATTACTCGTAAGTCATACACATTTCAGTATAACTTACGATCAATTTTAATCGTAAGATTTTTTGTGAAAATAGTCGCTGGTTTGCTCACAACTTATATGTCCAAAGGTACATCTCTATTATACTGAATTCGCTCAACACTTGATTTTTCAATTTTTTTATATAAAAAAATCAACATTAATTGTATCTAAACCATACAAGAGCCTTTAGTGTGACACTGTTTACATTTACATATAATTGATATTTACAAGGGTAATGAATCCTAAAGCAATTGCGATCAGAGATGTTGTCACGAGTTCCAAGGGTGAGAACATTTACAAGGACAGACAGACTGACGAACGTAAGGCCGCCCGGCATCACTTAATTCCTCATAGTAAGTCCTTACGACAAATTTGGTTGTCTCATTTGAATTTGCTACTTAATATCTATGTTTCTTCTTTTTTTCCTCATTGGCAGCACATTTTCAAACTGTTTCAAACGCTCTTCTCAGGCTAAAGAGGAAGTAAGATTCATATAAAAAATGAAAACAACACGTTATAAATTTCATGCGTCCAAAGCGCTTTTCTGGATTTACCTTCACAAGGAACGCTCAAAGCAGAATATTTGAAAGCCAAGAATGTATAATAACCTAAACAGTTGAAGAGTTATATAAAAAGCTCAGTTGATGTAATTTCAAAAAGTGTATTTTCATGGTTGAACCAGAGATAATCATGACAATTATACATGTATGCTGGAAAACACAACGATACTTTATAACATCTTAACTCTTATCTTTAGATGTCGTGATTGCTTCATTTTGTAGCAGAAATGAAAAAAAGAGCACAGACAATTTCTGGCATCACTTTCACGTTACTTTATCCTTTCAAAAATCCATAGAATGCAGCTTCTATATCACTCATAGTTTGAAAGTAAAATTCTATCGCTTCGATTAAGTTCTGATTTTCAGTAAGACTCACTTTTAAAACCAAAAATTGAATTGTGTATGACTTACGAGTAAATTTACTCTTAAGATTTTTTGTGAAAAGAGACTCTGGCCTCCAAAAATCCCTTTGATTATACAATTTAAATTTTTAATTAAACGTCCAATTAAGTGATGCCTTATGTCAACACATGTTCTTAGGCCGTGTTTACACCAAACGTCGTGTACTGAATGAATGAATAAATCTTTATTGTAAAAGCATAAACATGCTATGGCAAAATTAACCACATATATTACATAATATAAAACATGAATAGACAGCAGAGAACAATAGTATAATACAATGACATATAAAGTTATGAGACTATATTAGATCGAATATTCTATGCAGCTTTTACATAATTACATAATTTGATCGTAAGAGACTTACTAGAAGCTTGTAGTTTATTTAATAGTTTGCGATTATTAGGCCAAGAACAATAATACTTTGGTAAAAATTGTGTTCGTACAGATCTATAAGCTGGACAAACAAGAACAAAATGGTATTCATCTTCAATAATACACATTTTACAACATTCACATAAACGATTTTCTCTAGGAATATTATTATAACGACCAACTTTAATATTTAACTTTAATGTTCTGTAAACCTGTTTACAATTAGATTCATGTAATGAACACTGGTTTCACATTAAATTTGTTCTCATCTGTACATCGGTTTTAATTAACTGTACATGGGAATAGTTCACACCATTAAACTACATGTACACGTAAATCAAATGTACATTACATAGAACTTGATTGAAAATTTCTCTGTAAATTATATACCAGTTAGACACAGACCAATTCATAATTTTTATTATTTTTGGAGGGGGCGGGGGGTAGATAAATTGTTTGAATTCCATTTTTTTTTATAGAGAAACATATATTTATTTCAGGTGGGAAGTGAGAAGAATCTTTTGAATCTATTGAAAATAAAGGTCGAGGGGATTCAACATGGATTTATAAAAATGTTCCTGTATGTTATTAAAACTTAATTGTTTGTTTTTTTATTAAAGTTTGAATAAAATGGTTTGTCCAACGGAGATGAATGCTCGGTACCTTAATGAAATTGTTCTACTGATTTGGAGAACTTTGAAAGTTCTTAAAATGGCATGGTAAAAGCAGCATAACAAAGAGAGGCGAAAGATGCCGAAGGGACACTCAAACTCATAAGTCGAAAGTAAACTGAAAAAGCCATAACTAAAAAAGAAAAAGACAAACAGACAAACAACAGTACACAAAACACAACATAGAAAACGAAAGACTGAGCAACAAGGACCCCTCCAAAAAACTGGGGATAATCTCAGGTGCTCCGGAAGGTTAAGCAGATCCTGCTCTACATGTGGCACCCGTCTTGTTGCTCATTTTAGTACAACTAAAACCTGGTAATAAGCCTATTTCGATAGGTAACATTCGGGAAAAGGAAACGTGATTGTAGTTACGACAATTGGAACATATCCGTTCTCATCTTTGAAACGAATATTCCATAACGGTCAACCAACTCGTGATGGCGTCCGTAAAATTTACAAAGGGATGATTTCAACTTCACCACATGTCTCTTGGTTAAATAGCTTCCTTGTGAGCAGCAACCCTCAATCAAGGAAATCATGATAGGAAATACAAGCCCTGGAATATCGTATCAACGTGGAGATATATAACCGTATGCAGGCGCTGCTGAAATGATGCTACATAGAAATGGAAAGTTCATAATTTGGAAGCTGTATTCATTTATTTTGACTGGTACAAAACTGTAAAAAAATAACCTTGCCCAAGACAAGGTTATAAATGAATATTGTGTTTTATAAAATGCTGAACTTTGCAAGATAAAGTGTGAACAAAAAGTGGAAATAATTTCGTGCTAAATAAATAAGCCGTACTATCAACAGGTGTAAAATAAATATTTCATCAGCAAAAATTTCCTCTCCCACTCAAATGGTCATCCACTAAGATTATTTAAATTTAATCATGTTTGTAACTGAGCAATTATTCAGTTTTAGTCATACAGATAGGTAAATAACTTAATCCATAATATTATTACAATCATTTTCATTCACAAATATGTAACTTCTTTAAATAATCAAAATAAAATTCATGTTCTTCATTTCTAGTTTTATGTACGCTTAACCCGCACAAGTCCTACATTGACTATCGACTGCATGTGGTAAAAACCTGATTTAAACTACATGTAAACATTGATTTTTTATCAATGGGAACGTAATTGAGTTTAGTTTAAGAGTTGAGTACACTTACACCACACCGAGTTAAGCTCAACAAAAGGTAGCACTTGCTATGTAGACGTTTTTTCTTGTTAAGATTATATTTTATCACCCAAGTACTTTATTATAATTTAAATAAGTCATTAACAACAAAAACAATCACAGTTAGATAAAATAAATCCCTCATTATTTTTTTCTGTAATTGTGTTTAAATCTCCGAGGTATTGATATAAATCGGAGAGTAGCGTGATCAAAATTCCTATGTCTCAACCATTACAACAGTTTTAATCAAAGATACAGACCAGTTTTACATAAACGATCCCCGGTGAGTTTATAATGACCGACACGATTTACCATTTGTTATTCTACACAATGTATAGACTAGTTTGAAACAAGTTAGTTCGATCAAAACTTAAGTAATATAAGTTCAATGTATCGTGAAATATTCGACCGGGAATATTTTCCAAATAATCGACAAGATATTCACAGACAGTGTTAATTTACTAGCACATTTGAATTAAACGGTAAACAAATATTTACAGTTATGTTATTGTGGTTGAAAACGGTTAAAGTTGAATATCATGAAACCCTTGCAGGTAGATACACTGTACATTGAAATGGGTAGCTAGAAAATAATATTTTAATATATACATGCATGACTTATAACCTTAGCCAATATAGTCTTATAGGTAACTTTAAGGAATTGGATTGATATCGCACGGTAACTTTAAGGCTTAAAAAATGACAAATATCTTTTCTATTTTAAAGAATCTAATACAATAAACGTAAAAAAAATCATGTAAAAGACTACAAGTAGTTAAGTATAAACTTATCCCATTGCCTACGTGTCTATATACCGTAAAGGTAAAATGCAAATTAAAACCCTGTAGTCAAGCTACCAAACTTGAGCACAAGAAGAATGCTCGCTCCCTCATTCCTTCTTTAACCATTACAAAATTACCAAATATACTCAATTACATCCAAAAGTTTTTACGACCTATTCCGTAAAGGGAGGGAGCGACTGTTAATAGTTTTAACGAATCTGAGGACACTACGTTCAAATAGTAAAACAAGTATATTTTGACCCAATTGTAGTAGATATGAACAATGTTAGTTTGTCTCAACAGATAGATGAAGGCCTGGTCAAAACATGTTTGAATAGATATACATGTTCACATTACACGGTGTGTCGTTTGAAAATATATAGAATACCCCCTTCCCGTTTCCAAAAAAAAAAAAAAAGGTTCCGTTTTAGATTTATATTTGTCTTGTTTAAGTTGGAAAACAACTGACCTGTCTACTGTTTTACTGCGAGCGTACATTTTGTACCTGTTCCAGAAAACAAATGCAGTAAATGAAATTATCATTCAACGAAATGCTGTCGTACAGTTATTCCCTGGTAATATCATCCGTCCCGTAGTCAATCTCCTGGCAATACTCATTACTTAAACGTGTACGCTTTGATATTTTGAAAGGACTCCGGGTCAAGTAGCCAAAATTTTCCCAGTGATTTTAGAAATACATATATTAATGTCACTGCCATTAAAATCGTACCAAATTAAAAATACGTAGCAAATTATAAGCTTAGCCTTGTATCCTTGATGAGTTATTACTAGTATACTGTAGACTGATATTTCATCTAGCATAAGCTTGGTTCTTCAAATTAATGTGACCTAGATTGAAAGGATGTGTTAGGTATAATATTTCAAATAGTCGGTAACACGATAACATCATAGGTCAGCAGATTTTTAATAATACATGATTTATGTATGCGACAAATCTAGGTTATGTAATACAAACACAAAATTAATACAAAGGATGCATCAAAATAGAATGACTTATCAAACTTTATACAGCAATGCACCTTTCTCCAGCAGTGAACCGGACATCAAAAATACTATCGAAACTACAAAATCTGTCTCATGTCTATGTTTTGTTTCCTGAAATTTACACAGATTAACGACCTCTTATATGATCTATAACACACGTGACGAATCAGTTTTCAGTTGTTAACTTCCCATTTCTCAGTAGTAACATATTCTCTGCTACAGCCGTATGACGTTTACATATCTTAATCAATACGTTATCCACAAAAACAGGGCAACGCTCCTAACATATACATACAAGAATCCTACCGCAGGTTAATAAGGGAAAATGTCTTACATTGACATTTAACATTTATGTTTTACGATCGCCATCGCAATCTGTTTCCCCCCTCATGATTGGTATTTTTTAAATTGATTTAAGAACATCGGCATACTACTGTTATTTGTCATTTTCTATACAGAGAATTCAAGCTTTTACTATAGAATTTAAGAAAAACAGAACAATGTATACAATATTCGCATGGTAAAGAGTTCTCTAACACTGGCGTCCTTTTCATATTATAGGCGATTGGTTATCTTCAAATTACAGTTTACTTCTCAGAATATTTGCCTTTCCAATTTGCAGTCCAAATTATGTCGATTTCTATGAAAAGTTAAAAATTGTAAGCAGAGATATGAATTACAGGATTAGTAATTCAAAAATACACACAATGTCAAAAATTTGGAGTTCTGTATTTTTGTTATATCTTTTTATATGTACAATTATTGGCGCTTGCTACAAACAGAAGGCTCTCTATTCGTCCCTACAAAACAAATTTTATATTTTCGCCATTTTTTATAATTTTTATAAGTTTTCATCAAAGAATATGTGAATCTAGTTAGAGCATGGTCATAATTGTAAGCAGTGTATTCCACTCAAATGAAAAAAACATCGACTCCATAATAGCAGAGTATAATCAAAAGCAGAATTTTTCAATGTATGAGAGGTGAAATGTATTTCTGTGAATTTCGTTTTTTTTTATAATTTATATTTATATATCAATTTAGGATACCACTAGATATATTTACAAACAAAACAATACCAACTTCTACAAAAGAGTCTCTCTACAAAAACATTTGCCTTCCATTTAAATGTCAAAAAACATTCACAAAAAGGCATAAAAATCGAAAAAAAAACCAAACTAATCGAACATCTCTACACGCAACACTGAAAATAAAAATGATAGCACATAGTATTTATAAAGAATTCTTTGTGAAGTAAGAACCGTGTTATTTCTATCAAATACAGTTTTAATTTGTAAGGTTTTAATTAGAATCATTATATTGACCTTGAAGCAATATCAAACCGAAAACAAGATGGTGTATCATAACACAAAAATTGAATGGTGTTTGTCGTACATTCTCTTTCCAAATTGTTAAGAAGAAACATTGAATAATGGGTATTTTATATTGAATTGGATTGATTTAGCATGGAAAAGCTAAAAAAAGCGACACATATCTTTTCTATTAAAAGGATCTATCTAAAACAGTACACGTAAAAACTCAACTACAATAAGCTCAGTATATTGTTAAGCATTTTTACCAAGATTTAAGTCAAAGCAACAGAGATACAATTTACCGAGATTTATTTTTTATAATCAAAATCGTTGAAAAAATATTACAAAATGTAGATTTTTAATGATTTTTATACCTATGTGAAGACGAGTCCACGTTCCAACGAAATATTGGCCCATGGCATAAAATCTGTGTTTTCTAAGTCATTATTTACTTGGAATAAAGTGAAAACTTCATTTTGTTAAAACATTTCATTCATTTGGTAGTAAGCATGTCGTGTTGCCAATTTCTTCTTTAACATGTTAGTCTTTAAAGGTTTTATGCAGACGCAATCATATCCGCCATTTGTTAGACTGAAATACTAGGAAACATTAACACACAGTTTAACTTCGAGACAAATAATGTGAAGTTCTGTTCACTTATAGCTACAAAGTAATAAATGACCATTGCATAAGCTAGAATTGATAATGCAAAACTTTTCATTAAACCTTTAAAACATAAGACATATTTTATAAAAGACTGTATCTAAAGTCGGTAATTTATCACAAGCATGTGAAAGATTATTTTAAACAATCGTATGAATGTTAGTTTTTGTGTGTTCCATGTATATTTATTCGATTATACCTTTTCACATATTCGGTTTTTGTGAGGATATATTGTATTGCTAGACAAAAAATTTAAAAAGAAAACATACATTCTGAATAAATTTTAAAATATTAATCAAAATTGTTAAAAAAAGAATAATAATCTGGTATTCTGTGGTAAAAATGTCATCAAACTAAAGAAAAATCACAGAACAACAGACATACAAGGAAGACAAAAAGTAAACCCCTTGGATATCAGTCATTGTAAATTGCAGGCACTGAACATTTTTCAAACATCCTTTCAACTCGAATTAGATTAATAGCAGAACGACAACATGGGGTTTGAGAATGCCACGAAGTAATCAGAAACAAGAACTGAAAGAACAGACAACGAGGCTGCAAAATGAATTCCATCAAATAAGAAGAAAGCTAAATAATAAAATTCACAAAGACCAATATAAACCAGGGGAGAACATAAGGGTATAGAACTTAAATTAATAACTACTGACTCTAAATAATAAGATTCACAAAGACCAATATAAACCAGGGGAGAACATAAGGGTATAGAATTTAAGTATTAGATACAATACAAAGGTAACAAAGAAACAGGCCGGTAACAAGCGTTGCCGGATAGTTTTTCTGCACGAGTAGTCAGGTGAAGGTCCGAGGCGATAGCCGAGGACCTTGACCTGACTACAAGTGCAGAAAAACTATACGGCAGTTTGTTTCCGGCCTGTTTTTTGTTACCTTTGTTTTGTATCTGACTTGTACGACGTTTCAAGAAAGAAGTAGTACATTTTGCATTTAGAAGAGGTAGCAAAATTAAACTGATTAGAAACTTAAATGACCATATACAAGTTAATGTAAGTTACAGTTAAAACAAACTTTTTTTTTCACTTTCCTTCAGCCGAGAGTTTTTTTTTCTCAAGAAATTCAAAAATCTAATAATTTTATAAAAAAGAACCATATCAAGTAAAAGATGAATGTCGTACACATTTGAGACTTTTTAACACGTAACTTCGCAAGTAAGTAATGTATGAAAAAGATTTAAGAGGTAAGCAAGCTAACAGTTGATTTTTATTTGGGGTAAACGGAAAGGGGGGGGGGGGGTTAAACATTTAAAATAACAGGCTTGATCCTTTTTTGTTGAAAAAATGCAGGATGTGCCATTCCATTTCCCATTCCCCCTTAAAAAAAATAATAAAAATCGTCCGTTTGCTCCCAAATATATGAATTCAATATATATGATTTCAATAACAATATAAATGTATAAAAAGAACGAATTTCTTATTTCATATGTGAATGAAATGTTATGAAAAAATAGATTTTGGCTTGATATTAGATATATATAGGCATATATTTTTTTTTTTTTTTTAATTTTCATGCTTGTAGGTCTCTTATAGTATTGATCAGGATTAAACACGTGTCACAATATGATCCAATCGCAGCTTACCGTCCAAAATTGGTGACATAAGTTGAAAGATTTTCTTCAAGATTTGCTGCCTATTTGAACATGTATTACACGGACACTTTTTATTTATAGGATCAATCGTGCATTGGTGAGTTGATAGGGATTTTATCTTTTGATTAGATTTGATTTTTTTATATATATTTCCTGTCTTTTATATTGAAATATAAACGTCGGTACCAGCATTTCTTTACTTTCAGCATTGTCCAGAATACTATTCATGTCCATATATTGAAAAAATACATTTACGGACCGACCATTTAGCTACAAAAAGGGGTATGTTTTTTATTCTGAGTAAGAAAATTATTTACTTTTTCAACGCTATCACCAAATATTTTTTTTCGAAATTAGCACTACAATATACTGTATTCGGAAAATCAGGAATCAGAACATTATTTTGTCATCTGCTTGACCACACTATATTTTTTCTCATAAAATTTGGGATCAGAATATTTTTTTTTGGAAAAAACCATAACTCCCCTTTTGAAGTTAAATGGTCAATTCCGTAGTGTACTGATATGAATAGTAATATACTGGAATTGTTTAAAAAAAAATATAGAGTTATTTGATGCCAACGTAAATATTTTGATAAAAAAGACAGGAAATATGTCGGTGAAACAAAAAGTTCAAATCTGATTGAAATTTAAAGTGCCCATGAACTCACTGATCATGCACGAGTGATTCTATTCATAAAAAGTGTCCGTGTAACAACTAAAAAGTGTCCGTGTATCATCTATAAAGTGTCCGTGTAACACTCGTTAATATACTGTTTTTCTATAGCTCTGCTGGGGGCAAAGTCGTACAACTACTGACTCAGTATGAGGTATCAGTTATTATTTTTTTTCTTTTTCTTTTTTTTTTTTGGGGGGGGGGGGGGGGTCCTTATTCACTTTAAAATCCGATAATAATTTATATTATGTGATAATATATACAACAGCAACAAGAACCGGATTAAGACTATACAGCAAACGAAACACCACTGTACATATAGTCAAAGGTGACACACACATTACGTAAAAGGAAATCAGAATTTGTAATGACTGAGAAACCTTCGTATGATTGTCTTAAATGCTACCGTTAAAACACTTGGTCCAGTACTTTGCATTTGTAAGCAGCAAATATGTATCATAAGTTGTTGTCCATTCGTTTGATGTGTTTGTGCTTTTGATTTTGCCATATGATTAGGGACTTTCCGTTTTTGAATTTTCCTCTGAGTTCAGTATTTTTGTGATTTAACTTTTCAATAATATCCCGATAGGAAACCAAGCCTTTGAATATCGTATAAACCGGTAGCAAAATACTTATTATTGAGCAGCTGCTCTAATGATAGATAATTTTATGTTGTTATATATAAAGGAATCAACTGTATTTTGTGGGGTTCCAGTTGATCAGTCTTTGGTTTTCTATTTTGTGTTTTGTATACTGATGTTTGTCTTTTGGTCTTTTTTCGGTTTTCTAGCCATGGGATCGTTACTTTGTCATCGACTTATGAGTATTAATACCCCTTTGGTATCTTCCGCCTCTCTTTAAAAAGATCGCCCCAAAACGACCCTCCTCGTCAACATCTAAGTTCAAATCAAGGACTGAAGCAGACTTACATAATATCTGATCGTTAACAATATAAAGGAAGAGAATAAAAATCTATATAATTTATCTCTTCAAAAGTGCATGTGGGATGTCATAGTTTATACAAATTAAAGAACAATACGTGCAAAGTAATCATTAATAGATTTATAGACTGACTATTGGAAAAACATCAACGAAACATAGCGAATACACTGAACTGCAGTCAAGTTTAGCGTTTGGTAATTCATTGTTAACATTCTGGCGTATCACAAACAAACAACTTGTAACGTCTCATTTCATTGGCCGAAAGATTTAAATACAACAACAATCGTAGTGTGCGTGAATTTACACAGTTGACTGACAATGGAATGTACTACGTTACTATTAACGTAAAAAGTAAATGTTTTTGTAATGCTGTGTCGTTGCCTGATTTTCAAATAGTGGGGTCGAAACATTATTGCCTGTAAGACAAATGAAAAGATTGAAATGTATCAACGGCGAGGATTTTTCATTTGCACTGATGTGTACAACTAAAAAATAATAAAAAAAATACTTGTGAGTAATGTCGTTCTTTATAAGGAACAATATAAATGTACCGTTTCGATTTTAATTGGATGCACATTTGTCTTTTGATTTCATACTGCAAGGAACCTACCGGAAGAATAGAGCTTTGCATAACATGTTTGTGCCCGTGTTGTTTTGTGCAAATACACAAAAAAACATCTACATATACAATTGATTATTATGTAGGATACTGGTAGTACACCTAGAAAATATTCGTTTTTCCAAAAACTAAGAACAATTTTATCGAGAAAGATACAATATTAATAGAATTGAAGTACAATAAAATTAAAGGTAAACAAATGTAGCATACAGATTTAAAAATAGAGATGTGGTATGATAGCACATGATACTTGGTCTGCTATGAAAATATTTACAATGTATATAAATGTGTGTCAATTTTTCAATTGAAAACAGCAAAAAAGTAATTATAATTATAAATTCATCAATTAATATATATATATCGGCGGAGTTACATTTCCTTTCACCGCGCCAATGTTTTGTCATATCCATTTTTCTCTAAACAAAGTATGGTTACCTAACCTGAATTTACTGACAATTTCGGGATTAATTTTCAAAAGGAAGTAAACTGATTAAAAATAAAAACACTACCCGAAGTTGAATCCCTAAAACCCAATTCTCCCTGGCTTAAAAAGATACTAGATTATGCCATATGATGTAAATGTAAATTGTCATCTATAACTAGTCATTGGAATTCCTTTTTTTTCTGTTTCTATGTAGTTTCATATTTACAAAAAAAAGGTTAAGTCTAAGTGAGCCAGTCTAGTTTTAGGGTCGATGAGGTGGCTTTGATAAACTGGCGATGGAACATGAAGAGTTATAATTATTCAAAACTATTTGAAAGGAGACAGTTGGATTCAATATTTTGTCGTGAAAAGCGTTAAGTCTTTGTATATAAGAAATTCAAAAAAAAAAGACCTTATTAAAACTGTTGCACAAAATTATAGTATCAATACATCTTACATGCGATGATACACTTTATTTAAGGTAGTATTACCATGAGATAATCATGTACAGTAACACAATTCTGTACGTAATCAGTCAATTCAACTTTGGATCATTAAAGTACACGTGTTCTAATTTCGCAGGTGTGCTTGAAAGTTTATGTGAGGTCGAAGGTTTGAATTGACCAATGAGAACGATCGTTCCTTGGCGAGTTGATCTAATAAAGTTTGTTTGACTGATTACGTCGCACGGCCTTTCGCTAAGCTTGGCCGCAGTTAAGTGTATTATATTAATCAAATTCAATAAAAAAAATATTTTATGATAGAAGTTTCAGAAATTGTTTTAGAATCGGAACGTTTTTTAGTAAAGTAAATTTTGTTTCTTATTTGTAATTACGCAGACCAATCTGTTTATAAATCACGATGACCTGTTATTTGAAAATATGGATCACAAATCTATAAAAAAACAAATATTTTTTTCTAAATTTTTTATAGGAATACAATGTAGTTTTTTAACAGATGTTAATACAGAAGTTGGGACCTTGGTTGTATGTACATTAAACACATCTCAAGATGATTTTCTATAATGCCCATTGATTCTGTTTTATTCGTATATGCTATCAACAAGTTGGAGTACATAACCTTAACCTATTTATAATCATTAAGTTTATACAAATCTCACACAGAAAAATCCAGAAGTAAATGTGATGCTATAAATATGAATTTCTGCATGTAATTAAGTTTCAACTGGACAAACATTAGTCCCCTTCTCACTCCCCTGTCCCCTCGAAAAAACCCATAGAAAACTGAACCCCAAAACACAACAACAAAGGGTGGTCAAGCGGCCGGTATAAACGCAAACAAATGAATATATTGAAAAAACCTATTTACGTAACATATCGATACATATGAAGACAATATAATCTATAAATAAAAAAAATAAATTGTTCCCTTCTTTTATTAATGTATACCGATTCGTCAAAACAATTGCACGTACGGTCTTTATTTCGGACCCTTTTTTCTTAATGTCAACAGATTAAATATTCCTTATGATATTGTCCCTGTTTTTGTATATTTAATTGTTTTTAGTATAAGTATAGTATATGGCCCTTTGTTCAGTTAAATATGAATAACGACACGAGTGTGGTTCGGTTGTTTGTTAAGGGTACGCAATTTAATTTTCTATGGGTCAGGAGCTCTTTTTTTTTTACGGAAAGTTATTTTGAATTTTTGAGACAGACATTCATTCTTATCCTGTGTTGATCAAGATTATTTTTTCAAGGATGAGCATGAGAGAATCCGAACTTATGCTATCTACTAGAATTTACATATTACGTTTGGGGATAATAAAAATGTTTCTTTATGCAAAATCTAGTAACATCGAAATAAAAAATATTCGCATAACATCAAGGTGAATAGAGAGAAAACATAATAATTATGATACTTCAAATCTATGGAAATTCTACTGAATACTATTCCATTTGAAAACAAAATATAATAGTATATTATATATATAAAATACACTTACCAAAGACTGTACACCAATGCAGACATTCACATACAATAAGCCACAGAAATCCAACATCTTGGAATGTAAACTTCATACTGTTTTTCTTCATAAAAATCACCGATGAACGTGTCTTTTACTTGACAAAATTCTGGTTTAATAAGATCGCATATAGCATAAGAATAACTACCGAAGATAACTAAACTATCGATAAAATCATAAATCCCATCACAATCGTTACAGAAATAATTGCTGCTATAATATTTCAAATTCATAAAAATCCGTCTTTAGATAGGATTATGTCTTGTAAATGACTGAATCAAAGTTCTCGTAGAATATTGGCTAATTAAAAAATAAGTGGATTTTACCGCCATGAAAATCAATCCGGAATACCATTTTCACATTGTATGATGCTAAACATTTCTATATATGTTAATTCCGATATCGAAATTGTTAATGATTTATTATTTATGAATATTAAATTCCGGAATAAAATTCAAATTATTTAGCAGAGAGATTTCTATAAATTGACATAAATCAGCGCATTTCTTTCCAGGATCGACTTGTCAGGAAACATTTTAAACTTTATAGATTTGTGATCTGTATAACAGTTTCGTTTTGTTTTTGTTTTAAATCGTTCACAGCTGAGCCACACAAATCATATATATCCTTTTATCTTTTTCATCACAAGTCCTTTGAAGAAAAATCAAAGGATTAAAGAACAAATACGAGTTTAAAATGAAAAACTATTATTCCAGATGCATCTTAGAAGTTATGCACATTAGTTATGGTGGGCGTTTCTTTATATAGTAAGTCATTGGTATATAAAATAAATGACTTGAAATAATTTGTACTCTTTACAACATCAAATTTTTTTTAATGTTCAATAAACACCTGAAACAAAATGATAAGTGAACTTGAACAAATATGTAGGTTAAAAGTGAAAGTTATCAACTGTGTGTAAGATATTTCTTTACTTTCAATATATTAAATTGAAACGTAATTAAAACTATGGTTTAAACGTTCAGGGTCTCATTGATGGCAAAGAAAGATCCCAGCGATGCACATCAGATTGCTATTGTAATTTTTTCTTTGAAAAAAGAACATTAAGATAATTAATAAATTTCTGTCCTATGAAACGTCTGTAAATCTGAATGAATACTGTATTTTCTTGTAAGGAAAATGTGTTTCTCTTAGAACCACGCGTTTAACTGCTATTTTCGTCATTTCTAACACATGACAAAGTCTTAAAAAAACATATACTGAGTTGATTTCTTCTTAGTTTTGACTATTGTTTCTTATTTGCCAAAGACATATGTTACATGTAGATTCAGCTTTCACAATTATTTGATGATTTAAACGAATTTGGATGCATTTTATCGTTCAAGAATATACAAGAAACATTACTCAATTTTCTGATGCATATAAAGTAACAATTCATCGTCGACTTTAACTTAATATTATAAATATAAATAAAAAGATGTGGTATGCGTACGACTGCCAATA
This sequence comes from Mytilus californianus, assembly GCF_021869535.1. Lineage (NCBI taxonomy): Eukaryota > Metazoa > Mollusca > Bivalvia > Mytilida > Mytilidae > Mytilus > Mytilus californianus. The sequence goes on along the minus strand of NW_026262679.1, from coordinate 21,436,587 downwards.
TAACAACTATCAAAAGAGTCCAAATGAAGCGGAAAAGGGTAAATATAGGCCACCGTACGGCCTTGAACAATGAGCAAATCCCATACCGAATAGATATATATTAATTTAGAAACTACCCCTTTGCAACGGGGGCACTTGCGGACGGGGTATCCACAAATGCGTCTAACAGCATATGCAATGGATATATACAGACAAGTAAAAATATTCATATGTCTTTTTCAGAGTTAAAAATGGGTACATTATGAAATAAGACATATTACATAAGAGAAATACACATTATGTACAATATGAAAATATGAACTAAACTAAGAGTTACGTAAAACATATTACATAAACAAATAACATTTAAAGTTTAGGTTCCAAAACCAATGATCTCTGAGAGTACATTTCGCTCAACATTTTTTTACTTAAACTGTCCAAAGTTTTACTGATATAAGGATCAACCGGATAAAAATAATCACCAATCAGTATTTGTATTTTATCGTATAATTAGCTGTAAAAGGCCCCGACATGCCAAAATGTGAAACAATCCAAACGAATAAAACCAACGGCCTGATTTATGACAAAGCAATAAACGAAAAACAAATATGATTGACAACAACCAACGACAGGCTCCTGACTTGGGAAAGTTAACTTCAACAGTACCAATTCGGCTGTTTGTAAACTGAAAAAGGGCGTATCTTTCACAAAAATATTTGTGAATAATAATCATCACAAAAGTACTGTAAGTAGTATATCAATAAATGGAGAAGTGTGGTGTACGACAAAGAGACAGTAACCCAACGATATACAGAACCGAAATGAAACACTGTAAAAATGAGTTTTAATCATCCAATTTCATTATCAACATCTTTAAATAACATTAAAAAAGTCATGTGTACTTGTAAAAACTACGAACAGACAAACAATAATAACAAACCACTTCTAAAAGACAGAATGTTAATTATATGAGTTATTGATATGTTCACTTTACGCACAGGACTCTTGACAAAATTAATAACACAGGGTCGGAAAAAGAAGTGTTCGATTTCATAATATATATTTAGTAAGTCGTTTAAGAAATTATTAATAAATTCACTCTAAGTAAAGACAAACGAAAAAATAAAAATAAATACGATTTCAATTTTACCATCTGTCATCCGTGATTAAAATAAATATATATATAAACATCAAAGGATAGTTTTCTTGTTTTGGAAGCATATCCTTTATCAAGTACTTTTGTGAACAGGTGAACCTTTTATTAAAAATTATTAATTATTATTGTACTGCATTGTAACATGAGCAACACGACGGGTGCCACATGTGAAGCAGCACCCTTCCGGAGCACCTGAGATCACCCCAGTTTTTTGTGGGGTTCGTGTTGCTCAGTCTTTAGTTTTCTATGTTGTGTTTTGTGTACTATTGTTTGTCTGTTGGTCTTCTTCTTTTTTAGCCATGGCGTTGTCAGTTTATTTTCGACTTATGAGTTTGAATGTCCCTTTGGTATCTTTCGCCTCTCTTTTAAAAAGTTTAATTTTTTATCTAGGATCGCCCTAATTTGAATATCTTTCAAACCTTTATATCGTTTAAACTTCTGTTTATTTCTTTTTATTGATAATCATTTTTAATTATGTAATAAAGATTTGACATATGTTGCAACCTTTACAGGTTTATCAGGATTAAAGAACATCATTGTATGATACTTTTGTGGCGAACAAAATCTGTCTGTGCAAACTTGAATAAAATATAAAGTTTGGGTAGATAATCAAGTCAGAGACAAAACTCAAATAAATAGAGAAACATATGCCAACATGTTTAAAATTAGATTGAAATATGTTTGAAAGAAGAGACATAAATCTTTGAAAGAAAGAATATCGTCCCTTAATACATGGTTGTGTCATAAAAGTTATCACAGCAGGAGGATACCAAAACCAAACAAGAAAAACCAACAGCAGCATGACGGACGTACAAATTAACATAAATCAATAAACTCATCATAGAAACAACAGAGAGAAAAAAAACTTCAACGTAAGGCACTGTGAAATCCCAACAAAAGCGGATGCGAAACCATGTGCTCCGGAATGGTAAGTGAATCACATTTGCCATGTGACATCCCTCACAATTTACGGGGTTTTATTAAAGGATAGTTGACAAGCAATCACTCGTTAACTCTAAAACTAATTTAAAATCCCAGCTCATTTTAATTCATTGAGTATGAAACAAATCAGGGTGTCTCGGGCAGGATTGCGTTTGAAAACATCGACAATCTACAAAAATACAACCTTGTACAATGTTTCATCATTAAAGTACAACCTTTTACAATTTCCTTGTATCACCACAAAAGTACAGGCTTGTACAATGTAAAATTGAGAATGGAAATGGGGAATGTGTCAAAGAGACAACAACCCGACCATAGAACAGACAACAGCAGAAGGTCACCAACAGGTCTTCAATGTAGCGAGAAATTCCCGCACCCGGAGGCGTCCTTCAGCTGGCCCCTAAACAAATATATATACTAGTTCAGTGATAATAAACGCCATACTAAACTCCAAATTGTACACAAGAAACTAAAATTAAAAATAATACAAGACTAACAAAGGCTAGAGGCTCCTGACTTGGGACAGGCGCAAAAAATGCGGCGGGGTTAAACATGTTTAAATGTGCATTTATCACCACAAACGTACAGTCTTGTCGAATGTACCATACAAGAGTACAGGCATTAACAATGTTCTTATTTCACCAAATAATACAGCAGTTTACAATGTATCAACACAAAAGTACAGCCATGCACAATGTACTTGTTTCACTACAAAAGTACAACCGTATACAATTTATCCCCACAAAAGTACAGCCTTGTACAATGTATAACCACAAATGTATAGCCTTAATGTATCACCACAATCGTAAAGCCTTGTACAATGTATAACCACAAATGTATAGCCTTGTACGATGTATAACCACAAAAGTACAGCCTTGTACAATGTATCACCATAAACGTATAGCCTTGTACAATCTATAACTACAAAAGTATAGCCTTGTACAATGTATAACCATAAAAGTACAGCCTTGTACAATGTATCACCACAAAAGGACAGCTTTGTACAATGTATCACACAAGAGTACAGCTTTAAGCAAAGTATTATCACAAAAGTACAACCTTGTATAATGTATCATCACAAAAGCAGACTATCAGATAAAAACCAACACAATACAATAATACATTATACAAATGTTTTAAGATAGAATGCAATTTTATCAGAATAATTAGAAAGTAATTTAACTTGTAAATATCTTGCATGTCTTCAGTATCAATATAAATCTGATGAGGCAAGTCCTTTTCGTTTTTTTTTATAAGTTTGTTGAATTGTTTAGCTATTATAGTAAATGATTTTACAAAAGTGTTACACTTAATTCAAGATAAGTAGATAATGCTTATGAGAATGATAATGCAATGGACAAATGAATTAGATTGATTAAAATGAAATTTACAAGTTTTATAAATATAGATGCAACCACTATATCAATTGTGATACGATCTTTATCCACTTGAGACAGTTAAATTTTCAAATTTAAATAAGAAGGATCTTCAAAAGGATTTGTTCTTTCTATGAGATGTCATCAGGCATGGTCGACGTCACAATAGGTAATTAAGAGGAGAGCAAGAAAATCTGACGTCATAATAGAATTTTGACCAATGGAAAACTAATATTATACGAATCACTCGTTGATTAAATAAGAATTATCAACAGGTCAGGAAAATCGGGTAAAGATTAGAAAAACAATTATACTGTAATTTGAGGGCAAATCAATCAAAATGGTTGAGAGGAGGAATATAATACCGTATACCAAGATGACAATCATAAACCACAAAAATTTAAGAAAAACAGAAAATAGCATTCCAAAACGAAAAAAAACGTACAGAAAAACAACAGTCAACATTATATTACACAGATAACTAAAGTTTGAGCAACATGAACCTTCCTTAAAACCGGTGTGAACTCAGGTGCTATGGAAAGATCAGAAATACCTGCTCCACTAGGAGCATCCATTTTGTTACTCCTGTTAAAAACGATGATGAGTTATATTAGGCTAGTAGAAAGGCATCATAATTAAGCGGATCGGTACATGTCTCTTGTCTAACCCGAAGTCATCACAAATTTTAGAAATCATTGGTACAGTTAACCTGTCTTACCCTCAAACCTAATTGAACGTGTATGTTTGAAATGGAAACAAGATTTTCCAAAACAACGACTTTACAAGACTGTTACGCGAATAAACAGATAAAGAAATCAAAAGTGACAATACATCATATAACACATAATACAACAAGGAAAACTAAAAAAAAAATAGCAACACGAACCCCTTTAAAACAGATCAAGGGTGAGCTCAACTACTCCGGAAAGGTAGGCGATTACTGACCTATCAGTGGCACCCGTCTTTACAATTTGTCAAGCTTTAATTTATACCTTGTCTTTAAAAAAAAAGAATAGATTGAGCTTAGACTATCAAAGATTTGTCTTCAACAGCAAAAATATGAAGATATGACATGTTATGACAACTACCGATGAGGTCATTGAAAGGCAAATGAAAATGCGGTGGGATTTAACTAGTTTTTATAAATAAAATTTGATAGATACGGAATTACAAAAAGTATAGTGATTAAATTCTACGATTTATTACAATTTGTAGTTTATATATGAGTAACTGACGATTCTTTTATTTTCGATAGTATCTTTTCGCGGGGTTTAAACGATGACATTACGTTGTTTCATTTGCTCCTGTTAAAATAAATAATAATTTGTATTTCAATGGTTATTTGATTTCGTAGTTTCCGCTTACCACGAATCCACGAGCATTATTTTCGAACCAATATTAATATTCACATTAATTTAAAAAAAAAATGGTAGAGAAAGTCCGGCGTAATTAAAGCATAATTTCTAGGATCATTCAAAATGTGTCATAGCTTTTTGTGATGCATGAACACATCCGTATATAATTTTGTGAATCATTATACATTTTGAATCGGTGTCTATAAATTAATGTGTAATTATTTTTATTTGAGTAGCAAACACAATAGATTTATTTAATTCAGATGAATAAACCAATGATCAGCTGAATAAATGAATAGTCATGCCAATTTTAGTTTTGACATTGATATAATGTTGAGATAACAGCCAATAAAATCATCTTTTTTTCGTCTGGAGGTATTTGATTAAAACAATTCTTCTGTAGTTTAATAATACGATTATTAGAAGACAAAAACCCCAATACAATATGTTTTATTTCTTTTTGCTTATTTGTTACAGGCAACGCCGTTTCGCAGAAAAGGGTAAATAGAACTTTATTGATGGCATTTCCTCGATCAATAACTTTCAGCAGTTTAGGATCCATCCTCCTTAATGTCGATGAAGTCATCTTCTTCTATCAATTGATTAGGGTGTTGAGTTGAGCTATTGCGGTGCTGTCTTGTTGAATTTACCCCCATCACTAGTAATGTTTTACTATGAATAAAAAGAAAAAAATCGCATAAAGTCTAGAATAGTTGTGAATAAATTTAAGCCAGATTATTGAAGATCTGCAATTACCCCCAAAATCCTTAAGAACAAAACACAATAAATAGGATTCATCTAACGAAAACCACCAACAACACCCCTGACTTGGGACTGGAACAAAACAATGTGCAGTATTAACTAGTGTTGGAGATTTAAAAAAAGATCGACCAGCGTAACACTACAAGACACAGAAGAACCTGCAATAAAAGTCAGTTTAGTAAAACTATTTTAAATTCCAGTAGTTGTTAACGTTAACTGCTTGTACATTTCCTTTAGTATCGGGTAGATACACGTCTCATTATATAGCAATCATACCTGATAAAGATCTATTTTTGTATTTATAACTGCACAATATCAGTATTAAGGACAACAAAAACACAGATACATGTACGAGTTTAACAACCCTAAATATAACCATATCAAACAATTCTCGAAGTTACTGAAAGCTTGTTTAGCACATTTCATCATAGATAGGATCCGATAACATGACTTAGACCGTGTTAGACTACCAATCTTTTCTGTTGATTTACAATTCACTATACAAATGTAAATAACAGTTCCATCAACCATTAACAACATCTTCATCTAGAATACTTTTTCTCCTTTTTTTAGTTTACTTATTCCTCTACTCATTCAGTTGGAGAATACTAGTAGTGTATGTGTCTGTTAAAAGCTCTATAGAGTTTATGTTATTTGTATTTACATGTACCGAATTTAAATAAAACTTTAATCTCTCTATGTCGATGTCTATTCGTTTTATTATTTGTATTTGTATTTTCTCTAAATTACTATAAGTACATGTATCATGTACATGTATGCATGTGATTTATTTCTGCAAATAAGATATTGATATCATGATTTAACTTATACTATTAAAAGAATTCCACAACAGCTGCAAAATAAACACCGATTCGCCTATTACCATTAGCATCAAACTTGTCCGATGCACGGACTCTTTAATTTTTACATCGCGATGACCTTGAGGTCATTCCGATGTATTGCTATCGCCTAGATTTCCATTATGTAAATTAGTTTTGGGTTTGTAACCGATCTATAAACATGATAAATATGCGTACATAAACGAGTGCAAAATAACATTACTTGTCATTTGATATAAATACATCTCTTCAATGAATACTGATAAAAATATTTTTGTTTACAACATAAATTAATAATGTGAAAATGTTTTGTAGTTAGATATATATATATAAGTAAAAAATCATTGATAATATCAATGCACACGTACCGAAAAATTGTGTTAAAGCATGCGGAAGAATATCTCAAAGAACGTTTTGCGACAGGACCGGTAACTCTGTAATTGTTTTTGCGGGAAAATATGAATGCCTACTCGTATCCAATCTTAGAAAAATCGAATTTTTACAGAAAAGTGTCCACCATGCACTTGCATTGCACTATTATTAGAACAGTAGAATAGAATGAAATACAAACGGATGCAAATCATATATATATGTAACTGTTATTTTAATAAAATATATAACAACAAATCAGTGTATACTGATTTGTATCACTACAATATAATAGTTATTACGGTGAAGTTGAATTTCCTGTCATTTATTCATCATACTCGCACGCACTTGTCTAGAAAAAAATATATCTCTGTACATTAACCTCAGTTTCAGGTAAAGAGATATGTTTTTTTTTTTCTGAGACAAGTGCTTTTGACCATCCTCAAGAACTTGTGGTCATCCGATGTTCAGTACTTCAGTACTTTGATTCTTCATCCTTGTGGATATACATCAGTGTCCAACATAGCAAGCATTTGAAATCTGCGATATGACCTTTCTAGAACATATGTTGTCAAAGCAAAACAGAATTATTCAAAAAACCATGCACAGTTCAGCCATCAAAAGGATAACCACTAACTTCAAATAGGAAATAAGAGCAGATACATATTTGGAAAAAAGGACCAAAATTTCTAGAAATTATTATGTCTCAAAATTAATAGTGAACCTATATGGCCGGCGGTGTGACCTTTGAAGGATCATGAGCTAAATTCTCTTTCCTAATGATTTTGCATGACAAATTGGCTTAATAATTTTTCTTCGACTCCGGAATTGTTTAAGATAAAACAAAAAAATCAAAAATCAATTCGAACCGATTCAAATCTGTGTTAAAAAAAAAACCCGGAAACACAATATTTCCTGTACTCTTAAAAATGCATATGAATCATACGACGAGGTAGAGCCTGCTGTGCAAGGAGGAAACTTTTAACAAATTTACAAGGGATACGAAAATTTTGTTTCACCGACTCGGTTGCTTCGACGTAAGCTACGCAACTTTCCTTGTTGCAAAGAGTTTTTAATAATTATTACGTTGATTGAAATACCAGTAAACACATACAAACCGATTTAAGTATGAAATGTATATACCATAAATAAATTCATAATAAATACGAGACATTGGAACATTACAACCAAGGATAGGATGATTAACTATAGGAAAGAGAAAGTTATGAATTCTGATATCAAGGTCTAACAGGCTCCGTGTTGAAGACCGTTTTTTTACCTATAATGGTTTACTTTTATAAATTTTGACTTGGATGGAGAGTTGTATCATTGGCACTCATACCACATCTTCTTATATCTATACACAAAATATTCGAGAAACATGAAACTATAATATATCAAATAAAATAGTCATAATTTTCTAGGTTTATTTGAGAAGGCATTCTTAAATTTTCATATCTCATTTCATAATATTTCATTATCTACGATAATATTCAATTTAAATCAAACTAGACTCAGTTTTTGGCATTAAATTTAAATTTTCTCGACTAAATTACAATTATCTTGTGTTATAAATCAGGCCAATGATCATCTTTATGTAACCACTGACGTGGAATATTTGATTTTTGAAACCATTATTACCAGATTTTAATGCAGCTGTCATTACTGTGGTATTACTCTACACCGGTAATAATGATTTCAGGATGAAATGATATGTGATGTAATAAATAGTTAACGAACATAATAAAATTTCAATTCAATCATGAAGTCATGGCTTGAGGAATAATTTCATATTGTTAATATTTTAATCTAATAAATGGAAACCCAAAATGATATATTTCGATTTTAATACTCTTCAAATAGTCGTTACAGATTGATTTTGCTGCATAATGAAGGAAAATTGAAGCAGAATCTGGTTTCAATGTTTGAATTAAAAACTACAAAAGATATGTGTTTAGTTTTAGAAAAATGTTTCAAAAACTTTTGAATATTTCGAAAGCTCTGGAAATTGTTCGGTTCAAATTATTTAGACTTCAGATTTTCTCAAGAAACTTTAGATAAAGATATTCCCTGGTACATGTACAACTTTATACAACCTTTTAATTATCAATATATGTATTTTCTTTGTAGCGGCTATACGGAAAATGAAGCTGGGTATCACAATACATAGATCATAGTTTGCTGGATTGGTGACAATCTCATTACACTACAAATGCAACACTAATATAATTTTGCGCAATGTCCATAATGAATTAATATACAAAATCCACATCATTTCATACCATTCATCAGTTGATGTGAAATTGAAAAGTCGCCTGAAAGAAATAATCCACAATGTCTTTCAACATAAAAATGGTAGCATACGCTATAAATTTATTACTTTGGGATATCATAAGGCATATTTTGTTAATAGTGAACAAAAGGGTAAAACATGTTACACAGAGGAACAAGTGATCAGTATGCTGGAGTTTCTTATCGACAACATATTTGTTGAATTTGGAGGTAGACTTTTTCAACAAATTGTCGGCGTTCCTATGGGAACGAACTGTGCGCCTCTCCTTGCCGACCTCTTCTTATTTTCATATGAATCGGAGTTCCTTCAGACACTTGTCAAAAACAAGAAGATCAAAGAAGCCAGATTATTTAATTTCACTTTCAGATATATTGATGATGTTCTTTCCATTAGCAATCCGAACTTTTCTGATTGGGTTCCATTAATACATCCCCCATGCAGAACTAGAAATTAAAGAAACAACAGACACGGCTTCCTCTGCCTCATTTTTAGACATTTACATCGAATTTGACATACAGTCATCTCAGTACCAGAATCTATGACAAACGAGATGATTTTAATTTTGAAATTATCAATTTCCCCCACCTTAGTAGCAATATACCAACTTCACCTGCATATGTGACATACATTTCCCAACTTATTCGATATTCAAGAGCTTGCAGCTCCTACTCAGACTTTGTAAAACGTCACCAATGTCTGAGCAGAAAGTTGATGAACCAGGGGTATGTCAAAGAACGTCTCGTCCTTTTTCTAAAAAAGTTCATTGGAAGGTACCAATACCTTGTTCATAAATATTCCGTATCAACTTCACAAATAATACATAATGGTCTTGATGTATAGATTCTGCGTACTGACGGTGCTTATCATCTTAATAACGTGTTATATTGTTCTTTTATTTGTCTTTGTTTTATTATAAATATTACTTTTACTGTTTGGTCTGTTTTCTGTGATATCCATTTGACGTGGCTCGGTACTTATACATCCCGTCAATGTGTTTGTATTATCTTTCATTTTTACTGGTGTGTTTTGTACGTGTGACTTTATGTGTTTCTTTGGTACATATGACGTGGCTCTGTATTTTAAAGATCCCACCATTTTGTTATTGTTCTATTATAATACCATTATGTTATTGTTCTATTATATTTTTGAAAATACTTTGAACGACAAAATTATTTTACTCGCGTAGTGGTATTAACCATATGTGGATTCTTAAAAATTCTAAAGAACTTCTGGATAATTTTAAAACTCGGTCTATTTCTGAAATTAGTTCTAACAATAACTTTTGATTTTTCAACCCTGTATACCACCATTCCCCATGTGAAATTATAATTTTGAAAATACTTTGAACGACAAAATTATTTTATATTTCTTCCAGTGTGACGTTTAGAGAGCTACCATTTGATTTTTATGGGGGGAGGGGGGGGGGTGTGGGGGGGGGGGGGGGGGGGCTAGGATGAAATTTGAAAAAAATAGGGTGAAAAATAAAAAGGCAGGACCGAATAGAGGGAAAAATAAAAAATAAAAAGGCAGGACAAATTTTTTCATCCTAGCCCCCCCACCCCATAACAATCAAATGGTAGCTCCCTTACATTTTCTGGCGTCAAACACGACTCTACACTAAGAGTAGATGTGAATGCAGTCACAGGCCATTAAATATTTCAATCCTTTATGGGTTGATTTATAATACATATATAAGTAAGCAATGAATGTGGTTGTTATATTTTATAGATGCTTTTTGTGCTTCTTTGTTAAATGTTTGTTTGTTTTGAGATTGTGACACAGTGATGACTGCTTTACCCATATTTTGACAATGTGATCTATTATGTCTGTTTTGTTCACGCATTGTTGTAAATATAATGGAATTTGATGCGACTGTCATACAAGTGAGAGGTTTAGCGCTATAAAACCAGGTTCAATCCACCATTTTCTACATTTGAAAATGCCTGTACCAAGTCAGGAATATGACAGTTGTTGTCCATTCGTTTGATTGTGTTTTATCATTTGATTTTGCCATTTAATTAGGGACTTTCCGTTTTGAATTTTCCTTGGAGTTCAGTATTTTTGTGATTTTACTTTTTGATACGTTTCGCGGGTGCATGTAAACAACATACGGACTGTCTTACATGTAACACGGTAATGTGGCCAGTCGGTCTCGCCCTGTTTGGAGTTTATACATTTCCCTCAGGTTTCGACTTTCATCTTAATTTGCATATATAGATATAAGAAGATGTGGTATGAGTGCCAATGAGACAACTCTCCATCCAGGTCACAATTTGTAAAGTAAACCATTATAGGTCAAAGTACGGCCATTTTTGGGGCCCTTTATAGCTTGCTGTTCGGTGTGAGCCAAGGCTCCGTGTTGAAGGCCGTACTTTGACCTATAATGGTTTACTTTAACACATTGTGACTGACTTGGATGGAGAGTTGTCTCATTGGCACTCATACCACATCTTCTTATATCTATATATGCAAATTAAGATGAAAGTCGAAACCTGAGGGAAATGTATAAACTCCAAACTGGGCAAGACCGACTGGCCACATTATCGTGTTACATGTAAGACAGTCCGTATGATGGATGGAGAGTTGTCTTATTGGCACTCATACCACATCTTCTTATATCTAATTAAAATGCAACAATAGTGTACGCTGTTCACATAAAAACCTGGAATCATATTATAATTAGCTGAGATGAAGTTCTATTGTAGATTATTGTGCAGTTCAGTTGTTTGTAAATATGGACAAGGAGGTTATATCTCATACAACCTCCTTGATATGGAAAACAATATAAACACCATCTTACCAAAATGAAACAATGGAAAGATTGAAAATAAAATCCGATAAACAATTTTGATAAATGATGCAATTTACGTGTGGAACAGTTTGATTTCAGGCAAAATTGAAATGTTAGTTTTTACGATAATTATCTGACTTAAGCTCTACAATAATTGTATATTTCTTCTTGTTTACATTTGATGAGAACAAATCGTGTTGTGTGTTTCGTTTAAGTGTTGTATGTTTCGTTTAAGTGTTGAATTATCGTTTATTTCATTTTCAAATGGCGTGTTTACTTAATGAGGTTCCGTTCTTAATTGATACCAAGTTTCCGAAATTGAAAATCAATTACGATTGCGTGTACTTCAATCGGATGTGATCGCAAATGTAAACCTTCATGTGATTTACTAGAAGTTTTTGGAGCTTAATGCAAAACAGAACGTTTCAGAATGTTTCAAGAGAAAATATGTTGGATGCCAGTTTTACGTATAATTGCCATCTGTTGACAGTATGGTCACAGTATCAATTAAAGGTTCGGTGATTAAACTGAGCATTAGTCAATCCAACAGCAACTCAACAGTAAGTTTTATGAAGTCTATCAAGACTGACTGAAATTAGTTTCAATAAAAACCGAAGGTGTTCAAAAGGACTTATTAAAACGAAGATAAACATGTTCAGTGTCTTAACAAAATAAAACAAAAAACAAAAACCAAGCACAATGAATGAAGGAAAACATAACGTTTAAAAAAAGTTGCTACAGCAACAGAACTGAAATAGAAACTAAGATATATTAAGCGTTAAAATATGCTCTTTACCCTAAGTTTCCTGTTTGCTGTCTTATGGTTGTTTGTGTCGTTTGGTTGCTGTCTCATTGACAAATATCGTACATTAATTCATAGTGCTTTATTATGACTTTGATTTGAACAGCAATTAAAATCAGTATTAGTTTACCCTTTCCCCCAAATACGTATACGATGATTTTATCTTGCATAAATACACTACAACCTTTTTACTTAATTATCAAGACATAAAACTTATCTTTTTTTATCGAATGTTAAATATGAACAATACAAAAATGATCATGTGTACGCTGCAACTCCTTCACGCAAAGAAGTAGATCTTAAACGGCGATTTTTTCAAAGTTTTGTTTAGAGCGAACTGTACGATATAATATATTCAACATTATTTTTTTTTTGCATACAATGTATAAATAGTGCTTTTAAATTTGCATGAGTAAGACGACGGGTGCCACATGTGAAGCAGGAACTGCTAACCACTCCGGAGCACCTGAGATAAACCCCTGATACTGGTTGTTCGTGTTGCTCAGTCTTTAGTTTTCTATGAATTGTTTTGTGGACTTGTTCGTCTTTTCGGCGTTTTTCGTTGTTTGCCATAGCGTTGTCAGTTTTTTCTTATGAGTTTTGATTGTCTTCTTGGTATCTTCCGCCTCTTCTTTACAACAGAAAATATCAGTAAAGGAACTGTTATGTTTTTTTTATTAACTTTCAAAAAGGCTATAATTTCGTTCTTCAATGGATCTTTTATCAAAATATAGATTTAAAAGCTTTAGGAAGACCTTGGCCGCGGTGTTCCCAACTCGTTCGCTATGTCCTTGTCTGTAGTGACGTTTTAGATTTCAATGAACGTAATCTATGTATTACTGGTAAATTATTAAGTCAAGGATTTCGTTACCACAAATTACTTAAAACCTTTACTAATTTTTTTCATAGATACACAGATTTGGTTTGCAAGTTTGGCTGTACCTGTAGAAAACTTATTTCAAACAGGATAGCACATTCTAATTTTTTTGGTGATGGTGTTTAAGGGTTGTAATGGGGGTACCTTTATGACGAATAACGGTAAGAAATCTTGCCAAATGACGTTAACGGTAATTTTAAATGCATGACGATAAAATGTACATTTTCTTTATGACGATAACAAAACGACTAATTTTGACGAATCACGATAAATTCTTTCCAAAAATAAAACGAAAGCAGATGATTATTTGAGACCTATGACGAATCACGATAAGGATATTTTTACAAATCACGATTTTTAACGTTAACGGTAGCCGAAAATGACCGTTTGACGTCTGACGGTAAAGGGCATAAACGTCTTTACACTATATCCATTGGATGTTGGATATGTACTGACTGATATTTTAGTCTTAGATACATGATTTTTTATTAGTTGTTATTGGCATTGAACTAGCTGTCAGTAACTGGGAGTACCCTCAGATCTGTACTTTGTGTCTTTTTTGTTTTTAGGGATGTATAAATACCGTGCCACGTCCAGTTTGTGTATTTGTTAGCTGTTTTTCTGCTTTGTATCGATCTGATGAGTTAAGCCTTTTTCAACTGATTTTCAGAGTTTGTTCTAATGTTGTGCTGTAACTCCACTGTCCCAGGTTAGGGGAGGGTTGGGCGCTCTCAAAAGATGTTTAACCCCGCCTCATTCTGTATGTGCCTGTCCCAAGTCAGGAGCCTGTAGTTCAGTGGTTGACGTTGGTTCATCTGTCATATTTGTTTTTCGTAAATTGTTTTGTTATGGATTAGGCCGCTGGTTTTCTCAATTGAACTGTTCATATTTTTCATTCCGGGGCCTTTAATAGCCGACTATATGGTTTGGGTTTTTATCATTGCCGAAGGCCGTACGATTGCCTATAATTGCTTACATCCACTTCATATCAACCTTGTAAGATAGTTGTCTCATTTGCAATCATACCACATCTTATTATTATAAGAAAAGCCAACTTTAACAAGATGAATCGGGAACAATGCTGACAGTTACTCAGATGAAAAAAATGATGTTACATGTACTCGGGACATTTTCCGATTTTGTAATCACGGACAATCCTGCTGTCGTCTAGGAAATTCAATGGATTTTTTCGATATCTGAAGATCATTATGGATATCCTATTTTGCTGTCTTGAACGCACAAGCAAGAACATTGCAAGCGCCATTTTATCAACTAAGAGAGAGATAGGGGTGCCCTTGACCACTCTTAGAAATTTCTGTTAAGTTTTCAGTAAAAAAAGAATGCTGATACACTTAAAATTTGCTAAGAGTAATCAAAGACGATCTTAAGTTGATTATCGACGTTCGAGATACCCAGTCGTTAAGATTAAAACTAAGAGAGCGTTCCGAGAAGGATAAAGAGTACTCTTGGGGTTGCGAGTGCAATATGAATTTTAAGGGCTGTCAATCATTCTAATATTACTTCAAGATACACTCTTAGCAGATAAGATGATCTTAAGATAATCTTATGCACAAAGATTGCTTCATGATACTGACCCCAGACGCGAGTTTTGTCTACAAAAGTCTCACCACTGATATTAGAATCACAAAAAGTAAAAGGTCAACTATAGTACGAAGTTGAGTATTTCAGGACACAAAATTCCGAAAGGTTTTGCAAATCACTTCTAAGGTAATTTATTTCAGTGGAAGAATATCATTAGTGAAGTTTGTAGTTTGAAAACTAGCACGGAGTAAACCACGTAGAGTAAAATCTGTGCACTTATATAATGGTAGACCATATCAAAAACTCTTGCTTTACATCGTATTAATAAGGAGTTTAATTAGGAGCAAATTTTCTACTTCAAAGGTGAATGTCATAAATTTCTCCACTTATTTGTTGGGTTTTGTGTTATTGGTTTTCATTTTTTCGTGTTCTAGTTAATGGTTTTTTTTTTTTTTTTCTAATGAACATACTGTTGTTTGTCGTACTTTAACTTAACAACATATTTATACACAACTCAATAGAACTATTATGCATATAGATTAATAATGGAACTAATACAACCCTTACATATATAAATAACATAACGCCAATCAGACCATGTCATACTCCAGGAAATAATGTGAAATAAAGTATGCTCATTTGTCATACAATTTAAGCTTTAAACGGATAAGGTTTCAGCAATGATTACGTTTGTGCCATATAGATTTGGTAGTCACATAATAGTATTACCCAAAACGAAGTTAATGGGCAATTTCTCACAAATACGTAGAAATGTGTATATTGTAGGTTATGGTTCAATGATTAATTTTTAAATATGCATTTTTCCTTTTTTGAAGACGAACGTAAATCATTTCACATCGGTTATCGATTGCATTTTTGCATGCACATAAGATTTATAAAATACATTTTGGATAAATGTAGGCAAGATAACAATTCATTTCTTTGACATAACATAATGGTCTTAATCTGAATGTATCCGATTAATCAACGATTCTCTTTAGATCAGTCAGTGGTATAAATCACATTGGTCTAATCTCTTTCCATTGAGAAAAGGTATCACATCTAAGTTGACATGGAAATTTAACTGATTTATTTAAAGACCTTTTAAGACAATAAAACTACAAAAATCGTTCATTCTTCCCACAAGTCCGATTAAAAGAGTTTTTAGAGAAAATACTTAATGCTTTTTCTTAAATAAAACTTTGAATTTATTGTTTGTTTATCCTTTTAATTATTTCTCTGTTTCATGACAAATCGTTTTCGACAACTTCCACTTACAATATCTTAATTACATATGTAGAAAAAGGAAAATAAAGAAATGTACAATATTCCAATAACACCCGAGTATTAAAGTAAACCGACAAAAAAATACTAGAACAGTTGTGTCAACTGTTATATTCCTTAGTTGATACAAGTTCCATTCTAAATAACCAACCAGTTACATGTAATTTAAATTGGTATTCTGAAACAGATACATTCAGGAAGGAGAACCGTGTGATTTACAATGGTCTTTGCATATATTTTTCGACTCAGTGACATTTGTTGATTGTTTGTTGCCGTCTTTCATGTATCATTCATTATGACCAGCTTGGGATTTCATGATATTCATTATTATACCCCACGCAACGAGTTGAGGAGGGTATAATGTTTTTGACCCGTCCGTCCGTCTGTCCGTCTGTCCGTCCGTCCGTCTGTCCGTCCGTCAGTCCGTCAGTCAGTCTTATTTCTTGTCATCGCAACTCCTCTCAAACCACACAACAGAATTTCACGAAACATTTTTAGATAATAAGGACATACTATGTAGTTGTGCATATCGACAGGAAATTACGATTCAATTTTTTTTCTAGGAGTTACGCCCCTTTGAACTTATTTACTTTAATGTACTACTGCAACCTTTTGTCATAGCAACTCCTCTCAAACCACACAACAGAATTTCATTAAACCTTTTTAGATAATAAGGACATACAACGTAGATGTGCATATCGACAGGAAATTACGATTCAATTTTTTTTCCAGGAGTTACGCCCCTTTGAACTTATTTGCCAAATATACTACTGCAACTTTTTGTCATCGCAACTCCTCTCAAACCACACTACAGAATTTCATGAAACCTTTTCAGATAATAAGGACATACTACGTAGATGTGCATATCGACAGGAAATTACGATTCAATTTTTTTTCCAGGAGTTACGCCCCTTTGAACTTATTTGCCAAATATACTACTGCAACTTTTTGTCATCGCAACTCCTCTCAAACCACACTACAGAATTTCACGAAACCTTTTCAGATAATAAGGACATACTACGTAGATGTGCATATCGACAGGAAATTACGATTCAATTTTTTTTCCAGGAGTTACGCCCCTTTGAACTTATTTGCCCAATATACTACTGCAACCTTTTGTCATCGCAACTCCTCTCAAACCACATAACAGAATTTCATGAAACTGTGTAGATAATAAGGACATACTATGTAGATGTGCATATTGACAGAAATTATGATTTGATTTTTTTTTCTGATACAATTTTTTTTTCTTACACTTATTTTATTTCTCCAATGACAATGTGGGGACGTGGGGTATGTGAGCGCGCTCACTAAGGTTCTTTAATTTTATTTTACATCGTCCAAAATTCTATCTTAGCAGTTTAATTGAGGTCTGGAACTGGCATGTTAAAAACTGCTAGTAGTCCTTTGTTAATTTATGCTGATCATTGTCATTTTGCTTAGTTTCTTCTGTGACATATTCTAAAATCGGACTCGGACTTCTTTTAAACTAAGTTTTATTGTGGGTACTGCTGTTTGTTTGTCACAAAACATGTTAAACCCCGCTGCATTTTGCGACTGTCCCAAGTCAGGAAAATCTAGCCTTTGTTAGTCTTGTGTTGTTTTTTTTTTTATTTTGGTTCATGTATATAATTTGGAGTTAAGTGTGGCGTCCATTTCACTGAACTAGTATATATTATTGTTTATGGTCCAGCCGAAGCCCGCCTTCGGGTGCGGGGTGTTCTCCCTGCATTGAAGACCCGTTAGTCGCCTTGGGTGTTTTCTGCCCTTTGGACGGGTTGTTGTCTCTTTGACACATTCCCCGTTTAAATTTTCAATTCTATAAGGAAAGCTACAAAATTAAAATAAGAAAATACCAAGAGACATTAAAAACGTTAAGTCGAAAAAAAACCCAGTTAACACCATATCTAAAACATACAAGTAATAAGAGACAGACAACAGGCAAACAACAGTTCATACAAACTGCGTAGTAAAAACATGAGACTCAGCATCTACATAAATAATATGAACTATACTCAGGTGCTACGGAAGGGTAATCAGTTCCTGTTCCATTAGTGACACACCATTTTATAGTTGTAAAATTTCATATAAAAAAGAAAAATTATACGATTATATATTGAGCAACTTCCCTACAAATACAAAAAAGACAATAGATGTAGTAGAAAGGTAGTTACTTTATGAATAGATTTTTAAACTTTAAAACACGGCGACAAAATAAAAACAAAAAAGGGGCTTCAAAAAGCAACGATCTGAGGAAATTGAATAGTCATATGTAAGATAAGTAAAAACTACGTAAATATTCTGTTAAAAATTTTGCAAATGTATTCTTATGAATCAAAATAAGACTAATATTATTGTGCGTTCGAAAACTCTTTTTTTTTCAGGAAAATTCAGAAAACAAAAATAATGGAAAAAAAGACTTATCAAATTCAACCAAAGAACAAAACAGGGTCTACAAGATTTATTAAAACTATATAATGATTATCTTGTATTGGAGAGTCCTGTTCATGAGTTATCTATTAAAACGATAAAAGATTTCTTAAACAGGATATTTGTTTATTATAATACTAATACAGAATGAAATATATGTATGTACACAATGGGGCTGCAACAAGCCGACAAAAAAAAAAAGAAAAAAGACATTTATCTGTTACAACTGTATGGTCAAGGTGCAGTGGTATCAACCACTGGTAGAACAATCAATACAAAAAATAGTTTTTACATTAATTTTCTTGTTTAATGTAATCTATTATAGCAAGCTGTGGATGAACATGTGTTAGTAAATACTACAATTATTGTATTGCAATGTTGGTATGACTTAACATAAATGAAACTGTACATATCAGTTGTTAAATAGAAATGACATTGTATCAACAATCACTAGAAACTGTTATTGCAAAATGATTTTGGTATGCATGATTTAATTGTACATTGTTTGAATAATTTGGCATTACATTTAAAAAAAAACGATGGTGTAATGTTGTAAACTGGTTGGTCAATGTGTATATAAAACTGTCCGTATAATTATATATATATATATATATTTGTTTGTTGTAAAGATAATACATCAAATGACGTGGGAAATTACAATGATCATAAGAATAAAATAGGAGTTAAGAGTAACCGCCATTAGTATTCAACTGTTACTCTGCATCCAAACTATCTATTTTCCGACAGAGTAATTACAGTGATAACTCGAACTAAGTCCATTGACCTGACAAAGACAACGGTCAAATATCAGTCCATTGACAGATGCAGTCATGTATTCATTATGATTTCTGCAGTAACCATATGCATCCTTACATTCTGAAATCATACAGATTATTCTTAAAATATAAATGATTTTTGTTCAGAATCTTAAAGAAAAGAGCTTTTTTTTAAATCATGAACTTAAAAATCTCATGATGTTTTGCTTACTTTCTTTCCACATGTGGAGCTCGATCTGCTTACCCTTCCAGGGCACATAAGATCACCCCCGGTTTTTGATGGGTTCGTGTAGCAAGGTCTTTAGTTTTCTATGTTGTGTTTTGTGTATTGTTGTTTGTCTTTTGGTCGTTTTTCATCTTTTGCCATGGCATTGACATTTTTTTTCGACTTATAACTTTAAATTATTATACCTCTTTGATATCTTTCGCCTCTCTTTCAAATTTCCTATCTATATATTTTTCTGTATGATTTATCTTTATTATTAGCATATATAAAAGGTCACAGTGATCGTGTTAAAATTTCGATAAAACGACTTTTTATCAACGGATTTACTTGATGAAGTAATGACAATTTCAGAAATAATTTTTTTTATAGCCATTGAGGGAAAATGTAATTTGTATAACAAAATCAAAACCGAAGTAATAAGAAAGAATAAATGTATCTTTGAATAAACATTTGACAAATGTATGATTTTTATGAAAAATTATCAAACTTGACTTCGACCTCAAGGGTTACTTTGATATAGAAATTTTGTCATCTCTTGGTGTTCTTCCGACCGGCAGTAAAACCCTTGCCAAAGTGGGCCTTTCTTTTGGCTGTGTGGGATGTATAAATTCGCAGCCATGTCCTGTCAGAGTAAAATCCGATGCCTCGTGTAGAGAGAATGCTACTCTCTCTGCACGATAAGAACCATAGCATCAACTCTTTGAGGGGTTCGTGAGTGACCTGTTGCAAGGCTTAATGTCTGTCCCTATCCAACATACTCTCATATTTCTGGGGCATTCTAAATTTCCCGACTTTTATCCCAGTCAACCCCCTATTGCAGAATCTACCTATTGTATTTATTGTTAGTTTGTTCTGGTCCTGAACATGCATGAAATACTTGCAACTGGACGTTAAGCAAACAACAATTAATCAATCAATCAAATTTAAACTGAAATACCACTGATTTAGTTATCAATGAATTAACATTATACGAGAGAATATGGAAGTCATTATATATATTGCAGTAATGCAACTAATTAGAAATGATTTAAAACTCAATATAAAATTGAGAATGGAAATGGGGAATATGTCAAAGAGACAATAACCCGACCAAAGAGCAGACAACATATATATTTTTTGGATAGTTGACTCATTGGCAATTATACCATATCTCTTTGTTTTAAATTGTGGTAATGTATTTGAATTTGAAAGTACATTAAGTTGCTCACTTCTACTAACAGCCTTTGCCATCATCCAATAATTGGCAAGTCGTTGACATTCGTACGTAACGCAGTCATTTTCCCATCTGGAACCAGTGTTATGACAAACACCGTTGACCTTGCATCCCTTACATTGTATTGGCACTGGTACAACGTTGGAATCCCCTAAAAGTGAAATGGGAAATTGACATACGCCATTTTAACTTCTCCTTCTAAATACTAGTATTAACAAAAAAAACCCAGAAAATAAGTGTAAGTTTACAAAGCAAATAAAATCATGTAAAAAAGCTCAAGTCAGTAAAACGGTATGACGCAAATAGTCAAACACAGAAAAAAAAATCAGAAGTCATCAAAATCAGGAATCTGATCAGAATTCATCAAAATCAGGAATCTGATCAGAAATCGTAAATAGGGCATCCATTAACATGCCATGCTGCATCAACACTGTTTAAATGTCCAGTTGATATGCATTGTTTGTTGGACTTTTTTCTGATAGCTGCGCAAAGTCTCCATCATAGCATTATATAAATATAAAGAAATATTCAAGTTGAAGTAACATGAGAAGTCAGAATTATTTTTGACATTCAATGTTGCTTATTGCAGCTTAGTGTCGATAAAAAAGATATGCACGAATTTATTTATTCAAATTGTCTTTGATCTTTCTCTCTGTAGATAGTAATTGAATTAACATTTATCTTTAAATACTGTACTACAGCGTAATTTTTTATATTTAATTAAAAAAAATACCGGTGTGTAAATCAGATATTGCAAGTGTAAGTAAAATAGACAATAAGATATATAAGTGACAGGTACTTTCCAAGATATCCGAGTAGATATTAGTATGTAGATACATGAAACTGTTACATCACATTTCTTGATACTCTTTACTCCCAAAACTGTATACTGGACATGTTTTAATAATCATTCTAATATTAAGCTACTCTTTCGCTTTTATAAACAAAGCCGTTTTTTTAATTTCAATAAAACATAAGTACACATGCTAAACGTAACAGTTAAATTTGCTATTTTGAACGACGCTGTTTGTCGCTTTAAGCTTGAAATTCGATTAATTCTGTAAAAACTCAGTCTATATGAATTTGTACACTTTAAATCGATTAACACTTTGTTATTTTAGAACGGTTTTGCTTCATCTGTTCAAAATTTGTACGTTTCGAATGTGTCTTCCGATCACTTCGGTTTCGAACGAAACAAGTTCTGAATTTTACTGTTAGAATCGAAATGATTCTTTCATACACTACTCTATGCCCATCTGAACATGGGTAGGCATTCGTACACTACTCTATGCCCATCTGAACATCAGTAGGCATTCATACACTACTCTATGCCCATCTGAACATGGGTAGGCATTCATGCACTACTCAATGCTCATCTGAACTTGGGTAGGCATTCATACACTAATCTATGCTCATCTGAACATGGGTAGACATTCATACACTACTCTATGCTCATCTGAACATGGGTAGACATTAAGAAGTATGACATGAAACAATTACTGTTTAAATTAATACCTTAGTTTTCTCATTTATCCAACTTAAAAGTTACATCAGTGGCCGATGATTAAAGTAAGAGCTATCCTATTCATTTCAATAGAATAAGTTAATCATTTCATTTTTGGATTATAAGCTCTTCAGTCTTCGAATAAGTTTTGGATATTTTAAACTCTATTTGGCTTCGAGCACCACTAAAGAGACATTTATTGTCGAAATGTTCATCTGATACAGTAGAATTGGTACCGTTAAAATAATATTATTAATGGTGTTTCAATTGATAAACTATAACAAAAACAGAAAGAAAAAAAAAGAGAAAACAATCAAGACCCGTCTACGGTCAATGTGTTCAAATAAACTATTGAGAAAGAATCAAACCCTCTTTCGATTATTATCACACTCATACCCCTGTTTGGGCGATTTTCTGTTCATTAAATCATAGATTAGAAAGACAAACATGAAACTGCTTTTGTCATATGATAACACTACTACAAGTATCATATTTGTAACTGCATGAACTTAATACAGACCTGTGCATTGATATCTAGTGATTGTCCCCGTGATTGTACACAAACAATTTTCATACAGTTGGTCCAAATGGTAGTATGGCATTCTTTCGCCATTATGTCTACATCTGCCATATGCGTCCTTACAAGCTTAACAAGGTAAATAGTGAATTATTAAGTAATTTAGAAAATAAAGTTACAGTGTGATAATCATCAAAGTTTATAACAAAATGAAACAATTCACGGAAATATACATTTCTAACATTTTGTTTCGTTGTCCGTGAGACTCTTGTCATAATATGTTCGATATGTAACTTATATCCTGAGTCAGAGTTGAAAAAAAACAAAGTTTATGTTCATTAAAATTAATACAGTCATTATAATTAACGGAAACGTACATTTTTTACCAGACACGTCTATTTTGTTCGTTGTTCTCGAGGCGCTAGTCAGAGTTAAAAAAATGTTCCCCGAGGTCTTTGGTATCTTACTATATGGTATTGGTTTTGCTTATTACTGAAAGCTGAATTATTCCCATATTTGTCCCGATAGTTGTCTCAATTTTAACAATAAGTCCTTATCTATATAGAATATAATCACCTTAATTGTTTCCCCAGGTCTTTGTACCAACAAGAATAAAAATTCACAAAATGTCTATCCTAATTACTGAAAGGTAGCTATAATTGACGGTTTAAGTTAGAAATCACAGGCATCTTTTACTAGACAGTGTATTTGTCCGATTGTTTGTGTCCATTTCGTTAATTAAATATTTTGCACCGAGTTTACACGAAAAAATATCAATGTTTTGTATTGCCATTCCAGTTGCCTGGGATAAACACTCATCACAATAATACAATAAGATTTGACAGGTATACGGCGATGTGACAGCAACCCAACCACTTAAATTGATAAATAAATTATATACAATTTTACTTATAATGGCGAAAATAATTTTTGTTAAGACGATATTATGATAATAAATGATCTGTCATTTCAACAATTATGATACCCTCCATTATATTAATGATTGTTCTATGTAACAATACCTGCAGCGACAACATTAGCTATCCAGGAATTTCCATCTCTTTGACATTCATAGGTAAAACAGTTTTTCTCCCATCTTTCACCAAATGTTCTACATACTCCATCAGGCTCGCAGTCACATCTTTTTTTATTCGAATTACTCGATCCTTTAATAAAAAAAAAATATGTTAAAAGCTCTATAAATGATATGGTCTTCGATGTATAGTTAGAAGAAAAAACATTAAATAGATAAATATTGAGTTGACTTATTTCAAGCACTCGATTAGTTGACTTATTTCCAGCACTCGATTAGTACACCTTTGATAACACTGATCAAACTCCCTGATGTAAACTCTGACAATCATGTAGAATGAAAAACAACGTTTTGTGTTAAAATATTTAAGGAGTAAAGTATGATATGTATCCACGTGGCCATAACCATACATCGGTTACACATGGCATGCTTTCCCAATTACTGTGGGTAAACCAGATTATTTTTAATGAACAAAAGACGAATAAAATGCCGAAACTAAACTAATTTTCCCAGTGATTTATCAATACGTTGGGCGTCTCCATTCATTAGTGTTTTACAGAGGCGCCACGTAACTAAAAACTCAGAATGTGACGCAATAATTGACAAAAGAATAATTTTTGTATCCCTTTTGTTTCTTTAATGTTGCCAAATTACAGTGATAAAGCATGTTCATATTTCTTACAACAACTCTTATAAAATGTACCAATGCCACATGTTCAACTAATTGCAAAGTCAGCATGTGGAAGTGTCCTAATATAAAAAATAAGGAGATGTGGTATGATTGCCAATGAGACAACTATCATCCAAAGTTCAAATGAAGAGGATGTAAGCAATTATATGCAACCGTACGGCCTTCAACAATGAGAAAAACCCATACCGTATAGTCGGCTATATAAGGCCCCGACATGAAAAATATGAAACAATTCAATTTAAGTTCATATAGAATAATGTATATGCTACTGATTTCTTTCTTTCTTAGTTTCCCTTTTCCCAATTCAAGCACGTATTATTTGATACGGGTTTGTAAAATTCAGCCTAATAGCAAAAAAAAAAAAAAAAGAAAATAAAAAAAGAAAATAAACACACCAGACAGTATTTAGGAGCTTAAAACAATTTTATGACATTTAGTAATGGCGCAAGTTTCCCACCAAAAAAATTGTTTTTTTAAATAAATACATGCAAGGAATATATTGCTTTCAAAGTGTAAAGATGTATATTTCCTGTGCTAACAATTATATTGTGTCCGATTTTCGTAAATCCAAAAATGACATGGAAAGGAACGTAAATAGGCGTATTATGAATAGCTTTCCTATCTCAAATGTTCTACATACTTCATGTACAAATAATCGTTTGTCAGAAGTTTTATTTTGTAAAATAAAAAACAAACAAAAAACACACACAAGTTTACAAGAATCTACACTAAAATCTTATTCTAATTCTGAACATGCACGGTGTATACTTTGACAACTAAATTAACACCCATGCTTATTTTCATTGTTATCATGGGTACCCCAATCTATAATATAAACATGATCATGTTATTATTTTGCTTAGTCCATTGTAACGACAACAATATTCTTATTGCCATTTTTTAACCAAACAATATAAAGATAATCTCAAAATATCTTTAAATATTCTTATGAAGCTTTGAACAACATTTTTAGTCGAAGTAAATGACACTGTTAAAGTTTTACTTTGAATTTTACTGCAAATAAATCTTTCAAAAAGTGCCCCGATGAAGCAGACAACAATTGCTCTACGCCCCCTCCCCTAATTATTAGCAACAGCTGTACTGACTATAACACCAAACTCCGCCTACTCAAATGGACATAATATTAAACATTAACATCAGCTATACGGACTAATACAAATGGAACGCTATTACCGAAATAGTTTATTTAAATTATATATGCGAAAATCTTAATAATTAACATTCTTACAGCAAGTATAATAGTTCCATTGCAAGATCCAGAAAATGGGGCAATTGTATACATGCTTTTTTCCCCCATATTTACTTTTAGGTTTACTCATTCATACCTTCACAGTGAACATAATCCCATGAACTCTGACTAACCCGACATGTACATGACTCTCCATAACCACCCATATTTACGATCATTTTATCTCCATGGTTAATACACTTGCCATAACCATCTTTACATTCTACAAGATGAGCAATACAGTCATGCATTATGCTTATTACAACTAAAAAACAAAGTTTTTAATACAGTAGCACGTATGGTGGTGAACCAGACGTATTTGTACGTTAAGTTATATTCATAAGTGACAATTTGCCATGTGATCGTGGTTAGTGTTTGGCAGTGTAATATTCTTTGTAGAATATATATTATATTTGTAACTTAAAGTAAGCGTGCAATTGTTTGCGTTATAAAAAGATATGATCAAATAGCATGTGTTTGGTTAAATCGGCATATGCAATTGTCGTAAACGTTAAAACTAAAAATGGCTTGATATCTAATTCATTCTTCCTTTTATTGCTAAATAGAATGTTTTTCGCTAGCATTAGATACATAGTAAAGCACTCAACGTACTTGCATGGGATATAAGAAATTTCATCAATTATAACTGACAAAAAATGTATGGTTACTTAGATTTATTTTTTTAAGAGAGATGGGATTTTACCATAACATGTAAGTTAATACACTAAACGTTTTTGTTCTTGTAGAAGTGTCTATCCTTGTAAATAAACTCATCATAGATACCAGGATTAAAATTTTGTATTTGCGCCAGACGCGCGTTTCGTCTACAAAAGACTCATCAGTGACGCTCGAATAAAATAAAAAAGTTAAAAAGGCCAAATAAAGTACGAAGTTGAAGAGCATTGAGGACCAAAAATT
The DNA here is from genome assembly GCF_021869535.1 of Mytilus californianus. Taxonomy (NCBI): domain Eukaryota; kingdom Metazoa; phylum Mollusca; class Bivalvia; order Mytilida; family Mytilidae; genus Mytilus; species Mytilus californianus. The sequence continues at coordinate 21,409,663 of NW_026262679.1, read as the reverse complement.
CTTAAAGTTTTGCCAAATACAGCTCAGGTAATCTATTCCTAAGGTAGAACAGCCTAAGTATTTCAAAAATTCAAAGTAATAGATAACATTTTATTTATTGTCCGTTATTATCTCACAAATATGTACATTCAAAAATTCGACTCGGAAAAGTATTAAACATGTGCAATGTCCCGATATTATAGTTTAAGAATATCAGAATAACAGTTTTCGATGAAAGTTTGTTTCAATGCTTAAATAAACAGTTACTTACTTACGCCAAGTGTCTGTATTACATCACCAGCACCCACACATCTTTTGGTAATGCAGTTGGATTCCCAGGTTTCACCATATCCATGACACCGTCCGTTGTCATAACAACCTGACCTGCAATGATTCGTGTAACCTGGAGATGGAAAAGAAGGGTCTTAATTTAAACTATTGTGTATTCATCAGTTTAAGAAGATAAGGTACGCGTCAAATAAGATAGAAACAACAAAATAACATGAAACCAAAGAAGACATACACTAACATTTTGAGCAAAAGGAGATGTGTGATATACAAAAATGAGATAAAACCCAACGATCACAAATAACCAAAAGACGTCTAGAGTCAACATACAGATTTCAAATATAGACAATTGGGTAAGCTCCAAATTGCTCTACGTGCCATAAAATCAAAAATTGGATATACATTAAACAAACATAAGTACAACATTCTACAAATAACAAAATCACTTTGTTACAGTCTGGCATACGACAGGATCTGATTTTATATCAACCTATTTTATTTATAAACATGTTACCTTTACGATGAAGATTGGGAAAAGGTTGAAATTAAAAAAAGGAAAATATGAACTACAAGTTTTTGATCAAGTATAGCTTTTATTAATTACAATGAGTTCTTAATTTAGCTAATTAGCACACATGTTACCGTAATGATCTCGTAGTTTTTATATTTACCTTGTGTTACAGTTAGTATAGTCAGCAAAAGTAAGCAACTACATGTAATTTCAAACATCTGAAAAATAATAAAGTTATGTAAATTTATAAATATAATTCTCCTTCAAGTCCAAAAGGGGGCTTATATTGGTAAACATACATTTTAAACAATCCTTTCATTAGCAATGTTTTGTTATATTGTAATGTTGGTCTTACCTTTACTGTATTTTTTCTCTATTTTTTAGCGAAAGCAATGATGTGTCAGCTGACGGAGGTGAAATCAGTTTATATGTTTATGAAATCGTTGTAACTTTATATTTGATAGCTGTAATATCTTTTAATCTCTTATCATAAATTATGAAACATTTCTCCAAATTAAATCATTTTATATAATTTTATATATAACTACCTTAAACGTCGCCATTATTGTTATTATAAATAACCAATTCTACATTTTCTAAAAGTATCATCACAATTATTTGATAATACCAGGGGTATATATAACGGAAATAACGGTAAATTACGTTTATTTTCATAGTTTAATATCTTGAAACTGCCAATCAAAAGGATATTTATATTATTTGACATTTTGGATATAAATAAGGATTGTACAACGGATAAGTATGATATTATCCATGTATGCATTACTCATCATGCTTGAGTGAGACGAAATATTAAAAATCCTTAAACAAGTGCAAGATGCTATTCCAATAAACAAACCAGATTCCCAGATCATAAAACGTGTGACTAAATAGGTACTTGTATAGGTTTTTATAACATTGAGGATACACACTGCAGATTTAATGGTTTATAAATGACTAAGCAATGCCTGAAAACTCCTTCAAAGCGACACATAAACCATGGATAATAACAGCGTGATGTCAGAATTTCCATACTTGTAGTAATAGGTATTTGATTGTAAAGTAGAGGGTCGATGTACTACTGTAAGTATATGCAGACCTTGCACACCCTGGCTGCAGATGAGACGCCTAGTCTCGTCCCCTTCGTGGAGACCCCTCGCTTCACATTCTCGGCTGGCGTATTGTCGGGCAGGCAGGTTCTTCCTCACACTATAGGTTGATATTTGACTTGCTCGGCAGGAACTCCTAAATTCTTAATTATGCTGAGTGTTTCTCAAGGGCCAAAATATTTTGTTATTGAGTTTATTGTATTAATAAATATTATTCATTTGAAAATTCTGTCAGCTTTGAGCCAGTATGATTTATTGGGACTATGTTTTGGTTTACACACAGATACCCCCTTTTTCACTTATGCTTACATTTCATTATTAGGGAGTTAGTTTAGATCCATAATGCTCAATTTCACTGATGGCGAGTTTATAAAATTTTGACTTGTTACAATTTACTTTTGACTTAAAACTCACCATTTGGGACTTTGTGGATTGTGATTTATATTTGAGTTTGGCTATCAAGAGAGTTACATCAGAAATAAGAAAACATTGGATCTATAAGGATTTGTTTCATTACCATACAAACAGAAAATTATATGCATATTTACATACCAGGAGACAATTACAGATAAAACACCACCAATAAAAACCTTCAAAATGTATGTTTACATTATTGGACAACAATTGTTACACAACACAAAATTTACACCATACACAACTACAAAGACAATATTGTTTGTATAAATAGGTTACTTATATGTAATACAAGTATTGTTTATTCAAACAATATTTCCAGCCAACTTTGATAATTAATCTTTCCAGTAAACATGCTGACATCTTGGATACATTTAATTAACATACAGAGACCATTTGCTACATCTTGAGATTAATTTCTCTGGCATTTGACACTTTGAAGTTACACTGCAATCTCACCAGGGGACATACTAATCTATTCTTAATCAGATTCATATTACAATTATTCACTGTATGTGATGAAAGGCAGAATAATTTCAGTCTCATAAAAATAATTACACATTAATTAGTATATATAAACTGAAGGTCAGTGGTTTCAGTCTCCTCCCACTAGATGATTGATGTAACCAAAATCTGTGTGTTAAGCCGTATGCATGGTCTTGTGCAATCAGTTTCTTGGTTCAAAGCAGCCAAACTAAGTTCAACTTAACAGTTTTACAGTGCTAGAATTCAATTTACCACCCACCAACCCCTTCCAAACACCTTCAATAATGTTCATGACATGAGGAACATCTCAGCTTTTACCAGTGATATTTTTTTATTTTATAACTTGTTTTCCTTGATGGAATTTTATCACTGGTCATTTCTAAAATTTCATCCATCCCCAAGCATTTCGGGGACAAATTTTATCAAATTTATTCCAGCGCCAGATTGATAGACCCTGCTACTTACTACTTGTAATAGCACCACATGGGCTATCCCCCATGCAGACCTTGCACACCCTGGCTGCAGATGAGACGCCTAGTCTCATCCCCTTCGTGGAGACCCCTCGCTTCACATTCCCGGCTGGCGTATTGTCGGGCAGGCAGGTTCTTCCTCACACTACAGGTTGCTATTTGACTTGTTCGGCAGGAACTCCTAAATTCTTAATTATGCTGAGTGTTTCTCAAGGGCCAAAATATTTTGTTATTGAGTTTATTGTATTAATAAATATTATTCATTTGAAAATTCTGTCAGCTTTGAGCCAGTATGATTTATTGGGACTATCTTTTGGTTTACACACAGATACCCCCTTTTTCACTTATGCTTACATTTCATTATTAGGGAGTTGGTTTAGATCCATAATGCTCAATTTCACTGATGGTGAGTTTATAAAATTTTGACTTGTTACAATTTCCTTTAGACTTAAAACTCACCATTTGGGACTTTGTGGATTGTGATTTATATTTGAGTTTGGCTATCAAGAGAGTTACATCAGAAATAAGAAAACATTGGATCTATAAGGATTTGTTTCATTACCATACAAACAGAAAATTATATGCATATTTACATACCAGGAGACAATTACAGATAAAACACCACCAATAAAAACCTTCAAAATGTATGTTTACATTATTGGACAACAATTGTTACACAACACAAAATTTACACCATACACAACTACAAAGACATTATTGTTTGTATAAACTGTAAGTATATCAGTGACAGTCATTTGGAAAGCATTCTGAAAAGAGACCATAGTTCGTCACGAACAATCTTATCTTTTGTGTTACATATCAAACACACACAAATATACATCTGTTCAATATACTTCTATATATTACTTTTTATATGTCTTTAGGAGTGTAAGTTCTCCTTCTTATGCTGAATCTAATTTTAATATAAGGATTTGACAGGGACGACAGGTTGTCTAGGTTAGAAATTATTATACAGCAACAGTCCATTCAGCTAAAACAACAACGCAGAGAAATTCATTTCCATTAAAAATAATAACTGACCGCCTACAAATAGAAGTTAATTTTCTTAAAATGAAACTCTCTGTTGTAGAGAATACGTAATTTATTCAGAAAGATTAATTGTCAGTGTTGCAGAAAACAATGACATTAAACGGCAGTGTGAAACCGCATCGTATAGTGCTTTATTAGATAACGCCAATATGGTTTTTATATACTCCATGGAAAAAGTGACTGACAGTTCAACAAGATTAACCAAACACCGGTTTCATTGAATAACGGTAAGTAATAAACCACAGTAAACTTTAAGTAAACCTTATTCTTTTGTCATATCTATCAGTTAAGATGGACAATAAATCAGGATTTTCTTGATTTCAACAATGTATCAAGTATTTGAGTATTTATATGTGAGATCAATTCTTTTATTTATCTTTTAAACCAGTTAAGGACTAAATGATGTTTGCTTTTGTTTGTCTTTATTTGTACATCTATTTTTTCGGATCAGTTCGGTGTTATGTGGTTGTAGTGTTCTGTTGTACTGTCTAGTATATTTGGTATTTCCTGTTATCCTTTTTATGTATTTGTTATATAATACGACATTTTATGTACAGAAAGCGAGTACAGAATTAATGCTGAACAATATTGTATCGGTTTTAACGGGCAGTTTTAGTCTTTGTTGATTTAATGATGTTCCGTGCATACTATTTGCTTTTTGCATCATATATGGATTGATGCAATGCCAAACCACAAACACAATGCTGATATATAGTACTTCACATATTTTATATCTTTAGACAAAAGATTATTGCTTCCAGGGACAGCAACTACAAATCAAATTGAAATTTATGTGTTTATGAATCAAAGGGAATCAATACCATGAACCCACCACACAGTTATTTTTGACTCTGTAGCCACCAATTTAGGTAATTGCTATAACAACTTCTCTGTTGTCTTTGCTCCATCTTTTGATTTGGTTTAGCATTTACAATCAGACTGCAATGCATATGCGTCATTTGAAATTGTGAAAAATGGCCATGTAAAAGCAGTGATTCATGTATGGGCTACTGCTTATGGTGGACAAACATCTTCAGAAACTGTTATATCGAATCCCAAAGCTGGTGATACGATATATATTAAAACACATACCTCCGTGAAAGCGAGAGGAGGCATTCTTAATGACAACATTGGAAAATCAAGCTTTACTGGTTAGTTTATATAATCAACAATAACAGAATAATGAAATCCTTTTCAAAACACTAAAGCTTATCGTGTTTATTTAAACAAACAATTTTCAATAATGAATCATATACTATATATTATTACGTATATATATAGATAAGAACATGTGGTATGAGTGCCAATGAGACAACTCTCCATCCAAGTCACAATTAGTCAAAGTAAACCATTATAGGTCAACGTACGGCCTTCAATAGTCTGTTTTATGAACACTGCACGTGGTTCTAGAAGCTTCAGAGATGATAACCATAACGGTACCAATTTTTCTGCACCTCATTACAGACAATAAAGACTGTGAACATGAGATTATTAGTTACATAGTGTGGTAGTGACCTAATACGATATATATGGAATTTCCTGACCCCATATATAACCTATTTTATTTGCTAAACGAAAAGCTGAATAAAAGCATTTAAGACAGCAGGGAAGATTAATTTTGTATTGTTTTACTCAAGACTTGAAATAAGAGGGAGCTATTTACACTGTAAATTTATGATGTCTCTGTACTGGTCAATGGTCACGTGAGATTTGTCATACTTAATTAAACGATAAATTGTTGAAATTAGATAACATGTTTTCACGTGTAAAGAAATTTCCCTAATAACCAGTGCATGCTTGGACTACATCTTTCTTATTGGTCAATGATCTTGTGGGGTCAGCACGAGTTCACGAATTTGTGAAAAAGTTTATGGATAATTTTGGACTGGAGTGATTTCCTTCTTGCAATTTGAGGTAAAATCGAACCATATTTTTATGTTTTAACTATCTAATGCTTGCATTATAGACAAACGTACAGTTGCTTCTTGACCATTCTTTCATTCATATAGATTACACGATTTTGTTGTATGCCATACTTGTAGCGGTTGGTCAAATTTGTCTCTTTTTGAAAGAGATATTGGGGTAAAATTATTTTTGGTTTTGATGGTGACACTGCGTTTGCGATCAAAATATACTTATTTACATACTTATGGAAAATGATAGCTGATGATAAACCCGTTGTTGTATTTTTATACCCTGATTTTTCTACGTTTTTTCAACGTTGATCTATTATTGAATGCAGGTTGAACCTTAACATTAACACAACCTAACATTCAACATTTGATTTAAAACAACCCTGGTTCGTCATGTTTATGTTTGAAATAGACAATGTAATGGTTGTTGTTGGTCTATGTCTGTCATATTCGTTTTTCGTTTTAAATCAGGCGGTTGGTTTTCTATTTTGAATTGTTTAACATTGTTCATACCGGTGAACGATATTTTAATTGGTGCAGAGAGCTTGTACTTATGACCTCTGTGTATTTGCTTTTGCAATTATGTTTTTATGTAGTGTTTATTGTTTTATGCTTAGTCATGAAACTCATGCTACTTTGATAAACATCGTCACTGTGATTGATTTGGAACTAATAATTTTGTAGGTTAACCTATTCGCTTTAATTGCCAGTATTTTAATGTATGCACGTGTACCTTGTTTGCTTTATGTTGACGGTATAAAAAGGATATGTCTCTTACATGTATCGCAACCCAATGCTTATTTATTACAAACCAATTTTTGCCTGCTAGGGTAATGTGGACGATATTTTAATTGTTGCAGAGGGCATGGTTGCTTGAACTTATGTCCTCTGTGTATTTATTTTTGCAGAGGTCGTGGTAGCTTGAATTTATGACCTATGTGTATTTGGTTTTACCGGGGTCGTGGTTGCCTGTACTTATGGCTTCTGTGTATTTGCTTTTGCAGAGGGCGTGGATGCTTGAACTTATGTTCTCTGTGTATTTGTTTTTGCAAATATGTTATTTGTAGTGGGGTATTGTTTTATTTTTCGTCAAGAAACTCATGCTACTTTGTTATTTTCGTCAAGGTGATTGGTTTGGAACAAATTATTTTGTAATTAAGCCTATTAGGTATAATTGCCAGTATTTTAAGACATGTAGCTATTTACACATGTTTGCCAGTATTTATATGACCGCAAAAAATTGCGCTCGTATATTGTTATCATGTCGTCGTCGTCGTCGTCCGAAGACATTTGGTTTCCGGACAATAACTTTAGTATAAGTGAATGGATCTCGATGAAATTTAACCTTATGGTTCAATAGGGGGTTAAGGTCCCAACTGTTTAGAAATAAGGGGTAAAAAAGGGGCAAAAAAAGGCATTTTTCTAGTTTCCGGACAATAACTTGTGTATAAGTGTATGGATCTCAATGAAATTGTACCTCAAGGTTCCATACCACAAAGGGAAGGTTGGGATTGACTTTGGGGGTTATGGCCCAAACCGTTCAGGAATTAGGGGCAAAAAAAGAGGAAAAAAAAAAAAGGTTTTTCTTGTTAATGGACAATTACTTGAGTATTAGTAAATGGATCTCTATGAAATTGTACCACAAGGTTCCATATCACACACAGAAGGTTGGGCTCGATTTTGTGGGTTATTGCTTTAATCGTTAAGAAACCAGAGGCCAAATAGGGGCCAAAAACAAGACTTTTCTAATACTAGCTAAATTATTTCTGATCTATATAAAGAAACAACAAATACTGATATGGCAGGATATACACACCAAACAGGGTGTGTAAATCATTATATTTAGTTTGTAAACAGATTTAATAAGTATTGCACAACAGCAAAGTATTTCACAACAGCAAGAAATCTTCAATTGAAAATAAATACAAATCTTTTAATCAATTTCAATGATGATTAATTTAAAGTCTTGAATTGTTTGAGGTTTTTACCATGTATCACTATATTGGATATTTTGACATTTTTAAATAGGTCTACATTGAGGTCCAAAGGGTCCAAAATTAGACCTTGTTTGATTTCATCAAAAACTGAATTCTTGCGGTTCTATGATATGCTGAATCTAACTGTGCATTCAGTTTTTTAATTTGGATCCTGTTTTCAAAATAGTCCATATTAAGGTCCAAAGGATTCAAAATTAAACTTTGTTTGAATTCATGTTTTTTTTATATGCTGAATCTAACCATGGAATTAGAATTTGGATATTTAACCATTAAGTAGATTAAATGTCCCATTTCAAATTCTTAAGTTATCTTACCACATTTATTCTTTGTCTGACATCTATAATGTGTCAAGTATTTAATCACTATCCAAATTCAGAGCTGTATCAAGCTTGAATATTGTGTCCATACTTGCCCCAACTGTTCAGAGTTTCACCTCTGAGGTCGTATCCAGCTGCTTCAGGCGGAGCGCATTTTTTAATACATGTTGCTAATGTATTAGTTAAATTATGTTTACTAGTATAATTCATGTAGCTTTGGGTTGCGATGAACTTAATTGCTAATTTTTATACCAATAATTAAGCATTGTAAGGTCGTTTGTTTATAATTTATTATAGTTTTACTATTAAAAATAACAATGGACAAAACATAAGTTATCAATACAAAGATAATAGTTTAAAGTTAATACTCTCCATTTAATACATATATATTTGTTTTATGGTTTATTGACTGAAGAAAAAAATTAAATTCTCGCATATTATACCTTCACATGTGTTATGTTTATTGTTCTAGAGTTAGATCGAGTTTGTTATAAATAATGACAATTTTTGTTTTTCATTATTTTACATTTTAATTATGTTTATTTCATGTTTTAACTATGGACGAAGAGCGCTGAGTCTGGTATTCATTTACGTAAGAACTTTCACCCATTGAAGGAAATATGCAATAACGCGTGATATCAACAACTTACATATACTTTTATAAATCAGTTGTATGTCTTAGTTCCGATAATACAAACATACGTTAGAATTTTGCTCTGGACATGCGAGTCGTATCAACAATAATCCTTGACTGGCCAAAGTCTACTTTGACTGTTTTATCAATACTAATTTACAAACAATGTCTTCTATCAGTATTTGGATACACAACTGGACCCTATTTCCAATGTAAGTCTGATGCACCAACGGCACTTTCGGTACTAAACAGCACCTTGTTTTAAAATAAAGACTTCTGTTGCTGCTAATGGATGGAATTCCCGCCTACGTGATTCAAGGATTGAAGTCGAATGTGTTTATGGAATTTTTAAGTATAAAAAGGATTAAGTTAGTAATACAATTTTATGCTTCAGCTGTTTTGGGTCAGTATTGCCTGCCAAAAAGTTTATGATATAAATGAGAAGATGTTGTGTGAGTGCCAATGAGACAACTATCCATCCAAGTCACAAAAAGATTAAAAAGTAAACAATTATAGGTCAAAGTACGGCCTTCAACACGGAGCCTTGGCTCACACCGAACAGCAAGCTAAAAAGGGCCCCTAAAAGACCAGTGTAAAACAATTCAAACAGGAAAACCAACGGTATAATCTATATAAAAAACGAGAAACGAGAAATAATTATGAAACACACCAACAACCGACAACCACTGAACAACAGGGCCCTGACTTAGGACAGGTGCATACAAATGCAGCGGGTTTAAACGTTTTAACAGGCGCCAACCTTCACCCTAACATGAAACAGTGGTATAATATTACAACATAAAAAGACACGATGATCTTTATTTCATACAATTTACAACCGTTGGTTTGTCGAGGAAGAAACATTGTCTTTTTTGGTTTACGTTTAATATTGTAATGAGAAATAGTATTTTCAATTTAATTATGATAAATGTCGAGTTTATAAATATATAGCTTTGCATTTGGTAAATGTAAATTGTGTATAGGTGTCTGGATTGGGCCAGTATTGCCTGCCCTCGTGATGTTTTTAAACATTATTAAGACTGTCAATGTTAAAATTTGATAGGCTAATATTGTATTGTATTGTTTTCGTTTATTTTATTGCTCAGTTTAACTTCCTATATGTATACATGAATTGTTTTTAGATCATGTTATGGTTTTCATCGTTGCCTATTTAATTGAAATTTACAATTTTTCAGATTATATAATTTATATAAAACAACATGAAGGTTTATCCCAATAAAAAAGTCCCCTAGCTTAGCTGTGCTAAGTGAATTTGGTAGATTCACGTTAAATTTTATAGTGGTATTATCAATATGAAATATTAATATTAATATCGAATGCTGGTCTTTATCAATTCATTAAATTTCTAAAAAGCTGAATATCCAAATTTCATATGTAAAGCTTAACTTTTTTATAAAGTCATCAGTTAAGTAAAAACTTTGTAGAAGGTTTATATTAATTGGGAACACAGCAAAAATTAAAGAGTAAAAAGGACTAAATTAGATACTTATTTACTTATTTCAAACTAAAAACTTGTTTTCCTTCAGAAAGTTCTCTATCTTTTTACAATGGCAAATGTAAAATGAGAATCAGTGCCCATAATCTCATAAAAGAAAGAGTCAGATATAAAACTTCATATATAGAAAGAAGTCAGGGCTTTGTAAAAATGTAGTTTTATTTTGTTTGAAGATTAAAGATGAACAACATTTTATTAGTTGTTGTCCAGTATACAATGATTATGGAGAGGTGTTTCAGATCTCTCAAATGAGGCAAAAATATTTTTGGTTAATTACTGTACTAATAAAATTGTTTGTTCTAAAATATTTAGGGGATTATGTTATTAAATGTCTAGATGTAAGACGAAATGTGAATTAATATACTTAATAATGATGATTATTGTAACATTATTGCTGTGGTCCTGTCTGGAAAAAAATTACACCATTTATCTTGTTTATCAGCAAGAGATAATTTAAAAGTAATATATGAAGTTTAAAATTATATGAACTTTAATATTTCATTTCAATGTGGAAACGTTTTACAAAAATATAGTGTTATTTTTTTGTGTATTTGATTGTCATGCCTCCAAATGGTAACAAGTTATATATAAATTGTATTTACGTCGCCGGAGTCCTCGGGTGGGGATGCACTCTTTCAACCTAAGAGTGGATTTGTGGCAGATTTTTCTCCCCAACTTTGCTATTCTTTGTCATTTATTCAATTGATATGATTTTAGTTGATGTAATTTCGTATTAATTATGTATTATAATTTCATATTAATTATGAACTTTTATGTCAAATGTTTTATTTGCAAAATGTATTTTTTGCATTTTATGATTTTGAATAAATGACTTTTTTTCGTCGATTTAGTTTTTATATTATATAGCAAAACGAGCTCAGACTCTGGCCTGTGTATACATTAGTATGTTTATGGTATCTGTCTGTCTGTCTTAAATACCTTATTAGGTCACTAGCACACTGTGTAACGAACTTATCTTTCCGACTATCTTAACATGTGGCATTTAGACTAGTGGCCTATCAAAGTGATCAAGTCTTCAATATAAAGAATCTACTTCCATTGGTCTATGCAAAAACAAATGCCAATAATAACAACTTGTTAGCTTTTAATGTGTTTTCTGCATTTTTTTCAATCGTTCATCATCAATTACTTTGTTTGTTGAAACGTTTCAGATTTTTTCTCAACGTGTTGTTTTTATAAAGGGACGTAACACCACTACTAACCGTGTATTAGAATAAGCCTATATGACATATACACGGTCTCCACGCGGTAGCTTTTTACCAATAATATTCCTAGAAATGTATAGGAGGTGAGATAGAAAGTCAATACACGTGTTGTTTGTCGAAAGTGTTAAACACGTTTAGTCATAATATAACATAAATAATAGCATTGCTATTTTGATTTTGGTTTTGTTACGTTCCGATAGTGAATTTGTGTCCTGAATTGATTTATCGTATCCTTTTTCCATTTCTATAGTCTTCAACAACAAAGGACCCATTATTTATAGTAAGCAATAAAATCCTCTTGAAAATAAGTTTTAAAATACACCATTAATGACCTCGATTCAGTCGGTAGCATTTAACTCAACAAATTTAAAGGCGATAAAGGCAAACACTGGACTACTAGTATACAGCTTCTTGACTTTTGAAAACCACATTATGGGAGACGGTCAAACACGTTTATAAGACGTATAACCAGTCAGAACATTAATACACTGTTATAGATAAAAAAAAATAAATAATGCATCAAACGATAAAATAGGACAGTGGCACTTGGTTAAAAGATTTTGACCTTTTCCTTTTTATGATATTTTTACCCGAGTCGGGATTCGCATGGCAGGTAATGAATGCATAGAAGGAGACTCTTATCCTGTTGACGCAACCATTATCGTTCATTTTTGAATACATGCGATTCCGTCAGATATTTCTGTTTTACTTTCGTTTTCTTAGTCGATTGATGAAAATTTGAACATCAGGAGTCGGTTTCACAAAAAAAAAACTTATGACTTAAGATTGATCGTAATTAAGTCATGAACAATTCAGTATACTTACGATCAATATTAGTCGTAAGTTTTTTGTTGTGAAACCGACTCCAGTAAATAACTATTGCCTCATTTCTAAAAGAAACCATTGTAATATAAAAATTATGAAATTATGAAATCAAGTTCTAACGAAGACAGTATCAGTATGTATAAAAGCATTATTATTGTATAATTTATGACCTCTGTGTATTTGGTTTTACCGGGGTCGTGGTTGCCTGTACTTATGACCTCTGTGTATTTGCTTTTGCAGAGGGCGTGGATGCTTGAACTTATGTTCTCTGTGTACTTGTTTTTGCAAATATGTTATTTGTAGTGGGGTATTGTTTTATTTTTCGTCAAGAAACTCATGCTACTTTGTTATTTTCGTCAAGGTGATTGGTTTGGAACAAATTATTTTGTAATTAAGCCTATTCGGTATAATTGCCAGTATTTTAAGACATGTAGCTATTTACACATGTTTGCCAGTATTTTTATGAGCGCAAACAAATTGCGCTCGTATATTGTTATCATGTCGTCGTCGTCGTCGTCGTCGTCCGAAGACTTTTGGTTTCCGGACAATAACTTTGTTATAAGTGAATGGATCTCTATGAAATTTAACCTTAAGGTTTAATAGGGGGTTAAGGTCCCAACTGTTTAGGTATAAGGGGTCAAAAAGGGGCAAAAAAAGGCATTTTTCTAGTTTCCGGACAATAATTTGTGTATAAGTGTATGGATCTCAATGAAATTGTACCACAAGGTTCCATACCACAAAGGGAAGGTTGGGATTGACTTTTGGGGGTTATGGCCCAAACCGTTCAGGAATTAGGGGCAAAAATAAAGGAAACAAAAAGGTTTTTCTTGTTAATGGACAATTACTTGAGTATTAGTCAATGGATCTCTATGAAATTGTACCACAAGGTTCCATATCACACACAGAAGGTTGGGGTCGATTTTGTGGGTTGTGGCTTTAATCGTTAAGAAACAAGAGGCCAAATAGGGGCCAAAAACAAGACTTTTCTAATACTAGCTAAGCTGGTTCTAACATAAATTATTTCTGGTCTATATAGAGAAACAACAAATACTGATATGGCAGGAGATACACACCAAACAGGGTGTGTACATTATTATATTTAGTTTGTAAACAGATTTAAAACGTATTGCACAACAGCAAAGTATTTCACAACAGCAAGAAATCTTCAATTGAAAATAAATACAAATCTTTTAATCAATTTCAATGATGATTAATTTGAAGGCTTGAATTTTTTGAGGTTTTTACCATGTATCACTATATTGGATATTTTGACATTTTTAAATAGGTCTACATTGAGGTCCAAAGGGTCCAAAATTAGACCTTGTTTGATTTCATCAAAAACTGAATTCTTGCGGTTCTATGATATGCTGAATCTAACTGTGCATTCAGATTTTTAATTTGGGTCCTGTTTTCAAATTAATCCATATTAAGGTCCAAAGGATCCAAAATTAAACTTTGTTTGAATTCATGTTTTTTTATATGCTGAATCTAACAATGGAATTAGAATTTGGACATTGGACCATTAGGTAGATTAAATGTCCCATTTCAAATTCTTAAGTTATCTTACCACATCTATAATGTGTCAAGTATTTAATCACTATCCAAATTCAGAGCTGTATCAAGCTTGAATATTGTGTCCATACTTGCCCCAACTGTTCATAGTTTGACCTCTGCAGTCGTATCCAGCTGCTTCAGGAGGAGCGCATTTTTAAATTCATGTTGCTAATGTATTTGTTAAATTATGTTTACTAGTATAATTCATGTAGCTTTGGGTTGTGATGAACTTAATTGCTAATTTTTATACCAATAATTAAGCATTGTAAGGTCGTTTGTTTATAATTTATTATAGTTTTACTATTAAAAATAACAATGGACAAGACATAAGTTATCAATACAAAGATAATAGTTTAAAGTTCATACTCTCCATTTAATACACATATATATGTTTTATGGTTTATTGACTGAAGAAAAAAATTAAATTATCGCATATTATACCTTCACATGTGTTATGTTTATTGTTCTAGAGTTAGATCGAGTTTGTTATAAATAATGACAATTTTTGTTTTTCATTATTTTACATTTTAATTATGTTTATTTCATGTTTTAACTATGGACGAAGAGCGCTGAGTCTGGTATTCATTTACGTAAGAAATTTTACCCATTGAAGGAAATATGCAATAACGCGTGATATCAACAACTTACATATACTTTTATATATCAGTGGTATGTCTTAGTTCCGATTATACAAACATACGTTAGAATTTTGCTCTGGACATGCGAGTCGTATCAACAATAATCCTTGACTGGCCAAAGTCTACTTTGACTGTTTTATCAATACTAATTTACAAACAATGTCTTCTATCAGTATTTGGATACACAACTGGACCCTATTTCCAATGTAAGTCTGATGCACCAACGGCACTTTCGGTACTAAACAGTACCTTGTTTTAAAATAAAGACCTCTGTTGCTGCTAATGGATGGAATTCCCGCCTACGTGATTCAAGGATTGAAGTCGAATGTGTTTATGGAATTTTTAAGTATAAAAAGGATTAAGTTAGTAATAAAATTTTATGCTTCAGCTGTTTTGGGTCAGTATTGCCTGCCAAAAAATTTATGATATAAATAAGAAGATGTTGTGTGAGTGCCAATGAGACAACTATCCATCCAAGTCACAAAAAGATTAAAAAGTAAACAATTTATAGGTCAAAGTACGGCCTTCAACACGGAGCCTTGGCTCACACCGAACAGCAAGCTAAAAAGGGCCCCTAAAAGACCAGTGTAAAACAATTCAAACAGGAAAACCAACGGTCTAATCTATATAAAAAACGAGAAACGAGAAACAATTATGAACACACCAACAAACGACAACCACTTAACAACAGGCCCCTGACTTAGGACAGGTGCATACAAATGCAGCAGGTTTAAACGTTTAATCAGGCGCCAACCTTCACTCTAACCTGAAACAGTGGTATAACATTACAACATAAAAAGACACGATGATCTTTATTTCATACAATTTACAATCGTTAGTTTGTCGAGGAAGAAACATTGTTTTTTGGTTTACGTTTAATATTGTGATGAGAAATAGTATTTTCAATTTAATTATGATCATTGTCGAGTTTATAAATATATAGCTTTGCATTTGGTAAATGTAAATTGTGTATAGGTGTCTGGATGGGGTCAGTATTGCCTGCCCTCCTGATGTTTTTACACATTATTAAGACTGGTAATGTTAAAATTTGATAGGCTACTAATGTATTGTATTGTTTTCGTTTATTTTATTACTCAGTTTAACTTCCTGTATGTATACATGAATTGTTTTTAGATCATGTTATTGTTTTCAGCGTTGCCTATTTAATTGAAATTTACAATTTTTCAGATTATATAATTTATATTAAACGACATGATGGTTTATCCCAATAAAAAGTCCTCTAGCTTAGCTGTGCTAAGTGAATTTGGTAGGTTCCCGTTAAATTTTATAGTGATATTATCAATATGAAATATTAATATTAATATCGAATGCTGGTCTTTATCCATTCATTAAATTTCTAAAAAGCTGAATATCCAAAATTCAGATGTAAAGCTTAACTTTTTTATAAAGTCATCAGTTAAGCAAAAACGTTGTAGAAGGTTTATATCAATTAGGAACACAGCAAAAATTAAAGAGTAAAAAGTACTAAATTAGATACTTATTTACTTATTGCAAACTAAAAACTTGTTTTCCTTCAGAAAGGTCTCTATCTTTTTACAATGGCAAATGTAAAATGAGAATCAGTGCCCATAATCTCATAAAAGAAAGAGTCAGATATAAAACTTCATATATAGAAAGAAGTCAGGGCTTTGTAAAAATGTAGTTTTATTTTGTTTGAAGATTAAAGATGAACAACATTTTATTATTAGTTGTCCAGTATACAATGATTATGGAGAGCAGTTTCAGATCTCTCAAATGAGGCAAAAATATTTTTGGTTAATTACTGTACTAATAAAATTGTTTGTTCTAAAATATTTAGGGGATTATGTTATCAAATGTCTAGATGTAAGACAAATGTGAATAAATATACTTAATAATGATCATTATTGTAACATAATTGCTGTGGTCCTGTCTGGAAAAAAATTACATCATTTATCTTGTTGATCAGGAAGAGATAATTTAAAAGTAATATATGAAGTTTAAAATTATATGAACTTTAATATTTCATTTCAATGTGGAAACGTTTTACAAAAATATAGTGTTATTTTTTTGTGTATCTGATTGTCATGCTTCCAAATGGTAACAAGTTATATATAAACTGTGTTTACGTCGCCAGAGTCCTCGGGTGGGGATGCACTCTTTCAACCTAAGAGTGGATGTGTGGCAGATTTTTCTCCCCACCTTTGCTATTCTTTGTCATTTATTCAATTGATATGATTTTAGTTGATGTAATTTCGTTTTAATTATGTATTATATTTCATATTAATTATGAAATTTTATGTCAAATGTTATATTGCAAAAATGTATTTTTTGCATTTTATGATTTTGAATAAATGACCTTTTTTCGTCAATTTAGTTTTGATATCATATAGCAAAACAAGCTCAGACTCTGGCCTGTGTATACATTAGTATGTTTATGGTATCCAACTGTCTGTCTTAAATACCTTGTTAGGTCACTAGCACACTTTGTAACGAATTTATCTTTCCGACTATCTTAACATGTGGCATTTAGACTAGTGGCCTATCAAAGTGATCAAGTCTTGAATATAAAGAACCTACTTCCATTGGTCTATACAAAAACAAATGCCAATAATAACAACTTGTTAGCTCTTAATGTGTTTTCTGCATTTTTTTCAATCGTTCATCATCAATTACTTTGTTTGTTGAAACGTTTCAGATTTTTTTCTCAACGTGTTGTTTTTATAAAGGGACGTAACACCACTACTAACCGTGTATTAGAATACGCCCATATCACATATACACGGTCTCCACGCGGTAGCTTTTTACCAATAATATTCCTAGAAATGTATAGGAGGTGAGATAGAAAGTCAATACACGTGTTGTTTGTCGAAAGTGTTAAACACGTTTAGTCACGATGTAACATAAATAATAGCATTGCTATTTTGATTTTGGTTTTGTTACGTTCCAATAGTGAATTTGTGTCCTGAATTGATTTATCGTATCCTTTTTCCATTTCGATAGTCTTCAACAACAAAGGACCCATTATTTATAATAAGCCATAAAATACTCTTGAAAAAAAGTTTTGAAATACACCAATAATGACCTAGATTAAGTCAGTAGCATTTAACTCAACAAATTTAAAGGCGACAAAGGCAAACACTGGACTACTAGTATACAGCTTCTTGACTTTTGAAAACCTCATTATGGGAGACGGTTAAGGATGTTCGCTACTCTGTTTCAAAACAACAATCTTTTTAAAAGACTGTTATAAATTTATAGTGTATAAATAAAGAAACCAAAAAAAAAGCAGAAGAAAATGAATGGTCCGTGTGCTTGATTTTGAGATATAATCCATTGAAAATTTGGCGGGAAATGATTCTCTCTAGATTTTTCATACTTTTAACATTGTCCGCTTTTCTCTTTTAAAAACTATGAAAAAATAACAAGGCTTTTATAAGATTTTCAAATATGACGTTTAAAACTATATGAAACAAAATTATGAAAAGAAAAGTAGGGGTTAGTGGACAAAATTATTTAATGGTAAAACATGGATAAAACCAGAGGATTCCGAAAATCTGGCAAAAATTCAAACACAAGAGGAGCGAACTTCCTAAAACACGTTTATAGGAAGTATAACCAGTCAGAACCTAATATACACTGTTATAGATAAAAAAAATAATGCAACAAACGGTAAAATAGGACAGTGGCACTTGGTTAAAAGATTTTGACCTATTCTTTTTTATGATATTTTTACCGAGTAGTGATTCGCATGACAGGTAATGAATGCATAGAAGGAGACTGTTATCCTGTTGACGCAACCATTATCGTTCATTTTTGAATACATGCGATTCCGTCAGATATTTCTATTTCTGTTTTACTTTCGTTTTCTTAGTCGAGTGATGAAAATTTGTCGGTTTCACAAAAAAACTTACGACTAAGATTGATCGTAAGTCATGAACAATTCAGTATACTTACGAACAATATTAGTCGTAAGTTTTTTTTTGTGAAACCGACTCCAGTAAACAACTATTGCCTCATTTCTAAAAGAAACCTTTGTAATATAAAAATGATCAAATCGAGTTCTAACGAAGACAGTATCAGTATGTATAAAAGCATTATTATTGTATTATTTCACGTTATCATATTATCAAGGTAACAACACCATATAATGTAAATAGATATTAAAGAAGTACTAAATTTTACACATAAGTTTCAATACCATTACACCAAAATGTGTATAATAGATTCATACAAACACGACAACTACACTATACAGGTCCCTGGCTTTTTGAAAATTATCATGTTGAACAATAAACATGTATGTAAGAGGTAAATACAGACATAACCTGGAACACTGTCATAAAACCATAAAAAAACACGCATAAAGCTGAAAATTAGGATATTCAAAGAAGATAATTTCTACTCATCATATGCATATAAGATTTATCTAAGGTCGTTCCGTCCAAAAATATCAGACTAATAACAGTATAAATGATATTATATTATTCAAAGTTTAAAATATTAAGGCAAAAAAAAAAACTGCTTTGTTATAAATATTATCTATATACAATGGCAATTAGGTGAGAAAACGAGAATCACATCTTCTTGAACAAGACACTTCCCCGATTACGTAACACAAATCAGAAAAGACACGCACAAAACTTTTTGGTACCTTAGAATAAGTTTGGATAAAATATTATCACAAATGTTTGGGTTTAGTGGATATGAGATGTGAAAGATGTTAACTGAAGAAATTTCACATGTATACTTACAACATGGTTATTCAAAGGAAAACAATATATATTTTTTAAATAGCCTTCTTAAGTTTATTTCATTAATAAACTGCTATTCCGATATTTCCATTGATTTTAACATAGAAAGATTATAAATGTTGCGTCATTGATAACGAGAGTGGGACTCAAATAGTAAATACAAACTGACCTATCGTGTGCTTTTCTTATAAAATTTCTATTATTACAAACAAAAGAAGTGAACACATTAATTCAATAGACTATATTTCAAACTGTATAATAAATAATAAGTGTAAAGGGTATATATTTTTCTTTTGTCGCATGCTTTGAAGTGTTCAACATTTTCTTTCCTTGAATAGATGTATCATTTTTCTAAGACACGTTGACGTTTCCGTTTCGTTGTGCACAGTTTATGCTGATTCCAAAGCCGGTCACTTTACAGAGACAATTATGAAACAATTTTCCATGGTTTAACACACTCATATACTCATTATTATGTCTACAATGACCATAGGCATCTTTACATTCTAAAATTAAAAGAACAAAAAATATAAATAATTATATCACGATGCTTTACAGGATGGAAATAAAAATACTGACTTATTGAAAATTTCAATGTGACAGTAATTAAACAGAGTTTGATGTGAAAAACCTACAAAACTAATAGAACATTATTGACAAATTTTGAAATGATTCTATCTGTTATTTATTCCCCGTAGCGGCATTTGCAAGTCCTTCTCCAGTT
This sequence comes from Mytilus californianus, assembly GCF_021869535.1. Lineage (NCBI taxonomy): Eukaryota > Metazoa > Mollusca > Bivalvia > Mytilida > Mytilidae > Mytilus > Mytilus californianus. The sequence continues at coordinate 21,389,279 of NW_026262679.1, read as the reverse complement.
GGTGGTTATCAAAATCAAAGGTTGTGTAATGTATCAGTATGGAAGCGAAATATAAAAAAAAAATGAATGTCATATTAGGATGATTTATAATGGTGGATGAGTTGTTTCACAAAAATTATCATAGAAATTACTGTTATTTTTTGCATGATAGTGCATTTTTTTGTACATCGATTGTACACATGCATCAGAAATCTCTATTCGTACTGACATGACAAGGCATAAAAAATAAATGTTTTTCTTTCTGTTTTTCTTAAAACATGATTCATATTTCGCTTAGACAATTTAACATATGTTTTGTACCTAATTTTACAAATGCCGCCTTCCAAGTGTTGCCTTGACCACGCTGACATTCATACGTTATACAATCCTTCTCCCATCTATCACCAAATGATCTGCAAGTTCCACTTACATTACAGTCACAATCAACAGTAGGCGGTTGGTAAGACTCTACAAAAAAAAAAGTACTCAGTTTACTCTATTTCCTCTGAGACTTGTAAATAATAAACATGATAATTTAATCCATCTATCCTTTATGACTGCCATGGTATTCGAATCAACATAGGAATTTATCAATTTTATGCACATAACTATATGCACCATTAGTGGAGTATGAACTTATTATCCTGCTGTAGCAATTGCGTTAATTTTAAATATAAGACATCTAGAAGTCGACATAAGTTTACTAAAAGAAACGTAGAGATCGACAAATGTCCATTTGAGTTCAAGTTACAGTAAATGGAGTAAACAAAGGAACATTCAAATCATTCGTCGAAAACAAACTGACAATGCCGTGGCAAAAAACAAAAAAACGACGAAAAGACAAACAACAGTACACAAAACACAACATAGAAAACATAGCGCAACACGAACCCCACCAAAAACCGTGGGTGATCTCAGATAAAATGGAAATATATGTATCAACAACATAAAATTTTGTAAGTAAAATCTATAGATTTGAAATAAGAGATTTGATGATTTTAAGACAAATTGAAAAACGTTTTTATCCGATTTGATTTGCTTTCTATACAAATAGAAAAACAAAGGATATGAGGTATCCATCCATGACACAAAATAAGAACATGCGCAGAAGAAAATACAAAAAAAATCAATCAGTAATATTTCAGAAAATAGATGTTATTGAGATAAATGCATTATTTGTTCGATTTTCGTTTTTCCATGACCTTAAGCCAAAATAACGTGATAATTTCAAGTAATTCTAATATTAAGTACAAGCATTAGTTAAAAAAATAAACCCACCTTCTGCTGATGAGAGATTTTGCAATACCATGGCACAAATTAAAAGAAACATCTGAAATCAGACAAACATATAAATTATGCAACAGTTAGAGGTTTAAACATATCCCTTCGGCATCTTTCGCCTCTCTTCTATCTGATACAGTCGCGCGTCTGATTTTGTCAGGTTGTTTGGACTTCCTCCTTTTTACCTTGATTTCGGTAATGTTATTGAAACTTTTTAACATTATGTCAAGTGACAAACATTCAAGACGGGCATCAAACTCAAAAGTTAGAGGAATAAAAAATCCATGATCTAAGAAATAAGATAACACCATGTAAATAAAAAAAAGAAAGAAAATGCCATAAAAGTGCACTAAACACGATACGAAAAACCAATTCTTATAACGAATCCCATCAACAATGGGGGTCAGGAGACCTCGTATGCTTCGACAGAGTCAGTTGATGCGGATCAACTGATAACACTCGTGGTGCTACTCCCGTCAATTCGAAATATAATGTAACCAGTGAAAAGTCCTGCAATTCAAAGTAACAAAACAAAAACCGGAAGGATACGCGTAAACCGACAAATAGAGGGAACGATGCGTCGAAACGGTAAGCATCTCTTGCCATGCATGCACCGACCTCTATGCAAATCTACAATAAAGCAAACAGTAGCCTAATGAAAAATTCTGGTCCTTAACAAGTTGATTACTTATTTGTTTTGTGTTAAAAGAAACGATATTACTTAAAATACAAATCATTCTATAAAGAAAGCCTTCATTTCTCTGTTCTGCATATGAGCGCATTCGTATTTGTCGATAAAAATATCACTGGCTACTTGAATTTCAATGGTATTTTAGTGTATCATATTAAATATTAATAAGTAAAACAGACAAGCGTAACACAAGTTCAAATAAAGCAAGCTGTTGAGCAAAGCTTACCATTATCTAGTATATGTTATTTTTTATGTTTCTCTTACCTTTCTTTTCCAATCTGTTTTCTATGGGTGATAAATAATTTGTCGCTGAAAGTTAACTTTCGTCATATATATATATCTGACTCTTTTAAAAAAAAAAATCTGTTTATAACAATGCCAATTTATTTATTTTAGTATAACATGTTTTAACAAGTAAATATTAAACGAAATGAGTGTTTAGTAAAATTATGCCATTACTCTAAAGGTCATTATTGACACAATGTGCGCATCATTTTGCACATTTATCATAGTATAATGTTCGTAAATGTCCTTCAGACTTCGAGTGAGCACTCAACGTAGACAGTATTACCTTAATTGTTTGACATTTCTTATATTCTCTCGGATAAATGACAATCATGATAATTCCATTATTTAGAAGAATCATGCGTTTTATGTGTAATCGTACTCAGTTGATGGCGTTTACGATATTCTAGAGCCATTTCTCAAAATGCCAATATTATTAACATAGATATAATTTCAAAAAGGTTTCCCCAAAGATCAACTAACATTTCCCGCTTATTTATTTCTATGGTCGCCATCCAGCATTTGTTGATCGTTATAGTATAACCAACTATTGGAACATTGTAATTCTGTCATAGAGCTGACTTGTCCACTATAATTATTCTTATGTTATTAACACTTCTATTATGTTTCTTGCTTTTGCCAATGTTGTCTCTTATTTTCCACCCTCTGCTAGATATAACATTAAAATTATATGACGGTTGATGCATGACGATTGTATATCAAGATATTCGTACTTAGTCGACCTATCTGGTCTCTCTCAGTTTAATATTTACGCAGGTAAGATTGGTTTAATTTTCTATTGGTACTTTATGAAAATTATGCGTTCATCTGAGGATTTCATCACCCCTTTAATAGATGACTGCTATTTTTCATTACCTCTGAATGTCTGTTTGTACCTGAACTTAAAATATTTCTCGGAACAATGCATTGTAATTTTAAATCAGTTAATATGAAATTGGAAAATATCATCAACATGTCCTTTAATTATATGAACTGCTGATGAAAAGCTACCCTTGTATTTACTATCCTCTTTCATAAGACATTTACTTTATTGTTTTACGGTAACACAATATTAGTTGTATAGGTGACAATTGCATTGTCTTTTCCCTTTTTACAATGCATTTTCCAATCTAATATATCATGTCTTTTATTGCCTCTTTGGTGTCTTCGGCAGTTCTTTTAAAGATGTTTATTTCATCTTGACAACTTCTATGGACATTTCGGTGATACGGTTTATCCGCAGGTCGTAGGTTTTCCAATAGGCACTTCCTGTGTCCCTTCCTTTTATCGTAGATTTATACGTGTATTGTTATAAATCCAACGTTTTTGGTCAAACCCAGTAAAATAGGACTTAATTCTATTTATAGAAAGATATGATAACACGTCTGTTACCTTGATGATATATTTGCCAAAAATGTGCAAGATTTGTTTAAATATACAACGGCAATTTTCCAAAATACTGTAAATTCAGAAATTATTGCGATGTTTTTATTATTGCGAAAAATGCGACAGGGTTATAATCGCAATAATTTAAACTCGCATTTTGAAATTTTTAAAATGAATTTAACACGATTTTTCTCAATATCGCAAAAATTAAAATCGCATTTTAGTCTAAAATGACAAAATCGCAATAATAAATGCACGCAATGATTTCTGAATTTACAGTAAACTTACTGTACTAATTTTTCATAAACTCAAACCAATGTGCGGAAGATAGGTTGAAGCATACCTACAAACGGGATATCACATCCCGATTTTTTCTTTAATGTTGTTTTTAGGGCCGGCAATGTTGATACCATGTATAAGGTCATCAAAGATACTAGGCTTCTAATTTTGTTCGCCAGACGCGTGTTTCGTTTCAAATTAAGACTAATTTGAGAAAAAAACGTATTGCTCCTTCGAATTAACTTATTCTGAAAAACAAATCAATTTAACACTGTAGTAAGATTTTTGAATTTTGTCTTCTTCTGTACCAATATTGAAGTTGTTTTCAAGAAATTAAAACATACCCGAGTATGGCTATACTGTTGTCAGTTATCCTACATCTCTTCGATACTTATATTTTTGCGATACACAATGTCATGCTTTTCTCAGACGACTGTTTATGACATCTTTATTCTCATTCCATTGGTTTATTAATCCGGATGGTTTATGTATTAGTTGTAATAGGCTTTCAACTTGCTTTAAGTAACTAATGAGATCGATATCTGCTGTGTTTGTCTTTTCTTATTGTAATTAGTGTAACTACTGCCAAACCGATCAGTCAAGCATTGTCAAACTGATTTTTATAGTGTGTTCTTATGTTGTGCGGTTACTTCACAGTTACAGTTATAAGAGGAGTGATGAGCGCTCACAAACATGTAACACCAACACATTGTTTAATAGCATATCCAAAATAAAGGGTCTATAATTTAGTGGTTGACTTTGGTCGCTATCTGAACAGTTATTTTGTAAGCATAAATTAAAGGAATGTGGACACACAAAACGCGTAAATCCAGAAAAAGCAATGATTCCTTCTGGAAGTAAATGCCATCCTAAGCTTGCAAGCAAGACTATAATCAGTGACAAATACGGACTATGGCATCAACATTTATTGTATTTCTAACCCTCCAAATTGCAATTAATAAATGTTTGCGTTCGTATTTTTGGTATTTTTGGTATATTGGTATTTTGGTTTGTAAAGTTTCGAAGGGTCAAAATACTCAATCGGCCTGTCACGATAATAACCAAATATATACAGGTATGGAAGGACTATAGGAATATACGGATATGGTCATACGAGTATGGTGCAAATACCCATATGGTCTAGAACCTTCAAAAGATGTGTTCCCTATCACCAAATCTTTAAACCTAAAAAAAAAGAGAGAAAGAGATAGGGGAAAACATAACTCATTGATCTGATAACATCGAAGTTATGTTTAAATCAATGAACAAACACCACTGGCCCAGGTTAGGGAGAGGATTGAGCGCTCACAAACATGTTTAACCCACATTCGTTATGTTCCTGTCCCAAGTTAGGAGCCTGTAGTTCAGTGGTTGTTTTTGGTTCATGCCTGTCATATTTGTTTTTTGTAACCTACTGTTTTGTTATAAATTAAGCCGTTAGTTTTCTCAATGGAATTGTTTCATATTTTTCATGTCGTGGCCTTTTATAGCCGACCACACGGTATGAGTTTTTCTCATCGTTGAAGGCTGTACGGTTTCCTATAACTGCTTACATCCACTTCATTTGAACTTTGGTGGATAGTTGTCTAATTGGCAATCATACCACATCTCCTTATTTTTATAATGCAAATGTATTGCATCTTTATTTGCATGGAACACATACGTTCACACACGTATTGGTACGCACAAATACAGCTATCTTTTGATGCAGGTTGACAGTGACTACATCAAAAACATCAATCAAACCCGAAACACAAATGAGAACAACAAATTCATGTAACATTGTTTAGTTTTTTGTTAAACTAGATTAACGTTTGAGTGACAAATCTTGCTTGATTTTTAATAATACTTTCACATAATTATTACAATGTCTTTACAAAGCATTATTGGTGTATTGTTCTGGTCAATCTAATTAGAATCAAATACGTTGCTTATGTATTCGATGAAATTATAAAACGATTGTTTTTTGTTTTAATTTTGTAGTTTTTTTTAAGAAAGTCTCAAAAATTAAAAAAAATTAAACTGAAATTATCTTAAAAATGTGGGACCTTTTCATTATAAGTGTATATTTTCTGGAAATTAAAAAAAAACAAAAAACGCCCAACATTTATTTATAGAAATTACACTCAATACTAAACCATATATGTGAATAATGTGTATATGGCTGACGTCATGCATACAGTTTACTCACCAAACAAAAGTTTGCTGTTGTTGATGTAATATACGTTTATTAAACCTTAATCATAATCAACTTTACAGGGTCAATATTGTTTGAGGGACTGTTTGTAAAACTTAAAAATCGGTTAGAAGAAAACATACCAAAACTAAGGCAATTAATGAAACTTAGATGGTTCTAAGTACAAATAATAGTAACATAGGACTAAAACTTTAGAAGAAAACAAAGCAAGTTACATTAGCAGACACATCTACAAATAGTTTGTTTAATATTAAAACTAACCTTTTGAAAATATGATTATAGCAACGATAAAACATTTAAAAAACCTTAGACAATTATTTACTTATCAGGGTTTCCGCTGGCAAATATATAATTGGGCGATTAAAAATCATGATTGGCGAACGAATTTGGCGCAAGAAATATAACGTTTGGCTTCGTCCATCTTTTAAATTTTGTTTAAGGTTTCTCTGACTTTTTCCGAAATTAAATGATACTCGGATTTCACGTTGAACTCATATCAAATCAATGATCAGCTGATTGCAATTGATAGCAATCGTCAACAATAGACTAAGTAATAAAGGTGTTTATTAAATTGTGTGATAAATTGGCGTCACACGCATCTTAAGGATTGTTTTTACAACTTTGATAACAATCATTGTTTTGGAGAGGGTACTTCACAACTGTTTTAGCGGCGCACCTTTTCTAAGCATGCACGGAACCTTTTATATACCCTGTTACTGCTGGTCCTTTAGATTATGATTTTCTAATATTCAACTTTTACAATACTAGTTTTGTACCTTCTACATAATTGTCTTCTTAACTTTGTCAGTGAATACTGTTAAAATTAATTCACAAACTGGCATTGTTCAAAAGTGAAATCCCATCGAAAGATGTTGTCTGGTCTAATAAATTGCTTTACCTTTTGGTAGTCGCCTGTTTTGTTGATAAGAAAAAAAAAATGTATCCTAAATAACTTATTCATATAAGTACAGTGTTACATGTCTGCATGAAACAGGAATTAAATCGGTTGACATTTATGTAAATATCAGTAAAATTTAATAAAAACATATACTATGTAATTTGATTGTTTGTCAGTTTCAAATAATAACCATCATTATCAAATCAGTTCAGAACCCAATAGTAAAATTGCTTAATATACAGAAAACAGATGTATGCGATGTTAAAAACAACAGGGAATGCATTGCGCTTTCACTTGTAATTGAATTTTGATGTTTAACGGTCATTTTGATTTTAACAACGCCTCTCTTTAACAACGTCTGAAAAGTCTAAATACTAAATAATTCAGTCATGTTCAGTCTTTTAGTCCATTTTCAGAATAATCGACTGCGGTAAATTCTTTACTGTTCCGATTTCGCTTGCATTCAAATTCAGTACAGTTTAGTAAATTTTCACACAATTCAGTATGCTGTAAATGTGAACAGGTAAAAACAACTACTGACAGTCTGAACATAGAATGAACAGATCTTAATGGACTGTAAGCAATGTTTAAACAGTTCTGATTTTAACCCAGTGAATAAGTCTGAAAGTTGAAATTGGAAAGTTAAAGCGACTTAATAATTCATTGTTCAGTTTTTAAAGAACTGTTTAGATCAAAATGACCGTTTCAGATCAGAATTAGTTTACTAGTATATGCACGGTTTTAACTGTCTTTACCCGCTCGATAATGTATACAAAAGTTATGCAGAGGAACGGTCTAATATACAAATGAGGATACGTGGTATGATAACCAATGAGACAACTATCTACCAGAGACCAACTGACATAGATTTAAACAACTATATCTCGCCGTACTACCTTCAACAATGAGCAAAACCCTTACCGTACAGTAAGCCGACGTGACAACATGGAAAACACCTCAAACGGGCAAAACAACGGCCTGTGTATGATAAAAGAACACTGACAGAAGGCAACCAATGAGACAGACACACATAATAAGGGGTGAGGTAAAACATTATTGCTAGCGTTAAACACTCCTCCCAACCTGGGACATTGATGTATCAGTAAAATAAAGGCAAACACTGTAACCATATAAGTTGGAAAAGTTTTGATGAATCAGATCAGCACGAAACAGAAACTCAAACTGACAAAAACACAAAAACACAACGTACCGATCTTAGAATATTAGCAGTTACAAGCGAATTACAAATAATAAATAAATAATGCTTCCCGAAAGTTAACCATCAATCAGTACACATCAACCAGATTTAGTGTAAAAACGTAATTAGCCGTCTGAGAAAAGCATGACCGTGTGCAATTACAACATATAAGTATAGACAGGATGGAGAACTAAAGAAAGTGTAATTTTATAGCAGAACATTAAGTTGTGTTTTGAATAATTCATTAGTAAACTATTTTGAATTGAAATAGTCATTTTGACCTGAGCAGCTCTTAAAAGACTGAACAATAAATTATAAGATATTTTCAAACTTTTAGTCAATATTTAGACTTAATCACAATGGTAAAGGACTATTCGCTTGTAGTCAATTAATATCTGACCAGTCTAGGTTGAGGTTGTTCAGTAGTTGTTATTTAGATCAACACCATACTGAATTGTCAGCAAAACTGAATGAACTGCAAGCGGATTGTCTACACAGTACTGAATTAACCGCAGGGTATAAGTCAGAAAATTGACTTAAAGACTGAAAATGACCGAATGATATATTGTCCAGACTTTTCAGATGATGTAAGAACAAAATGACCTTTCAAGACTAAAATTTAGTGATTTATAACAACATCAAAGTTTAAACCGATAACAGAACACTCAAAGGTATCACTACAGTGTCAAATTTAAAACCTTTAATAAATAGTTTATTAAAAGAACTAACTGGTTTATATGGATAGTGTCAAAATGGATGAGCTCTATAAATAACATAAACGGAAATATTAAGATGTCATATCGCGATTTTACTACGGTTTATATGTTACAGATACATTTCCAATCTAAATCTTTGAAAAAATCTTATAGCGCTCTTATTTCGTTTCGTAAATTAAGCCATGGTCTAATGCAAACAGAAAATGATGTGCACGTGCGTGACGTCACAATAAAATGGCAACGGCAGTTTTATGTTGAACAACGCTAGATATCGAAACGGACATTTTTGTTGTTGATGCTCGTTTTTAAATTAAAAAAAATCCTTTCAAAAATCCCTTTACATGTATCTATTTATTTAAAATTGTTAAACGGTTAGTTTTCTCAAACCTGTTGCTTCATCAAATTAAAATGGCTGCTTTTCGACAGTGTCTTAAAGATCCGTTTCGAAATACAAAAGTTCAGATTTTTTTCTTATAAGAATTGAACTTATTCGAGCTTGCCATACACTGTACAAATTTAAACATTTTAACGTAGGCATGATATTTGTCAACATGTTATAACTCACTAACGCTTTTGAAAACATATTGACAAATATCCTCCCAACGTTGAAATGAGCATAGATTATGGCATGAAGAAATTATTTTTCTAATTGGGTAAAGGTTTGAGCTATTAATAATTCACCAATTATTCAAAGCTGACGTTCATTGAACTTGAAAACGTCAATACAGACATCGGCATAGCGAACTAGTTGGCGAATAAATAAACCGTAAGAAGGGACCAAAGCATTTTCAGGAAAAAAAGAAAAACAAAATCTCGTTTGTCGTAAATATATTAGCAGAGTTTCCAGTGTGAAGCTGCAATATCAAAATGTAGAAAAAAAAGACTATTGTTATCATTAATATTTAATTTATTAACAAAATAAGTTTCCTTTTGTAAAATTCCGAAGTAAAATAAGAGAATTCTTGAATTATTTAAGAATATGTTTGAAACGTTTAATAACAATCGCGATATGTTATTTTTACCTTTTTTGACATCAGGTCAAGTAACTCATAAACATTTCTCATAGATTTGTTTAACTACAATACCACAAGTGTTCAATGGCCTTTCATCAAATTAACAACAACGTGATAGTTTTGAACTATAACACAAACGGTCATTAGATAAAATTATTTGATGATTATTTCTTGAAATATCTTATTTAATGTACATTCTCAAACGGGTCTGTATTTTATTATCATTTGGGGTTATATGTATGGATGCAATACATTATCTGACATTGGCGTGTAATATCGAAAGAATCGTATCGTAGCGAACTTGAAGTTGTCAATAAAATCAGTATGTTCACAGAGATAAAGTACTGCAGCTGTGACCGATAATAATATTTTTCATCGGATGTGTTAATTTATTTCTCTTAGATGTTTCTTATCTAGTCAATCTAGCTAAAATACGGCACAAATAATATCTAGCTCTTATCAAAATACTGTGTTTGCTTGTTCATGTTGTATAACCATTTTTTTTCTATTTTAGTAACAATATATACAAATCATAAGATGTATATTGACAAAAAATGTGACTACTATACATAATACACCAAAAGAACAACGATGCTTATGTTTATCAATTAAGCGTGGTAACCGTTTTCCCCATAAATGTAATTCATGTGCATTTCTTGAGTTAAAATTATGAATAACAGAGATTTAGGTGATAACGTACTCAATAAACAAAAAAGGGAATATACTTGCAGGCTATGAATATAAGTTTTTCTCAATTTGTTTTATAAAACCAACATACATTTAATTCCAATAATTATATCTTATTTTTCATAATATTGCATTACATTCAGATTTTATTCTACATCCACTTTATTTTCCATGGAATTTTCGTGATCTATATCTTGTGAAAAAGACAATGTTACGCGTACGGCAGTTGTACAAAAGTATAACAAACACAGAATTCCAAGGTAAATCCAAAAAGGGGAAGTCAATAAAAAATGACAAAATCAAACGTTAGACGTTAACTTACTTTTAAGTCCTTTTAGTTAATCAGAAAAAGTGTACATCAAATATTTTTCCTATTCTATTTGATTAAAGTTCAAGGGTATTAGATATCTTCCCTTTTTGATTAATAGAGTATGGTGATTTATTCTAATTCGGTTATATAAAACGTCATTTTAAAAATTATTCGGGTTTACTGAAAATTTTGATGCAAGTGCTTATTTTGGGTTATACTTAACTGCGGCCAAGTTTAGCGAAAGGTCGTGCGACATAATCAGTCAAACAAACTTTATTAGATTAACTCGTAAAGGAACGATCGTTTTCATTGGTCAATTCAAACCTTCGACCTCACACCTGCGAAAATAGAACACGCGTACTATAAAGTTGAATGGACTGATCAGTATTAACGTAGCCGGTCAAGGTTGTTCAAAACTTCCATCGTCGTATTCACGTACATGATTGTGTTCTTGATTATCCTATGACAATTCTAACTTTTATACATGTGCATGTAAAATTCATTAATTTTATAATTTTGTGCAATGATTATTTTTGTTTTGTTTTATCTTTCGGGGACAATTTGCTCCGTTTATGATACGTTATTTCTGAATGACCAAACGCTACTGTGTGACGTTCTGTGTGATCGTTTTATAGCACGAAAACAATAAAAGAGGAATGTGCAACCCATCATAAATTATTGTAATTATTGTAATGGATCAGTATTATAAGTAACTACGACATTGTCAGGATAATAACCTAGCGTCAGTATGAAAGAAATTAAAAGCGGTTCATTATTCATCCGTATAAAAGTGGCACATGTATTTTAGTTTATCCTTCTATTTTTCACAATGCGGTACAAGATAATTGTGTTGCTGCAGTATAATATTTCGACCCCACTATTTGAAATTCACACTGAAACATTTATTGAATTCTTTTGACCAAAGATTTGTAAACTATACAAATCCTTGTTTTTTTAACGTTCGTAGTAACATAGTACTTTCCATTGTCAGTCACCTGTGTCAATTCACGTGCACACTACGATTGTTGTTGTATTTGAATCTTTCGGCCAATGAAATGAGACGTTACAAGTTGTTTGTTTGTGATACGCCATGATATGTTATCAATGAATTATCAAACGCTAAACTTGACTGCAGTTCAGTGTATACGTATAAATAAATTCTAACATTTATAATTTCTAGTTTTGGGGTATATTAAGGAGCTACTGTACACAGCGTAGTAGTAGTTATCAGCTTCCGTACAAATTCGATGTTACATTATATTATTCAAATGTTAGTTAAAATGTAACATAAAATACGAACAAAAGTCTCTTATTTATAGTTTTGCTATAAGTAGATATAAGAAGATGTGGTATGAGTGCCAATGAGACAACTCTCCATCCAAGTCAAAATTTATAAAAGTAAACCATTATATGTCAAAGTACGGTCTTCAACACGGAGACTTGGCTCACACCGAACAGTAAGCTATAAAGGGCCCCAAAAATTACTAGTGTAAAACCATTCAAATGGGAAAACCAACGGTCTAATCTATATAAAAAAACAAGAAACGAGAAACACTTATGAACCACATCAACAAACGACAACTACTGAACATCAGATTCCTGACTTAGGACATGTGCAAACAAATGCAGCGGATTTAAACGTTTTAATGGTACCAAACCTTCACCCTTTTTCTGAAACAATAGTGTAACATCACAACATAGAAAGACACACTATAAAATATCAACTGAAATAGCGTAACTCAATCAAAGGACATATTAACACCAGTGAACATACACTGAACAAATAAATTTGACCTATGATACAATGTAAATACAAAATAAATAAACTAAGGGAAGAATAATAAAAGTAACATGTTATATCGGTATGGAATGTTAAACAATTTAAGAAAAACAATATGCTCGAACAAAAATATCAGCCATTTGCAATAACTTTAAACACAGATAAATGAAAATAATTTTGTTGTTAGGTATTCGTGTACAGTTCCAATAGAGAAAGGAAATATTTTTACAAAATAAATAATTTTGATGTTCATAGTACGAAGTGAAAATTATAGTAATACCAAACACTTATCAAAGCTGGTATATAGACCAGATATAACCCTGAATAACATTAAATAACAAAAAAGCATTACAATTAGTATCAACAGGTCAAATAAACAAGAAAGTACGATTTGAGAGTACTCGCAGTTACTGACAGCTAGTTAAAAGCCAAAACAATTAATAATAAAAAATCATGCATCAGAGACTAAGCAATACTTTTGATAATATGAAAAAAATTAATGTCAATATAATATATGAAACTCTGTTATCATTAAATGAATCTGGTAATCCCGTATTTGTTGGTATCATGTCGACGAACTGGTCCCTCTCCTCTTGGAGTTCGTGATATTCGATCCAGTTTTGTTGTTTTGCCTTGATTTGTATCTTCTTACTGCATTTATGCGATTTCTACATCGGAAAATAAACGCATCATATATACAAGGATTAAGATTTTGAACGCCAGACGCTCGTTTCGTCTACAAAAGACTCATCAGTGACGCTAGAATCAAAAACGTTTAAAAAAAGGTCTAAAAAGCACCAGCATTGAAGAGCATTGAGGACCCAAAATCCCGAAAGGTTTTGTTAAGTACAGCTTAAGTAATCCTGGGGTAGAAATCTCAAGTATTTAGAAAAATTCAAAGTTTTGTAAACAGTCAATTTGTAATTCGGACCATATTAATGATAATTAATGTCAACACAGAAGTGCTGAAAATGCTGTTGCGTTTCATTGAAACGCCAACGTCTATGTCTTTCAATAAAGAGCACATTGTTGGTTTGTCATTTTCATATATAAAGCTTTCATGAATGCTCTCATTCCAAAGCATTAAACGCTCTTTATATATGTAATTTGCTTTTCTTTCGGGGAGTTTCAGAATTGATTTGATGGAAATAATTGAGGAAAATGAAGTAATGTCCAAATCAGTCTTAAATTCGAATAATACATATAAATTAATGAATCAGCCTTTGGATTAAACTACTATGTTATACTCTTGCGAAAAGGAGACTCTTCATTCCTATCATTGACTTTCTAAACTTGAAATGTTTGTTTGATAACACACAATGGATAAGGGATTTCCATCTCAAAAAATAGATTTTTTTCAATATTGCTGATTATAATTTGTGAAATTCTTAGTGATCTATTTCAAAACTATGAAAGGTGTGTTACGTTTTATCTTCTAGTCACAACTGCCCCATCCTTAGTTACTTCACATCGACAAAGTGTATGTATAATCCTCCCAATCATTTTCATGCCATATATTCACCATGACGTCTACTGCAGTGATCATGCATATCCTGACATCCTGAAATATATATAGATATAGAAATATTAAGCACAATTAAGTTCATTATACGTTTTGATAAAATAGAAATTTAATAGATTTCATTCGAACTAAACAGGAAAAAAAAAGTAGCATTGTATGGTGCACTGTATGCTTATATCAACGTTTACAGACTAATATATGATGGTTGAAACTAAACATTACAGTAGATAGTTTTAGAAATCTAGGAAAAAACAAGCATTCAGCCTATTAAATTTAACACCATATCATGGAATCAAATAGTAATTGTGACTGATTCACGAAGCAATATCGTCATTCTTCACAACATTTTCAATTGAAAATATTGTTTGCTATATTTTTTCAAAGAAAAAAAGATACCGATGAAGTCGAAACTTGTTAAGTAAATAAAACTGTATAGTTTGTTTGTGCTGTAATGTCTCTGACTAAGTGACTTTTCCCCCATATCTCCTTTTGTTCGTGTTGTTAAATATTTTAAAACACAATATAGTGCAAAGCAAGACATTTTTGAATATCAAATTAAGAGACATAGGAGAAATTCGAATATTTTAAAAGATAAACCTCATTATCAATCAATCTGTACATTTCATTACATTTATCGATCGTAGTCCAGTTGTTTTTGCGACCCCATTGGCACTCAAACGTTAAACAACTATTCTTCCTGCTGTCTCAGTCCGATTTTGCAAATTCCTTTAATCCTACAATACTTGTGAAATTTTTTTGACTACTGCGTATACCGAAAGTCCAGCAAAGCAAAATAATAAAACAATTTGAAATACATTGTACCGTATAATGTATAAACTTTGAAACAATACTTTTTTCAGGCAAAAATTGATATAAATTGGGCTGGGAAAAACAGCATTGAAAACCAATCATTCCAAAGTGCAAACAAGACTAACCTAATCCATTTTCAGTAAATTTTGCTTTTGGTATATGAAAATTGGTAAATTATTGGTAAATAAAACTTTATCTTAGTTTAAATATGTATTGATATTGACATGTAGCATATTATGTTTTACACAGACAAAAAAGGAATGAATTTAAACGCAAATGAAAAGGCGCCAACTTGGCAACATTCAGTGGTAAATGTCAAAGTTGGTATCAATCCTCTAATATTTTCCTATTACTAAAAAGAACAGATGGGATGTTTGATTTATGAATTTAGTTAAAATCTCACAGCTGTGTTACTAACTTGAGATACCGTAACGATCAAATAGGCTACGATGACGAGAAAAACACTTGTCAAAAGATAATTTTAGTCGTTATTCCTAAACCTTGCTGGAGTTGTTATGAGTTTATCCAATAGACAGTTGAAATTGTATACCACGTGTTCTTGGATATTAAAAAAAAAACATTACACAGTACTCTAGCTATTTCCACTAACTCGACGTGTGCACTCTATACTTCATACAGGAACTTCTTAGGAAGAAAGATAAGATGTTAGCAATATCCTTTAATTTTACGTTCCGCTATATAGATGATGTTCTCTCACTAAATAATACAAAATTTGGTGACTATGTTGAACGAATCTATCCCATCGAACTAGAGATAAAAGATACTACAGATACAGTTAAGTCTGCCTCATATCTTGACTTACATCTAGAAATTGACAATGAGAGTCGGTTGAAAACAAAACTTTACGACAAAAGAGATGATTTCAGCTTCCCAATTGTGAACTTTCCATTTCTATGTAGCAACATTCCAGCAGCGCCTGCATACGGAGAATATATCTCCCAATTGATACGATATTCCCGGGCTTGTATTTCCTATCATGATTTCCTTGATAGATGATTGCTGCTCACAAGGAAGCTATTAAACCAAGAGTTCCAAATGGTGAAATCATCCCTTCGTTAATTTTACGGACGCCATCACGAGTTGGTTGACCGTTATGGAATAACCGTTTCACAGATGATATCCTTATGTCGTAACTACAATACCTTCCCTTTTCACGAATGTGACCTACCGAATTAGACTATTTACCGGATTTGTAATAACATAAGCAACACGACGGGTGCCACATGTGGAGCAGGATCTGCTTACCCTTCCGGGGCATCTGAGATCACCCCCAGTTTTTGGTGGGGTTCGTGTTGCTTAGTCTTTAGTTTTCTATGTTGTGTCATCTGTACTATTATTTGTCTGTTTGTCTTTTTATTTTTGGCCATGGCATTGTCAGTTTGTTTTCGATCTATGCGTTTGACTGTCCCTCTGGTATCTTTCGTCCCTCTTCTATACCGAAACTCTTTGAGGTAACCGTCAAACTGTCCGTAGGAACCTATCATTTTTAGAATTAAGAGGGTATTTTTCACTTTGATTAAAAAAGTCTCGAATAATACTATTAAAAAAAAACCAGTAGTTTAAATTGTTAAAGATGCAAATGCACTTTTAATGCAACTCGAACGGTCGTTCGCATTTTAAGGTCAATATTCACATATTTTCAATTGTTTCATACTTCCTTGAACTTGAGTATGCCTATCTGTTACAAAATAATTGAAAACATATTAAGTTTAAGGTCCGATAGGGTTTGCAAATTAGTTCGACAGTAGTGCACCGATCTTCAAATCCAAAAAGATCTGTAGTATAATTTAATAAATAAGACACCATGACCGAAATTGACAGTCGATTCTTTAAACATTAACGGTACCAATTTTTCTGCACCAGATGTGCATTTAAACAATAATTGTCTGTTCAGTGATGCTCGAGGCCAAAATATTTGAAAATCCAAAGCATATTCAAAGAGTGAATAGCTTACAAACCAAAACGGACAAAAACATAAAGCCAAAGTCGGGCAAGGAATCAGAGCTTTGCATGAGGGAGATATATTCCATAATTTAAAAAAAAGTCAAACTGCAAACAGCATTATTATCACATATAAGAGAACATAGGAGTTACTGCCCCTAAATGATAATATTTGACAAATCTTAGTTTTAGTGTTTTTTTTGCAATTATCATGAAAACTATAATATAAATTAAGAAACTGTAAACTATAACCACAATCAACAAACAAGATTTATTAGAAAATTGCCAGACTACTCCATTTAGGGTTAATGTCCTTAAGTAACGTTACCATTTTTATATGAAAAATCCTCCAATTACATATAGATCAAACCATGTCACAATGATATTTATTGCGTTAAAGTTTCTGCCACTGTTGGTAAGCTGAATCGCTTTGTTATGTTGTATATATTTTTCTGGCGGTCGATTTAGACTCATAGGAGGGAACTATTCTATTTCAATGTATGGTAACACTTTCATTCTTACACTTCATAAGGTAAAAAAGTCAGAGGACAAATATCCCTATTTAGATAAAAATTATGGGGAACGCAATTTATACATACATCAAAAGTCACCTAATCTCCTTACCGATGACACGGTTAAAGATAGGTCAAAAATAAAGTACTGTCCTAGAAAAAGTAAACTTCAACTCGTAATATAAGACAACAGAAGAGAGACAGCAAACAATACCCCGGTATGTTGCTTGTTATATTTGCCTTATAAAGGAGAAACAATGAAAATAAAACGCCTTTGGATTTATTGTGGAAAAATACACACTAATATGTTGATAAATTGTTGACAGATATAAGAAGATGTGTTATGAGAGCCAATGAGACAACTCTCCATCCAAGTGTCAATTTGTAAAAGTAAAGTCGATTAAACAGGACGGAAATTGACATTTTTATTTCTGATGCAAGAGGACATGGTATTCATACATATTACACAATTGGTTTTGATAACTAGCACAAATAGGTGGAAGCTTAAAATATAACTAAATAGATAAGAGTGAAATAGGAGGATTTAGATAGCTCTCGACTGTAAGATAGCCCTCCGTCACATCAAACTACATGCCGATTAATGTTTAAATGTCATATGTAATGTAAATTCTCATTTTGTCAATACTTATAAGCTATTTAAGCTTATTTTGAAGGAGTGTACTGTATCTAATATAGCAATATGATATCCAAAGTATTATCAAATAATCTTTATGTTGCCAGCGTACTTATATATCAGCGGCTAACTGACACACTTCATTCTGTGTTTTCTGTTGTTTAATAAATATTTTGTTTTAAATCTTCAGTAATATGTAAACACGTTGTTCTCTTATGTTAAAAGATGAACCCAAAGTCTATCAGAAACTGAAACAGTCTCAAATACATTGTGACTTTGAGAAATTTCGGAGTTCCTTACTAATTTCAAACTTGTTATGTCCCCTGTAGTAAGTTTGACAATTGATTTCCTATATTTCACCTTACTGGTAGTCCGTTCGTTGTGCGTGTATCAGATTAAAGATTGTTTTAATGTACTTTAACAGGAGTTGTAGTCGTATCAGTTTGAAACTAAAAGGAAATGTGCGTTATAATTGATTGTTTTTAAAAATCAATGCTAAAATTTTGGTTCGATCCAAAGATTTCCAGGGATAGTGCGAACAGGGTATTGTTTTTTTTTTAAAGGTAGCTAATGTGTTTTGTTTACACCAAGGTTTGTTTTAAAGGTTTCCTTTTACTGAAAACAGGTTCCATATTTGTATTTTTTTAATTAGTTCGTGCTACATTAAGGACACATCGTAAACAAACGTAAAATGGCTTCTTGGTTTTTTTTTAAACAAGGAATAATGATAACATCACCATTTTTGACCCCTTGAACTCGAGAATCAACAAGATAGCATAAATTTATAAAACAAAACAAAAAACATCCCTCCGATGTTCATAAGACATAAGCATTTCAATTGTTGAATTACACATTTTTAAAAAATGGCTACAAATGTCTAACATTAAGAGCAATACTGCAACATTTGCCACAATAATCATATTTTCATTTCTTGTCATTAATGTTAAGGCATGCGTGCAAGCTTTATCCAACTTTACATTTTTAAAACAAATTGTCAAATGGTAAGGTGTTAAAGTAGGTAAAGCATCATTTTGGGTAAAGTCTTGGTTCATAACTAATTCTGACAAAAACTATGTAAAATTGTCTTTTTAGGTTGAATATATCCATTTTAACATGTTTATGACGTCATAGTGACATCACAACTGACTTTCGTGAACTGTAATATCTATATTAAATCATCATATCCATTTTTCAGTAGAACTAGCACAATTTTCAAACTATTACAAAATATTTCTCTGAACGTTGCTTCTTTCATATGTATAACATCAGAATTATTTAGACATAATGAACATATCTAGCTCTGGAAAAAAATGCTAAATGTTTATTTTGAAACTACAACACGTCTAGAATGTTTTCCTTTTTGTTTTAAAACAATTTGTTTTTGCCTTCCCAACACCTTCTTATTTTAAATGTACAGCCTGTACTGTTTATAATTAAAGGTGATTATCATTTACTTCTTAAATGTAATACACGTTCTAAATGATGTCTTTTGTTCAAACTGTAGGGTTATGATAAAGGCTGAGCAGCATTATTCAATTTGAATAAAAGAGAATACACTTGCAGACTTTGGTGATCAAATCTGAAACAATAGTTTGAATAAATATGTTTCATTTAATCTGACAAATATGTCGCTTTAGTGCCTGAATGAATCTTATACTCCACATCTCCTTTTAGTCAATGTGTTTTACTTACCATAAAGCTGGCTTCAAGCACCGAAAGTCAAAATCAAAGAATAAAAGTAATATACATGTACATGATATACAAACTGATGAAATATAAGTAACACATTATTTTTTTTATAATTCGGACCTGGTTTGATATTTTCAGATTTCTCAAATGCACATATAGTGCGTCTAATTAAATTTGGTATCATTGACATTTTGCATTGGTACTCTGTTTCTTTTTGAAACAGAGGGAATACTTTTGAGAAATATTCTACTGGTATCAATAAATATCTGTCATTCACTGAGAAGACATTGATGTTAATGGCCCATTCCGGAAAACACTTAAGGAAATATATAATTATTCCTGTAGGCATAACTCTTAAGTAATGCTATTTAAAAGTAATAATAATAATGATGATAATAATCGCTAAATTCAGTAAAAGAGTCTTTATATCTAATTAATGACTGTTTCAGTTTGCCGTTTAATGATAGTTTTGGTTTAAAAGCTATATTTAAGGCGGAGAAACAGGAAAATAAAAATTACTTTGTTTTTTACAACTGCTCAAATTGAATATCGTAACGTATGCACGCAGTGTGCTCTTTTTAATAAGAAGTCATATTGCTACGTAAATCCGAAATTTCTCAGGGTAGCTAAATTTCCGTTATGATATTGTATAAAATCCCAATAAAAATATTTCATTTGTAAGATTTCCATATGTCTTTTCATATAACCGAATAGTACGAAATTGTTTCATGTAGACTTAATTCTGTTCAATTGTTTATGCTGTAATGTGGATAGAACTTTAACATTTTTTATTATTTTTTTTAGGTCTTTTGCCTTTCCAGAACCACAATTGTTGATATTGTTCGATTATCATGTTTGGTTTTGACCACAGTTATGGAATATATATTTTTGAAATGCTACATGATGCAGCAAATTAAGTTAGGTATACAGTAATTGCGTGTTATGTTTTTGTGAAGGCGAAAACAGTTATCTAATTATACGACTGCATATTTGAAAACATATTTGTAGTTGGATAGTATCTGCAATATAAGAATTTCACAATGTTTAAAAGACATGGAAAATAAATCATCAAATACTAGCCAATAGCATATAAAATAATAAGGACCACCAATTATATATTTCCAATAAAATGTCAAACGTACGCAACTCGACGTACGAATCTAATGGTACTGGTTATTGCCAACCTATGAATTTGGTTTAATACGTCGCTTAAGTTTTTTTTTATGGGGAAAGAATATTAAGATGGATGTCTTTCTGACAAGCTTAGATATTTAAAACCAAAGTGTTTATCAGAATTTTTCTACTGATAGAAGCTGAATTTCTTTTTTTTTTTGTTATTAAAAAAACATTATTTTAAACTGTCCTGCAATTATAAGGAATACGAAAATCTAGTTTAGTAGCTATCGCTTCCCTTTAATTTCATTATTCTTCCTAGTGAAATTTGTCAGGCTGATAAAATTACCGTGTAAAAACGTATATGAATAAAGGATATATACATTTAAAGATATTTTAAGGATTCTAATAGAAGAAATGTTCAGCTAAACCATTACACAAAACACACAAATATTTGAAAAAATAGAAAGATGCAAACCTTGTCCTTTGTCCTGTTTTAAAGTTATAATAGCTCGCCGTCAAAGTAGCCGATCATCTCTTTATAAAACCAATTAAAGCTCAATAACTATTAAAAAAAAACCAATTTCACAATAAAAAAGAAAGAATAAAGAAAAAAACGTTTTCAAATTGCATAATCATCCCTGTAAAGAAGACACATAAAAGAAATTAAACGACAAGTTATTAATAAGTTTATTTAAGACTTTCCCTTGAATCCATAAAAGAAGTAAAATAACAATGTATTTAGTAAAGCGTAATTTTTCTTTATCTTTAAGATTCATCTTCATTAGTTCCATTTTAACTTATAGGGACATGAAATGATAATGTAAACTCATTTATCCTTTGAATAAACTTATTTTTATGTGCTATCAAATAATCACAGCTAAATATATTTTGTTATATATTCACATTTATATTTGAACTCGTTATCCTACACCCTTCGAATAATATAGACTTATAATTTGGCGTTGCGTTTTTCAGACTGTTAATGAAGTTTTTAAAAATAAATCCGTTAGATGTGTACTGAATAATATTTTAGTCTGAAAGAGCATGACTTATTCATAAGCTGTAAT
Organism: Mytilus californianus; assembly: GCF_021869535.1. Taxonomy (NCBI): domain Eukaryota; kingdom Metazoa; phylum Mollusca; class Bivalvia; order Mytilida; family Mytilidae; genus Mytilus; species Mytilus californianus. The sequence continues at coordinate 21,367,267 of NW_026262679.1, read as the reverse complement.
TGGCATTGAACTAACGTTCAGTAACTGCGAGTATACTCATATCGGTGCTTTGTGTAAAAAATGTCACTTCAATATTTCCAATGTGAACTTTCTATTTTCTTGTCAATTGGCGCATGCATGTGTAGTATACATTTTCCAATAAACAGGTAAAACGATACTCCATATCTGATTGCATTGCGTCTGTCGTCAAGGCCCCTTTTGACGGTCGAATTGATTGATTAAAATGCTGCACAATCGCATCGTCGTTTCCAGAATACCTAAAATGGTATATTTCATGCACAGATGTTACCTGTATAGCATTAGAATTAGAGAATAACAGTTAAAGTTTCCTGTGTTTGGTAATGGTACACCACTGGTATTTCTTAATTCAAAGGCTTGAGTTTCTAAAACGTTGACCTTGATAAAAAAGCTAATACACCAAAAGGTTCTAAATGGTAAAGCTTTTGTTACTTTTGGGTATATTTCACGTGTATCATCATGATTTTATGGTTGATCTTTATTGAAAATATGCGTCACAAATATCTATAGATATACACCATGTGTCGTAACCTCAATTCCGTCATCCTTTTTCACGTTCATGTCATATCATCTAAGGCAGCTTTTCACATAATATCTAGTTAAAAAGGTTACCATAAGCTATAAAGCTGATGCTAATAATGCAAAAGAAACCTCTTACTCAGCACCAGAGTTTATCTTAGGTTTTAAGTGGGGTTTCTTCGGCTAAATCGTAAGTTTTCTGTGAAGTGATTTTTTTAATGTCGTATAGTATCGTCTCTTTCGTTCGAGTGTTTAATCGCGTTTTGAAAATTGCTTTTACATATATATAACATGATATCTATATTTATAATGTCTTGTAATCATTTAAATGAAATTGAGTGTTGGTTAGGTCTATTAAAATGGAATACATAATTTCTAGTAGTATGACATTCATTTATGCATTTGTCAGTGTAGACGTAACGATACATCTTAGTATAGTAATTGATTTATAAATAAACGTTATATTAATAAGAATGCCATTACAGTGCAAATACTCTTCAGCTTTTTACTTGTATTTGCCTTTTAACGTTTTTTTTTATTCCAGTGTCACTTATGTGTCTTCTGTAGACGAAACTCACGTCTGACTTTGTTGAGTTTCTTTTAATTAAACCAAAATACATCCACAACGTCAGAAAAAAAAATATCACATTTCATGGATGACAACTTATGTAATAGTTTTGCTCTTTAACAAAATGGTTCCCTTGATTGTCATAAATCAATTCTAATGCAATCACTAATACTTATAGATATTGAATTAATCATTGTCTATGATCCATTTTCAAATAAAAGAATAAATTAATACAGTGTCTAGACCTGCATTACTTTCCCTTCAATAAACATGTTCTTTGTCGGTTAATAAGATCGATTATAACTTATATTAAATTTAATGTACTACAGGATACTCATTTTCTGGAATCTTTACATGTGGTAAAAGTATTCAAGTATTGGTATTTTAATGCAACTGTTATTAAGTGGTAAGACTCATTTCAATTTATCAGATGACATACTACAGGAAATTTTTTTTTCATTTGAAAAATAAAGACTGTATATATACTTACTACGCTATCAAAACCGAAAAAAGTAGATGGAGATCTGTCAAGTAGCAAAAAATTGCTTTCTGACCAATCAAATGAAACAAACTGGAAATCATACAAAAAAGATGCAAATATTCCTTACCGAATGGTCATTTAAAACAGTCGGAATATGACTCATAATTTGATAGTTGTTCGCCTTTCATCATATATAAGAGATTCAATAACACCGACAACACGGTTTAAAGTCAATTTACGCCTAGAAAACCATTGAAGCAACACTTTTGCTAGGAATAACGTCTTTGAATTTATATCAAATATTGAATTACTATGCATTGTGTAAAAATATAAAACTCATGGCCTAGCATTTTTGTTCTGTTTCAAGCTTAGTGCCAAAACACTTTATTTTGATGCAATGCATGGTTATAAAAATAAAGATATGTACTGTGGTATGAGTTTTAATGAGACAACTATCCATAAGGACCTACGGAAGAAGATGTAACCAACTTTAAGTTACCGTAGGGCCTTCAATAATAAGCAAAATGCATACCTTGTATTAAAATACAAAAGACATCGGCATGACAAAATGCAAAATCATTCAATGAAGAACAATTGTCTGATTCATGTTTAAGAAATTACAGATAGCAGATATTAACCTTCGACAACCATTAAATACACTGTCCTGACTTTGGACAGACACATGGAAAACATCGCTGGGATAGTCATGTTTGTGAGTGCTTAATCCCTCTAACCTGCGACAATTGTGTAGCAGCAAAATATAAGAACAAATTGTAACTATAAGTAGAAAATGATTTTAATTAGCAAATTGACTCGAAGCACAAAAAAAAAAAAAAAAAAAAAAAAAAAAAAAAAAAAAAAAAAAAAAAAAAAAAAAAAACATATTTACAATAGACTAAAGCTCTTTACAACTAATAAATACATTATGCCATCCCAGACAAAAGTGTCAATCAGAAAACATACAACGGATTTAGTATTAAAATACATTAAACCATTATAGTGACGTCAGTCTATTTATCTACTGTGGTTTCTTTTTCTAGAATCAACGCTTCCTTAATCTGTCGCTGAAATGGACGCACCAATTAATATTAAATTGCTTCTTTTGTGTGCTGAATTTCATTTTCTAGTGTATAACTATTCAACGTTTTTTTATTCTTTATACATCCTTGGCTTTCAGAAATAATATTCGGCTTTGAGCGTTCCTGATGAAGGTTAATCCAGAAAAACGGTTCGAACGCATGAAAGGAGAAGGCCCGGTAAGACCCCTTTTTTGCCCCAAAATATTATAGCATTTCAAAATTTTATTAAAAATGTAAACTTTTATCATTTTATTGGAAAGAAGAATACTTTTGTAACATAAATAAGGGCTGTTTTGACAATACAATGCACATGCATCAGGTACTAGCATTATTAATTCATGCAAAATTACCGGAATCTTCAAAATTTTAGCATGTGTGCTTATTTTAAGACGTTCTTTGTCTAAAATGGAAGTGGCCGCACGTGTGTTCAGTCTTACTATTTAAATATATGTTGTATTTGATGATGATACATAACATATATAAAGGTTGAAACTGAACACGATTGCGGCCACTTTTAATGTAGACATAAACCATCTGAAAAGTGACGTCTTGTGGCATATTTTATAGATTTTTCATATATAAGCTTAAATTAAGGCGTCTTTAAGCTAAGGACCTATTCAGTTTAAATCTTTTACATAAACTAATTGAATCGACTGAAGATGGCACTTTAGTGTTTAAAAAATGTCAAAAATATTTCATCAGATGTACTTCATATTTTAGGCCAAAATAAGCCCTTATCCAACCTTCTCCTTTATAACGTGTTGTTCTCATTTTTACAGCACTGAGTCGATACCTCTGCTTGTTGACTATCAGTACCCGAATGTATCATCAGTGCAGGAGTCAGTTATTTGGTACTGACATGATTTTTAACAAACGTTCCAAATTTGCCCGTTTATAAATTTTGAAATTATGAAAAAAAAATCAACTCCCTTAGGCAAAGTTGGCCTTAGATGGATTTGTCTATTTTTATGTCCGTTTTTGATTTACAGCTCTTCAACGTTTTCGGTCCTTATAAATCCTTGGCTTTCAAATATTCGGCTGTGAGCGTTCCTGATGAGCTAAATCCAGAAAAAAAGCTTCGGACACATGAAATGTATAACTAGTTGGTTTTGTTTACTGATTTCTGTTCACTAATGTAATTTGTATATGCCTTCACTTGGAATCCAACCCCACCTTGAAGTCTGTTGTGTGACTGACATCAACACATAAATATTTTATATATATTAATGAACATATGAGACACATCGGTACAACGGACACACTTGTAACTTTATATACAAATAATAGACAATCGTATAGTATAAGTTAGTAGCCGCGGGGTTTAGACGAATGAGTTGTAGAGTTTACATGGATATTTGGTCGGTACAAAAGAAGTTAACACATATTTTGTTAATTTTCTACTGAGTGTTGCTATATTGTCAGTACATAAAGCAAGACAAATACAAATTTACGAAGAAAAGAATAAAAGGTACATAAAGAATATTTATATTCACAATTCAAAAACATGTTGAATATGAATACACATATTACAAAATGACTAACGGATTTCCTCTTTTTATTAAATCTTTTGTGGAAAAGAATCCAACCCTGCTGTATATGTATGAATCGGGTTACTACAAACGTTTATTTCAAAACGTCCCTCATTAGATGTAATGTACAAAGACTTTAAGAGTTATTCCTCTTGCTTCAATACATATATTTTATTGTGCCTGTGTTTTGTATTTTATATGTTACAAATTATTACCTTTTTGATCTCTAAGGACAATAAACATTATTTTGAGCTTTTGTATAGACAGTAAACATAATATCTAGATGGAATTCTGTTATGATTTACTGACACTTAACTTGGTAAATTAACAAAAATTGTTTTCAAATACGAGTGAATTCGGAGATTTGCCGATTTACTTTTTATTGTAAATATTGTGAATGAAATTTTATAGAAAAAAAGTAAAAATAAAAATCAGTTGTAGAGTCAAGTTAAAAATAGAGATTTGTCGATTTACGTTTGAATCCCTGCTTTCTCTTTGTTGAACCTTTTCTCGAGTTTTTTCGTTTTTCTCATTTTGTAATAATAGCGGATTTTCCCGTTTATTTTTCAATTATTATTGGCTATTTCACGTATTTGTAAAAAAAAAATGATTACATTCAATTTGTCAATTTTTGTTTTATTAATAAAGTAGGATTTAATCTGATTGAATACATATCTTCCTATTCGAGTAAATCGTGATGTGCCTAGAATTAGGTTTCTTGCTATAAACTTCGGTAACATACCTACAACATGTATAACATGTACTTAGAAATAAGTACATAAGCAACATAACATAAGCAACTCGACGGGTGCCACATGTGGAGCAGGATCTGATTACCCTTCCGGAGCACCTGAGATCACCCCCAGTTTTTGGTGGGGTTCGTGTTGCTAAGTCTTTAGTTTTCTATGTTGTTTCATCTGTACTATTATTTGTCTGTTTGTCTTTTTATTTTTGGCCATGACGTGGTCAGTTTGTTTTCGATCTATGAGTTTGACTGTCCCTCTGGTATCTTTCGTCCCTCTTTTCGAATATGTCATATTTTGTAAATTACGGATAATATTCAAATGCATAATAATTGAAGGTAAATTTCAATACAGTATACTGAAGGTGTATGTGACTTTGTTTTAATATTTTGTCACAATTGTATCCACTACCTGTATACTTTTGATCAATGGTTGCTTCTTATGAATCTTGTAAGATATTAAAGTGGTTATTTGAATTTACTGATAATATGGCCTTATTAATGAAAGAACTGTAATTTTGAAAAGACATATCGACAAAAGAATCCTTCTTACGTCTTAATTTAGTAAAATAAAGAACCTTTTGTTTGAATCTAATTAAAGATTCATCTGATCCTTTTTAGACGTTCCCCCGATTCGATTAACATCAAAAAATCGTTTCAAGTCATTATTCTACTCAGAAACAATGTTCGGATTCAACTTTAAAAGTTCGACTTTCTTCTCTCATGTCTTGGTTTAATTTCAGATTGAAATCGAATTGAAAATTGTCAGAATTCACCATCGAACATTTTAACACCAGTAGTGGGCATAATATCGCTAGAGGAGCTGGAGCTGTAAACATTTCTGTATAACTCACTTTTGTATACTTTTTTTCTTCATTATCATTTTTCTTGTTTTGTTATTTTTTTGTAATTATCTAGCGTCTTTTCCTTTTGTTCATGTGTTTTTTGAACTTTTGAAATATCATGTGAATTTTCCCTTACGTTTTTCTTTAACTATTTTGAAAAAATAGAAACTGCCGCATTGTAACAAACATAGATCTCATGCAATTATTATTTTTTCTGTGCTTCGTTATGTCATCCTCATAATTATATATTATCTAAGATTGATAATCATGTATAGATGAACTGATTTCAAACAAAAGAAAAACAGGTCGTAAGTGTTTAAGAAGGTCGGCAGGTCAATCAGCATAAGTGTTAAAATATCAAGATAAAACAGTCATCATATCGGATAACACTGTTAACAAAGTCGAGCTATGTATTATGCGGTGTGTCCTTTCAAACATAATTTTGAGAGAAGCATTGTCACAAATATTATACCAATGGATTTTATAAAAATATTGATACCTATGATATTGCACACGTATCTAAACCAATGTTTGTATAGGGTGTTAAAAACATAAAGTCAAATCAATATGTCGATGGAGTATAAATGTGTATGTGGTGCATACTATCCTAAAATATATTGGTTATACAATTCAGAAGCTAAAAAATAGATTTCCAAGAAATGTTTCCATTTAAGGGTAATCGGTCATCCCACTTTTTCCAATCCTTATTTATTATTCCTGAAAAATGTTGTTAACACAAATTTATGCTGTGCATCTCACATAAAAGAACAGTCTAAATTCACCCTATTTTCCTAATGTCTGAAAGAGCTTACCTTTCACTCTTTTCGAAGAAATCATCCTAAAAAACGTTTATCCCTTCTTAGATTACAATCGATTATTTTATGCTATGATATATAAAATGGATTACAGAAATAACCCTAAAAATCATAATCCTCAAGTAATCAGTGATATAGTCACTTCAAATGGTAAGACAAATGTTAGGACACTTTCCGTTTATTAAATAAGTTGTTAGAACATTTTTAACAATGAGGTTCAGTATTAACATTCTGGTATATATAATAGTGAAATTTGAAATGAGAGAATTGGTCAACTCTCTTTTATAACAGGAGTATTTATAAAATAATTGATTTACACTGTACGTTTTACAACACAAATGAAATACTTGAATTTTTTTTTCCGATTCTCTGATATTATTCATTAAAGTAGGAAAATAGTTATTGTTTAAATAACATGCCGAATTATAGCTCATTATATGGTATGTGACTTGATGGCTGTTCAGTAACCAGTTATTGTTGATATGTTTGTCCTTTGACCTGCAGATAGTTCATATGCAACCAAAACATATATATATATATATATATATATATATATATATGAATGCGTTTTGTTGAAATATACTTTTTCACTTTTTTGGTCGTTTGGAAAATGTTGTTTGTGCTGTATTTAGACCCCTCTAACAAGAAATTTGTTTTGCATGAACACGTATAAAAATTGCGGTTTTTATCCAACGCAATCATAGGTTTGAACGTTGTTTTCAATTTAAACTTGTTTATATTTTTTCGTATGGGCTTGTATTATATTTTCCTTCTGGTTTATATGATCCGTTCACCATATTTCTAATATTTCGACTCTTCAAAATTGAAGAGTCTATCCTAAATTGAGGTAAATTATATGGCCTTCCAAATACCGTTTCGATCCCTAACATTACTAAAGAGAATTAGTTGTCGAAATCCGGATATGGTGTACTAATTTTTGCAACTTTTGTTTGCGGTATACAATCTTTTTCGCAAGTTTATTGTTTTCTGTTTGGTATTATTTATAAATTTTAAAAGATCTATTTTGTAACATCTTGTGATCCGTTTTTTCGGCAATCGCCAATGGCAGTCAGCAGTGTTTAAGAACATATGTTGTTCGAACTCTTAGTCAAATGCGTTTTGTTGAAATATACGTTTTTACTGTTTTGGTCTTTTGAAAAATGTTGTTTGTGCTGTATTCAGACCCCTCTATCAAGAAATTTGTTTTGCATGCACACGTATAAAAATTGTGGTTTTAATCCAACGCAATCATAGGTTTGAACGTTGTTTTCAATTTAGACTTGTTTATATTTTTTCGTTTGTGCTTGTATTATATTTTCCTTCGGGTTTATATGATATTTCTAATATTTCGACTCTTCAAAATTCAAGAGTCTATCTTAAATTGAGGTAAATTAAAGGGCCTTCAAAATACCGTTTCGATCCCTAACATCACTGAAGAGACATTAGTTGTCGAAATCCGGATATGGTGTACTAAGTTTTGCAACTTTTGTTTGCGGTATACCATCTTTTCCGCAAGTTTATTGTTTTCTGTTTGGTATTAAATTAATAAATTTTAAAAGATCTATTTTGTAACATTTTTGTGATCCGTTTGTTTGGCATGTCTGCCTTCTTATGTTGTCGAAATTGTTTTTGAGAAGACCCCTTCAAGCGATTGTTTCATGGTAAAAGAGCTGGCGCTAGTCGTTATAAAATGCGTTAAAATATGGGCACTATTATAGTGCCAAGCCTTCGTAAATGACGCTCATCCGCCATCTAGGTTCATTTAAAACACGCAAGCTTAAACTGAACATTTTTATTTTAACTTTTGATTTTGACATTTTTAGTTTTTATCATGAGTGTTTCAAAGATCGATTGATTTGTTGACTTTTTCGTTATTCAAAAACCGTTTGAGACTGTAGTTAAGTTGTTGTCGTTGGTTCATGTATTTTATATGTGTTTCCCGTTAATTATCTTGTTATAAATTATGCCGTTACTTTTCTTAATTGAATTGCTTCACATTTTTGTTGTCAGAGCCTTTTATAGCTGACTATACGATATGAGGTTTTCTTTTTGTTGAAGTACATACGGTTGTCTATAATTGCTTACATCTAATGATGTCAGATTTTGCTAATCAAAGTCTTTATTTGACAGGATGTATCTTGAAAGGAATAGTAATTTCCTTCCATCTTTTGATTCAAAACAATAAAGTTGAAAAATAAATGATTATTCTGGTTAAAGATGTCAGCAAAACCTTAAATATATTTGCACACAAATTACTGCTTCGATGAAATGTGGAAGGGCTCATCGTAATAGTTAATGACACCCTAATACATTTTTGTTTTAACAAGCTTTAATTGATTGTTTTTTTCAGAATTCTATCTTTTATTTCAACTTTTGAATCTGTCAATAATTAATCAGAATCATATCATTTGTTTTAGCACTAGTTTGGGCGATATCGGTTTCCAGTTGCTCTTTGATTGCTTTTCTGATCGGAAAGAGTAACATCCTGCTTATTTGGGATCAAAATATTTCTACTATTTGACATTTCACTGATATATTGTAAGTATCGCTTGAACAATTGATATTTTTTGCATCTTTCATGTTACACGTGTTTTTCATGTTTCCATCCTCGCCTCTGATACTGCTACGTGTTGTTTTTTCAACGGCTTCTGTCAGAGTATTCCTTGTGACTGCTATGCACTTTTTCATACGTTCCTCAGATTGGGACTGATGACGTTTTTTATCTTCTTCTAACTGATTGTTCTTCTTTTTGAGTTTTTTTTATGCCATCACTGTTGTTTCCCTCGGTTTCGGTTTGTAACCCGGATTTGTTTCCCTCGGTTTCGATTTATGACTTTTGAACCCCGGTATACTACTGTTGCCTTTATTTGTTATCGTTTTTCGGTTTTAATCGATCTATTTCATTATTTTTGTGTCCGCGTTTTTTCTGTAATCTTTCTTATGCTTATCACATATGTTTTATTGATATTATTCACATATTTGGTTTATGTTGATATGCTTACTTTGATACACCTTTGCAACAGTATAAGTCTCTAAAGCTAACGGCATGTGTATATATACGGTCATCTACGATAGATAATTTAGCTAATCTGCAATCAATTCCATCTTCATTTCTAATACTAGTATAGCATGTACTGTGTCAAAACTGATTCTACTGACGAGGAAAGGTAACACTAGGCCACCGAAAGCTGAATATTTTAGTTCAGTCTAGGTGACCTAGTGGTATAGAGCGCTGGACACAGTGCAGGCGGTGTTGTCTCGATATCTCAATAGCCTGAGTTCGAATCAAATTAAATATTGAAAAAATAATGAAACAGTCAAAAAAATTAATGTTCGATTGGGAAAGAAGAAATTTAACAATGATAGGTCGAATAACAGTTGTTAAGTCTCTTATCTTACCCAATCTTACTTTTTTAGCATCGGTTGTCTCCATTCCCAAAATCTACATAAAAGACTTCAAAAAACTTATATATAATTTTATATGGAACAATAAACAAGAAAAAGTTAAACGTTCAACACTTAGCAAAGATCACACAAATGGGGGTCTGAAAATGACAGACATTGATAATTTCTTAAATGCATTACAAATTTCATGGGTTAAACGATTAACTACAAAGGAATTTGCTAATTGGAAAGTCATTCCAACATATTATTTTAACAAATTTGGTAAAAACAACCTTATATTTCATATGATGCCAGACAACATAAACTCAATATCCAATTTAAGTAACACATTACCCTCATTTTACTTGAACATATTAAGGTGGTACCTAACACTACAGGGAGATAACTCTGTAAAAACCAGCTAAACGTTTTAATTACGTTGTATTGTTAAGGAAAAATTAAGCTTCTCAATGATCAAAATTAGTGTTTGTCAAACTGCTATATAACCAATGAAATTTTTCTGATAAAGTGGTTGGTTGAAATTTTTTGAAATTTTTATATTTTTGTCAAAGGGTCAAAGTAAACATTTTGTCAAAATTTTATGAAAATTAAACGAGCCAAATTAATATTAGTCAAAGTGTTGGGTACCACCTTAAAGAGCTGGTACAAAGCAAATAATACACCAACAAGTACCACACCAATCACAAACTTTAAAAATATTAGGCAGCAAATGTTGTGGGGTAACAAAAATATAAAATTTAAAGGAAAATGTTTAGTTTATCTTAATTGGATAAAAGATGGTATTATTTACATCAATGATATTATTGATTATAAAGGGCATATTTCACAAAAAGTTATATTGGAGAAATTTACCTGTAAACCTAATTGGATCTCGGAACTTTCAAAATTGAAAAATTCAATTCAAAAACAATGGCTAAATACATTAAAATCTGATATATCCATGAAAACTTCGGTAAAAACAAATTTAAACTTGTCATTGACTGTTAACAGAACAACTAAACTAATTGAAAATATGTTATCTAAAGAAATATACAACCATTTAAATATCAAGAATGACGAGAGACCTATAGGATTCTTTAAATGGAAAAACATCTTCAAGCTAGAATCAATCACTCCAATAAGTAACATGCTTCAATATACTTTTTCTTATTTAATAAATAACAAATATAAAATGTTAAGATGGAAATTGCTCCATTACATCCTCCCATGTAAACAATTACTACAACAATGGAACATAGAAGATACAAGTATGTGTGTCCTGTGTAATTTGACTGAAGACTACGAACACTTTTTTCTTAAATGTCAATACTTTCATGAATTTTGGAATAAAGTATATGCGCTTGTAAGCAAAACAAAGATAGGGTCACATATATTTAATATAAGAACTTTAGTTTTGGGCTATAAAATACATGATCATATGTATCATGATATAAATCTTTTCTTAACTATCTTTATCTATTCAATTCATAAAAGTACTCATATATCAAATTATAAACAAAAAGGTATAGATGCTTATGCAGTTTTCAGAAATGAATTTTTGAATACATACGAAATAAACAAATTCATTAATGCTAAAAACAGTAAATTTTTAAATGATATAAAAAGATACATATGATCATGAATAGCTAGAAATCTACTATTTTCAGATATACGAAAACTTTTGTAAAATCTCATCATGTATGCATTAAATAGATCTGAACACGTGGTAAGAAATTAAAACAGCATGCTTACTGAAAACGAAAGTACAGTAGTTGTCTCCATACTCATATGCGCATAATTTATTACATGACGGCTCAATCAGAACGTTGTATCTAAATTACGACTCCAAAACTTACAACTTCCAATATTTAATTAAAGTTTAAGCTGTTTACGAGAACAATCAATAAGACGCATGAATTCATCAGGACAACTGATTAACGGTTCTTTACAAAAGGTTAAGGTAAATGATCATAAAGTTCTAATACTTAGAAACAAAACCGGACAAAACTGTACATTTTCCGTAATCATGCGATCATGTATTTTCCAAAAATGTTTGTATTAAGTATGAGTTGTAAAACTAACTAACTATTTATAAATATGAATTCACTGGGTAATTTCCCTGGTTATTCAGTGACTAATTCACAGGGATACTCGGCCAACTGCTGTAGGTCGAGTAATTTGTCAATACAGCAAAGAAAAGTGCAATAAAGATATTTTTAGATGAAAAAAAAAAAAGAAAAGAGTTCGAATCCCGGCTAGGGAAGATACAAAATTTGCTTCCGCAAATTTGCAGATTTAACATTTAACAGTTGTACTGTTATTTAGAGTAATTATGTAAATATATATATTTGCAGATTAAACATTGTTGTGTTGATATTAAGAGAAATATATATATATATATATATGTATGTTGTCATCTTTTACTGCAGACAAAAATAGATGAACTACTTCCCGCTATATATCATGTATTGTGTTACAACCCTATATAAAGCCGACGAGGAATGGCATTATAATGACCACAGAAAGCTATATTTTAATTTAGCCAAGATGGTCGAGACGTCTAGGGCGCTGAACACTGTGCAGGCGGTATTGTCACCATGTCACAGAAACAAGGGTTCGGTTCCAGCTGAGGGAAGAACAAAAATTTGATAACGCAAATTTGGAGATCTAACATTGTTGGGCTAAATTTGAGACCAATAATTTGAAGATCTAACATTGTTGGACTAAATTAAACCCAACAATGTTAGATCGTCAAATTTGCGTTGTATGATTCAATCCTATGCAAGTTTAGACAGTACAGAAAAGAGAAGAAATACAAAACAAAAAACATTTGGAACCTATCCATTTGTATTTACCTAATAATTAGTCCGGTAATCCTCGTCACGGATCCAACTAACAGCACATAAAAATTCTATGTTTGCGGTGTTTACTACGACGGAGTAATTAACCGACCTTGACTGTGAACTCCTCGCACGGTCGGTACAAAATGCGGTGTTTAAAAACATCGTGGCTCTATGTACCACTATATGAACAGATCTGCATTCCGATTGGCTAATAAAACTAAACTAAGTCATTTTAAACGCTTGACAGATACATAAATCCTCATGAAAAAGTTTGACATTGAGGATCGAGTATTTAAAATATACTGATCGGTAGGCAAAACGACTTAAATTGAAATAAGTCATTTAAAGCGCTTAAAAGATGCTTTAAAAGTATACTTAACACATTTTTTAAACATGGTGTGTTGAACCAATGCGATACTACATAATTTCATTTTATCTGTAATTTATGAAACACTGGAGGTGTGATGCATCGTAAATAAAAAAACACTTAGTTGATACAGGGCGTAATCATCCTAATAATGACCTCTGATGAATTTCTTGTTTTTTCCCAATTATATTATACAATATCCATATAAATCCAATATAGCAAACAAAAGTGGAGTCATCATGCTTCTCTTTTCATTCGAAGTACTTAAAATGCTCGATTTTCAACTGATATTTAGTTATTTATAGACTTTGAACAATTAAGATAGTCCGAATGTTTATTAATGGTTTTGTTGTGTTTTTTGTATTTCTGTATTTTTGTATTAAATAAGCTGTAGATGAAAATATTGATACATGTATGTCCAATCGTTACTTTTCAACACCAGTCCAACGTATCAATGTAGGTCCAAACCTTTCTTGCAAGGTCATATGCAAATTTTGAGGAATATATTTATTCCTTTTTACCTGACTGCTTATATATGTATTTCTATGTAACTCATTTTTTAAAACTTAATAAGCAATCATATAATATCAATCCATCAGTGCTTGACGTTCTCCATTTGTTCAGCAACTTACATCGGACCTAGAACTTCCACTTCATTCAACTTTTGACCTACTCCTTTCATTATTTTATTTTGATTCATTCTGCAATTGAGTTCATATTCCATCTTTAGAACACACCTCTTGTCATTGCAACATAAACAACGAGCCAGGTATCGCTAGTCAAGCAGAATATGTTTATCTTTTCCTATGGAACGCCACAGCTGTCTTATGTGGAACTCTGATATTACTTTATGTTGTTTTGTTATTACTTGATGATATTTTGTCTTTACTTAATATGGTTTTGACATTACGTAATGATGTTTTGATATAACTCAATATGGAATAGTCATTACTTAATGATATTTCGATATTACACGATATGGTTTCGTATTGACTTGATATAGTTTTGTCATTCCTCAATATGGTTTTGTCATTACTCGATGTGGTTTCACCATTATTTAATGTGGTTGTGTCATTAGTCAATGTGGTTTTAACATTACTTGATGTGAATGTGACTTAACGTTATGTAGTTTTTTCATTACATGATGTGGTTTTGTTATTTCGTAATGATGATTTGCCTATTCTTTATATGGTTTTAACATTACGCAATGATGTTTCAAAATTTGACGATTTTACACTACATGATGTGTTTGTTTCATTATTTGATGTGGTTCTGTCATTCTTTGATGTGGTTATCCCATTACATGATGAGGTAAAACCACGTGACCAATTCGGAAAAAAATATGTTCTATTTTTAAACAGATTTCAATATATCGTTTGTTTAATGTGCTTTGGATGGGTATCGCTATCCATTCAGTTAAAGTTCAAATTAAAGTTCGAGTGGTTGTTCAGAGTTATTTGGTATGAAAAAGGGGAACGGCAGACAATAATAAGAAAAAAAGTATTAAAAAGTTTACAGCATTTCGGACATAATTGGGATATCCCCAAACCACTCGGTCCTGTTGTTTTTATCCTAAGTTCTCAAACGGAAGCAGTATTTTTGTAATAAATTTGTAAAATATTCCACGTAACCCTGTGTCTTGCCTGATATTGCTGCAGTAAGTGTAAAAGTGTCATTATGATCGGCTGTACATTTATCTATACATTTATCGGTAAAAAAAAAAAAAAAAAAAAAGTTTTTCTGTAGATACTTTTTCTTGAAATTGAGGAATAACTCCTATACATGTTTTAAAACACTTCATGGAGGTTTACAAATTTATCATGTCAAAACAGTTTAATTCGGTTTTATCTAACTAAAACAAAACTGTATGGTTTTCAACAATGAGCAAAACCCATACCCTGTAGTAAGCTATAAAAGGTCCCGAAATGAAAAATGTAAAAAACTAGAAACCTAACGATCTATAGATAGATAGATAGATAGATACTTTATTCTCTAAAAACTAAATACAAGTTTACAGAGAAACATACAATATAAATACAGATACAATAGTCGAGGTAAACAAATCGAGTATGATATTCTAAAAGTAATATACATGGCATACATGTTTAGTAACATGTATAATGAAAGATTAAACTCAATAGAAATAAAAAAATGGAGATGGAGACGCCGACGCCACTATTGACGACGAAATATAGGTTTGTTGTGTCTCACTGCCGCTACATTGATGTCGCAGGCACGACACAAATCAAAAGACTTGAACTTTATTGTTAACAAATGAAACACTTCAAATCAACTGACACTAAAGTTACAGGGAAACGGGGGGAGGGGGGCTCGGACTAAGCGGCAAAGCATCAATACTATAAAATAAGAATTCTCCGATTTTTTTATCAGCGTAAATGATCATTTGAACTTATACGAATATCAATCTTTTATTTGTAATCAATTGAATTCCCTGATCTACCGCGCACTAATTGAAAAATAAACTTTTTGGAATATCTGTTTCATATGTGACGACAGACATGTTCCAGTGGTCGTAACCATAAAACCGTCATCTTTTCCTTGAATGTAAACTACCAAATAAAACCAAATCACTGGGTTTGTACTTTCTCGAATAACACGACGGGTGCCTTTCTGGAGCATCCGAGATCACCCCGATGGATTTATATTACCCAGTCATACCGATCTATTGAAACAGCCAAATGAAACTGTTTTGTATGCCACCGCAACTGAAAGTTGGGGGGGGGGGGGGCATATTGTATTACCCCTGTCCGTCCGTCCATCCGTCTGTCCGTCCGTCCGTCTGTCCGTCCCATTATGGGTATATAGTTATTCCGCATAACTCCTCCTACAGTTTGAATCCTAGGAAGTTTTCTCTTTACTGTCTGTTTGTACATATATTGAAGGTGTGCATGTGGTCAGAGTTTTTATTTTTATTATCTTTTGCTCTTTTGGGAGATAATTGAACTTTTTTTTGTCATTTTTGGAGTATAAGCGGTTAAATGAGTTGAGTGCGGGGGCATCACTTTGTCTAGTTTACATTTTTTTCTCGTGTTGTGCTGTTACACAACTGTAACAGTCCGATGTAAGGTTAGGATTTAGCGCTCACATACATGTTAAACTCCGCCACGTACACTTTCTTTATGTACCTGCCCCAAGTCAGGAGCATGAAGTTCAATTGTTGTCGTTGTATAAATGTGTGTCATTTTTTTTTTGTAGATTGTTTATTTATAAATAAGACCGTTTGTTTTTTCGTTTGTATTTTTTCACATGTTGCATGGTGGCCTTTTGTAGCTGACTATACGGTGTGTTGAAGGCTGTACGGTTGCCTATATATGATTTCTTACATCCACTGCATTTAAACTCTGATGGATAGTTGTCTCATTGTCAATCACACCACATCTATCTTTATTTCAACTTCAATGTTGCGTTTTGTATACTGTAACATTGTTTGTCTTTTGTACGCATACCCCGGAGCCCTCTTTTCGGAAGCCCGAGCAAAAGTCCTTGTTCCGCGATAGAAAATTTAATTACGAACTCATATAAGATAGCTCGAATTTCATCTCAAAATCTTAATTAATCTAAATGAGACTTAAATTCGAATCTTACTCAAACTCTACCTCAAAAAGTGACTCAAATTTAATGTTGTAACTAGAACTCTTACTACCTCAGTTAAATGTGACTCAAACTCGAAGTCCAACTCGAAACTCAATGCTAACTAAAACTTTAATTCTAATAATGACTTGGATTCGAAATCGAAGACTAACTCAAAGTTTAACTCAAACAGTAACCCGAACTTTAATTTGAACTCTAACTCGATGGATGGCCACACTCCTCCAAGGCACATACAACATGGAAATCTATCTAAAAATAGAACAGGTTTTTCAGAATTGGTCACGTGATTTTACCTCAATAAAGTAATGGGATAACCACATCAAAGAATGACAGGACCACATCAAATAATGAAACAAACACATCATGTAGTGTAAAATCGTCAAATTTTGAAACATCATTACGTAATGTTAAAACCATATAAAGAATAGGCAAATCATCATTACAAAATAACAAAACCATATCATGTAATGAAACAACTACATAACGTTAAGTCACATTCACATCAAGTAATGTTAAAACCACACTGACTAATGACACAACCACATTAAATAATGGTGAAACCACATCGAGTAATGACAAAACCATATTGAGTAATGACAAAACTATATCGAAGTCAATACGAAACCATATCGTGTAATATCGAAATATCATTAAGTAATGACTATTCCATATTGAGTTATATCAAAACAGCATTATGTAATGTCAAAACCATATTAAGTAAAGACAAAATATCATCAAGTAATAATAAAACAACATAAAGTAATATCAGAGTTCCACATAAGACAGCTGTGGCGTTCCATATTTTCCTGATCTCTTAGTTTCTGATTGGCTTCGTATTAATCAATTTTATGTGTTTTGCGTATTTGTCTTTCGATGTTTTCTATTTGCGATAATGTTCTAACATTTTCTATTGATTGATTGTTTTATATATGAACATGCATATCAAGATATTTGCAAACCTAGATGTTATGGTCTGGGTTTTTCCTGAGATTTGTTGTTATTTCATTATTATATTTATATCTTATTATTATTTAATAACCATATAATGTTGGTTTACTATCTGATGTTTTTGTTCCAATTCAAAACAAACAAAAAATATTTCGACCATGATATATGAATAAAATGCAATTCATCACGCAATACAGATAATAAGACAAAACATCACACATAACAACGTTACAATGTATATGTACGTATTGCAACAAACAAAGATATCTTGTTTTTTTTTCTATGCTTAGTTACTATTTCATCATTATATTTATATCTTATTCAAAATTAATATAATGTTGATATAGTATTTGATGTACCAAAGAAAACAAACATTAAGACCATGGTATATATTTACAATGCAATTTATCATAACGTGTTTCAAGATAAAAAGACACAATATCATACAGGATATCTGACAAAGCTTTGACTTATTTAACAGAATTTTCGTAGAAATAGTGTGTCCAGAAGCATCTGTTGAGGTTTTTTTTTATTATCAATTTTTATTGACATTTATCAATATTGATCTCAGTTAAACTGCAATAAACTATTTTTATATATTTGCCACTTCTGGCGTGTTTTAATTTTCAGAATTAAAAAAATTAAATTAACCAGGAATTTCAACAAAATATACTATGATTGTCATGCATAGTCATGTACAAGTACACAAACAGGTGAAGAGCTTTATAAATAAAAGGGATCTGAATAAACAGCCCAAACCATTTAAGTTAAGTTTTTATTGGTTGTGTTGGAATCTTAGTTTCTTCATAATTTCTAAATGTATATCAACTGAGGATTGACGAACGTCAAGTAGTAAATCATTCCAGTACCGAAATAGACTTCTGAGCTGTCGATACCTCAGGGCTAATAGTCGTCTGCTAGCAGTTAACACAATATGTTTAAATGATATCAAAACAATAAGGACAAGTCATTATATATTGTTCAAGATTTTGTTAATAGAATCTGTATTTTATATTTATACAGCTTTAACTTGCAAAAGAAAAATTGAAATTTTAGTGGTGTATGAGTACCAGTGTTTATTTCAGTCCTATCGAACGTCAACTAAATATTTTTGCATCCTTTATTTTCGAACTAATTTAAGATGCCTTTCTTAGAACTTTATCTCATCATTTTTTATTCATTAAAATGTTTCCTGTTTTTGTTTTTTCACCATTTTTGAATCAATATACTTGAATGTGACTTACCAAATAAGACTTATCACCCGGTTTGTACACAAGCAACACGACGGGTGCTTTATGTGGAGCAGGATATGCTAACCTTTCCAAAGCATTTGCTATCACCGCCGGTTTTTGTTTGGGTTTATAGTCTTTAGTTTTATATTTTAGTTCTATTTTGGTGTTTTGTATATTGTGCTTTTCTTTCATTTTTGCCATGGCATTGTAATAAAATTGAGAATGGAAATGGGGAATGTGTCAAAGAGACAACAACCCGACCATAGAGCAGACAACAGCCGAAGGCCACCAATTGGTCTTCAATGCAGCGAGAAACTCCCGCACCCGGAGGCGTCCATCAGCTGGCCCCTAAACAAATATGTATACTAGTTCAGTGATAATGGAAGTTTTTTTTCTTTCTTTGGTACCTTTCATTTCTTTGTTTAAACTTCAAAAAAGATTCAACTTATCTTTTGTTGTCTTTACTTCATTTACCATTCACTTGCAGTCAATGTTTTAGTTCTGTTCAGTAGTGTTTCAGACAATTCAGTGTGTTGAAAGGCTTATAGGTAGATACCAACATCTTAACAGTTTGAACATAGACTGAACAGATCATAATTGACTAAATTCACCGCAGTTAATAAGTCTGAATATGAACTGAACAAATTAACATAACTCAGAACTAATTATATATATATTTTTTTTTTAGATCAAAATGATCTTTGCCGCGCAAAATTGGTTTATAAAAGTTTATTTAGTGTTTTGTTTATAAGTTTGTCTCTTCATAGTATTTCGTTCTCTGACATTGCGTTGTCAGGTTTCCTTCAACATAATTTTTGATTGATAGCGTCTGTATCCTCCGGTTGATAAATGAGAAATATATAAAACATGAAAATGATATTTAAAAAAAAAAGTTTGCTCCACAAAAGTACCTTACCATGCCCCCTTCCACAATAGAAAACTAGTGAAGAATACTTTAAAATCTGATTGTGTTGGTGTTGATGAAAGTAACTTGTTTGTGATGTTGTGTTCTAATTTTAACGACTGAACATCAATTGTATTGATATAGAACACCGGACTTTAATAACATCCGCGGGAAATGAATTAGTCGTTGGTTAGAGTCTGTTATATTTGTTTGTCGTTGATGGTTTCGTTTTTAAATTAGGCCGTTAGTTTTCTCAATTGGATTGTTTAAAATTTTTTGTGTCGTGGCATTGTAAAGCCGAATATAAGGTATGGATTTTTTTCATCGTATAAGGCCGTACGGTTGCCTATCATTGCTTACATCCACTTCATTTTAACTGGATAGTTGTTTTATGGGCAATCATACTACATCTACTAATTTTTCGATATCAACACTAGAATGCCAGATCTTTTGATGTCTTGTATTGTTAACGAAAACTAAGTAATCAGGACAATTGCAAGTGTTATGTAATTAGTGTGTTTTTTTTTCTTATGTCTTTTGTATCTTTTTTCTCACTGTCTGCTTTTACGGAGTCCAATAAGGAAATTACTGAACCCGCATATATCGTATTAGGTCACTTACACACTGTGTAACTAATAATAAGGGATAGTTATAAAATTAAGGGAATTGGGATAACAGCCAAAAGTGCAATACACAAAATAATTGAAAAAAGAATATATCTATTGTTATTACTTTAGCCGTGATTTAAAGGGAGTGAGTTGTTAACATTAATTATAATTATAATTGCGAATTTGTTTATTATGTGTCAAACCTTATTGAAAAATGCTTTAGGTCCAGATATTAAGATCACCACGAATTTCCCTGAAATAAACTTTATGTTTAGGATAATGAATGGTGTTTGGTTATTAAAACAGCATTCTGGTAACGACAATTAAACAACAGGATTTCCCATCAATAAATTAAAATCAAATTCAATACGTTATGAAATAGATATAAATTTGATGACCAAGATCTAGAAGTGAACGACATGTAATAAATGAATCACAAGGGCCGCAAAAAAAAAGTCAGAAGGCAACAGCATTTCAAGGTGAACCATAACCGCTGATTGTCTACATAAGTATATTAACAATGATGCGGAATGAATAGTTAAAAATGAATACAATTATACAAAAAAAAAAAATATGTTGTTCATAATTCATTTAGTTACGTTTCAATCGTAAAAAATATTACAAATACAATGATTTAGTCCACAAAGATTTTTGAGAGATTTTACCTTCTTCACAAACTGTTAACTATGTGAAATGAATTAGATTCTATAAAATGGTATCTCACATTAGATTTACCATTTTACTATTTATCATCATATTTGCAAGGCTAATTTAATTATTTGTCTGGTTTTTAAATCATTTTTTATCAATCATACTTATTGATATTACAGGAAATGACAAAACGATAGGCATTTCACTGTTTAAAACAATGTCAAACGCGCATGTCAAACCTCAGAGTTAGCTTGATTAACAATGTAAAACCATTTGTATTGTATCTGCTTTGATTGAATGCTTTGGATTTCCTTCAAAAACTACATTGATGTTTGTTTGCGGATTAATATTAAGTTAACTTTAGTCTGTATTATTGAAAGAAAGGAAACAACGGCTATCTGTAACGGATACGTTGTCACTGCTGAAAATCAACCAATCTGGCATAGAAAAAGAAACATTATTCATGCTTTATACTTGTTTTTTATTTGTTAGTTGTTGCAGCTGTATTTCTCATAAATCTTGAGAAAGGATCAAAACGATTAAATAATGATAGTGAACTAATATAAAAATTACCTACCTGAGTCCCTTTGTCAAAGTTACTGGTCATTGTCTGACTTGGAATCTGATGTATCTGGTATGTAAACAATTACAATACAAATAAGGTATTAAAAACTGTGATATTCTTTTGAAAATCACCTTACCTGCGGTTACGTATCTTTTTACATATAGCACTTCACAAAACGTATTTTAGTTCTGTTGTATCCTTTTCGTTCAATTATATTGGGTTTGAGCGTTCCAATAAATTAAATTTAGAAAAATGCTTCGAAAGCACAAACATTTTTAAAATGCTATTTTCATCTTTTTGGATATGGTCGATACCTTTCCTAGTGATCATCAAGGCCCCGAGGGTATCATCAGCTTAATAGATAATGCACCTGTTCTGACACCTTTCGGAAATGTTCTGATGATAAATGTAACAATCATAGCGAAACAAAGGTCCAGGCAAAATTGACCTTTCATGAATTCGACTATTCTTGTGAGGTCCTTTGTGGTCAAAAACACATTCAAATATTTGGATAGTTATACATGCTTGGTTTCAGCCAATAATGGACCAGCTAGTTTATAATACTTTGTTCGAAACCTTTTAGTTCAGGAATTTTTATCGTAGTTTATGTACGAGAAATCAGATCCCAGAACGTATTCATGCATATGCAAGTAGTTTTTCCCTAAAATGAAAGTACTTAGAAAGAATTTATCAAATATTAAACTCTTCACCGTTCTTATAGTCTTTGGTCAACGGAAACCAATTAGTAATGTTAATAGACATGTCACGTATGGCATGGTATTGGTTGCAAAAATTTGATATTTTTCATTTAAATGCAATATTTCTTATCTAATTGATATATTTCTTCATTCAAATGTAATATTTTTTTATTTGAATGGTATATTTTTTCATTTAAATGCAAATATTTTTATACAGATGGTATAATTTTTCTTTCAAATGGTATAATTTTTTATTCAAATGGTATAATTTTTCATTCAAATGGTATAATTTTTCATTCAAATGGTATAATTTTCGTTCAAATGCAATATTTTTTATTCAATTGGTATGAAATGTCATTTGAATGCAATATTTTTTATTCAATGGGTATAGTAGTTTTTTTATTTATATGCAATAATTGCATTATGGGAAATTCTTTGACGTCATAAGGTCAAATTTGCAACAACGTTTGTGATTGGTCGGTAATTGTTTGGATTTCTCCCCTTTCTTTCTAAACTTGAGTGACCAAGAACTAAAAAACGCGTCAGAATATCGCTCCTCTAACTAAATTTGGCGTTCGTGCGAGTTCGTGCACTGGCTGTTAATGCCAATAATTGCCAGGACGAGCAAAAAATGCAAGTGACAAGTAATAATAATTAATTTGACACACAACTTGTTCATGGATAGAAACAGATGCCTGCGTGCATGGCAAAAACACCTCCAATGAAAACCTTTCTGAAGAAACTCTCCTACAGTCTACACATTGAAATACAAAAAAAATACATAGCTAGCCCCCTCCCCCTTCTAAGTCCAGATACATGAAATCATGACGTTCTTTAGTGCTATATCATTTTTTACTTTTCTTGATCCGTAGAGACGTTTCAGGAAGGCACACATGAAATAAGAATAAAAAGCACCCAGGGCGTTACAATTATTTTAACTAAGCCCCCTCTTTTTTACTACATGAAGAAAAAAAATCACCTAATTACGACAGCATAACCAGAAACCCACAAGTAGAGATATAAGCTGTTATACTCCGGAACTAATTCTTTAATAAAAACAATTCAGGATAAATTGGAACCAGTTATTAACCCATGTTACAACAATAGTCCTATGACATAGGACTTCACTATATGAGGCGTGAACTTCATATTTAATACTATCTATAATATGTGCTCTCATGTCTTATGCTGCAAATCATTTTACATTTAGGATTCGTTGCTGAGCTTTTTTACTGTTCTCGTCTCCGAATCCCTTAAATAGATTTTTTTTTCAAGCCCCACAGTAGTTCAATAATTACTATATGTCTTTGCATAAATAAGTATGCAGGGCATATTTCAAAACATATTTTATCTTCAGGACTTTTAAACGATTTACTTTTCAATACTGCATTGGGAAGTGGGTATACAAGTTTATTTTGTGACACATTATATAATATAATTAGGTATCCAACAAATTATATGATTGTACGTTTAGCTATTATCTAGACCCGTACACAATGTATATAATTAGACACATTTAACAGGGGCGGATTCAAAACCTTGGTGTCTAGAGGGAGGGGGGAGGGGGAGTAGGTTCAAATTTAGATATTTGTATAAAGATGTATATATGCGAGTATTGGCAGTAATGGTTATGGTGTGTGTGTGAGGGTAAGGGTTTCAGATCAAAGATCGTTTCTATAATTCTATATCTTTTAGTTTTTACCATTTCACTCTATTCTTTATCCTTTGATCTCTATTATATTTGTCCTAAACATGTGTGACATATTTGCCACTGGATATAAGGCAACCAAAAGTCAATCAACGTATTCTGTATATTTCATCATTTCTTTATTATCTATAGGTTTGGTCCCGCCCCTTATCTATTTTATTGCACATTAGGGACGACATCAAAAGTTCAATGTAGAATAAAAAAAACTTAATTCATATAGTTTTTTTTACTGACCCCCTACCCCCTCCCTCTTAACTTAATTTGGGAAAAATTGATTGACCAATAAAGATATATATAGAATCGATGTTAATTAAACAAAACTTGCAGCAATTTTGACCCCCCCCCCCCCCCCAAAAAAAAAAAAAAAAAACTATTTGAATTAAGTTTTTTATTCTTCATTGATTTTCTGATGTCGTCCCTTATCCTCTCTATGTAAACTCAATTCATGTCCTGATAAATGGTGACTCATGCATAGCATCATATGTGGTTATTAAAACAAGAAACATATTCATATTATAATAATTACTGTATGCTAGGACTTATAGATAGATGTCATTAGTCCCAGGTCATGTAATAAAGTAGGTCTTATAAAAATACAATAGCATTTTAATTTTGATAATTATATATATATGTTTATATATTTAATAATGCCATTTTTTTTGGAAAAAAGGGAAGGGGCAAGGCGTTTTAAAAACATATCAGGGGCGCGGTTTTTTTTTGTTCTTCGGAGGTGAGCCAGAAGAAGTGCATTTCTGTTTTTTTGCATTGGGAAGATCTTCTGGCTCTCTTCCACCTCTTTTTTTTGATAGGTTGACGGCAGAGGCACATAACAAACATGGCGTCGTTTAGTCTAAATGAAATTAATAAATTTATGAATGCAGATATATTAGAATGTGAGCTGTTTTATAAACGTTTTTATGGTATGACAGCCTTAGTAGGACATCCCTGTAGGACGATAAGCTGGATAAATATAAGAACTACACGGACAATAGGGACGATTATTTGATATTCTATGGAAGGGATTTTGATTGATTGGTGTTTAACGCTACTGTCAACACTATTGGGCTATTCCGTGGTGGTCAGTTTAAATTTATAGATGAAGGATAGGGAAGGGAAGAGAGGGCATTATTATTCATTTCAATCTGTCGCTAATCATGCCTATTTTTCAGCTCTTACCAGGCAACCATATTTATATATAAAATCCTTCTGTCCCCCACCCCAACAAGTAAATAAATATCAAATGGTTTTCCTCTTATTT
Source organism: Mytilus californianus (assembly GCF_021869535.1). Classification (NCBI taxonomy): domain Eukaryota; kingdom Metazoa; phylum Mollusca; class Bivalvia; order Mytilida; family Mytilidae; genus Mytilus; species Mytilus californianus. The sequence continues at coordinate 21,341,893 of NW_026262679.1, read as the reverse complement.
AACACAAGTTTAAATTGATTGATTGCTTGTGCTAATTTTAACGCCCAGTGAAAATTATTTCATGCTTCTTCAGGAAAACACGAGTTTAGAAGTCACGTACCGGTATATGATATAAAAATGAAGAGATGGAATATGATTGCTAATAAGGCAACTATCCACCGTAGTTCAAATATGAAGTGGATGTAAGCAATTATAGATAAGATAAGATAAGATAAGAAAAAATTATTTTAAGTCGGGTTACATGAAATACTACAAACATAAGCTCTGTAGAGCTTTTTGCCGTCATGTAGACAAATGCTTTTTGTAGACAATCGTAAGGCCTTCAACAATGACAAAAACCTGATACTGTAAAGTCGTCTATAAAAGGCCCGACATGAAAAGTGTGAACAATTCAAACGAAAAAAATAACAGCCTAATTATACATAACAAAACAATTTACAAAATATCAAATATGAGTCGAGACAGGAACCAACGACAACCATCAAACTACAGGCTCCATCCCTGGGACAGGCAAATAAAGAATATGGCAGGGTGGATATAAAAACAAAGATGTGGTATGATTGCAAATGAGACAACTCTCCACAAGAGATCAAATGACACAGAAATCAACAGCTATAAGTCACCGTACGGCCTTCGACAATAAGCAAAGCCTACACCGCATAGTCAGCTATAAAAGGCCCCGAAATAAAAAATGTAAAACAATTCAATCGAGAAAACTAACGGCCGAATTAATGTACAAAAAAATGAACGAAACACAAATATGTATAACAAAGCAACAAACGGCAACCACTGAATTACAGGCTCCTGACTTATGACAATCACATACATACAGAATGTGGCGGGGTTAAACATGTTAGCGGGACCCCAATCCTCCCCCTAATCTGGGACAGCGGTGTAACAGTACAACAACATGTTTGTGAGCAACCCATCCCTAAGCTGGGACAGTGGTGTAACAGTACAATAAAATAACAACCTGCACAAATCAGCAAATTAACTCAAAAGATCGGTACGAGACACACAAAAAAAACTAAAATTAAGACAATAGACACAAAGCACCGACATAAGAGTATTTGCAATTACTGGAAGTTTGCTCAAACCTAATTACAACTGGTACTGAAATAAATCTTGTTCTCCCAGACTGAGTTATCAATCAGTACACAACGCGCGGCAAAGGATTTATTCGAAAAAGAAAACTGAGAAACGTCTGGTTTACGTTGTATATAGATATAAGAAGATGGCTCAAACCGAACAGCAAGCTATAAAGGGCCCCTAAAAATTAGTAGTGTAAAACCGTTCAAACGGGAAAACCAACGATGTCTAATCTATATAAAAAAACCGATATACTTGCATATAAATCCATATACAATGAAACGGTTTTTGAAAAGTGGACCGAACGTTTTGACCATCGAAATTTCGCAATAGAAATACTAGTTATGACCACAAGATTTTAACAGCCAGTTCTGACGCGTTTTTTAATTCTTGGTCACCCATGTTTAGAAAGAAAGGGGAGAAATCCAAACAATTACCGACCAATCACAAACGTTGTTGCAAATTTGACCTTATGACGTCAAAGAATTCCCCATAATGCAATTTTTGCATATTAATCAAAAACTACTATACCCATTGAATAAAAAATATTGCATTCAAATGACATTTTATACCCAATGGAATAAAAACTATTGCATTTGAATGAAAATTATACCATTTGAATGAAAAATTATACCATTTGAATTAAAAATTATACCATTTGAATAAAAAATATTGCATTTAAATTAAAAAATATACCATTCAAATAATAAAATATTGCATTTAAATGAAGAAATATACCAATTAAATAAGAAATATTGCATTTAAATGAAAAATATCAAATTTTTGCAACCAATACCATGCCATAGTCACGTGGGAAGTTTGTGGAATTTGTCCTTTTTATTCGTAATATATCACAGAACATAATTTTAATTTCAACGTTTTATTTTTTGTTAAAAGAAATATGATAAAGATGTTTCATCTTCAGTTAAACGCGACCAAAGTTTGGTTCGATGTTCATAAGTAAGTGACATTGTCGTAGCCTGTATAGCAGTAGAGCACTCCGGTCCATCGGGTTATACAGATAAAAGCTGGACTGCACTGCAGTATTATAACAAAACTGCATCGTCATTTGTACAGCTCTTCCCGATTAAACCTTTTTAAGGTTAATATGATATTATCACCATATATCTTTCTTTCAATCTATTAAATATATTTAATAGAACTGATTGTGACGTGAAAATGTTATCTCATCCTCTTTCAGTTGTATACTGGATTCCAATACTAGAATGAATGCTGGTATTCCTTGTTGCAGGGACACAGTGAACAATAGCTAACTCTTAAAATACATTTTGCATTATAATTTGTATATAAATAGTTGCCTTTTTAAGAGAGTGCCTTGTATATCAGATAAATGCAATATATTAGAATTATTGGTCTTTATTCACAATATTTTTGAATGATCAAACATGCTGAAAAAAATAGGAGAAAATACATGTTCATACGTCTCACTGTACGTTCCAATGATCAATTGGTCATAGATTGTAACTTGAATATGATCATTTTACGTATAGGCAAACAAGCAAAGTTATTTTATTTCAACGGATTTCGGTATTCTTTTTCGATTAAATGTTAATATATCATTAAATAAATAGCACTAGAACCTTACTATAAGTATTGAAACTTTCAAATTATATTTGAAGAATAAATCAATCTTTTAACGTATAATATGTTTATTTGATCAATGATACAATTAGGATCAGATACAAGTATTACCAACCTATGAAGATAATCACATTGATACACAATGATAACGATATTACATGAAAGTGTGCGTGTTAAAAAGAATTAGTCAGTCATCAAACTTGAGTATAAACAAAAATTTGAATAATCGCAAGAAAACCACTGTTTTTGGATAAGTATGCAATCATTAGATACAAATAATAACATAAACGGTACCAATGTTATCTGCACCAGATGCGCATTTCGACAATCAGTGTCTTTTCAGTGTTGCTCGAGACCAAAAAAATTGAAAATCCAAAGCTTATTAAAAAGATGAAGTGTTATTAACAAAAAGGACAAAAAATGTATAGCAAAAGCTGCAAAGGAATCAGAACATTGCATTAGGGAGATATATTCCTTAATTTAAAATAATTTCCAAATTTTATAACAACAAATTATAATAACACAAGATCCGTATTTTCATGCCAGAACCAAAGTACATTTTAAATATCTAAAAAAAACAAATTGTATATTTCTTTGTTATCCTCTGCGTAATTGAAGATCCATTTGTATGATTATATTAGTTATATCCCCTTTCGAAGAAAAAAAAAACCGAGTTTTACACCGGACCTATATACTTTAAACTTCTCATTTGTATATTCGAAATACAGTAAAGCAGATCCACTAAATCATTTGGTCAAATACTGTTTATAATTTCGTTTTAAAGATTTTACATCCTGTGGTTATAAAGTATTTACCAATTCTTTCCATATGCCATTTATATTGATTTTTAAACCACCAAATTTATTACATGTGGCCACATTCTCTACCGAAACTTGTCATAGTTATTCCATTCGTTTAGTCAGGTTGCAGACCAGATGCACGAGTTACCGGTATTGAGTATCCTATGGTGCAAACAGCAATCATAAACATCCAGTTTACAATGAAAAGCAATTTGATTCGTAGTTCTCTACAATAACAAAATATGACTTATTTTTTTAGACATTTATCCATCTTTTGAAAGAAAAACGCAGTGTTGTTGAATATCTAATCAACATTAACTATAATTTATCTGTATATAAATATTTCGGTAGATTACAAAGTTTCATGTAAAATGTACATACAATTTACAATGGAAAAAAAATAAATACAACAACTAATATGTAGGAACAAATACATAAATTAATTGGTGAAAGTCTAGTTTAATTGTTGAAATGTTATATAACATGTATTTAAAAATAATTTTCTGGATGAAAATTGAGATCTTTCTAAAAACTCGATATTTTACAATATATCAAATCATATATACGAGGATTAAGATGTTGAACGCCAGACACGCGATTCGTCTAGAAAAGACTAATCGGTGATCCCCGAATACAAACGCTAGTAAAACAAAACACACCAAATAAAGTACAAAGCATCATCTAGTTGTTTCTGGTTCCCAAGCACATAGCATTTTAAACGCCATTGACAAAATAATCGTTAATGAGCTAATTAGACTCGAAAGATACCGAAGAAATATTTAAACTCATTGATCGAAGACAATAAGACAACGCCATGGCAAAAATATGAAAAATCACAAAAACAAAACTTTGAAAACACAACATCGAATAATAAAGACTGAGCAACACGAATCCTACCAGAAACCGAAATTGATATTAGTTGCTCCGAAAGGGTAAGCAGATCCTGCTTCATATGTTGCACCCGTTTTGCTCATGTAAGTACAAACCATGTGAAAAGAACGAATTCTGTAGGTCACATTCGACGAAAATATTAGGAGATTTTGGTTTAGACAATTGGAACATATCTGTTGTCATTTGTAAAACAGATATCTTATTCTTTAAAACACAAGTTGACAAAGCAACCACTAATATTGTAATTTTAATAACTATGTCGTGTTTTGTGTTCTGTTGTTTGTCTGTTTGTCTATTTATTGTTTAGCCATGGCGTTGTTATTTTATGTTTGACTTGTGAGTTTGAATGTCCCATTGGTATCCTTCGACTTTATTTTCATAAAAAGTTATATAATAAGATAAATGTAAAGGGTGAAAGTTATCTGAGCGGTATAGAATTTATTTCTTAAATCGCGAATCGCCTATTAAATACTATAAATTTTTATTAAAACTAGCATATTTAAAAATAAAATGAGTTACAAAATATAACACCAAAGAAATATACGATACACTTATTCAATATAACAAAGAAACACCAATAGTTTTGCAAAGTCTGTTTGTTTCGTTTGTTTTGTTTTGTTTTTTTCTTTTTTGCTTTTGAAAATCACCTTACCTGCGGTTACGTATCTTTTTACATATAGCACTTCACAAAACGTATTTTAATTCTGATGAATCCTTTTCGTTCAATTATATTGGGTTTGAGCGTTCCTAATAAATTAAATTTAGAAAAATGCTTCGAAAGCACAAACATTTTTAAAATGCTATTTTCATCTTTTTGGATATGGTCGATACCTCTCCTAGTGGTCATCAAGGCCCCGAGGGTATCATCAGCTAAATAGATAATGCACCTGTTCTGACACCTTTCGGAAATGTTCTGATGATAAATGTAACAATCATAGCGAAACAAAGGTCCAGGCAAAATTGACCTTACATAAATTCGACTATTCTTGTAAGGTCCTTTGAGGTCAAAAACATATTCACATATTTGGATAGTTATACATGCTTGGTTTCAGTTATTTGTTACAACAAATCAGGAAGCTATACTAGGGCCAATGATGAACCAGCTAGTTTATAATACTTTATTCCAAACCTTCTAGTAAAGGAATTTTTTACCGTAATTTATGTAAGAGAATCCACACTAATGTTTTTTTTCGGTTCAGTTTTTTTCTCGTTTAAGGAGATTTCTTATATCCAATCCCAGAACGTATTCATGCATATGCAAGTAGTTTTTTTCCTAAAATGAAAGTTCTTAGAAAGAATTTATCAGGTATTAAACTCGTTACCGTTCTTTAGTCTTTGGTAAACGGAAACTAATCAGTGATGTTAATAGACATGTCACATGGGGAGTTTGTGGGATTGGTCCTTTTTATTCGTAATATATCACAGAACATAATTTTAATTTCAACAATTTCATGTTTTGTTAAAAGAAAAAATGTTTTATCGGCAGTAAAACGCAATTAAAGTTTTGTTCGATGTTCACAAGTAAGTAACATTAACGTAGCCCTCTGGTCCATCGGCTTATACAGATAAAAACTGGACTGCACTGCAGTATTATAATAAAACTGCATCGCCATGTGTACAGCTCTTCCTGATAACACCTTTTTTTTTTAGGTTAATAGGATATTATCAATTGATATCTTTCTTGCAATCTATCAAATATATTAAATAGAACTGTGTGTGACGTGAAAATGTTATCTTACCCTTGAGAAGAAGTTACAGTAGTTTGTTCATGCATATACATACATGTATCTATAACAAGGTAGGCATTAGTTTTTGGCATATGATTATTGAAACTCTTAACACTTGTTGTCTTATCAATTAGAAAACGTTCGACATCTCTTAATAACAAAGGCATTAATTTGTATTCTGTAAATGTACCTCTATGATTAATCTTTTCAAATATATTTAGATTATTTAACTTGATAACCCTTCCCTTCTACTTCTACTTTGTAGTGACCGCCTTCAACACGTTGACGGTTATGTTCTTGTACTGCGCAATGCTTTGTCGAGACGTATATACAGTGAAAATTAACAATTTTATAATTATGAACAAATAGATTATAACATTTTTACATAGTGGCAGTGCATATTTTTATTTTCTTTATTTTTAATATTAAGATAAAACTATTTACACATGATAAATTTACTGACTGCAGGTGTAGGTTGAGTCAGCCGCTTTGAACGGCTCTATTGAGTCGTTCATCACAATACTCAGAGAAAGGCTCTTCCAGTTTTCAATTGTTCGTTGAAAAAAAAAAAGATGGTTGACGTATTTGTGTTCTGCAGGGTGGAATTTGGTATGAGAGTGTGTGCATGTTCTGGGAATGTCTGAACGGTTGTATTAGTTGGTATGTTTTTGTGATTGCAATGAGATGATATGTGATTTAAAAAAACCTGACAAGGCGTGCATCTGTTCTTCAGTGTGCGAGGTCTCTTCACTTTAAATGTTCTATTATGTCAATAACACTTGATGTGTTTCTGCGTCGGTTAGTGACAAATCTAGCAGCCCTTCTTTGGCCTTTTCAAGTTTGTTTACATCCTCTTACACTTGTCAGGATGAAAAGCCATTTTCAATGTATGTTCCCAAATGCCTAGTGTTTTAAGATCTTTTTGAAGGGTTTCGCAATCGCTGTTAGATTTTATTTCCAGATAAGCAATGGTGTCGTCTGCATATATGCGTATGGTAGAATTTATCCCAACTGGTATATCATTTATGTAAGATAAAACGGACTTATGCCCCGAACAGATCCTTGAGGCACTCCTTACGTCACAGGGACATAGCCTGAAGTCTCACCGTCTAGGATAACTGCTTGAGTACGTCATGATAAAAACCCCTGTATCCATGCATTTATTTTCCCTGTATCCCATAGTGATTTGGTTTATGTGTTAATAAATTATGACTGACTTTATCAAAAGCTTTAGAGAAGTCCATTATAAGTAAATCTGTTTGTTTTGAATTTTTCAACACTTTTAGTGACACCATCTATAAATTCCAAAAGCTGAGTTTCACATGATCTATTTTTCGAAAGCCGTGTTGTAGGGGATACAGGATGTGATGGTTGTCTGCGTGTGTCATGATTGCGCTAACTACAACATGTTCAATAATTTTACAACATATGCATATTAAAGAAGTAGGTCTATTAATCTCTGGATTATATTTGAACCCTTTCCTGAAAATGGGGGAGTCATGTGCGGTTCGCAAGTCAGTAGGAACTTCGCCAATGTCTAATGATTGCTGATATATAAGGCATAGTATAGGTGATATTTCATATGCTAACTCCCTTAGGAGGCGTGGCTTAAGTTCGTCTGGTCCACTTACCATTGATGGGTATACATTTAGAAGGAGTTTTGAGATACCTTGGATGGTTATGTTTATGTTTTGCATGGTAAGGTAAGCTGTTTTCTGTTGCATGTACTGATTGTTTTGAAATTTAGTAGCAGTGATTTTGTTTGGCTCTGAGAAAACTGATTGAAAAAAAATTGAAAACAACACGTATAATAATTTCATGCGTCCGAAGCGCTCGTCTGGATATATCTTCATCAGGAACGCTCAATGCCAAACATTTGAAATCCGAGGGATGTATATGTACCGAAACAGTTGAAGAGCTATATGACAAAAATACCTAAAACAAATAGCCAAATTTATCTAAGGTCAACGTTGCCTGAGGGAGTTGAAACCTTAGTTTCTTAAACTGCCTGTTGAGTGCATCGGAATTCTGTTTTGTATCTGTTACATGTTTCCCATTCTGTTTTAGTGATGTTATTCCACTGTAGTCAGTTTTTTTTTTGCTTTTAATATATGACCAAAATTTAGTTCATGTTTGAAAATTAGTTTTCATCAGGTTTTGGTATAACAATGTTTTCAATGTACTGCCAATATGATTGTCTTAGTTGTTTTTGTACTTGACATTTAATTTGCTTATATTTGTTTCTCATGTTGTTATTTCCAGATTTGTTCTTCTTTTTATAGAGTCTGGCTCTCGTTTTCATTAATTTTCTTGTTTCAGCTGTAATCGATGGGGTTTTATTTTTTGTAGTTCGTCATTTGTGTGGAATATGCTCACTGACTAGTTCATTAAGTTTTGTTTTGAATTCTAGCCGGAGTTCATCAACAGTATGTGTATTAACCTTTTCCTGTATAGTATGTTGTGGGTTATTTACTTTTTTTTTTATTGTTTCCTAGTTTGCCTTGTTGTAAATCGGCACATACTTTGGTATTTACTTTAGCTAAGATGGTGTTATTTTGAATTCGATAAAGACAATGTCATAATCTCAGATTCCCGGCATGATTTCAATTCGAGGAACCTGGTTTGGTAAATTTGTGATCATAAGATCTAATATATTGTCCCTCCCTGTTGGATACTCAGTTAATTGTACCAAGCCGGTATCATCCAATGTATTTCCAAAATCATAATGTATATTTTAGTGGGTAGATTTTTGTTTTAGTATTTTGTTTTTCCAAACCCATCCTGGGAGATTTAATCTCCTCCAATTAATATTACTGCATTGTTTATTTGAGTAACTCTTCTAACTGATGTGTAAAACCACTTTATATTTTATTCATCGGATGTTTTTGGCTTGTAAAATGATGATATGTAAAGTGATCTGTTACCCTTAATTTAAATTTTGGCCCATACCATTTCAGATGTAAGGTCTTCAACTTCATCGCTTATAAAGTCTGATTTAATTGCAATCTCTTTTAACTTGGGGTTATTCTTATTGTTTCTTCAAAGAGATGATAATAAAGATATCAATAAGTTATTGATGATTGTTACATGTTTTCAACAGGCATAATTTCTGTTACTTTTCAAAAATAGAGTGTGGGTTACAATCGAGTTTAAGTTAAAGATGAAGCTAAAATATAGTTAAATTGTGTGATTCGTTCCAAATTATACTTCTAGGTAGAGAATCAGAATCACAATTCGTATGTAAATGAATTTTACAATATTTATGAAAACAGTTACGGCTTTTTGTATTTCAGGGAGGAAAATCAAACTTATTTTCGAAGAAGAATAGTTTGTCATAATGTACTGTCTTTTAGTTGTACTCTGGATTCCAATTCTGAAATGAATACTGGCAATACTTGTTTCAGGGACACAGTGAACTAATATAGCTAACTATTAAATTACATTTTTCATTATAATTTGCATATTAATAGTTGCCTTTTTAAGATAGTGCCTTATATATCAGATAAAATGCAATATATTAGAATTATTGGTCTATATTCAGAATATTTTTGAATGTTCAAACATGCTGAAAAAAAAAATCGAAGAACCCACATGTTCATACGTCTCACTGTACTTTTCAGTAGACTTTTAGTAATCAAACTCTCAAATTACATTTGAAATATAAATCAATCTTTTAACTTTATAATATGTTTATTTGATCAATGATACAATTAAGATCAGATATAAGTATAACCAACCTATGACGATTATCACATTGATACACAATGATAACGATATTACATGAAATTGTGCGTGTTCATAGAGAAGTAGTCAGTCATCAAACTTGAGTATAAACAAACATTTGATTAATCGCAAGAAAACCACTGTTTTTGAATAGGTATGCAATCGTTAGTAGATATAAGAAGATGTGGTATGAGTGCCAATGAGACAACTCTCCATCCAAGTCAAAATTTATAAAAGTAAACCATTATAGGTCACAGTACGGTCTTCAACACGGAGCCTTGGCTCACACCGAACAGTAAGCTATAAAGGGCCCCAAAAAATTACCAGTGTAAAACCATTCAAACGGGAAAACCAACGGTCTAATCCATATAAAAAACGAGAAACGAGAAACACTTATGAACCACATCAACAAACGACAACTACTGAACATCAGATTCCTGATTAAATCAGATTAAATGTATCCGTTAGATACATTTAATTACATGAACGGTACCAATTTTTTTTTCTGCACCAGATGCGCATTTCGACAATCAATGTCCAGTCAGTGATGCTCGAGACCAAAATATTTGAAGAACTAAAGCGTATTAAAAAGATGAAGTGCTATAAACCAAAAGGACAAACAAGGTACAGCGAAAGCCGGGCAAAGAATCAGAACATTGCATGAGGAAGATATATTCCTTAATTTAAAATAATTTCCAAATTTTATAACAACAAATTATAATAACACAAGATCCGTACATGTATTTTCATGCCAGAACCGAAGTATTTCAAGATATCAAGGTTCTTTTTAAAGATTTTACTTCCTGCGGTTATAAAGTGTTTACCAATTCTTTCTATATGCCATTTATATTGAATTTTAAACCACCAAATTTATTACATGTAGCCACATTCTCTACCGAAACATTTCATAGTTATTCCATTCGTTTAGTCAGGTTACAGACCAGATGCATGAGTTACCGGTAATTGAGTATTCCTTGGTGCAAGCAGCAATCATAAACATCCAGTTTACAATGAAAAGCAATTAAATTTGTAGTACTCTACAACAACAAAATATGATTTATTTTTTTGAGACATATATCCATCTTTTGAAAGAAAAACGCAGTGTAGTTGAATATCTAATCAACATTAACTATAATTTATCTGTATATAAATATTTCGGTAGATTACAAAGTTTCATGTAAAATGTACATACAATTTACAATGGTAAAAATAAATGCAATAACTAATTTGTAGGAACAAATACATAAAATTAATTGGTGAAATGTAATATAACATAATATTGATAAATGATATCCTGGATGATAATTGCGATATTTCTAAACACTCGATATTTTACAATTTCTCTAATTCTTTGTCAATTTATCCTTTTCTGCACCCATTGTATAAAAAATTTAATTAACGTGTGGTTCGTTTGATCTCAGTTCTTCATTGGTTGAAATCCGATTATGACGTCGAATTTTCTTGCTTTCCTCTTAATTTCCTATTGTGACGTCACGAAAAAGGAGACCATGCCTGATGACGTCACATAGAAAGAACACAACGTTTTGCAGATCATTAGAAAAGAAGGAATGAGTTTGCCCGCATATTGTTTGAAAATCATTAGAGAAACAGATTCCACCACCAAATCTCGTGTAATACGATATTTATCCACTCTCGACAGTCAAATTTTAAATATTTAAAACGCTCGATGAGCCTCGCGTTTTAAATTTGAAAATTTAACTGTCTCGAGTGGATAAATATCGTATTTCACTCGATGCAGTAGTAGAATCTATATATATCAAATACTCATCACATATACGAGGATTAAGATGTTGAAAACCAGACACGCGATTCGTCTACAAAAGACTAATCGGTGAACCCCGAATAAAACGCTAGTAAAAACAAAACATACCAAATAAAGTACAAAGTATCATCTAGTTGTTTCTGATCCCCAATTATATAAAATTTTAAACGCCATTGACAAAACAATCATTAATTGTGCTAAATTAGACGCGAAAGATACAGAAGAAATATTCAAACTCAGTGATCGAAAACAATCTGACAACGCCATGGCCATATGTTGCACGCGTTTTGCTCATAAAAGTACAAACTATGTGAAAAGACGAATTCTGTAGGTCACATTGGACGAAAATATTACGGGATTTTGGTTAAGACAATTGGAACATATCTGTTGTCATTTGTGAAACAGACATATAATTCTTTAAAACACAAGTTGACAAAACAACCACTCTTATATTGTAAATTTTATAACTAATTCTATGTTGTGTTTTGTGTTCTGTTGTTTGTCTTCTTATTTTTAGCCGTAGCATTGTCAGCTTATTTTAGACTTATGAGTTTGAATGTTCAATTGGTATCCTTCGACTCTCTTTTCATAAAAATTAATGTAATAAGATAAATGTAAAGAATCAAAGTTGTCTGAACGGTATAAAATATATTTCTTGAATCGCGAGCCGCCTATTAAATACTATATTTTTTTTATCAAAACTAGCACATTTAAAGATAAAATGAGTTACAAAATATAATACAAAAGAAATATACAATACACGTATTCAATCTAACATAGAAACACCAATACTTTTGCAAAGTGGAAAAAACATGTATTCCAATATAAGATGAACTTAAAATATAACTCCATTTTTTCCACTAAAGATCACCTGAGACAACCCCTAGTATTGTCTAAAAGGGGTCCGTGTAACAGTTATGTATATCTTTTGACATGCAAAATTTGCTACAGTTTAAATAGCTCACATTTGGTCAGTCATGAATCAGGTTTTAAAGTTTTACATGATTGATAGTTAATGAATTTTGTGATGTCTCAGGGTTAGATTCTGTTTACCCTATCCAAAAAACCTGAGGTCACCCATGATGTTAGATGGTGTTGGTATTGCTAAGAATTTCGTTTTCGTAAAATGTTGTTTGTCGTTTTCCATTTTTGCCATGTCGTTTTAGTCTGTTTTTCTTTTGACTTGGAATATCCCGTAAGTATCTCCCGACTCCCTTTTGAGGGAAAATAAATTGAAAATATGATGGTTAAAATTGCTGCAAAACAGATGCTATGTAAACAGATAACAGACAGAGGTCATACATTTTTTTCAATATAAGACATAAAAAAAACTAGAATTGCTATTGCAAGCAATAGCGGTTGTCGCCCTGCCCCCAAGTGTCACTAATCGGCAGCCATTGCGACAATTTTAGACAGTGAATGCACATATATGCATTACTATTCGTCTTTCTATAAATTTTCATAACATTTGGAGCATTTTGAATTTTTCTATATTTCTGCTGTGTCCATGGCAACGGCGGCTATTTTGGAAAACGTCTCATCTTTACTTGCCAGTTTTCAATTACATTAAAGTTCATAAAATTTGGAGCATTTTGAAATATTTGACATTTTTGCTGTTTTCATGGTAACGGTGAGCATTTCCAAATTTTAATGACAGATTTCACATTGGTACATGATGGGGAACATATATTCAAAGTTTTACTGGGTTTGACCAACCATTTTAATAGAGGAAAACCTACTTTAAAGTTTAATGAGCATTTTGACATTTTTTGCATTGTTTCATGGTAACGGCAGCCATTTTGGAAAATCCGAAGTCAAAGGTTAGATGGTAGTCCTCATTAGGATAACCATTAATTAGGATTGGTTCACTTAACTCCCAAATCACTCGGACAAAAAAGGTGGAAGAAAAATAATCATAACTAGAATTGCTATTGCAAGCAATAGCGGATATCACCCACCCCCATTGCCACGGTTACAGCAGACATTTTGAAAATTCTACGAACGCCAGATATATGTTTCTACCAATTAACATTTCTGTAAATTTTCGTAAAGTTTGGAGCATTTTGAAATTTTTTTAAATTTTGCTGTTTCCATTGCAACGGTGGCCATTTTGAAAATTCCATTTTGAAAAGTCAAAGTCTTATCTATACTTTGCCTTTCAACATTTATATTGAATTTCACAAAACTTAAAGCATAAATTTCCAAACTGAATTTGATATGATATTACTTTCTAGGACGCAATAACAGTAGCAATATATAATACGAAAAAAACAAGTTTATTGGTTTCTGTATGGTAATAAATTAATAATAAGATCTATTTTGTTAAATCTTGTGATCCGTTTATTTGGCAATCGCAAATGGCAGTCAGCAGGATTTAAGAACATCAGTTGTTCGACCTGCTAGTCAAATGCGTTTTGTTAAAATATACTTTTTCACTCATTGGTCTTTTGGAAAATGTTGTTTGTGCTGTATTTAGACCCCTCTACCAAGAAATTTGTTTTGCATGCGCACGTATAAAAATTGCGGTTTTTATCCAACGCAATCATAGGTTTGAACGTTGTTTTCAATTTAGACCTGTATATATAGACAGTTTTTTTAATTACCTGCCTTAGTTTGTGACGCGACTCCTAGGCGTCGTTGTAACTTACCATCGCCATTACAACCGTGAAAAAAATGTAAACAAGATATTACATCTATTTCCCAGACCGCATATAATTAACGTAAACACGAGAATGTGAAGCGGCAAAATTACAAAATAAATAATAAAGTAATTAGATAAGGAATGGACATTAAAATTATAAGTGTATTGCAGGCCAGGTGTCGTGTCCTTATAACTCATTTTATTTGGTACGTTAGAACCGGGACATAATATTTGCGAATACGAATCCCAGGTTACATATCGATTATAATCATTTGGTAATCATAATATTGATTATTATAACACATTCATAAATAAAAATAAATTGTCTTGCGGGTCGAATGTGATATATCAGAAAAAACCAGGTGCAACTTTATCAAACTCATAGAAATTTCTGTAGTCATGCAAACCTATAATGAAGCAGTCCAAAAATTCAACAATCTTCTAACCCGACGGTCCTATATTCGACAGCCCGTTTTCTCTGGCGCGCGGTTACTTACATCTTCTGAAAAAAATATACCTATAGACATGTATACCGTTTGATGATAAACTTTTTCACAGAAACGTTTTTTGTGCTTGTGGTTCGACTCACGTATACTGCTCAAAATTGAGTGAAGTTTTCGTATCACTTTTGTCTCCGCATGAATTGCGCTAAATGTTATCAGTGCGTCGGGCCATATGTAGACTTAACTTTGCGATTTAATTGGGCCGAAGAAGTTTTGAACTTTCACGGCCCATGTTATCATATAGTTATTAGGTGTTCGATTCCAATTTCTTTTGTAGAAAAAGGAACCCAGTGTCTCGCCTACTTTTGCTGTTAATCGCAGGCTCAACAAAAATGAGGAAAGAAATTAATAAAAATATTCCTCTCTATACTATCTTTTGATTGTAAGTAGCTTCTGTCCAAGTTTGGTAAAAAATCCAGGATAGTTTATGAATCTAATAAATGTTTTAAAAACTTAAACTGCAGTATGTAATGTTAACTGGAAGAAAAACCAAGTTCATTTATAAGTATAATATGGAAAAAATGGAACAAAAGTTTAACAAAATTTCCTTCTAGATACTAGCTTTTAATCAGAAACAAGCTTCTGTCCAAGTTTGGTACAAATCCAAGATAGTTTAAGAAAGTTGTTAAAATTTTAAAAACTTTAACCACAGAGTGAATGTAATGTTAACTGGCAGAAAAACTAAGTCCATTTATAAGTAAAATACTGAGAAAAAAAAATTCTTTTTTTTACAAAATTTACTTCTGGATACTATCTTATGATCATAAACAAGCTTCTTTCCAAGTTTGGTAGAAATCCAGGATAGTTTAAGAAAGTTATTAAAATTTCAAAAACTTTAACCACAGAGTGAATATTTGTGGACGCCGCCGCCGACGACGACGACGACGCCGACGGAATGTAGGATCGCTATGTCTCGCTTTTTCGACAAAAGTCGAAGGCTCGACAAAAATTACTTGACATGAAACTACTAGTATGCATAGTATAACATCATGCTTCGGCCCGTGCTGAAAATAAATAAAGGTCATTAAACCACAAAAGACACAAACGTGTAAATTAAAAGCAATGATTAGAATTATGTTTTAAAAGCGTCATTTAGTGTTTTGCCAATTTCCACCTCCCCACCACCCCAAAACAGAGGTCCCGTATATTTTCATCCTGAATCTGTATTAGACTCCTTTATAAGTCCCCGATATATATATAATACAGTGAAATACAGAATTACAGTATTACATTAGGGATGTATATTGGACCATCCGACTAAAGTGAATATATACTTTAAGCACACATTCCTTCATATATGGACCATTAAGACGAGGTTTATAGAGAAGTGCCCTTAATAGTAAGTTTTGCTGTGATTTGTCTATGGATGCAGCTGTTTGTAAAACCTTTAAGTTTTTCAGCAAGAACTGGCACCCAGGAATAAAATAGTTTACTAGCCTTACTTTTAGAAATATGAAAGCGCCGTCCCATATAACCAAGCATCAAACTAAGTGTTAACCTTTAAATCAGTACGATCGAGCAACAGCTGATCTGCAATATCGTAGTTGAAAAGTAAATTGTGTATTTATTCCACTAAAGTACAGAAAACTTAGTTACATAAGACAAGTATACAATAAGGCGTAACTGTCATTCATAATATGTCTATTTATACGCTGACGTGGTTTCCTGGTTTTATTCAATTTTGAACTCCTTACTCCTCTGTTAATAATATGTTTGTCTGAGTTAATGTTGTCGGAACGTCTGTCCATTTTGCAGCCTAAAGATAGTCGTCATGTATAAAAAAAAAATTGTCTCTTCATACTTGTTTGATTTGCATCCAATTATAACTACATGCATGTAGCCTCGGGGTAGATTTCATTGTTATTATCTAAAGAAATGTGCAGGAACGGATTTAGGGGGTACCCAGGACCCCTTATGAAGCTTCATTCATGGTTAATTCAGACTTTTTACCGCTTCCACTACAAATTGTGTCTTGTTTGGGGACCCGCGGCCCCCTTTCAAAATCCTGGATCCATCTAATTTGTCGATCTTCTATACAAACAGAGGCAGATGCACTGTAGTCATCGGATTAATTTTCATAGATAATTTCGTTTGACGACGTGTCAACATTCGTCTGCCAGTGTAATTTTACTTTCATAAAAAAAAAAAACTTAGATTAAACTATAACAATCTTAAAAATTCAAGATTGTTATAGTTTAATCTAAGTAGACTGATATATGATTCATTCAACATCACAATCATATTTACTGATGAAGGATATCTGTTATCCGAAATATTTATAAATAATTACATTTATAGTTCCTTTTTTTGTTATTGGTGTTGTTGTGTACACTTTTTAGGCGTTTATATAATTTATTTATTGTGTACATGTATCGTTACTCGTAACGATCCAGCGCCCTCGTGGGAAAAATCGTTGACTATTATTCAGACGTTTTATATATATATATATATATATATATATATATATATATATATATATATATATATAGAGTCTATAAGAATCTACCAACCAGTAAACTTAATAGGTATTGGATCATCAAAATTGACAATACTACACAAACAGGGAAAATTATATGAGTCTAAAAGATTGTGTAACAATACCGTGAATAGATGGAAATTTCCATCTATTTATCGGTATTGTTACACAATCTTTTAGACTCATATATATATATATATATATATATATTTACGAGAAAACCTAATAATTGTAGTTAGGGTTTAAATGACTAAAAAAAAGCTTTGATAAAATAAATAATAATATATTCAGATAAAATAATTGTGTCATGCTTAAGAAAGAAAGACACATACATGTAAAGTTAGTACACCATTGCTTGTAGTTTCATTATAGGACAATGTGGAAACACCGTGGTGCTAGAGAAGATAGTGACGATGATGTAAATAAATGTTCTGATGATGCAGTGAATGTCGCTAAGTACAAGGAAAACAAGAATGACACACGCATAATACTTACTAGTAAAGTGAAGTTAGTTTGCACTGTGATAACGATAATAGTATCTGTAACAACACTTTTTGTCATCTTAATTGGTAAGTCCTTTCAGATTATAAGTTACTGAGAGAGTTGCAAAACAGCTTGTTGATGAACTCAAATACTAAGCAATTTTGACCAAATATACGAATAAAATTGTAAAAGCATTAACATTTATTTTCCAACATATCGAACAAAAAATACACGACTTATATATTTAGTATTAGGTGTACACAAACTTATTGGTGGAGGTTATCTTGTTGGTGTTGTAGTGAGATCTTTGGGTGTTGTTTTCGTTTGCACTAACATCGATTTTGTCATGAAAAAAACATGAATAAATTTGTGTTCTTTTCGAATGTTTTTTTTTGGATGTATATGTACACATCCAAGTTTATTTTCTATTTGGTGGTTAGTGTTGTCTATACGTAACATCGTGCATGTTTGTTGTAGGGTTAAATCCTAACTATTCTACTGCCTGTCGTTACTTTTATTTTGGCATTGCACAAGTCATGTCTTCTTTGACTGTTCATGGCGTTGGAACACTAGATCCCTGCCTGGGATGTGTTTTAATTCATGTTGGTATCTGATGCATGCATTTATTGTTAATTGTGTTTTGGCTTTTGACTGGCTTTCAGTGACTGCGAGTGCTCTGAAATCATGATATCGTGTTGATTTAGCCTGTTGACGCAGTTTTTAATGCATTACTGTTATTCAATGTTTACTTATTTTGTGTTGTGTCTCGTCTTCCTATTTTTAATATGGACCACCTTTCATAAGTATTTTACATGACGTTTATGTACTCCTAACAGCAAAATTGTTATATTTGGATTTGCCTGTGTGCGTTACTTTGATTGACAGCATTTTGTGCTTGGTTGAGATTGTCCTTTTGACATTGAAACATCTGTTTTATTTATATAGTGTCATTGATCAAACTTATTCGTTCAGTGTATATTTGCTTGTTTTTGTGTATTGTTTTTTTGATCGAGTTGAGTCATTTCAATTGATATTTTGTTGTGTGTCTTTTTATGTTGTTGTGTTATACCGCTGTTTTTAGTTGGGTTGTGGTTTGACGCCTATTAAAGCGTTTCAACGCGCTGCTTTTTTATGCACCTGTCGTAGGTCAGAAGCGTATTGTGCAGTGGTTGTCGCTTGTTGGTGTGGTTCATAGGTGTTTCTTGTTTCTCGTTTTATATATAGGTTTTCCTGTTTGAATTGTTTTACACATGTCTTTTTGGGGACCTTTGTAGGTCGTATTGAAGGCCGTAATTTGACCTATAATTGTTTACCTTTTACACATTGTGACTTGGATGGATAGTTGTCTCATTGGCCCTCATACCACATCTTCTTATTTATATTAAGACATTTATACCTTAAATGGTTGATTTCGGTAAACAAACATATACTGTCCGATAGTTAGATCCGTGTTGAAGGGTTGTCCGTTTGAATATGCAGGAAAAGAAAGTAGGCGGTAAAGTATTGTTCAAAATTGTACATAAATTTGTGAATAATAATAAGATATTAACCTTACAAACTGTTGAAAACTGTTGCAGAATCCTATTTAATGGAACAATTGACAATCTATAAATATAAAAAAGAAGATGTGGTATGATTGCTAATGAGACAACTCTCCACAAGAGACCAAATGACACAGAAATTAACAACTATAGGTCACCGAACGGCCTTCAACAATGAACAAAGCCCATACCGCACAGTCAGCTATAAAAGGCCCCGAAATGACAATGTAAAATAATTCAAACGAGAAAACTAACGGCCTAATTTATGTACAAAAAAATTAACGAATAACAAATATGTAACACATAAACAAACGACAACCACTGAATCACAGGCTCCTGACTTTGGACAGGCACATACATACAGAATGTTGCGGGGTTAAACATGTATACAGGATCCCAACCCTCCCCTAACCTGGGACAGTGGTGTAACAGTACAATATAAGAACGAACTATAAAAATCAGTTGAAAGAGGCTTAACGCATCAGATGGATAGAATACAAATACTACAAATACAAGTGGACGTGGCCGGGTAGTTGTACATCCAAACAACAAAAAGACATAGATCTGAGAGTACTTGCAGTTACTGACAGTTAGTTCAAAGCCACTAACAACTAATAAAAAAATCATGCATCTAAGACTAAATTATCAATCCGTACACATCCAACATCCAATGGATTTAGTGTAAAGATGTCATATACAGTCAGAGAAAAACATGCAATGCCATGATACAGGTATCGACAGATTGTAGATCCATGAATGTGTATATGTATATAACAATAATATTTAGTTTTTTTTTTAATTTACTGATAACAAAATCAATATAAGTACCAATAAAAACAATATTTAATGATCTAATTATAGTGTTGAATTGGTAACATTTAAGAATAAGTCTATATAAAGGATCGATAAGTTTACCAGGATCGTTTCTAAATTTCCGGGCACGATAAACAATATTGCCGTAAAAATGAGGATGTGCAATCCCGTTTGAAATAAGTTTTCTACAGGTACAACCAAACTTCAAAACCAAATCTTTATTTCTGTGGAAGAATTTAGTAAAGGTTTTAAGTAATCTGTGGTAACGAAATCCCTGGCTTAATAATTTACCAGTAATGCATAGATTACGTTCGTTAACATCAAAAACGTCACAACAGACACAGGCATAGCGAACGAGTTGTGAAATATAAACACCGTAAGATGGTGCCAAAGGAACATCACCATCCAAAAAGGGAAAATTAACAATAGGGAACGAAAAATCGTCCCTTTTGTGGTAAATTTTAGTGTGGAGTTTCCCGTGTAAAACCGAAATATCTAAATCTAGGAAAGGACAGTTGTTACCGTTTAAATTTGATTTATTTAAAGTAAGTTCCTTTTGGTAAATGTTGGCAGTATATTGAGAAAATTGTTAATTATTTAACGACGAAAAATCATCAAGATAACGGTAAGTGTTGTTGAGTTTATCAATTAAAAGCAATTTAGACGGGTCTTTACTGAGTTTGGTCATAAACTGTGATTCATAACAGTACAGAAACAAGTCTGCTATTAAAGGGGCGCAATTAGTGCGCATAGGAATACCTACAACATGTCGATAAACTTTGTTGCCGAAACGTACATAAATATTATCAAGGAGAAAATTAACAGATTCAATCATCTTATCACACCTCCAGGAAGTATATCTATCATATTTATTTTTCTCATTAAACAAGAACGCTTTAAATGAGTTGCAGCAAATATATTTGCATTCAGATTTACCAAACGACCATTTAATTAAATAGTCAAATTTTTTTTTGATAAGATTGTGTGGAAGTGTAGTGTAAAGAGTAGAAAAGTCAAAACTGTCAACAGAATCAAAAGGACCATCAAAAGCACGTAATTTATCTAAAACATCCAAAGAATTTTTTACACTCCAAAAATAGTTAATTCCACTATTTTCATATATTTTATTACAATAGTTTATGATAAGCTTTTTGATAGCAGTTAAGGGACCTGTTAAAAGCACTGAAAGATTAGTAGAACACTTACTAGAGGCCGAGATGAAACGATATTTTACTGGTTATTTGTGTAGTTTAGGTTACCAATACAAAGTAGGGACCTTCAAATGTTCGGAAGAAGCCTTAAACTGTGATGTGGTTATGATATGTTTGTTAACTATATGACTCTCTGTGGGGCGCATGGACTTGAATGTAGATGAATTTAAAATTTCATTCTTAAGAACGTCCGTGTAGTATTTACGGCATACCACCACCACACTGTTGGCTGCTTTGTCGGCCGGTACAAACACAAACCGCTTTGAAAGTTCTTGAAGTTTATTTCTTATTCTGGAAATGGGCGTATTATGTACTCTATTATTTACTTCTTAATTATTTTCAAAATGTGATATTCTATTATCTACCACATTCATACATTTATTTAAATAAGAATCAAGAGATTTTTTATCAGATTTTTCCCGTTTACACCACTTTTTATAAAACAAGGAAAGAGCAGCTTTGGCGACCTGACGACACTGTTTTCAATCTATTTTAGATGGAGGACGATATTTTGGTCCTTTTTTCAAAAAGTTTTTAACCTCTCTGTCCTGGACGATATTGAGGTCCCCCGTAATAACATGGCCATAGGGAACATATTTGAACTTCGACTATTCAGTTTCAAGTTAAAGGAGTATTATTTTCTACATTTACGTCTGATGTTACCGTCGTATAATTAAAAATTAAACTTCTGCTGGGTTTTTGTATGTGTATGAAATAATAGGTGGTTCTGTGTTATCAAAATAGAGAGGTATGAAGTAATGAACGGTAGAGTAATTAAATATACTGGATAAGTTGATAAAATCAATACCTCTGCTAATATATTTAATTTTTAGAAAATGACGTTCATGATCTTCAGGTTTGTCGATACGCGGGAACAGCCTTTGGTGACAAAAAGCTGTATTTATACGCGAATATTCATACAGCGGGCTAAAGAAAGAGATTGTGTCACACTCCTTGAAAATATCATGTAATTTTTCTAATTGGTATTTGACCCAGTTCACATAATAATTGATGCCTACCATTGTTTTTTAATATAGATAGATTACCAAGTGTATAATGTATACGATGTTTAATTCGTTGATTTCGATTGATACGTTTGCCATGAGACCTATTATTTCGTTGTCTTTTATCCATAATATTCATGATATCAATAGAAGAAGTTGTAGATATGTTCCCTTGTCCAAGTATATTGTCATTTAGACCCAGGGGATAAGCTGTTTGGAGTAGTTTAATCCAAGACAGTTCGATAATTTTACGGGAATCTTCAAATTGTTTGTGCGATTACCCTTGTTGTTTCTGAATCGTTTCGAGCGGTTGAAATCTAATAAATTTAATATTGTGGTTGTGTTTACCTAAATGTTGATAAATCATACTTTTGAATTTCTTAGGTTTTCGGAAGCGGTATAGATGTTCCAGTGTTCGTTTGAAAAACTCCCGTCCTGTTTGTCCTACATATTGTATACCACACTTTTGCTTTTTTCATGTAACCAGATAAATGAGGCTTTGGGTTTTTCATGTAATGTCACAGGAAAAGAAAAGCGAAAAAGCCCTCCCGTTCACTGTTGATCTTACAGTATTATCAGAAGATAATCTAGATCAGGTTTGTCATTTTTTGGAATTGCACGGAAATATTTGTGGATATCCACGTGCATTTTTATTGAATAATCTGGCTGCAGCAGCATTGCCACCTTTGACACAATTATAACTAGAGGCTCTCAAGAGCCTGTGTCGCTCACCTGATTCTACTTTGGCTTTGGAAATCATGTTAAAATAGATTAAAATCATAACAGATACCCTAATAATGAGTGAGGCCAAATTTGGTTTAATATTGGCCCTGTAATTAAATAAAAAATCCTGGTGGCCATCTTGAACAATAAATCAAAGTAGCAACACTTCATCAGCACCTCATAAGAAAC
Source organism: Mytilus californianus (assembly GCF_021869535.1). Classification (NCBI taxonomy): domain Eukaryota; kingdom Metazoa; phylum Mollusca; class Bivalvia; order Mytilida; family Mytilidae; genus Mytilus; species Mytilus californianus. The sequence goes on along the minus strand of NW_026262679.1, from coordinate 21,318,694 downwards.
ATTTATGCCATGTTTGGTTTCATTCCATTCAGTGCACCTCTAGAAGAAGCATTTGTATGTATTTCCAATAGGGTCTTATGTTAAACACTGTCCCCAGCTGGTGGCCATCTTGGATGATGGATCTGCTTCAAAGTAACAACACTTGGTCAGCACCTAATAAGGAACATTCATGCCATGTTTGGTTTCATTCCATTCAGTGGTTCTCAAAAAGAAGACATTCACATGTATTTCCCATAGGGTCCTATGTTTAACTAAGTCCCCCGCTGGTGGCCATCTTGAATGATGGGTCGGCTTCAAAGAAACAACACTTGGTCAGCATTTCATAAGGAACATTCATTCCATGTTTGGTTTCATTCCATTCAGTGGTTCTCTAAAAGAAGACATTCATATGTATTTCCCTTAGGGTCCTATGTTAAACTAAGTCCCCCGCTGGCGGCCATCTTGGATGATGGATCGGCTTCAAAGTAACAACACTTGGTCAGCACCTCAAAAGGAACATTCATGCCATGTTTGGTTTCATTCCATTCAATGGTTCTTTAAAAGAAGACATTTGTATGTATTTCCCATAGGGTCCTATGTTAAACTAAGTCCCCCGCTGGCGGCCATCTTGGATGATGGATCAGCTTCAAAGTAACAACACTTGGTCAGCACCTAATAAGGAACATTCATGCCATGTTTGGTTTCATTCCATTCAGTGGTTCTCTAAAAGAAGACATTCGTATGCATTTCCCATAGGGTCCTATGTTAAACTAAGTCCCCCGCTGGTGGCCATCTTGGATGATGGATCAGCTTCAAAGTAACAACACTTAGTCAGCACTGCATAAGGAACATTCATGCCATGTTTGGTTTCATTCCATTCAGTTGTTCTCTAAAAGAAGACATTTGTAAATATTTCCCATAGGGTCCTATGTTAAACTAAGTCCCCCGCTTGTGGCCATCTTGGATGATGAATCGGCTTCAAAGTAACAACACTTGGTCAGCACCTCATAAGGAACATTCATACCATGTTTGGTTTCATTCCATTCAGTGGTTCTCTAAAAGAAGACATTTGTATGTATTTCCCATAGGGTCCTATGTTAAACTAAGTCCCCCGCTGGCGGCCATCTTGTATGATGGATTGGCTACAAAGTAACAACACTTGGTCAGCACCTCATAAGGAACATTCATGCCATGTTTGGTTTCATTCCATTCAGTGGTTCTCTAGAAGAAGTTCAAAATGTAAAAAGTTAACGACGACGACGGCGGACGACGACGGACGACGACGACGACGGACGACGGACACCAAGTGATGAGAATAGCTCACTTGGACCTTCGGGCCAGGTGAGCTAAAAAGTGCTCAATTTAGATGGGGAATTTCGATTGACGGCGGTTGAATTAATATTTGACATATATAACAAACATTGGTCCGAGAAAACAGTTATGACGTAGTGAATTTATCTAAAACAGAAAACAACAAAAATATTTTAACAAAAATTAGCACCTGCTCTATCCAAAAAATATTTTTACAGTGTAGTGTATTAATTTTGGGACACATATATAAAATGGTAAAGAAACCAAATTTTAGTCTTTAGAATATACATTTATATTTTTAGATTATGGCAATGCTATCTGCTGACTTTAGAAACACCAAGAAAAAAATTAATACTGTCATCAGATAAGGAAGATGGCAAAACATAGAAGAACTAAGTTGATTATGTAGTTTAGGCAGTTAATGTCAAGTTAGAGTTTTTTTATCAGTTTTTATGTTTTTCTCCTACAACCTAAACAAGAACTTAGATGTTTGACATTCACTTGAATGAATCAGCGAATAGCTCGTGTATTTATATGCTATTGGGCAATGCATTAGATAAAAAGAGAAACACGAAGGCAAATTATGAAAATTATTACTTGGTCAGAGTAAAAATGTTTCTCATACAAAAATAATCAATATAAAGAAAAGTGAGAGTAGATAACTGGAGTTTTGGTCCTTTTCGAATATATAAACTAGATAAACATAAACTGAACGACTCGCATCAACTCAAAATGGAGCATGATCGAATACATTGACCATTTAACATCTCCTTCTATGCACGTATCACCGGTCTTGCGAATTCATTTTCAATCAAAATGTAAAATTATGGAAAGGAACACATCTGCCAACGATTATATTATTTTCAAAATCGAAGACTGTTTGATCAAGCCTCTCGTGGGTAGAGACACATCCACATTCAAGTATCTGAAGATCTAAAACTTGCTTGAGAAGAGACAATAACATACCGTTTTGTGATGAAGACAGAGACTTATATTGTGTCTATTAGTTGTTCTTCGTCAAAACATTTCTAAAAGAGATTTTATATGTAGCCATAATTGTTTGCAATCATTTTGTCTTTTTCAAGAAAATGATGTAATTATGAAGCGACTTTTACGTTTCGGTAGTTTTTTCTGTCAACTCTTTAGAATACAGTACATTCAGCCACTTGAAACGTTAATCTTAAAGTTTGTTATTTTAAAATTTTTCCATTTAAGAATTGTTTTGGAATAATTACAAGATTTCAAAAAACAAGTCGGAAAGAAGAAATGCATACTAATTACCCCTTGAAGTACCGACTATTTTGTAAAAGTCAATTCAACCTCTCTCAATATACCAACTTTACCTGCATTTGGACTATACATTTCCCAACTTATTCGGTATTCAAGAGCTTGCAGCTGCTACCCAGACTTTATAAAACGTCACCAGTGTCTGCCAAGAGAGTTGATGAACCAGGGTTATGTCAAAGAACGTCTCGTCCTTTTTCTAAAAAAGTTCATCGGAAGATACCAAGAACTTGTTGATAAATATTCCGTATCAACTTCACAAATAATACATGATGGTCTTTAAGTATAGATTCTAGGTACTGATGTTGTTTATCATCTTAATAACGTGTTATAGTGTTATTTTATTTGTCTTTGTAAGTTATTAACCTTTAATGCTTAGTCCATTTTTGAAAATATCCTTTTGACGTGGCTCAGTACTTATACATCCCGACAATGTGCTGTTGTGCTGTGGTCATTTTTTTGTATTCTTGTCTTTTATTTTTGCTGATGTGTTGTGTCTATATGCCATTTTGTTTTTCTTTGTTGACATATTTGTTTGTTTTTTTATAGTGATTAAGATTTTAACACAATGTTGACTGCTGGACCCCTATTGTAGACATTTTTACCTTTTATGTCTGTTTGTTTGTTCACACATTGTCTTCAATATTATGATATTTTTTGCGACTGTCATACAAGTGAGAGGTTTAGCTATCTTTAAAACTAAGAAATATGACAGTTGTTTTCCGTTTGTTTGATGTGTTTGAGCTTCTGATTTTGCCATTTGATAAGGGACTTTCCGATTTGAATTTAACTTGTAGTTCGGTATTTTTGTTATTTTACTTTTTACATATAAGAAATTGCAATTCATCATGTTCATAAAACTTCTATTTCTATTATGTATTTTTTTTGTATGTATTATTGTGAATGTTTAGCATTTAATAAAATGGAAATAGAAGGTAAAGAGAATTGATTTGTATGTTTTTTAAGATCTCACTTTTCTTGATATAAGACTCAACCAGCTGTATTTGAAGAAAACTACCAACAGAAAACAAAACTTTTTATGATTTCAGGCAACCCCATAGCAATGAATACTAATTGTTCTTCATGTGAGGGCTTCAAAGCGGTGCATCTCTGCAATGAAGTTGAAGAACAAAACAGACAACTGAAAATTCAACTTCAAAAAGCGAAGGCAGAAAAAGGTAATCGACATTTCAGTTCTTGCCTACAAATAATGAACAATAAGTATGTTGATATATTTTCAATGAAACCTATTATAAAATTGTATATAGAAAACATTAGTATAAAACATAAAATCATCCATGTGTCCAGTTTTCATTAATTGTAATATTGTTCTTATTTTTATGATATGCATCATATATTAGCTAAAATCGGTTAATTAATTTGATATGCAAAACACTCTATTTTCTGTTTGGTTGTAAAGACCATAGTTGCGATTTGTATTACTTCAATTTTATATGTCGTACAACCATATTGTAAGATATATTTGAATACAACGAAAATGTGTAGGAGCTGCATTTACGAGGTACTTGGCACTCCTTGTAATAATACATTATTGCCTCATTCCAGTTATCTCCAACTGATCTGCTTAGTTCGGTAAAAAGATTCCATATTGGCCTCCAGGCTTTTTTGTAACGATAAAAGCGCTTATCTTTTACGGTTCTTACCTTATTACGGCAACAGTAATTCAAGTTTTATGTTTAAATATCATAAATGTTAAAGAAAAAAAAACTTATGTTGATATCAGTTTAGCCAGTATTCGTTACTGACATGAAATTGGATATCGTTTAATTGATATTTGCTGTTGTAATCTTCTGAAATCGTTTTGAATTAAAGAGCACTCCCGTCATGCGGAACTCTGGTTCCTTACCTAGATATGGCTTTGCAATTCTCAATCGATTTATGAATTTCGAACAGCGGTATACTACTGTTGCCTTTATATTGCATTCTGTCCTTTTTAACATTGATATTAGATTTTGGATTTATCCGCTCTTTGACGTTTGTATTAGGCTTTAAATTTTCAATGTGTTTGGCTTCGGCAATCACTAAAAGAGATTGATTGTAGAAAAGCGCATCTGGTGCAAGAAAAGTGGTACCGTTAATGTTATTTTTTGGAAACCTAAAAGATCATATATATATACTAATTATATATGAAACTTGATTGTACTGTTTACAAAATACGTTATTTTCAGAAGAAAACAAGGTGCATATAAAAATCATGTAGTTGAAAAGGACTTTTTTTCTCAGAGAAAATCTTCCATTCCGAAGAATAATCAAACGAAATACAAGCAAAACACATAGTTAGTATCTGTTTGGACCTCTGACTTCAAATTGCAGAATAATGGCGTTGGTTACATGTGTATTATTTTTAGACATGACCATGATTTCTTTACGTGTCTTTTTATGTGTTACATTTGGGAAATTGTTGTAATCTACGTGCCATTGCCTCATATCAGTTGCACAGCATAGACTTAGAAATGAGGATCACATGTTATTTTGAAAAATATCCCAAGATACGTTTACAACTAAAGAGAGGCAAATGACAAAAGGGAAAATCAAACTCATAAGTCGAAATTAAATTCAAAAAGCCATGGCAAAAAAGAAAGAAACAAACCACTGCAGTTCACAAAGCACAACATAGAAAACCTAAGAATAAGCAAAACCGCGAATGATCTCCGTAAGGGTTAGCAGATCTCACTCTGGTTTTCGTCGTGTTGCTCGTATAAGTACAAACCCAGCGACAAGTCTTATTTGGTAGGTTACATTTATCTGTGTTGCGTATCTTATACGTTTTGATATCTTTTGAATTGACCGATACCTTGTGACTAAAAGCTCCCCCTGTGCAATGGAAAAAAGTATATAAATGGTACGATTGCTTTATGAGACAACTATTCACAAAAGTTCAAATGAGGTAGATGTAAGTAATTATAGGCAACCGTATGGCCTTCAACAAGGAGAATAACGGCTACAAAATTTTCCGATACGAAACAGTTTAATTTAGAAAAATAAAAGCCTAATACATGCATATAACAAATCATGATACATGATACTTTAATCATTGTTAACTTATCGCTCTGATAAAATTTATTTGAATGAATAACATCATAAATATGGGATGTAAAAGCTAAATTTCACTCTGATTTTAATTTTAGAATTACGGATGAAACAAATTAAAACAGACTTTAAATTAATTACTGATCATGCTGACCAACAATGGGGAATCTTTAAATCTTTTTCCCTTGTCAGTTATAAAGTTATAGAATATATTTATGTAAATTATGTAAATGACCACTTAAAAAAAGTCAAAAAAAGAATTATTATATCTAGGAATAAAACAAAAGAAGATAACTTTGATTGAAAATACTATTTTGTTTCATAACCTTATTTTACAATAATACTCTGTCCTACATGTATATGCATCCCTCTTAAAAAACAACCAAAGAACCCTGAAATACAAGAGACTTATTATAACCATATACTAGTAAATATTTGTTAAAAGAAACTACATTAATTAACGCACAACAAAGGCGTTTTGATGTATCAAAATAAAGCACCACATCCTGTAGGTTCCAGTCTTGTATAACTCTAGTTTTTTCCAGTGCATGTCAAAACATGGAGTGAAATAAAATAATTTTATGCTGAATTGAATTCGATATTGTTTCGATTTAAAAAAGATATTGCATCTTTTTGGGGATATCAAACCAGGTAAGTGGAAAGGATATCATGTTTACTGAAAGTGGTGCGGCCTAGTAAAAACAGGAAACAGAAAGTAGAAAAAAATTAGTTTTGACTTCAGGTTTTCTTAACGTTTTATTCTTTGTGACAAGGGGCACTTTTTCCCATTAAATAACAATTTCACATAAATACATACATGATTTGTACATGATGAAATGTTTCTTTGTACCATTTTAGTTTAAAAAAAAATTTCAAAGATCAGTTGTTTTGCATGTTACCTTAAGGAGCAGTCATTTACAAGACTGCAACCTGTATCTTTGTTTTCCCTCTGTGGGATGAATAGATGTAAGGGAGTGAAACAAAGGCTGTGCCTAAGTTTTATTTGGGACTTATATTGGTACCAGGATTTATGCAGATGAAATTGAAATAACAAATTGTAAAAAGGGTGTTATGATATTGTAACTATCATGTTTATTTAGTTGGCCTAATTTGTTGTATGTGGCCTTATAGTTGTTTACAAAATAATATTGTAACTGTGCAGTTAAGAAATCACTGGAACAATCAGGGAATGATTAGAACTTTCTATTTTACTTACATAACGATTCCAGAATGATCATAATTAAAGATGTGTAATTTAAACGTCAATATTGTTCTAGAAATTTCCGTTCTACAGTTTTTCTAGGAGTTTCCTTTCTACAGTGTTCTGGGAGTTTCCGTTACAACTATATATATAGACACTGAAGTTAAACTTCCAGACATAGACATCAATAGACATTAATATTCTCAGAAGGTCTCTCGATTTGATTTACACTTTTATTTACGAACAACGTCATACTAGATTGTGACCTATTGGGCGTAAAATTTATGTTTGGATTGCCGAGAAGAATTCCATATAAAGAAAAGACAAAAGACCGGACATATATTTTGACAGTTAAATTGACATTTCTATTTGTGTTAGACTTCTTGTAAACTTGTGTATAATAAATCTTGTTAAATTTTATTATTGATTTGTGTCTTCTGTTCGCTACAATTTAAAGGTGATTTCTGGCCGTATCAAGGTATAAACTAAAGAAAAAAAATGTTGCATATATCTGTTATATCAAATTGAAATGAATATAACTCCATTATAATTTGAAAATAAACTTGGTGTTAAAATTAATCAGACAGTCATCTTTGAAAATGACTATTACTTCTTCAAATTAAATGAGATTTTTATAGAACTTTAAAGCAAATTCAATTATATACTGATCCTACAAGTACGTATGTATTTTATTTTCATTTGGATTGTTTTATCTAAAATGTTATAAATGTTATCAATATGTAAAAAAAAATTGACATTTCAGTTGGGAATAATTTTGTAGGGTCGACTTTAAAAAAAAAACTTTAACTATTTCTAATTGTTTTGCATTTTCATAAAAACCATGCAGCTATATCCCTTTTATAATGTTCTTACAAATTGCAAAATTTGTATTTCAAGCAGATTTAATACTGTCACATTTTGTGCTTAAAAAGGGTGAAAATGAGAATTTTTATTTTGGAATAAATTAAGATACCAATAATCAGCTTTGAGAATTTCTATATCTTTTTTAAATGACCTGAGATGTTCATAAAATTGGTATTTTATTTCATATTCATGTATATACTGTTCTCACAACATGCCAAATTTTGATTCATTTGGAGATCTACTGTGTTAAATACGCAAATTATAAAATTGTTTTCAGTAACGAGTTGGGATATGTACGTATAAATAAATACCGTAAGATGATGCCATAATAAACATTGCCGTAAAAGAAAAGGAAATCTACAAAAGGGACAGAAAAAATCGTTTCTTTTGTCTTAAACATTTGTGTAGAATGTATCGCGTAAAACTGAAATATCTAATTCTAGAAAAAGACAGTAATGGCTTTTTATATTTGATTCATTTAAAGCTAGTTCCTTTGGGTAAATTTCGGCAGTATACTTAGAGAAGAATTCTTAATTATTAAAGGGGACAAATCATCAAGGTAACTTTAAGTGTTTAATAATTTGATTGATTTTAGTCCGGTCTTTATTGAGTCTGGCCATAAACCATTATTCATAAAAGTACAGTATCAAGTCTGCCTTTAAAGGGGCACAATTGGTGCTAATTCGAATACCCACAGCATGTTGATACACTTTATTGCCGAAACGTACATAAATGCTGTCAAGGAGAAAATTTACAGCTTAAATCATCTCATCACAGCTCCAGTAAGTATGTCAATCTTAGCTGCATAGCACAAGATACCTGATACACTTGACAAACAAGATGACCAGACATTCACACAGCCGTTTTGATTTAAAAGTTTTAATCAGATATTGCTAGAATAGAGAGCGCTAGGTTTATTTTTTATTGACAATATAATTGCCAGAGGAATGTAGAGATATAAAAAACCTCTATAGAAACTTACAATAATACGTTATCACCTAACAGTAAACTTGTCATTTCATATTCACAAAAATAGCATAATATAATATCAAATTTGAGGCCCTAAAAGGGGGCATTTAGCCTGGGTCATAAAAGCTAATTTAGTCAATAAAGAGTATATAGGCTGTGAATTTATCTTAAGGTCTTTTGTATAGAAAACAATAACCGTTCTTTGAAGTTATGCAAAAAACAAATTATATCTATCAAGTTCTGTAAAATGTTCAATGAATTTATATTAAACTGTTAACTTCATACATAAACATAACTGTTGCAAAACTTATATAAGCAGAATTTAATATTAATCAAAGATACATGGATAGCGATGATAAGATTGTGACAAGATTTTTAAAAGAATAAAATTGTGCAGAAATTTAGACCTTTTAAAAACAAATGGACATACAGCAAGATATGGACTGAAAACAGTGGCATGATTAGATCTTTTATGCATGTATATTCTTGAATGTTGGAAATGTTAACAATAAACTTTACATTTATAGTATTCTGGACTTCTTTCAATTTGTTATCAAGAGTAGTTTCATACAAGTTCTAGACATTTCATGTACAAAAACGTGCACCTATGACAGGCTGACAATTGAAACAGATGTGGGAGTATGAAATGTATTGTAAAAGCAACGTTTGAGTGTATGTAATGATTTCCTTTAGGCTTTAATTTTGATAAATCAGCATTGTTGTGATAAAAGGTGCTTTTCAAGATTCTTATACTTCGAAAAAAAAAATTGAGGTACAGGTTCTACTTTTAATCGATAGCGTTTGATGTTGTCAGTTTTTATGGACTTTCATTTTGGATCTCAGTATTTTTGTTATACTTTTCTTTGATAAAGCTGATGCATGAACCACGTCTCTTTTAGGGAGATACTTAAATGTTCATCGATTTTTGATTTGTGTTTACCTTTTGGTTCCCAGATATGATAACTATATGTCATTTTTGAAATACACTACTTGGAAATTTAACCATGTGAAAACTGTATTTAAGCAGTCAAATTTAATTCTTAGGTAGGAAGTAAAGATGGGTATTACAGAATTTTATCTTAAGTTTAATTCATAGAAGTTTGAGGCATATAAAAGAGAGGCAAAATATACCAAAGGACATTCAAACCGAAGGTGATCTCAGATACTCCGAAAAGGCAAGGAGATCCTGCTCTACATGTGGCACCAGTTGTTTTACTCATGTTACAAACCTGCTCGTGCATTTTTCATTGTTATTCAACGCAAAATAATTATCTAAGAGACCTGGGACGATCTCATTTCACAAAGGATTTCTATTGTCTACTTATTGTACCTCGAACTTATTTACCCGGTGTAGGTCTTTAAGTTGAGGTTTAATTTACTAACAGTTAATCGGGCATGACTAATTAGATACGCCCTCTTAAAATCAGGGAGTCCGAAATAGGATTGGAAAAACACCCAGCAAAATACCATAATTTACAATTTTAGAATTTTTTTGGTTGCTTTAATATATCCGGTCAATAATCAAACGGTATTTTAGTGGAAATACTAACCTGTCTCAAACCAGGAGATGTTGGCTGCAATAGGAATTTATTTACAAAAAAGTTCATATATCTCATTTACTTATAGTGGCCGTTATTGATTGTAAATTCATGACGTTTTGTTTTTGAAATTCGTCTACCGTGGAAAAAAAAGGGAAGGAGGGCTAATAGTTTAACTTACGACTTCGACCATGGTTCAATTGTATTCTATTACGGCATACGTTTTACCTCAATCGAACGCTCTACCTTATTGTAAAAAGTGCCACTCTAAAATTGTAATCATTTGCTTCAGGTTGATCCACTCGTCGTGAATATGCCACTGGACATTAATGGAGCAATTAATTTTCAGCTTCATTTAGTGATGTATAATCATTTGTCTTCCGTTGATAATTTTCTCTAACAGTTTTCTAATTTTATATATTTCAATTGTATTTACATTTGCATTTTTAAGCGCAAATCTTAGCATTCACTGTATAATTTAACGGTAAATTAGTGATGATAATGGATGACGACCAGCGGGAAATAAATTGAATATTCAGAACGATAACATGTAAATATGATATGAGTGTTAACCCCGCTTTTTTCAAGACTGACACGCTGGGTCGTTTTTTTTAACGTGTAATTTTACAAGATATTAGTTCGCAGTAGGAAAAGTCACCCGACCTGGACACATTTCCGACTCTGAGCCGACCAAGTCTGTGCTCTTACTCTATGATGCCAGGTGTTTAGCGTTGAAATAGCAAATACCAATTTTAACGTCTTTGTTTGGCCAGGCCGGGATTCGAACAAACGACCTCCGCTCTCGAGGCGACCATCCTCACACGAGACCAATCAGGAGAGCGGTAGTACAGAATATCATACCCAAAAAAATCAAGTACAATAAACAAAACAGTTTCACAGTTACTAAAGCGAGCTAAAAGTATCTAACCTAAATTGGATGCGTGAAATGATACTTCAAACTACACGTAAATATCGATGATCGACTTCAGAGAAGATTTCATGGATCAACACTCTCGGCAAATTAAAAACTCTTGCACCAAGTATTTGAGTGGTCCGAATGTGGCCAGCTGTTGCAAGTCTAAATTTTATCCTTATTCAATATACCCTCATTTTCCAGTGGCATTTTAAAGTTTCACGTCCAACCTCACTGTTGACCTCCTATTGCACGACCTACCCATTGTATTTAAATCTATTTGTTATAGTGATGAACATGCATGAAATATTTGCCACTGGACGCAAAGCAAACAAAAATCAATCAACTTCATAAATTGTTCCATGTACTTAGCACACAAAGACAAGATCTTGTAAAATGCTATAATGTACAATTTCCATTTTAATTTTTATGGTTTTTTGGGGTTTGTTTTTCTTCAATTTATTACATTACTGACTGCTTATAAAAAAAGTTTTAAATACTTTTTTACTATGCTTCTTATCTAATGTTTTAATACGATTTATAACATATGATTTTTTGTCAAGCAAGGATAAAACTATGAAAGGTAAAAGTTTTTCCGGTTTTTTTGCTTTATTTAGACAAGCAAAGGGAATAACGGACGACTAGAATAAAATAGTTTGTTTTCATATAATACATTGAACTTGCGAAAATATCTCAACTCAACACGTTTTGATCTGACCAGTTAAACCTAGTTGATGCTATATATGTTACAATTAGGTTTTTCAAAACGATTGTATTCAATGAAGTTTGCATGCATAGTTTTTATCCAAAAAATAAAAAAGCAAGATCTATTAATTAATTAGACTGAACAGACAACACAAATTATTTTGCATTCGCATGTAACGTAGTGTTGGAAAATTACAGAATCAAAAACAAAATGAACATTTACCGGATAAATATTGTGAAGGGCCTTATACATCTAGGTCTGCTCGGTTAGAAATTCTGAAACAAGCAGTTTAAAAAGTTAATTGTCGGAAGAATTTACTACCTGTTTTCTAAGATCTGGTCTTTACGAATCTATTTCATGATTACTGACAGATTTAAAACATCAACTATATATAACAAGACGTTTTTGTGCAGAATATTCATTGGTCAGTTATAATTGAGGTCTGTATAGGGTTTTGATTGCCTCATTTGTTTAATAAGAAATCGTTATTTCGAAAAGTCGGATTCAAAAATATGAATTTACTCCCTAAGTTTGTAAAACTGTCGTTTGGTGTTATTTTAATGGTAACAAATTTATAATAAATAAATAATTAAATGATGTACTGCCATTTAATCGGTCCGTTTCCATTGCAATATGGTAACTGTTAGTTGTAAATATCAATCTGAGTACTGTTTAACTATCAATTAAGTTGAACATCTTTAGACTCGTCCAATTCAGGGGAATTAGGTTTCTGCAAGTGTTTTTTGTGTACTTTTCTTATGTTTTTGATGGTTTGTAAGTCAGTAAAAGTTCAATGATTAAGTTAATATTGACATTAAAAGACCTCCTCACAAAAAGGGCTGTTCAAATCCCCTCGCCCTTCGGGCTCGGGTATCTGCACATCCCTTTTTTTCGGATATCAATATTAACTTATCATTGAACTTTTACTATTACTAAGAACATATCCGGTAATAGGTCTTATTCGGTCGGTCACATTCGGGTAAAAAAAGACTGGGTTGTTGTTAAGATAATTGGAACCTATATGTGCTCATCTGTGAAACAAATATTCCATAACGGGCAACCAAATTGTGATGATGTCCGCATAATTTTGAACGGGATGATTTCAACTTCACCACTTCGAACTCTCGGCTTAATTCAGTCCTGATTAGCAGCAACCCTCTATCAAGCAAATTATGATAGGATCGGAAATGCAAACCTGGAATATCGTATCAACTGGGAGATATATATGTAGGTGCTGCAGGAATATTGTTACATAAAAATGGAAAGTTCACAATTGGGAAACTAAAACCATCTCTTTTGTCGTTAAGTTTTGTTTTCAACCGACCCTCTTCGTCAATTTCTAGATTTAAAAATAAATGAATGTTGAAAATACCCCACGAAATACTATGTTTTGACCATAGCACAAATAATAGTGCATAGTAAATGTGGCACAGGTTTATACGTAAAAGGATTTCATATGGGTCATTTCACTCTCTGTATTTACAGAAGTGCAAAGCTATGAAGATAGCACGTTTTATTTTTTTAGCGTCCTATAACAAACAATTCTAGCGGAATTATATTCCATTAGAAAAATATTATGCAATCAAAAATCCCAGAAATTCGTTTTTAAAATATTTTCATTTTTAGAATGTTCACATAATTCTACCGTGTAAATCATTTGTATTGAAATGCACATTTAAAGAAACTGAAAAACATGTATTTCATATTGTTCAGAAATAAGTGAGGATAAACAGTTCACATTTTCGGGAAATGTAATATTTTACAAACTGTTCTCATAAAAATAAATGTGATATTGCAATAGTAAGATGCAGCATTTAATAAACCAACTCAAAGTTATGAATATCTTATATCTTTATTATTTACTCTTTTTTACATAAATTGTATCCATTGCTTGTACCTAAAACTGTTATTCATACGTTCCATTTTGAAAAATAAAAATGACAAAACAAAACGAAAACTTATTGCAAGGCAAATGATCAGTATATTCAAATGTTATCAAGTGTTATTCAAATAATTATATTTTAGACAATGCAATACATGTTGTATTATGGCAAGCTCTGATTCGTCCAGAATTTGAAAAAGTTGTGATTCAAGATAACAAAACAAATCAATAATATGCAACTTACAGACAATTACTAACATTAGGATAAAAATAAGATATCACACGCAACCACTACTTACGAGATTAATGACTTCGAGCATGCACGTGCAAAATAAGAAAAATAAAACTATATTTTTTTTTTTAGAAATCATTTCCCTATGCATAAACAAAATAAACTGTGTAGATTCATTTAAAATGCTATATAAGAATATCTGATCCGTTTGAAATTGTTTCAACGAAAATTAAGACTGATTTTTCAAACAAAAATAGACCCCCGAGATATGCAAAAAATGCAACAAAGATTTTCTTATTTATGTTAATGAAGACAACAACAGAAGTATGAAAGCTTTCTGCAACAAGTAAAACCAGAAAAGATAGACTTTTTAGTTATTGCCTACACATAAACATATATATAACGTTAAGGTTATGAATTAACGTAATTTAAAGTTCACATCAGAAAAAAAACTGGGTTTATAAAGTAAACAAGAACCAGCTCTCATGAGGGTTTTGAAAGACCACGTTTTGAAAGTGGGCTATCTACATCTCTTTAAATAAATGTAAATAACTGATATACGTGCATAATGATCTTGTGTTTACCTTTTCATTTTCTATTTATAACCTATCTGAGAATATTATAACTTTCTTTATAGATACCTTTACATGTGACGAGAAGGAATATAATGGAAATGAGCCACCGGGATTTGTTTGCCTCTCTGCTTCCAGTACAAACAACCTTTATGAATGCGTTTTTGGCAATAGAAGCATGTCGTCTGAATTAACAGATACTATAAATGTCATCATAAGATTTAAATTATTATACCCAGAAATAGCTGATGACGGTAAAATACTTCTCGAGTTTGGTTTAACCACGTTAATTCCCGGTCGTTTCAATATAATTGTTCGAGGCAAAAGGTGTAAAGAGGAACCCGGATTATGTCTGTATGTACAGGATGACGTATGGATTAAACTCGAACAGATTGCATATGCACAGATGTCCGAATATGTACAAGGAGAAATAACACTTGAACTTCATCAATCAAACTTTGTTCTTATTTCAGACCATACAAACATCTTTATATCAAGGACGTTAACTAGTTTATCTATGGACACACTTTATCCAATGTTTGGATTTTACAATACACACCTTATTAACATTTCACAAACAATTTTTTCCAGGAAATATATAAGCTATGACGGGACTACTGTTGATCCGCACCTATTTATTTCTAAAGATAACACTACTTTATCAACTTGCCAATTGCTGGATAAAAGCAAAGATCCTACCTTTTGGGAAAGTGTCCCTTTATTCATTCTGATAGCATCTTTCTCTGTATGTATTTTTATTGTAAAGGGGATAATGAAATAGCGGGTATTGGGGACACAAGTATTTATGAATATAAGTGATCGTTATTTGTCCCTTATAACATATCTAACCTTAGGAACAAGAAAATTTTGACAATGAAGTGGAGGCCGTAGGAATGGACAGTAATTGGGACTTTGAGGAACTTAAAATACACCTTAATATAAGATGTCTTATCATTCTAAGAGTTCATTTCATTTTGTTATGTTTTTTGCCTCGTTGTACCCAATAATCCACAGAGAAACTTTTTTAAGGAACATCTACTCACTCAACGAAGTTTTTATGAACAGTAGAATAATTACTATAAAAAAGAGCTTGAACAAAGAAAATAATCCTATTAAATTGTTATGAAAGATTTGACACGTAAAATCAAAGCCAACAAAAAATTTGCCTCTATGGTAGTATATAAATGTAGATTGTAAGTCTTGTATATACGTGTAAATGTAATATTTTATATTTTCAAATAGAAATACAATAAATTATTATGTACTTTTATGGTCTCTGTTTTTCATTTCAATTTTATTAGTTGAATATATGACCTTTTTCCAATAAGAAATACAAAATAAAAAAACTCGGTCAGTGTATATTTGCGTCCACTTGTTTTTCGTTTTTAGAAATCAGAAAAGAAACAACTAACAAAAATAAAATAATAAGACACAGAGCACCCGTTACTGAAAACTATTTGAAAACCAATTGCAACTAATAATTAAATAATATTCTCCTAGATTTATTTGCAACGTAGCAATACGTACACATCTTATTAGAGATTAATAATAAGTGTGCGATTCAGATCTAACTCCGACTTAGTCCAAATATTTATGACATCTTGAAAGGCTATTATATTTTTTTGCTTTGACGCCTTACAGCGACGTCACAAACTCATATTTTCAGTTTGTCTTTCAGAGAATTTACTGTTTTATTAAAATGTTTAGCTGATTTCTCCTTAGGACGCTTTACTTTAGGAGTAAAACATACATTTTTGCACCAAACTCGGAAAAGTTTGACGGACCTGAATTTCCGAATAATACAAAACAAACGTTTCGGAAATTCTGGTCTGTCAAATTTTACAAGTTTGGTGCAAAATTTTGTTTATACTCTTCTAAAAGAAATCAGATAAACGTTTTAATAAAAGCAGTAGATAAT
Organism: Mytilus californianus; assembly: GCF_021869535.1. NCBI lineage: Eukaryota > Metazoa > Mollusca > Bivalvia > Mytilida > Mytilidae > Mytilus > Mytilus californianus. The sequence continues at coordinate 21,302,274 of NW_026262679.1, read as the reverse complement.
CTTCCGCCTCGGATTGAATTGTAACTTATTCTATCATTACTTTAGGAAACTGTTGGAAATATTTTGCACAAACAAACACATAAAAGGTAAGAATCTGTATATATACAAAAATGTCTAGCCTTCAATGAAAATTTTATGGCTAAATTGGGTCTCAAAGTTGAGAGCAAAATTCCCTCTCAAAATCCAACCAAAAAAAAAGATGGCTTCAGCGTTATGACTTCGCTGTAAGGCGATAAAGGAAAAAAAAAAACAATAATTTGAAAATAATCAAAGACATGCATTCACTTGATATTCATCAATAATGAACAACGTGTTTTCCGCGTTCGGTTTTGTATGCAATTATGAAATCAAAGATGTCTTCTCTAAGGAGTCTTAACTTAATTAGGTTTATTTAAAAGAGTATATTCTAATTCATATTCAACCAGTTGAAAGCTAGATTGCTAGAATGGAATTACATATATCAGGTTTTAATTTTAATGCACAATAATTGGATACTCCAAGTTATCACCATGACCAATAAAACGTTCTAACTGATTGAAATCTGAAAGCTGGAAGACTGCAATACAGTCCACTCGTAGGTAGACTGCATAAGATCTGACCCAAATTGAGACTGGTTATATTAAATAGTTTCAAAATTATTTTTAGATTGTTTACCTGTATGAAAAGCCGTCCTACTCGTTCTCGGAATCCGAGTCCAACAGTTATTGTATATCTCTATTACGCACACCTAGACATATACGCCTAGCACCTGGAATCAACCCCAGTTATTGGTGGGGTTCGTGTTGTTGTTGTACCCCTATTTGTGACATCATGTTCACGCATCGTTGTCAATATAATGGAAGTTGATGCGACTGTCGTACAAGTGAGAGGTTTAGCGCTATAAAACCAGGTTCAATCCGCCATTTTCTACATAAGAAAATGCCTGTACCAAGTCAGGAATATGACAGTTGCTGTCCATTCGTTTGATGTGTTTGTGCTTTTGATTTTACCATTTGATTAAGGACTTTCCGTTTTGAATTTTCATCGGAGTTGAGTATTTTTGTGATTTAAAGTCTTACATGTTTGCATTGTCATTTAACTTTGGTTTTTGAGGATGTGATGAAAAACTTAAGGCGCAAGACAAAGCAAGGAGAAGATCTTTAATTACAATTACAAGCAAATGGGTGTATCACCCCGAACTTGCTAACTTTTTTAAAGAAATTTTACTAATGTGCTTCCCCTAGAGTTCACGTATGGTAGTTTGTAGTTTGAAAAATTGTCAAAGGTCAATTGCAGCTTTACTGAGTGGATACCAACATTGCATCTAAAATAATCGAGACATAGTTAAGTAATTTTCATATTCAGATGTTTTCCAATGGTTGTGTAATTCCTAGTAGATTGATCGATTGTTGTATGTCTTATGTCGAGTTGCCGATATTACTTGTATGTTAAGGTCGAGAAAAAAATAAATAACGACTGCAAATAGCAGGCCCTGTAATAAGGACCGACCATGATGAAGGGCTGGAAATTTGGAATGCCACTGAAAATTGAGGGTGTATTGCACAGGGATAGAAATTTAGTCTTACTGACGGACCCCTAAAGGATTATACGTGCTGAGATTGTAGCATTTTATCTACACGAGACATCGGATTCCCATTTCTGACTGGACGTGACTGCTTTTTATAGATCCCATAGCAGAGCAAATGGACGATACAATTTGGCAAGGGTTTTTAATGTCGGTCGGAAATAGACAAACAATTACCATATTTATATTCTACAGCCACCCTTTAGGAATTTTCTGGTAGATTTTGCACATTTATGTAAAAGTTCCATTAGGTTTGGTGTAACTTTCTCTGGGAAAACAATATAATAAAAATAGAAATAACATAATCATAATAAAATGAATGAAAACAACACGTTATTAATTGCATGCGTCCGAAGCGCTTTTCTGGATTTACCTTCATCAGAAACTCTCAAAGCCGAATATTTGAAAGCCGAGGATGTATAAGGACCGAAACAGTTGAAGAGCTATATGACCAAAAAGTACCTAAAACAATAGCCAAATCCATTTATGGTCAACTTTGCCTGAGGGAGTTGAAACCTTAGTTTCTTTATAACTTCAAAATTTATAAATGGACATTTTTAAAAAGGTTTGTTATAAATCATGTCAGTATCGAAGTACTGACTACTGAGCTGATAATACTCTCGGGGACTGATAGTCCACCAGCAGATGTATCTACCCAGTGCTGTAAAACTGAGTTACTGCATTATTTGTAATGTCTCACAAAAGAGCTCGGAATAAACAGAACATTTGGTAATCCTACATATTCTTTAACATCATTTACAAAGGATGAAATTTTACAAAATCACAAATCTGTCCTTCTTTCATTTGGTATTAACATTAAACAAAACAAAGAAAATCTACCGTCATTATACTGGATACCAAAACTTCACAAAACTCCGTATAAATAACGATACATAGCTGGATCATCAAGATGTTCGACTAAACATCTTTCTAAAGTGTTGACTACTATTCTTTCTACAGAAAAATACGGCCTTCAAAAATATTGTGGTGATATATATTCACCCAGTGGTGTCAATCAGATGTGGAATCTCAAAATTCTAAAGATCTACTGCTAAATCTTAAATCACAATCTCTGCAATTTTGCAGCAACATTAAGACCTTTGATTTTGATTTTTCTACGCTTTACACTACTATTGGAGATATATTGATGATGGCCTATCACGGAATAACCCATATTTCAGTCAGTACTTGCATCTCATATATCCCAGTGAACTTGAAATTAAGGATGCTACTGATACAAGAACGCTGCTTCATACCTTGATCTTTTCCTCAATATTGACACAGTCGGACGACTTCACACTAAAGTATATGACAAACGGGCTGATTCCAACTTCCCAATTATCAATTTTCCATGTCTCTGCAGTAACATACCCTCTGCTCCGTTTTATGGTGTGTACATGTCTCAATTAATCCGTTATGCTCGTGCATGTTCACACTATACTGACTTCATAAACAGGAGTGTGCTCCTTACGCAGAAACTGCTCCAACAGAGTTATGAGGAGGAACGATTAAAAATGACACTCCGTAAATTTTATGGACACCATCACGAATTGGTTGATCTATACGATGTGTCTGTGTCTAAACTAACTAATGATATTTTTACCACGTCTTAGGTTGTGGTTTGACATCTCTGTCGTCTGTCTGCTAAGTATCGAACGTTACATATTCCCGAATATGACTGTTATACCGAGTGTGAATTTGAATTGGTTTACGACATGTCTCGGTATTTTGTACATCAAACATTGATCATGTATTAATTTTTTATGTTTCTGTTATTGTTTCGGTTGGATAATGTGTTATGTCTTATCGTTGCTAGTCCAAAACATTATAAAATAGCCTTTTAATACCATCATTGTCATGACAAATTTTTGGACTGGTATTGCAAAATAATTGTATAAAAGTTCGAGATTGCATGTTAGTTACGTAAGTGCTTCACTTTTTGTGATGTCTTGTGGTGTCTGTCGTTAATGGAGGATGTTCGTTGTTGTTCTGAGGTTTGCATGTTGTGTAGACTTTTGTATTGTTTGTTTGTGCGTTCTTCTGTGATGATTGTTCTTGCGTAAGTTTGTGCTTTATATCTGTCACGTAGTGTTGTCATTTTAGCGATGTTTTTTAATATTGTCATATAAGCGGGAGGTGTAGCTGGCCATAAAACCAGGTTCAACTCACCTTTTTTTCCTAAAATCCTAAAATGTCCTGTACAAAGTCAGGAATATGGTAGTTGGTATGAAATAGTTCGTTTCTATGTATGTTGGCGTTTGTTTTTATTGCACTTCAGTGTTCCAGTTGTTCCTTTGTTTTCCTCTTGTGGTTGATGTGTTTCTCTCGGTTTTGGTTTGTAACCCGGATTTGTTTTCTCTCAATCGATTTATGACTTTTGAACACCGGTATACTACTGTTGCCTTTATTTACATAATATATAACTGCCAGCAAAGTCCACAAAGTATACCGCTGCCAAGATGAGGGCTTAAGACGAGTTGCGGCATTCAAAATGGGCATTCCTTAGAAAGCAATTAAAAGTCCACATTTCTGTAAGGGAAACTCAACAAATTATTGTGATCGACAATACAGTAGGAAATGCATATTTACATTATATGGTTAAGATTGTGAGTAAGTTTCAAGAAAGTTTGATAAAGGGTTAAGGAAGAGTTCCAGATACAAAACGGGTACCCCTTGATAAAGCAATGGTACAGTCCATTCATTGGTAAAGGAAACAGACTAAAACATCGTGGCAATATTTAGTAAATATTCTGAAAAAGTCTCATTAACTTACAGTCTTATTCAAATACGGGTCCTGTGTTTATGCTTTGCTTAAAAGGATCTGACAACACTCTTCGATGTTAAGCTTTGAAGATATCCTATGGTCATTGTTTCTTGTGCTGGACAAATGGAAGTATTTTTTCTTTTCTAAATAAATATCTAGCCGTTATTTTCTTGATAACACTGGTAAAAAGGTTTTCAATTGTAGTTTTAACATCGCCTGTAATTTCTTTAAGTCAAACAGGTATATTATTCGTGATGTGACTATTTTTCGTAGTTTATTTCGAATTAAATATGTTTTCCTCGCTCTGTTTTTCATGCGTTTTGTTGTGCAAAACACTTGCATTATCATTATTGTTTATCGTTAGATGATTTTGTCTCTCTGTTTTTTATATCAATTACGGTATTCAAAAAGGTGACAACTAAACAATTTTCGTTTTAGAGATCACCTATAGAGTGTGAAGAATTCACAGTAAATTTGTACTGAAAGATTGTCACCTATAATGTCACACCATACTTCACGCTTCATTGGTACTGGGGGAATTCCAACAAGCGTGTACATGATCATTTTTTAAATTTCTTCTACACATATCGCATGGATTATTTGTTGTTGTATTTGATATTTTAGTTACTCATTTAAAGTTAAAAGGGAATTTTTCATATCCGTAATGGAACTCGAGTGTTATCTCCACAATAATCACTTAATTGTGTATATTCCTGGAACATGTGAATCTGTTTTCAGAATTAACTCGTTTTAACCAGTTGTAAAACTGTTCCAATCAACTGCACTATAAACGATAGACTTCCAAAATTGTTTTGAAGGAAATGCTCCATACTGGTCTAAAATATCAGTGATGTCAGAAAGAAAACATAGTGTATCCTTTGAGTGTGTATAGAGATTATAATGTGTCTACATATTCCATTTAGTAAATTGAAATGTCTAAGGTACACAGTTTTTGTAGGAATATGAGTTTTCTTTTGTCAATATATATATCCTGTAGTTAAATAACTGCCAAGGATACTCTTGCACATATTAGATAAATTCAAAGTTTTTAAGTCTATAATATGTTTCACTATAAAATGTTGAAACCGGTTCAAAGTAGCGATATCATAGGTTTTCATGTTATTCCACATCAACAAATTCAGCATCACGAACATCACAAGAAATCAGGTAGATCTCAGGTATTCCGGAAGGGCCAATAGATCCTGCTGCACAAATCGATCCCATTTGTCATGTTGCTCTTGGTAAGGAGAAATTCAATAATTAGTGTCACCTGGTTATGCCACAACTAGGGACAAACTTTAGTATCTTGTATTAAATAAATCAACAACTTGTTGCGGGAGTGGTGCCTATGAAAAAATGACTTCCGCGGTTTTGAAAACAGCGTCATAATTATCCATGTAGAAAGGAAATAATCCATATATTCTAAATCTGGTATTCTGCAATATTTTAGGCATTGAAAGTGTTCCGGCGATTATTTAATCTTTATTTATGTTTTTAGAATAATATCGTTTGGATTCGTGCCATCATGTTCGGCATTTTGAATATCTATTCAATTTATCATTGGAAGAAACATAACGTTTTATTTAGCACTTATAGCCCTACACAAATTATAAATCGTTTATGGGCATGTCAGTTTAAAAAAAAAGATGGAAAAAATCGTATTCCCGAAGCTTCAGTTTTTCAATATAATCCAATTGCTTTAACTCAAACATTTCAATACGATACCTCTCATTTTCTTCAAGCGATGCGGATTTGTTCTGCAATTAATACCCAAACCTACTGTTATTACATATTGTATAAAATGAAAAAAAAAAATCCGCACTTTGATATGCCAGATATGCACTCTCCAGAGAAAATGTAAGATGAAAAAAATATAAACCACTGTATTCCAGGAACGCTTTTCTTCTACATATATAAGACTCAACAGGGACGCTCGAATAAAAATCAATTAAAAGGCTAAATAAAGTATGTGGTTAAAAAGCCTCTTTATTATACGCATATGCATTCGATAAGTCAATCCAGGGTTATGTATGAATTAGGAATATGTCCAGTTTGTCGAACTTTTCTTTTCTCGTATTGACAAAATGCAACTTGTCGATAAAAATTTCGTGAAAAGAATTGTTAATCTTTATGTCAGATTGTGTCCTTTTTCCTATTGTGACATTTTTACTGGTGTGGATTCGTATGGCGGATGATGCATGCATAGTAGGATACGCTTAGTCTGTCAAATCACCTGGTTTCGCTCCATTTGGTGCTCATGCGATTATTTCAGTTTTTTTAAGTGCCTTGATTTGTGAGACTTGAACATCGGTGAACTTTTTTGTAATTAAGAAAAGTAACAAAAGATGCTTCTCTATCCTTCCTGATAGCGATATACTTTTTGATAGCAGAGAAGGGACAAATGGTATGATTAGATTTCTGAAGCTGTATACTGACACCTTTACGAAAAGGATCTGTCTTAGGGGTTTTAATGTGTAGAATAGCATACGAATCGAGAATCTAATCATCCGTTACACTTACATTTACAGTAGAATCAAATTGTTTTGAAACTGGAAATTCACTGTATCTAAGAAATCCAAGCACGGCTCCTGTACACGCCATTTCTAGCATACAATCATTAAAGGTAGAAAAACACCTGCTTTAAGAGAATTGCAAATTCCCCCACATATCGGAAAAATAGTAGGAAGACGTGGTTTTGGATTATGCTCTCCTTGTATACATTTGACAGCACGCATAATCGTATTAAGTCTTTGGAGTGTCGATTCATTTGTATAATCAAACGGATATTCACAGTTACTTTGGATATAATAAAACCGAATTCTACATAAATATTTTTATGGTTGTATGTAAAAGTCTCAAGTTTTTGTAACAATGTGCGACAAAATAAATCAAAATATCCTTAGAAATCGGATATAAAATTAACCTAACCAGACAACCCCGTAGCTAGCAAGAAATGCAGTATAAGCTCGATGTCCAACTTTATTAGTCTGAGATGTTCTAGTTGGTAACACATGTCGCAATAATTCCGACACTGTAGACTTTAATGCCACATAACTCGTGAGAATGGCGGGTACTTGTGAGGTACTTTGTCAGCTAAAGGTGCAAGGATCTTGAAACGCTCTAACTGTAAACGATACAGAGAGTCACTAATATTATTCTGAACTCCAGAACTTGTTCGGCGCGAAAACAAAACTTATTTTTACAGGCATACAACGTAAGGGTTCTCAAAAGTTTCATTATCAATAAACATCTGGAACGATCTATATTAACAATATTTACGGTAGCTTCATCGTCACATCGAGATAAGATTCTTTAAGTAGTCGATGAATGACCCCGTTAGATAGCTACAACGACTATAGGATATAGTTCTAGAAAGGCCATGGAATATTTCTTTTCATATGGAGAATATAAATCTTTCGGCCAAGGAGAGCAAAACCATTTTCCCTTGAAATAACCACCATAACCAATGGTAGAAGCTGCATCTGTATATAATTCGAAATCCCTAACACTAGTATAAGCAGAATCATAAAACATGATATTGCCATTCCAGATTACCAAAAACGAGTACCAAAAACGCAAATCGGTTAGACATTCATCGGTCAAATATATTTTATCTTTCAGGTCCTTGAAGTTGTTGGTAAAAATATTAGGTATGAAACAAATGAACGACCAGGAATTATAACCCGCATGACGAAAATAAAATGCCCTAGCGATTGTAGAAGTTCACGTTTGGTACAAGATTGTCTGTTTAAAAATTTCTTGATAAATTCACTGCTGCGACTTGTTTTATCTAAAGGCAAGCGTGTCTCCATTTTTGCCGTATCAAGTATAATACCTAAATATTCAATAACTACAAGGGCCAACGACCTTGTGTTTAGCCAGTGGAATATTAAGTCTTTTAAAAAGAGTAGTCATTATTGCCATTGTTCTCTGTGCGCAAGAATCGTGTTTATCTATAGTAAATAAATCGTCTAAATAAAGGCAACAGTAGTATACCGGTGTTCAAAAGTCATAAATCGATTGAGAGAAAACAAATCCTGGTAACAAACCAAAACCGAGGGAAACACATCAACTATAAGAGGAATACAAAGGAACAAACGGAACACCGAAGTGCAACAAAAACAAACGCTAACACACATACAAACGAACTATTTGATAACAACTGCCATATTCCTGACAGAACATTTTAAGACAAAATTTGTGGGTTGAACCTGGTTTCATGGCATGCCAAAACTTTATGACAATGTTAAACAATATCGCTAAAACACTACGTGACAGACATACAGCACAAACACACGCAAGGACATTCATAATAGAGAAACGCACAAACAAATACTAAAATAGTCGACAACAACATGCAAACCACAGAACAACAACGAACATATTCCGTCAACGAAAAACACCACAGGATATCAAAAACAGTGACGCGCTTCCGTAACTAACATGCAATCTCGAACTTTAAACAATTATTTTCACAATATTCGTCAATTTTTATGACAATGATGGTATGGAAAGGCAATTTTATAATTATTTTGACTACAAACGATAAGACGTAACAGATTATCCAACCAAGCAATAACATAAATTTCAAAATAAATCCAATAATGTTGGATGCACAAAACACCGCGACACGCCGCACAGCAATGCAAAGTCACATTCAGTAGGTATTGAAAGGCAATTTTATAATTGTTTGGACAACAAACGATACGACATAACACATTATTCAACCGAAACCATAAAATAAAAACATCAAAAATAAATACATGAATGTAAGATGTACATATACCGAGACACGTCGTATAGCAATGTTAATTCACTCTCGGTATAACAGTCATATTCGGGAAACGGTCACATTCGGTACTTAGCAGACAGACGATATAGATGTAAAACCACAATCTTAGACGTGGTAAAAATGTCATTAGTTAGTTTAGACACAGACACATCGTATAGATCAACCAATTCGTGATGGTGTCCATAAAATTTACGGAGTGTCATTTTTAATCATTCCTCCTCATAACTCTGTTTGAACAGTTTCTGTGGAAGGAGCACACTCCTGTATATGAAGTCGGTATAGTGTGAACATGCATGAGCATAACGTATTAATTGAGATATTTACACACCATAAAACGGAGCAGAGGGTATGTTACTGCAGAGACATGGAAAATTGATAATTGGGAAGTTGAAATCAGCCCGTTTGTCATAAATTTTAGTGTAAAGTTGTCCATATGTGTCAATTTTTAGGAAAAGAGCAAGTTATAAAGCAGTCCTTCTTGTATCAGTAGTATCCTTAAATTCAAGTTCACTGAGATATATGAAATGCAAGTACTGACTGAAATATGGGTTATTCAGTGATAGGCCATCATCAATATATCTGAAAGTTAAATTAAAGAACTTTGCAAGGTAATTTTTCTTTTTGTCTTTTAGAAGGTTTTGAATGAATTCTGCTTCATACGAGTACAAAAACAAATCGGCCAGAAGGGGTGCACAATTAGTACCCATTGGAATACCGACTATCTAAAACGTGAAATATATATTCAATTATGTAGATATTAATAGCAATCCAACAAATAGCTCTACATAAATTCGCGAGCTCCTACAACCAAACGCTAGTCTATTAAAGAAATAGTATTCTTTACACCATTTAATTCAATATAAATGCCATTGGTACTTGCTAACACCTAATTGTTTGAAATCAGCCTATATATATCAAATTTTGAACACAATGAAAAACGACCTAACTTTCGTATAACTTTGATCGCATCGTCTATTCTGATATACGTCATTGAACAATCTTCTTTACTGATCAAGTCATAAATACTACAATTACCATCATCTTCATGTGGGGCTGATAGATGCAATTTAATCCGCTTTTCGCCGGAGTACTTCACCACAGCAAGTCCCAAAGGGCTAACTCGATAATAGTTAAACGATGAAATTTTATACGGACCTGACAAGAAACCCTTTTCACATTCTTGTCAATAAGCTGCCGCACGAAGAAAGGCTGAGAGCGAGCTGAAAAGTTATTCTTACATTCAAGTGTCCTCATATCAATACATTTAATCATGGTGTCAACCCCTCGTTTATCCCATTACAAAGATAATTACCAAAATTTACATCCGGAAGTGTTTGCAATAATTCACGTAACAAGTAACATTGATCGGTGAATTTTCGATAACGGGAATTGTTACTAGTCATTTTTTTATCTTCGTTGATTGTTGTCGACCCTCTAAAAGAGAACTGAATATCTTTGTTGCAGTTGAAGGCGGAATGAAAAGCGAAACAAGAACTGCTAATATGAGTCAAAGAACAACCTCGTGTGGCGCAACCCCCATATGGTGTTAAAGTTATTGTAGATCTCTTTCCCCATCATGCAAAACTTGTGTTCTGCACCTCCTATCAACGCGATCAGAAGATGGTCTATTCTTCGGATAAGTGTTACGTTCGTCTGATTAAGAAGAAAGAGGGCAAATATTTGCTCCGTGATCGATAGCGTAACAAAATCTACAAACTTATGGCCTTGCATGCGGAGCTAAAAGCCTAAGAATGTCATTGTCCTTTACTCCAATGTCAAATTCAACTATAAAATCTCGAAGTACAGTTGCGGCCTTGACGGCAAAAAACTTATGATATTCATAAAAGTTTTCACCATAACTAGATTCAATTTTTAAAATGTTAGGTAATAATCTAATTCCTCACTGCGTTGAGGAAAACCCCTACTAATGACGCGCTTATATTTGCCAAAATTGCATACTAATTGTCAGCGATATATGAAGCCGGTAATCGTTTTTGTTCCTGGGAAATTAATTTCTAGACCACTGCTAGTAAGTAAAGTACTAGCTGCCTGAACGGATTTGCAATCTTGCATCAATAATACAGCTAAGTTAACGTCCCTACCTTTAATGAATTGCTTTTTAAGCGCTGGTGAATGATATAATATAGGCACAGACGAAGACGGCATTCCGTTAATCGTAGCTGTAGAGGTGTTACCGGTTGAATTTATCCCGCAATCTTTTTCATTAGGAGAAACACTGCACCATTTGTATAAAGTAAACACATGATCATCTGCTATGTGCACTTGAGGAAACCTATTTCTTCGCGTATCTTGTAGTTTCCCATTAAGCTCCGCTGATAAAGGAGTATTAGATTTGTGCCTGTTAGTGTTGTTAGAATTCATAGAATTCCTGAGTCCCATTACAACTTCTGTTAAATTTCCTTTAGTAAGATGTGGAAGTTCGTTAGGCGAATGACTGGACACATTTTGTTATTGTTCAAGTTCGGAAACTGATTTGAGATTATCAAAGTAAAATTGTTGTATCACTGTTTTACCTTATTTTGAAGTAATATTAATTCCAATATTTGTAAGTTCTTCTTTGATTTTTTAACTAACCAAGACGAACAGTCAGTTTCTTGTCTGTTGCTTGCAATTGAATCTGGAGAATATCGACTTGATGACCTCCTTTTTCTCCGAGAAGCCATTGTGTATAGTAATCCGTCAAAACATTAATACTAAACTTTAGATATATATACAAAGTGTTATATTAAACCCAATATTTTTGTTTAGGCAAGAACTGTTAACAAACGGATCGAAACAAGCAGACTGAGAGTTATCTATGAAAATAATTTCAATAGTAATAATTTCTTAAGGCTATGATCTGACCGCTATCTGACTGCTAAGCTATAAATTCCTGCCAAGACACAGAAACAAAAAAAAAACAACCGGAAGACGTTGTACATGAAGATCATTAAGAGAAGGACTTCTCAACCGAGCAATAAAATACAGCTGTCGAAACAATTGCAAATCAAAGAAGGACGAACGATACCAGAGGGACAGTCAAACTCATAGACCGAAAAACAAACTGACAACGCCATGGCCAAAAATAAAAAGACAAACAGACAAATAATAGTACAGATGACACAACATAGAAAACTAAAGACTAAGCAACACGAACCCCACCAAAAACTGGGGGTGATCTCAGGTGCTCCGGAAGGGAAAGCAGATCCTGCTCCACATGTGGCACCCGTCGTGTTGCTTATGTTATTACAAATCCGGTAAATAGTCTAATTCGGTAAGTCACATTCGTGAAAAGAGAAGGGTATTGTTGTTACGACATAAGGAACATATCCGATATCAGCTGTGAAACGGTTATTCCATAACGGTCAACCAACTCGTGATGGCGTCCGTAAAATTTACGCAGGGATGATTTCAACTTCACCATTTGGAACTCTTGGCTTAATAGCTTAATAGCAAATTATATGCTATATTTTCAAATAATATAAAATAAGTACCAAAACATTTTTCATTTTCATTAATGATAAAACTTTTGGTATTCGTAAAAATGGTTTGAACTTATATTTGGGGAATATATTCCTCTTTAACCCTGATATAAACTTAGATATATTTACACTCCCCTGGAAAATTATTTGCTCTTTTGGTCACTACACAATATAAATAGTGTACCGGCAATAAACACTTTGAAGTGCTGTGAGAACGGTATAATATATCATGATCATTTAAAGAGAATTTATTATTTTAAGTGCCAGTCTTTGTAAGAATCAGGCAATTTAGAAAAAATTTCAAAACATGGCAGAAAAAAAACCCACCGACCAATCTATCCTATTTTGAAGTTACCCTCATCCTGAGTTAGAAATGGTAGGTCTTTTGTTTCTGCTGTTCTGTTATCTCGAGAAATCTCTAGATAACTTTTGGTTAGAATGATAGGAAATGACGGAGTTATCTCCCTTTAATTGTTAATTTCTAGTGCATTTCAACCAATTTATATCCTGAATTACCAGAACAGGTAAAGGAAACCAATGTTATATTCGTGCACTATTATACAATCTGAACATAAATTAATGTCAGATTGAGTGGGTTTTTGTTGTCATGTTTTCACCACTGCCTGATTCTTAGGCAGATTGGTACTTAATACTTTTACAAAAAATTAAATACCATTTTTCCTCTACTGCTTTAGAATCGTTAAATACACATAAAATGTTTGTAAATACAAATTGAACTTAAACATGAAAAAATAACAGAATTGACATACATAAAAGATTTTATTTATTTGTAATATTAAATCCGCTTATCCGGAAAGTTTAACATGTACACAAACTCATCATACATACCAGACTTAACATTGTGTACACTAGACGCGCGTTTTGTCTTAAGAAGACTCATCAGTGACGCTTGAATCACCAATTGTAAAAAATGCCAATTAAAGTAATAAGTTGATGAGCATTGAGGACCCAAAATGCCGAATCTACAATTGTGCATCTCGAATAGCGGAATTGTGCTTATGCATCAGAGAATATTGAAACACTCATTATAGATCCATCTAAATTTCACTTTATTTAACAACATGTTGCTGACCTTCTCAGATTTTTTTCAATTTCACACCATAAGTATCTCGCAGGGAACTAATTAAAAATGAATATAAGAAACAGAACGAAAATATACTTTTCTTGGTTTGTTTATTTCTGTTTCATAAAAAAAAAAACACTTACATTTCCTGACAAAAAAGACGATTTCCTATTTTCCATTTTTTGCAATAACGTTCCTTTGTCTCCCTCTTTTTTGTTTGTATTCGCCCAACTTCACTTGTTACTCCCATTATGAAGACATCTCGGAATTTTGTAATCTTATTGAAAATAGTGATTTGAAATACGATTTTGGTATTTTACCGTTCAATAACGTTTTTATATCTTTTCATACTACATTGGTTAAACTCATCATTGAATATTAAGTGGTAGTTTTAAGTTGTTTACATTCTCGTTCAGTGTTCTATTATGAATAGTTGTCGAATTGGTAATTATATCACATCTAACTACATTAATCATATTCGTAATGTATAAATCAAAAGTTTAATTCACGACTGTATTACCCGAAAGAGAGACAACTTTTATTTCCTTACCTACACATTAATCCATATTCGCTTCTCACGTTAGTGTCGATTGTTATGACGGTTGCAGTTTTTCTCTATTACAACATAGATTGCCAATGTGAACTAATAATATAAATGTGTACAAATCAACATGATCAAAAAGAGTGAATTCATGTTTCACAATAAAATACACAATTTTCACTGAACTAGTACACATTTTTATTTAGGGGCCAACTGAAGACCGCCTCTGGGTGCGGGATTGTATTGCTGCGTTGAAGACCCATTGGTGGCCTTCGGCTGTTTCCTGCTCTTTGTTTAGGTTGTTGTCTCTTTGACATATTCCCCATTTCCTTTCCCAATTTTACCGTTTTCTAAAAAAAGAGGCGAAAGATACCAAAGGGACATTCAAACTCATATTGTAACTTGGATGGAGAGTTGTCTCATTGGCACTTTTACCACATCTTCCTATATCTATCATAAGTCGAAAATTGACTAAAAACGCCATGGCTTAAAATAAAAGACCAAAAGACAAACAACAGTACATAAAATATAACATAGAAGATTAAAGGCTGAGCAACACTAACCCAACCTAAAACTGGGGCTCTTATGCTTATAGACATTATGTATCATAAGAGCGTTTAATTTTGACAAATCGTACTACTCACAAGTGTTTGCGAATGCCATTATGTTGTATGCAGTCATTTAAAATATCATATTATATGTCTGTTTGGGTTGCTCACCCATTTTTTTCAATATAAAGGAATTATGAACAACTGTTTTATAAGTGGTAATTTAAACAGCTATAATATGGCAGTTGTTTTTCACTTGTTCGGTTGATTGATAGCGTTTGATTTTTTCAGTTTTTATGATTTCCGCTTTTTGACTTTGCGTTGAAGTTCAGTATTTTTGTTTTACTTTTATATAACCTGCGATTGTAATTGATTTTATACCACTGTAAATTAACGGAATAGTGACCATTTGCGTAGATAGACTCTGTCTTATTTTTTTCTGATTATAAGGTTTTCCATTTTTTATTTTGTGGAAAGTATCGTTTAATTTTGTTCTGAATAATTTATTTTCTTAGTCACATTTTGATGTTTTGAATTTTGTTTTGTTTCGCAAGATATCAAAACGATTGTTTGGCAAATGCACATGATATTAAACAGTGAATACTCTTTCGCGGTTGACCCTGTGTAACCGTGCAACTAGTTCATGTGAGAGGTGTTTAAAAAAAATCTAATTTGCTAGTCTTCAGGATCTTCTGTTCAAATGACAGAAACTATCCGGATACTCCATATATGTATTAATTTACATTTATTTATTTGCCTAGACAAAAATATAAGTGTAACTCATGAAATGGACCTAGGGTCTTTTGATTTGAGGTCCTTGGTTATTCAAAAGGAATTTTAGATTAAAGTCAAACGCCACGGTCACATTCTAAATTTTTGTTTTTACTTGTCGTTATGCCTGAGAAAACGTAAGAGTTATGGACAACAGATTTTAATAAAATTGTTGGTAACGACATGTCACAACTAAAATGCAACTTGGTCGAAGTGCTTTCGTGACTTTTATAGGGATTTTCTCTCCTGAAATATTTAAAATGAACTGATTGGCAGCATAACTCCTTAATCTTTTACTTATATTTATAGGGACCAAGGTTCTTTTGACGCAAGATTCATGACACATGACCTTGAGTTTGAGGTCAATATCAAAGATATATTTGACGTTCTAAATGTTGACATTTGACACATAACTGCACACTGTCATCTGATAAAGCGATAATGTTTTTGTATTGTTTGTCCATGGAAAATATTCAT
The DNA here is from genome assembly GCF_021869535.1 of Mytilus californianus. Lineage (NCBI taxonomy): Eukaryota > Metazoa > Mollusca > Bivalvia > Mytilida > Mytilidae > Mytilus > Mytilus californianus. The sequence goes on along the minus strand of NW_026262679.1, from coordinate 21,286,251 downwards.
CGGAAGTGACCTTATGTTACCGGAAGTAGCTAGTTTGGCACTAACTTAAAGTATAAGTACTTAGAAACCATATACATTGAAATAAATGTAGAGTAGGCTATAATATTTAACCTGACTTGATATTTTGATCCGGAAGTAATAAATTAACTCCCATATTTCAATGAAAGAACTATTTTTTTTTAATCTGTGCAAGAGAAGTTATACTATGAATAAAGCGAATATATGTAATAGATATTATATAAAATCACAAAATTAACTAGATGTGAAGGTGAAGAATTCCAGAAAACTGCTTCAGACGAACGAAATTTATTTAGTGTAATTTGCATTACCTCCGGTGTAAAAAAATAAGTTATCAACTAAATATTCTAGTGCAAGGATGCATCTTAGAAGTTTTAGCAGCTTTCTACAAAAATCTACTTTCATACAGTTTACCTAGCATTAATTGTAGAATGTTTGACATGAGGAACAACAAATGTTTTTTGACGTTTGATAATAACTGGCAGTTATATTCCATATGGCTTTCATAATATTGAACCACGAATGCTTAAAAATGCTTGTCCACCAATATGAATAAACGACATACATAAAACTTGAAGTAAGGATGCATCTTTGAACGTAAAGCAGCCTCCAACAAAATTATTCAATCCCACAGACTCTAGCTATATAAGGACACAGAATAGAAAATAAGCTTTATAATTCAAAGGGTACAACAAACGGATGTATTAATGTAATAATATTAAAACAAAACAATCATTGCAGACATTACTGGGTTACAGGCGTCTCGCTTGTGACAGGCTTATAATGATTAATAGGGGATTCAATTAGTTTGAGAGCGCTCACGTCTCTCCAACAAAAGGCAGTGGTGTTGGAGAACAAACTAATTAAATCGATTAATACATACTTGTTTTTCAGATATAGATTTATTACAAAATACAATCCAGCAACTTGCAAAACGACAGTGCTTCTTAATAACATAGACAGTCGTAATAAAGAATCGAACGATCTTGTGTAATTGCCAACATATTTGTATCGGGATGAAAGAGCATTAAAGGATGATAACTGGATAGCAATATTACTTAATTATGTATGACATATTGCTTTTGAGGTAAATGTTTGGACCGATAAAGACCTAAAGATCTTACTTATGTCAAATTGATATCCTTTGTGAATCAATCAACAAGTGAATTATAAAGATGTCGTTGAATTATACTTTGACAACTTTGTTTATGTTGTCATATCAGGTGTATCAATATGTTTGGAGTATGCATGTTACTATGGCTGACGTTGTGTATAATTGTACATTGACCACTAATTGATAATTGACTTGATTAACAGCTCGTTTTGTTTGTTTTTTAAAGGTTCAAATTGCATGATTATCTTAAATTTCTTTTCATCACATTACATTAATAATATCTTATATCTTTCAATATTAAACAAGGTTGATAATTCAACGTTTTAAAGATCCAACATTTCATTTTAAATACAAACTAGCAGTAGAGAAAGAAAGAGTGACACGATACAAAATATACATGCAAATTTAACAGTCCAATGAACTTAAAGGGGCACTAGCTACGAGATATATAAAAAATTAAAATATGTGATTTTTTTTTGTTCAATCATTAATGAAAGTGAAAAAGTGAAATAACAATTCGCTTAAAGCGGCCAATATGGTTCAATTTTTTCAAAATAAGCTAAGAAACATTTGATGTAGAATTATTCACTTGCAAGTGAATATTTCGACTTCATTGAATCCGTATTCATGTGAACTTCCATTTAACCCCTAAGCTAGAGATTGATAACGCATGCATTGTGCGTGTTGAGTTATTTAACGGAAAAGAATGTCAACATTGAAAGTGAAACAAAGGTTAATCATTTGATTGACTGATTCGATCTACAAAACATCATTCTTATACAGGTAAAAACGATGATTAACATATTTATTTAATCCATAATATGAAATTGAACAGACCTAGAAAAATCCAATTGCACGAGTACACTTTCTATTGATATCTATATTTATGTTTATATCGCTTAAATGACCATTGGAGGTTTTCAGAGGTCAACGCGATAAATAATTAGATGGCGTCTAGACTAAAATACACACGAAACGAAGTTACATATTCTCGAGCCCATGCCCTGTAAATTGTTTATTTTATACTTTTTATACTTTGGATAAATGTATTTCATCGTTATAAATCAAATATGAGAATTTGAGTCAAATCGGTTAACATGAATTTGACAGCTTGTGCCCCTTTAAATATTGCTTCTAATATATTATTCAAATATTAATGAATATGTATAAATGGTCGATGCATTGTTTTTTTTTTTTATTTTACTTAGCCTTTATGACTGATAGAACATTTTATTGCTCATTGAAATATGCTATAGATACTCAGTAGCTTGTTCATTTCTGATTACAATATTATGAGTTTCTTTCTTATTTTCATTTTTTAAACATCTTTTTAAAGTTAAAATTCATCTAAATTAGAAGTACAAGCAATATGATAATTAAACCCGATATTAATTTCGAATCATATTAAGAAGAAAATGTTGTATAAAATCAAACAAACACTACACACTACACACTTTTAAATAACAGTCGTTATGGACGCCTCCAAAATCCGCACTTAATGACAGAGCAAAAATTTCAGTCACCTATTCCCCCCAAAAAAAAATTTTCACAGAGAATTTCAAATCAATCATTCCAAGTTGTGATTATTTTTGCACATAAATGGTTTATCTTTAATACAATTACTTAATTAAGAGCATATCATATAATCAAAACCCTCACGGATTTTTATTCTTACTACCATCTCAATTGGGTTCAAAAACTTTCCGTTGAAATGTAAACAAATAATTGTGCATTTGTAACCTATAGAAAAAATAAAAGTTTTCAAATGAGACTTTATTTTGGTCTGCATTTATAACTATCTATGTCTATCTCACACACCAAATAAGAAATGATTCTATGCTTCATCCCATGTTTGCCTCCAGTGGAAGATTTCGTCAGCAATGCACACTGAAACAGGAGTTAAAATGAAAATTTCAAGTCTAAAACTCATACAAAAAAATACAAATGTTGTTTTTTCCTTGTGTATATAAGTGATGTTTCTTTGTGTATGTGTAAGTTGGTTTCGAATTCTATTTAGCGTGTAATATAGCCAAAATTTATTGAAAATAGTGAAAAACCGACTTGTTTTCCTATATTTTCAAAACTTTTGTCAAAATAAAAAAAGTGTACTGAAAATGCACTTTGAATCATTATCATCTATCATTTTATTACCAATGATAAGATAAATAGAGATGATATGAAATAAATATGTTTGACCTCATAGAAACTATAAAAATATCAAAACATTATCTTGTTGTCTATTTGGAAATTCTGTAGAATTTTAGGGGCTCATGTGTTTCCTTTCAATATCTTTTATAAATTAATGAGCATTTAATTTCAACTTATATTGCAGAAAGAAATTATAAGAACATTATTCAAAATCAATATATATTATATAAAGACAGTGTAGAATTTAAGTGAACATTCTGTTGTTTTACTAAATATGGTATTCCAAAAGGGAAATACACACAAATTTAAAGGTGGAAATGTTCCTTATAACAGGAAAAGAAAGGCTGTGAAACAAAATAAGAGTGACTCTTACACATCTAGGTACATTAGACTTACAAAAACTAAAACACAACTTAGTGGTGAATGATCCGTATGTTAATCCACAGGAGAAATCCGAAAGGGCTTGCCGTGCTACAGGATTACTTCACCCAATGACAGATGAAGTGCTTCCATCAAAACCAATCAGAAAAAAGGCTAAAAAGGACAAAAGGTAAGTTAATAATTAATATGGACTTTCAAACAGTCTAAGTGACATATTTTACAAAGAAACACATAAATATGGAAATTATAGAGTGAGAAGTACAAACAAATTGCACATTTTGAGCCACTTTACATTTTTTTTCAATTAAAAAAAGGACAGTATAATTATATAAACTGATATTTTCATGAATTGAACAACAAATATAGAATTAAAAAGAAGAATATACATACATATTACAACATTTTAAAGTCTATATACCAACAAAATTCACATAGAAAAAAAAATCTGATCAACTAAGGGGCGGATAACTCTATTTTCAACATTAGTAAATAGGAATAAGTTCTCTACTAAGTCTTATTTTTGAGCATGTTTTTGTTATATTTTTTAGACCAGATTACAATTCCAATAGAGCAATATGCATATACAAGATGGATGAAATGTGGAATGCAGCATTAAAAGAACATCAATTGAGAAATCCACAGTGTGAAGGTATTCTGCTATTTAGAGAATGAAGCTAAAAGAGGCTTTGGAACGCAATAACTACTAAAATGCACACTAAGTGTGATTACAAATCAAAGCGGTACAACCTGTATGAAGAACTGGAAACTGGGAAACCTGGCAGAAAAGCATTAAAACTTGACACTGCAATTCATTTCGGCCTGAGTCAAGCACTCATTGCTTACACTGGTGTACAAAAAAAAATCTTCTTAGGGGGTAACATCTTGGCTCCTAGGTCCGTGTATATTTGCGTCCATTCGTTTTTCATTTTGAAATATCAAAAACAAAAAAACAAAAAACGAGAGTGTTTTCATTTTTCGTTTTTGATTTCTCAAAAACCAAAACGAAAAACAAAAGTGTTTTCATTTTTCGTTTTTGATTTCTCTTAAACCAAAACGAAGAACAAAAGTGTTTTCATTTTTTGTTTTTGATTTCTCTAAAACCAAAATGAAAATCTAAAGTCTTTCCGTTTTTCGTTTTTGATTTCACTAAACAAGAATTTTGTATTTAATTTTAATTACTTCTCGTTTTATAATGTACAATGTTTTCCTTTCTTGTTTCACAGTCATTGATAGTAAATAATGCCACTGTAAACACCCCGGTATTCTTTCAACATAATGTAGACAAAATAGACCGCCTGACTTATGAATTGAACTACGGTGATAAATGAATCAAAGCCTTTCAAATTACCTTGTTTATATCTTTAATAAAAAATAAATTATTATATTTAAATATTAAACGAATCATAAATTTAAATTGTACAATACAATATTATATAAAGATGGTACAAATAAATAGATTGATTACAACATCACATTAACAAGGGAGGTTACTACTTTTTAAAACTTATAAGAAAACTACCCCGGTCGTTAAAGTATACATGCACAGTCACTATCAGATCTTAAATCGAAGATAATGTTGACGGATGCAAAAGACGTAATCAATCTGAACAATAAGGGTGCGTGATCTTTACTTTTAAATTTAGAAAGGTTGATCTCAGATATTTGGAATTCATAACCAAGGTCCATTATACGAACATTCAGGACGATAATGTGTTTTGCTTGATCAATTGATTGAAAAACAAATTTCCGCAATTTCACTATTCAAACCGGAATTAGCATTCAATCATTTTGCCATTCGGAGCCTACTCGGTATTAGTTTTGCTTATTTTTGAAAGCTATATGGTGACCTTAACTAGAGCCTGGGTGTGGATGGGGGTTTACGGAATAGAGAATAGTGGGCAAAAAATATGAATAATAGAGACAATGGACCAAGAAATAAAAAAAAATATAGAATAATGAGGTGTTAAAATATAAAGAGAACAGAATAATTGGCAAAAAGTATAAAGAAATAAAGAATAGAGAAAAATGGCCTGAAACACTGATTAAAGAATAGAGAAAATCGGCATAGAATATCAAAGAATACAGAAATGAAGAACCCCGTATCCAGAACATCATCCAAGTTGCCTAAACCAACGTTATTTTGTCTCCGGTAGATTGTTATTGGTTATCATACGTTTTCTTTTTATTTCTATGCCTATCAATTAAGACGTGAGCTTTCATAATTTGCCAGCTTATTACATTATAATAAAAGACTAAGCCGAACATCACTCTGGATTTTTTCTGAAGTGGACCTCAGCTACCAACCCTACCACACCATTACCGAAAAGTTAATAAAACAAAATCTACGGTAATACTAGGTGCAAAGAGAAGTTGGGTAGCTGAGGTCTACTAGAGAAAAAATTCAGGGTGTTATTCGTCTTAGTTTTTTTTCTAAAGTAGGTCCAAAGTTGAGGTCAGATACCCTACCCACCCCTTACCGAAAAGTTGACAAACAAAAAATCTATGGCAATACTTTTTTCCGCACTAGGTGCAAACGTAAGCTAGAGACCTAGCGCCTACTTTATCAAAATTCCCAGTTTGGGTATAGCACGGATTACTTTTTAAAGCTAATAAATAATTTCCTTACCCACCATACTTTGAGTACAAAAAATAAACCTTTCGTCCAATCATAAGTAAGAGAAATCCACTGTTTCAGAAGTAGAATGTTTTGTCAAAACAGTTTTGTGTGGCAAAAAAAAAAGTTAAAGCACGAGTGCTTTTTTTTTTCTTCTAATGCAAAACAATAGTTACTTTTCATGAACTATTTGACAGGATGCCAAGAATATGGAAAGCTATTTCACAGAAAAGTGCAATTTTGCCAACATTTAAATAATTTCATAATTATTTACGATTCTATATACACTCAAAAGTGTTGACTATTTGAAATGTAAAGTGTGCAGCACGCTGTGTGATGTATTGAAAGCGATTTCTATTGTATTTATATAATTAATGAACAAGAAATGAAATTTTGAAATTCATTGAATAGTGTCTTTGACTGCTTAATTATATATTAAAAACTGATAATATAGTGGTTATATATTAATAAAAACATTTGAAGTACGTTTGAATCTTATGCAACATTTGGGTTTATATAAACATCTGAAAACTGGCTGCTAGCGAAGAGGCTGCTAGCGAGTGGCTGCTTGCTTGAACCTGGTTTCACAAACTCCGCATTTTCATTCACGTCTTCACATTACAGGTTTCAATAAACGTTTAGTAAATTATGTCAATGTGAAGAAAATGACCCGTATTATGCCAACAACTGGTTTTAGAATTAATTAGTTTATTTCCGATGCAAAGACCTTATAAGTGAATCAATATTAATACAAAAATATGTCATCTTTAATGATTCCTCATGGGGTTTTTGATTATGTGATTACTTGGCCGTTTTTTTTTAGTGATTATTTGATTACTAGACCAAATATTTCATGATTATTTGATTATCTAGGACTGTATTTTAGATTAATTGATTACCAAGTTTAAACAATAAATTTGTGTGTATAGCATACATATATAATTTGGCTTGAAAGACGTTATTTTTTTTCGCCTCGCTCCACTCGGTAAAATTGTTAAGAATTAAGTAAATTTACTAACTTCTTTAATAAAGGATTTGAACAAGAATGTGTCCATAGTACATGAATGCCCCACTCGCACTATCATTTTCTATGTCCAGTGGACCGTAAATTCCGGTCAGAAATCTTAATTTGGCATTAAAATTAGAAAGATCATATCATATGGAACATGTGTACTGAGTTTCAAGTTGATTGGACTTCAACTTCATCAAAAACTACTTTGACCAAAAACATTAACCTGAAACGGAACAGACGGATGAACGGAAGAACAAACGGACGCACAGACCGAAAAACATAATGCCTATAAATGGGACATACATTCACAAAATGTGCTGAAATTGAATGAAGGTCTTGTAAATCTCAATTAGACCATAACAGGCATATCCAAATAAAGTTCCCTGAGGTCACAAACAACTTCCCTCACTTGTAGATCTATTTCCACTACTTCTGCAATATTGTATTTATCAATAATAATATAAATAGAAATTGTATGCATGTAAATCAAAAACGATCAGGGTAAACTTATCAATCCTTTAAATAAACTTATTTTAAAAGGTTACCAATTGAACACTGTAAATAGATCTTTGAATATTGTTTTTATTGGTATAAATAATAATTTTGTTATCAGTAAGTAAACTTAAAATTATACTACATATTATTGTTATACACATCAAGGTACTACAATCTGTTGATACCTATGATTTGGCATTGCACAAGGTCATGTCTTTCTCTGACTGTTAATGACGTCTTTACACTAAATCCATTGGATGTTGGATATGTACTGATTGATATTGTAGTCTTAGATACATGATTTTTGTATTAGTTGTTATTGGCTTTAAACTAGCTGTCAGTACTGCGATTACTCTCAGATCTGTACTTTGTGTCCTTTTTTTGTTTGTTAAGGATGTATAAATACCCTGCCACGTCCAGTCTGTGCTTTTGTTAGATGTTTTTTTCTGTTTTGTATCGATCTGATATGTTAAGCCATTTTCAACTGATTTTTATAGTTTGTTCTTATGTTGTTCTGTAACAAAACTCGTCCCAGGTTAACGGTAGGGTTGAGCGCTCACTTGCATGTTTAACCCCGCCACATACTGTATGTGCCTGTCCCAAGTTAGGAGCCTGTAGTTCAATGGTTGTCGTTTGTTGATGTCTGTCATATTTGTTTTTCGTTTTATTGTGTTATAAATTAGGCCGTTTTTTTTCAACTGAACTGTTTCATATTTTTCATGTCAGAGCCTTTCATAGCCGACTATACCCTACTGGTTTTTTTCTGATTGTTGAAGGTGGTACGGTTGCCTATATATAATTGCTTACATCCACTTCATTTGAACTTTGGGGATAGTTGTCACATTGGCAATCATACCACATCTCCTTATTAAAATGTTGAGGGGGAGGGGGGTGAAATTTGTATTTCTTAGGAAAGTTCCAATGTTTTCCTCCCAGGTCACCCAGTTTTAATTGGATATTTTCTCATTTTGCTGTGCCCTTGGATTTGTGTTTAAGGCCAACCAGAGCTTACTGCCTGTTGGTTGGTAGTTGAAGGCCATATGGTTAGCTCTAGGTGTCTTTTTGTGTATTGTATATGTTGATTTGGTGATGTCTTCATGCTATTGTCCCATTACTTTATATAGACAGCTTATCAGTCAACCATATCTATCAAAGACGACAAATGATGGCCAACGCTCTCCTGGCCTTTTGTATAGTCAGGCGAGAAACAAGATATAAACGGACTTGGCTTGGTATAAAAATGTATATTTAGTAAATTCGTATAAATTCAAGTGAAATAAATATTTCAAAACAACATAAAAATATAAAAGTGTAAAAACATTTTTTTTTTTTTTTTTTAATAAATCTTGAAAATATTATTGTGTGTGTGTGTGGCCATGGATAAAGGCATGTTTTTCAGTCTGGGTTTAAAAAAATTATTGACTCCGGGTACAAATGCCTGTCCCACCCCAGAGAATCAAATGGTTGCTTCCTTGGGAACAATAGAGATTGAAGATGTTGAGAATGAAGATCAGGTAATAATTTTATGTTCTGCGGCGACGTTAAAGGAACACCAATCAGTCAATCGATCTTTATGACTATGGCTTCAGTTGTGTAATATTCCTTGTTGTAAAAGTTCCTTTGCTGCTTTGTGTAGACTTATTAAGACTTGGAATAGATCTACGATGACTAATGACCGGTCGTATATGGTTTGGCAATTTTACATGCCTACCGATAATAAAATTGACAATGGAAATGGGGAATATGTCAAAGAGACAACAACCCGACCAAAGAGCAGACAACAGCCGATGTCCAGATATGATACGATGCTAACGGACATAGAAAAAACAGTCCTTTTTTCATGGAAAATTAAACTATTACAGTATATTAAAGAATACAAAACTAGCTCTCTTTTCTGTAAATGCAAATAAAAAGCTGACATGGGTGAGATTAAAGCTAGAAATCCCAATCTCCCAATTCACTTAAAAAGACCATATATAGATATAAGACGATGTGGTATGAGTGCCAATGAGACATTTCTCCATCAAAGTCACAATTTGTAAAAGAAAAACCATTGTAGGTCAAAGTACGATCTTCAACACGGAACAGCAAGCTACAAAGGGCCCCAAAATGACCAGTGCAAAACCATTTAAACGGGAAAACTATGCAACGGTATAATCTATATAATAAACAAGAAACGAGAACACTTATGAACCACATCAACAAACGACAACTACTGAACATCAGGTTCCTGACTTAGAACAGGTGCAAACAAATGCAGCGGGTTTAAACATTTTAATAGGTACCAAATTCACTCTTATCCGAAACAATAATGTAACATATGACCTTTAATATTGAAGGGCTAAACTTGCATTGGCCTTTTGTATAGTCAGGCGAGAAACAAGATATAAACGGACTTGGCTTGGTATAAACATGTATATTTAGTAAATTCGTATAAATTCAAGTGAAATAAATATTTCAAAACAACATAAAAATATAAAAGTGTAAAAAATTTTTTTTTTAATAAATCTTGAAAATATTATTGTGTTTGTGTGTGGCCATGGATAAAGGCATGTTTTTCAGTCTGGGTTAAAAAAAAATTATTGACTTCGGGTACAAATCCCTGTCCCACCCCAGAGAATCAAATGGTTGCTTCCTTGGGAACAATAGAGATTGAAGATGTTGAGAATGAAGATCAGGTAATAATTTTATGTTCTGCGGCGACGTTAAAGGAACACCAATCAGTCAATCGATCTTTATGACTATGGCTTCAGTTGTGTAATATTCCTTGTTGTAAAAGTTCCTTTGCTGCTTTGTGTAGACTTATTAAGACTTGGAATAGATCTACGATGACTAATGACCGGTCGTGTATGGTTTGGCAACTTTACATGCCTACCGATAATAAAATTGACAATGGAAATGGGGAATATGTCAAAGAGACAACAACCCGACCAAAGAGCAGACAACAGCCGATGTCTATATATGATACGATGCTACCGGACATAGAAAAAACTGTTACAGTATATTAAAGAATACAAAACTAGCTCTCTTTTCTGTAAATACAAATAAAAAGCCGACATGGGTGAGATTAAAGCTAGAAATCCCAATCACCCAATTCACTTAAAAAGACCATATATAGATATAAGAAGATGTGGTATGAGTGCCAATGAGACATTTCTCCATCCAAGTCACAATTTGTAAAAGAAAAACCATTGTAGGTCAAAGTACGATCTTCAACACGGAACAGCAAGCTACAAAGGGCCCCAAAATGACCAGTGCAAAACCATTCAAACGGGAAAACTATGCAACGGTATAATCTATATAATGAACAAGAAACGAGAACACTTATGAACCACATCAACAAACGACAACTACTGAACATCAGGTTCCTGACTTAGAACAGGTGCAAACAAATGCAGCGGGTTTTTAATCGTTTTAATAGGTACCAAATTCACTCTTATCCGAAACAATAATGTAACATATGACCTTTAATATTGAAGGGCTAAACTTGCATTGAGCCGTGTTTAGGCCCTAAAATAGAAAATAAAGAGATGGGCATGGGACAAAATCGCACACAATACATAGAAAAAATACAAATTATCAATGAACAGGGCTTTTATTCCTGTTTTTCATCTTGAAAGTAGCTGGAGGGTCTTCAACGAGGAAAAGAACCATTCATACCCTGAAAACAACAGCCACACACTTGGATATGTGGATTACAATGTTTTGCTTTATCCTACACCCTGGATTTTTTCTCCAGAAGACCTCAGGTACCCAATTTCCCTTTGCACCTAGTGCGGACAACAGTATTGCCGTAGATTTTTTTTATTAACTTTTCGGTAATGGTGTGGTAGGGTGGGTAGCTGAGGTCTACTTGAGAAAAATCCAGAGTGATGTTCGGCTTAGTCTTTTTTTATAATGTAATAAGCTGGCAAATTATGAAAGCTCATGTCTTAATTGATAGGCATAGAAATAAAAAGAAAACGTATGAAAACCAATAACATTCTACCGGAGACAAAATAACGTTGGTTTAGGCAACTAGTATGATGGTCTGGATGCGTATTTCTTCATTTCTGTATTCTTTGATATTCTATTCCATTTTTCTCTATTCTTTCATCAGTGTTTCATGCCATTTTTCTCTATTCTTTATCATGTTTATTTCTTTATACTTTTTGCAAATTATTCTACTCTTTTTATATTTTAACACCTCATTATTCTATTTTTTTTTATTTCTTGGTCCATTGTCTCTATTATTTATACTTTTTGCCCACAATTCTCTATTCCGTAAACCCCCATCCACACCCAGGCTCTAGTTAAGGTCACCATATAGCTTTCAAAAATAAGCAAAACTAATACCGAGTAGGCTCCGAATGGCAAAATGATTAAATGCTAATCCCGGTTTGAATTGTGAAATTGCGGAAATTTGTTTTTCAATCAACTGATCAAGCAAAACACATTATCGTCCTGAATGTTCGTATAATGGACCTTGAATTCTAATCATCTGAGATCAACCTTTCTAAATTTAAAAGTAAAGATCACGCACCCTTATTGTTCAGATTGATAAAGCCTTTTGCATCCGTCGACATTATCTTCGATTAAAGATCTCATAACCATAGTGACTGTGCATGTATACTTTAACGACCGGGGTAGTTTTTAAAAGTAGTAACCCCCCTTGTTAATGTGATGTTGTAATCAATCTATTTATTTGTACCATCTTTATATAATATTATATTGTACAATTTAAATTTATGATTCGTTTAATATTTAAATATAATAATTTATTTTTTATTAAAGATATAAACAAGGTAATTTGAAAGGCTTTGATTCATTTATCACCGTAGTTCAATTCATAAGTCAGACGGTCTATTTTGTCTACATTATGTTGAAAGAACACCGGGGTGTTTACATTGGCATTATTTACTATCAATGACTGTGAAACTAGAAAGGAAAACATTGTACATTATAACATTTTTTTAGATACAAGACATCTTTCCGCCCATGTACACAAATGAGAAAAGTCAGATAAAACTCTTTTAAAACTGATGCCAGCTACAACAAAACTATAGAGACAAAAGCTTTTAAATAATTTTGCAGTTGATCTAACTGAAAGATGTAATAAGGAATTGCTACTAGCCTGCGAATTTTATGCTGGAGATTTTTCTAAAGTAAAATACAAAATTTCACAGCAGATGCAATAGCTAACTGCTACATGGGAACTCGTGCTGGGTGCAACAAGAATTCCTTTGCCTGTAACGGATTTCAGGGATCATGGTTGAAAGGACGTCCTTTCTTACCAAAATACCTTCAAAATAACTAGCTGAAATGAGAACTTGGACTTTCTACGAAAAACAATTAATAAGAGACTAGACACGGTTGAACAAGAACACTAATTCCGTCGAGAGATTTAATAGGAGTTTATGACGATCATTACCATCAAATGTTACCTTCAAGAAAAACATGTCTGGTCGAGCACTTGCAGCAGCTCACAGCGCCAATTACGGTCTGGGAGAGTCTATACTTGAACTCTGTTTTGCTTTACACTGTGATATCCCAATAGGCAGTGGTGCATACAAGGCTCTAAAAATAGAAAAACACAAACAAAGTGTAAATTATAAAGTATTTCGAAGTGAAAAAGTTGCAAGTTATATAAATTGTATGAGAAACTGACCAAAGTAATTCAATATGAGAAGAATATGCTAATGAAAGCTCACCGCGGCATGAAAACATACAAAGCAAAACACGAAGACCATCCGTATGGGAGGAACGAAAAGCAGAAGAAAATTTATATTCGCAAAGAAATAAAATCAATACTTTTAAATTGAACAATATGGTTTGTGACTTTTTGAACATAGTCTCTGGTTTTTGCAGTGCAGTCGGTCCAAGTTAATAGCATGATGTTCTAACACAAGGTGGTTTACATTTACACACAATACATTGTGACAAATATGGCTACAATCTATTGCATTATTTTTCTCATCCACTCTTGACATATCATATCTGGTCAATTTTAAATGCCTTATCATATATGCCACTCTATGTGCAGCCTCCCTTCCCCCCTGTGACCATTACACAACCTGTATGCCATTACCAAATGTTTTTTGTGCACATACACTCAATACAACCCATCCCATTGCCACTTCCCTGTGTTTTGTTTTTGTATTGCAACTCTCTCCAGAAGTCATCCAAATTGATTAAAAATCAATCAAAATTAATTGAATATTTGATTCAGAGTAAGATTTTCTGAAAATCAAGTATCGAAAGTGAAAGTAAAGAAATTCTATAGGTAACAATTGCGCAATTATTTACAATGCTTTTTCCATAGGGTACCAAAGGGTACCCTGTCTGTTTGAATCCTAATAAAAAAAGGTATATAAATTAGACATTATAAGAATGTATTTCAGTGAGAAAAAAACACAACATGCTTATGCGGCGGAAATAGCCTTAAATAGCAATTGCTATGCACTAAAAAAAGTAAAGTAACAAAAACTTCCCGGTGAAATGTAAACAAATAATTGCGCAATTGTAACCTTCAAAGGAATCCCGCAGTGTTTACCTAATACTGAAAATTGTCACAGGTATAGTTTCCTCCTTCCAAAAAAGAATTACTGTGGTTTACTTAAACATTGTGATTTATCAATTATCAGGTTTGGTTTCGCTGAAATTTATATAGTTTAGCCAGTTTTATATTTTCAGAAATATTTCGTTTAAATTATATACTTCTAATAGATTAAACCTTGTTTATCTCCAAATATTCTTATTGTTTACACAACATGTAATACATACACACATTTGATATTTTATCACCTAACGAAACGTTTTAAAAATAGAATTGATTGTGTACGATAACATAATTTATTTGAAGAATAGCAGCTCCTTGTTCGTAAGTTATATAATAAATATTTCGGTACTGGCATGATGATTTATAACAAACCTTTTTAAATTGTCGGTTTATAAATTTATAAATTATTAAGAAATTACTCTGGTAAAATTGACATTAAATGGATTTGGCTATTTATGTTAAGGTCCTTTCTGATCATATAGCTCATCAACTATTTCGGTTCTCATACATCATTGGCTTTCAAGTATTCGGCTTTGAGCGTTCCTAATGAGATTAATCCAGAAAAAGGATGCATGATATTTATAAAGTGTTGTTGTAATTTTTTAAGGTACAATGATTCATTCTTTTTATCATCATGACAGAAACAAATCAAAGATTTAACATAAAAAAGTATATTTCTGAATACAATATAGACGGACAGAGAGTGAAACAGAGATATCAATAATAACCATACCACATTAATTACATATTGCTGGATCGTTAAACAAATACATCATCAGTATTTTGATTGTTAAATTTACAGTAATTGCTACATTTGGTAGATATGGTTAAAGAGCAATCGACATTCCTATGAGAAACAGTTCTACTCCTCATTTCGCCGACTTTATTTTTTATCATCTGAGACGGATTTAATCCAGTAGTGTTCTTTGAAGTAAAAATTAAAGAGGTAAAGCTAATTTATTAAACTATTCTATTCGCTTTATAGATGATGTCACCTCTTAATGCTTCAACTATGGTAACAAGAGTTGGGAAATGTAGTTAAGACATGTAAAAACATGAAGACAAACTTTATCAAATGCTAAAAACATACAAACCATATATACATACACAAACAATTAAAGAAACGTAGTGGTTAACTGTAAACGACGAATCTGAAGTTGAAACAATGTTTTCGTCTGGCGTAAATATAAAATTTCAATCCTGGTCTCTATGATGAGTTTATTTACAACCACTGGGTCGATGCCACTGCTGGTGGAATTTTAATTCCCCGAGGGTATCACTAGCCCAGTAGTCAGTACTTCTGTGTTGACTTGAGTTATCATTGATATGTTCATAATTATAAATTAACTGTTAACAAAACTTTGAATTTATGAAATACTTAGGCTCTTCTACCTCAGGAATAGAATACCTTATCTGTATTTGGCAAAACTTTTAGGAATTTTTGGTCCTCAATGCTCTTCAACTTCGTACTTTATTTTACCTTTTTAACATTTTTTGATTCGAGCGTCACTGATGAGTCTTTTGTAGACGAAACGCACGTCTGGCGTAAATATAAAATTTCAATCCTGGTATCTATGATGAGTTTATTGTTGAGTAGTACGAACAAACTTATTATTTTAAACCCTATAGCCTATTCTCTGATCGTATCAATATTTTATTTCTTCAATA
This sequence comes from Mytilus californianus, assembly GCF_021869535.1. Classification (NCBI taxonomy): domain Eukaryota; kingdom Metazoa; phylum Mollusca; class Bivalvia; order Mytilida; family Mytilidae; genus Mytilus; species Mytilus californianus. Next base: position 21,270,263 of record NW_026262679.1, on the reverse strand, counting down.
TCTAATTAACGAATTCATGCGATTCAGACTCTGCTCATTCATGTGTTCTGTGTATTTTTGGAGTAATGACTTCTCTCATATTTGCGTTGAATGTCAGGTTCTCAAAAAACAAAGAAATCCACAACAACTCAGGGCATAACGTATAGCTAAATCCAGACAAGGAATCAGAGCTTTGCATGAGGAAGATATATATTCCTTAAGGAAAAAATGATTTTCAAAATATAATAACAGCAAATTTCAATCAAAACAATATTCGTATTTTCATGCCAGTTCCGAAGTACTGTGGTATTAATAACATAAACGGTACCAATTTTACTGCACCAGATGCGCATTTCGATAATTTATGTCTCTTCAGTGATGCTCGAGGCCAAAATATTTGAAAATCAAAACCTCATGAAAATTTAGTTGTCGATAAAATAACTACAAGTAAATATAAATTGCTGATGTGTTGCCTACCGAATTTTATACAGATGGGAGCAGCCCTAACCTGTACAGCAAGTTAACTAGATAACCAGTCATTTGGACTGGTCAAAGTTAACCTGTGACAGGATTTAGGACTGCTCTGACCAGTCCTAGGACCACAATCTAACTTTAACAATAAATTTAGAGTGCCAGCATGTCCTCCTTTTGTTCAATATATTGATACGTAACAAAATTTCAGTAGTTTTGATACTTCAGTCTGACTCGTATAGCAAAATTATTTGACCGCATCAACTTAAACTGACAATTTTAGCACATAATTATGTAAATCTATATAGCCGCATAATAATTCAGTAATAATTTTATGTCAAGAATGAATGTTTTATACATTTATACAAATGACAGCAATATTGGAACATAATGTGAATACAAAATTTTGTCTATATAAATCTAGATTGCCAGTATGTCCTCTTTTTAATGAAAATATTGTCTCGCAACAAAATTTCAGTAGTTTTGATACCTCAGGCTGACTCCTATAACAAAATTATTTGACCGCATCAACCAAAACTGACCATATTTGCACTTTATTTTGTAAATCTATATTGCCGCATAGTAGATCAGCAACGATTTTTATGTCAGGATTCAATGTATAATACAAATGACAGCAATATTGGAACACAACAACTACAAATTTTTCTCCGCATAAATTTAGAGTGCCAGCATGTCCTCCTTTTGTTCAATATCTTGATACGTAACAAAATTTCAGTAGTTATGATACCCCAGGTTGACTCGTATAGTAAAATTATTTGACCGCATTAACTTATACTGACCATATTTGCACTTTATCATGTAAATCTTTATAGCCGCATAATAATTCAGTAATATTTTTATGTCAGGATTTAATGTTTAATACAAATGACAGTAATATTGGAAAACAATGAATACAAAATTTTTACCGCATAAATTTAGAGTGCCAGCATGTCCTCCTTTTGTTCAATATATTGATACGTAACAAAATTTCAGTAGTTTTGATACCCCAGGCTGACTGGTATAGCAAAATTATTTGACTGTTTCAACCAAAACTTACCATATTTGCAATTTATCATGTAAACCTATATAGCTGCATAATAGTTCAGTAATATTTTATGTCAGGATGTATTGTATAATACAAATGACAGCAATATTGGAACATAATGTGAATACAAAATTTTGTCTGTATAAATCTAGATTGCCAGCATGTCCTCTTTTTCATCAAAATATTGTCTCGCAACAAAATTTCAGTAGTTTTGATACCTCAGTCTGACTCGTATAGCCAAATTATTTGACCGCATCAAATTAAACTGACAATATTAGCACATAATTATGTAAATCTATATAGCCGCATAATAATTCAGTAATAATTTTATGTCAAGAATAAATGTTTTATACATTTATACAAATGACAGCAATATTGGAACATAATATGAATACAAAATATTGTCTATATAAAACTAGATTGCCAGTATGTCCTCTTTTTAATGAAAATATTGTCTCGCAACAAAATTTCAGTAGTTTTGATACCTCAGGCTGACTCCTATAACAAAATTATTTGACCGCATCAACCATAACTGACCATATTTGCACTTTATTTTGTAAATCTATATTGCCGCATAGTAGATCAGCAACGATTTTTATGTCAGGATTCAATGTATAATACAAATGACAGCAATATTGGAACACAACAACTACAAATTTTTCTCCGCATAAATTAAGAGTGCCAGCATGTCCTCCTTTTGTTCAATATATTGATACGTAACAAAATTTCAGTAGTTATGATACCCCAGGTTGACTCGTATAGCAAAATTATTTGACCGCATTAACTTAAACTGACCATATTAGCACATTATTATGTAAATCTATATAGCCGCATAATAATTCAGTAATAATTTTATGTCAAGAATGAATGTTTTATACAAATGACAGCAATATTGGAACATAATGTGAATACAAAATTTTGTCAGTATCAATCTAGATTGCCAGCATGTCCTCTTTGTAATCAAAATATTGTCTCGCAACAAAATTTCAGTAGTTTTGATACCTCAGGCTGACTCCTATAACAAAATTATTTGACCGTATCAATCAAAAACTGACCACATTTGTACTTTATTTTGTAAATCTTTATAGCATGATATAGCCGCATTGTAAATCAGCAACTATTTTTATGTCAGGATTTAATGTATAATACAAATGACAGCAATATTGGAACACAACAACTACAAATTTTTGTCCCCATAAATTTAGAGTGCCAGCATGTCCTCCTTTTGTTCAATATATTGATACGTAACAAAATTTCAGTAGTTTTGATACCCCAGGCTGACTCGTATAGCAAAATTATTTGACCGTATCAACCAAAACTTACCATATTTGCACTTTATCATGTAAATCTATATAGCCGCATAATAATTCAGTAATAATTTATGTCAGGATGTATTGTATAATACAAGTGACAGCAATATTGGAACATAATATGAATGCAAAATTTTGTCCGTATAAATCTAGATTGCCAGCATGTCCTCTTTTTAATCAAAATATTGTCTCGCAACAAAATTTCAGTAGTTTTGATACCTCAGGCTGACTCCTATAACAAAATTATATGATCGCATCAACCAAAAACTGACCATATTTGCACTTTATTTTGTAAATCTATATAGCCACATTGTAAATCAGCAACTATTTTTATGTCAGGATTTAATGTATACTAGTAATACAAATGACAGCAATATTGGAACACAACAACTACAAATTTTTGTCCGCATAAATTTAGAGTGCCAGCATGTCCTCCTTTTGTTCAATATACATGATATATTGATACGTAACTAAATTTCAGTAGTTTTGATACCCCAGGCTGACTTGTATAGCAAAATTATTAGACCGTATCAATCAAAACTGACCATATTTGCACTTTATCATGTAAATCTTTATAGCCGTATAATAATTCAGTAATATTTTTATGTCAGGATTTAATGTTTAATACAAATGACAGCAATATTGGAAAACAATGAATACAAAATTTGGTCTGCATAAATTTAGAGTGCCAGCATGTCCTCCAGTTGTTCAATATATTGATATGTAACACAATTTCAGTACTTTTGATACCTCAGGCTGACTGGTATAGCAAAATTTTTTGACCGTATCAACTAAAACTGACCATATTTGCACTTTAGTATGTAAATCTATTTGGCTGCATTATATTTAATCAGAAGTTTTTTATGTCCGGATGTATTGTATTATCATACAAATGAAAGCAATATTTGAAAACAATGAATGCAATATCTTTTCCGCATCAATTTAGATTGTCAGCATTTCATCTCTGTATTCATAATATTAGACCATCACTTAAGTTAGTAGTTCAGGATGGTGTGTATAACAAAACTATTTGACAGCATCATCCAACACTGACCTGTCTGATTTCATTTTTACTTTATGATGAAAAGTATAAGAAGTTCTCTTCTGGGAATAGTATACTGTTAGTACATTAAGTCGGTTGATTGATTTTGTTTGTAGCTAAACCTCAAGTGCAACTATTTCATTCATGTGCACGAGTATTTTTTTTTTTTGGAAGTCCCATATCATCATTTTAAATCGGTAAAGACAAATCTGACGAAATTGACTAGATCGTTCATAATTATTCAACACCTTATGTGTCCGGACACTGTACAATTTTCGTTAGAATATTTTGTCGAAAACAGAATCGTAAATCCAAGGCAAACAAGGTGAATTACGATGAAATATCCATGTAATGCATAAAGTTTAATTAAGGAAGAGACTGTAAAAACGGAGAACGAAGCAACGTCGACAATGATGTCGATATCCCATGACATAAAAATATTGTTCCGATGCGTTGGATAACCTTTCTATCCGACTTCTAATTAAATAAAAACTTTCTTTTCTGTAATGATAGCTGTATGTGATCACAAGTGTGTAATTTTATCGCCATTGTTTAATGTATATAAGAATATGAAATGAAAAAAAGATTTTTTTTTAATGTGTATAATATCGATAGAGTCTAACGAGTAAATAAATTTGCTATACTGGGAAAAAAGAACAATGCAATTATTGTTTACATATTAAAATCAAAAGTCTTAAACACGGTAATCTGTCACAAGCAGACCTGTTCCCAGGTCTGGTCAATAGTAGACTTGTCCACAGGTCTGGTCAGGAGCAGACCTGTCCACAGGTCTGGTCTGGAGCAGACCTGTCCACAGGTCTGGTCTGGGGCAGACCTGTCCTCAGGTCTGGTCTGGGGCAGACCTGTCCTCAGAACTGGTCAAAAGCAGACTTGTCTACAGGTCTGGTCTGGAGCAGACCTGTCAATAGGTCTGCAGCAGTCATAAAAAAGCAGACCGTAGGTTTGGTCTACCAACGACAAAGTTAACTTGCTTGTCTGGTTAAAATTTCCCAAGTTAACTTGAAAAGCAGTCAACAAGTCTGCTCAAAGTTAACTTTTGTACAGGTTAGGACCGCACCCATCTGTAGCTACTTATCTTTGAAATTGATTTCAAAATTCGTTTTACAGTAAAGGTTATTTGTTCTCACCTTTATATATATTATAGAATAATGGACAATCTAACAGATACATTAATGGACGAGAATGAAGCAGTCGATTTAAGCGACGATGATATTTATAAAAGTTCTGATGACATAATACATATTGAAAACCAGGAATGTATGCCCGTCCTGATGGATGAAGAGGTTTATCAAAACAGATTTAAACTGGCTATTGTATTAGCGCTTTTCATTATGCTCATTATTTCAATAACTACGATGACATTTGTTACAAATGACGACTTCGATGGAATTTCGACAGGAGATTCAGGTAAATGGAAAACATGATGTGAAAATCTCAACTTCCCGATCGCTCTTATGCATCGTCCAATAAAAATATAGTCCCGCTGGTAATTTTATAACTGGAGACATTGGCATCGTAAACAATTGATAAATTAAGACAAAGAACCAAAATATCGAATTCCCCAGTCTTTAACCGGAAGAAAAACTTTAAGTTTCTAATGGTTGCAGTTGAGGTCAATGTCAGAAAATGGTTAAAGCCAGAGGAACAAAAACTCGACACTTTATCAAAAAAAGATACCAAAAAAAAAGCATTTACAAAAATACTGAACTACAAGGTAAATTCATAAAGGGGGAAACCTTACAAAATCAACGTTAGGCTTTACCAACGGACGGAACGAATAAGAACAACTGTCATATTCATGCTTTGGTAAAGAATTTACCTAAGAAAATGGTGAGATAAACCTGGTTCAATAATAAACCTCCCACTTGTATGATAGTTGTTAACTGTTTCGTTACATTGGCAAGATTGGATGAGCAACCCTAACAGACATAATTGGTTAACGTGATTATTGTAAGTAACATACGAAGCCGTTCGGTCTTGTTTTCATAAGCGCATTCAAATATACGATTACAATGAGCACATGGATGTCTGAACCTTTCGAGAAGCGCGATGTTGTGCTTGATTTATCATATCTTGGCGACAAATATTATGTTAATCCAGCAAACAAAGCTACAAAAAATTGGAAATGTTTTCTTTTTTTTTTTAACTAATAATAAATCTTACTTTGTGAAGACCCAAACTGATTTATATAAAAAAATACTCCGGAATGCCGTCATTCTAATGTTGGACCTTTTGATCGACAATATATTGTTGAGTTTTGTGGATTGATATTTTAGCAAAAAGTCGGTATTTGTATGGATACTAATTGTGACCACAACTGGTCGACTTTTGTTTTCTACCCATTTGAATTAGAATTGATACAGAACCTTTTCAAAGACAACAAGTAACATCATGCAAAAATTCTCAAATTTCTCTTTCAGACATGCTGAGGATATTGATTTTATAACATTTTCTCGAATGCTTACATATCATATATCACAGTGAACATGAAATTAAGGATACTACCGAAAGAAGAAGGTCTGCGTTATATCGTTTTTTTTTCCTCAATATTGACACAGATTGACTACTTTTAACTAGAATCTATGACAAACGTGATGATTTCAATTTTCCAATTGTAAACCTCTAATTTCCCCGCAGTAACATACTCTCTACTCCATCGTATAGCGTTTACATCTCTCTGCATACATTACGATTGATATAAAAAGAGGAAGGTGTGGTACAATTGCCAATGAGACAACTGTCCAAAGGATACCAAATGACATAGAATTTAAGAGCTATAGGTCATCGATCTTACAATCTTTACCGCATAATAAGCTGAGAAAGGCCCCGAAATGAAAAATGTAAAAAAACGGCCTGATTTATGTACAAAACAATTAACGAAAAACAAATATTATATACAGAAACAAACGACACCACTGAATTACAGACTCCTGACTCAAAACAGGCACAACAGAATGTGGCGGGGTTTTGCATGTTTGTTGGCGCCAAAACCTCCACCTAACCCAGGACAGTGGTGTTACAGAACAGCATAAGAACAAAATATAAAAATAGGGGTTTAACTCTTTAGATCGGTGCATGTACACTCTTTGCGGCCTTTATTTATTATAGGGGTGTTTGCTCCTTACACGAAAACTGGTCCAAAATCGTTATGGAAAAGAACAAATAAAATACACTACATACGTTCTACGGTCACCATCACGAATTTGGTTGATATATAGGATGTGTCGGTTTCTCAACTCACTAGCGACATGTTTTCGCGGTCTTTAGATAAAAATATAGTCGTCTGATCTGTAATTTATCCGATAGTGTCATATGCTCGATTAAGAAACTTTGAATGAGTGTAAATCCGCATGACGGGTGATGAATGAATCGAGGAAGACGCTTGCCCAGTCGACGCTCCCGGTCCCGCTACTTTGGAGTTCCTGTAATTCCGTCAGTTTTTGTTGGTCACCTTAATTTTTCTAATGTTGATCATCTGTTTAAACAAATGTTACAAATATATTGACTATCAAACATCCAGTGTTGTAATGTTGTCAGTTTCAGTGAACAATGTCTCGATTCAAAGTGGTTTTTTAAAAAGTAAGATTTGTCCCTTCCTAAAACAAGATATATGTGTAACCGTACAGGCTGTTCTGTTTTCTTCACTCAAAGTTTTCATCATTCTTGTGATCTGTCTCTGAATTTAGAATGATAAAAGTTAGTGTAAAGAGTAGAGAAGTTAAATGTTTTATACTATTGTAGGAGGGGAGGGGCTTTGATTATAAGCACTCAAACAGATGTTTTCAGTTTGTTAGCGTCTACACCTTAGTATGTATTTATTAGTAACTCTGAAGCCCAGTTTTGATTGGTGTTTAAATAGATATCAACTATTTGAAAAGAGGTCTGTTCCCCTTATTGTACTTACTAAGAACTTTGTATTCCTGCGTTAATCTGATTGCTTCAAAAACATATTGAAATGATGGGCTTTTTTCCAATACGAAATCAAAAGAGCCAATTAGAATAATTGTGAATCTACTTAATGTAATGGATTTATGAATAACATGTGGATTAAAAACATCAAATTATAAGGGTACATACAATCAAAATCATTTCCTTCTGTGATAGTATTACAGATTGTGATATAACAATATTTTCCAAGGTTTTCCTAATCCTCAACAACATTTCTTTCAAAACCAAGCGTTAAATATTTTGATAACTCAACGAAAAAATTTGTATGTACAAAACCTTTTAAAAATGTGTCTCTAAACCGAAAATTCGTCTTCTTTTCCTCTAGTAGTGTGTTGTTCTTTCATCGAAATATGAAGTTTATATATCCTTTCTTGATTTTTTGGCATTGTTTTTTTTTATTGTGTAACAGTTAGTTTGATCTGTTTATCAAATTTAAGTAAATTAATGAGACTAGAAGTTGATAATTTCGCCACAAAGACTGAACTACATAGAACGTTATCAATTTAATCTTAAAGACACGGGAGACGGTTATGATAACAGTAGTTGGGATCAACTTTTCTTAAATTAAAATCAAGTTATAATAACTGCTTTAGATAAAATATAGATTGAACCGAGTATAGAACAGAAAAAATAGATGAATATTGTTTATGCTGTATAAATGTTTAAGGTTGCACTTTGTTAATACAGCAGATTCTCAAAGCACATGAGTTCAACTCCGGTATTTTATTGGGTTCATGTGCAGATCTTTAGCTTTTTTTAAATTGTTTGAGGACTGTTTTGGCAATTGTTTTTTTCCCGTTTTATTCGAATTTATAATTTTGATAGTCACTTTGTATCTGTGTATCCCAAGCCTTCTTTTAATCAAAATGGTTATCGATGTATTTAAAATGTTGAAGTTTTAGCTTAATGGTGAAATGTGAGAATGAAGGAATAATGTGCATCAATTCATGAAACAAAATCCAACACGCATTTAGCAAACCAAAGCACATGAACCGCGATTTAGTGATAAAGTAGACTCAGATAAAAGGTTTTCAACAAAGAGCAAAAGTTGACGCCATAATCCACGTTCAAGACGACTCCAGTACCGTTTAGGGCGCAAGTATTTGCTATATGTCTTAAATTACTTTTTTGGATTATTATCGACATTCTGGTAATCTAATTCTGAAGATAGAATTTTTTTTTTTAGAAATTCCACGTTGCTCTTCACCGTTTCATGGAGACATTTCTAGACTTTCAAGACAATTGGAAAACATTTCCGTGTTATTGGTGCATGAGCGAGTTTCAGTTTATTCATATGGGAAAAACATAAAGCAACAAAGGAAGACACCAAAACATATATGTGATCAACTACATGGTGAATTTGAAAGACTTAAGGGAGAGGCTCAGCAATTAAATTGCCTGAAAGGTAAACTACTATCAGGGATTAAAGAGATGCGGGAGATATCAAAGGGATACTCAAACTCATATGTCGATTACAAACTGACAACGCCATGTTAATAATCAAAACACGACCAAAAGACAAACACCAATATACAGATTATTAAGGGGTCAGCAACACGAATCCCACCAAAATAGGGGTGATTGCAACTACTCCGGAGGAATAAGCAGATGCTGCTCCACACGTGGCACCCGTCGTTACAACAACACAAATATATCTGTTGTGAAGCAGAGATTTTTATAACAATCAAACAACAAATGATGACGTTCGTAAAATATTCGAAGAGAACACTTCAACTTCACAAGTAAAAATTCTTAATTTTATATCTTTCTAGTAAGCAGTAATCCTCTAAGAAGAAATCACTTTAGGAAATGCAAGATGATTGAAGTGGTTAATTTTTTCCTTGATAACATTTATAAACGTTTCGGCAATAAAGTGTATTAACAGGTTGTAAGTATCCCTAACGGCACCAATTGCGCCCCTTTGACTGCAGACTGGTTTTGTACTGTTATGAATCCCAGTTTATTACTAGACTCAGTAAAGACCCGTCTAAATTGCATTTAATTGATAAATTCAACAATACGTATCATTATCTTGAAGACATTTTTTCGTTAAATAATCAAGAATTTTTTTAAATATACTGCCGAAATTTACCCAAAGGAACTTACTTTAGATAAATCAAATATAAACGGTAATAACTCTCTGTTCCTAGATTTAAATATTTCAGTTTTACACGGGAAACTCTACACTAAAATTCACGACAAAAGGGACGATTTTTCTTTGCCTATTGTTAATATTCCTTTTTTGGATTGCAATGTTCCTTTGGCATCTTACGATGTTTATATATCACAACTTGTTCGCAATGCTCGTGTCTGTAGTGATGTTTTGAATTTCAATGAACGTAATCTATGTATTTCTGGTAAATTATTAAGATAGAGATTTCGTTACCACAAAATACTTAAAACCTTTACTAAATTCTTCCATAGATACAAATATTTGGTTTGTAAGTTTAGCTGTACCTGTAGAAAACTTATTTCAAACTGGATAGCACATCCTAATTTTAACGGAGGTGTTGTTAACCGAGCCCGGAAATTAGATACAATACGGGTAAACCAATGGATACTTTAAATAAACTTATTCTAAAATGTAACCAATTCAAAACTGTAATTAGATCATTAAATATTGTTTTTATTGGTATAAATATTGATTTAGTTATCCGTTAATTAAAACAATATAATATTTGTGTTATATAATAAAAAAACAAAGGATATGGGGTATTCATCCATGACACAAAATCAGTAAATGCACAACAAAAAAACATACAAAAAGCAAAGGAACAGCGCTTTTATTGCTGTTCTTCTTCTCAAAGTCACAGTGAGACCTCAACACGGAGCTAATATATACATATGTAATTCACGGTTCTACAATCTGTCGATACCTGTATTTTGACCTTGCGCAATGTCATGCTTTTTTATAGTTTGTTCATATTTTGTACTGTTACACCACTATCCCAGGTTTTAGGGAGTTTTGGGCGCCCGCTAAAACGTTCTGTATGTGCCTGTCCCAAGTCAGCAACCTGTAATTCAATGGTTGTCGTTTGTTGCTGTATATCATATTTGTATGTCGTTCATTGTTTTCTACATATATTAGACCGTTGGTTTTCCCGTTTGAATTGTTTTACATTTGTTATCTCGGGGCCTTCATAGCTGACTATGCGGTATGGGTTTTGCTCATTTTTGAAGGTCATACGGTGAGCTATAGTTGTTTACTTCTATGTCATTTAGTATCTGGTGGAGAGTCGTCTCATTGGCAATTATACATCATCTTTTTATTTTTATAAGCTCTAGAATATCGTATTAACTGGGAGATATAAACTGCATATGCAGGTTCTGCTGGTATGTTGCTATATAAAAATGAAAAGTTTAAAATAAGGAAGCTGACATCATCCCATTTGTCGTAAAGGTTGTTCTCAACCAACCGTCATTGTTAATTTATAGATAGTCAAGATATAAGGCATTCCACCTATTCACAACATTTAAAAAAAAATCTTTTCTGTAAGATTGTTTTTTGTATGTTATATACATATGTATAACTACTACATTTGTTGTAATGTCATTTATTTTTATATTAAAATGTAAATTTAATAAATCAAAATAAAGCATATTATACTTTGTTTAGACTATATTTATAATATGTTTGAAAATTATAATACATGTAGTATTGTAATTATTCCGCTCATTCTCGGCGCTAAGATTTGCAAGTCAAATATTGTTTTCTTGTTTTATTTTCTGTTTAGTGAATTTTGTTCAGTTCAATCAAGTTTTGAAATTTTTTAACTTTAAAACCAAAACATTAAAGCATATCAAAAATTTGAAAATATATCAAAAACTGAAGCATCAAACAATGAATCACAAAAGACGTTTGAAAAATGATTTTCTCACTATATACATGTAAAACAAAAAAGCCCGAAAATGGCAGTAAGTCAAATAGCATATTTTAAATCATGTAAATGGTGGACAGGAAATGTCGCAACTGTTGTTATAAATGGTTTTGCTTGATATTTTTAAAACGTTTACCTGTGTGTGGGTTTGCGCATTTCCATGTCTTACGTCGTTTGTGTCAGCAATGCATTGTCTATATATGTTTGACCTTTGAATCGTTCCATTTTCATTATTGTAGATACCACAGACACAATCGAAACAGGTACAGATACACACACGCTACAACAGCGGAGAAATATTCATTTTCCCACTCTTTCGTCAAGTCATTACAGATTGGCCTATGGGAACCGATGTTTAACTGGACATACAGATTACATTGATGTTATTTTCAAACTAAGTCTATTCCATCCAAATATATCTGACAATGGCACGCTATTGTTTGAATTTGGACTTTCAACCTCTGTAGAATATATGGTAAAACACGTTTATGATTATCAAATGTTAACAGTGAAAGCTTTTAGATGTAAAGATAAATTTGGAATTTGTCTAGAGGTCTCTGATGAAATTTCGTCAAAGATTGATGTCAGTATTTTAAAACAAACATCAGAATGGACCCAAGGACAAATCACCATGGGACTTCAAAGCTCACGGCTCATGCTCATGTCAGAAAATCAGAATATATACGTAGGAAGTAAACTTAATGTGTCACATGGTTTGCAATTGTGGCCAGTATTTGGAATATACAATTCACATTTAATAAATATGTCATTTGCAATTCATTCAAAAGACAGCATTAGTTTCAACAGAACCAGTTTGGATCCACATCTGTTCATCTCTGATGATAACAATACAATTTCAAATTGGCATTTACAATTCGAAAAGGATTATTTTTCTAGTTTCGAAATTGTTTATATGTATTTTAAAGATGAATTATTTTTCACAATGACCCTTTTGATATATTTGGCAGATGCTTGTAATGCCTCTGAAATGTATCTAGAGTAGATCATATGATTTTTTGGGTCTTTATTTCTTTTATTATTCTTCTTTTTAATGACTTGATCGATATTGTATCATTATCAAAAGATTATGTAAAAGTAAACGGAAGTTTACGAGCTCTTCGTGTACACATGTTAAGCGTTTTAACGCTTTTTAATTGGAGTTCTTTATTATATATAATACTGCCTGTCTATGACTAAGTCTTTATTATACTAAATCAAAGCATATGCTATGTGTTTACATATAAAACGATACATATATGCGAAAACGCGAGCCATACATGTATAAAAGACTCCTACGGTAGCCTATGTTACCATACTAACATAGCATCTGTTCTGTTGGTGACTATTTTCCCTTTCCATTTAGGATACAGCAATCTAAATTTGTGTATTCTTTCATATGAACCAGATAAAAAGTGTCTAAAATTTGTATAATCTGTAGAGTCGTTATCAGTTGCATTGAGACTTGAAAACAATTTATCATTAGCAGGCTAAATATAAAACGTTTTAAACAGTTCTGACTTTTAAAATTTAATTTCAACATTGTTCAATTCAAATTTTGAAAATGATTATTAAAAAAAAATGTACATGAAGTGCATTCGAAACACATTCACTAGCAACGCTCCAAGTAGAAAAAAAATGAAACCCAATGATCATCAGTAGATTGATGTGAGTGTTCAACAGCCATTTTGATTTTACCAATTTGAAAAGTCTGAACCTAAACCGTTGTCTTTTTAATAGTTAAAGATACTTTTCAGATACTGTAAATCTGGAAATTTTCGCGCAGTCTTTATTTCGCTATTTACCAACGGAATCTTAATTCGCACCGTTATGAATTCGCGGTTTGTAGGAGGCCTGTACACAATTTAAGAAAATGATTTTAAAACGGCACCGTTGTACATGTATCGTAAAGCAAGTGCTGGAAATCAATCAAAAAACCTTTTTATCTAAACAAAGTGAACATTTTTCGTCGTTCATTGATGTACATGTATATTTCAAGTTTTTTGTGAATTGACTTATATTAAGTAAAAGTAAACCGCTTAATTTATGTTTATGTAAAAACACATACACTATTAACATAAAAGAATGCTTTCAAACTAGTAAGATCAAATTAGAAGCTGCGACGATCACGGCTTATTAATCAAATATTTTGATTTTATTAATTATTGCAGATCTAATGTGATAATCATTTTAAAAAATGATTGAAGATGTCATTTATCTAATTGTCACGAGTGATGTTTATATAACGATATCAATAATTTCCAGTTCCTTAAAATAGGTTTCATATTAATTTGACTGTCACGAGCTAAAGGTTGTGGTTTCTAACACTGCCTTTCATTTAGAAATAAAATTTTAATTTGTGTTCTATGTTGTGTTTTGTGTACTGTTGTTTGTCTGTTTGTCTTTTTTAGTCCCCTACCGACGAAGTCGAAGGGGACTTTAGGTTTGCACTCCGTCCGTCTGTCCGTCTATCCGTCTGTCCATCTGTCAGTCCGGTAAATCAGCTTTCCACACTTTTTTTCTTCGTTCTTGAAGATATTGATTTGATATTTGGTATATAGTTTTATCATGACAAGTTATAGATCAAGTTCGAATTTTGTTCCGGTTTGATGATTTAGTCCAGAGTTATGGACCATAACTCTGGACCATATCTAATGTAAGATTACTATGTTAAACCATATTTCTGTACAAAGGGAGATAACTCATTTTTTTAAAGACATTCTCTGTTAAATTATTTGAAGAATTTTTTGGCAGGTTTGTTTGTTATTTATCTTTTTCAGTCATGGCGTTGTCATTTGTTTTTTCAAATTATGAGTTTGAATGTCCCTTTGGTATCTTTCGCCTCCTTTTTAATTAGTGATATAGATTTATCGTCTGAAAAACTATTGTTATAAATTGGCCCTGTATACATAATCCTCTTGGTATACGTTGATAGATGGTCTTCATTCTTTGAATCAATTCTCGAAATGTTCGCGGAAGTTTTATTTTTGCGTTTCTACTCTTACCGTGAACATATCGAAAACAAAACTGTAGCGAATTTTTTTCTGTTTACAGTAGTTCCAGGCAGTCAATAGAGTGCTGCTCAGTATCTTTTTAGACAATTTAGTGTGTAATTGTTATGAACAGTTAAAACGCAACTACTGCTCGGTATAAACATAGGCTTAACAGTTTATGATCTGTAAGCGAATTGTCGAAATGTACTTAGTTTACCTCAGTGATATGTGACAGTATTAATTATGTACATTCAAAATTTCAAAATTGTTCTTTTCATTTGCGGGAAGATAATATTCTTTTCTTGAGAACAAGACTTTTTTGAGAATATTAGGTAATGGAAAATTTACATTATCAATTTCTGGTTTTAATCTATTGTTTTACTAATAATATTTTGCTTGCTAAAAATTGTGAAAAAATGCATCTTGAGTTGATACTGATCGGCTTATAATCAAAGATCTATTTTGCAAACCACTGACCTGAAATATACTAAATGCAGTTATTTCACATTCCATATCTATTTAATAGCCCCTGTTAATAACCCTCATGATATTTTTTTATTATATTCTATTTAAACTACCAATGTTTTAACTGTTAATAAGATATTTCGATTATTTGCACTCTTATCATACATGTCATAGACTTTTTAATCTTATTTAACTAATATATTCGAATCATTTGTCAAATTTAAACGCATGCTGTATAGTCTTGTTTTCATTCAAACTATATTTCTTATAACAGAACATATTTCTTGATTGTCTTTTGTCATATCTTAATTATTATTGTTGTTTAAGGAATTAGATGGTGTTAGAAGATCTTTGGTGGGTTTCATTTACGTTATTCAGAACCTATAGTTCGTAAACGATCGGAGAATATCATATTATATTAACAAATGTCTAATGTTTAAGATTTATCATATGAGCTGCGTCGGATAGAAATCAACCTTATGCAAAAAAATATCAATACAACTGGAAACCTATTTCGGGTTGAAAACATCTCTATGCAATACCTGTAACTGTTTGAAAATTGAGTAGTTATGAGAACTTATTTGAATTTGTCCACGTATCAAGACGTGAGAAACAGTTGAATACATTGTTAAATTATTCCCTACTTCATAAATTAGGTGTTGTAGACATCCTATACTAGTTCAAGATGATTAGAAGTGCGAAGTATATCATTGACCTGTCCAATGACAAAGAAGATTAGATCAGTTGATGATACATGCTGAGCAAGTTTACTGATCAAAATGACGAGGATTGATAACATACTAACCATGTTTACTTATTAATAAATTTGAAACAGTTGAGATCACCCAGGCCGAGAACACTGATGCTGATGATTACAAATATTTAGTACACCCTGAACTTCTTAATTGATCAAGATGAAATTGAGGGTTCAGTTCATCTTGCATTAAGCCACTGACTGAATTAATCTATTGATAAAATTGATGAAAACAAACCTGTATATCCTGAACTAAAGAACTAGCTTACTGATAAAGGTGATTGGAAAGTTTGATTACACCTTAAACTAGTCAACTAGTCCAATGATCACGATGCGCGAGTTGAATAGTAGAGTTTTCCACTTATAAAAATGATTGGAAGGGTTGTATGCAGCCTTTATTAATACACTGATCAAGATATTTCGAAGGGTTTAAAATATCCTCAGCTAACCCAATGCTCGCAATAATTAGAAGGAAGATTACGTCATGAACTAGCTTACATATTACGGTGATTTTAAGTTTCAATTTGGTTATTCTTTTTTCTCCTTCTTGCTTCATATAGCTCCTTACGTTTATATGTACTGATATATGTCTGGATTGGGTTTGAGCGTTCGTGACAGTTCATCATGAAAAGTGCTTTGGACGGACAGAGTTCATGAGGTGTTATTTTCATTTACTATTTCTGGAGAGATACCACTGGTGGTGGACTGTAAGTCCCCCAAGGGCATCATCAACCCAGTTATCAATGCTTCAGTAATGCAATAATTTCTACGATATTATTCTAAAACTAACCGTTGATGATTAATAAAATGCAAAGAAATTAAGGTCCCAACTCCTTCAGATAATTTGACCTCAATCGAATTTGGTTATTCATTTAAGGTCCACTTTGGTCATATAACTCGTTACCTTTCTACTTATGGATGCAACCCTGGCTTTCAGAATGTTTGGATATGTGCTTTCCTGCTGAGTTAAAATCCAGAATAGCTCTTCGGATGCATAAAATTTATTAAGTGTTATCTTTTTTTAGAGCACTGGGTTGATATCACTGCTGGTAGACTATTAGTACCCAAGGTTATCATAAGCTAAGTAGTAAGTGCTGCGTTACAGACATGATTTATAGCATACATGTTTTTTTTCAAAATTTCCCAGTTGATAAAGTAAGAAATTACTAAGAAACTAAGATTCCAACTCTCTAAGAAAATATAATCTTGGCTAAATTAGATATTTTTTTTATTTGCCCTGTTCGTCATATATAGCTGCAAACGTTTCTACATATTTAATCATTCATGGCTTTCAAACGTTTGAGTCTGAGTGTTCCTTAGAAAGGTAAATCTAGAAAAGCTCTTTTAACGCACGAAATTAATAAACTATTATCAATTTCTGGATCGATACCACGGCTGGTGGACTATCGCTTGGTCTCTGGTGAAGAGTTGTCTCATTTGAAATCATACCACATCATCCTTTTTCTATATCATTCCCCGGAGGTATCAACAGCTCAGTGGTCAGTGCTTCGGTACTAATATTAATTATAATAGATGTGTTTCTAACTTTTCAAGTTGAAACTTTATAGCGTGTTATTGTTATTGAGTTAATTCTGAAACTTATCAACTGATCAAGATGATTGGAAGGTTTGAGGTCGTCCTGTTATAATCTACTTAGCACGATGATAGAAAAGGTTCAGTGCATCATGAACTAGTGAAAGATAGTTCAGAAGGTTCAGTGCATCCTGTACTAGTGAAAAATAATTCAGAAGGTTCAGTGCATCCTGAACTAGTTATCAGATTTAGATTTAGATTGTGGAATGAAAAGTACATCATGCATGAACTTGGTCGACATGATAGAAAGGTTGTGAACATCATTGACGAGGGAAATAGCACACTAAAAACAAAATTAACATCGTTCAGTACAACCTAAACTTGTTCACTTATCAATATAATTGAAAAGCGGGTTAAATCCCAATAACTTGATAGTCCACTGATTTACATAATTGGAAGGGCGCCACTAGAAATGACTGGAAGGGTCAAGTAAATCCTTTGATCATTGGTAAACATGACATGAATGATTGAATAAATCCCGAACTTGTTTGATAATAAAGATATTACGAAGGGTAGAGAAAAAAATCTTGAATCTTGGAATGTTGAGTACTCCTGAACTAGTGAACTAGTCCTATAATCAAGATGATTGCAAGGGTTGATTATTTATTGAATTATTCCACAGATCAAGATGATTGGAAAGATTTCTGTTATATTTAACTTAACTTATCAAAATGATTGAAGAGGTTGAGTACGTCTCAAAACAATCCGCTTATCAAGATGATTTGAACATTTAGGTGCGTTCCATGTATATCCTGAATTAGTTCAGTGATTAAGATATAATAACTTTTAGGGTTATGTACATCCTGAACTTGTCCTACGGATCAGATGATTCGAATGGTTGTGTAAATCATAAGCTTATCAATTGAACAAAATTAATTGAATGGTTGATTAATCATAAAGTAGTCTACTAATAAAGATGACTGGAAGTGTTGAAATACTTACCTGATTAGTCTGGGGAAATTGATTCACACGGTTAAGTAAATCTTCAAAAACGTTCACTGACAAAAGTGATTCGAAATGTGGAAAATATCTTGAACTAGTTTGCTGATCAAGATAAATGAAAGGTTGATAAAATCTTCAATTACTGTGGATTCATTATTATTCGTGGGATACGAATGTTTGCTGAGTTTGTATGGGGTAAAGATTACCCATGAATTTAGATATTCAACAAAGTGCAGATTTTGTACAGACGTGTGTGCTTGAAAACCACGACAACAGCTACTGTATCACCTTACTAAATGTTGATATGTAAATCTGTTCCACATATTTAGCGAACAGAATAAAATCTCATCTAAACACATTACTAGTAAACTCTCTTGTGTTTTATTGAAGGTAGATACGTAGGGGAATGAACAAGATATATATTTTGAAAAAAATGAGGAAGAAATTATGCTAGGACTTTTCATTTTAGGGTTGACACCAGAAGTATGGGTATTATTGTTGTTTTCAGACAGCTATCATTGAAGTGTGATTTTCCTTCATTTTTTGTCTGTACATTTATCAAATTGGAATAGAGCGATGTATGAGTCTGGTTGTCTTCTGTTTCGTGTTTGAATTAAGGTATGTCAGAACTGACATTGAATAAACAATAAGTTTACTATACATTTCACTTAGGTTCCTTATTTTTGACTGATTATAATTATATGAAAATACATTAAAAGAATGACGAAAGATAACAAAGGGACATTCAAAGTCGGAAACAAACTGACAACGCCACGGCAAAAACCGAGAAAAGACCAAAAGACAATATACAAAACACACCATAGAACACGTGTGCAACAGGCTCAGGAGCCTGTAATTCAGTGGTTGTCGTTTGTTGCTGTGTATAATATTTGTTTTTCGTTCATTATTTTGAACATAAATTAGGCCGTTAGTTTTCTCGTTTGAATTGTTTGACATTTGTCATTTCGGGGCCTTTTATAGCTGACTATGCGGTATGGGTTATGCTCATTGTTGAAGGCCGTACGATGACCTATAGTTGTTAATTTCTGTGTCATTTGGTCTCTTGTGGAGAATTGTCTCATTGGCAATCATACTACATCTTCTTTTTTTTTATAAGATACTGTACAGATGTTCTGGGAAGATCTGAAAGAGTTTGCTGCTATTACATTCAATTTCTCATTTGAAAAAGGGGATTTAACTATTTAACAAAACATTGGTTATTTTCCTTCTACGTAAGAGAATGACCCTCTCTCTCTCTAGATAACTATAGGCCAATTACATTATTAAATGTAGATACAAAGATAGTTGCTCAGTCACTTGTACAAAGAATTAATAAAATACTACCACACATTATTCATGGGGTTCAAATCGGGTATGTTAAAAATAGATATATAGGATATAATATTAGACTAATTCATGATATCATTGATTTTGCAGAAAAAGTTAAAATAGAGAAAGCTTAACTATACTTAGATTTTTCAAAAGCTTTTGATTCTTTGGAGTGGGACTTTAAGTTTTTAGCTTAACAGGATATTGGGTTCAAAAATTCAATGTTGAAATGGATAAAAAAGTTCTATATACATGTACTGATAATGAAAGCTCAGTATTTAACAATGTTTGGATTTTAAAACCTTAAAACATTTTCGCGGGATTAGGCAAGGGTGTCCATACAGTGCAATAATTTTTGTAATTGCCGTTAAAATCTTAGCGTGTAGAATCAGACAAGACCATGGCCTCAAAGGCTTTGAAATTAAACTTGATGGAAAAACTCACACATTAAAAATAGTCTATTAGCAGATGATACCAATCTTTTTCTTAAAACAAAAGAAGATATTTCGAAGGCTCTTAGTATGATTGAAACATTCGGAACATTGTCAGGGTTAAAATCAAACATATCTAAAAATGAGGGTGTTTGATTTGGGAACACAAACACTGAAAAAATAAATATGTAAATATCAAATGGACAAATATACCTGTTAAAAGCATAGGTATATATTTTGGTTCAACTAAAAAAGAGTGTCAAAAATTAAATGCTGAAAAACCTTGAGAAACGTCTGCAAAAATTATTCCTAATTGGAAGAAAAGAAACTTAACCATGACAGGGAGGACAACAGTTATCAAATCATTAATCATTCCTAATATAATATTTTTAGCATCTGTCTCGACCATAGATAAAGAGTATTTAGTGTAATTTCTTTACCAGATATAAAATAATTACCAACGTTTTATCTTGTAATATCAAAGTTTGGAATACAAATTAGAATAATGATTCAAAAAATAAACACCTAAATAACTACAGACTAATCTGTCAACAAGTAATTTGGGGGAATCAGTTGATACAATTTCAGAAAAAAAACAATATTATCCGTATCTGGAAAGATAGCAATATAATTTACATAAACGATAACATTGATGAAAATGGAAATACTACAGAAAGTTTTATTAGACAAAAGCTAAATAAAAAGACAAATTTGATTGCTGATTTCTTCATATTAAAAAAAGCTATACCAAAAGAGTGGGTTGATATATTAGCTGAAAACTGTGCAAGAACAACTAATTTTCTAACAGAAAATGTTTTGTATATTTATGACAATTATAACTTCAAACTAAATATTAATAAATTAGAAACAAGTAAACTTTACAAAATATTAATAGAACAAGGCAAAGAAACACTAATTGGCTCCAACAAATGGAAGAGAATATTAAATTTCGAAACATAGAGAACAAAGCTCAAAATATATTAAAATTTGTTCATAACTATTTAAAAGAAAATAAATTGAAAATATTCAGAAGCAAAATCCTACATTTTATTCTTCCAAATCAAAGTTTTATTGAAACAATGGCAATTTTGTCCGAACTAAGACTGTAATCACTGTTTTACAGGAGATTATGAACATTTTTTTTATTACATGCCATTCTTGACAAGTTTTGGGAAGCAATATTTAATCTGTTAGAAAACATTAAACTTGGAAAACACATTTTAACTTTGAAGAATTTTATTTGGGGTTACAAAATAAATGATTGACAATACTACAATAATAATTATTTACTCACAGCTGTGATTATATTTCCATTGCCAAAAAATGCATTATCTGTCTGAATTTAGAACAAAGATAATTATTATATTTTCTGTAGTTAAAGCAGAGTTTAGAAATCGGCTAAGTCTACAAAACAAATAATTTAACACTGAAAGAAAAGTATATTAGAAAAGATATTTAGGTGTATTTGAATTATATGATTTGTTAGTAATGTCAACTTTGTGTATTAATTAGTTGATTATTTAATTTTGTGCATTTATTTAACTTACATTCACATGTACATTGCAATATTTATATAATCTGGCACGATGTATGTTCTGTACAAAAACACAACACAAGAGTACAATGTATGACTATCAATCTTTCAAATTATAACTGACTTACCTGAATAATAATGTAGATAATGATAATGCACAATATATTCCGAAGTTGATTAAAAACAACCGTTAACCGGAAACACAATGGACAATTGATAATAGGTAATAAACCATCCCAATATCGGATGAGCTATGAAATTCCGATAATAACGCCAAATCATATAAAGACATTAAAATAATGACATTATTTATTTATTGATGTCATATTGATTTTTTTGTGAACGGATAACCGTATGCAGTTTATCAACCTGCAGAATCCATGAACTGCTGGTACAAATGAAACGGGGCCCTCACTGAGATAGCTGTCTCAGAGGAGTTATTGTTACAGCGTTTGCAATATTGTTGTTGAATAAATAAAAAAAAGGAGATACTGTACAGGGTACGTTTGTCTCCTTATCAAGTGCAGTTTACATTAAAAAATAACCAGGATACGGACTTGTACTATGGAAATATATAAACTTTTAGTTCATAGGCAAAAGTCATTGTATAAATATAACTGCACGCAGTACACTGTCTTGTTGTTGTTTCATCATTCAAGTATCAAAACCTGTAGTAGTAATCAAGTTATTGGCAAAAGATGCATGTGTCATAAAAGTAAAGCATTTGTCTTGAAATTACAGGTCAAAGTCTAGAAATGTCATTTTGAAAGAACTTTCAGTACCAATAATGTCTCGAACAAGTGCGCTCATAAACCAAATATATAAAACCTAATGCACCAAAACATATAAAAAACAAAGAATTCCAAAAAAAACAGACTTCAAATCAAAGTTGGAAAAGGCAAGTCAAAACACCAAATTGAAATAACATTTAATCGTAATTGGTTTTTCATTGTTAAATAAGAGTTGATCAAATAAAGCACAAAATTTGAGGATGAAATATTTGTTTTAAAAAATTTATCCCAATAACTATTTTTTCTTTTAATTGAGAGAATTTTAAATTACCTGTTTTTGTAGTATCTAATCAGAGCTACCTTTTCTCAATAGGATTTTAGTATCACAGTATGCATTACGAATTATATTGTCAGTTTAGGAATAAATAAAGGCAATAGTAGTATACCGCTGTTCAATAGTCATAAATCGATTTAACTGAAACAAATCCGGGTCACAAACCAAAACTGAGGGAAACACATCAACTATAAGAGGAAACAAAACGGAACAGAAACACTGAACTGCTACAAAAACAAACGCCAACATACATAAAAACGGACTATGTTTGTTTGCATTTGTTTGCACCTGTCCTAAGTCAGGAACCTGATGTTCAGTGGTTGTCGTTTGTTGAAGGCCGTACTTTGACCTATAATGATTTAATTGTGACTTGGATGGAGAGTTGTCTCATTACCCTTACCACATCTTCTTATATCTATGTGATAACAATTGCCATATTCCTGACTTAAGAAAAAATGGTGGGTTGAACCTGGTTTTATGGCTAGCCAAACCTTCCGCTTATATAGCAATGTTAAAAATACCGCTAAAATGACAACATTACGTGACAGGAATAAAGTACAAATAAATGCAAGAACATTCAGGACAGCGAAATACATAAATAAATAATATAATAGTCCATTTCAACATATAAACCACAGAATAACACCTAAAATAATTTACGACAGAACACGACAAAATACGCTAAGAATTTTCGACCCCTTTTAAATTTTTCTGCCCATTTCAAAAGCAAAACATAAGGCCACATATGTAAAGCTTTGAATAATAGATATTTTTGAATCCGTATGATGAATTGTAAGAAAGAATTGAAATCAATTACAAAGGTCGATGACCAACTTACAATGCCATGGCAAAAAACGAAAAACCACACAAGTAACACCCCTTGTGTCGCTCGTGTAATTACAATCTTGGTGTGTCACATTCGAGAAAAAGGGGACTGAATCGATTCAAAAAAGTTAAAAAGGCCAAATAAAGTAAGAGGTCGAAGAGCATTTAGGACCCAAATCTTCGAAAGGTATAGTATTGAACAGCGGTATACTACGATTGCCTTTATAGTCAAATACAGATTAGGTAATCAATTCATGGGGTCGAAAATTCTTAGTATTACGAAAATTTAAGTTTTTTAAACAATTAATTTATAATTATGATCATATCAATAATAATTCATGTACACATAGAAGTGCTGACTACTGGAGGAGGAAAACTCCACCAGCAGTTACATCGACCCAGAGGAGACACCGACTCATCGTATCGGTCAAAATAAAATTATCAGCTACTTATCAAATAATATTAAAATAGGATGTTTCAGTTAAAATCTAAAATAATTTTAAAAGGTAATTATATTTTAATTTTCATAATCCTTAATAACCATTAAAAGCAGCAATTGTCTATCTTTGTCAATGCTCAAATGTAATTATAAAATTTAGTTGACAAGCAGCTATATGTATATTTTTTTTCCAATTCACAAAATATACTTATTAGGCAGTGATGTATATATCGCCCAATTGATACGATATGCCAGGGCTTGCATTTCCTATTATGATGTCCTTAATATAGGGTTGATGCTCACAAGGAAGCGTTTAAACCAAGAGTTCCAATTGGTGAAATTGAAATCATCCCTTCAAACATGTTATGGACGCCATCACAAGTTGATTGACCGTTATGGAATAACTGTTTCACAGATGACGACGGATATGTTCAGATTGTCGTAACTACGATCTCGTCCTCCTTTCCACGAATGTGACCTATCGAATTAGACGTATCGGATTTGTGTTAACATGAGCAACATGACGGGAGCCACATGTGGAACCGGATCTGCTTATCCTTTCAGAGCACCTTAAATCACAACAGGTTATTGTGTATATCGTGTTGCTCATTTTCTAGTTTTCCATGTTTTGTATACTGTTCTCTGTCTTTTGGACCTTTTCTTTTTTTTTCCATGGCGTTGTCATTTTATTTTCGACTTATGAATTTAAATGTCCCTTTGGTATCTTTCGCCTCTCTTTTTTCTAATTTTTTTTTTCGAATAAAAATTCTTCCTTTACTTTCCTTAAATATAAAAACAAGGAGATGATGTATGATTGCCAATGAGACAACTATCCACCAAAGTTCAAATAAAGTGGATATAGGCAATTAAAGGCAACCGTACGGCTTTCAACAATGAGAAAAACCCATACCGTTTAGTCGGCTATAAAAGGCCCCGACATGAAAAATATGAAACAATTCAATTGAGAAAACTAACGGCCTAATTTATAACAAAACGATTAACGAAAAACAAATATGACAGACATGAACCAACGACAACCACTGGGACAGGCACATACAGAATGTGGCGGGGTTAATCAAGTTTGTGAGCGCTTAACATTCCCCCTAATCTGGGACAGTAGTGTAACAGCACAAGATAAGAACAAACCATAAAAATCAGTTGAAAAAGACTCATTAGATCGATACAAAGCAGAAAAACATCAAAAATAAACACAGACTGGACGTGGGAGGGTATTTATCCATCCCTCATCCCAAACAACAAACAGGCCACTAATAGATCTGAGAGCACTCGCAGTTACTGACAGCTAGTTCAAAGCCAATAACAACTAATAAAACAAATCATGTATCTCACACTAAAACATCAATCAGTACACATCCAACATTCAATGGATTTAGTGTAAAGACGTCATTAACAGTCAGATAAAAACATGACCTTGTACAATGCCAAAATGCCAAACGATCGACAGATTGTAGTACCGTTAAAGTGCATATTTGTATAACAAAACTATTAGCAAGATTTTAATTTACTGATAACAAAATCAATATTTATACCAATAAAAACAATATTCAAAGATCCAATTACAGTGTTGAATTGGTAATCTTTTAGAATAAGTTTATTTAAAGGATTGATAAGTTTACCCGGATCGTGTATTAATTTCCGGGCTCTGTAAATGTATGACGTTATTTTCTATCTTAAGCTCTGTAATGCATCCAATCAACCTTAATAAATACATATATATAAAGTTTAATGACACAATGTTGTTGGTGAAAAAAAAAATAAGATTTCCAAGGTGTCCTCTTCTTTATATTTTTTCTTATGCAAAATTATCCTATATTATTGATTTTCTCCTATTCAAAGGTCACTTATGTAACAAAGATGTTCTTAAAGTTAGTAGAAACACTTAAAGCATCAATATTCATAAACTCCCCAGAGATACCAGGATTTAAATTTTGTACTCAAGACGCGCTTTTTGTCTATAAAAGACCCATCAGTGACGCTCAAATAAAAAAAAAGGTATAAAAGGCCAAACAAGTACGTAGTTTAATAGCAATGAGGATTCATAATTCAGAAAGGATTTGCCAAATGTAGCTATGGTAATTTGTTTCTTCGGTAGAAAATCCTTAGCATTTCGAGA
Organism: Mytilus californianus; assembly: GCF_021869535.1. Classification (NCBI taxonomy): domain Eukaryota; kingdom Metazoa; phylum Mollusca; class Bivalvia; order Mytilida; family Mytilidae; genus Mytilus; species Mytilus californianus. The sequence goes on along the minus strand of NW_026262679.1, from coordinate 21,244,068 downwards.
AATTCAAAGTTTTGTCATCAGCTAATTTATAACAAGTGAAAAAAATTGAAAACAACACGTTTGATAATTTCATGCGTCCGAAGCGCTTTTCTGGATTTACCTTCATCAGGAACACTCAAAGCCAAATATTTGGAATCCGAGGGATGTATAAGCACCGAAACAGTTGAAGAGTTGAAACTGCGAGCTACTGCTCACTGGTGATACCCCGCCCAAATATTTCGGTAAACAGGAAGTTGATGAGCGATGAATCTGAAAACGCATCACACGTTATAGCTGACTTATATAAACCCTGAAACCAAATTTCAGAAATCCTTGTATTTTAGTTCCTGGGGAAAATGTGACGAAAATTTTCAACATAGCTATCATGTGTAAAATGATACAAGTGTTCGGTAAACAGGAAGTTGTTGAGTGATGAATCTGAAAACGCATCACACGGTATAGCTGACTTATATAAACCCTGAAACCAAATTTCAAAAATCCCTGTATTGTAGTTCCTGAGAAAGATGCGACGAAAAATATTCATGGGACGAAAGGACGGATGGATAGTCTGACGGATGGACAGACAGAGGTAAAACTATACCCCCACTTTTTTAAAGCGGGGGTATAATTAAGACCATATCTATGACAATATGTGACAGCAAATTTTAAGGTCACCTAAGTGACAGTTTTTAAATCTTTTCCAAATTTAAGATAAGATTTTAAAAAAAAGGTGAAGTGGATTTGAATTATTGAAAAAACACAATAAATTGGTTATTGTAAATAATATATTTGTATTGGTAACTTGACTTCTAAAATTTAAAGGATGACAAAAAGAAACATTTCAGCACAGATTAAACAAGTTAATTACTTACATAAATATTAGAAAGTGTTTTTTTTTTTTTAAATCATCCTCTATTGTAATTCGCATAATGCATAGAATAACACAGTTTCTTATGAACATTTTGGACCAACAGATAAATGTATCAGAAGGAATTGACAGATATTGTATATGAATGGAATTGATTCGAAAAAAAAAATATTATCCCACATAGATTTATATAAATGTTTGTAAAAAACGATAACATTACAGCGAATGTCAGTTTATTGTCGAGTACGATTCAGACTTGGTCGAATATGTTTGACTTGAGTACGGTATGGTTCATACTTACGTCGGTAATGGTTCAAAAATGGAGATCAAGTGGTTTAGTAAAGGTCAAGTTCAAGTCTAGACCGCTAATTATAGTTCTATTTTCACTGCTAAAATAAGGTCCTATGTTGCCTGTATCCACAAATAGACAGAACAATAAACAATGATATGTATCTGACGTCTATGACTCTTTACACAAACTCATACAACAGAAGACTACTTTTAAATTGGTTACTACGTTAAATAGATTGATAAGTTCCTCATATATCGAAATTATAAAACAGTTATATAACAAAAGAAAAAAGCCTGATTAGACGACAAATATTTCTCTAAATGAAAGATAAATTCAATTATCAGATTATGAAACATTTAGCACACAAACAAATAATTATCAACAATAAAACATACAGGCGTTTTTATCGAATTATATAGATATAAGCATACTAGCGAAACATTGCAAATACCAAAAAAATATTGTGCAAAATTCTTTAAGAAAATGTCCCCAAATAAGATATTATCCAATTGTTCACCTTTTCACAATAGTCGAGTAATATCAAGTAAAATCAGAAAATATCAGAATAGTCGTTTAAAAATCAGTAAAGTCGGTTACAAATATTGTCCTTTTAGTCTTGTATAGATTTTTAGTGTTTGTGTTCATGCAATTACGAAATATAGAAGAGTTATTTCAAGGTTGGGATGTTATCTTTATGTTATATACACTCAATACTTCTGACCTCTCAAACACTAAGTCAAAGCCGATTTTTCATTCAAAATTTTGGGCTAATGATACTTCTACTTACTGAATGTTGCACACTACCTTATACTAATACAGGCATTGCAATCTTCTTCTGGGTCGAAAAAATAGTCATAAAATTTAAACATTCGAATTTCAATTTGATCTATACCCGAAGGGAATAAATTTGGCAAAACATTTCTGAATTTTGGATCCTCAATTCTCTTCAAGTTCGTAATTCATTTGGCCTTTTTAACTGTTTTGATTCGGGCGTCACTGATGAGTCTTTTGTAAACGAAACGCGCGTCTTGCGTACAACATTTTAATCGTGGTATTTATGATGAGTTTATTAATTTTTATTATCTGTTTATATCTTTCCAAAAATACATTTCACCTTAAAAGGAGGTATCAGCAAATATGTATTGATAAAAATTGTTATAATTAGGTATCATACATCAATGATAAGACTCCACCAATAAAAACTGGCCGCCACGAAATAGCCCAAAAGCGGTGCTTAAAAGTGGCGTTAAAACACCAAAAATCAATTCAAATCAAATCAATGATAAGAAGAGGAAGTTAACAGTTCGATCATCCATGTTCAAACCAGGTAGGATTTATATGCGCTCTAACAACGGAAATGTACACAATTTAAATAAATACAAAGGCATTACCTCCATAGATATCAAATGAAGTTTGTGAAGGTCACATTACCAAAATCTTCCTGTGTTTGTGATGAATACTGCATTTTCGTTTTAATTTAAATCCATTCTTCACAATCGCTACCTCAACCCTGTGAAAATCTTAATCAGAACGTTTTCGAAATGATTTTTAGATTGGGCTCCTCTTTTAATTCATTTTGTTTATGTCATACTATTCGTATACTATTTCATATTATGATGGACTTTGTACTTGTGGGTACATGTATGTGTTTACAAATAACATAAAAACACCAAGGGGAATATATTTATTAAAAGGAAAGTAATTGATAATATTTGTTGGGAAGATTTAAGTGGGATATATCAAGATCTTTCGAAATTTAGTGGAAATATCACTGATATTTTGGAAATTATCCTAGGTTATAAACAGTGACGTTTGAAGAAAAAAAACAAGCCATTCAGTGAAAGATGTACAATGTCCGATAGTTGTTTATATATTTGATTTCTGGTTATAGTTGATAACTGTCTTCTTTGTTTGTTTTTTTTAAATTAATCAGGACGTTGGTTTTTCGTTTTGTATATATTCACATTTGTCATGCTTTGGTTTTTATGGAAACAATACAGTTTCGGTTTTGGTCGTACAGTGCCCTGTAGTTGTTTTCATCCTCATGTTGTGGTCTCTTGGGGATAATTGTCTTATTGGCAATCATAGCATATTTTCTTATAAACACTAATTTTCTGTTTTAATTGCGTGAACCCCCTGAGGGGTTCACGCTTATATATTGGCGAGTTTTGGATGTGTCTATGGGCCACTCGATATCTCTCGGCCGGAAGTCGGAATAAAATTCTCTGAACGTCTTGAAAGTTTTCAATCATTTATACAGGTAGTTATCTACGTCTTTGATACGGTCCCTCTATAGATAGGCTACCACGTGATATTGTATATTCAACAATCAAAGTAAATTGAAATGTAAAACAATAAAGACTAAGTTGCAGTCAATAAATCGTTTAAATATTAGAACCTATTTGGTTTAAATATTTATATTAGATCCGAAAACTGAAAGATAATATTATTATCAAAAGTATTTACTTTAATTAATTTAATAGAAATCAAGGAAATATAATCAAAATATATACTGTATTTATGTTTATGTAGAAATCTGGGACTATTATACTAACGTTAGTATAATAGTCCCAGTAGAAACTAACAATAATTGAAGTCAGAATATTTTCAGAGTTGCAATTAAGAAATAAGCATTTTATATGACAAGATACTTTGCTTTGGTATTTTTAAATATTCATTTATAAATGAAACATAATAATCAAATCTGAATAAATCCTTGCTTCCTACAAATCAATAATAAACCAATATGTCGATGCACCTGCATTAATATTGTATTAGCAAAAATTTAAAATTCATTAAAATAAATCATTTCTAGACAATATTTAAAAAAAATAATATTTGGATTAGGGTTTTCATATTCAATTCAGTGAACGTTACCACTAAATAATATGCCTTGAACTTTACCAGATACTATCTTGGTTCATGTTAAGATTCGTAGTGCCGCCTCATTTCAGTCAGCGGGGGCGTACATGATTTACTCCCCTTCCCTGCCATACAAAAAGTAACATGTTTTGCCATGAAATTGTCAAAAATCAACCTCGCTTGGCTTAGCTATCTCTTTGCCATTTTGTAATAGTAAAAGTTCAATGATAAGTTAATATTGACATTAAATAACCTCCGAACAAACAGGGATGTTACGATCCACGAGCCTTTTTTATGAGGAGGTATTTTAATGTCAATATTAACTTATCATTGAACTTTTACTTACAAACCGTCAAAAATTTAAGAAAAGTACAGAAAGGGCACTTGCATAAGCATTATTCCTCTAGAATGGACGAGTCTAAATCGGATTCAACTGATATGATGTATAAACATTACCCAGACTGGTATATACAAATAACAGTTACTTAATTACATTCCATTCCAAACTGAAAGACAAACTGAAAAAGTTGGTCTTGCTTTGTTCCATAAAAAAGAATGGTCACGTAGATATAAGTATCTGGTCTTAGGGAGGGATTTTACAAAATCACTCTGATTCATACAAAAAATTCTCTTAAACTGACATTATCAAGGATGACTTCATACAGAAACTTCTTGGGAAGAATGAACAGATGTTAGCCGTATCCTTTAACTTCATTTTCCGCTATAAAGATGATGTTCTCTCACTAAATAATTCAAAATTTGTATCCTATCGAATTTGAGATACAGGAAACAACAGATACGGTTAAGTCTGCCTCATACCTTGACCTGCATCTAGAAATTGACAATGAGGGTCGGTTGAAAACAAAACTTTACGACAAAAGAGATGATTTCAGCTTCCCAATTGTGAACGTTCCATTTCTATGTAGCAACATTCTAGCATGCATGCATACGGAGTATAATTATATCTCCCAGTTGACACGATATTCCAGGGGCCTGTTTATCGAAACTGTACTAAGATCGGGCCTAATAATTTCTTAATACAGAAATTAGGATAAAGTTAGGACCGACTTACGACATGTCTCAGCATGCACATCGAAGCTATCTTAGGATTATCTTAGCTAGGATGTCCTAACCGCTGTCCTAAGTATTGACGTTAAAGAAAATAACAAATTAAAAATGAAAAAATGAAAATATTGTATCAAATTTAACCAATAACTATAATTTAAAAAAAAAAAGATAAATAATTAAAAATAGAAATAGTATAAAATTAAAGGTGATAATACTTTTTATATTATAATTGTACATTTAAACTCATAAAACAAAACATAAGACAAAAAATATAACTACGTTTATATAAGAATTGAAACAAACGAATTGTAAATAGTTGAAATAAAATATATAATCAGCAAAATCATTATATGCTTTGAGGGAGCTGAATTCGAAGTGTCACGGTTTCATACTTAAAAGTTTAAAGGCAAATCTCGTGCATCTTTCATATAAATACTGAGTACTTCAACTATTTTATTACTGCAAATAACATGCGATGATAGGTGTGAATATAAGAGACGAAATTCGAATTCTACCGATGCAAAACTACAGACTCTCCTGGACGACGTAGACAAGAGTAACACTTTGCTTTTTGGTAATATGTCGAATGTTGCAACAAATGGTGCTGAACTAGGTTTAAATTTGAAAAAAAGGCAGGACAGGAGTTTGGAGTAAAAAAAAGGCAGGATGAGCAACTTTGCAAAAAAATAGCAAGATGACAATTTATGTAAAAAAAGTCAGGATAAACTAATAAAATAAAGGCAGGACCAAATAGAGTGAAAAATAAAAAGGAAGGACAGAGATTACAACAACAAAAAAAGCAGAACAACATTTTTCATCCTAGACACCCCCACCCCCGTCATAAAAATCAAATGGTAGTTCCCTAAAGTAAATGCGACCAATACAGGCCATATTTGTTTATAAAACAACCATCCTAAATATATCCTAAAGTTAGGACCATCCTAAGACCATCTTAAGACACCTAAATTGGTATCCTAAAGTTAGGACAATTCCTAGGATTTTCCTAAGTTACGACATGTTTGATAAACCCACTTAGGATTAAGATATGTCCTAAGTTGGTCTTAGGACACGTCCTAATCCTGAGACTGCTTCGATAAACAAGCCCCAGGGCTTGTATTTCCTATCATGATTTCTTTGATGGGTTTGAGGGGTGCCTCTTACAAGGAAGCTATTAAACCAAGAGTTCCAAGTGGTGAAGTTGAAATCATCCCTTCGTAAATTTTACGGACGCGATCACGATTCGGTTGACTGTTATGGAATATCTGTTTTACAGATGACGACGGATATGTTCCAATTGTCGATTACAATCCCGTCCCCTTTTCCCCGAATGTCACTTACCGAATTAGACTTATCACCTGGTTTGTATTTACTAGAGCAACACGACGGGTGCCACATGTGGAGCAGGATCTGCTTTCCCTTCCGAAGCACCTGCGATCACCCCCAGATTTTGGTGGGGCTCGTGTTGTTCAGTCTTTAGTTTTCTATGTTGTGTTTTGTGTACTGTTGTATTTCGTGTTTTTTTTTTCTATTTTAGCCATGGCGTTGTCAGTTTATTTTCGACTTATGAGTTTGAATGTCCCTTTGGTATCTTTCGCTTCTATTTCTCATCGCAAACGGACAGATTGAATGACAGTTACTTGATTTAATCATTTAATTATTAATAAATGTGCTCCAAATAAACACCATAGGATGGTTTTATAAAATTCACGGGGAAATTTTATATTTTCAAACTTCAAATTTAAAAAAAAACATTGTTCATTTTATAAATAAGTTAATTAAAACACTATACAGACCTCATTTTTAACTGACCAATGAATGTTCTGCACAAGAACTTTTTCTTACATATATGTTTGGATTTTTATTATATGTTAGTCATTACGAAATATATTCTTAAAGACCAGATTATAAGAAAACAGTAAGTAAGCAATTCGTTCTTTTAGGCAGCTTGTTTTACAACTTCCTGTCAAACAGACCCAGATGCATAAGGTTCATCAGTATATTCATGTAAATTTTCATTTAAGTTTTAATTATGTAATTTGACTACTCTACGTGACATGCAAAATGATTACAGTGTTCTCTGCCTAGTCCATTTGATTTATAAATTTGATTTTAATAACAAAGAAGTGCTTGTAAACGTCAATGAATAAGAAAGTTTTTAAACAGCTTAAATGCAACATCTTCGGGATAAAGTAATGTAGGTTTGAGATGCTTGCTCAAAACGTTTATGGACGAGATACCGGTATTCTAGCAAAATTGATCATCGTTCGTAAATACAACAAACTACATGCAAACAAATTTATTTTCATCATCCGTCGTTTACTTTCCTCGACTTAATTTAGTGAACACCTTTACATTTTAATACAGGCTTTTGTTTATTATAAAAGACTTTGTGTTGACTCTATAGGTCTTGATTGTTTTGTATCGTTGGTTTATTTGTCTCATCAAATTTTACCTCACATCACCTTTTATTTTCAAACACCAAAAGCCGAACAACCGTTAACCCATGGTAAAGTAAGTGTATCACACGTATGGATGGGCGAAATGTATAAATACGCAGCCACGTACTGTCGAAATAGGGACGTTAAATCCGATGTATCGTGTAGCGAGAGTGTTACGTTCTCGCCTCGTAAAAGAACCCTTGGAGCAACTCTTTTAAGAGTTGCGAACGTGACCTGTTCAATGTGAAATATCTACCCCTTTCCAACAAACCATTTTTTTACAATTGGCAGTCAAGCAAATTTACCGACCTTCATTCGTGTCGTCTCATCTTTCAAAACATACTTAGTATATTTACTCGTAAATAGTTTCTGTTCCTGAAGATTTTTAAAATAATTACCATCGGACGTTAAACATGGACAATCAATCAATTCTGGACGACCTATCAATTGTTAATTTGGATTGGTCCTTAATATGCATGTAACATTTGTCACTGGATGTGAATCAATCAACCAATCGATTTATCTATAAATCCGATTGTGCTTAACACGCCAAGTACTGCAACATAAAGGTCAAATTGAGTTATGTTTGTCTCATGTGAATGAGGATGTTTTTCATAAACTTTTCTGCAAACTCTTTGCATTTTGTTATAGATAAAGAAAAATTTAAATATAAAAGATTGTCTTCAAGTAAGTCACATGGCTAAAATTGTCAGTTGCCTTAAATGACGATTTTAACCCATTTATTGTATTTTCGGCTAAGACAATTAAAGACTAAAAAACCTGAAACAGCAATTGCAGTCAGCAAGACAAGATCTACAAATATGTAAAACGGCCGAAATCGTCAGTTGATTCCTTATAGAAATTATTGACCTTCAAGCAAATTTTTATCCGTGTTTGCCTTCACGCCAAAACTATAATTAAAGATAAAGAGAATATTGAAACAAATACCAGTATAACCTCCTAGACAAGATCTGCAAACGAGTCAACATGACTGCGATCGTCATTCGTTTCGATAAAGTCACTCTTTGTCAACCGTGAAAGCCCTGTACACACGACACTGTTTTTGGCTGTTCCGTTTTATCCGAACGTAAAATAATATTTAAAATGTTATCTTATTCAATGATAAATAAAAAACCTCACAATTTTTACCTTAAATTTCTTCTTATCCAATTTTATTACATTTTGAGGCGTACAAGAAGCCTGAAAACGGCCAGTGTGTTTACATATGACACCGGAAGCATACGTCGACTTGTTTAGTTGACAAAGACGATAACATCATTTCGTGGAATTTTCGTTTTATGAAATTTTACGCCGAAATAATAACTGAAATGGACTGATTTGTTTATTTCGCATTAGAGTAGAGATAACCGTATTGTATTTGAAGCTTGGCCTGCCTAAAACGCGGGTTTTTACTGTCGCAAATTGACTTTACCTCGTCGTATACATAAGGTAGGCGTAACGCAGAACAGCAAAATGTGTGTATTACTGCGTTTGCGCTAAAATTAGATATACTGTGATTTTATTGGTTGAATATATATTGGTCGTCATATTAGAATTTCAGATTATCGTTTTGATATTAATGATACATCCGCTTTAAAAAAAAAGTAGGGGGTATACTGTTTTACCTCTGTCTGTCCATCAGTCAGTCCATTCGTCAGTCCGTCCGTCCATCCGTCAGTCCGTCCGTCCCATGAATATTTTTCGTCGCATCTTTCTCAGGAACTACATTACAAGGATTTCTGAAATTTGGTTTCAGGGTTTATATGAGTCAACTTACCACGTGATGCATTTTCAGATTCATCACTCAACAACTTCCTGTTTACCTTATACTTTTAGTGGGGCGGGGGTATCATTAGTAAGCAGTTGCTCACAGATTCACTTGTTTACACAAATTACCCTTATAAAAATATTTAAACCTCTCCATGTAAAAGCAACTTCAAACTTGTAAAAAAATATCTAAAAAGAGGAAATCTTGCTGAGTCAATTAACCACTAAGACTAAAAACTACGTAATTCACTAAATGAAGATGACTGATTGCTTACTCCTCAAAATGTCCAGTTGCAAATATGTCATGCATATTGAGGACGAAATGCAAAATGGGTTGACCCAAAACAAATGTTGAAAAACATAAGACATTTGAATAAGAGTGAACCTTGAAATAAGGCGTTAAAATATGCCTTACAAGAATAAGGTCGAACCTTGAATTATATTGTTAGGTAAGCTATTTATACCCCCCCCTTATTTTCTATTCACGGTATACGAATGTCAATTAAACGAAAACAAATTTAAAGGCAATGTCGGCTATCTAAAAATGTACAAAAATAAGATCTGTACTGATCGACTTTTTGTAAATCATTTCCCATTGGTATCTGACAGGTTTGAATTTCTACTCTAATACCGTCTGATTTTTAATTGGGAATGATATCAATCAAATGCACTTTTATTCTTTGCAATTGTAAATGATGGTATTTTGCTTGCCTTTTTTCAATCCTATTTTGGATCCCCTGATTCTAAGGGGCGTGTCTAATTAGTCATGCCCAATTAACTTTTAGTAAACTGAACCTCAACTTAAAGACCTATACCGGGTAAATAAATTCGGGGTACAATAAGTAAAAAAACAGATCCTTTATGAAATCAGATCGTCCTAGGTTTCTTTGATAATTATTTTGCGTTGGATAATAATGAGAACTACACGAAAAGGTTTGTAAGTACTATTACAACCCCTTAACTTTGGACCCTGGACCAGCTTTTTTGTTTAGTTTATTACTGTATTTTTTGGTAAAAAAAATGTAAATAAAATCAATAGAACTACAAATTTTCAAATACGAAATGTTTTATTTCTTATATTTGGTCTTTTTATATTAAGTGAACTCTACCACAGACTAGCATGCCTAAAGATTAAACAGTCATTTGAGACATAATTTGGTATATTACTGCATTTTGGGTTAAACAAAACGAAAAAAGAACAAAGTCACAAGTGTAACAAATACCAAGCGGTAGGTCCTTAATGTAATGCTATAAAATAATTTTCCTTAAGGTTCATATGGGTTCTTTGGCTAAAATGGGTATGTTTTCACCTCAAAATTAACTCTTGAGTGAAGACTTACCTGTGCATCTGGAAAGTTTTAAGGCATAGCATGCCCTAGATAGATAAAATTCAAAGGCATTTTATGTTTCAGAAAATTTAAAACTTAACTGGATTTTACAGTGCACTTTTTTTTCGTCCCTGCAGAAGATGATAAAATTAACTAACACAGCGGTATAACATGTTACTTAAATCATTTTTCCCTTAGTTTATTTATTTTGTATTTGCATTGATTCATAGATCAAATTTATTTGTTCTGTGTATGTTCACTGGTGTTAATATGTCTTTTGATTGAGTTAAGCAATTTCAATTGATATTTTATAGTGTGATTTTCTATTTTGTGATGTTACACTATTGTTTCAGATAAGGGTGAAGGTTTGGTACCATTAAAACGTTTCAACCCGCTGCAATTGGTTGCACCTGTCCTCAGTCAGGAATCTGATGTTCAGTACACACCAAAAATTGCATACCCGTTTTTCATGCGTAAAACAGGCGTTTTACGTATGTTATAAAATGTACGTAAAACACATATTGAGGACCACGCATGTAAAACACCCGTTTGAAACGTATGAATTACGTATGTTAAGCACACGTAATACGTGCGTGAACGTAAAACACGCGTTAAATGATTACGTATAACGCCCGTTTTACGGGTAAACGCACGTTAAACGCCTGTTAATTTCTAACAAATCATGCGTTTTACGTATGTTTTTTGGTCCTCAACACCCGTTTTACGTATGTTTTTTTGGTCCTCAGCACCCGTTTTACGTATGTTTTTTTTATGTCCTCAACACCTATTTTACGTAGGTTTTTTTTGTTCTCAACACATGTTTTACATATGTTTTTCTTTGTCCTCAACACCTATTTTTACATGTTTGTTTTGGTCTTCAAATCTGTTTTACATGTTTTTTTTGTCCACAGCACCCATAATATGTATGTTCTTGGTTTTTTTGTCATCTACACCAGTTTAATGAATGATTGGTTTTTTTTTTGGTTGGTATTACATCCCCTGTTAACATTTTTTGTTGTCCACAACATCCAAATACATTATGATTTTTTGGAGGTTTTTTTCTGGTTGGTAATGGATAAACCATAGATATTTGTCTTTTCTTACGTAAACACTAACAATTTGATTCTTTTACATATATATTCATGTATATATATAAATTAATGAGTATATCATTGTAGTATTTAGTTGGAAATCAAAATGACAACATTTAAATATGATGGTGTAGTCTGTCCTTTTCAAACTTGATTGCCTCCCTTCCAGAACTGTTTTTGGCAAGGCATACATTTACTGTGTGCTATCTTACAATTAGAATGGAAGCACAATATTTTATGACAGCCTATACAAATGATCTATATTCAATTCATAAACCTAAATCAATGAAAAAACCCTCACGACAAAAATTATCAATTACCATTTAGAATGGACTATTTGCCTTAAAGATGTCTTTTGGTTATTATGCTTGTCTTATTGACGTATACGCAATATCTCCTTTTATTATATTTATGTTACACTCAGAATATAATCTACTGAAAAGAATAGATTATGCTCAAGCCAATGTGAAGAAGAGAAGGTACATGTATTAGGGATTAGACATCATCTTTTTCTGTTGGGTCATTGGAAATTTTTTCCAACACAATTGTGATTTGAATGGATTGATTGTTGGTTGGTTGGTTCTATAATAGAATTTGCAAAAAGACCTCAAAATATGATGGTCATATAAACGTTACAAATTTAGTTATTTCAATTCTATTTATTTAACAACTACATTTTTTGGGGACCATATATTCACAATCATACAAAATGTGTACCATAGTTCTTATTTCATTAGCATTATGTGGTATTAATGTACTTGTGGTTGACATATATACACTCCAAGTTTACTCTGCCTTGCTCTTGGTCTCACAAAACTGTTTAACTGTTAGTATTATTTAAGACTGTTCTCCTGTTTACAATATTATAATTTTTGCACATGTGACATGAATTCCTTCATTTACTTGCACTTCTCCTTGTAAGATTCCAATGGTCATGATGATATAATCCTGTTGTTCATAATCAGTAATCAAATCCTTCGAAAATTTTCTACAGCAGCTGTAATGTAAAAACGAAAAGAAAATGTATTTTGGTGGGCAATCATTATATTTTAATGGAATAGCAAAGTATACCTATCCATATTTTTTATTTAAATCCCAGCATGAATATATGTAGATGTTTGTCAAGAATGAAGATATGTCCTTTTTTTAAACACAAGTCATCTGCTTTACTTATCTCAAAATTAAAAAGTCTGATATATATCAGTGAATCACTGTCAGACAATACACCAAATATAGCCTATTGCTGATATCATATCTGAGTAACAGACCATTGCTCATTCTTGAAGGCTGTACAGTCTCTTGTGGAGAGTTGTCTCAGTGGCAATTATACCACATCTTCTAATTTAATTTTTATACAAGTTAGAAAACTGAACATTGACTTATCGTTATGAATCATAGAAATGAGGTCCAGGTCGGATGAACACTGTAGACAACACCTACACCATGCAATAATTCCTAGCTACACATATAGTTGATATATTGATTATAGTATCTGAGAAACAGACATAACCATGAAAACTAATGCTGACCAATGAACCACAAAAATGAGGTCAAGGTCAGATGACACCTGTCAAACAGACAGGTACACCTTAAAATATTCCATACAATACATATATTTGATCTATTGTTTATAGTAGTAGTATCTGAAAAATAGACCATACCTCAAAAAATTAACATTGTCCTATGAACCATGATAAAAGGTCAGGGTCAGATGAAACCTACCAGACACAGACATATACATCCTACAAACATAATATACACCATATTTACAGATGATCTATTGCTTACGGTATTTGAGAAACCAACCAAACCATAAAAGCTTAATATTGACAAATGAACCATAAATATGAGACACAATAGCAGCCAGCACGAAGACAATAAATAAAGAAAAACTGTACAGTTAATAACTAGAGGCTCTCAAGAGCCTGTGTCGCTCACCTGATTCTACTTTGGTTTTGGAAATCATGTAAAAATAGATTAAAATCATAACAGATACCCTAATAATGAGTGAGGCCAAATTTGGTTTAATATTGGTCCTGTAATTTAATAAAAAATCCTGGTGGCCATCTTGAACAGTAAATCGGCAACCAAGTAGCAACACTTAATCAGCACCTCATAAGAAACATTTATGCCATGTTTTGGTTTCATTCCATTCAGTGCACCTCTAGAAGAAGCATTTGTATGTATTTCCCATAGGGTCTTATGTTAAAGGAAGTCCCCCTATTGGCGGCCATCATGGATGAAGGATCAGCATCACAGTAACAAAACTTAGTCAGCACCTCATAAGGAACATTCATGCCATGTTTGGTTTCAATCCATTCAGTATGTGGTTCTCTAAAAGAAGACATTTGTATGTATCATCCATAGGGTCCTTTGTTAAACATTGTCCCCATCTGGCAGCCATCATTGATGAAGGATCAGCTTCAAAGTAACAACACTTGGTCAGCACCTCATAAGGAACATGCATGCCATGTTTGGTTTCATTCCATTCAATGGTTCTCTAAAAGAAAACATGTGTACGTATTTCTCATAGGGTCCTATGTTAAACTAAGTCCTCCGCTGGCGGCCATCTTAGATTATGGATCGGCTTCATAGTAACAACACTTGGTCAGCACCTCATCAGGAACATTCATGCCATGTTTGGTTTCATTGCATTCAGTGGTTCTCTAAAAGAAGACATTTGTATGTATTTCCCATAGGGTCCTATGTTAAACTAAGTCCCCCGCTGGCTGCCATCTTGGATGATGGATCAGCTTCAAAGTAACAACACTTGGTCAGCACCTCATAAGGAACATTCATGCCATGTTTGGTTTCATTGCATTCAGTGGTTCTCTAAAAGAAGACATTTGTATGTATTTCCTATAGGGTCCTATGTTAAACTAAGTCCCCCGCTGGCTGCCATCTTGGATGATGGATCAGCTTCAAAGTAACAACACTTGGTCAGCACCTCATAAGGAACATTCATGCCATGTTTGGTTTCATTGCATTCAGTGGTTCTCTAAAAGAAGACATTTGTATGTATTTCCCATAGGGTCCTATGTTAAACTAAGTCCCTCTCTGGCGGCCATCTTGGATGATGGATCGGCTTCAAAGTAACAACACTTAGTCAAGACCTCATAAGGAACATTCATGCCATGTTTGGTTTCATTGCATTCAGTGGTTCTCTAAAAGAAGACATTTGTATGTATTTCCCATAGGGTCCCATGTTAAACTAAGTCCCCCGCTGGCATCCATCTTGGATTATGGATCGGCTTCAAAGTAACAACACTCGGTCAGCACCTCATAAAGAACATTCATACCATGTTTGGTTTCATTCCATTCAGTGGTTCTCTAAAAGAAGACATTTGTATGTATTTCCCATAGGGTGGTATGTTAAACTAAGTCCCCCGCTGGCAGCCATCTTGGATTATGGATCGGCTTCAAAGTAACAACACTCGGTCAGCACCTCATAAGAAACATTCATGCAATGTTTGGTTTCATTCCATTCAGTGGTTCTCTAAAAGAAGACATTTGTATGTATTTCCCATAGGGTCCTATGTTAAACTAAGTCCCCCGCTGGCGGCCATCTTGGATTATGGATCGGCTTCAAAGTAACAACACTCAGTCAGCACCTCATAAGGAACATTCATACCATGTTTGGTTTTATTCCATTCAGTGGTTCTCTAAAAGAAGACATTTGTATGTATTTCCCATAGGGTCCTATGTTAAACTAAGTCCCCCGCTGGCGGCCATCTTGGATTATGGATCGGCTTCAAAGTAACAACACTCGGTCAGCACCTCATAAGGAACATTCATACCATGTTTGGTTTCATTCCGTTCAGTGGTTCTATAAAAGAAGACATTTGTATGTATTTCCCATAGGGTCCTATGTTAAACTAAGTCCCTCACTGGCGGCCATTTTGGATGATGGAACAGCTACAAAGTAACAACACTTGGTCAGCACCTTGTAAGGAACATTCATGCTATGTTTTGTTACATTCCATTCAGTGGTTCTCTAAAAGAAGTCATTTGTATGCATTTCCCATAGGGTCCTATGTTAAACTAAGTCCCCTGCTGGCGGCCATCTTGGATGATGGATCGGCTACAAAGTAACAACACTTGGTCAGCACCTCCTAATGAACATTCATGCTATGTTTTGTTTCATTCCATTCAGTGGTTCTCTAAAAGAAATCATTTGTATGCATTTCCCATAGGGTCCTATGTTAAACTAAGTCC
The DNA here is from genome assembly GCF_021869535.1 of Mytilus californianus. Taxonomy (NCBI): domain Eukaryota; kingdom Metazoa; phylum Mollusca; class Bivalvia; order Mytilida; family Mytilidae; genus Mytilus; species Mytilus californianus. Next base: position 21,228,160 of record NW_026262679.1, on the reverse strand, counting down.
CTCACTGGCGGCCATTTTGGATGATGGAACAGCTACAAAGTAACAACACTTGGTCAGCACCTTGTAAGGAACATTCATGCTATGTTTTGTTTCATTCCATTCAGTGGTTCTCTAAAAGAAGTCATTTGTATGCATTTCCCATAGGGTCCTATGTTAAACTAAGTCCTCCGCTGGCGGCCATCTTGGATGATGGATCAGCTACAAAGTAACAACACTTGGTCAGCACCTCCTAATGAACATTCATGCTATGTTTTGTTTCATTCCATTCAGTGGTTCTCTAAAAGAAGTCATTTGTATGCATTTCCCATAGGGTCCTATGTTAAACTAAGTCCCTCACTGGTGGCCATTTTGGATGATGGAACAGCTACAAAGTAACAACACTTGGTCAGCACCTTGTAAGGAACATTCATGCTATGTTTTGTTACATTCCATTCAGTGGTTCTCTAAAAGAAGTCATTTGTATGCATTTCCCATAGGGTCCTATGTTAAACTAAGTCCCCCGCTGGCGGCCATCTTGGATGATGGATCGGCTACAAAGTAACAACACTTGGTCAGCACCTCATAAGGAACATTCATGCCATGTTTGGTTTCATTTCATTCAGTGGTTCTCTAGAAGAAGTTCAAAATGTAAAAAGTTAACGCCGACGACGGACGACGACGGACGACGCCGGACGACGCCGGACGACGACGGACGACGGACGACGGACGCCAAGTGATGAGAAAAGCTCACTTGGCCCTTCGGGCCAGGTGAGCTAAAAACTAGAGAACCTGTGTCTCGCTCACCTTGGTCTGCGTGCTTATCAAACAAAGGACATTCTACAACATTGTGGAGGATAATAGACTATTAGACTTCATGACAAAAATCTTTATTTTGTTGATCTTGTAAAACTTATCTTTTAGTCTGTTAAGTTTCTCTCTATCTTCTTTAGGTTTTGCTCAAAACACAATAGAAGGTACAAAAAAATCCTCATTCAAGGGCAATCACTTCTATGAATAGTGACAGTCTACTAACTATGTCGGCAAAATTTGACTTTTTAATAGATCTTGCCTTGCTAATCATTTTTGAGATTTGAAGTGTTTATTTTTCGTTTATAATCTAAATCATATAAGGCATAACGGGAAAAAAATGTTTCTTTCTAATTATCATAAAGTTTTCATGGTAATAGTCAAAAATGAGAAAAAAATGGTAAAATTTGTCATTTTATATGGGCAATAACTCCTATAAGAATCTATCTTACAGTTTTGACGTATATGGACAATTGGTAGAGCTCATTATTCTGAACATTTTTGCTCCTTTCAGATTTTCTCTATTTATAACGTTTCAAAAAATAATAGACAAAACTTGCGTTTTATCCATATGTTCTATTTTTAGACATGTCAGCAATGTTGGTTTGCAAGGCGGGTCATCAGACACATTTTGTAAATAGATACCCTAATGATGATTGTGGCCAAGTTTGGTTAAATTTGTCTCAGTAGTTTCAGAGGAGAAGATTTATGTATAAATTACAAAAATTTACACAAAAAAATGACTATAAAGGGCAATAACTCCTTAAGTGGTCAATTATTTGTACATCTTATTTTTCTGAACATTATTGCTGTTTACAGTTATCTCTATCTATACTAATATTCAAGTAAATAACCAACAAGAGTGCACACCCTGAAATGTCGCGCCTTCTTTACTACATGTGACTGACGGAAACTTCGTAACATATGGCATCTATATATACAAAGTATGAAGCATCCAGGCCTTCTACCTTCTAAAATATAAAGCTTTTAGGAAGTAAGTTAATGCCACGGCCACCGCCGGATCACTATCTCTATGTCGAGCTTTCTGCAACTAAAGTCGCAGACTCACCAAAAACGGCAAAATTTCCTTAAAATTACCAATTCAGGGGTAGCTTCCCAACAACGGGTTGTCTGATTTGTCTGAAAATTTAAGGGCATATAGATCTCGACCTGATGAACAATTGTTACCTGTCAGACTTGCTCTAAATGCTTTGGTTTTAGAGATATAACCCAAAATCTACATTTTACCCCTTTGTTCTTTTTTTAGCCATGGTGGCCATCAGAGTCATTTTTTTAACAAGATACCCAAATGATGATTGTGGCCAAGTTTGGTTACATTTGGTCAAGTAGATTCAGAAGATAAGATTTTTGTAAAAGTTAACGGCTGACGACGGACCAAGGTCAGATTAATTCTGCCGGACAGACATGCAAATCATCTGACACACCAAATATAGTTTAATTTAAGGAAGTTCCCTACTCAGTTTCAAGCTTTTTATAACACTAGTATATATTGAAAGCTGATTAATAAAGGAACCAAAAGAGCAAAAAAAATATATAGGTCAATGTGCTTGTTTTCGAGATATTAGCCATTGAAATTTTGGCAGGAAAATGTTCTCTCTTGATTTTTCATAGCTTTTTCATTGACAATTTAAGTTCTAAAAAACTATTAAAAAATAACAAAGACTGTATAAGACTTTTACAGATGGCTTATAATTTTACATCTAAAAGATTTATAGAAAGAAAAATGGGGATCAATGGGCAAATTTTTTTAAGGCGTTTAAATGGATAAATTCTGAGGATTCCGATAATCTGACAAAAATCACAAAACATGACAAGCGAACATCCTTAATATATAGTAAATGATAAATTTTGTAGACATGTTTGGAAATTGTCTTTGAATAACTCCATATATCCTATATATATGCATCATTTATATTTACCTAAAACATCATTTTCTTTTCTTAACAGTTTGTTTGATACTATAGTACAAATGTATAATGCAGATCTGATCATACACCAAAGAACGTATTTGACAAACCTAAGAAAGAAAAAAATAATAATAGTTTATACATTATTATATAAAAAAAGTTTAGAAATTTATATCCCTCCCTTATAAGATGATCATGAAGTTCATGTTTAACTGTTACAGCCTTTAAATAGTGTATATATGTGTGGCTCACCTACATGAATCATTGTGAATCTGCTATTAAACATGTCGCCTCTTGTTTTTGGTGGGTTACTGTTGTTCAGTCTATTATAATAAGTTTTCTAAATAGTGGTGTGTAGACTTTTTGGTTTTTTTTTGCAAGACATTAGTTTCTCTTTCACTTGTGAGTTTTGAATGTCTCTTTTATGTTTTCTGTATCATCATGATCATTCTTTTTAAGATCAACAACTCATGGAAGGAGTTGACAGACAATATTTGCGCTGTTAAGCTATAGTATTGGTTGATTTTGCAATAAAATTTGAAGTTAAACAACAGTTTTTCAGTATATAGTCTAACGACCAACTATCACTAGTTTTCCCCAAATTGCTAAAATCATGCATGATTTTAAGGTAATTTTCATTCCAGCTATTTGACCTTATGACCTATATGTTGATCTTATCTTTTTGATCATTTTTACTATTTACTATCTATTAAAGTTTAAAGATAATGGGCAAAAACCAAATAAATTGTTAAAAATCACTTGATTTATCCTAATACATGTATGTAATAAGAGTTGACTGATTCATTTCTATCATACATGTATGGAGGTATTTGTAGATAATTTTTTGTATTTTAAAGTTGCCCTTTATCTTTTGCCAAAAGGGTGGGGGGACATATTGGAACCCTGTTCTTTTATTGGACTTTTTCTGTAATTGTGTCCATAATACCCTAATCTATAAACCCAATCCAGACCCTCATAAGTGGTTAAAATTCTTATACAACTGGATACATTTTGTACCAAACATTATTGACCTGTATGAGTAGTGGTTCCCCTTGAGCTGACCTAATAACTAACATAAACATTGTTGACCTGCCAACACAAGGCCATGGCAAGCATAGGCTGACCAATTATTAATCTTGTTTTTTTCCCCTTCCTCTGATGCAAGGCAAATTGACATACATTTTTCAATCACCAAGTGGAAATGTCATTATGAGAATTTACAATGTACATGACAAATTGATAGCTACTGCTTATAATTGTTTGCTATAATACAGTATCTAATACTTACCAATTTCAGTTGTTGGAAGAGTGATTGGCACTGAAAAATTCCAAAAAGTTAAATTTATTTTAATGCATATACATGTATATACATGTACAAATAATTTGCATAATCTGCAAATATTTTTACAAAATTTACTTTATTTTTAAAATAGATGGTGGCTTAGTTACTGATATTTTTACCAGTCCTAACAATAATGATTATGTTGTACACCAAATCTATCTCAGCAAACTCAATCTAGTTAGTACAGTACCTGAGTGGTGAACATGTATACAAAGTATCATGTTGATGTCACTCTGATGGTCACATGATCATGACATGATGCGTTGAAGTGGCCATCAAGTGGATAGTTGTGTGTGTGACATTGGCATTCATAATGCATGCTGCATCTCCTTATTTTGAAATAAAAATGGTATTTTTTTTTAGATTTATATCAATTTGACAGTTCATAAAAAGGTTTAAACTTCAAAATGTGGTTGCTTTTGGCTTTGCAGTTTTGTAGATTTACACCATGTAGTATTGTACACATGAACAGGTCTTCCTGTTCATTTTCTGTCATTTTTATTGCTGTATATATAAAATCTACTCCACGAGTCATCTTCCACATACATGTACAGATGCATGATTCATTTTGTGATTATAAGCATAAGTTTCATAACATTTGTATGAGACATACTAAAGTTAGAGAACAGAAACTACAGATTCAGCCTTATTTTTTTTTAATAAAGGGCATAACTCATGAACGGTAAAAGTGACACCACCCAATTTCAAACTCAATCTGCGTTTTGTGGTAATAAGCATTGTGTATAAGTTTCATAATATTTAGTTGAGACAAACTTAAGTTGGATTACGAAAACGATATAACGAGAAATAACTCATGAACGGTAAAGGTGACGCCACCCAATTTTGATCTTGATCTGTGTTTTGTGGTAACAAGCATTGTGAATAAGTTTTATGACATTTGGTTGAGGCAAACTAAAGTTAGGAAACGGAAACCAATTTTGGGGATGTACGGACGGACAGGACAGACAAGGGCAACACTTAATGCCCCCTTCGCTACAGCAATGGTCATACAAACGGAAATAGTATTCTCCAGTTTCATGTGTCTGTCTGAAATCAGAAATAGTGTATCCCAAACTCTGTCTAACTGACAAAATGTTTTTAGTAGACAGACCTAATTGGGATTTAGAGGGGGGGCTCCAGTCATGTTTCAGTTATTCCCTATATATAATTTACCAAATTTCTTCCCCTGGATCCGCCTATGATCAATCATGTATCCAACATCCATAGTCCAAGTAGTTACATAGCATATATACAGTCAGGGGACTTACTTAAATGAGTGATTTTCTAAATCACTGATTCAAGTAACATTATGTCCATAAAGGTCGGAAGTAAGAGTTGTCTTTCTTTAATAATCACCTTTTTAAGTAGTACAAATTAATCACTAGACTAAGTGATTTATTTTTATTGTAGCTTTAAATATAGAATACTAATGATCCAGGGACTAATTATGTTGCTAAAATTATCAGAACCAACATCTCTGTTGATAGGATGACCGGGTCATGTCAGGTGATGACCTTGTACTAAATCTAGGATAATGACATAAAAATCAATTGTTTAAGTATCATACCTCAACTTCCTTCCAAAAAATCACTTCATTAAGTATCATTATTTTAATAATCCCCACTAATTTCAACATCCCAGAACAGTGAAATTTTGATCAAGAGCAGTAGAATTTTATTACATAATCTATAAGATGAAACCTTGAATTTTACAGGAAAAATACTCCCACTGCTGGGAAAAATCTGTTAAGAAAGTATCAGTTCATTATGTAAAGCCATTTTTATAGCATTTTTTCAACTAAAATAGAATTTGCAGCTAAATGATTGCATCAAAAGGCATAAACCTTGCTGCTTAAAAGAAGCAACAGGGTTTGAAATTAGTAGGGGCCCACTCGCCAATGGCCCCTAAAATTTGGTGTGAGCTACTTAAATTTCTGACCATCTTGTATAGGACTATATATGTGGGCTACAAAATTTAAGCTGTGGGCTACCATTGCCAAAGTCTTCAGTTCAATCCCTGAGCAAAAAGTTCATTTTTTTCAATTTTACTAATGAAAAGATATTATCTAAACCTATGTGTTAAAAATTTTGGTAAAACTACAAAATCACAATTTGTGACAAAACTTCGAATTTGCTACTGAAATAAGTGATTTAAAAATCACTTATTTCAATAAGTCCCCTGACTGATATATATAAAAATAAGATGTGGTATGATTGCCAATAAGACATTCACAACTCTCCACAAGTGACACAGAAATTAGTAACTTTATGTCAACGACTGTACATGTACAGCCTTCAATAATTTAATTTAAAATTAACTATACTTTAAATAACAAAACATACAGATATATATATAAAACAAAAAATATGTTTGAAGTAGAAAAAAAAAGAAAAGAATAGATACAAAAACTCATAGTGAGTTCTGCATTATAGACCAGATATTGAAGAGAACTGATAATTAGAGAGAAAAAAAAATAAAAAAAGTTTTGCCTAGATGAATTTTAATTTAACATCCTATCCTATTTCTGTCAAATTTAAACATAAAAGTTTGCTTCTATATGTTTGTACATTTATTCATTTAACTATCAAATAATATAGTGAAAGTATTCCACATTTCATCGAAAATTTCCAGTTTCTTGTTTTTAACAGCAATGTGTTTCTCAATACAGTAAAGATCCTGTATTTTCTTTTGCACTCCAAATAATGTAAGTCTTCTCTTAAAGTATTTTAACTATAAATATAATGTCTGATATGCAGAAAAATCAGGTTGGTCACATTTCTACTAAAAGCTTTTGAGATATCTCCAAAAATACAATTTTGAATAGTAAAGGGAATACTTATACCATTTGAAAGAAACCAATATTTAGTTTCATTTAAAAATATTTGTACAATCTCACAATTCCAAAACAAGTGTTTAATTGTGTCATCTTCTTTTTGACAAAATGTACAATTTGGGTTATCCATTATTTTTATTTTATACAATAATTTGTTTGTTCCTAAAATACGCTGATTGATTCTATACTGTAACCATTGCAATTTGGTATTATTTGTCACTACATTTTCTTCAATATCAAAATTTTCCTTTAACTGGGCAATGGAGAGAAATTTTCCAGTTTCAGACATAATGTCATTTGTGACAAATACCTTTGTTAAACCATTCTACATAAAAAGCTGATTTATTACCAATTTTTATACATCTGTTTAACCAAAATGAACTTGACAAAAAATGATCCCATGTATGGGTTTCTTCTTTAGTAATAATCATATCCCATGCATCAATAATATCCTTCTAAAATTTGTTTTTTACATTATATTTAATTTGGGATAAATATCCGTTTCCACATTTGAATAGTCTATCTCTATTTACTGTTGACAAAAATACATTTTTCCATTTACATTCTGAACGAAAAAGTTTTCTAACCCATGTTGATTTCAAAGCTATGATAAATAAGTTAAGATTAATCATTTTGAAACCTCCCTCACAATAATTTTTTTGTAATATTTCTTTCTTTATCCTGTGCACAAGTGAATCGCAAATAAAGGTGTAACAAATTTCATTAATCTTTTTTATAATCGCATCACTAGGATTTGGTAATGAGATTATTAAATGATTTAAGACAGGTAGAATTAAAGTTTTTACCACAGTTATTTTACCAATAACAGTAAGATTTCTTCTAGACAAAGTTTTTATTAATTTCTTTATGACCAGAAGTCTCTGCTTATAATTTATATCAACAATTTTATCTAAATCTACGTCAAAATGAATTCCCAGTAAAGTAAAATCCGTTTTACCCCATGATAATTTTTTTTCAGGACATAAAACATCATTACTATATTTTTGGTTTCCAAATTCTCATATTTGATTTATAACTTAACAAAACGTATATCCCAATTACAATAAGTCTGAAATAAACAATTAACAATGCATGGGTTCGGTAAAATATATCAGCATTTCGTGTGTATTTTAGTCTAGAAGCTATATAATTAACCATCGAGATGACCTACTTGCAAGTGAATAATTCGTCAGCGATGTTTCTTGGCCTATTTTGACAAAATTGAACCAAAATGGCTGCCAAAAGCGAATTATTATTTCGCTTTTATTAATGATTGAACAAAACAAAATCGTATCTTTTTATCATTTTTTTTATCATGTTTCTTTCTCGTAGCTTATGCCCCTTTAATTAAGAAGTTGTTTTAAGATTAATTGTTTTGAATATCAATCTTGAAAACATATCACGTGCGGAAACTAGTAATAGGTGTGATAAGGGAACATTTAAAATCATGTACACGAACCGTTATTGATTAACAGCAGTTTTTTAAAAAAAGAAAACGAGTCCACGGAATACCATGCACGCTCGCAATATCACATTTACGTGTCAAGTGAAATCGCAAAATTATTTCAATGTGTGTTGAATGTTACACAACTGACACACCACCGCTATATTCCGCTGTCTATGTTTTTATATTTATTAAAATATTACCCTTCCTTTAAAGCGGTTCATGTTGATTTTAACAGCCCCCTAGTTACACTCACTTCAGAGATTGAACAATAGCGATGTACAACATTTGATTGATTGTGTTAAACAATATACTTTGTGTATACATCGGATACGTTGGAGGAACATTCCATTTGTGATGCGGTTATTTCATTGGCTGTTCGATACGTATATAAGCTTCACAGGAAGGTTCTATTTTACTTGTCGTGCTAATCAAGCGGACCTTGCTCGTCTTTAGTCTCCTCGTCATCTGATTGGTTTAGCTATACGTATAGTGGTTTACAAAAACTCTTCTGGTATATTCTATTTTAAGTTTCTATGGAGTGTTATTCAATTATTCCTTGTTTTTATTTCACTTGATTTTTATTTTGATTTTGTTATGTAATTAAATCGAAATCAAGCGTCAAAATGTTAATCCTTTTATAATACACGAAGCGCGTTTGAGTTAACTTTATGGATACGTCGGAAGAAATTCCATTTTTGATGCTGTTATTTCATTTGCTGCTAGATACGTAGAGAAGCTTCTTTGGAAAGTTCCATTGTATTTGTCGTGCTCATCAAGCGGACTTTGCCCGACCTCAGTGTACTCGTCTTCTTGGTTTATCTGTACATACAGTTGTTTACTGAAACTTTTTCGGAATGTTTTATTTCAAATCTCTAGGAAGTGCTATATATTCTTACTTGTTTAGAATTTCACATGATAAATGTGATTTTTCTATGTATATTAAACATGGACTAAAAATCTCAATTCATGATCTGTTCATTTCAGTGGCCAAATTAGCCTATAAGGTTTGACTCTCACAAGAACGATATATATAAATATATGAAATACTATCAGTGAACATTACAACCTGGTAGTATTTAACATAAAAATTCACCCTCCCCTTTAACTGTAATCTAAAAGACACATTCTGTTAAATTATAAAATCTTTCATTGTCAGTTTCTGCGAAATTACTCTGACACAAAACCCTTTTATTGTCATTGAATTCTTGTATGAAGTTCTTAAATCTCTTAATATAAGCTGTGATGATACTATATTTATTTCATAAATAACTGTCACACAAAGTTGGGGCTATACTAGACAAGGAACCATTTCATAAAACTTCGACTTTTCGAGTTTTGAATGTCCCCTTGGTTTCTTTCGCCTCTTGTATAACAGGTATTATTCTGTTCTAGTTTCATAATTATTTATTTCTATGGTCCAGTTGAGTTCTATAGATCTTCAAAATAAACAATAAAAAAATCCCGACTTTTCATACATTGTAGCTGAATATTATATTCCATATATTTTTAATTGTCATACGATCTATGATGATTTTGCCAGAAGATTTTGCTATTAATAATGAAGTTATCCATTAGGTCTCTGTCGTATTTCGTTCGTAACAATCTTACCACAACAACCATTCATGTGTTCTTAGCAGTACCATTCACTAAAAATACAAATGGAATACCCTTGATCAAGATAATCTCCATTCATATTTAAATTATGCTGTTTCGAATAAAGAATAGAACATCTGACCAGTTGCTGCCACGGTTAACTCGTTTTCTCAATTACTTTTTATTTACCTTGTTACGAAATTTTATATATAAGACCTAAAAGCGTACGACTAAAACACTTTAGCAAACATTCTGAGATTAATTGCCAGAGTTCGTATCCAATATAGATAAATATAAACTGCAAAATAAGAAATGTATTTTAAAAATCTGATTTTTGATAATTCATTTTAGAAGATATAATTCAGACTGGAAACGGGGAATGTGTCAAAGAGACAACAACCCGACCAAAGAGCATTAAACATTCCAAAGCCACCAATGGGTCTTCAACATAGAATTCAAACGGTCTATTCCGGAATATTTCAAACTTCGCTTTAATCGTGAAAAATTTCAATGAAATACTACTTTAAAACAGTGACTACACTTATCGAGTGGCACGTCTTATTTTTAAACAACTTTACACCTTTATGTAAGGACAAGGGAATGAAAAATCGTGTATATTACGAATACACGTAATACTCATTTTAGCGTATTAACTAATACTTCATATATTCATATACGTTCCGTCATATACGGATACTTCCTCGATACGTGAGTTCTGCAACAGCTCTGCTATGAAGTAATACAGTGTAACAAAAATTTGTAGCGTTAAATCTTAAAAAAAATGTTGTAGCGATTTACCATGTTTACTATTCTTCAACTATGTTTTAACTTTTATTCAAGAGAACATAATGTTGATATTAAAATGATCTATAATAAATTGTAGAATAATTGAGAAACCTGTTTGTGCAAACGACGACAATGAAGATAAGTGTAGTGACGATGATGTCAATAAAAGTTCCGACGACGTAGTGAATGATGTTCCAAAAAATATCGCAAACACACATTCAGCATTGCCTAATAAAATACATACAATATGTATTGGTATTCTGGTATCTGTTATTGGCATTGTGTTAACGATAATTATATCTATAACAACACTTATCGTTATCTTCACTGGTAAGTTGCTTTAATATATAATATATACTTTATGTATGAAGATATTCGGATAAAAACGTCGGCCTTAAAATTACATAAATAGCAAAATACAAAATGACCCATCAATTCTTTATTACAACGATCGTGTCAGAATATTTGACAAGGTGTTTTCTTTATGTACTTGATGAATATGCAATAAACCCATTTTAGCCTATGTACCTCCATATGCCTGAAAATCTCATTATTGTTGTATATACTACGTTGCAAAGATGTAATGTTATCCACATATTACAAACAATTGCACTGAGATTGGAGCATGTTTGAATTTGCAGTTAGGCTGGAAAGTTTATCTTTTAATTATGACTCTTATGTGACGACTTTCAGTTAAATAACAGCATTATAAGCAGTGATGTTACTGTGTTTTGTTCTGTCAAGAATGTGTATTGGTTTACATTCCAAAAGATGGAACAAAAGAACAAAAGTTGTTCACAAGGTACACATCTGAATATTTTACCTAGACTACCGGAATTTCTCCTTACGACACGGGATGTCCGTTTTGCTTCCCGGGATGCATAAAATATGTGACCATAGCAGATTAGAATGACAACATTAAACTAATGTGAAAGAATACTGAAACTCGTCAATTTTTGAGAAACTAACATTTTCCGCATGCAAAGAATCCTTTCAATAACTCTAGCTGGTTCAATGCCAGGAGAAGTGTTCCCTAACGATTACATTGTTAATATATATATGCTATGCACATGTATTGGTCTTTGTAGAATATGCATATACTCGATTTTATCTCTGCAGTCAGGAAGTTACATTAAAACTGCTGAATCTGTTTTAACTCTCTTTACATTATTCTTTTTTAAAATATGAATAAAATAAAGATGATTGGTAATCGCCAATGACAAAACAGCCAAACAAAACACAAGTGGAGCATTTAACGAGCTGGTTTTGCTCTCATCTTGATCTATGTGCCTTTTTAATATTGAATACCAAGAAAAGAATTCCTGACTGAGATCTTTTATTATTTGTTTTTATTTTTCGCTTATCATCTTTGTTGTTTACAGGTTTTTTTATCTCAAAAATTCAGAAGAATAGTAAAAATCGTCATTTAAGTACAATAACCCCTATAGGGAGTCGTCCAAATATTTCAGATAAATTGACATACATTTAGATCTTTTCCTGCTGATCATTTTCCTTTTTACTGTTAGTATCTTTATCTATAATGATTTTCAAGAAAAAAATCAAAAACGCAAAAATTGTAATAATCGTCATTTGGCTAGCTATAAAACCAGGTTTAATTCACCATTTTCTACATAAGGAAATGCCTGTATCAAGTCAAGAATATCACAGTAACTGTTGTTTTCCATTCGTTTGATGTGTTTTAGCTTTTGATTTAGCCATTTTATAAAGGATGTTCCGTTTTGAATTTTCCTTGGAGTTCGGTATTTTTGTAATTTTACTTCTTAGGGACAATTACTCATATTAGGAGTCGGGCAACTGACTTGTAGATCTTGTCTTGGTGTCCATTTTTGTATTTAAAGTTTTTATCTACTAGTATTTATTATAGTTTTCAAGATAATAGGAAAACTACTCTTAAGACAGGCACTGCACTGCACATATGTCGGAATTAAGCTTGCATTCAGAAATCAGCCTTCGTTCAAATAAAACCAGTACAGAAAGGGCACTTGCTTATAAAATAAGGGTATACAATATAACAAAACACAATTACAAACAAGAGGATTATGTATAAGCAGTACAGTATCAAAGAATGTTCGACGTAGTTTAAAACAAATCAAAATACAAAAATCGTGTCACCCTTCACTGTAATTTTGGCAGCTGTTTTTTTGTCTTTAGAGTAGATTTCAAACGACAGCGTCATAATAGTACAGAAAAGCATGATCTTGTCTGATTCCATAGTATAACTGTTTGAAATTGTAATGCCCAAATGTTTTTTCAAAAATCAGTCTTGTGTGTTTTTGCAACAAATTTAATTCATCGTCATATAACAAAAAAAATATAAATGTCTTCGGTAAACAATTATGCAAATAAATAACCTACATCAGTAAAAATTGTAATCCATAATTTGATGTTAAAGATGTCAGTCGCGAATACTTCTTGAATATCAAACCTCAGTTCCAAATTATCTCATTTACCAACGATGAAGCTTTAAATTGTTCGTTATATTTGTTTTTAGACGACAATAAGAATGTTTTTCATTCAAAAGAAGATATTCTAAAAATATCTGATCAGTTAGAAAGTTTATCAACGAAAATGAAGACTTATTGTTCACCAACAGTTGCACCGACAAAATATGAAAAACTGTACAATGATTACTATGTTCTACAAGAAGAAAACAGGAGACTGAAAGCTGAACTACATAAAGAAAAATCTGAAAAAGGTAATAGTAACTTACGTTTACAGAAATTTTTTGGTATAAAAGGGAACAACTTGTGAATCTAGCAACGTCAGAATTTGTTTTATTACATTTAGAAATTGATGATAAATATTGAAATTACCGACAAATTTTCTAATTCTATTTTCCCCTATAATTAATCAAGTAAAACAAATAGAGCGAGCATCAACTTTTTAATATGCAATTGTAATCGCATATCAGATTTAAAAAAATTATTAAGAAATTGATAAAATGGTTGCTAATAAACATATTTTAAGAAGTAAAAATACACTTCAAGCAATTTGTGTTCGTACCGGAACACAAAGCAGGCAACAACGTGTGTATCATGTGTATATATGACGAAAATTCTACATTTATATTCCTAAGAATGATATTGTAAATTTTTGATATTTTCTGGGTCGTACTGTATACCATTGTATACAGAGAGTCAAAGAGTAAACACTAATATCATTACCACATCTGAGCTTAAGGCCGTCTCTGAATAATTGAAGATCCTTACTTAGCATTGGCTTTCTCAACTATAAAAAACACATAAACTATCGTTTCATCTTGGCTTCTAGCAGAGTTATACAAATAATCCTCTAGTGCTGTTAACTAGTGTCCTTTCTACATCTCAATTTCTGAAGTATAGTGAATAAATTAATGTTTTACTGTAAGAAAATATTTGTTTATAAATAACTTTTAGATAAATTGCGTGCTTTTGGGGATCATTTCAATTTAGTTGACAGTTATGATTTTGACTCTCAGTATTCATAGTTCGAACAAATCTTATCAAACAAATTATTATTTTATTATATGGCGCATTGGAAATTTGAATGGAAATTATGTAAAGCCTTCGGCAAATATGATAAATATACTTACTTGAACTGGGATCAAATTGTTGGAACTTTACTAAACTATTTCGTAAATACAAAGATTTGAATTGAAAATTTTGCTCTACCTGTATTATTTTAATATTTTTTTAAATGGGATAAGACATCCTTATTTTTGATGCAACCATACTGGGTCTATGTGATAACTACGAAATTTTAAGATGGGACATATTCTTAATTGAAGACATGTCATAAAACGAATGATGTGTTTTGTGACTTAACGAAAGTTGAAACACAATTTTAATCAGCTGCTGCCAACATTTTAACATTTTACATTTTATTTGTCGTTTAATTTAGAAATGAGAGATCGAACAGCTGCTAGATCTTAAGCTATACACTTCAAAATTATAGAATATTGCTATTTTGAATAAAGGTGAAAAGGTAAGATATCAAATTTCAACAGAAAAAAATTATGAAAGTATTATTGATTGACGAAGATTTTATTCCTTTTGGACATGTTGGAGGACGTGTATTTCAACAAACAATCGGCATTCCCATGGGAACCAATTGTGCTCCTCTTCTTTCCGACTTCCTTTATTCATATGAGGCTGATTTCATACAGAAACTTCTTAGTAAAAATGAAAAGAAGCTAGCAGTATTATTTCACTTCACTATATAGATAATGTCCTCTCACTAAATAATTAAAAGTTTTGTGACTATGATGAACGCATCTGTCCCAGTTTAGAGAGGTTTTGCGCTATAAAACCAGGTTCAATGCACCATTTTCTACATAAGAAAATGTCTGTACCAAGTCAGGAATATGACAGTTGTATGCTTTTGATTTGCCATTTGATTAGGGACTTTCCGTTTTGAATTTTCCTCTGAGTTCAGTATTTTTGTGATTTAACTTTTTTCCCATCGACCTTTAATATAGGATACAACAGATAAAGTTAAGTCTGCCATATATCTTAACTCACATCTAGAAATGACAATGAGGGTTGGTTTAGATCAAAACTTAACGACAAAAGAGACAATTGCAGCTTCACAATTGTAAACTTTCCCTTTTTATGTCGCAAAATTCCAGAAGTATCTGCATATTGAGTATATACCTCCCAGTTGATACGATATTCCAGAGTTACCCTTTCCTATCATGATTTCCTTTATGGAATAAGTTACTGATTACAGGGAAGCTATTGAACCAATAGTTACAAGTGGTAAAGTTAAAATCATCCCTTCGAAAATTTAACGGACGCCATCATGAGTTGGTTGACCGTTATTTAATATCAGTTTCACAGAAAATAACTGAAATGTTCCGATTGTTGTTACCACAATATCGTCCTCTTTTTCTCCAATGTGACCTACCGAATTAGACTTATCACTGGGTTTGTAGTTACATGAGCAACACGACAGGTGCAACATGTGGAGCAGGATTTAATTACCCTTCCGGAGCGTCTGAGATAACCCTCGATTTTTGGTGGTGTTCGTGTTGCTCGGTCTTCAGTGTACTATGTTGTGTTTTGTGTACTCTAGTTTGTCTTTTTGTCGTTTTCTTTTTTTTTTGTCAGTTTGATGGACAACTGTCATGATTTACAATCAATTACACTCATGTGTGAGTTTTAATTGGAGTGACCTCCAATTTAACTCGAATCATAATTGATCACAGTTATGATATCTTGTATTACTCAATAAACAACTTAATAAACATTTCTTGGCCTCAAAAGCATATCTATAATTTCTGTTTATCTACAGTACCATAAACTATTCTGTAAATTACGGTCACATATGAGGGATGCATAAGACGAACTTTTTCAAAGAAAAGACAATTAAAACAATATGTTTTATAGCTTACTATGCGGTATGGGATTTTGCTCATTGTTAAAGGCAGTACGGTGACCTATAGTTGTAGACTTTTATGTCAATTGGTCTATGGTGGAGACTTGTCTCATTGGCAATCATACCATATCGTCTTATGTTTATATTAAGAAAAAGCAAGCAGGTTCTGTCACAAAAAATCATCATAAATACCATGTTTTAAAACTTGTATGCCGCATGCGCTTTTTGTTTCAAAAGACTCATTAGTGACGCTCGAATAATGATAGTTAAAAATTCCGAATTGCTAATTTCAGCTAAGGTTGTATATTCCTGAGGTAGTAGATCCTTAGTATTTCAAAACGTTTGTAAACAGCTGATTTATAATGATGACTTTATCGATGATAATTATTGTTCAAACATAACTGGGCTGGTGATATTTACTTATTAAATCAGGGTCATAATCATCTATTATAAGTCAATGGTTTCTGCTTATTAAAGGTATAGTTCTCAGTAATTGGCCTGAAACAATAAACAAAATCACTACTCAAGCATTTTCTGCAATTAAACTTTTTTGTTTATTCCTATCATATGATATTTAACATTATAAAGTGGTTGTATATGTACAAAGTTTGTTTGCAATTAGATACTGGGAATGTATTTTCCAAATGAAGAACACACATCAACTAAAAATTAAATTAGTCACGTTTTAGTGATATTGAATGGGTGCATTTTCAATGCCTCTTTCATGAAATTATTTGGTTAAACTTCAATTAATAATACACTACACCTTCCTTTTAAGAATATTTTTCTCATCCATATCAAAACCATTAAATTGAAAATATGTTTACCAAAAGAAGAAGCTTTAAAAAACAATCCACCTTCTCAAATTCAAATATCAGAAGAATTTGAATCATTGTTGAGAAATTCTCCATCTTTTAGCAAAGAATACAACCTTATATTGATAGTATAATATTGAAAATGACCCTATAATTAACCCTTCCAATTGTAATTATCACATTTCCGTCCTTTTTGTCTTCGAATATGACATCAGTAATATGGATTGCCACCGGATTTGTACTTACGTTGGCAATACAAAAGATGCCACATATTAAACAGGATCTTGGTACCCTTCCGGAGCTCTTGAGATCACACATGGATTTTGATAGGTTCGTGATGCTCAATCAAGTTTCCGACGTTGTAATATGTAAATTGTTGTTGTCGTTTGGTCGGTTTTCGTTTTTTTGCAATGGCGTTGTCAGTTTGTTTTCGACATATAAGTTTGAATATCCTTTGTATCTTTTGCTTCTTTTCTATGAATCATTCTCTTTCTGTATCAAAAAACTTTATCAAAAATCCATAAACGGTCCCCTTAGATGAGTTCGAAAAATAGTATACCTATATTTGAACAAAGAAATATTCACAAAAGCAACTATTTACAAGTAAATGTAGAGAGGCAAGCTTATTTTGTCTACGGAATAAGGATGATCTTTGTAAAACCAATGCAACAGTGATAAATTCATTTTTTTAGAATTGTTTCTTTTTCGTCACGGTGACCATACCTTATAATATGATTTGAAATTATGCACACAACTCTTCCAATCTGTCCATCAGTGAGTTCGATCACTTCGAAATACCTCAGAAGAACTACATTTTTTTCAATGATTTTTGTGATTTGAAAGGGTTTTTAAAAAAGGTAGATTTTTGTTGAAATGAAAATGAAAACAACGTATTATTTTTCAGTCATTGTGTTGTCTTTATGAGATTTGTGATTTTCAAATGCTCCTTGGTATCGTCTTCCTCTTTCTCGAACCCCTCTGCGTAAATAGAAATTGTGTCCAAACATAAATTAACAATTTTGTCAAAATTCTGTTATCACAAGTGTAGATGGATATCTTGAAATGTTTTTAAAACAGGAGTTGATATACCAGTAATGAAAAAAATAGGGAAAATGTGGTCAGAACAAATGATGAGTAGCTAAATAAAGGCAACAGTAGTATACCGCTGTTCGAAATTCATAAATCGATTGAGAAAAAAAACAAATCCGGGTTACAAACTAAAACTGAGGGAAACACATCAAATATAACAGGAGAACTACGACACAACAGAAACACAACATTAAAATGTAACACACAGAGAAACGAACTATAATATAACAATGGCCATTTTCCTGACTTGGTACAGGTCATTTCAAGAAAAAAATGGTGGGTTGAATCTGGTTTTGTGGCTAGCCAAACCTCTCGCTTTTATAGCAATGTTAAATATAACATTAAAATTACAACATTACATGACAGGACTACAATACAAATAAATTGGAGAACATATAGGACAGAGAAACATACGAGCAATAGCTAACAAAAGGTACCAGGTTTACAATTTAATACGCAAGATGCGCGTTTCGTCCACACAAGACTAGCCAGTGACGCTCAGATAAAAAAAGTTCCAACGCCAAAACAAGTACAAAGTTGAATAGCATTAAGATCACCTTGGGAACAGTCCAATCACAGTGCGTGAACAACATTTTTTACTTAAACTGACAGCTTTATAAGCAAAATAAAGGCAACAGTAGTATACCGCTATTCGAAATTCATAAATAGATTGAGAAGAAAACAAATCCGGGTTAAAAACTAAATAAAGGCATTGGCCGCTTTGATTACATTTTTGTTTTTTAGTGTTGTTACAGAACTTATTGCATGTTAAGTTGGCCATATTATTCATGTTCCAGTCCTAAATCAGGAGCCTGTCATATAATTGTTTGACGTTGGTTTTTGTCTGTCGTATTTGTTTTTCGTTTATTATTTTTACATAAGGCAGGCAATTTGTTTCCTCATTTAATTTTTTTTTCATTTTGTATTGTCGGGGCCTTTTATAACTAACACTACGGTGTTGGTTTTGCGCATTGTTGAAGGCCGTACACGGTAACCTTCATTTATTCTATCAGATAAGAAATTTTTTATTATAAAGATAAAATCATGGAAAGTAAATATTTTGCAGACAGGTGTTTACTAGTCATATAATTTTGGAATCAATAAGACTTATACTATCAATGATTACAATGTTTCCCTAAAAAGGCATTTGCTAGTCACTTCCTGTTGACAAAATAACATAACAACCATATAGTTTAATTGTCAATTGAGCGTGACCTATCACCCTGTACAATGTCAACGAAAAGAGTCACTTCCGGTTTCGAAAATTCCCTTTCTGTTACGAAAAGTACCTAACATTCATATACTTTGAGACTTAGTTGGGTATCTCATAGCCAACAAACAAAACAGGAATTAAAAAGTAAAATAAAAATTGCTAACGATAACATATACTTTGATGGCAAAATCTTTGGGATTAATATCTTTTACACATTCCATAACATGCACAGAAGTTGATAAAAAAAAACGGAGCTAGCGAGAAGATAGCACACAGCGAGTTGATTTTTCGATTGTTCTCAAGAACAAACAATCTGAATGGATGGGTTTTCGGAAATAAAAGTCTATCATTCGGCCGTAAAGATTATTTGAAAATCAATATAAAAATTAAATTATTGAATCCCAAAAAACCCGATACTGGTAAAATATTATTTAAATTTGATCTTACGACAATATTCGGCAAATTAATATCTGATAGTCCAGTTATAATTGTCAGAGGTCAAAGATGTGTTAAGGAACCAGGATTATGTCTTGATGTCAAAAATAACGCATTGTCAAAACTGGAAGGTCTTATTTTTGAACAAATTTCTGATTATATACAAGGGCAACTAACATTGAAACTTCAAAAATCACGTTTTGTTCTTATATCTAACCATGAAAGTATCTATCTATCAAATATACTCAATATTTCATCTGAGCAGAAACTTTGGCCAGTTTTGGGATTTTACAATACACACCTTATTAATACATCACAAACATTTTTTTCCGAGAATAAAATAAGTTTTAACCGAAAAACCCTTGACCCACATTTATTTATTTCTGAGGACAACAATACGATATCGAATTACAAATTGCCGCACATAAGACTTAGTTGTTCTGGATGGGATATTAGCATAATGTATCTTGAAATTGCATTATTAATTATTTCTATAACTATTAGTTCCCTAAATAATGTTGATCCTATATCAAATGAAAAAAATATTTTTAGTTATCATTTTTGTGATTCTTTGTATAATGCTTTCAATATATTACCGCAACATGAATTTTTACTTACATTTACTTATATCAGTGAGTGTAATGATTGGATTGATGGTTTTAAATGATTGAAAAGAAAATGGAATTGCAGTACATCTCTTCCTATTATTTCTTTGTAGCATTTGGTTTTCTACCTTTATTATGATCTTTTAAAAGCGATCAGATTTATCTTTTTCTTTATATTCTATTGAAAAATGTTATTCATTTATATCGTTATAACGCTTCGAAATCCGGTCATTACTCAGTGTATCATGTCAAAATGTCTACCTTATATACTGATATGTCCAAGTGTTAGTTTGCATTGTTCTGTATTTTCGGAAATTATAACAGTATTTTCATATTTTCCCGTTTTAGTCTGTAATTTGCAGACATTAACTTGCGTCGTTGTGCTTTAATGCACATACTTTGCTTATTCGACATCGGGCAAAATATTCCGTTAAACTTGTACAAGAGACCCTACCTCTTGAACTTGCAGTTTTTTACAGCGAGTTTTGAAAACAACATACATGGAAAACAATTAAAGTTTAATTCCCAAGTGCAAAACATATGTTTCTATAATAAAATATTTGAAATATATTGCTGGAAAATTCTTTATAAATGCTTTAAAATGTTCACCCTCATAGTTTGTCTTTAGTCGTGCAATATTGATCATATGTCAATACCTCTGCTGGTTGTGTGACAGGACTGTAACTGATGGATGATATAATCAGCGCATTAGCCAGTACTACGGTACTGGAATGATAATACGTATATTATTTTACGGAAAATTTGCAGTTAGAAATGTTTGAAACCGTTTTTCAATCAACGAATGTGTTTTCCCATACATAGTTCTGATTTCTAGTCCTGAATCGGCTACACTTTTGGTCCTTTTATAAAATCAACTTCTGTTTTCTTTCCTTTTTTTTTAATATGTTGGCCTCAAGTATCACAGAAGAGACATAAGTAATCGGTATGCCAATCTCGTGCAGTTATACTGGAACTGTTAGTGCTATAACTACACTCTTAGTCGATACCTCTACTTGTGAAATGCTAGTATCAACGGCATAGCAGTTATGCGATACAGACATGAGGGTACTGATATGATTTATTGAAATTTGCTGGTAATATTTTTATAAACCATTTTAAGTTAAGGACTGTATCTCATACATGCATAGCTCTGATTATTGTCCGGGCTCGACTAACTGTTTTTTTTTTCGGTTTTATAAACTCTTCAAAGTTTTTATTATAGTTTTGGTTATCGAATAGTTTGGCCTCGGGCATCACTGCAAAGATATTGTCGAAATTGGCTTCTTGGTCAGTTTCATTGTTTTTGTAATGGTTATTTTTTGGTAGTCTTATAAATTTTTGGAATTAGGACAACTCGGACCAAAGACGACTCGGACCAAGACAATAAGGACCAATTTAAAGACAACTCGAACCAATTTTATGACAACTTGGACATGTTTGAGCAGAGACATGTATATGTTTTAAATACAGGTCGGACCAATTTACAGACAATTCTTATCAGGAGAAATCATTTGTGAGACCAACAAAACAAGGTGTTGGAGTAGAACATTCCTTTCAGATCGTTAACGTTTTTTACGATGTATATATATGATGTTTATTTTTTTTTTTTTGTCTTTTTTTTCTTATGATTGTTTGAATCTGGTGAGTACTGTTTGGGGTCTTCTGTTTTAAATATATATGGCATATGAAAAAATAGTCATTATTTGTATTTCTTTTATTTAGAAATTGCACTATTTTGAATCATTAACAACGATTAGTCCTATAATATAAGACTTCGTAGGTCCATATCGTTTGCATTCAACGTTTTTTTATTGGATATTATTTTTACTTTCAATGCTGAACCACAAACGTTGAATGCAAACAATATCAATGAACCTACTAAATCTTCTATTATAGGACTATAACAATGATGTTTACATTGTTTACAACTTTAAAGCTGGCCCGAGTTGTCTTTAAATTGGTCCGAGTTGTCTTGGTCGGACTTTTCTTTGGTCCGAGTTGTCATGTATTCAAATTTTTGGTCCAAGTTGTCATGTATTCAAATTTTTATGTTTTAAATGTTGTTTTTTTTCTTTTTCTCCATTGGAGTTCTGTACAAAAACTTTGCTCATAACGTCTTTTTATGTAGCGACAAATGATTTTCGAAAGTACACAAAAAGAACAGCCGTTACCGCCACCTTTATGAGTTCAAATAAAGGTATGACATAAGCATTCAATTTGAATGCATTTTTAGCTTGGTTTGATTAACTGTGAGAATTTTTTAATACGGTTGCTGTTGTTTTGCTTATGCTTGTAGTTTTATTATCGTACCATCATTATAATCGTTATTATCGTTAGTATTAAGTTAAAGGGCTCATATCTGATTTTGTTCGTTGTAAGTTCTATTATGTACCAGGTTGATATCACTGATCAAGAAAAAAAATAGATGGGGGCATTGAAATCATCAAAAAGTGGATAAATAACATTTATCATTTTGCCTGTCAAGCGTCAGGAACTTCGTCCGTAGTTGTCTTTTTTTATCTCTATAGTTTTTGTAATTCAACAAATAAATGAATACTTTGTGTGGGATGATTAACAGCTTGCTATTTTGTTTAGAATCTTTTGGGGTACCCTCAAACTTCTAAATGTCTTTCGATGTTTTTTTGGTATATTTGTTTCCTGTGTACATGCTGTTATTTTATTTATTTGTTAAAAGTCTTCGGTATATTTCAAGTTGTTTAGGTATCAATGCAAGTGCGGCAGTCGAAGAGTAGAAAACAACGAGCCACTTATATTTGTATGTCGCTCCACTTTTTTTTAGTTTGGTTTGGTCTGAAGACTGTAGTTAATTACTTAATTTGTTATCGTCTAGTCAAAGCTGTCAGGGGGATAAAATCAGGAATAAGTCTTTATGTAACAAATTACGTATTGTCAAAAGGGAATGTTTTTTCAGACCACTGTGTTTCAGATTATATAGTTGGGCAATTGACACTGTAACGTCATCAATCACATTTCTAATTATATCTATATATCAAATGTAATCAGTATTCCATCTGGTTACAAACTCTGACAATTGTTTGGATTCATAATAAACTCCTTTACACTTTTCAAAAAGTCACGCACTATTCAGTTGTGTGTATATTGTTTAATGAGTTGTTACATTGTAATTGTAGAAATAAGATTCCCTTGAAATTTTTTGATTTATATTATTTTTCATACATGCGTTATGGTCTTTTTTCAAGTAATCAGATATACTTTATTATTTAAGGAATGACTGTAATATTTTTTCTGTCTATGAAGAAATAACATCAAAAATGTGGTGCACACTGAATAACCCGCATAGCGGGTTATTTTAAAATGTGCACCACATTTTTTATGTTATTTCGAATAGACAGAAAAAATATTACAGTCATTTCTTATAATTTAATTCTAAATTCCATTTTAAACCGGAGTAAACCATGAAAAAACGTTGATGACGTCACGGTCACATGACAAAATTATGTCTATGAGCTGATAAACAAAACAACGTCAGCCAATCAGAAGACGCGTTACATCCAAAATTAAATTATTAAAATCTATATAAAAAAGTGATATTATTTATATCATTACAAAAAAACTACAAATAAGTAAGGTGTCTGATTGTCCCTTTGTATTTGTTTGTTTTGAAAAAAGGAGATTTTGGGGGCAATTATGTCCTTCAATAGACAGATGTGGCGTGGTACATTAAGGCAACCGTTATTTTACTGATCATATTTAAATTTCAATAAATAGATTAAGATGACAGATCAATATAACCATCAACAAAAACTGAGGGAATAGCATGATCTCCAATAGGAGTGATACTACGGGTGTCGACAGGGTAGCCTTCTCCTGCTATGCATGCTTTATCAATCTACACTCAGCCCAATGTCACGATCGAAAATAAGGCACAATTGGTAAATTTACAGATCAGACCACTTTGCTAAAGATCTATTACTGCGAAAACAAGTTGCTAGTAGCGTCGATTTAATCCATACTTTCAGAAATACTGTAACTAAAACTCTTTGGATACACCCAAGGATGGCTAGACGTCGCGGCTCTGCAGGCTGCATCCGTCATGTGTCTCATTGGATAGTTTGTCAGTATTATTAATGCTAAATATACCGCATGAAGCTGAAAAGGGAAAACAAATTCCAATGATATAAATTGATGAAAATTAGCTCATTTTAGACCCGGTCTTGCTAGATCAAGAATAATATACTTCAATATTATATCACACGTATTAAACTGTGTAACATCATTATCAATTCAGGTGTGCCTAAAATTTATACGAGTAGTTAGTCTTTGAGAGAGTAAAACTGATGCAAAGTTTTTGCAAGATAAACGTATGCCTTTTGGGTAAGATCAAGTGGGTCTTTTTTGGGGGGAGGCTTGAAAGCTGTCTGATAAATAAACAATCGATTGTTATGAATCCATAGCACTAACCACTGGCTATTTGGTTTGAATTTCCGAAAGGAATAATTTGAAGATTTTCCTTGATTGTAAGGTATTACTTTATAAGTTATTCAATTATACTAAAGCTTATAATGGACTTCAAATATTATTAGATTGCTTTATCTTGCATTTAAATTAGAACTCTCTATCTAAAACATAGTTGAAAAGGCAAAATAATTCCCTAAGACATGTACAATTAATGTTTTGAAAGATTCATACCGTACTTTTCTCTGAAAATATAATATAGTTTAATTGATTCAAATGTTTTTAAGACCTTTCAGTTTAATGGTTTGAAAAGATGAATACGTGTTTTTTTCTTCGTATGAACAAAATCAGGAAAAATTTATTGGTATATGAAGAATACAAACTTCTTTAATGAGAATAAGAGAACCAACATACTAGATATCCGTATTTGTCAACTTAATCATATTGTATGGGCTTTTATGTACCTATGGTTATTAGAATGAACTAGATTAAATGGGGGAAATTTTATTGTTTTAGTGTTAATATGACAATAAGAAACTTCGCCAGTAGTTAATTAAGTGATATCTTCCTGGATGTATGGAGCTTGGATCTAGGGAATAGTTGGATTTTTATTAATATTTATTTTTTTGGCTTTTACTCGTATTTTGTTTTTGTGTTTGTGTATTTGTTTGTTTCTTGTGTTATTTTTGTGTATATTCATGTATTTTGTCCATGTTTACCCACATGTACTTGTAATCTGTTTTCATAAATATATGATGCTGGTCGTAAGTTACGTTCGTCTGGTTATACGTTAACAAAATGAATGTGCTTAACGGGAGACGGCGATTCCGGACGTGAGGGTATATATATCAATATGTGTTTTATGATAATAAAAAAAAAATTACTTATTTGGCTTTATTCATTAGCTTTTGAAATGTTATCATTTGATATCTATGTAGGTAAGTGTTCAACAATTTTGTTTATGGGATTTGAGAATATCTATGGTACTATGTCGCCATCATGAGTTGGTTGACCTTTATGGAATATTTTTTTCACAGATGACGACGGAAATGTTCCAATTGTCAGAAGCACAATCCCGTCCTGTTGTCTTCGAATTTGACCTACCGAATTAGACTTATCATGGGGTTTGTACTTATATGAGCAATACGACGTGTGCCACATGTGGAACAGGATCTGCTTGCCATTCTGATGCACATGAGATCGCCCCGAGTTTTTGATAGGTTCGTAATGCTCAGTCTTCAGTTTCATACGTTGTATTTTGCAGACTGTTGTTTGTCGTTTGATCGGTTTTCGTTTTTTGCATTGGCGTTGTCAGTTTACTTTCGACTTATGAGTTCGAATGTTACTTTGGTATCTTTTGCCTTGTTTGTCCATAATTGAATCTTTACCTATTTTAGACAGAATACATAGCTGCCTGAATGGTAGAACGTAACGCTCACGTGTATGTCAAGATTTTGTGAAGTAGACTAAATCCGGCCTTAAAAAGATAAAACTGATTTTTTTATGTTCAAAAATAGGCAGATCGGTTAGATTATTACTTCATTTACTTACTGCTTTCGTTTTGGTAAAATGTAATGCTATGTTATTTTCAAAATAAAAACCAAAAGGATAAGAAAGAATGAGTGTTAAGTTTTTATTTTCAGATTTTTAAAGAATGCTCGAATCTAATATTGTAGACATTCTCTAAAGAACTGGCAAATCAAACCAGTTTCATTGATTACCGTACGCGTGTGGGTAAAGAGATATGCAAAGTAACTAGTTTCAATACCCGGTAATAGTTTTTTGATTTTGTTTTCATATACAACATATAATTGTGTTTAAAAGGCTAAAATTTTGAACTTTCAAAAAAGTTTAAAAAAAAATAACAACACTTTATATGTTTCATGCGTCCTTAGCACTTTTCTGGATGAACCGTCACCAGGATCGCTGAAAGCCGAATAATTTAAAGCCAAGAATGTATAAGAACCGAAACAGTTTCAGAGCTATACGACCAAAAGGGACCTAGAAATAATAACCAAATCCGTCTAAGGTCAACTTGAATTATACAAACATTCTCTTTGTCATATTTATATAGTAAATCAATAATTATTTTTTTGGACTTATACATTTTGTGTAGAGGGAAGACAGAACAACCAAATCATAATTATAATTAATAATCAATAAACAAAAGTAATTTGATGATTCCTTAAATGTTTTTGTTTATTTTCACAGTTCCTATCATTAAAATCAATTATTGTTACATAATAAAATTTCACACCAAAGCAGGACAACTGTCAACAGGTAGACAGGTTTCGGTGAAGCAATAATAAATTACGACTACAGTAGTTTACCGATATTTAGATCTCGCATTGCGATTAGCAAGAGACAAATCAAGGTAACAAACAAAAACCAAAGTAATCGCATTAACTCCAAAAAGGAACGCGATAATTTCTTGTATTAACAACCAAACAATAATCAAGAATTACAAAAAGCCTATAGTTATAGTATGGATGTCTTTTGCCATCTCGGACTGTAAAATATCAGAACACAATAGGTCTAGATTTTCAATCAAGTCAACAAAATTTGATGCAGGAATGCAGTTAACTAAGGTGAATTTTCATCTAAATGAACAAATTTATAAGATTTTAACTAGTAATAACTAATAATTTTACAATCGTAGATTATTTTTGTTTGATTTTCATTTTCTGTTAAATTAGTGAATTAGGGAGAGGTAACTTTGAAATAGTACAATTTATACAGGAATCTACATGAAATTTGTATATTTTATGTCATAACAGGAAAAAAACGTACGGTGACCCTATTTTTTTTATATTCTGAAAGCATTTTCTGAGCGCTATTTTCTCGTTTTTTATTCCACAATTATATCATTTATTTCACCTTCTATTCACATAATAATGTTTTGTCCAGTATAATCCATACAAAATATGTCATGTTTTCACCAAATGTAGCTTGAAAAAAAGTTTGGAGACCGATCGGTTTTAATATATTTTTGTACATATCACAATATATTACGGATTACGAATGTGTCGAGTTTTGTGATTGCATAACAACACAGAGATGTCAGTATATATTCTAAAAACTGCAGGGGTATATACGACTTTTATACCTCAAATGCAACCCCAAAAATGTTTATGAGAATATCAAAAAATGGCCGAATATTTTTACGGTTCAGCGATAAACATTAAATTCTAATAACTGTTTTTTTTATATGCTTTAGCTATTTTGGAAAAAAAAGATATTAAAATTGTTTCTAAAAAGAAAATAACAAACTATTAATTTCCGGTTTATCCCCACTCAAAATGTCGTCTGCAAAACAAAACAAACAAACATAGCAAAACAAGATCATACAAGGCAATGTGAAGCGGTTTGCTTCTTATTCTGAAGAAGATTTTATTGCAAAAAAACAGAATATGGTTCCTTTCAACACAGTAAATGCCAATAAGGGTGCAGCAACTTTTCTTCGCTCATATTAACTGGGAAAGCATAGACACAAACTTTGAAAGCTTTGAGATCCACAGACTTGCCGAAAAACTTTCTCATTTTTAAATGGATGCCCCCAAATTTGTATGTGTTTAACAAACTTATCAATCCTTTTAATAAACTTACGCTAAAAAGTTACCAATTCAACACTGTAATTAAATCTTTGCATTTTGAATACTGTTTTTATTGGTATAAATATTGATTTTGTTATCAGTAAATTAAAACCATACCAAATATTTCACATATGTACTTTCACGGTACTACAGTCTGTCGATACCTATACTTTGGCATTGCACAAGGTCATGTTTTTCTCTGACTGTTAATGACGTCTTTACACTAAATCCATTGGATGTTGGATTTGTACTGATTGATATTTTAGTCTTAGATACATGATTTTTTTATTAGTTGTTATTGGCTTTGAACTAGCTGTCAGTAACTGCCAGTACTCTCGAATCTGTACTTAGTGTAATTTTTGTTGTTAGGGATGATATATTCCCTGCCACGTCTTGTCTGTGTTTTCTTTTATGTTTTTCTTTGATTCGATCTGATGAGTTAAGCCTTTTTCAACGGATTTTTATAGTTTGTTCTTATGTTGTGCTGTTGCACCACTGTCCCAGGTTAGGGAGGGGCGGGGGGAGGTTGAGCGCTTACAAACATGTTTAACCCCGCCGAATTCCTTTATGTGCCTGTCCCAAGTCAGGATCCTGTAGTTCAGTGGTTGTCATTGGTTCAAGTCTGTCCTATTGGTTTTTGTAAATTGTTTTGTTATAAATTAGGCCGTTAGTTTTTCACAATTAATTTGTTTCATATTTTTCATGTCGGGGCCTTTTATAGCCGGCTATACGGTACGGGTTATAGGCCGTACGGTTGCCTATAATTGCTCCAATTCACTTCATTTGACCTTTGGTGGATAGATATAAGAAGATGTGGTATGAGTGCCAATGAGACAACTCTCCATCAAAGTCACCATTTGTAAAAGTAATCCATTATCGGTCTTCAACGCGGAACCTTGGCTCACACCGAACCACAAGCTATAAAGGACCCTAAAAATGACTAGTGTAAAACCATTCAAACAGGAAAACCAACGGTCTAATCTATATAAAAAACGAGAAACGACAACCACTGAACATCAGGTTCCTAAATTAGGATAGGGTGCAAACAAATGCAGCGGGTTTAAACGTTTTAATAGGCGCCAACCTTCACCCTACCTGAAACAATAGTGTAACATAACTGTCTCATTGGCAATCATACCACATCTCCTTGTTTTTATATTATTATCTATATATTAGCTGTTATATTGTAGTTTCAGTCTACTTTCAATATTCGCCAGTTCAGAACATACATTTTTGTATGTCATCAACTGTATTCCAGTGGGGATTTTAGTTAATTCTATTCGATCACAGTTATATACTTCATTCTTGGTTAATCATATATTTATGGATCCATCTGGATGTTATGATCCCTTACGAAGTGTGAATTATCCCGAGAGGATACGTAGAACAACGAAATCTGTACGTTTGCCCTGAGATTGCAAATAGAACTATTTGATTGGTTAATATCATTCTGTATAAAAAGCGACGTCAGTGTTCATATGACGTTATTCAGTCAGAAGTAGTTCATTCAATCAATTCTCTCGGTTAATACAAGAAAGATCAGACACCTAAAGTCTTATGTTTGGTGCAAAAAACTGTATAACAATATAAAGTTACGGAAATGGACCATGAGTTCTATAAAGTTTATGCATTTGTAAGTTCTCTGTATCCTCTTGGGGCTCCTTTTGTATATTTGTAGACTCTATTATATATATTTTTGCAAAGTATGTCAAAACTGCCGATTTCCCAGTTGTGCTTTATACTGTAATAAACAGGGTGTGAACTTTTACCAGTTTTATGTCTCTGTAAAGCCCAACAAATAGTAACAAGTTGGCCCTTTTTGTAGTTTATATTTGACATGTATACACCTTTATTTGCCATCGTTCCTTATGTGGTCATTGCGCTGATCGAGAGATACGTACTGTGGTGGCGACGAAACATAAATAACGTCCGTAAGATCTAAGTAGTTCCCTAATAGAGGTTTCCCGATTTACTACCGTACCAAGCTTAGTACGAACTAGGAGCCGTCATTGAACTTTTGAAAATAATTCATATATGCCCTTAATTTGAAAGTATGTTTTATGAATCATTTCCAAAAGTATTTTGAGGACTTTTAGCTACAACTTGGTATAAATTTCATGTGGATATGTTCCCTATTCATAACAAACGATATTGTGTGTACTCGATTATGCTTTCAACCAACCGTTGCAAGTAACCGTTGGTTACACGAACGGTTTATAATTAAGAATTACTTCCCCTGAAATTGCACAGGCAAAACGAAGCTAAATATAAAGCACATTCATATTTTATCTATTTTTTGCCTGTTATATTGATATAACAGTATAAAATGAATAGGTTGGCATTTTTTGGGGTAGACTTTTAGAAAACATGATAGAATAAGAGCTATTTTAACATACAAAATTGACCTTATTGAAAATGTATTAATGATGAAGATAAATACAAAACCTGTTCCGTTCTAACCTCATTCCATATTAAAAAACCTCGCGTGCAAGTCAACTCAAAGTATAAACATATAAGTTTTAAAAAAACAACATATAAATCCGACTGAACAAGTCGTTAGGTATACATATAAACTTATGTCATATCGGTGATCAACAAACGTTTGTATTAAATAATTAATATCAATACTTCGCATTCTTTAATAGAATTTAATATTGTAAGTTATTTTAGTAGTTCAAATTCATTATCTATACCATTCTTATATTTTTCTGCATTTTCGCAAAAATCGTCATACACACGTATGAGAAATTTTACCAGGGTTAAAAGTACGAAGATAGTGTCAAATAAAAGATACGCTAATATAATATTCAAAGAACACAAGTGTCAGTACAATATACTATAATTATATGAATATTATTCTAGTCGTTTAAATTCAATGATTCAAGACATTGGTGGTTTTTTTTTTCATCAGCAACAGAATAGTGAATACTTATTTTACAATATTTTTTCAGTTCACTTTTTTAGAATGCATTTCTAGGAAAAAATCTTAAGTTGTTGATTAAAAAGATGAGAAGAGTGCTCTTTTCTCACTCAATATGAATTCTCAGCACTCTCATCCTCTCAAGAACAATCTTCTGCTGTAATGACCGAAATAGATTACTTAAATAATAATAACTAATTTCAAAATCATGCAAGAACTAATTATAATATGAAATAAACACAATTTTAACACGTTAACGTATATAACCAATACCAGTAATACGTGTTTTAGAAAGTAGTTCATAGTTATTATTTTAATTATTCCGAATTCTGTTTATACATGAGAAATTTTTTTCCCCTACAAATAAACGAATCAAAAACAATACCTATAGCAATCAGAAACACAAATCTATATTTAGAATCTAGGCCGTGTCAATTCAGTTCGTTTAAGGTCTGTTTGATTCGTGCATTTGTGCACAACTAAATAATCTCATAAAGAATCATAATCAAAGTATTCTAGAAACGTTGAAATCGTTATCAAATAAAACGTTAAGCTAGTTTCTTGCTGATATGCATTTTAATTCTTTTAATTTTATCATTATAAATAAAATAATCTCATGCATTAAATGATACCTCCAAGACAGCACTTACGTTTGAGTTACGTACCAACCGTACCTGATACGTAGCAAATCGGGAAACCTCTAATATACGGTATCGGCTTTGCACATTTTTGAAGGCAGTACAAGGACCTATCGTTAGTGATATCAATGTCCGTAGGTCTCTGATTCATAGTTGCCTCATTGTTAATCATTCCAAATCTCCTAATCATTGATATATGCACGTAGAAAAGGAATGTTTTCAGTCTCTCCAACAATAATTCTAGTATTTCACTGCTACTTTAGTACAGGCACATTTCTAAAGATGACCTGTAATGCTGTATATAAAATGTACATCTGTAAAGCTGTATATAAAATGTACATCTGTAAAACTGTATATATATATATATATATATATAATGTACATCTGTAAAACTGTTTATAAACTGTACATCTGTAAAGATGTATATTAACTGTAAATTTGTAACGATGTATATAAGCTGTACATTTTAAAAGCTGTCTATAACTGTACATCTGTAAAGATGTATATAAACTGTACTTCTATAAAGATGTATATAGACTGTACATTTTGAAAGCTGTGTATAAACTGTACATCTGTTGATATGCGTCAAAACGGTACATTAACTGCATTTGATGATACATGTACCAAAATCAGGAGCCTGTTATTCAGTGGTTGTAGTTTTTTTGCTGTATATCATATTTGTTTTTCGTTCATTGGTATGTACATAAGTCAGACAAAAAGTTTTTTTCTCGCTTGTATTGTTTTACATTTATCATTTCGGGTCCTGTTATAGCTGACTATGCTGTACGGGTTTTGCTCATTTTTGAAGGCCGGACGGGGACCTATAGTTGTTAAATTCTGTGAAATTTGGTCTCTAATGGAGAGTTGTCTTTTTTGCAATCATACCACATCTTCTTATTTTTAAATTAATATAAATGTTCATAATTATGGAAACAGTGATTAAATGTGAACTGACATCCTTATAAAAAAGACACTGAAAAATATGGACTGCATGCATCATTTACTTAAACAGAAGAGAAATATTGATTAAGAGAAGGTGAGCAATATTAGTATAGATTCGATAGGAAAATAAATCAGTCCATGAAACACACTGAAAAAAACAATACTGTTACAGAACTGCGAAAATCAGTTAAGATGTACAGTTTTTATACAGCTTTAGATATGTACAGTGTTTATGCCTTGTAACAGATGTGCAGTTAGATACACCATTACAGCTGTACAGTTTATATACAGCTGTAAAAATGTACTGTTTATATGGATTGTAACATATGTGCAGTTTATAAACAGCTTTACAGATGAACAGTTTATATATAGTTTTACAGATGTACAGTTTATATTTAGCTTTACAGAATGTACATTTTAAATACAGTTTAAATAGATAGTAAGATATGTGCAGTTTATATACAGCTTTACAGATGAACAGTTTATATATAGTTTTACAGATGAACAGTTTATATTTAGCTTTACAGAATGTACATTTTGAATACAGTTTAAATAGATAGTAACGTATGTGCAGTTTATATATAGCTTTACAGATGTACAGTTTATATACAGTTTTACAGATGTACATGTAATATACAAATTTACAGATGTCCATTTGATATGCATCTTTAGAAATGTACATCAATATTGCGTTTAATCGTTTAACTTCTTGTTAGTGCTGTCTCAGTTGGTCAAACAATGAGCTTTTATATATATTTTCATTTTTTTTTTATTATAATCAACAACTACTTATTTCATTTACTTGATAATGAATATGAACTAATTATATCAAAACTAATCATAAACAAATGAACACGTTATATTTTTCCTTCGTTCGAAGAAAAAGTGGATTCGTAATCGATAATCAACCCACGACGTTACTCGAAATTTGATTATCGTTTCTGAATCCAGCTACTTATACATTCTCTATCTTAATCCATTTCTGATACAATGGCTGTCGATTTTGCGTTTTGACAATAAATCAAGGGAATTACATAATATAATTTCGTGTATTGTGGATTATAGTTGGAAAATGGTTCCGATCTGTATTAGGCATCCAACAAGACATCAAAACTTAAATATATTCAAATTCAAAATATATGTTGCAGGTAAAGTCTGCAATTGTTCAGAGAGTATATTCAATCAAAGCTATCAGACATTTTGTATAAATAGATCAAGGTAGCTATGCGCTTTTAAAAAAGCAAAATTAATTATTTGAACGTGAAGAATCAATTGTGCTTAAATTTGGGTGAGTTGGGGTAGTTTACTTACTGTGTTTGTTATGTAAGACTTTATTTAACATAGATTTCGTTAAAAAATTGACATTTTGTTTATTTGGAATCATTAATGATCAAACAAAGACAAATTGATTGATACCATACATTATAAAACTGAAAACAAATGCAAATTTTCACTACGATTGAATAAAATTCAAAAGTCCTTGTTCGAAACACGTGGCAAGTGTCAATTGCATAATGTTAGATAATTGAACAGTTTTATAATCATGGTGTAATAGCCGCAATCGTATAACTTTTCGGTTCAGTACATCATAAACCGAAATCGAACATCAAAATCATGTTCAAACCTGGCATACGGAATACAATTGTTTATGTTTCTCGTTGCTACAGTTTTGTCGTTCTATATTTTATATTGCTTTGTAACTATACCACTGTATTATCATAGTTAGAACTGTGTTGTATTGATGTTTCCCTTAGTAATGCCGAAAGTTGAACGTCATGCTACCTGGGTTAACAAAACCACGCCAAAGAATTAAATACTCAAAAATGAAAACAATTAAACAAAAAAATCAGACAATTTACATATCGTTTGACAATGGATTCTTCAGAAAATAATCTACAATAGACTCATGTCAGAGAAATGGGTTAACATTCAGTCAACAAAATTAGTGTCGTGGATGTATAAATACGGAGAAACTTTATTAACTGTATTACCAAAAGGGACAATACAAAGAATATCCAAATGTCGTCAAATGTCACCTTTGCATTAGGGAGTTAGAGTCGTAACTTATTTCATGATTTCGTAATACAATTAACGGAATATTTTAGAAAAGTGTATTATGAATACTGTCAGTACCGAAGCGCTGGCTACTGGGTTGATGATAGCCCGAAGACTAACAGTCCACGAGAAGGGGTATCATACCCAGTGCTAGAAAGATAAAATAACACGTTACAAACCATAAGCGTCCGAAGCGCTTGTCTAGATTTACCTTAACATTATACTTTGCTTAAACTTTTTTCATATTATGTTTAATAATTATGATAATATTGTTATTATTCGCCTCATTCTGGGGGCATCAGTTGGCAAACACAATATTTCTTATTCGTTTGTGTCTCGCTGTTTCAGTAAAACAAATTCAGTTCAATCAAGTTTTTAATTTCTGTAAATTTTTGACATCATCGTATTTACGAGGATTTTTCTTTAATATGTTTTCTTACATGTGAACCAAAAATGTCCCATTCATGTAAAGGGAAATCATTCCAATTTGACATTTTCAGTGGGTTATATATCATACATGTCCACAACATACATGTGCATAAACAAGTTGATATAATATCTAGGTGCAAAATTCGTGTATCAAGACAGGTCACTACATACACTCTTAGAAAGCTGACAAGAAAATATTTAAAAGCATACATGTAATAGAACCGTCATGTTCATAAAGCCATCACGAGTTGATTAACCATTCACAGATGACGACGGATAGGTGCCAAGTGTTGAAACCATAATCCCGTCTTCGTTTCCGCGAATGTGACTTCACCGAATCATTAACGAGTTTATACGTATACGAGCAACACGAAGGGTGCCACATGTGGATCGGCAACTGCTGACCCTTCCGGAGCACATGAGATCGACGGAGGTTTTTTGTTTGACTTCAACGTGTGTTTTCTTGTTGCTTGGTTTTGAATTTCTATGTTGAGTTTTGTATACTATTATTCTTCTTTGGTTATTTTTCCGTTTTTGCCATGGCGTTGTCAGTTAGTTATCGACTTATGAGTTTATATATCCATTTAGTATCTTCCACCTAATCTTAAGGGTTAACTTGGAAGCAGCGGAAATCAACCTTATTTTATGACTACGTTAATCAATAAACGTTGTTCAATGGGTCATTTCAACCATGAAAATACTGAAGCCCTTGCTAATGGGTATCACCATTGACCATTACAACCGGGGTTTTTTCCGGGTTGTTTTTCTATAGCATGCTTAGTGGTTTTTTAATGCCATAAGAGTATTTACATGTACTGATGCTACATCAATTTGATAATACGAAGGTTAAACAAAAAATATCTAACTTTCCGGCATTTCTATGATTCCTCGACATTGAGCTATCATCGCATTGCAATGTGAATAACACTGTGTATGTGAAGGTTGAGACAGGGCATGCCGCAACTATAGTTAGGATT
Source organism: Mytilus californianus (assembly GCF_021869535.1). Lineage (NCBI taxonomy): Eukaryota > Metazoa > Mollusca > Bivalvia > Mytilida > Mytilidae > Mytilus > Mytilus californianus. The sequence continues at coordinate 21,191,921 of NW_026262679.1, read as the reverse complement.
GTTCTGTTTGATATCTTTCCAACGTTAACCTCTGTATGGGTTTGCTGATTATTAATCTTTTTTGTCATTTGTGTCGCAATGCATTGTCTATATTTGTTTGACCTGTTCCAAACTTAGTCTATATCATCCAAGTATATGACGATCACTAGTACATGAATTTGAGTTTGAAACAGTCATTTTGATCTTAACAGAATCTGAAAAGTCTGAACAATACACTATTTAGTCATGTTCACCATTTTAGTCATTTTCAGTACTGTTCAGACGGTTCCCTTGCAGTCAGTTCAGTTCTGCTCAGACAGTTCATTTGCAGTCGATTCCGTACCGTTCATTACTGTTCAGTAGGATTTTAGGCAATTCAGTATGATGTGTATTTGTACAAGTAAATATCTGCTACTGATCTGTCTGAACAAAGACTGAACGGATCTTAATTGACGCAAGAAAAACTTTCATCCTCTTTAGAATATCTGTAGAAAAACATTTATGTTTATCAAAGTTTTGCTGTGACGGCTTTCAAATGTAAACATCAATTTGGAAGTTGTCTAGAGGTCTCAGATGAAATATTGTCAAAGATTGATGTCAGAGTGGATTCAAGGACAAATCACTATGGGACTTCAAAGCTCACATTTTATTCTCGTGTCATAAAAACAGAATAAATACGTAGGAAGTAAACTTAACATGTAACGTGGTTTGCAAGTGTGGCCAGTGTTTGGATAATACAATTCACATTTGATAAATATGACATTTACAATTCAATCAAAAGACAGCGTCAGTTTCAACAGAACCAGTTTGGATCCACATATGTTTATTTCTGATGATAACAATACAATATAAAATTGGCATTTACAATTCGAGAAGGTACATCATTTAAGTTTCGAAATCGTTAATATCAACTTCAAACATGCATTCTTTGTCACTATACCCTTTTTAATGTATTTGGTCGATTCTTGCAAAACTTTTGAAAAAGTTTTTGAGTAGATCATATAAACTTTCCGTTTCTTCTATCATATTGGTATATTATCAAAGTCAATCGTTGTTTTTTAAATATGTTATTACATATTGTTTGTTTTAATTTATTATAAGAAGATTATGTAATAGAAATCAGAAGGTAACAGACTCATTGTTTACACTGACAAGTCATATGTTTATATAGGTCTTGTGCGTCGGTCATAGTGCAAGGCGATTTAGTGCCACGATATTTCAGTAGCATGAGTTTGAATCCTGGCCAGGGAAGAACAAAAATTTGCTTCCGCAAATTTTTAGATCTAACATTGTTGGGCTGTTGTTTAGACGAATTATATACACATAATGTATTTTCAGCCTTGTATCACCATTACTGCTGGTGATCCGATGGATAAAATCTGTTGTAGAGTCGTCACTGGTTCAGACGTATATATATACTTCGTCTCAATTTTAGCCCAACAATGTTAGAACTGCAAATTTGCATTAGCATTTTTGTCTGTCGTAAAGGATAATCATTTTACCATGTCGTCACATCAAATTTTGATTAAATCATATATGTCTAAATATGTGACAACTTTACGACAGACGTTCTCTATCTAATTACCTGTGGTTGTATAGGGCTAACACCATAATATATATATACTTCGTCTCAAATTGAGCCAAACAATGTTAGATCTGCCGTCAAATCAAGAAAAAAAATACATTTCATCCTTTACGACAGACAAAAACAACTGATCTATAGGTTGCACTTTGTAAATACAGCTGTTTCTCAAACCACGCCTCTTTTGGGGAGATATATAATATTCATAGATATGTTAATTCGTTAATGTGCTGGTTCCCATTTATGATCTCTGTGTTTCATCTCATAGAGACATCACTTGGGAATGTAACCAGTATAGAAAGACATGGTAGCGCCTAAATTTTAATTCTTAGGAGGTCCAAATATGAAGGTAAGGGTAGTATAGAATTTTAGTATAAGTTTAAACTCTTAGAAGTTCAGGGCATATAAATGTTGAAAATATGCCGCACAGCCCTATATTTTGACCTTTGAATAAAATAGTAGTGCATATAAACTTTCCGTTCTGGGATATTATTTTTCACGAAACTTCATAGTAAAAGTGTCACAGTTTCAGCCGCAGAGGGAGTTCCTATGGGAAATTGCATTGTCTATATTAACAGAATTGCAACCTATATAGGGTTAAAAAATAGAACATACAGAATTTCACAAAATCTGGTTTATCTCAGAGATTTTAAAGAATTTAACTCAAATATGAAGTTTTATAAATTTTTCATGAAGATTGAGAAAATCCTGAGCCTTAACTATGATGACTCAGCATAAATTCACAGTTTACAGTATGCATGGTTTACTTAAAGCCCTGAATTCAAAATAAATTCATAATATATGCCTATTTGTGATTTAAATTGTTTAGAAGTGCTTATATTTACTCTTTGCAGTCATTGCAACTCGTTGATCCTTCCTAAATAATTTTGTTATGTTATTTTTGTCCTGTCGATAACCCAAAAGTAAGCCGTAACACCTAAATGTGTTTTTTTGTGACCGCGGCATTAAAAAGTACAAGCTAGAATTACAAAAAGACCTCAATAAAACTTACAATAGTGTGTTCTATCCTAAATATATACTAAATACTCCACATTGCTAGAAACAGGGAAAATATTTAGGAAATGTGAGGCCCCAGGGGGCAAAAAACAGAAAAAAATGCCTACCCTGGGTCATAAAACAGATAATTTAACTTGTAAATGCTATGATTTTATTATTTTCAAGGTCTTTTGTAAACAAAACAATAACTGTGCTGGAAAGTTATGCAAAAATAAGATGTAAGCAGTCATTTCTATCAAACTTTTAGTGAATTTATGCACCAGACTGATATCTTCTTAAATACAATTTTGCAAATATGGCTTTGTTTAGACACTTCTAGTTCATACATTAACTAACTTATATTAGTTATATGGTTAGAGATGATACTGTTGTGACAAGAATTCTTAACTGATCATTTGAGACATAAATTGTGAACTGTCATTGACAAATAGGCATACAGTAAGATGTGGACTGGAGACACAGGCAGGATTGGATACTTTGTATAATCTTGAATGTTGGAATGATCAACTACTAAACAATACATTTATAGTATTCTAAAATGCTTTCAATTTGTTATCAGAATAGTTTCAAACATGTTTTAGACATTTCATGTCAGAAAACATGCACATAGGGTAAGCTGGCAATGATTAAAGTCTTGTTTTCAAATTCTTTAAAAAACTGAAATAGGGGTAGGGGTATAAAATGTACTGTAAAAGGAAACTTAGAGTATATGCAGTGATTTCATTAAGGCTATAATTCTGATAAATAAGTATTGTTGTGAGAAAAAGTGTTTTTAAAAGGTTTTCTATTTGAATAAATGTTTGTATAGGTTGCACTTTGTAAATACAGCTGTTTCTCAAACCACGCCTCTTTTGGGGAGATATATAATATTCATAGATATGTTAATTCGTTAATGTGCTGGTTCCCATTTATGATCTCTGTGTTTCATCTCATAGAGACATCACTTGGGAATGTAACCAGTATAGAAAGACATGGTAGCGCCTAAATTTTAATTCTTAGGAGGTCCAAATATGAAGGTAAGGGTAGTATAGAATTTTAGTATAAGTTTAAACTCTTAGAAGTTCAGGGCATATAAATGTTGAAAATATGCCGCACAGCCCTATATTTTGACCTTTGAATAAAATAGTAGTGCATATAAACTTTCCGTTCTGGGATATTATTTTTCACGAAACTTCATAGTAAAAGTGTCACAGTTTCAGCCGCAGAGGGAGTTCCTATGGGAAATTGCATTGTCTATATTTACAGAATTGCAACCTATAAGGTATACCATCTACATCGAGTGGTCTAGGGCGCTAGACACAGTGCAGACGGTGTTGCCACGATGTCTCAGATGCAGGGGTTCGAATTCCGCTGAGTAAATACTAACGTTGTTGGGCTAAATTTGAGACGAAGTATGTATATATTATGGTGTAAGCCCTGTACAACCACAAGTTATCCGATAGAGAACGTCTGTCGTAAAGTTGTCACATATTTAAACGTAGATAACGAGATGTGGTTCATTCAAATGATGTTCAAAACAAGCAATTTAATGTCACCTTAAGGCCTTCAACAATGAGAAAACGTCATAGCGTCTAGTCAGCTGTAAAAGGCCCAAACATAAAAACGTGCACAAATTTAAACAAAAAACTATAGGCCTAATTTATAACAAATCAATTTACGAAAAAACAATTATCATAATAAAAGATATAAACCAACGACAACCACTGAATTTTATGCTCCTGACTTGGGACAGGCACATATTGAATATCATGAATATGGTGGGTTGAAATATGTTTGTGAGTGTTCAGTGCTGCAGTAAATTGGGACATTGATGTAACAGCACAACCAAACTTTAAAAGTCAGTTGCAGAGGGCTCGGTACGGAGCACACAAAGCTACTAACATAAAAACAATAGACACTTAGCTCTGATATAGGAGTACTCGCAGTTACTGAAAACCAAATTACAATTAATAGATAAATCGTGTCCTTAAGTATTAATCAGTACCTATCGGACTGATTTAGTGCAAAGACTCCATTCACATTATGGGAACCGCGTGACCATGTGTAAGGTCAAAGCTTAAGTAAACTGTCTCGACAGGATGTATGATCATGCGTTTATATAACTGTACATATAATTCTAGTTATGTTTTATTTTTTTTTCAAAAACCAAATCAATAATCTCTATTATAGAACTGCAAAATGCTGAACTCCATCACACCATATATATTGAGAGGACGAGTTCATATTTTCATGGAGATTGTCTCCTTATTTTTCCTTACTCTTATACCCTTTAAGTTTTTTTCAGTTATACTATAATGTTAATGATGCTATTGATGAATATTATTTTTCACCTATTACCAATGCATCATCCGCTTTCCAGGCACTTTCATAATTCCTCTGGATCGTAAAAATAGTCCAAATGTAAACGTAAACAAAAATATTCGTTAACTATTTAGTATCTGTATCTTGCCAATCATACAATACACATTAAAAGGAGATATCAACCTATGTGTATTTGTAAAAATGTTATATTTGCATATCGTAGATAATATGAAGAGGAAGTAAAAAGTTCATATATGTACAAACTAGGTAAGATTTATTCACGGGTACGAACTACAGATAATGTACACAATTTCGAAAGACGATTAAGCTCCTTACCTCCACGACTCAAAACATCGTATGTATGTGGTAGGTACTTTATTTTCTATTTAAACCTTCTATACTATTGCAATTTTAACCCGAAAAAGGTAATTTATATCAAACAATTTCTAATGATATGTCCTTCTTTCATTCCATTGCATTTTATGTCATGTGTCATATATTGAAGCATTTTTTAACTTTTGTGTATCTAGCACAAACATACCCGCTAAGTAAGGGAAAAGAAAGCAGTATTAATGTATCGGCGATAATATTCGATACTGGTCTCTCAGCATATATCACATATATAGAAAAAATCAGAAGTATTTGAAAATTAAAAAAACATCGTTTCGAACGTTTATTTAACTTAGTTTTGATCAGGTAATTTAACTTTAAATGTGTTTTTATATATAAGAGGTACACATTAGTCGGTTTATTTACAAAGTGATTTTTTTAATATTCAATATGCCAATGTTACTCGATCACTGTGGTTGAATAGTATTGATCGATTGTTCATTCAGCGCGTCGGCTTTCTGCACAGTTATGTTTTTAATTTGACATTTTAATTTTTTTTGTTATTTGTTCATATTGATGTTTTAATGGTAAAGCTAATAAAGATCAACAGAGTTTCGAGATAGTTAAAGAAACTAGTAAGTTTATTAAAATGATCGACTATTGTCCTGGATTATAGCATGGTATTGGTTGCAAAAATTTGATATTTTGCATTTAAATGCAATATTTCTTATTTAATTGGTATATTTCTTCATTTAAATGCAATATTTTTTTTATTTGAATGGTATATTTTTTCATTTAAATGCAATATTTTTTATTCAGATGGTATAATTTTTCATTCAAATGGTATAATTTTTCATTCAAATGGTATAATTGTTGTTCAAATGCAATATTTTTTATTCAATTGGTATAAAATGTCATTTGAATGCAGTATTTTTTATTCAATTGGTATAGTAGTTTTTTTTATTTATATGCAATAATTGCATTATGGGAAATTCTTTGACGTCATAAGGTCAAATTTGCAACAACGTTTGTGATTGGTCGGTATTTGTTTGGATTTCTCCCCTTTCTTTCCAAACTTGAGTGATCAAGAATTAAAAAACGCGTCAGAATATCGCCCCTCTAACTAAATTTGGCGTTCGTGCGAGTTCGTGCACTGGCTGTTAATGCCAATAATGGCCAGGACGAGCAAAAAATGCGAGTGACAAGTAATCATAATTAATTTGACACACAACTTGTTCATGGATAGAAATAGATGCCTGCGTGCATGGCAAAAACACCTCCAATGAAAACCTTTTCCGAAGAAACTCTCCTACAGTCTACACATTGAAATAAAAAAAAAATACATAGCTAGCCCCCCTCCCCCTTCTAAGTCCAGATACATGTAATCATGACGTTCTTTAGTGCTATATCATTTTTTACTTTTCTTGATCCTCAGAGACGTTGCAGGAAGGCACACATGAAAAAATTATAATAAAAAGCATCCAGGACGTTACAATTATTTGGACTAAGCCCCTTTTTTTTACTACATGTAGAAAAAAAATCACATAATTACGACAGCAGAACCAGAAACCCACAAGTAGAGACATAAGCTGTTATACTCCGGAACTAATTCTTTAATAAAGACAATTCAGGATAAATTGGAACCAGTTACTAACCCATGTTACAACAATAGTCCTATGACATAGGACTTCACTATATGAGGCGTGAACTTCATATTTAATACTATCTATAATATGTGCTCTCATGTCTTATGCTGCAAATCATTTTACATTTAGGATTCGTTGCTGAGCATTTTTTTACTGTTCTCGTCTCCGAATCCCTAAAATAGATTTTTTTTCAAGCCCCACAGTAGTTCAATAATTACTATATGTCTTTGCATAAATAAGTATGCAGGGCATATTTCAAAACATATTTTATCTCCAGGACTTTTAAATGATTTACTTTTCAATACTGCATTGGGAAGGGGGGTATACAAGTTTATTTTGTGACACATTATATAATATAATTAGGTATCCAACAAATTATATGATTGTACGTTTAGCTATTATCTAGACCCGTACAAAATGTATATAATTAGACACATTTAACAGGGGCGGATCCAAAACCTCGGTGTCTAGAAGGGGGGGGGGTGGGGGGGGGGGGAGTAGGTTCAAATTTAGATATTTGTATAGAGATGTATATATGCGAGTATTGGCAGTAATGGTTATGGTGTGTGTGTGAGGGTAGGGGTTTCAGATCAAAGATCGTTTCTATAATTCTATATATTTTAGTTTTTACTATTTCACTCTATTCTTTATCCTTTGATCTCTATTATATTTGTCCTAAACATGCGTGACATACTTGCCACTGGACATAAGGCAACCAAAAGTCAATCAACGTAATCTGTATATTTCATCATTTCTTTATTATGTTATCTATAGGTTTGGTCCCGCCCCTTTTTTACTTTTTTGCACATTAGGGACGACATCAAAAGTTCAATGTAGGATAAAAATAAACTTAATTCATATAGTTTTTTTCACTGACCCCCTACCCCCCCCCCCCCCCCCCCACCCCCACCCCCCTCTTAACTTAATTTGGGAAAAATTGATTGACCAATAAGGATATATATAAAATCGATGTTAATTAAACAAAACTTGCAGATATATTAGAATGTTAACTGTTTTATAAACGTTTTTATGGTATGACAGCCTTAGTAGTACATCCCTGTAGGACGATAAGCTGGATAAGTATAAGAACTACACGGACAATAACAGTTAAGGGACGATTATTTGATATTCTAGGGAAGGGATTTTGATTGATTGGTGTTTAACGCTACTTTCAACACTATTGGGCTATTCCGTGGTGGTCAGTTTAAATTTATAGATGAAGGATGGGGAAGGGAAGAGAGGGAATTATTACTCATTTCAATCTGTCGCTAATCATACCTATTTTTCAGCTCTTACCAGGCAACCATATTCATATATGAAATCCTTCTGTCCCCCACCCCAACAAATAAATCAATATCAAATGGTTTTCCTCTTATTTAACACAAGTTTAAATTGATTGATTGTTTGTTGCTAATGTTAACGCCCAGTGAAAATTATTTCATGCTTGTTCAGGAAAACAAGAGTTTAGAAGTCACGTATATAATATAAAAATGAAGATGGAATATGATTGCTAATAAGGCAACTATCCACCGGAGTTCAAATATGAAGTGGATGTAAGCAATTATAGATAAGATAAGATAAGATAAGATAAGAAAAAATTATTTAAAGACGGGTTACTAGCCTGGGGTCCTGGCTAATCTTGTCAGTATAGCCAGGCGGGTATCAATATACTGCCTGTCAATGATTGGTTAATGCTAATTTTGTCGCGCAATGCACACTGGTAAAGCTAAATATGACAACTACAAAAAGTTTTCCCTTTTCAACAGATTATATTGTAAATATAAAAACGATGTGTGCAGGTGCAAAGATACATGTACATCTATTTTCATTTATTATTACATTAGACAACTACAATATTTATTAAATTTTTTTTTTTATTATTATTAAAGAGTTGTTTCGTTGACTCTTATCCCATATAATCCTTCCTGATAAAATATATATTAAATCATTTTAATGTACAACATTTTTCAAAGTATATTAAGTTGTTTTTGATTACACGTACTAGAAGTTATTTTATTTTATTAAATTACTGACATTGGGGACTGGTCAACCTGAAAGCAAAATTTATTGAATCAGAAGCAATACACATTATCGCTTTTCCCGCTAGACCCGAGAAATTTTGACGTCATACAACAATCACTTTCCATTGTGGCGTCAGATATTTTCTATTATGACGTCAAAATTTTACGGGAACTTTTGTGATGTCCAGTAATGGCGGACAAATAGCGATAAGGTGTATGATTCCTAAACTTTTGTTTGAAATCGCTTGTTTACATCAAACATCAAAATTTACGCATATATTTATTCAGCCTCACTTTAGATTCAACTGGCACTGAATCGATCACGTGGTATTTGTTCCCCACCTGGCCCTTGCGACGCGCAGCTAGATCGGACCGGGATGCCAGGCTAGTCGGGTTACATGAAATACTACAAACATAAGCTCTGTAGAGCTTTTTGCCGTCATGTAGACAATCGTAAGGCCTTCAACAATGACAAAAACCTGATACTGTAAAGTCGTCTATAAAAGGCCCGACATGAAAAGTGTGAACAATTCAAACGAAAAAACAAACTGCCTTATTACACATAACAAAAAAATTTACAAAATATCAAATATGAGTCGAGAGAGGAACCAACGACAACCACTAAACTACAGGCTCCATCCCTGGGACAGAATAAAGAATATGGCAGGGTGGATATAAAAACAAAGATGTGGTATGATTGCAAATGAGACAACTCTCCACAAGAGATCAAATGACACAGAAATCAAAAGCTATAAGTCACCGTACGGCCTTCGACAATAAGCAAAGCCTACACCGCATAGTCAGCTATAGAAGGCCCCGAAATCAAAAATGTAAAACAATTCAATCGAGAAAACTAACGGCCGAATTAATGTACAAAAAAACGAACGAAACACATATATGTATAACAAAGCAACAAACGGCAACCACTGAATTACAGGCTCCTGACTTGGGACAAGCACATACATACAGAATGTGGCGGGGTTAAACATGTTAGCGAGATCCCAATCCTCCCCCTAATCTGGGACAGCGGTGTAACAGTACAACAACATGTTTGTGAGCAACCCATCCCGAAGCTAGGATAGTGGTGTAACAGTACAATAAAATAACAACCTGCACAAATCAGCAAATTAACTCAAAAGATCGGTACGAGACACACAAAAAAACTAACATTAAGACAATAGACACAAAGCACCGACATATGAGTATTTGCAATAACTGGAAGTTTGCTCAAACCTAATTACAACTGGTACTGAAATAAATTTTGTTCTCCCAGACTGAGTTATCAATCAGTACACAACGCGCGGCAAAGGATTTATTAAAAAAAGAAAACAGTCTGAGAAACGTCTGGTTTACGTTGTATATAGATATAAGAAGATGTGGTATGAGTGCTGATGAGATAACTCTCCATCCAAGTCATAATTTGTAAATGTAAACCATTAAAGGTCAACGTACGGTCTTCAACACGGAGCCTTGGCTCAAACCGAACAGCAAGCTATAAAGGGCCCCCAAAAAATTAGTAGTGTAAAACCATTCAAACGGGAAAACCAACGGTGTCTTATCTATTTAAAACTTGCATATAAATCCATATACAATGAAACGGTTTTTGAAAAGTGGACCGAACGTTTTGACCATCGAAATTTTGCAATAGAAATACTAGTTATGACCACAAGATTTTAACAGCCAGTGCAGGACTCGCACGAACGTTAGATTTAGTTAAGAGGGGCGATATTCTGACGCATTTTTTAATTCTTGGTCACCCATGTTTAGAAAGAAAGGGAAGAAATCCAAACAATTTCCGACCAATCACAAACGTTGTTGCAAATTTGACCTTATGACGTCAAAGAATTTCCCATAAAGCAATGATTGCATATAAATAAAAAACTACTCTACCAATTGAATAAAAAATATTGCATTCAAATGACATTTTATACCAATTGAATAAAAACTATTGCGTTTGAATGAAAATTATACCATTTGAATGAAAAATTATACCATTTGAATGAAGAAATATACCAATTAAATAAGAAATATTGCATTTAAATGAAAAATATCAAATTTTTGCAACCAATACTATGCCATACTGGATCATTAGAATAAATTAGTTTATAATCTATTTTGATGATCTAATCAACGAAAACGGCCAGTGAAAATACCATACTGAGACAGTTAAAATTAAAACACAATTGGATAGCAGAATTATCAATACAATATATAAAATTTGAATATATGTCCTCATATAAAATAACTCTGTCAAAGACCAAGTTAATATTAATAAAAGGTTAATTTTATCAGAATAAATAATGAAATAGATCAACTTATCAGATTTTGAAATTTCAATCATTTATCAATATCTTATAAATAACAACAACATTGGAATAACAAAATGGATGAGATAATCAGATGTTACACTATTACACATAAGACAAATATGTAGCTTGAGGTGTAATTCTACTTATTCGGGCCCAGTCCAAAACGTAGTACATATTTGGAATAATAAAGTTCCTACGCATAGGTGTAACTTTCAAAATATGTGGAATGTTTTGGTAATTGTGGTATCAAATGAAAGCTGCATGATTGATGATCATTGTAGAACACTTTTTGGCTGATAATTTTGAATAAGAAAAAAGGTTGTAATAAATTTAAAAAAGAAGGGTACATTTTGCCTGTTTTTCAGATAGGAAGTACCTTTTTCGGTATTTCCCAAGTTCCGGGACCCAGTACTCTCTTATATGCAATTCAAGGTTTGTTCAGTACAAGACACCATAAGGTGTTGCTTTGACCTGTTATGACTGTCACTGTATTTGAACTTAAATTAAAAGAGCTGTGACTGTTTGAAATTGAGAAATTTGACATAGAAAACAATGGGGTGGTGAATTAGTGTTGTTCATCTTTTATATTCAAGGAATTATATAAAAATAAAGTTCAAGTATATAAATGCAAATAGTTATGTTACATATTATCAAACTATAAAAATATTTTGAAATGACCCCAGAGTGTGCTTTATGTTACTGCATGATGCACATTTGTCAAAGATTTCTGGAATGAAATGCTATAAAGTCATTAATAATTGGAACATTACCATGAAAGACAATGTCTATGAACACAAGATTGGAGACCGAGATCATACTGACATAAATTTTAACATATCCTTGATAAGATTCTCAATGTTCGAATCCGTACATTTACATATCAAAACCATGAACATAATCTAACACATATACAAATGTTGATTCTAAAATAGACGAAACGCCCGTCTGGCCTACCAAATCATATGCCTTGTTTCTTTGATGAGTTTTTTAGATTGATGCCACTGATGTGGACGTTGCAACAAGCCTTGGAGTCAGCACATTTGTGTTGACATTTAAATGTCATTTATATATCAATATTCTGTAAATCAGCTGTTTATTAATTCAATATGTAGTGATTTGATACAGAATGGCTTTTCGAAGCCAAAACATAGATTGCCCTAGCCGTATATAGCAGAAATATTCAAAATTGTTGGCTTTCGATTCTGTTTAACTTTGTATTTGACTTGGCCTTCCGAATGCTTTGATTCTAGTGCAACTGATTACGCTTGGATATGTAGACTTAACGCGCGTTGAAATTATAAGCCTGTACCTTTTTTATCATTGTCATCAATCAGAATCTATTATAAAACTTTGAAAATCATTTTAGATTAAGTAACGTATCTCTTTCTCCTGATTTATTTTAATCTCATCAGCTCTTCAACAGTCAGGAGGATTACTTCAACAAATAACATTTAAAATTACCTATACAAGTTATAATGAAAACGGGGCTATTTTAAAAATTACTTATATAATATTGTTTTTATAGGTGTCCATTCATACAGATTTTACCAGCTTTAACGAATGTTCAAAGACATCTAGTTATTTTTCCCATGCAATATAAGGACTAATCCTCCTGGAACACTAATTGTCGCCTTTCATATCGACGGTTCTGGGTCAAAGATTTGTCTTTTGGGACTATCAAAATAGCATTTTCCTTTAAAATCTTAAAGGTAGACAAATATAAATAGATGGATACTGTTAAGACTTGAGGTTATTTATAATTTGAAACCCAAAACAATTACATATGTTCCTTAAATAATTGTAATTACTAATTCTTTCAAAGATGTATAAAACAACTAATACAAGTACTATTTTTGTCATTATTTTTAAGGTAACCTTACGATAAATAATTTTCACTTTGTGATGTTACACTTTTGTTCTCCTACTAGGAACAACAAAATTATTTATTTTGTAAAAATTATTTCCGTACTCCATGTATACCTTACAACAAAATTATTTTTATTTACCTGTGTACGTTATTTTATTTGGCGGCATTTTGTCCAAAATTATTGTTGTCTTTCTGATATTGTTCTACATCTAACCCCTTTGTTTTATTAATTTTGTATTTACATTGTGTCATAGATCTAATTTATTCGTTCAGTGTATGTTCCCTTGTTTTTATCAATATGTCTTTTGATCGAGTTAAGCCATTTCAATTGATATTTTATAGTGTCTTTTTCTATGTTGTGATGTTACACTATTGTTTCAGGTAGGGTAAAGGTTGGCGCCTATTAAAATGTTTAAACCCGCTGCATTTGTTTGCACCTGTCCGAAGTCAGGAACCTGATGTTCAGTGGTTGTCGTTTGTTGATGTGGTTCATAATTGTTTCTCGTTTATCGTTTTTTATATAGAATAGACCGTTGGTTTTCCTGTTTGAATGGTTTTACACTAGTCATTTTTGGGGCCCTTTATAGCTTGCTGTTCGGTGTGAGCTAAGGCTCCGTGTTGAAGGCCGTACTTTGACCTATAATGGTTTACTTTTACAAATGGTGACTTTGATGGAGAGTTGTTTCATTGGCACTCATACCACATCTTTTTATATCTATTTAAGAAAAATTTATAGATTTGAAATATGAGATTTGATGATTCTATAAGAACGTTTCTCGCCGTTTCTATGTGATTTCTATAAAAAATGTTTACCTATTTTGAAAGAATTAAATCAGTAATATTTCGTAAAATAAAAGAGACGAATGCTTTTTTTCGATTTACAGTTATAGTTCAATTAAAAGAAGTTGTATGCCAAATTTTACCAAAATCTGTGACATAGCCCATTTACTGTTCCTTGACCTTAAGCCATAATTTGCTGTTAATCTTATTGATTTATGATTCACATCAATATCGTTCAGTGTGTTATCAAATGAGCTCATAATATATCGAATAGTGATGGAAAATAACTGCATAAAAACTGTTGTGACTCACTTTGTCCATTTACGTCGATTGGCTATTACAGAATGTATCGTCATACTTTAACGATTCGTTTTTTTTTATTATGATCAAATGATAACACTTTTGTAACGTTTAACTTCATTGATAAATCCCTGTTGTAACAAAAAAAATCTTTTGCCTATGTTTTAACTTTTATGTGAAAGAATATGAAATATATGGTTGATATTTAAAATGTTCTTCATTTCATTTTAGAATAATGGAGAAACCGGTTTGTAAAAGCGAATGTAATGACAATGGAGATTGTAGTGACGACGATGCGAATAAAGGATCTGACGACGCAGTGAATGTTGTAAAATCTCTAAAACATACCCCTGAAATACACACAGCTCTGCCTAATAAAATAAATTACATATGTATTGGTACTATGGTATCTGTTGTTGGCATTGTGTTAACGGTAGTTGTGTCTGTAACAATGCTTGTCGTCATCTCAACTGGTAAGTCATTATACTATGTGTGTGTGTGTGTGTGTGTGTGTGTGGATGGGGTTGGGGGCGTTTGGATTTATATTCCGAAACATAAAGCACTACGTTTACGAGTTCCATTTATCTATTATTGATAGGTGAACAACTGGATATTTTGACTCCTTAACTACCTCTGTCCACTGTGTTACCCTTGATTACGAGCGTTTTACAACAATGATTCATACAAACGCAGCAATATCAAACAAGAAATGCGGAACATTGAATTCATGTGATAACATGTAACCTTTTTATCAATTTATGAGAATACTTTGTAGTTTGCACGTAAAAAATCCGTTCTTCAAACAAAATTGTCGACAATTTTTTTATGGAATCCATTTACTTCGTTTTTTTTTTGTAGCTTCATTGTAATATGGTGTGACGTGTAAATTCTTTCATGATCTGTCATATTGTTTCTTTTCTATTTGCCAATACTTTAAATATATCAATATGTTGAATAGTTTTTTTACCGTCACACATTTGTTTCGTACGAATTGAAAAAATGCTGTTAATTTTTTAACCTTAGCTTTACAAAGAGGAGTTTTTACGAATTAGCGGTTTTTATATATTTTTAGTACCTACCTCTTATTGGCGATTCTTTGAAATTTTAACACGTTGAAACAAAAAATTATTCTCCATCACACAGTTTCTCCAGGACTACTTAACAGAGGGATTTTATATTTGGTCATCAGTTTCAACATGATGAGTTGTTACTAGTGGTTGATATGCCATCTTGGAATAATACTATCTAAAATTAAATTATCTGATTTTTTTTGGTTTTTTTAATAAACTCAGAAACATGTCCATCACCGTAAATGTGTCCATATGACGTCACTGAACTTCTTAACATTTCTAATTGCTTAAAGGCGCTTAAAACGTGTCCTGTTTAAGGACGCCCAATCCTGTCTTTATTAAAAAAAAACTGTGAAAATGTGTTATAAATCAGTGATTCGTTATCACAAATCCTTTAGAGAAAAAAAACTCCAGTCGAACTTCATGAAGTGTCTTTTGTTTATTATATTAAATTCAAAAATGTGTTCCTCCGGTAAATCTTATTAAAGTCACTACCTACTATTACTACAGCAAATGCGCATTTCGACAATAAATGTATCTTTAGTGGTGTTCGAGGCAAAAGTAGTAGTATATAAGCACACATAAATTGTCTCAATAAATATTGATTTCAACTTAACAAAAATAAAATAAAACATTATGAACCAACTGTATGGAGTCTTCATGGAGTTGAAAAATACAGAATAGAGAATAATGGGTGCTAAAA
Organism: Mytilus californianus; assembly: GCF_021869535.1. Classification (NCBI taxonomy): domain Eukaryota; kingdom Metazoa; phylum Mollusca; class Bivalvia; order Mytilida; family Mytilidae; genus Mytilus; species Mytilus californianus. The sequence continues at coordinate 21,176,016 of NW_026262679.1, read as the reverse complement.
TATAAACAATAGAGAATACAGGTAAATAAAATGAAAAAAAAAATTGAAAAAAATTACATAAAAACTGAAAGATACAGAATTGAAGGACCCCGTTCATATAGCCTTCTGTATGACTAATACCTAATGTAAAATATTTTTGTTCATATTTAATTTTTTTATTCGTCATCAATATGGATGAAATATTTGCATGTGTGACCAACATAAAGATTTTCAGTGGATTCCTTATAAAAAACAATTTGTTTTTTATCATCCTTCAGTCTATGACTCTTCTGACTATCTCTGCAATTTAAACGTGGTCACAATGTTTTATTTTCTTCTTTTAAATAACCTCATCATAGATACCAGTAACTCTTTTTATATATCAAGGAATTGTCCCTTAAATACCTATGCATTGATGTCATTGAATATTGGTTTTCATACTTTTTTGTCTTTAGACCCCCGTAGAAACCCGATTTCATCATTGAATTTCCCTAAAGACGTAACTGTCATCACAGAGGGCATATTAGCATTAAAAGTATTGGCGTCTTAAAGTGGACATGTTTCGGCGGATAACAATTGTCGGACACGTTTGTGAGTGTAAAAGTTCGGACACATGTGAGCGAAGTAAATAACCAGACACGTTTAGGGGATGTGAAATTGGTCACATTTGGGCGATTTATTATTGTAAGGACACGTTGGGATAAAATGGACACGTCTGGGGGGATTGGACATGTTTGGGAGATAGAAACGTTTATAGGTGTTATATGTCTTAACTAACTAATGACATTTTTACAACATCTTAGATTGTGGTTTAACATCTATGTCGTCTGTCTGCTAAATACCGAGCGTGACCTATTCCCAAATGTGACTGTTATACCGAGTGTGAATTTGCTTTGCTATCCGACGTGTCTCGGTATTTTGTACATCCAACATTCATGTATTTACTTTTGATGTTTCTGTTACAGTTTCTGTTGGATAATGTGTTATATCTTATCGTTTGTAGTCCAAATAATTATAAACTAGCCTTTCAATACCATCATTGTCGTGAAAATTATTTGGACTGGTATTGCGAAAATAATTGTATAAAGTTCGAGATTGCATTACATAAGTGCGTCACTGTTTGTGATGTCTTGTGGTGTCTGTCGTTGACGAAAGATGTTCGTTGTTGATCTGCGGTTTCATGTTGTGTCGACTATTATATTATTTGTTTGTGCGTTTCTCTGTGATAGGTGTTCTTTCGTGTGTTTGTGCTGTATTTCTGTCACGTAGTGTTGTCATTTTAGCGATATTTTTTAACATTGTCATATAAGCGGGAGGTTTAGCTAGCCATAAAACCAGGTTCAACCCACCATTTTTTTCTTAAAATGTCCTGTACCAAGTCAGGAATATGACAGTTGTTATCAAATAGTTCGTTTCTATGTATGTTGGCGTTTGTTTTTGTTGCACTTCAGTGTTCATGTTGTTCATTTGTTTTCCTTTTATAGTTGATGTGTTTCCCTCGTTTTTAGTTTGTAACCCGGATTAATTTTCTCAATCGATTTATGACTTTTGAACACCGGTATACTACTGTTGCCTTTATTGATATATATGTAAAATGATAACTTAACTGAATACAAGTTTAATAGTTATGAAGATTGAAACTTAGATTAGGTAATACATAGGATTTTATATTGACACTCAGAGTTAAGATTATAAACTAAAGGGCAGTATACATCTGATGTTCCTATCTCGTAAATCGATTAGGAATACACAAATCAAGGTAACAAACTAAAACCGAGAAAACCGCATGAACTTCAAAAGGAGCGAGGAGCGTTGATAGGGTAAGCGTCTCCTGCAATACATGCTTCACCCGCCATACTATTTCATACTCAGTCAAGGCGTCATAATCAGTACAATTACAGATCAGACGATTATACTGGTATCTAAACATATAAGACCACGAAAACATGTCGCTAGTGAGTCGAGACACCAACACATCGTAGGTTATATGAGATGTTAGCAATCATTGTAATGTGGGTTATTGAGTGACAGAACATCATCATTATATCTGAAAGTGAAATTGGCAAGATGTCTTTTGTTTCATTTTGTCTTTCAGAAGTTAAGACACAGAGTTAAGATAATAAGTCATCAACATAGTTTGGATTATAGGTCATCAACATAGTTTAGATTATAGGTCATCAACATAGTTTAGATTATAAGTCATAAACAGAGCTTAGAATTAATAAACATTATAGACAAACAGATTATTGCATTGAGGAAGAGAAAATGAAATAAATCTAATTAATTGATCAATTGAATTAAATTATTTAATAAATTGATAAGCATTATATAAATAGGTTAGAATTTTAGACTTTAAAAGTTAGGAAATTGGGGATTTTACTGTTCAAAATTAACAACCAGCGAATTTATATTTATCAGCTTATTTTAATATGTATATATGAATTATTTAATCATTATGAATACAAAAAATACAACATGATAATTATTAATCAATACTTGAATTCAAACGAAAACAATAGTCATATGAATTTTTTATATTTCGTAGAGACCATGCTCGATGGGTTTTACTAATTGGTTGTGACGTATAAAACGAACTCTCGAAACTCAACAGAGAAAATCATACATTTTTCACTACGTAGTATATAGTATATATTCAAACATTTAATATTATACGTATCAAGACTTTACAGACAAAGTTAAGATTGTTATGACTGAACAATGTTAAGTTGGAACTGACTGAATGTCATGTCTGAAAAAATGTCAAGTTACAAAGTTGATGATAATATTGACTTATTACTTTTTGGAAACATAGAATTTTCGTATGATATAAATATTGCTATTTTCAAATCTTTTCAGAAATATATCAGCGACACTCATCGTTTTGTTTGAAATCTTTTTAATTTTTTATCTACTTATTTAGTGTTTATTGTTTTCATTTCTTTCATTCTTTCCAACATCATTTCATTTCTTTCCACTTAGTAAGCTTAGTGTCTCTTCCATGTCTCTTCCAAACCTTATAGATATATTTCTAAAGACTGTTAAGGATATTTACTTAACTAAATGATGATTAATTGCCTACACACTTAAATATACTATACATTTAGTAATTAACACTAAATATGTATTTGTTTGTGTGTGCTAATAAGTAGCATGCATTTTCCACTATCTTATATTATTTTAAATACAGTTGTTAATATTTGATTTATTCCTTGTACATGTAATATGGAGAGCGCTTTTATAGGCTGTGTGTGCTGCCCAATCCTTTTTATATATCAATGAATAAAATATGTTTAAAATCAAATAAAACATTGAATATATCTGAATGTATGTGAACTTCGTAAGACGTTTTTTTCATTGAGGAGTTTATGTATGAATTACAGATATTCCAGTATTTTGACATGTGGTGGTGTTAATGCGTTTTAAAACTTTGTCCTCCAATCATCTCAATTATTCGAGTTCAAAAGAAAGGAAAATTCACATTGGCAATCATACCACATCTTCTTATATATATAAAGACGTATAAGAACCGAAACAGCTGAAGAGCTGTATGACCAAAAAGGATCTACAACAAAAGCTATATCCATCTAAGGTCAACTTTGTTTTGGGGAGTTCGAACCTTAGTTTCTTAATGATTTATCAATTTATGAACGGAAAATTTAGAAAATCTACGATATAAATGAGGTGATGATACCCTCGGGGACTGATAATCCGCTAGCAGCGGTATCAGCCAAGTGCTATAAAAAGGGTAATGAATTAACATACATTAAAAATCCGTTCATGAACTAAACGGTACAGTACCTGTATAAATGGAAAGAAATCACGAGTGAAGACTAGTTCGAATCAAAAATGCTTGCAATTACTAAAAGTTGGCTCAAAGATATTTACCTGTCTAAATTAAATCATGCCGTCTTACGCTGTTATTTCGTCGGTTGCAGATCACATACAACAACGGCATAAAAAGACAAGGTAGACATGATCTTTAATACCCAGTCTTAGTAGCATAAACTGTGAATGCAGGAAAACCGACAAAAAACCAAAAGTTTTGTATCAAAATGTAATTTAGCGAAACAAATCAATAAGCGTAATGTTATTTTTAATAATCAATTTTATTTCTGTTTTTTTTCGAAACAATTCGAATATAATCTATAATAATAGTATCTTATACTTGTCTCTTTTTCAACAAATATAAATGTACATAAATTACCTTTCTATATTAAATTACATAGCATTAAAACTTTGTATTGATAAGTTAAGGTCAAATATTCAAGGTTTTTTCGTTTATATTAGCGTAAGACTCTGTTCTTATGTATGTTTATTACCAACATAGAAACTTTGAAATATCCTTTATCTTTTTAGACGACAAACAGAATGGTTTTCAATTATCAAATGCTATTCTAAAAATATCGAATCAGTTAGACAATTTATCAATAAAAATGAAGAGTGATAGTTCAACAACAGATGAACCACAAACATGTGAAAACATTAACACTAGTTATCTTTACTATGTTATGCAAGAAGAGAACAAAAGACTGAAAGCCGAACTTCAAAAAACAAAATTTAGAAAAGGTAAGATATGTGTACTTTTTGTTGTTTACATATGAATATTAATAATGAATTTTAGAATTTCCGACTTTGTTTCCATTTCCAGAAAAAATAAAATAAAAAATGTTGTTTGCAGAAGAGTGTCTATCAACCATATAATTTGATATAATTTCCATCAAAAAGAGACATTGTTGGTTACCTCTTCTCGTTGGCTACAGAACCTGACAACACACAAGGTCATGTTTTTCTCTGACTGTTTATGACGTCTTTACACTAAATCCATTGGATGTTGGTTGTGTACTGATTGATAATTAACTTTTAGATGCATGACTTTTTTTCTTAGTTGTTATTGGCTTTTAACTAGCTGTCAGTAACTGCGAGTACTCTCAGATCTGTACTTTGTGTCTTTTTGTCTTTTTGTTGGTTGGATGTACAAGTACCCGTCCATGTCCACTCTGAGTTTTTGTTAGATGTATTTCTATTTGTACCCATCTGATGAGTTAAGCCTTTTTCAACTGATTTTTATAGTTTGTTCTTATGTTGTACTGTTACACCACTGTCCCAGATTAGGGGGAGGGTTGGCGCCTTCAAACTAGTATTACCACGACACGTTCTGTATGTGCCTGTCCCAAGTCAGGAGCCTGTAATTCAGTGGTTGTCGTTTGTTGCTGTGTAACATATTTGTTTTTCGTTTATTATTTTGTAAATAAATTAGGCCGTTAGTTTTCTCGTTTAAATTATTTTACATTTGTCATTTCGGGGCCTTGTATAGCTGACTATTTGGTATTGTTTTTGCTCATTGTTAAAGGTCGTACGGTGACCTATAGTTGTTAATATCTGTGTCATTTGGTCTCTTGTTGAGAGTTGTCTCATTGGCAATCATGCCACATCTTCTTTTTTATATGTACATAGTTAACCTTTCTAGATTAAATTACATAGCATTAAAACTTTGTATTGATACGTTGAGGTCAAAAATTTCAAGGTTTCTTCGTTTATATATGTGTATGTATGTTAATTAACAGCATACAAACTTTGAAATATCCTTTTATCTTTATAGACGACAAACAGAATGGTTTTCAATTATCAAATGCTATTCTAAAAATGTCGAACCAGTTAGACAGTTTATCAATAAAATTGAAGAGTGATAGTTCAACAGATGGACCACAAACATGTGAAAACATTAACACTAGTTATCTTTACTATGTTATGCAAGAAGAGAACAAAAGACTGAAAGCCGAACTTCAAAAAACAAAATTTAGAAAAGGTAAGATATGTTTACGTTTTGTTGTTTACATATGAATATTAATATTGAATATTAAAATTACCTTCTTTGTTTCCAATTCCAGAAAAAATAGAAGAGAAAAAATGTTATTTGCAGAAGAGTGTCTATCAACCATATAATTTGGTGCAAACCCGATGGTTACAATTTCCATCGAAAAGAAACATTGTTGGTTACCTCTTCTTGTTGACTACAGAACTTGACATCGATATGATACGGACTACAATCAACAATGACTTGATACATTTTTCAGCCACAAAAGTGTCTTTATGGTTTCGGAAAATACCTTTCTTCTAAAAACATACGTAGAAATTATGTCGTCTTGGATTCTGTCGGGTATGCAATGAATAAACAAAAAGGATTCTTTGTAATTTCCTATTACATAATGAACAATTAACCGGAAACAAATATTGTGAGTTCACGAGGTATTTGTTCGTAAATCAGCTATTCTATACACTCTTAACAGTGAAAACAAGACCAATATCTTCTGTAAACAAATAGCTTTTTAATTCATAGATATATTGCAGAAATCAAAATTCTATCTGAAAGTTTTTCATTTAATCCAAAGGTAGAGTCAAAATAGCAGAAACCTCCAAAACTCCAAAGCAGTTTATGTGTATGGGAAACCCCTAATAATGAAGTCCATTGATTTTCATCATTCAAACGTTAAACGTATTAACTGAGATATGTACACGCTATACGACGAACTGCTGAAAAAATGAGTAGTTGACAATTGGTAATTTGAATTCATCACGTTTGTCATAGATACTTGTTTAAAGTCGTTCATCTGTGTCAATATCGAGGAAAAGATCAAGGTATGAAGTAGTCCTTCTGTTTTTGGTTATATCCTTAATCTCAAATTCACTTGGATATGTAAGTTGAAATGTGGGTTATTAAGTGACAGAACATCATAGATATATCTGAAAATGAAATAAAAGAACATGGCAAAATGTTGTTTTATCAGTTGTCTTTTAGATAATCAGAAACAGAGTTCAGATTATAAATCATAAACATTGAAGAAGAAAATAAAATAAATCTAGTTAAATGGTACATCTTATTAATCTACAAACAATGGAAACGCATTATTAAACAAGGTTAGAAGTTGAGACTTTAAAAATGTTTACTATTCAATATTTACAACCACCTATTGGGACTGAACATTTTTCAACTTATTACAATTTTTATATATAAATTGTTTAATCATTATCAATACAAAAAAAAACAATATGATAACTATTATTGTATTGTTGAATTCAAATAAAAACAATAGTCATAAACATGTTGTATATTTGGTAGTGAACAGTCATGCTCTTTGGATTTGGTAATTGGTCTTGACATATGAAATGAACTCTTGAAATTCCTCTCGAGAGAAAAAATATACATATTCTACTATAAAATACTGTAAAATCAGAAATTATTCCGAACATTTATTATTATGGTTTTGAAATGTTCGACTATACTTCAAGGTTAATTATAGCAATTTCTGGAAATGCTGCATACAGATTTATGTTTCAGATATCCAAATGTGAGTTCTTATTCTTGAGATACTCACCCAGTCGCATTATTGGCATTAATGAAAACCTCACAATACATTCTGAATTTACAGTACATTTAGACAGTTCAGAATATACGTATAAAGTCTTTTACAGACAAAATTAAATCTGTTATGACTGAGAAATGTCAATTTGGAAGTGACTGAATGTCAAGTTGAAAGTAACTCAATGTCAAGTTGAAAGTAACTAAATGTCAAATTAAAAGTGACTAAATGACAAGTTGTAACTGCGAAATGTCAGGTTAGAATTGAGAAATATCGAATCGGAACGGAAACATAATTCAGAAAAAAACTCTACCTAATACTGTAAATTCAGAAATCATTATACTGGTTTTGTTAATGCGAAAAATTCGACGCTATCAGGTTCGCAATTATTAATACTTTCACTCATAATTTCACGTTCACCAAGTTTTTGAAGTCGCATTAATAAGATCTCTCATTTTTACCAGTTATCAGTGATTCGAAATAATAAATACACGCATTAATTTTTGAATTTACAGTTTTTTTCGACTAATTTTTCAATAGTGAGGGACAATTGTGGGAAACTCTATTCCAATGAATAAGTAAAATTGCAATTCGTTTACCAATATTCACTGTTTACATGCTCATGCTGGCTGGGAGCCCTATTTTGAAAGAATGTAAGATAGTTGTTGTATAGGCAATCATATCACATCTTCTTTTTGTATACATTGAATGTGTTAGATCCTAATTTGAATTCGTCAATCCGTTCAATATCAAGAACTAGATTCTAACGTGAAGCAGTCTTTCTTGTTTCTGTAGTATGTTTAATGACAACTGTGAAATATCAGATACAGACACTTACTAATATCATAAACGGTACCAATTTTAATGCACCAGATGAGCATTTCGATAGTATATAACTCTTCAGTGATTAGACCAACATTATTTGAAAGTCCAAAGCCTAATGCAAACGCTGAAGAGCTGATAAAACCACAATAGACCAAAAGTAAAATCCCAGTTCGAGCCGAGACGAATAGTCAGAGCTATGTATGAGGGAGATACATTTCTTAATTTAAAATGGTTATGAAATTTTATAACAGCAAATTTGAGTCAAACAATATCAGTTTTCTCATGCAATCAACGAAGTACTGGCTACTGGGATGTTGATACCGTCATGAAGTAACGGTCCATCAGCTGAACTTGTGTTATTCAGTGACATAACATTATCGTTATATCTTAAATTTTAAGAACTTCGTAAGGTGTTTATGTCTGTGAGAGGTTTCTGTATGAATGGCATATATTCCTGCTTTTTTGTCTAAAGAGCCGAATGTACCGCTGGAAGCGCTAACAATGTAGTTTTTTACCTATTATGTCTGCTTGTTTTGTTCACACATTGTTGTCAATATAATGGAACTGTATGCAAATGTCATACAAGTGAGAGGTTTAGCTAGCTATAAAACCAGGTTTAATCCACTATTTTCGTGAAATGTACATGATAACGTCTTTGTGCTTACATTTAATTCATCTGATAAGAACTTTCTTGAATTAAAGTAGAAGTTATCTTAGGGCAATATTTTACAGAAAAGTGTCTATTAGTTATATAATTTTGGAATCAGGAAGACTTTTGCTATCAGTGGTAACAATGTTCCCCTTAAAGGCATTTGCACGTCCCTTCCTGTTGGGAAAAATACCCATATATTGTAAGAGTCATTTGAGCATGACCTATCGTCCTGTATTAATGTCAACCAAATAAAGCACTTTCGGTTTTTGAAATGTTCTTCCTGTTTAGAAAAGTAAATAACATTCATAAAATTAGAAACTCAATTTGGTATCAAAAAGTATAATTTCTCAAGCAAACTATGCATTAAAGTGTAAAATATATATTTGCATGTCATAACATGTAATTTGATGAAGTAAGCGGGACTTATCTCTTTTACAGATTCCATAGAATTTACAGACGCTAATGAGAAACGAATGCAGCGAACAGAGAGACAAGAGCAACTGCGAGTTGATTGTCGATTGGTCTCGAGCACAAACAAACTTTATGGTTGGGTTTTCGGTAATAAAAGTCTAACATTTGGCCGTAGAGATAATTTCAATATCAATATAAAAATAAAATTATTGTATCCTGAAATACCCGATAATGATAAAATATTATTTGAGTTTGGTCTAACAACGACGATTGATTACTTAATATGGGATCGTCAAGGTATAATGTTCAGAGGTCAAAGATGTGTAAAAAAACCAGGCATATGTCTTGATGTAATAGATAACGCACTGTCAAAACTGGAAGGTCCTATTTTTGAACAGATGGCAGATTATATTCAAGGCCAACTAACACTGGAACTTCATAAATCACATTTTGTTCTTATGTGTAACCATAGAAATATATATATATCAAATGTTCTCAATGTTTCATCTGAAGAGAAACTTTGGCCAGTGTTTGGATTTTACAATACACACCTTATTACTATATCACAAACAATTTTTTCCGAGAATAAAATAAGTTTTAACCGAACAACCGTTGACCCACATTTATTTGTTTCTGAAGATAACAATACTATATCGAATTATAAATTGCAGAACAGTTCTGGATGGGATATGAGCATAATGTATCTTGAAATTGCATTTTTAATTATGTCTACAGTGTTTATTTTGCTTGTGATTCTTAAATTTGAAAATAACATCTTAGGTAATATTTTGGTTTCCGCTGCAGTGTTTCTTTCTGTACTGCTTTCAATATATTACATCTACATGAATTGGTCCTTACGCTTGCTTTTGATAGTGAGTATATTACTTGGAACTGTACGTATTGATCTAAGAAATATGAAATTTGAATCAAATATTAAAGACTATACTTTTTTGAGCATTTTATGTTCTACGTACATTATGAGCTTTTTTAAAGCGATCGGATATATCTTTAATTTAATATTCTATTGAAATAAGTTATTGATTTATATCATTATAAACCTTCAAAATCCGATTAATACAATGTACCATGTCAAGATATCTATCAAATATACTGATCTGTCCAAATGTTTGTTTGTATTGTTCTGTAATTTCGCCAGTCATAACAGTATTTTCTTATTTTTGATATTAACATTTCTTTTTACCGTTTTATTCTGTAATTTGTACACAGTGCCCTGTATCAGAATAATTCAATGCACATGTGTTGCGTTTTTGACGTCTAGCAAAGAATTCCGTTAGATTTGTGAATAAGTATTTACAAAAAAAATCCAAGGTAAATTCAAAAAGGGTGAAGTCCTTTAAACATGACAAGACCAAACGCTTGACTATATCAATAAATAGAACGGATGGAAAACAACTGTCAAATTCCTGACTTGGTACAGGCATTTTCAGAAGAAAGTGAAAGTGAATTTCTTGTACTTTCGGCTTTACCCAGCGCACAATGTGGGTTTTTAGAAAAACATTTCATGAACAAATTAATTTCACGCCAAAATGTGCATTGTAAGAGAAGAAAAAATTGAAATGCTAAACAGAAATTCAAAACTAACTTAAATCAACCTTGTCTGAGTGTGTTGCAGTTTTTCTTTAGTACAACTACAAATATTTATTTATCAACCTGAAATTTACTGACAAATTAAATTATTTGAATAAAAGCTATTGGACAGATGTTAACCTCAATGATAGATAGTCCACACACTGCGTTGCTAACCAAGTGGTTGTTAAAATCCATACGGTATAATTTCCTTGTGCACAACATATGCTTATGTAATAACATAACTGAAATATGATGCTGGAAAGGTCTCTACACATATAAAAAAAAATGTTAACCCTCGTAGTTTGTCTTTAGCAATGCAAATTTGATTATAGGTCGATACCTCTGCTGATGTAGTAACAGGATCATGACCCAGGAAATAACAAGCCAATTAGTCAGTACTTAGGGGCCTCTGGCCTTTGTTAGTCCTGTATGTTTGTTTTAATTTTAGTTCCTTTATATGTTTAGTGTGACGTTCATATTCACTGAACCAGTACACAATTTTATTTAGGGGCCAGCTGAGGACCACCTCCGGGTGCGGGATTTTCTTGCTGCGTTGAAGACCCATTGGTAGACTTCGAATGTTATCTGCTCTTTGGTCGGGTTGTTGTCTCTTTGACATATTCCCCATTTCCATTCTCAATTTTATTTGGTACTGATATGATTATACGAATATCATTTTATCGAAAATTTTGAATTATTCTTAATTAATGAATGTTTTTTCCTAAAACATAGCTCTGATTCCTTGTACGGGATCGGCTATAATTTTGGTCCTTTTTTTTTTTGTTTAATCGGCGTTTCTTTTAGGTTATTATTTTTTTAACTAATTTGGTCTCGAGCATCACAGAAGAGACATTTATAATCAAAATGCGTATCTGATTAAGAAAAAATGAACCGTTAGTGTTATAACTACCTACTGGGTCGATACATCTGCTGGTGAACTGTTCGTCCCAATGGTATCACCTGCACAATAGTAATGCGATACGTGCATGTTAATACGGATATTGCTTAATTGAAACTTGCTGTTTAATTTTTTTGACAAAGAACTTTATCCCCATCATGCTTATATCTCATTTCTTCGTCTGGCTTTGGCTAAAAATTTGGTTCTTTTCCTATTTTATTATCGTTCAACATTTATATTATAATTTAGATTTTAGAGTATTTTGGCCTCGAGCATCACTGAAGAGACATTGACAAAATGCGCTTCTTCTTCTTGTTGTTACTACTAAAAAACCAAAACAAAATCTTGTCTCTTGGGAATCCATACACTTGCATGTCTTAAACTGTTGTTATTTCTTTTTCTGCATTGGAGTTCTGTACAAAACAATGGTCGCATATTTACGTAATTGAGAAGGACTTTCTATAGGTAGGCTCGAATGTATATAAAAAGAACTGCGTTGATTGCCAAAAATGTTAGAGTGAAGGAAGGTATGATATGAGCATTTAGCCAATTTTAGTTTGCTTTGATTAAGCGTGAGATATTTCTAATAAGGTTTTGTTTGTTGTTGTTCTTTTTATTCGCGTGGTTGTGTTATCGTATATCGTTATTACCGTAAACATTAGGATAAAGAGATTTTCTGTACTGATTTTTAATGTAAGTTCTATTTTGTAGCTTTTTATACCACTGATAAATAAAAATGGGTGCATTGCATTCATAAAAAAAAACAAGATGAAGCCTATATACTTTTGCCTGCCAAGCTTTCGTAATTGTCTTTTTATCTCCGTGATTTTTGTTATTTTACAAAATCGGTATTTATAACATTTTTTATAGTCTGCGTTTTTTTCTTTAATTCTCGGTTAGGGACGATTAAGTGCTTTCCATATTGATTAGAAACCCAGTCCTCTTAATGTCTTTGGATTTGTTTGTGTATTGTGTTTGCTGTGTACTTGACATTATGTTATTTAGTTCGTACAATGTTTTTGAGTTCTTTTCAATAATATGTAAGTATCATAGCATGTGAAGAAGCGACGAAAAGAAAGCATCGAATCACTCAAACTTGTATGTCTATCCACCTCAGCGAAAAGGTATCTTTATGAATATTATGCAGGCAATGAAAGCATATCTTTTGACATAATCAATCCGTTTAGTATCATTGTCAATTTTCAATTATTTTATCCCAAAATAGCTGATAGTACAATCTTCGGAGTTTTTTTAAACGTAAGTTGTAAAAAAAACAGAAATATGTCTTAATGTAATAGATAATTGGTTATCAAAGGAACCAGGATTATAATTTAATACACCAGACGCGCGTTTCGTCTACACAAGACTCATCAGTGACGCTCAGATCAAAATAGTTATAAAGCCAAACAAGTACAAAGTTGGAGAGCATTGAGGACCCAAAATTCCAAAAAGTTGTGCCAAATACGACTAAGGTAATCTATGCCTCGGATAAGAAAATCCTTAGTTTTCGAAAAATTAATAGTTTTGTAAACAGGAAATTTATAAAAATTACCATATAATTGATATTCATGTCAACACCGAAGTGCTGACCACTGGGCTGGTGATACCCTCGGGGACGAAACGTCCACCAGCAGTGGCATCGACCCAGTGGTGTAAATAGTTATCAAAGGTATCAGGATTATAATTTAATACGCCAGACGCGCGTTTCGACTACATAAGACTCATCAGTGACGCTCAGATCAAAATATTTATAAAGCCAAACAAGTACAAAGTTGAAGAGCATTGAGGACCCACAATTCCAAAAATTTGTGCCAAATACGGCTAAGTTAATCTATGTCTGGGATAAGAAAATCCTTAGTTTTCGAAAAATTCATAGTTTTGTAAACAGGAAATTTATAAAAATGACCATATAATAGATATTCATGTCAACACCGAAGTGCTGACTACTGGGCTGGTGATACCCTCGGGGACGAAACGTCCACCAGCAGTGGCATCAACCCAGTGGTGTAAATAGTTATCAAAGGTACCAGGATTATAATTTAATACGCCAGACGCGCGTTTCGTCTTCATAAGACTCATCAGTGACGCTCTGATCAAAATAGTTATAAAGCCAAACAAGTACAAAGTTGAAGAGCATTGAAGACCCAAAATTCCAAAAAGTTGTGCCAAATACGGCTAAGGTAATCTTTGCCTGGGATAAGAAAATCCTTAGTTTTTGAAAAATTCATAGTTTTGTAAACAGGAAATTTATAAAAATGACCATATAACTGATATTCATGTCAACACCGAAGTGCTGACTACTAAGCTGGTGATACCATCGGGGAAGAAACGTCCACCAGCAGTGGCATCGACCCAGTGGTGTAAATAGTTATCAAAGGTACCAGGATTATAATTTAATACGTTAGACGCGCGTTTCGTCTACATAAGACTCACCAGTGACGCTCAGATCAAAATAGTTATAAAACCAAACAAGTACAAAATCGAAGAGCATTGATGACCCAAAATTCCAAAAAGTTGTGCCAAATACGGCTAAGGTAATCTATGCCTGCGATAGGAAAATCCTTAGGTTTCGAAAAATTCATATTCTTCTAAACAGGAAATTTATAAAAATGACCATATAATTGATATTCATGTCAACACCGATGTGCTGACTACTGGGCTGGTGATACCCTCGGGGGCGAAACGTCCACCAGCTGTGGCATCGACCCAGTGGTGTAAATAGTTATCAAAGGTACCAGGATTATAATTTAATACGCCAGACGCGCGTTTCGTCTTCATAAGACTCATCAGTGACGCTCTGATCAAAATAGTTATAAAGCCAAACACTTACAAAGTTGAAGAGCATTGAAGACCCAAAATTCCAAAAAGTTGTGCCAAATGCGGCTAAGGTAATCTTTGCCTGGGATAAGAAAATCCTTAGTTTTTGAAAAATTCATAGTTTTGTAAACAGGAAATTTATAAAAATGACCATATAATTGATATTCATGTCAACACCGAAGTGCTGACTACTGGGCTGGTGATACCCTCGTCGACGAAACGTCCACCAGTAGTGGCATCGACCCAGTAGTGTAAATAGGTATATAAGGTACCAGGATTATAATTTAGTACGCCAGACGCGCGTTTTGTCTACATAAGACTCAACAGTGACACTCAGATCAAAATAGTTATAAAGCCAAACAAGTACAAAGTTAAAGAGCATTGAAGACCCAAAATTCCAAAATGTTGTGCCAAATGCGGCTAAGGTAATCTATGCCTTGGATAAAAAAATCCTTAGTTTTCGAAAAAAATCATAGTTTTGTAAACAGGAAATTTATCAAAATGACTACATAATTGATATTCATGTCAAGACAGAAGTGCTGACTACTGGGCTGGTGATACCCTCGGGGACGAAACGTCCACCAGCAGTGGCATTGACCCAGTGGTGTAAACAGTTGTCAAAGGTACCAGGATTATCATTTATTAACCCAGACGTGCATTTCTTCTACATAAGTATCATCAGTGACGCTCAGATCAAAATAGTTATAAAGCCAAACAAGTACAAAATTGAAGAGCATTGAGGACCCAAAATTCCAAAAAATTGTGCCAAATACGGCTAAGTTAATCTATGTCTGGGATAAGAAAATCCTTAGTTTTCGAAAAATTCATAGTTTTGTAAACAGGAAATTTATAAAAATGACCATATAATTGATATTCATGTCAACACCGATGTGCTGACTTCTGGGCTGGGCATCGACCCAGTGATGTAAATAGTTATCAAAGGTACCAGGATTATAATTTAATACGCCAGACGCGCGTTTCGTCTACATAAGACTCATTAGTGATGCTCAGATCAAAATTGTTATAAAGCCAAACAAGTACAAAGTTGAAGATTATTGAGGACCCAAAATTCAAAAAAGTTGTGACAAATACGGCTAAGGTAATCTATGCCTTGGATAAGAAAATCCTTAGTTATCGAAAAATTCATAGTTTTGAAAACAGGAAATTTATAAAAATGACCATATAATTGATATTAATGTCAACACCGAGGTGCTGACTACTGGGATGGTGATACCCCCGGGGACGAAACGTCTACAAGCAGTGGCATCAACCCAGTGGTGTAAATAGTTATCAAAGGTACCAGGATTATAATTTAATACGCCAGACGCGCGTTTCGTCTAAATAAGACTCATCAGTGACGCTCAGATCAAAATAGTTATAAAGCCAAACAAGTACAAAGTTGAAGAGCATTGAGGACCCAAAATTCCAAAAAGAAAATTCTTAGTTTTCGAAAAATTCATAGTTTTTTAAACAGGAAATTTATAAAAATGACCATATAATTGATATTCATGTCAACACCGAAGTGCTGACTACTGGGTTAGTGATACCCTCGGGGACGAAACGTCCACCAGCAGTGGCATCGACCCAGTGGTGTAAATAGTTATCAAAGTTATCAGGATTATAATTCAATACGCCAGACGCCCGTTTCGACTACATAAGACTCATCAGTGACGCTCAGATCAAAATAGTTATAAAGCCAAACAAGTACAAAGTTGAAGAGCATTGAAGACCCAAAATTCCAAAACGTTGTGCTAAATACGGCTAAAGTAATCTATGCATGGGATAAGAAAATCCTTAGTTTTCGAAAAATTCATAGTTTTGTAAACAGGAAATTTATAAAAATGACCATATAATTGATATTCATGTCAACATCGATGTGCTGACTTCTTGGCTGGTGTTACCCTCAGGGACGAAACATCCACCAGCAGTGGCATCGACTCAGTGATGTAAATAGTTATCAAAGGTACCAGGATTATAATTTAATACGCCAGACGCGCGTTTCGTCTACATAAGACTCATTGGTGACGCTCAGATCAAAATAGTTATAAAGCCAAACAAGTACAAAGTTGAAGATTATTGAGGACTCAAAATTCAAAAAAGTTGTGCCAAATACGGCTAAGGTAATCTATGCCTGGGATAAGAAAATCGTTAGTTTTCGAAAAATTCATAGTTTTGAAAACAGGAAATTTATAAAAAATTACCATATAATTGATATTCAGGTCAACACCAAAGTGCTGACTACTGGGCTGGTGATACCCTCGGGGACGAAACGTCCACCAGCAGTGGCATCGACCCAGTGGTGTAAATAGTTATCAAAGGTACCAGGATTTTAATTTAATACGCCAGACGCACGTTTCGTCTACATTAGACTAATCAGTGAAGCTCAGATCAAAATACTTATAAAGCCAAACAAGTACAAAGTTAAAGAGCATTGAGGACCCAAAATTCCAAAAAGTTGTGCCAAATACGTCTAAGGTAATCTATGCCTGGGATAAGAAAATCCTTAGTTTTCGAAACATTCATAGTTTTGTAAACAGGAAATTTATAAAAATGACCATATAACTGATATTCATGTCAACACCGAAGTGCTGACTTCTAAGCAGGTGATACCATCGGGGACGAAACGTCCACCAGCAGTGGCATCGATCCAGTGGTGTAAATAGTTATCAAAGGTACCAGGATTATAATTTAATACGTTAGACGCGCGTGTCTTCTACATAAGACTCATCAGTGACGCTCAGATCAAAATAGTTATAAAACAAAACAAAGAACAAAGTTAAAGAGCATTGAAGACCCAAAATTCCAAAAAGTTGTGCAAAATACGGCTAAGGTAATCTATGCACGGAATAATAAAAAAATCCTTAGTTTTCGAAAAATTCATAGTTTTGAAAATAGGAAATTTATAAAAATGACCATATAATTATAATTCATGCCAACACCGAAGTGCTGACTACTGGGCTGGTGATACCCTCGGGGACGTAACGTCCACCAGCAGTGGCATCGACCCAGTGGTGTAAATAGTTATCAAAGGTACCAGAATTATAATTAAATACGTCAGACGCGCGTTTCGTCTACATAAGACTCACCAGTGACGCTCAGATCAAAATAGTTATAAAACCAAACAAGTACAAAGTTGAAGAGCATTGAAGACCCAAAATTCCAAAACGTTGTTGCAAATGCGGCTAAGGTAATCTTTGCCTGGGATAAGAAAATCGTTAGTTATTGAAAAATTCATAGTTTTGTAAACAGGAAATTAATAAAAATGACCATATAATTGATTTTCATGTCAAGACCGAAGTGCTGACTACTGGGCTGGTGATACCCTCGGGGACGAAACGTCCACCAGCAGTGATATCGACCCAGTAGTGTAAATAGTTATCAAAGGTACCAGTTTAATAATTTAATACGTCAGACGCGTTTCGTCTACATAAGACTCATCAGTGACGCTCAGATCAAAAGTTATAAAGCCAAACAAGTACAAAGTTAAAGATTATTGAGGATCCAAAAATTCCAAAAAGTTGTGGCAAATACGGCTAAGGTAATCTATCCATGGGATAATAAAATCCTTAGTTTTCGAAAAATTCATAGTTTTGTAAACAGGAAATTTATAAAAATTACTATATAATTGATATTCATGTCAACACCGAAGTGCTGACTACTGGGCTGGTGATACCCTCAGGGACGAAACGTCCACCAGCAGTGGCATCGACCCAGTGGTGTAAATAGTTATCAAAGGTACCAGGATTATAATTTAATACACCAGACGCGCGTTTCGTCTACATAAGACTCATCAGTGACGCTCAGATCAAAATAGTTATAAAGCCAAACAAGTACAAAGTTGAAGAGCATTGAGGACCCAACATTTCAAAAAGTTGTGCCAAATACGACTAAGGTAATCTATGCCTGGAATAAGAAAATCCTTAGTTTTCGAAAAATTCATAGTTTTGTAAACAGGAAGTTTATAAAAATGACCATATAATTGATATTCATGTCAAGACCGAAGTGTTGACTACTGGGCTGGTGATACCCTCGGGGACGAAACGTCCACAAGCAGTGGCATCAACCCAGTGGTGTAAATAGTTATCAAAGGTACCAGGATTTTAATTTAATACGCCAGACACGCGTTTCGTTTACATAAGACTCATCAGTGACGCTCTGATCAAAATAGTTATAAAGCCAAACAAGTACAAAGTTGAAGAGCATTGAAGACCCAAAATTCCAAAAAGTTGTGCCAAATACGGCTAAGGTAATCTATGCCTGCGATAAGAAAATCCTTAGTTTTCGAAAAATTCATAGTTTTGTAAACAGGAAATTTATAAAAATGACCATATAATTGATATTCATGTCAACACCGAGGTGCTGACTACTGGGCTGGTGATACCCTCGGGGACGAAACGTCCACCAGCAGTGACATCGACCCAGTGGTGTAAATAGTTATCAAAGGTACCAGGATTATAATTTAATACGCAAGACGCGCGTTTCGTCTACATGACTCATAGTGACGCTCAGATCAAAATAGCTATAAAGCCAAACAAGTACAAGTTTAAAGAGCATTGAGGACCAAAAATTCCAAATTTTTTTTTTTTTTTTTTTTTGGCAGATTTCTGATAATATAGGGGGAAATGACACTTAATTACATTGTTTCTTATGCCAAACCATAAACAGCTGATCTATACATAAAATGTGATCAATATTGCATCTGGTGACTAATTCTTGCCAGTTTCTGGATTTATAATAAACTCCTTTACCCATTAAAATATGTCACACTATTTTTTTCCAATGATAAAATAAGCTTCAACAGAGCAACTGTTGATCCCCATAAATTTATTCCTGTAACCAACTATACAGTGTCTAATTTCAAATTGCTGCATGGAAGATTATATTTTTCCTTGTTGGATAATGGCCGTACAGTCAAACCTGTATTAAGCAGTCACTCTTGGGAAGTATCAAAAGTGACAGCTCAAGAGAGGTGACCTTTTAAATGAGGTTCCGATAAAATTCTGATTCCGACTTTGCCTATGGTCGGGATCGGGGTAAATTGTTTTAGTGTTTTCAATCGGTAGAATTATCGTTCTTGCGTCAGTGAAATAAAAAAATGGCGGATTCTAGCTCTGTAAATGTGAAAAAAAACGTTCAAAATATATAAATATTCGTGGAGAAATAAGTCGATGATACAGTTTTCAATGGAAACTTAAAGGAGAGGAATACGAGAAATTTAAAAAAAACAATTCTCTGTACAAATGTAACCACCAACCATTTCATATAGGGGGGTTGGCACGCATAGTCCCCGATTTTCCTGAAACTTAGCCAAAACATGTATTCAGGTAAAAAAGTAAGAAAAATGCCCACCAAAATGTTGCTAGGCCACGGTTGCCATGGCAACCAAGTAAATGAGTTTTCCCGTACATTTTGAGGAATTTAGCATAAAAAAAACAACCATATTGCAGTCTTTCGGAATCAAAACCAGATTTTATTTAATGATATTTGATAATATTCTTCAGAATCATGATACTTAAAAAACAAAACAATAATATCGTATATAAAAAATATTTTTGCTGAATATTGTCACAACCGCAGAAGCAGAGGTCATTTTTCATAGTATTTGAGTCGACAAATTATACATTTTTGCATCCACCTCCAATTAAGCTGTGGCTATAAATAAAAAGTATCAATATTTCTTGTCGATTATTTATAACAAAGTGTTTGGGATATTGGGTTCTATGATGGTTGCTATGGAAACAAAAATGTGTAATATTTGCCTTTTTACCTCTGAAATTTGACCATGTTATTTAGATAATCCACAAAAAGTAATAACTAATGAATGACTATGATTTGCAAACTATTGGCAATTAAATAACCATAAATTTGACCCAAGGTCAAAGGTCATTGATGACCTTGACCTTTGACCTTGTGTATATTAATTGAATTTTGAAAGGAAAGATAATAGAAAGTAGCATACCATACATGGGGAAAATGTTCAGGACGTTTAAATCCACTATTTTATTAACATATAAACAGTAAAAAGTCAAGGTCATGTCAAAAGTGCTTAGCAACCAACCCTATTTGATAAAAAAGTACCTAGTAACCATACATGATTTGATTCAGGACTATATAAACTATTACATAAACCTTACCTAAAATGTCAAGGGGGGGGGGGGGGGGGGGGGGGGTGACATCACATAAGTTTTAAACAATCATTCATTTAAAGTAGAAAAGTGCCTAGCAACAATCTTTTTATATTGGAAAAGTGCCTAGCAACCATTTATTTATATTGAAAAACTGTCTAGCAACAATATATTTTCGGTTTGATTGGGACAAAAATCAGAAAAAAATTAATATCAAACATGCAGTTTTCTTTAAGAACATGTATAATCAAGAATAGTGAATTATATGGCAGATGCAATTTCAAGAGACTGATTTCACATTCAAATACAAAAATTTAAAGATGTGGTATGATTGCAAATGAGACAACTCTCCACCAGACACCAAAGGTTATTTTAAGGCAGGTCCTATGAATCTACAAGAACAAGTGAAAAGGAACAGAACTGCTAAGAGGTCGACCAGTTTTATTTCTTTGGTTGGGGTTGGGCTTCAGGGCAAGAGGTTTTGCATAGACAGAATAATCATTTGCACTCGATTTAAGGCTGGATTACTTATTTCATATTTTTTCGCCGAACATTTTTTTTTCATTGTGTACACACCTATTTCATATTTCAAATCGTACGTGACTGATATGCATCTGAATGTACAGAAAATTCCTTTTCAGCATGTCTTGTGCAATATTATTGATCGTCAGTTCTAGACACCATCACATTCATTTCAATAAGCATCCCTTATCCCTATCACAAAATATAAAATGGTCCACCCTTACTTATAGAACTACCCTGAATCCGCTCAATTGCTATGTTTGTATTTCAACAGTGGATGATTTAAAAAAAAAAACTCTTTCTTAAAAAAATACGTTGTGTGTTCTGAAAAATTATTGGCCACAGGGCCATGTGAGATTTGCTCATAACATTGCGCTGGTCGTCGTTAACTTGTTCAAAAAATCTTCTCCGCTGAAACTAATAAGCGAACGTAGTAGGTCCAGTAAGACCCCTTTTTGGCCCCAAAATATAGTGTTTTTACAAAGTTGGTAAAAACTGTAAACTTTAAGCTATTTATAAGAAAGTAGAAAACTTTTGTTTGATAAATATAGGTCGTTTTTACAATACAATGGACACGCATCAGGTACAAAGCATCAATATGGCATGCAAAAATACTGATTTTTTTTGTCTTAAATGGAAGTGGCCGCACTTGTGTTCAGTCTTAATATTTAAAGATATATTGTATTTAATGAAAATGCATAACATATATAAATGTTTAGACTGAACACATTTTAGACAAAAACCATCTGAAAAGTGACTTTTAATGGCATATTTGATATATTTTTCATATTTAAACTTGAATTTGAGCGTTTGTAATGACCAAATCAGTTCAAATCTTTAACACAAACTGATTGAATCGAGTGAAGTACACACTATAGTGTTTAAAATGTAAAAAAAATTTCATCAGATGAACTTCGAATTCTCGGCCGAAATTAGCCCTTACCGGACTTAGCCACAATCATCATTAGAGTATGTACTTTGAAAATGTGTCCCATGATGGCTAACATGGCTACAAATAGAATATAGGGGGTAAAATGCAAGTTTAATTTGTCTATCATCCTGAAAACTGTTATAAATAGTGAAAAATCTGACAGGAGCTTAAATATTTCGAATGATAGGATCTACCTTTTGTCTATTTACATCAAAACTGTTTGACAACTTCTTACAGGAGTTTCTGCCCTTAAATGATAAATTTTAACATTTTTTTCATGTTTGCCTATTATCTTGAAAACAATAATAGATAGAGAGAAACATTTAATGTAAAAAATGACCAGCAACACCAGATCTACGAAAAATGGACTTGGTTGAAATCGTCAGCTGATTTTTTTGTTATTAAATAATTGGGATAAGGAAACAAGAACAGTGCTGTTATTTGAATTCGTCACCCTTAGTAATCATTTAAGGGCAAAAGGCCTATATGGAGTCAAAAGAAAATTTCGACTATGTTGATTAATTAGTCTTGTTGGTATTTCTTGCTAATAAATTGTCCATTTATTCATAATAGTTTTCAATAGAAATAACTTTGATTTGCTATATTACTTTCTATTCATTTATTGAAGTTTCAAGATTAAGACCAAAAAAGTAAAATATGAGGTATTTATGTCCCTTCAAATGTCCTGTATCTATATTTCTAAAGGAGTAAAATATGTGTCAGGTAGATTGTATAAGGATGAAAAAGTAAAGGTCAAATCCGGAACAAAAAATACGTAAATACCAATTTAGGTGATTTGCATTATATATGTTTGTATTAAAGTATGTAATTAACTAACAATTATAAAGTACAACTTATCTTTAAGACACCATGTACTTAAAGATATTAATACATCAGGGTACCTTGTTTGTGAAAGCTGTAGCAATAAGGTAATTGTAACAGCATTAGACCAATAAATAAATTATCATAAAATAATTCTTTGGATATAATTCATTTTCATTAGATTTTAAAGAGAAGAGGAAAGAAAAAGGACAGGAGAAAAAAAAAGAATGATATGTTTTGGTTGCATTATGCCTAGTAATTTCAAAGGACAAGACTTTTGCAAAAGTTTACAGACAACTAAGATGGACGATAAGAGATGAAAAACTCAATTTGCCCTGTAGGCTAGGCTCGCAAAAAAAAAACGCGTTAAAATCGTCTTTCAAAGTCTTTAACATTTTTTGTAACTTTTTATCTAAAAAAGTTATGAAGTAAAATAACTGCGAAATTTGCTTAAAGCTTACATTTGATGTTGTCCAGTTGTTCTGGAAATTTTACGATTGATTAATACCTACTGACCATAAAATTCCTGTCTTGCTCTAACTACTTTATATATACATGTATCTATGCCTGGAAAAAAACAGCATTTGTATTTCAAGTCATATCAGAACAGGCGACAAAGTGGCTGGTGATTAACTGAAATTCACATGAGTAAAATCATGTATGTGAATTTTCTAAGAAACACAATTTCTGTTCTTAAAAGGAATTCAAAAGTCTAATTGGAAGAAAGAATTACAAGTTTAGTTTCAAAATCTCGGAAATTAGACCCAAGGCACCAACACAGTGATGGTTGCTAGGCATTTTCTAACTATATGAGAATGGCTGCTAAAGTATATGTTGACAATATTGACCCCTTATCTTTCAATTAGGATCTCTATCATAGTTCATATTAATCTGAACCCAAATATGTATGGTTACTAGGTACTTTTATATCAAGTAAAGGTCGTTGCTAAGAACTTATGACACGACCTTGACCTCCAGCATTTTGCTTCATTACCAAGTAAAAACAATAATCATTCTGAACACCTTTTTTATATACTGTATGGGTTTATGTGTTACAATTTCTTTACATAATTTAATAAAAAAGACTGAAGGTCAATGGTTAAGGTCATCAATAACATTTGACCTTTGGGTCAACCTTAAGGTCATTGAATGCACAACATGTCTCAAGTGATTTTCATCCTTTATCTGTCACTGTTTTTAAGCTATTTTAATAACAAGGTCAAAATTCTTTTACAAAATAACAAAAAAAGACACTTTTACGTTTCCATAGCAACCACCCTAGCAACCTATTTCCCAAACCTTTAGTTATGAATTATTCCTAGTCAACAATGATAGTTTACATTTATTACCTCAATATAATTGGTTGTGGATGGAAAAGTGTGAAATTATGTCATGCAAAATGCCTATAATTTGCCTTCATGAATACAATGAAAACTCCGTTATTTAAATCAGTGCTGCCACCCTCTTGCCTTTTTATTAGAATAAATTTTTATCTTTCATCTTACTCATTAAGTGTTATATTTTAATGAACAAATGTCAAAATATTCATCAAAATTGAAATGTGTGCATAATGACTGCTAAAAATGGGTCATTTCTGTTCGTCAAAATATGCATTTATAGGCAAAATCCAAGGGAATCTGTTACCATGGCAACGGGGACATAAACAATTGTTTTGTCAACATATTTCTTGTTTTTTTATCGATAGCTACCAACAAACAAAATTTCAAGAAAATCTGAGACTAAGCGTGCCGCAACTTGGTTGATGGCTACATAGAATTGCTATTTAAAACTAATTCAACTCCTACTGAGGAATCTCCGTTGCAAACGTGTTCCGATTTTTATTTTGACTTCGATACTGAAAAGATGAATTTCTCGTCATGATTTCGGTATTTAAAAACATTAAAATGACCGTTGTTTAAAGTTGAAATAAAGATTTCGTGCAATAAATAGGTCACCACTGACCGCGTTAGACGAGTGATTGCTGGTTTAAGTTAAATTATATAGAGAAAACGTTTGGGAGGGTCTGAAAGTAACCGTTAGAGGCAGGTTGCCGCTGAAACGAGGTGATATGTGTTTTTAAATTGCATTCTGAATTGTCTTGGTCTTAATAATATAAGGGATGAGTTTATTGATACGCAGGTAATTTCTTTATAAAGTTAGTTGTTTCGTTGTATAGTTCTCACAAAATGGTCATACATTTATTCACGAAAAAAATATTTACAGAACAATAACGATAAATAAAGTAACATAGACCAAGCAAAACATTTGATGCTTTCGGATGATTGACGGTTAAGTGTTCCTGCTACAACGTACAGTGACTCCAGTTTGTACTCACCACAAGTATCCGATGCAAAATTACATTTTTGATACGTCACAGCTTAGAAAACAAGGTCTAGCTACAGCAAATGTAACGAAACGAATGTATGATGATCTGTGACACTAATATGTATATGTTCTGTATGAGAAAAGACGAAAGACACCTACAGGGAGAGGTAAAACTCATAAATAGAAAAGAGATCAACAAAATCATGACAAACACCCTAAAAATGACGAAAAGACAAACAACAATCTTCAATCTATCGTCCGCCTATCTTCTTCTATCTATATATAAAGCTATAGACTTAACCACATGTCACCCATCAAAAACTGGAGGTGATATTGGATTATCTAGAAGGTTAGGCATATCCTGCACATGTCCTTTTGCTCTTGGTAAGTTCACTTCGATTTTACTTCTCATTCTACGACAATATGACAGATGAGAAACATTTGTGACACAGATATTCCGTAACAATCAACCAACTCATGATGATGCCGGTAAAACTTCAAATTTACCATTAGGAATCCATGGTTTTATAGCTTCCTTATAAGTAGCAGTCATCTTTCAAGGACATTCTAATAGGAGACGCAAGCCCTGGAATATCGTTTCAATTTTGGACATATATACTCCGTTTGTTTCTCGTTTGAGTTGTTATACATTTGTCATTTGGGGGTGGCTTTTATAGCTGACTATGCGGTATTGGTTTTGTTCATTGTTGAAGGCCGTACGGTGACCTATAGTTGTTAACTTCTGTCTCATTTGGTCTCTGATGGAGAGGTGTCTCATAGACAATATTACGACATCTTCTTATTTTTATATCCATATGCAGGCGCGCTTGAATGTTGCTCATAGAAATGAAATGGTTTTTTTTATTTTGGAAGCTGAAATCATGTCTTTTAAAGTAAACTTTTCTTCTCAGCCGACCCTCATTGTCAACTCTCAGCGGTTGAGAACATTCTGAATAAGTCCACTGATCAAGATGATTGTACATATATGCATGAGTAAGAGTACATTATGCACTAGATTTAGTTGACTGTATGCCTGTATTCGAACATGGGACTGTTCATGTTCATAAATAGCCACAGTTAGTATTGTATTTTTTTTTTTATCAATCTATCACTGAATTTTGTGAAGCACTCAAAATATTATAAGTTAGCATGACAAACACTGAAAACAATTTTCAAGATTCAATTGGCCAACTCTGTACAGTTCTGTATAACATCGATCATTAACGAAGTAATAATTCAAAATACTGTATGAAAGAATGTTTCTGTCATTATAATAGTTCATATTTCAAAATATAGATTATTCCTAATATGTTCCAATGATTAGCTTGTCTTAATGAATGTTATGTTGCATGTTTCCAAACGTGTGTCTTGTATTATAAAAATATTCAAGCATAAAAATTGGTTTTCACCGTTTTCTCCAATCAAATAAACATCCGATTTGTTTAATGGATTAATATCGTAAAGATTGCTTTAGTGATGGTAATACTACCAACAGTTCCAACTAATTCCGTCTGTTTGATAAAAAACATATTCTCAGAAAAGTTATTCTATTGTTACAGCATGTCTCCATAATAGAACTGCAAAATGATGCATTCCAATACAATAATGTATACGCCGAGGATAATTTCATATTTGCCAGAAGATACTTTCCCTTTCCACACAAATAACCTCAATCTACGTTGTGTTCAAACAATTACGTTTATTTTTGTCAATATTGTAAACAATAAACTCATCAAGATACTGTATAAAGCCATGAATTATGTGTTATTTAATCATTGGGATGTTATCTATAGTGTTTATGTGCTTGCATCTGATACTCTCTTGACCTTTACTTTTTAAATTTCGGCAAAAACAGCAATCTATTTACGTTCCTTTTTATTCATTTGTATTTTTGGGTTGATAATGCATCTATTGTATGTAAATTGCAGCCTACCTAATATAAATGCATCTTTCAGGAAAATTTTACCATAGCTGAATTTGGCTTTTCTCTCTTGCTCCATTTTGGCAATAAGATTCCAAATGTTTCTACTTACATATACATCCCTGGCTTTCAAATGTTAAGGTTTGTGCGTTCCAGATGAAGGTTGTTCAGAAAAGGGATTCAGATGCACTAAATATATAAAGTTTTATTTTCATTTCTCCATGTAGATATCTTTATACTTACTCTGAATCTCTTAGATACTCCCAAGGTAACCGCCAATATTTGTATTGAGATTTGGATTCAATCTATTATATTTAGTATGTGTATCTTTCAAATCATACATTTGATTGTTTGTCTTGTGTATTAATTTTAGTTCATTTATATGGTTAGAAGTTTAGTGTGAGGTCCATTTTCATTGAACTATTACACATTTTTGTTTAGGGGCCAGCTGAAGGCCGCCTCCTTGCGCGGGATTTTCACGCTGTGTTGAAGACCCATTGATGGCCTTGGGCTGTTTGCTGCTCTTTGGTCGGGTTGTTGTCTCTTTGACACATTCCCTATTTCCATTCTCAATTTTATTTTACCACAAAGAAACGTATCAACATATTTGTAAAAATGTTATACTTGACGTATTGTAGATCACAGTTAGAAAAAGAAGTAAACAGGCTGTTACTTTTGATAAAAAATCTGATAATATTTATTTACGGGTATTAACAACAGATAAAGTACGCCATGTCGAAAGATATATGGACTTTTACCTCAACCAATGTGACTCAGATTCAATATCCCACATATAACAATTAGTTGATGTAATTATAAGAGAAGAACATATGTGGTAATTAAGTACTTAATTTTCTATATTATAACTACCTTAACCTGGAGAGAAATAAGTTCAATCAAACAATGTCTTGAGATAAGTCAATGTTTACACATCTACTGCTTTCGATTTTTCTTTTGCATTTGACAAATCTTAGGTGGCAGAAATTTGGCATCTAATGCGTAATTCCAAATTATTCTTGAGTCTACCTCTCTTTTCGGCACTGAGTGAGCAAATTTAACAGGACTGCTTATCATTTTCCGGATTAATTTGGCTATGTTCCAATTTGTTTTAAAATAAGCTTATTCGAAAACCTCAAAAAGAATAACAACACCTCAAAAGGTACTAATACATAATAACTGTACTAAGTCAAACATCTAGACACAAACATAGATACACATAGAAAATGCAAGGCTTACACAATTTAATGCATTGTAAAAAAACGCTTTTAAATCATAAATCAGGTAAAAACAGGGAAAGGGAGCGCAACATGACTTATTGAGGTACAAATTTTATAGCAAAACTGCTAAATGTTGAGTATCATAAAAGGAGGGATTCAGAAATACTGTGACACTATTTACTCGCGTCGTGGCATTAACCGTATATGGATTCTTAAGTAAGAACTCCAAAGAATTTCTGGAAAATTTAAAATCTTGGTCATTCTCTGAAATAAACCCTATCAAAACCTTCGAATGTTCCACCCTTAATACCTACATACCACATGAAAAATTAAAAAAACCATCTTCAAGAAATAATCTTCAATGCTTTCCTCCAGAAAAATGGTACCAAATGCTACAAATTTATTTTGTTGGGATATAATTCTGCACATTTTCGTAAAAATGAGACGGGGAAAACATGCTAAACAGAAGAACAAGTGATCAGTATGCTGGAGTTTCTCATTGACAACATATTTGTCGAAGTTGGAGTTTGGGTAGGTTGTCGGCATTCATATGGGAACCAAAAGTGCACCTATACTGTCTTACCTTTTCTTATTTTCATATTAGTCGGAGTTCTTTTCTTTTAGACATTGTAAAAAACAAGTAGATAAAAAAGTTATATCGCTTAATTTCACATACAGGTATATTGATGAAGTTCTTTCCATTAACAAAACAAACTTTTCTGCTTGTGTCCCGTTTAAACATTCTCCTAAACAATATATTAAAGAAACCTCAGATACAGCTTCTTCTGTCTGTCTCATTTCTAGACATTTAGCTCGAATTTGACAACACTGGTCATCTCAGTACCAGAATCTTTGATAAACGAGACGATTTCAATTTTGTAATTACAAATTTTCCTCACCTGAAGTAGTGTATCTTTTTATCAGCTTTATAGTTTCCCCTTTTTTTGTCTTTGTGCTATTATGTTTCCTTTGGACGTGACTCGGTTTGTATGCATCCCGCTATCGAGTTTTTGACTTTGGGCATTCATGGTTCAGGTGGGTCCCGAGGTTTCTATTTTGTTTACCCTTGTATCTATATTTTACTTGATTTGTACTTTATCGAGAAGGTGTATACTATATATGGTATGTACTATCAACTACAAAAACTTTTTTTATCTACGTCTTTGTCAACTTACAATCAACTACAAAAACATTTTAGCTGGTATCTTTGTTATATTTATTTGTAGGTTTGTTTGAATGTTTTATTCATTTAAGTTGTATGTGTGTGATGTATGTTTAAACAGTTATGACTGCTGGACCCCAATTATTGTCACATTAACATGTTATGTCTGTTTGGGTTGATCATACAAGTCGGAGGTTTAGCTAGCTATGAAACCAGGTTTAACCCGTAATTTTCTTCTGGAAATGGCTGTACCAAGTCAAGAATATGCCAGATTTTTTTCACTCGTTTCGTTGATTGATAACATTTAATTTTGTCAGTTTTTATAGACCCACCTTTTTGAACTTAACTTAAAGTTCGATATTTTTGTTATACGTTTTTTTTCTTGAGTATTGGGTGTTTTTTTTTTTTTTTTGTCTAAATCGACTACTGGTGATATGTGCAAAAACTTTATATAAGATTGGGAAAAAAAATAATCCCACATGCAATTGAAAATAGTCCAATTAATCCAATCTTAAAGGCCGTACATGGTAACGTCTTGGTGCTTACCTTTAATTTATGAGATAATATTGTATTAAATTAGAAGTTATATTAGGGCAATATTTTACAGAAAAGTGTCTATCAGTTATATAATTTTGAAATCAGGAAGACTTATGCTATCAGTGGTTACAATGTTCCCCTAAAAGACATTTGTACGTCCCTTCCTGAGACAATTACCAAACAACCATATATTGTACGAGTCAGTTGAGCATGACATATCACTTTGTACTATTGTAAATCAAAAGAAGGCACTTCCGGTTTTTGAAATGTTTTTCCTGTTTAGAAAAGTACCTAACATTCAAGAAATTAGAGACTCAGTTTGGTATAAAATGTTACAATTTCTCAAGCAAATTGGGCATTATAATGTAAAATATATATTTGCATATAAAAACGTGTAATTTGATAGAGTCAGTGGTACTTATCTCTTTAAAAGATTTCATAACATATGCAGACTCAAATAATAAACGAATCCAGGGAAAAGAGAGCCACAAGCCACTGCGAATTGATTGTCGATTGGTCTCAAGTACAAACAATCTTTATGGTTCAGTTTTCGGTAATAAAAGTCATTTGGCCGTACAGATAATTTTAATATCACTATCAAAATTAAATCATTGTATCCCGAAATACCCGATAACGATAAAATATTTTTTAGGTTTGTTCTATCAACAATTATTGATTACTTAAATGGGATCGTTCAATTATAATCGTCGGAGGTCAAAGATGTATAAAAGTAACAGGAATATGTCTTGATGCAATAGATAACGCATTGACAAAACTGGAAGGTCGGATTTTTTGAAACCGATATCGAATTACATACAAGGACAACTAACACTGGAACATCATAAATCACACTGTGTTTTGAAGTTTAATCATAGAAATATTTATTCATCAAATGTGCTCAATATCTCAATAGATACTTTGACCAATTTGTAGATTTTACAATGGATTGGATATAAGTATAATGTATTTAGAAATTGCTTTTTTAATTATGTCTACAGTGGGTAGTTTCCTTTTGTCTGTTTATCCTAGATCTGAAAATAATAACTTAGGTAAAATTTGGGGTACCAATGAAGTCTTTCTTTGTATACTGCTTTTAAATTATTACCTCTACATGAATTGGTCCTTACGTATGTATGAGAAGACCGTAAAACATGACAACATCTAACGCTTGACTATATCAATCAACAGAACAAATGGAGAACAACTGTTATATTCTTGACTTGGTACATCTACAGGCATTTTCTAATGAAAATGATGGAGGCTTTCTTGTACGTACAGCTTTTTCACAACTCCCAATGGAGATTTTTAGAGAAAAAAACTCATTAACAAAACGTCTTTAATACCAAAATATGAATTGTTAGAGAAAAACATTGGATCCTTAACAGACATTCTAAACCGACTCATGGTAGATAAACCATATACCGCCATCTTAGATTGTAAAATAGCAGCACACAATCGCTCTAGCTCTGTGCTTACATCTGCAAATTTTTAGACAGAATGGCGATAAATGTGTTAAACTTTATTTGAATAAAGAAAAATTGTGGTTCCTGCATTATTGAGACTATTTTGACAAATACCAAATATTTGTTTTTTTTTTCGAATCAATTTTCCAACTAAGTCATTTAAAGGGAGATAATTATAATAGTAAATTGTGGAGTTTGTCTATATTAAGCTTTCCAAAACATACATAAATATGAATAGTTGTCTCATTTGGCGGTCATACCACATCTCCTTATTTTTTATATAAATCTACATGCTTGGAGGAATGTTAATTTTCCTTAGGGACGAAATTTGTATTTAGCTGTGAGCAAGTTATTTATATAATTTGTACACAATACTTTTCTGCAAATCATTCTTACATAATGGATGGTTTAGGGGAAAATTATTTTACCAGGGAAATTTATTAATTGTCAAAGTCTTCTAAGCAACCCAACTCCGCAAAATGAAATGGTTGATTTATTGCTGATATTTAATTTTGTGAGGCATTACTGGGCAAATTTTCTTTTTTTGATTTTGTATCAATTATCATGATTATTTCGCACAAAACATACACACATATTTGGAGAATCATCTCATGTTGTCTTAGTGAAGGTAATCTATGATCAGCTTTCTCAAACAAACATAGATATATTTACACATCATTCGAACTCTGGTGGATAGTTTTCTCATTTGCAATCATACCTCATCTCGTTACTTTTATATAAATCTACATAACTCCCAATTCCCTATCCCCTACCCCCACTTCCCTCCTCCCTTACTCACAAACGAAAATCGGTAAAAAAAAATCTTTTTTCGCATATCTCTACTTTTACGAACCCTCTACTCCCCCGGTTTCCGTCCCTGAATCCAACGTCCCTCCCCTCTGACTCCTGCCTACTCATTTCCATGTTCCCTTATATATAAAATTACCCCTGTCCATCCCTTCACAAATGTCTCATCTAATGAAAATTATATACTAAGTATTTGAATATGGACAAAGGCACATTCTTTACTACAATTCAATTATATATATTTTTTATATCTTATAAATATTTGTTTCAAATTGGTGCCGAATCGACTTGTGCCGGATCGACATGAAAGCTATCGTTTCAGAGACAAATTCCAATGAATCGTTTCTAAAGAGAAATACTTGTTAAAGTTCTTTAAAAACCCTACATGTACAATACAAACTATTCTCCATCAGTTGATATACTAACCACAACTCCTGTTAACAACCTTTATCTAAAGTAGTTTTTGCCCAAAAAATGTAATCCTCCCCCTTTTGGTTGAGTACATCCTGAACTAGTTCACTGATGAATGTGATTGAAAGGGGAGGGTTGAGATCTCATAAACATGTTTAACCCCGCCGCATTTTTGCGCCTGTCCCAAGTCAGGAGCCTCTAGCCTTTGTTAGTCTTGTATTATTTTTAATTTTAGTTTCTTGTGTACAATTTGGAGTTTAGTATGGCGTTCATTATCACTGAACTAGTATATATATTTGTTTAGGGGCCAGCTGAAGGACGCCTCCGGGTGCGGGAATTTCTCGCTGCATTGAAGCCCTGTTGGTGACCTTCTGCTGTTGTCTGTTCTATGGTCGGGTTGTTGTCTCTTTGACACATTCCCCATTTCCATTCTCAATTTTGATTTGGTATATTTTGAATTCCACCATGTCCACTTATCAAAATGACTGGATTGGTTTTGTACATCCTAAACTGTGTTTGTTTTAACAAGATGACTTGAATTGTTAACAACATACTGAACAAGTTCACTAATCAATGTGATTGGAAAGGTTGATTGATTACATCCAGAACTAGTCCATTGATCGAAATGTTTGAAAGGTTACGGAATAGTACATACTGAACTTAACTACTGATCAGGATGACTAACAGGGTTGAATTTAACCTGAATTTGTTTGCTTATCACGATGAATGAAAGGGTTTAGTAAATGTTTAACCAGTTCACCACTCATGATGACTCGATGGACTATGTACACTCTGATATTATCCAAAGGTCAGGATGATTGGAAGGGTTGGGTATTTCTTGAACTTTTTAACTGATCAAGATGACTGGAAGGGTTAAGTATACCCCGTACTACTCACCTAGTAGTTCTGTACCACAGAAATAGAACACTGATCAAGATGTTTTGAGGGGAAGGGTGTATTATGAACTAGTTCATTGATCAGTTTGATTAGACTTTCATACTAGTGAACTAGTTGTTTTACCAAAAAAGATTCGAAGTATTAAATGCATTCTTATTTTCATTAGTTTTGTCACTTATTGTTGTTCTCGTAACCAATTGTATGAAACCTAACACGCACACACAAAATTTCAAAGACAGGCATCAATCAACTGTTCGACAAAGTTAGTAAGAACACAAAATGAAAAAAGAACATTTGATTGTACTTGTTGGTTTTTACATGGTTAAAAAGAGTCAGCATTGATTAGGTAGAACCTAAAATGTAAATGGGAAACTCATGTTTGAATTTGTCAAGTCGAAATATGACTTTTTTGTCTTATGTATATTTTTCTAACAATGCATTTTATGGGTAAATTTACTAGAATATAAGCATGTTGTACCTAGATATGACATTAGTATCACAGTATGCATTACTAGTTATATGTTCAATATAATCAAATGGATCAATACTTACTGTGTAATCAAGAAATGCAATTCATTAATTACTAGCAACTGAAAAATTTGAAAAGGAAAATATTTGGTCCTATGTATAGAAATTTGGAGGTGGTACTGATTTAGTGTAAAGACGCCATTATCAGTATGAGAGCCGCATGATCATGTGTAATGTCGAAGCTTAAATAAACTGTATTGACAGGATGTATGATCATGAGGGTTCATAACTGAAAATATTAATCTAGAAATGTTTTAGTTTTTCAAAAACCAAATCAATAATCTTTATTATAGAAATGCAAAAATGCTTAACACCATCACACAATATATATTGAGAGGATAAGTTCATATTTTTCTGGATATTGTCTCTTTTCTTTTCCTTAAACTTTGTAAACTATTCAGTGTCTGTATCTTGCCAATCATACAATTCAGATTAAAAGGAGGTATCAACACATATGCATTTGTAACAATTTCAGACTTCCGTATCGTAGATCAATAATGTGAAAAGGAAGTTAACAGTTCATATATGTACAGATCAGGTAGGATTTATTTACTGGTATTAAATGAGGGTATTGTTTACAATTTTGAAAGAAATTAAGGTTTATATCTCCAACAATGTGGTCCAGTCTTCAATATCACAGTCAATTGAAATACTATCATTCGTAAATATCAAAACATCGTACATATGTGGTAAGTACTCTATTTTCTATTTCTTTACACCTTCTATACTAGTGCTACCTGAACACAAACACTAATTAAAATTCTATTAAACAACTTCTCAAATATGTCCTTCTTTCACTTCATTGTATTTGATGTCATATTATTCTTTTACTGACACATAAGTTTTTGAACTTTTGTATTTTAGCACTACTATCCCCGTTAATTGGTAAGGGAAAAGACAGTAGTAATAATGTGTTGGAATGATTCGATGCTGGTCTCTTGGGATATTTCCACAATATGTAGACAACATCAGAAGTATTTGAAAATTGAAACTAGATATGGACGATGCCCACTTTGCTCTGGCATATGCAGGAGTATAGTTCCACATATTTTAGATTTGACAAACAGTGATGTTGAAGTACAAATTGAAATTGTTGCTCTGTCTGTAAGACACAAATGATGCCCCTACCTGACCATAAGAAATCACAAATTTAGCCCTATGTATGATGATCTATCTTTTATTTTTATTATGAAATCATGTTCACACTTTCAGGACTGAATGTCCAGCTAATAGGTTTCAAGTTTCCAGTCTTAGTAGTCACCAAGTACAACTTCCCGGTATTGATTAGATACTTGAGAATACTAAAAAATCTTATTTTTTACATTAAGGACATTAAACTGTAGTAGTCAAAACGATGTTTTCAAGTACATAGCAAGTCAGAAGGAATTAAAGTTCAACAACCGGTTTTGTGTATATCTAACATCCCCCTTTTTGACTTTTTTTACAGTGTCCAAATACCTGGCGTTTTGTGATATTTGAAAACAAATCCAAATCATGTGGACATGTACTCTTCCATTATGTGTGTCAATGTGATTTATTAATTATCATGTTGTGTTTCTTCTGAAACTTATGTAGTTTAGTGCGTTTTATATTTTCAAAATGATTTCCGTCTAAATTTCATACTTCTAGTTGGTTGAAAGTCGAAAATGTGGTTATGTTCAAAAAGTTCTTAATATTTGATATCTTATCACATAAGGAAACGATTCAAAAATAGAATTTATTGTGTACGATAACATAATTTATTTGAAGAATAACAGATACTTGTTTGTAAGTTGTATAATAAGATAAAGCTACAATACGTTCATCATTTTTATCATAACAAAAAACTAATCAAAGATATGCTTATAATCTTGTACGCCAGACGCTCGTTTGTCTACAGAAAGACTCTTCAATGACTCTTGATTCAAAGAGGTAAAAGGTAAAATCAACTACTAAGTTGAAGAGCATTGACGCCCCAAATTTCGAACGGTTTTGAGACAGATTTCATCCAGTTTTTTTAGGGAAAATTAAAAAGGATAACCTAATTGATGTATCAGTTGTGTTTGCATTATAGAAGATGTCGCCGCTTAATAAATGATTAGACAATGGTAAACAGGAGTTGGGGACTGTAGTTAAAACATGGAAAAACAAAATTGAAGACTAACTTCATTAAATGCAAACAATGAACAAACCATTTTTTATACAACAACAATAATTAATTGTAATGTCCATCCTACGGCTTTGTATAGGTAGTGGCTAACTAGAAACGACGAATGGGAAGTTGAAACAATGGTTTGTTGAGTAGCGTGAAACAAATATTGTGTTTGAAACGTAACTTTTGTATGTTCTGTGTATATTTTTGAAGTATTACCATATCACCATTTATCGGTATACTTCTCTCATATTTGCAAAGAATTACAGGTTCTCCAAAAATCAAGCAATCCGTTGCAACTTAAAACTATATTGTTGCATGTAAAATAAAAACAATAAAAAGTTTGAACAGTTAAAAAGCTTGGATTTGGGTTAGCTGTCGATAAAATATAAATTGCTTATGTATTGCCTTCCTAATTGTAAGGCTACTAATTTTTCACATTAATTTTGGAATTCGTTTCACAGTTTATTAAGGCAACTAATTCCAACCTGTACATACATTGTAGCATAATGGAAAATCCAACCGATACACCAATGGTCAATAATGAAGCAGTCAATTTAAGCGACGATGATATCAATAAAGGTTCAGATGACATAAAGCATATTGAAAACCAGGAATATATGCCCGTCCTGATGGATGAAGAGGTTTATCAAAACAAATTTAAACTGGCTATTGTCATAATGCTTTTCATTAGCTTCATTATTTCGATAACTACGATGACATTTGTTACAAAAGACAACTTTGATGGAATTTCTCCATCAGCTTCGGGTAAATTAAAAAAGTATTTAAAATCTTAACTTCGCGATTGCTTTTGTGCTAGCTATAACTCTCCTTATATGATAGGTGTTTACAGTTCTGTTCCATTGGCCAAAATTGGTTGATCAACCCATAAAGACATAATTGGTTAACGTGATAATTGTAAGGAGCCTACAAAGCCGTTCGGCCATGCTTAAAGATGCGCATTTAAATCTACGATTACAATTAACAATTAGGGTTGTCTGTTGCTTTAAAGAAGCCCGATGTTGTGATTGATTTATGATCTCTTCTTGACAAATATTGTTTGTTTCGAGCAGACAAAGCTATAAAAATGGGAAATGTTTATACGAATTCATTTTTTTTTAACTCATGAAATATCAAACTTTGTTAAGAACCACACTGATTCACACAAACAATGCACAGAAGAAGACATCATCCGTATGCCGAACTTTTTGATTGAAAAGATATTGCTGAGTTTACTGGATTGATATTTTAGCAGACATTCGGTATTCTAATGGGTACTTATTGTGCACCACAACTGCCCGATTTGTTTCCGTACCCATATGAATCAGAGTTGATACAGAAACTCTCCAAAGTTAAAAAGTACCATCATGCAAAATTCTTTAATTTCACTTTAAGATATATTGAAGATGTTCTGTCACTCATCAATCCACATTTCATTGATTGCTTTCATGTCTCATATCCCGTTGAACATGATATTTAGGATACTACCGATAGTAGAAGGTTTGAATCATCTATTGATCTTCTTCTTGATATTGACACAGATGGACGTCTTCAAACTAGAACCCATGACAAACGTGATGATTTCAACTTTCAAATTGTCAACTTCCAATTTCCTAGCAATAACATGCCCTCTGTTCCAACGTTTGACGTTAACATATCTCTATTCATACATTTGATTGATATTAGAATAAGATGATGTGGTATGATTGTCAATGAGACAACTCTCCTCCTTCAGAGACATAGAACGTGTTTAATTTAATCTATTACAGAAACGGAAGACTGTAAAGATGACAGTAGTTGAGGTCAATCATTCTCAAATTAAAATCAAGTTATAAACAAACAGCTTAAGATAAAATATAGCTTGAACCGAACAATATTTAGAAAATAAGTTGACTGTCCCTCTGGTATCTTTCGTCCCTCTTTTGAGATGACCGCTGTTTATGTTGTATACATGTTTAAAGAAAGACAACGAAATAACCAATCTACCAGTTTGATTACATCAAAGTGTGCTTTCTTATAAGAAATTTTGACACAATAGAACATTTCTTCAACTTTTGTTAAAAGTGGGATAAATTAAGACAACACTACGTGTACGGTGTTCCAACAAATTCAAGGTAACAAACAAAAAACTGAGGGACTTGCATGAACTACAGTACAGAAGTAGCAAGACAGGTTGCATCAATTGGGTAAGTGTCTCCAGCTACGCATGGATCAGTAAAACGGTAGATTATGTATTGGATGTAAATATGATATGCGTTATAAATAATATATATCATAGTTTTATTGAGTACACCGACTATATCAACATAGGCAGTTCTATAGACCTTTTGAAATCGACTGTAAACCTTTGTTTTGTGGTTTGATCAGAGATATTGGTCAATGAATATCGAAACATGCCGAATTACTTAATATGACTCAACAATGTATTTCAACAAGAGAAAAAACGAAGATTGTCACTAGTGGATCCGGAACTGTTGAACCGTCTGATTCACCTGAGTTCAACCCCAGTATTTGATTTGGTCCTTTTTTATGACCTTCAGCCATCTCTGAATTGTTTGTAAATTATTGTTTGCACATCTTCGTCGGTTTTTTATGGCATATGTTTGCCATTTCATTGTAAGTTAAAATTGATGATCCCTTTGTATCTGTGTATCTTAAGCCTCTTTTTAATCAAAATGGTTATCAATGTATTCAAAATGTTGAATTGTTGGCTTAATTATGAGAAGTGAGAAAGAAGGAATAATGGATTCATGATACAAAATCATACACACATTTAACAAACCAAAAGCACATGAACAGCATTTTTAATGATACAGCAGCCTTAGATAAGGTTTTCAACACGTAGCAAAAGTAATCCACGTTTTAGACGGCTCCTGACACCGTTTGAAGCGCAAGTAATTGCTATATATCTTAA
Organism: Mytilus californianus; assembly: GCF_021869535.1. NCBI lineage: Eukaryota > Metazoa > Mollusca > Bivalvia > Mytilida > Mytilidae > Mytilus > Mytilus californianus. The sequence continues at coordinate 21,136,773 of NW_026262679.1, read as the reverse complement.
AGTGCTTTTTGAAATTATAATCGTCATACTGGTTATCTCATTTTTAAGATAGTACTACATTTGTTGTTGTTGTTTTTTAGAAATTTTACGTTGCTCTATTCCGTTTCATGGAGAAATTTCTAGACTTTCAAGACAATTGGAAAACATTAGCGTGTTATTGATGAATGAGCATGTTTCAGTCTATTCATATGGTAAGAGTATTAAGCAACAAAGGAAAACAACAAAGTGTATGTGTGATCAACTACATGGTGAATTTAAAAGACTAAAGGAAGACTTTCAACTACTAAATTCCACAAAAGGTAAACTACTATCAGAGATACAAGAGAGGCGGGAGATTCCGAAGGGATATTCAAACTCATGTTTTGCTGACACATGGACAACGCCGTGGCAAAAATCGAAACATGACCAAAACACGAACCCCACCATAAACAAAGGGTTATTTCAGATGCTCCAGAAGGGTAAGCAGATCCTGCTCCACATGTCGATAGGATAAATGGAACATATCTGTCGTCATCTGTGAAACAGATAATCCATAATGGTCAACCAACAGTCATGACGTCCATAAAATATTCGAACATATCACTTAAACTTCACAACTCAGAATCCTTAGTTTGATAGCTTCCTTGTTATCAGCGACCATCTATGAAGGAAATCACGTTAGTACATACAAGCTCTAGAATATCGTATACACTGGGAGATATATACTACATATGCAGGCGTTGCTGGTGTGTTTCTACATAGAGATGGAAAGTTTAAAATTAGGAGGCTGAAATCATCTTTTTAGTTGTCGTAAAGTTTTGTTCTCAACCAAACGTCATTGTGATAACTATATTTATAATATGTTTGATAATTATGATAATATTGCAAGTCAAATACTGTTTTGTTGGTTTGTTTTCTGTTTAGTAAATTTTGTTCAGTTCAATCAAGTTTTGAAATTTGTAAACACTTGATAACTATAATATTAAAGGCAATTGTTGTCTTTAAACATATCAAAAGTTTGGAAATATATCAAAAACTGAAACATTTAACAAATCAATGATTATTTAAATACTTGAAAAAGACGTTTGAAATATTTTTGTCTTACAATAAACATATAAAACACTGCCCGAAAATGACAACTACTCAAATAGCATATTTTAAGTTATGTAAATGGTGGAACAGGAAATGTCGCAGATGCTTGATATTTTAAAAACGTTTACCTTTGTGTGGGTTTGGGCACTGTTAATGTCTTTCGTCTTTTGTGTCGCCAATGCATTGTCTATATATATTTGACCTTTGATTCCGTTCTCTTTCTTTATTGTAGATACTAAAGACACAATCAAAACTGTTAAAGATGTACACACGCTACAACAGCGGAGGAATATAAATGAACTTGCTTATCTTTCGTCAAGTCATTATAGATTGGCCTATGGGAACCGATGCTTCACTGGTACAGATTACATTGATGTTATTTTCAAACTAAATCTAGTCCATCCAAATATATCTGACAATGGCACGCTATTGTTTGAATTTGGACTTTCATCCTCTGTAGAATATGTAGTAAAAGACGTTTATGATTATCAAATGTTAACTGTGAAGGCTTTTAGATGTAAACATCCATTTGGAATTTGTCTAGTGGTCTCAGATGAAATATCGTCAAAGATTGATGTCAGTGTTTTCAAACAAACACCAGAATGGATTCAAGGACATATCACCATGGGACTTCAAAGTTCACGGTTCATGCTCATGTCAGAAAATCAGCATATATACGTCGGAAGTAAACTTAATATGTCACGTGGTTTGCAAGTGTGGCCAGTGTTTGGAATATACAATTCACATTTAATAAATATGTCATTTACAATTCATTCAAAAGACAGCATCTGTTTCAACAGAACCAGTTTGGATCCACATCTGTTTATTTCAGATGATAACAATACAATATCAAATTGGCATTTACAATTCGAAAAGGTACATCAATTAAGTTTCGAAATCGTTTATATGTACTTTGAAAAAGCATTCTTTGTCACTATGCCCCTTTTTATGTATATAGTAGATTTTTGTAAAACGTTTTAAAATGTGTTTGAGTAGATCATATTAACCTTTCTCATTTTTTTTCTTCCATTATTCGTCTAGTATAGGAACTGTTTTTCTAATATAATTACGTACTGTTTGTATTGCTATCAGAAGACTATGTAAAAGAAAAGACAAGTTTATCAACTCATTGTTTACACTTTTCATGCATTTTAATCGCTTTTTTATTTTATTTCTATAGATATATGATATTGTCTGTCTATGACTGACTAATTATTAGTGTGTTTTGTAAGTCTGTAGTATATTAAGGCAAATCTTATGCAATGGATACAATTGAAATTATAAATATATGCGAAAACACACGCCATTCTTGTATAACAGACTTCCTCGGTATTCTTTGTTACTATAAAAATATCATAAGTATTTCTCTGCCGATGAATATATTATCTTTTCCCCAATAAACAGCAATTTTATAACCTCAAGAATTTTGTATAGATAACAATCTAATGTATTATACAAAACCAAATATATATGGAAGAGTTGAGTACGTCCTGAACATGTCCACATATGAAGATTGTTAAAAAGATTAAGCTTTTCCTACAACAGTCTCCTTATTAAAATTAAAATGACATTAAGGGTTTAGTTCATCCTCAACTAGTGAACTGATGAAGAGGATTTGATAATTTGAGTATATCCGGAACATGTGAACTAGTACAACGAGCAAGATAAATGAAAGGGTTGAGTACATCCACCATTAACTTGTTTACTTAGCAATATGAATAATTCGGTTGCATACATCCCGAATTTGTAAATTCATCAAAGTGATTGTAAAGGTTGAAAACAGCCTGAATAAGTCCACTAATCAAAGTGATTTGGAAGGCTGAATTTATCATAAAATAATAAATAATTGAGATGTTTAGAAGGAAAAGAAGAGTACATACTGAATTGATTAGGATGACTAGAAGGGTTGAATGTACCATTATCTTGTACACTCGTCAAATTTATTGTAAGGGTAAATAACATCCTGACCAGTCCACTGATCATAATCAACATGAAACGAATGGTTGAGTACATCCTGAACTATATTTTTAACCTTTACTGTTCAGTCCTTTTTTGGTAATATACTTTTGACGTGGCTCGGTATTTATTCATCCCGACATTGTGTTATTGTGCTATGGTCATTTTTGTTTTCTTGTCTTTCATTTTTACTTAATATACACTTTGTCTATAGAGTGTCTATATACCATTTTGTTTTTCTTTGTTGAAATAGTTATTTGTTTTTATAGTGATTAAGATTATAACACAATGTTGACTGCTGTACCCCAATTGTTGACATTTCTACCTATTATGTCTGTTTGTTTTACTCACACATTGTTGTCATTATAATGGAATTTTATGCGACTATCATACAATTGAGAGGTTTAGCTAGCTATAAAACCAGGTTTAATCTATCATTTTCTACATAAGAAAATGCCTGTACCAGGTTTTAGGAATATGACAGTTGTTTTCCATTCGTTTGATGTGTTTGAGTTTTTTTCCTGGGAGATCGATAATTTTGTTATTTTATTTTTCACTGATGAAGGTGGTTAAAAGGGTTTAGTATATTTTCATACTAATCAAAATGACTGGATGGGTTTAGTCCAAACGTCAGGATGATTGGAAGGGTTGGGTATTTCGTGAACTTTCCAAATGATCGCGATGACTGGAAGGGTTAAGTATACCCTGTACTATTCACCTAGTAATTCTGAACTACAGAAATAGAACTCTGATCAAGATGAATCGAGGGGAAGGGTGTAATATGAACTAGTCTATTGATTATTTTGATCAGACTTCTCGTACTAGAGAACAAGTCATTTGACCAAAAAGATTCGAAGTGTTAAATGCATTTTGATTTTCATTAGTTCTGTCACTAACTATTGTTCTCGTAACCAATTATATGAAACCTAGCACACACAAAAAAAATTTCAAAGACAGGCATCATTAAAATGTTTGCCAAAGGTAGTAAGAACTCAAAATAAAAACAACATCATACTAATTGGTTTGTACATGGCAACAATGATTAGGTAGAAAATGTAGATTGGAAACTCATGCTAAATTTGTCAAGTCGAAATATGACTTTTTTGTCTTTTGCATATTTTTCTAACCATGCATTTTATGGGTACATTTAGTGTTATTTAATGTATGGAAATTTGGAGGTGGTACTGATTTAGTGTAAAGATGCCATTATCAGTATGAGAACCGCATGACCATGTGTAATGTCAAAGCTTAAGTAAACTGTATGGGCAGGATGTATGATCATGAATGTTCAAAACCTGTAAATATACATCTAGTAATGTTTTAGTTTTTAAAAAACAAACATCAAGCATCTTTAATATAGAAATGTAAAATGCTTAACTCCATCACACAATATATATTGAGAGGATGAGTTCATATTTTCCTCGACATTGTCTCTTTATTTTTCTTAATTTTATACTCTTTAAACATTCACATTTATACTCTTGGGTTAAAGATGCTGCTAATGAATGTTATTTTTCACATATCATCAATGCATCTTTCACATTGCAGGCACTTTCATAATTCCTCTGGATCGTTAAAATAGTCCTAATGTAAGAGTTGACAGAAATATTCGTATAAATAATTTGTTGCCTATTTAGTTTCTGTATCTTGCCAATCAAACAATACAGATTAAAAGGAGATATCAACACTTATGCATTTGTAACAATGTTATACTTGCGTATCGTAGATTAATAGTGTGAAAAGGAAGTAAACGGTTTATCCGTGTAAACACCAGGTTGGACTTATGTGCAGGTATTAACAACGGGTAATCTACACAATTTTGAAAGATATTAAGGTTTTTAACTCCACCAATGTGGTCTATTCAAAATCACAAACAATTTCATTACTGTAATTCGTAAATGTCAAAAGACTGACAACATCGTACAAGTGTGTAAGTAATATATTTTCGATGACTTTTAACCTTCTTTAATATTTCTTCCTTAACTCGAGAAAAGAAAGTTTTATCGAATAATTTCTAAGAATTTGTCCTTCTTTCATTTCATTGCAATTGATGTCATATTATTCTTTTACTGTTTCATATGTTGAAGAATTTTTATTTTTTTGTATCTATGGCAATAACATATCCGTTAAATAAGGGGAAAAAAGCGGCATTAATGTGTCGGAGTAGTTCGATGCTGGTCTCCTTGGATATAACCACAATATGTAGAAAAGAAATCAGAAGTATATGAACACAATCTAAATTCGCGCTGTTTTGAATTCGCGATTTCCCTGTGGCCTATATAAATATTTTCATAAAGGATATAGAAAGTGAACAGCTTTACATGTATAGTACATCAAGTGATGTTTTCCGGTTCATCAATGTTAAAAGAGATTAAAAGTTATGTCATGTTTGCTTGTAAAAACACATACACAATAACAGAAAAGAAGACCTTATTAAGAGTGAATTAAATTCTGTCAGGATTAATGCTAATTAATCGATCTTTTGATCTTATTAATCTGTATAGCAGATTCAATGAGGTAATACTTTTATAACTGATTGACAGGTGTCATTTACATATTTGTAACAGTGTTTTTTACATAACAATATCCGTAATGTCCGCTTGCTTGAAATGTCTTCAATGTTAATGAGATTAACTTGAGTTAAAGTCATGATTTCTAATATTGCTTTTCATTTAGAAATACAGTTATGATTTGAGGTATCGATCTGTCGTCTGTAAAATCCGTGTTTTACAGTGGTCCTCTACATATCCGATTCATAAAGTCATCATCTTATGAATAGAGTTTCTTTGACATTTGTCATTTCGGGTTTTTTATAGCGGACTATGCGGTATGGGCTTTCTCATTGTTGAAGGCCGTATGGTGACCTATGGAATGGTATATTAGAAAATCATAAATAATTATTTTAAAATATCCATAAAAGACATAATCTATGGACACAAGATTGGGGAGCAAGATCATACTGACATAAATCTCAACATTCCTTTGATAAGATTTTCAATCTTCAAATAATCCGCGCATTTTACATATCTAAACAATGAACAAATTCGCACATATATACAATATTTTCAAAAATGAACTTGATTTACATTTTGATGTAAACACAGCGTAAAAAAAATTAAACTAATCTAAAACGCAAGTTCTAAGAGTTTCTATTCATCACACAGAAATTTTCAACAATACATCATAGAACACAGTTTATATTGTTTGTTCCAAATAACGTATAAAAAGTAAATGTATGATAATGAATGTCAAGCTCTCTGCACATTATGAACAATGTCAACAACTTTTTAATGGGTTCGTTGGTGACCTGTTTCATCACTAATTGTTTGTCCCTATCCAAGATAGCTTCATTTTCAGTGGCATTCTAAATTGTACCGGTCGATCCAATATTGCAGGATCTACCTTTTGTATTGATTTTCAATCTATTCTCGTTCTGAAAATTCATGAAATATGTGCCATGGACGCTAAGCAACAACAATCAATGAATCAACTAAAGAAATACATCTCATGTAAATTAGGCCGCTTAAAAGATGCTTATATTACATTTATTTTGCAATTTGATATTATTAGACAATATATGCTTTTGGTGGTGTTTTATGTGATACAATATTTAAGAGCAGCCTGCGTTCCCTGTAATGAATATATTTATTTTGTGTGGATGCTTACGCGTAAGTCATATATTTAACAAAGGAATCCGTGGTAAAATGCAGGCAGTCCCTTCGAAAGTTTTACTGAAACAATCACGAGCTGGTTCAACTTTATGAAATATCTATGATACAGAAGACCACATATATGCAAATCGTTGTTTTACACTCCCCTCTACTTTTATTTAAAATTACTGAATGAAAAGTGTAACCGAATTAGCACTAACAGTAACACGATGGGGGCAGGATCTGCTTGACCTACCGGAGTACCTGATATTGTGTTACTCAGCCTTTAATTTTCTATGTTTTAATGTACAGACTTTTGTTTATCTTTTAATCGTATTTTTTTAAATGGCATTGTCAGTTTGTCTTTGACTCATATGATTGAATATCATTTTTGATATCTTCCGTCTCTCTTGTCAAACATGATGAATGATAATTAAGAAAACACACAAATTCAATAGATTACCTTATATGCATGCATTTTTGATGAGGTTTTACTTTTTGGTTCTAATCAATTATTAATAAGATCATTGACAACATAAACAATAACTCCTTCAGTCATGCCAGGCAACGATATTTGATCTCTTTATATACATGCAGGGTTTTTCGAACCCATTGCATAGATAGCCTTAACCGTATCAGAATGGTTGGCTTTTAATTTTCTTTTACTACGTATTTGGTTTGGCCCTCCAAATGCTTTGATTCGAGAGCAAATGATAAATCTTATGTAGAATAAACGCGCGTAAGACGTAGCAAATTATAAGCATGGTACCTACGATGAGTTTTTATCATTGTCTTCAAACAGAATCTATTATAAATTTTGAAAATCATTTTAGATTAAGGTAGATTGGGGGGGGGGGGGGTCTACATTAAAGTCCATAGTATTTTTTAATAATTTATCAAAATGTAGTTTATATCATGCTTTTTTCAAAAAAATAATAAAACGTATGGATCACCGGGCTTTCTTTCACGCTACAGGTTGTGCAAAATTGTCAGATTTTGTATAGATAATGCATGGAAAATCCAATTTTGTGTGATAAAAAGAAAACTACACCATAGAAAGTTAAGATAAAATATGAAAATATAGCTCTAATAATGTGCTTTCAGATAAGAACAAGAAAAAATGGGGTCACCGGACTCGTTTCTTGGTACATAATAAAATAGGTGAATTCGCAACACATTCTATTATAAAAGTTACTTTATCTGAGTTATCTTCCCTTATATCTGAGTTATCTTCCCTTATATCTGAGTTATCTTCCCTTATATCTGAGTTATCTCCCCTTATTTGGCAAAGTTGAAAAAAAAATGAATCAAACAAAAACATTCTGTTTTTTTGTAAAATACAGTCGTAAATATGATAAAACATATAATTTTCTATATTAACATGACAAGTCTTACACATGAATTACATACTACTCTCGAAATTTGCACATTTCATTTAGACCGATTGTTATCTGCTATTTCAAATTCCAAATAGTAGAAAGAAACCCCAGCTTAAGTAACGTATTTTTATCTCCTGACTCATTTTGGTATCATCAGCTCTTCAACGTTTGGCCACGAGTATCACTTATGAGACATGTGTTGTCTACATTCGCGTCTGGTGCATTATAATTGATAATATAGATTTAATGTATACTCCAAGTCGATACCTTGGCTTGTTGAATGTTACTCCCTCGGGTATTACTAGCAAAGAAGCTAGTACTTCGGAACTGGCATCAAAATAAGGGTATAAAGTTATTGAAATGCTGTAAAAAAAATTGGAAATGATATCAGATTTTAGAAGGTATAGCTCTGATTCCGTGCCCGCGGTTGGCGTTACGTTTGGTCTTTTTTCTTTCATCAGCTCGTTAACGTTTGTAATAGGTTTTGGTTTTTTTTTAATATGTTGAGCTCGATTATCAGTACAGAGACATAAATTGTCGAGATGCGCATATTATGCAGTAAAATTGATTTCGTTAGTAATATTATTATTCATTTTATTATAAAAGTGGCTTGTCGACATTAGGTCTAGTTGCAATAGATGTCACATTTTATATTTAACATTGGCTCGTTGATTTATAACTGATAAGTGAAACAAAAAACATGTATTACTTTTATTTTACGAACTATTACTGATTGAATTCTTTTCTTAAATTTTTTTGTCACACATTTCTTTTGTACTACTTAACAGCATGAGGTCAAATTTGATCACCAGCTTGACAACGATAAGTTGTTACGTGTGAGCGTAGTAATATTATTATTCATGTTATTATAAAAGAGGCTTGTCGACATTAGGTTTAGTTGCAGTAGATGGGCTATGTCACATTTTATATTCAACATTGGCTCGTTGAAATATAACTGATAATTGAAACAAAAATCATGTATCACTTTTATTTTTCGAACTATTACTGATTGAATTCTTTCAAAATAGCCTAACATTTGTATAGAAAGTACATAAAATCGGCGAAACTCGTTTTTAAATTTGTCTTTAACTCAACAAAGCTCCAATTACAAATGTCTATAAATATATATGTTGTTGATACATAAATTTCCGTTTAAGTGTTTTCAAATAATCATATGGTCATCGACGTTGTTTCTCTGTGTATTAACCAATCTATTACCTCGTTGGTAGTGAAACACGTAAAACATCGACGATTCATGTCCTACAAGGCGAAAACGTTCCGCTTATTTCGACGCATTGTGAACTCTTTTTTTTTTATATCTAGAACACCACCTTGAATGATGTATAACATAAATATGAATGCGGTGACGCTATTATTATTGTAAATCTTTAAAATGGAAATGTATGTACCAACAATTTATAGCTTTTAAGAAAAAAAATATGGATTTTTAATATGATATTTGATGATTTTAAGACAAATTTAAGAATGTTGATGGCCGATTATTTGTGCTTTCTAAGTATGTATCTATTTCGTAAATATTTTACCAAAATCTGTAACATTTTCCGTTAACTGTTCCCTGACTTTAAATCTGATTGATTTATGATTCACATCAATATTGTTCAGTGTATTATCAAACGACCTCATACGATATCGAATATTGATGGAAAATAACTGTATTAAAACTGTCGGGACTCTTTTTTTCCATATACGTGTTACTTCGATTTGCTATCGATACATCATACTTTAACGATTCGGATTGTTTAGTTATAATCAATTGAATACTAACAAAAAAAAATCTGTTGCGTATGTTTTAATTTTTTTTAAGAGAGAATATGAAATATATGGTTGATTTTCAAAATGCCATCTATTAAATTTTAGAACAATGGAGAATCAGACTTGTAACAGCGATGGTAATGACAATAGAGATTGCAGTGACGAAGATTTGAATAAAGGATCGGACGATGCAGTGAATGTTGTAAAATCTCCAAAACATACGTCTGACATACACTCAGTTCTGCCTAATAAATTAAATTACATATGTATTGGCACTATGGTATCTGTTATTGGCATTGTGTTAACGGTAGTTTTGTCTGTAACAACGCTTGTCGCTATCTCAACTGGTAAGTCGTATTCCTATTTTCGTTCTCTACGCAGCAATATCAGACCAAAATGGAGACATTGAAGCCGTTGAATAAAATGCTACATGTTTATCAATTTGTGGGAATGTTCGTGACCTTATGAACAAAAAAACACATTTTCGAACCATTTACCGAAATACTTTGTATTAAAAATGTATAATGCAAATGTCAGCCGTCTTAGTAAACCTACCTACACTTATCATATTTTCAAAATCAATGTTTGTTTAAAGAATTACAAAATCACGACGATATAGTTGCTAATCATTCGACATTTAAATCAATGTTACAAATCTATGGTTGTGTTATTTATATAATGCCCCCACTCCAAACATTTTGGCTATATTGCAATAAATTTTCCCATCCGTCATCTGTTTGCAGAACAATAATATTCGTCACTGTTTTCACAAAAACCATTTAACAGAACGACTTCGTATTTGGTAAGCATCGGCACAGTGTAACGTGTAAACACTTTAAAAATCTGTCAGACTCCTTCTTCATGTTTGCCGATACTTCAAATATTTTAACATGTCAAAAGAACTTAAATTTTTTGTCACACATTTCTTTGGTACTACTTAACAGCATGAGGTCAAATTTGACAACGATAAGTTGTTACGTGTGAGCGTTTATTTTATTTATCTTGAGTACATACTTCGTATTTGGCGATTTTATAAATTTTTAACGCGTTGAATAAAAACAAATATTATTATTCGCCACATATTTCTCCAGTCCTGCTGAACAGAGTGACTTTGTCATCATCTTCACAATGAAATCAGATTTAAGAAGGTATAGCTCTGATTCCGTGCCCGCAGTTGGCGTTACGTTTGGTCTTTTATCTTTCATCAGCTCGTTAACGTTTGTAATAGGTTTTGGTTTTTTTTAATATGTTGAGCTCGATTATCAGTACAGAGACATAAATTGTCGAGATGCGCATATGATGCAGTAAAATTGATTTCGTTAATAATATTATTATTACTGTTATTATAAAAGTGGCTTGTCGACATTAGGTCTAGTTGCAGTAGATGGGCTATGTCACATTTTATATTCAACATTGGCTCGTTGAATTATATCTGATAATTGAAACAAAAAACATGTATCACTTTTATTTTACGAACTATTACTGATTGAATTCTTTCAAAATAGCCGAACATTTGTATAGAAAGTACATAAAATCGGCGAAACTCGTTTTTAAATTTGTCTTTAACTCAACAAAGCTCCAACTACAAATCCTTGGGTTTGTCTATAAATATATATGTTGTTGATACATAAATTTCCGTTTAAGTGATTGCAAATTATCATATGGTCACCGACGTTGTTTCTCTGTGTATTAACCAATCTATTACCTCGTTGGTAGTGAAACACGTAAAACATCGACGATTCATGGCCTACAAGGCGAAAACGTTCCGCTTATTTCGACGCATTGTGAACTCTTTTTTATTTATCTAGAACACCATCTTGAATGATGTGTAACATAAATATGAATGCGGTGACGCTATTATTATTGGAAATCTTTAAAATGGAAATGTATGTACCAACAATTTATAGCTTTGAAGAAAAAAAACTATGGATTTTTTAATTGCATGGATATTTGATGATTTTAAGACAAATTTAAGAATGTTGATGGCCGATTATTTGTGATAACTTGTGAAATGAAAACAAATATTTTCGTCACACTTTTCTCAAAAACTACAAAACGGAATGACTTAATATTTGGTAATTAGCTAAACAGTGATAAGTTGAAACGTTTCAATGCTTTTGGACCTGTCAAACACCGTTTCCATGTTTTCCAATGCTTTGAATTACGGATGGGGTACGATTAGTACGACAACGATTCATTACAAAATCCCCAGATTCTGAATTTTCCACATTTGTATGAATTTTGTCTTTAAATTCTGAAAAGTATAGTACGTTCTTAAAATTCTCAAAAGTGACAATAATGATTGAATTTGTCTAAACATATTCTTAACATTCTCAATTCCTCTTAACAAATTTTAAACATTCTAAATTTGTCACAACATATTTTTTATATTTTGAATCTTTTCATAACATATCGGTTAAATTATAGATTAGACAAATATACTGGTATCTAAAGATCTAAGATCCCTCGAAAGTATGTCGCTAGAGAATTGAGACACCGACATATCATATCAGTCAACCAATTCGTGATGGTAACCGGAAACTTAAGTATTCTCGATTTCAGTCGTTCTTCCTAATTACTCTGTTGCAGCAGTTTTTATGTAAGAAGCATTCCTCTTTTCATGAAGTCCGTTTAATGTAAACATTCACGAGCGTAATGTATTAAATGAGATATGTACACGCCATACGATGAGGCAGAGGATATGTTAATACTCAGAAATGGGAAGTTGTCAATTGGAAAGCTGAAATCATCACGTGTGCCATGGATTTTAGTTTCAAGTCGTTCATCTGTGTAAATATAGAGGAAAATATCAAGATATGAAGCAGACCGTCTACATTCGGTTGTATCCTTAATCCTATGTTCACAAGGATACATACGATGTGAGCACTAATTGAAATGTGAGTTATTGAATGACAGAACATCATCAATATATTTGAAATTGATATTAAAGAACTGTTGTTCTTATCTTATTAATTTTTTCAGTTTTCAATTTTATATTTGAATTGTTTGATCATTATAAATAGAAATAATACGACATGATAATTAGTATTCAATTTTTGAATTTAAAAGACAACAATAGTCAAAAGAATTTTCTATATTTGGTTGAGACCATGCTCTTTAGGTTTCGCTTGTACATATAATGAACTCCTGAAATTCCCCGACAGAGAAAATCGTACATGTTTTTACTGCAGAAAATATTTAGACAGTTTAAAAGTATCAAGACTTTTACAGACAAAGTTAAGACTGTTATGAATGAGAAATGTCAAGTTGAACTGACTGAATGTCAAGTTGAGAGTGACTGAATGTCAAATTGGAATTGAGAAATGTCAAGTTAGAACTGAGAAATATCAAATTGGAACTGAAAAATGTTAGTTAAAACTAGGAAATAATTAAAAACAATCCTATACCTAGCATTAACTCGACCATTTTTTAAATAGTCTAGGACAATTACGGGATACGTTAACGTTATTCAAATAAATTAGTAACATTGCAATTAGTCTACCAATATTCACTGTTCTCATTCTCAGGCTGGCCGAGAATCTTTTTTTCTTGAATAAGATAAGATACTTATTGTCGTGGCATTATCAAATATAACCACATTTTCTTATTTGTATACGTTTATACTAGATCCTCATTTAAATTCGTCAATCTGTGCAATATCAAGAGTGAGACAGACCTTCTAGTTTCTATAGTATCTTTAATGACAGGTTTACTGTTATGTATTAAACATGTGGAGGTGCTTAATCATTTAAAGACTGAATCATCTACCCCTCTTAATCAGTTGAGTTACAAAAATAGGCAATAAATTGACCTACAATATAAATACGTACATGTACTAAACTGCACAGTACCTATAAAAGGTACCGAAACCACAAGATAAGACTACTCAAATCAACGAATGTACTTTATAATTTAGATTAAAATCCAAACTTGTCTATATAAAATCATGCCGTCATACGATGTTATTTTAGCGGCTGTATATGTCATATGACAACGGCATAAAAGACAAGGACTTCATGATATAAATAGACAGTGTCAGAAGCATGCAATGGCAGTGCAGAGAAAGGGGACAAATCCTTAAGTTTTTTCAAAGTGTAAATTAGTGAAACAAAACTCCAGGAGCAAAGACTATTAGCACATTTACATCATGTTGTGTTCTGTTTTTGCAACAATTCTTATATACCACAATAAAAACATATTATACTCGTCTTCATTTAAATAAAACATTAATGCAAATAATTTACCTTTGTAGGTTAAATAAAGTAGCATTATTCTTTTTATTGATAAGTTAAGGTCAAATATGCCAGTCATGGCTCGCGGTTTCTTCGTCTAAATCAGCTTAAGCATCAGTTCTTATTTATGGTAATTGCCAACAAAGACACTTTAATTATCCTTCATCTTGTTTTAGATGATAACACGCATAGTTTTCAATTAAAAAAAGATATTTCAAGAATATCGAATCACTTAGAAAGTATATCAACGAAAATATATAGTTATAGTTCAACAATAGATGGACCACAACAATGTGAGAAAATCAACAATAGTTATCTTTACTATGCTTTTCAAGAAGAAAACAGGAGACTGAAAGCCAAACTTCAAAAAACTAAATCTTGAAAAGGTAATAGATGTTTGCTTTTTTGTTGTTTGCATATGAACATTAATAATGAATTTTAAAATTACGGAATTACAGAATTCCAATTCAAGAACAAGTAATAGAAGAAAATATTATTTGTAGAAGAGTGTTTATCACTTGATAACCATATGTTTACAGCAGAACATGACCTAACACTCAGCACTATTGTAAGCCACAAATGTGCCCTGATGATTTCGGCAATTATCTTTCTGTTAATTAAATACCTAGCAACTTTGTTGTCTTGGATTCAGTCGGGTATCCATGGATATAAAATTGGGTTTTTCGTAATTTCCTGTTTACATAACTAACTAGTATCATATTTTAGAAGGTATCCTTTTGTAAATATGCCATTCAAAACAGTCCTAACACATAGAAAATGCATGTCTCCTCTTCGAAGAAATAGCTTTTTATTCATAAATGTAACCTTGAAATAAACAAAAAAACACAACCTTAAAGTGTTTCATTTAATCCAAAGGTTGAGTCAAAATAGTAGACACCTCCAAAAATTATGTTTCTCTTTCAATAAACAGAAAAATAATCCAAATTCAATACCTTTCTAGATTAGATTACGCAGTATCAACACTTTTTATTGATAAGTTAAGGTCAACTATATCCGTCACGACACACCGTTCCTTCGTCTTTATCATCTTACTTCTTGCTTCTTATTTATTTGAATTGCTGACAGAGAAACTTTAAATTGTCGTTTATTTTGTTTTAGACGACCAAAAAATTAGTTTTCAATTAACAAAAGATATTTCAAGAATATCAAATCAGTTGAAAAGTTTATCAACGAAAACAAATAGTTATAGTTCAACAACAGAAAGACCACAAACATGTGAAAGAATTAACACTAGTTATCTTTACTATGTTATTCAAGAAGAAAACAGGAGACTGAAAGCCGAACTACAAAAAACGAAATCTAGAAAAGTTTAGTTTACTTTTATTTATATATGAATATCAAAATTACCAACTTTATTTCCAATTCAAGAACAGATGAAATACTATTTGTAAAAGAAGTCTATCAACCATGAAATTTGGATTTAATGCAAAACCGATGTATATATGGTTTCAATTTTTCACCGATAAAAGACACCTTCGGTTACCAAAGTATCTTCCTGGAGACAACAGAACCTGACAATCATATATGTCTGGTTACAACAGAACATGACTTATTACTCGGCACACTTGTCAGCCTCAAAAGTGCTCTTATGGTTTCGGAATTTACATCAGTATCTAAACATATTTCATATAAAATCCTAGTCTAATATTTCGTTATTGAGTAAATGTATTTCGCAACTTTTAAATCAATGACCGACCTTTTAAATGGAATCTCCTTTCGTCGTATGCAGTTATATAGACATTTGGACAAACAATTTGGTGTTGCTATTGCATTCTTTAAATCAGCTAAAAATGCATAACGTCTTGAAGTGTGTTTGTTCTTATCGCACAAATAAAAATGAGTCACTCGGAGGTCTGCAGATTTTCAAACAATGGGAAATTAGCATACCCTGTACTCTAACAAAACCTGGTTGTCAAAACTCGAATAGTTACCTGAAATTACATTTTGGTATAAAATTATAGACTTCCATCTATATTTCTACAACTTACATACATTTTATTGGTCATAAAATCTGAGGAAAATTCTGAATTAATTATTCCACCTTTAGAATGAATAAGTGTCAAGTTTTAAGCTTTCAGCAAACACCATTATGTGTAAATACAAATTTAAACGATAACGTTTGCTCTGATGCGTCCTTGATTTTATTAAGATTTTAAATTGTTGGCAAATTTTGTGGGCCTTATTTCTTTTGCAGATTCAATAACATGTGCAGACAATGATAATAAACGGAATCAACAAGAAGGTAGAAAAAAACCATTGCAAGTTAGTTGTAGCTCGGTCTCAAGTGCATACAACATTTATGGATGGGTTTCTGCCAATAGAAGCTTATCATTTGGCCGTTCAGATCATTTCAATATAATAACAAAATTTTTATTATTGTATCCCGAAATACCTGATAATGGTAAAATATTATTTGAGTTTGGTCTTACTACGTTAGCTGATGAATTAATATTCAATTATCCAGTTATAATTGTCAGAGGTCAAAGATGTGAAAAAGAACTTGGAATTTGTCTTTATGTAATAGATAATGCATTGACAGAACTGGAAGGCCATGTTTTTGAACAGATGTTGGATTATATACAAGGGCAACTAACTCTGGAACTTCATAAATCATATTTTGTTCTTATGTCGAACCAGAAGAACTTATATATTTCAAATATGCTCAATTTTTCCTCTGAAGTGAAACTTTGGCCAGTGTTTGGATTTTACAATACACATCTTATTAATATATCACAAACTATTTTTTCCGAGAACAAAATAAGCTTCAACAGAACAACCGTTGACCCACATTTTTTTGTTTCTGAAGACAACAATACGATATCAAATTTTAAATTGCGGTCGAAAAGAACAATTTTGTCTGCATGGGATATTAGGATTTTGTTCATTGAAATTGCCTTCTTCACTGTTTCTACAATTTTATGCTTCCTGTTTTTTTGTTGCAATGACTTTAATGGTAAATTTTTTCAAATCTTATGTAATATTACGTTGTGCGTGTCATGTTTTCTTTGTATACCACTTTCATTATATTACCTCTTCATGAATTGGTCCTTACAATTGCTTTTAGTAGTGAGTACGTTGCTTGGACTTTTACTTTATCAGATAAAATATAAAACCATGGAATTAAATCCCATACCATGTGCTATTATCACTTTTCTTTGTGCTACGTACGTTGCGGTCTTTTGTAAAGAGATCAGATGTATCTTTTATCTAATATTCTATTAAAAAGTGTTTTACTTTATAGCAGTATTGACCTACACGTCAAGATATTAAAAAAAATACTGATCTGCCAAAATTTTTGCTTTCATTCTTAGTTGAACAATTTCCTCTCCCAGTCGTATTTTTATAACAAACTATTTAAAATTGCCCGTTTATAAATTTTGAAATTATACATAAACTAAGGTTTCAACTCCCTCAGGCATAGTTGGCCTTGGATGGATTGGGCTATTTTTTTAAGTCCTTTTTGGTTTATAGCTCTTCAACGATTTCGGTCCTTATACATCATTGGCTTTCAAATATTCGGCTTTGAGCGTTCCTTGATGAAGGTAAATCTAGAAAAGCTCTTCGGACGTATGAAACTTATAACGTGTTGTTTTCATTTTTTTAAGTAAAAAATAAACGATGTTAATTTCTCATACTTCAAATATGAGTTTTCAAAACAAAATCAAAATATAAGGATCACCGTTCATAAAAGGGAAAAAAACCTATTTCATTGTGGTTTACATTGACATTGAAACAAATTTCTTTTTGAAATATTGAAATATGATATACCTTGTGATCAATTTTTGAAATTTGGACAATTATTTATAAAGACAATTATATAGCACAAGAATATAGTAAATAAAACCAAAATAACCATTCGTGGCCATGAAAACAAATGCTATAAAAATACTGAAGATGTTAATAGTATCCTTTAAGTTAATCAATGACCAATACATCAGATCTGAATAGTTTTTATTATCAAGAAATATGAAACTGCAATACACTGTATAGGTCATCTTGAATATTTTATAGAATAACCATGTTAATAATATTATTATCAACATATACCTAGATAGTATTACTATACAGCAGTTAACATTCACTATCCTGCATTCTATTGAAAATTATATTTATGCATTGTACAAGATCATGCTTTTTCTATGATTGTTTTGATACTGTCTTTACACATTAAATCTATCGGATGTGTACTGATTGATGTTTTATCTTAGATACATCATTTTTTATTAGTTGCTATACGTTTTGAACTACCTTCCAGTTATGCCATTTTCAACTGATCTTTATAGTTTACCCAAGTTCAGCTGTTGCCCCACCTCGCTAAAATGAGCATTGATAATTTCATTCGAAGCTCGTATTAAGTGCAGCTCGTTAGGGACCGTTTTGCATATTTGTACAAGATCCCGCTATGTCAGAACCAATACTCGATTTAAAATAAGATGATCTATTAGGCGTAGCTTCGTCGATAGCGTATGAAGAGCAGTAAGAATCTTATGTTTGTTAAGGGAGGGTTTCTGGGCTCCTGAAAACATGTTTTATATAGCTCGTCAACTGTTTCGTTTCTTATACATCATTGGTTTTTTTATATTTGGATTTTAGCATTCCTGATGAAGATGAATCTAGAAATGCGCTTCGAATGTCTGAAATTTATAAAGTGTTCTCTTTTTTAACCCAGTCACATTGCCTGTAATTCAGAGGTTGTTATTTCTTGCTACATATTAAATTTGTTTCTCCGTAATTGTTTTGTACATGAATCAGAGCTTTAATTTGTCATGTTGGGGCTGTTTGTAGCTTGCTATGCAGTATGCATTTTGCTTATTATTGAAGGCAGTACTGTGACCTATAATTTCCACGTCATTTGGTCTTTGGTTGAGAGTTGTCTAATAAGCAACTTCACCACATCATCTTTTCTTTTTTTTTTTTATTTTTTAACTAATATGTATTAACTAAAAGTAGTTTTAAACCATTTTGATGTTTTAAAATAAATTTAATGGTTATTTGAACTAATGATTTAAAATGAACGGATCAAAGAGAAAGTTTTTAAAAATATGCTTCTCATGTTGATAGATTAGTAGGTAGGTCAATGACTTGATTATACTGGTAAGTTTCAAAACAGATTACTTTATTAAAGGGCTGCCATATCAATCAGTAATTCTTGAGGAAGTTATACAGATACCAGCTATTATACAGGGGCAATTAATTTAGTCTCGTTGAACGAATGCTGTCGGCAAAATGTAGGGATGAGGTATGGTGTAAGAGAAGTAAATACAATTGAAGGCGGTGCAAGCCAGTAAAATACAGTAACCATTGAGGTATATAGGACGAAAAGTAATTATAAGTTACGAAAGGAACAAAAAATCGATATTTAAGATATGAAGCAGGGATTAACTGAGATAAAAAAAAATATTAAAGCTTAGAAGCAAGAAAAAAATCAACCAACATATCTACATGAACAGCTGGAATGTGTTGGTCCTATTGGGGTTATTGAAATATTGCAGTAAAACTGTTAAATACTTGTTTTATGTAAAGCTGTATTTTGTGGTGTTAATTAGCACTATGGGATACTTTGTTTGCCATGTATATTTGGCACGAGAATAAATATAGACTAAGGTTTAAACTTGGTTGCAATATATATTTTTGTTACACCATGGGTATGCTGCCTTCACCATTTAAGATATTTTAAGGGAATTACTGATTACTATTTATAATTGGTTGTACTTCTATTTTTATTATATATATTATTGTATATAAGTGCTGAAACTAGATGCAGAAAGAAATTTTGATATATTTTTTGTGATGAATTGTACACAAGAAACAATTATATTTAAATGTATATTGAATCACGATGCGACCACATTTTGAAAACAATCAATAGCTGACTATGTTGTATTTCCTTTTATGATAAAATTGCTGACATCATATTACATATTATAAGTCAAATAATATGGTGATGACTTTCTTAGCTAAAAAAAATGGTTTAAACAAATTACTATTTTGTTGACGGATTACATTTCAATTTGTCGAAGATGACTTGAATGAATACATTCACTCTGAAGACAACTAACAAGTCCTAGGCGCGACTGCCTAGAGAATATCCTAAAGCTGTTAAACAAGAGACTGTTGTGTAATTAAAAGGGCAATTCGATTTTTGAGACATTTAAGGTAGCGAGCATAATTATAATATTTTGTACATTGTTATAGTATTGAACTGATTTGATGAAGTTATTGTATATAATATTGTTGAATTGTCAATTCCACAGGAATTTTGTTTAATACTTTATATTAGTTAAGTGATGTCAGTGTGATTTTTTTTTAAATGTCCTGTACCAAGTCAGGAATATGGCAGTTGTTATCAAAAATCCGTTGCTATATATTTTGGCGTTTGTTTTTGTTGCAGTTCAGTGTTTCTTTTGTTCCGTTGTTTTCCTCTTATACTTGATGTTTTTCCCTCGGTTTTGGTTTGTGACCCGGATTTGTATTCGCTTAATCGATTTATGACTATTGAACAGCGGTATGCTGTGGATTCATTTATTTTGTGGGTACCAATTTCCGTGGATTAAAGAAAACTTTCGTGGATATTCAATTTCGTGGTTTTGCTAAAGTATACATACAAGTCTATGGAAAACTTGTAATTCGTTGAACATTTAAATTCGTGGTTCACCTGTACCCACGAAATCAAACAAAAATTGGTATCCAACGAAAAATAATAAATCCACAGTACTCCTGTTGCCTTTATTAGTTCATACTGACTTTAAAAGGACAGTTGTTAATTTATATATGCATTAATTTTTAGATGGATGCATTTGTTCGGGGTGTTTTTTAATAGGGGAAAATTAAACATTTAAAAAAAAATTAACAGAACGATATAAGTTTCATGCTTCCGAAGCGTTTTACTTGCATGAAAACGTGAAGAGGTTTATATACGTTAATATTGTAAAAAGTCTGATATATATTGTCAAAATTGACAATCCAATACTTCGAAGACGCATTACATTCTTTGGGAGAGGCAGTGATATAAATGTGTGCACTGGTGAAATATTGTCATTTTTGTATTTTGATGGTTTAAATGATTTATTTTGTAGTTATTCATAGTTTCAAATTTATTTTGATGAGCATATTACGTACGTTTCACTTTGAGTTATAAAATTTATCGTTAGCGTCAAATATGGCGCAAAATTGACTTGTATTGTAAAAAAGGTTATAGTTTTGTCAATATCCTAAGCGTATACCCAAACGTGTACATTTATAATTTCTGAACTGGAATAATTGATATGCCAAGATTGGTTAAGCCACAATATTTTATTATAAAAAACATTTTGAGTCGAGGTCTTCCATATTTTTGTCAACGTTTGATGTTATGTAACGTTTTTGCTTAAAATATTAATTTCCGGTAAAGTGCGTATAAATACTTGAGCCAGGTTGAGTTCATTAGTCTATGCTTTGTTTACACTTTGGCCTACATCAAGGATCCCGGGTTTTTCAAGGGATAAAAAGCAGCGCATTTAGTAGTATGCCTCGCATATTGTATAATAAATTGTCGTAGTTAAGAAGTAGGAAGCAACACAGATACATATAGCTGTTATCCTCGCATCTCTGCGATTTCTTTGCATTGTCGAATTTTAGATATTCCCGTTTTGTATGTATAAAATTACAAGAATGTTATCGTATAAATCTCGTCTTTTATGTGAATTACATAAAGTTGTCCTTGGAAATGCATAGAAACATTGTTCATGTATGTAAATAACTATCAGCTGTTGGAGATTAAGCAATTATTGTTCATATCTAATAAACAAAGTCATTTATTTATATTCACGTTTTATTAGTTGCAAGCGTATTGTTTGCCTTTGGCCAATTGCAACAATTCTGCCCCTTTAAAAGCAGACTTGTTTCGGTATTTTTATGAATCACAGTTAATGGCAAACTCGTGAAGATTTGTTTAAATTTCATTTAATTGATATATTTACCTTCATTGTGTTTTATTATTAATTTTGAAAAATTTTGTATTTTTATGAATCACTGGTTATGGCAAAACTCATTAAAGATTCGTCTAGATTACATTTAATTGATATTTTGACTTTGATTGTATTTTTGTTTTACATAATTATGAATTCCTTTATCATACTGCAGAAGTTTACCAAGAAGAACTTACTTTCAATAAATCAAATATTAACACAATAATTGTCCTTTCTAGATTTAGATATTTAAATTTTACACGGAAAAATCAAAACAAAAATTTACGACAAACGATACGTTCCCTATTGGTAATATTTATTTTTTGACGGTGATGTTCTTTGTTTGCAGTGTAAGAACGATTACAGAAATACTGTGACATTAGTAACTCGCGTAGTGGCATAAACTATTTGTTGATTCTAAAGAACTCAAAAGAACCTCTGGAAAATTTTATATCTCTGTCATTCTCTGACAAAAATTCTATCAAAACCTTTGCTCTGTCCACCCTTTACACACCATACCACTTGAAAAATGGAAAACCCGTGTTAAAGATCTGCAAAGCTTTCCTCCACAAAAATGGTACCACACGCTACAAACTTATTTTTTTTGGAGTATAGTTCGGCATATTTTGTTGAAAATAAGTCCGAAAACAAAGTATGCTTCTCTGAAGAACAAGTGATCAGTATGCTGGAGTTTCTAATTGACAACATATTTGTTGACTTTGGAGGTAGAGTTTTACAGCAGATTGTCGGCAATCCTATGGGAACCAACTGTGCACCTTTCCAGACCGACCTTTTCTTATTTTCATGTGAGTCGGAGATACTTCATACACTTGAAAAAAACCAAGCAGATCAAAGAAGATAGGTCATTTAATTTCACATACAGGTATATTGATAATGCTCTTTCCATTAACAATTATTTTTTTTCCATTAATATATCCTCCTGCTTTAAGAAACCACAGATACAGCTTCTTCAAATTTAGTTCATGACATATACCTCGAATTTGACTCTAACGATCATCTCAGTACTAGAATCTATGACAAACGAGACGATTTTAATTTTGAAATAATGAATTGTCCTTACCAATTAAGCAATAAACCAACTTCACCCGCGTATGGAGTATACATTTTTCAACTCGTATGATATTCAAGAGCTTGCAGCTGCGAGTCAGACTTTGTAAACTTCATCACTGTCTGAGCAAAACATGAATGAGCCAGGGTTTTATCAAACGTTTCGTCCTTTTTCTTCAGAAGTTTAATCGGAAATTACCAAGACTTAATGGACAAATATTTAAGTTTTACTTCACAAATGATACAACATGGTCTTGAGTTATAGACTCTATGTGCTGAAGTTGTATATCGGTTTATTAACTTTACAGTTTTTCCTTTTATTGTCTGTAAGCTATTATGTTCCTTTTGGTCGTGTGATCCTCGACTAGACACTGTATTTATGCTTCCAGCTATCGAGTGTTTGGCTTTAGGCGTTCTTGGTTAAGGTTGGTCCCTAGCGATTCGGATTCAAGAGGTTTTTACAGTGTTATTTTCATTTTGTTTACTCTTGTATTTATATTTTACTTAATTTGTATCTTCGGGTTAATATCCCTATTGCGCCTGAAAGTGAGGTACTCAGCTATATATAGAAAAAACCCTGAATGCAATGATATTGGACATGATTCATTTTTTAGTAATTGACTAAGCTTAACCATTTGTGCAGAAACTGTACAATAAAGACGTAAAAACGTTTGAGATATTAAATGTTTGTACAGAACTGAATCTCCAGAGAATTTAACTGTATGAAAATAAGGACTTTTTAATTGCTGTAGCGGCATCAAGTGGGGTCTTTCGTGGATCCACAATTTGTGAAAAATTTAATCTCATTTCGTGTCCCGAATATTTAACCGCATCTGAGAAAATGTATTAGCGTTGAAACGAGCCATCATACATATCCAAGTTTACGATGTGGACAGAGGAATGGAAGAAAAGGTTACCATTGTCAACTACCTGAAACGAACTGTGCATATTTTGATCGATATGAAAATCGATAATCAAAAACAAAATACTTTAGGCAACGCTGGTGTTGTGTGCTATTTAAGTCAAAGTATTCGTATCATTTCCTTAACCTTAGCCTAGGCCTTATTAAGCATAACTATTTTTAGATTCTCGGTTTTCATGCTCTTCACGTTCGTATTTGATTTTGGCATTACCAACTGTTTTAGTTCAAGTGCCACTGATAAGTCTGGTGTACACTAAACGCACGTCGACTGGCGTACAAAGTAATAACCCTGGTATCTTTGATGAGTTTATTTTCCTTACGTGTGCCTCAAATAAGGCAAATCCTAGTTCAAACATTACTTTAGTGAAGTTACAGTTCAATCAAAGATTAAAAAATATCATCAAATATCTTTTACGTAAAAATGTTAAACTTGCGAATCGTATAAAAGACGAGGAAGTAAATAGTTTATTCGTCACTTTGTAATTCAGGTAGGTTTTATTTATGGAGCATAACAACGGGTAATGTAAATATACCAAAGTATTCACCAATGTGGTCCAAAACATATTAAAAATTTAGTGGTCAAAAAATCAAAAGCTACTGTATAAACGGTGTTTACTAAATGTAGTATCTTTTGTTTCTTTTCATGATTTCCTTGATAGAGGGTTGCTGCCCAAAAGGAAGATATCAAACCAAGAGTTTCAAGTTGTAAAGTTGAAATCATCCCTCCGAATGTTCGTCCTCCTTTCCCGGATATATTCCAATCGTAACCACAGTCCCATCCTGCTTTCCCCGATTGTGACCTACCGAATTAGACTTAAAACCGGGTTTTTAATTACATTAGCAACGTGACGGGTGCCACACGTAGAGCAGGATATTCTTACCCGCCCGGAGGACTTGAGATCACCCCCGGTTTTTGGGGATGTTTGTGTTGCTCATTCTTTACTTTTCTATGTTGTGTTGTGTATACTGGTGTTTGACTCTTGGTCTTTTTTTCTTTTTCTGCCATGGCGTTGTTAGTTTATTTTCGACTTATGAGTTTGAATGCACTTCTGGTATCTTTCGCCTCTTTTTTTATCCAGATTTGTTACTTTGTCTACAGTTATGAAGCCATTTTATTTAATACAGAGAAAGACCACAGTGTAGATATTTTCATCAATACTTGCAGATATTTATATATGACATAGAATTTGAACAGTCAAAATATTTCTAATGTAAAAAAATAATATCTCATCTTTGTTGTATTTGTTTTGGTCTCGTAATGAAATTTCATGGTACTTGAAATCTTCATGCTAAAATCCTTGATCAACGGGTATATTTTTTTCATTTCCTTGAATTACCTCTCCAGAAGGCGATGTTCCATTGGTTCTTCTTTTTTGGCAAATATATAATTTTCTTTTGATAACAGATCCGTGTAATTTTCGTTTTGGAAAATTATTTTACAACATGAAAATAAAGATGTCATACATTGGTTTAATTTTTTTCCAATCTATGGATACCGCACACTTTCAAATAGTTTCGTTAAAAAAATTAAAGTGAATTATTATCATCTTATATGTAAATGTCTTTCGTAATATATATAATATTGGACGGGTTTGACCACCCATCATTAAAAGAACTAAAACAAAATTTCTTAAATATTTCAGCTTTTGCTCCGAGCGGGATATTATCACCGATTCTTGCTTCTGGTGATCTGAAGATTTTATATGTCACAAAATTTATACTACTGATTCCAATAATTTTTTGTGATGATGCTTTATAAAACCCGCACTGCAAACTTGTTTAACCAATTCACACTTTTTTGTTTTTTTTTAATATTTTGGACTTTATTCGGTGGACTCTCATTGCTTTAGCTGTACTTTCAAATTTCTGTTGTTCCTTCAAATGTATGTTTACTTCCAAAGTATGATTTTACCGGTAGGTATTTCATAAAAATTGGTTTTTCAAGCCCATACTGTGATGTTTACGGTAACATAATTGTAAAACCTTACAAGTTACAAGGTTAAACATCCGAGCGTATAATATGTAAACATTCCTATATCTAACCATCGATAACATTTATTCACGGCTTAGTATATTTTTCGGATTTTGATTTGGCTACTGACTTTTGTAAAAAAAAACCTTAGACCCGGGTGTTTATAACCCATATACCTTGGCGTTGCTACCCATTACCCCGTAGAACTTCATGCGTAGTTTCCTTAGTTCCGTGGTTGTTTCCAGTGAAAAATTGAATTCTGCAGATTAGCCATGATGTCTGTAATTAAATATGTAATCCACTAACAATTCCAACCTATTATACCGATCATTTTAGTAAATGCATCACTTTGCTACCATGTCGCCAATTAGACTACGTCGCCAATGAACGCGACTACTAACCTAGTTATGCACATGACCCACAGATTTATTCTAGTTTTTCTGTCTCTGGATTAAAAAGTCTTTCCTTTGACTACCTTTAGGGTTCAACCGAAGCTAACACCCTACATCCCGTAGAAAATATGTCAAATTTCCAAATTTCAATAACACTTTTTTAAATAATGAAAAAAGACTTGCTTTTACGTTACACTTTGTACCCGAATTTCCCATAAAATCGCCCGATTCGGACTAAGAGCGGGAATAAATTCGTTATCTACGTTAACATCCGTAGATATGAACGTAGATTACTTATAATGTGTAGCTGTTACAAATACATTTATAAAGACATATCAGGTAAGTTGGCACTCTGTACTGTTAGTGTATAATTTTAATACTATGGAAAACAAAACAAATTGGTATATTTAGTTTTTCATTGCTTATAAATCTATTTTAGAACATTTGAGAAACCAGTTGATGTAAAGAAAGATTAATAAAACATAAATAAGAATGTGGTGACGTTGATGTCAATAAAGCTTCTAAAGACGCTGAATGTTCTACAGCACAATAATGTAACACACTTGGGGCTGTCTTAGAAAATGAATTGGAGATGTATTGGTATTGTTTTAACGATTATTCTATCTTTAACGACACTTTTCGTTACCTTAATTGGTAAGTCATTGTTGTATTTAGTTTAATTTCGTTTGTGTTTTCAGTGTAGTACATAAATGTATTTTGACTGTGACTTTGAGAGGAAGAACAGCATTAAGAGTTTATAAATTATCAAGAGCGTGTAAGGATTGTTCATCCTAAATAAATCACCATAGTCCTACTTTTATTGTATCTCTTGTTTCAGGTTTTCAGATACCTGGTGAAATTGATTAAGAAAGGTAACTGAACAAAGTTGTAAGAATAATCCTTGACTAAATACGCTGAAAAAATCATGAAAGCATTTACTACAAACACATAGAGCAAAATATTCACAACAACCAATGTCTAGACATTTTGCCCCAAGGATTGGTTAGTATATAGAAGTATGTGGTAGACATGACTACTCTTGTTAATGGTTTGAGCCTTGATGACAGATGACCGTTGTGCTATATGGAATAAATCCGGGCAATATTTCTGATGAGTCAAAACGCAACTCTATTTCAAGGCCATACCGGACTATTGCTTGTTTATATAGATAAAGTCTAACTTTCCCCCTTGCCGTCCCAATCAATCAATCTAAACGATTGTAATTGTAAATAGTTGGTTAACATCGATTAAGGACATGAAACCCACGATTAATTCTTCCAAAGATTTATTTAAGGAAAGATATTCAGCAAACTGTATATTTAGGGCACTCAATACAGAAGAGATGAAACATTGATTTGCGTTGAAAGCTTGACTACTCTGCTTTCAATAATATTTTAGGTTTATTTTACTTTAGATACGTTATTATTCTTCGACTATTTCATACAATTTTTATGTCTTACCTATTAGGCATACACTGTCCACAAGTGTATGTAGGTTACAATCTAGCATGTAAACATTCCCGTTGTTGGCTTCAAGCTTTAAAAATGTACGTGATAAATTACAAATTCATTAAAAAAGCGATATTCTTCCTTTCTTATATCTCAAGCATTATTATTACAACGACATTATGTTCCAAAAACTTATTTCAACTAAACCAAAGGTCAATGTAGTTCATAGAAAGCGAGCACTTAGGCTGGGTTTTGAAGTTTCATTTTTAATTTTTTTATTAATTTTTTGGGGGACTTTGCTAGGTATCATAACTTATTATTACCCAACTCCTTTGACTTATGTACTATATTTAAATAGTTTACACATGTTCAGTAGTTATTGTCTTTAGAGGGTAGATCGTATAGTTGACTTATGGGTTTTTTTATTCCAGTTACTATAAAAACAGAAAGGAGATGTAGTATGATTGCTAATGAGACAAATATTTTCAACTACCTACAAAAACGTGTTGCAAAATCTCAATATTAACGACTTCAAGTCTTATCTTCCTGATGGACATGTACTAGTTCCCCATTCATATAATCTTCCTGGTCACGTCATTACTGGTTACCTGAAGACGTAGATACTCTTTCCAAGAAAAGGCCCAAACAACTTTGTTCTTGTTTGAAACTATCATTACATGATTTGCTTGATATAGGAATTTGGAATTGATTATTTACCAGGAAACTCAACATTTACTCCTAAGACACTGAACTAATTAGAAATACTGCTCAATTTTAGGTCTGTTCTATATAGATATGGAATTTCAAGAATATTAAAGAAGTTGGTATTCCTTGACTGCACTGAATACCAAAATTACCTAAGTGTCCTTACAATCAATGTAACATATTGCTGGGTTTGACAAACGTTCCATGAAAACCTCTTTCCAAATTATTAATATCTATCTTATGAGCAAGCAAAGTCGTACATCAGAGTTTTTTTCAAACTACCTGCATGCTAGGGACGCGTGAATCAGATGTGGCTACTTACGATCTTTAGGGTACATACAATCTAAGTTTCTTTTCTCTTGTAATAGTGTAAAAGCATTAGACAAAAAACATTCATAGCGATTTTCGAAAAATTCACACCATAAAAAGGGCCAAAAAACATCGCTGTCCACAAGATTAAAGTTAAAAAAAGGGATCAACAAATCGTCTCTTTGTCGTAAATTTTATTAACGAGAGTCTATGTGAATCTAAAATAGGGCTCATTCATAAGAACTCTTTTTTTTAACATGATGTTCACGAGCCAACAAGTCAGAGAATATAGAAGACCGGTTGTCGCGCATGATTACAGAAATCAAGAAAGATCGAGTAAAGTCAGATGTTGTAGCTACAACATCTGAGCTTGAAAAACTAAGGGATGACCATAATGAGTAAAGAATGAGTGAGCTAGAAATTATTGGCTAGAACATAAGAAGTTGAAGTTGTTCTAACAGTCTAGACAAAAGAATTGCATTTTGCATCATAACCAAACCTTACTGGCAAATACACGAAAGAAAATAAAATACTCATAGTTATGGAATATCTAAAAGAAATCATAAGAATATGCATGAGGTGCCAGTTAGTTTTATCAAAAACGACATCACAATTGAAAAGACAGTCACATATATAAACTAAAAGGCTCGTTCCATTAATATTCAGTTTGATTAACAACGCATACAAACAGTACGCTTTGTCTAAAGGTTAAAATCTGTTTGAAAAAATGCGTTTTGTTCCAATTTTACCGAAAAGTATGAAAGCATTCAGGCAAGAACTGGCAAGTATTCCTTATAACTTTCAACCTTTCCAATTGTCGACCTCTCATTTCTCAGCAGTACCATACCTCTGCTCCATTGTGTGGCGTTTGAACATCTCAATTTATACGTTACGCTCGTGCATTTTCACACTCCACGGACCTCATTAGCAGGGGTATGCTTCTTATAAAAAAACCCTGCTCCAACAGAGTTATTGGGGAGAATGAATAAAATCGACACTAAATTAGTTTTACAGTAACCATCACGTATTGGTTGACTGATATTATGTGTCTGTGTCTCAACGCACCACCGTTAGTTTTATATCATTAGATACTACAATATCAGTATAATCTGTAATTTGACCGATATTGTTCTATAACCGGTTCTAACATTCTGACTGAGTAGATTTGCATGGTGGGTGATGCATACATAGCAGGAAACGCTATCTATGTCGACGCACCTGGTCTCGCTTCTTTTGGTGTTCATTTTTTGTTAGCTACCTTGATTTGTCTTCTGAATCGATTTATGAGATTTAAATATCGGTAAACTACTTTTGGCTAATTTAATGAAGTAAGACAGGAGTAACATTTTCAAATGCAAATCAAAATTATCAGAACCCGTTATCTTTTAGCAACACCAACAATATCAAGAAACAAATTGATTCATTTGCATGTTTCTAACATAACATACTCATTCTATATATTTCAGGTTTCAAATATGTATATAGTAAGTACAAATGCGTTTGAGAATATGTTAATTTTATTTGTGTTTGCTGTTGCTGTGTAGTTTTAGATGTTTGCCTTTTAGTACAATGTATCAGCTTATTTTGATTAGTACATTTCTTGATTTTATTTATGCAGTGAAACCTGTTTTAAGAGACCAATTAAGGGCGAGCAAAAAATTGGTCTCACAAGACAGGTGGTCTTTTAATACAGGTTTAATCTATATGAAATGCACTACAGAGGGACCTAAAATTAATGGTCTTAAAACATAGGTTTTTGATTAAAACAGGTGGTCTCTTAAGCAGGTTTGACTGTATTTGACTCATTTCTATCAAATTTATATTTATCTACTTGTAGTTTCCATTTCAATTTTGTTTAACCGTTCTGCGTATGTACAAATGTTCTTCTTATATTCCATGGTAGTTACATCAATACAATTATTAGGGTTCGTGTTGCTTAATCTTTGGTTTGCTGTGTAATGTTTTTGGGACTTGTTCGTCTTTTTGTCGCTCTTAATTTTTTGCCATGGCGTTGGCAGTATTTCGTCTGCTTACAAATAAACTCATTACAGATACCAGGCTTATAATTGTTACGCCAGACTTGCGTTTCGTCAAGAAACCACAAAATACTCATTGTCACGCTGGAGTAAAAAAAGTTTTGAAAAAAGGCCACATAAAGTAGGAAATGGTACAGTGTTTCATATTATCATTTCCTTGATATTGGATTTCTGCTTTACATGAAAGCTATCAGACCAAGGGATACAGTTGAAGTCATCCCTTTAAAAGTTTAAAAGCCATCATGAGTTAGTTGACCGTTACGAAATATCTGCGTCACACAGTACCACGTTCCGTTTGTCTTCACTACAATCCCGTTCTCCGTTCCTAGATTGAGACATCACCTAGTGAAAATAATCACCGATTTATATTTGCAATGCCTATACGACGGGTACCATATGTTGAGCAGGAATTGCTGAGCACTTGAGTTTACCCTAGATTTTTTATGAGGTTTGTGTTCAATCCTTAGTTTTCTATGTAGTGTTTTGAATGTCCTCTTTGTTCCCTCCACCTCTTTTAATCGATGAAACTGTTGTACGTTTTGTCCCCGAGGGTAACACCATTCTAGTAGTAATCACTTTTAGGTTGACATGAAATATTATTGATAGGTTCATTTTCTGCAAATTTACTGTTTATTAAATTTCAATGTTTTCGAAATATTAAAGTTTTCTACGCCAAGCCGTAGATAGCCTAAGCAGTATTTGGCATAACTTTTCGATGAAATTTTGATGTACAATACTCTTTAACTTCGTTTTTGATTTTGCCTTTCAATTGTTTTGATGCAAGCGCTACTAATATACGATAGACGAAATGCGCATCTACCGTACCACATTATAAGCTTGGTTTCTTTAATGAGTTTTTAACAACTTGGTCGATGCTAAGCTGGTGGATGATTCGTACCCAAGGGTATCATCAACCCAGAATCATTGATACGTTCATTATCTTTAAATTTAGTGTTCATCAAATATTGAATTACTCGAAATTTTTTCTAACCAATGCACAGAAAACCGTATTCTGGCACTATCTTTTTGATTTCTTTGTTTAAATGCTCTCTAGTCTCGTTTTTAATTTTGACTTGAAACAGTTGTGTTTCGAGCGCCAGTGATGACACTCATGCTGATAAATCGAGAGTTTTTGTTATAAATCATAAGCATAAAATTGTTAACGGGATTGTTCTTACTCAGTTTCTTGATCAGTTATTTTCTTTTATTTTGGATGGTTTTCCTGACAAAATTAAAAGTCAAACAATGTCTCAAATATTTGAATCTGTTGAATTTTACAAGTTGAATACCGGTTAAAGGAATAAAATGAACATTGAGAAGAATGATTATTTTTGACAAAATGATAATAATTGTAAGTTACTGATTTTTCAGAAAAAAGAACATTGAATTAAATGATCTGATTTGTGTAGGTCTAATTGCTAAACACATGCTTCAGTAAACACATCTTTTTGAAAAAAAAATAACTTCTTGTTATGTGCTTTTTCAGATTTAATTTACTGTAAAAGGGAAAACAATTATTGCCAGAAATTCCTTTTCTATTTTAGATTATTATATACGAGTTAAAATTTATATTGATACCTTGAAATCAAATATGTCATCCCCAATGCTTACTTGTATTTTAGCTCAAGCCTTAGTTCTGATTGATGTGACCACTTCATTGAGTTATATTTTAATTTTCTATGGCATATGTTTTCAGAGGACCAAAAGAATGATTTTCAACTAACAGAAGATATGTTAAGAATATTTTTTCAGTTAGAAAGTTTATCAACGGAAATGAGAACTTATTGCTCACAAACAGATGGACCACAAAAAACAGAAAAGTGCAACAATGATTATCTTTACTATATTCTTCAATATGAAAATAGAAGACTTAAAACCGAACTTCAGCAAGTAACATTCGAACAAGGTAAACAGATATGCTGACTTATTCTATTTGTATAAAGAAATATTTGTTTAAACAAAGTAATAAAGATATAAACCTTAGATATAAGGTTGTTCAGTGTTGATTGTCGAAATTGTCCAAGATAGTGTTGATATATTTATATATTAAAATGAGATACGAAGTAAACGTGGGTGCTCTTACAAGTCATGATGGATAGACATACCCTCAGTATTTATGTGTATTCTGCTCTTCGTTGTGCGTCTATTCTGAAGACAATTCCATCAACAATATACATTTTCTGTAATATGATGAGAATAAAGGAAAACCTCAATATGCAATACAGCATTCGACAACGAGAGATATTTGAGTTAATATTTTAGAAAAGAAGAAACTCTTTGTATAATGGCATCCCCTGTCATCATGTTTATGTTTAGCTAGCTATAGAACCAGGTTTAACCCAACATTTTCTTCGGAAAATGCCTGTACCAAGTTGGGAATATGACGGTCGTATCTTCAAGAGAAAAAAAAATAACTAAGAGTTCTCCCGAGTTTCCGAAATTGGAAAGGTAGCATACTTAGTACTCATATAGAACATCATTGTCAAAACAAACATAGGTGCATATAAAAACAATTCATACTTCCACAACAGTCATTACAAAGTAAATACATCATATTAGTCATTACAATCAGATAATCAAATATTGCATATATTGATACACCTTGAACAAATCCCATTTTAAAGTATTCTGATTTAAACAGCTCTTAAAAGACTGAACAATACATTATTAAATTGTGTTAGGTCTTTCAGTTAAATTTCAGACTTGTCCACTGCAGCAAATTCTTGACCGACCGTGCGATGGCTGTATAGCCAGTAAAGGTCCTTAAAAACTCCCATCATCAGCAGTAAATTCAGTACTGCTCAGACAATTCGCTTGTAATCATTTAAAATATGTCCTATGTTACGTTTATCAGTAGCAGTCATTTTTCTGCACGAAACAACATCATACTGGTACTTAATTGTCTGAAAAGATACTGAAAAGTACTGGATTGACTACAAAAAAGTATCTGAAAAATAACTTAAACTCTCAAACCACATTTTATGTGTTCAGTTTTATACTTTTCCTATGATGTTAAGATCAAAATTACCGTTTCAAACTAATATTCATTTACTAGTGTATAACAGTTTAGCAAATAGGTCTTTAAATATTGACCGATACATGTGTGTCATTTCATTTCGTTTTATCGAAGGCTGTTATCTTACCTCTTTTACAGATACCATTACATGTACAAAGGCCAATAATAAAAGGAACAAGAAAGAAGACAACAACGAACTCCTGCGATTTCTTTGTCTCTCTGCTGCTAGTTCAAACACCCACATGTATGGATGGATTTTCGGAAATAGAAGTCTAACTTTTGGTAGTTCAGATCAGTTTGATATTATTATAAAGTTTCAACTATTATATCCGGAAATAGCTGATGATGGTGAAATACTATTTGAATTTGGTTTTACTACGTTAAAAGTTCTTTTACTTTCTGATTGTCCAATTATTGTTGTCAGAGGTCAAAGATGTGATGAGGGACTAGGAATATGTCTGTATGTACTAGAAAATGTATTTAAGAGACTGGAAAGCGATATATTTGAACATGATTCAGAATATGTACGAGGGCAGCTGACACTGGAACTTCATAAATCACATTTTGTTCTTATGTCAAACCATAAAATTATCCATATATCAGAGATGCTCAATATTTCTAATAATGTAAAACTTTGGCCAGTTTTTACATTCTACAATACACACCTTATTAATATATCACAAACAATTTTTTCTGAAGATAAGATGAGCTTCGACAGAACAACAGTTGATCCGCATTATTTTATTTCTGAGGACAATAACACTATTTCAAATTGTAAATTGCGACCCAACAAGATATGTCGTTCGTATTCTGATTTTGGCCTAATTTGTTTTCAATTTGCATTCTACCTTTCTTGTGCAGTTCTTACCTGTTTTTTCATTTTCACGAGAGTCGTTTAATCTGTTCATTAACCGATTGCACTATATTTCTTATCGAGACCATGTTACTAAGTTTGGATTATTAAGGCAAGTATTTCATGTCAGGCAGAACATGCCGCGCCTGCCGACGGACTCTGTCTCGTTTTGTTGGTTCTGACAATTTTCTCACTCTGTTAATCTTGGTTTGTTAATTGAAAATTAATTGAGGATATTCAATCATCGATCCTGATACAATAGTTCCCTTAAATGATACACGTTATGGTCTTCTATGAAGAAATCAGACTTCCTATTACCATTTATTTAAAGATCTAATCAAAATATACATTCCTCATGTATTAGTTACCTCAACATTTGCACAGTTACATTTTTTGGGAGCTGTACATTTATAGATGAAATGTATTTTTTGATTTAAGCTAGTTCGCAGATGACATCCTCCGTTACTAATAGTCTTCCAAGCAGAGGTACCGACCCAGGTATAATTTAGATAAAATGAAATTAATTCCTCACGCCTAAAGGCCGCTACTGGAATACTTCTTTTATAATCTTACATTATACACATGTTATTTTATTTTGAGAATTTAATATTGATGAATACCAGTTGCAAAAAAACTACATTTACATCATTGTACTTTGGTCAATGGATAGATGTATCATCGGTAATCATAACACAACTCCTTGTTTTCATACAAAAAGAAACAAACATGGGAAGTCTAAATAGTTTGGTAAGCATCCATTTTTGGGGTAATCTCTTTATTTTTACATAGATAATTTGGTAAGCATGTCCACTAACCTATATGTGTTGCGAATCTATAATCTTTAGCATAAATGATGATTTTATAGTGGATTTGTATGGTTTATCTTTTTTTTTTTAAATAAGAGGCGGCATATACCAATTGGAGGAATCAAAACTCGTCAATTAGAAAGACTGATAAAATCATGACAAAAAAGACAAACAACTCTGTACAAAACACTAAAACATACGAACCACATCTTAGTGCAAGTTATTTAAAATACTTATGATACCTAGCTTATAGTTTCGTTGTGTTTACATATACTTATAGAAGAAATTTCATATGAAACTGAAAAGGGTTTAATGCTTAATGCTTTAATTACCTAAGTAAGATAATGTATTTATGATAGATTCTTACCTTACATTTGTGTAGAAAATATTTTTTCTTTATTTACATTACTTGTATGATGAATACTATCAAAATAGAAAGAAAATATAGGAATTTTAGATTTGAATGTTGTTGTGTGTATCTATGTGTGATTTCTTTTACATTGATTAAAGGGATTTAATGTGTTTACTTTCAGTGCACATTTTGAAAACAAAGTTTGTGCTTTTTGTATAAAGATAGGAGATGTGGTATGATTACCAATGAGACGACTATCCACTAAAGTTCAAATGAAGTGAATGTAAGCAATAATAAGCAAACGTACGACCTTCAACAATGAGAAAAACCCATATCATACAGTCAGCTATAAAAGGCACCGACATGAAAAATAATTCAATTGAGAAATTCTAATGGCCCAATTTATTACAAAACAATTTGCGAAAAACAAATATGACAGACATGAACCAACGACAACCACTGAACAACAGGCTCGTGACTAGGGACAGACAAATACAGAATGTGGCGGGATCAAACTAGTTTGCTGACGCCACACCCTCCCCCTTACCATGTACAGTGTTGTAACAGTACAACATAAGAATAAACTATAAAAATCAGTTGAAAAGGGCTTAACTTATCAGATCGATACAAAGCAGAAACATCTAACGAAAGTACATACTAGACGTGGCAGCGTATCCATACATCCCACAACAAAAAAGACACTAAGTAAAAATCTGAGAGTACACTCAGATACTGACAGCTAGTTCAAAGCCAATAACAACTAATAAAAAGTCATGTACATATGTCTAAAATATCAACCAAGAAATATCCAATTTCCAAAAGTGTAGAGACGTCATTAACAGTCAGCGAAAAATATAACGTTGTGCAATGCCAAAATATAGGTATCAACAGATTGTTTAGTATCGTGAATGTGTATATGTATATAACAATAATATTTAGTATGGATTTGATTTACTGATAACAAAATCAATATCTATACCAATAAAAACAATATTCAAAGATATAATTACAGTGCTGAATAGGTACGCTTCTAGAATAATTTTGTTTAAAGGATTGATAAAACGAATTATTCAACGAAAACATATCATCAAGGTAACGGTAAGTGTTGTTGAATTTATGAATTAATTCGAATTTAGACGGGTCTTTACTGTGTTTGGCCATAAATTGTGATTCATAACAGTACAGGAACAAGTTTGCTATAAAAGGAGGTCAATTGGTGCCCATAGGAATACCTACAACCTGTCGATAAACTATATTGCCGAAACGTACATAAGGGTTATCAAGGAGAAAATTTACAGCTTTAATTACACCTCCAGTAGGTACATCTAGAATATTTACCTTTTACATTACAGAGAATTTTTCATATGAGTTGCAGAAAATACATCAACAATCAGATTAATCAAACGACTATTTACTTAAATAGGAAAACTGAGATTGTGTGGAAGTGTAGTATAAATTGTTGAAAAGTCAAAACTGTCAACCAAATCAAAAGGACCATCATGGACCCTCCCACGTTCGGTCTGTGTTTTGTTAGATATTTTTCTGCTATGTATCTATCTACAAAAGTTAATTATAAGCTCTTTGAAAGTAGTTAAGCACCTCATTAAAGAGAGGCGAAAGGTACCAAAAGGAAATTCAAACTCACAAGTCGAAAACAAACCGACAACGCCATGGCAAAATCAGAAAAAGGCACACAGACAAACAACATCACACAAAACACAACACACAAAGCAAAAGACTGATTAACACAAACTTTAAATACTGGGGGTGATCTCAGGTGCTCCAATAGGTAAGCAGATCCTGCTCCACATATGACACCCGTCGTGTTACTCTTATAAAATTCGTTGATGTAAAAGCACTGAGGGATTAGTAGTAGAATACTTACTAGGGGCCGAGATGAAACGATATTTTTGTGTAGTTTGGGTAACCAATACATGAACTGAGCTGTGGTACTGACATGCTAATTTAATATTTGACTCTCTTTGGTGCGAACGGCCTTGCATGTAGTTGAATCTATCATTTCATTCTTAAGGATTTCCGCGTAGTACCACCACATTGTTTGCTGCTTTGTCAGAAGGTCCGAATGCAAAACGCTTTTATTTGAATCCTAGAAATTGGCGTATTATTTACGCTTTTATTTATTTCTAAGTTATTTTCGAAATGTGATATGCAAATATCAAAAATATCGAGACCGTTCCTAGATTGAGACATCACCTAGTGAAAATAATCACCGATTTATATTTGCAATGCCTATACGACGGGTACCATATGTTGAGCAGGAATTGCTGACCCTTCAGGAGCACTTGAGTTTACCCCAGATTTTTTATGAGGTTTGTGTTCAATCCTTAGTTTTCTATGTAGTGTTTTGAATGTCCTCTTTGTTCACTCCACCTCTTTTAATCGATGAAACTGCTGTTGTACGTTTTGTACCCGAGGGTAACACCATTCTAGTAGTAATCACTTTTAGGTTGACATGAAATATTATTGATAGGTTCATTTTCTGCAAATTTACTGTTTATTAAATTTCAATGTTTTCGAAATATTAAAGTTTTCTACGCCAAGCCGTAGATAGCCTAAGCAGTATTTGGCATAACTTTTCGATGAAATTTTGATGTACAATACTCTTTAACTTCGTTTTTGATTTTGCCTTTCAATTGTTTTGATGCGAGCGCTACTAATATACGATAGACGAAATGCGTATCTACCGTACCACATTATAAGCTTGGTTTCTTTAATGAGTTTTTAACAACTTGGTCGATGCTAAGCTGGTGGATGATTCGTACCCAAGGGTATCATCAACCCAGAATCATTGATACGTTCATTATCTTTAAATTTAGTGTTCATCAAATATTGAATTACTCGAAATTTTTTCTACCCAATGCACAGAAAACCGTATTCTGGCACTATCTTTTTGATTTCTTTGTTTAAATGCTCTCTAGTCTCGTTTTTAATTTTGACTTGAAACAGTTGTGTTTCGAGCGCCAGTGATGACACTCATGCTGATAAATCGAGAGTTTTTGTTATAAATCATAAGCATAAAATTGTTAATGGGATTGTTCTTACTCAGTTTCTTGATCAGTTATTTTCTTTTATTTTGGATGGTTTTCCTGACAAAATTAAAAGTCGAACAATGTCTCAAATATTTGAATCTGTTGAATTTTACAAGTTGAATACCGGTTAAAGGAATAAAATGAACATTGAGAAGAATGATTATTTTTGACAAAATGATAATAATTGTAAGTTACTGATTTTTCAGAAAAAAGAACATTGAATTAAATGATCTGATTTGTGTAGGTCTAATTGCTAAACACATGCTTCAGTAAACACATCTTTTTGAAAAAAAAATAACTTCTTGTTATGTGCTTTTTCAGATTTAATTTACTGTAAAAGGGAAAACAATTATTGCCAGAAATTCCTTTTCTATTTTAGATTATTATATACGAATTAAAATTTATATTGATACCTTGAAATCAAATATGTCATCCCCAATGCTTACTTGTATTTTAGCTCAAGCCTTAGTTCTGATTGATGTGACCACTTCATTGAGTTATATTTTAATTTTCTATGGCATATGTTTTCAGAGGACCAAAAGAATGATTTTCAACTAACAGAAGATATGTTAAGAATATTTTTTCAGTTAGAAAGTTTATCAACGGAAATGAGAACTTATTGCTCACAAACAGATGGACCACAAAAAACAGAAAAGTGCAACAATGATTATCTTTACTATATTCTTCAATATGAAAATAGAAGACTTAAAACCGAACTTCAGCAAGTAACATTCGAACAAGGTAAACAGATATACTGACTTATTCTATTTGTATAAAGAAATATTTGTTTAAACAAAGTAATAAAGATATAAACCTTAGATATAAGGTTGTTCAGTGTTGATTGTCGAAATTGTCCAAGATAGTGTTGATATATTTATATATTAAAATGAGATACGAAGTAAACGTGGGTGCTCTTACAAGTCATGATGGATAGACATACCCTCAGTATTTATGTGTATTCTGCTCTTCGTTGTGCGTCTATTCTGAAGACAATTCCATCAACAATATACATTTTCTGTAATATGATGAAAATAAAGGAAAACCTCAATATGCAATACAGCATTCGACAACGAGAGATATTTGAGTTAATATTTTAGAAAAGAAGAAACTCTTTGTATAATGGCATCCACTGTCATCATGTTTATGTTTAGCTAGCTATAGAACCAGGTTTAACCCAACATTTTTTTTCGGAAAATGCCTGTACCAAGTTAGGAATATGACGGTCGTATCTTCAAGAGAAAAAAAAAATAACTAAGAGTTCTCCCGAGTTTCCGAAATTGGAAAGGTAGCATACTTAGTACTCATATAGAACATCATTGTCAAAACAAACATAGGTGCATATAAAAACAATTCATACTTCCACAACAGTCATTACAAAGTAAATACATCATATTAGTCAATATAATCAGATAATCAAATATTGCATATATTGATACACCTTGAACAAATCCCATTTTAAAGTATTCTGATTTAAACAGCTCTTAAAAGACTGAACAATACATTATTAAATTGTGTTAGGTCTTTCAGTTAAATTTCAGACTTATCCACTGCAGCAAATTCTTGACCGACCGTGCGATGGCTGTATAGCCAGTAAAGGTCCTTAAAAACTCCCATCATCAGCAGTAAATTCAGTACTGCACAGACAATTCGCTTGTAATCATTTAAAATATGTTCTATGTTACGTTTATCAGTAGCAGTCATTTTCCTGCACGAAACAACATCATACTGGTACTTAAATGTCTGAAAAGATACTGAAAAGTACTGGATTGACTACAAGAAAGTATCTGAAAAATAACTTAAACTCTCAAACCACATTTTATGTGTTCAGTTTTATACTTTTCCTATGATGTTAAGATCAAAATTACCGTTTCAAACTAATATTCATTTACTAGTGTATAACAGTTTAGCAAATAGGTCTTTAAATATTGACCGATACATGTATGTCATTTCATTTCGTTTTATCGAAGGCTGTTATCTTACCTCTTTTACAGATACCATTACATGTACAAAGGCCAATAATAAAAGGAACAAGAAAGAAGACAACAACGAACTCCTGCGATTTCTTTGTCTCACTGCTGCTAGTTCAAACACCCACATGTATGGATGGATTTTCGGAAATAGAAGTCTAACTTTTGGTAGTTCAGATCAGTTTGATATTATTATAAAGTTTCAACTATTATATCCGGAAATAGCTGATGATGGTGAAATACTATTTGAATTTGGTTTTACTACATTAAAAGTTCTTTTACTTTCTGATTGTCCAATTATTGTTGTCAGAGGTCAAAGATGTGATGAGGGACTAGGAATATGTCTGTATGTACTAGAAAATGTATTTAAAAGACTGGAAAGCGATATATTTGAACGAGATTCAGAATATGTACGAGGGCAGCTGACACTGGAACTTCATAAATCACATTTTGTTCTTATGTCAAACCGTAAAATTATCCATATATCAGAGATGCTCAATATTTCTAATAATGTAAAACTTTGGCCAGTTTTTACATTCTACAATACACACCTTATCAATATATCACAAACAATTTTTTCTGAAGATAAGATGAGCTTCGACAGAACAACAGTTGATCCGCATTATTTTATTTCTGAGGACAATAACACTATTTCAAATTGTAAATTGCGACCCAACAAGATATGTCGTTCGTATTCTGATTTTGGCCTAATTTGTTTTCAATTTGCATTCTACCTTTCTTGTGCAGTTCTTACCTGTTTTTTCATTTTCACGAGAGTCGTTTAATCTGTTCATTAACCGATTGCACTATATTTCTTATCGAGACCATGTTACTAAGTTTGGATTATTAAGGCAAGTATTTCATGTCAGGCAGAAGATGCCGCGCCTGCCGACGGACTCTGTCTCGTTTTGTTGGTTCTGACAATTTTCTCACTCTGTTAATCTTGGTTTGTTAATTGAAAATTAATTGAGGATATTCAATCATCGATCCTGGTACAATAGTTCCCTTAAATGATACACGTTATGGTCTTCTATGAAGAAATCAGACTTCCTATTACCATTTATTTAAAGATCTAATCAAAATATACATTCCTCATTTATTAGTTACCTCAACATTTGCACAGTTACATTTTTTGGGAGCTGTACATTTATAGATGAAATGTATTTTTTGATTTAAGCTAGTTCGCAGATGACATCCTCCGTTACTAATAGTCTTCCAAGCAGAGGTACCGACCCAGGTATAATTTAGATAAAATGAAATTAATTCCTCACGCCCAAAGGCCGCTACTGGAATACTTCTTTTATAATCTTACATTATACACATGTTATTTTATTTTGAGAATTTAATATTGATGAATACCAGTTGCAAAAAAACTACATTTACATCATTGTACTTTGGTCAATGGATAGATGTATCATCGGTAATCATAACACAACTCCTTGTTTTCATACAAAAAGAAACAAACATGGGAAGTCTAAATAGTTTGGTAAGCATCCATTTTTGGGATAATCTCTTTATTTTTACATAGATAATTTGGTAAGCATGTCCACTAACCTATATGTGTTGCGAATCTATAATCTTTAGCATAAATGATGATTTTATAGTGGATTTGTATGGGGTATCTTTTTTTTTTTAAATAAGAGGCGGCATATACCAATTGGAGGAATCAAAACTCGTCAATTAGAAAGACTGATAAAATCATGACAAAAAAGACAAACAACTCTGTACAAAACACTAAAACATACGAACCACATCTTAGTGCAAGTTATTTAAAATACTTATGATACCTAGCTTATAGTTTCGTTGTGTTTACATATACTTATAGAAGAAATTTCATATGAAACTGAAAAGGGTTTAATGCTTAATGCTTTAATTACCTTAGTAAGATAATGTATTTTTGATAGATTCTTACCTTACATTTGTGTAGAAAATATTTTTTCTTTATTTACATTACTTGTATGATGAATACTATCAAAATAGAAAGAAAATATAGGAATT
This sequence comes from Mytilus californianus, assembly GCF_021869535.1. Classification (NCBI taxonomy): domain Eukaryota; kingdom Metazoa; phylum Mollusca; class Bivalvia; order Mytilida; family Mytilidae; genus Mytilus; species Mytilus californianus. Next base: position 21,093,851 of record NW_026262679.1, on the reverse strand, counting down.
TTAGATTTGAATGTTGTTGTGTGTATCTATGTGTGATTTCTTTTACATTGATTAAAGGGATTTAATGTGTTTACTTTCAGTGCACATTTTGAAAACAAAGTTTGTGCTTTTTGTATAAAGATAGGAGATGTGGTATGATTACCAATGAGACGACTATCCACTAAAGTTCAAATGAAGTGAATGTAAGCAATAATAAGCAAACGTACGACCTTCAACAATGAGAAAAACCCATATCATACAGTCAGCTATAAAAGGCACCGACATGAAAAATAATTCAATTGAGAAAATCTAATGGCCCAATTTATAACAAAACAATTTGCGAAAAACAAATATGACAGACATGAACCAACGACAACCACTGAACAACAGGCTCGTGACTAGGGACAGACAAATACAGAATGTTGCGGGATCAAACTAGTTTGCTGACGCCACACCCTCCCCCTTACCATGTACAGTGTTGTAACAGTACAACATAAGAATAAACTATAAAAATCAGTTGAAAAGGGCTTAACTTATCAGATCGATACAAAGCAGAAACATCTAACGAAAGTACATACTAGACGTGGCAGCGTATCCATACATCCCACAACAAAAAAGACACTAAGTAAAAATCTGAGAGTACACTCAGATACTGACAGCTAGTTCAAAGCCAATAACAACTAATAAAAAGTCATGTATATAAGTCTAAAATATCAACCAAGAAATATCCAATTTCCAAAAGTGTAGAGACGTCATTAACAGTCAGCGAAAAATATAACGTTGTGCAATGCCAAAATATAGGTATCGACAGATTGTATAGTATCGTGAATGTGTATATGTATATAACAATAATATTTAGTATGGATTTGATTTACTGATAACAAAATCAATATCTATACCAATAAAAACAATATTCAAAGATATAATTACAGTGCTGAATAGGTACGCTTTTAGAATAATTTTGTTTAAAGGATTGATAAAACGAATTATTCAACGAAAACATATCATCAAGGTAACGGTAAGTGTTGTTGAATTTATGAATTAATTCGAATTTAGACGGGTCTTTACTGTGTTTGGCCATAAATTGTGATTCATAACAGTACAGGAACAAGTTTGCTATAAAAGGAGGTCAATTGGTGCCCATAGGAATACCTACAACCTGTCGATAAACTATATTGCCGAAACGTACATAAGGGTTATCAAGGAGAAAATTTACAGCTTTAATTACACCTCCAGTAGGTACATCTAGAATATTTACCTTTTACATTACAGAGAATTTTTCATATGAGTTGCAGAAAATACATCAACAATCAGATTAATCAAACGACTATTTACTTAAATAGGAAAACTGAGATTGTGTGGAAGTGTAGTATAAATTGTTGAAAAGTCAAAACTGTCAACCAAATCAAAAGGACCATCATGGACCCTCCCACGTTCGGTCTGTGTTTTGTTAGATATTTTTCTGCTATGTATCTATCTACAAAAGTTAATTATAAGCTCTTTGAAAGTAGTTAAGCACCTCATTAAAGAGAGGCGAAAGGTACCAAAAGGAAATTCAAACTCACAAGTCGAAAACAAACCGACAACGCCATGGCAAAATCAGAAAAAGGCACACAGACAAACAACATCACACAAAACACAACACACAAAGCAAAAGACTGATTAACACAAACTTTAAATACTGGGGGTGATCTCAGGTGCTCCAATAGGTAAGCAGATCCTGCTCCACATATGACACCCGTCGTGTTACTCTTATATAATTCGTTGATGTAAAAGCACTGAGGGATTAGTAGTAGAACACTTACTAGGGGCCGAGATGAAACGATATTTTTGTGTAGTTTGGGTAACCAATACATGAACTGAGCTGTGGTACTGACATGCTAATTTAATATTTGACTCTCTTTGGTGCGAACGGCCTTGCATGTAGTTGAATCTATCATTTCATTCTTAAGGATTTCCGCGTAGTACCACCACATTGTTTGCTGCTTTGTCAGAAGGTCCGAATGCAAAACGCTTTTATTTGAATCCTAGAAATTGGCGTATTATTTACGCTTTTATTTATTTCTAAGTTATTTTCGAAATGTGATATGCAAATATCAAAAATATCGAGACATTTAATTAAATAGGAATCAAGTGACTTTTTGTCAGATTTCTAATTTTTACAATAGGATGAAAGAGCTCCTTTAAAGACCTGATTCTAATTGATTTGCGATAGTGGAAGACATTTTGGTCCTTTTTTCAGAACGTTGTTTACCTCTTGGTCTTGAAGGATATTGAGGTCCCTGTAATTACGTGGCCATATGGATCATATCTAAACTTCGATGTTTCACAGTCTTATATTGGATGAGCATTATTTTCTAAACTGACGTCTGATGTAACTCATGTATAATTAAAAAATTAAACTTCTGCATGGTTTCCTATACGAAATAGAAATCATAGGTGGCTCTATATTATCAAAATATGGAAGTATGAAGTTTTGGACGGTAGATTCATTAAAAATACTAGACAAATTGATAAAATCAATACCTCTATTATTGTATTTAATTTTTAGAAAATACCGAGTTTGTACATACAATTTAGCAACACGACGAGTGCAACATGTGGAGCAGGATCTGCGTACCATTCCGGAGCACATGATATTACTTCCAGTTTTTGGTGGGGTTCGTGTTAGTCAGTCGTTAGTTTTCTATGTTGTGTTTTTGTATATTGTTTGTCTGTTTGTCTTTTTGCTTTTTTAGCCATGGCGTTGTCAGATTGTTTTTGACTTATGAGTTTGAATGTCCTTTTGGTATCTTTCGCCACTCTTCTATTATCTTCAGGTTTGTCAATTCGAGGGAACAGTCTATGGTGACAAAAAGCTGCAATAATACGTAAACACCCATATTTTGGACTGAAAATCGATATTACATCACACCTTTATAAATATTATGTAATTAACTAATTGGCATTTAACCCAGTTTGCATAATAATTGATGTCTACCATTGTTTTTAAATGTAGACGAAAGATCACCATATGTAAAATTAGAACGATGAGTATTTCGTTGATTGCTGTTAATGCGATTGCCATGAAACCTATGATTTATTTGTCTGTTATCAGCATAAGACATGAAATCAATAGAGGAAGATTTAGATTTGTTCCCTTGGCCCATGATATTGTCATTTAGACCTAGGGGATACGTTGTCTGTTATCTTAAAACTGTTTATGTGATCGTCCTGGTTGTTTCTTGGTTGGAACTTCATAAATTTAATATTGTGTTAATGTTTTTCTAAATGTTGGTAGATTAAACGTTTCAATTTCTTAGGTCTGCGGAAGCGGTACTAGTATATTATGTTCTTTTGTTTGTTTGAAAAATGCAGGTCCAGTTTGCCCTACATATTGAATACAACATGTTGGTTTTGTCCAATTTACAAGATATATGAGGCTTTGGATTTTTCAAGTAATGTCATATGTGAAGAAGAGAGAAAAAGTTCTTCCGTATGCTGATGGCCGAAAAATTTTATCTGAAGATATTCTGGAACAAATTTGTTATTTTCTGGCATTGCACGGGACTATTTGTGAATATCCGTGTGCGTTTTTGTTGAACAGCATAGCTGCAAATGCATTGCTTCCATTAACACAATTGTGAAATGTACTAAATTTTGAATGGTGAATTTCGATTAGTGGCAGTTGAATGTATATTAGGACTGCGGTTTTTCAAGCACGAGGATATCCGAAGTGTGGAGAGTTTTTTGTAATTTTACCGTATTTTCAAATCATTATATTTCATTGTAAAAAATAGATAAGTAAATGAAGCCGAAAGTTAAAGCTTTGAATTGGGATCATAATTACGGAATGAGTAGGCAATAGGCAGTACAGTCGAAGAATTATAATAAAAACTGTAGTTAACTGGCCCGAGAACCCAGTTATTGTGTTGTGCATTTCTTTTAGGCAATAAATTCAAATAAAAAAATGTTTTCTGCTCTATCTCAAATAGATTTTTACAGTGTAGTACTACTTTTGGGACACATTATATCAAAGTTTTAGAAAAGTCTACCAGCTATAAATCAAACTACCGACAGTTCAATGCTAAAGCGGTCTATGATTTAGTATGACAGCTTCATACATACTAAACGTTGACCTTATTCAAACAAACCAAATTACTCCTTTGCCTAAACATACATCACCCAAATTGTTTTAGAAAGAACATTTAATTTCATTAGCATAGTTTATGTTTACTGCATAAAATATAATATGATTCAAAATTCATTACTATACGTGTACAATTATGAGTATTTATGATCCTACATCCTGTACTATTTACTTATATTTTGATTTTGCATAAGGTCATGCGTTTAACATATTGTTTATGACATCTTTACACTAAATCCTTTGTATGCACACTGATTAATACTTTAGTCATGGAGAACATTTTTCATTTATTAGTTGTAATTGACTTTGAATTAGCTTTCAGTAACTGCGAGTACCTATACTCTTGATGCTTTAAGACTATTATTTTTGTGTAAATTGTTTTTTCGTTGGTTTTATTTTGTGTTTCATACCGACCTATTGAGCTAAGCTTAACTCATAGTTACAGTTTGTTTTTATGTTGTGCGATTTAACCACTGTGCCAGTTTCTGGGGAGGGTTTAATTCTCACAAACATGTTATTTGAACTCTGATGGATAGTTGTCTTATTGGCAATCATACCACATCTCCTTATTTTTATATTCACCCCACTACATTCTTGATGTGCTTATCGAAATATCAAGGAGCCTGTAATTCAATGGTTGTTGTTGGTTCATGTCTGTCATATTTGTTTTTCTTAAATTGTTCTGGGATCTGTAATTGGTTACATCTATATCATTTGAACTCACCAAATATAAGAGAAAAACAACGGAACAACAGAAACACTGCACTACAACAAAAGCAAAAGCCAACATACATAAAAACAGATTGTCTGATAACTGACTTGGTACAGGACATTTTAAGAAAAAATGGTGGGTTGAACTTGGTTTTATGGTTATGAATAATATGTTTGTCTTGCTTTTGTTGTTTTACTAAGTAAGCCATTTTTGTTGTCCGAATAAACTCCCCGATAAAGAAAATATTAAGTAAAATATAAATTCGAGGGTACACAAAAAGAAAATAATCACAAATTGCATGCGTTCGAAGCCGCATACATTAAAAACAAAAACGATAGCCGGATGCACAAACACCGAGTAACGGCAGGTGTCATACGAAAAAACGGGACACAACAGTACAAAGAAAAATAAAAGAGAAACTGCAACAGCAATTTTTATGATATACAAGGTCAGCACATAGAATTTATAACTTAAGACCATCATGTATTATTTGTGAAGTTGACACTGAATATTTGTCTATTAAGTCTTCGTAGAAATTGACAGTTTTGTGAGAAATAAAGAATTTGAAACTGTAAAAGTCTCAAACGTTGAAATGAAAAAAACTATAATGATGCAATTATATAAATCATAATGATGAAAGTACCGTAGCATTTTCTATAGAGCATAGGAAACATCCTTGTTACTGATAGTAATCCAGAAGCTAAAACAGTATTAGTATATATATAATATGACAATCTTTAGGAACAAAAAATGTCACCAGTAGAAAGCATCATTTTAAAACATGCTTGAATCAAAGCACTATCTGCTGGGTAGAGACTTCAATCGGGAACTGATCGTAACAACACACCGGCATAACAGTGGTAATATAATATTGTAATGCGCGTGTGTATTTTCATCCAGTATGTTTCATACAAAAACTGTGGGAATCCAATTACAATTAACCAAAACACCAAATTACTTAATGGAATCTTTATTATCAATTGCTTGATTGATGGTCGGTATTCAACCACACTTCCAGCACTTTCGACTATTTCGTAGCGGTCAGTTTTAATGAATGAAGCTTGAGTTTAAGTAGAGAGCCACGGACCGTCGACAAGAAAACTGATAATCCTAGTCAATAAAGTTCGGAGTCGAATGACCACTCGGCCACCGAGGCCCTTTTATGATGAATATGCAGTATATTCCAATGAGACAAAGACAAAACAACTTAGAAACAATAGAGTGTAAAGTATTGTCTTTTAATAGCAAACGAAATTGAGCAAGCACTTCATTAAAAGTGTAGAAAAATAAACATATCAGCTAGATGACTGAGACACTAAACTAGAAAACTGACATATCAGCAAGAGTCGTATGTAACCAAAGTAGTTGATGTTCATGGGTTTCATTTTTTATTAATTTTGAAACCAGAAATACATGAACAATGTGTTTTGAATACCTGAAAGTTTTGTTACAATCTATGGCTTATGCATATGTGTTTTGGGTGGCAAACAATTATTTTTGACACATGAAAGTATTTTGGAATAGAAAAGTATAACTGCATGTCGATATTCAACGAAATCCTACATAAACATAGACGTTTCTCGAAAGTTATCTTATCTTTTTTGAAGTTAGTTTTTACCTCAATTTTGACATCAGAGAACAATTTAAAATGCATATTAGACCTTTAGCTATATAACAACATTTGTTGGAATCCTAATACAAAAAGATGTGTCTCAAAATTTGTATTTTGTGCCACTAACATTTTACCCCATATGTGAAAGGAAGAATCAATTCTGAATGATACACTATACCTATATATCAATTTTTGTTGACGACATAAAAAGATATTTCTCACAATTTGAGACTTTTTGACAAAAATAAGTTGATCCCAACTTTTGTTTTTGACACATGCAATTACTTCAATCACTTGAAATAGCTTATCATACTCATATATCACTGTTTGATGAAATCCTAAAATAAGTAGACATTTCTCAATATGTGTGATTAAAAAAAACTTTGCATCACCTTTTGTTTCACTATTTAACTGCAAATACTACAACAGGACCTTGGAAAAGCGTACCATACCTGCACCTTAATTACTGTTCATTTTTGTTTTGTTAATTCATTTTTCTAATCTTTAATGAACGTATGTTTATAATTATAGAGAAAACTAGAAGTTTTACAAAAGTTTTTTTTTTCGACACCTGGAATCAACTTGGCATAGCTTATCGTATCACTATATAATTTTTTTATTGAAAACCTATAAAAAAAAAAAGTTTATAAACATTTTGAAATCGACGCGTTTGCAATAACTTTTTCCACAAATTATCACAAAACTAATTTTTTTGTCATGGCGAATCAATTTCAAAAAGTATATCATATAAAATTGAGAATTGAAATGGGAAATGTGCCAAAGAGACAAAAACCCGACCAAAGAGCAAAAAACAGCCCAAAGCCACCAAATGGTCTTCAAGACAGCGAGAAATCCCGCACCCGCAGGCGGGCTTCAGCTGGCCCCTAAACAAAAATATGTCCTAGTTTAGTGAAAATGGACGTCACCCTAAACTCCGAAACATATAATAGAACTAAAATTAAAAACCATGCAAGACTAACAAAGGCCAGAGGCTCCTGACTTGGGACAGGCACAAAAATGCGGCTGGGTTAAACATGTTTTGTGAGATCTCAACCCTCCCCTATACCTCTAGCCAATGTAGAATAAACAAACACACAGCAATACGCACAGTAAAACTCAGTTTAAAAGAAGTCCGAGTCCGATGTCAGAATAGGTAACAGAAGAAACTAAGCAAAATGACAATTATACATAAATTAACAAAGGACTACTAGCAGTTACTGACATGCCAGCTCCAGAAATCAATTAAACTGATACATAATTGACTTGTCAATTTGTTTTATTTTGACATTTTAACACCAAAGATGTTTCTCAAAATTTCTTAATATTTTAAACAAAAACTGCTATCTAAAAAATATTTTGTCAAATTTCGAAATAACGAAATTTCCCTCCTTTTGTAGGTTTTAGCACTGTTCATAACAATTTGGAAAATTGCTCGAGACCATCTTGACTTACCGTACGACATTGAAGATCTGACTGACAGTCCGAATGATAAATATAGGACACTCGTCGACGGGAGAGGAGATGCTTACCCTATCGATTCATCCGGTCTCGATAGTTCTGGATTTTTTGCGATGTCCTAAATTTCGGTTTGTTACCTTGATTTGTCTTCTTAATCGATGGACGAGATTTGAACATTGGTAATCTACTGTTGCCTAAATCGGAGAGTAAAAATATTAATATATCTAACAAAAGAGAGGCAAAAGATACCAAAGAGATTTTCATAATCATAAGTAGAAAACAAACTGACATTACCATGGCCATGATAAAGTATTATCATATAATTTAATATATATAGTTCATATCTTATTTGATTTATCATAGTATGACATTACAGCTGATCACTGTAGAAGTAAATACAAAAGTTTAATACTGTCAATAATTAAGTATTCACCGATGCATAATCCGTACAAATGCAGCAACAAAAACGACTTTACCATATATAAATACAAATAAATTACAAATTACACTAATGCACAGAGATCTAGTAGTATAATGCTTTTGAAGGTAATCTGACTTCGACAGTTTGTCTGTTCATCTAAAATGTTTGTTCTTTCGACTTGGTGTATTTTCTTTTTACAGCACTTAAACCAGGAAACAACTAAGATTTTCGATGTCATAATTGAATTCAAAGTAGTAAGGAGTCGATGAAAAACGAGAATGAAATCTTGAATATCAAAATATAAACGATAGGTTAAGAGCAAAATAATAAATCATCTTGAAGCCACGAAATCAATTTCTTGATTTAGGTCGTTTTTGTACAATTAATCCTCCTTATTTATTTCTCCATAGGTCTAGTGTCGATATAAGTGGTTTCATCAGGTTGATATCAACATCCCCTATTAAATCGTTAGTTTTTTTATTCCTGACATTGATCTTCAACAACAAATCATCCTGAAATGTAAATTTAGTGATACAATTATGAACATCAATTTGTGCAATACGTTACCACGGAAGGAGTAAAATAACAAAAATACTGAACTCCACGGAAAATTCAAAACGGAAAGTCCCTTATTAAATGGCAAAATCAATAGTTCAAACACTTCAAACGAATAGAAAACAAGTATCATATTCCTGAATTGGTACAGGCATTTTCTTATGTAGAAAATGGTGGCAATCATCTACAGGTCAATACATTGTCTTCATTTATTTTCCAGTTACTATACCGTAGATCCGTTCTCTAAAAAAGAGAGACGAAAGATACCAAAGGGACATTCAAACGCATTAGTCGAAAAAAATGTGACAACGACATGGCTAAAAAAAAAAGAACAACAGATAAACAACATTTCACAAAACACAACATAGAAAGCTAAAGACTGAGCAACACGAACCCATCAAAAACTAACAATGTTCAAATGAATTCTATGATGCAAAGGTTTGCTATAAGCAAAAAATCATTCAATGGTAAAACAACAGAAAGTTATAAACAAGGAATGTCTGTCCATAACTTATTCTTAGACTAGTATAGGACTGACTGAAGATAACAGTGAGTTGTGCGATGACAGTTTTATTGTATTTTTGGTAGTCTTGTCAGTTTACATTTAAAAAAAACAAGTTGATAAAAGTATGTTGGGCTCTTGATAAATTCATTATTTTTAAGTAAAACCAACAAGAGAAACGCCTATCTTAGAAAAAGGCTATACATTTAGAAATAAGAAGATGTGGTATGATTGCCAATGAGACAACTCTCCACAAGAAATTGTACATCTTAAAAAAGTATTTTACATCGGATAATGTTACCAATGTTATATAGGTATGAATAAAAGGATTTAACTTCATGAACATGTAATTCAAAAAAATGTATTTTTCAAATTTTGCCAGGTAAAAGTCACCTTAATCCACTTCTAAAAATCAACGCTCACATCGTCTAGTGTATCGAATTTACATCAAACCTGTAAGTTACAAACGATACATTGGATTGCAAATAGTTTAAATGAATCAAACTTCAAACGATAAGAGAAAGTATAGCATGCAGGACATGAATCATCCGACATGCAATTAGAAGTTAAAACATGGTAATATTATTATGCTCCGGAATTTGTCATTTGTAACGATAATATACTGCAATTAAATGTGTGAAAAATGAGCATGAATATCAATGATAGAGCAAACTGATATAAATCTCTACCAATTAGTACTGGGCTTCAGTTGTAGATTTTTGAACTAGTATGTCTGTATTATGGAAAAAAAGTTACCCACTCTGGTGGATTGTTGTCTCGTTGGCAATCATATCACATATTCTTATTTTTATATGAGTCATTTATTTAGTAAATAATTGTTAAAAAGCTTTATTTAATTGTTTAAATAGTTGCTACTCCACTTAGTGTTTAAGCAATTTTAAACATTGATAATGACGAATGCGTTAACCATTAAAATATGTTCAACTGATCATACCTACCCTAAGTTTTTGAATATTTTTTATCTCAAACTTTCCTCTTCCACTGACCATATCTATGCTGTGTATTTTAAAATTCTGAAATAAGACTCAGAAATCAATGAAAAACAATAAAAAAAATGACTTATTCATTGAAAAGCTTTATATAAACGTTTGTATACAGCTAATGACTACCAAAATATTGATACAGGCTTTATTGCGAATAGAATAAAATAAAAGTTTATTCGTACAAGGTTTAGTAACGCTGCATAACATTAAACTTTTAAATAAGAACGAACTAATTAAACGCTGGGAACAGAGAGTAGGATAACTCAAAATACATACATATTTAAGTTTAAAAGACCAAAGGATCTGAAGCCTTTATTATGGATATTATCTCTGCCTGATATGCATGATTGTAAAAATGCACGATTCATAAAAGATTGATTTACAGTCGTAATGTTTCGCTTCACTTATGCAAGGATCAGAGCACTATATACTAGATGGATAGATGTAGACAGACATTCAACCAGAAATAGTACTTAGACAATTTCTAGTTGTATAATTATCCCCATTTGCAGTGCGCAAGACTCTCCTTTCAAGAATTAAGGGACCATGAACCTGAGATCACCAGCAGATGAAGCATTAATCTATCATAATTTTTCTTACTGTTCATTGTAATTTATGTTGAACTGATAAATTTATCTATCGATAGCTTGTACTTAACAAAAACTTTAATCCTTGTATCACTGGACTGTCGTAACATGCAAGCACATCATAAATTGTCAACAGAAATATAACATTAATAAACAATGACAAATGGAAACAAACAGGATATATGTGCACCTATTTATGTTCAGGAGCATGATACTGTAGCATTCAAAAATTCCCTTACTTCTGGACAAATAAATGTATTTAAAACTTACTGGTGAAAAGGTTTCCACAAAAATATCAATGTCATCTAATGCAATAGTGTCACACTCTTTTAATGTTCTAGTGTTGATATAAACTGTCATCATGTTAAGGGTGTCTGCCTGGCATTCTATATACAACTTGATATTAGCACCAGGTACAAATACTTCTCTTGAAGGAGGAGGTGCTACGTATAGAACATATCTTAATTATATTATAAATTAAAAAATGTGACGTGATGAAATTTTCAATTAAAGCATTGAAAAATTGATTTACCTTTTCTATTATTCAAACACAAATTTTGTGTCTTTAAACTCTGTAATGAATGGTTCAGGATTTACAAAAATGTATAACAAAACAAATCTTATTGTGTTAGGTGTTTATAGATAAAGCATGAAATCGTGTAGTTTAAAATATACTTAAATGAGTGTTCAAGAATTTTATATATTATATATATCCATGAGTTATTCCATCGTTTCATGTTTATCGCTGAAAGACAATGATATATTTACTTCGAATAAAATTTTTGGTTTGGTTAAGCATGTTTTTTTTCAAATTTGCTATTTTGTTGTTAAAACCTAATAGTGCACACACAAAGCCGTGATACTGTGATACTGTGAATTTACGGAGCGATTGAAAGACCTAATCTCTAATTACCAACGTTCGTCATTTCTAAGATAATTTTAGTGGTTACGAATTGGATTTGGCACACGTTGATAGCAAAACACAAGTTGAAAAAACAATTCGAAAATTGTATCCAGCGCGTGAAAAAGTTTTAGGGTGTCATGTCTTGTTTGTTACTTACAGAAAACAGCATTTATGTTGTCATATGCTTTTGTTATTTCACTACAAGGACGAATTATGTCATAAAAAGATCTTGGCTCGTTAAGTGATGACGTGAACTGTGGTGTCTGATTTTCTTTGTATTTTTTCATTTCCTTTCCCATATCTATAAATTATATAACATATATATGCATTGTTAAAGCGACATTTTTGAAACAACTGAAAAGTAAACCAATCTAGTTAAAAAGTGTATTGGAAAAAATACTTAATCTTTCACCAGTAGTAGTTTACAATTGCTGTAATATCCATCCAACTTTATATCTGAGTTTGTATTTCTTACTGTTTTTGATTGTGTGATCTGTTTTTGTAGTTTATTTGTTCGTGAGAACAAGTATACTGGTTTTTTTGGGGGGTTGGGTTGTATTGTATTTTGTTGTCTTTTAAATCTTTAACATTTTTATTTTCTTTGTAAAACGGTTGTCTTTGTAAAAAAAAATGTATCTTCGTTCAAGACTACATACGATGAGAACTAGAATATATGAATGAAATAACAATGTTACCTTCCAACACATTTTGCATTACACTAGTTACATCGGTTTTCTGTTTTATTCTCTGATTAAAGAATTTTGCCAAAAATCCATTCTGATTGTTCTGATATGCAGACATTCCTCTACTCCTAAAAAAATAAAAAATAACAAGCATTCTGAGAGTATTGCATGGCAATACATAGTCCCCTACCGCTTTAAAATTCATTGTATTGGAACAAAATGCTAACTTGATCTATAAATTGTCATGGTGTAAAAAAAAGTGTTGAATATTGATTATTTGAGTGAATTTTCCAAGTCTAAGGACCATAACTCTGCACAAAATCATCAGACCGGAACAATATTCAAACTTGATCTGTAATTTGTCATGAGAAAACTATATACCAATTATCAAATCAGTATCTTCAAGCATGACAAAAAAAGTGCGGAAAACTGATTATTTGAGTGAATTTTTTAAGTCCAAGGACCATAACTGTGGACAAAATCATCAGAATGGAACAAATTTGGAACTTGATCTGAAACTTGTCATGATAAAACTGTATACCAATAATCAATCAATATCTTCAAGCACGAAGAAAACAAGTGTGGAAAACTGATTTGCCGGACTGACCGATGGACAAACAGACAGAGTGCAAACCTAAAGTCCTCTTCGACTTCGTCGGTAGGGGACTAAAAAATAAAACAATTAGATTGAAAAAAAGGATACAATATGGTGAATCAGTTCATGAGACGAAGTCAAAATTGTACCCTTGCACTTCTACATTTATCTAAGTTCCAAATGGTGAAGTTGAAATCATCCCTTCGTAAATTTTACGGACGCCATCACGAGTTGGTTGACCGTTATGGAATAACCGTTTCACAGATGATATCGGATATGTTCCTTATGTCGTAACTACAATACCCTTCCCTTTTCACGAATGTGACCTACCGAATTAGACTATTTACCGGATTTGTAATAACATAAGCAGCACGACGGGTGCCACATGTGGAGCAGGATCTGCTTACCCTTCCGGAGCACCTGAGATCACCCCCAGTTTTTGGTGGGGTTCGTGTTGCTTAGTCTTTAATTTTCTATGTTGTGTCATCTGTACTATTTGTCTGTTTGTCTTTTTATTTTTGGCCATGCCGTTGTCAGTTTGTTTTCGATCTATGAGTTTGACTGTCCCTCTGGTATCTTTCGTCCCTCTTTTATCGGAAGTTCTGAAAAAATATACTGCAGAAATGCAGATCGACGTCTAGCGAGTAAGTCATTTGCCTAATATGAGTGAAACTTGGAAACTTGTACCAAGTCAGGAATATGACAGTTGTTTTCCATTCGTTTGAAGTGTTTGAGCTTGTGATTTTGCCAATTGTTAAGGGACTTTCCATTTTGAATTTTCCATGGAGTTCGGTATTTTTGTTGCTTTACATTTTTTGGGGCGACCAAATACATCTTTGTATGTAAAAATGATTTGTCCCATAAATGAAATCGAACATTTGATGTGAATATTATATGTCTTTAAAAATATATATTGTGCAAATTCAGGTCTAAAATAAATAAACAATAAATAAAAATTGGCGGTAATTTCAAATGACACTGGATATATTGGGTATATATTCAATAGGTGCTAACATTATGACTGCAATGGTTCCTTAACGTTCAGATAGCGTGAAACTCTCCCTACACGTCGAGGCATCCGATTTAATGTCTTCAGTCCGACATGACGTCGCTGCAATATTTATACATCCCGAACAGCTAAGCGTTCGCCGCTCACTAGCACGAAGTTTACTGCCGGATGTAAGAAGTTCAGCGCAGACAGTATTTTTAAACCCCAGTGTACCCTCTTGTTCATATAAATAAATAAACAGCACAATATGTCTTAACCACGTCTAAACCTTACGTAGAATATAGGACAACCGTGTTTCCATTTGTTGCTGGTTCATTTAGACTATCATAGGCCTGAGATTTAGCAAACTGTCTAATTGATTTTTTTGGCAAAACATAGTCCCCTACCGGTTAAACAATCATTGTACTGAAACAAATTGCTAACTTGGTCTATAACTTGTCATGGTGTAAACTATATAACAAATATCAAATCTATATCCTCGAGCATGACGAAAAAAAGTGTTGAAAACTGATTATTTGAGTGAATTTTCCAAGTCCAAGGACCATAACTCTAGACAAAATCATCAGACCGGAACAAAATTGGAACTTGATCTGAAACTTGTCATGATAAAACTATATACCAAATATCAAATAAATATCTTCAAGCAAGAAGAAAAAAATGGTATAAAAACTGATTTGCCGGACTGACGGATGGACAGACAGACAGATAGACAGAGTAGGTAGGGGACTAAAAATAAAACAATTAGATGAAAAAAAAGGATAGGATATGGTGTATCAGTTCATGAGGCGAAGTCAAAATGGTACGCTTACACTTCTACATTTATCTGCAGTTCTGAAAAAGTATACTGCAGAAATGAGGATCGACGTCTAGCGAGTAAGTGATTTGCCTAATATGAGTGAAACTTGGAGCGACCAAATACATCATTGTATGTAAAAATGATTTGGTCCGTAAATGAAAACGAATAATTGATGTGAATATTATATGTCTTTGAAAATATATATCATGCATATTCAGGTCTAATAAATAAAATGGGCGGCAATTTCAAATGCCACTGGATATATTGGGCGTATATTCAATAGGTGCTATCATTATGACTCCAATGTTCCCTTTACGTTCAGATAGCGTGACACTCTCCCTACACGTCGAGGCATCCGATTTAACGTCTTCAGTCGCTGCAATATTTATACATCCCGAACAGCTTAACGTTCGCCGCTCACTAGCACGAGGTTTACTGTCGGATGTAAAAAGTTCAGCGCAGACGGTATTTTTAAACCCCAGTGTACCCTCTAGTTCATACAAATAAACAGACAGCACAATATGTCTTAACCACGTCTAAACCTTACGTAGAATATAGGACAACTGTGTTTCCATTTGTTGCTGGTTCATTTAGACTATCAAAGGCCTGAGATTTAGCAAACTGCCTAATTGATTTTTCATTAGAATTTCTAAAAAATAAATTAATAGACAAAGAGCATTTCTATGCGACATCTGTAAAGATCAAGAAAATACAATAAAACTAAAATACGGTATTCAATGGTAGATTTCTGTTGTTTGGCTCTATATAAATACTTTGTCATAGTTCACGAAATGTATGTATTTTGAAATATATTTCTACAAATCTCAAAGGCATATCTAAAGAATTTTGAGTAAATGACTAATTCTACTAGCTTTTGCTAATTTCAGAGGTTCAATGTCAGACTGATATTTATCTTTAACAAAAATCAGCATCTCAATGTACGTTACTTGAATTTTCGAAACGAAGCAAGCTATGCCGAAAATGAAGAAACATTTGATACTTGAGCTTATTTCCATACCGTATTCTGCATGTGTCTAAAGCCATAACCAATAGAGCTGGATCAATATGTCGTTGAAATTTATACAAAACGTCATCAGCACAGATGCAGTCACTAGTTGTATATCCATGAGCAGCGTCTGTTGGCACCAGATAGCATTTCCTTGATTCTTCAAAACCATGACCAAAAAAGCAAAATACTACATACACATCTTTTCCCATTTTTTTTACAACATCAATGAACCAATCTATTGTTGATTTCATTTCCGTCTTGGTTAAATCTAAATAAGAAAATACCTGGAAGCCAAGATCTTCAAATGTTGACTTCATTAACCTTACGTCTGCCAGTGGTACATCAAACAATGGCTTGTCTGCTAGGTAGTCGGCATTACCAATGAGAAGTGCTACCTTTGTTCTTGCTGTAATTTGAAAACTAATATGACTACACAGTTTTTATATGACGATAAGATGAATTATTGTAGCTGAATAACTCTATTATTATAGAATAAGTATGGTAATTAAGTCAAAATCAAAATTCGTACATAAAATGTTACCGACAGAACATCAAGCGAACGCAAACAATTTTGGAGAAGTAAAAATCTCGAACATGACAGAGTTAACATATCTCTAGTAGAAGCTGTAAATAAAATCCTACCGATTCGTGATAGTGACATTAGAACTTGCGAATTGGTCATTTTAGTCTTTCCTGGGTTTTTTTTAAACACATGTCGTCCTTCTGATGTAGAAATCAATGCAAATTTCTTTGAACTTCTGAATACTAAAATTTGAATTTTACTGAAACTTATACTCAATGATGACTTTAATTTATGAGGAAAAGAGTATGAAAGAAAAATATGGTTCTTATAACTTGATAAGCATATCTATCTAAAACAAAACATAACAGGAACTGGATAAAGGGTTAAATTTGAACTTTATATGACTTATAAAGGGTTCGCGTTTTATCTATTTTTTAAATTTTGATTTTAATTTTACAAATTGAACAGATTCTCTTATTTGTTTGGATGTTGCTTTTTTGTGTCTTTCGACCTAAATACTCACCTTCAAATCTTGGACTTTCAGGCATAGCTTTCTTTGCAGATGTGTCTGTGCTTTCTGTGTTTTCCTCTCCGTCGCGAAATGAACGAACATCATACAAAATAACATCCCTTTCTTCTACAAATTTAGATAAGTGTTATAGTGAAAGAATTTAAGTCATCTTGAATCTAAAAATTGGTTCATTCATTGTCAAAAAGTTGAATGAAAAATCATTGTTAAACGCTTTCGAGATATCAAAACAACCAAAACCTTCCTTTTCTCTTTTGACATCGTAATATTTAATTACTTCATGTTCGATATTTTCACTTTGTGTTTTACTTGTCTGATAGATACACGTGTAGATAAGAATACATTTGCTAATCATTCCGACGAAGTTAGTCGTAGTGAACACACGGGCCAGCGTGGTACGTTTCTAGATTTCTGATAATAAAGAAAGGTACCTAATAGTTGCGACGTAGTTGCAAAACTACTGTATTGTAATCAAGCTTTGTTGTGAATCTTTTCGTTTTTTCGGGTAGTAAAAGCAATGAGTTTTCATGTGTAGCTTATCACTATTCGTTCTAATGGTACTCCTTTGCAAAAAATAAAATTATTAATGATTTTGTTTAGTGATTGATCAGTTTGAAAAACAACAGATTTGTTAATCATGTCTTTTAATTCAAAGTGTATCACTATCGATATATAGTATACAAGTCCTTGCTCAAGTATTAAAACTGTTGACCAGTAAGTCTCACACTAAAATATATTAAGAAAGACAATAGCAGGTAATGGAGTGAAAAAATTATATACAATTTAATTGAAAGGTCACAGGAATTCCTCTCGGTCAAGAGATTATCATTTTGTTTCGCGATGAGTACAGTAGTGTTAATGACAATTGAATAGCTGTTGTGATAATAAAAGAAGCATACGTTTGTTTTCGATGGATTGATAAGCAGTTAAAATGAGATTTACTATAGGGACAAATGTGTCATGTCATTCCCATATAGTGAGAAAGGGATGACATATACATCTAGCTGCAACATATAGATTTTTTTTTTTCTTAATTTGATTTTGAATTTATTATTTAATTCCAACGCACTATATACTCATGAACACTTCCTGCCTGTTGTTTAAATAATTATAAAAATAATTTCCTTTTGCTTGCATCACTTTTTTATGTTAGAGTATGAATAAGCCAACTGCTTGCATGGTCAAGTTGTTTGAATGGTTTTTTTTCAATTTACTATCTTCAAATCATGCATAGCATTCAATGCGTCTTTTGTCGTCATGTTACCGACATCCGTATAAACTCTTAAGGAAATGAAAAAAATATAAAAAATTCATAGTAAGAGGAAGTTCAGTTGTTTGTTCATTGAGATGTAGAAAAAGGAAAATTAGCTTTTTATATAAATGTTATAAAACAATGACAAAAAGGGGACGTTGTTAAAAGTCTGTACTACAGACCATTTAAAACGCAACACTAGACATGTAGAGGTCAAAATCCAGTCTTCGACAAAGGACACAGTCACCAGCTTTTAGTCAGTCTGCGTTTAGATAAGCAAATTTAAGAGCGATATCTTAAGATCTTAATAAACAAATCACAATTCTAATTAATGAAATTCATGAAAAGCCTTCATTCTTGGGACAAAAGAAATATTTAAGTCAGTTTATTATTGGCATTTTCTCTCGTCTTTGAAAATAGGTCATCACCTTAGAATTTGTAGATTATTGACTTAGTCTGCTTTTCTTACATAGAGGTGGTCTCGATTCTGTTCATTGAACATTAACATAACATCTTTATTGCGATTGTTCCTATCGCACTGAACACCAGCAGCTAAGTTTTCTTAATCGTTAAACATACCTTGCATAGGTGGTATCACCGATACCGAAGTTCGAGATGAGAAAATAACTTGATGCCGATGATTGCCATTATGAAGCCTACAACAGTATATGCCAGCATCTGGTTGTCTGAAATTGAAATGCAATGCATACACTAAATATTTGTTATTGTAAAATATTTGACAACTTAATCATAACACATATTTAACATAAATTTGTATTTAGTAAAGCGAGCCTAAGGGACCATATGGACAAGGTATATTGTTACAGAGTAGTTGCCAATGTCAGCTGCCTATATATACCTGAATGTTATAAATAACTTATATTTTAAAAGGGCATAGATCATACGAAACGATCAGTGCCCAGAGATTTTCATACATTTTATGCAATATAGCTGATGTAAACCTTTGACAAAATTTCATCAAACATAAATAAAAAATGTTAATCAAAATAACGCTTGGTGAACTTCATGCGTCCGAAGCGCTTTTCTAGATTTACCTTTTTCAGGGTCGCTTAAACCCAATAATTTAATAACCAATAGGTATAAATATTTGAATACATAAGTAGTTTATGACCAAAGAGAGCTAAATAGAAGAGCCAAATTCATCTAAGTTCAACTTTGCCTGAGGAAGTTCCTAACCTCACAAAAAAATATTTTCCTTACTTAGTACCTTTCAATGGTGCATACCTTCCCGTCAAACAACGATCAACTTTGATTTTCGAACTTGGCCAAAATATTGCTGATGTTAACTTTTGATCCAATTTTCATTTTCAGACTTGGTTGAAAATAAAGTGTCGTCCTCGATGGTATCGTCACCCCAGTTGTCGATATTTTTGTTTTGGTATGAAATATTATTGATATGTTCCTTTTCTGTAAATTTACTGTTGATAAAATAATGATTAATTCGAAACACTAAAATTCTTCTACCTCCATGCATAGATTGGTATAACCGTTTTTTTTCCGAAATTTTCGGTTTGTAATGCTCTTCGTTGTTTGATTTGGTCTTCCAACTGTTTTGATTCGAGATCCACTGATGAATCTTATGTAGACGTACGTCTGGCGTAGCAAACTATAAACCTGGTATCTTTGATGAGTTTGATTTTCAATAAGAGTGTAGAAATAGATAAAGATATGTGTAAGCGATATTTCACATATGAAAGTATAACATAAAAAAGGCAAAAATGTACCTTGCATTAACTATTTTGAAAATATGATTGGTTTCAGCTCGTAGTTTCTCCCATTTACCGCTGATAGATTTAAACCACTGATATCTTGGATAAGGAAATCCTTTCCCTTCTGTGTGTAGATGTAATGCTGTTCCTTCATTAATGCTTTTATGCGATGGTGGTTGCTTAATTATGACAATAGGTTCTGAAATTAATCATAATGAATATTACAACTTTGAAATTGGAATGAACTTTCCTGCATCCTTTCTGTGGGCATAGATAAGACTTTGATATATGTGGTAAACGTACATTGAAAGTCCATTATCCGAATCATATTAACCTTTTTTCCCGAAAGCGACATTACAAACTGCTCAGAGTCTGAAAAGACCATATTTTGTACTGGTCGAGCATAGACATAATCTCGACAGTACTTAACTGTACTTACCTGTTCTCGACTTTGGTCTCGACTTTACTTAATAAGTCCGATTCAGTACTTAATAATCTTGGTATAGTCTGAAATGGTCTCGACTCAGTTTCGACCTGTCTCGACTAGTCTTGACTCAGTCTCGACCAGTCTTGACCTTTAAATTTAGTCTAGACTGGTCTGAATCAGCCCATCTACCTCAATTATATATTGATCTTACAAAATTCCAGGTTATTTCGTAGTTTGGTTCATTGCTGTCACATTAAAGGATTTAATTAATAGGTAAACAAAAGCTAGAATTTTCAGTTTTGATTAAAATTAGATAATCACCTTTAATTATTTCTATAACTTTTTCAAATCAACTTGGATTTTCATAAAACTCTACAGCTATTGCAATTATACATTGAGCTTAGAGAATGCCAGGTTGTTTGGTAGTTTGATTTATTGCTGTCAAATTTAAGGATTAAATTAATAGGTAAAAAAGCTAGAATTTTCAGTTTGGACTAAATTCAGACAGTCACTTTTAAATTTATTTAACTATTCCAAATCAACTTGGAAAAGTTATAGAAATAATTAAAAGTGACTTATTGATCTGAATTTAATCAAAACTGAAAATTCTAGCTTCTTTTTACCTATTAATTAAATCCTATTAAGACAGCATTGAACCAAACTACCGAAAAACCTGGAATTTTGTAGGATCAATATATAATTGAGTTAGATGGGCTGATTCAGACCAGTCTAGACTAAATTTAAAGGTCAAGACTGGTCGAGACAGGTCGAAACTGAGTCAAGACTGGTCGAGACTGAGTCGAGACTGGTCGAGCATTTGTCGAGACCATTTCAGACTATACCAAGATTATCAAGTACTGAATCAGACTTATTAAGTAAAGTCGAGACCAAAGTCGAGAACAGGTAAGTACTATAACCAAGGCCAGTACTCTGCTCGTTCCTAACCTTGTTACTCATCTTGCTAGGTTGGGGGAACTAGCTGGTATCTTTCATATGAATACATGTTAACGTAACACAGATTCAAGTTCTATATATAAATGTTTATTAATTCAGCATACAGTATTCAGCAATCACAATAGCATATAAGTTCATGAGACATGATAATGATAATAAAACAGCATGTCTAATATCAATCCAATACAACTGTCTAAATCAAAGTCTAAAACACAAGTGTCAAACACAACTGTCCCAAACTACATGGTCAACTAAATATATATTGTTTTTCATTATTCAATTTACATAAAATTAATACTCAATACATTTACTTTACATAATAATGCTAGTTTATCTATTTTCCCAAATATCAAGTCTTTGTGACATAACCTAAATTATCTTAAAAAGTAAGAAATCCCTTTTGTATATATAACACTTCTCTAATCCTTAATTCTCTATTGTCATTTAACCCTCAGGGGATTACATAATAATTTGCTTTACACTTATCTAAAATTGTGAAGATTTATATTAATTATTTATCAAGTAAATTATTTCTTAAGCTAGTGCTAAATATCTTTAACTAATACTGAATTATAAGAATTATTTGAATTCCACATTTTAACATACTTGCATCTAAAATATACTGGTTATAGTACAGTTAAGTACTGTCGAGATAATGTCGAGTCTTATCAAGTAAAATCTGTGCTCGACCTTACTGGCCGAGCACAAAATATGGTCTTTTCAAACTCTGAGCAGTTTGTAGTGCGATACATAGCGATCCTAGATTCCGTCGTCGGCGTCGGCGGCGTCAACATTTAGGTTCAGTTTGTGGTTAAAGTTTTTCAGCCATCAATAACTTTGTCAAACCTTCATGGAAATTTATGAAATTTGGACAGAAGCTTGTTTATGACCAAAAGACAGTATCCAAAAAAAAGTTTTGAAAATATTTATTTTAATTTTTCCGTATTTTACTGATAAATGGACTTAGTTTTTTTTAAGTTAACAAGTAGATACAGTCTGGGGTTAAAGTTTGTTACACATCGATTATTTTGTCAAACCTTCATAGAGTTGTATGAAATTTTGAAGGTTTTTAATGATTAAGAGATAATCTCTGAAGCAAACCTTTCAAATATATTTTTTTCATTTTTAGTATTTTTCTGATAGATGGACTTAGTTTTTTTACAGTTAACATTCACAGACAGTTTAGACACATGTTAAATTTGATAGTTAGATAGTTATGAAACTTGGACAGAAGCAAATCTTCAAGACCAAGAATATTGTTTTTTAAATTCTGTATTTTACTGATAAATGGAATCACTTTTTAAGTCAACATTACACTTATACACTGACAGCAGCGAGACACAGGGTTCCGCGGAACCCCGTACGTATTTTTGTGACTAGTAGCCTATATGTAGATGTAAGTAACTGTAGTGGTATGTTATTTCAATACTTTCAGTAAATTTTTTACTTTTATTAATTTAGAAATATAACAAGAGGCTCCATGCATTTTCAGAGGAGAAAATTTTGCTTTTATCCCATCGGAACCAACGTTTATAACAGAGATATTATATTTCTACAAAGTAAAGTTATACTTTGCCAAGTAAATTCATTACAGAAGATGAAAATATATTTCCATAGGGTTTTAATGGAAAACAGGTACATGTGTCACCTATGCCACAAAATTTCAATTTTGAATAAGGATCAATCTTTTGTAGAGGGTGTTTCGATCAACAATCGCATATACAGTTTCAAAACAAATTGCATTGTACTTTGAGGAGAAGAATTTTTAAAATTGCCAATCATAATCAAAGATTAGCTCTGGTGGCCATGTTTTCATTCGAGCCGAACCAAATGAGGATTCATTTTTAAGGGATCTTTCATCCAATGTCCTTCCTATATTGCAAATGTGCAATGTAGTTAAAAAGAAGAAGAACAAAGTTATTTTCTATTGGGTTTTAAAGGGGAATTAAGTGAACTAATGCAACCATGTTTCAACCCTCAATCTATTACTTAAGTACATTGTATGTTTCAAAACAGTTTCGCGATGCAATTTCAGATAAGAATTTAGCAAATTGGTCATTAAAATCAAAGATCGCCTCTGGCGGCCATATTATATCCGATTAGAAGCAAATTAGGACAATTTGAAGTTAGCGTTCCATACACCATGCCTTCAAGTTTGATTGAAAACTGATAAACTGTTTCAGGAAGGTAAAAAAGTGAAAAGTTTATGTAAGACGGATAAAAAAAATTTACCAAATGATAGCAACAACTGATACTTTGGGTCAGAAGTAAAAACTGCATACCATATTCTTTGATGTCCATCAGTAAACTTTCTAGCCGTAACTGGTCAAGTAAATGAACTAGTTCAAAAGCAACCATTCCATAAGAGCCCAATCTCCATAGCATTGTTTCACTAGGACTATTGCTCCTTGCGAAATGATTAACATCTAAAGTACTGAAAAAAATATATATATAATTTCAGATATGGAGTCAAACGCATGTCAAATGCCATAATATTCACTCCATCCCCTCTGAAATAAACAACAACGACATTCTCTGCCAACGCATGATGTATATGTTGAATTTGCATTCTTTTAAAACTAAGATTAACTACTAGTAATCAAATCTGATTCTGAACAAATCGATCAAGACCTGTATATAAAATTTCATACTTTTCTACAAGTTTACTAGATTTATATAAAATATTTTCTCCTGAAGATAAGTCAAAGAAAAAAAGCACCCACTAATCTACAAATTACAGATAGCTATTGATGGTGAAATCAGTTACAGAGTGTAAAGTATTGAATAATTTATCAACAAAGGGGTCTCCACTCAGCAATCCAAGAATGTTAAGACTTGAATTTTCTAAATCGATTAAAAGATACGAAAATATGGTTTTATCTTCTTCTTCCAGTTATAACCCTATCCCTCTCAATTTTATGATTTCTTTTGCTCATGCAAAGCCATATTTTGCTTTCCGTATACTTAGATGTAGCGTCTTCGTTCTTATTGTGACAAAGATTTTCGATATAACTCTCGGTTATTTTTTAGGTACAAAAAGCAGCGACATCACCAAGTAAATTGCATTTTCTATATCATTTGAAATAATGATACTTGTATTCCGATAAAAACGTTTTTTGTAAGAATACAATTTTACTGTAAACTTTTTGTAAAGTGCCATCTTCCTATTGCTAGCTATGTCCCTCAATATTTATAAAAATAAAAATGTAAATAAAGATTTACCGGGACCAAGTTATGCTTGAAACTTTAACCACTATCTGTCGTTTCCTCGGAAAAATTAATAACTATATCTGACATGTACAAAATTTGCGAGCATTCGAAAATCTGGCTAGAAAAAACTTGATGGTATTGCATCAGGTTTGTCAGGTTGCTAGTTCAACAAACCATTTACAGAAAGCATGATATTATCAATCTTTTTAAATTGTTTTATAATGTGTATCTTGATATTCCATTGATTGAAAGGTATGAGATTTTTATATCCCTCTCCCAAAAAAAATATGAACCTCAAAACCTCAACACGTCTTAAAATATGTCTTTCCCTAATTCAAGAACATCGTCACCGTGCATGTTATTAGCAGTATCTTAATGTTCATATATATTTATGTTGTATTTGTTGTAGTGTGCTTCTAAACGTTTGGTCTAGAACGTACCCATTGTAGTCAATATCATTTCTCCCACACTGATATTATAATCATACCTTAGTGATGTACCAGTATTGTTATCATTTTGTTCAAAATGTAAAATTAATGTTTTACAAAGTATCTTACCTTATATTATAAATTGGTCTAAATTCTGAAGCTTTTACTAAAAACTCTTTCCAGTTGCATGTCTCTGGATTTCCATCAAGTGATCTGCAGACCTTTGATGTTATAGCAAATTTCAGTTCAATTATATTTGAATCTGGATGTACGTCTTTCAGACGTCGACATTGCTCCAAATCCATTTCTTTTCATCTTCATTTAACGGACGATCAAAAACATTTTGCCACAAATTGTATAATTTCAGTTTGTTCCTTCATACACCCATTATTATTGCTGACCTTATAGAAAAGTTCATTTAATGACTCTGAAATCGGATCATGAAAACATAGAATAGATATGAACTTCAACCTTGGACAAATTGAATGAATACTGTTTTTTAATGTTTTTAACTGCACGTGAAATTAACCAATTTTATCGACGGAAATGCTGAATTTTCTAAAACATAAAAAAAAAAAGAAAGTAGTGAAAATCAGTTAGTTATTTTACAGTACAATTTAGGAGTTATATGAGATTTCCATGGTAAATGTTTTTGTCATATTATACATATTCATGGCGCTTTTCCCGAAGTCCAAGCGCAAAAAGGTTTTGGATTTTTTCCTTTACCGAAAGATCTACACATACATGTAGTTAAAATAGTCTCTAAAGGTAAGAATATTTTATGGCATAGAACTCAAACACGTTACACTATTTTTCGCATGAATCAAGTTTGGTTGACGAAGTATTTGTCTCGAATATAATACATAATATTTCCAATAGGCGTTTATGCAAAATTCAATCGATCAATCCTTCCATGAAAATTTTACTACAACATGTACAATTTTAGATTATTTTTCGCAAAAAAAGTCTACCGCAGCAATTCTAATCATTGACATTTTAATGTGTTTCGTATATGAACATATAGTGGGGAAATTGTTGTTCATTTCACTAGGTTTCAACTACTTTCGGGATCTAATCCCGTACTTAGTGGAAGACATTATGCGGAAATAGTCACCACCTGTTTGATAATAAAGCTCCTTGTCAAAATCTTGAATCGCCATTTTGAAATGTCAGGTTTGATTTTGAGAATTTATCCGGGTTTGCTGTAGTTTGGCAGTCTCTTGTTTTAAAATAATCGATAAATGATGTAATTATGAAAAATTATCATTGCTTTTTTTTTCTCGTAAATTTCAAACATTTTGAGAAAATGTAAGTTTTCAAACGTATGTTTATATGATTATTAAGTTATGTTAAACTTTGATATTTGTTTTGCAGATTTAGGTTTAGAAGAGAGATTAAATCGAAAGAATGTGTACATGTGGAATATTTCTTCGTCATTTTCAATAGGACGCACTATCGGGGGAAATAGTACCTTCCTATACTGTAACTTGCTAAAAATGCAAGTTATTTTATGGTACGTCGTTCGATCCTGTGTGGAAGTTAAAGTACAAGCAAGCTCCTCCCTTTAAACATTTTTACGATTTGCAGAACAGATATTTTCATAGGCAAACAAATGATACAGTGATTCAATAAATATTTAGAGATGGTGTATCACTCCAATGCAGTGTCTAACTCCATTTTATTTAAGATAGATTGAATGCGTCAAGTCATTTATATCGCAGGTATAGATTACCTTAGCAATATTTGTTCTTGTTGGAATTTTGGGTCCTCAGTGCTCTTCATCTTCGTAATTATTTTGCTTTTTAAACTTTTTTGATTCGAGCGTTCCTGATGAGTCTTTTGTACACGAAACGCGCGTTTGGCATACAAAATTTTAATCCTATTATCTAAAACCCATTACTAAAACATTTGGGATTGGTAATACTTATTACAATTTAATTATACTAAACGTTCAATCAAACAAAAGCTGTTGAAACAGTTTTCTCATCTTCGTTATATAATAAGACCTAATCTATTTCATGGGAGACCACAATACTTGGGTATATAAATATGATTATCCTTATTATCCCATCCGTTTGTTAAACCCTATAAAGTAGGACATATGTTTGGAAGAGCGAGATGTATAAATACACATCCACGTCTGTTTAGAACGGGTACATTAGATCCGATTGCTCATGTAAGGAAAGTGCAATGTACCTTGTAGTTAAATAATCATTAGAACAACTCTCTGAGGGCTACTTAGGTGACTTGTTTCAAAGCAAAATTTTGGCTCTAACAAAAATGTCCTAAATTTTAAGAGGCAGTCAGAATTCCTACCCTTTATACTCATCCATTTTGCAGATCAACTTTTTTACAATCCTATAAAATTACAACATGAAGAATTCAAATCTTATAATTACATTTTTATGCTACAACCATAAAACGACAAGTTATATTAAATATTTCGTTTGTTTTTCTATGTATTGTTGTGACGTTGTCACGAGAATCATTTGTTATCATGAATGTTGTATTTTCCCGGGAAAACAATTAATTATTACGTCATTTTCAATTGTCTACTTCTGACAGAACTGAATTAACTGCAAGCGAATTGTCTAAACAGTACTGAAGTTACCACCGTCAATAAGTCTGAAAAAATACTTAAAGAATGAGCATGAATATAATTTATTGTTCAGACTTTTAAGGTGTTGTTAAGATCAGAATGGCCGTTTAAGACGAAATTTCATTTACTAGTGATAGGAATGTACACCGTTTATGTACACCTTGTAATCATTTCTCACATCACATATAGTTAACCTATCACTTACAGGTATATCTGGCATAGCCTCATTTTGAACTACTTTTTGGAATTTTCAGTTTTCCGTGCTCTTCAACTTTGTAATAGATTTGGCCCTCAAAATGCTTTTGATACGAGCGTCACTGATTAGTCTTTAGTAGACGAATTGCACGTCTGGTTTACAAAATTATAAGTCTAGTGTCTTTAATAAATTTTTATCATCTGAGATACGGGTTTATCTATAAAAACATAATATTGACCAATACGCAGTCAATTAGTCTGAAACCATGCCGAGTCCCCCTGTTTTTGTTTGTTACCATAATTTGTTTCTTTTTAATCGATTTACGAGATTTGAACATCGGTTAAGTACTGTCGTCTTAGTTTAATGCTGTTCATACATATATTTTGATTAGTTCTTGGTTGAAAAATATTGTATTTTTTAAATGAGGTTTCCATCCCCGCATTCTACAAAGCTAATGAATAAATTATTTAGAGGTCTTTCAAGATATCACTCCTTCACGTTTTTAAAAACAGAAATAACTTACTTGAACAGATGATATTTCGTCATTTGTTTGCAGCATTGTGTAATTACTTCCGAGAAACAAAACATTTTAGGAAGTCTAACTAACAAACACTTAGGCAAATCATCTTATATTCATGATCATTATTGCATCTTAACAATAGAATAAAATAAAGTGAGGAAATTAATTTAAAAAATCATGTCTTGATAAAACACGCATGATTTAGTAAATAAATATACACGCATAATTGACGGCTTTCCTTTATCAACTTCTAGCCTAGATGCATTTTGCTTTCACACAGTTGATCCGATGATATCGAATAACTATGTGTATGTGTTTAATCAAATAGATATAAAGCACACTCTATTCAGCTAAATCCTATCCTATTTTACGAGGTGATTTTGAAATGTTCAAATATTTTCTTCTCATGGGTATCTACTTTCTCTTATAATTTGAGAAGTATTAAACATAAAATTATTGTTTGAGTCGATATTATAGAAGATTTATTTCACGATCACTAGTACACCCTAAGTCTTTCCACAAACAAATTTAATTTAGAATTGCATCATGATTTATGAAATCGTTAAGTGCTTTAATTTGTTGATTACGGAAACATGGAACTTAGATACTAGTAATCAGTTATAAAACTTATGTTGTATATTATATAGATCATTTCTTTATCTAAACTACGTACGGTTAATGGTCAATAACTTTGCCAGTAGAATGTATAAATATGAAAAGACACTGAAAACAGAGAATTATAAAATACAGGTGTATACTACACTTATCAATTACATAAAATTATATACTTATATGGAGTTATTTCTTTTGAAAAAGACAGGTCATTCTTTTGAAGAAACAACCTGGACGATACCAAGTTTCAATAAAATAAGCTTCAAGGCATAAAATAATGACCTGCGTCGGGTTATTATTTACCTTGATTAAAATGCAAACTACAGAGTACTTAAACATATAATGCGTGTGTTGTTGTCAATTGGGGTTTTACTGTATAATTTTCTATCTTTAAAGTTTAGGAAGAAACAATCCTTTCCTTCGTTTATTAGGCTGAAATAAATACCATTTACTCTATTAAATGACAAAATATTCCTATTTTCTATAGGGAAACAGCCAAGTTCTTCAAAAGAGGTGGTATAATACTTGATCATGATTCTCATTTTTTGAAGAAGGAAAATATATTGCCAAGCATAAGAGAGAAAACAAATACTCTGAAAAATTCGTTAAAAATTGTTGAAAGAATATTTACTTTTCCGTGATAAAGATGTCGTGTGTAACAAGAGAAAAAAAAAGTAGCATTGCTTTATATAGCTCATATGATAAATTACTTACAAATTGACTTGTATTTTTCATAAAAATGAGCCGTAGGGCGTGTTTAATACCTAAACGCTTAGGAAAAGAATATCTCACTTTAATGTGATCGATAAAATAGGATAAAATTCCTGAAAATCTTTGCAGAAAATAATACTTTTGACGGTATATAAGTAAGATCATGCACATGCTAAGGTTTTTCTTGTCGTAAAACACATCTCGTGGTGTCAGGGTTGCCCAAAAAAGACCTCCCTACGGTCGGTCTTTCATTTGATCAATCCTGAGACCCATTGGTGTGCTATACGACAAGAAAAACTTTAAAATATGCATTGTCTAGAACATGTTTATTGTGTACCAAGGATCAAGTTTTCGACTAAACTAGCTAAAACAGTTAAAGGCTGTCCTGAATAAGACAATCTCATAGTGGTTTTTTTTTTTTAACAAAAAAACAAATGGTTTTACCTAGATACCAATACTATAACTGTTCCAAGGGTCTGTTTGCTAAGACCATTACTTTAGGGGAAGCATATTAAATCGGTTCTTGTACATACAGCGTTCGAGTTTTGGGTCGAATTTATCTAGTTTATGATGTTTGACTTACTATCATATGGAAAAAATAACACTCCTAAACTTAGGATATCTCCCACCCGTAAGCTCGGTCGTAGCGTTGGTTTTGTTACTTAAGAAGGATTATGGAGCATTAAGTCATTGGTGGATCAAGGATTTTCAAAAACAACGTGGGACGCACCGACATAATTTGAAAAAAGAAGGCGAAGTCAAAAAGTATATGCAATACAAATATTCAACAATTTGTTCGCTCCTAAGTTGGAACCGATCCCTTTCAATTTATGAAAAAAAAATCCTTGATGCACTTATTAACACCCTTTTCTACAATTGGTTTAATGTAACTCCCCATACCCATCATTTATGTCTTGAATAAAAAAAATACTTACTTGAACTGTTGAGTATGCAGCGTTGTGTAATTACTTCCAGGAAGCCTAAACAATTTGGGAATTCCCAGTTACGTACGCATAGTCATAATATATAAAAATATCGTATATTCATGACTGTTATTTCATTTTGACAAAACAAAATAGTGAGGAAATTAAACTATAAAACACGTTTGTCTATTTGCGATAACATCCACTTGTTCCCTTATTGAGGATTTCTTTTATTCAATTTTCAGTTCTCTGCTGCACACTGATGATTTTGTTTCAAAACAAACAATTTGATTTTAAACTGTTCTCCTTTTTGACCTTGTAATTTGAGTATATAGTTTGTTGTCCGAGGTATTTAAATATATAATAACAAACTTGAGAAGTATTTAACATAAACATATTGTAAATTATATCGGTATTGGTTCATTATTACAATATAATATAAAATTGCATCCCACAAATTATTTTAAAGAACATCAATATGAATTAATAAAACGTTTAGTGCATTTGAAGACTGAAAACAGGGAAATTAATCAATAAATTTTAATACTAAGATGTTGACGTATTTAACGATATCTTCTTGATACATAATAAAATACATGCTTTAAAGTTCCACTCTTTTTTATTCAAATGTAATGTATATAAGGCAGGATAGCTCTGCAACTTCGACTTAATCAATTCATTAATATCTGCACATTTAATATGTTCAGAGAAATATAAGTACTGGATCAAATGAACTATAATTTGAGTTTTTTTTAAAAAGCATCAGTTGTGACAACTAAACTCATTATACAATAAAGCTTGTCTTACAGATACTAATACTTAATGACAAAATAAGCGATAGAATGGAAATATGATAAACTGGACTTCTCTGAATACTTCAGTAGTTATTTGTCGCTGCTCTACGATGGCTATTTTGAAATAGCAAATGAAAGAACGAAGTTTTTCATTCGGATTTCCACGTAATCAAAGATTTAAATAGGTTATCAAACAATAAATTTGAATTTAGGCTCATTTACAACGCAAAGCCGAGTTGGCCAGGAACCGAGGCAACTCGAAGAATATATTAATAATGCGCTCAATATGTCGTCACCCGTCAGCAATAAAGACAGAAATTGCCTTTAAAAAATCAGATATGGAAGTCACAATTCATATCTTTAGATTGGGTTAAATTTTGCTTCAGTAAATTGTTAATTTTATATTTTAACAGTACCTACGACGACATTTCCTTGAAAGCTGCATCATCTGGCCTAAATGTCAACAGACCAAACGCATGTCTGGCGTAACAAATTATAATCCTGGTATCTTTAATGATTTTCTACATGTACAGTTGATTTAAGCTAAAAGTAATAAACTATGACATAAAAACAAAGGTTTCTTGTAAAGGACATAGGGGCGTATATATTTACCATCATCGCTCACAGAAACTTTTGATTCAGTTATTTTGTCAATTGTAAGCTCTGTATGAGAATAAAGTCGTTCTTACTGTTGTATTCTTGAAGAGCTGATAACTAACTGTGTCTTGACTGCCGGTCATATAATGCATTTGGGGAATTCCAGTAAACTTCAAAATCTCAGTGTAAACAGAGAGTGCAAACATTTACTTTTATTAAATCAGTGATCTCACAAAGAAATTCTAGTATATAAGATAATGTTATTAATCTTAAGTGTTTTGTGTGTTTCTTATACAGTTAACAATCACATAAATAAACACCAAGTCATATTTTACTTAGTAAAAGTGGGTTAAATTATACCAGCAAATCATCAGCGATTATTATTGGTTTTACCTGAAACTTTATGCATAGTAGACCAGTTTTAACTTTATTGTATATATTTTTGAATCTACTTTATATAACAAAAGAAAAAACAAAAACAAAACAAACGAGGATCATAATTATTCAACAACTATCTTTATTTAAGTCAAAACGGAATAATGTCAATGTCTAAACTTTGTTTATTTACTTAAATTTTTTGGAAAACTTCAGGACGCAAATAAAGTTTTCTCATAATTTTTCACAGGCGAATGAGGCAAATGGAATGCTTGATTCCTGGTGCCGGTGGATCCTGTGATGCAATTCAAACACAAAGGGTTTTTACAGTGTTGTTTCTATTTCATTTATTCTTGTATTTATATTACCTGGGACTATTACATATTATGTCCCAGTATTTACTTAATTTTTACTTTAATATCGAGAAAATGTATATAAATCTACTATATACGGTATGTTCTGCCAACGACAAAAACTTTTTTTGTTGACGTCATTGTTCAATTTAAAATTTACTATCTACTACACCTTCTTTGTTGCAGTCTTTTTTATATTAATTTGTATGTTTGTGAATTTTACAGTCAGTTGTGCTGTATGTCTGTGATATATGTTTATACAGTTTTGGCTGCTGAATCCCAATTATTGTCACATTTACCTGATATGTCCGATTGTGTTGCCACTGGCAATTTTGTCAAAATAACGGAACTACAATCAACTGTCATACAAGTGGGCGGTTAAGCTAGTTACAAGACCAGGTTTAACCCACCATTATCTTCGGAAAATTCCTGTACCAAGTCAGGAATATGGTAGTTGTTTTGCACTTGTTCCGTTGATTGATGGCGTTTGATTTTGTCAGTTTTTATGGACTTCTCCTTTTTAAATTTGCCTTTAAGTTCGGTATTTTTGTTATACTTTTTCAATATATCTCAACTTATATATTCGTCCACCCTTTTTTTCTTGACCCCATCAAATTGAAGAAAACCAACCATAAGATGACATCATCTATACGTTGATGTTTTTATGCAGACGACATTGAATTGTACCAAACACTGCATGGATTTCTGACGTTATCACATGGTTATCGTAATAAAATTAAATCGGACATGGAAAAACGGACTATATTGGAACTGATGGTATTGTTCTATTTACACAGATAACAGTGCAGAATCTAACAGTGAGATTTTTTTCTGGATGGAAGGCTGCAAGACGGAATTGCTCCTGTTTAGAAAAGGTTTATGGATCTGTAATATTATCCATCTGCACATCATTGTATATACACAAAAAAATGTTCAATTGCTTTTTTTTCAAAAAATCTTTCACCTATAAATTGATATTTGCCCTTTTGGTTCTTATGGATAGTTGTCTCATTGGTAATCATATCACATTTTATATATTTCTATAACACGCAAACACACTTGCAAGTCATGAAAATTTTCTTTATCATATCAATTTTGGTAGTACAATTTTTTGTGAAAAGATCCGCTCCTTTATGCTGACGACCGTTATGTTTTTTAAATAATATAATAATTGCCCATAGAAATAAGAAGATGTGGTATGAGTGCCAATGAGACAACTCTCTATCCAAGTCACAATGTGTAAAAAGTAAACAATTATAGTCAAAGTACAGCCTTCAACACGGAGCCTTGGCTCACACCGAACAGCAAGATATAAAGGGCCCCAAAATGACTAGTGTAAAACAATTCAAAGAGGAAAACCAACGATCTAATCTATGTAAAAAACGAGAAACGAGAAACACTTATGAACAACATTAACAAACGACAACCACTGAAACAGGTTCCTGACATAGGGCAGGTGCAAACAAATGCAGCGGGTTTAAACGTTTTAACAGGCGCCAACCTTCACCCTAACCTGAAATAGTAGTGTAACCTTACAACATAGAAAGACACACTATAAAATATCAATTGAAATGGATTAACTCAATCAAAAAGAAATATTAACAAAAACAAGTAAACATACACGAAACGAATAAATTTGATCTATGACACAATATAAATACAATATCAAATAAAAAAGGGGGAATGTAAAACAATGTCAAAAAGACAAGTATAACCTTGGACAATGTGGTGTTAAATAAAATAACGTACACAGGTAAATTTAAATATAATAATTTTGTTGTTAGTACGGAGATATTTTTTACAAAAATAAATAAATTTGTTGGTCATAGTTCGAGAACATGTATGTACAAATTTATTCTCATGACTGACTAGTTTTTATCAAAGGTTATTTGCAAAACAGTTTATGCAGTTCTTTAATAGTCTTCTACTGAATGAATTATTACACAATGAATTGATGTAAAAAGTTACATTCAATGTTCACCATAATTCAGAATGATTGAATTAAATAATATACATGGTTACCTTGAGACTCAGTATCCTGATATATATTTGAAGATTTGATCAAGTGTATGTTCATGTAAAGAGAAAAATAAAAAAGATCAAATATTAAAAAGATCAATAGCAGCCGTCTTGAACTTGCAGTGAGGCTAGAATGTTGGCTCTCTGTTAAAGGCCTCACTGTGACTTTGAATAAAAGCGCCTGTCTTTTGCTTTTTTGTGTGTGCAGGGAGCGATTAATTAAAGACACTCAATGTCTTCTAATCTCTAATCCAACCCCTCCGATTCTGGTTGTTCTTCGTCCCAATACAAAAATTCCTGCTGGCCATATTGTAACCAGGAACGTTAACATTGTAAACAATGATAATTGTTAGCCAAAGGCTCAAAATAGCGAATCGCATGAGCTATCAAGTAGAAAAAGAACTTCGGGTTATTAAAGGATCCAGTTCAGAACTGTTCCAGTATTTGGGTAAAAGGCAGGCCATTTGTATACCTACATCATTTTATAAAGAGAAGTTTTAAAAAAAATCGAATCAAGTATCATTATATCTTTGATATTGGCATAAAAAAGGATGAAAATATAGCTTGTTTATTTTGGTTACCAGAACTTCACAATATCATTATCAAGAATATATAGCAGACTCATTTAGAGGTTCAACTATACACCTTTCTTAAATTCTAATAACCATTCTTGGTATGGAAAAAGATGGCCTTCCAAAATATTGAAATGCGGTATACTCAACCAGCAGTGTTAATTAGACGTTGATTCTTAAAAATTCAATAATCTCAAAACACAATCATTATCATTTTGTAATAATGTCAACACTTGTTCTACACATAACACTGCTCTTTCTCATGCCCAAATGATAGAATCGACTACATCAACCCATTAAACAATGTTTTTTTTTTACTAAAATGGAAATGTTGATTTTTTAATTTGTTAATAACCACACTGATCCTTGAATTGACATATGTGGACGACTTCAACTATAATCTATGACAAATCTGAATATCAGTTGCCCCATTAACAACTTTCCATTTATGGCTAATAACATACTACCTGCTCCATCATGTGTTGTTCACATATCTCATTTGAAATTTTATGGCATGCATGATCATATTATAAATACTTCATTATCAGGAGTGATTTAATAAGGCAGAACTTGTTCACCAGGGTTATGAGGAAGAACGACACTGCAATAATTTTATGGTCATCATCACAAATAGAATGTGTGTGTTACTCAACTAACACTAGAGGTATGTGTTTGCTGTCTTAATAAACCTGATTTGTAAATGTTTTAATTCTGACCTCTTCCGTCATGACATTTTGACTGAGTCTAGATTCGCATGGTTAGAGATGCTATTGATGTTTACATAGAAGGAGATGCTTATCCTGTCAAAGCATCCAGTCTTGTTCCTGTAGGACCTCATAAAAGAGGGACGAAAGATTCCCTAATCCTTTTCACTTGATGAGTATAACCTGGTTCAACTCAATGGTTTCACTTCAAAGGCATGTAACAATTGAGACAGCCAATCAGATGTTCCAATAATGATTGGTTAAAGATTTTCCATATTATTGGTGGGTTGACACATTAAAAAAACAGTATATCTTTCATATACTAATAAGGTCCTTTCAACAAAACAGATAATCTATCAATTAACAATATACAAATTAATAACAATAAAAATATAGTTAAGCTTAAGACAGACATAATTAACATAAACATTCAAATACTGTAAATTCAGAAATTATTGAGTGCATTTGTTATTGTGATTTTTACAGAATAGACAGAAATGAGACTTTAATTATTGCGACTTCAGGCAAATCTGAATACAGATATATGTATCGTATATCAGAATGTGAGTTCTTAGTATTGTGATACTCACCCAGTCACATTATTCGCGTTAATAAAAATCCGCAATAGTTTCTGAATTTAAAGTACATTGAAGCAAAAACATTAAACATACAACTGACCACTGGATGATGATGAAAGACTTTGACATGACTTTAACAAGATATCTTTAAAATTTCAGTCTACTATAAAATAAATATGACTGAAATTGAGCAACCATACGAACATAGTATATCCATGCAGTGAAATAATGAGCTGATATATGACCATTAAAACGGTGAATTAAGGCATGGTGCTAAAAAAATATGCATCATCAAAAATAAAGGGATATATACATGAACTCAAGGGTTTGTTATCCATTGCAGAAAACAAAGCATTGTCCAAAAGGAGTTTTCTAACATGAGAAACTAGAGGCTCTCAAGAGCCTGTGTCGCTCACCTGTATTTACTGATGCTTTGGAAATCATGTAAAATAAGGTTAAAATTATAATTAATAGTATTAGATATCAGATATTATAATGATATCTAAGATAATAACAAATAAACAGCTGCGCCATGAGCGTATGATACGCCCGTCGTCTTGTGTGTGAATGTTTATGCAATAAGCATAAATAGTTTCTGACATACGGCGTGACATGCGAAAACCCCCTTTTTTTTTTTACAAAAAACTCCATATCTATAAAATAAAATTTTGAATCAAAACCAAAAAGTATACAGATCTTTAGATTAATATAACTAAGAAGTGTGTAAAATTTTAAGCAATAATCATAAATCGTTTTTGAGATACGGCGCGACATGTGAAAACACCCCTTTTAAACAAAAAACTCAATATCTATAAAATAAAATTTTGAATCAAAACCAAAAAGTATACAGATCTTTAGATTAATATAACTAAGAAGTGTGTAAAATTTTAAGCAATAACCATAAATCGTTTTTGAGATACGGCACGACATGTGAAAACACCCCTTTAAAAAAAAAAAAATCAATATCTCAAAAATAAAATTTTGAATCAAAACCAAAAAGTATACAGATCTTTAGATTAATATAACTAAGAAGTGTGTAAAATTTTAAGCAATAATCATAAATCATTTTTGAGATATGGCGCGACATGTGAAAAACCCCTCCCCCTTTTTTTTACAAAATACTCAATAACTCAAAAATAAAATTTTGAATCAAAACCAAAAAGTATACAGATCTTAGGGTTAATATAACTAAGAAGTGTGTAAAGTTTTAAGCAATAATCATAAACTGTATTTGAGATACGGCGTGACATGTGAAAAACCCCTCCCCCTTTTTAACAAAATACTCAATAACTCAAAAATAAAATTTTGAATCATCACCAAAAAGTATACAGATCTTAAGATTAATATAACTAAGAATTGTGTAAAGTTTTAAGCAATAATCATAAATTGTTTTTGAGATACGGCGCGACAGGTGAAAAAAAACACACACCTGTTTTAGTTACTAAGTCCCGTAACTCAAAAAGTTTTAATCTTATTTTCACCAAAAAGTATACAGATCGTTTGACCATCATAAGAAACAACTATGTTAAGTTTCATGAAATTTGGATAAGTCATTCTCAAGTTACGGTGCGACATGTTTACGCCGGACAGACAGATGGACAGACAGACGGACAGACAGACGGACAGACAGACGGACAGACAGACGGACGGACGCCGGACATTTGTATAACATAATACGTCCCGTCAAAAATTTGACGGGCGTATAAAAACAGCAAAATTTCTGTAAAATTACTAACTCAGGGGCAGCAACCAAACAACGGGTTGTTGGATTCGTCTGAAAATTTCAGGGCAGATAAATCTAAATCTGATGAACATTTTTGCTACCTGTCAGATTTGCTCTAAATGCTTTAGTTTCAGAGATATAAACCAAAAACTGCATTTTACCCCCCATGTTCTATTTTCAACCAAATCAGCCATGATGGTTGGAAGGCGGGGTCATCGGACAAAGTTTTAAACTAGATACCCTAATAATGATTATGGCCAAGTATGGTTAAATTTGTCTCAGTAGTTTCAGAGAAGAAGATTTTTGTAGCAGATTACAAAAATTTACGAAAAATTGTTAAAAATTGACTATGAAGGGCAATAACTCCTAAAGGGGTCGACTGACGATTTTGGTTGATTGGCGGGGTCATCGGAATCATTTTTTAAACTAAATACCCTAATGATGATTGTGGCCAAGTTTGGTTAAATTTGGCCCAGTGGTTTCAGAGGAGAAGATTTTTGTAAAAAGCTAACGACGACGGACATGGACGACAACGACGACGGACATCGGACGACGGACGCCAAGTGATGAGAAAAGCTCACTTGGCCCTTTGGGCAAGGTGAGCTAAAAATGTTTAAAGGGGCATTTCAAAAGTGATCGTCCAAATATCCTATGGTCAAATAAGACCACCAAAATAAAAATGTGTTGAAGTAAGGTCCAAGAATTCAGGCATTTATTGCAAATTCATGCAGCAGGGATATTAAAGAATTTAAAAAATACATTGTATGTCTTAACAGTGGGAAAATACAATGACCTGTAGCTGTTTATATCATTGACCTTTGGTCTCTAGTTGACAGTTGTTTCATTGGCAAACATTCTACATATCCTTATATTATATGGTATACCTAAGTACAACAAAAATCTGTAACTGCTGTATAAATGTATATTAAAGTGGCATAGTAGTTAATATGGACAGATCTCTATGTTTAGAACAGATATTGACTCGCTCTAACTTCTGAAAGATAAACATCTCAAACAGGCCTCTACAATAACTTTTTTTTCAACTTGTCCAGTAGGACAAGTACATACCAAAATTTACTTGTCCGAATGTAATTGTAACTTGTCCAAAAAAAATCTTAATAATAACCTTTTTTGGCATTTTAAGTTGATTCAAGGAACAAAATGAATTAAAACAACATAACAGAAGTTAGTTTTATATCTTTTGATATGCTTTTCAAAAATATGAGTTGAGAACAACTGAATCTAGTCATGTCACAGGACTTTAAGGTTCTAGTTTTCATCAATGCCATCAGACTCTGCACATGAGGCACCGTCTGATAGGCCTGTCAATGTACACTTATTGGATTTGTATCCTGTTTTTTAAGTTGAAAAAAGTTTATTCAAATGCAATCAATAAAAAAAGATGATGAGGTATGATTGCCAATGAGACAACTCTCTGCTAGAGACCAAATGACACAGAAATTAACAACTATAGGTCACTGTATTGCAAGTATTGTTTTTTTTTCTACATATGATCAAATATGATTTTGTGAATTTTATGGTAAATAATTTCTTCATTTTTATTTAAAAAATATTTTTGTTAAAAAATTACTGGTTTGATATTTATAATAAAGCAACAGAATCAAGGTAGGAAAGCGAGGTACTGATTTGTCTTGGTCCCGTACTGATTTGTCTTGGTCCCGAAATTTCTACTGCGTAGCCAAACTGTCTATTTATCATGTCTATTAAATATGTCTCCTACGGTGCCAAACTGTCTATTAAACTTGGAGCCGAATCGTTTCCAAGCTGGTGGCGAACTGTCTTGTAAAGTTATCTATCTAAAAAGCGCATCCCTTATTCGGATCAGTAAGACTGGTTTCCGATAATAGTATGTCTTTTACCTGTTAAAAAGTACCTGACAAAGAACCAATTTTAAATTATCGATTGCAAGTAAACATGTCAAATTAATACTTGTTTTTATTTTATTTTCTTGTTTTTTGTTTATAATTACTTTGTTCATCAAAGTTGGATTAAATTTATTTTATGCAGAATAATTTGACTTGTCCCATCGGACAAGCTTGATATAGCTTTTACTTGTCCGCCCTTTTTTTCTCTGGTACCGGACAATCGGACAAGCGTTATTGTCGAGCCCTGTCAAAAGAAAAAGAGGAATGTAGGAGTTTGAAAGTGATTGCTTTTCAGCATCATTTGATTAATACGTGCAATTCTAATGTCAGATATAAACCAGTATTTACCCTTCCTGTCAAACTATAATAAACATAACATCTAATACAAGTCGGTAATATATCTGACAGCATGTTACATAAACCATATTGATGAGGTTTTTCTGGTGGCAAGTCACAATAATAAATGCTGTAAGTCAAATTGATTCTTTCATTATATTGGTTGTGGTTGATGTTTACATATTAACTATTCACATCGATTCACTACATTCGATTGGTTGTCGTCTTGGTTTCCACAAATCTAAAATTCCAACTAAAGGTTTGCCTAAGTTGACTTTTGGCCCTTCATATCTCTGTTTTGTCTCTGTATTCACAACAAATACTTGAACTTCTAAATCTTTCTAAAATTGAAAAAAAAAACAAATAACTGCAAAAAAGATATATTTTGAGAGTAACCATCTATAAAATAAATAGTTGTTTTATCTTCCACTAGACAGTTCGCTGAAGGCTTTAATACTTTATTTTCACTGATAAAATCATCACAATGCACCCTCAATTAAGATTTTTTTTAACTATTCACAT
Organism: Mytilus californianus; assembly: GCF_021869535.1. NCBI lineage: Eukaryota > Metazoa > Mollusca > Bivalvia > Mytilida > Mytilidae > Mytilus > Mytilus californianus. Next base: position 21,052,823 of record NW_026262679.1, on the reverse strand, counting down.
TAACTTGTACCATAAGACATTTCAAACTTAACATATTATTTATACTAACATTAAGCTTAAGGTAACAGTTACATAAATAGGCAATCTCAATGAATTTTATGATATTTTCTATGCAACCAGAGTATATATAATTGGATATGAATGCTAAAAACAAATATATCAGAAACCTTTATACTTTCTCGATAAGTAGAACATTTAACACCTTGCAGATTTTTAAGGTTTATTAGGACCAGCTTTGGTTAAAATTATCCAAGAATGTTGAAGGCAATTTATTCTTTTAAATTGCAAACTGCATCCTAGGTTCATGTTGTGACTTGTAATTGATAAAGAGTAATACAAATTCTGGTTGCATTTGAATGAGATAAAAAGTAATGAGAAGCTGTTAAAGTAGAACTTTTTCTGCATAACTTGTTTAGCATCCTTTTCCAATATAGACCCTAAATGCTAGCTCTGTTTGCAATGACAACTTATCATTTGTTATTGGTACCATTTTTCTTATTTTTGATATGTAATTCCTATGAATAATAATAATAAGTTGGTATATTTAATAGCTTACTACAAAGTAGGGGTTATGCTCATTGTTAAAGGCCATATGTTGGCCAATAGTTATTTACATCCTCGTTCTTTGGTCTCTGGTAGACAGCAATTCTATTGGCAAAATACAACATCTCCTATTTTAAATGTATCTACCATTTTTAAAATTAACAAATCAAATGCACTGTTGTAAGATAATGTCATTTCTCAGAACCTTTATATGGTTGTTTTGTATTTCTTTTTATGATAATATAGACAATAGTGGTATCATTTTAAAACAACAGCAGTATACAATATTTTCAGTAAACTTTTCTCACTTAATAAACAGAAAAATTAAATATTGTTATACATACTGTTAATTTCTGCAAGTCTTGTAAAACTATCTTTGTCTTAGGTGGGTCATCATGAACCTGACTAACACTTCCAAATATTGATATTGTCTGTAAATAAATATAACTTTTCTATATAAATATACTGCCTCCAAATTATTTTAGCTTGTAAATGTGTTTTTAAACAAGATATAATTCATTTCAAATTTAGTGCAGAGATATGTTAATTCCTCTGAGTTTTGGTTGACAGTCAGATCATCTGTTTATAATGAACCAAACATGTGTCGTTGGGTTGCTGTTACATCATTAAGGTATAGTCCACATATCCTTTTTATAACTACCAATCAACAATTCTGACTCATTTTCCTTAACAAAATATCTTTGACAAAAAACATTAAATTTATTAGATATTGTTAGCATTTAGCTCGTTTAGGAATTTGGATATCAATTAAAGCATTTAGCTCGTTTGTAGTGTGAAATATGATATTCATTTCCGCAAGGAAAAAAGCTATTTATCCGTTGCTTTAAAATAAGTACTGTGGTGATTAATATTTGTCTATACACCACTTACAATAGTCAGCCATACCTAAAAACAAATCCCCACCTAGAATGACAGATCAAGGTTTGATGTAAAAGATACCAAATCCACTAAGGTTAAGTGATGATTTACAAATACTGAGGACAAAAAGTGGACAAAAACAAATGCAAAATATCAGGACATACCCACAAAAACACATCTTTGCTAGCCAAGTGTTACGATCCAGTCCGAGAGGAGGGGAACAAAACAAATCAAAAATATTTTCAAAACACAGTACTTGTGATCATCTTGATTTGCAGTCATAATTATCAATCTTATCTTATAAATTAGACAATTTAGGGTAATTTTACCAATATTTGATGCAATATAGCTTCAATAATTGTGTTAACTACAATTTCAGCAAAACATGATAAATCTTGTAATAAGTTAACAACTGTCCCTGCTAATTAACTTTTTTGTTTTATTATCGAAGTTTATTGAATGTTACCTTAATAAACAATCAACACAGACTTGTGGAGCACGTGAAAATAAGTGAAATTAGACATTCAATAGCAATGTATAATTTGTTTAAAATATATTTTCCATGCGTTTCTATTTGTTAATTAAACTTTGTCTTAACAGTTAAATGATTCTGTGTATTAAATTGTTCTTTCAGAATCAATTAACACTTTTTATCTTTTAGTGCAGGTTTGTTTACATTCCTTTCATCATGGTTTCCCCTCCCATTTGCGCAGTGTAGTTGCAGAAGTTCTATCGAAAGGTATTGTGATTAAGGTCAATGCATACGGAAAAGCTATCAATGAATTAGCCTACAGGACAACAATATTTCAATAGCAGAGCATTTCTGAAGATTTTGAAAAGATAAAGGATTTTCTTTTAAAAGGAAGTTCATGTACATGTGTTTTATATTAAAACTTAACCATTCAAGTGTACAAAACATATAACTTTAAATTCAGCTTTTGACACCCAAGTCTGATATTATTTGTTTGTTTTGTACAGTTTTTAATTTGTGTATTTACATGATATTCTCTGTGGAGTATTCTATTGTTCACATATTTATTGTCCAATATTACAAATAAATAACCACCACAAGAGATAAGTTATGTATGACGGAGGTAAAAAGCTGGTCCATTATATCTGTAAAGTTGACACTGAATGTGATGATTAACTGAAGGTTTGAAAACACTTTAAGTTTTCCCTGTGTGAAAGATAAATAGAGGATAGCGTGCAAATTTATTCTTTTTTTCTAAATGAAATTCAATTGAACTTCCTAATATGGTGTTGACAGGTGTTGAAGAAAATATTTAGAGATGAAACAATCTAATATAGTCAATAATTTGTTAATCACACTATTATAAGCATTAGTTAAGCACTTTACACCTTACCAGAACAACCTGAAACAGCAATTGTTAGTCTCAATTTGTTCTTAAATCAATTATTCATGTAGACATCTTTTAATGCCTTCTCCCCTACTCTACACACATACAACTTTATATGAATTAAAGGAGATGTAGGGTGCACATCAATGAGACAACAACCCAACAACACAAAAGACATCTAATATAACAGTACCCAAATTGAGGGGGGGTCGGAGGGGTCCTGATCCCGAAATCCCGGGCTTAAAAACATGTAATCCCGAGGTCCCAAAATTTAAAGAAATTTAAATCCCGGCATCCCGAAATTCGAAAAAAGAATTCCCGAATCCCGAAAGGATCAATCCCGAAATCCCGAGCTTAAAAACACCCGATCCCGGAGTCCCGATAAAGGTCCGACCCCCCCTCCAAATTGCATCTTATTGGTTTTCTTCTGAGAGACTAAACAATTTGTATTTTTATGATTTTGTTATGCGTTGTCTACAAAAAGTTGACTTTTAAAGATGCGAAATTAAAATATGTCACAGACATCCATTTCATACAAAATGCATAACAAGTGCATGAACTATTGTCAAATTGTTAAGAAAAAATTGAGAAATAAAACAAAACATCAGTTATTCAATTTTTACGAAAGTGTAGAGTTCATCATGGGTGCAATTTAGGTGATCCTCATTACAGAATCTTGGGTCGTTTGGAGATTGGTTCAAACCAATTTTTCCATTTTTTAGTATGAATTCAAAATTAAATTTATGGAACTATCTAGTAAATAAGGATATATCTACAGAATGGAAAGTTTTGTCTGTTTCTTAAATAAATAAACTGTCAAAATCAGTGCAAACTGGGTTCTCTCACATTAGAATACAACATACAGTCTTCAGCAATAGACAGGGTTTTATATAATATGTAAAAAAAAAAGACAAAAATACCAAAGGGATATTCAAACTCATAAGTTGTAAACAAACTGACAATGCTATGGCAGAGAATTAAAAACAACGAAAAGACAAGGTTAACCAAAACACTTAAATTGCATAAAATTTTCTATCTCTAACCAATTCACTTATGTCAAAACCTGATCTCTGGGATTTAAATGGCTTGACGAGTTTATCTGCCAATACACTTGTTATCAAATTTTCGTTAACTGACCACTGTATTGATTTATGACATTCTTTTCCCATGAGTGTCTACCTAAGATGATCTTTCATCATCATAATAAATAATTAGCGACACATATTCATAGATTAGGAAAAATTATTTTAAATGTTTTATAATCATTTAACTGTAATCAAACATTAATAAGCTTGTTTGTGCATAAAGTGAGGATTGAGCGATCAAATCCTTTGCATTTTCTTTCAGAAGAAGATCGAAACCGAAGAAAATGAAATCCAAATTTTCTCAAATCACTTGTATATGAGAATGAACAATTTGTTAACTTAAAAATCAAAACCACAAGAAAAATATTGTTCCTGTACAAAGAAATTACGAAGACAAAAAACATATGATTTTATTATAATAATAAAAGACCATTACATACAGATTCAGCAATCTTAGACCATAATATTGATCCCCTACCCATATTCCTCTATAGATTTATTTTAGCCTTACCAAGCTAAGCAAGAGTTGTATCCCTTGGACTATCAAACTTCCAACTTATTCGTGAGAATCGAACTACGAGTATCTCAAAGTATATTTCTGGTCCGACTGACTTCGAGATAACGAGTGTCGACTGTATTTGAAATCTAATTTTTGCATATACTTTCCACTTACTCCACATAGACGTCTTTTAACATCTCTGGTTATAAAAATACGAACCTCTATTAAGATATACATAATTTGATGAGGATATTGCAAGGTTGTGTTTAGGTGCTTTTGTTTTTTAATAAATGGGGAATGTGTCCATCGGACACAGATGATGCCCCCGCTTGCATATCATTTAAAGTTATAAAGGGACATAACTGAAGAACGGTATAAGTGATGCTACCCAAATTTGTACTTGATCTGAGTGTTGTGGTAATAAGTATTGTGTATAAGTTTCATAACATTTGGTTGAGGCAACCTTAAGTTTACTAAGAGAACAGAAATGAAAAATTCAGCAATTTTTCCATTTGTAAAGGAGCATAACTCTAGAACAGTAAAAGTGACACCACCAAAATTCAAACTTGATCTGTATTTTGTGGTAATAAGCATTGTGTATAAGTTTCATTACATTTGGTTGAGGTAAACTTAAGTTGTAGAACTGAAACGAAAAATTCAGCAATTTTTCCATTTGTAAATGGGCATAACTCTTGAACGGTGAAAGTGACACCACCAAAATTCAAACTCGATCTGTGTTTTGCGGTAATTAGCATTGTGTATAAGTTTGAGAACATTTAATTGAGGCAAACTAAAGTTTGAGTACGGAAACCAACTTTGGGACGTACAGACGGACGGACATACAGACGGACAAGGGTAAAGCTTAATGCCACCTCCGCTACGGCGGGGGCATAAAAAGAGCTACCATGACTGGTATCCATGTCTTTTGTTAATAATAATTGGTACACACTAATCTGTTACAGCTATTTCAACCACCTTATGTTTTGTAATTCATAAAAATATTTAATTATTCTTTTTTTTTTTTTTTAATTTAAGGGATAACTGTATTGTATTTGAAGCTTGGCCTACGTTAAAAGAGGGTTTTACTGTTGCAAATTGAGTTTACACAGCAAAGCTGGAAAACGGCTATTTGCGACAGTAAAACCAAGTTTTACGTAGGCCAAGCTTCAAATACAATATGGTTATCTCTATTCTAATGCAAAATCAACTAATCAGTCAATATCAGTCTTTATTTCAGTGTAAAATTTCATAAAACGAACATTCCATGAAATGATGTTATTGTCTTTAGTAACTAAACAAAGTGACATTACATGTATGCTTCCATCTTCAAATGTAAAATCCGGGTGTTTTCAGTCTTTTTGTATGCCTCAGAATGTAATAAAATTCGACAAAAGGAACACTTTTAGGCGAAAAATGTGAGTTTTTTTATTTATTATTGAGGAAATAACAGGTCAATACATTCCAGAATTAAAAATGTAGGCTTCCCATTGTTCAGGACAGGTAGAGGATTTTACACTTGTTGTCATCCAATCAAAATCATTGATACAAAATGATTGCATTAGAATTAAAAATTGTCCAAGCAGAATAACTGCAACATCATCAGCATAAATATAACATTTTTGGTAAAGAACAAACTAATAATCATTCCTATTAAGTTTGGAAATATTAGGAGTTAAAGTTCCAGAGAAGAAATTTGAAAATTTCACAAATTAAAACCAAAAATTGTTTTAAAAATCAAAACTGCCTCATGTATGCTGACCTATAAACTCAAAATGAGGAATACTGGTATTTTTAAAGGGTAGCTCAATCAACATTCCTGTTGGAAACAATTTGGCCATATAGTTCAACAGGAGATCTTTAAAATTGACCTTTCAGAATTAAGAATTGTCTCTGAAGTGTATGATTTTGTTCATTTGGTAAAAAATAAAAGCTCTGGCACAAGTTCCAAGTGGCATTCCTATGCTGGCATATATAAGTCAGGAATGGAAACAAAAATTCTTAATTTCTGTCTCATTTGGCATAAATTTGGCTATTACATGGCATTTCAGTTATTTTCCAATGGAGATTGACGTAATTGCAAAACAAGTGTGTAGATAAGGTTAATCATTAGTGATTATATGATATATCACTACCAAGATTTCCAAAATGTGATCAGCAAGACGATACGACATTATTTATATAAGATAATGATTAATTTACCTTGGGTAAATGAGCAATACATCCTAAATGATACTTTAAGGATTTTCCCATTGTCATTGGCATAACTGTGCAGAATATTGTCAGCATGTTAGAGAATTCTGTCTGAAACTCTAACAAAACTTTTCCATTTATTGCAGGAATTTCTATCTCTTTTGATCGAGGCTTTTCTAAAAAAAAAGGTTTATAATCATGTAATTAATTCTATCAAATACAATTAAAAAAATAATATACTTGAATAGAATATTATTTTATTCTATACATGTATGTTAATGCTTGTTTCACTATGTGTCCGAAATACCGAAAATATAAATTTCTGGTGAGTTTAACCTTGTATTTTTACATAATCATTCTTTCAGGGAAGTTACTGAATTATGATTTAATAGTTGTCATCTCTTTGTAAGTTTTATGGTCACCATAATCATTGTGACTTGATGGACCATTACAGAATATCTATGTCATAGTCTACTATCATATGGTTTCAATTATCATAGTCATAATCCTGTACTCCTTACCGGTCACAATACCCATTACTCTTTAAAAATAAATATTCAACATTTTAAATGAGAAACAGAGTGGCACCAATAAATTAACAGGAAGTGCTTACTCTTCTCCATCACTTGGTTTAACTCCTGTCCTTTTTTAACTAATATTTTTAATTGCCCAGAGATTCCTCATATTTTTTTCACAGTACAGCATTTTAATTATAAGCTTTTTTACATGTTCTTTCATAGAAATCATTTTCTTTGGCCAGCAAAGATCTAGGCTGAAAACAGTTAGACAAACCATGAACATTGTTCCACAATAACGTTCGCTGGTTGTAAGCTCTTGTATGGCTTTTTGTATAGATCCTGTCTGCCAGCGATCGTCTAAGTTGTAATAAGTTAAACTTACCATGAGCATTGTTCCACAATAACGTTCTCTGGTTGTAAGCTTTTGTATGGCCTTTTGTAGAGATCCTGTCTGCCAGCGATCGTCTAGGTTGTAATAAGTTAGACTTAATCTCTGGTATCTGAATGTGGTAATATTGAGATTCCTTTCCTATATCTGAAAAAAATAAATAGAGTATATTATATGGCTGTTTCAATATCACACCAGTATCAACCAGAAACAACTTCAACAATGGCCACTTTTTAGTAAAAATCATCATTCAAGGGGAATAATTCTATTAAGAGTTAACTGACAATTTCAGTCATGCAAACATATTTGTAGATCTTATCCTGCTGATAATTTTTTCCTTTTTATAGTTTCTTTCTATCATTTAGATCTTCTGATCATTTGTGCTATTAAAAGTTTCTATCTATCTATTACAGTTTTCAAGATAATAGGCGATAAAAATGGGGAAATTCATCATTATAGGGCAATAATTTCAATAAGCAGTCCACTATGATTTCAGTTATGTTGACCTATTTGTAAATCTTGCCTTGTTGATCATTTTTGCTTTTCAAAGTTTCTATCTATCTATTACAGTTTTAAAGATGTTAGGCAAAAATGGAAAAAATTTGTAAAATTGTCATTAAAGGGCAATAACTCTAATAAGTAGTTGACAGCAGATTTTGTCTATGTTGACTTATTTTTAGATCCTGTTGTGCTGATCATTTTTGCCATTTGAAGATTCTATCTTTCTATAATAGTTTTTAAAATATAAGGCATTAAAGCAAAAAATTGGTACAAATTGTCAATAAAGGGCAATAACCCTAATAGTCAGGGGCGTTACTTAAACAAGTAATTTTTGTTTTTAAAAAATATATAATTACTCAATAGTTATTTTAAATATCAATAGAAACATGGACTAAATGTAGTTTTCATGAATTTTTACATCATTTTATTACATAAAATTAAGAATGTATTAGATTTGAGAGGAGCATAGACATAAAGGGTTACTTAAAAAATAATGACAAAAATATTACTTGAATAAGTTATTTTATACATCTTTAAAAGAATTAGTAATTACACTTATTTAAGGAACATAATTTTACGTAATTGTTTTTGGTTACAAATTATAAATAACTTCAAGTCTTAAGTAATTCACAAGTTTCTATCTATTCATATCCGTCTACCTTCAAGATTTTTCTCCTATATGACATCATCTGACAGTTTTTATGTAAATTTGGCCCAGTAGTTTCGAGGGGAAGATTTTTGTAAAAGTTAATGGATGAACAGGACGACAACCAAGGACTTCAACAATAGATGCCAAGTGATGATAAAAGCTCACTTGGTCCTTCGGCCATCCATGACTGATAGCAATAGATGGTTGATACAGAAAGATTGTCACTGGTTATTTTATGTACACAATTTACTTGTATTAACTACTAGGTATATAACAAATCTAAATGTTGACTTCATAAAAAAGGTGGAATAAAGATGGCATAACTCAGTGTGTTCAGTTTAAAACAAATTTTAATTCAGCATGCATAGTTATTTTTCATTAAAAAAGATTAATTTTTCTTTTTATCAATGAAGACAACATAGCATTACCATGTTCACTGGTTATCATTATAATCCAAAATATCTGTCTGGATGGACAGGAAAATACACTGAGGGATAGAGGCACCATATATGTCAAATTTGTTCTGGATATACAGGCGATTGCATGGATGGCAAAACATACAGACAACTACATATATGTCACACTAGAAAGCATTTTCCACACCTTCTTTTCCTGTTTACACCTTCCCTTTCTAAGGACATGTAGAAGTTTAAAGCTTAGAAAATCTTTGAATCATACCTTCTTGTACACTTGTGAAAACATCTAAAACACTCATCTGTTTTGGCAAATATTTCTTCAAATATTTAACTAATATTCCATTATGAATATCTTCATAGGCATACATTCCTTTGCTCCTATAAAGAAAATAAATATTAATATTCATCATATAAATGACTAAAACATGTAATGTTTAGTCCAGTGAATATAATTTATTCAGGTGTATATGCTATATTATTCAAAATCCATTTCATTTAGAGAACCCTACTAAAATTATACCAATATGGAATAATATCATTTATATCATTTTTTCTTAAAATGACATAAAAACAAATTAAGTTCCATATTTGACTATGATTTGAAACCTGAAAATTTCAAACCCTTTCCTAATGACATGTTTTGTTTCATATCTGTTGACTATTGGCCAATACAGAAACACCTAATTTAAAATACTGTAAAATTTGTTGCTGTAAATCAAATAGATTTCATACATATTTAAACAATATACAGAGAAAAAAACTGATCTTGTACCATGAACAAAGTAAATCTGTTTCAGAATTTCAATTTAGTAAAAATAAAATGCTTCGCTGCACGCAGCTTGATACGACAGCAGAGGTCGAACCCTGAACAGTTGGGGCAAGTATGGACACAACATTCAAGCTTGATACAGCTCTGAATTTGGATTGTGATTAAATATTTGACACAGCATAGGTTTCTGACACAGAAAGAATGTGGTCTAAGAACTTGAATTTTTTTAATTTACCTATTATGGTCCAATGTCCAAAATCAAAATACATGGTTAGATTCAGCATATCAAAGAACCCCATATATTCAATTTTTGTTGAAATCAAACAAAGTTTAATTTTGGACCCCAACTTGGACAAACTTGAAAACTGGGCCCATAATCAAAAATCTAAACACATGTTTAGATTCAGCAGATCAAAGAATCCCAAGAATTCAATTTTTGTTAAAATCAAACTAAGTTTAATTTTGGACCCTTTGGACCTTAATGTAGACCAATTTAAAAAACCGGACCCAAAATTAAAAATCTAAATACACGGTTAGATTTGGAATATCAAAGAACCCCAATAATTCAATTTTTGATGAAATCAAACGAAGTTTAATTTTGGACCCTTTTGACCTCAATATGAACCAATTTGATAGCGGGGCCCACGAATAAAAAATCTAAATACATGGTTAGATTCAGCATATCAAAGAACCCCATATATTCAATTTTTGTTGAAATCAAAAAAATTTTAATTTTGGACCCCAACTTAGACCAACTTGAAAACTGGGCCCATAATCAAAAATATAAACACATGTTTAGATTCAGCATATCAAAGAACCCCAAGAACTCAATTTTTGTTAAAATCAAACTAAGTTTAATTTTGGACCCTTTGGACCTTAATGTAGACCAATTTAAAAAACAAGACCCAAAATTAAAAATCTAAATACACGGTTAGATTTGGCATATCAAAGAACACCAATAATTCAATTTTTGATGAAATCAAACAAAGTTTAATTTTGGACCCTTTTGACATCAATAAGAACCAATTTGATAGCGGGCCTACAAATAAAAAATCTAAATACATGGTTAGATTCAGCATATCAAAGAACCCCACATATTCAATTTTTGTTGAAATCAAACAAAGTTTAATTTTGGACCCCAATTTGGACCAACTTGAAAACTGGGCCAAAAAACTAAAATCTAAATCCATGTTTAGATTCAGCATATCAAAGAACCCCACATATTCAATTTTTGTTGAAATCAAACAAAGTTTAATTTTGGACCCCAATTTGGACCAACTTGAAAACTGGGCCAAAAAACTAAAATCTAAATCCATGTTTAGATTCAGCATATCAAAGAACCCCATATATTCAATTTTTGTTGAAATCAAACAAAGTTTAATTTTGGACCCCAACTTGGACCAACTTGAAAACTGGGCCCATAATCAAAAATCTAAACACATGTTTAGATTCAGCATATCAAAGAACCCCAAGAATTTAATTTTTGTTAAAATCAAACTAAGTTTAATTTTGGACCCTTTGGACCTTAATGTAGACCAATTTAAAAAACAGGACCCAAAATTAAAAATCTAAATACACGGTTAGATTTGGCATATCAAAGAACACCAATAATTCAATTTTTGATGAAATCAAACGAAGTTTAATTTTGGACGCTTTTGACCTCAATATGAACCAATTTGATAGCGGGGTCCACAAATAAATAATCTAAATACATGGTTAGATTCAGCATATCAAAGAACCCCATATATTCAATTTTTGTTGAAATCAAATAAAGTTTAATTTTGGACCCTTTGGACCTTAATGTAGACCAATTTGAAAACTGGACCCAAAATTAAAAATCTAAATACACGGTTAGATTCGGCATAACAAATAAATAAATGTGGTCAAAGATTTTACAAATCTAATGCGCCATACTGTGCAATTAAAGATTACTTCTTGAAATTTTTCAATATTTGAAGAATAATTTTTTTTAATTTCTGAAATCTGAAATGAGAAAAAATTAACCCTCCACAATTTCTTTTCACCCCCCACCCCCCCCCCCCCCCTTTTTTCCCCAAAAAAATTCTTTCCCTCAAGATATGGTCATAATCTCAATTCAAATTTCCAATGGAGTTTGCAACCATAATTACCCATTTAAATTTACCATAGTGCTAACTTAATCTATTTTATAAAAGAATTTAAAATTTAGTGTCAAATCTTTCATATGGATTTTTTTGTAAAAAAAAAGATGCAACATTTGCAGATATTTTTACTGGTCTTCCTTTATATATATGCATTTCTTTAAACATAATTTAAAAGCAGTGTAAAGGAAGTAACCAAAACGTTGTATTTGGATTACCTCCCTTACACTGTTTTAAATTATCTTAATTGTTCATTAACCATTACTTTATACATAATTTAAAAGCAGTGTACGGGAGATAATTTCAATGATGTATTTGATTTATCTCCCTTACACTGCTTTAAATTATGTTTTGTACTAAAGTATTTGTCCATTAACCAGGACAACCTTGTTTTTCCCCCTTTTTTGCCCCTAATTCCTAAACGGTTTGAGCCATAACCCCCCAAAGCAAATCCTAACCATCCCTTTGTGGTATGGAAACTTGTTGTATAATTTCAGAGAGATCCATACACCGTTCCACAGTTATTGTCTGGAAACTAGAAAATACTTATTTTTGGCCCCTAATTCATTAACTGTTGGTACCATAACCCCCAAAATCAATCCCCACCTTCCTTTTGTGGTATTGAACCTTATGGTAAAATTTCAAAGAGATCCATTCACTTAAACTAAAGTTAGAGTGCGAAAACCAATGTGTCTTCGGACGGCGACGACATCGACGACGACGACGCCAACGTCATACCAATATACGACCGATAAAAATAGTTGAAATAAACTAGTTGTGTTTCAAACTGTAAAAAGGCCAATCAAGAACTCAATATGCACAGATTTCCAATTTTCAATTTATTTAAAAGCTTTTTCAAAGGTCTATTAAGCAAAAATGGAAGATTTCAAAGAAAGATAGATATCTAAGTTGCTTCATAAATTATATTACAGTAAAAAGAAAGTTAAAGATGTAGAAACTAGATCTTGCATATACTTGTCATTTCTACATGATATATACATTACACAATAACTAAAAATCTTACGTAGCATAACAGAACACTGTGTTGCCTTTCATTGGAATGTTGCTTAGATTAGAGGCCATTGCATCCTGTTCTCGATTTGTAGGTGGTTGCAAATTCCTGAAAATAAATTATTATCTGTATTAACCAGTATTATAAAATCAACAGATTATCATATATATACATATCAACACAGGGGTATAGATTTCTCAGGTATACAGTATGTCATTCCAAAAAAAGACATTTGTTTGTGAATAGCTTGAGTTAATATTGATGAATACAATTAAATCAAGGAAAATATTAAAATGTTACTATTTTGAACTTGAATAACAGAATGAGGAACAAATAATATCAAAATACTTAAATATCATTATAAGAGCTTGAAAAATTTCCCAAATATTCTTAATTTTACAGATGTGATAGAACAAACTATCAGAGCTGTAAAGTTTCCCATATATTCCACCTGCTACTGTAAGAATATTAGAACTTTAAGATAACATACCTGATTCTACAGATGTCCAATATGAGTACAATCAGAGCTGGTGAGGTTTCTGTGTAATTCTGCATCTGACTTAACACGTCCTCAGCACAAACACAGTCTTCTACTGTATATCCATGTCTAGCATCAGGAGGAACTAAGTAACATTTAGCTTCCTCCTCAAAACCATGTCCACAAAAATAAAATACAGCATATACCTCACTACCTATCAGTTTTACAAATTCCTCAACTGCAGACTGCATTTCCAATTTTGTTAAATTAAGCAATGAAACAACTTTGAAGTCCAAACTTCTGAAAATTTCTGCCATGGTGTAAACATCTGACTTTGGAGCACTTAATGGTGACTCACATCTATAGTCAAAGTTTCCTATAAGTAGAGCAACTTTGTCGCTAGCTGAAAATATTTCAAAAATCATGTTATAATGTTTTATCAATAGAGGGAAAAAAGTTGCTTTTCTATTATAGGATAATTTATTGACCTGAAATCTTTTAATATAAATAGAAAATCAAAGTCTATGTATTTTAGGAAACTGAATAAAAACAAGGATGTGTACATAGTACATGGATGCCCCACTCGCACTATCATTTTCTATGTTCAGTGGACCATGAAATTGGGTCAAAACTCTAATTTGGCCTTAAAATTAGAAAGATCATATCATAGGGAACATGTGTACTAAGTTTCAAGTTGATTGGACTTCAACTTCATCAAAAACTACCTTGACCAAAAAATTTAACCTGAAGAGGGACAGACAGACAGACGAACAGATGGACGGACGGACGAACGGACGGACGGACAAACGAACAGACGCACACCTGGTTTTATAGCTAGCTAAAAATAGAAAGGACATTTTATCTGATTATTCAAATTTGCACTTATCTTTTATTCATTTTTTTAATAAAGTTTTCTGTCATTCTAAATTTGATTTACTGTATTATCATTATTGTATACATGTATGTATATTCCATTTCTTTTATGAGTACCAAAACGGAGATAACTGATTTTTACTAAGGGATACAATTTAATTGAAATTGTAATATTAATTTCCACGAGATATCTACCTGCAAAAACATATATAAATTTTTCACACCCATTCACACAATATCTTACTGAAAAACTAACCTGCTAAATTTTTCAGTGTCAGTTTTCTTGCATAGTTTGAGTAGTTTGAAAATTGCTTAAAGTCTATATTTGGTTTATACAGTGATTGCATATTAAAGTCTTATTTTAGGCTAAAAATATCCAGCTAGCTCCTTATTTTTTCATTTCAATTAAATGTATGAAGTTTTTACTGTCTAGGGTATTAAGTACTCACGATTAAACTCTGGTTTGTCATTGGTCTTAATAGACAGACTGGCAGGGTATGATAATCTAATATTTTTTGTTCCAGGTATTGAAACCATACATGTGTACAACCCCTGATGTTCATAATTCTGTACTTTCTTCAATACTAAAGATGGTTTTATTTCACCTTAAAAGTAAATAAAAACATATAGATGATGCATATGTGTACATTTATTAGCTAACTTGTGAACTTTATGTATTTGTAGTGAAAGAAAGTTATTTGTGGCAGCATTTGTTCAAGCTTTTGATTTGGCGATGAAGACTGACAATTCAGCTGATACTATATGTCAAATGAAGAAAAACAAATCCTTTGCCCAAATTTCACTCTATATTGATTGTGACCATGACCTTTGACCTAATGATAAAAAAATCAATAGGTTTTTTTCTCAAATTGTTTTGATTGACAGGCTAATAATCACTGTGACCTTTGACCTACTGACCCCAAAACAATAAGGGTCTTTTGTTTGGTAAAGGTTGGATATATGGTTATACAAATATCAGTTGGAAACAAAAAGTTCAGTTCACCAATTGCTACTGTGACCTTGAGATATTCATCATTTGACTTTACATATAAATAATCTTACCTTCAATAGGGACACTATCCTTTAACCAATGATATACTAGAAGTATGCTGCATCTTAATAAACTCACCCTCAATAGGAACACCATCTTTTAACCACTGATATACTAGAGGTATGCTGCATCTTGCCTCACAACTAAATAAACAATCCCCACCAAACTCTATAATGACTGTTTTAGGATTAGATATGATCTCTATCTCTGTAACAAAGAAACAAGAACATGATACACACAATTTGTCATGTTGATTAAGTGATTAACATAAGTATGGTAAAATACTGGGTAAACAAATCAGTCATTACTGGTAAAATACTGGGTAAACAAATCAGTCATTACTGGTAAAATACTAGGTAAACAAATCAGTCATTACTGGTAAAATACTAGGTAAACAAATCAGTCATTACTGGTAAAATACTGGGTACACAAATCAGTCATTACTGGTAAAACAATGGGTAAACAAATCAGTCATTACTGGTAAAATACTGGGTAAACAAATCAGTCATTACTGGTAAAATACTGGGTAAACAAATCATTCATTACTGGTAAAACAATGGGTAAACAAATCAGTCATTACTGGTAAAATACTAGGTAAACAAATCAGTCATTACTGGTAAAATACTAGGTAAACAAATCAGTCATTACTGGTAAAATACTGGGTAAACAAATCATTCATTACTGGTAACATACTGGGAAACAAATCAGTCATTACTGGTAAAATACTGGGTAAACAAATCAGTCATTACTGGTAAAATACTGGGTAAACAAATCAGTCATTACTGGTAAAACAATGGGTCAACAAATCAGTCATTACTGGTAATACAATGGGTAAACAAATCAGTCAAACATCTTTCCCAGTTATTTCAGAAATAATGGCATGCATTTATCATTGTAATCATAAACGATATTTATCATCACAAAATCAAAAAAGTAAGTTTGCTACCCATCACTCTTCTTTCAAAAATTTCTGAATTTGTAGTTAAACTCATATACTGACCTGTTGGTCCAACAGGGTCAACTATTGGTTCTTCAGCTGAGGAATCTAGAGAAAAAATAGTATACAAATTAAATTTTCATCAGAAATATTACCATAAGGTAGTTATTTTCAAAGAACAAATAATTATTTTTACAATTTAAACTAGGTTCCTCAATTAATTTTCTTTTTTAGCTGTTTTGTCCTTTGCCTTTAGTATAGTCAATGGTTCCATACCTAAAGCAAACTACAAAGAGAAACATCCAGTGCTTAAAAAAATCTAAATCTAAAGCATTCTGGGTAATATTTTTTATAAAGTGAATGCAAGTTATATTTCAATCTATTATTTTAACATTGTTTTCTTTAGTGAGCTTTAGTCACACAAAAATGTTACAAAATAAACCATTTGTTTTTTCTAAATAGGACCATTCTACATTATTATGTTTCCCATTTATCGTCATTTTCATATATTGTATGCCTGAAAACTACAATAAAACTTACTTTTTCCCAACATAACTGTTACTTTAACAACATCACTCATTGTTTCACCTAACTGGTTCCTGGCTCTGCATTCATATGTACCCATGTCTGCTTTATATGCGGCTTTCACCTGGTGCAGAACATCAACATTCATTACTTTATCAATTTGTTGATATGTAACAGAAACTGTTATAATTCATGTACACTTTCTGGGTAATTGACACTTTCAGTTTTTGTCACAATATTTAAGCGCAATAAAACTATGCATAAAACATGTCAATATTTGTTTGAGTTTAACCAAGTTTTTAACACTTCCATTTAAAGACTTTATAGACAACAGGTTAACATTAGTTAACCTTCAAAAAATTTAATATTTGAAGGAAGACAACAAAGAGACAATTTATTTGTCCATATCATAGTGCCTGACAAGATTTTGAGAGGTAGTCGAATCTGGCCTTGTATTATCAAGTTGCATTTTTATGTACAAAATTAGGCAGATAGGTCATATTTGACTTCATTAACTCACTGGTTCTTTTGGGTCAAATTGGAATGATACAGCTTAATAAGACTGAAAAATATTATTTTTATTTTCTGCTAAGACACAGAAGTTTTTTTCATGGAGTGCACATAAGTGAAATATATATTTTAATGTTTCTCATCAAAATAACAATATTTTCAAAAAATGATAATATATTATCAACAAAGTTTTTTTCAAATCATGAAAATTTTTGTAAAAAAGTAAACCCTGGCAAATCAAACTTTCCATACCTTACATACACAGATACATAACAAAATCATTTCTTAATGTACTGCAAAAAATTCATGCTGATTTATAATTCAGTGGTGTTGTCCTAATGTGTGTTTAAGCAATTTATGGTACACACTTCAAATTCCCTCACCAAATCTTATCACACACTATAATAAGTGCTATTCTTTTTAACATCCAGTTCTTGTTTGTTTTTCTAAACTAATTTGTTTAAGTACGAAAGCTGTTTTCTAAATCTAGAACTAAAAGCATATTACACAGAGCTATTCTGTTAACATTATTTTGTATATTAGCTGTTTTTTCTTTATTTTCATCAGCACTGAAAGGATACTCTACATTTATTAGTGCACTTCATTATTTTCTGGAATTTAATTTTTGCAGTTAAAAGCTTAATAATATAAAAGACTGTTCAGAAAAACTGAAGTATGTAATGGTTTTTTGTTGTTGTTGTAATGAGCATCTATCCTGTATTCAAATTACTTTTTCGGTCTATTTTTTCTATTGAATTTCTATCTGAAATATCCCATGCTTAAAAATAAATTACCTCATAAAATGGCTGATCAGATCTTTTAATTATTTCATGGTTTTTATACCAATCATAAATGACAGGATATTTACTAAGAACTCGACATTCTAAAATAAAACCATCACAAATCTGTACAGTCACGTTCTTCGGTTGTACTTCAAATGATGGAATCAAATCTGTAAATAAAAATTTTTAATATATATATATATATATATATATACAAGTCTAAATTGAAAACAACGTTCAAACCTATGATTGCGTTGGATAAAAACCGCAATTTTTATACGTGTGCATGCAAAACAAATTTCTTGGTAGAGGGGTCTAAATACAACACAAACAACATATATATATTCATACTTGTTTTTTAGCATTCTTTTTCTCTTGGTCCTCAACTCCTATAAATTATGCTTAAACTTACTCTAATCTTAACACTTGTCCTAACCTTTAAAAACCTAATCCTAATATAAAAACAAACCTAATTGTAAACTGAACCTGAATCTTAAAAATAATTGAAAATTAAAAACTGTTGAAAGCAATGGTGATAGCTGCTTGGACCTGTTGTGAACATGTAATTTTTTGCTAGCTCAAAGATTTCTTGCAATTGATAAAATGTGCTGATATGCCGGCGGGTTATCTGTGGTAGTATTATATGTGATGTAGGAGTTATTATAAATGCTATTTATAGTCTTACCATATCTAGATGGTCTCTCATCAAAAGTATCTCTATCTGTGATACAAAAAAATGTAAGTTATCCAGTTTTCTTTGTTCAAGTTAAACATTTATATACATTCAGAAAATTTAATAACATTAGTTATACTTGATACAGTTTGTCTGATTCAAAATACACTCATACTTGTTGTATTTAAAAGTAGGATACCAATTAAAAAGGTCTGAAATCACTTTATCTGAAGGAGCTGCAACCTGTGTTTTAGTGCAGTTACATAAATTATTGGAAATTCACAGTTACAATATATCATTAGAGACACACCAGTAACCTAAAGAATGGTACCATTGAAGATTTAGAGTCCACCAGCTGCAGTATGGACCTAGTGGTAATTAAAATATCTGAAGTAGATAAGATTTAGAGTCCACCAGCTGCAGTATGGACCTAGTGGTAATTAAAATATCTGTGGTAGCTATTTTTTTCTGCACAACATGTGTATAGTATAAATATTTTTTTAGTCCTGACAATGTTATGATTTATGAGTTCGTATATATACATCTTCTCTTAACAATGTCATTAATGTTAACACTCAAAATTGAAGACTGATAGATTTTAATTTTTCAGCTTAAAATAATTTCATTAATTTCATAACTTTTTTTTTTAATTTAATTTTTATCTGGTGAATAGCTTTTAGTTTTAAACCCTCCAAAGTTTAAATATAGATCATATGTATGGAAGGAATCTGTTTTATTGTGTTAAAGAGAATTTATAAGATTATACGTACAAGCCCCTGGGTCCTTACTCATCTCTACAGACACTGTAGACTGATTGGTGAATTCTACTTGTGAATTAATATCTCCATTATGTAGCCGACAACAATACACACCTGCATCTGACTTACTGTAAAGGATCAACAATATAACTATACATCCCACATTTATATTCCTATATTTTGTACACATGTATAACTATATGTTGTGCACATATATAATTATTTGTTGTGAACCTGTATAACTACAACTGTTTTACACATATATAACTATACCATATGTTGTAACATTTAACTAATTATTGAACACATTTTTATCTGTATGTTGTACACATATTAAACTATATGTTGTACAGATTTTAACTATATGTTGTACAGATTTTTAACTATATGTTGTGCACATGTTAACTATATGGCGTACACACTTTAACTGTATACTATACACCTGCATTACTATATGTTGCACACATCTATAACTATATATTGTACATATGTATTACTATATGTTGTGCACATGTATAGCTATATGTTGTCCAGATTTTAACTATATGTTGTGCACATGTATAACTATATGTTGCTCACATGTATAACTATATGTTTAGCACATGTTTAACTGTATGGTGTACATATGTATTACTATATTTCATTCACATGTATATCTATATGTTGTACACATGTATATCTATATGTTGTACACATGTATAACTATGTAACAAATGTAAAAGCTACAGTAACGTCAAATTAAGAAAATTATGAATGCAAACTTTTGACTATAGAGATAAATCTAAGAAGCGTATGCCTAAACATGCAAAGATCAATTATAGAGTTGATCATTTTTGTAATTCCTCAATTTTTTCCCTCAATGTGGTTACATTTATTTTTAGATTGAAAAATCAAGTATTTTACAATTACAATGTATCAACATAAAGTGGGGAAAATATCTGTATAGCTTACATTAATGTGACCTACAATCTAAAACAGATTATAAAATAGGTTGCAATGAAATACTGTGATTTCCCAGTTAAATATAAACAGATAATTTCACTCCTCTGACTTCTTACAACAATGGTTGTTGTCAAGACATTGATGATGATGTTTCATTAAAATGAATTTGGAATGTGTAGAAAAAGATATAGTTCCTTGTATTTTCTTCTTTATTTCCAGTAAATAGGACATGGTCAATGAAATAAAAAGAAAAAACTCATGACCAAACAGCACTAATAACTAATTCATGTTCTATGAATTAATTAGTTGTTAGGTCACTTATTGAATATTTTTTTACATTTGAATTCTTCAATTAGATATTCTATAATTATACATATCCTACCTGACATTTCTAATTCTGAGTATGCTGCTTTTTTCTTTATCTAAGATATCCCAGTCTTTTTCATTCTCTTTGAACCACTGGTATCGAGGATAAGGGAATCCTATAGCTTTGACTTCTAATTCTAAAACTTCTCCTTTATTTACAGTTTTTCGTTCAGCAGGTTGATTAACTATTACAATTGGCTCTGAAATAAAACATTAAACAGAAGTACATACAATGCAAATATAATCCTTCATGTCTTGTATAAGAATAATTTAAATTATTTTAACGTACAGTGGATTC
This sequence comes from Mytilus californianus, assembly GCF_021869535.1. Classification (NCBI taxonomy): domain Eukaryota; kingdom Metazoa; phylum Mollusca; class Bivalvia; order Mytilida; family Mytilidae; genus Mytilus; species Mytilus californianus. The sequence continues at coordinate 21,031,703 of NW_026262679.1, read as the reverse complement.
ATTATTATTCGTGGAATACCATTTTCTGTTCATACTAGACAGATGAACCACAATTTTAAATGTTACATAAATCTTCAAATTTTCTAAAGGCTCGTATGATGACTCTTGCAAAACCACAAAATCAAATATCCAAGAAATTGAAGGTTTTTTTCAATCCATGAAAATTGGTAACCATGAAATGAATGAATCCACAGTATAACAGCATCTTTTTTTATTTATATAGATTGTCCTATCTTGATTTATAATGAAATATAAATGTATGATAATCATTTCAGAGAGCCAACAGATCTTTCTGGAATTATCGTCATCTGGTAATATTAAGCCAAAAGTTTAAGAAGTCAAATCTAAAAAACTGAGGTAAAAATCAACCAATAAGGGTCTAAAATGGCAAATAAAACTCAATCATAAATGATAGAGAATTAGGTACATGCAACAACATATATAATTAGTCTGGACTTACCATATTTCTTTATATCCATAAGAACACTTTCCAACTTTAACTTATCTAGACTGTAAACCAGTTCAGCAGCAGTCATTCCCATAGATCCAAGTTCCCATAACATCTTATTGCTAGGACTGCCATGGTAAACTTGGCTTCCAAACTTTCTCTCTACATCTGCACTACTGTTTGAACACATGATGGTAAAAGTCAAGTTAAAACATTTGTACAAACCTATCTGACTGTTAGAGACAGGAATCTGGTTAAATTGGTTGGCTTTGATGTTTTGTATATTTATTCTGATCATTTTAATATTCTAATTTTTGATAGATTTTTAGATTTGTAACTTTTTCTGGCCTTCATTTTGAAGATCAATATTTGTTTTCTGTTTATAAATGGTATTTTGTATCATGTTCATCTAGGGACAGAAATCTAGAGACAGAAATCTAGAGACAGAAATCTAGAGACAGAAATCTAGGGACAGAAATCTAGAGACAGAAATCTAGAGACAGAAATCTAGCGACAGAAATCTAGGGACAAAAATCTAGAGACAGAAATCTAGGGACAGAAATCTAGGGACAGAAATCTAGAGACAAAAATCTAGAGACAGAAATCTGTAACATGTTCATCTAGGGACAGAAATCTAGAGACAAAAATCTAGAGACAGAAATCTAGGGACAGAAATCTAGAGACAGAAATCTAGGGACAGAAATCTAGGGACAAAAATCTAGAGACAGAAATCTGTAACATGTTCATCTAGGGACAGAAATCTAGAGACAAAAATCTAGAGACAGAAATCTAGAGACAGAAATCTAGGGACAGAAATCTACAGACAGAAATCTAGGGACAGAAATCTAGGGACAAAAATCTAGAGACAGAAATCTGTAACATGTTCATCTAGGGACAGAAATCTAGAGACAGAAATCTAATGACACTAACAATTAAGACATATCTTTCCATTTATTTTACCAAAAAAAAGTCAGAAAACTTTGCATATGTCTTTGCACTTGAAATTTTTTAATATATTTTTGCTTTCTGTTGAAGATTTTGAAAATTCCTGTATCATCAATTAATCAGCTTTTTATAAGGTCAATCTTTTAGATGTAACAGTTGAAGCCAAGCTGAACATATATAAACATAGAAAGATTTTGTAATCATGCAAAAATGTTTCTTCATTATGATTGTAGTTAAGAAATAAAATAAAGGAACTATGTATGAATTTCAAGAGACAACTGCTTATCAAAGCCAAATGCAACATGTTCAAGATAAACTGTAAATCTAATAAAAGGTCATTTTATGAAAATTTCAACAATGAACAAAGACTCATACTGCTAGGTTATCTAAAGAAATAAAAAATATTCTCCCTTCCTTCTGAGAAAAAATGTGGAAAAAAAATCAAAGAGCCTAACGATAGTTATGTATATTTCAGGAACTTAACATGTTATAAAAGGTTACCCACAATTTTACTGAACAGAAGTTATGGTAAAAGCTACTAAAATTTGCACAAATTCATGTTGCAAATGAACCAAGTGTGTTAAATCTAAGAAGCTAGGAGACATTTACCTTTTTTCCCCCCTTTTACACACTTGTTAATGTTCTAATATCTATCACATTGAATATATATATATATATATTAGGCAATAGTTACCTAAATCTATAATTTGGATTATCAGCTGCCTTAGCTAAGAATGCTCTCCAGTTACATGTTTCTGGGTTAGAATCTAGGTCATCACGTAATTTGAGCATAAATCTACTCGATAAATCACCAATATTTGTATCTGGGTTGACATGTAGGCGTCTACAATGCTCTTGATTCATGATAAATCAAGGATATCTGAAAAAATTAAGCAATATTAAAGTACAATATTCCCTTTTTTCTTCATTGAAATTGAAAAATAGAGAAAAGTATACCTTTTCATGAAACAAAGTCTGTATATTATGTTTATATAAAAATAAGGAGATATGGTATGATTGCCAATGAGAAAATTATCCACCAAAGTTCAAATGAAGTGGATGTAAGCAATTATAGGCAATTGTACGGCCTACATTTGCATTTGACAAAAGTTCTTTCATTGCTGTCATCCAACTCAAACTTTCCTTGAGGACTTCAACACAAAGCAAAAGTTTTGATTCAGTAAGAGATCATTTCCCTACTGAGCTGGTCATAAAGCATGTACACTGTAGAGCAGTTTTTGTTATTTTATTTATTTATTTTCAATTATTCCTCAAAATGTAATTACTTTTACTCCATCAAGTCTTTCGATACTTGCACAGGATCAGGACTGCTAAAAGACTCATTTGGCCTCATTTTATGAAAGTTTTCAGACTATTTTTGCTTTCAAGACATTTTGGCCACAAAACCAGGTCAACCACAGCTCATTTAAAATGACCTGTGGTTGACTTGGTTTTGTGGCCAAAATGTTAAAACATATTTCCTCATGTGAATCTTAAAATGACGCATTTCCCATTTGGTAATAGTGGTAAAAATCTAACTTAAAGTTTAAAAGCTCAATATCATAAATATTTGACGGAGACATAATGTGTTATATAGGAATCAATTTTACGTACATGAAGAGTAACTCTTTGTTCTATCATTTTTTTGATAGACAAGCACTAAGATAAATAAAGCACCCCTTTTTTGGAGAAAGAACATTTCACTACAAACAATCTGGTTTTAAAAATTTATCCCTACAGTATACATTGTATTTCTATTGAAAATAGACCATGGATTTTTTAACTTTGTAATATCCCCAAATATGTACTGCTGGATTTGCACAGAATTGCTCATAGATTGAGTTTAAACCATGTTAACCATTTAATCATAGTACTACTAAAATAATTTTGATAATTATTTTACTGAAAAATACACGAGATATAGTGGAGATACAACACTATAAAAATAGTATTCTCTGAACTAACCAGATGAATAAGCCATTATTATCCAATGGGTGTGTGGAGATAGAACAGTTTAGTTCTGACACAAACTTGTAGAGTTTAGAAATGTTGTTTTATAGTTGTAAAGGGAGATATATATAAATAAGAAGATGTGGTATGAGTGTCAATGAGACAACTATCCATCCAAGTCACAATGTGTAATAAGATTACACTTGGATCTCAAATATATAGCTATCTTGTTTTTTTGTCAAAAGTGGACATATAACACTATAAGATTCACACAAAGATTTGCAGGTCAATTTATATAAGAAACATTATTTGCCTGTTGCCTATGTCTACTAGCATTAGAAAAACTCTTATAATTTACATGTAGTATTGTATTTTGAATTGAAAAAATATATCAAAATGTAATTTTGAGTCTCTATTATAAATATATGCACTGACCTTGTTATATAACCATCTTAAGTGGTTATTAAATTATGAGTCTCTATTATAAATGTATGCACTGACCTTGTTATATAACCATCTTAAGTGGTTATTAAATTATGCATTAATTTTGAAGAATGTATAAAATATTAGATTAACTAGCCCATTCTATTTTTAAATGGTCAGTTGTTTGATTGGAACAAGCATTCTGATTTTCATTTATGCTGCAATGTCGGTACTTCAAAGTTTGCTTTCTTACAATAATATATCTACTGCTACGTTTTTGTAGATCTACTTGAACTCAGCTTGGGTTCCATTTTTCTACAGTGATCTCGCCTTTGGTATTTTTCAACAATTATGTGAAAATAATTAATACTTCAGAGAAATTTTTTATTTACTAACAATAATGAAATGATCAGTGGGATAATTATGATGAGTACTTATTCCCCACTTAATCAATCTTTTATATTTGAAATAATCATCCCCCTTTTACTTATATTGTTAGACATTGATTAATTGAAACCATTAATATATGTCTCTGTTTGATTTCAATTTTCTTAATTAAAAAAATTCTTAATCAGGAAAATAAGTGCATCATTTATGAATTAATTTCCCCATTTGTTCATGAATGTCTGTCTGTAAACACAGATATACTGCATTTCCCTCACAGAATTAAACTATTTATAACATGATTACATGGCCAAATACTTAAATAATTATAAAGGCCAAAATGGTAACTTGGTTGAAATGATTAGGGCTTTAGTGGTATTGTGGCTGAAACTTCTTGCATCCCTATTTTTTCAGGGCCATGTACTAGTAATAAATGCGAAGAATAAAAAGGTCAATGTTACAGAAAAAATTGTTATACATTTTTACTCACCTAATAATATTTTGAAGGCTTTTTTTTTAAATTGTTGTGAAATTGTTGTGGAAAAAAACAGAAATCAGGGAGCTTTTACAAATTGTTCATTTTTTGCTTTCAAGTATACAGTGGGTACAAAAAAGAACTTTAAAAAAAAAAACTGGTTAAAAACCATAAAACTGATTGATACTAACTGAAAACTTTAATTTATATGGGATAATACAGATAACATTGATACATTTTTGTTATAAGGACTTTGAATTTTAGTTATATGTCACTTTTACTCAATTAAAGTACAATTCAACTTCAGGAATACAACATTTGTACAATGTGTTGTCTTATATGCAAATTCCTTGTATGCAAATATGGGGGATGTTGTAATTAATCAAAAGGTACTCGCTGAGGACCAGTTACTGTCAGCTGTCATTTTATGCAATAAAGGACAAGTTTCGAAAATATAGCCTCTTTGATATCTTTCGCCTCTCTTTACTGCTTTTATCTGCACACAGGTATCTTTTGCTTCTCTTTACTGCTATTATCTGCACACATTAACTTTTATTTAATTTCTAGAAACTTTTTTTTTTTTTATCAGATTACAAGAAGTAAATGTAGTTTTTTCACTTTTTTTAACACATGGGAAGATATGCCTGCAAGGCATGACATCATCACTTTATGGCATCCTTGATTTTAGAAAACTGAATTTTTTCAGACACAATGTAACTGGTTGATTTCAAGATTCATGATCTATTCAGATTTAGCATGAGGAAGAACAGCTCCTGGATTTTGAGTGGAAGGACTATATACACAAAAATCGCCACTCCAGTGTCACTGTATATTTCTTCTGCCTAACAGAAGTTCCCCTAGAAAATTTGTTTATAAACAATGTCATAATATCTGTTCCTGTTGGAACAAATGTTCTATACCCTTTGTTTTCCCGTAAGGAAAAAATCCTGTGGAAATAATATTACAGAATATTTCTTCCACTTGGAACTTATATTATGAAGATCTTCTTTTTCATGACACCCTTACCCTGCGTTACATTATTTAGAAGAAGAATCGAAGACTTCAAGTCAGAGTCTATGGTGCTAGAACTCACTTTTGGTAACCAATTATATGATACAAAAATATGTCCAAATGGAAAACCTATGAATTTCTGATGTAGTAACTGGTACTGGACCAGTAGACATGGTAGAGACTTGCATACAAATCACAAAAATCTTGAAGATAAATTGTTCTTTATCTAAATGTTTCTGTATAAAATCTTTATATCTTCCTGAATTGATATAGTGGGATTATAAAGGCAAAACAATCAAAATCATACACATGTAAAAAAAATATAAAATTCTAACAGAACCCCTATGAAATAATTTCCCGGGGCACTTTTTCTTACACTATAGAAGTTGACAGTCGTTGTTTTCTATATAAATGAACAGAACCATGAAGTTCATTTATATATCAAGAGGAAAATGTTGTGACTTCGGTGGTTTTACGCTCTTAACAGCTTGCTTTTGCTCATGCATTTCAGTTGGACAAAAAAACATGTTATTGTTTTCCCGGAAGTAGTGTAAATATCAAACGGGAAAACCCGGAAGTCCAAAATCAACCTAACGCCAATCAAATTCAAAGATAATCAAAGTACTCTATCGTGTGAGATTACTGTTTGCCGATAAATTTATTTTTCAAGGATTGAAGCCTATGGATAATTAATATCCACCGAACTTGAAATAAAATATACCACAGATACAGTTGAATATGCTAGTCAGGTAAAGAATTTCAGTCCGAGATGGTGTAAGGGAAAACTATTGTAAGGAATACTCATGTTAAAAACTCCTGATGTTCTGTCTTAGTATAACAGGCCTTTAACTTTAACTTTAGACGTCGATCCACTTGCCTTTAGTTTAAACAGTATTTATCAATGAAAAAATACAACAATAAAGTATGACAATGTTACATGAAATTCAAATATAGGATTCGGAAACAAGTTTGGAAAACAAATAATTTGGTAAGAAAAGTTTTAAATTTGCAGCTGCTACGTTGTGGAACAGCCTCCCTGACCATTTCAGGACTGAAAATAGTTTTTTCTCAATTTTAAGAGCCTTATACAGTCCTGGAATGGATCGGAATGCCGTTTGCATGTATTTCAATATGCCTGTGCTTTATCTATGCATTGAAATGATAACTGCTGCTTATATGTCTTATCTGTATGTTCTGTGTTTTAATGTTATGTATATGTTATTTATATTCGGTAAAAAGCTCTCAAGAGCTTATATGTTTGTATTGTTATATGTGAACCGAATCAAAATAACAGCCTTTTTATTTATATGCGGTTCCCAATCAATATCATGGGTCATAGTTACTCCTTTTAAATGTGGACTCCTGTTTGGCCGGTTCCAGTATATGATTTAGCAAAAAGATATAATTAAAATAAGAAGGATTTTAAAAAAATTCGATACTAGCAGGAACATATATATAGATATACTGTTCCCAGATACTAGTAAACATAACATATGTTTCTTTTGTTATTCTGCATTAGAATTATGTACAGTTTGTTCTGGGCATTACACACGATTGTGTCTTCCTATAAAGTATATCATATTACTGTATGAAATCCTCTATGAACTACAACCACGATATTTAAGTGTAGGACCGCACGATTTCAAATAAGCAGGTTAAGTTCTTTGGGCTTGCTTCCGTTAACTGCTAGTGTTCTTTAATAATGTATGATCCTGTTTAGTATTGCTTTGTTTGTATTTAAATTTGTTTGTTATCGATTATATAAAAAAAAATGTAGTTAATTAAGAGTTATGTGCTGTTACTGTACTGATTTTTTGTGCATGTCCTTTGATGTACCATTTAAAATATGATAGTATAAAGATCGAAATTGGAAGGCTGAGGGTTGTGATCTCAAAAACTTGAATAGTTTAACCCCGCCATATCATCATGTGCCTATCCCAAGTTGGAAACCTTGACGTTGGTTGTCTTTTAATATATTTTTATATTTATTATTATTTTGAGAATTTGTAGAAATTCGATAATCTCTATTCAATTTATGTACAAGGTCTTAGACTGTCGATGCGATTTGGAGTTTGACAGATTAGACGCATGTAGACATTTCTGGATTCTGTTGATTTCGATATGTCCTTTGCTTATTTGTGTCGTTGATTTCGAGACGTCCTTTGCTTGTTTGTGTCGTTGCTTTCGAGATGTCCTTTGCATATTTGTGTCGTTGCTTTCTCACTGATGTATACCTCTCATCGCCTTTCATTGATGTATACCTCTCATCGCCTTTCACTGATGTATACCTCTCATCGCCTTTCACCGATGTATACCTCTCATCGCTTTTCACTGATGTATACCTCTCATCGCCTTTCACTGATGTATACCTCTCATCGCCTTTCATTGATGTATACCTCTCATCGCCTTTCACTGATGTATACCTCTCATCGCCTTTCATTCATAAACCAGTGACAACAACAATATACCAATGCTTATAATTAAAAATCGTAAATCAATTATGAATACACAAACCAAAAGTAAAAACCTATTTCCCACGAACTCCAAACGGAGCAATACCAATTCATCGACAGGGTTAACGTCTAATTATGGAACGCCTCAGCTGTCTTATGTGGAACTCTGATATTACTTTATGTTGTTTTATTATTACTTGATGATATTTTGTCTTTACTTAATATGGTTTTGACATTACGTAATGATGTTTTGATATAACTCAATATGGAATAGTCATTACTTAATGATATTTCGATATTACACGATATGGTTTCGTATTGACTTGATATAGTTTTGTCATTACTCAATATGGTTTTGTCATTACTCGATGTGGTTTCACCATTATTTAATGTGGTTGTGTCATTAGTCAATGTGGTTTTAACATTACTTGATGTGAATGTGACTTAACGTTATGTAGTTGTTTCATTACATGATGTGGTTTTGTTATTTTGTAATGATGATTTGCCTATTCTTTATATGGTTTTAACATCACGTAATGATGTTTCAAAATTTGACGATTTTACACTACATGATATGTTTGTTTCATTATTTGATGTGGTTATCCCATTACTTGATGAGGTGAAATCACGTGACCAATTCGGAAAAAAACCTGTTCTATTTTTAGATAGATTTCCATGTTGTATGTGCCTTGGATGAGTGCGGCCATCCATCGAATTAGAGTTCAAATTAAAGTTAGGGTTACTGTTTGAGTAGAACTTTGAGTTAGTCTCCGGTACCGAATTTAAGTCATTATTAGAATTAAAGTTTTAGTTAGCATTGAGTTTCGAGTTGGACTTCAAGTTTGAATCACATATAAAGGTAGAGTTCTATAGTTACACCATTAAATTTGAGTCACTTTTTGAGTTTGAGTAAGATTCGAATTTAAGTCTCATTAAGATTAATTAAGATTTTGAGTTGAAATTTGTGCTATCTTATATGAGTTCGTAATTAAATTTTCTATCGCGGAACAAGGACTTTTGCTCGGGATTCCGAAAAGAGGGCTCCGGGGTATGCGTACAAAAGATAAACAATGTTACAGTATACAAAACGCAACATAGAAGTTGAAATAAAGTTAGATGTGGTGTGATTGACAATGAGACAACTCTCCACCAGAGTTTAAATGCAGTGGATGTAAGAAATCATATATAGGCAACCGTACAGCCTTCAACACACCATATAGTCAGCTATAAAAGGCCACCATGCACCATGTGAAAAAATTCAAACGAAAAAACAAACGGTCTTATTTATATTTAAACAATCTACAAAAATAAAATGACACACATTTATACAACGACAACAATTGAATTTCGTGCTCCTGACTTGGGGCAGGTACATAAAGAAAGTGCATGTGGCGGAGTTTAACATGTATGTGAGCGCTAAATCCTAACCTTACATCGGACTGTTACACTTGTGTAACAGCACAACACGAGAAAAAAATGTAAACTAGAATTCTTATTTTATAGTATTGATGCTTTGTCGCTAAGTCCGAGCCCCCTCCCCCTGTTTCCCTGTAACTTTAGTGTGAGTTGATTTGAAGCGCTTCATTTGTTAACATTAAAGTTCAAGTCGTTTGATTTGTGTCGAGCCTGCGACATCAATGTAGCGGCAGTGAGACCCAACAACACTATATTTCGTCGTTGATAGTGGCGCCGGCGTCTCCATCTCAATTCTTTTTTTATTTCTATTGAGTTTAACCTTTCATTATACATGTTACTAAACACGTATGCCATTATAATTTTGTACTTTTAGAATATCATACTGTATTTGTTTACTTCAACTATTGTATCTGTATTTATATTGTATGTTTCTCTGTAAACTTGTAATTAGTTTTTAGAGAATAAAGTATCTATCCATCTATCTATCTATCTATCTATAGATCGTTAGGTTTCTAGTTTTTTACATTTTTCATTTCGGGACCTTTTATAGCTTACTATATGGTATGGGTTTTGCTTATTGTTGAAAACCATACAGTTTTGTTTTAGTTAAATAAAACAGAATTAAACTGTTTTGACATGATATTTGTAAACCTCCATGAAGTGTTTTAAAACTTGTATAGGAGTATAGGAGTTATTCTTCAATTTCAAGAAAAAGCATCTACAGAAAACATTTTTTTTAATTTTGTTTTTACCGATAAATGTATAGATAAATGTACAGCCGATCAACATGACGCTTTTACACTTACAGCAGCAATATCAGGCGAGACATAGGGTTCCGTGGAATATTTTACAAATTTATTACAAAAATACTGCTTCCGTTTGAGAACTTAGGATAAAAACAACAAGACAAAGTGGTTTGGGGATATCCCAATTATGTAAGAAATACTGTAAACTTTTTAATACTTTTTTTCTTATTATTGTCTGCCGGTTACCTTTTTCATGCTAAATAACTCTGAACAACCACTCGAGCTTTAATTTGAACTTTAACTCAATGGATAGCGATACCCATCCAAAGCACATTAAACAAATGATATATTGAAATCTGTTTAAAAATAGAACATATTTTTTTCCGAATTGGTCACGTGGTTTTACCTCATCAAGTAATGGGATAACCACATCAAAGAATGACAGGACCACATCAAATAATGAAACAAACACATCATGTAGTGTAAAATCGTCAAATTTTTAGATATCATTACGTAATGTTAAAACCATATAAAGAATAGGCAAATCATCATTACAAAATAACAAAACCACATCATGTAATGAAACAACTACATAACGTTAAGTCACATTCACATCAAGTAATGTTAAAACCACATTGACTAACGACACAACCACATTAAATAATGGTGAAACCACATCGAGTAATGACAAAACCATATTGAGTAATGACAAAACTATATATCAAGTCAATACGAAACCATATCGTGTAATATCGAAATATCATTAAGTAATGACTATTCCATATTGAGTTATATCAAAACATCATTACGTAATGTCAAAACCACATATTAAGTAAAGACAAAATATCATCAAGTAATAATAAAACAACATAAAGTAATATCAGAGTTCCACATAAGACAGCTGAGGCGTTCCATATCTAATTCCTGCTGTGCATGTATCACTCGCCATGCAAAAACAAAATTACGTCATTTGGTATCTGGTTGAAATTGTCTCATTGGCAATCATACCACATCTTATTTTTATATCAGTAAAACATGTACATATCACGAATGGGGATCGGGAATTGGGATTGATTAATTTACAGATCATAAGGCTATTCTTGTGTCATAAGATCTTACACAATGAAACATGTCTCTTGTAATTTGAGTTACAAACGTGTCGTATCGGTAAACCAATTAGTGATGGTGACAGTAAAACCTATAAACTGTGTAGTGTTGATTTTGGTTTCACTCTCTGACAACCCTACTAGTAGAGTATTTGCGTTAGAAACACACATTCAATGAAGTCCGTAAAAAGTGATAAAGTGAACATGCACGCGATTAACATATTAATTGAGTAATTTGTTATGACAGAAGCATTAAAAATTAGACTGAATGAAAACTAAAATCGCGTTTGTTATACGTAAAAAAGATCCAAATATGAAGCAGACGTTTTTGTTTTGGTTGATTCCTTAATTTCTAGTTCAATTGGATTACATGTTGATTATCGGACAGCGTCGATATATCTGAACTTGGTGAGGTGCTTTATTTTTTTGTCTTTGAGAAGGTTTTATATATAAATTATGATCTTATCAGAAGAAAAACAGAAAGGTTGCACAATAAGCCCATTAAAATACCGACTGCTTGTTAAAATATCAATCCACCAATCTCGACAAATATGTTGTCGATCAAAATGTGAAAGCCTTTTACTGATGTCGTCTTCGGTGCATTTGTTGTTGGAATAAGGTAATAACTGACTAATATAAATGGAAATAAAACAGGTAATCACACATTGTGAAGTTTATTTTTTGGCATCTGATATTAAAATGATAATGATTTGAATAAACTACTGGAATAAAACTTCAAACACTCAAGACTAATAGATGGTATTGTTTCGGGAGAAAAACCAAAGCTACTTTCTACCACACAGATGGTGACTATAAACAGATTATTAATATAATAAAATACTATAAACAGATTATTAATGTAGTAAAATACATGGGGAAATTTACGGTCATATATTACAACCAACTATATATAAAAGTGGTCAGTAATACAGGTTTGACTTTATACAGCATTGAATTTGAATGTTTATCAAAATCGGGTCAAATCGTTTATTTATAAAAGTCTTATTTCACAAAATTTGAAAGATGGAACAGTAAACATTCTAGAAATAAATAAGTGACTTAAAGTTATCGAGACAAATGCAAATTTGTCTTTCATTGCAGCATCTTTATGATGCGTTAACAACATATATATCTATATAATCCTTTCTTCATTTGATGTGCCTCATATATGTACAATATGTATTGGCGACAGTTTCTGTAGGACCGACATTATTTATATACAACTACATCCGATTAAACTGTCTTTTTAAATGCTCATATCCCGCTGATTGTTCCTACGTATGTTTCCGTCCATCTGTAGAAGTTACAATGTATTGTTTCTACTTTAATTGACTGTCTCTGTCGTATTGTAAACAACAATGAAGTAAATCTGAAAATTGTTCAAAGTTCAAAATAGAGAACCAACAACGAATGCTGACGAAGATATAAGACATTCCACAGAACCAATGGACCGGAATACTGACGAAAACTTGGAACATTCTACGGAACAAATGGACCAGAATACTGACGAAGACTTGGAACATTCTACAAAACAAATGGACCAGAATACTGCCAATCGGATGACACAGTCCAAAGAAATGGGAAGTGAATATAATGATGAAGGGACACAAGATGTTTTTGGCTATACAGATCTGACGAGAATAAGGTCGTCTTTACATGACATTGCTGGATATGACACACTGGAAGATCAAAGTAATGGATATACAGAACTAAGGAAATCCATATCCTCAAAAGATCAAAATAATGGATATTCAGAACTAAGGAAATCCATATCCTCAAAAGATCCAAATAATGGATATACAGAACTAAAGAAATCCATATCCTCAAAAGATCAATATGATATACTTGGAGAACACAATATATATGACTACAGTACTGTTTTAGATTCAACAACAAAAACTGGACGTAATAGTGCTGAAAGGGAAGACAGCGTTGAATGCCCTAGAGATCATGAGAACAAATCAGGAACATCTGGGCAAAAATATAGAAATATCGCTCAACAAAATCTGAAATATCATAATGAACAACTGCACATTTATACTGGAAACAAACATAGCTTAGATTCTGCAAAATCTGGAATCAGAAAACAAATATCAGAAGAAAGCAGCGTTAATAACGAACCAGATTACTCTTATGTAAGGGGATTTACAGAGCGTCAGAATGTTCAAAATGTGGTACAAAATTTAAACAAAGATTTCGTTCCTACGAGTCAAGATAATGATACTCACCAGGATATGCCGAGGGAAGAATGTGTTAGTAAACCACACAATGAAAGAACAAATAAAAGCAACAACAGAAACACTGTAATTCCAAGGGCTCGGCTTATTGGTGTAATTATTGTCGTCCTTGCAATCTTTGTTGGTTGTTTATCCTTAGTTTTAAGTCTCAAAGGAAAACCAAAAAACTGTAACTCTCCAGGTAATGGTTCGTATAAATACTTATATGGCGTGTAAAAAATGAAAACAGCACTAATTTGAAATGCGTCTTAAGCGTTTTTCTGGAATAACCTTCATCAGAAACGCTCAAAGCAGAATATTTGCAAGCCAATGATGGATAATAATAGTAAAGCATTGAAAAATTATGTATTCCAACTCGGGGAAACTTCTTACATCCTTCAACGACAAGGGATACATGCGTGGTGTACTATCTAATTATAGTTATTTCTTCGAGCGGTCTGACGATTTTACTTACTTGGCCCTCGCAAATATTGCCGGCTTAATCAAATTTCATTATGAAACTTCATGAAACCAGTTAGGGGTTTATTTGTTTTTAATTAACATTTATTGCGTGGCAGTATTCAACCAAATGCTGTTGTTTTCTGTAGTAGCGATCGAGCCCATATTAACCCTGATTTCCAAATTATGTGCCTTATGTCTTTTATTTCCTTCTTCAAGTGACAGTTTATCCTGGTGGTAGCTTACCTGTACAGGTTTTTTTTATTGTATTCTACTTTTACGACTTGTGGTCATTTTATGCATATTCATGCTCCGCCTCTACCAAATAATGCTACCCCAACAATGTACAGTAACTGTTTGTCGTTGTCTGTATTTGTTAAATGGCTATTTTTCGGAAGAGTCGGATGTTGGTGATTGATACGGTCTGTTGTACTGTTCAATATATATTTTCGGAAGAATCGGATGTTGTTGATTGATGCGGTCTGCATGTTGTACTGTTCTATAAAAATTTTACGGAAGAGTATTATGTTGATAATTGATGCGGTCTGTTGTACTGTTCAAAATACATTTTTTTTGTACTCCCGTTATCCTTTATATGTATTATTGTTGTGAACTTTAAATGAAGATTTCAAACTTTAAATACTTAGACTTTACTATTTTTATTCACTTTTGGGAATTAGTATTCGCCCATTCCCTATATAATACAATACAAAAAATACAAATTATAAGGGCAACAAAAAGAACGTACCCTAACAAATTAGGCAAAATGTATGGTATGATATCTGATCACACAACACGTGTTTCTGGTATAACCTTCATCAGGTGCTACCAAGACCAAACGTTTGGAAAGTCAGATTTACTCGAAGAATTTGTAACGTTAAGTTTGTTCTCGTACAAAAAGTAACATATTCTTACTGATCATTGCTCAAAATGCATGTAAATAAATAAATGCTAAAGATATGACTATTGGCTGATGATACTGTCTGAAGTATCAGTCCACTAGCAGTAACGATCAGTGACAGTAGATGAAAACAAATGAAGCGTTTAGATATGAACGCAGTATACCAATTTCGCTTCAAACAACGAAAGTCCAGAAATAAACGGAAACCATGAGAGTAAAAATAACCTTAATTGAATAAAACTCAAAATGGAAGGAAATCATTATATGCCTCGACAATTTGAACATCTCCTGCTATACGAGTAGCACCCGTCGTGCGTTTAGAAAGTGATAACTAGTATAGCAAGTGTCACGAAACGTCCTTGAACGTTTGGTGCTAATTCTAATGTGCACAATACGTGTTTCTGGAATTACCAGGTATTAAAACAGTGGAACAGAGTACTCTTTTTTTTTATATATGTTGGACTCAAATCTATGGTGGGTTCCAGATCTACGGCAGATTGCTAATCTATATATTTATGTGCGGTTCGCGTATGATTTTTGAAGTATGTAATTTATTCTATTGTGTTTTCACAATAGTTGTAAACCGGTTTTGGCGGTCAGTATATAAAGAAAGTTTGCACGAGATTTAATTATCGAGGTTTGGGCAGTGACCATTGTCGCACGTTTCTTTTGTATTGAAGTCTAATTTCGTTATGTCTGATATCGAGCCTGATAAACTACCTGATATGGAAGGTGTAGAGCTGCCGTGTCAAGCTGATTCTGATGAAATTACAAATGCTGATTTGTTGTCGTTGATGAAAACCTATTTTACCAGAAAGTTGACGGGAATTGAGAGAAATTTTGCAGATACCACACATGATCTTGCACGAAAGGTACAGAAATCTGAGAGTTCCTTCAAGTTCAAGGGTAATAAAGTTCAGTTTGACTTAAATTCTGATATGTTAGATAATATTGATATTGCTGTAGACTGTATAGAGCACCGGAGATATGAGAAGGCCGTCAAAGTGCTGAAAGAATCTGGTAAATCTTTGAAGAAAAGGAATAAGCTGATTCGAATAGCAGATAAATCCGAAGGTGGTTGGAAAACTGTAGACGAGTATTTGTCTGATGACGTGGCTAGTGACTCAGAGGATGAGAAGCGCATTCGGGCGGCTGATGGCAGAGCAGTGAAGAAATTGAAAACCGTGAAGCAGGATAAGCGTCAAAACACAAAGAAAAGACCCGCGGAATCTGCTGGTGGTCAATCTAGTATTGCTCACAATGGAAATAATGGTGGTTTTTCACAGCAACAGCCCTTTCTTGTCGCGGGGGCCTCCGCCCCCATCACATCTCGTCGGAACAGAGCTAGGGACATCTGTTACAACTGTGGTCTGTATGGACATTGGGCTAAAGACTGTAAAAAAGGGGAAAATTCAGCAGCTTCCAGAGGAGCACCATACTGAGAGATCTCCAGATATTCTTAAGGTACAGAATGTAGACAATTTTGACTCTTTTTATGATTATGAATCTTGTATAAATGTTAAAAATAGACTGAAAAATTTATTAGATTTTTGGAAAAATATTAATGCTTCAAAGTTTATTTTAGATTTAATTGAGAATGGTTATAAAATACCTTTAATTGATGAACCAGCGAGCGTTTTGCTAAGAAATAATAAATCTGCTTTAGACCATAAAGATTTTGTAGAAAAGGCAGTTCAAGAATTAATTGATGCTAGCTTGATAAAAGAGGTATCGAACAGACCGCATGTTGTTAACCCGTTAACTGTATCGATTAATTCATCAGGTAAAGGTCGTTTAATTTTAGACTTGAGACACGTAAACAAGCAAGTTGTTTATAGTAAAATTAAGTTTGAGGACTGGAAAACTGCCAGTCAGTTTTTGAAAAGCGATTGTTTTGGTTTTGCCTTTGATTTAAAATCAGGCTATCATGACATAAACATTTTCCCTAATCATCAGAAGTATTTGGGGTTTTCTTGGAAGTTTGGTGAAACGGTAAAATATTTTGTTTTTACAGTTTTGCCGTTTGGCCTCTGTTCAGCGGGATACGTATTCACTAAAGTTGTAAGACCTTTAATTGCTCACTGGCGCAAAGATGGTATCAAAATTACAGTGTATTTAGATGATGGCTTATGTTTAGCGGAGACTGAAAAGCTATGTTGCGAACAATCAGTGAGGGTCAAAAACGATTTGATATTGTCAGGTTTTGTTCCAAACAAGGACAAGTGTATATGGACACCTGTTCAAACTTTAGTTTGGCTTGGTTTCACTTGGAATTTGAAAAGTTCTTTGATGGAGTTGCCGTTGATTAAAATAAATAATTTTATCCATTTGATTGATGTAATTCTGTCTAAAGCTTTTAAAGTTAAAATTAGGTTGTTAGCTAAATTATGTGGAAAAATTATTTCCTTTTCACCAGCTATTGGAAATGTTACTCAAATTATGACAAGGTGTACTTTTTCTGTTATAAATTTAAAACAAGACTGGGATCAGTACGTTGATTTGAGACACCATTCAGATAGTATTCAAGAAATTTTGTTTTGGAAACAAAATATTCACTGTTTGAAGCCATTACCTTTATTACGGAATAATTCTGAATTTAATGATTTCACTGATGCAAGTGATATAGGTGCAGGAGGTTATTTACAAGGTACTGATTATATTGCACACAGACAGTGGTCTATGACAGAGGCAACAAAAAGCTCCACTTGGAGAGAGGTGAAAGCCATTGAATTATCTTTAGATAGTTTTGCGAAAGTATTAGAACACAGTTCAGTTACTTTTTTCACAGATAATCAAAATGCTGTTAGTATTATTAAGAAAGGAAGCAAATTACCACACTTGCAAGGTTTAGCTTTATCAATTTTTAATACTTGTGTGTCGCGTAATATTTCATTATATGCACAGTGGATTCCTAGAGAGGAAAACGAAAAGGCTGATGCTTTGAGTAGAATTATTGACATTGATGATTGGGGCATATCTTTTGCATTTTTCGATTTTTTGAATAGCATCTGGGGACCATTCACTATTGACAGGTTTGCTAACATGCATAATACTAAGCTGGCTAGGTTTAATTCGAAATATTGGAATCCTACAACATCAGCGATAGATGCATTCACTTGCAACTGACATGGCGAGAACAACTGGTTAGTTCCGCCAATTAGTCTAGTTAGTAACTGTATTAACCATTTAGTCTCTTGTGGAGCAGACGGTACACTTGTTGTTCCTAAATGGCAGTCTGCTGCATTTTGGCCTTTGATTTTTAAACAGAACTTGGAATACGCTTGTTATGTTGTTGATGTTTTAGAATTTCATGAAGTGGAAAGAATTTTTGTTGCTGGTAACAATTTAAACTCTTTGTTTGCTAATGGTAAATTTCACGGGAAAATATTAGCTGTACATTTAAATGCTTCGGTTGTGTAATATGTATATTTATTTTACAGATTTATATTACCACTGGGTATTGCGTTTTGCTACGGTGTTACTGTGTACACACATTGGACTGCCTTTTTTGGTCACTGGACCCTCATCTTATTGGTCGCTGGAATATTATTATAGATTGTATTATTATTTGACCAAGTCACTGACTAGTATGGATATAGTTTCAAGGTACTGTATTTTATATTTATAACTTTATTCTACCGATTGTATATATATTTTGCAGACAATATTTTCTGTTGGATTTTGGTCACAGAACGAACAGATTAAACACCCTGAACTTAGATCATTGTTTAATAGTTTATCTTCAACCATTCTTGATGCTCGTGCAAAATCTACAGTAGAAAAATATGCTGGATATTTTAAAAGATTCGTTAAATGGACTGAAAAATACTCTGAAATTAAATGTGTTTTACCCTGTCAAGAATTATATGTAGGTCTATATTTACAAAATTTAATGCAATCAGCTAATCATTATAGCGTTATAGAATCCGCTTTTTATGGAATTAAATGGGCACATAATCTTGCTGGGGTAGCTAATCCATGTGATTCTGAAATGGTTAGATTGATCGTAGAAGCATCAAGAAGAAAATTGAACAAACCTATAGAGAAAAAGAGTCCAGTTACTTCTGATATTATGATCAAATTATTTTCAAAGTACAATTCAGTTGGTCGTTCTCTTAAAGATTTACGGCTATTAACAATGTGTGCACTATCTTATACCGGATTTTTAAGGTACCAAGAACTTTGTAGTATAAAAGCAAAGCACATTTCATTTTGTAATCAATATATAGACATTTTTATTGAGAAGAGTAAAACAGACTGTTACAGGAAAGGCAGACATGTATTGATATCAAAGCTTGACACTCCACAATGTCCATGTACAATATTAGACTGCTATTTAAGAGAAGCAAATATTGATTTTTCTTCAGATATGTATATATTTAGACCTTTGTCATTTTTGAAGAAAACACAGAATTTTGTTCTTAGGAAGAAAAACTATAGTTTGTCGTATACCAGAGCGAGAGAATTGATTAAATGTGCATTATCAGAGATTGGTTGTAACTCTAAAGATTTTGGTCTGCATAGTTTTAGATCGGGTGGTGCCACAGCTGCCGCTCAAAACAATATTTCAGATAGGTTATTTAAAATACACGATCGGTGGAAATCCGATCAAGCTAAAGACGGCTATGTATTAGAAAGTTTACAGAAGCGTTTGTCAGTATCTCAAAATCTTGGTATATGATATGTACTTAACGTCAAGTTTGCTTTCTTTGTGCGTCGAGATGGTCATTGCGCCTAACAGTACCTAAATATGTATTTAGTTTTCTATTATGCCTTTATCGTATAAAGGTACATATCTGAATGTGCTCAGATATGTATGCTATACAAAAATCTAGAGAGATTTAGCACATAAATACTTTATGTTCGTTTGAACACAGTGAATTTAGAACATAAATATATTTATGTGCGGTTCGCGTATGATTTTTGAAGTATGTAATTTATTCTATTGTGTTTTCACAATAGTTGTAAACCGGTTTTGGCGGTCAGTATATAAAGAAAGTTTGCACGAGATTTAATTATCGAGGTTTGGGCAGTGACCATTGTCGCACGTTTCTTTTGTATTGAAGTCTAATTTTCATTAAGAATTCTGTTTTTTTAATGTATTGAAGTTTTATGTAAAGAATTAATATGTTTTGTATATATTTTGTAGATGTTTGATTGCTGTCTTTTACCGGTATTGTTGATCAAATTGAGATTTTGTGATGTTTATAAAGGACTTTTTTCGTAGATGTGCATGGTTTCCGTATTCAAAACATAAACTGTTATTTATATTTGATAAAAAATTGTGATCTCTGGATCTTATTAAAATTGAGATGGTCATTGCGCCTAACAGTACCTAAATATGTATTTAGTTTTCTATTATGCCTTTATCGTATAAAGGTACATATCTGAATGTGCTCAGATATGTATGCTATACAAAAATCTAGAGAGATTTAGCACATAAATACTTTATGTTCGTTTTAACACAGTGAATTTAGAACATAAATGGTAAATATGACGTCATGCCATCCCAAATCTAAGGCAGATTTTTAAAAATCCTAATATATGGCAAGTTTTGTTATTTCCTAATCTATTGCGGAAATATCCTACGTTCAAATATTAAGTAATAGCGATAAGGTGTATGATGTGCCCTGGAAAAATTAGCATTTCCTAATCTGTGCATGGTACCTGTTAAATCCATTTATTAAACCAACTAGTAAAATTGGAAGTCCCTTAACAAACAAGAAAGTAGTTTTTTATAAAAAGAATTAAACAGTTCGACTTTTCACATAAATATTTATTTGAGCTTTAATCAATCTTTTTTAACTGATGACGATTTAAGTCAAAGTGGTATCATGTAATTTCATCTCTCACTTTATGTACTTTGCTAGCCGTAGACGCTAAGATATTTACTAAAACTCCTTTCCTAAAATATCCACTACTAAAAACAGCGGTGCCTTTCTTCATCGCGGTATTCGGACAATACAGCACATATTGTCCCTCATCTGGATGAAAGGTCAAATTGTTCTAGAGGGGAAGCGGAAAGTGTTTCCCTGTGTATTTGTTTGTAAAAATCTGTGAGCCCCGTGTAAAATATCTGTTATTGATTTACATTCTACAGAAAAAATAATCTATAAATGTTGTTCAAATCGTTAGCGGCGGCGACGACGTAATGGCGTTATTTAATTTTAAAAAGGCATACGATACAGTTACAGGGGAGGTAATGACGTTGCCAACGTAAAATGTTATTTTTCGCGACGTCAAACTGCGACATATCGGGAACAGATGCATTTTTCGACTTATTTTTATCGTTCAGACTGATATAACTTGAAAACGAGTTCATGGACCCCTCTTTCTTAAAATGAGATTAGGATTGATTACGTATGAAGATTATTTGTACCAATTTTTATGAAAAAGTCACCGATGAGATTTTTTAAAATTAGATAAGTATACAGCAAAAAATTACGTTTTTTTCCTAAAATCCTGAAACTTTGATAAAAAATAATTATTTCCAAAGAATTTTTATAAAAATTTAGAGCATACTTATGTAAAAGAGATTTTCCAAATGTTTTTACAAAAATCCTATTGTGTTTATCTTTTGAAACAAAAAAGTACAGTATGTCTATTTAAAGGATAGAAATGGTCCAATAAAACCAAATTTTGAGTAAATGTCTAAAATTTCGACCCCATTTATTTCTTAAAGTAGCACATGAAGGTATATTTTTTATTACATATTTGCATTGACTAGGTGAAAAATAGCTTGTATGCAAATTTTCGTAAAAAATCACCGTGGGATCAAAACTGTTACGTATGCCCTTCATTGTGACGTTATATGTTACTTTTTTTCCCGAAACATTACGCAATTTCAAGTTCTGCCATAGATTTGGAGAAAACAAAAAACTGCCATATATTTGATTTGTTTGGCGTTTGTAACGTCATATTTGCCATAGATCTGGAATCTGCCATAGATTTGAAACCCGCCATAGATTTGAGTCCTACATATATATGTTTATACCAAATGGCAGAAGCTAGACCAGATTTATGATTTCCAAATAATTTCCCTTTAATACAGAATAAGTTATATAAAAAGAAATACTCAATATATATTCAATATGGCATTAAAAATAGTAATAATATAAAACAGAGCTTGTTGTATCTTAAATAAATTTGTTTTTAAATGCTATACTTTTTTATCGTTTATTTAGGCTTAAGAACCCAGTCGTTAGGATTAGCAGGTGAGCTGTTGTTTGTATATGTAAAAAGAATATCAAACCAAACTGGCTTCGGACGCACGAAATTACAAAAAAAAAAATGTTGTTTCCATTTACTACATGTAGCACTTTGTCGATACCGCTGACTGTTAGTCCCCGAAGGTTTCATCAGCTCAGTAGTAAGTGCGATCGTCAGTAACACGATCAAGAACATACTTTCTAAATTCTCTGCTGACAAATTAAGAAGTAATTTAAAAACAAAAGTTTTAAGTAACTCAGGCTAAGTTGACATTAGATGCAATTTGGCTATTCTTGTTAGGTGCCTTTTGGTCATGTCGCTCCGTACGTTTTCAATTATTTATACATACTTGGCTTTCAAATGTTTGGGTAAGAGCGTTCCTGATGAAGTCAAATCCAGAAATGCGCGTCGGACGCACAACATTTGAAAGTGTTATTTTCATTTGTTAAGGTTTTGATTCTACAATTGTCCAAATGTAAAAAAGCACCAATTCGGAAAAGGGTATCTGCCAACTTATCACACAGAATATCCCCAAATCTTATTCGATCCCCAAAATTCGTTTACCTGCAATTTTGTACCATGTGTAGTTTTAGTAATAGTCAAAGAAATTTTTTTTAAGTTTTTTTTTATTATTTTTTTTACCAGTATTACTAAACATCGTTAACTCTTATACATGTACTTTCATTGCTTTATATCAATATTAATCCATTTAGGCCTAGCAACACAGCCGTTAAAATTAGCAGGTGAGCAATAGTTTTCTAAAATATATTGTATGTAGATAAATACAGATTCAAAGCAATATACTATTGGATAGGTATTACGATAGATGATACAGATTTGATCTTGTCTCAATATGCAGATGGCACATCACTTATATTAGATGGATCGCCTTCATCTTTAGATGCATCCCTCTGTATTTTACAATTCTATGCCGAGATATCAGGACTGAAAATTAACTTAGATAAAACAAATCTCATATGGATAGGAAGTAAAAACAAAGTCAAGATGAAATATGTGTAAAGTTGGGACTGAAATGGGGTTCTAGAACCTTTACATTATTAAGTATTATGTTTTGTGTTGATTTAGATAGAATGTTAAACCTAAATTGGGATCTTCGAATCCAAGAAATAGACAGTATTATACAAAAATGGTCAAAACAGTCACTTACACCATTTGGTAAATTAACAATTATAAAGTCGTTAATAATATCGAAATTGAATCATCTGTTTCTATCCATCCCAAGTCCAGACGACAAATTATTACGTTAACTCATTAGTAAAATTTATTCATTCGTTTGGGATGGTAATCTTGACAAGGTAAATCGGGATCTTTTATGTAAAGAATACTATAGAGGAGTGGGGGGGGGGGGGGTAAAAATTGTTAATTTGAGAAATCTTGTACAAGGGCTAAAATGGACTTGAGTTAGAAGATTATTCACTTCAAATAATAAGTGGATAAAATTATTTACTTCTACACAAAATATAAATTTTACAGAGTTGGCTTATTTTGGAACAACTGAAAAATTAGAAAAGTAGAAATCAATTTCGGAAAGGAGTTTTTCATGCCTGGAAAAATATGTCAAGACTCCGACATCCTTGTTATTTTGAGGAGGTCATTTCGGCATCTATATGGAAAAACATTATAAAGATGTCTGTGTATATTGTAGAAGTTGGGCACAAAATGGGGTATGGACTGTAAATGACATGTTAGATGGGCAAGGAAATATATTGTCTTATCAAAATCAAAAATATAATTAAAAACCTACATTTTTACAGTTTTATGGGCTTTTAATAGCATTAAAAAACTGGTTACAATCCATAGGAATCAACACTAAAAGGGAGAAAAAATAACAAATTTGTTTGCCTTTTAATATCAAAATTTTCTTCAAGTCTGACAAGGTTCAAAAGACAGTTATAATATTTTAAACCAAGGTAAAATACCAGTTGTTCTTGCAGTTGAGCGAAAATGGGAGAATATATTTAATAAAGTTGTTCATGATGTTGGAGATTGGAAAAAATACATAATGGTGTTACTAAGTTTTAAAAAAAATACCAAGCTCTGTTGGTTTCAATACAGAATTATTCGCCGTATTTAAGGTACAAATACTTTACTTTTAAAGATGACCCTTGAACATTGTAATTTATCAACAGTTTGAAAAGAAAAACCAGAAACTGTAGAACTCGTGCTGTGGAGCTGTCATATTGTAGCAGACATCTTGCATCAACTGCATGTTTCGATTTTTGAAGCAACACATATTGAAATTCCGCTTAATAAGGATATTGTCATTTTTGGCCTCTATGAATATTATAAATTAAAATTGTTTTCAAAATAAAGTCATTTTACTAGCAGATTACCTCATCTACAGATCAAAGATGCAACAGGAAAAATCTCATATAGAGGGACTTAAAAATTGTATAAAAGAAAATTCAACTTTAAAAAGCATATTTCTTCCAAAAATTTGAGCTTGGAAGAATACAGCATGTACTGGAACCCCTGGTTTAGGGTCACTGATTAGATTTTATATCATATTATGCATGGGTTTTTCTTTCATTTGCTTGATTCATATGCTTATTTATCTCGCTTGCTTGATTATGTGTCACTATAGATAAATATATGTGAATGCATGCCACACCACAAAGAAAAAACAATAAAACATAAAAAATGTAATATGTAAAAAGGAATTATTTAACACAATGTAAGTTTGCTAGATGTTTTCAATAATTGTTTCAAATTATCGCGAACAAGCACTGGTGGTTACAGATCATAAGATACTAGGTATATTTAGAAAAAATAAATTATTTGAAGTCAGGCCCAACAAATACTGCACTGAAAATTAAGGTAGAACAACACGTACCCAAACCAAAAACCGGGTGAACTCATGAAAGGGTTAGAACTTCCTGCTCCACAAGTGACTTCTGTTCTTGGTTGATAAGCTAGCATAACATAATTGTTTGCAACTGAACATGAATTGGATCGAAATATATTTGGCCGGTTTTTTGTGTAATTTAGGAGGGTGCCTCGGTAGTCGAGTGGTCTAAGTAGCACAACTACTGTATCATTAATCGCGCACGTGGCGGGTGAGTTCGACTCCAATGATTCTTAATTGGCTAGAATTGCCAGTTTTCCTACCGAAGGTCGGTGGTTTTCTCCTGGCACTCCGGCTCCCTCCACCAATTAAAACTGACCGCGAGGAAATAGCCAATAGTGCTAAAAGCGGCGTAAAACACCAATCAATCAATCAATCAATCGTAATTTAGGATGACGATTATTTCAGAAACACGTGTTACGTTTATGGAAATCATAAAGTATGTGTTAACTACCACTTTATCGGTACCCAAGCGTACCAACTGCAAAGCTTATAGCACCCAATAAACATGAATTAAACGATATTGTAAGTTTGCAGTTCATAAAATTAAGTTACCGTGTAAAAGCTAAGGTTGCATCTCCCTTTGGGAAGGTGAACCTTATAGACAGTTTTGTTTTGGTCATTTGATTTTTTGTGCTCTCCAACATGAAGGTTAAAAATGTACAAAGATAAATAAAAAATACTAACACGTAAGTAAGATTATAAACAACGTCAGTACCTAGAATCTGTACTCTAAAACCATCATGTATTATATTTGTAAGTTGATACGGAATATTATCTTGTACAAAAGTATTGAGACAAAATTAATATATATACTAGGAATATTCATTAAATCAAGTCCACGAAAACTACATTTAAGTTTAAAGAAATGATTTTTATAATAAATTTTGTGATGCTATTATATATATAGTCTATAAATTCGTGTTAACATATATTGCAGTCATATATTCAAAGGTGAACATTTACCAGGCAATGTAAAATCACTGTAATAACACGATGGTTATATTCCAGGCAATGTAAAATCACTGTAATAACACGATGGTTATATACCAGGCAATGTAAAATCACTGTAATAACACGATGGTTATATACCAGGCAATGTAAAAATCACTGTAATAACACGATGGTTATATACCACGCAATGCAAAATCACTGTAATAACACGATGGTTGTATACCATCACAATATTAATTTACCAAGGACAATTGTGCATGCACTATATAACACAATTTTGTTAACCAGATAGAAAATGTTTGAATTTTTCTAATTGTTAACGAAACTGCCTATTATTTACAGCAGATTGCTACCAAACGAACAGCACCCAGTATTTTGGAACAATTAACTATACAGTGAGTGGTAGGGCTTGTCAGATTTGGAGTAGGAATTTTCCTCATATAGCATATTTCCTTCCTGATAATGACGAGGACATGAACACAAGCTATTGTAGGGACAACCATCATTACACGCATGGTACACCATGGTGTTATACAGAGGACCCTAATTTCCGCTGGGAATTTTGTCCAGTATTTAAATGTTCGTATTTCAATGAGACGCGTTTATTTTTTACAATTATAAGTACGTTGTTGCTTTTGAAAACTCTTCAAAGAAACCCGGTTTATAGTTTGTGACGGTAGATGCGTTTTTCGTCTACATGAGACTCACCTGTGGCGCACGAATAAAAAAAGTTGGGAGGCAAAATAAAACACGAAGTTTAGGAGCATATTGCAGCTAACAATTCAGACAAATTTTACCAATTACGGCTAAGGCCATCTGTATTTGCCTGGTTAGAAAAACCTTAATGTTTCGAATAATTATATTTTATAAACAAGAAATTTACAATAAATGACCACATCAATGATAGTTTATGTCAACAGAAAGTGTCGACTACTGGACTGGTGATACCCTCGGGATATAACTTCCACCGGCAGTGACGTTTACCCAGTGGTTGTAAAAACTCATCAGAAGATACCAGCGACTCTTTTCACCAAAAATCTTAAGAGTAAAAAAAAATATCGATTTGAAAATGTCTAGGTAGACGTAAACCTGATGCAAAAAGGGGGAAGGACTGTAAAACGTAATAATCAGTTTTAAACAGTTTTTGATTTCTAATGGTCGTAGAAAACGAAGAATATGTTGTATCAAACGTTTAGTGACCTTCCCAATCTAGAAATAAACAGGGAATCGTACTTTTAGACAAAACTATTCCTTGGTTAAAATTTTAACAGAGGTCCGAATCAAGGTTAAATCTGAATCATTTAACCAAGGATTTAACAAAGGGTTAAATTTAACCACAGGATGAACAACACAAAATAACCTAGGGTTAAATTTTAACCAAGGGTTATGATATTTAACCTTTGGTTAAAATTTAACAAAGAGATGAACAACCGGGTCCTGTTTCCAATCAGACAATGCATGTATTTATACATAACAATAACTAGCTTCAATCTTACTTAAGAAAATGAACAAAACAATATAAAACCTTAAAACTTAACAAGAAATAAGATATAAAAAGGCATTTTAAGTGTTAGCATATAGCACCCATATTATATCGCTTCAAGTGAAGGTTCTGGAATCAACACAATATTTTCTAAATGAAAAAAAACCTGCATAAATGAAGTCATGATTACAACCTTTGATGATATTATCTGACATATTATGCACAAACTTAATGCACGATTACACTGGTATTTAATAACATTCAGTAAGTAAAAGAACCATAGACATAAGATAGCGAACCCAAAAATCTTCCAAGAATACCTGTATTTTAGACGACATCAATATATATCATACATATTTGAAGATACGCGCAGGTTTTTTTTTAACTCATTTAAGAATATTTCTTCACAAAAAACTTATGTATTCTTATTTTCAAATCTTTAGCCTTGTAATTTTCAGGTAATGACTGTACTATGCCGCCAGTAGCAAAACCAGGAACAATAGTAAGTTATAATATAACATATGGAGTTGTAGCTGCCATATACACATGCCAGTCTTTTAAGCCAGGAGTGTCTGTTCCACATTGTCCAATATCTACATGTACCAATGGTAACCATTGGTCGGAGTTCAACACATCTTGTTCTGGTACGTACACATTGTATAACAAAATGTAATAACAAAAAATACCGAACTCCAATGTAAATTAAGAAAAGGGTAGTCCTTAAAAGCAAACAAATCCAAACGCTGAACTCTATCAATTAACAGAATGACTGAAAAAAAACATAAGGTATATTCAAGTATTGAACAAATTATATATACGGTATACGTTTTGAAAGGGTAAACTGTATTCACTGTATATTTGATTTTTTTAAAGAGGCATTAGCTATGATTTAGACCAAAAACATGAAATATTATGTGTTTTGGTATAACATTGATAAAAGCGGAATTGTGAAGTAAAATAAATATTTCGCTTTCAGAAGTCAATTTGGTTCAATTTTGTCAAAATAAGCTCAAAAACATCGCTGATGTATAATTGAATTTCAATAATTCAACCTCATTTGAATTTGTATTCACGCAACCTTCAATTTGACCCTTACCTGGAGATGGGTAAAGAATGTGCTAAACGTGTTCGTCTATAAAAAAGTAAAGAATGTCAACATTGAAAGTGAAACAAGGGAGTCATTTCGTTGATTTATTTGACCCTCAAAAAAGCATTCTTATAAGGTAAAAAACAATGATTTCCATATTTTAAATCTGTGACACGAAATCAAACAGATCTAGAATAAAAATCATTATAGTACGATTGCACGTGCTTGTGTATTTATATTTACAGACGCTCGACTATATCAACCAACCGAATGACTGGAAAACAACTGTCATACTCCCGACTTCGTTCTGGCATTTTCCGAATGAAAGAGAGGCCGAAGACACCAAAGCATCATAAGTCGAAAAAAAACTGACAACGGCATGGCAAAAAGGAAAAACAACATAAAGACAAGCTTTGATGGTTGTAAAAATTTAAGGAATAAACATATCACGCTCATGAAAGATAAGACGTAATTGCTCATATCATATCTCAGTAAAAAAAAAAGAATGTAAACTCTAGGCAGGAATCGAAAATTAACAATTTAGTCCCGATTGTCATAAATTTGATAAAAATTCAAACCATTAGAAGTACGTTGGTCATTTCATAATAGACTGTTGATAAGGTACGCGCATGCATATTTGCATTATACGGACCTCATTCAAAGGATGTACTCCTAACGCAAAAACGTCTCCATAGCAGGCCGGCTAGGGTTAGGAAGAAGAGCGACTGAAATCCCAACTTCGAAGTTTTATGTCCACAATAATGAATTGGTTAGATTTTGTGATGCATCCGTATCTCATATAAGTGGTCTGAGATCTTTTAATAGACATTAGAAAAGTCGTTAGATTTTTAAATGCAGACAGTGTCTTATTCCCTATCGTGATTTTTTACCAAGTTTGGATGGAAATTATGCGAGCATAACAGAAGACTTATTTTGTCAACGGTTGAACCCCTCTACCGTTTGCAGCGCAAATTAGATTTACGTGTTTTGAACATCGTTAAAATAAATGAAATAAGGAATAAGTCATTATACGTTTGTGCGGCTGAAGCGCTTTTCTGGATTTACCTTCACCAGGAACGCTCAAACTTGAACATTTGAAAGCCAGGGATGCGTAGATACGCCATTACCCAAACAGAACAGCCAAATCACGTACGGTCCACTTTGCCTAAACTACTGTTGCCCTTATTTATAGTTAAATCTTTGCATTTTACTAAGTCTTAGCGGAAGACAAAACTTTAAAATAAGAAGCCATTATCTACCTCTGTCGTTGATTTCAGTTGAAGATCGGTATCTTAATAGCACTACATACAACGGAAAAGTGTCCTGTACAGTTGATGGAACAACCTGTATGATTTGGAATCTACAAAAAAACTCTCGTTTACCTATCAACTCAGATGATCATGTGACAAATTACTGCCGGGATCCAGACGGAAAAGGACAGCCATGGTGTTATGTAGATCATCAATTGAAATCATGGGAATTTTGTTATGTTCCAAAGAGATGAAGTAGTATATCACCAGAAAAAAATATCCGTAAAAGCTCTGTCTTTCATACGCAAAAGAGGCGCGCTTTCCACCATAATCAGTTTTTGTTTTCAGTTATTAAAGTTTGTGGAATTTAATTTTTAAAATATATATATTGTGCTTAAAAGAATTTCAAACATTATATATTTATCCGTTAAAAAATATTAATGTTAGCGAGCTCAAAATATTGCTATGTTGATAGATTATTGCAAACTTCACATTGATATACAATTTTGCATGCATCAAATAGTATTTAAAACCACACAACTTCAATTTTATATTTAAAAAATGTGCATAGATATCCTTTCGTTATAATTTGTTAGTTTGAAATGTCCTTTGCTTTCAGTTTTGAGATAAAAATCAAAATTTTCCAAAAAATTTTAAAAGTACAGGTCTATATTTATCTTACTTTTCTTATATTCTCTATTAATTACTTTGGAAATTATTAAGAAACTAATGTTACTAAGACAAATGCGACCTGAGATGAATTTGGCTATACTTTTCAGGTTCCTTTTGGTCTTGACGTTCCCGACGTGTTCAGTTTTTAGTACATCTTTGGCTTTCAAATGTTTGGTTTTGAGCGTTCCTGGTGAAGATAAATCCAGAAAAGCGTTTTAAAGTGTTACTTATATATCGAAGAGCATTTATAAATTTATAAAACTGAAAAATCACACAAAAAGCTAAGATATTATATTTAGATGTAGATTTAAATCCCTTTTTTGAAAAAGACCCCGAGTCGCAGTTTGGGAGCAATTATTATATCCCCATGATAAATACCTTTTTAAAAGGTTATTTTTTCGTTACCCACTATTTCTTTTCGTTATGGATATTGCTGCTTTCCTGGTCTTTCGTTAACAGATATTTCATATTTTTATTTTTCTTATCAGTGTATAGTCACTCTTGATAAATAAAACTAAAACAAAGTGACTATTCTTCGTTTTAATACTTTTCTTTGATCACTAGTTTGGTATATTGAAATTGCCATACTGTGTGCTGTTGTATCTATTCATGTTGAATTTCTACTCGCCTGAAAATAAAATTGAAACCTATCCAATCCTCTTTAAGGCATCCTTTCAGAGCATGTGATTACTAAAAAATATAGCTCATGATTCAAGTATGAAATGCATACCTTATTTTCGAAGCGATGTGTATATACTTCTCTAATACTATCTTTTTAAGGTATACTAGAACACACACGCGTAATTTGGTTCGTATTGTCATCTGACAAAGTCGTGCTGATTATAAGGTGCACAGTTTTCTCTGCTTTCAAAATCTTTCCGTTTGAACCCGTTCTGGCTTTCTTACTACAACCGGAAACTACATGTGAATTGAATTTAGTAGTGTAAATCCCTGTATAATGACGAAGTTCATGTGTGATTCTGACCCGTGTATATAGCAAATCCCAATTACACCGTTTGGTGGTGCGCCTGACATAGGCGGAACGTACAGATTAAGTAACAGGTAACAGGTGACATATGCTATTGTTTTCTGCTCTTTGGTCGGGTTGTTGTCTCTTTGACACATTCCCCATTTCCATTATCAATTTTATTTGTTATTGGTATCGGAATGGGATTCGACCCGGAACTTGTTTATTATTGGTAATATTAATTATGTGGAAAACAAAAGGGCCTGGAGTGGTGTAATTTTTAATCAAAACCATAACCATTGTCCTATATTAGTTATATATAATGATTCGTCGTTTTTACGTCATGCCGGCTAACGAATTGGACCTCGTTATTTTAGTAGTATAAATACTATATTTTGTTGATGCTAAACAAATTTCATATATCATTATTGAATTTGAAAACTGTTCTTTTTGTCTACTTCCTTAATTTTGTTTTACTGTAACGCCAATGTTTAACATCTCTCTCTTTTGTCTTTGACATTTGCGTAACAGTGCCCGGACAGAAATTGAAAAGGAAACGGCGCCAGTGGATCCGGAAGGTCACTC
The DNA here is from genome assembly GCF_021869535.1 of Mytilus californianus. NCBI lineage: Eukaryota > Metazoa > Mollusca > Bivalvia > Mytilida > Mytilidae > Mytilus > Mytilus californianus. Next base: position 20,999,697 of record NW_026262679.1, on the reverse strand, counting down.
GACAGTTTTTGTACTTTTTGTCTACGTTTTTGTGTGCTTTCTATTTTTTTTTTTTTTAATTCACAATTCACTTCTGCATAATATGTTTCCAATAAAATACATAAGTTGTTGTGTTATTTATTTATTATTATATAAAATATGTTACAGTATACATAACAATACACACTCATTTCTCACATCAGTAAAAACAAAAACTATGACATCTTAAGAGCACAGACAATTAACTCACTCATATATGCATAAACACAAAATAACATTTCACATTATAGCCTCACAGCATAGCACAACATAGGAACAATGGAAAAAAATCAAAAATCCAGAAAAATCAATGTATATTCAGCACTAGTAGTTGTCTAAAAACTTCTGAACTGTAGCTCTCAGACACTCATCCAGAAATAAATTTCATATAGTCCAACGAATCTTTCGTATTAGTACTGTTACACAATATAAACCAAATATCAGGGATTTTCACATCACTTTTGTATTGCCTCTCCCAGACATTCACCTTATAATTTCATCTCACAGATAATTTTTCCTAGACCTAAGAAAGCAACACAAAATACAACAAATTAAAAGAAATGCATACTGTTCGTCTGTTATTTTGGTTAATAAGGCTAGGCAAAACCTGAGAGAATATCCGTTTTACGTCAGCTGTGATAGAACTAAGTGTGGTGGAATCTGTCATTGCGACACTTAGTATGAAAATCCATGGGTAGATGTCGTTTAGCCTTGTTTCCTTGGAGTTGTTTAGAAGAATGTTGTTGAGGCAATGACGTGTACTGTAATATCATTGTGTCAATTAATTAATTGAATAATCTTGCCGTTGTGTCTGTTTTTCGTCTGGGTCCATGGGAAAGTCATCTTCTCATTGATTCCAAAAAGACCTATGAGGACATCGGTGCACACTAAAATGTATAACTGAAATTAGATCAATGGCGTCTATGTCAACGAATCTGTCTTTGATGTTGGTGATCAGTTTGGTCAGTACTGTATGAAGTTATTATACATCCGAGAGAACTAGTTCTGCATTAGTCTTTTTATCTGATTTTTTTTTTATTCCAGCACCCTGGTTGTCTTGTTTACTGTTGGGGTTTTTTTTCATGCCGAGCTTCACATCCCTGCGTTGAAACACAAGTGATAGAGCAGTAAACGTGCAATTGTGTCAGCAGGTAGCATTAAGGATATATGTTATTGAAGCCGGGACTGTAAGGCACTTAATGATATCATTGCAAACTGAGTTTTGAAGAATAAAAAGGAAAATTGTACACCTCATAAGGACTAAAATTTAGTTTGGAAGAATATCTTGGTTTCAGAAGATTTATGAATACCTGACCAAGCTCTAAAAAGAACCATTTTATATGAAAGGATATACCGGTATTGGGTAAAAGTCACATGACAATAACACAACAACAACAAAAGAAATAACTAGATGTCAATATATATCAATGACGAACATGTTTTAAAGTCACATGGGACGCTCCTACGTGTCCTAAATTCAATTAATCAATAGTGCGAAAATTCATATTCAATTTTCCGCGATGTGATTTGTACAGACGTTAACACAAAGGCACTGTCCTGATATCCCATATCTCCCAGGACTTACATTTACAAATAAATTAGGTATGGTTGTCACAGACTGCTTGCATAATGAGTATACGACCAACACTGAAGTTGCAATATATTGAAAGTGTCCAAGAAACAAAATTGAAGGTATGAACGATATAATAAATGCATCCAGAAAATAGAGCAACGTAAGTGCTAATATTCAGTTATAATAAGATTGGTCTTTGCAACTTGCATTTAAGTTTCTTTGGCCATCCTGTTTGCAATAGGATTAGGACTTGGTATACTAGGCGAAGGAAAAACGATGAAAATAATTAGTCAATGCATAAAAGGTAAAATCCAATGGTAGCTGTATTCAATTTTCTATTTACAACTGAAACCCAATAGTGCTTTTAATTGAATTGTGCAAGAATTTACACAAATTAACGACTCTAAACCAACAATGTACCCAATTGAATATTTTAAATAAAGGTGTCTTAATTCATTTATACCTTATTCACAGTTATCTATTTCATATAAAAAGTAAAACAAATCATGAACAGTTTTTGATGACCTGTCAGCGGTCTCGGGTTCACCTATAGAGAATTTTTTTTATCAAAGAAAGCAATTTGTTCTTCATGTGCAAAAGTAAAAAAAAAAATTAAGCGTTTTTCTCATTAATGGCATTATACATTCTGTAACATGTATTACTAAGTGTGATACCATGGATTTACTAATGCTTTTAGGGGTACGATAATCGAATGATCTTTATAATTGACTACTTTTACCGGAAACGTATCAATTATAGATTTTTAATTTATAATTACAATTTATGAAATCGTCCCATACCCCCACCTGCACTCACAACTCGATCCCCACGCCAGTGGTTTTTATACGACCGCAAAAATTTGCGACCGTATAATGGTATGGCGATGTCGTAGTAGTCGTCGTCGTTTTCGTCCGAAGACATTTGCTTTCCAGACAATAACTCGGATATAAGTAAATGGATCTCTATGAAATTGTACCACAAGGTTTCATACTACAAAAGGAAGGTTGGAATTGAATTTGGTTTTTTTTTGTCCCAATTCTTTATGAATAAGTGATAAAGGGGCCAAAACAAGCAATTTTCTTGTTTCCGGAAAATAACTTGACGCGTATAAGTGTATGGATCTCTATGAAATTGTACCACAAGGTTCCATACCTCAAAAGGAAGGTTGGGAATGATTTTGGGAGTTATAGCCAAAACAGTTTGAGAATAAGGGGCCGAAAACAAGGATATTCTGGTTTCAAGACAACAACTTGGGTATTAGTCAATGTACAACAAGGTTCTATTCCATAAACGAAAGGTTGAGATTGATTTTTGGGGTTATGGACCCAAAAAGGGGGCAAAACCAATAATACTTTGTATAAATTGCTTATTCCTTGACCAATCCTAATGGAGTTAAATTCAAGATTTAGGATTTTGGGCCCCGTTTTTTAATTGGTCCTTATTGAGGTCCAAAGGGTCCAAAATTAAACTTTGTTTGATTTCATCGAAAACTGAATTCTTTAGGTTCTTTGATATGCCAAAATCTAACCGTGTATTTAGATTTTTTTTTCTTTTGGGCCCCGTTTTCAAATTGGTCCACATTAAGGTCAAAAGGGTTCAAAATCAAATTTTGTTTGCCTTCAACAAATATTGAATTTTTGGGGTTCTTTGATGTGCTGAATCTAACCGTACATCTGATCATATCTAGATTTTTGATTTTGGGCCTGGATTTGAAATTGGTCCACATTAAGGTCCAAAGGGTCCAAAATTAAACTTAGTAACAATATTGAATTCTTGAGGATCTTTGATATGCTGAATCTAAACATGCATTTTTATTTTTGATTTTGGGCCCAGTTTTCAAGTTGGTCCAAATTAGGGTCCAAAATTACACTGTTTGATTTCAACAAAAATTGAAATTTGGGGTGCTTTGATAAGCTGAATCTAAACATGTATTTAGATTTTGGTTATTGCACCATAATAGGTAAATAACCAATTTCATGCTGTGTCAAATATTTAATCACAATCCAAATTCAGAGCTGTATCAAGCTTGAATGTTGTCACCATACTTGCCCCAACTGTTCAGTGTTCGACCTCTTCTTCTGTCGTCTCAAGCTGCAATCCGCGGAGCATTTTATTCTCATATTATGTAATATTTATTCATGTGTATATGTGTACATTAAGACGTTACTGAATTAAAAAAAACTTGTTGATTCATTTGACCTTTTGAAAAAATATGTTACTATAGTGTTTTTAATTTACTACCAGCTCTTAACATGGTTATAGCGTGTATCAAGAGTTCAGATCAAAAACTGAATGATAAGAAACTCGTAATGATGATTGATAGGGTTATCTTTGGACTATTTGTCATAAAAATAAACGAAACTGTTCTATTTTAAGTTGACGGGCAATTGTGAAAATACTTGATCTGTTTCCGGACGCAGTATTATCTGTGCATATATAGATTACATGTTAGCATATTTATCACGCCTAATGTGACCGCCGCACAGGTCTATTTGGTATGTTATTGGATTTGAAACAAGCTTTAATGTCATTTAGACAACCAAATAATGGATGAAACGGAACAGGATGTAATTAAGGAAATGTTACCTAGTATTGTTGAGGACTTTGATCCACTTTATGTTTTGCCGTGTTTATACAGTTTTTTGCCATTACAAGTGTGCTCTAAACTAAGAACGTTTCGTTACAGACACGATAGAGTATATTATTTTATAGAAAAGGCTCTTAACTCTTTGACTTTGGAAGATGTTTTTAAGATTTTCTCGTATCAAGGTGCGTACATATTTTTGATTGAAGAAATTCAAAGAAAAATTAAAAGGTGCCAAAATGAAGAGGTTTACTATGCCATTAAAATTAAACTTTTCACAAAAGATAGACGCGCACTAGTGGAATTTAGACATCACCTTAAAACATATTCTCTGACAGGGAACCAAATATCATTTGACAAAGAAGTAAACGATGTGGTACAAAAATGGACAGACATATCGTACCGCGGAACATTGACGAGAAAAGAGCAAGTAAAGCTTGCAGATAGATATTTCTTCGTTAGAGATGCACAGTGCGAAAATATGAGATTGAAATATGACAGTAATCTTCTTTGTACAAATGTTCTCTTCGAAATTGAAAAAGTAACTCCATTCACATCAAATCCAGTTCTGGTGTTAATGATGTACTTAGCACGAAAAGGTTCTGCCATAATTATGTCAAATCCAGCTCTTCGCGAAGAAGCATATAAGGACTATATAGAAACGGCAGAACATTACGTTGACCATTTACCGGCTTGTCGTGAAACCGGACTTGTATTTTATATTAAATATAACTTTTTATGCTTAGAGTATGAGCAAACACATGAAAGTAAGTTAAAGTTTATTTTGTTTGCTACTGCAGAAAAGGCTATTGATCATTTTTGTAGGGAGTATCAAACAGTTGCATCAGATTTCCATAATATATTTTTTATCAAACTAGCTCATCTTCATTTAGGAATAGGTGTTTTGGGGAATAATATAGACGGTGTTTCCATAACACGAAAAGACATTGAGAGTGCTGAAGAACTGTTATTCAGGCTTAATGTTGGAGAACTTTCTGACCGATGGAAATGGGGTCTCTATATTGCTAAATCAAAAATTTTCTTGATAAATAAAGACTTTCAAAATGCTCTTAAGTATGCTTACCAAGCATTCAAACATGCTTTAAAAGGGAACTTTAAACGAGAAATCATGGTGACAGAGGAAACAATACACACTTTAAGTTACAGAAAATATTGGAAAATGAATAATTTGGAAGAAGTAAATGGTAATCTTGAAATTGATCGTTGGCATTTGGATTTAGTTTATGAAATTAATTACATCATGGTATGTCTTGTCTTGTTTATGTTAATGATGGGTTTTTTTATTTATTTTATGCGTGTATTTGTTTCTTGCTGAGAAGCATATACAGACCTTTGGAGAAAATGAAAAACAAGAAGCTTTCTAGAGGTTTATTTGTGTAAAACTTAAAACAATAAACATGCATTTAAGAAGGTTTATTTGTGCTTATATTTTTCAGAGAAAATAAAATTCAACAGGTTGTCCGGATTTGGTTATGTTTCAAGTCCTGTTTGGTTTAATAAGCTCATTTGCATTAGGTTTGGATTTTCAAGTATTTCGGCCTCGAGAATCATTGAAGAGACATTTTAAAATAGTCGAAATATGCATCTTGTGTAAAAAAAAATTGATACCGTTAATGTTATTGTATTTATGAACAGTTTAGTGCCACAACTCTAAAACAACAATAATTCATAAAACCTATAATTTGACATTTATTTGTTATGATATGTACCCTGAAATTTGTATTAAGAATCGTAGTTTTGCTTATTTGTTCAGGAATTGTAAAATCATTGCCAAGGGTTTGACATCTTTTACTTTTTATGGCCCCGCCACAAAGGGGTCGGGACCGTATAGTTTTACCTTTATCTGTCATTCAGTCATTCCGTCATTCCGCCTAAACGCCTTCACATATTGAGCTGATTTTTAGTATGCGAGTCTACTCTGATGCGTTACAGATCGAGTTTAATATGTTTGGTTCCACTCCGCTGATTTTTGACGAAATTACGGGCTTTGGACTCTGAAAATATCGAGGAAATAACAGTTATACGGACTTTTTTCTAAACGACTTTACGTATTGAGCTGAATTTTAGTAAGTGAGTCTACTATGGTGAGTTTGGTATCCAGTTTACGTTTGGTTCCGCTCCACTGATTTTTCCGAAATTGCGGGCTTTGAACTTTGATATTTCGTATAAATCACAGTTATAAGGACTTTTTTCTAAACGTTTCATATCATATATTGAGCTGTTTTTAGTATATGAGTCTACTATGATGAGTTATAGATTGAGTTTATGTTTGGTTCTGCTCCGCTGATTTTTACCGAAATTATGGGCTTTGGACTTTGAAAATATCGTGAAAATAACAGATACATTGTATACAGACTTTTTTCTAAACGACTTCACCTATTGAGCTGAATTTTAGTATGCGAGATACAGATCGAGTTTACGTTTGGTTCCGCTCCGCTGGTGTGCCGAAATTACGAAATTAATGGACTTTGAAAATTTTGTGAAAATAACAGTTATACGGACTTTCTTTCACAAATTTCATCTCCTTTTGCGAGCGGGCCCATTCGTACATCAAGTTTTAAATAATAATTGCAACGATCCGGGATTCGTTAAATATATCACTTACAATTATCAAAACGTTCCAAACAACACCGCTCTCAACAGCCTGTCCAAATGAACATAGTAACCGATTTATGAAGTTCCCAAGAAGATCGAACAACACATACTCGAATTTGTCGGGTTATACACGATAAAGGTCCAATTGAAAATCATGAAGTAAAGAAGGATAGATGCACAGTTTAGTCTACCTAGTATCACATACAAAACAAGAAGCTATTGCACTTGATAAAAACCATATGCGATAACCATGAAACATTTGTCATAGTCTCGCACAAGTTTTCCTTTATTCGTTTGAGCAAAGAGCAAACTTCATGCAAGGGTTTCCGAAAATATGAAAATGAAGCTTACACTATGACTAAGAAAACATATATTCTAAAAATTTGCATCAGAAGAAAATAACTTAAACAAGTCTGATTGGTTTTTCTTTTTTTTTTTAATTATTATGTGTAAATTTGAGGCAATAGTAGTTTACCGATCTCCATATCTTTAAAACAAAACACAAAACTGTGTGAAGCGCATGAACTGAACAACGTCGACATGGTAAACGTCTCTTATACCGTGAAAGCATGTCGCTAGTGAGTAGAGACAGACACATCGCATCGGTCATCGGTTTGAGGTAGTGACAATAAAACATATGTAGTGTCGATTATAGTCATTCTTCCTCATAACTCTGTTGGAGCTGTTTTTTGTGTAAAGGGCACACCCCTATTGATTAATTCCGTAAAGTGTGAACATCCACGAGCGTAAAGTAATTACTTGAGATGAGTAAACGTTATCAATGGGACAGAGGGTATGTTATTCATGAGAAATGGGAAGTTGACAATTGAACAATTGAAATCATCATGTTTGTCAAAGAGTCTAGTTTGAAATTGTCATTCCGTGTCAATATCGATGAAAAGATCAACACATGTTGCAGACCTTCTAGTGTCGGAAGTATCCTAAATCTCAATTTAATAGGATATGAAATGTAAGCACTCACTGAAATGTAGGTTATTGAGTGACAGGACATCATCAATATATTTGAGAGTAAACTTAAAGAACTTTGCAAGATTTTTGTCTTTGAGAAGATTCTGTCTGAATTCTGCATCATATGAGGACAAAAACAAGTCGCCTAGTAGGGGGACACATTAAGTATCCATTGAAATACCAACTGTCTGTTAAAATACCAATCAACCAAACTCATCAAATATGTTGTCGATTAAAAAGTCCAGCATTTTGATGCTATCATCTTCGGTTTATTTATTGTTGGATTCAGTGCGGTGCTTTCCAAAATATAATTTTAATCCCCAGCGGGATTATATTTGTATGGAGACGATGAACAGGTGCTTAGAGCTATCAAGAGGTTTGAATTGTATATCATTGAGGGTAAATGTCTTTAATACTCTCTTGCGGTTGAACAACCCGGATGCAATAGGTGTGAAATGAAATATACAGTTTTATCTTTGAAGTAAAAAGGTATTGTTTTCTTTACAGATTCTTTGTGGAAAATATTGCTCACATTGTTATCATCTTATTCCTTATTAAAACTAATTCTACTTTAAATAAAGTTTTTCATCATCTTTGGAAGAAGTTGTCTTATCGGAGCCTTTACTATCTGTTATATCATGTAGGAGGAGTTGAGTACACAAATTTTTCGCCCGGCCGACATCATCATATCTTAGGCTGGTTTTTGACGTCCAACCCAGGCAAAAATTGATTAAAAAATGAAAACACCTATACCAATCTATCAAAGCCAAAGATAAATACGCAATCACCGGCACATGTATGTATTAGATGTAAGCTTCTCGTAAAGACCCTGAGTGATATCAGGTGTCCTGGAAGGTTAAGCTTATCCATTTACGCATTGGTTGATTGTCAGTTGTTCAATGTTCTAGGTTTATCTTCATTTTATTGCTGTTTCAATAACGAAAACATATTCCCATTCACTTGGCTATATTCATTAACTGTTTGTAAAGTACTTTCATTTTCATGATGTTGACAGGATTACGTAGATTCTTTCAACGTGTCAGATATTCTTTTTAGGATGAAAAACTCATCCAATTTTTATTTTCTGCAAATCTGTGTTAGAAGGGCACGCCCCACTTTGACATTTCTTTCAGATTGACATAATTATACCTTTTCTCGGCTAAATAAACACAATTGGACAATGACATCCTTCTTCCATATACTGCCCACATTCAACTTTCTGAATATACTGACATAATTATCAAATCAAGTTTCTCTCAATTTGCTCCAGGAACGACTTTATTTTCATTTAGAAAATTTAATGCACATATACTATATATTCTTTCGAAATGTCTTTGTCAGGATTGTAAGGTTTGTGAAAAAATAATGTAATATATGTCTAATTTCATATTAAGTAAATAGTATACTGTTAACGAAGGTGATAAGTTTCATCGTTGTAAGGTACTCAACAAATAATTTATATTTACAAAACAAAAATAAAATTAATTTAACTATTTAATAACACTGCGTATACTGAGTTAAACAACAGACGTGAAAATCGATTGTTCAATTGCAATACAACTCATTCATGATTATAATTACGAAATTGTATGTTGATATATTTATTTGCACTTGCATGACCAGAAATAAACTTTATAAAAAGGAATTCCAATGAGACAAATATCCTACAGAATATAAATAATATATCAAATAATTGTGGGTCACCGTCTGGCCTTTAAAATGATCAAAATCAATACCGTTTAGTCAGCTATCATGACAGGCACCTACATGATAAAAAAAAAATGAAACAATTCAAACGAAAAATTCCAAACACCTGATTTATTGTAAAACAATAAACGAAAAACGGATATAACAGACAGCAACCAATGATACGATGATGGTGTGGAAACGCTACACTAATTAAAAGAAGGTTGCTATCTTTAATAATGGATAATTAATTTCAAACTGACGTGGCCGACGCGTTAATATATGCCAGCGACTCTTTTCACAAAAGATCTTACGAGTAAAAACACTCGTAAGTCATGAACATTTCAGTATAACTTACGATATCCAATGCCTATATTGTTCACTTGCAGTACAAATTGGTTAGTTGCAGTTGATTTTTTCTTAAAGTAAAACATTTCCATACAATGATTTTTTTTTTCGAAGTGGAAGTATATAATACAAAGATCATTACATGATAGTTTTCGTATCAGTTGTATTAAGTATCAGGCCTGGCTCTTAGGCTGATATAGTGTAATAATCTATTATCATTATTATTATTATTATTATTCAAATTGCTATACTTTTTTTTACTTTGCACATTAGAAAAAAGAGATCCCATCTTGATTCGTGACCTATGCAGAATTAATCATATGTTACAAGGTGAAGAATGTAGATTTACAACATTTATTTGAATAAACGTTAAATCTACTCAACAGTGGCTAAGTGTATTCAGACATACAATATACAGTTGAAAACCTTTGGTCTGAATAGCTGGAATATAAACGTTTAATTTTTCTAGTGTATACATAACCTATCTCTTACAAATCTGATTGACTATGTTTGTTCGAACAGTGATGACTTTTTTTTTGTGATGCCTCACTATTAAGTATTAGTGACAAAATGAAGCATTTCAGCGGCAAAGTAAAATTAGAAACAATATTGCTCTTGAAACTTTAGCGTAATTCTTGGGGACTTTCACATTGATGGTAGGTGATATAAAAAATATGAAAATAACACTTGTAAATTTTATGCGTCCGTAGCGTTTTTCTGGATTTACCTTTATTGGGAACGCTGAAAGCCGAATATTTGAAAGCCATTGATGTGCAAGAACCTATAAAATAGCTACTAATTGCTAGAGAGGTAATAAAGTCGTCTGCACAGTTTCATGGTTTTAATACAACTGATAAACTAATACAAGTTACACACATGATAAGACGCGATTATAACGGTCTGCATCTGTTAAAGTAATTAAGTTCTGTAGTGACCTTAGATAAACAATTTCAATACATTACATCTCTCCCTTTCTAGATTTAATCTTTATCAGTCAGTAGAATAATAAAATGAAATAAAATTAATGAATTGTGAAATTAGCCATAAAATGAATTTTCTTTAATACATTAACGATGTCCATAAAACAGCGGTGTAATAATGTCTAAATGTTGTAAACATAGTTTTCTGTGCGGTAAACATAGCAATTAATATCATGAATGAATTAATGAATCACAACTGAATTAAAGTGTAAAATCCTTTGGTATTTCAGTCTAAATAGTACTAAAGACATCATACGATACGCAGAAAATTAAAACTTATTCACTTGATCATAAATACTAAGCGTGATGCCTAGTTAAATGTGAGCTCAGGATTATTATGCCTGTTCACTAGCTACATATTACTTTACATAACATTACTTTACATAATCATTTAAGTACGCCGGTGTTTTATTTATCCTTCCTGACTTCCTTAATTGTGTTGCTGGTTCTTCTATTTTTTTCTCATTATTTACAATTGTCGGTGGTATTTTAACTTGCTTATAAAACGAAGAATTTCGAGTGATCGTGTGTCCATCATCTCTTTTAGCTGTTAACATTGTACCATTCCTTTCAACTATTTTGTATGGATTAGAGTTATACGGAGTTGACAGTTTGTTTTGTTTGTCTTGCTTGACCAATACAGTGTCACCAATTTGTAAATTTGACGGTTCAGCATTTCTTCTTGTATCTGAATAGTCCTTCATTTTATCTTTTTTTCTCTGATCGGTTTCTCGAATCTCTTTGTCTTCATATTTTGGTGTTAAAGTTGGTAATTTGGTTTTGATATTTCTACCAAATAAAAGTTTTGCTGGTGAAACTTCCGTTGTTGCGTGTTTTGTCGCTCTATAATTACGGAGGAATGTAAACATTTCCTGTTTCCAATTTTGATGTTGCGTGTGTGCTGCTCTGATTGATTTCCCAATGCTACGCATAAATCGCTCGCACTCTGCATTGCTCTGAGGCCATAATGGAGTTATTTTTCTATGCGTAAATCCCATATATGTCGCAAAGTCTCTGAATTCTTTTCCTTGCCACGGGCTTCCATTATCGGTTTTTACTATATTCGGTATTCCAAATGTTGAAAATACTTTGTCAAGTAGTGGTATAACCGCTTTTGCAGAAATTGTTGTTAGTGTTTCTACAACTGGATATCGTGAATACTCATCCATTATCACCATGAGATAATGTCCACTTGGAAATGGTCCACAGAAATCCATGCTAAGATATGTCCATGGTGCATCTGGTAGTTCTGACATAGCTAACGGTTCAAAAGTTTTCTTTGGCGTGGCTGCTAAACATGGAATACAAGCTTTACATGTATCTTCTACACGTTTGTCTATACCAGGAAAATAAACTTTTTCCCTTAGTAACTGTTTTGTTCGCACAATTCCCTGATGACCTTCATGTGCCAATGTTATAACTCGGTCTGTAAGTTTGTGCGGAATGACAATCCTATTATCATGCATCAATATTTCTCCTTTGTCTGTGTTCACTGTCGTTAATTCGTTCTTTAAACGAGCAAAAGTATCAAGAGATTTATTGTCATATGAATTTTCCCAGTTTCCCGATTTCACGGCTTTGATAACATACTGAATATTCATATCGGCTTCGGACTCTAATGCAATTTCTTCAATTGTCATTGCTTTCGGTATTGCGTTCTCTGATATATAATTCACGAATTCTTCTACTACCTCGGAATGATCTGTTCGATTTGCTTCGTTAATATTCGGATGTCTTGACATGTAGTCTGCGGCATTTGATTTTCCTGATTTGTACTCAACATCGAAATTATACGTTTGCAGTCTTAATCTCCATCTTTGAATTCTCGCTGGCGGTTTCGATTTTGGATTGTTGAAAATGCATTCCAGTGGTTGATGATCGGTAACGAGTGTAAATTTGTGTTCGTACAGGTACAGATGAAAGTGTTCTATAGCCCAAACTATGGCTAGTCCTTCTCGCTCTGTCTGACTGTATCGTTTTTCTACATCACTAAGCGCACGGCTTGCGTATGCGTTCACTCTGCCATCCTGAGTAAGTAACGCGCCAACACCTACTGGACTTGCATCAACTATAAGAACAGTGGCCTTTCTTGGATCAAAATAAGCCATTATCCTTTTGTTCATTAATTCCTGTTTAAGTGAATCAAACGATTGTTGTTGTTCTGAAGTCCATGTCCATGTCACTCCTTGCTTAGTTAAACGTCTTAATGGTTCGGTTATTGTAGAATATTCTGGGATAAATCTTCCAACGTAGTTAGTCATCGCTAAAAAGCTACGTACTTCCGATATGTCACTCGGTATATTGGTGTTACGAATTGCTTCAACTTTTCTCGGATCTGCTGATATTCCTTTTGAACTGAATATATGTCCATAAAATTCCAAGCTGTCTTTATTAAATTCGCATTTCTTTTTGTTAAGTGTTAAACCTTTTTCGTTTATACGTTGAAATAAGGCTGTCAGTCGTGTATCATGTTCGTCTTGAGATGCTCCAAACACAATGATATCATCGGAGATATTTCTCACCCCGTTAAGACCTTCTAAAGCTGTACTTAGCGTATTTTGGAATATTTCAGCAGCAGACGTGACTCCAAAGCTTAGACGTTTGTATCTTCTTAGTCCAACATGTGTTGTGAAAGTAGTAATATTTCGTGATTCTTGTGTAAGTTCTAACTGATGGTACCCGTTTAAAAGGTCCATTTTGGAAAATACCTTTGCTCCATTAAGGTAAACTATTAGATCATCAATAGTTGGAGTTATGTGCCTCTCGCGTTGTATAGCCTGGTTTGGTAGTCTCATATCTACGCATATTCTTATTTCACCTGGACTTTTAGGTTTGGGTGCTACGAATAGGTGTAACCCAGGGAGTTGGTCCATGTACCCTTTCTATAATGTCTAACTTCTCTAACCTTTCAAGTTCGGTTTCTACCTGTTTCCTTATATGAAAAGGTATCCTTCTATGTGGCTGAACTATAGGTTTCACTGTTTTGTCAACATGAATTTTCACTTGTGTTTCTTTAAGTTTGCCCAGTCCATGAAATATATCTTTATATTGTTCACACAATTGTTCGTGTTTGTTCCCTGTTGAGAGCCTCGATATTTGCGGGATTATCTGTAGTTCTAATGACGTATCATAACACAGTAAATTACCGCTTGTCCCTTTAGAAACATAAATAGTTGCACGTGTTAGCTTATTTCTCGTTTCAATTACAGTGTCAAACTTTCCCACGAATTCTAAATTTTGATGAGATCCATATGCGAAAACTTTGGTCTTTGTAGCTATCAATTTTGGTTTTCTCTTCATCCTGTTGTAGGTATCCTCATCAATTACATTGATACTTGAGCCAGTGTCGATAAGAACGTTGATATCTGATTCATTGATTTTGACACAAATTCTTGGCTGATCACGTTTGATAGAGTTCACGGTTCCTTTTAGCGGTTCTGTCTGTAGTCCGAAAACATATTCATCATCTGAACTACTATCTATCTTTGATTGACATTCGAAATAGATTTCAAAATCTGAATTCTCTAGCGTATTAACAGATTGTTTAGTATCTCTTTTTGACCTACACATCTTCTCAAAGTGATTAGGCTTCTTACAAAAGTTGCAGGATTTTCCTTGAGCAGGACATTTCCCTCGGTGTGGAAATTCACCTCCACAATTCCTACATTTGTTGTTTCGATTCACACGTTGTTCATTCATACGTTGTTCCGGACGCTTATCTTGTTGTAAATATCTTGGTTGATTTTTCCGAAAATTTCTCTTCTTGTGTAAAGCGTTGGTCTCAAGTTTCTCTTCTTTGTTCTCGATTTCGTTTGCTTGTCTTTCAGAGAGTTCCAGAGCTCTTGCTGACGATAATAATTGTTCCAAAGTCATATCTTCTCTTAAAGCTTTTCTCCTCAGTCTTGAAGATGAACATCCTTGAACGATTTCAGATTTTACTTCCCGATTGTCATCATTAAATTCACAGTTGACGGATAATTGTCTTAACTTTGTATGAAACGCATCCATTGTTTCATTTGTTTCTTGCTTTGCCTGACGGAATTTATATATTTCGTATTCAACGTTTTTCTTCGGTGCAAAATATTCGGTAAGCTTCGTAAGTGCTGTATCGTAATCCTCTCCAGTTTCTTGTAAGGTATCGAAAATGTCATTTACTTCTTCCCCTGCGTAATGCAAAAGTAACGCTCTTTGTCTCACTAATACAAGTTACACACATGATAAGACGCGATTATAACGGTCTGCATCTGTTAAAGTAATTAAGTTCTGTAGTGACCTTAGATAAACAATTTCAATACATTACAGAACCGAAACAAGTAAAGACCTATATTAGCAAAAGGACTATAGCATGATTCATATTATTATTATTATTAAAGATCCATAAGCGAAAATTTGCCTTTTCTAAATTTCATAGATTACGATTGTTTCATAAATGCAAATGTGTCCTCGCATTGGCATTTTATTAACTGGTCGCTTATTTGAAACAACATAAACCCATATGCAGCCCATTTAAGCGTTTTTCTTTTTATATTGCTCTATCTAGTTTTAACGCATTAAAAATGATTCTTTGACCGGCTGTTTAAAATGGTAAATAATAGTACTTGAAAAATGATAATTGTCTCATTGATTGGCAATCATTCCATATCTCCTTATTTTTATATAGATATAAAATTTCATCCTGTTCTTGTGAAATCATAGCGGCTCGTATTTGTCTCGAATCGAAACGCTTATTTAGAGTTTGAAATACGACTAAAATGCTTCGTGTTGCATGCACTGTTCATGACTTTGCTGTATACAATCTACTCGAAGGTATGTGCGGTCGGTATAATAATACATATTAATGTAAGATTTCTATAACAGCAGGTCGTGTACTTCGAGCTTTTTTCAGTAACTACAAAAACAAGAATTCTTTGTAATGGTATAGTTTAGTTATTGTTGTTTACTATACCAATAATATATAGTTATGTGTTTTGATTTATTTGTTGGTTTGTTTGTTGTTTTTTTTAATTGATTTGTTTTTTTCTGCAGGCCTTCAAAAATAGAAAAGCGTAAAGGTGTCAATTGCCCGAGTCGTGAACTTAAAGGTTACATACACCTAGAATTTAACTACAGCAGTCATCTCAGTACCAGAATCTAAAAAGTTCATCGTATTACTAAAGTACCAAGGCCTAATAGATAACTATTCAGTGTCTATTTCACAAATAATACAAGATGGTCTCGATTTATAGATTCTAGGTGCTGAAGTTGTGCATCTTTTTATTTACTTTTCAGTTCCCCTTTTATTTGTCTTTGTATCATTATGTTCGTTTTTGTCGTATGACTCTTTGACGTGACTCGGTATTTATGCATCCAGCTATCGGGTGTTTGGCTTTGTGCGTTGCTTTATACTTTCAACTACAAAAACGTTTTTGTTGTCGTCTTTGTTAGATTTAAAGTTATTTTTTATTCAGTTGTGTTGTATGTCTGTGATGTATGTTTATCCAGTTTTGCCTGCTGGGTCCCAATAATTGTCACATTAATCTATTATGTCTGTTTGGGTTGCTCGCCAAATTTTGTCAATATAAGAGAACTATCAACAACTATCATACAAGTGAGAGATTTAGCCCACCATTCTTCGGAAAATGCCTGTGCCAATTTAGGGAAATGACAATTGTTTTCCATTCGTTCCGTTCGTTTAAACATATTTCATTGTTCAGAAACTAGACAAACGGACGAGACACAAGGTTTAGTCCTGTTGGTTGATAAAGGTATGGTTTGATTTTGTCAGTTTTTATGAACTTCTCTCTTTTTGAATATACCTTGGAGTTCTATTATTTTTGTTTTACTTTTTTTAGAGGTAGGACCAAGTTTCCTGAGTTTATTTCACACTAAAAATGTATTAAAATTCCGTTCAATATTTACTTAGACTCATAGTATCATTGTCTTATGTGTGTAGCTATAGCAATTTTATGGCTTATTTCTAAACAATATGAATGGAAATACAGATTCAGTGTCCATGATTCGCTTACAACGATCAGACATTTTTTTAATGCCTTTCGTGGTCCTCTGATTTTGTCCTTCTGATACACACCACAGCATAAAAATTGGAAGACTGAAATTTCATTGGCTGATGTAATAATTACCAGCACAGAAAAATTAAGTAAAAGAGAGTGTTATTGCAATCGAAGCGCTCTCACATGATCTTTACTTCAAATAGATTGATTTCGAAACGGATCATCAAATTGTAAACGCGCAAAGACAGATAAAAACCGCAATTATGACCGATTTTGGAAAACTTTGAATATTTATCCGAAAAATATAAAAATTCTGTATTGTTTTTTATGCATGTTAATTCATTCCGGTTAGCGAAGTCCTTCGATGCACAATTTGCCATAAACATCTCAGACGAACAATTGTGTATCAATGTTCCTTCAACAGCAGCACTACTGGACGATAAGCAATCAATATTCAATCAACAGCAACATATAACACTGATTGTTCTTATTCAATGGAAATATGGAAAATTGAGAAAAAATATATTTTTTATATGATAAAGACTCTTTAATATTCAATTTTCAGTAATATTTTACTCTAGGTTTTTACCCTGTAACTGAAACAAATACAGGAGAAATTGGCCCTACTCCTTTATCTGAGACTGTCGTGTGATACATAAGCAGTTTGATATTCATACATTAATCTACATTAACTTTTATAGATCTCTTTCTTTTTTTGTTCGTGTTTTATTGACAGTTCGTATTGTTAAGCTTAAATCAATGTTCGATTAAATTTCTTTGTTACCAACCTTATTTCTTGTATACTATCGGTCTTGTACTGCCCTTTGGATTACAGATTATTATTGAATAAAAGGGAAAACAACTGCTTTGTAGAAATAACTTAAGCTAAAAAATCTGAACCCATTGTTATTTATATGCGGTCATAATAATCAAGTAAAGGAGAAAAAAAACACATTGAAAAAAATGAATATTTTGAAATTGACAAATGAGCTTACCCCTGTAAGAAACTAAAATATATAAGTCCGTAATTCTTTGATATTAACTCTTCAGTGCGCAAATGTAACGTGACATCCATTCTGCTCACACCGATGCAAGGGATCGTCCTGAAAATGCAAGGGAGGTGTAAGCTTTCCACAATCGCTGAATTTCTCACAGTGAGATGAAAAAACAGCAATACAAGCGTTGTCCCTTTGCTTGTGGTTTTATGACATGATTTGATACAATAAATTCCTATTCTTCAATACAAAGCCACTTTTCTGTCTTATTTACTAAATCATAATAATTATACTGTATTTATTGACTTTTAGGTATTTGGGGATGCCTCGGTAGCCCAAGCAGTTCTTAGCCGGGATGGCGTTGGCAATCATTCCTCTATACACTGGGCATGGGGAATAGCAGTGACAATGGGAGTTTACATATCTGGTGGTATCTCTGGTAAAAACTATTTGAACCAAATTGTGACAGGTTTTGAGTATTTGGCTGTGTGCACTTCATCATTTAGTCTGTCCATTTGCCACACGTACATTAATATCAATCAGTAATATCAACACTGATTTTTCTGTGAAATACAACCATGCAGTACTGAGATGTTCATTTGCACATTCATATGATCTCCAACGAGGGAACAGACAGAAAAACAGGTGCAAGAAAACAGTCGGACGCTTAAGTGTATGAACTCCAATTGTATGCAAACTAGACGTTAACACTTCTTCTATGCACGCATCACCCTTCAATATATTCTAAACGTGTCGACAACAGCAAGAACTAATAAATATGTAATTACATGTCATAGCCTAAGTTCTGCGATATTGGACGATAAAGTAAACATATCATTGTACGGGGCGACATCGAAGTGGAATAAAAGCTTTGTGTTTTAAGGTGGTCATCTCAATCCAGCCGTTACCGTGGCCCTGGCCTGCATCAAAAAAGTCCCTTGGAAGAAAGTACCATTTTATATGTTTGGCCAATATCTGGGATCTTTTGTTGCATCAGCTGTGATTTATTTTGTATATTATGGTAGGTATCAACTAGCGTATTAAATGTAGATTTGGTAGTATTAGTAAGTGAACGACCATTTCATATTACTTGGGAAATAGAAAGAGAGAGGTTTGTTCTGGGGTTTCATGAAGATTTTGGAAATAAATTATCTGGCCCGAAAAACAAATAAAAAATAATCTTGACCAAAACAGGATGAAAATAAAAATTTTGTCTAACAAAATGCAGAAAATAAATGTATATACATATATATACGATAGTTTAAAAAAATATATGCGAGACTCGCAAAAGGGTGCAAATGAATACTCCGTATAAAAAAATCCTCCTGCAGCCTCATCCCCCTAGAATATCAAATGGTCGGCCCCTAACGTGTGAAGTTTTGTTTCAATGTTCTCTGTCGATAACAAATTAGTAATACGTAGCAACATCGATGGTTAGATTTAGTTATCCCACTTCAACGCTGTGTCCATTGTCCTTGCATGTAATCATTTTTCTTTGAGAAATCAAAAATGTAACACTAAATTACAAGACTTTGCGTTGCTTTTAACCGAAAGATTTATATGTCCTTCACTGGCAACTTCAAATAAAAATCACTGTTTACATATTATATGAATGTTTTTGGAATATTTAGAAAATCAGCATCTTGTCTTTTAAGTCAACTTCAGTTGCTGTCAATTTAACCTTGTTCAACAACAAAATAGAATAGACTTTTAGAATATGCACTCATCGACAGTTCTAATGCTTTCGGCTATTTGATTACCTAGCTGCTACTATCATTACTTTGTACTTTCAGGATTTGTTTTAATGAACTGTCTGTTTTATTATTTATATCTTGGTGTAATTACTTGCAGACGCGTTAAACGAATATGACGGGGGAATCAGAATGGTATCTGGACCAAACGCAACCGCTGGTATCTGGTCAACGTATCCACAGAATTTTGCCTCCGTAGCTACTTGTTTTGGAGACCAGGTAAATAATATATTTGATCAAATCGATAGTTATACTGAAAAAAAAACACAATATATAGGTACAGCGGTGTGCATATTCACAAAAAAATCAGTAAAATCAAATTACATCGCGATAGGTCTAATACATGAACTTATATTGTTGCATTGGTCCCAGCTCTCAGCGACTAATGGAAACGAGAATATACTGTTTCAGTAACCAGATAGTAGCATACAAGGACGTTTAATAGTTTTATACCAAAAATTGTTTTCTCCATCATTGGATTCTTAAATATAATAAAAGTTCTGTAATTGAATTAAGGATAACCACCGTGCCATAAAAGAAGAATTAGAAACGGGATGAATACCATCAGTCTTCCCAAAATATATTTCTAACGATTATCATTACATTTTTTTGTAAATAAATTACTATTAAAAAAAATAAGTTTTTTTTTTTCTTCTGATGAGCTTCAGAACGTTTGGTGTGAGAAACAACTGATGTACAGAAACATTTCATATTAAACAGATAAAACTAACAACCGGATAGTCATAAACCTTATGTAAAACCATAGAATAAATGCGTCACGATTCACTTGATGCAAATGTTGTTAACTTCGAGGATTATCTACGACTGTACACCAAATATAAAATATAAAATGAACTATTTCGATATAATTATAAATTTTTAAAGACTTTCAGATTCACACATTCCTTTACGTTTCAAATACGTAGTACTTTTACGACAGATCCTGTATAGACTATATCATATCACATCTCCTTATTTTTATAAGAAAATGATTTACACATATATACTGACAAACAAAATAGGAAAAGTCTTCAAATAAGAAAGATTGAAACATTTTGTGTCGAAACATTGACAAAAACAAGAAAACACACAAACTGTTTATTATAAAGTTTTCCACGTCAAAGATACAAAAATAAATGGTACAACTTGATTTTGTATATAGATTCTTGCAACAGGCATGCTACTAATCTGTATACTGGCAATAATAGATGAAAGAAATATGGAAACACCCAAAGGATTGATGCCAATCTCCATTGGTGTGATAGTGACTATGATTGGAATGACCTATCATTTCAACTGTGGATTCGCCATCAATCCAGCACGTGATTTGGCTCCACGAATATTCAGATCTATTGCTGGATGGGGAGTTGGAGTATTCAGGTAGTGCCATTAGCAACGAACGTGTCAAATATTTCGGTTCATTAAATATGAATAAAAAAACATTTTGGATAAACGGCAATGAGAAAGCAACCCTATAATACAATCAAATCAGAGGCCATGTTTTATACCGTATGTCTAAATCGTACTGATGCTCGACAAGTTGTGGATAAAAACAAAACACCATTATTTGTCATCAACATAAAAACAATTTATAGGACACAAAGAATGGGAGCCACTGACCCCACGGTCAAATTGAAATTATATCACATAAGCTTGTTATATCAAAGAAAAGTGTAAGGACAATATTCATGATTCTTATCTACCTGATATGTCCACCTTTAAGAAAATGCTTTTGATTGATTTACTCAGGTCATAAGAATCAAAAGTAAGGGTAGTATAAAGATTGTCATGTGAACGGTAGAACGTTATGTAAAATAACGTAATTCCATAAAGAATGGACAATATGCTTGAACGTTGCAATTCTCTCGATTTGCTAGGTAAATGCATGAAAAATAATAGTATGTAAGCATGATAAAAGCAGACAAAAAAACAGAAAATATAACAAAAAGGAGTTGTTGTTGGATTGCCATGGAGACAATTATCCACCACACCATACGACCTTGAACAATGAGCAAACCTCATACATGTACTGTAAAGTCAGCTTTAAAAGTCCCTACATGACAAAATATGAAACAATTTAAACGAGAAAATATACAAGATATGATATAACTGAGAACCCGTTTCAGAAAAGTATAACTCTTTACCAGTCTCCGACACAGGCACTTGTCTCAGAAAAAAATTTCCTATATACCTTAATGTATATAAAAAAAAAAATTTCTGAGACAAGTGCCTGTGGTCTCAAAACTGATTTTAAAGCCAACGTAAAACTAAACATTTGTAGTATAACAAATAATCACTGCGAAAATACTTGCATTTATATTGTCTCTATTAAATTTTTCCATATTTTTCAGTTACAATGATTACAAATATTTTTGGATACCTGTTTTGGGTCCGCACATAGGCGCCATACTTGGGGCCTTTTTGTACCAGGTTTTGATTGGATTTCACTGGCCGGAAGTTGTTGAAATAAGTAGCGAGATACCGTTTCAAGATATGAATGATAAATCCACAGGTATGATAGATCTCTCTCATCAGACTCATGTTGTATCTTTTAAAACAATCAACTGAACCTTAACGATTTTTATTTTTCTATATTAAGATTTGTATATTGCAGTGATAAAAACAAAATATATGACATGTATGAATAGTGCAGTTAAGAAACCATGTTGATGCCAACAAAAAACCCATAAAACAATATTTCTTTATTGTTTAGATACTTGTATATAATACGATTAATACCTATAAATGTAAGAAAATGAAATATGAATGCCTATGAGACAACTATTCAGCAAAATAAATTTTATTCATTCATTTGCAGGTATAAGGAATTTTTGTGTACACGATATTCACAAATACTTAAACCATTATAGTTTTTTCATCGTTGTGTAGATGTTTTGTGCTGCATACATTTGTACCTGCATGCAACTTTTATCAAAGAAAATGTCTTTCTTTGTTTTAGGAAAAAAGAAAGAAGTATACGACAACAGATCGAGGCATTTCACCTGATTGATAAAGTACGAAAATGCACAATATATTATAACTGTTATTACATAATTTATATCCTTGAGAACCACACAATAAATCATGTACATAAATATATGTACTTTATGGATTTTAAGTGGTTGAATCTATATATGTGTATATGTGTGTGTGTGTGTGAAATATCACTTTTATATCACAAAATAAAAGAATCGGTTTCACTTGTTAACATTATTGTTTTGTATTGTTTTGCGAGTTTCGATAATTTTCTGTTCATGTTTCCTTTGTTTTTTCTTACATTTTTTATATTTGTTCAGAATCCTCTTGATTTGTGCTATTTCAGACGATTTCTTTTGAAATACGGTGTATATTATAAATTGTAACGTATTGCATTCTCGAATGACATTCAAAATTCACAATTTGTCTTCACTAGATGAAAAGTAAGCAATTTGACCAGAAACCGATTTTATGGTTTGGAACAAAAAACAACATATTGTCCGTAAGATCTAATGGTATTCTTAAGGTCATCTAATTATCCGACAGATATGAGGGTATTCTTAAGGTGCTCTAATAATCCGCCAGATATGAGGGTATTCTTAAGGTGTTCTAATATTCCGCCAGATATGAGGGTATTCTTAAGGTGTTCTAATAATCCACCAGATGTAAGGTATTTAAAGGTATTCTAATAATGCAACAGATCCCCAGGTATTCATAGGTGTTCTAATAATCCGCCAGATATGAGGATATTTAAAGGTATTCTAATAATGCACCAGATCCCCAGGTATTCTTGAGGTGTTCTAATAATCCGCCAGATATGAGGGTATTTAAAGGTATTCTAATAATGCACCAGATCCCCAGGTATTCTTGAGGTGTTCTAATAATCCGCCAGATATTAGGGTATTTAAAGGTATTCTAATAATGCACCAGATCCCCAGGTATTCTTGAGGTGTTCTAATAATCCGCCAGATATGAGGGTATTTAAAGGTATTCTAATAATGCACCAGATCCCCAGGTATTCTTGAGGTGTTCTAATAATCCGCCAGATCTAATGTATTTAAGGTATTCTAATAATGCACCAGATCCCCAGGTATTCTTGAGGTGTTCTAATAATCCGCCAGATATGAGGGTATTTAAAGGTATTTTAATAATGCACCAGATCTCCAGGTATTCTTGAGGTGTTCTAATAATCCGCCAGATCTAATGTATTTAAGGTATTCTAATAATGCACCAGATCCCCAGGTATTCTTGAGGTGTTCTAATAATCCGCCAGATATGAGGGTATTTAAAGGTATTCTAATAATGCACCAGATCCCCAGGTATTCTTGAGGTGTTCAAATAATCCGCCAGATATGAGGGTATTTAAAGGTATTCTAATAATGCACCAGATCCCCAGGTATTCTTGAGGTGTTTTAATAATCCGCCAGATCTAATGTATTTAAGGTATTCTAATAATGCACCAGATCCCCAGGTGTTCTTTTGAATGTTCTAATAATCCGACAGATATGAGCTAGGGTATTTAAACATGTTAAAGGTATTCTAATAATGCACCAGATCTGAGGATGTTCTTGAGGTGTTCTTATAACGTATAATGCACCAGGCCTTAGGTATTCTTAAGGTGTTAAATAATATTGCTATAAATTTTTAAATATGTGTTGTCCGTTAGGAACTCTGCAATCGTAATAAAATAATAACATCCATGTTTTTAAACTGATATTAGCTACATTGAAATGATAGCGGTCTTTTCCAATTGATTCTGTCTTGAACATGTTGCCCAAATGAACTGAAGGTTTAAGACATTTTCCGTCCGAGACATTAACTTGTTTAGACAAAATATACCTGTTTCAAAATTTATGTGAACAGTAGTAATCTTATGAATGAAAACCACGACGAGGTTAAGAACTTCACCTGGCATGAAGATAACATAGGTCAACGTGATAAGTCTTCTACTCGAAAGTGTGATTTTAGATTGGCTACCAGCTAAAGATATGATTGAGAGCTTGTACATGTGTGTGAATAAAATGGTTTATTTAATCTCGTTTATATATTTACATGACCCAGTTCTGTCGATATAATATATCCAGTGTAGTGCATATGTAAACTTCGAAACTGCAACAAAATGGAGGCATTTGCCAGTAAAGTTAGAATAAGAAATAATATTATTCGTGAAACGTTTGCTGAATTTTTAGGAACCTTCACTCTAATAGTAGGTAAAGCCAATTAATCATTTTATGTATAAAAAAATGTATTACACGTATAGCCAGTTTCCGATTAGTGTTTCTCCACGTAATGTTGTATATAAAATTGAAAAGTGTATTGAGGTAAATAAACGTTCTTGTTTCCTGTGATCTTGTCAGTTTCGCAATGAATTTTCTTAATTTATTTCGACGGATAATACGACAAATAATCGATACAACGACTGTTTGTCGACACTTCAATTATCTATGTATTGTTTTGTGCCCTCAGAGTTTAAGAAACAACTACAAAACCGTTCTTCAATATTTTTCGATTGACCATTGATATAAAAATGAGATGTGGTATGATTGCGAATGAGGCATGCAACTATCAATATTCCAGTGGATTTAATTATTTATTCAAGCAATTATAAGTCACCGTATGGCCTTAAACGATGAGAAAACCTATATTACAATGTAAATAGTCAGTTAGAAAAGGACACGACATGAAAAATTTCAAACGAGAACACTAACCGTCTAAGAAGTAGGCCCGGTTAGACCCCTTTTTGGCAAAAAAAATATAGCATTTTTACTTTGTTAAAAATGTAAACTTTTAGATATTTAGTTCGAAAGTAGAATACTTTTGTTACATAAACATAGATATAGGAAGATGGACTGTTTTCTGACAATACAATGCACATGCATCAGGTACTAGCATCATTAACACGGTTTTTGTCAATGACAATGCAACTTATAACTAAAGATTAGTTCTAAAATTCACCTGATATGTTGCTATTCACCATTTAAATCTTAAAACTATTAAAGAACTAATTGTGTCTTTCACTTATAGTGTCTGGATTTAACGCATCCTGACTTCTGTGAAATTGCATTTTTATCAACTAGTAGTCAACAACAACAAAAAGATACAAAGCAACAAAATATTTTTTTATAAAGAAATGCAAAAATACACAATACATTCAGAGTTCATGCGATTACCCAATGCGGATGAAGCCTTTTTTCTTGTGATTTATAATTTTAAAAAATGGATTTACAAGTATTGAACATCGATCGATAGGTGACTGTGGTTTTAGCGACAATGCCTTAATGCATATTATATCTCGTTCGTTTCAGTCCTTCCTCGTTGGTCATGTTCGTCTAGATCTGTTGATGTGACAATTTTCAGTACAGAATTGACATGAGTCATTAATGAATACATTTCAATTGATCATCATAAATTTCTGACAGACTGCACGAATATGAAAAGAGAATGCACTATTTACCACAACAAGACTTTACAAGAAGAGTAACAGTTCTGATGAAAAAATATTACAAGCATACACCGTCGTCAGTTGTGCAACAAAAATCATCACCGAAATCATAAAACGTCACTCTGATAATCAAAATCCTTACAAATCTTCTGATCAAATGTCATCAAAGCCTGACCCTAAACTGCCAATTTGACAATTTTGACAACATTCTGCACAGTATCGCATTTCTGTCCATATGTTGTCTTTATCTGTTCACTTTTGTTTTTTAAAACCATTCATAATCTTTTACACACAGTATGAATGTAAAAGAAAGTGACTCCTTGCTTGTGGTTTTGTCCTTATTATTAACAGTAAAAAAAACAGTGACTTGTAAATGCTCATGTCGTTTGGTTTTTGGTGAATAGTTGTTCATTGGCAGTCATACCACATCTCCTTATTTATAAATCGTAAATCTGATTAACACAGACTTTAGATTATCACAAACGTTAAGAGGCAACCTAATGATACTGACATGGCGAACATAAAGATATTGCATTATGTTGCCACAGAATTGCAGATGATGACACAATATTGTTGTATGATTTCATGAAAGTAGTAACAGTGCTGTTTTGTAATTTCCATCAAAACAATGACAAAGTAAAGTCATTAATATGTGTCTAGCACTGTAAATTTTCATTTACCACTTAATTTCTTGAGAATTTAGGTCCTGTTTAAAATATGATTATAATTATTGTATATTGATAGAAAATCGTGATACTATGATTAAGTTGGGTCTTCAAGTACATGTAGTATGACCAAATGCCCTATCGACATTACGCTAATGATTTGTCAACAAAACAATGTTCAATGGTTGTCGTTTGTTGATGTGGTTCATAGTGAAGTGTTTCTCGTTTCTCGTTTTTTATATAGATTAGACTGTTGGTTTTCCTGTTTGAATGGTTTTACACTAGTCATTTTTGGGGCCCTTTATAGCTTGCTGTTTGGTGTGAGCTAAGGCTCCGTGTTGAAGGCCGTACTTTGACTTATAACGGTTTACTTTTACAAATTGTGACTTGGATGGAGAGTTGTCTCATTGGCACTCATACCACATCTTCTTATGTAAGTTCTATATAAACAAAGAAAACAAACGAACACTTCTAACTATATGTTTCCTTATAGTATATATAGAAATATTTGCTCACCACGATTACATATTCCAAAATTGTTGATAGTAAAATAAGGAGATGTGGTTGTATTGCCAGTTAAAATGACGAAGTTGGTAAGCAAATACAGTTGACCGTACGGTCTTCAATAATGAGCAAAACCCGTACCGCATAGTTAGATATAAAAGGCCCCGAAGTGGCAAATGTCAAACAATTCAAACGAGAAAACTAACGGCATTTGTGTACAAAACAATAAAAAAAATATGATATATAACAAAAAACTACAACCACAGAAGTACAGGCTCCTGGTTTGGGACAGGCGGGGTTAAACATGATTGCGGGCGCGGAAACCCTCCTATCCTCGGACTGTGGTGTAACAGAACAACATAAGAACAAACTATAAAAATCAGTTGTTTACTGATACATCATTCTTTTGTAATTTTAGATATTTGGAGATGGATCTGTTGCACAAGCTGTTTTGAGTCGGAATACGGTTGGAAATCACATGTCTATACATTGGTCATGGGGTATAGGTGTAACAATGGGAGTTTACATAGCTGGTGGCATTTCAGGTAAAACAAGATCAACTTAACATTACGTGGGTATAAACAGATGCAAAGATATGGTACCGTGTCCTGCACATTCAATTATCCTTTTTGGTTTATTAAGTTTTTTTCTTTTGAATTCATTTAAAGTTCCGTTAAAGAAAAGGGGATGTGGATTTTTAAAACAATAAAACGGCAAGCCCTCGACAAAAAAAAAACACCAAAAGACATTAGGTTTAAGATACTGTTTCACCACTAAACTGGTACGTTATTAAAGAATGAGTGGGATTTCAAACTTTTATTGATAATTGATATAATAAAATTTACATATAAAAAAGAAGATGTGGTGTGATTGCCAATGAAACAACTCTTCACAAGAGACCAAATGACACAGAAATTAACAACTATAGGTTATAGGTCACATGGTTGTTTCCAGTAAACGATGATCTATGGTTGAATATTTAACGATAATCGTGGATCATTCTTTAGGGCAAAAAGCGATTTTTTTGTCGGGGAGGGTAGGTTAAATCAAATTCTTCGGGCCACATATCCTACATCTCCTCTAATTGTAGGTGTTCTGAGTCGTCCATCGTTATATTCAGGAATAAGATCATGCTGTCAATATCATACATTTCAGGGGGACATTTGAATCCAGCTGTTACCGTGGCCCTGGCCTGCATCAAGAAAGTCCCATGGAAGAAAGTACCATTCTATATGATAGGCCAGTACTTGGGAGCTTTCGTTGCCTCAGTTACGATCTATTTTGTGTATTACGGTAAGTAACAAGTTAAATACAGTTTTTGAAATGAATAAGTGTTGGCATTTCTGAAGTAACGTCATTTAGTTGAGGAACGAAATGAAAATTTAGGAAAGTTAGCAAGGTGCCAGAAAACAATAAGAGCTTTAACTTGAAAAATTTTTGAATTTTTTTTAAATAGTATAAACATAAAAATACATCTTAAAAATCTTCTAAAAACCTTCTAAAAACCTTCTAAAAACCTTGTACAAAAGTTGTCGGAAAGAGTATAATTACATTGAGATTTTTACACCAAATGATAACCATTCGGTTTAGAAGTCCATATTATTTGCATGATACTTTTGGTAATCAGATATGAAAATAAGAAGATGTGGTTTGATTTCCAATGAGACAACTCTCCATCCAAGTCACAATTCATAAAAGTAAACCATTATAGGTCAAACATGTTTGCTGGCGCTAAACCCTCTCCTTAACCTGAAACAGTGGTGTAACAGTACAACATAAGAACAAACTATAAAAATCCGTTGAAAGCGCTTAACCCATCAGATCGATACAAAGCTCATAAACACTCTAACAAAAACACAAAAAGTACAAAACGCAGATCTGGGAGTACTAGCAGGTACTGAAAGCTAGTTAAATGCCAATAACAACAGTCAGTCAAAAATATGACCTTGTGCAATGCCCAAAAGGATGTACCGACAGATTGTAGAACCGTGAATGTACGTACATGTGTATACCAACAATAAAATTTAGTTTGGTTTTAATTTACTGAAAAAAAATTATATGTATACCGGTAAAACTTTAAGGGAAATTGGGGAATCGTTTAATTCTTTATAATCTAAAAATTGATTACAAATTGATTCTTTGTTCATGTTAATGAACCTTTACAGTAACTTTAATAGTTTCGATAGTAGACATGTTTGAAGGCAAAATATTCATGTTCCAGATAAACGCGTTTTCAAGCGGCACTTAATATTGTCATAACATTTATCCAGGACGACCTACTTTGAGAAGCTACTTATTAATTTGATTGTGTTCGACCTGAAAATTCATGAAATCAGTTAAGCAACCATCAATCAGTGTATACATGAATATACTTCACTATAATCTTAGATGCTCTGAATAATTTTGATGGAGGAAACAGGATGGTATCGGGACCGAATGGCACAGCTGGTATCTGGGCAACATATCCACAGGATTTTGCCTCAGTAGCTACATGTATAGGTGACCAGGTATACATACTCTTTACATAGTCTTTTGATATTAGTTGATAGTTAAATGTGTATATAATTGAGAATCGTTTGTATCACATCTTACATTTGTCTTAGCTTTATAAGTGTCCATACCTTTCGTAAAATACTAAAGTTAGCGTATAAATCAAACAATAAATATTCAAAATTTGGAACTAAAATGCAAAAACAGCAGATGTACAACCTGAATCTATAGTTTGCTTCTTCACAACAACTAAAAAAACAGACGAATCATAAAATTGGAATTGACTAATGCACAACACTTTTTTAACAGCTTCTAGGAACAGCGATGCTTCTGTGTTGTGTACTTGCAGTAACAGATGACAGAAATATGGAAACACATAAAGGATTAATACCATTCTCCATTGGTTTAATAGTTGTTGCCATAGGAATGACCTATCATTTTAACTGTGGATATGCCATTAATCCTGCACGTGACTTAGGTCCTAGAATATTCACTGCTATTGCAGGGTGGGGTGTGGAAGTATTCAGGTAAATATTATTATTTCTTTTTTTTCGTTTAACATTCTCGTCGATTGTGTAAAACAGATAATCAACAAAAAAGAAGTTTTTATGACTCACCATCTAAAGAAAAGTACCTAAACTCTCCGTAAGTTCAACAGGCAGCCATTAAAAAATATATCAATGATGTATTTGCAAGCATTTTTAAACAGAGACGAGCTAACAAAATCACATACTTTACATGATTGCAACACTAACTAGAGGCTCTAAAGAGCCTGTGTCGCTTACCTTGGTCTATGTGCATATCAAACAAAGGACACTCTCCAACATTGTAGACGAGAATAGACTTCATGACAAAAATCTTGTATTACTGATCTTTTAGTCTGTTTAGTTTCTCTCTATCTGCTTTATTTTTTGCTCAAAACACAAAAGAGGGTAAAAAAAATCCTCATTTAAGGGCAATCACTCCTATGAAGAGTGACAGTCTACTAACTATATCGGCAAAATTTGACTTTTTAACAAATCTTGCCTTGTTGATCATTTTTGTGATTTAAAGTGTTTATTTTCCTATTATAATTTAAATCAAATAAGGCATAACGGAAAAAAAATGTTTCTCTCTAAATATCATAGTTTTTATGATAATAGGCAAAAATTAAAAAAAATAGTAAAATTTGTCATTTATGGGCAATAACTCCTATAAGAATTTGTCAAACTGTTTTGACGTATATGGACAATTGGTAGAACTCATTATTCTGAACATTTTTGCTCCTTTCAGATTTTCTCTATTTATAACGGTTCAAAAAATAATAGACAAAACTTGCATTTTACCCCTATGTTCTATTTTTAGCCATGTCGGCCATGTTGGTTGGTAGCAGGGTCATCGGTCATGATTGTGGCCAAGTTTGGTTAAATTTGTCACAGTAGTTTCAGAGGAGAAGATTTTTGTAAAAGATTACAAAAAAATTGTTCAAAATTGACTTTGGGGTCAATTGACCATTTTGGTCATGTTTGACTTATTTGTAGATCTTACTTTGCTGAACATTATTGGTGTTTACAGTTTATCTCTATCTATAATAATATTCAAGATAATAACCAAAAACTGCAAAATTTCCTTAAAATTACCAATTTAGGGACAGCAACCCAACAACAGGTTGTCTGACTTGTCTGAAAATTTCAGGGCAGATAGATCTAAACCTGATGAACTTTTTACCCCTGTCAGATTTGCTCTAAATGCTTTAGTTTCAGAGATATAAGCCAAAATCTGCATTTTAACCCTATGTTCTATTTTTAGCCATGTCGGCCATGTTTGTTGATAGGCCGGGTCATCAAACACATTTTTTAAACTAGATACCCTAATGATGATGAGAAAAGCTCACTTGGCCCTTTGGACCAGGTGAGCTGAAAAGGTATATTCTTACTTTCTAATATTTCGGGTGAAACAACAGTGGGTGAAACAACAGTTCGAATACACAATATGGTACGCTATTGAATGAGATATATAGAATAGTGACATTTTTGTTTTTGATACTGACTTTATCAGCAAGAATATAAAGCGAGCCTTTTTGGGCGAGCTGATATTCGAGTTGATGAAGTCAGTATCAAAAAATAAAATGCAATTAATCTTTTTATCGGCAATTTGTCTTGACTGTATGTTTTATTGGTTGAGAATATGAAGTAAAATGAAATAGTTAGTGAAACTACTTTTACGCGTACAGTACTTTGGAATAGTTGTTCGGCTTTATGAATGAAGTCGCGTGCATTCATTGATAAATTGACGCGGATAGACATGAACGCGTATTTATATATTTTTATACTTATTGCAGTTATAATGACTACAAATATTTCTGGATACCTGTTTTGGGTCCACACGTAGGAGCCATATTGGGGGCCTTTTTATATCAGTTTCTGATAGGATTCCATTGGTCAGAAGTGGTTGAGATTACTAGTGATATACCGATCAAAGAGATTAAAAACACAGTTGTTAAAGGTAAGGTAATTTCTATAGAAAACTTTTTCATGAATAATCTTAATTAAATAAAATATCTTAACTCAATATTCAATATTGTTTATTTGGTTGAATATGCTCTATATGTATGCCGGCTATATGGTATGAGGTCTTCTCATTGTTGAAGGCCGTACGATTGCCTGTAATTGCTTACATCCACTTTCTTTGAACTTTGGTGGATAGTTGTCTCATTTGCAATTATACAGCATCTCATATGTGTATAAGTATAAGTATATAAGTATGCAACAATGATTTCATCAATTTCGGATGGAACTTATCGCTGAAATGCACTTGATCAAAATAGTATTCTTGTTTATTAGATTACACAAGTGTCCTGGTGTCGTAAGTGTGTGTAACTATAGGTCAACGTATGACCTTCAACAGTCCGCCACCAGTCTTACCAATCATATAGTAGTAGGAATCAGTTGATATTTCCCTGAATGATTTATAAGAAACACTAATAATCTTATTAAAATCGGAGGAATAAACAATGAAGGTTCTGTAATGTACAAGCTGCCGGTTGATGACAGAATATTGCTGAGAAAACATAACATAGACGTCTGTAATAAGATTCCAATTTGTAAAATTTTGTTTATAACTTATCACTAAGCAGCATTAAATTTAAACACAATTTTGTTGTAGAAAAAACAGGACATACCTACGACAACAGAAGCCTGTCTCCAGATTCCTAGCACAGCATGTGATATCAACTGAAATGTGCTGTTTTCATAGTTTTAATACTGAACGAACATTGTTCAAACTTTTTAAAACATTTATCATGCCACACGTTTTTTCTACATTACATTAGTTTTAATGCATTTCTAGAATTTATTTAATTTAAAAAAAAATGAGATTGTGACATATTTTGATAACTGCTATATCTGTACTTTAAAATTTAAAATTATCGTATTCTTTAACCCTTAAAAAGTCTTTTCAATGCATTTATTTAATAATCGGTATGAGTGACATAATAGTTTGTAGGTGGAGGGAACATAAATTTTGAGAGACGAAAGCAGAAAAATATGTAAGGTCAACAAATGCTTTTTGAGAGAGAAGTTCCTATATTCTGCGAGAAATTTTGGTAGATTAAGTGTTTTATTATATTTGTCACAGAATGTGAAAAATGGGGATTACATAGGCGGCGGTGGTGGTTAACTATTTGCATAAATCATTATATGTCAGAGGGTAGAAGACCTTGATGATCCATACCTTATATACAGATGCGTTATGTTACAAAGGTTCCGTCTCTTATATGTCCTTGACTTCATATTCATTGTTCAGCGACTCCTTGAAAATATGAAATTTCACTTATTATTAGCATTGGGATAACTTTACTTAGTATACAAAATCCTTGCAAGGTTTACATGTCTGTCAGATAGCTAAGGGTTCACCTGACCTCGACCTAATTTCATAAATCAATGATCAATGTTAAGTTTTCGTAGTAAAGTCAGTATCTTAGATACTATATGAAGTAGGTCAACTATATTAGGTGTGAGGAACGATTATAAGGTCTGCATGTCTGTCTGGCAGAGTTAATCTGACCTTGGTCTAATTTTAAAAGTTCATTGGTCAATGTTAACTGTTCGTGTTTAAGTCCTTTTCTCGGATATTATAATCAATTGGTCAAATATCTTTGGAATTGAAAGGTGTACAAGTCTGGCAAGGTTTATCTGACCTTGACTTAATTCTCATTGTTCATAGGTCAATGTTATGTTTAATGCTTAAGTTCGTTTCTCAGATACTATAAGCATGATAAGCAATAGGTTAAATATAATTGATGTATGAAATGTTTGCAATGTGTACATGTATGTGTATTTAGCAGAGTTCATTTGACTTTGACATAATGTTCATGGATCATTGGTAGAAGTTTAGTTTTCTTGGTCAGCTCTGTTCTCGGATGCTTTAAGCAATATACTATTTATTTTGGTGTATAGAATGATTGTTATGCTTACATATTCTTCTGACAGGGTTCACCTGACCTTTATCTCAAATACTTGGATCATTGATTATGTAAATTTTATGTAATAGTTGTTGTATAATCCTTTTTTTAAGACTTTGATATAAATTAATCACGATCGGTAAACAGGCGAGACATTTCTGCATGTGCACTCTTGTTTTATTACTGTTAAGATGCATTATTTTTAATCTTATCATTATTATTGTCTGTTTTGTGTATTGCGTAACCCTTTACTGGTAACTTTAGCTTTTTAAGCTGTTCCTAAATGTGCAACTGAAAATTGGCTTTCGAATTAAAAAAATCTCCGTGACTTTCAAGAGGTTGGAAGGGACAATTGCACCTCAACTCCACGTACTACCAACTCAGTTAATCATATATTCTTTTGCTCAGCTTCCTTTTGTTGTAATTGCTAATATTTTACCCTCTGACGGAAAATTTAAATTTTGTTGATTATATATATATGATTTGTACATTTAAACTTTAGTTAATTTGCTACTCAGACTTTAAAAAACGTCATTAGTGTCTGAGCAGAAGTTGATGAAACAGGGTTATATCGAAGAACGTCTCGTCCTTTTTCCAAAAACAAATAATCGGAAGATACCAATACCTTGTTGATAAATATTCCGTATCAACTTCACAAACAATACATGCTGGTCTTGAAGTATAGATTCTGGGTACTGACGTTGTTTATCATCTTAATTACTTGTCTTTGTAAATTTATCTTTACTGTTCAGTCCATTTTCGGTAAATAAATATTCTTTTGGCGTGGCTCGGTATTTATACATCCCGCTTTTGTGTTATTGTGCTATGGTAATTTTTTCTATTCTTATCTTTCATTTTTGCTGATGTGTTTTTTCTATACAGTGTTTATATACCATATTTTTTCTTTGTTGACATAGTTGTATGTTTCTATAGTGATTTAAATTATAACACAATGTTGACTGCTGTACCCCAATTTTTGACATTTTTATCTTATATGTCTGTTTGCTTTGCTCATGCATTGTTGTCAAATTGATAGTATTTTAAGCGACTGTCATACAAGTGAGAAGTTTAGCTAGCTATAAAACCAGGTTTAATCCACCATTTTCTACATAAGGAAATGCCTGTACCAAGTCAGGAATATTTCCTTTCGTTTGATGTTTTGAGCTTTTGATTTTGCCATTTTATAAGGGACGTACCGTTTTGAAATTTCCTTGGAGTTCGGTATTTTTGTTATTTTACTTTTGTCATTTAAAAGGATGTAAAATGTATTATTCTTATTTACAATTTTTCACCAATCCCTATAAAAGATATGACAAGTCTGCTTATGACGTGTTAAGTATGAATCTTTTCCAGACACCTCAAATAAGAAAGGACATGCATAATAAACCCGGTTGCAAAGCGTTGCTTGATCTATATTTAGAAATATGTTTGGTTTTTTTTTTTTATAAAACAAATACTTACGCTATGTATAATAATCTTGTAAACAAACTATATGCAGTATAAATCTTTTGATTTTTAAATTTACGTGAAATTATTTGACCTGCATCAAATGAAATTTGGCTAATGGTCAAATACTTTATCTTATGATCAACTGATATCAATATATTATATTATCATATATTGATATTGTATACGTTCGTAAGGAATACAACCAATTGATGAATATTTTATTGGATTTCAAGCCCACATGTTCCTTAATATTACCTTATCTGTGTAACTACGATTAAATTGGTAAAACTATATGATTTTCATTTTGAAAAGACGTACTAAAGGAGCGTCAATAGCCATTAGTTCAAATCTTCTAGAATTGAAACTTACCAGTCAATAGATGACAAAACAACTCGGTAGATTAAAAGAGGGGCGAATGATACCAAAGGGACATTCAAACTCGTAAGTCGAAGATAAACTGACAACATTCAGGTTTGTTTTATATGACGTGTAGGAGTTCTGTTTTTTTAATTAGCAAAGTTGTTTTACAAGTTTTCAACTATAACATTTTGGCAATTTTGTTCTTTTGCATTCCGTACTCTGTCTTTCAAAGCTGGTCAGCTTGGAAAGCTTCATTTACAATTT
This sequence comes from Mytilus californianus, assembly GCF_021869535.1. Classification (NCBI taxonomy): domain Eukaryota; kingdom Metazoa; phylum Mollusca; class Bivalvia; order Mytilida; family Mytilidae; genus Mytilus; species Mytilus californianus. The sequence continues at coordinate 20,963,596 of NW_026262679.1, read as the reverse complement.
ACGATAAAAGAGAGGATATCTCGTTTCTATTGTTTGTTTTCTCTTTTGGACGGTGATGTTCTATGTTCGCTATGTTCGTGTTAGTGACGTTTTTGATGAACGTAAGATATGTATAACTGAGATTTCGTTACCATAATTTACTTAAATGTTATACGAAATTCTTATATAATTTCACATATTGGGGCATATCGTTGGTTTCAATATGACGCGTCAATACCTAATTCCTTTATCAAACAAATGTGATTTAGGACATCATTTAAGGATTTGTCTACAGGAACAATAGCATCTTGGTCTTGGAGATAGGACAGTTGTTTAACATGATGTGGGTCTTTAACCTTTTGGATATCATATTTCGTATAGAAGTGGTGTTCACAATGTTATGGTCAACAGTTACAGTTGCGTGGCTTGCGCATGTGCAGTAAGGAGGTTTAAACTTGAAGTCGTTAGTATTGACATTCTGTAAACCGCGTTTTAAGTTGAAAATTTAAGCTGTGGTTAAAGTGTAAGATATGATTGGAACAGACTGATCTTAAAAGAAAGGAAATATCTTATATTTGACTGATCTATGATAAAAGATTTTGTCTAAACTAATGGCTTCGAGACCTTGATTGGCAAAGAAAAGCTTTAGAAAGATTTTTTTTTCTCAGTTTCAGTATTTCAAAACCCAACCGGACTTAGTTCTAATGAAATATGCAAATATTGATGAAGGATTTGTGGGTGTTACATTGCATTGTAATGAAGGAATTTACGTTATTGTATCGTATATTAATAATCTTTAAATACAGAAAACATGATTAACCAAATGAGACTTTGATGTATAAGGGGAGAAACAGCAGATGATTTAATTTTATAAAGGAATGTACAGACAATATATCTATTTTGTAATTTAGCAATATTCTGTAATTAATGTAGTCGCACTATCTGGGGCGTAAATAAATAGTAGACTATGTAGGATTCTGGATAGTTTTTATTATCGTAAAGCATCAAATGAAACCCTGTAATATAATATCCCATTTAATAACAACGTATATATACTAATTCTTTTAAAACATGTATTATATCAATATGATAAATTTACGTAATCTGTGTACTTACAAAAATTAACCAATTAACTGAAAAATACGTCACAGTTTATGAAAATAACAAAATGCACAATTAAACCTTATCTTATCAAAATATTACTTCCTGTAACATTCGAAACAGAATTTAACTTGTCAAAAAAGCAAAATAGAAATATAGTTTCTCATTTAGCAATAACATTATAATATACGAATTGGCCGTTAATAGTTAACTAAGGTACCAGGATTACAATCCAACACGTCAGACGCGCGTTTCGTCCACACAAGACCCATCAGTGACGCTCAGATCAAAACAGTTATAAAGCCAAACAAGTACAAACCCAAAGAGCATTGAGGACCCAAAATTCCAAAAAGTTGTGTCAAACACGGCCAAGGTAATCTATTCCTGGGATAAGAAAATCCTTAGTTTTTCGAAAAATTTTAAGTTTTGTCAACAGGAAATTTATCAAAATGACCATATAATTGATATTCATGTCAACACCGAAGTGCTGACTACTGGGCTGGTGATACCCTCGGGGACGAAACGTCCACCAGCAGTGGCATCGACCCAGTGTTGTAAATAGTTATCAAAGGTACCAGGATAACAATCCAACTATAAAACTATATAAACTATAAACAAACAGTCTAAGCAAAATAAGCATTAATAAAGCCAATAACAAAAAGCAGTTAACTAATAAAGCTAAACTAAGCTAAACAAAGCAAAATAACTAAGCTAATAAAACAATAAGCAACTACAACTGAAACACTCATTCTTACCTCGTATGAGGTACAAATGTTATGCCTCAACGTATTACTACATCATATGCAGAACTCTGTCATAAAACCTGTTTAACAAATACTAAATTATAGTTACTATGTTCAGACTTTTATAGTACTTAAAATCTATCAATCGGGGACAAAAATGTTATAAAGACTCTGAAAAGTATTTACCAAGTTAACATTTCACTCATTTACTCTCGGACTCATTCTGCTCAAATATTCGCCATTCATTACGTTTATCTTTACACTTATTTATTTCCAGGCTTAAATTATGTAACTCAAATGTAAAATAATAATGTGCCTGTTATAAAAGTTACGTTAACCTTTTAAATAATTTACAACATTCATTCACCAATCAAACGATACACATTCTTACAAGTCATGCTAAAATGAAAAGTTACTTTTGCGTGAAATACTGATTAATCCGGTAATATAATTACTATGAAAATAAGATATAGACAGAATATCTAAAGAGATAAGTAAGCAAACTGACCTGAAATAACCGTGGAATTCCTCGAATACAAATAATACAAAATATGAAACAGCAAATAAAGACTAAAGAAAATTTATGAAACGTCTGTTCGGTTTGAACATCTATCCACAATTAACTATAGACTTCAATAGAAATAAACCGCCAAAAGATATATAACCAATGAAATAGTAGAAAGTGTGTGGTCAAATCAAGCGTAAAACACTGACCATAAAAATAGTAGAAGTGAGTATCATTAATTACAATCCGTAATTAATCTATTTGAAAACGAAAACACAAATATGAATTAGGAATAAAGTCATCTTTATTTTAAAGTAAATTCAAATAATAAATAAAATACAAATTACAAAATCATATCAATATTTATTCAATCATGAATAAATACACGCTAGCACATACTCCTCCCTGATCTGAAATGACGTTCCGTCATTTGCTCTGTGGAGTTTTAACAATGTCTAAAATCGTCTTTGCTGCTTCTGTTTGTAGATCTTCAAATAAGTTGGTCTCTGCCAATGATGTAATACACTGGATCCTCTGGTACCAATCCTTTTCTGTAACCAAACTGGCGGAATGCGATGTGTCATACTTACCTAACCGCATCCAAGCTGGTTGTCTCCTTTCTGTATAGTTGCACCACGAACCTTAGTATCATAACCTCCTTTCTGTTTCAACTGGGATTTCTTCGACATCTCTGCAGCAGACTTGTGTGCATACTCCAGTCTATCTTTAAGATCGTTGATGTAGTCTTGATTATTCGCTTCCTTCCTTAAACCAAATGCAATATCCACTGGTAATCTTGGATTTCTCCCAAACATCAAGAAGTATGGTGAGTAGCCTGTTGAATCGTGTCTCGTGCTGTTGTAACAATATACCAATGGTCCAACATAAGCCTTCCAGTTTCTCTTCTGTTCAACCTCCAGGGTTCCAAGCATACTTATTAACGTCCGGTTAAACCTCTAGCATTGTCCATTCCCTTGTGGGTGGAAACTGGTGGTGCGGGATTTTACCATTCCTGTTAAGGTACAGAGTTCCTTAATAAGCTTTGACTCAAACTGTGCTTCTTGGTCTGAGTGGAGTCTTTCAGGAAGTCCATAGTGAACGATGTAGTGGTTGTACAGTGCTTCATCTGTTGTTCTTGCTGTCATATTCCTTGTTGGTATAGCTTGTGCAAACCTGGTAAAATGGTCTGTAATAACTAAGACATACTGTTGTCCTCCCTTAAATGGTTCCAGGGTAAGATAATCCACGCATACAAGCTGTAACGGTGCGGTGGTCTGAATACTTACCAGCGGTGCTCTGTGATTAGGGAAGGTTTTCCTCCGTAAACATCTGCCACAGTGTGATAGCCATTCCTCCACGTCTTTCGCCATACCCGGCCAAAAAAAGCGGTCTCTAAGTAGTGAGAGAGTCCTATCTTTTCCCTGGTGTCCTATATAATTGTGGAATGCCTGTAAAATTGTGGTGATAAGTTGTGATGGTAATACACGATGTTTCTTCACTTCATCTTCACTGTTAATTACTCTGTATAGAACATCATCAAAAATCTGTAGGTGGTTAAATTGTCTCTTCAATATCGGGTCTCCTTGATTCAGTTTCTGCTGTTTCTCGACCATCTCTATCCAACGTGTTATCATCTTGTCCTGTTGTTGAGCTTTCTTCTAATCTACGATGTCAGTGGTTGATGGTCCATTTAACCCGTTGTCCTCTTCATCCTGAACTAAGTTTGGGTTGATGGCTTAAAAGGTGTTGGTACAACTGCACTACAGATGGCACGTACAGAATCAATGTTGATGTCTGTTCTATCTTCAGCTACTGGTAATCGACTGAGTCCATCTGCATCAGCGTTGGTTCTTCCAGGGCGGTACTTGATGTTAAAGTGGTAGCTGGCTAAATCTGCTAACCAACGGTGATCTGTAGCATCCAGTTTTGCTGTTGTCAGAACATATGTGAGTGGGTTGTTATCTGTCCATACTGTAAATGGCTGTCCAAACACGTAATCTTTAAACTTATCTGTAGTGGCCCACTTCAATGCCAAAAATGGGGCGGGTAGTTCTTCTCTGCTTTTGTCAGACCTCTGCTAGCATAGCTGATAACACACTTTTCACCCTGCTGTTCCTAATATAGGACTGCTCCTAATCTAATTCCTGAAGCATCTGTGTGCACTCAAATGGTAAGGTTGAATCGGCATATCCAAATATAGGTGCTGATGTAAGAAGTCACTTCAAGGTGGCAAAGGCTTTCTCTTGGTCTTGTCCCCAGTTCCATGCTATCTGTTTCTTTGTCTTACCTTTGCTTCATTTCTTGCCTGTTGGTGATGGCATTAAATCAGTGAGTGGTCTACTAATCTGGCTAAAGTTCTTGATGAATCTTCTGTAGTAGCCTACAAACCCAAGAAATCGTCTGACATCCTCTGGCGATGTTGGTTTCGGCCAAGTAGTAACTTTGTCCGTCTTTTCTCGGTCAATCTCCTTAACTGCTTCTGAAACTATGTGGCCCACAAACTTTACACGTCTCTAAAAGAAGGAACACTTCTTTGGCGCTATTTTCAGGTTGACTTGCCTTAACCTCGCCATCACTAGCTTCAGGTTCTCCAGATGTTCTTCATACGTCTTCTCAAAAATAATAACGTCATTTATGAAAACACAGCATATCCGCAGATTGAAGTCAGCTAGGCAGTCCTCCATCATTCTCTGGTAAGTGGCTGGGCTGTTGGTTAGACCAAACGGCATCCTGTTGTACTCAAAGAAATCCAATGGACCGACTGTGAAGGCTGTTCTTTCTTTGTGTGGTTCATAGATCTCAATCTGATGGTATCCTGACTTCATGTCCACAACGGAGTAGTAGGTCGATTCTGCCAAACAATCCAATAGTTCCTCTATTCTGGGAAGAGCGTAGCTATTTTTTTTTTCGTGGCCTGGTTAAGTTTCCTGTAGTCCACACATAGGCGTAGGCTTGAGTCTTTCTTCCTAACTAGTACCACATTGGAAGTAAAAGAACTATGTGATGGTCGGATAATCCCCATATCTAGTAGCTGTCTCAAATGTGCCCTGACTTCATCATATGCTGTTGGTGGTATGTGGCGGTATCTCTCCTTGAATGGTTTGACTTCCAGAAGGTCTATCCTGTGCTGTACTGTGTCAGTGTGACCCACATCATCATCCCTCTTGGAAAAGATGTCCATGTAAGAACGGATAAGTGCACGTCCTTCTTCAAACTGTTCATCGGTAAGATCACTCTGCGTAAACTTCATCTTGTCCATAATAGCTTCTGTTTCATCATCTGATGTTGTTGTCTGTGATGCTTCGATGGTTACTGGCTGAATTTCACAAACTATAGCTCTTGGTGGTATACTGATGGTTCTGGTTGTTACGTTGGAATTTCTTATATTCACTGGTCCATTCTTTCGGTGTTGGTAGTTGATAAGTGTCGGTTCAATGTCCAAATCGTTGTTATTCTTCGCAAGTAATGATGACTGTAACATAGCTGGTGAATCATGGTACGGTATTTCTTTGTCTAGGTAGCCGGTTATTGTGATATATGAATTTGGTGGTACTGTTACAGACTTGATCTCTCCACTTCTGATAATTCCAAGACGGTTGCTGTTCTTCGTAAGTTGTTTCTTTCTAAGTATAATACATCTAAGTGCTAGGTACCATGGTGTAGTCAAGCTGCTTTCCTGTAAAAATCTATCTCCTATACTTACCTTTAGTGCATCTATGATGGTTGAAAGTGTGTTGGTTCCTAATAGCAGCGGTACCTGTTTGGTGTATCTACTGTCTGGTATAACTAGAAGTATACATGGGTAATCCTGATGTTGACCTGGTATCTGTATGCAAGTTTCAGTATAACCAAGGTATGGTAACTGCTGCCCATCTGCACATTCAATACCCAGCAAGGTTTTAATCTCAATTAATGGTGTCTTTATATGTTGTTTAAAGATAGATTGGCTGACGGTCGAAACTGTTGAGCCGGTATCTATAATGCAGATGTTTCTATTCCATTTATATACATCTTCACTTCTGTTGGCTGGCCAAAGAGTCCTGGTTGTGTCTTTACCTGACTGACTTTGGGAATCTTGCTGCTCTGTTCCCCCTTCATAGGCTTGTTGGAGTTTAAGTGCTGTCGACTATGGTCCATTCTAACCTTGCATCCTATCTTCAGATGTCCTGTCTGTCCAAATCTCCAGCATTGGTATTCTCTGTCTGGGTTATCTCTGCCTCCTCTATAGTTGTTCTGTCCTCTACCTCTATATTGTTGTTGCTGTTGTCTAAACTGTGGTTGTTGTTGCCATGGTGATGACTGATTGGGTTGCTGCCATTGACTTGGCTGACTTGGTGGTTGCCATGGTGATGGTTGTGTATGTTGTTGCTGATTGTTCCATAGTGGTTGCTCCCATCTTTTGGCATTCTAATTCAGTCTGGTATGGATCTGATTAATCAAACCTATGATTTCTTGTAGACTTTCATCCTCAGGTTGGGTTGTAATAGCCTTGCTTATCTGTGTCTTGGTATATATTGGTAGTGTTTCACTTCTGCTGCTATGGTCGCTCTCTGTCTGCCTTAAAGCTACCCGTAGTCCATCAAAATCTCCAACGGTATCATATTTATGTCCTGATATATCCTTCAGGTGTGGTTTCAATCGCGTCCAAATCATTGCATGAAGCATGTTATCCACATCTTGTCTGCGTACAAGTCCTCTATCTACTGCTTTTCCAATAATTCCTTCTAGTCTACAACTCCATGCTGTTACACTTTCTGTTGGTCGTTGTCTCGAACCATAAAACTCACCTAAAAGCTCTTTTAATTCTTGTCGACGCTTCCATATATGCTATCTAATTTCTGGATTATATCTTTAACAGTTGCGTTGAGTTCCAACCTCATAGCTACAAGTCCTGCTTCCCCTCTTAATGATCTTCTTACTGCATTCAGTATAGCATCTTGCTCATAATTCTGCTTCAGTAAACACTGGACTTCATGTCTCCATAATTCATATGTGGTGTCGCCTGGCTTTGGTTCTGTTCCTGAGAACCAGGCTATCTTTGGTGGATGGTTCATCATCATCTTGGTCACATTAACTGGTTTAGGTGGTGGTACAAGTACATTTGGTTGTAGATTTGGAGTAGGTTCAGGTTTCTGTTCCTTGAATGCTCCTTGTGAAATCAGATATTCCATCATTCAATTCTTCAAGTCCTTGGGGGTATCAGCTTTCGGTTTAGCTCCCATCTTTTCAAACATCTCGAAAGTCTTCATTATCTCAGCTGTAGGTGTTTTTGGGCATATAAGGCGAATCCGGAAAAAGCAGTCACTTAGACAACTTTCTGTTTGGGTCTAGTGACGCAAGAACAAAGATCACCAGTAATGAGCTGAGGGCGGAAAAGGTGTAGAAAGTGAACATTTTGATATTTGTATAGTTTATGATCCAATTTTTTAAACGCAAATTAAAGTTAGAAAAATGCTTTCTTTGAAGTATTTACTATGGTTCAAACATAACTCTTTGAAAATTTTTATGCACAGTACATTGTTTTAACAGGGCCCCAGATATCTTCAACTGGTTTGAAAGATTTGTGTAATTTTAGAACTTTTCCGGATTGGAATACATAGCGAAGCGAAGCGTGGTCACAGATCTTTATTTCAAATGGATTGATTTCAAAACGGATCAACAAATTGTAAACGCGCAAAGACAGATAAAAACCGCAATTATGACAGATTTTGGAAAATTTTGAATATTTATCCGAAAAATATATTGACATCGTTAACAAAATCCAAAATTCTGTTGGAAGTAAAGCTCTGTATTGAATTTTATGCATATTAATTCATTCCGGTTTGCGAAGTCCTTCAATTTGACATAAACATGTCAGACATGCAATTGTGTATCAATGTTCCTTCAACAGTAGCACCACTTGACGTTAAGCAACCAATATTCAATCAACAGCAGCAAATAGCACTGATTATTTTTATTCAATGGAAATATGGAAAATTGGGAAAGTCTTACGTATATGATAAAGACTCTTCAATATTTAATTTTGAGTAAGATTTGACTTTTAGATTTTTACCTTGTGACTGAAACAAATACAAGAGAAATTAGCCCTACCGTTTTGTCTGAGACAGTCGTGTTATACATAATCGAGTTGATATTCATACATTAACATATATTGACTTCTATAGACGTCTCTCTTTTTTGTTCGTGTTTTATTGACAGTTCGTATTGTTAAAGCTTAAATCAATGTTCGATTCCATATATTTGTTATCAACCTTATTTCTTGTATACTATCGGTCTTGTACTGTCCTTTGGATTACAGATTATTATTGAATAAAAGGGAAAACAACTGCTTTGTAGAAATAACTTAAGCTCAAAAACTGAACCCATTGTTTATATTTATATGCGGCCATAATAATCAAGTAAACGAAAAAAAAAAACACATTGAAAAAAATGAATGTTTTGATATTGACAAATGATCTTACCTCTGCAAGAAACTAAAATATATAGTCCGTAGTTCTTTGATATTAACTTTCCGGTGCGCAAATGTAATGTGACATGCATTCTGCTCACACCGATGCAAGGGACCGTCCTGAAAATGCAGGGGAGGTGTAAGCTTTTCACAATCGCTGAATTTCTCACTGTGAGATGAAAAATAGCAATACAAGCGTTGTCCTTTTGCTTTTGATTTTATGACATGATTTGAAACAATAAATTCATATTAATTTTTCTGTCTTATTTACTAAATCATAATAATTATACTGTATTTATTGACTTTTAGGTACTTGGGGATGTGTCGGTCGCCCAAGCAGTTCTTAGCTGGGATGGCGTTGGCAATCATTCCTCTATACACTGGGCATGGGGAATAGCAGTGACAATGGGAGTTTACATATCTGGTGGTATCTCTGGTAAAAACTATTTTAACCAAATTGTGACAGGTTTTAAGTATTTGACTGTGTACACTTCATCATTTGGTCTGTCCATTTGACACACGTATATTGATATAAATCAGTAATATCAACACTGATTTTTCTGTAAAATATTTAACAGTTAATTATACAACCATGCAGTACTGAGCTGTGGAGAACATGAAACGATTCATTTGCACATTCATATGATCACCAACGAGGGAACAGACAGAAAAACAGGTGCAAGAAAACAGTCGGACGCTTAGGTGTATGAACTCCAATTGTATGCAAACTAGACGTAAACACTTCTTCTATGCACGCATCACCCTTCAATACTGTAAATTCAAAAATTATTGCGAGGTTTTTATTAATGCGAATAATGCGACTGGGTGACTATCGCAATAATTAGAACTCGCATTCTGATGTCTATTGCATATATCTGTATGCAGATTTTCATGATATCGCAATAATTAATCTCGCATTTTTGTCCATTTTTGAAAAATCGCAATAATAAATGCACGCAATAATATCTGAATTTACAGTATATTCTAAACGTGTCGACAGCAGCAAGAACTAATAAATATGTAATTACATGTCATAGCCTAAGTTCTGCGATATTGGACGATAAAGTAAGCAAAGCATTGTACGGGGCGACATCGAAATTGAATAAAAGCTTTGTATTTTCAGGTGGTCATCTCAATCCAGCTGTTACCGTGGCCCTGGCCTGCATAAAAAAAGTTTTATGGATGAAAGTACCGTTTTATATGTTAAGCCAATATTTGGGATCTTTTGATGCATCAGCTGTGATTTATTTTGTATATTATGGTAAGTATCAAAATAAACGTATTAAATGTAGATTTGGTAGTATTAGTAAGTGAACGACCATTTCATATCACGTGGGAAATAGAATGAGAGAGGTTTGTTAGGGGGTTTCATGAAGATTTTGGAAATGAATTTTCTGGCCCGGTAACAACTAAAAAAAATAATCTTGACCAAAACAGGATGAAAATATATATTTTGCCTAACAAAATGCAGAAAATAAATGTGTACGCATATATGCGAGACTCGCAAAAGGGTGCAAATGAATACTCCGTAAAAAAAATCCTTCTGAAGCCTCCTCCCCTAGAATATCAAATGGTCGGCCCCTAAGGTGTGAAGTTTTGTTTCAATGTTCTATGTCGATAACAAATTAGTAACACGTAGCAACATCGATGGTTAGATTTAGTTATCCCACTTCAACGCTGTGTGTTGACCTTGCTCGTGCGGGTGCACTCGACTCCAATCTTAATTGACTAGGATTGTCAGTTTTTCTATCGAAGGTCGGTGGTTTTCTCCGGGCACTCTGGCTTCCTCCACCAATAAAAACTGGCCGCCACGAAATAGCCCAAAAGCGGTGTTTAAAAGTGGCGTTAAAACACTAAAAATCAAATCAAATCAACGCTGTGTTCATTGTCCCTGCATGTAAATAAATTACAGGACTTTGCGTTGCTTTCAACAGAAAGATTTATATGTCTTTCACTGGCAACTTCACATAAAAATCAATTTACATATTGCATATTATACATGAATGTTTTGGGAATATTTATGAAACCAGCATCTTGTCTTTTAAGTCAACTTCAGTTTCTGTCTTTTGTTCAATTTAACCTTGTTCAACAACAAAATAGAATAGACTTTTAGACATCTGCACTCATCGACAGTTCTAATGCTTTCGGTTAGTTGATTACCTGCTACTATCATTACTTTGTACTTTCAGGATTTGTTTTAATGAACTGTCTGTTTTATTAGTCCCCTACCGACGAAGTCGAAGGGGACTTTAGGTTTGCACTCCGTCCGTCTGTCCGTCTGTCCATCTGTCCGTCTGTCCGGCAAATCAGCTTCTCACACTTTTTTCTTCAATCTTGAAGATATTGATTTGATATTTGGTATATAGTTTTATCATGACAAGTTATAGATCAAGTTCGAATTTTGTTCTGGTCTGATGATGTAGTCAAGAGTTATGTACCATAACTCTGGACCATATCTTATGTTAGAGTACTATGTTAAACCATATTTCTGTACAAAGGGAGATAACTCATTTTTTAAAAGACATTCTTCGTTAAATTATTTGAAGAATTTTTTGGCAGGTTTGTTTGTTATTTAGTATAAACTTATTTTCTGAATGCTATATATATAAAAAAAAATTATGAAGAGAAATCCTTTAATAAGATAATAATATATTTTCATTAATGTATATATTTCAATACATTACATTGTGTAGATAAAGGTTGTTGACATTTTATAGATAAGTTACAAATCTATATTAGTTTGTGACAAATGAAAGAACAAATATTTGGAACTATTAATTATATTTGATTATAATTTGAAAATAGATATACACTGTATTACATCATATCTAATTTTAGAGAACTATTAATCATATCTAATGTTTTTTCACTCATATAATCAGTTTTCCACACTGTTTTTAGTCATACTTGAAGATATTGACATGATATTTACTTTTTGTTTACACCATGACAAGTTATAGAACAAGTTAGCATTTTGTACCAGTAAAATGAATTTTTACCCGGTAGGGGACAATGTATTGCCATGCAATACTCTCAGAATGCTTGTTATTTATATCTTGGTGTAATTACTTGCAGACGCATTAAACGAATATGACGGGGGGATCAGAATGGTATCTGGACCATTCGCAACAGCTGGTATCTGTTCAACGTATCCACAGAATTTTGCCTCCGTAGCTACTTGTTTTGGAGACCAAGTAAATAATATAATTGCTTACATCTACTTTATTTGAACTTTTGTGGATATTTGTCTCAATGGCAATCATACCTCAAATCCTTATTTTTATATTGATCAAATTGATAGTTGTACTGAAACAAACACAATATAGGTATGTAGCGGTGTGCATATTCACAAAAAAAATCAGTAAAATCAAATTACATCGTGATAGGTCTAATACATGAAAATTATATTGTTGCATGGGTCCCAGATCGCAGTGACATATGGAAACGAGAATATACTGTTACCAGAGAGTACCATACTGGACGTTTAATAGTTTTATACCAAAAATTTGTTTTCTCCATCAATGGATTCTTAAATATCATAAAAGTTCTGTAATTGAATTAAGGATAACCACATAAAAGAAGAATAAGAATCAGGATGAATACCATCAGTCTTCCCAAAATATGTTTATAACTATTATCATTACATTTTTTGTGAAGATGGGATATTCAAATAAATTACTATTAAATAAAATAAGTTGTTTTTTCTTCTAATGAACTTCAGAACGTTTGGTGTGAGAAACAACTGATGTACAGAAACATTTCATATTAAACAGATAAAACTAATACTAGTAGCCGCATAGTCATAAACCTTAGATTCACTTGATAGAAATGTTGTTAACTTCGAGGATTATCTACGACTGTACACTAAATATTAAAAATAAAATGAAATATTAGGATATAAAAATAAAAAGACTTTCAGATTCACACATTCCTTTAATTTCAAATACGTAGTACTTTTACGACAGATCCTGTATAGACTATATCATATCACATCTCCTTATTTTTATAAGAAAATGATTTACACATTTTGTTTTAACTTAAAGATTAATACCCATATATACTGACAAAAAAATAATCGGAAAAGTATCCAAATAAGAAAGATTGAATCATTTCGTGTAGAAACATTGACAAAAACAAGAAAACACACCAACTGTTTATAATAAATTTTTCCACGTCAAAGATACAAAAATAAATGGTACAACTTGTTTTTGATTGATTGATTGTTGGTTGCTTAACGTCCAGTGGCACAACTTGTTTTTGTATATATAGATTCTTGCAACAGGCATGTTACTAATCTGTATACTGGCAATGACAGATGAAAGAAATATGGAAACACCCAAAGGATTGATGCCAATCTCAATTGGTTTGATAGTGTCTATGATTGAAATGACATACCATTTCAACTGTGGATACGCCATCAGTGATTGACTATGATTGGAATGACATACCATTTCAACTGTGGATACGCCGTCAATGATTGACTTTGCTTGGAATGACATACAATTTCAACTGTGGATACGCCATCAATGGTTGACTATGATTGGAATGACATACCATTTCAACTGTGGATACGCCATCAATGGTTGACTATGATTGGAATGACATACCATTTCAACTGTGGATACGCCATCAATGGTTGACTATGATTGGAATGACATACCATTTCAACTGTGGATACGCCATCAATGGTTGACTATGATTGGAATGACATACCATTTCAACTGTGGATACGCCATCAATGGTTGACTATGATTGGAATGACATACCATTTCAACTGTGGATACATCATCAATGACTGACTATGATTGGAATGACATACCATTTCAACTGTGGATACGCCATCAATGATTGACTACGATTGGAATGACATACCATTTCAACTGTGGATACGCCATCAATGATTGACTATGATTGGAATGACATACCATTTCAACTGTGGATACGCCATCAATGACTGACTATGATTGGAATGACATACCATTTCAACTGTGGATACGCCATCAATGATTGACTATGATTGGAATGACATACCATTTCAACTGTGGATACACCATCAATGATTGACTATGATTAGAATGACATACCATTTCAACTGTGGATACGCCATCAATGATTGATTATGATTGGAATGACATACCATTTCAACTGTGGATACGCCATCAATGATTGACTATGATTGGAATGACATACCATTTCAACTGTGGCTACGCCATCAATGATTGACTATGATTGGAATGACATACCATTTCAACTGTGGCTACGCCATCAATGGTTGACTATGATTGGAATGACATACCATTTCAACTGTGGATACACCATCAATCCAGCACGTGATTTGGCTCCACGATGTTCACTGCTATTGCTGGATGGGGAGTTGAAATATTCAGGTAGTGCCATTATCAATGAACGTGTCAAATATTTCGGTTCATTAAATATGAATACAAAAAAGATTTTGGATAAACGGCAATGAGAAAGCAACCCTATAATACGATGAAATCAGAGGCCATGTTTTATACCATATGTCTAAATCGTCCTGATGCTGGACAAGTTGTAGATATAAACAAAACACCAAAGATTTGTCATTAATATAAAAACAATTTATAGGACACAAAGAAAGGGAACCACTGACGGCGTAAACTATTTTTCTTTGTGATTCTTTTGGTACTCGATTTCTATTCGCGGAATGACAATAAAATCCATAAAGAAAGGTAAAAACTAGTCAGGAGCCTGTAGTTCAGTGGTAGGCGCCATACTTGAGGCCTTTTTGTACCAGGTTTTGATTGGATTTCACTGGCCGAAAGTTGTTGAAAAAAGTAGCGATCGAGATACGTTTCACGATCATGAATGATAAATTCACAGGTAAGATAGATCTCTCTCAGACTCATGTTGTATCTTTTAAAACAATCAACTGAACCTTAACGTTTTTTTTATATTTCTATTTTAAGATTTGTATATTGCAGCGATAAAAGCAAAATATAAAAATAGTGCAGTTAAGAAACCATTTTGATGCCAACAAAAATCCCAGAAAAACAATATCTCATTATTATTTAGATACTAGTATATGATACGATTATTATCAGCTAACCTTCCCCTATAAAGGTAAGAAATCGAAATGTGAATGCCTATGAGACAACTTTCCAGCAAAATAAATTCCGCCTTTCTTTCCTTCTATTCATTTATTTGCAGGTATAAGAAATTTTTGTGTATACACGATATTCACAAATACTTAAACCATAGTTTTTAAAGGCAGTGCTTTAATGCCTTTCTGGTTCCCGTGTTAATCTTTCCTTCCGCGATATCCGACATATCTACGTGGGACCACAAGTAGATCCGGAAATATTTAATTTTCTCCTCTTTTTTTGTGACATAAAATGTTTTTTGTTTCATTTCATTTACATTGGGAAATAAAGAAACGATCATTTTGTTTTCTTAATTTTAAAAACTTTTTATATAATTGTATTTCGCATTATAAGCAGTCAACCGATTGACAAACTAGAATTATTTGAATTCCGTGTTGAAAGCGGTCGGGTTAATTTCGAGTGTTATCTGCAATCTAGATGTTTTTAATTCATTTCAGTCGTTGATATAACAATTAAAGGTCGACTGAACATGAATTATATTGCATATTATAAAATTTAAAGCGCATTTCTGTGTATGCACGTGAAGCCGTATGGATGACGTTATCGTTATATAAAGTAGCAAATTATCGTTCCTGAATAGGTGGCGCCGTGGTAGCCGATCCTGTTCCTTAACTTCCGATTTCTGCACTGTGCAAATTTGCAATCACATTTTTAATTAACGATGCCTAGTACTTGTTGTTGTGTACCTGGATGTTATTTAAGAGGAGGACATGCATTTCCAAATGACTTAAAATGAAGGAAAAGTTGGACCAACGCCATGGCCCATACGCAGATTGGACGAGAACACGATGAAATCGTGGAGTCCATCTCAATCAGCTGTTGTTTGCAAGACACATTTTACTGAAAACGACTACGTGCAGGAATATATTCATGGTAAAACTTTACATGCGAATAAACCAAAGTCTGTTTACAACTGCAATTATCGTTTTAGAATAAAAGGGGGTGGTTAATTCAAGACGTCATAATTTTTTGAATTACTTCTTCTTCTTCTTTCAATACAGAGTCGGACTCTTCTTGAGTGTATAATGACTCTTGCTCGTATAATCATGAGGCCTTTCCTCCTTCTTTATCAAAACCAGCAGTAACTATTTACAGTAATTATTATTTACAAATTAAAACTATATACATCTTGGATCTAAGGAGTTCTAGGTCTGAGAAGCGCCTGTCAAGGCCTCTGACAGGATGGTAAGGTTGGCTTTGAACTCTTCGAGTGTAGCTGATGTTGTGGCTTTTTCCGGTAGTGTGTTCCATTCCATTCTTGGGACGAAGGAGTACCTGAAAATATTGATTCATGAAAAGCACTATATATCTAGCAGTGGAGATATGAACTGATTTTTTATTAACCTGTTATAGTATTTAACCATAGCTTTTACAATATTGTAATATAAAGGAAGTCTGCCCAATTCAGATAAAACAGCTATATTTGTTACTTTTGAGTGGACACCAAGAATATATTTACAGAATTTTAAATGCAGTTTTTTATGGAAAGCCAACGGGGTCAAAATTCTTACTTCGTAACTTGTCAATTTGTATATTGATGTTTTGTAACTTGTCGATTCGTAAATTGTCGATTTGTAAATTGTAAATTTGTATATTGATGTTTTGTAACTTGTCGATTCGTAAAATGTCGATTCGTAAATTGTCAATTTGTATATTGATGTTTTGTAACATGTCGATTCGTTTAATGTAGATTTGTAAATTGTCAATTTGTATATTGATGTTTTGTAACTTGTCGATTCGTTAAATGTCGATTTGTAAATTGTCATTGTTGTATTATGCTAACGATCATTATGACGACAGATGGCGCTCGGTTTCTTCTTCGGTGAATCAGCCTTCTGTAAGTAGGAGCACCTCCATATGGAGTAAATGTATATACCCAAGTAATTTAAATCAATCATATATGTACAGCAAATGCATCTTAAAGAACACATATTAGAATAATAACATTTTTATTTGTATATGGCATGTATACAGAACATTTTGTATTCTGAAGACGACAGGTGGCCGTATCGTTCGAGAACGGAAACTATATAAAAATACAACCCAAATAGTTCCTTCCTATCACGTTAATCGAGTCTCTCCTACTTGCGAGGTTAATGGTGTAATCGTATATTAGCGAAACATAGCGACTGAATTATTCGGGTAAATAGATATAAGGAGATGTGGGGCATGTGGTAATAAACAGAATGATTGTCAATGAGACAACTATCCACCAAAGTTCAAATATACAAACAATGGAAGTTTTTAACGACCTTGACTGGCTCAGTTCAAATATAAAAGTCGATGTAAGCAATTATAGGCAACGTACGGCCTTCAACAATGAAAAAAAACCCAATCCATATAGTCGGCTATAAAACGCTACATCAGTACGTAAAAATCCAGGTAAAAACGGTTTCTATTAATCCTAAAATGCTATTATCGGACCATTTTATTCTGACTGAGTCCTCTGGGGGAAGGACTGACATACATGTATATATATAATATATTAGTATTCATTTGTACATGCCTACTAAATTTTTTCTGGTCATGACGCTAAGGATTGCCACAACCTGATTTTTCGTTCTATAAAAATTTACAAAACAAAAAGAACAAAATTTTCCCGATTCCCTCATTATCAACTGCTGTCGATCGGATCGTTAATTAACAGTTGATTCACGATGTTAATCAATAACGTTTGTATTATATAAGCTAAATATTTTGAAATTTGCATTTCATATGAAATTAAAAATAATTTTATGAATCATTCTAATATCCAATTGACGAAACCATGTTGTTGTATTCCGCCTGGCTCTTCTGTCGAACAGTGAGCCAGGATCCCAGGCTACCCCGTCTCACAGTTTGCCACCTTTTTACTCTTCAAAATATTCCCTGACAGCCCTCCCCCGCAACCCCCAGCCATCACCCCAAATCATGTTCAACGATTTTCAAGGTGGAAATGAAATTAGGGTAAGCAGATTGGAGATAATATTGCTTCTGTCATGCAAATGGCGAGATCTTCTATCTGACAAGTCAAAGCGGCAGGGTGTCACTTTGGTAAAACGTGGGTATAGGTGTGTAATAAAAAAGAAACTATTTCATAGTTTTACGATCATGGTCATCGACAAAATTTCCAGAGGAGACAGCTCCTAGTATATATCGATCCAGTACCATGATCATTCTAGATCTGTATCTGTATCTGTAGGAATACGTTCGGGATACCAATTCTGGCTTTAATGCAATGGTAGAGAGAGCGCAGATGATTTATTGACGGTGCACGCGAGCAGTATCTAACATGAGCTGTCAACGCTCGGTGTGCGCAATACAGTGTCTTCAAGGAGGTTCCCCTCGATTACTGTTTTTACAAAAAATGAGTTGGAATGTGGGATTTTGATCGCTGAAATCTCAAAACACTTTGTGTAGTTCTTGATCTCTTTTTCCACAATATTTATTGACTGATAATTGTCAAATCCCTTGGCAGCAATTGTTCTTTTTGGACGAGCTTTTTTTTTTTTAATTTGTCAGGTTCTATAGCAAGAACCAGCCCCTCAACCACTTCGTACAGAAATACTAGCTTCTGGCTTAAGCGTTTTGTCTGTTTGCCGTTGGTGGGCGTGTTTGAGAGGCAACCATCTTCTCTGGATTTGTAGCCTCCTCGTTATAAAACTCACAGCTTGTCGCTGTATTCGTAGGGGTCCCATATACTATTGCTTCATACTCCATTATTGACCAGTGAAATATATGCGGTTTTCTTGCATTCTGGTCGGCATTATCTCAAATTCCTTATCAGGAATCCTAGTCACGGTTGAGTTTGCATTCTTGGCTACGATTGAAATATGGGTAGTCCATTTAAGTTCTCGATAAGTTTTCTGGTTCCTTTAGATTTTATTACAAAATATTGCATATACCAATACAGTTTTAATATATAGTATACATTAACTAAGTGACTCATTTATTTAAAATAATACTTCATTCAATTTGTTTTGCAAAGTACATAATATAAAACATGTTTATCTTCATTACTCGAGAGCCAAATAAATAAAGATTTTTCATCCATTTCAGTGCTTCTTGTATTAAAAAATCATTAGATATAAAGTACATTCTTTTCCAATATCTTAAGATTATAATATTAAGGAATAATAGGTGTTCACCCATTTCCCCCATCATACATTTAGTCCAAAATTTGCGACCCAGAACAATATAAGTTTGAATTTTCAGCGCAGTCCTATATTTCATGTATTTAGTCTAATTTTGACCCGGTCAAATATTAAGATGAAATTGCCCCTCCCAGTTGTGGTGACCAGTACGGTAGACATACATGTTTATTCGAGGTCAACTCTATATAAAGCTGAGTCCCTGGTATATGCCATATAAACCGAACAATGTATTTATCTATTTATTTTCTTTTAATTGTATATGCTGTACATAATTGATTTATAAAATTACTTAGGTATATACTCCACATGGAAGTGCTCCTACTTACAGGAGGCTTATACACTGAAGAGGAAACCGAGCGCCATCTGTCGTCATAATGATCGTTCGCATAATACAACAATGACAAATTACAAATCGACATTTAACGAATCGATTGACAAGTTACAAAACATCAATATACAAATTGACAAATCACAAATCGACATTTCACGAATCGACAAGTTACAAAATATCAATATACAAAATGAAAATTTACAAATCGACATTTAACGAATCGACAAGTTACAAAACATCAATATACAAATTGACAATTTACGAATCGACATTTAACGAGTCGACAAGTTACAAAACATCAATATACAAATTGCAATTTACCAATGAAGAATTTTGAAATCACACAGTTACAAGTTACAAATTGACAAATGTACGTATTACGAATTTTCAAATTACAAAGGTACAAGTTACAAATTGACAATTTACGAAGTAAGAAGTTTGAAATTACAAAGATACAAGTTACAAATTGACAAGTTACGAAGTAAGAATTTTGACCCCGTTGGCTTTCCATAGTTTTTCTGCGTGACATTTATAATAAATTTGATGAAAGGTTAACAAGCCATTCTAAATTCAGATGTGAACGGATTAAACATTCCCCACACCTCACAACCATATAATAGAATTGGTTTAATTGTATGATCAAAAACATGCACACTAGTTTTAACAGAAGGATTCAGTGACAATAAATCTTTTGATAATTTGAAGTATGCTTTTAAGGCTTTTTTATAGAGTTCTTCTTGCGCAAAGGAAAATGATCCTGATGCACAGAAGTGAATACCAAGATATTTGTATCTATTTACACATTCAAGCAACACATTTTTAATCTTAAAAATATGATGGATATGTCTACCTGAATTGTTGAATATCAACACTTTTGTTGGTTTTTTTTTTTTGGTATTTACAGTTAGACACCAATCATTACAATATTGATCAAGTAAATCAAGTTTCTTTTGAAGTCCTTCCGGAGAACTTGATAGTAAAATAATGTCATCTGCATACATTAAACAATGAACCGAACGGTTGTTCAAGGTTATAGTATCATCTATAGTCTGCAGGTATTTTGGTAAATCATTAATAAAAATTTTAAAAAGATTAGGACTAAGGTTATCGCCTTGTTTAACACCAAGCTTGACACCATAACTTTCTGTTAAGTTATTATTTATTTTTATGCATGATCTGCTTAATGCATACATATTCTTTACAATGTTATAGAATAGAGATCCAACACCTATTTCCAAGAGTTTCAATTTAATACCAGTGTGAATAACAGTATCATATGCTTTTTGAAAGTCAACAAAGCAGGCGACATACAGTCTTCCATTACATGAACTACAATACTGAGGCTTGTATAGGGTATATTGGGATACGGGATATTTGCCATTTTAATGTTAGGGATATGGGATATTTGTCCTAAAAATAAATGGGATATGGGATATAGATGCATTTTTAGGGATATTAAATTTTGAAAATGAAAAAAATAAATTGTAAATTAAAAGTTTAGTACAGAAATATTTACATCGTTGATTTTCATTGAGTTTTGTTATTATAAAACACCCATGCAACCACATCCCACATTGCATGATAGGACCCAAAATTATTGATCATTATTTTAGTGTTTCGGCAGTTAAAGCTTGGGATTAGAGGGTTTGGCTTGGGATGGTCATTTTAGATGCATTATTTTAATATAATCAAATATGAAAATTATTCATGTATTTATTAATATATTTATATGTTAATTCTTCATCAATAGATCTACTTATTATGACAGATCAGCCATCTTCAGGGGTCCAACTGTCAATTTTATGTTAAAGTCTTTAACTTTGATCTACTACACTTTTATGTTTGCTAGCCTATACGAAACTATTGGTGCAGCATTGAATAGTGCACAATCTTTGTCAAACTGTAATAAATGCCAGAGTTTCATGATACGTTTCTTTATTTTTACGTATATATGGGTTACATTTAGTTATTAAAACACACGGAATATTTTCTTTTTCCTTCGATTTATTTTGCTGTAATAATTCAGTACAGTCAATTGATAAAGCATCAGTAATACTATCATCTATTTCCACGTTATCATAACCTCTATCTAATAATTTCTCTTTGAAATTAGTTAGATTGTTTATGAATTTGTTATAGTCACTTGTGTTTCTAATTTGCCGTATTGCTTTACCTTTAATAAATCCTCGGAATACATGCTGTGAGTGACAGCTATTTCTATGCAGATAGAGATAAGAATTCTTCAAAATGTATTTCAAGGTCAAGAATGCCATGTGTTGTAAATATTTAACCTTTAATTATATCAACATCTAAGAACGACATTTTGTCGTTTGAGATTTCATAGGTGGACTTCAATAAGGAGTTAAAATTATTTGCTAGACGAAAAACATCTGTAATTTCATCTGATGTTCCATCATATGTTATGAATCCATTGCTCCTATATTTTTAACCTATAATATGAAATTAAACAGACCTAAAAAAAATCCTATTGCACGAGTTTGCTATTTATTTATATCTATATTTATGTCAAAAAACTTTATAAATCGCTTATATGAGCGTCGGCAGTCTTCGGAGGTCAACTCGATAGTTAACTAGATGGCGTGTAGACTAAAGTACACACGAAACGATGAAACATATTATCGAGCCCATGCCTTGTAAATTGTTTATTTTAGACTTTTTATGATTTGGATATACGTTTTAGTATGTTATAAACCAAATATGAGAATTTGGGTAAAATCGGTGAACATGAATTTGACAGCCAATGCCCCTTAAAATGAATCTAATTGGCAGTAATGTCGAGTATTTAGTTGTCTTGACTTCTGTTATGTAGTCTAATCTGTTTGAAATAACACAATTTGAACTTTTATCTGCCTTTTTATTACTATTGTGTCATCATTTTTCAAATTGCGTAGTGCTATTCTTTCGCCCTTAGTAATTTTTATTTTACATTTTTTTATTGGTAAAAAAGATAATTCAAGCTTTGTTAAATCGATATAATTTTTCACGTAGGAGCAGGTTTTATATCCTATATTGCTACGAAATGGATGAGGGTCATTTTTGTCTTCATGACTGAACATATATCGACATCGCAGTTGTCTAGCAAATTCATTGTAGTCTTTAAGTATTATAGACGTGTTTGCATTTTTGCTTGATGGCGTTGGTATAAATTTCAAGCCTTTCGCCAACATGATATATTCCTGATTTAATAATTTTCGTTTTGATAGATTACCTACATGCTTTTTTGCATGTGCAGCTCTTTGCTGCATATTATATTCATTCCGTTTTGTTTTTTTTTATTGTAGAATCCGTTTTTTTGCTTTTTAGCATTTCTATTAAAGCGACGTGCCATCTTATTTATATATCTTTATTCTCGTAAACCAAAGTACAATGGTATAGAGACACATAGGGTGATTCTCTTAGCTACGTGCCTTTTAGCTCACATTTGGTGTCTCACGCATATCTCTACAGTAACTTTTTTATTTATCCACTGACGTTATAAACGCTTAATTACATAGTTGTTATTCCAGAGACATGTAGATTAAAATGTAAAGGTCTCTTGTTAATTCTGAATGATTAACTTTTCTCTGTGAAAAAGCCAATATCCTTGATATCCTTACTACAACGTATACAACATGTATTTACGAATGTTGTATACAAAAATAGGTTTGGGAATGAATTAATGATTTATGGGGATATTTCAAAATAGTTTTAGGGATACGGGATATTTGTAAAAAACATTTATTGGGATATTAGAGGTAAACATTATAGGGATATGGGATATTGGGACAAAAACTTAATGGGATATGGGATATTGATATCCCCCTTAAACAAGCCTCAATACTTATCAATAATGGTTTTCAAAACAAACATATGGTCCGAAGTTCTTGCTTTCTTTTTAAAACCAATTTGACACTCATCTATGATATTAAATTTAATTAAAAATTTGTCAAGACGTGAATTTAAAACACAATTAAATAATTTGCCTATCGAGCTTGTAATTGTCAATCCACGATAGTTGTTCGGATCATGAATATCATGTGCTTTATGTAATGGTGTTATGTAACCCTCTGCCCAGCTTGTAACTGGTATATTCCTGAGCTTAAACAGGCATTAAATAGCTTCTTAAAACATTTTAAGAGAGCTGACTGACTACATTTTATCATGTTATTTGTGATTTTATCCAAACCTGGAGATTTGTTCTTTTTAATCTTTGATATGGCATCTGCAATCTCACTCTCATGTATTGGAAAATCAAACTCGTTGAAACATTTTACATTTTCCAAGCTTTTTAGTTTTTCTTCAAGTTCATTTATTCTTGAAAGAAAGTGTTCTTTTCCTTCATTCAATCCTTGAAAATGCTTTAACCACATGGAAGGTGTAATGCAGTTTTCATCTGTATCTGTGTGTTTTTCTTGTAAATTACTTAACATTTTCCAGTATAATCTAGGATTGTTGTCATGAAGTGTTTCAAGTTCTTGTAATACATTATTTTTGTAAGTTTTTTGCTTTATTTTTCTACTTTTGTTGTATTCAAGATAAAGTTTGTAAAAATGTTTTTTACATATGGATCTTTGGGATATTTTGTAAAAACCTTTCCATAATTCATCAAATTTTGTCTCATAGTTCGCAGATCCTTATCAAACCATTTTTTGTGCTTAGCTGTAGGTTTTTTTGTTTTTTTAGCTTTTTCTAAGTGAGATATCTGCTGCATGAGTGAAAAAATTAGCCAATTTAGTGGCCGCAGCATTAATATTGGTGATTGTATTTACTATAGGTTTATCTAAAAAATGAGTTATGTCTGTTTGTAATGATAATAATGCTTCTTGAAATAAAAGCTCAGAATCTTCTGACCATATATACCTTATCGGCATTGGAGAAACATTACAGTGCTCCTGTGAGATAGGAGTTTTTATACAATTATTAGTATTTACATGACCCAGTTCTTTCGATATAATATATCCAGTGTAGTGCATGTGTAAACTTAAAATGCAACAATATGGAGGCATTTTCCAGTAAAGTTAGAATAAGGAATAATATTATTCGTGAAACGTTTGCAGAATTTTTAGGAACTTTCACACTATTAGTAGGTAAAACTAATTATTCATTTTATGTATAACTACATGAGATGAGTTTAATTTTGACGAGTTAACTATATGACAGCACAAATTATTTTAGAAGCCTGTTTTTATAATTAGATTTCTTTGTAATATCCCCTTGGTTATATAAAAATCAATGTTATGGTGACTGTAATTTGTTAGCTATCTACACCTTGTTAGATTATTGCTCTTTTAAAAAAAAAACACTTTAAAACAACATGGATATACAGATTTATTTTTTTATTTTTTTTCAGAAATTGCAAATTTTGACATTTTTCAACAGAATCATAGAAAAAAATCACAATCAGTTTTTTGGTCTAAACATTCACTTATTACACCTTCGTATGCTTTGTTTTATATTTTACTTTATGAAAAGAAAAGAAATATCGAAACACTTATAATGTATCAAGAGCAGAATGCTTAATTTGAAGAAAAAATAGATACTTTTTAAAGATTTTAGAAAATGCATTTTTTACTGAATTATCTCCTTTTGTACAATAGAAAATCAATATTTATGGCTTCATTTATTGTAATTGTATTATTTTCATTGTTAGTTTAACTTACATTGTTAAGTATAATAATGGTTTTTACGGAAGCGTATTAGGGCCATCCTTTTTATTTATTTTTTTTCAAATTGTCGACATTGATCTTGAAATTATCAACTTTAATCTTTTATCTTGGGATTATCAACTTTAATCTTGGAATTATCATCTTTAATCTTTGAATTATCAGCATTAATCTTGGAATTATCAACTTTAATCTTGGAATTTCCAACTAAAATCTTGGAATTATCAACATTAAACTTGGAAATTCCAACTTTAATCTTGGAATTATCAACTTTAATCTTAAAAATGACTGATATATTACTTCTAGTCCATAGTTTATTGTGTTTTTCCGTATACTTAATCTAATTATAATTGTTTTCTCGGCTTCATTTTTTGTAAAATATTACAGAAAAATAGACGTGTATCTAAAGTCTTGTATAGTTTCACGTAGCCTAATATCCATGAAAAAAAGGAGGGGGGGGCTGTAACTTCCCAATAATGGGTATACGTGGATATGCCAAAAATATTGGCCATAATTTTGCGAGATTTTATATTTATGACGCTACTTTTTAATGACATTCTATATTGATATGCATAGTTCTTTCATAATTTTATATTGATTTGGTATATTCTACATGTCTTTTACAAATATGTTATTGAAATCTTATATTAATGGCCAATTGTGGTATTTGAATCAATCAGGGACTTTATATTTACATTAAAGTATTGTACACAAGTAAAGGTCATTCTTTGTACATATTTTATTACATATATGTGACTAGCCATGACATATCCAGACTTATGGAGGTAAAAAGTCATTCTGAGAAAAACGTGGTTAACTATATGTGACTAGCCACTTATAGGCTAAAGAGGGTGCATTGTCTAAAATTTGCGTTTTGTTTATTTATCTAGAATATTCGAAACAAAATTCTCTGTCATGTTATTATGACATATTTGTTGTAATAGCAATGAAACGAGTCATTTCGAATACCGGTATGAAAATGAGACTGTTCTATGACGACTTTTATTTATTGAAGGCACTAATTTATAAAATACAAAATCATTGTATTTATTGGCGCTTAGTAATGTTCATAGCGTATTTACTACAATACAAACAATTCTTAGCTGTATTATAGAACATGTAATTTAAACTTGTTGAAATGAAGTTAGTTCAAAATTTGTCAAAGTAAGCCATAAGAAGTCCTTTTTTTAAATTGTCTTTTAATTTAGATTTATCATGCATGTCTCTATACATAGTATGCGACGATTAACAGTTTATAAGTAGGTGTTCTCATATATGATTTGATACGGTGCATTTATTATGGATATATTTCAGACTCCATTTATGCAAAGACGTATATGTTAGCTATACGTCCTTGATTTATGAAAGAAAATCTATAGAGCAGAGAATTTTGATTGTTTTGTAGCTCTATTTTAATTTAAACTTGTTGAAATGAAGTTAGTTTAAAATTTGTCAAAGTAAGCTTTAAGAATTCCTTTCTTTAAATTTGTCTTATAATTTAGATTTATTATGCATGTCTCTATACATAGTTTGCGACGCGTAGCAGTTTATAAGTAGGTGTTCTCTTATATGCATTTGATACGGTGCATTTATTATGGATAAATTTCAGACTCCATTTATGAAAGAAAATCTATACAGCAGAGAATTTTTTTTTGTATCAATTTAAAATGTAGATTCAAATATTTTTCACTTCAAACGATAACGTAAAACTTCTTCAAAACTTATATATGATGTATAATTCAGCGTCCGCAAAAAAAGAAGCCAAGGTAACGTGTTTATCTCTTCTTCACAAATACTTATTCCATTGAATCTCGAAATTTGTCATGTTTATAATTTTTCTAACAATGACGTTCTACTTCCATAAGCCTGGAAATGTCATGGCGGGTCACAATTTTTATAATAAATAAAGGTACCAAATATTAGTTAATATTATATAAAAATAGGTATATTGTTTTAGACAAACATAGCACACCACTACCAAAAAAATTCAACTTTAATCTTGGAATTTTCAACTTTAACCTTGGAATTATCAACTTTAATCTTGGAATTATCAACATTAAAGTTGGAATTTCCAAGTTTAATGTTGATAATTCAACGATTAAAGTTGATAATTCCAAGATAAAAAGTGGAAATTCCAAGATTAAAGTTGATAATTCCAAGATTAAAGTTCATAATTCCAAGATTAAAGCTGGAAATTCAAAGATTACAAATATTTTATTGCTAGTAAATTCTTCAGCAAAGCAATGAATAAGTGGACTGTATTTAAATGTTCTTTTTGTTTAGTATATAGCATCTTGTGTGATGCATTTGAATACTAATTAGTATAAATTGGTGTGGTTTTTGAAGGACAGTCCTTATCAAATTTCCAGCCTGTTGTATACACAAATACGTACTGTTGTATATACAAGTTTTTTACATGCATATATGCTTTGCATACCTTTATTTAAACAACATTCTATATGTGCCTGTCCCAAGTCAGGAGCTGTAGTTCACTGGTTGTCGTTGGTTCATGTCTGTCATATTTGTTTATCGTAAACTGTTTGGTTATAAAATAAGTTGTTAGTTTTCTCAATTGAATTGTTTCATATTTTCATGTCGGGGCCTTTTATAGCCAACTGTACGGTATGGGTTTTCTCATTGATGAAGGCTGTACGTTGCCTATAATTGCATACATCCACTTCATTTGAACCTTGTTGGATAGTCTCTTTGGCTATCATACCACATCTCCTTATTTTTATAACACATCAATTATAAATTACATCAAACATGGATGTCTGACTGTTCAAAGTTGACAGCTGTTGCACTTTTTCATGTTCAGGCAGGATCTTTATTTGAGCAGACTACACGAAGTTATAGGTTTTGCTACTAGTTAACCATATTTGTACTGAAAATGTTGTGAAAATAATTCAACAGGGTGTCACAGAACAAATTGATAAGCAAAGTAAGGTAATATAAGATATATAAAAACATGAAACACCAAACAGTGTAAATTTCTGATCGCTCGCTTGCATAAAATGCTTTTCATCGATTTTATTTTTTTTAAATATTAAAATTAATAGCGCTCGCTAGTAAAAAAATTTGTTCGCCTGCAAAAAATCAAATTTAAAAAAAAAACAAATATAAAAATTTCGCTCGATCGATACCCTTTTTCAAAGAAAAAAATCCGAAGAACTAGAAATTAATTTGGTGTGGCCTTACGTAACTTTCGTGTTTGACTGGTAACCGATCTATAAATACGCGGACATTATCGAGTGCAAAATAACGTTCCTTATCGCTTGTTATAAATTCATTTCTCAAATGAATACTCATAAAATATTTTTGTTTAGAACATAAATTAATAATATGAAAATGTTTTGTCGTTAGAAATATATATATAAGTAAAAAATCATTGATATTATCTATGCACACGTACAGAAAAACTGTGTTAACGCATGCGGAAGAATATCTCAAGAACATTTTGCGGGAAAATATGAAAGCCTACTCAAATCCAATATATTAGAAAAATCGAATCATTACAGAAGAGTGTCCACCATGCACTTGCACTGCACTATTTTTAGAATAGTAGAATAGAATGATATAAAAATGGATGAAAATTATATATACATGTAACTGTTATATACAAATATTAACATAATATATAACAACAAACCAAAGTATACCGATTTGTATCACTACAATATAATAGTTATTACGGTGACGTTAAATTCCTTGTCATTTATGCATTATCCACGCACGAACTTGTCTCAAAAAAAAAATATTTCTTTGTTCATTAACCTCGTATACAGATGTGATTTTTTTTCTGAGACAAGTGCTTGTGACCATCCACAAGAACTTGCGGTCATCCGATGTTCAATACTTCAGTACTTTGATTTCATGACGTCACAAATTAGAGAAATATAAATTCTACCACTGCATCGAGTGCAATAATATATTTCTCCACTCGAGACAGTTAGATTTTCAAATTAAAACGCGAGATTTTAATTATCTAAAATTTAACTGCCGGGAGTGGAGAAATATCGTATTGCGCTAGTTCGGTGGTAGAATCTGTTTCTCTAGTGATATTTAGACGATATGCAGGCAAACTTAATCTGCTTTTCCAATGATCTGCTAAAAGATGTGTTCTTTCTATGTAACGTCATTAGGCATGGTCGACTTTTACCGTGACGCCCAAATAGAAAATTCAGATGAAAGCAAGAACAGTTGACGTCATAATTGAATTTTGACCAATGATTAATTGAGATCAAACGAATAACAATAATCAATAGGTCAGGAAAAGGATAAATCGACTAAGAATTAGAGAAATGTTAATAGAAAATCTTGATACTATGATAAAGTTGGGTCTTCAAGTACAAATACATGTAGTCTTATGATTTGTTAACAAAACAACAAAACGAGTTCTATAAAAACAAAAGAAAACAAACGAACACTTCTAACTATACATTTCTTTTTATATAAATATAGAGATAATTCAGGTTGCTCATCACGATAACATTAATTCTTCATATTGTCTACTCATACATTATTCTTTAAAATTTAGATATTTGGATTTGGATCTGTTGCACAAGCTGTTTTAAGTGGGAATACGATTGGAGATCACACGTCCATACATTGGTCTTGGGGTATAGGAGTTACAATGGGAGTTTACATAGCTGGTGGTATTTCAGGTAAAATAACATCAACTTAATATTGCGAAGCCATGAACAGATGCAAGGCTATGGTACCGTGTCCTGTACATTCAATTATCTTTTATTTTTTTTTTAATTTTCGATAAACTTTTAAATTCTTTGAAGTTGAAATAAAAGGAGATGTGGGTTTTTACAACAATTTGACTGCAACGCCACACCGAAAGACACTAGATATCAAGAGACTGTTTTACCACTTAACGGATACTTTTGAAATATTAAAAATGGGTTGGATTTCATGCATATAACAAAATCTAATCCCATAGTTGTCTTCATGAAACGATGATCTATGGTTGAATAGTTAACAATTATTGTGTACCACTCTGTAAAACAAAAAGCTAATTTTTTTTTTTTTGGGGGGAGGGGTAAATTTATGTCTTCTTGTCACATACCCTACATCTCCTCTAATTGTCTGTGTTCTGAGTTCATCATTGTATACAAGAATCAGATCAAGCAGTTAATAAGAAATCATACATTTTTAGGAGGACATTTAAATCCAGCTGTTACCGTGGCCTTAGCCTGCATCAAGAAAGTCCCATGGAAGAAAGTACCATTCTATATGATAGGCCAGTACTTGGGAGCATTCGTTGCCTCAGCTACGATATATTTTGTGTACTATGGTAAATAACAAGTTATATAAAGTTTTTGAAATAAATAAGTGTGTGTCTTTCTCAAGTAACATTGTTTAGTTGTGGGAATTTATGAAAATTACCAAGGTGCCAAAAAACGATTAGAGATATAATTTGATAATATTTTTATTTCCTTGTAATAGTATGAACATAAAACTTCATCTTAAAAATCGATTGAAAACTTTGTAATGAAAAGTTTTCAGAAAGGGTATAAATGAATTGGGATTTCCCTTATGATTATCAAATAGTTTTTTGTTTTTGATAAACGAAAATCGCCTTCGAGTGCCTTCCTCATTCCTTATTTCTACGTCATACTCTTACGAACTTGATGCGCAAAAACTTCATTTATGCATCTCTTGATCAAATGGAAGCAAACATCAATAAAAGACAACTTTAATAGAAAAAAAAACATTGCATTTAATGAAATTTATATATTCATATGACATAGTAAACAACTAAACAACAATTTATGAAGGTCAAACTATTTCCGCGTGGTAAAAGTTTTTATGAATTTGTCAATTTCATCCAGAGAGCTGATAAAGGTTTATATGACATTTTGACTCAGCCAGTCATCTACTGAGATCATCGGCAACAGCACGTTGATAATTGCTTTTTTTAAAAAGCCAAAGAATTAGAGAAACACGTTTTCAAGCGGCATTTCATATAGTCATAACCTTTATCCAGGATGACCCACTTTGAAGAAGCTACTTGGCAATTTAATTTTGTTCTACTTGGCAATTTAATTTTGTTCGCCCTGGAAATGCATAAAATTAGTTAAGCAACCGTCATTCACTATAAATGTATATATTTCACCTTAATTTAAGATGCTCTGAATAATTTTGATGGAGGAAACAGAATGGTATCGGGACCGAATGGCACAGCGGGGATCTGGGCAACATATCCACAGGATTTTGCCTCAGTAGCTACGTGTATAGGTGATCAGGTATATATACTCTTTACATTGTCTTTTGTTAATGGCTGATCGTTACATGTGTATATAAATGACAATCGTATTTATCACATCTTACATTTGTCCGGCTTAGCTTTACAAGTGGACGTTCAGACGTTGCGTAAAATATTAGATTAACGTATAAATCTAAAAAGACCTTTAAAAAAATGGGAACAAAAATGTCAAAGTAGCATTCAAACTGACTCTACAATTGCTTCTTTGGGTCAACTAAAAAATAGAAAAAATAATAGAATTAAAATTACTTTTTAACAGCTTCTCGGAACAGCGATGCTTCTGTGTTGTGTTCTTGCAATAACAGATGACAGAAATATGGAAACACATAAAGGATTAATACCATTCTCCATTGGTTTAATAGTTGTTGCCATAGGAATGAGCTATCATTTTAACTGTGGATATGCCATTAATCCTGCACGTGATTTAGGTCCCAGAATATTCACTGCTATTGCAGGGTGGGGTGTGGAAGTATTCAGGTAAATATCATTATTTTCTTTTTCGTTTGATATTCACGTCGATTGTGTAAAACCGAAAATCAAAAAAAAAACAAATCGGTCTCACCATCTAAAGGAAAGTACTTAAACTCTCCGAGTTATAATGTAGGTACACAACAGGTAGCCTTTAAAAAAATATATCAATGATGTATTTGCAAGCATTTTTAAACATAGCTGACAAAATCACATACTTTACATGATTACATCATACAAAAAAGTATATTGAATTTTCTCACTTTCTAATATTATCGGGTGATACAACTGTTCGAATACACAATATGGTACGATATTGAATGAGATAAAAATTGGTCCTTTTGAGAATTTCCATTACAAATAGTATTAGTTACCCAACTTAAACTCCTACTTTATATTATGTAGAAATTATATTTATACTTATTGCAGTTATAATGACTACACATATTTCTGGATACCTGTTTTGGGTCCACACATAGGAGCCATACTGGGGGCCTTTTTATATCAGTTTCTGATAGGATTCCATTGGTCAGAAGTGGTTGAGATTTCTAGTGATATACCAATTCAAGAGATTGAAAACACAGTTGTTAAAGGTAAGGTAATTTCTCTTTGGAAAAACATTTTCACGGGTGTCATTCGGTATATCGAGAAAAATGATCGTGAAAGAGTACCTAACGGTGGTCAAATATTGCGATTGGATCGTGAAAGTTCTGGTATAGGATCGTGAAGGAAATTTTACCGAGAAGACATATGCAAGGTCAATTACTAATATAATTTTAATAAATTATACGGACAAATTTACAAAAAAAAATAAAACTGTCTGTCTAAATGGTTCAACGTTATGATCAGAACAATCAAGATTTTAAAGTACACCGTTTTTACAAAACTACAAAAGGCAGATTGTTCCTCGACATTTCAGTGACATTAAATATGTAAATAAACAAGATGTTTTTCATAATTCGAATGACTAAACAACTTTTCTTTGTAATTATCATTCAGTTTGAGGATTCAAATAGTTTTTAAAGTTACTTTGTGTTAGCATAATCAGAAATTTTGCAAAAAATAAAATATTTACAAAAAATGGATCGTGAAAGATCGCGTACCGCCTTTTTGAAGATCATGAAAGATCTGATGCTACGAAAACGTTCAAATCATTATTTAATTATAGGATAATTTATATTTTTTAATTGATATAGCAAATACTGGATTTGCATGATTCATCCCGGTTCTCTTTTGGTGGTGAATAGGGCTATACTCGTTCACTGGCATTGGATCTGATTATCTTTGAATACCACAGACTAGGTGCCTTATATCAATAACAGTATATTTGTCCGTTCTTCATAAGTTTTGATTTCTTATACAAGTTTCAGATTGAGAATAGAACTTAATCGGCTGAATTACAGTTCAAGCCGGCATCATGCACTATCGAGGTACGTTGATACGGTAATTTCCCCACTATGGTGGATACAATGACGTATAGCTATTGTGAACAGACTGACTAAACAACTTTTCTTTGTAATTATCATTCAGTTTGAGGATTCAAATAGTTTTTAAAGTTACTTTGTGTTAGCATAATCAGAAATTTTGCAAAAAATAAAATATTTACAAAAAATGGATCGTGAAAGATCGCGTACCGCCTTTTTGAAGATCATGAAAGATCTGATGCTACGAAAACGTTCAAATCATTATTTAATTATAGGATAATTTATATTTTTTAATTGATATAGCAAATACTGGATTTGCATGATTCATCCCGGTTCTCTTTTGGTGGTGAATAGGGCTATACTCGTTCACTGGCATTGGATCTGATTATCTTTGAATACCACAGACTAGGTGCCTTATATCAATAACAGTATATTTGTCCGTTCTTCATAAGTTTTGATTTCTTTTACAAGTTTAAGATTGAGAATAGAACTTAATCGGCTGAATTACAGTTCAAGCCGGCATCATGCACTATCGAGGTACGTTGATACGGTAATTTCCCCACTATGGTGGATACAATGACGTATAGCTATTGTGAACAGACTGATCAAACAATAAAGTAAAAATAAAGTTAGCATGGTACCTTTTTGTCTGTGTATCCAAGAAATAAACAATGAATAACCCAATACTGTCATACTATGTACGCACGAACGACACTCCATATAACTGAAAGTAACCACCCTTACACACAAAAAAAATATACGTACACATGCAGATATTTCCAGGGCGGATGCATTATGCATTATAGATACATATGTACTTTTACTTTTCGACAATTAAAGCTCCTGAAGGCCCTTTCATCTTGTAAATCTACATAAATGAACATGTTTTTAGATATTTTATTAACTTTTAAGGAAAAGTGTTGAAATTATAAAAAAGTGAGAAAAAAATGAATGCATTAATGTTCGTCCTTATTTAAATAATTACGAGTTTTTTTAATGGACATTTGCGCTTTAATTTTTAGGATATTTGTGCTTCTTAAAAAAGGACATCTGTGCTTTTTCAATAGGACATTTGGGCTTTATCAACATAACATAAAAAAACACAAAACATTCATATATTTATATACAGTTAAAAGCATCAACCTTTCCCCATCATGCTTGTGTCAGATGAAAACGACAACCCTCCAAGAGGGTGGATGGGAGTAAATTCCTTATAACAACCGTGACTCTTTCTTAAAGTCAAAAGGTACAGTAGGTGGTTTAAAAATAAAATTTCGGTCTTCACAATTTGAAACAAGCTTAGATAAACTATGATGGTACATTTCTTCGGACTATTCATGCAACAGAATTGACTCCAGAGGAATATTTCAAATTTAAAATTCCCTTATTAGAAAGCTTATTGAAGAATTTCGGTCAAAATTTAAATATTCCATCCATAAAATTTTCGTTTTCTCTATTGTTTACCCAGAAGCGTATACTATATTTTTTATAATATGTCTGGTTTACCAGAATAATTTTTATCCGATTTTGTCGTTTGTTCGCAAGAATATGTGAACATCTTTCCATGACTTTGGTAAATTTTCTAAAAATTACAGGTAAACTATTTTAAGTAAATAGCAAAAATGTCTTGTCAATTTTGTACAGGTGTATCAAAGTTTGAAGCGCAAATGTCCAATGTATTTGAAGCGCAAATGTCCTTTAGTGTTACATGTAAAAAAAAAAAGCGCAAACGTCCTGCGTCCGAATGGTCACGCCTTGTCTTTCACGATCGATATATTGCGTTGCCCGGTCTTTCACGATCAATTTTGATGAAAAATCAACAAAATTCAATGTTTTCAAAACAAAATGAACCGTTTCATGAACCAAGGGGAACAAAACCTTTTATTTTTCTGTACTATCTGACACCCCAAAGATTCAGTTTCAAATATATCATTATATATTGGAATGCGACCATTTTAGGTACAAAACGGGTTTTTTTAATGAATCTAATAGACTTGTGTTGCGCCTTTTGGGTTTCCTCATAAAGTACTGCATATTTTCTTTATCTGATTGCACAGTATTATTGAGCAAGTTGAATTATTTTGATAGACATATTTTTTTTTCGGATTTGTTCCGTTTTGAAAATACAGCAGATTTTTCATAGATTTGGAAGTAGAATTACACTTAATTACATTCACGATCTGATACCAGATCTTTCACGATCCGATCGCAATGCTTGACCACCGTTAGGTATTCTTTCACGATCATTTTTCTCGATATACCGAATGACAGCCGTGATTTTCATGAATAGTCTTAATTAAGTAAAATGTTTCAACTCAATATTCAACATTCTTAATGTTTATTTGGTTAACTATGCTCTATATAAGAATGCAACAACAATTTAACCAATTACGGGTTGAACTTAACGCTGAAATGCACTTGATGAAAATAGTATGCTTGTTTATTTGATAACTGTCTGAAATCAGTCTTGGTTATGAATAATAAAGTCATCTCGAGCTCTCTGAAGCCAATTATTAATTGATAAATCCGGAAAAAAATATATTACTTCCATAGGCTTATCATGCGGTTTTGGAATACTAGTAAACTTCGTCAGATACGCTTGTGACAAAAACCAAACTTATAAAACGTATAAATGCATAAAACCAAAACCGGGCATAAAACAAACGTCAAAAATGTAATAAACATGTGATACGATTGCAAATGTGACAACTCACCTGTGTCCAGATGACATAAGTTTGAGTAACTATAGGTCAACGTAAGACCTTCGATAATGAGCAAAACCCTAACCCGCCATCAGTGGTACCGATCCTATCGTAGTAAGAAACATTTCATATTTTCGCGAATGATTTCCAAGTAACATTTGTAATATAATTACATACACAATGAAGGTGGTGTACTATAAACTGCCAGTTGACGACAAGTTATTGCTGAGAAAACGTAACATAGTCGGTAATAAGATTCCAATCTGTAAAACTTTTGTTTAAAACTCAAAAGTATTTTTATCACTAAGTAGCATTTAGTGAAAAAATAACTTTTGTTGTAGAAAAAACAGGACATACCTACGATGTCAGAAGCCTGTCTCCAGATTCTTAGCACAGCACGTGATATCAACTGAAATGTGCTGCTTGCTTGGTTTTAATACTAAACTATTATTATGTAATCTTTTTAAAACATGTTATCATGTCACACGTTTTTTCTACTTTTACATTAGTTTTCATGCATTTTTAAACTTTATTTGATTTTTTTTAAATTGAGATTGTAACATATTTTGATAAATGCTGGTTATGTACTTTTCAATGCATTAATCTAATAATTGATATATATATAATAAGTTATAAGTGACATAACAGTTTGTAGGTGGAAAGAACATAACTTTTGAGAGAAGAAAGCAGAAAAAATATGAAAGGTCAACTAATGCTTTTTGAAAAGGGAAGTTTCTATATTCTATGAGAAATTTAAACAAGCTACTCAACTGGTCGATTAAGTGTTTTATTATATTTGTCACATAATTCGAAAAGAGGGATAGCATAGGCGGCGATGGTGAGGTAAACTATTTGTATAACTCATTATATGTCAGGTGGTAGAAGACTTTGATGCTTCATACAGATGTGATGTGTTACAAAGGTTCCGTCTCTTTTATGTCCTTGACCTCATTTTCATTGTTCAGCGACTGCTTAAAAATCTGTATTGTGTTTTTTTTTTTTTTTTGTCATATGAAATCTCACGTATTATAAGCATTGAGATAACTTTAAAGCTGAGGATTCACCTGACCGCGACCTAATTTCATGATTCAATGATCAATGTTAAGTTTTCGTAGTCAAGTCAGCATCTCAGATATTATAAGAAGTAGGTCAACTATATAAGGTGTATGGAACGATTATAAGGTGTGCATGTCTGTCTGGCAGAGTTCCTCTGACCTTGGCCTAATTTAAAAAGTTCATTGGTCAATGTTAAATGTTCGTGTTTAAGTGCTTTTCTCAGATATTATAACTAATAGGTCAACTATCTTTGACCTGGCAAGGTTTATCTGACCTCGACTAAATTTTCATGGTTCATCGGTTAATGGTATGTTTAATGGTTACGTTCGTTTCTCAGATACTATAAGCAATAGCTTAACTATATTTGGTGTATGAAATGTTTACAATGAGTTCATGACATGTATGTGTATTTGGCAGAATTCATTTGACCTTGACATAATGTTCATGGATCATTGGTCAAAGTTTAGTTTTCTTGGTTCTCAGATACTTTAAGCAATATTTTATTTATTTTGGTGTATGGAATAATTGTTATAGATATAAGAAGATGTGGTATGAGTGCCGATGAGACAACTCTCCATCCAAGTCAAAATTTATAAAAGTAAACCATTATGCTTACATATCTGGTTCATCTGATCTTTACCCCATATAATTGGATCATTGATAATGTAAATCTTATGCAATAGTTGTTGTATAACAGTTTTTCTGTAAGACTTTTACATGTAACATAAATTGAATCGGTAATCATGCGAGACATTTTAGTGTGTGCACTGTTGTTTTTATTTCTGACGAGTTGCAATATTTATAATAATATTATTATTGTCTGCTCTGTGTATTGCGTAACCCATTAACTGGTAACTTTCAGCTGCTACTAAATCGTCAATTGGAAATTGCCTCTGGAATAAATAATTTCTCCCTGACTTTCAAGAGGTTGAAAATTGTAATTGTACTTAAACCTTAAACTCTACGTACTACCACCTCAGTCATTCGTTTATTTTTTTGTATTAAATCGGGTTCAATTAGATATTCTTGGGTGGCTATATATAGTTTTTCCATGGCGGTAAAACACGATAAAATCAAGATCGGCTATAATATATTTCAAAAGACAATGCAGTTCTATAATGCATTTTAAAAAGTCGTTTCTGTACTTTATGGATTAATTTTTATTCTGAGTATATTCTTTTGCTCATCTTCCTTTTGAATCAAAAGTTCTTTTTGATTTAATTGTTAATATTTTACTATATAACGGAAAATTTAATTTTTATTGATTATAATTATAATTTTGTAAATTTAAACTTTAGTTAATTTGCTACTCAGACTTTATAAAACGTCAACAGTATTATAGCATTGAAATGAGAAACCAGGGTTATGTCAAAGAACGACTCGTCCTTTTTCTAAAAAAAATGTTCATCGGAAGATACCAGTACCTTGTTGATAAATATTCCGGATCAACTTCAAATATAATACATGATGGTCTTGAAGTATAGATTCTATGTACTGACGTTATTTATCATCTTAGTTGCATGTCTTTGTATATTTTAAACCTTTACTGTTTAGTCCATTTTTGGTTATATTCTTTTGGCGTATTTATACATCCCGCCATTGTGTTGTTGTGCTATGGTATTTTTTGTTATTCTTGTCTTTCACTCTTGTTTATGTGCCTTGTCCATTTTGGTTTTTTTCTTTGTTGAATAGTTGTTTGTTTTTATAGTGATAAAGATTATAACACAATGTTGACTGCTGTTCCCCAAGTTTTAACATTATTATCTATTATGTCTGTTTGTTTTGCCCATTCATTGTTGTCAATTTAAAGGAATTTTATGCGACTGTCATACAAATAAGAGGTTTAGCTAGCTATAAAACCAAGTCAGGAATACTTATGACAGTTGTTTTCGTTTGTTTGATGTGTTTGAGCTTTTGTGTTTGCCATTTGATAAGGGACTTCCCGTTTGGAATTTTCGGTATTTTTTGTTATTTTACTATCCTGATTTACAACTTTTCATCAATCCATATAAAAAAATATGACAAGTCCGCTTCTTACGTTAATTCTATTCCAGACACCTCAAATAACAAGAGACACGCATATTAAACTCGGTTGAAAAGCGTTGCTCGGTCTGTAATTAGAAACAGTTTTTTTTTCATAAAACAAATGTTTACGCTATATATGATAATTTTGTAAACAAACTATATGCCATATAAATCTAATTTTCCATTATACATGAAATTATTTGGCCCTGTATCAGTGGCTTATGGTCAAATACTTTATCTAAAGATCAACTGATATAAATATATTATATTATTATATATTAATATTTTATTAGTTCATAAGGAATAAAACCAATTCATCAGTATTTTATAGTATTGTATTTCTAGCCTACAGGTTCCTTAACATTACCTTATCTGTGTAACTGCGATTAAATTGGTAAAATTGTATGCTTTTCATTCTTAAAA
Source organism: Mytilus californianus (assembly GCF_021869535.1). Lineage (NCBI taxonomy): Eukaryota > Metazoa > Mollusca > Bivalvia > Mytilida > Mytilidae > Mytilus > Mytilus californianus. The sequence continues at coordinate 20,924,181 of NW_026262679.1, read as the reverse complement.
GACGTACTTAAGGGACATCAATATCCATTAGTTCAGCTCTTTTAACATTTAGATTTACCAGTTAATAGAGGTCAAAACTACTCTCTAGATTAAAAGAGAGGCGAAGGATACCAAAAGGGACATTCAAACTCATAGGTCGAAGATAAACTGATAACATTCAGGTTTGTTTTATATATCGTGTACGAGTTATGTTTTTTAATGAACAAAGTTGTTTTGACAAGTTTTCAACTATAAAAAGGTTTAACATTTTGGCCATTTTTTTATTTAGCATACCGTACTCTGTCTTTCAAAGCTGACTAGCTGGGGAAGCTTCATATAAAATTAACGACAAAAGAGAGGATATCTCGTTTCTATTGTTAGTTTTCCTATTTTTGACGGTGATGTTCCTTTGGTCCCTTCTTACGGTGCTTAATTTGACAGATCGTTCGCTATGTTCGTCTTAGTGACGTTTTTGATGGATGTAATATATGTAACTGGGATTTCGTTACCATCATATATAAAATTCAAGAGTCTATTCTAAATTCAGGTAATTATATGGCCTTCCAAATACCGTTTCGATCCCTAAAATCACTGAAGAGACATTTATTGTCGAAATCCGGATCTGGTGTACAAATATTTGCACCTCATGTTTGTGGTATAACATCTTTGCCGCGTGTTAATTGTTTGCTGTTTAGTATTTAATTAATATTAAGATCCATTTTGTTACATCTTGTGATCAATTTATTTGGCAATCGCCAATGGCAGTCAGCAGGGTTTAAGAACATCAGTTGTTCGACCTGTTAGTCAAATGCGTTTTGTTAAAATATACTTTTTCACTTTTTTGGTCTTTTGGAAAATGTTGTTTGTGCTGTATTTAGACTCTTCTACAACGAAATTTATTTTACATGCTCACGTATAAAAATTGCGGTTTTTATCCAACGCAATCATAGGTTTGAACGTAGTTTTCAATTTAGAATTGTTTATATTTTTTCGTTTGGGCTTGTATCATATTTTCCCTCCGGTTTATATGATCCGTTCATCCTATTTTGACTCTTTAAAATTCAAGAGTCTATCCTAAATTGAGGTAAATTATATAGCCTTCCAAATACCGTTTCGATCCCTAACATCACTGAAGAGACATTTATTGTCGAAATCCGGATCTGGTGTACAAATATTTGCACCTCATGTTTGTGGTATAACATCTTTGCCGCGTGTTAATTGTTTGCTGTTTAGTATTTAATTAATATTAAGATCCATTTTGTTACATCTTGTGATCAATTTATTTGGCAATCGCCACTGGCAGTCAGCAGGGTTTAAGAACATCAGTTGTTCGACCTGTTAGTCAAATGCGTTTTGTTAAAATATACTTTTTCACTTTTTTGGTCTTTTGGAAACTGTTGTTTGTGCTGTATTTAGACCCTTCTACAACGAAATTTATTTTACATGCACGCGTATAAAAATTGCGGTTTTTATCCAACGCAATCATAGGTTTGAACGTAGTTTTCAATTTAGACTTGTTTATATTTTTTCGTTTGGGCTTGTATCATATTTTCCCTCCGGTTTATATGATCCGTTCATCCTATTTTGACTCTTTAAAATTCAAGAGTCTATCCTAAATTCAGGTAAATAATATGGCCTTCCAAATACCGTTTCGATCCTTAACATCACTGAAAAGACATTTATTGTCGAAATCCGGATCTGGTGTACAAATATTTGCACCTCATGTTTGTGGTATAACATCTTTGCCGCGTGTTTATTGTTTGCTGTTTAGTATTTAATTAATATTAAGATCCATTTTGTTACATCTTGTGATCAATTTATTTGGCAATCGCTAATGGCAGTCAGCAGGGTTTAAGAACATCAGTTGTTCGACCTGTTAGTCAAATGCGTTTTGTTAAAATATACTTTTTCACTTTTTTGGTCTTTTGGAAAATGTTGTTTGTGCTGTATTTAGACCCTTCTACAACGAAATTTATTTTACATGCACACGTATAAAAATTGCGGTTTTTATCCAACGCAATCTTAGGTTTGAACGTAGTTTTCAATTTAGACTTGTATATAATATATATATATATATATATATATATATATAAACAAGTCTAAATTGAAAACAACGTTCAAACCTATGATTGCGTTGTATAAAAACCGCAATTTTAGTCTAAATTGAAAACAACGTTCAAACCTATGATTGCGTTGGATAAAAACCGCAATTTTTATACGTGTGCATGCAAAACAAATTTCTTGGTAGAGGGGTCTAAATACAGCACAAACAACATTTTCCAAAAGACCAAATGAGTGAAAAAGTATATTTTAACAAAACGCATTTGACTAGCAGGTCGAACAACTGATGTTCTTAAACCCTGCTGACTGCCATTGGCGATTGCGAAAATAAACGGATCACAAGATGTAACAAAATAGATCTTATTATTAATTTATTACCAAACAGAAAACAATAAACTTGCGGAAAAGATGGTATACCGCAAATATGCGGTGCAAAAATTTGTACACCATATCCGGATTTCGACAATTAATGTCTCTTCAGTGATGTTAGGGATCGAAACGGTATTTGGAAGGCCATATAATTTACCTCAATTTAGGATAGACTCTTAAATTTTGAAAGAGTCAAAATAGGATGAACGGATCATATAAACCCGAAGGCAAATATAATACAAGCCCAAACGAAAAAATATAAACAAGTCTAAATTGAAAACAACGTTCAAACCTATGATTGCGTTGGATAAAAACCGCAATTTTTATACGTGTGCATGCAAAACAAATGTCTTGGTAGAGGGGTCTAAATACAGCACAAACAACATTTTTCAAAAGACCAAATGAGTGAAAAAGTATATTTTAACAAAACGCATTTGACTAGCAGGTCGAACAACTGATGTTCTTAAACCCTGCTGACTGCCAGTGGCGATTGCCAAATAAACGGATCACAAGATGTAATAAAATAGATCTTATTATTAATTTATTACCAAACAGAAAACAATAAACTTGCGGAAAAGATGGTATACCGCAAACATGCGGTGCAAAAATTGTATATATATATATATATGATGCACAGACAACATATTTATTTTGTAATTTAGCAATATTCTGTAATTCTGACTAATTTGGGTATATATTATGTTTCATTTTCATGTTACAACATCATATAATGTTTCATTTTCATGTTACAACACCATGTTTCATTTTCATGTTACAACATCATAACATTCGGGAGGTGTACACAATTATGTATTAAATATGTATCTGCATGTTGGTTATTCCGTTGTAGGTGGAATGTTCGTGTGTAAGTTTAACTGAATCTTTAACTAGTTAATTGCAGCTGGTACCCAGACTCTAAAACACGTCACCAGTGTCTGGGCAGAAACTTGATGAACCAGAGTAATGTCAAAGAACGTCTCGTCCTTTTTAAAAAAAAATCATCGGAAGATACCAAGACCTTGTTGACTAGGGACTCTCATCACCGAATTTGTTCTTACCATGAGCAACAAGACGGATGACTCCAGTTAGACAGGATCTGCTTTACCTTCCCACCTGAGATGGTGGGGTTAGTGGTGATCAGTTTTCCGTTTAGTGTTTAATGATTTTTTTTTGTCATTTCGTCGTCTTTCATTTTTTTGGCATGACGTTGTCAGTTTCGCTTGACTAAAAATTTGAATATCACCTTGATATTTTTGGCATCTATCTTAAATTACAGTGAGAAATAGCAGTTACAATTTCCATTGTAAAATAATCCACAATTAAGATCGTCCGCAGTTCCGTTTCCATATTGTAAAACGGAAACAACCGAAGTTCGGTTATGAACATGTTCACTTTTAAATCTAATTATAACTCTGTTACATATGACCGTACACGTACAGAAAATCCTCAGACAATTAGTTAGATAGTGAATGTATGATTTGCAACGGTTTCAAAAACTTTTTTACATAACTTGATATGAAATTTGCTTTTTATACAATGATGACTTTCGTGTCCGTTTGATTCCGATAAATTTATTCCAATTTTGTAAACAGTTTGTTTGGTATCTTGTACCTATTACTCTTAGTCATTTTCAGCACTCATGACTGTTAATGTTAGTAATGTATAATCCTTCCATTTGGGTGATGCGCCTTGTAACTGTCAGACTGCCATCTTGTTATTGCCTGTATAATATATGCAACTCAAAAAGCACAGAAAAGTGAACAACATAATAATATCCAGAACACCCATAGCAGTTTATGTCGTATACTAATATGGTTACAAAGTCAACATGATACCGTTACGTACTTCTCTGTCATGTGGCTATCAAGAGATGAAATAAAAATAACAATTACAAATGTGTATCAACCGAAGTGCTCTACTGAATTTACCTTTATCAGGAGCGCTCATACCCCCAAAACTGAAAGCCGAGGATAAACTACTACTTAAGCACGTGAAGAGCTATGAGATCAAAAGAGACCTAAAATAATATTCAAATCAGTCTAAGGTCAACTTTGCTTGAGAGAGTTTAAACCTTAATTCTTTAGCTCACCTGGCCCAAAGGGCCAAGAGAGCTTTTCTAATCACTTGGCGTCTGTCGTCGTCGTCCGTTACTTTTACAAAAAAAAATCTTCTCCTCTGAAACTACTAAGCCAAATTTAAACAACCTTGGCCACACTCATCATTAGGGTATCTAGTTTAAAAAATGTGTCCGATGACCCCGCCTGCCAACCAAGATGGCCGACATGGCTGAAAATAGAACATAGGGGTAAAATGCAGTTCTTGGCTTATATCTCTGAAACTAAAGCATTAAGAGCAAATCTGACGAGATAAAAATGTTTATCAGGTTAAGATCTATCGGTCCTAAAATTTTCAGATGAATCAGACCAGACAACCTGTTGTTAGGTTGCTGTCCCTGAATTAGTATTTTTAAGGAAATTTTGCAGTGTTTGATTATTATAGATAGAGATAAACTGTAAACAGCAATAATGTTAAGCTAAGTAAGATCTACAAATACGTTAACATGACCAAAATTGTCAATTGACCCCTTAAGGAGTTATTGCCCTTTATAGTCAATTTTTAACAATTTTTCGTAAATTTTTGTAATCTTTTACAAAATTCTTCTCTTCTGAAACTACTCGGCCAAATTTTACTAAACTTGGCCACAATCATCACTAGGGTATCTAGTTTAAAATGATGACTTTCGTGTCCGTTGGATTCTGGTTAATGTATTCCAATTTTGTAAGCAGTTTGTTTGGTATCTTGTACCTATTACTCTTAGTCATTTTCAGCACTCATGACTGTTAATGTTAGTAATGTATAACAAAACTGATCGGCCAAATTTTATCAAACTTGGGCACAATCATTACTAGGGTATCAAGTTTAAAAAGTATGTCCGATGACCCCGCCCACCAATCAAGATGGCCAACATGGCTAAATTAGTACATAGGGGTTAAATGCAGTTTTTAGCTTATATCTCTGAAACTACATTTATAGCAAATTTGACATGGGTTAAAATGTTTATCAGGTTAAGATCTATCTGTCCTAAAATTTTCAGACGAATCAGACAACCTGTTGTTGGGTTGCTGCCCCTGAATTAGAAATTTTGCAATTTTTTTTAATTATCTTGAATATAATTATAGATAGAGATAAACTGTAAACAGCAATAATGTTCAGCAAAGTAAGATCTACAAATAAGGCAACATGACCAATATGGTCAATTGACCCCATTAGGAGTTATTGTCCTTTAAAGTCAAATGTAACAATTATTCGTAAATTTTTGTAATCTTTTACAAAAATCTTCTCTCCTGAAACAACTGAGACAAATTTAACCAAACTTGGCCACAATCATCTCTAATGTATCTAGTTTTAAAAATGTGTCCGATGACCCTGCCTGTCAACCAACATAGAACTTAGGGGAAAATGCAGTTTTTGACTTATATCTCTGAAACTAAAGTAAATGTATAACGGTTGCATTATTTCATGCATCAATTGTAAATAAAAATATCAGGTGAGCGACAAAGGCTCCTTGGAGCCTCTAGTTTTATAAAGTTCCAATTTAGAACGACGGATGCCATATGAGGAGACGGTCTACTTACCCTTCCGGAGCACATGATATCACCTCTGGTTTATACTGGAAATAAGGAAAAGTTTGAATGGTCAAAAAATAAGTTCTTAAATCTTCTCTGGGTACTCCGTAGCCAACAACCTGGTACCTTTAGCCTTTCAGCATTCTACTGAAAAAGGACCTGATAATTTTCTCCTTCACTTTCAAGAACGAGGATGGGTAATTGCCCTCCCACTCTTAGTTCTTCCACCTAAATCTTTCATTTAAATTGAACTAAATCGGGTTCAATCAGCTTTTTTTTTAATTTCAGCAAGTGAATAGCAAGTAATTACAAACAGCTTCTTTATAAATACTAAATGATAGCCTAAATACCAAAAAAGGCGGCATAATAGTTTGTCGTTATTGGTTGCAATACTTAACAATACTTTGCAATTACTTGTTATTCACTTGCTGAAAATCCAGTAGAGTTGATTTGACTGGTTTAGTGAAGAACAAAGACAATCAAAATCGGCTATTATACATCTCAAAAGACAACACACTTTTGTTATTCATTTTAATCATTCATTTCTCTACTTTGTTCTCTTAATTCTTTTGTTTTTCGTTTTTCTTCCTCCTAAATGTTTTGCACATGCCCAGATTTCCTTTGATTCACGAGTTCTTTTAATTTCAATTGCTTAAATTTCAAACCATTACTGTAAATTAAAAGTCTGTTGCATCATACCTAAGTTTTTAAATTTAAATAAAGTACAATACTTTTTGGAAACATCAAATAACTTGGGACAGGCGTATTAAACCAGGTTTAAAAGGTTGCTCAATTTGTATTGAGATATTTGTTTTTATGTTTTTAGATGGTTCATATTTTGATTTAACGTGAAAACAGTTTGCCCTGTTTCAAATGTAGCTATTGGTCAAATACTTTATGGAATGATCAGCTGATATCAATACATTGTATTAATATATATCAATATTTCATAAGTTCGCAATGAATACCATAAAGTATTTTATGCCAACGGGTTCCTATATATTTCTTCATCTGTGAAACTATGCTTGAATTGCGGAAAGTTTATGCTTTTTATATTTAAAGACGTCGTTAGCCGTTATTTCAACTCTTTCATAATTAAAACTTATCAGTCCATAGTGGACAAAACAAGTGGAGAGATTAACTCTCAGATTTGTTTTAATAACGTGTATGGATTCTATGTTCTAATGAACAAATCTTTTAATATTTCTTTCCAATTTTTCAAACTATTCTAATGTGTAGAACTAAAAAGTTAATATTTTGGAAGGTTCGTTCTTTTGCCTACCTTACTCTAAATTTGCATTGTAACGTTGACTATTTATACAGCAATTGTCGACAAAAGAGACGGGTTTTTCGTTCCTTTTTGTTATCAATCCGATTTGAATACAGACAATGTTCACGCTTCGCTAATAAATTTTTAAACGCTCAATTCTTTTTCTTTTTTTTTTTTAATTGGTCTGAAAGACCGTTTGAGATCTCCCTTGTTTGTCGTAACGATACATACCTTCAAAAATTTGTAGTAATGAATTTCATTGGCTGTTGTATAAAATTTCCAGGACAGAAAGTAGTTTTAAAGAGCAGTCGCCAGATCTTTTAGAGAAGCTTGGACACTGGATCTGTATTTTAATTAGATTGTTTTGCTTTTTTTTTCTTTTTGACGGTGCTTTTTTTTAACCTTTCTTTCAGTGTGTTGATTTCAAAACTAGTTTGTTATGTCCGTGGCTTTAGTGACGTTTTAGATATCAGTGAATGTTATGTATGTATAACTGGTAAATTATCAAGTCAATGATTTCTTTTTAGTTTTGAAGTTTGGCTGAACATTTAAAGATTTTATTAGATATGCAACATCACTTAATTTTTTAAAGTGATGTTTATTTAAAGAGCTCGTTAATTTGAAAACAATCCATGTGAACACGTTAATTCTCTGAATAAACTTATTCTTAAAGGTTATCATTTTGAAAACGTTTAAAAAACTTTGAATATTGTTTTTATCGGTACTTACATTGATTTTGTTTTGGATGAATTAAAACATAGCAAAATATGCCTTGCTGTACTTATATTGTGACATTGCACAAGGGCATGCTTTTGTCAGACTATTTATGACACTAAATCCGTTACATGTGTCCTGATTGGCTACTTTTATTGGGACAAAAAGATTAATTCAGTAGTTCTTATTTGATTTGAACCAACTTTCAGTTACTGCGATCACTCTTAGATCGATACCTTGTGTCTTTTGTCATTATGTTTATTGCGTTTAACTCATGTCGAACTGATGAGTTTAACCTTTTTTTTATTTATTTGTAACGTTTGTATTTATATTGTGCTATTACACCATCGTCCCATGTTAGGGGCCTGTAATTCAGTGTTTTTCGTTAGTTGCTGTCTGTTAGATCTGTTTTTCGTCCAATGGTTTGTTAGAAGTTGTTGCACAAGGACATGCTTTTATCAGACTATTTATGAAGGCATTACACTAAATCCGTTACATGTGGTCTGATTGGCTACTTTTATTGGAAAAAAAAGATTAATTCAGTAGTTGTAATCTGAATTGAACTAACTATCAGTTACTGTGATCACTCTTAGATCGGTACCTTGTGTCTTTTGTTATTATATTTATTGATTTTGCTTGGTGTCGAACTGATGAGTTAAACCTTTTTTTAACTTATTTGTAAAGTTTGTATTTATATTGTGCTGTTACACCACCGTCTCATGTTAGGGGCCTGTATTTCAATATTTTTCGTTGGTTGCGGTCTGTTAAATGTTTTTTGTTAATTGGTTTGTTAGAAGTTGTTGGTATTCTTGTTTGAATTGTTTCACATTTTGTCATGTCGGGAGCCTTTATAGATGATTATACAGTATTGGTTTTGTTTATTGATGAAGGCCTACTGTGAACCATAGTTGATTACATCCTCGTCATTTCAACTATGTGTATTATATTTTATAGATTTATATTTAAATCAACTATAGAAATATAATTATAAAAAGCATCAGATAAACCATCAATGGAAAATTTTAATATCAAAGGCGAGATTATATACCTTATGTAATTGTAGCAATTTATTTCTGATTTTTAAGTATTTATAGTAAACCAGGAATTGCAAAACGAAGTAAAAATAAATTCAGAATTATAGTGTCCATTACTGTGTAATTTATATATAATAAACTGCTTTTAATTTGAAATTGCTACAGTATATATTTGTATCCAGTTAGGGGTGAATTGCTGTTATTCCACTGTTTCAAGATAGGACATGACTGAGTAAACAACAACTAGATTTTCAATGTCATCTTTTGTACTTGACTGTCGAAAATTTAATTAAACTGACAACCCATTTATTATCTCTTGAAATAGATACACACCCATCTATAGTTGCTTACTTCCATATTATTTAGTCTCTGTTAAGTAGTTTTCTGATTGGCAGTCTTACCACATTTCCTTTATTTTTTACAGATTCTGAAACCGTTTTTTTTATAGTACTTTATTTAGGTTGTGGTATTGAACGCTATGTTATGATGATGATATTGATGTCAAATCGAATAAACCTTTTCAAATGAAGTTACTAAGTACTAACAACTCAGTATTTTCCACATAATTGTTTATTATTATATTGTATTATCTACATACAGAGTTGATAAAAACAAAATGTGGAAATATTTCAGTATTATCTTGCTGTTTGGTCAGAATACTTCTGGAGAAATGCTCATTAACTCATGGATAGAGAATCTGCTCGAACATTATTATAGTACATATGGGACTCATGACTTTTCCGAATGATACTCTTAATGACAATGAATTTTCTCCAATCATTTGTGGAGTATACTCTTGTAGTAAAAATTGTATTAAGGAGGCAAACTGTTGTCCAGAAGTCATGCTTAATCAACCAAAAAGAAGTTGCTTAGATTTATCACGCAACAATGCAAAATGTCAGGTTAACAACACGCAATCGTTTTAAAACCGTGAACGAATGTCCTCCTTATTCTCCTGCTGATATCCACATGAAGTGTACAAAGAATAGAGACGTCACGGAGAGAATTATAGTAATCCCTATGACGTCCCTTAACACCCACTTGACGTATGACAATATTTACTGTGCCCAGTGTAACAATTATGGTCAAAATTTGGAATCATGGTATCTTGATTTTCAATGCGAAATTAAAATTGACTCCAAGTCAGGAGCCTGTAATTCAGAGGTTATCATTTGTAACTGTGTTACATATTTGTTTTTCGTTCATTTTTTGTACATTAATTAGGTCGTTAGTTTTCTCGTTTGAATGTTTATACATTTGCCATTACGGGGCCTTTTATAACTGACTATGCGGTATGGGCTTTGCTCATTGTTGAAGGACGTACGGTGACCTATAGTTGTTAATCTCTGTGTCATTTGGTCTCTTGTGAATAGTTGTTTCTTTGGCAATCATACTACATCTTCTTTTTTATGTTCAACATTCTTAGCTCAGTTAATGAAATAGCTACACTTGCTTTTCACAACAACTGCACAATAATAACTACCCCTGTGAATAACCGCGATTCTTTCATCGAATCCTTTGAAGATGATCCAAAAGGTGTGATATCTGAATGTAAACAGACTGGTACTTGGTTGAAAGCAGATACTGCCGTACGTCACGCATGTCAATTAGTAGATCAACCGTTTGGAATGTTTAAAAACGTATTCTGTTATATTTGGAATCCCCACATTGGTCACAAAAAAGATATAACGTCATGTCCATCGAACAATCACAATATCAGTCTCTTTCACAGGAATCATTACGGTATTATTGCAGTATTTTTGAACCTGTTTCAAAAGACGAAATGAAATGCGTCAGTAAGACACAACTTATACGTGAATGCAGTGAAACTATGTTCACAACTAACATGTTCCTTTGTTTGAAAACAGCTTGTGTGTCAATAGAAGATAGTTATAATATTTTTTGTTACATATGCAACTTGGGATTTGTATTTATGGAACCATTTGTATTTAAAGACCAATACTTTCTTTTGTTATTTAATATTAAAGATAAAATATGCTCTAACGTTACACAATATAACTGGAACATCCAAAAAATATATTGTCAACTTTGTTACAACAAAAGTTAAATAACTTCGTCAGGTGGTAGTGTCAATGTTATTGTTGTCATCATATGATCAACCGACAGGTAGCTCATTATCAGTTGTACAAGTCAACAGATCTTTGATTTTTCATTGGTGAGTACAATTCAATCTTTCACAGGCGCATCAAACGGTTTTAAGTTTTTTTTTAGAATTTTATCATATAATAGAAGTGTTTATGAAACAAAGAAGTGATAACTTTCTTAAACATAAAAAACCTTAAATGGTTAAATTGGTTGGGTCTAGTGATGGAGAAATTATTTCTGTTATATTTAGAAACAATGGAAAAAATAAAAATTGAAAAAAGGTAAAAAAAACATTGTTACAAAACCTACTATTGAATTGTGGGTAGTTTGTGAATTATTTTATTGTACCAAAATTTAAGTTGTATTGCCCTAAAGAAGTGTTTACCTGAAATGTTTTGAGCGTTCTGCTCAGATCTTTCTGATTTTGTTAGACTGTGATTTATTATTGGAATTTTCAAAGTTAGTTGTCTAGAGCGATCTTGATAAAGGTTATTTCAAAAATACAGTTATGCCTTATGCGAATCAATAAAATATCTTTTGTTCAATAAAAGACAAATGAACAAATCAAAATGAACAAATGTAAAAAATGCCATTTCTGCAAATAATAAAATAATATAAAATAGCCAAAGTGAATACCATAAAACAACTTACAAGTTTGCATTTCCCTTTAACACGTGTTATCAAATGACATTGGTTGGGATACAGATAAAATATCTACTACGAAAGAAGTTTGACTGTAGCAAGTATTTAAAGGGAAAATTCGCGATTTTTTACTTATCATCTTATTAAGTTCATAATACCATAAAAAACATATTCACCAAGTTTTATCTGGATATGAAAACTAATAAAGAAGCAAATTGGGAATTATTAATTTTATTTATTCGAACTTCCGGACTTCTGTGACGTAGTTTAAGTCTTTTTGCATGCCGGGAGTGGAATTAATCTCATTTAAGTCTCGTTCGTTAATCATCTAATAACGCGATTTAAAGCGCATCGACGACTTTTGGCGTAGCTATTAACCAACTAATAATTAAGAAAGTAAAGTGATCATCCGTGCAACTTTTAAAAATGAAATGTACGATTTATATTTTAAGGATTTCTGATATGATTATAGTCATTATAGTAATAAAAGTAAATCATACAATAGAATATTTTTATGAATTTTTTTTCCGACGGATATTTTCAATAAACATATTTAATTGATAGTGTATTAAAAATGCATGTTTGTATTCTCACCTTTTACTTCAGTCTAGCAAACATTTTCCGCTAGTACCGTGTAAATACAATGTGTATTGTACTGTGACACTTAGTGACTACCTGTTGAATGCGTGGTTAAATTCAAGGTATTTAACGGTTTGCATTCTGTAATTCTAATCTTTTGATCTTCACTCAGTGAATTTTAGCCGTCACGAATCACCGTTCCAGGTGTGAACATCATTTCGTATGAATGATAAACGGGAGTGTTTTGAGACGGAAAATAAAAAAAGAAATATAATTATTTTGAGGGAGTAATTAATATGGTGGCACAATAACTGGATAGCCGTGGTATATTTTTATATTTTCCGTAAGCTCAGTTTAAAATGAATTATGACTGCTGAATATTTTTGTAACAATGAAATACTGAATTAATTTAATTGAATAAATAATAATGGCATTCTAAACACGAGTGTATGAACTAAAAATTGTACTATTTTAAATTAGAATCGGTAACCTTGAATATTTGAAATAGATAATTACCAATTGCAATTATATAATTTGGTCCGTCCAAAGCGATCTTTATTTACATATTCAGGAATTAATGTCCTTATCAAAATATTTTAAATCTCACAACGTATAAATACTTCAGCCATTTGAAGAAAGATAATTAAAAAGTCGACAGGAAATTTAAGGTCAACTTTGTCTTATTGGAATGAGATCGAATAATTAAGAACAAAAATTATTTTCCGGTTTGAAAAACATAAAAAAAAAAATGATAAAAGAGAAATGTGGGTTTGAGACAGAAAAAAATAATTATTTGGGGAGGAATATGGTGGCAAAATACCTGAATCACCGTTATATATATTTTTTATATTTTGCGTTAGCTCAGTTTTTAAACAGATGGGTGGGTACTTTGTTGTAACATCGGAATTCTGAATAACTTTCAATGAAATAATTTTATAAATAAAAATAGCCCACGAAAACGAGCGTATAAACCAAAAACTGTGGTATTTTGAATTATCATCGGTAACCTTGAATATTTAAATGTGCAGAGAAAATTATCAGTTACATTAATATAGTTTGGTCCGTCCAAAGCGATCTACATTTACCTAATCGGGAATGTCCTTATTAAAATATTCTACATCTCACAACAAATACTTTAGCTATTTGACCAACGATGTTTAAAAAGTTTTTACAGAATCAATCTAACGTCAACTTGCCTTTATTGAATGGAGACAGACCGGCGGAATCAATGTTCAATGTGCTTTATATCTTGTACCTTTGTAAGACTTATCATTCATTCATAAACCATGTCTATACCGCAGACATATATATACATATGATTATATGTCTGTCTTAACTGACAAGAATACTCCTGGTTTTACACTAGTAATTTGTTGGGGCCCTTTATAGCTTAATTGCTGTTCGGTGTGAGCCAAGGCTCCGTGTTGAAGACCGTACTTTGACCTATAATGGTTTACTTTTATAAATTGTGACTTGGATGGAGAGTTGTCTCATTTGCACTCATACCACATCTTCTTATATCTATAAGCAGTATTATCTTTAAATTTCTGTGATTTAATACCAAGAAAGAAAAAAATCCCGAAATTAATTTGATACTTTGATACTCAATATTTTTCCTGGAAAATATTCACATCCTCATTCGGTCTGAAAATAAGATAAGAAACTGGTATACAGAACATGCAGAAGTGTGAATGTCATAAAACCTTGTTATATCAGAAACCATTATAAATGTGAACCTGTATACGTAAGACCTCATGGGACGATGTACCTAACCACATACAGGTAATATACAAGTAGCTCTGTTATACCCGGAAATGTCAAGGTTAATCACTACCGATACAGAATGTACCAATGCAAAGTAAATTCTGATGATTGTGAAGCATGACCATTCATGATTTTAGAGGAGTATTAGGTGGGGGATTGTCGGAACGATTTAAATTCTGACTAGATTTTTTCTCAATTTAAATCACTGAACTAAAAAAAAAAGAAAGGAGAAAACAACGTCCAAGAACAGAATTCTTCTTGTAAATTCATAAATACAACGTTCTTATTTTGTAACTTTCGATAGACTTGACCTCCGTTATTTCGATCATAATGACAATTGTACGTGAAATCCTATAGTTGGTGAGACTTTTTTTTTACCAGATATGCGACTTTTCGTATTTATATTTTCTCTTATATTACTCTTATTTAATATTTTATGCATAAGTGCAATAGTGGGAATGGTTAATTCCCTCACAAGCTAACGTAATAAATTAATCAACCCTCAAGCTGATCAGACGTTAATACAACTACTATCAGTCTATCCGGAGTGAAGTTTCTTTATTTCTTCAAATAAACTTTTGGGGATCATTAGTGTACGTCCAGTGGCATATATATTACATGCATGTCGGAACAGGAAAATTGGCATAAGGTTCTATTAGAACCATGTTCACATTAATATACATTATACCCAACAATTGTGATGATGACGAATTTCTTCAACTGTTCGAGAACAATCTAATTGAAATATAAATCTGTGATTTTACTATGTCCATAACTTCGATGAACCAAAGCAAGTTAGATATCGACCTGTATTTAAATCAAATTGGTTCTAGATGTTCTTTCTTATATTCAATATACAATTTTAAATTGCGACTATCTATAGTTCCGTAACTTTCTATCTAGGCGTATAAACCAATGATCGACAAGTGCGTATTTTTTAAATCAATAGTTTTTCATGTTTCAAAATGTCCATCATTATTGACAACGAGTATATACTTACATTTTCCCCAATTTACCCTTGGAAAAATATGTAAATAGATTTTTATTTTATCAAATCTTTTTTTGGAATTATTTAGATTTTCATAAATATCATTCTTTACACTAGAAATGTTATTTATAAATAAGCGTATGAGTTTAGTAATGACTAGTATATCACTATCGGACACGCAAGACAAAGATGTATATTAAACCTGATAGTTTTAAAATGGAAAGTTACAAGTTATCGGCCGTGTACACTAATCAATACCCTCAGAAGTGAAGCGATGCATGAACATGCTTAATGTAATTGTGTAATAAGAGTTTTAAACCCGACAGGAAATCGCTTGAATACCTGGACGTGTCACTTCACAATACCTCAGGGAATAATTCCTTTAGCCATGCTGGTGATCAGATAAGAGAAGGTCCGAATTTATTTAAATAAGTTTATTACATAAAAGAATTATGAACAAATTAGATTTTCGAAAACGATTTTACACGGAACACTTATTTATGACTTTGAACTTTGACTTTTTAACTAATTCCCATATAAATTTCTTGTTTCAAATACTTCGTAAAGAAAAAACAGTTTTAAAACGACAGACCATAGTTATTTAAAAAAAATAATTACATTTTCCGTATCAAGTTAGTTAGTCGGATAAATGCGACTACGTTAGGTTACTGCTGGTTTTGGTCCTTTGTGGTTTATAGATATATCGGGGTTTCTAAACCGAGAAGATGTCAAAATGGCCGCACGCAGAGAATTGATACTCTAAATTTAAAATCGATGGTGATCTCTTATCTAGCAGAATAAAACTTTAATATTTATGAATTTGTGCTTTTTTATACAGAATGGACATAATATCAATTTTTTATTTTTTTGCGAAGTTTCCCTTTAACCATTACTTTTGCTATTAATATTGAAGTTTATATTTATCTAATGATACTAGTATATTTTATATTCATATATTAGTTGCAAATGTATTCACATTCATTTTAGTTTTTATTTTTTTAATTCTATGTTTAATGTTCCCAAACTAAAGAAGGTAAATAAACAAATCGTTTCAGACGCATGAAATTTATAAAGTGTTGTTTTCAGTTTTTTACAGCACAGGGTCGATACCGCTGGCGATGGACTATCAGCCCTCGACGGTATCATCAGCTCATTAGTCAATACGTCGGTATTTAATACACATCTTTTATTTCTTAAATTATCCGTTTAATAATTTTATGATCATTCACAAACTAAGGTTTTAACTCCCTGAGCCCATGTTGACCGTAGATGGATTCGGCTACTATTTTTATGTCCTGTTTTGGTAATTTTAACATCATTTTCTGGATACTTGTACTTCTATTTTTGTACTTCTGGAGTAGTATCAAGACATTACATTGATTTAAATTTGCTTCACCTGATGAATTTAACCGTAGCCCTTAATAAAAGTGGTCTTATTATGACGGTAAAATATAAAAGTGATGCGGAGGCCTATGATGTACCTTCATTGGTTGACAATATAGCGGTTGCAAACTTGTGTACGTATCCAAGCATGAATTAAATACGTGGTCCAGACCCACTTGCTATGTATAACCGTGTAAACGAACTACTACTGCGTACTCAGATTGAATTTACCACACACGAATATGAGAAGCAAAGAAATCTTGTGATTAAGCTTCAAAACAGTGGCCATCTCTTAGGAAGC
Organism: Mytilus californianus; assembly: GCF_021869535.1. Lineage (NCBI taxonomy): Eukaryota > Metazoa > Mollusca > Bivalvia > Mytilida > Mytilidae > Mytilus > Mytilus californianus. The sequence goes on along the minus strand of NW_026262679.1, from coordinate 20,907,365 downwards.
AATGACTATCTTACTGTTAAAATGATCTTATTCGAGTGTGTTCTGATAGGAATCTTCAGCTCATTTCCGAACTGCCAAATGTGAATATAAAACTTCCTATGTTTGTTATCAGGGACATTTGTTATTTTATTTTACTTATTTGTTTAATTTTCACATTTATAACATACATTTTAATTAAAAGTCTGAGAACAGTTACAGGTTAAAATAACATGACATTAGTGTTATGTATGATTTTGAACTACTTTCTCTTCCAAGTTCGACTGTACCGTTTAGAAAGTGTGTATTTATGTCAGCTGATTGGTGTCCTTCAACATTATTTCATTTTAACTATATTTACATCAGTTAAGGTGGCTGGGGTGTCTTCCTCCATCTTGAATTTTGAAGTAGCAGATAACAATTGGTCTAGATCTTTAATGAAATTTGCAAATGTTGAGAGTAGTAGGCAATTCATGTGTTAGACTTTTTATGTTAATATTGAAAAGTATGTGTTTTATCATATTTACGGCTGTTTTTTTCTAAAAAAAAAACACATTATTTTTGTTTGATTCAATTTTTTTCAACTTTGCCACATAAGGGGAGATAACTCAGATAGTAGGGGAGATAACTCAGATAAAGAAATTTTGGTAATAGAAAGTGTTGTGAATTTACCTATTTTAATATGTAGCAAGAAAACAAGTCCGGTGAACCCATTTTTTTCTTTTTCTTATCTGAAAGCATATTGTGAGAGCTATCTTCTCACATTTTATCTTAAAATTCTATGGTGTAGTTTTCTTTTTATCACAATGCATAATCTATACAAAATCTGACAATTTTGCACAACCTGGTGACCCATACTTTTTATTATATTTTAAAAAAAAGCTTGATAAAAACAACATTTTGATAAATTATTAAAAAATTCTATGGATTTTAATTAAGACCCCCTATCCACCTTAATGTGTTCCCATTTCATGTTTATAGGGTTTTCACCACAAATTTTTCAACCACAGCAAACTCAAATATTCATGTTTTGTTGAAATACAAGACTTATATTTTTGGATTTCCGGCTATCATAGTTACAAGCAATATATATATTTGATGCGTTTCCCTCAGTTTTAGTTTGTAACCCGGATTTGTTTTTATCTCTATCGATTTATGAGTTTCGAACAGCGGTATACTACTGTTGCCTTTATTTATTGTAACTTTTATTGACAATGATTATTAGTCTATTTGATATGGAGGTGATTTGTGTTTTATTGTTTTTAAATTGGCAATAATTGTCACATTTTTATGTCCAGTTGGTATTATCCTGTTGTCAAATGTTTTTATGTTTGCTGCAGCAATCTATAACATTTGCAGTTCTCCACATGTGTCATCAGAGAATGTATCAAATGAAAAAAAGGAAAACATAGTCATATAATTTAAGTTGTTTGCCATTACTGGATGCACTTGGTTATTACAGTTTATTGGTGCTTTGTTCCCGGAATCCATGTTCATCGTTTTAATTTCAATGTGTAATTTATTATTACTTTCATGTCATACATTTGTAACAAGCGTATTCTAGAATTGTACAAATTCAAATTCAAGGCTGGAAACAAGAGTCTCTTTTCTGGCCATTCATCAAAATTAGTTACAAATCAAACAACATTATATACATGACTGAACCTTATTGTGTTTGATATAAAAAATTAAAAAAGCAAACAACAAACAAATATGAAAAGAAACTAGTAATATTACAAATGAAGCTACAATTTTTTACTTTAATTTAGTTTTTTCTTACTTTATGTCGAGATTATTTGAGCACAGTGGTATTCTGTTAGATATCAATTCGTCTTTTTCGCAAATTATATTTCATTAAAAATTAATCAATGTATAAATATATAAGAAGATGTGCCAATGTGGTTTCAGTGCCAATAAGACAACTCTCCTTCCAAGTTACAATTTGGAAAATGTAAACCATTATAGGTCAAAGTACGGCCTTCAACACGGAGCCTTTGCTCACATCGAACAGCAAGCTATAAAGAGCCCCAAAAATGACTAGTGTAAAACAATTCAAACATGAAAATCAACAGTATAATCGAGAAACACTTATGAACCTCCAGACACTTGTCAAGAACAAGAAGATCAAAGAAGCCAGATCATTTAATTTCACATTCAGGTATTCAGGTATATTGATGATGTTCTTTCCATTAACAATCCAAACTTTTCTGATCGGGTTCCATTAATATATCCTCCAGAACTAGAATTTAAAGAAACAACAGACATGGATTCCTCTGCCTCATTTCTAGACTTATACCTTGATTTTGACATACACTGTCATTTCAGTACCAGAATCTATGACAAACGAGACTATTTTAATTTGAAATTATCAATTCCCCCCCCCCCCCCCCCCCCCCACCTTAGTAGCAATAAACCAACTTCACTTGCATATAGGATAAACATTTCCCAGCTTATTCGGTTTTCAAGAGCTTGCAGCTGCTACTCAGACTTTGTAAAATGTCACCAGTGTCTGAGCAGAACGTTTATGAACCAGGGGTATGTCAAAGAACGTTCCGTCCTTGTTCTAAAAAAGTTCATCGGAAGATACCAAGAACTTGTTGATAAATATTCCGTATCAACTTCACAAATAATACACGATTGTCTTGAAGTATAGTTTATACGTACTGAAGTTGTTTATCATCTTCATTACGTGTTATAGTGTTCTTTTATTTGTTTTTATGAATTATTACTTTTACTGTTTAGTCTATTTTTGGTAATATCCATTTGACGTGGCTCGGTACTTATACATTCCGTCATTGTGTTATTGTGCTTTGGTAAATTTACGTGTTCTTGTCTTTCGTTTTTGCTAATATGTTTTGTTAATATGATTTTTTTGCTTTTCTTTGTTGACATATTTGTTTGTTTTTATAGTGATTAAGAGTATAACACAATGTTGACTGCTGTACCCCTATTGTTTACATTTTTACCTGTTATGTCTGTTTGTTTTGTTCGCACATTATTGTCAATGTAATGGAATTTGATGCTGTCATACAAGTGAGTGGTTTATCTAGCTATATAACCAGGATTAATCCACCAATTTCTACATAAGAAAATGCCTGTACCAAGTCAGGAGTATGACAGTTATTATCCATTCGTTTGATGTGTTTGAGCTTTTGATTTTGCTATTTGATTAGGTATTATCTGTTTTGAATTTTTCTCGGAGTTCGGTATTATTGTTTTTTTAATTTTTGATAAGCCTATTTCTCTTACAGTAACCCTTTTCTTTGTGAAATTCCTCGACTCGTTAGTTTAGTCTTGTGCAATTCAGTATGACGTCGTATTTCTTTTTCGACGTCAAACTTTAACATCAGACATGTTTAACTTTGTTATTGCTTCAGAATGTAATAGAATTTGACAAAACGAAGATATTCATACGAAATTTGGAGGTGATTTGTATATTGTTGAAAAAAAGCACATATCTCTGTTGCCATGGGCGAAATGAACACCGTCTTAACTTTTGAAAGACATCAATGACATAACCAATAGCCAATGCAAATGTCGCAATATCGTTTCATTATGCTGGATAAACATTTGTCGTATCTCTTTTTCGAAACACACTCCTAGCACTATGATACCTCATCATCAAAGAAATAGATAGCAGGCTACAACCATAAGAGAAACTTATTAATTATACATGTATCTGCATCGACAAATGTTGGTTATTCCATTATACGAGAATGTTAATTAGTTCTACTGAATCTTAAAATATGTTAGTTTACATATATATCTGTGTAAAAAAATATTTAAGGAAATAAATGTTGACGTTTAATAAATGTTTGCATTAACATACATTTCTATTTATTGTATTGTGACATATAATATAAAGAAGAAAAAATATGAAGATAAAAGAATATGTTATTATTTTTATATATATATTGAAATAATGTTTGTATGTTTTGTTTTGACATTATTTCTTTTAAATTTGTTTTTTAATGATTGTCTAAATAACATAGGCCTACATTAGTGCAAAACACATCAAAAGCATTAGCTATTATGATTATGTGTTTAAATAAGATATGAGAAAGAGCATTTTACCTTCCATTGCAAAATTGTCCACAAATATCGTCAAATTCGTAAGACCTTTGTCTTTTATGTTCAATGTTGACTTTTGTGTTATTTAGATTCTGGTTAATTTATTCTTTATCTTTAACGTACTTGGTTTGGTGTTTTGTGCTTATTATAATAAGCATCTTTAATTAATTAGGTGATCCACCTTGTAAAAGTCAGGTGAACAGAAAACCGTAATTTGCATCATTCTAGCAAAAAGTAAGATAACAAAAACACCAAACTGCAAGGGAATTTCAAAACAGAAAGTCCTTTATAAAATGAAAACATCAAAAGCTCAAACAAATCTAACGAATGAAAAACAACTGTCATATTCCTGACTTAGTACAGGCATCTCCTTATGTAGAAAATGGATGATTAAACCTGGTTTTATAGCTAGCTAAACCTCTCACTTGTATGACAGTCGAAAAAATTGTATTACATTGACAATAATGTGTGAACAAAACAAACGGACACAATAGGAATAAGTTAGGTATGTCAACGAGTACTCGAGTACTCGAGTATCGCTCGGTAATACCGAATATCGAATACTATAGTGATATTCGACTAATCGGTTTCCTGTTATAATGTTGTTGCCTTCTCAAAGAAAACAGATTTTCATTAAAAGCGCCTCCCGGGAAATCAAATGGTAATCAAAATGAATCAAAATACTTTTCGAATGTTTGCGTTTAATTGTCATTTAAAATCCCTCCGAACAGAGGTAGTCTATGAACAAGAGCACCCTCCCAAGGCTTACACTTTTAGCATCACGTGTCTAAGTCATTCCAATATCTCTGTACCGTCAGAGCAAATATTTTCATCATGCAGCAGGACTATCAGTTACGTAACAAAGTTAATAAATTGACTCGTCCCAGAAAAAGTTGACAAGAAAATATTTCTAAATAAGAACACAGTCGTTGCACCCTATGTCGACCCTCAGAAAATGATTAAAGGCATCAGTACGTTCTAATCATCCCCCTTTGTTCATCATTACATGTGTTTCTTTGCGATTCCCAAATACTGTTGTTTGAATAATCATTTTTCTATAGATGTTTATTAATCAATTGATTAGATTATTGCCAGTTTACATAATTAGTATACGTAGTAAATGAGCTATTTCAATGGTTAACAATTTCTGGAACTAGTATGTAGTCCTAGGTAATAATGTTGAGGGTTTTACGTCCATAAGACAACGACCCACAATACGTAAAATGGGTACAATTTTGTGTTTTCATTTTGTAGACGTTTTTTCGAGCGAGTACTCGATTATCGCTCGGTAAATCCCACGAGTACTCAATTTTGTCAAAATTAGGGGTACAGAAGTCAACACTGTATTATAATCTTAATCACTATAAAAACATACAAATATGTCAACAAAGAAAAACAAAATGATTTACAAACACAGCACACAAGCAAAAATGAAAGACAAGAATACCAAAAGTGACCACAGCACAACAACACATTGGCGGGATGCATAAGTACCGTGCACGTAAATTGACACAGGTGACCAACAATGAAAAGTAATATGTTACTTCGAACGTAAACAGAATTAAATAATTTTTTTTGTAATGCTGTGTCGTCGCCTAATTTTCAAATATTGGGGTCGAAATATTATACTTTTGATATCTTTTTATTTTGGTTATGTTCTTTATGCAATAACATGTGTACAATTACCATGTACATGATTATAAAAAATATGAGGATAAATACATGTGCCATTGTTATACGGATAAATACGCGAACCACTTTCACACTGAAGGGATACAATCATATCTATGGTAATTGTCCTGACAATGGCGTAGTTACATGTACTAAGGATCTCATAATAATAATAATTTATGATGGGCTGTACATGTCTCTTTTGTTTTCATACTTTAAAACGAACATACAGTAGCTTAGTACGGGATTAATCTGACGTCCAACGACTGTTTTGCCAGACAAGCTGGGGCCGATGTACGTCAGAACTCGTCCCGTTTCAAAAAGTAGATATTTGCCTGTCCAAAACGGATGCGCCGCTTTGTTGCTTTTTGAACTGATTGACGGCCTTGGATTCATATATTAAATCGTTCCTCAATTTGTTCATTTTTTATTTATCTCTTCATTTATGTAAGTTTCTTCTACCTGCCACCCTTTATTTTCTCATATTTGAACAGTTTTCACAGTGACCCATCGATTCCGGCATTTTCAAATGGACGTCAAGTTACGAGAGACTTCTCGGCCTCGAGACTTAACTATGCAAATCTTTATGCTTATTTCGGCCTTGTACCTTCCTTACCAAACATGATGACAATCGAAACACATTCGGCCATTCAGCTTATTTGAGTCGTAAATGAACGATGTGTTAGATTATGTATTCATATTGACCCAGGATCGTTTGCATTAATCAGCTCCCAAAATGCATTGTGCCTTACTTTTTCTCGATGGTCACGTGACAATCTTTCAAATTGGAAGTTAAAATGCCGGAATCGATGGGTCATTGTGGAAAACTGTCCAAATATGTAAAAAATAAAGGGTGGCAAGTAGATAAAACTTACATAAATGAAGAAATAAATGAAAAATGAACACATTGCAGCCCGATTTATATGGATCCAAGGCCGTCAGTCTGCTCCAGAACTAACGATGATGCGCATCCATTTTGGACGGGCAAATATCCACATTTTTATATGGGACGAGCTCTGACTTCCCACTCCCACAGCTTGTCTGGCAAAACAGCCGTTGGACGTCAGAGTAATCTCGGACTGACCCAGCTTGTCTGGCAAAACAGCCGTTGGACGTCAGAGTAATCTCGGACTGACCCAGCTTGTCTGGCAAGACAGCCGTTGGACGTCAGAGTAATCTCGGACTAACAGTAGCTAAGCGGTCGGTCATTCAGAAATAACATATCACAAACGAAACTGATTGTCCCATTCATTCACAGAAAAAATATATAAATAAAACAAAAATATTCGTATTTTGCAAGTGAATGAAAACAACTGACATACTATGGAATGTACTATCATGGTTACTACGAACATAAAATGAAAGGCATGTTTGTGTAAAAAATGGGTTGGCTTGTTACACTAGCGGATATTTTGCTTCTACATGTGTGGAACTGAAAAAGTAAATAGTTGTGAGAAATGTTGTAGTTTATAAAGAAAAATATAAATGTAATGTTTCAATATACATTTCCCAACTCATTCGGTATTCAAGAGCCTATAGCTGCTACCCAGACTTTATTAGCATCACTAGTGTCTGAGCAGAAAGTTGATGAACTAGGTTTAACTAGGTTTAGGTCAAAGAACGTTATTTATCTTCCTAATTACGTGTTAAAGTGTTCTTTTATTTGTATTTGTAAATTATTAACCTTTATTGTTTAGTCCATTTTTGAAATATCCTTCAGGCGTGGCTCGGTACTTATGCATCCGCCAAATGTGTTTTGTTGTGATCATTCCTTGTATCTTTGTTTTTCCTTTTTGATTATGTGCTTTGTCTACATGCCATTTTGATTATGTGCTTTGTCTACATGCCATTTTGATTATGTGATTTGTCTACATGCCATTTTGATTTTATTTGTTGACATATTTGTTTGTTTTGTAGTGATTAAGATCATAACACAATGTTGACTGCTGTACCCCTATTTTTGACATCTTTACCTATTATGTCTGTTTGTTTTGTTCACACATCGTTGACAAAATAATGGAATTTTATGCGACTGTCATACAAGTAAGAAGTTTAGCTAGCTATAAAACCAGGTGTAATCCACTATTTTCTACAAAAGGAAATGCCTGAACCAAGTCAGGAATATGACAGTTATTTTCCATTCGTTTGATGTTTTTGAGTTTTTGATTTTGTCATTTGATAAGAGACTTTCCGATTGGAATTTTCCTTGGATTTTGATAATTTTGTTATTTTACTTTTTAATAGGATGCAAATTTGTCTTTTGATTTCATAGTAAGATGAAACTACAAGAAGAATAGAGATTTGCATAACACTTTTGAGCCTGTGTTGTTTTGTGCACAATTGGTAATGAATAAAATTGAATAAATAGAAGAAAAATCCACATTGTGTTTTGATGTCTTTAAGTAGTTATTACCTAGTAAAATACAATTACTTTGATATGCCACTTCACAATGTTATCAAGAAGAAGTTTAAAAAAAATAAGTCACTAGCGGATTCAGATGTAGGATACTGATAGTACATATAGAAAGATATTTTATTCTTCAAAAACAAGTACAAGTTTACCAAGAAACATACAATATTAATAAAAATACAATAAAATAAATAAAAGGTAAACCAATATTATGTATGTGAAGTTAGCGGCCGGTTCTTTATTCGTTATTCGATATTTAATATCCAACCGGTTTTATGCTCTCTTCAAGTTAACGTAAATCAAATATTAACCCTTATGTTAATCGCATTATTCTCTTTATGAAATATAGATTTTATCAATAAATTGCAATCACAGATGTACTTTAAAAACAAGATATTTCAAGAATCAAGTACAAAAAGACATTCTAGAATTTTATAATATAAATATAAATAACTATGGGAAGACGCAAAAAAGATATTTTAGATTGACTTAATACAGTGTATATAAAGTGCGAATCCAGTTAGTTCATTTTCACTGTTGTATGCGAGTATGTCTATTGTAGAATAAAGGATGATGGGAAAAACTACGTTTGTTTACTTTTTGAAAATACAAAATAATAGATTTGGATGTATATTTTAACAGAATTTCATTAGAATATAACTTTTTAATGTATAATAACAGGATTAAAGTCCAAAAAAGTGTTATTTAAGCAGCAGAATCCATAATATTGATTACTGAATGCGATTCATTTTAACTATAGATGCGATGAATTATCACTGTAAGTGCAATCATTTCTGATGTGGAATTTTTGGAAGTGCGACGAATTTTCATTGTCGTTTTATATGATTATTTGACATACAACAACTGAAAATAGTTTTTAAATGACTTTATTGATGATATTTACAATTTGAAATGCAAGCTAGTCGTAGATGTTTACTTGAATATACACGGGTATGACCACGTTCATATCATGAATATTCAAATATTGTTGGTGAGTTTGCTATTAGCTTGTCATGGATCCGAAAATTTACTGGAGCAGAACATCCATGAATATAACGTTTTTCTACGACGAATTTTCTTTGAAAAGTTTTATAACTCGCTTAAAAAAGTTTTGAACATTTGTCACGCCGTTTCATACATATTTCTACCGCATTGTTAAGCTTTTGCACAACGAACAGTACAAGAATGTACAACGAACGGAACTAAAGAAAGAAAAAAAAAACTACTAAGAGAATGAATCGTACAGTTTCAAAATTCTGAGGTCAGTTTTTCAAGTAAATGTCTTCAAATAAAATTAAAACAACGGGTCTCTCATTCGTTTTATGTATTTTAACAACAACAAAGCATAAAATACACGGTCGCATTTAGTGAAAGAGCCACTCAACTATGCTCTATTTGTAGTTTAATCAAGTTTGAGTTACACATAGTGTTTGTTTCGCGATGTTTACAAGTAATTCACAGACCAGTCTATTTAAAATAGTCACATGGTGTTCATGTAATATAAATGATATACAATGCTGCCAGGAGCAGAAAACTTTGTTTTCATAAACATTGAATATTTAACTGAACAGTTAGTCAATTAGTCTTTGGTGTAAATATAAGAACGGTATATCTACCAACATTGCTTTGCGATGTAAGGATTAACGTCCGGAATCAACTGTACAGCGGTTATACCCCGTGGTATAGAACCATTTAAACATGTAACAATAAACTGTTTTTAATATTTCTTTGTATACTCACAATTGCGTATTGGTTTATTTGTGAATGCTCTTTGTTATCTCAAATGCATCCATTAGAGCTATTTTCCTAACGCTTGTAGTTTAAAGGTTTGGTTGGCTTGCTTGCTTTGTTTGTAATAAACGTTTGCTCAATCTTAATTACAATGATTAGGCAACATTTACGCAATCAAGGCCAACCACACCTTTTAACTACAAGCATTAGAAAATTAGCTCTAATGACGTTTAATTTATTAGTATGCGATGTAGATTTAGACCGAAACAGAAACTTTGCTTTTCCGGTGACGTGGATTGGCGTAACTGTCCATGATATATGTATTTAATGATGACGTGTCATAGGAAAGAATAAATTTTATCCTACATTTAGATCAGGACAAATTATTTGAGAAAATAGAATTGACTATATTAGCAATAAATACCATGTTTAAAAAATTTATTGATATATTACATCAGACTTTCACTCACTAAGTATGCATATATAATCAAGCCTTCTGACTTCATAAATTTTGTTAGAGAGTCGGCTGAATTAAGACTTTATATAATGAAAATTAAATAATTTCCTTCTTTGAAAATGCATCACATATACAATAGAAATGAATCGCCCTACAGTGAAAATGAAAGTCTTGTATCATTATTCGACAGTAAACATGAATCGCATAACGAAAACAGCATAGTGGAATTTTATTCAATATCAACAAGCTGAATAACAAAACCTGTTTTAAGTTAAACAACATTAATAATTATGTCAAAAAGGTACATTTTTCTGCAAATGAAACTTAACTGCTCCTTTAAAATCTCTTGCACGCTTTGTTCGTGAACTATTCTTAATATTTATCTATTTGTGTATCAATGTTGCACCTGGATAGCTGTAGGCGCGATGAGAACCCGTCCGCATACCTATATCATGAATTTATAAAAACAGTACACATTATATATTATTTCTTATTTTATTCAAAAATCTTGAATTTGTCGTCTGTTTATTTATCATTCTACATCAGAAATTCATCACGGATACAGTAAAAATGACATTTTAGGATTCGCTCATTACATACACTGTAATATACAACATATTTTGAGGTAAATGGGCCCAGGGCGTTGGTTAGACCTTCTTGATCTCTCAAACTTCATAAAATTATGCTAAGGTTAGATAATATATATATACAAATTACTTCAAGAGGAAGTTCTGTCTTCCATGTTTACGGAGGGCTCAAAGTCCCAGTTTGATATTCAAAATATATAGTGAAAACCTATCGGAGACCGCTGAAATGACGGTGAGACCCCTCTGGTCTTTCACTGTCAATAAAATGTGATAATCCTTTAGAATATGTATATATATAGTTATATACAGATCGTATCACAAGGATTTTACGGGAAAATGACATCTACGGAGGTCTTGGAGTGTCACTTTTCAATTATAAATCGTCAAAAATTCAGGTAAAAGGGCCGGAGGGCGTTGGTTAGACCTTCCTGATCTGTCATATTCATATATTGTGATATTCAAAATATATGATGAAAACTTACCAGAGACCGCTGAAATGACGGTGAGACCCCCCTGGTCTTATAATGTCCATAAAATTTGATAATCCATTAGATTATGTCTAAATGCATATATGGATGATTAAATTGTGATCTGTTTATTCGTAAAATATCTACAAAGTATGTAGTTTCCAGCCGCTGTAAACATAAACCCACTTAAAATCTACAACGCTGGACTTTAGATCTGTTTTACTATTAAACATTCATCCTGAACATATATGAAATATTGGCCACTGGAATTCAAGCAAGTAACCATTTGTTAATCATTTAATATTTAAAAAACACTGCACTTGTTACTGCATGCATGTGTAACTAGAATACAACTTCCCTCTTTTTATACTATTAAGCATATATAAATCAGTGCTTTAGATCTAAAGTTCAGAGTGAGACTTTAGCTGGAGATGTAGATATTAAGCACATCGCATCGAAAGTCAAACGATGAAGATGTAAAGTCAAACGCTGTAGATATAGCTTAAGCTGTAAAATCTAGCGCTGGACATGTACAATCGGGCGCTGTAGATATAAGGTTCAGTGTTGTAGATCTAAATTCCAGGGCCGGAGATGTATCGTCCGCTGTATATATAAACCCAAGCGCTGGTGATTCAACGTCCAGCCCTCGAAATGTAAAGCCCAGTTCTGAGGATGAAAAGTCCTGCGTTGCTGATGTAAATTCAAGCACTTAAGGTGATAAGTCCTATACTGCAAATGTAAAAAGTCAAGTGCAGTGATATATTTAAATCCTAGTGCTGGACTTGTGAGGTCTAGCGCTGGCAGGGGCGGGTCCAGGTGAGGGCGTAATGGCGTACGCCACCCCCCCCCCCTTTAAAAAAAAATATATCGTAATCTGCTAATATTGTATTGAAGATGGGAATTTATCATTTTCATTAATTAAACACATACTCTGAAAATGGTTCTAATGAATCAACTCTAGTCTAACCATTCATTGAAAATGAGAGTCCGTCAGTACTTCTGTGTTCATTTTAGGTTTTGCGTTAAGGTACATTTATACTAGTAAATAAAATTGAGAATGGAAATGGGGAATATGTCAAAGAGACAACAACCCGACCAAAGTGCAGACAACAGCCGAAGGCCACCAATGGGTCTTCAATGCAGCGAGAAAATCCCACACTCGGAGATGGTCCTCAGCTGGCCCCTAAATAAAATTGTGTGCTAGTTCAGTGAAAATGGACGTCACACTAAACTCCAAAACATACAAATGAAATAAAATTAAAAAATCATACAAGACTAACAAAGGCCAGAGGCTCCTGACTAAGGACAGGCGCAAAAACTGCGGCGGGGTTAAACATGTTTTGTGAGATCTCAACCCTTCCCCTTTACCTCTAGTCAATGTAGAAAAAAGAAACACATAGCAATACGCACAGTAAAACTCAGTTTAAAAGAAGTCCGAGTCCGATGTCAGAATAGGTAACAAAAGAAACTAAGCAAAATGACAATGATACATAAATAAACAAAGGACTACTAGCAGTTACTGACATGCCAGCTCCAAACCTCAATTAAACTGATTGAAAGATTATGTCTTCATCATCATACGAAAATCAAGTACAATCCCTCCCGTTAGGGGTTTAGTATCATACCATCATAAAATATACGAGAAGAACAAACCCTATATGGTACTGACTTGACATAAGTAACATGTATATTTAGTATAGCATTTTTACTTCCCATCTGGGTAGCCTTTGGTAGTATCATATTGTTTCAATATCCATTAGTGAGTAACTAAGTGACATTGACCTACATTTTGCCATCAAGTTCAAGCACCATATTTATTTATGTACCATATACCACCTATCGGAACTAGACAGTGACATGATTGCTTTAATTAAGTACTGTAGTACAATGACGTCAATTTTTCATATTCAATCATGTATTCCACATTAAAGCCTACAATATTTAGAACGAAAGAACTTTATACTTCAGTGTTTGTTTGTCTTGTATCATTTGTGTGACGTTCAACGAAACCAGAACTTAATCTAAAATAGAGAGATATTTATCAGTCTGGCTACTTCATAATTTGATGCTAAATTGTTGAAATCCAGGAGCTTGTGAGCTTCCCCATGGACCCTCGACCAGGGCAACCGTAATTTCGCCTCCCGTTCATAAAATCCTGGCCTAGGACTATTGAAATGTTAAGTAACGCCTTATACACTAGAATTTGGAATTTGTCGTTATTGGTCTACTGCTGTAAAGATCTATCCAATCATTTCAATATACCATAGACAATTAATGGAGAGAATTCGGCATAAAAAATGTCAAAGCCTGACACTCTATATATAACTCCAAGTCAGGAGCCGTTACATTAGTGCATTTCACAATTATTTGATGTTTTTTTAGCAAAAAAAAGGTCCAAAATTTTTTTCGCTTCGCTCCGCTCCGCTCGGCGAAAGATTTGATTCTACGCCCCCTCTTTCAAAATTCCTAGAAACCCCCCTTTTTAGTATGCTGGCACCACATGTAGAGCAGGATCTGTCTACCCTTCCGGAGCACACGCGATCATCTCCAGTTTTGGGTGGGATTCATCCTGCTCTGTCATTAGTTTTCCATGTTGTGTTTTGTATATTGTTGTTTGCCTGTTGGTCTTTTTCGTTTTTAGTCGCGGCGTTGTCAGTTGACTTATGTGTTTGAAAATCCCTTTGGATATCTTTCACCTCTCTTTTCGAATGTGGTGGGTTTTGCACCTAGTTGAGCCTATACAATCATTAATACTAATTTTCAAAAATACTGTGAAAACAAAAGAATATAAAAATTCTTTCAATATACATAACAATAAAACCATTTTTATTTTACCCTTTTTTTATTAATATTGTATTGATATTGTGTCATAGATCAAATTTATTCCGTCAATGTATGTTTACTTGTTTTTGTTAATATGTGTTTTTGATTAAGTTAAGCCATTTCAATTGCTATTTTATAATGTGTCTTTCTATTTTGTAATGTAACACCACTACTTCAGGTTAAGGTAGGGTTGGCGCCTGTTAAAAATCCGCTGCATTTGTTTGCACCTGTCCTTAGTCAGGAACCTGTTGTTCAGTGGTTGTCGTTTGTTGGTGTAGTTCATAAGTGTTTCTCGTTTCTCGTTTTACATATATATTAGACCGTAAGTGTTCCTGTTTGAATGGTTTCCACTAGTCATTTTCGGGGCCCTTTATAGCTTGCTGTTCGGTGTGAGCCAAGGCTTCGTGTTGAAGCCGTACTTTGACCTATAATGGTTTACTTTTTACTAATTGTGACTTGGATGGAGAGTTGTCTCATTGGTACTTTATATACCACATCTTCTTATATCTATATAACAATGAAACCATATTCCTTTATTATTATTATTATTATTATTATTATTATTATTATTATCGTTATTTATTTAAATTATACATGTTATGATTATATATCAGAAGACAGGACACAGAGTAGTAAGACATTTATTCCCATCAAAATTCATTTTTACAATAGTTTTTACACAGTAATATAACAAAAATCATCTGTATTTGCAATGTTCATGAGATACAAACACAAAAATTCACTCGTTAAAATAAAAAAATTCTGACAAATAAATTGAATTGTTTCAATAAAATTAACTTATCTAATTAAAAACATTGACCTATCATTCGGTGTCATTTACGATGCAAGTTTGCATAAAAGGACTCCCATTCTACCTTAAAAGGAATAAGAGGACATAACTATCGCCTTTACAAATCTACTTAAAAAGAACCACTATTAGATTTAGTACCCATTGGTGCCGTTGTGCTGATTTCTGCTCTTTTGTCGGGTTGTCTTTTTGACACAGTCCCTATTTGCATTCTCAATTTTATAGAGTACAAAATGATATCACAAAGAAACAAAAAGGTGTCCTTCATATTATATCGGCTTTGATGAAGAAATTGACAATGGTAAGTTGAGCAAACTTTTGAACAAATGGTTCTAAGTTGTTAAGTTGAAGTTTAACTTCGAACGTTGTACCAACGCAATCTATATTGAAAATCGTAATGGAAATCGTGTGTCACAGATGACCTTTGATATGTTCAACTTGTCGTAAATACAATTTCGTTTTATTTTCTGAGATTCTGATTTCATCGAATGCTATTTATCACAGAAATTGGACAAGCCATTAGCTTCACAACGAGTTCCACCAGTGAAAGAAGAACTTTTATCCCTCCGGAGTACCTGAGTTCAGTCCTGTTTTAATGGGATTCGTTTTGATAATTTTTAGTTTTTATCTTTTCGTCATTTTTCTTCCGGGCATGTTTTCTGTTTCTTTGGATCTTATCTATTTTTTAACAACCATCGTATTTGAAAACAATACCCTTATAGCTATAGTTATAGCATGAAAGGTTTTGTGTTTTCAGCCCAAGTAAGAAAGAAACTTATTTTCACTATACATATATTGATACATGTTATTTTTATTACAATGAAATTTATGCCGATGTTTTCTGCTTATCGAGATTCAGGTTATCTGATGAAACCTGAACACTATTAGAACGGATAGTATTCAAAAGTAGACGATTTATCTTATAAGCATTGCTAAACATGCATATCAGTCAGGAATGTAATGTTGTTTGGTTTGTTGCCGAATTAAATGATAGACCAGAAAAGAGATATTTGTTACCACCTTTAAACTTGGATTTGTACAATTCTAAAACACGCTTGTTACAAATGTATGACATGAAAATAAATGTTCCCGTCAATAAATTACACATTGAAATTAAAACGGTGAACATGGATTCCGGGAACAAAGCATCAATAAACTGTAGTAACCAAGTGCATCCAGTAATGGCAAACAACTTAAAGTATATGACTATGTTGTCCTTTTTTTCATGTGATACATTCTCTGATGACACGTGTGGAGAACTACAAATGTTATAGATTGCTGTAGCAAACATGAAAACATTTGACAACAAGATTATACCAACCGGACATAAAAATGTGACAATTGCTGCCAATTTAAAAACAATAAAGCACAAATCACCTCCATATCCAATAGACTGATAATCATTGTCAATAAAAGTCACAAGAATATTGCTTGTAACTATGACAGCCGGAAATCCAAAAATATAAGTCTTGTATTTGAATAAAACATGAATATTTGAGTTTGCTGTGGTTGAAAAACTTGTGGTGAAAACCCTGTAAACATGAAATGTGCACACATTGAATGATGTAAATACAGTCAAAATGAAATAATGCTGAAGGACACCAATCACCTGACATAAATAAATATTTTCTAAACTGTACAGTCGAACATGGAAAAGAAAGTCGTTCAAAATCATACATAACACTAGAATCATGTTATTTTGACCTGGAACTGTTCTCAGACTTTTAAATAAAATGTATGTTATAAATGTGAGAATTAAACAAATAAGTGATATAACATTACAAATGGCCCTGATAATAAACATAGGAAGTTTTATATTCTCATTTGGCACTTCGGAAATGAGCTGAAGATACCTATCAGAACACACTCGAATAGAACTATTCTTTACTGTAAGATAGTCATTACGACCTAAGAGATTGTCACTGTTATGAAGCTTAATCTCCCAATTTCTTTGCTTTGCATATTCGGATGTGGTCAATTGAACCTGAGTACATAGTAGTAGCTTGTTTACACGGTAATACATAACAAGTTTGCCCGGAGCATGTATTGGATTCACGCTTTGATATGTGCACAAGTCTGCAACCGCTATATTGTCTACCAATGAAGGTACATCAAAGGCCTCCGCATCACTTTCATATTTTACCCTCAGAATAAGATCACTTTGATTAAGGGTTACTGTTGAATTCATCAGGTGTAGCAATTTTGAATCAATGTAATGTCTTGATACCACACCAAAAGTACATAAATCGAAGTATAGGTACCCCGAAAATGAAGTTTTAATATTAATGTTATTGCACGAGATGTTCGCAATCATATACTTCATATTACAATGTATTGATGTATTTATTAACCTTGTATTCAAATCATCAAATGCTTCATTGGCAAGTTTTCTTATCAAATTGATACCCACTGCCTCACGGGCGTTTTCAGAAATTATAGCGTCAAAGTGAACTGCAAAAATATAGCATAAATCTTCTGTCATTTGAAGAATCGGGATACATGTGTTGTTTGAGAAGACCTTTCCAGGAATACACCTCAAATCTCTACAAATATTCTGAAAAAAAAAGAAGAAAATTATGGTTTATGTTGATATAAATATACATTTGAAAATTGAAATTTTCTTTGGATTTAAAACCAATGGACATTGGTTTTATTCAATATACATCAGAGTTGATAAAATTCTTTTGTATGTTTTCAAATAAAAAGGGAAATTAAAATGATTATGATAAAATCGAATGAGTTGTATGGTTATTGGACAAATACAAACTTAAATATTTGAAGCCAAAGTAATTGTTCACTATGTACGTTTTTTTTTTGTTTTTTTCTATGGTATTCACTTTTGCTGTTTAATAGATACGGTATTATGAGAGTTTTAATTTTAAAGTTTCATTTTCAGAAAAGGCAGTTGTTTATATTTGTACATTTCGTTTTGTTCATTTGTCTTATATTGAACAAACGATCTTTCATTAATTTGCATAACGCATACTGTAAATTAGAAATTATTGCGTGCATTTATTATAATTACGATTTTTGAAGAATGAACAAAAATGCGAGTTTAATGTTTGCGATTTCGAAAAATCTGCATACAGATCTATGTTTCAGACATCATAATGCGAGTTCTTATTATTGCAATACTCACCCTTTTACATTATTCGCATTAATTAAAATCTTGCAATAATTTCTTAATTCTGTTTTTTTGAAATATTCTTTATCTGGTTTGCTCTAGACAACGTTTTTGAAATCTTAATATAGATAACACAGACTAATTATTAAGGTCAGCACAGAACAGTAGTAAAAACTATCTCGGGATAAACAACTATTTAGGGCGATCCAACTTAAGTTTTGCTACAAAATAAAACAATTCATAAACTCAAAATATACAATTAAATATTTGATTTTTCTAACACTGGTCTTTACCTTTTCAATCACTACATATTTTATTGTCTAAAATAAAGTCAGATTGTTAATTAATTATGTTGTAAAAATCATTTTACATTGGAAATGCCATTTATCTATATTAATGTTTTCTCTAATAACGGTTAACTTAAAGTTTTACCCGTTAAAAATTGTATTTTACTCACCAATGAAGAATCAAAGATTTGATGACTTGAACAACTCTGAGATAATGAGCTACCTTTAGTTTGGTCATATGATGACAACAATAACATTGAACGATATCCAGTGCTTCCACCTGAACCTATCTGATCACCGAAGAAACACAATTGACAATATATCAATTGGATGTTCCAGTTATATTGTGTAACACGATAGCATATTTCGTCTTTAATGTTAAACAGCAAAAGAAAGTATAGGTTTCTACATAAAAGAGGTTCCATAAACACGGATTCCAAGTTGCATATGTAACAAAAAATATTATAATAACCTTTATATGCAACTAAATTACTTTCTTCTAATGACAGGCATGCGGATTTCAAAATAAGGAACGTATTAGTTGTGTACATAGGTTCACTGCATTCACGTATCAGTTGTGGCTTACTGACACATTGTACTTTGTACTTTGAAACAGGTTCAAAGTTATTGCACCCGCGTAATACAGATTCCTCAGTTATATCATTAGCGCTGTAAAACAGACTAAATATTTCCTGCTTTGGACAGATTATCATAAATTGCCACTGCCTTGTGAAAGGAATATCATCATTTGTGTTCTGTGAATCTGTAACATTCATCTGTAGAGTGTCGACAACAATAGCTGTTGTATTATCATACATCGCCAGTTGTGACTGTTCGTTACAGTAGCGAGGAAGAACATAATAAACATGTCCAATACCCGAATGTTTATATAATATATCGATGGCATTGTTTAAAGTCTGGTTAACATTACACTGATAACAAAATTTATTTGTGTATGGATACATGCTTGCACTAGGCAACGAATTGTTACATAGTTGAAAGAGACTGGTTTTTTGATTGTTTGATGAACATGACGTTATGACCTCTTTGTGACCAATGGGAGGATTACAAATATAACAGAATACGTTTTTAAACATTCCAATCGGCTGATCTACTGATTGACATGCTTGAAGTACAGAATTATCTTCATTTAACCAAGTACCAGTTTTATTACATTCAGATATCACACCTTTTGGATCATCTTCACAGGATTCGATGAAAGATTTGTGGTTATACAAAGGGCTTGTTATTATTGTGCAGTTGTTTTGAATAGCCAGTGTAGCTATTTCATTAACTGAGCTAAGAATGTTAAAGTTAATTTTCATTTCACATTGAAAATCAAGATACCATGATTCCAAATTTTGCGCATCATTGTTACACTGGGCACAGTAAATATTGTCATATGTCAAGTGGGTGTTAAGTGATGTCATAGGGATTGTCACAATTCTCGCCATGACGTCTCTTTTCTTTGTACACTTCATGTGCAATTCAGCAGGAGAATAACGAGGACATTCTTTCACGGTTTTATATTGATTATATGTTGTTGCCTTGACACGTTGCATTGCTGGGCGATAAATTATTCCATCAAAGCAAATTCTTTTTGGTTGATGAAGCATAACTTCTGGACAACAGTTTGCCTTCTTTATACAATTGTTATTACAAGAGCATAGTCCACAAATCATTGAAGAAAATTCATTGTCGTTGAGAGTATCATTCGATAAAAAAGAATGAGTCCCACATATATTATGATATTGTTCGAGCACATTCTCTATCTGTGAATCTATCAGTATTTTTCCAAAGGTATTCTGAACAACCAGCAAGATAATGCTGAAATATTTCCACATTTTGTGTTTGTCAACTCTGTGTCTAAATAATACAATATAGTAGTTATATTATGTAGGAAACACTATTTTATGGAAGTGCCTAGTAACTTCATTTAAAAAGATTTAAAGGTAAGCAACTATAGATGGATGATTAAAAGAGATAACCACTGGGATGTCGTTTTCGACAGATAAGTGTTAAATATGAAATTGAAAATTTAATCTGTGAGCACTCAGTCATCTCCTACATTAGAAAAGTGTAATAACAGAAAACCAAACCTTGATATCTAATATAGTAATTTGAAATTAAAACTTTTGATGCTTTATAAATAACGAAGTAATGAAAATTACAATTCTAGAAAATAAACTGGTTTACCGTCACTGATTTAACATCAATACTTAAATGGTCAAATAAATTGCTACAAATACACATTAAAACCATAGGATATATAAACTTACCTTTGATATTAAGATAAAATTCAGAATGGAAATTGGGAATGTGTCAAAGAGACAACAACCCGACCAAAGAGCAGAAAACAGCTGACGGCCACCAATGGGTCTTCAACACAGCGAGAAAATCCCGCATCCGCAGGCGGGCTTCAGCTGGCCCCTAAACAAAAATGTGTACTAGTTCAATGAAAATGGACATCACCCTAAACTTCAAAACATATAAATGAACTAAAATTAAAAAACATACAAGACTAACAAAGGCCAGAGGCTCCTGACTTAGGACAGGGGCAAAAATGCGGCGGGGTAAGATATGTTTTGTGAGATCTCAACCCTCTCACTATACATCTAGCCAATGTAAAATAAACAAACACACAGAAATACGCACAGTAAAACTTAGTTTGAAAGAAGTCCGAGTCCGATGTCAGAATAGGTACCAAAAGAAAATAAGCAAAATGACAATGATACATAAATTAACAAAGAACTACCAGCAGTTACTGACATGCCAGCTCCTGACCTCAATTAAACTGAATGAAAGATTATATCTTCATCATATGAAAATCAAGCACAATCCCTCCCGTTAGGGGTTTAGTATCATACCATCATAAAAGATATGAGAAGAACATGACCCTTATCATGCCAACAACTGGTTTTAGAATAAGTGTGTGTATTTCCAATGCAAAGACCCTATGAGTGAATCAATATTAATACCAAAATATGCCATCTTTAATAACCTGACAACAGTATCGTAACTATAGCCCTTCTGAATAAGTCAGTTTAAAGGTTTGGTTAGCTTTTGAGGTGAGTACCGACATTTTAGTGCTTTGTATAGCATATTACCATAAAAGATTGGATGTGAAATACCTGAACGTATAAGATGTCTGTATGTTGATTTATATTTACGAATGATGTCCTTGTACCGATGATAAAATTTGTAAATGTTTTGACTAGTTTGTGATATCGAAATCCCTGGTGTAATAATTTTTCAGTAATACAGAGATTTCTTTCGTTAAAATCAAATACCATGTTACATACACGAGCAAATAGAACAAGCTGAGATATATAAACACCATAAGATGGTGACAAGGGAACGTCACCATTTAAAAATGGATAATTAACAATAGGAAATGAAAAATCATCTCTTTTATCATAAATTTTGGTATTAAGCTTCCCGTTAAAGAGATATAGATATCAAGATCCAGGAAAGGGCAGTGTTCATTGTTAGTATTAATTTTTTTTAAGTCAGTTCAGCAGGATAAATCTCTTAAGTGTACATACTAAGGTCGTCATTATTGAGAGCCAATATATCATCCAAATATCTAAAAGTGTTATTACATTTTTGTACCAGATGTTGTTTCGATGGGTCTTTGCTGATTTTAGTCAATAATTGTAACTCATAAAAATACAGAAACAGGTCAGCAATAAGTGGTGCACAGTTAGTCCCCATTGGAATTCCGATAACTTGACGATATACGGAATCTCCGTTAATGGTTTATCTGATGCTATCTATTATTTATATTGTGATAGTTGCTTCGGTACAAATTTATATTAATATATAAATCTATCAGATAAGGATGTAAGCAACTTTATATCACAGTACAGCCTTCGTCAATGAGCGAAACCCATACCGTATAATCACCTATCAAAGGCCCCCGACATGACAAAATGGAAACAAATCAAACGAGAAAAACCAATAACTTATGACGAACCAACGAAAAGCACTGAATTACATGATCCTGACTTGGGACAGGCAAATTAAGAATGTGACAGTGTAAGACATGTTTGTGAACGGTCGCCCTTCCTTTATCTGGGACAGTGATTATACAGTGTAATATAAATACAAACTGTAAAAATAAGTTGGAAAATGCTTGACTCACCATAAGTACGAAGCAAAATGAACTAACTTAAAACTATTACCGTGAAATATGTTATGTATGACTGATAACATACACATCGACGACATCTCTGCTACCAATGGCTTATAATTAAGATGTCTTTTTTATGCCTATATATAATGGACAATCTATAGCATAAGTTGGTAGCCGCGAAGTTCAGATAAAGGAGTTTTAGAGTCAAAATTAGGAGTAGACATTTGTCGGTTTAGGTTAGAATTACGGTTATCTCTGTGTTGTACCTTTTCTTTAGTTTGTTTGATATTTGTGCAATAAGAACTGATTTTCCCGTTTATCTTTTGGTTTATTAATGGCTATTTTACGTAATTCAAAAGAAAATTTCTATTTTTTTCATAAATATAGGGTGATTTCATTTCTGTAATTAAATTTATGTTTACATTTTGGCAAATCACTATAACAACGTATTATATAAACTTTAAAATTAGTTTGAATACGTCTTATTTTGTTAAGTACCGACATTATTCAGATTCATTATAATTTAATCGAAATTTCAATACCGTGTACTGAGAGTGACTGCAATTTTGTTTTAAAATATAAGTTCATGATTTTGATCTACTACCTGTAGACTTCTTATTATAGGTTGTTTCTTGTGAATCATTCATGATAATTAGGTGGTTATTTGAACTCACTGATAATAGGGCATAATTAATGAAAGAACTGTATTTTGAAAAGACGGCTGAAGAATAGTTTAAATGATAGACACAATAGATCGTTTTAACGAACCAACGCTTATCCATTGAATCTTAGCTACATTATATAATGACAAAAGACACAAGGTAACGATCTAAGCAGTTACTGAAAACTAGTTAAAATCCTAATATAACTAATAAATAAATCATGTTACCTCTGACAATACAAATACAATACAAATAATTTTATTCACTAACCACAGTGCCCGTACTAGGGCAGAATAATTACAGTTTAATTATGACTACAAGACAAAACATACAATACTTAACATGATTTGAATGATTGAGTGACATCATGAGTCAACCTGTATACATCCAACAGATTAAGGGCATACGATACAGTTTTGATCCCATAATGAAAATTTGATGAAAATTTGCAAATATGCTATTTTTTACCTGATAAAATCAAATATCTAATAAAAAATATACCTTCATGTGCTACTTTTTGAGGAAAATGAGTTCGAAATTTCAGATATTTGTTCAAAATTCGGATTTGTGGTCATATTTTTCCTTCCGACAGAAATGCATAATTTTTTTGTTATAAAAGATAAACACAAGCTGTTTTTTGTTAAATTATTTGTAATTTCTGTTTTATATAAGTATCCTATAAATTTATGAAATCTTTTGTTTAGAAATAACTCAAATTTATCAAATGATCATGAATGTAGAAAAAAACGTCATTTTTTGCTGTATATTTATCAAATTTAAAACAAATGCATTATTGACTTTTTCATGAAAATTGGTACAAATAATCTTCATACGTAATCAAACCGAATGTCATTTAAAAAAGAGGGGTCCATGAACTCGTTTTCAAGTTAAATCAGTTTGAATGATAAAAATCAGTCGAAAAATACATCTTTTCCCGATATACATGTCACAGTTTGACGTCGCCAAAATAACATTTTACGTTAGCAACGTCATTACCTCCCCTGTAACTGTATCGTATGCCCTTAAGTGTGAACACGTCATTAACTGTGTGAGACAAGCATGGCATTGTGCAATGTCAATATATAAGTGTACAGTATCGACAGGATGTAGGACCATAAGTTTTCATGTCTGTATAACAAAAGATATTTATTTATTTTTTTAATTAATAATGTTTCCAGGTAAATCTAAAATGTGCAAAAATAACACACAGAAAAAAACACATTTATATTTATTAAAAAAAAACGTCCGTTTAATTGTAAATCAGGATATTTCATTTTATATACTTAACGACAATTTAAGTTTAAATTTACAAATTTAAGTATACTAATAAGCAACAGAATTTGATTTACAGTAAAAAAAGTAAAAAAAAAAAAAGAAAGTCTAAAAAAATGGAATAAAACGAACTAGCAATCAAGTTTTAATCCATGAAAGAATTTAGTAAACGTTGCTTAGTACAGTAAATTCAAAAATTATTGCGACGTTTATATTGATGCGTATAATGCGACTTGGTAAGTATCACTGAAATAGGAACTTACATTATGGTGTCTGATATATATATATGTTGTGTACAAGTTATCATTTTGTACAAATTATAATTTTTCAAAACAATTTTACAAATTATAATTTGTATTTTGACTTTGTACAAATTGTAATTTGTACAAAAAAAAGTGCTTGTACATATTACAATTTGTACAAAATTTGACTCAAATTCACTTATAATTTGTACAATAATGTATAGTATGTATTTTTTTTTATAAAAAAGCATTGATATACACAATGGAATTTTTTTTCAATGACCACACAATAAACTTTATTTACAATATACAAAAATAGTTTTGTATCATTTGTTTGAGCATGTGAGTGAATTATGGCATCGGGAATTGCACAACAGCTTTTGCTTTTTGCATTTACATTTAGAAGTGGTGCATCCCCCTTTGCATTTACACGAAAGAAACCCCTAGCCACCAGTTTTTTAAAGCTTCTTAACTGCTTCACGTAGCGAAAGTTGAAGCTCAGAAACCGTTGCGGCGAATAAAGATGAGTCTTTAACAGCTTCAATTTGATTTCTCGACAAATATCCTGTTAAACTTCCTACAGCTGTTTCAATGCGGTACCCAAGTTTTCCAGATTCAATAATTACACTTACGATATTTCGAGGATCAGTTGGGGCATGATCATACTGAGGAATTGGTATAATGACATTATCCCCCACTGCAAGTTCTGATTATTTCTGTTTCGTTTTCTTGGTTAGATATTCGGCTTGGATCTGTTGGCCAGACACGCACGCTTCCTGGCACGTTTGATTGGTGTTTTGACGTCAGCGTCATCCTGATTGTCACTGGGGCCAATTTCTATTGTACCATCACATTGTCACTGGGGCCAATTTCTATTATACTATTAGAATTGTCACTGGGGCCAATTTTTGTTATTTCATCAGAATTGTCACTGGGGCCAATTTATATTGTACTATCAGAATTAACTTGCATACATGTATCAATTACAATTCCTGTCTCCATCTGGGTACTTTTGTATTTTGTAAATAGGGTTTATTGTGTGGTCATTGAATAAAAATTCTATAGTGTGTATCAATGCTTGTTTATAACAAAATCCATACTATAAAATAACAATTTGTACAAAGTCAAAATACAAATTATATTTTGTACAATTTTTTTTGTACAAATTATAATTTGTACAAAATGATAACTTGTACACAACATATATATATATATATTGTTTTCAATTTAGATTTGTAAACATCTCCTTAAATCGCAATAATTAACCTCAAATTAGTGTTAGTCATATCATAAACGCTATAAGAAATGCTTGCAATAATTTCTGAATATGCATGTACAGTAATATGTAGTACTTAACAAAATCCTTGACTTAATTATAATTTACCAATTATACAAATATTACGGTCATTGAATTATAAACGTCACTATCGATTGAAAGACACGGGCATAACGAACTCGTTTGAAAACATACACGTCGTAAGAATTCTCCTAAAGAAAATCACTGTTTAAAAGGAAAAAATAATAATAGGGAACAAAATATAGTCTAAAAAAATCACAGTTTTAACTGACCATACAAAACCCTATGGAAAGTCAGTGTCGTTAAACTTCGTCGCAGTAGTAGTATACTGTTTCCCAGTTAGTCAGCTTTGAAAGACTAAATTTGGGTATGCAAAAGAACGAAACTCTAAAAAAATCAACTTTATAAGTTTTATACCTTATTATAGTTTGAAAAATTAGTTCAACAAATTTAAGAGTTTTTTCCTTTTAAAAAAGAATTCAATCGTGTTATATAAAACAAACCTGAAAGTTAATCTATCCACTTGTTTTGTCCACTATTGACTGATAAGTTTTAATTCTGAAAGAGCTGAAATAATGGCTAACGACGCCCTTTGGTACGTTATTTAAGTATGAAATGCAGAAAATGTTTAGCAATACAATCGTTATTACACAGATGAGAGGATATAAAGGAACCCGTCGGCACGAAATACTTTGAAATATTTATAAATTCGTGGTAATCATTACGAACCTATAAAATATTTATATATGATAATACAATACATTAATTTTAGCTGATCATTCGATAAAGGATTTGACCAATAGCTACATTTCGTTGCATGCAGGGCAAAATGTTTCCAAGTTAATTTAAAATATGAACAATAACTTACAGAAAAAAACATTTATTTTTATAAAACAAAATAAGTCTGTTTAAAAACAAATCGAGCAACGCTTTTTAAATTGAGAAAAATATATGGCATAAAGTTACCATTAATTTCGGAAAACAAACCTAAATTATATAGCGATTCATGAAAAGTTGTAGATCAGGATACATTCTAATATGACGTCCTTCTTTCGTTTTGGAAGCAAAGCCATGTTCTAAATACAATAAAACATGGGCTGCATGTGATTGACTTCACAATTGAAATTGCAATGTCAGTTGTATTTTGAACAACACCGGAGGTCGAAATGGACAGTTTTGTTGGTGTTGCTCGCTAGGAAATTAAATAAAATCATTCTAAAAGTAAGTTTACGTATATGTGTTTATTTTTTTTATCGTTCAACTGTTGATTTTCGATAACGTTTTTGGTTTATCAAATCAAAATGGCTGCCTTTCGAATGTGAATTATAGGTCCGCTTTGAAGTACAAAAGTCTAATAAATATTCCTATCAGAATCGAAATAATTCTATCATGTCATGTTTTATGCTAATTTTAACATGGGTAGGCATTATATTTGCCAATATTTTACACCTCGCTAACGCTCGGTATAAAGATATTGACAAATAAAATGCCTACCCATGTTAAAATGAGCATCAAGCATGGCACGAAAGAATTATTTCTTAATTTTATATACTTTAAAACGACAAATTAAGTTAAATTTACAAATTTAAGTATTTATACAAGTAATCGTCATAACCTTATTTACAGTTATAAGGTAGAATTTTGGGAATCGGAATAAAAAGATATCGCGAATCAAAGGAAGGCAGCGCAAAAATGCAATAAGAAGGAAAACAAAAAGCCAGAGAAATGAATATTAAAGTGAATAACAAAAATGTGTTGTTCTTTGAAATTTATTGTAATATATAGCTGATCTTGTAGTCTTCCCTTTCATAGACAAACTATCAACGTTGGTATTTTATTCTATCATTTATTATTTATGAAGAAAGTGTACAACAACTATTTATTCACTTGTTGAAATTCCAGTATAGCTTATGGAACCTGATTTAATTAAATATAAACGAACTACTTAGGTGATACAACGTTAGGTGAAAGGGCGTGTCGCTCTTCCCGTTCATAGAACGTTAGGTGGAAGGGCGTGTCGCTCTTCCCGTTCATAGAACGTTATGTGGAAGGGCGTGTCGCTCTTCCCGTTCAGATTTCGTCTGGCTCTGACATGTCTGAATCAGCCAATCTTTGCTCTCCGTGGTATAACTTATCCTTGCCTAGCTGTGAAGTAGACAGCAAATACATATTTTAAAGACTTTGGTTCCAACCGGCCGTAGGTCAAACTCACGACCCACTGCAATCAAGGCGAGCGCGCTACTATTAGAATCAATTCAAATATATAAGACGTTGAGTTACACGCATTTTAAGTGTTGGGAGCTTAAAATCTGGTCACTGAACCATCAATAAATTGCTACCTTCCCCTTCGTTGTCAAAAAGCAAATGCTGATGTGTGCAATGTTCACATGCAGCTGTGATCAATGGTGACACTCATCATGTCAAGGAGTTGGAAATAAGACCTATGCTATCTAGATAGTAAACACATTTGGTATTGTATTTGATGTACACTACCCATTTACTCAAACAGACTGTTTCAATCACTAGACAAGTTGTCAGATACGTACACAACCGAGCAAATTGGGACAAATTGTAAATAGAAATGAAAAAAAATGTGTTGATAACTGCACAAATGTAAATGCTTGTCAGTGGATCAAGAGCTAAAACAAATCAAACTAATGGGAAACAACTGTCATATTCCTGACTTGGTACATAGATTTCCTTATGTAGAAATGGTGAATTAAACCTAGATAATCTAAGTACATACGCAAAAATGAAAGACAAGAATACAAAATTGACCATAGCACAATAACACAATGGCGGGATGTATAATTAAGTACCGATCTACGACAAAGGTATATTACCAAAAATGGACTAAACAGTAAAGGTTGAAAATGTTCAAGGACAAATAAAAAGAACACGTTATTAAGATGAAAAACAACGTCAGTGCCTAGAATCTATACTTCAAATCCATCTTGTATTATTTGTGAAGTTGATACGAAATATTTATCAACAAGGTGCATGGTATCTTCCAATGAACTTTTTTAGAAAAAGAACTAGATGTTCTTTGACATATACTTGGCTCGCCAACTTTCTGCTCAGATACTGGCGACGTTTTATAAAGTCTGAGTAGCAACTGCAAGCTCTTGAATACCGAATGAGTTGGGAAATGTATATCCCATATGCAGGTGAAATTGGTATATTAAAATTGCTGCTAAGGTGATTTATAATTTCAAATCAAAATCGTCTCGTTTGTCATAGGTTCTGGTACTGAGATGACCGCTTATGTCACTTTTTTTGAAATTCGAGGTAAAAGTCAAAAAGTGAGACAGAGGAAGCCGTGTCTGTTGTTTCCTTAATTGTTAGTTCGTTCTTGGGGATTTATTAATGGAACCCAATCAGAAAAGTTTGGATTGTTAATCATCAGTGGAAAGAACATCATCAGTATATCTGAATGTGAAATTAAATGATAAGGCTTTCATTTTTATTCATCTTGTTTTTGACAAGTGTCTGAAGAAACTCCCACTCATGTGAAAATAAGTAAGTAAGTAAGTAAGTAAGTAAATTTTATTTAGAGTCGGCATATATATACATAATAACAGACAAAACGTGAGCTCTGGTGAGCTCTTTAACCGACTATCACATAAAAAATCATGCAGCATCATGCAAATACTAATAAATAAAGATGAAAAAGCATGCAAATTTAATGAAAGCAAATTAATTTTGATTTATGAGCCTCCAGAGTCAAAGCTCATGTGGCAAGCGCCTCTATGTGCACTGAACGGGGGAATCAGCAAATCACTTGAATATTATAAAATAATAACAAACTAAAAAGCATAAAAACAATAAATAAATAAATTATTAAGCACTAGCATTTAATACCAGATATATTTAATAAATGCATAAAAAGCAGAGCAAAAGGCCATTATAAAAAGAAAGAAAAACATTTCAGCTTTGAGACAGCACTGGATGGAAACGGCATGAACTGCAGTTGCATTTTTGACCCCCACACCAGGAATTTATATAATTCCTAAACTGGTCAAAAGAGGTCATGATTCTAGCCTCATTGGGAAGGGAGTTCCATACTTGTGCTGCCTCAAATCTAAAGGATCTTTTACCATAACTTGAGGTTCTAGGTCTAGGTACCTCAGCATTGTTCACATACCTGAAATTATATGAATTGTTTTTTATTACAACTAGATCTTGAATAAATAAAGGACATTTTTTATTAATTATTTTAAAGGTCTCCAAGGCAATTGAGCGCATTCTACGAGTTTTTAGTGATGGAAGTTTTGAAATCTGCAGGAGTGTTTCGTACGAGCTCTGATGGTCTTCATAAATAAAGCGAAGCGCTCGTTCTTGTATTTTTTCTATTTTTCTGGTATTTTGTTCCCCACAGAAATGCCAAGTCAAAGGGCAGTAACTAAATTTTGACATAATAAAAGAGTAATAAATTGTAAGTTTACTCAGTTTGTTTACTTAGGTGTTTCCCAATTCTTTTAAACATTTAATTGCCTTGCAGCCTTTTTACAAATATTTGAAATATGTAAATTGAAGTTTAATTTAAAATCAATTGTAACCCCAAGTAGTTTAACCTCATCCTCACATGATATAGAAATACCATTCAAATCAAACACAATCTTTTTATCATGTGTTTTTTTTTGCCAAGAGAGATAGCTTGAAATTTCTCTGGGTTGGCCTGCATTTTATTTGAAGAAAACCACTGTATTAAATAATTGCTGTCTTCCTCAAGAACAGAAGTTACATCTTGTAAGGAATTTCCAGACTTTGACAAAGTATTATCATCAGCATAATCATATAAAGAACATTTTTTTACAAAAAAGAACAAATCATTTATAAAAATATTAAATAGGATGGGTCCCAGGATGGAACCTTGTGGTACCCCTTTAAATATGTCAAGCATACCACTTAAATTTTGGTTTACTTTCACACACTGTTTTCTTTTTGTTAAATAACTATATAACATATCAAGTGAGGATTTGGAGAGACCATAAGCTTTTAGTTTCAGTAGCAGTAAGTCATGGGGGAGACAGTCAAATGCTTTTGACAAGTCCATAAGGATAGCTGCAAGGTATTTATTTTGGTCTAAGGCTAATTTCCAATCTTCAATCACTCTTAATAAAGTTGACTGACATCCAAAACCTGATCTAAAAGCTGCCAAAAATGGTCGGCAAGGAGAGGCGCACAGTTCGTTCCAATAGGAATGCCCGGTGACTATTTGTTGAAAAATTCTACCTCAGTCCATATTCAACAAATATGTTGTCAATAAGAAACTCCAGGAAAGAGGAAACAACGCATTATCCTTAATACCATCAGAAACTGAATAGGGAGTGGCGCAATTAATACCTTTTCAAAACTGTAATTGGCGCAAATTATTTTTCAGCTGGTCGTAATATGTAGAGAAGAAATTGATTATAAAATTGATAGGCCTTATATATAAATACATGTATGTTGAGTTGGGTTTTTTTTTTTTTTTTTCTCCATATATTCTATTAATCAAGTAATTCTTTCCCTCAGTTTTGTTCTTTTGTGTTTATTTAATTGTTTGATTGTTGTGATAATCTCATGATGCCCGGGCCCTTATGGGCCCATTAATTTGGATCATTTGGAATAAACTTATATAATTCTTTTCTATAAATTAATAATCTATAATCTATTCTATGACACAAAAAAAATGTAAGATAAAAACTAAATAGACGAATTCGAACTCGTACAGTAAAATTCCTTCGTCACAATGCTTATGTGAGATCGTTTATGCCGACTGACCTCGAGTTAACCGGTGAAAGTCAACTCATTCGAAATTGGTGTATGGCAAGCTTTTTCAAAAAGCTTAATGTACTGGTTGTGGGATAGTTACTTCCCTTTCTGTTACTTCTTTGGTAAAAAATAGCGGGAAATGTTAACTCAGCAAAAAATGTGGTAAACAACACTGTCACTGGTCTACTGTCTTCAGATATTATTCTATTATAATTGTTAAAAAAAAAACAGCAACCCGTCAAGAAGCCTAGTGGTAAACGGCCAATCCCTTTAATTTTGGATGTTGAACGACATATTTGATGTATTTAAAAGGTGATTTTAACATGTTTAATATGAATTAAATTATGGTTCATCTTAAAAAATTTAAACCACAGGCACTTGTTTTCTATCATGGCCATGGCAAGATCTTGCCATGGATAGAAATAACGTGCATTTGTATTAAACCTTTTGGCTAATTTGACCTATTAACTATTTACACCACAATTTTTATTCTGTGGACAGACCAAACTGTACATATCCAACTATCGCGGTCATCACGTGACTTTTACAATTCATTTGTATATCATTAATGGCCGATTGATTATCAATGAAAATGAACGGGCTACATAGATTAAATGATCATAACTTTTTTGTTACATTGTGTATTTTACCTTCCAACCCCGCGTTTTATAGTATTTTCATTTTTACTTTTAAAAATATTTTAAGTTTCAGTTCAGAAATATGATTTCTTGCTTCAAATTAAGTTTGAAAATGGAGGTGATATAACCACACAGCCTCCGTTGACTTCTTCGTTAAAACTCAATAAAATTGCAATGGGACCTTCTTATATGATCAAATTTCTCAACTTATAATTTGTTAATTATATCCTTCCAACCCCTAAAAAGATCGACAACACATTCATTTAAATGAAATCGAAACCCAAATCAGTTTAGGTAACAAACTTTTTGCTTCAAAATTTGATTGAAAAGTTTTCATTTTGGCATTCGTTAACAATATTTTGAAAATGGCGGCCGATGTCGGAAGTTAACAAAGACAAAACATGTTTTCATTTAGCAATTAATTAAAAAGTAATTTGTGAAATATTTATTAAAGTGTATCTTATTGTTTTGAGAAATTTCTTATTTCACCTTTAATTTAATATTTTTATTAGAAACATTCTCTCGCACTCAAATAAAGATTTATTTGCACCAACCATGCATTGTTTACATTGACCATGTTGACAGCGTAGGTCGACTTGTTAAAATATATTTTGTAATATTTTTACGATGAAACTCAAAAAAACTGTTGGATGCATGCGTTTTCAGTTTTTGTCTTACCTTAAAGCAGCATAGAATCAAATATTTTGTCTTTTTGATAAAGTGGATACATGCTTTTTGTTTTGATAAAATTTCGAAGTTACGTGAAAAAATGGCGACCAAACAATTTTCAAACGTAGACGATGTTCGACACTAATTTTGCCCATGCAAATAACACAATTTAATTTCACTGTTTATATTGCAATTAAATATGACACGTTATTGTCACTCTAATAATACCCAAGGACATAGCTTGATTAAGGAGATATTAAGTCATCAACGTGATCAAAGAAAACAAACACGGCACCTAATCACGATGTAAGATCATGTAAGTTTTGACAAGACTTATGTAGATTAGTATGGTCCGATTCTTATAGAAATTATTTAATGGTATTATTTTATATTAATAAAAAAAAAACCTGGAAACCCCGAGGTGAAATATCTATATTTTTCAAATTTCTAAATCATTCATCACACGGGTTACCAGTAAATTTTTCATAATCCTAATTAAACCAGTAACATGCAGAGTTATCGAACGTAATTATGACTGGTATAGTTGCATATGATATGGAAAAGTTTTAAGACATGGCAAAAACTAGTTAATTTCATTGCAGTCTGGGCCAAAGTCGTCGGTTCGATGATTCTTACCGATGAAATAGATGCAAGTCTGTCAAATTGTATGTTTGGTGTGTTCACCATCTGCGTTCTGGGACTTATTAATATTATTGTATTTTGACATGCATGAGCTGTTCGGTGTGAGCCAATGCTCCTTGTTGAAGGCCATACCTTGACCTATAATGGTTTACTTTTATAAATTGTAACTTGGATGGAGAGTTGTCTCATTGGCACTCATACCACATCTTCCTATATCTATATATGAGCACAGATCGATAGAAATGAAAACTTCTGGGTAAAATGTTTACTCTGAAGTATGTTCAAGGGGCTATCCCCGGTAAGCCCTTGAAACGGAACATGACTGACAAAGGAAACAATCATGCATATGACATAAAGCGCAAATGCACTTTTCACCATGAATATCATCATAAAACAACACAATTAATAAGCATAATTAATTATGGACAGAAATACATCTGTTTGGTGAGAAAGAACCTTCAAGATGAAACCAAAAGAGTTTGGTACAGACTGAAATTTTAAATGCATTTTATGTTTCAGTAAATTATAAACTTTTCTTGATTTTCCGATTCCTTTTCTCATCACTTTGTGTCCGTCGTCGCCATCTTCTGTCAACTTTTACAAAAATATTCTCTGAAACTACTGGACTAAATTTAACCAAACTTGGCCACAATCATTATAAGGGTATCTAGTTTAAAACAGGGTTGGCAAAAACCCGGGTTTTATGAGTATTGCCGAGCCCAGTGGGAAATACTGGGAAAACCGGGGTTTTACCGGGTAATACTGGGCAATACTGGGTAATATAAAATGCTGGCCTGAATGTTAAAGAGGATTTGGTGATCAAACACAAATGCAATACATTTAACATATTTATAAACATATTTTGATTTATGAATAACTTTACTTGTTTGAGAGTTTTATAATACAAGTGCATACATTTGAGAAAGTATTATTCTAGCAACTCTGAGACAAGTGTACATGAAGATACATTAGACAAATATTAATGGAAAAAGCCTTTCTCAATAATTCTCCTAAAAATGTGTTAAATCACCATTCTGTCTGAGTGTCTAGATTGGTCAAACTGTAAACATAAAGCCAAAGAATTCATTTTTTTTCAAAATATATATAACTAATATTAACAAGTGTGGACACAGATGAATGTGGATAGTATGTTTGGATGTTTGACAGTGTTTTATATGACAAAAGGAGTTCTATGTTTTTCCTATATGGTGTTATTAACTGTGTTGCACGATGACAATCAACCTGAGCATGAGGAGTGTTGTTTATTTAATATTTAGATTAATGTTCAAGAGGGCATGGAAGAGACACTAATTGCATTAATTACCAAATGATTATGATAGAATATTTTCCACATCTTTGATTTTGGATACATTTTGTAGCTAGGAGAGCAACACATAATAGGTTCATTTTTTCATGTGATTTTTTTTTAAATGGGAGATGATATCTGAGAACATGATATCAGGAGGCTGTTATTCAGTGGTTGTTGTTTGTCTATGTGTAACATAATATTTGTTTTTCGTTTATTTTGTGTACATAAATAACATAAATGACTATGCGTTATGGGCTTTGCTCATTGTTGAAGGCTGTATGGTGACCCGTAGTTGTTTATTTCTGTGTCATTTTGGTCTGTTGTGGAGAATTGTCTCATTGGCAATCATACCACATCTTTTTTATATGTATTTGCTCACTATTTGTATGGTTCTATTTATATTACTTTGTGGTGGATTGTCAGTATCATTAGTATAATATTTTGTTAAAATGTCGAAATTGTTTCTCAGATTAGAAGACATTTATTGGTTTTTAGTAATGACAATGCCTGACACATGATGCTTGGGGCTAGATGAGCTAGAAAGTAAACTTCTGTGTTGTTTTTTATCAATTCTTTGATAACATCTCCTCCAAAGCTGGCCGAAGCAAAAAAAGGTTTTGACCAATATGAAAATGATATCAACAAAAAAACTTTTGTGAGCATGCTTCAAAGACTCATAAGTTAACTGCTCCAAAAGTAATCTGATAGAATTTCAAGCATGTCAAGTGGGTATTATGAAAATCTACTTAATATGTCTAAATATCAAAAAAGTTGTAGTATTCAATATGAAAAAGGTATTGCAAAATTATCCTCTTTTCAATTTTTTTTGTTATATGGATACAAATATAAGTGATACCAATACAGTATTTGTTGTGGTATGAAAGTGTAGTAATTAACATTTACTGTAACAATGTTAATTCACACAAATTAAGAAATAAACAAATGAATGAAAAATGTTGAACATGTACAATGAAATATAGTTTTAGAAATCAATTAGGCCAGATAGGCCTTATAATTTTTTTTTTTTTTTAACATACTGAATGACCATTTACACTCAGGACCGAGTCATCAGTAGGCAGTACAGATGTATTAAAACAACCTAGCATCATATTGCTAGTAGCGAGTGTAGCATTGTTAGGTAAATTTGTTCTTTTTTAAAATTTGGTTAATGGACAAAAAATGTTTGGTTCAAATCATAATAAAATGCTTTTATCTCCTTATTACTTACATTGTACATAGAATGGATACTACCCTGACAAATCCTTGTACACGAGAGTTGTCTGTCAAATCTTTATTTCACAAAGAATGAATTGCATAACAATGAACTGAGCTCAAAGCAAAGCACTTTAATAATACACTTAGACAAAGAGCTCAATCCAGTGATATACTTTGTACTACAGGTCCTTCATGAACATCCTATCCACCAAAACCATATCTCACAAACATGCCATACTACATGGTTCGATCAGAAGTCCTGAAAAAGACATGAATTTTATTATCATATTTTAATTATATATATACACAGGTTAAAAGTTATATACTCCAATGGCAGTCTTTCCTGCTAAAATGTCATGTGTACAATGTGATATACCATTTTTGGGTCTATATGGGTACTGTATTTATATTCATTAGGTCATTTTGACACAGCAAAATATATAGAAAATGTTAACTTTGATCTGGAAATTGAGTTCTTTTTCGCAAAATAAACCCACTAAAACTAAACTTTGAATGCAAAAGACCCCTAAATGGCTAACAGATATTGCTATAAAGAATAGTCCATGATGAGCGCAGCTAATGAGCTAAAATGAATCAAATTGTGTCCTCAGTGGGGGATATTTTAAGGGATCTATATGAAGAAAACCTGATCATCTGTTTATTGTTCAAATACTGGCTTTTTCACCTCCCTAACTTGGCCTAAGACAGTTTTTACAGACGAAAGCAAGCTTGATAACTACTCCTCACACACATGTATAGATTATCGGCTTTTCTACACGAGTCATGAATATCGTAAAATGTTAGCCAGTGAGCAGGCCCGCAATGAACCTTTTTAGCGAGTGAGCCCAGCTAATGAGCTAAAATGAATCAAATTGTGTACTCAGTCACAGTTGGTGATATTTTAAGGTATCTACACAAAGAAAACCTGCTTATGTAAATCTCAGTGGCGGATCCACAACTTTACATAAAAGGGGGTGGCCGCTGACTGACCTAAGGGTTGCCCACTCCCGTCATGCTTCCCCAGTGGCGGATCCGAAGGGAGGGTTCTTCTTCTTCTTCTTTATAATTCAGCACTCCATCAACATACTGATGATAACGTGCCGGGCACTGATTTTACTATGCCGCGCGTGCGTGGGATCTAATTTTTATTTACAGTGAATAATATACAAAAATAAAAATTTAATTTCTTTTTCCTCTGTTTTTGTACTTTACATTTTGGTTAAAACTATATACATTGTAGAATTTATTTAAATGTTTAGATGTTTATCGAGAACAGATATTGGAATCTGTTCTCGGAAACTTTCAAGAGTAGTACATTGAACTGCAGTTACTGGGAGAAGGTTCCATTGTAAGATTGTTCTTGGGTAGAATGAGTACTTGTATGAGTCTTTAGTGGTTTGTATGGGTCTGAAAGAATAAATATGTGAATGTTGTCGTGTTCTTGTATCGGATTGTGTGAGTAGATCTGTCGGGTATATGGCTACAAGATGATGTATGATTTTGTAGAAGAAGATGATGCGTGTTCTTATTCGCCTTTTCTCAAGAGTTGCCCAATTTAGTGTTTGCAGCATTTCAGTGACTGAGCTGGTGTTATGGTATCTGTTGCATGTGTACCTTGCTGCTCTGCGCTGGACCATCTCAAGTTGGTGTGTTTGTGATTTGGTATGTGGGTCCCAGACGCAGCTGCTGTATTCTAGCTTTGGTCTTACTAGTGCTATGTATGCTTTTTCTTTAACTGTTTTTGAATTTACCTTTAAATTTCTTTTAATGAAGTTCAGCTTTTGTGTGGCTGCAGCTGTGATGTTGTTTACATGCTTGTTCCATTTTAGGTCAGTTTGTATAGTAATGCCCAGATATTTTGTTGATGTTTCTTTTTGCAGTACATGTTGGTGGAGAGTATAGTCAAATTTTAATGGGTTTTTCTTGGTTGTTATCTGGAGGACTGAGCACTTGTCTGGATGGAATGACATGAGCCAGTCCTTCTCCCATTTTGCTGCTGATGTAAGGTCCTCTTGCAGTTTTTGTGTGTCTTCTTTGTTTCGTATTGTTTTATAAATTATACTGTCATCTGCAAATAATCTTAGGGTGCTGTGTTTGATGTATTCATTAAAGTCGTTGATATACACAAGGAACAGGATAGGGCCCAAAACTGTTCCTTGGGGAACACCAGATGTTACGTTAATTTTGTCTGACTGAACACCATCAATAATGACTGTTTGTGTGCGAGATGTGAGGAAATCTTCTATCCATTTTAAGGTGTTGTGTTCTATGCCATAATATTTCAGTTTGTATAGAAGTCTTTTGTGAGGAACTTTGTCAAATGCTTTGGCAAAGTCCATCACAATTATGTCAGTTTGAATGTTATTGTTGTTATTTTTTGCTAGTTCTTGGATGAATGATACTAGTTGAGTTTCACATGATCTAGATGCTCGGAATCCGTGTTGAAGGTCGTACAAGATTTTGTTATTTTCTAGGTGGTCCATCATACTACTGGCTATAATGTGTTCCATGATCTTACATAGTATACATGTGAGTGATATTGGTCTATAGTTTATTGCGTTATGTTTATCACCTTTTTTAAAAACAGGACAGACATTTGCATGTTTCCAATCTTTTGGGATTTTTCCTGTGTCAAGTGATTTTTGAAAGATGTAGGTGATTGCAGTTGAAATGTCACTACTAAGTTCTTTAAGTACTGTTCCGCAAATTTGATCTGGACCAGTTGCTTTATTAGGATTGATCTTGTCCAGTAATTTTATTACACCCTTCTTGGAAATGGTGATGTTATTCATTTTTGGATAGTTTGATTTCCCTTTATCCGGAATAGGTTCACTTGTTGTTTCTTCGGAAAATGCTTTTTTAAATTGACTATTTAGGATGTTAGTTTTGTCAGATGTGTTATCAGTTAGTTTACCATCTTTTCTAAGTGCAGCAATGCCTGTATTGTCATTTTTCATACTTTTGATGTATGTAAACAAGTTCTTAGGTTGTTTTTTTCTGATGTTGTCGTCTGGTTCTTCTACTGGTAGGTCAAATATCATTTTTTCGATGTAATTCCAGTAGGCATTACGCATTTCTTTTTGTAATGTTCTTTTTAAGTTTTTGTATTTTTTCATTTGATCTGGACTGTTTTTGCTCTTTTTATGTAGTCTTTTAACTTTGTTTATCATGATTTTTAAGGTGTTATCAACCCAGGGTAGTTTTTTCTTGTTTGTGATTGTCTTCTGGGGGATGTTTTTCTTGACTGATTGAAGTAGCCTTCCTGTGAATGTATTCCATAGATCATCGGTAGATGAACTATGATAATGACCTTTGATTTCTTGTGTGAGTTTGTTCACATCTTGTTTGATGTTTTCCCAGTTAGCTTTTCTATACTGGTAAGTTTTTCTTGTCATTTTCTTGTTGCGTTTTAGAGATAGTGCACATTCTGCATAGACGATATCATGGTCTGCATTTCCGATAGGAGGCATAGTTTCCAATTTGTTCACTATGCTTGGTATGTTGGTGAAAAAGAGATCAAGTGTTCTATCTCCCCTTGTGGGCTTTTTTACAATCTGCTCAAGTGAATGTTCACTCATAAGGTTAAGAAGTTGTTCATGTAGCTTGATGTCTGGTTTGCTCGGGATGGTGCATGGAATATCCCAGTTTATGTGCCCAAGATTAAAGTCGCCACCAAGAATGATTGTAGATTTTGTATTTTGGTTTATGCGATCTAGTGAAATTTTAAGCTGTTCAATTGATGTGCCATTATCAGATGGAGGTCGATAATAACTTCCAACAATTAACTTTCTGGCATTTGTCATATTTATTTGTACCCAAATAGACTCTGAGTCTGTTTGTAGATCTCTAATTTCTTCAGATAGTAAGTTTGTTGTTACTGCAATAAGTACACCCCCATGGCTAAGATTTTTATCGCTTAGAGGTCGGTCTTTCCTATATACAGTATAGTCTATCATTGGGAAAAATTCAGATGATAATATGTCTTTGTTGAGCCAGGTTTCAGTACCTATGATGATGTCAGGTTTAGTTGATATCAAGATTTCTTGTAATTCTTGTCTTTTATTTTTAAGTGACTGAAAGTTGATGTTTAAAATTTTCAGAGGTGTTTCTTTTTTACACTGAGTTTGCTTGTTCACCTGTTTTTTCGGTGTTGAAGATGCAGTAGGTTGTAAGTTTAAGTTTCCCACTGATTGGTCGTCTAGGGGATCAAATGAATTTGATGTTTCGAGTGATGATAAGTCGAATATTGATGATGAAAAGTTTGGCATTCCACATTGTATACAATGCCAAGATATGTTTGATGAGTCCAAACATTTGTAGTTTAGGGATGGCATGCCTTGGCAGGTTGCATGGTACCAGATGTTACATGTATCACAACAGATAGCTTTTTGGCTCCAAGTGACTGCTTTTTTACATGTACCACAGGGCCATTTAGGTGTTCTTGGTCCAGGGTTTAGCTCTGTGTCGCCAGAAAGAGCTAATAACATAAGGGATAAGTATTGGTTTGATGCTTTCACATTTTTTGATTTAAGGTGTTGTACAATTTCTCTAAAGTTTGAGAAGTTTACTGGTTTTATTGCATGTAAGTTACCAATGGTGTTTATTGGACTGGTTGCCTGGTTATTTGTTTGTATAGGCTGACTGCATAACTTCAGGAGTATCAAACCAGTCACCAGGGTATAAAGAGTTAGTGGACATGCGAAGGCCATGGTCTTATTTTGGTTGATTTAAATGTTATCTATATTAAATGTTATCTATATAAATAGGTTAATTATAATATTATATCTATTGTTACCTATAAGCTGTTATGACATGTTAATCTTCGTACCCTGGGCTCCACAGGGTCGCAGGTAATGAAGGAATAGATAGCCTGTTAGTCAGAAGATAGTAATAGTTTTGGTTCGTAATTTTTACCGGAAGTTCAGAAAACCGGATGTTTATGTGTTGCTAGAGTCTATGAATGAATTTTAAGAAAAAATTTCAAAAATGTTTAAGTGAATAAATTTTTTCAATGTAGTGTACATTTACAGTTAATCATCAAATTTGATGATACAAATGAAAATATGGTAATAATGAAGGCACGATTCACAGTAATTTCAGAAAATTTCAGCTCCAAAAAGATCGACCTTCTTTTCCCACGCATGCGCCTCAATCTATGAGTATATATATCAATATATGGTTCCGAGGGTTGGAACCCCCCCTTTTTTGGACGATCAATGCATTTGAATGGGGACACGTAGTTGGAACACCCCCCCCCCCCCCCCCCCCCTACCCACCCTTTGTCCCGAGTTGGGAACCCCCCTTTTATAAAATGGCTGGATCCGCCCCTGCTTCCCTATAAAATCAACCAAATTTCCCCCACCCCCTGGATCCGTCTGTGTAACTGTTTATCGTTCTGCGTAATACTGGCTTTTTCACCTCCCTTACTTGGCCCTAGACAGTTGCTTATCTGTTTATCGTTCTGTCACTGGCTTTTTTTAGACTAGAGACTTCATGTGTACAAACCTGACCTCAAACTCGTGTACTATAGAAGAAGAGACAAATAATTTCACATTAAATCCTGTAACATTACATCTAAAGATAATTATAATCCAAAGTAAATTATATTACGATGTCAATGGACTAAATTCCCGCGCAAATGTCATCACTGGGATAGACCAAAACGAATTTTAGGTTTATGTATCATTCACATTCCGATCAATTTTGCTCAGTTAAATAAAATATATGTGTTAACTATTTTTATATTGGTTTCGAATTTAGTTAATCTATCAGAAAAAAGGATTTATTTCTCGCAGACAGCCCTCAATACTATACACCAACTCGACACTGAAGCTAAAAAACCCTAAAACATAATAGTATATGGAATCGTCCAAACGGATTACCTAATATTGATATAGGTGAAATATGTAGATTCAGAATTGTGTACACAGAAATAAGATCAGAAATAAAGCCCTATGTAAGGTGAAAATAATAACACAACTGTATAAAATCATTGTTTATTAAATTTGCTTGCATAAGAACCATGAAGTTAAAATTTATAACGATTACGTTTATCCTGTCAACCCCTTTTCTTCATTGCATCAAGGCTTCCGTTGCTTTACATCGAGCAGCAATTCAACCAATCGGGGAATGTTAAGTTGGGACATACCTCTATTTTTGGAAGCGTGATCTTTACATCGAGGCTTGTGTTGCTTTACACCGAGGCCACAGTAGTTCGACCAATCGGGGAATGTTTATTTGGGGCATGTGACCTATTGAACTGCAGGTTTTATAATATTTTAATCGAAATTGTAGAAAAATGAAATGTTGTTAGTACATACAAAACAGAAAATGATGAATACTTTTAGTAAAAGATAATTTGGATCCGGGTTCTGTGTATTCACATCATTTGTACAACTCTCCTTACTGATGCCATTTTTTGGAATTTCTGTGACCTAAATGGTTCGTGAAAATTAATATTTTATTATATATATAGTAACAATTAACAATTACATGTAAGAAAAATTACTTTTAAATAATTTATATGTCATGTATGTACATCACTAATTAATAAGTAATTTTTCAGATAAGAACACAGATATGTTTATATAACAATAATCAGCCTTTTCATTTCTCTAAGTCAATGTAAGTTTTATGACATGACCCTGTAGGGTGTTTATTTAGCAATGTGATTGTATAGCAATTTAAATTTACAATTCACTTAAACACTGCAATAAAATGCATTTTTTTCAAAGTTTGGATTATTGAAACAATGCTTGGAAATTAACAAGGTATCCTAAAATGTGCAAATCTTGTATTCTGCCTACATAGAATTAGTGGAGAAGAGAATGAAATTGAATTTTCAATCTTCTAGAAATGACTCTCAGTAGTTATCTGTATAAAATGTATTTATTTAGCTATAATACTATGAAACTACAACAAGTCTTTACTATTTTGTGTTAAAATAAGCTTAAAAAATCATATTGCCCAGTATTACCCGTTTCTGGGAGTATTGCCCAGGGCGGGTAATACTTTGCCAACCTTGGTTTAAAAAATGTGTCTGATGACCCCAGCTGTCAACCAAGATGGCAGACATGGCTTAAAATTGAACATAGAGGTAAAATGCAAGCTTTGTCATTTATTTCAAAAGTCACTTTAAATAGAGAAAATCTGACGAAGATAAAATGTTCAGAATGTAGAGCTCTACCTATTGTTTAGTTAAGTTAAAACTGTAAGATGGCTTCTAATAGGAGTTGTTGCCCCTAAATGATGAATTTTACCATTTTTAAAAATGTTTGCCCATTTTCTCGAAAAATTATAATGGATATCTCTAAACTTTAAATAGCAAACATGATCAGCACAACAGGATCTAAAAGTAAGTCAACATAGCCGAAATCTTCAGTTGATTCCTTAGTAGAGTTCTGCCCTTTAATGAAGATTTTTACCAATTTTTTTCGTATGCACCATATATCTTAAAAAAATTTGTAAGGGTTCCGCGGAACCCAGTGTCTCGCCTACTTAGGCTGTTAATCGCAGGCTCAACAAAAATGAGATGAGGAAAAAATTTAATAAAAATATTCCTCTCGATACAATTTTTTTATTGTGAGAAGCTTCTGTCCAAGTTTGGTAAAAATCCAGGATAGTTTATGAATCTAATAAATGTTTTAAAAAATTTAACTGCAGACTGTATGTAATGTTAACTGGAAGAAAAACTAAGTCAATTTATAAGTAAAATATGGATAAACAAGTACAAAATTTTAACAAAAATTTCCTTCTAGATACTAGCTTTTGATCATAAACTTCTGTCCATGTTTGGTACAAATCCAGGATAGTTTAAGAAAGTTATTAAAATTTAAAAAACTTTAACCACAGAGTGAATGTAATGTTTCCTGGCAGAAAAACTAAGTCCATTTATAAGTAAAATAGGAAAAACAGGGTTTTTTTTTTTTAATTTACTTCTGGATACTATCTTATGATCATAAACAAGCTTCTGTCCAAGTTTGGTAGAAATCCAGGATAGTTTGAGAAAGTTATTAAAATTTAAAAAACTTTTAACCACAGAGTGAATGTAATGTTTCCTGTTAGAAAAACTAAGTCCATTTATAAGTAAAATACGGAAAAACAGGAATTTTTTTTTTTACAAAATTTACTTCTGGATACTATCTTATGATCACAAACAAGCTTCTGTCCAAGTTTGGTAGAAATCCAGGATAGTTTAAGAAAGTTATTAA
Organism: Mytilus californianus; assembly: GCF_021869535.1. Taxonomy (NCBI): domain Eukaryota; kingdom Metazoa; phylum Mollusca; class Bivalvia; order Mytilida; family Mytilidae; genus Mytilus; species Mytilus californianus. The sequence goes on along the minus strand of NW_026262679.1, from coordinate 20,862,905 downwards.
AATTTCAAAAACTGTAACCACAGAGTGAATGTGGACGCCGCCGCCGACGGAATGTAGGATCGCTTTGTCTTGCTTTTTCGACAAAAGTCGAAGGCTCGACGAAAAGGACTCAAAATAAGCAGTAGCCCCCTGGCCCGTGGCCACTGAATTTCTTGACTGGCCAGTTGATTTATTAGGTCATCTGCCTGCAGGGCTGCATCATTTTCAATAGTACTTTCATTGAAAGTATGTTTTTATAAGTAGAACATCCTATCAAATATTCTTTAAATGAGGGGGAAGATATCAAAGAGACATTGAAGTTGAAATCGATATGCGTACATTAATAGCTGTGTTATAAAACTTGTAAATCTATAAATAACTAGGTTGAGATCACATTGCATTGATTGGTCTAAATATCAAGTCATGTTTGAGAGATTTTGCAATGTTTGTTTTTTAATTTGTCAATTTATCAAGTCATTTTTTTTCAGAGATTTCTCAATGCATGTTGATTGGTCCAAAAAATAAGTCACATCGGTGTAGAGATTTGGATAATTATAAATGTCAGCTTCCATACATTAAAGTTAAAATGATTTAAAATGGAAAAATTTCTTAACAATAACGTCGCTAAGGCCAAAGTGCCTAAATTAAATAACTCCAGAATTGATAAATAACTCCAGAATTGAAAACCAAAGAGTTTATGAAAAAGAAGATTGAAATAGTTCATTATTTACTTAAATGGGAGACTGAAATCAAGTGGTTAAAAAAATGCTGAAAGTGAAATGTATTGTGAAATATATAAACAATACGAAACAACAGGGTCGTTCATCACAAGATGTTCTAAAAGGCATTCCATAACATGCCATGAAAAAACTGATGGTCACATTCTTAATGTTAAAAAACAATATGACAAGTCGAAGCCTTCTTCAACACCAGCATCAAAGTTGATATTGAATCATTACACAGTTAACATGTTACTACATCTATGATAATTGATGTTTTTATACCCCACGCAACGAGTTGCGGAGGGTATAATGTTTTTGACCCGTCCGTCTGTCCGTCCGTCCGTCAGTCCGTCAGTCCGTCAGTCCTGTTTCTTGTCATCGCAACTCCTCTCAAACCACACAACAGAATTTCACGAAACCTTTTTAGATAATAAGGACATACTATGTAGTTGTGCATATCGACAGGAAATTGCGATTCATTTTTTTTTCTAGGAGTTACACCCCTTTGAACTTATTTACTTTAATGTACTACTGCAACAGTTTGTCATCGCAACTCCTCTGATACCACACAACACAATTTCATGAAACCTTTTTAGATAATAAGGACATACTATGTAGATGTGCATATCGACAGGAAATTACGGTTCAATTTTTTTTCTAGGAGTTACGCCCCTTTGAACTTATTTGCTTCAATGTACTATGCAACAGTTTGTCATCACAACTCCTCTGATACCACACAACAGAATTTCATGAAACCTTTTTAGATGATAAGGACATACTATGTAGATGTGCATATCTACAAGAAATTACGGTTCAACTTTTTTTCTATGAGTTACGCCCCTTTGAACTTATTTACTTTAATGTACTACTGCAACAGTTTGTCATCGCAACTCCTCTGATACCACACAACAGAATTTCATGAAACCTTTTTAGATAATAAGGACATACTATGTAGATGTGCATATCAACAGGAAATTACGGTTCAATTTTTTTTCTAGGAGTTACACCCCTTTGAACTTATTTGCTTCAATGTACTACTGCAACAGTTTGTCATCACAACTCCTCTGAAACAACACAACAGAATTTCATGAAACCTTTTTAGATAATAAGGACATACTATGTAGATGTGCATATCGACAGGAAATTACCGTTCAATTTTTTTTCTAGGAGTTACACCCCTTTGAACTTATTTACTTTAATGTACTACTGCAACAGTTTGTCATCGCAACTCCTCTGATACCACACAACAGAATTTCATGAAACTTTGTAGATAATAAGGTCATACTATGTAGATGTGCATATCGACAGGAAATTATGATTCAATATTTTTTCTTGGAGTTACGCCCCTTTGAACTTATTTGCTTCAATGTCTTCTGCAACAGTTTTTCATCGCAACTCCTCTGAAACCACACAACATAATTTCATGAAACTTTGTAGATAATAAGGACATACTATGTAGATGTGCATATTGACAGGAAATTATGATTCAATTTTTTTTTCTTACACATATTTTATTTCTCCAATGACAATGTGAGGACGTGGGGTATGTGAGCGCGCTCACTAAGGTTCTTTAATTTTTTCAATTTTATAGGGCCAGGAAAAGTCTGGAAGGGCAAGTTAATTTAGAAAGGAGTTAGCCCGATTGGCCAGTTAAAATAAAATTTATTTCTCTCCCTGAAATACTATAATATATAGAAGAAAAAAAAAGCAAACATTATCAGCAAGACAAGATTTACAAATAAGTTTGAATAACCGAAATCATTAGTGAACTTTTTGAAGTTATTGCCCTTTAATGACAGTTTTTGCCATTTTTGCCTAATATCCTGAAAACTGTAATAGATAGATAGAAACAAAAAATTTTGCGGTCGTATATTGGTATCACGTCGTCGTTGTCAGCCTCGTCCGAAGACATTTGGTTTCCGGACAATAATTTTGGTAAATGTAAATAGAAATCTATGAAATTTAAACACAATGTTTATAACCACAAAAGGAAGGTTGGGATTGATTTTTGGGGTTATAGTCCGAAAAGTTTTGGAATTAGGGGCTAAAAAGGGGCCCAAATAAGCATTTTTCCAGTTTCCAGACAATAACTTGTTGAACGGTGTATGGATCTCTCTGAAATTATACCACAAGTTTCCGTACCACAAAGGGATGGTTAGGATTGGCTTTGGGGGGTGATGCCTCAAACCGTTTAGGAATTAGGGGCAAAAAAGGGAGAAAAACAAGAGTTTCTTGTTTAATGGACAATTAAAAAATAAAATGCTCCGCTGGTCTCAGCTTGATACGACCGCAGAGGTCGAACCCTGAACAGTTGGGGCAAGTATGGACACAACATTCAAGCTTGATACAGCACTGAATTTGGATTGTGATTAAATATTTGACACAGCATAGGTTTCTGACACAGAATGAATGTGGTCTAAGAACTTAAAAAATTTTAATTTACCTATTCAAACCATATCATTATTATTTGATTTTATATATAAATCAGAAATAACCAATTTAAAATGGAAAATTTTAAAGAAAAAAAAGGAAAAAAAAAAACCCCGCCTCCCCCCAAATTTTTTGAACCCCCTTATGATTCATCACCCCAAACTAAATACCAGCCTTCCCTTTGTGGTATGGTACCTTGCAGTACAATTTCATAGAGATCCATACACTTGAACACAAGTTATTGTCTGGAAACTAGAAAAATGCTTATTTTTGGCCCCTTATTCTTAAACTTTTGGGCAATTAACCCAAACTCAAATCCAGCTTTCCCTTTGTGATATGGAACCTTGTAGTACAATTTCAGAAAGATCCATAGACTTACACACAAGTTATTGTCACGAAACTAGAAAAATGCTTGTTTTTTTCCCCTTTTTTTGCCCCTTATTCCTAAAATTTTGAGGCAATTACCCCAAAATCAATCCAAACATTCCCTTTGTGATATTGAACCTTGCAGTACAATTTCAGAGAGATCCATACACTTGAACACAAGTTATTGTCTGGAAACTAGAAAAATGCTTATTTTTGGCCCCTTATTCCTAAATGTTTTAGGCAATTACCCCCAAACTCAATTCCAGCTTTCCCTTTGTGATATGGAACCTTGTAGTACAATTTCAGAAAGATCCATAGACTTACACACAAGTTATTGTCATGAAACTAGAAAAATGCTTGTTTTTGCCCCTTTTTTAGCCCCTAATTCCTAAAATTTTGAGGCAATTACCCCTAAAATCAATCCAAGCATTCCCTTTGTGATATGGAACCTTGTGATACAATTTCATAGAGATCCACAGACTTACACACAAGTTATTGTCTGGAAACTAGAAAAATGCTTGTTTTTTGGCCCCTTTTTGGCCCCATATTCCATTACATTTAGGGCAATTACCCCCAAACTCAAACCCAGCTTTCCCTTTGTGATATGGAACCTTGTAGTACAATTTCATAAAGATCCATAGATTTACACACAAGTTATTGTCCTTAAACTAGAAAAATGCTTGTTTTTTGCCCCTTTTTGGCCCCTAATTCCTAAACTTTTGAGGCAATTATCCCCAAAATCAATCCCAGCCTTCCCTTTGTGGTTTGGTACCTTGCAGTATAATTTTAGAGAGATCCATACACTTGAACACAAGTTATTGTCTGGAAACTAGAAAAATGCTTATTTTTGGCCCCTTTTTGGCCCCTTATTCTTAAACTTTGGGCAATTACCCCCAAACTCAATTCCAGCTTTCCCTTTGTGATATGGAACCTTGTAGTACAATTTCAGAAAGATCCATAGACTTACACACAAGTTATTGTCTGGAAACTAGAAAAATGCTTATTTTTGGCCCCTTTTTGGCCCCTTATTCCTAAACGTTTTAGGCAATTACCCCCAAACTCAATTCCAGCTTTCCCTTTGTGATATGGAACCTTGTAGTACAATTTCAGAAAGATCCATAGACTTACACACAAGTTATTGTCATGAAACTAGAAAAATGCTTGTTTTTGCCCCTTTTTTAGCCCCTAATTCCTAAAATTTTGAGGCAATTACCCCCAAAATCAATCCAATCATTCCCTTTGTGATATGGAACCTTGTGGTTCAATGTCAGAGAGATCCATACACTAACAGACAAGTTATGTCTAGAAGTTATAAAAATGCTTATTTTTGGCCCCTTTTTGGCACCTCATTCCTTAACTGTTGGTACCATAACCCCCAAAATCAATTCCAACCTTCCTTTTGTGGTATGGAACCTTGTAGTACAATTTCAGAAAGATCCATAAACTTAAACACAAGTTATTGTCACGAAACTAGAAAAATGCTTGTTTTTTGCCCCTTTTTTGCCCCTATTTCCTAAAATTTTAAGGCAATTACCCCCAAAATCAATCTAAACATTCCCTTTGTGATATGGAACCTTGCAGTACAATTTCAGAGAGATCCATACACTTGAACACAAGTTATTGTCTGGAAACTAGAAAAATGCTTATTTTTGGTCCCTTTTTGGCCCCTTATTCCTCAACGTTTTGGGCAATTACCCCCAAACTCAATTCCAGCTTTCCCTTTGTGATATGGAACCTTGTAGTACAATTTCAGAAAGATCCATAGACTTACACACAAGTTATTGTCGTGAAACTAGAAAAATGCTTGTTTTTGCCCCTTTTTTAGCCCCTAATTCCTAAAATTTTGAGGCAATTACCCCCAAAATCAATCCAAGCATTCCCTTTGTGATAAGGAACCTTGTGGTACAATATCAGAGAGATCCATACACTAACACACAAGTTATGTCTGGAAGTTACAAAAAATGCTTATTTTTGGCCCCTTTTTTGGCCCCTAATTCCTTAACTGTTGGTACCATAACCCCCAAAATCAATCCCAACCTTCCTTTTGTGGTATTGAACCTTATGGTAAAATTTCATAGAGATCCATTCACTTAAACTAAAGTTAGAGTGAGAAAACCAAAGTGTCTTCGCACGACGACGCCGAATGACGACGACACCAACGTCATACCAATATACGACCACAAAATTTTTTTGCGGTCGTATAAAAAGTACAATGTTATGTTTGGATTACCTCCCTTACGCTGCTTTTAGATTATGTATAAAGAAATGTTGTATTGTCTTGAGGTGATTAGCTGTCAATTTATTTTTAGAAGTTACTATTTTAAAAATGCTGATTATGGAATATTAATTTTAGCCATTATTATGTATGTCATTTTCTATTTTAAGACTTTTATGATGTATCTAAATGGGTAATTATGGTTGCAAACTCCATTGGAAATTTGACCATATCTTGAGGGAAAGAATTTTTTTTTTTTAGAAAAAGGGGGGGGGGAGGTGAAAAAAAATTGGGGTGTTGAGGGGGGGGGTTAAAAAAAACTGTGATGGGGGGACAATTTTTTCTCATTTCAATTTGCAACAGCATAGTGTATTGCACAAAAGCAAAAAAAAGGGGGGGTAAATGGTTTTTTTTTGGGGGGGGGGGGGGGGGGGGGGGGGCAATTCGCAAAAGCATAGAGTGTATCGCACAAAAGCAAAAAATTGAATATAAATTCAAATCATATAACCAATTCTAAGTTCTTTAACTACAGTTATTCTGTGTCAGAAACCTATCATCTGTCAAATATTTAATTATAATCCAAATTCAGACCTGTATCAAGCGCGAATATTGTGTCCATTTTTGCCCCAACTGTTCAGGGTTGGACCTCTGCGGTCGTATCCAGCTGCGCTGGGCGAAGCAATTTATTCGTGATTATTGGGCTGTATCAAAATCATTGTTTCTCGTGATTATTGGGCTGCATTGCAAACATACAAAATTTGGGAACATCAGAATTGTACAAATCGTGATCATGGCAGATGAATTTTCATCTGGAAGAAGGTTCTCACACAGCCTCAGAAGAAAAGCACGGCTGATTCACAAAATTCAAAGATACAGTATTACCATAATACATTTGTCTTATTTCTATTACAATGCCCAACCAGGAAAGACGTTTGAAAGAAGAATTAGAAAAAAGAAAAGAAACAAACAGGAGTTTGAATGACTTCTTTTGTACTGCATGAGTGTTTTAAAGATATTTGATTTACAATCCTATGCAGAAAATCATCAAGCATATTAACAATGACTTCATGAAACTTTTAACTGTAAAGTAATTTCTTTATTTTATCATCTGTTTCATATTTTTTTTACGTGATAATGTCATTAGTAATAAAAGGGGTTAAGCGTTAGCCAGTTCTTAGATAAATTTCAGAAGCTGGCCCATCTTCAAAGTTTTAATCAGCATGTATGAATGCATGATTCTTATTGTAAAAAACTATAGTTCGGTAGAACACTCATGTCAGGAAAGTTGAAATCATCAACTCAATGGTTAAATTTAAACCAATTATGATATATTTAAATTAAAATAGAAGCAATAGAGATAATGAAGCCAGGTGCATGGATTGTCATGTTAATAATTGTTCAGTAATAAACACTCTACAAGGGGATAATCTGTTATGACTTTTTAGGGAGTTATACATTTCCACAAATATATTTGCCTCCCCCAGAAGATGGGTAAACAGGTTGTCACCCTGGGAAACGTTTAACATTGTAAAAATGACTTTCTGCTAGATAAGTCTTTTATTATTATAAAGTTAAAACATCATTACTTTTCACTAGATAGGACTCCTCTCAGGTTATATTCTTTTACATGTGGATGAAAAATAAAAGTCACAAACACATTAACTAGGCAGCAATTGCTTTAACAGCCGTTAAGACTTTGATTATATTTTCTGATTGCCTTGATATCTGCAAAAGGGACTTTTTTAGAATGTTAATAATCATGATAATAACTGTAACAAAAAATCACATCTTCTTTATTATTCTATGTAACATTTTTTCTACAAACTAAATTGAATCAGCGTACATGAAGTTCATGTCCATCCTCTTACCCCTACTTAAACCAACCGTTAAATTGTTCTCCCTATGAATATTGAACTAGTCAGTGTTGATTTCAAAAGCGCAAAGCAACTTAAAAATCTAACACAGCACGTTTCTTGCATAACAGTGTAGAGAAAAGAAATTTCAAGACATTTAGTGAAAAAAATTGGTGGGTACCCTTTTGTCATGTCTTTGCTGTTACCAACATATTTATTAAGTACATCAATATTATACTAGTAAAATGTGCAATAACGTGATGGAAACCAAAATCACAACAGAATAACATTATCACTTTATCAAAGGGAGTAGTTATTTCACAACAGCATTCTCAAATGAAGAAATTCATCTATCCTGTTATGTCTATCCTGTTACTATGGTTACAGTAACAGGAAAGACAATATTTGACAGAAATGTTTTTAAAAAGTTTATAATTACATATAGTTGTACACATAATGAAATGTTTTGTTGTTTGAACTCATCTAAAGGTTATAACGACTTAATCCTTGCAATTTAGCATTTGCAGATGCAATACTGCTATTGGTAACAGGATAGACAAAAAGGGTAACAGGATAGAACTTAATGTGGTGATATATCATTATCGTACGTTCCTGTTACCAATGAAATAAAGACAAAAGTAAACCAACATGCGAGGGAATTACTTGATGTTGGGTTTTTTTTTTTTAAAAAAAAGAAAAAAATTCTGAACATTATGAATTGCTATCTTAGACTTGCATTACTGGTGGTTATTTTTGTAACCTTTGACTACCCAATTTTTATAGGCATTTTTCAGTACAACATGGAAAATTGACAAATAATGTATCATTTCACAGAATAAAAATACATAGAAGTTTTTACTCCTGAAAACCATCTTATTGGCTATGAAAAACAAGCTTAAAATTTTATCGAAACCTTTTCTAAATAACCCAAAATTTCTTTTGAACATAGTAACAGGAGAGACAAAATATTGCACCACCTATCACAAACAGTTTCAATATATTCTTGTATGACATTATCAAGATTGCATTTTTATATATGTAGTTCCATAAGTACTGTTTGTTTTGATTTGCTTATGCTGAGGGTTGTTTGAATAAGTAACTTTAAATCAATTTCAAAATTTAAAATTTCGACATTTTTTGAAAATGACCCATATGCATTTGACTCATGTGCTTCAACTGCTTGTTAATTGAACTTTTCAGATGAGTGATATTGATTCACAAGAGGAAAATGATGAAGACTGGGCAGACACTAATTGGGCTGATCCTTATGATAATAGTCCAAAGAAAAATAAGATGGATGCAATAGGATCTGTAATGAATGTCACACGTGGGTACATTTATATTTCCATTGTAACAGAATTTTTATTTCTATTAGAATTTAAATTGAAAGCAGGTAGGAAGTAAACATCAATGAGACAGCGACACAAGACTTGAATAACCTAAAAGCATTTAAACATTAAAGAAATCATCACTTTCTGATCTTTTCAAAGTTCCTGTTATCTTTTAAGGGAAAAAAAAGTTTTATGTTTGCAGGAAGGAAATTGTTTTGTACTGGTATGGTACATTGTACTTTGTACTTTTGAGATTTAAACAAAATTTTGTTTTTGCTTTTTTGAGTCAAGAGTAGCTGGCTAACTTTGAATGTAAAGGTATTAAAATTTGACCACTACACACTTCAACAGAAAACATTATATCTTGATAAATAGCACCATGCCTGTTGTCTATTTGAATCTAGGCATAGAAAAAATGAACATGCAGCCAATACAAGAAAATCAGTTAGATGACAATCAAAACTTATCAGAAAGTGACAACAAAGCTGGAGAAAATTCAGGTCTAATGAATCGTATGAGATTAAATGATAACAAAGCTGGAATGGATGGATTGGACAAAAAAAAGATCAATCAAGTCATTCTTGAAGCATCAAAAGGTATATACTTAAAAGATTTATTTGTTGCTAATGATTGCTGAGATTGGAGCTGTAACTTTGGTAACAAATTCATTAAAGAAGATAAAGAGTAATAGTTTTGGTAATTGTTGGTTATAGATAAATATGTGGATTTCATTTCAGATATGCAGTTGTAGTCACATTTTCTTCTTTGGTAAAAATTCCTCTTTTAGACATTTTCACAAGTGTATATTTATTTTGGGTATAAAGTGTAATTTTTAGCTCACCTGGCCTTAAAAGTCATGTGAGCATTTGTCATCACCTGGCATCAATCATTGTCTGATGTCCAAGACAAGAAAAGATCTACAAATGTGTAGGTAGATCCAGGTGAGCCTCTTGTTTTAGTTATTATATCAATGTCTCTTTATCCATATGATAAGATTCACGCTCTTAAAGTCAATTGAAATTCACTTCTTTGTAAACCTTGAATGAACCAAATAGGAGATGATACTACAAAAAAAAATTGAGATTCAGTTTCTCAAAAATCACAAAAACCTTTATTGAAGATTACTTTCATGTCTTACAATAAGATAGAAATAAGTACATTTTAGTACACCAAATCACAGCCCTTCGAGAATGTTCAATGAGTCTATTTACAAATAAAAGGAACTTGCATAGATGCATTAATATATGTACTGGTGATAGTACATAAGTATATGACATAAATTTTTAGAACAAGTGAATAAATTATACAATGTTATGTATGTGGTTTATTATTGATGCATCTGTATCTGTTATCAAAGCATTGAATTTATGCAAAAAAGAAATTATATTTGTGATAATAGGATCAAGATTTTATGAAAATGAAAGAAAGAAAGAACAACAAATGAATAAAAGGATAGAAGAGCAGAAAATCAAGTTACAACAGATAACAGAGAGTCAGCTTAAACAGGGAATAATTGAAGTATGTGAACATATGAAAAGTCTAATTAATTTCTTGACTATAAGAATATTTGAAAAAAATGAAATGATAGATTATATATGTATACAACAGCAATGGATGAACTTACATTTGGAATTTAAAGATACTATAAATTATAAATTATTTTCAAAGGGAGATTTATGAAATATGATTGTTCATATAAATCAATCAAATATAAGGAAAACAAAACTAGCTAATTATACTAAAATAACTGTCAGAAATTAAATAGTTTTTAAACAGTATTATAAATCTTATGGTAAAAATAAGTGAAAAGTATTTGGTATCTGATCAGTATCATAAGGTAAAAGATTTATCTTTACTCATTCAAAAAAAAAATGACATTCAATCAAAAGGTAAAAAAGTTTTCAAATAATAAATATGATCATCCCTGTCTTAACTACAGCACTGATCTAATGTTATTAGGAGTCCATATTTAGATATTCAAGATCTTCTCGAGTCGAAACTAAAATCTGATCTTGAAATTTATGTACCTACCGTAATTGGGCTTGTGTAGTTTCGCACTGGTACATTGTCCGCACCCCCTTTCTCACCACGAAATTTCAGGTAAAAAAACTTTTTGTAACTGCTAGAAAATGTCTAATGAAACACTGGAAATTTCAATTCGTGTGTGGTCGTTTGCAGTATTTTCATGGAAAAATCTGGTGTCCATCATCAAATAGAAGTTGAAAATGCTTGTTAATGATTCTAGAACACTTCACGAAAGTTAAAATAATACAAAATCACAACAGCAAAAAAACAATTTAGAAACTTGTGTTTGTTTAAATTTGAAGTTCGAAAAGCACGTGTAAATGAAAATAAAAAGGGTGAGAGTGTATGGACTGAATAGATGTTTTGTAGTTTATACATTGTAAGCTGATTCCCGGTTGACTTCTACACTTTTTTCGTTCCATTAAATTCAAGCAGAATCCAGTTTATTTTAACCAATGCAGTGAAAAGAAACGAGAAATTTGTAGTGAAGCATTTGATATTTAAAGGAGTAGCCCGGTAAGACCCCTTTTTGGCCCCAAAATATAGCGTTTTTACAAATTTGTTAAAAATGTAAACTTTAGCTATTAATTGGAAAGTAGAATACTTGGGTTACATAAATATGGACTGTTTTTGACAATACAATGCACATACATCAGATACTAGAATAACTAATGCATGCAAAATTACTGAAATCTTCACAATTTTAGCATTTGTTCTAATTTTTAGACGTTTTTTTCTAAAATGGAAGAGGCCACATTTGTGTTCAGTCTTAATATTTCAATATATGTTGTATTTGATGATTATACATAACATATATAAAGATTGGGACTTACATTTTTGACAAAAAACATCTGAAAACTTACATTTTATGGCATATTTGATAGATTTTTTTTCATATATAAGCTTAAATTTGAGCGTCTGTAATTACCAAATTAGTTCTAATCTTTTACATAAACTAATTGAATCGACTGAAGTTGACACTTTAGTGTTAAAAAAATGTCAAAATTCATTCATCAGATGTTCTTTAAATTTTAGGCCAAAATTAGCCCTTACCGAACTTTCTCCTTTATAAGTTTTTATACTGCAACTAGATGTGTTTATTTCCTAAATATAGTAACATAGCTATGTTTTGTGCAATGTCAATTTCACCACAATCAGGGGTTCATTAAGGGATGAAAATAAGTTTGAAATTTGTGTTACAATTTAAATAGCTATCAATGTATTAATTTAAGTTGCAGTATAAAAACAATATTAGGTCAATGTCATAAAAATATAAACTTTTTTGTATTCGACACAAAACTGGGGAAGGGCTCAGTAAAACCTTGCCCTTCCCCAGTTTCTCAGCCTCATACAAAAAAGTTTATATTTTTCAGACATTGACCATGTTGACCTAATATTGTATATATATTTGATATTGAATAAAAAATACATATTAATATGGATTAGGTAAAATTATTAGTTTTGAAAATGGTAAGAGCAGCCTCTACAATTTCAATAACAAACATGGCCGAACATAAACAAACCTCGCAAAATTGATTCTTTTCTCTTATTTCTTGCTTATCGTACTCCATAGTCGACACCCCTGTATGGCAGGTTCAATTTTGGAGAATAAAACCGCGGACTATACAAGCCTTTGATATTTATTTCTGCAACTTCAAAAGATACTTTTTGCATTTATTATTGTGATTATCGATCAATGGACAAAAATGTTTAGTCTTAATTAATAAGGTTTCAAGAAATGCTGTACTAAAGTTATGTAATAAAACTTGAAATGCAATACTGATCTTGTCATATTTTCCACAATGACAAAAACTTCACAAAAATGTCTGAATTTACAATAGTTTGAGCATCAAAAAGAGGTATGTATAAATTTACATGTACCTATATATTTGACATAATGTTTATAAACAGATAAAGGGTACAAAGTTTCAACATCCAAGCATTCAGGCTTTTTTTATGTGATAAAAGATCATTTGTGGTTTTGGATCTTTCATTGCATTTGATGATTTAATGTTACCATGGAAGCATTATTATTCATGGGACAAGAATTTTCTGTAGACTTCATTAGTAACGGTTAACCACAAATTTGAAAGTTTAATGACATACAAATTGTCTATAGGTTTGAATGCATACTTGACAATACAAAGAATTGAAATATCCATGAAAATACAAATGTACAAGTTTTACTCATTCCATGGAAATTGGTATCCACAAAAATAAAAGATTCCACAGAAATATTTTTTATCTAACTAGAACTAAGTAGTCTTATTACTGTTAAGGCAGAGAAGATCCTTGATCAACTTGAAAGAACTATAAAGTAGGTAAGAAAATAAAATGAATGGTATTGTTCTATAGGCAGATAAACTCCTGGAGGAATTTGAGAACACCAGAGATATAAGTAAAACCATTGTTCATATTGATATGGATGCATTCTATGCAGCAGTTGAGATGAAAGACAACCCAGCACTGAAGGATAAACCTATGGCTGTCGGTGGCAATTCTATGTTGGTTTGTATCTTTCCTATTAGTTTGAAGCTAAACAGATTTACATATTTAAAATGGGGGCTATCTTAACATTCACATTTATTATATTTTATATAATGTATAGTAATGCAAATGCATTGTTTCAATTCATTGATTTAAGTTACTCAAATTTGTTTTATAATACCGGTACATTCTTTGATTCAGTGCAATAAAGATCTATAAAACATAATAGATTCCTAACTGAATCTTGATTTAAAAGTATCTTTAATTTTCTTATCTTTTTTTCAATTATTGAGCTATGAGAATTCAAAATGAAGTTTCCTGACTATTGACACAAAAAAAAGTATTATAATAAGGTTTATTTTGAATGGCATAATAAAAAGTATTGAATATGTACTTAACAAAACAAAAAGAAATTAAAAACGGGTACTAATGGCATAGAGCAATATTTTAACAAGACAACATTTTACGTGCAGTGTCCTGTGCAAACAAACAATACTTTTTCTTGTTCGTGTTGCTCAGTCTTTGGTTTTCTATGTGGTGTTTTGTGTACTATTGTTTGTCTGTTGGTCTTTTTCTTTTTTAGCCATGGCATTGTCAGTTTATTTTCGACTTATGAGTTTGAATGTCTGTCTGGTATCTTTCGCTTCTCTTTCAGATTAAAAATGATTATGAGATTATTTAGTATATTTAATATGAAACTAAAGAAGAAGAAAAACGTTTGTTGACAGCTTGAAATCTGACAAAGACAACTAAATTTTAAAAACAAATTTTAATCTATATATATATATATATCTGATAGAAGTAAAATTCTATGGTTCTGCCACTAACTATCTAGAAATGAAGCTTTACTATTTCCCATATTTATCTATGTATGTGTCATTGCAGTCCACTTCTAATTACCACGCAAGGAAATATGGAGTGAGGGCAGCCATGCCAGGATTTATTGGTAAAAAATTGTGTCCAGAACTTATTATTGTACCAACACACTTTGATAGATATACAGAGATCAGTAAGCAAGTAAGAGAAGTATTAGCTGAATATGATCCAAATTTCTCTCCAATGAGTTTAGATGAAGCCTATTTAGACATGACAGAGCATTTTGAGAAGCGATTTCATCTGTCGGAATATGAACGAACAGTAGTATGCAGAAAAACTGATGGTTGTAGTAAAACTGAATGTAATTGTGATTTAAACCTGAAATTGAAACCTTTATTATTGTATCATGAACTCAGTAGACATAACAGCTCTCCTTCAACAAATACTGCAGTTAAAACTGATCATAACAGTGAAAAACTGTCAACAACAATATGTCCTCTTTGTGGAAAACCTTATCCAGATTATCACCTTGTGACCTTTGGTATGTCACCTGATGATTCTGTGAATGAGATGAGAGCAAAAATAGAGCAGAAAACTGGTTTGACAGCAAGTGCAGGTGATTTGCATTAGTTTTAAGCGATAGATATTTTTTCAGGACATCAAATTCTGTAGGTTGAAGATAAAATTAATCTTTAAAAATGTGTTGTCTGTGATCAGAATATTTGGCAATATGTATTTAAAATCAGGATAAAATTTGATGATACAAATGTCAACATAAAAGCTTATTTTAGTACTAAGCTGTAAGGATTGTAAAAATATTCTAGAATTCTAAGTCAATCAATTAAAAGGCAGCAAAAAAAGTTCTTTTAGATTTATAAGCTTCTTGAAAATTGTTGCCAGCGTACTAACTAAGTTTGAATTTATGGATTGTATAAAAGGTGTAGATCACAAGCCTTTCAAGATGAAAATATTTACAAATTTTAAAGCTGTTGAAAATTTATTTGTTATCAACAAACTAGCTGAATATTGTGAACTTTGCTAGAATTAAAAGCCATTCCATTGAATTGCAGCAAAATAGGGACGATAAAAATTGATATTCCTGTGTTAATTTATATTAAATACAGTTTTATTGTCGAGCCTGCGACTTTTGTCGCAGAAAGCTCGACATAGGGATAGTGATCCGGCGGTGGCAGTGGCAGCGTTAGCTATATTTTTAAAAGCTTTATATTTTAGAAGGTGAAAGACCTGGATGCTTCATACTTTGTATATAGATGCCTCATGTTACGAAGTTTCCGTCAGTCACATGTCCAATGTCCTTGACCTCATTTTCATGGTTCAATGACTACTTGAAAAAAAAGTTAAGATTTTTTGAAACGTTAAATTCTCTCTTATTATAAGTAATAGGATAACTATATTTGGTATGTGCGTACCTTACAAGGTCCTCATGCCCATCAGACAGTTTTCACTTGACCTCGACCTCATTTCATGGATCAGTGAACAAGGTTAAGTTTTGGTGGTCAAGTCCATATCTCAGATACTATAAGCAATAGGTCTAGTATATTCGGTGTATGGAAGTACTGTAGGGTGTACATGTCCAGCTGGCAGGTGTCATCTGACCTTGACCTCATTTTCATGGTTCAGGGGTTATAGTTAAGTTTTTGTGTTTTGGTCTGTTTTTCTTATACTGTATGCAATAGGTCTACTATATTTGGTGTATGGAATGATTGTAAGGTGTACATGTCTAGCTGGCAGGTTTCATCTGACCTTGACCTGATTTTCATGGTTCAGTGGTCAAAGTAAAGTTTTTGAGTTTTGGTCTTTTTTTCTAATACTATATGCAATAGGTCAACTATATTTGGTATATAGAAATATTTTATGATCTATATGTCGGTCGCACAGGTTTCACTTGACCTCGACCTCATTTCATGGATCAGTGAACAAGGTTAAGTTTTGGTGGTCAAGTCCATATCTCAGATACTATAAGCAATAGGTCTAGTATATTCGGTGTATGGAAGGACTGTAAGGTGTACATGTCCAGCTGGCAGGTGTCATCTGACCTTGACCTCATTTTCATGGTTCAGGGGTTATAGTTAAGTCTTTGTGTTTTGGTCTGTTTTTCTTATACTGTATGCAATAGGTCTACTATATTTGGTGTATGGAATGATTGTTAGGTGTACATGTCTAGCTGGCAGGTTTCATCTGACCTTGACCTGATTTTCATGGTTCAGTGGTCAAAGTTAAGTTTTTGAGTTTTGGTCTTTTTTTCTAATACTATATGCAATAGGTCAACTATATTTGGTATATGGAAATATTTTATGATCTATATGTTGGTTGCACAGGTTTTATTTGACCTTGACCTCATTTTCACGGTTCATTGCTCAGTGTTAAGTTTTTGTGTTATGTTCTGTTTTTCTTAAACTATAAGCAATAGGTCAACTATATTTGTTGTATGGAAGAATTGTTAGCTGTACATGTCTGCCTGGCATGGTTCATCTGACCTTGACCTCATTTTCATGGTTCATTGATCAATGTTTAGTTTTTTGGTTAATGATAAGTTTATGTGACAGTTGTAATAAAGCTTTATATTTAGGACTATCAACATAATATCAATGATTAATAAAGAAGGCGAGACATTTCAGCGTGTGCACTCTTGTTCTGTATTGTATAGGTATTGCACCAAATACGATGTTGGCTAAAGTTTGTTCTGATAAAAACAAGCCAAATGGTCAGTATAGAATATTACCTGATAGAGACACAGTTATGGAATTTATTACAGATCTACCAACAAGGAAGGTAAATATAGATCATTTCTTATCAATATTTTGTATTATAAGCTCAATTGTGTAGATTTGGCAGATATTCTGTTAACCCATGTCCTTCTGTTAATCTTCTATCCATCAAATATGTTGTCATAAATCTCTCATTGATGATTTGAATGTTTGAATTTAATTGTACATTGCAATGTGAAGCAATCTTTACCCTTCAGTGTTCACAAGAACTTTTAGATTATTATACCCCACGCAATTTATAGCTTCGGGTATAATGTTTTTGACCCGTCTGTCTGTCTGTCCGTCCGTCAGTCCTGTTCTTGTCATTGCAACTCCTCTGAAAACACACAACAGAAGTTCATGAAACTTTGTAGATAATAAGGGCATACTATGTAGATGTGCATATTGACAGGAAATTATAGTTCAATTTTTATACGACCACAAAAATTGAAAAATTTTTGGTCGTATATTGGTATGACGTTGGCGTCGTCGTCGTCGTCGTCGTCGTCGTCGTCGTCGTCTGGCGTCGTCCGGCGTCGTCCGAAGACACATTGGTTTTCGCACTCTAACTTTAGTTTAAGTGAATGGATCTCCATGAAATTTTACCATAAGGTTCAATACCACGAAAGGAAGGTGGGGATTGATTTTGGGGGTTATGGTACCAACAGTTAAGGAATTAGGGGCCAAAAAGGGGCCAAAAATAAGCATTTTTGTAACTTCCAGACAATAACTTGTGTGTAAGTGTATGGATCTCTCTGACATTGTACCACAAGGTTCCATATCACAAAGGGAAGGCTGTAATTGATTTTGGGGGTAATTGCCTCAAAATTTTAGGAATTAGGGGCCAAAAAAGGGGCAAAAAACAAGCATTTTTCTAGTTTCATGACAATAACTTGTGTGTAAGTGTTTGGATATTTCTGAAATTGTACTACAAGGTTCCATATCACAAAGGGAAAGCTGGAATTGAGTTTGGGGGTAATTGCCCGAAACGTTTAGGAATTGGGGGCCAAAAATAAGCATTTTTCTAGTTTCCAGACAATAACTTGTGTTCAAGTGTATGGATCTCTCTGAAATTGTACTGCAAGGTACCATACCACACAGGGAAGGCTGGGATTGAGTTTGGGGTGATGAATCATAAGGGGGTTCAAAAAATTTGGGGGGGGGGATTTTTTTTTTTCTTTTTTTTTCTTTTTTTCCTTTTTTTTTTCTTTTAAAATTTTCCATTTTAAGTTGGTTATTTCTGATTGATATTTAAAAGCAAATAATAATGATATGGTAGGAGATACACACCAAACAGGATGTGTAAATTATTATATAATAAGTATTGTGCAATAGCAAGAAATTTTCAATTGCACAGTATTGCACAATTGCAAGAAATCTTCAATTGCACAGTATTGCGCAATAGCAAGAAATCTTCAATTGCACAGTATTGCGCAATAGCAAGAAATATCCAATAGCACAATATTGCGCAATAGCAAGAAATTGTCAATTGTACAGTATTGCACAATAGCAAGAAATATTCAATTGCACAGTATTGTGCAAAAGAAGATACTTCGTATAAATTGCTTATTTCTTGATCAATTTCAATGGGGTTTTATTCTTGAATTCTTGGGGTTCTTTAATATGCTGAATCTAACCGTGTATTAAGTTTTTGGATTTTGGGCCCCGTTTTTAAATTGGTCCACATTGAGGTCCAAAGGGTCCAAAATTTAACTTTGTTTGATTTCATCAAAAATTGAATTATTGGGGTTCTTTGATATGCCGAATCTAACCGTGTATTTTGATTCTTAATTTTTGGTTCCGTTTTCAAATTGGTCTACATTAAGGTCAAAAGGGTCCAAAATTAAACTAAGTTTGATTTTAACAAAAATTGAATTTTTAGGGTACTTTGATATGCTGAATCTAAACATGTATTTAGATTTTTGATTATGGGCCCAGTTTTCAAGTTGGTCCAAATCGGGGTCCAAAATTAAACTTTGTTTGATTTCAACAAAAATTGAATATATGGGGTTCTTTGATATGCTGAATCTAACCATGTATTTAGATTTTTGATTTTTGGGCCCCGTTATCAACTTTGTCCACATTGAGGTCAAAAGGGTCCAAAATTAAACTTTGTTTGATTTCATCAAAAATTGAATTCTTGGGGTTCTTTGATATGCTGAATCTAACCATGTATTTAGATTTTTTATTTGTGGACCCGCTATCAAATTGGTTCATATTGAGGTCAAAAGGGTCCAAAATTAAACTTTGTTTGATTTCATCAAAAATTGAATTATTGGGGTTCTTTGATATGCCAAATCTAACCGTGTATTTAGATTTTTAATTTTGGGTCCCGTTTTTAAATTAGTCTACATTAAGGTCCAAAGGGTCCAAAATTAAACTTAGTTTGATTTTAACAAAAATTGAATTCTTGGGGTTCTTTGATATGCTGAATCTAAACATGTGTTTAGATTTTTGATTATGGGCCCAGTTTTCAAGTTTGTCCAAGTTGGGGTCCAAAATTAAACTTTGTTTGATTTCAACAAAAATTGAATATATGGGGTTCTTTGATATGCTGAATCTAAACATGTATTTAGATTTTAGATTTTTGGCCCAGTTTTCAAGTTGGTCCAAATTGGGGTCCAAAATTAAACTTTGTTTGATTTCAACAAAAATTGAATATATGGGGTTCTTTGATATGCTGAATCTTACCATGTATTTAGATTTTTTATTTGTGGACCCGCTATCAAATTGGTTCATATTGAGGTCAAAAGGGTCCAAAATTAAACTTTGTTTGATTTCATCAAAAATTTAATTATTGGGGTTCTTTGATATGCCAAATCTAACCGTGTATTTAGATTTTAAATTTTGGGTCCCATTTTTTAAATTGGTCGATCTACATTAAGGTCCAAAGGGTCCAAAATTAAACTTAGTTTGATTTTAACAAAAATTGAATTTTTGGGGTTCTTTGATATGCTGAATCTAAACATGTGTTAAGATTTTTGATTATGGGACCAGTTTTCAAGTTGGTCCAAGTTGGGGTCCAAAATTAAACTTTGTTTGATTTCAACAAAAATTGAATATATGGGGTTCTTTGATATGCTGAATCTAAACATGTATTTAGATTTTAGATTTTTGGCCCAGTTTTCAAGTTGGTCCAAATTGGGGTCCAAAATTAAACTTTGTTTGATTTCATCAAAAATTGAATTATTGGGGTTCTTTGATATGCCAAATCTAACCGTGTTTTTAGATTTTTAATTTTGGGTCCCGTTTTTTAAATTGGTCTACATTAAGGTCCAAAGGGTCCAAAATTAAACTTAGTTTGATTTTAACAAAAATTGAATTCTTGGGGTACTTTGATATGCTGAATCTAAACATGTGTTTAGATTTTTTATTATGGGACCAGTTTTCAAGTTTGTCCAAGTTGGGGTCCAAAATTAAACTTTGTTTGATTTCAACAAAAATTGAATATATAGGGTTCTTTGATATGCTGAATCTAACCATGTATTTTGATTTTGGACATTGGACCATAATAGGTAAATTAAAAAAATTGAAGTTCTTAGACAACATTCTTTCTGTGTCAGAAACCTATGCTGTGTCAAATATTTAATCACAATCCAAATTCAGAGCTGTATCAAGCTTGAATGTTGTGTCCATACTTGCCCCAACTGTTCAGGGTTCGACCTCTGCGGTCGTATCAAGCTGCGCCCAGCGAAGCATTTTATTTTTCTAGGAGTTATGCCCCTTTGCACTTATTGGCCTCAATATACTACTGCACAGTTTGTCATCGCAACTCCTCTGAAACCACACAACAGAATTTCATGAAACTTTGTTGATAATAAGGACATACTATGTAGACGTGTATATCGACAGGAAATTATGATTCAATTTTTTTTCTAGGAGTTATGCCCCTTTGCACTTATTGGCCTCAATATACTGCTGCATCAGTTTGTCATCGCAAGTCCTCTGAAACTACACAACAGAATTTCATGAAACTTTGTAGATTATAAGGACATAATATGTAAATGTGCATATCCACAAGAAATTTTTATCAGTTGACTTTTGTTGGAGTTATGAGTCTTTGAACTTAGGAATCTGGTGAGATTTTGTTTACCCGGTGACAATGTGGGGGCGTGGGGTATGTGGCATGCTCACTAAGGTTCTTTAATTTACTATGCTTTATACTAATTTCATGGTTGCAGATTAGTACAAGGGTTTAGTGTGTAGTGAGTTTTCATGGCTCAGGTTCACATGGTTTCCTGAATGACAGTAAAAGAGCTTCTGTTAGTTGATATGATTTTAACTTTGTAGATGAATTAGAGATCTGTCTAGTGATAAGAAAAACACATTTTTGACAAAGACAAATTTTATTCAAATAGTTTTGTATGTGTTAAGTATATCATTTATAATATTGGAATGTTTTAATTTCAGATTAGCAGTATTGGTAAATAAGTGAACCCATATTGGATGCCCTTTGTTTCTATGCATTTTAAGATTAGCTATATATGGAGCTTAGTGGTCTAAGTAGTTCTTTGACAGTGACCACTAGCCTGTCAACTCTGAGGTTGTGAATTTGAACCTAGTCATTGCAATTATGGTTCTACTCCAATGTTAATTGATTAGTATTGCCAGTTTTTTTCTGCCAAAAGTCATAGTTCTCTCCAGGTACTCTGGCTTCTTCCACCAATTAAAAAAAAAACTGGCCCCTATGAAATAGCCTAGAGTATTGAAAGTGGTGTTTAACACCAACAATCAATCAATTAGATTAGCTGTATTGGTAAAGCTAGTGAGACCATACTGGATGACATTGTTTTATCTGTATTTTAAGATCAGCTGTATTTGTTATGTTTATGCTTGTGGTTTCCTTTTATTTTCAGATATTATTATAGAGCTATTGGGAAAGTGTGTGAGACAATGCTGGATCCAATTTATTTTTTTGATAATTTCAAATAGTGTTATTGGTTTTTATATTTTTATAAACAATGGTATTAGTCAGGTGAGTGAGAACATGTTGGATATTAAATGATGAAGTTTTCTTTAAATTTTCAGATTAGTGGTATTGGTAAAGTGAGTGAGACAATGTTAAATGCCCTAGGTGTTTACACGTGTAAAGATTTGTATGAGCAGAGGGCACTGTTATATCACTTGTACTCGCCCATATCATTTAACTACTTCATGAGAATATGTCTTGGTATAGGCTCTACATTTGTTGAGAGGTAATTTTAATTTTGCAAAAAGTCACAATAAATTGTTGCTTTGCTAGACTTTTCCATACTCCAAAGTCCTAGTTGTTTAATTCAGAATTGTCCTAACTATCAGTAATTTCCCCTATTGTCCAGGTAGGGTTACAGTTCTTGTTATCTAGCACATTGAATATCTGACTAAAATTTTAATTTAAACAAATGTTTTATTAGATGAACTTATTGTTTTGTCCAAGTACCGTAGATGGTCGAATAGAAAAGAGAAATAAAAGTTAATATAAAAATATAACTCCAGACTTCAGTTGTATTGTTGAACCATGTGTGTAGTGTTGTGATGGAGTGTTTGCCACAAGTATGGGAAATATTGCGTCAAATCGCTGCCAGAATCAAACCAAAGACTTCAAAATTGTTATTACTGCCTCTCCACTCACTATGCAGCAGCAATGAGTAAGAGCAAAGGCTGGTCAACTTAAGAGTCTGAATGTTTCCAGATAGGATTACAGTTCTTTTTGATTGCTGCCTTTTGAGGTATCACATTAAATATCAGACTGAACAATTTTAAATAAAATGTTTTATTTGTTTCAGGGACAGTGAAAGAAAAAGCATCAGTACTGAAAGGTTAGTACACATTACTTGCAAAGCATGAACACTTAATTATGATATTGTTTAATTAGCTAAGGTGGTTGAATGGTCTGTGCGGATGAAATCTACATATCACTTGATGTCTCTTTCATGTATACTCCACCCATCCTTCTACTGTAAATTCAAAAATTAATAGGTGAATTTATTATACCCCCGCTTTAAAAAAGTAGGGGTATACTGTTTTACCTCTGTCTGTCCATCCGTCCGTCCGCCCATCTGTCAGTCCATCCATCAATATGTCAGTCCGTCCGTCCGTCCCATGAATATTTTCCGTTGCATCTTTCTCAGGAACTACATTACAAGGATTTCTGAAATTTGGTTTCAGGGTTTACTTTTGACAGCTATACTGTGTGATGCGTTTTCAGATTCATCACTCAACAACTTCCTGTTTACCTTATACTTTTAGTGGGCGGGGGTATCATTAGTGAGCATTAGCTCACAGGGTGTGTTCCCATTTCGCCTTAGCTGTGAATTCCAGGTAAAAAAGGTAAAAAAAAATACTAAGGCGATATGGGAGTTGAACTAAGGCGAAATGTGAATTTAGATAAAAAATTTAAATAAACAAATTGAACCTCTGTGTTTTTATAACAATTTAAACAACATGTAATTTAGAAAGTGTTTCTCTTGAATTATTATTTTTATATTCATTTATTAAAAGTGACAATTTTTATGATTTCAAAAGTTGTGAAATCAGAAAAAATCTTCAATAAAAACATTAGTCAGTACGAAAGTTGCTTCTCTTGTGTTTAATTTAATAAAAGTTGCAATTTTATGAATTTTATGCAATTAGAAAACTTTACATTATGCAACACAAAAAGTTAAAAAGAACAACAAAAATAAACTGTTTTCCCACAGACTTGTTAGCATATATATTAAACAAAAACTTTAATAAAAAAATAAAATAATAAAAAAATCTTTAAAATTGTGTTAATGTGCATCCAGAAATGCAGTTGCTCATGTCTTTCCAAACGCAGAACTCAAGGGTTGTTTGTTGCACTACGCAAAAGCCATATGGAAAAAGACACAAGAATATGGGCTTCAAACTCAATACAAAGATGTCCCGGATGTCAACAAACTCGTCCGTCGTGCAGCAGCCTTACCATTACTGCCCTTAGATCGTTTGGTTACAAGCCTTGGAAAACACACCACAGACAGATGCTTGCACCAAATTAACCGACTATGTAATTCTGACATGGATAGAGGGCAGATACCCACAACCAACCTGGAACCACCACCAAAATAGAAGGACCCAGGATAAATAATCATTTAAAGGGCTGGCATAACAAGCTGAAAAAGAGGGTCAAAACAGCACATCCAAACATATTTGAAATTATCAATGTGTTCAAGAAAGAGCAAGCAGCTAACGAGGTAAAGAAAGTACAGTATGCAGCAGGTGGCAAGATGAGGGGAAAAGCTAAAAAGTATAGAGAAGTAGAAGAAAGATTCACCACTTTGAAGGAAAACCTACATAATGGTACAACTGACTATATTCAGTATGGTGATGCAGCATCCTACATCCTTAAACTTGGAAACTAAATAAATTTTGAACATTCAAATGTGTACATCAGTGCCTTGTTTTTCACAATATGAACTATCATATATAGTACTATTTATTTATGTTTATGGAAATAATTCTTATGTTTTATGTATCAGTGCTTTTTTCTCATGCTATTATTTATTACATGTACATTTTCTCTATTAGTATGCTAATCTAAAATTGTGTATGCTTGTAATTCAGTGCTGATTCAGAAATAAAATATTTGTTATGATTGTGTTATATTTGTCTTTATTTATTCATTAAAATATGAAATATTCTGTATCCTATTTGTCATCTCTAATAAGACTTTATTTACAAAATATATCGCATAAGTAAAAAAATACATATTCAGAAAAAGAAGTGCAACTATGAAAAAGAATTATTTAAAAAGTGGGACAATCAGGTAGACACAAAAAATAAAAAAAAAAACATCTTTTAAAAAGTATTTCATGGCAGAATTTGGCATCAAAATAACAAATATCAACTAATTGCAATACAAACAAAAAATAACTTAATTACATTGTTTACACAAGCTCCCATTTCGCCTTAGTTAATTCTTTTTTACCTGAAAATTTGTACTAAGGCGAACTGGGATTAATTTTATATAATGATTTTGACAGCTAAGGCGAAATGAGAATAAGCCGCTCACAGATTCACTCGTTATTATTGCAAATCACTGGGGGGGGGGGGGGGGGGGGGGGAATGTGGGATTTAATTAATGTAATTGCAAAAACTTGTGAAAGAAAATATCTCTGAATTTATTAATGTGAGATTTTATTGTTGGGAACCTGATACTGTTGCATTTTTTCACATTTATTAAAACATCACAATAACTTCTGTATTTACAGTATTAAACTACCTACTGTTCCTTTGAATAAATGTCAGAGCATGCCTTGAGATGGTTGCCTGTTGTTACATGCATATATCTTCATTTCCAGTTCTTTATTTCTTGTTCTCCGGGTAATATCATTGTTCAAGTAAACAGTTTATCAATTACATCAGAATCAAAGTATTATTTTAGAGTTTTACATAAACTCAGTAAACCAGTTGAGTTATATAGTAAATCAGCATTATTATTTTTACAGAACATTCAATGAGATTAGTAAACCAGTAGAGTTATATGCTAAATGTGAAGAACTGAGTGAAGCATTGTCTGAAGATTTAAAAGATGAAGAGTTAAAGGTCAATTCATAGTTATTTGTTAACATAGCTGAATAAAAGAAGATATTGGGTTAACTTCAATAAGACAGCAACTAAAAAACATGAGGTAAACAGAACAGATACCAGTCTTCAAAATCTGCAATCGCCTAGATCAGTGGGAATTAGATATTACCAAAAACATGGCGCAAATATATAAATTTTGGAAAAAGTATTTAAAAAAACAAGAGACCATTCAACCATTGACTGGGTACCTTACTTTTGACAAGCATGTTTTTTAAATGTTTGGGGTATTAACAATGTTTTATAAAACAGTCTTATTTGCCAGGCTTTTTAAAAAAAGGCAATTAAAAATGAAAGGCATTGCATCACAAACAAATGAACTTGGCAATGAAATCAGAGGAAGCAGCTTTGACAAATGATCATAATCAACTAAATATTCTTGACACTTGGGTTTTAAATCAATTATGTGAGAACTCTGTCCTCTGCCTTGAAAAAAAAACATTTTATTCTATTAATTTTTAGGGTAAAACAGTTTCTATAAAGATAAAAACAGTTGAATTTGAAGTGAAGACAAGAGCACACACTTTGAAAGACTACACTAGTGACAGTGATTTAATTTATGCTGCAGCAAAAGAATTACTGAGGGTTGAAATACAGGCTGTAGCACCTAACCCTCTTAGGCTTAGACTTATGGGTAACATATATTATTTATAGAGAACAAATACAATATGTAGCATCTAAACCTCTCAGGCTTAGATTTTTTATTAGTATACATGTATTGATCTGTTGAAAGAGTAGAAATATGAAGTATAGTACTTAAGCCCCTCAGACTTATAATAGTTATAGAGTAGAAATATAGCCTAACTACCTTTAAGACAAACTTTTGTATGATATATTTATGGAATGTTGCAAAAACATCTTTTAAATCTCTTAGACAAGGACTTTCATTTTTTTATCATGTTTATTGAAATAGAGTCTGCAGTCTAAAGTTTTAAGTGGATCATCACTATGTATATCTTCAGATAGAATGTTCTTATACTTTGCCAAAATGTAGATTTTACCATGCTTTTTTTTTCATAATAAGAAATGTGGGTCACCATGCTATTTTTCAAGTTATAAGTTATACAAATTGCCCAATTTTGCACATATTATTCATGGCACTTCTGTTCATTATTTGAATTGAACTGTCTGTGGATAGGAGCTTGATGTTTTTATATCATTTTGGGGAAAATTAAACGATTGCTGTACAAGTTAACACCCCCATGTATAATACCAAACATAATAATTCACACATTTGTTTTGATCTTTTATATTTTATATAGATAAATATGACCTTAGGCTTTGTGTTGTACCCTAACACTATTAATAGAGATTGTCTTATTTACTAATTAAAATGATCATTTTAATAGGAGTTAGAATGTCAAGTTTGTTACATCAAAACCTGTGTAAAAAGAAGCAGAATACAATTACTGGATTTATCAAACGTATGGGAGCAGTCAAACAGAAACAACAGGAATACAGTGACAGTGCTATGTCTGAAAGTGAAAGTGAAAGTAAAAATGCAGAGAGCACTGTGTATCAGGAACAAACCTTAAAAAAGTCACATGTTTGTATGGTCACAGAACAAAATTTGGAAAGGTCACATGACTGTTTTTCCACAGGAGTTAAAAATGTTGAAATACCTGTCAAAGATGAGTCATCAGATGGTGAACAAAATGATGAAAGACATGTAGATTTTGATATAAGTATGATAAAGTGCACCAATGAGAAAGTTTCAGATGTCATAAAAAGGGATGCCATGCCTCATCAAACAAAATCTCACAGGGAAGATATCAAATTACAGGAAACTAGTATATTAATTCAAGGAATTAGGGAAGACATTGCAAATGTTAAAGAAAAAGAATTGAAAAATAGCATTGGTGAAAGTAAAGACTTGAGTAATGAGAGCTGTAATAATCAGGATTGTACAATTTCTACAAATACTGCATTGGACAGTTATGTTTGTCCTGTGTGTCAGGATTGTATTGAATGTAAAGACCTTACAATGTTTAATCAACACATTGATGTCTGCTTGAACAAAAAAGTTGTAAAGGATTATTCAAAAATTGCAAATGACGAGGACAGATCTTTTAAGAAATTCTTCTCCCCAAAAAAGAAATCTAAATCTTTGCCAAAAGCTAAAGCCAAGAAAAATACAGTTCAATTTACTCCAATTTCATCGTCTTTAGTATCACAGTTTTGCAAACAAAATATTGAAAAAAGTTATGAAACTTCAAAAGAAGAGAAAGAATTGAAAAATTCTGAAGGATTGATTGTTGACATTGATTCTGATTCTGAAAGCAATTCAGAAAAATCTATTTCAGTTAAAAAATCAAAAACTGTCAGTGTCAGCAACAAAACTAAAGGAAAACAACTAAAGAAAGACAGCACTCCATCTAGAACTGGCAGTCCTAACAAAGAAAATAAAGGGAAAAGTTCAGAAATAAACCAAAGTCTCTCCATTCAAGGTTCATTCCAAGATTGTTGTGATGGACCATATTTGCCATCTGGAGATGCAGACTCAATGTTGTCTGTTAAATTGAGCAATTCTAAATCAACCAATGATGAGATGGAGAACTTAAATTCATCTAAGTATTTGATATGTCCTGTATGTTTTATGGAACAGAAAGGCAGTGATTTGGATATTTTCAATGAACATGTGGATACATGTTTATCTAAAGATGAGATTTCGAAAATTGTTAAAAGTGAGAACAGCGTCCTTTCAAAACCACAGAAAAGTGAGAAAAAAATAATGTCAAAACCACAAAAAAGGTATGTGTTAAGGGAACAGAAAAAATTACCCATTAAATGAGTACCAATAGAAATGTTAACCATTTTTTAAATGAAACAGAAAAGAAAAACTTAAATATGTCACTCTTCTTTTGTTTTATCAAAGTTGTGTTTTAATTCCTACACCCTACAACATATAGAATAAAATCCTTGATGTCACAATTGAAATTCCTGCAAAACAGGAGGCAAAAATGGGGGAAACACATTTTCTGAAACATTTCCACAGATTTTAAAATGTAAATACAGTAAACATACTTTGTTATGTATATATTTATAACTACATAATGAAAGTTAACAACAATAGTAACAGTATTCAGCAACTACTCTAGGTACAATATCTTACACCTTATTATTTTACAGGATTCCAAACAATACAATACTCACAGCTTTAGCCATAAACACAATGAATGTAAATTGTCTGTGTACAGATGCATAGTTTGTCTTTTTGCTTGTTTCTTTGTATTTGAGAGGATGTATGTAGGATTGACCCTGCTATCTGATCCATCCCAGTTATTTTTTTCATTTTTTTGATAAAAAATGATTAAATTAAAGTCAGCCATATGAAAATATTTTTAAAAAATTAATGTTAGGCCAAAAAAATTAATACATGTGTTTCTGATAACCCTGCCTACCCTAACACTTTTTATGCCATTTTGGAACAAGCACTGTTAAAGTCAGACTGATTCCCTAGTAGTAACCAGCTAAAAAATGTTTGTAAAATAAAATGATATTGCCTACCTACCCTATTTTTTTTCAGCACGTTAGCGGAAACACATGTATTATTTTTTTTGGCCGTATATATAATAGCCTTTAAAAAATGTTTATTGACTAAATGTCGCCAAATTAAAAAAAAAAGCACCATTTCTGGCATGCAATATTGAAATTCAATTAATTTTGAAACAATGACATGTTATTTTATTTACATAGATTAGTGATGTTCATGTAAAGGCCATATTAAAAAATCCTTGATTCTCACCCCTTCTTCTATTTTTTGCAAAAGTTGGATGAGAATCAATGAATTATTTTTTTTATAATACTCTAATCAGAAAAATGGTGATTTTATGAAAGCAAGTCATTGTTGATCCTTAATTAGATTACAAATTTTAAAAAACACAAAATAAAACTTCCCCTAGAAACAGAAAATTTATGTCAAACTACATATGAAATGAAGAGTTTAATCAATACGATTGAGGAAGGTTTTAAAAGTGATAATATTTGATAATGACAATCAGCATGATCATTCTGCAAATCAGTATACCTCTGACAACCAATAAACAAATATATATGTCAAGCTGGTATGGTTATAAATAAAATCTCAACATAACTGAGAGAAAGAAACATCTTTATATTCTAATATGTTTTCACATTATGTAATAATTCAAATCCTTTTTTCAGAACCTTGGATTCACCTTCAGGAAAGCAAGGAAATAAAAGGCAAAGGACCAAAAATGACATTCGAACCATTGAGTCTTTCTTTAAATCTTAATCATTCCATTAATATATTGCTTTCATTCTACAGTGCATTATTGTAATAAGATTTATAGAACATATATTTTGTTTTCAAAAATAGTACATGTACATGTACCAATAAAATCAGTCTTTTTTTTTTCTTTTTTTTCCTGAACTCAAGATGAACAGACTGGTTTTCTTTTATACAGGATAAAAAATATTGGGATAGTATGAATAAAAGGAAATGTTAGGCATACATCAATGAGACATCTACCCCAACAACAAAAATAACCAAAAGACATCTAGAGGGTAACATAGTCTTCAAAAATAGACAGGTCTTTATACAGTATGTGAAAAACTAAATTGTCTAGAGTATAAAAGTTGTGAATAAATCTAACAGAAAACCATCAACACAGAAATCTATAAATAACAAAACACATTAAGATATGACATAAGACAACCACTAATGAGTTTAGTAGAGATCCATGGGTCATGCTTCCTCTGACGAGGTTAGTAGAGATCCATGGGTCATGGTTCCACTGACAAGGTTAGTAGAGATCCATGGGTCATGGTTCCACTGACGAGGTTAGCAGAGATCCATGGGTCATGGTTCCACTGACAAGGTTAGCAGAGATCCATGGGTCATGTTTCCACTGACGAGGTTAACAGAGATCCATGGGTCATGTTTCCACTGACAAGGTTAGCAAAGATCCATGGGTCATGGTTCCACTGACGAGGTTAGCAGAGATCCATGGGTCATGGGTGGGTTTTCTACCATAAGGAAACACTGATATGATATAGCAGGACTATCTCCTCCAACTCTTAGCAAAATGTAAATAAATACTCTTCATAGTATCTTTAAATTGTTCCAAGAATGGCTAGATATTTGTGAAATGAAGCTTAACTTTCAATATCTTAAAAGACTTCATATTATTATTAATGTAAAAAAAAGGGGGGTAGATGATACCAAGGGGGCAATTAAAAACCATAAGGTAAACAAGAAAAACATGGAACACCATTGTTAAAAAAAAAAAAGAACAGACAAATAATAGTTCTTAAAACACAACAGAGAAAACTAAAGATTAAGCATCACACAACCAAAAACCAGACGGACAATTCAGATTTTCCAGACATTTAAGAAGTTCTTGCACAACCTAGTAGCACCATTCATGTTGCTGATGGCAAGTAAAATTCTGTCTAAAAATTAATTATTACCCTCATTGTTTGAATATAACAAAAAATTGTATAAATGGGTAGAAGGCAAGGCTTTGCCCAGCATTTCTATCCTGTTTTGCACTGTATACAGTCTGATAAGGTCATTGAGGTTACAAAGCTATCTGTTTATTTAAACAACTTATTCTCATGTTACTTTAAAAGCCAAGATCTTTTCCTTGCTCTATGATCATTCAATAGAACTTTACCATAAGGAGTATGACATATGTGAGAATAGAGGAGGAGTTGTTTACACCTACAGGTTATACAGAACTTTTTTTAGAGAGTTAAAAATTTCTCATTTATTAGATTTTGGCTTGTCTGTCCATAGGCCGTTTTGAGAACTGCTCAATAGAATGAAACAGTTTGACATTTGTATAACTATTGTGAACTTTGGAAATTGAAGGTTAATATAAAAGCAAAATAAAAACAAATATGGAGCAAAGATCAACGGTTTACATTGAAACCCTATAAAATTTAACAATTTGCCTTACTGATGTGAAATGAAAACAAACCACTCAGAAATGTACCTTTAACAGTACTTACCATGTGTTGCTAAGTGGTCCGGATGAAAAGTCTTATATCGCTTTAAGGAGCCAAAAAAAGAGGTCTAATTGTTCCAAGTTTCAAAGATCTCAAGAACAATTGGACAATTGGAAACCAAACTTGTCTTAAGTATATGTTCCATATGTTACTACTTTGGTTCCAGTGAGAAACCTGCATTTGCTATTTGGGGAAAAAAAATATATAGTCCATGTTACCCCAACTCTTAACTTTCATTAAGGAAGTGAGACAACTGCATCACCAAATATTTACCAAGACAACATACTACTCATGAGAGAAGGAAAAAGAGAGATAAAATATATTTCATAGTAAAGGGTGAAGACAATAACCAAGGTAAATACAAATGTCTTGCTTTTAGTAACAGACAAATTAATTTAAAACAAGAGGTTAGAACTATGAAACTACACGATGCTACGTTTTGTGGCTGTGTTTACGAACAGAATGGCTGCATTGCTAAGAAAACTGAACCAATTGTGTTCCTCTTCCAATCGACATGTTCCTTTATTCATATGAGACAGACTTAATCCTGATATAATCTATTCATGCTTCTTGGCAAAACCCCTAGAAGGTTGAGCGCTCACAAACATGTTTAACCCCGCCACACTCTGTGCCTGTCCTAATTCAGGAGCCTGTAGTTCAGTGGTTGTCGTTGTTCATTTCTGTCATATTTATTTTTGTAATATGTTTTGTTATGAATAAGGCTGTTAGTTTTTATACAACCGCAAACAAATTTTTGTGGTCGTATATTGGTATGACGTTGGCGTCGTCGTCGTCGTCGTCCGAAGACACATTAGTTTTCGCACTCTAACTTTAGTTTAAGTGAATGGATCTCAATGAAATTTTACCATAAGGTTCAATACCACAAAAGGTATTTTTAAATTGGTTATTTCTGATTTATATATAAAAGCAAATAATAATGATATGGTTTGAATAGGTAAATTAAAAAATTTTAAGTTCTTAGACCACTTTCATTCTGTGTGAGAAACCTATGCTGTGTCAAATATTTAATTACAATCCAAATTCAGTGCTGTATCAAGCTTGAATGTTGTGTCCATACTTGCCCCAACTGGTCAGGGTTCGACCTCTGCGGTCGTATCAAGCTGCGCCCCAGCGGAGCATTTTATTGTCGTTTGCATTGTTATACATTTTTCATGTGGGTGACTTTTATAGCAGAATAATGTATAGGTTTTTCTCATTGTTGAAGACCGTATGGTGGCCTATAATTGCTTACATTCACTTTAATTTGAACTCTGGTGGATAGTTGTCTCATTGACAATCATTCTACATTTCCTTATTTTCATAACAAGACAGTTGATCTTAAACTCTTATATTACCAAATCTGTACAAAACTTTTTAGAGTTGACCAGAATTCTGTAAGCTATTTTTTGTCGAGCCTGCGACTTTTGTCGCAGAAAGCTCGACATAGGGATAGCGATCCGGCGGCGGCGGCGGCGGCGTTAGCTAACTTTTTAAAAGCTTTATATTTTAGAAGATGGAAGACCTGGATGCTTCATACTTTGTATATGGATGCCTCATGTTACGAAGTTTCCGTCAGTCACATGTCCAATGTCCTTGACCTCATTTTGATGGTTCAGTGACTACTTGAAAAAAAAGTTCAGATTTTTTGTAATGTTAAATTCTCTCTTATTATAAGTAATAGGATAACTATATTTGGTATGTGCGTACCTTGCAAGGTCCTCATGCCCGTCAGACAGTTTTCACTTGACCTCGACCTCATTTCATGGATCAGTGAACAAGGTTAAGTTTTCGTGGTCAAGTCCATATCTCAGATATTATAAGCAATAGGTCTAGTATATTCGGTGTATGGAAGGACTGTAAGGTGTACATGTCCAACTGGCAGGTGTCATCTGACCTTGACCTCATTTTCATGGTTCAGTGGTTATAGTTAAGTTTTTGTGTTTTGGTCTGTTTTTCTTATACTGTATGCAATAGGTCTACTATATTTGGTGTATGGAATGATTGTAAGGTGTACATGTCTAGCTGGCAGGTGTCATCTGACCTTGACCTCATTTTCATGGTTCAGTGGTCAAAGTTAAGTTTTTGAGTTTTGGTCTTTCTTTCTAATACTGCATGCAATAGGTCAGCTATATTTGGTGTATGGAATGATTGTAAGGTGTACATGTCTAGCTGGCAGGTGTCATCTTACCTTGACCTCATTTTCATGGTTCAGTGGTCAAAGTTAAGTTTTTGAGTTTTGGTCTTTTTTTCTAATACTATATGCAATAGTTCAACTATATTTGGTGTATGGAAATATTTTATGATCTATATGTCAGTCACGCAGGTTTTATTTGACCTTGACCTCATTTTCAAGGTTCATTGCTCAGTGTTAAGTTTTTGTGTTTTCGTCTGTTTTTCTTAAACTATAAGCAATAGGTCAACTATATTTGTTGTATGGAAGAATTGTTAGCTGTACATGCCTGCCTAGCATGGTTCATCTGACCTTGACCTCATTTTCATGGTTCATTGGTCAATGTTTAGTTTACTTGGTTAATGTTAAGTTTATGTGACAGTTGTAATAAAGCTTTATATTTAGGACTATCAACATAATATCAATGATTAGTAAAGAAGGCGAGACATTTCAGCGTGTGCACTCTTGTTTATTTTTCATGTCTTAATTTAAAACTCGTGAATTAAAATTTTAACCAGCCTATCATTACATTTAATGTGCATTGAAAAAAAACATTATCATCAGTTTCACGATAAAAATGCCACGAATCTGAATTTTTCATAGAATAGAAACGTGTGCGAGTATGTAGCCAATCAAAAGTTCAGCAGTAAAACCCATGCAAACAGGGGGATGTTAGTTTGATCAGAGACATATAGTCTCTGGTTTGCTAATGTAGCATGTACGTTTTTTATACCCATACAGTATCCTAACATGTCCCCTTTTCCCGGTGGTAGTTTAAATCTTCCATCCGACATTCCAATCGACCAATTTTGCAAAGGCTTAATTTACTTCAATTTGTTCTCGTTATGAACACTGATGGAAGTATCTATCGTAGGCAATTCCTAAACAAGTAAGCTTATGATAGAGAATATCATATGTCTTTTTCAATAATACACCCGAATCAACCCGAGGCACCAATATAATCCGCAAGAGCTTTGCGTGATATTGCAAAAGCAATATCATATACCTCAAGTAGATTTTTTTCAAGTGACAAGACGTCATACAGATTATGGGCTTGACGGTGACAGATATCGATATCATCACGGATGGATGATACAGCCGGATTGTCATTGTTTGTGTTACACATACAATTTAGTGTATAAACTACTAGTATTTAATAAATGCATTTCAGTAAAAAGCTGAGTGTGAAATATGACTAGATCTATCATGTGTAAGCTTCCATTCATCAGTAGGGGCGGATCAAGGATTTTTGAAAGGAGGGCGTAATACCAGAAAACGTAATAGATTTCTTTGGACAATTTTATGCTCAAGAATGAAGTAAATCGTGAGAAACACGAGATTTAGAAAAAAAATTGCGATCAAGGGGGTATGCCCTCTACGCCCTATCCTTGTGGATCCGCCACGTGCACTGAGCTGTATACTTCAGAAGACCCTCAAGGAACAGTCCTCGTGTTAATACTGTTCCTACGGTCCATATTTAGATGATAGATGATCATATGACTTAGGAGATGAGGCATTATGCAGACGACTGTGTGTTCCGAGCTATAGGGAAATGAGCAACAACAAAGACTGATGGTGGCTACAAAACCATATAGACACCTCATGTACGCGGGCTGAAACTGTTGCGTGTTCAGCCTCTCAAATGCAACATGACCCGAAGTCGCAAAAAAAACACCACAAAACTTGAGTATACCTCGAAAAGAATAGAAGTTTGAGGATATATGTGTAACAAATCTTATAGAACCATTAAGTTGTTAAAACGATTTATTATATACTTAGTAGTAAATACATGTAAATTGTATATGTAATACGATCAATGGCAATCGTGCTGTATCAGCCATCCGTGATGATATCGATATCAGTCACGGTTGCAAAGGCTTTATCACACCCTTAATCGGTATGACGTCACGTCATCGACATCAGTCATCAAACCCCTAATATGTATGACGTCACGTCACATGAAAAAAACATCTACTTGAGATATATAATAAAGTGTATATGATATGGTTTTTTTTCAATATCACGCACCGTATCAACCCTCAACCCAAACTCCGAAACAGTGGTGACGTTGCTTCGCTAAACTAAAGTCAACGTAGCGTCAGTAAGGAGGACGTAACCGCTGTTTCGGAGTTTGCCCTCAACCAATATAATCCATCGAGCAGAGCTCTTGGGATTATATTGGTGTCTCGGGTTGATATGGATGTGATATTTTAAAAGCCATATAATATTCTCTATATATGTCGTCATGTCCTATGGAGGTAAAGATACAGGTGTAGAAGAGACTAACTTCGACCTGTCCTATATTTCTCGCACGGTATGGGACTCATCAAATTTATTTGGAGCTTCGGTGACCGAGTGGTCTAAGTAGTTTACTTAATGTATGACTAGCCTGTCAACACTGATGCGAGTTCGAACCCTTCACGAGGCAGGTGCGTTCGACTCCAATCTTAATTGAGTTGGATAGCAAGTTTTCCTGCCGAAGGTCGAAGCATGCATGGTTCTCTCCGGGAAATCCGGGGATCCGGCTTCCTCCACCAGTTATTAACAATCAACCAACCAATCAAATTTATTTATACAGAGCAAACTAGAAACGCTCAGAAAAGAGCAGTAAGCTTATATAACATCTTACTACGGTTACGAACAAGGCAGTATGCCTTCCATCCTAAACCATGCAGATCAAACTAGAAACCCTGAAAGAAAGACAAAACAAAACAGACTGATTTATTTTGTCACTGAAAGGCATACACAATTTAGTAACAATAAAAAAATCAGCAGAAATCTTTAACGACCACAAAGAACAACAAAAAACATGCATAGTCAACACTTTTTCTGAATTACAATCAAGACGGACACTTTTAAATTGAGCTTCCCACAAACACTGTGGTTTTCCGTATATCATCACATATGAAATTCACCGGAAAAATCAACTAACTTGTTCTCACTGAGAAATTGTAAGGTGGTCCCCAAGTTGTAAGCCGGTAAATCCATTAACCTTGACACACGCGCGATGTAGTTATGTCAAAAGACTTGACATCGTATTCAATCAAAACCGAAAATGACTGCCACAAATCAATAGAATTTATATATCAAAAAATTGTGCTTAATTTATATTTCAGTAAATATCAATTTTACCAATATATGTTATGGGGTGTTTGAAATTTCGAATTGTGGACTGATAAATTGGTACCATCTGGGACTATTATACTAACAAATATATGATGTCCTAGGTATCATTACGACCTTCCTTAAAGAAGTTAGAACACTTTTTGGGTTGCCACCAAATTCTACTTCCATAGTAGTTCGATAAATCGTCCGTTTTAATTTTTTTATTATTAGTTTTATGTTTGTTTTTGTGAACAAGAAGAAGATTGAGCGAAAGTCCGAGAGATTAGAATTTATAGACAGAATGACGGTAGTGTTGGTTCATTTGACAAACCTCCATCTCTGGCTCAAAACAGCAAAATATGACAATGATTTACTAATCAATAGGGCATGATTTCTATAATTTATAAGAATTAGATTCATAATTGACGCGGGTCCTCGTATCCATAAAATTTCATGAAAAAATCGGCACACTGGTAACCC
The DNA here is from genome assembly GCF_021869535.1 of Mytilus californianus. NCBI lineage: Eukaryota > Metazoa > Mollusca > Bivalvia > Mytilida > Mytilidae > Mytilus > Mytilus californianus. The sequence continues at coordinate 20,825,605 of NW_026262679.1, read as the reverse complement.
GCTTTTCGATATTTATAAGTGGAATTAAAGTCCGAGTCTCTGGTTTTGGCAGAGACATAACCCTTTTCGTGTTAAAAGAATATCTCCAAAACTATTTGTTTTATTTTTAAATCATTATTTTTTACCTTGCATATAGAATCTCTCAAGAAGAAATTACATAACTTCCAAACAAGGACCGAATTTGGCAATCAATTAAACGCATAACTTTGGGAAAGTTCAAAGCGCCGACGACCTTGCTTCGGAAGTTGATTGACTTCTTGTTTATTGCCTCCCCTGTCTTCTAATAAAGTAAATCACGTTGGCCTCTTGTTTATAGCTTCCCCTGCTCGCGAGAGGGCGCTTTGTAGACCACTTCCTTCATGACATCATTATGGCGTCTGATTAATCAAGTTACAACCCGTAACCACCTACGGCATATGAAGACCGGCTTAAAAAATAAGTTTTTGTTGGTTTTAAGAAAATGTCAGTTTCTACAGGAATAGTAGAAGAGAAATTAGACCTTCTCAGTTTAACAGACGATGAAGAGAACGAAGATTCGGACTACGAACCTGGCTTACCCGAGTTGCAGGGTGTTCTGTCAAAGTGGACAAACTATTTACATGGTTGGCAAGACCGTTATATTGTGCTAAAAGAAGGAACTTTAAGTTATTATAAATCTGAAAATGATACTGCATTTGGTTGTAGAGGTGCTGTCAGTCTGTCAAAGGCTAATGTCACGGTAGGTTAACAAACTTCATGATCACAAGACATGTTGTCATTTGGTTTGTTTACATGATGAATACATGGAAAAACTGAACTTTGACACAAATCAGATGCAAATCACTCATTAATACACATGATTCACAATTTGGGAAAGTAATGCACAGAGTATTCAGTTTGGTCCAATATGGGAAACGGTTTGAAATTGACATCCTAAATCAGCCACCTTTTGGAATCACACTTTCATTGACACTGGATAGTTGTTTTCAATATTGCATATGTATGTTTGTTCAGTAGATAAGTTTAAATATTTGTGATTTTGTGTGTAAAATAGTGGGTTTTTTTTACAACCTTCGTCACTAATAATAATTGTTGACAGTCAATTATTTCACAATCAAAACACTACATGTCTAAAGCTCAACCGAGCTGAGATGTTTAACCCCGCCGCATTTTTGCGCCTGTCCCAAGTCAGGAGCCTCTAGCCTTTGTTAGTCTTGTATTATTTTTAATTTTAGTTTCTTGTGTACAATTTGGAGTTTAGTATGGCGTTCATTATCACTGAACTAGTATATATATTTGTTTAGGGGCCAGCTGAAGGACGCCTCCGGGTGCGGGAATTTCTCGCTGCATTGAAGACCTGTTGGTGGCCTTCTGCTGTTGTCTGTTCTGTGGACGGGTTGTTGTCTCTTTGACACATTCCCCATTTCCATTCTCAATTTCATTATTTATTTATTTGTCTACTAGATGGGAAACCCTTTTATGGTATGCTTGTTACATGTAACATGTCCCAAGGATCACCACAGACAAATTTTCTAGGATGGAGCTTATAAAATAATTATTTGAACACTTGAAAAATATTTATAAATTTATCTCTTTTAATGCTCTAATATAGAAATACACATCTAATGTATGTGTACAAGGAATCCAGGTCTGTTCGCCCTGATTCATGTTTGCCCTAGTACCTGTTCGCCCTGGGTCCGTTTGCTTATACATGTACCTGTTCGCCCTGGGTCCGTTCGCTCTGATTTTTTATTCTATTTTGTTGTATTGTTGTATAATGCTTATTATTGGAAAAGAGTATGTTAAAATTTGTTGAAAATTTCACAGAATATTTATGTTGTATTGCTGCTACCAAATAACTATTTTCCTTTGATCTGTACTGTAGAGTACCATGCAGGAATACAAGATATTTAATATAAAACAACGGAAGACCATGTTATCTGCATGTATTTATCTTTATTGATAAATTTTAACAAATTTATAAAAATCATTAACAGTTATAACAAGATCCAATTCGAACCTAACATCACACACCAGTTATGTCCTTAATTTTTTTCTCTACACTATTATTTTAAAGAGCACATAATTATATAGTATATGTGTCAAATCGAACTTGAGATCAAAGAAGCCAAGCTGTGTGCGAAAAAAAATCCCATTTATGTCTTACAATTCGTACCACGTTGTTTTTACTCATTCCAAGCTGACTAGTAGTTTATTTTTAAGAAAAACTGTAACTTTCATTATTAATCCAACAGACAATTCATACAAAAATAAGTGAGCTCAAAGACATCATAATTATACCTAATCATCATTCTAAATTACAATCAATGGTCATTAAAATTAATTCCAATTAAAACAAATGTAAGAATAAAGCCCATTAATGCTCTAAAACAATGTTTTTTCATGAATTTCGAGAATATATATTTTCTTTAGTATTGATCATATAAATATCTGAATATGTTTATTAAACCTTAATACCACTATATTTATTAATTTTTTTTTAAAAGTAGGGCGAATGGACTGTATGGATGAAAGGACCCAGGGCGAACATGTAATCAGGGCCCAGGGACCCGATACCGTGTACAAGTACATGTGTCTTTATTTTATGACCAAAAAAAATAATTTGATAATATAGTCTAATGAATATATACAATAAACCATCAAGCAGACTAATGATTATTAATGAATATATACAATAAACCATCAAGCAGACTGATGATTATTAACTATTTCCAAAGTTTATTCTGAGATATTTAAAAGGGATGCAGCTGGAAATCCAAGGGTTGAGGATCACATTGCACGCTGCCCCATCCATAAATAACCTGTGGTGATCCCTGACCATTTTACAGTCATCATTGGGTTTTCACAATAAGGTACAATGTAGTTGGTAGTCCAGGAAAGATAAAAAGTTTAAGACATTAAAATTATTTACAAGTACTTTGTATAAATTTTTCATTTTTTGTTAGGGGGGAATATATATAAAATAATAAATAATTATGAAATTATAAAGCAAAATAAGTTTTTTTGATTTAAATAATAAATTGCCAGAAATTACATAAAAGGCATCAATTTTTCTGGACACCTGATTTTTTTATGTGATTTATCCCTCAGAATATGAAGTATTTCGGACGTCAGAGGGATCAGTCTAGCAACTTATTCATTTCTGGAAGAGCTGCTCACCAAATTTGATATTCAGACTCGAGTTCCGAGGGAGGACCCAATTTTCATTTATAAAAATACTAATAATTTGCAATTGTTGGTTAAAATAGTGGCTTTTGGTAAATGTTTAAAACTTTCAGTATTGTTTTAATTAAATTCTCACTGTACTTGTTTAACTGACTCTACTGTGCATGCATACATCATACTGGGTAGTGGGTATATGTTCATGTATATAATATAACATTAAATGTACATGTATATTGCTGTTGGAAACTGGACACATGTATACAGTTACTCTGTCACATTAATAATTCGTGTGTGATTATACATATTTAATGGACAGATAACAGATATTGGTGTCAATTTACATCAGCATTGTCAATTACAAGAAATTGATCACAGTAAATCCATCACCATAATAAAAATAATATATTGTTATTGAAAAAAGCAAAATTGTTAAAAATTTAAGGAATGTCCTGCTAAATTATATATATTAAGGTTAACAATTATTAAGAACCTTCAAAGATCCTGATGATTTTTACATGTTTATAGGTCATGTAGGTTGGAAATAATTATGATCAAAGAAATGCATAAAATTTATCAAGCAGTTTGATCATGTTATTTTAAAAAGGTTCTTTGTTGTTTATAGTATAATTCTCAGTGTGTTGATGTTTAAAAAAATTGTTCTACAGATATTATGCTTATCAGAAATTTTGAAAACATCAAGTAGCACCCGTCTGTCTGACTGTTTGGTTCTAGTACGCTCTGTGCTAAAGTCAAGGAAGATTGTTTACAACAGTGTCCTTTATAAATGTAATAAATGTATAGATTTACTCAAGTTCAGTTAACATGGTTAAGGTTAAAACAAATTTAGATCATTCTTTGATTTATATGTAAAACTAAATACCTAATGAATAAAACTATATATAAAATGGCACAAATTCATACCCACTTATAAAATATTCTTAGCAGTTCAGTAAGTTTCATCTTTAAAGACTTGATACACTTCATGACTTTATGTACATTTTGTATTTTAAATCAAATCCCAAGCAAATAAAAAAAAAACAACATTACAACATTATAATGTGAGTATTATTACACCTTGAGGGCATTAGCCCGAAGGGGTGTATTTTATTTAAACCAAGATATTATTGTCAATGCAGAATGATAGTTTTCAATAATTTTGGAGGGGGTCTTTCAGCGATTTGACCATATGTTATTGAAAAGCATGATATTGATAAATGCAGGGTATCCAATTTCATTAAACCACATCTTGGTGTACATTCAGTTAAGTAACATGAAGTACTATTATATAATCAAAATCTGAAAAGGTGTTAGTTTAAAGTATATCCAAATATAGGTTTTTCAAAAGAAGTCTTAACATTTACTTAATTATAATTTATAAATAAATTATATAGTTTTGTCTCATGCAGATAAAATAACAACATAAGTAAGTTTTAATGATAGGATACAAGTTAAATGTACATTGTTCAATTTCATTCTAATGTCATTGAACTTGAGGTTAACCTCTTATCATTACAGATGTTTTGTGTAGGAGATCTGAGTCACACTTTGATAAGCATTTTTTTTATCTCAATGATTTTGAATGTACATTGTAAAATACCTTATGTTTGATTCAATGATTGATGGAAAACTATGATAATATCTGTTGGATTTTCTTATGTTACATGTACAATGTACCTACACACATATTTTCTTCCTTTGATGATTTCGTAAATTCTGTCATCAAATTGATATGACTAAGTCACTTAAATTTTATGTTGACAAGGGCCTTTTATTCCCCATACATTAAATTTTTTAGCAATATTGACAAGTCAATCTTCTCAAAGTTTCTGAAAGTGAAAAGCCCATGTTGTGTCTTTGTGAGGTTTCAAAAGTTTGCCCCAACTTTATTTAATTTTGGCAGTATAAACAACAATGTCAAACTGTTTTGACTAAACATAAAATGCAAGGTTCAAAAACTTCTTTGTGGAAGATAACACTGACATTTATAGGAAAAAACTTTTAACAGATTAAAATGTTGTAAAATGTCAGCCACTCAACACAGTATGAGTCTTCGTACTTTTATTGCTCAATTGCCAAATAGTATTCATATTTTATATTTTAGGATATCTTTATGAAGAAAACTGAATAACCTGTGATCTTATGTTAATATACATGTACTTGATAAGTTATTTAATCTTGTACAAACATAAAATTAAATTTTATTCATTTAGAAATACATCTATACATACATGTATTTGATATAAATTTGTGTAGGAGTGTAGAAGGCAGTTTAGATCTCTGAAATTTAAAAAAAAATGTTTTTAGTATAAACTAGGTTGACTTATTTACATCATAAATTTCTTTCAAAAAAGTCTAGTGAATAATCACATTATACAAAATAAGTTTAGGTTTAATTAGGCTTTTCATCTTGAACAATAGTTACACCCCAGTTATATTGTTATACTTCATAGTTTCTATTTATGAAACAAGTGTAAATTGAATAGATCAATTGTTACGAATAACAATGGATTTTGACCACAGGGTGTGACGAGTGGGGTTTCTGGAAACCCCTGCTTCTACATCCCGAAAACAAAATCCATTGTTATTCATTACAATGAATAGAAATTGATTATTTTTTAAATAGCATACACATAAGAAATTACTAATAGTGTTCACTACAAGTTGTTTCAAGATATTTTAAAACACATTTAAGGAAATTCCAATAGCAAAAAAAATATTAAGCATCTATTTTGAATAAAAAAAAATCCTTCAATGGAAAAATAATTTGATTGATAGCGTTGAAATACTAAATAAAATTGTTCGTGATTTGCGAGAGAAAAAATTTCTGACTCCGACAAAAAACCATACCCCCCCCCCCCCCCCCCCCCCCTCAAACCCCTTTGAAGTTAAAATGGTTGCTCCCTGAATACTCCTTTGCTTGAATGTAAAATTTTTGATCCCAGTCATATGTCTTTATCCTTAAGCATTGATCTTAAAAAAACAGGGATTCTAACTCCCGGACACCCGTGTATGATTGACAAATCTTCCCTTCTTTATATGCTTATAAAGGTACAAATAACACGTACATGCACCAGTACAAAATTCTACATTGATCTGTTTTGAGTAATAAAATACTGATGATAGATCTCTTGGAATCCACAAGTATATCATGTATATTAGATGTAGAATCTGTATACAGTAATCACCTGTAATGATATGTTTATTAAGTCAAATTCTCTTTGATTTTTCAGCCTCACCAGTTTGACGAGTGTAGATTCGATGTTAGTGTAAATGATTGTATGTGGTACCTGAGAGCTGCCAGCGAAGATGACCGCAATCGATGGATCAGCGCTATTGAATTACATAGGGTATTTTGTAGTACTGAGGTATTATAATGGGGACTCCACTGTAAAAAGAAAACTTTACATAGATATGCAACTAATGTGCTTTATTTTGAATAAAATATCACTTGTTTGTTTCCTGCTAGCAATCTTTTAAAAAAGAAGTAAACGATTCCAATTTTTCACATTCATTCCTATGTTCACAGGATAATTAATGTTTAACATTTTTACACAGATAACAAAAGTATATTAAGGAAAATAAGATCCCATAAGAAAGTTTTGTAGATATTTTTATATTTTATCAAATTATGTTAAGTTATAAGTTTGCATTTACTAGAATGACACACATCCCTTTTTATTGGAGGGGAGAATTTTGTTCATCAGTCTTATTGTATCTCTTCTCTTGAAATTGTTGGCCAACCATTATTACTGTAATAATGTTGCTGCATAGTATGAGTAGAGTCTTTATGTTGAAGAGAGGTATACTCTTCATTATAGTTATGAGTTAATGAAAATGTGATATTTAATAAATTAATGGTACATATAATGATAAACTAAAAATTATTTAATAGTGCCATTTTCATACAAATATATGAATTCCAATAAATCAACTTTAGTGACAAAACCACTAAATTTTAACTCCATGAAAATAAGTTCTTCTAACATATCTAAGTATACTACAATATTTTTAAAGAATAAAATAATTGTTTAAGAAACAAGGCTTACAAAAGAATTATTAAATCTGATTCTGAAAAAAGAAAGAAAAATTTAGTAATTGATATTTGATAATCTGTTAGATACTTGGATATTTTAAACTATTGAAGGTAGAAATGGAAATTTAATGTGATAAAGGGATAATAGACAATTTATTATTTATAAAATTCTTCCCTGAGGACAATACATTATTCAAATCTCAAATGAAAACTCTTAAATTTTATGCTTGTTGTATGTTTCAAATCAATTTTCTTTTAAGTATTTTAGTAAATTGTTCTTTTAATTTGATGAAACAGTGAAATTGATTCTTTGTTTACTAAATTTTTAAATGTTTGTTAAAAAGAGTTTAATTGGACACATTCCAAAAAATACACACATATTGATTATTAAAATCTTGTTTAAGATTTTTCAAAACATAAGCAGATAAGGAAGTACAAACTAAACATTATTTTCACTCTGGAACAAGTTTCAATTTTGATATGGACTAAAAGATATTTAAAATATGAGGCATCCAGTACTGTACATGTGTTGAATTTCATTAAAATGCGGAATCTGTTAATTAACAGACAAAACCATAGTGTTGATCTTAATTCTAAAGATTTTTGCCTGTTGATGATATTTGTGTTTATTTTGCTTGATATGTTCCTTGAATTTTTAACTTATCTAAAAAATAGATGACTAGGACATTTGGACAGTAAACTTGTATGTTAGTTATAAGTTTGAACTTAACTGGCTAAATTCTGTAGTAAAAACATGTCAATAAAAGCAAGATCGTAAGAGGCTTTAATTTCAGGGTCAAACACTATTCAAAATTGAAGACCATTTCCTTACTGTGTTTGTTCCTAATACACCAGTATTTCTTTGTATTCACATTTGTTTTGTTTTGTTTTGTACAGATTAGTTAATTTAAAATTAATGAATAAAGGATAACAGGAATCACCAACAAATACCAGACATAATGTTTACAGGACTGTGCATCAATCCGTCCTGTCTTAGCTTATACTTTTGGTTTAATGTTGCTTACCATGAAGTTGTGTTCACATCAACTCGAAACTTAGTTTACATATATGAATAAGAGACGTGTTATGATTGTTGATGAGACAAACTTTCCACCAGAGGATGAGGATGTAAATGACTCTGGGTTACTGAACAACATAACACAACTGTGTAACAGCACAACATTAAGCACCAAAAAAAAACCCTAACTAAAAGATGAGAAATACACAAAGTATCAATTTAAGAGTACTTGCAGTAACTGAAACCTAGTCCAAAGCTGATTTCAACTGATAAATAATTCATGTTTTCCCAGCTATTAAAATATCAATACTAATTTACCAGTTATACATAGATGACATTTATTAAAACAGAAAACAACCCTAGTCAGGGCATAGCAAATGAGTTACAGGAATAATACTCGGGGAACGATGTCCTATGAACACATATTCTTGTTAGGATTTTTAATGAAGAAGAAACATTTTTTTTTATTGCTTAAACATTTTAATGAACCTTCAAGTTCTGGTGACCTCCCTTGTCAGAATTCACTTTAGAATTCACTCAACTCATCTGTGCTCGTATGTGTCTTTCAGTAACAAACTATGTAAACCAGAATGGGGAACAGGACTGCATGAAACCCTTAAAAAACAATCATACAATAATATGTTTCTCATCACCTGTCATTTCAATGGAATTTCTTGAGATGTTTTTATGTGAGATCATTCAAAATAAGTTATGTCTATATTTGTTTTTCAGCAAGCTGAATCTGGTTATGGCAGTGAAAACAATCTACGAAGACATGGTTCCCTGCTGTCATTACAATCTGGTACCAGTTTATCTACTTTATCAGCATCATCTTTTAAGGTATTATTTTCAAAATTGAATCATTCTTGATGTGAATGAAAGGAAAATTGGTTTAAACATTAATGAGAAAGCAACACAACAACCCAAAAAAGCCAAAAGACATCTTCACAATCATAAGTATAATCATGGATCAAAATAAAGACACAAAAAACTGGTATTTGCTGGTATTAGCATACAACACTTATTAGGAAAAGAAAACAAGATCATCTGTAAAACATAAAAATGTGTCCTGAAAGAAACACAAGTATTTTGATAATTTCTTGTCAGCTAACATGTAAATAAAGGAGATATGGGGCCATTTACGGAACCTCACAAAAATAGACAGCTAGATGTCAACATGCATGCTTCAATAGCAGACAAGTTTCCATACAATATATTGAGCTCTACATACATGTAGCCTTGAGACCAGAAAAAAACTTTAAATTTTACACAGAGAATGTTCCCATCATTAATTTTGTTTTAAAAAAAATCCATTAGATGTGAAACCAAGTTGTTAATACAGTTTATCATGGTTTATCTCTGACAAATAAACTTGCATTAAATCAGATTTGATAAGGAAACAGTCAACGGTCATGAAAAGGAAACCTTTTCAAAAGAGAACAGGAAAAAAGGCAAAGCAATTTAAGGGAAAACAAAAAAGGAAAAAATTCAGCATAAAAAACCAATTTATATCTTCTGTATGAAAAAATGCAAATTCATTGTAAATTCTATATTTCTTTGAGGGTGTTATTTTCACTTATTCCACAATCACATGAAATGCATGAAATATCACCAGCGTGAATAGTTTGTTCAAGACATCAACAATAATGTTGTGAAGGATGAATTTAGATGACTTATCATTTGATATTAATCTAATTGAACCTAAAACAAATAGATTATGCATAGAAATCTCGAAAATAACAGCCTGCAAAAATATCAACTTTTACATCACATAAGTTGTCAATAGTTTATATCAGACTTTTTTAATTTTGTTTTGCAGCGTGGAAGAGGATTAAAAGAAAAATTGGCTGAAATGGAAACGTTCCGTGATATACTTTGTCGACAGATAGACACATTACAAAGTTACTTTGACACTTGTGCATCTGCAGTGACACATGGTGTTGTACATGACTGTAAATATCTTTGGAATTACATGTGTAAAAAATGGAAATGTTCCATATGTGTTTTTAATCCATGCTTAAGAGTTCAAACTGTTATATATGATTCCAGGCATTAAGATGTGATTTATAAATGTGGAGAGGATGTAGGAAATGTGTATTATTAATTTTACACATGAATAAGAAAGTTCTTTTTAGAACAAATGAGTTAAAGTTCATGCTGAGATTGATATATATTAATTATCATGAATAGATAAACAGAAAATCTATATATGTAGAGTATTAGCCAATTTTAAGTAAGGGCCATTATAGTAAAAAAAAAGGTGTGTGTGAAAGTTATCAGAAATAAATCATGTGTAAGATTTCCATTTGAAATAGCATATGAATTATATGGGGAAGAAAAGTGCCTGTCAATTCTTTCCCAGAATTTTGTTTACCTAATAGTGATGACATTTAAAATGATTGTTACTTGTCACTGTAGTTCGACAAAAGTTTTTGATGTGTAATAGTGATATTAAATAAAGGAACTTAGTTTTAAACCAAAAAACATTCTTCCTGTTTGTTGATACATGTACTTTGAATTTTTCAATATGATGGATGAACTTACAAATTTTCTTCACACATTTCTTCAATACTTATGAACAGAAAGACTTTGTATTTGGTCAGTAGCTCTACAATGATGAGTTGTTATATGTGTGTGCTTTTTTTATCTGTCAGACACCTTCATCCTATTGTCCTTTACTTTGAATTGTGATTCGGGGTCTGCTGTGCACGTCAACACATGCATTCTTGTTTTACTTAAAAGAAAATACATCGGTACTTGTAAATGATAAAAAAAGTCATTGTTTGATGTTTTTTAATTCGAAAGAAAAACAAACACTATATGATTTAATACTGTAAGATTGTATATTAAATTTTTTCAATTCATTAATAGTAGCAGAAGAAGACATTGGTGACCCAGATGACATTAGTGACACTTCTTCTGAACATCCACCTAGTCATCATCATCCACATCATTTTAACGGACCAACAGGCACAGATTTAGGTAAGATAACCTTCAACCAAGTAGGCATTAATGTTATCTTAACAGACCAATGGAAAGGTTAGGTAAAGTTAAGATCCACTTAGTTATTATCATCAGTTATAATGGACCAACAATTTTATGCTAGATTATGGTCAACCTAGCTATCTACCACAACATGAAGAAGTACCAGTTATATGTCAGTAAGATACGTCAGAAAACTTGAACCATCAACAAATAATTAAATTTATTTCATTTAAAAAAAATAGCACTTTTCTTTTAATAAATTTCAGACTGAGTATTGAAATCAGTGGTTTTAGTCAGCTGGAAAATTAATGATAATCAATATCTCTACAAATCATATTTTTATACGACCGCAAAAAAAATTTTGTGGTCGTATATTGGTATGACGTTGGCGTCGTCGTCGTCGCCGTCGTCGTTGTCGTCTGGCGTCGTCCGAAGACACATTGGTTTTCGCACTCTAACTTTAGTTTAAGTGAATGGATCTCTATGAAATTTTACCACAAGGTTCAATACCACAAAAGGAAAGTTGGGATTGATTTTGGGGGTTATGGTACCAACAGTAAAGGAATTAGGGGCCAAAAAGGGGCCAAAAATAAGCATTTTTGTAACTTCCAGACATAACTTGTGTGTTAGTGTATGGATCTCTCTGACATTGTACCACAAGGTTCCATATCACAAAAGGAATGCTGGGATTGATTTTGGGGGTAATTGCCTCAAAGTTTTAGGAATTAGGGGCCAAAAAAGGGGCAAAAAACAAGCATTTTTCTAGTTTCATGACAATAACTTGTGTGTAAGTGTATGGATCTTTCTGAAATTGTACTACAAGGTTCCATATCACAAAGGGAAAGCTGGAATTGAGTTTGGGGGTAATTGCCGAAACGTTTAGGAATTGGGGGCCAAAAAGGGGCCAAAAATAAGCATTTTTCTAGTTTCCAGACAATAACTTGTGTTCAAGTGTATGGATCTCTCTGAAATTGTACTGCAAGGTACCATACCACAAAGGGAAGGCTGGGATTGATGATGGGGGTAATTGCCTCAATATTTAAGGAATTAGGGGCCAAAAAGGGGCAAAAAACAAGCATTTTTATACGACCGCAAAAAAATTTTTGTGGTCGTATATTGGTATGACGTTGGCGTCGTCGTCGTCGTCGTTGTCGTCGTCCGGCGTCGTCCGAAGACACATTGGTTTTCGCACTCTAACTTTAGTTTAAGTGAATGGATCTTTATGAAATTTTACCACAAGGTTCAATACCACAAAAGGAAGGTTGGGATTGATTTTGGGGGTTATGGTAATAACAGTAAAGGAATTAGGGGCCAAAAAGGGGCCAAAAATAAGCATTTTTGTAACTTCCAGACATAACTTGTGTGTTAGTGTATGGATCTCTCTGACATTGTACCACAAGGTTCCATATCACTAAAGGAATGCTGGGATTGATTTTGGGGGTAATTGCCTCCAAATTTTAGGAATTAGGGGCCAAAAAAGGGGCAAAAAACAAGCATTTTTCTAGTTTCATGACAATAACTTGTGTGTAAGTGTATGGATCTTTCTGAAATTGTACTACAAGGTTCCATATCACAAAGGGAAAGCTGGGTTTGAGTTTGGGGGTAATTGCCCTAAACGTTTAGGAATTTGGGGCCAAAAAGGGGCCAAAAAACACATTTTTTTCTAGTTTCCAGACAATAACTTGTGTTCAAGTGTATGGATCTCTCTGAAATTGTACTGCAAGGTACCATACCACAAAGGGAAGGCTGGGATTGAGTTTGGGGGTGATGAATCATAATGGGGGTTCAAAAAATTTTGGGGGGGGATTTATTTTTTTTTCATTTTTTTTCTTTTTTTCCTTTTTTGTTTCTTTTAAAATTTTCCATTTTAAGTTGGTTATTTCTGATTTATATTTAAAATCAAATAATAATGATATGGTAGGAGATACACACCAAACAGGATGTGTAAATTATTATATAATAAGTATTGTGCAATAGCAAGAAATTTTCAATTGCACAGTATTGCACAATAGCAAGAAATCTTCAATTGCACAGTATTGCGCAATAGCAAGAAATCTTCAATTGCACAGTATTGCGCAATAGCAAGAAATATCCAATAGCACAATATTGCGCAATAGCAAGAAATTGTCAATTGTACAGTATTGCGCAATAGCAAGAAATATTTAATAGCACAGGATTGTGCAAAAGAAGATACTTCCTATAAATTGCTTATTTCTTGACAAATTTCAATGGGGTTTTATTCTTGATTTCATGGGGTTCTTTAATATGCTGAATCTAACCGTGTATTTAGTTTTTGGATTTTGGGCCCCGTTTTTAAATTGGTCCACATTGAGGTCCAAACTGTCCAAAATTAAACTTTGTTTGATTTCATCAAAAATTGAATTATTGGGGTTCTTTGATATGCCGAATCTAACTGTGTATTTAGATTCTTAAATTTTGGTTCCGTTTTCAAATTGGTCTACATTAAGGTCCAAAGGGTCCAAAATTAAACTTAGTTTGATTTTAACAAAAATTGAATTCTTAGGGTTCTTTGATATGCTGAATCTAAACATGTATTTAGATTTTTGATTATGGGCCCAGTTTTCAAGTTGGTCCAAATCGGGGTCCAAAATTAAACTTTGTTTGATTTCAACAAAAATTGAATATATGGGGTTCTTTGATATGCTGAATCTAACCATGTATTTAGATTTTTGATTTTTGGGCCCCGTTATCAACTTTGTCCACATTGAGGTCAAAAGGGTCCAAAATTAAACTTTGTTTGATTTCATCAAAAATTGAATTCTTGGGGTTCTTTGATATGCTGAATCTAACCGTGTATTTAGATTCTTAATTTTTGGTTCCGTTTTCAAATTGGTCTACATTAAGGTCCAAAGGGTCCAAAATTAAACTTAGTTTGATTTTAACAAAAATTGAATTCTTAGGGTTCTTTGATATGCTGAATCTAAATATGTATTTAGATTTTTGATTATGGGCCCAGTTTTCAAGTTGGTCCAAATCGGGGTCCAAAATTAAACTTTGTTTGATTTCAACAAAAATTGAATATATGGGGTTCTTTGATATGCTGAATCTAACCATGTATTTAGATTTTTGATTTTTGGGCCCCGTTATTAACTTTGTCCACATTGAGGTCAAAAGGGTCCAAAATTAAACTTTGTTTGATTTCATCAAAAATTGAATTCTTGGGGTTCTTTGATATGCTGAATCTAACCATGTATTTAGATTTTGGATATTGGACCATAATAGGTGAATGTCCAATTTAAAATTTTTAAGTTCTTAGACCACATTCAATCTGTGTTAGAAACCTATGCTGTGTCAAATATTTAATCACAATCCAAATCCAAAGCTGTATCAAGCTTGAATGTTGTGTCCATACTTCCCCCAACTGTTCAGGGTTCGACCTCTGCGGTCGTATCAAGCTGCGCCCTGCGGAGCATTTTATTCTAGTTTCAGGACAATAACTTGTGTGTAAGTGTATGGATCTTTCTGAAATTGTACTACAAGGTTCCATATCTCAAAGGGAAAGCTGGGTTTGAGTTTGGGGGTAATTGCCCTTAACGTTTAGGAATTTGGGGCCAAAAAGGGGCCAAAAAACACATTTTTCTAGTTTCCAGACAATAACTTGTGTTCAAGTGTATGGATCTCTCTGAAATTGTACTGCAAGGTACCATACCACAAAGGGAAGGCTGGGATTGAGTTTGGGGGTGATGAATCATAATGGGGGTTCAAAAAATTTTGGGGGGGGATTTATTTTTTTTTCATTTTTTTTTTTTTTTTTTCCTTTTTTTTTTCTTTTAAAATTTTCCATTTTAAGTTGGTTATTTCTGATTTATATTTAAAAGCAAATAATAATGATATGGTAGGAGATACACACCAAACAGGAAGTGTAAATTATTATATAATAAGTATTGTGCAATAGCAAGAAATTTTCAATTGCACAGTATTGCACAATAGCAAGAAATCTTCAATTGCACAGTATTGCACAATAGCAAGAAATCTTCAATTGCACAGTATTGCGCAATAGCAAGAAATATCCAATAGCACAATATTGCGCAATAGCAAGAAATTGTCAATTGTACAGTATTGCCCAATAGCAAGAAATATTTAATTGCACAGTATTGTGCAAAAGAAGATACTTCGTATAAATTGCTTATTTCTTGACCAATTTCAATGGGGTTTTATTCTTGAATTCTTGGGGTTCTTTAATATGCTAAATCTAACCGTGTATTTAGTTTTTGGATTTTGGGCCCCGTTTTTAAATTGGTCCACATTGAGGTCCAAAGGGTCCAAAATTAAACTTTGTTTGATTTCATCAAAAATTGAATTATTGGGGTTCTTTGATATGCCGAATCTAACCGTGTATTTAGATTCTTAATTTTTGGTTCCGTTTTCAAATTGGTCTACATTAAGGTCCAGTGGGTCCAAAATTAAACTTAGTTTGATTTTAACAAAAATTGAATTCTTAGGGTTCTTTGATATGCTGAATCTAAACATGTATTTAGATTTTTGATTATGGGCCCATTTTTCAAGTTGGTCCAAATCGGGGTCCAAAATTAAACTTTGTTTGATTTCAACAAAAATTGAATATATGGGGATCTTTGATATGCTGAATCTAACCATGTATTTAGATTTTTGATTTTTGGGCCCCGTTATCAACTTTGTCCATATTGAGGTCAAAAGGGTCCAAAATTAAACTTTGTTTGATTTCATCAAAAATTGAATTCTTGGGGTTCTTTGATATGCTGAATCTAACCATGTATTTAGATTTTGGATATTGGACCATAATAGGTGAATGTCCAATTTAAAATTTTTAAGTTCTTAGACCACATTCATTCTGTGTTAGAAACCTATGCTGTGTCAAATATTTAATCACAATCCAAATGCAAAGCTGTATCAAGCTTGAATGTTGTGTCCATACTTGCCCCAACTGTTCAGGGTTCGACCTCTGCGATCGTATCAAGCTGCGCCCTGCGGAGCATTTTATTGAATTATATTATTCTTATTAAGGGGAGACAACAATTTTTGAATATCTTATAAAGGAGATGTTTAGGTGTACAGAAATGAGAAGGCAACCTACAACACACAAAAAAACTGAATTAAAGACACTTGAAGGTCAACATATGGTCTGTAATAAATAGGCAAGACACGTTTTGAAGAGAAAGAATATTATTATTTGAATGACCACTGCTGGAATTGTAGCTAAATTAATTCTTTGTATTGATTTCATTTCAGCTTCCATATTACAACAGCATGGAGGACATTCTGTAGATTTTAAAGGAGAAGCCTTCACATTTAAAGCCACCACAGCTGGAATCATTGCTACTTTATCTCACTGTATTGATCTCATGGGACAGAGAGAGGAGGCATGGAAGAAAAAGCTTGACAAGGCAAGTAAAGAGCATAAACGTTATATCCTCAATCTTAAAAATAAGTATGTGGCCTGGAGTGATAAAGTGGTCCCTGTAGCTTGTCAACTTTTACTTCTACAGGTCAGCTTATCACAACAATGGAACTATATTGAGTCTTGCCTCAGTCATCAGAAGAAACTGCAAATTGACTAGATCTATTGTTATGTAATAAGAATGTGTTTATCAGCCAAAGTTTGGTGGATTACCCTGGTCATTATGTTGTCCTCCACATCTAACCCTGGTGGTTATTGAGAGATATATAGAAGTACACCAAACAAACTTAATGAAGTATTTTTGGAGAGTTTAAATTTCTGGTAAATGTCTCTCACCTTAAAAGATTATGAGAATGTTTTTAAATGAAATCATTATTTTAAAAGATATAATAGATATTTCCAGTGCATTTTAAAATGTAACCTATCATACATAAATTACAAACCTGACTTGTACTTGTCCATAAAATATTGTAAACTGTGAAGTAATTGGTTCTTGTTTAATATTACAGGAAAATGAACGTCGGAAGAAAACCGAAGAAAAATTTAAAGAACTCTCAGCAGAACAAATGAAACAGCCACCAAGACTTGTAATAGGAGGACCAGATTTTGAAGTAAGCATTGTTTTTACTTAACAAAGAGAGATAATCCATGATGTTTCATTTGACAAAAAAAAGTCTGAAAAAACTCTTCAATGATGCTATTACATCTTGTATAAACAATGATTGGGCAATATATACAAATCAGATGTCTATCTGGACCATCTTCTTAGGTGTTATGTCCAATATCCCTAAACCTTTGTAGGAAAATAGATCAAGATATAAAAACATTACCACATGGAAGTTTTAATTGGTCTATAAGATTCATGAGACTTATGCCCCTTTGAACTTAAAATTTTTACTTTTTATGAACCAACCTTGTCATTGCAAGTCCTTGCATATGGTTTAATTTCATCTGCCAAATATGCACTAAAAATTTTCATTGCATATCTTGTTACATGGCTTTATATGTCAACTAATTTTACTTACTGTTTTTGAATGTCCTCTTCTCATCGTATTTTAGACCATATTAAATAATATTCTAATGCAATAAGGCATTTTGGATTTGACAGTGGCTACTCTTCAAATAAAGTACTGTTATTCTTTAAATATACATATATGCATGTGGATAAGATATTTTATGCCCCCGCCGTAGCGGAGGGGGCATTAAGTTTTACCCTTGTACGTCCGTAAGTACGTATGTACGTCCCAAAGTTGGTTTCTGTTCTCTAACTTTTGTTTGCCTTAACCAAATGTTATGAAACTTATACACAATACTTATTACCACAAAACTCAGATCAAGTACAAATTTGGGTAGCGTCACTTTTACCGTTCTTCAGTTATGTCTCTTTATAACTTCATATGATATGCAAGCGGGGGCATCATCTGTGTCCCATGGACACATTCCTCATTTATTGTTACATTGATTTTATTTATATCCAGAATTGTGGATACTAGTCCAGCATATTGGACAGTTTTATATATGTGATAAGAATATTGTCATTAATTTCAGGAAGGACCACACTGTCAGATAAAAGAAGATGAATTTTATGATGCAGTTGATGCTAGTCTTGATAAACTAGAACAGAAAGATGATGAGAAGGTACACTAATTATTCTGTCTATAAATTACAAACTTTTAGTATATGTTGATATCAACAGTTTTTAGTGGCTTTTTTGGCAAATATAATTAGAGTTTTAAGAAATAAATCTGTATATTTAAGTGGCAGACAGAAAAAAGAACATGTCAGAATAGAATAGATATTTGGAAAACAATTTATTTAAATTTTCATTCTTGATTCTGTAATTTCAATTTATTCAAAGGCTGTTCTGTCCATCTACAGTTCAGTGAGTAATTGTCCTATGTTAGATAAACTATAAAAAAATTCTTCTTTGGAAGGGCAATCTTTGATATTGATGATATAATTAGGAGTTATAGCTGAATATGGTTAATAAACTATTACATTGAAAAATATTTGCCTAAAAAATCATGATGAAATTTGAATTTATAATAAAAACATTCCTTTCACTAAGTTTGCACTTAGCTAAAAAAAAAATGATATTCCGCCTGTTTTAGTCCTGTCTGTTTTAGTACTGTTTTTAAGTTCTCCTGTTTTAGTCATTGTTGATATTTTGAAGGTACAGATAGGACTGTTGAGTCAACCAAAGATATCTTTAGCTCCAAGTCACAGATTGTATGATGAGGTATGTAATAATATTAAAAAAGGAAATGAAAGACAAATTTTTCAAGATTTCTTTTTCTCAAATTCAAGTTTAATGGTTATAAAAGTTTAATTTAAACTTTTTCATTTATTAATGCATTTTATTAAAAAAAATACTTTACATATGTCCAAAGTGTGGCATGACCTGGATATAATTTTTTCAAGTTCAATGATTTACTTTTTAAAATCCAGTGGCAAATATAACAGACATATCAGAGCGAGAACATGCTAATGTGATATGAATATGATCCGTACTTTGTAATAGATGGACATGAGTTGATTTTTTACCTGCAAGTTCACAAGGTAACAGTCTGCAAAATGAAATGTCACCCTACTGGGACTCCTATTCCTAATTGTTGCATTTTCATTAAATACAACTGCAAAAACTAATTTTCAAGTCTTTGGTTTGACCGACAGGGTATCAAACCCTAGACATCCCATGCTCAAGGCAAGCACCAGACCACCAAGGCAATATAATTTTAAAGATAAAGACAAAATAAGATATATTTATTTCACATAAAACTGAAATTTAATGTATTTGATTGCTATTTGTACTATCACCAAAACCTATGATTTAGGGATGATGTGCAGATGTAAGTTGTGAGCTGTTAACCTTGGTAATCCAGTTTAAAAAAAATAGTAAGTTTAATCATTCAATTCGAAGAAGTTCATAGAAGGCATAGGCCAGAGTTTTTTGAGTAATGTACTGTAGACTCATCAGAATTAGCTGAGACTCACCACTTAAGAAAGTGACGAGAACCATGACTTGTCCCAAAGAATAACCTATTAAGAACCCTGAATATATCATTTGACCTTGATGTTAGAAACTGTGAGTGTATTATTATAATACATTATTTATTCAGCTGACTCAGTAAATTATAGAAGAAATTTCAGCGAGTCCAGACTTGTGTATACATATATTTCATGTGTATGCTATCTTTCAGATTAATAAGATAACAAATGAGCATATAGCTAGAATGTCTGACCAATCATCAGATGGAGACAGTCAATGGAGATGTATAGCTGAGGATGGAGAACTCAAAGTATATACTAGAGAAATAGAAATAGATGGTGTAGTGGTAGATCCACTGAAGGCTTGTCATACTGTTAAGGTATGTTATCTGAGGACTGATAGTATATATATTGGTATTAAAAGAAAGGGGGTGCACTCATTAATTTTAGTTGTAAATAAATTCAACAGAAAAGTGGAATTTTTCTTAAGAATTCTTCAAATTTTTTAAACATACCATTAGATAAAACTTGTTGAAGATTGGACACAACCTTAATACTAAATACCTCTTCAAGAAAATCCTTAAATTTTGTCAAAAATAAACAATGGACAGTTTCTACCAGTCTCAATTGTCAAAGATATTTGTTGAACACAAAGTATCCTCTCTATTTTGTCAAAGTCACAATATAAACCTCTGGTTCCTGGAAGTCATGTGAGATGTATGAACCAGAAACCAGACATGTTATATGTAATAATATTTAAGTATACAGTCAATGTTTTAACCTCTGTAAACACAAGTTGTTGTATTTTTAGGTTACTCAGTTGAAAAGAAAATGTGAACTCCCCTTTGAACTAGTCCTGTTCATTGTACCTTTATATACACCCATCAATGTTAACAATGACTGTTTATTTCAGGGATTTACTGGTCATGAAGTATGTCATCATTTCTGGGATATTGATGTCAAGATGCACTGGGATTGTAAGTTAACATTACAAGGAACTAGTTATAAGAAAGAAAACAAAATATTTTATTTCAAGATTAATTTTTTTATCAGTGGTCTACATACTTAATATATATTTATATATATATGAATATTTCTTGCCATGCAAACTTTTTGTCTATAGCATAACTGATGAAGGTTATTCTGGAAACATGTCATACACACAGAAATTGTATCATCTATTTTTGACATAATGTTTTTAGACAGGTATAGACAGTATTGGATTAGATTACTTACTGGGGAAATGAAAGCTAAATACTAATAAATTTTTTGAATTATATTGTCCAATACATTAAATTGAATAAATCTCAATTTGAAAGACTAAATCATTAATCAAGAGAAAGAAATGACAAACGATATGAATTTAAGGAGATATTTAGTACAATTATTGAACATTTGAACTTTACAGTAACCTTAGACTCAACAGTAGCAGTAGAATGGCCCTCAGAAGATACAGTTATTTTACACAATGTCATTAAAAGGGTTTGGCCAGCATCACAAAGAGATGCATTATTCTGGTCTCATAAACGACATTTACCTGGACAAACAGATGAAACACCAGATCGATGGATAGTTGTTAATTACAGTACGAAACATCCAAAAATATCTGTAAGTACAAAATACAGTACAAAACATTTTAAAATATCTAAGTACAAAATACAGTACAAAACATCCAAAAATATCTGTAAGTACAAATTACAGTACAAAACATCCTAAAATATCTGTAAGTACAAAATACAGTACAAAACATCCTAAAATATCTAAGTACAAAATACAGTACAAAACATCCTAAAATATCTGTAAGTACAAAATACAGTACAAAACATTCTAAAATATATAAGTACAAAATACAGTACAAAACATCCTAAAATATCTAAGTACAAAATACAGTACAAAACATCCTAAAATATCTAAGTACAAAATACAGTACAAAACATTCTAAAATATCTAAGTACAAAATACAGTACAAAACATCCTAAAATATCTAAGTACAAAATACAGTACAAAACATCCTAAAATATCTAAGTACAAAATACAGTACAAAACATCCTAAAATATCTGTAAGTACAAAATACAGTATAAAACATCCTAAAATATCTGTAAGTACAAAATACAGTACAAAACATCCTAAATTATCTGTAAGTACTAAATACAGTACAAAACATCCTAAATATCTAAGTACAAAATACAGTACAAAACATCCTAAAATATCTGTAAGTACAAAATACAGTACAAAACATCCTAAAATATCTAAGTACAAAATACAGTACAAAACATCCTAAAATATCTGTAAGTACAAAATACAGTACAAAACCTCCTAAATTATCTAAGTACAAAATACAGTACAAAACATCCTAAAATATCTGTAAGTACAAAATACAGTATAAAACATCCTAAAATATCTAAGTACAAAATACAGTACAAAACATCCTAAAATATCTGTAAGTAAAAAATACAGTACAAAACATCCTAAAATATCTAAGTACAAAATACAGTACAAAACATCCTAAAATATCTGGAAGTACAAAATACAGTACAAAACATCCTAAAATATCTGTAAGTACAAAATACAGTACAAAACATCCTAAAATATCTAAGTACAAAATACAGTACAAAACATCCTAAAATATCTGTAAGTACAAAATACAGTACAAAACATCCAATAATACCTGTAAGTACAAAATACAGTACAAAACCTTCTAAAATATCTGTAAGTACAAAATACAGTACAAAACATCCTAAAATATCTAAGTACAAAATACAGTACAAAACATCCTAAAATATCTGTAAGTACAAAATACAGTACAAAACATCCTAAAATATCTAAGTACAAAATACAGTACAAAACATCCTAAAATATCTGTAAGTACAAAATACAGTACAAAACATCCTAAAATATCTAAGTACAAAATACAGTACAAAACATCCTAAAATATCTGTAAGTACAAAATACAGTACAAAACATCCAATAATACCTGTAAGTACAAAATACAGTACAAAACCTTCTAAAATATCTGTAAGTACAAAATACAGTACAAAACATCCTAAAATATCTAAGTACAAAATACAGTACAAAACATCCTAAAATATCTGTAAGTACAAAATACAGTACAAAACATCCTAAAATATCTGTAAGTACAAAATACAGTACAAAACATCCTAAAATATCTAAGTACAAAATACAGTACAAAACATCCTAAAATATCTGTAAGTACAAAATACAGTACAAAACATCCTAAAATATCTGTAAGTACAAAATACAGTACAAAACATCCAATAATACCTGTAATACAAAATACAGTACAAAACATTCTAAAATATCTAAGTACAAAATACAGTACAAAACATCCTAAAATATCTAAGTACAAAATACAGTACAAAACATCCTAAAATATCTGTAAGTACAAAATACAGTAGAAAACATCCTAAAATATCTGTAAGTACAAAATACAGTACAAAACATCCTAAATATCTAAGTACAAAATACAGTACAAAACATCCTAAAATATCTGTAAGTACAAAATACTAAAATATCTGTAAGTACAAAATACAGTACAAAACATCCAATAATACCTGTAAGTACAAAATACAGTACAAAACATCCTAAAATATCTGTAAGTACAAAATACAGTACAAAACATCCTAAAATATCTGTAAGTACAAAATACTAAAATATCTGTAAGTACAAAATACAGTACAAAACATCCAATAATACCTGTAAGTACAAAATACAGTACAAAACATCCTAAAATATCTGTAAGTACAAAATACAGTACAAAACATCCTAAGATATCTGTAAGTACAAAATACAGTACAAAACATCCAATAATACCTGTAAGTACAAAATACAGTACAAAACATCCTAAAATATCTGTAAGTACAAAATACAGTACAAAACATCCTAAAATATCTAAGTACAAAATACAGTACAAAACATCCTAAAATATCTGTAAGTACAAAATACAGTACAAAACATCCTAAATATCTAAGTACAAAATACAGTACAAAACATCCTAAAATACCTGTAAGTACAAAATACAGTACAAAACATCCTAAATATCTAAGTACAAAATACAGTACAAAACATCCTAAAATATCTTGTATGTACAAAATACAGTACAAAACATCCTAAAATATCTAAGTACAAAATACAGTACAAAACATCCTAAATATCTAAGTACAAAATACAGTACAAAACATCCTAAAATATCTGTAAGTACAAAATACAGTACAAAACATCCTAAAATATCTAAGTACAAAATACAGTACAAAACATCCTAAAATATCTGTAAGTACAAAATACAGTACAAAACATCCTAAAATATCTAAGTACAAAATACAGTACAAAACATCCTAAAATATCTGTAAGTACAAAATACTAAAATATCTGTAAGTACAAAATACAGTACAAAACATCCAATAATACCTGTAAGTACAAAATACAGTACAAAACATCCTAAAATATCTAAGTACAAAATACAGTACAAAACATCCTAAAATATCTAAGTACAAAATACAGTACAAAACATCCTAAAATATCTGTAAGTACAAAATACAGTACAAAACATCCTAAATACCTGTAAGTACAAAATACAGTACAAAACATCCTAAATATCTAAGTACAAAATACAGTACAAAACATCCTAAATATCTAAGTACAAAATACAGTACAAAACATCCTAAAATATCTGTAAGTACAAAATACAGTACAAAACATCCTAAAATATCTAAGTACAAAATACAGTACAAAACATCCTAAATATCTAAGTACAAAATACAGTACAAAACATCCTAAAATATCTGTAAGTACAAAATACAGTACAAAACATCCTAAAATATCTAAGTACAAAATACAGTACAAAACATCCTAAAATATCTGTAAGTACAAAATACAGTACAAAACATCCTAAAATATCTAAGTACAAAATACAGTACAAAACATCCTAAAATATCTGTAAGTACAAAATACTAAAATATCTGTAAGTACAAAATACAGTACAAAACATCCTAAAATATCTAAGTACAAAATACAGTACAAAACATCCTAAAATATCTAAGTACAAAATACAGTACAAAACATCCTAAAATATCTGTAAGTACAAAATACAGTACAAAACATCCTAAATACCTGTAAGTACAAAATACAGTACAAAACATCCTAAATATCTAAGTACAAAATACAGTACAAAACATCCTAAATATCTAAGTACAAAATACAGTACAAAACATCCTAAAATATCTAAGTACAAAATACAGTACAAAACATCCTAAAATATCTGTAAGTACAAAATACAGTACAAAACATCCTAAAATATCTAAGTACAAAATACAGTACAAAACATCCTAAAATATCTGTAAGTACAAAATACAGTACAAAACATCCTAAAATATCTAAGTACAAAATACAGTACAAAACATCCTAAAATATCTAAGTACAAAATACAGTACAAAACATCCTAAAATATCTAAGTACAAAATACAGTACAAAACATCCTAAAATATCTAAGTACAAAATACAGTACAAAACATCCTAAAATATCTATAAGTACAAAATACAGTGCAAAACATCCTAAAATATCTGTAAGTACAAAATACAGTACAAAACATCCTAAAATATCTGTAAGTACAACACATTCTAAAAAAGTTAAGGAAATGATAATTTGTAATCTTGATAAAACAGATTTTGAATTACATTTGATAATCCAAACTAATAAAAAATGCTTAGGTCTTTAATCTGCTTTACCTGTTTGAACCAAAAGGTGCAGAAATGATTCTGTTTGCTTTGAAGCATTTCATTGGTTCTTATTAAGGTAAAGCATTCATAGAAACTTTGTGAGCAGACCTGACACTTGAAGTCACTAGTTATATATATCAGTGAATGTATAAATCAAAGGCATCAGTTATAGTTGTTGCATTTGCATATTGTGGATGCATTTATATTCTTGGATACCAATTTTCTTAGATTGAGGAAAAATTGCATTTTCATGGATATTTTATTTCGATGTTTTGTCAAAGTCTCCATACCAGTCTATAGAAAATTTGCACCTCCTTGAACATTTAAATTCAGTATTAACCTTTATGCACTAAATCCACAAGAACTAGTATCCCACGAATAATAATGAATCTGCAGTACATGTAAATAGAAAAGGTCAAATCTTACAATTGTATGAAGTAAAAAAAAAATATAGATTTTTATGCCCCACCTAGGGGCATTATGTTTTTTGGTATGTGTGTCCATTCGTTCGTCCGTCCGTCCATCTGTCCCGCTTCAGGTTAAAGTTTTGGTCAAGGTAGTTTTTGATGAAGTTGAAGTCCAATCAACTTGAAACTTAGTACACATGTTCCCTATGATATGATCTTTCTAATTTTATGCCAAATTAGAGTTTTGACCCCAATTTCATGGTCCACTGAACATAGAAAATGATAGTGCTAGTGGGGCATCCGTGTACTATGGACACATTCTTGTTGTTTATAAATTATATTAAGAGTGTAAATTAATAAGGACCAAAAAATTTTTGAATAATGTTGAAAGTCATTTTAAAAGTTTAAAAAACAATATTTGATGTACAAGTGTACTCTCTGAATGTTATCATTTGCTACTTAAATATTTTAGTTCACTGTAGCCTTATGGTGCTGATGTGAACCTTAGAAGATATCATTTAACTGTTGTTCTGATGTTAGATTTCAGATATATGTAACTTCTTCATTTTCATTTGTTTTCTAGGATGGAAAATACACACGAGTAACAATGAATGTTGGAATGATTTGTCAAACCATTATAGAGCCACCCTCAGAAGGGGAAATAACCAGAGATAATATTACATGTAAAATAAGTTACACAGCTGATGGTTAGTATATTTTTTATGTTTATTGAGCAACATGCACATTATTATTTTTTTGCGTTTCATTCCTTTCTTTTCATTTTTGGGATGTATGTCCCATAGAAAAAAATGGTCTCTCAGATAGCACAAAGATGAATACATGTACCAGATCCCATATATAACATTCCTGTAGATTACTATAGGATCTAGCAAAGATAGAACAAAGATGAATACATGTACCAGATCCCATATATAACTTTCCTGTAGATTACTATAGGATCTAGCAAAGATAGAACAAAGATGAATACATGTACCAGATCCCATATATAACTTTCCTGTAGATTACTATAGGATCTAGCAAAGATAGAACAAAGATGAATACATGTACCAGATCCCATATATAACTTTCCTGTAGATTACTATAGGATCTAGCAAAGATAGAACAAAGATGAATACATGTACCAGATCCCATATATAACTTTCCTGTAGATTACTATAGGATCTAGCAAAGATAGAACAAAGATGAATACATGTACCAGATCCCATATATAACATTCCTGTAGATTACTATAGGATCTAGCAAAGATAGAACAAAGATGAATACATGTACCAGATCCCATATATAACTTTCCTGTAGATTACTATAGGATCTAGCAAAGATAGAACAAAGATGAATACATGTACCAGATCCCATATATAACATTCCTGTAGATTACTATAGGATCTAGCAAAGGTAGAACAAAGATGAATACATGTACCAGATCCCATATATAACATTCCTGTAGATTACTATAGGATCTAGCAAAGATAGAACAAAGATGAATACATGTACCAGATCCCATATATAACATTCCTGTAGATTACTATAGGATCTAGCAAAGATAGAACAAAGATGAATACATGTACCAGATCACATATATAACATTCCTGTAGATTACTATAGGATCTAGCAAAGATAGAACAAAGATGAATACATGTACCAGATCCCATATATAACATTCCTGTAGATTACTATAGGATCTAGCAAAGATAGAACAAAGTTGAATACATGTACCAGATCCCATATATAACATTCCTGTAGATTACTAGAGGATCTAGCAAAGATAGAACAAAGTTGAATACATGTACCAGATCCCATATATAACATTCCTGTAGATTACTATAGGATCTAGCAAAGATAGAACAAAGTTGAATACATGTACCAGATCCCATATATAACATTCCTGTAGATTACTAGAGGATCTAGCAAAGATAGAACAAAGTTGAATACATGTACCAGATCCCATATATAACATTCCTGTAGATTACTATTGGATCTAGCAAAGATAGAACAAAGTTGAATACATGTACCAGATCCCATATATAACATTCCTGTTCTAGCAAACATATTAGATTTCTTGGATTTATAATTGTATGTCAGATGGGCAAAAAATTTGAAAGTACCTTTTAAACAATAAAAGACATTTATTCATTTTGATATTGAAAAAAAATTATACTGTATGGATTATGATGTTATTTTGTTTTACAGTTAATCCAGGTGGCTGGGTACCATCTTCTGTATTGAGAGCAGTATACAAGAGAGAATATCCCAGATTTCTAAAGACATTCACAGAATATGTAAGAAAAGCAACAGCTAATAAGCCTATCATGTTCTAACTCCGCTACACCTTTATGTTTGGTGCCTTTTTTAGAGAATATATTTTTATGGACAAATGTCTAACTTTTATCTATGAAACAAATTGTTGTTAAATTGGAGTTATTATCATTCATGAACTTCATGTATTATTTTCCCTGTTAGAAATCCTTGAATTTTAGATATATAATAGTGTATTTTTTGCTTTAAAATGATTCCTTGTTTCAGGTTACAAACTTGAGTTGTTGAATATATCATTTGATAATGACATGATTTCTTTATTGACAACCTAAAATATTAGAGGTTGTATGGATTAGAGTGCAGAAATGTATGGTATCTTGGTGCAATGTTTTACTCAGCCTGGTATATATGTTGATAATCAGTCTACTACTTAAATCATAGTAACAATAATCATTGTTAGAGATAAATTTGTAACTTCTGGTTTAGAGTGGAGAAATGTGTTGTGTTGGAAGTCAATTTAAATGTTATGAAAGTGAAACGTCAGAGTGCTTAGTCCTAATTTTATAAAATCTAGATTTTAAATTAAGTTCACTTCAGAAATCCATGCAGCAAAAGCTATTAAATTGTTTATATTTTTAAGCAAATATTGAAAATTGTGGTATTTCTTAGCCATACATTTTACTTTTAGATTTTATAATGGAATATTTAGGAACTCAAACAACAAATTACAACAAAAAATTATTTCTGTAATAATAAGACTATTATATTCAACACTTAAATATTTTATCTGATGCACAAATAGCTTTAATATTTTACTGTGATGAGCACACATATAAGTCTGAATACATGTTTACATACAGATCCAGGCACATGTTATACATGTAGATCTGGATCCCTGTTGTACCTCTAGGTTAGATACATGTGAATCTGGATAGAAGTTATTCATATGGAAACAGTGATTTTGCAATAAAACTGCTACTGTTAATTGGTTGCAATTTGAGTGTAATAACAGAAGATTTGTTTGTTAATGGATATTTGTTAATGATAGGAGCTCTGCATTGGCAGGTGTTGTGTACATAAGTATGTGTGTGGTTGTATGTTATAAGGTGGTGTGTGTATGTATTACTTGAAATATATGTATGATTTGTGAAATCAAATGGTGGCATATGAACTTGATAATGTAAATACATAATTTTATTAACTATTCCAATCTTGTACATTATTTAAATTCCTTCAGTTGAGGTGGCATTAAGTTTATGGGGGAAACATTTGTGCTGAAGAATGTCAGGATTTTATTGCATAATAAGAAAAATAAAACCATTTATCATTTAGACTTTAGACTGGTATATATCAAGCCAAAACTAGATATACTGCTTTGGTAAAACTTGATCCTGATGATCCTAAATATATATTCATGTTATTCTACAATTTTTTCCCGTCTTTTTTTTTTTTTTTTTTGTATAAAATTTGGTAACAAAATCGTTCTTTAAGGCTCAGGAAGAATATATAGTAAATAAACAAAAAATTGTTTTAGTTTGTTGCATTATATTTAATATTTCTATAAAATTAAAATCTGAGGATTGAACAAGATTGTTTAAGCAAAAATACTGTTAAAAAAGAAGGGGAGGGGTGTGGTATATACTAGTCTGAAGTTCCATTTATACTCATTGTGGTAGCTATACTGTGATGGTCCATATACATTATTAAATTAATATATTTATTTAATCATATGTTTATACTTTTGTACATAGCCAATTTTTTCTACAATACAATGCAATTTTATTTTTATTGTATATTTTGTATAGATTTTCTTCTGACTGCTTCATTGTACATACTGCATACAAAAAGTAGTTTTTTAGTTGAAAAAAACCTTGCTCACTTTTCATTCCTCTATTTTGATGGTGCCAGATTCAGTCCTTATATTTAATGCAAAATACAAGTCATAAATATTTGAAACATGGTGTTGATAATTATTTACTTGTAAATCATCTTCATTATCAGTCACCTCTTGGGTTTTTGATATCATTTGACCATAGAATTAAATATATCCAGGGGACAGTCACCTCTTGGGTTTTTGATATCATTTGACCATAGAATTAAATATATCCAGGGGACAGTCACCTCTTGGGTTTTTGATATCATTTGACCATAGAATTAAATATATCCAGGGGACAAAAAACAAAAATTGAGTTGGTTTACCTCTTACTATTTTTCTGTCATTGTTTACATTTATGATAGTTATTTCATTATCTCATTTTGATCATTAAACACCTACTGGGCACAAGTTTTCTTGGATTAACCTATTTTTCTTATAAATATTCAAAGTGATCTTAAGCTCACAATTCAATAATTAACTAACAGATAAATTCATATTCAAAAGGACAGCATTGTTTGAATACATAAAAGAAAATGTTTCATCAGAATCAAAATTAAACCCACCTGGCTGATCTCTTATTTGTTCATTTGTACTTAGTGTTATACAAACATGATTTTTTTGACATGTCTATCCATCTGTCATTCCTGTACTGTTGCCTACACATATTTTTATTTCTAGTCCGATCACTTTAAAATTTGAAGATATATTATTGGTTTTATAATAACCTCGAAAACTTTGAAATTGGGAATTATTATTTGGCATGTTGGAGTTGGACAAATTTCACAAGATTTATTGGGTCACTTCAGTTACTCCTTTATTCTTCAAGGGATACACTTAAAACCTTGAAAAAAAAACATTTTTGTGAAAAGGGACTTTTAACTTTTTATTAAAATGAGGCATGTGAGCTTGCTTATTAATTTTTTTTATATTAGTGATCTAATAACTACATGGATTTTGGTTGCTTTTTTATATAGCAAGTTAGAATTAAGAAAACTGTTTATAACACAGGAGAATAGACACCTTTACAATTATGTTAAAGTAAATAGTAAATAACACTTACCTGAAGTAGAAAGAAAAAATAGAACAAATGTATTTGGTTTTATATGTTAACTATATTATTCTACAAAATGCAAACATTTATTTATAAATTTTGAAAACATGATCATGCAAATTTTCATTATTGCTTTATCATAAAGATTAGAATTTAGAATTTTTATATAGCATGCCTCTGACAGGTAAAGTTAGAACCTACAGTAGCAAATATTGATCACTTATAGCATCTAACAATGTAAATGATATACAAGTAGTTGCTGAATCCATTCATTATTAACATTAGCCGTCAATCTTTTATCATTGAAATATTATAAACAATTGAAAACAATGCTATCAAAATCTCATTTTCATGTCTTGTTCTACAAGATTACTTAAAGATACATTTATTTTTCTAAGAATAACTGGTCTTTTTCTCCTAGCCCTTAAATTTGTAGATAATCAATATATATAAATGGTTATCCTGCCAGTTAAGGTGACAAGGTTGTTATTGACTGGATACAGACAGTATTCCTTACATCTAGTCCATAAGTCAAGGATTTGTGATTTTTTTTGTTTACATTTGTGTGAGAAAGTGTGTGAAAGATGGATAATCAATCTTCTCTAGTAGAATTTTCTCAGAAACTTGAAACTGGTATTTTTAAAGTTAGAATTTCAGGTGGCAATATACTTAGTATCTTCTTTTTTCCTTCATGTATTAAGAATTTACAAACCAGTTCAGTTTATTAATTTTTTACCTGTCTGATTAGGACAAATGACATCGTTTATACACTTTTTATTATTATTTAATTGGCATTGATATGAAGTAAAAGAGAAATATTATAACAAAGTTAAATATGTCCTTTTTTCTATTAAAAAAACAAAATTTAATAGATTTCAATTGTAAAAGGTTTAAGTGGAAATCAATTCTAACTGAAACACATTATAAAATCTTCTGTTATCATGACAAAAGAGGAGCACCTTTTATACTTTCAAATAATAATGCTGTTTCCCAGAATAATTGAATTGGTTATTTAAAATTTATTTGAATTGTAATTAGAGAAAACCTAATGTTCAGATTTTTTTTTCTGGTTTTAACCATATTTCAAACATATTCAAATTTAAACCAGGGGTCGTCTTCAACTATTATGTTATAAATAAAATGCTTTAATAATGAAGTTTTAAACATTTTGTTGATTTGAGAGTTATTGCCCTTGAACATTGTGTAAAGCCCTAAATATCTCAGCTTATTTTATGCACCAATAAGTAACTTAGAATGAAATTATTGATCTGATCATAGATTATATTATAATACTTTCTTTTATTATTTTCTGTCAAACATAAATGATCGGGTTTCATGAAAATGAATATAGCAACAACAAAATAACATAATCTCTAGAAATTTTATTGAAAATACTGAATCTTAACTAAAATGAAATTATGTATTAATCAGCATAAAACCTTAGCTAGTGCTTTTCTATGTTGGAATATGAGCCCTAATTTGTTTTGTACAACATGTAGAAAATTGGGCTTTTTTTTCTTTCCTGTTGACTGAAAATAACACAATGTTAACTTATCAGTTTGTTTGTAAGAAAAAGGATCATGTACATATGGGAAATAAAATAATTTTCAATCTGTAATTGTCATTTTGTATGTACTCTTTAGCTTGTAGTTTGAAAAAATATGGTTAACTTTTTTTGAATCTCATTTAAATTAATGAGATGTCTTTGTAAGTGACTAAACAGTTTCATTCATTATTAAATTCTCTTCATTTGGGAAGTTCAAACCGGTCTTCTCAAAAAATATTTATTGCTAGAAAGCCATTGTACCAATAACAAATCAAAATTTTATACGACCGCAAAAAATTTTGTGGTCGTATATTGGTATCACGTTGTCGTCAGCGTCGTCCGAAGACATTTGGTTTCTGGACAATAACTTTAGTAAATGTTAATAAAAATCTATGAAATTTAAACACAAGGTTTATAACCACAAAAGGAAGGTTGGGATTGATTTTGGGGGTTATAGTCCTAACAGTTTAGGAATTAGGGGCCAAAAAGGGGCCCAAATAAGCATTTTTCTAGTTTCCAGACAATAACTTGTAGAACGGTGTATGGATCTCTCTGAAATTATACCACAAGTTTCCATACCACAAAGGCATGGTTAGGATTGGCTTTGGGGGGTTATGGCTCAAACCTTTTAGGAATTAGGGGCAAAACAAGGGTTTCCTGGTTAATGGACAATTAAAAAAAGTACAATGTTATGTTTGGATTACCTCCCTTACACTGCTTTTAAATTATGTATAAAGAAATGTATTGTCTTGAGGTGATTAGCTGTCAATTTATTTTTTAGAAGTTACTATTTAAAAATGCTGATTAAGGAATATTAATTTTAGCCATGATTATGTATGTCATTCTCTATTTTAAGACTTTTATGATGTATTTAAATGGGTAATTATGGTTGCATGCCATTGGAAATTTGAATTGAGATTATGACCATATCTTGAGTGAAAGAATTTTTTTTTGGAAAAAGGGGGGGGGGAGGTGAAAAAAAAATTGGGGGGGGGGGGGTAAAAAGAAATGGTGAGGGGGGACAATTTTTTCTCATTTCAGATTTCAGAAATTAAAAAGAAAATTTCTTCAAATATTTTTTTTTTTTTGCCAAAAAAGGGGAGGTCAATTTGCAACAGCATAGTGTATTGCACAAAAGCAAAAAATTGAATATAAATTCAAATCATATAACCAATTCTAAGTCCTTTGACTTTATTCTGTGTCAGAATCCTATTATGTGTCAAATATTTAATTACTATCCAAATTCAGACCTGTATCAAGCGCTAATATTGTGTCCATTTTTGCCCCAACTGTTCAGGATTGGACCTCTGCGGTCGTATCCAGCTGCGCTCGGCGAAGCAATTTATTTTATTGGTTGTCAGTGCTAATTTGACTGGTTTGTGGATACTCATATTGGAAATATCTAGAAAAATCTCACTAAGAATCATTGAAAAAAAAATTATATGACAGAAAGGTTTTCTTCAGTACTAGTATTCCTGCTGAGTATCAGTTTTTTGGATCTCAGAAAGCATACTCATTTTTGCCTCCTAAAGGAGTATTAGTTCTTCAGGGAAACCCTTGGTTAGGTGGCATCCTTTTGGCTTAGAATGAAGTATGAATACAGGGCCACTTCTGGTGGGAATGAGGACGTTAAATCTACTGCCACATATCTCTAGTAAATCACTATCTGCA
Organism: Mytilus californianus; assembly: GCF_021869535.1. NCBI lineage: Eukaryota > Metazoa > Mollusca > Bivalvia > Mytilida > Mytilidae > Mytilus > Mytilus californianus. Next base: position 20,791,459 of record NW_026262679.1, on the reverse strand, counting down.
CATTAAAAATCACTTTCAATAAATCTGAGGTATCTGTTGGTATTATGTTGTAATGCAAAATATCTGCCCCCTTCTAACATTCCCTTTTCTTAGCATTGGCGGTACATGAAATAGTTTGTATTTGAAGGCTAAGTGAACTAATAAGCTCTTTGGCAGTCTTAATTTATCACCCTTTATCATAGGAGACCCTCTATGCAGTTCGTTGTTTATCAGCTTTATCAGCTACCACAACAACATGATCTGGGACCAAACTTACAGGTCTCTAAATATGATTAATTGTGGTGCTCATTGAACAATAAAATTTATGGATTGAATTTGAATGAATAATTGAAGAATCTTACGGGAAAGAAAGGATATGGTTTATTCATTCATAACATAAAATCACTACATGAACTTGATAACAACAAAAGGAAAAGAACATCACTTTTATTGCTGTTCTTTATCTCAAAGTCACAGAATGACTTTCAACATAGATCAAAGACACCTCACTGCCAGTTCAAGAAGGTCCCTAGCACAAGATTGAGCAAAGTTCTTTGCCAGATGTTGATCATGCTACATTTGCGTATTTAAGAACTTAGTTGTGGATATATACAACAAATTGTAATCTATGTGGGAAAAGAAATTTATAGACAAATACTCTTTCAAATTGCCCAACAATCTCGGTTGAAATGAACATTACTATCAACTTTGTCCTTACCTGGTCTGCTACTGTTAACTCATGAAAATATTAAAGTGTGATTTATTATTATAAAATATTACAGTAGAGTAAAAGATAAAAACAGAAGCCAGAAGAGTACGGGTCCTTCAATCTTTCTATTTCCTGCTCTCAGAAAATTTTTGTCTTGCAATTTATAATTTGAAACAAGGTTTCTGAAGATGAATGAAAATACTTTTACTTCACATTCAGTTATATAGGTTGTATCATTTCACTGAATGATTCAAGGAAATCGTATTCATCCCATTAAATTAGTACACCTGAAATAAATTACACCACGGATATCGTAAAGTATCCATTTTTCCAAATACCTTGTATTGTTCTTGTCTTTGACTCTTCCATCAATGCCTGTCTTTGACCATGTACATCATTATCTATACTTGGTAAAGCAGCGCTTACTTTGAAAAAGAACCATCAGGAAAACAGAAACATTGCATGCCATCTGAAATTTTATTTTTCATTGACGATCAGACGATTTTCTAATGATGATCGGTTCTGTTTTGCACATCATATGCGACCACCCGTATCAGTATAGTTCATCTTCAGACCAGAGAGTAACTCTCCGCAGAATCTAAACATCTAAATTTAAAAGTAACAATCTAGAAGAATAACTTACTGCCTACTGATTCAAATACTATCTGAGCGAATAAAAGTAAGAAAAAGATATTTTTCATATCAATAACATCATTATCCTCTAATCTCTATAGGCGCTGGAAAATGAGAGGAGAACAGAATATACAAACTATGAACAGTTATTTTAAGATTCTATGGCTAAGCTCAAGAACCAGTGGTGGATCCAGGGGGAGGGGTTCCAGGGGTTGCAACCCCCTTTTTTTACGATATATGCTTTTGAATGGGGACATATGGTTGAAATCCCTCCTTTATCCTGGGTTGCACCCCCTTTTAAAAATGGCTGGATCCGCCCCTGAGAACACATGAGATGTGGGAATGTAAGTTGAAATATGAAATAAAATCTAATACATAGAAAAGGGGGTCCATTCCCTAAGCGCCTGTGACAACCTATAATGATGGGATATTGCTGCAATTTCTGTAAGTTATGTAATTGAAAGAAATATTTATAGAACATGGTTATTCCCGTACAGGTTATAGCCGAACTATGGAAATCACTAGCCTACTGAAACTGAATTCTGTATTATTGAAATTACATGAAATATACATTGATCATTCTTTGTAAGTGACTCATTTATTTGCAAACAGAGAGCAAGTATCGTTGTCTCGGAAAGGCAACAGTTACTCTCAATAAAACACTTATAGAAATTATTATGAAGTAGGATTTATTAGTTCCTAAGTGAATCGGACGCAATATTACAATGTTGTAATATCGGGAGAAAAAAAATATATTCAAGTACTCTCCCATACTTAGTGAACTTAGATGTTGCATAAACCCATGTAATGAACGTCGTGAGAGGTTTTTATGCCCCCGCCGTAGCGGAGGAGGCATTAAGCTTTACCCTTGTCCATCTGTACGTCCGTACGTACGTCCGTATGTCCGTCCGTACGTCCCAAAATTGGTTTCCGTTCTCTAACTTTAGTTTGCCTCAACCAAATGTTATGAAACTTATATACAATGCTAATTACCACAAAACACAGATCAAGTTCAAATTTTGGTGGCGTCACTTTTACCGTTCTAGAGTTATGCCCCTTTACAAATGGAAAAATTGCTGAATTTTACGTTTCCGTTTTCTAACTGTAGTTTGCCTCAACCAAATGTTATGAAACTTACAAACAATGCTAATTTCCACAAAACACAGATTAAGTTTGAATTTTGGTGGCGTCACTTTTACTCTTCTAGAGTTATGCCCCTTTACAAATGGAAAAATTGCTGAAATATTTGTTTCTGTTCTCTAACTGTAGTTTGCCTCAACCAAATGTTATGAAACTTATGCACAATGCTAATTACCACAAAACACAGATCAAGTTTAAATTTTGTTGGCGACGCTTTTACCGTTCTAGAGTAATGCCCTTTTACAAATGGAAAAATTGCTGAATTACGTTTCCGTTCTCTAACTTAAATTTGCCCCAACTAAATGTTATGAAACTTATAAACAATGCTTATTACCACAAAACTCAGATCAAGTACAAATTTGGGAAGCGTCACTTTTACCGTTCTTGGGTTATGTCCCTTTATAATGTTATATGCAAGCGGGGGCATCATCTGTGTCCCATGGACACATTCCCCATTTATTTTTTATATGTTTGAGTGTTGTTTTTATTTTGTCATAATAGTGAATTTGGTATCGAATGCAGGTCTTTCAAATCCTCTGATAAATTAATTCACATAAAATTAATTCACATAATTTTTGAACTCGCCCCGATTTAAAAAGATTAACATGTTGTAGACTTTATCTGTTGAAAACCGTACTTTGGTATTAAATTAGATGTCTTGTTTTCATTTTGTGTCGTTGGGTTGGCGTCTCATTGACAAACACCCCATAACGGTATGCCATTTATTCGTAATATAAAGAAAGGAATTAAAATCAAACCAAGACGAAATAACGAGATAAAGATCGTCAAAGCTAAGCCTATTCGTTTAAGGTCCATTTTGGTCAAATAGCTCCTCACGTAATCAAGTACTTCAGTAAACATCCGGGGCTTTCAATTTTTTTGGTGTTAAGCGTTCCTGACGAAAGTAGATAAAGAAAAGCGTTTCGGGACGCACCAAATTTATAAAGTGTTATTTTCATTTGCAAGGATCAATACACATCTAAAAATTAGAAAGTGATAAACGAGGGTTATTCACATAATTATATAGTTTTTACCCCAAGGCGATGTTTAACGTCCTACACAGCAACTTCGTGCCGAACGGTCCCGAAAGACCACTTATACCGTAAGAACTTAATAACTCTAGTACTTGATTCATTGGGACATTGAAATTAGAAAAATGCACGGAAGACTTTGTGTAGCGCACAAGTAGTGGATTATCAATTTTTCTTTACAATCCATTAAACGAATATACATTATGTGAATGGGTCCCTAAATACCAAATATGATTGATCAATTCACAAATTATCCTATAATTTGATGATGGAACATTAAACTGGATAATTAAGACATAATATATTTTCCCCGCCAGAAATTATAGCATCAATTTCCATTCGAGAACTTAATTCCCCTGATAATCAATTATACCAAAACAGACAATAAATAAACATCCCTCCCATTTTTAATGGGTAATTGTTATTCCAATCAATGTGTCCAGTATAATCACTATTATCATAGCTTTACATCCAGACGACAAGCATATGCCATCTGCAGCAGCAGTCAATATCCAGTGATTGGCTGACGAAAGTGGAATATGCAACATTATACACCTGCAAGATAAATACTTTAATCTCCTCTTAAGAAAACATCGTTAAAATTAGATTAGCATTTCCACTTACAGAGATAGGCATCTGGTGATTGGAGTACATTGATTGCCAGGATTAAAAGAAGTGTTTCATACCTTTGCGAACATGGTGAAGTTAAAAACTTTTGAAATAATCCTTTCGGCATCAGATGGATTTTTTATGGCTGGAGAAATTTTACAAGGGTATGTGACAGTTGAATTGAAATACCCTATGAAAATGCAAGGTAGGTTGATATTAAACAATTTATTTGGTTTTGGTTTGAACCCAAACTTTACAAAGAAACCGATTCATTTTCAAAAAATAGTGAATGTTTTATTTAAATTAATACTGCGTATAGAATAATTATTTTATGATTTAATATAGCCCAATATATAATATTTAGCTATTAAACCACTCTAGAATGCCTACAATATATATTTACAGACACTATAAGTAAAGTTCTTATATTTTTGTAAAACTCCATAATGAAGTATTTTTTTCTTAAAAGACGTGATAAAAACGCACAATCTCTTTCTGTTTTAAAACAATGAAAATTAACCCTGATGCAGAATGTCTGGACCAGAAATTAATTCATCACAAGGGAGATAAGAAAACGGTTGTAGGATATTATTTGTGTAATAGGTCGCGTTAGTTGATCTTTCACGTTTAGTAATACTGACAGTTTCTGTTACACAAAGGGCTATCGTTTGACCACATCGTAATAGAACCATTTGTCTAAATTACCATTGGCAGTCATAATATCTTCATAGTAGATATTTTAGTATGTTTAGTGAAAACAAGCTCTGTGATGTTATCGACACACGTTTTGTCAGATATGAAGATCGTATCTAGAAATCCCACTGGTGGTACAGCCGTTATAGTTTTACTAAACAGTACAAATTTTGAAATATTTATTCGCTTGATACCGTTAGTCTGTTGATGGAATTTCATTCCAGTAAAACCAGGGATCAAGATAATTTTGTGTTAAAAGGTGGATAGAATGTAAACAAATACAACAGCACATACTTGTTAGATACTCTCTGCCATTGATAATTATATTTAACAACTATATTTAAGGAATGACTGTAATATTTTTTCTTTCTATAAAGAAATAACATAAAAAATGTGGTGCACACTGAATAACCCGCGTAGCAATCAAGCAACAAAAGTCATATACATAAAGTTCCAGTAAAACTCTAGAGCAGGTTCATACTCAAAATCTTTGGAAGCTTAACCTAAAAAAAAGAATTCAGAGTAAAAAAGAAAAGAGTAAATAGCATGCAAGAAAACATAACTTAGATACAATTATAGGTCCTTACTTGAACCATGGAATGTATTGTATTGACAATATACATGATATAATACTTCCATACTTGAACCAAAATTGATTTGATTTGATTTTTGGTGTTTTAACGCCACTTTTAAGCACCGCTTTTGGGCTATTTCTTGGCGGCCAGTTTTTATTGGTGGAGGAAGCCGGAGTGCCCGGAGAAAACCACCGACCTTCGGTAGGAAAACTGACAATCCTAGTCAATTAAGATTGGAGTCGAGTGCACCCGCACGAGCGGGGTTCGAATTCACAACCTCAGTGTTGACTGGCTAGTGATTACAGTAGTAACTACTTGGACCACTCGGCCACCGAGGCCCCCAAAAAATTGAAATCTACATTATATACTCGTTACATTGTATTATATGTTATATATTTTGTCCCATTTTTTCATGTCAATTGCCTTTTATTATACTATATTGATTAATCACGAATTTTAAACACTAGTCTATATTCAGGTATATATAAAAGACAGTAATTGCATACATTTTTTTTTCAAATACATGGTTGTCACTGTTAAACACATAAGACATAACTCATCTGATCATGTTGATCACTTTACCTTTATATTCAACTGATCATGCTAAAGACATTGCATTCACATTCAACTCACTGTTGAATCCATATCATTTGCAGTCAAGTGCATGATCGCGTTGAGTATATTGCATGTAACTGTAATATCAAATCATAGGGTGATATTTGTAAATATGAATGTCATTCAAGGGCCCTTAATTGGAATAGTAAATACTCAGTTTCTTATTCTATACATTCAACATCTAATGTTACATTTAATTATAAGGGGACGACCATTTGATATTCTGGGGGGGGGCCAGGAGGATTTTGAAAATAAATAACTCAGCCTTGATAATCACTAAAATAAATGGTTTGTTCTGTGGTAGTTTGAAAATAAATTACCTGACTTGCAATGTATTGAAAATAAATAACTCAGCAGGTCTAATCGAAAGTATGAGATGGCACCAGATTCTTCATAAATTCATCTTTTTTCCAAAAAAAAAATCGGGAAACACTTCCCATATCTTTTAATAATAAAAGTATAAATATTATTTAAATATACTTGAAATGTCAGAAAATTGGTTTCATTTAACTTGAGGTTAATTGTCTCAGGAACACTTGCCTCACTTTTATTAAATCAGGGCCGTAACTAAATTGAGACAAATGCCTCATGTAGGAAATTTCAAAACCAAACGCTTGTCTCCATATCAAATTGTGTTCACCGTGAGTGCCTTGCAAGAAGCAAGTTCTGTTCTCCCTCAGACGTAGCCCCTGATTTTTCGGGATCAATGTTTCTTATTTATTTGTCTTTTGTTCATTGATTGCCCTTCTGTATTCTGTTAGTGTTGCATTCATTTTGTAATTTAGTAATTTTATTATTAACTTGATCATGAGTTTAAAAAAACACAACAGCCACAGACTAACTATGTGAATTACATTTTTGCTTTATCATGCATATTTGTCTTTTGATGTTGTTCCTAGAAACTTAAGTCTTACACTGAATCTATAACGTGATTTTGCTTTGAGACCAAAATATTGTCATAAAATTATTAAAACAGAACTTGCATTTTCAGTTTAAGAAAGGGTCTGGGGAACACCCAGAAGGCATGATTTTGCATCATTTGTTCTATAGTTTCTTGGGCCTTCAGCGGTTCAAAAACCCTTTCAAAAAAATTTTGCCTCGCTCCGCTCGGCGAAACATGTTTGCCAATACTTTTAAAAGAGCATTATTACAACCAAACTTTAATACTGTGTATGTATGCAATACATGTATATGCATTGGGGAATATAGAAGATTCATTTCTGCAGAGGATAATAATTAATTCTGATTAAATGGTACATAATGACTTGACTATACATGAATTATTTATAATAAACAAATAATTTAAAAATTGTATGTTTTCGAATATTATAAATATAGTTGTGAAAATAAATAATCAGTCCCTTGCTTTAATGGAAATGAAAAATCTTGCTTCAATAGTGCAGAAAAAAGATAATCTGTCCTCTTAGTTTACAAAAATAAATAACCGATCCAAAACAAATCCTCCTGCCCCCCCCCCCCCCCCCCCCCCCCCCCAGAATATCAAATGGTCGTCCCCTAACTAAGAGTTTTTAAGTCGACATGGTTAGACGTTGATTATAAGATTGAGTGAAACAACAAATCACGTGCCACAACAATCCAAGAGTAAATCATATGACAAAACAACCCAATTGTAAATAAACATCTATAGTGGATCAATCATGTGACACAGCAACCCAAGAGTAAATTAACATCTACAGTAGATAGAGCAAATGATATGAAAAACCAAACCAAGAGTAAATATACATTTTCAGTAGAGCAGAGTAAATATACATTTTCAGTAGAGCATATCATGTGACACGGCAACCAAAGAGTAAATGAACATCTTCAGTATAGTAAATCATGTGACACGGCAACCAAAGAGTAAATGAACATCTTCAGTATAGTAAATCATGTGACACGGCAACCAAAGAGTAAATGAACATCTTCAGTATAGTAAATCATGTGACACAACAACCACAGAGTAAATACACATCTTCGGTATAGTAAATTATGTGACACAACAGCCACAGAGTAAATACACATCTACAGTATAGTAAATCATGTGACACAACAACCACAGAGTAAATGAACATCTTCAGTATAGTAAATCATGTGACACAACAACCACATGCAGAGTAAATGAACATCTTTAGTATAGTAAATCATGTGACACAACAACCGCAGAGTAAATGAACATCTTCGGTATAGTAAATCATGTGACACAACAAACACGGAGTAAATGAACATCTTAGGTATAGTAAATCATGTGACACAACAGCCACAGAGTAAATGAACATCTTAGGTATAGTAAATCATGTGACACAACAACCACAGAGTAAATACATATCTACAGAAGAGCTTGTGTTTTTTTTTTATGAAACAAGAAAGTCTTGTTATTTAAGTGTCAGATGCTAACTAGTACATGATTATTTTATTAGTTTAAGGTTCATGTGGACCCTTTGGCTAACATAGCTGCGTTTTCACCTCAAAATTTACTCTAAGTACAGACAAACCTGTGCATCTGGAAAAGTTTTAAGGCATAGCATGCTCTAGATAAATAAATTTCGAATGCATTGTATGTTTTTAGAAATTGTTTAAACTTAACTGGATTGTGCAGTGCACTTTTTTTCGTCCCTGCAGAAGATGATAAAATTAACAAACAGTTGAGTTTCACTTGATATGGTCCACTCAGGTACACAGTTTAAATCACCAATTATTGTCAGTTATCTATTGTCCATCTATTGTCCATGTCAATCAATACAGTTCACTTCAATTATTACCTGTGGGGAAGTTCTCAAACCTCTTTCCCAACTTAGTTTATTTTGGCACCTTCTGGAGGAATGAAAAAAAGTGCAGTGCAAAATCCTGTTAAGTTTTTAATTTTCTAAAACATAAAATATATTTGAATTTTATTTATTTAGGGCATGCTATGCCTTAAAACTTTTCCAGATACACAGGTTTGTCTGTTCTCAAGAGTAAATTTTGAGGTGAAAATGCAGCCATTTTAGCCAAAGGGTCCACATGAACCTTAAATTGGCTTTGAACTAAAGCTTTGAGTAACTGCGAGTACTCTCAGATCTGTACGTTGTGCCTTTAGTGTTTTTGTTCGGGGGAGGGTTTAAACATGTTTAATCTCACCACATTCTGTATGTGCCTGTCCCAAGTCAGGAGCCTGTAATTCAGTGGTTGTAGTTTGTTGTTCGTTTATTATTTTGTACATAAATCATGCCGTTAGTTTTCTCGTTTGATATTTTTTACACTTGGCATTTCGGGGCTTTTTATAGCTTACTTCTGTATTGGTTTTGTTCATTGCCGAAGGCCGTACGGTGACCTGTAGTGGTTAATGTCTACGTCATTTGGTCTCAGGTGGAGAGTTGTCTCATTGGCTATCATACATCCACCATCTTCTTAATTTTATACACCTTCGCATCAACACGCCTTAGAGCACCTATGTTCATGCTTATAATTATGATAAATATATATATAAAATGCTTTTACCCCATTTATATTCTATTCAAATAATAACGTGAAAAGACGAAAACAATATACTATAAAAAACAAAATTTTCGAGAAAGAGAGAGAGAGAGGAACAATAAATTCCATAACTACATTACCAATAAGAAGTAATAATACCCCTCTGTAGATCTAGACATAACAACCTCAACCTTTTAACCTAGAAATTACTTATTTTGTTTTGCCTCATAAAACTTCAATTAACTTCATATATACAGTCTTTGCTAAGCGTTCAAGCTGTGTTTTATACCATTACATATACTAACGCCGGACAGGGAACCTTCTCTTTAATTATACTGTTACATATCGTGACAATTAAACATATAACGAAATAGTCTGATTTTTATGTTATAATGTCAGGAACTACAATGATGTTTTAAAACAAATCTACATGAACAAGCTGGAGAATTTAAGATATTTAGTATATTTGTTACAAAAAAATAAATCGACAAATACTGTTTTATTTTCATGTTTTTTGCAGCGTGCTTTCAAATTCAAATTTCAAATAGCCTTAAATTCGACATTGTTCAGATATAACAATAGGAAAAAGACATAACTTGTAGAATATAGGCGAAAACCATAAGGTCTCACTTTGGAACACCTTTATTCTAAACCGAAATAATAAAAAAAAAATACAAAATGGTTTAATTTTCAAATCAGGTCAATATATATCATTTATGATACATTTATACTTTCTCCCCTTCGCCTTGGTTTATGACTATGTTAAAGTTGAATAAAAACATAATTTAAAGACTATATCCAAGATACAACACGTGCATCGCACGCGATCTTGTTGATTTAAACCAAAACTGTCAATTTCTTTTGATCTACAGATACACAGACCAGATTAATCCTTGTTTGTTCTTGATTTAATTAACTTATCACATTTCCTGGGAGAAGAAGTGGAACAGAAAGCTTTATATCTGATTTTGATGCAGTAGTATCAGATGCTGTACATTTATGTCTTACACTGATTCGCCAGACCGAATCTCATTTAATAGTCGTTTTCCTTTAACATCAGCTAGTATGTCCCGTCAGGGGCCTTTGATTGGAAATAAAGAACTTTGAACTTTATACCATCATTTAGTGGTAGTGAAGTTATGCCATGCCTCTGTCTCGGCATTTATGTCTTACTGTTCCCCTAATTTCCTAAGTATATCTCAACAAAGGCAAGATATGTTATAGACTGCAAAAATTCTACTCGTACATTAAACCCTCTTTCCTGTTTATTATGGATATCTGTTTCATTGTATATACCAACATCCAATTTTATTCACATCTAAAAAAAATATTTTTTCATTAAGTTCGACAGTACACATGCATGGACTAGCAGTTTTATTGAATTTGTCCTATCATGATCAATGTTTTTCAAACCGACTTCATCTAGTCTGCTTTACACTGTAAGTACACATCTCACGAATAATATAAATAAGTACTAGTATTACCAGGAGAGAATTACTTGCATGTCAAACACGTGTTTTTGTAATGTTAATTTGTATTTATTTGACCGTTTGCAAACTAAATCAAGCATCTGGAGATTTTCTGTAAAACAAAACCCAAAGTTTAGAAAAAACAGAAGTCGAGAACCACCGACCATACATCTTTTGTGTGGGAGTAGGGGAAGGTGGCATGCTTTTTTCTTCTCGGTACCAACACTATTTTCGCTCATAATAAAAAAAAAAACTATTTATTTTTTATAACATATAGGAACACCCATTTTAAACTTAATGTTGGAATTATTTTTTTGCACTTTGCTCTCTCTCAAAAATATAGAATTAAATATTTTATTAAAAAAAAAAACATAACAGATGAGTAGTCGGTACCTAATTAAAGTAATCAGGTAGTATTGTCGTATCTGTAACAAATGTCCTATTTTTTTTATTAGAATATGAAATCTTTTTGATGTATCACGGAATTATTAACATCACTCACAGCTAAAGAATAACTAACTATGTGTGTGTGTGTGTTCCTTTTGATCGTAAGAAAATATTCATATAAATTTAATAATGCCAACAGGTACTCTACCATTGCCCACCAATAACTTTAATCTAGATAATTTCCCAGATGGTAGCCAAAAATGTTTCATCAATCTTTGCAGATGTAACCCTGAGTAATCATGACACGTGGGTCTTTCATACCACGCATGACGTCATAACTTAATATTGTTTTCGTTCACAACTTATTCGAATTCCTAAGCAATATTCATGTGTCTGTCAACGTACGAGCTATGCAAGACCGAATCCAATATTTTTAGAAAAGTAAAATTGTCTATACAAAATGAAACTTTCTTCTGGATGCAGTCAGCCAATATTGTTCGGAAACATGCTTTCCACTAATTCACTAAACTTCTGAATTGATTGATTCTTTTTTTTTTTCAACGAGTCAAAAATATAGAAAATAATCCATACCTTGACACCGTCTGTCACACAAGAAGTTTATATAAGCCCGATAACAGCCAGAGAGTTGTGACTGAGAAACCTTGAGAAATCCAACATCGCCTATCCTTTCTACAGAAAAATCAACTCTGTGCACACAACTCTTTTGCAGATGCTTTTAAAACGCCATTGATGTACAATCTTTTTCCCTCTTCCTTTAATAAAAGCTTATTTTGCTAACACACCTGAAAATAAAGTGTACAACGCCTCTGGTTTGTCGCAATCCTCTCATTAAATTCTACATACAGCCATCCAAAACTTACTCTTAAAGCTTGGAAACCAGTATTTCAGAAATATATCATTGTTAGTGACATCCACAGACGAAGAACAAAATCTATTAGAAACATAGCAATTCGAACGAGGAACACGCAGATTTGGGATCCTTAAACAGAAAACCGATATAAAAAAACAAACTTGCTGACATAGGTTGTCCTGCTGTTGCTCTGCCCATCAGCTGTATGTTATGTGGAAACCAATTTCCTGATTAAAAAAAAAATCTATCAAATTAAAAGATGGTTACATAAAACCATCAGCACTATAGAAAGAAACTGTTAAAAGGCCATAGAATGCTAAATATTAAATATGTCCTGCTAAGTGACTACCAAACACAAGCGTCTTGGTGTATATGCTGCATAAATTAATAAACTGCATGGGAACATCAAGAAGACCCATTACTTCAGCTTGCAGTAGTCCAACGGATAATATTTCTAGTTTTATCAATGACATTTTCTTAGAAATTATATGCAATGATCTTCACTATGTTTATTACTGTTTTATACCAGCATCACGGAGAAGTTGCCATAGTCTCTACTGTTATCTGGATTAAAGTTGGGAAGAATCTACTCGGTATCGACACATTAAAAGTTGGTATTATGTACTCGCTATAGGCATATTAAAAGTCGGTATGAATGTACTCGCTATCGGCATATTTAAAGTCGGCAAGGATGTTCTCACTATCAGGCATATTGAAAAGTCGACAAGGATGTACTCGCTATCAGGCATATTAAAAAGTCGGCAAGGATGTACTCGCTATCAGGCATATTGAAAAGTCGACAAGGATGTACTCGCTAACAGACATATTGAAAAGTCGGCAAGGATGTACTCGCTATCGGCATATTAAAAAGTCGGCAAGGATGTACTCCGTATCGATACATTAAAAGTCGGTAAGGATGTACTCTGTATCGATACATTAAAAGTCGGTATGTATGATTGTACTGGCTATCGGCATGGAAAGGATGTACTCGCTATCGGGATATTATAAATAGGTGAGATTGTACTCGGTAAACATTAAAAGTCGGTATGAATGTAGTCGTATGAATGTACTCGCTATCAGACGTATTAAAAAGTCGGCAAGAATGTACTCGCTATCGGTATATTAAAAGTCGATATGAATGTACTCTGTATCGGCACATTATAAGTAAGTAAGAATGTATTCGGTATCGGGCACATTAAAAGTCGACAGGGATGTACTCTCTTTCGTCATATCAAAAGCCGATATGAATGTACTCGTTATATCGACACATAAAAGTCGCTAAGGGTGTACTTGTTATCGGCATATTGAAAGTCACGCGCTTTATCAGACAGATTTACTCATGCAGCCTAGAACAAAACTTATTTAAATCTAATTATATATAATTTATGAGACAACACCTGCTAACTTAGTATTAATACTACATCTGTGGATTCAGTTAAAACTTTTGATGTTTTCTCCATAGCCATTTTAGTGTAATAAAATAATATCGATGTACAATTTTCTTTTTATGAGAAACATCTTCCTTAAATACGACGTGAATTAATGTCAATATATCTGACAAGACAATGAAATAATTGATTTTACAGGATGGATACAGAGTATACAGTACGGGGTATATGTCAGGGTATAAATCTCTCAATTCTACACTTAGTGAAATGAACAGGTTCCATTAAGTTTGTAAACCAGCCTTTAGAGCTACCCAAGAACAGTTGTTATGTTCTGAGTTTATTTGGCACTGGCCTATTTGTGTGTTTATATTACAATACAGATTAGTTATTAAATTTGGATAGCTTAAACATGTCAGGTGCGTGTAATAAGAGAAACTTCATCTTATATGTACCAAATAGTTTCTCTAGATAGTTTCTTTTAAATTGTTATTCAACTATAAAGATAATGTACTCTTATTGAATAATTCAAAGTTTGGTGACTAATTAGACCGCACCTATATCACATTGAACATAAACTTATCGCAGATAAAGCCCGTCTGTTTCAAATCTTGACTATATATATTATAGCATCTAAAACTGATTGATGCAGTGAGTGTCGAATAAGAACTAAGTAATTACTTAAGATGTTTCCCTTGTAAAGTTTCAAGTTGATACAGTCGTATTCCAGCAGCACCTGCATATTGAGAATACATCTTCCACTTATACTTTATTCCTGGTCTCACATTTCCTATCGTCACTTTTGAACATGAGTTGCTGCCTACAATGGCATCATCTCTTTGAAAGTTCTACGGACATCATCATGACTTGATTCACCGTTATTCATGTCAATATAATATGCCACTGATATGTTCCATTTTTTCGAAGTCATTGCCCCTTTCTCGTTTACTCCTTTATGACATTAACAAATTCGACAATTGACATGAACAACCAAAGGATGCAACTGATAAAGCGGTGACTGCTTACCCTTCCAGAGCACCTGCATTCCCCGGTTTTTGTCGGTTTCGTGTTCTTCATTCTTTTATGTTCTTATTGATAAATCAATAATGATTACAGTATGTTTGGTTGTCCAGTTACAACTGCATTACCATTTAGGATTAAGTTTTCTATGTAGTATTTTATAGACTCTTTTGTTGTTTCGTCTTTTGTCATGGTGTTGTATATACGTTCTCTGAAGTAGGATTTTAATTGACGTTTTGAAACTTCTTACTTTTATACAGTATATTAGGCCTGATCAGATAGTTCAAAGCCATATATTGAAAATGCCAATTTCTCATGTTAATTTTAAGACACACAGAGAAGCTACTAAACAGATAATTCGTATACTAGGAGCTGCTGATTTCTAATTATAAAAAAGAGAGACAGATTTCCGAGCGCACGACACGTATCAGATATGCTCGAGACACGTGCACATCATTTTAATTTTCATATTGATATTGTCCATCCTTGTTTTATTGTATTGATAAGCTGTTTTAAACTTTTCTAGTATATGGACACATCCGATACTCAATCTTGTTTCAAATGTTGGTTCATACTACCGGACAATGCTTGCTTGCCTAGGAAGTTTACTATGCTGACATAATGCATTTAATCCCTATTTGGGATTAGCATGAATATAAAAAGAAGATGTGGTATGATTGTCAATGAGACAACTCTCCACAAGAGACCAAATGACACAGAAATTAACAACTATAGGTCACCGTACGGCCTTCAACAATGAGCCCGAAATAACAAATGTTAAACAATTCAAACGAGAAAACTATAATGGCCTAATTAATGTACAAAATAATGAACGAAAAACAAATATGTTACACAGCAACAAACGACAACCACTGAATTACAGGCTCCCGACTTGGGAAAGGCGCATACAGAATGTGTGTGTGTGTGTGTGGGGGGGTTAAACTCTTTTGAAGGCACCAATCCTCCCCTAACCTGGGACAGTGGTGTAACAGTACAACATAAAAACAAACTATAAAAATCAGTTGAAAAAGGCTTAACTCATCAGATGGATACAAACAGAAATACATCTTACAAAACACAGAGCGGACGTGGACGGGTACTTATACATCCCAACAACAAAAAGACGCTAAGTACAGATCTATAGTACTCGCAGTTACTGACAGCTAGTTAAAAGCCAATAACAACTAATAGAAAAAATCATGCATCTAAGACTAAAATATCAATCAGTATACATCCAACATCCAAAGTAATTTCGTGTAAAGACGTCATAAACAGTCAGAGAAAAACATGACCTTGTGCAATGCCAAAATACAGGTATCGACAGATTGTAGAGCCATGAATGTGCATATGTATATAAAAATAATATTTAGTTTGATTTTAATTTACTGATAACAAAATCAATATGAATTCCAATAAAAACAATATTCAAAGATCTAATTATAGTGTTGAATTGGTAACCTTTTAAAATAAGTTTAGTTAAAGGATCGATGAGTTTACCCGGATCGTATCTAAATTTCCGGGCTCGGTAAACAACATCTCCGTAAAGCAGATTTTTTATTTATTGATTGCTTGTAAATAAAATAGTGAAGTGGGTCCTGTTGTAGTTGTTAATTCATTCTTTAAGGCCATGGTGTTCGTGCTATCACATATAGAAATGGAGATACGAACCTTGGCTTATTTTCATACCACACTCCATGATTGGACGAGAGAGTGGGCGTAGTAAACTGCTGTCCATAATGTTAAAATTAACGCATGCGTAGGTAGGCGATATGTGTTTTGACGATGCTATTAATTTTTTTCGATGAAAGTGATGAAGAGGGTTTGGGTTACACCGTCTACGCATCCAGCTGAATCCACCAATCCGCCATTGGGAGATGAAAATAGGGGATATGTATACTTTTTATTGACAAGTGTTATCTATATGTAATCATTAATTATAATCTTCACACGATTTAGGTACAACAGTTTTTTCCTTTCTATATTATGGTTTTGTCAGTTCGACTTTTGTTATTATGGTAATAAAGAATATCAGACTGGACATGATATTTTCAATAGATTATGAAGATGACTTGGGATTTGAAAAAGCCAATATCGGAATGCTTCTGTTTTTGAACATGACAAACGAAAAAAGAAGAACATAAAAGCTGACATTGTCACAAACTATTAATGTTTGTGTTCAACTAATTAGATTACTCAAAGAAAATACCACCATACAATCTATCAATTGGTATTTTATTCACTTGAACTTAAACGTTTACTGACTTTTAAGGTTAGTGTTTCAATGATACTTATAATTCTCATTTTACTTATAACTGCATATATTTGCTTGAATTGTCTTGACAATTCCGAATTAACAGTGAAGTACATGTTTCAAGAATATAAGAATATCAATAAAAATTATTCCGACTATTTTCACTCCCAATTCTTTGTTTATTGCTTTGTATCATATTTTATTTCAGTTATTTCATGTTACTTTCGAATGACATTATCAGTCTGAAATCTGTTAATTGTGTATCAAAATAATGACGTGCCTTTATATACGAATGTTTTTTTGGGTGCATATGACTTGCTGTATAATTAAAAAAAAAACGTAGTCATTAGAGTATATTTTGTATTTGTATATATGTTATATCACATGGTAGCATATACTAGTGAAGCTAACCAGATTTACATTAGCTTGTTAGAGTAATCTTCATACGGATAGTCAATTAAATTATATATTACTGGGGACGAGTTACAGCTATTACTGGGGACGAGTTACAGCATAACATATTGTTGAGACAACTGCCTATTGTTGAAGACTGGTTTTGCTCTGTAGATGCTTTTTTGTTATTTATGTCGTTGGGTTACTGTCTCATTGACGTACATCCACTTCTACTTTTATTAGTCCCCTACCGACGAAGTCGAAGGGGACTTTAGGTTTGCACTCCGTCCGTCTGTCTGTCTGTCTGTCTGTCTGTCTGTCCGGCAAATCAGTTTTCCAGACTTTTTTTCTTTGTGCTTGAAGATATTGATTTGATATTTGGTTTATTGATTTATCATGACAAGTTACAGGTCAAGTTCAATTTTCACGATTTTAGCTTTTCTCTTTGTTCAGTTAATGCCCTTTCCCTAGAATTAAAATTTTGATGAAATACTTATTAATTAGTAGATTTCTGTTCAAAGGGAAATAACTCATTTTTTAAAAGACAAAATGACATTTTGGATTTTTTTCCTTTCTTTGGTAAATTGTTTGAAGAATTAAGTGGTAGGTTTGTTTGTCATTCTTGAATATATTTATTTGATAATTAGTATATAGTTTTATCATGACAAGTTACAGATCAAGTTGGAATTTTGTTCCAGTCTGATAATTTTGAGCAGAGTTATGGTCTTTGGACATAGAAAATTTCGTTCCATTACAATGAATTTGTAACCGGTAGGGGACTATGTATTGCCATGCAATACTCACAGAATGCTTGTTAATAGTATGTTCCTTTCTGGATTAATCTTCACCATGCAGGAACGTTTCGAACTAAACGCTTACAAGCCTTGGAGATTAAAATATTTTTACAGATAACCATAAAAAAGGACATGAATCGTCTAAAATCATATGTCCAAAATAAAACCGGTGGTTTGAAATACTCCAAACAGAACGATTAACTGACTGAAGACATCAAATAGATAAAAGAAAGAAGACATAAACTACAAAAAAAAGAGAGAAGAGAACAAAGAGGATACTTTTTAATACCACAAAACGGGTGTTATGAAGTTCTTCCTGGTGAATTTAAATATGTTTATTAAACGCCCAGTTTAACTAGGTCTTGTTGAGACTTATTAGCACAATCTTTTATATTTTATTTTTTTTGTTTGACAGCAATTCGGGTTTTTGCAAAAGGAAAAGCTTTTGTACACTGGACAGAGCAGAAAATGAGGGGACCAGGGCAATCTCGGTACAAAGACATTAAACATCATCATGCAACAGAAGAATACTTTGACTTTCATACTGCTGTCTTAAAAAATCATGGTAAGAATACTTCAACTTTTATACCACTGTCTTAAAAAATCGTGGTAAGAATACTTCAACTTTTATACCACTGTCTTAAAAAATCGTGGTAAGAATATATTGACGTTCATACCACTGTCTTAAGAAATCATGGATCATCATGGTAAGAGAATTTGACTGTCATGCCACTCACTGTCTTAAAAAATCATTGTAAGAATACTTCGACTGTCGTACTACTGTCTTAAAATATCATTGTAAGAATACTTCGACTTTCATTTTTCTGTCTTAAAAACTCATGTTTTGACTTTCAATTTACGGTCTTAAAACATTACGGTAAGAGTATACTTTAGAATTTCATACCACTGTAGTAAAAAATCACGATAAGTCTTTTAAATAACTTTGTAGCGATAAACAGTCAATTCGCAATTGTACTGTACATTGACCTCTTGATACCTTTTTGTTTTTTGTGTCTAAGTTGTTGTCTCATTGGATTATACACCAAATCTATTTACATTCATACTGATCGCATGTATCCGTATGAAACTGCAATATTCTTACTATGTACAAAAGTTGGCCATTTTGTATCATATTTATGCCCCCGCCGTAGCGGTGGGGGCATTAAGTTTTACCCTTGTCCGTCTGTACGTACGTCCCAAAATTTAGTTTCCGTTCTCAAACTTAAGTTTGCCTCAACCAAATGTTATGAAACTTCTACACAATGCTTATTACCACAAAACACAGATCAAGTTTGAATTTTGGTGGCGTCACTTTAACCGTTCTAGAGTTATGCCCCTTTATAAATGGAAAAATTGCAAAATTTTTATTTTCTTCTAAATATCAAGTAATTTTTAAAATTGGAGTTATCTTCCTTTGTCCATGATTATATTTGAATCAACTACAATCAATGCTTTATACAATGCAATGTTTGATTTTGACTTCCACTAGTAAAACACAGATCAAGTTGAATTTGGGTAGTGTCACTTTAACCATTATTGAGTTATGTCCCTTTATAAATCGAAAGATCGCAAAATTTTTAGTTTCCATTCTGTAACTTAAGTTTGCCCCAACCAAACATTATGAAACCTATACACAATATTCCTTACCACAAAACTAAGATCAAGTACAAATTTTTTGTTTCCGATTTCTAACTTTAGTTTGCCTCAACCAAATGTTATGAAACTTATACACAATGCTTATTACTACATAATACAGATTAAGTACGAAATTTGGTGGCGACACTTTTATGAGAATCAATCTAAACATTATTTATATGGTCCAAGAAAATTGAATGTAATATTAACCCAATTTAGATGTTCGGCATCCTTCTTGAATTGTGACTTGTTTAGAGCTAACATTATATCTGATTCCACATGTAAATCTGGTTTGGATATTGAGGACATGCACCATTTTTTCTTTGATTGTCCTTTCTATCTAAATGAAAGGGCCATTCTTTTTAATGGTCTCAGCTGGCTTCCCGAAGGCTGCGAGTTGGACTTAAAACTATTGGTTTTTGGAAAAGAAACTCTTTCCTATGATCAAAATGTGCAAATTGTTGCACAAGTATTCAATTTTATAAAGAGATCAAAACGATTCCTCGTAGTATAGTATCAGCATAGGTAAAACGCACATCATCATTATCATCATCATCCTAATCTCTGTCGTTCTTTCCTCATTCCCTCTCCTTTTTTCAGTATAGTTTAGTAATATTTATGTTGTTTATATTATATGATGCATGCTCATGTTCAATTTGTATTGTTATATATATTGTATTGTGGAGAAGACTTTATAAGTATGTTTTACTTGTGTTTGAGCAAATAAAATATGTTTAAACTAAACACTTTTATCATTCTTGAGTTATGTCCCTTTATAAACATAAAAATTGCTGAATTTTTCGTTTCTGTTCTCTAACTTAAGTTTGTCTCAACCAAATGTTATAAAACTTATACACAACCGTTCTAGAGTTATGCGTGTTTACAAATAGAAAAATTGCTGATTTTTTAGTTTCTGTTCTCTACTTAAGTGAGCCTCAACCAAATGTTATGAGACTTACACACAATGCTTATTACCACAAAGCTCAGATCAAGTTCAAATTTGGGTAGCGTCACTTTTACCGTTCTTCAGTTATGTCCCTTTATAACTATATGATATGCAAGCGGGGGCATCATCTGTGTCCACATGTGGACACTATCCCACATTTTTTTTTTGTCGTTACGTCAATAAATGATAACAATTTGAAAACATAAAATATAGACGGAAGATATGGAAGGGAAATTCAAGTCGAAGGGACAACAACATGGCAAACATCAGACGACGAAAAGACAAACAAGTCCACCAAATGCTACATAGAAAACTAAAGACTGAGCAAAATTGGTGGTGATTTCAGGTGCTCCTGAAGGGTAAGCAAATCCTGCCTGATCCACTTGTGGCGACCGTCATGTTGCTCGTGGTAAGTACGAATTTGGTGATAAGTCTCATTCATTATCACAATCTAGAAATTACAGGAGGATTGTGGTTACAATTGGAACATATCCGTGGTCATTGACACAGATATTCTATAACGGTCAACCAACTCGTGATACCGTCCATAAAACTTTCAATCTGTAACCCATAGTTAGATAGCTTATTTGTAAGCATTAACCCTCTATCGACAATCATGATAGTTAGGAAATGAAAGCCCTGGAAATGTATCAACTGGGAGATATATATTCCATATGCTAGCTCTGCTGGAATTTTGCTATATAAAAATGGAAAGTTCACAATCCGAGAACTGAAATCATCCGTTTGTGTCGTAAAGTTTTGTTCTCAACCGACCTTTATTGTCAATTTATAGATGTAAGTCAAGATATGAGACAGAATTAGCTGTTTCTGTGGAATCATTTATTTCAAGTTCGACGGTGATCTATAGATTCGTTCAACATAGTCACCAAACTGAATTATTTAGTGAGAGGCTATCATCTACTAGTATATAGTGGGACGTAACGTTGGTTTCTTTTCGTTCTTCCTGAGA
Source organism: Mytilus californianus (assembly GCF_021869535.1). NCBI lineage: Eukaryota > Metazoa > Mollusca > Bivalvia > Mytilida > Mytilidae > Mytilus > Mytilus californianus. Next base: position 20,769,901 of record NW_026262679.1, on the reverse strand, counting down.
AACTCCTGTATGTATGTTATAATCCAAACAATTGCATGTGATCGAAGACAGAAATTTAGTCAATGTTTCAAAGGAACTAAAAAAGGAGAATATTACAATGCAATTTTAAAATCGATTATTTGATAATTTGAATGGCAATAAAATGATGCTACTGGTATACTTTTTGTCTCTGTCTTCATTAGTGTAAGTTTTATAGGTACAACAAAATGTATGTTAGACGTTGAAAGTATTACAAAATATTGATGTAAAGTATTTGTAGCATTCAGCATATGTTTTCCTAAAATTGATTTTTAAATTGTTTTTCAACATCGGTTCAAGATAATAGTTTTAAATGTCAAATATCAGTCAGTATCAAAGATAATATGTAGTTCTGTGTCAAGTATCAAAGATTAATACTGTATAAACCGTTGACAGAATATTGGCATTTGTCCAATACCCACAGCTAACACGCAGTGCTCTCTATGAATAATTCAAATAACATTCAATGTGACGTATTTCCTCAAATTAATCACAGTGGAAGACTTTGTTACAAGGAAAATAAAAACAAAAAATAAACGAAAGCAAAACAAAACAAACACAGTTTTATTGATAAGCTAGCATCACATACAAGACATGCGGTATAATTACAGACTACATTGAGACGTGAGAAGAAATTAGTTTTGATATATGTTGGATATGACGACAATGGCGTTCCTAAAGTTGTAGATGACAATGGTGTTCTTTGTAAGACGACAATGGTATTCATTGTTTGACGACAATGGTGTTCCTTGTAGGTGACAATAGTGTTCCTTGTAGACGACAACGGTGTTCACTGTTTGTTGACAATGGTGTTCCTTGATGATGACAATGGTGTTCCTTGTAGATGACAATGGTGTTCCTTGTAGTTCCTTGTAGATGACAATGGTGTTTCTTGTAGACGACACTATTGTTCCTTGTAGACGACAATGGTGTTCCTTGTAGACGACAATGGTGTTCCTTGTAGACGACAATGGTGTTCCTTGAAGATGACAATGGTGTTCCTTGTAGACGACACTGTTGTTCCTTGTAGACGACAATGGTGTTCATTGTTTGTTGACAATGGTGTTCCTTGTAGACGACAATAGTGTTCCTTGTAGATGACAATGCTGTTCCTGGTAGACGACAAGGATGTTCCTTCTAGGTGACCATGTTTTATCCTTGTATAACGATGATGGTGTTGCTTGTAGATGATAATGGTGTTCCTTGTAGATGGCAATGTGATTCTTGTTTGAGGACAATGATGTTCCTTGAAGACGAAAATAGTATTCCTTGTAGATAGCAATTCTTAATCTTGTATGACGACAATAGTGTTTCTTGTAGGTGATAAATTCTATACGAGAAATAAAACTCAAGCAATTAAACAAAACTTAGCAAATTGATGTTAGGCAAGACTGAACGTCCATGGTACATTGTAATAAGGAACATAAGTAATAAAACTCTTAAATATCGGAATTCCAATGGGGACTAACTGTGCACCACTTATTGCGGACCTTTTTTTGTATTGCTATGAGTTACAATTTATGACAAAAATCAGTAAAGACCCATCGAAACAACATCTGATACACAAATTTAATAATACTTTTAGATATTTGGATGATATTTTGGCTCTCAATAATGACGACTTCAGTATGTATACTAAAGAAATTTATCCTGTTGAACTTACTTTAAATAAAGCTAATACTAACAATGACCACTGCCCTTTCCTCGATCTTGATATCTATATCATTAACGGAAAGCTTAATACTAAAATATATGATAAAAGAGATGATTTTTCATTTCCTATCGTTAATTATCCATTTTTAGATGGTGACGTTCCCTTGTCACCATCTTACGGTGTTTATATATCTCAACTTGTACGATTCGCTCGTGTATGTAACAATGTTTTAGATTTTAACGAGAGAAATTTATGTATTACTGAAAAAATATTACACCAGGGTTTTCGATATCACAAACTAGTCAAAACATTTACTAAATTTTATCATCGGTATAAGGACATCATTCGTAAATATAGCTCAACATGCAGACTTCTAATACGTTCAGGTATTTCACATCCAATTTTTTATGGAAATATTCTTTATAAAGCACAAAAATGTCAGTATTCACCTCTGAAACTAACAAAACCTTTAAATAGACTTATTAAGAAGGGATATAGTTACGATACTGTTGTCAGGTCATTAAAGATTGCATATTTTGGCGTTAATATTGATTCACTTATAGGGTCTTTGCATCGGCACTAAACACATTTATTTAAAAACCAGTTGTTGGCATGACACGGGTTATGTTCTTCTCATATATGTTATGATGGTATGATACTAAACCCCTAACGGGAAGGATTGTGCCTGATATTCATATGATGAAGACATAATCTTTCAATCAGTTTAATTGAAGTCTGGAGCTGGCATGTCAGTTAACTGCTAGTAGTCTGTTGTTATTTATGTATTATTGTCATTTTGTTTATTTTCTTTGGTTACATCTTCTGACATCAGACTCGGACTTCTCTTGAACTGAATTTTAATGTGCGTATTGTTATGCGTTTACTTTTCTACATTGGCTAGAGGTATAGGGGGAGGGTTGAGATCTCATAAACATGTTTAACCCCGCCGCATTTTTGCGCCTGTCCCAAGTCAGGAGCCTCTAGCCTTTGTTAGTATTGTATTATTTTTAATTTTAGTTTCTTGTGTACAATTTGGAGTTTAGTATGGCGTTCATTATCACTGAACTAGTATATATATTTGTTTAGGGGCCAGCTGAAGGACGCCTCCGGGTGCGGGAATTTCTCGCTGCATTGAAGACCTGTTGGTGGCCTTCTGCTGTTGTCTGTTCTGTGGTCGGGTTGTTGTCTCTTTGACACATTCCCCATTTCCATTCTCAATTTTATTATATCTTAACGACAAAAACAGGACTCAATTAAAAATTATTTTTACAGAGAAATGTGGAACAAAGTTTGTTTTACCAGCTGGGAAATATTCATATCCTTTCCGATTCCAACTTCCCTCAAGTCTTCCGTCATCATATGAAGGTGAATATGGGTACGTTCGATATTATGTCAAAGCAGCCATAATGAAGCCCTGGAGAATAGACCACGTGGCGAAAACAGCTTTTACAGTGTCAAGTGTTCTAGATTTGAACTCACTGCCTCAAGCAAGTGTGAGTAAAATTATATACAATACAATTTATAATATTTTGTCTTCGAAAGAGAAGAAAGTGATCTTTACAAGTAATTATTCACATCAGTTCGACAAAACGCTTAGAGAAAATATTGAAATTCTTTCTGAAGTATTGTTAACACCAGCCGTATTGATATTTAGTTTTTAGAGCACATTATATAAAGCACTATATGCTTAACTGCTCATAAAAATCTAATTAAGCGTGTAGATAATTAAATGTATATTAAACTAAAGTGATGATGATGAGGTTTTTATGAGTTATTTTTAGGAAGATATTCTTCCTTTTCTCTCGAGCGCAGAAGGTCTTGGGGTCGATTCACCCGCCGGGTCAAGTCAAAGACTTGAGAATCGGTATTTGCTGCTTCTATAATAAAGAAAAATATATGTCTGGATAATACATTAGTCCTATAATATAAGACTTTGTAGGTCCATATCGTTTGCTTTCAACGTTTTTTTATCGGATTTTTTTTACTATCAATGCTGAACCACGTTGGAAGTCTTATTTTATAGGACTAGATACTACATCCGTGTAGGTGGCATCTTTCTTCGGACTATTACCGTTGTACAAAGCAGGTATCATATTCATATCACATTAACATGTTCTCTGAATAAGAATTTAGCACGCCACTTGACGTTAAACACATCCATCATTATTATCAGCATCATCACCATCATCATCTTTTTTTGTAAGCTAACCTAAAGTTTTGACACCAATTGGCGTCCGTCGTCGTCGTCCGTTTAATGATACAAAGATCATCTCCTCTGAAACTACTGAGCCAAATTTAACCTTACTTGGCCAAAGTCATCTTTGGTGTATATAGTTTAAAAATGTGTCCGATGACCCTGCCTGTCGTTATCCAACATGGGCGACATGGCTTAAAATAGAACATAGGGGTAAAATACAAGTTTTGTCTATTATCTTGAAAACTTCTATAGATAGAGAGAATCTGACAGGGGCAACAATGTTTAGAATGATGAGATCTACCTTCTTTCAATTTTAATAAAAACTGTCAGACGCTTTTATAGGAGTTATTGCCCTTAGATGTCAACTTTTACAATTTTCTTTTCATTTATTGTCTATTATCCTGAAAATTTAAATAGATAGAAAGAAAGTTTTATTCAAATATTAAAAATGATCAGCATGATAAGACCTAAATAGCAAAAATATTAACCTACAAGGCAATATCTACAAATAAGTCTTTATTGCTGAAATTGTTCGTGAACTCTTGATAGGAATTAGTGCTCTGTAATGACATTTTTCACCTTGCGTTTTGGCCTAATATCTCGAAAACTATTAAAGAAAGATAGAAACGCAAATATAATCAGCAAGATAAGATCTGCAAATAGATCAGTATAGATGAAATTAACAGTAGTCTTCTAAAGGAGTAATTGTCTTTAAATGACGATTTCTATCCTTTTTTTTTTTTTTTTTGATTTGGCAAACAACTATAGAAGATAGTGAGAAATGAAACAGAAAAAATGACCAGCAATTCAAGTTCAACAAAAAAGAGATCTCAGTCATGAATTTTATTCTAGTCTTCAAAGTTGGAGAGTGTCCATTTTTCAAGATGCACATGAACCTATATAAGCGACACAGGCTCTTTAATTTATAGCTTCTAGTTTCTTTTCTCATACAAAAACATGATTAAAAAAAAACCGCTCCCTTGACCTTGATGTTTCGACCATTTCTGTGATTTTACTTTAATATTATTTCTTTCAGAAATCTATTCAAAAAAGTGCTACAAAACAGTTATGTTGTTTGTGTTGTTCGAGTGGACCAATCACCACATTCCTTTCTATTGATCGCCATGGTTTCGTGCCAGGAGAACCAATCACAGTAAATGCTGAAATAGAAAATTTATCTGGAAGGAAAATAAGATCTTCATCTGTAACCCTGAAAATGGTTTGTTTTCATTTATATCAACGCTGAAAAATGTATACCTCACTTTCTCAACTTCTTAAAATAAGTCCCTAAAAATCCCATCCTTCCTCTGTTTGCCTTGCTTACCTGCTATAGGTTTTGCAGTGGCACAGTAATTCAATGATATGACATGTCATATATTTGATCTAAATAAAACATTAAAACAGGTCATTTCCTTTATTTGAATTACCGCAAAGTATACGTATTTCGACCTTATTTCGGATTTTTGAAGAAATTTTGTAAGCTGTTAAAACTCGTTGAGCTGCCTCTGAATATTGAAAAAAAGATATGTGTAGCATTTAAAACTTTCAGAGATACAGTCAGTCAGTAAAATAAAATGTGAAATAGGTCGTTAAATGTATTCTAATGTACGTAAAAAGTGACCATTTGCCACTGAACTTTAAACAACCAGCCATCGTCATTATCGTCGTAAAAAACGGCGAAAAATATGTATTTTACGTTTAATTTCGTTTTCTCGAAAATCCACCCCATATTTTGTTCAAAAATTATATTTTATTACAAACATTTCTGATTTGTACTGAATTTTAATAAACCAGAATTCTAATTTGTACTGAATTTTAATGAACCAGAATTCAAATTTGTACTTAATTCTAATAAACCAGAATTCGAATTTGTACTGTTACATATACATTCTCATACAGCCGATGCTATCCATTGGTGCACAAATTTTAACAGTTTCCATCCAAAAACAAAACCATTACATTGACACCCATTACGTCATATAAACTGGCAGAACCAATTGTAAACTACTAGAACATGCAAAATCCTCAGTACACAAATTAATTATTTCTTAAAATAATACATAATTAAATTTAGACACCAACACACATGCGTGAATTTAATTTTTTGAATTCTAAATGAATTTTTTTCTTGTTCTCGATTTTTTTTGCAAATTTCATTATTTTTTACTTTTAGAAAACGACCTTCCACACTACCCAGCAAACAAGAACTACATCGTCAGTTATTACACAGTTAAGACATAGCTGTATTGGTAAGGGACAGACAGACACATGGAACGGTGAACAGATGTTTGTGCCCGCTATACCTCCAAGTTATCTTTTAGGCTGTAATATCATTGAAATCAACTATGTTTTAGAGGTATATTGCTAATAATACGATTGATTTGGTTTGCACGTACTCTCCAAAATGGGATTATGCATTGTTTGACCTTTGCTTTTGTAGTGTTTATTGCAAGTACAAAAGTCGGCATTTGAATTGATACACCATTAAATAAAATGTTCAAAATTGATTGATTGATTATTGGTGTATAAATGATCTTTTAGCACACTTGACTTCATCATAGCACTTAATCTAATGGTCAGGAAGCCGGAGTACCTGCAGAGAACCATCCGCGAGAAAAATGGCAATCATATACAATTAAGAACGGAATCGAACGCACTCTGCTACAGATATTTAAACAGTATGTTTGTTTTCTGAGTTTATCTCTTCACTGGCAAAACATTGCTTTTAATGGCGCTTTTGTTTTATGTTAATTTAGCCCGAATGTTCTCAGTTAAACCATTTTTGTTACAAATCTGACAAATTTGCTTATGGCGTCACTTTAAAACTTGGCTAATATTCATATTTTCTGAAAAGCCTTTCTTCTGCTGCTTAATAAAACGTGTTTAGTAACGACAACAAGCAACATTTTTTGGGTGAATTTCAGGGCAAAATAAACCACAAAAAAATGTACTTTTCCTTTTATTTGTGAGTGTGTGCTTGATTGGTAGATAATGCGTTGAATCATATAAATAGCATAAGTCGAGTTTGAACGGCGGAAGAAAAAAACGAGAAACTAATGTGTAGATAACAACTGCTTGTAGCATAGATATCAGTTTATTTTTTTGAAGACTGTATGTTGACATCTAGATGCCTATACGTTAGTTTTGCTAGGTTGCTGTCTTATTGTCGTATATTCAACATATCCTTTTAATTATACTACAAAATGTTGTTATTTTGTTTCAGTTTCGAGTTGACCCGATAGGACCAGCACTGGAATTATACATTCCTGTCAATATAATTATAGGTACAATACCACTTAGTTCATCAGTTAAACATTATTTAAGGTTTCAACAGCCACATTCGTCAAATGGCTATGGTGCCACGAATAACATGCCAATGAATCGTTTGAGTTGTAAGTATTATAATAATAGATGGAACTTTTACTTTACATAAAGAACTAGTTTAAATAAAATATTTAAGCAAAAAGTGTGCATGGATGATGACAAAGGAAAGAGTTAGACCAAGTAATCACAGATACTTATTCTACAGCTAACACGCTTTCTGTATTAGTGAATATGGAGAAACTACAATCACACAAACAAAAAAAAGCATATAGCGAGACAGGAAGAACCGAAAACTGACTAGGTTCAGCTTTGCATTAGGGTAATAGGACTTCACTTTAAAATAAAAGAATAGAAGATTTAAAAGAGATCGATAGCCTACAAGTTCTCCAAATTCCAATGGAAAAGATTGATAGCTCACAAGTCTTCCAACACCCATTGGAAAAGATTGATAGCATATGGAGGGATGGTTTTTCTGTATTCGTTAAATTTGAAGGGCATAATGAATACTAATGAAAATGATTTTACCATTATTTTTTTCTGTAATTAAATGATTTTTTTATTCTGTACATCGTTCATTTCTGTAATCAGTAATATCTAATTCTTTGATTTTCAACAGTTATTCCTTATACTCTGTTCTCCCATATCCAATATCAATGATTGCATGGATATCCATAACTATAAGAAAGCAAACTAACTGACATTATTTGAAAAACACCGTGGCAATATTACCATCTAGAAAATTATATGCTAGAATGGAAATTTTGTAAAGTTATCACTAAACCGCTATAAAAGAAACGTCATACAATGTAACTGATATTAATTTACTATTGCAATCTAAATTTTTTATTTTTATAGTGCAAACAGTTAATGCAGAATATATACTGGGAAGTGTTAATATCAAGGAAGAAGACGATCCCGAATATACTAGAGGTCAACTGAGATATACTCCAGTTTATACTTATTATATATGGGGAGGATGAAAGTATTATCACTCAAAGACAATTGTAGACGAGCTAGAAAAATAAAAGGGGCCAAAGTACATGATATTATGGAAACATGTCACTTTATATATTTACTTGTGCTTATACTCACAGATAGACAGATATATCACTGAACGGCCAATTTCCACTGACATTTTTATAATAAGTCATTAATTAAGAAAAATACCTATGACACTTGTTGGTCATACAATGACGTTGTTTGTTTTAAAAAGCCATAATTTTTAATGTAAAATGTTTAATATTACGATTTCTTATACTTTGTTATGTACATTATATTTTATTAAATAAACCACATTAGTTAATTTCTGTTTTCTACTGGGCTAAAAAAAACTATTGAGAAAGACATAAAACAGTTTAAATACCATCTGAATACTACGACAAGAAAGACGTGAAACAGGTAATGCCAAGATACTGAATACTACGACTAGAAAGGCGTAAAACAGGTAATGCCAAGATACTGAATACTACGACTAGAAAGGCGTAAAACAGGTAATGCCAAGATACTGAATACTACGACAAGAAAGACGTGAAACAGGTAATGCCAAGATACTGAATACTACGACTAGAAAGACGTAAAACAGGTAATGCCAAGATACTGAATACTACGACTAGAAAGACGTAAAACAGGTAATGCCAAGATACTGAATACTACGACAAGAAAGACGTAAAACAGGTAATGCCAAGATACTGAATACTACGACTAGAAAGACGTAAAACAGGTAATGCCAAGATACTGAATACTACGACTAGAAAGACGTCAAACAGGTAATGCCAAGATACTGAATACTACGACAAGAAAGACGTAAAACAGGTAATGCCAAGATACTGAATACTACGACTAGAAAGAAGTAAAACAGGTAACGCCAAGATACTAAATACTACGACTAGAAAGACGTAAAACAGGTAATGCCAAGATACTGAATACTTCGACTAGAAAGACGTAAAACAGGTAATGCCAAGATGCTGAATACTACGGCTTAAATACAAATACTATATCGTTAAAAAGACGTAAAACAGTTAATTCCAAGATACTGAATACTATTACAACGAATAGAAAGCCACGAAACAGTAAATACCAAGATACTGAATACTACGGATAGAAAGCCATTAAATAGGGTATGCTTATAATCTGAATACTACGGCTAGAAAGCCATAAAACAGATGATACCAAGATACTGAATACTATTATTATGTCTTATTGACGTATACGATACTAGCATATTACATCTCCTTTTATTTCACAATAAAAAGCAACATATTGCTAGATATGTCTTTATAAAGACACAAAATATTGTAAGACTTTTTTTTAATTTTTGCGGTCGTCTGAAGTTATGATGTTTATAGCGTCGTCGTCGTCCAAAGATATTTGGTTTCCAGACAATATAACTTGTGAATAATTGTATGGATCTCTATGAAATTGTACTACAAGGTTCCATACCACAAAAGGAAGGTAGGGTCTGATTTTTGGGGTTATTGTCCTATCTGTTTAGGAATTAAGAGCCAAAGGGGCCAAACACAAGCATTTAACTTGTTTCAGGACAATAAATTGTGTATAAGTGTATGATCTCTTTGAAATTGTGCCACAAGGTTCTATACCTCAAAAGGAAGGTTTGGATTGATTTTGGGTGTTATGGCCCAAACAGTTTAGGAATAAGGGGCCAAAAAACTAGTATTTTCTGGTTTCCGGACAATAACTTGAGTATAAGTCTATAGATCTCTATAAAATTGTACCACAAGGTTCCAAACCAAAAAAAAAAGAAGGTTGGTATTGACTTTGGGGGTTATGGCCCTAACCATTTAGGATAAAGGGACCAAAACAATACTTTTCTAATACTTTGTATAAATTGCTTATTTCTTGACCAATTTCAATGTAGTTTAATTCAAAGTCTTGAGTTCTTGGGGTTCTTTCATATGCTGAATCTAGCCGTGTATTTAAATTTTGGATTTTGAGCCCCGATTTTGAATTGGTCCACATTGAGTTCCAAAGGGTCCAAAATTAAACTTTGTATTTGTATTTAGAGTTTTGATATTGGACCATAATAGGTAAAAGTCCAATTTCAAATTTTTCAATTCTTTGACCACATTCATTATGTGTCAGAAACCTATGCTGTGTCAAATATTTAATCACAATCTAAATTCAGAGCTGTATCAAGCTTGAATGCAGTGTCCTTACTTGCCACAACTGTTCAGGGTTCGACCTGTGCGGTCGTATCAAGCTACGCCCCGCGGAGCATTTTATAACATTTTTTTTGTGTCTTTACGGTTTTTATATTAGCGCACGTCATGTATATATTTCGTTCCAAGTGTTTGGCTGTTAAGGGTGTGTCTGTTGAAGGTTATTATTTTAGGGTTTGTTGAAGGTTATTATTTTATGGTGGGCTGTTGAATGTTATTATTTTAGGGTCTGTTGAAGGTTGTTATTTTAGGGTTTTATGTTGAAAGTTATTTAGTGTGTGTTTGTTGAAGGTTATTATGTTAGGGTAGTCTGTTGAATGTTATTTGGTGTGTGTCTGTTGAATGTTATTATTTTATGGTAATCTGTTGAAGGTTATTTGGTGTGTGTCAGTTGAAGGTTGTTATTTGAGGATAGTCTGTTGAAGGTTATCAATGTGTGTCTGTTGAAGGTTGTTATTTTATGGTTGTCTGCAAGTTGAAGGTTATTATTTTAGGGTCTGTTGAAGGTTATTATTTTATGGTTGTCTGTTGAAGGTTGTTATTTTAGGGTAGTCTGTTGAAGGTTATTTGGTGGGTGTCTGTTGAAGGTTGTTATTTTATGGTTGTCTGTTGAAGGTTGTTATTTTATGGTTGTCTGTTGAAGGTTGTTATTTTAGGGTAGTCTGTTGAAGGTTATTTGGTGTGTGTCTGTTGAATGTTATTATTTTAGGGTAGTCTGTTGAATGTTATTATTTTAGGGTAGTCTGTTGAAGGTTATTTGGTGTGTGTCTGTTGAAGGTTGTTATTTTAGGGTGATATGTTGAAGGGTTTCCATTATAAACATGTTGTGTGCCCTGAAACCATAGATATTATTTTACATTTAGATTTGTTATCTTGATTATACATGGAATTCTTGTGGCGAACACGCCTCCAAGTATCGAAATGGCGTTGAATTAAAAGATAAGCACCGAGTGTACCATTTTAGGTTACAAGGGCGCAGTTATTCGTAATGAATTTTCCATAGGATACAAGTGATGTTCCATATCTTATTTCTTGAAACTACACAAATTAGAAAAACAAATGCTTACGTACAGCAGTTCCTGTTACTACAAATGTCAGTGTTGTATTACAGCCAACAAATATATATGGTAAAATGCAGTTGAAAAACATTTTTGTTTTATTAATGGAAAAGGTAGTTTTTAATGCTCCCGCTTGCAGAAACTGAATATAGATTCTATACTTTGTAAAATATGAATTTGATTTTCTGGAGTTTTAAACCTAAATGGATAAGCTTTCGATTTAAAAGTAATTCCAATCATGTATCATCCAAACAGAAGCTGTACACGATTCTTTTCTGAGTACCATCTTGGGGGAAAACATGCTGGTAAAATGTAAACTTATATTTATGCTCTTGTAACCTATATCATCAAGTTATCCAGAAAAATTACTACGAAGTTAGATCCGTCAAATTTTGTCGTGAGTAATTTATCTTTACTTAAAGTATTGTCTTTTCTATTTGTATAGAAACCAGTCTGATTAAAATCAAATCTTTCACTCTGCTCAGTTCGATTACACATCTAAAGCAACAGAGTGAAAGATTTAATTTTAATCACATTAGTGTTGATACAAATATATTTTGAGACTTTCAGTTTTACGTATGACAAAATAAAATTGTGACCTTGCTTATTCTGTTCCCGGGCTAAATTCTAGAACAAAATATGATGAATAGTGCATTTAGAATACAGATATTACAAAATATAACAAAAGGAATTGACTTAGTAAGACATTGGATTATAAGGCATTATTACTGTAAAAGACTTTGACAGTTCTATATAACAGATATGTCAGAGAAGTTTGTGACCGTCTGGTACAAAATATCAATAGCTTTAACATAAATTATTCTGTCAACAAAAGCTGAAAGGAATGATTGTCTTGACACCCAAGTGATAATATGTTTTGTTCAATGCCTTATAAAAATAAGGAGATGTGGTATGATTGCCAATGAGCCAAATATCCACCAAAGTTCAAATGAAGCGGATGTAAGCAATTATAGACCACCGTACGGCCTTCAACAACGAAAACAATCCACACTATATAGCTGGCTATAAAAGGTCTCAACATGATAAAATCAGAAACAATTCAATTTAGAAAACTAACGGCCTCATGTATAACAAAACAATTTACGAAAAACAAATATGACAGATATGAACCACTGAACTACAGGCTACTGACTTGGGACAGGCACATAAAGAATGTTAAACATGTTTGTTAGCGCTCAACCCTCCCCTTACCTGGAACACAACATCAACATAAGAACAAACTGTGGACGGGTATGTTCCTTTCGCCCCTTCGGATGGTATGTATATCTTCCACCTCGTTCGCTATGCGCGTGTCAGCTGCACTTGACGTGTTAGATTCCAATATTAGTAATCTATGCATAACTGGTAAATTATTTAGTCAGAGATTTCGTTACCACAAATTACTTATAACGTTTACTAAATTCTTACTTAGATACAAAAATGAGGTTTGGAAGCTTTGCTGTCCCTGTAGAAGTCTTATTATCAACGGGATATCACATCCTAATTTTTACGTTGATGTTGTTTATAGAGAATGTTAATTTAGATACGATCCATGTAAACTTATTGATTGTTTGAATAAACTAATTCTTAAAGGTTATAAAGTTAACACTGCAGTGAGCTGTATTGAGACATTTACATGTTGAATCTGAATTGTTTTTATCTGGACTTACATTGATTTTGATTTTTAATAAATTAAAAATTAAATGAAAAAAAGTGAAACGATGCAACCGAGAAAACTAACTAATTATAACAATACAATTAACGAAAAACAAATATGACAGATATGGATCAACGACAACCACTGAATTTCAGGCTCCAGGCTTAGAACCGGTACATAAAGAATGTGGCGGGGTTAAACATGTTTTTAAGCGCTCAACCCTCCCCTAACCTGGAACAGTGGTATAACAGCACAACATAAGAACACACTGTAAAAATCAGTTGCAAATGGATAAAATCAATAAATCGGTACGAAACTCAAACACAACTAACTAGAAAACAACAGACACAAAGCACCGGCATAGAGAGTACTCACAGTTATTGAAAGTCAATAACAACTAATAAATAAATCATGTTCTCCCAGACTACAGTATCAATCCAGGCAATATTAACCTTAGACGATTTCAAAATCGGAAGTTTAAACAATTGATTTCATGTTGGTCTCGCTTATTAATAATTAAATGATTCAATACAACTTAAATTGCCGAAACACGGAAATAAGATCCATCTGGTATCTCATGTGGGAATTAATTGGGGTGTGGGGATTTGTGTTTGTCAAAGTATTAGTTTACGATGTAGCCTGTGGCTTACAAGTTAATTTGATGAACAAATGTATTGATGTCATGTATTAAATCTACTATCAGAAAAAAAAATGACTTTGTGAAGTTAAACTATTCTGTTAAGATTTGTTTTCGTTTGACGCCCTTTTTGCATGGTAGAAATAAATAGATACCTGTCATTTAACAGGGTCAAAATGTCACATACGTCAAAAGGACCCCTGTTTAACCGTTGCACCCATCAAAGACATCAAATCGGCTGATTTCGAATATCTGGCTCAAATAACACGTGATAACTAAATTAATGTGAAACACATAAGCGAAATCCTTACCGACTTCTTAGCCTGGTAATCATCGTAGAGAGACATGCACCACACGCTCTCCAGGGCTTTACTTATAGTCCAAACTCCCTTGTGTTTTCAGACATTAACATTTAGGTCTTGTCTTTTGATTATGCATATTCAAAATCTATCCCCATCAAATATTCGCTAAATTTTTCATATTCTATATTTTCAATGTAAACATGCGTTTCTTGTTTAGTTCAGTACAGAAGCTAAGAAATGTTTAAAAAGAGTTATCATTGACCGTATTTTTATCATCAAACAATACAATGAGACAATAATGGATTAAACCCAATGCCTGCAGCTTTATTGGTTCATTAAAATCATATTAACAGTCGTGACTATGAATAATTGAAATAACATTCAAACGAAACCAATTTCTTAAATAAATCACCACACATGAAAATGGAAAAGAATCTTTTCTTAATAATTTGACAGAAAATAAATTGAACTAAATTGAATATAGTGACACTTTTGTGATATCTTATTTCAGGTACTTTAACTCCCGAAAGTTTTTTTCGGTTACATCATAGAGACAAATATAAATTAAATGTATACAGCTTAAAATGGTAATTTCAATGTAAATCGAAGATGAAGGCTAGACCATAGATGTATAAACGGTTTATACATCTATGGCTAGACATATGGTTCAAAAACAGCATAAGGAAACAAAAAATATTTGTAAATTCAGTCTATCAATAGTTTCTATGATCTTGAACTTTGACTCAAAAATCAATGGTGGATTTTAAAACTAGCTTTGTATAAGTTGGACATATGGTTCAAAAGATAACATCAGGAAACCGAATTTTTGACAAATTTCATTTTATCATTAGGTGCTGTCATCTTGACCTATTTACTAATGAGAGATCTTTTTTCAAACCAGGTTTGGTACAAATTGTACTTATGGTTTAAAAGAAAATATTCGAAAACCAAAGTTTTGTCCAAAAAATTTCAGCATATCAATATCCGCTGCAACCTTGAACTTTAACATAGTGACCCATAATCGTTAGGGATCTCTCTCAATCCATAGGTGATTATTAAATCAGACTGTATACAAATTGAACATATGGTTCAAAAGATAACATCAGAAAACCAAAATGTTACCCAAATTGCAGTCTATTCACAGCTGATATGATCCCAAAATCAATAAGGGTCTTCCTTACACCATTGGGCATTATCAAATAAAGTTTGGTAAGGATATTATTTAGAGCCCAAAAGATACTGTCCAGAAACCGAAATGTTGACGTCTGGATATCCTGAAATCCGAAGGTGTAATAAATAATTGTTATAAGCAGATTTCGACTTCCTCGCCACTCGGCTTAAAACTTCAATTGTACAACAAAGAAAGTTCTAATTGTTTCACATGGAAATTTCTTATGCCTTAGCACATTATTTTGGAAGAATATTAATATTTTTAAACATTATCATGTTGTTTTTTGTATAAAGACACTCATATAAACTGTAAATATTTAAACACAATTACAAATAAGAACACAAATAAATGTGAACTATTTTACGATATATTAAAGTATCTGAATGGTAAACACTCTTATTGACAATTATTCCACAAATAAAGTATTTCAAAACATTATTACATTGAAATCTTCAAATTTCGAGGTTTTCATATTTTTATTTTCAAAGATAAATGTTATTGCAAGCATTTTAAAAGTAGACTTAATTTGTTATCTTTAATTTTTGTTTACAAGAAAATTGCTTAATGTTTATCATATTTAATTGTTAAAACATTTTTAGACTTTATCTGAATTATGTTTAATCTATATCTCAACAATATGGAATAATAATAAACCAATGTATATGGGACATGCATAATTTATAAGAACTATAAGACAAATTGAATTGCTCAAAACGTATAAAAAAAATCTGTAATTTAACATAACCCCTTCGTTTTCTTTTATTTTATCAAACATGGAATTGTCGTCCTGGTTATCTACATGATATTTGACAAAGGATTGCTTATTTCTTTTACAGCTCACAATGAACAGAGAAAATGGTCAAACTGTAAAAATGAGCCAATGATTCACAAGTTATTACACATAACAGCAGTACTTTGGAAGTAGAGACGTGTAGAATATGCCATGTTTTCCTGGCGCACAGAAATTCTTGCAGCTACTCTAGGTAAGGTGCAAATGGTCGACAGCTTGGCTGTGTGGGTGTATTGATACACAGTCAAGACCGTTTCGCTGTGTGATGTATTAATACACGGTTAAGACTGTTTGGCTGTGTGGGGTGTATTGTTACACAGCCACCATTAGTTGGGAAAATGAACTCCCAAGATACATTATTTTTTAATACATTGGAACTGAAATGACTCATGCAGTAAAGAGGTTTGGTGTGCTGTAAATCCATGCTCAAACCATAATTATCATTCAAAATTGACTATTAGGTCACGAGAAAGACAATCGTTCCATTCATTATCGTACATTTCCTCAAACTAGCCAGTATATATGATCATATATGGTTATAGAATATACCTTTGAAGTTATGGACATTAGTAACTGTTGATTCCTTGTATCTGACAGTTTGTTTCCCTATGTTACTTTTGGTTGTTTAATATGTTAGGTTTCTGTCTCCTTGCATCTCTTTTAATCCATAGATATGAGATATATTTATCTCTCTTAAATAAGTAAATGTAGATTGACTACTAATATGATTATTTGAATGGATATGTGAATGTAGTTTTACAGTTACGTTTGTTTTGCTTTTCATTTATCTCTTCAATAAGGAACTAACATAATTTTAATTTTAATTCTTAAGAAAATTTTTATTTTTTAACCATGCTTCCACTAAGGCATATAGATAACATGAGGACAGTATAAGGTTTCTTTGAAGATATGGAAAATAGCTCAGGATATGAAATAAAGTGGGATATCATCCAAATAACGGAATTAATGATTATTTTTTAAGTAAAAGTAACCCCTGACCTATTAACCCCAAAAACAATAGACTTCTTCACCTTCCCATGCCATATGAAGTTCACTTCAGCAACAGATGCTTAAGCTACCAACTATCTGGAAACCATTTTAAAAATCTATTTTAAATAACCAACGATCTATTGGCCCAAAATCAATAGGATTCTCCCCATTCTCTATACATTTCATCTGTATAAGTTTTGTTCTAAACAAGCAAGGAAAACTCAACTTACCACCTGAAAACCATTTTTTAACGTTTTGTAAGTGACCTTGACCATTGGCTTATTGACCCCAAAATCATTAGGCTGCTTTTTATAAATGCGAATAAATTGCTTCGCTAAGCGCAGCTGGATACGACCGCAGATGTCCAACCATGAAAAGTTGGGGCCAAAATGGACACAATATTCACGCTTGGTACAGGTCTGAATTTGGATTGTAACTAAATTTTTGACACAGAATAACTGTAGTCAAAGAACTTCAAATTGGTTATATGATTTGAATTTATATTCAATTTTTTGCTTTTGTGCAATACACTATGTTGTTGAAAATTGACCCCCCCCCCAAAAAAAAAATTTTACCCCGGTTTTTTGCTTTTGTGCAATACACTATGCTGTTGAATATTAACCCCCCAAAAAAATATTCGAAGAAATTTTCTTTAATTTCTGAAATCTGAAATGAGAAAAATTGTCGGGCGTATGACATTTGCGCCGATTTTAAAAAGTTTCGATCCTTCATTTGCGCCGATTTGATTCTTTCATTTGCGCCGATTAAGCACAGGTAAATTACTGGTGAATGTTATTTGTTAGTTATCAATATAAAAACCTCTTCCGTTAGCCAATTGTACATATGTTATAAATTGTCAATTATAACATGTATATAACTGTTGTCCCCTGCAAATAGATTGTTGTCGTTTTCATCTGGCACATAAACTGGTGGAGGAAAATCCAAACTGTTGGTTTAAGTATACATTTTTAAACAGAGTATAAAGTCAAATCAAGTGACACTGGTAAATGGCTATCTCAATTTTTGGGCTATTATTCCTCCCCCAGATGAAATCGAGGACTGCTTCACGTTTGACATTAGGTATGAAGCATGCATTCTTAGACTACGTATTATTAAAGTATTTATATATGCTTAACTTCACGTTATTCACCTTATTTCTGGGCAGCTACACCCGTTGAAAATTGTAAGATGACGAATAACAGTCCTGAATCGTTTCATTCGCATAAATTGACTTCTATTGCTTGAAATCCTTATTTCACCTCCCCGTGGTGAGCAGGGGACAACAGCTATATACATGTTATAATTGTCAACAGAAGAGATTTATAATGATAAATAATAAATAAGAAATAACATTCACCTGTAATCTACCTGTACACAATCGGCGCAAATGCAAAACGCCTAAATTGTCCCCCCCCCCCCCCTCCAATTTTTTTCACCTCCCCCCTTTCCCTTATCCCCAAGCAAAAAAATCTTTCCCTCAAGATATGGTCAGTATCTCAATTCAAATTTCTAATGGAGTTTGCAACCATAATAACCCATTTAAATACATCATAAAAGTTTTAAAATATAAAATGATATACATAGTCATGGCTAAAATTAATATTAATTAATAGTAACTGCTAAAAATAAATTGACAGCTAATCACCTCAAGACAATCATCATTTCTTAATACATAAGTTACAAGCAGTGTAAGGGAGGTAATCAAACAGTGTTCTTTTAATTGATTTGGATTACCTCCCTTACACTGCTTTTAAATTGTCTCAATTGTCCTTTATCCAGAAAAACCCTTGTTTTTTCCCTTTTTTTGCCCCTAATTACTAATTGGTTTGAGCCATAACCCCCCATAGTCAATCCTAACCATCCCTTTGTAGTATGGAAACTTGTTGTATAATTTCAGAGAGATTCATACACTTTAACACAAGTTATTGTCTGGAAACTACAAAAATGCTTATTTGGGCCCCTTTTTGGCCCCTAATTCCTAAACAATTGGGACCATAACCCCCAAAATCAATCCCAACCTTCCTTTAGTGGTTATAAACCTTGTGTTAAAATTTTATTGATTTCTATTAACTTATACTAAAGTCATTATCCGGAAACAATCTGTCTTCGGACGACGCTGACGACGACGACGTAAAACCAATATACGACAAAATTTTTTTTAATTTTTGCGGTCGTATAAAAATGCGACTATGTGAGTAGAGCAATAATAAGAACTTGCATTTTGTTATCAGTTACATATATCTGTATGTAGATTTTCCTGTAATCACAAAAAATAATCTTGCATTTTTGTCCATTCTTCAAAACTCACAATAATAAAACGCTTCCCTGAGCGCAGCTGGATACGACCGCAGAGGTCCAACCCTGAACAGTTGGGGCGAAAATGGACACAATATTCGCACTTGATACAGGTCTGAATTTGGATTGTAATTAAATATTTGACACATAATAGGTTTCTGACACCGAATAACTGTAGTCAAAGAACTTAGAATTGGTTATATGATTTGAATTTATATTCAATTTTTGCTTTTGTGCAATACACTATGCTGATGCGAATTGACCCCCCCCCTCCACAACAAAAAAGAATTGCAAATCATCAGTCCAGATTTTGGATGAAATATGCAAAATTTAATACAGGAATGCATTTCATTTGTGCGACTTTTCACTTAATTGAAGAAAATTATTGTAATTTTATCAAATGATGATAACTGTTTTTACAAATAAAGTATATTTTACTGTTAATTATTATTTTTAAAAACTTTGCTTTATAAGGGAAGATAAATCAGATCATTTAATTTGGTATAGGAATGTACAGTAAATTTTTCGCTTTTGTCAAACAGCAAGAAAAAAAGTAGGTTACCCTGTTTTATAAGAGCTATATTTTCTCATATATATATATATATATATTTATATTCTGTCATTAAGTTATCTTCAGTTCTATTCGTAAAATAATGCTTTTTCCTAATAATATCCTTACAAGAAGTGTCAATTTTCCTAAGGTCAAGTTGACTTAATTGTTGATCTTGGTTTGCTGAGAGCTGTTCCATAAAAAAAAAAAAACATATGTGTTGAAGACCGTACTTTGACCTATAATGGTTTACTTTTATAAATTTTGACTTGGATGGAGAGTTGTCTCATTGGCACTCATACCACATCTTCTTATATCTATTGGACCCATTAAAGGTAGTTTAAAATCTCAATTATAGGTGGGGTCAAGTACAGTGAAAATGTGAGCGAAATTTTGAATTTTGCCTCTATACGTTTATAATCCATTTTGAAAGTGCCTTTCCTGGGTACCATGCACGTTTGATGGAATAGCCTGCTCGTTTGTAATGTACATAATTTCTTTTTATCTAACATAGTTTTCGAGATAATTATCAAGAAACAGGCAAAACTTTATACATGTATCTGAAAAGACCTTTACAACAGATTCCATGAAATGGCAATAGTACACTAGGCCTATAAAAGGATACCGATTTACTTGCTTATGTGTAAATGTAACAATCTTTCTGTGTTGAAATCACAAATTGCAACATTGTAGGTTAAAACAAGAGACTGCTTTTTGTATTTTTATTCTTTTTCAATGTAGATTGTGACATAAGATTCACTAATTTCAAATAAATATGAACAACTTCAAATTCTTCTAAAGTATTTTTACCATGCTAAATTATAATGCTGCTGAAATTTGAGTTTTAATTTTGCAAAGTGTCTTTACTTTTAGTGTCCAGGAAAAAGATTAATGTGTTAGGATAGGGATATCATTATTATTTGTATACAGCAATTCTATTTTATTACACTTTTCTATTTTTAAAAAAACATACCTTGACCTCAGGATACTAAATATTGAGATAGCTCTATTAATTTACCAAAATAAATTTGTTTTCAGTATTCACATTATTCTTGACTGACAACTACCTATAAAACACACTAATACAGTATTCAAATGCTCATCTTTCAATATTTTATGAAATGATGCTAATGAAACAAGTAAAAAGCTTTAATACATTTTAAACTGATGCTCCTAGAACTGCACATTTATTGACTGGAAACAATGTTTTATCAAGTTCAAACAACTAGTATGCTTGGAGGGCCAAAAACATGTACCATTATTGCTTATTTTTAACCTGTATAAATGTGTTTCAATTCATCATGTTAATAGTGGGATACCATCCTGAAAATATATTTTATTTTAGTAACAGTAACCTTGACCTTAGGCCTATTGGACCCTCAAAAAAACAACAGGCTTCTTCCATTTCCCGTATAAGGTTATTCCAATCAAGCACTTTAATTTATTTACCCCAAATTCAGTAAGATTTGACCCCTTCTCTATATTTTTTTGTTCTAAACAAGCAAGGGAAACTCAAGTTACCACCTGGAAACCTTTTTTCCATTTTTTTAATGTTATGTAACAGTGACTTTGACCTTTGCCCACAACCTCAACAGGATTCTTCCCCTTCCATATATTTCCCAAATGTGTAAGTTTTATTCTAAATAAGCAAAGGAAACTGAAGTTTCCACCTAGAAACCTTTTTTTCCATTTTTTTTTTGAATGTTTTGTGACAGTAACCTGGCCTATTGACTCCAAAATCAATAGGCTTCTTTCCCTTCCCAATATCTTCCATCTGTATAAGTTTCATTTCAATCAAGCAAGGGATACTCAAGTTTCCAGGAGCAAAATAATAGTAACAGTTATAAATATTAGAAACTATAAATAGCTTTAACCCTTTATTGTAAGCACAACTCAATTAATCCTTTTCCACAAAAATGGCAAAATATACATGATAAATTATATAATAAATATTGCACTATTAAATGTATCTAAGAGATTCAGTTCTATGATTTCTTGGTCTGTTTGGCCTTTTCTACTTTAGTAACCATTTGGTCCCATTGTATAAGTTGTTTGGAAACTAAAGATACCTAAGATCTAGTTAAGGAAAATGTTTTATTGTTTGTGTGTTTTAAGTCATCTTCTTGACATGACAGTCATTTTAAACAGTAAATTAAACTTGAATGCATGGGGGAAACAAGAAGGTTATTGGTTTTGACCACTTGGCAATATAATGGATGTAGAATGCAGAGCTTTTAGGTTAAAAACCGGGGACACCTGGTGTAAGTGTACATTTTTTTTATATTGTGTGTTGTAACAGAATATCTTTTCTTGAAACTATTATGACTGAAATTTATTAAAAGTTTTACTCAACAACAGCAACGACCACCAAAAATTGAGAACAGCAAAGGTTCAGGTGAGCTAAAAACTGTCTTCTGATCCCCATGCAATACTTATATTTCTGGAATAGCCCTTACTTAATGGAGGCTGCATCCAATTAATACACATTGCAAGAAAAGTCAAAAAATCTGACATAAAAAATCATAATTATGAATAGGCCAGACACACATTCTACTTTCTAACTTGCCAAAAAAGCAATCTTACTCTAGTATGTCAAAGCCGCACATTATGTTGTATAATTCACGACTTTGTAAGTCCTGCATTATATTTGTCAGTCTAACCAACTTTTTACAAAACTTTGCATTGTTCAATACTAATGATTTTCTATCCCAAGATTAGATGGCCTTAGCTGTATTTGACAAAACCTTTCAGAATTTTGGGTTTTCAATGCTCTTCAACTTCGTACTTTATTTGACCTTTTAATTTTGTGGATTTGAGCATCACTAATGAATTTTTTGTAGAAAAAACTGCTGATCTGGCATACAAAATTATAAGCCTGGTATCTTTTTTAGTTTTACTTGAAACAATATCTTTATAAAGGATACAATAGTATTGTAATTCTCCAGCAATCCTCTAACGTCATCTGTAAATAATCCTGTCTTGTCCTGTAATGTATAATACAACACTTAATATCATCTGTAAATAATCCTGTCTTGTCCTGTAATGTATAATACAACAATTAACATCATCTGTAAATAATCCTGTCTTGTCCTGTAATGTATAATACAACACTTAACATCATCTGTAAATAATCCTGTCTTGTCCTGTAATGTATAATACAACACTTAACATCATCTGTAAATAATCCTGTCTTGTCCTGTAATGTATAATACAACACTTAACATCATCTGTAAATAATCCTGTCTTGTCCTGTAATGTATAATACAACACTTAACATCATCTGTAAATAATCCTGTCTTGTCCTGTAATGTATAATACAACACTTAACATCACCTGTAAATAATCCGGTCTTGTCCTGTAATGTACAATACAACACTTAACATCATCTGTAAACAATCCTGTCTTGTCCTGTAATGTATAATACAACACTTAACATCATCTGTAAATAATCCTCTCTTGTCCTATAATGTATAATACAACACTTAACATCATCTGTAAATAATCCTCTCTTGTCCTGTAATGTACAATACAACACTTAACATCATCTGTAAACAATCCTGTCTTGTCCTGTAATGTATAATACAACACCTAACATCATCTGTAAATAATCCTGTCTTGTCCTATAATGTATAATACAACACTTAACATCATCTGTAAATAATCCGGTCTTGTCCTGTAATGTATAATACAACACTTAACATCATCTGTAAATAAACCTGTCTTGTCCTGTAATGTATAATACAACACTTTCTACTATCAATATATAATGTTTAAGAAATAATTAATGGCAGCCGTAGAATAATTTTGATTCTAATAGGACAAATATGTTGATTTTGTCAACTGTGATAGCCCTGTTCACATAATACTGTTTTGTCGGTTCTGTTTTACCTCCCATATTTTCAAACAGGTTTCTTGTTATTTTGTGCATGAATATTATATTGAGTTTGAAACGTTCATCCGAAAAATAAATTAGGCTTCATCAACACACAATGTTTGAAAGAACACTCATTTAATACCAATCAATAATAAACACATGTGACCTTTTTCAAAAGTAATTAATTTTAATGATTGCCTGCAACGAACACGACTGTCAACTTGTGGGAATGATTTCATCAAATCACTCTGTGGAATTAGTGTGTCACATCTTATAATACATGAATGTGGATTTATAACAATAATATCCATTAAATTTAAATGGAATGTTAAATATCTGTCTAATCATCAATCATTCTAATGCTATCATTTTGTATAAATAGTTCAACAAGCGAAAAATCCTCTTTCTACCTGTCTGTAGCTAAAGGAGGCCGACATTTTGAATTCTGGAATGTATTGACATGTTATTTCTTCAATCAACAAAATATGTATTGCTATACAGTTATTAACTCTTACTGGTTTACATCATGTCGAAACTAAGATTTTGGCATTAAGCAAGGTCATGTTTTCCTTGACTGTTAAAGACATCTTCACACTAAATCCATTGCAGGTGTACTGATTGATATTATGTCTTGGATACATGATTCTTTTTAGTTGTTACTGGCAATAACTGTGAGTAATCAGATCAGTAACTTGTCTTTTTAGTGTTTTGGTTACTTTTTTGTTTTGCTTTGCATCCTTCTGATAAGTCAAGCCCTTTTCAACTGACTTTATAGTTTGTTCTTATGTTGTTCTATGTTGTTTGATAGTTTGATAAAAAAAAAAGAATCAGTCTTTTGAAAAACTACCAGACTAGTGTTAGTATCTAATCCTGTTTATTTACTGAAATAAAGAATTCAGGACCATAAACAAGAAATGTCTTCATCCTCAACACCTACCTGTTGGTCAATCTGGATTTTACTCAGTTCTTGTAGTTTTGATGAATGTGAAGGCATGCCTGAAAACAAGATTAACATAGTGAAATATTTCAATAATCATTGTTGGATAGTAGGATTTTTTTACATCAAGTGGACAATCTTTCAACAACATTCAGAATAAAGATTTTTATAATGATGCAAAAAGTAAGATATTTGTTAAACATAAAGACTACACATGTTTATCTCACCCTTTATATGAGCACTGTCTAATATTTCTTTTAATCCTTCCATTTGTTCCAATCTATTTGCTTGCTGATTTAGGAAATCTTCCTCTGAAAAAATACAATCATAGCTGTTATGAATTAAAAGAAGAATGTGTCTGAGGACACAAATGCCCCTGCTCAAGCTTCTCAATTTTCCAATTTAAAAAGAGCCATAACTCTAGAACAGTAAATGACTCACTGTCCAAATTAGAACTCTGTCTGCGTCTTGTGGTTCTTAGCATTGTGTATTAGTTTCATAAAACTTGGATGAGGCAAACTTAAGTTAAGAGAGCAGAAATGAAAATGAGAAGGACAGAAGGATGGACAGATGGTCAAGGGTAACACGGTCAAGGGTAACAATGTTGAACTTATTTGTACATCTTGTCTTGCTGATTATTTTGTCCCTTAAAGTGTCTATCTATCTATTATAGTTTTCAGGATAATAGGCAAAAAGACTGAAAATAAGATAAAATTGTCATTAAAGAGCAAGAACTCCAATAACTATTCAACTGACGATTTCAGCCCTGTTTGACCTATTTGTGGGCCAGATGAGCTAAAAATAGGTGAAAAAACTCACAAAAATCTCCCACTTTAAAGTATTTTGTTAGCTTCTTCTTTTGGCATGGGAAGGTAACTCATTTACTTTAAACTCAGTTATGTCATGATGACATAACAACAACATAATGGACAAACACCTGTAGATCTGATCACAGAAATATCAAGCTTAAAATTAATTCAGTATTACTGGGCGTCAATTAGGAGACTCTATTTGGTAGTCAAGTTTGGTAATATATGATGCATATTGGACGCCAATAAGAAGATTGAACCTCGATTTGCGACTGCGACTTCAGATTGAACTCAGATTATAGGAAAGTGGATTAGAGACCAGATGTCAAATAGAGACCGGACATCAATCTGAGTCTAACTAACTACTATAGGCTAGAAAATTAATGCTTTTACTGGGCTTTGTGTAATTCAAAGTTTTACTAATTGTTAACATTGTATCATATATGTTGTTCTCTCTTGTCTATCATTGTGTCATATTTGTAAATATGTTTTGATTGACATAACATGTGTATGCTTTTTGCAAACAAATTCCTTCAATGATTAAATCAAAGAGCTGAGGTCAAGTTTATGTCTAAACGTACCAGCTAATATAATATCTGTTATAGCCTCATCTGACAAGGTCATTTCATCTGTGTAAGCTGGATCTAAATACTTCCTCAATTCTGTCACTAAAATGAAAACATCTAATAGTTTACAAATATTCTATTACATGATAACATATGTCACAATATGTAACCTAGTGCATCACTTTATCAATCTTCAATATATTTCCTATATAGTTTGAACTATGAAACTACAAAATGATGTATCCACATAGGTAAGAAACCTTATAACTGTGAGATCACCCATATAATACATCTTTGATAGAAGTCTAAAATGGGGAAAATCTGGTTTGGACAAATGTTAAATGAATAAATACTGATTTTCTATGTTGCATTTTTTTAACATCAGGTTTTTACATAATTTTAGAGATATATACACTGAACTTATGATTAGGTACTGACCTCTTTGTTGCAATAGTCAAGATTTAAAATCAAAATGAAACAAACTCAACAAAAAGAAACAGCAACAAGTATTCCAAGAGTATTTCATGGCAATACATAGTCCCCTACCGGTTAAAAATTCATTGTACTGGAACAAAATGCTAACTTGATCTATAACTTGTCATGGTGTAAACTATATAACAAATATCAAGTCAATACCTTCCAGCATGACGAAAACTAGAGGCTCTCAAGAGCCTGTGTTGCTCACCTGTATTTACTGATGCTTTGGAAATCATGTAAAATAAGGTTAAAATCATAATTAATAGTATTAGATATTAGATATTATAATGATATCTAAGATAATAACAAAAAACTGCAAAATTTTTGTAAAATTACTAACTCAGGGGCAGCAACCCAACAATGGGTTGTTGGAATCGTCTCAAAATTTCAGGGCAGATAAATATAAATCTGATGAACATTTATGCCACCTGTCAGATTTGCTCTAAATGCTTTAGTTTCAGAGATATAAACCAAAAACTGCATTTTACCCCTATGTTCTATTTTTAACCAAGTCGGTCATGATGGTTGGAAGGCGGGTTCATCGGACAAATTTTTTAAACTAGATACCCTAATATTGATTATGGCCAAGTATGGTTAAATTTGTCTCAGTAGTTTCAGAGAAGAAGATTTTTGTAAAAGATTACAAAAATTTACAAATAAAATGCTTCGCTGGGGCGCAGCTTGATACGACCGCAGAGGTCGAACCCTGAACAGTTGGGGCAAGTATGGACACAACATTCAAGCTTGATACAGCTCTGAATTTGGATTGTTATTAAATATTTCACACAGCATAGGTTTCTGACACAGAAAGAATGTGGTCTAAGAACTTGAATTTTTTTAATTTACCTATTATGGTCCAATGTCCAAAATCAAAATACATGGTTAGATTCAGCATATCAAAGAACCCCATATATTCAATTTTTGTTAAAATCAAACAAAGTTTAATTTTGGACCCCAACTTGGACAAACTTGAAAACTGGGCCCATAATCAAAAATCTAAACACATGTTTAGATTCAGCATATCAAAGAACCCCAAGAATTCAATTTTTGCTAAAATCAAACTAAGTTTAATTTTGGACCCTTTGGACCTTAATGTACACCAATTTAAAAAACGGGACTTAAAATTAAAAATCTAAATACACGGTTAGATTTGGAATATCAAAGAACCCCAATAATTCAATTTTTGATGAAATCAAACAAAGTTTAATTTTGGACCCTTTTGACCTCAATATGAACCAATTTGATAGCGGGGCCCACAAATAAAAAATCTAAATTCATGGTTAGATTCAGCATATCAAAGAACCCCATATATTCAATTTTTGTTGAAATCAAAAAAAGTTTAATTTTGGACCCCAACTTGGACCAACTTGAAAACAGGGCCCATAATAAAAAATCTAAACACATGTTTAGATTCAGCATATCAAAGAACCCCAAGAATTCAATTTTTGTTAAAATCAAACTAAGTTTAATTTTGGACCCTTTGGACCTCAATGAAGACCAATTTAAAAAACGGGACCCAAATTAAAAATCTAAAAACACGGTTAGATTTGGCATATCAAAGAACCCCAATAATTCAATTTTCGATGAAATCAAACAAAGTTTAATTTTGGACCCTTTTGACCTCAATATGAACCAATTTGATAGCGGGGCCTACAAATAAAAAATCTAAATACATGGTTAGATTCAGCATATCAAAGAACCTCATATATTCAATTTTTGTTGAAATCAAACAAAGTTTAATTTTGGACCCCAATTTGGACCAACTTGAAAACTGGGCCCATAATCAAAAATCTAAATACATGTTTAGATTCAGCATATCAAAGAACCCCATATATTCAATTTTTGTTGAAATCAAACAAAGTTTAAATACTGGACCCTATCTTGGACCAACTTGAAAACTGGGCCCATAATCAAAAATCTAAACACATGTTTAGATTCAGCAAATCAAAGAACCCCAAGAATTCAATTTTTGTTAAAATCAAACTAAGTTTAATTTTGGACCCTTTGGACCTCAATGTAGACCAATTTAAAAAACAGGACCCAAAATTAAAAACCTAAATACACGGTTAGATTTGGAATATCAAAGAACCCCAATAATTCAATTTTAGATGAAATCAAACAAAGTTTAATTTTGGACCCTTTTGACCTCAATATGAACCAATTAGATAACGGGGTCCACAAATAAAAAATCTAAATACATGGTTAGATTCAGCATATCAAAGAACCCCATATATTCAATTTTTGTTGAAATCAAACAAAGTTTAATTTTGGACCCCAATTTGGACCAACTTGAAAACTGGGCCAAAAAAAATCAAAAATCTAAATACATGTTTAGATTCAGCATATCAAAGAACCTCATATATTCAATTTTTGCTAAAATCAAACAAAGTTTAATTTTGGACCCTTTGGACATTAATGCAATTTGAAAACTGGACCCAAAATTAAAAATCTAAATACACTGTTAGATTCGGCATAACAAATAAATAAATGTGATCAAAGATTTTACAAATCTAATGCGCCATACTGTGCAATTAAAGATTACTTCTTGAAATTTTTCAATATTTGAAATTTGAAAAAAAAAAAAATATTTGAAGAATAATTCTTTTTAATTTCTGAAATCTGAAATGAGAAAAAATTGGCCCCCCACAATTTCTTTTTATCCCCCCCCCCCTTTTTCCCCCAAAAAAATTCTTTCCCTCAAGATATGGTCATAATCTCATTTCAAATTTCCAATGGAGTTGGCAACCATAATTACCCATTTAAATTTACCATAGTGCTAACTTAATCTATTTTATAATAGAATTAATAAAAATATAGTGTCAAATCTTTCATATGGATTTTTTTGTAAAAAAAAAAGATGAAAACATTTGCAGATATTTTTACTGGTCTTCCTTTATAAATATGCATTTCTTTAAACATAATTTAAAAGCAGTGTAAGGGAAGTAACCAAAACGTTGTATTTGGATTACCTCCCTTACACTGTTTTAGATTATCTTTATTGTTCATTAACCATTACTTTATACATAATTTAAAAGCAGTGTAAGGGAGATAATTTCAATGATGTATTTGATTTATCTCCCTTACACTGCTTTAAATTATGTTTTGTACTAAAGTATTTGTCCATTAACCAGGACAACCTTGTTTTTCCCCCTTTTTTGCCCCTAATTCCTAAACGGTTTGAGCCATAACCCCCCAAAGCAAATCCTAACCATCCCTTTGTGGTATGGAAACTTGTAGTATAATTTCAGAGAGATCCATACACCGTTCTACAGTTATTGTCTGGAAACTAGAAAATGCTCATTTTTGGCCCCTTTTTGGCCCCTAATTCCTTAACTGATGGTACCATAACCCCCAAAATCAATCCCAACCTTCCTTTTGTGGTATTTAACCTTATGGTCAAATTTCAAAAAGATCCATTCACTTAAACTAAAGTTAGAGTGCGAAAACCAATATGTATTCGGACGACGACGACGCCGGACGACGACGACGACGACGACGCCAACGTCATACCAATATACGACCACAAAATTTTTTTTGCGGTCGTATAAAAATTGTTAAAAATTGACTATTAAGGGCAATAACTCCTAAAGGGGTCGACTGACAATTTTGGTCATGACAACTTATTTGTAGATCTTACTTTGCTGAACATTATTGCTGTTTACAGTTTATCTCTATCTATAATAATATTCAAGATAATAACCAAAAACTGCAAAATTTCCTTAAAATTACCAATTCAGGGGCAGCAACCCAACAACAGGTTGTCAGATTTGTCTGAAAATTTCAGGGCAGATAGATCTTGACCTGGTAATCAGTTTTACCCTAAGACAGATTTACTCTAAATGCTTTGGTTTCAGAGATATAAGCAAAAATCTACATTTTACCCCTATGTTCTATTTTTAGCCATGGCGGCCATCTTGGTTGGTTGGCAGGATCATCGGACACATTTTTTAAACTAGATACCCTAATGATGATTGTGGCCAAGTTTGGTTAAATTTGGCCCAGTGGTTTCAGAGGAGAAGATTTTTGTAAAAAGCTAACGATGACGACGACGACGGACGACGGACGCCAAGTGATGAGAAAAGCTCACTTGGCCCTTCGGGCCAGGTGAGCTAAAAAGTGAGGAAAACTGATTACTTGAGTGAAATTTCTAAGTCCAAGGACCATAACTCTGCACAAGATCATCAGACCGGAACAAAATTCGAACTTGATCTGTAACTTGTCATGATAAACATATATACCAATTACCAAATCACTATCTTCAAGCATGACGAAAAAAGTGCGGAAAACTGATTATTTGAGTGAATTTTCTAAGTCCAAGGACCATAACTCTGCACAAAATCATCAGACCGGAATAAAATTCGAACTTGATCAGTAACTTGTCATGATAAAACAATAAACAAAATATCAAATCAATATCTTCAAGCACGAAGAAAAAAAGTGTGGTCAAGGTCAAGGTCAGTATGATGCTTCTGCATACAAAAGTTTGTCAATTAAAATGCTACAGTACAAAAGTTATGCAAAAAGCACATATCAGACAATGTTTTACTATCATAGGGGTCAAAGGTCAAATTCTAAGTCAGAGTGACTTGACTTTGATATATGTCACACCCTTAACCCATGATGTATTAGCATACCAAGTTTGGTCAACCTAAGTTCTATAGTACAAAATTTATGCACATTACACGAAGTAGGACAGAGGGACAGACAAAGGAACAAATGGACGAACATACAGATGGACATGGTGATTCCTATATATACCTCCCCAAACTTTGTTTGCAGGGGTATAAAAATTAAAAAACAATATGTTAGCAAAATATAAACCAGGTAGCAGGCCTTCAAACCCCACATTAATTGTATTCTTACATCTGTTGTAGACTTTAGGAATAGCCTTCTTCCCTACTGTTGCCTTCTTAACTTCAGCATGAGCATTCAGTAGACTGTGTATACACTGAAATATTAAAAAAAAAAATCATATTAGACATTTTAATACTTGATTCTGTCACTATCTCCCTCCACCTAAATGTTCAAAGATTCTAGTTACAAAAATCAATTACATCAGGCAATTATCACATATTATAAAGGAAGATGCTTTCAAAATCATATTACTTCATAAAAAAAATTAGAATAAGAGGACCTGGCCCTCATAAATTTTATATCAACATGAAACAAGAATAAGTGTCAATAGGACACCATGCCCCATACACACAACCACATTTCTATATTCAAAGAAATGTGAATCAAAACCCTAGTTTGGCGTAAATGATATATTTTTGTTAAAAAGTTCACAACTTACAATCATGTGATAATGAACATATATAATCTACCTTAGTCTGTCCTTAGAACCAAAGTTTGATTAGTACCGACCTTGCAAGGGCTGTATAGCCAGTCAAGGTCGTTAAAAACTTCCATATATATATATATATATATATAGTTTGATTATATATTGTGTAATGATAAATTTGATATTTGCATGCTATGAAATTCTATTGACTAATATTGTATCTTAAGAGAAGACCATCTAAGTTGGACTAACTTGTGTCTAATCCTTTTTGTGAGTTTTTTTTTGCAAATAAAATATGCTTAAACTAAACCAAAGCTTAAACCTGATATGGGAATATTGAGATGGATGAACAGATGCTCACAGGAAAATATTATATATGCTCCTCACCAATTAAAAATCAATCAAATCAGATACAACAATTTTTTCATCTAAAAAAAACATGGATTTTTTTTTTATCTAAAAATACTCCTTACAAGAACTTTTTTTTAGCTAAGTGAGGTAATAAGAAATTCAGAAAGGTGTGATAAAGAAAAACTTTATGTACCAGCCCTCATCAGACACATTTTTCCCTTTTCCTTATTTGAAATAATATAATTTTGAATTTAAATAACGCATACATTGTATACATGTATTTAAACAATCATGTACTAATTGCTAATGACATCAAAATACATGTCTAACCACTAAAACAATCGTCTAATTAAGTTTTAAATAATAGCTACATGTTTGCATGTCATTGGTAAGTATATATATTAAAGTGTTCCTCTTATTATACAAGCTTGTTTTAATATTATATATATATATATGTGGTTTTCTACCATGTTTACAGGTTCAAACACATATATAACATTTATTGTTGTGGTGTTTCGTGAATAAATTAAGAGTTACAATCAATACAATATCAAGTTCATAATGGTACATGCACTTTTTAACAGGACCTGATTATAAATGAAATATTTGCTATATTAAAAACATTAGGTGGCACTATTTCTCCTTAAAAATGTTAACTGATAAACGCCTATTTTTCTTTAAGCTCATTCTTAATTTTGTTTAAAAGAGATCATAATGAAAGTTTATCTTTGTCTTGCTGACCCCCAATTGGAAGAGGCCCTTGATGAGGTTTTTGACGGCATGAATAGATAGGGTTTGTGCTTGTTCAGTATTTTTATCAGAATAACTATAAAGTTAATAGAAGGTATAAATCAGCATAATAAAGAATGCTATCTATTACAAAATGTGCAATGAATAACAGACACGAAATTTTATGAAAATGCGGTACATATACATTTTTTTCACTCTTAACATTAAACTATTTAAAATGTATAAGAAGAATGTTTTCAAATTTGTTAGTTCAAGTTTCTGAGATGGAGAATTACCATATCCCAATGTAGTGGCACAATCTAAGAACTACCATGTTAGTTTCACCAACCACCACTTAATGATTAAATTGCTTACAAGTGTATAATTAAAAATTTGTAAGGGTTCCGTAGAACCCAGTGTCTCGCCTACTTTTGCTGTTGTCTATGTTTTCAGTGTGATTTTACAAAATCTACTTCTGGATACTATCTTATGATCATAAACAAGCTTCTGTCCAAGTTTGGTACAAATCCAGGATAGTTTAAGAAAGTTATTAAAGTTTTAATAAAATGCTTCGCTAAGCGCAGCTTGATACGATCGCAGAGGTCGAACCCTGAACAGTTGGGGCAAGTAAGGACACAACATTCAAGCTTGATACAGCTCTGAATTTGGATTATGATTAAATATTTGACACAGCATAGGTTTCTGACACAGAAAGAATGTGGTCCAAGAACTTGATTTTTTTTAATTTACCTATTATGGTCCAATGTCCAAAATCAAAATACATGGTTAGATTCAGCATATCAAAGAACCCCATATATTCAATTTTTGTTGAAATCAAACAAAGTTTAATTTTGGACCCCAACTTGGACAAACTTGAAAACTGGGCCCATAATCAAAAATCTAAACACATGTTTAGATTCAGCATATCAAAGAACCCCAAGCATTCAATTTTTGTTAAAATCAAACTAAGTTTAATTTTGGACCCTTTGGACCTTAATGTAGACCAATTTAAAAAATGAGACCCAAAATTAAAAATCTAAATACACGGTTAGATTTGGCATATCAAAGAACCCCAATAATTCAATTTTTGATGAAATCAAACAAAGTTTAATTTTGGACCCTTTTGACCTCAATATGAACCAATTTGATAGCGGGCCCATAAATAAAAAATCTAAATACATGGTTAGATTCAGCATATCAAAGAACCCCATATATTCAATATTTGTTGAAATCAAACAAAGTTTAATTTTGGACCCCAATTTGGACCAACTTGAAAACTGGGCCAAAAATCTAAAATCTAAATACATGTTTAGATTCAGCATATCAATGAGCCCCATATATTCAATTTTTGTTGAAATCAAACAAAGTTTAATTTTGGACCCCAACTTGGACAAACTTGAAAACTGGGCCCATAATCAAAAATCTAAACACATGTTTAGATTCAGCATATCAAAGAACCCCAAGAATTCATTTTTTGTTAAAATCAAACTAAGTTTAATTTTGGACCCTTTGGACCTTAATGTAGACAAATTTAAAAAACAGGACCGAAAATTAAAAATCTAAATACACGGTTAGATTTGGCATATCAAAGAACCCCAATAATTCAATTTTTGATGAAATCAAACGAAGTTTAATTTTGGACCCTTTTGACCTCAATATGAACCAATTTGATAGCGGGGTCCACAAATAAAAATTCTAAATACATGGTTAAATTCAGCATATCAAAGAACCCCATATATTCAATTTTTGTTGAAATCAAACAAAGTTTAATTTTGGACCCCAATTTGGACCAACTTGAAAACTGGGCCAAAAATCAAAAATCTAAATACATGTTTAGATTCAGCATATCAAAGAACCCCATAAATTCAATTTTTGTTAAAATCAAACAAAGTTTAATTTTGGAGTCCAACTTGGACAAACTTGAAAACTGGGCCCATAATCAAAAATCTAAACACATGTTTAGATTCAGCATATCAAAGAACCCCAAGAATTCATTTTTTGTTAAAATCAAACAAAGTTTAATTTTGGAAAATTTGGACCCTTTGGACCTTAATGTAGACCAATTTGAAAACTGGACCCAAAATTAAAAATCTAAATACACGGTTAGATTTGGCATAACAAATAAATAAATGTGGTCAAAGATTTTAAAAATCTAATGCGCCATACTGTGCAATTAAAGATTACTTCTTGAAATTTTTCAATACATGAATATTTGAAATTTGAAAAAAAAATAATATTTGAAGAATAATTCTTTTTAATTTCTGAAATCTTAAATGAGAAAAAATTGACCCCCCCACAATTTCTTTTTAACTCCCCCCCCCCCCCCCCCCCCCCCCTTTTTTCCCCAAAAAATTCTTTCCCTCGAGATATGGTCATAATCTCAATCAAATTTCCAATGGAGTTTGCAACCATAATTACCCATTTAAATTTACCATAGTGCTAACTTAATCTAGTTTATAATAGAATTTAAAATATAGTGTCAAATCTTTCATATGGATTTTTTTGTAAAAAAAAAAGATACAACATTTGCAGATATTTTTACTGGTCTTCCTTTATAAATATGCATTTCTTTAAACATAATTTAAAAGCAGTGTAAGGGAAGTAACCAAAATGTTGTATTTGGATTACCTCCCTTACACTGTTTTAAATTATCTTAATTGTTCATTAACCATTACTTTATACATAATTTAAAAGCAGTGTAAGGGAGATAATTTCAATGATGTATTTGATTTATCTCCCTTACACTGCTTTAAATTATGTTTTGTACTAAAGTATTTGTCCATTAACCAGGACAACCTTGTTTTTCCCCCTTTTTTGCCCCTAATTCCTAAACGGTTTGAGCCATAACCCCCCAAAGCAAATCCTAACCATCCCTTTGTGGTATGGAAACTTGTAGTATAATTTCAGAGAGATCCATACACCGTTCCATAGTTATTGTCTGGAAACTAGAAAATGCTTATTTTTGGCCCCTAATTCCTTAACTGTTGGTACCATAACCCCCAAAATCAATCCCCACCTTCCTTTTGTGGTATTGAACCTTATGGTAAAATTTCAAAGAGATCCATTTACTTAAACTAAAGTTAGAGTGCGAAAACCAATGTGTCTTCGGACGACGACGACGACGCCAACGTCATACCAATATACGACCGCAAAAAACTTTAAACCACAGCATGCACAGAGTGAATGTAATGTTAGCTGGCAGAAAAACTAAGTCCATTTATAAGTAAAATACGGATAAACAGGATTTTTTTTAACAAAATTTACTTCTGGATACTATCTTATGATCATAAACAAGCTTCTGTCCAAGTTTGGTAGAAATCCAGGATAGTTTAAGAAAGTTATTAAAATTTCAAAAACTTTAACCACAGAGTGAATATTTGTGGACGCTGCCGCCGACGACGACTGAATGTAGGATCGCTATGTCTCGCTTTTGCGACAAAAGTCGCAGGCTCGACAAAAATGTATGTACCTTAGCTTTACCAGCCAAGTGTATTACTCTATTTAGTTAGTATAGAAATATTGTTATT
This sequence comes from Mytilus californianus, assembly GCF_021869535.1. NCBI lineage: Eukaryota > Metazoa > Mollusca > Bivalvia > Mytilida > Mytilidae > Mytilus > Mytilus californianus. The sequence goes on along the minus strand of NW_026262679.1, from coordinate 20,733,531 downwards.
ATGGAAAAATTGTTTGGTCAGAACTCCTTTCTTCAAATTCTAGTACATGCATAAAGGTAACATCAACAGAATTTAAACTATTTTTTTCAGTTAATCTAAAAATTTGAAAGTACAAATAATGAAAACCAGCACCAATGGTTTATAATAAAACTGAGAAGTGTTCTGATGATCCTCCCTCGTATTTTTCCTGAAAAGGTCTTATGTAAATAATGTAATAATTTATTAGCACACTTTTCCTGTTATACTTTATTATAAAAAATGAGAAAATGTGGTATGATTGCCAACTCTCAACAAGAGACCAATTGACGTAAAAGCTTGTTATGTATGTCATATACATAGTATTGAGGCAGAATTACACAAACATACAGATTCATACTGTAAACAAGGAAAATTTCGCGGCAGGTTTATTTTTGCTTTTTTCGTGGTAAGAGTGGAAACACAAAAATAAAACATCCATGAATATTTCAAGGAGAACTGATTCAACGAATGAAGACCATCTTTTAACATATACATGTAACCAATAGGATTATGTATACAGGGCCAATTTATAACAACAATTTTTCAGACGACAGCTCTATATCTGTTATCACAAATTAAAACTTTACTTCTAAATAAAAGGCAGTGTTAGAAACCAAAACCTTTAACTCATGACAGTCAAATTAATATGAAAACTATTTTAAAGAACCGGAAATTATTGATGCTGTTACCATACATAAACATCACTCGTGACTCTTAGGTAATACTTCCATGATCTTACTAATTTGGTAGCATTCTTTTATGTTAATAGTGTATGTGTTTTTACATTAAACTAAACATAAACATGATTAATGTAGCAGTTTACTTTTATTTAATATAAGTCATTTCACAAATAACTTGAAATCTACATGTACATCGATGAACCGACGAAAACTGTTAAATTTCTTTAGATAAAAAGGTTTTTTGATTCATTTTCATCTCTTGCTTTACAATATATGTACAACTGTGCCGTTTTAAATTTACAGGCCGCCTACAAATCACGAATTCAAAACAGCATGAATAAAGATTCCTGTCGGTAAATTGCGAAATAAAGATGGCGAAAAAAATTCCCCGTTTACAGTAAAGATGTATATTATTGTATACAAAATAAAAGTGTGTAATTGAAAAAAATGGATATGTAATGAAGTTGGAAGGCATTCTTTACATCTACAAAGGAGGTCAAAAGGTTTTGGCTTTGTGTTTATTTCACTTTTTGCTAAACATGCTATATGGTGTCAAAGATATGTTCTATCATGTCTATTACAGCTTATAACTACTTAATAAAGAAAAGACTAAACCCTGAATGTTAAAATTTTGCCCAAAACAAATGATTATGTATTACAACAAGATTATATATATACTTGACTGTTTACAGTAAAGATATTTCACCAGCCACCATATATTTTGTTTATAATTTGTAACATCTTGTTATAAAATTTACCTGGTCTTTAGATTTGGAGTCCTGTGGAAAATAGAAAGACAAACATTCAATCATAACATGCAGCATGCAGAACATCTACTGTGTCTTCATGTGCTCATAATACATAGTTAAAATCATAAATACAACATGTAGAACATGGTAATGAAAGGAATGATGAAACTGTTTACGAGTACATTTTGTACTATATTATTTATTTTAATCAATTTTTATCTGATAAACCTTCATTTTGTAAATCTGAGACAGAATAAATAATTTCTGTCTTTACAATACATGTATACTGTTTGGTGTGAGCCAAGGCTCATGTTGAAGGCCGTACTTTGACCTATAATTGTTTACTTTTTATACATTGTGACTTGGATGGATAGTTGTCTCATTGGCACTCATACCACATCTTCTTATTTATATGTTTACACTGTTCTGAATGAAGGCCATCAGTTCTTTTTTCATTTACAGTAAAAAAACAACATGAGTTCAGAGTTACTTCCAAAGATCAAAATATATGTACATGAATGTCACGAATGTGCATAATGAGTGATACTACTTTTTTTAAACTTAAAACATATTCTTAAAATAATTTAGTACACATAACAATTTAAATTTCTTTGTGTCAATTTGACAAATAGTAAGGCAAATAATACAGTATGACCATTGCCAATCTATTAATAACTGATACATGATTGATGCACAGGAAATAGACAGACAAGATTGAAACATTTATTGCTCTTTACATTTTTCCTATTTTGTAATACTTGACAAAGCATGCTTCTGTGAAGGTTAAGCACAAAAGAAAATCTAAATTTTACAATACATGTAGATCTTTCACAAATGCTGTCTCAGAATCTAATGAATTATGGGTAAAAAGATTCAGTTTCAAGACCATGTTGTAATCATTTAAAAAGAATGGACATGGTGGATATCATACAATTAAAATGATAAAATAAACCATGATAATTTACATGGATGTTTGACGGAATTAAATAAAATGAGTCCTAAGCAAATCAATCAAAATCTTTAAGAGACTCTGAAATTATAATTTTCCAGTAATGTCATTATATGTGTCCATATCTGTACAATTTATTTACAGAACAAACAGATTTTGATTACGTTCTTTTAGATTCTGAAATGTCACATTACCAAGCAAATTTGGTAGGATAGCTATGTACATTTGTATATATAAACATATAATTACAATTATATGCATTTCAACTAGTGCCTTCATGAATTTAGTTTCATGTACAAATGTAACTGGGTGCACCCCATATAAAAAGAACAAAAACAAGGGGGATGTTTTCCTACTGAGTTAAAAAATATTTCTTGTGAATAATTACATTAAATACATGTATGAAATCAAACAAATAATTCATCTTTCACCATTAAAACCCCACTCTGATTAAGAAAAAAAAAATTACCTGAAGTTGACATCATAAAATGTTTGATATTTTTAATGATAACATATTTGTAAAGTTGGGACGATGTGTTTTAACAGACAATCAGCATTCCTATGGGAACCAACTGTGCTCCTCTTCTTGCCGACTTGTTTCTTTGTTTATGAGGCAGACTTCATAAAGGAGCTTCTCGCGAGAATGAAAATAAACTGCTTCGCTGAGCGCAGCTGGATACGCCCGCAGAGGTCCAACCCTGAACAGTTGGGGCAAAAATGGACACAATATTCAAGCTTGATACAGGTCTGAATTTGCATTGTAATTAAATATTTGATATATTATAGGTTTCTGAATAAATGTAGTCAAAGAACTTGAAATTGGTTATATAAAAGATTTCTTGCTGTTGTGCAATACACTGTGCTGTTGCGCAATACTTAGTAAATCTGTTGTCAGACTATAAACAAATAAAATCTTATAACTCAGAAACGTAAAATCTAAAAATTTATAAAAATCAAAAGAGAGCTTACAAAAATAGATATAAACAATTTACCAAAGTTTCATAAAAAATGCTGAAAGCATTTTTGAGTTATTACCGAAAACTGGAAAATCCCCCTTTTTGTAATGAATAAAACCCCATAAATCGGAAACGTATAGTCTGAATTTTATAAAAATCAAAAGGGAGCTCATGTCGATAGAAATAAACAATTCACCAAAGTTTCTTGCAAATTGGTGAAATGGTTTTTGAGTTATTGTCTGAAAACTGGAAAATCCCCCCTTTTTTAATGAATACAACCCCAAAACTTGGAAACAGTAAATCCGAAATTAATAAAAAACGAAAGGGAACTCACGTCAATAGATATGAACAATTCACATAAGTTTCATGCAAATTGGTGACATTGTTTTTGAGTTATTGTCCGAAAACTGGAAAATAACCCCTTTTTAAATGAATAAAACCCCAAAACTCGGAAACGGTAAATCCCAAATTTACAAAAAACGTAAGGGAGCTCACGTCAATAGATATGAACAATTCACAAAAGTTTCATGCAAATTGATGAAATTTTTTTTGAGTTATTGTCTGAAAACTGGAAAATCCCCCCTTTTTTAATGAATAAAACCCCAAAACTCGGAAACAGTAAATCCGAAATTAATAAAAAACGAAAGGGAACTCACGTCAATAGATATGAACAATTCACATAAGTTTCATGCAAATTGGTAACATTGTTTTTGAGTTATTGTCCGAAAACTGGAAAATAACCCCTTTTTTAATGAATAAAACCCCAAAACTCGGAAACGGTAAATCCCAAATTTATAAAAAACGTAAGGGAGCTCACGTCAATAGATATGAACAATTCACAAAAGTTTCATGCAAATTGATGAAATTTTTTTTGAGTTATTGTCTGAAAACTGGAAAATCCCCCCTTTTTTAATGAATAAAACCCCAAAACTCGGAAACAGTAAATCCGAAATTAATAAAAAACGAAAGGGAACTCACGTCAATAGATATGAACAATTCACATAAGTTTCATGCAAATTGGTGACATTGTTTTTGAGTTATTGTCCGAAAACTGGAAAATAACCCCTTTTTTAATGAATAAAACCCCAAAACTCAGAAATGTTAAATCTAAAATTTATAAAAAACGAAAGGCAGCTCACATCAATAGATATAAACAATTCACCAAAGTTTCATGCATATTGGTTAAAGCGTTTTTGAATTAATGTCGGACATGTTGACAATGGACGGACGGACGGACAGACGGTCAACGGTATACCATAATACGTCTCGTAAACGGGCGTATAAAAAGCTAACATTATCCTTTTGAATCATGTTCCACTATATAAATGATATAGATCATGATGTCCTCTCGCTAAATAATTCAAAGTTTGGTGGCTATGTTGAACACATCTACATGTATACCTTGAAAAAGGCTACCACAGATAGAGTTTAGTGTGCATTATATCTTAACTAACATCTAGAAATTGACAATGAGGGTCAACATGGTCAATAGAAAATAAAACTTTTAGAAAACAATGACGATTTTCTGAATTTAAGATTTCCAATTATGAACTTTTCATTTCTATGTAGCAACATTCAAACAGGCCCTGCTTATAAACACTATGTCTCCCAGTTGCTTTTAGTATAAAAAAATTCTTGATTGAGGGTTGCTGCAGTGCTTACAAGGAAACTATTAACATTAATTAACTTGTTGAAGTCATAGTTTTTGTTTTAAATGAAAATAAAGGGAGAGAACCCATGAAAAATGCAAATTTAGACTTCTACAAGTCAAAAGCAAAATTAGATTTATTTATGTCTGAGGTCTGACTGATATATGAACATGATAAAGAAGATTGTCAGCTTGGTCAAATCTTATTTCTACCTCTGTTCATTCTGATTTAAAAAAAAATTCAGAAAATGTTAAAAACCCATCAATTTTCTTTGTTATTTTGAATTTCTGATTTGGCTATCCAACAAAAAAAAAAACATCAACATGATTAATGATGAAAATTCTTCAGGGGAATATCTATACTAAATGGATCTACAAATTCAGCTTGGATGAGGTTTTTTGAACAGTTTGGGACACGTCTACAAAAATGATATCTATATTGAATGGTACAAAATGTGGCTCATCATGCCAATACTACTGTGCATGCAGATCTATAAATGTAATTTAAGTGCTAAGCTTTATTTATTAATTTTGTGATAGCTCATGCAGCTTAATATGCTTATAAATCTGCTTGCTGCACTAACACACTTTTCATTTAATATTGTGCCCATTTTTATATTTGTAAATGTGTAATGTTTGTCAAATATGTTTTGTTACAGTAATGTTTTATGTAGATCATTCAAAATTTTATGAATTTGCAAATCAACTTTAACTAAATCCATCCATCAGAATCTAAATGATGTTGATGTAAACAAATATATGTATAGGTCACCATATGGCCTTCAACAATTAGCAAAATCCATACTGTATAGTCAACTATCAAAGGGCCTTAGGCCAACATGACAAATTATGCATTACATTTACATGTATGTGTGTTTAATCTTTCATTTTAAGATAATCAACTAGATTGGACTGTTCAAGTTTGCCAAACTTTTTGTTTTTTTTAAAAGAATTGAGCATATGTCCTAGTGATGTTTCAGAAAGTCTAAGCCATACATTGTATATGTAATAATCGAATTTGATGAAAATCAATCAATTCGATTGGAATTTCCTACTTTATAATGGGTTGTCAATCTGTTCATTTCCTGTTGAAGTTTAAACACCAATAGCAAGCACATTAACTTCATTCCAAACATGCCAAAGAAACCATTAAATAACCAGGAACAGGTTGGAGAAGATCCTCATTTACATGTAGGTTTAAGAAGTTACTAAAATTCAGGGAATAAAATTTTATTATTCTGCATTTGTGCACTTTAGGCTGTTTTTTATTTATATTACAGAGGGTGGTAAAGAGTTATTTTCGTGCAACTTTTTCTGCCTTTTAATTTCATGTGTTTTCGTGTTTTGACATTTTATTTCTCCTTTTCTCGTATTTGGTTCGATGTGCGTGCTTCGTGTTTCCCCTTATTTATATTCCATGTTTCGTGTTGGTACTCTTAATTTCTTGTGCTTGTCCCACATTTGATTAAAAAGTAAACTGGGACTAATTCAAAGTCAGCCCGGATACTGTTTTAAATTATGTATTAATGAACTGATGTATATTGTTACAATTCTACTTTTGCAATTCTATTGTATATGTATGGTATGTAATAAAGTCCATCAAATTACAATGAATAATATTTATTTAAATCAGAAGCAACTAGTGGACGCTAAAAGGTGACCACAGGGTCTTCATGTCCATTAATAATGATTTCATGATCTCCAAGAACGGCTGAGTAATAACTTCTAGTACTTTTTTCCTTAATATTTACAATTTAATATCTCGTGCTTCGTTTTTTCCTGATTTTTTTTTTCGTGCAACAATTTTGTGATTTTTATTTCACGTGTTTCCGTGTTCAGACCCCCCTTTACCACCCTCATTACAGAATGAAACAAAGGGCTTTCATGAAATAGATGTTCCTTCTGTTTATGACAAAGTTTCAAGTGCTACAGTGGAACATCTGTTACACTAAACAAATATATGTTGACATATAAATAGCCAAAAATTAGGAATTCTGCCTGTTTTTTTAAATATATGAGAATGATATCCAAATTTTTTGAGAGGATACTCTAACCTCATGAACATTAATCAAATTTAACCTGGGATTTTTGGTTAATATTCCTGTTGAAATTCCCCAAAAACCTGATACTTTATGAAAAATATCTATTGGCGGAATAACCTGATACATTATTGATCTCAAATAAAAAAAATTAACCCACTTGTATTAAACAAAGATTTTGGTTTCCATTTTAAAATATATCCTCGATTTTCATAGCATAGGGATAATCTAGAAAAACTGTTTTCAAGTCATACTTTTGGATAAAGGGCGTCTTTTTCAGAAGTTCCAAACACAAGATTTTCAAGTAATGAAATTCTTTTTTCCACCGTTTCCAGATTTCCGTCCGCCATTTTCCTTGTTCGCAGATATACAAAGTACAAAATAATTTAGATAAAAAAATATCTCATGACAAATAGACGTGATAAAAAGCATAAACTCTATTATCAGTAATTATTTACCTTCAAATATTTTATAAAGAAAAATAAAACTTATATACACAAAGATCTTTGTACATGAACATCGTGTTATTTCATGGGTCATCTCAAAGTGGTTTATGTATATGTTAACTATCACAAAATGAGAAACTATATTTCTGGTTCTATTATTTCCTGTTAATAAATTGTGTATCTATTTTTTTATTATATTAAACCGACCTCATTACACTTAATATGCTTTATACTGTAATAATATCCTACATTTCTATTTTTTTACTTTATTTCTTTGTGTCTTGTTGTGTATTGTGTATTTTCACTAAAACTTGCATGTTTTATAATACTCATTGTATTATGATGTTTATATATCAAGCCCGACAAAGGCCCATGATTGGTAAATAAAATAATGTCTAATGTCTATTGTAATAATTCTGCTCATTTTGGGCGCTGTGATTGGCAAATAAAGTATTTGTAAGTTTGTTTGTTGTTTGCTTGTTTGTATCATAAAATAAAGCCCTGGTATATACAAATCAACACATAATATGAGCTCTTTAGAGCTCTTCAGTCGACTGATATATAAGATCACATAATAACATAACAGGATCCTGCAATCATTGAATAGCAACAGATACATATTGAGGACTTAAAATCAATAAATGTATCCATGACATATCATTAAATACAAAGCGAATGCAAAAAATAAAGCAAAGCAACATATAAAGCAAAACAACATATACAAATAAAACACACACGGAGGAATTAAAAGAATTTATAAGATATCTGTCTATCTTTCCCAGGGGCGGGTCCAGGCGAGGGCGTAATGGGCGTACGCCCCCCTTTTCAAAACCAACCGGACAAACCAGAGTCAATTACATCAACCTTAACTGATGTGAGGGCATGCTCGACTTTATTTCCAAACATCATGAAAGTTCTCTTCTTACTTGCTTTGACGAGCGTCACGTCAAGCTCCGCCGAAAGAGCTAACTCATCACTTAAGTTGATCAAGAATGATTTGAGAAGCACCATGAAGGAGGATCGTCTAAATGCTCTGCTTCTTTTTTATGTTCACAGAGACATTGCACTCGATTATGATAGAATAATTGACGATTACGCCATGAGAAATCCGCGTAAAATGGTTCTAATGAATCCACTCTAGTCTAACCATTCATTGAAAATTAGAGTCCGTCAGTATTTCTGTGTTCATTTTAGGTTTTGCGTTAAGGTACATTTATACTAGCAACATGTATATTTGGTATAGCATTTTTACTTCCCATGTGGATAGCCTTTGATAGTATCATATTGTTTCAATATCCATTAGTGAGTAACTAAGTGACATTGACCTACATTTTGCTATGAAGTTCAAGCACCATATTTATTTATGTTCCATATACAATCTAATTAAAATATAGAACTCGGATTTCGTTATACTACATATAACGAAATCCGAGTTCTATATTTTAATTAGATTGGTTCCATATACCACCTATCGGAACTAGGCAGTAACATGATTGCTTTCATTTAATACTGTAGTACAATGACGTCAATGTTTCATGTTCAACCATGTATTCCACATTAAAGCCTACAATATTTAGAACGAAAGAACTTTATACTTCAGTGTTTGTTTGTCTTGTATCATGTGTGTCGTTCAACGAAACCAGAACTTAATCTAAAATAGAAAGATATTTATCAGTCTGGCTACTTCATAATTTGATGCTAAATTGTTGAAATCCAGGAGCTTCTGAGCTTCCCCATGGACCCTCTTCCAGGGCAACCGTAATTACGCCTCCCGTTCATAAAATCCTGGCCTAGGACTATTGAAATGTTAAGTAACGCCTTATACACTAGAATTTGGAATTTCTCGTTATTGGTCTACTGCGGTTAAGATCCATCCAATCATTTAAATATACCATAGGCAATTAATGGAGAGAATTCGGCATAAAAAATGTTAGACCCTGACACTTTAACTATAAAATATACATGGTCCAAGTCAGGAACGTTTCATTAGTGCATTTCACAATTATTTTATGTTTTTTAGCAAAAAAAAGTCAAAAAATATTTTCGCCTCGCTCCGCTCGGCCAAAGATTTTATTCTACACCACCTCTTTCAAATATCCTAGAAACGCCCCTGTTTCCGTCACGCGAGGTGTGGACTCACGTTTTGAGTGTGGAAACTCCAGCGCTATGAACAGCTAAACACTTCCAAGTATGTACAGTTGTACAGTTAAAATAAGTGAAGTCTGTATATATGCACAGTTAAAACGTAAGATGGTATGAATTAGTTGTGGAGTAGTATCGACACGCTGGCAGCTTGAATGGCGTGTCGACTTGAAATGATCCACAGACGGGAAAGCTCGGATATCTGGAGGTATTATACGGTATTTCAAGATATGATAGTGGCAGGTATGAATATCAATACAGACAAAGTACGTGAAGTATAAAGAACAGACTGACAACATATTCACATGAAACACATACAAGCAATGCAAATATAACATATAACAATACAAACCACACATGCAAAAATTATTGCCACTAGGAGAAGCTCAAATATATGAATGTAAGCAAGAAAAGCATAGTTTACTGACGCTTTAGCACCACTATAGCTCATAAGTGATAGATAAAGACAGCAAACTATTATATATATCAAGTTTTAAAATCAAAAAAGGAAGAAAAAGATAAATGAAACTCACGCGGGCTTAAACGTTTATTTGTGGGACAGCAATGGATGTCATTATTTGCATGAGCTACAGGTACAATTTTATATAAACAACCCAGAAGAAATAAATTCCATAGTCTTCAAGCAACCAAAGCTTTTCTTACCATACATTGTTGTTTTCGGTCGTGGTATATCAGCTATACCTTTGTACTGTTTAAGTAGGATGTTTGTAGTCGTCGTAAATAAATCTGAGTGCTCGTTCTGGTATTTCCTAGATTTTTTTCGGTGTTTTGTTCACGCGAAAAGGATATTGGGTGACTGGATGCCAGGCTTAGGCAAAATATAACTATGGGTATTCTTTAACCTTTAACGATACAAAATGTCATTACTATCAAACTATGAAATATTGTGACGTCACAATATGGACAAAATTTCAAATGAAAAAAAAAATTATATGGAAAATTGTTCTACTCTGGATATCATTTCCTAGACAAGGACAAAATATAATAATCAACAATCATGACTTTTTTTTGTCTCGGGGGACATTATTTTATGGGACAAAATTTCCTTTACATAAGCAGTGCATGCTTCCCTTCTCCCTACAAGACAAAAAGTTCCAAGAAAATCTTTTCGTCGGAAAATATTTTTTGAGAATAATCAGTTTTACATATTGTTAATCGCCTACAAGGATGAATACTATAATATCATTGTCGCCTATCAGTCACCTATCTGTATCAGTGGGGTAAAAAGCCGGGAAATCTATATCTGCGGAGTTATTTGTTTTACCAAAACTCACCGCCGGTAAACTGTATACTATACAAATCCTTGACTGAGATTAGTCTGAGACGGTGACCTATAGTTCATCGATCCCGTCACTTGGACTCTGTTGGATAGTTGTCTAATCATACATATCCCTATTTGTATATTGACATGCATTAGTAACCTTAGCTGTAAAAAACACAAAATATTGTATGTTTTTATTGTCTTTATGTAATGTGTATTTTTTGTTTTAAATGTACTGTACTATTTTGTGTGGTCGATTAAAAAAACCTTCAAAGCTTATGTTATTTGTAATTTATGCACGTCAACTTTAAATAAAACCGTTTTGACTTTGAAGTCATTAATGGCAATATACCCTCAATCGATCAATTTCAGTCCTAGCGGTCTGTTGTGGACAGTCGTTATATTTCGCAAATATGTACTCGTGAGAATATAGTCATACCGATTGATACAAACTGCAGTAAAATTTCGCGACAGATCATTGACATAACTCATGTTAGGTATGGCACAATTTTCTATAGATATTACATAAACAAATCGAACGAGTTAAAAGTTGCCCGACGGTTAGTCTTGAGATCCTGGCACTGACAAAGAAATGATCAATCAGTGCCAATTAATTACTTGATAATATTTATACTAAAATTAGAGGCTCTAGATATCCTGTGTCGCTCACCTTGGTCTATGTGCATATTCAACAAAGGACACTCTCCAGCATTGTAGACGAGAATAGAATTCATGACAAATCTGTTTTGTTGATCTTGTATTGCTGATCATTTAGTCTGTTTAGGTTCGCTCTATCTTCTTTAGTTTTTGCTTAAAACACAAAAGAGGGTAACAAAAATCCCTCATTTAAGAGCAATCACTCCTATAAAAAGTGACAGTCTACTAACTATATCGGAAAATTTGCCTTGTTAGTAGATCTTGACTTTTTTGGTGATTTAAAGTGTATATTTATCTATTATAATTTTTTATCATATAAGGCAAAACGCAAAAACAAAATCGTCATTAAAGGGCAATAACTCCAATAAGGAGTCGTCAGAAGATTTCCTCTAAGTGTCTTAATTGTAGATATTGTCTTGCTGATCATTTTTGCTTATTTAAGTTTTTATCTATCTATTATAAATTTTAAGATATAAGGCAAAAACGCAAAAAATTGGTAAAAATCGTCATCAAAGGGCAATAACTCTAATAGGGATCGACTGACGATTTTAACAATGTGGACTTATTTGTAGATCTTGTCTTGGTGATTATTTTTGCAATGTAAAGTTTCTCTCTATCTGTTATAGTTTTCAGGATAAAAAATTTGTCATTTAAGGGCAATAACTGCTATAAGAAGTCGTCTGTCAGTTTTTACGTATATGGACAATTGGTAGAGCTCAGCATTCTAAACATTTCTGCTCCAGCCAGATTTTCTCTATTTATAACGGTTTTCAAAATAATAGACAAAACTTGCATTTTACCCCTATGTTCTATGTTTAGCCATGTCGGCCATCTTGGTTGGTAAGCGGGGTCATCGGACACAATTTTTAAACTAGATACCCCAATGATGATTGTGGCCAAGTTTGGTTAAATTTGGCCCAGTAGTTTCAGAGGAGAACGTTTTTGTAAAAGTTAACAGACGACGACGGACGACGGACGCTAAGTGATGAGAAAAGCTAATTGGCCCTTTGGGCCAGGTGAGATAATAAGGAAGCGTAGTTTGATTGCCACTGAATAAGACGACTATTCACCAGAAACTAAATGACTGTAGACTATTGTTCACCGCACTGCCTTTAACAATGAACAAAACTATACAATAAAGTAAGCTACAAAAGACCCCTGCATGACAAAATTTGTTACAATTGAAAAAAAGAAATTGAACGGCAAAATTTATGAACTATAAACTAAAAACAAATATGGCAGACAGCAACCAACGACAATCGCTGATTTATACAGGCTCCTGACATGGACAGGCAAACAAAGAATTTGGCGGGGGAAAGCATTTTTATACTCAAACTTCCTTCTTAACTTAGACAGTGGTTTAACCACACAATATGTACATAAGATCAAACTGTAAATCACAAAAAAACAGCCAATAAAAAGACAAAAACACAAACTACCGATCCAATAGTATACATGCATGCAGTTACTGAAAGCTAGATTAATGCCAATTTCAACGTATAAACCATGTTTTCCCTAATTAAAATGTCAATCATTACATCTCCAATGGATTAAGTATAAACACGCCATCAACAGTCTGAGAAAAGCACAGCCTTATGCAATGCCAACATATTAGTATCGGTACAATATATATATATATATATATATATATAGGACCATAGGTGTTCATAATTGTATATATATAAATACATTTTTAGTTTTTCTTCAGTTTATTGAAAAACCAAAACAATGTTTGTACCAATAAAGACATATAATCTAGGTAACAGTGTTAAATTAAAAACAAATTATAAGTTTAGACAAAGAATAAATAAGTAACATGGGTGTACGTTTTGTCGATACATTGAATTCGTCCTAAACATGCATGAAATATTTGCCACTGGAAAGCTAAGCAACCAACTATCAATCAATAAATCGATATATTGAAAAAGGGGGAGGGTTGAGATATTACAAATTTAGTTTAGCCCAGTCATGTTTACATGTGCCTGTCCATGTTAAGAACCTGGTCAGTAATTATCATATGGCATATCTTAATATTTTTCTCGTTATTTTGAGAATTAAGTGTTAGTGGTAGATTTTTTTTTATAGTTTCTGTTAAATTTATTAATAACTTTTCATAAAAGACTCGGGACGAATTAGAGCTTTACATATTTATAAACTCATGTCTATTGTTTAAGATGTATGTTGCCCTTCAAATGTGTTTGTGTTATTTTTGTCGATGGTTAAAAACTTTGCTGTCCGATTAACGCGTACACCCCACATCTTCTATTCTTATCCAAAAACGATTTAACTTAATCCATTAATTTTATACAATGTGAGACACTTCAAGGGGAAACAATTTGGAACAGTAAGTGTTAGCAAAATGTGAACCACATGCAGATAATTAGAAGTGCGTGGATTTCTGCGCTGCAGTGTTAATTCCGTAGTAGCAAACAGATGATGTCGACACAAATTCTACAATTCAGAAAAAATGAGCGATCGAGACATTAAATACATATTCACAACTTTAAATAATGATAGATGCATCATGCACTTTAGTGCTGGAGGGTACAGCAATAAATGCAGATAATACATGGCCTTGTCTACCCCAGAAACCGTAAACACATGACAGTTTATAATACATGGCCTTGTCTACCCCAGAAACCGGAACACATGACAGTTTATGATACATGGCCTTGTCTACCCCAGAAACCGGAACACATGACACTGAGTTTATAATAGAATAACCTCATGACTGTGTATGTAAGAATAATATGGATAATATACATCTGCCACGAATTTGTTCATATACTAGTACATAATTATGTTTTATTTGATTATTACGATCTCGCCGGTGGTGATAAAATGATAAACCGTGTCTTGGCTGCATTGGGTTGGAATCTTCGTCCTGTCTGATGAACTGAATTGATGGATTTCACTGACCTGAAGACTAAATGCATAGTGATTTAATTACCATGCATTTGCAGTTAACGTGCATGTTTCTTTCAAATATGAGCCCTATTGTATATGTATCTAGTCCAGGTAAGTGACCCGGCAGTCCCTCCCGTTCCAGTCCAGTCCAAGTTTTACACTTTCGCTCTGATGACTCAAAACCTGATATTTAAAATAACCGATAATTATAAATAATAATTAGGTCCGTGTTTCTAATGTGGTTTATTTGTGACGCCACCTTCATAAAATATTAAACAGAAAGATTTTATGCATATAAACAAACAAGAAAAACAACTTTATGACTGATTATGCCCGGAGACTATATACGTGCAATGTCAAGGTTCTAATAATTCTTGTGACTGCAGGTAAGCACATTTCAAAAAACAAATTTAATCTTATAAATCTGTAGAAAAAGACGATTAAAATTTAAAACAAAAACAACAAGCGAAGACCTTGAGAAAATATTAATTATTCGATCTCGAATATTCATCGTAGTACAGAGATCCTTCTAGCAAGTGAGTCAAGATTATTTCACTGACACGATAGTTTTATTTTTTATGTGTGTTATTTCATTCTTACGACAGAGCCTTTTGTATTAACTATTGTCAGATCAAAATAAAAGCTACAAATGTCAATTGTAAATGGAATTGTACTGGTATTTAGAGGTGACGGGAGGTAGAAACGCCTTTTAAAATTGACAACGGCCCAAAAGCGGGGGGAAAAAACCTCCAAAAATAATATGTATTCCAAATATAGTTTCCCTATCTGCCATGCTTGGTGGAGAACTTAAATGTTAATGTCTCACCCAGACACCATCATGGGTCCAATCCATTTTGAGGGCCCGACAAAACACTGTTACGTTTGATGCCGAATGTCATTGTTTCAGGCTCCATTTAAAAGAATAATTATATCTAATTCATTATTTGTTTGGGGAGGGTACTGCTGATTGCATAGATAATTGTCATCAAAACAATTATCTATGCATCAGATTGTTTTGATTCTTAAGGGTGCATCCTCCGTGTACTTCTCACAGAGCAAATTTAAGGTGTATTAAGTTCACTGACTTTGGGGTCGTCAGTATGATAACACACACACACACACATATATATATATACATATACAAAAGTAAATTAATATAAATTGAAATATGTTACATATGCTACTGAAAAAGGCCATTCCCCATTTCTCCTTTTAGAAGTGTAACCTTTGTTCATAAGGATTGCTACCTTATGATCAGTGGCATTGAAAAGAAAAGAGTAGGGTATAATTTGGACGTTAACTTTCCCTACAATTCACCCAATTTATGAGACATGCGCGTAGCTACGTTAACGTCAAAACGCCCGGGCGTGCAAATAAATTTTGAAGAAAAAAATATTTGAACCCAAATAAATTATAAGAACTGATTAAAAGCACACGAGCCTTGTAATTTTTTCTTCAATGACTTGTACTTGGAGATAAAAGACAAAGTGACGAAAAATACGTTTTAATCAAATGGTATCATATTATTTTTTATATACTTTCAGTTCATATACATACGTAGCTGTAACTGTTTCGGTTCTTAAAAATCCTCTGCTTTAATATATTCGGCTTTAAGCGTTCCTGATAAAGGTAAACCCAGAAAAGCGCCTCGAACGCATGACATTAATAATAGTTAACGTGTTGTTTTCATATTTTATATTATATATTTTTTTATTTTCTGTCAAAGTCTGAATCTACTGTGATTTCTACTCAGTTTACTATTGTTTAAAGCAATTCATTATCTGCTGAGATACGATGTGGCTTGCATTTTTATGCTACAGTTCAATATCTATTTTAAAGTTACACCTGCCCATCTATGAAAATTTATTAGGACCTGTGTCCGTTAACGAAATTTGAGTGTAAAAAGATGAGTTAACTAGATAAGGTAAAAAAAAAATAATAGAACGACAACTTTCTATTGGAGACTTGCTTTTTTACTATCTCTATAAAGTTTTGATTTTTGTCGATTGATTATTTACCCCACATCTCCTTTTAAACCAATCTAATTAAAATATATATCTCTGATATCGTTATACTCATAAGATACGAGCATGCGAGTTAATATAGATATAAATTTTAATTAGATTGCTTTTAATTATATTTTTAAGCAGCTGGTTTGGGCATTTTTCTCTTAAATAAATTACCATTATATTCCAAATCAATACAATAAATAAATTTAACTTAAAAAAACAAAACAAATTAGACTCTAAAAGAGACGCAAAAGATACCAAAGGGATATTCAATCTCATCAGTTGAAAACAAACTGACAATACCATGGCAAAAAACGAAAAACTACGAAAAGGCAAACAACAGTATACAAAACACAACATATAGAAATATAAGACTTAACAACACGGACCCCACCAAAAACTGGGGGTGATCTCAGGTGCTCCGGAAGGGTAAGCAAATTCTGCTTCACGTGTGCAAACCCCGTGATAAGTCTAATTCTGTAGATCACACGGTATTGTGGTAATATCAACCATTGAGACATATCCTTCGTCATTAGCCTACTTGTTATGTTGACCGTAAAATTTTCGAAAGGATGATTTCTACTTCATCACTTGGAACTCTTGGTTTAGTAGCTTCCTTGTAAGCAGCAACTATCTATCAAGAAAATAATGATAGGAAATGCAAACTCTGGAATATCTTATCAACTGGCAGGTATATACTCCATATGCAGGTGCTGCTGGAATGTTGTTACATAGAAAAGATCACAATTGAAGGCTGAAATCATCTCCTTTGTCGTAAAGTTTTGTTCTTAACCGACCAAGTATGTTGCTATTGATGTGTTTTTAATGACAGATATTGGTCTCTTTCTCAATAACGCGTGAACGTCCAGGGCGACGGTTTTCGACCCCTCAGTACCGGGTCTTCTGTCCTGGACCTCAAACCCCTCAATGAGGTTCGGGCGTACACTTAAAAATGGCCTAGCTACGCCACTGTGAGGGTGTGAATGGGGTTTACAGAATCGAGAATAATGGGGAAAACGTGAAGAATAATGGACAATAAAAATACAGAATAAAGAAGAATAGAGAATAATGGGGTGCTAAAATATAAAGAATAGAGAATATTTCCCAAAAAACATAAAGAATAGAGAAGAATGACAAAAAAAATTAAAGAATACAGAAATGAAGGACCACCCACCCAGAGCTGGGAACAGTATATCTAATATATATGTTCCTGCCCAGAGTGCGATCTCATTTATCAACTTTTTTTTCTTTTTTTTAAATTATTGTTATCATTAATTTATTTTTTGTATTATCATTATCATCATCATTATTATTAAAAATTAATTACTTCTACTTTGAGAGCAAGTATCACCAACATCACTGAAATTGTAATTTGTTTCATTTTTACTTATAGTGAAGAAATGGAACTGTCCCAATGGAAACTTTGAAACAGTCCTTATTTTTATAAACCGGAAGCGGAAACCGATTCCTCCGACGTCATTTTAGGATATTTTAGAAGTTAGGAACTGAGGTCGGCAGTTCTGTGGGATTTCCTACAGTTTTACCACCTTGGCTTAAGTTGTGAAGTATAAAATAGCCACCCGAAGAGAAGTAAGCTAGATTTCATGATGAGTGACTGCACTGTAAGTTCAATTATCCCTGAAATTCGCGAGGAGACTGTTCCATCATCACCAGATGTTCAAAACGGTGACGAAAACGTGGTCACATCGTCTATTCAAAACATTCGACTGGACCAGTTAAAAGTTGACGACGAAGCTAATAGCAGTGTCTACACGAGTGAAGAAGAAAGTGGCAGTAGGAATGCGTCGGATGAAAATGATCGTTCGAAATCTCCTGAGCCAGAATTTATCCCACCAGACGATGAACTACGTGACAAAATCGTAAAACAAGTTGAGTTTTACTTCTCAGATGTAAATATTCTGAAAGATGCATTTCTTTTGAAACATGTTCGAAGAAACAAACAAGGGTATGTAAGCATTAAGCTTATTACATCATTCAAAAAAATGAAATCATTAACAAAAGACTACAGAGTAGTTGCATATAGCTTAAGACTCTCTGAGAAGCTTGATGTAAATGAAGAGGGTAGAAAAGTACGTAGAAAAGATCCTCTTCCAGAGTATGATGAGACAATACCGTCAAGGTCTGTTGTAGTTGTAAACCTACCAATGGAAAATCCCACTATTGAAAATGTCGCAGAAGTTTTTTCAAAGTGTGGAGAAGTTTCATTGATTAGAATTCTTCGTCCAGGAAAGACAATTCCTCAAGATGTGAAGAAGCATGCAAATAAACATCCTGAAATAGGAACAACAACATGTGCGGTAATAGAATTTGAAAAACATGAACATGCAAAATTAGCTGTGGAAAGTTTGAATAATAATGATGACTGGAGGAAAGGGATGAGAGTAGTTCTCCTTTCTGCTCAAAAGAAGAAAGATAGAAAAGATCAGAATGGACAAGGTAATGATACTGGAAAAGAAGATGATGAAGAAGATCCCAAAAAACAGAAAAAAAGACGTGAACGACGAAAGAAAAACCGAATTGATGAACTTGCTAAAAACAATGATTCTTCTTGTTACAGTAGTGGCTCAGAGGTTGAACATTCAGGACGTGGTCGTCAGTCACATCAAAAGTCATTGAGCCCTAATCATTTAGAAGTTAATAAACTAAGTCCAGGTAATTCTCCAAGATCTAGTCCTAGGTCAAGTCCAATGACTAGTCCAAGAATGCAAAGAAATAAGTTTCAGCATGGTAAATCTCCATTGGCAGATAACAGTCCAAACTTGAGCCCTAGACATAGTCCTCGGAGTAGTCCAGAAACTAGTCGCAAACAATACAATGATTATTCCTCAGGTGGTGAGGGTAGTCCATCAAGTCCATGGATCCGTCGTAGGATGTTGAAAGCTGCACAAGAAAAGAGTCCTCTTGCATCAAATGAAAGTAATGGACCAAAACGCATGCATGACATGGAAGGTGTGGTACGTCAACCTAAAGGACCAGATGGTACTATAGGATTTCATCTTGGTAGAGGAAAACCAAGAAGTAGTACATTCTCTTAATTGTTATAACTTATAGGCATTACTAAATGTTTATTACATGTTTATTACATGTTCATGTACAAAAAAAATGTATTAAGGCCAAATGAAAAATATTGTTACAGGGAAAACCATTTTATTTTTCTTAATCAGTCTAATACATATTTGTATAAACATGATAAAAGCTAAGGATATAAATTATCAAACAGTAAACTGTCCATTTATTTAGCTTTGTAATTAAACACAAATAAAGTAGTTGTTTATCTTTTGGAGTTTAAAGTGAGAATCTAGCAATATTTATTCTCTTTTTCAACTATGTAATTCATTGGTAGGTTGGTTAATATGAGTATAATCTTAATTGTTACAACTGTACATGAAAACAATGAAATCATCAAAATGTCTTCATCATTGATAAACATTATTAGTACATTTTTCATGTTTTTTGTGCATATATTTTTTATTTGGTCTTAAACATTATTTATTGTTAAACTGTCCCTGTCCTTGTCTTTGTTGTGATTGAATATATAGACGCATTTATTCATAGATTTTCACATCTTCATATAAAAGTAATATTTTACAAAGACTTAAGTAAGACAGATTTTAATCTAAAGCCAGTTATTACTTAATTATGATTAAAAGTGCTGTTGTGATAGTTTATATTATTGTTTGTCATTTAAGATATCAAATCTTGTAGAAATATTTTTTTTTCAGACATTTTTTAGGGGGAGTCCTGTCAGTAAATATTATTATGATTTTCAGAGTTATGTCAGTCCATGTCATTATGTGTAAATATCATGATTTGATCACTGAGCATGTCAAAGCACTAATTTAATTAAAATAATCAAATTGTCTCTGGATGTGAACAGATTGCCTTCAACAAATAAATGTAATTTAATTTGCAGTATAAGTTAATTTCATTATACAATCTGAGACTAGAACACAATTAATTATGATTAAATTGACAACTGTCAATCAGTTTTTAGTAAATACAGTTTATTATTTCAATGTCAAGACTAATTATACCTATTGGGATTTATCCAAAATTTAATAAAGATTTAAAATTACTATATATATACACTATGTACATTTTATTAGGAAAACTTTCTTTTAAATTAATAATTTTATTTTAAACATCCTCATAATCATAACTTATGGTACAAGGGAGACAACTTTGATTATATAGCATAAGCTGTTCAAATGTTTAAGACTGATGAAGTTACCCTAATGTAATAAAGCGTGCAATCAAACTTTATTTATTTTATCATTATTTGAATTTTAATAACTTCAGTTTTTACACATTCAATCATGAATAAATAAGAATGAACACGAAAGTATATATTTTTTAAGTTGTTTTATTTTATAAAGTATATATTAACCATGTTAGCATTTGTTTGAATGTATGTACCAGGCCAAAAAGTCATGATAATGTCTTGTTCTTAGTTTAATGAGGGCATATATTTTAAAATATCTTTTACATGTTTGTGATGTATGGTTTACAATTTTTCTTCACTTTTGAAGAACTTATTTTCACATTTTTGGCCAAATTCTATATGTATGTTCATACAACGTATGTATGTACAAATTAAATTCATACCACAGTAAGAACAATTTCTGTGACCATTATTTTCTAAATATAGTAACAAAATGATATTTTGTACAACATCATGTCACACCAGTCTGCAATTAGGGGCCCATTAAGCATGTTAAAGGGTGGAAAATAAGTTTTACTTTTGTGTTATCATTTTAATCTCTTAACAGGTCTTTTTTTATGTCCATTTATCATGTTTAATCATGAAGAATATATTGTTTACAAGATTAATATTGAAGAAAAAAATGTAATAAAATCATCACTAGGATTTCACAAAAGGGATACATTTGTCAAGATTTTTATGAAGATGTGCACCAAAATTACACCTATGCCTTAAGTGCAAGAAGAGATAACTTTATTAAGCATTTAATTGTGTTCAGGATCAAGTTTTGATATTATTATTACTGTACATCATGTACATGTAGTTCTGAAATTATTGCATGCATTTATTGATACCCTCGTCATGTGCGTTGAACAATACATGCACACAGTAAATGAAGATTAGTTGATCACTTTTTATGGAATTGCTGGTCAGGAATAGGGCCGTTGATCAGTGGTTTCAATATTTATTAAGGCAATCCTCACCCTGTCACATTTATCCAGTAGATAATAACATCACAAAATTTCTGAATACATGTATACTGTAACAAGATTTTTTTTAGACAACATATTTTATATGTTACATGATGGCATATGTGAATAAATATTTTTCACATTTTTTTTTAACGAAAGTCATCTTTTTGCATGGCTGATATGGCATGAACGGGAGAATCTTTGATAGAAAATGTGATTAAGAGATTCTGACATTGGCTTCCTGTGAAATTATAACATGAGGTTCATATAAGCTCTTTATTGCTGTTATCTCATGTCCTCTTCCAGTGTAGAAAATCAGATAAATTTCGAATTTTAATGTTTGGTTAAAAGTATTTAAAGAATATTGTATACAATTACAAAATGTTCAAAGTCTATTTTCACTGTTTGTAAAATGCCTTTAGAAATTGTAATGTCAAACTGTCTTTGTTTGAAGTAAGAATAAACTTCACATTTTACATATTGTATTGTACCGGGGTAGATTAGTTTTTGTTAAGGTAATACTTTGGTAGTTAATAGCCACTAGTCTTGATATACAGATAATAAATTAATTCTCTGTGGCATCGGATATCTCTGGTATCCCCCCTGAAGCTCCCCAGATCAGGAGGGAATCTCATGTTGATACTGGTATCATTCAGAGAATACCATGTATACATTTCAATGTACCATTCCATTCATTGTTATTTTACTTTTTTTTTAAATATTTTTTGACTTTGTAAATTTGTATATCTTGAATTAGGTTTTATGAATATATTGCTCATTTAAAGAACTGTCTACTTTTTATGTGGTAATTTCTTTTAAGATAATGTTTTCAATTATTTATCATGAATATTGTCATAAGAAGAAAATGTATATATCAAATATTGATCATTTATTATCTACATGACTTGAACTTTTTTTAGTCTTATTGTATAATGTCTAATTTATGATCTCTTTTAAAGATCACAACCTTTCATCAAAAATGTTTTAAATGTTATAAAATGCTTTGTAGAATTAGATGTACAGTGTAAAGATGATCATGTGTTTAAGAAACATTTAATACATGTAGTAAGCTCCAGTTCTTATGAACAGGATTAAGTATATACTATACTGTATTTAGATATTTCTTACTGAATTGTGACACACATTTTCAAAATGAGCTCTTAATTTCTTTTTATTCAAACACGTTCATAATTATGAAAATAATTTGGAAAATAAGTTTGTTTTTAGAAATAATGACTTTTAAATATGATTTAAGAAGTTTTTGTGACCCTAAATTCTTGAGAAAATGGTTTGGAATGATAAATTATTTATATATGATAACAGGCTGAATTTAGTCATCACTTATCTATTCAACTATTTGGATGTAACCATAGCAAATTCAAACTGTAATAATACAAAGATTTAAGTGATAATGGGATAATTCTATTCACTTAAGCATAATCCATAATCATATACATGTAATATACAATTTCATCATAATTACAGCTCAAGAATTCTTCAGATATATATATTTTTTTGGCTGTAAAACTGCCAAAACTATTTATTTGTTAGGTCTTGTCTATAATTATCTGCAAATGTTCATTCTAATATAATATATTGACAAAATCCCACCTTTCAAGCATATATGTGATTCTTTTCTTTAGCATTGTTTTGTAATGATATTATATACATACATAAAACATTGAGCAAATTTTCAAAATAGCAATATTACAAAAGATGTATGTGAAAAAAAGAAGTTTAAAGCTAACACAAATGTAGGATATGTTCATGTTTAAAAACCCAATGTTTAAAGAAACACGAGTTGTAATTTTAAACTTTGACCTGAGAGGTTTTCTACATTTACATCAACAAGTATGGGAAAGGACATTTTAAATTAAATTCTGGGGTACAATATGTAATTGTTCAAAATAACATATTCTCTAGAATAGAGCAAATTTGATGAAAACTTGTATTTTTATTTTTGACAGTTTTAAAGACGTATATTTTAGTAAATGTCCAAACTGCTTGTTTTCAACTAGTAATTAGATGTTTCATACTATCTGTTAATCTCTCCAATGCAAACTATATATGTGATCATGTGAATTTGTATTTATTTTGAATTGTTATAAGAGAGACTTATAAAACTATTTCATAGTAAGGTATACTTTTTACACAGCAATTTTTGTTATTGTTTGTAAGTTTGATATGTTGATAGTCTATTTCTGTACTTAAGGTGCTGTGCATTTTTTGTTTATCATTTTTGCATTCCAAATGCAGAAAGTCATGGATTTGAATAAAAGAAGTGGAATCTTAAACTGTTTGTGTGTTTTCCCTTGCATTATTTAATCTCATTAGTTAGATCCCATTGTATTTACATACATCAATGTATGGCAGATCATTGGTTGATTAATATATAAGTAGTAAGTAATATACACCGAGACTCTGAGAATGAACCGAGAGCTGTATACCAACTACATTACGATTGTTAATTGAAAAAAAAAGTATAAACAAAAATACCAAATGCCGAATTTTAAAAAGGGGAAGTCCATAAAAACTGTCAAAATCAAGCATTGGACTTTATCAACCAAAGGAACAAATGGAAAATAATTGGAATTTACCCTACTTGAATGTCCATCAGTTTAATCATTATGCATATTAGCAAAACTTTCTCAAGATGGTTTAATGAATTTCCACAAAGTATTAGAAAAGGTTACATAATATATAAAAATTCGGTAAAATGATGCTTCAAGTAAAACAATTCAGACAGTTGTAAAATGAGTTTTTATAGAATTATATGGCGGGTTTAAACATATTTGTGAGTACTCAGCCCCCACCCCCTTAACCTGGGATAGTGGTGTAACTGCATATCATTAGACATGCTGTAAAAAAATAGTTCAAAAGGATTTTACTCATCAGATCCATAAAAAGCACAATAAAAACCAAACCCTAACAAAAAGAGAAAGACTCAAAGTACCGATTAAAGAGTACTCAAAGTTACTGAAAGCTAGTACAAAAACGATTACAACCAATGAAAAAATCATATTTCCAAGACATATGTTAATCAGTACACATGCAATGGATTAAGTGTGAAGACCTCATACACAGTCTTAGAAAACAATGACCTTGTACAATACCAAAATATTAGTATAGACCGGATGTAGGACTAAGTATTCATAATTGTATAGGATTGTCTGTCTAATCAGATGAACTGTTGTGTTATCTGTATGAATTGTAAAGTTAAATCTGGTAATGACACTGACGTCTTGAAGAAGTAGGAGTTGGATGTTTGGTGTGGTGTTAAACCAACCTACCAGTATTATTGTCGAGCCTGCGACTTTTGTTGCAAAAGTGAGACATAGAGATCCTACATTCTGGCGTCCACAAATATTCACTCTGTGGTTAAAAGTTTTTGAAATTTTAATAACTTAAACTATCCTGGATTTCTATCAAACTTGGACAGAAGCTTGTTTATGATCATAAGATAGTATCCAGAAGTAAATTTTGTAAAAAAAAAATCCTGTTTATCCGTATTTTACTCATAAATGGACTTAGTTTTTCTGCCAGTTAACATTACATTCACTCTGTGGTTAAAGTTTTTTCAAATTTTAATAACTTTCTTAAACTATCCTGGATTTGTACCATACTTGGACAGAAGCTTGTTTATGATCATAAGATAGTATTCAAAAGTAAATTTTGTTGAAAAAAAATACTGTTTTTCCGTATTTTACTTATAAATGGACTTAGTTTTTCTGCCAGTTAACATTACATTCACTCTGTGGTTAAAGTTTTAAAAAATTATTAACTTTCTTAAACTATCCTGGATTAGTACCAAACTTGGACAGAAACTTGTTTATGATCAAAAGCTAGTATCTAGAAGGACATTTTGTAAAAATATTTTTCCTGTTTTTCCGTATATTACTTATAAATGGACTTAGTTTTTCTTCCAGTTAACATTACATACAGTCTGCAGTTAAAGTTTTAAACACATTTATTAGATTCATAAACCATCCTTGATTCTTACCAAACTTGAACAGAAGCTTCTTACAACCAAAAGATAGTATCTAGAGGAAAATTTTTAATAATTATTTCCCCATTTTTGTTGAGCCTGCGACTAACAGCAAAAGTAGACGGGACACTTGGTTCTGCGGAACCCTTACGAATTATTCTTAAGTACCGATACCGATCAGGGACTATGACGATCTATTGCTAGTTTCTACATGAGGATTGGTTGTTTGCTTAATATAGCCGGTATCTTTAAACATTTCTCAAGAATATATACATTGAAGTTTAAATCCATTTGTTATTCCCTCTTCCTCCTACCAATATGGCATCCATTTCTGTAAATATTATACTGAGAGTAAACAAATTGTCAAGTCTAGTCCAGGATTTTATGGTAGGAACAGACGTAAGACACATACATATAACATAACCGTCTGTCTCGCTTTCAAAATTCAATAATATATAGCTGAGTTTAGTCTAACCTGGAACAAATGTCATTAGGTTATATATAGATGGTACTGTTCTTGGTTATTATGTTTAACATCTGATCAGTTATTAAGAAAGGCTATGACTACATGCATGATCCATCCGCAAATATGAAGTATCCACTTCCTTAATTTGGTTGAGTGACATATTTACATTGTTAAGTTGATGCGTTTTCTAATTTAAAGTGGTTTCTGATAGGTTAACTGATCTTTGATATTTAACGCCAATTTCAGTGCTATTGCCTATCTCATGGCGGTCAGTTTCTGTCGAT
This sequence comes from Mytilus californianus, assembly GCF_021869535.1. Taxonomy (NCBI): domain Eukaryota; kingdom Metazoa; phylum Mollusca; class Bivalvia; order Mytilida; family Mytilidae; genus Mytilus; species Mytilus californianus. The sequence continues at coordinate 20,707,121 of NW_026262679.1, read as the reverse complement.
GGAGGAAGTCGAAGAGAACCACCGATCTTCGGCAGGAAAAATAGCAACCCTAGTCGAATAAGATTGGAGTCTACGCAAAACGAACCATTCACGTGCGGGATTCGAATTCACAACCTCAGTGTTGACAGGATAGTGTCTAATTAGACTATTCGGACACCGAGGCCCCTGTGTGTATGAAGATGATCTATGACAGACCGTTAATAATTATTGTATCAGTATCATGCCTTACCATTGTATTAATATATTGCACTTGACAAAGAATAAGAATATAGTGACAAAATATTACCTCCCCTGTAAACACAGACATCTTGATATTTTCAATGTTTGTCTCGTTTTAGCAATCCCGCTTTTAATTATAAATTCACAAGAAAACATTCTGGTAAGTAGTAACAATAATATTAGATTGATATACAATCAAAATGTTATATAATGTTATCATTTCCCTCCAAAAATAGCAAACGACGAGTACAGCAGGCTATAGGAGCTTTGTGAAAAATTGGTTTAAAATGTTGCTTTGCGAAAAAATTCATGGAGTACCAACTTCAACATATTTTTCTACTGGCTGTATACTACTCTGGAATACGCCAATTATCAAAAAATGTATGCAGTTCGATCAGAGAAGTTAAGGGGGAAAATTCAAATGGAATCCATTAATATGCAGCGAAGATTAACACTTTTGAAATCAAGTTACTAAGCAAATTCAAACGGACCTTATCCCGATATAAACATTGAATGTGAATAGATCGAGGAGACCGCAAATACATGTACAGAAATCGAGAGGACTTTTTCTTAGAAATGTATGAAAAAATTGTAAAAATCTTTTAACCGATAACCTACTTTATAAAAATGGTTATCTTTAATTTTTATACGACCGCAAAAATTAAAATTTTTTTGGTCGTATATTGGTATGACGTTGGCGTCGGCGGCGTCGGCGTCGTCGTCGTTGTCGTCATCGTCGTCGTCCGGCGTCGTCGTCGTCGTCCGAAGACACATTGGTTTTCGCACTCTAACTTTAGTTTAAGTGAATGGATCTCCATGAAATTTTACCATAAGGTTCAATACCACAAAAGGAAGGTTGGGATTGATTTTGGGGGTTATGGTACAAACAGTTAAGGAATTAGGGGCCAAAAATAAGCATTTTTGTAACTTCCAGACATAACTTGTGTGTTAGTGTATGGATCTCTCTGACATTGTACCACAAGGTTCCATATCACAAAGGAAATGCTGGGATTGATTTTGGGGGTAATTGCCTCAAAATTTGAGGAATTAGGGGCCAAAAAAGGGGAAAAAACAAGCATTTTTCTAGTTTCATGATAATAACTTGTGTGCAAGTGTATGAATCTTTCTGAAATTGAACTACAAGGTTCCATATCACAAAGGGAAAGCTGGAATTGAGTTTGGGGGTAATTGCCCAAAACGTTTAGGAATAAGGGGCCAAAAATAGCATTTTTCTAGTTTCCAGACAATTACTTGTGTTCAAGTGTATGGATCTCTCTGAAATTGTACTGCAAGGTACCATACCACAAAGGAAAGGCTGGGATTGATTTTGGGGGTAATTGCCTCAAAATTTTAGGAATTAGGGGCCAAAAAGGGGAAAAAAACAAGCATTTTTCTAGTTTCAGGACAATAACTTGTGTGTAAGTGTATGGATCTTTATGAAATTGTACTACAAGGTTCCATATCACAAGAGGAAAGCTGGGTTTGAGTTTGGGGGTAATTGCCCTAAACGTTTAGGAATTTGGGGCCAAAAAGGGGCCTAAAAACAAGAATTTTTCTAGTTTCCAGACAATAACTTGTGTTCAAGTGTATGGATCTCTCTGAAATTGTACTACAAGGTACCATACCACAAAGGGAAGGCTGGGATTGAGTTTGGGGGTGATGAATCATAAGGGGGTTCAAACAATTTAGGGGAGGGATTTTTTTTTTCTTTAAAATTTTCCATTTATAAATGGGTTATTTCTGATTTATATATAAAAGCAAATAATAATGATATGTTTAGAATAGGTAAATTAAAATTTTTTAAGTTCTTAGACCACATTCATTCTGTGTCAGAAACCTATGCTGTGTCAAATATTTAATCACAATCCAAATTCAGTGCTGTATGTTGTGTCCATACTTGCCCCAGCTGTTCAGGGTTCGACCTCTGCGGTCGTATCAAGCTGCGCCCAGCGGAGCATTTTATTTCATCTGCAAAAACATGACTTTTAAATTGTTAAATTCACGAAAAGACAATATTTCTATATTGAAAGTTCATGTGACAAGAGCAGACCGGTTTACTCGAAACCTTGAAATGTGAGAAATAGTCATATTTTGGGAAATTGTAACATGCTAATGACTATGTGGAACACTTCGAAACATTTTGACCTGAAAGATCTTTAGATTTTGTATGTAAGCGATTTTTTCCTATGTTTTAGATCAATATGCAGCAAAGATTGACATTGTTTAAATTTCAGTTTAACAAGCTACTAACGCAATTATCTCTGTAAATAAAGAACATAAAACATCGTGTCTTTACATATATATTTCTAATAACACAGTTTATTAAATAATTTCTACAAAATGTACGATTATATTTTAGAAATAACTTTTGATAAGTATCGTCACCGGCATTGTTTTACATTTGATTTTCTCGACTTTATCATAAAAAGAGGTCATTTTCTATTGTTCTCGTTCATCAGAGTAGCCGATGTGGTTCTTTTTTGCTTATCTTGAAAAAATATTATGGGTAAAGACAAATTTTAAATGCAAAAATTATCAGTAAGACTTGTTTTTCAAAAAATCAAAATGGCCGAAATCTGAGCGTACCTGATGAAGGTTAATCCAAACAAGCGCTTCGGACTCATGCGATTTTTAAAGTGTTGTTTTCATTTTTTTCAACACTTGGTCGATACCGCTGCTGGTGGACTATGAGTCCCCGAGGGTAATACTATCATCAGCTAAGTAGTCAGTACTTCGGTACTGGCATCATTTATAACTAACCTTTCTTAAATAGTCCGTTTAAAAACTAAAAAAGTATGAAGCAAATAAGGTTTCAGCTCCCTCAGGCTTAAATTAAAATATTGTTTGTTTGCAGTTTACCGACCGACCCTCGAAAATCCGCCCGACTGTGAAAATTTTATTGCTTTTAATTTGAAGAAATTATTTTTATTTTTCTATTGACCCAATCCGGAACTTCTGGTCGTTTCCGGAATTGATTTAAAGTCTGGGTCGATTACACGTTTCAAGTTCGGTTTTTCTTACCTTCTTGTCAAGCGTACATGGGACCGTTTAATAATAAAGCACATGGAGATAGCCTGGGATTCTGGCCAACTGCTTGACAGTAGACCTATCGACGAAGTATTAGATTGGGTCAGGATGCCAGGCTACACATGGAGATTGTTTACAGGTATTGATGAAGACATGGAAGAGTACTTTGCGCTGTCGTTTTCTGTCAATTTTAAAACAAATAACAACCAAAAAAGTTTAATAGTAAAGTGTTTATACAGATTCAGACGGACATCATTGACGATTTGAGAACGCATGATGCAGCGGATATTCATAAAACCGACACGATAACCATTTCCATATCAAACAGATCGGGTACAGAATCTCTTGAGCCTGACTTTATGGAACCAATATCAGTGGTTAAACAATTTGACAGCAGCCTGAACATGCTGAAGTATGCCATAGTTTCTATAAAACGTTGTGAAGAAAACAAGGATGAAACTACTTCTCCATGACTTCATGGATACCTGTAAACATGCCAGGAAGTGCGCATTTGAAATTTATAATCGATAGACAATGCCAAATCTATAAGAAGCCACAGAAACTACACAAAGATGTAAAGAAAATTAATGGTTGGCTTGTAAAAATAAATATACTTTCTCTATGTTAAATATATCTTCTATTGCAATGAGTATGCTCCTTTAGGATAAGGGGAGCTACCCCACTCATTGCAATGCTTCTCCCTCTTACAATATTAAATATACTCAAACAGTGTGGCTTGTGTGAATTGAATTAAAACATATCCTTAATAGGAGCTATGCTGCCAATTTTTTATGCAGTCAAAACATTTCAGTACAGACCATTTACTTTTAAAGGGGTGCTATTGATTTCACCCTGAAGTCTAAGATTTTTTTTGGTTTTAATTAAAGCCTGATCACATCAACATATCTTTCAAAATATAACCTCATTACATATAATTAAATGTTGTTAGATCTATGAAAACAGTCAGATGGCAAATATATTTTTTCAAGTTTCTTTTTTTTTTAATTGAGAAAGATTCAACATGTTCAATGGTTAATTTTTTTATTGATAACAACACTCTTACATTGTCTTATGAATCTTTGATATCTACATTTTCCTAATGAAAATACTCTACTCATGAAAACTTTCTAGTAAAGAAGCATATGTCAGTGAACAATTTCTTTAAAACAATTCTAGTCATTCTTTGTTTATAAGATCTTATAAGTGTTCCAGTACTAGTATTCAATAATGTCATAAATTGGATAATCACACCATGTTATAGTTTCAATTTTGGTTGAAAAGTTTTTATCTGAAAATGCCTGTTCATTTCATGTTGGTTTTCAGTGTTTGTTGTTTTAAAAGAAATTTCTTCACAAGAAACTTGGTTTGTGTTACTGCTTGTTTAAACTTCATTTTGGCTGATAAAATAAAATATTTTTCCTACCTACCGACCCTTCAGTCTGAAGGTACAGTCGGAAAACTGCAAACAAACATATTTTTAAGGTTGGCCTCAGGCAAAGTTGACCTTAGATGGATTTGGCTATTAATTTAGGTCCTTTTTCGTCATCTAGCTCTTCAACCGTTTCGTTCAAATTTTTTGATTTTGGTAGAATATCTGCAGTTTAGAATGGCGTGTGTCAACATCTTTTCAACGGTTTCGTTTGCCGTTTGCTTTTAATTACTTTTTGCGAATTAAAAACTCTGCATCCGCTAATCGCTCAACGGTAAATTATGATTGATTATATTGAAGACTTCATTGTTTTGGGGATTGTGAGTTGAAATGTACGGTAAAACCTTTTTTTCTGAATGTGATTTAGTTCCTATTAAAAAAAAATCTATCTCCGTTCATTTAATCTTATATCCCTTAATTCCGAATGTAATATGATTGTGCATATGTTTTTTTTCTAGGTTAAATGGTATGTTAAGAATGACATAATTAACAAAAGTAAGTATTGTTTGGAATCAGTATGTTTATAGAAAATATCGGTTTTTATGTTTGTTCCGTACTTGATGATAAGAATATCTACCTAGATGTGTTGGAACGACACGAATTGTCAATCGCATAAAAAGCTTGAAGTCATTTTTAGCAGTGGAAATTTGAGAATGAAAATCTGTATAAAAGTTATTTGCAAGAAATTTGTAGAGTCCAAAGCCCGTAGTTTCGGCAAAGTTCAGCGGAGCAGAACCAAACGTATAGTGAAGCTGTAACTCATCATAGTAGACTCACATACTAAAAATCAGCTCAATATGTGAAGGCGTTTAGAAAAAAGTTCGCATAACTGTTATTTTCACATAATTTTCAAAGTCCAAAGCCCGTAATTTCGACAAAAATCAGCAGAACGGAACCAAACGTGTTTATTTTTCCCATGGCGTTGTCAGTTTATTTTTAACTTATGAGTTTGAATATCCCTTTGGTATCTTTCACCCCTCTGTTACTATACTCTTTCCGTCTGTCCGTTGGTATAGAAATAAAAAGGGACGATGATAATCTACTCTCTTTATATTGTATTTTTGTATACTAGTAGTATAAGATATGGCCTTATGAAATATTCTGATGGGGTATATTCAACCAGTTGTGTCAATCAGATTTGGATACTTAAACATTCTTTAAAAATAATTCTTCAATCAAAATCTTTACAAATTTGCAGTGATATGAAAACGTTAGACTTTTCTACGCTTTGCAATGGTCTTGAACTTTGTTCTTTTATTTGATTAGGCCTTCATACTGTATTTGATTCGAGCACCATTGATGAGTCTTATGTAGACGAAACGCGCGTCTGGCGTACCAAATTATTAGCCTGGTATCTGTGATGAGGTTTTACACTACTGTTAATTACCTCTACTTAATTAAAATACTGAATATAGACCATCTTTACACTAAAATGGGAGTCGAAGATACAAAGTTCTTGTATTAGGTTACGAATAATTTGACTTTATGAAAAACCGCATTGATTCCAAAAACAAATACACCAGGGATCGATGCTGTCAATAAAAGAGGGGCGAAAGATACCAAAGGGACATTCAAACTTATAAGTCGAAAATAAACTGACAACGCCATGGCTAAAAAAGAAAAAAACCAACAGACAAACAATTATAGTACACAAAAAACATCTAAAGACTGATCTCAGGTGCTCCGGAAGGGTAAGCAGAACCTGCTCCACATGTGGCACCCGTCGTGTTGCTCATATTAGTACAAACCCGGTAATAAGTCTAATTTGGTAGGTCACATTCGAGAAAAGGGGACGGGATTGTAGTTACGACATTAGAAACATATCCGCAATCATCTGTGAAACGGATATTCCATAACGGTCAACCAACTCGTGATGGCATATGTAAAATTTACGAAGGGACGATGGAATTTTTTATCGACAGCATATTTGTTTAGTTTAATGGATTGATATTTCAACATACAGTCGTAATTCTAATAGGGAACAATTGTGCATCCCTACTGGTCGAATGTTTTTGTACTAACATGATGTAGAATTTCTACAAAAACATCAAATACAAATATAACCTTGCAAAGTTCTTTAATTTTACGTTCACATAAATTGATGATGTACTTTCAATCAATAACCCACATTTCGGTGAGTGTTTGCATCTCATATATCCCAGTGAAATTGAGATTAAGGATACTACCGAAAGTTGAAAGTCTGCTTCGTATCTTGATATTTTCCTCGATTTTGACACAGATGGACGATTCCAAACTTTAATCTATGACAAATGTGACGTTTTCAATTTTTCAAATGTCTACTTTCCATTTTCAGAAGTAACATACTCTTCGTTTGTCCAATCGTATGAAGTTTGTATATTTTGATTGATACCTTACGCTCATGCATTTTCCAGCTCTACTGCTTTCATTAGCAGGGTTGTGCTTCTTACTCAAAACTGCTTCTTCAAAGTTATAAGGAAGAACGACTGAAATCGAACTACATAAGTTTTACTGTAATCACCACAAATCGGTTGACCGATACGATGTTTGTATCTCAACTCATTAACGACATGTTTTCGCAGTTTTAGATCTTTAAATACCAGAATATAGTCGCTTATCTGTTTTTTATCGATTGTGTCCTATTTTGATCGTGACATTTTGACTGTGTGGATTCACATGGCGGTTGATGCATGCGTAACAAGCGACACATTCATGCGTTTTACTCGGTTTATTTTCTAGTTCAGGTTGAATTATGTTCAGAAATATTGAAATCAAGAGAAAGGAAATTTGCATTATTTGTTTCCATGTTCGTCATTTAACTCTTTGTCATATTTTGTTGAAAGAGATCATAGACGGTATTAGTTCATTCGGAATTTCTTTGCAATTATGATAACAAAAAATATTATTCATTTGTAAAGGGGAGCGCTTACAAACATGTTTAATTCCGCAACACTTATCATATTGCAGTCCCAAGTTAGGAATTTGTAACACAGTGGTTGTCGTTGTTTTGTGTCTGCCGGATTGTTTTAGGCTAACTATACGGTATTGATTTTCCTATTTTTTTGAAGGCCGTTCAGTCACATTCCCTTCTTTGGTCTATCATAGATATAATGGCTATTATATCTATGGGTTGGGTCTATGATGGATTGGCGATCATAACTATATGTGTCATTTCACTGCTAAAATGTACTTCAATTTTATAATTTTGTTGGAAATGTCTAACGGCGTATACACATTAGAAGTTTTCAGAGATCATGATGGTTATAGAACATATTAATCCCCCAAAAAATGTTCTCCGATTGCAAATAATAGAATTTTAACAATGTCCGAGGCTTGTGTTTCCTATGACTATTCCTTCAATAAGAAAGAAATTTGTCAGTAAATTGTTCATGATCGTGAAATTGAAGTCATTGCATCGAACGTTTTTATGGGACTATTATAATTTGATTGACCTGCATATAATATTTATGATATACATAACATGTGATGTATTCTTTATTATTGTAGCTACAAATTTTCCACTTGACCCCGTTGCATGCATTCTTATTTGAGATTATGATCCTCATATGCCACGGGACCGATTTTTATTGTATTAATAAGACTTAGTAATTATTTTTATTTCAAAAGTCGTTGCGTAGCAAAAAGTAAAATAACAAAAATATCGAACTCCAAGGAAAATTCAAAAAGGAAAGTCCCTTATCAAATGGCTAAATCAATAGCTGAAACACATCAAACGAATGGAAAACAATTGTCATATTCCTGACTTGGTGAACGCATTTCCTTAAGTAGAACATGGTTGATTAAACCTGGTTTTATAGCTAGCTAAACCTCTCACTTGTATGACAGTCGCATAAAATTCCATTATATTGACTACAATGTGTGACCAAAACAAACAGACATAAAAGGTAAAAATGTCAAAAATTGGGGTACAGCATTCAACATTGTGTTATAATCTTAATCACTATAAAACAAATAACTATTTCAACAAAGAAAAACAAAAATGCCATATAGACACTATAGACAAAGTACATAAGGAAAAATGAAAGACAAGAATACAAAAATGACCATAACACAATAACAAAATGGCCGGATGTATAAATACCGAGCCACGTCAAAAGTATATTACCAAAAATGGCATAAACAGTACAGGTTAAAAATATACAAAGACAATAAATAAAAAGAACACTATAACACGTAATTAAGATGATAAACAACATTAGGACCTAGAATCTATACTTCAATACCGTCATGTATAGTTTTTGAAGAAGATCCGGAATATTTATCAACAAGGTCTTGGTATCTTCCGATGAAGGTTTTTTACAAAAAGGACAAGACGTTCTTTGACATAACCCTGATTGGCTTTAGGTCATCTGATGTTTACCAACGTAGACATATCACTGTGTTTCTCGACGTCAAATAAATTCGTAGGAAGAACAAAGAAAACTGAAATTAAAAACATTTTTTTTATATAATCAGATTCATCGTATTCCAGTAACCTTAGATGAAACGTCTTTAGTTTTAGAGGGAAAATCTTACTTCAGGTATACATCAATATGAAAATTCATTGTATTATAAACATCTGTCAGTACCAATGTAATAGGCCAACCAGTTCTTCGATATTTTTCTCGCCTTCATTTTCTTTGCACATGCATTTGTCTATATTTCTAAGGATGATGAACGATGCAGAAATACATTTTTTAAAATGTAATGTTTCAGGCACATGCAGAACAACCTAATTACCATGCTAGATGGGGATGTATTCAAAGGCTTAACAGCACTTCAAGCATTGTAAATAATTTACGTCTGCCAATAAAAAGCCAAACGTGTTTCGACCATATGTTGTTGGTTTACTATTGCATTATATCTCACATTTCCTGGTATGCATGTATTATGTAAATTGTCATGTTTTGAGGTATTGTTTATAATTTTTTTTTTTCAAATTCAAGATAATTTTTAAGAATTTTATATTTGAATTTTGATATAACTTACTCATTCGTTTAAGTGTTCAATTTTCATGAAGAAGAAATTAGCGGTTACGAATATCCTGTTCGAGAAATGATAGGATTGCTTCGAGTCATCTGCATTTTGACAACCTGGAGGTTTCATTGTGTTTCTTTATGACAAAGGACAAGGTTCACTTTAGGCCAAATGTAGCATTGAATTTCAACTTTATCATAAAATTTCAAAATGGCCATAATTTGGTTCTTAAATGAATCTTTTTCAAAAGCCTTACTTTTTTGATAAAATGAATCTCTTCATAAGAGTACATTTTTGGCTTCAAAATCAGCACATTTTGAATATATTTAAAAATACGATGAATTTGTGCATTTTTTGGACCTAAAACCTTGAGGAAATTTTTGGCTGCAACCTAGGATCAAAATATTCTGTAACCAATCGTTGCTAATGATGATATTGAATCCCTAGACACAAACACTTTCTGGATCTTGGGTGGCGGCCAAAGTAAATTATGCTAAAAACTGTTCAGAATTATTGAAAAGTTGACCAACACTGACGTTACAACTCAAATAACGGATACTTAAAGGGTCAATACCTCGTCATTTTTAATATGATATGCCGAAATGAAGTTATTTTGTATTAATAGTAATGTCATAAATATTTCTATGTGAAATTTGAAGTATCATGGCCTGAATAAAAAAAACATCAAAATCTTAGGGCCAATTTTAACCCATTGTGAACTTACTCCTTTGTTAATTTATGATTTGGAAAGCTATGATCATACTCAAATTAAAAACTATTTTCATATTGAATTTATTGACGTAAAACTATCTTAGAACTGACGTCTTTGATGTTATAAAGGGAATTTTTAGACAAATATAAATATGGCAATTTATTGTATTATAAGAATCTATTACTACCTATATATATATTATATCTATTACTACCTATGCATTACCTATACGGGCAAACCAGTTAAAAATAACTTAATCCCACAAACAGTTCTTCTTTCTTTTATGTTAATATGCCTTTTATGTTAATATGCCTGTATTTATAAAGATGACAGATGCAATGCAGCAATACATTTCAAAAATGTTATTTTGCAGGTATCTGAACAGCAATAAATTAACCACGATCGATGCGAAGTTATTCCAAAACTTAACGGCGGTTCGGTAAGTAAATTGATTCAGAAAAAAAATCTATTGAAATAATGTGTTGTTGGTTTACTGTCGTCATATGTTTTACATCTCCTTTAATTCACATATTATGAAAATTGTCTTCTTATGAAAACCAAATTGTCATATACCGAAATGAAAAGAGAAATCACCCACAAAGTTGATGTTTGCATATGAATAAAGATTTCGTTATTATAGAGTCCCAGTATGACTGTGCTGCAGGTATGGGCCCAACAGTTTCAATGAGTTGAGGATAGAGGAAACTTGTACACAACGTTTACAAACATTTCATCAATGTAAACTATTTTCTGGATCACCTATAGCTATTCACAGAAACTGCCAATATAAAACAAGGGTTTTAACCTTGTTTTTGGTCCAAGGCCATATGAATTTTACTGGATAAAAAGACTTTTTCAGGTATATCTATTTGAACTATCCTAACAGTGGTGTATTTTCCATATCACACCTGTTTCACCCAACAAATCCTTATGGTTTTGAAGTGGACCATGATTACTTCTATCTTTCACCTAAGGATCTAAAAGACAACATAATTTTTTTTCAAATTTCCGATGAAAACATAACTGCAATACAGGAATCAACAGTAGGTCAACCAAAAAGCAAACAGGGACTGAAAAAAGGCCAGAAATAGGACTTGCTTTAAAAAAACTTGCTTTATTATTTACAACCAGTTCTGTTTTATACACAGAAGCTATCAAGCATAGGAGATAATATGAACCAGTAGCAATTGAGAAGTTTGAGTTGGTCACAAAGCAAGAAACCTTTAAATGTGGAATATTTGTGTCAAAGTCACTTCATTTTCTTGCTGCTTCTCTGAGTGGATTACCAGAAAACAATACTGTATTAGAAATCAAATGCCCATATACATCCCGAAATGAACTAATCAAACTTAAATCTGTTCCTTACTTGTCTGAGGTTAATGGGGAGTAAGTGTTGGGCCAAAAAAAACATCATTATTACTTTGAAGTACAATGACAAATGTTTTGCACTGGAAAACAAAATTGTGACTTCTTTGTGTACACATTTAAAGATCACACATTAAAAATAATTCAAAGAAATTAAAACGTCATTGCTGAAATGAAAGACGTCTTTTATGAAAAATATTTCAAACAGGTAGTTCTGGACAAATATCATAAAATCTAAGATTGTTTATCTAATTATTATTTTTAATTAGATATGAATTATTGAATATTTCATTTCAATTTTCATTTTCCAAAACTTATAATTGATGTACATTTATAATCACTCAGCAAAAAAAGATCATAGCAAAATAGGCTGATTTTGATAGGTTATTCTTAATGTTTTGCTTCCTTTGAATTTCTTTTTATAGCAATTGCAATTATTGTTCATTTTTTTTTTTTAAATCTTCATCCTTTGGATACATATGTCCACATCTGTTAGAACATCCAGGCACACAACAACATGTAAATGGTATTTTAGTGAATTAAAACTTCCTATTATAATGTGTAAACAAATATCAACACACAAATTCTAAATAGGTTATAGATAAGAGATGCTGTGTTGTGTTGGACCTGATCTACTGCTCTGCCATCTGTGTTATCATAAGGGGGAATAATTGACCAATGTTTCTCATTACTGTCCTTTTCTAGATTTAGACATTTCAGTTTTACACCAAAAACTCTACACAAACATTTACGACAAAGAGGATGATTTTTCTTTCCCTATTGTTAATTTTCCTTTTTGGTTGGTGATGCTCCTTTGGCACCGTCTTACGGTGTTTATATATCCCACCTCATTCGCTATGCCCGTGTCTGTATGGTAAATCATAAAGTCAGGGATTTTGGTACCACAAATTACTTAAAACCTTTAATAAATTATTCCATAGGTACCTAGGTTTATGGTTGAAGTTTGGCTGTTCCTGTAGAAAACTTATCTTAAAAGGAATAGCACATCCTAAATTTTACGATGATGTTGTTTACCGAGCCCGGAAATTTAGATACGATCCGGGTAAACTTATTTTAAAAGGTTACCAGTTCAACACTGTAACTACATCTTTGAATATTGTTTTTATTGGTATTATATTGATTTTGTTATCAGTATATTAAAAACATATTAAATAGTACTGTTATACACATATGCACTTTCACAATACTACAATCTGTCGATACCAATATTTTTGCATTGCACAAGGTTATGTTTTCTCTGACTGTTAATGCCGTCTTTACACTAAATGTATTGGATGTGGGATGTGTACTGATTGATATTTTAGTCTTAGAAAGATGATTTCTTTCATTAGTTATAATTGGCTTTGAACTAGCTGTCAGTAATTGCAGCGAGTACTCTCAGATCATTACTTTGTGTCTTTTTTGTTATTAGGGATGTATAAATGCCCTACCATGTCCGGTCTGTGTTTTTTTAGATGTTTTTCTGCTTTATATTGATCTGATAAGTGAATATATATGGATGTTTTTAACGACCTTGACTGGCTATACAGCCCTTGCACGGTCGATTATGATGAGTGAAGCCCTTTTCTACTGTTTTTTATAGTTTTTTCTTATGTTGTACTGTAACACCACTGTCCCAGGTTAGGGGAGGGTTGAGCGCTCACATACATGTTTAACCCCGCCACATTCTTTAAGTGCCTGTCCAAAGTCAGGAACCTGTAGTTCAGTGGTTGCCGTTGGTTCATGTCTGTCATATTTGTTTTTCGTAAATTATTTTGTAAATTAGGCCGTTAGTTTTCTCAATTGAATTGTTTCAAATTTTTCATGTCGGGGCCTTTTATATAGAAATAAGAAAATTTGGTATGAGTGCCAATGAGACAACACTCCATTAAATTCAAACTGTGTAAAAAGTTAACAATTATAAGTACAAGTACGGCCCTCAACACGGAGCCTTGGCTCACACCGAACAGCAAACTATAAAGGGCCCAAAAAATGACTAGCGTAAAACAATTCAAACAGGAAAACCAACGGTCTCATCTATATAAAAAACGAGAAACGAGAAACACTTATTAACCACATCAGCAAACGACAACCACTGGACAACAGGTTCCTGACTTGGGACGGGTGCAAACAAATGCAGCGTGTTTAAATGTTTTAACAGGCGCCAACCTTCACCATAACCTGAAACAGTAGTGTAACATTACAACATAGAAAGACACACTATAAAATATCAATTGAAATGGCTTAACTCGACCAAAGAGACATATTAACAAAAACAAGTAAACATACACTGAATGAATAAATATGATCTATGACACAATATAAATACGATATTAATAAGAAAGGGGGATGTAAAACAAAGTCAAAAAGACAACTACAACCAATGACAAAATGGCGTTAAATAAAATAACGTACACAGGTAAATTTAAATATAAAAAATTTGTTGTTAGGAGTACGGAAATATTTTTTACAAAATAAATAGATTTGTTGTTCATAGTACGAATACATAAGTGAAAATTTATCGTCATGCTATAGCCGACTATACGGTATTGATTTTTCTCATTGTTGAAGGCCGTAGGATTGCCTTTAATTGCTTACATCCACTTCATTTGAACTTTGGTGGATAGTTGTCTCATTGTCAATCATACAACATCTCCTTATTTTTATAAATATAAATGTGTTCCTGGTTTACTGTCGCATATCTCACATTTCTTTTTATTCGTATTTTATGTAAAATGTCGTTTCTAATCAAAAATTCTTTTCTGTTTCTTGATAATTTATCTAAAAGTATAGATATTTCGTTTTGACATAACTTGGTATACGGAGAGGTTTCACTGTGTTTCTTTATTTCAAATTTGTATGATAAGAAACAGATGGAACATGATTATACTCAAGTTAGAAACAATTTTTATATCAAATTCATGATGTAAAACTGTCTTCGAACAAACGTCGTTAAAGTTTTAGTAGTGCCATAAGTCGTTAAGACAAAAATAAGTATGACAAAGTATTGTATTATAAGAATTTCCCACTAGCAAAGTATTAACTATATAGGTAAACAAGTTTTTAATAAAATGTCCGTTTCCTCAATTTATTTTTGCTTCTATATAAATCTGTCTGTACTGGGGATTCATTTTTTGAGTGGGTACCAAATTTATAGATTGAGGAAAACTCATATTTTCCTGGATATCTGATTTCGTAGTTTTGCCAAAGTCTACATGTAATATAAAAATAAGGAGATGAGGTATTATTGCCAATGAGACAACTATACACCAAAGTTCAAATAAAGTGGATGTAAGCAATTATAGGTAACCGTACGGCCTTCAACAATGAGAAAACCCTATACTGTATAGTCGGCTATAAAAGGCCCCGACATGAAAAATATGAAACAATTCAATTGAGAAAACTAACGGCCTAATTCATAACAAGACAATTAACGAAAAACAAAAATGACAGACATGAACCAACGACAACCACTGAACTACAGGCTCCTGACTTGGGACATGCACATACAGAATGTGGCGGGGTTAAACATGTTTGTGAGCGCTCAACCCTCCCCTAACCTGGGACAGTGGTGTAACTAACAGTACAACCTAAGAACAAATTATAAAAAGCCTATACACAATTTGCATTTAGATGAAAATTAAAATCATGCTTCACCTTTACCCATGAAATTCACTAAAATTGGTATCCCATAAATAATGAAATCAATCCACAGTAGTTAACATGATAACAGATGTACTACAGCTAAATTTGTTTTTTAAATGTTATTTTTCAGGAAATTGTACGCCAATGAAATTACCACGCTAGATCCAAATTTATTTCTAGGCTTTATATTCCTAAACAAGTTGTAAGTACAATTATTCTGCAAAACAAACTGTTTCAAATATGTATTCTGTTGTTTGTTTATGTAGTTCATACGTGTTTCTCGTTTCTCGTTTTTATATAGATTAGACCGTTGGTTTTCCCGTTTGAATGGTTTAACACTAGTAATTTTTGGGGCCCTTTATAGCTTGCTGTTCGGTGTGAGCCATTGCTCCGTGTTGAAGGCCGTTCCTTGACCTATAATGGTTTACTTTTATAAATTTTGACTTGGATGGAGAGTTGTCTCATTGGCACTTATACCACATCTTCCTATATCTATTGTTGGTTTACTCTCGCATCATATCTGACATCTATCATGTAAATTTTCATTGAATGGGGAATTTTTGTCAACGTGGAGGTATCGCTGTGTTTCTAAATTTCAGTTAAATCAAATTAGTTATCAGGAGCAGGAGAAGAAACATGATTAACAGAATTTTATTTAAATTTCTAAATTCAAATTTTATCAATGAAATTACTGTTAAACGTCTTTGAAGTTTTTCAGGGGGAAAATCTATTTACCACAATACACTTTATGCAAACATAAGTATTACAATTAATTGTATTATAAGAATCTGTCAGTTCTTTAGCAATAAGTTAACCATTTGCCAAAATAATAACTTGTGCGTTAATCAAACATTTTTGATTGGGTAAAAACCGGACGACATAAGTAACTGAAATGAAAATGTTTGGCTTGTATTCTTTGTCAGCAACCTTTAAATCTTTTGTCTGATACTTGCCGAAGACCTGCTGATATGAAGGCATTCAAAATTGACGTAATGAAATCTAAATTAAAAACTGAAAACACTGATATTGACCTAGCTGTTGTAAATATGCTCACTAAGAAAATTGTTTCTATATTCTAGATGTATTTTTGATAATGAGGTACAACTGCATACGAAGATTAATAGCAGACATTGAATGTGAAAACCCGTTACATAAATAATTCAAGCCACAATTGAAAAAAGGACTTTCAATTGTAGCAGCCTTTAACATAAACCATGCTTTCAGGTATATGGTTATGTTGACTAATACTCTTGTTCGTCTCGACTGCAAAACTTATCTCTTCAAAGGTGGGATTCAATTTCATTGAATTTATCTAAATAATAAGACAGGTGTTGAAATTCGAAAATACACATGGAATGTTAAAATAACGATTTTTATAAAACAACAATGGAACAGTTAACAACAAACACCATTTCCTACAATATTTGCATTCAAAACGTAACTTAAAGATTTCCAGTGTAGAGAACAGAGGCATGAATAGAATATTAGAACAACAACCAGAAAAGAGTCCAATATAAAAATACCAGTGCCGTACAACACGCTTCATCAAAACTCATAATACATGTTTTAGGTGTAATACCACTAAATCATAGTACGTCACTTCCGGTTGCATACGAAAAAGAATCGAAAAAAATTATTCCCTTGAATTTGACAGTTGTAGGAAATTAATCCTACATTTCATTGCAGTAAAAAAAATTCTGGGTTATAAACACATATCTTGGGTGTTTCAAAGCACCATTATTTTTTTTATTTGGTGTTTCTATAGAATATTTTGGAAACTTGAGGTTACATGGTTATTGAAGCTTGTACACAGGAAAAAAAAGGTGAACATTTGATTGGTTAACTTCCAGTGATGGTTATTTTCTTATATGAAATGTTATGTTAAATTTTGTCTATAGTACTGGACAGGATAAAACTTTACTCATACCAAGTATTTCTTTATTTGAAACAAAGGTAAATTCTGCACAATTTTTTGAAAAGTGCAAATTTAACAAAGACTAATAGGGGAAAATCAATGGTGGTATTACACCTATTATGGGAAGCTGCACATGCACCTTTGACCTTGTGTGTACTCTCATTTGTTAGAATTTCATGCTATTTAAGTGACATATTACAAAAATGAAATATTCTGAGTGGATTGAGTCTCAAAAACACTTTTCATGAAAAAATTGTCTTGAAATAGGACTCTACCATGATTATTAGTAGACAGAGCAAGCCATACTCAGTGTGTTGGGGAGCCTTTTCTGACTTTTTCTCCTTCTTCCTTATATTTTGCTATAATAGAAAACTTTTTCCTAAGTTACACTTTAATAAATATATAGTTATAAGTAAATGAAATTGTTTCTGAAGCAGTAACAACAAATTATTCACTAAAAGGGAAGTTTTTTATGTCCCTCTTTGGAACGCGGCGTAAATTTAAGTTTTACGTAAGGACCTATTGAAACCTCAATGGAGTCAGTAAACTTTTATATGGATAGTTCATTCAGCTTAAATACTTCAATTACTCATTTATTATCACATTTCCTTCATAAATGAGTGAAAGTTACCCCAAAATTTTTATTTATTGGCCTAAAAATTGAAATTTTGAGGAAATGAGAAGTATAAATGGACCAAAAGGATCCTTATAATGAAGACAAAGAGGTCCATTAGTGGTATTTATCATTCTAGAGTCATCTTTTGTATAATATTCAACTGTTTGTAGGCAGATGAGATAAATATTGATCATTTATTGGTCCACACTATATTCTATCATGATGCGGCTTGATTTGGATTTTGTGAAGAAATTTTGCTCGAATCACTGTAAATGTCGCCTTACATTATACTAGATTTTTCTCAAACTATTGAACTGATTATGACAAAACTTGACAGTAATGCTTAAAATAACCAGTATTAAAAAAAATCGCATTCAGTTTATTCAACAAAAAAGTTTTCACAAATTAGTATCCGATAACAATGTTATAATATTTTCCAGCAATTTTGTATATATGACTTCTGAAAAAATGATGACAAGTAAAACAAACCTTGATAACCAATAACAATTGGTAGCATATCAGACCACTGATACAAAAAGTAGCATTTGTCAGAACCGTGCAGAACAATCAAATAACTACAATAAAGCAAGTAACGTTTGACGACCTACCAGCACTGGTGACACTGTATGTATAAATTGCTAAAATATTCTATTCAGAAGTAAAATAAAACACAATATATATAGTCAATCATAGTATGTTAGCTTTTATGAATTATTGAGGGCCTCCCCTCCTTACCAGGGACAGTATTTAAGAACAAACTATAAAAATTAGTTGAAAAAGGCTTAACACAACGGAATGATAAAAAGTTTGAAAATAACTAACAAAAACACTAAAAACACAAATTACACATCTGAGAGTACTCACAGTTACTGAAAGCTAGTTCAAAGCCAATAACAACTTACTAGTTGTAAAACAATTATGTATCGAAGTACAGGCTAGACCATCAGGATTCTTTTAATAAAAAGAAATATAATTTGCTTAGTTGATTGGTTGATTAATTGGTGTAAAACGCCCCTTTCAGCACTATTGACTATTTCGTGCGGTCAGTTTTTATTTGTAGAGGAAGCCAGAGTGCCCGGAGAGAACCACCTACCTACAGTAGGAAAACTGACAATCCTAGTCAATTAAGATTGGAGTCGAATGCACCTGTCATGTGTGGGGTTCGAACTGACAACCTCAATGTTGACAGGCTAGTGATACAGAAGTTTAAACACTTAGACCACTCGGCCACCGAAGCCTCCTAATTTGCTTAGTACGATGAGGTTTTGTTGCAGTTCGTTCATGGAAGGTTGTCTCATTTTCTCCTTAATTAAGAAGTCACAAGTTACTTCAATCCTAGAAAGGTCATGAGAAGCAAAACTAGTGCAAAAATTGAAACAGGATCTTCATATTGTAAACATTGCAGCTCTTCCTCACATGCTGTTGACTGTTTGGTAAGAAAACTTTTTTTCAAAAGAGATATTTTCAAATTCTTTTGATTAATTTATTGAATGAATGAATGTTTAACGTATAACTTTTTTGAAATCTTTTATTTGATAGAGATGACAACAGAATCCTCAATTACTACCCAGCACCAAATAATCGTAATTGAAAGTAGTGCAGGGAAGACCAGGATTCATTTAAGTAGTGAAGGTAAAAGATGAATTATGAAACCGTAGTTTAACAATATTCAAATCTCATGAATTCAGGCAACAATAACAAAAAACTGAGAAACATACACGAACTACTAAGGAACGGGAAGATAAGCGTATCCTGCTATGCACACATCACCCACCATTCGACACGGGGACACATTCTACTGCAGCCACACAGAGCGTGCAAACAAAATTTGAATGTTTGTATGAGCTGCTTCTGTAGTTGAAGTTTATTTGTTTGCAGTGGATATTCTTCTTACAACTTGATACAGATGTCTCCAATGTTTATGACCTATCAGCAATATCATCAATCTTACAAATCTCAGGAGAAACACAGCATGTGAAAAACTGAAACATAAACTTCTTATATTTTCAAAGCGTTTGGGTCCACACCAGTTATATATGTGTTGGCATTGCATTGTTTGAACAGTTAATTTTCTGTGAAATATTTGTAACGTTGTAACTTTTGCATTTCTAGATAAATAGTTTCCCTTCACAAAATATAGTTTCTTATTATTTGGATTGATTGATTTACTGGTGCATGTTTTATTTAATCAAACCTTTCGTTTATCAGAGATGACAACAAAATCCTCTACTACTACTCAGTATCACACAAGACGTAAGTGGTAGTAGTACAGGTAAGACAAGAATGTTTTTAAGTAATGAAGGAAAAACAATTCAGCTTGTCAAGAACATGACAAATTGCATGAGCTGGGACGAATATGACTTATTGTATTCCATAGTTAACAGTTTCACCTTACAAGAAATTAAAAACTAAATACACACTTAAAGAAATAATTCATGATATTAGTACGATGATCTATTGTTGCAGTCCATTTATTTTTGGTGGAACGCATCAACTTCTTCACAGCATCAAACAGTATAAAATAAAGAGGATGTGGTATATTTGTAAATAAGATAACTTTCCACCAGAGACCAAATGAAATAGAACGATAATATTATAGTAAATGTAGACAACTCTTTCACAAGCAAAACACCTAACTGATAGATATAAGGTATACACTATAAGCACGGGGACACATTCTACTGTATCCACACAGAACGTGCAACGAACCTGCAATCGATATAAAAAAAAAGAATATGTGGAGCCTAATTGGAATCAATACAGTTATAACAAACTTCGTTAAACTAATGAAGGTAAAACATGTAATAACTATATTAATCTAATAAAGAACAAAGTGCACATAGAGAACTAAATTTTTCAATATACGTTGTTTTGTTGCCAAATGGTATCTTTATCTGCTATATTAACGTGATCAATTTAATATAGGATATTTCTTGTGTGTACATGACAAAAACATTCGAAACATTCTTTGCACAATCTTCAAAGGAAAGGGTTGTTATGTATAACGATAAACGTTAACAGAAAACACATCACATATAACTGAACACATACTTTGACTCCAACAATGGGCTTTAAAATGTATGTGATTTGAGCGGTTGGATATTTAATGTCAAATAACTTAAAACGAATCGTCAAATAACACCGTAAAGAAAACAAGGCAAATAATGGCCTTACATTAACTAGTAAAACTATTCTAACAAAAAACAATACTTACTGAAAACTTTCTTTCTGAATATGAAGTTTTCAAAATTTACTAAACCTAAAGAAATACATTTGCAAAATACTCAATATTTTCGTCAGTTTGTTATTAATGTAAAGTCTTATACCGTACTGACTGACATAAATTTGTAATACTACACTGAAATATTTAATTCGTTTTTTTTTCGTTTAAAGGAAAAACAGTGTCAGTGGTACCAACGTGATTTACCAATGGAAAGGTTTCTATAAGTTGATGGTGTACAATCATTACAATAATTGTAACTTACATAAGTCTTAAGTGTACATTATAGTTACCAGTGTTACATATTGTTTATATATGATACAGGCGTTTTCTAAATTTAGGCATTTTGTAAAATTCCTTAAAACTTTAGGCATTTTCTAAAATGCCTGCAAGATTCAGGCATTTTACATAATGACTAATTTTTCTAGGCATTTTACAAAATGCCTGGAAAAATTGAAAGGTATTTTACAAAATGCCTGAAATTATTTTAAAGAATGAAATGTTAAAAAAAAACAATTGAAAGCTTTGAACAACAGAGCAGTTTTATTTAAATTTTGATAACTACTGAATGTTAAAGCTTGCAATTTAAGAGTTTTAATAATCAAAAATAAGTTTAACTGAATTATTCCAAATTCACACAAGCACAGAACTTGACAATTATATTTCTTAAAATGTTTGGATGACAGAACTGTTACACAATATTTGTCCTGATTTTTTGCAAATACAGTGTTTGGCGTAAAATCTGGTTTTAGCACTTCGACCACATTTGGAGAAACCTGGAACATGACACATTTAGCACTTTCATTACCTTTTCTGATAAAAAACTTAATGTTCGACAACATTTGCTTTTTGCAATAAGCACACACGTCACACATGAATATCTTCTTTTTCATATATTCCCAAAAGATTCAAAGTACATTATCATGATTAGTTTGACTTGTATCTTTTGGCTTATAGCTTTTAACGGACTGAAGCAGATCTGCTCATGAGTCATGAAGGGTGATGTATCTATACCAATAGACACTTACCCTGTCAATGCACCGTTATTTGTCGCTTCTTTGTCGATTTTCGAGATTTTAACCACAACATTAATTCATCAGATTGCAAAGACCCAGGAATTTCCTTGAGGCAGTGAAGTTGAAGATACTCATATCTTTGCAACACAACCAAACACAGCCTTGTATGGCGAAATCCATGCTATATAGGGGACTTTGTTTGGATGTGGATATATAAATTCTCATTCTTTCTGAATGGGGACATTACATATATTGTCGCATGTTAGTAAAGTGCAACACTTTCTGCACGTTAAGAACTCTTTGACTGTTCTGCAGGTGGAATTTTCTGTCCCTATCCAAAATACCTTCATTTCAAGCGGCAGTCGAAATTCCTGTCCTTTATCCAGGTTTATCCACTGCAGAAATAACCCATATGAATTACAGAGCGAGTTCATACTTAACGTAGATTTACTTAAAAGAACATATCATATGACATACAAATTTTCCCAGCTGGTTTTTGAAGAATAGATTAATTCTAGTTATTTTCTTTGCAAGATGTTGTGTTTTACAAAATGACTATGTATTTTTAGTCATTTTACATAATGCCTGTCAAGGTTAGGCATTTTATAAATTGCCTGAAAATTCAGACATTTTAAAAAATGCCTAAATTTAGAAAATGCCTGTAGCATATATACACTAGTCAATGAACTATTGTTAAACGCACAAAATATTTATATAGCGTTATTTTTGTTGTAAAGTTTGGAACTGAATTTTAGAAGATTTGATCACTCCTTTTGCTCCAAGGAGAAAAGGGACTCGCGAATGATAATAAATCTATCACTAGATAATTTGAGAAAGTTGATACATTAAAAAAACGATACAGAGAATATGAACATTTATCATTGAAAGGTGGTAAACAATGTTTTTAGATACAAATTAGTAAGAAGTAAAAATGACCACTCAAAATTATAAACAATATGTAGACAATGACAATGATAATATGGCGTCCTATGCTGAGGTAATGCGAACCGAGAAAAAGTATTTGAGTTGGTGATCCGGTAGGTCAGTCGTCAAACTATCAATCACAGAAATCAGTATTTATTCTAATAGATGAGGGATTTACTGATAAATCAATAGAGAAAATATACTGTAAATTTTCCAACACAGAAATGTACTTTACTCTATCTGAGGTTGTGAAACCTCATGCAATACAGGGGCTATAAAGATTGAAAGATCTATGACTGGTTTATTTACATCGCAATAGTGACAGACAAGCTCACATATCCAAAGGCATTTCTATCAGAAGTCAGAGTCCTATAATTTATACACGAAATCCCTGTTTTACAGAGCAGGAAAAGACAAAAGCATAAGAGTAAAAATGTACCAATATCAGCAGACGACTGGTAAATACTTTATATTTTCGACAGTTTCAACATTAAACTTATAAACCACTTCAGATAACGATTAAGATACAAAGATCTCCTTACACACTGTCAAACAGGTCAAATTTGAGACCGAATAACTATTTTCAAGAAATTTGAAAATTTTCTTTCAAGATTTCTTAATAGAGAGAAGAACACAGCCAACATAATACACTACGGGTAGTCAAGGAACGACCAGAAAATAATCAGCAAAACATGTTTCAAAGAAGGACACATTTCAAGTACATGTGAAAATGACTGGAAGTGTAAAAGATTTGGAAAGCTTGGCAAACACACAGACAATACAGAGATTTCAGAAACGAGGGAAGAGGAGGAGGCAAAAAACAATAGGAAGAGAATAAAATCGACAAACAATTAACTGCGACAGAAGAAATCGAAATCACGAAGGAGATCAGGAGGCAACCCAAATACTACGTGCAGCAGGCAATATCGAAACATCTCAGTCGATTTTTGCCCAAACGATACAAAAGACAGTATAGGTGGAAACAGAGAAAAACGCAAACTTCGTCCTCAGTCCATATACTTCTTTCAGGTCAATATATCCTTGTATCGACCTCAAACCAAGGCTATAATTGTATAATACATCGAAGGAAATGTAACGTCCTCAAATTTTGAATCACTGCAAACGGTAATATCGTCTGCAACACGACGCTAATTTGTCCAATCGCAACTCTAACAACGAAACAAACAGTGGTAACGTGAACTCTTCTACGACACGTTTACTTGTCCTACCAACCAAAACTCCGAAATATCGTAACATCGTCTCTGCTACGCAAAGCCGGAATATTCTACCTCAATCAAAACTCCGAAGCAGTGGATACGCGACTCTGGCCTATCACACCACAACCCAAATCCCAAAACAGTTGTAAAGTTGTCTGTGATACGCGTCGCAGATTAATCTCAACGCAATCCAAACTCCGAAACAGTGATAATGTCGTTTCTGCTACGTGACGCTGATAAGTTAAACTTTTCGAAGTTTTGATATTTTCGTGAGGTCGTCCTCCTACTTGTGCTGTAAACCGTAAAACCTTTTTTGACGTTTTATATTACCAACAAGGTACTTGTTTACTATATAAACAAAAATGTGTCCATAGTACACGGATGCCCCACTCGCACTATCATTTTCTATGTTCAGTGGGCCGTGAAAATGATGTCAAAACTCTAATTTGGCATTAAAATTAGAAGATCATATCATAGGAAACATGTGTACTAAGTTTCAAGTTGATTGGACTTCAACTTCATCAAAAACTACCTTGAACAAAAATTTAACCTGAAGCGGGACAGACGGACGGACGAACCGACGGACGAACGAACGGACGCACAGACAGAAAAACATAATACCCCTAAGTGGGGCATAAAAATGAAGTCGGTGATTGTAAAATATTATTATCTTTCATCAATCACACGGAAAGAATGTTGGGTAATTTCCCTTGTACTTTTTTCACAGCAGGACCATTTATAAAAAGTTATTCAATCTTAACTTAAATTCATAGCATCATAGATCAATGTATGTCTTTTGTAAAGTTCAAACAATAATATAGCTAATTTTTAAACATATCATCAAATTGTAAACGCCTGAAGAAAGCCAGAAACACAGAGTAAGGCAAATTTTAAGTATTTATCCCCAAAACGTATAAGAAGGACACTCTTAACCAAAACAAAAGGGGATAGTCTTAAAGGGGCATTAGCTGTCAAATTCATGATCACCGATTTGACCCAAATTCTCATATGTGAATTATAACATACTAAAAATGAAATCCAAGTTATACAAGTCTAAAACAAACACTTTACAATACATGGGCTCAATAACATGTATCAGGATTTCGTGTGTATTTTAGTTTAGACGCCATCTACTTAACCATGGAGGTGACCTCCGAAGACTGCCGATGGTCATATAACCCGATGTAGACATAAATATAGATATAAATAGACAGCGGACTCGTGCAATAAAATTTTTCTAGGTCTGTTTGATTTCATAATATAGGTTACAAATATATTTTAATCATCGTGTTTACCTGTATAAGAATGAGTTTTTGTGGATCGAATCAGTCAATCAAATGGTTTACCCTTTTTTCACTTTCAATGTTGACATTCTTTTCCTTTTAATAACTGAACACGCCTAATTCATGCGTAGCCCAACTCTAACTAAGGGGTTAAATTGAAGGTCACATGAATACGGCTTGAATGAGTTCGAATTATTCACTTGCAAGTGAATAATTCATCAGCGATGTTTCTTTGCTTATTTTGACAAAAATGAACCAAACTGGCTGCTTAAAAGCGAATTATTATTTCACTATTTCACTTTCATTAAAGATTGAACAAAAAAAAAATCATATTTTAATTTCTTTTTTATCTCGGAGCTAATACCCCTTTAAATAATTCATTTTCTTTGGGGAATTTGACAAAAAATGTAAAATTACCATTTTTTTTCTTCATCAAATCACCTTCAACAGCAGCATGTAGCGCCTAATTAAAGGTTGATGATATGGAAATATGTTGAATTGTTGAAACATGTTTAAAGTTAATGAAATTGACTTTTTTGTATAGAATAAGACAATAGATACCAAATGACGTAGCAGTTAAAATTTATTTTCTATTAATATTTGATTATTTTTTTATATCATAAAGTTTATGATCAGAAGCCAAAAAAAAAAAACAACATAATTTTAAAAGAAAAAAATTATGAATTGTTTTCATACATTTGATGATGTTAAGATAATTTTATGAACCTTTTCTCCAGTTTTACGTGCATTTTATATGGATAATTTAACTTTTTTAGAATAACTCATCCAATTATATTGGAGAAAATATAAGTTAAAAATGTATTATTTTTTAATTTTTAGTTAAAATCGTAAGCAATCAAAAATAAATCTAACATGGTTCATTTACTGTAAAATAACTTTAAATTTTAATTCCAGAACGTATAGGTATTGGAGCAGATTTAAAAGTAGAAATACACTATCTTTATAAGGTATGTTTTTCATTATTTAATTTTAATTAATAATCGCTTTTTGTTTCAATTGAAATAAACGTGAAAGACAAAGAGGCAATGAACGTGTTACCACGAAACTAGCAAAGGGGAAAAGTTTGCTGTGACAATTGATATAAGACCGGTTTGTCATGCTTCACAAGACGAATATCGATGGCCATGTTAGAGATATTTAATATAAACTAAATGAGCATATAGTAGGTACTTTTCATCAATCGATGTTTTGTCCATTTGCTTGATAGCTTTTAATTTCTTTAATTTATATTATGTATTTTTAATATTAAAGAAGAAGATGTGGTATGATTGCCTATGGACAACTTTCCACCAGAGACCAAATGACGTAGAAGGTAACAACTATAGGTCACCATACGGCCTTCAACAATGAAGAAAACTGACACCACATAGTAATCTATGAAAGGTCCCGAAATGACAAATGTAAAAGGATTTGAAGGAGAAGACTAACGGCCTGATTTATATACAAAACAATAAACGAAAAACAAATATGATATAAAGCAACAAAAGGCAATTATTGAATTACAGTTCTTGACTTGGCATAGGCACAAACAAACAGAATGTGGCGTGTTTAACATATTTGCTGGCGGCAAACCCTCCACCTAACCTGGAACAGTGGTGATACAGTACAACATAACTATAAAAATCAGTTGAAAAGGACTTAATTCGTAAGATCGATACAAAGCACAAAAAACTAACAAAAGCAAAAAAGACACAAAGTACAGATCTGAGAGTACTTGCAGTTACTGAAAGCTGGTATAAAGCCCATAACAATTAATAAAAAAAATCATGAATCTAAGACTAAAATGTCAATCAGTACAATTCCAACATCCAATGGATTGGTGCAAAAATGTCATTAACAATCAGAGAAGATCAATATTTATACCGATAAAACAATAGTTAAGGATCTAATTACAGTGTTGAATTTGTAACCTTTTAGAGTTAGTTTATTTAAAGGATCTGTAAGGTTGCCCGGATCTTACCTAAATTTACGTGCTCGGTAAACAACATTATCGTAAAAATTTTATGTTCTATCCCGTTTGTAATAAGTTGTAATAAGGTACAGCCAAACTTCCAAACCAAATATGTTCTATTCCGTTTGTAATAAGTTGTAATAAGGTACAGCCAAACTTCCAAACCAAATATTTGTATTTATGAAAGAACTTGGTTAATTTTTTAAGTAATTTATGGTAACGAAATGCTTGACTTGATAATTTACCAGTAATACATAGATTACATTCTTTGAAATAAAAAACGTTACTACAGACACGGACATAGCGAATGGGTTGGCACATATAAACACCGTAACATGGTGCCAAAGGAACATTACCGTCCATAAGAGGAAATTAAACAAAAGGGAACGAAAAATCATCCGTTTTTTTGTAAATTTTTGTGAAGAGTTTTCTGTGTAAAACTGAAATATATAAATCTAGGAAAGAACAGTTATTGTGTTTATTTTTTATCTACTTAAGGTAAATTTCTTTGGGTAAATTTCGGCAGTATTTAGATAATTTTTCATTATTTAACGAAAAAATATAATCAAGATAACGGTTAGTTTTGTTGTATTTATCCAATAAATGGAATTTAGACGGATTTTAATGTGCTTGGCCTTTAACTGTGATTTTTAACAGTACACTGTACAGGAACAAGTCTTATATTAAAGGGTGCAATTGGCTCCCATATGAATACCTACAAGCTGTTTATAGACTTTATTGCCGAAACGAACATAAATGTTGTCAATGACACTTTTGTGCATCTCTTCCAATGTGTATATCTAGCATATTTACATAAGAGAACAGGCTTTATATGAGTTGCAGCAGACGAATTTGCAATCAGATTTTTAGAACGACCATTTAATTGAATTGGAAAAAGTTTGTTTGCTAATCTGTTTTAATTCCTCTTGGTCTTGAACTATACAATTTAGCATAAGTATTATTGAAAAATAATTATACAGGTCAACTGAGTATATCGTTGCCAAAAGTTATAAGAGTTAAATTCATGAAATCAGATGTGAATATGCTACAGTTTCTCCTGGTTAATGTACATCGATTAGTCTTTGAAGCATGCGCATTGTTGTCAATACTTATTTTCTATACATGTAACTATGTTATTAGTTTAAGAGAAAACAATCATTCCTTCAAATATTATATCAGATAATTACGAGTAACTGTCTTTTGTGTACCAAAACAGACAATTTTCATCGAAATGCACTTGATAGTTTGAATCAAACTCATACACCCTTCGTTATATATATCTCGGACACTTGTATAGTATAGAGGCATAATATCTAACTCGAACATTTCTGGCTTCATTATCGCTACAAATGAATAAATAAATATTTGTAGTCCTACCCGTTTTAACACAAATGACATATTCTATCATTTTGAATTTGGAGCATCTCATGTTTGAAATAAAACTTCCATCATTAAAATAAAACTTTAACAAGACTTCAGTTGGACTCCATTTTAAATATAGAAAAGACTTTACCATTGTATGTATCATTTATTTGAGAAAACAAGTTTTTAGATAATTTAAACCTTTAAATGATGACTTGTTATATTTTTAATAACAATCTTGGCCGTTCCCGATAAACATAACGATTTTAACTTATGAAATCAATTTGAATTTTCGTTTTGTTTTAACATCAATTTATATATAAAATGTACAATGACAAGTCTTCGTAGAATTGAAAAAAAAAGAAAATTTGGTTTACTATGAATAATTGATTATGTTAATCTATAACCTTTAGTGAAAATAGACACTTTACTTGTCCGGATAAAAAAACGGAAACAAAGGAGTATATGAGGCACTCAAGCGTACTCACTTCAAATAACTATATTCTTTATATGATCATAGAATAGAAAATTCATACTACATTGTATTTATAGCCATATTGTCATTCCCTTGTATTTTAACAAAATTCATGTGATGTATGTGGGTGTTTTATAGATACAAAATTCGTGTGATGTATGTGGGTTTTATTGGTACATCTCAGAAGAATACATAACTATTTAACTTAATTTTTGACTCAATGAATCTTAAAGTTGAACAGTTATTTTTAAATCTTTTGTTGCATACGTATAAACGGAGATATATTTACTGATTTTTTAAAAACCATTAGAGAGAGGAGAAGAAAATAAGGTAAACTTAATAGAATTTAAGTTCACTTATACACATATATGTGTTAAAGTTATCTATAAAGTTATATTTTTGTGTGCAACAATCATATTAAAACTCATATGTATATTAACTCGCATGCTCGCATAATAACGAAATCAGAGATCTATATTTTAATTAGATTGTGTATGCATACAACAAAAGTTATTTGGAAAGAGACTAGCGTTGTTGAACTTTCGACTCCAATCATCGGCAGCAAAATTATCTAGACGAGCAAAACATGTTGCCATGTGTTTAAGGATAATTTGTTTAGCAATATGTATTGTATATGGTCCCTCTATGTGTCTTTTGTTTAATATTGTCGTTGGGTCGCCGTCTAATTGACTACCCATATCTCCTTGTATTTATACTTTATTTGCATATCATATAAAATTTGTAATGATACATGATTAATTATTCAAGACCTAGGTAGTGTTGATATACTAATTTATCTGAAGAGGACATTTATATTTTTATTAGGGTTAGCCGGGACAGTTTTGGTTGAATGAACTATAATTTACTTTACATGAAAAGAGATTGATAATATATTCTCTAAAACCAATATAAACAAAGGTACGGAGAAGAACATAAAATATTCGTACATTTAAAGACTATAAGATTCACACATGTCTTAAATTTATACAAGATATAATAAACCAAGCAAAAGAACAGACATGGAATCTGATGTTCAGTAGTTGTCGTTTGTTGATGTGGTTCATAAGTTTTTCTCGTTTCCCATTTTTTATATAGATTAGACCGTTGGTTTTCCCGTTTGAATGGTTTTACACTAGTAATTTTTGGGGCCCTTTGTAGCTTACTATTCGGTGTGAGCCAAGGCTCCGTGTTGACGACCGTACTTTGACCTATAAAGGTTTACTTCTATAAATTTTGACTTGGATGGAGAGTTGTCTCATTGGCACTCATACCATATCTTCTTATATCTATGGACAGTATATTACGCATCGCTAGAAAAATGCAAACATTGTGCCAACGTTGATTATTTGAATCAAATAGACAGGACATACGAAAAACAAATTAAAATTACAATGATTGAACAAATATATCCTCTAACCGAGCTCCTGTTGTCGAATTTCACTACCCTTCATCCCGATCGATATACCTTGAAGATCATATGGCTGTTGTATCAATTGTTAATTTGTTCTCGTACTGAATATGCATGAACTATTTGGCACTGGACGTTAAACAAGCAACAATTCATCAACCTATTTCTTACGTAGAATATATATATATATATATCATATCCTTATGGACCGGCCAAAATGATATCAAAGACAACGACCACTTCTATCGGAAGTGGTTTATATATCCTATTGAATATGCTGTAAACATTGTAAAAACTGTGTTTACCTATCATTTATATACATCTGTTGATATTTATATTTCGTTTCAACCTTTTAAATGTAAATATTTATTCATGAACTATTGTATAAGTAAACATTCATTAGACCGCAGGTATGATCATTCAAAAGGTTAATTGATGATCGTCATTTGCTTTACGGCCCGTGACAATTATTTCATACACATTCAGGACGAGAACAAATTATTAGTAGTAATAACAGAAATAGATAGATTCTGATAAAACGATTATTACTGATTGGTTATTCAATGTGCAGAAAGCGTGATACATTATTTACAGGAGGTTTCGGCTTTTTAAATGTTACCATTCCGACCGGACGTAGCTGCAAATTTGAACATGCTGCACAGCCATACGAACGCCTCACTTTAGCAAGGTTTTACTGAAGGACGGGAAGTACCCAAGGGATGGCCATATTTCTATATTCAGGTCTACCGGCCTGGGGTTATTCAAAAGTTAATAATTACATTACATGTAAATTTCATATGATTCTAGCATTCTCATTATTGGTAGTAACATGTTGATCGTGCATACATTGTGTTTGTATTAAGCGCTTCGATCCTCACTTCATCCAGAAATTCTGTTCAATCATTCGGTAAACGCTAATTTTACAATCCAATAAATGTACCAAATGATGCACTAAAATCTTAGATACCGTGATACATTGGTATAGATTCGCTCCAATTACCGATATTTATCAGACTTATGAATCTTTAGCTCATCTTTTCAAAAGTATCAGTGTAAGCTTTGTCACATTTGACGTTAGACGTCCGCTAAGAAATTATTCTCATCTAAAACTACTTGACCTACTAGAACAAACCTTAGCCCTAATCATCCTTAGAATATCTAGTTTTAAAATTCCACCTTCCAATCAACAAGCTGATCAACAACCTTAAATCACGATGTTACCAATTTTTGTTTTTTTTGTCGGATGTTGTCTTGTTAACTAGAATATATATAGTGAAACTTAAAATAGCTAAATAAACTGCAAGAAAAATCTCCAAGTAAAAAAGAGAAGGAAGATATTAAGGAGACATTCGCAACTCATAAGTAGAAGAAAAACTGACAACACCGTGGCAAAAAAAACGAAAAACGTCGAAACGATAAACAATTTCCAAAACAATACATATGTAAACAAAAGAATGAGCAACAGGTTCCCCACCAACAACTGGGGATGTTCTCATGTGCTTCGACAGGTTAAGTAGATCCTGCTCCTCTAGTGGCACCCTCCAAGTTCCTCATGGATAGTACAAATTTGATGAGAAGAGGCATTTGGTGTGATTATAATCGAGGAACAGAGGACTAGATTGTGATTACGACAATTGGAACATATCCGTGGTCATCTATTACACCGATATTCCATAACGGTAAAATAAACCTCGTGATCAAGTCATTGAAAATTTCGAAGGGCTGACTTCCTTCAACTTTACCACTTGGAATCCTTGGTTTAACAGCTTCTTTGTAAGCAGTTAAAGTAACCCACAAGCTCTTGAATATCGTATCAACTGGTAGATATATTCTCCATATGCAGGCGCTATTGGAATGTTGCTACATAGAAATGGAAAGTTCACGATTGGGAAGCTGAAATCATCCCTTTTGTCGCACAGTTTTATTCTTTACCGATCTTCATTTTCAATTTCTAGATGTAAGTAAAGATATGAGGCAGATTTAATTGTATCTGTAGAATCCATTATTGTAAGTTAGATGCGTTAAACATAGTCACCAAACTTTTATATTATTAAGCGAGCGGACATAATATTTATAGCTGAACGTAAATTTGAAGGATTATGATCATTCTTCCTATAAGCTCCTATATGAAGTCTGCCTCATATGAATAAAAGAACAAGTGGACAAGAAGGGGAGCACAGTTTGTTTCCATAGGAATAACGATTGTTTGTTGACAAAAAACGTCCTCCAAACGTATCAAATATGTTGTCAATAATATCAAGCATCTTAATAATATCATTTTCAGAGAAAAGTTTGTTTGAATCAACGTGTGCTTTTTTTTTTTACAAAGTACCTTTGATTCTTCCCTAAACCAAGATAGTTGTATCTACGTTGGCCATTAATTTTAATGAAACAAAGTTAAACTCGTTCTTTCAATTAGTCGTCTAGTTTAGAATGGGAAATGATATTACAAAAATTACAAGAGGAAAGAGATAGATTGTATGTACTCTTACTGATCTTTGGAAATGTTTTTATTATCTTCATCTGATTCACACCGTTTGTATAATCAAGAACAAAATGTTCGGCTAGTATAATATTAAACGTGAAAACTGAGAAAAAAAATCTTTGTTAGGTCGTTTAGTATAAGTTTATGTGAAGATGTTCTCATACTGCTTTGTTCATGATGTTGTTAGTCCTTCTTTGTATATGAAGCCTTTTGTCTTCTTGAGAATTATAGGATTATTTATGTCTTGTCCATAACAGAAAAGCAGCTTGTCAATAATGTTTTATATTTTGTAATTGTTGAGGAAGTGATGTATTACATATCACAAATTTACAACTATCATAATTATTTTCGTTGACAGACACCTGTGTTATCTTGGAATGACGATGAAGAGTACATTGGTATTTTTCATTATATCTTTAGTATCGGTTTCTTATGCAGGTATGTAAAGTAATAGTACAAGACTCCGAACTCAATCACATGTTTAGATTGTATTTTTTATTTTCATTTTACAGAACGTTATTCAAATTGTTTTGAGTTGTTTCTGATAAATTTCATGTCTGTTAAACTTTTACTAAAACTCCTTATCGATCGCGACTCTTGGATCCTTTGAATAGGATCTTGCCAATTTTAGGACAGTGTTTAAAATGTTAAAATACGTCTGTCTTCGGAATATTTTGAAATATTCGTAATGATATGTATCAAATCAAATGATGCACATCTACTACTTATTTATAAATAAATATTAAAAAAATAATAAGAAAAATGAAACAACTATCCGTCAAAGACCAAAAGAACGATGATGTTTACAGCTACAGGCAAAGTTGACCTTATACAATGTAGGTATATTTGGTTATTCTGTTTATGTCCTTTTTGGCCGTATAGCTCCTAACGTTGTAACGTATTTACGTATCGCTGGTTTTCAAATGTTTAGGTTTTAGCGTTATCAAGAGTAGCACTTCGGACGAACGAAACTTTATCAAGTGTTTATTTCGTTCACTATCATTGGGTCGATAACGCTCCTGGTGGACGGATAGTCCTGAGTGTAGCATCAGCTCAATAGTCAGAGCTTCGATGCTTACATGATTTATAACTTATTGTTATCTAACATTCCCCGTTCATAAATTATTAATAAATTTAGGTTTTAACTCCCTCCGGCAATGTTGATCTTTAATGTATTTGTTTATTCTGTTTAGGTCCTTTTTTCAGTCATATAGCTCCTAACGTTGCAGCGTATATAAACATCCCTGGCTTTCATATGTTTGAGCGTTCTTGATGAAGGTAAATCCAGAAACGTGTTTCGGACACACGAATATTTATGAAGTGTTTGATAACACATGGAAAAGTGGCATTCGTTGAACACAAAAATACCTATATACTTTTATACAGACTTTTTAAAACTCATGTATGTAAATTTAAAAACAAGAAGATCTGGTTTGATTGCCAATGAGAAAACTGCAAACTAAACACGTTTTCTTATTAAAAGTCAAACATGCACCGTACAGTGACCTACAGTTACTAACTTTTATGTCATTTGGTCACAGGTTGAAAGTTGTCTCATTGGCAATCATACCACATCGCGTTATTTTTATACTTTTGTTATGTTTTACATTCGTATAATGGTCGTGTATTAAACGTACTTTGAATTTGAATATGAACTCTTCAAAGACACCATTCTCACAATGTAGTATGTACGCCCTACTTGCGTTTGGTAAACATTAGACTCAGCAGTGGCGGATCCCAGATTTGAGGGGAGGGATGCAACCCTAAAAATGTTGCGGAGTGGAGCGAAGATAAATTTTCTCTGACGTTTTATATGTCAACAATTGGTATTTTTTCCCAATTTTAAGATGGCGCAGCGGGCTCAATGAATTTGTTCCGGAGTTTCATTAGACACAGTCTTCTGTAAACTTCGTTTAAGAATGTCTGCAATATTATACATGAACCAGTGTATATATTTAAGATTTTTACTATTGCACTAATATTTACTCACCCAGATTTGTCAATATAACGGAACTATTAACAACTGTAATACAAATGGTAGGTTTAGCTAGTTATAAAATCAGGACCACTGCGGAAAATGCCTTATCAAGTCAGAAACATGACAGTTCTTTTCCATTCGTTCCGTTGGTTGATAAAGTCTAACGTTTGATTTTGACCGTTTTATGGACTTCCCACTTTTTGAATTTACCATTTAATTCGGTATTTTTCGTTATACTTTTTTTACATTTACATGTTTCTTACAGAAAATCTATGTTGCTCTTACCCGTGTCAAAATGGTGGAGTTTGCCTTACAAAGGGATTCAATGATTATGAGTGTGATTGTACAAACACTGACTTTTATGGAAGATATTGTGAAGTTTGTAAGTAATGACTGACTAATTACCCTTTGATATGAATTTGGTAAAATATCAGTAATAAGAAAATATCAAACATTAAATATGCCACTGGACATTAGGCAAACAACATTAAAAATATAAACAAACATTCAATACAAAAGGGGCAATCAGCTTACCATAGTATTCCAAAGAGTGTCACTGAAAAAAACGCATAAGGGATACAAAAAAGACTTAATTATTCGTTGATATACTGGGAAGTATGGTAACAGTAGGACTGATAAACAAATAGAAACAATATAAATTTAATAGGTAGTTGGGAGTGGATAGATCTATGTTTTATCTTCATTTCTAATTTTAAACATGCAATGTAACATGTTAAATAAACAAAATTGTATAACAGAGTGCTTAATCAGTACATTAACGGAGAAAACCAAATGAGATATTTACTTAATTTTAGATAAGAAGCATGTCGCATGCATGTTAATTTAAATAGTCTTTTATCTCTCGACATAAACTTGTGAACTGGCATGTAGGTGTATCACTTTATTATGTCATTGTAGAAGTGGGCGCGCCATTGTCATGATTGTTACATAATTTAAAATGATGAAATATTAGTAAACATATATGATATACATATAGCAACACAAAGATACGAAAACTAAAAGAAATCTAGAGACCAATAATAGACAGGTGACTATATAACATATTAAGTTCAACATCGCCTCGAGTTCAAAAAGGTTGTAAATAAATTTAATAGAGACTATATCATAGATCTGGCATGAAAATGGAACCCATATGACACAAATGTTAAGATATGCCAACAGATCGACAAATACTGACGAGACCTTGTATTATCTTGGCTGACATTTGACCTTTATGTACCTCAAGGTCAAATTATTCATTTTCGAATATATACATTCATAGATGTATCCGCACCAAAAGTTGCGATCTTAAGACAACAGATATGTCTTTCATCTTAGAACGTTATCTTATTATGATATTTGTCATGTTGATGTATCATCCTACGATGATGTAATTGAACTCATCATAAATACCAGGCTTAAAATAGTGTACGCCAGACGCGCGTTTCCTCTATAAAAGAATCATCAGTGACGCTCGAATCAAAATCGGTTAGAAAGGCCAAATAAAGTACGAAGTTGAAGAGCATTGAGGACCCGAAATTCAGAAAGGTTTTGCCAAATACAGCTAAGATATGATCGTATCAATTATAATCCATGTTAACACAGAAGTGTGCTGATTACTTGGCTAGCTGGTGAAACACTCGTATTGAGTTTTATCTGGATTTGCATTTGACCTCGGATCAAATTAGTTACCTTTTTACATGCATATGTATCTGGGTAGAACTTTGTTATTTTTTCACAGTTACTTATTTTTAGAAACTGAATAGAGCACTAGACGACGATATGTTGTGCACTATCTTCACTGACAAATAAGTTGGACGTCTGACAAGTATTTTCATAAAGATTTTAAACGTATCTTTGACACGTCTCAAGATATAATATTTGGCATGGTACATGTATGGAAAATACTGCAAGATCTAATTGTAATTATTTAAAAAATGTGTGTGTCCGCCGCAACTTAAAAATTGTTTGACTTAGATATCTAACATGCGAGTGTATCACCATTTCATCAGAATGTTGCATAGGAAAAAATGATAAACTGATGACCTGTGACATATGTCTTCAAATATATTTTTTAACAAGTAAACGTGATCGGATCAATTCTTGTTGCTAGACACGAACATACACATCACACATTAAACTCAAAAGGGGATACTCGAATTTTAATTGACTCAAGGCAAATTACAGTTATTATAACATTAATATATTTGAAAATAGAAATTGTAAATTTCATTGATTGCATCAAACATAAAACCCAGAGCAATAAGAATCTCATGAAAGGAAGTTTTACCATCACCAATTGGTTTATCTATACAATGTGTCTGTGTCTAAACTAACTAATGACATTTTTACCACGTCTTACAGGGGGCGCTTATTCGCTCCGCTCGAAGAAAATTTAAGTTTGCGTCCCCCTAACCTAATCCTGGATCCGCCCCTGTCTAAGATTGTGGTTTAACATCTATGTCGTCTGTCTGCTAAGTACCGAACGTAACCTATTCCTGAATATGACTGTTATACCGAGTGTGAATTTGCATTGCTATACGACGTGTCTCGGTATTTTGTACATCCAACATTCATGTGTTTATTTTTTATGTTTCTGTTATGGTTTCTGTAGGATAATGTGTTATGTCTTATCGTTTGTAGTCCAAATTGAAATAAAATTGCCTTTAAATACCATCATTGTCATGAAAATTGTTTGGACTGGTATTGTGAAAATAAGTGTATAAAGTTCGAGATTGCATGTTCGTTACGTAAGTGCGTCACTGTTTTTGATGTCCTGTGGTGTCTGTCGTTTATGGAAGGTGTTCGTTGTTGTTCTGCGGTTTGCATGTTTTGTCGACTTTTATATTATTTGTTTGTGCGTTTCTCTGTGATGAGTGTTCTTGTGTGTGTTTGTGCTGTACGTCTGTCACGTAGTGGTGTCATTTTAGCGATATTTTTTAACATTGTCATAAAAGCGGGAGGTTAGGCTAGCCATAAAACCAGGTTCAACCCACCACTTTTTCTTTAAATTCCTGTATCAAGTCAGGGATGTGGCAGTTGTTATCAAATAGTTCGTTTCTATGTATGTTGGCGTTTGTTTTTGTTGCACTTCAGTGTTCCTATTGTTCCTTTTTTTCCTCTTATAGTTGATGTGTTTCCCTCGTTTTCAGTTTGTAACCCGGATTTGTTTTCTCTCAATCGATTTATGACTTTTGAACACCGGTATACTACTGTTGCCTTTATTTATGATTTACAGCATTTGTAGAAGTATGCACAATCCAGAATACTTTTGTATATTTGTTTTATTACAGAAGTGTTTGTTATTGAAATTGACCGATGTTCAAAACTAGACACCAATGTTGAAAATTTTTAAACCAAAAGATAAATAAAAAATATAAGTAAGAGGTCTGAGGTTCAATTTTATTTTCATTGAAAACAATGCTTTACTCATAACATGTATGTAGTTTTTTTACACAGGAGATACATTTTTATGGGATCATATTCCCTGTCAGTGTTTAATATCCCTTAAGCAGTCAAACGAAGGATATATTGGGCACTGACATGGAATATGAGTCTATATCCCTGTGAAGCCCAAATAACAATTATATTATACTGGAATGTCCTGATTTCAACATTTATTACTATCGATATTCGTTTTTCTTCACAGGTGATACTGGTTAAAATACCCGGCAAAGTACCCAATCAAATTGTAGTATTAGCCAGGATATTTCACTCCAATATACTATAAGCTGATAAAACATAATATATTTACTCGTTTTTGTCTAAATATATTAAGGAACAGCATCGTGGTTACTAAGCAAATTGTATACGCGGGAGCACAAAATGAAATGACCAGCGCACAGTACTCGCTCTTCCTCTTTGTAAATACACTTGAAGCTTTACTCTACAATTTCATTTCTGAGTACAGGCAACCGCATATAATTTTGTTAACTGATTTGTAGTTTAATATGTTACCACTAGCCATGTGACTCCTGGAATTCAGTATCAAAGTTACTAAAACATTGAGGTTCATTGTATAATATAACAGGACATTTGTCAGATACAGTTCCGTAACTTGTCTCAAGAATCCTTTCTCTATTTAGTTTTGTTTGTTTATCTTTTTTTCTTACTCTTCTTAATTGTTGTTAGATATACAGCAATTTTTTGAAATTTATTATTATGCTTAAGGAGTCCCATAACAAGACTGTAAGTGCATATTTGTAATATATGTATCTTCATTTTTGTTGCAGGGTAGTTACTTAATGTAAAAGTATTGATCAAAATATTGTATTGATCATTACTATGTTTAAGTGTCCAAAAAGGGTTTTAAATTTGGTTTTGCGGGGTTTCCATTTTGGTGAAAAAAATGTAAAACTTTTAAAGGGGATTTCACGGGTTAATGTCTTCGTATTGTCATGTGAATTCCACTCAGTTGGTTAACGTTTACACCAGAATTGTGAAAAGACAACATTGGCTTTTGCAGTTTATCATTCTTTCAAATGGAATAGGTAGATGACGGTT
Source organism: Mytilus californianus (assembly GCF_021869535.1). NCBI lineage: Eukaryota > Metazoa > Mollusca > Bivalvia > Mytilida > Mytilidae > Mytilus > Mytilus californianus. The sequence goes on along the minus strand of NW_026262679.1, from coordinate 20,667,394 downwards.
TAAGGTGTTCAGTTGGTTTTAAGTTAGTCCGATATTTCGGACTACTGTTGGGTGGGAGCTGTCCAATCGGTAGTCTCAGATGAGTAATTAACGTTCTTAGTAACATTACTATTTTCAATTGCTACTTTTAGTTTAAGATGAATTTAAAAACTTAAATGATAAATCTTACTTAGTTCACCATTTATTTCATATCAATGATGTAGGGAAAATAATGTATGTTTTCAAAAACGAAGTGAAACAGGAACATTAGGGCTAATGGATACCACGAGCATGGTTAGCAAGGACTGTTATTTCTTCAGGGTGAAGCGATATCTGTGTGTTGTTAGATTTAAACTCTTATTTTCAGCTACCTTTTCAAAAAGAATAAAGTTATGGTTGAAGCCCTCGCCGTCAACATTACACAATCTGTTGGTAGGGAATAAATGGTTCTGGAATATTGTCAATAGTATACCTTTCATGAGGAAGTTCATCATGAAGAGAGTTTATACCAGTAAGTTAATTATATAAATGGTTGTGGAATTTCATCAATAGTATACATTTATTAATGAACTGTATCAAGAAGACAGTTTACACCAAAATGTTTATTACCAGCCTTATAATTTGATTCAGACTAGGTCTATGATAATCTATATTTATCTTTTCTATCTACCGATAACTTCTACAGAAACACATGTAAGAACATTTGTTCCAAATATCAATGTTTTATTAAAGGCAAATTTGTATCTTTGATTTTATATTTGAATCAAATGATTCTTTAGGTTTCCAGTAACAAATCATGGACTTTATGATATCTATATAAGGGTCGTCTTGTTTATTGTAATTCTCTTAAACCGCTTATTACATTCTACGACACTATAGAGACTCTTCAGAACCTAACTAACATTGTGCAAATTTGCATTTCAGTAAGAGCAGACATAATTGATAGTCCTCCTACATATGACAACGAACATTCGTACATCACCCTTGATGCAAATTACAACCTATCATTTTTTACAAGGACATTACCACCAGTCCCCATTGAGTGCCCAACCCCAATGGGCGTGGCAGGAAAGACAAAATTACCAGATATTGATGAACTGGTTCAAAAATTATTTGTCCGGGAGAAGTTTAAGCCAGAACCAAGAGGAACAAGTGCTTTGTTTAGCTTCTTTGCTCAACACTTCACGCATCAGTTTTTTAAAACCGATATCAAACGTGGACCACAGTACCAATGGGGAGGTCATGGGGTAATTATAGTTTTTAAGTTTGCATTACAATTTATTATTACTTGCAGATGCCTCTGTTTTTATTATTTCTTTCACACCCTCTTATCAATATCACAAGTGACAACTGTTTTGAAGATGGACAAAAGGGATACATGTATGAATTAAAAATCTTTTTTTATTTTTGTAGAGTTTTCTATTTCAACCAAACCATTTTTTTCCAAGTCGAAGCAGAATATGTTTTGCTAATGCTCAGATAGTTAGAGTTGTGTGTATTTGTATGAAATCAGTAGCAGTAAATAGATAATGGTTTAAATACATTCACATGCATTATGTATATTTATTAAAGTAGCAATGCTTCATTTTTGATTGACAACATATATGTTACGTTTGGAGGACGTGTTTTTTAAACTAACATCGGTATTCCCATGGGAATCAACTGTGCCCCACTTCTTGCCGACTTGTTCCTTTATTCATATGAGGCAGACTTCATACAGGCGCTTCTCAGGAAGAATGAAAAGCAGTTTGCATTAACATTCAACTTCATGTCGCTATATAGATGGTGTCATCTCACTAATTAATTCACAGTTTGGCACATATCACCAAGGATATTTTCCAATTGTCGATAGCACAATCTCGTCCTCTTTTTCATGATTATGACATCACCGAAATGTGTATTTGCTTTAAGCAACATGGCGGATGCCACTGGTGGAGCAGAATCTGTTTACCTCGAGATAAGCCCCAGTTTCTGGTGGGGTCCGTTTTGCTCAGTCTTTATTGTAGCTCATCGGGGCCCGAAGGGCCCCATGTTAGCTTATGCCATCACTTGGCGTCTGTCGTCGTCATCGTCTGTCGTCGTAAACTATTTCAAAAATCTTCTCCTCTGAAACTACTGGGCCAAATACCTTCAAACTTTAACTAAATGTTCCTTAGGGTATCTAGTTTATAAATTGTATCCGAAGTTTTGATCCATCGACAAACATGGCCGCCATGGCTAAAAATAGAACATAGGGGTCAAATGCAGTTTTTGGCTTATATCTCAAAAACTAAAGCTTTTAGAGCAAATGTGACATGGGGTAAAATTGTTCAATTGATCAAGATCTATCAGCTCTGAAATTTTCAGACGAATCGAACAACTCATTGTTGGGTTGCTGCCACCGAATTGGTAGTTATAACAAAATTTTGCAGTTTTTTGTTATTATTTTGAATATTATTATAGATATATATAAACTGTAAGCAGCAATAATGTTCAGCAAAGTAAGATCTACAAAAAAGTTAATATGACCATAATTGTCAATTGACCCCTTAAGGAGTTATTGTCCTTTAAAGACAATTTTACACAATTTTTTTATCAAGTTTGCTAACATTTAAAAAAACTTCTCCTCTGAAACTACTGGGCCAATTACCTTCTAACTTTAACTAAATTTTCCTTAGGGTATCTTGTTTATAAAGTTTATCCGAAGTTTGTATCCATCGACAAACATGGCCGCCATGGCTAAAAATAGAACATAAGGGTCAAATGCAGTTTTTGGCTTATATCTCAAAAACTAAATCTTTTAGAGCAAATGTGACAGGGGTTAAATTGTTTAATTGGTCAAGATCTATCTGCCCTGAAATTTTCAGACGAATCGAACAACCCATTGTTGGGTTGATGCCACCGAATTGGTAGTTTTAACAAAATTTTGCAGTTTTTTTGTTATTATTTTGAATATTATTATAGATATATATAAACTGTAAGCAGCAATAATGTTCAACAAAGTAAGATCTACAAAAAAAATAACATGACCAAAATTTTCAATTGACCCCTTAAGGAGTTATTGCCTTTTAAAGACAATTTTACACAATTTGTTCATCAAGTTTGCTAACATTTAAAAATCTTCTCCTCTGAAATACAGGTGAGCGATTCAGGCTCTTGAGAGACTCTTGTTTTCTATGTAGTGTTTGTCTTTTCCTCTTCTTTCTCGTTTTGATGGTATTGACAGTTTCTCGTCGACTTTATATGAGGGTTGAAATTCCATTTGAACTTTTCCGCCTCTTTCGTATAACACATGGAATTTGTAATTTGTTTGGTCAAAAAGTTTCTTTGAAACTTTGTCTGCTTTACAGGTTGATATGACACATGTGTACGGCAAAGACAAACACGATGAACATCTACTCAGATCTTTTAAAGATGGAAAATTAAAATTCCAAGTACGTATATCTATTGATATCACTATTATGAAAATGAAGATATCAAATTCATAAAAATGAAGATATCAAATTCATAAAAATAAAGATATCTTAATAAAAAAAATTACGATATCTTATTTGTATAAATTAATATATCAAATTCATAAAAAAGAAGATATCAAATTCATAAAAATAAAGATATCTTAATAAAAAAAATGAAGATATCTTATTTGTATAAATTAAGATATCTTTATCATAAAATGCAGATACATTAATCATAAAAATGAAAGATATCTTATTCATAAAAAGGAGATACCTTATTCATAAAAATGAAGATATCAAATTCATTAAAATGAAAATGTCTTATAACTTAAATGAAAATATTAAATTCATAAATATGAAGATATCTTATATATAGAAATGAAAATATCTTATTAATAGAAATGAAGATAAAAAATTCAAAAAAAATGAAGATATCAAATTCATAGAAATGAAGATATCTTATTAATTAAATTGAAGATATCAAATTCATAAAAATTAAGATATCAAATTCGTAAAAATTAAGATATCAAATTCATAAAAATTAAGATATCAAATTCGTAAAAATTAAGATATCAAATTTCATTAAAATGAAGATATGAAATTCACAAAAAGGATGGAAAGAATCAATATAATTCATATTCAACGGTTATAAATGTGATATGCTAGGATGTTTAGTCATTCTGATATTAAATCCAATTTTTTTTTTTAAATCAGTTATTACTCATTTATAGATTTCTTGATTAAAAGAGATCTGTTTAAAAGGATATACAATTTGTAAAAAAAAAATTTCAAACATTGTAAGATTAATCAAATTATGTCATTATTTTTATTCGTTTTGTATTTACTGGGGATGGATAAAAAATTACTTACACTTATACCTACCCAAATAAAATTCATAATTTTAAAAATTTAACAAAATTATGAAATTTAAAAAAAAAACCAAAACGATAAAACAGCTGCATAAAGAACTTGTGCCTTTCATTTAGTACAATTAAAGTGTTTTTATTTGTTAAAGATTATCATGTAAATACCGAAATCGCCAAACTTGTTCTGAATTGCAGACTATAAATAATGAAGACTGGCCACCATTAAATAAGGATGTCGGGGTGGAAATGAAATACATCATGCCAGTCAAAGAAGACAGCAACTTTGCCCTTGGTCACTCATTTTTTGGTAATCTTCCTGGACTTTTTATGTATGCTACAATTTGGATGAGAGAACATAATCGTGTGTGTGATGTTATGAAGAAGGAACATCCAGATTGGGAAGATGAGAGACTCTTTCAGACAGGAAAAATGATATTATTGGGTAAGAAAGTACTATGATTAGAACATTTCTTCATGTTAACTTATTTTCACAGGTCTGATAGTCATAGAATAGTTGCATGTCTCAATTTTTTGGGGCAGTGTTATAATTATATGATATGAAACCTGTTTGTCTGACAACATGCTAACCAGGATCGTCATGAAATGTGACTTTAAGAAGTAATAAGAAAAATGTTAATTGTCAGGAATATTACTTGGTCTTGGATACAAAAAGTATACTTTTTTCTATACATGATAATTATCTTATTTTTTTTATTATCTATATTCTACTAAAAATACAAAAACAAAAATGTTTGGGCCAATGCGGATTTTTAAGTTATTATTTTATAAATGATGTTATACAGGTGGTTGCAGACTGACCAAAAGTATAAGAAAGGGTTTAACATCAAGAATTCGTTATTAGGAAACACAAGACAGAACAAATATAAAAGGATGAAATAAATTCTATGAGAAAAATATATCTCGTGACACTGGTTGTTCAATGCTGTGAAAAAGGAAGCAGGATAACAAGGGGGCAAAAAAATATACGTCGAGGGAAGAAAATAAATCGTGACCAAAAATAAAAGACGAAAACACAAACATTAATTCACAAAACACTGCACAAAAACTAACGATTGAGCAACACGTATGCTAACAAAAACCTTGGAGAATTCATGTGCTCCGGAAATGTCAACCTGCTCTTCTAATGTCGCTCGTCGCATTCCATGATAAATCATAAATGCACACAGCGCATGGGGTTATGGTTAAAAAAATGAAACATATACCCTTGGTGACACACATATTTCTTTACGGCCTACCAAGTCACGATGGTGTCCTTAAAACTTTTGAAATCAACGTTTACCTTTAGCAGCGTGTCCACTATCACGTTAATCCTGATAGATAACACATTTAAAGGCTTGTAAAAAATGTATCAACAGACATTTGGACCCATATGAAAGACAAGTGATGTTTAAATGTTTCTCGCAAATATAGAAGTTTGCTGAAGCAAGGTATGTACCACCTTTGATAATTATTTAGTATGACGATAAATTTTCACTTATGTACTCGTACTATGAACAACAAATTTATTTCGTAAAAAATGTTTCTGTACTAACAACAAAATTATAATATTTAAATTTACCTGCGTACGTTACTTTATTTTAACGCCATTTTGTCCTAGGTTAAAGTTGTCTTTTTGACATGGATACATATTTTTTATTTATATTGGTCATAGATCAAACTTATTTTTTCAGTGTATATTTACTTGTATTGTGTATGTTTTTTGATGGAGTTAAGCCATTTCAATTGATATTTTATTGTGTGTCATTTTATGTTGTAATGTTACACTACTGTTTCAGGTTATGGTGAAGGTTGGCGCCTGTTAAAACTTTTAAACCCGCAGCATTTTTATGCACCCGTCCTAAGTCAGGAGCCTTTTGATCAGTTGTTGTCGTTTCTTGGTGTGGTTTATAAGTGTTTCTCGTTTCTCGTTTTTTATATAGATTAAACCGTTGGTTTTCCTATTTGAATTGTTTCACACTAGTCATTTTGGGGCCCTTTATACTTGCTGTTCGGTGTGAGCCAAGGCTCCATGTTGAAGGCCGTACTTTGACCTATAATTGTTTACTTTTTACACATTGTGACTTGGATGGATAGTTGTCTCATTGGCACTCATACCACATCTTCTTATATATATACATATATAATATATTTTTGTTTTATTTATAGGGGCGACAATCAGAATAGTGGTTGAGGAATATATACAACAGTTGAGTAATTACAACTTCAAACTTCTGTTCGATCCTACCTTGTTATTTGGCGAACCGTTTCAGTACCAGAACCGTGTTGCATTGGAATTTAATCATTTGTATCATTGGCATCCATTGATGCCAGATGAATTTAATATTGGAGGGACAAATTATACTATAAAGGACTTTTTGGTCAATCCAAGGATTGTTATAAAACATGGAATGGCTACCTTTGTGGACTCATTGTCGAAACAAAATGCTGGATCTGTAAGTATGATTTTATCATAAATACGTATCATGTGCACGGATAAAAGTATCAAACACGTGCCTTTCGCCGAAACAGGAACCATACTTGTTTCTCTACAGTCACTAGGTTTTTACCGTTCATGGTGGTAACATTCTATCCGTAACCAGTGTTTCGACACAGTCGTGATTTAAATGATACAGTTTGTCTGATCATATAGCTCTTAACATTTCTACATACTTATACATCCATGCAGGCTCTCAACTGTTTAAGAAAATTAGTTTAATCGTTCATCCAGGTAAATCCAGAAAGTATCATTTAATGCACGAGAGGACGATACACGGCCACCAATCACAAATGAATAAAACAATTTTTTTTAACAAGTAAAAGGATTTTTTTGGCAAAGTATGTATTGCAGAAATGCTTTACGTGTGTATTCCGTTTTCACGTCCCTTCAAAAGATATATATTGTGTTATTTCCTTATTAATCGTACGGACACTACTGTTTTTATACTGTTTAAGATACAATATTTTGTAACACGGATTTCTCATTCATTAAACATTAATCAAAAACAATAGTAAAGACATGTGTATTCATCTTTTGACGAAATCAGTTGAAAATGGTCTTGCTAAATGGTTGCTTGAATTAAAAGTACAGTTCATTATATTTTTATTGTAGATCACAGTGAAGAATCATGGGAAATACACATTGAATGTTGTAAAGGAATTAATGAAACATGGCCGCACATTACGTCTACAATCTTTTAATAATTATAGAAAACGTTTTAATTTACCACCGCATAAATCATTTCAAGAATTAACAGGTCAGTTCAAAAGTTTATATCTTTTATTTTTATTATTTGTGTCTCTTAATTGTTAGGTTACTCATTATAATACTAAACATTAAGTTAAGTTACAGTTATTTTTTCTTTCAACTATTATAAGAAGTATCAACCAATAATAAAAACTGACCGCCACGAAATAGCACAATAGTGCTGAAAGTGGCATTAAACACCAAGCAATCAATCAATTAAACGAAATATCGACCCATAGAATAAGTATTACCCATTTACATATATTGACGTATATCCACATATCTTTTTTTTTATACACATACACCTAACTTTTGACAAAATTTGAGAGGCTTAGGTCGTGGGTATTACTTTTTTTTAAATATCTCTACTCGCCCTATTTTGTCTAAAATATCATCAAAAGTTATTTAAAATCAAACAAAAGACAATGGCCTTAATCATCTATGTCCAGTTTTTAACTCGTTCAGCAGATTAATAAAGAAGAAGGTATATTGAAAATAGGTTATCTGAAAAACACTGGACTCTTCAATATCGTAATCTGTACAAAGGACATAGTAAAACAGAGGTAAATAATATCGTATCAATAAATGTTTGAAATTGCTGAAAGCAACATAAAAAACTTGTACAATGCCGAAAGTAAATGTGGAACAGAATTCAATATAGAACAGAAAATAATTGAAAGATTCAAATCGTGTATCAAAAACTTTTTTTACAATTAATAATATGTAAAAAAGGATACAAGACGACATAATTTTACACCACCAGTTTAAGTTGACCCTTCTCAATAAGTAAATAAAGCTAGTCTGCTAAGTATAAAAAGAAAAATTTGAGGGACAAGTACCTCACTTATAAATGAAAGTAGATGTGTGGTACATACGTCAATGAGACAGCACCCTAACCAAAATATATTCAGATTGCATGCTATAAAAATAATTAAACCATTAAAAATACATATGAAAACAATGAAAATATTAAGTTCATTGAAATTAGATAAATTAAACTGTAGGTATTGATTTCTATTCATAGGTAATAAAAAGTTAGCCAAAGTATTAGAAAACTTTTATGGAGATATCGATGCTGTTGAGTTTTATGTTGGACTCATAACTGAGAAACGTCGACCCAAAGCTGTATTTGGCGAAACAATAGTTGAAATGGGCGCACCATATTCTCTTAAGGGACTCATGGCCAATCCGATATGTAGTCCTAAGTATTGGAAACCTTCCACTTTCGGAGGAGATGTAGGATGGGAAATAGTTAATACAGCAACGTTACAGAAACTGTTTTGTCAAAATTTGAAAGAAGATTGTCCAGTGGTGTCATTTAAAGTTCCTGATTTTGTAGAACAAGAAAAACATCTCGATGATTGTGAAGGCGACTGCCAACAACATGGAGGTGAATTGTGATACTCATATCATTGTGTGTTTTTATGTTCAACTATGTTTGTATATTTGAATGCATAACGTGTCATTTATTTGCGATTTGAGCAGAGTTCCAAATAACTGCATATAAGCATCAACACTTTATCAGAGTTTCATTGCTTAAATTATTTTGTATATTGTGAATTCGTTTAATTTTCTTCCTGGGGATTTTTTATTTTATTTTAAGAATTGAGTCCCTATTGTTTCTACTATCAAAAGAGAATTTTTCACAAGTATATACTGTCATACAAGAATTCCAGAATTCAAGCTTAGATATTTTGATGGCAAAAATAATGAAGGGTACACAAATTTGTCATGTGGATTACTTTAAAAGGTTCATTGACTACCTGTAAAGATTTAACATTGAAAATTATATATTTGATTTATACAAATAAGAGTTATAATCTGAATTGGAAATAATTGATGTAATTGACACAAATTAGATATTTAATCTGGAATATAACCATGTATGGATTATAAATAGATAAAGAACGTGTGGTAATTACTAAACTGAGTATTACGAAGCATGTTATAAAAGTATTTGTTAATTAAGCGGAACCCAGTAACAGTAGATTAACATGTTTTTTGTATTACTGTATGACTAAATTGTATATCGGTACCAGTCTCAAGTTTTGGACTGTTTTATTATGTTTTGTGTCTCTATGAATATCAAGTCTTCTCGAATGAGTTTGAGCCTGCGTGTCTTTCCTTAAAAGTTCACATTCAAACATTATATACATTGGCCATCTCATTCTATATTCTTTACCTTTCGATGAACAATATAAAATCGGGGCAGAAAGTCCACATTGCTTATGGTGTTTTTGAAGTCAATTCCATCTCAACATCGCCACCAGATTTAATACATTCCTATATTATCACATTTCTATAAACTATTTGATTGGCCTGTATGTAATAACTAAACCGTCTAGCAGTATGGTATATAGGAGGTAGGAACTTAATTGTAAATAAAAAAATGTATAAATATAGTGGCGTGTTTCAATATATGTATATATATAATTTTATTTTATATCGGTATAGTTTTGTAAATTTTCGTTAGACATTGTTCCATTTGTGTTACATTATCTATACATATATTTTTATTTATTTTGATGCATAATAAAGTTTAAAGAACCCCAAATGATATATTATCATTAGTTGACAATATGATGAATTAAAAACACAATATACTTTATTGAATTTTAACAATGATAACAGTCAAATTACTTATGTTCTACCTTTTCATGAGGATAAATAGTGTTTCGATGTTTTGATTGTTCTTTGTGTAACGTGTAGTGGCAAATATTTCATGTGGATATATATAACACCCAACGAAACACACACAAAAAACAACGTAAAACAAAACAAAAGACAACGAGATGTCAACATACGGTCATACATATTAAGGACATTAACAAATTAAACAATAAATCAAATAGGTAGTTACCGCATGTTAGTGGATAGACCGGGTGAATGCGGAAATATATACAGCGACTGGAAAAGGAGAGTGTGTTGGATAAAGTAGCCAAAATATTGCCGACAGCACAGTCAAATAGTTGCCGCGGAAAGGGTTCTAAACATTGTGGAGTGACTTCCTCCTGAACGGGTATTTGAAATTGGTTATTCATGATTCTGCCATAACACACACTTTTGAATTTCAAACGGGGGAAAATACACCATCTTAAATAGGTCGGACTATCTTCCCAGTATTTACATAATATGACATTCCTTACAACCAGTGAAGCATATCGAGTTATCCAAAATTTCGTATTCTAACTGAAATATACCACATAATCTATTGTAGGATTTTTCTCCGTTCTCCTCTTTCAGTTCAAAAAACTTGACCTATGTCAGAATCATTCATTTGCATTTCATGTATAGATTTTGGTGACAAATCAATTATCGGTTTCCTGTGACCGCTTGCTTTGCTAGGCGCATTACGCTTTGGTCATTGTCTATTTTGAAAATCCTCCGAATTAAAGTCCTTCGTAACATTTCACCAATAGCACGGATAATTTGTGAATTTTGAACTTTCGCTGTTGATCATTAAATCGTGTTATCACTATTGCCATTGCAGTTTGTAATCCGATCATTCATATCTTGAATTGTTATACACATAATACCACGATATATTGCACTTCTTACAAAATTCTTTATTATCCACAACTATTCTAGGAAGTGTATCAACATTTCCAACTGTACGACAAAAGAGATAATTTCAGCCAACCAATTGTGAACTTTCCATTTCTATGTAGCAACATTCCAGCAGCGCCTGAATATGTAGTGTATATCTCCTAGTTGATCCTATATTCCAGAGCTTGCATTTCCTATCATGATTTCCTTGACAGAGGGTTGCTGCTTATAAGGAAGCAATTAAACAAGAGTTTCAAGCGGGGAAATTTAAATCATCCCTTCGAACATTTACAGACGCCATCACGAGTTGGTTGATCGTTGTGGAATATATGTTTCACAGATGACGCAGATATGTTCCAATATAGTAACCACAATCCCGTACTCTTTTCCTCGAATGTAACCAACCGAAGTATACTTATCACCGGTGTTGTACTTACATGAGAAACACGATGGGTGTCACATGAGGAGCAGGATCTGTCTACCCTTCCACCTGAGATCTTGCCCGGTTTTTTGGTAGGGTTCATATTATTCAGTCTTTAGTTTTCTATGTTTTGTTTTGAATACTGTTTCTCTTTTGATCGTTTTTCGGGGTTTTTTTTTGCCATGGCACCGACAGTTTGTTCTCGACTTATGAGTTTATCACTTTGAGCTACATTATCTTGCCTGCTATTCATCTGTAAAACTTCACTGCCTGAAAATTCTGCTTCCGGTTAAGTTTTCTCATTCTTGTTCTGATTTAGATTTTCCAAGCAGGTTGGCTGTCTTGGTATAAAATTCAGTAAAAGACAATCTGATGGACAGCAACATTTCTTATTAATTCAAAGTCGCTGGACTATGAACTAGTGAGTAGGGCCTCTAAATGTTAACCAAATTAAGGGCATACGATACAGTAGAGATCCCTCGTTGATTTTTTCTTGAAATTTTGGTAGAAGGTCAATTTCGATGTGTGCTTTTGAAATATGTAAAGAAAAATATACCTTTATGACTTACTTTTTGAGATAATTTGGTTCGAAATTTGCATATCTGAAGGTAAAACCCTGAAATTTCATAAATAAGGACTTTTAAGGAAAGTACCAATACTTTTGACCGAACAGTCATAATTTAACCGGTTTTTTTGTAAAATGTTCCCTTGATCCATGGCATCAGCATGCTGTAACAAGTTAACGGTTGAAATAAATAATTATATCCTAAATTCTTTTAATACAAGTGAAATAAAGAAGTTGAAAATATTTTTGCGTCTACACAGAAGTGCAGAAAAAATCAATCGTTGATTTTTTCTTAAAATTTTGGCGGTGCGTTCTTGAAACAGAATTTGATCGATTGCAAAAGAAAAAACTGGGGGTCCATGTGCTTGTTTTTTCAATAAAAGCAATAAACCTTAATTTTTATTGGCAAACGGGACGTTTGCCAATAAGGCGCAACACTAAATTGGAATAAGTTTTATTCTCAACAACGTCGTGAAATCTTTCCCGCCGTTCACTACTACGTTGTCAATTTCAGTGGTAGAGCCAAGGTGTTTTTTTTAACCTCCTTTCTGCCATAGGGCCGATTTGGCCGATGCAGAAACAGTACCTTTGACTGCCAAGGATCGGCCCAAAGCCGATGTTGTTTTCCGCTGTGACGTTGTTCCTTGACGTCATAGAGAATTTGCAGCGCCCAGCAAAGCCGGCGTGGAAAGAAAAGTTTGTCGTCAAGTACTTTTAGTAAAAATTTGTTATTCGAACACACCTACTCTGTTTTTATGACTCATTAGAAAGGTATTTCACTTGACCCATATATTTCACCTTTTAGTACAGTAATGTTTTTATATAGACAATAATAGTGCATTGACTTGACATATCAACGATATAAGGATGAGGCTTAGAAACAGGGAAATGCGAGGCTCTGCCGAGCTTTTTCCCCGTTTCGGGCCGAATCCTTATATCGTTGATATGTCAAGTCAATGCACTATTATTGTCTTTATACTGCAATCTAAAAAAAAACATTTTCATTTGTTGTTTAATGTGTTAATGTTATTATTTGATTTAAATATTGGGAAACTTCCCCCTTTTATAAAAAGGCCTCATATCATGCAGGCGGGGAAATATACATAACAATGAAATGTACATTGCCTGTTGAAACCCGCAGTCGATGGTGAACGAATTTGTTTGAGAATGAACTAAAATATCAACAATAAGCATAAAACCTAATGATTTATAGTTTGCAAACCAAAAGTATTAACAAGTGAAATATGTTTTTTTTCTAAAAATTGCAAAAGAAATAAGTTTGAGTCGTTGCATACATTGGAAACAAGAACAGGTTGAATAGGTCGTATGAATAATAAATTATAATTTCGGCAATTTCTATTTAAATATTCATGAGGAAAAGTGATATCAGGTCAGTGACTGTATATGACATAGAAATATACGGTCAACGCATTTTGACTGCTCAAATAGAACGAGTGCAGTATAAATTATTTTATCAACCTACAGCCTAAATATATAAATTTGAGAGCGATAAATCAACAAAGCAGACAGCTGTGTGGTGTCATCAAAACGAGCAATCCTATGCAGGTACCATGCACAATAGCGTGACGTTATCAATTGTTGTAAAGGTTGCCATGGCGCTGTTTGAAAACGTACGACGCCGGGCCGATTCTTGGCAGTCAAAGGTAAACAGTTGGAAAGCAAGTCCTTGGAAACGTCCGTTGTCGTCAAGCTCTATCAGCAACAATAGCAGGGGGAATTAATTAGATGGCGCTACAGTCGTCCGTGACGTCAAATAGTCCGCCAAATCAATCGGGTAAAAGATTGACGTTTAAAGTATTTATTTCAACTTGTCATGCTTTTATTATAATTGAATTTAAAAATTTGTAGGTTTTGCGACCAATATAGATTCAATACGTCATACAAACATTATCAAAAATAGCTTGTTATTGCTATTTCTTTATCCTGTCCGTTCTAAAAAATTTCAGCCATCTTTTTTGTTCGCCAAAAACATCGATTTTTCATAACTTGACGTTTGCGTATCCAAATACGGAAGAGAACGGTAATAACCTTAAATGAAACCGGGTAAACTATTTCAAATTTCTACACAATTTTAAAGCCATCATTTTTTACTATTATGCATCAATTTTGGTGACCACCAGTCATGTCAATTTGTACCTGGTTTTGGCTGCGTTTCTACTTCAAAACAGTAAAGTTCAACTTCTTTTCATTGTACCTGTTTCCAAAGTACTCTTTAATACTGATTTTATTATAGATATGAATGAAATTGTGATTGAAAATTGCTGTTTTTCACAATTCCATACGATACCTCCATTTTAAAGTAATTAAAACCCTTTTTGATCCCCTACACAAATTGACGGTGACATTGTTTTCTTTTTCAACATACGTCATATAACGTTTACAAAATATGTGTCAGGGTCATGTGCATAGTAAAAATTTACACATTGGACAAGTGAAACAACAAACAAATTTCTTCTTTATGGCGTTTGAAACTATAGGTCTAAGAAAATTTCATCTATACTGGAAGCAAATATGACAAATTAATGATGGCCTATGGATAAACAAAAGCACAAAAATAGCAATAGAAAATACATTGCAAAGAAAATTTCTGGAGGAAAAAACATATGAAAAAGGAAATGAAGGTCAGTTAATTATATTTATATTTTATAAGTTAAAAACCTTGCTTATTAATTATCTCTTTACTGAGTAAGCTACATTAATGAGAGCAAACACTAGCTTTTCAAGTCAAACAAGAAATTAATCCATAGAGATGTGTACTTACAAAATTAAATTTATTCAAATGGCAAATTCTCGTCAAATTTAATCATCATTGATCATTATTAAAGTAAAATGCGCAAGATTTGTCATACCAACTTTCATTTCTGAGATTAATATCCAATTATTCTGGTAAAATATACAATACTTTGTTTATAAATATGTAAAGCAGCAGATACAGCAACCTGAAGAGAAGAAGCCCATTTTTTTTCAAAAAAAAAGGTTAATTTATAGATTATGAAAGTTTACATAATCTATAAAATACCCTGAGAAATTGGACAAAGGCTACTGTGCTAGCTAATCTAATAGTTGAATTTTTCAAAAATTTTTAAAATTCAAAATTATGTCACCTTCACTTATAATTTTAAGCATTATTTTTTTACAGATTTTTTGTCATTTTTTGGTAAACTTTTCCTTTTTCTGTAGGATATTTTCTAGGCAGTACTGTACTGTTCAATTAAGAAACATAGGCTTGAGTTAAAAGGCTTTTTTACTTTGAAGAAACTAACTTTTGACTCTTGGTTCCACTTTATTAAAATATAAAATATAAATGGTCAGTACTATTTTTTTTCAGAAAGATTATTTAAATTGTATACAGTATGTTTTATTGCTTTAAACATTGCTAGAAGTAGTTAAAAAAAATCCATTAGAAGTGATCCCATATACCATTATAAAAATTGCAAACTGAAAGTAAATTTCATCAGCCAGAGCTAATTTATATCAATTCAGCTAGGTTTCTAGATCTAATTTTTACCAATTTTTTGTCTTTTAATTTTTACCTGTAATCCTTCTCTGAAAAGTAGGGAAGTATCTCTTCTTAATATTAAAATAACATACTAGTAGTTGTTTGTTAATCGACTTTCTTTTATTTTCTTCTTGATTTTTGTAAAATAAACTCCTTTTTATTCATTTGGTGGGTTTTTATTTTTGACTGGTGATATCAAGGGGAGATAACCACTTGCACAAATCGGCAAAAAAAAACACCGCTTGGTGTTGAACATAACTTGACGTTTGCGTATCCAAAACTGTATTGCCTAGATATTCATATCGAGTGTTTGTCTTAATGAGATGCTTTATCAAATTTAAATTCAGCCCATCATTTTTAGTTTCCTCGAAAATATTTAGATTTTTCGATCAGAAGCCTTGACAATTTTCACACAAACTTCAAGTTTGAAGATAAAATAAAGAATAAAGGACTTTGAGTTGATGTGTAAGTTTTGACCAGTTAAAACTATGTATATTCAGGATTATTTTGATCAATAAGTTTTTACCATGATAATGGTATTTTAGTGAGTAAAAGTGAGGTTTGTCTCATCCGTAGATTTACTGAATTTTCACGGTCACGTGATTCTATTGTTGCTGATAGACTTGGGGTCAAACCGTGACCTGCTTTCCAACTGTAAAGCGTTTTCCAATATATTGGCAGTCAAAGGGTTTTAAAAATTAATAAACATGATAAAGCTGGCTTCTCGTAAAATAGCATCATATTCGCCAAACCTTTATGAATTGTTACGAATTCAAACTTTGATAGAAAAAGTATTCTAGTAAATTACTTTTTAGAAAAGAAATGTTCGGAAACAAAACTGCAGATATATATAATAAAAAAATCGATTTGCAGCTCTGTCCGACATTAGCCATACAATTCATGTGGACAACACAGCTTGAACATAGTTTTAATTATTCAAAAGGCCCCGACATGACAAAATGTGCAACAATTATAAAGTAAGGGGATGATATAAAAATAAGGACATTTGGTATGATTGCAAAAGAGACAACTATCAACCATAGTTCAAATGACGAAGATAAACGCTACTAAAGGTCACCCTACGGCCTTCAACACAAAAAAAAAAAGAAAAAGAAAAAGCCACACCGTATAGTCAGCTTTAAAAAGCCCCGACATGAAAATGTGAAATAATTCAAACAAGAAAACTAACGACCTACTCTATAGGCATTACATGAACACAAAATCATACCCTTAGCTGAGTCATTTTAACTGACAATTCTTCTTCATACACTTACACTTATATATTCCACGGGTTAAATTCTAAAAATGCCGTTAAACTCTTTAACCCTTTGAGCGCCGAGACGTTGTTTTTATACATTGTTACGTTGCCATACATATTTGAATGACGTTACTATAAACGATACGTAACGTAACGTCAACACATTACCTACAAGCACATGCACGTTATCCTCGTTAGACATCTCATACATTCGGGGAAATCCAACATCCTCAGGACTAATCTTTTAATTTGAGAACACGTAGCGGACCTTGCGTATATTCAGTTATTTTTTTAATTTTTGGGTTGGAAATCGAAGTTATTTATTGCATTTCTATTTCTTTTTCTAGAATACTATAAAAAAAAAAAACATGACACTATGGAAATAGATAAAGGTTTTTATAATATGATAAATATTACAAACAATAAAGATATATTGAAGAAAATATAGCTCAATTACTGTATTTTGATATAAGGATCATGCAAGATTTGATATCATCGAAGGATTCAAAAGACGAGCAGTGTTCTCATCTTCATAGTTGGCGCGGGTTTTTTTTTTTATAAATCACCGTAGATGAAGAGTCCGACTTAACACTTTGTACTATACATCGCCACAAAAATCGGGATACTAGTATATAGCATTTTAATGATTTATGATTTAACCATCAAAGTCTTAACTGATTGATCAATAAATCGAATGACAACTGCGTTCAGCGGCAAATATTTCATGAATATTCACAACAATAACTTATTTTTTTTCTGATAATATATAATCTGAAATAAGTTTACTTTTGCATTACCATTGTGTGACTTACCCTTCATTGTTATTTGCCGATTTTGTTTCGAGGAATGTCACTTGTCTGACTAAACCAGTAGTTGTGAACTTTTAGCATCAATTTTGCTTCTTTTTATGTATAGCCTAAACTGATCTTCTATCTTTTTGTATTCAAGTCAATATTTTACATGTCAAAGGCATGCAAAGTTCCATTAATTTCGCTAAATCTGTATTTTTTTATGCAACATTTAATGTCTTGATTTGATGTTTATCTGTGGTTCAAACTGTCTTGACCCTTTTATGAGTAAGGTGATTTTTACAGATAACACTTAAGTGTTATGAACACAATTATAGGTACATGTACAGGTTAAAGAAATCCTTTGCTGTGTTAAATACATGTCCGACTTAAATCAGTTTTGTCATTAAATGAGGCCTGCCGATAAAACTATTTTCTATTTCTTGTTGCGATCATTGACATCGAAAATCTGATATAAAATTAAAATCCCTTTTTCAATGGTGTGATTTAGGCAGATGATGAGAAGAAACTATCTAATCTTAGAGACACACTCTTTTGGCAAGAGTTCATTTAGGAATTTCGGTAAAAATCGATATGGCCCAAAATGCTGTAACTATCTTTTTTTCATTGCTTCCTACTTTATGATGTAGTATCTATCTTTCAAAACTAGTACATGGTTAGTTTGAAGTACGAAATAAAAGAGGTATTTTGGTATCAATAGTTTACCCCAATCATAATTACGGACGACGTACTTTCCTTTTGACCGTGGTTGATTCTTTTTAAGTTTTTGAATTTGATTTGATACATGCACAAACATAATCACAAACTGGTTACTTCAAAAACCCTTCTCCAATTTTAAACAGAGATGCGGACTCGATGTAAATGAGACTAACTCCAGGACACAAACAACTAACAAAGACATATAGAGGTCAACTTACAGTCTTAAAAGATAGTCGGACATTATACAATATTTCAAACACTAAAATGATTAAGTATACATAGTCTGTGAATAAATTATCAGAGACTACTAAAATTTGCTATCGGCATTCATTTCCTAAAAAAAATATAGCAGTCGGATATTAACGAACACAACCTCTTGGACAATAAAAGAAAACACTCAAATATTAACGAAAACAACGACCTGGACAATAAATCAACTCTGACATGAATGAAAACATCCGCCTTTGACTGACACAAGATAAATGGTGCCGGGTTGAAACAGTCCTCATATCTCATCCCTTGTATGATTATAATGTTAGAAAGAAGAATGCACTTGTGTGAAGAATAGACGATTTTAGACGACCCTTTATTTTTTTCAGTTGAAAAATTTGAAATAAAACTCTTTTTACAAGAATGGACATTTTCAAATTACATGAATTAATCAACCCTTTCTTGTGTGTTCTTAAAACTGAAAAAAACAATACTTTGGTATATGCAATATTCAGGTTCCACCATAAGGAAAGCTTTTCACATAAAATTTATAAATAAACTATTGGACCAGATGATCACGATGAGGACGTGGCGCAGCGAATGTTCGCTCCCTCGAGATTTGGATTTTTGAAAGCCAAACGGAAACATTTTTTTACAACACTGTGGTATCGGAATTACAAAAAAGGCCCAATTATATTTTGTATACTTGTATCTCTTTTCCTTAGCTCTATTGATTATATCTTGATCTTTTTCATATATAGTCATACGTAGTAGTTAGATTAGAGTCTTGTTTAATCTTTCCTAACAACAAAACAAAAAACAAAAACAAAAAAATATTCAAAATGCTGACAATAGTTTAATAGTTTTAATGGATCAGATGGACTGAAAAAATCTAAATGCTGTTAATAACTTCTGTATAAAAAAAGTTTGTATATCAATTTTGTGTGTTGGATTTGAATTTTCAGTACTAGTATTAGCTTAACTTTGCATAGAATCATGCACTGCCGTCCGTGTTTATATATTGTGTTTCTTTAGCTACTGTTAAACAATTTTGGTGGTGAATGTAAACAATTCATAATTTTCTTTTGGTACCAGTATTATTTTGAAAAAGTCCGTTATGATATGAAAGTCATGATATTAGGTATGGTTACAAATGAGACACCTATAGCCACCAAAGACATCAGACAAGGCTATAAACTACGGGTCGTCGTACTGCCTTCAACAATAGTTTTGTATATATGATATTCCCCAGTTTTTGGGTTGGGTTCGTGTTGCTCAGTCTTTAGTATTCTATTGTTTGTGTGTACTGTTAATTGTCTTTCGGTCAGTTTTCGTGTTTTACAATGGCATTGTCAGTGTGTTTTCGACTTGTGAGTTTGACTATCCCTAAGGTATCTTTCGTCTCTCTTTTATGTATGTAAGACTGTCCTTCATGTAATACAATGTGGAACAATTAGAATGAGAAAGTTCATGACATGTTAAGCTTTTAGCATTGAAGGATCGAAAAACAAACAGATTAATGTACCTTTTCAAAGTCAGGAACAGTAAGATGCGCTGTCATTATTTATTACGTTTTTTTGTCGTTTTGTTGATAGTCTCTGTTAAATTTATCCGAACAATTCTCATTACGATTTAGAGTTAGCCAAATGGTGAAGTTACTATATGAGGGTCGTAATGGGGGTACCTTCATGACGAAAAACGGTAACAATTCTTGACAAATGACGTTAACGGTATTTTTTGTTGCATGACGATAAAATGTACACTTTCTTTTAGACTTTAAAAAAATCGAGTGATTTTGACGAATCATGCTAATATTTTTCCAAAAATAACGGTAACAATAATTCTTTGAGACCTCTGACGAATCACGATAAGGATATTTTGACGAATCACGGTAAAATTTTAACCAATTTGACGCTAACAGTAGCCGAAAATGACCGTTTGACGCCTGACGATAAAGGGCATTCCTACCCTCCTATATGAATTACTTATGTTGTTTTTTTTTGTGTAGTTGGGTTTCTCTCTCATCGACGTCTTATGTTTTTCATATCTCTTATTCATTTCCTATATGAAATAACCGTTAGACATACAAAATTAAGAATGTGGATTTGATTTTTTTCCTATTCGAAGTTAATATTGTTGACTTCCTTATTAATGAATAAATATAACAATTCTCGTGATTTGGCAGATTTTCATTGCAGGTACTTTTTTCAAATTCTCGCAATCGGGATTATGACGTCAGTGGATATCCGCAAATGTGACTTCATCTAAAGCAACGTCGCGAAATGTAATCGTTCTTATTAGAAACATCGCGAAGTTACAACGTTCTGATTAACAACGTCGCGAAAACAACACGAAAAGTTTTGAAAACGTTATTATCTGCCCCTGCTACTGTATCGTATGCCCTTAGATGTACAGACAGTAATGTAACTTTATAGAAAATATCATTGTCTATTGCATTCCTTTCCTATCAAACTATATAACTTCAGCAGAAAACTTACCATTGAAAATTGCTAATTAATTCAAAGTCATTGGACAATGACCTAGGGGGCAGGGCATCAAAGTAGTCGTCAAACTGATATGTTCTGATAGTAATGCAACTTTATAGAAAAAATCATTGATCTATCACAAGTAGTTACTAACTTTAGCAGAAAACATAACATTGAAAATTGCTTATTAATTGAAAGCCGCTAGACCATGACCTAAGGGTTGAGTTCCCGAAATAGTCGTCAAACTGATATGAACTGATAGTAATTATGCAACTTTTAAGAAAATATCATTGATCTATCACTAGTAGTTCCTATCAAACTAACTTCATCATAAAACTTAACATGACCTAGGGGTAGGGCCTCAAAATAGTCGCCAAACTGATATGTACTGATAGTATCAAAATAGTCGTCAAACTGATATGTACTGATAGTATCAAAATAGTCGTCAAACTGATATGTACTGATGGTATCAAAATAGTCGTCAAACTGATATGTACTGATAGTATCAAAAAAGTCGTCAAACTGATATGTACCGATAGTATCAAAAATAGTCGTCAAACTGATATGTAATGATAATATCAAAATAGTCGTCAAACTGATATGTAATGATAGTATCAAAATAGTCGTCAAACTGATATGTACTGATAGTATCAAAATAGTCGTCAAACTGATATGTACTGATAGTATCAAAATAGTCGTCAAACTGATATGTACTGATAGTAATGCAACTTTATAGAAAATATCAGTGATCTATGACAAGTTTATCAACTTAAGCAGAAAATTTAACAATTGCTGACGCCTGTATTACACTCATATAGGTATACAGTGGAACTGTGGCAAGTGAAGTTGCATAGCTGAAAGAATTCAAACGGCACGGAGAATATTATACGCATTTAAGGGGACAGGTCTTCGTGGTTACAATTGTGTAAATCCCAAGGTTGGCTTAACATTATGGAATACATATGTCATGCCAAAACTACCATTTTTGTAGTTCTTAAGAAAAAAATGAGGAGCTATATCAATATCAAAAGAAAATGCTGAAAAAAAACATACAAATTTTTCAGACCGATCAGCAGATTCAGCAGTGTGCATTCTCCCTGGGCTATTACCAATATAGTCTACGATATATTATCACATTTTGATCATATTCGGCAGTATCCTGAAAAAAGACTTTGTGAAAAAAGAAATTTGCATACGTTAATTAGATACTTGTTAAAACTGACACCTCAAATAGTTGGTTTATCTTTGCAAAGAAAATACTACACCAATATGATGATCTTACGTCCATTTTTAAAATGTCATCTCCAAGTTTATTGAAGAACATAGTAAAACAGAAAATTCACAGAAAAACATAGTGGAAAAAGACGCTCAACAAGCAAATCAAGTCTCAGACTGGTACAACTAAATCGAACTTTGACTCCCGAAACACTCAACAATATATGGTTTTCAGCAAGACTTAGTTATGTTAATACCGTGTCAACCAAAAAAGGCATGCAGTATAGCTAGAATTGCTGCTGGAGTATATATCTTACAACAGAATAGATAGATAAAAGGTAAAATTTCCGGAAGGAACTAGAGAAAAACCTAATATAAATAAAAACATGCCAAGAAATCCTCGCTAAAAATTCCGGTCGACCTCCCACGGCATCCATTAGTAGTTAAAGATTTGATTTCATTCAATAAATTAATTTATGACCCGCGTGTACGTCTCACTTAAAACACAGCCATATACCAAATGGTTAAAATTAATCATCCATGTAATTTGCTCTATGGGATGTTTGCAAAATTTCAACGGAGGCAATTTCTTGGCATGGGAGAAAGGAAGAAAAGAACATTCACAATTTGTCTTACATTTGTTTTTCCCTCTTTCAATTAAATAAAAAAAGTATATAAACCTTTCAGATGTAGATTTCATAAGAAGGAAATATTCCCTGTGTGTGGAACACCCCCACCCCCCCTTTTTTGTGCTCTCTATTTTCAACCCTCTAATCTAATTAAAAGTAAAACTTTGATTTCTAACCGATCTATTCATGTACCGGACCGGCAACTTTTTTTATTTAATAAGAAAATCTACAGTGCCGTTATACACATGCATGTTGATTGCTTGGAGTCCCCGCCCGAAAAGAAAGAAATAGTCTAAATCCAAGATACTATATTCCTGAATCACGTGATTTTTACTACGTGGAGCTTAAATTAGAATAAATACCGAATATGGAAAGTGAAACTACAATTCATAACAGAAAGTCCGTTGGCAAATAGAAGAAAAAAAAGATTATGTTTGGCAAAGGGTACCGGGGTAATCCTCTTTGTGTTCAAAATATACATGAAATATTTGCCACTGCCCCTTGTCTCGGTTCTATGAATGTTTACCCTGAGTTTTCTATCTGTTACTATCTCTGTACATTAACCTCAGTTTCAGGTATAGAGATGTGATTTTTTTCTGTGACAAGTGCTTTTGACCATCCACAAGAACTTGCGGCCATCCGATGTTCAGTTCCTCCGTACTTTGATTTTTTATAGTTATGCAAAATTTTCTCATATTTTTTAGTGAAACCATTTTGTAAATAAACGCATCGTTGTCGGAATAAAATTAAAAATATATCCTTTCCTTTTGTCTTGGTACCTCTTTAATAAATAAACATTTTTACAAGCTGACAACACTCTAACTTAAAAAGGGGGGATTTTGAAGTTTTGGACAATGTTTTCAGCAATTCTCATTAAACTTTGGTGAATTGTTTATATCTATTGATGTAAGCTCCCTTTTTGATTTTCATAAATTTTCTTATATGACATTTAGAAGTAATTGAACTTTATTCTTTGTAAATGTGACGCGCATATCATGCGCTCATGGCGCAGCTGTTTATTGAAGGTGGTATGCACTGATATGGTTGCCTATAATTTCTTATTTACATCTATTTTATTTGAATTTAAGGGAATAGTTGTTATTTATATAAACAAATCCCACGTCGATATATAACATGTACAACAATCAAACATCAACCCACGCCAAACTGGATGTAATTGAAAGACATCTAGAGGTCAATATAAAGTCTCGAACAAAAGACAAAATAAGGAAAAATAGCGAATTTTTTAGAAGAATTATTATTACATGTATTTTCAATATTTAAAATATATCGTTTAAATTTTTTTGAGTTTTAGGTTCCACCTACCATTTTAGAAAACTGGGATTTCATTGCGGCTAGTCTATTATATATATATAGAGGGGTATTTCATTGGTTGTAGATGTGGAATCTTATTTTATCATAAAGTCAGATTTGAACACGACTTGAGGAATGAAGGTGGAGTAAAAGACCAAATGTCAGTTTTAGTCTTATATATGTACGTCAATTTTAGTCTTATATGTGTATACATATATTATTGATTCAGTGGTGATGTTAAATAGACACTGACAAGTCTTAGATAACATTTTATAGTTTTGAATGTTTCTTCATCAGTTACCAAACAATGCTACTCGCGCTACTAGCAATATGATGCTAGGTTGTTTTGTTACACTTTATTTTTATACGACCGCAAAAACATTTTGCGGTCGTAAATTGGTATGACGTTGGCGTCGTCGTCGTCGTCGTCGTCGTCGTCGTCCGAAGACACATTGGTTTTCGCACTTTAACTTTAGTTTAAGTGAATGGATCTCTATGAAATTTTACCATAAGGTTCAATACCACAAAAGGAAGGTGGGGTTTGATTTTGGGGGTTATGGAATTAGGGGCCAAAAAGGGGCCAAAAATAAGCATTTTTGTAACTTCCAGACATAACTTGTGTGTTAGTGTATGGATCCCTCTGACATTGTACCACAAGGTTCCATATCACAAAGGGAATGCTGGGATTGATTTTGGGGGTAATTGCCTCCAAATCTTAGGAATTGGGGGCCAAAAAGGGGCAAAAAACAAGCATTTTTCTAGTTTTATGACAATAACTTGTGTGTAAGTTTATGGATCTCTCTGACATTGTACCACAAGGTTCCATATCACAAAGGGAATGCTGGGATTGATTTTGGGGGTAATTGCCTCCAAATTTTAGGAATTAGGAGCCAAAAAGGGGCAAAAAACAAGCATTTTTCTAGTTTCATGACAATAACTTGTGTGTAAGTGTATGGATCTTTATGAAATGGTACTATAAGGTTCCATATCACAAAGGGAAATCTGGAATTGAGTTTAAGGGTAATTGCCCAAAACGTTTAGGAATAAGGGGCCAAAAAGGGGCTAAAAATAAGCATTTTTCTAGTTTCCAGACAATAACTTGTGTTCAAGTGTATGGATCTCTCTGAAATTGTACTGCAAGGTACCATACCACAAAGGGAAGGCTAGGATTGATTTTGGGGGTAATTGCCTCAAAATTTTAGGAATTAGGGGCCATAAAGGGGAAAAAAACAAGCATTTTTCTAGTTTCAGGACAATAACTTGTTTTCAAATGTATGGATCTCTCTGAAATTGTACTGCAAGGTACCATACCACAAAGGGAAGGTTGGGATTGAGTTTGGGGGTGATGAATCATAAGGGGGTTCAAAAAATTTGGGGGGGTTTCCTTTTTTTTCTTTAAAATTTTCCATTTTAAATTGGTTATTTCTGATTTATATATAAAAGCAAATAATAATGATATAGTTTGAATAGGTTAATTAAAATTTTTAAAGTTCTTAGACCACATTCATTCTGTGTCAGAAACCTATGCTGTGTCAAATATTTAATTACAATCCAAATTCAGTGCTGTATCAAGCTTGAATGTTGTGTCCATACTTGCCCCAACTGTTCAGGGTTCGACCTCTGCGGTCGTATCTAGCTGCGCCCCAGCGGAGCATTTTATTATACATCTGTACTGCGCCTACTGACGAATCAGTCCCGAGTGTAAATGGTCATTCAGTATGTTAAAAAAAGACCAAAATTTATAAGGCCTATCTGGACTAATTGATTTCTAAAACTATATTTCATTGTAAATGTTCAACATTTATTATTCATTTGTTTATTTCTTAATTTGTGTGAATTAACAGTAAATGTTAATTACTACACTTTCATACCACAACAAAACTGCCTTACTGTATTGCCAGGTATCACTTATATTTGTATCCATATAACAAAAAAAATTGAAAAGAGAATATTTTTGCAATACTTTTTTAGCTCACCGGGGCCCAAAGGGCCGCATGTGAGCTTATGCCATCACTTGGCGTCCGTCGTCGTCGTCTGTCGTCGTAAACTATTTCAAAAATCTTCTCCTCTGAAACTACTGGGCCAAATACCTTCAAACTTTAACTAAATGTTCCTATGGGTGTCTAGTTTATAAATTGTATCCAAAGTTTTGATCAATCGACAATCATTGCCGCCATGGCTAAAAATAGAACATAGGGGTCAAATGCAGTTTTTGGCTTATATCTCAAAAACTAAAGCTTTTAGAGCAAATGTGACATGGGGTAAATTGTTCAATTGGTTAAGATCTATCAGCTCTGAAATTTTCAGACGAATCGAACAACCCATTATTGGGTTGCTGCCACCGAATTGGTAGTTTTAACAAAATTTTGCAGTTTTTTGTTATTATTTTGAATATTATTATAGATATATTTAAACTGTAAGCAGCAATAATGTTCAGCAAAGTAAGATCTACAAAAAAGTTTATTTGACCATAATTGTCAATTGACCCCTTAAGGAGTTATTGCCCTTTAAAGACAATTTTACACAATTTGTTCATCAAGTTTGCTAACATTTAAAAATCTTCTCCTCTGAAACTACAGGGCCAATTACCTTCAAATTTTAACTAAATGTTCCTTAGGGTATCTTGTTTATAAATTGTATCCGAAGTTTGTATCCATCGACAAACATGGCCACCATGGCTTAAAATAGAACATAAGGGTCAAATGCAGTTTTTGGATTATATCTCAAAAACTAAATCTTTTAGAGCAAATGTGACATGAGTAAAATTGTTTAATTGGTCAAGATCTATCGGCCCTGAAATTTTCAGACGAATCGAACAACCCATTGTTGGGTTGCTGCCACCGAATTGGTAGTTTTAACAAAATTTTGCAGTTTTTTGTTATTATTTTGAATATTATTATAGATATATATAAACTGTAAGCAGCAATAATGTTCAGCAAAGTAAGATCTACAAAAAAGTTAATATGACCATAATTGTCAATTGACCCCTTAAGGAGTTATTGCCCTTTAAAGACAATTTTACACAATTTGTTCATCAAGTTTGCTAACATTTAAAAATATTCTCCTCTGAAACTACAGGGCCAATTACCTTCAAACTTTAACTAAATGTTCCTTAGGGTATCTTGTTTATAAATTGTATCCGAAGTTTGTATCCATCGACAAACATGGCCACCATGGCTTAAAATAGAACATAAGGGTCAAATGCAGTTTTTGGATTATATCTCAAAAACTAAATCTTTTAGAGCAAATGTGACATGAGTAAAATTGTTTAATTGGTCAAGATCTATCGGCCCTGAAATTTTCAGACGAATCGAACAACCCATTATTGGGTTGCTGCCACCGAATTGGTAGTTTTAACAAAATTTTGCAGTTTTTTGTTATTATTTTGAATATTATTATAGATATATATAAACTGTAAGCAGCAATAATGTTCAGCAAAGTAAGATCTACAAAAAAGTTAATATGACCATAATTGTCAATTGACCCCTTAAGGAGTTATTGCCCTTTAAAGACAATTTTACACAATTTGTTCATCAAGTTTGCTAACATTTAAAAATATTCTCCTCTGAAACTACAGGGCCAATTACCTTCAAACTTTAACTAAATGTTCCTTAGGGTATCTTGTTTATAAATTGTATCCGAAGTTTGTATCCATCGACAAACATGGCCGCCATGGCTAAAAATAGAACATAAGGGTCAAATGCAGTTTTTGGCTTATATCTCAAAAACTAAATCTTTTAGAGCAAATGTGACATGGGGTAAAATTGTTTAATTCTTAAGCATCAGTGGCCAAGTCTTTCTAAACTAGATACTCTAAGAAGCATTCAGATAAAGTCTGGTAAATTTGGCCTTGTAATTTCACAGGAGATTTTTTTTAAGGTTAGGATGGAGGATGTTAAGTGTTGGTATTAAGCTACTTTTCAGCATTTTTTGTGTATTTTGTATGAAAATGAATGTTGTTTTTTTTGTTCAACTGATACACAATACACAATCAATAGGCAATACATAATCTGTTCCTTGAACTGCTTTTTCAAATCAACATGTGACACAAGTCCAACAACATACATGTACACATACTGGCCTCTAAAAACACTGCAAAGGATCTCACTTGTGTAGAGAGCACAATGTAGCACAAAAGTGAATAAAAAAACCATGAAGGACCTAATCAACGTGTTTTTATCCCATATGTATGCAGTGTGCGTCTTTCGAAATCTTAACTTGAATCCATTTATACAATTTCTACAAGTTCATAAGTTGTGGCTATCCCTTTTGTCTCGATCAGAAATAAAAAAGTCATAAACTAAACTTAACTGAGTGATTGAAATAAAATCATGTGAAACACTCCTAATTTCAGAAACCTCTTTCCTGTTACTGGCATTGGCCGTCCAGATTTAATCTAGATTTTTAGATCTAATACCAGGTAATTGAGCAGATACACCAGCATGCAGAAAAAAAAAACAGTAAATGAAATACCAAAATTAAAAATGAATGAGTGAATGATTTCAGAGGAGTTGCGATGACAAGAACAGGACTGACTGACGAACGGACAGACAGACGGACGGACAGATGGGTCAAAAACATTATACCCTCCGCAACCTAGTTGCGTGGGGTATAAAAATCAAAATCTAACTTGACCTGTACTTTTATGGTCCATGACATTCTCAAATAAATTTCATTAACGAGACTTATAATTCATATAATATTACTATAACTTCTATAATCCCTTAAATATTTAGGCTTAAACAAAACTAACAATATATTCATGTTCCTGATAACCCAGACAGCTCATCTGGACACCAGATTTTAATGATTTTTAAAACAATATCCATGTATACAAATTGTAAGCATATATACATAAAAGATAATCATAAAAATTATAATTGATGAAATGCTTCTATGCTGTATTACAAGTTAAATACTAAATAATGACAAAATCTCTATCATCAACAATCTCCCTGCCAGGAACAACCATGACAACCAACTAAAACGAGTGAACTTGGTCAAACTTCTTTAAAAACTGAATTTGTAGTGGGAAAATGTTGGAAACCTGAGTCCAAAACCTAATGCTCTAAAGACCGTCTCAGGAAGTATACTTTAGACAGTATAAAAAAATGTATAATTATTAAGAACAAAACAATTGATAAAAATATAAATTATATTAAACTCAGCTAAAAAATAAAAGAAGAATGTGTCTAAGGACACAATGCCCTTGCTCAAGCTTTGCAATTTTAAAAATTGAAAAAGGAGCATAACTCTAGAAAAGTAAGTGACTCACTGCCCAAATTTGCAACTTTCCAACTGATAAAGGGGCATACCTCTTAAAATTTAGTGCAGAAACAAAAATGGGACAAAAGGAACAACAAAAGGACAGAAGGACGTCCTTTCCCTATGGCAGGGGCATAAAAAAACGAAAAAAGTCGGAAAAGATATATATTTAACAACGGTGAAAGCCAAAATATACATTTCATTTTTTCTTTTTTTTTAAGATTCTCCATCCTTAACTTCTGGAAGTGTTTTGACTAGACACGGACCATTATTAATATATCTAAAAGAGTAGGTCTTCAAATAAAATTGGTCCATTTCAATTCATTTTCAAAGTACCAATTAAATCTAGCCACAGGGAAAAAAAAATAATGAATACATGATTGAATCTGAACTATGAACTCAAAACAAAAC
The DNA here is from genome assembly GCF_021869535.1 of Mytilus californianus. NCBI lineage: Eukaryota > Metazoa > Mollusca > Bivalvia > Mytilida > Mytilidae > Mytilus > Mytilus californianus. The sequence goes on along the minus strand of NW_026262679.1, from coordinate 20,637,523 downwards.
TATACATACCAAAAACCAATTCAGTATCAATATGCATGACAAAAAAATTGTCAAGAATGGACATGAGTAGAGCTACCTGAATATATCCTTTGGTTTTAATGGTAAAAAAAAGAGAGATTTTAAAATTCAAAATAAGTTATCTATAACTTACAATCTTGTTGAAAATGGAGAATCTTTACACTATTTGTTTTTTTGTAAAAAATTATAAACATTTTCTCAAACATACACAAAAATTGTCTAAATTACATTCTTTACTGGTACAGTCACCCAATCATTTTCATGCAGCCACAGTTAAAGTTACCTGAAAAAGAAATATTCATTCTTAAACATATCTGTCAAAACTATGTGAAAATAATTGAAACAATATTTAATGCAAAAGAATAATTACCTGGGCATTACAATTATGATGCATATAACATTTCTTTACCTAGCTTTAAAGTGCCTTGTGGACATAACTTTTAGACTACCAGTCTTTGTTGGCAAAAAAAGATGAAAAACAAGTCGTTGTTTGTTGTCTATCATATTTGTTTTGTTTATTGTTTTATCCTATATCAAGTCATTGGTTTTCTCATATGAATTATTTCACATTTTGTCATGTTGGGGCCTTATATAGCTTACAATACAGAATAGGTTTTGCTCATTGTTGAAGACCATAAAATGGCATTCTATAGTTGCTAACATCCTTGTCATGTGGTTATTGGTTGATTAATATCTCGTTGGCAATCATACTACATTTCTTAATTTCTATATAGTGGGATTAATTTAGATAATAAAAAAAACAGAGAGAAGATATCCAAAATTCAAATCTCTGACTTCCCTTACTTGTATCTTGATACCCCCTTCCGAATTATACATACACTTATAACATGAATAAACTGTTATCACAGAGATATGTCTCAATTTTTAGTAATTTTGATTATGCAAATGTTGAAATTAAAATGGCAATACTTAACAAGTTAGGCTAATATTCAAAGTCAATGAACCATGACTGAGGTACATGGCTAAACCATCTTCATGTAAATGAGATGCGCCAATGCTAATACAACTGCACACCAAATATCATTGACTTATTATAAGTTGTTCCCTTTAAACAAACCTAAACACAATCATTAACTTGTAAACTATGTAAAAGTTTCCAAGTCAATGAACCATGAAGAGCGGGTGGAGCTATATAATCTCCATGGAAACGATACTTATAAATGCCAATAAATTTGCATACCAAATATCATTAACTTAACAATAGCAGTTCATCTTAAACTGATCTTATCACAAACTAATATATGTAAACTAAGCAAGTTTCAAAGTCAATAGGCCATGACTGAGGGGATGGGGCCAAATATTCTCCATTGAAATGAGATGTGCTAATGCTTATACAACTGAATACCAATTAACATTGGCCTACCACTAATGGTTCCTCTTGAACTGACCTAATCACAAACAAATACATGTTAACTAAGCAAAATTTTCAAAGTCAATAGACAATGACTGAGGGGGCTGAGCCAAATAATCTACATGGAAATGATATGTGCCAATGCTTATACAACTGCATACCAAATATCATTGACCTACCCAGGGACTTTCTATACTAACGGGACTGGTCACTTATAACGATGTCTATACAAATTATCAGACTGATCTCGGCCGTAGCTGATGTCACGTGACTTTATAGCAAATCATTTCCCATTTACGGAGTGTTCTTCATAACTATATGTTCAAGTTTAACAAAAACTCGTTTTTATGAAATTTTATACATTTTGTCATTGCAAAATGTTGTTTTTCAAAAGATTTCTCGGATCGTTTTTTAAATATTGATCTTTGAACTTTGAGGTATTTGTTCGTTGAATTTTCAGTAGCCGCCATCTTGTTTGATACGGTAAACCATTTTACACACGTGGGATGTTCTTTAAAACGATACGTCTAAGTTTAATAATTCATCATTCTTTCAAAATCTTATATTTTTTGTCATCGTAAATGGCTATTAACCCTTTCCTCCATGGAAATTTTTTTTTTACATACTTGATTTGCATAGGATTTTTCATTAAAATGCTGAAAATATGCTTACTTTAATGAAATATTAACTGTACCTCTAATAGACCAGTTAGACATTTGAAATTTTTTGTTAGTTATACATTTAAGTCAGATCTTACAATATTTTACTAAAAAATATTTTTTTAATATTGTTGCCATGGTAACAGATAATGAGATTTATCCAAATATAAAATTAAAATGGTTAAATTTTGGGTTAAATCTTGTAATGTCAATTTGTTTCTAAGAAAACAATGAGAGAATTGAATGTACATAAATAATCTGAATGGAAACTTTATTTTCTTTAAAAATTGTCTATTTTTTTCCTCATAGCAACAGAAGTATTTCCGTAGCAACCAAAGAAAATTGTGATTAAATTTTGAATTTAAAAAAAAAATGGTGAAAATATTTAAAAATAAGGTTTTTAGAGGTTAATCAAGATGACTCATATATTGGAATATATTATGGAAAATAATATTGTACATTATTTTTCCCTAGCAACAGTTTCTGTTCATAGCAACCAACTGAAATCCTGTATAATAAGTAAAAAATGAACAGTTGACAGTTAGATATTTTGGATGATAACAAATGGAAACTTTTTATCACAACATTGCACTTGAAAAAGATTTATCATATGTGTGCTCCTAGCATCCAAATAAGGCCCAAGAATCAGACTAAAAAGTAGGTGCTTAGGCCAACAAATTAGAAAATGCATTATTATTTATCAGATATCTTGTTTCTAAAAGAAAATCTATGATGTTTGTGAAGTTGTTTAACAAAGACCTTTTTGTATACTAGTAGTGATAAATATCACAGTTTGAAAAGGCAATATGAAAATAATAGCATGTGGTATAGTTTCTTTTTATTACATTTTTGTACACCATTTTGCATCTGGTTTTAGTTGTGTTCAATGGAACACTGACACTGTTATTGTTAACAACATGCTGATTATGCATATGCTTGTTTCTCTTTGTAAAGTCCTCTCGAAAATGTAACATCAATCCTGAAATCTAGAAGGGTATTAAACTTTTTCCTATGTTGATATCCTGCTGTGCGTTTCATCACAATTTGAATTTATAAAAAAAAAACATTATTTCAATTTAGGTTTTTTCCTATAAAGGCAAACCCCTTCCCCTCCAGAAATAACAATACATTAACTTGAAAGAATTCAGCTAACCCCTTCCTTGTTTCACGTCCAGTGGCAAATATTTCAAGCATATTCAGAAGGAGGTCCTTATAAATCCTTATTTGTTTACCCCTTCTCAATGCTAGTCTTCTAAAGACCTTTCTGTAGACTGTTTTGCATACAATAATGAAATAAGGAAATGTGGTAAGATTGCCAATGTGACAACTTTTCAACAGTCCAAATAATGTGGATGTAAGACAATGACCATTCATAGTTTATGTGTTATGCATGTTATGACAAAATGTGAAGCAATCCACACTAGAAAACCAACGGCCTGATTTATGCTAAAAGGGTAAACAAAAAGATGATAGACAGCAACCAACAACAACCACGGAATAATAGGCTTCTGACTTTGGACAGAAACATACATGATGTGGTTGTGTTAATTATGATTATGAGCGCACATTACTCCCCAAAGAGAGGCAAAAGGGACTTTCAAACGCATAAGTCGAAATAAACTGACAACACAATGGTAAACAACGAAAAAGAAAAAAGACAAACAACAGTATACAAAACACAATATAGAAAACTTAAGACTGAGCAACACAAACTTGGGCAGTGATTCAAATAGACAATAAATGTGGATAGTAAAATTAAGAATGGAAATGGGGAATGTGTCAAAGAGACAACAACCCGACCATAGAACAGACAACAGCAGAAGGTCACCAACAGGTCTTCAATGCAGCGAGAAATTCCCGCATGTGGACACAGATGATGCCCCCGCTTTCATATCATATAGTTATAAAGGGACATAACTGAAGAACGGTAAAAGTGACGCTACCCAAACTTGAAACTTGATCTGAGTTTTGTGGTAATAAGCATTGTGTGTAAGTCTCATAAAATTTGGTTGAGGCTAACTTAAGTGGAGAACAGAAACTAAAATTCAGCAATTTTTCTATTTGTAAACACTCTAGAACGGTTGTGTATAAGTTTTATAACATTTGGTTGAGACAAACTAAAACATTCAGCAATTTTTATGATAATAAAGGGACATAACACTAGAATGGTAAAAGTGTCGCCACCAAATTTCGTACTTAATCTGTATCATGTAGTAATAAGCATTGTGTATAAGTTTCATAACATTTGGTTGAGGCAACATAAAGTTAGAAAACAGAAACAAAAAATTTGTACTTGATCTTAGTTTTGTGGTAATGAATATTGTGTATAGCATAACTCAATAATGGTTAAAGTGACACTGCCCAAATTCGAACTTGATCTGTGTTTTGTGGTAATAAGCATTGTGTATAAGTTTCATAACATTTGGTTGAGGCAAACTCAAGTTAGAGAACGGAAACAATTTTGGGATGTACGTACGTACGTATGTACATATAGACGGACAAAGGTAAAACTTAATGCTCCCATCGCTATGGCAGGGGCATAAAAAAAGGAATAAAATGTAAAAGTCTGCTTTGAATGGCTTGAATCGATAGGAGTGCTAAGCATCCATCCAAACTCCTGCTCTTTAATGGCTGACTTGACTCATTAGATTGGCAAGAAGTACATATAAAAAAAATAAAAAAAACAAAACATGTGAGTGAGTGAGTATTGATCTAAGAGTACACAGTTATTGAAAGCTAGTTTAAAGCCAATTAATTATAACTATCAATAGGTATTTTGTTTTCTCCCAGACTAACAAAATATTAGTCAGTAACAGCCGGTGGAAGTAGAAAACAAGTTCCTCAAAAATCAACTTGAAAAAAATTTGCAACATACAATGTATGAACATGACATGTTCTTTCATCAAAGTTTAGGATACTAATATTATTTAATATCCCTCTTGTTCCTCTACTAAACATTAATAATAAGATGTGCTGATCAGTTGGTTGCTTAAATTTAAGGTAGCTTTTAATCAAATGAGTAACTACATTTTTACTTCTATCTCGCATTTTGATTCTCTGAAACCCGAAATACGGCGAAAATCGTGAAGAGAAAAATGCACGTATGTCTGTTCTTTTAGTCTGACATATTTTATAAATGGGAAGTGAACCGCAAAGTTAAGGCTCTGTAATTTGTTAGTCAAATTGTTACTACTAAAACAAAGTGGTTCACGGAACCATATGCCTTCATGATTGTTGAAATAAACATCGCGGAAAAAATATTCATCATCTTTTGTTTGTGTAAACATCACTGTAAAAACGGTAAATTCTATTGGTGGGCGGGGCTTAGAATCACAACTTACGGATGCTGAATATTGTTGCATAATTCGCTATTCTCGTTAATTTAATTGAAGAACTTAAAATAATTATGATTGAAACTTAAATGTCACTTTCTATAAGCAAAAACATTGAAAGATTGTACGTTGAATGATTTTTTTGTGGTCATTAAAATTTGTATGTTCCCGCCCACTTAATGACTCGCCGGAAGTCGTATAATGGGATTCCCCAAACACATGTTTACATTTTACAAGTTGCTATATTTGTTCACTCAATGGGTCAGAAAAGAATTGTATGGACTCGACTGCATATCTCTGCGTTGTTCATTAAATTTCTGATATTTCAACGTAAGTTTAAAAATAAAATGCTTTTGTTGCAATAATGTACGAATCCAAAGCGAGAAAAGCGGCAGTGAACATTCGGAGTTTCAAAATAAAGTTTTTCTTACGGAAAATAATTTTTTACGCAAACTGTATCGTAAACATTGATTATTAGGTATTTTATAACCAGTTGGTATTAATAACCAACAATAAATGTAGTTAACGTGACAATGTCAGTGTTCTGAAACTTGGTTGTCAACAAGAACCTCGAAAAAATGGCGACGGCTATTTATAAAAAAAAATCGGCACGTTTAAGGTATTAATGCATTGCGAAAACAAATATTTCATCAATGCAATTCAAGTCAGATATTCTTATGAATATCCGTTTTATATTGGATACAAATTTTATTAAGTCTGATACAGACATTTCGTAGTCAAAGTGTTTCAACTGAGGTACTATACAGAGGCGTCAAAAGGCGTCATTATGGAGTAAAGGGGGTGGCGTCAAAGGGCGTCATTATGGAGGAAAGGGTTAATCAGATTTTATATTAACAACTAATAATAATTATATAATTACAATGAACTGTGAAATACGCAAATAACTACTAGCATCGTATATCAGAGATACGAAACTAAGTTTATTGTTGGGTGGTAGCTTTAAACAGGTGGCTTAGTAATCAGTTAAAATCAATTGAGACGAGTCCCGCTAGTATAGAAAGTCCCTGACCTACCGCTAACGGTTCCTCATAAACTGACCTAATCACAAACTAATACACGTAAAATAAGCAAAAGTTTCAAAGTCAATAGACCATGACTGAGGGGGCAGGGCCAAATAATCTCCATGGAATTGAGATGTGCCAATGCTAATACAACTGTATACCAAATATGATTGACCTACAACTTGTGGTTCACCACAAACTAGACCTAATCACAAACTAATACATTGTTGACACTGCAGCCGCCGCCGGAAACAGCATACCTAAGTCTAGCTTTTTGACTCTGTCAAGCGAGACAAAAATCTAGTGACATGCTCTAAGTTGAATAGTTCATAAATCTATGTACAATTCTCTTACCAAAAAAGTCAGCTCCAATGGCCATTCCCGACCTCAATCCTTACGGACAAGCTGTGATGTTAACCTGAAATATAAAATGCTTCATCATCAAAAATTGTTTAAACTGATCATTGTTGGTATACTTATATATATTTAATATAAACAATGGTAGTCTATAAATGTGTAATAGATGTTGAGAACATGTGTATAAATTGTGTAATTATAAATCGTCTAAAGCTATCCAGCAACCCAGCAAACTTTTTATGTAATTACATCAGATCCTAAGATTTACTTATATAATGGTAGCTGATAAACGAAAGAGTAGACTTCTGACCAACTCCTAAAAGCCTAGAGAATTTTCCAAAGAAATTTTATAATACATTTGGTTTTTTTTTTTCTCTTCAAAACTGGAATAACATTCTGGTACTTACCTTCCTTTTAGATGTATTAGACCCCAAAGTTTTATAATCCAACACCATGAAAATCATGTCACAGAAAGGTTACCTAAAAAGGAATTAAAATGGATACATTATTATATATTTTATAAATCCATTTCTGTCAACATAAACATTTACTAAATATTGTTTTGATTTCTTACTACATGTTCACAATAGTATAACATCAACACCTAAGTTTGTAAAATTAATATATAAAGATGGAAAACTAAAAGGAAGTCAAAGAATAATGATTTGAATATCAACTGCATTAAAATCTGCATATTTTACAGAGTTATCTCCCATTGAATTAACAAATCTTGGAAGCTCTATTCCAATCTCAGGATTTACTCTTGCTATTTTTTTAGAAAATCTTGTTAATATACTTGGTACAACTTGTTTCTTTAAATATTAAACTGGTAAAATAATTCTCGGTTGGGTAGATGTTTTCACAATTTTTAGTTTTCAGTTTTCTAACTTGGAAAATATGTTCTCACCATTCACAATTGGCTACTGTGAGAAAAACATTTATAATGTCTAATACAGTTATCTTTTAATTTTTTTTGTTTTAATTATCCTGATAAGAATTCAACTGGCCAATGTACATGTAATGGTGTATAATATCATACCATAAGTATTTGCAAAACTTTCTTAAAATGGTGTTGATACTTTATAAAGGTATTTAAGTTGATTTCTTCTGTTTGTTTTATCCCATTAAAATCAATAGTCAATACCATATTTTATTTCTTTAAAACAAACAATTACACACATAGGACATATAAAGACCATCAGAAATAATAAATACAGTATTGTAACCTAAATATCTCAGTAAGAACTTTGTAATGGAAACAAATAATAAAGATTAGTGATGTTTGAAAAATTGTTGTCACTTCTATCAAAGCAGGCTCTCTTAAAAGCTTACAGTAGATTTAGCTTCATCTGTGATAAAAATAAAATATATAATAATAAGGTATTATAGAGTTACGGAAATCTATATGCCACTCTTCCTGGTCTGTTAGCCATATTCAAGGTCGACAACTGAAACATCCTCTCTAAGCTGAATCTGCAAAAATCCAAAATTACAAATTAAACATCTGTGAGTGAACTCTGAAATGAAATATAAATATACTAGTCAACAAAAGTAACAATACACAAGTTTGAACTCTAATTTATCATAAAATATAATAAAATGGGAAAAACTGTTAAATTATCCAATGAAAAACATTCATTTGCAAAGCAAATGCATATGATTAAAAGAATCTGACCAAAATGAAAAGTCAGAAACTACCGTGTTATATAAAACAGGGGTCAAATGTATTTTGCGGAACATAGATTTTATTACAAATTTATTTTATTGAACATAGATGTTCCTCAAATAGTCAAAAAATATCAAAGAGACTTAAGGGCTACAGTTCCGCAGCTACCTTACCATCAGTTCTTTGAAGAAACCTATATAAAAAATAAATATATATACAACAATATACATGAAAATATATAAAATGAAATAAATCAACCAATCTTACTATTAGGTGCGGAACCATAGCTATTAATTAGGTCCTTATGATATATTATAAAGACCTAAGAGCTACTGTTCTGCAGCTACCTTACCATCAGTTCTTTGAAGAAACCTATATAAAAAATAAATATATATACAACAATATACATGAAAATATATAAAATGAAATAAATCAACCAATCTTACTATTAGGTGCTGAACCATAGCTCTTAATTAGGTCCTTATGATATATTACAAAGACCTAAGAGCCATGGTTCTGCAGCTACCTTACCATCAATTCTGTGAAGAAACCTATATAAAAAATAAATATATATACAACAATATACATGAAAATATATAAAATGAAATAAATCAACCAATCTTACTATTAGGTGCTGAACCATAGCTCTTAATTAGGTCCTTATGATATATTATAAAGACTTAAGAGCTACAGTTCCACAGCTACCTTACCATCAGTTCTTTGAAGAAACCTATATAAAAAATAAATATATATACAACAATATACATGAAAATATATAAAATGAAATAAATCAACCAATCTTACTATTAGGTGCGGAACCATAGCTCTTAATTAGGTCCTTATGATATATTATAAAGACTTAAGAGCTACGGTTCCACAGCTACCTTACCATCAATTCTTTGAGGAAACCTATATAAAAAATAAATATATATACAACAATATACATGAAAATATATAAAATGAAATAAATCAACCAATCTTACTATTAGGTGCGGAACCATAGCTCTTAATTAGGTCCTTATGATATATTATAAAGACCTAAGACCTATGGCTCTGCAGCTACCTTACCATCAATTCTGTGAAGAAACCTATATAAAAAATAAATATATATACAACAATATATACATGAAAATATATAAAATGAAATAAATCAACCAATCTTACTATTAGGTGCGGAACTATAGCTCTTAATTAGGTCCTTATGATAAATTATAAAGACCTAAGAGCTACAGTTCCACAGCTACCTTACCATCAATTCTATGCAGAAACCTATATAAAAATAAATAAATATACAACAATATACATGAAAATAAATAAAATGAAATAAATCTACCAATCTTACTTTTAGGTGCGGAACCATAGCTCTTAATTAGGTCCTTATGATATATTATAAAGACCTAAGAGCTACTGTTCTGCAGCTACCTTACCATCAATTCTTTGAAGAAACCTATATAAAAATAAATAAATATACAACAATATACATGAAAATAAATAAAATGAAATAAATCTACCAATCTTACTATTAGGTGCAGAACCATAGCTCTTAATTAGGTCCTTATGATATATTATCAAGACCTAAGAGCTACGGTTCAGCTGCTACCTTACCATCAATTCTTTAAAGAAACCTATATAAAAATAAATAAATATACAACAATATACATGAAAATATATAAAATGAAATAAATCAACCAATCTTACTATTAGGTGCAGAACCATAGCTCTTAATTAGGTCCTTATGATATATTATAAAGACGTAAGAGCTATGGTTCTGCAGCTCCTTACCATCAATTCTGTGAAGAAACCTATATAAAAAATAAATATATATACAACAATATACATGAAAAGATATAAAATGAAATAAATTAACCAATCTTACTATTAGGTGCGGAACCATAGCTCTTAATTAGGTCCTTATGATATATTATAAAGACCTAAGAGCTACGGTTCCGCAGCTTCCTTACCATCAATTCTATGAAAAAACCTATATAAAAAATCAATATATATACAACCATATATACATGAAAATATATAAAATGAAATAAATCAACCAATCTTACTATTAGGTGCTGAACCATAGCTCTTAATTAGGTCCTTATGATATATTATAAAGACCTAAGAGCTACGGTTCAGCTGCTACCTTACCATCAATTCTTTAAAGAAACCTATATAAAAATAAATAAATATACAACAATATACATGAAAATAAATAAAATGAAATAAATATACTAATCTTACTTTTAGGTGCGGAACCATAGCTCTTAATTAAGTCCTTATGATATATTAAAAAGACCTAAGGTTCCGCGGCTACCTTACCATCAATTCTTTGAAGAAACCTATATAAAAATAAATAAATATACAACAATATACATGAAAATAAATAAAATGAAATAAATCTACCAATCTTACTATTAGGTGCGGAACCATAGCTCTTAATTAGGTCCTTATGATATATTATAAAGACCTAAGAGCTACGGTTCCGCAGCTACCTTACCATCAATTCCTTGAAGAAACCTATATAAAAAATAAATATATATACAATATACATGAAAATATATAAAATGAAATAGATCAACCAACCATACTATTTATAGCTGTGGAACCATAGCTCTTTGGTCCTTATATTTATTGAACATAGATGGTCCTCAAATAGTCAAAAAATATCACAAGGACCTAAGAGCTACGGTTCCGCAGCTACCTCACCATCAATTCTTTGAAGAAACCTATATGAAAAATAAATATATATACAACAATATACATGAAGATATACAAAATGAAATAAATCAACCAATCTTACTATAGTAGCAGAACCATAGCTCTCAATTAGGTCCTTATGATATATTATAAAGACCTAAGAGCTATGGTTCCGCAGCTACCTTACCATCAATTCCTTGAAGAAACCTATATCAAAAATAAATATATATACAACAATTTACATGAAAATATATAAAATGAAATAAATCAACTAATCTTACTATTAGGTGCAGAACCGTAGCTCTTAATTAGGTCCTTATGATATATTATAAAGACCTAAGAGCTACGGTTCTGCAGCTACCTTACCATCAATTCTTAGAAGAAACCTATATAAAAAATAAATATATATACAACCATATACACATGAAAATATATAAAATGAAATAAATCAACCAATCTTAATATTAGGTATAGATCCATAGCTCTTAATTAGGTCCTTATGATATATTATAAAGACCTAAGAGCTACGGTTCCACAGCTACCTTACCATCAATTCTTTGAGGAAACCTATATAAAAAATAAATATATATACAACAATATACATGAAAATATATAAAATGAAATAAATCAACCAATCTTACTATTAGGTGCGGAACCATAGCTCTTAATTAGGTCCTTATGATATATTATAAAGACCTAAGAGCTATGGCTCTGCAGCTACCTTACCATCAATTCTGTGAAGAAACCTATATAAAAAATAAATATATATACAACAATATATACATGAAAATATATAAAATGAAATAAATCAACCAATCTTACTATTAGGTGCGGAACTATAGCTCTTAATTAGGTCCTTATGATAAATTATAAAGACCTAAGAGCTACAGTTCCACAGCTACCTTACCATCAATTCTTTGCAGAAACCTATATAAAAATAAATAAATATACAACAATATACATGAAAATAAATAAAATGAAATAAATCTACCAATCTTACTTTTAGGTGCGGAACCATAGCTCTTAATTAGGTCCTTATGATATATTATAAAGACCTAAGAGCTACTGTTCTGCAGCTACCTTACCATCAATTCTTTGAAGAAACCTATATAAAAATAAATAAATATACAACAATATACATGAAAATAAATAAAATGAAATAAATCTACCAATCTTACTATTAGGTGCAGAACCATAGCTCTTAATTAGGTCCTTATGATATATTATCAAGACCTAAGAGCTACGGTTCAGCTGCTACCTTACCATCAATTCTTTAAAGAAACCTATTTAAAAATAAATAAATATACAACAATATACATGAAAATATATAAAATGAAATAAATCAACCAATCTTACTATTAGGTGCAGAACCATAGCTCTTAATTAGGTCCTTATGATATATTATAAAGACCTAAGAGCTATGGTTCTGCAGCTCCTTACCATCAATTCTGTGAAGAAACCTATATAAAAAATAAATATATATACAACAATATACATGAAAATATATAAAATGAAATAAATCAACCAATCTTACTATTAGGTGCGGAACCATAGCTCTTAATTAGGTCCTTATGATATATTATAAAGACCTAAGAGCTACGGTTCCGCAGCTTCCTTACCATCAATTCTATGAAAAAACCTATATAAAAAATCAATATATATACAACCATATATACATGAAAATATATAAAATGAAATAAATCAACCAATCTTACTATTAGGTGCTGAACCATAGCTCTTAATTAGGTCCTTATGATATATTATAAAGACCTAAGAGCTACGGTTCAGCTGCTACCTTACCATCAATTCTTTAAAGAAACCTATATAAAAATAAATAAATATACAACAATATACATGAAAATAAATAAAATGAAATAAATATACTAATCTTACTTTTAGGTGCGGAACCATAGCTCTAAATTAAGTCCTTATGATATATTATAAAGACCTAAGGTTCCGCGGCTACCTTACCATCAATTCTTTGAAGAAACCTATATAAAAATAAATAAATATACAACAATATACATGAAAATAAATAAAATGAAATAAATCTACCAATCTTACTATTAGGTGCGGAACCATAGCTCTTAATTAGGTCCTTATGATATATTATAAAGACCTAAGAGCTACGGTTCCGCAGCTACCTTACCATCAATTCCTTGAAGAAACCTATATAAAAAATAAATATATATACAATATACATGAAAATATATAAAATGAAATAGATCAACCAACCATACTATTTATAGCTGTGGAACCATAGCTCTTTGGTCCTTATATTTATTGAACATAGATGGTCCTCAAATAGTCAAAAAATATCACAAGGACCTAAGAGCTACGGTTCCGCAGCTACCTCACCATCAATTCTTTGAAGAAACCTATATGAAAAATAAATATATATACAACAATATACATGAAGATATACAAAATGAAATAAATCAACCAATCTTACTATAGTAGCAGAACCATAGCTCTCAATTAGGTCCTTATGATATATTATAAAGACCTAAGAGCTATGGTTCCGCAGCTACCTTACCATCAATTCCTTGAAGAAACCTATATCAAAAATAAATATATATACAACAATTTACATGAAAATATATAAAATGAAATAAATCAACTAATCTTACTATTAGGTGCAGAACCGTAGCTCTTAATTAGGTCCTTATGATATATTATAAAGACTTAAGAGCTACGGTTCTGCAGCTACCTTACCATCAATTCTTAGAAGAAACCTATATAAAAAATAAATATATATACAACCATATACACATGAAAATATATAAAATGAAATAAATCAACCAATCTTAATATTAGGTATAGATCCATAGCTCTTAATTAGGTCCTTATGATATATTATAAAGACCTAAGAGCTACGGTTCCACAGCTACCTTACCATCAATTCTTTGAGGAAACCTATATAAAAAATAAATATATATACAACAATATACATGAAAATATATAAAATGAAATAAATCAACCAATCTTACTATTAGGTGCGGAACCATAGCTCTTAATTAGGTCCTTATGATATATTATAAAGACCTAAGAGCTATGGCTCTGCAGCTACCTTACCATCAATTCTGTGAAGAAACCTATATAAAAAATAAATATATATACAACAATATATACATGAAAATATATAAAATGAAATAAATCAACCAATCTTACTATTAGGTGCGGAACTATAGCTCTTAATTAGGTCCTTATGATAAATTATGAAGACCTAAGAGCTACAGTTCCACAGCTACCTTACCATCAATTCTTTGCAGAAACCTATATAAAAATAAATAAATATACAACAATATACATGAAAATAAATAAAATGAAATAAATCTACCAATCTTACTTTTAGGTGCGGAACCATAGCTCTTAATTAGGTCCTTATGATATATTATAAAGACCTAAGAGCTACTGTTCTGCAGCTACCTTACCATCAATTCTTTGAAGAAACCTATATAAAAATAAATAAATATACATCAATATACATGAAAATAAATAAAATGAAATAAATCTACCAATCTTACTATTAGGTGCAGAACCATAGCTCTTAATTAGGTCCTTATGATATATTATCAAGACCTAAGAGCTACGGTTCAGCTGCTACCTTACCATCAATTCTTTAAAGAAACCTATATAAAAATAAATAAATATACAACAATATACATGAAAATATATAAAATGAAATAAATCAACCAATCTTACTATTAGGTGCAGAACCATAGCTCTTAATTAGGTCCTTATGATATATTATAAAGACCTAAGAGCTATGGTTCTGCAGCTCCTTACCATCAATTCTGTGAAGAAACCTATATAAAAAATAAATATATATACAACAATATACATGATAATATATAAAATGAAATAAATCAACCAATCTTACTATTAGGTGCGGAACCATAGCTCTTAATTAGGTCCTTATGATATATTATAAAGACCTAAGAGCTACGGTTCCGCAGCTTCCTTACCATCAATTCTATGAAAAAACCTATATAAAAAATCAATATATATACAACCATATATACATGAAAATATATAAAATGAAATAAATCAACCAATCTTACTATTAGGTGCTGAACCATAGCTCTTAATTAGGTCCTTATGATATATTATAAAGACCTAAGAGCTATGGTTCAGCTGCTACCTTACCATCAATTCTTTAAAGAAACCTATATAAAAATAAATAAATATACAACAATATACATGAAAATAAATAAAATGAAATAAATATACTAATCTTACTTTTAGGTGCGGAACCATAGCTCTTAATTAAGTCCTTATGATATATTATAAAGACCTAAGGTTCCGCGGCTACCTTACCATCAATTCTTTGAAGAAACCTATATAAAAATAAATAAATATACAACAATATACATGAAAATAAATAAAATGAAATAAATCTACCAATCTTACTATTAGGTGCGGAACCATAGCTCTTAATTAGGTCCTTATGATATATTATAAAGACCTAAGAGCTACGGTTCCGCAGCTACCTTACCATCAATTCCTTGAAGAAACCTATATAAAAAATAAATATATATACAATATACATGAAAATATATAAAATGAAATAGATCAACCAACCATACTATTTATAGCTGTGGAACCATAGCTCTTTGGTCCTTATATTTATTGAACATAGATGGTCCTCAAATAGTCAAAAAATATCACAAGGACCTAAGAGCTACGGTTCCGCAGCTACCTCACCATCAATTCTTTGAAGAAACCTATATGAAAAATAAATATATATACAACAATATACATGAAGATATACAAAATGAAATAAATCAACCAATCTTACTATAGTAGCAGAACCATAGCCCTCAATTAGGTCCTTATGATATATTATAAAGACCTAAGAGCTATGGTTCCGCAGCTACCTTACCATCAATTCCTTGAAGAAACCTATATCAAAAATAAATATATATACAACAATTTACATGAAAATATATAAAATGAAATAAATCAACTAATCTTACTATTAGGTGCAGAACCGTAGCTCTTAATTAGGTCCTTATGATATATTATAAAGACCTAAGAGCTACGGTTCTGCAGCTACCTTACCATCAATTCTTAGAAGAAACCTATATAAAAAATAAATATATATACAACCATATACACATGAAAATATATAAAATGAAATAAATCAACCAATCTTAATATTAGGTATAGATCCATAGCTCTTAATTAGGTCCTTATGATATATTATAAAGACCTAAGAGCTACGGTTCTGCAGATACCTTACCATCAATTCTTTGAAGAAACCTATATAAAAAATAAATATATATACAACAATATACATGAAAATATATAAAATGAAATAAATCAACCAATCTTACTATTAGGTGCGGAACCGTAGCTCTTAATTAGGTCGTTATGATATATTATAAAGACCTAATAGCTACGGTTCCGCAGCTACCTTACCATCAATTCTTAGAAGAAACCTATATAAAAAATAAATATATATACAACCATATACACATGAAAATATATAAAGTGAAATAAATCAACCAATCTCACTAATAGGTGCGGACCCGTAGCTCTTTATTAGGTCCTTATGATATATTATAAAGACTTAAGAGCTACGGTTCCACAGCTACCTTACCATCAATTCTTTGAAGAAACCTACCGGTATATAAAAAAATAAATTTAAATACAACCATATACACATGAAAATATATAAAATGAAATAAATTAAGCAATCTTACTATTAGGTGCGGATCCATAGCTCTTAGTTAGGTCCTTATGATATATTATAAAGACCTAAGCGCTATGGTTCTGCAGTTACCTTACCATCAATTTTTTGAAGAAACCTATATAAAAAATAAATATATATACAACAATATACATAAAAATATATAAAATGAAATAAATCAACCAATCTTACTATTAGGTGCGGAACCATAGCTCTTAATTAGGTCCTTATGATATATCATAAAGACCTAAGCGCTATGGTTCTGCAGTTACCTTACCATCAATTTTTTGAAGAAACCGATATAAAAAATAAATATATATACAACAATATACATGAAAATATATATAATGAAATAAATCAACCAATCTTACTATTAGGTGCGGAACCATAGCTCTTAATTGGGTCCTTACGATATATTATAAAGACTCAAGAGCTACAGTTCCACAGCTACCTTACCATCAATTCTTTGAAGAAACCTATTTAAAAAATAAATATATATACAACAATATACATGAAAATATATAAAATGAAATAAATCAACTAATCTTACTATTAGGGGCGGAACCATAGCCCTTAATTAGGTCCTTATGATATATTATAAAGATCTAAGAGCTACGGTTCCGCAGCTATCTTACCATCAATTCTTTGAAGAAACCGATATAAAAAATAAATATATATACAACCATATACACATGAAAATATATAAAATGAAATAAATCAACCAATCTTACTCTTAGGTGCGGAACCATAGCTCTTTAATAATTAGGTCCTTATGATATATTATAAAGACTTAAGAGCTACGGTTCCACAGCTACCTTACCATCAATTCTTTGAGGAAACCTATATAAAAAATAAATATGTATACAACAATATCCATGAAAATATATAAAATGAAAATAATCAACCAATCTTACTATTAGATGTGGAACCATAGCTCTTAATTAGGTCCTTATGATATATTATAAAGACCTAATAGCTACGGTTTCGCAGCTACCTTACCATCAATTCTTAGAAGAAACCTATATAAAAAATAAATATATATACAACCATATACACATGAAAATATATAAAGTGAAATAAATCAACCAATCTCACTAATAGGTGCGGACCCGTAGCTCTTTATTAGGTCCTTATGATATATTATAAAGACTTAAGAGCTACGGTTCCACAGCTACCTTACCATCAATTCTTTGAAGAAACCTACCGGTATATAAAAAAATAAATTTAAATACAACCATATACACATGAAAATATATAAAATGAAATAAATTAAGCAATCTTACTATTAGGTGCGGATCCATAGCTCTTAATTAGGTCCTTATGATATATTATAAAGACCTAAGCGCTATGGTTCTGCAGTTACCTTACCATCAATTTTTTGAAGAAACCTATATAAAAAATAAATATATATACAACAATATACATAAAAAGATATAAAATGAAATAAATCAACCAATCTTACTATTAGGTGCGGAACCATAGCTCTTAATTAGGTCCTTATGATATATCATAAAGACCTAAGCGCTATGGTTCTGCAGTTACCTTACCATCAATTTTTTGAAGAAACCGATATAAAAAATAAATATATATACAACAATATACATGAAAATATATATAATGAAATAAATCAACCAATCTTACTATTAGGTGCGGAACCATAGCTCTTAATTGGGTCCTTACGATATATTATAAAGACTCAAGAGCTACAGTTCCACAGCTACCTTACCATCAATTCTTTGAAGAAACCTATTTAAAAAATAAATATATATACAACAATATACATGAAAATATATAAAATGAAATAAATCAACTAATCTTACTATTAGGGGCGGAACCATAGCCCTTAATTAGGTCCTTATGATATATTATAAAGATCTAAGAGCTACGGTTCCGCAGCTATCTTACCATCAATTCTTTGAAGAAACCGATATAAAAAATAAATATATATACAACCATATACACATGAAAATATATAAAATGAAATAAATCAACCAATCTTACTCTTAGGTGCGGAACCATAGCTCTTTAATAATTAGGTCCTTATGATATATTATAAAGACTTAAGAGCTACGGTTCCACAGCTACCTTACCATCAATTCTTTGAGGAAACCTATATAAAAAATAAATATGTATACAACAATATCCATGAAAATATATAAAATGAAAATAATCAACCAATCTTACTATTAGATGTGGAACCATAGCTCTTAATTAGGTCCTTATGATATATTATAAAGACTTAAGAGCTACGGTTCCGCAGCTACCTTACCATCAATTCTTTGAAGAAACCTATTTAAAAAATAAATATATATACAACCATATACACATGAAAATATAAAAAATGAAAAAAATCAACCAATCTTAATTAGGTGCGGATCCATAGCTCTTAATTAGGTCCTTATGATATATTATAAAGACCTAAGCGCTATGGTTCTGCAGTTACCTAACCATCAATTCTTTGAAGAAACCTATATAAAAAATAAATATATATACAACAATATACATGAAAATATATATAAAATGAAATAAATCAACCAATCTTACTATTAGGTGCGGAACCATAGCTCTTAATTAGGTCCTTATGATATATTATAAAGACCTAAGAGCTACAGTTCCACAGCTACCTTACCATCAATTCTTTGAAGAAACCTATATAAAAAATTAATATAAATACAACAATATACATGAAAATATATAAAATAAAATAAATCAACCAATCTTACTATTAGGTGCGGAACCATAGCTCTTAATTAGGTCCTTATGATATATTATAAAGACCTAAGAGCTACGGTTCCGCAGTTACCTTACCATCAATTCTTTGAAGAAACCTATTTAAAAAATAAATTTATATACAACCATATACACATGAAAATATATAAAATGAAATAAATATACTAATCTTACTTTTAGGTGCGGAACCATAGCTCTTAATTAAGTCCTTATGATATATTATAAAGACCTAAGGTTCCGCGGCTACCTTACCATCAATTCTTTGAAGAAACCTATATAAAAATAAATAAATATACAACAATATACATGAAAATAAATAAAATGAAATAAATCTACCAATCTTACTATTAGGTGCGGAACCATAGCTCTTAATTAGGTCCTTATGATATATTATAAAGACCTAAGAGCTACGGTTCCGCAGCTACCTTACCATCAATTCCTTGAAGAAACCTATATAAAAAATAAATATATATACAATATACATGAAAATATATAAAATGAAATAGATCAACCAACCATACTATTTATAGCTGTGGAACCATAGCTCTTTGGTCCTTATATTTATTGAACATAGATGGTCCTCAAATAGTCAAAAAATATCACAAGGACCTAAGAGCTACGGTTCCGCAGCTACCTCACCATCAATTCTTTGAAGAAATCTATATGAAAAATAAATATATATAAACAATATACATGAAGATATACAAAATGAAATAAATCAACCAATCTTACTATAAGTAGCAGAACCATAGCTCTCAATTAGGTCCTTATGATATATTATAAAGACCTAAGAGCTATGGTTCCACAGCTACCTTACCATCAATTCTTTGAAGAAACCTATTTAAAAAATAAATATATATACAACAATATACATGAAAATATATAAAATGAAATAAATCAACCAATCTTACTATTAGGGGCGGAACCATAGCCCTTAATTAGGTCCTTATGATATATTATAAAGATCTAAGAGCTACGGTTCCGCAGCTATCTTACCATCAATTCTTTGAAGAAACCTATATAAAAAATAAATATATATACAACCATATACACATGAAAATATATAAAATGAAATAAATCAACCAATCTTACTCTTAGGTGCGGAACCATAGCTCTTTAATAATTAGGTCCTTATGATATATTATAAAGACTTAAGAGCTACGGTTCCACAGCTACCTTACCATCAATTCTTTGAGGAAACCTATATAAAAAATAAATATGTATACAACAATATCCATGAAAATATATAAAATGAAAATAATCAACCAATCTTACTATTAGATGTGGAACCATAGCTCTTAATTAGGTCCTTATGATATATTATAAAGACTTAAGAGCTACGGTTCCGCAGCTACCTTACCATCAATTCTTTGAAGAAACCTATTTAAAAAATAAATATATATACAACCATATACACATGAAAATATAAAAAATGAAAAAAATCAACCAATCTTAATTAGGTGCGGATCCATAGCTCTTAATTAGGTCCTTATGATATATTATAAAGACCTAAGAGCTACGGTTCCACAGCTACCTTACCATCAATTCCTTGAAGAAACCTATATCAAAAATAAATATATATACAACAATTTACATGAAAATATATAAAATGAAATAAATCAACTAATCTTACTATTAGGTGCAGAACCGTAGCTCTTAATTAGGTCCTTATGATATATTATAAAGACCTAAGAGCTACGGTTCTGCAGCTACCTTACCATCAATTCTTAGAAGAAACCTATATAAAAAAAAATATATATACAACCATATACACATGAAAATATATAAAATGAAATAAATTAACCAATCTTACTATTAGGTGTCGATCCATAGCTCTTAATTAGGTCCTTATGATATATTATAAAGACTAAGCGCTATGGTTCTGCAGTTATCTTACCATCAATTCTTTGAAGAAACCTATATAAAAAATAAATATATATACAACAATATACATAAAAATATATAAAATGAAATAAGTCAACCAATCTTACTATTAGGTGCGGAACCATAGCTCTTAATTAGGTCCTTATGATATATTACAAAGACCTAAGAGCTACGGTTCCGCAGCTACCTTACCATCAATTCTTTGAAGAAACCTATATAAAAAATAAATATATATACAACCATATACACATGAAAATGTATAAAATGAAATAAATCAACCAATCTTACTATTAGGTGGGGAACCATAGCTCTTAATTAGGTCCTTATGGTAAATTATAAAGACCTAAAAGCTACGGTTCCGCAGCTATCTTACCATCAATTCTTTGAAGAAACCTATATAAAAAATAAATATATATACAACCATATACACATGAAAATGTATAAAATGAAATAAATCAACCAATCTTACTATTAGGTGGGGAACCATAGCTCTTAATTAGGTCCTTATGATATATTGTAAAGACTTAAGAGCTACAGTTCCACAGATACCTTACCATCAATTCTTTGAAGAAACCTATATAAAAAATAAATATATATACAACAATATCCATGAAAATATATAAAATGAAAATAATCCACCAATCTTACTATTAGGTGTGAAACCATAGCTCTTAATTAGGTCCTTATGATATATTATAAAGACCTAAGAGCTACGGTTCCGCAGCTACCTTACCATCAATTCTTTGAAGAAACCTATATAAAAAATAAATATAAATACAAATATACATGAAAATATATAAAATGAAATAAATCAACCAATCTTACTATTAGGTGCGGAACCATAGCTCTTAATTAGGTCCTTATGATATATTATAAAGACCTAAGAGCTACGGTTCCGCAGTTACATTACCATCAATTCTTTGAAGAAATCTATTTAAGAAATAAATTTATATACAACCATATACACATGAAAATATATAAAATGAAATAAATTAACCAATCTTACTATTAGGTGTCGATCCATAGCTCTTAATTAGGTCCTTATGATATATTATAAAGACCTAAGCACTATGGTTCTGCAGTTATCTTACCATCAATTCTTTGAAGAAACCTATATAAAAAATAAATATATATACAACAATATACATAAAAATATATAAAATGAAATAAGTCAACCAATCTTACTATTAGGTGCAGAACCATAGCTCTTAATTAGGTCCTTATGATATATTACAAAGACCTAAGAGCTACGGTTCCGCAGCTACCTTACCATCAATTCTTTGAAGAAACCTATATAAAAAATAAATATATATACAACAATATACATAAAAATATATAAAATTAAATAAATCAACTAATCTTACTATTAGGGGCGGAACCATAGCTCTTAATTAGGTCCTTATGGTATATTATAAAGACCTAAAAGCTACGGTTCCGCAGCTATCTTACCATCAATTCTTTGAAGAAACCTATATAAAAAATAAATATATATACAACCATATACACATGAAAATGTATAAAATGAAATAAATCAACCAATCTTACTATTAGGTGGGGAACCATAGCTCTTAATTAGGTCCTTATGATATATTATAAAGACTTAAGAGCTACAGTTCCACAGCTACCTTACCATCAATTCTTTGAAGAAACCTATATAAAAAATAAATATATATACAACAATATACATAAAAATATATAAAATGAAATAAATCAACCAATCTTACTATTAGGTGCGGAACCATAGCTCTTAATTAGGTCCTTATGATATATCATAAAGACCTAAGCGCTATGGTTCTGCAGTTACCTTACCATCAATTTTTTGAAGAAACCGATATAAAAAATAAATATATATACAACAATATACATGAAAATATATATAATGAAATAAATCAACCAATCTTACTATTAGGTGCGGAACCATAGCTCTTAATTGGGTCCTTACGATATATTATAAAGACTCAAGAGCTACAGTTCCACAGCTACCTTACCATCAATTCTTTGAAGAAACCTATTTAAAAAATAAATATATATACAACAATATACATGAAAATATATAAAATGAAATAAATCAACCAATCTTACTATTAGGGGCGGAACCATAGCCCTTAATTAGGTCCTTATGATATATTATAAAGATCTAAGAGCTACGGTTCCGCAGCTATCTTACCATCAATTCTTTGAAGAAACCTATATAAAAAATAAATATATATACAACCATATACACATGAAAATATATAAAATGAAATAAATCAACCAATCTTACTCTTAGGTGCGGAACCATAGCTCTTTAATAATTAGGTCCTTATGATATATTATAAAGACTTAAGAGCTACGGTTCCACAGCTACCTTACCATCAATTCTTTGAGGAAACCTATATAAAAAATAAATATGTATACAACAATATCCATGAAAATATATAAAATGAAAATAATCAACCAATCTTACTATTAGATGTGGAACCATAGCTCTTAATTAGGTCCTTATGATATATTATAAAGACTTAAGAGCTACGGTTCCGCAGCTACCTTACCATCAATTCTTTGAAGAAACCTATTTAAAAAATAAATATATATACAACCATATACACATGAAAATATAAAAAATGAAAAAAATCAACCAATCTTAATTAGGTGCGGATCCATAGCTCTTAATTAGGTCCTTATGATATATTATAAAGACCTAAGCGCTATGGTTCTGCAGTTACCTAACCATCAATTCTTTGAAGAAACCTATATAAAAAATAAATATATATACAACAATATACATGAAAATATATATAAAATGAAATAAATCAACCAATCTTACTATTAGGTGCGGAACCATAGCTCTTAATTAGGTCCTTATGATATATTATAAAGACCTAAGAGCTACAGTTCCACAGCTACCTTACCATCAATTCTTTGAAGAAACCTATATAAAAAATTAATATAAATACAACAATATACATGAAAATATATAAAATGAAATAAATCAACCAATCTTACTATTAGGTGCGGAACCATAGCTCTTAATTAGGTCCTTATGATATATTATAAAGACCTAAGAGCTACGGTTCCGCAGTTACCTTACCATCAATTCTTTGAAGAAACCTATTTAAAAAATAAATTTATATACAACCATATACACATGAAAATGTATAAAATGAAATAAATCAACCAATCTTACTATTAGGTGGGGAACCATAGCTCTTAATTAGGTCCTTATGATATATTATAAAGACTTAAGAGCTACAGTTCCACAGCTACCTTACCATCAATTCTTTGAAGAAACCTATATAAAAAATAAATATATATACAACAATATACATAAAAATATATAAAATGAAATAAATCAACCAATCTTACTATTAGGTGCGGAACCATAGCTCTTAATTAGGTCCTTATGATATATCATAAAGACCTAAGCGCTATGGTTCTGCAGTTACCTTACCATCAATTTTTTGAAGAAACCGATATAAAAAATAAATATATATACAACAATATACATGAAAATATATATAATGAAATAAATCAACCAATCTTACTATTAGGTGCGGAACCATAGCTCTTAATTGGGTCCTTACGATATATTATAAAGACTCAAGAGCTACAGTTCCACAGCTACCTTACCATCAATTCTTTGAAGAAACCTATTTAAAAAATAAATATATATACAACAATATACATGAAAATATATAAAATGAAATAAATCAACTAATCTTACTATTAGGGGCGGAACCATAGCCCTTAATTAGGTCCTTATGATATATTATAAAGATCTAAGAGCTACGGTTCCGCAGCTATCTTACCATCAATTCTTTGAAGAAACCTATATAAAAAATAAATATATATACAACCATATACACATGAAAATATATAAAATGAAATAAATCAACCAATCTTACTCTTAGGTGCGGAACCATAGCTCTTTAATAATTAGGTCCTTATGATATATTATAAAGACTTAAGAGCTACGGTTCCACAGCTACCTTACCATCAATTCTTTGAGGAAACCTATATAAAAAATAAATATGTATACAACAATATCCATGAAAATATATAAAATGAAAATAATCAACCAATCTTACTATTAGATGTGGAACCATAGCTCTTAATTAGGTCCTTATGATATATTATAAAGACTTAAGAGCTACGGTTCCGCAGCTACCTTACCATCAATTCTTTGAAGAAACCTATTTAAAAAATAAATATATATACAACCATATACACATGAAAATATAAAAAATGAAAAAAATCAACCAATCTTAATTAGGTGCGGATCCATAGCTCTTAATTAGGTCCTTATGATATATTATAAAGACCTAAGCGCTATGGTTCTGCAGTTACCTAACCATCAATTCTTTGAAGAAACCTATATAAAAAATAAATATATATACAACAATATACATGAAAATATATATAAAATGAAATAAATCAACCAATCTTACTATTAGGTGCGGAACCATAGCTCTTAATTAGGTCCTTATGATATATTATAAAGACCTAAGAGCTACAGTTCCACAGCTACCTTACCATCAATTCTTTGAAGAAACCTATATAAAAAATAAATATATATACAACAATATACATAAAAATATATAAAATGAAATAAGTCAACCAATCTTACTATTAGGTGCAGAACCATAGCTCTTAATTAGGTCCTTATGATATATTACAAAGACCTAAGAGCTACGGTTCCGCAGCTACCTTACCATCAATTCTTTGAAGAAACCTATATAAAAAATAAATATATATACAACAATATACATAAAAATATATAAAATTAAATAAATCAACTAATCTTACTATTAGGGGCGGAACCATAGCTCTTAATTAGGTCCTTATGGTATATTATAAAGACCTAAAAGCTACGGTTCCGCAGCTATCTTACCATCAATTCTTTGAAGAAACCTATATAAAAAATAAATATATATACAACCATATACACATGAAAATGTATAAAATGAAATAAATCAACCAATCTTACTATTAGGTGGGGAACCATAGCTCTTAATTAGGTCCTTATGATATATTATAAAGACTTAAGAGCTACAGTTCCACAGCTACCTTACCATCAATTCTTTGAAGAAACCTATATAAAAAATAAATATATATACAACAATATACATAAAAATATATAAAATGAAATAAATCAACCAATCTTACTATTAGGTGCGGAACCATAGCTCTTAATTAGGTCCTTATGATATATCATAAAGACCTAAGCGCTATGGTTCTGCAGTTACCTTACCATCAATTTTTTGAAGAAACCGATATAAAAAATAAATATATATACAACAATATACATGAAAATATATATAATGAAATAAATCAACCAATCTTACTATTAGGTGCGGAACCATAGCTCTTAATTGGGTCCTTACGATATATTATAAAGACTCAAGAGCTACAGTTCCACAGCTACCTTACCATCAATTCTTTGAAGAAACCTATTTAAAAAATAAATATATATACAACAATATACATGAAAATATATAAAATGAAATAAATCAACTAATCTTACTATTAGGGGCGGAACCATAGCCCTTAATTAGGTCCTTATGATATATTATAAAGATCTAAGAGCTACGGTTCCGCAGCTATCTTACCATCAATTCTTTGAAGAAACCTATATAAAAAATAAATATATATACAACCATATACACATGAAAATATATAAAATGAAATAAATCAACCAATCTTACTCTTAGGTGCGGAACCATAGCTCTTTAATAATTAGGTCCTTATGATATATTATAAAGACTTAAGAGCTACGGTTCCACAGCTACCTTACCATCAATTCTTTGAGGAAACCTATATAAAAAATAAATATGTATACAACAATATCCATGAAAATATATAAAATGAAAATAATCAACCAATCTTACTATTAGATGTGGAACCATAGCTCTTAATTAGGTCCTTATGATATATTATAAAGACTTAAGAGCTACGGTTCCGCAGCTACCTTACCATCAATTCTTTGAAGAAACCTATTTAAAAAATAAATATATATACAACCATATACACATGAAAATATAAAAAATGAAAAAAATCAACCAATCTTAATTAGGTGCGGATCCATAGCTCTTAATTAGGTCCTTATGATATATTATAAAGACCTAAGCGCTATGGTTCTGCAGTTACCTAACCATCAATTCTTTGAAGAAACCTATATAAAAAATAAATATATATACAACAA
The DNA here is from genome assembly GCF_021869535.1 of Mytilus californianus. Taxonomy (NCBI): domain Eukaryota; kingdom Metazoa; phylum Mollusca; class Bivalvia; order Mytilida; family Mytilidae; genus Mytilus; species Mytilus californianus. Next base: position 20,609,916 of record NW_026262679.1, on the reverse strand, counting down.
TATACATGAAAATATATATAAAATGAAATAAATCAACGTTTCCTACTATTAGGTGCGGAACCATAGCTCTTAATTAGGTCCTTATGATATATTATAAAGACCTAAGAGCTACAGTTCCACAGCTACCTTACCATCAATTCTTTGAAGAAACCTATATAAAAAATAAATATATATACAACAATATACATAAAAATATATAAAATGAAATAAGTCAACCAATCTTACTATTAGGTGCAGAACCATAGCTCTTAATTAGGTCCTTATGATATATTACAAAGACCTAAGAGCTACGGTTCCGCAGCTACCTTACCATCAATTCTTTGAAGAAACCTATATAAAAAATAAATATATATACAACAATATACATAAAAATATATAAAATTAAATAAATCAACTAATCTTACTATTAGGGGCGGAACCATAGCTCTTAATTAGGTCCTTATGGTATATTATAAAGACCTAAAAGCTACCGTTCCGCAGCTATCTTACCATCAATTCTTTGAAGAAACCTATATAAAAAATAAATATATATACAACCATATACACATGAAAATGTATAAAATGAAATAAATCAACCAATCTTACTATTAGGTGGGGAACCATAGCTCTTAATTAGGTCCTTATGATATATTATAAAGACTTAAGAGCTACAGTTCCACAGCTACCTTACCATCAATTCTTTGAAGAAACCTATATAAAAAATAAATATATATACAACAATATACATGAAAATATATAAAATGAAATAAATCAACTAATCTTACTATTAGGTGCGGAACCATAGCTCTTAATTAGGTCCTTATGATATATTATAAAGACCTAAGAGCTACGGTTCCGCAGCTACCTTACCATCAATTCTTTGAAGAAACCTATATAAAAAATAAATATATATACAACCATACACACATGAAAATATATAAAATGAAATAAATCAACCAATCTTACTATTAGGTGCGGAACCATAGCTCTTAATTAGGTCCTTATGATATATTATAAAGACTTAAGAGCTACGGTTCCACAGCTACCTTACCATCAATTCTTTGAAGAAACCTATATAAAAAATAAATATATATACAACAATATCCATGAAAATATATAAAATGAAAATAATCAACCAATCTTACTATTAGGTGCGGAACCATAGCTCTAAATTAGGTCCTTATGATATATTATAAAGACTTAAGAGCTAGGGTTCCGCAGTTACCTTACCATCAATTCTTTGAAGAAACCTATTTAAAAAATAAATATATATACAACCATATACACATGAAAATATAAAAAATTTGTAAGGGTTCCGCGGAACCCAGTGTCTCGCCTACTTTTGGTGTTAATCGCAGGCTCAACAAAAATGAGGAAAAAAATTAATAAAAATATTCCTCTCTATACTATCTTTTGATTGTAAGTAGCTTCTGTCCAAGTTTGGTAAAATCCAGGATAATTTATGAATCTAATAAATGTTTTAAAAACTTAAACTGCAGAATGTATGTAATGTTGACTGGAAGAAAAACTAAGTCCATTTATAAGTAAAATACAGAAAAAATGGAACAAAATTTTATCAAAATTTCCTTCTAGATACTAGCTTTTGATCATAAACAAGCTTCTGTCCAAGTGTGGTACAAATCCAGGATAGTTTAAGAAAGTTGTTAAAATTTTAAAAACTTTAACCACAGAGTGAATGTAATGTTAACTGGCAGAAAACTAAGTCCATTTATAAGTAAAATACAGAAAAAATGGAATTTTTTTTTTACAAAATTTACTTCTGGATACTATCTTATGATCATAAACAAGCTTCTTTCCAAGTTTGGTAGAAATCCGGGATAGTTTAAGAAAGTTATTAAAATTTCAAAAACTTTAACCACAGAGTGAATGTAATGTTTCCTGGCAGAAAAACTAAGTCCACTTATAAGTAAAATACGGAAAAAATGGAATTTTTTTTTCACAAAATTTACATTTGAATATAATCTTATGATCATAAACAAGCTTCTGTCCAAGTTTGGTAGAAATCTAGGATAGTTTAAGAAAGTTATTAAAATTTCAAAAACTTTAACCACAGAGTGAATATTTGTGGACGCCGCCGACGACGACGACGCCGACGGAATGTAGGATTGCTATGTCTCGCTTTTTCGACAAAAGTCGAAGGCTCGACAAAAATGAAATAAATCCACCAATCTTACTATTAGGTGCGGAACCATAGCTCTTAATTAGGTCCTTATGATATATCATAAAGACCTAAGAGCTACAGTTCTGCAGCTACCTTACCATCAATTCTTTGAAGAAACCAATATAAAAAATAAATCAACCAATCTTACTATTAGGTGCGGAACCATAGCTCTTAATTAGGTCCTTATGATATATTATAAAAACTTAGAGCTACGGTTCCACAGCTACCTTACCATCAATTCTTTGAAGAAACCTATATAAAAAATAAATATATATACAACAATATCCATGAAAATATATAAAATGAAAATAATCAACCAATCTTACTATTAGGTGCAGAACCGTAGCTCTTAATTAGGTCCTTATGATATATTGTAAAGACCTAAGAGCTACGGTTCCACAGCTACCTTACCATCAATTCTTTGAAGAAACCTATATAAAAAATAAATATATAGACAACAATATCCATGAAAATATATAAAATGAAATAAATCCACCAATCTTACTATTAGGTGCGGAACCATAGCTCTTATTTAGGTCTTTAAAGACCTAAGAGCTACGGTTCTGCAGCTACCTTACCATCATTTCTTTGAAGAAACCTATATAAAAAATAAATATATATACAACAATATACATAATGAAATTAATCAACCAATCTTACTATTAGGTGCGGAACCATAGCTCTTAATTAGGTCCTTATGATATATTATAAAGACTTAAGAGCTACGGTTCCACAGCTACCTTACCATCAATTCTTTGAAGAAATCTATATAAAAAATAAATATATATACAACAATATACATGAAAATATATAAAATGAAATAAATCAACTAATCTTACTATTAGGTGCGGAACCTTAGCTCTTAATTAGGTCCTTATGATATATTATAAAGACCTAAGAGCTATGGTTCCGCAGCTACCTTACCATCAATTCTTTGAAGAAACCTATATAAAAAATAAATATATATACAACCATATACACATGAAAATATATAAAATGAAATAAATCAACCAATCTTACAATTAGGTGCGGAACCATAGCTCTTAATTAGGTCCTTATGATATATTATAAAGACCTAAGAGCTACCGTTCCACAGCTACCTTACCATCAATTCTTTGAAGAAACCTATATAAAAAATAAATATATATACAACAATATACATGAAAATATATATAAAATGAAATAAATCAACCAATCTTACTATATGGTGCGGAACCATAGCTCTTAATTAGGTCCTTATGATATATTATAAAGACTTAAGAGCTTATTGTAACGGTTCCACAGCTACCTTACCATTAATTCTTTGAAGAAACCTATATAAAAAATAAATATATATACAACAATATCCATGAAAATATATAAAATGAAAATAATCAACCAATCTTACAATTAGTTGCGGAACCATAGCTCTTAATTAGGTCCTTATGATATATTATAAAGACCTAAGAGCTACCGTTCCGCAGTTACCGTACCATCAATTCTTTGAAGAAACCTATTTAAAAAACAAGAAATGATTGTAACAGGATGCTGTTACGAAGTCTCCCAAACGAAGCTCCCATAATCGTAATTCCCAGGGTCGCCTGACATTGTGTAAAGTCCAGTGAAAATTGGTTAGGTCCAATAAAGTTATATGCATTAGTGATGCCTGGGGACTAACCCTGTATATCATTCAAATCATCTTGGCATGACAAACCAGAATATATATGGTTTAGGGGTGGGGATCTCAACCATTTACAAGATATTAGAACTTTCTCAAATGGCTGGGGGTCGGGATGACCCCTGGGGACTAACCCTGTATATCATTCAAACCATCTTAGCATGACAAACCAGAATATATATGGTTTAGGGGTGGTGATCTTGACCACTTACAAGATATAAGAACTTTCTTAAATGGCAGGGGGTGGGGTGACCCCTGGGGACTAACCCTGTATTTCATTTGATGTGCTTTATCATGACAAACCAGAATATATATGGTTTAGGGGTGGGGATCTCGACCATTTACAAGATATTAGAACTTTCTCAAATGGCAGGGGGTCGGGATGACCCCTGAGGACTAACCCTGTATATCATTCAAACCATCTAAGCATGACAAACCAGAATATATATGGTTTAGGGTGGAGATCTTGACCACTTACAAGATATTAGAACTTTCTTAAATGGCATGGGGTGGGGTTGACCCCTGGGGACTAACCCTGTATTACATTTGATGTGCTTTATCATGACAAACCAGAATATATATGGTTTAGGGGTGGGGATCTCGACCATTTACAAGATATTAGAACTTTCTCAAATGGCAGGGGGTCAGAATGACCCCTGGGGACTAACCCTGTATATCATTCAAACCATCTTAGCATGACAAACCAGAATATATATGGTTTAGGGGTGGGGATCTTGACCACTTACAAGATATTAGAACTTTTTTAAATGGCATGGGGTGGGGGTGACCCCTGGGGACTAACCCTGTATTACATTTGATGTGCTTTATCATGACAAACCAGAATATATATGGTTTAGGGGCGGGGATCTCGACCATTTACAAGATATTAGAACTTTCTCAAATGGCAGGGGTCGGGATGACCCCTGGGGACTAACCCTGTATATCATTCAAACCATCTTAGCATAACAAACCAGAATATATATGGTTTAGGGGTGGGGATCTCGACCATTTACAAGATATTAAAACTTTCTCAAATGGCAGGGGGTCGGGATGACCCCTGGGGACTAACCCTGTATATCATTCAAACCATCTTAGCATGACAAACCAAAATATATATGGTTTAGGGGTATTAGAACTTGTTTAAATGGCAGGGGGTGGGGGTGACCCCTGGGGACTAACCCTGTATTTCATTAAATGGGCTTTATCATTTAGAACATTTTCAATTAAAAAGATTGTGTCTATCACAAACGGTTTTCAATTTATACTCATTTGAAAATCTTTTTAAATAAAATCCCATAGGGTTCTATAGTAAAACCCTCTTTTCTTTTTGCTCCTCAAAGTACCCCTTTATAAACCCCATTGCACAAACAAAACCCTGATTGCACCACTAGACATGTTAGTCTTACATATTGTGAAACCCTAAGTTAATCTGACAAGCGGTTTTGGAGAACGGGTGCGGACAAGTTCAAATTTAAAAGCGGCGGAAGAGGAAGAAGAAGAAGAAGAAGAATAATAATAATAATAAGAACTGAGCAAAAACAATAAGTCTTCCCAAACTTCGTTTGGGAGACCTAATAAATATACCTACAACCATATACACATGAAAATATATAAAATGAAATAAATCAACCAATCTTACTATTAGGTGTGGAACCATAGCTCTTAACGTAGATGGGGTGTCTAAATTATAATCCATAGAATTTTTTAATAATTTGCCAAAATGTAGTTTATATCAAGCTTTTTTTAAACAAGAGTGCACACGCTGAAATGTCTCGCCTTCTTTACTTATCATTGATATTATGTTGATAGTCCTAAATATAAAGCTTTATTACAACTGTCACATAAACTTAACATTAACCAAGTAAACTAAACATTGACCAATGAACCATGAAAATGAGGTCAAGGTCAGATGAACCATGCTAGGCAGGCATGTACAGCTAACAATTCTTCCATACAACAAATATAGTTGACCTATTGCTTATAGTTTAAGAAAAACAGACGAAAACACAAAAACTTAACACTGAGCAATGAACCTTGAAAATGAGGTCAAGGTCAAATAAGACCTGCGTGACTGACATATAGATCATAAAATATTTCCATACACCAAATATAGTTGACCTATTGCATATAGTATTAGAAAAAAAGACCAAAACTCAAAAACTTAACTTTGACCACTGAACCATGAAAATGAGGTCAAGGTAAGATGACACCTGCCAGCTAGACATGTACACCTTACAATCATTCCATACACCAAATATAGCTGACCTATTGCATGCAGTATTAGAAAGAAAGACCAAAACTCAAAAACTTAACTTTGACCACTGAACCATGAAAATGAGGTCAAGGTCAGATGACACCTGCCAGCTAGACATGTACACCTTACAATCATTCCATACACCAAATATAGTAGACCTATTGCATACAGTATAAGAAAAACAGACCAAAACACAAAAACTTAACTATAACCACTGAACCATGAAAATGAGGTCAAGGTCAGATGACACCTGCCAGTTGGACATGTACACCTTACAGTCCTTCCATACACCGAATATACTAGACCTATTGCTTATAGTATCTGAGATATGGACTTGACCACGAAAACTTAACCTTGTTCACTGATCCATGAAATGAGGTCGAGGTCAAGTGAAAACTGTCTGACGGGCATGAGGACCTTGCAAGGTACGCACATACCAAATATAGTTATCCTATTACTTATAATAAGAGAGAATTTAACATTGCAAAAAATCTGAACTTTTTTTTCAAGTAGTCACTGAACCATGAAAATGAGGTCAAGGACATTGGACATGTGACTGACGGAAACTTCGTAACATGAGGCATCCATATACAAAGTATGAAGCATCCAGGTCTTCCATCTTCTAAAATATAAAGCTTTTAAGAAGTTAGCTAACGCCGCCGCCGCCGCCGCCGCCGGATCGCTATCCCTATGTCGAGCTTTCTGCGACAAAAGTCGCAGGCTCGACAAAAAATGATAAAAAGAATGGGTCACGGGGCTTATTTTCACGCTACAGGTTGTTCAAAATTAACAGATTTTGTATAGATTATGCATGGAAAACCCAATTTTCTGCCATAAAACGAAAACTACACCATAGAATTTTGAGATAAAATATGAGAAGATAGCTTTAATAGTATGCTTTCAGATAAGAAAAAGAAAAAATGGGGTCACCGGACACGTTTTCTTGCTGCATAATAAAATAGGTAAATTCCTAACACATTCTATTGTAAAAGTACCTTTATCTGAATTATCTGCCCTTACATTTGAGTTGCCTCCCCTTATGTGGCAAAGTTGGAAAAAATTGAATCAAACAAAAGTTTTCTGTTTTTTTGTAAAATACAACCATAAATATGATAAAACATGTCATTTTCTATATTGAAATGAAAATTCTTACACATGAATTACCTACTACTCTCAAAATTTGCACATTCTATTAAAGATCTCGACCGATTGTTTTCAGGTATTAAAAAATCCAAGATGGAGGAAGACACCCTATCTACCTTAATTAGGTCCTTATGATATATTATAAAGACCTAAGAGCTACTGTTCCACAGCTACCTTACCATCAATTCTTTGAAGAAACCTATATAAAAAATAAATATATATACAACAATATCCATGAAAATATATAAAATGAAAATAATCAACCAATCTTACTATAAGGTGCAGAACCGTAGCTCTTAATTAGGTCCTTATGATATATTGTAAAGACCTAAGAGCTATGGTTCCACAGCTACCTTACCATCAATTCTTTGAAGAAACCTATATAAAAAATAAATATATATACAACAATATACATGAAAATATATAAAATGAAATAAATCAACCAATCTTACTATTAGGTGCGGAACCATAGCTCTTAATTAGGTCCTTATGATATATTATAAAGACCTAAGAGCTACGGTTCCACAGCTACCCTACCATTAATTCTTTGAAGAAACCTATATAAAAAATAAATATATATACAACAATATACATGAAAATATAAAAAATGAAATAAATCCACCAATCTTACTATTAGGTGCAGAACCATAGCTCTTAATTAGGTCCTTATGATATATCATAAAGACCTAAGAGCTACAGTTCTGCAGCTACCTTACCATCAATTCTTTGAAGAAACCTATATAAAAAAATAAATCAACCAATCTTACTATTAGGTGCGGAACCATAGCTCTTAATTAGGTCCTTATGATATATTATAAAGACTTAGAGCTACGGTTCCACAGCTACCTTACCATCAATTCTTTGAAGAAACCTATATAAAAAATAAATATATATACAACAATATCCATGAAAATATATAAAATGAAAATAATCAACCAATCTTACTATTAGGTGCAGAACCGTAGCTCTTAATTAGGTCCTTATGATATATTGTAAAGACCTAAGAGCTACGGTTCCACAGCTACCTTACCATAATTTCTTTGAAGAAACCTATATAAAAAATAAATATATATACAACAATATACATGAAAATATATAAAATAAAATAAATCAACCAATCTTACTATATGGTGCAGAACCATAGCTCTTAATTAGGTCCTTATGATATATTATAAAGACCTAAGAGCTACGGTTCCACAGCTACCTTACCATTAATTCTTTGAAGAAACCTATATAAAAAATAAATATATAGACAACAATATCCATGAAAATATATAAAATGAAATAAATCCACCAATCTTACTATTAGGTGCGGAACCATAGCTCTTAATTAGGTCCTTATGATATATCATAAAGACCTAAGAGCTACAGTTCTGCAGCTACCTTACCATCAATTCTTTGAAGAAACCTATATAAAAAATAAATATATATATACAACAATATACATAATGAAATAAATCAACCAATCTTACTATTAGGTGCGGAACCATAGCTCTTAATTAGGTCCTTATGATATATCATAAAGACCTAAGAGCTACGGTTCTGCAGCTACCTTACCATCAATTCTTTGAAGAAACCTATATAAAGAATAAATATATATACAACAATATACATAATGAAATAAATCAACCAATCTTACTATTAGGTGCAGAACCATAGCTCTTAATTAGGTCCTTATGATATATTATAAAGACTTATGAGCTACGGTTCCACAGCTACCTTACCGTCAATTCTTTGAAGAAATCTATATAAAAAATAAATATATATACAACAATATACATGAAAATATATAAAATGAAATAAATCAACTAATCTTACTATTAGGTGCGGAACCATAGCTCTTAATTAGGTCCTTATGATATATTATAAAGACCTAAGAGCTACACTTCCACAGCTACCTTACCATTAATTCTTTGAAGAAACCTATATAAAAAATAAATATATAGACAACAATATCCATGAAAATATATAAAATGAAATAAATCCACCAATCTTACTATTAGGTGCGGAACCATAGCTCTTAATTAGGTCCTTATGATATATCATAAAGACCTAAGAGCTACAGTTCTGCAGCAACCTTACCATCAATTCTTTGAAGAAACCTATATAAAAAATAAATCAACCAATCTTACTATTAGGTGCGGAACCATAGCTCTTAATTAGGTCCTTATGATATATTATAAAGACTTAGAGCTACGGTTCCACAGTTACCTTACCATCAATTCTTTGAAGAAACCTATATAAAAAATAAATATATATACAACAATATCCATGAAAATATATAAAATGAAAATAATCAACCAATCTTACTATTAGGTGCAGAACCGTAGCTCTTAATTAGGTCCTTATGATATATTGTAAAGACCTAAGAGATACAGTTCCACAGCTACCTTACCATCAATTCTTTGAAGAAACCTATATAAAAAATAAATATATATACAACAATATACATGAAAATATATAAAATGAAATAAATCAACCAATCTTACTATATGGTGCAGAACCATAGCTCTTAATTAGGTCCTTATGATATATTATAAACACCTAAGAGCTACGGTTCCACAGCTACCTTACCATTAATTCTTTGAAGAAACCTATATAAAAAATAAATATATAGACAACAATATCCATGAAAATATATAAAATGAAATAAATCCACCAATCTTACTATTAGGTGCGGAACCATAGCTCTTATTTAGGTCTTAATGATATATCATAAAGACCTAACAGCTACGGTTCTGCAGCTACCTTTCCATCAATTTTTTGAAGAAACCTATATAAAAAATAAATATATATACAACAATATACATAATGAAATTAATCAACCAATCTTACTATTAGGTGCGGAACCATAGCTCTTAATTAGGTCCTTATGATATATTATAAAGACTTAGAGCTACGGTTCCACAGTTACCTTACCATCAATTCTTTGAAGAAACCTATATAAAAAATAAATATATATACAACAATATCCATGAAAATATATAAAATGAAAATAATCAACCAATCTTTCTATTAGGTGCAGAACCGTAGCTCTTAATTAGGTCCTTATGATATATTGTAAAGACCTAAGAGCTACGGTTCCACAGCTACCTTACCATCAATTCTTTGAAGAAACCTATATAAAAAATAAATATATATACAACAATATACATGAAAATATATAAAATGAAATAAATCAACCAATCTTACTATATGGTGCAGAACCATAGCTCTTTAAAATTAGGTCCTTATGATATATTATAAACACCTAAGAGCTACAGTTCCACAGCTACCTTACCATCAATTCTTTGAAGAAATCTATATAAAAAATAAATATATATACAACAATATACATGAAAATATATAAAATGAAATAAATCAACTAATCTTACTATTAGGTGCGGAACCTTAGCTCTTAATTAGGTCCTTATGATATATTATAAAGACCTAAGAGCTATGGTTCTGCAGCTACCTTACCATCAATTCTTTGAAGAAACCTATATAAAAAATAAATATATATACAACTATATACACATGAAAATATATAAAATGAAATAAATCAACCAATCTTACTATTAGGTGCAGAACCGTAGCTCTTTATTAGGTTCTTATGATATATCATAAAGACCTAAGAGCTACGGTTCCGCAGCTACCTTACCATCAATTCTTTGAAGAAACCTATATAAACTAGAGGCTCTAAAGAGCCTGTGTCGCTCACCTTGGTCTATGTGCATATTAAACAAAGGACATAGATGGATTCATGACAAAATTGTGTTTTGGTGATGGTGATGTGTTTGTAGATCTTCCTTTACTGAACATTCTTGCTGCTTACAATTATCTCTATCTATAATGAACTTGGCCCAGTAGTTACAGTGGAAAATATTTTGTAAAAATTTACAAAAATTTACAAAATTTATGAAAATTGTAAAAAATTGAATATAAAGGGCAATAACTCCTTAAGGGGTCAATTGACAATTTTCGTCATGTTGACTTATTTGTAGATCTTACTTAGCTGTACATTATTGCTGTTTACAGTTTATCTCTATCTATAATAATATTTAAGATAATAACCAAAAGCTGCAAAATTTTCTTAAAATTACCAATTCAGGGGCAGCAACCCAACAACGTGTTGCCTGATTGGTCTGAAAATTTCAGGGCAGATAGATCTTGACCTAATGAACAATTTTATCCTCGTCAGATTTGCTCTAAATGCTTTGGTTTCAGAGATATGAGCCAAAAACTGCATTTTACCCTATGTACTATTTTTTAGCCATGTCGGCCATCTTGGTTCGCGGGCGGGGTCATCGGACACATTTTTTAAACTAGATACCCTAATGATGATTGTGGACAAGTTTGGTTAAATTTGTCTAAGTAGTTTCAGAGGAGAAGATTTTTGTAAAAGATTACAAAAATTTACGAAAAATGGTTAAAAATTGACAATAAAGGGCAATAACTCCTTAAGGGGTCAACTGACCATTTTGGTCAATTGACTTATTTGTAGATCTTACTTTGCTGAACATTATTTGCTGTCCGATTCATCTGAAAATTTCAGGGCAGATAGATCTTGACCTGATAAACAATTTTACCCCATGTCAGATTTGCTCTAAATGCTTTGGTTTCAGAGATATAAGCCAAAATCTACATTTTACCCCTATGTTCTATTTTTAGCCATGGCGGCCATCTTGGTTGGTTGGCCGGGTCACCGGACACATTTTTTAAACTAGATACCCCAATGATGATTGTGGCCAAGTTTGGTTAAATTTGGCCAAGTAGTTTCAGAGGAGAAGATTTTTGTAAAAGTTAACGACGACGGACGACGGACGCCAAGTGATGAGAAAAGCTCACTTGGCCTTTTGGGCCAGGTGAGCTAAAAATAAATATATATACAACCATATACACATGAAAATATATAAAATGAAATAAATCAACCAATCTTACTATTAGGTGCGGAACCATAGCTCTTAATCAGGTCCTTATGATATATTATAAAGACTTAAGAGCTACGGTTCCACAGCTACCTTACCATTAATTCTTTGAAGAAACCTATATAAAAAATAAATATATATATACAACAATATCCATGAAAATATATAAAATGAAAAAAATCAACCAATCTTACTATTAGGTGCGGAACTGTAGTTCTTAATTAGGTCCTTATGATATATTATAAAGACCTAAGAGCTACGGTTCCGCAGCTACCTTACCATCAATTCTTTGAAGAAACCTATATAAAAAATAAATATATATACAACAATATACATGAAAATATATAAAATGAAATAAATCCACCAATCTTACTATTAGGTGCGGAACCATAGCACTTAATTAGGTCCTTATGATATATTGTAAAGACCTAAGAGCTACAGTTCCGTAGCTACCTTACCATCAATTCTTTGAAGAAACCTACATTAAAAATAAATATATATACAACAATATACATGAAAATATATGAGGAATGATAACAGAAAAGAGTCATGCCCACTGACCTGAAGGAAATTTAATATTTTATGAATTAGATTAGGGATCTCTCAAAGAATTCAAGTAGGAAAATAGGTGATGAGGTATGAGGTGAGATACCTTCCCTCTATATAATATATATCAGTGATCGCTGTGGATAGTAAACTTGAAATTGACAGAAAATAGCAACTACAAATTATTTTTAGTATATTTATGTTCATACAACAGAAAAACGCAAAAATAATTGAAATTAATAGAAAACAAAAAAATAAGAGATTCTGGAAAAAAGGGGGAGTGTTAAAAATAAATTGTCCTGTCCCAAGTACCTAATAGGCAAATAGACTCCAAGAAAAAAAATTATAGTACCCTATTGCATAATTTTTAACCAACAAAAAAATACTCACCACATATAATTATAGATGAGGTTTCTGCCGTAACCCTTTGGTAACTACAAAGATAGCTGTTTCACTGTACACATTGCTTGCTCTTCAAGGTCATTGAATACTGTTCTTCTCTGTTCAGTTGTTCGGTTCCTCTAAAATATCAGATAAGTATAAAATATTTGAAAGGATGGAAACTTAAAACTTTATTTTATTTATAGACTTCTTTATAAAATGTTTATTTAATCTAAGACATTCATATAAAAATAAGGAGATGTGGTATGATGAGACATTACTGTCCACCAAAGTTCAAATGAAGTAGATGCAAGTCATTATACTGGCAACTGTACGGCCTTCAACAATGAAATAAACCTAAATAATATGGTCTGGTTTAAAAGGCCCTAAGACACTAAAAATATGAAACAATTCAATTGAGAAAACTAACAGCCTAATTTATAAACAGTTTACATAAAAACAAATATGACAAAAATGAACCAAGGACAACCACTGAACTTTCAGGCTCCTGACTTGTGACAGGCACATAAAGAATGAAATGTGTCGGGGTTAAACATGCATGTTTGTAAGTGTTCAACACTCCCCCTAACCTGGGACAGAGGTGTAACAGTACAACATCAAACTATAAAAATCAGTTGAAAAAGGCTTTACCCATCAGATGGATTATTACAGTAACAAATAGAAATACATCTAACAAAAACGGGTACTTATACATCCCAAAAGCAAAAAGGCACAAAGTACAGATCTGCGAGTACTCGCAGTTACTGACAGCTAGTTCAAAGCCAATAACAACTAATAAAAAACATATCATAGGGAACATGTGTACTTAAGTTTCAAGTTCAACTTCATCAAAAACTACCTTGACCAAAAACTTTAACCTGAAGCAGACGAACGAACAGACAGACGAACGAAAGAACCGACAGACGAATAACCGACAGATGAACGAACCGACAGACAAATGAACGAACAGACTAATGAATGGACAAACGAACAGACCCACAGACCGAAAAACATTATACCCATAAATGGGCATAAAAATCATGTATCTAAGGCTTAAATATCAATCAGTTCACATCCAACATCCAATGGATTAAGGGTAAAGACGTCAATAATAGTCAGAGAAAAACATGACCTTGTGCAATGCCAAACTATAGGTATTGACAGATTGTAGAACCGTGAAAGTACACGTGTAATATTTAGTATGGTTTTAATTCATTGATGACAAAATCAATATTTACACCAATAAAAACAATATTCAAAGATTTATTTACACTGTTGAATAGGTAACCTTTTAGAATAAGTTTATTTAAAGGATTGATAAGTGTAACCCAGATTGTTTATGTTTTCTTTAGTACAAAAAATTCTCCTTTAATCAATGTCATATTTCAATCAATTTCTAATATATCTATCTCAACAAGAATAACAACACATCCAATATATAATATTAATATTATTCTGTAAAACTTAAACCATAAAACATTTCTTTGCATGTAAATATCATTAAGTAAGATTAAGGTTATTGTTCCGTGACCTATTGCGGTTCATATGGATGTAGATGTAGATGGCTATAAATTATATAATACATTGGCAAATATTTGTAAATACTGAATATCAGCTCATAACTAAAGCAAAGAAACAGACAGATATTATTATGTTGAAAAGATATGTTATAATTTATATCTGATTAATCTTTTTAGCTACAAGTATCCAAAAGGTAAAAATAACAGGGTTTGTAAAAGTTTTTTTGTTTTTTTTTAAACTATTATACCTGTATACACTGTGTCTACCATTGTTGAAAGTCTATATAATGGAGTTGTAAGAATGTCTGGCTATCCTAAATGCATTTGAATACAAAGTTAGACGACTGTAAGTTCATAGTACTCCAAAAACTGAAAAGAAACATTTTATATTAAAACAGGTCATAAAAATTTTCACATACCGGTAGACTAGAACAATCTACTTGCTGATGAGAGAAGTCAAACTCACTGCAATACATTTGGATTTTCATTAAGTCAAATGACCCTAGAAATATTAATAAATATAAGGTTTTCAGATCCAGGATTTTGAAAAGGGGGGGCCCATAAATGTAGCTCCATAAGGGGAAGGGCACCCCCTTAAATCAGCCTCTGCTTTTGCAAAACTTGTAAATTTGTAGACATGTACGGACATTTGGAAGAGTGTTTAATATATAAACTAATGTGAAGAAACTGTAGTAGTCACCATTTTGTTTCACATCCAACCTTATTATGCATGAAAATTTTGTGAAATCTTTTTGATTCTATAAAAGTAATTTTCTAGAATTAAAAGCTTTCAAATCCCAAAGAGATCGCATTGAAGCAAATAATTATAACTAATTAATACCTTAAACTCCTCATAAACCTCTTTAGTGTACCAACAAAATTCTAAGGAAATAATCCATGTCTTTATTCAAGGAATTAAAGATCAAACTTATAATTTGGAGTCAAATTCTAACCTTTTGATCACATGATCATACAGGAAATAAAACTGTTCACTCACATCTACTCACTTCACACTTGAGTAACTGGCTGTGTACAAAAATAATTTAACCTGACAAAGGTATTTCACCAAATTATGTAACAGAATTTTGTTCAGATAATAAAACATTCCCCTAAAGGGAAAAATTTTAATATAAGTTGTACAACTTTGCCCCCAGCATGATAGCTTAGTAAAAAACAGTACAGGGGTGTGTAACAGGACACTTTGTATGAAGATACACAGACTCTTTTTATGAATAAGTCACTGGTGCATTCATTGAGTTCACTTTTATCTTTTATCACTTTATCCTTAAGGTACACCTTGTGACCTAATTACCTTGATTTATAAATATAATTTATCAGGTTGGGAACAACCCTCCAAATGAGGGATATCCCTTAAATGAAGGACTGTCCCCAGACAAGGGGTAATTTTGCTGTTGTAGAAAAGAAAAAAGAAAATCTTAGCTTTTTTAACTTAAAAGTGGAAAAATTCATTATTTTTGGAACAACTTTTCTAAAAAAGGGGTCCACTTATTTTTAATAATAAAGAAGATATACATTCAAGTCCATCAATATTAATTACTTCCGGTTCCGGACAAACTATGATAAACAATTCCTAAATATAGAAGGACAAAAGTTAAGGGAATGGTTCCAAGTAATATATAAAGACTCCTTATATTGATAACATCCACCACAACAGCCAATTATCACCATCCTGCCCATTATCTACATTCTTTGACCCAAAACTTGTCAAGTCATTGTAAAAACTAACAATAATATGACATCTTAATTTTTGACGATCTACCTAAAATTGCCATTGAGAGTGTTACTCAATCCAATCTTTGGATGCCCGACACTGAATTTATTAAGTATAAGTTGCCTGATCAACCAAAACCTCCAACAGGCATTGCTATCAAGGCACCTTTTGAAAAACTTTATCACGATTTGTACAGGCCAGCTGCGTGTATGGTAGCATTCTAAGTTGAATCAAAAGATCGGTTTCTGCTTTGGATAAAAACTTTTGCTTTTCGCTACCATTCCCTATTTGGGGCTCTTGACAACTATACTAGTGCAAGTGGACAAACAAAAAAATACTAAAGAGGGCAACATAGGTGTCAGAAATAAATACTGACTCAAACAAACTATATATACTTACATTTCATTTATATATAATTAATATATATCCAACAACCTTTCTCATAACAGTTCAAGGAACACATTATTTATCATGGGCAAAAACAGAGTTCCAATATCTTTAATCAATTGGTGAACACAATAGTCTTCTTGATTCATCAAACACAGAATACACTTTCTTCACAACACAATTAGACCAAAGTGAGACAAAACCTATGAAAATGTCAACCCTTAGAATTGTAACGCCAAGAACACGATACTGTGATAAATAAACTATCTACTGAAAATATTCTTGCATCATTGCAACTATTAGAGAGTAAACTATGTGAAGTGTCAAACACCTGTGCAGGCTTAAAAGATGACAACCCTACAGATAACAATAACTATGATAGCAAAATGTCAGATCTAAATCAAAATCTTGATGACCTGAAAGAAAATCAACAAAAATTAGAAAAAGAGCTTCTTGTGTTATCATTTAATCAGATGAAGAAACAATTTGTAAGTTCAGCAGTCCTTGACAAGAAACTTGTAGACTTTGAAAAGTCAATTTTGACAAAAATAAATTTACAAAGAAACGAAGTTATACTTACACTGTCACATTAAAGGAAAATTCTGACTTAAGAAAGTGTTGACAAATTTGGATCGAGTCGTCAAACTCAAAACTATGAACACAAAACGAGGCTCTTGAGGTGCAAAATCGGTTTTTAAACAAGAAACTATCTGATCTTGAAAAACAACTTCCTGAGATCAATAACATTTACCTGAAATTGAATACAAGGCAACCATAAGCACACACAACCGATTTACAGGGCTTACAACACAAAATGATGACATGACAGATATAAGTGAAAAAAATCAGAGATGAACAAAAAGTAAAGAAAGATGATGATAACAGTTCATGAAAAAATCAGAGATGAACAAAAGGTAAAGAAAGATGATGATAATTTTAACAGTATTCCTAAAGAAAAAACATACAGGTATGCTCAAGATCTAGAAATAATTATTGACTCTCATGGAAAGTCTATTGTCCTCAAAACTGTACAGAAACATACAATCCAAAATCAAGGTTCTTGGACCAGGAATGAAGAATATAAAAGGTGCAGGGGAGACTATTCTTTAAACAACCAACAAAGACACCAGACATATTGTATTAGGTGTGGGAAGCAATGACTTGAGTATTTAAACAACTACTGTATGTGTAAATGGAATGAAAAACCTTATAGAAAACACAAAAAACAGTCATACTCGTTCCCACATACATGTTTTACCAACATTTGATCGTGTGAAACAGCCCCATTTCAACAAAAAAGCAAAAGAATTCAATGAAGAAATAAAGAAATATTGCGAAAATCAATCAGATGTTAAATTCATTTTGAACAGTGACATAAGTGGTATTAACACGTCCATTTTTCAAGAGGATGGCATTTATTTTAATCAATCAGGCAAAAATGCCTCGTCGGAATCTTAAAAAACACATTTGAACCCAGTATTTAGACTTAAACCTTGTAATGAGTACAAAACTTCTATTTCTACAAGTAAAACACAAAACGGAAACTTAAAACATAAACCACTACCATGGTTGACAAAACAATGACAATCAGTCTTACAGGCAAAACTACATGTACAATGAAAACCAAAACCCCTATAACTAATATACCGGTAGTCAACAATATCATAACGCTAACAAAAAATGAAATGAACCTTAACTTCTCAGTAGACTCAGTGAGTAGACTAATATTGAACTTGCACAATAATTCAGCTATAGATTTAACTGAAAAGCTATATAGTACAGTACATTTAGCCATATACTTTAATTAAGGCCAATTAGAATAATAAGCATTTATTATAGTTATTTTTATTTTTGTACAAAAATCACAATAGTATGTTTTAATTTTTTATTTATGTTGCTTGCAAATGTCATTAATTACATGTATATTGTAGTATACACTCTTTAAAAGTATAGCACTATTACATACATATTGCTATCAATGTTTTATGATACATAAAATTAGCACACATCTCATGAAACAGAAAAATTTAGATTTACTTCCCTTGTCCCATGTTTGAAACTCATTATTGTGTTTTAAGTTAAAGTAAAAGAAACTTATATATTTATATATTATTTTGATAACTAAATGAAATAGAAAATATACACATTACACATATATATCAATGACTTATATGTCCCTGCATATATTAACAAAAAAGATCTGTAAAGTAATAATAATGGAGTTATTTCCCTTTCCCCGTGTCCTTTGTAAATAGATTTTTGACTTACTATATGAATATTGCCTATTGGAATATCCATGGTTTAAATGAAGATAAATTTCAGGATGATTTGTTTATTGAAAATGTTTGTAAATATGATATAGTTTTTTTTTGCTGAAACTATGTAATTTCTGAAATAAAACAGAACAACTTCTCAATATAGTTAAAAATAGATGGAACTTTCCTCAATTTAGAGAAAGACATATTTTTATGTTTTACTTACATCAAACCATATAATAATAAGGATTTTCTGAATTGACATTCACAAAAATGGAAAATGATATTTCTTTTTTTCTATCTTAAGGTGAGGTGATTTTAAGCGGTGATTTTAATGCACGCACAGGTGGGGTTAAATGACTTTATTCAAAATGATGGTGTTAATGACAATTTTACAGACTGTCCAGTACCTGAAGATTATACACCTGATTTACCTTTAGAGAGAAATCAATTAGATCAAAAAAACAATTTACATGGGAATCTACTAGTTGATATTTGTAAGTCCTCTCAAGTGAGAATTGTGAACGGAAGATTTCTTGGTGACTCACTTGGCTACTTTACATTTTGTAATAGTAATGGTAAGAAGAGCACAGTAGATTATATGCTGACATCATAGAATTTATTTTATACCATCAATAACTTTATGGTAAAACCACCTACTGATCTATCAGATCATTGTTTAATAGCATTGAATATTTTTAATTTTAAACACCCTAAAGAAATAAAGAAGGAAGAACTATGGTTCCTTCCTGGTACTTTTAATTGGACCGATCAGAGCAAGGACATTTATATTGACCCTTTATTAGAAGAAAATCGTGTATAAGACATTCTATCTTTAAACAAACTAATTGACAATAATAGTTTTAATGATACTGACTTCTTATTGACCAAAACTAATGAAATGTATTTAGAAGCCACAAAAAAATCAGTTTCTTTCAAAGCAAATTTTAAAAAATCCATCATACTGTACAATAAACTTAAAAATAAACTAGAAAAGGTTTTTTTCAATCCTTGATAAAACAAATAAATGATAATATAAATCCAAAGAACACCAAAGAATTTTGGGGTAGCATTAATAATTACAAAAAAAAAGAACAATAACTGTGAACCTGCTATTTCTGCCAAAGAATGGGAGATTCATTATAAAAATTTACTAAATGCTTCAAGTGAAAATGATAAAACTGATACTAATCAAAATATAGAGAACAAAGACCATAACTGTACTAATACATGCCTTAATGTCCCTATTACATGTAAAGAAATCAAAGACAGTGCATTAAGAAGTTAAAAAAGGGAAAATCTGGAGGTCCTAATCTGATAATTAATGAGTTTCTAAAGGTAGGGTCAAACACTTTAGTTTTACTTCTGACAAAACTTTTTAATAAGATACTTAATTCAGAAAAATATCCCAAATTTGGAACATTTCTCTATTGACATCAATTTATAAATCTGGTGACCCATCTGATTGTGGGAATTATAGAGGTATAAGCATAACAAGCTGTCTTGATAAAGTATTTACCTCCACATTACAAAAAAGACTTAAGTGATTTTCTTGAAACAAATAATTTATTATGTTCAAATCAAGGTGGTTTTAGAAAAAATTACAGAACTGTAGATCATGTCTTTATTTTAAAAACAATAATAAACAAATATTTGTTTAAATGCAAAAAGAAACTATATGTGTGTTTTGTATTTCTAATTTTAAAAAGGCTTTTGACAGTGTCTGGAGATCAGCTCTATTCTTAAAATTACAAGTAAAGATAAAGGAATCCGAGGCAAATTTTATAACATACTGCATGACATGTACCCGCATACGTTATATTCATGTAAATATCAGAATATGTTTACTAAGCCTTTTCTTGCTAATCAAGGAGTCAAACAAGGAGACAGTTTAAGTCCTACTTTATTTAATATATTTGTCGATGACATAGGAAAATACTTTGATACCAAATCAACTAGACAAGTGCAGTTAATTTACATGATCAAAAATTGAACCATTTATTGTATGCTGATGATTTGTATTGATATCTGAATCTACAACTGGTCTCCAGAACTGTCTTGATTCTTTGCAAAAATATAGTGCTGAATGGAAACTGGATGTGATCTTTAAAAAAACAAAAATTATAATTTTCTCAAAAAAAAAAGTAATTCAAGAAAATTTCTACTTTTATTACAGTTCTAATGCAATCGAAATCGTTGATTATTATAAAATTAGTTGATTTTCATAGCTCTGGAAAATTTATACAGGCAGTGTCAAGCCTCTCAGATAAAGCTAAGAAAGCATATTTTGCATTGGTCTAAACTCCCATACAGTGAAAACTTGTCTGTTAAAACTTGTCTCCAGCTTTTTAACTCAATGATAATTCCTATTTTAACTTATGGATCAGAAGTATGGATATCAGAATCCAAACCAAATTTTGAAGCTTTAGACAGAAGTTAATTTTAAACACATAACTCCATATTTAAAAACATACTTAGGGTTCATGGAAAGTCTTCCAATCTAGCATTTCGGTGTGAATTGGCTACATTACTTATTAGCATTAAAAATGTTATCAACTTATGTATAAATACTATGTGCGTCTCAGTGATATTGGTGAACAGTCTGGTGGTCCACATGAAATTCTCAAGGCTGCTTTTGAAGTGGACAAAACTCTAACAAGTAGAGAAAATTCATGGTCTAATAAATTATCTGAATTATCAAAATATATTGAAATATATCCTTAAACAAGCATTGTAATATTAATTTCAAACAGAAACTAGAAGATTTCTACAAAAATAAAATTATATTTGAACTATCTAAAATAAAAGATGGAAACTGTGGCAAACTTTTATTTGTTAGTAAAATGTATACTAAATTTAAACAACAAGAATATTTAAACTATAATGTTCCTAAATATCTCAGAAAAAAAGTCCCCAAATTAAGAATAAGTGCACACTCATTAGCAATAGAAACTGGTAGGTATGCAAGACCAATAATACGCTCTAATGAGAGGTTTTGTAAATTTTGCACAGGACAAATTGAAAATGAGATACATTTCTTGATTGAATGTTCTCAATATAACAAAATTAGATCTAAATATAAAATCAATGAAATAAATTCAAATAATTCGAATGAAAATTTTATCAAAATTTTAAATCCCAATTCTGACAAGAACTAAAACCAATTTGTATGTATATTGAAGAAGCTCTTGATTTGAGAGACCACCAAATGCATACTGTTTCATCGGATAATAATCCTTTATAGCCGCTTGTGCATATACACATATATCTTATATATAGATGACTGTGTTTTTAAGTAAAATTATGAAAACTTAGAATAATCATGATGTATATGTGTATGGTATCATGAAGAATTCTGAATGTTAGGCAAATTAAAATTAATTGATAGATTTTCATCCCCGCCCGCCCTTTTGAAATCGTCCCGCCCCGATTTTTTTTATTTTAAAAAATTTACGATTTCTGGATTTTGTTCATTTCCGTTACCGGAAACCACCGATAATTTTGTTTCATTCATAACTTCCTGTAGCAAATTTCGGTTTTTGTATTTCTTCGAGTAATTTAACCAAAATGATTAAGTTTATATTCTGCTGCTCTATGATGACAGCATTATCTTCCAAGAAAAGAGATTGCTTACGAGAAGGGCATGAAATATACGAGTAACAGTCGGTGTCCAAGAACGCAAATCGCGGTCAGTGATTAGAAACCTGTGGATTTTTTAATTTATACAATGACTTTGTGTCAGGAAATTTGGACTGTGAATGATATCCAAAGCATAAGAATCGTGGAACACATTGCTGCAATAAAAAAAAATGACTGGGAGAAAGAAATTGACACAAGCACGAACTTGTGCGATCTAAGACCATATATTGAGTACAAAAAAGTCGGCTAACGTAATGCTATGTCTTAAAACTTTTCCAGATACACAGGGTTATCTGTACTCAGAGTAAATTTTGAGGTGAAAATGCAGCCATTTTATCCAAAGGGTCCACATGAACCTTCAAAGCATAAACCATAGTATTTGCAACACAGTTTGCAGAGGTGGATTTAGGGGGGGGGGGGGGCCTGGGCCCCCCTTTTTGGGGAAAAATTTGGTTGGTTATATAGGGATTCACTGAAGCATGACTTGAGCGGGCCCCCTCTTAGGCAGTCAGTGGGCCCCCACTTGTGAAAAATTCTAGATCCGCCACTGGTTTGAGTTTTTATTTCACTCTGTACTCATAATACTTGTAATGGGCACTACAAAGTACTACTTAGAAAGCAAAATAAATTTGATGTAGGTAGTCTAAAAGATAACATTTCTCCACCTTTTTGCTATTTACTAAAAATTGGTTTCTAAAGCCGCAATCACATGTAGAACAGTGGTTGCCAATCTGAAATCTTTATTAAGAATTTGAAAAATTATGTAGAATTCCTTATATATACATGTTATAAGCTTAATATTACCCTTGCATATGAACAGTCTGATTGAAACCAGCCCCCACTATCTACAAAGGCAAATTGATAGTGGGGGCTGGTTTTAATCAGACTGGCATATGAAAACCACGTCACAAAAGGGTTTCAGAGGAAATAAAAATAAAATCCTCCCACCCGCCCCATTTTTTTCAAAAATTTGGATGAAAATCTACTAATTAATTTTAGTTGGCCTTATACAGGTCAGGAATAACCACCAATTGGTGGATTATACCTCAATTGAGGTATAATCCACCAATTGACATATATTGGTATAGACCAATTGACGTATAATGCAAGTTTTTTTGTTATAAAATGCTAGTGTGAGATAGGAGCATCATTTTGCAACTTACAACCTATTTTATGACCATTATTGAGTCCTCCGAAAGTTTTAGTTTTGTCAAAGCCTGCTGCATTTCTTGAGAATGCATGTGTACAACAATTCTTTTGTTGAAACATCTGTACTATTGACCATGATTGACTTTTAATAATGAAAGTCAAGTACATGTATTAACAAAGAGCTCCATTCACCTGTGGAGTTGTACTCATAATCACATGACTGCAGACAGTATTGATGTCCATTGACAGGTGATTAGTGGTAAATTTGCCAATCAAGAATTGACAAGATAACAATAGAAGAAACTGCAAATACAATTATTGATTAAATGCAATATGTTATGTCACTATACTAAACTAGGAATGTTTGGCATGTTTTCATACAATAATATGGTTTTAAGAAAACAATGCTCCATTTTGGTTGAATAATTTGCTTTGAAAAACAAAGAATTATACGTCAATTGGTCTATACCATTATATGTCAATTGGTGGATTATACCTCAAATGAGGTATAATCCACCAATTGGTGGTTATTCCTGACCTGTTATATGGTATCCATAGACCATATCTAGAATTGACTTATGACTTGTTGTTACATTGATCTTTATTTCATTTATAGTAGATGTTATTGTTGAATATATATTATTGTCTGTACTTGGATCACGCCTCTATTGTGCTCTTTCCAATAAAATTTTGAATTGAATTGAATATTACAAAATTCTTGGACATGTTTTAACCATATAATACCAGATAGATGTATAGTTCTTTGGGAAAATATTCTTCAAACAATATAAATATGTGCCCTTTTGTACTAAGAAGTGGTTTTTACAAAAAAACATTTTTTTATCACTTGAAATGTACCCCTCATAAAAGGGATAGTCATTACATTGAGGGGTTGTTCCCAACACAGGCACTTGTTTCTATCCATGGGAAGCCCCACTATCAACTCGTAAATATACGTTGATAGTGGGGCTTCCCATGGATAGAAACAAGTGCCTGTGGTTCCCAACCTGTTTATATGAAAAGTGTTCATAAGAATTATATTTATAAAAAGCTAACTATGTACCAAAATGCTGAAATTAAATAATGTGTCAACGAAGTTACTGACAACAAGAGTACTTTAACGATAAAATATTTCCATGTACAAACCTCTGCCAGGGACGTAAAATGAAAAAAAAATGTATGTCACGTGATCAATATGTGGGTCTACTCGAAAAGAATAGTAAGCTGGTTCTCGGCTGACTACTACACTTTGTTCATAGTTTGAGTGTAGCGTAATACAAGCGGATTCCAGTTTAAAAGAATAGAATAGAATAGAATCACACTCACAGGCACTTGTCTCAGAATTTTTCCGCCTATATACCTTAATATAACGTTATATTAAGGTATATAGGAAATTTTTTTTCTGAGACAAGTGCCTGTGGATAGAATAGAATATTTTTATTTCCCAAATTACAGAGCCCATAAAAAGCATAAAATCAGTTGCAATTTGTTTGTACGTATTTATGCTTTTATCTTGGTGTGGAGGGGATATATAAATTCAGGGGTAGGGTACCATACCAATTAAAGTGAGGGACAAAACTATACGCCCCTCTCCCATTTTGTCATTTTTTTTTTAAATATTAAGTGACTACGAAAGAGGACATTGGCTTATTTCTAGACTATTAGACTATTATGATATAAAATATGGATTACATGTAAAGGTCTTTTTTTTGCTTGCCACTATAAGAAATCCCCCCCCCCTTTTTCTCAACTTTTCTAGTCCTACTTCACTGATATGCATAAAAGGAATAAGCAAAAATTTTACTCGCACATAGCTGATAGAATTGAGAAGCGCTAGTGTTAACGCAAAATCCCTAATTTATTAAAGACTAAATATCTCCAAACATCGTGATACATAAACCAGTACGCATTTTTTTTGAATTTTTTTTTTGTGTTTAATCTTTTTCATTATGGTGCAATCGTCTCAAATTTGTGTAATTTTCTAATTAAAAACGTCGTACAAGTCAGATACAAAACAAAAGCAGAGACATATATACATGTATATATGTCTCTGACAAAAGTAACAAAATAATCTGGATGGTAACAACCAGCCGTTATTTTCTGCACTTGTAGTCCGGTCAAGGCCCTCGGCTATCGCCTCGGACTTTACCTGACTACTCGTGCAGAAAAAGTATACGGCAACGGTTGTTAACGGCCAGTTTTACCTTTGTTCTGTATCTAATACTAAAACCTAAAACCATGAGGCTCCAAGAACCTGCATTGTACTCTTGTAAACTATGCATGCTATTGGCAAAAGCATTTAAGTACATATCTTTGTAAGCATCATGCAGTGGGGGATACATGACAATGTCACTAAATTCATTTTTTTGGTCCTAAATTATAATGAGAACACAGGTAGCTAGATGAGTAAAATTCATTATTTTCCCTGTATAATGTGCATTGCCATGGCAACAGCTACACAACATTTTGCCTGAATTATGAGTTTTTAAAGTACGATGGAAGTAAAGTTCATCAATTAAAACAATATGGATTTTAACAAAGTTGACTAAAACACAAAACACCACACAATTCAAAAATGTTAAAAATTCAAATTTACTTATAGTTTATTTCCATAGCAGCTAGCTATTTATAAATAAATTAAAATTTTATAATAAAAAACTTCAAAATCGCCAAAGGATCTTCCCAGATGTAAAAAAAAATAGACTAAGTGCATGTATCTCTGACTTTAGTTTATGGAATCCAAGTCTTTGTAACTTGAACACTTACAGTAGTGTAAATATATGGCAAGAAATGAACCAAAAAATTATTACTTTAAAAATTTCCAGATTTATAATGAGATTGATTACAAATATGTTGTTATACAGAAAAGACATAAAGACATATTGAGGGTGGGTCATAAATATCAAGGAAATATATGTTAAATGAGGCATGCCAAGAAATCCTCGCTAAAAATTCCGGTCGACCTCCCACGGCATCCATTAGAAGTTAAAGATCTGATTTCATTCAATAAATTAATTTATGACCCACGTGTACGTCTCACTTAAAACACAGCCATATACCAAATGGTCAAAATTAATCATCCATGTAATTTGCTCTATGGGATGTTTGCAAAATTTCAACGGAGGCAATTTCTTGACATGGATGGTATGAGTGCCAATCAGACAACTATCCATCCAAGTCACAATGTGTAAAAAGTAAACAATTATAGGTCAAAGTACTGTCTTCAACGCGGAGTCTTGGCTAACACCGAACAGTAAGCTACAAAGGGCCCCCAAAAGACTAATGTAAAACAATTCAAACAGGAAAACCAAAGGTCTAATCTATATAAAAATAGAAACGAGAAACACTTATGAACCACACCAACAAACGGCAACCACTGAACAACAGGCTCCTGGCTTAGGTCAAGTGCATACAAATGCAGCGGGTTTAAACGTTTTAACAGGCGTATATAGTCCGTTTTTTAGCGAAAGCATGGAAGATATCGAACATATTATTTTAAAGTACACGACAATATGACATATCAGAAAACATTTTATTCAAAATCTAGAATATCTAGCGGAGAAGGTGAATTGCTCCTTATTAGAACATATTCAGAGTGATTATGGTAAAACTGACTGTAAAACAGTTAATTACAGTCGATACTTGACATATTATACATATCATTAGATACCAATGGAACTATAAACTAATGTGATTTTACCTGGAAAGATGATTCAGGCTAAATACGAATACCCAGAGGAGTTTGGGGCAAAGACACTTGTCTCAGCATTTTTTCCCCTATATACCTTAATATAACATGTTATATTAAGGTATATAGGAAAACAAATTTCTGAGACAAGTGCCTGTGGTTTGGGGGCTAGTTGTCGATTTAATCCTTTCAGTCGTTTGCCTATTATTTTTAAAATATTTTCTAAAGGTTAAGTTGGAAATCATTCCACTTCTTTCTTTTATTAAAAAAAATAGAAAGAGGGAGAATATATAAAATATACATTAGCCATGTATATATATACAAAGAAGCATCAAATAAATGCGGAAATTATGCGCTACTGTTACCAGTATTTTTTCAACTTTTAGACAACCAGGAAGTAAAATTTCAAGAGTTCAAAAACAGTAACGTTAGCTTTAGAAAAGACCCAAACAATAACAACTTTTGGAGAATGTCAGAGATACTAGAAAAAAGATTCCCAGCAACTGACATAGTAGTTCTTTCACGAGGAGACGGATGCAAACTAGTTGTGCATTTGTTTGGTAATTAAAGCCACGTGTCCATCTTTTTAGTTTTACTTTTAATTTTAGATCATTTTATCTTGGATTCTGTAAGCAACTGACACATCCAGTACACTAACCTATTCATATATTTTAAATACCTAAAAATACATTATTACCCTATCATATATTTTTAGAAAAAATAAGACCTATAGATGAAATACATCAGCAATTTCCATGATTTCAAGGGAGTTAAAATATATTTGGCAAATATCTGATGAACGTATTTAACCACATCTTTACAAGATCTTTAATAAATACTAGCACCTGATTCAGTAGTTTCATACACCTATGATATAATCAGCAACCTTATTGTATATTTAAATAAATGTCTTGCCTTTATCATTATATTATGAAGCTTGAAATGACCTTCTGGAGATTCTATATTATTCTTGGCCTATGATAATTTTTGTGGATTTAGTGGGAACAGGTAAACCACAAATTTAAATGTTCAACTAATTACAAATCTTTTATAAGCTAGTATGCATATTTTGGCAAAGCCACGAAATCAAATATCCACCATTGTCCACCAAAATGCAACCTTAATCCAGGGAAACTGGTACTGGTAACAAAAATAATTGAATCCATCATGTTCCAGCTGCTCATCCATACTGCATGTACTGTACTCAGTACATAGTAAGTGCCCCTCCTTTACCACTCAGTACCAAAATGAAACAAATGTATACAAACAGCATTAACAGAGAAAAAATATGGAGTCTGGTGTGCACACACCCGAATTCAGAATATTTAAAAAAGCTCTAATGTAAAGTTGGACTTATCTAGATCGGAAAAAATGTTATTTGACATCTAAAGCAGATTTAATTGATATCAAATAGGTAAAAAGCTCTGCCTCACTTCCATGGATTTATATAATTTATTTATAAAGGAAAACATATATATAATTAAAAACCAATTGTTCAGAGAACAATTGTAGGTCTTTCCACAAAAAAACAAGAATTTTGATATGAAAATAGTAAAAATTCGGTTTAAAATGTCATTTCCAGTGTCAAATGATAGCTAATAGTACGCTGATTCCAAAAATATATGGTTTCTATACAATATTTTTTAAATAAGGGAAATAATTTGTTACTTCCAGTTTGAAAAAGGTTACTTCCGGTATTGTTTCACTGTTTAATTGACACTGATTCCAAAAATATATGGTTCTATATACTTTTACATTCAAAAAGTACAAAAAAAAAAGCTACTTCCAGTTTACACAGGTTCACTTCCGGTTCGTTTTTGAAGGTCATATGGCTTGCAACTAAATGCAAAAAGTCCCATGGCTTTATCATGTATACAAATGAGGTAAAAGCAAAGGTCAAAATCTAGAACGTCAATTTAAAATATGACCTTGGGCTCAATTTAAAGGTCATCAACCAAGGACCTCAAATCAAAAGACCCTAGATCTTAATTATATTTGGTTCATGAGTTATATCACCATATGCATCTTTTTAAATAAAGAGGGGAGAAAACTCTTATTTGATGTAAGCGCACCCTTTAAACCAATATGTATGTGTTACGACATGTCGCATCTTGCAATTAAGTAAAAATATTTTGTCGATATCTTATATCGTGTTTGAAAAGTGGTGAAAATATGCCAAAATCCAAATTTAGAAATGACCTTGACCTTTGACCTTGACCCTATTTTCGTTTTTTTGGACCAAGGATCTCAAATCAAAAGACACTAGGTCTTTATCACTTATGGTTTACAAGCTACAACTACATTTTTCTTATTAAAAATACAAAAGGGGAAATAACTCCCATATGTAGTCTCCAGACCGCTTCGGTCAAAATTATTTTTAAGATCCTGAAGATATAACAAGCAAATTGGTGAAATAATTTTGTCGTAATCTTTTACGGTTGCGAAGGAGATTTGTACACAAGAAAAACAGTGTTTGGGGAGATTACTCTAACAATAAAAAGTGTACGGCTTAACAGGGTCAGTTTCAAAATCGTAATAACTGTTTGATATCATATGCAAAAAATCTAAGCGACATCTTGCGAAACAAAAAAGCACCGTCAGAAAAAAGTGGCGGAAGAAGAAAAAAATAATAATAATTAAAAACCAATTGTTCAGAGAACAATTGAAGGTCTTTCCACAAAAAAACATGTATTTTAATATGAAAATAGTAAAATTCGTTTTAAAATGTCATTTCCAGCTTCAAATGATAGCTTATTGTATGCCGATTCCAAAAATATATGGTTTCTATACAATATATGTTGAATAAGGGAGTTAATTTGTTACTTCCGGTATTATTCAAAAGTTTAATTGACACTGATACCAAAAATATCTGGTTCTATAAACTTTTACATTAATTAAGTACAAAAAAGAGCTACTTCCGGTTTACACAAGGTCACTTCCGGTTGGCTTTTGTAAGGTAAAATGGCTTTAAAAACTAATGCAAAAAGTCCCATGGATTTATCATGTATACATATGAGGTAAAAGCAAAGGTCAAAATCTAGAACGTCAATTTAACCTATGACCTTGAACTCAATTTCAAGCAAGGACCTAAAATCAAAAGACCCTAGGACTTAATTATATTTGGTTCATTAGTTATATCACCATATGCATATTTTTAAATAAAAGAGGGGAGAAAACTCTAATTTGATGTAAGCATACCCTTTAAACCTATATGTATGTGTTACGACATGTCACAACTAACAATTAAGTAAAAATATGTTGTCGATGTGATGTCTTATATCGTGTTTGAAAAGAAGTGAAAATAAGCCAAAATCCAAATTTAAAAATGACCTTGACCTTTGACCTTGACCCTATTTTCTTTTTTTTGGACCAAGGACCTCAAATCAAAAGACCCTAGGTACCTATCACTTATGGTTTACCAATTACAATTACATTTTACTTATTTTAAATACAGAAGGGGAAATAACTCTCATATGGAGTTTCTGGACCGCTTCGGTCAAAATTATTCTTAAGATCCTGAGGATATAAGGAACAAATTGGAGACATAAATTTGTCATAATCTTTTACGGTTGCGAAGGAGATGCGTACACAAGAAAAACAGTATTTGGGGAGATAACTCTTACAATAAAAAGTATTCCGCTAAACAGGGTCAGTTCCAAAATCGCAATAACTGTTCGATATCATACACAAAAAATCTAAGCGACATCTTGCGAAACAAAAAAGCACCGTCAGAAAAAAGTGGCGGAAGAAGAAAAAAATAATAATAATAATCAGAAGAAATCCAATAGGTCTTTCCACAGAAAAGTGGAAAGACCTAATAATGAAGCAATCTAAATTTGCTATTAATGTATTTACATGTATAATTAAGAATATAAAAATAAGGAGATATGTATGTTTTCTTTATAGGTGCAACAGTTTTATCTTGGGAAAATCGTGGTAAAGAAATTTTGTTTCTAAGGTAAGATTTTCCTCATAATATACATGTACATGATATAAGATGTCACTCTGACCCATATAAATTTTCATTTGATACTTCATTGAATCATTCACCTTGGATATATGTGTTATATCAAATTACAAAAAAATAAATATATGTTATACTCATGATTCTACAACTCTACAATGTTCTATGCAACCACAAAGGAGTAGGCCCAGTAAGACCCCTTTTGGCCCAAAAATATAGCTTTGGGCATTTTTGTTAAAAAATGTAAACTTTTAGCAATTTATTGGAAAGTAGAATACTTTTGTTACATAAATATGGACTGTTTTTTTTACAATACAATGCACATGCATCAGGTACTATCTAGCATCATTAATTCATGCAAAATTACTGAAATCTTCACAATTTTAGCATTTGTGCTAATTTTTAGACGTTTTTTGTCTAAAATGGAAGTGGCCGCACTTGCGTTCAGTCTTAATGTTTAAATATATGTTGTATTTGATGATAATACATAACATATAAAGGTTGAGACTAAACACGAACATGCGGCCACTTACATTTTAGACAAAAACCATCTGAAAAGTGGCGTTTTATGGCATATTTGATAAATTTTTCATATTTAAGCTTGAATTTGAGCATCTTTAATGACCAAATCAGTTCAAATCTTATACATAAACTAATTGAATTGACTGAAGTAGACACTTGAGTGTTTAAAAAATGTCAAAAATCTTTCATCAGAATATATATATGTACTTCAAATTTTAGGCCAAAATTAGCCCTTTCTTTTTGTATTGTTCAGGAAATCATATCAGACAATTTGCCAGCCCAAGGTCAAAGTGAATATTGACTTGCCCATGCACTTGCAAATAAATTCTAAAAGTATGAAAATTCACCAGCAAAAGTGATTTATTTATAACATTCTGATGTAAGCTTGTCATATGAATAAAAGGAAATGTTTGGCATATATGTCAGTGAGACAGCAACTAACAGCTCAAGAAAACCAACACATTTATGCCTTTATTGCCTTACAAAAATAAAACATGGTTGAAAAAAGTATTGATTTGAAATATACTTGTATATCAAACTCCATATCAGTATTCTGTTTTATAGTTACAGAACAAAATAGGGAAGCAACCAAAGTAAATGTTTAATTGTCTAATTCTGCATATCTGAATTGACGATATAAAATATGGCTATCTGCTTTGTTTCAGAAGGATTGCCATACTTCATGTACATTTGTATGATACTTATGATAAAAAATGTTAGTATGTTTTGATTTTCAGTGAAAATGCAGTTTTCAACAACAAAAAAGCAATAAGAGGTGGAATTCCAATTGTCTTTCGTAAGTTTATTTATTTTCATTTTTTTTTAATCTACAAGACTTAGTACTGCACATTTTTGTAGATTAATGATTTATGTATGTCACACTATTAAGTCTATTTTACTTCAAAATTCATTCTGATATTAAGATTTCTTGGTACATGTATGTGTAATCCATCAGTTGTTACCAATTCCACTTCTATTGCCTCAAACTACTGAATCAAATGTCAGAGACAAAACTAAATCAAGGCATAAATATTTCATATGATAACCATTTATAAAAATATGAAGGTGTGGTATGATTGCCAATGAAATAATTATTCACCAGAAACCATAGGATTAGGATGTAACAATAATAGGTTCCAATAAGGCCTTCAACCATGTGCAAAACCTTTACTGTATAGTAAGCTACATGCAAAAGGAGTCCAAGCATGACAATTGTGAAATTCCAAAGAGAAATTAACAGCCTTATTCATGAATGTTTGTTACTATGTTAATGAGAGGATAACAAACATAGGGACCATTGTTAGAAATAGTTTTCTTCTGATTTTCTTTAGGTTGAAATATCTTCATCCTTTTGATATTAACTCAACCAAATGAAACAAATGATAACAGAAAGATTTTGTTTATATTCCAACAATG
This sequence comes from Mytilus californianus, assembly GCF_021869535.1. NCBI lineage: Eukaryota > Metazoa > Mollusca > Bivalvia > Mytilida > Mytilidae > Mytilus > Mytilus californianus. The sequence goes on along the minus strand of NW_026262679.1, from coordinate 20,576,595 downwards.
TGATAACCATGTTTTTACATTGGTGTCTGTTTGTCTTATTATATAGTCACCAGCAAGAGACTAACCATAGTTTTACATTGAAGCTAATAGATGTGGAAAATTAAGAAAAAACTTTCTATACATGACAAAACATTTTTTGTATGATACTTAATACCATTAGAATGTTGTTAGCATGTTGCATATTTGCTAGGTTCAACTTAATATAGACTTGTTTCCTGTCTCCTGGCACCATAAAATAGGGTAAATAGGTGTTTTTTTACACATTTTGTAACTTCTAGTCAGGATAAAGTTTAATATTAAAATCATCCACTTTCAAATGATATATGTGATAAACCCCAAAAATGCAGATATTAAATAGGTTCTTGACTAGTAGTATTTTCCTTTTTTTCAGCTTGTTTCGGCCCATGGGAGAAAGGACCACAGCATGGCTTTGCTAGAATTAAAAGATGGCAAGTAGAGAGTCCTCCAAAGGTATGATAGTCCCCTGTATAGAGGATCAGTAATACATTTCAGGATTTATATATCCTTATGGCTTATTCTAAAAATAGAGTGAATATATTGAAAAAGTGATATGATTAGAATCTGAATTATGGTCATACCGATAGAACTAGAATAAAAAATGTTCATCACATTAAGGTTCTCTTTAAGGGGAGACAATTCAAATGTCTTTATTATGACACTTATATATACACAGGGAGATGTGGTATGATTGCCACTGAGACAACTATCCAAAGGATTAAAATGTAAACAACTATAGGCCACTGTATATTTTCACAAATGACCAAAATCCATACAATAAAGTAAGATGTAAAAGGCCCTGAAAATGTGAAAAAATTCAATAGAGAAAACCAATGGCCTGATTTATTGTACTTAACTTACTGTGAGTTTATTGTCTTTGTTACACAGTCACATAAGCAAGACATAGGCAAGCTGTTTCTATTGTCGACATTGTTAAAGTTTGTGATAAGTATATAGATAAGATGATGTGGTAAGATTGCCTTTGAGACAAATATCCATAAAGATCAAAGGACAAGAATATGAATAACTACACATCTCCGTTCTGGCCTTAACCAATTAACAAAACAAATACCATATAGTAAGCTATAAAAGGCCATGGTATTACACATGGTATTACGCAATGTGAAACAATTCAAAAGAGAAAACCACCGTCCTGATATTCTACAACCATGATCAACAATGGCAGAGAGTAACCTATGACAACTACTGGATTACATCTTCCTGACTTTGGACAGGCACATACATAATGTGGAGCCAATGGGTTTAACATGTTTGTGAGAGATCAACCCTCTCTCTCTCTCCCTAACCTGGGACAGTGGTATAACAGCACAACATGATAAGAAGCTGTAAAAATCAGTGGGAAATGGCTTGACTCACCAGATCAGCACGAAGCACAAAAACAAATAACAAAATTATCAGATTGTGAGAATATGGTAAAAACATTTGAGCTTTGCTCCCAATATTTCTAGTTAACGTTACATTAAAGATTGAAATAAAAATTGTTGGATTGCTGTCTCTATTATTTTATTTGATAGGAACTTTTAAGATGATTGAATTCTGTTTGTAGGAAGAGAATGGCAATATTGTTTGTTGTTTATCTCTAAGTGATGATGAAGAAACCAGACAAATGTGGAACTATCAGTAAGTCATTGGACCTCTATAGACCCATTACATGTATATAAGATTACAAGACAAATTCGAACTATCAGTGAGTAATTGTACTTCTATCAGCCCTTTACATGTATATAAGATTACAATGAGTAATTGTACTTCTATCAGCCCTTTACTTGTATATAAGATTACAAGACAAATTCGAACTATCAGTAAGTTATTGTACCTCTATAGACCTTTTACATGTATATAAGATTACAAGACAAATTTTAACTATCAATGAGTCTTTGTATTACTATTAGCCCTTTACATGTTTAAAAGACAAATGTGGAATTATCAGTGTCATTGTACTTCTATCAGCTCTTTACATGTATATAAGATTAAAGTACAAATATGAAACTATGAGTGAGTTATCCTAGTTCTATGGAAAATCCCAAGGACATCTAGAAGTAAAGGTGATGATATTGTAGATTGCAAAATACAATTGTTTTTTCCCATAGGCGACAATAGTAAATACAATTGTTTTTCCCATAGGCGACAATAGTAAATACAATTGTTTTTCCCATAGGCGACAATAGTAAATACAATTGTTTATCCCATAGACGACAATAGTTGCCTTCTTCAAGATACAGATTTAGAGCTGATTTCTAGAACGAAACCATAGTAAAATTTAAGAAAAGTTATAAGGACAGTATTTGTTAATCAAAAAAAAAATATAGGATCTCGTTGCTTTTCTAAACGCAATTGTTTATTTATCTCCTTTGCCTGTCTTTTCTGCACTTGAAAATATGTTTCTCATTACAGTGTAGAAAAGAATTCTCAGTTCCTTACGAGCTAAGGAAAATATATTATTTTGCGTTTGGTATAATGCAGAGTTCACGGCGTGTCTAGTAATAAAAAAATTTGGCTGCAAACAATGACCAATCAGTTCTAACCTTTACTCCTAATTCTGAATACCATCATAAAATGGCTGTGCCCATGTTACTCAACTGTTGTAACCTGTAAGTATCTGGACTGTATGGCAGCTTTTAATCCTTCCAAGTCTTAGACATGTTGTGAATAGGTTCAGCAAAGAGGGTCATATATACGACACTGACATCAATTATCTTTTAACTATCTTATTTTTTTTTTCAGATTTAAACTTTTGTATACAATACAGTTAGGAGCATCATCATTGACATTAAAACTTACAATATGTAATACAGGTAGGACTGTTTAATGTACTCATTTTTATACGCCCGTCAAATTTTTGACGGGACTTATTATGGTATACAAATGTCCGGCGTCCGTCTGCTGTCTGTCCGTCTGTCTGTCCGTCCGTCTGTCTGTCTGTCTGTCCGTCTGTCTGTCTGTCCGGCGTAAACATGTCGCACCGTAACTTGAGAATGACTTATCCAAATTTCATGAAACTTAACATAGTTGTTTCTTATGATGGTCAAACGATCTGTATACTTTTTGGTGATAATAAGATTAAAACTTTTTGAGTTACGGGACTTAGTAACTAAAACAGGTGTGTGGTTTTTTTCACATGTCGCACCGTATCTCAAAAACAATTTATGATTATTGCTTAAAACTTTACACACTTCTTAGTTATATTAATCTTAAGATCTGTATACTTTTTGGTGATGATTCAAAATTTTATTTTAGAGATATTGAGTATTTTGTTAAAAAAGGGGAGGGGTTTTTCACATGTCGCGCCGTATCTAAAAAACAGTTTATGACTATTGCTTAAAACTTTACACACTTCTTAGTTATATTAACCTTAAGATCTGTATACTTTTTGGTGATGATTCAAAATTTTTATTTTTGAGTTATTGAGTATTTTGTAAAAAAAGGGGGAGGGGTTTTTCACATGTCGCGCCATATCTCAAAAACGATTTATGATTATTGCTTAAAATTTTACACACTTCTTAGTTATATTAATCTAAAGATCTGTATACTTTTTGGTTTTGATTCAAAATTTTATTTTAGAGATATTGAGTTTTTTGTAAAAAAAAAAGGGGGTTTTCGCATGTCACGCCGTATGTCAGAAACTATTTATGCTTATTGCATAAAAATTCACACACAAGACGACGGGCGTATCATGCGCTCATGGCGCAGCTGTTTATTATATTAATAAATTTATACTTTTTGTTTGAATTCAATATTCATTCAGCTTATGTTAAAGAAGCAATATCAATTTAATGTTGTTAAATGGAATGTGAATTAATGGAGGTATGTTATTCATGATAATGACAAAGTTTTAAAATCTTTGGTTAGTAAATTGATAAAATGACATGATATGTTTATATCTAACCAGTTTTATCAATTTTGATATACCACATGTTGATTAAATTTTGTCGGATGTAATTTGCCGCCATATCTATTCAGAACTTTGCACTCTACATTTTCCATTAAATCATTGGAGAAACTGATTCTTCCTCTTTACACTGAAAATTGTCTGAACAAAAGAAAAATTCCTGAAGTTTTTACAGAAGTTCCCCAAAACTTTGTTTGCAGGGGCCGGTTATAAAAAAGTTCAGCGGGAGGGAACATCATGCCATGGACCCCCTTAAGACACTTCATGACAAAAATAAATTTTATAGGTTACTACTTTTTGTTAACTAGATATCAGAAAATTAATGAATACTAATACACAGTGAAAGCTTATACAGTTGTCACTTTATAGGAAAGACTCACCAAACATTGCCATGATGCTATTGGAACATCAGTACATACATGAATTTTTCATTGGCATGGATATTTATTTATTGATTTTTTTTCAGGAAATAAAGAATTTGATTTTACTACATTAATGCATACATACTTTAGAACAGGTGATATATCACATGCATCCATTTCTGGTTTAGAACAACTCTCATATATAGACAAGGTTTGTACTTAACATTAGACAAAATCTGCAATCAGGTCTTATATTTATATTACAGAAATTTAAAATAATAAGTATAGTAAATTAGTGTTAATGATCAACCATCAAATTATTTCTGTATTGTCTGGAGATGTACCTGTTGTTTAACATGTATAATCAATGACAGCACTTGCTTCAAACATTTGTAAAAATGGTAACTGGTTGCATTTGGTTTATCTTGTGAAATAAGTATACAAAATATAAATTATGACAAAATGAAGACCTACTGTACATTAAAAAAAATAAAGAAATTCATTTATAGATTCAGCATAAACTTCAAAACTCTAATATCTCTCTGCAGTATTTGTTCACATACATAAAAAGATGTAACATCATTTCTAAAAGTTACCAAGATCCAGAGCTTTAATTTTGTGGCAGTACAAAGTTCCTAAAAAATGTAAAAAAACTCAATAGAGAGGGTGTATTAAACAATGTATGCTTCAGTTGCTATATTGTTTCATGTTTGAAGCATGAGTTTTATCCACATACTATATATACATGTTTAAACTTGTTTGGTAAGATTGAATTTGAATTATTGTGCTATCTATTCTAGATATATTGTATAAGTACAAGTTTGCAGAATGTCCTTGAATTTAAAATTTTTAGTCAAAGTTTTTTCTTATTGTGAATAAAGTTTAAATGTTGCAGTAAAAAGTAATAAATTTACATTGTGACAAATGCATTCTGGATATGACATAGATAGCTTTTTTACCCTGATGTTGTAACTGGTTTCTAGTGACTAGCCACACATACATTATTTATACTGTTATAATATGCTTTTATGAAAAAATAAACACTATCTTCCAAGTTTTACTGAAATTTAGTTTGATAAGAGTAGCAAAAGTTATCACTTTGATTAAGCGTTAATGAGAGTATCAAGTAGCCTTTTAGTTCAGTTATTTTCTTTTGATATACCAGAATGTTGTGAAGTGATTGTTGACAGAAAATAAATGAGCTATAGGCATGGATATTGAATCTTGTATTAAATAAAATTCAAAGTAAAATTCTATAATTGTATGAGATGGCAACCCAACTACATAAATAATCAAAAGACATCTAGAGGGCAACATACAGACTTCTTCAACAAACAGGTGTCCATACACTATGTCCTGTTCCAAATTGTTCAAAATCTAAAAAAAAGTTGTTAATAAATGAAACCAAAAGTATCAAAGATGTGCTATAAATTTTTCAATTAACTATTATCATTAAGATTTTACATAAAACAACCACAGACCATGTTCCTGCCATGTCTATTTTTCTGTGATTCATTAAAACAGGTAGCTGATGGAAAAGAAGAGGTTGAAAAAAGAGAATTTGTTGTTATCCCAGAGAATTATGATAGGCAAGTACATTGGAGTTCTTATTCACTGTGAGTTTTATGTTTTTTATATAAGATATCTAAAATGAAAAAGAAAGGATTAGGCGTATTATTTCATGACACTTAATCCCTAAATGCACTTGGAAGCTAAGGAACAGAGGCAAACAGTTTGTGGATAACATTCCAGCGTATCATTAATAACTAATCAATATATATGTAATAACAGGTTTTATTTTATAAAAGGGAGATAATCAAAATATTAAGAATGGGTTATTTCTCTAACAAAGTAGAGAACAAAATGTACCAGTCCTATGGTTGTTCTTTGTTAAAACTCAATTTATCCCTATATGTGCTGACACAGCATTAAATTTCCACCAATCAATCAATACTTATTCAGTATTTTTATTTGTAGAGTTTACAAAAATTGTCCAAGTGAAATAATAGTAAAAGGAGTAACAGAGAAATCTTGTGATGTTTTAATTAAAACTCATAATTTTCCTGACATAGGTAAGAAATGTAGACATCAGATATACATAAATATTTCTTTTCAGCTTTTTTCATGGACTGATGGAATTACCTTACAAATAAAATTTGCCAAACTTGTCCCTATGTAATTTAGGACCATGCCTGATGGCATCACAAAATAAGAACACATCTTAAAGCAGATTATTGGAAAATAAAATAAATATTGTCTAAAAATCATTAGAGAAACAGATTTTACCACCATTTCAGGCCTCTTCTCTCTATCTGTGTTTGTGATTACACATCATGTAGTGAGGTGAACATTCTTTATATCCTATCCTTGCTAATGTCAATCAATTTATTTCCAATATATGTTAGATATTAAAGTAACAAAATGATGTGTATGTGTATTACCGTGCTTGTCATGAAATTTTTTTATTAAAAAATTACATTAGAAGCATACTGTATAAATCTAGTCCACTACAATTAAGGACAAAGGAAGACAACTCAATTCAAAATATTCTCTAAATTGGTTCTTAATCTAAATACTATGCAGGGTTTAATTTTATGTTAACAATGAAAAATGAAAACAACCTTTACTCCTTAGACCTCACAAGACTTTGATTTTAAGGTGCTTTTGTAAAAAACAATAACTAATAATAAATGATTTACAGCTTTCATAAACATTATAAAATGATAGACTATTTCCTTTGTTTTTAGTGGTATGGAATCCTTGGGCTGATAAAGCCAAGGCAATGGCTGATTTTGGAGATGACGAATACAAGACAATGATATGTGTGGAGGCTGGTTATGTTAGTAAACCTGTTACCATAGGTCCTGGATCTGAACTACACTTTAGTCAAACACTATCAATGCTTTAATATATTTTGTCAATGATTAAACTGCAAACTGAGGGCCACATAGAATGAATTATTATAGCTTTATCCTCTCATTTCCTTCCAGTTGTTGTTTTGGGTTTTTTCTGTTACATTTTCTCAAATACTTCTTTAAAGTTCCCGTCAACTTTTGTGAAATATAGGGGAAAAAAGTCCTCATGTTATTGTGGAAGAAATAATAGCATCTAAAAAATCATTTTATTTGGCCTGAATATTATTTTATATGACATTTTATTTATACTTTATGTATGCATGTTGGGACTTATTTTTATATGTATTTTCAATGGTTATTTAATGCATTTATATATATATATATATATATATATATTTATCATGTTTATATACATATACTATGATCTACAAATATTGTAGTGTTTATGAACTTAATTGTTTGTTGTTATTTATATCATATATTGACAATATTATTTCGTAGGGTAGCAATAATAAAAGTTAACAGAATTATAAAGTTTTTATATTACAGTGAATCTTGTCCGGCAGTGTACTCTTTCCTTCATAGTAAATTTACTACTTTTGAAAATTCAATGATGGATATCCCTAGGGTTTATAATCCCGACCGAATAAACACACTAGTGTGAAGTAGAAATATTCTAGGCATTTCATGAAATGCAAATTCTACATCCTAAAAAGATAGTATGCTTACATTTACATAGATATATGTTTATACAGTAGTTATGTACATCAGAATATGATTTAAATGAGGTGCCATGAAAATGTTTTTGCACCGAAAGTGTATCAGGTTTAGTTTGAAAAAGAGTCATTTGATTGTGGTATGTTCTGCAGTATGTCTTATAAATCAGTGGATTGTGGTATGTTCTGCAGTATGTCTTATAAATCAGTGCATTGTGGTATGTTCTGCAGTATGTCTTATAAATCAGTGCATTGTGGTATGTTCTGCAGTATGTCTTATAAATCAGTGGATTCTGGTATGTTCTGCAGTATGTCTTATAAATCAGTGGATTGTGGTATGTTCTGCAGTATGTCTTATAAATCAGTGAATTGTGGTATGTTCTGCAGTATGTCCTATAAATCAGTGCATTGTGGTATGTTCTGCAGTATGTCTTATAAATCAGTGCATTGTGGTATGTTCAGCAGTATGTCTTATAAATCAGTGCATTGTGGTATGTTCTGCAGTATGTCTTAAAAATCAGTGCATTGTGGTATGTCCTGCGAAAGTCTTATAAATCAGTGCATTGTGGTATGTTCTGCAGTATGTCCTATAAATCAGCGGATTGTGGTATGTTCTGCAGTATGTCCTATAAATCAGTGCATTGTGGTATGTTCTGCAGTATGTCCTATAAATCAGTGCATTGTGGTATGTTCTGCAGTATGTCTTATAAATCAGTGCATTGTGGTATGTTTTGCAGTATGTCTTAGAAATCAGTGCATTGTGGTATGTTCTGCAGTATGTCTTATAAATCAGTAAATTGTGGTATGTTCTGCAGTATGTCTTATAAATCAGTGCATTGTGGTATGTTCTGCAGTATGTCTTATAAATCAGTGCATTGTGGTATGTTCTGCAGTATGTCTTATAAATCATAAATCAGTGCATTGTGGTATGTTCTGCAGTATGTCTTATAAATCAGTGCATTGTGGTATGTTCTGCAGTATGTCTTATTAATCAGTGCATTGTGGTATGTTCTGCAGTATGTCTTATAAATCAGTGCATAGTGGATTATTCTGCAGTATGTCTTATAAGTCAGTGCATTGTGGTATGTTCTGCAGTATGTCTTATAAATCAGTGCATTGTGGTATGTTCTGTAGTAAAAAATGTATGTCTTATAAATCAGTGCATTGTGGTATGTCCTGCGAATGTCTTATAAATCAGTGCATTGTGGTATGTTCTGCAGTATGTCCTATAAATCAGCGGATTGTGGTATGTTCTGCAGTATGTCCTATAAATCAGTGCATTGTGGTATGTTCTGCAGTATGTCCTATAAATCAGTGCATTGTGGTATGTTCTGCAGTATGTCTTATAAATCAGTGCATTGTGGTATGTTTTGCAGTATGTCTTAGAAGTCAGTGCATTGTGGATTGTTCTGCAGTATGTCTTATAAATCAGTGCATTGTGGTATGTTCTGCAGTATGTCTTATAAATCAGTGCATTGTGGATTGTTCTGCAGTATGTCTTATAAATCAGTGCATTGTGGTATGTTCTGCAGTATGTCTTATAAATCAGTGCATTGTGGTATGTTCTGCAGTATGTCTTATAAATCAATGCATTGTAGTATGTTCTGCAGTATGTCTTATAAATCAGTGCATTGTGGTATGTCCTGCGAATGTCTTATAAATCAGTGCATTGTGGTATGTTCTGCAGTATGTCCTATAAATCAGCGGATTGTGGTATGTTCTGCAGTATGTCTTATAAATCAGTGCATTGTGGTATGTTCTGCAGTATGTCTTATTAATCAGTGCATTGTGGTATGTTCTGCAGTATGTCTTATAAATCAGTGCATAGTGGATTATTCTGCAGTATGTCTTATAAGTCAGTGCATTGTGGTATGTTCTGCAGTATGTCTTATAAATCAGTGCATTGTGGTATGTTCTGCAGTATGTCTTATAAATCAGTGCATTGTGGTATGTTCTGCAGTATGTCTTATAAATCAGTGCATTGTGGTATGTTCTGCAGTATGTCTTATAAATCAGTGCATTGTGGTATGTTCTGCAGTATGTCTTATAAATCAGTGCATTGTGATATGTTCTGCAGTATGTCTTATAAATCAGTGCATTGTGGTATGTTCTGCAGTATGTCTTATAAATCATAAATCAGTGCATTGTGGTATGTTCTGCAGTATGTCTTATAAATCAGTGCATTGTGGTATGTTCTGCAGTATGTCTTATAAATCAGTGCATTGTGGTATGTTCTGCAGTATGTCTTATAAATCAGTGCATTGTGGTATGTTCTGCAGTATGTCTTATAAATCATAAATCAGTGCATTGTGGTATGTTCTGCAGTATGTCTTATAAATCAGTGCATTGTGGTATGTTCTGCAGTATGTCTTATAAATCAGTGCATTGTGGTATGTTCTGCAGTATGTCTTATAAATCAGTGCATTGTGGATTGTTCTGCAGTATGTCTTATAAGTCAGTGCATTGTGGTATGTTCTGCAGTATGTCTTATAAATCAGTGCATTGTGGTATGTTCTGCAGTATGTCCTATAAATCAGTGCATTGTGGTATGTTCTGTAGTACAAAATGTATGTCTTATAAATCAGTGGATTGTGGTATGTTCTGCAGTATGACTTATAAATCAGTGCATTGTGGTATGTTCTGCAGTATGTCCTATAAATCAGTGCATTGTGGTATGTTCTGCAGTATGTCCTATAAATCAGTGCATTGTGGTATGTTCTGTAGTACAAAATGTATGTCTTATAAATCAGTGGATTGTGGTATGTTCTGCAGTATGACTTATAAATCAGTGCATTGTGGTATGTTCTGCAGTATGTCCTATAAATCAGTGCATTGTGGTATGTTCTGCAGTATGTGTTATAAATCAGTACATTGTGGTATGTTCTGCAGTATGACTTATAAATCAGTGCATTGAGGTATGTTCTGCAGTATGACTTATAAATCAGTGCACTATGATTGTAGCTGCTGTACATCTTTTGATTGGACTTTCCAGGGTAGTAAAGATTTACTGAAGGTAGAAAACTATCTTGTATGTAGGTCATATACATAAGTGATAAGTGAAGGCATTTTCTTTTTATGGCCATCACCCATACAATTGCTTTTTACTTTGCATACATAACCACACAATTTGAACTTCATGACCTGCCCCCACCCAAACAAAAATAATTCAAGTGCCATTTCCCCCAATATATTTTTTTTTCTGGAATAGCCCTGAGAACATACCAAAATTGGATGCAAACTTAAATAAGTCTTCACCAAATCATTTAAAATTTTGAGATGTTGTTATGGGACATGCATCAATAAGACAGCAACCCAAAGACACACACACAAAATACATCTGTAGGTCAACATAGTCTTCAAAAAATAGACAGGTGTGTAAAAATGTGATATGTCAAATCTATTTTATTTGATATTGACAGGTTATGTACAATGTAATCAATTTGGTTACTTAAATAATATGTAGGTAGTACTTTTATCAGTCATTGTCAGTTCAGATGAGACGTCCTATACAAACTGCCAGTAGAGTATAAGATCCTAAAGGCTGCATCCAGGATTTTCAAAAAGGGAGAGGACAGAAAGGGCATACAGGAAAATAAGAAGAGGTAGTAAAAAATAAGAAAATGTTCTAAAAAAACACAAATATTCAGCCCTAAGGGCAGCTTAGCCCTTTGGTCCCCTTGGATTTGCCCTGATCCTATATTCGAGTTAGAAAAAAAATATTGTTGTGTGCACTGAAAGAAATAATTGTTAACCAACTGAAGGGTTTCTTTTTCATCCTATAAATATATTTGCATAAATTGAACACACATATATAAATTATTATGTTTATTCATCAATCCATTTTTTGACAGTTTGATCCAAATTGGAAGTATAGAAACAAATGTTTACATTGTACAACCTGTCGTTGTTGTCTGATTGGCTGGTTAGTTTTATGATTAAATTTACCACTAACACAAACATTTGGATCATAATTAGTTCTCACTATTGTGTCAATGTTGATTGGAACATTTAGTCGTAAATTTTCAAAATTGCACTTTTTTGTTGGAAAAACGTCAGCTTTTTTGTAAACAAACAAATCCTTGTATTGTTCTAAAGAATCCCATATATGCGTTTCATTTTCTTTAAATAGAAGTATATCAATGTATGGCCATCGGTAAGGTTCATCTTTTATGTCTGCACCATGTACAGAAAACATTTTCCACTGAGAATTTGCTTGATGATGCAATCCATAATCCTTAAGTCTATGGAATTCCTGTTTAAACTGATTAGATTGAGAGCTGTTAATCCAGACATCAATGTCATCATCCCAAGGTATTATTCCAGCATGTCGATAGGCTCCCAACAAACTACCTCCATATAACAGATATGTTAGCTTCAAAGAATCCATAAATATGGCAAATGTAGAGAGTATGTCGATCAACCATTTCTTCTCTGTTAAATTCATTTTGACATTGAAAACCGATAGGTTTGACTGAAGTTTGGAATTTTTTATGACTGAACTTAATTCAGTTTCTTTCTTGTTAAAATTTTTATCTACATCTATATTCATTACACTGTTTAAGTACAGAATTAGCAGTATTAACACAGAAGCTAACAGAAACAGAAAAAAAGACCTGGATTTCATTTCCACAATACATTATTACAAATCTGAAAAAAAAAAAACATCAATCATTTAATAGGACAAACAGTACAATAAACATGATAAAATAATAAATGTATGTGAATTATCATGACAACTATAATAAGGCCTTTACAAATACCTCTGTTTCTGCTACCAACCCTTATTTTTAGTGCCAACTCTAAAAATTGTTATGTCATTAATTGACATCAGAAATGATTGTTGATCCATGTTTAAACTGGTCAAAACTTTAAAAAAAATAAAAATAATTGCCTACCCACTATTTTTTCAGCATGTTAGCTAAAACACAGTCAGGTATTATTTTTTGGACCAATTATTTTGTAAGTATATTTTGATATCTAATCATATCTATAAAATAATTACAAGAGGTTCTCAGTTTTATTTGAACTTAATTTTGAATGTTTTGCAGTGTAGTAATTTATCTCTTTTTGTTGACCTCTCAATGTCTTGAAGTTATTTGTGTTATTTCAAGTGTACACTTGCATATAGTTCCTTTGTAAATCAAAATTTATAATATATTATATTTACTATTTATGAATAAAGTGAAAAGGTAACATTTTAAATTTAAGTACATGTAGTTGATTAGAATTATGAAAGTATTAAATAAGATTTGGTACAAGATGTGTATTTGGTCTGATTTGGTACAAGATGAAACTCACGTCTGGCCTGCCAAAAATTGATCATGGTATCTATATATAATGAGTTTATGATTAACGATTAATACAATATTTTTTTATAAAGAAAAGACAATATGTATAAAAAAAATGCAAGCAGATTCTATTTCACTTGTAAAATCAGTGTCACAAATCATTTGATATTAGTCAAAAATTAAGGTTTAAATTTAAGTTACAAATAACAATTATCAACTAGTAGTTTGCTTGAAACAATAAACAAAATTGCACAAAATCTAATCCAAGCATTTTCTGCATTACAATTTATTTGTTTATTCCCCATTGCTATTTATCATTATAAGGTATTTGTACATGTATATTTGAATACAGGAAATGTATTTGCAATGCCTCTTTCTGGAAAATATTAAGTCACACCGAGGAACATATATATTAGATATACTGTTCCCAGGTCATATTAAAAAAATTATAAAAAAAAAATGAGAATAAGAATATTTATTGGACAGCATGAAATTTATAAACTCAAAACAATACACTGATTTTGTAAAAAAAATTATTTTACATCATGTACATTGAAATGAAATTATACTAAAGATTTCCCTTTCCATTCTTGTTAAAATCATTAAATTTAAGTAAGATTATGGAAACCGACGATGCTTTTATTTATATTTAATAAATATACTATATACGTTATTTTTTTAAAATCATCTTTTAATTATCTATTAATATAAATTCAAGTGACTTTGATATTAATATTTACAATACAAAGTGGCTATACAAAAATTATAGTCAATGACATTTGTAGTGATGTTGTCTTTTTAACTGATCAACTTTGTCATCCATACCTCTAACAATGTCATGAAAACCTCTTTATATAGTATTCATTGTGTAACGAAATATTTTTTTTAGCAAACTGAATAATTATCTGGAAATTTTTTCACAACATTTTCTGGTACCTTATACAATTTCTGTCTTTTCATTGTAACTCTTGAACAGCGAACCAGTAACTTGTAATACATAATGTTCAAAACCAACCATCCGATCGGACCTATAGTTCCGGGATAATTATAGAACGGTGTTGGGGAAAAATGATATGAAGCTTCGTAATATATGATAAGGTCGAGATATTTTATGATTTAGATGAAATATATGACAAAGTTGCTGATTGCGGATTGAATCATAAGTACATTTGTATTTGAAACTAATCAGCTGAGATGTCGATTTTTTTTCTCGGATGCGCGGATTGAACAAATCTAATTAAAATATAGATCTATATTTTAATTAGATTGCAATTGAAACTATTGTCGTTTAACAAATCAATAACTTGGAATTATGATTTCATTAGATTAAAATGGAACACTCACATTAATACTATCAGCAATAAAGGCAAAACAAGTTAGACTTTCTCCGTAGAAATTTGCACCTATGTTGATCTATGTTCAACATCTTGTAAGAAAACTGCCTACATTTCAGATCAACACTCAGGGGCGGATCCAGCCATTTATAAAAGGGGGGTTCCTTACCCAGGATAAAGGGGGGTTCCAACTATATGTCCCCATTCAAATGCATTGATCGTCAAAAAAAAAGGGGGGGGGGGGGTTCCAACTCCCGGAACCCCTGGATCCGCCACGGACACTCGAAGTAATTTGGAATCCTTACGTGAAAAGAAACATCCGATAAAGTAAAACGTATACAACGAAGGGTTGCTCGTTTTGTCAGCAGAAATTATCGCTGTTATCCGACTGTTACTGAGTAATCATTCCCACCACTCCTGGAGCGGAGGAAATATCTTAGGCTATCTATCCCCTGTCAATGTATATTTGTTCCGCCTAACAGAAGTTCCACTGGAAACTTTGTTATAAACAATGTCATAATATCTGTTCCTGTTGGAACAAATATTCTATACCATTTATTCCGTTAGGAACATTTACTGTAATATTTATTCCTGTGGAAATAATATTCCAGAATATTGTTTCCATTTGGAACTTATATTATGAAGGAACTTCTATTCCGTGACATCCCCTACAAAAATAGCACCAAAATTGAAAAAGGGTAAACATCATTATTCAAGGACAATAACTCTTATAAGGGATCAATTCAAGATTTATGTAATGCTGATTTATTTGTAGATTTTATTTTTTTGTGATTTTTAGGCAGTTAAGCTGCCTTATGCGAGCACCCTAGATTTGTGTTCTACCCAATAAATGCTGAAATACGTGCCAATGTTATTATCTAGCTGGCTAATATGTTATTTATAACTAATTGGACATTTTTTTAATACTTTTATTTCTGGAATACAAAAAATATGACCAGAAAAACCTTAAATGATCGTCGAACTACCCAAAACTTTTGAAGTTACACATAGGAAGTAGTGCTCAATAGAAATCCGTACGTAGTTTATTATCCCCTGTGCTTTAGGCTACGATGTCAAAGAACAATTGTATGAAATATTTCATTGCCAAAAATCGGTAATTACAAGTCGTTTATATTTCCCAAATGGCAAAATGCGCAGGAATATTGATCATGTACAACAAATCTCTATGATAGAGGAAATAAAGTTATATAAATGGGTGGTAATTTCTAACTTATCTTGCCAAATAAGGTTGTTGTTATTTATGAATGAAACGAGGTCAGGAAAACAGATGCAGAAATCGACGTTGATGGGATGTTTTAAGTAATGTGGACAACTCGTCCCCGAGACAAGTCGGACCGAATCCACTCAAACCGTCTAAGAAGACAACTTTGACCGTTTGTCAGATTTACTTAGGGTTTCATAAAATATTAGACTAACATGTCTAGCGGAGCCATTTATCTTTTGTTTGTGCATTGGGGTCTATTTAGGGGTATTTGGAGGGGCCTGAAGAAGGGAGGGGTTTACTATAGAACCCTATGGGATTTTATTTTTTTTAATTTTCAAATGACTTTTTCTCGAAAACAGTAGGTGATAGACACATGCAGTCTTCAGTAATGAGAACAGGACAATACAAAAAATCAACCAAAATATAAGGTGAGTCCCTGGGGGTCATCCTTACCCCCTTCAATTTGAAAATGTACTTTTATCTTGTAAACCGTCGCGATCCCCACCCCTAAACAATATATATACTTGAATGGGACAATAAAAGAAATCAATGAAAATAATTTGGGGGAGTCCCCAGTGTCGTCCCACCCCTCCTGTTTGAGAACTTGGAAATGGTCAAGATCCCCACCCCTAAATATATATATTCATGTATGGGACAATAAAACCAATCAAAAATGAAATATAGAGTGAGTCCCTGGGGTCACCCCACCCCCTCCTGTTTGAGAACTTGTAAACGGTTGAGATCCCCACCCCTAAACCATATATATTCATGTATAGGACAATATAACAAATCAAATGAAATATATTGGGAGTCCCTGGTGTCACCCCAACCCCTCCTGTTTGAGAACTTGGAAATGGTTGAGATCCCCACCCCTAAACCATATATATTCATGTATGGGACAATAAAACAAATCAAATGAAATATAGGGGGAGTCCCTTGGGACAACCACGCCCCTCCTGTTTGAGAACTTGTAAACAGTCAAGATCCCCACCCCTAAACCATATATATTCAGGTATGGGACAATATCACAAATCAAATGAAATATATGGGGAGTTCCTCGGGTCACCACACCCCTCCTGTTTGAGAACTTGGAAATGGTCGACATCCCCACCCCTAAACCATATATATTCATGTATGGGACAATAACACAAATCAAATCAAATATAGGGGGAGTCCATGGGGACACCCCACCCCCTCTTGTTTGAGAACTTGTAAACAGTCAAGATCCCCACCCCTAAACCATATATATTCATGTTTGGGACAATAGAACAAATCAAATGAAATATTTGGGGAGTCCCTGGGGTCACCCCACCCCCTCCTGTTTGAGAACTTTGAAATGGTCGAGATCCCCCACCCCTAAACCATATGTATTCATGTATGGGACAATATAACAAATCAAATGAAATATAGGGAGAGTCCCGGGGGTCACCCCACCCCCTCCTGTTTGAGAACTTGGAAATGGTCGAGATCTCCACCTCTAAACCATATGTATTCATGTATGGGACAATATAACAAATCAAATGAAATATAGGGTGAGTCCCTGGGGTCACCCACCCCCTCCTGTTTGAGAACTTGTAAACGGTCGAGATACCCACACCTAAACCATATTTATTCCTGTTCATCATTTCAAAGAGATTTGAATGACATACAGGGTCAATCTCCTTGGTGTCACATATGCATATCACTTTACTAGACCAAACCAATATGAACTGGACTTTGCCCAATGTCAGGAGACCATGGGAATGACGAATTATGGGGGCTTTGTTTGGGAGACTTCAACCGTAACGGCATCTTGTTACAATTATTTCTTGTTAATTATTTTTTATCAAAAAAATGAGTCTAGATTATTGAATTTACTTTAATTGTTTATTAAATTATTTCTGGGCCTATAATAATTTTCATTTATGGCTCATTTTAAAGAAAACATATAAATCTTTCAACCAGTGTAAAGCCCGAGAATAATTGACCAATGTTTTATAATCACTTGTCATTTTATTCCAAACTTGGAGTAACATCATGCACTTGGGGGTGAAGATGTGAGTCATTTACATTGATATACGAGTTGCTTTTGAAAACCTTGATGAAATATTAATTAATTTGCCTTAATAATCAATTCATTTAATGAACATAAATGTACAATATACGAATGTTTAATGTTTGTTCTTTCAAATCTTAAAAAAAAATTGAAGCAACATTGCCACAGTTTTCATAATTACGTTTGCCTTGGTTTTTGGTTAACTGCCTACAGCGCTTACAGTGCTTTGATTACTATTTACAATTTCTCTCTATCAAATATAATTTGTTTGTACACAAGAAAGGTGAAAGGGATAAGCAACTTGACACTATTGCAGCATTATAAAAATAAGAAGATATGGTTTAATTGCAAATGAGACAACTCTCCACAAGACACAAAATGACATAGAAGTTAACAAACTATAGTTCACCGTGCGGCCTTCATCAACAAGCAAACCCCCTACCGCATAGTCGGCTATAAAAGGCCCCGAAATGACAGATGTAAAATAATTCAAACGAGAAAACTAACGGCCTGATTTATGTAGAAAACAATGAACGAAATACAAATACATGTATGATATATACAGCAACAAAAGACAACCACTGAATTGCAGGCTCCTGACTTCGGACAGGCACACACAGGATGTGGCGGGGTTAAAAAATGTTAGCGGGCGCCCAACCCTCCCCTGGCCTGGGACAGTGGTGTAACAGTACAACATATGAAAAAACAATAAAGATCAATTGAAAAGGGCTTAACTCATCAGATCGATACAAAACAGAAAAACAAGTAACAAACACACAGATCGGACATGGCAGGGTATTTATACATCCCTACAACAAAAAAGACACGAAGTACAGATCTGAGAGTAGTACTACTCGCAGTTACCGACAACAAAGTTCAAAGCCAATAACAACTAATAAAAAATCATGTATCTAAGACTAAAATATCAATCAGCACACATCCAACATCCAATAGAGAAAGTGTGAAGACGTCATTAACAGTCAGAGGAAAACATGGCCTTGTGCAATGCTAAAAAACAGGTACCGTCAGAATGTAGAACCGTGAATGTGCATATGTATTTTAAGAATTGAATGCTTCTTTTTGTAACTTCATTGGGGTGTAAAAGCGTGGACCGAAGTACATTTTGTATGAAGCGCGGAAGCGCTTCATTCTAAAAATGTGCGTACGGTCAACGCTTTTACAACCCTATGAAGTTACAAAAAGAAGCATTCAATACTTATAATTACATTTTTTAGCTAGGATCATGAAAACACAATTTTTATCAAGTTTTTATTTAATTTAGCTGTGCACTTTATTGTGGGACCTCGTGTCATCATGAATGATAAATTTTATTGTGTAATGAAGTTGATTAAGGAATAACGCGAGATTGTAGTGTAGCCATGCAATCAGAATAACGTATTATAATGAAACATACATCTAATGTAATTATATGTATATAATAATAATATTAGTTTGGTTTTAATTTACTGATAACAGAATCAATAGTTATACCAATACAAACAATGTTTAAAGATCTAATTCAGTGTTGAATTGGTAACCGTTTAGAATAACTTTATTAAAAGGATCGATCAGTTTACCCGGATCGTATCTAAATTGTCGGGCTCGCTAAACAACATCTCCGTAAAAAATAGGATGTGCTATCCCGTTTGAAATAAGTTTTCTAAAGGTACAGCCAAACTTACGAACCAAATCTTTGTATCTACGGAAGAATTTATTAAAGGTTTAAGTAATTTGAAGTAACGAAATTCCTGACTTAATAATTTACCAGTAATACATAAATTACGTTCATTGAAATCCAAAACGTCACTACAGACACGGGCATAGCGAACCAGTTGTGAAATATGAAAGGTGAAAGGGATAAGCAGCTTGACACTATTGCAACATTAAATTTTTGAGTTATTGTCCGAAAACTGGAAAATTCCCCCTTTTTATTAATAAAATCACATAACTCGGAAACGTAAAATCTAAAATTTGAAAAAAAAATCGAAAGGGAACTTACGTCAATAGATATAAACAGTTCATCAAAGTTTCATGAAAATTGGTTAAAGCGTTTTTGAGTTATTCCGACATGTTGACGACCGACGGACAGACAGACGGACGAACGGACAGACAGACAACGGTATACCATAATACGTCCCGTAAAAAGGCGTATAAAAATCGAGTTGGTTGAAGACTATCTCTTTACGGGGTAAATTCACTGTACTATGTATTATGAAAATTTGATAAATAAATAACATCAAATAGACATAAATTCTACACAAATATTTACGATGTAAGGGACGATTTGTCGTTCCCTATTGTTAATTTTCCTTTTATGGACGATGATGTTCCTCTGGCACCATCTTACGGTGTTCACATCTCGTTCGTTATGCCCGTGTCTGTTGTGATGTTTTTGATTTCAATGAACGTAATCTATGTATTATTGGTAAATGATTAAATCAGGAATTTCGTTACCACAAATTACTTAAAACCTTAATTCTTCCAGAGATACAAAGATTTTGTTTGAAAGTTTGGCTGTACCTGTAAAAAAACTTGTTTCAGACGTGATATCACATCCTAATTTTACGAAGGTGTTGTTTACCGAGACCGGAAATTTAGAAGCGATCCGGGTAAACTGATCGATCCTTTAAATAAAGTTATTCTAAACGGTTACTAATTCAACACTGTAATTAATAGACCTTTGAATATTGTTTTTATTGGTATAACTATTGATTTTGTTATCAGTAAATTAAATTAAATTAAAATTAAATTAAATATTATTTTTACATACATATGCACATCCATGGCTCTACAATCTGTCGATATCTGTATCTTAGCAGTGCACAAAGTCATGTTTTTCTCTGACTGTTAATGACGTCCTTACACTAAATCCATTGGATTTTGGATGCGTACTAATTGATATTCTAGTCTTCGATGCATGATTTTTTTAATTAGTTGATATTGGCTTTGAACTAGCTGTCAGTAACTGTGAGTACTCTTAGATCTGTACTTTATGTTTTTGTTGTCGGGATGTATAAATACCCTGCCACGTCCGGTCTGTGTTTTTATTAGATGTTTTTTTTTTGCTTTGTATCTGTTACAGGCATTTTCCAAATTTAGGCATTTTGTAAAATGACTGAAAACTTTAGGCATTTTCTAAAATGCCTGTAAGATTCAGGCATTTTATATTTTGACTAATTTGTTTAGGTATTTTACAAAATGCGTGGAAAAATTGAAAGGCAGTTTACAAAATGCCTGAAATTATTTTATAGAATGAAATATTATCAAAAACTGCTTGCATTCTAAGAGTTTAAATAATTGAAAATGAATTCTACTGAAATATTTTAAATTATTTGTTATTCCATATAATGTTTGGATGGCAGGATATGTTAAACTTTTGTCCTCGTTTTTTTTTTTTTTTAAATACATCGTTTGTTAAACTAGTCTTAGCACTACAACCACATCTTTTTAAAACGGGACCACCACACATGCAGCTTTGTCAATACTTTTTCCAATAAAACACTTAACGTTCGACCAACATTGGGTTTCGCAAAAAGCAGACACATGAATATCTTCTTTTTAATGTGTTCCCAACAGATTCAAAGTCACATTACCATGATTAGATTGACTGACATCTTATGCTATGAGAGCATTTAAAAGGCTGAAGCAGTTTTTCGCATGTCGGGTGATGCATCCATAACAGGGGACACACCATGTTGGGCATTTTTATTTTTCTCATCTTGGTCGATTTTCAAGATTTAACAACGATTCGATTGTAAAGACCCAAGGATGATTCTTTTGGGCAGTGAAGATGAAGATACACATATACCTTTGCATTACAACTGGACACGAATATGTATGTCGAAACCCATTCTCTATATAGGGATTTTTTTTTGGCTGTGCAGAATTATTATATCAGCAACTTTTCTGTCTCTATCCAACATACCTTCATTTCAAGCAACAGTCAAAATTCCTCTCCTTTATCTGGGTTAATCCATTGCAGAACTTAGCTCTTTGATTTATTGTCAATTTGTTCTCGTCTTAAACATGTGTGAACAATTTGCTTCTGAATGCAAACAAACAACAAGCAGTCAATTAAAAACATACATAGTTTTCTCTGCTTCATCTGAGACTACTTCCGGTAATGGTTTACTTTTACAAATTGTGACTTGGATAGAGTGTTGTCTCATTGGCACTCATGCCACATCTTCTTATATCTATTTACTAATTCAAACAACTCTCTTCAAAAGCAAATAAAAACAAACAGTACTTATGGAACAACATATAAAAAGATGCAATCTTGATAATGTCATACAAGAATATATTGAAACATTTTTTGATAGGTGGTGCAATATTTTGTCTCTCCTGTTTCAATGTTCAAAAGAAATTTCGGGTTATTTAGAAAAGGTTTCAATAAAATTGTAAGCTTGTTTTTCATAGCCAATAAGATGGTTTTCAAGAGTAAAAACTTCTATATATTTTCATTCTGTGTAATGATAGATTATTTGTCAATTTTCTATATTGTACTGAAAAATACCTCTAAAAATTGGTTTTCAACGGTTATAAAGATAACCACCATCAGCTTAAGTATAAGATAGCAATTCATAATGTTCAGCATTTTTTTTTCTCTTTCTAATAAACCCAACATCAAGTAACTCCCACGCATGTTGGTTTACTTTTGTCTTTTTTTTTGGTAACAGCAACGTTCGTTAACGATATATCACCATATTAACTTCTTTTGTTCTATCCTGTTACCGATAGCAGTATTGGATTTGTATCTGATAAATTGCGAAGATTAAGACGCTGTAACCTTTAAATGAGTTCAAACAACCAAACATTTCATTATGTGTAAAACGATTGTAATTATATACTTTTTAAAGACGTTTCTGTCAAATATTGTCTATATCCTGTTACTGTAACTATAGTAACCATGTTAACAGGATAGACAAATTTCTTCATTCATTAATGCTGTTGTGAAATAACTACTCCCTTTGATGAAGTGATAATGTTTTTCTGTTGTGATTTTGGTTTCCAACACGTAATTGCACTTTTTATAAATATAATATTCGTGTATTTAATATAATATGTTAGTAACACTGAGCATAGACATGCCAAAAGGGTACCCACTAATTTTGTCCTCTAAATGTCTTGAATTTTCTTTTTTCTACACCGTTATGCAAGAAACGTGCTGTGTTAAATTTTTAGGATGATTTGTGCTTTTGAATTCATCAATGAATAGTTCCATATTTATAGGGAGAAACAATTTAACGGTTGATATAGTAGCGGTAACAGGATAGACATACATTTCATGTACGCCGATTGAATTTAGTTTGTAGAAAAAATGTTACATAGAATAACAAAGAAGCTGTTAGAGTTATTATTAACATTCTAAAATAGTTCCTTTTGCAGATATCAAAGCAATCAGAAAATAGGAAAAAAATCATTTGAAATGTTTTACCCTGACACTGTACGCACATAAATTACGCAAAGATCTGACTTAAATATATTTTAATCATATCAAAATAGATCTAAATCGTGTTTATTATGGATGTTCCGACTCATAAATCCTACAAACTTTTATTTAAACAGTTACAACTGCATTTTCCTTTAAAAGTAAGATTTTACCATAGGTGTACTGAAAATTCGACATTTTTTGAAAATGACCCATATAAGCAAGACTTGGTGTGTACTTCTAACATTTCAGCATAATATATAGAAACATATTAGAAAAACGAAGACGAAAACAGCTCAATAATATGCACTGTCCTTTGTTAATCTTAGGTTAATATGCAGGTGTAGGGTATGTGTCAATGAAATATCAACACAATGTTAAAAGACACCAAAAGGTCAACATCATGAACGTACTACCTTCAACGATAGACAAATGTCAAGCTCTTTTCGGCTAAATCGCCTGGAAACTTTAAAAAGAAATGTGATTTTAAATGACAAGTAACACAGAATTTTATCCTGTTTATGAAGTTTGCATGTTTTAAGCAAAGCTTATGTGACCCTTTTATGTGAAGTAAACGAAAGAAAAAAAGCAATACATCAACTAGTAGGTGAATCGACACAATTTTCTGAAATGAAAAGATTATGACGAAAAATGGAAAATAAACATTCATGTAAAAGGTATACATACACCTTGTAACATGTTCGTGTGTCATTTTATTTACTTTAAACTCCATTTCTTCTTATCAATAAATGTATTTGTGGTCAAAATGTATATACCTATGTACAAAGAAAATTGATATTATAGAAATTAGTCATTTCGGAAACTTTAAAATCCTCGGATATCCACTCTTAAGGGGATCCATCCTATCTATCAGTACATATACATGTATAAAACGAAAGGAATCGGCCACGACTTACACACGTACAAGTTTACACAGTAATATAAACTTTCTGAAAGTTTTATTTTTAGAATATTTCCCGTTCGTTAATAAAATGTATATATATCTATTCGAAATAAATCTATTCTAATTCATACTGCAAAGGCTACAGAGGTAAGAACCATTGGTGATTTTTTTTTTTAATAAAATGTCATGAGTGAAAGTTGAAAGCTGCTTTTGTGATCCATGATTTCATATGCAGCATTACAATACGATCTAACATTTGTTTGATTCACCAATGAATGTGCATGGTCGTGTGAGTCGCGAATTTAGTCAACATTTTTGGTCTTTCATGAGTTCCTTAATGATTTATGGATATCCTGAATTGGAATTATCGTGGTCCTGAAATATTTCTGGAGCTCTTTGAATACAATTATTTTGACTAAACCCGCAACTCATACGGTAGGGCAGCTTACAAATAATGAATTTTTATATTTTTCTTAGAATGTATATATGATTGTGAATTTCCACGTATCATCTCGGTCATGAGCATGATGAGAGATATAAATTCAAAAGAATGCACCATGAAAAAAAACATACAAAGAGATTGATTTAAGATAAAGGGAGATAGAAAATTCGCTTTAGTTGATAAGCATTTTGATCATATGGACTAAAGTTAGTCTGTTGTGTAGATCATCTTACTGATGATAATAAACAACGAAAATAAATTTAAAAAAAAAATGAAAAACAGTTAAATGCAGAACATGATAAATGAATATTACAATATTGAAGCTTTCTTTTTTATGAAAAAGCTATTATTACAGTGTCGCGAACTTAGTTCATCAGTACATTGTAGCTAAGGCACGGACCATTTGATTTTCGGAGGGGGATTTTATATCAAGCCATGCAAACCAACCAAGAAATTTTTTTTCTTCAGTCAATCCAAAGCAAGATTTTTTTTATTACATTATACATGTCATACTTGCTGGAGATGAAGCCAGAACATTTTTTTTAATCAAAATGGAAGCCAGATTATTTTTTACAATAAATACCCAGCACCAGAAAATCAAATGGCCCGTGCCTTAATATGGAGAATTATCAAATCTAAGTTGATTTGCTATGAAAATAAAGCCATAGGGATTCATACTTTGATCTAAGCATGGAAGTATCATTTTGAACAGATATCATACACATGAGGGGTATTTGCCAAAAATACAAGTCAAGACAAGGTAAAATTTCCTGAGCGCTGTGACCGTCACTAATTACATATAAAACAATACATGAAAAATACACTGGCGATCCACCAAGCAAAATCAAGCATTTAACTAACTATAAAGCTGTAATTATGACATAAACCTACTTCCATGATTTAAGTGTTACGGATTAAATCCTGGTACAAATCAATAATTGGAAGTATGGGTATTGTATAAATGTGTATCAATTTAACGACAAGAAACAATCCTAGTAATACTCCGAAAAAGATATATGTGATAAATATATCAATAATAATTAAAAAATGAAAACTTCAATTCATGAATATAAGTTATCGAACATACGTTTCTTCCTCTTATACTCTCTATCTAATAATGAATTAATAGAAACGAATTACTTTTTTTCCCCCAGAAATTACTGATTGTTCAAAAAGTGCATTGTTTGTGTTTTATGCCTTTTCAGAAATTAGCACTTGAACATGGATTTTAGTTGTTTATGTATTTTGTTTCTTTTTTCAGGTATGATGGGAAGTTCAAGAAAGTATTTAGCTGTGTTTTTTATTTTATTTGTCGCTGGAATTTCTTAAAATTTTTTTTAATTGTGTTTATTATTTTCTGTTTTAGATGGGATGCCCAAAAAGGTTTTTAGTTGTATTTTTAGGATTTTGCGGACTACTACTTTCAATAGGATATCGTTCAGTATTTGCAATGGTTATGGTGCATATAGTAAAACCAAAACATTCAACAACAAATCATACGCAACCTTACAGCTTATTCAAACATGTATGTATTTTCCTACTTTTCTTTGATATTCATGATTTCCAGAGAGATGCAATACTTTTAAATGCTTTGTTCTTTTTGTTGTGACAGATAAAAATAATTTTGGTTGTGTGACTGTGTGTGTGTTTTTGTTTTTGTTTTGTACTATTAC
Organism: Mytilus californianus; assembly: GCF_021869535.1. Taxonomy (NCBI): domain Eukaryota; kingdom Metazoa; phylum Mollusca; class Bivalvia; order Mytilida; family Mytilidae; genus Mytilus; species Mytilus californianus. Next base: position 20,550,402 of record NW_026262679.1, on the reverse strand, counting down.
CCATACTTTCAAACTGAAACAAAGTAGTCTGAAAGAGTTTTCCATAAGTTATAATATTTGAAAAGATGAAAGAAAGATAAACAATATAACAATAAACTGCAACTATCATGAACAGGATCCGTTTGCTTTGTTCCCAACAATAATGTGATGTGACATGATTGCTATAAGACAACATTCCACCAAAGACCAAACTTTAATGACAAGGATGCGAACAACTACAGCTCACATAATGAGTTCCGGACAGTAAGCCATAAAAGGCTCCGGAATGACAAAATGTGAAATAATTATGTAATATCAATAGAATAGTAAAAGTTTTGAAATCTAAATAGCAACACTATTGAAACATGAATACCATGCAAAAGTTTCAAATTCAATGAAACATGACTGAGAGGCCGTGGTCTAAAAGTAAATATCCGTGAAAATGAGATGTGCCAATGCTAATACAACTGTATACGGAATATTATTGACTTACCATCACACACTTTAACTGTTAGACTTTTCATATTACCGACTTTTGACTACGGAGTATATAATCTTTCAACAGGTTACCTACTCTATGGATAGGACATTCTGGTACTCGGTCAAATGTGAGCAACTAAAAGTAGTAAAATCAGCGTACAATTGGTGCAATTTTTGGAACAAAAATTAACTGTTTTCCGATGATTTAATCTTTAAGTTGCTCTTACATGATCGAGTACCAGAATGACTCCATTTTATTTTCTAGATGGCCCTCATATGACCCTCTCGTTTTTATGTTTGTGTCTTCTCTTGTATGCTGCCTTGATCCAATTGAGAACGTCTGTTTTATTTTCGCATTCAAAATAATAATAAAAGAAAACAGGCATTCATTTCTTATTAATCTTAGATTTCTTTTTCGTTATTTAGTGTATTCCTCTAAACAGTAGCTGTAACTTATCCTTGAATTGGACAGTGGACGGAACATTATATTTAAATACGGCATATTTTGTCGGAGGTTTATTCACGCAAGTTCCAGGAGGAATTCTTGCTACAAGATTTTCACCAGTAAGGTTAGTAATACGAAAAGTTTCGTTAAATATTTCTTCACATCCAAGGTTTCAGATGTTTTTTTTTTTTTTCAGAAATAACCGTGTTCTATTCACATGCTCAAATGGACATGTTTGCTTTCTATGTTGTTATTTATACCCCATACTATATATTTGGAACTTGACGGACCATATAATAGATATGCCCCAGACTATATATTTGGAACTTGACGGACCATATAATAGATATGCCCCAGACTATATATTTGGAACTTGACGGACCATATAATAGATATGCCCCAGACTATATATTTGGAACTTGACGGACCATATAATAGATATGCCACAGACTATATATTTGGAACTTGACGGACCATATTATAGATATACGCGGCAAAGTATATAAATCAATCGTATGAAACAATCTTGTTTCTCAAGAGAAATTTTTCCATTGCGATAAAACACCATCTTAACTTGTAAGTTTACCAAGTTAGGGATTTGACAGTTATTTATCAGTCTTTCTATTTGTTGATTTCGTGTTTAAGCACACCTCGACAGTGATAATCTTTCCAGTTTCAAGTATATATCTTGTTTTAATATTTTCAGGGAATGTGTTGCATGATGAATTGGACTAAAGTAGTTTTTAAATCATAAACAAAAGAACGCAGATATGATTAGCAAACTAATCAAGCTAAATGTTAACATTGTTTGCTTATGCGCTTTGTCATGCACTTGGAATAAGATGGACACGAAATTTCAATCAATTATACATTTTTTTCTTACTTGCTTGGATGATGAAATATTGTTCTCGTTTATCTATTTTCTCTATGAGAATAATGTTTATTATTTACTTTTTTAACTTCCCGTTTTAAAACTTAACCTTGGAGTTTGGTATTTTTGTTAATACTGTTTTAAATATGATAAAAGGGAAGTATAATATTTCGATAAGAATTTTTACATTCAATTATGAATACATTTACATAAACAGTAAGCGTTATCGTCCCTCTGTCAGAGTCACACTTCTGACAAATAAATACTTGTCTCCTTTAGTGCAATCTTTATGTACCCATCCATTGCACTGAATCCAAGATTCCTTTGATTTTCTGTTCGAATATAGTTCTAAGCAGACCAATCAAAAACATTCATCTTCGTTGTCCGAATGTTTTGATTATCTTCTCTGTTTCTGTTCGTTGCTTCTATTTATGGTTTTTAGAGTGGCAACTTTCGTTTAACAGTTTTCTGCTGTTTCCGATATTTCTTCTTTTCTTCATCTTCGAATACATCTATTCTGGTGTATCTGTAAGGTTTGCAGCCTTATGCTTTCTATTTGAAATATTTCTGTTTTATTTTAGTGGTTGTGCTTTCGGAAATTGGTGTACTGTGCTGCTGCATCTTGTCCTTTCAAGACTAAATAGATGTTTCTTCGTGTGTCAGCTGTGGACGTAGTATTTAATTGCGTTAGCTCAGATATATTGTTGTTCTCAAGTCTGATAAATTGGCGCAAATTTGATACATGTTGCACAACAGTACGAGGATTAAATCTGCAGTTCCGGACATACAAATGAATGTTACTGTTACTCTCTGATATTAAATCTTTGTCGTCAGTAATAAAATCCTTGTAGAAGTTTACTTTTCTTATAGCTTCACCTCTCATGTTTTGGAATATCTCTTCAATGCCGATTTTTTCTTTAAACTCCGCTTCCATGCATACCTGAAATGCATAAATAGGGCAGTGTTCATCACCCTTGACATTTACCAGAACTCGTTGTCGTTACTGCAGATCTATATGTTTGCAAATAACATTCTTCGTTTGGGTCACTTCCCTGTTATCTGTTTATCTTGTCCTTCAGTAGATTTGTCTCCCTCATGATGCTCGCCTGTTTCTTCTGGTTGATTATCATTAATTTTGACTCTTTTCCATTGGTACCACTATTTGTGCAGGGGACGGAGTTGCATGGTTCGGTTGTTCTGTTTGTGTAAAGTCATCGGTCTGTCTGTTACATGTGAAGGTGCGAAATCGTTATCTTCAAAAACATCAGGATTTATGGGAAATATTCCACTTACCTTAAAGCCACTTATTATATTTCTTGGGTAGCAGCATTTGGCCAAGACTCTCACAAGATTCCAGGTAAGTCCTATCGTTGGCGTATTATATCGTCAAGATAATAATTCCATGATCATATATAGTCATTTGCTTCCCAGGGTTATTTCTCAACCAACAATCCTGTGTTTTATTTTTCAATAGACCATACACCTTCCTGTTCAATGGTTGAAGGTTGTGGAAATAGTGGGGAGGAAATAAAGGCACTATAATTCCATCGAGTTTTGCAAAGAAAAGTATTGTTACTGCAAGATGAGAATGGTGGTTATCTAACAAAAGCAAGACGGGTTATTCATTACTAGGTTTGGTTGCTTCACAAAGTGTTGTAGGGAGATGATAAAATTATTAGCTGTCATCCAACCTGATGAATGTGCTACACCACAAACTCTTTGAGGTCCATGTATAATAAAGTCGTCTTTAAGTGCTTTCTAGGAAAAATCATCATGGATGGTACACTGTTCGCAGAGGCGTTTACGGATCTGCATACTGTAACAAGATAACCTCTGTCAGCATAAGTAATACTTCTGACTTGTTTAACTCCGTTAGTACCAACCGTTTTGGATAGCCTTTGTACAGTGGTTAAACCTGTTTCGTCTACATTTTGGATATCAGAAGCGCTTTTTAAATTTGGATGAAGGTTTCCCCTCATCAAAATCTTCCATAATATCAAAAATCTGAATTAGTGGATCATTTTAACGGGAGACATACTTGTTAAAATATTCCATATAGTTCTTGTCGTGGGGATATTTTGTTATCAGATCCTCTTAAAATTTGAATGAAGGTTTTTATTTATCAAATACTCTGTTGAGATCAATTATCAGAAAAATTTGAAATGGTGGACCTTTTTTTTTAAGGAAAGTAAAAAATTCAAAAATATATCACAATTAATTCTTGTCGCTTGAATAAGGCCTTAATTTCTCGCAGTACTTTCTATATTGTAAAACTATAACAGCGGGTCACTATATCATGGAAGTAAATTAAATAATTCTTCCATGCCTTTATGTAGGACGTTGGATATGTGAGCTTGCCCACTAACTAATGATTTGTTTTCATTATCAAATGATATTTGAACTAAACCTACACTTTGTTTTCCAAAGGACATATTCCAAAGTGAGATCGATGTGTATCTTGAAGAATGGCAAACAAGAAATAGCCTAATACCTCAGAAAACATGTACTACAATAACTGTGTTTAATATTTTTACAAGATCTTTCCACTTTAATTAACTTGGTTTTTTGCCCATTTTTCTTTGTGTAATATTTTATCAGTCTTTGGTTTTCAACTTTTGGCATGTATGAACTTTTTTTCGAATGTACAACTTTATGAAATTTCATAAAAAAGAATTGTGTAAAATCGGAAACAGACATATAGAAGTATAAAAAATCAGGAAATGCATTAATGAACTCAATTTTGCAACCATTGTTAAAACTATTATTTCCTTCTACATTTACATTTTTACTTATATAATTAATCTCCTTCCTTCATCCTATAACATTATATTATATAATCCATTATAGTACTTAAAAAAATATATATTTCATATTATTTTCAAATTATGTTCAAATCTGTATACCAAAATAGAATCACATTTGAAGTATAAATTCATGACAGAAAATATCAAAGTTGAAACTATCATGAACATTGATAGAGAAAGACCCAACTTCCCCAGAATTTATTTTTCCCTGGGGTCATTTTTAAAAACTAAAGTCCTTTATGTCTTTTAAAATTCAAAGTAACGCAGCTCCATCAGTGCTCTTTGAGGTGTTAACATTACGCATATGAGAACAAATTCCAGAAGGCTTAAGGCGTGATTTTGAATAATTTTGGCAAATATGGTCTTTGGTACCCCTGTTCATGTTTAATAGGTAATCTGTTATAACTTGTGTGATCAGATGCCTGTAGGCCACACACTTAATACATTATGTTCTCGATTCTTCCAAAGATTCCATATCATTTCCATATCTTTTGCATACACCGTCAGTGGCAATTGTTACGAATGAGAGGTTATTCAGCGTGCTCGCGTTTTGAATACTTCTGAAGGTGATACACGTAAGCTGTTAGTTCAAATATCATATATCCATGTGCTATTACACACATATATGCATGGGATTGAAAACAGCTGAAAATGCATGAATTGCAAACGGGGTGAAATCATGTGTTTCGACAGGGTAGTTTCAGGCATCTTTATTATGCCTTGTTATAGTTTTGATTGATTTAACAATTTTTATTATAGAATATGTGGACTATCAGTGTTGTTATCCAGTATATGTATGGTTGTGTTACCTGTTTGTATACAAAACAGTCAATATGTCGCAGTAATGGTAGTACGGACATTGCAGGGCATTATAGAAGTAAGCGGTTGTGTTAATGACAATGCGGACACTGTAGTAATATATGTAACTGGTAGTAGTAATGGCAATATACTTCAATCTCCATATAGCAGGCACTACAAAACAAACATCAAAATATCAACTGAAATCTTGAAATTTATACAATATAATATATTGCACGTATGGCCTAACAGAAACATCTTTATACAGAGAAATCAAAATGTGAAATTAAACAAACGTATATCTAGAAATATGTTAAATATCACTTTATCATGTTATTCAAGTTAATTGTATTCTATTGTAGTTTTTAAAAGTTTGCCCTTATTATTCACAACCTAACAATTAGTGAAGCATACTTAGTTACAGACAAAGCACTGCCACGAATCTATGACCTAAATAATGGCATACACTGTGTGTGTAAAGAGTAAAAAACAAAGTCATAAACAATATCGGAACTCCCCTGCCTAGTTTCATTGATGCCCCCACCCCTTCTCTAAAAACACTCAAATATGATTACCTCCTAATTCATACAGGTTGATTAGCTTTAAACATTCTTATATAAATCGAAGTTAGAGTTTCTAACTTTGGTATCAAATAAATATTTTAAACAAAAGATACACATTTATATAACGATGGCATATTTATAACATCAGGGTAGTAGTTTAAAAGAGGGACGAAAGATACCAGAGGGACAGTCAAACTCACAGATCGAAAACAAACTGACAACGCGTGTAGACTTTCCCGCCTATTTTGCCCTAGGCAGACAATCTTACATCTCCTTTTTTATATTGTGTTCAGTAATGGAAAACGACCAATGCGGTGTTGATCATTATCAAGCAAGAATAAAAATGAGAATTGTTTTTTTTTTTCTAAATGTGTCGACAATGCTACATATACAAATGCGTATCTTAATCAAAAGATACAGTAATAGTTGGCCTTTTATGTATAGTTATCCAGAATTGTTATTCCGATGATCAGGTTGCTTGTATTTTGATAATTCAAAGTTGCCAAATAGTCATAGTTATAGCGTATATTTAATTTGTTTTCTAAATTGATATTCACATGTTCTCAGTTTCAATACCATCTGGTGATTTGCATACGATATCTGCCTCAATCTTGCATATTATTTTCTCTGCTGTAAAGTTGCCTTAAAGAGTGTTACTCAGTGGTTAACACACGTAAAGCTATATTGGTTTCTTTCGAATATATTTCTGTAAAATATCGGTAATTTCAACCAGTATAGATTTAACGAAGAAATATAAAATAATACACAATATTCTTCAGAGATGTTTTTTTTGTGTTTTTTTTTCGCTGAAATCTTCTCACTTTGCAATATGTAGAAAATTATTCGTGCAAATCATCCCAAAATCCTAGTGGTGAAAGACCTTAAATAACCCAAGATTCCATCTGCTTTCGATAATCTATAATTAGATGATGCGCAGCTTGATAACCGGAATCTCTCTTTCATACTATGAACGTGTCTGTCGAAATGTTGATTATACATAGTCTCGATACATCAACGTTTCGACTGACACAAATGTATAGAAATCTGTAGCGAACTTAAACAAAAGACTTGCTTCACAATATAAAATATATTGCGTTCTTCTTTCCAAACAGAACTAGAAAAACTGAGTTCTTGCAGTGTGTACTTCTTCTAAATAAGGAACAAGTCGCACATGCAGACACGAGCTTCTTACACGAATAAACCACGTCTAAATTATACGTAAGCTTACATTTATTTATTTTTGAAAGGGACCGTCTGTACCTGCCATTAATGGTGTGATATCTGCATGGGCTCCAAAGTCTGAAAAATCCAGAATGATAACTATTGCGTATGCAGGTAGGTTAGGTAAATGGTAAGAATTAAAAACAAGTAATATTTGAACCAGCACATTCCAAATGGAAGATACATTGTTGGCAGATGCCGAAAATGCAATATATCAGAATTTGTTGTTTCTATGTATGGATAGCTTATTACAGTAAATACAAAGGTTTTATCGTAAAATGTTTCAATCCCAATACATCAACAATAATTATTGTGTATCAGTTCATATTTGGTCAATTGAGATGACGAAATAGCGACCATATCTTAATAATATATAACCGGGAGTTTTTCCGGCTATGATTAACTCAAAGTCGGAATACTAATCTTTACATTTTATTAGCAAGGTCCGGACGGTACCAGACCTAAAACCTAAACTGACTTCAAAATAACATATAAAAGTATATATATATATAAACAGTATCTATAGAAAAGGATTAGTGTCCAACGTATTAATTTGTTATCGTCAAGGTGGTTTCCGCTACGACATACATATATTTGACAATAGAATTAATTAATCACAAAGAAATGTAAAAGGTTAGGTAGACGGATTAACAAATTGTCACTATACTGTAGCACTTGAAATATATTGTCTGAATTTATTTATTTCTAATTCCTATTTGTCCAAATCTTTCGGTTTACATTTTTGTAAATTATGATAATGATTCATTTTCAAAAATAAAAGAGCAAATTCTTTTAAAATATAACAGTTTTTAATGTATGTAGTACCACCAATTTATTTGTAATGCATGTCTAAATAAAAGGATGTAAATGATACCGTTTCCCAAATTGATATTGTGTTGTAGGTGCCTATTTGAGCCCTGCAGTAGCGATGGCAGTATCAGGAACATTGTCTTGTCATGTTTGTTGGCACGCCGTCTTATATCTATATGGTAAATATTTTACTACTATTTCTGGTAGACTGTTGTCCAAAAATATAAAATCCGCCTAAAAACCAATGCTTTAGCATCGGCAATTAATGCATTTGGAGAATTCTTTGCTGCCAAATTTATATAAAATAAAAAGTTAATACTCCACGAATTAAAGATGACCTATTCTTTTAGGCATTTTTTTCTATTTAGTCCACTATTTACTTCTGTACAGTTTGGGTGTCCCAAGACCAAATTTCCTGATAAAAGTTAACCGAGACGACAGCAAATTCTGTTTCTTTGTCCTACAGTTCTACAAAAACGGTTTCTATGCATTTAGAGTTACTAATATAACCAAAACAAGTACACTATTAATGATTAAACAAGTAAAATTATCTGACAAGGCTATACTGTTATTTTCCCCATTTGAATAAATCTAACAGACGAAAAGATTATATTTTTCTTTTGGATATAATGTTGAAACATAAACAATATTTACATCTATATAAAAATAAGAATACTTATACTGACTGAATATCGATAAACTAATGTTGCCTGTCATATTATTTATCGTATGCGATATACATTTATTTTCCACTGGACTCGGTATTCTATGGTAAACAATCTCTATATTTGATTTCCAGGTGGACTGGTTTTTTTTTTTTATTGCAAATGATATTTATTTTTGGTTTCCAGGTGGACTCGGTATTTCATTGTCAATGATATTTATTTTTGATTTCCAGGTGGACTGGGTATTTTATTTTCAATAATATTTATTTTTGATTTCCAGGTGGACTGGGTATTTCATGGTCAATGCTATTTATTTTTTTTATTTTTTATTTCCAGTTGGACTTGGTATTTTATGGTCAACAATATTTATTTTTGATTTCAAAGTGGACTGGGTGTTTTATGGTCAAGTCATGATTTATTTTTGATTTCGAGGTTGACTGGGTATTTTATGGTCAACACTCTTTTATTTTTTATTTCCAGGTGGACTGGGTATTTTATGGTCAATGATATTTATTTTTGTTTTCTATGTGAACTGGGTATTTCATGGTCAATGATATTTATTTTTGATTTCCAGGTGAACTGGGTATTTTATGGTCAATGATATTTATTTTTTATTTCCAGGTGGACAGGGTATTTTATGGTCATTGATATTGGTCTTTTTGTGATTTCCAGGTCGACTGGTTACTTTATGGTCAATGATAATTATTTTTGAATTATAGGTGGACTTGGTATTCTATGGTCAATCATATTTATTTTTTATTTCCAGGTGAACTGGGTATTTTATGGTCAATGATACTTATTTTTGATTTCCAGGTGGATTGGGTATTTTATGGTCAATGATACTTACTTTTGATTTCCAGGTGGACTGGGTATCTTATATTCAATCATATCTATTTTTAATTTCCAGGTGGATTGGGTAATTTATTGTCAAAATGATACTTATTTTTAATTTCCAGGTGGACTGGGTATTTTATTGTTAACGATACTTATTTTTGATTTTCAGGTGGACTGGGTATTTTATGGTCCATAATATTCATGATCGTCGTTGTTGATTCACCTTCAGCTCATCCACGCCTATCGATCAACGAACGAGCCTTGTATGATAAAGAAGCATCAGCTGCTCAGAGATCTTCTACAAAAACGGCAAGTTTGTTATTTATAACAAGATTTGATCATATATAATGTAGATTTTGAAAATCATGCAATATTGTGAAACAAATGAGGCTAACTCTAGCTATCTTGATATCAAAACAAACGAGGTTTACATAAATGATACTGTGTATCCCTTAATCACAATAAAACCAGAAAGGACATCATGAATCTCAACTATACACAAGTGGCTATACCATGTCAAGCTTTGAAACCCAACGAATCTAAGCAAAGATGTGAATAAAAATAAGAGATCAGCTGACGTAGATGTTAGCAACTATAGCAAACTCACTGTACGGCCTTCAACAATATGGAAAACCCATACTTGAAAGTAATCCACAAAAGTAGTCCCCCATAAAACTTTACTGCCAAAAAAATGATAAGGTAATCATGAAAATAACTAGACATAGACGGTCTCATCCCTCAATTTAGAGGCATACAATAGTGAATTTGGTACAAATGTAGAATGGAGTCTAATGTTTAATTCAAAAATATACGAGGGTTAAAAAAATCGGTCAGGCTAACTCGAAGTGATAAATCAATTTTGGATTAAACCCTTACATTACATTATAACAATATCAATTTGTTTTTCAGGCCAATGCAATACCATGGAAACACATACTTACATCTCTTCCTATGTCCGCCATATTTGTTGGAAGCTTTTGTAGAAATTGGATTTTCTCTATGCTTCTGACTGAGATACCTACATACATGCAGGATTCATTTCATAATCTGAATATTTTTGAGGTACGGGATTCAAATTTATATTAATATGAATAAAATGAAATTTTTCGTATGTACGGTAACGAAACAGCAAACCAACGGCACAAAAACCCAAAGGGCAACTATGTATTCATGTTGATGAAAACATTATCTGGGCATTTGTTTAGGTTATGGGGTTCAAAATAACTTTATACATGTGGTACTTATGTTGTTCGCTGATGAGTAGACCATTTAGAATTGTCAGTCTGCTAGACCAAGTGTATTCTAGATGTACGCAATGTTTACTTAGGAGATAATTGTATTGTATTTCCAGTTTGGTCCACGTAAAAGGCAGGCTTTATTGTCGCAAATTGTGTTTACAATGCGATGCGTAAGGTATCTAGGGTTTTCAGATATTCAAATTCCAGAATTGGTGTTTGTCTGTTTTCTTCGTGTGGAGATCCGTAATCATTGTTGCGTTCTGGGTGTAACTCGTATAATTAAGGAAGTTTATTTTTTCATTGATGTTTCATGTGTAACTCATACAATTGAACCACCGAAAGCGTTACAGTGTCCAAGAAATTAATTCGGGTGGTCTTGTGAATCTTTCCATTTTAAATCAATAGCTTCAGCGCATCGAAACCATGATAATGGCTGGTATGGAGCACTAGCCAAAAGGCGTTTTGAAGTTGTCCCATAAGTATATACATATACATAAAACATTATAAAGAAACATATTACTTACTGTTCGATATATAAAATTGTTAATTACAATTTATATAATGCATCGCTACGGTTTTCAGATTGGATTGTTATCAAGCTTATCAGAGGTATGCATGACAATTGTAACGGTTACTGGTGGAGTGTTAATAGATAAACTCATAAAGTCTGGTTTGATAAGTACCACAGTAGGGAGAAAGATGGCCCAATGTTCAGGTAATAACATAAATAGATAAATCTATAAAATCCGCATTAATACAGATAGCTATAGATCGTATGATTACATATAAATAAGGAATTACTCGAATACTTAACATTTGTTTTTTCACTCGGCGTTGTCAGTTATACTTCAACTTCTTTTGAAAATAAAAACAATCTTTCTCAAAAGTATCTCTTATTTGAATTTTGACAGTTAGTAACGCAAGCTGAAAATAAGTATAATATATGATACAATTTACTAGTGATGAAATAAAGATCTTATTACCTATGTGGGATTCTTTCAGGATTTGGTATTGAAGCAATATGTATTATTTGTCTTGGCTTTATAACACGGTTAGAAGTTGTAATGATCGTTATGTGTGTTGGTGTAGCCTTCAGTGGTTTGGCTATTTCAGGTAAGGAACTAAATTCAGTTCTGCACATCTTAATTCTCTCAAAAGACTTTTTTAACGTAATTATTTTAACAAATTTTATTTTAATCTGAATAAACTTGTAATTCATTCTGTTGAATGGATCATTTATAGAGCAAAAGTAAGAGTTAACAATTAATTTGCTTAGTTGTTGGTGGCATCATCAACATAGTTATATATAACGGGAATCGGGATAAACATATTTTCAATATAGCTCAAACTATAAATAATAATGCTTGAAATTAATATCTAACATCGAAATGGGTTGACAAATTATGTTTCATCTGTTCAGTAAACTTTGGTGGCAGCGATCACAAAATATGTATCATCAGTCAAGTAACATTTGGTGACAGCGATTACAAAATATGTATCCTCTGCTCATTAATCTTTGGTGGCAACGATCACAAAATATGTGTCATCTTTTCAGTAACCTTTGGTGGCAGCAGATACTTATATTTTTCACATTTGTATCTGACTTGTATTAACAGGATACCAAGTTAACCCTTTAGATCTTTCACCAACTTACGCAAGTGTTCTAACCGGCATATCTCGAACAGGTGTGATAGGAGCTATACTAAGCACTTTAACAGCATCAGTTCTTCGTGGCAGAACACGGGTAAGTTAAATTCACGGACAATTATAATTGCTTTATCAATATTTCACGGTACACTATTGGTGAGTTCTTACTATGTTATCACGAATAGGTAAATATATCGTTGTTCAATTTAATGGATAATATATATTTATCGTACCTATCAGTATATTGCCGAAAATAATGTTCCTTAGAAGCACTTTAATCACCTTGACAGCAGTGTTGCTGTCATAGTAGGAATATGAATGAGAAAAGAGATGTGGAGCATGCGTCATTAAGATAGGATTAAACGACACGCGCATAAATAAACAAAGGACATCTAAAAGAACCTTACTGCAACTGTTTTCCCTTCTCTATTTCCTACGGTAAGTATTTTAATGAATTTTCCTTGTAAGCTAACACCATTGGTGCCTCTTCGGCAACAACAAGAAAGTTGGTCAACTTACACTAATTGTTTTTACCAAGTTAGAAAGAATAAGTATGTTATCGACCATTTGCAAGACATAAATGCAATAAGTCAAGTTCGTCAAATCTGTAAAGGAACGTTCGACAATATTTCTTCGACAAATTGTGACACGTTAAACTTCGACCAATATGTGGAAGCTACTGCACATATTCTCTAAAGGAAATGTCAATAAATGCCGATTATAGCAACGTGATATATTAGCCAGTTATTATGCACTCAAAGAAGTGCATATAGAAGGCGCAAACACCTGAGCATTGAACCAGTTGTACATGTGATTCCTGTTTATTTTTACACCAAGCGTAGGTGACACAAATATATTGATAATATACTTATATTCTGTTTTGTGTAAAGTGCACTAAGCAATTCAAAGTTCGTCCAGTAGGTTGATGACTTCTTTTTCATTTCACTTAAAATAAGGATTCCACAAACGCAGATAAGTCTGCTTCATATCTGAATTTATACATACAAATTGACCATGCGGGTTGGCTGAAAACTAAATTTTACGAAAAAAAAGAGATCACTAGTATTTCAATTTATCATTGTGACTTTTCCATTTCTGTTTAGTAGCATTTCAGTTGCATCTGCATAATGAGTATATATATCTACTAATTGATATGATATTCAATTGCTTGCGTTTTCTTGAAAAGAGGGTTGCTGGTAGAAAGGCAGATATTGAACCAGTGGATAAAGTTATTTCTTCGTTGTTTAAGGGACGCAATCATGGTTTGGTCGATCGCTATAGAATACATGCATTGCTGATACTACGAATATATTCCACTTGTCGTTGCCACATTATCAGGCCTTTTTTCCTAGATTAAGACATAACCGAATGCGACTCATTACGGTTTTATTTCTCATTTATAAACAAAACGATGGGACCTGCTAACACTTTCTGGATAGTCCGATGTTCATCTGACACTGACGGCCTTGTGAAGGACTTGTCCGTAGAACGTCTCACGGCTCAAACAAGTCCCAAAAATGGCCGTCATCAGACAATCCCGGACTACCATCGAGGAAACCCGAGTTCTTCAGTGGTTTTTGGATGATGTTCGTGCTGCTCAATCTTCATTTTCCTGTATAGTATTTTGTGGAGTGTTGTTTGTCTATTCTGTTAATAATTTCCACCTCATACATGAATTGAAAATAATATTCAAGTCATTATTCAAAAAATATATCTACATAACAAAGGCTTAAATTAAAGGACTGATTTAAAATTATTCAATTTTTTGGAGGTACATGTATCACTTTCAACTCTTAAATAAATTTGTTTTTACATGGGCAAGAATACTAGCAGTACTAGTTATTCCTAGAACATAAATGTCATCTTATTGTAGCATTGTCACTATATTAGCACAGACAAAAGTGTCTATATATGGTACTCTGCCATATTTACAAATAGCTTGTATCATATACTATTTTTTATCTAAAAATTTTGTTTTCTGTAGATTTCGCACGAAAAGACATGGCACGAAGTGTTCTGGATAGCTGGTGCCATACATCTAGCTGGAGTTTTATACTATGGCATATTTGCATCTGGACATAAACAGTACTGGGCTGATGGCCCTCCTGCAGAAGCTGAACGGTTAGTCAATCCATCATCGGACCCAGATTTTGCTCAACAACCAGGTGATATGGAACATAAACAATTCTTAAGTAAATCGGTAACTTATGATTCAGTGCCAGAAGAAGACAAAGAGGAGAGTGATAGTCCTGATTGGTTCTTGCAGTCTATGTAGTTAATCCTGATTGGTTCTTGCAGTCTATGTAGTTAGTCCTGATTGTTTCTTGCAGTCTATGTAGTATAATATTTCAAGTTTTTTAGTAAACGTAGTGTACATTTTTGTAATAAAAAAGAGCAATTTGATATTCGAAACGCCAAAACCAATTAACATGACTTCAAACTCTAATAGTTAATCGTAAATTAAACTTTTAATTTTCAATTGATTTTATGCACAACTTAAAACAAATGATGCAAATAAATCTAATGTTCAGTAAATGATCTTTCGACATTTTGGTTTTAGAGCTTTTTATGTATATTTATACCATGATCCGAATGAGGGTATACTGGTTTACCTCTGTCCATACGTCCGTCCAATGGAATGTCCGTCTCTTTTGTCTTAGGAACTATAAATTAGAGCTTCCTGAAATTTTTTTTTTATAATGAATTTCATTTTATTTGCACATGAGCATAATAGTAAGTTATACACATTGCAGACTTCTTATACGTTCAGGTATTTCACATCCATTTTTTTATGGAAATATTCTTTATAAAGCACAAAAATGTCAGTATTCACCTCTGAAACTAACAAAACCTTTAAATAGACTTATTAAGAAGGGATATAGTTACGATACTGTTGTCAGGTCATTAAAGATTGCATATTTTGGCGTTAATATTGATTCACTTATAGGGTCTTTGCATCGGCACTAAACACATTTATTTAAAAACCAGTTGTTGGCATGACACGGGTTATGTTCTTCTCATATATGTTATGATGGTATGATACTAAACCCCTAACGGGAAGGATTGTGCCTGATATTCATATGATGAAGACATAATCTTCCAATCAGTTTAATTGAAGTTTGGAGCTGGCATGTCAGTTAACTGCTAGTAGTCTGTTGTTATTTATGTATTATTGTCATTTTGTTTATTTTCTTTGGTTACATCTTCTGACATCAGACTCGGACTTCTCTTGAACTGAATTTTAATGTGCGTATTGTTATGCGTTTACTTTTCTACATTGGCTAGAGGTATAGGGGGAGGGTTGAGATCTCATAAACATGTTTAACCCCGCCGCATTTTTGCGCCTGTCCCAAGTCAGGAGCCTCTAGCCTTTGTTAGTCTTGTATTATTTTTAATTTTAGTTTCTTGTGTACAATTTGGAGTTTAGTATGGCGTTCATTATCACTGAACTAGTATATATATTTGTTTAGGGGCCAGCTGAAGGACGCCTCCGGGTGCGGGAATTTCTCGCTGCATTGAAGACCTGTTGGTGGCCTTCTGCTGTTGTCTGTTCTGTGGTCGGGTTGTTGTCTCTTTGACACATTCCCCATTTCCATTCTCAATTTTATACATAATATAATATATAGGCAGAAGATATACAACATATTAAATAGACACAGCTAAAATAGTTTGATACATTGCAGAATATGATTGCAAGACAAAGGTTGCTTGGATAGAGAATACATATTTTTAATTTATAACATATAGTGTTGTTGTTTATCTTTTTTTTTTATGACAATAAAGGAGTCCAGAGTTTCCAGCAGTTCTCTGCCCTACTGAGTCTTTTATTTTTATAAAATATATTTTTTTCTATTGGGGAGAGTATTTGGTTTGACCAAGTTTTATAGTATTTTCGATTTCTTTCATCCTGGGGTCATAGTTTAAATATTCAATTTCATTAAAATCCACGGAGACATTTATCACAAGAAGTGTAAATCTGCTGGAACCCCACTCCAATCCCCACTTAACACACATAGTTTCTTGACTAAACTTTTTCTTCCCAATCATAACAACCTTGGTCTTGTCTAAATTTATATTAAGACCTGATAAATATGCATATTTATCTAGAGTACGGAGAGATGCATCCAAATATTCTGGTGATCCATCAAGTATAAGAGAAGTATCATCTGCATATTGTGAAATGAGATACTCTGAGTCATCTATGGTGATTCCTTTAATTTGGTCATTATTTCGTATATGTATACCAAGTATCTCTGCACACAGTAAAAATATATATGGTGACAGGGGATCCCCTTGTCGACAGCCTCTCTGAATGTCAAAAAATTCTGAGAGATGGCAATTTTGAGTGACTGCAGATTGAATTTTAGTTTTATAAGTAATGATCCAATGTTTAATAGATGGTCCGAAATTGAAAAAGTCCAATACGCTTTTAATAAAACTCCAAGAAATTGAGTCAAAAGCCTTTTCAAAATCAATAAGGAGGAGAATACCAGGTATGTCATTTCTTCTGTATACAATAAAATATCATAAATTAATTTAGTATTTTCACCAATATATCTTCGAGGAATAAACCCTGTTTGATAGTTATTTATTAAAAGTGACAACATAGACTTCAATCGCTCTGCAATACAGCTAGACCCAAGTTTATATATTGTGTTTAAAAGACTTGTAGGTCTCCAGTTTTTCATATATATTATTGGTATACAAGTGATTATTCCCCTTTTTTGAGATACTGACATTTCACCCATATTATACCCATAGTTGATTGATTGTAGAACAAATTTGCCTAAATCTATCCAAAAGAATTTAGAAAACTCACTGGTGTATCCATCCGATCCTGGACTTTTGTTATTTTTCATTCTTTTAATAGCTGCTGTTAATTCTGAATAAGAAATTTTCCCCTCAAGGATATCCTTTCTTTCGTTTATTAACTTTGGAACATCTAAATATGGAATTTCCTTATTGAGATCAACATTTTCTATTGTATCATTTTTTTAATATAAATCCTTATAGAAGTTTTTGGCTTCCATTAAAATCTGTTCTTGTTTGTTTATACAAAGACCTTCATTATTGACTAGTCTTGGAATTGTTTTATTAAAAAAAATCTTAGTTTCTAAATTGAGGAAATATTTGGAGGATCTTTCTCCTTCTTCTACCCATTGCAATTTTGAACGGACATAATGACCACGCATTTTTCCTTGTCTTAAAATTTGTAATTCAGATTTTTTTTTGGTTGAGATTTTCAAGAGTTTCTGTGGTTTGTATATTTTCTTCTAATTTTTGAATTTTTTTTTCTTTCTTTTTATATGATGCAAAGGAAATTGTTTTACCCCTAATTTCGGTCATTAATGTTTCTAAGAACAGTTGTTCATTTATTGTGAATTGAATATCTAAGCAATCCACTTGATCTAGTGTGTCTCTGTTGTATACTAAAGTTGCATATTGATCTTTAACTTGTTTTATTTTTTCTTTGACAGTTTCAATATATTCTATATCATAAAATAAACTATTATTAGATTTACATAAACCCTTCCCAATATTGAAATAATTTATTTTAAAGTGTAAAAATATTGGTGATTGATCGGATCTATAGCTGTTTTGAATTTCTACTTCTTTTATATTTTGATAGAAACTCCGAGATACAAGAAAAAAATCGAGCCTAGCTTGCTTCAGAGGATTAATTTTTCTCCACGTATATCGTTTATTATCTGGGTAGAATTCCCGAAAGGGATCGATTGGATCATAGGTTTCAATAAGTTCACAGACTTTTTCTCTTGCTCGTGGATTATTTATATTTAGGTAGTTGCAAGTACATGTATCTAATGCCTGATTTTGGACTAAGTTAAAATCTCCAGTCAGAATAACTTGTTGATAGTTAAAATTTTCGATTATTTCATTGACTCTATTATAAAAAGAAGGTGAGTCATTTTATGGTCCATATAAATTAACAAGTGTTATATTTTTACCTTCAATTGTAATGTCAACACCCAGGAAATTTCCATTTTCATCTTTCTATATTTTATTTATTTTATATTCAAGATTATTTGCAAATAAAATGGTAACTCCTCTTTGATTGGAGGCAAAAGAATTAAAAATACATTCTCCTCCCCATTGGTTTCTAATAAAGGATTCATCTTTTTCAGTAAAGTACGTGTCTTGCAGACAGTAAACATGACAGAGTTTTGATTTCAAGTATTCGAACACATCTCTCCGTTTCTCTCTAGAATTTAAACCTTGACAGTTGTATGAGAAAATTTGTAATGTATCCTTAGTCATTTAAATAGCTAAGATATAGAATAAACATTCCATTTCTTAATTTCATTCCCCTGATTACACGTTGACTCATACAACTGTCTATGGAAACACAAAGCTGTAATATTGTATCTGTATAAACTAGATGATGTATACATCTACCTTCATGGATAAATAAACCTTGGTAAAACACTGTGCAAACATAAAAATCGTAATAAATAAAAAAAAGTAAGAGGAACAAAAGTCAAGATTGTCATATAATGATATTTGTATTGGTGCAACTAAAAAAAAATATTGGATAACCTGTTTCCAAAGAAAAGCGTTAGGGGGGGGCAACAAATTTATACCCACTAAACTTAATTTCAACACTCAAAGGGAGATAATCCAAATCCAAACATATTATCTCCCCTTAATTGTAGGATTGCAGAACATTTGTTTTAGTCAGTATAGCAACTGTACATATGATTAATGTGACCTTCTAGGTAGTATAGAATGAAACTTATAGAATGTGTGAGTTTTGTTTTGTTCAATATTTTGCAATCCAATATGTCATACTGAGGTTCTTTCAGTGTTTATTCTTATCATTTTTCTTATTTTTATTGTACAAATAAACAGGGCAAATACAAATTTACTTCATATTTTCTCCTTTCCTCTATGGTTTAATATATAGGCACTACATATATACACGTCTAAACATGTGACAACTTTATGACAGACATTCTCCATCGGATAACACGTGGTTATACAGCTAACACCATAATATATATATGTGGTTCATAAGTGTTTCTCGTTTCTCGTTTTTTTATATAGATTAGACCGATGGTTTTCCCGTTTGAATGGTTTTACACTAGTAATTTTTTGGGGCCCTTTATAGCTTGTTGTTCGGTGTGAGCCAAGGCTCCGTGTTGAAGACCGTACCTTGACCTATAATGGTTTACTTTTATAAATTGTGACTTGGATGGAGAGTTGTTTCATTGGCACTCATACCACATCTTCCTATATCTATATAATTCGTCTCAAATTTAGCCTAACAATGTTAGATCTTCAAATTTGCGTTAGCAAATTTTTGTTCTTCCCTCAGCGGGATTCGAACCCTTGCGTCTGTGACATCGTGGCAACACCGCCTGCACCGTGTCCAGCGCCCTAGACCACACGACCACTTAGGCTTTTTATGTAGCTTTCGGTGGTCGATGTAATGCCTTTCCTCGTCGGCTTTATCTAGGGTTGAATACATGATGTATAGTGGCAAGTAGATGGTGTACCTTTCAGATCAGTTATTTTGTCTGCCGTAAAGGATGATAATGTTAATTACCATAACGCCACAACAAATTTTAATTTTAATATACACGTCTAAACATGTGACAACCTAATGACAGACATTCTCCATCGGGTAACACGTGGTTATACAGGGCTAACACCATATATACATATATATGCAGTACCTATATATATACAAGCAAAAACAAAGTTTCATTCATTAGACAAATAACTATAAGAAGACTGTAAAGTTAAGGGAATTGTTGCTGCCTTTTGATTTAATTTCATATGTATGTCTAATCAATCTTTATAGCTAGAGATGTGACTATCATTATATAAAAGTGCAATTTTTTGCTTTTTACTTGTTTCTTTTATTGTCGCACACATACAGGTACAATAGATATAAGAAGCTGTGGTATGAGTGCCAATGAGACAACTCTCCATCCAAGTCACAATTTATAAAAGTAAACCATTATAGGTCAAAGTACGGTCTTCAACACGGAGCCTTGGCTCACACCGCACAGCAAGCTATAAAGGGCCCCAAAAATTACTAGTGTAAAACCATTCAAACGGGAAAACCAACGGTCTAATCTATATTAAAAACGAGAAACGAGAAACACTTATGTACCACATCAACAAACGACAACTACTGAACATCAGATTCCTGACTTAGGACCGGTGCAAACAATTGCAGCGGGTTTAAACGTTTTGATGGTACCAAACCTTCACCCTTATCTGAAACAATAGTGTAAAATCACAACATAGAAAGACACACTATAAAATATCAATTGAAATGGCTTAACTCAATCAAAAGACATTTTAACACAGGTGAACATACACTGAACGAATAAATTTGATCTATGATACAATGTAAATACAAAATATGTTTAATTTTTTTTTGTTTTTTTTTTTTGTAGCCTTTTTATGCTTACTTTCTCAGTCTTGTTTTGATTGTTATATAATTAGAGTAGAAAGTCCTAGCTGTTTTACGTCTTTAACATTCTTTTTTGGTTTTCCTATTGTTCAAAGAAAGTCATCGGTCTCATAACCTAAAAGTGGACATATATTATATATTATGACAGTTCAAAATGTTTGCATTATACATGAAGTTATACATGGGGAAACAAACTACATGTACTACAATATCAAAATAAAAAGTTAACCAAATAAACAAAGCAACAAGAAAATCAATTAGGTAACTAAAGTAGCATGCATTTTCATATAAATATATATATATATATATAATAAGTACGTCTGAACCAGTGACGACTCTACAACAGATTTTATCCATCGGATCACCAGCAGTGATGGTGATACAAGGCTAAAAATAGAGCCTAGGTGGTCGAGTGGTCAAGCGCGACGGGCATAGTGCAAGGCGATTTGGTGCCACGAGTAGCAGGAGTTCGAATCCCGGCCAGGGAAGAACAAAAAATTTGCTTCCGCAAATTTACAGATCTAACATTGTTGGTCTGTTGTTCAGACGAATTATATATATATATATATATATATATTATTTGCCGGGATTCGAACTCATGCTATTGGGATATCGAGACAACACCCTGCTTTGTACTAGACCGAAACGCTGAGCCGGATTTTTAACGTGCTAGTTCACAAGGTAACAGTCCACAGGAAGACATATCACCTTACCCGGACACATTATTCTGACTCCGAGCCGACCAGTCTTTGCTCTTACGCCTTAATGCCGCGTGCATAGCGGAGAAGCAGCACATACCATTTTTAAAGTCTTTGGTTTGACCCGGCCGGGGTTCGAACCCACGATATCCCGCACACGAGGCAAACGCGCTACCACGAAACCACCGAGGCGGTTCGAACCTACATGTAGCTAGCACCTGGTCTTCCTACCGACTTATGATGGGGTTCGTGTTTCTCAATCTTGGGTGTACAGTGCAGTGTCTTTAGGACTGTTAATTTTCTTTTTATTTTTATATCTGTGGCATTGTCTATCTTTTGCCCATGATATTGTCTAGGTTTTGGCCAAGGTATTGTCCATCTTTTGGCTATGATAATGTCTCTACAAGTGTTATATTTTTACCTTCAATTGTAATGTCAACACCCAGGAAATTTCCATTTTCATCTTTCTATATTTTATTTATTTTATATTCAAGATTATTTGCAAATAAAATGGCAACTCCTCTTTGATTGGAGGCAAAAGAATTAAAAATACATTCTCCTCCCCATTGGTTTCTAATAAAGGATTCATCTTTTTCAGTAAAGTACGTGTTTTGCAGACAGTAAACATGACAGAGTTTTGATTTCAAGTATTCGAACACATCTCTCCGTTTCTCTCTAGAATTTAAACCTTGACAGTTGTATGAGAAAATTTGTAATATATCCTTAGTCATTTAAATAGCTAAGATATAGAATAAACATTCCATTTCTTAATTTCATTCCCCTGATTACACTTTGACTCATACAATTGTCTATGGAAACACAAAGCCGTAATATTGTATCTGTATAAACTAGATGATGTATACATCTTCCTTCATGGATAAATAAACCTTGGTAAAACACTGTGCAAACATAAGAATAGTAATAAATAAAAAAAGTAAGAGTAACAAAAGTCATGATTATCATATAATGATATTTTTTTTTGTGCAACTTAAAAAAAGATTTTGGATTACCTGTTTCCAAAAAAAGGGTTAGGGGGGGGACCCAACAAATTTATACCCACTAAACTTAATTTCAACACTCAAAGGGAGATAATCCAAATCCAAACATATTATCTCCCCTTAATTTTAGGATTGCAGAACATTTGTTTAAGTCAGTATAGCAACTGTACATATGATTAATGTGACCTTCTAGGTAGTATAGAATGAGACTTATAGAATGTGTGAGTTTTGTTTTGTTCAATATTTTGCAATCCAATATGTCATACTGAAGTTCTTTCAGTGTTTATTCTTATCATTTTTCTTATTTTTATTGTACTAATAAACAGGGCAAATGCAAATTTACTTTATATTTTCTCCTTTCCTCTATGGTTTACTATATAGGCACTACATATATACACGTCTAAACATGTGACAACTTTATGACAGACATTCTCCATCGGATAACACGTGGTTATACAGCTAACACCATAATATATATATGTGGTTCATAAGTGTTTCTCGTTCCTCGTTTTTTTATATAGATTAGACCGATGGTTTTCCCGTTTGAATGGTTTTACACTAGTAATTTTTTTGGGGCCCTTTATAGCTTGTTGTTCGGTGTGAGCCAAGGCTCCGTGTTGAAGACCATACCTTGACCTATAATGGTTTACTTTTATAAATTGTGACTTGGATGGAGAGTTGTTTCATTGGCACTCATACCACATCTTCCTATATCTATATAATTCGTCTCAAATTTAGCCTAACAATGTTAGATCTTCAAATTTGCGTTAGCAAATTTTTGTTCTTTCCTCAGCGGGATTCGAACCCTTGCGTCTGTGACATCGTGGCAACACCGCCTGCACCGTGTCCAGCGCCCTAGACCACACGACCACTTAGGCTTTTTATGTAGCTTTCGGTGGTCGATGTAATGCCTTTCCTCGTCGGCTTTATCTAGGGTTGAGTACATGATGTATAGTGGCAAGTAGATGGTGTACCTTTCAGATCAGCTATTTTGTCTGCCGTAAAGGATGATAATGTTAATTACCATAACGCCACAACAAATTTTAATTTTAATATACACGTCTAAACATGTGACAACCTAATGACAGACATTCTCCATCGGGTAACACGTGGTTATACAGGGCTAACACCATATATACATATATATGCAGTACCTATATATATACAAGCAAAAACAAAGTTTCATTCATTAGACAAATAACTATAAGAAGACTGTAAAGTTAAGGGAATTGTTGCTGCCTTTTGATTTAATTTCATATGTATGTCTAATCAATCTTTATAGCTAGAGATGTGACTATCATTATATAAAAGTGCAATTTTTTGCTTTTTACTTGTTTCTTTTATTGTCGCACACATACAGGTACAATAGATATAAGAAGCTGTGGTATGAGTGCCAATGAGACAACTCTCCATCCAAGTCACAATTTATAAAAGTAAACCATTATAGGTCAAAGTACGGTCTTCAACACGGAGCCTTGGCTCACACCGCACAGCAAGCTATAAAGGGCCCCAAAAATTACTAGTGTAAAACCATTCAAACGGGAAAACCAACGGTCTAATCTATATTAAAAACGAGAAACGAGAAACACTTATGTACCACATCAACAAACGACAACTACTGAACATCAGATTCCTGACTTAGGACCGGTGCAAACAATTGCAGCGGGTTTAAACGTTTTGATGGTACCAAACCCACAACCTTATCTGAAACAATAGTGTAACATCACAACATAGAAAGATACACTATAAAATATCAATTGAAATGGCTTAACTCAATCAAAAGACATATTAACACAAGTGAACATACACTGAACGAATAAATTTGATCTATGATACAATATAAATACAAAACATGTTTATTTTTTTTTTTTTTTTTTTGTAGCCTTTTTATGCTTATTTTCTCAGTCTTGTTTTGATTGTTATATAATTAGAGTAGAAAGTCCTAGCTGTTTTACGTCTTTAACATTCTTTTTTGGTTTTCCTATTGTTCAAAGAAAGTCATCGGTCTCATAACCTAAAAATGGACATATATTATATATTATGACAGTTCAAAATGTTTGCATTATACATGAAGTTATACATGGGGAAACAAACTACATGTACTACAATATCAAAATAAAAAGTTAACCAAATAAACAAAGCAACAAGAAAATCAATTAAGTAACTAAAGTAGCATGCATTTTCATATAAATATATATATATATATTATAAATTGAGGTAAATTATATGGCCTTCCAAATACCGTTTCGATTCCTAACATCACTGAAGAGACATTAATTGTCGAAATCCGGATATGGTGTACAAAATTTTGCACCTCATGTTTGCGGTATACCATCTTTTCCGCAAGTTTATTGTTTTCTGTTTGGTAATAAATTAATTATAAGATCCATTTTGTTACATCTTGTGATCCGTTTATTTGGCAATCGCCAATGGCAGTCAGCAGGGTTAAAGAACATCAGTTGTTCGACCTGCTAGTCAAATGCGTTTTGTTAAAATATACTTTTTCACTTTTTTGATCTTTTTAAAATGTTGTTTGTGCTGTATTTAGACCCCTCTACTAAGAAATTTGTTTTGCATGCACACGTATAAAAATTGCGGTTTTTATCCAACGCAATCATAGGTTTGAACGTTGTTTTCAATTTAGACTTGTTTATATATTTTCGTTTGGGTTTGTATTATATTTGCCTTCGGGTTTATATGATCCGTTCATCCTATTTCGACTCTTTCAAAATTAAAGAGTCTATCCTAAATTGAGGTAAATTATATGGCCTTCCAAATACCGTTTCGATTCCTAACATCACTGAAGAGACATTAATTGTCGAAATCCGGATATGGTGTACAAAATTTTGCACCTCATGTTTGCGGTATACCATCTTTTCCGCAAGTTTATTGTTTTCTGTTTGGTAATAAATTAATTATATAAGATCCATATTGTTACATCTTGTGATCCGTTTATTTGGCAATCGCCAATGGCAGTCAGCAGGGTTTAAGAACATCAGTTGTTCGACCTGCTAGTCAAATGCGTTTTGTTAAAATATACTTTTTCACTTTTTTTGGTCTTTTGAAAATGTTGTTTGTGCTGTATTTAGACCCCTCTACTAAGAAATTTGTTTTGCATGCACACGTATAAAAATTGCGGTTTTTATCCAACGCAATCATAGGTTTGAACGTTGTTTTCAATTTAGACTTGTTTATATATTTTCGTTTGGGCTTGTATTATATTTGCCTTCGGGTTTATATCATCCGTTCATCCTATTTCGAGTCTTTCAAAATTCAAGAGTCTATCCTAAATTGAGGTAAATTATATGGCCTTCCAAATACCGTTTCGATTCCCAACATCACTGAAGAGACATTAATTGTCGAAATCCGGATATGGTGTACAAAATTTTGCACCTCATGTTTGCGGTATACCATCTTTTCCGCAAGTTTATTGTTTTCTGTTTGGTAATAAATTAATTATAAGATCCATTTTGTTACATCTTGTGATCCGTTTATTTGGCAATCGCCAATGGCAGTCAGCAGGGTTTAAGAACATCAGTTGTTCGACCTGCTAGTCAAATGCGTTTTGTTAAAATATACTTTTTCACTTTTTTTGGTCTTTTGAAAATGTTGTTTGTGCTGTATTTAGACCCCTCTACTAAGAAATTTGTTTTGCATGCACACGTATAAAAATTGCGGTTTTTATCCAACGCAATCATAGGTTTGAACGTTGTTTTCAATTTAGACTTGTTTATATATATATATAATAAGTACGTCTGAACCAGTGACGACTCTACAACAGATTTTATCCATCGGATCACCAGCAGTGATTGTGATACAAGGCTGAAAATAGAGCCTAGGTGGTCGAGTGGTCAAGCGCGTCGGGCATAGTGCTGGGCGATTTGGTGCCACGATATCTCAGTAGCATGAGTTCGAATCCACATTATTCTGACTCCGAGCCGACCAGTCTTTGCTCTTACGCCTTAATGCCGCGTGCATAGCGGAGAAGCAGCAAATACCATTTTTAAAGTCTTTGGTTTGACCCGGCCGGGGTTCGAACCCACGATATCCCGCACACGAGGCAAACGCGCTACCACGGAACCACCGAGGCGGTTCGAACCTACATGTAGCTAGCACCTGGTCTTCCTACCGACTTATGATGGGGTTCGTGTTTCTCAATCTTGGGTGTACAGTGCAGTGTCTTTAGGACTGTTAATTTTCTTTTTGTTTTTATATCTGTGGCATTGTCTATCTTTTGCCCATGATATTGTCTAGGTTTTGGCCAAGGTATTGTCCATCTTTTGGCTATGATATTGTCTATCTTTTAACTATGATATTGTCTTTTGATTGACCATGGTATTGTCTATCTTTTGGCCATGATATTGTTATCTTTTGGCCGCGATATTGTTATCTTTTGGCCATGGTATTGTCTATCCTTTGGGGATGGTATTGTCTATCTTTTGGTCATGGTATTGTCTATCTGTTGGCTAGTAGTACTACTGTAATCACTAGCCAGTCAACACTGAGGTTGTGAGTTCGAACCCCGCTCGTGCGGGTGCACTCGACTCCAATCTTAATTGACTAGGATTGTCAGTTTTCCTATCGAAGGTCGGTGGTTTTCTCCGGGCACTCCGGCTTCCTCCACCAATAAAAACTGGCCGCCACGAAATAGCCCAAAAGCGGTGCTTAAAAGTGGCGTTAAAACACCAAACAATCAAAAAATCAAAATCTATCTGTTGGCTATAATATTGTTTATAGTTGGTCCGTGGCATTGCCTACCTTTTGGAATGTTATTTTCTATCTGTTGACCATGACATTCCCTTTTTTGTTTTAACCATACTTTATTTTGTGTTGTCTATCTTTTAGTCATGGCATTGCCTATTTTTTACCCATGGTATTGTTTATCTACTGGCCATGGTATTGACTATCTACTGGCCATGGTATTGACTATCTACTGGCCATGATATTGACTATCTACTGGCCATAATATCATCTATCATTTGACCTCTTTGATTTATCTGTTTAGGAATTTTAGTTTAACACTCCTAATCATGAGCACAAAATCATCATAATTTGCATTTATTTTAAATTCGACCTATTTATATCATAGACGCTAGTTGTTTATTTAAGAAGTATTTCATTTAAGTAACAAAATTTTAACCGTATGTGTAGATTATGTAAATTATTTAGATTCGGGTAGATTTAGAGTATTTCGTACGGTACGATCAATTGCGCATCACTGCGGATCATATTGTTATTTAAAGATGTATTTTAATTGCTTCGCATCACGGTACGATACTATTCATTTCACAAGATATTCAAGTTATTTAACAAAAACTGTTATGGTTAGCGCCCTGATGATATAGCTAATGCAACAATTGACTATATTTGCTGGAATAATTTACATAGTTGGGAACTAACGACAGAGAGAGGGAATACATTATTATACTACGATCAGAATCTGGATTCAATAAAATAACAGTATGGATATCCAGACCGACCAATGAAATATTGCGGCGGTTACACATTGTTGAATAAGCGCTGATAGTCTAAATTAATTTATAATTCCGTAGTAAGATCTTTGAATATTGTTTTATCGGTACTAACATTGCTTTTGTTTTTGAACTTAATATGTATTGCTATATATTTATAACAAAACTTATGGTCCTAAATTCTGTCTATATCATGTACTTATATTTTGGCATTGCACAAGGTCATGCTTTACTCAGTCTGTTTATGACGTCTTTACACTAATTCCGTTGAATGACTTTTGTGTACTCATTTATACTTTAGTCTGGGAGAACATGATTTATTTATTACTTATTATTGGCTTTGAACTAGCTTCCAGTAACTGCGAGTACTCTTAGATAATTTATTTTTGTCTTTTGTCTTTTGTCTCATTGAAAGTTCTTTTATGCTTCGAGCAGATCTTATGTGTAACAACAATTAACAGTGTTCGTTCTTGTGTTGTGCTTTTACACCACTGTCCAAGGCTAGGGGGTTGAACGCTCACAAACATTTTACACCCCCCCCTCCTTTTATCCTATGTGTGCCTGTCCCAAATCAGGGGCCTGTAATTCAGTGTTTGCTGAATGTCATATTCATTTTTCGTTTATTGCTTTTTCATAAAGTTGGGTTTTTTCGTTTCACATTTTGTCATGTTGCTGCTTTTTCCAGCTGATTTCACGTAATAGTTTTTGCTCAATGTTGGAGGCCGTTAGGTACCTTTAATTGCTGAAATCCACTTCATTTGGAATCTGTTGGATAATTTACTCATTGGCAATCATATCACGTCTCCTTATTGTATACTGGTATGTAACGTCAACAATGTAACCCTCGGAACAAGGTTTAAAGCTATAGTTTAGTGTAACCATCGTTGTGTACTTAAGGATGTATTCTTCTGACGTTTCAGTCTCGTTGAAATCTCGTTCTGGAATTATTTCCAAAACATGTGATACAAGTGGAAAATAGCAATGAATTTAATAAATACCATAATCAAACTGAACTCTGTGAAAAAATTGTGTATTTACAATAAGTAGTTTTTGAGTAATAAATTTTTCAAATTGTATTACCAATCAAGTCAGTCTTTTTAGCCAAATGTTTGAGAAAAGGGTGAGGGGTACAAGAAATGATTTTACCAGAAACATGTACATCCCATATCACTTTTTTTCTTTTCAAATTTCTGAGATATGTATTTTTCAATCATTTATAACAAAGAAGTTGAAATAATATGCATTTTGTTCTTAAAACAGAGAAAAATCATAAATTTACAAAATTGACATCATGGTAAATTTGACACGAAAAAACATCAAAATATGATAAAACTTTCTTATATTAACACCTACCTATAGCTTTTTTTAAGTTAAATTTATTCAAATTGGTCCACTTCATCTTTATTAAAAGTATGAAAAAAAGTTTAATTGTAGAACTGGGATTTTTTCACGATAATAGCCCAAAAATGGGCAAAAACTGATGAAAAATGGGAAAATCATCAAAATTGGGTACTTTTAAAGGGCCGTAGCAAAAAAAGAAGTGCACCACCATATGAATTTATCTTAACCAATTATTTTTTACAGTCATATAAACCCAAAAATCAGGTTAAGAAAAAAAGTTTAATTTTAGAATTTTTTTGGCTCCTCAGAGGTGTACATCCTTAAGGTGACGAGTCGAGGATCGCAACTGACTCCTTCCTGAAACAATTTATTCATTTGACAGAGTACAAATGTTTCAAAATTTACGATATCGCGTGTCAGTCATTTCACAAAGAGTATTTTAAATGAATAATTTTTCGGTTTTATTAAACTATTTCTGTTATATTTTGAAAAAAACTGTCCAAATTGACATCTTGTAGCGAAATATTATTTCAAAATTTCACTTTTATAAATGTTGGAAACAAAAAATATATATATATTTTAATAGGTTGTCTAAATTGGAACTAATGCCCTTTTAACGAATTTTTACTTCCTATTGACTAAAAGATTTGGACAAAAATATATGCATGCCTAATCTAAGCTCTGTTCATAAACCAGAGTGTTCCACATAGTCATTTCCCGAATCAACGATTAAGATTTCCAGTTGTGTCAATAATTCCACAAATTTATAAGCAGTCATTTCGAATTATTAAGCATTAAATAAATGACTGATACATGTCCATTTTAAGTGTGTTTTAGTTACTTAAATTAAAAGGTATTAATCTTTGCAGTCTTTCATTCGATTGTTTGGTTGATATTTTTTTTCTTAGTCTTCTTTAAACTATAGCTTCCACAGGCACTTGTCATTGAAAAAAAAATTACCTATATACTTTAATATAACACAAGGTACCTAACTCGTATATTTGAGAAATGTCACCCGGTCGCGAACTTCCGTTATATTTCGACTCTGCGGTTGTTTATCCCACTGAAACTTGTAATGTCGTAAATCTACATTAAATTATCTACAAAATGGTGTATAACACGCCTATTTATATTGTCGTAATCATTCGTAAAAGGCCTTCCAAGTATGAAATTTTTCTCGCAGTGAATAGAGACAAGAACATGTGATAGTTTAAGTATAAGTACGTAATATTTGAATGTCCATGCGACATATAGATTTAGCAAGTAGAAAAATTAATTACATTAGGACTTTGTTTGCATAGCAGCATTTTAAACTAATTGTATACAAAACTCATTTAGCCTCTTTTCTATTCGTTTGTAATTTGAAGAAATGAAAGTTAACTTTATATGAACATAAGACCCGGTCGGTCAATAATACTCTTTAGAAAATTCATTGGAAACGTCTCAACGGTCTTTATACATACATGTACACTGTTCCTTCGTATAACGTCTCAACGGTCTTTATACATACACTGTTCCTTCGTATAACGTCTCAACGGTCTTTATACATACACTGTTCCTTCGTATAGGGCGAGGTTCTGTCCGGTCTACGTATTTTAAACATTAGAGTTGTCCTCCTTTTACCAGACATAATAATATAACAAACAGCAACCAACGACAACCACTGAATTACTGGTTCCTGACTTGGGACAGGCAAAAACAGAATCTTGCATTGTTAAACAAATACCCCTCCCCACTTTTCCCATATTCCGTCACTATTAGTTACCCTCGGCTATATGTTCTGGACAAAACATTATGATTAAAAGGAAGATTTATAGTTATTTCTGAAAACCCATTTCGAGAGGATTATAACCAATTGACAACATATTTGTACTGTACATCCTCCTTTGAATTAAGAAATGTTCATTCGGTTAATAAATAATTATTTTTGCTTATTAAAGAAACGTTTTGAATACTTTTCCTGTGTGATTTGGAAAATTTTAAAAAGGATGAATTGAAAAAGGTGAAAGATAAGTCAAACCGGAAAATTTGAAAATTAAAAAGTTTATGTATAGTTTGCATGTATAACGCTTCAATAAACCATACGTAGAGTTATTTTCAAACCAAATTCTGAGGAAATGTTTAACAATGTTGCATAAAAACACTTAGATGACCAAATTGTCTTATTTGTGAAGTCTTGCTGATATATAGATATATTTTACTACCAAATTTTGAACAAATGTATACCAATGTTGCATAAAACAATTATATGACGAAACTATCCTCATAGTGAAGTCTTGCTGTATAAATATATATATGTATAGCTATCGTTATTAGAATATAAGACGGCATGATTTCATATCAGCAGATTGATTAATTTACTTTAATATAAAAAAGGAGATGTGGTATGATTGCAAATGCCGGAGACAACTATTACAACTATTAGAGCTTCACATATTGTAAAGCCAATTGTCTATTGCTGTCTCAATCCTTTTTTGAGTTTATGCGATTACTTCAAATTTATTTCTTGTCTCGATTTTTATTTTCTTCATTGATTCGAAGAGATTTGAACATTGGTAAACTATTTTTGCCTAAAATTGGGTCTACTCGACTCTTTACTACACTGCTTGCTTTAACAGTATTTATTTTTCATTTATTCGTAATGACTGTATATATATATATATAAATACTTTTTCACTTTTTTGGTCTTTTGGAAAATGTTGTTTGTGCTGTATTTAGACCCCTCTACCAAGAAATTTATTTTGCATGCGCACGTATAAAAGTTGCGATTTTTATCCAACGCAATCATAGGTTTGAACGTCGTTTTCAATTTAGACTTGTATATATATATATATATATATATATAAAAGTCTAAATTGAAAACAACGTTCAAACCTATGATCGCGTTGGAAAAAAAACCGCAATTTTTATACGTGTGCATGTAAAACAAATTTCGTGGTAGAGGGGTCTAAATACAGCACAAACAACAATTTCCAAAAGTCCAAAAAAAGTGAAAAAGTCTATTTTAACAAAACGCATTTGGTCGAACAACTGATGTTCTTAAACCCTGCTGACTGCCATTGGCGATTGCCAAATAAATTGATCACCAGATCTAACAAAATGGATCTTAATATTAATTTAATACCAAACAGAAAACAATAAACTTGTGGAAAAGATGGTATACCACAAACATGAGGTGCAAAAATTTGTACACCATATCCGGATTTCGACAACTAATGTCTCTTCAGTGATGTTATGGATCGAAACGGTATTTGGAAGGCCATATAATTTACCTCAATTTAGGAAAGACTCTTGAATTTTAAAGAGTCGAAATAGGATGAACGGATCATATAAACCCGAAGGAAAATATAGTCTATTTTAACAAAACGCATTTGACTAACAGGTCGATATATATATGGCAGTCAGCAGGATTTAAGAACATTTGTTGTTCGACCTGTTAGTCAAATGCGTTTTGTTAAAATATACTTTTTCACTTTTTTGGTCTTTTGGAAAATGTTATTTGTGCTGTATTTAGAGTCCTCTAACAAAAAATTTGTTTTGCATGCACACGTATAAAAATTGCGGTTTTTATTCAACGCAATCATAGGTTTGAACGTTGTTTTCAATTTAGACTTGTTTCTATTTTTTCGTTCGGGCTTGTATTATATTTGCCTTCGGGTTTATACGATCCGTTCATCCTATTTTGACTCCTCAAAATTCAAGAGACTATCCTAAATTGAGGTAAATTGTATGGCTTTCCAAATACCGTTTCGATTCCTAACATCACTGAAGAGACATTAATTGTCGAAATCCGGATATGGTGTACAAAAACCTTTGCACCTTTTGTTTGCGGTATATCATCTTTTCCGCAAGTTTATTGTTTTCTGTTTAGTATTAAATTTTTAATTAAGATCCATTTATTACATCGGTGATCCGTTTATTTGTCAATCGCCAATGGCAGTCAGCAGGGTTTAAGAACATCAGTTGTTCGACCTGTTAGTCAAATGCGTTTTGTTAAAATATACTTTTTCACTTTTTTGGTCTTTTGGAAAGTGTTGTTTGTGCTGTATTTAGACCCCTCTAACAAGAAATTTGTTTTGCATGCACACGTATAAAAATTGCGGTTTTTATCCAACGCAATCATAAGTTTGAACGTTGTTTTCAATTTAGACTTGTTTATATATATATATATAGCGCGTCGGATACAGTGCAGGCGATTTGGTGTCACGATATCGCAGAAGCATGAGTTCGAATCCCGGCGAGGGAAGAGAAAAAAATTGCGAAAGCAAATTTACAGATCTAACATTGTTGGGCTGATGTTTAGACGAGTTGTATATATATATATAAGTAAAGATGCTCCGAATACCCACATGATTTATAAATGCTGTCTTCATTTACACTTTGATGCAGTTATTAATGCTTGTATAGTATCTAATAATTTGAATGTTTATGTCCCTAATCAAATTATGACCTCAATTCTCATTTAAATGCTCTAGTCTATTATTTATGAAAAAGTTCAGAGAAAGGATATCATTCAGAGGCTTTGGTAGTTTTAGCGCTTTGGGTATGAATAAGTCATGAATTAGTTCATTTATAAAGGGTACAGAAGGCAAGACAGAATGAAAACAATGGGGAACAGTTAACAAAAAAGGTCAATGATGATTGCTTTCTTTGTATTTTCTTAATTTTTAATCAACATTTCTGTTTTCAATGACCCAAATTTACATAAACTAAAATTGTCGGTTTGCTGCCATATTATCAATTACTAGTACTACACAACTCCTCTTAATTTTGTTTATGTCGATGAAATATATGGACAAGTGAATCTTATGCACTAAATAATGACAGCAATCGATTACTGTGATACACAACTCTCTCTCTCTCTCTCTCTCTCTCTCTCTCTCTCTCTCTCTCTCTCTCTCCACTCCACTCGCATACATCCATTCAATTAATTTATGCATCTTCTCCTGGTAAAGAATAATTATTATATGATATTAATTATTATATATAGTTATACCTATGGCAATTTACGTTAACGGAAACTTGCATCAGTGTAGGAGGAAATATATATATTTTTAGGAAAATTGCAATGATTTTGATGAGAATTAGGATAATTACTGACTGGTTTGTCTGAAATGACACAATCCATCTATTAACCTGATTTTAATGTCGTGTCGTTCAATGTACAGGCCTCATCATCTTGGTAATATAGGTCATTATAAATATGATGGAAATGAAATTGATACTTGTAGTCGGTGTTGTAGACGATAATAATATATTCAGTTCTAGCTGCAAATTTTTGGGTAATTTCTTTAAGATCCAAATCTCAATTGATAGTCGATTACGAAGTGAACGCTTCAATACGCTTTCAGTTTGTATACCCTTGTGTCTGTAATAATAAAACCACGCCAAATATGTGCATGTTTTGTTTATCATATTGATGCATGTCAATAATGCCTAAACACAATGGTATTGCCCGTTATTTCAACCAATAAATAAACCATGTCTTCCCAGACTAAATTTTCAACGGATTTAGTGTAAAGACGTTATAAACACTATGTGAAAAGCATGGCCTCTTCCTTTGTTCTCTGATGGAGAGTTGTCTAATTAGCAATAATACAACATCTTCTTATTCTCATATACTAACTAACAGTGACACAAATTAATATGTATGGTTATACAGTTATAAACACTTTTGGTCCTACATCCTGTTGATACTCATATTTTGGTAATGCTCAAGGCCGTGCTTTTCTCTTAGTGTTTATAACATCTTTACACTAAATCCGTTGGATGTGTACTGATTGAAAATTTAGTCTGGGAAGACATGGTTTATTTATTGTTTGAAATTGGTTTTCAACTAGCTTTTCGTTATTGCGTATGCTCGTAGATCAGTACCTTGTGATTTACTGTTTTATTGTTAAGGGTATATTGTGTGTTTAGTGCCAATCTGATGAATCAAACCTTTTTGTTCAACTGATTTGTATAGTTTATGCTTATGTTTTTCTGTAACAGAGTCCGAAGGAACCTGTAATTCAGTTGCAGTAAGTTGATATCTTCCTTATCTATTTTCCGTTTTTTGTTATAAGCACTAATTTTAAGTTAACTATACGGTAGGAGTTTTGCTCATTGTTGAAGCCGTATAGTGCACTTAAGTTGTTTACGTGCTCTTTGTTTTCTGATGGATAGTTGTCTCATTTTCAACAATAATACAAAATCTTCTTATTTTCATATTTATCTTTAAGACTCAGAACACTTTCTATCAAAGTTATCTATTTTTGGGACCATTTAAATTGCATCATGTGCACATCCGATTGCTTCTCAAATGTTGAATGCGTGACAAGGCTTGGAGGTTTTACAAATGTATAACATACCAAACATGCATTTCCAATCTTTCAATCTATGTAGTGGTACAAAAAACTAGCGGACAGCTTCACGAGAGCTAAAAACTAATCATTTCTAAAACTTATATAAACTGACTGTTTTATTCATCTATTCCCGTCACTTCCGTTACTAGGACCAACTGTAACAATTTTATATCTATATCGTTAAAGCCAAAACAACTGTCTAATTGATAAATATTTATAATTGATATAGAAATATAAGGAGGTATGGTATGATTGCCAGTGGGGCAAATATCCACCAGATTTCAAATGAAGTGGATTTAAGCAATTTTAGGTCACCGTACGACCTTCAACAACGAGAAAAACCCATGACGTATAATCGGCTATAAAAGGTCCGACATGAAAAACGTGAAACAGTTCAATATGCGTTTTTCCATACCTGCAGTGTTATTATCCGAAGATCTTGATATCTGCTAGAGGGCTTTAACACATATTTTATACATATCATTTAAAACTATACCGGTACCACAGTACCATAAGCAGGACCTTGTCTTGCAAGGTCACCTTTTTCTTCGTCAACTTTTCTGGAGCTTTGCACAATGAAAGTTTGATAAAGACATGTATTTATTGTTTTCACAGACATGCGCAAAATGTTTGCTGTCTCATTGTTTACATAACATATCTTTTTATTTAAATTCGAATATAAAAAAATTGATTGTCTCAAAGAAGTTTTAAGAGCTAAAAATTCTTTTACATGTCACAAATGCTCATAATGCATTTTGTAATTAAATAAGGACACATTTACAGTTACATATTATTAAATTTACACAATCGTTACAATAAACTGAAACAATATGTCCTTGCAACTTTGATACTTAAAAAAAATTTTAAGTCACTAACCAAGACATTAATACAATGGGAAAATTCAATCTGAAAATAGCTGACAACTGGAAGGGAAAGCTTTTAATTGTATCATAATGGTGTTACTCATTACACCCACAAACCGAAGCCTCCGGCTTTTGACTGCTGTTTTAATTCTATATGATCAGACAACTAGTTATTTGGAGAATATCTTCATTACACATCCACAATGTCCACTTACTGGTAACATTTTACCAAGTCATTATTTTTATTTGACATTTTAACGGAATTACGTAACAACCTCTTCCTCTTTGCCATTTTCGATAATTTATTTTCTTAAAAGGTTCTTTGACACAGTTTCTTTTACAAGATAACATTTGGAGAAAAAGTAAAACGCAATAGAACACACTCAATTTTAAGCAATTTGGGGATGAGGGCAGATATTTGGTGTTGATTGCAGGTACATGTATTTGATAGTCTCCATATAATTAATTCATAATTCGACTTAGACTTGTTACGATTTACAACTAACCATATCGTATAATAGACATTGTCGAATGTTGATAAATTGTTATCTATATGATTTGTAAGATTTTTTTAGTAAAAGAGCACATGGTTTTATTATAGGTTTATTGGACAATCTTCTGTATTGTGTGTAGTGTTTAGTCAATTATTGTTATTCTGCTCGTCTCTTTTCATTTGGTAATGTCATTTTCTGTTCTTACTCTACGTCTGTTTTTTTATTTCCCATTGGCTATTTTTTTATCTTCTTTTTTAATCCAACAAATTACAGTCGTGACGAGGCACCGTATAAAAGCAGATTCGAAAGATATATATCAAATACGACAGTTGCCAATGACAATTACTAAAAAGAATAATAAATACATACAATTATAACTATGATCTGATAGAAGACAAAGCCCGATTTACACACCATATCCAGTCAACAGTGTCAAACAAATCCTGTTAACTGTTTCAGTGCTAGAGCACCGATATAAAAAAGAGATCGAGCTCTGTAAAGATTTACCAAAGACTATATAGGTCCATCCTAGAATAATAATTAGAGATTTTGGTAAATCGAGAGGCGGATCTGTGACTTTTGAAAAATATAATTTACTAATTACAAGAACTATCAATCTATAATTAACATCAATTTCACAACCCATTTAAATTTTTCTTAAAATAAAAAAAGGTCTGAATCCCGTGTACTTTTCGATGTAAGGATGTAATTTCAGAATTAAATTCAATGCACGTAAACTATTCTAATACTTTAAAGTTCATATGATCATACAAGGAAATAAAAAAAGGTGTATTGAAAATGCACGATGCAATAAACAAGATGTTAAAGTGATTTGATTTCACTAAGCACATTTGATTGACATGTTGCATAATATATTGC
Source organism: Mytilus californianus (assembly GCF_021869535.1). Classification (NCBI taxonomy): domain Eukaryota; kingdom Metazoa; phylum Mollusca; class Bivalvia; order Mytilida; family Mytilidae; genus Mytilus; species Mytilus californianus. Next base: position 20,512,516 of record NW_026262679.1, on the reverse strand, counting down.
GGATAACTTAACATGGAGAACTATGTATTTATTAAGGACTCATTTGGAAGATGTTTTGCAGAAACAATTAAAACGCAAATATGAAATTGTTTTCAGGGAGCATTCAAATACTTTAATACATGTCTCTACAAAATTGTTGTTGTTGTTGTTGTTGTTGTTGAATATGACGAATTTCACTGGCTATTTGTAGCATTTGAGATGCCCAGTCTGTATTTTGTTGTGTTGTGTATAATTGTTTATCATTCCGTCTTTTTGTTGTGTTTTGTGGACTATTGTTTTTTATTTATATTTTTATCATGTGTATTGTGGACTACTATTTATAATTTCGTCTTTTTGTTTTGTTTTGTGGACTTTTATTTTTCATTTATATTTTTTGATGTGTTTTGTGGACTAAGATTTATCATTTCGTCCTTTTGTTGTGTTTTGTGGACTTTTGTTTATATTCGTATTTTACTGAGTTTTGAGGACTATTATTTATTATTTTGTGTTTTGTTGTGTTTTGTGGACTATTGTTTATTATTTCGTATTTTACTGAGTTTTGGGGACTTTTATTGATCATTTCGTCTTTTTGTTGTGTTTTTATGACCTAATGTGTATGATTTCGTCCTTGTGTTGTGTTTTGTGGCCAAATGTGTATTATTTCGTCTTTTTCTTGTGTTAAGTGGCCTAATGTGTATCATTTCGTCCTTTTGTTGTGTTTTGTGGACTTTTGTTTATCATTTCGTCATTTTGTAGTGTATTGTGGACTTTTGTTTATCATTTCGTCTTTTTGTTGTGTTTTGTGGCCTATTGTTTATCATTTCGTCTTTATGTTGTGTATTGTGGACTATAATTTATTATTTCGTCTTTTTGTTATGTTTTGTGGTCTATTGTTTATCATTTCGTCCTTTTGTTGTGTTTTGTAGACTATTGTGTATCATTTCGTCTTTTTGTTGTGTTTTGTGGCTTATGGTTTATCATTTCGTCTTGATGTTGTGTATTGTGGACTATTATTTATTATTTCGTCTTTTTGTTATGTTCTGTGGTCTATTGTTTATCATTTCGTCCTTTTGTTGTGTTTTGTGGCCTATTGTTTATCATTTCGTCTTTATTTTGTGTATTGTGGACTATTATTTATTATTTCGTCTTTTTGTTGTTTTGTGGTCTATTGTTTATCATTTCGTCCTTTAGTTGTGTTTTGTGGACTATTGCTTATCATTTCGTCCTTTTGTTTTGTTATGTAGACTATTGTTTATCATTTCGTTTTTTGTTGTGTTTTGTGACCTATTGTTTATCATTTTGTATTTTGTTGAGTTTTAAGTACTATTATTTATTAATTTATCTTTGTTGTTGAGTTTTGTGGATTTTTCATTTATATTTTTTTATTTGTTTTGTGGCTAATGATTTTTCGTTTCGTCTTTTTGTTATGTTTTGTGGTCTATTGTTTATCATTTCGTCCTTTTGTTGTGTTTTGTGGACTATTGTTCATTATTTCGTCTTTTTGTTGTGCTTTGTGGACTATTGTTTATTATTTCGTCCTTTTGTTATGTTTTGTGGACTATTGTTTATCATTTTGTCTTTTTGTTAAGTTTTGTGGACTATTGTTTATCAATCTGTTTTTTTGTTGTGTTTTGTGGACTATTATTTATCGTTTCGTCCTTTTGTTATGTTTTGTGGACTATTTGTTATCATTCCGGTTTTTGTTGTGTTTTGTTGAGTATTGTTTATCATTCCGGTTTTTTGTTGTGTTTTGTGGACTACTTTAACTTATATTGACCCTTGATATGAAGTGCAGCTAGTTCTCTCTTGAGTTCACTCAAGAAGCAATGGCAAAAAGACTCTATTGATTAGTAGAAGCAGCACTTAAAAATCCCCATTATCTCAAAAATCAGTATATTGTTTTCAACGACGAAAAGATATATTTTTCATTCAAGAACTTGTCATGTGTAGCTACAAGAATGAATAAATACGAAGTAAACAAGTTATTTAACAATGGGATTAGGAAGCAAGAGCAGTACTTTTTTATTAATCGATTTTTCTAAAAGTGTTGCTGTCGTCTATGGTCATCAGATAATTGATCAAGAAAAGTTATAATAACCTTGAATACACTTTTCAATGGATTCTTTTATTAAAATGACTTACATGTATGCGACGTCAAAGACCATATAGATGTAAAGTTTAAAGATTTTGATGACAGCAGTGTGGTTTGGGGGCCGAATCACGACTGCATGATGAACATCTCGAAATCGGCTCTATATATGCAGGATTCTAAAGTGAGATGGTACTCCAATGTACGATGGTCACGCTAAAGTGCGATGGTCTACGCTAAAATGCTACATATATATGTTTGAAAGACTATAAACTATTGTGATGTAAGAATAAAATTAGGGAAAGCATTATGATTGTAACGTCAAAATAGATAGGTACCAATTTACAACAGAAATCAATGTCAAGTAAATAGCCGAATGTTATACAGAAGCAGGTGCGGACAATCACTTATCCATGTTTTCTGACTAGCGCGTGGATTTGAATGCAGTCTCAAAACAACAAAGAGGTTTATGAAAGCGCGTAAAACTACTGTGTTGCATAAAGTTCGATTGACAAAACTGTTTGTATCACCAACAATATTTAATAAATGTCTGCAACGAAGTGCTCACACAACGATGTGCTATCGATAGCATTTAAAAAGAGATTTTTTCTGTTTTTAGTATAAAAAAAAGACAGGCAAACTGACCCCTATTTATTTTTTTCTTTTGTAGTCGATTGTGTACTGCTTTCAAATGTTTTGCCATAATTGCAACAGATTTTTTTTCTGCGTGTATTTGTATTAAAACGAAAGCAGTCTTGGCGTTCTGTCGGCGATAGTTGACAATTTATACCAACTGATGTTCATTGTTTAAAACAAAGTTATTAATTTATACATGTCATTTAAAATTAAACCGGTACCAAAGTATCATAAGCGGGAATCTTTCTTACAAATCAAGATCCTCTTTTTCTGGAGCTTTGGACAATGAAAGTTTGATGTAGACATGTATTTATTGTTTTCACAGACATGAGTAAAATGGTTGCTGCCTCATTGTTTACACAACATATCTTTTTTTATTATTGAGTTTAAACTTCTTTCATATGTCACAAATGTTTAAAATTCATGTTGTGGTTGAATTAAGACACATTTATTGTAACATATTATTATTTTTTCTCAATCGTTCCAATAATCTTTAACAATATGTCTTTGCAACTTTGATACTTAAAAAAAGTGTCAGTCACTAACCAAGACATTAAAACAATGGGAAAATGCAATCTGAAAATACATGACAACTGAAAGGGAAAGCTTTTAATTATACCAAAATTGAATTTTAATGATGTTACCACATTACACCCACAAACCGAAGCCTCCGGCTTTTGACTGCTGCTTTAATTCTAGACTATCATACAACTAGTTATTTCGAGAAAAACTTCATTTCACAATCACAATGTCCACTTACTGGTAATTTTTTTTACCGAGTCTTTATTTTTATTTGACATTTTAATGGAAATTACGTGAAATAACCTCTTCCTCTTTACCAATTTATAATAAATGTTTTTCTAAAAAGGTTCTTTAACACAGTTTCTTTTACAAGATACCATTCTGAGAAAACGTAGGACACTCTCAACATTAAACAATTTGGGGTTGAAGGCTGATTTTTGGAGTTGATGGCAGATAGATGTATATAACTTGACTTAGGCTTGTTACGATTTACAACATACCATATCGTATAATAGACAAGTGTCGAATGTTGATAAATTGCTATCTATATGAGTTGTAAGATTTTTTAAGTATAAGAGCAAGTCGTTTTATTATGGGTTTATTGGACAATCTTCTGTATTGTGTGTAGTGTTTAGTGGACTGTTAGTCTCCTTTCATTGTACGATGTCATTTTCTGTTCGTCTCCTTATTTTGGAGATGTCGTTGTCCGCCCCTTTTATACTTGTATTTTTTTTTACTTCCCCTTGGCATCTTTTTATGTTTTATTCAATCCAGCAAATTACAGTCGTGACGAGGCTTTATTTAAACGCGGATTTGATAGGTATCTATTAAATAAGACAGTTGCCAATGACAATTACCAAATAAAATGATAGATCAATACAATTATAACTATCATCTGACAGAAAACGAAGCCCGAATTATACACCATATACAGTCAACAATGTCAAAAAAATCATTTTGATATAGTTTCAGTGCTAAAGCACCAATAAAAAATGAAATCAAGTGCTGTTAAGATTAACAAAATATTGCATAAAATAATAATTAAATTCTCAGATGATGAACATTTTTCACAAAGTTGACATGACAGTTGCTATGAAAATATTAATGTATGCAGCATTGAACCATTTAAAACGAAAATTATGGAATACTGTGAAAACGATTAGACTGGTAGAAGCACTACTCTCCAAAAATAAGGACTTATATTACGATGAAACATAAGTACGATACTGAAATTTATGTCAAAATGAACATCAACAAACAAGAACGATCAGTTATGGCACAATTTCGCTGTGTGTACTACCCTGGCGCATTGAAACCGGACAATTTAGAAATGAGGCATTTGATGAACGTTTCTGTACCGTATGCGACAACGGATATGTCGAAGATGAGAAACATTTCCTACTATACTGTAAAGCTTACTAAAAGACACTTGCTATATTTGAATCAGTGAACATTAACAGAAATGCAATTAATGATAGTACATTAATTAATTTGATGACACTGAATCAAAGACAAACCGCAAAATATTTGAATTTATTTTTCTGCAAATGGAAGTAACAATTTCGCATTTGCTTATTGAAAATATGAACAATAACTTGAAAGTGACTTCGACAGACCGGGTGTAATTTCAAATTATTATTGTATTATTTGTATGTAATATTATTTACGCTACACATGCCACTATCAAAATGATCTACTTACTAATTTACTTACACGAACTACCAATCTATCATTAATTTAAATTTCACACCGATTTAAACTTTTCATATAATAACAAGGTCTGAATCCCATGTACTTTTCGATGTTAGGTAATAATTGCAGACGCAAATTCAATGCACGTTAACTATTCTAATACTTTAAAGTTCTTATTATTATACAAGGAAACTAAAAATAGTGTAGAGAAAATGAACAAGCTAATAAATAAGATGTTAAAGTGTCGTGATTTGATCTCACTAAGCACACTTGATTGAAATGTTGCATAATAGATTGCTGATTACGTAACATGGAGAACTATGTATTCAGTAAGGACCAAGGACCCATTTAGACAATGTTCAGCAGAAACAATTATAACGCAAATATGAAATTGTTTTTCAGGGAGCATTCAAAGGCTTTACTATCTGTCACTAGACAATATGCCGTATTTCCTCATGCTATTTGTGGTGTTTAAAATGGCCAGTCTGTATTTTTTTGTTTTGTTTTATTGACTATTGTTTTTCATTTCGTCTTGTTGTGTTGTGTTAAGTGAACTGTTGTTTATCATTTAATTTTATTGATCATTTGTGGGGACTATTGTTTATCATTTAATCTTATTGACCATTTGTGGGGACTATTGTTTATCAGTTCGTCTTTTTGATTTGTTTTGTTGACTATTGTGTATTACTTTGTCATTTTGTTGTGTTTTGTGGACTATTGTTTATGATAGTTGTTTTTGTGTTTATACTGACTATGATTTTCATTCTTATTTTTTGTTGTGTTTTGTGGAATCTTGTGTATTTTTCTCGTCATTTAAGTGTGGTCTATGGTTTATTGTTTATTATTTGTTCTTTTTTGGTGGTTTATGAACAATTTTATTATCATTTCGTCGTTTTGCTGTTTTTTATGGACTATTGTATAACATTTTGTCTTTTGTGTTGTGTTTTGTTGACTAATTTTTATTATTTAGTCTTTTTGTTGTGTGTTGTGGACTATTGTTTATCCTTTCATCTTTTTGTTGTGTATTATGGAATATTATTTATCATTGTGTCTGTTTGTGTGTTTTGTGGACTTTTTTTATCATTTTGTCTTTTTGTTGTGTTTTGGGGACTAATGATTATCATTTTGTCTATTTGTTGTGTGTTGTGGACTTTTGTTTACCATTTCGTCTTTTTGTTGTGTTTTGTGGCCTATTGTTTATTATTTCATCTTTTTGTTGTGTATTGTAGACTATTATTTATCATTGTGTCTTTTTGTGTGTTTTGTGGACAATTTATTTTATCATATTGTCTTTTTGATGTGTTTTGGGGATAAATGATTATCCTTTTGTCTTTTTGTTGTGTTTTGTGGACAAATGTTTATCATTTTATTTGTCGTATGTTTGTTGACTATCGTTTATCATTTCGTCTTTTTTGTTGTGTTTAGTGGACTATTATTTACTATTACGTCTTTCTGTTGTGTTTTGTAGACTTTTGTTTTCCATTTCGTCATTTTGTTGTGTTTTGTGGACAAGTGTTTGTCATTTCGTCTTTTTGTTGTATTTTGTGGACCATTGTTTATCTTCTTGTCTTTTTGTTGTGTTTTGTGGACTGTGATTGTTTATCATTTCATGTTTTTGTTGGGTTTTGTGAACTATGTCTTTTTGTTTGGATATGGTGTTTTTTTTACTCCTAATTTTTTGTATTGACTCTTGATATATAAAGTGCAGCTAGTTCCTTCTTGAGTTCCCTCAAAAAGTAATATTGAAAAGACTCTAAATTGATTAGAAGAATCAGCACAAAAATAAATCCCTATTACCTCAACAACAAACAGATTCATTTTCGCTTTAACTTTCGGATAGCATCTACACACACAATGCATTTAAGATTAGAAGATGTAGTTTTCTATCAACAATTAAACAAAAAAAATAATTAAATCAGTGATGACTTGTGTGCTCCTCGATCCAATCGGTGAACTTTTATGGAAAAAAACAGCAAAAAACAACAACAATAACAACAACAAAAAATAAAAATATAAAATATAAACAAAAACAAAAACAAAAACAAAAACAAATTAAAGTAGTTTGTGTTGGGACATGTAAAGAGTTATAAAAACCACGTCATTGCTGTTATCAGATGCAGGTGCATATGTGTTATTTTAGATATAAACAAATTTTACGTTTCTTTTCATGGTACCCACTTTATTTGCGCATGTTCCTGAAATGTATCAAACTATTATTGTCTGCCTCTTTTGTGAATTTTAAGGTCTTTATTTTCTTTATAATTCAAACACATGATATTTTTTTCTTTCCCTTTTAATTTTTTTATGGAAACCTTTACAATCCTTTGTTTTTTCGGTAAAGAAGGTTTATCAAATGAATCCATTCAGCTATTATACTGAATATTCGTCTTACACAATATTACAAAAAATTATACGCATGAAATGTTGTACAAATATAATACAATTTGTATAGTAATAAACATTTTCAACAAATGTGTTATAGATCCTCTCCATATTACATTTAATTTTCCTTATCTTTAAAGCAAATGTCAATTTTGTAAGATATTGTTTAAAAAAAGACTTATAAAGTAACGTCCCCGACGCTTCGACTGCTGGGAATGAAGGAATATGTCACATATGCAATCAATCAGCTAGCTACCCAACATAATGTCTGTACAAAGTATAATGTGTGTTAACTCTATAACTGAAATTAACCCCCGACGCCAAAGTTAAGAGATGAAAACATCACTTAATTAATTACATGCTTCCGAAGCCCTGTTCTTGATATATTTTCACCAGGAAACATTTTACAACAAGGGATGTATGAGACCAAAACAAGACAAGAGCTATATGACAAAAAAGGGACCTTAAATAGCCAAAATCGTCTACGGTCAACTTTGCCTGAGGGAGTTGGAACCTTAGTTTCTTCATAATTTCTAAATTTGTCAACGGAGACTTTAAGAACACTTTGTTAGAAATCATATCATTACCGAAGAACTGACTACTGATTTGGTGATACCATCGGGAACTTACAGTCAATGCGTTATGTTTCCTGTCTGTCAGCACAATAATTGTTCTAATCAATAATTTATCCATCAATCATATTATTCATAAAGAATTTGTCATGTATAACTATAAGAATAAATAAATACGAATCATAGAAGAAATTCAAAAATTGGATTAGGAAACAAGAGCAGTGCTCTTATATATAAATCCATTTCTCTAGAAGTATTGCTGTATTCTATTGTCATCATTTAATTGATGAAGTAAATTTATGTTAACCTTGAATACACTTTTCAAAGGATCCTTTTATTAAATTTACCTATGCGACGTCAAAGACCATATATGTCTAGTCATGATGAGGTTTCGCATCAAAGCGGATTCGATATTTATAGTTGCCAATGACATTTACCAAATGAAATATTTAGAATTATGACTATTTAGTACTTATCTGATAGCAAATCAAAGCCAGATTTACACACCTTATCCTGACAACAATGTCAAACAAATCATTCAACTGTTTCAGTGCTACAGCACCGATAGAACTATACAATCTAAAAATTTAAATATTTAGTATGATTGCCAATGAGACAACTCTCCACCAGAGACCAAATGCCATAGAAATTAACAACTATATGTCACACTTACAGCCTCCAGAAATGAACAAAACCAACATCGCATAGTAAGCTATAAAATGCCCCGAAATGACAAACGTAAAACAATTCAAACGAGAAAACTAACGGCCTGATTTATGTACAAAACAATATACGAAAAACAGATTTGATATACAGTAACAAACGACGACCACTGAGTGACAGGCACACACACACACGTGGCGGGGTTAAAAGTCTGCTAGCGCCAAACCCTCTCCTAACCTGGGACTGGTGTAACAGTACAAAAGAATAACAAACTATAAATATCAGTTGAAAAGAGCCTAACCCATCAGATCGATACAAAGCACAAAAAAAACCTAAAGAAAAACACAAGACACAAAGTACAGATCGGAGAGTACTCGCAATACTCAAAGTTGGTTCAAAGCCAATAAGAAATAATAAAACAATCATGTATCTTAGACTAAAATATCAATCAGTACACATCCAGTTAGTATAAAAAAATCATTAGCAGTTGGAGAAAAATATGATCTTGTGCTATGCAAAAATATAGGAATCGACAGATTGTAGGACCGTAAATTTACATATGTGTGTAACAATAATATTTACTTAGTTTGGTTTTAATTTACCGATAACAAAATCAATATTTAAACAGCCGAAAACAGTATTCAAATATATAATTACAGTGTTGAATTGGTAACCTTTTAGACTAAGTTTATTTGAAGTATCGAAAGTTTACCCGAATCGTATCTAACTTGACGGGCCCTGTAAAAAAAGCATCACCGTAAAAATTAGAATGTGCTACTTGTATTCCATTTGTAATAAATTTTCAACAGGTACAGCTAAATAATAATTATAGATCCTGGTAAATTCAGAGGCGGATCTGTAGCTTGAGTTGAATGTTATTTACTGATTACGCGAACTATTAATTCATAATTAACTTAAATTTCACAACCAATTTAAATTGAATTCCATATACCTTTCGATGTACGGATATAATTTCAGATGGAAGTTCAATGCACGTAAACCATTCTAGTACTTTGAAGTTCGTATTATCATACAAAGAAACCAAAAATAGTGTAGAGAAAATAAATGTTTCTCCTTTCGTCTTTTTGGAAACGTAGTGCAGAAAAATCAAGTACTGTCAAAGACATATATTAGTCTATGTAGCTTGTACAATTTTGCTGAGGATTTATTAGAGATGGTGCATTAAATAGCTTATGGTGTGGTAAGATTCCATACCTTACTTTTACTTTAAGATATCATCTACACATATGATACATTTAATATTAGAAGATATAATTTGATATCAAAATTTAGATAACAAATATTTAATCAGGGATGACTTATATGCTTGTATGTACAATTCGGCAAACTTTTACATAACAAAACCAACAACAGCAACAACAATTAACAAAACAAACAAATAAACAAAAGCAAATAGTCAATGGATTATTTCAAAGACGTTTTTGAAAAATATATAAAATACACCGCTTCACAACTGATAACAAGTAAAGGTGAACATGTGTCATTTTGATAATTACAAATGTAACGTGTCCTCTAATGCCACACACTTTACTGGTGCATTTTCCTGAAATATGTCAAAAAATACTTATTGTCTGCCTCTTTAGTGAATAAAAGTTTTTTTTTATTTCCATCAAGCACACGGTTTTTTTCTTTCCTTTTTTAACATTTTATGAATATCTTTATAATCCTTTGTCTTTTAGATAAATGAATCTAGTCAGTTGTTTTATTGAATATACGTTTTACACACTATTACAATAAATTATACATAATACTTAAATTTCATTTTTTTAAAGCAAATGTCAATTTTGTGAGATATTATTCAACATAAGACTTATAGTGTAAAGTCCCCGACGCTTTAACTGATTAGAGCAAAGGAATATGTCACATATGCAGTTTAGCATATAAGTAACATGCAGGATGTCTGCTGTACTTATTATTGTGTGTGTTAACCAAACGTTTCCGACGACGACAGACTTTTTCCGAAGAACTATTGCGGATTAATCTTAATCAGTAACTCGAAACCCAAACACTTAAAATCTGAGAATGTACAAGACCAAAACACTAAAAAAGCAAAAAGGACCTAAAAATTTTGCTTGAGTGAGTTGGGCCAAACGAGAAGAAGTTGAACTGGAAACTTTGTCAGGATGGGTCAAAACAATCAGGTCTCTGATAAAACGTCGAATTCATAAGTTGAAAAACTGTGTGAATGATCGACCAAAGTCCGTTTTCAGAGACAAAGAAGCTGTGAAATGTCTATCATCTCTTCACGATAAATATGTTGTTGTTCCTGTGGACAAAACTTCAAATAATATTGTCTTTGTATGTAAATCGTACTACTACGAGTGTCTTGTAGAAGAATAAGGAGTAAATGAGCACTCAGGTAATTCCACATACAAAAACATATCATTTTACAAGGATGAGATTTTGGTGAATCATAAGTCCTTCATGGCTTCAATGAACATTACATTGAACAGCAAATCTGAGGACTTACCTTGTTTGTATTGGATACCTAAGCTTCACAAAATTCCGTACAAACAACGGTACATTGCCGGCCTATATGCATGTTCTACAAAGGAATTGTCCATTAGATTGACAAAAAAAAATCTGTCCGCAGTGAAAGAAGGTCTTCAGAGATACTGTGAAACTGTTTACTCGCGTAGTGGTATTAACCATATGTGGATTCTAAAAAACTCCAAAGAACTTCTGGATAATTTTAAATCTCGATCTTTCTCTGAAATTAATTCTATCAAAACTTTTGATTTTTCAACCCTGTATACCACCATTTCCTATGTGAAATAAAAAAATCGTCTAAAAATAATAATCCACAATGCTTTTCAATACAAAAATGGTAGCATAAGCTATAAATTTATTACTTTGGGATACCATACAGCATATTTTGTTAATAGTGAACAAAAAGGTGAAACATACTACACAGAGGAACAAGTGATCAGTATGCTGGGGTTTCTTATTGACAACATATTTGTTGAATTTGGAGGTAGACTTTTTCAACAAATTGTCGGCATTCCTATGGGAACGAACTGTGCGCCTCTCCTTGCCGACCTCTTCCTATTTTCATATGAGTCGGAGTTCCTTCAGACACTTGTCAAAACAAGAAGACCAAAGAAGCCAGATCATTTAATTTCACATTCAGATATATTGATGATATTCTTTCCATTAACCATTCAAACTTTTCTGATTGGGTTCCATTAATATATCCTCCAGAACTAGAAATAAAAGAAACAACAGACACGGCTTCCTCCGCCTCGTTTTTAGACTTCGAAACTAAGTACCAGAATCTATGACAAACGAGACGATTTTAATTTCCCCCACCTTAGTAGCAATATACCAACTTCACCTCCATATTGGATATAAATTTCCCAACTCATTCGGTATTCAAGAGATTGCAGCTGCTACTCAGACTTTATAAAACGAACCCTGTGTCTGAGCAGAAAGTCGATGAACCAGGGTTATTTTAAAGAACGTCTCGTCCTTTTTCTAAAAAAAGAAACTCATCGGAAGATACCAAGACCTTGTTCATATATATTCCGTATCAACTTCACAAATAATACATGATGGTCTTGAAGTATATATTCTAGGTACTGACGTTGTTTATCATCTTAATTACGTGTTATAGTGTTCTTTTATTTGCCTTTGTAAATTATATTATTAACATTTACTGTTTAGTCCATTTTTGGTAATATCCTTTTGGCGTGGCTCGGTACTAATGCATCCCGCTATTGTGTTATTTTGCTGTGGTCATTTTTTGTATTTTTATCTTTCAGTTTTTTTTTATGTGCTTTGTCTATATGCCATTTTGTGTTTCTTTGTTGACATATTTGTTTGATTTTATATTGATTAAGATTATAAGACAATGTTGACTGCTGTACCCCTATTTCGACATTTTTACAAATTATGTCTGTTTGTTTTGTTCACACATTGTTGTCAATATAATGGAATTTAATGCGACTGCAGGTTTAATCAACCATTTCCTACATAAGGAAATGCCTGTACCAAGTCAGGAATATGACAGTTGTTTTCCATTCGTTTGATGTGTTTGAGCTTTTGATTTTGCCATTTGATTAGGGACTTTCCGATTTGAATTTCCTCGGAGTTGAGTATTTTTGTTATTTTACTTTTTTTGGAACCTTAGTTTATTAATAGTTGAAAAGTTATCAACATAGAATTTAAGAAAACTTTGTTGTAAATCATGCCAGGACCGAAAAACTGACTACTGAGTTGCTGACACCCTCGGGGACAAATAAGGCCACCATCAGTGGTGTCGACCAAGTGCTAGTAAATGAAACTAATCAAAGATTTACCTTCATCAGGAAGTCAAGGATGTATAAGACCAAAACTCATGAAGAACTATATGACGATACTGATCTTAAAATAGTCAAATTCATCTCATGTCAACTTTGCCTGAGATTGTTGGAACCTTAGTTTCGTAATAATCTCTAAATTTATCAATGAAAAATTTAAGTAAACTTTGCTATAAATCATGTCAGTACCAACGTTAGTAATATGTTATGTTCCCTCTTTGTCAGCACAATGATAAAAAAACAATTATTTATTCATCGATCAATTTTTGTTTTTATTAAAGAACTCGTTATGTATAACTACAAGAATAAATAAATACGAAGTAAACAAGTTATTGAAAAATGAGATTAGGAAACAAGAGCAGTGTTCTTATATAAATTCATTTCTCTAAATGTATAGCTGTATTCTATGGTCATCATTTAATTGAGCAAGTACAATTATGTTAACCTTGAAAACACTTTTAAAAGGATTCTTATATTGAAATGACTTATGCAACATCAAAGACCAAATAGGTGTTAATTCCCTTAAGATTTTTAAAGAGGCAACTGCGTAGTTTAGGAGCCGTATCACAACTAACGAACATCTCGAAATTGGCCCTTTTTATATATTTGAAAAACTGTTACAATATTTGTCACCGGCAATATTCAATAAATTTCAACGACGGATGTGCTGACACAAGGATGTGCTATCCTTAGCATTAAAAAAAGAAATTTTCTGCTTCAAGCACACTGACCCCTATTTTGTTTTCTTTTGCAGTCGATTGCGTACTTCTTTACGAATGTTTTGCTATAATTGCAACAACTGTAGATTTTTTTTCAGCATGTACTTGTATTGGAAGGAAAGCAGTCGTGGCGTTCTATCACAGATAATTGCATGATTTCTTAACAATTTTATCTTATTTTATCTTTTTACTTGGGAACTATCTTAAAGGAATTGTAAACTAAAGAATATTTAACACAACACATAGGTGAAAACATCTCTTTTCGTTCGAAAGCTTTGTATTTTATCGGCGAAGTATTGAAATAATATCATTGTATTTTTACCTTAAACAGGCCAAACTCAAATCTTTTGTGTCAAAATCTTTAGCAATAATCAAAGAGTGATCTCTTCTGTATCGTATGCCTTTAATTACCTGTGTCGAATTATAAGGTGAATATTGGACAAGACAATCGAAACTTGGAAATTAGGAAGTTAAGATAGCTACTTTCAGATAAAACCTACATAACTCATGAAATTCATGTTTCTAAGTTCGATTTTATTACTCAAAAGAAAGTACAGGAAAAGATCTTTGACGTCGACATGTTTGATATTTCACGTATTTCAGTGTACGTTTACCTAATTTTACTTTTATATAACAACATAACTAGCACATGATTTTTCGTATATAAAAAGTCATCAACGATATCATACTTATTATGGTAGTATGCAAAACAGGCGTTTGGTCTTCAAAAGACTTTCATTAGAGCCCAAATTAACAGCCGGAGCGCCAAATCAATTACGAAGTTGAAGAACCTTGAACATCAAAAATTTCAAAAAGGTAGAACCGAATCCGAATAAGACCATCTTTACCAGGGGGTAAAAAACGGCTAAATGGCAAAGTTTTCAATGGGAGAAAAGGTAGCTGTTAACAAATACGTCAATCTGTCCTCTACTTTGAATATATTGTCTGTCCCGGATAAGAAATGTACAATTTCAGTTTTATGTGATTATTGATGTCATCATGTTCATAATTCCTTTCGTTCAACTTCTCTCACAATTCACCATTCAGTATTAGGTTAACATATATAAGAACGGTCGTATGAAATGTGAACAACAAATGGTCTCTATATTTTACCTCTTCAGAGTCCTACTCACTAGTTTTGATAACTTCGTCAGAAACTGCTTGGTCTTTCTTGTTGCTACGGTCGATAGTAAGTATCTTTCAAGTTGTAGTAGTTGTCTTTCATAGCTGTTACTATATTTGTGAATGTGTCAAACACTTTTATCGCCGTGTAGAGAGTTTTTTTTTATGTTGGTTTCTTCCTTTTTTAATTTTCAGCTGTCAGTTATACACCTTTCTCCTTCTGCATAGATAAAACCCAACTAACTGTCAATTTCAGTAACGACGCCCTATTCTAATGCCATTATCAATGCCGTATGTCAACCGTGTAAATTCATGGTAAGTTCGTAAGCTTTCACAAAATCATCCCATTTGCTTACTACGACACCATTTTGAACTGAATAAGAAAATCTTGCCAATTCAGGTTTCATCTAATGTTGACGTTCTTTTTCGGTTTATCTTGAGTTGAAAAACCCCTAATTGATATAAGTGGTTGACTAAGTGAGTTACTATTCATTGAGAGGGAGTTTTCTCATATCAAGATAAGAATTTTCGACATAAAGAAATAAATGTCTTTTAACCTATTTTAAGTTTATTATCCACAGCTATCCATTTTTCTCTTAAGTACAGCGTAAAAATGGTCAGACAAGAAGTTCATTTATTGTTATCTGCACATCTTGGTTTCTTTTCTTGTCAGTAGACAGTTCAATTTGATAAGACGTAAATATCGTTAATTTTTCATGATCAAATCATCAACTTTGAAATAGTGCGGATATTATTTTAGGTCTTCTAAATACAACTTGTTTTAAATCTGACAAAATCTGGGCGACTGAAGACTAGTCGGAAATTCGTGTCTCAAAATAGGTGTATGTATATGGCTGTAAAAAATATTCATAGTTTTTTCACAACACGGATTAACATTGATAGAACGTTTTCATTAGTTTCAACCTATCTATTTGTCTGCTCTCAGTCTATCTTTTGTTGCGATTTCCCCCTGAAATTAAAGCATTGATCTGATTTATAATACCCTGAATCTTTTGCACCAATGGGGAGCATATACAGATTTTGACGTGTCAGAATCTAGAGTATTGTTGGGGTTTTCACACCAAAATAGAAATAACGATACTCCTTTGTTTGGGACTCTTTTTAAAAATCACAACGTTTTGGTGCACGCTTTAATTACCCAGAATGCATTTGATTCTGAAATGGCGAATTGCAAAAAATGGTATGTTTTCAAATATTCGTTGGAAATTTTGCAGGTCAAAGATCGATGAACAGTTCATAAAGGTAATTGAACGGTGATTTTAGTTTCGGAAAGCAGAAATGTATTTTTTAACCTTGTTGATATATAGAAATATTTAAGTAGTTGCATGATTTGAATATTCCTATGGTTAAATGTTTATATGTTTTTATGCAATAGGGTGTCTACCTGTTAAAGCAATGTCTTTGATTGTCCTTGGTGTCTTTAAAAGTTTGTGTTTCTGGTGATGTAGAATTACATCAAAAATGTACTATAGTATTTTTGACTTAGTGTAAATTGATTTTATTTTGCTAAATCTAAGCAAAATGGATGAGACACAAGTAAATCATACTTATGTATATATATATATATATGCATCTTCCGTATTGTACTGCTGAAAAAATAATTAGAGGTAAACCCTTTCCAATCCCCTCGTCTTTCTGTGCAAAACATTAGAAATTATAACATTTTCTAGGCATTAGACCACATTCCCGTGTTTGGTCAAAGGCTGATTCTTAAAATAAAATATCGAACAATAGGCCTTTACTTAAAAGTCAAATATGTTTTTCCTTTGAAGTCAATATTATCACGCCAGAAGTAAATTTTTAAATGACAAAAACCTAAAACATCCAGTATGGTTCGAATAAGGTGAAAATTAAAAGTTTTTAAAAGTGAGAAAACAAAACTATCACCTAATTACATATTACATAGAGCACACGAATTGTTACAACATTATTTAATCAATAGTTACTGTTGTAATTTTAAAGTATGTTCAATTCGAATTACCTAAGAACATTGAAATTTTCTCACTAACAGCATAAGGAGTCTGGTAGAATGTAGATATGAATGCAAAATTCGGGCGTTCCTAATCATAAAAACCTGATGAAGATTATTCTAAATCTAAGGTTACAAATTATTCCGGCAAAGTTGATCTAATTAGAATTTTACTGTTTTGATTATACCCTTTATATTTGTATGCTCTCAAACGTTTAGCATTTTTTACATTATCCAAATTGTGACCTAAGTGTATCCGAGTGTTTTCGTTGAGAATTATTTCTGAAACATCGTCGTACTCGTTGAAATTAGTAAAATACGATTTTTTTACGCGATTGCCGCCCAGAAATTCGAGTTCGTAGTTAAGAATGTAAAACTTCATTACTTTAATGATGTTTGCTCCTCTGTTTCAAAATAACAAGCTTTTTAGAGCTTTTTTCTAAATGCTTGTAGTTTAAAGGCTTGGTTGACTCGTTTGCATGCTTTGTTTGTATAAATGTTTGCTCAAGCATTGTAATTAAGATTGAAATCTGTAATCAATAGATGGACGGGGCTTCAGCTTGTATATATTATACTCTGCATTATACTTGACATCCAATAACATTTAAGTATAATGTATACAAGCTGAAACCCCGCCCATCTCTTAATTGCAGATGTCAACCTTTATTACAGTCCTTGATCAAACATTTATACAAACAAAGCAAGCAAGCCAACCAAACCTTTAAACTACAAGCATTAGGAAAATAGCTCTAATAGACTATCATAAATTGATAGTATATAAGTAACGGAAGTAAAACAGCAGAAAAAAAAGGGAAGTTCCGTGTCCTTCAATTTGAGATATTAGCCATTGAAAATAGGCGGGAAATGGTTCTCTCTAGATTTTTCTTATATTTAATATTGGCACATTTTTTTCAAACACTATGATAAAACTAGCGGATTCTGAATATCTGACAAAGATTTGAAAAAAAACAAGAGTAGCGAACATCCTTAATAGCTTTAGTAAAAGAAGAATTAGTATACATTTATTCATTTATGTATATACATATATGTTCATTTTATATTATTTTATGAAATACCGAACTACATGCAATCTTGAATATTGAGCCAATTAGTAAGCTAAATATACTTATGAATCTTATTTTACTTAGTTAAATATGAAAGAGTCGGAGGTTATATGGAAAAATAAAGCTAAATTGAAAGTTTTCGAAATACCACTTTCAAATAAACTTTATTTGAATAAACACGTTTATCGATACCAATAAATAATGATGTGTAAAGCATCAAAGCTAATACTAATACAGAAGTGTTAATTAAAAAATATGACTGTTCTAAAATTATAACAGTCTACAGTTACGCCAAACTTATATCACGAATTTTAAAACATTCATTGATTAAAAGAAGGCTAAACGTTATTTTTTCTGTCTAAAAGAGAGATTAAAATGAATCATTTTCTACCAAAATATACGCATTTCATAATGTATAAAACGAGATACATGATATACGCCATTGCGAAAGCTTCCAAAACAGTAAGTAAATAAAAACGATTACTAGTACTCACAATACAATCTTTAACAGGAGCCAATGTCCAATACCATATGGCATTGTTCCGAATCTTAGAATTTTTTTTAATTACATCAACAAATACCATCAACAATCTGCCATCAATATCAAATTCAGTACAGACATGAAACACTATACTGAGCGTTGGAAACTTTAAAGGTTTCATGTCCATTATATGAATGACCTTATCTCTCTTTTTTTTCGAAAATGGTTTAATGTGGAATCAATGATAAGAAATGGTATTGTAAGATGAATTTAAAATTCAGGATTCTGTCATATTTTCCTTAATCTGCGACAGCCATGGATCAACCATACAATTAATATAACCCACCATTTTTCTAATCGAGTTGGTTTTAGGAGGAATTGCGGAAACAGAATTGTGTGTGGCGTCGATGTTTCGAGCGACCAGATATCCGTTAAATTGGTGAGTTGGTTGTTTTCTTCGCTAATATCGAAAATAGATGGTCTGTTTCATATCTTGATCTTTTCCTTAATATTGACACAGATGTAAGACTAGAATCAATTGCAAACGTGATGAAATTCAACTTAAAGAAAAACACGCTCCGCCCCATTTTATGATATATATGTGCCCTATTCTCGGTTATGACATTTCGAATGAGTTGATTTGCATGGCGGGTGAAGCAAGCACTCAGTTTCGCTCCTTTTTTTAGTTCACGTGATTCCCGCAGGTTTTGGTTTTATTTTACCTTGATTTTTAATTTCTTCATTTATACGATTTGAACAGCATCTGTAAACTACTGTTGTCTTTAATCTTCAAAGACAGCTGTATTATTTCATTTTGAACAAAAAAAAGATAGACTGACGGAGGCCATTTGTTGTCCCGAAATTTATGTTTTATTGTATATTTTAATTCCATCGTATACATCACATGATATATATTTATATTAAGCAAATTGACAGCTAAAACAATTTTACTCGTTTGCCTCTAATCGTTTCTCGACCATGTAAAGTAAATGTCGTCATAGCACTGCTAGTGAAATTTTATTCCTTTTCAGCAACAACAACGACGTTTTTGTCATAAGACACAACAGTGTATACTAGGTCATTGCATGATCATATGCAATATAATAAAGTAAACTGGGAAAATATCACAATGTTCATGCAAATGTTTTACTTCATCAAATACCCAAAGCAAAAAGTAAAATAACAAAAATACCGAACTCGAAGGAAAATTCAAATGGCAAAATCAAAAGCTCAAACACATCAAACGAATGGAAAAAAAATGTCATATTCCTGACTTGGTACAGGCATTTCCTTATGTAGAAAATGGTGGATTAAACCTGGTTTTATAGCTAGCTAAACCTCTCACTTGTATGACAGTATGAACAAAGCAAACAGAAAAAATAGGTAAAAGAGAGGCGAAAGATACCAGAGGGACATTCAAACTCATAAGTCCAAAATAAACTGACAACGCCATGGCTAAAAACGAAAAAGACAAACAGACAAACAATAGTACACAAAACACAACATAGAAAACTAAAGACTGAGCAACACGAAACCAACCAAAAACTGAGGGTGATCTCAGGTGCTCCTGAAGGGTAAGCAGATCCTGCTCCACATGTGGCACCCGTCGTGTGAAATGTCAAAAATAAGGGTACAAATTTGTGGTATAATCTTAATCACTATAAAAACAAAAAGATATATCAAAACAAAATGGCATATAGACAAAGCACATAAGCAAAAATGAAAAACAAGAATACAAATATGACCATAGCACAAAAACACAATGGCGGGATGGCAATTGATTGCTTTATAATCGAACAGTTCACCACAACGTTTTCATTCTTGAAACTGTTTGTTTTTATCTAAATAGTATAAAACTTATCAAAGATAAGATACCAGAATTTGAAATTCTTTGCCGATATTATGTTTACAAGGAATACATGTTGTGCCACGATTATTTACAGTAACATTTTTAGCATTCATTTCATTCGTATTTCCCGGCGTATATTTACCGCGAAACTGGGTAATACTTATTTTCACTTTTGCACACTTGCTTGTTATGCGGAATAATCTTTCATAGTTACAACATAATTACCCTATTCAGAAGTTATTAATGCATCCTATTTAATCCATATTTATCCTTTTATAATGTTAGAATTATCCAAAATCATACTTGTCAACTAGAACGTCACTTTGGTTTACTTTCATATTAGTGTACACATGTACTATTTTTAGCGTGTATTGAGTGACGTCGTCTAACAAACGTTTTCAGAAAGTATAGTCAGTTTCAAATTATAGCCCATAGAGAATAGCTGAGTTTTGACAGTCAACATTATTTTATTATTCAGGTATTTTGACACACACTGCAAGTTATTTCACATATATTGTAATTTATTTATAACAATTAATAACTATTATTAATGATATTAGCTTTTAATAAAGCTGCTTTTATTTAAATAAATCTTATTTCTTGATTTTCCAAAGTTTGGACTTCAAAACAGTTTTATTACTTTGACTTTATAATAGATATTTGTATAATATCTGCCAACCATTTATAGTAACGGTTGGCGCTTCAATTGGTGGCAGCGGTGGGATACACATATCGTATTTTGGAATATTTGCCATCTTCCTGTTTCGGTGGCAAATTTTACGTTTGAACAATTGCATTTGCTCATTTGTATTTTATCAGATTTATTGATTCTCAGTAAGTATGATTCTATTTTAAATTCGTGTTTAAATAGCCAATAGTATTTTTCTCCTTATGTAGAGTTATTCAATTGAGAAAACCAATTATGTATCATGTATTGGTCAACACACTTTAGTTTTACAAGAGATTTCAACATTTCTTTTTTTTTATATGTATTTCATATGAAATTCATTCTTATTGCGATGATCAAAAATGCACTTTGCATAAGTAATCCTATTGAAGCAAAACTGGATTACTTGCAGAAGTATGTATCATATGTTTGATATCTTTTTTGAATTAGATAAGTTTATTTTAACACATTAACCATTCTTAACATAAGAATACTTTTCATTAGATAACACCTAAGCTTTCCTTTACCATGTGAATTGGTGTACTCACTTATCTTAAAACTCAAAAGTGGGAGATGATATATGAACAGTTGACAATGTTACAGAATTGTCCAAGACATATAACATGTGTACGTATCTGTATTCATATTTCATTAGGTATATTTGCGGTTGATGCATGTTGAACAACGGGTTTATTCTCATATAAACATATTACAGATATTACTGATTATAGGTTATGGAAATAATGCGACTACATAACGATAGTGCGTGTCCCAGCTATGGTTGCGATGTAAAGAAAGTTAGAAATAAGATCTGAATTATATCCCTTTTGTATAACGTCGAACTAAATGCACCCGGAATAAGTTGCACTAGCTAGGAAAATTCAAAAATGTAATTGCATTGTTTAAATACGCAAAGACGATATTCCCATTAAAACTTTCTGAATTTAGAAAACAAACTTAAATAGCCTCCGTGCTTTCAATCCGAGTGATTGATCAAATTAGATTTGCCGTGATCATGCTGTGTAATGGACATAATTTCCCAAAGATTGGAAGAATTTATTTTCTTTTGCAAATTAGAAGCAATTTATGGGATTTGTAATTCCACAATCTATTCTCTCGTTAGTTCTGTGTCTTTAGTGATATTAATGAGTCGCAAGGGGTACATTGGTGTTACTTAAATGATTGTGGCCGTCTGTCGTTACTATTCAATAAACCTTATTGAGTAAGAAGTGTTGACGGCATATTATAAAAGTTCCTAATATATTAAATGGTTGGTATTATTCAAATTAAGTTATATTAGATGTTTAAAGCCATAATTGTTGTCATATATCTTCTGATAAAGCAAGGTTGATGGGCTCGTTATTACAAATATTGGTTTTGAAAAGGGAAAATTGTTTACAAATTCAAACTTGCATTACTTGATGAGAATCATACGGCACACAAACATCGAAAACATATACATAGGTACACATACGATTTTCAACAATAGACAAGACCTTGTGTCTTAATTATTTGTCAAAATCTGAAACTCGAATCTAGACATTTTTCATTAAGTTTAACAGAGTCTATGTATTTGATGGCATACAAAATTGTTTTCCATTTGTTTGATGTGTTTGAGCTTTTGGTTTTGCCATTTGATAAAGTACTTTCCGGTTTGAATTTTCCTCAAAGTTCGGTATTTTTGTAATTTTACTTTTTACAAAAATGATACTGTCATTTAAATGAATTGGTAACAATGAATAAATACAAAATATTTTTATCTCAATGATTGAAATAAAAGCCTACCCAATACACTGTAAAATATCAGTCTAGGTATAAAGTGGTAACTGAACGATCAGTAAGGGTTCACTTTACGTGAATCATGTGTGATGGTGTCTGAACTACCAGTCAGGTTTAAAGTAAAGCGAATGGTCTGTACAAATGAATGAAATACCATTCATGGTATATTTACGTGAACCGTGTGTGATGATGTCTGATCTGAGTCAGGGTTAAACTTACACGAATCGTGTGTGATGATGTGCGAACTACCAGTCAGGCTTAAATTTACGTGATTGGTGTAAACTCATCATAGATACCAGGATTAAAATTTTATAATTACGCCAGACGCGCGTTTCGTCTACAAAAGACTCATCAGTGACGCTCGAATCAAATAAAGTACGAAGTTGAAGAGCATTGAAGAACAAAAATTCCTAAAAGTTTTGCCAAATACAGCTAAGGTAATCTATTCCTGGTGTGCGATGATTTCAGAAATAATGGTCAAATTTACATGAATCATGTGTGATGATGTCTGAACTACCAGTTAGGGTTTAATTTATATGAATCATGTGTGATGATGTCTGAACTACCAGTTATGATTTAATTTATATGAATCATGTGTGATGATGTCTGAACTACAAGTTAGGGTTTGATTAACATGAATCATGTGTGATGATGTCTTAACTAGTAGTTAGGGTTTAATTAATATGAATCATGTGTGATGATGTCTGAACTACCAGTTGGGGTTTAATTTGCGTGTATCTTATGTTATGATGAAGAACTACAAGTTAGGGTTAAATTTGCGTGGATCGTATGTAATAATAAAGAACTACCAGTTTGGGTTTAATTTATATTAATCATGTGTGATGATGTCTGAACTCCCATATAGGGTTAAATTTACATGATTCATGTGTGATGATGTCTAAACTACCAGTTAGGGTTTAATTTACATGAATCATGTGTGATGATGTCTTAACTACCAGTTAGGGTTTAATTTACACGAATCATGTGTGATGATGTCTGAACTCCCAGTAAGGGAATCATGTATGATGATGTCTGATTACTACCAGTCAGGGTTAAATTTGCGTGGATCGTATGTAATGATGATGAACTACCAGTCAGGGTTTAATTAGTGCGCCTTTATCTCAAAGACATTATCAATGCTTTCTTTATGACATTATTTTAACTTTTATTTATAATGGCTTTAATATGACGAAGAATGCAATTTCTTAGTGAGGATTTGATTATTCAATTTACTTTGATAGATTATTTAACCCTTTATATTGAAGCTTTATTTCAATCTTTCAATTAATGTTTCGTGCTTGCGACATTAGATGCAATGTTATGCAGGAAGATCATATCGGAAAGGGAAGTGATTTGTTTTACCAGAAGTCTTTCTTAATATTGGGGGAAGACATATGTTTTAGACTGCGTTCATATGACTAGGTTGAATGAAGATTAATACAATTAAAAAAACTGATAACTTTGTTGCAAACTTTTTAAAAATATTTGTTTGCATTATCTAGGACATACAAATAAAAGTGCATATTTTTAAAGATGTCTATTAATCATTGTCATTACAAACACATCATTTACAAAGACGAAGCACATTGGTTAATCCAAGGAGATTGTTAATGACGTAATGTATGAAGGTACTCCATCAAAATGACTTGTATGTAAACAAAACGTCAAATTAAGAAAAATAACAAAACGCATAATTTTACACCTAAGACCTAAATTTGATTTACACTTATCACGATTTATAGCTATTTTTCACTGAAATCTATCATTTTCTTTTTATCCGGAAAGGTTGGGTTTGGTGTTATAATTTCCCTTTTCAGTTAAATAAGTGAAAAGTAGGGATCGATTCAGATTACAGTACAAGAAGGAATATTGGGAAGACTACATAAATATCGTTCCTCGTGGTGGCCTTGTCGTGAGACACATGATAGGACAAAGTGATGTCGAATAGTACGTGTAACATCAAAAGGATGCCATAACTAGTTTCCTGGATGATTTTTACGACGTTAATCTGATGTTGCTTTAGTGTATTCAACGTCCAAATAGTGTGTTTTGAGCTGATGAGATATGGATTTTAATATTGTGGTGCATCACATTATGTTTGGTATCTTGTAACTGCGTATTACTTCCACTGGGTCGGTACCACTGCCGGTGACTTCAAAAATGGTTTTGTTCGGGCATGGTTATACTTTCATATTGAGACCTGTAAAATTTAATAATACTATACTTTCGATGAAAATGTATTCCACGGTTTGCTTGTTTGTTCGTCCTCTGGTATATTTCTCTTCTAACTATAATAATTGAGAATTCCAGAGAAAAACTGCATAACAATTTTTTTTAAATGTCCGAAAGTGGGAAAAAGAGGCACACACATAAGAGAAATTATCTCGAGAATAAATTCTCCATAATTGTAAAAATATAAAAGCGCACATCAAAAGCAGGGAGTGGCTATTTTACAGTCTCCCCACAGCATGAGAAACATAGACAAGATTAGATGATGGTGTATTATTTGATGACACAAAAAGACTACGCGCACAATAAACGGCGCTTTCATTGCAGTTCTTCATATAAAAGTCACAGCGAGACCTCAACATGGACTTAAATAGTCGAAATAAAAAAATGATACAATTTTTCAGAAGATAAAAGCATTCCTTTCGTGCTTTTAATATTTTATAAGGTCTAAAATTTGATTTTGCCAGGTTTAATGAACTTTCCCGTTTTTTAATTTACCTAGGAGTTCGGTATATTTGATTTACTTTTATTTTTAATTATAAAAATAATGTGGGGCATGCAACAATGAGACTGCAACAAAATACTACAAATAATCAAAATACATCTATAGGGCGACGATCAGTTTTAAACAGGTGTCCAAGCAATATGTCAATCGTCTTTAGTCATTAGAAGGATATGAATGAATTAAAAACAGAAAGTATTAAATATCTTATATTACCACAAAATTGTCCAAATAATAAAAAAATCTAGTTGTTGTCTTATTCTATTTTTATATTTGAGCTAACATGAAGACAATCTTTGAAAAATACTTAAAAAAGTGACTAATACAAATACGTGTCATGCGTACTCAAAGTGTTCGTACATTTATCTAATGTTATTACAAGCAATAATGACAGCATTCCCAAAATCTTACTGATATTTATACTGCATTTGGGTTAACATCGATCCTATGACACATGCTCAATATGAACTTTGTTCAGATAACATCCTATGGGCCTTATCAAGCAAACCACCATTTACACCATCATACGAAAAGTTTCGTCTGCTTGATTGACATCTATCGATAATGTACACTCTTGTCCTCTGATGTCAAGGGTTCTATTGATCCATTTTCTTGAATATACTAAAATGACTCTTTTTAGACTAAAAGAAAGTATACAGGTTGTTTCTACAGAACATGAAGTGCAACCAGACCTATTTAAAACAAATACAAAGTTCATGTGTGCTTCAGCGAAGAATAATTGCGGTTTTGATTAATGTTAATTGAGTTAAGCTGCAAAAATATGTTCTTTGTTTTTGCTTAATTTGCTTTTTTGTTTACATACAGGGCAATTTGATTTATCACCTCTATATATAACGTAATCAAAAATCCCTATGGATTTTATAATGTGTTTGCTCTCTGTAAAAGGTGTCTTCTTTTTGAAAATGATAAACGGAAAATCTGCTAGCTTACACTTTTTTCATTTATCTTCAAATGTATAGTTCTTTAATTATCCCATGACAATACAGGCTAAAACATGTTCAATTGTCTCTGTAACATATATTAAACAGTAGATGAATGATTTACTTGAGAAGTATTAATTGAATCTTTGAACACTAAATCAAAAGCGGAATGTTCTGCACCAAAGGTTAACGCAAATGAGGAGAAAACACCAGTAAGTTTGAACATAAGCAGCCATTTTCACCTGAACCGATCTTAAAAGACTGAACAATAAACAAGTAGGTCGTGGTCAGATGAACAGTACATTTATACGTATTCACTGCAGTGAATTCAACATGCAGCGATTTCATCAATGTTCAGATACTTCGCCAACAGGGCCTATTGAGATCTGTTCAGTCTATTTTCAGAATGTTTATTACATGTAGCTGTGCAAAATGATAGTTACTGAACAGCATGGAAAGTAATTATACAGTAATTAATTGGCTGCCAGTGATATGTTTGAATATTATTGGATTAACAATCAGGATAATATATAAAAAACTGACTTTAACTCTTTTCATGTTCGGATCTAGATGATGTGAAAATAAAGATGAACGGTTCAGACTACAATTCACTATCAAGTGAGATATACGATATAAATGAACATTGGTTCTATACGTAACAATAGTTTTGCTTATCGATTTGTTTGTCTAGAGCAGAATATTCTTAAGAGTTTTAATGTTCTATTTCGACCCTAATGGATGGTGTATTATTATGGTTTCGAGGTATCAGATTGTAATAAGAAGGAACTGAATTCCTTCAATTTATCTATGTATTGCCCTATCACTTAGGACCCACTTTATGTTAGCACCTCTGAGCTATTTATCCTTAACATAACCTGCTAAATTAAAAACCAAAAATAACCAAATATATAACTACAAATGTATTGCTGCTTATACAAATTACACATATTTTCCTCAAAAAACCTACAAAACTGTCTAACCAAACTCTTAATTGCTCAGCCTACGTCGTTTTTGCATAGACCGGTTTATTTTCATTTTTTGTTTTCATAAAGTTTTCATAAAGTTTTTTGAACGAGGATAAAATGCATAAGTTGCTTACTTCTACGTCATTTGGTCTCTTTTGGAGAGTTGTCTCATTGGCAATCATACGACATCTTCTTATTTTCATCATCACATTAAGAGGAGTATTGTCCGGAGTTTCAAGAATTTTATGAATTTCTTATTTGAAGAATTAAAATTTTAAATGCAAATTTAAATGATCTCCCAAATTACAAAAAAAGACAATAATATAACTTCGAAAATCAATTTCTGTCTGAATTACGCCTCGCCCAATACAGTGATTGTGTGACCCATACAATCCCGTTTATCCCCTGTAAGTCACATTCTGTCATATCATTTGTTTTTGAAAAACGTATAATATGTTGACAGTTTTGATTTTAGTGTTTCCATGATCCAAAGGGTAGTTCTTTTAATGCTTTATAGTGTCCTGGAATAATGCACGTATGAACATTGTGACTTATTTGATTACTCTGAGTCAATATTGATTCAGAGGTACTAGTAAATAATTTTGACGTCCCACATCTGAAAATGAAGCGGGATTTTTCTGAAGAGCAAATTGATAAAGACATAGGGAATCATGATGACATCATACTGTATACAGTACAACACGCTTCATCATACTGTATACAGTACAACACACTTCATCATACTGTATACAGTACAACACGCTTCATCATACTGTATACAGTACAACACATTCTTCTTCATACTGTATACAGTACAACACGCTTCGTCATACTGTATACAGTACAACACACTTCGTCATACTGTATACAGTACAACACACTTCATCATACTGTATACAGTACAACACACTTCATCATACTGTATACAGTACAACACATTCTTCTTCATACTGTATACAGTACAACACGCTTCGTCATACTGTATACAGTACAACACACTTCATCATACTGTATACAGTACAACACACTTCGTCATACTGTATACAGTACAACACACTTCGTCATACTGTATACAGTACAACACACTTCGTCATACTGTATACAGTACAACACACTTCGTCATACTGTATACAGAACAACACACTTCGTCATACTGTATACAGTACAACACACTTCGTCATACTGTATACAGTACAACACACTTCGTCATACTGTATACAGTACAACACGCTTCATCAGACTGTATACAGTACAACACGCTTCTTCATGCTGTATACAGAACAACACACTTCGTCATGCTGTATACAGTACAACACACTTCGTCATACTGTATACAGTACAACACACTTCGTCATACTGTATACAGAACAACACACTTCGTCATACTGTATGCAGTACAACACAATTCGTCATGATTTTAATCAGATTGTATAAAGTATTTTAAAAATCCAATTACAGCTGCCACAGAAATATGACATAGCGATAATAATAAAACCACCCCTAAAAAAAAGATTGAAAAATAAAGAAAAAAGTTTCAAGAATTTTATGAATTTCTTATTTGAAGAATTAAAATTTTAAATACAAATTTAAATGACCTCCCAAATTACAAAAAAAGACAATAATATAACTTCGAAAATCAATTTCTGTCTGAATTAAGCCTCGCCCAATACAGTGATTGTGTGAACCATACAATCCCGTTTATCCCCTGTAAGTCACATTCTGTGAAAGAAAATCATATCATTTGTTTTTGAAAAACGTATAATATGTTGACAGTTTTGATTTTAGTGTTTCCATGATCCAAAGGGTAGTTCTTTTAATGCTTTATAGCGTCCTGGAATAATGCACGTATAAACATTGTGACTTATTTGATTACTCTGAGTCAATATTGATTCAGAGGTACTAGTAAATAATTTTGCATCCCATATCCGAAAATGAAGCGGGATTTTTCTGAAGAGCAAATTGATAAAGACATAGGGAATCATGATGACATCATACTGTATACAGTACAACACACTTCGTCATACTGTATACAGTACAACACACTTCATCATACTGTATACAGTACAACACACTTCATCATACTGTTTACAGTACAACACACTTCGTCATACTGTATACAGTACAACACGCTTCGTCATACTGTATACAGAACAACATACTTCATTATACTGTATACAGTACAACACACTTCATCATACTGTATACAGTACAACACGCTTCGTCATACTGTATACAGTACAACACACTTCGTCATACTGTATACAGTACAACACACTTCGTCATACTGTATACAGTACAACACACTTCATCATACTGTATACAGTACAACACACTTCATCATACTGTATACAGTACAACACGCTTCGTCATACTGTATACAGTACAACACACTTCGTCATACTGTTTACAGTACAACACACTTCATCATACTGTATACAGTACAACACACTTCGTCATGCTGTATACAGTACAACACATTCTTCTTCATACTGTATACAGTACAACACACTTCATCATACTGTATACAGTACAACACACTTCGTCATACTGTATACAGTACAACACACTTCATCATACTGTTTACAGTACAACACACTTCATCATACTGTATACAGTACAACACATTCTTCTTCATACTGTATACAGTACAACACGCTTCGTCATACTGTATACAGTACAACACACTTCGTCATACTGTATACAGTACAACACACTTCATCATACTGTATACAGTACAACACACTTCATCATACTGTATACAGTACAACACACTTCGTCATACTGTATACAGAACAACACACTTCGTCATACTGTATACAGTACAACACACTTCGTCATACTGTATACAGTACAACACACTTCATCATACTGTATACAGTACAACACACTTCATCATACTGTATACAGTACAACACATTCTTGTTCATACTGTATACAGTACAAAACGCTTCGTCATACTGTATACAGTACAACACACTTCGTCATACTGTATACAGTACAACACACTTCGTCATACTGTATACAGTACAACACGCTTCTTCATGCTGTATACAGAACAACACACTTCGTCATGCTGTATACAGTACAACACACTTCGTCATACTGTATACAGTACAACACACTTCGTCATACTGTATACAGAACAACACACTTCGTCATACTGTATGCAGTACAACACAATTCGTCATACTGTATGCAGTACAATACACTTCGTCATACTGTGTACAGTACAACACACTTCGTCATACTGTGTACAGTACAACACACTTCGTCATACTGTATATACTGTATACAGAACAACACACTTCGTCATACTGTATGCAGTACAACACAATTCGTCATACTGTATGCAGTACAATACACTTCGTCATACTGTGTACAGTACAACACACTTCGTCATACTGTGTACAGTACAACACACTTCGTCATACTGTATACAGTACAACACACTTCGTCATACTGTATACAGTACAACACACTTCATCATACTGTATACAGTACAACACACTTCATCATACTCGTTGTATACATTAATCTACAAACAATAAAAAAGTATGCAACACGTTTTATCTTGTAATCCACTTTTCCGCTAATCCAAATATAATTTGAAAATTCCTGAAATTATCACGACGAAAGAATTAATAAACGTTAAATTTTCATTTGTCCAACATTCAAAAATGATTTGTAGGGATCATTTAATAAATTATTTTGCTAAGAAATTGTACAAATGCTGTCAATCGCCTTAACACAATCATTATAGATCTAGCTTTGATATACTTACAGTTACTGATGATTTTAATCAGATTGTATAAAGTATTATAAAAACCCAATTACAGCTGCCAGAGAAATATGACATAGCGATAATAATAAAACCACCCCCTGAAAAAAAGATTAAAAAATAAAGAAAAAAGGATAGAAATCAAAACAACTAAGGAACCTTTTTTTATTCAATTTATATTCTTCCGACCAATTACTATTACTATATATATTGCACACACTCGATTCTATACAACTGCAGTTAGGTTTGTGGTCATCGAATTCAGCTATGATGTTCGTCCAGTGGATACTACTTAATTATGTGTTAAATCGATATTTTTATCTTATTGATTATGTGCAATTATATAACATCAAGTATGAACTATATAGCTCGTCAAGTATTCAAGTATTCAAACATCCTTGATTTTCTATTCAAGTATTCAAACATCCTTGATTTTCTATTCAAGTATTCAAACATCCTTGGTTTTCAAAAGAGAGGCGAACGATACAAAAGACATATTCAAACTCATAAGTCGAAAACAAACGGATTATACCATGGCAAAACGAAAAACAATGAAAAGACAAACAACAGTTCACAAAAGACAACATAGAAAAATAAAGACTGAGCAACACGACTGTTTGGGCTTAAAGCATTCCAGATAAAGGTATTCCAGAATGCACTTCGGGCGCACCTTATTACAAGTATTCAAGTATTCAAACATCAGGCAAAGTTGACCTTAGATGGATTTGGCTATTTGTTTTAGGTATTTTCGTCATATAGCTCTTCAACTGTTTCGGTACTTATACATCCCTCGGATTTCAAATGTTTGGCTTTGAGCGTTCCTGATGAAGGTAAATCCAGAAAAGCGCTTCGGACGCATGAAATTATTTAACGTGTTGTTTTCAATTTGTTATTACTAAAGTGTTATTTTCATTCATTTTATTGTGAATATGTTTTATTATTTTTTAACCTTTATTGAACAATCAGCTGTATAACAACATACTAAGCTTACAGTGAATATGTTTTGCATCATTTCGAAAGCAGAATTCGTACTAAGTTAGCCTCTCATTTCTCCTTTGCTGTCGTCCTGAACATGTATGAAATATTTGTCACTGGACGTTAAGCAACCATCAACCAATCAATCAATCTCTTTTGTCACGAAATATAGTCTGATGATGGTCCTTCCAGATCCGATTTGAAAAAAAAACTAAAGATTGTCAGGATCGATTACCCCTTAAGAATTTTCTTAGAAGGTGATGAAATTTCAACAATAGCTACTAACTATTGTATGTATATATTCAGGACGATTGCGCTTTTAGGTAAATACTACTATGTTTTGTCAGTTTTATAACATCATCTTCGTATATATTACCATCTTATATTAGTACCGTTGTGCAAATCTGATAACAATAAAATCGTGTTGACAAATATTTCGGCTTAACAAATAGCCTTCGTCAGTGTCAATAATCTTTACAATAATTTTTACAATACTGTTAGTTTTGTAAAAATTATTGACACTGACGAAGCTATTTGTTAAGCCGTTAAGAATTACTATGTTGTAATGAGTTTTGTCGTTGTCCTACAGATGTGTTGTCAGTTTTGGAGTTATCCTGTAAATGTTATGAGTTTAATAGTTATCCTATAGATGTTTTTGACAGTTTTGGAGTTAACCTATACATGTTTTGTCAGTTTGTGAGTTATCCTAATATGTATTTTGTCAGTTTTGGAGTTAACCTGTAGATGTCATGAGTTTTGGATTTATCCTATATATGTTTTGTCAGTTTTGGAGCTATCATATATATGTTTTATGACTATTTATAATGTTAAGTTGCTATTTCATTGAATTCAGAATTTACACTTGATCATTGTTGTAGCTGTTAATTGTCTTATTTTCACAGTGCTTTGTACTTATAATGACTTTCACTATAATCATTAACTGAAACATTGCGTATGGTTTAGACATGGATTTCGTTAATCGTACCAGGTCACTGTTATCAATATGTAAGAAACATTTGGAATCAAAGTACATTTGTAATTCATTTTAAAATCATGTGCAAAACAGTGTAGACGAGACCATTGATTGGCGCGCTAAAATATCCCATTGACTGGGTCAGATTAGGTGAACGTTCGTCTGTAACGCCCACAACTCACGACGTATTTATTATAACATTTAAACTGTGGGGTTGCCCAAGGGTCTCAGTATATATACGAACTACAGTGCACAGTATATTATATACATATTGTATTTGCGATCATAAAATGTACGAAGTCGTCCATTACTATGTAAATTGGGTCGATTAAAAAAAAAGCTGAATATGTTTCTGGTGCCAAGGGTTTTTCACAAGTATAGTAGTTAGCAGAAAAGTTCACCAAACTATACATTTTACCTATTCATAAACGTAAATGCAAATTTCACAAGGCTTGATCCAAACAGCCTTTTTACTGTCTAATAACTTGCAAGTACGAAAAAGACAGGAAAGAAGTATATTTTGTCTATATGTTTTGTGTTTGCACACTTTTTAAAGTTGATCATGCATTCGTTCTAAAAGAAAATTTTGACCAGATAAAAGTTAAAAGATGACATAATTGGACAACCGCAATTGTTAAATCGCTTTGACGTCCGAAAAAAAGATAATAATCAACACATCCGTTGTAACTTTTAAAGCCAGTTAAATCCTTTTTTGCTGAAAGAACGTGTGATATCATAAAAATTGATTATCAAAACATAACAAAAACACAAGTAAAGAACGTTTAAGTATTCAATATAAATCAAAACACAAAGGTTATTCCTGATTAGTTTTTCGAATTATTTTATTTAGGTACTGAGACCCTTTGGCAACCTCACAGTTTAAATGTCTATAAAAAATACGTCGTGAGTTGTGGGCGTTACAGACGAACGTTCACCTAATCTGACCCAGTCAATGGGATATTTTAGCGCGCCAATCAATGGTCTCGTCTACACTGTTTTGCACATGATTCTATTTAATAAGCTTTGCATGTGTTTGAACTCGTTATTGCAATGTTATTAAGGAAAGCGACTAACTACAGACAACATCATGATTTGATTGACAGTTATCGTCACAGATGTCCAGATCTGTGTTTATTTTTGCCCCTAAAACTTTGGAACTGATGAAGTTTATTCCAGAAGCATGTGTTATAGGCATGGAAATTCTAAGATTTTTTGTTGATTTGTTTCACTTGTCGCCCTCCTTTCCTCGTTATGGTATCATTAAAAGCGATTTATCACAAGATTTTTACTTCCCAAGAACAATACGACGGGTGGCATAAGTGGAGAAGGAAAGGCAATCTGTGAATTAGAGTTCACCTTTTGCTTTTGTTTGATATCACGTTGTCCGGAGCGCTTTTCGGTATTTACCTTCATCAGGAACGCTCAAAGGCGAATATTTGAAAGCCAAAGGATGTATAAGAAACAAAACAGTTGAAGAGCTATATGACTAAAAGGAACTTATAAAATCCCATCTTAGGCCAATTTTGCCTGAGAGAGCTTTAACCTTAGTATCTTTATAACTTCTAATTTTATAAAGTTTAACGGACAATTTTAGAAAGGTTTGTTAAATATCATGTCATTACCGAAGTACTGACTACTGTGCTGATGATACCCTCGGGAACTGAAAGTACACCACGAGCGGAATCGACCCAGTGATGTAAAAAATGAAATCAACACTTTATAAATTCCACGCGTCTGTAGCGCTTTTCTGGATTTACCTTCACCAGGGATGCTCAAAGCCAAATATTTGAAAGCCAAATATGTATAAGAACCGAAATAGTTGGAAAGCAATATGACCAAAACCATCTAAATTAAATACAGCTGCTGCAAAACCTTAGGGAGAGTGGCAGTGTTATTATCGCTGCCAAAGCCTAAAGTTAGCAGCCTAGAGTTATCAATTCATCGTTGATGGATGTAAAGTTATTTTAGTAAATAAGAAATACTAATCAATAGCAACGACAAAAATGAAAATACTCCTTCCGGAAGTTGTAAAAGCGACTAAAATTAGACAATGTAAGAAATCCATAGGGACAATACAATCTCGGGAAACGGATAACAGGCATAGACCAAATACGAAAATTATGATCAAAGCAGCGGACACATGTAAACAAACAACATCACTGATACATACTAGTACAAATGAATAAAACTATGATCAAATAATGGGTAAGTGTTGAAAAAAGATAACACTGAAAATCGACAAAAACAAACACATGAAGTTATGACCAAACAACGGAAAAGTGTTCAAAAACAACATCGCTAAACAAAATTTAAATAAAAAAAATAAACTATGATCAAAACAACGGACACATGTAAGAAAAAAACAACAGTAAAAACAGACCACGGAAAATTATACACAAATTATGCCAAAAACAACGCATAAACCGAGAAAAAGACACAATCTATGATAAAAAGAACACGCGTTGTAGAAACAACTACACTGTTAGCAGACACGGACAAATACATATATGTGTATAGTCAATACAACGGAAAGATGTTAACGAACAACAACATAAAAAATCCAGACCAGGACCAATTCTTAAAATATGACCAAACAACGGACATGTACAAACAAATAATACTGACAGCAGACCAGGGCCAATTCACAAACTATGATCAACAAATGGACACGTGTACACAAATAATACTGACAGCAGACCAGGAACAATTCATGAGCAATGACCAAACAACGGACACGTGTAAACAAATAATACTGACAGAAGACCAGGGCCATTTCATAAACTATGATCAAACAACGGACACGTGTAAACAAAAAATACTGACAGCAGACTAGGACCAATTCATAAATTATGATCAACAAATGGACACGTGTACACAAATAATATTGACAGCAGACCAGGACCAATTTTATAAACTATGACCAAAAAACGGACACGTGTAAACAAATGATACTGACAGCAGACCAGAACCAATTCATAAACTATGACCAATCAACGGACATGTGGAAACAAATGATACTGACAGCAGACCAGGAACAATTCATGAGCTATGACCAAACAACGGACATGCGTAAACAAATG
This sequence comes from Mytilus californianus, assembly GCF_021869535.1. Taxonomy (NCBI): domain Eukaryota; kingdom Metazoa; phylum Mollusca; class Bivalvia; order Mytilida; family Mytilidae; genus Mytilus; species Mytilus californianus. The sequence continues at coordinate 20,476,548 of NW_026262679.1, read as the reverse complement.
ATACTGACAGCAGACCAGAACCAATTCATAAACTATGACCAATCAACGGACATGTGGAAACAAATGATACTGACAGCAGACCAGGAACAATTCATGAGCTATGACCAAACAACGGACATGTGTAAACAAATAATACAGAGCAGACCAGGAACAATTCATGAGCTATGATCAAACAACGGTCATGTGTAAACAAATAATACTGACAGCAGACCAGGACCAATTCATCAACTATGATCAAACAACGGACATGTATAAAAAAATAATACTGACAGCAAACCAGGAACAATTCATGAGCAATGATCAAACAACGGACACGTGTAAACAAAAAATACTGACAGCAGACCAGGACCAATTCATAAACTATGATCAACAAATGGACACGTGTACACAAATAATATTGACAGCAGACCAGGACCAATTTTATAAACTATGACCCAAAAAAGGGCACGTGTAAACAAATGATACTGACAGCAGACCAGGAACAATTCATGAGCTATGACCAAACAACGGACATGTGTAAACAAATAATACTGACAGCAGATCAGGACCAATTCATAAACTATGACCAAACAACGGACATGTGTGAATCAATGATACTGACAGCAGACCAGGAACAATTCATGAGCTATGACCAAACAACGGACATGTGTAAACAAATATCACTGACAGCAGACCAGGCACAATTCATCAACTATGATCAAACAACGGACATGTGTAAACAAATAATACTGACAGCAGTCCAGGACCAATTCATCAACTACGATCAAACAACGGACATGTGTAAACAAATATTACTGACAGCAGACCAGGCACAATTCATCAACTATGATCAAACAACGGACATGTGTAAACAAATAATACTGACAGCAGACCAGGCACAATTCATCAACTATGATCAAACAACGGACATGTGTAAACAAATATTACTGACAGCAGACCAGGCACAATTCATCAACTATGATCAAACAACGGACATGTGTAAACAAATAATACTGACAGCAGTCCAGGACCAATTCATCAACTACGATCAAACAACGGACATGTGTAAACAAATAGTACTGACAGCAGACCAGGCACAATTCATCAACTATGATCAAACAACGGACATGTGTAAACAAATAATACTGACAGCAGACCAGGACTAATTCATAAACTATGGTCAAGCAAAAGACACGTGTAAACAAACAATACTGATACTAGACCAGGACCAATTCATAAACTATGATCAAACAGCGGACATGTGTAAACATCTAATACTGACAACAGACCAGGACCAATTCATAAACTATGATCAAACAGCGGACATGTGTAAACAAAAAATACTGACAACAGACCAGGACCAATTCATAAACTATGACCAAACAGCGGACATGTGTAAACAAATGATACTGACAACAGACCAGGACCAATTCATAAACTATAATCAAACAGCGGACATGTGTAAACAAAAAATACTGACAACAGACCAGGACCAATTCATAAACTATGACCAAACAACGGACATGTGTAAACAAATGATACTGACAACAGACCAGGACCAATTCATAAAATATGATCAAACAGCGGACATGTGTAAACAAAAAATACTGACAAAAGACCAGGACCAATTCATAAACTATGACCAAACAGCGGATATGTGTAAACAAATGATACTGACAACAGACCAGGACCAATTCATAAACTATGATCAAACAGCGGACATGTGCAAATATCTAATACTGACAACAGACCAGGACCAATTCATGAACTATGATCAAACAGCGGACATGTGTAAACAAAAAATACTGACAACAGACCAGGACCAATTCATAAACTATGATCGAACAGCGGACATGTGTAAACAAAAAATACTGACAACAGACCAGGACCAATTCATAAACTATGATCAAACAGCGGACATGTGTAAACAAAAAATACTGACAACAGACCAGGACCAATTCATAAACTATGACCAAACAGCGGACATGTGTAAACAAATGATACTGACAACAGACCAGGACCAATTCATAAACTATGACCAATCAACGGACATGTGGAAACAAAAAATACTGACAACAGACCAGGACCAATTCATAAACTATGATCAAACAGCGGACATGTGTAAACATCTAATACTGACAACAGACCAGGACCAATTCATAAACTATGATCAAACAGCGGACATGTGTAAACAAAAAATACTGACAACAGACCAGGACCAATTCATAAACTATGACCAAACAGCGGACATGTGTAAACAAATGATACTGACAACAGACCAGGACCAATTCATAAACTATGACCAAACAGCGGACATGTGTAAACAAATAATACTGACAGCAGACCAGCCAATTCATGAACTATGACCAAACAACGGACAGGTGCAAACAAATAATACTGACAGCAGACCAGGTCCAATTCATAAACTATGATCAAACAACGGACATGTGTAAACAAATAATACTGACAGAAGACCAGAACCAATTCATCAACTATGATCAAACAACGAACACGTGTAAACAAATAATACAGAGCAGACCAGGAACAATTCATGAGCTATGATCAAACAACGGTCATGTGTAAACAAATAATACTGACAGCAGACCAGGACCAATTCATAAACTATGATCAAACAACGGACACAGGTAAACAATTAATAATGACATCATACTATAGTGCCTAGCAAGATTTTGTGAGGTAGACGAATTCGGCCTTAAAATGATCAAATTGACTTTTTATGCACAAAAATAGGCAGATCGGTCATATTTTGACTTATTAACTCACTGCTTTCATTTGGATTAAATTGGACTGATAACAGCTTAATTAGACTGAAAAATGCCATTTTCTGTTAAAACACATAAGCGTTTTACCTTGCGTAGACGTGCGTAAAATATATTTCAATGTTTTTAGTACAAAATTAGGACAGAAAATTGAAGACAAACCATAACTATGATTGTTAATCCACAAACAAGAGTAATCTTATAATTTCGTAATGACTTTTTAACTGCAGATCTAGAGTTACCATCCTTGTCTTCATAAACAATAATTATTGTTATATAATAAAATTTCATGTGCTTACAGAATACACATGGACAAATTTGAATAGGTAAACAATTAAAGATGAAGCAATAATAACTTCATCCAATCGAATTGCGTGATTTAATAACAATGACCAGTCCATATCAAATTGGGAGTAAGGGTAAATTTGGTAGGTAGAAAATGAAATCTTTTTTAATACAATTTCTTGTTAATGCTACAAAACATTCACCACCCAAAATGTTTGTTAGAAGTTCAAACACCTTTATGTCTGTATTGGCATCGTTTTATGATCTCTCATTAGTGTATTTAATGCAATAGAAAGTTTGGGCTTCAAAAGTCAACAAAATTATTGACTTTCTACAGAAAGTTAACCTTCTTAAAGCGTTGATTTATTAACATATGATGATGGATACATAGCAAAATTGTTTTTTGAAAATATTGCAAAAAAAAATCATTCTGATTTATTCAGCGGTATTGTCATGATGTGCGTTAAAGTGAACCATGGTATAGCAAACATCGAATTTCCTAACAAAATCGTATCACACACTTTTTTTATAGGACAAATAACTAATATATTATGATACAAGGGATACGTGTAAACCAAAAAAACAATACTGAAAAAGTGTATAGCTTAGACAACATACATTAATCTTAAAAACAGGTAATGTTAACTCTTTCTTTGCCATTTATCTTAGTACGCTTATATCTTTGTGTTATCTTACCCTAAACGTTTGAATTATACAATTAATAAATGATAAAAAAAATTAAAATTAAGTAAATCAACAGCAGAATGTTATTTATCGATTTACTTCTGATGGGTTTTTTTGTTTTTTGTTTGTTTTTATTTTATTACTTCAGACAATGTTACATTTGTCTTTCTTGAATTAATTATATACATTTGCATCTATAGTGTGCTTAGCTCATTTCTTATTGAAGGTTTTATGTATATAAAAATGTTTTCACTTTTTTCGTTAACTTCCTCAGATATCAGATAAGCTGGCAAGTTTATGACACAAAAATTACTTTATTATACTTTGTGAATATTAATTATTGAATTATATTCAGCAATGTGCCAGACAAGTCGGAAACACTGTGCGAGGACTGTAAATTATTACAATGTTGTGAATACATGAAAATAAACTGTCTAGACAAAACAAATAACAAAATTATCTTTTGAAAGATTTTCTTATTTCAGTTTGATACAAACATTGACTTGTGATCGGTATTTAATGTTTGTTGTCATTTTGTTAGTTTTTTTACACATTATATAGATATTAGTATCGATGTACTCTGTGAAAAACCTTATCAGTTGATTTTTACAGTTTATTCAAATGTTGAACTGTTGCATCACTATCTCAGGATAGAAGAAGGGTTGAGCTCACACACATGTTTAATCCCACCAATTCTTTATCTGTATGTTACAATCCACTGTTAAAAGGTACTAGCTTACTAAATTAGGACATTTAATGTTCTCTTTTGATTTTGTTTCACATCTTCTATCACTAGACCTTTTAAATACATATGTAACTATATGATATGCATGGGTTCAGCTCATTGTCGAAGGCCACTCGGTCTCATGTAGTTGCTAGCATTTCTTGTCCTTTGGTCTTCGGTGGATAGTTGTCTCAATGGCAATCCTACTACATCTAATGTTTATTGGCTGACGTCCAAGTATGTGGCACGTCAAACGTTTCAATATTAAAGAAAAAAATATTGATTAAAAAAACAAATTGATGTTCAAAACTTACAAATATATATGCAATATTTTTCTATATATATTCAAAAAAATAAAAAATTATGTTCAAAACTTTCAAATATACTTTCAGTAACTGCGAGTACTCTCAAATCGAACTTTCGTGTTAATTTGACCTGTTGATAAAATTCGTAATGTATTTTTGTTATTTAATGTTTACCTATTTTGTGTTACTCGTCTCACTATTTTTAATATATACCACCTTCGATAAGTATTTAGTATTACGATAAATTTTCACTTCTGTTCTCGTACTATGAACATAAAAAAATAAAATAAAAAAATATTTCCGTACTCCATGTACTCCTTACAACAAAATTATTCTTATTTACCTGTGTACGTTATTTTATTTAACGGCATTTTATCCAAGGTTATAGTTGTCTTTCTGATATTGTTTTACATCTCACCCCCTTTATTTTTATTAATTTTGTATTTACATTGTGTCATAGATCAAATTTATTCGTACAGTGTATGTTTACTTGTTTTTAGTATGTCTTTTGATTGAGTTAAGCCATTTCAATTGATATTTTATCGAGTGTCTTTCTATGTTGTGATGTTACACTATTATTTCAGGTTAGGGTGAAGGTTGGCGCCTGTTAAAACGTTTAAACCCGCTGCATTTGTTTGCACCTGTCCTAAGTCAGGAACCTGTTGTTTGTTGATGTGGTTCATAAGTGTTTCTCGTTTCTCGTTTTTTATATAGACTAGACCGTTGGTTTTCCTGTTTGAATGGTTTTACACTAGTCATTTTGGGGCCCTTTATAGCTTGCTGTTCGATGTGAGCCAAGGCTCCGTGTTGAGGGCCGTACTTTGACCTATAATAGTTTACTTTTACAAATTGTGACTTGGATGGAGAGTTGTCTCATTGGCACTCATACCACATCTTCTTGCATCTATGAAATATTCAAAAAATTAAAATATTTGTCCGAGTTATCTTCGGGCCGAGTTGTGCTGCATTGGTTAAATAGCAACAGCCAATGAAATCCGTTATTACAAATATTACCCAGAATGCAATATTATTGAATATATATATATATTTTTACCACATCTATGATAGATAAATAAAATATTGCACATAAATTTTTGTGTTTTGAATATATATAAAATAATATTGCATATACATTTGAAAGTTTTGAACATAAATTATTATTTTTTTGGATATGATCATATAGAAAAATATTGCATATATATTTGTAAGTTTTGAATTTAGATGGAAAAATATTGCATACATGTATATATTTGTAAGTTTTGAATATAAATAGAAAAATATTGCATATATATTTGTAAGTTTTGAACATAAATTATTTTTTTGATTATACATGTTTATAGAAAATCGTAGTAATAGACAGTCCCGACCTAAAACTATAGCATGTGTATCGGTATTGTTATCTTCAAATGTTGGTAAAAGACCAGACATAAATTACTAGACATTCAGAAACTATATATATGTATCTCTATTTTAATCTTCAGGTGTTAATAAATTACCAGACAAAAGCATTATTCCTTGCAGGAGTAACTAAATTCCTAGGCATGCGGAAACTAAAACTCTATCAGTATTGTTTACTTAATTATCATATATTCGGCAATTATATATCGATATGTCAGTATTGTTCCTTCCAAAAGAGGTAAAATTCCTAGACTTTCTGAAACAATATATATATTTTTCTTCTAAGTATTTTTTACATCTAAAACTAATTTGATGTACCTTTGAACAGCTCTTATTTTAGTATGTTTAAGTTTTGCTCCATTCAGAAGTAGCTAAATTACCAGACATTCGGAAATTGCAAACGTATCACATGTAAACATTGCAAAGACTTATGTCTAAATCGTAAAAACGTTTGTTTATGTAGGCCTTAAAGTCAAATCAGTTGATCTAGTTCTTTCTTTTCTTGTTTCAAAGTTTCAACTGGCAAGTAAAATGTTAAGTATATACAAGTTGATGTTGTTGCAAAACATAAAAAAAAAATAAAGGCAGAGCATGAAAACGGTTGATTGGAAACTGTGCAATAGTAGATGTCATCCAAAATTTACAATGTAGTTTGTGAAAATAAATGATTTGTATTAGAGTATTGTGCTTAACATTTTAATATTTATGTTTATAAAGATGTTTAAATATGATTTTATAGAATAAGTTTAACTTACATTGTCTCATCATTCTAGTTATTATGTATAATCCCTGACATTTTTTCTAAAGAGTATGCATAATTCCTGAAAATTTTAGTGATTATGTCACTAAACAGGCCAATGATTACACATAATTCCTAAAAGTTTCAGGGATTATATATTATCCCTAATTATACACATTTACTGTAACATATATATGTGTCATTGATCCCATATACAAGCTATCATCTATACATGGCTTATTATTTGTTTTTCCCTTTTGTGGAATTATTTTTGCCCGTCTTTCGTTTTGCTGTTTTTAGAATTTTAGGTACTACTATGCTAATACGTGTTTAGTTACATAATGTCACATTTATAAAACTATTCTCTTTCTTTTTGGTGGAACTAATAACAAGCGAAAATAAAGATTTTTAAAGAATGAACAAGGACTGATGATTTCTTTTACGACACAACGTATTTTTCATGATACATTATGTCGTCCCACTCAATAAAACAGTATAATGACCTATCAATTTGTTTATTGATTTATTAATTACCGAAACCTATTTTATTCAACTGTTTCCGTTTCAAAAATTTAATGACGCCATTATGAATATGAAAATAGGCAAAGGTCGGCGTACTAATATCAGAATTATAATTATAGCAAAAAATTATAGAAACTTGGATTTGTCATCTTAGGCTTATTTAGTACTCACGAAACAGGTTCCAATAGGTTTTATTATTACAAATGTATGTTTTCTGTTGTCAATCAGTCTGATTAAAACCAGCTCTACTATCCACTTGCGTTTACAAACGCAAGTGGATAGTGGGGGCTGGTTTTAATCAGACTGGTTGTCAATTGTCGTGGTTTCTTTCTGATCGAAGGGTCTACGATACAGTAACAGGGGAGGCAATGACGTCGACGTCGCTAACGTAAAATGTTATTTTTCGCGACGTCAAACTGACATATTGGGAAAAGATGCATTTTTACGACTGATTTTAATCGTTAACTTGAAAACGAGTACATAGGTTCCTCTTTTTTTATATTGGTTTGATTATTTATGAAAATTATTTGTTCCAATTTTTTATGAACTGTTAAAAAATCACCAATGATAAATTTTTTTATTCGATAAATATATAATAGTAAAACAAATCTGTTTTTTTTTCCTAAAATTGCTCAAATGAGTGCCTATTTGATATGTACTTTCCTCAGAAAAATCTATCGAATCTTATTTTGAACTTTATGAATGGGTGTAAATGTTAAATTAGAAAGTAAAGAGCATGTCAATCTAAAGTTACGCGAGTTGTGGCATGCTATAGTAATGCATCCTAGTATTTGAAATTTGAAAATTTTGTTGCTGAAATATAAAATATATCATGCAAAAATAAAATGAGCAATAAAAACCGGAAGTCGAAGAAAAGCAGACAAACCCCATGGCAAAAAGAGATGAAAAAAGAATGACTTTGGACAAGCACATGAAGAATGTGGATGTATCAAACATGTTTGTTAGCGCTCATCCCTCTTCCTATTCTGGTACAGTGGTGTAACAGCACAACATAAGAACAAAACATCAGTTGGAAATCGCCTCATTCAGAAAGACCGGTAGTCCACATAACACCACACAGAAAAGGGAACAACACGAACTACACAAAAAACGAGTGTAAACACTGGTGCTTCGGAACGTAAGCAGTTCTTGTTCTGCTAGTGGCTGCCTTCACGTTGCTGATAGCAAGTCAAACTCCGGTGATAAGTTCCATTATGTAAAGTCACAAACGACGGCTGAAAAAAAGAACAGGATTATGGATACGATAAGTTGAATATCTGCAAGGTAACCGGTGACACAGATTTACCATACTCTTCAACCCATGCAACTATTGTTGTGTTCGTTAGTCGCATTTGGCAAATAAAGTTTTGAAATTTTGGTTCTGATTGCACTTCAACATCAATCTTGATTAGGTCTTCCAACTGTTTTGATTTGAGCGTCACGAATGAGTCTCATGTCTCGTGTAGACATTTGAGCGTCACTAACGAGTCTCATGTAGACATTTGAGCGTCACTAATGAGTCTCATGTAGACATTTGAGCGTCACTAACGAGTCTCATGTAGACGTTTGAGCGTCACTAATGAGTCTCATGTAGACGGACGTTTGAGCGTCAATAATGAGTCTCATGGAGACATTTGAGCGTCACTAATGAGTCTCATGGAGACATTTGAGCGTCACTAATGAGTCTCATGGAGACATTTGAGCGTCACTAATGAGTCTCATGGAGACATTTGAGCGTCACTCATGAGTCTCATGTAGACGAAACGCGCGTCTGAAGTACACCGTTATTACCTTCGGTATATTTAATGAGTTTTTTTTTTTAATTTAAAAAACAAATGACTTCAATTTTCCATTTAAAACCCCTTGGTCAATATTTTCCTTGTTAGCAGTTATTACTGTAACTATATTTCAAATAAATTATGAAATTTTAATAACGATAAACAGGGGATTACTGTGTCACAGATGACCACATTTTGTACTATTTGTCATAGACACCATTCCGTCATCAATTCTTCGTTCATTGTAGTTGCAAGAAGACACACAACGGTTGCCACTAGTGTACGAGCTGCTTGCCCTTCCGGAGCACTTTGGGTTACCATCAGGTTATTTGTAGGGTTCAATACGAACATGTAAAGTTTTCTGTTTAGTGGTTTTGTTTGCCTTTTCCTTTTCCTTTTCCATTTTCTCTTTTGCTTTTTGAAATGTCCGTCGACATATATATGTCTATTTACCCTATTATTATGTTGCTGGTCATGTTAACCGTTCAAAAATCACTAAATGTATAGGAATTAAAATTTTTAAAAATATCTAATAAACAGAGATTAAAAACAATTTTCGTTCTAATACCTGCGTTTATTAGTATGTGTATAATTCAACTCATCATAGATACCAGGATTGAAATTTTCTACGCCAAGCGCTCGTTTCGTCTACAAAAGACAGCATCAGTGACGCTCGAATTAAAAAAGTTAAAAAGGACAAATGAAGTACGAAGTTGAAGAGCATCGAGGACCCAAAATTCCTAAAAGTTTTGCCAAATACAACTATTAAAGGTAATTTATTTCTGAGGTAAAAAAGCCTTAATATTTCGAAAATTCTAAAGTTTTGTAAACAATTACATGTAATTTATAATTATGACCATATCAATGATAATTCATGTTAACACAGAAGTGCCGAATACTGTGCTGGTGATACCCTCTGGGGGAAAAATTCCACCAGCAGTGGCATCGACCCAGTGGTTGTAAATAAATTCATCATAGATACCAGGATTGAAATTTTCTACGCCAGTCGCGCGTTTTGTCTACCCAAAGACTCATCAGTGACGCTCGAATAAAAAACATAAAAAATGACAAATAAAGTACGAACTCGTTTGTTGTTTTTGTTAATTGTTAACAAGAGCGTACGATGATGTATGTGGATTTTATTTAGTCTTTATCTTTATATCTTTATTCTCATAACCATTGCAGATACATAGGTACAGAGAGAGTGCAAAATATGTACATGAATATGCATCTATTTACAAAACATTTATATACAATACAGTGGTTTCAAAATAATATACCTTTTAGCCAGGAGGTCTTTTGTTATTTTCCTATAATTTTTTTACTTAATGCATTTCTACATAAGGAAATGCCTGTACCAAGTCAGGAATATGACAGTTGTTTTCCATTCGTTTGATGTGTTTGAGCTTTTGATTTGGCCATTTTAGAAAGGACTTTCCGTTTTGAATTTCCCTTGGAGTTCGGTATTTTTGTTATTTTACTTTTTACACTTCAGCAAAATATTGAACAATTTTTTTGGCTATTGCAATATCTATGTAATTTTTATAATTAGTTGGCATATATGTAACTGCCTCTCTATAACCACAGCTACATATACCCATATTATTATAATTTTGTCGATATATTAGTGCTATTTAAGCGTTTCTTAATCATATTGAATGGTAATGAGAAAAAGTTGATCGTGATTATTTCAGTAAATCTTTATCAAATTCATTATATGCTGCATGCGATCAAACGCGGTTTTATCATGAGGTTAATATCAAACGCAGATAAAAATTTAAGACGGTATAATAGCTTATAACAAGGTATTTTGTAATAAAAGGTGTAACTTCAGTTGCATGCACGTGCTCAACAGATTCATACACATAACTAAGTGAATATGATTAAGCGTCGGACAGCTATATTTCAAGTGAACCATAGAACTTATGGCATGAGGATCTTCGGAATAATGACGTATACTAATACTACGTTAAAGGATTAATTTATGAAATCGTTTCAGATAGTGGAATTGATTCCTGTAGTTCTGTGGTTATTATCACCTTTGTCCAATAATATGGCATATTTAGATTGAGGAAGCTTAGTTAGTCAATCACTATCTCACAAGGTTGACAAATAAAGAAGTGATTATATTGGTTTTGTAATGGGAACCAACTTTCTTATCTTCCTGTTATATTTATCATCGGGTAAGTTTTTTTTAACATTTTATTGTTGTTTTTTTTTTTATCTCATTTCATTTTATATTTTCTTTTTCTTTTTCACGCTATTGAGTTTATTTCTAGTTTGTACAAAATTCAATTATTTATAACAGCTTGAAAATAATAAGCACATTTTAAAACAAATCAAACTTGATAAAAAAAAATAATTCAAACCAAATATATAAAGAAAGCTTGCTGTAATTTAGATATTCAACAAATTGTTTGAATGCAAATTATTGGAATTTGAAATACGCTTTTAAACAGATACGGAAATTATCAGAAAAGATATGCAAAACGTTTTTATTGTGATGGCGAAATAACATAAAGTATTGCTATTATTAGTAAGGCAATATAATGGAATGTTTATAGACATATAAATATAAGAGGTAGACGTAGGTGGGTCATTTCTAATCATATTTAGATAATTTGGTCTAGATGACATATCTTTGACAGTCTCTAATAGTTTAATTTATTCACAATTTTTCTAGACTCGGGGCGATTTAGAGTTGCATTGTTAAGGACCATGTGTTCGACCTCATTCTGGATTTTGTGTACCCTCTATCTTCGTTTATTCATAAATATAAACAAATAAACATTATGTGAAATGAGTTAAGAATCATATCATGTGGAATGCTTAAAATATTCTGAAGTTCGGAAGATTATAATATAAACAAAACTGATAATCTACTTTCATTGCAAAATAATAATAATAACAATAATAACGATGATAATTATACAAAAGTATATATAAACAGCTGCTGAGAGCCTTTCAGCTAGCTTAGGTTTAAGAACTAATGTGTGAATCACAACCTTCATACTTAATCAGAGGTTAGTGGAAAACAATAAATGAAGTCAGACCAAATATGACAAAAACAATAAAGGTTTATAAGACAGTATGCAGAGAGTGGGTTTATATCATTATTACAATATGTAAATAAATGAGACGTTTAATAAAACAATTTTTCACAAATTAATATTTCAGTCGGCTTGGCATGAAAAAAAGAAAATATGTGCGACAGATTGATTCAGATCAAAAGATCAATTCAATTTCCATCAAACATGATAATGCTAATAAATTTAGTTCAATTTAGTATTACTTATTAATCTTCTTTCAGAAATCCATTTATTAATGTCAAACTATAAATGAAAAAAATATAAGAAATTTCATGAGTCTACCCTTTATCTATGTAAATATTGTCCCAATAGTACATTTTATCATACGTAGGGTCTCATTTGTGTTTCTTTTCTGATAACACTCGTCTATAAGATGATTTAAGCATACAATCTCATAGCTCATTACCTCTTCGGTAAAAGTAACTAATAAATTAATTGTCCCAACCATTATAGCGTCCAACAAACTTGATTTACTTTGTGAACAGATAAGATTATAAGAAACTATTCAATCATATCAAAATGTAAATGATTTATATATATAATGTATCAAAAATAGTACTAGACAAAAGAATAGATGAATGTGTCTGAAAAATTGATTTCACTGAAATAAATTAGGTGTATCCCTTCTTTCTTTTGTTGTAACTGCGGGACTGCACTTTCATCATGTTACGACAAAAATAATTATAATATTTTCCACGATTAAAACACAATAAAGGAATTTTCATCTATATGAAAATAAGGAAATATAGTATGATTGTCAATGAAACAACTTTCCGCCAAAGATGTTACAACTACTGGTCTCCGTACGACCTTCAATAATGAGCAAAACTAATACCGTATACGACGAATAGTAATATAGTTATTTACAAACACAACATAAATGAAAATATGTTCTAGTTAAATAAAGTAAAATGGTAAAAAAAGCTGTAGACCTAATTCCTGAATTACAGCCTAGAAATGTAAATTTAATATTGACTAAAACGAAGTCCTAACAGAATGCTCTGTCGTACGAAGGGTAACATTTGCGTAGCAAACATACTTATATACAAATTATTTTCGCATTATAAATTTGCATATTTCATACAAAGTTGTGAATTTAAGATGCTTCTGTTTAATGATAGTTATTTTCATAAATCTCCTTTCATAAGTTACTGTAGCTTGATTCACCACTGAATGCTGTATTAAAAAACTAAATATATTCATAGATAATTTCATGTTTGATGCATTTATGGATTTTATGTATTACATTGAGTATGTTGGGCCTTGACTGTTGGTAATTTCTTTAGCAAATCATTCCTTCGTGTGATTAAATTAAGACAACAGTAGTAAAATGTGATGAAAAGTTTCTTAGAGGGGGATATTGTGTTATGATAAATATTATTTTTTACCTTCTGACATTTGCTGCTCCTTTAGGCTCATACTTATTTTTCAATTATTGGCCGAAAGTGATTTTGGTTAGTATCATTGCAAACTATGTGCTGAACTATATGTTTTGTCATGTTGTATTTCGACAAAATAACGGTTTTAGTTTAAACATATTTTATTTGCTCAAAGCAAAAAGGATCAGAGGCAGACACTAGTAAAACATACTTATAAAGTCTTCTCCACAATACAATATATATAACAATACAAATTGAATGTGAGCATGCATTATATAATATAAACAACATAAATATTACTAAACTATACTGAAAAAAAGGAAAGGGGATGAAGAAAGAACGACAGAGATTAGGATGATGATGATAATGATGATGATGTGCGTTTTACCTATGTTGATATTATACTACGAGGAATCGTATTGATCTCTATATAAAATTAAAGACTTGTTTAACAATTTGCACATTTTGATCATAGGAAAGAGTTTCTTTTCCAAAAACCAATAGTTTTAAGTCCAAATTGCAGCCTTCGGGAAGCCAGCTGAGACTATTAAACAGAATAACCCTTTCATTTAAATAGAAAGGACAATCAAAGAAAAAATGGCGCATGTCCTCAATATCCAATCCACATTTACATGTTAGGTCAGATATAGTGTTGGCTCTAAACAAGTCACAGTTCAAGAAAGATGCCGAACATCTAAATTGGGTTAAGATTATATTCAATTTTCTAGGACCATATAAATAATGTTGAGATTGATTCTCATTTCGAATGTCGTGGTTTTTTTAATTCTATTTTGAATTTTTAAAATGAGTCTACATTTCGAACTGACATGTTCAGATTATTCCAAAGTTTAATTGTTGAGGGGATAATGATTGGGAAGTCAATTTCAGCCTTCAAAATGGTAAAATAATATCTTGTCCATTTCGCAATTGATATTATGTTGTACTTTGAATTTTAGGGGGCACAAGGCTACAGTAGCTCAATATCTCCTTGCATATCAGTTTACCATATTATCCCTATTTTGGGTGTTTGAAAAATGCGTTTATCAGTAACTGTTGCACACCGCGGTGAACTCGGTCAACCTGTATGTGTTTTTTCAGATACACTGCAAGGTTAACTTGATTTACCTGTATGTGTTTATCAAATACACGCCGCGGTGAACTCCATCTATATGTATGTGTTTATCCGATACACTTCGAGGTGAACTCAATATACTTGCATGTGTTTATCAGATACTTGCCGCGGTGAACTTGATCTACATGTATGTGTTCGTCAGTTACACACAGCAATTTTTTCCCGATTATATCAGTATGAGTTTGGCAGGAGCACGACACTGTACAGTCTTTCTACCAGTATGTGTTTGTAAGTTGCACGTAGCGATATACTTGATCTATCAATAGGTATTTGAACGTTACTCGCCGAAAGTCGATGGTTTCCCCCCGGCCATTTCAATATCCCTCAATAATAAACTGCAATGAATTTTGTGAATGCTAGGAAAATTATGTTAACCTAAGCAAATGTAGTCACCATGGCAATGCAAAATGTAGTGCGTCATCTTTAATTTTTAACAATGTCTCCTTTCATTGCTATATAGGACGCTTTATTTCATCTGCTTTATTCCATAAATATTTTCTTATCTCAAGTATTATAACTGTAATTAACAAAGCTTTTGTAAATGTTCCAAGGTCTTTTTTGGACTTCTTTTCATGTTCCATAGCCTTAATAGATATTTCTGGAGAAAAAAGTGTCTTTTAATAGCAAGGATATATGTTATAATAGTTTAGACAAGGAATGGCAGGCAAATGTAAATATATTATTTATGCTGCAGAAAACCATAAATTTATTTATTTATTTACGTATTGACTTTGTATAATGGTTGTATTTTATATAATAATAATCAATATTGACTTTTAGTCATAGGAATTAAAATCACTGATTAAATCACATGATGTTTTTTTTTTAATGATCACACTATGCAGGAATGTTCCGCCGAATCATTCAAAGTAAGATACGTCGTTTAAAACTCATTCAACTCCTTGTTGTATGAATACAGGATATACGATTTCATTATCGACCGGCCAAAAAAACGATTTTTTGAAATACTGACTTTGAAACAAACTGTGAAAAATGTAAACTTCAAAAACATTACATTTTTTTCTAGTCAACACGCTTCCACTTATCATTCCATTAAAAGATGCATTTTCATATTAAGTATTTTGTTTTCTTTTTTGCCAAAGAATTTGGTGGGACTTTTACTTTTTTCTTTATTGACTTGGAACTAAGTATATTTGCAACTTTCTAATCATTAATGTGAATGACGCAAAACCTTGAAAAATTAATAGATTAATTAGATAAAAAATAAAAAACGATAAAGAATGTTTCTAATGTGAATGTACAAACTCGTGTTTACCAAATCATATATCGAGGATTGGTGGTTGTTTCACTATGAGGATGTGAACATTGGGTACATTTTTAATGACTATCCTTACATGACGCGTTCATTCTTTCTACTATACTTATCATGTAGAAAATGTAAAGGATAATTTTATTGCAATCCTTCGGTTATAAAATTTTTATTCCATGAAGTACATTTTCTTGAGAAACATCATTGATTACATTTCATGTAACCATTGAAAGGAAGCACGTATTAAATGAGAAATACCATTTCATTTGGAAGAGTCTTTACTCGTGCCATGAAAGATTGTTAACAATTCATGACGCTAATTTAATGGCCAATTTGAATTTTTGACGCGTTGTGCAGAAACTGTTGGTAAACATAGCATTTATGCGTAAAAGTGAGAAAAGGAATTATTTTTTTTGAATTTACAAATTGTCTTGGTTATTCTCATTAAGCTTCAGCTTGTATTGACAACGTCAAAACAGTTACTTTAAGCTATTTTAACAATGACAGATTATTCATATCCTCTATGTATAAGAACGGCCCATGTTAAAAATTCTTCGGTTCGTTTTTGTATTTGTTAAACAATTGTAATGTGTCCATAAAATACACAGTCGATTAATCATATGAACAATAAAGGTCTCAATAGTGATTAAATCAAATTGTGTATGTTTTGTCTTATTTCATTGATTTTTTTGGCTCTCAAACGTTTTAAATTTGTGGTTCTCCAAACTTTTGGGCACGAACGACCGGATGAAAGATAAGTCATAAACACGTGTTATGTGCACAGAAATGTTATCATGCACTTAAGAAAGTTCTTATTATTGTTATTATCATCGCGGGGCGTAAAGGGAATCTGCAAGGAAGAACGCGAAATAAAAATGGCAAAACACGTTGCACGAAAATAACCCTTTACCACCCTCATCATCATTATGTAATCGATTGTAGTGTCCCTTATTTTCCTAAAGAATAATCCTCAATAGTTATGATTTTTAAAACGTCGTTTCCATATTAAAGATACAAATGAAACGGTCTTTGGACAAATAGGTAGAGTGAATATAGATCTTGATGCATCATTCGATGTAGACAGTATTGGTCGATTGGGTTTAACGTTGTTGGCCTATTAGTTCGCAGTTTAATGCAAACCTCACCCAGATGGTGAGATATTAAATCCTGTTCATTAATGTCAGTTTTATTGGTAGCTGACTCCGGAATACTAAATAGACATCAAACCGTCGACAAGAGCATGCCGAAAAAAGAACTATTTAGTTTCGGTAGAACAGTTGCACTGTATTGTGTGATTTTCGAAAACCAGGTTTTTACATACGGGATCAAGCGAAATAAATCCAGTAGACTCTTACGTTGTTGTTGGCGGTGTTTTAAGAAATGACGTTTAGAAGTTCTAGTAATCAAAGTGTATCCTCAACATAAGAAAAGAACTCATGTCACACAATGAATTGTAAAGTCAAATATTTGAGACTCTATCTTGGATGTAATTGATGTAGTTACATGACACCTACGATTTGGAAATAAAAATAAGGAGATGTGGTATGAGTGCAAATGAGACAAAGAACTAAATAAGTCAACGAGGCGAAACCCAACGTCATACAAAACAACAAAAGACATCCTGAGGTGAATCTACTGTATCCAACAATAGACAAATGTCTTTTAGAATTCAATTCTTTAATTTTTTTTGTCGTTTTAATGCATAATTGTTCTACTATAGGTTTACATTTGAAGAAATAATGCATTCTTAGTATGAACATTTGTCTGTATGAGAGATTAACTGTTGATCTTCATATGCTTTTTGATTTTCATTTGGATGTAGTATTTGCAATACTTTGCTTATTCATATACTGACTTTGTATCGGCTAAAATAGCCCCACTTCGTGCCCTATACGACACATGGCGCTAACGAGAGAATTGTAAGTTGTAAGTTGTAAAATAACTCCAAAGGTTGACTTGGGTATAAAAATATGGTTATCTCTTGACATTCCCATCCAACAATCAAACTCATGCTATCAATGTGCGTTCCTTCGGTTGTGTGGGATGTATACATACGCAGCCACATGCAGTCGGATTGGACGTTAAATTATATGTTTAGGGAGAGTACCATGCTCTCTGCACGTAAAATAATCCTTGCAACAACTCTGTAAGGGTCTGTTTAAGTAGCCGGATGTAAGCAACATATCTGCCTCTATTCAACATGTTCCCAATACAGCGGCAGTCAAAATTCTGCCTCCATTTACTTTGCAGAACTTCCCTATCGAATTTAGTGTTAATACGATCTTATCCTGAATATGCATGCAGTGTTTGACACTAAAAGTGAAACAACTTACTTTCAATCAATCAATCGACCAATAGATGTTACAGAATATACTAACAATAAACCTAAGCCAATGACAAGTCACCCTAGTGGAAATCCGGTACTTTTTTCACTAGATGTCATTACATATTGTGATTGATACGTATAAACATTAATGTCGCAGTAATCTTCTATCTGTTATAAATACCACACTTCATTTAACAGGGATATTGGATGTGGCTTCGGTGAAATGTCTATTTGTATAAAGAAAGATCCATTGTCTTTTTGTTTTTTGTGAGATAGTCTGCTTGCTATATATGCATTTGCATGTGTTTACCATATTTTATGCTTGCTATATGTGCATTTGTATGTTTTTACTTTATTTTAGCGACAAATCTATTGTATAATTCACGACTTTGATTTTTTTCTGCCATTGCAAAAAATAAAACATGTGTCTTTTAAAGTTCTCAAACGTCATTGGATCAACCGGCGTAAAATTTAGGTCATTCGTGAAAAGTCCAAAAAGGTTATTTTAACTGTCGATTCATCTATAGTCTTTCTCTTTGTTCTTTTGTTGATTTGAAATCATATACTAGTAATGATCTTGCACACATTCTTTGTCTTACTTTGATGTAGGTAATATACATACCAGTATGTATTGTTGTTTTCGCAACTAATTGGTGGTTATCAAACCGGTTTTCTTTTTAAGTTGAAGATGTAAGTAGTTTTGAATATTATCTGTTAACTCTGCATGTCTCTACCGCAAAGTAATCTGTGTTATCAAACCAGTTCCAGACTTTTTTGTAAAATTTATAAGTGCAAGAAGGTAAAATAAACTAAACCAACTAGCCATTTGTAAGAGAACGCTTGAAATGTAACTTATAACGTTGAAGTAAAAACAAAAATCAATTATGAAGTCTAAATTTTACTCTGATCGAAGAAAAACAAATGTTTTAAGTGTAATTTAAAGCTAAAAAACATAAACACAGCCAATGCATGCCCAAAAACTTGATCATAGTAACACAATGTTGACATTTTCAAATATATCTATAAACATGGTATACATAACTTTGAAGTTAGCAGTCTTTCTTTGTACACTGCTGGTTTTCTAGTATTAGGTGAAAGGCATCGTTCCTCTTGTGATCATACAAGTTATGACTACTGTTATTTGGTTTAGAATGTTGCCATCAGTCGTTACTCATACAGTACCTGACAAAATGGCTATCAATTGTATAAAGAATCCTTAAGATGAAAATTAGAATCTTAATGAAATAAATGTTGAATTAACGAAAATGGTTTCATTATTACTAAATATCCTGTTACTGTTAAAATGAAAATTAAGCAGCAATGTTTATCAAATACAATGATAGATCTGCCCAAAATCAGCAATCAAAACTCTTCCTATCATATATGTTGTTTATTTCCTGGAATTTCATATGAATAAAATGCGGTATGAGGTATAAGTATAATAGTTGAGACAGCAAACCAATTACACAAAACAAACAAAAAAATAAAACAAAATATTCTTTCATGAACATCCATCCTTTCTTTCTTAAATTCACCAATAAGAACATGCTTAAGGGCATACGATACAGTTTTGAATCCGCGGTGATTTTTTTACAAAAATTTGCATACAAGCTATTTTTTACCTAGAAAATTCAAATATGTAATAAAAAATATACCTTCATGTGCTAAATTTAGAGATAAATGGGGTCGAAATTTTGGACATTTATTTAAATTTCGGTTTCTTGGACATTTCAATCCTTTAATCAGACATACTTAACTTTTTTGTTTCAAAAGATCAATACATGAGGATTTTTGTAAAAAGGTATTGAATATCTTCGTTACAATTGTAGGCTCTTAATTTGTGTAACAATTCTGTGTAAATAATTCATTTTTATTAAATTTTCATGAATTTAGAAAAAAAAACGGCATTTTTTACTGCATATTTATCTAATTTAAAAAATTTCATCGGTGATTTTTATGATCCCCGCCGTAGCAGAGGGGGCATTAAGTTTTACCCTTGTCTGTACGTCCCAAAATTGGTTTCCGTTCTCTAACTTTAGTTTGCCTCAACCAAATGTTATGAAATTTATACACAATGCTTATTACCACAAAACACAGATCCAGTTTGAAGTTTGGTGGCGTCACTTTTAAAGTTCTAGAGTTATGCCCCTTTACAAATGGAAAAATTGCATAATTTTTCGTTTCCGTTCTCTTACTTCAGTTTGCCTCAACCAAATGTTATGAAACTTATAATAGACAATGCTTATAACCACAAAACACAGATCAAGTTTGAATTTTGATGGCGTCACTTTTACCGTTCTAGAGTTATGCCCCTTTACAAATGGAAAAATTGCTGAAATATTCGTTTCCGTTCACTAACTTTAGTTTGCCTCAACCAAATGTTATGAAACTTATGCACAATGCTAATTACCACAAAACAAAGATCAAGTTCGAATTTTGGTGGCGTCACTTGTATCGTTCTAGAGTTTTGCTCCTTTACAAATGGAAAAATTGCTGAATTTTTTGTTTCCGTTCTCTAACTTCAGTTTGCCTCAACCAAATGTTATGAAACTTATAATAGACAATGCTTATAACCACAAAACACAGATCAAGTTTGAATTTTGGTGGCGTCACTTTTACCGTTCTAGAGTTATGCCCCTTTACAAATGGAAAAATTGCTGAAATATTCGTTTCCGTTCTCTAACTTTAGTTTGCCTCAACCAAATGTTATGAAACTTATGCACAATGCTAATTACCACAAAACAAAGATCAAGTTCGAATTTTGGTGGCGTCACTTTTACCGTTCTAGAGTTTTGCTCCTTAAATTTACAAATATAAAAATTGCTGAATTTTTCGTTTCCGTTCTCTAAAATAAGTTTGCCTCAACCAAATGTTATGAAACTTATAAACAATGCTTAATACCACAAAACTCAGATCAAGTACACATTTGGGTAGCGTCACTTTTACAGTTCTTGAGTTATGTCCCTTTATAACGTTATATGCAAGCGGGGGCATCATCTGTGTCCCATGGACACATTCCCCATTTATGTTCATAAAAATTAGAACAAATAATCTTCATACAGTATCAAGTCAAATGTCATTTTGAAAAAGAGGGGTCTATGTACTCGTTTTCAAGCTAATGATTAAAATCTCTCGAAAAATGCATCTTTTCCCGATATGTCGCAGCTTGACGTTGCGAAAAATAACATTTTACGTTAGCAACGTCATTATCTCCCCTGTAACTGTATCGTATGTCCTTGACTGAAACAAGAAGAATAGTTAAAAATCTCTATTTTTCTGGCCATCCGTTTGCGGATGCGCTAATGTTCAATATCAACAGATGTGTCATGAGGCGCGGAAAGTGTCCCTGATGAGGTGTCGGATTGCAAACGCGCCTATGCAATGGACGTTTTGAGAATTGGGAGATCGTGATTTATATTTAAAGATGTCCTAAAGAAAATTTGAGAGAATGTGATTGCTTTAAAACAAATTTCTATAGGACTGACTCCAGAACAATAGCGTATGCACGTAAACTCAGAGGAACAAAGCGTGAAATCAAACTGAAATTGGTGATTTACCCCCATTACCTTTACCTGTATCAATGGAGGCAAAACGCATAACAACAATTCACGGGAAAACGACTAAACCAAATATACTTGGTTGCATTATTTCTAAGTTCTACTACAATGGAGATCTATGAACATGCACTGATATAGAAATAAGAAGATGTGGTATGAGTGCCAATGAGACAACTCTCCATCCAAGTCACAATGTGTAAAAAGTAAACAATTATAAGTCAAAGTACGGCCTTCAACACGGAGCCTTGGCCTACACAGAACAGCAAGCTATAAAGGGACCCAAAATGACTAGTGTAAAACAATTCAAACAGGAAAACCAACGGTCTAATCTATATAAAAAACGAGAAACGAGAAACACTTAAGAACCACATCAGCAAACGACAACCACTGAAACAGGTTCCTGACTTAGGACAGGTGCAAACAAATGCAGCGGATTTAAACGTTTTAACAGGCGCCAACCTTCACCCTAACCTTAAATAGTAGTGTAGCATTACAACATAGAAAGACACACTATAAGATATCAATTGAAATGGCTTAACTCAACCAAAAAGACATTAACAAAAACAAGAAAACATACACTGAATGTCTGGACTGGGAATAGTATACCAGTGTTGGGATACATCCCCTTTTTATTCTGTTTTATTTATTTTCTTAATATTTTGTTTTTTGTTTTTGCTATCGTAAACACATTTTACTTTTGGGGTATGTTACATGTGCCTACCCTTTTCTCTTATTTTCTATGTGTTAAAAATCACCGAACATTTTGAATAACAAATCGTGCAAAATCATTGGACGACTTTATTGGAACCAAACTTCAAGGAAACCATAAATTCAGGATCTTCTATAGGAATCATAGATGTCCATTGAAGCCATTAATCAGTGTCCCGAATTTGTTTGCTACTACATTCTCCATGGGATGCAACAATAACCATTTAACCAAAAACATTGTTATGTATGGCCGGAATTATAGTATAATAGCAGAGAAAAGCTATTCTTCCGGATGGCTAGCCGGAAGAATAGCTACTGCCTAATCAAAATGAATTAGATTGTTGCTTGAAAAAATACTATCGCTTGAAATTTAGGTTTTGGTTAAGAATTCACTGATATTAATATTTTAAGGAGGGGATAAATTCTCAATTAACTTGAGAGTACATGTATTTTAAAATTTTTAATTTTTTAGTTTTTTTAATTTTGTCAGTTGTCAAGATAACGCTTAACCGTCAATATGAACACATGAAGGTGATAATGTTAGTACGGATTGAAAGGCTCTTTGAAATTGTCTTTCGTGTGAAATACATTCAGACCAAATTGATCCTACCTATGTTTGTATTATTTTCTTACAAAGCAAGGTGTTTGGGGAGCTTTTTCGTACATTTTTTGTGATTGAGGTGACTTATAGTCCTAATTATGTTGATTTTCATAGTAGTATTATTAAAATTAATGTTCTTTTACTGTATCATGTGGGAAGACGATGTTAACATAGACTAGCATTAAACATTTTCTTCTTTTGATTAGTTTCATCAAATGTGTGTTGGCGCTTGTTTAGTGATGACCTATATAATTGATCATCTATTACAATCGACATGGTTCTTCGTTGTATCATCTGGCTTGGTTCTTCGTTCTTCGTTATCTCAACGGACTTAGCTCTTCGTTGTATCTTCGACTTGGTACTTCGTTGTCTCATCGGACTTTGTTCTTTGTTGTATCATCGGGCTTGGTTCTTCTTTGTTTCAACGGACTTAGTTCTTCATTATATCGTCGAATTGGACTTCGTTGTCTCATAGAAATTGGTTCTTCATTGTTTCATCGGACTTTGTTCTTCTTTGTATCATCGGACTTATAGTTCTTCCTTGAATCATCGGACTCGGTTCTTCGTTGTCGTATCGAAATTGCTTCTTCATCGTCTCATTAGCATGTGTCGACTCTTATACACAACTATAAAGGAAGTTGAATGAGTAACAAGAAATAATTTCAAATAAAGGAATTATGTTTTTGTGCACTTTTGATGTTTATTTCTGAACATTGCTAATTTTCTTCTATTCAGATCTGATTATCCTATGCTCTTTATATTGCATACAATGTTTCAGTTATTGTCATTGTGTTACTATGTGACATGAAATAATTAGCCAAGTCTGTATTCTGTTATGTAGTTCAACTTACAGCACGAATTTCCATGCAAGCCAATAATAGAAAACCGTTAACAAAATAAATGGCACTAAATATCGAGTTACAGAAACGTGGTAATGCAACAACAATGTCTAATGAAACTATTCATGACTGAAAAAGATGTTTTCTGGTGTGACATAGAAATGAAAACATGCTGTGATGAATGCTAAACAGAATACATAACGAGCTCCATTCACCATTAAATGTCAGATGCCAGCTAAAAGGTGCAAGTCTTAGTGATGGCGACACAAACAATAATATTGTTATATTCGTAAACTGGTACAAGGGGAGGGAGGTTTGCTATGTTGGTAAAAGATAA
The DNA here is from genome assembly GCF_021869535.1 of Mytilus californianus. NCBI lineage: Eukaryota > Metazoa > Mollusca > Bivalvia > Mytilida > Mytilidae > Mytilus > Mytilus californianus. The sequence goes on along the minus strand of NW_026262679.1, from coordinate 20,452,116 downwards.
CTTGATCTTTAATCTTTCACTCATGGCAATTTTACCTTGAAAGACAAAAAAGATTATTCATGAAGATATAAGTTTGAAAAGAAAAAAACATATTTTTGTAAGATAAAAGATCAATATGGTCTTTATCATGCATAAATTTGATTTAAATATTCACATGATTTGATTTTTTTTCGATAGTATATTGATGGACGGTGACATTTGAGATCTACTGTCATATGAAAAAGTATCGTCACACTTTTTTTAAAAGAAGGATAAATACATCGCCATCTATAGTTTCCTGCAGCTTGCTCAATTTTAGTTCAGTGTCGATATAATAATCACAACTTATATGACGGATCATCACATGACCCTTTCAGACATTTCATAACTTTATTAATTTGTCCTTGTAAAAAATTAAACGATGTTCCTTCGTGGTGCCCATCTTTGATTCAGATCGACATATAAATCGAAATTTAACAAAATATCAAAATAACTAATATATTCTATATCATGAATGATCTATTCACATATCATTAGATGGATTTCTATGTTAAATGCCTTGGTTTTATTTTATCCAGCAATTACTGCGATCAAATAAGTTGGCTATCAGGGGTTGGATTCTCTTTTAAAGCATATTGTTAGAGAAAATGTGGCTAAACTTTATTCATTTTGTGTCTGCAGTTTCAATGAATACGATTTACAAAAATGTTTTACGACGGACACCAAATAATGCATAACAAACCTGGAAGTAATGACCATAGTAAACACAGGCGTTGTTAGACTTTTAAAAATGACAAAAATACCAAAAGAAGAAGGCAATACTGTACCAGGACCAAAAGAAAGAAGACAATACCTTATCCAGACTGAAAAAAGAAGACAATAATGTACCATTGATAAAGGAAAGAAGACAATGCCGTACCATGGCCAAAAGAAAAAAAAACACAATAACGTATCATGGCTATAAGAGAAAAATCTAACCCGTATCATGGCTAAAAAAAAAGACAATAACGTACGATACCTAAAAGAAAGTACAACAATACCGTACCATGGCCAAACAAAGAAAAACAATGCCGTGCAATGGCCAAAGAAAAAGCACATTCACAAAACTCTACAATGTTATTGTAGCGATGGATTGCTTTCTCATTGAGCTTTACCCCACATCTCCTTCTATCTTCTCAGAAACTAAGCATTGAGCTACACCTACTCCATCAACAACCGTTGAACTCAGATGTCCAAGGTGGACTTTCAACACAAATACTCTTTATAAATCTATTTCTGGTTATTAAAAAAAAATCTGTCAAATTCCAAGGAGAGTGTTTTGGTGGAAGCAATGACACAAAACACTTAGTGAAGATGTCATATTTGACAGCAGGTTCTTAGATATATAATTCCTATTAAATTGATTTACCGGCATCAAGTGCTACAAGAGAAATATCGGACGGAAACTTTGCAACAAATTTTCATAAACATTGATCGGATTTCCCATGACTATCGCACGAGTTGTAATTTTATTACAAACTGATCCTCTTGTCAAACAGAAAAATTATCGACGCTCAAAATTGTAAGGTTTAATAAAGCTGAGGGTAAAAGTCATGTAACTTATCGATACCAACTCGGAAGTGTTGATGAAAAATTAAAGCTACAAGAGTCGAAATAATATTTGTCTAATTCATAAAACTATTAAAATATCATTTTAAAAACAAAGTGTTATCGGCCATTCCCGATTTTGCATAATCAAAATGTAATGATAAAGAAATACACTTAAATCAATTTAAATCAATTACAGTCGATAGATTTTGCATGTTGATGCTCAAATTAAACTTGAAGTGGATTTAATTGCATTTAAGTATTCTTAAAAGCAGAAAATAAATCAAATCTTTAAAAATTGATAAAGAAATTTTCCTTTTTGATGGCATTTTAAACATTTTGGAAACCCAAGATTATGCCACGTTTTTTGTGTAGGCTGTTTTATCTGGAGTGGAAACAAGTGATTTCAAAAACAGTCTATTGAAAAATAATAATATATGGACTATACAAAACATTGTTGATTTCCCCAAAACGTAACATTTTTACCTTATAATGCGCTTCCATACATATTTGCTGATTTTCATTCAAGTACATATTTTTCTCACTAAATCATAAATAAAAGATTAGTATACATATATAATCTGGTAATAACAGTATCCCCAACTCGGAAGTGGAAAATATTGACGATGAAAAGGTAGTTAAGTCGAATAAGAACAGCCAACAATACGGCAAGCAGAAAAATTCCAGAGCTTGATATCTAAATATGATTACAACAAATGCACGAGTAAATAATTTTTTAGGAAACGTTGATCCTGAAATGTTTTATATTTTTTTCAACCATAGTTTCCATAAACTACTCATAATCATAATCAAACTCTGTTGATTTCACCTTATCGGCAATATGCTTTCACGAAAATTTAAATAGCGGCACTTTATAGATGAGTATACTATTTTGCATTGTACATTTTCCCATATCATTGTACCTTTTTAATTAATATACGCATTTTGTATTCTTTTTACATCTGAAGCAGTAAATAAGAATTGAATATCAGCGAAAACTAGAAAAGTTTGCTGATTAAAAGACTTGGTTTATACTACTTTTCAAGGATTTATATGCTATACTTGTTTTGTAATTTAAGCTGTGTTCATTGAATACCAACTAGAATTAAAGAAACAAAATAAACATTCATAGGTTACATTTATACACTGATTAATCGGTTTCCATGAACCTGTTCATATCATTCAATTAATAAAAAGGAACCAATAAGTCCGAGGTCATGCAAGTGCTGAAGACAACAACTTTTGGATAAGTAAAATTTATCTTGATGACAGATGATTCTAGTAACAGCAATAACTTGTGTAGTTTTATTGTGTTTTACGATTATTGTCTCTTTGACCTGTACCCCATATCTCTTTTTATTCGTACTACTTATTATCCAAATGGTCTACTCATTACTCATATATGTATAAACACATCTATGGTCTACTTAAATGCTTTGAAAATGCTAAACATTTACCTTTACAACTGTTGAAGACGGACATCTGAAATTCGTAGACAAAATGTACTCTGCTTGTGTAAATTACAAAAAAAAAAGGCGTTAAATTTAATGCCGTACTTACGTACCATTTTATTTGAAAACGTTTTATATCATTTGTTTTAACATTTTGAAGTTCTAAGGCTTGTTATTAACATTGAATACTGCACTAGCATTATATATGAAACATTAGGCATGTACAGTTCTACTGCTGTGCAATTTGTCTGTTCCGTCATATCTTATTGGCTCATTTAAGTTTATGTTATCGAAAATTACGAAACAATTAACATGTTACACATTTTTGTTGTAAAACTGCAAGACGTTTCTCAGTAACATATTGACAACTAATCCGTCTGTGCTGTCTGATGAAGGTGATAACTGAAGAAAATTAACGAGGCTTACTGTTAGGGTAATTCTTTGAAAGATTACTATATGTAATTACATGTGATCGTTGTAAAGTGGTAATAAATCATACATAAATTTATTACATCGTTTTATCAGACAAGTTTGATGTCTATTAATTTATAGAAGTGGTATATTTTATATTTTTATACGATAAAGAAAGAATTTTAATTGATTTGTTTTCTGTTTAAGTCTTTGTGTTTTAAATGAAAGGAGATGTACTGAGAATACATCAATTAGACAATAATCTAACAACAAAAAATATCCAAAAGACATCCGGAGGGCAAAATATGTCATGCTCTAAAACGTCTTGAAAGTTTCAATGAAAAAATAAAACAAAAAGAACTATATAAGATCCGTTATAAACACCAGATTCTCATAATAAATCAAATATAATAATTTATAGCTTATGACACAAAACAACCACTGACGATTGAGATTCATGGCTGTCTATATGACATTAAACGTCAATTATGGCACTGCAGAAAATCCTGTAGTTAGTGCATTGAGAGTGGCTTTGTTAGTATATCAGCATACCTGCTTTGAAAGTGTCCATTGAAATAATGAAAATAGCGTTTGAAGCAAATTGATTATTTTTTTAGTTATGTTATTGTAACAACATAAAAAGTGTATCCTTCGATTTAGTTTGATTTAATTAGAAGGGAGTTTTATTGTATAATGTAACTTTTTAGTTACAACTTCTTGGACAACTAAAGACCCTTTCATCCTTTTGTCGCTAGTTAATTAACTTTACTGTTGACATGACACATCAATTAAACATTTATCTATTGCCCTGCGCAGAAGGCATCTTTCTTGATAAATCTTCATCGAATTGAGTAATTTCAAGCCAAACATTGTGTACTGCAAAAACATCAAACTATTGTTTAGCCCGTACTGGAACATAAAAAAACCATCCTGACTAAAGTAATCTTTTTCTGAAGAAAAATAAAAATTTTAGTTTTAACCTAAAGATAAAACATAATTGACTGTGAATTGATTTTTTACTTTGGAATCATACTGCAATCAAGTACGATTAAGGATGATAGGAAAAGATATTAATAAGTATAAATATAAGAAGCATTAAAACAATCAGGGACGTTGACAAACGAAACACATAACCTGGTATATAAGGTGACATGCTGTATCTTGAATAACTTTTCCCTTTATTTTTAGAGTTTGAGACTTTTTTTTAATTCTGTCATTTACAGATTTGTAATAACGATCAAAGACTTTATTAGTAAAAGACAGGCTCATTTATTCATAGCAAGCTAAACAAAGACCTTCTGGGGAATTCCGGTTTTATGTCTGTTTTTTAAGGCGATTTAAATAAGCATGCACATTTTAACACAATCAAAAGGAATTGTTTACTTTTTCAAATTAAAAAGAAAGAAAATGAGAAAATAATTACAAAAATTATTGTCCTTACGGGTTTTTACACAATTATATGAGAAATAACAGATTTTAAGTGCGATTTCTCGGTCAACATGCAATGTTCTGACAAAGGGTGTGCCATAGCAAAGATTTAATTTTTTTTTCATTCTGCTAATTTTCAGTTTTAGCCTTGAACGATTGTGAAAGCCGTAAGATAACACAGTGCAGGGTTTTTTTTAAAGTATGTACTTGCATATCAAATTTAATAGTCATATACTTGAAGTCATGAATAGTAAACCTTGAATACAGTGTGCATTCTTTACTGTTAATCAGGCGGAAACCCAGTTGAAATTAAACAAAAGAAATGAAACTCTTTGTTAGAGAAGCTAAAAAAGACCATGTTGGTAAATTTGAATTGTATACATCTGTTTCTATGGGCTTTAAAAGTTGAATGAATGTGCCTGATTTATGATTTTATGCGTCTTATGTATGTGTTTTTACTTAAACTATGGTATGTACTGTACTCCTAGTTACCCGTCTATTCTACAATATTAATAAGAAGATGTGGTATGAGTGCCATTGAGACAACTCTCCATCCAAGTCATAATGTATAAAAAGTTAACAATTATAGGTCAAAGTACGGCCTTCAACACGAAGCCTTGGCTCACACCGAACAGCAAGCTATAAAAGGCCCCAAAATGACTAGTGTAAAACGGTCTAATCTATAAAAAAAAAGAAAAAAGAGAAACACTTATGAACCACACCAACAAACGACAACCACTGAACAACATACAAGTCCATATATACTGACTTCCTTTTAGACAATCCTAATTGGAACAATTCGCCTTTGACATTCATTACCCTGACTTTGTATAGTTATCTTGGAATGAAAGTGGCCAATTGGACATTAGACGGCGCTCTTAAACACTTGCTTGTATGACAGCAACTTCGATTTCCAAATATATGTCTATACATGTAGGTACCTATCAGACTTGACATAACCATGTATGTATACATCCACAGCCAAACGGACGATCTTCATAATGAATTACTGTAGGTATTACATAGCGGAGGTTCACGATTTTTTTTAAACATCTCCATTGAGACCAGATAAAATACGTATTGTAAAAAGTTTGAGTCAGTAATTTTTACCGTTATTAGAGTATGAAGATATCCTCGAATGAATGACAGTTTTGGATTACTGATGTCAACGATAGTACACCAGTTGATACGTAAAATGTTATATTTTTTTGTTTCTTAAAATAATTTGACTTCGGGGTTTAACTGAACGACAATTCATAGTTGTGAGTTGTCAGATTTATCTTACAAGCATGAATATGAATAAAAAGGTCAATTAAACATCAATCAACAACAGAATAGAACCATGCAGAAAATACATCTAACGTCAACATATCATGTCCTTTAACGGCAGAAAAGTGTCTATACCATAGGTCAAGCTCTAACTCGTACCTAGTCTTAACTAAGTTGCGAGAGGGCATCAACTCTTTGCTTTCAATACCTTTATTAAGATTAAATAAAAACTGGCATAAAAACAAATAAAAACCACCACTAACTAGGCTCCTGGTTTGGAACGATCTTACTATAACAAGTTGCGGATTTAAACGTTTTTTTTAAATTTGGTTTTCAGTCCTAACATTTGTGTCTCGATCATTGCAATAAACAGAGAAGATCAACAAATGAGTTTAGAAATATCACTTATCAAGTGCAGTATGTTTTAAAATAGTTCAACCACCAATTCGATGACAAAAGTGATACATTTGTAATACAGAAAGTTCTGACATTTTATTTACAGATATGATTAATTTTACTCTTAAGCATTAATCATTGGTTTTTTTTAATATGCCGATAAAGCAAAATGAAATTTTCAACCTTTCACTCTCTTTTGTCCTCACTTCCGTTGTAAAATATGATAAAAACTAAGAAAATTGATTTTAGTAAAAACTAACTGAAAATATTGGCAGTGATTGTACAACTTTGAGTGAATTGAACAGCACTACAAATTTGCTTTTATCAAACCCAGGAAGCCATACACCAAAAGGTGAAAGGTTTTATTTCTGGCTTACGTGAAAAGTCTTATTAGTAATGATTAAATAAGTCCAGCGAAGGCGACCCACCAGGGAGTTTATTAATCTTGTTGCTGTAATCTTATTTATAATTTCCAGTTAATTGGATATAACTATATATAATTACAATCTCATATTTATACAATTATTTCTATGGTAAAATTATTGGACTTTTACACTTTACATTACGTATAAAACCACAACATGCGTAAATATATTACGTGAAAACACATTGCTTCCAAATCAGTTAATTATCCTTCATAAGTTCAAATCAAAAACAGTGTAAGTACAATAGAATATTACTGGTAAATGTGCACGTCACGTGATTACGGACACAATACAACACATAACAGTTACAATTTCATTTCGGCATCTTTTGAATTTGCATTATGTCTAGCATTTGACACTTTTACCTTTCGTTTCTATAAACAATGGCTGGTGTGTTTATTTTTATGCAGACTATCATTCATTTCAAAGATACAGTAGGTTTAGATGGGATTTTCTCTAAGTTTGTGACTATCATTACTCTCTGGGTCTCTGTTTTCATATAATATGCAGATTTTTTACACATAAATAAAGATGCCAACATGTCATGTAAATGAATGCTATTTTAGAAGCAACTTTTCGTCTAAATTGGGTAAACCATCTTAAGCTGGGAGATTAATTCGAATACGCGGGTCGTGGGTTTAAACTATTTTTATAGTCATATAAAATACTTTAAAATTGCCATTTCATTTTTTTTCCAGTTATTAACGATGCGGTATTTATGAGTGAGAGTAAAGACTGGTTTGCTAAGAGATACAATATGTCACGATTGTGTCCTGGTACGATAAAATGCCTTCTCGGGTAGATTACCATACGAAATGGCACGTTAAAAAAAACGTTGGCTAGTACCAAGTATGTTTTATTCATTTCTCATGGTAGGATAAAATGTCTTCTCGGGTAGATTACCATACGGAATGGCACGTGAAAACAACTTTGGCTAATACCAATTATTATCAAGTCATTTCTCATTTTTATGTTAGAGCACGCGTGTTATAATTGACCGCAAACTTTAATCAATTAATCGTTTAATACGTTTAAGATTTTCATTCAAAATAGATTTGTTTCACTACGGCGAATGAAGAACGGTATGTACTTTACTGAAGTCAGCTTGGATCTGTTCAACGAATGTATTCGGTTGCTGTTTTCGAACTATCCAATTAAAGCATAACGAGTCGTATCAAAAGTGTTTTAACAAGTTTGCATTGACTGTAATCCATTATTTTAAGGCAGTGGCTATTCGTCCGGCTAGCCGGACGAATAGAAAATAATGTCTATTCGTCCGGCCATCCGGAAGAATAGTTTTTTTCTGCTATTATCCTATTATTCCGTCCATTCATGACCAATAATAATGAATATGCGTTGGGTAAGTGGTTATTGCAGCATCCGATGGAGAATATAGTGGCAAACAATGTCCTTCAATGCAAACATTGGAACTGTAATTCATTTGTTGCACATTCTCCGCGCGCACGTTACTGATTATAAACTCAAGATAAAACATTATGGAAAATAGTTATAATGAAAAAAAAAAAATAATAACAGAATTATCATGGGAATAAACTCCTCAAGGACCAACTTTGATTGATTTTTCTACTGACTGTTCTATGGAACACGCCGATTCCCTGTTAATATAAAAAGCTTGTCAAATGCCGAGACCAAAAGAAGAATATCAACATCGATTGATATGCAACAAATACACTTCTGAATTAAAGTCACTTTGCTATTAATTGTACAAAAAAGTTTCCATTCACTAAAACAAATAAAAATGCAAATAAATTTTCTTCATAGTGATTTATTTTTTATTTTAGAGCCTCCTCATGGGGTTTTTGATTATGTGATTACTTGGCCGTTTTTATAGTGATTACTTAATTGCCAGACCAAATATTTCATGATTATTTGATTATTTGATCATCTAGGACTGTATTTTTTATTATTTGATTATCTTGTTTGAAAAAATAATTAATGATTATGTGATTATATTGGCAAATCATTTGTGATTATGTGATTACTTGGAAACCCCAATGAAGGGCCTCCTTTTAAGGGGAAAAGGGGGCAACAATGCCTCTCCTCTTTTAATATTCTACCAATGAATTTCCTGCAAGGTTAGGAGTCCACTGATTTATGGCTTCAATGGGCATGTATGATTCCTAGAGAAGATCCTGAATTTATCATTTTCCTTGAAGTTCGGTTCCACTGAATGAAGTCGTCAAATGATTTTGCAAGATTTTTTTATTCAGAATGTTCGTTGTTTTTTAACACGAAAAAATAAGAGAAAGGGGTGGGCACATGTTAAATTATCCCCAAAGAAAGGCTGTGTTTATGATAGTAAAAATTGTTTATTGAGAAAAGAAATAAAACATAATGAAATAAAAAGGGGGATTAAACCCCAACCCAGGTATACTATTCCCAGTCCAGGCATATCGTAGCATGTTCATATATCTCCGTTTTAGTAGAACTTAGAAATAATGCATCCAAGTATTTAGACGTTTTCCTGTGAATTGTTTTTATTCGTTTTGCCGCCATTGATACAGGTAGAGGTACTGATGGAGGTAAACCAGCAATTTCAGAAAATGCGTTTGATTTCACGCTTTATTCCTCTCAGTTTACGTGCACACGCTATTGTTCTGTAGTCTGTCCTATAGAAGTTTGTTTCTAAAGCAATCACATTCTCTCTAACTTTCTTTAGGACATCATAAGATATATATATTCCGATCATCATATTCTCAAAACGTCCATTGCATACGCGCGTTTGCAATCCGACACCTCATCCGGGTCAATTTCCGCATCACATGACGCTGTTGTTGATATTGAATATTTACGCATGCTCAAACGGATGGCCGGATAAATAGAGATTTTTAACTATTCTTCCGGCTAGCCGGACAAATAGACACTCCGTTATTTTAACAAGCCTTAATGAACAAAATCCAGAGGTACAAACAGTCATGGATAATGAACAATACATAATTCAAATAGGTCTGAACTACCAAAATCAGTTATTAGAATAGGTCTTAACTGCAAAAAAAAAACAGTACGTAGAATAGGCCTGAACTGCTAAAATCAGTTAACTAGAATATGATATCTTAACTGCCAAAATTCAGTTATCTGAATAGGTCTGAACTGCCAGATTTGTTTGCACTGACGAAAATCACTCGGTTAAAATTGTATTATGAAAGAAAGTCTATAATAATATAATCTGTTAAGTTAACATTATATTGCTGTTAAGATTTATTTGAATTTGCTTCTCATAAATATTTTTACCAAAAAGCTTAGGTAAGCATTTGTCCTGTAGAAATGCAGTCTCAACTGTATTTATTCATATTTATGAATCATCTATATTTCTATTTTGTGTCCGAAAGGAAGTTAACTCTTCACTCTTAAGATTTTGATATGGCAAATTATTGTCTTCAAGTGCATCGATACTAAAGAAGTCATTTGCCTTGAAATAAAACATGCAGATGTTTATATTTGACAAATAAAAGTGTATGAGTGGATTACATCTTAAGTATGAGTGATCGTGACACAAGATTAAAATTGCCTCATGATTATATGCCTGTCAAAAGTAAGAAATGCCAATGGTCTATTAAAAGAAATGATTTGTAAGTTTAATAGCTAAAAAAGTTGAGTAAGGATCATCATTGAGTACCACACTAGTGATCTCTATATGTTTAATTTAATGGATTCTTAACCCCAAATCGCTTGTATTGAACATGTTCCTAGTATTTCTGGAAGTGAATTAACATTGTAATAGTTTGTCATCTTTATGTTGCGGGAAGTCATCTATCTTTGTCTGAAATCACATTATCTTTCATTATTTGAAGCAGTATAACATTTATACCTTGCAGTCAAAGTTGTAATGTCGGAAGTGGTTTTTTTCTCTAAATAACATAATTAGATTTCTTTTCTGAAACATCTGATAGTTTCATTAAATATTTAAATATCGACGTGTTCAATTGGTATTTAATGTTCTTCTATTGTTTACTTAATACACTGAATGAAAATAAAAAGCAAATACACATAATATTCTTAAATACGCATGTAACTAGTTTTGGGGTATGTAATGAAACAACAACCCAGCAGAAAAGAAAACAAAAACAATAATAGCTTTTAGATTTCTATTTGATGAAATCTGTTTCCGTTATAAATATTCAGATAGTTTTATAATTTATTGATTTATTAGTTATGATTATTATGATTTGATAATCAATCTTTTGTCCGGTGGGATTTTGATTTTTTATTAACTTTGGAATAGACAAATTGGAAATGTGCATTTTATTCCCTTCCGGATTTTGGGTGGAGTTCATGTTGGTCCATCTTAAGTTTTTGTGCAATATTTTTTTTGTCTTTTCTTCGTTTGTCTTTTGATAATGGTTTTGTCTGTTTTCCTCTGACATATGGGTTTTGTGCACAACCTTGCTGCAAAGTAATTTGTGTTTATGCCATTGCTGATCACTGGGTTACGTAAAGATTTATACAATGAATATCATATATTACACGAAAAGAGTTAATTTAAATTTACCTTGTATTCGCTTATGATGTAACAATGACATGAATTGGCTGTCAGGCAGATACTAAGGTAATTTCTTTGAGTAAAACCAGCTTCATGTTAGCTGCAAATCAGAGGAACACGAGATAATTTTGATGTCATAGATAAGAAAGAAATAAAACTTATTGCTTTATACTTTTGTAACATTATGCTGATAAGGAATCAGTTTTCATAAATCAACGAAAATTCCACACAAAATTTATATTGTTGTGCCAAAAAGTTCAAGTATCATATATATTACTAGAACAATAAACAATTCTGACTTACATAAAAGTATTCAACTAGGTGTAGTTTTTATTTATATTTTTTTTTAATTTATTTTATATTAGTCAATAAATTCATTAATTCATTTATTTCTGGCATTTATTGGCTGCTACATCTACCAGATGAGTATGAGTTCGAAAACTAATTAAAACGATTACTCTTTACACGTTTGAGAATGGTGGCATGATTCACAAAAACGTTAAAAAACACTCGATAAAACCAGGTTTTGATAGTATGCAACATGTGCTGCACTAAATGAAGTGTATGCTTACCCTTCCGGAATACGTGGTTATCCCTGTCATTTAAAATATGTGTCTCACATACATAAGTGTTGAGTGTTGTTTACACAATGTCCTTGTGGCTTTTGCCTTTGTCTTCTGCAATAGACACGTGTAAATATTGCCATATACAAAGCTCTTAATTGACTGGAGTCTTGAAGAGATATAAATATACATAACAGAGATTATCAAAGATCTACTTTCAACACTTAATTCCACAAATGAATACAAACATGTCGAGGTTCCTGACTTACGACACCCCCATGATCATAAGGAGTGTTAGACTATTTTAGCACGCAGCCTTCCACCTTGTAATCAACAAAATGTACAAAGAATAACATGCAGTAAAACAGATCTTAAAAGAACAATTTAAAACAAAACTTGTAAAACATACAGCACAACTACCTGATTAAATGTTTATTTATACCGTATCAAACATTTATATAATTGCCTAGTTCTTAAATTGTCCTGTACATTTTTGGCATTTTTATTTTCTATTTAACAGCCACTGCAGTACTTTTGCAGTACTTTTCCTTAAAATTGTCCAATTTGTTTTAAAAGAAATCCGAAAATAATACATTAGCTTTTAGAAATTGAATGATTTAAAGATCATATTTTGAACTATCGGTTCAGACAAATAAAAGAAGATGAGGAACATAATTCAACGAAACAGTAATCAAACAGCACAAAAAACGTAAAGGTATCTAGACGTCAAAATATGGCCTTCAACAATGTCTTTAGTATTTAATGGTATTGCTGGATAGACATGCCATGACCATTGACTCACATTGCCTCGTTCAGTGCATTGTATCATTAAAAGACCTCAGAAATTGAATAATTTAAAGCCTAACATATGGACTTTTTCTGTCCTTGCATTGATTCATGGCATCAATATTGACTTAACATTTCATTGTATACCAATTTTAATTAGCCGATCTGACTACATATAGGTAGGTATCATCATATAGACAAATGGTATTTTATTAAATTAGTCCTAAAGAGACATTTATTGTCGAAATGTGCATCTCGTGCAGAAAAAATTGTACCGTTAAAGTTATTAGTACAAAATAGAGAGGTCAATCAGGAGGTTATTTGATACTAATGTTGTCATCTCTCCTCCGACGTTGAAATATCATTTTCCGTCAAAATTCGACTCTAATGAGATATATTGATACTAAATATAAAAACAAAAATTGAAGTACATTATTTTAACGTTTAAAAATGATGAATAACGATAGAGTCCTGAGATATATTGATACTAAATATAAAATACAAATTGAAGTACAATACTTTAACTTTTAAAAAAGATGAATAACGATATAGAGTTATGAGATAAATACCTTAGTTTGGGCAATTCTACGATAGATCGTAAGCAGCAGATATATATAAAGAAATGATATCAAATAAAGATGTTTTTAAATAATTGATAAAAATAAGACGATTAATCATGATAGGTTTCTGCGACAAACCATGGTTGAGCAAATCTTTGATAAAAGCCTGTTTATACTCTGGACTTTTTAGAGCTTGACATATCTTATGAAACGTGTCTATTGTTGAACACTACGGCTGTGTGTTACCCTCTTTTGGATGTCTTTTGGTTATTTGTGTGACAGTGTCGTTGTCTTGCGGTCTCATTTACGAATACCCAACATCTGCTTTTATTCACATCGAAATATATTTCTTTTGAAAGAATAAAAACTCGTTTATGATAAGCAATAATAACGTTAGTAGGGGGGAAATATTCCCGTTAAAAAAACGTTCTGCTCATTTAATCAAAGTACATAATGTTTTAAATGTTCAAACATCAAACGAATTTTCGAGGTTATGTAACGAAGGTATTATAAGTTTCTATATTGAAACTTACCAGAACAATGGCATGTCAAAAATTAAATATATATAATTACTGAAAAGAAATAGAACAGATGGTGAAACATACGTTAAGGTCATGTGAATCTGGTTTTTGGTCCTTTTGAACAGTATGAAGATTTTCTGTCGCGTCGAGAATTTTAAATTTGGACGCTTTTTTATCAGGTAAATGTTTTACTTTCCATTTTACATGTAAAAAAAAATTAAAAAATACGACCGACGTGTCAGATACAAATGTATGTCAAAAACGACCTTTTTTTAAATTTCCTTGCTGTAAAATAAAAGCTGATAAAGTTGGCTAAATCTCTTTCTGTTTCGATTTAACTTGATAAAATCTCTAAGCTAGAGCTTCTTATTTGAATATTACGACAGCAGCCAATAAAAACAGTATGTTCACATTTCGACCTATATAAAATACAATACTCGCCAAGCTTTAAAATTTCTTCTGTTTCGTAGCGAGTACAAACAAATTGTATATTTTTCGGCATTGTACGTATTTTGCTTTCATCGTGTAAATTGATTTTCACGGTTATGTTCAGTTTTATAGTATTGCTTGAACACAGTTTTATAGTATTGCTTGAGCACTTACTACGAAGTGGACAGGAAAAAGAACTGTAATCAAAAAGGAGCAGGATACCAGAACGAAGTGTATTTGTTCACCTGTTATTGTATAAAAATGTTTAGAGTGAATTGGACCATGGAAATATTATATTGACAGGTATAATACTTTCATGATTGGACGTAGACAGGATGGAAGTATGAGCTCTATGTATGAATGAATCACTCGAATTTTTCTTTGCACATATATAAAACGTCTAGATAATAGTCAACGATCTTTCTAACTATAATCATGAAACTTTGTTATCCCTATTTGATACTTGTGTAGCAAGCATATTGAATAACTGCTCGAAAGTATGGGGATTTCATATGACACCAAATGTCGAAAAAAATATAAAATGAACTCGGAATTGCAAAAGACATTTATTGAACATTTGTGTTTTTCTTGTATATAGAAAATCTCAATAATATGTTATATAATAAACAGATACTTTAACTTCAAAGGAAATATTTTATTTAGTTTTATCATTCTATTTATTTCTTGTATGCATGGGAATGAAGGCTTAATTTAATGTCTTTGATTAATGGAAGAATTTGGTCGAGTTTATGATGTATAATAGTAAATTGCCTTTATTCCAATGTTATATGCTAGTTTGGGTTTCATTGCTCAACGTCATTAAACCGAAAAGTACACTTTGATAAATTCGAGATGTTGCGAGTATAAATTCCTTTGCAGAAAAAATAGCTCTGGAAATATCAAATTATTTAGATACATGTATGAAAATATCTTTAAGCATACTGTTTAAGAATTGTAAGTACTTTAAGCGTACTTTATAAGAATTGTAAGTACTTTAAGCATACTTTATTAGAATTGTAAGTAATAAAGATTATTTTTATGGAAATTCATGATGTGCAATCTCGGTCTTTTGCTTACAAACCTAATATTAAGTCCCATCGACTGCTTTGTGAGTGAGTCAACCGACTTTACAAATAATAAAAATCTTTCCGACAATACAATACAATACAATACAATACAATACAATACAATTTTTCTTTTGATTCTCTGAAAGCATTTTCTAAGAGCTATCTTTCTCTATTTTATTTCACAATTCTGTCATTCAGTTTATATAATTACCTTCTATTCACATAGATGATGCTTTTCCCTGTAAAATTCATACACATTTGTAAATTTTTCACAACCTGTTATTTTGAAGAAGAAAAACTCGGTGACCTTTCAATTTTATTATACTTTGGAACATATCACAATATATACTACATTTTGGCAAAGTATGAAAAAAATCTATAATTATTCGTTTATGCTCCCATAGTACCTTAGTTTGGACACAAACATTTTTTTGTACTTGATACTCAGAACTTTATTGATCTTGAGTATTTTTCGACAAGAAAACACCTACCCACGCTTTATCGTTTTGTTGCTAATAATCTGTCTCTTAAGATTTACAATAACTTAGAGAATTCGAGTTAAACTTAAATACAAATGTCCCTTAAGAATACAATAACCATGAAATTACGATTCTTGATTCGTTATCTTATATATTACTCGACTTAGGAACCTTCTATCCAAAGCCTGTATTCTTATTAAGAACCTTCTATCTAAAGCCTGTATTCTTATTAAGAAACTCGTTTCCTGTAAATTATGTGAATACTTTGTAGACGGTTTGTACGTTTCAATAAAAGACAAGTTTATTAAAGCATTGTTACTGATATAATCGAATATGGTATATATGATAGAACTCCGAGACAAAAACTTTTGTATCTGGATGTATTTCATCCAGCTACTTGTCACTATAGAATATTATTATCTTGACAAATAATAGATCTTTGTTATATCTTTAGGCAGACTTGATATGAGGCAAACAAAATCTATTGATGTTGAATCTCCCTTTAAACCACATTTTGATATGACAAATGGCTTTTCACACATACAAACGTCTCAAATAGATTTTGGTAATGGATGATTAAGATGTAAACAGAAAGCATTATACACGTTAAGGATGGACTATCTATTCTGGTTCATGTTATTTTATAAAAAAAGCGTCATGAACGTCAGGACGAACCAACAAATAAAACGCTGTCTATAACAAGATATCTCTGACGACAAAAATGTGAAAGAAAGTTATATAAATTGTCTCAGATGTCTAAATATAGTTTAGAATAATTCTGCATTCCTACATTTTAAATGAAACAAAAAGTATATAGGTATAACAAACTTTATTCTAAATAATGACTGCCACAATTCTGAATAAGTACAGGCAACTGAAAGCAATTAAGTTATAACCGATTGCATAGTACAAACTTTCGCTTTTGTAATTTTTTAAAAGTTCCAACCGGTTGTAGTCAGAAACTTAGCAAACACTTAACTCAATAAACACCACAACACATTAACGTATTTATAATCTTTTCTGTGGATGTTGCTGTTTATACACATGCATATCTTTGTCTATTTAAGTATGTGTTGTTAACTAGAAATCTTTTATTGTCTCTTTTACATTTATTCATCAGAACGGATTAAATTTTTGATTAAAATAGAATTGTATATCGTATGTTGACGTCAAAATGTCTATGTCCGTCTAGCTGTGTAATTGTGCAATCTTACTATAATCGTTTAATTCATTTTGCAAAATAAATGGCAGGAATTTTCGAATGACTTCCAAGCGAACATAAATATTATCAAGCAAAGCATAACAGGCTTTAATCGGTTATTTGCATGTCAAAATAGAGAACTGTTTTGTAAGTGTGATTACTGAAAAATGAATTGTTATGATTGCAGCAAATATAGTGCCACCAATATTAATCGGAAGACCATCTTAATCGTAGAAAATTTCTTTCACGATAGTTAAGTATATATTGTAGCAACATCCTACCTGTCAACGGTGGTAAACTGACTTTAAAAGAATTGCAACTATCCAAGTCTCCCAAAGAGTTTTTCACACTCAAGAAAAAGTTAATACCGCTAATAACATAAGCTTTGTCACAATATTTCAAAGCCAAGTCTTCCACGGTAATAAGAACATAAGTCAGAATAACCAAAATATTTGTACTTGAACATTTGCTAGAATAAAACAAAATGTACGACGTTTCTTGTGAAAATCATGGTAACCAACACATATTGGGAACTGTGTGGTGTTCAGCTAATCAACATTCAGTTCAGTTGTTATTGAAGTCTGTTCATCTACGATCTTTTCTTCAGTAGTGACTTCAAATTGTACCAGAGTCGACAGGGAACATGTAAGCATATTATCCTATTATGTATCTCTCAACCCAAGCATGTTTCTAAAGTCACTTCCAGAGTAAAGATAAACATGAATAAAAACGGGTATAATATCAGATTCAAAAAGTGGACGTATGCTTTTCGTTTATTGTGTTGTACTTAAATCGGGCCGTTTTACATTTGACATTTCGAGCCTTTTATAGCTTACTATGCTGTATTGCTTTTGCTCATTGTTGAAGGCCGTATGGTGACATATAATTGTCAAGCTTCTACCTACATTATTTGGTTTCTGGTGGAGAGTTGTCTAATTGGCAATCATACCACATCTTCTTATTTTTATACTGAGGAATCTTTGACAAAGATCAGACACTCGAACGATCCACCAGATTTATGATAGCAAACGCAGAACTTATACAGGGGAAAATACACAGGCAGTGCAACGTTTTATTTAACAACCTATTCAATTAATAAAATTATAACAAACAGTAAATCATTTCCCCAAGAAACTTTTATAGTTAAAGCTAATACATGTATATAATTGATTAAAGTTATATGTACATGTCAATAATCGAATAACTGAAATTTGGACCGCTCAGTTTAAGACGGACGAAGTAATTTAGTTACAATGCAAACGAATTTAAATATGCCACATAATATAATAATGAATAATCTTTTATGCAGTGTTGAAACAGAAGATTTGCAAGGATCCGATAAACCTATGCAATGAGGCTTCATATTAAAATATCTTCTAACAGGCCTGACAATAAAGGACATTTTTGTTTGATCTTTCAGTCAAGACTAAGTTCGGTCTTTATTAACAAACTGCACTCAGCTTCAATTAATAATTGTAACATTGCGTTATTTTCCATGCAAATGTACAATGGGTTAACCAGTGATTGAAAAGTAATAAATTATTGTAAATTATTAGAAGGTTAAACGGAGAAAGAATATAAAGTACAAAGAATACCGAAATTCAAACTTTCTGAGCAATACTAAGAAAACATATAGTTGTTTACCATAGACAAAAAAAAAAGGAAGATACCAAGAGGGTTATCTAGAACAACAAGCCCAGAAAAAACCAATAGGGTTATCTAGAACAACAAGCCCAAGAAATACCAATAGGGTTATCTAGAACAACAAGCCCAAGAAAAACCAATAGGGCTATCTAGAACAACAAGCCCAAGAAAAACCAATAGGGCTATCTAGAACAACAAGCCCAAGAAAAACCAATAGGGCTATCTAGAACAACAAGCCCAAGAAAAACCAATAGGGCTATCTAGAACAACAAGCCCAAGAAAAACCAATAGGGTTATCTAGAACAACAAGCCCAGGAAAAACAGAAAACATCATAAAGACAAATGTAAAAACACAAACAACAGTCAACAATCCACTACACACAAAACAAGATTGAGCAACACGAACCACGGCGTAAACATGAAATGAATGCATGTGCTACAGAGAAGTACGTAACATATCTCCTTTGTATCTAGATCTTGATAAGATTCTGATTTAAAAGTAAATATAACAGTTAAAAAGAAACAATATTTATTATCTGTTAGGTATTTACAGTTTTTTTTCTTTTTTGCTTGTCATGTAAAAAGGTTTCTGGCATAAAATAGCTTTACAAAGATATAATTATGTCTAGTTAAATGCTTTCAGGTACTTCTTTAAGACATGTGGACTTAAAATAATTGATTAAAGTTTGTTTATTTGAATGTTACATTGCCTATGAAATCCTGTCTAGTACATATCATTATTCATGTTTAACAAATCTACGGAAATAATAAAACTTGATCTATCAGATCAAAGATGATAGATCAAGTTAGTAAACAATAAGGAAGACTGAGGGAATAAATTACCTAAACCCAAATGGCGAGAAAATAAAAACATTATCATTGGCAGGATTGTAAATGATGGCGTAGACACTTTTTGTAACGCTTTTCCTCCTTTTAAAAGGACATCTCTATAATGTAAACTGATTGACTTTCCCGAAGTTCGGTGGACCGAAATGTATGTCTCTTAATACTGTGTTGTTTTGCAGGCATATTACGTAATAACATTTTAATTAATCAGGTCTGGTTTAATTGACGCATCACTTAGCATGAATAAGTAAAAAACGTATGTTAGTCACCAATTTGTCAAATAGAACTAGACTTTCGACCGTCAAACAAGTCATCAAGATTGTTAAAAATCGTTTTGGTAGATGATATCCACTTCTTTACTTTGGACAAATGTAATTGGTCTGTGTCTATGTCATATCTACTTGACTACTGTATTTTGAATGAAATGACATGTTCAATGTGTACATTGATCTGATCGTCAGTTTAATCTAACTCATTTGTTTAGTGCTCATCATGGTTTCCCTCCAAGCTGTGTTAAGACTGTAATAAACTGATGAGCGAAAACGTGTCAATTCGAGTTGTTCTCAGAGCGTCTGGTACAAGAATGTGGAAATTTTCCTTTCGTTTGCTGACATGTTTATGAGAACTAAACAAGTAAATTTTATGAAACTGACGATTCTGCAATGATAACACAAGACTCAGTGTACAAAAACAAATGAATACATTTTTCGTGATTCGAGCAACAATTATCATCAGATTGACAATTCTGGATATATACCCCAAAAATGCTGGTCATATCTCTAATATTAGTCGTTTAATTATAATATAAACAGTAAAGATTTAAGTGCAGATGAAATGCAGATAAAATGCATCTCTAGAATTGCCTTTATCAACAATAATATTGCGTTATGCAATAGTATCATGTTCGGGGAATTCAATTCTATTCTTTGGAAAAATGCATCATATTTAAGTGCTTTCAGACGTTCTCTGAAATTGAAATGACAGTATCTGAACAAATAAGATCTTAAAAGGGTGCTTATACATCGATTAGTTTTATTTGCATAAATTATGATATCAAGTAAATTCATCCCATTCAACGTTTATACAGTCGATGAAACAACAACTAAACGACACAAAATATCGAAACATTTTAAAGTCAATATACATTCTTCATCAATAGACAAAGTGTCAACCCAATCAGTCAAAGTGTCAACCCAATCAGTCAAAGTGTCAACCCAATCAGTCAAAGTGTCAACCCAATCAGTCAAAGTGTCAACCCAATCAGTCAAAGTGTCAACCCAATCAGTCAAAGTGTCAACCCAATCAGTCAAACTATAAATCATCTTGGGTCTAGAAAAGTTGCACACCTGTAATCGTCCCCTTGTATTTAGATTGCAAGATCGGGGTTATTAAACCGTTCCGAGTCTAGAAAAGTTGCACACCTGTAATCGTCCCCTAGTTGTATTTAGATTGTAAGATCGGGGGCTATTTAATCGTCCCGAGTCTAGAAAAGTTGCACACATGTTATCGTCCCCTTGTTGTATTTAGATTGTAAGATCGGGGTTATTAAACCGTCCCGAGTCTAGAAAAGTTGCACACCTGTAATCGTTTCCTTGTTGTATTTCGATTGTAAGATCGGGCTTATTAAATCGTTCCGAGTCTAGAGAAGTTGCATACCTGTAATCGTCCCCTTGTTGTATTTAGATTGTAAGATCGGGGTTATTAAACCGTTCCGAGTCTAGAAAAGTTGCACACCTGTAATCGTCCCCTTGTATTTAGATTGTAAGATCGGGGTTATTACTGTCAATATTCAAGTGCTACGTATGTTTTTTTAGTCTTATCATTGTTTTCAAACATAATATAACGGTATATTTCAATTGATATTTTATAGTGTGTCTTTCTATGTTGTGATGTTACACTATTGTTTCAGATAAGGGTGAAGGTTTGGTACCATTAAAACGTTTAAACCCTCTGCAATTGTTTGCACCTGTCCTAAGTCAGGAATCTGATGTTCAGTAGTTGTCGTTTGTTGATGTGGTTCATAAGTGTTTCTCATTTCTCGTTTTTTATATAGATTAGACCGTTGGTTTCCCCGTTTGAATGGTTTTACACTAGTTATTTTTGGGGCCCTTTATAGCTTGCTTTTCGGTGTGAGCCAAGGCTCCGTGTTGAAGACTGTATTTTGACCTATAATGGTTACTTTTATAAATTTTGACTTGGATGGAGAGTTGTCTCATTGGCACTCATATCACATCTTCTTATATCTATTATCAATAGAAAGGCATATACTAAAATGAAATATGGACCGAGGGGCTTTGCCTCGAGCACTTAATTTCGTAGAATGTTACTTTCCATTGACTATCCAATTTAGTACGTATTTACACTCGAGTAATCTAATATGGTTGGTCTACGTCTGGTTTATTTTTGCTGACTACGTGTTTTAAGCATATGTGATGTAAAATATTTGTTTAATTTATAATAGTAATATTCAGATCTTTCAGTTAATAAATTCAGAAAAAACACAAATTGTTCTAGAAATATATAGATCATAGATATGGCCCATATATAGTCTGGCGGATGTGCATTAACAAAATCAAATATCAATAGATCAATTATAAGATTACATGTTTGGTATTTTTTTTTTAAATTTTAGTAAAACTAACGCTGTTTAAATATATATATTCGTAATGAAAGGGATCGAATTCCTTAAGAGCGTTAAAAAAATTTACCATCATCATCATCAAGTTGCTTGAATTTATCTTCACAAGGTTTCATAGTACATTTTTCTTAACAAAGTAAATGCATGGATGACGAATTACCACATTTAAGGTTATGTTGTACTGTAATTATGGTATTAACAACCATATTGTTTATTCTTTATTTAACTGATAGTAACTCAGTTTTCAAAAAATAATTTTTAAACCAAGGGTTTTAATAGCAGGACATATAAAAATCATTATGAAAACTAATTACAAATGCCTGTACCAAGTCAGGAATATGACAGTTGTTATCCACTCGTTTGATGTGTTTGAGCTTTTGATTTTGCCATTTGATCACGGACTTTCCTTTTTGAATTTTCCTCGGAGTTCAGTATTTTTGTGATTTTACTTTTTACAACACTTTCTTTAATTTGGAACAAAAAAATTTCTAAATTAACCAATGGCACATTTTGTTCTTATGTCTTGATCACGATACAACAAATTTCCCCCTTGTTGCCATTCATGCATAGTTACTTAGTACACGGAAACAGAATGTACAGTACTATGTAACTTAGAAGGCAAGCAATTTGATTGGACGAGGAGTTATGAAACTTAGAAGGCAAGCAATTTGACTGGACGAGGAGTTATGAAACTTAGAAGGCAAGCAATTTGACTGGACGAGGAGTTATGAAACTTAGAAGGCAAGCGATTTGACTGGACGAGGAGTTATGAAACTTAGAAGGCAAGCGATTTGACTGGACGAGGAGTTATGAAACTTAGAAGGCAAGCGATTTGACTGGACGAGGAGTTATGAAACTTAGAAGGCAAGCAATTTGACTGGACGAGGAGTTATGAAACTTAGAAGGCAAGCAATTTGACTGGACGAGGAGTTATGAAACTTAGAAGGCAAGCGATTTGACTGGACGAGGAGTTATGAAACTTAGAAGGCAAGCAATTTGACTGGACGAGGAGTTATGAAACTTAGAAGGCAAGCGATTTGACTGGACGAGGAGTTATGAAACTTAGAAGGCAAGCGATTTGACTGGACGAGGAGTTTTAAGGTCTACAGTAATAGACAAGCGCCTATGTCGTATATATGTCAAGTTCTAAATCGTTCCAATTCTAGAAAAATGGTGAATGATTTAAACTGGGATAACCATCAGTCTGCAATTTTGCTTAAGAATAAATTAAGAGTATGTAGACTACCGTATATTTTGTTTTTAAACTACTTGGTACACATAGTAATAGGGAAAATAGTAAAATCAACAACAAAAAAGTTAAAAGAAAATTTAAAAAAAGAATAACAATTAAAATGTCGAAGTTAGATAATATTTCAAACGCGGATAATCTCCTATAAAAAAATGTGCGTAGTGTGATGTATTATATACTTTAGGGCATACTCAAAATTATTAGAAAAGTAGGGGGTGGAAAAGCAGACAGTGTCAATAAAATCGAATAATGTTTCACACAGGAATGTTTGTGGGAACGTTCCAAAACAACAGTAGACAATGTTACTTCCGTTGTCTCATAATAGTTTATGACATAAATCAACGACATTTACAAGATTTTATTTCATATCATCATATTCTACTAATATTTTACAAGCAGAAGCGCCATTAGAAGAATCATCAATACTTTTTCAATTCTTCCTAATGGCTTATCTATCATATTTTTTTTATCTTAACAAGTGGAATTTATCATATAAATGGTTTTATAAGAGTTACATTCCTACTTAGTTAGATATACAATGCTCTATAAATACTATTGAATCACTTAAGCAGTAGAAATATAAGTTGCTAACAGCGTTTATGTTTCCGAGTTTTAAGACCTGTATTAATGGGTATCTTATCAGATGTGGATATTTTGTTATGTTTTATAAATTCATTTATGATCTAGACCATATTGATTTTTATTTTTTTTTTTACATTGGATTAAATCTCGGATGTAAATAAAACGTCCAAATATACTCCTGTATCTTTGCTATTTGACCATGTAAATTTACTTGTCTTTTTATTTTGTCTTTTAAAATGTGGATCTTCTGTTCTTTAAGGCTTTATGTATATTAAATAATTGAGAGTAAAAGAAATTAAGTATTCAATTTGGACTGAAATAATAATTGAATATAATTATCTTATCCTGTACTTTTATTACTTAAATCATGTCAATATTTGTTGTGTTTTTTTGTGCTATTGGTTTGCTATCTAATTGACATAACTATACCAAACATATCCTTGCCATATCCTTTTATTGTCTAATTGACGTATACCCAACATATCCTTGCCATATCCTTTTATTGTCTAATTGACGTATACCCAACATATCCTTGCCATATCCTTTTATTGACGTATACCCAACATATCCTTGCCATATCCTTTTATTGCCTGTATTGTTGACGTATACCCAACATATCCTTTTATTGACGTATACCCAAAATATCCTTGACATATCCTTTTATTGACGGATACCTAACACATCCTTGTCATATCCTTGTATTGCCTATATTGTTGACGTATACCCAACATATCCTTGCCATATCCTTTTATTGCCTATATTGTTGAAGCATACCCAACATATCCTTTCCATATCCTTTAGCCTATATTGTTGACGTATACCCAACATATCCTTGCCATATCCTTTTATTGTCTATATTGTTGACGTTTACTCAACATATCCTTGCCATATCCTTTTATTGCCTATCTTATTGACGTATACCTAACATATCCTTGTCATATCCTTGTATTGCCTATATTGTTGACGTATGCCCAACATATCCTTGCCATATCGTTTTATTGCCTATATTGTTGAAGTATACCCAACATATCCTTTCCATATCCTTTAGCCTATATTGTTGACTTATACCCAACACATACTTGCCATATCCTTTTATTGTCTATATTCTTGACGTTTACTCAACATATCCTTGCCATATCCTTTTATTGCCTATCTTATTGACGTATACCCAAAATATCCTTGCCATATCCTTTTATTGCCTATCTTATTGACGTATTCCCAATATATCCTTGTCAAATCCTTTTATTGCCTATCTTATTGACGTATATCCAACATATCCTTGCCATATCCTTTTATTGCCTATCTTATTGACGTATGCCTAAGATATCCTTGCCATATCCTTTTATTATAAATAAGAAGATGTGGTATGAGTGCCAATGAGACAACTCTCCATCCAAGTCACAATGTATAAACAGTTAACTATTACAGGTCAAAGTACGGCCTTCAACACAGAGCCTTGGCTCACACCGAACAGCAAGCTATAAAGGGCCCCAAAATGACTAATGTAAAACAATTCAAACAGGAAAACCAAGGGTCTAATATTGCCTA
Source organism: Mytilus californianus (assembly GCF_021869535.1). Lineage (NCBI taxonomy): Eukaryota > Metazoa > Mollusca > Bivalvia > Mytilida > Mytilidae > Mytilus > Mytilus californianus. The sequence goes on along the minus strand of NW_026262679.1, from coordinate 20,426,556 downwards.
TATTGTTGAAGTGTACGGTAAATTGTTATTCCCTTCGTGTTATTTTATCGTCCTGTCGTAGTTTCTTAGAAACCAAGTGGAACTAAGCAACACTGTATGACAGATACACAATACTGATGTTTTCTACAATAGAAAAATGTACAAATATAAACAAACATATAAAGGTGAATAATCTTTATCTCTTTGCTTAAAAACTCCCAGCAACTCTCAAGATGAACAACAATTATATAATAGATATCGTTATTTTGATTCATTGAAAATTGCCTTGTTTTTCATGTAATCGGATTGTCTATGTATATTATATAAATCAAATCTATATTCAGAGAATAACAGTGCTAATTTGTTTTATATCTCATTGTATGGTTTGGCAAATGCTTTCATTTTATATTTTTCTTATGAATGAAAAAGATAAAATTGGGGATAAACGCGAATGCTACAAAAACATAGTAAAACAAGAAAAAACGTCTAGAGATGTGATCAAAGGTTGATGTGAAGTATACGTAAATGAAACAGTATGTGACCGACAAAAATAACCAAAAAACATTGAAGGGAAAACACTTGTCTTCATCAATTGATAGATGTCTGTAAAAAATATCAAGCTCTAAAATTTCAATATTGTTCTTTGCCAATAATCAATACTAAATACCATTGTCTATGAAAAAATAATTGTTTTTTGCATTCTTGTCTTACTATGAATACATTTATTTCAGTTTTAAGTCAATACCTGAACGAAGAACTAGTAGTAGCTGACTTTGTCAAATGTGAAGGGAATGACGTGTTTCATTGTGACGATAAACAAACTGAGTGTATATCTAAAGACAAAATATGTAATGGTGTAAATGAATGTAGTACAGGGCGTGACGAAAGTGTGGAGGAATGTGGTAAGTGTAAAAATATTGAACACAAGATAACCTCAAAATAATGATAGATGATATATCTCCTTTAGTTATATTTGAAAGAGACCAGAAACCAGACTGTATGTTAATTTATTGAAAAGTAAAATTACAAAAATACCGAACTCCAACGAAAATTCAAAACGGAAAGTCCTTTATCAAATGGCAAAATCAAACCCTCAAACACATCAAACGAATGGAAAACAACTGTCATATTTCTGACTTGGAACAGGCATTTCCTTATGTGGAAAATGGTGGATTAAAACTGGTTTTATAGCTAGTTAAATCTCTCACTCGTATGACAGTCCTATAGAATTCCATTGTATTGACAACAATGTGTGAGCAAAACAAACAGACATAATAGGTGAAAATGTCAAAAATTGGGGTATATTGTGTTATAATCTTAATCACTATAAAACAAAAAACTATTTCAATAAAGAAAAACAAAATGGCATATTGACACTGAGAGTCAGTGACTCTTAAAGACAAAGTACATAAGCAAAAATTGAAAGACAAGAATACAAAAATGACCATAGCACAAGAACACAATGGCGGGATGTATAAATACCTAGCCACGCCAAAAGATGTAAACGAGATGTAAGCAAAACGTCAATGAAACAGCAATAAACCCAAAAAATATTTTCAAATTGAAAAAAAACATCGTGAGGTAAATATGTAATAGATCAATGTCTTTAAGAAATGTACGTCAACAAATGCTGGCACCAGTTTTTCACTGATTTCTCATGTAATGTATTGAACTAGTGATTCATTGGACTATGTAAATTTTCTTAAACAATATGATAAGCTAGAGATTCATTGGCACTCGTGTAATTTTTGTCAAAGAATGTGGTAGGAGTACTCATGTAACATACGTCAAAGAACGTGGTAAACTAATCATTCACATAATACTCATCATGTATCATGCGTTAAAGAATATGGTTAACTAGTGGTTCATGAGTTACTTATGTAACATGCGTTCAAAGAACGCAGTAAACTAATCATTCACGGAATACTCATGTATCATGCGTTAAAGAATACTAGTATGGTAAAATAGTGGTTCATGAGGTGCTCATGTAACATGCGTTAAAGATTGTGTCAGAAAATTATGGTTCATTCACCAAATATTTTTATTAAACTTCATGTCTAAATGCCAGATTTTGATTGGTTAATACGAGGGAGACAATTTACTCTATCCCATGGCAAATACTCTATAACCCTTCACGGAGACGCTTGCTCAAGTGTGCGCTTTAATAAATACGGATGATTGTTATGTACAAGACGACATAGTTTATTACTTTGAATCTGAAATTTAATAAACAGTAATAACAGAACATTCAGTATAATAAATTAAATAACATATATCTGAGAGGGTGATAGATCAGATTGTTACCCCTCGAAAAGACATTGTCAACCTTGGCTTCGCCTCAGTTGACAATGTTTTCTCGGGGTAACAATCTGCTCTATCACTCTCTCAGCTATGTGTAATTTTAAATAAAATTGGTTATTCATGGATAACTCATTTAACCTCTCTCATAGAATGTGGTAAACTAGTGGTTCACTGAGAAGTCATATGGTATGCGTCATAGAATGTGGTAAACTAGTGGTTCATTGAGAAGTCATATAATATGCGTTATAGAATATGGTAAACTAGTGGTTCATTGAGAAGTCATATAATATGCGTCATAGAATATGGTAAACTAGTGGTTCACTGATAAGTCATATAATATGTGTCATAGAATATGGTAAACTAGTGGTTCATTGAGAAGTCATATAATATGCGTCATAGAATATGGTAAACTAGTGGTTCACTGAGAAGTCATATAATATGCGTCATAGAATATGGTAAACTAGTCGTTCATTGAGAAGTCATATAATATGCGTCATAGAATATGGTAAACTAATAATTCATGGAATACTCATAAAATATGTGACAAAAAGGGATTAAATACACACAGTTCTATGTCAAACTATATCCATTGCAGAACATTCATTTGGTTATTTCACTACTACTGAGACATAACAATGTTAACCAAATCTATAGATGTTCTTGGGAAGTCCAGTAGAATAAAAAATAACAGATGGTTTCTCAGTTTGGAAATGAAGGATCCTAAGAAAATTTAAATTTCTAATGGAAAAGTTTCCATTACATTTTTTTCTTATTAATCGCGCATCTAACTCATCTTCTAAGATGTAACGTTTGATAAGATTTTTGAAATATTAGACAGCTTAAAAGGATTTTTAGATATGATTTTGAGTTCATTGATATTCATTTACAATTTATTGTAATCAAATTAATAAAATCAGCATTTTAGTTTTAACAAGATAGAAACTTTAGTTAACAATTTTATTTACCAAATTATACTTCTTTTTCGATTACTTGTAAGTTTACAAGTTCTTCTTGGTACAGAAAAGCACTGACAATGATATTTGTTTGTTATCATAAATTGCTCGACACCACTGTTGAGTTGAATTTCTATAAGTAGATACACAACTATTACAGTGTCACAATTGAAATGATGCCATTAAACACATAGGTAGTGTTACAAGATTGACAGTATTTGTTAGATAAATATTGAACTAAAACTAAATAAACATGCCAAAATTTATTTCATATTGCAAGCAAATGTTTTTTAAAAAAATTGGAACACAAAATATCAAGACGAGATATTTGATTTCTCACCCAATACCAAATCCCGATCGAAAACGATAAACAAAAATATTATGCGAGCTATTTCAAAAGATGATGGATTGTTCAGAAAATCAGTAGGCCAGTTAAATAATTGTAAGATCATGATATATTACCCTACAAATGAAAAAAAAGAGTTATTGCTACAACCAAAAAATAAACAACTAGGTCAGTTTATAACATTCAAATTTAGCAGGACGTGCTCCTATCACATTGTAAGCTGTGGTGGTCTCGACAAGATCTACATGTAGTTAAGTAGTAAATCATAAACATGTGGTTTGTCAAAACTTCCTCCTCTACACCCGATGCCACTCACAGATATTGATTTTCAACTGCACAGATTGATTTGATCAAGTTTGTTTGAAATTGTATGGCCTTTCAGTCAACGTCAAATTGAGACGTTTTTTTTCATCAATTATATAAAACTTTAAAAACTGTATACTTATACAATAACTATTGTCGAAGTTACATATCTTTTAGTATATCAGATTTTTTCTCCAACTTCTTATTCAAAAAGAGAGAGAAGGTATTATGGGGACAATCAAATACTATAAGTCGAAGATAAATAGACAATATCATGACATGAAAGATGAACGGACAACATTGTCTAAAACACTAATTAGAAAAATAAAGATTTAAGCAACACGAACACACAAAAAAGGGGTTGCGAACTCATATGCTTGGAAAGACTAGTTACTTATATACTAGTGCCATCCCTCATGTTGTTCATGGCAAGTATAATTCGTTGATATCACAATCAAGGAAGTGGAAGAGATTGTGGTTACGATAAAAAGGAATATACCCGTGGTCATTTGTGAAACAGATATTCCATTACTGATACCTAACTCTTGTTGGCGCCCGAAAAACTTTTGAACGGATGACTTGACTTTAACTTTATCTTTGGAACCATTGATGCATTAGCTACCTTGAAAGTAGCTACTCTCTGTCTGGGAAATTATGATAGGAAACGCAAGCCCTCGAATAAATTCTTTACGGAGATATACTCCATATGTTGGCACTACCAAAAAACAACAAAAACAAAAGATACAATTGAAATATTTGTAATAAAGTAACTCAACATTATTTTAAATAAATTCTGGCTATCTTTTTTTTTTTATACTGCTTAATTCAATAGTATATGGAAATGTAACGATACTTAAATACTTTCGTGTTTTTACATTTTTATCAACTAAACAATCATTTGTATTACTATTTATGGTTGTAACACGGCCTACTACGACATAGAGAGTATCCATCTTAAGTTCTGATCACCTGGTTATTTTACATACTAAACAGAATGTGTAAAAAAAAGTAGACCATTGGAGTCCTATATTTAGTGATTGCTACTTCAGAATAAATACCATTGCAATGCAATTTAATACGTTAGCTAATTACAAAATTAGTAGAAATGTTAACTTGTTTGAGGATTTCAATTTGAAATGACATTTATCTAATATTACTTCATTCCTTTATAACACATTATGCTCCAGCAAGTAATAGATTTCATTATAAATGTTGTTTTCATTGAAGCCTAATGAATTGCAAGAAACAGATGGGTTTCATTTAAGCAGTTACATGACCTTTTCTTATTTATTTATCCATGAATCTTGTCAGTGGTAATTTCCTAGGTTTGATGAAAATGGAATACTAGTAGTTGAAAGTTAAAAAAAAACTGTAAAATTGATACCATGTCGTGTGGTAAGGCATTAAAGAAGACAACATTACATGGAAAAACTAGTAAGCATAGCAACATTAGTTGTGTCCATATGTTCTGCGAATGCATCAATATTACTTTATACATTCAAGCCTATAGCTTCTGGTGTGCACACAAAGGGCGGGTTAGTAAAGCGTGATAAGATGGTTGATAGCATTCGTTCTTCACAAATAAACTCCTACGCCATGCTTAGAATATAAGTTCACTGAATAAAAACTATTTTTGTTCCTTAATACTGATATCAAATGACATAATAAGGGAACACCTCCTTTTTGTTCCTGTTTAAGCTTTGAAAAGAAAAAATCCCAACTGAAACGGAAACTAATCCGCGGCTTAATCATAATACCACAGATCCTTAATATAGGATGCCTTTATACCACCACATGTGACAGTATACCACAATTCTCCATTTTATTATACATAAAATACATTGGTGTGTCACATTCGTCCTTCTCTTCTTGTGGATTAATACTAAAAAGGAGGATGAAAATCTCCCTTCTTTATTTACTTATATTGGACACTAAAATTTTACAAAAATCCTTATAAAGAACGATGCATTCCAAGCTCATCCAGATATTCAACAAAACATATTTCTACAATCCTTACCTCAATTCGGTCTCAGGCAAAATATAGCCTTCAAAAAATATTGTGATGTGTTATACTCAACCATCCGTGTTATTCAGATGATGATGATTCTTAAAACCATGATTATATTTTGCAATAATATCAAAACTTTTGATTTTTCAACAATTTACTCTACCATTCCTTGTGCTAAATTGAAAGATCAACTACATCTTTTCATTAACCAGTGCTTTTCTACAAAATGTGAATCGTAGATATAAATTTTATATTGTGAAGTACCACACTGATTCCAACAATAAATATACTGAAGATGATACTATCAGCATGCTTGACTCTTTGATCGACCACACATTTGTCGAGTTTGGTGAATACATAAATAGGGACACTAATCGTGCACACCTTCTGTCCGATTTGTATTTATATTCATTTGTAGCAGAATTGATACACAACATTCTCAAAGACAAAAAGAGAAAGCACCTTGCAAAGTTCTTTAATTTCACGTTAGGATATTTTAATGACGTCCGATCAGTTACCGACCGTGCGAGGGCTTTATAGCCAGTCGTTAAAAACCCCCATAAGAGTAAGACGTCCGATCACGCAATAAACCATGTCCACTTTTCAGCGACTGATTGCATCTCATTTATCCAAGGGAACTGGAGACTAAGGATACTACCGACACGATAAGTTCCGTTTTGTATCTAGATATCTTACTTAAATTGACACAGATGAACGACTACAAATAAGGACTACAAACGTCACAATGTCAGTTTTCGTATTGTCAACTACCCATTTCTCAGTAGTAACATATCCTGTCCCCCACCGTATGTCGTTTTTATGTTTAAATGATTACGTTTTAATTAGTGCATTGTCACATTATACATACTTCACAAACCGATGTGTTCCTAACGCGAAAAAAACTCTACAATCAGGGTGATGAGGATGAACGACAGAAATAGACACTCCATACGTTTACAGTCAACATCACCAATTAGTTGGCCAATACAACGCCTCTGTATCTCACCGTACAAGGAATATTCCGTATTAGGTCATTGTTAATGCGTTTAGACTAATACGGCAGTTGATGCATACCAAGCAAGAGACGCTAACCCTGTCGATGCACTCAGTCTAGCTCCGTGTTGGGTTTCATGCGGTGCCCTTAGTTTTGTTTATGTTGACTTGTATATTAAACATGAATTTACAAGTTTTGAATATCGGTTTACTACTGATGCCTCTGATTTTACACAAGAGTGTATCATAAAATAACACTACATACCATAGTCTACCACAATTCCATCCCATTTCATAGTATGCCATAGAACCATGGTGCATTAAAGTATATTTAGTACCACTACTTACAAAATCGTATCATAATATATTAGAATTAATGTCCTCATAACGATGGAGAATTCTGACTAGGAAAGTAAGATTGATTATTTCTTGGAAATATATTTTCATAAAATATTTCAAGGATCTGCATTTTTCGCATATCTTGTATATATACAGATTTCCTAGGACTGTGAGCTTCTAATTTTGATAGTTCATTTATCTTAGATGATGATGTTGTTTGTCTTGTAGACGAAAACCCTTAACTAGTGATGTTAAAGTATACCTCATATTTTTGGAGGTACTTAACGATACATTAGGATACACGTTATACAAAGAAAAACAACGTTTGTTTTCTACCCATATCAATCGGCAAATTCAGTATCGAATTAGAATTCTCATTTGAAGATTAAGGTAGATAGGGTGTCTTCCTCCATCTTGGATTTTGAAATACCAGAAAACAATCGGTCTAGATCCTTAATAAAAGGTGCAAATTTTGAGAGTAGTAGGTAATTCATGTGTAAGAATTTTCAATTCAATATAGAAAATGACATATTTTATCATATTTATGGTTGTATTTTACAAAAAAACAGAATACTTTTGTTTGATTCTATTTTTCCAACTTTGCCACATAAGGGGAGGCAACTCAAATTAAGAGCAGATAATTCAGATAAAGTTACTTTTACAATAGAATGTGTTAGGAATTTACCTATTTTATTATGTAGCAAAAAAACGGGTCCCGTGACCCCATTTTTTCTTTTTCTTATCTGAAAGCATAGTATTAGAGCTATCTTCTCATATTTTATCTCAAAATTCTATGGTGTAGTTTTCGTTTTATGGCAGAAAATTGGGTTTTCCATGCATAATCTATACAAAATCTGTCAATTTTGCACAACCTATAGCGTGAAAATAAGCCCCGTGACCCATTATTTTTATTATTTCTTTTTAAAAAGCATGATATAAACTACATTTTGGCAAATTATTAAAAAATTCTATGGATTATAATTTAGACACCCCATCTACCTTAAGTATAATAAATACGAACGTGAAATATTTACCATAGAATAGTTCAGTAAATGAATACTACTGGCTTCTTAGCGCATCACACATGTTTCTCTATTACCTTTCATTATGTATACTAAATCCCAAATGTTTAAAAGACAAAAAAAAATGGAATTGTTTGAAAGCATTAAATAAAAAGTGAATAAAAATATGACGGAGACTCCAAAAGGGCATGCAAAACAGCAAAAACCTAAAAGGTATACTTTGCCAGGGCAGTCACTGCCTTAACCTAAAAGGTCTACTTTGCCAGGGCAGTCACTGCCTTAACCTAAAAGGTCTACTTTGCCAGGGCAGTCACTGCCTTAGTTTTAGTTCAATTACATTATAAATGAATTTGAAGTTTACAAGCATGTGTATCATTTATAACATGCCAGTACCTAGTCACTTTACTGCGCAGATGATATTTCCTGGGACAAATAGTCTAACATACGGGTTACTGACTCAGTTACCAAAAGTATATGAAACTATTTTAGAAATTACCATTATCATACACTTTCGATTAAAAAAATAAAATCTTAAAATATATAGATATTTAGATACATACCAAAATAATAACAAACAACATTTACTAGAAGACATAGAAAACAACTGACACTACACTAATGGAAGCCAAAAGAAAAAAGATTGCGGAAACCATGTAAGACGAAAAGTGATAGGAAATCTTATTTGTCATATCTAACAAAAATGTACATCAACAATGAATACTTAGCTTTTCAATGGAGTCCTTGTAAATTGTTTATCTTTATAGGTTATTGCTCAAAAGAAAAAAATATATATTTGTGTGTGAATCATACTTAAGTGTTCCCAGATGAAAAATAATATAAAAAAATTCAATATAACCAAACAAAATCATAACAAAATAATAAGAGAAATATTTATATAAAGATAAGATGTTATATGATTGCAAATGAGACAACTTTCCCCCAGAGACCCAACGAAGTAGACGTTAGCATCTATAGGTCATTAGCAAAAAACCATACCATATACATCGTAGCAAGCTATAAAAGACCCCGACATGACACATGTAAAACAATCTAAACGAGAAAACAAGCGGCCTGATTTATGTACAAAACAACAAACGAAAACAAAACATGGCATGTGTATGAATTGGCCTAAAATATAAACAGAAAGGCTTTTAAAAATTCTCAACTGTGTTTCTCCTTATAAGAAGACTTCGCATTCAAAATCTTTATGGCGAGTTAGGAAGAACAATTGGGAGCATGATACAACAAGAAAAGATCTCAAAACAACGGAAGTATAAAATAATATTACATAATCTACAGATCTACAACCTTTCAATGATTTTGAAAAGTTGCCATGCTTCAAAACAATCAGAATGTTAGATATCAGAAGGGGAAAAACACTTTGATAAGCATCTTTTGTGAAACGGAAATTATAAGATTTTACTTGCATTAGCATTAATATATACTGACAAAAATAAGCACGTAAAAATATATTTAATTAAACATGGAAAATAAAACTTTAGAATAAAGACCATTAAATTCGTTATCTTACCCTATTACTGTCTTTCAATGACAATATGTTGTCTGATTGTTTTTAAAGTTATTGTTTACTGGCTGGATTGTCTATTAGTTAAAATCTTCTATTGGAACTATTGTCATTTAGAGCTAAAGCGGTGCCAATCAAAAAGCGCATCTGAAAAGGTCTGAGATTAATATTTAAGTATGAATAGCTAATGAATGTTGACTCATTTCTGGATATTCATAGATAATAGGTTCAGCAGTACTTCTAGGTAACACAACTAAATAGGTTTAGGTTTATTCTGAAACATCAATGATCATTTAGAGAAGACCATAAACGAGTTATCAGGGTAGACTGAATATTTCGATTATAAACGGGAAGAGATATCTGGTATACGGCAAAACAAATAAATAAAAGCAACATATACAGATCAAAATATTATTGTCAATTACAAACAATCATTCGTATCATATATCACTCTCTAACTCGCATGGGGTCTATACGAATTGTAAATGAGTTCAACAAACGATTAAAAATCTGCCTCGACACCAAGCTTTGAAATAGGCAAACAACTTAATGACACTCACTAGATCCCTGACTTAGATTAGGCACATCAGTAATTGAAGGAAACGACATGTACTAGTGCTACATTAATGGAATTACAAAAAAGGAAAAAGGTAATGCAAGGGACACCAGTCCAGTGAAATAACTTATTAAACAATATTGGAAATCAAAACGACAACATAACAGCTGCAAATAAAACAGTACAGGATAAATTCCTACCAAAAACCTTTAGTTGCTTTATCTGTTGATATACATATAATATGATTGGTCATATATAATTTATGATATTAACCACTTAACATGTAGTACTCAAAAGACATCTGCGTCTTGAACTGAGAAGAGCAAAACGACCTTTTGCATTGCCTATTGAAAATTCATGAACTGATGATACTGAGAGAGAAAGATGATTAATTCTGTACATTTTGTTTTTCTAATATTACAACTGAAAACAAACGGATAATAACATATTAATTGCCATTTGATTTGTATTTAATGATAGTGCAATCCAACAATATAACTATTCAAACTTCAAATGTAGTCTTTGATTATGATAAAACATTCAAGTATTATTTCAAAAATATGTGAAATATAATATCTAGAGAAGATAATTATTTAAACATCAATTGAATTACCGTATTCATCATGGTGTATGGTTATCATAGAATCTATACTGATGTTTTCTCTCAATGTCAATCATAAATGAATATTGTATGCAAATATATAAAGTAAGGTTGTTTAAGTAACTCAGTAGTAAACAAACAAATGTTTAAAAATACTGAAAGGGTATTTGAAAGAAAGAAAGAAAAACCACGACGAAAGCCAAACAAATATCACTTGACAAACGTGACAAAATGGCAATTCTGTTCACAAATTTATGATGATTTTTAAAAAAAATGTAATTTTCATACACTTTCGTGATGTGACAGAAGTACAGCAGCCAATGTTTTATCAATAATATAGAGTTAAGTGTTTTTCTGAATTTGTTTTTATTAAATTCTTCTGTGTACTATTTTGATGATCAAGACACAAAGGGGAACGATGGAGTAATCAATAGATTGGTTAAAGAGCAACTTGTGCTCTTAACAGATTATTTTTGTCTGTACATGTTTTAATTTAATTTTTATGCCCCCGCCGTAGCGGAGGGGGCATTAAGTTTTACCCTTGTCCGTCCGTACGTCCCAAAATTGGTTTCCGTTCTCTAACTTCAGTTTGCCTCAACCAAATGTTATGAAACTTGTACATAATACTTAATGCCACAAAACACAGATCAAGTTTGAATTTTGGTGGCGTCACTTTTACTGTTTTAGAGTTATGCTCCTTTCCCAATGGAACAATTGCTGAATTTTTCGCTTCCGTTCTCTAACTTTAGTTTGCCTCAACCAAATGACATGAAGCTTATACACAATGCTAATTATCACAAAACACAGGTCAAGTTTAAATTTTGGTGGCGTCACTTTTACAGTTCTAGAGTTATGCCCCATTACAAATGGAAAAGTTGCTGAAATATTCGTTTCTGTTCTCTAACTTTAGTTTGCCTCAACCAAATGTTATGAAACTTATAAACAATGCTTATTTCCACAAAACTCAGATCGAGTACAAATTTGGGTAGCGTCACTTTTACAGTTCTTGAGTTCTGTCCCTTTATAATGTTATATGCAAGAGGGGGCATCATTTGTGTCCCATGGACACATTCCCTATTTTTTATTGTACGTCCTTAAAAAAATTTTGTTCAACGTTATTACATCAATATCAATTATATTTTCAATCAGAACGCTGTAAAGCTAGTTAAATGGACCAATAGATATAAATGAGCAACACAAAACTAGTGACCCTAGAGGGTACAAACTGTAACAATGCAAAAATTTAAATTGTAATTATTTTGATATACATTTGCAGTTTGAAAAAAGTCCAATAATCTTATCTAGATTAAATCGTTGATATTTATCTATCTTCAAAAATATAGTTCTAAAAATTATCAATTATACGTTTGCAATATATTTTTTTACAAACTATGGTACAAAGCTTAATACATAATATCTAATTTGCACGTTTATTTGAAACTGCGCGACATAAAATCAGTACGAACGCCTCGTAGTGAAATCGGTTTTCGGATGATTTCGCTATTGGGGTGGAAAAGGGACTATAATAAAATATTTCAGTCTAGTAAAAACCATCGCTTGTAAAAGTACATAAAGAAATGTGGTACATCGGTTTAGATACAAAGGATCACAAAGATTTGAAATGTAAACCAATTGTGTGTTTAGACATGCAACACTGTGTGATACGACTGTTTACAATTTATAGGTTGTCTAAAATCATAAAAGTTCAATGAAATGCCATGCATGCACTAACACAATGTGGTACAATTTTTTTTACTTAAGGTTGCCTGAAAGACATCGAATTCCAATGTAATGCGAGTGTGTGTATCGATATGATAAGACGCTGTGATACAAAACAGGATTGTGTAGACGGAAAGGATGAGGAGGGGTGTGGTAAATATAATCCTCACAGATTGTTAAAATATTTAGTTTTTTCTACTATTATAAGATAGTTCATCCCCTTTTTCTAGTGTTATTCGAATTGCTCAATCTCTGGTAATCAGTAATTAATTGCCTCTTGTTATTTTAGTTTCGATGATACAGAGTTTAATACAATATTTAATAAGATAACTTATTATGGTTATATCATAAAATATTGCTTGTTCTTTTTTTGTCACATGAGTTAATGAACAAAGACAACTAGATTCAAGCTTGTTATAAAACATTCCACCCGAACAGTTTATAAATAGTTATTGATTGTAAAAATAAAGTTTTAAGACTAACAATCTATCATTCAGCCAACAGATATCAGTTTTGCATGTCGATCAGCAATATAAGGTTGGTAGAAAAATTGATACAATGAAATGATTTCTTGTTAGGGACATACATTTTTTTATTATATCAAACATAAACTTTGAAGAAAATTTCACTGTACAAGAACTATCTTCATTAAGTACTCTTGAGACCAAAACATTAGAAAATTAAATGCATTTTGATGTGTTTCATGTACAAAGTCACATGCAAATCCGGTTTGATTGAAGACATAAGTGCCAGGCTATATGTCAAAGAATGACAAGCTCTCTAAAATTATGGCAATGGGTCATTTATATCATATTGCAAATTATTAAATTATTGTCACTTCAAATACATTTTGCCGAATGTATATACATAATGTGGAACTAGAAATAAGATTCACAATTTGATTTTGTTAGCATCGTTAAATCTGATACTTGACTACATTAACAGGGTTGTGTTCTTTACACAAAAACTGTCCCAACAGAGCTATGTGGAAGAACGACTGAAATCGACACAACATAAGCTTTACGGTCACAGTCACGAATTGGTTGAAATACGATGTGTTGGTGTCTCAACTTACTAGCGACATGTATTCGCGGTCTTAGATCTTAAGATACCATTATAATCGTTTGATATGTAATTTAACCGATTTTGCCCTATTCCTGGTTGTAAATTTTTGACTGAGTGTTCATTCGATTGGCGGGAGTTGCATGTATAAAAGTAGACGCTTACTTGGTCGATGCACCTTTTTGAAATCATGCGATTCAACCCATTTTTGTTTGTTACCTTGATTTGTCTCTTATTAATCGATTTACGAGTTTTGAACATTGGATAACTTCTGTTGCCTTTATGCAGCTCACTGAATCTGTTTACAAAAGCCTGAACAAAATCAGGACTATGGAAGTAAATCGGGATATGTTCGAGGTTATAACTTCATCAGGTATATTTTTGAAGCATCAAAACCACATAAACCGGAACAAAAACGTCAAAGTCATCTAAAGGTGAACCTTGCCAGAGGGGAAGACAGTTCAAGTTTTAATACAATTAATAAACTGAATCGGTTCAATCATAGTTTATCATTTAAGGGTATGATGAATTACTGTTTCAACACTGGCCACGGTTTTATTTGTACATTCTAGTAAATATCAAATAAAGTTTGCAAAGTTTACAAATCTTGTTTTGGTTTGGTCCATTTAGGCCAAGTTAGTCTTGTGTGGTTTCGGTCAACTCTTTTCATTCCCATTTTGTTTCCAATTGCAATATATCCCTACACGTGTATGTTTCACACTTTTGGTTTTTATCGTCTAAGATAACGATAAATGTCGATTACATAAGACTAATTTGATTCATGATAACATCTGGCTTGATCTAAGTCGTACCAAAACCAAAAACATACTAGTTTATGGTACTCTCGAGAACGGACAGTCCATTAAAATTAGTAGTAGCGACCAAGTGAAAATAATGTAAACGTTTGAGAAACGAGACAGATTTCAGTAGAAATAACTTTCATCGGGTACTCCTGAGAACCTGAGCAATGACAAAAGTAACCAAAAGAAGCTAAAGTCAACTTTGATAGTAGGATTTCGTGATATTGATACAATTAAATTATACCATTACCAAACTTATGAATTGACAATATTAAAGTAATAGAACTTGTATGTTATGATTATACTTTATAAATGTAACAGTTGTTTAGTATTTAACACTTAAATATTTATACCAATTTCAATTTTTCGTGTAAATCTTTTATGTTAAAGTCATTTTTGCTAATTTGATTTATTTCTGCCGTGAAACTAATATTGAAATGTATCTTTATCCTTATTACTCGAGGCAATTTAGGAATTTCATTAAGTAGGAGCATTGTTAAATAAAGTTATAAGATCTCATTTCAATTAACCTTATCTTCTAAGATCTTTTTTTGAAAATCATTTCCATTTGTTTTGCAATTGACATACTTTTAAGAATACCAGCGTCATACATGCTTCATTAACAGTTGCATAATAGTTTGAGTTTGCTGGATATTATCGCCCAATTACGTACAAATATCATTTGTCGGCATATATGGATTTAAATTTGTCTAATCATCCGTTCAAGTTATTTTCGATTTCTTAAATATAAAATGAAAATTTCAAAGTTGAACGGATATATGACATGCAATGCATTAGTATTACATTAATGAAGTAGGATATTAAAACAGATTAAGACTTTTATAAAAATTAGAAGATGTGGTATGATTGTCAATGAGACAACTCTTCACGAGAGTCAAAAATGACGTCTAAGTTAGCAACTCTAGGTCATCGTTCCGCCATTTGGCCTTCAACAATGAACAAAACCCATTTGACCACATGTTTAGGTAATGCGCTGTGAGATTTCTGTGTCATATTATTATTAAAATAAAGGAGATCTGGTATGATTTCTAAAAAGACAAATATCCATCAATGACCAAAAGATTAGGATGCATACAGCTGTTAATATTATAATCGTAACAAAGTATTTGTAGTGTGTCTTATTCTACTGGTATACGATGTTGTAATAACAGTAGATTAGACACACTAAAAAATACCTGTCATAGCATACAGTGGCGTATCCAGGCATAACATGAATGGGGTGCTCTCTATTAGTGACTATTAAGTTAATATGCGGTATCGCATGAGTAATGTTGAGACAATTTGGATACTTAGATATACAAAGAAACATGGATATGCATTCGTCACTTACATGTTAAAGTGATTTTCACTGCTAATGAATCATTTTTTTTTCAGAGGTATACGAATGTCTACCAACTCACAGTAAATGTAAAAACCATTTTTGTGTACCACAAGATGTAGCATGTAATTTTGAAAATGACTGTGGCGATTGGTCTGATGAGCAACACTGCCGTATGTATTTATTGTTGGGGAAAAAATCGAAAAAATATACTGTGTATTCATTCATTTTCGTGGGTACCAATTTTCATGGATTGAGGAAAAATTGTATGTTCGTGGAAATTTGATTTCGTGGTTTTGCCAAATTGTATGTTCGGGGAAAACTGATTTCGTGGCTTTGCCAAAGTCTGAAGACAAGCCAATATAAGATTTGTATTTCGTTGAACATCTTAATTCGTGGTTCACCTTTACCCACGAAATCCACGAAAATTGATATCCCTCGAAAAACAATGAATCCGCAGTAAAGTGTGGTTAATTGTATGATTAGCTATATAATCAAACTGTAGTAATTTATGATTAATTAGATACAAAAATTGTTTACCGTTGTTTTGTTATTTATTGTTATTTATTTAGAGTATTAAAAAACGAAAATTCAGTAATGTTATGCCTGGAGGAAGAAAATCTTAAGGGTTAAAGTTGATATTGAATATTGGTCAGATCAACTAACAATGATTTTAATTTTTATTTATTTTTAAAAACATAATCAAAATACAAAATCCGTTTCATCTGCACAGACGAACACGTTGCAATTTTCATCATATGTTTAAATATTTGACGTTCCAATTTTAGATTTAAGGGGATAAGAATATAGCCTAAATTATCGAATAAAGTATTGATTTGTGTATCATTCCTGAAAATTATACGTTTTTCTTTTTCTTTTAGAATACTCTGACTGTTTTCACCAATCCCAGTTTCGCTGTAACAATTCTCAGTGCATATTTTATGGATATCTCTGCGATGGTGAAATTAACTGTGAGGATGCTAGTGATGAAACAAATTGTGGTCAGTTTAACTTCATTCTTTGTATTTTTACAACCTTCTCCTTGACAGTACCTTTGTAAACATTAATTCTGTGTTTTAAAATGCATAATTATTGTTTTTCCATTGCAATTGTTAAGCCATCAAACAATCAAAGGTTAATTGAATAATGATTGTGTCATCATAGATTGCATTGCGCGAAGGTCAAGTAATCACAAATTAAGTTTTTAACTTACACACTTTTGTGATTAACCTTTGAGTTCGGTATATTTTTAATACGTTTTTACACAATGAGATCTGGAGTAATCTTTATACAATCAAAAATGTGATGGTGTATCGCGTGTAAAATGAAACCCTGTGATGATGCATCATTTACATTTTGAAACTGGTCAAAAAATAATCTCTGCAACAAGACCTGTGATGATTTATATTTTAATCAATGATATCGAAATGTACAATAGTTTATTGCTAACTTTTGAGGCATTAGAAAGCTTAGCAGAATCGCCATTACATCTGAATGACGACATAACTATTCAGTCAGACTTGTGATGAGGTACCTATTGTAAACATAGACTGACGTATAATGGTGTTATTCCTATGTTTAGGTATTCTCAACGAAATAAACACGAATTGTATGACATCTACACAGTTGGGGATATATAATGGGATAAATAAAGGCAACAGTAGTATACCGGTGTTACACATAGAAAACAACTTAATTTGCATTTTCTTTACTCAACAAGAGTTGTACTGGCATATGCCGGATGGACACATATGTCCAAATTTTTCATCTATACAAACACCTACTCATTACTGTATTTCTTTCAAATAAAACATCGTAGATTATACAATGTGATCTTTTTCTTCAATAAATCTCCTATGTAACTTCATCAGGACGATACTTCATATATCGCATGACGTCATAGTTTGGCATTGTGACGTTACTGGCGACACACAACTGCTGTATATCGTGGCAAAAGAAATATAGCCACATTAATTAAGCATCAGCAAGAGGGTTAAATTGCCATAGAGCTGCAACAATATCCTTCAAAACATACGAAGACTCTTGATTCAATAATTTCTTGTTATGAGTAAAATTCATTGTTTGAAAGAATCTCATTCTAGAAATATCACTAGTTAATATATTTTCAACTGAATCGGTCATTTGATTTGAACAGTTCTAAAAGGCTGCACAATAAATTAATCAGTCATGTCCACTCTTTCAATCAATTTTCAGAAATATCCGCTGTTATAAATTCAGTAAATGTTCAAACACATTAGTTGCAGTAAGTTAAGATCTGTTCGGTCTATTTTTCATACGGTGTTTATATATCTTAACTCGTTCGTTATGCTCGTGAGTGTAGTGATGTCATAGATTTTAACGAACGTAATCAATGCATCACTGGTATATTATTAAGTCAGGGATTTCGTTACCATAAATTACTTAAAACAGTTACTAAATTCTTTCATAGTTACAAAGATTTGATTAGTAAATTTGGCTGAACCTGTAGAAAACTCATTAAAACGGTATCTCACATCCTAAATTTTTCGGTAATATTGTACTAAAAGCGCGAAAATCACTATGTGATCCGTGTAAACTCATCGAACCTTTAAACAAACTTATAAGTAAATGTTATCTTACCAATGTTTTAATTAGATCTTTGAATATAGTTTTCATTGGCACAAATATCGATTGTGTCATCAACGAATAACCATAACTAAATTTCTATTCTTTTTAAACGATTTTTTGGGATGTATAAATACACATCCATGTTCATTTTCTATATAGAGATTACTCTATTTATATATAAAACATTATACATATTTATCAAAAGGTTAACTCCTAACTATCCTACTGCCTGTCGATACTTTTGTTTTGACATTGCACAAGTCATGTCTTCTTCGACTGTACATGACGTTAAAACACTAAATCCCTGGGATGTGTTTTAGTTGATTTTAGTCTCTGATGGATGATTTTTTTATTTAAGAAATGACTCTAATACTTTTTCTGTCTATGAAGAAATAACATCAAAAATGTGGTGCACACTGAATAACCCGCGTAGCGGGTTATTTTAAAGTGTGCACCACATTTTTTATGTTATTTCGAATAGACAGAAAAAATATTACAGTCATTTCTTATAATTTAATTCTAAATTCCATTTTAAACCGGAGTAAACCATGAAAAAAACGTTGATGACGTCACGGTCACATGACAAAATTATATCTATGAGCTGATAAACAAAACAACGGCAGCCAATCAGAAGACGCGTTACATCCAAAATTAAATTATTATTAATTGTTTTTGGCTTTTAACTAGCTTCCAGTAACTGCCAGTACTCTCCAATCGTACTTTCGTGTTAATTTAACCTGTTGATACAATTTGTAATGCATTTGTGTTACTTAATGTTTACTTATTTAGTGTTAAATCTCGTCTCACTATTTTAAATATATACCACCAAGTGTTTGGTATGACGATAAATTTTCACTTCTATTCTCGTTTTAAGAATAACAAAATTATTTCTTTTGTGCAAAATATTTCCGTACTTCATGTATACCTTAAAACAAAATTATTTTTATTTACCTGTGTACGTTATTATATTTGGCGGGATTTTGTCCAAGGTCATGGTTGTCTTTCTGATATTGTTTTACATCTAACCACCTTTTTTTTTATTAATTTTGTATTTACATTGTGTCATAGATCATATTTATTCGTTCAGTGTATGTTCACTTGTTTTTGTTAATATGTCTTTTGATTGAGTTAAGCTATTTCAATTGATAGTTTATATTGTGTCTTTCTATGTTGCACTATTGTTTCAGGTTAGGGTGAAGGTTAACGCCTATTAAAACGTTTAAACCCGCTGCATTTGTTTGCACCTGTCCTAAGTCAGGAACCTGATGTTCAGTGGTTGTCGTTTGTTGATGTGGTTCATAAGTGTTTCTCGTTTTTCGTTTTTTATATAGATTAGACCGTTGATTTTCCTGTTTGAATGGTTTTACACTAGTCATTTTTTGGTCCCTTTATAGCTTGCTGTTCTGTGTGAGCCAAGGCTCCGTGTTGAAGGCCGTACTTTGACCTATAATGGTTTACTTTTACAAATTGTGACTTGGATGGATAGTTGTCTCATTGGCACTCATACCACATCTGAAAAATAAAATGAAAAAATAAACAAGACTTCAGGTTTTCAAGTTCAGACTTTTCAGATGGTGATAAGAATAAAGGCAAATGATTTCACCTGTAATGACTTGGTGAATTTTTAGATGCAATTGAACTGCAATTTTAAAATCTATAAAGATATGATAAATCTCTACATTTAAATTGAAATACAGATATGCAATCATTCAAAAACATGTTTAGCAATTATAGATTAAGATGAAAGATGTATATCTTTGTAACGTAATGCGGTCGTGAGGTAACGTGTGAGTTCTTTAGCTTATAGTTGAATACCCACCAGAACCTTTATGTAAACAAAACAGCGATCCCAATCCTTCTTTACCAACTCAAAAATCTTTGTAATATATGAGAAACAAAATCCTTCTGCAATAATCGAAAGATGTGAAAAAGTTCAATCGAATAATTCTTATATGATTTGCATATTTAATAATGCTTGAATGGGATTGGTTCGCTATTTTTTTCCTTTGGTTTACCTTTCGATAGACCATGTTGTCGAAACTACTTTTGTAACCTATTTGAACAATATGTCAACTTCACTTTGACTTATTCATGCGCTATATACCGATACACAGGCATTGGACCGTAGCGTTCCAAGAAAATTGAAAATTAACATAGCCTAAAAAGCATTGCTCAAATTATAATACACTAAAAAAGGAAATAATGTGTTAGAGCTCGTTAATATTTATAAATTAAACTAAAATAGAATTACGCAAAATTTTTCAAACCTGAAATTATTTCGTAATTAATACAGTTCAAATTCTGATAATATCTCATTATAATTGAGTTTCTGAGGTATGTATTGTTTCATTTCCGATTCAATTGCATTAATTGGACATTAAATAAATTCTGGAAGTTAATATGGCAGCTCATCCGTTGTAACGACATGTCATCTGTGGATTTGAGGGTAGTAGCAAATGTAACATATTGTTGATTTAAAAGGGCCAATGTTTTAGTAAAGAATAAAAAAGGATCAAACACTTTTTTCTAGATGTTATTGATGCTTAAATTGGTCCGCTGACTTACAATCTCTACTTTTCCTTTGGACTTTAATACAGTTTGTGAGTTAATCGCCCAAGTTTACACATTCATAACATATAGTAAAAATGTGTTAAATCCTGTAATAATTTATTGATAAATAGTTATTGCTTGGTCTCATTTTACTCATCAAAATATTTGATTGGTCTATAATGGCTTGATGTATTTTAAAATTTTGTATTTTTTTTAAGGTTCTTACTTCAGATGTGGAGATGGAACATACAAAAATATGGACTTAGTCTGTGATGGTTGGGTTGATTGTAACGACCAATCGGATGAAACTGACTGTGAGTTTAAATACACTTAGATCCTCAACATTGATAAACTATGAATTATAATATACAAATGTATATGACAATGTATGATAAGGACATGTTTTGACTAATTTTGAATAGGCAAATGTCCCTTAGACATCAATGTCTTACCGCAAATATTTTGAAGTATCATAGATTTAAAAATACGTTCTACAGAACTTTGATGTTTTCGCACTTGCAATCTGCAAAAAACATCTATGTTATAGTGATATTGCAATCTAGATTTATTTAGTGGGATCTGTAATATACAACATTCATACACTCATACAATTTTTACTTGAATTGTTTCGACACCTGAGAACAAGGGGCAAACTAATCTCTTATTCTATATTGTCCCTTATCCATCCTTATTATCAAGAACGTTAACAAATTTCCCGTTACTATTGCTTTAAACTTGCCAATATCATTGTATATTTACTGGTACTCCTGTCGTGATACATGCATCACACAAACAATTTGAAAAATCCCGCGAACTATTTTGGATGAAAAGACTTCAAACAGCTTATCCTCTTGGTCTCAATGACAAAATATTGGTACAGGGGAACATATCTAAAACTTCATGAATATTGTCGATAAACGGCTAAGAAATAATAGGTCTCATGGTAAACGTAAAATCCGTAATCTACGTATTAAACATCGCATAAATTATACACTTGCTGATCTGTTATCTATAATAAAAAATAATGGTAGACATCAATTACTATGCAAAGTAATAAGTAAACTATATGATATTTTTTTTTAGTGTGATAAAATTTCATTTTTTCAGCCCGTTGTATGAATACACCTGTATTATTACAGCCTATTGTCGTCACAGGCTGTTTTCTAGTATCGATAAACCTGAAAATCATAAACGTCATTTTTAAAAACTAAAATATATAAATAGAGGTATTGATTTTATTAACTTATCTAGTATATGCAATGACTCTATATGCCTCTACCATCCATAGCCAAATACCTCCATATTTTCATAATACAGAACCACCTATTATTTCGTATTCGTAAAAAACACCCAGCAGAAGTTTGACTTTTAATTATACGTCAGTAACATCAGACGTCAATATAGAAAATAATGCTCCTTCCAATTGAGACTGTGAAACATCTAGTTTTAGATATGTTCCCTATGGTCATGTCATTACAGGAGATCTCAACATCATTGAAGACCTTGAGGTCAAAACTTTTCTTAAGAAAGGACCTAAATATCGTCCTCCATCTATCATAGATTGGAAACAGTGTCGTCAGATCATTAAAGACGCTCTGTCTGTCTACTGTAAAAATTGGTGTAAACGTGAAAAATCTGATAAAAAATCTCTAGACAGTTATTTGAATAAAATTATGAATACTGTTGATACATTCGTATATCTCATTTTGAAAACAATTCTGAAATTATTAATAGGGTTCATGTTATACCCATTTCTAGAATAAACAAATAAACTCCAAGTACTCGCATTTTGATTTCTAAAGGGAAACTCCATACAAAAATTTACGACAAAAGAGACGATTTTTCATTCCCTATTGTTAATTTTCCTTTTTTAGACGGCGATGTTCCTTTGGCGCCCCCATACGGTGTTTATATACCCCAACTCGTTCGTTACGCCCGTGTGTGTAGTGATGTCATAGATTTTAACGTACGTAATCAATGTATCACTGGTAAATTATTAAGTCAGGGATTTCGTTACCATAAATTACTTAAAACATTTACTAAATTCTTTCATAGATACAAAGATTTGATTAGTAAATTTGGCTGTACCTGAAAATCATAAACGTCATTTTTAAAAATTAAAATATATAAATAGAGGTATTGATTTTATTAACTTATCTAGTATATGTAATGACTCTTCCATCCATAGCCAAATACCTCCATATTTTCATAATACAGAACCACCTATTATTTCGTTTTCGTAAAAAAAAAACAGCAGAAGTTTGATTTTTAATTATACGTCAGTAACATCAGACGTCAATATAGAAAATAATGCTCCTTCCACTTGAGACTGTGAAACATTTAGTTTTAAATATGTTCCCTATGGTCATGTCATTACAGGAGATCTCAACATCATTGAAGACCTTGAGGTCAAAACTTTTCTTAAGAAAGGACCTAAATATCGTCCTTCATCTATTATAGATTGGAAACAGTGTCGTCAGATCATTAAAGACGCTCTGTCTGTCTACTGTAAAAATTGGTGTAGACGTGAAAAATCTGACAAAAAATCTCTAGACAGTTATTTGAATAAAATTATGAATACTGTTGATATATTCGTATATCTCATTTTGAAAACAATTCTGAAATTAATAATAGGGTTCATGTTATACCCATTTCTAGAATAAATAAATAAACTCCAGGTACTCGCAAAGCGGTTTGTGTTCGTACCAACAGACAAAACAGCCAATTACGTAGTGGTGGTGTGACGCATATACTACAGGGAAGTTCTCCAAAACGAAATTATCAATTCTTCTATATTGAGGTCCGTACGCTCCACAGAGAATCAAATTGTAAACAATCATATCACTGCAACTACCCAGCTTAAAGCCTCTTCCGAACATGTGAAAGTCCCAACTATGTACTGGTTACCTAAATTACACAAACAACCATTTTAATTTCGTTTCATCTCCGCATCTAGTAAGAGTTCTACTACTAATCTGTCAGTGCTTCTAACTACCTCCCTTACTACTATCAAAGAACTTGTTATTAACTTTTGTAATAAAGTTTATGAAAATAATGGTATTAATTATTTTTGGAGTGTTAAAAATTCTTTAGAGGTTTTAGATAAAATACGTGCTTTTGATAGTCCTTTTAATTCTGTTGATAGTTATGATTTTTCTACTTTCTACACTACACTTCCGCACAATCTTTCCAAGAAAAAGTTATAGGTAGTAGGTATTCCTATGGGCACTAATTGCGGCCCTTTTAAGCAGATTTAAGGAGATCTCAACATCATTGAAGACCTTGAGGTCAAAACTTTTCTTAAGAAAGGACCTAAATATCGTCCTCCATCTATCATAGATTGGAAACAGTGTCGTCAGATCAATAAAGACGCTCTGTCTGTCTACTGTAAAAATTGGTGTAAACGTGAAAAATCTGATAAAAAATCTCTAGACAGTTATTTGAATAAAATTATGAATACTGTTGATACATTCGTATATCTCATTTTGAAAACAATTCTGAAATTATTAATAGGGTTCATGTTATACCCATTTCTAGAATAAACAAATAAACTCCAAGTACTCGCATTTTGATTTCTAAAGGGAAACTCCATACAAAAATTTACGACAAAAGAGACGATTTTTCATTCCCTATTGTTAATTTTCCTTTTTTAGACGGCGATGTTCCTTTGGCGCCCCCATACGGTGTTTATATACCCCAACTCGTTCGTTACGCCCGTGTGTGTAGTGATGTCATAGATTTTAACGTACGTAATCAATGTATCACTGGTAAATTATTAAGTCAGGGATTTCGTTACCATAAATTACTTAAAACATTTACTAAATTCTTTCATAGATACAAAGATTTGATTAGTAAATTTGGCTGTACCTGAAAATCATAAACGTCATTTTTAAAAATTAAAATATATAAATAGAGGTATTGATTTTATTAACTTATCTAGTATATGCAATGACTCTTCCATCCATAGCCAAATACCTCCATATTTTCATAATACAGAACCACCTATTATTTCGTTTTCGTAAAAAAAAAACAGCAGAAGTTTGATTTTTAATTATACGTCAGTAACATCAGACGTCAATATAGAAAATAATGCTCCTTCCACTTGAGACTGTGAAACATTTAGTTTTAAATATGTTCCCTATGGTCATGTCATTACAGGAGATCTCAACATCATTGAAGACCTTGAGGTCAAAACTTTTCTTAAGAAAGGACCTAAATATCGTCCTTCATCTATTATAGATTGGAAACAGTGTCGTCAGATCATTAAAGACGCTCTGTCTGTCTACTGTAAAAATTGGTGTAGACGTGAAAAATCTGACAAAAAATCTCTAGACAGTTATTTGAATAAAATTATGAATACTGTTGATATATTCGTATATCTCATTTTGAAAACAATTCTGAAATTAATAATAGGGTTCATGTTATACCCATTTCTAGAACAAATAAATAAACTCCAGGTACTCGCAAAGCGGTTTGTGTTCGTACCGACAGACAAAACAGCCAATTACGTAGTGGTGGTGTGACGCATATACTACAGGGAAGTTCTTCAAAACGAAATTATCAATTCTTCTATATTGAGGTCCGTACGCTCCACAGAGAATCAAATTGTAAACAATCATATCACTGCAACTACCCAGCTTAAAGCCTCTTCCGAACAAGTGAAAGTCCCAACTATGTACTGGTTACCTAAATTACACAAACAACCATTTTAATTTCGTTTCATCTCCGCATCTAGTAAGAGTTCTACTACTAATCTGTCAGTGCTTCTAACTACCTCCCTTACTACTATCAAAGAACTTGTTATTAACTTTGTAATAAAGTTTATGAAAATAATGGTATTAATTATTTTTGGAGTGTTAAAAATTCTTTAGAGGTTTTAGATAAAATACGTGCTTTTGATAGTCCTTTTAATTCTGTTGATAGTTATGATTTTTCTACTTTCTACACTACACTTCCGCACAATCTTTCCAAGAAAAAGTTATAGGTAGTAGGTATTCCTATGGGCACTAATTGCGGCCCTTTTAAGCAGATTTATTCCTATATTGCTATGAATCAGTTTATGGCCAAAATCAGTAAAGACACGTCATTGGTACATTTGGTTGACACATTCAACAATACCTACCGTTATCTTGACGATATTTTTTCATTAAATAATCCAGAGTTCTCTAAATATACTACCGAAATTTACCCAAAGGAACTTTTTTTTAAATAAATCTAACATAAACAGCAGTAGTTGTCTTTTTCTAGATTTAGACATTTTGATTTCTAAAGGGAAACTCCATACAAAAATTTACGACAAAAGAGACTTTTTTCATTCCCTATTGTTAATTTTCCTTTTTAAGACGGCGATGTTCCTTTGGCGCCCCCATACGGTGTTTATATACCCCAACTCGTTCGTTACGCCCGTGTGTGTAGTGATGTCATAGATTTTAACGTACGTAATCAATGTATCACTGGTAAATTATTAAGTCAGGGATTTCGTTACCATAAATTACTTAAAACATTTACTAAATTCTTTCATAGATACAAAGATTTGATTAGTAAATTTGGCTGTACCTGTAGTAAACTTATTAAAAACGGTATCTCACATCCTAAATTTTACGGTAATATTGACATAAAAGCGCGGAAATCACTATGTGATCCGTGTAAACTTATCGAACCTTTAAACAAACTTATTAGTAAAAGTTATCTTATCAATGTGGTAATAAGTTCTTTGAATATTGTTTTCATTGGCACTAACATCGATTTTGTCATCAACAAATTAAAACATAACTAAATTTGTATTCTTTTCGAATGGTTTTTGGGATGTATATATACACATCCACGTTTATTTCTATTTAGAAATTGTTTTATCTATATAGAACATCAAACATATTTATTATAAGGTTAAATCCTAACTATCCTACTGCCTGTCGTTACTTTTATTTTGTCATTGCACAAGTCATGTCTTCTTTGACTGTTTATGGGGTTAAAACACTAAATCCTGCCTGGGATGTGTTTTAATTGATTTAAGTCTCTGATGCTTGATTTTTTTTAATATCAATTGTTTTTGGCTTTTAACTAGCCTTCGGTAATGGCAAGTACTCTCAAATCGTACTTTCGTGTTAATTTGACCGGTTGACACAATTTGTAATGCATTTACGTTATTCTAAGTTTACTTATTTTGTGTTATATCTCGTCTTACTATTTTTAATATGTACCACCTTTGATAAGTATTTAGTATGGCGATACATTTTCACTTCTGTACTCGTACTATGAACAACAAATTTATTTAGTAAAAAATGTTTCTGTACTCCTAACAACAAAATTATTATATTTAAATTTACCTGTGTCCGTTACTTTATTTAACGCCATTTTGTCCTAGGTTAAAGTTGACTGACATTGATACATCTTTTTTATTTATATTGTCTCATAGCTATAGATCAAACTTATTCGTTCAGTGTATATTTGCATGTTTTTGTGTATAACTTTTTGATCGAGTTAAGCCTATTCAATTGATATTTCATTGTGTGTCTTTTTATGTTGTAATGTTACACCACTGTTTCAGGTTAGGGTGAAGGTTGGCGCCTGTTAAAACGTTTAAACCCGCTGCATTTTTATGCACCTGTCCTAAGTCAAGAGCCTGTTGTTCAGTGGTTGTCGTTTGTTGGTGTGGTTCATAAGTGTTTCTCGTTTTTTTTATATAGATTAGGCCGTTGGTTTTCCTGTTTGAATTGTTTTACGAAAGTCATTTCGGGTCCCTTTATAGCTTGCTGTTCGGTGTGAGCCAAGGCTCCGTGTTGAAGGCCGTACTTTGACCTATAATTGTTTATTGTTTACACATTTTGACTTGGATGGATAGTTGTCTCATTAGCACTCATACTCTTCTTATTTATATATGTGCTTTATTTGTTTTACTGCGAAAATTGTTGATTCATCAGAGCCAGAAATCAAGGGATATTTCCTCCTTCGCACATATCTTCAACAACATAATAAAGTGAATGATGCATGGTAAAGTATTTATCGTATACTGCAACAAAAACCTTCGACTTATAGGAATACTGGGGTCGTCGATCAGTAATGTGATGTTATCTCTAGTTGTTACAGCTTGCAAACCAAATTTGGCAATAAATATTTTTATTTATAACATTACATCTACCATTTACCATATCATGTCCATTGCTTAGTCATTAAGAAAAGATATTTTCGAATTTTTACGATGGTATATACCGGAGCTTTATCTAATATGCTAATAGATTACAGAAAATAGAAAATAATGAGTATAATAAAAATGAAAGACTCCTGTTTAATTATCAGAGGTCTTGACAGCTTCCTCATTATCACATGTCACGAAAATCCAGTAAAAAATTTCTTATCGGCAGAAATGACATATGATATTCTTTGATAAAGACAATATTTCTGCCAAATTGTGAAAATGATCACCATGAGATTTAATCTAGGTGTTGGGTGTCGCTTTATCCTTAACTTTTAAATACTGACAATTGCAAATTTATAGCAAATCTATTTATTTGTGTGAACAGTTCAAGCAGTTTCCAGTGCATTAATATCGTGTTTGACTGTTAATGCCAAGTATCCGGTAAATACGGAAATGACATGCAACCATTAATTAGGCAATTACCTTACTGATACCATTGGGAGATAACATTTATTTTATGGTCACTGCCGTCTACCGAAGGCACAAGTTCAAACTATTAATGAATAGAAGACAGTGAATAAACATAAAAAATAGACATCAACCCACAAACACAATAATCATTAAAGTTCAAATCTAAAATAAGCTCTAAAAGGGTTAAGATAAACATAAGATGTACATAAAATAACAGAAAACAATTTGTTGAAAGACAAAGGTAACCAGTAAACCTTCGTGTAGGATTTTTTATAAGGTTTGTTGGATTGAAAATTTAAGCTTGTAGGATTGAAAAATTAAGTTATCATTGCAAGTTATTAACGATTGTTTTTCAACTTTGTATAGAATGAGTAAAGGTATTCCATGGCCAATCTGAGGCCCTCTTGCACTTTTGATTATTTTGATGGGTAATATTAATGTTTTAAATTAATATCTTTTTTTATATTTCTGAATAACTTTAAAAGTATTTTTCAGATATATGCGATGTACACATTGCAGGTATATTGAATATATTTTATATTAACAGTAAGAACATTACCTGACTACAGTTTTATTCAATCATAAGCTTAAATTGAATATTGTATTGAAAAACTAGTGTGATAGATTTCTATTCACTCTCACTTACGACACATATCTAAATTGTGTCTTCTTTTCAGGTGGTCCATGTAAGACAGATGACTACCATTGTGGCAATGGTAGATGTATAAGGTTATCTAATGTTTGTGATGGCAAATGTGACTGTGGATATAGTTGTGAGGATGAAAACTCATGTGGTAAGTATCTACTTAATAAGGAATTGGTATTATAAATCCAATCTTTAAACAAATAATATTGTGTTATGATTTGCTTGTTTTTCTTCATCAAACGTCTTTTTCGATGATCTGATCTTTAAGAGGTTTCGTTGTCCATCGTTCTTTATTTTGTTATTACAATTACAAAACTGTTGGATTTTAAAAGCTCAAAAACGATTATGAACAATTTATGATATGTGTTGTTGCTATTGAAAGAAACAATTATTTGAACTATTTTCAACACAAAGACATCCAAAATAGATACCAAATAGGAAAGTCTCTTTGCTATCTGTGTTTGACACTTAGAAATAAATCTTGGTTTTCTCACAATGGTGTAGCTCCCTTAAGACAATTACCCAAATGAACTCTCTTTTGTAATATTTATAAGTTGTAAGAAAGTCATTTGAATATGATTTTATATCTAAATATGTTGATTTGCCTTTCTAATTAACAAACAGTTTATTGAACGTTGTCTATCTTGTTGACCTTGACTGTAATCTTTAAAAAAAATACATTTGTATATTCCTTACTTTATTTAAGCTATCTCATAAACATTTGTATTGTCTAGTTTAGCCTATTGAGTTACTGATTGTGTGCAATTTTGCACATTTCATTTTTTCTAATTCTGAAAAAAAAATTAAAGATGGAAACCGTTGAAACGCAAATATTTAAATGAAAATAAAAATTATTCCTATGATTCCTTTATCGGGTGAAAATTTTCTGAGGTTAGTTATGTATATTGTTCCATTGTACCGTATTAAACGTAGTCTTTTCTACCACGAGTTTTTTATTCATGCTATCAACAATAAGAGGAAAGAAACACAAGGATAAACAGATGCTAAACAGACCATCGTTATTTATTCTTGTAGTAACAGTGTACTGAGTATCTTTCGAATTTTGTCGCTTTTTAATCAGTAAGCAAGACTTAACTAGAAGAAGAAAATAAGACACCATTTAATTGATGATCTCTGAATACAGCCTTACCTGTACTCATTTTTATTCATTATAGTTTGTTTGAAATAAAATCTACTGAGTTAAAACATGATGATTGTTTTCCCCAATAAAATATAATTTGAAGCTATTAGAACAATGTCATCTGATTACTGGCTTAACTGTACTAAATGCTGGCCTGTAGAGTTTATCTGGAATAACGTGTACATAGTCGGTTTCTCATAATTGCCACTTGACATCTACTATATATACCTCTTTGCATCCATTTTCGATTTGATTTCAATTTCAACTGAACACGCCTTAAAATATGCTGCACTATTTGTTCGTAAAGTACTGCCTGTTCGGTTTTTTACAGGACGCTAGGCTATTGACAGAAATAAGGACTGTAAAAAAAAATTATTCAAAATGTTTTATTGTTGTTTTTGTTTCTGGTTTTTTATTTAAATAAAAGGGGCTTTGGTTTTTGTTTCACGTACAAATATGTAACTTATCATTGGAACTGTTTCATAATGTTTCGTAATTGATCAAGCAAATAATACATACAAATCTAAAACACCAATTTTTTCATGCATCCTTTGGTTAAAAAAAAAAAACACTTTATAAATGTTATGCGTCAGACGCACTTTTACGATATTACTTTATCAGGAACCATCAATGACAAAACGTAAGCACCCTTAGAGCTTCCTGAACAAAATGCAAAATCTATCTTACGTCAACTTTGTCTGAGGGGGTTGAAACCTTAGAAGTCAATAACTTCTACATTTGTCAATTGACAGTTTAAGAAATATGTGTAACGAAACATGTCGGTGCCGTAGCACTGACTACTGAGCTGGTGATATCCTAAGGGACTTATAGTCCACCAGCAGTGGTATCGACCCAGTGCTATACCAATGATAATAACACTTTAGAAATGTATTCGTCCGAAGTGATTTTCTGGATTTATTCACCAGGAACGCTCAAAGTCTCCCCTCCCCCTAAAAAAATGCCAAGGAAGGATAATTACCCAAATACGCAATGATCTACACGACAAAAGGATTCAAAAGGGATCAAGAGTGACACTAACATAATATATTTGAAACCGTATCTCCTTTGTCTTGTGTAGATTTTTATAAACTGCGGAACATAGGCTCACATATTACTTAAAATATCCCAAGGATCATAAGAGCTACAGCTGCGTGTCTACTTCAAACTTTCCGTCAACCAGCTTTCTTTCCTCAAGCTTAAAATCAGATAAAGTGAACGCTCAACAAACATCCCCTATTTGAAAATGACGTTAAATATCAAATATCTACCTCGGCCTATGTTGAACACCAGTTATATGTTAGTTTAATTGTAATGGTTAAGAAGGGTGCAGCCAGCAAACGACAATAAACCAGTAACACCTTATAAGACATTTTGTCTTGTCGGGGCAATTTATAGCTAACAGTACTTTATGGGTTGCACTCATTGCTGAAGGCCACACAGTCACATACACTTGCTTATATCCATGTAATTGCAATTCTTGTTGATAGTTGTATCATTGGCAATGATGCCACATCTCTGTTTTTATAGAAGTATTATGTAGGATTAAAATTCTATCATTCCTTTTTATCTACTTGTACAGCTTGAGAATCCTTAATTTTGTAAGAATATACTTGGGGATTTTAAAGTTGTAGATGGTTGGTCGGGGCTGTTTGCTTTTGGAGGTAAAAGTTGTTCTCTCATTTTTCTAAATTTGCATACTATACATAAAATATAATTTAATATTTAATAGCTGTAAATACTACTACTGGGTCGATGCCACTGCTCGTTGACTGCAAGTCCTTCCAGAATATCACTATCCCAATAATCAGTGCATTCTTTCCGGCATTATATTATGCTCTTCAACTTCGTACTCTATTTGGCCTTTTTAATGCGCGTCACCGAAGAGTCTCTTGTAGACGCGCGTCTGGCGTACAAAATGTCAAGCCTGGTATCTATGATGAGTTTATTTACGTTGATATTGATACTTGGAATCAAACTCGATTCGGTGTAATATTCCTTTTACACGGGTGTCATTCGGTATATCGAGAAAAAATGATCGTGAAAGAATAACTAACGGTGGTGAAGCATTGCGATTGGATCATGAAATATCTGGTATCAGATCGTGAATGCAATTAAGTGTAATTTCTACTTCAAAATCTGTGAAAAATCTGCTGTAATTTCAAAAGGTGAAACAAATCAGAAAAAATGTTTATGTCTGTCAAAATGATTCAACTTCCTTAATAATACTGTGCACTAAGTTAAAGAAAAAATGCAGTACTTTTTAAGAAAACACAAAAGGCGACACACAATCCTATGAGAATTATTAAAAAAATCACGTTTTGTGTATATAATGGTCACATTCCAATATATCATGATACATTTGAAACTTAATCTTTATTTTGACATATAGTCCAGTGAAATAAAAGTATTCTATTACTTGAAAAAGTTCATATTATTTTTGAAAAAGTATAATTTTGTTGATTTTTAATCAAAATTTATCGTGAAAGATCATTCAACGCATTATTTTGATCGTGAAAGATCATTCAACGCATTATTTTGATCGTGAAAAATCATTCAACGCATTATTTTGATCGTGAAAGATCATTCAACGCATTATTTTGATCGTGAAAGACAAGGCGTGACCAGACTTAATGATAAAAAAACAACATTTCTTTTACCAATTGATATATGTAATTGGTTGAAGCGTGTAATTACTTACTAAGAACGTAAATTAATGCTTTCATTTTTGTTTTGGTGATATATATAGTTTGTACCCATATTTCGACCTGTTATCATTCAAGAGGCAATGCTACATGTAATATAGGCATCCAAGACGTCCAGTAAATTGTCGAAAAGTAAATAACATTGAATATATAATGCAAAATGCATCCACGAATGAGTGGAGTTAGAGGGGGCCTGATGGTCTTCTACTGGAAATATCTTAATGTGTACGTTTTTGTTTTCGTAAGGGTTGAATCAAAGAAGCTATATCATCTAATTTTACATACGGGTATATTGAAGATGTTCTATTAACAATACAAACATTTCTGATTTAGTCCCATTAATAATCATGAATTACAGATTCCAGACACCACATATACAGCTTCCTCTGTCCCATTTTTAGACATATACCCGAATTTTACTACAATGGTCATATCAATACCAGAGTCTTATGACAAACTAGATGATTTCAGTTTTGAAATTATAAATGGTCCTCGCCTTAGCAGCGGTATACCAACTTTACCCGCGTATGTAGTATACATTTCTCAACTCATACGATTTCGGGAGCTTGCAGCTACTACTCAGAGTTTGTAAAACGTTATCAGTTATGAGCCAGGGTATAGTGAAAGAACGCCTCGTCCTTTTTCTCAAAAAGTTCTTTGGAAAGTACCAAGACCTAATACACAAAAAATAAAGAGTGTCTACTTAACAAATATTACAGGATGGTCTTGAGTTTAGATTCTAGGTGCTGACTCTGTGTAGCATTTTATCTACTTTACAGTTTTACCTTTATTTGTCTTTGCACTATTTGACGTTTTTTTTTACTATTTTACCTCTTAGTGTGGTTCGATATATGTGCATCCAGCTTTCGGGTTTTTGACTTTTGGGGTTCCTTATGCTGGTGGGTCCAGAGATGCGATTAAGCCACATGAGGTTTTTATGGTGTTGTTTTCATTGTGTATACCCTTGTATTTATATTTTACTTATTTTGTATTTTATCGGGAAAGTGTTTATATATATATCATTATGTAAGGAGCCCCTTAAGTGCCATGTAAATATAAATATTTTCGTTTGCCGGAGATTTCATCTGGTGCCCACTAGTTTGAAAAATCTTTTAATCTCGTACGCACGACTTTTAATCTCGTGCGCACGACATTTTATAACTGGTCAAACAGCTTTCAAAAACTGGAGCGCACGACTTTCAAACTGGTGCACACGACTTTCAATCTGGTGCTCACGACTTTCAAACTGGTGCGCATGAGTTTCAAAGTCGTTCTTAAAAGTCATGCGCACCATTTTTAAAGTCGTGCGCACCATGTTGTAAGTCGTGCACACCATTTTTGAAAGTCGTGAGCACGAGTTTGAAAGTCGAGCGCACAATTTTTAAAGTCGTGCGCGCCAGTTTGAAAGTTTTGCGCACAAGTTTGAAAGTTGAGCACACGAGCTGAAAAGACATGCGCACAAGTTTCAGAGTCGTGCGAACGAATTTCAAAGTCGTAAAAAACGAAAATATTTATAATTACATGACACTTAAAGACTTCATGTATTATCAACTACACATGCTTTTTTGTTGGCGTCTCTGTTTGATTTAATAAGTGTGTTTGGACGTTAAATTCAGTGGTGTTGTATGTCTGTGATGTATGTTTACACATTCTTGGATGCTGGATCCCAGAATGGCCACGTTAACCAATTATGTCTGTTTGGGTAGCTCACCCAATTTGACAATATTACGGAACATTAAACAACTGTCATACAAGTAGGCGTATTCACTAGCTAGAAAACCAGATTTAACCCACCATTTTCTTAGAAAATGCATGTGCCAAGTCAAGAATATGACAGTTATTTTCCTGCGGTTGTTTGAAACAATGTTTTTTTTTCAATTTTTTACAAAAAACAACAAAGGATCCTCGTTTCATAGATAGGACTGTGCATAAACATTAAAGGAAATCAGATGAGACAATCTAAACTTTTTCAAACGACATAAAACTTATGAAGGACGGACAGACGGACTTATATTGTTATAAGAAAACTAGTCGGTGTGGTATTAACAAATAGTCAGATCCAATGGCATTGAACCAACATAGCCCTATTCACAAACAAAAGTGAATCGGAATAAGTCATGCAAATCCAATATTTTGTTATACCAATTACAAATATAAATTATAATTTGTTTAAAGAAAGATTAGATCGTTTTCGTGGATGTTTTTAAATTACGAATATGAGGCATCAGATCTTTCACGATCCTTTTCACGATCATCAAAATGCGGTACTCGATCTTTCACGATCCGAAATATTAATTTTTTTACAAATATTACCATTTTTGCAAAGTTTCTGATTAGATTAAATCAAAATCT
Source organism: Mytilus californianus (assembly GCF_021869535.1). Lineage (NCBI taxonomy): Eukaryota > Metazoa > Mollusca > Bivalvia > Mytilida > Mytilidae > Mytilus > Mytilus californianus. The sequence continues at coordinate 20,391,106 of NW_026262679.1, read as the reverse complement.
TAAAAAAAAAACTATTTTAAACAGTAAACAGTAATATTGATCGATAATTTTACGAGAAAAGTAGTTTACGCATTAAAAATTTGAAAAAAAATCACGTTTGTTTACATTTTTATTTCCTCGAAATTTTGAGGAGCAGTCTGCCTTTTGTAGTTTTGTAAAAACGGTGTACTTTTAAACCTTTATTTTTCTCGGAAACTGGTCATAATGTTGAACCATTTTGACAGACAGTTTTATTTTTCGAATATTTGTCATTATAATGAATTAAATTAGATTATTTACTGACGTTGTATGTGTCTTCTCGATAAGATTTCCTTCACGATCCTAAACCAGATCTTTCACGATCCAATCGCAATACTTGACCACCGTTACTTATTCTTTCACGATCATTTTTCTCAATATACCGAATGACAGTCGTGTTTTACATTTGTATCATAACGAAAGCAAAATACAATCAAAAGTAGACACCGATAACCTTGACTGCGATGCGACATTTTTATCATTTGTAATCTCAATATGATGTTATACACACCCATATAAAAAATACAGTAAAAACCGAACACCCTCGGGACTTGGTGTTTTGATCGGTTTTCACAGGTGTTCGGATTGTGGTGGTAAACGGAAGATAGTAAAAAATATTTTTGACACTGACTGTACCCCTTTCAGATCTAGCGTAGCTTTATCAAATTAACGGTTTCATCTAAAACAAATTGAGCTCTGCATTCAAAACGTAATTTTCGTGTATAACGGAATATAACGATCGGGTTTAGCAAATTACCTCGACTGTATCTATCTTTGAAAAATAAAGTGCAACTTACACACATATTATCATGGAGTGCTATTTAGAACATTCTTTATAACTGTTCATCAATTTTATGTTCGTGGTGCTATTTCGCATTAAAAATCTCTTTGCAGATTATTTTTTTTAAATGCATTGCTCTATAACTACTAATTACTCCTAAGTGATGCGATTAATTACAACATGAATGTATATAATGATAATGATAAAACAGCATCGCACTTGTCTGTGTAATATATGAAACACCTGCAGTATTGTGCATATCTTTTTTTGTTTTTTGTTTTCATTTGCTGTGGATGAAAGCATTCTGTCGATCAAAATTTCCATAAAATATTTGATTGAGCTTGCACAGCTGTTAAATTTAAATTGTTAAAACAAACATGAAACTTGATCAAGCAATAAAGTATCAAAGACCACAAGTAAACAATGTCTTCAGAAACTGGCAGGGAAGCTTCTTCTGTAAATATGTGCAATACAGTTTGGGCTCAGACCAAACAAGATTATCGAGTGGAAACAATTTATTCCCGAAACCAATCTAAATGTGGTGAAATACTGAAAATAAAACTGTTAATACAATCTAACAACGTGTTAACTAATGAAACTATCTATGGAATGTCTGGTTATTACATATTACATTATTCCGTTGAATGAATAACCAATTTGGAAGTTTGGCTGTACCTGTCGAAAACTTATTACAGAAGGGATATCACGTCGTAATTTTGCGGTACTGTTATTCATAGAGCCAATAAATTTAGATAGTAAACATGTAAACCTTTCGATCCTTTAAATGAATTATCTAATAAAAATTCAATTTATTACTGAAAGAAGATGTTTGAATATTGTATTTATTAGTACAAAAATTGATGTTGTTATCACTAAATCAAAATATAACTTAATATTAAATTGCTATACAGCTATGAAAATTTACGGTCCTACATTCTGCCGATTCTTATTTTTTTGCATTGCACAATATATTTTTTTCTCAGACTGTTTATGACGTTTTTACACTAAATACATTGGATGTTAACTGATTAATTTTTAGTCTCGGATACATGATTTTTATATTAGTTGTTATTGGCTTTGATCAAGTGGTTGAATAGTTGTTGTAAAAACTCACCAAAGACATTAGGCGTATTGATTAGTAACTTCATACGAGCGTTTCGTCAATACATAAGACGCATCAGTAGCGGTCAAATGAAAACAGTTAGAAGGTCAAATAAAATGCGAACTTTAAGAGCAGCATTGAAAACCAAAAGTTCATTAAAAACATTTATTGTTATGTTATATAAGTAATACCCGCTATGGTTAGACATTAATGTCCAAGAACACGTTTCTGCAAACAATGCAAATATTTTTTTATTAGAAGTATGAGATAGAGCGATAGCATAACTATATTTCGATGTTATGAAATATTGTACATTGTTAAGATGTATGATCATCCGAAGATTCCGTAATACATAAACAGATCGTGAATACGATTAAGCAAGCGGTAGAAATATAATTGATGAATGTGATTTAGTACACTATAAAATGTTTCATATATCTGTTGATAATGTTTTTCGTTGTAATAAATCTGTTGTTGTTTTTTAATTTTCTAAACATGATATTTGATTGATTCTTACTTTTGACAATAACAGGTTATTTGAAATATTCTTTTATTTTCTTTATATGCATTTAAACAGGAAGATTTAATTTCTCTGAAAAAAAACTATTTTGAATTCATTATACGTGTTGTTGATTTTAAAATACTATCTCTTTCATAGAGGAAAACATGTGTGTGTTGTTGTTTGCTGTTTGTGACCTTGTCTGTAATAATATTCATTGATCTCCTTTCTTTATCGTCTTGTGAACCCACTAACTGATTACATTTCCAATAGGAAACACTGAGGTCTAATCATCAAATTCATACGGTTTTCATTTGGAAAATATCAAACCTTATCTATAAAGAAATTGAAATGACAGGGTAACATTAATGTATGTTGATATTTCAGGTAAATGGGCCCTTTTTTTTCATGTTTTGTTCATAAGAAATTGATAATACACTATTTTTTTTTGTCATAGGTAGGGAATGCAAGTAAATACAAGTGCGTCTATCTTTTTCTAATTACTTTAGAATTCAAAAACATGTTTGATTTAAATACAAAAACACTTATGAACATGGTTGTTGTAAATTTCGAATAAGTAAGAAGCATAGATCTGGGTTTTTTTCTTTCTAAACGGAGTAATTACATTGCTCCATAAAAATCCTTCAAATCGAATGAATTACTATCATCAGTTCATTGGGCAATGCATTCTAAATGACGTAATTTATCTTCCTGAAATTGAACATAATAAAATAGAAAGAAATACTTCGAAAAGTACAACGAACCCCTTACTAATCTTGTTATATAATAAAAGTTAATTAAACAATTTATCTTCTCCTAATAGTGAACTTCTTATCAATGGCAATAGCTATTATATTCAGGGTCGTATTTTTATGTTTGCAGTCATTAGTAAAGGAACAAAACGGCAAATACAATATATGTTTGTGGTATTGGCATTATCTATAAGCTTAACAAATGTACATTTAGTATTAACTGAAAAGTTTTGTGTCAACAACCATGGACATCATTGATATGTTATTCTTTACATTAATTTTGTCCGTAGCCAGGAACTTGTATTCAGTAGTTTAGTCTAAGTAAAGTTGTCCAATTGGCAATTATATCACATTATTTAATAGTAAATAAAGGCAACAGTAGTACACCGCTGTTCAATAGTCATAAATCGATTAAGCGAAAAAAATCCGGGTCACAAACCAAAACCGAGGGAAACACATCAACTATAAGAGGAAAACAACGGAACAACAGAAACACTGAACTGCAACAAAAACAAACGCCAACGTACATAGAAACAGACTATTTGATAACAACTGCCATATTCCAGACTTGGTACAGGACATTTTAAAGAAAAAATGGTGGGTTGAACCTGGTTTTATGGCTAGCCAACCCTCCTGCTTATATGGCAATGTTAAAAAACCGCTAAAATGACAACATTACGTGACAGGAATATAGTTCAAATAAACATAAGAACACTCAGGACAGAGAAACACATAAATAAATAATATAATAGCACATTTCAACATGTAAACCACAGAATAACAATGGACACCTCCCATGAATCCACGACCGCACACCAGGACATCACAAACGAAATATAAACTGTGCGTCATACGAACGTATCAACGCCACAAAAAGTAACGTATTTTTTGTAACGTTCATATTATCACGGGTAAATTTCTAAAAATAGAATAGATTTTTTTTTATTGTAAACACGTACAAGAATATAAGATTGAGTTTGTAATGGTGTTATTTTATGTATTTTCTAACCATGACAAGAATATTAAAATAGAATTGTGTTTGTAATGGTGTTATTATTTGTATTTTGTAACCATGTCGGTTTTTCTTCTAAATCAAAACTATGTATAAAAAAATCCTGTGCATATAGTTGCTTAAAACTAAAAATCATATAAATGAAATAGCTGATTAATTATCTTAACTTTTGCATACATATAGAAAATAAAAATAAAATAATTGTAATATAAGGCAAGATCAGATAAGACCAAACAGTAAACACACTTGAAAACAAATAACATAATACAAAAACACTGTAGACGAACCACGAGTAACTCGACTATACTGACAAATACGACATATGTGAAATGTACCAAAAATGCAGAATTCAAACCGCAAACGATAAGACATAACACAATATCGAAACAGACTTACAAAAGAAACATCATAACTAAATACATGAATGTTGGATGTATAAATATCGAGACACGTCGTATAGCAATGCAAATTCACACTCGGCAAAACAGTCATATTCGGGAATAGATCACGTTCGGTACTTAGCAGACCAGACGACGTAGATGGTAAACCACAATCTAAGACGTGGTGAAAATGTCGTTAGTTAGTTTAGACACAGACACATCGTATATATCAACCAATTCGTGATGGTGTCCATAAAATTTACGGAGTGTCATTTTAAATCTTTCCTCCTCATAACTCTGTTGGTGCAGTTTCTGCGCAAGAAGCACACTCTTGTATATGAAGTCCGTATAGTGTGAACATGCACAATCATAACGTATCAACTGAGATATGTAAACACCATACGATGGGGCAGAGGGTATGTTACTGCTGAGAAATGCGAAATTGATAATTGGGAAGTTGAAATCATCCCGTTTGTCATAGATTTTAGTGTGAAGTCGTCCATTTGTGTAAATATTGAGGAAAAGATCAAGGTATGAAGCAGTCCTTTTAGTATCAGTAATATCCTTAATTTCAAGTTCACTGGGATATATGAGATGTAAGTACTGACTGAAATATGGGTTATTCAGTAATAGGACATCATCAATATATTTGAAAGTAAAATTAAAGAATTTCGCAAGGTGCTTTTTCTTTTCGTCTTTTAGAAGGTTCTGATTGAATTCTGCTTCATACGAGTACAAAAACAAATCGGCCAGTAAGGGTGCACAATTAGTACCCATTGGAATACCGACTGTCTGTTGAAATAGCAATCCTCCAAACTCAACAAATATATTGTCGATCAAAAAGTCCAGCATTTTGATGATATCATCTTCAGAGTATTTTCTGATAGAATTAGTGTGATTCTTCACAAAATAAGAATTATTATAACCCAAAACATGAAATTTATATATCCGAATCCCATTTTTATTGAAAAAGCTCTGTTTAATGAGATGGTGAAGTCGACCTTTCAATTGAGCATGGGGAATAGTAGTGTAAAGTGTAGAAAAATCAAAAGTCTGTTGTTGTTTTTTAATTTTCTAAACATGATATTTGATTGATTCTTACTTTTGACAATAACAGGTTATTTGAAATATTCTTTTATTTTCTTTATATGCATTTAAACAGGAAGATTTAATTTCTCTGAAAAAAAACGTATCTAAAAATAAAAAAAAATAGTGTTTTATGCAAACATTTGTATTCTGTTGTCAAATAGTATATTATACATCCCGAGATTTACTTCAAACAGCATTAACTTCTGAAATGTTGGGGTTGACGTTTATCACAAGTTTATGAAGAGGAAAATGGCTTTATTGTTAGCGCTTTTGTCACAGGTCGGCAACCTATCTCCCTTTTTTCCCTTTTCCTTTGTAAGTACAATTTTGTCCATTTATCATTACATCGTCTTTAGACATATGTATATGAATTGAACAAAACTTGACGACAAAACAGAGATGATTTCAGCTTCCCAATTGTAAACTTTCCATTTATATGTAGCAACATTTCAGCAGCGCCTGCTTATGGAGTATATATCTCTCAGCTGATACGATATTCCAGAGCTTGCATTTCCTTTCATGATTTCTTTGATAGAGGTTTGCTGCTCACAAGAAGGTTTATAACCAAGAGTTCCAAGTGGTGAAGTTGAAAACACTCCTTCAAACATTTTACGAACGCCATCACGAGTTGGTTGACTGTTATGGAATATCGGTTTCACAGTGACGACGGATATGTTCCAATTGTTGTAACCACAATCACATCCTTCCCCTCGAATTAGACTTATCGCTAGGTTTCGACTTACATGAGCAACATGATAGATGCCACATATAGAGCAGGATATGACTGCCCTTCCAGAGCATCTGAGATCATTCAGTTTTGGTGGGGTTCGTTTTGTTCAGTCATAAGTTTTCTAAGTTGTGTTTTATATACTGTTCTTTGTGTTTTGGTCGTTTTTCTTTTTTTTCCCATGGCGTTGTGAGTTTGAATTTCACTTTGGTATCTTTCGCCTTTCTTTTGTAAAGTACACATTTTTTAAATTTTAAATTGATCCTTTAATAAAAGCGAAGACTTTCCCAATATTGATGTTTGTTAAAAGATTTTAAGCTCGGAGCTACGTTGCAGTAATGATAAATATCAGGTTTGTAATTTTACCTTAGATTGAAGTACAAAGCTATCATTTTGGTAGGTTAAATTATCATTTCGCCTTCGAGGGGCACTTGTTAAAACAAAAATGGCAATTATGATGGTAGAACTAAAATTTCTTCCTACTTATAATAAAGAAAGACTATGATCACCGCTGCAGGGTATTTTTGCTGCAGAATTAGTTGTTTAGATACTAAACTGTTTGTGCGGATCGTGCAATGTTCGCCGCAGTATTTCTACAAGGGAGGAAGTTATGGTGCGATTAGGTGAAATAATCAACCAGTTATTATAATAATTAGTAAAGAAGGGATAAATAGTGTATTATTGCATGATACAAAAACCCTACATCCACATGACCAATTCCAAGAGTAAGGATTTTAAATATTTAGTACGATAGAACTAAGCCTGTTTATTAAGAAATTTTCTACAGCCATCGAACAACTCGAGAACCAATATATCCTCTCTTGTTAAACTTGTTTCCACGTTTTATAGATACATTGCAATGTAATTTTGCTAATATTTTTCATTCAATTTTTAGACTAATATATCTGTTAAAAACAAGTATTTCAATAACGTTGCAGAAATCATTTATCAAATCTGTTATACAATTTGTGAATGGCGAAATTTTATTGATCTCCTGAGGTTATTTAACCGTTGATAACTTTAAACCTTGGTTAAATAAAAAAGTTCCTGTAGAGTTTATGATGGATTAGAAGGATAGGGATGATTGATCTACAAGTATCTCACATTCCACTACTTCAGCTAGTATGTTGAAGTTACCTATTAATAGAGTGTCATTAAATGTAATTTAATAACTTTTCCCGCCGTTGTCATCCCGGGTAATTACGATGTGATTCCATTACTGTAAAGGTCACAGTCACGTAGGCTAATTACCCTACAAACATAACATAAACTAATAGTTGATGTTTTGATATAATTATTAAGTGCACACATAAGAATAAAGATATTATCTAAAACAAAATATGTCGATTTCGTCATCTAATAATCAAACTATCTTAAAATAGATAGTGCTAGTGGCAAAACTCAAATCCATGTTTGTAAGTTGGAACAGTAAATTCGCTCTTTCTCAATTTATTTAACTTTTGGTGAAGTACTTCCACTGTAACTGTGACTTAAGTATTGTCATAACGCCACCTGCATTCTCTAGTTGATTTTTCATATCTCAAGATGAAAATATTGTGTCTTTTTAATCTAATTTGATGAACATATGGATAGTGTCATATTTAAGTTTGCTGTTACAAAATTTTGGAAATTATTCTAGATTCAGGAAAATATTTCCGTCATGCAAAGCTCTGATTCCTTCCCTAGCTTTGGCTATACCCTTTTTGTCCTTTTAGGTAGCTCTTCATTTTTATTATAAGTTTTGGATTTTTCAAATATTTTGGCCTCGAGCATCACCGAAGAGACATTTATTGTCGAAATGCGCACCTGGTGCAGAAAAATGATATATATATGTTCCGGACCATATGAGTATTTGGACCATACGCGTATGGTCATGACCATATGCGTATACTCATATGGTCCGACCATACGCGTATGGTCGGAGCATATAAGTATTATACTCGTTTGCTTATTAACGGGCCGGACCATACGAGTATTTAGGCCATATAGGTATTTTTCGAATAATTCTATCTCTCTTTGGAAGAACACACAGCTCATTCTCTGAACAAAAAACGGGAAATGTTACTATCTGAATTCTTTTATCTTTTACATATTGTCTAAATCTTGGTGTATCTGTTATCTTGCATTCGCTAAAAGTCAATTCAAATCGCCTTTATACTACCGGTATTCATCCGTAAGTGAAACCACATGCGTTTGGGGCATGCATTTTTTTCTGTTTTCTTAGTGTTTTAATAATTATTTCGAAAACAAAATTTCTTCTTATTTCTAATTATTTTCATTAAATTGATGTGTTCTTGCTCTTATTCATACGATCTTACTGTCATTGTAAGATCGTATGAATAGGAGCAAGAACACATGAACAAATTTACTAAAAACAATAAGAAATTTTGAAGAAATTATAATTTAATAAAAACAAATTTAAACACCAAAAGAAATTTAAAAAGAAAAGAAAGAGGGTTCAATGACCAAAGTGCCTGTGAGTTAAGCAATTTACTTATTGTTTAACAGTTCATTTAGATATTTCTTAAAGTAATTTTCCAAAGTCGACATATTGCGTTTCGTATGGACAAATGAATCATGACCATGTTAAAATTATTTTACTATAATTCTTACTTTAAAGTAATATTCACTCTATTAGATTAATCATGAATATGATTGAATAAGTCAAAATTTCATTTTTAGAAACTCTTAATTTACGTGACACTTTTTCAACGTTCATCGTGTCAATTACCCGGACCATACGCGTATATGAGTATATATGCAGATGATCATGACCATAAGCGTATGGTCCAAATACTCATATTGTCCGGAACATATATATATAGAAGTCTATAAAAAGGACCAACCAGCAAATTTAGTATGTACCGAATCGTCTATAAAAGACGATACTGCGCAGATAAGGAAAAACATGTATAAGTCTAAAGATTTGCACAACGGTACTAGTACCGTTGTGCAAATCTTTAGACTTATATATTATATAGAGCAAGGGTTCGAATCCCTCTGAAGGAAGAACAAAAAATTTGCGTGAATATCTGACATTGTTAGGCTAAATTTGAGACGAATTATATATAAATATATATATAAACAAGTCTAAATTGAAAACAACGTTCAAACCTATGATTGCGTTGGATAAAAACCGCAATTTTTATACGTGTGCATGCAAAACAAATTTCTTGTTAGAGGGGTCTAAAACAGCACAAACAACATTTTCCAAAAGACCAAAAAAGTGAAAAAGTATATTTTAACAAAACGCATTTGACTTACAGGTCGAACAACAAATGTTCTTAAACCCTGCTGACTGCCATTGGCGATTGCCAAATAAACGGATCACCGATGTAATAAATGGATCTTAATTATAAATTTAATACTAAACAGAAAACAATAAACTTGCGGAAAAGATGGTATACCGCAAACAAAAGGTGCAAAGGTTTTTGTACACCATATCCGGATTTCGACAATAAATGTCTCTTCAGTGATGTTAGGAATCGAAACGGTATTTGGAAAGCCATACAATTTAACTCAATTTAGGATAGACTCTTGAATTTTAAGGAGTCAAAATAGGATGAACGGATCATATAAACCCGAAGGCAAATATAATACAAGCCCAAACGAAAAAATATAAACAAGTCTAAATTGAAAACAACGTTCAAACCTATGATTGCTTTGGATAAAAACCGCAATTTTATACGTGTGCATGCAAAACAAATTTCTTGTTAGAGGGGTCTAAAAACAGCACAAACAACATTTTCCAAAAGACCAAAAATGTGAAAAAGTATATTTTAACAAAACGCATTTGACTAACAGGTCGAACAACAAATGTTCTTCAACCCTGCTGACTGCCTTTGGCGATTGCCAAATAAACGGATCACCGATGTAATAAATGGATTTTAATTATAAATTTAATACTAAACAGATATATATATATATATGGTGTTAGCTCCTGTATATGGAGAATGTCTGTCATATAGTTGTCACATGTTTAGACGTGTATAATAAAATTAAAATTTGATGAGGCGGCATGGTAATTCATATTATCATCCTTTACGACAGACAAAATAGCTGATCTGAAAGTTACACCATCTGCTTGCTACATACATCATGTACTGTGTTACAACTCAGATAAATCCGACGAGTCGAGAAATTACATCGACCACCGAAAGCTGTATTTTTATGCAGCCTATGTGGTCGAGTGGTCTAGGGCGCTTGAAACGATGCAGGCGGTGTTGCCACGATGTCACAGACGCAAGGGTTCGAATCCCGCTGAGGGAAGAACAAAACATTTGCTAACGGAAATTTGAAGATATAACATTGTTTGGCTAAATTAGAGACGAATTATATATTAATTATTTCTGTGACTGTATCGTACGATCCTTTACGATAGAAAAATTAGCCAATCTGCAATCAATTTCATCTTCAAGGCTTATATATCATGTACTGTGTTTCAACTCTAGATTCTACTGACGAGGAAAGGTAATACTAGGCCACCGAAAGCTGAATTATAAGTTCAGTCTAGGTGGCCGAGTGGTCTAGAGCGCTGGACACAGTGCAGGCGGTGTTCTCTCGATATCTCAATAGTATGAGTTCGAATCCCGACGAGGGAAGAACAAAAATTTGCTTCTGTAAATTTGCAGATTTAACATTGTTGTGCTGATATTTAGAGTAGTTATGAATATAATATGTGTTTTCAGCCGTGTATCACCTTAACTGGTGATCCAATGGATGGATATATATATATATATATATATGAAATATTGATGCAATCCGTGTTTGCAATGGTCTAGCCAGTCACCCTCACAACTCCTGTTTGCCATTGTCGTGCCAATTCTGAAATATTAATGTAATATCTGTTTTTAATTGTCTAGCAAATCACATATGAAATAATGCTGTAAAAAAGAGGCGAAAGACACCTAATGTACATTCAAACTCATAAGTCGAAAACAATCTGAAAACGGCATGGCAAAAAACAAGACAAACAAACAAATGTTTCTGTTGTTCTTTGAGAACATGTCTTTTGTTATTGTACGACAAGACAAACGTTGTGAAACTATATATCTGCATGCATTTAGATTAAAATGTCAAAGGACAATTTGAAAAATGATGGTCCATGTGAAAGCAGTATGTAGTCGATCTTGACATGCATTTATCATTTAGGTCAGTTTAAGAAATAGAGCTAATTTCCCTCGAATTACTTATTCATCGGGTATTAACCTAGCATTGACAGATGTTATTGGAAATGTCACAAAAATATCTTTCATTAGAAATAAGCAACATGTGGATAAGAAAATCAGAGAAATCAATAACAATAGAAAAGTATAGAAAAATGGTTAGATTGCCAATGAAACAGCTATCCACCATAGACCAACACGACGGAGATGTAATTAACTAAAGGGTACTGTACGGCCTTTAACATTGAACTAAAACCACAGATTGAAAAAAAACTATAAAAGACCCCAGCGTGACAAAATGCGAAACTATTCAAAGAGAAAACTACAGCATGACTTATTCTTAAACAACAAATGAAATACAAATTAGGCAGACAGCTTTCAACGACAACCACTAACTTGGGACAGACATGAACTTTGGTGGATAGTTGTCTTATTGGCAATCATACCACTTCTCCTTATTTTTATATGTAAACAATGTGGAGGAGTAAAACATGTGTTTGTGCGTTCAGCCCTCGCTTAATCTAGTGGTGCAACAGTGAATCAATTCGAAACAAATCAGTTGGCAAAGACTTTACTCATCAGATCGATACAAAGACTTTACTCATCAGATCGATACAAAGGCTTTACTCATCAGATCGATAAAAAGACTTTACTCATCAGATCGATACAAAGGCTTTACTCATTAGATCGATGCAAAGGCTTTACTCATCATATCGATGCAAAGGCTTTACTCATCAGATCGATACAAAGGAGTATATTATCTATTTGTAAATTATATTACATTCACCATTTGAATTTATTGAATTGAATCCTTCGTGTAATATCCGAATATCAGCATTCAGTATTATTTGTAACGTTTGATTAACATTTCTGAAAACTGTGAAATGGTTTAAAAAGACGGATTTGTTATTGTTTTTATTGTTTGTGTGGGGGTGGTACAATACTATTATCAATAAATATCTATAAGCATGTAGAAGAAAACATCTTCTATTATCTCTCCTTTATATGGCTGTTTTCTGTCTTCAAAACTACAATAGTACTACGCAGTCAGTTTTATTTCTTTTTCATTATATAGCAGTCCGAATGTATACATCAACAACACAGATTACTCATTACATGTTCGACTCTACAGTTTAGTTGGCAGAACAGTCCTCAAAGTGTCAGAAAAAATGACTTAGGAATGAATCATCCTAAGTAAATGGTTTACTGAATATGATTCTGCCGCAGTATTACCATTGGCTTACAAGTGTAAATAGAAAAAGAAAATTTCCTTCTTTCCTTTTCTAAAGTTTAGAAAAAATGTTTATACAAATTTTATAGGATAATCTTTCATTTATCATGTTTATAAAAAGGGTGTCAATACCATTTGTAAGTCAAGTAAGTAGAAAAAAAATTTTTTTTTCTGCATTTACACTTTTTAAATCGAAGGAAACTTAATTACGAAATACTATTTAAATTTTCACACTGTGTTTGATTTCTTCCAGATAACTATTCATGTACTGTTGGGGAAAAATATTCATGTAGATTTCAACATACAACAACTATTCGGTGTATCGACAGAAAATACCTTTGCGATGGAAGGAATGATTGTTGGAATGCTGAAGGAGGTTTTGACGAATTTCTTTGTTGTAAGTATCATTTGGAACATGTTTCTCCAGTTTCCTAAGTTTCAAATATTTTATAGTTCAACCCAAAGCCCTTTGAATTTTTTTTTCTTAGACAGTATTGGCAGATAAATGTCATCCGTTACTGCATGATGTCTTATTAATGGATAAGATTCATCAACGAATTTTAGCGCAAATAACACGACGGGTGTCACTCATCGAACAGGAACTCTTAATTTTTCGGAAACACATGAGTTCATCCCGTTGTTCGATTGGCTTCCTGTTGTTTAACTTTCAGTTTTCTGTGTAGTGTTATGGGAACTGTTGTATGTCTGTTTTTGTAGCCATTTTATTTTATCTGTTTACTTCTTCAATGGTTTTTGATTGCCCTTTAAGTATCTTCTCTCTTCTTTTCGCAATTTTGTCCAAATACGTTATCAGCAAATTTGACTGTGAAATACATCATGATATGCAGTCGACACCGGCTTAATATTACATCCTAACTGTTGTCTAGCTCAAGTGTGTTAGTCCTTTACTACCGACATATGGAATTACTTAAGCAATTGTATTTATTTGAATCTCAAAAGGCATCTCTAGAATTCCTTCAATTAGATATACTCGAGTACTAACGTTTTCGAAGCTAAATACATAAAATGTTAGGAGTTCCGACAGGGCTTTATTTATACTTTTGTCTGAGGGAGTTTCAATACCAACATGCAAAACGTGAGTATACCAAATGCTGTAAATGGTTAGAGACTGAGAATGTTATGAATACATTTAACAGTGAGTGCCAAATATCTGACAGCCAACAACAATACATTCATTAAATAATAAAAATCCCTAAGGTAAAAACAATAACAAACACTGGGGTTTACAAATTCAGAACAAGCACATTAATTTTTGACCGGGTAATTGCTACATCTTTTGTAAACAAATTTTCAGTTGTATATAGCGTTTTTAACGTTTAGTATAAAAAAAGTCCGGTATTTATACAGTGAGACAATAACAAGCAGAAAATACCAAATCATCTGTTTAAAAGGGGATAATCAAAAAGGAATTTAGATAGAGGAAAGAACACAATCGAAACATATTTAAAGCAACAACAAAGATGTACGAAGTCTTTTTAGATACTTTTCAAAATATTTAATATACCTTGACATAATGTGTAGATTAAATGTCAATTCTGTTATTTCTACACCTATTGACACCTATTAAAAATAATTTAGTTACTGTTGTCTTCATTGAAAATTTGCAAAATGAAGATAAAATGTTATTTGATTTTAGATATGATTGTAGATGTGGGGTAGATGTTAATAAGGTAGCAACCCAAAGAAAACAAAACATCTATAGGTTAGCATACGGTCCTCAACGTTACATGTAGACAGCTCTGTGTCTATACAATATTTCAGGCTATAATTCCCATTTATATTAAAGTATACATTCCATTTGTGTTAGGGATTCTTTCAATTTCGAAACTTCATTGAACAAGCATTTATCGTGCTGCTTTCACATCAATATGACATAATCAAAAGCCTTGGCAGCTGTAACAACAACAAAAATTGTCCAAAAAGCAGGACATTGTGTAAAAAATCTTATCTTTAATTTGAAACACTGGAAGGTTACTGACCTTTTGAGGTGAATAATTCTTGTTAGAATCTTTAACATAATAAATTTGTTCCATTTTAAGGGGATTGAACATTTAAATACTCGTTTTACCAATGTATGGCTTATTCGCGTGTCTATTATTGATTGTTGTCACTCGCTTATTTGATCAAATGCTATGAAGGTTGACGTTATCAGTTAGAAACTAAGAATTAGAAATTTGACGTATTCAAATGTTTTTTTCTAAACATTTTTGTCGGTGTTCTTTAGTGTTTTGTGTGGTGTTTTGTGGGACGTGCCCGTATAAACCTCTCCCTGCTTGTACTTACATCCGTGTTGTTGCTTTGAATAGTCTTGTTCATCAACTAACCTTGTGAATCGCTTCCTAAACAAAATTCATACGCCGACGTCTTCTATTTTTTTTATCTAAAAAAAGTTCTGGTCAGTTTGGTAGCATCATTTACTATTTATAAAAAAATCAAGCAATTAGGTAGTTTTGAATTTATGTCAGTGACTTGTACATAGAATTACTAGCAATGTGCATACGTTATTGTGGGCGAACGCATATTGCAGTTGCTTTCTTATCAGTTATATCTTACCACAAAAAACTACAATGTATTATAACTAGTGTTGTAATAATAAATTAAATCTTTAAATGTTTTATTCATGTTCCGGCAAATAAAATTAGAAAGAATTATGACTTCAATTATGTTATTAAAGGTTCTGGATGTAAGCTGGTACTATGCTTGACACGAGTCATTAATCAGCTGTTATTAGTGGTGGTAATCTTGCAGTAATAATATGATAATAATATAATTTGGTACATTGAATCTGTCAGATGCAATCAGAAATAAGTTAATTGATTGACTGGAGATGGTTTTTCAGTGTGGTCCGGCAGTATGTTACTGCATTCTTGTACTCTCTTGACTATTGAGAAATTCTGTTATAATCCTTGGGTCAATTATATATTTACGTACAAAAATCTCTTCCTTGTAAAACCTTGTATTGCACAAAATGAATCTATCTATTTTATGTAGACCTTGCCGGTATCTGTCTTTGAGTAGCTGTAGTCTTGTGTTGAGAACTCTGTTCTTGCGTCTGATTGGTTGACGGGCACCTCCTGCAGCATACATGATTATAGTGCTTTCTGTGAAGGTATGTGTCTTCTGTACGACTTCT
This sequence comes from Mytilus californianus, assembly GCF_021869535.1. Lineage (NCBI taxonomy): Eukaryota > Metazoa > Mollusca > Bivalvia > Mytilida > Mytilidae > Mytilus > Mytilus californianus. Next base: position 20,375,196 of record NW_026262679.1, on the reverse strand, counting down.
ATTAGGTTGTACAGGTTCTTTATTTTGTTGTGCCATCCTTCAATGTGGTTGGTTGTACGGGTTCCTTCAGTCTGGCAGTGGTTCCATAAGAATCTGGGACGTTGTCTTTTTCAATTTCTTCCAATGCGTTGAGCCAAACATCTTCAACCTGTTGCTGTAGGACGAGTGGTAGTAGTGCTGCTCTTCCATCTAGTTTAGTAATGTCGTCATTCTCCTTGTAATAGGTTTAAAGTCCGCATTTCTGTGCCTTTCTCAAAATACATTGGATGAAGTTGAAGAAACGACCCTCAACTGCTACCCCTAGGAGAACTGTACATGCTGCATTCTTGGTGGCTGTCTCGTAATCGATAAAAAAACTGTGTCAGGTTGGAATTGATCTTGTCCTAGTTGATTTTATTATGTGTTGGATTTTTTATTTATGATTTTTTTTTTTTTTTTTATTGCAATAATCTTTGGACAAAAGTCGCGATACTGTATCTCCATTATTTTGCTATATTCTTGGTTTTTCATTGTTCTCTGGTCTTTTGTTTTCCTTTGAACATAGGCGATTTGATATTTATCTCTGTAGATTTGTTGCAGTTGTCTGGGACTTTGTTTATCCCCGGTTTTTTACAATCAATGTCATTGTGTAAGCCCCTAATGTTTTATCTTTGTATTATTTCATATTAACCTCGATTCATGACTTTAGATCCGATCTACGATCAACAATGTTTTATTCATTACAATCATTTAAAGTACTCTGTGTAATTAAGAACCTGTCGTATGCTTTAAATACTTGTTTGTCTTGGATGAACGTATGGTGAACTCTTGTTGTATAATTTTTATTATTTGTAGGTTGCTGTCTCACTGATGTTAGTGAGCATCTTTGGTGATATACATTTATCTATGTTGCATCTCATCTTGTCAGCAATTCGTACTTTCAAACAAAAATGAGGTTCATTATCCTTGAACCGAACTTAATTTCATAAACAGTAATTGTACCAATTTCTTTGAAGCCATCCTTGAAATCGACGAGAAATAAACATTTCACATCTAATAATGAAAGAAGGAAGTTCATGTTTGCATTTGATTATTTCGATCTGAAAGATTTCTTTAAATAACGTTACAGTTGCTTCTAGATCAAATAAACAAGTTCCCATATAACACTAATAAAATGTTTGCAATTTTCTTTTTGTATTTTATTACAAACAGTTTAAACAAACATATTCTTCTAATCAAGCTTATTACTTAAATTTTGTAAGTTATTAGCTTTATATTTTTGCATATCGAAGGGATTACTAATGTTGTCTTTGTTCTTTAAAGGGTTTACCAAAGGTGTCTTTGTATATTAAATGGTTTACCAAAGGTGTCTTTGTACTTTAAAGGGTTTACCAAAGGTGTCTTTGTACTTTAAATTTTTTTTTTCGACTAACTAATTTGACTTCTTACTTTTTGTCCTTATGTTTATATTTATGCTGACTATGCGGTATGGGTTTTACTCATTGTTGAAGGCCTTACGGTGACCTATAGTTGTTAATTTCTGTGACATTTGGTCTCTTGTGGAGAGTTGTCTCACTGGCAATCATACCACATCTTCTTTTTTATATTATAATGTAAAATATATATTTATGTCAAAAAGAGCTGCCACAAAGTTTTGAAACGTGCACCATTTTTTTTATTTTTTTATTTTTTGTTGTTGTTGCATATTTAGACAAATATTTACATATTCCATTTAAGAGTTGTTCTTTTATGTTTTTCGGGTACAAATGTTTACCTTTTGTTTCTCATTTGTATGTGATTGGGCATTTTTAAATAAAGCATTATTGTATTTTAAATAGATCTATTAGTTTATAAAATGATTGTGTAGGACATCTTCCGTTTCTGTGATATAAAACGGTGTCTATTCTTGTCTCTTTTATAATCGTGCAACAGATAAGAAAAACATCTTTGATTGATCTTACTCATTTTCTTCTAAAACAAATTTATCAAAAACATTGTCAAAAAGAATAAGTTTATGTTGCTGATAAAGATTCAGAATATTAAAATAAACATTTGTTAAAAGTATTTGAAAGTTGAAGCCAATATTTTTCCAAACAGATGTATGATTAAAAGCTCTAATTGAACGGTTTTCTGAAAAAGCACACAAACTCGGAATAGTGATTAATAGTTTCCTTAACAATGGATGACAATTAGCTGAAAAATATTCCCTTTTTTTTTCTTTTGGTAATTAATATTTTCTTTATTTTCGTTCTAAATAGTAATTATGTTATAGTATGACGTCAAAAGAAAACAGAGAACCAACAAATGGACATTGTTTTCTCTACAATTAGCAAATACGGAGGATCGTGCTGACATTAATCATCATATATGTGCTTAGTTAAAGTGAGGAAGGATTGTTGTTGTTTAATTATATTCTTTTTAATTTAGAAAGTGTCAATATATATCAAATTCATATTTCTATATTTACAATTTGATCCATCATTAAAAACATCATTTCCATAGCATACTGACAGTTCATATTATTCTTTCAGTAAAGCCAAACCAGACGTGCGCGGACTTGAAATATCTAGCTGATCGACATGTAGAAAAATACTTCTTATGTCCGGAAGGCCGATGTTTACCAGCTTCCGGGCCTGAAAATGCAACATGCAATTATTTTTACGATTGCCTGAATGGAGAAGATGAAGAAGGATGCAGTGAGTTTGAATAGAGATAAAATTATAAATTCAAACGTGGATTAATTATCTGTTCATATTGCAAATTCAACACACCATATCAATATACGCACACTATAAAATGTTTAACCTCCTTGACTGGTGAACATTATGTTCCTAGTATTAGTTCCCGGGGTATCAACCGTTTGGTATTCAAATATTCTGCACACGGTTTTATTAGTTGCATCGATGCAGAGTTAGTAGATCTAAATTAATCTTATCGTTTTGCTAAGTTCGGTACGCATTTTATCCGATAAACAAATATGTTTTAAGAGATGATTAAACTGTTGCCTTTGACAACGATACTATCACCGATCTTTGGATATATCGATTAGACTATTGATACCTGTTTTTCTTGTTGTAACGATTCTATCTTGATATCGAAACAATTAGTTTTATCAAGTAATTTGTAGAAGTCTTGTCAAGAGCAAAGAAGTACTGGAGTATTTACGCTTGAGATTTAGAACCAGACTCGTACGATTTATGTTCGCTCGATTCAAATTGTTTCACTGCTATGTTTATATGTTTGAACCTTGCCTGAAATATTTGTTTGAGTGTCCTGATATTTGCTGTGGAAGCACAAAATTAATAGTGTTTTTTTCTTCATTTGATACGAATATTTGAGCTTTAATACTGTTGAGAAATTTGTCAATAGATATGTATAAGGGTGATTTCCTATAGCAAGCCTTGCATTTCACACAATTAACATACTGCAACGTAGTCAATCCGTCAGAAAAGTACTATAATGTTTTAGATTAGTTTTATTTCTTTGTACTTAATCAATGGAATAAGGAAAACAGCTCATGTACACCGGCCAAGTAGTTTTAAGCCTTTTGCTTTATTAAAAAAAAATATTTAAAAGACCATATGTGTTGTCTCGATATCCCAATAGCATTAGTTCGAATCCCGGCGAGGGAAGAACAAAAAATTGCTTCTGCAAATTTGCAGTATAAACATTGTTGTGCTGATATTTAGAGTAGTTATGTATATATATATATATATATGGTTTTTAAGAACATCTGTTGTTCGACCTGCTAGTCATATGCGTTTTGTTAAAATATACTTTTTCACTTTTTTAGTCTTTTGGAAAATGTTGTTTGTGCTGTACCCCTCTACCAAGAAATTTGTTTTACATGCACACGTATAAAAATTACGGTTTTTATCCAACGCAATCATAGGTTTGAACGTTGTTTTCAATTTAGACTTGGTTGTATAGTTTATTGTTTTCTGTTTTGTATTAAATTAATAATTAAGATCCATTATGTTATATCTTGTGATCCGTTTATTTGGCAATCGCCAATCGCAGTCAGCAGGGTTTAAGAACATCCGTTGTTCAACCTGCTAGTCAAATGCGTTTTGTTAAAATATACTTTTCACTTTTTTGGTCTTTTGGAAAATGTTGTTTGTGCTGTATTTATACCCCTCTACCAAGAAATTTGTTTTGCATGCACACGTATAAAAATTGCGGTTTTTATCCAAAGCAATCATAGGTTTAAACGTTGTTATCAATTTAAACTTGTTTATATTTTTTCGTTTGGGCTTGTATTATATTTGCCTTCGGGTTTATATGATCCGTTCATCCTATTTCGACTCTTTCAAATTCAAGAGTCTATCTTAAATTGAGGTAAATTATATGGCCTTCCAAATACCGTTTCAATTCCTAACATCACTGAAGACACATTAATTGTCGAAATCCGGATATGGTGTACTAATTTTGCATAAATATAAATATACATTTGGATAATAAAGTTTTATCCAACGCAATCATAGGTTTGAACGTTGTTGTCAATTTAGACTTGTATATATATATATAATTCGTCAGAATGTAATTTCAGCCTTGTATCACCATCACTGCTGGTGATCCGATGGATAACATCTGTTGTAGAGTCGTCACTGGTTCAGACGTACTTATATATATATATATATATATAAACAAGTCTAAATTGAAAACAACGTTCAAACCTATGATTGCGTTGGATAAAAACCGCAATTTTTATACGTGTGCATGGAAAACAAATTTTTTTGTAGAGGGGTCTAAATACAGCACAAACAACATTTTCCAAAAGACCAAAAAAGTGAAAAAGTATATTTTAACAAAACGCATTTGACTAGCAGGTCGAACAACGGATGTTCTTAAACCCTGCTGACTGCCATGGCGATTGCTAAATAAACGGATCACAGATATATATATATATATATATAAAACGTCTGAATAATAGTCAACGATTTTTCCCACGAGGGCGCTGGATCGTTACGAGTAACGATACATGTACACAATAAATAAATTATATAAACGCCTAAAAAGTGTACACAACAACACCAATAACAAAAAAGGAACTATAAATGTAATTATTTATAAATATTTCGGATAACAGATATCCTTCATCAGTAAATATGATTGTGATGTTGAATGAATCATATATCAGTCTACTTAAATTAAACTATAACAATCTTGAAATTTATACAATAAAAAGGTCAAACCGAACATCAGGTAAGACGCTTGCACAATTCTAAATATGTGTTAAACACGACATAGGTTATATGACTAATTACAGCAGAGAGTTCAAATATATGCTTTAAATAAAAATAATAATGTGCGATATGAACTAGCACAATTCTAAAGCTTTAACGGTGGCGACAGTTATGATGTTACAAGAACGATTGCGTCAATAAGAATTCCAAATAAACACCACTGAACGATCTAAATTTGTAAATATTTCAAATTTGACAACGGTAGAGTAGTTACAACAGAGTCTGCGTATTTAAACATCGCAAACAAACGGCCGTTAAAACATGATAATAAATTTTGACTAAGGTTAACTTGTTGAACGTGGCTTGGCACTTTTACATCCCTCAAAAAATTAAGCAATTTAAATTGGTATATTCAACTGATTTTAGAGATGAGTAAAGTAAAGAAATAGAAACAGAGACTGTAATAATAAGTAATATAACCCAAATGTGAAGCACTGCATGGAGTCGAACTACATCTTTTCATTTATCCCATTTGGTGCCAAAGTTGTTAATTTTCTTATCCAAAATCTTTCCCGAGTGAGTCTATCCTCCCTAGACCAAGCAGAGTTGTGGTCAATGATTGCAATGGTCAGTCGATTGAGATCTGCCTTAGTGTGGCCAGGGGATCTCAAATGTCGACTGAGAGGGAGGTCTGGCTTGCATTGGTAGTCGCTACGATGACCGTTCATACATATATATACACGTCTAAAACTGTGACATCTTTATGACAGACATTCTCCATCGGATAACACGTGGTTATACATGGCTAACACCATAATATACATATACTAGTAATTCGTCTCAAATTTAGCCCAACAATGTTAGATCTTCAAATTTGCGTTAGCAAATTTTTGTTCTTCCCTCAGCGGGATTCGAACCCTTGCTTCTGTGACATCGTGGTAACACCACCTGCACCATGTCCAGCGCCTTATACCACTCGAACACCAAGGCTACATAAAAATATAGCTTTCGGTGGTCGACGTAATTCCTTTCCTCGCCGACTTTATCTAGGGTTGTAACATAGTACATGATGTATGTGGCAAATAGATGGTGTACCTCAGATCGGCTATTTTGTCTGTCGTAAAAGATGATAATGTTAATTACCATGCCGCCACATTAAATTTTAATTTTATTATACACGTCTAAACATGTGACAACTTTATGACAGACATTCTCCATCGGATAACACGTATATATATATATATATAAACAAGTCTAAATTGAAAACAACGTTCAAACCTATGATTGCGTTGGATAAAAACCGCAATTTTTATACGTTTGCATGCAAAACAAATTTCTTGTTAGAGGGGTCTAAATACAGCACAAACAACATTTTCCAAAAGACCAAAAAATTTAAAAAGTATATTTTAACAAAACGCATTTGACTAATAGGTCGAACAACAAATGTTCTTAAACCCTGCTGACTGCCATTGGCGATTGCCAAATAAACGGATCACCGAGTAATAAATTGATCTTAATTATCAATTTAATACTAAACAGTAAACAATAAACTTGCGGAAAGGATGATATACCGCAAACAAAAGGTGCAAAGATTTTTGTACACCATATCCGGGTTTCGACAATTAGTGTCTCTTCAGTGATGTTAGGAATCGAAACAGTATTTGGAAAGCCATTCAATTTACCTCAATTTAGGATAGACTCTTTAATTTTGAGGAGTCAAAATAGGATGAACGGATCATATAAACCCGAAGGCAAATATAATACAAGCCCAAACGAAAAAATATCAACAAGTCTAAATTGAAAACAACGTTCAAACCTATGATTGCGTTGGATAAAAACCGCAATTTTTATACGTGTGCATGCAAAACAAATTTCTTGTTAGAGGGGTCTAAATACAGCACAAACAACATTACAAAGACACTTACTTAATTTTCAGAGAAAATATGTCGATTTCTAATTTTCGTATAAATTAGAAATGTCGCATTACTGTAATAATTCTATATAAAAAGCCTGCATGATTTGCGTTGGTACAGTCATATTAATTGATAAAAAAATCAGTACAGTTATGTTCAAGGCGTAGACAAAAATGGATCGTTTCAGAAATTAAGCTACCGTAACGTTGTGCAGTAAGTTTAAGTGTCCTCAACCACATCGCGATCGGTGGTCTTGTAGTATCGTAACAATGGTGTCCCAACGCTACAACCCTTGTCATGAATTGTCCCTTTCGTTCCATTAACATTTATATACTAGTCAACAAAAGAAACGATACAAGGCAATGTATTTTCCCTATATAATGAAATTGGATACACTTTACCAAAGTAAATAATTGCCCAATTGGTCTAATATTTATAAAGTGTTATTTTCTTATCAAAACCATCGATTTAAGGCAAATACGAGAATTTTTTGTTGTTGCAAATTTTGGTATTTCAAAAATCGTATTTTCACCCAAAAAATCAAAAGTCGATATTAGAACTTAAAACTTTAAAATTAAACATGGTCTGCTTAAAATTTTGAATGCCTTTGCAGATATTTGAATACTTAATTCTCATCTTCGAAATAAAGTGCTGACTTTTGTCATCATTTTCCGCAAAATAAATTTGACCCCTGAGCTCAATAACACGGTATTTTCTCACTTTCCAATTTGGTCAGATTCTTTTAATCATATGCATTTGCTTTGCAAATAAATGTTTTTCATTGGATAATTTAACAGATTTTCCTATTCATTATAGTTTATGATAAATTGGAGTTCAAACTTGTCTATCGTTACTTTTGTTGACTAGTATATGTCTTAGGAAGGTTTTATAGTAAATATATATTTGCAGGAAACTTCCTCGTCTAACAGTTAAACACGCCTACACAAAATATTTTTTTTATTCAGAAGGCAAACAAAGCTGCACTGACAAATTAATGATTTTTTGCAAATTATTACGATCATTTACTTCAGTTAAAAAGTAATTTCCGACTTCATTGCATTTGATATACAAGCTGTATAGTAAACATTGTTAACTGAAATAGCTGTGTACTAAAGATATAAGATCTATGTTCTTTAGTGTTTCCTGATTGTGGTGTTGACGAGTACAGATGTACTAACCACCAGTGTATTCCCGCAAGTCGACAGTGTGATGGAAATTTCGATTGTTTTGACCGAACAGATGAGGCAAACTGTGGTAAGATGGAATATAACGTCGTCAATTCTAACCAATATCCCTCACACACTTCAAATTTCAGTAAAAGGACTATATTCGTTGCTTACGATGGTACAGGTTATATGTTCATCTGATAAAGCTAAATTTACCATCATGCCTTGACATGTAATAAATAAATATATCCGTACTTTATGGCTTTAATCATTCTCGTTTTTAAGACATATAAAAGAGGTCTACTTTAATGAGAAAACACCAAAACAAAGCATAATAAACCTCCATAGAGGTAAGTTTACATTCATTTGACTTGCCCGAAAAGTATTTTTCTTTAATATGAACTTTATTCTTAATTTGCAAATCGTAACTTTATTTTTAACTAAAAATATTAGGAAGGGTGTTCGTTTTAAAAGTAGAACTTACTTAAAGCAGAGCCTTACACAGGCCTGTAAGAGATATTGATGTCATCACGGTTAACCGGATAAAGTTGTATGGTTTAATCAGTAGAATAAACAAGTCATGTGGCAAACAAAGATACCCTCATAGTTAACCGTCTATTGTAGTATCGTGTCATTAGTAACATAACAACGTAATGTATAACGAAAGAGAGGCGAAAAATACCAGAGGGAGATTCAAACTCATAAGTCGAAAATAAACTGACAACGCCATGGATAAAAAAGAAAAAGACAAACAGACAAACAATAGTACACAAAACACAACATAGAAAACTAAAGACTGAGCAGCACGAACCCCACCAAAAACTGGGGGTGATCTCAGGTGCTCCGGAAGGGTAAGCAGATCCTGCTCCACATGTGTCACCCGTCGTGTTGCTCATGTTAGTACAAACCCGGTAATAAGTCCAATTCGGTAGGTCATATTCGGGAAAAGGGAACGGGATTGTAGTTACGACATTGGGAACATATCCGCTATCATCTGTGAAAAAAAATATTCCATAACGGTCAACCAACTCGTGATGGCGTCCGTAAAACTTACGAAGGGAAAATTTCAACTTCACCACTTGGAACTCTTAGTTTTAAAGCTTCCTTGTGAGCAGCAACCCTCTATCAAGGAAATCATGATAGGAAATACAAGCCCTGGAATATCGTATCAACTGGGATATATATACTCCGTATGCAGGAGCTGCTGGAATGTTGCTACATAGAAATGGAAAGTTCACAGTTGGGAAGCTGAAATCATCTTTTTGTCGTAAAATTTTGTTTTCAACCGACCCTCATTGTCAATTTCGAGATGTAAGTCAAGATATGAGGCAGACTTAAGTGTATCTGTTGTATCATTTGTCTCAAGTTCGATGGGATAGATGCGTTCAACATAGTCAATAAATTTTGAATTATTTAGTGAGAGAACATCATCTTTATAGCGGAAAGTAAAGTTAAAGGATACTGCCCACATCCTTAATCCATTCGGAAAGAGTATCTACGTCTTCTTTCTCGCGTTTAAAAACTTCATCAGCAAAGTGCATATCTAATAGCTTTGAAAAACTGAGAAAATGAATTAATAGTGAGCAATATAGTTATAAACCTTATAATGCCATCTGTTCACTGTGAGGGTTGAAATCTAAAGTATTAGATCAAAATGGCTTAATTTACATCATTCGTAAATATAAATCAACATGCATACATCTTATACGTTCAGGTATTTCACATCCAATCTTTTATGGTAATATTCTATACAAAGCACAAAAATGTCGTCATTCACCTCAAAAGTTATATAACAAAACTTTAAACAGAAGAGATTTAGTTACGATACTGTTGTCAGGTCATTAAAGATGGCATACTTTGGTATTAATATTGATTCACTCATAGGGTCTTTGCATCGGAAATAAACAAATTTATTCTAAAACGAGTTGTTGGCATTATACGGGTATGTTCTTCTCATATATTTTAAAATGGAATGATACTAAACCCCTAACTGGAGGGATTGTGCTTAATTTTCATATGATGGAGACATAATATTTCAATCAGTTTAATTGAGGTCTGGAGCTGGCATGTCAGTAACTGCTAGTAGTCCTTTGTTAATTTATGTATCATTGTCATTTTGCTTAGTTTCTTATGTTACCTATTCTGACATCGCAGTCGGACTTCTTTTAAACTGAGTTTTACTGTGCGTATTGCTGTGTGTTTGTTTATTCTACATTTGCTAGAGGTATAAGGGGAGGGTTGAGATCTCACAAAACATGTTTAACCCCGCCGCATTTTTGCGCCTGTCCAAGTCAGGAGCCTCTGGCCTTTGTTAGTCTTGTATGTTTTTTTTAATTACAGTTCATTTATATGTTTCGAAGTTTACTGTGACGTCCATTTGCACTGAACTAGTACACATTTTTGTTAAGGGGTCAGCTGGAGCCCGCCTCCGGGTGCGGGATTTTCTCGCTGTGTTGAAGACCCATTGGTGGCCTTGGGCTGTTTTCTGCATTTTGGTCGGGTTGTTGTCTCTTTGACACATTCCCCATTTTCATTCTCAATTTTATTAACATTATTTTCAGGATTAACTGCTTGTCAGACAGGAGAAGTAAAATGCCGGAGCGGTCAATGTATACCGGAGATCTGGTGGTGCGATTACGTCAGAGACTGTCCAGATGGCAGTGATGAGACACAATGTGCTGGTAAGTTGTACAAAATTTAAGATCGTAATTACGTAGTCACTGAAGAGACATTTATAATCAAAATACGCATATGGTGCAGTAAAATTGGAACCGCTAATGTAATTAAAAGTGTAAAATTTCGGTCTAGGGCCAAAGTTTAATCCATATCGTGAAATATTCATCCGAGACTGATGACAAGAGTATGAAGGGCATTGTTGGATAAATTGTACCTAAGGAGTTGTTGACACTATATTTTAGAATAAAATCAATGTGCCAAAGTAATGTTACAAACATGTACCTAAAATTTGGTGATGTGAGATTATTCGAAGCTATCTAGATTGTATAATGAGACAAAGGGTCTTGTACCCTGAAACACAATAGAAGGGTTAGATAGTACCAGATGATTAATGTCAAACAAATAAAGAAAAGCACATTTTATAGAAGCATATGAGCGTATAATGTTGCAAATTTGTATAAAACTTTTCATGCACATTTTGCATGTTCATATTATCAAACATTCGAAAAGATGCATTTATCTTTTTATCTCCTTCATTTATTGGAATGCAGAATAAATATTTTAACAATATGTCTATAAAAAGCAGGTGAAAATTTCCTTTGAATTATTTTTGTTCGAAATTTATAAATTTTCATAAAAACAGATATATTTTCGTTAGAACTATACGAGGAATCGAATCTAACATCTTCATTCCGTCCAGACGCTGCGATGGGTATGTAAATAACTGTTTTATTTTATATCAGAACACATGAAGACAATTTCTGTAGCTGAATTAGAAATTTGAACAAATTTGGTTGTAACGGGTTTTTATACGACCGCAAAAATTAAAAATTTTTTGGTCGTATATTGGTATGACGTTGGCGTCGTCGTCGTCGTCGTCGTCGTCGTCCGAAGACACATTGGTTTTCGCACTCTAACTTTAGTTTAAGTGAATGGATCTCCATGAAATTTTACCATGAGGTTCAATACCACGAAAGGAAGGTTGGGATTGATTTTGGGGGTTATGGTACCAACAGTTAAGGAATTAGGGACCAAAAAGGGGCCAAAAATAAGCATTTTTGTAACTTCCAGACAATAACTTGTGTGTAAGTGTATGGATCTCTCTGACATTGTAACACAAGGTTCCATATCACAAAGGGAAGGCTGTAATTGATTTTGGGGGTAATTGCCTCAAAATTTTAGGAATTAGGGGCCAAAAAAGGGGCAAAAAACAAGCATTTTTCTAGTTTCATGACAATAACTTGTGTGTAAGTGTTTGGATAGTTCTGAGATTGTACTACAAGGTTCCATATTACAAAGGGAAAGCTGGAATTGAGTTTGGGGGTAATTGCCCGAAACGTTTAGGAATTGGGGGCCAAAAAGGGGCCAAAAATAAGCATTTTTCTAGTTTCCAGACAATAACTTGTGTTCAAGTGTATGGATCTCTCTGAAATTGTACTGCAAGGTACCATACCACAAAGGGAAGGCTTGGATTGAGTTTAGGGGTGATGAATCATAAGGGGGTTCAAAAAATTTGGGGGGGGATTTTTTTTTTTTTTTTTTTTCTTTTTTTTCTTTTAAAATTTTCCATTTTAAGTTGGTTATTTCTGATTTATATTTAAAAGCAAATAATAATGATATGGTAGGAGATACACACCAAACAGGATGTGTAAATTATTATATAATAAGTATTGTGCAATAGCAAGAAATTTTCAATTGCACAGTATTGCACAATAGCAAGAAATCTTCAATTGCACAGTATTGCGCAATAGCAAGAAATCTTCAATTGCACAGTATTGCGCAATAGCAAGAAATATCCAATGGCACATTATTGCGCAATAGCAAGAAATTGTCAATTGTACAGTATTGCGCAATAGCAAGAAATATTCAATTGCACAGTATTGTGCAAAAGAAGATACTTCGTATAAATTGCTTATTTCTTGATCAATTTCAATGGGGTTTTATTCTTGAATTCTTGGGGTTCTTTAATATGCTGAACAGGCGCGTAGCTACGTTTACGTCAAAACGCCCGGGCGTACACATGAATTTAGGAGAAAAAAATAATTAATCTAAACAAATAAAAAAAAGCTTAAACCACACGAGCCTTCATATTCTTTCTTCAATAATAAATTTTAAAATTCACGAAATTTACTTTTTAATGAAATAGTTTCACATTACATATTCGTTCATTTTCCGTCAAAGTCTGAATCTACTGTGAATTCTACTCAGTTTCCTATTGTTTAAAGTAATTCATTCGATATGTGATTTGCATTTTTGACGAGCCTGCGACATTAATGTCGGGAAAACGAGACCGTGGCTTAGCGTTCCTAGATTCCATCGGTGTCGTCAACATTTAGGTTCAGTCTGTTGTTAAAGTTATTTTTGGTTTTATCAATAACTTTGTCAAACATTCATGGAATTTTACGGAAGTTAGACGGAAGCTTTTTATGACCAAATTTAAGACAGTATTCAGAGCAAAATTTTATGAATATTTCTTTTGATTTTTGTCTCGCCTTGACGGAGTCAAAAAGTGAGACATAGGTATGTTGTTTCCTGCGTCGTTGTCGGCGGCGGCGTCAACAATGTATAAGTTTGTTATTAGGTCACTTTATGAGGAACCACTAGTGGTAGGCAAATAATATTTAGTATGCAGTTGTATTATCATTGACACATCTCATTTCCATGGCGGTTGTTTGGTCCCGCCCCCTCAGTCATGGTCTATTGACTTTGAAACTTTTGCTTGGTTTACATGCATTAGTTTGTAATAAGTTTGTTTATGGGAAACCACTAGTGTTATGTCAACGATATTTAACTACTAGGGGGTGTTTAACGACCTTGACTTCAATGAGGGTCTTGCACGGTCGACTAAATGGACTTGTCGTTTGTTGATGTGGTTCATAAGTGTTTCTCGTTTCTCGTTTTTTATATAGATTAGACCGTTGGTTTTCCCGTTTGAATGGTTTTACACTAGTAATTTTTGGGGCCCTTTATAGCTTGCTGTTCGGTGTGAGCCAAGGCTCCGTGTTGAAGACCGTTCTTTGACCTATAATGGTTTACTTTTATAAATTTTGACTCGGCTGGAGAGTTGTCTCATTGGCACTCATACCACATCTTCTTATATCTATTAATTTTTGTTTACAGTTAATATTTAGATGCCGTACAAGGTTAAAGTTTTTTCAGAAATCAATTACTTTGTCAAACCTTCATGAAATTTTACCTAAGTTGGACACAAACTTTTTATGATCAAAAGTCAGTATCCAGAGCATAATGAAAATATATATTTTTTTATTTTCCGTATTTAACTAATAAAAGGACTTTGTTGTTTTGTAGTTAATAAGAAGATACATTTTGAGGTTAAAGTTTGTTACAAATCAATTACTTTGTCAAACTTTCATGGAATTTTATGAACATTTGGCAGAAGCTTTTTAAAGATTTTAAAAGAGATAATTTTGAAATTATTTTTTTTATTTTTTTATTTTTCAGTATTTTACTGACTTATTTTTTTTTTATAATTAACAGACGGTCTGTTTTTACATGATGAATTTGTAAACCTTCATAGATTGTTATGAACCTTGGAAATAAGCTTATCTTAAAGATAAAGTTTTTCTTTTCTTAAATCATGTATTTCACTTATCAATAGATAACTTTTTATAGTCACACTGACAGAAGTAATCCCAGGCGAGACACAGGGTTCCACGGAACTCTTTACGAATTTTATATTTCACCTGAAAATCTATGAAAATTATTTATTTCATGTGTCTATTAACAGAATTTGCGCATAAAAATGGGTGAAAATTTAGATGAAGTCGAAATAATTAAAAGAACAACATTGAAATGGAGACTTGCTTTTTTTATTATCTTGATTTGGCTATTTGTAGATCCCACATCTCCTTTTAAACATATTTTAAGTAACTGGTTTGGACATTTTTCTCTAAGACAAATGATCATTGGATTCAAAATCAACACAATGAATAAATTAAACTTAAAAAAAAATAAACTAGACTCTAAATATTTAGCTATGGATGAGTTTTTAATGACAGAAATGGTATCTCTTTCTCGATAACGCGAGTATCTGGGGCTTCACCTCATCAACCCCCTACTAGGAGGTTCTCTGCCCTGGACCCGCTTTGGTC
This sequence comes from Mytilus californianus, assembly GCF_021869535.1. NCBI lineage: Eukaryota > Metazoa > Mollusca > Bivalvia > Mytilida > Mytilidae > Mytilus > Mytilus californianus. The sequence continues at coordinate 20,360,164 of NW_026262679.1, read as the reverse complement.
CCTCAGACACCTCGCCGAGTATCGGGCGTACACTTACAAATGGCCTAGCTACGCCACTGCTGAATCTAACCGTGTATTAAGTTTTTGGATTTTGGGCCCCGTTTTTAAATTGGTCCACATTGAGGTCCAAAGGGTCCAAAATTTAACTTTGTTTGATTTCATCAAAAATTGAATTATTGGGGTTCTTTGATATGCCAAATCTAACCGTGTATTTAGATTCTTAATTTTTGGTTCCGTTTTCAAATTGGTCTACATTAAGGTCCAAAGGGTCCAAAATTAAACTTAGTTTGATTTTAACAAAAATGGAATTTTTAGGGTTCTTTGATATGCTGAATCTAAACATGTATTTAGATTTTTGATTATGGGCCCAGTTTTCAAGTTGGTCCAAATCGGGGTCCCAAATTAAACTTTGTTTGATTTCAACAAAAATTGAATATATGGGGTTCTTTGATATGCTGAATCTAACCATGTATTTAGATTTTTGATTTATGGGCCCCGTTATCAACTTTTTCCACATTGAGGTCAAAAGGGTCCAAAATTAAACTTTGTTTGATTTCATCAAAAATTGAATTCTTGGGGTTCTTTGATATGCTGAATCTAACCATGTATTTAGATTTTGGATATTGGACCATAATAGGTGAATGTCCAATTTAAAATTTTTAAGTTCTTAGACCACATTCATTCTGTGTCAGAAACCTATGCTGTGTCAAATATTTAATCACAATCCAAATTCAGAGCTGTATCAAGCTTGAATGTTGTGTCCATACTTGCCCCAACTGTTCAGGGTTCGACCTCTGCGGTCGTATCAAGCTGCGCCCTGCGGAGCATTTTATTTTTTTCATGTAAAATGACTCATTATTTATTGAGATTGTTTTAGTATTACTAAGGACTCACTTACTTTACTAAACAATGGTTATATTAAAATCAAAATAAAGATATTAGTATGATTGCCAATGAGACAACTATCTTCTATACTCAACAATGAGCAAAATACTGTATAGTTGGCTATAAAATTAAATGGCCCCACATGAAAAAATGGGAAATAATTCAAACGAGAAAATCAACAATCTGATTTATGACAAAACAATTAACGAAAAGCCGATATGACAGACACTATCCAACGACAAAAAATGAAAACAACACGTCTTTTTGTTAGTTGTATTTGTGCTTTGTGTCGGTCTAAATAGTCAATTCCTTTTCAACTGAATTTTACAGTTTGTTTTTATGTTGTACTGAAACGCTAATTTACCAAGTTAGAAAGAAGGGTAGTCGTTAGGAAACATGTTAAACCTCCCGACATTCGGTATGTGTGTATTGCTTTGTACACCAGGCCGTTGAATATCTCATTTCAATCGTATTTTTTTGTATTACCTTTTATAGCTTGCTATGCGGTATTGGTTATGTTTATTGTGAAGGCTGTACAATGAAATATAATTGTTTAGCTGTCTCTAAAACATAGTTGGCATTTTTTTTATCCCAGCGTTCTCTATTCGTACTGTCTTTAATACTAGAATACATCAAACATCACTCGAAAGGATGCCACATATCGACCATTTTATGCCTATCCTTCCAGAGCACCAGTTTTAGCGGGATTCATCTTAAAAATGTATTTACCACAAAAGAAATTTCAACTTCTTATTTTTAACTTTTCTGTGCTACGCTTTTTGCCGATTTTTATCTCTCTTGATCTTTTTCCTCTTTCTGTTTAGAGAGAAGATCCTGTCGTCAAAATGAATTCACCTGTAAGAACGGCCAATGTATTGATATGGATCATGTATGCTATTATGACCCAGATAACCTCAGAAAGGGATGTGCTGACAAATCTCATCTCCTTAACTGTAGTAAGTTTATTTGATAGATCTGTGATTAAACAATGTTTCTGATTTGTATTTTTATATTCCAAACTTTTGATCTCGATCGTACATGATGTCAGTTTGTTGCAGAAACACAAGATTCAGACTTCATGACCAACATGGCGATGTTGACCCTTCCGAAGCACATGCGTTGATTTATTGATTTTTGTTGGGTTTGTGGTGATCAATCTTCAGTTTTATGTTCAGGTTTATGTATAATATTTTGTTATAGTTGTTTGTTTTTATGTCTTTTCATGTTTAATCATGGTATTGTCTTTTTTTTTCGTCGTATATTTATTTTGGCTGTACAAACTTTTTTCCTAGAACATGCCATCATGCACTCTTGAGGAATATGTTGTTTTATGATGGTTTATTTAGGGGGAGCGTTTTATGTTTATTCGAGAAACAAATGTATATTGAAATTGGAAGTATATGTGTGTTACTGTAAAACAATTCAAATGAATAGTATTTATTATGACTCTAATGATTTGTCCTTCTGAAGTGTTTCTTACTATTATTATATTGTTTTTCTTAGCATATAAATAAGTATTAAGATGATGTCAGAAGTCAAATCAATATAAAGAGCTTCTTTTATATATGATGAAACATATATAATTCCCATGTAACCAAAAACCAATCCTTATCTCAGAATGTACTAATGTCTTCATGACAGCTCTGTTTGATAAGTTAATAAAACGATAACTTGAAATCAGTGTATTAATGTACTATTGACAATGCAATATACATTTTTCCAGGAGTAAATTGTTCCGAAATAAAACTGAAATGAAAAGATTAATGACATACCATTGGAAGTGTTTACTTGATTTAAGTTTGGTACGGACAATCGCATTTCTTTAAACTTTCATTTCTCACAAGTTAATCAAGCATGCAATGAAACGCTTATTCTCAAAATTCTTTAGTTAATAACACATTTGTGCGACTCTAGTTATAATTCAATTTTCGTTTTGTTCCAAATGTCAATATTGCATTACAGACATATCTAAAAGTTTATCAACCCACTTACATCTAACATTTTACAAATGAGTCCAAATAAGTCAGATGAAGTATTATATAGTCATCAATAAACAGTTACTCTAAAAAGGATTAACCAGTAAATATGTCTAAGGAAGGAACATGGAAAGCAGAAGACAATTTTACTTCATAAAATGGAGGATGTTAATGATCTCTATGGAAGCGCATATGGTACACCCGAAATTTAGTTGTTTTGTTGCAAATAAGTCGGAAGCATGGGTTATTTAGTGTGCAGCAAGCTGGAATCAATTATCATGACTACTTTTACATGTAGACAAGTTTGCATTACAATGTCGACATGAATATTTAATGTAAACATGTTGACTTCTACATGTCGGAATAATGTAAACAAATTTTCAGTACAATGCCGACATGCTTATTTGTTGAAGTGGACATAATAAAAAGAATTTCTTCTATGTTTCTCGAAAACCTTTGATTTCTATGGCCGCAACACATATTTCTAGAATAATCTTCATCAAGTATACTCGAGACCAAAAGTTCGAAAAGGCAATAGTATTTAAAATTTAAAGAGCACAAATACTTAACAATCCTTAACAATAAAGACTATACCACCTCGGATCAACTTCAGACGTCGCAACTTCGGCATTAGCACAATTACATAAATGTGTTCACTCGAAATTTACGAACAACTTATAAATACTTATATAAACAGTATTGTTTCATTATTTCTGTTCAATAAAGTAAAACCTTATTGTTAACATGTCATCTGTAATTGTCACCTTTTACATGAAAACATGAATGGATGACATTATATAAATAACACATATCTGAGTAGGGTGATAGAGCAGATTGTTACCCCGAGAAAACATTGTCAACTGAGGCGAAGCCAAGGTTGACAATGTTTTTTCGAGGGGTAACAATCTGCTCTACCACCCGCTCAGATATGTGTTATTTAATTTATTATACTGAAAGTTCTGTTATTACTGTCTATTAAATTTCAAATTCAAAGTAATAAACTATGTCGTCTTGTACATAACAATCATCCGTATTTATTAAAGCGCACACTTGAGCAAGCGTCGCCGTGAAGGGTAATAGAGTATTTGCCATAGGATAGAGTAAATTGTCTCCCTCGTACTAACCAATCAAAATCTGGCATTTTGACGTGAAGTATAATAAATTGGAACTATTTTCCGTTGTTCAGAAATTCTTTTTCATCGAAAACTGATGTTTTTCACTATTAACAGTCTCAGAAATATGCTGTTGGTTTTCTATGAGTCTGATGAAATATTCTGTTGGTTTTCTATGAGTCGGATGTTGTTTGCTAGTATGGTCTGTTGTCTAATATTTTTGTAATTCCTGTTATTAATTTCATGTATTAATTTTCGATGATATGTCATTTAGTCAGGTGTAGATGAAATTATTACATGTAACAACAGCAAATACATATACTTACTTACGGTGAAATTCAACTTTTCTTTGAGTGTCTTTCTATTTTAATGGTGGGTTTTACAGGAACAAAATACGGAGGGATAAGCAAGTTTTTCCTGCACACAAAACTCCTTCTATCTAGGTCATGTGTCGTAACACACCAAAAAACTTAACCGTGCAGCTACTGACCAATAACTTAAACAAGAAAAGTTTAGAAAATTCACATAATTTGAAACCCCGGTTAAAGTATGCTTGCTACCATAGGAAGCTAGCTAAGGTAGCTTCAGTTGTTGTTTGGTTATTGCAACTCACGAAAACAAAACAAAAACAGACACAAAACTCTATACATGGAATAAAGTTTGTGCACTAAATCTTTTTCAGCATTCAACATTGGCAGTCTTCTTTTTCAATCGTGGTTTTCCCTTAACCACAATGTTGGTTCGACATTTATAATGAGGGAAGACAGTTAACTCAAGGATTGTATTGTTTATCTTTACTATGAATAAAATAGTTAAAGCACAGTATTTGGAAAAACTGTTTACTTATTACGCATTATCAATTTAAATATTCCACATCCTTGGCAACGTATCGTGGTTATGCCTTAAACATTTAAATTTTCAATTATTCATTCTAATAATAGTTTAAGTCAGGTATATAGTGTTATCAGCAATTATTTTTTCCCGTGCAAAAACAGTCAATTACTGAAGGTTATAATTGCAGAAATAATCATTGCTGGCGGCTTTAAACAAAATTTCTTTAAAATAAAAATATTCAAAAAAATAATGATTATTCTTTTATCACCTAGTAAGTGTCATATACACTTGATATGCTCAATTTGACATATATAGGTTTATGAGTTTTCATTGAAATTTGTACATACGAAATATTTATAACTCGCATCACTAAACAATTGTTTTCATCCGTGGTTGCAGTAAAAAATATTGATTCAGGCATATGTAACAGGAATTAAATGTTGTTGTTATGCAGATTGTGGCTGGTCCACCAATCGTTTATAGAATGAAAATCTTTACCCTAATGAATACCGCCAAATTTTTACTGACGACTTAATTTTATTTATTACTTAAATATTCAAAACTTCGCCCTTTTGTATTTTGATAACATTTAATTACATGTGTTGTCTTTTACTTGCATAATCCTAATAGAAATGTACATTTTGCTAATATATACTAGCGGAAAAAAGAAAATGTGCCTTACCTAATGTATAGCCAATATTTCGAACATTGCCTTTATATGTTAGCAAATTGATAATGTTTTATGTTTTCAAAATGTTGGAAAAACATGGCAAAAAACGAAATGACAAACAAGTTCACAAAACGCCACAAAGAAAACTAAAGCAACACAAACTACAATAAAAATTATAGTTATGTTCTCAGATGTTCCGAAAGGATCAGCAGATCCTTCTTCATTAGTGACATTCATCATGTTATAATTATCAATATCAATGGAAGGCATGTGATTTCTCATCATAAGCCTCACCATGTTCCATGAATACATGTTGGCGTTACGATGTTTGACAATGTAACGCCATATTGACGCTGGAATAACAGTTAAGGTCAAGGTACAATACATGTCAATTAATCCGGGTTGTCAAAAATGAAACTAAATGCTAGTGCTTCTATTCCTGTTATTTTCATTGGAAATACATTCGTATTTGTTCAAAGTTTTCAGCATTGATAGTGTGCACTTAAGATGTAAAATTATATTTTTATCTAGAATAATAAAAAGGTGCATAATCATAGCAATACCGATAACTACAATATAAAGGAGGCGAGGGATACCAAAGGCACATTCAAACTCATAAGTCGAAAACAAACTGACAACGCCATGGCTAAAAAAAAAAAAGAAAAACGGAAAAACAACAGTACACAAAACACAACATATGAGACCAAAGACTAGCAACACGAAACCCACCAAATACTTGGGTGATTTTAGGTGCTCCGGAAGGGTAAGCAGATCCTGCTCCACATGTGACACCCGTCGTGTTGCTCATGTTAGTACAAAACCGGTCATAAGTCAATTCGGTAGGTCACATTCGGTGAAAAAGGGAAGGGATTGTAGTAACGACAATTTGAACATATAAAATCTGTGTTGTTTAATGGAGTTCTATCGTCGTTTAGCGCTATGTTCTTGTTAACATGGACTCATTTTTACGTTTAATCCAGACTCACACCAAACAACATTAAAGAACCAGCAAGTGTTTTAAAAAGCTTAAACTTGTTTTGATTAATAGGTTCATGGCAGTGTCAACAAGGTCAGTTTAAATGTAATAAGTCTTTTTGTATTGATGGCCAGAGAATATGTGATGGAGTTCCAGACTGCACAGAAACATTTGTGGATGAAACAAATTGTCGTAAGTAATTAAACATGACATGATTTTGAAACGTTTTATAACGGAAAGAGGATAAAAATCGAGTGCTGAATTCATTTCTGTTTAAAGTATCCACTGTCCAAACACTAACAGGTGTAACGTTCATCTTCACAGTAAATTGGCTACATTTCGACACGGACTTTCTACTTTATGTTGTTGTTACGTATTGCTTTGTTGTTGTTTAAGGTGGCTCGGCCTTTAACAATGCACAGTTTTTAACGTATATTTCTAACGACGAGCGCGTGCTCTTCGTCTTGGAAACGATCGCTTTGAGGGGTCTTCTCAAAAGTAATTTGACGACATTGGAACGCGGGTGTGTCTGAGAGCACCCTTTCCCGATGTCAACAACGATGCAAACCTTTCTACAAAAAAGGAAATACGGTCAGAAATACAAAGTGGCTTGTTAATTTTTCATATAAAATTATAAAAGGACAGAAATATAAGCATTATTGTGCGTTAAAAAAAATTGAAATATTGACATGTTGTACGACTGCCAATGACGCAACTTTTAAAAAGGACAGCGATGTTAACAACTGCATGTCACCGTACGACATTCAACAACGAGTAAAACCCATATATTATGCTATAAAGGTATCGGGGGTTCATCTGCACACTATTAATTTTGCATATTATATTACCATGGGTCACTGTCATTAAATCATTTTTAATTTGAAATATCTTCATTTTTAAGTAATGGCCAGGAGTTTATTCCGAAGTATGTAAAAAACTAAAGGGAGCTTATTTTGATAGAAATAAACCAACCGCAAAAGTTTCATGAACACTGCTCAAAGCATTTTTGAGTTATTGTCCGAAAACTAGAAAATCACCCCTTTTTTATGAATAAAATTCCACAACTCAGAAAAGTAAAATCTGAAATTTACAAAAATCGAAAGGGAGCTTACGTCAATAGATATAAACAATGCACTTAAGTTTCGTAAAATTTGGTTAAAGCGTGTTTGAGTTATTGTCAGACATGTTGACGACGGACGGACGGACAACGGTATACCATAATACGTCTCGTAAACGGGCGTATAAAAATGGTGAGTAGACAGATTTGTTGGTGTTAAAAAAGATATTGATTTGACTTTCAACGATGATAGCTGCTTTGTGAAATCATTGTCACAACACTAAATTTGGAAATAAGTATTCTTCAAAAATGTAATGCTTACAAGCAAATGGTGTGTGAACTACACATGTATCAGGACTTGTTTCAATAAAAAAAAAAGAAGTATCAGGATAGATCACATATTTTTTCAAGTTGTTACTAGATTCCTAGATACATCTACATATATGGTAGTCACAGTTTTCAACACATTGTTTGTGTTAACAAGAGTGCACAAGCTGAAATGTCTCACTTGCTTTTCTCATCATGATTGGTTTTATGTTGATATTCCTAAAGATAAAGTTTTACTACAAGTATCACAAAGATTTAATATTATCAATGATCCATGAAAATATATAGTTGACTATTGCTTATAGTATCTTAAAAGAGGACTTAACATTGACCAATGAACCATGAAAACGAGGTAAAGGACAAATTATACTTGCCAGACCGACATGTGTACCTTACAATCATTCCATTCACCAGATATAGTTTACCTATTGCTTTTATTATTAGAAAAACAGACCAAAACACATAAACTTATCGTTGACAAATGGCCTATTGCTAAAGGTATCTGAGAAACACCCCTAATCAGATAACTAAAACCTTGATCTCTGATCCATGATATGATATTGAGGTCAGGTGAACCCTATCTGAAGGACATGTAAACCTTGAAAGAGACCCATATACCTAATATAGGTATCCTATTTTAGCAGTCGCTGAACCATGAAAATGAGGCTAAGGACAGCAGACATACATGTATGACAGACGGAAAGTTTGTAACATAAGACATCTGAATACAAGGTATGAAGCTTCCAGGTTTTCTACTTTCTGAAATATAAAGCTTAATACAAATAATTTATGCAGATTCCAGATTGTTATCCCTATGTCTCGCATTGTCACTTTCATCGCTGGCAAGAAAAAACGTCGGATTGATGTTTTATTTATGAATACTCCATTCTCTTGCAATCTTTAAAGGCTTTTGTTGGTAACATAATTTACTCAAATGATGTGAAAATTGTGCAGACAGGATTTTTCCATTTCTACTCTTAGAAATATTTGCAAAGTTATAATTTTATGTTTATAAGGCCATACTTTTTTATTTCAAAGTATCATTTCCGGAAATCTTTGTTGCAATACATGTACCTATTAGTTGGAGTGCAAATCTAATTTTACAAAACAATATTTTTTTTATTTAAGTAATCTAGATCATTGTGATAGGTAATGAAGTTGTCAGTTATTTAGTGAGACATTAGTTATTTCAGACAATATTTAATTTGTTTGATTTGTTTTTTTTTTTGGTTGCTGTCTCACTGAATTATATTCCAAATGTCCTTTTATCCAGAAAATACTTTTGAAATAGCTACTGATTAGCATATGGATGGGCAACAAATGCCAAATGATGTAATATAAGTCAAGTGGCCATTTTGGGTCAGGTGCTGGGTGAGGGAAAGGCACGTGTATTTACCACAACTACCACCTGATATTATGATTTCTAAAATATACAAATGCCATTAGCTTAATTTTGTAAGACAACTGCATATTTTGCAGTTTGCTTGTCATGTATAATTTTTGTAGCAAAATTCACAGCAAAAAATAAATAAAACAGCTGTATTAAAAAAGAATTTTAATTCATTTTCTGAAACATTTTTGATTTTTTTCTCAAAATGTCTATGAGATCAAAGATATTAAACATTAACTTACATTGAATATTCCAATATTAACATGTATATGTGTACAATTATTACTGATCAGCTCCATATTTTCACTATTTCTATATCAATATTTTTTTTGTATTCTTCTTCAGTGATCTTTTTACGACTCAATATTCTCTATTCATCATTGGGATGTGTAGGTAAAGGAGGTCCTTTTGATCTTTGATTTTTACATGGATTTTGACAGAACTTTGCATATAGTTCCCGAGTGAGGTTGTCCTTGCCTTCTAATGTGGATTCTGACAGCATATTGCATAAAGTCATCAAATATAGTTGATCTTCGGTTCTCTTGTGGTTTCTGACAGTACTTTGATTATACATGTAGTTCCAAGTATTGTTGATCTTGGCTTCCAATGTCGATTCTTAAGTTTCAGCACTTTATATTATAGTTCCCAATGCAATTGCAAGACGAGTTCAACTTGGCTTCTAATAAGAATTATGTCAGTACTTTGCCAATAGTTCCCAAGTAAAGTTGAACATTCCAGAACCTTTTACAACAAATCACTACTTCCTCTTACATGTATCATACAACCAAGTATTCAGTATTTGAAGCCGGAAATTAGTTTTTAGAGTAATTCTGTAAAACAAATCAACCATGATTAATATTTAAATGCATAATATAATTCATCTTAAAAAAAAGAAGCTATGGTGATCAATAATGAGCAAACAAAATAGAATTACATGCATGACATGTATAAATAGTGATTTTTTTATCACAAACACCTTTTAACATCTCCAGAATACATAATAATAATAATAATAATATAATAATAATAAATTCTTTATTTAAAGAGGGTAAACACAGTTAGTTACAACAAACTAATCTTCCCTGGGGCCCTCGCATACAAATTACAATACAATGAAAAACAGATATTTACATATATTTAATTTACAGTCAAGTATTTGAATGTATTTGAATGTATTATTATAAACATGATAAGAGATAAAACTGTTCAAGAGGGGGTACATGTAGTCAAAAAATCAAAGAATAAAAAAAAAAAAAATATACATGCAGAAATGCAGCTTCATTTGTACTCCATATTTAAAAAAAACAAACTCCCTACTTTCAATGTCCAATGACCCCTATTTTTTATTTGAATGTTACAGGAACCACACATTTTTTATATTTGACCTGATCATTCATCTTTGTTAAAGGAGGCATTTAATAAATTGGTTTTTTTTTCTTTTTAAAAATCTATATATAAAAAAGTTGTTTCACTAAGGAAACTGTGAAATATTTTTGTATTGTTGCAAAGTAGTTAAAAAATAAAATAAAACCAAAAAAAATTGCTTCAACAGAATTCTGAATCTTTTTAATAAATTTGAAACACATTGTTTGTCTCTGAACAAAACCATACCTCTTAACAAACATGCTAAAATGCTTTTTTGAATAACAAATGAATAATGTTAAAACATTGCAAAAATAAGACCTTAAAGTTTCATTTTTTTATTTAGGTGTATAATGTTTTATATAAGTGTGTGCTTTTCACTAGTTCTTAAACAGAACATGAGAAGTCGCTCAAATGGGTTATTACACCATGTTTGGTTTATGGGATACATACATTTTGTATTTCAAATACAGAGCATAAAAATATTGAACTGTGAGTTTGGAAGATTAACCTTCAACTCATATGTATGTGTTATTTGGTAATTCAGTAAAGTCCTTTGTTTGTACCTAGATGACATTTTCTCTACCAAACAGGGGGGGGGGGGGGGGATAACTAAACAAATTATGATCACAAAGAAACGATCTTATAGAATAGACCTACTCAAAACTAAGAACAGAAATACATTCCTCAAACAGTATTCATGTTTTAACCCATGGAAGTTTTCAGCCGCAAATATTTTCTACAGAAGGGAGTATTTTGAGACAACCCCCCACTTTGTATTTTTCGTGTTTCTGATAACATATGGCTGCATAAAATATTAAAATATCTGTTTTTATATGCGATGACTTTACCTTCAGCGTTGTCTGTTCGCCACTATGTCTATAATCAGGTACATGGTCGTTTTCGTCAGAAGTGAACGCTGCACAACAATGGCGACACTGTAATTTCTGTTGTCCAAATTGAAAGGAAACAACTCGCGCCTGACAAAATTACCGTATTTTACCAAAATAATCAACATTTCGCTTAAACAAACAATTATACGTTAAACAAAGTAATATAAGTGCACACATTATTTTATTAAAGAGATCAATAAAGAATTCACAACAAAGTGATTTATGGAGTGCATTGAAATTCATCAGACTTTATGGGGTAGAGGGGTAAAACAACTTTTTAAAAGCCTGGTGATCCCAATTTTATTTTACCTTAAAATGCTCGGTATGTCCATAGATTTGATAGATCCGTTTTTAAACAAAATTAACAGGTAAAATTTATGAAAAATCGATTTAACCAATATTTTAACCTTAAACTGAAATTAGAAAATGACCAAATTGTGACATAAATTTAAGAATAAAAGGAATTTTAGTTTAAAACAATCAGGGAAAATGTTTACGTTTTGAATTTTAACGTTTTTTCACATATAATCATACTGACTTAGTTCTAAAAGTCTTTGAATTTGATGTTGCCCTTATTGTTAAAAGACTGGAAATGTTTGAAAATAGGGTCAAAATCGCACATTTCGCTTCCTTTTGAGGAAAAAACGAGCCAGGTGACCCCCTTTTTTCTTTACATTTTTGGATTTAGCATAGAACGATCTACAAAATATGTGAAAATAAAGCATTTCTACCGGGGGTCCTTGTTGGGGTGAGCCACCTTAAGTTTTCAGCTAATATGTCAATTCAATTTGATATTAACTGTGTATGATTAGATACATAAGAGGTTTTGGAGCGTTAATCTAGTTTTATCTAATTACATTTTACGTCTCGTTCTCTTGACTCACTATTTTTTATTCTCCTTGTGTTTTAATTGTGTTGTTTTACTAGGATTTGTTTACCTTGTTATTGAAGTATAATTACATCACATAGGAAACAGTAAAAACTTTATTTTAACTGTTTCCTAGAGATTTGTCCGAATCTTTTTTTTTTCTTTTCTCATGTTGAAGAAATATATTCTACTTGAAATTTTAATTTACTTGACTATCTACTTTAATCCTAATTTTGAGTGTTTTGAAAAGTTTATTTCAAAACAAAATCAATTGCATGTACTTTTGACTTATACGCAAATGTTTAAATTGCATATGTTTTTCCTCTTGAAGAAAAATAATTTGTATTTTTTTAAATTCAGGATTGGTGCTAGTTCCTTTACGCTAAATATATATCGAGTTAATGAAAATAGAAATAAACACTAGTTCCTGGCTTGAAGCATAGTTATTTACCTTCTACATATTTATCAGCCTTTACCACAATTTATTGTTTGTTATTTTTGCAGCTTATGCATGTCCGTATCAGGTAGATGTATGCGTTTGTAAGGAAGATGAAATGAATTGTACAAATCTTGGATTAGAAGATTTGCCTGAATACCTGAATTTCGAGGATAATATAATAAAATTGTAAGTTTGAAATTTTTTTAAATATTTTATTTATTAAACTTTGACCTGGTTAACCACTAATTAACCCACATTTCAGTGCGTGCATTACATCTCATATATCCCAGTGAACCTTCCAATTGTTAACTCCCCGCTTCTCAGCAATAGCATACTCTGTGCTCCATCATGTGTCGTTTACATGTCTCAATTGATACGTTACTCTCATGCATGTTCATGTTATACGGACTTCAATAGCAGGGATATGCTCCTGACACAAAAAACTGCTCCAACAGAGATATGAGGAAGAACAACAGAAATCGACACTACATAATTTTTACGGTCACCATCATAATTTGTTATCGATACGTGTGTCTTAACTCACTAGCGACAGGTTTTTGCAGTCTTAGATCTCAAGATATCAGAATAACAGTCTAATGTGTGAATTCGCATGGCGGGCGATGCATGCATAGATGGAGACGCTTATCATGTCGATGTACAAGGTCTCGTTCCCTTTGGAGTTCATTCGATTTCTTCAGTTTCTGTTTGTTACCTTGATTTGTCTTCTAAATCGAATTGTGAGATGTAAAACATTGGTAAACTACTCTTGCCTATTTTCACCCCTATATGTTGTGTTTTGTGTACTGTTGTTTGTCTGTTTGTCTTTTCTGTTTTAGTCATGGCGTTGTCAGTTATTTTCGACTTATGAGTTTGAATGTCCCTTTGGTATCCTTCGCCTCTACCTTCTTCTATGATTTAAGGTATAATTGACATGAACTTTAAAACTGTTTGATAGGGCCCTTTCTTTGAAGTAGCCGCAACTTGTGAAAAGTCAACTTTTTCGCTCAAGAATTTTTAAGGAATATCGCGAAGAATGACAATATTGGCATAATGCAAAATGGTGATGTTACTGTGACTGCACTTTGTGTCATGCCTAATAGATAAAATTGAGAATGGAAATGGGGAATGTGTCAAAGAGACAACAACCCTACCAAAGAGCAGAAAACAGCCCAAGGCCACCAATGGGTCTTCAACACAGCGAGAAAATCCCGCACCTGGAGGCTGGCTTCAGATGACCCCTAAACAAAAATGTGTACTAGTTCAGTGAAAATGGACGTCACACTGACTCCGAAACATATAAATGAACTAAAATTAAAAAAAAACATACAAGATTAACAAAGGCCAGAGGCTCCTGACTTGGAACAGGCGCAAAAATGTGGCGGGGTTAAACATGTTTTGTGAGATCTCAACCCTCCCCCTATACCTCTAGCCAATGTAGAATAAAACAATAGATAGATTGTTTATGCCTCCAAGTGATAGGGCCATACGGTGTTACATTTTTCTGTTACACCGTCATTCAGTCCTTCCATTCTTCTGAAATTTAACAGTTGTAATGACTTGTATATCTGGATCTGTGTTTTTGTTCAATTAAAAAATGAATACCACACTTTTATAAATGCCATGCGTCGGAAGCGCTTCTCTGAATTTACCTTCATCGGGAACGCTCAAAGCCAAATATTTGAAAGCCAAGGATTTATAAGAACCTAACTATTTGAAGAGCTATATGACCATAAAGACCTTAAAATAATAGCCAAATCCTTCTAAGGTCAACATTGCTTTTAAGAGTTGAAACCTAAGTTTCTTAATAATTTCTAAATTTGTAAACGGACTATTTCAGAAACTTTTTTTTATAAATCATGTCGGTACCGAAGTATTGACTACTCAACTGATGAAAACCTCGGGGACTGATAGTCCATAGCAGCGGTATCTACCCAGTGCTGTAAAAAAATGAAAACAACGCTTCATAAATTTCGTTCATCTTCACCAAGAACGCTTAAAGCCTAATATTTGTAAGCCTATTAAAAAGTAAAATCACAAAAATACTGAACTCCGAGAAAAATTCAAAAAGGAAAGTCTCTCATCAAATGGCAAAATCAAAAGCTCAAACACATCAAACGAATGGATAACAACTGTCATATTCCTGACTTGGTACAGGCATTTTCGTATGTAGAAAATGGTGGATTGAACCTGGTTTTATAGCTAGCTAAACCTCTCACTTGTATGACAGTCGCATCAAATTCCATTATATTGACAACGATGCGTGAACAAAACAAACAGACACAATAGGTAAAAATGTCAAAGATGGGAGTACAGCAGTCAACATTGTGTTATCATCTTAATCACTATAAAAACAAACAAATGTAACGAAGAAGCATAAAAAGGCATACATCAAATTTAACATCCTCATTTTGCTTTTTTATTATACTATTTTATTTATCTATGTAAAATCCACCCATAAAGGATGGAAGGTTTTAAGTACTGGCGTTGAATCGCGCGTTTGACGTCAAAGTATAGTGATGACTTACAGATCGAGTCTGCGTTTCGTTCACATTGGCTGACTTTTTTGCGTTATTACGTTTGGTCTTAAAACTTTATGAACATTGAACTTGTCCGGATATGTTTTGGTTTGTAATACTGCAGATATAAAGTTGATTCTTTTTTTCATAAATTAGATTATAATGATGACTTACAGATAAAGTTTTCGTTTCGATTCGTTGACCCACATTTCACGGTTAGGTTTCAGGCCGTGGAATTTTTTTTCTTCGTTCCTACACATCTCATTTTTTGGTTTACCCCATACTCTTTCGCCTAGTAAGTCACTGTGCAACGAATTGGTCTGTAGCGTTGATGACTTTTTTCATGCCAAGGAAAATAATAATGAAAAATTATTGCAAATGTTTGCTAGACTGATTTCCCAATACAACGTGTCCATTTACACTGTTTGGATTTTTTTTTATTTCAACAGTTCCCATTGTCTTATTTCTAAACATTATGTGTAATTAGTTAAAGCATGTTCGTTCAAAACACTCATTGAAATACACGACTTCGTTATTTATTAACAATTTTACATACTTTTGTCATAAACATCCGTAATAACAAAATGTCCTTTAAAGGGGCATTACCTGTCAATTTCATGTTCACCGATTTAACTCAAATTCTTATATTCGACTTATAGCATACTAAAACGCATATTCAAATTATAAAAAGTCTAAAATAAACAATTTACGGTGCATAGACTCGATAGTCTGTATCAGCATTTCGTGTGAATTTTAGACTAGGCGCCATCTAATTAACTATCGAGGTAACGTCCTAAGACTGCCGACGGTCATATAACCCGATATAAACATAGACATAGATATAAATAGATTGCGAACTCGTGCAATTGGATTTTTCTAGGTCTGTTTGATTTCATATTATAGGTTAAAAAGATAAGTTGATAATCGTTTTACCTGTATAAGAATGAGTCTTCTAGATCGAATCAGTCAACCAAATGGTTTACCCTTGTTGCACTTCCAATGTTTACATTCTTTTCCATTTAAAAACTGAAAAACTGGAAAAGAATGTCAAAATTAAAGGTGAAACAAAGGTAAACCATTCCGTTGATTGATTCAATCCACAAAAACTCATTCTTATACATGAAAAAAAACGATGATTTACATATTTTTGTAACAAATAACATGATATCAAACTGACCTAGAAAAATGCAATTACACGTGCTCGCTATCTATTTATATTTGTATTAATGTTTATATCGATTTATATGGCCGTTGGTAGTCTTCGAAGTCATATCAAAGGTTAATTAGATTAGAGTAAAGTACACACGAAATGCTGATACATAATATCGAGGCTATGTATTGTTAATTGTTTATCTTTACACCTTTTTGTAATTTGAATATACGTTTAAGTATGTTATAAATCAAATATGAGTATTTGAGTCAAATCGGTGAACACGAAATTAATTCCCCTTTAAGATTGTTATTTACACCTTCATCAAACAGATTTATCACGATCCAAGGTTGTGGTCACTGTGGTATAGAAGGAAACGGATGTTTAAAATGCAACAAAAATTTAAACATAATGTTTAATATCTTGTGTAATCTATATAAAGCTTCTAAACAACTGCCACATGAATAAGACATAATTTGGGTGCCTGGACATAGATTTAATTTTTCAAATTTCCTTTTAAAAACATAAGTTCACATTGATGAGATTAAAATTTAACTTAAGTGCTCGGTAACTCTTTGGAAAAACGAAACCAGTTGGTTTTTGAGGGTTGGAGCAAGAGAGAATTTCAAATAAATTATAGGATTGAAAAATTGAAAATTATCTAACAGATTATAAAGGTGACAAGCAAATTAAAGAATCAAGATATGTCTTATGTCAAAGATAAACAATTCAATAAACTTATCATAGATACCAGGATTAAAATGCTGTACGCCAGACGCTCGTTTCTTCACAAAAGACTCATCAGTGATGCTCGACCAAAAAAGTTTTAAAAAAAAGGCCAAATAAAGTACGAAGTTGAAGTGCATTGAGGACCCAAAATTCCGAAAGGTTATGCCACATACAGCTAAGGTATTCATGGGGTAGAAAATTCATCTCAATGTCACACCTAATGAAGACTTAAACAGTCAGTTTGGAAGATGCAGTGAAAAGGGGATAACAGATCATTTTCTTGCAACTATTTTCCTCTAAAAAACAAATCGTTGTCGCCATCTTACATTCAAGGTTTTCAATCTGTAGATCTCTGATTTTAGTTGAGCTTAAAAACTGAGTTGAATAAAAAATAAACTGCCAAACTTA
This sequence comes from Mytilus californianus, assembly GCF_021869535.1. NCBI lineage: Eukaryota > Metazoa > Mollusca > Bivalvia > Mytilida > Mytilidae > Mytilus > Mytilus californianus. The sequence goes on along the minus strand of NW_026262679.1, from coordinate 20,342,572 downwards.
ATATTTTCAGTTGAAAAAAGTTTTTTTAATTACTAATTATGAAGAAAATCAAAATTTAGCAGTACCGTTATGTTATAAAAAAAAATGTCTGATGGAACTTGACATATATGAATTAAGGCGACAGTAGTTTACCGATGTTCAAATCTCGTAAATCGATTAGAAAGAGACAAAAGAGCTGATAAACAGCTGTTAAGTTTAAACTATCTTAGTAACTAAAGATACCATAAAATTGATTATAAATGTGTATCTCTGTCCTCTGCGAAAACATTTCCGGTGCGAATGGAATTGAGATTTTTGAGTTGACTGCGTACAGTTTCAACTCAAAATAATGAGTTTTATCGACAATGTCGATTTTGTTCAGTGAAATTCAAATGTGCCGAGGCCAAATACAATACTTTGTTTGCATACCACGGATACAATTTGTTTGTTTTTTGTCGTCAGAAACGCCGAGACGTAGTTGGAAGTTCAATGTTCAGTGTTAAACGGGAAGTGGGGAAACGGGATCGTTGTTGTCATGTCGAGTAATTTACATGATTCAATGAGATTTTTTTTCTATTTTGAACATCTTCAATTGATTTCTGACCTCCATTTACTGTACGGGACCCTGTACTTCTGAGGTAGCCTTGTATCCGTTTATGGTTAGGGTTTGTTTTAGGTTTCAGAGCTAGAAGTAGGGTTAGGTATGGGTAAGGGTTAATTTTATGGTTAGGGTTGTTAGAGTTACGTAAATGAGTTTTGAAATCAAAGGTGTCGTCCATTTCTTTTAGTAATGCTAATTAATACCTAAGTAGCTCTGATTAATTTGAATTTGCCTAAAGCAGTAAGGACGCTACAGTCACTGCAACGCACATAAAAAACCAATATATTAAGTGTTACGTGCATAAATAACAAACAAAGATACCTGTGAATCTTAGTTATACTGATTATATTGTAAATGTCAATATCAGACATCTAAAAACGCTTCATTAGAATCATTGAAAAAAAAACTCGCTCGCTGGTCCTCTGACTATTTGGAAATACAATTTCAATAATTTTGTCTGAATGTTTTTCCTTGACAAATTGGTTTACAATATAGCTTTCAACTACACCTACAAAAAAGCAAAATGAGGATGTTAAATTTGATGTATGCCTTTTTTTGCTTCTTTGTTACATTTGTTTGTTTTTATAGTGATTAAGATGATAATACAATGTTGACAGCTGTACCCCTATTTTTGACATTTTTACCTATTGTGTCTGGTTTTTTTGTTCACGCATCGTTGTCAATATAATGGAATTTGATGCGACTGTCATACAAGTGAGAGGTTTAGCTAGCTATATAACCAGGTTCAATCCACCATTTTCTACATAAGAAAATGCCTGTACCAAGTCAGGAATATGACAGTTGTTATCCATTCGTTTGATGTGTTTGAGCTTTTGATTTTGCCATTTGATGAGAGACTTTCCTTTTTGAATTTTCCTCTGAGTTCAGTATTTTTGTGATTTTACTTTTGTCTACACATAAATGATATATATTTTTTTCAGTGTACTCGCTGGTAACCGAATTGGGATGACATTTAATACAGATACATTTTTTAAACTGGATAGATTATCGTACCTGTAAGTACAATTATACTAACTTACCCAATGGCCACTACAACATTTTTCTGTTCAATTGAACAGACTTCTCCCAAATTACACACAAAATATGTCGACGTTGGATTATCATAAGTTCTTTTAAAATTTCGTACGAGTTGTATTTGTAAAGTGTTTCTTTGTCAGTTGACATCTTTTTATATACTTATGTCCACAATGTCCGAAGGTCTAAATAATTGAATAATTGAATATTGTATGGATGCTGGAATGGGATGTCAACGTTAGAGACGAAAGTATGAAAACATTGTGATTCATGAAATTTAATTCATAATAAAAAAAAATCGTTGAATCGCTTTCATATTTCCAAATTTGAATCGAAAAAAGTGGATGGATGAATGTTCAGTGTCCAGCGGAAAATGTTTAATCGATATCAATGCCTGTTGACTAATCCAATTAATTTTGTATTGAAATATAGTTTTGATTAAATTGTGTTGTATTTTTTAATATGAATGTGAAACGGGTTTGAACTAGACCAATACGCTGAGCCAGTTGTTATACGTGTTTTATGTAACAGTAAAAAAGAAAACATTTAGCTTTCACTGCTAAATGATCTAAAATCTACAAAGGCCATTTTTGATCTTAGCATCATCAGATCAGTACGTCTGACCCTAAAAACGTTCAGTATTGTTAAGAGTTTAAATTATTTTTCAGATATTTTTTTTTGTAAATTCATAAGTGTTTGGTAGCTTTTCAAACAATTCAGTATGTTGGTGTTTTGTACAATTTGAAAACAATTACTAAAAAACATTCTAAACATAAACTAAATAGATCTTGATCTCGAGCGAATTGTTTGAACAGTACTGTAACAGAGTTTACCACAGTGGGTAAGTCTGAAAGTTGATTTAAAGAATCAACATTACAAAATTAATGTTCAGTCTTTTTAGAGCAGTTCTGATCAAAATGACCGTTTCAGTTTAAAATATGTTTACTAGTGTCTTCTTATTCACATTATTCTAATTCTGAGCTAACCAATATTTCCTTTTAATTCTAACTGCGTTATGCTGAGAGACGAAATAACAAATACCAAGTTTAATGTTTTTACCTTGGTTGATCTCGAAACCAAGAGCCCTGCACTGAAGACAAGGACGCTATTAATATTCGTTGACATTTACTTTAGATAATTGATATTTTTGTTATTGGATCTTTAAAACCTTTGCGTGTTCACAATGAATTTGTCAATAATGCCATTATTTTATATGTATCTTTCTTTATTTAGAGTTGAGAACTTGGGTACGATAACAGAATATCACGGCAACGCATGTCTTTAAAAGAAATTAATTTTAATTTTTTTTGACGTTGGAAATCTTAAATATGCGGATTGTATAATATACAAAAAAATGCTTGATTTAGTTATTTAGCCGAAAAAAAAAACCATTTCCTACCTAAATATTTTTATCAAAGTTAAAATGCATACATCAAATAGGTACGTTTGATTTGTGATTATATATAATTACTTCCGCCTTCCAAACCTTATCTTTAGTTTCTGTTCTTTACTACAGCCTAAATTGTACAACGATGTATTTAATTAAATTTATTAGCACTTTTAAAACAGTGTCGATCAGTACTGAGGTAATGAGCTTTTCCGTCTCATATATGTACGTAATTTACCTCATTGAAATCTTGATAACATTTACAAATGAATGTAATTGATGAAATTGCACTATCCATATTCCGTTCTATGCTCAATTAGTTCCCCGGAGTTCATAATCACTTCATGCTATGCAATCATTATTTTCAAAATTACTAGTATTTAGTAATTTCACAAAAGATGTTGACCACTAAATCATAAAATCTTATTTTTGTAATGCATGCTCGAGATATGTCACTATACAATGAATGGTTTCAACAAAGAACTTTTGAAAATATAAAGGCACTTCTGGCGTACATTCAATGTTGCCACTTTTACTTTGTAATAATGAGTAATAATTGTTTTTATTTTTGTTTTGTTTTGCAATGTGGTGACGTATGTGTTGAATTGGTACCAAAATTATTTAAAAAAAAACAAATGCAAACAAATGGCGAAATTTTTCAGATTTTTAGATATCAAGCATAGTTATTGATTAGAGTATGCTGATTGTTTTGCCTTTTTTTGAAGACCCTTTAGATGAAGAACAACAATAAAAGCGTTGTTCCCTTGCTTTGGGTGTCGTCAAGTGCGTGCATGGATTGAATCAAGACTTAATACAACGTTTCTCTTTTTTAGATTACTGTAAATACGTTCAATAGGATACACTTGAATTGAGATAAATATTTATTACAGTTCGTTAACCTTTGTAATTTTCTATATTTTACCTCAGGGATATGAGCAACAATCTAATTACTGAATTACCAGACGGTGTTTTCCGGAATTTGTTTCGGTTAGTAACATTGTAAGTATCAATAACTGTATATTTAATACACTATATACTGTGGATTCATTATTTTTCGTTGGATACCAATGTTCGTGGATTTCGTGGGTACAGTTGAACCACGAAATTAAATGTTCAACGAATGACAAATTTTCTAGTGGCTTGCATGCAGATTTCGGCAAAACAACGAAATTAAATATCCATGAACATGCAAATTTTCCTTGATCCACGAAAATTGGTACCCACGAAAATAAATGAATCCACAGTATATATGTATATATAGTAACCCTTTGATTGACTACCACTGGTTCAATACCAAATGGCGATGGAATGTTTACCCTTTAATTTACTACTACTGGTTCAATACCAATTGGTGATGCTGTTACAGCCTTTAATTGACTAAAACTGGCTCGATAACAAACGGTTATAGACTGTGAGTCCGTTTAATTTACCAATACTAGGTCAATATTAATTGTTGAAGGACTGTTAGTACTTTACATATTCTTCACTGGTCGATATTAATTGGTGTTGGAGGGTTAATCCCAATGTTTACAACTTCTGGGTTGATACCGATTGGTGATTGGCTGTTTGTCCATGTGATTTGCTATTACTATGTCGATGCTAATTGATGGTGCGCTGATAATTTATGAATAAGAAGATGTAGTATGATTGCCAATGAAACAAATGTCAAATCATGACCAAAGGACGAGGATTTTTAGAAAATCAATCGGCCTTAAATATGGAGTAAAACCCATTAGCATATAAATATATATAAAAGCCCCTTTAGGTTACTACTGGGTCTTCTGCTACCTACTGGTGATGACTGTTAGTACCATTGGTTTACTACGTTTGGGTGGTTACCAATTGATGATTGCCTGTTAATCTCTTTTGTTTGCTACTACTGGGTTGATATCAATTGGTAAAGGACTGTTAGTCCCAATGATTTACGACGCTGGGTCTATTTAGTTAGTTATTTTGATTTGCCACTTATGTGTCGATAACAATTGATAATGGACTCTTGGTACCTTGAATTAAGTACTACTAGGTCAATACTTATTCATCATGAACATATTGTCTCCGGCATTTTCCTAAAAACCATAAAGGGTAACTATAAAAAGGATGATATTTATATACATGTAAAAGTAAAAACGAATTGTCTGGCAGAGCAAGCTATTAAGGAAGAAAAAGAAACAATCGTAAAGACATGCTCTTAAACTTTTAAAAAAGCATCTTACAGTCAAAAAAAAAAGCTGACGTGTATTTAGAAAATAAGACTTCAATTAATTACCTTTTATTTTTTGTATTAGAATGCTTGTTGTATAATTTTACTGCAGACGAATTTCGTGTCAAATTTATATGTATGTTGATAATATAAGATAATGATAATGATAACATACATGGAATTCGCTTGGTGAAGTAATATTATTTTGCATTATTAACGAGTAAAAGACATGCGAAAGATACAACCCTGGTGCAGCGTTGTATTCTCTAACGATGCATTCATATTTTTTACCCCATTCTACATGTTCTAATATAATTGATGTTATCTGTTATCTGTAATAGGAATTTAAAAGATAATCAGATAAGAAGACTTGGTAATGATTCTTTCAGTGGACTCACTAGTGTACGTGCGCTGTAAGTATTTTTTAAGTGATTTTCACGTTTTACTTTCCAATCCTGTTGATTTGAGCGTACCAGGTGAAGACTAATCTTGAATACAAATAATTTTGAAAGTAATTCCTGCCAGCTAAAACATAATTTAAACCGTCAGCAAGCTTATGTTTTACGTTTTTAATGTAATATAAGAATATTGGATTAAACCGTAAATAAAAGATACAGTTTCTTTCTAGAAAACATAAATCTGCAATTTGCATATTTTTAATTAAAGCTTGCATTTTTGCCATGGAATAAATTTATTTACGGTTAATGTGTATGTAATTCAAAGTACTTAAATTGCATTTAATTTTCCTGTTTCAGATATTTGTCTGGAAACGGTATAGAGGAAATTTACCCATCTGCCTTTGTTGGACTTTCACAGCTGCAAACATTGTAATTATATCAGCAATTATATTGCTATAACAAATATAAATAATTGTGAAGAACTGCTAAGCAACTCATTTTTCTCATGTATAAATACATTCGTTACATGATAGTACTATTGTTGTCGTATGTAAAGATTAAAAGAATATTTTACCTGCATTTCCTAAATCAATTCATCTTACAGAAAAATAACAGAGTAGTTATTTTTTTCATTTGAATTTAGATTAAGAAGAATAAAATGAGTTTGGTTTTCTTTTCAGAGACTTGAGTCATCAAAGACTTCTTACACTGCAGAGTGGAACTTTCCTTGGTTTACGTAGCCTGTATAGCTTGTGAGTATTAGGAATTTATACTTAATTAAACCTGACTTTTGAAATGATCCTATAAATAATCAGAATAAATGCATACTGAATATAGAATATTTGCCGTGTTCGATGCGTATGTCACACGTGGAAAGCACCAAACCAATAAGGTTTATTACACTCGAAATCCAGAGGGTGGTGTCAAAGGAAAAACGGGCGAACGGTCAACAAGGAAATGTGTACATGTACATTGTATATGCTCGAACTGTTTCTAGGATAGTTGATTTACCATTGTTTTTGCGGTTCTGTTAAGCTTTTTTCGCTTTGATGCGCATAACGTTTATCATATTCCAATATGTATTGTCTTAAGTGAACCTGATGAAGGTATTCCATTAAGCCGTGCGTATGGGCGCGCACTGAAAGAAATTATCATACATTCATGTTTTTACCCAAACAAGGTAAACTTGACGTTTTCGAAATAAACGAAAATCCGAAATGATGTCAGGTGGAAATATATGCAATTAATCAACTCCTAGCTAAGGTTTGTATTTTATTCTACTATTCTATGTAGACTTTGTAGAATAACTGAATAGAAAATCATATGTATGAGAGATGAAACTTCACAGGCTCTTTTAAATAAATAGAAAAACGTTTTTGTCAACAAATACCTTAACTGCTATATTCTATTGTACCAGGTAATCAACACAAAATATCAACTAAATGACCAGATTTGATCCAGATCCATTTGGAGATTATTTTACATAGTGTTGCTGATCATTTGTGCTATTTGTAGCTTCTCTTTATCTTTTATAGTTTTCAAGGCAATTACAAAAAAAACTATAAAATTAATCAACCATTGTCATTTAGGTGCAGTCACTGTAACTCTTTTAAGAAGTCGATTAACATGTTTAGTTATGTTCAACAACAACTGATCGTTTGTGCTGTTCACAGTTCCTCTCTATATATTAAAAATCTGAAGAACATAGCAAAAAGCACGAAACATGGTTATTGTGCAAATTACCATTACTCTTATGGAGAGCTGATTGACAATTTCCGTCATTCCACTTATTTCTAGATCTTGTTTTTCTTATTATTGTGGTGTTTATCGTTTCTTTCTATCCATTAATGGTTTCGATGTAATCTTCAAGTAAGTGCCAAAAAAAACGACAAAATGGTTGAAAATTGTCATTCGAGGTCAATGACTCAGGTGTCGATTTGAATCATGTGACTTTTCTGTAGATTTTATATTACTAATCACTTTGCTGCTTACATTTGCTCTCTATCTACTGAAGGGTTTTCGCCAAAGCAAATAACGAAGTTGTCTATATGAAAAATCTGGAATGATCTATGATGGCAAAACGTTTGAGTATATATTATTCAGCAAGCCTATCTATTACATTTTTCAGTGACGAAATATAGTGACTATATTAGTAGATAGCTATGGTTATTTGAGGAAAGTACACATACAGTATATAAACTCTTGTGAGCGCCGTAATTGTAAAAGTTAAATGATGAAAAGTTTAATGGCCTATAAACTCTGTCATATACGTATTTTGTTGTTCAATTTCTCTTTTTTTTTTAAATATTCAGGGATTTGTCATACAACAAAATCCAGATAATACAAGGAGGTGGTTTAAATGGTTTACTGAAACTGCTCACACTGTAAGTCTTCAAATTTTCAACATTTTTTTATTCTCATATCTTAAATAGTCTTTTTCTAATCTTAGAAGACAAGATTTTTTTATCTGAAGGCTTTTTTTAACTTAATATATCTGTCTGCTAAATGCAGTTTCCTTTGACTCAATCTGTTAAATTTTTACACACTTTTATGACCTTAAATACAGCAAAACATGAATTGTCTACCGCTAATGTTATTTGGTTCTCTTGTCAAATTGTAATCGAAAACGGGGATATATCACTACACCCTTCTTACTGTTTGTGCGTCATAAGTCCATGTACCTAAACTCTTTTCGAGATATCTGAACTCAGTGGTAAATATCACAATTTTGAAGAGTTATATTCTTTGTTTTGCAGAGACATTTCAAACAACGAAATCATAATGATAGAATCAAACGCGTTTCATGGTCTTCCAAATCTTCGGACATTGTAAGTATTTCATTAGAGTGTTACATGTTTTGTCGAATGGTTTAAACAACTCAAGGGCATATGATACAGTTACATGGGGGGGTAATGACGTCGCTAACGTAAAATGTTATTTTTCGCGACGTCAATCTGTGACATATCGAGAAAAGATGCATTTTGCGACTGAGATTTATCATTCAGACTGATTTAACTTGAAAACGAGTTCATGGACCCCTCTTTTTAAAAACGACATTTGGCTTGATTATGTATGAAGATTATTTCTGCCAATTTTTATGAACAAATCACCGATGAAACTTTCTTAAATAAGATAAATATTCAACCACCTAAATTTTGAAAATTTGATAAAAATAAGGATTTGTATAGTAAGAACTTACTATACAAATCCTTGAATAAAATGAACAATTTCCAAAGAATTATTACACAAATTCAAAGCACACTTATGTAGAGGAGATATTCAAAATGTTTTTACAAAAATCCGCTTGCGTTTATCTCTTGAAGCAAAAAAAAGTTAGGTATATCATTCCAAAGGATAGAAATGTCCAAGAAACCAAACTTCCAGTTAATGTCTAAAATTTCGACCCTATTTATCTCTAAAGTAGCACATGTAGGTATACTTTTTATTACATATTTGAATTGAATAGGTCAAAAATAGCTTGTATCCAAACTTTCGTCAAAAATTCACCGTGGGATCAAAACTGTATCGTATGGCCTTAAGTTCTTATTACTGTGGAGATTAAATTCAGTGAAATTAGAAATATATATATATATATATCGTGTATGTAGAATATTAATTTTGATATTATATATTGATCTCAAACATTTACATATTCCGTAATACTGCCATAAACTTCGATATTGTTACTATACCTTTATCAGCTCTTTTTTATTGTTGAAAATTAAAAAGAAAACACATGTTATTTCCTTTCGCAAGAGATATGTGTTATTGTATGTGATGGGTAATACATGTACATGAAGTGTAGCATATGCTTACCCTGAAATGATATAGGTACATCCCCTAATATTTTCAATAAAATAAATTAGCACTATGACAATATATGTTTACAATGAAAGTGAACTTGTGCTTCGATCAACCAGAATAAAAAAGAAAATGTTAAAAGAATTGAGGGTATAATCATTTAGTTGCTTAGTTGTGTATTTTGTTTTATTTTGAGAGACATACCGATGAGTTTCCTTACTGCTGTATGGTCAAGACGGTGGAGAATTGCTACCCAAAACCAGACGAATTTTCGTCTTGTGAGGATTTGATGTCGAACTTTGTCTTACGTACAAGCATTTGGATTCTCGGTTCCCTTGCATGCTTTGGAAATTTATTAGTAATTGGCTGGAGGATAAAGGATTTTAAAAATGGAAAAGTAAGTGCATTTAATTATCAATAAAATAGGGTATTTGCTTTAATCTTGATTATTTATAAAACGTATTACCGTTTACCCTAAATTGTTTCCCTATTAATTTTATTATTTTTGAGCTTACATATCGTATTGAGCGTTGAAGGCTATTTAATGGCAATGAGATGCTCCATTGTTTTATTCAATGTTCTTTTGTAAGTATCGCCTCATTTGGAGATACCCTCAATACCCTTATTTAAGAAGGTATAGATCAAGTCGTTCTGCTGCGATCTCATTGTCTGTTTCCTATATCTCCTTTATAAAATGAATTTATAAGTATAATATTAACTTATCCAAATATATGTTGTGACATCAAAATAAGGTTCCTTTTTGTATAATAAAGAAGATGTTTATAGTTTGCGTCCTTCGATAAGTCATCCTGTTCTTTTTATGCCCCTGCCGCAAGTTTTACCCTTGACCGTCCGTTCTTCCATCTTTCCGTCCTTCCTTCTTTCAGTCCGCCCCATTTTCGTTTGAAAAGCAAGCTGGAGCTGGGGCATTTGTATCTTCAGACATATTCTTTTATTTTATTTGAGAATATTAACAAACAGTTGCACATTTTTGTAATATGGAGTTTTTTTTCATGCAATAACAATATTCAAAATATTTTGCTTTTGCGTTTATCTTTGATTGGTTGCATTAGATCAATTTGGAGGTTCAACCGTCGATATGAGTGTTCGCGATGTCATAATATCTTTTTATCAGTGGATTTGTTTATCTTTTTGATAGGATATTATTAAGTATTCATTTTGTTTTACTTGCAGTCGTGCTTTTGTCGTATGTGGTCTTTTTCAACGCATTTTATAAGGATAACACGACGGGTTTCACATGTGGAGCAAGGTCCGATAGCCCCTTTGGAGCACCTGAGATAACCCCTAGCTTTTAATTGGGTTAATGTTGGTCAGCCTTTAATTTTCTCTTTGGTGTTTCGGGACTTGTTTGTCTTTTTGTCGTCTTTCGGGTTTTTTTTTCAATGCTATTGTCATTTACTCTTCGACTTACGAATGTCCCTTTTGTATCTTTCATTTTTGTTTACAACAAACGAACAGTAGAACAAGCAATCCCGAGTGGTTAATAAAAAAAATAATCAGCGAGTTAATAAAAATGTATTTTCCAGACTTCATTTTATAGAATAATAATTTTTACCATGCATATATGTTCAAGTTAAATAACAAAAGCGGTATTTATGTGTCTCTTTTTTTTCAGGTTCATTCATTTCTTATAGCAAATCTTGCTATTGGTGACTTTTTCATGGGTGTGTACCTTATGATAATAGCTGTAGTGGATACTTATTATAGAGGAAATTATTATATATATGACAGATATTGGCGGGAAAGTGTAATGTGTAAATTTGCAGGATTTATGTCTACATTATCTAGTGAATTATCCGTATTTACTTTAACAGTTATAACTATAGACCGTTTAGTATGTATTATATTTCCGTTAAAACTGAAACGTTTAGGGATGAAAGAAGCACTCATTGTAATGCCTTCTTTATGGGTACTGGTAGTCTTTTTATCCGCATGCCCACTACTTGGTATAGAGTATTTTGAAAACTTTTATGGTCGCTCAGGCGTTTGTCTCGCCTTCCATATCACACCGGATCATGTTGGAGGATGGGAATACTCCGTATTTGTATTTCTTGTGTTAAATTTCGTTTCATTTCTTTTAATATTTCTATCATATTTGTGGATGTTTTTTGTGGCGAAAAAAACTACAACAGCTGTCAGAAAGTCTAAAGCGTTATCTGACAAATCAATGGCCAAGCGAATGACTCTAATAGTGATGACAGATTTTATGTGTTGGGTACCAATAATTTTACTTGGATTTGCATCACTTGGTGGTGCTCACGTTCCACAACAGGTATGTATAGTGATTCTTATCGATCAAGATTTCTGATCAAGGCTAATTATCAATTTACTGATTCTGTATATTTTGAGAACCAATATTTACTCATAACGATTTAGACACTTTTTACGAAATCAAGTGACTTTACAAAATCCTAACAGTACCAACATAGAAAACAATTAGACAAAAGAAGTTCCAAATCATAAAACCTACCGTCAATTGCTCAATTTAACATAAGATGTTTTTACTTTATCAGTTAGTCTATGTGCGCATTAAAAATGCATTATAATCTAGTTTAAATACTCTCAATTTGATGGATGTTTCGATGCTTTTTATGCTCTCAAACGTTTTATAGTTTTCGCTATCGCAACTTGTGGTCTCAAGTGTATCGGATAAAGGTTATTCCACAAATACGTGTCTTGCGCCTTGAAATTAATAGCATACGTAAATAACTTGAATCCGATAAACAGTTCAAAATACTTACGCGCCACAAAACAAAAGGAATAAAACTTAATTAAAAATCTAACTTACGTAAAGTTCGATTAAACAACAACAAACTTTAATGTAGAACCCATATAAATATCAAACAACACAACACACTAACCAAAATAATCTGATAAGAATAACAATATATTAAGAATATTAGAATAAGAAGATGTGGTATGATTCCCAGTGAAACACCTCTCCACCAAAAACCAAATGATGTATACGCATATTTACTACCGTTTATTACAAAACATGTTGTATATTCGTTAAAATATCTAGATGTATGGACAGAGAGAACGACGAAAGCCAGCGTTACCAGTTATACTCACTGTTGGAAATTTCCTTTTATATATTCGGAACGGTCAAAAGATAGTAAACAATATCACAACGTTAACAAATGCAGAATGACACCCTACTAAAATAGGTCGTCCGGAAGGGTTTACACCTGTTCCACTCTTACATCTGTCGGACTACATACCAGTACGGTAAAGGTACTAAGTACATTGTAGGAAGTCACCAGTCGAAGAAAACAGCGCAGGTTAAGTCTACAAAAAAACGAAGCATTTAAAAAACAATTTCATTGTTTCATTTAAAGGGACATTAGTTGCCAAATTCAGTACCACCGAAGTGACTCAAACTCTTTATTCTTATTTATACCATACTAAATATTTACCAGAATTACGAAAGTTTCAAAGGAAACAATAAACAATAATGAATTCATGACAAAGTATTAGCATTTCGTTATTATTGTAGACTCGACGCTATCTAAATAACAACTGAGATGACCTCTGAAGACTTTCGATTGTCCTTTGACCCAATATTACCATAACTATAAATAGACAAACATGCATATACAATAGTACAATGATGATTTGTTCCTAGGTTTTTTTCATGCCATAGATTAAAATATATATAGGTACCATCGTTTTACCGGTTTAAAAACGATTTTGTATGGTCCGAAACAGTCAGCGAAATGGTTATTCCTGATGGCTCCCTTATTTCATTTTTCAATGATAACATTTTTTTCTGTTTCATAACTGAACATGCTGATCACATGCGCAACCAATCTCTAATTATCAAATTAGATCGAATTATTGACTTGCAAGACAATAATATATATCATCGACGATATTGAGCTTATTTTTTACAGAACTAAATCAAGATGGATGTTTATAGCGAATTTTAAATTAAATGTTCCACTTTTATTAATATTTGAAGCCAAAAAAATCCTTCAATTTATTTTCTCAATTGAAGCTAATACCCCTTTAATGCTTCAACATTGATATTTACTTACCTTGTCACTTATCAATGTGAGTACTGACATAATAATCAAATTTGCGGCTGTCGTCTTATAAATTCAATATATCATGTCTACGATATTTCTTACTGCGTTTGACTTAACAACGACTGACAAACTGTGATGTAACATTATACTTCAACGTTTTCACTTAATCTTCTGTATATATATATTACAACCAGTCTGTAAATACATCACAAGTCTTTTAAATGGGACAGTTTTAAATGTTTCCAGTAACGAGTACCAATTTATATATAAAACCCCACATTTAATAGAGACCCCATGTGAAATGATGAAACTGTGGCAATGTATGTAAGATATTATCATCATATTGGTACTTAGGTTCATTGAACTGATGGTTTTTTTACAGGTGTATGCATGGATAGCAGTATTTGTACTTCCATTAAATTCCGCAATAAATCCAGTTTTGTATACAATTTCAACGGCGACTTTTTTAGGAAATGTTCGAAAAAGAGCCTGTAGATTTCGAAAGTCTTTCACTGGTGGTGCATCTTATAGGTCCACCGATACTAAACATTCTATTGTTGGTTAGTATATTTATTTGTATAATCGTTTTAAGTTTCTTCTAAACGATAATATTTTAACATATCATGGCAAATTTCAAAGCAGCGCAAAAAAAAAAATCTTCGGTATGCAAACAAAGTGACAAATATGAATGATGATAATCGAAGACCTGTTTATTTGAATTACAATTAAGGCTCTTTTTTTATTATTAGATGCATGCAGCATAATCTTCGACTAGCAGTTCATAATCTATACCTTAAAATTATAAATAAATCATATAGCTTTTTCTCCTTTTAGCAATTTGACAACAGTTTCAAGTGGTTTTATGACCTAAATGACGTGTGTGAGAATAAATGTTACATATATATATATACTAGATGCATGAGACAGCAACACTAAAGGTTTCAAAACCGACATCTATAACAAAATAACGTATGATCACAAAAGATAATTAGGCGCCACTTCCGTACCGTACAGACCATTTGTTTGTAATAGAGAGATGACTAAAAATCTGAAATCACCTAAAAACTTAAAAGACCCCGAAAGATGTCATTACAACAGATAAACAACCATTTCTATAAAATACTTTAAGTTGTTATCCTTTCATCAGTTCCTGTTAAATGACATGTGTTTTTTCTTTTCATATTTCAGATGATAAATATATGTGGCATAGAAACTCTGGTTATAGACAGTTAGAACTTACACGTCTGCGTGGCCTCAATAAGTCTTATTCGCTCACTGTACACAATAATCATAGCACCATTTCGCGTATGTGACAACCATCGTTGTTATGTTTCGCGTATGTGACAACCATCGTTGTTATGTTTCGCGTATGTGACAACCATCGATGTTATGTTTCGCGTATGTGACAACCATCGTTGTTATGTTTCGCGTATGTGACAACCATCGTTGTTATGTTTCGCGTATGTGACAACCATCGTTGTTATGTTTCGCGTATGTGACAACCATCATTGTTATGTTTCGCGTATGTGACAACAATCGTTGTTATGTTTCGCGTATGTGACAACCATCGATGTTATGTTTCGCGTATGTGACAACAATCGTTGTTATGTTTCGCGTATGTGACAACCATCATTGTTAAAGTTTACATGATTTTGCCTGTGGAGTAATCCATTACAATACATGCTAAATGCTTCCTCTTTTTGAAAGGGCAGCACAATTTCAACTTGACATTATTTGTTTTATAAAGTATGTTTGAATATAATAATTATTAATAGTCAAATTGAAATCTGGCAGGGACAATTTTAACCAAAGGCTAATATTTACCATTAAGTTACCATGTTAGTGCTCCTGGTTTCCGATGATGGAAAACTTCAACCTAAGGAAAGAATTATCCTAATACCATTATAACTGTTAAAGGTTAGAGTATTTTTATAACCGAAAGTCACCACATATCAAAGAAATTACGCCCTGAGGAGCGTGTCTGTGTCTGCATGAATCAGAGGATTATTTGAAAACAAACACGGAGAAAAATCAATGGGAATTATAATGTGCGGTCGATCTGACTCTATAGTTTTCCTTGATTTTATCTAATGTTAAAGTAGAGTGCAGAATGGTTAATAGCTTACCTTAAGGATGTACACCTCTGAGGAGCCAAAAATTTCAAGAATTAAACTTTTCTTAACCTGATTTTTGGGTTTATATGACTGAAAGAAAGTAATTGATGGAGAAAAAATCATACGGTGGTGTACTTCTTATTTTGCTACGGCCATTTGAAAATACCACTTTTTTTTATTGATTTTCCCATTTTTCATCAATTTTACACATTTTTGGGGGGCTATTATCATGAAAAAAATCACAGTTTCACGATTAAACTTTTTCTCATACTTTCACTAAAGATGAAGTGGACCAATCTGAATAAATTTATCTTAAGAAAACTGTAGGTTGGTGTTAATATAAGAAAGTTTTATCTAATTAATTTGGGATTTTTCTCTTCTTTTTATTTTAGAACAAAAAGCATATTATTTCAAACTTCTTTATAAATGATTGAAAAAATACATATCTAAGAATTTGAAAAGAAAGATTTGATATGGGATGTACATACTTTTGGTAAAATCATTTCTTTGTACCCTCGCCCGTTTTCTCAACATTTTAGTTTAAACAGTATTTTATTCAAATAAATTGAATTGGATTGGGCAACAGGCATAGCCTATGTAAGCCCTCTCCACATTTTGGCTTATGACACTGACCGGATTGGTTATAAAATTTGAAAGTTTTATCTCTCAAAAACTACATAATGTAAGTACACAATTTTTTTCACAGAGTTTATTTTTATTATAATATTTTTTAAATTCCTTGATATTTTCCACTTGTATTCACATGTTTTCGTAATAATTCCCGAACGAGATTTCAACGAGACTGAAACATCAGAAGAATAAATCCCCTAAATCAGTTGAAGCAATGATTTTGATCTTTTACAGATCAGTTGTATTCTTTGGGATTATATAAATGATTAAGTTGCAATTCGAATAACTTTAGTGTAGATATATTCCAATTCACATAGAAGATGTACTAAAAGGCTAAAAATCAGTATTATATATTTTTTATTTACATTTATATTCCATTTTCAAATACAGCTGGTGAATGTATTGTATGTATTAATAAAAATGTTCTGTTGCTATGACAATTGTTTTTTCTGTTTCATGTATTTATTGTATTTTGACTTCACAAATGTATTTATTGTATTTAATGCATAAAATGTTATTCCAGATGGACTTTTATTTTAATTTCACTTCTAAAATACGTGATAGATATACTTGCGTAAACAATGTTTTGTTAAAATACTGTCTCTAAAAACGTTTCAGCTTCAAATCTTGTCTGTCAATAGACTGGACTTTGTTTTACATTGTTCGTCTCAATTTTCAGGTGTCTTTTAGTTGTTAAAATTCATTTCAAAAAATAAGATTATTTTTTATTGTTATCATTCATTTCAAAATATAAGATTTCTGCCAAAGAAGTACAAAAGATAAAATTTAGAGATTCTTATTAATTTGTTTGGAAAAGTGTTATTTTTCAAAAATTTTCTTTTGTACCAAAATTTTCCCAAATATTTCTGTTTCCCCCTTACGCTTCGATACGATAGTCTTGCAATCATGATCAGTGTTTGTATCAACTGAGTGAAATGCACAATTAACTACAAATTCATATGTATCAAAAGCGCCAAGTTTGATTGCTGAAAAGCGCAAACTAATCTGTTTGATTTACACCTACCTACAAGTACTTGTATCTAAATATGTAACGGAGAAGTAATGTTCACTTATACAAAAACAGACAGAAGACACCAAGGGGGCAATCACAAGTCCCAAAAAAAAAACACCAGCACCGATATGGCAAAATAAAACCACGAAATCAACAACAATATCAAAACACTACACAGAAAACCAATGTGAAAGGTTAAACAACACAAACAACACCGAACAAAATAAAGATCGGGAGACTCAGGTGCTCCGGATGTTAACAGTTCCTGTTCCAATACTGACACCATCCGTGCTACTCATGTTCAAATACGTTGATGGGTCATATAAGGCAATTTTATGATCATATAGTTATAGCAGATAGGTAAATGTTTCATTTTTTTACCCATAGATGTCATCAAATTCATAAACCATCGGCACAAGTAAATTCTCTAATCATGAACTAGACCGAATGGGAAAGCTTGAAATGAAAACACGCATTTCGGGACAAACGCTTATGTAAGGTTTTCACATACTTTCACCAATTTCAAACCATTTTTAAGTAATAAACATTTGTAATACAAGCACAGTTATGGAAAAAATACATTCGACGTCATCAACTTTAATTTGTAAAATTTAGATATACCAATACAAATGACAGTTATAAAATATTGTACTTTAGTCTTAGATACATGATTTTTTTTATTAGTTGTTATTGGCTTTGAACTAGCTGTCAATAACTGCGAGTACTCTCAGATCTGTACTTAGTGTCTTTTTTGTTGTGGGGATGTGTACCCTGCCACGTCCGGTCTGTGTTTTTGTTACTTGTTGTTCTGCCTTGTATCGATCTGATGAGTTAAGCCCTTTTCAACTGATGTTTACAGTTTGTTCATATATTGTGCTGTTTCACCACTGTTCCTGGTTAGGGGAGTGGTGTGCGCCCGCAAATATGTTTAACCCCGCCACATTCTATGTGTGCCTGTCCCAAGTCAGAAGCATATTATTCAGTGGTTGTCGTTGTTGCTTCGGGGCATTGTGTAGCTGACTATGCGGTATGGATTTTGCTCATTGTTGAAGGCCGTAAGATTACCTATAGTTGTTAACTTCTATGTCATTTGGTCTCTGGGGAGAGTTGTCTCATTAGCAATATTACCACATCTTTTTATTTTTATATTTATACATGTATTTTTAGGGCCCTTTATAGCTTGCTGTTCGGTGTGAGCCAATGCTCCGTGTTGAAGACCTTACTTTGACCTATATAATGGTTTACTTTTATAAACTTTGACTTGGAGGGAGAGTTGTCTCATTGGCACTTATACCACATCTTCTTATATCTATAAAATATGTGTTTCTAGAAAAACACATTCTATATATATATGTATAAATTAGATAAAAGGCTAGCGATTGTAATGTAATATTTCTCCCCACCACAATTTCGATCGAGGACTTTTAATTCACAACGAAAAATGAAACAGAATGTTGCCAATAAAATATATGAAGCAGATACCAAAGATACCACAGGGACATAAAGTTATATTAAAAATAAGTATACGTGTAGATATATATATATATGCATTAAACATAAAGTCTTTCACTCTTGATCAAATATTCCAGTATAAGGAATGAGTTTTAATGAGTATGTAAGGGAACCTTGCGAGACACTAATGGTATAGCTGTAGATTTATGTCTTTAATAACAAATAATAAACTGTTATGTCAGTAACACGAAACATTTACATATAAATCGAAACCAGCGGATACTTATATCATGAAGAATAAATCAGATTATCTAGAACGACAAAAATAGTCTTATTTCGGTTGGAATACTTTGAAATACGAACAATTATTAAATACTAAAAACAAGTACATCAACGACACGAAAATGACATAAAATAGATAAAACCGCATATTTTCACATTCACTTAATATTAATGTTCAATTGCTAGACACATTTTCCCAAGAGCTCCATCCGTTAGACGCATTTTATCTGTACAAGGTAAACACTTTAAAATGTCTACTTGGGAACTTCATCAGACAGAACTAATTGTCATTATTTACAATTTTTCTACGAGAATCTTTGAAATTTTTAAACTTAGTTACATTCTCATGTCCATTAACATAGAAAGCTAAATGCATAGGAAGAATATAACGATAACACATTTATCAAAACAATCACACCGTTTGTAGTCCCCTTTAAATAAGCATAAGCTTTAGTTAAAGCCATATTTTATAAGTAGGTTACTAGCCGGATTATACCCTCGGGTCTGAAAAAGGACGGAGAAAATTCCAAGATATTTAAATCCATAAGTCAAATAAAAACAGACAGCACCATGGCTTAGGACAAAGAACAGTCAACAAAACACTAACCAGAAACATCAAGACTAAGGAAACACGATCCCCAGCCATAAACCGAGGGTAAACTCGGGTGTCCCGGAAGAGCTATCAGTTCCTGCTCCGCTAGAGGTCGTCTGATAGTTCAAATGCACATGCGTAGTTCAAAAATGAAAATGATACGAGTTCTACCGTGTCACCTTTTTGGCTACACGTATACGACAACAACATCTCATTTGATATTTGACAGCTCAATGCCGTCTTTGAAGTATCATCAACGCCTTACTTTTTATGTAGCTAACCGTTCGAAGGCCATTAACTAATAATATAAAATATTGTTGTACAATTGTAATTTACAAATCAAATCAGACACTTGACAAGTCTTGGTAGTGGGACTTCATCTTTTTATAATACTTGTCAACATTTTTGTCTCGTAAATTCTTCAATAAAGAATCTCATGACCTTGAATAGAATGGTTATTTAAGTAAGTCATATTTTGTTTTCCTCATATTTTGTTTTCGCTGACCTGAATTTCACAAGTGGTTAGTATGACGAGAATTAATCAAAATATTGCAACTTTCTATATATTCGTTGCTCTTTTTCTCTTGTAAGAATGAGTATAAACATTTTATGTGTTTGAATTTGCATAAAACAATATGTACTTGACGTTGGAATATTTATATTTGCATCTGTCCAATTGATGTGCATAGTAAGAAGTAAACTAACAAAAATACCGAACTCCAAGGAAAATTCAAATCGGAAAGTCCCTTATCAAACGGTAAAATCAAAAGCTCAAACACATCAAACGAATGGAAAACAACTGTCATATTCCTGACTTGGTACAGGCATTTCCTTATGTAGAAAATGGTGGATTAAACCTGGTTTTATAAAGCTAGCTAAATCTCACTTGTATGACAGTCGCATAATATTGACAACAATGTATGAACAAAAACAAACAGATATGATAGGTAAAAATGTTAAAAATAGGGGTACAGCAGTCAACATTGTGTTATAATCTTAATCACTGTAAAAAACAAACAAATATGTCAACAAAGAAAAACAAAATGGCATATAGACAAAGCACATAAGCAAAAATGAAAGACAAGAATACAAAAATGATGACAACAGCACAACAACACATTGGCGGGATGCATAAGTACCGAGCCACGCCAAAAGTATATTACCAAAAATGGACTAAACAATAAAGGTTAATAATTTACAAAGACAAATAAATGAACACTATAACACGTAATTAAGATGATTAACAACGTCAGTGCCTAAAATCTATAGTTCAAGACCATCATGTATGACCATGTATTAGTTGTGAAGTTGATACGGAATATTTATCAACAAGGTCTTGGAATCTTCCGATGAACTTTTTTTAGAAAAAGGACGAGACGTTCTTTGACATAGCCTTGGTTCATCAACTTTCTGCTCAGACACTGGTGACGTCTGAGTAGCAGCTGCAAGCTCTTGAATACAGCATGAGTTTGGAAATGTATATCCCATATGCAGGTGAAGTTGGTATGTTGCTACTAAGGTGGGGAAAATTGGTAATTTCAAAACTAAAATCGTTTCGTTTGTCATAGATTCTGGTACTGAGATGACCGCTTATGTCAAATTCGAGATATAAGTCTAAAAATGAGGCGGAGGAAACCGCCGTATCTGCTGTTGCTTTAATTCTAATTCTGGAGGATATTTTAATAGAACCCAATCAGAAAAGTTTGGATTTTTAATGGAAAGAACATCATTAATATATCTGAATGTGAAATTAAATGATCTGGCTTCTTTGATCTTCTTGTTTTTGACAAGTGTATGAAGGAACTCCGACTCATATGAAAATAAGAAGAGGTCGGCAAGGAGAGGCGCACAGTTCGTTCCCATAGGAATGCCGACAATTTTTTGAAAATGCCTATCTCCAAATTCAACAAATTTGTTGTCAATAAGAAACTCCAGCATACTGATCACTTGTTCCTCTGTGTAGCATGTTTTACCTTTTTGTTCACTATTAACAAAATATGCCGTATGGTATCCCAAAGTAATAAATTTATAGCGTATGCTACCATTTTTATATTGAAAAGCATTGTGGATTAATTCTTTTCGACGATTTTTCAATTTTACATGGAGAATGGTGGTATACAGGGTTGAAAAATCAATTTTTGATAGAATTAATTTCAGACAAAGATCGAGATTTAAAATTATCCACAAGTTCTTTAGAGTTTTTAGAATCCACATATGAATATACCACTACGTGAGTAAACAGTTTCACATTATTTCTGAAGACCCTCTTTCACTGCGGACAGATTTTTTGTCAATCTAATGGACAATTCCTTTGTAGAACATGCCGATGAGCCGGCAATGTACCGTTGTTTGTACGGAATTTTGTGAAGCTTAGGTATCCAATACAAACAAGATAAGTCCTCAGATTTGCTGTTCAGTGTAATGTTCATTGAAGCTATGAAGGACTTATGATTCGCCAAAATCTCGTCCTTGTCAAATGAAAGTTTTTGTATGTGGGATTACCTGAGTGCTCATTTATTCCTAGTTCTTTTACAAAAGACACTCGTTGTAGTCCGATTTACATACAAAGACAATATTATTTGAAGCTTTTTCCGCAGGAACAACAACATATTTATCGTAAAGAGATGATAGACATTTCACAGCTTCCTTGTCTCTGAAAACGGACTTTGGTCAATCATTCACACAGTTTTCAGCTTATAAATTCGACGTTTTATCAGGTACCTGATTGTTTTGACCAATTCTGACAAAGTGTCCAGTTCAACTTCTTCTCGTTAAGCCCATGCTCTGGCGTAGTCCTCAATGGAATCCATAATTATTTTGTAGTTATGGTTTCGATTGATGTGTTTGGGTTTTCTATAATAAATGGTGATTATGTTCATTTTCAGTCTCATACATTTATTTGTATTTCTGTTTTCGTTGAAAAAAGAAATTTAAAAATGGGACTGGAAAGTTAGGAATACGTACTATATAAAAAAAAGGAAAAGTGAAAGGAACTACATATAGAATAATTAAAGATGGTCTACATCATATATTTGGTTAAAATCTTTGAGTATATTTTCCGAAAAGGAGGACACTTATTATATCCTTGTCATTTTAACATTTCAATTTTTATTCCGATTTTCAGTTGTTTTCGGTCTCACTTTGCGTATTCCATATACCTCTATATATTATTACTTTGAGTGTACATTTCATCAGATAATTCCTGTTTTCATACCTGTTTATCTAACATTTCTATTTTGTTTTCTTACTCGTACAAGTTTCTCTAACATTTCTATTTTAATACCGATTTCTTCTGACCAAGGTACAGTTTTTTAAAGGGATCGATTCCTTCTAAAATACAGCGTGAAAGAATACTACGCTCAAAAAGGGAATTTACATTCATCGACAAGGCTCAAATCTGAGTAGTTGTACTCTTCAAATAAGGATATATGGTATGAATTAAATTTAAATGATCTAAAATTAATTCTTCAAATATAAAAAAGAAGATGTGGTATGATTGCCAATGAGACAACTCTCCACAAGAGACCAAATGACACAGAAATTAACCAACTATAGGTCACCGTACGGCCTTCAACAATGAGAAAAGCCCATACCGCACAGTCAGCCATTAAAGGCCCCGAAATGACAATGTAAAACAATTCAAACGAGAAAACTAACGGCCTAATTTATGTACAAAAAATGAACGAAAAACAAATATGTAACACATAAACAAACGACAACCACTGAATTACAGGCACCTGACTTGGGACAGGCACATACATACATAACGTCAAATTTGGTCTTCGACAATATTGGCAGTTCTACACTGTATGTGTGTCTTTCTAGGTTTGGTGATCACAAAATGTTATGTTTAGGATTCTAAAACTGTTGGTCTCGAGGGTACATATAAAAAAATAAGGAGCCATTGGTATAGTTGCCAATGGGACAGCTATCCACAAATACCTAAGGATGGTGATGTAAACAACTACATAACCACATGTCTTGTGCACTAATAACGATATCTTAAGTTTAACCATCATGTGGGTCGTTGGCCTGTGTCCGTTTTTTGTTGTTCTGTTAAGCTTATTATGATGTATACAAACGCTCTCTACATTTTGGTTTCCCAAGTTTTGGGCCTGGAGCATATAGATGATGAAGAATAACAAATGAATCAAAAAGAAAGGTATGTTTTAAAACACCAATGTCCATGCATATATAACAATCTCTACAAGGTTATTCTTTAAACACGTGGGCACTTTCATGTGGTAGACGTGTTTATATCTCGATCGAGTTGATATGTTTCGATCTTAATAAGCTGCGAGACTCCGAGAATAACATTCGCCCAGTTACCGGTAGGATTTTACTGTAATGTTCATGCTAGGCATGCACTAAACCTAAGACCATAAATAAAAGTTTACCTCACGTGTTGCTGTTAAATTTGTTTAGGCCTTTTGGGGTCTGATGTTCACCATGGTGGTATGTATTTGGCTTCTTTAACTCAAGACTCCAATATATCTGATAGAGATTATTACAGAAACCGGCACTAAATTCAATAGCAGATACAGATTTTTTATATACGATAACAGTCGTTAACCTATAGCTGTACAATGTAACCTATGGGAATGCAACAAGAGTATAAATCTCAATAACTGAAAATTATACCATAGCTATCTATGGTATAATTTTCACAATTATACCATGGTTTTGTTGTATTTGGTATTCGAAAAGAAAAAAAGGAAGATAGCAAGGCCTATCCGAGGCCGCCTGAATTTTTTTAAATAGGAACAACAGAGTCAGTGTGGGGCCACTAAGCTAAACTGCCCGCTTTGCACCAGCCGATATAAATGAATGCCTAGGGTGGGAATCGAACTCACATACACCAACTCCGTTGTCCTATATTTTTAAATGAACGAAAATTCGATTCAAGAACAAAGTTTAAAAAAAAAAAGTATATATAAATATATTATTATATTATAATTGAAAATATAATTCGATTTTCGGTTATTGAGATGTATACTTGGATTGTAGTCCGTTAGGCTCAACTGTATAGCTACATGTAAAGGTTGAAATTTGCCGTGGCGGCTTTTTAAGGGGGAGGGAGGGGAAGGCATGCCCCTTTCAAGAAGCTTTATATATGGTAAATGCATAGATATTTCGTATTATTACTCCAAATATTGGATGGCTAGACCCCCCCCCCTCCTTTTCAAAATCCTGGATCTGTATCCGATTTTATATACATCTTAATTTAACGATTTGCTTAAGTAATAACTATAATGTTGGGCCGTTAAGAATAGGTGAACTTTTGTTTAAATTATCTATAGTCTACATGTGATTTTTAATGATCTTTAATCGTGATCAATTTTAAATCCTTTTTAATTAGATTAAATTAAATGTACAACTTGGGCTTCTGGTACAAATTAAAACATGGAATGATTCATCCAAACTCTCAGAAAGATTCTTGTGAATTAAATTTCCACAGAATTATAAATTAATACCAAAAACTTAAAAACATTTCAAATATTTTGATAAAATAAAAAAAAAACTAACCCTTTGCAGTTCAACTTTAAATCTGGGTTCCAGAAATCTTTCAAACTATATCTTGCGTCCATATACATACAGAACATATAATTCCTTCAACAGTTTTTAGTCTGTAACGTTACCCGTCACCAATACAGATGTGCATCCATCGCTGTCGAAAAATCTTGTTCAACTGATTTCACCGCTGTTTCAGAAGCCCGTGCGTATTTTATAAAGTAGGCGGAGCTTAATGTGTAAGGTCCTAAAAGGGTAATTTGACCGATTCTTATCAAAATTATTTTTGAAGTTAATAAACAAAAATATATGAAATACACATTTTTAAACAACAACATATGCAATAGGTTAAAACAGATATTTCATATATTTTGGTTAGTTTTGTGGTGTTTCGTAAATTATACCATAGTTTTTTGTTGAAACCCCTCGGCAACCTCACTCGACTTCGTCTCGTGAGGTTATTGCCGGGGGTTTCAACAAAAGCTATGGTATAATTTACGAAACACCACAAAACTATTCAAAAGATATGAAATATCTTTAACTTATCAGCATCTTATCTGTAAATGTAATGTCTACCGTAACAAAACTAATATTGGGTGGTATTTCTTATATAAAAATGAGGAGCTGTGGCATGATTTTTTTCCAATTTTCTCAATTCCAATGAGATAACTATCAACCAGAGTTAAAATGAAGTGGTAGTAAGCAAATATAGGCCATCGAACGGCCTTCAACTATGAGAAAACCCAATACCGTATAGTCGGCTCCGACATGAAAAATGTGAATTATTCAAACGAGAAAACTAATGTCATAATTTGAAACAAAACAATTTACGAAAAACAAATAAGACAGACATTAAACTAACGACAACCACTGTACTACTGGCTCCTGACTTAGGACACGCACAAAAATAATGTGGCAGGGGTAAACATGTTTGTGAGCGCTCAACTCTCCCCCTAACACCTAGAACAGTGGTTTATCAGCACAACATAAGAAAACAAAGAGCTGCGCTATGAGCCGGGGCATAATACGCTTGTCACCCCTTTAGCTCATTCTTATGCTTTAAATGAATTTATATGATCAAATAGAAATACTGTGAGCACTGTTCAAATAAACCCCCTCCCCCCAAACAACAACAACAACAACAAAAAAACAACAACAACAATAACAAAACAAAAACAACATGCACACACAGTGGTACCCATTGACACAAAACATGAGTAAGTTGGCACTATTAAGGCCACCTCAAGTTTTTGTGGCCTCGATTTTTGAATGAATAATATTCTATAACCGTCCAGTTTCAGTGTGAAAAATGGAGTTTTCGACGATTTTTCAATAAAGTTCCAAAATTCCGCATATCAGAAATTTATAATAAAAATAATCACAGAAGGGAGCTTATTATCCAATAGATACAAACAAGTCACCAAAGTTTCATAAAAACCACTCAAAGCAATTTTTGAGTGTAAAAAAACTGGAAAATCACCCACTTTTTTGGAATAAATTCCCATAACTCGGAAACGTAACCTCTAAGATTTATAAAAATTGAAAGCGAGCTTACGTCAATATAGATATAAACAATTCACCAAAATTTCAAGAAAATTGGTGAGAGCGTTTTTGAGTTATTGTCCGAAGTGTTTGAAGACGAACGGACGAATTTATGTGCGGAATGGCATAATGCGGAATGAATTTGAATGATTGTGCAATAATTTTATAATGGGGGATTTTATATAGGTTATGTAACTATATAAGCTAATTGCACGGTTGTTTGGTTATCGAGGATTGGTAGTGACCACACAAACGCACGTAGTATATATAGGTAGAAGTTTATTTTTTTATATAAAAATATTTGTATTTTTGTTTTTATATAATACAGTATTTAAATGTGTTATAATAATAATACTAATAATAATGACTTTATTTAAAGAGGGTGACCCAATTAGCATTCACTAATCTACCTTGAGGCCCTCACAAAAAACATACAGAAAAAATATTACAGATACTACAATTTTTAAACATATAACTAAACTTTCATGCTAGATGATTGTCTGTAGAAAAAGAAAAAAACAAATAATACATTATACACAAACATTAAAAAGACAATGATTGAGTTAGAGAGTTGTTACATATCATTTATAGTTTAAAAAATCCACACATTTTCTTTTAAAAGTACTTAGATTTTCACATAGTTATATTTCATTCGGTAGTTTATTCCAAAGTATTGAGGAGCTGTATGTGAATGATTTTTTCATCGAATTTGTATTAGGCCAAACTACAGTTAGATTATTATTTCTGCTGTGTAGGTTTATAATTGGACAACATAGTTCTTTAAGGTAATTAGGTGCTTTATTATTGAGAATTTTATGAACAAGAATCAATTTATGATAAGAAATCCTAGATCTGAAATTTAACAATTTCAGCTCTTTAAATAAATTTACAGTAGGTGTTAGTAGTGCTACGTCAAGTATAAATCTGGCAGCTCTTTTCTGCATCTTAACAATTCTTTGAATTCCATCTGCATTACAATTTCCCCTTTTGAGCAACAAAAATCAAATATGGGCAGAATAAATGCATTAAATTATTTACTACTACTAATATCTAGATATTTCTTAATTCTGGATAACAGTGCAATACGAGAACTTATGCTTGTACATACATGATCAATTTTAAATTTCCAGTCTAAATTTTTGTCAATATATATATATACCTAGAAGCTTTTGTGTTTCAACAGATGTTATTGGGTTATCTTGTATTGATATATTTAGTTTATGACCTATCAAAGCTCCTTTTTGATTCGTTCCAACCAGCATAGAAGTTGTTTTTAAAAGATTTATTACCATTTTGTTGATTAAACACCATTTATTTATAGTGTTGGCATCATGGTTTAGTTTTCTCTCTATCTCTTCCTTACTTATACCATGGGTATGAAGTGTTGTATCATCAGCATACATGTCAATGACTGAATTGAATGTGTTGTATTTATTTTGTATTACAGATATTACAATTTTTGAACATATAACTAAACTTTCATGCTAGATGATTGTCTGTAGAAAAAGAAAAAAGAAATAAAAGCTTGATGGACTTTTAAGGTAGATACATGTTGTATTAAAGAAATAAAATTTGAGGTCACGGGTCACTGCCGGCCATTCAGTATCCAAAATTGTTTTTGTTCTATTGTATTAAGGTAGTAAAGTCTAATGTTGAAGTGTACATAATTGCATGTGCTCAATTATGTACACATATGTTCAAAATAGATGGAGCAGTTTGTTTTGTAAAACAAAGTGCAAAATGTGTTATTCAATCATGGCGATTTGAAAAGCTCACTAGAGCTTGTATTGTGTTTATGTAGTTTACTGAATATCGACTTAAAATAAACTTTGGAAAATTGTCGCAAAAGGTGAAATTGAATTTTCCGTCAGAAAAATTTACTCCTGTCTACCTATATATATAACAGTGCAAAACAAAGGATTTGTATTTAGTCTTATATATAGCCACTTCACTTTGATAGTGCGTAAAATCGTCATAGTCGCGTCCAAACCTTGTTCAGTGTTGTATTTTATGACTGGTTTTCGTCCCGCTTCCTATTGATTTTCTCGGTTGCTACCTAGAAAACAAGCCCCAGTTATGTTTACATTCAAAACCCTGAACTGAGTCTGAGCTCGAGTGAGTCAGTTTATTTAAGTTTGCAACACGTGTAATAAATATTTCATTTCTTGTTCAGGTATGACAATCATTTGAATAACTTTTTCAAAACAAGTTTATTTCTGCTGCGATTTGGTAACAATACGATAATGTAATTATGAAATGTTCAGTCCACTTTCACTTTACTCATGGGCTATTCCAGAAATAATCCATCCCCCCTATGGAAGACATGCAAAGTCAATTTTTTTTTCCTACGAGAAATTTTTCAGATTTTGCAAAAATGTCTGGATTTCCACCTATTTGTCTAACTAAAGTTTTTTCTTGAAATTAAAATAATCTGGAAATCCAGTGTCTTCCATAGGGTTTGAGAACCAAAAATTGTCTGGAAATTCCAGTGTCTTCCATAAGGGGGGGGGGGGATTATTTCTGGAATTGCCCATTTAATGTTATTATTCTATCCCTTTTTAGCTCACCGGGGCCCGAAGGGCGCCATGTGAGCTTATGCCATCACTTGGCGTCCGTCGTCGTAAACTATTTCAAAAATCTTCTCCTCTGAAACTACTTAGCTAAATACCTTCAAACTTTAACTAAATGTTCCTTAGGGTATCTAGTTTATAAATTGTATCCGAAGTTTTGATCCATCAACAAACTTGGCCGCCATGGCTAAAAATAGAACATAGGGGTCAAATGCAGTTTTTGGCTTATATCTCAAAAACTAAAGCTTTTAGAGCAAATCTGACATGGGGTAAAATGTTTAATTGGTCAAGATCTATCAGCTCTGAAATTTTCAGACGAATCGAACAACCCATTGTTGGGTTGCTGCCACCGAATTGGTAGTTTTAACAAAATTTTGCAGTTTTTTGTTATTATTTTGAATATTATTATAGATATATATAAACTGTAAGCAGCAATAATGATCAGCAAAGTAAGATCTACAAAAAAGTGAATATGACCATAATTGTCAATTGACCCCTTAAGGAGTTATTGCCCTTTAAAGACAATTTTACACAATTTGTTCATCAAGTTTGCTAACATTTAAAAATCTTCTCCTCTGAAACTACTGGGCCAATTACCTTCAAACTTTAACTAAATGTTCCTTAGGGTATCTTGTTTATAAATTGTATCCGAAGTTTGTATCCATTGACAAACATGGCCGCCATGGCTAAAAATAGAACATAATGGTCAAATGCAGTTTTTGGCTTATATCTCAAAAACTAAATCTTTTAGAGCAAATGTGACATGGGGTAAAATTGTTTAATGGGTCAAGATCTATCGGCCTTATAATTATCAGACGAATCAAACAACCCATTGTTGGGTTGCTGCCACCGAATTGGTAGTTTTAACAAAATTTGTTATTATTTTGAATATTATTATAGATATATATAAACTGTAAGCAGCAATAATGATCAGCAAAGTAAGATCTACAAAAAAGTTAATATTACCAAAATTGTCAATTGACCCCTTAAGGTGTTATTGCCCTTTAAAGACAATTTCAGACAATTTGTTCATCAAGTTTGCTAACATTTAAAAATCTTCTCCTCTGAAATACAGGTGAGCGATTCAGGCTCTTGAGAGCCTCTTGTTTGATAAATCAAGGATTAATTTGTATAGAAAAATCTTAAACCCAAAATAAAAATAAATATTTAACATTTACATGTATTGACAAAAATTCCCTAACCCAATCCATTCAAAATTTTGGATCATCCACCGAGATGGGAGAAAAAAGAGACCTTACAAATTTGGTCTAACTAAAAAGCGACAAGAAAAATTTTAGTTACAAGAAGACAAATTTAGCGACAAGATAGTTTATTTACTATTAAAACAATTAATTTATAGAAAAAATCAATTAATTACAGTTGATTATTTGCTGTCATTGCTGTTTTATAAAGTTTTGTTAATTTTAGTATCACTACAAACAGTAGTAGTCTTGTAATGAGTTTTTAGTAAACAATATTTTATTACATTATTTTAAAGTATAATCTGAACATTTTGTAACAATCCCATGTATAATCCTATATACATGTACATGTATATATTTTGTTACATCTTGTGATCCGTTTATTTGGCAATCGCCAATGGCAGTCAGCAGGGTTTAAGAACATCAGTTGTTCGACCTGCTAGTCAAATGCGTTTTGTTAAAATATACTTTTTCACTCATTTGGTCTTTTGGAAAATGTTGTTTGTGCTGTATTTAGACCCCTCTACCGAGCAATTTGTTTTGCATGCACACGTATAAAAATTGCGGTTTTATCCAACGCAATCATAGGTTTGAACGTTGTTTTCAATTTAGACTTGTCAATATTTTTTTATAAGATATATATATTATGTTTAAGAACATCAGTTGTTTGACCTGTTAGTCAAATGCGATTTGTTAAAATATGCTTTTCACTTTTTTGGTCTTTTGGAAAATGTTGTTTGTGCTTTATTTAGACCCCTCTACCAAGAAATTTGTTTTACATGCACACATATAAAAATTGCGGTTTTTATCCAACGCAATCATAGGTTTGAGCGTTGTTTTCAATTTAGACTTGTTTATATTTTTTCATTAGGGCTTGTATTATATTTTCCTTCAGGTTTATATGATCCTTTCATCCTATTTCGACTCTTTAAAATTCAAGAGTCTATCCAAAATTGAGGTAAATTATATGGTCTTCCAAATACCGTTTCGATCCCTAATATCACTGAAGAGACATTAATTGTCGAAATCTGGATATGGTGTACAAATTTTTGCACCTCATGTTTGCGGTATACCATCTTCTCCACAAGTTAATTGTTTTCTGCTTGGTATTAAATTAATAATTAAGATCCATGTAACATCTCGTGATCAATTTATTTGGCAATCGTCAATGGCAGTCAGCAGGGTTTAAGAACATCAGTTGTTCGACCTGCTAGTCAAATGCGATTTGTTAAAATATACTTTTCACTTTTTTTGGTCTTTTGGAAAATGTTGTTTG
Source organism: Mytilus californianus (assembly GCF_021869535.1). Classification (NCBI taxonomy): domain Eukaryota; kingdom Metazoa; phylum Mollusca; class Bivalvia; order Mytilida; family Mytilidae; genus Mytilus; species Mytilus californianus. The sequence continues at coordinate 20,310,939 of NW_026262679.1, read as the reverse complement.
TGCTGTATTTAGACCCCTCTACCAAGAAATTTGTTTTACATGCACACGTATAAAAATTGTGGTTTTTATCCAACGCAATCATAGGTTTGAACGTTTTTTTCAATTAAGACTTGTTTATATTTTTTTATATATATATGTGGACCTTTTTAGTGAAATAATACTCTCAGATCTGTACTTAGTATCTTTTTGTTGTGGGGATGTATAAGTACCGATTATCAGGTTGTCTACAAATTGATATCATAAAATATGCAATTTTATTAAGAGCTGAGCAGAGTGATATAGACAGTGGGATGACCAATAAGTACCCTGCCACGTCCACTCTGTGTTTTTGTTACTTGTTTTTGTGCTTTGTATCTATCTGATGAGTTCAGCCCTTTTCAACTGATTTTTATAGTGTTCATATGTTGTACTCTTACACCACTGTCCGGCCCCAGGTTAATGGGAGGGTTAACGATGGGCGCCTGCTAACATGTTTAACCCTGCCACATTCTGTATGTGCCTGTCCCAAGTCATGAGCCTGTAATTCAATGGTTGTCGTTTGTTGCTGTACATGCTGTTTATCATATTTGTTTTTCTTACATTATTTTGTACACTAAATAAGGCCGTTAGTTTTCTCATTTGAATTGTTTTACAGTTGTCTTTCGGGGCCTTTTATAGCTGACTATGCGGTATGGGCTTTGCTGATTGTTGAAGGCCGCATGGTGACCTATCATTGTTAATTTCTGTGTCATTTGGTCTCTTGTTGAGAGTTGTCTCATTGGCAATCATACCACATCTTCTTATTTTTATATAGATTATCTTATATTTGGTTTAAACCTTTGTTATATCAACCATGCCGACTCTACATATTATCAATTCATTCATTTATACACTAAATTGTAAACTATAAATATATCTATTTAAACATATCCTTAGTAACAAACATACTCTTTCTAGAAAAAATGAACAAATGTTTATTTTCCTCTCTCAGTGTCATGAAATAATGAAAATTCGCATATATTTCGAACAAAACCACACACACTTTAATGCATGTTTCTATATCTATTTATTTCAAATAATCATTATTCAGATATCTTGACGCTAAATTTATTTTCTTGTCGCTAAATTATTCTTCTTGTTGCTTCTTGACGCTTCTTGTTGCTAACTAGTGAGACCTGTTACAAGTTACATGCACAATAACAGAATAAGAAAGATAATTCTGTTTTGTATTTTAACTTCAGTATGAGTATATATCTCTAAAATAAAGGTAAGTTTACTGGTAATAATAGACTAACATAATGTATTCAATAAACTTATTGTTAATCATGTTAATAGACACAAATATTGTAGTCTATTTATTTCAACTGCTAAATTAATTTACATAAATATTATTTTGGATATTAATGTAGGTACATTTGTATACAAGTACAAAACAATGTATCATCAATATATATCATAAACATTTATAAATTACAATGTATGTAGCCAAAAAATGTGAAAGATTTAATTCATTCAATTTCAGAAAGACTGTTATATTGTGTTTTATTAATTTATTTATAAACAGTAACATTAACTGTACCAATTTTTCTGCACCAGGTGCACATTGCTGCTATAAATATTTATTCAATGATGCCTGAGGCTAGAATATTTGAAAATCCAAAACTTATTTAAAAAAATTGAAATCTTTTATACCAAAAGTAAAGCCACAGCCGGGCAAGGAATAGAGCTTTGCATGAGGGAGATATATTACCTAATTTAAAATTATTTTCAAAATTTTGTAAAAGCAAATGTTAATTAACAAACACAATATAAAAAAGAAGATGTGGTATGATCGCCAGGCACATATACAAACAGAATGTGGCGGGTTAAACATGTTAGCAGGATCCCAACCCTCCCCCTAACCTGGGACAGTGGTGTTACGGTACAACATAAGAACGAACTATAAATATAAGTTGAAAAAGGCTTAACTCATCAGATGGATGCAAATAGAAATACATCTAACAAAAACACAGAGTGGACGTGGCCAGGTATTTGTACATCCCAACAACAAAAAGACACTAAGTACAGATCTGAGAGTACTCACAGTTACTGACACCTAGATCAAAGCCAATAACAACTAATAAAAAAAATCATGCGTCTAATGCTAAATTATCAATCATTACACATCCAACATCCAATGGATTTAGTGAAAAGACGTCATAAACAGTCAGAGAAAAACATGACCTTGTGCAATGCCAAGATACAGGTGCCGACAGAATGTAGATCCATGAATGTGCATATGTATATAACAATAATATTTAGTTTGCTTTTAATTGACTGATAACAAAATCAATATCAATACCAATAAAAACAATATTCAAAGATCTAATTATAGTGTTGAATTGGTAACCTTTTAGAATAAGTTTATTTAAAGGATCGATAAGTTTACCAGGATCGTTTCTAAATTTCAGGGCACGGTAAACAACATCTTCATAAAGTTGAGGATGTGCTATCCTGTTTGAAATAAGCTTTCTACAGGTGCAACCAAACTTCAAAACCAAATCTTTATATCTATGGAAGAATTTAGTAAAGGTTTTAAGTAATTTGTGGTAACGAATTCCCTGACTTAATAATTTACCAGTAATACATAGATTACGTTCATCAAAATCGAAAACATCACAACAGACACGGGCATAGCGAACGAGTTGTGATATATAAACACTGTAAGATGGTGCTAAAGGAACATCACCATCCAAAAAAGGAAAATTAACAATAGGGAACGAAAAATCGTACCTTTTGTTGTAAATTTTAGTGTAGAGTTTCCTGTGTTAAACTGAAATATCTAAATATAGGAAAGGATAGTTATTACCGTTTACATTTGATTTATTTAAAGTAAGTTCCTTTGGGTAAATTTCGGCAGTATATTTAGAAAATTCTTGATTATCTAACGAAAATATATCTTCAAGATAACAGTAAGTGTTGTTGAACTTATCAATTAAATTTAATTTAGACGGGTCTTTACTGAGTTTGGTCATAAACTGTGATGCATAACAGTAGAAAAACAAGTTTGCTATTAAAGGGGCGCAATTAGTGCCCATAGGAATACCTACAACCTGTCGATAAACTTTGTTGCCGAGCATACTTAAATACTATCAAGGAGAAAATTAACAGCTTCAGTCATCTCATCACAATATCCATATTTTCGTACTGGCTACTTGGCTGGTGATACCCTCAGGGACAAACAGTCCACCAGCAGAGGTATCAACCCAGTGGTAGTAATAACATTAACATCATTAACAGTACCATTTGTGCACATTTCAACAATAACTGTCACTTCAGTGGACAGTCTAACAGTTATCATTCAATTGTGATATTATTTTATTATTATTATTTTATTAATATTATTATCTAGTCTTGTAATTACATGTAGTTCCTTTGTTAATTAAGTTTAATTGAATTATCTTATTTACCATGTTTATATTTTATAATTGATTTTTTTTCAGTGTGGCACCAGATGATTTCATATAAATAAACTGGTAGTAACAAAGGAATAACACAATTGATCATCAGTATGGCCGGTATCATTGGGAGGGCTTTTATACCATATTATAATCAGTTAATGGAAATACTTTCCACAAATCCTGATTTAAGGGCAAGCGCAAAAGGTAACAAGTAATTAAATTCTATGAGAACATACTTGTAAAAAATAAACAAACTACCTGATTTTCAATCATATTAGAATAAATATACTGTAAAAATTACTTCTCTCGTTTTAACAGAATATTTTTTATAGTCATACAGTTCAGGATGGATAAGTCTGACAATGAAGTAGTTTCTCTCAAAATTAAGTCTGTGACCTGATGACTGTTGTTTAAAATCCACATTGTCTCTGTTCTGGAAATAGTGTACTTACAATTGAAATATATTTTACTCCAGCTCTTTTGTAATGAAATTGGCTTAGATTATTATGGTTTTGTCCACTATTTTTTTTTAATGGAAATTTGTATTCTTATCATTTTTATTAATCTGTGACATCAGATAAATACCAGATAATTTTTTTTTAATCTTTCACATTATTTTATTAGTTTCTGTTTATGTACAGTTACATATATAAGTCTATGAATAATTAAATCATATATTATACTTAATCTATAGAGAGATTGATCTAGTTGACCATTAACTTAATTATTTGTGGTTATATTTAATGCAATGCCGTATGCAAAAAGATTTCTATCAGAAAAGTTTTTCTTCTTTTTTTAAAACTTTTAGAGACAACATTGATGCTTCAGAGTTTCTGTTATCTTTTTAGTGTTCAGTATCATTGTTTTATATTGTAGGTATTTTCAAACAGGTAGCATATGGAGCATGTGGCACTGCTATTGGGGGTGTTGTGGGTGGACCACCTGGGGCTTTGGTTGGTGGTATAGGAGGTAGGTACTTTTTTAAGAATCATAAATGGACCATAGCATTTTTGCAAGTCCTTTCTTGACTAGTTACCTGTTGTTATATAATTAAAACATTCTTTCTTTAGTTGGCATTGAAATAGTAGATTACCCCACAAAACAATATATCAAACAAAACAAACATGGAAATTACAACACCTCAAGATATTTTTTCTTCAGGTATTGTTGCACTTGTACATGTATTCTGTCATAAAACATGAAATTGAGGTTAAAAGGTTCATAAATTACATATTTCTGATGGTTCAAACTAAATAATCTTAGTAGTAATCTGAAAATGTTTTATATTGAGTAATATTTATAGACTTTATAAGAGAAAGGCGAAAGTTAAAGATACCAAAGTGATACCTTACAAATTTCATGACAAAATGTGTCTTTTCATGACTAATAATTTTGCACAAAATGATTTTAATGAATTAACAAATAATATTTAACTGTCCAAAGTATAATTAAACTGAATAATGAATACATTTAACTATTTTTTAGGATCAGTGTTAGGTTACCTGCAGTCTGATGAGTACGATTCACTGTTAAAAGTGTTGTATAGCTTGTCTGATAGTGAAAAAGCAAAACTTGTTCAGAAAGTACAGGAACAAGTGGGTGACACAGGAATTGAAGCTCTAACCAGATTCGTAGGAACTCAAGCTCATAGAGAAGTCTTATTAAACCTTATACGGAAGGAACTTTTCTAAGGATCCACAAGGCGGATAAAGATATAAGTCAAAGAGATCATTTATGGTTTCATATCATTAATGATAGTATGTAATAGTAGCGGTATTTTACATAATCTGTTTAAGAACATTGTACTCATTAACTCGAAATGATTTCTTTGAAATCTAATTGAATTGTTATTTTCTCTCTCCAATATACATACATTCTACTGCTGGAAGGTGACATTGCATTGGTAGTCATTTTTTTTGTCCACCATAACTTATATATTTTGTATTTCTATTCTCTTGTATGTTAGCTTTACAATCAGATTTTTTTACCTTTGCAGTTGTTTTGTATTTTCTATGTATCTATGAAATATTAAAACTTGTTTGTTTCGGCTTTATATATTTTGAAAGGCCAAAGTAAGTGGATTCTATTAAATGTTTGTTACACATTCATTTGTACTGGTTGCACAGTAAGTCTTTTGAAAGCATCCCTTGGTCTATAGTTATAAACCAGATGTAGCCTTTTGGTTTTGGAAGCATCCATTTCACAATTTTTCAAAGAGCTGTATCCTTTGGTTTTCTTTTAGCTATGATGTTGTACTCTTACTTCAAGTTATGGGGTCTGAATGCTCTGACCTCTGGGTACTTGCACATGTTCCACTTGTTGGATAAACTTCATCCCTTCACAGCACAATTTAATTAAAGTAATTCTTAATAAAAAAACATAATTTGGTGGTCTATGGCTTATTTTCATGAAAGTTTGTTCATATAGAAATTTTAATTTACATTTGATTTTTAGATTTTCATGATTTCCATGTTAAATTCCTGCCTGCCTTTTTTTGCATCTGTTTATGCATACATGTAAATTTACCACTTATACCATGTATACAACCTTGTCATGAAAATACACTTACCAAAAATAGTAATAATCAGATTTAATTTGATAATCATATACTTTTTCTTTCAATAATTTATCAATCAATGTATGCCCCAGATATAAGTTGCCTTATGAGGGAATTTCAGTACATAAGATAACTTGGATGGTGATTATATAAGATATAACGTAAAGTGTCTATAGTAAGTTGTTAATGGACATGTGTTGGCCTAGTCATGCACAAGATTTAATTTCTATTATTATATATTGATTTGAAAATGGTACAATTTTTTTATCAAAAAAGCACCTCTCTTGGTTTATCTAAAATGCCAAGAAACAAATATTATATTAGTGGATTTGAATCAATGCATTTTAACATGTTTTTTTATTAATATATTAACTTTCATAACATATATTTTATGTACAGCATTATAATGTGAACATACCAGTTCTGTTTCTATGCTGTTGTTTTCGGGTCTATGTACTTCATAAATTACAATTAAGCATGCTAGAGTTACTTTTCTTTGAATAAATAAATAACTAGAGACATAATAATAAAGTCACATTTTCATCACATTGCAACTTTTTAAAAAATATATTTGTACATATAAAATTACAAATAAATTGTCATTAAGAATTGTATGTTTACTGTTAATATTTTGTAATACTAATGACTTATCAAATTAAATTAATTAGTCAGTAGTTGACCGATGTTCAATTCTCATAAATTCGCCAAGAAGACACAAACCACGGTAAGAAACGCAACCTGAGGATATTGCATAACTCCCTAAGAAGTGAGACATTGAACTTCAACATGCAGGGGCGTAGCTACCCAGAGGCATGACAGCACGTGCATCCATGTCATTTTCACCAAAAAAACAAAACAGAAAAACCAACAGAGTGAGAAAGAGAGAGAGACGGACAAAGTTAACATATAGGAATTGGTCAATCGGACAGAGTGGGAGGGGTATTAACGTGATGCATCTATTATCTTAATCTCATTTAAAAATGCAAGTTAATCCTGGAAATTACGACGAAATTTCAAAAGCAGGTGTGTTAAATGCAGAAATTATATGTCATATCGAAACAGTTCATAAATGAATATGTGTTTTAGTCCTTACAATAATTCTATTGATATGAAACGATTAACAGACACACAGAGTGATATTCTTTGTAGTATGTGCCCCTCAACCCCCAAACACACAAAAAAAACCAACGAAAAGTTGAAGTAGCAGGTGCACAACTTAATGTGCCACCTAAAGAAGAATCAGTGCAAGTTTGAGGGAATTCCGTCAATATGTATTCAAGGAGTTGAGGCAATCTGTATTCATAAGCGAATTTAGATGATCTAGTTGACAGAGGCCTAGAGCTTTTTTGGCGAAAAAAAAAATGACGAAATCCTTACAAATTAGGCGATACAAAATTGTTTGTATTCATAAGCAAAAAATAGCTCAACTTAGGAACAAATTATTTTTCTTTAAATCAATATCCGTATTCAATGAAAATGCGATTGCAAAAACAGGATTTTTAAATTGCGTACTGGACATGCGCTTTACTTAATTGGCAACGTTATTCCTGCTTCCCTCTGTTTGTCACACAATCGTATAAAACAACAAATCAACAGCTTTATTATATTTTGGCTAATTTACAAAAAGTTATGAAATGAAAAAAGTGAGATTTGTTTGAACAAACTGATTTATCTGAAGTATAAAGTTGAGGTTTCAAATTGTTTCTACTCTTACATAAATATGCCCAATATTGAACAGCAGTTTCATTAAGAATCCATGTCAGTTTTTCTACATCTTATATAAAAATAAAATGAGGTAAAATCATGCATCAGACCTTTATGTAACAATTATGTGATCTTATATACCAAACAGGCATTTAGGTTCACGATTGCATTTATTTTTGTATCTAGAAAGCAACTTGTTTATTATATATTATTGTTTGGTAGTCGTCCAGCTGCAAATATTTCATGCATATTCTAGACAAGAACAAAATAGTACGTAGGTTATTTGATAACGGTAGGGCGGGAACTTTGGTCAACTGCTGTCGGAAGTGTGTCTATTGAGTAAGTACAAAAATTTCCCCTGGTAACTTGTCAGCTAAGCACGGACCGCTAAGCACTGAAGTTGTTCAAGTTGTGTCAGGAAATAAATATATGATTATTTCTATATAGATTCAAATAAGGTTGCCGTAATGAAATCTAGATATTAGGTGTACGTCCGTTTATGACAATTTCGCCGGTTAGTTCGTATTTAAGACTTCGATTCAATCTGATTGATTGTTTTGTTATGTTTATGCTAACAGAAACTCCACATATATAGTATTGTGTTTATGTTTATTGTTTGTTTTTTTATACATATAGTTTTCTCAATACAAATACTAGCATATGAAACAAATCTTTCACGGTGTACAAAAGAAACGCGAACGACAATGTTTAATCTTCATTCAACTCGAAGTTAAACAAATAGTTGACCCAAAAAAAAACACAACAAAAATGTACAAGTTTTATTACGGTTATGATTGTTTTGAAACGCTATATATGCGGAGCTTCCGGGAGGCTTCGCCCCCGGTCCCCCTACCAGGGCACTGGGGGCCTTGAGCGGTCCCCAGACCCCTCGACCTTTAGTTTGTGATTCCACTTCATTAAGAAGATAGCTACGCCCCTAACATGATAGGTGTCTCCACACTTATAGTCAAAATGTCACAACCATGAATAGTACACAATCAGTAACTACAGCATGTACAGGCGATTATTCTGGTACACATGTATCTAAAAATCGGTAATTCATCATATCAGACGCTTTTTTTGGTATCTTAAATCTAAAAACATGTCGCTAGCGAGTTAGACACAGAAACATGAGGCTTGTATAGGGTATATTGGGATACGGGATATTTGCCATTTTAATTTTAGGGATATGGGATATTTGTTCTAAAATAAATGGGATATGGGATATTGGGGCATTTTTAGGGATATTGAATTTTGAAAATGAAAAATGAAAAAAATAATGTGAAAATTAAAAGTTAAGTACAGAAATATTTACATCTCACTTGATAAAATTTACTAGAAAAAGTTATTTAAGTGCTTTGTTGATTTTCATTGAGTTTTGTTATTATAAAACACCCATGCAACCACGCATCCCAAATTGCATGATAGGACCCAACACGTACTATTGATCACTATTTTAGTGTTTCGGCAGTTAAAGCTTGGGATTAGAGGCTCTGGCTTGGGATGGTCATTTTAGATGCATTATTTTAATATAATCGAATATGAAAATTATTCATGTATATATTGATATATTGATATTTTAATTCTTCGTCAATAGGTCTAGTTATTATGACAGATCTGCCATCATCAGGGGGTCAACTGTCAATTTTATGTTAAAGTCTTCAACTTTGATCTACTAAGCATATCTCCAACACAGTCCTACAACTAAGCCCAAGAAATCACATCAAAATGATGTTGGATTGAAAATCAGCTTATCAGATACACCACTTAGAAAACACAAAATTTTCAAATAAATTTGTCACTTTAATTATGAGTTTGTTTGTTAATGAATACCACATGTTTGGTTTTATTGATAATAGGTGGTAATTGTTGCATTTAATAGTAAATACACAACACTTATCAATATTTGTAAATGAAAATATTTAGTTAATTACAAATATAAACATGTAGTTCAAATTAAAAATAATAGGAAGACAAATTAAAATTTCAATTTTTTTTTAATCTGTAGGGAAATATAACATCACAAACTTTCCTTCATCCATTATAATATTTAATTTCAATGATTTGTTAAAAAAAATGTTTAAATAAACAAAATTTCAATTAATTTCATTGTTCCTGTCCTAGAGTGGTAAAACCAGAAACTGGACACATTGTGTACTATCATCTCTACTGAAAAGATACTAACTTTCTTTTGTTTTAAACATATCTGTCCCGTTATCAGCATGAGACGACAGATTTACGACTAAAAATTGAAAGAAGATATGAAATTTTCACTCTGAAGTGCTTAGATGCAAGACTGAACACTTTTATGTTTGCTATACGCAACTATTGGTGCAGCATTGAATATTTATGCACAATCTTCGTCAAACTGTTATAAATGCCCGTTAAACTGTAATAAATGCCCGTTTCTTTATTTTACGTATATATATATATATGGGTTATATTTAGTTATCAAAACTAACGGAATATTTTCTTTTTCCTTCGATTTATTTTGCTGTAATAATTCAGTACGGTCAATTGAAAAAGCATCAGTAATACTATCATCTATTTCGACGTTATCATAACCCCTATTTAATAATTTCACTTTGAAATTAGTTAAGATTGTTTATTAAATTGTTATGGTCATTTGTGTTTCTAATTTGCCGTATTGCTTCACCTTTAATAAATCCTCGGAATACATGCTGTGAGTGACAGCTATTTCTAAAATGTATTTCAAGGTCAAGAATGCCATGTGTTGTAAATCTTTGACCTTTAATTACATTTTGTCGTTTGAGATTTCATAGGTGGACTTCAATAAGGGGTTATAATTATTTGCTAGACGAAAAGAATCTGCAATTTCATCTGATGTTCCATCATATATTATGAATCCATCGTCCCTATATTTTTAACCTATAATATAAAATTAAACAGACCTAGAAAAAATCCTATTGCACGAGTTTGCTATCTATTTATATCTATATTTATGTTTATAAATCGCTTATATGACCGTCGGCAGTTTTCGGAGGTCAACTCGATAGTTAATTAGATGGCGTCTAGACTAAAATACACAAGAAACGATGAAACATATTATCGAGCCCATGCCTTGTAAATTGTTTATTTTATACTTTTTATAATTTGGATATATGTTTTAGTATGCTTTAAATCAAATATGAGAATTTGAGTCAAATCGATGAATATGAATTTGACAACCAATGCCTCTTTAAATGAATCTAATTGGCAGTAATGTTGAGTATTTAGCTGTCTTGTGACTTCTGTTATGTAGTCCAGTCTGTCTGAATTAACACAATTTGAATTGTTATCTGCCTTTTTTATTACTATTGTTTCATCATTTTTCAAATTGCGTACTTGCTATTCTTTCGCCCTTCGTAAGATTGGTTTTTTTTTTATTTACTAGAAAAGATAATTCAAACTTTGTTAAATCGATATAACTTTCCGACGTATGGCACGTAGAAGCAGGTTTATATCCTGTATTGCTATGAAATGAATGAAGGTAATTTTTGTCGAGCCTTCGACTTTTGTCGAAAAAGCGAGCCTACATTCCGTCGTCGTCGGCGGCGGCGGCGGTGTCCACAAATATTCACTCTGTGGTTAAAGTTTTTGAAATTTTAATAACTTTCTTAAACTATCCTGGATTTCTACCAAACTTGGACAGAAGCTTGTTTTTGATCATAAGATAGTATCCAGAAGTTAATTTAGTAAAAAAAAAAAAAAATCCGTATTTTACTTATAAATGGACTTATTTTTTCTGCCAGGAAATATAACATTCACTCTGTGGTTAAAGTTTTTAAAATTTTAATAACTTTCTTAAACTATCCTGGATTTGTACCAAACTTGGACAGAAGCGTGTTTATGATCTAAAGCTAGTATCTAGAAGGAAATTTTGTTAAAATTTTGTACCTGTTTTTCTGTATTTTACTTATAAATGGACTTAGTTTTTCTTCCAGTTAACATTACAAATAGTCTGCAGTTAAAGTTTTTAAAACATTTATTAGATTCATAAACTATCCTGGATTTTTACCAAACTTGGACAGAAGCTTCTTACAATCAAAAGATAGTATCGAGAGGAATATTTTTATTATTTTTTTTCCTCATTTTTGTTGAGCCTGCGATAACAGCAAAAGTAGGCGAGACACTGGGTTCCGCGGAACCCTTACAATTTTTTTCTTCATGACTGAACATATATCGACATCGCAGTTGTCTAGCAAATTCACTGTAGTCTTTTAGTATAGACATTTTTGCATTTTTGCTTGATGGCTTTGGTATAAATTTCAAGCCTTTCGCCAACAGGATATATTCCTGATTTGATAATTTGCGTTTGAATAGATTAACTACATGCTTTTTTGCATGTGCAGCTCTTTGCTGCATATTATATTCATTCCGTTCTTTATTTTCTTATTGTAGAACTGGATTTTTTGCTTTTTAGCATTTCTATTAAAACGACGTGTCATCTGTGAGTTCACATTGGGTGATTCTCTTAGCTACGTGCCTTTGATGAGCTCACATTTGGTGGCTCACGCTTATCTCTACAGTAACTATTAATTTGTTACAAACGCTTAGTTATATATTGGTTATTCCAGAGACATGTAGATTAAAATTTAAAGGTCTCTGGATAATTCTGAATGATTAACTTTTCGTTCTCTGTGAAAAAGCCCACATCCTACAACGCACAACATGTATTTACGAATGTTGTATACAAAAATGGGTTTGGGAATGAATTAATGATTTTTTGGGATATTTCAAAATAGTTTTAGGGACACAGGATATTTGTAAAAAAAAAATATTGGGATATTAGGGGTAAACATTATAGGGATATGGGATATTGGGACAAAAACTTAATGGGATGTGGGATATTGATACCCCCCCCTAAACAAGCCTCAAACATCGCATAGGTCAACCATTTCGTGATGGTGACATTAAAACTGATGTTGAGTATATTACAGTTGGATTTTTTATCACAATTTTGGGGCCAGGAGCACATGGTACCTGTTAATAAAGTCTGTATAGTGTGAACATGCATGAGCAAAACGTATTAATTGAAATATTTTACGCCATACGATAGGGCAGATGGTATGCTACCACTGAGAAATGGGAAGTTGACAAAGAGCAAACTTTTAAGGAAAGTCGAAATCATCGCATTTTCATAGATTCTAATCTGAAGTTGTCCGTTTGTATCAGTATTTCGAAAAGCTTCAAAAAATTAAGCAAACCTTCTAGGTTCGGTAATATCCTGAATCTGAAGTTCACTGGGATATACATGAGAAAAATAATTTTACAAAGAGTGCTGAGTCTGAAAAGAAAAATTAGAGAATGGAACTCTGTAATGAAAATTTCGCCTACTTGGATCAAGATATGTTTTGTATTTCATACCCGTTTCAAAATATTACCCCGGTATTATCACGATGAAGACAGACAACGAAACAATAGTTATCAAAGGTACCAGGATTATAATTTAATACGCCAGACGCGCGTTTCGTCTACATAAGACTCATTAGTGACGCTCAGATCAAAATAGTTATAAAGCCAAACAAGTACAAAGTTTAAGAGCACACTGTTAAGTTGATGTATTGGTTATTATCAAAGCTACATGGGTGTGTTGTCTCGTGTACAGCCTCTTCATATTTCGTGATTAACAAATTGTTACAGTATGTTTGAAGATCTGGAGTGGCTTCTTAGGACTAGACACTAGAACGTGTAAATCAACAGAGTAACACTCAATTTTCAGATTAAAGTAATTGTATAAAGAAGACATGACATCCTGGCAATACTCCTCTCAGCTCTTTATAACCTGCGTCGCCAAAGGCTGAAGCGTTTCTAGTAACCGCTCGACTCCGTCCGTCTGTCCGCCAGAAAAAAAGAAAGAAAACTTTCGTCAAAGTTTTCTTGGCTTCTATGAAACGGAATGGTTTGATATTTAGTCTGCAGCTTTAAAATGTTGAGTTGTAGCGAATGAACATTTTTTACATCTGCCAAGAATCCACTTCCTGTTTGCCGATAGTTTGACATTGTACAAGGAAAATGTTAAAGTTTTCTTAGCTCCTAAAGACGGGAATGATTTAATATTTTGTCTGCAGCTTTATAATGTTGAGTTGTAGCGAGTAAGAAATTTTACATGTCATGCATCCACTTCCTGTTTCCCGATAGTTTGAAATTTTACAACACTAATTGTATAAGGAAAATTTTATTCAAAGTTTTCTTGGCATCAGTGAAAGGGAATGATCAGTTATGCTCCAGTATACATATTACATCAATCAATTGCATACAGCGACGCAGGTCCACACCCGGTATTGGGTCTTGTTATTACTAGATTTTAATATAGTCAAGTGATTGATGTTCCTATATCATTAGTCACATTTGTTGTCAAAGGTATGTTGTTCCTATATTATTAGTCACATTTGTTGTCGAAGGTATGTTGTTCCTATATCATTAGTCACATTTGTTGTCGAAGGTATGTTGTTCCTATATTATTAGTCACATTTGTTGTCGAAGGTATGTTGTTCCTACATCATTAGTCACATTTGTTGTCGAAGGTATGTTGTTCCTATATTATTAGTCACATTTGTTGTCGAAGGTATGTTGTTCCTATATTATTAGTCACATTTGTTGTCGAAGGTATGTTGTTCCTACATCATTAGTCACATTTGTTGTCGTAGGTATGTTGTTCCTCTATCATTAGTCACATTTGTTGTCGAAGGTATGTTGTTCCTATATTATTAGTCACATTTGTTGTCGAAGGTATGTTGTTCCTACATTATTAGTCACATTTGTTGTCGAAGGTATGTTGTTCCTACATCATTAGTCACATTTTTTGTCGTAGGTATGTTGTTCCTATATCATTAGTCACATTTGTTGTCGAAGGTATGTTTGTCTTTTCGGCTTTTTCCTCATTTATTTGTTTTCATACTTTAATGTTATTGATTTGAATGAGGCCGTAAAAGAGGGAAAAGATACAATAAAAGACAATAAACAAATAAATAAGAACAGACGACACCACGGCAAACGGGGTCTCATTTTAACTAAAATTTATATAACTCGTGTGCAGTGTAATTACCTTGTATTCACTTTTTTCTTTGATATATGGTGATTACTTTGTATTTACCAAACCGCTGCTGTAGTTTAGATTGCATTAACTTTATATGCCTCTGGTGCACTGCAATCACTTTATATTAACTTTATCCACCTCTTGTACAGTGTAATTACTTTGTTTTAATCTATCCACTTCTGATGAATAACCTCGGCGGTCTTGTGATAGCGTCGTTGCCTCGAGTTTTGGAGGTCGTGGAAAATAACTTTGTATCAATTTTATCTTTTGTTGGTGCAGTTTAATTACTTTTGTATTTGAGTTACCTATTATGCAGTATAATACTTTGTATTTGATTTACCTATTATGCAGTATAATACTTTGTATTAACTTTATCTGCCTCGGGTGTATTGTAATTAATTTGTATTTTCTTGACTCTACTTCTGATGAAATCTTTTAACTATGTATTAACGTTATCTATTCTCCCATTTATTTGTATTGTGGTCCTGTCATGTGATGTTGTCGTTTTGGTGTTGTGTTTAACGTTGCCATAAAAGCGGGAGGTTTGGCATGCCACAAAACCAGGTTCAACCCACCATTTTTTTCTTAAAATGTCCTGTACCAAGTCAGGAAAATGGCCATTGTTATATTATAGTTCGTTTCTGTGTGTGTTACATTTTAATGTTGTGTTTTTGTTGTGTCGTTGTTCTCCTCTTATATTTGATGCGCTTCCCTCAGTTTTAGTTTGTAACCCGGATTTGTTTTTATCTCTATCGATTTATGAGTTTCGAACAGCGGTATACTACTGTTGCCTTTATCTAGCTATTGTGCAGTGTTATTAAGAAGTATTTGCTTTATCTACTTCGCATACAGTGTAATTACTTAGTATTTTACCTCTTTTGCAGTATAAGAAATTTGTATTCACATTGCCTACCTCTGGTTAAGTGTAATTTATTTATGTTAACTTTATATTTCTCCCTCGTAATGAAATTACTTGGTGTTTTACTGTATCTGATTCCCGTACAATGTTATCAAATTGTATTTACCATACCACTGGTGTAAGTTCTTACTCTGTATTTAAGTCAAATTAAAAAAAAAAAAGTTGAATACGTTTTATATACTTGAATCGCTTAGTTTTTAATTTACTATAAAAACAAGTGTACGTGAACTTCCTTATAAAGGAGAATTCTATATATTATCAAAATCTTCATAAATGTACTGCTTTTGAATTATTGTCTTCCCGTAGTCTAATTCGCCGATATTTTCCCGTATGTAGTGACCTTAACTACGACACCTCTCGTTAGAACTTCGGCCACCGCACAGCGCAAGTGCGAAGGGGAAATCGTGATGAAAGAAGTTAAACAAACGGGCACTGGAAGGTAAATAGTCATAACTGATTCGTAAAGAACAAATTAAATACATCAACTCATTTGACAACTTTTAAGGAAAATGGAAACGCTTGGGAAAAAATATAGCATTGCTCTATCAATTCACTTATTTTTCACCTGCTCCTCGTGCTTGCTCTTGTTGATTTTTTACCAAAGCCGGGATCCGGTAACCCTCGGCAACAAACTCAAACATTGATTAGCTTGGGATCAACAATCACTGAATGAAATATTAATTGTCGATAATATATTATAGAATCGCAATAAATATTAAAAAAGTGCATACAGGACTTAGTTTAGTATCTATGCAAACATTGGTTCAATAATTTTGACAACATTAAAATTACAAGAAACTCGTTTCTTATGACTTTAACTGAATCTACCTCTGGTGCAGTATTTTTACTTTGTTTGAAGTTTTCTTCTGGTGCAGTGTTATTATTTGTATTAACTGTTACTACATCTTGTGCAGTACAGTTACTTTGTTTTATTTGTATTCACTCGTGTTTGAACAGTCTCGGTGGTCTTCAAGTATCATGATCGCTACGACTTCGGGGGGTTGTTGGTTCGATCCCCGGCCTCGTCAAACCAAAGACTTGAATATTGGTATTTGCATGCTCTTATTCCACGTGACATGTTATCGTCCAGAACATGCATTTAATTTGCAACTGGACGTGAAACAGCCATCCATCACCATCATCATTAACCGCTAATTTCTCTACTTCTTTTACAGCCTTTATTCGCACCGAGTCTAGAAATTTGGAATACGTTTAACAGATACTATCAAAATCTGCTCGCAGCACCGAATTTCCTCAAGGCCGAAACATTAAGACAAATACTGACATTGTTTCTAAATTGGGACAGGCCCATTTACAAGTCAATGAGTCAAAAGTAGGTTTGTATCCAAGTACTAGTCCTATTACATTACAAATTGGGGCTAAAAGTACACAGTGTAACTTTTATGTCGCGAACAACGGCATAACAAAAGCATATTATTTAGCTTTGCGTCCATATAAAAATAAGACATAACACACACGTAGATAAACTGATATGTCTTGCCTGTCGGCATTGAATTCAGAAAATGACAATCTGATGGACAGCAACATTACTAATTAATTCAAAGTCGCTGTACCATGAACTAGTTGGCAGGGCCTCGAAATGATCAACAAACTGAGATGTACAGAAAGTTAAACTTTATAGAAATTGTCGTTGTCTATTGTAAGTAGTTCCTATCAAACTAAAGCAGATAACTCAACATTGAAAATTGGTATTTAACTGAAAGTCACTGGACCATCACCTACGGGGCAGGGAGTCGAAATAATCGTCAAACTAATATGAAATGACAGTAATGCAACTTTGTAGAAAAAAAAATCATTGATCTATTACAAGTAGTTCCTATCAAACTTTCATATGCAGAAAACTTAACATTGAAAATTGCTAATTAATTCAAAGTCATTGGACCATGACCTAGGGGGCAGGACATCAAAATAGTTGTCAAACTGATATGTACTAACAGTAATGCAACTTATGGGAAAATATCTTTGATCTATCAGAAGTAGTTCCTATTAAACTAACTTAAGTAGAAAACTTAACATTGAAAATTGTTTATTAATTGAAAGTCGCTGGACCGTGACCTAGGGGGCAGGGCCTCACAATAATCGTCAAACTGATATGTACTGATAATAATGCAACTTCATACAAAATATCATTTATCTATCACAAGTAGTTCGGAAAAGCAATACCTATGTCTCGCCTTCCGCGAATTTCGTCGCAGTTGAGACAAAAACTAAGTTGAACAAAGACAGACAACGCCATGACCAAATGGAAAGACAAACAGCAGTCCATTAAAAAATCGGTAGATTGAGCAAACGAACCTCACCAAAACTTGATGTGAACAGAGTAAGGTCAACAGTTCCTGATCCACTTATGAAACCTTTCATGTTACTCTTGAGAGTGATACAATATATTACCAACCAATATTTTATGATGTCTTGTTATCATGTACGGATCATCTACTAAAACAGGATTATTTATTTTTCAAAAAAGGCTACGAAAATACCTGAAAGAAATCAAGCAGGTATGAATGTCGCGAGTAAAAGATCGGCAGCCAGTGGACAATACACAAATAAAACATCGCTATTTAGTGGATAAAACAGTATCTAAATACAAAAATAAATTTAATAAACGACATCTGTGTTTTTTTTTTGTTTTTTTTTTTTTTGTGATTCTGTTGAATATACTGGTTTTACTATATATAATATTGGCTCACAACTAATCAAAGGATAAGAGAGTCATGTTATTTGCTTTCATGAGTACTATAAATAGTACTTGAATCAATGGTTTGAAGGTTTTAATAAGTCATTTTTATTATAGCATAAATACTTCTTACATACAATTGTTAGTTAGAATTAACTTTATCTCTAGTTATATACTCAAAGAAAATAGACAAGAAAAAGAACATACCAACAGACATAGTATGTTCACACTTAAATGAAGAATATAAAACATACACATAATTATGTTATGAAAGTACATTTTTATTCATAAATTATATGTTAAACATAATGATAATAACTCATGATTTTTCCACTTATAAATAGTCATTCTTGAATACCGTACGGTGACCTATGATTGTTAACTTCTATGTCATTTGGTCTCTTATGGAGAGTTGTCTCATTGGCAATCATGCCACATCTTATTTTTATATTGTGCTGTATCGCCACAGAATCTTGACTAGGGTATAGAAATATGGTCATCTGGACTTCACCAATTAGGCGGTAAAACCCTTGTTACAGGAGAGTGCCCGTTTGGCTGTGCAGGATGTATTAATTCGAATCAACGTCCAGTCGATATAGGAAATAAAAACGTAGGTCGCCAATCTTTTATTGACGTATTGTCGGTGGATACTGTTGTTTTATCCTGTATTGTCCCCTAGATCACGGTATTTTTTCGGGTATTGATTTTTTGCTATTTTGATAACGATGTTCTATTCGTGTATTTTTTTCTGGGTACAGTTGTTTATTTCTTGTACTGTCCCCTAGATATACGGTTACCGATGTTTTATTCGTGTAATGAGCTTATACAAAATATGTTTGGAATTTCAAACGACAAAACCACAGGTGCAAAATACTATAAAGTATTTATTGTTAATATATAATTCGTGTCTAATTTTTACGTGGTGTTGTCCGTTTATTTTCGAATTATAAGTTTGAATGTCCCTTTGGTATCCTTCGCCTCTCTTTTAGTACAATATTATTTCAACCATAGTGCTTCTTAGTAGATTTCATACAGCAACAGAAAAACCAAATATCACGCTAAGACTGAAATAAATATATGCGCATCTAATTGAATTTGATTTCTACAAGGGGCATCACAAATCGTCTTTCAAACAGAACAGATGTTCCAACCATTTTTAGTACTAAAGTAACTGTGGAAATATTCCAGTCGAATCTCGCTAAACAAATTCCTATTGGCAAGAAACGTATGTACTCCTTGAGTATCTACATTATATTATCTCCTTAAAACATAAGACCAAAGAAGAAGGTAAAACCCATGAGACAGAAACATGAGAACCAATTAAAGAACCACCGAAAATGCAATCTACAGGTTACTTATTTTAATTTAAAATGCAATAAGACAATTATCGACAACACGCTTGTCAATTTTTGTTTATTCAAATATATGTATGATGTTTTTAAGCAATGCTTGTACGTTATAAGCCTCTTTCTATAGGCTAGTAATGATTGGTGCTTCGCTTCTAACACATAGGCCGTATCAAATCGTTCATGAACATTCATTTCCTTGTCAAAAGGCACAAACAATATGCTTGTCTCTTCGAATCTCTGCGAAATTTTGTTTAGCATCTTGTTAGCAATTCTCATAAATGGACTTCCTTTCTCATTGGCAAGAAAATAAGGAGATATAAAGTACCAGTTAATGTGCCAATGAAAAACAGCCAAAACATGAATCTGTCGAGAACTGTTCCTGCTTCTTGCCATTGATTCCGTAGATTTATTTCTCTGTCTTTTTCTTCTTCTCTATCTATCAGGTTTTGTAATGTTTGTAATACTAGTTCTTGAAATTTCTCAGTATTTTCCTGTGAAGTGTTGTATGGATTTGGCGGATTTGAGTTATTCACTTCGTTTTCACCTTTAACGAAAAGTATGCTATCACAGACTCGTGTAGTTCCGTTAATCATTGGCAATTTTCGGAAACTTCCATTTCCTGTATAAACTGTTTCAACTAAATGAGTCTGCGACGGTTTTGGTTGATATGGTATATGATATAGTTTCATACACATTAATTTTGACAGAAACGTCACAACCCTTTTAAAACAAATTGGAAGCGGCACTGGATCGTGCATTCCCTTCATATAAATATTTGACACAAGGACGGAAAATATTATAGAACAAGAAGTAAAGGACATGGCGGTGATCAGATAAACTCCTGGAAATAAAAGAAGAAATGTCATTTCATTTACCTTTTTAAATATTTCAAGAAATGCTGAGAGAAATTTGTAGTAAACAAGTTGCTGTCTCATTAAGGTTTATCTATCAATCTCCTTTATCAATAGGAATTAAATTTGTTTATGAATAAAAAGATATGTAGGCTAGGGTGAATATACGACATTGAAACATGCAAAACACAATTTAACTAAAAATGACCGTAGAGGACCTCATACTCGTGAACGTCAACGCTAGTGTAGTTTCTATGTCACATGTAAAGCTGTAAATCGTCCCTAGTAGATAAGATGTTTAAAACATGTTTGCCTATTTTTGTCTTGGTGATTTAATTCGACTTCTTACTAGTAGTTAACTACAAATTTATGACTGAATTGAATATGTTTATTTATTTTTAAGTGTACACATTTTATGTTTTAAACTAAATACGGTGCTTTACCTCTTGTTGGTTCATATATAACAGTTGTGACAGTATTATTTACTCTTACGATTATTAATAAAAGATTACATAGTGAACATACGCTAGTATATAGTTGTAATATAAAGCAATAGATTAAAGCCAATCTTATATGTATCTTTTATGTTTCCAACTGGACGTTAAGCAACCAACAATCAATCTATTATTTATACTCTGTATGTAAAGTGTACTTTTAAAGAAGACAGACCTATTTTTATTCTATTTTAAAACACCTACCAAGTAGTGGGACATAAAATGATGTGGCTGGAGTATTCTCAGCAATAAGTAACATAAACACTGAAAGTGAGAGCAATACTGTCAAACCAAGGGTTATCTTCTCTCCACTGTCTGGACGCAGCCAGAATCCAAGTAATGTCAAGGACGCTAACATGGCTGACGGAATAATCACATTGTACATATAGTACGTGGTCCTGCGACGGATATGGATATGAAAAGTAACATCAGGAAACGGTGTCGGACAACATGGATAGATAACAACGTTTCGAATAGCTTTTGTGTCAATAAGCTTCCATTCCCCATTTTCTACATAATTAGACAAATCTATATCCATAGATCTATTTGTAACATCAACCTGGAATCCATCATACAACCAGGAACCCATCTTCAACTTGCATATTTGGTCATCAAATGGAAAGTATGTTATATCCATTTGGCAAGTACTACGAAATTTCACTATAGGAGGCCAGAAAACGTTTCCCTCATGTCCGACCATTGCTAAAGATTCCATATATTTGTTTGTGTAGTCATTGGCACTGGAAGATAAAAACAAATAATACAGAAAGTAGTTCATATATAAAACAAATCGGTAAATTAGTAATTAAAGCGGACTTTAAATAGGATAATTAAAATTCACTCCAGACGGCAGTGACGTAGTCAGGTGGATACAAAAAAAAAAAGAAAAGAAAACAGAAAATTGTAAGGTTATTCATTAACTGCTTATTCCTAATGTAGAAAGCACTCGCGGACAAAAAGTTGAAGTCTTAAACGCTGAAAGACCGACCGATAAACACACTAAAAACTTCACCAAGACACGCACTCAATGAATATTAAATAAATATCTTTAAAATAAACAATATCGGTACTACAGCAACATTCTCAAACATTATTTTTGATTTTACCTAATTCGAGATTGCTCTGACGTCTGACGGAATTTTTAGGACTTGGTGGGTGACGTGGGACATTAGAGAGCAGTCCATATCGAAAACACGTGAATTGCCGACACAGAAATAGGGTGGCAAGTTTCTGTTTCTAAATAATAATAGATTCATTCAAAGTGTTAAAATTTTCTATATAAAACTTTTTTAACTGTCCATCACTAAGTCACCTGGGCTCTTCTCATCCGGTTGGAGACCCTATGGTAAAGAAGAGTTTCCATTTGCCTGTGCATGATTTTTTAATACGCAGCCACGTCCGATCGTCATAGGGGCGTTAAATGCTTCAGATACAGATAGAGAGAGTGCAGGGGCGGATCCAGCCATTTATAAAAGGGGGTTCCTAACCCAGGATAAAGGGGGGGGGGGGGGTTCAGCTATATGTCCCCACTCAAATGCATATATCGTCAAAAAAGGGGGTTCCAACCCCCGGAACCCCCACCCCCACCTAGATCCGCCACTGGAGTGTCAAGCCCCGTTAGTTTAAGAATACTTGAAACAACTCGTCGGGATCTCCATAGATGGTCTGTTGTCAGAAAATTTGCTATTCTATCTTCCATATCTTTTTCAGTGGCAGCCAGAATTTCCCTCCAATATTCTCAGTTGAACCAATTTTCAGAACCTATACCTGTTTTTAATTTGTTCACGTCTTACATATCCATGAAATACTTATCATTGGACGCTAAGCAAACAAAATTCCATCGATCAATCTGATTATACTTTCTATATCAGAATGTGTCATACATATATGTGTTTAGTAATTATCAGGATTTGGTTGACTGTAGTTGAATATCTGTGTCATATATGTTCACTGATGTGTTCCAATAGCCCGCAATCCAGTCCTCCTTTAAAACTATCCCCTAGTGCGACTTCTCATATGATTTGTAGATGACAAGACCATGACGACACCTACCAGTTGTTAAGCAGGAACTGTTTCCCTTCTGGCGCACCTGCTTTCATCCCGAAAGTTTTATAAGGGTACGTATTGCTTTTGCTTTTGTTTCCTGAGAAACTTTCCTCTGTTGGGGTTTTTTATTGTTATTTGCTGTTTACATATGTAAGTGTCGTGTATATTCTTTGTCTTGAATAACTGTGCTTATCCTGTCGTGTATAAGCTAAGGGTCAAAGAATGTATAAGTCCGATGGTAATAAATTTTGGAATCTATGAGAGTGAGACAGGAGACTACCAAACAGCTACGGTATAATGCCTTGTCGACCATGTTGGTTTACCTCTTTTCTGTGACGCCTTGTCAATTAAGTCGCAACAACTTTTTACCAATAAAATTCATTATTAATCAAAACTGTGATATAACATATTAAACCATTTAAGTTTCCATAACAGGGGCTATACAAGTATGCTTTACACGAAGTAATGTAATCTAAATTCTTTATTTCGAATGTTCACTCCGTTTAAATTTGATTTTAACATTATGAAAAAATGTGCTAACTAAGCTCAATCGCTAAAAACTTCAATATTTTCCTCGAAGGGACTGATTCTCAGAAAATATATTAATTCATACAAGCAAATACTACTCGGCACCACTGTGTTGTACTTTACTTAGTCTTTAACGATTTTAACAAGAACCTGGTACAGATTAGGTAACCGTCTTTAATTACGGATCATGCAACTTTTCATCGACATTTTGCAGCAGATGTTAGCTCATTTTTCTATACTAGTTGATTAGATAAGTGACTTAATAAAAACGAACAACTGTACCTGTTATAGAGTATGATGTCAGGTCTCCATAGTTTCGTACAAGGTATTCGGAGCAACTCTAGCCCGTTATAATCAGCTGGATCCCAAAGTAGCTTTTCATCTTTCCATTCCTATCATATTCAAAGGCGTATCAATCATAATCATAAAATTTACAAAGACTTCATTAAATATACATGTACTGTAAAAGTTAACAAGATCGAAGATTTGTGTTCATTCAATTTTTTTTTATCTGATAAAGGCAATTTTGAAAGAAAAAAAAATTTCGTGTAAGATTAATCATGTAAGATGATAACATTCTGTGCAAATTAGACGTCGGAGGCAAACTATACACCCTAGTACATTTAAAGTTTAACATTTAAACCAAAAGAAAACTGCAGCAGGTGTCTTTCCTTAGTATTTGGTATTCATTGGAACTGATATGATATGAACACGTGACAACAACATCATTACAATTTTTTTATACTTGGATATACAAGTATACATGGTATATATGAAAAGAATATCGGTTTTGTTTCTATTTTTTCACTTGACCGTTGCTAGAGGAACCTTGAGTAAGATCAAAACAACCTATATATATATATATATATATATATAAACAGTTTTATCACAAATCGGAGGAATAAATCTTAAACACAATACAATTAACACAACACAATTAGATTTGTTTGTACGAACTTTGCGATAAGCTGCAACAGTTTCATATCAGAAGCTGGATAACTGCAGGCGCCTGATGAAGCTAGTTTGTTTAGCAAAATATAGCGTGAATGTAAATGAAATACAACAAGTATTTTATAACACTCTTTAATCGTGGAATATTTATGTATTACTATTATATAAGTGGGACTTTTTGATTTTCATCAATAACCGCTACAGTTAAATGGACCAATAATCATCACGGATTCCCATTCAATTATGATAATAATACTGTGTTCCAAAAGCAAATACAGCTTATAGGATATATACAATGTTTGACAAATTATTTATACATGCACCATATCACATAAACAGACATATAATGAAATTTTAAATACATCTCTATCTATGCTACTAAAATGACGAGGTCCAATTTGTTAGCCGGCATGACGTAAAACGAAGAATCAAAGAATTCGACTTTATATATAACTGAAACTCACAAACTGTATAATATGTGACTGATATTTCTGACGTTTATTATTTCTGTGTTTGTTAACGCTATACAACTTGTAAATTGTATATTTATGCATACTATACCGATGAACTGTATTGTTCAAAGTAATAAAGAATTGAATTGAAAACTAATATAGGACAAAGGTGTTGATTAAAAATTACACCATTCTAGGCCCTTTTGTTTTCCACATAATTAATACATGTAAAACCAATAATTAACAAGTTCCGGGTCGAATCCGATACCGATACCATTAGTATATGTCACATGTAGTTTCCGGTTGTAGTAAGAAAACTAGGACGGGTTCAAACAGAGAGATGTGAAAGCAGAGAAAACTGTGCACCATATAATCAGCATGACTTTATCGTTGACAATACGAATACTAAAAATCCAGGCTAAAAGTAAGGCGTAGGTACTTTAATTCAGTCGCGGACCCGCGATGTCGCGAGTGTGTTCTATTTTTTTTTAAGATTAAATCACTCTTATATATAGTGAAGTAATAAATAATTACATTACATGTATGTTTCACGATAATCCGTTAGTTTGATTGGCTAACACCAATCGCGCGTCATTCAAAAATTAACCTTCATTTCAAAATGAATGTTACATTCGTGATGACACGTGCTTCAACAAAAAAGTGCACAGGTAATTAAAAGAAAAACTTGTTAAAACTTTTTTTTTATGGTCTTATCAGCATAAAAATGTAATTATAAGAAATGAATGCTTCTTTTTGTAATTTTATTGGGATGTAAAAGTGTTGAACGTGCACACATTTTTAGAATGAAACGCTTCCGCGCTTCATACAAAATGTGCTTCGGTCAACACTTCTACACCCCAATAAAATTACAAAAAGAAGCATTCATTTCTTAAGTAAAACGCAAAGTTTGACATACAGAAACGGTCCAAAATTAGCAGCAACATTTAAATCACGTAGTTTCTTAGCTAATTTTAAGTATTGCATTACATTGTACACTTTCTCGATGTACTGAAGCCTTTGCAGTGCATTTTTTGTCGATGTTTTATTGTACAATTTTGTATTACCCGGCTTAAGTTTTTAAAGTTATGTTGTTTGTTTTTGTTTTTACATCTGTCGTTGTCAGTTTTATAGTTCCTTTGTCTTGTGTCATTATCTTCAACAAACTCTCGTTGTCGTCGGAATGAGACTTATATCTGTATTGTATTTCTTCACGTTTTGCTGGTCCCTATATCTTGTTCAGAAAGACATTTAATTATCTTACTTTTCGTACTTAAATGTACATACCTGATCAAGCCATATGTTCAGAACTAATACTTGATTTTTTTCATCCTGTAAATAGATGTATCCAAATATATACAAATTTCGTGAAAAATAAGGTTTCAACTTTGATATGAAATAAATATAAAAAATATATATTTTAAAGAGCAATAAGTAAAATGCCAAGTGACTATGCATACCATTCAAAGTCAATGTTAAAACAAGTAATCCACATTCTTTATGTGCCTGTCCCAAGTCAGGAGCCTGTAGTTCAGTGGTTGTCGTTGGTTCATGTCTGTCATATTTGTTTTTCGTAAATTGTTTTGTTATAAATTAGGCCGTAAATTTTCTCAATTGAGTTGTTTAATACTTTTCATGTCGGGGCCTTTTATAGCCGACTATACGGTATTGGTTTTTTCTCATTGTTGAAGGCCGTACGGTTGCCTATAATTGCTTACATCCACTTCATTTGAACTTTGGTGGATAGTTGTCGCATTGGCAATCATACCACATCTCCTTACTTTTATAATCTACATGATTGTCAAACATCATTTGGTTTTAGTGTGATGTTGGTACTTATTTAAACTGCTGCAGCAATCTAATTTTGGTCTTTTCGAAGATATTCAGGAAGAGAGAAAGACACAACTTAAATGTTGTGAATTTTAACACATCAACTGATTATAAATGTATTATTTTTCTGCAGTTTGTTGTTTTCTTTTAGGATGACCTGTATATTTGACCTTCTTATTAACTGAAGATCTCTACTTACAACATCAAACAGCTGAGTTAATGTTATTCCCAGTCGTACAACAACCGGATGTGATGCATTGAATACAGGTCTGGTCTCGCTACTGTAATGTTTCATCAAAACAGATAATAATCTTTGTTCATCTGTCATGAATAATCTTTCTTCATCTGTCAAATTGTGTCCTTGGATAACTGGATATAAAAATACAATAAGTGTATGCATTGAGTTAACCAGTTTTGTGAACTTGTATTCGAAAATTCCATATTTTTGTTGCGTTATCTTTGAATGGATTGCTATTTATAAACGAGTGAACACATGTAAAACTTTTTACACATTAGATGGCAAATGAACGTCAATTATTTCAGAATTAAGATTTTTTTTAATCTGTTTGTCATCTGTAGAAATAAGAACATGTTCAGAACGAAAACAAAATATGGGACATTAGCTGTCATTTAGACAAAAAGATAAAATACGATTTTTTTTTATTCAACCATTTATAAAAGCAGAATAATGAAATAGTACTCGCTATTAGCAGTCAGTTAGGTTTAATTTGGTCAAAATAAGATCGAAAACATCGCAAATGTATTATTGACTTGCAAGTCAATAATTCAACCTCAGTTGAACCTGTATTCAAATAACCCCAACTTGACCTCTAGCTGAAGATGGGTTACGCATGCCCGAACCGTGTTCAGTTATTAAATGAAAAGAATGTCAACATTGAAAAGTGAAACAAAGGAGCCACCATAAAAAAAAAAC
Organism: Mytilus californianus; assembly: GCF_021869535.1. NCBI lineage: Eukaryota > Metazoa > Mollusca > Bivalvia > Mytilida > Mytilidae > Mytilus > Mytilus californianus. Next base: position 20,283,171 of record NW_026262679.1, on the reverse strand, counting down.
ATTTCTTTGACCGATTCGGCCAACAAGAAATCATTCATATCCAGATAAAACGATGTTTTACATTTTTTGAATCTATGACATGATATCATTAAAAGACCTGGAAAAAACTCCACGTGCTTCTCGATCTATTTATATTTATATGTTTATGTTTATATCGGGTCGAATGATTATCGGCAGTCTTCCGGGGTTATCTCGGTGGTTAATTAGATGGCTTCTAGTCTAAAATACACACGAAATGCTACGAGTCCATGCATTGTTAATTGTTTCTTTTGGATTTTTTTGTAATTTGGATTTACGTTTCAGTATGTTATGAATCAGATATGAGAATTTAAGTCAAATCGGTGATCATGAATTTGACAGCTAATGCCCCTTTAATAAACACTAGATAAAATTAAAAATCACAATGATAAAAACAAAGCATGAGAACAACACTGTTATTGTTGATCTTTTTGTCTTTTGTCAATGGGGTTATCTTTCTGTCAGTTTTTCTTTTTATTTATTTTCTTTGATGGGACAATTTGTATTTTCGGTCACCGGGTTTTCCTATTTATTTCCAACGTTTGTTTCTGTCATAAGCCCTCGGCCTAAGTCAGTTAAATAATGGCAATCGCTGTTTTGAGAATATTAATTGTTTGTCCCTGTCTTTTCCTTCTCCTTAAGGTGTTTGGTTAATAGAAGCTGTTTTTAAGATGGAAAAAAAAATGTTTGTAGCATTATCAAACTTCTGGAGTTGCTAGATGTAAGAGGTTGATGGGTTTAGAGAAACTTGAGGGATACTGGACCGTTATTTCGAAACTTTGTGTAACTGTGGGGATGATTAACATTTATTAAAGAGCTTAGTGTAACTTAAGGGATGCTGGAACATCTTTCTGGCGTCTATTTTATTTTTATATTTTGGATGTATCATAAATATTTTTACAATTATTTATTGTGTAAAAGTTTCTATTTTAATTTTGAATAGAAAGAATATTAAGAAAAGAATAATTGTATAAGGATTTCATTTTTGAGGGGGGCAAGTAATTACGTCATCCCTGCTTTTTACTAGACCGATACGCTGGGCTGGATTTTTTTACGTGCAAGTTCACAAGGTAACCGTCAACAAGAAGACATGTCATCCTACCTGGACACATTATTCTGACTCAGATCCGATTCTTATCCCTAAATTGAGCGTGCTTAGTTGAGAGGCGGAAATTGTAAATTTCCTAGTCTTAGTTTTACACTTGCTGGGTATCGAACCCACGACCTCAAGGCGACGAGCAATCTACCTCAGTTGGTGACCAAACTGGCTAATGAATCAAAATTTAATGAAAATTATTTTTGTGAACACTCTGCTTAATGTATTGGAAGGATTATTAAGTAAACTGAAACTAGATCCGCTTAAATAAAAAGCCTACGATGAAAATGCGTTCAACTGTGAAAAGTGGCGAAGAATAACATCCAAAACGGCTTTAAGCAATTTGTTTGTTACAGTACATCTAATTACCTAATTGAATTTGAATAATGATATATAAAAACTTACCTGAATGAACTAAACTCTGAAGTAATAACAGCAGAAAAACTATAGAAAAGGCTTCGTCACATCTCATTTTCTACAGACATAATACTCCAAATGTATATATCTTGTTAGATTCTTCTTTCTGAAATAGAAACACAGTTTAATTATCATTAGGAGTTATCAATTAACCTCTGATAAGGGGATATATTCTTAAGCAGCATTAAGTTCATGTAGCTATAACCTTTCAGTAGTAATTACATGGTTCATTGAGCGTTACACGGCAGGTTACATTCTACTATTTGATAATAGCAACAACACATCCTACTATTGCTGAGATAAGTCTTTCGTTTATTCAAGATCAGTTAAAGAGTTTACCTTCATGTGTACAAACGAATTTTTCAGGGTGTTCGGTTTTTTTTATAAATGTAAAGATTTTTTTAACTCATTTTTTAGTTTTGCTTTGGGAGAGAAAAACGTGGTAAGATAATTATTTTTCTTGTTTAGATTTTCAACTGACTTCGGAAAGAACAATGTGGTACAATGATAACTAATTTCGCTTAGATTTCGATCTAATTTTCGGCTTCACTTCGGGAAAGAAAAACGTGGTAAAAGAAGAGTAATTTGGGGTGCTTAAGATCTCAACAAGTTGAATTACAAACTTATATCTGTTTCATGCAAGAAATCATGCGGCAAATCATATTATAAACCACAGAGTGGCAAATTTAGTGAATTTTGTGATTCTTGTTGACGTTAACCATACATGCATGCTTATAATAAAAGGTTTGGTCAGAAAAAGAAGTATGAAACACATAACGATAAATATAATAACAAAATCCAGACTTAAGCCAAGTAAGTATTAGAATTTAAACCTAGAGTTGGTAAAATATATAAACTGCGGATGTTTAAAAGACTTTACCGGATAAATCATGTCACTGCTGAATTATTAATCAAGTTTTTGTAATGTCAATCATAATCAAATACATAGATTAACAAATAATACGTAATTACTTCATCTGCTTAAATGCCTTTATACCTGAATGGTAGCATGATGATTATTCCATAAATTTTAAAGCCTATCTGAAAAACAAGGTCCCCATTGCGAACCTAAGTTTACAACTGAACCCTTTAGGAAATATATATTAACGCATTCTTCGTTGAAACCACTTCACAGACTTACTGGAATTTTCATCTAATACATTATCGAAATACTATATATAATAATGAATCTTGTAAAGTTTGTGAATTTAATACTAATCTGAAGACCGTCAACACAGAACACAGTTTACCATTGTGGAAATACGTATACTGTGAAAAATACACGCTCATTGGAGCCTCACGTTATAACATTTTTTTGCTTTTTAAATCAAAATCGTGAGTAATAAGAGTCGAGAATTGTTTAGGCTTAACCTGTTGCTCAATTCATTTAATGTTTGTAAATAGACTACTGAAAGTGAAATATAAAGAGTCAATTTCCCTTTTATTTTCTTATTTTTCTTTTTAATTCTTTTGTAATTAGTTCGACAGAGAATTAAGTGAAATTCGATATCGCACATCTCTGACATCTCTCTCATCTGGTAAACGTCTGGTTCTGTAAAACGTGCAACGTATCTATATTATTTCTGGAGACAAAAGATTTACAGACAAATACAATAATAAATATTTATGTACACCTTGATATGAAATACCCTTGCATTATTCATTCATATCTAAATATAATAAATGCTTTTGATCACACGAGCCTTGATCCGGATATATTGAAAAGCAATAATTATTAATTTACATGATGTATATGATAAAAGTTGAAATGATAAAGAAATCAAACCGCTGTTTGCAGATAGTACATGGAATTTATTTGTCCAGATAGTATCTAGAATTCTTTTTTTTTGTTTTTGTAAACAATAATATTATTTGATGATAATATCGGTAAATTCTAATTTTTTAATGCGATCTTCACTTCGAGTCCGGTATATTTCACATCACAAGTGTTAATTCATATATCATTTAGATATGCTGAAATCATATAATGTCAATCTATTGTATGTTATGTGGTCTGTTTTATATGATGTTGCATAATATCTTAGAGTCATTGATTAAATCAACACAGGAATGCACTTTTAATTTTTCATTATTCAAAATGCAACATATTGTTTTTGCAGTAATTTCTGATATTCATCTTTCTTAGGACATAAAGTGCATGCATGACTCATCAGTGGCGCTCATATCAAAAAAGTTAAAAAGGCCCAATCAAGTACGACGTCAAAGAACATTGAGGACCAAAAGTCTGACAGGTTTTGCCAAATACAGGTTGTGTAATCTGTTCTTGGGAAACAGTTAATTTATATCTTGTAATAAGAAATCAGGTTAATTGCAAAGAAACACTAACCCGAGAACACAGTTATTTCGTAGTGCATTTCTTTTAGACAATACATTTGAATTAAAATAAAATCGCAGGAAAAAGATTTTTACAGTTAGTGTACTACTTTGGGACAAATAATAGCAAATTTATAGAAACTCTACCAGCTCTAACTCAAAATATGGACAATTCTGTGTTAAGGGGGACTATAATTCAGTTTGGCAGCTTTAGACATTCGAATTTTTGACCTTTTTTAACTGGATCAAATCACTACTTTACCTGAAAATTCATAATCCAATTTTTTAACATGAAATTTCATCCCCCTACTTGACATTGTATGCATAAAATATAAAAAAATGAATTTGGAAGGTGTATGAAAAAATTTTGCAAGTTATAAACTGTTCACACTAGGGACTATCAAATATATCTATATATATTCCAAATGAGCTGGCAGGAACAGACAACATTTGCCATATCGATACCTGGCCAATGATTGGATTATGACACCTGCATTTTTGACAAAGATGAATATATATATATATAGGCATATCATAGTTTGTATGACTCGAAAGTGGTCCTTCCTCATTTTAATTTTTTCACAAATATATATCTTATTATCTTTTAACTTTTTGAACACCAGATTTCAATAAACAACTGTCCCTATTAACTTTGATGTTTATCTAAAATTGTGATGCATTTTATTAGTTCCTTTATATCAAAGGTTTATCCAGAAAAATTCTTCGAACTCCGCATGAATATAACTTTGATGCAATAAATGTTCAAATGTGTTATATTCACAAATACTAAAGTTGAAGACTTACGTATTGGTTTAGTGAAGCTTTATTCTTTTAAAGTACGCCTTATTAAAGGTACTGAACCTTTTTTGAAAGAATTTCACAGTTCTAGGGGTGTTCATGTGTTAATTTATTACGATTGATTAATCCTTCGTAAATAGCTTTTAAACTCCTTTGAGGGCTGCTGTAATGCGAGTTTAATATTACAAATCAATGTTCGACCTGAATTATGAGGTAACAACGTACGATAATTTTGTTCTTATAGTCCTTATTTTATGTTTACTTCAAACATTCTCTGTGTGATCTCTCAATAATGATCACTTAAAGACATGATATTTACTTCACATATACATCAGCATTTAAATTAAATAAACCTGTTGACCAATTCGAAAACAATAAGGAAACATAGATCATTATGTCGTCTTATACACCTGGTGGTTTATTACATTTAAGCCATTTAATGCCTGATACAAATGTAATAGCAAATATTTCATATATATTTTAAAAACATAATGTCTTACAAACTAATGTTATAAAACCATTGGAGGCGTGAACACATTACACTCCCTTAGGCCAAGTTTACCTTATGTGGCGAAAACATTACACTCCCTTAGGCCAAGTTCGCCTAATGTGGCGAACACGTTACACTCCCTTAGACCAAGTTCATCTCATATTGTGAACACGTTACACTACCTTGGGCTAAGTTCACCTCATGTGGTGAACACGGTACACTCCCTTAGGCCAAGTTCACCTCATGTGGCGAACACGTTAAACTCCCTTAAGCCAAGTTCACCTTAAGTAACGAACACGTTACACTCCCTTAGGCCAAGCTTTTATGAGGCGAACACGTGACACTTCCTTAGACCAAGTTCATCTCAAGTGGTGAACACGTTACACTCCCTTGGGCCAAGTTCATCTCATGTGTCGAATACGTAACACTCCCTTATGCCAAGTTCACCTCATGTGGCGAACACGTGGTGAACACGTAACACTCCTACATGCCAAGTTCACCTTACGTGGCGAACAAGTTACACTCTCTTAGGCCAAGTTAATCTTATGTGGCGAACACGTTACACTCCCTTTGGCCAAGTTCACCTTAGGTGGCGAACACGTTACACTCCCTTAGGCCAAATTTACCTCATGTGGCGAACACGTTACACTCTCTTATGGCAAGCTCATCTTATGTGGGGAACACGTTACACTCCCTTTGGCCAAGTTCACCTTATGTGGCGAACACGTTACACTCCCTTGGGCCAAGTTCACCTCGTGTGGCGAACACGTTATACTCCCTTAGGCCAAGTTCATCTCATGTAGCGAACACGTAACACTCCCTTAGGTCAAGTTAATCTCATATGGCGAACACGTTACACTCCCTTAGACCAAGTTCACCTCATGTGGCGAACACGTTACACTCTCTTAGGCCAAGTTCACCTTGTGTAGCGAACTCTTTACACTCCCTTATCCCAAGTTCACTTTATATGGCGAACACGTTACACTCCCTTAGGCCGAACTTATCGTTTTCTGTATAATTGATTATCTGTGTCAGCATCATTTCATTATCCCCCCAACCTCAAACTACTTGCAACAGAAGAATACATTTTTTGTGTCAGGAAAAGTATAAGTATTCACCAGGAAAAAATCCCCATGAAATGAATGCAGATATCTAAAATTATAACGGAAAGAAATTATTTATATTCTTTAAGGATGTGTTTTGGATAAGGGAGATAACTTTCTTAAAAAACTGCTTGAAATTTGGCAACAACCGACATCAAAATGAAGAATACTGTTTTCCATGTACACAATCTGTTGCCAAAATTAATGTTTAATATAAATATAGGTTTAAATCAATAATGTTAACCGAGTTTTTAAACTTTACATCTGATCAAGTAATTAAAATGTTGAAAAAAGGCCTGATTTAATTGGTCAATTAGTATTCTCCAGCAGACGAGTTCATTGTGCATAGGATATAAAGGTTATTCCGCATACGTGAACAAATAGTTACGTGTACCTCTAGGTACGTGAACAAATAGTTCACGCGTAATTCTAGGGTACGTGAACAAAGTGTTACGTGTACCTCTAGGATACGTGAACAAAGTGTAACGTGTATCTCTAGTGTACGTGAACGACCTGTTACACGTACCTCTAGCGTACGTGTAACAAAATGAATTATGATCCGAACGGCCCTTCATAAAATTCACCTTATGTGGCGAACACGTTACACTCCCTTAGGCCAAGTTCACCTCATGTGGCGAACACGTTACACTCCCTTAGGCCAAGCTAACCTCGTGTGGCGAACACGTTACACTCCCTTAGGCCAAGTTCACTTTATGTGGCGAACACGTTAAACTCCCTATGGCCAATTTCACCTAATGTGGCGAACACGTTAAACTCCCTAAGGCCAAGTTCACCTCATGTGGCGAACACGTTACACTCCCTTGGACCAAGTTCACCTTATGTGGATTTTGCTTGTTTGTGTCCTTTTACGTTCTAAAGCTTATCACGTGCTCAAGTATTTATACATCCTTCAAGTTGGCTTTCAGTTTGTTTTGGTTTGAGCAATGCTGGTGGAAATAAATCCAGAAAAGCGCTTCAGACGCATCAAACTTTTCGATTTACACAACGACTCAACAATGAAAATGTATAAGGAATCAGAGAAATGAAGAATTGGCAATATAAAACTAACACGGAAGAGTATATTAAGGTAAGTTTGGCTTCTGATTCTGAAGTAGTAACTTTTAGTCTATAATTCAGATGTTGCCATACCTCTAAGTGTTGTTTATTTAGTGTAAACAATATTTTATTTTGAATTATACAAATAACAATATAAATTCACAAGTCCTTTTAGTAATCTCGTCTCCTTGTTGTTTATATGACAAGCATCTTACATTTGTAACCTATATTGTCTATCTTAATGTATAAAAATAACTACATGTATTTGTACAATAAACGTTTTTTTTTATCTTTGTTTTCAATAATTCGATGTCACTACACCTTGAAGAACATTAACCTTCAATTGCTATTTCAAGAGTCTATTTATACTAATTGCACCAGTAACATACATGAATCATATTAATTAATCTTATTTTCATATTATACAGGTTCTAAATGTCAGCCTCTGTCGGTATCATCTATAGTAATTTTTTTTTTGTATAGCTCTCTGTTTTTAGAAGATAAGTCTTGTGTAATTTTATAACTTAAAATATAAATAGCATTGTTCAATATGAACGCACGATACTGATTTCCGTGTACTCGACGCACTATTTCTCTAGGATAATCTTCATCAGGTACGCTCGATAATCTGTTTCTCTCGGATAATTTCCATCGGGTGCGCTCAAGACTAAAATTTAAGGAAGGTCCAAATATAGCATGTTAGAGAGCATAATAACCAGAAGGGTCAATTATCAGGATGGCAAGATTGTGCAAGTTAAACTTTGTCTGATATGTTTGTTTTAAATCAACTTTACTCCTGTGAGGTTTTAGCACAGTTTAGTGTGCATAAGATTCTGATCTGGTAACACTATATGCATTATCGATATATCAGTCAATTCGATTTTATTATTAACGCGTTCTTTAAAAGTTTTTGCTAATTAAATGCCTGAAGTATTTCAACCTGTTATACTAGTTTCAACGCGATCAGTCATTTGTTAAATCAGATATGTAACGATAAAAGCATTTCAATAAATGTTACAAGAGACCATAGTTAAATCTAACAAACCATGGTATGTTAAGCCAACTGTTGCTTTTTTATGCTGTGTTTTATGAAAAAAACTATTCAGATCAAGATTAAATACAGAATTAAATGATAGAAATGAATCAAATCATACTTTCATAGAAATTTCCAATGCCATTGTTTTTTTAATTGTATTCCACAGAATTAAATGATAAAAAAAGGAACCAAATGATGCTTTCGTAGAAATTTGTCAAGCTGTTATTGAATAGTTGAATTCCAAATGTCCCACATTGCGATACATAAATGAACATATAGATGATCTTATATGCTACATCACTTAAGTCACAACAATAGAACCACTGTGAACAAAGCAAAGTCGGCATGATTCAGTGTTGAGTAAAACCCAGCTTCGTTAATGCATATGAAATTTGTATCTATCAGGCAAAAACACCTCATTAAATAACCATCTAGAATAAATATTCAATATTTCCAAATACTTGTTTTGGAAAATTGGTTTTGTTAGTTTTATGACAAAACAGCTTCTTGTTACAAGGTTCTCATTATAGAAACATGAAATTGAATTGATAAATAACGATAATTGAGATATGTTTAAAATCATTTATCTCGTCATTTTTACTACGGAAAATATGAATTGTAATGGATAAAATAGAGAATGGAAATGGGGAATGTGTCAAAGAGACAACAACCCGACCAAAGAGAAAAAAACACAGCCGAAGGCCACCAATGGGTCTTCAACACAGTGAGAAAATCCCGCACCCGGAGGCGGACTTCAGCTGGCCCCTGAACAAAAATGTGTACTAGTTCCGTGAAAATGGACGTCATACTAAACTCCTAAACATATAAATGAACTGAAATTAAAAAACATACAAGACTAACAAAGGCCAGAGGCTCCTAACTTAGGACAGGCGCAAAAATGCGGCGGGGTTAAACATGTTTAGTGATATCTCAACCCTCCCCCTATACCTCTAGCCAATGTAGATTAAACAAACACACAGCAATACGTACAGTAAAACTTAGTTTAAAAGAAGTCCGAGTCCGATGTCAGAATAGGTAACAAAAGAAACGAAGCAAAATGACAATGATATATAAATTAACAAACGTAACAAAAGGATGTAAAGAAAGACAATATTTCTAAGATATACAAGGAAATCAACTTTTAAAAATATGTCAAAAGAGCGACTCAATTATTGCTGTCCTTCATCCAGATATTAGCCGGATGGATTTGCTCGATGAACAAGTACATGCATCATTCAAATATATGCAGATAGATTTCAAAATAGAAACTGTCATTTGACAGCAGAGGACTGGATTAAACATGAACTATGTCTAAAATATAAAGATTAAAGAAGTAACACTACCATCCTTTGCATAGTTGAGTTACCCATTAAAATCTGTGTTTATATAAGTATTAAAAATATTATTGTTATAAGTATTAAACATATTATTGTTATATGAAAATTATATATGCTTTTAACGGTATAGATCTTCATCATTGTACATGGTTTTATTTCTTTGATCTACATAATTTAAATATTTCACTCTTTTTTAACGCTATATTTCAATGTATTATTATTAAATTAATTTTAAATGAATATACATATTATAAATTTCACCATAAAAAAAGTAGATAGAAATAAAACACTCAAATATACTTACGAATTAGTTAGGAGAATTCATCTGAAGTCAAATTATCCTCTTTCAATATATAATGATGGTAAAATTACTAGATAGGTAATGCATTGTGTATTCACTACGACTGTTTCCTTTTTAGTTAATTAAGTAATAATCTCGTCGGTCATGTCATTATAAACTGTAATGTTTTTAACACATTTAAATCAATTTGTTGTAAGAATTGATTATTTACTTTGGTCATTAGTTTGGTAACAGCTGAAAAATGATTTTCTTACTGTGATTCAAACTTTTTATACGAAGCATCGAAACTGTTCATATGATCTGAAAATAACTAATCATTGCTCAATAAATAAACAACATATTTAAACTGACAAATAGGATAGGAAAATAACCCATATAATAACAGTATCATTCTTAGCTATGGAAAAACATGTCTTGTAAATTAGGGACAATTTAATATTTTGTTCACTATTCAGTTGCAATGATAATTGCTGCTGTTTCGTTAATGTTACATACATATTTTGTATTGGTCTGTACTCTCGTCAGATGGTAATTACTATTACATATTGGTATTGTATACCATTAGATGATGAGGTTAAACGCTGACACCAAAATTTGACGTTTTTAATTAAAAACGTGAATATCAAGACACTATCTGAACCCTCTCATTGCATATAAAGACTTGTTTACGATTAAAGGTATAGACCAAATAAGTTAGCCGTATCTCAATTGTTTTTCTAGAGTTTGGGGGGGGGGGGGGAATTTATGTTGTTGTTTTTTTTTATTTTGCATATGTTTGTTTGGGTTTTTTTTTTTTGGGGGGGGGGGTAATCGTATTGGACAAGTGTTAATGTGTGGAGTTTATCCCAGTGCTGAAAGATTAGATGATTGCTTCCTTGTCATGTGACCTTGACAGGAGTGCGGCTGATACATTGTAAAATACACCAAATTTTCCTTTTTATAAAAATTATGATAAATCTAACGAACTTGAACAATTATTTAATAGAAATAAAAGTATTTGATGTATCAATTCATGACCCCCAACCCATTACATAAAAAACAAAGGAATAGCGTTTTTGCTGTTCTTCATCCTAAAGTCTGTAATATCTTCACAAGTGGTACTTATAAGATAATTGTAGGTAGATCGAGGTAAACATGCTATCTTTAAACATTCCATACTGGTTTTATAACATCGGTTGAATTGCAATGAAGTATATCGTCTTCTTGTTGTTTCCTAAGACGGAATGAAAAAAATAAAAATGATATATCAGCTGGAATTAAATACTCTCACGGGGAATGTTAAACTATAAACACGGAAGACAGTTGCATACTTATCTATATAAACGTACATGTATATTACCGATTTCATGACACAATTCAAGTTTTTCTGGAGTTTAAAGCGAAAAATATTTAAAGTTTCTAAAGAGTTGGTTTAACTTTGAATACATTAGTAACAAATGAAGAAAATATTTACGTTTACTTCATAGCTGCTATTATCTAAACGTTTCTCAGGGTGGCTTTCTGTATATTTGACATCTTGTCGATACTTATATGTTGGTCTCGGATGAATATTTGTCTCATTGTCAATCATACCACATCACTTAAATTAGTATTTAAACAAAATGTTGTATTTTATATAATTTATTTCCTAATTTGACATCATTTTTGTAGCATCCTTTGTCTGTTATAGGCTGTAATTTGTTTAGATATGACACCCTGCATCTGTGTTATTTAATGCACAGATGTAACTCTATTGATCGACATAAAACGAAGAGTTCTACTCAGACCGCAGCTAGGAGCCGTTCTGAATCTGTGATTAGATTCGAAAATTTGATTTAAGAACTCTGTAACTCTTAGATGACGATAAATGATAAAAGCATTTTTCTTGATGATTTTTTTTTATTTGGCAAGTGAGTTTTGGGATTTGATATCATGAAAGACTACACAACACCTCAACTTTATTAAACATAAATCATGATATTGAGGTGTATTTTAATGCTTATCTTCAAATAAAGTCATCAAGTATATACGGTGCCATAAAACGAGTGCTTTACATCCGTAGATTTAACCATTCCTGTCAACAGATGACTAAGCTGTCATCCAGTTTTATAGATACAAACATCTGAAGACAACTGACATATTCATTTTTTTCTTTGAAAAAAGCTCTTATTCAATATACACATATTTACTCCTCAAAAATAGTTGAATCATTACCTTCTTGATTACTGTTAAGAAGGTTCAAGCTAGTGACATCCATCAGTCGGAAACTCGTAGTTATCGTGGCCAATATATCATTATCGACAGTCATAAAAAGACAGTTTGTCAAAGGGATGGATCTTATTTTCTGCTGAAACTTGCAGGTCTTTTGGTGCTTAATTATTGAAAAAAGCAAGGATAAAAAGTTCCTGATACAATCTAATTAGTTGTTTAATTTAGAATGCTGATTTTTTTGTGACTCCGGTAAGATTAGCGTAAACTATTTGGCAGAACAATCCCTGTAAAACTTTCAAGTACAAGTCCGTCAGGAAATCTTTGAAAATTCATTACTCATAGTGCACCGTATAAAAAAACCCAAAACTATCTACTGCAGCTAGAGTCGAAAATGTTAAATTAAATTTTAAAGACGACCATTTATAAAAAAAACTTTGAATTCAGAGTATTGAAAATGAATGCCACGCATCCCATTTATTTATGTCAACACGACTGTCTTATATATGCACTCTGCCAACATGCACAAAATATTGGCTATTGATTAGAGTCTTAAGTCATACTCAACAGAAATTTCTTCAATTAAATTTTGTCGTTCATTATTATTATTATTATTATTTTTGAAACTATAAAAAAATGTATTAAATAATTTATTTACAAATTTGTAATTTTTCAAATAAGTGTTGGAGTGAAATTATTTTTACACTCAATATTCCTATTACTTTTTTTACACAACAAACACCATTTTCGAGAAAAAGAATTATAATTAGAGTTTTAGAACAGCTTTCATCACTCACAAGGCATTCATACAACCACATCATATTATTAAAAATCGTTTAGAACTGTCAAATTTCAAAAAAGATTATGGTGCTGTGGCAGTTGAAAGTTTTAAGATGCCTGACCTTGATAATCTACCGGGATAGACTTGTTTTAGAAATGTATAAATTACTTGTACAGATACAATTTAGTCCAAGATTATTCTGTCCCATTTAAAACCCGACAGTTACGTTTATAAATTTATTTTTAGAGACCTTTAACTTAACACTGGACATGGCAAATATTCACTCGTTTGAGGCCGACAGTTTTTACAGAACACACATTGCCATGTCAACAAAACGAGATTTGATTTGTCTTCAGTCTGAATAATTCATTTCAAATGGATTAGTAAACATTTACAAAAAGGTCAATTGAAAAATGTTAACACAATTTAAATCGTATTACAAACTCTACATCGATATGATGTGTCTTTCATTGTAAATACTCTCTTTGCAATATATTCATTTATATACAAAATAGAAAAAGCTAGAAAATTTAAGAAATGGAGACCTCCCGGACTTTAGGCAGGTGGAAAAGCAATATGAATTTATATAATTCAAATGTGTATCAAACATTGATTACAAGCCATTAAGACGAATGTCGGTTATCGGTCTTTACCCATTTGATTGATGTGTTATAATATACTTCTACAATAACTTTCTTATTGAACTAAATTAACCTTTTGAAAAAAGTAAAATAACAAAAATACCGAACTCCAAGGAAATTTAAAACAGAAAGTCCCTTATCAAATGGCAAAAGACTTATTTACAAATATCCTTTGTTAGCATCTTCTGCTTATAAAAGGTTTAGAGGCCAAAGCACTGTGTCAACGTTTTATAAAAGGTGTAGAGGCTAAAGCACTGTTAGCAAGGAGGTCATAACACTTTGTGTCAACGTTTTATAATGAATGTATCGGTCTCTTGTCATTCTGAGGTCACGTCAGTTATCGAACAGGGATGGATACCAAATGTATTTAGATAACTTGGAAAATGTTAATAATCAGGGGCTCTTTTCACAAAAATATCTTACGACACACATTGATTGCAAGTTATACTGAAATGTTCATGACTTCAAGCGTATTTTTTCTATTAATTTTTTTGTGAAATTGATCGCAGTGAATTTATTGTCTCCATTGATAAAATGTTTTGAGCAATACAACCCTTCTGTGTGTTTTGGTCAATAATTTAGACACAAAATTACAAAGTGCATTAGTTTCATTGGTATTTTATCACTGTTGACAGAATGCAAAGGTTGCCTCTCGTTCAATTATTTCTGCTTTGATTGCCGAATCGTCATTTAAGTTGATAATGGTTGACTGATTCCTTTTGCGTAATGTCCAGTGGCAAATAGTTCACGCATATACTGGACGAGTAGCTGATAATATTTACACTATGTGCTTTTGTCAATTTCTGTTTTGGTAATTCACTACAGATTGATAAAATCTATGGATATTAAATGACCATGAAGTCAAAACATAAATAACAATACAATACTGTAAATAGTTATCAAATACTCCGATATATATTGTTTAGAAAAGGTACAAGCTTTTCTTCCTATATTCTGTTTTTCAACACCACAAAGTTGTTCAACAATGTACAGAGCAACAACTAAAACGCATAATATATTTGTAAATATAGTTTTCTTTCATTTTCCTTTTTTACTTTATTTTGTTGTTAGAAATCTATTATTTGTCTTTTAACATATATAAAATATTATTTCGAGAAATTAGAGTTTTCGCTAAAAAAAAATTTGGACTAATAAAATCGGAGATTTAACATATTTCACACTGAATGTTCTATATAAGATAACTCGTAAACAGATTATAAGACATTTTTCAATATTTTTTTTTCATTTTGGGGTTAATAACATTTTTATTCATCTATTTAAAATGTCTTTCTAAGAATGAAAGTACTCTTTTTATAAATTTGAACATATGCATTTAAATGGTGAATTAAACAATCACCAATTGTTTATGGGGTTGTTCTTCAATCGTTTATCATGGTTCGTTGTAAATAACTTGTCGCCACAAAAAGATTTTTTTTTTATTATGTGTAATGTTATAACAATTAAAAAAAAGATTGAAAAATAAAGCTATTATCTTTATGATACTTCAGATGATTCAGATACTTCGAATGACTGTGTAATGTATAAACGGCGGAATAAAATATTAAATTAAAATAATATTTTTTCAGACTACAGCCTCAGTTCAAATAAACATTGAGTACATATTGATGGGAACAAGTTCATCATTTCAAAAACAACAAAATAAAACAAAATGCATGCTCTGTTTTCTTACTGGATTGATGAGATTTGAACATCGGTTTCCTCTAGTTCTATCATCTTTCTAATTATCTTTATTTATTTATCTCTTTTAAACAGAAATCAATTACGCAACCTGTTTATAATAGAATATGCCCGAAATATCTTCCACATATGTACCACAAATGTTCACAAATGAAATACGTAATGTGTCGGACATGATAACAACAATTATATATATATATATATATATATTCTGATAAAATAACCATTATATAATAAAGATGTTTCTAGTACTATTTGGGGGATTGTATTCTTTTCCCAAACCTTTCTGGAACTTAGCATTGTACGGAATTTCAAATTGTAATACATTTTGGAGTAGTTACCCTATTACTAAATTATAAAACAATATTAAATATGAACAAGTTAAAAGACATAACCATACAAAGCCTTAAATAACCTGTCAAAATGTCTCATAGTATATGTCTAGTTATAAATGCACATATGTCTAGTTATAAATGCACATATGTACGCAGACTATAGGACCAAAACGATATGTAACTTTAATTTTCAGTCTTTAGTAAAAGTATTTGTTTCTTTTGAGGTAGCTGTCTTTTGAAGCTATTGTCGTATGATATGTTTCTTTCTAAATATAAGTACACTTTGGTTTTTTCCGTGTAAGATATGAAAAGATTCAGATTTAATTTACAATGTCTTCTATTCATCGTTAGAAAATTGAAAAAAGGAGATAAATGGTCTTCCAATTATTTTTTTAATCAGATAGTTCTCCAGGGATGTTACATACAAAAGTGTCTGGTAAAATTCAATGGTGCATCCTGTCTGGCTCTAAGCAGATAAGCGATAGCTATTACAACAGATCCTAAAATATCTTTAAAAAAAGAAGCAGAAACAGAGAGGCAATGTTTCTAATCTTAAGGAACGCCTTCGAGTGTACAACGAGTTTATTACTAGAATAATTGACTTACAATTAAAGTACCATAGTTAAATATTGTTTAATACGAGTACCAAGTATCCAGTGTCGTTATTTAATTCGTTCTTACACATGCAGAGTGACTTTAATAGCTTGTGGATAAAAATATATGTCATAGTTATTTAAGGAACACCTCTACGGTTTACTGCACTGTGAAAAACCTTTAGGTAAACTCTAAACTATAATCGCACGGTTATAATCAAATGTCTATGACTAGTGAGTATTATTACTCGTGCGAAATATTGTGACAAGAGCCACTGGACCATACTAAGGTATACAGTCTTAGGCCTGCTTGACGATCACGCGGTAAATGTATATCGACCTCAGGACCTCCATTTTTTTACTGAATAAAACCAACTACTTGCTTTGACTATTTGGTAATGCAGCAGTTGGGACAAGAGGAAACAAGAAACGCTTTTGTCTGGGGCACTTGTTTCTGATATATAACTGATTTCCTAGTGCTTTAAGCTTTCTACTGTTGTGTATCATCCCAAAATAGGTGATGGGGGCACTTGTTGATATCGGCTGTTGTTTTATACATATTTCACTTGTATTGCCTTTTAAACTGATGAACTTGTTTACATGTTTACTGTTCTGAGCTCATGCATAAATTGCCTGTTGTTAACATGTATCTGTCTGCATAGACTTTTGCTAAATACATGCATATGAGATGTGGTATGATTGCCATTGAGACAACTGTCCAAGATGTGTTTAATACATTCATATGTCTGTATTGTCTGTTTTTTAGTTTATAATGTTATTGTTTGCATGTCTGTATTGCCAACAGTTTTATGGTTGCACAGTAGACTAGTATATGATATAGTTTTCTCTTATACGTTAGCTTGGTTCTACGTTGTGTTATTAATTTTCGACATTTTGATTACACAACTTACATAGTCGATTTGTTACTCTTTCGCTACATAGCTGTATTCATTATTCGCCTCAAGATCAAAAGGGGAGGTGATTCGCTCTCTGGTTTTGCAATCATCTTATGTAAGACATTTTCTAACGGTAAAAACAACGAAAGTTAATGTAGGTAGACGTACGCAGAAAAATGTAAACAGTTGGGATGCTAGTTAATACAATAAGAGAGAAGTTCAGTCACAATGTTTAAGCGATCAGTTTTTTCATTGTTGGTATGTTACTTATCACAGTTAATGAGAAATGTTTAATTAGTTTAACACTTATTGTAGAAATAAATAAACTATAGATAATTGAAATATCTTAACCAGCGACGAACAGATATAAACATACAACTACGAAAACAGAAATTGCGACGAAAGTAAAAATTGCATTCGATATTTAAGGAAGCGTTGGGTTAAAAAAATATGACAGATGTTTTCATACTTTGAAAATAAAACATTATTACATTACATCGTTCTTTTATTTAAAATATAAAGAAAGTTATAATAGGTTATCAAGTTTGTTTTCAAGCTATTATAAGTTTTGAAATATTTACACATTTTGTCATTTCATTGAATTGGACCATCTTCAATTAAAACATGAACACATAACAAATTATTAAAAGAAACCACTGCAAAACAACAAAAAACTACAGTGATACCTGACTGAGGCTAAACTGTTATGCTATCACCTCTGGTATGTACCAACCTTGATTGTAATAGAAACATGTTTAAGTTCAACTGAATGTGTTACAATTTTATATATGTAGATCAACAGATTGTTTAAGTCTTCTGTGTATATTTATTTTATATTTTGATATCATTATGAATATAGCACATGTCAAGAAATTGCTCAGAGGTAAACTGAAGAAACACTTTCTATAAAGAAAATGCAAGTGTTTCTGAATTATCAATCTTCGTCGATAGATATTGAATTAATGAACAATACGCGGAAAAATTACACGTGTAGTTGATTAAGTAAGTGGCAATGCTATACTTTACTGAAGTACTTATTTCTCCTCATTTTCTTTGACTACCTGAGATTTTCAATTCATTTTGTTTTATTTTAAAAATATGTCATAATACCATGTACTGTATAGAAGTATCATTTGATAAATACCATGTACTCCGCAATGATCACGATTGATTTATTTATTATATTTGATGAATTATCAGTTTATAAATATTGTAACTCATACTTTGCTTATCCTTTTGGTTTTGCTCCATCAAACACTTTTTCATTCTCATTGGCTTCTAGACTAATCTTTCTAGTCGGTGTTCACCGGTAGGGGACTTAAACGACTGGGCACTTCGGGTGTACAGAACTCTGTTTATATCATATACATCGTCGACCTAAGGTTTAGAAAGGGAATGTATTGTATTTGATCAAGCAATGTCTTGTTTGTGAACTTCTCGTTTTAGACGAACAAAGGTTTCATAAGGAGCGTCGCGTTATAGACGAACCTAGGTTTCGTAAGGAGCATCTCGTTATAAAAGACCTATGTTTTTTTTAAGGATCGTCTTGTCAAAGACGAAACAAAGGTTACTTACACGAATATGCATACTAATGTTTCATGCAATGCATGAAACATACTAAACGTATTTAAACCATCTCTATATAATGAAACATAAGACATACAATGTAGGTCATCATAGCATTCTTGATTATAATTTTAAACCGTATTTAACTACAAATAAAAAAGTCTCTACATTTGTTACATATATGTTAACTTAAAAATGCAGCTGGTACTGTAAAACATAAAATATACAAGTAAGCCATCAGGGCCAGGTATTAGCTTGACATGTGAATCCATGTCAACCATTGAAGTATGTGTGTTGACGTCTAGCATGGTTTCATCGTATTGTCGAGTTGCTGTTCATTCCGTGTATCCTTTTATTTGTATCAACGGCTTCACACGGCTAAATAAAGTCATATACTGTGAGGTAAAATATCTAGATCAAATTCTATAATTTTTCATAATTTCAAAATATGTCTTTCTTCTTTTAAAATTGAGATTTAAACCATTGATCCCATTAATGAAATATGACTTGAAGTATTGGGTAACGTAATAATCATATACACATAGCTTATCAACACCCATACAACAATACAGGTTTGAAATTCCTTACTGCAAATTTAGAAGTCAGATGTAAACATGTGTGTTTCAAATTACAATTATTGGCTTATCTCTTATCTATATCTCAGTCATATTTTTTTTAATAAATGTGTTTCTCAACTGTAAATACTAACCAGTGCTTTTGAAGTTTTATTAATGAAATCTTTAAATTGAGTAGAAAAATTACCATCTATAACTATGAACGAATGGTGCATCATCTTATGTCGATAATACTATTGTCGCAGTTATCGAAAATTAAGAAAGTGATATAGTCTACAAATGCTGGATTGTTTTATAAAAACTATATTCAGACTAATCCGGATAAATTTCAGGCGTTGACAATTGCCCAAGCTCATGATGTGCAGTTTTTTTTTTTTTTCAATTGTAATAAAACTTTACCATTAGCTTTGTCCTTTGATTTTAGTTTTTATTCAAGAATTCAAAAAATAAAACACCGCGAAAACTGCATTGTCATGCAAAAGAACAAACATACTAAAGTTATACCAGAAACATTCCTTTTTTTTTAATGACAAAGCGATGGCCCTATCCTTTACAGAATATAAATATTAGGAATAAGGTAATGGTTGCATGTGACTAAAACAGTAGCATGTGAGTATGCACATGACGAAAAGATAAGAAGATCCCAATAGAGGAGATAAAAATATAAGTCGCAGAAAAACGGACAACACCATGGCCAAACAAAAAAGACGAAAACACAAACAGTCCACAAAACACTGCACAAAAATTAAGATTGAGCAATACTACTTACTTCTTCTCATATTTCTCTTTTTACTGTTAACAGCCTTATAATGACCATATATATTTGTTAAAAGATTAATTTATAAAACGATCTACTTTTGATATTCTTAATTCGATTAACATCAATAACTTTTGACATTTATCTTGTGGTTACAGTTTGTAAGTCCTTAATTCAACACAACTATATATTAACACCATTACGAGTTATGGGACTAAGTATTGAGACTTTAATAAAATATTGAATCTTTGAATCTCATTGATTTCTATAATCTGTTTATTTTATGACATCTGTCAGTTGGAATTGAAACGTTAATCTGCTTATAAGTAATTGGATCAATCAAATTTGCGTTAATCCATTTTGCATGTCTGACCTTTAAATCTATTTAATACACTGCAGGTTTTGAAAGTACATTTCTTAAGCAAAATTTACGTAATAGCAAAAACATGAACGTGGCATACCGATTTCAGCCGAATTATTATTAGTCCTAGAAACAAACGAAGAAAAACGACATTGAAAACATACATAATCACGTAAACTCCAAACGATCATCACTCAATTCTTTGTCAAATGAAATTAAATAATAAGTTGTTGCTGGTTTTATCAGCACGTTAGTATTTGGACTGTCTGATATTTTGGCCTCCAGCTTCACTGAAGAGACATTAATGGTCGAAATGTAGTAAATTTTGTTACCGTTAATGGTATAAAAGGTACCTCTATTGGTTGACTGTTAATCCCCGAGGATAACACCGCCCAAGTAGCATGACATCAAAATACGGATATCGTGTTATTCAAATTTGCTGTTATAAAATTTCGAAATCATTTTAAATTATGGATTACGTTTCTACCTCATGAATAGCTATGATTTTTTGTCTGGTTTTGGTTTTACCTTTCAGTCTTATCAGCTCTTGTATTAGGTGTTGGAAATTTAAATATGTTTACCTCGAGTATCACCGAAGAGGCAATATTTAACGAAATGCATATCTAGTGCAATACAATGTTATTTTAGAAAAAGTAAAAAAATCCGTGTGTGGCCTATTTAGAAGGGCTAATGCCAACATATTTAGGTCCGTCCTCAACACCACAAGATGTGGTCTGTCTCGAAGTTCTAACTTGTAGTTTAAACCATGATTTAAAATGATTCGAGAGAAGGAAATTCCAATAGACTTCATAAAAAAAACAATGGTAATTCAACCTGATTCGAACTAGCAAAGAGTAGAAAACGTTACATAGATACAATTAACTGCCACAAATGTGTACACAGTGAATGTATAGTCCACTTCACTTCACTAGTTTCATGTGCTTGCAACAAAAAAATAACTGGAGAAGGTGTCCATGTGACACACTGATGCCCCGCTTGAATATATATAACGTTATAAAGAGAAAAACTCAAGAACGGCAAAAGTTGGTTGAGGCAAACTAAAGTTTGAGAACAGAAACTAATTTTGGGGACGGACGAACGTACCGACGGACGTGCAGACGGAAAAGGGTAACAAAGATTAAGGATTTCTATATAACTACATTCTGTGATTCCAATTAATTGTATTTGTTTCTATCACACCCGCGCTTGTGTAGGCAACTTCTAGTAAAGATCAATATGAATATGACCTCGCAAAAGAAGCCGTCTTTTCATTGTCATCAAATGTCGGCTATGAGATACAAGCGTCGGATTGTATTCTACATAGCATGACTTTTGTACTTATAAGTTAAAAATGAATTATTGCTCGAAATCACTATTGATAACTCTTTGTCGTGTTTTTAGCAAACAGACGATATGGTTTCGAAAATATCTTCTCAAATTGGTTTTATGTGTCGTTTAATATCATTATCTATACCAATAGATCGCTAAATAGTTTACTATAAGGTTATTTCATACCAAATTCAACGAACTCTGATATGGACAAAACTACATTATATATAAAGCATGAATCAAGGATTATTTCTTATCACGAAGGATGGCTGTTTTTTCATCGTAAAATAGAATATAACAAG
The DNA here is from genome assembly GCF_021869535.1 of Mytilus californianus. Lineage (NCBI taxonomy): Eukaryota > Metazoa > Mollusca > Bivalvia > Mytilida > Mytilidae > Mytilus > Mytilus californianus. The sequence continues at coordinate 20,261,164 of NW_026262679.1, read as the reverse complement.
TCTATTCTATTGGTAGAGTTTTTTTAAAATAACATTGCACCACCATATTTATTTATCTACTATAGGTGCTGATTTTACCGAAACTACGAAAATGCTTACATGAGGGAGGAACTGTGTTATCTTTACCATTCTGTCTAAAAATTGTGGAAAATAAAGATACTTCAAAATAAATAGAAAGAGAATATCTAATGAATAAGCGAGTGAATAACTTATATTATTTTACTGACTATAGATAATGTAAATTTGTATACTGTACATCATTTTATTGAAATAAATACGTACTTACATTCTTACTTACTTATTTAACAAGAAAAACACAAAGAAAAGCGCATCAAAATAAAGGCACATACCTTTAAAGGTTAAAACATTAACTTAAGTGCAAGTCTTTGTAAGAATCAGGCAATTTAGAAAAAAATCAAAACATGGCCGAAAAAAACCCATTGACCTTACCATCCTACTTTGAAGTTACCCTCATCCTGATTTAGAAATGGTAGGTCTTTCGTTTCTGCGTGTCTGGTAATTCAAGAAATCTCTAGATAACTTTTGGTTAGAATGATAACACATTACGGAGTTAGCTCCCCTTAATTTTTAATTTCTAGTGCATTTCAACCAAATTATATCTTGAATTACCAGAACAGGAAAAGGAAACGAATGTTATAATCGTGCATCATTCTACAATTTGAACATAAATTAATATCAACTTCAGTGGGTTTTTGTTTGTTATGTTTTCACCCCTGCCTGATTCTTAGGCAGATTGGCACTTAATACAAATGTTTTGGACGTGTTCATTAAACTTCTTTCAAAAAAATCAAATTATGTACTATACCTAAAATAATACTGCAAGTAATGTTTTCCAAAAACAATCAGCATTAACAGTTCATTCTTAACCAGACGATCATTGTACGTCATACGTTATACAACATTCATAACTAATATATATCGCGGTTGATCTACTTAATGTCAATAATGACTTATGAAACAATAGAAATTTAATCGCAGTTTTATTTGGTGCATATTGCACAAAAGGTTAACAACGATATATCAATATATCTAATGAATAAGCGAGTGAATAACTTATATTATTTTACTGACTATAGATAATGTAAATTTGTATACTGTACATCATTTTATTGAAATAAATACGTACTTACATTCTTACTTACTTATTTAACAAGAAAAACACAAAAAAAAGCGCATCAAAATAAAGGCACATACCTTTAAAGGTTAAAACATTAACTTAAGTGCAAGTCTTTGTAAGAATCAGGCAATTTAGAAAAAAATCAAAACATGGCCGAAAAAAACCCATTGACCTTACCATCCTACTTTGAAGTTACCCTCATCCTGAGTTAGAAATGGTAGGTCTTTCGTTTCTACGTGTCTGGTAATTCAAGAAATCTCTAGATAACTTTTGGTTAGAATGATAACACATTACGGAGTTAGCTCCCCTTAATTTTTAATTTCTAGTGCATTTCAACCAAATTATATCTTGAATTACCAGAACAGGAAAAGGAAACGAATGTTATAATCGTGCACCATTCTACAATTTGAACATAAATTAATATCAACTTCAGTGGGTTTTTGTTTGTTATGTTTTCACCCCTGCCTGATTCTTAGACAGATTGGCACTTAATACAAATGTTTTGGACGTGTTCATTAAACTTCTTTCAAAAAAATCAAATTATGTACTATACCTAAAATAATACTGCAAGTAATGTTTTCCAAAAACAATCAGCATTAACAGTTCATTCTTAACCAGACGATCATTGTACGTCATACGTTATACAACATTCATAACTAATATATATCGCGGTTGATCTACTTAATGTCAATAATGACTTATGAAACAATAGAAATTTAATCGCAGTTTTATTTGGTGCATATTGCACAAAAGGTTAACAACGATATTACATCTTACCTGCATGTTTATAGACATTAATTATTAAATTGCACACCATGTATTCTAAAGAATTAATTAAAAGGTTATATTATCAAGAAGATCAAAGATACTGAACAGGAACCGTCTTGTTTTGGTGTCACCAAGTCAAAACCTTTTTGTTCTGCGTACCTGTCTGTCAACCGCCACGAATAAGTCCCATCGCAGACTGTCATGTAAACTTTTGACCAGAACAAGCAAGATTATAAGTCAGACAGTACAATAAGTACGATTCAGACAAATACCATGTGTCACCAAAAATAGAAAATTTTATACATTTTTGTTTAAAAAATTAGAGACTAGTTTTTATCTGTTTTTAATATTGTCATTAATAACCGATTCATATGCAATGATATTTTTGTTTGCTTGAAAATTATAGTTTTAAATATCGTTATTTTACTTATTGTTTCCATCAACAAATATAGTATGTAGATGAGTAAATGACACTTGAATCATAGAAAATCCTAAATAACTGGAAATAAAAGTTTATTAAAATCTGTCATATAATATTCTTAGCATATTTTCGTTATTATTAACTCAATTTCCCCAAATTTGATGCAGAGTTATTGATGTATAAGTTGCTTGTCACAGTTAATGGGACTTACAGCAGTAGTCTTGGTTAACATATAAATAGACCAGACACATGCTAGAAGTTTCCGGACACTAACTACCAACAGATCACTGTTTTAAGACAGTCCTGACGTCAGTCTATGCATGGACTTCTAGCGCTGACGTTCTCGATCTACATGCTTGTAGTCATAAAGAAGAACAGGTCCAGCAGTCAGTTCAAGCATGAACTTAAAGTTGGTGTCCTATCCTTATTCAGAAGTTCAAGCATGAACTCAGATCTTCCGATTGATATAATTCCCAGGCTTGGGAATTAATCAATCACGACTATTCAATGACTGTGACAACAACAGAGACGGCTAAACGTCAAAAGATGTTTATTTTATTGTGTGTATATCATTTATAATATGTATCTTAGTTTTAATTATATCTTAATAAATATATATTCTATGTTTTGTTGTGTATAAAGTATTCTTTAGATGATTACAAGACACAGAACAAAAGTTGTTGATTAAATGAGTGTTGTTTGTAGAAAGTCCAGCGCCAAACAGTTCTTAAAGTGTTAAAAGTTCAACAAACTGAAAATAAATCTAACTGAATGGTAAGTTTTGCAAAACGGTTCCAATGGAAAGAAGAACGGGAATTCGAACTGTTATAAAAAAAGGTGCATGGAGGTAGATTGGATAGGAACAGAGATTTAGTCTTGCAACAGGTCGCCTTAAATTTATAATTGATAGCGTCCTTGCTAAAATGGTACAAACATTAAAAGATCTAGTTTTCAGTGTTTACAGGGGAGGTAATATTTTGTCACTAGATTTCCCACTGAGTGTATGTCCATTAGAAAAGTCATATTATTAAGCATTAATGGCTACTTTGTCTTAAATTCAAATAAAGTGGCAGTCATTTCATGTCAAAACTATATCTTTTCTGACTTGTGCTGAAATTTTGAACATACTTGTAATTGTATATAAGGGCACACTGGTTCCCGGAAGTTTGTTAGTACAACACAGGTACATCTAATCTGAACAATAGGGCAAATGTGCCCTCCTATTATAATTTCATTTTTTTTTATTATTCAAAAGAAACTTTTGAACAAGGGTTTTACAGAAATTGCAAGTCCTTAAGCTTTCATTTGATACCAAAATTACCCAAATATTTTAAGTATTGACAAAGTAACAGCCAGGCGTAGGAACTATTTTGTTAAGAATATGTACTACTTTCTTGTATGTTCTTTCTGACCGGGCCCGAATTAGTGGTTCTATACCTTGTCAACAGTAGTTGTAGTTAGTACTCAAATTATCTTAGTTATTATCGAGCAATATCAAATATATATAGGAATATTGTCAGAAAAACAGAAGATCCAATAAACATCAATTATACCCAATGATTGATGGTATTATGTTCTCTGCTGTAACAATTAAATTTTTATTGAATGTTTTGATTGTTTCACCTGTTCTAGGATAAAATCCGAATGTCAGCAATATGTTACTGAGAGAATTCCGAATGTCACTGGTTTATCAAAGTTCTACTAATGATGTCAGATGTTGGAACTCATCATTCAAAATTGAAGTTTTTGTGGAATTAAGTAAAATTTAAACAAAGGCTGTTCCACATTTATAAGATATAACCACAATGTAATTAAGTTGTATAACTGATAAAATAGAAAGTTAAAAAAAAAGAGCGATAGCGAAAGTTTAGGCAGAGTTATTCTCTTTTTTCACCTGTTGTTGTACATCAAAACAATCAGGGAGACACCTTGCAATTATGAACAATTATATTATCAGTAATTTTCCATTTTTTTCATTTTTCTGTATTCAAGAGTATCGCTATACCTCTCACATTTATAAAACGTTAACCATTAACTCTCATACATATCACATATACGCATTTTAACTATAGTATATCATTGAACATAGCTTTGAACATAGCTTTGAATTATCTTAGGCATTTTATTAAAATAAATTTAAATGAATTTTTGTAGCAGTTACATTGCTTATTGAAATAGAATAAGCGGTATGATTCCTATAATTGTTTATTGAAACAATAACATCCATATAGATTATACACATTTCAAGAAATTCATAAACACGGAGCAGATAAGTATTCAAAATAATCATAAGCGCGACATAATTCTAATATTTGTTTGTCTTCTTCCCAAATGGCCACGATATTTTCAGTCTTTCTTCGACATATGTGTTTTGTTTGTCTTTCTTTCCTTTCAAAGTTTACTATAATATTAAGGCAAACTGTTGAAGTGGGTAAAATTTGATATATATATATATATATAAACAAGTCTAGATTGAAAGCAACGTTCAAACCTATGATTGCGTTGGATAAAAACCGCAATTTTTATACATGTGCATGCAAAACAAATTTCTTGGTAGAGGGGTCTAAATACAGCACAAACAACATTTTCCAAAAGACCAAATGAGTGAAAAAGTATATTTTAACAAAACGCATTTGACTAGCAGGTCGAACAACTGATGTTCTTAAACCCTGCTGACTGCCATTGGTGATTGCCAAATAAACGGATCACAAGATGTAACAAAATAGATCTTATTATTAATTTATTACCAAACAGAAAACAATAAACGTGCGGAAAAGATGGTATACCGCAAACATATGGTGCAAAAATTTGTACACCATATCCGGATTTCGACAATTAATATCTCTTCAGTGATGTTAGGAATCGAAACGGTATTTGGAAGGCCATATAATTTACCTCAATTTAGGATAGACTCTTGAATTTTGAAAGAGTCAAAATAGGATGAACGGATCATATAAACCCGAAGGCAAATATAATACAAGCCCAAACGAAAAAATATAAACAAGTCTAGATTGAAAACAACGTTCAAACCTATGATTGCGTTGGATAAAAACCGCAATTTTTATACATGTGCATGCAAAATAATTTCTTGGTAGAGGGGTCTAAATACAGCACAAACAACATTTTCCAAAAGACCAAATGAGTGAAAAAGTATATTTTAACAAAACGCATTTGACTAGCAGGTCGAACATCTGATGTTCTTAAACCCTGCTGACTGCCATTGGCGATTGCCAAATAAACGGATCACAAGATGTAACAAAATAGATCTTATTATTAATTTATATATAAATATATATATATCGATATTAGAGGTGGCTTTTTTCTTCAAAAAGACATTTGTATATCAAAGTTCTTCATCATGGCCGAAAATAAGATAAAACTAATCTATTTGGCTTGACATATGCAGTGCTGAACTGGTTATTTTAGGTTTGTGTGTCACAATATAAGTTAGATATAATCAAAGAATATCAAGTGGTTTAAATATTACCTTTGATCACGCTTAAAATATATAATTTATTACATACATCTATGCTTCCCTTAACAGAATATTTTCGTGTTCTTTTGAACACATATTTTTACAGTTAATTAAAAGGGCTGAAGTCTTGCAGAATCTTAAGTTGTAAGGTGTATGGAAATGATCTTTAAGTTTAACTTCTATTATGGTTTTCTGTTATTTTAATAATACCATCAAATCTTTTTCATTGTAATGTGGAAATTTACGAAATATTCTAACACGTTGGTGCTATAAATATCAAAATGATTTTTTTCTTAAACTACTAAGCTTATTATGTGCTCTACTGAATATGAAGGTAATATACCAAAGTAAGTTTTGATATCGTAAGTCCATGAGATAAACCATGAATGAGCTCCACACGGTATGAACCCCTATTGGAGATACAACATAAAAGCATAACAGTGATTACATTATCAAAAGCGGTCCGTAAGGAGTGAAATCCTAATAGATTCAACATATAACACAAGACTGAATACAATCATTATCACGAGAGCTTTAAACGAAATGAGACCCCAGTAGATACAAAATGACGTATGTAAGTGAAAACAATAATTATCACGGGAGCTCGAAACGGAATGAGACCCAAGTATATAGACATATAACATAAGAGTGAGAGCAATTATTATCACGGGGGCTCTTAACGAAATGAGACCCCAGTAGATACAACATAAAGCATAAAAGTGAAGAAAACAATAGTTATCACGGGAACTACAAACGAAATGAGACCAAATTAGATACAACATGATAATACATTAAACATTTAGTAGCCCAGGAGCTCTAAAAGGGACAATTGTATAAAGGTATGTTATAAATCATACTACCGAGCTGATGAAACCATCGGGAACAGATAGTTCACCAACAGCGGTATCGACCATACTACCGAGCTGATGAAACCATTTGGAACCGATAGTCCATCAACAGCAGTATCGACCATACTACCGAGCTGATGAAACCATCGGGAACAGATAGTCCATCAACAGCGGTATCGACCCAGTCCTGTATAAAATGAAAACAACACAACGGTTCAACAAAATGGTAAAACATTTAAAGTTGTTGCGGAAGTCGCCGCGTTTGCAATTTCATAATTACATGTCGACCCAAATGGCCGTGAAGAGAAGGGTAACAGCGGTGCAGTATTGTGATCAGTTGGCTGCGGATCAGGGATCGGGTAAAAGCAAATAAAAATTAAAATTTTCTTTCAAAATCTCTTTGTATTATAAATGCGTAAACCAAGGTGGAATGAAATTAATAGGATGTAACATAATGTGCTATACTAATATCAGAGAGAGAGAGAGAAAAAGACGAATAACTCTGATTTTACAAAAAATCAAAAAAAGGAAGGATTGCAAAGGTTATTTTAGTCTGCTGTGAAAATTAATTTTTTTCTGAATATTTGCAAAAAATAAGATAACGAAAATAGATGTTACCGGAAAAGGATATATTTTCTTTGTGGGTTTGAAGTATTAATCATTTATACAAGTTTTTAAAGATAAACAGTCAGAAGATACCAATAAAATAAAAGATATCAATTTTACTGCACCAGATGCGCATTTCGACAATTAATGTCTCTTCAGTGCTGCTCGAGGCCAAAATATTTGAAAACCCAAAACCTAATACAAACGTTGAAGAGTTGATCTACCAAAAGGACTTGGAGTATAGCCTAAACCGGACAAGGAATCAGAGCTTTGCATGAGGGAGATATATTCCTTAATTTAAAATGATTTGTAAAATTTTATAACAGTAAATTTCAGTCAAAACAATATCCATATTTTCATGCCAGTACCGAAGTACTGGCTACTGGGCTAGTGGCACCCTCGGGGACTAACAGTCCACTAAAAGAAGTATCGACCCAGTGATAGTAATAATATAAACGGTACCAATTTTACAAAAGGGACAATCAAAATCTGTAAGTCGGAAAAAACCCGACAAAACCGTTTTAAAAGGAACATAATAAAAAACACTACATAAAAACCTAAAGATTGAACAACACGAACCCAATAAAAGTCGGTGATCTCTGTCAGTACTGCAGAAAGGTAGCAGATCCTGACGAATTGGGGATAATTTAAATCATAGAATTAGCCTATGAATTTCTGTGATTTATATGAATTTTTTTTTTGTTGTATATATACGATCTTGGTGGTTGGTTTTGAAGGTTTTCATATATTTTTAAAGAAAAAAATACCTAATCAAAGATACTAGGCTTTTAATTTTGTACGCTAGACAAGTGATTTTTTGGAACAAAACTGGTCAAAGTTGGTTGAAATGTTCCTACATTGCTTTCAATGTTCGACTATTGATAGCTTGATATCGACTTAATAACAAACAACAGATCTAAGATTGCGATCCTAATGTCAGTTTCTGTCTAAGTTGTTTGAAACATCCAAATTCGAGTATATACTTATTTTGAATGACATTACTGGAAATCATTCCATGTAAGTTTCATTTTGAAAATTATCACGTTAACAAATATCGACAATGCAAAATTTTGTCAATCGTGTCTTATTAAATGTATTGAATATTCATCTAGCATATTATCAGTATAAATATCTTTATTTACATTTTTGTATAAACAAAAGACAATTGATTATCTCATGAAATTACCTATCAATTAAAAAAAAGATTGATAAAAAGTCATGCCTTATCTGATTGTATATCCATTTAAGTGCAACTTTACACTATCAGTTTGTGCTAAATCATCCCTCAAAGTAACCGAAACGTTTCTGGTGATACTGAACAACATTCATATTGAGAAGTTGTAACTGATCATGCAACCAACTGTTTGTCATTTAATTAACAGACTTTATTGTGAAGGCACTAAGCATAGTTTTGTGGACTTTAATTTATAAGAGAAACAAGTTAACAATCTTAGCAGTATTTTCTATTTTAAATAATATATTTGTTTTTTCTACACTTATTATGTATTATACATTAACTTTATTAAATGAATTTATATCTATATATTATACACCAAAAGCATGTATAAACATAGTTCACGCAAAGTACTATTTTTCCGCTGGAGTTTGTCCGTGATGTTATAGGGTGGCTTATGGTTATTTAACATATATTCAGGAGAGAGGCGAAAGATACCAAAGGGACTTTCAAACTCAAAAGTTGAAAATAAACTGACAACGCCATGGCAAAAAAGAAAAAGATCAACAGACAAATAACAGTACATAAAACACAACATAGAAAACTAAAGACTGAGCAACACGAACAAAAACTGGGGGTAATCCCAGGTGCTCCAGGAGGGAAAAGGACTCCGAGGTTCAAATCTTATTAAGAAAAAAATAGTTTTCTTAAATTAATTAGCTAAAATTATAAAAAAAACAACTGGCTTTTAGCACCTGATTAGTAAATAGTAAAATAACAAAAATACCGAACTTCAAGGAAAATTCAAATCGGAAAGTCCATTATAAAACGGTAAACTCAAAAACTCAAACACATCAAACGAATAGAAAACAACTGTCATATTCCTTATGTAGAAAAGGGTTGATTTAACCTAGTTTTATAGCTAGCTAAACCTCTCATTTGTATGACAGTCGCATAAAATTCCATTATATTGACAACAGTGTGTGAACAAAACACACATACATAATAGGTAAAAATGTCAAAAATAGGGGTACAGCAGTCAACATTGTGTTATAATCTTAATCACTATAAAAAAAACAAATATGTCAACAAAGAAAAACAAAATGGCATATAGACATAGCACATAAGCAAAAATGAACGACAAGAATACAAAAAAATGACCACAGCACAACAACACATTGGCGGGATGCATAAGTACCGAGCCACACCAAAAGGATATTACCAAAAATGGACTAAACAGTAAAGGTTAATAATTTACAAAGACAGATAAAAGAACACTTTAACACGTAATTAAGATGATAAACAACTTCAGTATCTAGAATCTATACTTCAAGACCATCATGTATTATTTGTGAAGTTGATACGGAATATTTATCAACAAGGTCTTGGTATCTTGATGAACTTTTTTAGAAAAAGGAGACGAGACGTTCTTTGACATAACCCTGGTTCATCAACTTTCTGCTCAGACACTGGTGGCGTTTTATAAAGTCTGGGTAGCAGCTGCAAGCTCTTGAATACCGAATGAGTTGTGAAATATATATCCCATATGCAGGTGAAGTTGGTATATTGCTACTAGGTTGGTAAACTGAAATATTATTCAATGTTCTCTTTGTTTTGTGTCTGCTTGGTGGTAGGATTTTGGTAGTTTGATGTCAAAAACAGACATAAAAATATTTCAAAAAATCTTTTGAACATAAACAAATTGATTTTTTAAGTTGACTTTGAACTTACGTCAGTATACACTGATCTGCAGATTGATCGATGTTTTTAACAAGAATAAGTTAGATTTTAATAATTGTCAAATTCAATGTATATATGCTCAGTATATTATGAGCGTGTTTTTATTTTTTGTGTATGTCTTAAAACTATGGGGAGATAATAAATTATCAACATTAAAAAAAAAGTCGAACTGCCCGACATCAGCAAATAATCCTGTATGAAGCTAAAACAGTTGATTTTTTTATTATTATTCTAAACAGTTGGATTAAAACTTTTCAGCTCACAAATAATAAGAGATACCCGTTTTGCTAATATGCATAGCTTATAATTGTTGCGGAATCTGCTTGAGACTCTGTAAATGCAATAAATGCAATGGACACATATTCCTTAGATGTCAGAAATAAACTATTGAGGTCAACTTAGCAAAAATGGATAATACCTTTCATTCTAACGAAAAAAATATACTAGAACGTCATGTATCTGTCTGAAAATATTTTTAACATTGACAGCAAGGCATCTAATATTTGAAGCAGTTTAATACCAATTTATTGTTCAAATGTAGTATGTACTAGAGAAAAAAATAAAGTGATAAAGAACAACAAATGCAAAATCAAACTATATAAATGAGACCAATCGATTTTTATTCAGCACAGGTTTTCTATAAATACAGGGACCAAACTCGGAGTTATCGTTTACTATTGAAAATTAACTCAAGATGAACGCTTGCGGCCAAAGATCAAGTCACGTGGACATGTTTGAGTAAACAAAGAATGATCCGGAATAATTAGATACTGCTGAAACTTGTGACTAACAAATTATTTGGAATCTTGTTGATGGTAACAAACTGCACTTCAAGCTTATAAATCCTAATGTTGATGGTAACAAACTGCACTTCAAGCTTATAAATCCTAATATTGATGGTAACAAACTGCACTTCAAGCTTATAAATTCTAATGTTGATGGTAACAAACTGCACTTCAAGCTTATAAATCCTAACGTTGATGGTGACAAACTGAACTTCAAGCTTATAAATCCTAATGTTGATGGTAACAAACTGCACTTCAAGCTTATAAATCCTAAGTTTTGAGTTTTGCTAAATTGACCTTATTTTATAAATATCTTGGGGTCTGAATTGAACTTTTGCAGGAATGGCCCATTTTTCTGACGTTGTAAAAAATTTTATATTTAAAAAGTATCTTTTAAAAGAGTTGTGCGAAAATATGAGACACCATTGAGAGTAAATGACTCATATTGTTTACCTATATTCAATCACAAATGGATCCTTTTTAATTTAAAAAGATATTTAGTAGAAGAATCCGTAACCAGAGTATATAAAGTGAAAAACAACTAGATTGCTCCATCAGTGGATGTTCCAATTATATCATGAGGTTGGCTGGGTACACATTCTACCATGAACATCTTTTAGATATATACAGAAGGTAACGAGAACTCGTACATTATTGGGAGAACTCCTGATAGAGACAACTTCTATGAGTAGCTATTATTTGAGAACCAAATGTATCAAAACTCGTAAACAAATTTCATTTGACAAAGAGATGATTCAAGGTAAAATCAAAACAAACATATCCGTGTTGAAGGCCGTACTTTGACCTATAATTGTTTACTAGTACTTTTTCACATTGTGACTTGGATGGATAGTTGTCTCATAGGCACTCATATCACATATTCTTATCTATATATTAATAAGTATTTGGAACCTTCACTTTAGAACGAGAATATATCATATTAGCAAGAATAATTATGTTAGAAAAAGTAACATGGGTACATTATGCATGGATAGTTATATATGCGTACCTTCCTGTTACTCAAATGGGAAATAGTTAAACTTTGTTAACTGCATGCTTCTCAAGGAATCCAGATAAAAAAAGTAACATGGGGACGGTATGCATGGATAATATATAAATAACACATAGCTGAAAGGGTGATAGAGCAGATTGTTACCCCGAGAAAACATTGTCAACTGAGGCGAAGCCAAGGTTTACAATGTCTTTTCGAGGGGTAACACTCTGCTCTATCACCCTCTCAGCTATGTGTCATTTAATTCATTATACTGAATGTTCTGTTATTTCTGTCTATTAAATTTCAAATTCAAAGTAATAAACTATGACATCTGGTACATAACAATCATCCGTATTTAATAAAGCGCACACTTGATCAAGCGTTTCCGTGAAGGGTAATAGAGTATTTACCATGGGATAGAGTAATTTGTCTCCCTCGTATTAACCAATCACAATCTGGCATTTTAACATGAAGTATAATAATTATATATGCGTACCTTCCTGTTACTCAAAGGGGAAATAGTTAAACAGTGTTAACTGCATGTTAGCCAAGGAATCTAGAGTACAATGTGATATAAATAAAAATAATTGTTAAATTTCATATTATACTTGTGGAAAAATACTCACGAAAGTTACAGACGCGTATACTTTGTGCACTTTAAAGTATTAGCTATACTTTGTGAGTTAAGTAATTTAAACCATTTTGACACTTATTGGTTAATTATTGTTTGTATACGAATAACTTTGAAATTAAAATATTATATTTATGCAATTTTTAAGACTTTGAATGGGAACTAAACGAGTTATTTGTATGCACGCTTGATAATTATATATCATTGAATGTATGCATTGGAAATACAAAAGCGACTTTAACAATTCATATATCAAATATTGTAAATAAATGTAAAATGACTAACCCTGGGGACGCAATTTAATGGAATACTACACCATTGCATGCATATTTGGCAGATCATATGGCTTTAATAATCATTGTCAGAATGAAAAAAAAATATACATTTACATGTATCAATATTTAATAAAAAATCTATTATAAAAATCAAGTAACATCCATCGTCATGAATGTAAGCAATATCAATAACTAGCTGCAAAGTAAAAATGATAAACAAAAAATTATAATATGCGTGCAGAGTATTAGTATCCCTAATAAAGATATTAGTGGACACATGAAATGTTTCTTGAATATCTTTAGCCAGTTACTTTCAAGACCAAAAATGTTTGAAAAGTCAAATACATCAACATCATCAAAACAAAAAAGCTACCTTAGTTTACTAAAGCATAATTACATAATTCCATTATTGAAAAGCTCGAAGATAGTCCACCAGCTGCGGTAACGATAGTAAACGTAAGTTAGCTTTTTGTGGTCAGTTCATTAGGCAAAGCAGAATTGTCCCTTCTAAATGTTTCAAGAGCCTTAAATGAATCGTGAATCGAATATTTAAGAATCTTCTTAAGCGAGGTTTGACCTCTATTTAATTCCAAATTCGTTTACCATCCATTGGTAAATCCATACCTGAAAATAAAGGTAAATACCCTCCCCATTATTTTATCCGGGTGTAACAACTCTTGTCGTTGACAAGTAAAATAAACTCATCAAAGATACCAGGCTTATACTTTTGTACGACAGATGCGTATATACCAACATAAAATATTTCATATAATAAAATTAGCTTACCGTTAGCGTTGTATACGTCCAACCAAATTGCTGTTCGAGGTACTTATATAACAAGTATATAAGTTCTGTTCAGTAAGTGAAGTTAATAATTAATACGGTGCTGCTACGCCCGGGAAAACTAACCCAATTATCCTTTCCACACTTCCATTAGCTATTTAACGGAATCGTTTTTTTCCCTTGCGTACTTATATACAATTCCTGCACCTGTTAAAAGATTTAAATAACCGTAAAATTAATTACGAAATATTTAGATTTTTAAATTGATCAATTCGTTGAAGTGTGAGACACAAAGCCTAGTATTCTTTCGTAGTTTATCGATGTTATTTCGGCGATTAGTATTTTTTCCAATGACAGTTAATTAATTAAGCATGTTCATGAAAACGTTATCTTTACCTTATCTTTTTACAAACACACTGACCATCAAAGAAGCAGATTTAAGTAAAGATACTAAAACATATCTACATCTAGTCATTTGAAATATTAACCCACGATTTTCTTTAGAATGATCAGCCCATGTAATTCATTTTATATACATTCATTTACTTAACATGTTTAAGTAAACATAACAAATAGCCGACACTGCATCAAACCGTGTACAACACAGATCATTGCTCACACAGATATTGGAAATAAATATTTATAAAGAATGGAATTGTAATTACAAACATTTATATAAAGGGTTAAATGTCTATAACAGTTACTTTAGTCAAAGTAAATAAATTGCTTTCTTTTTCCCTCAAGCATAACCTCCATCGTTGTTGTATAAAAGTGGCAGTTAAAATGTTATAATTTCAGCTTTTTTTTTATTGTATTGTTATATCGGTTATAAAAAGAATGTACATTTGTATTCAAATGGCTGTTTATAGAGCAACTTGTACTGAAATTCGGTTCAAGGTAGATCTTCATACTTTGAATACAACCCGCTGCATCCAACATCAATAACAACCAACTGTCGTTTGAAAATAATCTACCTATTAAAAATCCAAAACCCGGTTTTTAGAAAAGAATATTACAAATGAAACCCTTAATGACTTAATTAAAGCTTCTACGTAGAAGATTAAATAAGATGTATAATTTGTAGTTTATTGCAATATTCCGTACATTGAGAATGGTGACGATTTATCACAATCTTAACATTTTCTTCAGTTTAACATTTCTTCATAGCATTTGAAATGGTCACCGAAAACCCATCTTAATACTATGCAAATGATACAGTTCAAAAATTAGGAGATGTTGTATGACTGCCAATGTGACAACTCTCCACCAGAGACCAAAGGATGAGCATGTTAACAACTATAAGTTACCACACGGCTTTCAACAAATAGCAATATCATACAAAAGGTCCTGGCATTACAAAAGACAAAATTATCGGTCTGATTTATGCGATACAAGAAACAAAAAACAAATAAGACAGACAGCAACCAACCACAATCACTGGATTACAGATTCCTCTGACTTGGGACAGGCACACAAAGAATGTGGCGGCGTAAGACACGTTTGTGCGAGTTCAGTCCTCTCCTAACCTGGGACAGTGTTGTACATGTAACAGCACACCATAAAAACAAACTGTAAAATATAAATTGGAAATGGCTTGACTCATCAGATCGATACTAAGCACAAAAACAAATAATAAAAAAAGACAGAGGACAGGAAGTACAAATCTAAGAGTACTCTTAGTTACTGATGGCACAAATTTAACTAATGAATTAATCATGTTTTTCCATACTAATACATAGACTTATCCAATGGTGCATATTTTTTTTATTTTTCTTTAGAAAGAATCAGAGTCTTATCTTGAAATCTGTTCAGTATCAAATGAGAAACACAATATTTTGACCGATCTTTTATCAATGCTTTTCAACTTCGTACTTTATTTGGCCTTTTTAACCCTCTTGCCACTGATGAGTCTTTTGTATACGAAATGCGCGTCTGGCGTACAATTTTTTCCGTGTATCTATGATGAGTTTATTTAGTTTTTAAAGGTAGCCCCATAGCATTGACAATACTGCAAGTCACAATGATGAAGGTAAATCCAGAAAAAGCGCTACGGATGTACGAAATTTTTAAAGTATTACTTTCATTCAAAACGATTACATGAAATTAAATACAAACACGTGATGAAAAAAATGTATAATAGGTAATGAATTGTGAGGATATTGATTGATCGATTGATTGATTGATGGATTGATTGATTTTTGCTTAACGTTCATTCTTTAGGTGAACAAATGTCCAGTGGTCGAAAACACAGAATTTTCAATACAACATAGGATTGTCATCGACCTCAGTAAACTGTCTACATTTTACTTGATATGCAGACATCCAATAGTTTGTATTAACTTTTTTCCTAGGATGGCTTATTATGACTGACCTGGTGTGATCCATTCATTTTCTAGCCGTATAAAGAAAACTAATTTTGGCAAAGAATGATATTCTATGATCTTATCATATAATTGGTCAATTAGAGAAATAAAACTACCAAATAACGTTATTAAAGTTTCTTTCGTATAGAAGAAATGTAAATCAAAATAATTGTAATTTTCGACAGTGTTTTAACTTGTAAATCTAGTGGTTTTGAATCTTGAACCAAAATTTAGTTCACCACTAATGATACTAATTCTTGTAATTGATCATGTAAAAAGATACAATTATAGATTAGAGTAGAACTGTTTGAGCCCAAATTTTGAAATGCAATAATGTACGCATACGTTCGGGAACTCGACAGTGGTCAAATCCATCAAACGTGGAGATGAAATGTTAAATGTTTTGTTTTCGTTCTTTTTTTTCTTTCTTTTTCTTCGGTAAGAAATGGTAGAATTACAAAAATTAGAAATATGTAAAAACTGCGATTAAAATGTGTTTGTGCATTTAATGTACCATAACCATCGAAAACATTCTGACTGATTATAGTGTTGATAATACCCTGAGGACAATCATGAACTCCTAAATCGTAACATACAAACGTTCGTTTATCTGTGATGTTATATTCACTTGACGCCATCACGAGTTGGTTGACCGTTATGTAGTATCCGTTTCACAAATGACAACAGATATGTTCCAATTGTCATAACTACAATCCCGTCCCCTTTTCCCCGAATATGACCTACCGAATAAGACTTATCACCGGGTTTGTATTATCATGAGCAACATGACGGGTGCCACATGTGGAGCAGGATCTGCTTACCAATCTGGAGCACCTGAGATCCCCCCCCCCCAACAGTTTATATGATACAAAGATATGATTATAATGATTGTTTGTATGCACCAATAATAAGAATTTTTGTGTTTAAATATTCTTTAGATTACACAATATAAATAGCGTCATCTCAAAATAGAATACAATATAATAGATAGTATGGTATTTTGTAATGAACACAATTTATGAAAGTACATAGAGCATAATTTCATATTTTTTTCATCCGAATTGAAAGATAATTCTAAGTTATTCAATCTTTAATATATATGTGTGACCTATAGAAATTGGAGTAGCTTGTATTCCTATGAATTTCTCTATTTCTCTACTAATAATTTCTAACATACTTCTTTCGGATTTGACTATATATTAGATATTCGAGTATAAAGTGGTATTCATCCTAAACAGAACTAGCGTTACAGTGTACATATAAGTATTTTGTTTTTTATCAACATAATATTATCTGCCTTTGGCTATACTTAAGTTATAAGCTGATATACGATATTTACTAATATACGGATTGTACATATAGTTTACATGTCTATATAAATAAAATTGCAATACATGTAATAATGTTGTTTTTCTGAACTGTTTGTCACATTATATAATCTTTTATTTGTATCTCCATCAGTAGAAGAACAAAAGGTATGGACAAGAAAGTACACAAAAATCAGTTCAGGAAAACAGTACTTAACTTTATAATATAGATATTATAGACACCAATAAAGCAGGACCATATGCAGAAATACTAGTAAAACTGTATAGAAGAATGCTACAGAAAACAAGCTCAACAAATCTACTCTTTTGAATAGAAATATAGTCAGTCTTATACTCTAATTAGAGGCAGCAGTAATTTATCGATGGTCAAATCTCATAAATCCATTAAGAAGATACAAATCATGTTAAAAAACAAAAACTAAGGGATTCACATAAACTCCAAATGTAGCGAGATTGGGTGTATCGACAAGGTTAGCGTTTCTTGCAGTGCATGCATCTTCAATCATACGAATTAGTCAAAATTTCACAATTGTGAAAATGACGTAATCGGTAAATTTATAGATTACTAGTAGATCACTACTCTAAAGATAAAAGACCGCGGAAACATGTCGCTGGTGAGTTGACATATCAGTCGCTGTAATTCAAAGTATAATTCACACTAAAAAAATTGCTGAAGAAGATAAAATGAAGGGGTAGGATACTAACGAAACTTTTAAAACCCTGCCACATGTAAACGTCAGGAACCTTGTCAGTGGCTGTTTTCTGTTATACACTTATACTGATGTTCTTTTTCCTATTACAAAAATCGACATTGATAACAGGTCTTCACAACTTGTCTAGAAGTTTACATGTCTCAATATGTAATTAATATGATATCAATTTTTGTCGAGAAGTCTTAATTGTCTCAACATGTAATAGATATAATATTAATCTTGTACATTAGAAATATAATATTCAACAGTCAACACTTCGCAAAACTGTACACAGACAGTGCAGCAAGACCAACACTGAAATTCAGTCGGTTTTTGCCACTGCCTTTAAATTCATATTGCACACAACTATCCTTTCAATACATCGTGTTTATACATACATTGTCTTCTAAAAGTGTTACAAATTAATAAGTAAAAAATATTCGGACTTATATGAATTCACTTTATGTATATGTAACGACAGGAAGGAATTGATATGGAGAGCACAATCTAATAGAATTTAGATAATAGAGCCCGACTACATCAGGCGGTTTATATCCATAATTGGCAGACAAAAATTTCACCCTTGTAGTCACAGCGACGCCTTGCATTAAACCAGCTGTTATATTTATGTAGTATTTTACATTATCATTTAAACAAATATGCAGTCTTACTTTGAGGATACAGCTTTTCCAATTCTTTTTTCTTGTTTCCGGATTTTTGATTTGGTCAATTTACCATATTTGATTGGTTTACAGCCTCTTTCTTTACAGTCTCTTCCCCGTGTCATTGATTTTTTCAAAGAAAATATGTGAATGGTATTCACATCTATACTCTATGCCCCACTATTTGTAAACTATAAATGTAGTAAAGAGAACGGAAACGAAGACAATCATCCGACAAAAAACCAGAAAACAGCACAAGGCCACCGATGGGTCTTCAGTGCAGCCAGAAAATCTCGCACCCGAGGCGGGCTTCAGTTGGCATCTAAACAATAATGTATACTAGTTCAGCAAAATGGATGCCACACTAAACTTCGAAACATACAAATGAACCAAAATATGAAAACAAATCCTAGAGGTCCTTGACCTGGGACAAGCGCAAAAATGCAGCGGGGTTAAATATGACATTGTTTTAACTGATGTACACTGCTATTTGTAGTATTCACCAGTTATAACTCCCAGTTTTTGGTTGGGTTCGTGTTGCTCAATCTTTGGTTTTCTATGTTGTGTTTTGTGTACTATTGTTTGTCTGTTTATCTTTTTTCTTTTTTAGCATTGGCGTTGTCAGTTTATTTTCGACTTATGAGTTTGAATGTCCCTTTGGTATCTTTCGCCCCTTTTTTATAACAAAATCTTTCATATCCTTGTTTAAGTCTTATCATCATAAGCGATATATCTTAACAACGCTTTCCAGAAATAGAACAATGGAGTTAAAAAGCCTTATTCGACTGTTTTACTTGAATATATTCTTTAAACCTAGACGCATTTATGGAGCTAATACGTTTAGGAATGTTCTTCAAATTTTCCTTTAGCTTTATAGACTTACTAATGGCTGTATAATTATACTGTTGTTCAATGACTTCGTCTTGTATTTTAGCGGATCAATTCGCTAATATATCGTTTGAATCTGCACTACAATGTTTCTTATGTTTTCTGTATCTGTATTGAATTCTGTACAGTTATCACCCAAAAAACAATTGGCTCTCGAAAGGCACATCGACATGCGGCGCGTTCAAGCTTGTTTTTATTAAGATATGAACGCTTGTTTCACAGCCTTTATGACTTGCAGCCTGCTATTTATTTGACTAAATGTAAACTTAAGGTGTACCATAACAATTCAAGAGCATACGTATGGTAATTAATTTACTGTGAAAGTGTGTTTTACTAAGTGGTTCATGGGAAATAATTAGTCAGTTTGCTTTTGAATTGTAATGTCTGATTTTCAAGATAACAAATTAATGGAAAACCCACTGTTCTTTGTGTTTAAACTTAGCGGTTTATTATCTACGAAATGCATTATACAATTGGGTTACATCTTTATAAGTAACCAGAATACTTAACGTTGACTTCATAAATTCTCTTATAACATTCTAGATGTTTGAAGATATATACCAACAGTTTAAACATGTAAAGAAAAATAATTTTTATTGTTTATGAAAACCGATTCTGCTATTACAGAATTATATTACTCTTTATAAGTGTCTTGTTGTTTATATCGTTTACCTTCTTCCCAAATTATTTTTTGCACTAATCAGTTGTATATTCATGGAGATGGATTCGTACAATACTTTTGTTTTGTTGAAACAACTCGTCAAAGATACTTGAATGATCATAATTGGAAATTTTATTTTGATTCCTGTTTTATTATATAAATTGATTGACACTTTAATAGATGAAATAGATTTACAGGAGACAAGTGTTTCATTGGCATAACTGAATTATAGAAACAAAAGACATTACTGAATCTCTACAGAAACAAGTAAACAGATATTTCAATAAACAAATAACAGCATGAGTGTATATGAGGTGAAAATGTATACCTTGCAAGGTTTAAATACATATGCTTCGGTTCCTTTAAGGTTTTCGGCAATAAGAGTACCACAAACGCGTGTTATATGTATGTATGCAGTAGAAAACATGAATGACACTATCACTTAACAAATCAGAAAAGCACATTGACATTTACAATGTCATAGTATTAGTTACTTGGTCATTCATGATATTGATGTAATTTTCTACAAAAGACATTACTTGATGTTTATCAGGACCTCGATTATTCTTCTTTACATGTCAAATGAATATCAATCAATGTTATATAGTTTTTGTATGACATTGATAAAATAAAAAAAGTAAAACAACAACCTATGATTATAGAAAATCAGTATATCGTTACCTAATATGGGTAAAAGTTGACCTAATTAATCCATTTATTTCGTGCTTACAAGCTGTTGTTACATGTTACAAAAGAGGTACAGTAATATCGGTTATCGTTTAAATTCAGGGAATAAAGATGTTCATTATGATACTGTATGCTACAGTTTAGTTTGATTTCTATATAGCTTTCTAAAATAGAGAGAAATAACCGATGCAAATATTTTTGAGATAAAAGAAAAACTATATTAATACCAAATGTATGAATATATAAATAAAGAGGTGTGGTATACTTATCAACTCGGGAAATTTATCAAAGATCTAACGTCCGGTCAGAATAGGGACGTTAAATCCGAAGCCTCGTGTAAAGAGAGTACCACGCTCTTTGCACGTTAAGAACCCTTGCAACAACTCTTTGAGGGGTCCATAGTTGGTCTGTTGTAAGACTAAATTTCTGTCCCTATATCCAATATACCCCAATTTTCCTGTGGTAGTCCAAATTTCCCCGACCTTTATCCCGAAAGGCCTCTATTACAGGACCTACCTATTGTGTTTATTGTTAATTTGTTCTCGTCCTGAACATGCATAACATATATGCCACTGGACGCTAAACAACCAACAATCAATCAATTAAAGATCTAAGGACACTGATGAAAGCAACTACAGGTCACCGTAAGGCCTCAACAGCCAGCAAAACTGATACGGCATAGTAAGATTTAAAAGGCTCCAGGATAAAAAAAAATATAAAAAAACACAAGAGAAACCCAAAACGACCAGATTTCAGCTAATTACATCAAACTACAAAACATCATGACAGACAAAAGCCGAACAAAAGGTTCCATAAAGAATGTGGCTTGGGTTAAACATGTGTTAGAAGTGCTCAGCAATCCCAACACATCCACCCTAACCTGGGACAGTGGGGTAACAGTACAACATAGGAAATAACGTCAAGAAGGTACGACTCAATAGATACCAAGCAAAACAATTTAATCAATAGAATGGCGATTTAAGAGTATTCACAGTTATTGAAAGCTAGTTCAGTGGGAAATCTAGTGACAAAGTATTACCTCTCCTGTTAACACAGACATCTACATCTTTTCAATGTTTCTCGAGTTTTGACAAGGACGCTATTAATTATAAATTCACTAGAAAACGTTCTGGTAAATAGAAACAATAAAATCAAATCGAAATTAAAAACCAATTGTTCAGAGAACAATTGAAGGTCTTTCCACCCGAAACGATATATTTTGATGTGAAAAATATTAAAACTCGGTTAGAAATGTAATTTTCAGCGCCAAATGATAGCTTATTATACGCTGAATTAAAAAATATATGGTTTCTAATCATTTTTGTTTGAAATAAGGGAGATAATTTGTTACTTCCGGTTTGAAAAAGGTCACTTCTGGTATCATTTGATAGTTTACTTGACACTGATTCCAAAAATATATGGTTCTATGTACTTTTACATTAAATATGGACAAGAAATAGCTACTTCCGGTTTACAAAAGGTCATTTCCGGTTGATTTTTTCAAGGTCATATGGCTTGCAACTTAATGCACAAAATACCATAGCTTTATCAGGCATACATTAAAAGTTAAAGCAAAGGTCAAAATCTAGAACGTCAAATCAAACTTTGACCTTGACCCCAATTTCAAGGTCATGAAACAATGGCCTCAAATCAAAACACTCTAGGTCTCTACTATATATTGTTAATGAGTTATATTACCATACAGCTAATATTAGATATAAAAGATATAAAAGGGGCAAAAACTCCCATTAAATGTCTACGTACCCTTTCAACTAAAATTTACGCAACTAACAATTCTGTAAAAATATTTTGTCGATATCTTATACAATCTCTGAAAAAAAGTGATAACAAGCCAAAATCAAAATTTAGAATATGACCTTGACCGTTGACCTTGACCTTATTTTCTTTTTTTTTTGGACCGAGGACCTCAAATCAAAAGACCTCGGGTCTCTATAAGTTATGGTTTTTTAGTAACAAATGCACATCACTTATATCAAATGCATAAGGGGAAATAACTCTCATATGGAGTCTCCGGATAGCTTCGGTCAAAATTGATCAAATCATCCTGAGGATATAACGAGCAATCTGGTAAAATAAATTAGTCGGTTTCTTATGCGGTTGCGACGTATAAGTAATAACAAGAAAAACAGTGTTCGGTAGGTAACTCTTACATCGAAAAGTTTTTGATTACGTGGTGTCAGTTTCAAAAGCGTATTAACTGTTCGATATCATATACTATATGTCTAAGCGATATCTTGCGAAACAAAAAAACAGCGAAGGAAAAAAAATTAGGCGGAAGAAAAAATATAATAATCAGAACAAAATCAATAGGTCTTTCCACGGAAAAGTGGAAAGACCTAATAAAAATAAAATGTCCATATACTAGTAATGTTATCATTTCCCTCCTAAAATAGCAAACGACGAGTACAGCAGGTTATATGCGTTTTGTGTAAAATTGGTTTAAAATGTTGCTATGCGAATAAATTCCTGGAGTACCAACTTCAGTTTGTTTTTCTACTGGATGTATACCTCTCTGGAACATGCCAATTATCCGTAGATATATGCAAAATTGTTGTATTCACGAAAAGACAATATTTCTATATTGAAAGTTCACGTTAAAAAACCTGTATATTTTTTTGGGAAATTGTAACCTGCCAAGGACTATGTGGAACACCACAAAAATGTTTGACCTGAAAGATCTTTAGATTTTGTAAGTACATGATTTTTTCATTTTTTTTTTTTAATCAATATGCAGCAAAGATTAACATTTTTTAAATTTCAGTTTCACAGGCTTCTAATGCAATTATCCCGATGAATAATGAACATAATATGATCCCTGTATATGGGATATACATTTCCCAACCCATTCGGTATTCAAGAGCTTGCAGCTGCTACTCGGGCTTTATATCTTTTTAACGTCACCAGTGTCTGAGCAGAAGGTTGATGAACCAGGATTATGTCAAAGAACGTCTTGTCCTCTTTCTAAAAAAGTTCATCGGAAGATACCAAGACCTTGTTGATAAATATTCCGTATCAACTTGACAAATAATACATGATGGTTTTGAAGTATAGATTCTAGGTACTGATATTGTTTATCATCCTAATTACGTGTTATAGTGTTCTTTTTATTTGTCTTTGTATATTTTTAACCTCAACTGTTTAGTCCATTTTTGCTAATATCCTTTTGGCATGGCTATGTATTTATACATCCCGCCATTGTGTTATTGTGCTGTGGTTAATTTTTTTGTTTTCTTGTCTGTCATTTTTGCTTATGTGCTTTATCTATAGAGTGTCTGTATATCATTTTATTTTTCTTTGTTGACATAGTTGTTTGTTTTTATAGTGATTAAGATTATAACACAATGTTGACTGCTGTACCCAAGTTTTTGACATTTTTACCTATTATATCTGTTTGTTTTGCGCACACTCTGTTGTCGATATAATGGAATTATATGCGACTGTCATACAAGTGAGAGTTTTAGGTATAAAACCAGATTAAATCCACCATTTTCTACATCAGGAAATGCCTGTAGCAAGTCAGGAATATGACAGTTGTTTTTCCACTCGTTTGATTTGTCAGAGCTTTTGATTTTGCCATTTGATAAGGATCTTTCAGTTTTGAATTTTCCTTGGATTTCAGTATTTTAGTTATTTTACTTTTTATAATACATTGTATATTTGCATGTATATTTCTAATTACACAGTTAAACAAATAATTTCTTTAAAATGTACGATTGTTGATTCGAAATAACTTTTGATCAGTATCGTCACCGGCTACGTTTTACTATTGATTTTCTCGACTTTTTTTCGAGGAGAGAATTTTCTATTGTTCTCGGTCATCAGTTTAGCCACTGACTTTAAGGCCCATTTTCAAATCATTATTTGCAAGCATACGGACCTGAATAAGATCGATTTATTGTCTTGCAACCATTTCAATATTCCGATTTGATTAATACGTGGTACAAAACATTTATACTTTTTTTTGTCTTAATCGTAGTTAATGCCCCTTTAATGAAAATTGACCGCTTTGTTTATTACAGAATAAGTTTTATCAATACTGATACTTATCTATGGGTTTGTTATCTTTTGCTATTCATTGATGTTTTTATAAGGAAGGATACTATCAGAAATAATATTGTCTTTTAAATATTTGCAATTCTCAAATAGTGTTGTTTCTGTTTTTATAGCGATCGATTAAATATCATTTGTTGATATGCGGTATCTATCATGATACGGAGATATACCAGAAAGATTACAAATAGATATGAATTTGACTCTTTACTTTGGTTTCTCTTTCATTTTTTTAAGTGAGATAATATTACTATCGGAAATGATGAAATTTATTTTACAATATATTGAGAAATGCCGACTTCAAACATTTTCAAAAGTGTTAAACAGATATAGCAAATATGAGTAGTTGCTTTAAGGTGACCTAAATTATTTCGTTTGGCACAGATAAAATTTGTATTCTCCAAGAGCGTTTTTTTACGTTGAAGATACACAAAAAAAAGATAAAATGAAATAAAACAAATCAGAAAACTACTGTACATATATCACACATAGAAACAAATCAGAAAACTACTATACATATATCACACATAGAAACCCAAGTATTTAGCAGTTCCCGTAGTGACACCCGTTCTGTCGTTGAAGACGAGGAAACTCGGGAGATAAGTTGTAGTCGGTGACAAGGAAGGAAAAACGGAAGTTGTACATGCTATCTATACACTACATTGGAATAATAAACGATATCCTAGCATTCAGAAGTAATGATTACATCTGTACACACTCTAAATACTGGATATCTAAACAGTGTTCTTACAAGCAATCTCTATTATGCTAAATCTAACAAATAATCCACTAAATATCTTAAAAAATTGTGAATTCCTATCTTATCAGCATTCAAAACATGGCTTCAGAGTTGCTGTGAAATTTCCTACTCTAGACAATGTGAATCATGAGTATATACTAAAAACACCCGAAGATCCTTAGAGAGCAAACAATCTGAATCCCTCCCCTAGCGCAACTAAATATTTGTGAATTCTCTACCCTGTACATAATATTCCTCATTTCAATTTATAGTGCATAAAGTAAAGAAAAAGACGGACAACAGCATGGTCAAAGACAATAATACGGCGGTAAGACAAACAACAGTCCACAAAACCGTTACATAGAATACTAAACGTTTGGCAACCTAAACCCTGACGAAACCGGAAAAAAAATATATATTCAAATTATCATACAAAAAGTTGAACTCTTATCCACTTCGATGCACGTGGAAAACAAGTTAGCTCTGTCTTGTTTACTGTTATAAAATACATTTCATTTCAAAAACATTTTATATGAAAACAAAATATTTGTGTCACCTTTAAGAAGTTGAAATTGTTTCATTAGGATAAAATGATGATTTTGATATAATGAATTGACCATGAAAATATAATACTTCAATAATAAAGTACCATAAATTTGGTCCTTAAAGTAAGGATAACTTTTGATCAATGTAAAAGCTTTTTGACAAACATACCACTTTGATGTTCTTTTGTTTCGTCTGTCACCAACTAGCAATACTCGTATCGGCTTAACCACTCCCTAAACAACATCCACTCGGGACTCAGGACTCTACCACGTACGAATTGAATGTCTGTAGGATTTTGTACTAGAACCATCTTTTATAGATTTGGACCACTTTATAGTGATTGCCAGGCATTTCAAGCGTTCAAGGCCTTACTGCATCTCTCACTTGTCCTATTTCTATTTACTTTTATATTTAGCAGACCTTCTATATTCAGTGATACATTAAAAAACATTCCGATGTCGATTTGAAAATCTTGAAATAGCCTTACAGTGTACTGTCCCATTTTGAAGAAATTATTTATTATAACTTTTATAGACTCTGGGCGATTGAGAGCTTGATATTTCCCCCTTTTTTTTTGTAATTTTGTAACGTTAACGTTTATCATCCATATCTTTATAATTTATTGCTTACATTTTATTGAATCCTCTGAGGTCATATCAAGCATTTGTAACGATATTACAAAGAGGTATAAATACGAGTTGGAATACTTTTAATCAGTCTTTCGGTGCATCTAACAAGATGATGTGTTGACATGTGATGGAATTGATACAATTACTATTAATTTGAATCTTTTTAATTATGATACTATTTAGATTACATAATTTAACATAAAACTCAATATTTACATAATATGTGTGACAGATGTACGCTAATGAAGATTATTTTATGGGCATGACATATGTTCAAAAATGGAATATTTTGATTTCTCGATTATTTAATGTTCGTCGTGTGGTATTTTTCGTTGTATGCGAGTAACGATCAGAAAACTTTACATTCAATTGTATCTCACTATTGAACCACACAGAAACATTTTTAATGTGTAAATACCAAACAAGATGGTGTTATGACAATTGTTGTTGATACAATATTTAATTCCAATTCTTTGGGTATGGTTCTGTTTACATTACACAATTCTATTTACTCTTACAAAAAAATCAAATATTTATATGATATAATTTTATCTACATATTATGTTCGACACGTTCAAAAAATGTTTTATTTTTCAACATCTGACAATATGATAATTTGTACTTTTAAACAGAAAGTTCAGATTTTGGATATCAAGATTATTGTTTTACGGGTTTAACACATTTAGATCGATTGAATTATGAACTTTGGTAAACCATTTTATTAAGAATGTATACGACTATGATTATTAAATTAAAAAGATACAGTATAGGCCTAGATGTAGTTTGTCTTTCAAAACAGAAATCGTAAATAAGACAATTTGAAAACCTTCAAAAAGCTTCATACAATAGAGTGCTAAAGATCATAAAAAATAAGATGTAAAATTTAAGATCATTACATCAAATTCAACGATAAACGTTGCAGGTCAAATGTTTACTTCAGACAGTCAATAAATGTAACTATTTTAAAACAGGCTAGTAAAGAAACTAGAGTATAAACATGCAAAATAGATATTCCTGTAGAAAGACCGGTAATACAAATCACTATACATTAAGATTCAATATTTTATTAGAGTCTCACCACATACAAACATAAAATAAGATTCACAGAATAACACAGAAAACAGTTAAAACATTTTCAATGTATGCACCAATCTTAAAAAGATTTATGAGAGACTTTTAAGACACAATATATATATACATATAAACCTTTTTACACATTTACATTTGAAATTTACAATGTTTATCAATACTAAATGTATGTAAAACATTTTGTTTCTTTTAAAACTAGTGAAATAAAATACTGTTTCTCCTCAATAAAATGTTGTTGCAGGTTTTGGCAACTACAGTAGCAACATTCTCATTATTAAATAAAAATCTAAATTTTTCATTATCTGTTAGTAGGTTAAAACGTACAGCTTCATGTATCATGATTTGTCTTAAATCTACATATAATGGGCATTTTATAATGACATGAAGTTCATCTTCAATAATAGAGTTACAGTTAAAACATGTCCTCTCGTGAACTTCTTTTCTTTCAACTTGACTGACAATAAATGTAACTATAGTCAGACAGGCATTACATGTAACTATAGTTGAACAGGCAATAAATGTAATTATGGTCAGACAGGCAATAAATGTAACTATGGTTAAACAGGCAACACATGTAACTGTAGACAGACAGAGAATAAATGCAACTATCGTCAGACAGGCAACGAATGTAACTTTAGTCAAACAAGCAAAAACGTAGCTGTAGTCATACAGACAATGAATGTAACTGTAGTCAGACAGATAAAAAAGGTAATTGCAGGTAGGCAGGAAATACTATGCAACTATTAGCAGACAGGTAATAAATGTATCATACAGTCAGACAGGCAATATATTTATCTAAAAGTCAGACAGGCAATAAATATATCTAATAGTCAGACAGGCAATAAATATATCTAGTAGTCAGACAGGCAATAAATATATCTAATTGTCAGACAGGTAAGAAATATATCTCATAGTCAGACAGGCAATAAATGTATCTACTGTCAGACATGCAATAAAATAGCTATAGTCGGATAGGCAACAAATATATCTATAGTCGAACAGGACATATACATATCTAAAGTCGGACAGCCTATAAAAATATACATAGTTGAACAGGCTAGAAATGCTTAGTCAGACAGGCAATACATATAACTGTATTCAGACGGACATTAAATTTAACTATTGTTGGACAGGCAACGGATATAACTATAGTCAAGCATGTAATTGATGTAACTCAGTTAGTCATATTACTAAAGTACTTTTCGGATTGATATTGTCTTTTATAAAGTTATTTCGTACACTTGTGTAGCGATATACTCACAGGGCGTAATGAATGTACAGAATAATTATGACTATCTCAAAAGATGCTCCATGTTAGATAACATATTTTTTTAGAAACGTATAAAATAGCCAATGATTTATTGTATAATAATGATGTACCATATCTTCTTACATATATAAGAGGTACACAATTAAACCGTACCGGTTTTAGATACGAAAAACAAAACAAAAATATGTCCTTTTTGCTGTCCTTTTGAGACATTAGTATCCACAGTGTAACAGTTTCAAGAAAGATACATGATAAATATGTCTGTGATAAATTAAACTTTTTAAATACACAAAGCTATGCAATAATCAATTGAATTCCTTAATGCGTCAATTGTTTTACACTCATTTGTATTAGCTTGTATCAGGAATTATTATCTAAGATAACTACTTCAATCGCTGTAGCGGAATTGATTGTTTGCGACATGAATAATGGCTTGTAAAGCCTATGCTATAAAACTTTCACCCTTTTTCCCATAGGAGTCTGTTCTGTGCGGCATACGTTTCGTGACAAATCTTCTATTGATTATTGTATTTACGCCATTTACTTCTATATATAAACATGTGTGCTGCACAAAATAATTCTACACATTCAACATAACGACTATTAATTTGTTTTTCAATTTCCTTTAAACTGGGTTTTTTTTCAAGATTACCTACCGATTGCTAGCTTCTTATGACAATTGCAAGAAGTTCGTATCAATAATCTATGATTCCCTCCCATTACAATAATTCTTCTTACAGACGCTGTACTCGACACCAGTCCGTTTCCAGGGAAAACTAACATTTTAACAGTAATATTAATGTGTTTCTGATTTATTGATAGAATAGTTGTTTTGCACAATCATTTGCTATTCACGAATCTTAGGCATCAACAAATTGCAATTTCAAATTTGTACTTTCCAATAAAAACGAGAAAAAACATCTATTTTCTTAAATGCTTTTTTTCAACTTTCCTCTATTCTTATTACTATTGAGTAAAAATTCACTTTCTATGCTAAATGTTTTCATGACAAAATGCTATTACTATGAAAATGGGAGCTAAGAAAGGGCTAAAGGACTAAACCCAATGTCAAAAGTGTTATTTAAAGGATGTTCATTGTTGAAATCTACAAATAATAAGAGGAAAAAATCATGTAAAATGTCTGTTTCAATTGTTCATTCTTACTGCTGTTACTGACAGTTCGCATTGTTATTTCGCAAGATGCACATGCCACGTGTCAATGTGCCTGTCCTCAGGAACCTTGTCTGTAATTGTCTCTTGCAATATCGTATTGCTTTTGTCAGTTGGGAAAATTTAGATCTAATGTATAAGACAGACTGGTTCTAAACTATGAAGTTTAATTAATAAATTGAAATAGTTAAACTGAACTACATTACTGATTCATCATTCAATGATTTTTCATTTGTGATTTTATAATCCATCAAAACTTATATAATGGAGTACTATGCACACATTTCATTTTATTACAAAATCTTAATGTCATTTGTTTTTTAACCAGACCATGAACGTTATACACTGCCAAGTTTCAAAGACATTGACCATCTTAGTGAAACAGATATGTTTAACATTGACAACGAATACAAAAGAATATGAATTGTATCAGTAGTTATATCGTAGAGTAGCCTGATTACTTTCAAGAAGATGTTTATGTCTAGTATGTATTTCATATTTCTATGAATAAAAGATGTAAGTAGCTTATTTTGCCATCAATGTAGAAATCTAGTTCACCTTAGGAAACATAAACTTTCACCGATATCGTCCGTCTACCATTTCGTCTAATTCACTACTCGGGGGTTTGGGGAGAGTTCCGGGGGTTGGAACCCCTCTTTTTTCCGATTTTTATTTATTTTATTATTATTATTAATTATGTGAACTTTTCATGGTGTTCAGGGGTTGGAATCCCCCCCCCCCCCCCTCCTTTTTTTCAAATTGGCTGGATCTGCGCCTGATTGTCAGTTATTTAGAGGTGAAATCATTTATTAATGTAATGTTGTCATTAATATAAAAATGTGTTCTTTTATTCTTTTATCAGCAAAAGTCTCGTTTTTTTCTCCCTCTCAAGTTCATACCATACAGGGGACATACCATACAGTGAACATGATATTTTTCCATGCAGGGAACATGCTAATTTGCCAAACAGGGGACATACTATTTTTCCATCAAGGTGACATGATATTTTTCCATACAGGGAGTATGATATTTACATTAAGGGGATATGGTGTTTTTCCATAAAGGGAACATGATATTTTTCCATACAGAGATCATGATATTTCCCCTTACAGGGAAAATGACTTTTTTATACGGGGACCATGATATGTTTCCATACAGGGAATTTTTCCATACAGGGAGCATGAAATATTTTCAAATAGGGAGAATGATATTTTTCCTTACAGCGAACATGATCGATTTTTCCTTATAGGGAACATAATATTTTTCCATACAGGTAGCATGAATCAATCAGGTAGAATGATATTTTCCCTTACAGGGAACATGTTATTTCCTTTTAGGGAATATAATATTTTTCCATACAGGGAGCATGAAATTGTTTCGTACAGGTAGAATGATATTTTCCCATACAGGGAGCATGAAATTGTTTCGTACAGGGAGAATGATATTTTCCCATACAGGGAACATGAAATTTTTTCATACAGGGAGAATGATATTTTCCCATATAGGGAACATGAAATTGTTTCGTTCAGGGAGAATGATATTTTCCCATACAGGGAACATGAAATTTTTTCATACAGGGAGAATGATATTTTCCCATACAGGGAGCATGAAATTGTTTCGTACAGGGAGAATGATATTTTCCCATACAGGGAACATGAAATTTTTTCATACAGGGAGAATGATATTTTCCCATACAGGGAGCATGAAATCGTTTCGTTCAGGGAGAATGATATTTTCCCATACAGGGAACATGAAATTTTTTCATACAGGGAGAATGATATTTTCCCATACAGGGAGCATGAAATTGTTTCGTACAGGGAGAATGATATTTTCCCATACAGGGAACATGAAATTTTTTCATACAGGGAGAATGATATTTTCCCATACAGGGAGCATGAAATTGTTTCGTACAGGAAGAATGATATTTTCCCATACAAGGAGCATGAAATTTTTCCATACAGGGAGAATGATTTTTTCCTATACAGGGGAAAACATATTTTTGTATGCATCCAGTAGCGATATCACGTCAGCTTGATGACAATTAAGTTTTTAAATTAATTCTTTGTAGCTGTCATTACCACTTTTCAACTTGATAGCAAAATAAAGTGGTTTCAGTTCAAAACCCATAATTCTTATGTAATTCTTAAGTCTATTAAAATTAAATATTCTAAAAGCAATTGACAGTGCTGAGACTTTGCTTACGTCATGTTTTATTCAGTAATTATTTTTTTCAGTTCTAAAATAAGCATTATTATCCTTTTATTTCGCTTGTCAACTAATGCATTTGATCTTAAAACAGCACAAACGAGAGCAGCAACATTTCTGCAATAAATCGTTTAAGGAATAAAAGGATTTCAATAAAGTACGATACATTTTGTATCCAAAATAATGGAATTGTTCGTCAATTATTAAATCAACCAAACGGAAACTGCCAAAGACAATTTAATTATTTACAAACATGCAATTCAACCTTAATGGTTCACAACAAACTTTGTAACTGTAAAGGGTGTTTCTTTAAGTGACGGCAATATCAGTTCAAAACAGGCTTATCTTACATATAATCAAAGCTATTATTACGAAATAGTTTCTAAAAATGACTTATTGGTTGTAAACGTACAAAGTTTGTTACAGTTTGATATTGTCGCTACATTATGTAAGCTTCTTTTTTTAGCTTTAATAATATTAAAACAATTATATCACAGGCCACTTTGATGGAAAGCTGTCCGATTTTCCTTTTATGTTATTTTTGTCTTTGCGAACTTCGGATGACCAATATCATGTATCAATTTCCTTAAATCTTTCTTGCAGGCGTGGTGTTGTATTACCTCGATATGGATTTGAAGCAAACGTCAACGAGTCATACGAATAAAATCATATGGCAAAAAAAAATAATAATAAAAAAAAAAATTAGATAATGTGAATAGACAATGCTTTTACTTCATTTAATGTTATTATTTCAGTTAAATCAACATTCAAGTCAGCGGGAAGTGATTGCCACAATTTCAAAATTCAGTTAGAAAGCAAGTATCAATCTTGTTGAATAAGTAAGACTCAAAGAGAAAAAGCAATACTGGAATGGAGAAATCAGAGTGTATCAGAATATTCAAAATCTATATGATATTTTATAATTTGCAGAGAAAATCAATTTGTTATACTTCTGATCAGGTTTAGATGTGTCAAAATTAGTTCAAGTGATTTTATGTTATTTTTTTCCTTTCATGGATATTGAATGAGCCTTTAAACAATGTTGTTGGATGCTGACCTGTTACCGTTAGAATTACTTCTTCTTCCTGTCTGGTCTTTGATGAGTGGCTGTTTCCTTGGCACAAAAGCAATATCTGTAGACATGTTGTAAATTTTTGACCAATTTATGGCACTTCATTTTAAACGTTTGCTTCAGATTCACCAAATCGATGAATTAATCGGCATTGAAATTGACAAAAATTTCGAAACTATTTTTGATGTTATGTTTTATGATTACTATAGTAACTTAATTTAAAGTGCAATGACATTATACCAATTAACTTTTTCCATATAACTGTCTTTCAAAAACTAAATCAATAACCGCTCCATTTTGGTACAGCGTTTATCATTGAATTTAACTTTTATAAAAGCTTTTACTGCAGATATTTTTTTAGCCTTTGTTAATTTCATCCCATCAATCGTGACAGCTTACACATTTATTTCACTGGTAGCTTTCCATGTGACAAAATTTATGTGTCTAAACTTGGAAGTTAAAACACAACCAAAATAGACTGTTTAGATAGTTCGTACATATTTTTGTAGGTTTGTAAAATGGCATATTTTATCACTATATGTCAGCAAAATAAATGTTTATGTTCATTTCGTCTGACAAATTTTGCGAACAATATGGTTTTTATATTCAATAAAAGAGTTGTTCATGCTATAGCACTCTGAAATTTACATATATTCATGTTAATTTTATGATTATTTTATTTGATCAATGATACATATATGATCAGACACACGTTTTTCCAACTAATGAAGTCCTGTATCCAATATGATGACAGTAAAATATCAAATTAAGAAAGCGCATATAAAACTAATATATAGATGAGTATAAATGAATCCTTGATAAATTATTATAAAAGCTACAGTAATATGAGATTTTGGAAAGTAAAAGAGGAAAACTAAAACCATGCTCACATACAACCCCTTCACATGAAATCTCAGTTATTGACAATGTCACACATAACTCCTTCCCAAGATATCTCTGTTATTGATAAGGTCAGACAGTACCCCTTTCCAAGATATCTCTGTTATTGACAAGGTCAGACAATATCCCTTTCCAAGATATCTGCGTTATTGATAAGGTCAGACAGTACCCCTTTCCAAGATATCTCGGTTATTGACAAGGTCAGACAATACCCCTGTCCAAGATATCTCTGTTATTGATAAGGTCACAAATAAACGCTTCCAATGATAAAATTATTTTTGTTATTGACAAGGTAACGCATTACCTCTTCCCGTGATATCTCAGTTATGAACAAGGTCGACATAACCCCTCCCATGATATCTCAGTTTTTGACAAGGTCACACATAACCCCTTTTCAAGATATCGCTGGTATTGACATGGTCACACATAACCCCTTCCCAGGATACCTCACATATTGACCATGTTCGCAAATAATTCCTTTCCATGATATATCAGTTATTGACCATAATCACATACATCGCCTTCCTATGGCCATAGAGCACAGTTATTTCCCCCTTTGTGTCTATTAAAACATAATGGCAATTAAAAAAAATCCACCTGCTCTATTCTAATAAGATTTGGTGTGCATAACGTTTGACTTTTATCCCAAAACATATAAAAAATCCAGAAAAGTCTACCAGCTCATTCTCTCCTGGTAACCACAAACATAAGGACACCGGTGAGGATGAAGCCAGAGAGCTTCCGAGAAGAGGAAATTACACCTTTATTTACCTGACCAAATCACTCATTTCTACAGAAAATTTCAAAAAGATTTTTTCAGACAGTTTATTTGAAGTCTTATCTTTCACCTAAATACAAACAAATAATGAAAAATTCAAAAAAAAAAAGATAAAGAAAAAAAATAAGAAAAAAAAAACACTGAAATTAAAGGTAGATAACTGTGTCATCGGTTAATAACATACACTCCTACCCATGATATGTCATTTATCAACCATGCTAACGTAAAACCACTTTGTATGACGTCTCGGTTATTGACCATGTTCACAAAAGACACATCCCATGATATCCTAGTTACTGACCATGATAACCTTTTCGCATGATATCTCAGTTATTGACTATAAATGACACATTTAACTAAGGCAAGCCGTTTTACTATTTATTCTAACTTCAAGATATCTCATATAATACATAAGATGTCTTATATTATATATAAGATATCTTATATACTTTAAATGATATATTCTAAAGTTTATAAGATATCTTATAAAGTATATAAGATATCTCATATATTTTATAAGATATCTTATATAGTTTATAAGATATCTCGTATAGTTTATAAGATATCTCATCCTATAAATTATATGAGATATTTTATAAACTATATAAGATATCCAATAAACTATATAAGATATCTTATAAAATATATAAGATATCTTATAAATTATATAAGATATCTTATAAAATATATGAGATATCTTTACAAGTTTATTAGATATCTTGAAGTTAGAATAAATAGTAAAACGGCTTGCCATTTTAACCCTTTCGCATGCTATCTCATTTATTAACCATGCTCATAAACATCCCTTTCCTATAATATCTCAGATATTGACCATATAAAAATAAGGAGATATGGTATGATTGCTTATGAAACAACTCCACCAAAGTTAAAATGAAGTTGATGTTAGCAATTATAGGCAACCGTACGGCCTTTAACTATGTTAAAAACCCATACCGTATAGTCGGCTATAAAAGGCCCCGACATGAAAAATATGAAATAATTCAACTGAGTAAACTAACTGTCTAATTTATAACAAAACATTTACGAAAAACAAATATGACAGGCATGAGCAAACGAAAACCACTGAACTACAGGCTCCTGACTTGAGACAGGCACATTAAGAATGTGGCGGGGTTAAACATGTTTGTGAGCGCTCAACCCTCCCCTAACCTGGGACAGTGGTGTAACAGCACAACATAAGAACAAACTATAAAAATCAGTTGAAAAAGGCTTAACGCATAAGATCGATACAAAGAAAAAAATCAACCAAAAGCACAGACAGGACGTGGCAGGGTATATATCTATCCCTCATCCCTAACAACAAAAAAGACACTAAGTACAGACCTGAGAGAACTCGCAGTTACTGACAGTTAGTTCAAAGCCAATAACAACTAATTAAAAAAATCATGTATCTAAGACTAAAATATCAACCAGTACACACCAACATCCATTGGATTTAGTGTAAAGACGTCATTAACAGTCAGAGAAAACATGACCTTGTGCAATGCCAAAATAGAGGTATCGACAGACTGTAGTACCATGAAAGTACATATGTGTAATATTTAATTTACTGATAACAAAATCAATATTTATACCAATAAAAACATTATTTAAAGATTTAATTACAGTGTTGAATAGGTAACCTTTTCTAATAAGTTTTTTTAAAGGATTGATAAGTTTACCCGGATCGTATCTAAATTTCCGGGCTCGGTTAACAACATCACCGTCAAATTTAGGATGTGCTATTCCGTTTGAAATAAGTTTTCTACAGGTGCAGCCAAACTTATTAACTAAACCTTTGTATCTATGGCAGAATTTAGTGATTTGTGGTAACGAAATCCCTGACTAAACAATTGATTAGTAATACATACATTACGCGCATTGAAATCCAAAACGTCACTACAGACACGAGCATAACGAACGAGTTGGGATATATAAACACCGTAAGACGGTGCCAAAGGAACATCGCCGTCCAAAAAAGGAAAATTAACAATAGGGAAATAAAAATCCTCCCTTTTGTCGTAAATTTTTGTTTAGAGTTTCTGGTGTAATACTGAAAAATCTAAATCTAGGAAAGGACAGTTATTGCTGTTAATATTTGATTTATTTAAAGTTAGTTCCTTTGTGTAAATTTCAGCAGTGTATTTAGAGAATTCTTGATTATTTAACGAAAAAATATCATCAAGATAACGGTAAGTGTTGTTGGATTTATCAATCAAATGGAATTTAGACGGTTCTTTACTGAGTTTGGCCATAAACTGTGATTCATAACAGTATATGAACAAGTCTGCTATTAAAGGGGCACATTTGGTATCCATAGAAATACCTACAACCTGTCGATGAACTTTATTGTAGAAACGTACATAAATGTTGTCAAGGAGAAAATTTAGGGCTTCAGTAATTATGCCTAGCATATTTACCTTTCTCAATGGGGAAAAAAAGGCTTTATATGAGTTGCAGCAAATAAATTTGCAATCAAATTTGTCAAACGACCATTTAATTAGATAGAAAAAATTTTGTTTCATAAGATTGTGTGGAAGTGTAGTATAAAGAGTGGAAAAGTCAAAACTGTCAACCGAATCAAAAGGACCATTATTTTTTTACACTCCAAAAATAGCATGCTCACTAATGCTTTGAAAGTTTTCATTAAAAAAAGTTTAATTGTATGCCAGTTATGGCAATGTGATGATCAAAATTTCAAAGATACTAAATAGTAATTTGCTTTCAGTCTCTGTTATTATGTTACCGAAAAAACAAATTCACAAGTCTAAACAAAACTAATCACTTTTTCAAAATATTTTGATTGTTTCAACATTATTTTCAGTCGTGAAAGATGTATAATTGATTGGATAAGTCTCTTTAAGCAGGAAATGCCTTCCATTGCACTCTGTTACGTGTCAAAAGAACTAGGTTTAATTAATAGAAGTTTGGATTATTTACTGAAATTTTGTATTTCAAACTGACATGAATTATTGTTCTTTCAAGCATGTTTAATACAAAACTGTTCGAATTGCTGAAAGAATGTAAACTTCTGCCTCAAACGTGATAGGAAGATAGAAAATACTGTTTCAATACATGGTAACATATTTGACATTGACTTGATAAACTGTTTGAACAATTATCTCGGATGGTATAAATCACAAGAGAGAAAATTAAAATACCTCATTTAAGAAATTAGTGCTTCTTTTTGTAATTTTATTGGAGTATAAAAGCGTCAACCTCAGCGCATTTCATCGCGCTTCATACTAAAGATGTGCGTACGTTCAATGCTTTTACAACCTTATGCAATTACAAACATTCAGTAACATTCAATCCTTGTAATAACATTTTTGCTACAACCATGAAATTACGAGTTAAATCAAGCTTTTCGTTTGATTTTCTATGCAGTGTTTTAATGTTGTCACAGAGAGCACGTGCAGTCACAGATGTTGCATTTTATACGGAAATAAAATATAACTCTTGGTATTCCTCGACCAATTAAATTTACCGTAATACGGAATCGCATGAAACTTATATGTACAAGTTTGAGCTTTCTAAAAAGCTGTGGACTGCTTCGTTCTATCCTAATTTAAGGTAATATGTGTGCATGTGGTTGTTGATTTAGTATTGATTGATATAAAATGGATGTCTTAGACTTGGAATATCAATTTTTGTATATATATTAAGATGAACTTTTCTGAAATTTTAAACTGGCTGTTCAGTGTTTAGTTGTCAATGTGTTTTTGTGGAGAGTGGTTTTCTAGTTCTTTCAGCAGGTCATTGACGTGCGATTTTGATTGCTAGCTCTGTATATAATTTATTTAGATATATTTGATTGTTTAGGTATGTTAATAACATATAAGTGTAAGCACCAATAAATATTTAGTTTCAGTGAAAATGATGTTGTTCTACTTTAAGAGTGTGCGCTATACATCCATTCTTTTAAACTTTTGTTCACTTTACTTGTTGAAAATTATGTTGTGAAAATTCATGGATGGTACCAGCGGGATTCGAACCCTCAATGTCGGGATCTAAAGGCAGCGCTCTAACCAATTGAGCCAAAGAAGATCTGTCTTAATTCAACTAGTTAGGCTACCTTTATATCTCCAGGTCTACAACACCTAAAACATTTACAAATAGACACGACTCTGGAGGTGTGTCTCTCTGGAGGTGTGCCTAGATTGGAAGAAGTTATGAAATACAGATATAATGCATTTTTTTAAACATTGTATAGGAACATTGTTTAGCAAAACAAATCGTGCATATTGCAGATTAACAAAGCAAAAAAATACGTATTAATAATTGATATTTCAATATTGAATTTCAGTGTGCAATATATGCATAATAAAACGAACATGAATTAATGACAGTTGATCGGAACTGAAATACACATAGTTAATTTTCCGGCATTTGATGTCTTATCCTGAGACGAGAAAAGTCATTCTTTATCTCATTTAAGCCAATGGCTGTTGCTGTATCTCAACCACATCACAAAGCAACCCATCAGAATCTATATGTGATAAGTAATTATTTCAAGATGGCGTGTATATCAACTGAAACTAATAGCTCCGCACCGTGATGCGAAGCAAAAATGTGCTTTGGTCAACGCTTTTAAACCCAATTCATAATGATAAAAAATGATAATATTTAGAAATTATCATCTATAAGTATAAGAAAAATAAAATAATAAGGCAAGAATGGGGTCGACTAATGTTAGGGGATTGGTACGTGTATAGACAATAATATTGTTTTTACTTCTTGACATGATAACCATATGAGGACAAGCTTAAGGCTTAGAAACGGGAAAAATGCCATGCTTTGTCGAGCATTTTCTCCGTGTCGTTCGGAGCACAAGCACGGACGATTTCAGAACAAAATATAACCAATAAGCAATGAACGAAAAATTATACAATTTTATCAAGAAAAAAGACTAAAATTATTAATTTTTGTTTAATATTTTCTTGAGAAAATGTGGAATATTGAGTTTATGTCGGCGACTGCTTCGCTTAAGTAAGTACATATCAGTACGAATTGTTAAGGTGGTAGGCGTGACTCAAGGCTGCGAAGCCAAGTTAGGGACCTATACAGAAAAAAAACTGTGCGTTCAATATATATTTTGTGCGCACAAACTATTTATATTGTGCGCTCAATATACTTATATTGTGCGCTCAATATATTTATATTGTGCGCTCAATACACGAACTAATATATTGTGCGCAAAAATTAATACATTGTGTGCTGAAAATCATAGAGCTTACACGTGGCGCTTATCTCCTGTTAAGTTAGAATGAAGATTTAATAAGGTTTTTATTTTGACAAGGGTTAGATTACAGCATAATAAACTTTTTTTTTAATAAACACAAAAAGAAATGGTACAGGAATGTAACTCCTTACTGATGCTTGGGCAAAGATTTTATGTTCAATGACCGTAGATCACTTTAATTTAAACATTCAACGTATATCTACTGCTCAAATAGAACGACTGCAATATGGAGCATTATACAAGCCATATCGTTGCAATTATATATAAATCTGAGGAACCAAAAATACCTCTCAGTTATAACTTGGTCTAAGTCAGGGCTCCCGAGGAAAGGGTAACATTACAATAAAGTTGTCCTTGGAGATATGGTCATTTATAACAACACGTTTATGAAGTGATAATGACCAATACTTTGTATGGTGGTAATAGCCATTACTCAAATAACATTAAGTAAATAAAGTTATCGATAACAGTGCTTACAAGACTTCGAGAATCAAAATCGAGGAATTGATTGAACGGAAAACGAATTTCCTTTTATTTTAAAGGCTGATAATCTATGTCTGCAGTTTATTATATTAAAGTGTTCGCAGATTGGCAATATAGAAATACAATGACATCTATTTACTACGTCATTTCGAGACAGTCTCGTCACTTCTTCAAATATCATAAATCTATTGAGACCATCAAATTGTAGCCAAAATGTACTGGTGTTGCAGCAAGATTGGTAATTGTAATGTGAATTATGCTAAGCAAGTCAATCAGAAATGTATAAACTTTGCTGCACTTTGGTATTAGGATTTAGAGGCCACATATACTACTACTATATTTCGTTTGCTTTCATAAGTTAAGTTTATTTTCATTGCAAAATAAATTTAGATTTTTGTAATTAAAGGTTAGAATCAATATTTTTGAGCCTTGTTCGGGAAAATACAAGTCGGTCCAAAATAAAGTGTGCCTCACGTTGTGAAAATAACATAGAATAGAGAATGGAACAGGGAATGTGTCAAAGAGACAACAACCCGACCAAAGAGCAGAAAACAGCCCAAGGCTACCAATTGGTCTTTGACTAATGTCTACTATGAACAGGTATTCATTAGCTGGTGTTGACGTTTATTAGGTGTTATTTAGAGTTCAGTGCTGTTCTTCGTTTAGGTTTGGTACTTCTTAGGCTAGTATCTGATTCAGAGCACCTGATAAGATAAAAATTCAGCAGTGCAAACATGGAACATCAATTTAGCTTTGGTATTTTGTAATATATTCATCTAAAACATGAACCTAAAACTGCTTGTCAAACCGGTGTTTGTATATTGAGATATCATCAATATACAAGAAAAATATCAATGTAAGAAAAGAGCTTTATCTTAGAACAACTATTGAAACATTGGTTAATGGAATAATTATTGACAATCGAATAGAAGCATTTCTTAAAAGATTTATTGCCAAATGTCAAAATATCTGTACAGAGAGAATAAGTCATTTCACTTCAGCATGCTTGTACGTATATTTTATCAAAAATGGATTTTATTTTAAAAAAATATAGAAAAAATTTAGAAGTTTTCTTCTTCTTGTTGTTGTTGCAGTCGGTGTAGAGTCAGCTAACACCGTGAATGACATCGTACAATGTTTTTGGTACTTTCCTTTACTTATTAGAAAATTTTAATTTACACATTTGTATGTAGCTAATTATATGCATGCCATAAGTCATTTCTATGGCAATAATTCTGATTTTACATAAGAATCTTGCCATATTTTGTATATTCTGGGTATAACCTAAATTATATCTTTTTTGGCGTCGCATATTTAATTGTTGGTAAATGATATTTGGTATTCTGATTTGAAAGTGAATTGAAAGCATTCCTTCTGCAACTCTTTCTTAAACAATTTGATATATAAATCGATAGTATTTAAAGTGACGTCGGATGTTTTTTACATTGACTTTCTGTGATAATCGAGCGAAGATTTTTTTCCAGAATATTATCATATAATGCCGTAACCTGATCAGATCAACCGTGTTTTCTGTAGCAAAATCTCTCAACGTCTATTTTATTACAAACCATGACGTGGAATGTAGTTTTTATCACGAAATATCTTACTATTATATGTATTTGTATTGATATATTTAATGATTTCGTCTTTAAAAAGCATTAGAGATCTATATGATTCCCTCCTGTTTCTTCAATCCTTCAGTACATGTGAATCTTGCTTCCTTTGATTATGTAAACATGAGTTTTTACGCTCCTTGATCGTTATTTTGGGATAAACCAGAAAAAGCATGGCATAAAATTGTCTCTAGGATTTGTTTATTGATATTGCAATTTGATTATTAATTGATCATGCTGACATTATAATGAAGTTCTGTAAATTACCCAAGAGTAACCTATGACCATTTCTTCCCTTGTGATCGCAATAAACACACACGAACCTGATTAATTCTTTACCGATCTACATTTTCAAGGATTCAATACGACGTAACGATTAGCCATTATTCTGTTCGATTAGCCAGACATTTTCCTACATTTACTGAAGCAGATTAATATTAAACTATGCTCGATAGAGAAATTTAATTCATAAAGGGGTAAGTGATACTTTTCCGTGTTTAGACAATCAGATTTAATTCTTAGTTTCTGTACGACTGTATTTATAGTGTTCTTTACATTTAAAAACATATTTTCCATATTGAATAGTAAATCGCTTGTAGAAAATAGTAAAAAAAAAGATTAAACGATAGTTATAATTTTTTTAAGATTTTGTAAATTTCGATTTAATAGATAAAAAACGAGAAACCCCGTTATAATAATTATTCGACAACTGTTTACGAGTTCATTTTCATATTTCTTGATTGCTTAAATTAATTGTATTAAGATGCTTTTGATTGAAATGGTGTCTTGAATTAATTTTTATGCTAAAAACATTTGTTACTCTACTTGTTTTTTTATTATAATATGTAATAAAACTACAATAGTGGTCAATAACACAGCTGAAATAAAAGTTGGAATAAGACATCAAGAGTTCACGCTACAATTTATGTTTCTCTTTTAATTAAAAGTACGAATATTAAACAGGTGAATATCTTAAATTTTGATAGATCTATAACCGGATCTGGAATTTCAATTCATATCTGTAACAGATTTAGTGTTTAGTACCTATGACGTTGACTTATATTTATCTATATGTTTATTTATTTATTATTTTACTAATTGTCTATTTAAACGACTGTTTTACCGTGTTCGAAACATATAAAAACAGTAAATATTGCTTTAGAAATTAATTAAATAAATACACTTGTTGAAATGGGTGTGTTTGTTATGATCCTTGATGGAAACAATACTTCTTTATTTTACCAATGTTATTGTTTTTATGTCACATTGTTTTTGTTTCTATAAAACAAATATAGTTGAAATAATTATTTTGCTGGTTAGAATTGTATTATGCATCTTGAATGTGTCAATTGTTATTCCACTGATCGACGTAACTGGTGAGGTTTTACTGATTAACCTTGATATAACTGTCTCAAGTTAGAAATCCCCTTAGTTGTTGTGGCTCTACCTTTATGTATTTGCTGTTCATGTCAAATTATTGGTCGTTGGAGTCATTCACAAATTCACAACTAGACTCGGGGATGATTTATAGCTTGTCATGTGATTCATCATTGAGGGCCATAATGATGACCTATAGAAGAAGATGTCTGTTTTTTTGTGAATTTGTGTTACTGAATCCTTAATTTGTTGTCACCATATCTCCTTTCATTCATACTCGTATTTCACACTCGACCTATCACACAGTAAAACCAATGTATGGAACAAATCTACAAAATCTAAATAATAGACTAGTATAAATGGAAACGATTGCATATCATGTGAACACATGAGGTTTTATAAGAAAACAGGGAAGCAAAGTTGCACGAAAGATTAAATTGAAAATCATAGCAAAACCACATTTGATTTTCATGCCCATAATGTCTTTTTAGTGTTTGAGGCTACAGTGAAGACACGGTTTCATTTTTTACTATTTGTATAGGTATTTGAGACTACAGTATAGACACTACTTATATAGGTGTTTGATACTACAGTATAGACACA
Source organism: Mytilus californianus (assembly GCF_021869535.1). Taxonomy (NCBI): domain Eukaryota; kingdom Metazoa; phylum Mollusca; class Bivalvia; order Mytilida; family Mytilidae; genus Mytilus; species Mytilus californianus. The sequence goes on along the minus strand of NW_026262679.1, from coordinate 20,216,458 downwards.
ATGTAATTCATTGAATTAACTATCATTGAATTTCTTTGTTTCATAGCAAATGCCACAACTGAAATTCACTGGGATATCTTACCGTTTCGATTTTTTTTTTTTGAAAAGTAGATAATCGTTCGTAACAAAATCTTGAGCACAAACTTTAAAATCTGCATTATAAAAAAATATACAATGTACGAGGTGGTTATATATTTTTTTTCATTGCATTTACATGTAGATTTCAGTTTCAGCTTAATTGTGATAATTTCACTATAATTTTTATATCATAAACATATGTATACCATTGTCCGTCAATGCCAGAAATATGAAAGTCGTCTCTTTTTATGTTACGTTTCATGTAATGCCAATAAAATAAGACTTTGATGTTACCATGGAGTCTGTCAATTGATATTTCTATTGGTACAATTCTAAAGCAAAAAAAATCTTTTCTTTCTAGAGAATATGTGAGGGGGAAGACCGATAAATGTTTGGAAGTACTTTGCATCTAGGCTAGCGACTAAAAGTTCCCGAGAGAAATCACTGAGAAATTATCAGTCGCGCTAAACTAATCACAACGTAAACAAAATAAGCCAACCCTCAAAGGTGTGTCTACCTAAGATTCTAAGGATTTACAGACTTATTTAACCTATGAGCTCTTGCTGAAGAAAATGTGGTGGTTTGTTAGTGTATAGTTATCAAATGTCATTGGCAATGCAAGTTAATTGAAACTGCCACTTGTTTTAAGCAATACAAACCTGGCAGATCACATCAACATGAATAAACCCATATGATGCCAATTTCCGTACGCCGGTCATGTGGTTCTGGAAATGAAACTTGGATTCTATTTTGGACATTTTACTAAGTACTTTTGATTATCAGACGGCAAGAAGCTTGCATGTTTGTTTACATATCTTAAAACTTCTGCAACTTGTAACTGTTAAACCAATTTAAACATACAATTATAACAAGTTTTATCCATTTATTGGCGTTAACCTGCAGATATTTAATGTAGTAAATATTTATGTAATAGTTATCCTGACATGTAATGCTCTTTAAACCTCGTTTACTACATGGTGGTTAATAGGTGAAATAATTCTAAAAGTTGTATTGTATAAAGAAATGTATTGTAAATCGTAATAGATGTCTAAATAATTTGTACCTACGACGTTCTTCTAAAAAGTAATAATCTTTACTTTAAATTAGCTATGTTGCAAATGGCGTTGTCAATTTATTTTCGACCTATGAGTTTGAATGTCTCTTTAGTATCGTTCGCCTCTCTTTTGCAAATACTTTGTCTACATGCATACATTTTTGTAGTTGAAATTGTGGTTTGTATTAGTTTTCAGTAACTGCGATTATCGTTAGAACCGTACTTTGTGTCTTTTGCTTTTTGTTAGTTGTGAGTGTACGATTTGATGATTTCAGCCCTTTTGAACTGATTTTTCAAGCAGTGTGTTCATGTCTAGCTGTTACAACAATGACAAATGTTAGGGAGAGGATTAAGCGCCAAAAAGCATGTTTAACCCTGTCACATTCTTTATGTTCATGTACAACGTAGGAGCCTTTTATCCAGTGGTTGTCGTTGATTGCCGTCTGCCATAACTGATTTTCGTTTATTGTTTTTAGAAAAATTCACATTTTGTCATCCCGGAGCCTTTTATAGCTAACCATTTGTTTTACTCGTTGTAGAAGGTAATGACCTTAAGTTATATACTTTGAATGCGAGACAGCCTCAGAGTTTACAGGGTAGTAATCAGTGTATAGATTAACTAAAACACTCGGCAACCGAAGCCCCGCTTGGATATAAATGTTATATTTTCATAATGTTTTTAAATTGTAAAATCAAATGAATTCTGTGTCAATTGTTGCGACACCATAAATCTCTATTCAATAAAATTACTTGAAAACAATTGAGATCAATTGAAAATTTTCCTTTCAATCGCAATGAATACAAATATATTCTTTTATTTTATCCAAGTTGAAAGACAATATCAATAAAATTAATCTTCTTGGGAACTGATATATTTGTTTAACATCTACAATGCCGATTCTACATAATATTAATATATCACCATCCAGACTTGTAGTAAAGCAGCCGTCCAAATTATTGAACTACATTCTTTCGAAATAAAAAAAAAAACTGGACTTCATATGGTTTGTTACTGTGAATTTGCACGTTTAAATCCGAACGGATTTGTCTGTATTTCACTTTTAAATTATAAAAATCAGGGAGTATACTTTTACTGCTAGACTGTACTCAATAATTCGTCAAGCAATCAATTAGTCACATTCTTTGTTAGTTGGTTTTCAGGTAATCAACAAACTTCTACAGCTTTCAGCATTTATTAACAAAGCCATCTCCTTTATGGACAAGGTTTACGAAATCAGGTTATATGAATATTGTCAAATTACTGTCAGAAGTTGAATAAAATTGGTGGTGTTGACTCATTTGAATTAATTTAACAAATTCTGTTTGAGCAATGAAGCGATTTATACCTATTATAGAATAGCGCCAAATGATGTTTGCTGATATGAACCAGTATCATATATCACTGTATGATCGAGCTTAACAGATATCCCTAAATAGATATTCAGTGTTATCTTTTATCACTTGATGAGTTCGTCCTGTCCATAGTCGTCCCAGGAGATTGCACAATTGATGATGTGATATAATTTTCGTCAAAGAACAAAGCATGCTACAGTTTGAAATCCTTGGCCTAAAATTGATCTTTAATGTAATTTTTCATATATGAAATAATGAAGCTTAATGTAGCTTTGATTTCTTTTTGGTCTTATGAGTTAAATGACATGTTAGTAGCAAAAGATTTTTTTCTGATATAACAATCGCTATTTTTGTTTATAAGAAAAGTTGAAATGAAACGTCAAAGAGTTCCCTGGATTTATTAAGAATTGGACGTGATTTTGTCCACATAAACTCTTTTGCCTTTCACGTATAGTTATAGTGTAGTAAAATCAGACAAATAGTTTGATATGAATACACATTACACCCAACTTACATACGGATACATGAATATCATATATTATTCTAAAGCAAATCACATAAACCATGTATGTTACCTGCATGGTCTTCTGATATTCCTACGAAAACAATTCAGTAATTCCCGTCAAATAAAGACATGCTCAAGGACAGATGGGCAATTCCTTGTTTGATTGAAGGTCAAAATATTACCAAAAGTAAAAAACAATTACCAACATTTACTAACTAAAATCATGCTTATTGCCATGAAAAAGGCAATTGTAACAGCACATTCAGTTGCCATAAATAGCGTCTTCTGCAGAAGGGCATCATTTTGATGTTAGTTGTTCAATCTTTATGTATATTTTGTTAGTCCATTGTCGAATTTAAAAAAAATGCTGGGTAGAAATCTCAAAAACTTGTTTGACCTTGGTATATATTGGGCCTGTGCCAACAACTCATTATAGATACCAGGCTTATAATATAGAAAGTCAGATGCGTATTGTGTATACATAAAACTCATAACTCAATCAAAACAGTTGGAGGTCAAAAGCAATTACGAATTTGATGAGCACTGAAAACCAAAATCTCAAAGATACAGGACTCATAATGAAGCAATCTAATTAAAATATAGAACTCGGATTTCGTTATACTGCATACGAGAAATCCGAGTTCTATATTTTAATTAGATTGATAATGAAGCGAACCAGAAGCGCGTTTCGTCTGCATAATACAAACCAATACCGCTTTAATCAAAATAGTTGGAAGGCCAAATAAATAACAAAGTTGATGAGCATTAAAAACCCCAAGTTCTATAGTTGTTTCACGTCAAGCCTGCACAATCTATGTCTGGGGGTGGGCTAGAAAACCTCAGTATTTTGAAAAGTCTGACTAGGTGTCTTATGTCAATTTTAGTTGTCTTATGTCAATTCTTGATGTTAATGTAATTTTTTAGAATTTGGTGGCACTTATTTTTAATAGTTTCTGTTTATTCATTCACATAATGTATTCACAATAGAAAGGGAAGATGCCAAGGGGGCGGTAATTAACAATTATCAAAAGTCATAAAGAAACAGAAAAAACCATTGTAAAAAAAGAAAAACAGCAGTAAAAAAAAAAACATCTAATATGAAGACTCGCGACGATTTAGAGCTTGACATATTTTTTAGACACTTTTCTATTATTGAAGACAGGATATTGTCCTCTAAATGCCTTTTGGTTATTTGTATAATTAGGTTGCTCTCTCATTGACGTAGAAACCACTTCTTCTTTCACTTATGTGTACGTAGTCAATAACAGGTTGGAAAATGCCAATAATACCAGTCTTTAAAATGGCAAAGAGTTTAAGGATATAATGTGAGCGGGATACGTTAATTAGGGGATGTTTTACAATATGTATTGTTACTGCCAGAACGAAACATTGCACTTATCCATCTGACCTTGAATAAAGGATACTATTATAGATACAATTAAGTTGGGTTTTTTCATATCTTAACTTTGATCTATAAATGGACTTTCATCATGGTCGGTTCAGAAATAAAGTAATGACTTCTAATTTTAACTTTCCACTTTAAGCAACAACATTTCAAACACACCAGCATATTAAACATATAACACCTAGTTTACATCGTATTCCGGATGGTTGCTGCTTACATGATTAAAATTGAGGATGGAAATGGGGAATATGTCAAAGAGACAACAACCCGACTAAAGAGTAGACAACAGCCGAAGGCCACCAATGGGTCTTCAATGCAGCGAGAAAATCCCGCACCCGGAGGTGGTCCTCAGCTGGCCCCTAAATAAAATTGTGTGCTAGTTCAGTGAAAATGGACGTCACACTAAACTCCAAAACATATAAATGAACTAAAATTAAAAAACATACAAGACTAACAAAGGCCAGAGGCTCCTGACTTGGGACAGGCGCAAAAATGCGGCGGGGTTAAACATGTTTTGTGAGATCTCAACCCTCCCCTATACCTATAAGAAAGCTAATTAACCAATGGTTCTTAATAATAATGCTGGTTATCTTTTCGAAAGACTTACGGACACCGTCAATATTGGTTGACTGTTGTAAGATCTTTATGTCACAGATGACAAAAGTTATTTTACGGAGTTTTATGTTAACTCGGCATTTCATTCACGAACTAATCATAAAATTCTTCAGATTTAATTAAGCTTGTAGATGAGTCGACCGAGTTCTACACACCAATAAACTCCTTCAAAACACCTTTATGACTATAGAAGACAATGTTTCGCAATATTCAAAACACCTTTATGACTATAGAAGACAATGTTTCGCAATATTCAAAACACCTTATGGCTATAGAAGACAATGTATCGCAATATTCAAAACACCTTTATGACTATAGAAGACAATGTATCGCAATATTCAAAACACCTTATGGCTATAGAAGACAATGTATCGCAATATTCAAAACACCTTTATGACTATAGAAGACAATGTATTGCTATATTCAAAATATGTTAAAACACAATGCATAAATAGAATGAGCTTCAGAGTTGTGATATAATTTTTTGTTTATGCATTGTAAACAAGAGTTTGGCATTTCTTTTTTTTCATACGAACAACATGAAGGGAGTGAATACAGCTTAAAAAATTTCTCTTTATCGATAATTTTTTTTACTTCGATGTGTACTTTGAAATTGCATGTTGATGAATATCTTTTAGACAGGCCCTGGACAGGCCTATGATATTGTTCTCTCTTTGTTTCATCTGTCTTTGACCTATTTAAGATTATACTAAAGATGCCATGTCATATATGTTGTCTGATATATAATACAAAGCACGGTTTTGATTTTGCAAACGCAAGTAAATGGCTTCAGTTTTGACATTAATAGTAACCATTTCAATTGGCTTTCAAACATGATTGCAAAACTAAATTACGTTTTCAAAACCTATTTTCAATGCACGCTTCTATGCCTGTACCAAGTCAGGAATATGACAGTTGCTTTCCATTCGTTTGATGTGTTTGAGCTTTTGATTTTACCATTTGATAAGGGACTTTCTGTTTTGAATTTTCCTTGGAGTTTGGTATTTTTTTTTTATTAGTATTTTACTTTTTCCTAGTGGTATAACTCATTAGACAATAACCGGAAATTTAATTTCTTGTTCATATTGACAACTATCGTTGTAGTATCTTAAGAATCATAAAGTACTTTAAGAATTCTAAGATTTAAGAAGCCTTGAATCTAGAAAAGGAAACCGCGGTAAATGAATAGGATGACGTCACAGGAATTGATTAATTTGCATGAATGTAAGTGACGTAGTACATTTTGCAGATAAGCAATTCTTGCTGACACCACTTGCTTTCTTATCGTTTAAATCTAACAATATCTGCATTCAATATTATTGTTGTATTCACAGTACATTTGACTAAAAAAATCTAAGGTCATATATACTTGAAGTTTGTTGTATCTAAAGCTGCACCGTAGTGTCCAGATTATGATTATATCATCCTATTTATTATTAATAAAATTAACACAATTTTGAGAATTGCAGAATTTTACAGTTTCTTTATTGTCAGGGGTACTATAGTTATTATACCGCCTCGGTGGTGTCTTGGTAGCGTGCTCGCCTAGAGTATACGAGACCGAGAGCTCGAACCCAGGCCTGTCAAACCCAAGACTTGAAAATTGGTATTTGCTGCTTCTCCGATAAGCACGCGGCATTTAGGAGTAAGAGCAAAGACTGTTCGGCTCAGAGTCAGAACAATGTGCCCGGGTAGGGTGACATGTCTTCCCGCGGACTGTCATCTTTTGACCTAGCACGTTAAAAATCCGGCTAAGGTGTCGGTATAGTACAAAGCAATGTCTATATTCTTATCACGTTCTTATGTCCTGAATATGCATTTAATTTGACATTGGACGTTAAACAGCCATCCATCATCATCATCATGCTTTGGTTAAATTATTAAATTTTTGGATCAATATTTTGCCCATAGCCACATGCATTCGAATAACAAAAAATAAAAGAGTTTTGATATTACATCACAATTAGAACAGATGTACACCATTCTCAATTATTAACTAGTTTATGCTTTGTATTTGTTAAAGGTTACGATGATTAGGAGATGTTATTGAATGAATTCATTTGGGGAACTATATAGTGCAGATTTCATAATTTTTCAGATTATTATTACCTCTTTTTTGCATTAGCATGCATAATATACTAATCGGCAAAAGTGTTAAAAGACAAAGATTAATGTCTTACAGGCTGAATGTTTGCATTTATCATATCGTCTTTTCAATTTCAAGCGGTTTATCTAATACAAAATCCAAATAAATGCTGCAAAAATAGATGCATATACATGATTCTAAGATGAAACTGCTCTCGTATCACAAGAAGTAAAATAATTAGTTTCTGTGTTTCGTCAAAATGTAACCTTTATGTTCAAAAAGGTGAATTAAAACTGAATAAAGGAATGATTGGACATATTTATCTTCACCTGCTAGGTGCAACATAGCTGTTTTGTAATAATTGAACATGTACAGATATCATTATAGAAACGGAAAGACTGGTTAGAACAAATCCATAGAATGACAAAACACTGCTGTGAATATTATAAAATATATCAATGAAAAATTCGTTTACAAAAATAGAGGCCTAAGTTTAGGATCTCATTCCCCTACCTTCTATTATTAATGCTCAAACCTAATGAATCGGAGATGACCTCAGCTTGGTCATTTTATGAATTAAGTGTATAAGTGCAGCTAAGAAAACGTTTTTATACCAAAGTTTTTATTCATTATGATATTCCAATCCTTACATCAGTTGTCATAGTACCATATTTCTATACTGCGGCAATAAAATATATCATTACCTAGTACAAAAAACTTTTTTTAAGATGTTTTATTATATATATTGTATAATCTATTAGTTGATCCTGATCCCAATATTTGCCGTTCAGTTAGAGATTTACAAAAGTTAATTTCTGTTCGGGCGACATTAGCTTCTAGCAAAACCACCATCGGGTATCCTCGAGACCCAAAACTTAGAAAATGAAATACATACAAAATACTTAGAAAAGCAAATACATACTGCCGTTGTGAGAATTTTCCAAAAGTAGCTTAACCAATGAAAACACATTGTCCTCCCGATAGTTTTAGTAATTCATGACATTTCATCTTTATTTTCGCGTTCCTTAGTACGAGCCGCTTTACATATTACCTTCAGTTGTTGTTTTCGTATCTATATAGATCTTTCCTTTCGTGATATTGTTGGTAAATTACAGACATTTTTACACTTATTTAATAATCTTTACATTTATCGTGCACTTTTGCTTATTTAATAACTAGGTATGTACATGTACTTATTGCTTCAGTTAAGATTAGAAATTGCTGTCTCAAATGCATGTTAGTGTTCTGTTTCAGGTAAAATTAGAAATTGCTGTCTCAAATGCATATTAGTGTTCTGTTTCAGTTAAGATTAGAAATTGCTGTCTCAAATGCATGTTAGTGTTCTGTTTCAGTTAAGATTTGAAATTGCTGTCTGCACGTTAGTGTTCTGTTTCAGTTAAGATTAGAAACTGCTGTCTCAAATGCATGTTAGTGTTCTGTTTCAGTTACGGTTTGAATCTGCTGTCTCAAATGCATGTTAGTGTTCCGTTTCAGTTAAGATTAGAAATTGCTGTCTCAAATGTATGTCCGTGTTCCGTTTCAGTTAAGATTAGAAAATACTGTCTCAAATGCATGTTAATGTTCCGTCTCAGTTAAGATTAGAAATTGCATTCTCAAATGCATATTAGTGTTCTGTTTCAGTTAAGATAAGAAGTTGCTGTCTCAAATACATGTTAGTTTTCTGCTTCAGTTAAGATTAGAAATTGCTGTCTCAAATGCATGTTAGTGTTCTGTTTCAGGTAAAATTAGAAATTACTGTCTCAAATGCATGTAATAGTGTTCTGTTTCAGGTAAGGTTAGAAATTGTTGTCTTTAATGCATGTTCGTGTTCTGCTTCAGTTTAAGTTAGAAATTGCTGTCTCAAACGCATGTTAGTGTTCTGTTTCAGGTAAGGTTAGAAATTGCTGTCTCAAATGCATATAATAGTGTTCTTCGCGTACTTCACTTCCTAGGTGTAAATGCTTTTATGTATATTAATAAATTCGGTTTATCGATTATGTACTAATACTTGGTTTGCAATTCTTCAAGCAAAACTGACCTTAAACATTAAGGCTCTTTAGTTTAAACCCTTTTGGTCCTGGTTCCCCGTAACATTCTAGTCTGTGGGGTCACAAATGCTCTTCAACTTCGTACTTTATTTGACCTTTTACTTTTTTTTTATTCTCGCGTCACAAATGGGTCTTTTGTAGAGGAAACTCGGAGTCTGGCATGCAAAATAATAGACCTGCATGGTATCTTTGTTGCTTTTTTTTTATACCAAATGAAAGTCATTCCACGTGTCATGCCAGTGATGCATATTTTATACGATTAAATGCTGTACCAGGCATCATGCAATAAAAGTGTATATCAACTGAGTTATGCACCGTACACATGTACTTCACTTAAATGAAAGCAGACACTGAACTTATTGGCCTTATTTTAATGATATCTTTCTTTTCTTGAATAAGTACGATCTTACAAGAAGAGTGGTAAGAAACGAGAAATTCCTTTCTTTTAATTGAGTTTGTTTCAGTCAAAGGGTACAATAATCAATTAATGCTTCTTAAGCGTTTTTGCGTATAATATAAAATTCTATTGAAGTTGCACTACGCCGACTTTAATTTTACTACAACCTCATCAATGAGATTTAAATGTTCATTTATTTTCTATATAATTGGTTTAAATAGTCAATAACAACTTGTTGATCATAAGATATGTAGAACATACAATGAATCTATTTACCCGAGTAATTTGTGACTATTTCAATGGTGTATATCAATAAATATATATAACTTGCATCGTAACAATTGATCTGGCCGCATTTTATTCCGACATTGTGCTGTGATTTAAACGTTATGAAAACAGCTGTTTGTTCGGATTTTAAATCTTTTAAATAACATAATCATATTTTTTAATTTAGAATAAGATAGATTATGAATATTTTTGAAATGAGTGAAAAGTACAAAGTTTGGAGATTTCAAATATGAAGACAGAAGACTGAAATAATTTTGCCATTCAGAAGTAGTCATTATAAATAATTTACATGTCACTGTATAGGTAAGGTAAGTCATTTAAAGTATTTTGTATGTTTAAAACGTATATATTTGTCATTTTCTATTTCAAGTGATGTTTAAACCCCTACATTAATCTAAAATTTGCAGGTATTATGTCAGAAGGTGTTAATCCTTAAAGTTAAAATCATTGTAACAACTTCAGTCTAAATTCGATTAGTTTGTTCCTTTATTATTTAGTGTTTTTAATTTTTGATATACAAATGATTTTATAATTATAAAACAAACCTCGCCTAATAATGGACAGTAAATCCCGTACATAATGTGTATATAAATGAAATGAAAAAATAAATATATAAAAACTATATGATATGGTATATAAATTGTGTGTGTGTGTGTGAAAAGGGGGGGGGGGGGTAAACAAAGGGGACAATCATAAACCTTGAGTGGAATAATAACAGAAAACACCATGTCAAAAAGAAAAAAAAAAGGAAACGACGAGTAGCTTTGATTTTTCATTTGATATTTTGAATGAACATATTTGTCATGTGACTTTTCTCCAATACGTCTTGACACAAGATTAATTATGTCTGAAGTTAGTTGTATGCTTCAAACAAATCAAAACATAAATGGAAGTCAATGTTAGACAAATGGATACATAATCAAAACTAAACCAAAGTATAAGTATTCATTACTAACTGCTAAGAAAATATATATACATTAAACTTCAAATATTTGTCATAATTAAAAAACTACAATATCTAGCACATTTCAATTTTAAACAAAGTATTGCAATTATATGAAATTTAAAAGGAAACATACAATGCAAATAGCAGGTTAAATTTAGGTTAACCTAAAATATTAAACAAATGCTGAAGTAAGACGTTAACAAATAATTAAGAGGGTGGTAAAGGGTTAATTTTGTTCAACGTGTTTTTACTTTTTTATTTGATGTTCAGTCATGCAATACAGGTGCCTCGTTCAACGTGTTCTGCTTATTTAACTGTACGTGCATCAAGAAAAATAGATTCAATTTTGGTCTTTGATTTTTCTAAGAAACAACTCTATATAATGACTTCATATTAAGTTAAAATCTGATATGTTTTTAACTTGTGAATACTTTTTGGATCTCTTAGATACATGATTTCTCTTTGTTGATTCTTTGAATTTATAATGACTTTAAATAAGATCGACATCTTAACAGTAATGAGCTATAACGTGTTTGCACTTTTCATCATCTTTCAGTTCAAACTTCCTATTTCTGATAATTTGAACTACGAATCCTGGTAGCTGGTGGCATGGCTAACATAACAGCATATGTCTGCGGGATATTTGCATTTTAAAAATTAAGAAGATTGTTATATACACTTTTAAAAGCCGTAAACCATTTATATCACAAATGTGTGTACTAAATCGGGAATATCAAGTAAAGAGACGTTATATACACAGGAAAACAGTGAATCAGTCACAAAAGGTTCACATAAAAACTTTCTTTTTCGTGCAACGTTCGTGACAGAAATTATTTCACGTTCAGCGTGAAATTATATCTTATTTCACCTTTTTTTTTTCCGTGCAAGCACCCCCCTTTACCACACTCAATTAAGTTTACTTTTTTTAACAATAGTTAATCAAGAATATATCAAGATTGCAATCTATAAATCATGGTTGGAACAGCTTTCAACACCTCGACTAAAAGAATAGGAAAACATAAAAAGAAACTAAAGATTGAGCAAGATGACACCAGCTCAAAACCAGAGGTAAACGCTGATGTACTGAAAGGTTGAATGTTTCCTGTTCTAAAACTTTAACAATTGCCATATTATTCATGGCCAATGAACGTTGAAAACGCATAGACGAAAACCGTCTAGTGATACGCATTATATACGGTGATAGCTCATGGACGATTACAGTCCGGTAATACGTCGTATATACGGTGATAGCTCATGGCAGCTTGAAGGACGGGGAAAGAATGACAAGATTGTGGCTCACACAAATAAAACATATCTGATACAGATCTTCAGTAAGGGCCAACCAAATCATGATGGTGTCCATAGAACATTTGAGACGATGTGTTCAACGTTTTCATAAAAAAAACGTTCGGTCAGATGCATCCTTGTGTGACCAACCTTTTATCGTGGAAATCCTAATATGAAACTCAAGCCCTAGAGAAAAGTGTCAAGTGAGAGAAAAACATTAATGATAGCATTCCAAAACGACTTGTTTTTACTGTGAAACTATAACACATGTTGAAATAAATAACAATTTCAACAAAAATTCAACCTTGACACAAAAGTGTATTATTACCGGATTAGTGGTTCATCGTTTAAATTATAGCAACCAATGATCATATAAGAATGAGTGTTGTGACATGCATGTTGACCCTAGATGTCTATTGACCTCTAGATGTCTGTTGGTTGTTTGTATCGTTGGGTTGCTGTATCTTTGACGTATATTAACCGATTCCTGTTATTTATATAGATGTTGGATTGCTTACAATAAAGGTCTTTATAAAAAGTCCATGGGGAATAATTCTTAAATGTCAATTTGTCACCTTTTTCAAAGGCGCAATTTTGCTTGTCTAGTACAGAAAATCTGTTTACTAATTTGTTTAAAATTTATGACTGAGGAGAAGAATGATTGTCTTTTGAAAGAGTTGAGGGGGACATTTAATTGATTCTTCTTTGAAACATTCCTCAAATGAATTTAATGTAACTTAAGAACTTATATGGAAAGATAATAGTCGTATTTGGCACAACCTTTCGGAACTTTCGATTCTTGATGCTCTACAACTTCGTCTTTGATTTGGCGTTTCAACTGTTTTGATACGAGCGCCACTGCTGAGTCTTATGTAGACGAAACGCACGTCTGTCGTACCAAATCATATTACTTTTATATTTGATGAGTTTTTTGTTCCGTTCAGTATGTGTATTTTGTCAGGGAAGTATTGTTTTTGTTGATGCTGATTAAACTTTTATTCGCCATGATTAATGTGAATGTGTTGGTTGGTTGTTAGTAAAACCTGTGGTTAATGTCTTGTAACTCTTATGTAATCAACCGTGTGAGGGCAAAGCTAGCATTTTATCAATTAGGTAAAAGCGTTTTGCTTTCAATGTGATCATTCATTGTTGAAAACAACGATACCATTTAAAACTGTTTAATCTATTTATTGGTAACATGTATGCAATTCAGTTCATGGTATGGTTTTCAGTTGAGGGAAAAATTGGAAATCAAAATGAAATATGAAATTAATAACTTCTACAAAATTCAGAGAAAATTAATAATATGGACAACTGGCATTGTAGAAATTAAACTAAGTAAGAAATATTCTCTATCAGACTGCATGCCGGAAAGCAAACTTCATAATCCTTACAACATAAAGTCACCTGAATTCCCAAACCAAATGACCGTCGAATATAGTTAAAAGGCTTCTTAATACATAGTCAATTGATCTAAAAAATCTCATAGTATAAAGATAATCACCCCAGCCCCCCTTTTCAAATACTTCATCTTAAACTGTCTAAGAAAATAGGAGCATGAAAAGGTTGAAGATAAGAAATATGTAAACCAAAATAGTTATAAGAAATACTACATAAGCAGACAAAACATAAATGTAATCTAACAGGGCGTATACCACAAGCACGGGAACACTGTCTACATCATCCACACAACACTAGCAACAAACCCTGCAATCATATATGCATTGTTTTTAATTAATAGGAAAATCAAACTTGCAGCATATATTTTGCTTTGGAGCATTTTGTATATATTCTTAGAGGTTCAGTTTGGAATGTCAAAGATGTAGATGTTGGAGAAAGACACTGACGTTACCTGAAATCAATCGCTAACAACATTAACTATAACTTATGGAGTTGAAACATTAATGTTGTAAAGACTACAAATGATATTGTAACAAAATATGTATTTAATTCGTAGCTGGCGCCAAAACTTGACTGGTGGGCGGTTATTTTTACTTATGAATATGAGTTTTGTAAAGTTGTATATGAAATACATTAACATTTTCCTGTCTGAATTGAATACCTTAAAAACATAACCGCTTTGGAGGTCTCGTGGTAACGTGCCCGCCAGGAGTGTGGGAGTTCGTGCGTAAGATTCACGGCCGCGTAAAACCAAAGACTTGAAAATTGGTATGTGATGTTTTTCACTAAGCACCCGGCATTTCGGAGTAAGAGCAAAGACTGGTTGGGCCGGAGTCATACAAATATGTCCGGATAAGGCACCATGTCTTCCTGTTGTCTTGTGAACTAGCATGTTAAAACCAAGGTCACCGTTGCGATCTAGTACAAAGTAGGGGGTTCATATTCATATCACATTAACATGTTCTCGTCCTGAATATACAATTAATTTGCCACTGGACGTTACTCAGCCATTCATAACCCTCGTATATATGCATTGTTTGAAAAAAGAAACCCGATTTTAACTTATAAATAGACCATGTTTTCCCAGACAAATTTCATTTCCAACGGATTAAGGTTAAAGACCTCATAAACAGTCTGTGAAAAACATGAACTTGTGCAATGCCAAAATAAAAGTATCATCGATATAGGATCATGAGTGTTGAAAACTGTATACCAATATTTAAGTTATATATATTTAAACTTTTAGAAGTATATAAATATATATATATTTATAAGTATTGAAAGAAAGCAGGACCACACGTGTTATAAATAACTGTATAGCTATGTATGTTTAGTTAAATTAAACTTTGGGAAAAAACTTTTGATTACATTTGTATAAACTGTTGTGTTAAGGATGTACACCTCTGAGGAGCAAAACATTTCTAGAATTAAACTTTTTTTCTTAACCTGATTTTTGGGTTTATATGACTGTAAAAATATATTTGGTGAAGAAAAAATCATATGGTGGTGCACTTCTTATTTTGCTACAGTCATTTGAAAATATCCCATTTTTAATGATTTTCCCATTTTTCATCAATTTTGGGCTATCATGACAAAAATCACAGTTTCACAATTAAACTTTTTTTCATACTTTCACTAAAGATGAAGTTGACCATGTATGTAGGGATGATATTCCAGATGCTTTTACAAAAATCAGCTTGCTTTGTATCTTTTGAAACAAAAAAGTTAAGTATGTCTTTCCAAAGGATAGAAATGTCCAAGAAACAGAAATTTCCAGTAAATGTATAAAATTTCGACCCCATTTATCTCTATAAGAAGCACATGAAGGTATATTTGTTATTACATATTTGAATTGACAGGTGAAAAATAGCTTGCATGCAAACTTTATATATATAGTCCAGCGGATACCAGAACAATTGTTTCCTTTATGGCAAAAGCATGAAACTTGGCGTAGTGAAAGATTAAATGGCATAAACAAATTTCAGATAAAATAGAGGAACACCGATTCAAATTAGATTGAGTGTTTTTCTTTCTTTTTATATGCTTACATATATAACATTGTCATTATAATTTTACACGGCTTATTTAATGTTTCGTGGTAAAAGAAAATTGAATCTAATCAATAGATATCACGAATAATAATATTTATTTTAGATGCGATTAACTAAATAGTTGAAGACATGTGTATTGGTATATGATTTTGTTATTTCTTTCTTTCCTTTATATTGCTGTGGGCCAAGTGAGTTATTGCCATCACTTGACGTGCTTTGAAACTTCTGAACCGAAACCAATCTAATCAATAGATATCACGAATAATAATATTTATTTTAGATGCGATTAACTAAATAGTTGAAGACATGTGTATTGGTATATGATTTTGTTATTTCTTTCTTTCCTTTATATTGCTGTGGGCCAAGTGAGTTATTGCCATCACTTGACGTGCTTTGAAACTTCTGAACCGAAACCAATCTAATTTGAGGTTGCACTTTGTAAATACAGCTGTTTCACAAGCCACGCCTCTTTTGGGGAGATATATAATGTTCATAGATATGTTAATTTGTTAACGTACTGGTTCCCAGATATGATCTCTGTGTTTCATCTCATGGAGACATAACTTGGGAATGTTACCAGTATAGTAAAACATGGTAGCGCCTAAAATTTAATTCTTAGGAGGTCCAAAAGTGGAGGTTGGGGGTAGTATAGAATTTTAGTATAAGTATAAACTCTTAGAAGTTCAGGGCATATAAATGTTGAAAATATGCCGCACAGCCCTATATTTTGACCTTTGAATAAAATAGTAGTGCAAATCAACTTTCCGTTCTGGGATATAATTTTTCACGAAACTTCATAGTAATAGTGGCACAGTTTTAGCCGTAAAGGGAGTTCCTAAGGGAAATTGCATTGTCTATATTTACAGAATTGCAACCTATATGAGGAGAATTATCCTTTTGGTATCTAGTATAAATTTTGTGTTTTTTTTTTGTCATTCAACTCACATTGCCGCCATGGCTAAAAATAAAACATACTGGTTAAAGGCATTAATAGCTTTGAGAAAAACAACGAAACGTTCTGACTCATTACTGTTTTGCTCAGACACCGACGACGTTTTACAATGTCTCAATATTATAACAAGCAGAGAAGATCTGGCAGGTCAAAAATGGTCAGCATGTCAAGATATGCCTACTTCTTCTTTGCATTATTATCAGATGACTCCTTTTAAAGAATTAATTGCACTTAAATGACTATTTTATGATAATTTTCTTTTTTTTTTATATTGGCTCAAAAACAATATGACATAGGAACAAATCTTTAAAGCTAAAATGATCAGCAATACAAGATCTACAAAAATGCTTACATTACCGAAACCATTTGACGACCCTTTAATCTATCCCATCGAACTAGAGATAAAGGATACTACAGATACAGTTATGTCTGCCTCATATCTTGACTTACATCTAGAAATTGACAATGAGGGTCGGTTGAAAACAAAACTTTACGACAAAAGAGATGATTTCAGCTTCCCAATTATGAACTTTCCATTTCTATGTAGCAACATTCCAGCAGCGCCTGCATACGGAATATATATCTCCCAATTGATACGATATTCCCGGGCTTGTATTTCCTATCATGATTTCCTTGATAGAGGATTGCTGCTCACAATGAAGCTATTAAACCAAGAGTTCCAAATGGTGAAGTTGAAATCATCCCTTCGTAAATTTTACGGACGCCATCACGAGTTGGTTGACCGTTATGGAATAACCGTTTCACAGATGATATCGGATATGTTCCTTATGTCGTAACTACAATACCCTTCCCTTTTCACGAATGTGACCTACCGAATAAGACTATTTACCGGATTTGTAATAACATAAGCAACACGATGGTTGCCACATGTGGACCAGGATCTGCTTACCCTTCCGGAGCACCTGAGATCACCCCCAGTTTTTGGTGGGGTTCGTGTTGCTTAGACTTTAGTTTTCTATGTTGTGTCATCTGTACTATTATTTGTCTGTTTGTCTTTTCATTTTGGCCATGACGTTGTCAGTTTGTTTTCGATCTATGAGTTTGAATGTCCCTCTAGTATCTTTCGTCCCTCTTTTAAGGAGTTATTACCCGTAAATGACGATTGTTGATTAATTCTAGTGCTTTTGCTTATTATCAAAAAAAATATAATAAATAGGAAGAAACTGTAAACAGAAGAACAATCAGAAAAACACACGATCTATAAAAATGCCAGCCCTTGATGAGTTATAGCCTTAAACGACGATTTTGATTAATTTCGTGTCTGTCGTATGATTTTTTAAAGATCTTCTCCTCTGAAATTACTGAACAAATTTCAAAAAAACCCTGGGGTGAATGATCCTTGTAGTATCTAGTATAAAGTTTGCGTTTTATTTCCCGGTCGGTCAACAAACATGGATTTAGTGTAAAGACGTCATTAATAGTCAGAGAAAACATGACCTTGAGCAATGCCAAAATAAAGGTATCGATAGACTGTAGTACCGTGAAAGTACATATGTGTAATAGTTAATAAGGTTTTAATTTACTGATAACAAAATAAATATTTATACCAAGAAAAACAATATTCAAAGATTTAATAACAGTGTTGAATAGGTAACCTTTTATAATAAGTTTACCCGGATCGTATCTAAATTTCCGGGCTCGGTTAACAACATCACCGTAAAATTTAGGATGTGTTATTCCGTTAGAAATAAGTTTTCTACAGGTACAGCCAAACTTACAAACTAAATCTTTGTATCTATGGAAGAATTTAGTAAAGGTTTTAAGTAATTTGTGGTAACGAAATCCCTGACTAAATAATTTACTAGAAATACATAGATTACGCGCATTGAAATCCAAAACGTCACAGCTACGAGCATAGAGAACGAGTTGGGATACATAAACACCATAAGACGGTGCCAAAGGAACATCACCGCACACAAAAGGAAAATTAACAATAGGGAAAGAAAAGTCATCCCTTTTGTCGTAAATTTTTGTGTAGAGTTTCTGATGTAATACTGAAATATCTAAATCTAGGAAAGGACAGTAATTGCTGTTAATATTTGATTTATTTAAAGTAAGTTTCTTTTGGAAAATTTCAGCAGTATATTAAGAGAATTCTTGATTATTTAACGAAAAAATATCATCAAGATAACGGTAAGTGTTGTTGGATTTATCAATTAAATGGAATTTAGACGGTTCTTTACTGAATTTGGCTATAAAATGTGATTCATAACAGTATAGGAACAAATCTGCTATTAAAAGGAGAACAATTGGTGCCCATAGGAATACCTACAACCTGTCGATAAACTTTATTGCAGAAACGTACATAAATGTGTCAAGGAGAAAATTTAGGGCTTCAGTAAGTATATCTAGCATAGTTACCTTTCTCATTGGAGAAAAGGCTTTATATGAGTTGCAGCATATACATTTGCAATCAAATTTGTCAAACGACCATTTAATTAGATAGAAAACATTTTGTTTGATAAGATTGTGTGGAAGTGTAGTATAAAGAGTGGAAAAATCAAAACTGTCAACCGAATTAAAAGGACCATCAAAAGCACGTAATTTATCTAAAACATCCAAAGAATTTTTACCACTCCAAAAATGGCATGCTCAATAATGATTTGAAAGTTTTCATTAACATATGACGAGTAGTTTTGATTTTGTATTTAATATTTTTAATGAACATATTTGTCAAGTGACTTTTCTCCAATACGTCTTGACACAAGATTGATTATGTCTGAAGTTAGTTGTATGCTTCAAACAAATCAAAACATAAATGGAAGTCAATGTTAGACAAATGGATACATAATCAAAATTAAGTTTTGATTACTAACTGCTAAGAAAATATATATACATTAAACTTCAAATATTTGTTATAATTAAAAAACTACAATTTGTCTTACACATTTAAATTTTAAACAAAGTATTGCAATTATATGGAATTTAAAAGGAAACATACAATGCAAGTAGCAGGTTAGATTTAGGCTAACCTAAAATATTAAACCAATGCTGAAGTAAGAAGTTTACAAAGAATTAAGAGGGTATAATTTATCTCTAAAGAAAGACATGATTGTGGCTCACAAAAATAGAATATATCCGTGATCATCTGATACAGATCTTCAGTAAAGGTCAACCAAATCATGATGGTAACCATAGAACATTTGAGACGATGTGTTCAACTTTTTCATAAAGAACCGCTCGATCAGGTGCTTCCTTGTGGGAGCCAACCTTTTATCGTGGAAATCCTAATATGAAACTCAAGCTCTAGAGTATCGTGTCAAGTTAGAGAAATACTCCATATGTAGAAGCTGCTAGAATGTTACTGCATAAAAACTGAAATTTCCTAAAGTGAAAATTAACTTTATCGGATTTATCACAAACCTACCCTTATTGATGATTTAAACGCACGTCAATGTGTGACTTTAATCCAAGCTGTAGTCAGAGTGAAACTAACTTATTTATGCAATGATATTTAACATTAATGATCGCATTTCAAAAAGACTTTTTTTTTACGATGAACTATAAAACATGTTGAAATAAATAACAATTTCAACAAAAATTCAACCTTGATACAAAAGTGTTTTATTACCGGATTATTGGTTCACCGTTAAAAGCATAGTTACCAATAATCATACAAGAATGAGTGTTGTGAATGCATGTTGACATCTAGATGTCTATTGACTTTTAGATGTCTGTTGGTTGTTTGTGCCGTTAAATTTGGTAAAAGCGTTTTGCTTTCAATGTGATCATTCATTGTTGAAAACAACGATAACATTTAAAACTGTTTAATCTATTCATTGGTAACATGTATGCAATTCAGTTCATGGTATGATTTTCAGTTGAGGGAAAAATTGGAAGTCAAAATGAAATATGAAATTTATAACTTCTACAAAAATCAGAGAAAATTAATAATATGGACAACTGGCATTGTAGAAATTAAACTAAATAAGAAATATTCTCTATCAGACTGCATGCTGGAAAGCAAACTTCATACTCCTTACAACATAAAGTCAGATGAATTCTCATACCAAATGACCGTCGAATATAGTTAAAAGGGTTCTTAATACATAGTTAATTGATCTAAAAAATCTCATAGTATAAAGATAATCACCCCAGCCCACCTTGTCAAATACTTCATCTTAAACTGTTTTCGTCTAAGAAAATAGGAGCATGAAAAGGTTGAAGATAAGAAATATGTAAACCAAAATAGTTATAAAAAATACTACATAAGCAGACAAAACATTAATGTAATCGAATAGGGCGTAAACCACAAGCACGGGAACACTGTCTACAGCAGCCACACAGCACGAGCAACAAACCCTGCAATCATATATGCATTGTTTTTAATTAATAGGCAAATCAAACTTGCAGCATATATTTTGCTTTGGAGCATTTTGTATATATTCTTAGAGGTTTAGTTTGGAATGTCAAAGATGTAGATGTTGGAGAAGGACACTGACTTTACCTGAAATCAATCGCAAACAACATTAACTATAACTTATGGAGTTGAAACATTAATGTTGTAAAGACTACAATTTGATATTGTAACTTAATATGTATTTAATTCGTAGCTGGCGCCAAAACTTGACTGGTGGGCGGTTATTTTTACTTATGTACAGTTGTATATGAAATGCATTTAAGAATTGAATGAACGTTATTTGAAGTTATGAAAGAAACTATAGGTGTATCAAGAACAAAAGCGAATCAAACTGAAAAATGCGTCGATTCAACTCTATGAAATTTACTGCACAAGTTTTTATAGTAACATTTTCCTGTCTGAATTGAATACCTCAAAAACATTACCGCTTCAGAGGTCTCGTGGTAACGTGCTCGCCAGGTGTGTAGGAGGTCGTGGGTTCGATTCACGCCCGGATAAAACCAAAGACTTGAAAATTGTTCTGTGATGTTTTCCACTAAGCACCCGGCTTTCGAGTAAAAGCAAAGACTGGTTGGGCCGGAGTCATACAAATATGTCCGGATAAGGTAACATATCTTTTTGTTGTCTAAATGAACTAGCATGTTAAAACCCCGGGTCACCGTCGCGATCTAGTACAAAGTAGGGGGTTCATATTCAAATCACATTAACATGTTCTCGTCATGAATATGCAATTAATTTGCCACTGGACGTTTATCAGCCATTAATAACCATCTTTTATATGCATTGTTTGAAAAAAACCCGATTTTAACTTCTGAATATACCATGCTTTCCAAGACTAATACACTTCCAACGGATTAAGGTTAAAGACGTCATAAGCAAAAACATGACCTTGTGCAATGCCAAAATAAAATTATCATCGATACAGGATAATAAGTTTTGAAAACTGTATACCAATATTTAAGTTTTATATATTAAATTTTTTGGAAAATATAAAAATATAATTATTGACAGAAAGCAGAACCACAGGTGTGTATGTTTAGTTAAATTAAACTTTGGGGAAAATCTTTTGATTACATTTGTATAAACTTCCGTGTTAAATGCCCTGTGTCTCTAATGATTGATTGATTGTTGGTTGCTGAACGTTGTTTCTAATGAAATCGACAAAATAAGGACAAATCGATAATTTCTTTATATAGTCCAGCGGATAACAGAAATAGTGTTCGCTTTATGGTGAAATTAAACTTGGCAGATTCAGATTCAGATTCAATATTTTATTATAGTCTCACCACATACAAACATAAAATAAGATTCACAGAAATAAGCATAAAACATTTAAAACATTTGCAAGGCATGCACCAATCTTGAAAAGATTTATGAGAGACTTTTAAGACACAATATATACATATAAACATATTTAAGTCTAAGTGAAAGATTAAATGGTATAGACAAATTTCAGATATAATAGAGGAACACCGATTTAATTAGAAATTTTAGTATTTTTCTTTCTTTTTATATGCTTACATAAATAACATTGCCATTCTAATTTAACACGGTTGATCTAATGTTTCGTGGTAAAAGAAAATTGAATCTAAACAATAGATATCACGAATAATAATATTTATTTTGATTACGAATAGTTGAAGACATGTGTATTGGTATGGTTTTGTTATTGCTTTCTTTGCTTAATATTGCTGTGGGCCAAGTGAGTTATAGCCATCACGTGACGTCCGTCGTAAATATCTGCTCTGACCAATCTAACTTGAGGAGAATGATCCTTTTGGTATCTAGTATAAATGTTGTGTTTTTTTCTGGTCAGTTGGCCGCCATGGCTAAAAAATAAAACATACGGGTAAACTGCATTAATAGCTTTGAGAAAAAAGGACGAGACATTTTTTAACAAAACGCTGGCTCATTAATGTTTTGCTCAGACACCGATGACGTTTTACAAAGTCTAAATAGAGAAATCTGGCCGGTCAAAAATGGTAAGCATGTCAAGATATACCTATTTCTTGTTTGCATTATTATCCGATATCAAGTAATTGCACTTAAATGACTATTTTTGATAATTTTCATATTTTTTTCATTTTGACTCAAAAATAATATGACATAAGAACAAACTCTTTAAAGCTAAACTGATTAGCCATACAAGATCTACAAAAATGCTTACATTACCGCCGAAACCATTTGATGACCCTTTAATGAGTTATTACCCGTAAATTACGATTGTTGACTAATTTTAGTGTTTTTGCTTATTATCTAAAAAAAATATTATAAATAAGAAGAAACTGTAAACAGAAAAACAATCAGAAGTACACACGATCTACAAAAATGCCAAACAACAGGCTATGGCCCTTGATGAGTTATAGCCTTAAACGACAATTTTGATTAATTTCGTGTCCGTCGTATGATTTTTTAAAGATCTTCACCTCTGAAATTATTGAACCAATTTCAAACAAACCCTGGGGTGAATGATCCTTGTAGTAAAAAAATTGTATCTAGTTTGTGTTTTATTTCCCGGTCAGTCAACAAACATGGCCTCCATGGCTATAAATAGAACACAAGAGTAAAATAATTAATTGTCATACATCTTGAAAACTATAATAGATAGAGAAAACTATCAAGGGGGAGGGAGAGGGGGTTGTAAATATGAAAACGTCAAAATCTACCTACTTCCTGTTTGCACCAAAGTTATCCGATGACTCCTTGAGTAATTATTGCCCCTTAAACGACAATTATGGGCTAACATTTATGTTTTGCCCATTGACTCGAAAACTATGTTAGATGGGTAGAACCTCGGAAGGCAAAAATGATCAGCCATTCAAGATTTACAAAAATAGCAATATGACTGGAATCATTGGATGACTCATTAAGGAGTTATTACCCATACAGGACATTTTTTTCACTAATTTTAATGTTTTTGCCTATTATCTCAAAACTTTAATAGATAGGTAAATAATAATCAGAAATAAAAGTTCAACAAAAATGCCACAACTAAAACAATTGGATGACCCTTTAAGAAGTTATAGCCTTAAACGACGATCATTTTTTTTTCATATTTTCGTGTACGTCGTCTACTTTTTCAAAGATCTTCTCCTTTGAAAACCCTTAACCAATTTGAACCAAACATGGGTTGAATGATCCATATGGTATGTGGTATAAAGTTTGTGCTTTTGTTTTGTTCAGTCAGACAACAAACATGGCCGCCATGGCTAAATATAAAACATAATGGTGAACTGCATTTAGGGGAGAGTTGAGCGCTAACAAACATGTTTAACCCAGCCACATTATATATGTGTCTGTCTGGAGTTAGGAGCTGTTTTTTTTTACATTTTGTCATCTTGTATAGCTGAATTTACGGTATGGGTTTTGCTCATTGTTAAAGGCCGTACAGTGACCACGTTTTTTTAACTCTGGTGGATAGTCTCATTGGCAATCATTACGCATCTTTTTTGAATAGACATATAAGCATAGACATATTTTACCAAGCAAATCAAGGTGCCATGGATAGGGCAGTTCAGTCAATCGTAACTTAACAAGTGAACAAATTCATGAATAAACAAAACGTTATTTTTATAATTGAATATTAAACATAAAGGAGCAGAAACATATAATCATAACTCGTATTAACAGAATCCCATAGACATGGACAGATGTTAAATGGTAGTACTGAGGATTTAGAACAAGTAAACTGAAATCACTGTTCGTTTATCATAGTTTACTTTGGTATATTAGCATAAATGTTATAAAAAGACATAAAAGTGACGAAGACATTTCTTTCAATCTCCTTTTTACCGTGCAAAACGTGCTATACTTCAAAAAACAATGTGCACGGTGGGAATTTTTATATAGATTAGATATATTTGTTGTAGTCACAGTAAAATAAATATTGACATTCTCACGGTAGCTTGTAGTGCATAGATCATTAAGTAAAGCTTCTATTCCGTCAGTACATATAAGAAATTAAGAAGTTACTAATTTTTCTATATTTGAAATCTTCGATTAGTTAATTCATAAATGTTTTATGCAAACATAATTTAAAGACAGTATTTTAATGAGTCTGGAAATTATAAGTTAGTTGCATGTTAGCGAAAAAAGATGAAAAATAGTCCAAAACAGACTTGAGATCAACAAGTGTTTAAATTAGCGAACATACGAAAAAAACAATTTAATTATAAGTTAAAGAATCACACATCGTAGCAGAAAATTTCAAACAAATACTATAGTGTGCAGTCTCAGAGGACTCTAAAGACGAAGTGTCTAGATATAATAGAAAATATGTCACATAATCAACAAAAATACTCTAGAGATATTCCAAGAAATCTATAATACCTGGTGTTGTATAGCTGTAGACAGATGTACCAATTAAATGTAGTTATCTTCTTAGAAAATGTCTTGTAAATTATCCCCTATTGATAAACTATTAATTAACTAACAAGCGATATTATTGAATAGCCAGATTGACTGTATATGGTCTACAAGTTTTTCTCATTTATCACATTTTACGACCGTGAAGCCTCTGTTTAGCTTCAGAAAATTATTCAGTATTTAATGCATTTAGGCAAAGTAACATATTTTGTAACAAAGATATTGCAACTTGATAAAATTTATAGTTTTTTTGGCGACAAGTAGCTTTACAGGAATAAAACATTCAATTTCCCAATAAAAACGCATTGTTCTTCTGTTTTCTTGTTACGAGTTTGCTTCTGCACAAACACTAATAAAATATTGATAATTTTATGTTTACTGTTAGTTTTTTTTTATTACCCCTTCCGTATAAACCTTGACATTAATGAATTCGTATTTGATCTTAAGGGAGTATTTTTTGCTTGCACTAATGAATTTATGCAACAGTTACTGATGTTCATATCTCATAAATCAACAATGGACAAATAAAGCTTAGGGAAGCATATGAACTCCAAATTGAAGCGTGACCGGGTGCGTCGACAGGATGAGTGTCTCAATCTAAGCATGCATCTGCAAATCCACATTCATTTAAAATGCCACAAATGGTAAAACAACGGATAAGACGACATTTTTCGTAAATCGTAAAGTTTAGCTGTAAAACACTGATTATTATTTCATAACCTTATGCAGTCTTCGTTCGTTACGATAGCCGTAATTCTTCAATGTCAGCTTATGATTTTGTTTTAGAAAAGTTTACCGTGCGCGGCCTGTCATTGCTTTGGTGAATTGCAGTAAGTTAAAACCGATTAGGAGGTGTCATAAAGGACATTATTTGACCCCTGGAATTGCGTTAATTTTATTGATTAAAATGAAAAAGTTAATATACAAGGAATACTTTAGTAAAAAAAATGTCAGTTGTATTGTCATTAACCCTACTCAAAGGCCGACAAATTCATATGGATGTATATTTTCTTTACATGACTTTTGGACACGAGCTAACCTTAAATAATATCAAATAATCTCGAGAATAGATGTTAATGAAGCCAAACACAAAAATATTTAGAAGCATCAAACTCAAAATTATTATAGCAAAACAGCAGTTTATAGGATCAACTTCATTTGTGGAAGCTTTAACTTAAACTTAGTTCATAAACTGAAAATTTGATTCATGCCAGCGCAATGGCAACATGTAGGACGATACTCTCGGGAACTGAAATCCAGCAGCAGATTCCGTGGTATCGAGTGTTCGTTTATTTTTTGTTGTTGATTTTTGTTTTTACCACCACTGTCCAGAAATCTATAGGAAAAAAAGAAAGAAAATACCTAGACTGGTCTGACAATGCTTTTACAACTATAGTTGTGTGTATTTATAAAAGTTTTACCCAATAGTATTACCCAATAGTATTACCAATATCCTATATATTTCATGTCAATTTTTACCCTTATATTCTTATATTAAAAAGCTTGATAATACGACTCCTCAATATCACTCATTGTTTAGGAATTGAGCCCTGATCCACCCCATAGTCCCTCATTTTTAAGGAAGTAACCCCGCCCCCTTTACAAAGTTCAGTTCGTTATTCAATGTGTAGTATTTTCTATGGCGACAAGTTCAGTGTTATACAGTAACTCTTCATGTAACGATTTTCAGATTTTGTCAATTTTTCATATAAAGACAAAACAGATTAAAGGTAACAAAAAGATCGATAGAAATTATACAAATCACAAATATTGACAAAATATTAAAAGTTTAGCAACATTGAATGTAGACATGCAAGACATATGTAAAAGTATATGTTCAAGATTCAAATCACAGGCACTTGTCTATGAAAAAAAAATGTTTCCTATATACCTAACCTATACAGTGCCTGTGATTTGAATAGTGAATAAGCACACTTTAGGTGACCATCTGTTGACTCGTTAGGTTCTATGATAGCAGAGTACAAAGTTAGCAAAAATTAATGATTTTAAATATTCCAACACAAAGTAAACAGCTGTATCACATTGATTAAAACTGGCTTGTTTGTTGTTATGAATGTGCATTGAACCATTATTAATTTCTAAAGAAGTACAAATGTATAACTATGTAATTATCTTCAGGTAAGTAAAGTATGAATTATTGTCGTGTGAAGCATACTTTCGAAGGAAAAATTCAGATATTCAACTTTTTTCCGTCCTCGTAAACTACATTTTGTATGCAGAGCAATGTTAGCGTCCTCAAAAATGGCGTTCAGACTAATTAGGATGTCCAAATTAGTGACGTACCCATAATGTAATACGTCTGCTGAATTATTCAATTTTGCTGCAGAGATTGGTTGAACTTTTACATTTTCCCGAAGTAATTAGTGTTGCGAAGTCGGCGTTAGACGTGGCGGACTCAACTATTAAAACGTAAAATTGTTCACACTTAAATGCAAAATATACATTTTAATCGTTTATAAAAACAAATATAATAAAAAAGACTTTTCGCTGACCTCGTACTTAGCTTAAATGTTGTCACAATGTGTGCACAATTTGCATAGGGAAAACTGGTTTATTTGCCAAAAAAAGAAACTTCACATAGGAACTTTGACATGAAATTAGAGAAGGTAGATTTATAATTGATGTTTTAAATCTATTTAAATGGGCCTTCAGATCTTGTTTTTCTTACTACATAGTAAAGTAGATAATTTACAGTTAGTTTTCTTAATCTATTGTAATGGAACATCTAATGCATTCGTATCTTTTCCCATTGGTCAAATTCTTAATTTTGATTTAATAAATAAACCCTCTATACCGGTACATTAATAACAATGTTATAAAGAAATCATGAATAGGACGAATTCATTCATATGAATGAATCATATGAATGAATTGTATTTCAATATCAAAGTTTTCAAAAAACAGTATAGGACTTTTCGAGCTACTTTATGGGTTTCACTTGATAGTTCCCGAGCCTTCTTATCTTACCAAGATGCTCGGAGAGATATTGAAGCTTTACAAATAATTATCATGGGAAATGAATATTTGTAATATGTAAGCAAAGGGTTTATTCTGGCTATTCCTACATTTTGAATTTTTATAGGTAAAATATTAAGAAATTCATGTAGGAGTTACCAGAATTATTTTGTTAACAAAGAGATTAAGTGGAATTACGTTGGATTATGTTATAACAACACATGACTAATTATTCAAGGTAAAGTACAGGTAAAAATTGTGGGGAAAAAAAGAGAATGCAAACTTTTTTTTATATTTTAATTCAATTAAATATTTAATTTTGAACGTATTATATTAGATAATTGTATAGCATATTTTGTAAATAGTACATAGTATTAGCACAAATTGAACACATGGTAGCACAACATTTTCATTATGACAAAGTACATATTTCAGTAGCTCTAAATTGTTAAACATATAGAGAGTTTACAAAGTCTTAGTCAATGTGCAAGAGGTGAGAAGCAGGGTCAGCATACTGAATTGGCGTGAGTTCTTCATTTTGAAGTTTTCTTTTCTTGGGAACACGTTTCCCACCAGCTCTGTATTGGAGAAGGGTACATGCGTGAATGGCTTCTTCGTGTTTAATAACTTTATCATACTAAAGATGTTTGGGTGGGATGTCTTGACCAACTTCTTTAATGTGCTATTCCAGCCTTCTAGATGATTTGTTGCTCTAGGACCTTCTGTTGCGAAATGGTTCAAAAGGCGTTGGTTGCCTTCCACCCAGTAGCTAGTAACATAGTATATGAAAGCAAGTGTTGGTATATTATTATCTGCATCATTAATGTCCTCTCGAGCATTAAACCAAACTGTGTTGGGTGGTAAAATTGGTAGAACAAGCAGCTCTCCGAACAAGTAGATGGATGTTGTCGTTTTCAGTTTATGCTGTCTTCAAACCATGTGCGTTCCGCCACATACATTGAGTGTAGTGAAAAAAACAACCTGTGATGTTAAAATCAGGGAAGACTGAGGTTGCTACATTCCTGATGGCAGTCTCGTAGTCGAGAAACATGGTTCTCGGTTGTTGTTGAATGTTGTAATAAATAATGCTTTTTATTTGGTGCTTAATAAACCAGTAATTACTATAAGATGATTGAATTCCCTCTTTTTAAATAATAAATTTGCATTTGTGTTAGTTTAGAACAAAAAAATATTTTGTTTATTATTTACAAGTAACCATAAATTAAACATAAATTTAAATGGGTTTACCCTGAAAAATTAACTTGTTGTCAGTTTTTATCCATTAATGTTGTATAAATTATTATTTTTCCTTTACTTTCAACAGGTAAATTTACCTGTTATTTAATTAGACACTGATGACTAAAACAAAACATTTTGCAATAATAACATCAATTGTTCTTTCCATGTAGGAATAAACAGAATATGAAAATTCAAAATGTAGGAATAACCAGAAGACACCCATTTTATCTAAATATACACGTATGACCACATGTGATTATAATCACAATATGTATGTATTCTATAAGCTCTACTTGCTTTTGGAATAAAGCATTATTATTATTATTATTATTATTATTATTTCAGAAAAGGCGTTCAACGATCAAACTATTTGATGTAGAGAAATGCTGAGAGATATTGGTTACGGAATACTGTGTTTTCTGTCCATTTCGGCGATTCTGACTGTCGTGTCTACTGGTAAGACCTTTGGGTTATCAGAAACTCCCAATTAATGTCATAGTAAAATAAGTTCAGTTTTAAATTTGCAATTCCCACATATACAATTGCGATACAATTTGTGACTGAATTGTTAAGGATTTTCGTTTTCTTTCTTAATATCATTTTGAAGTATTTACTATTATGGAAATCACAAAAAATCAATTGGAATATGCAGACCATTTATCCTTTAATTTTACATTCAAATATAGAAATAATGCTCATCAATCGTTAAGTAGAATCTATAGATACTATCAAGCCTGATGCCTTTACGTATCTCATTTTATATAGATTCAATATTTCATTTAAGTTTCAACACTTGTATAACATAAAACATTCATTATTCCAAACACGTAATCAGTTAACCTCATTATGACCTTTTGAAAAAGAGAGGTATACCTTTACTTCAAAAACTAATCCAACAGGGTTATATCTATAAAAAGTAATGATATTGTCGCCATCAGGAATTGGTCACACTGTTTAATTATCAAACATTACTTGAGACGTACTTGCTTTGTGTCATATAATAAACATGCTGACTATCTCCAATTAAACACCATTACCGGTTTGTTTTGTTCATTGATACATGGAACTAGATAGTATGAATATGGAATATTGTGACTTGTCCTATTGGTACGTCTGAATCACCGCGTTTTCATTTAAAGTTTTGCCTGATTGTACGTGTATAAGATTAACTCATCATAGATAACAGGATTAAAATTTTATACGCCAGACGCGCCTTTCGTCTATAAAAGACTGACCAGTGACGCTCGATTAAAAAAATTTACAAGGCCATAAAAAGTACGAAGTTGAGGAGCATTGAGGACCCACAATTCCGACAGATTTTTGCCAAATAAAGCTAAGGTATTCTAATCCTGGGGTAGAAAATCCTTGGTTTTTCGAAAAAAAATTCAAAGTTTTTACCAAGATTCTGTTAACTACATGCTGCGTTTATTTCTTACCAGACTGGAAATTCTGAGATATAAACAATTGGAATGTAAAAAGTTATAAGTATAATTCAAATATATAACTATCTCACAATAAAAGTCAAATATATAACTATCTCACAGTAACATTATTCGTTAAATCTACTTTTTAACCTGTGTGATTGACATGTGTAAGTAGCATAAACTGATCTCCAACTCAAATTTTATGATATCTAAGTATGAATTGTTTGCCAAATGTTTGATCTCCATGTACTATATGACCAATGTATCCTATCTGTTCCATCAGTTTGAATCACAAGACAAATATAATTAATCAAATCATCTGACCGAATCAGACCCTGTCCATATATCATTCCGTAAATACAGATACTCATCGTTTGGTTATCAATTGTTAAGTGGGATCTATAGATATATTTGCAACCTTTGTTGAATTATCGTTACTAATCTGGTTTTTGCTGTAGTAAAATTTTTGTGTACATTCAATACTGATACAAAAAAAGAGACAATTAGAGCCTCATCATTTGATCCAAATATCAAAAAACTAAAATGTTAGATGACAATTAAAGGGGCACTAGCTACGAGATATATAAAAAATATAAAATATGATTTTTTTTGTTCAATCAATAATGAAAGTGAAATAGTCAAATAATATATCGCTTTTAGCAGCCAGTATGGTTCAATTTTGTCAAAAAAAGCTAAGAGACATTGATGATGAATTATTCACTTGCGAGTGAATAATTCGACCTCATTGAATCCGTATTCATGTGAACTTCAATTTAACCACTTAGCTAGAGATGGATACCGCATGCTTTGTGCGTGTTCAATTATTTAAATGAAAAGAATGTCAACATTGAAAGTGAAACAAAGGTAAATCATTTGATTGACTGTTTCGATCCACAAAAAATCATTCTTATACAGGTAAAAACGATGATTAACATATATTTTTAATCTATAATATGAAATTAAAAAGACCTACAAAAATCCAAATGCGCAAGTCTGATATCTATTTATATCTATATTTATGTTTATATCGCTTATATGGCAATCAGAGGTGTTCAGAGGTCAACTCGACAGTTAATTAGATGGCGTCTAGACTTAAATACACACGAAACGAAGCTACATATTATCGAGCCCATGCCCGGTATATTGTTTATTTTAGACTTTTTATAATTTGGATAAATGTTTTATATTGTTATAAATCAAATATGAGAATTTGGGTCAAATCGGTGAACATGAAAATGACAGCTAGTGCCCCTTTAAAGGGGCACTAGCTGTCAAATTCATGTTCACCGATTTTAATCAAATTCTCATTTTGATTGATAACAATGTAAAACAATTATCCAAATTATCAAAAGTCTAAAATAAACAATTAATAGGGCACGGGAATGAAAATACTTAGCTTCGTTTCGTGTGAATTTTAGTCTAGACGCCATCTAATTAACTATCGAGTTGACCTCTCAAGTCATCCGATGACCATATAAGCGATGTAAACATAAATATAGATATAAATAGATTAAGCAAACTCGTGCTGTTGGGTTTTTCTAGGTCTATTTGATTTCATATTATTGATGAAAAATAAATGTTTATCACCGTTTTTACCTGTATAAGAATGATTTTTTGTGGATCGAACCAGTCAATCAATGATTTACCTTTGTTTCACTTTCAATGTTAACATTCTTTTCCTTTAAATAACTTTACACATTCAATTCACGTGTTATCCATCTCAAGCTAAGGGGTTGAATTGAAGTTCATATAAATACGGATGCAATGAGGTCGAATTATTCACTTGCAAGTGAATAATTCATAATCAATGTTTTTTAGCTTATTTTGACAAAATTGAACCATACTGGCTGCTAAAAGCGAATTATTATTTCACTATTTCCATTTCATTAATGATTGAGCAAAAAAAATAATATATGAGATTTTTTATATATCTCGTAGCTAGTGCCCCTTTAAATAAAAAAAATTAAGTATGAATTATACGTAATATTAGTTATATTTTTAGTTACATAGTGTGCTAGTGACCTAATACGATATATATGGGGAATTTACTGAACCCATATATAATCGTATTAGGTCACTAGCAAAATGTGTAACGAATTTGTCAATAAGTGATCAAGTCTTCAATATTAAGAACCGTCTTCCATTGGTCTATACAAAAACAAATGCCAACAATAACAACTTCTTAGCTTTTAATGTGTTTTCTGCATTTCTTTCAACTGTTCATCATCAGTTCCTTTGTCTGTTGAAACCTTTCAGATTTTTTCTCAAAACCGGGATGTTTTTACAAAGGGACGTAACACCACTACTAACTGTGTATTGAAATAAACCACGCCTACTAACCCCATATAAAATATACACGGTCTCCACGCGGTTGCTTTTAACTAATCATATGTATAGGAGGTAAGATAAAGTGACTTACAGGGATTATGGGTAATTCATTGGGTCTGTAAAAAGTAGAGTACCCGTTTTCATACCATAGAAACAAGTTCTTAAAAGATAATAAAAAAAATATCCTTCCCTTTGTCTCATTACCATGATGTAATCTTACAGCTGTCCATTATTCTAAATAGAAAATATTAACTAAAATTTCACAGTATGCCAGTTTACGTATGTACATTTAAATAATACCAACATTATGGCGTGTTTCGGAGCAGGTACTCAATTTTTACATATACCTAAAGATGGCACAAAACTGGAATTTTGGTAGAAAAATATGAATTAAAAAGACATTCTTGCCAAAACCAAAATTCTATTGGAAATAAATGTCCTTCAATTCAAATTTTTACAAATAACATATGAAATTTTGCAATTTTGTATCAAAACCGACTTCAACAACAATTTGTAGCGCAAATCAACATTTTGATTTTATGGATTAGGGTAGCATTGGCGTTAATTCCTTGATATTCAAAATCTATGTGGTTTTAACATCTTTTACATTTTGCACCTGTGAGGGAATAATTTAAGGGTAATTTATCTATTACGTATATTTATTATGTGTCTTCCCGTGGTCATACAAATGATATAAGCATCGAAAATAATTTGCGACATTGCTGAAACAAACTTTGAGACTGTCCATATGAAATACATTGAAAATAAGAGGAATAATTTATGGTACAAATTTACCCACTTTTCTTGAAAGAATAAGGTAAACACGTACGGAATGCAGACGAAACAAACAACTTGTTTCAGTTTGATTATCCATTAAATTTTGTATTTTATATCGTTTTTAATTATCTAGGACCGTATTTCATTTTTTTTTAACTCTGATAATCATATCCCAAAATTACAAAATTTCTGGCAAAGTACTAAATACTTTTATGTCAAAGTGAAATGCCGAAAATTCATAAGACATAACAAGATGGAACAACACTAAAACGTAAAAACCTAGACACAATTTATAATTTAGACATGCATAGATCTAAACAAACAACACTTCAATCATAACTTTGGCAACACATAAACTCCCATAAAGATAGAGAGTTGTATTAGAGGGGTACTCAGAAAAATAAGTATATCATGATATCAACTGTACCTAACTGTCATTTATCTCAGAATAAGTTATAAATTATCAATGAAACATCCTACGTAACTTCCTTATTGATACAACAATTTTATGTTGTAAGATAATGTTTGCAATACATATTACTGAATTAAATTTTTCCCGAATTTTAGAGCTCTTGATTGTTGTTTATTGTATATAATTTTTCCCTGGATTTTTAAGAGCTCTTAATTGTTGTTTATTGTATATGATATGAAATAGATGTTCTAAAAGGAAAATGGTTAGTTATTATAATTTATGGTGCATTCCAAAAAGAATTGCATCGAAAGGCACCAATAAAACGTTTTGCAATGCTTCTTTTCGTCAAAGTTGAATCTTAAATAATTTCATTAATATCTTCCCGGTCTGCCACGACTATATTGCACTTAGGACCAACGAATATCTTATAGAATAAATTCAATTGTGATGATACAATGTGTACAAAAGATGAATGAAGAGACCATTTAAACGATCAGAGACAACAATTGTCACATAAATATTGTATATCAAAAGTTTTTTGATCGTTCAGTTATTGAAATGGTTGTTTATGGTTTCAATTTTCAGAATATCAGATTTGTATTAATACGACAACTCCAATGTTAACAGATGAACAGAGATTGTATATGGTATTAATGAATAATTATGACAGCAATACTAGACCAGTGTTTAATGCTTCACAACCAGTTAACGTCACCATCGGAATTACACTAACACAGATATTTGATGTGGTAAGTTGGAATTTGACGGATTGTAGGGTGAATAGATGGATGGATAGATATTGAAGTTCAGCGTACAATCTTTCCATCTTATGGACAAAAACTCCCCAAAGGTACCAGGCTTAAGACGCGTGCGTTTCCTCTACAAAAGTTTCATAGTGACGCTCGAAGTAAAAACGTTTAAAGGTCAAATAAAGAACGAAGAAAAAAGGCAATGAGGACCAAATATTTTTGCCAAATATATCTAAGATTATCTATTCCTGGTGGAAAATCCTTAGTTGTTCGAATAATTCAAAGTTTTGTAAATAGTTAATTAATTGATAATATTATATCAATAATAATTCATATCAACAGAGAACTGCTGACTACTGGGTTTGTGATACCCTCAGAGAGGAAGTCTCCACCAGCACTGACATCAACCCAATTTGAATAAAAACTCACCAACGGTACCAGGATTATAAATTTGTACGCCAGACGTGCGTTTCGTCTACAAAAGACTCGTAGGGAACGACGATATGTCGATATAATATGAAGCTTGTTGCTACACACTGAATTGAACTTGTACCATGCAAGCTCACACAATAAAAGTCTAGGTGTAGTAATTTAACCAAATCATTTTAAAAGTATAATAAACTTATTTGGTATCTATATCTTTTAGTGATACCGCAACACATAAACAAAATTAATGACTACAGGAAAAATGAAAGGGGTTTACCGGAGGTAACCACCGAATAAGTTCCCCCTTTCTAGATTAGTTGCTCTTCAAATTCAATTACAAAGTTTCAAGTTATAAATTGAGATAAAAATCCAGACTTAAAAGCAAAAATCTCCCGGTTTCCATAATCAAATGTTGTACAACTTTTAAAATATGTTCGTCTTCCTCCTTACTGAAGAGATCCCTACCTAATAATAAGGTTTGTATATAAACATTTGTTGGTAGAGTGTAAATGGTTTGTGTCCTAAAGAATCTATAATTTTGGTAATCTAGCAAGAAGAGCTTGCTGTTCTCAACCTGTCCATATATACAGAGGTTGAAATGAACAATATTTTTCCAGAAAAAAAATTGCTTTAAACCTCTGCAGTTCAATCGTTCTCTGGCATTTGGTATCTGATCTTTTCTACAACCAGTATCATATCATGATGGGATTTCCTTAATATCATGATTTAAATAATGTTGAAGTGTAATTTTGGATTGATTACATCTTGTGGTTGGTTGTTCTAATCACTTATGTAATAGATGATAAGAAGGAATTTAGATAATACAATCACATACAATCTTATGGGTTCGTACAGCAGAGAATATGTGCTTGATTTCTTGGCCTTAAGATATAAAAAAATATCTCTATCTTTTAGGTCAAGGAATAGTAAATGGGCTATGTCTCAGATTAAGGTAATATTTGGCAAACAAATTTGGCTCGTTGAACTATAACTGATAATGATAAATAATGCATATATCTCTTTTAGTATCTGAGATATTACTGATTGAATTCTTTCAAAATAGATGAACATTTGTATAGAAAGCACATAAAATCGACAAAAAAGTTCTTAGATATGTCTTTAAATCATCAAATCTCCAATTTCGAATCCATATATTTTTCTTAAAAAAACTATATGTCGTTGATATATACATTTCTGTTTTAATGATTTTAAATATTAATAGTGCCAACGACTTCGTTTTCATGGTATACTTCACTCAAAGTGGTTATCTAGGTGTAAAAAATAATCAAAACGTCATCGCATTGTAGGCCGTGAAACGTCGATTTTTAACGTTTTTCACTACCAACTAGGTAACAGATTGGCTAATCGATCAAAAAAGAAGTCGATGACCCTATTATTATTTTATATCATTAAAATTTATGTTTTATTATTGGAGACTTGTTCACCTATTTTGAAACAATTCAAGCAGTAATATTTCAGATAATTTAAGAGGTAAATCCATTATTTTTTTTTTTATTTTCAGTTATAGTTCAAAGAGCCAAATTTGTATGCAAATGTTATCAAAATCTATGACATAGACCATTTGCTGTAACTTTACCTTAAGGTATATTTCAATTATCGGCTTAAACTTTTTGAATGTTTGAGAATCATGAGTTCAAATAAACAACCGGAAGTCAATTCAACAAGCATACAAAACATACCAGTTAACAATAGAATAAACTACTGTTCAAAAGAAATCAACAAATCAAAAGAAAACCACTGACCTAGGGACATTAATCCCAGAAAATAACGAATCCAATCCATGACCAAAAATGTGAACTATTGGCCACTAAACGTAAAACAAACCATAAAAAAATCAACAAATTAATAAAGAAAAAACAGCAAAATGACCAATTTGTCACTGTACGTCAATTAACATACCCTAAATAATAGGCAAAACCGATGTTCAAAACTAATAAATCAATTTTGAATGTACAAACCTAAATGGAAAAGAGAAAATGAAGCAAAACCGGATGTGTCTACAGGGTAATCGTCTGCTACTATTCATGAATCACCCGCCTTGCGAATTCATATCGAGTAAAAATGTCACGATAAAGAATAAGAAACAATAGATAAATTTACAGATCAGACGACAATTTTGGTGGGATTATTTTTAAGCAACGTGAAACATGTTTCCTATCAGTTGAGAGACAGCCACGACGATTGATCAATCAATTCGGGATTGTGACTGTAAAACTTGTGAAGTGTCGATTTCAGTCACTCTTTATCATAACCCTGCTGGAGAAGTTTTGCGTTAGGATAATACCCCTATTAGTGAATTTCGTATAATGAGAAAATGCATGCGCTTAGCATATCAATTTAGAATGTAAACGCCGTACGATAGGACAAAGGTTATGGTAAATGCTGCTGAGAAATGGGATAACGAGAAAAAGAAATCGTTACGAGTATCATCCATCCTAGTTTTGAAGTCATCTTTTTATGTCAAATTTTAGCAACAAGTCTATACATGAAATAGACCTTCTAGTATAGACAGTATCCTAAATGCCAATTTTTAAATGGACACACGATTATAAATATATCTGAACGTGAAATGGTCTTTCTTTTTGGTAAGGTTTTGTAACAATATTTCTGAATATAATACAGTGATTTTGGAGTGGATCTTTAGAATTTTTAAGATTTATTATCTGATTGACACCGCTTGTTAAGTATACCTCATCATGATATTTTCGAAGGCCATTCTTTACACTGTTGAAAAAAAAACGTTTGTATGAACTTTAGGAAGATGTTTAGTTGAACATCTAGACGAGCCTTCTACATATCGTTCTTTATACTGCAACTAGTTGTGTTTATTTCCTAAATATAGAAACACAGCTATATTTTGTGCAACATCAATTTCATCATGGATCACTTTTTACACAATCAGGGGTTCGTTTAGTAATAAAAAATAAGTTTGAAATTTGTATTACAATTAAAATAGCTATCAAGGTATGAATTTAAGTTGCAGTATAAAAACAATATTAGGTCAATGTCAGAAAACTATAAACTTCTTTGTATTCGGCACAAAACTGGGGAAGGGCTCGATTAAACCTCGCCCACCCCCAGTTTCTCAGCCTCACACAAAAACGTTTATATTTTTCTGACATTAACCTAATATTGTATATTTATATGGCATTTTGTGAAGTATTAATATCCAACTTCAGGGAGGGATAATTTCAAGCTCCTTTTTATATTGTACAAAAGATAGAAAGACGGATTTGTGGTTATCTCAGATATTCAATAAAGCAATCTATTGATAAACAGCAGAATGTTGTTATAACATTCTGTAGGTTCATTTAGAGAACTACTTACTCAGTTGACTTTTTGGGCATGGATATACTGTGACTTTCGCAACTACACTATTTTGAAAATCATACTTGTGGTAGTACATGTATAATTAAAAATGATAAGATACAGATGTAAATGTATACAAAAAGGACAAAGAATAAGAAAAATATCCATTGCATACAATTCTCTCTAGATCATTCAAGCTATAGAATATGATTTCATTGTGGTTTAAATGAAATGGGGATCTTCTTTTCAATGTAAAAACTCATAAAAAATATCAAGTTTATGATTTGTTACGTCAGATTGGCTTTTCGTCTACACAAGACTCATCATTTACGTTCAAACTAAAACAGTTGGTAGGCCAAATCAAACACGAAGTTGAATACATTAAAACCGAAAGATCCGAAAAAAGTATAGATTATACAAAGATCGGGCTTTAGATGCACTTTTTTCACTTGAACTTGGTGAACTTTGGACAATAAGGCTAGAATGTTAATTTATTGCTTTCATTTTATATGTTGCTTTTTTTTTATCTTAATGAAAAGAATAACATTTACATATTGTCGGTTGCATGTATTATAGATTTTTTTAACTTAACTATGAACATTTGCATTGGACACTGAACTTTAACCAACCAACAAACAAACACTATCATACTATTAATACATTATAGAATAAATGAGTATCCTCTTGACCAACCCATCTATCGAAAAACAATAGAACTAACCATTTAGTCTGGAACTTCAACTAAAATTACAGATAAATCGGTTTACGTAAAAAAGCTATTGACTTTAAAACAATTTTACTTTATAGTTATACTTTTTTAATTTCAATGTTACAGGATGAAAAGAATCAAGTCATAACTACAAATATATGGCTAGATCAGGTAAGAATTCGACAGTAAATATAATAGTATGGTTATATCAGTTAGAGCTGAATTCATTTCACATACAGCGTCAAAACTGAAAACTGTTAAAAATAAACTCATCATAGATACCAGGCTCAAAACATTTTGTACGCCGGACGCGCGATCGTCTATAA
This sequence comes from Mytilus californianus, assembly GCF_021869535.1. Lineage (NCBI taxonomy): Eukaryota > Metazoa > Mollusca > Bivalvia > Mytilida > Mytilidae > Mytilus > Mytilus californianus. The sequence continues at coordinate 20,176,550 of NW_026262679.1, read as the reverse complement.
AAAACTCTTCAGTGACGCTCGAATATATATAGTTGAAAAGGCTTAATAAAGAACGAAGTTGAAGAGCATCAAGGACCCATAATTTTGAAAGGTTTTGCCAAGTACAACTAAGGTAATATATTCCTGGGGTAGACAATCTTTAATATTTCGAAAAATTCAAAGTTTGTAACCTACTGTTAAATATGAAAGAGTCTTGGTTTTGAGTAAGAATGCCCTTCTTGTTCATTTTGCGATGATAAACATATAGACCTAGTTTGTCTATATAAGACATTTCTTGAATTACAAAGTAAAGGTGCAACAACAATGCTGGAAACACATATGAAAAAACTCATCAAGATATCAGGCTTATAATTTTGTATGGCAGACACGCGTTTCGTCTACCAAAAAAAACATTTAGTCATTCCTCAGATCATCTGACACCACTTTAGGTTTGATATTATTTAAGCCTGGTCCTTTGGTTTTACATATTTCTTTGTCATTGGTTTTATATTTTTTTTATAACTTTTATAACTTTAACTCTTTTTTCAAATAACGAATTGATATTACAGAGTTGGATAGATGAAAAGATTAAGTGGGATCCAAAAGACTACAATGGGTTAACAGTATTAAGGATGCCATGTAAAAGTCTGTGGTTACCAGATATCGTAACATACAACAGGTAGTAATACATACAAAACACATTTGAGTAGTAGAATTGTATTATATCAATATTGATGATCATGAACTGAAAAGAAAAGACAGAAAAACAACCAATAAAGTTATCAGAGTTGTCACATGTGCTGCTTTAGTTTTAGGAGACATGCATGATGATTGATAAACATGATACAAATGCACGTTTTATATCGTCAGTAGTTGAAAACTGCTTATATACACTTCAACTTTCAATTTCATTATTTCAGTGCTGAAGACTATACTGATGGTTATATGGAAGCGCTTGCTATGGTATCCTATGACGGATCCGTGTTCTGGCCTCCAATTGTTAAACTCAGGAGTACATGTTTCATTGACATCACATATTACCCTTTTGATGATCAGATATGTAAAATGAAAATGGGATCATGGGCATACGATGGATTTCAGGTTGATGTTTTTAATAGTAAAAAAGGAATAGATTTATCGAATTTTGTCAGTAATGGTGAATGGGAACTTGTAGGCGTCAAGTCAGTTCGAAATGTTATAACGTATACATGTTGCCCTGAACCATTTCCGGATGTAACGTTTATGCTACATATTCGACGTAGAACACTGTACTACACATATAATGTCATAATTCCATGCATTATGTTATCAATTCTCACTTTACTTGGATTTTGGATGCGACCGGACAGTGGTGAAAAGGTCACGCTCGGATTAACTGTGCTTCTTGCCTTTTCCGTGTTTATGTTACTTATTGCAGACAATATGCCAGCGACATCGAATTTTGTTCCATTAATAGGTAAATAAATAAAATCTATAGATAATAAGTTGTTTATGCATAGGTTATCAAAACATAATAACAAGTTTTTAAAATTTTCCGTGAATGAAAAACTGATAATTAATTTTGTTTTAAATCTATCGCACAGATGAAGGGAGATTCCAATCTTTTTATATAACTTTGCAACACTCGTTCTACAAACATACGGAAAGGAATATTTACTTTCTTTAATGATGATAATGTTGTATAATACATCTCAGACTTTACATTGAATCAAAGGAAATAGTATCCTCCCTCACCACCAATGAATTCACTTATTTATGGCTGACTGATTTTGTCAGATTTATATCCTACCTATTGTCGACATAACATTATTATCAATTACAAAATTGGGAATATTAAGTGATGTAAACGTCTTTAGATTTTATAGATATGCAATAATGGAATACAAGGGAAATGGTAATAAAGCGATTCCGACATTTAACGAATCCAAGTCCCAGACATTTAGATATATTAGTTATAATCACACGACTTTAGTAATGGTGCATTAAAACACTCTGTTCAGACATTGTGTTGCCAAAGTCATAGAAGTCTATTTAGTATAAAGACACATTAGATGTTAGTGGCATTAACCTAGTAACATAATATGTATATTAATCCAGTAAGCAAATACTTAGCACACCTACTCGTTGCAGCTTGGTGGCGAAGAGGTTTGGCTTGATGTACACGAGATAGTTTTCCAACTTCAAAATAAAATAAATTGAACAAAGCATGTTCTGTTGTTCTGTACCTTACATGTCATTTAACCGTCTTCGATCGTTGCTGAGCAGAAGAACTCATTCTTGACTTTACCGTCGACTTCAGCAGTATTCTGACATTCAACTACCATTTCTGCAAATAATTTTGCTGGCCAGAATATGAAATGGAATATTTGCTTCAATTATCATTCTATGGCTAAATACAATTAACATAACCATCATTGACAATATAAGAGGAGAAACTGAAAATGACACCACTTCATATGCATCATGTACGAGACAAAATACACATACAGCATTTTTGGGCATGGAAACTAAAAACCCTAAATACACATCATATAAATGTAACCTTTCCTCTCCCTTATTTTAATAAATATTTGTTTTTGTTGTAGGAATTTATCTTACTACCGTGATGAGTTTAACATCAGTCTCTGTTATATTAGCTGTAGTGACATCAAATATTAATCAGAGAGGATTTCGTGAAGTGGACGTTCCGCGATGGTTTCGAAAGTGTGTTATTGCTTTAGGACGTGTAATGTGCTTCCAAATGATACATCTGACTAACGAAACTCCCGAGGATATACAAATGATCCCATTGCATATAAAAGGATACACACATACAATGAAAAATACATTTTCCAACGATTCTGGGTGTAGTTTGATTGAATACGAGAATGGCGACTGTCATTCAAATAATCAGAATCATCAAAGTCAACAAAATCAAAAAATGACTGCCACGCAGTGTAATATCAGAGAAGGTAATTGGGAACTTGAAGAAATACTACGACGATTAAAAATTTTAATAGATAAAGATGATGAAAAGGAAAGGATTGATTTTTATTCAAAGCGATGGATTGAAGCCGCTGAAGTCATTGACAGATTCTTTTTCTTGATATTTATATTCGGAACAACATTATCTTCTGTGCTGCTTTTAGTTGTTATGCCTATGATCAAATCAGTCAGTATCGAGGGAGAAATTCCAGTTTCATAGTTTGGTTCAGTTTTGCTTAAAAATTGTGATATAATCCCTTGTCTTCCACTTTATATAACGCTTTATTATACAATGTTTTTATTATTTAAGATATACCAAAAGTTATGCAAAAATCAGATAAAAAGACACATGACACCATCGTTATTGAACATCAATTTTGATATCCATTTCGACAAATGCATTTCTTCAAAGATACTTAAAGATGATTTATTTTGGAATCAGATCCAGAACAAAAACTTGGAGAACTGAATCACAAGAGAACATAAGAAATAACATATATTTTTGGGGGATTCCGTTCTAGAGTTACGCTACTTGAGGCATAACGTGTCAAAATAATTAAAGTATCTTCATATACTGTATATTTTATTCTTCAATGTTCAACATTTTCAGATTATTTTAAGAACAAATTATTCGAAACTCACATTTTTCGCGCCAGTTTTTGTCGAGACATTTACATTCCAATTTATAAGGCTCTTCACGGTAATTTCCTGGCAGTAATGGTAGTCTTTTCTATACGTAACTGGTCTAAAATTCATACAGTAAACTCATGAAATTATCTTAATCAAATGTTCAGCACATTTATATGTGCGACAATGTAACGATATTATTGTATTGATATATAAAGTACATAAATATGTTCTCTTGTAAGTCTGTATTATGCTTAGATGGAATCTTAATTCAATAACTAAAATGAATTCATATATTACACTCTTTCTGGTTCAAAATGAAAACTACGAAACACTATAATCGTACAGCTTTAAACATCGACAACTAGGAATTCACCTTTTTATCAAAAGCACATATTTTGATGAAGCCAATCAGATTTTAAAAACAATACATATGCCATAAATCTATCAGATCTACCCAAGACTTTAGTCTAATAGATAAAGTCAAATATCTACTGCATTGTTCCTTTTTACCGTCTAAGTTAGTGCATATCAGGAAAAACTGAAAATCTTCATCTTTTGATTCGTTTGAATGTGGATTGCATGACGGGTGATGTATGCATAGCAAAAAAACCGCTTATCCTGACGATGCACATATTCTAGCTCCGCTTCGAGTGCATGCAATTCCCGTAAGTTTGATCTTGTATATTAAAAATTTATTTACTAATTTTGAACATTGGTATACTTCTGTTGCCTCTGATTTGACATCTTTTCGTAACATTGATATATACGTGTACAAACATAAGCGTTACACAACAGGATATTTTGCTTCAAGATGTCTTTTATAAAGATCCTGATATGACTAAAATATCTGTTTGTGTTATGCTGTTGCTTTGATTTTACCATACTCCATCCATAATAATGACAGATTTTAGCCAAATATGCATAATAATTATTATATGTTTATGGCGTTACTATTCTAGCGTTCATTCGGCTATCAATGTACATGTACAGAGACGTGCTTGTATTATATATACAGGGGCAATTAGGGTAACAAAACATGAAATGTTAATGAAAGAAGATATTCTTCAGCATTTTAAAGCTCTGTGTAAAATTTATAGACTTACATATTTGTAGAATATTAAAGTCATCTTGTTTCCGATCATTTCTGTAATATTCATCCATTAACCAATCATACCACTTAGTACTAATACTTAAGATGCAACGCTCACTTTATATCCATGTGGTCGGAGAACGGTAGTATTCTTCCCTTTTAGCTACGGTCATATGTTTAAATAGTTTGTCAATATAATGGAATTTGATGCGACTGTCATACAAGTGAGAGATTTAACGCTATAAAACCAGGTTCAATCCACCATATAGATGATGTTCTCTCTTTAAATAATACAAAATTTGGTGACTATGTTGAACGAATCTATCCCATCGAACTAGAGATAAAGGATACTACAGATACAGTTAAGTCTGCCTCATATCTTGACTTACATCTAGAAATTGACAATGAGGGTCGGTTGAAAACAAAACTTTACGACAAAAGAGATGATTTCAGCTTCCCAATTGTGAACTTTCCATTTCTATGTAGCAACATTCCAGCAGCGCCTGCATACGGAGTATATATCTCCCAATTGATACGATATTCCCGAGCTTGTGTTTCCTATCATGATTTCCTTGATAGAGGATTGCTGTTTACAAGGAAGCTATTAAGCCAAGAGTTCCAAATGGTGAAGTTGAAATCATCCCTTCGTAAATTTTACGGACGCCATCACGAGTTGGTTGACCGTTATGGAATAACCGTTTCACAGATGATATCGGATATGTTCCTTATGTCGTAACTACAATACCCTTCCCTTTTCACGAATGTGACTTACCGAATTAAACTATTTACCGGATTTGTAATAACATAAGCAAAACGACGGGTGCCACATGTGGAGCAGGATCTGCTTACCCTTCCGGAGCACCTGAGATCACCCCCAGTTTTTGGTGGGGTTCGTGTTGCTTAGTCTTTAGTTTTCTATGTTGTGTCATCTGTACTATTATTTGTCTGTTTGTCTTTTTATTTTGGCCATGGCGTTGTCAGTTTGTTTTCGATCTATGAGTTTGACTGTCCCTCTGGTATCTTTCGTCCCTCTTTTACATAAGAAAATGCCTGTACCAAGTCAGGAATATGACAGTTGTTTTCCATTCGTTTGATGTGTTTGTGTTTTTGATTTTGCCATTTGATACGGGACTTTCCGTTTTGAATTTTCCTCGGAGTTCAGTATTTTTGTGATTTAACTTTTTGTCACCTATAGATGTCATTATTGGCAAATTTCAAAAATTTGTTAAGCACCTAAATTTGTGTTGTAAAAATATGCAGGGAGCATGATTTGATATGTAAATCATACTATATTACGACTAGGGCTTAGTGAACTTATTGATCTGTGCAAACATAATATGTTTTCCGAATTGTTCATGTAATTGTATAAAAATCGCATAGCACTGTTCAATTTATTTCGTCCCGGCTTTTCACGAACAAATAATGTATATCTGATTTGTTCTTATTTGAGTATATCTCAATCTAATTAAAATATAGATCTCTGATCTCGTTATCATCATGTGAGTACGACGATAGCTCTTGGGGTGAATTTTATTCAGATTTAGTATATCACTGTCGGGAGATCTATGCTGGGCAAAATTTTATGTGATGGAAGTGTCGGTTGCCTGATAATGCTAAATTCTAAACATATGAGTTTTTGTTTCTGTATATTTAATCTTCAAAATCGTTTTCTTCTTCTTTTTACTTTAGCGGATATGTATTTCGTATAACTAGACATCGATATGTTGATTTATATCTTTTATATGACACATATTCATGTGACCTTACTAGTACAATACTAAGCCAAAGTTGACTATTCGTCATGTATTTATTATTTTATATTAATAAATTGTAACATGTTTGCTAGTTGTATACGTAAAAATGAGCGGTCGGTGGGGTAAATATCTTGCCTTGTAGATATTGTTTTGTTTTATGTTGAAATATGTTTTAAAAATTTTATTTAATGTCAAGTTATTACATTTTTTTTTAAATTGCTATTCCCTTTGTCCGGAAAGTTATATTTAAAAGGATGTCCAACCATAACAGGTTGAAAAAAACTTATAGAAAAGAAATCCCGAATGGACATTTTAAAAAATGCTTGAAAAGTAAAAAGAATTTCTTTCATACATCCATACATCTTGTGATCTTGTAAAATTTGATGGAATTCGATCAAAGTAAAAATTGAGAAACAGTATGAAATAAGAAATTATATTATTCTTTTTCAGATATCATGAACTGGGGAATGACGAAATATTCATCATCGTTTACATCTTTGAAAATTCAATGAAATCCATCAAAACAAAGTTTTTTTTTCAGTGAATTTGTGTTGTAAAACGTGTAAGACATACCAATTGTGATAATAAAAAGAAATAAACCGGAAAAAAAGGACAGACAACACCATAGTCGATAGAAAAAAGTCTAACGAAAATACCGAAATCCAATGTAACTTCAAAAAGGGGAAGTCCATAAAAACTGACAAAACCAAACGTTATCAACCAACGGAACGAGTGGAAATCAACTGTTATATTCCTGACTTAGTACGGGCAATTTTAGAAGAAAATGGTTGGTAGAACCTGGTTTAATAGCTAGCTAAACCTCCCATTGGTATTACAGTTGTTTAAAATAGATGAACAGACAAAAACAGCCCACAGAAAAATAAGTATTGAGCAATAAGTTAACTTGACGTCACGTTAAATCTTGACTAATATCATTTTTAGTCACATTGGGTGATCATACGACAGAGATAATAAATTTTTTTTTTGGGTGGATAGCTTGTCGAATCAATGAACTAGCTTCGTTATCATAACTTGATAACAGTCCTTTGTTTAACTGTTGTTTTTCTTATATTGAACAAATTGCAAAATAGCAGCCCACAAAGAACAGGATTTTACTTACAGTCATGCAAAAAATCTTCCATGAAACCACTTCACACCATGATTGGGATGATTTTATGTGCATAGTCAGATTAAAGGTTTTAATAAAATTATTATTATAATATTACTTACCCATATTTAAGGTGTCACGATGCTTTAAGTTTTACATAGAACCATAAAAATGCATTTTAATTCCATCTCCTGGTTTAAGTTTTTTTTGGTTGGAGCATTCCTGATGAAGGTAAATCTAGAAAAGCGATTCGAATGCATAAGATTTTAAAATATTTCATTTCATTTACTAGCACTGGGTCGATACCGCTGCTGGTCGATTGTACGTCCCCGAGGGAATTATAAGCTCATTCGTCTGAATTTCGGCACTGACATGATTTATAACCTATACGTATTTAAAATTTCCCAATCCTCAAAAAAATAAAATAAAACGTTAAAAATTGCATGCACTCTCCTGAACCGAAACAGTTGAAGATCAATATGACCAAAAAGGATCTAAAAAAAATAGCCAAATCCATCTAAGGTCCACTTTGCCTGAGGGAGTTAAAACCTCAGTTTCATCTAATTAAGAAATTATCAAATAACTAAAGTGTCATGTGTACCAAATGTCGTAACTATAATCCCGTTCCCCGAATGTGGCATACCGAATTAGACTTATCACCGGGTTTGTACTAACATGAGCAACACGACGGGTGCCACATGTGGAGCAGGATCTGCTTACCCTTCCGGAGCACCTGAGATCTCTCACAGTTTTTGGTGAGGTTCATGTTGCTCAGTCTTTAGTTTTCTATGTTGTGTTTTGTGTACTATTATTTGTCTGTTGGTCTTGTTTTTTAGCCATGGCGTTGTCAGTTTATTTTTGACTTATGAGTTTGAATGTCCCTTTGGTATCTTTTGTCTCCCTTTTCCAACTTCCCCAGGCAACGTTGATCCTAGATGAATTTGACTATTTAGTTAATATCCTTTTTATTCATATAGCTCCTAACGTTTCAGCTTATTTACGCATCCGTGGCTTTTAAATGTTTAAGTTTGAGCGTTCCTGGTGAAGGTAAATCAAGAAAATCGCCTGAGAGTCTGTAATGAGAGTTATCTGTCAATATGAAAATAAGGAGATGTGGTATGATTGCCATGTTCAAATGACCAAAAATACTTGGTCAGGGGGAAATTTAGCAAATTAAGTTGCAAACTCCTAACTGATCCACTACAAAAAAGCTGTTGCACTTAACAAGCAATTTAATTCATTCAGTATTCTCATTGGCAACCGATATCTCTCATATAGAATTTGTCAAGCAGTGCAACGTGCCAAAGGATACTAAATTTCCACCAGTTTCAAAATTATTCATAAAAATAGAAGCTGAACAAAACTTATTACAAAACTTAAATCCAAACAAGGCAGCAGGACCAGGTGAAATTAAACCAAGATTTAAAAAAGATATCACACGAAGTTTCACCAATACTCAGAAATACGGCATATGCTGTTGATAGTGAACAAAAAGGTAAAACATGCTACACCGAAGTGATTAATATGCTGGAGTTTCTTAGTGACAACATATTTGTTGAATTTGGAGGTAGACATTTTCAACAAATGGTCGGCATTCCTATGGGAACAGTTCGTCTCTCCTTGCCGACTTCTTCTTATTTTCATATGAGTCGGAGTTCCTTCGGACACTTGTCAAAAACAAGAAAATCAGAGAAGCCAGATCATTTATACATTATATTTACATATTCAGATATATTGATGATGTTCTTTCCATTAACAATCCAAACTTTTCTGATTGGGTTCCATTAATATATCCTCCAGAACTAGAAATTAAAAAAGCAACTGACACGGTTTCCTCCACCTCATTTTTAGACTTATAGCTCGAATTGGACAAAAGTGGTCATCTCAGTACCAAAATCTATGACAAACGAGACGATTTTAATTTAGAAATTATCAATTTCCCCCACCTTAGCAGCAATATACCAGGTTCACCTGCGTATGGGATATACATTTCCCAACTCATTCGGTATTCAAGAGCTTGCAGCTACTAATTAGACTTTATAAAACATCACCAGTGTCTGTGCAGAAAGTTGATGAACCAAGGTTATGTCAAAGAACGTCTCGTCTTTTTTCTAAAAAAGTTCATCGGAGTATACTAAGACATTGTTGATAAATATTCCGTATCAACTTCACAAATAATACATGATGGTCTTGAAGTATAGCTTCTAGGTACTGAATTGAATTATCATCTTAATTACGTGTTATAGTGTTCTTATCGGCTTTGTATAATTTTAACCTTTATTGTTTAGTCATTTTTTGATAATATCCTTTTGAAGTGGCTCAGTATTTATACATCCAGCCATTGTGTTATTGTCATTGTCATGATCATTTTTTGTATAATCTTGTCTTTCATTTTTGCTTTTGTGCATTCTCTATAAAGTATCTATACGCCTTTTTGTTTTTCTTTGTTTACATAGTTATTTGTTTTTATAGTGATTAAGATAATAACACAATGTTGACTGCTGTACCCCAATTTTAGATATTATTACCTGTTATGTCTGTTTGTTTTTCTCACACATTGTTGTCAATATAATGGAATTATATGCGACTGCCATACAAGTGAGAGGTTTAGCTAGCTATATAACCAAGTTTAATCCACCATTTTCTACATAAGGAAATGTCTGTACCAAGTCAGGAATATGATAGTTGTTTTCCATTCGTTTGATGTGTTTATGCTTTTGATTTTGCCATTTGATACGGGACTTTCCGTTTTGAATTTTCCTTGGAGTTAGGTATTTTTGTTATTTTACTTTTTAGAGAAGTCAGTTGGAACAGGTATTGTTCCAGAAGACTGGAAAGTTTAACAAGTCTCACCTGTATACAAAAAAGGTCAGACATAAAACGTTGAATACAACCGCCCTATATCTCTCACATGTATATGTTGCATGAGCAACACGACGGGTGCCACATGTGGAGCAGGATCTGATTACCTTTCGGAGCACCTGAGATCACCCCCGGTTTTTATGGTGGGGTCCGAGTTACTCAGTCTTTAGTTATCTTTGGTATGTTCAATGTAGTTGTGTTTATCTTTTCGTCGTTTTTGTTTTTTGCCATGGCATTGTCAGTTTGTTTTCGACTTTTGAGTTTGAATATCCCTTTGGTATCATTCGCAAACTACAAGAACACTTTGTAGTCACACATCATGAAACATGCAGATAATTTTAACATCTGATATCCCTTACAACATGGATATTGCAGAGGTCGAATCTGTGAAACACAATTTTTACAGTTTATAGATGTTTCACTTAACATGGAAAATGGTAAACAAACATTTGGTCATGGAGTTTTACATTCTCTTAAACTTCACCATTACGAGTACAGAGGGAATTGAATTTTGGGATACAAAATCTCTTCAGTAATCGCAAGCAAGCAGTAGTTTTGGAGGGAGATTTTGATCATGTAACAGTTGCGTCAGTGGTTCCGCTTCCACTCTACAAAAAGATCTAGACAAATTAGCAACATGGGAAACTACATGGAAAAGGGCGTCCCACCCAGATAAGTTCAATGTTATCTCAGTCACCAGAAATTTTAAAAAAAATCACATCGAACTACACCTTGCAAAATCACTCTTTAGAACATGTAACAACAGCAAAATATATGGGGTGAACGTTACCTATAACCTTAAATGAGATGTACACATAAACAATATATGCAAGAATGTTAATACCACGCTTGGCTTTCTAATGAGGAACATGAACATTAGCTCAACGTCCATTAAGAGCAGGCATGGAAGTCCCTAATAAGACCATCGCTAGAGTATTTGAAACCAACAAATACAGAACCACCTCATTCTTTGGTGATATGTTACATCACCTTGAATGACACAGCCTCTCTGACAGAAGAAAAAGTTACTCCATCTGCTTATGCTGTACAATAAACTCATCATAGATATGAGGATAAACATTTTCTACGCAAGACACGCGTTTCGTCTACAACACACTCATTAGTGACGCTCGAATCAAAAGAGTTAAAATACCAAATAAAGTACGCAGCTGAAGAGCATTGAGGACCTATATTTCCGAAAGGCTTTGCCAAATACAGCTTAAGTAATCTATTCCCGGGAGAGAAACTCTTTAATATTTCGAAAAATTCAAAGTTTTGTAAACAGTTAATATATAAATATAGAACATGAAAAACTTGCAATTCCTAAGAAAAACAATCAACTCTTTTAAAAGATAACCAATTCATTCAAATTCGAATAGTTTATCTCCTGCAAAACACAGGAAAGTATCTTGTTTTTCCTCAAGAACAATAACAAATTGGCACAAACTACATGATAACATCATAAATAGCACACCAGTAGACTCTTTCAAATCTTCAATCTCAAAACATCTATATTAAATTCAGCTCTTTATATTGTACTTTTTTTAATGTTTTTTTTCTCAAACAAACTATAAAAATCAGTTAAAAGGGCTCACTCATCAGATCGATACAAAGCAGAAAAACATCTAACAAAAACACAGACCTGACGTTGTAGGGTATTTATAAATCCCTAACAACAAAATAGACACATAGTACAGATCTGAGAGTACTCGCAGTTATTGACAGCTAGTTCAAAGCCAAAAACAACAAATAAATAAATGGGGAATGTGTCGATGATACACAGAGGATGCCCCCGCTTGTATATAACGTTATATAGGGACATAAATCAAGAACGTTAAAAGTGACGCTACGCAAATTCGTACTTCATCTGTGTTTTGTGGAAATAAGCATTGTGTATATAAGTTTCATAACATTTGGTTGAGACAAACTAATGTTAGAGAACGGAAACCAATTTCGGGACGTACGAACGGACGGACGTACAGACGGAAAAGGGTAAAACTTAATGCCCCCTCCGCTACGGGGGGTGCATAAAAAAAATCATGAATCTAAGTTTTCTTTTTAGCCACATGTTGTTTTCCCCCTATTTAATCATTTCAAATATGACTTGCATAACCTGTGTCTTCAAATCAAAGTCAATAACCTATAATGTTGGATATATATTTTTTTCTTTAATATGACCATAAAAACTACATTTTGGGTAAGATTAAAAAAGTGTATTTCTTTGTGTTTATACTCTTATACTATCTTAAGATACAAAGGTATTGATTATCAATATCATATTGAAACAAAAATGATAATTAAAAGAATATAGCACAACTTTTTGAGCCTCTCGTTGGGCAAATATAGATGTAGCATACAGATTTCGGTATACACACGAAATAACTCCCATGAGGTATTCTTGGGACCTTGTTTTCAAAGCTGGAACAAAAAACGTTTATAAAATTGAGATCTATTGGGTCTTAACAGAACTAATATTCATGGTCAATACTGCTTCAGGAAGTTGCATATTAAATCTGATTAATTCACATTACATGTATTTAAATACTGTAATTTAAGTGAAAATTCATCATTTAATTTCTTTTGAATGCAAATACTGAAGCACTGGCTACTGGGCAAATCGTATTATTGGGATCGGCAGTATTAGACATAACTTTTTTATGCCATTTCAAAATAATATTATTAAAGAATTTACCTCTATAAATGCAATGAATTCAAGTTTAACAAAATAAGCATTGCTTACTTTAATCTATTTTTTTATAATGCTGGGTTTCTAGATTAATCTGCTGTGGTTAAAGCCTTGCAACAATATATCACTCATTAGATTATATCATGGGTGTCATTAAAGATGCAGGTACTGATTACACTTCCAGTACACCTGAGTGTATCCCTGGTTTTTTTGTTTAGTTCATTTCGCGAAATCTTAGGATTTTGTGCATTATTTTAAGGACGGTTCTTTGTCTTTTATTTTTGGCAATGCTGTCAACTTGTAGTCTGATTGACCTCTATGGTATCTCCTTACTTTTTGTGTACCATTAGATGTCCGAATATTACATGCTAATCCTACACCAGATTGTCAAAAAACTATCATTTTCCCTGGCTGGTGAATTTCTCTGGTAAAATAAAACAATAACAGGATGGAAAATTCAGTCATATATAGATTCACTTCAGACACAGAAGTATATTCAACAGTAAACCAAATATTAATGGTTTATTTTTATTACATCTTCATGAACACATCTCATTTGAAAAATATACACATTTTCGGTAAAGCACTTAGATAAATTTTTGTTAAAATAACAGCACATCAAAATCCAGTTACTTGTCACACAAGTGATTTTCTGTAACTAGCCTATTCATTTGCACATTTATTTTTGACAAGGACAAAAGCCATATTAACAATGTAACCCTTATCGTTTGCTACAACAGCCACCAGTATTGAGACAAATATCAACAAGAACACATATTACTAAGTATATTTTATTGGTAACAATTTTTTTTAACAAATATGGATGTTCAAATCATAAAACACTTACTTATTCTCTGATAAATATTTTAAGCCCACTATTACCTTATATATGAGAAACCATATTAAACATATTTGCTTCAACAATTTTTTCTTTCTTAATAAAAAAAATAAAAGCTTTGTTAAAAAGTATGCACTGAAAGTATTTTATACAATGACCAAAACCAATTTAAGTTTTCATTTCATATAATATAAGATCAGGTTACATTGACAGAAATCAGTGCAGATTTGAGCTATACATCAATACACATATAACCGGGTACACATATTACTGAAATGAACAAAGATGGAAAGACATAAAATTTAAAAACTGCATTCGTGTCACTAAAAAAGGCATTTCTTAAATAACCAGCACAGAAAGAAAATGATAACAAAATAATATTTCCTTTTTATATTCACTGGATGTTTCGTGTGTAAAAATATTTTGTGACCTTGCCAATATCATGATTAAATTTTTTTTAAACATTAGTATCTTAATCTGTATTGAAGTTTAAAGGAGAGTAATAATTCCAGTAAATTTTTCAAAATAAAGATTTTATATAGTTAAACATCCTATACTCTCTGTTCATTTATTTCAAAATATGAAAAACGTGAAGTATACAATTATTTGATGACATTTTTCTAAATTCTTCACACAATTAATTTCCAGGAAAGCAACAAAGAAAAATTTAAATGTCAAAAACAAGTTAACATTTTAATTGAGGAATAAAATACCACAAAAGGACATTTTTACAATTTTCATAATTCAATAAATTATTTACCATAAATAATATCACTTTTCGAAACTAACAACATGTCAATCAAACTTCTAGCAATTCAAACAATTCTTTAAAATACATGTATATAAAACCATTTTCGTTGATTTACACTCAGCATGTGGAAATTTGTCCACAGTACAATTATATTTTTCATAGAAATTCACACATTTTTTACATTTTAATAAAGAATAGTGGTATATTTTTACCAGTCTTGAAGATTATATATATTTTTTTTAAATATTCTTTAAGAATTTTTTTTTCTTTTTCAAGCTATATGCAAGACCAATGATGAGACACACATTAAAACACAAACATTGACATATGAATTTTATCCAAAGCATTAAAAACATGTATGTAAGATGATTCAGACATGGAATAAAATTTACATATATCCACACATGAAATAAACTTGTTTTCAGCACTTCAAACATGAAAGACATCATACGACAAGACATACCTTATACACTTCCACACATAACCCCATCCCCATTTCCAACAATGAAAATGAACACTTATACTTCATTATGCAGATTTACACAATGTATATAAAAAAATATTACTTCAATCAAAGTTTGAACTGAATGCCTGGTGCTGTATGATAAAATTTGTGATAAAAAATTTAACATGTATTACAAATAGAGAACAGAAATCAAACTTGGATTAAACTGAATTTGAAATAAAAAGACTTACATTGGATTATACTGATTAAAAATATTTAGACAATTCTTTGAAAATATAGAAATCGCGATTCTTTTTTTTAATTATAAAGCCATGGCATTTCTTTGATTCTAGATAAATTTTAGTTCTACAATTTAACCATTTTCTTTCTTGTTTAAAAAAAATCAAACATAGAGAGAAATAATCTATTGTAATTATCTCACTTTATTTGCAAATTTAAATTTTTCTTATATCTTGATTATAAAGGGAGTATCAACTAAAAACATTAAAGCTTACCTATATATTTATTCGAACTTTTTTATATCAATTTTCTTCAGTGAAAATATTTCTTCTAAATAAATTGAAAAGAATACTTATGAAACATATTTATCACAGCCTTATGACATGTTTTCATTTGATGCAAAACTTTGTTAGCAAATTTAAGATGAGATAATGTCTCTTTACAATATCATTTCAAATTTATTTAGTCCTAATAAAATTATAAAATTTCCCTGAAAATGTTGTTATACACATAATGAATACATGATCTCTTATTATATCTGTGAGTTATCCATACACTTCAACTGCTTCATCAGGCTTCTTAACAATGATAGCGTCAGCTTTCCCTCTCACAAAGTCTTCAGTAATTATCACGGATTTTAAATCTGGAAGGTGGTACATAATATCTAAAAATAGTGACTCCTGAAAGGAAAGAAACATATGATCAGTTATCAGTACAAATTTGTCAAGTTGTCAACAGACCTTCTATCCTAGCTATGGACCTGCATTGAATTGGACTTAAATAGATTCATAGACTGAATTTCAGTTGAAATGTTTATTCGTTTTAAAAATAGATACAAACTTTTAAACCCTTGAGGAATTGCATTAGCTATGATATACATTTTTTTACTAAGAAATGTTACCTTTTTTAACATAAAATTACAAGAGAATCTTTCCAAAGGTCCATTTTCTTAAATGTGTCTATTTTTTTGCTAAATATGAATTAGACATTAAAACATAAACACTTTGTGTATAATTCAAATCAAATTTATATTGGTATTAGAATTTTATGACATCATTTGCTTGGTCTTAATTTCAAACTGAATACATATTATGAACAAATTTCAGCAAGTCATAAACAAAACAACAAAAGAAAAGAGGAGCTGGGATGGATGTATTTACACTTGTATGCAAATTTGTCTGCAATTTCATTTAAACCACTCAAGTTCCTGCAAAATAGTGCATCACATTTAAACATTTTACATCATAATTGAGAAGCGAATGTTTTATGATGTCAGTATGTAATTCAAAGACAGATCTAGGGTCATTCGGAGACAATTCAGCTGAATACCCAAAACAATGGAAACGACTACTTCCATCCATGATTTTGAAGGGGGTTGATATGTTTGGTTTTTTTTTTGCATGTCTTTTTGTCTTTTCCTTCTAGCAATGGTCCTTATTAGATTAAAAGTTTTTTTAATCAGACTTCTTTTTCTTTTAATATGTTCTAAGTGTATTCTGATAAATAAAAAAAAAATCACTTCTATTTCAAATCAATTCACTTACCATAATAGCTCTCAATCCTCTGGCACCAACTTTCTTTTCAAAAGCTTTCTCTGCTATTGCCTTTAAGCCACCTGCTTCTATTTCAAGATCACACTGTAATAAGACAATTTCTTATTAAACGATTTATATAATTTTACCAAGCAAAAACATTTTCAACGAAGTTAGGTTCTAATAAATGTTTGTGTATTGCAAACAAAAAATACTATACCTTAGAGATTGAACTCGTTGCTCTATTAACTTATCATTTAGGTTGTTAATTTCAGAAGAATTCCCCCCCCCCCTTGCATTTTTAAACAAAATTTACAATGCAAAAATGCTTAAAAGTTAATATAACAGACAGACAGCCCAACAACCTACTGAACATACACACACAGATGTAGCTTAAAATGTGTGTTTTCATAGAAAAATACTGTGGCAAGTCCACTCCCACATTTGTTTAGCAGAATAAACAATGACCAATATTTTATGTGAAATTTCATACATTATATCTTGGTCAATACAAAAATAAAAAGATGTAGTATAATTGCCAATGAGACAACTCTCAACCAGAGACCAAATGACATAGAAGTTAACAACTATAGGTCACCATACCACCTTCAACAATGAGCAAAACCCATACTGCATAGTCAGCTATAAAAGGCCCGAAATGACAAATGTTAAACAATTCAAACGAGAAAAACTAAGGGCCTGATTTATGTACAAAACAAAAAATGTAAAAAACAAATGTATTTTGCAAAGATTAGTTTTGAGTGGCTAGTTTGTGTTTTAAGGGTCCTACAATATACAGGCTACTTACATCATCTAATGCAAACATCTGTTTATACTGAGCTACAATAGAACTCTTGGGTTCTGTTAATATTCTTATTAAATCCTCTACAGTCAGATCTTGGACTGTTGCAATGATTGCTACACGTCCCACAAATTCTGGTAAGAATCCATAGTCTATGATATCTTTTTCTTCTAATTTTTCACGTAAACTGTTTCTCTCTTGAAATTCTAATTCTGCTTTGCTAATGATTGATTTATTTTTCTGTGCATTTAGTTCTGTTTCACTTGTAACTTTTGCTGCACCAAGACCAAAGCTAGACTGAAATGTAGAATTATGTATTACAAAATAATTAATATACTGGAATAAAAATTGTCAGCTTTGGCTTAACAACTGAAAATCCCCTGTTTATTGTTATGTGTGTACATTTATGATTGATTGTAACCTTCTTGTAACCAACTGTTAATAAGCTTTAAAGGTTTTATTAATTCTCAAGATAACCTTTCAATTTACATGCATTTTCAAATGACCTAAAATTTGAAATTGATCTTGCATTCAATGTTTGTATTACATATACTAAGAAAGTTGAGACCAAATCTCTTTTTATCTCGTAAGGTAGCGATACAAAGTTGGGATTGTGGTTTCGCATTTTAGGCCGGGGGATTTTTCAAATATGAAAGTTATTGTGCAATAGATTTTTAGACAGCTGATGACTAATTAGGCCTTTAAAGTGGGTTTATATGAACATTAAGATTGTTTTTTTACATGTTTTATGGGCTATTTTATGTTTGACTGTCTGTATTCTCATATCCAGACAGGTCAAAGGGCCAGAAATTATTGTAATGATTACCAATAAACTTTTTGAACAATTTTATGAAAAAATGAGACAAAAGACATTTAATATTTATTTGATTTTTTGATAGATACATGTAAATAGTTTCAGAAAAGGTATCACTGTAAGGGATTGAAATTCTACTTTTGGTCAAATTTTGGGGAAATATGTGACATCTTTGCACCCCTTTTTGCAATATTTTATAGGAAATAAATGTAGATTGTTGCCATGGATACACCTAAAAAATTATATTTACCCATTTTTACTACTGTAAATCAAATTAATGAAAGATACTGATTACATAAGTATGCACATATATGACATGTATATTGCTCCCTAAGACTCAACCTTTATGAATCATGAACTGCTCTAAATTGAGTTATTTCCATTTACAGTTTGACTCCAATTGAGAACTGACTTATGACTTACATCTTTAGTAACTCGTCTCCGAACTATTTCCTCTATTCCAGTAAAGGCTCCAGATAATATAAACAAAATGTTGGTAGTATCTATCTGAACAGTTTCTTTGTCTTTTAACCGTTTATTGGATCCTCTATCTTGTGGAATATTAACAACACTACCCTCCAATATTTTAAGCAGACTCTGTTGTACCCCTTCTCCGCCTACATCTCTAACATTTAAACCTGCTGTCTTCCTCAGCTTATCAACTTCATCCAAATACACAATACCTAAAAGAAATTTAATCCTTTATTATATATATATATATAAACAAATCTAAATTGAAAACAACGTTCAAACCTATGATTGCGTTGGATAAAAACCGCAATTTTTATACATGTGCATGCAAAACAAATCTCTTGGTAGAGGGGTCTAAATACAGCACAAACAACATTTTCCAAAAGACCAAAAAAGTGAAAAAGTATATTTTAACAAAACGCATTTGACTAGCAGGTCGAACAACTGATGTTCTTAAACCCTGCTGACTGCCATTGGCGATTGCCAAATAAACGGATCACCAGATGTAACAAAATGGATCTTATTATTGATTTATTACCAAACAGAAAACAATAAATTTGCGGAAAAGATGGTATACCGCAAACATGAGGTGCAAAAATTTGTACACCAATATATATATATATATATATATATATATACTGATTGATTGCCTGATGTTGTCTTAGAATTAGTCAGCTGATAAAAGTTTTTCATTTATTTGTGCATCATTAAAACTCATTTAAAGGTAGTAAGTGTCAAAACAGTAAAAGGGCTGTTGCATGTAAACATACATGGTACCAAGGGAAGTAATTTCAAAATGGGGAAACCACCTATTGAGGCAAATTAAGAATTTCACTTGACACCCATCTGTACTTTATATTTATAAAAATCATATGTCTTCCCTGGGTCCCATGTATGTTTTGACTAGCCCTTTACTGATTAAGATCAAAGAATGATAGAGTAGGCAGGAATGGGTTTGAGTGCAAGAAAATCTACTTTAATCAGATTATCCTACCACAGTTATTGTGTGCATGTCCCAAGTTAGAAATCTTGTCAGTGTTTTCCATGTCTACTTGATATTTACCCACATATCTAATTTAAAATAATAACATTATATGTATGTTTCATTAGAATTGTAGTTTTGATTTGCTGACAACAATCGTGAGGCCCTGCAAGATCCTATTTTATTTGTGTACTATAAAATACAACAGCTGACTGCACATGCTATTCGTGACAATGTTGAATAATGCATTAAAAAACAAACGAAACGCTTGATACAACTCTTAATTTCATAGTTGTAGCATAAAAATATAATTATAAGAACTTAACACTTCTTTTTATAATCTAATAGGGTTGTAAAACCCTTGATTA
This sequence comes from Mytilus californianus, assembly GCF_021869535.1. Lineage (NCBI taxonomy): Eukaryota > Metazoa > Mollusca > Bivalvia > Mytilida > Mytilidae > Mytilus > Mytilus californianus. The sequence goes on along the minus strand of NW_026262679.1, from coordinate 20,156,234 downwards.
TGTGCACAATTTTAAAATGAAGCGCAGAAATATACAAAATGTGCTTCGGTCAGCACTTTTACACCCCAATAAAATTACAAAAGTAACATTCAACTCTTAAATAAATATATGAACTATTGCAATTCCATATCCTCACTGTTAACATATGTTTGAATGTGTATGTACTTTTTAGTTCAGACAACAGTTTGTACTCAATCTAAATTATGTGTTTTGGTATTGTAACAGTACAGTATGATATTTCTTTTCCGAAATAACAACCTTATCAGAAGTGATCGAACCAAAGACTTAAGGTATATACTCCTTTACCTCTGTCCTAGAGGTCACAGTCCAATCCCCTGTGGAATAACTGTAGAGATAAATCATGATGTACTAACTCTCTGGTGTAGATAAATTACTAGCTCTCTGGTGTAGATAAATTACTAGCTCTCTGGTGTAGATACTTTACTAGCTCTCTGGTGTAAATATCCTTTAATAGTACTAGCTTTCTGGTGTAAAGATTCTTTAACTGGTTTAGATCTTACAGAAAATTATCATTCTGTCCTCTAGCCATGTGTACAAGACATTGTCACATTTTGCCCATATCTTTTATTGTCTACTAAACAAAGGGAGACAACACTTACCAGTTTGACATTTTTGTACATCCTGTCCAGCATTATGATACAACAACTCTATCACAGATTCTACGTCTTCACCAACATACCCAGCTGATGTCAGATTTGTACAGTCCCATTTCGCAAACGGAAGATTCAGACATTTAGCTAGGGTTTCTACTTGAAGTGTTTTACCTGAAAGACCAAAATATTACATGACTTAAATTTATACTGGTTACATTGAGATGTCAAATTGAAATATGTTTTGCATATTTAAAGCAGGTCATTTCAGAACTTCAATTTTCAAATCTCATCAGTAAGATTATATTTATACCTGTCAGGCAAATAACAGTTATGATGCATTGACCAAATTAGAATCAACATTCAGACATTTGATATAGGTTAAAAAAGAAAACACAGCCTTAATTATCTAAATTTTCACACCACAACAATCGGAATATCCAATATAGCTAGGCCAAAGTTTGCTATATATATCTGGCAGACCTATTCTGCAAGTATCTAAATGTTATTACATTTAACTGGAGAAATTCTAAGATTAGGAAATCAGTAGAAACAATGCGATATATATTTCTGCACCGTGTAACATTTACTAGTAAAGAGATAGTAAAGATACAAAAAATTGATACTGTAATATCAATAGGGAAATGCTGAAAGAAAAATATTTTTTTAACTTTAGAAGTAAATAACTAAGTATATTTTACTTACCTGTTCCTGTTGGACCTATCAGGAACATATTACTCTTTCTAATGAATGTTTCTACTTCTTTATTTGTTTCAATGATATCTATTTTTGGATATGGTTGTTGCTGCTGTGGAGTGGTTCCTAAACCAAGTGGACTTGTCTGAAGAGCTTCTGTAAGAAACAAAGGAATTTGATAAGGAAAATGATTCGAAACATAACAAAAACTGTGTGTATACGGTATTTTCAGTAAAATATTTCCTTACATCATTGTGTGTGACTACTATTACTGCAGCATACTCTTAAGTTAAATTTATCAAAAGAGCTGTTTAAAATCTTGTAATTCATTATAAGGTTTTGGTAACTTGAAATATGCGCATATTCTGTCAAACTGATTAAAACCAGATCTTTCACTTTGCTTTGTGAGATTAATTTGTCACTCGTGTACGATCTGATAACATCTAATAACGGTGTCATATTTGTTTTTTGTGAATTGTTTTGTCATAAATCAGATTGTCGGTTTTTTGTTTGAATTTTTTCACTTTTTGTCATGACCTGATTTAAATTTCATTTTAGGAATGGCTAACTCTAAGACATTTTCTGTGAACAGAACAGACTTTATTTAGCTTAGCTACATATAATCTTTAGGCTACTAAAAATATGGTTTTACTACATCTCTCATTTCGAAAGAATAATAATGAAAAGATTGATGAAAGTAATAGTGTTAATTTTTTTTCCTTCTGCAAAGTTCGGACTGATAGATGAGAATTTAATGCATTAGTGTGGCATATAAAATTATGTCCCTGTCAGTTCCAAATATAAGAAATGGACAACGGCAATAATTCAATCAAGAGAATTCATTGACAGCTCAAAATATAAGATGTAGACAATTGCATTAATTCTATAAACAGAATTAACTTCATACAAAATTCAGCTCAATATCTGCAGATACAACAGAAAAGTGTAGACAATTATAATTTTAATGAAACCTTCTTTCGTACATTAGGCAATAGTTTTGTTAAATATGTATAACTTGAATGAATGTATACCCTGTCTGTAATTCATTTAATACCCAAAAATTGACAACTAGAACTGCAAGAAAGACAAAAAGAATCCTGACAATTCCAATGGCATATAAAGTTTTCTATGTCCACATGGTGTGATTTCTTCAAAAGTATCTAATTTGGAAGGATTATTTTATTTCATTATTATGTAAAGCATACCACAAATCACCTCAAAATATGCAGACACAAAAGACAAAAATAGCATTACATGTACATATATTTCTGAATGTTAGAATACAAGAGTTAAAATTATGGCTTGATAAGCTACAGTAAATGCCCATCTGGAATGACATTTAAAAGTTCAAATATTTTAGAAATATTGTAACTAGTTGGAAAGAAGAATAAATATCAGATCCCATATTTCATACTGCATACATATATCTAAAACAATGTCCAAGATGAGGGAGAAAGTTAGAACAATTTGCATGATGTGAAAGAGAGGAGAGAGAAAGTTAGAAAAGAGAACTGTAATAAATAAAAGTGTTCATACTTTTATCCTCGTATCTGGTGATGAGCTTAGATGAAGTGGTTGTTGTCCCTGGTATTAGAATCAATGAGTCTGTATATGAAGATATCAGAAAGAATGTAAAGATGGAATCATGATCAGAAATGAGAAAAAAAATGTGAAGAAAAATTAAGAAGTGTAATTACAGAAAAAAATCGAAAAAATCTTTAAAGTGATTTATGAGAGTCTTACAATCTGACATTACTGTAAAGAACTTGTGAAACACTGAAAATGTAAACCATTTCTCTACTATATAATAGTGAAACTTTAATACATGATAAACATAGAAGTAAATTTTAAGTTTTATAAGGATGTTTTTAAAACTCAGATATTATATCAAGCTTATTTGCTTCATTAAAACTAATCTGTAAGTTTTGACTAAATTATAATGACTTCCCTCTCATTTAATTACTTTTCAAGTAGGACTTAATGCTGGGGTGATAAATAATCCTGTATTTGGATAAATAGTCATGTATTTTGATAAATATTCATGTATTTTGATAAATAATCATGTATTTGTCCATTATAATTATGTGCATGTTTTTGAGATATTTTTCTGCCATATTTCATAAGAATACAGATTTTTGTTTTAAAGGAGCGAATAAAATATAAATCTGGGTTATGAAAATATAGATTGCTGCACTATCAAAGGAGATTTTTTAAACAACATCCTCGAGAAAACAACATAAGCCTCCAATGAAGAAAGTGGAAAATCTATGCATCTTTATAAACTAGATAAGACTACTTCATTTAAATTAAGTAATATGAAGTTATGGTGGTTCAGTATGTAACAGATTAGTTTTAAGAATGACAAATGAAAGTAAATAATAAACCTAGATAATGATAAATTGCAATAACAGAAGTATCAGTCGTACTCAGTTTTTGTGCAAGTAATTTTTTCTCTCGTTTCGAAAACTTTTCAGACTTTCCTCTCCCTAGAAATAGAAGAAATGAGCATGATATAGAGTAAAAAGAAAAATGAAAAGATTGAAATAAATATGATGAAAAAGAAAATGACATAATGTATGGTAGAAGTCACATTCACCAGGCATGGATCCAGGATTTAATGTTAGGGGGAGTGCTCATGAGAATAAGGAGTTGAAGACAATATTTTGACAAAAAATGGTTGTAATTTTACCTATAAGTTACATTTGTTTTTCTTTATTTAGTGGGGAAGGTGCTAGTGCACCCTGTCTGAATCCACGCCTGTTCAAAGACAAAAAGACAATAAATTCATACATGTACTCACTCAGTACATGTACATATCAATTTGCTCCGTCATAGACAAGACAGAAGAAGACAGATACATCTTGCTCTACAGAATCCAAAGAGTCTGTATCCCTCAAATGAACAGCACAACAAAAAGGAAATGTATGACCACAGTTTTATACTTCATTGGAATGAATACCCATCAAAATGATATCAACAGGAATGAAATAATTTGTCATTACACAATGACAGAAATAAAAGGAAACATCTCCAATCAATTTAAAAAAAAAATATTTCAGAGCTAAATGAATGAAATTTTACAACATTGATAGTACAAATTTCAACTGGACATGATTGATTGATTGTTGATTGCTTATCATCCTCAACTAGACATGAAGAATTTCGAAGGGAGGAACAAATATCAAACCCTTGTTACAACTGCAAGAAGTCAAGATGCCAAAAATTAATTATAGATATATAACATCAATGATTAATTTATATAAGATCTGATTTGCTGCTAATTCTTTTTAGGTAATTTATTTTGTTTATTTGCAAATTATCATATTTTGACAAAGAACATTTAAAATTTGCATCATATCTGATTACAATTGATTTTCATACAAGCAATCCTTTAAAAAGTAAAAATTCCACCAAGTAAGGTTTTCTGTCTCTTTGAGCAAATATAATTAGCATTGCATTTATTAACTTCTTAGGGAAAAAGTAGATTTGCGGAAGTAATTTGTATAATCAAAAGTTATAAAATCTGGCTAGTTATTTCAAAATTTGTTAAAAACGAACTACAGGTATTCAATCCACAACCAAACATTGACAAAAGTTGTTTTACCTTGATACTGAGTCTGGAAAGGGACCACCTTTCCTGAATTTCCTAGGAATGCTGAAACAAAAACAATATAAATCCTGTTATAACCTTGTCACTATTAGTTAAGTTAACATATCTTCACCTTCACTTGACCTTTAGTCTAAAATAACAATCTGGACAAAATATATAGAAGAATCCTAGTGTTCACACCTCCAAACTAGAAATTTGGGGTATAAATCAATGAGGCAGCAACCCAACCACCAATTGAAAAAAAAACACCTAAAAACTGAAAAAAATTTCACAATCTCAGTCTCCCAGTTTGTATATGCCTAACAATATGGTAAATTAAGTTTGTCTAGTGTATTTGATAACACAAAATATAACACATAGTAATAAAAGAAAGTCATGAAAGTTAGCTGTTTGAGATATTTTAAATGCAATATCATCAAAATATGTGTATTTGCATATTCAAGAAAAATGTCTCAGACAGTTTTGTTTAACTTTTAAAATTTTTTCTTAAAAATATGTTTTTAAAGTAAATGGCTGTGACTGATAAGATGGTGAAACAAGATGACAGGTGCCAAGTGATAGCAATATCTCTGTAACATTGTGCAAATGAAATTGTATTCCTTATACAAAATGTACATGTAAATCAGTATTAACCTTTTACTTATTTGCTTCTGAAAGTACATGAGAATTATTTCAATTTCCTAATGAATATAATATATTATTTTTTTTATCTGCTGCAGCTGATGAATTTCTAATTAAAAAGTGAGCATGCAACTCAGTTTTAAAATCCTGTAAAGAAATATTGCTTATCATAATCTTGTAGGTACAAATTATTTATCCCCTTTTACATCATGTACATAGTGCAGTTGCATTGAAATATAAAAGAAACTCATCACATATACCAAGCTTACAATTTTGATTGCCAGAAGCATGTTTTGTAAGCTTATAATTTTGATCGCCAGAAGCATGTTTTGTAAGCTTATAATTTTGATCGCCAGAAGCATGTTTTGTAAGCTTATAATTTTGATCGCCAGAATCATGTTTTGTAAGCTTTGATCGCCAGAAGCATGTTTTGTAAGCTTATAATTTTGATGGCCAGAAGCATGTTTTGTAAGCTTATAATTTTGATCGCCAGAAGCATGTTTTGTAAGCTTTGATTGCCAGAAGCATGTTTTGTAAGCTTTGATCGCCAGAAGCATGTTTTTTAAGCTTATAATTTTGATCACCAGAAGCATGTTTTGTAAGCTTATAATTTTGATCACCAGAAGCATGTTTTGTAAGCTTATAATTTTGATCGCCAGAAGCATGTTTCGTCCACTAAAGACTCATCAGTACAAGCAAATGTACAATACCTCTGAACTGCAATTCAAAATCCTTCATTTTTACATCAGTTTCAACCTGTGAAGTTTTCTGTTGTTGCTCACTCATTATCTTCTGAATCTTTCTGGCATGTTGGTACACTTGTGTAGCAAGATATTTCTTGCATTTCTTTTGTCCTATTACATGCTGGTCCAAAAACTTATGAATCTATTAAATAACATAAACATTTTTCAGTTATTACAAACTGATTTCTACCTTAGTATTGTAAGTTGTTACTGGATCATGCTTTGGTATAAAAGGGACACAGTGTCATCAGATTTTTTTAAGACCATGGAAATATAACTAGTATGCTTTTGAAACATAAAACCCTTCTCAAGAACCAGACACAATTAACACACACAGTACTTTCAAGTCAGTCAGGGGGATTTTAATCTGTTGTAATTAATCAGGATTTTTAAATTCTTTGTTTTTGTTGTTGAACAAAGTAGGTTTGTATGACTTATATCTGTTACCATGGTTACCAATGATAACCTTCATCTAGTGTTTTTTTAAATGACCAGTAACAATTAATTCTTTTCATACTAATTGGCCATCTATCAACTCACTATAACATTTATAACCAGAATACAATTTTTACTCATTATATCCAAGTCAAAACAATATTTTTTATAAGAATGTTCGTCTCTATACATGTATATCTTACATCTTCAGGCTTATAGTTGACAGTGATTTCTGGTTTAGGTGGTTTTGGTGGTTCTGGAGAACTAATTGGTTCTACTATGATGCTGGCTTTACAGTCCTCATTCTGGCAAACCAATACCGAAAATTTCTTTTCTGTAAACAGAGAAAGGTTTCCACATTAAATACATTGTTTTCTGTAAACAGAGAAAGGTTTCCACATTAAATACATTGTTTTCTGTAAACAGAGAAAGGTTTCCACATTAAATACATTGTTTTTTGTAAACAGACAAAGGTTTCCACAATAAATACATTGTTTTCTGTAAACAGACAAAGGTTTCCACATTAAATACATTGTTTTCTGTAAACAGACAAAGGTTTCCACATTAAATACATTGTTTTCTGTAAACAGACAAAGGGTTCCACATTAAATACATTGTTTTCTGTAAACAGACAAAGGGTTCCACTTTAAATACATTGTTTTCAAAAGCCACATACCAATGGCAATTGAGATCCATTATAATTTTTATTCTTGTAATCTGCCATAAAGACTACGAGGAGGCCCAATATGTCCCAGAACAAATATATAATTGAAATATAGCTTGAATTCTGTCTACAACATTAATATATTCAGTAAATAATAAATTTCGGATTTCTTACATTTGTACTTAGCAAATACAGTACATTTTAAGTCATATGACTACTGTTAAATAAACCTTCATATGATGAAGACATAATCTTTTAATCAGTTTAATTGAGGTCTGGAGCTGGCATGTCAGTAACTGCTAGTAGTCTGTTTTACTGAACTAGTATACATATTTGTTTAGGGGCCAGCTGAAGGACGCATTCGGGTGCAGGAGTTTCTCGCTGCATTGAAGACCCATTGGTGGCCTTCGGCTGTTGTCTGCTCCATGGTTGGGTTGTTGTCTCTTTGACACATTCCTTATTTCCATTCTCAATTTTACTTTGTATATATTGATAATTATGCATTTTCAAATTTGTACATACATACATGTACATGTATGTCTATGTTTTAACATATCATGGTTTCAAAATAAAATCTGCAGCTTCTAAAACAGGTTTTATGCTATTATTGATCTCAACAAGTATCTGAACTATTACTGGACTATGTTTATATTACAATTTAAATAGTACTAAAATACAAATTCAATATTAATTCACATTTCAAATATAAGAATATAAGATATCAAAGGAGATTGCTAATGAGACAACTATCCACCAGAGACCAAATGACACAGATGTTTAACAACTATAGGTCACCATAAGCCCTTAAAAAATGTTCCAAACCCATACCACATAGTAAGCTATAAAACTCCCTGACATGACAAAATGTAAACCATCTTTTCATAAAGAAAGTCACAATTCTCTCACTCATTTTATAGCAGAGTCACTTCAATCAAAATCCTTAATTAACATAAACACTAGAATAGCTTGTGTCAAAGAAGTCCAAAATTCCAGAACTTTCGTATGAATCTTATAATCAAAGATCCCTTGCTGACTAATATGATTTTACTTTCGCTTCTCATTTCATAAATAGACCTGTATTCACAAATTAACCATAAATGTTGAATACAGTTTAAGTGTCCTAATTTTTGTATTGATTTTCTTAGTATCCAAGACATGTTTGATGACAAAATATTCAAAAAAAGTCTGCATATAAATGCAAAGCTACACTGGTCATTTACAATTCTAAATTTCACGAAAAGGTCATTCAAAGACAGAGTAAACAGTAAACAGACATTTAAGGTTGGGATAGAATAATTAACTTACCTTTACCAGCTAAATCATATTTGTTTTCATGGCCACATTTATGGCACTTAAAAGATTTAATGTCACCAGGTGGTTTGCCACTTTTTCCTCCTCCTCCACCTCCTTCTTCTCCCCCTCCTCCATCTTTGCCAGTACACATGAATCTGTAACTGCTTGGTGCAGCACTTTTTTGTTGCCATACTTTGAAAATTCTTACATCAGATATCCTCTGCACACAAACTGTAAATAAAAACATAAAACAACTGTTCAGCAACACAGAAAGTTGTCTCTTGGCTATTAACATTTAAAAACATTGCAATGTTTTACAATTAAAACTATAAACATTTTGATGTTGCCTAGTTCATTTCAGAGCCTGCTTTCAAGGCAGCTCTGAATCCCTAAACTGTGTTGGACTATGATACTGATTTTGGTAGAAACAGGTAGATTCCAATTCCTGATGGTCCTTGCAAAGAAAGATTGGCCCTACGCATCTGTACTGGTTCTTCCTTGGTAGAAGCAGTCTGTGACCAGCAGTATTTTACTTTTATAATCTTCTGTTATTGAGCTTCTGTCTCAATTTCCATTAAAATGTTAAATGGGCAAACTGGATCCCTGCATCCTTGAACTAACAAGGTCAATGTGCTCGCTCACCATTTTTTTCAAGCACTTGTCTGTATTCTTATGTACAATATTGAATCCTACTAACTTACATAAATATTGTTGAGAATACTGCGGGAGTCACAATGTCGCGTTTTACCTATTGTATCTAGGGTTGATGTCAGTGCGGGACATAGCCTTAGCATTCAGAAATATATATGAAGTAAACGTTAAACAGTATGGTTGTGTTTCTGCTTTCTATATTACGATATATGATTTAGCCCCGACATTTATGGTGCCGTAACCAAAGGATTATATTGCAGACGGAGAAATTGAAGAAATATATATGATGTATACATGTACATTAAACAGTATGGTTGTGTTAAATTTCTGCTGTCTTTTTTATGATAGTTGATTTACATGTAGCCCCGACATTTATGGTGGACGTCGCGTTTTACCTATGTATCTAGGGTTGACGTCAGTGCGGGACGTAGCCTTAGCATTCAGAAATATATATGAAGTAAACATTAAACAGTATGGTTGTGTTTCTGCTTTGTATATTACGATAGATGATTTAGCTCTGACAAATATATCAATTTTATCATTCATCACATTTATCTCAGCTGCTGCAATTGTATATAGGAAAATCATCCAAATCAAGATATTTGATCCCCTTTCTCAATATACTAACACAGATTTTAAGCCCATTAAAGCCACAAATGTCCTAAAAGAGGGGTCGGAGGGGGTGCCATCCCGACTTACAGAAAAATTAATGCTGAATCCAGAATTTCTGAAAAAATAAAGCAGTATCTCCTGATTTCAAAAAAAAATCATCAATTCCCCATCCAAAGTCCTGCTAAGTGTAAATCCTGAATTCCCGCAAGAATAAAGGCCCAATCCCAACTTCCAGAAAAATCTTTGCACCCTTATCACCAAGCATTACGTCATCTAATTACTTTAACAGAAAGATACCAGTAGGAATAAAAAAAAAAAAAATTCCTTTGATGTGTATCTATATTTAAATATTTTTAATCACATATTCTGCATGCAACAGTTCATAATCTTCAATCATATAAAGCTGATACTGTATATTCGAAGAAGCATATATCGGTGTCTCCAGCATGCCCAGACTGATTATATTAGTAGTATATGGTGTAGTTAAAGTGCTGCCACCATTGACCTTTACTAGATATCTACAATCAAGAAATAATCAGTCATTTATTCATGACTGGGTGTGCTTTTAATAGAATTATGCCTATAAATGTTAAAATAATAATAGTTGAAAATTGCATTTTTTCCCCATGTTGTTGATACATTTCCCTCACTTTTCATCATTGACATCTACCTCATAACAGTTTGGAAAATACTTACCAATGTTTCTTCTAAAGGTAGAAGCAACCATATGACGTACAGGGCTACTGCAAAGTCTTATTGATGCCGACATATTTGTTGATATTAAATTTCAATGGATTGCTATCTATTAAAAATGTTACTTTGCATAAACTTTATCGCCAATGGGTAAGTATTCAAACAGTAGTGTTTAATACAAGTCCAAGTACTTAAGCGCTATCGCATATAACGAAATGTTGTGATTTGCAGAGAGAATATTCAACATTAAACAGCTTTATATAAGAATTCTACTAGTCTTCCATCTCAACGATTGTTGACATTTTAAGGTCAAGGTTACAGGGAGAAACCGTTTTGTTCACAGAAAAAAAAAACATATAAAAAGATATTTAAAAACTATGACTGCAAATGTTTGAGTTTTGATACTTTAAGAAATAATACTTTTGAAATTTGATTGATTGCTGTTGTTTAACTAAATATATTCCTCATTTTTTAAATAAAATATAAATTCCGACATTGCGTGTTTGGAATTCTCCCGAAAGATGGCCGCTTCCACCAGTCAACAATTTTATTCTTGACAAGGCCAATGGCAGGCCGAGGCAGGGGTAGAGGAAGAAATGTATCCTTCAACGTAGAAGCTTTGGGAATCAACAAGGGAGAAGTACTTTCAGGACCGGTTCTTCAACCGCCACCGCTCTTCCCGGTAAATAGAAATTAGGAAGCATGGATGTCATTGAAAAATTATCTAAGTGATGATGAAATAGATTGATATAAGACCAGTGGCAAATATTTCATGTTCACAATACAACCTAATCTATTGCAGTTGAAGCACCTTTTCACTAAAAAAAAATAGATTTTTTATCTGGCTCAAAGTTATCTTTTTGTCTGTATCTGGTAAATAAAAACCCTGTGAATTTTTATGGTTTTTATGTACCAGAATGTCCTATATATAGCTACCACAGAGTAGTTAACCTGTCGAAAAATTTAATTTTCCAGAGTCAAAAGTCGATAATATGAAAATATTGATTTTGTCTATTAAACACTCTATTAAACATGTTAGAGCAATGCTGTCGAAATAAATTCAAGAAAAGAAGAAAAATCATTTTTTTATTAATGTAAGTTTTTAAAAATCTGAACGTCAAAGGGATATAATTCTACCTCCAAAATAAATTACCTGTACCAGTAAATATAAAAACACTTGTATAAGTATTACCCCTGACTGATATTACAAGACAGACAATTAAGAAACCTACATTTTTGCCAATACATTTTAAAAATGTTTGATTGATTGATCATTGTTTGTTTTTGACACCCATTCGCCATTATAAGAAAATAAGAGAAAGACAAGTACATGTACCAACTATATAAATTAAGATTTATTTTTAGTACAAGAAATAATTAAACAACAGATCAGCTAGGCAGAATATGCATAATGGGTTGACTGAGATGCAGAGCAGGATACTAAGACTTCTAATAGAAGAAGGGGTTTTATTTCATTTAATGATTTCTTTCATACATGTACATTGTAGCTTCAGATTTTTTATTGCTAACTGTCATTCCAAATAATAACTGAACCAGATCTGTGTTTTAAGAATCAACACATATTGTAATTTGATAAATTAAAAAACTTTTTTCCAAAATACATTTATCACATGGTTTTTAACCCCAGATTTGGCTCTGTTTTATTTTTTTTGCCTGTTTAAAGTCTAGAAATTAAGCTATTTCAAATGGTATCACTGTGCATGCAGATGCACACAATTCCTTAATGTAGATCGTAGAATTAATGTGTAAAGAGGAATGATATGGACACTAATAACAAAATTTCAAAAATAAATTATTGTAGACACTTCTCACAGCAACCCAACAACACAAAAATATATACTTCATCTCATAAACAAACTTGAATATCATCATTGAGGATTTTTCAGATAGTGTAGAAATTAGAGGAGGTGTATTGTTATTTTTTATCGCTAATTATAAATTATCAAGTTACTCTTAGTACCATGTATATGAATTGATTTTTTTTTCATTATTTCTCTGTATTTTAGCCACAAGAATTCAAACCAGTTCCACTGAAACAAAGTGAAGACTATGAATATATTTGTGCATTGAAGAAAGAGTTCATAGGTTTTATGAAGAAGTCCCCTTATTACATACAATCCAGGGAAAAAAGGAAAGATATTGATAGATATTCAGATAAATATCAATCAGGACAAGACACATTGGGACAATGGAATCCAGGTAAAAATATTTATGAATGTTATAACCCGAATAATTCAGTCCCTCCTCGTGATCGACTCTCCCACTCGCGAGTGCCTGAATTCTTTATACAATAAAAACGCATCACGAATCCAGGATTTTGATTGGTGCTCTCTGTGAGAGAGAGCCAATCAGCTAATAGCTCAATGTTAGCAAGATATATATATCCCAAGCCAATTCCAAATGATTATTTGACGATTTTTTATTGACAAGATCTTCAGGCATTAATGTAGCAATCGTAGAGCAGTGGAATATAACGACTGAATTATTCGGGTTATGAATGTTATGGGAAATATTATACAGAACAAGAAACATAACAGCAATAAAATCAAGAATCCATTGAAAACTTGCATATCAGTGCACCAAACTTGAATGTCTCTCATACTTTGTGATCTAAAATAATAATCACTTTCAAGCACATAACCACAGAAACATGATGAACCCATATCAGGAATTCTTCAGGAAGTCGCTGTTTTATTATTTTTATAAATCATAACTCTTGAAACAATATTGACCTTAAAAGTTACATTTAATGTAAAAATTACTAAATGAGTTTGATGAAAATTTAAAAAGTTTTGTTTTACTCATAAATTGTTTTTTTCTCTCACAAATCCAAAATTACCACTCAAGAATAGCAAAAGAGAGGTGAAACAAGAAATAAAAGCGCAATAAAAGCAAGAATCCATGAAACACTTGCTTATCAGTGGACCAAACTTGAACTGTATTAAAGTGAAGCATGCAAGTGACAAGATGTTGAACAGGTTTTTGGATAACTATTACAGTTATGAATAAAAATATTTAACTCACAATGATGTCTTATGCTTTAAAAAAAAAAGTGCATTAATGGTCATTGATCTTAGTTTCAAACCTATATAAATCATTTGAATATATATGTTTTTATTGGAATTGGCAGATTGGAGAATGTTTCCAGATGAATTGAAGCCTGCAGAGAAGAAAGTTCATAAGTTTGGTAGCAGTAAAACTATTAAACCAAACATTACACCCTCTAAAAAGCTGAAGACAGTAGAAAAAGAAATAACTAAAACTTTGGAGGTAAGGACATGATAATCATATTTCTTGATGTAAATACTTAATATCAGATTTCCTTTTCCATAATTCAAGTTCAGTATGAAAATTTTTCTCTTAGGGCAGTTTGGTTTAACCCTGTTATATTGTATTGTGGGTTGCTGTCTTAATGGAGCATGACCCACATCTCCTTTTTTCATACATAGATATTATCAGAATTATTCCATAGCAAGAAATTTACAGTTAAAAACTATTTTCAAATTGAATGAATAAATAGAAGATACCTATGGTAACTGGTAAACTATATAGCTACCCTACTAAAAACCATGAGGGAGTCACAGGATACCTTACTAGAAAACAGACAATCCTGACAACTATGTTTAACATGTTTAAGGTTCAGTTTCTTGAGAGAAAAAAGTCATTTTTCATCTTTGTATGATTTTTTCTCACATTTCTGACTTAGTTACAGACATTCTCCATGAGAAAGTGGTAGGTTAAGCTAGCTTTTAATGTGCCAAACCCTCTATTTTTTTATGTTCTTAAAGTATTTTAAAATATGAAGCCTCCAACACAAAACAAAAGATAAAGGATATCTTTTAAGTATCCACTGTCTTGACTCAATAATAATTACTATGGTGAATATACATATACTGTCTTATTATGGTTAATTATTTATAATTTAAAGTTTGATACTTAGATTCAACAATTTTGTATGAGATTTTCTAAGTCCCTTAACAGTAAGCAGACAAGATAATGCAAATAATTTTCTGGTGTTTGGACTGAATTTCATAGCATTTTCTTAACTTTTTATCAATTTCAAATGGACAATCAGTATTTTAGAATTCATAAATAAAATATAAAGGAAGAATATAGCTTGAAACATCTATAAAATCAATGTGTGTTGCCACTTGTGTGACACCTGCAACATTTTGACATATCGATCCTACATTCTGTTGTTAGTTTCAACATGTAAGTTAAGTCTGTGATAAACAATTTTTTTAGACATCAATAACTTTGCCAAACCTTCATGGAATTTTTAAGAAACTTTTGAAGGACAGAAAGTTTTTTATGATCAAAAGACGGTAACTAGAGCAAAATTTTGAAGTTTTTTTTCATTTTTCTGTAATTTTGTTGACAGAAACTGGAGAAAAAAGAAGCTGCCATGACAGATAAAGAAAGAGAGGAAGATGAGGAAGAGGAAGGAGCAAACCCAGAAAAGAAAATAGAGGAGGATCTAGATGATGCTGATGAAGATATCGAGGAAGAAGAGGTATTAACAGTGTATAAGATGGAAAGAAATTTGTCATAGTTAATTACATTTATATTGAAGGCTCTATCATAATAACACAGGGATCAGAAATAGTTACGATTTTACCATAAAATTAGAGGGGCGGAACTACAGTAATTGTAATTTTATCATGAATCTAAAGGGCAGAAGTAGTCACAATAATATAATAAAATTGGATGTGTATGTGGATGATGTGTCAACAACATCAACAACTATTAAAGTTTGTGATTAGGGTACACAGGCAAGATATATCTGGAGGGTACCCCCTTAGATCACAAGGTCATGTTTAAAAATTTCTTCAGGTCACCAGGTCACTTTTAAGCGAACTATACATGTCTAACTTGATCTGATATCTTGGTTATGAACATTTTTAAAGGTTACAAGGTCACCCACCAAACCCTTAAGGTGGCAGCTCTGATTTGACCTGGTTGGAGCCACATATCTGTGTTAGACACACTATCATGTTGTATGTATTCTTATTTTGACTCAGTAGAAATACACAGGAATTCCACCATTTTTTAACTTCCTTATATATGTTTGACATTGATGGACTGAGGAATTTAAATTCATGCATCAACTCTTTCATAAAACAAAGACATTGACTTTTTTATGCTTACCTATTCTATAGGAAACAGATTATATATTGACCTACTTTGACAATGGAGAAACATATGGTGATGATGATGATGAGGATGATGGGGATGGCCCAATATATTGAATCAACACTTCCCTCCAAGGGAGATTCAGATAAACAGTGACGAGGATGTGTAAAAAAAGATGAGGAAACTTCAGAAAGTCATTAACACCTCTGACATTAACTGTACACAGGTTAAGATCCACAATTAGACTACATCTCTGTGAACCGAAGAAATGATGAAATATGTAGAGTGAAATGAAAAGCTCATGTGTTGCAGTTGATACATTCAGATATAAATAAAAACTCTAATTGACAACAAAAAGGCTGTTTGTGATTTTAATTTATTTAAAATGTTTTCAGTCATATTATAAATGCACTGTATAAATTTGAGAAGAGGACTCTCATTTGGGCCTCATTCATAATATATGTACTGTAAACTTGATACTTGAATATTTTTTACAAGTTGTTATTTTCATGATTTTCAATGCAAAAACTTTTCGTGTTTGGGTTGAATTAGTGTATTGAATTTAAAGTGTACCCTCATATTGTTAATTTGTACATACCATTTATTTGGGGGATATTTTTACATGTTCACAAAAATCACCCTAGCACAAGAATATCACAATTTACAGTATTTATTATTTTATTTATACCCCTCAAAAGGAAGTTGGGTATCATGGTTTACCTCTGTTGTCCTTCCATCTGTGACACATCTCTGTCGCATTTTAATCAGTTTCTACAAAACAAATTTGTGACTTACCTACTGCCTGTTTGCTTCATACAAGTATTTTATTCACATTGATGCACTCAAATAAGAAAATTTTCTACCCATTTTTCTCAGCAACTACAGAATAGATCTTCTTGTTTATTTGTTAGCAAGGTTCTTATTAGTAAGTTTTACTGTTGGACACATTTTAAGATCCATCACTTAACTACTGCTCTTTGCCACATACATGTATGTTCTTCAGGTTGATGCATATAAAGCTGTTTGTCACATTTTTCTCAGCAACTATAAATCAGAGCATCTGGATATTTGATACAAAGCTTTAATTTGCTAAGTTATACCATGCAACATATTTTTAGATCTCTCACTTATCTACTTCATGTTTGTCTCATATACCGTAAATTGGGTTATTTTGGTTGTAGTTTTATTTTGGTTTAATTGGTGCCTCAAGTGAAAGTGCCAAAATAAAACACACGAAAATAAAGCTAACA
This sequence comes from Mytilus californianus, assembly GCF_021869535.1. Lineage (NCBI taxonomy): Eukaryota > Metazoa > Mollusca > Bivalvia > Mytilida > Mytilidae > Mytilus > Mytilus californianus. The sequence goes on along the minus strand of NW_026262679.1, from coordinate 20,139,201 downwards.
CTAAAAATTGAAACACCGAAATCGCGTATCTGTATGATAATATCGTAATGCTAATTATTGGGAAATATATTTCATGCTATTATATCGTCCGTATATTTCCTACAATTCTATACATAGTCAAATCTGCAAATAAATACCTGGTATAATTTGACAACACCACTATATTTTTTTCTACTTAATTGTCAATTTTCTGAAATTGTTAAGAAATCATATATATTGTTGATTAGACGCCGTTATTGGTAATTAAAATATCAAAACTCCTTGTAATCCTTTATCTTCAATTGATTAACATGTACTGCCGGAGGCATAAGAATTAAAATTTAGATCCTTAATCGTCAATAGATTAACATGTACTGCAATAGAGATAATGATTAAAATTTGTAAAAAAATAAATATTTAAAAAGTGATTGTAATGTTTTAGATTTTATTTTCATATTTTCTTTCAGCTTTGAACCCCGAGATACGGAATAATTTCGTTCCAAAATTTAACACATCTATTGGATGAAGCACCAAAATTACACACACCAAAATAAAACACATGCCTTTCGAGAGAAAACCGCCATAATATCCCGACGCCAAAATTTCCCAATTTACAGTATTAAACAGGGAGATGTGATATGATTGCCAATAGCACTATGCATCATAGACCAAAGAACAAGGATGTAATCAAAATGAGCAAAACCCCGTACCATGTATTGTCCGAGGATAACAAAATGTGAAACTATTCAAAAGAGAAAACGAATGGCAGAATTTAAGCTATTAAAATAAAATGAAAAACAATAATGTCCAACTACTGGACTACATGCTCCTTGCTTGGGACAGGCACATAAAGAAGGCAGAGAGAGAGGATTTAACATGTTTGTTGGGCTCACCGCTATAGACTGTGGTCAGTGGTGTAACAGTTGACATTTGAACAAACTGTAATGTATGTTCTTTACACTGTAGCACATATAAGAATATCAGAAATATTGGTTGCATTTTAGATTTTTGGTACCAAACTTCAAATTTTTAAGCTCTAAAGAGAGGCGACAGATACCAAAGGGACATTCAAACTCATAAGTCGAAAAAAACAACTGAAAACTCTATTGCAACAAAAGAAAAAGACCAACAGTATATAAAACACAACATAGAAAACTAAAGATTGAGCAACCTGAACCCCACAAAAATGGGGGGGGGGGGGGTGACCTCAGGTGCTCCGTAAGGATAAGCAGATCCTGCTCCACATGTGACAACCGTCATGGTACTTCTATAAAATATGTTGATAAGTTATATGAAATGATTTAGCATTAGGCAATAGCGGATTGGTAATTGACTTTTACCTATCCCTAAGACATCACCAAATTCATAAACCAACAGTCTTGTAAATTTTGTAACCCTGAAACTTGACCGAATGTGATATTTTGAAACTGAAACAACTTTTTCATGACAAAGGATAGACAAGACTGTTACCGATATAAACATCACAGACATTCAAAAAATAAAACTACGAAGGACAACACTAAAAACTAAACCAAGAGAAACATGAACCCCTTTTAAACAAAACTAGGGGTGATCTTAAGTGATCAGGAAGGGTAAGCAGATCCTGCTCCACATGTGGCACCAATTGTGTTGCTGATGTAAGTACAAACCCGGTGATAAGTCTAATTCGGTAGGTCACATTAAGGTGTTAAACATCCTGGGATCCATCACGTTATATCTACTTCCTGTTTGCCATTAGCTTTTGCATGTATTTTTTAAACATTGATGTATTTGGGAAATTTTTTCATAGTAACTACATATCAAAGGTTCGTGAAATTTGGTTAATAATGCTAAGCCTATCTGTGTACTTATCTATTTTCTATTGTTTGCTTCCACAATGTTAGGTATATATGTATTCCATTTCACACAAAACCAATAGCAGGGGTATATATAACTCTCAATACATCAATTTTGATCACGTCAAACCAAAAGAGATCAAGTCAGATATTTAACTTCTGTAAAATGTCCCTGGCAATGTATAAATGAGGAATTAAATTGTGTGTCGATTTGGGGTAAGATAGTCAAAATATGATATAAGTCCCATAACTTTCATAAAAATGATGGTATTATGTGGTCAACTACACGATGGCAAACAATCCTATCAAGTATGAGAGATTTCTGTCAAGTGGTATCCTAGAACTTGCATTTACAAGGTGAAACTTTTACAATACTGAAAAAAAATAGTTTAAGTCCCATAACTTCCGTAAAAATGGTCAGATCAAAATGACTGTATAATATGTTTTGACGACATATGATTGCAAACAATACAACCAAGTAAGAGAGCTTTCTAAGAGAGGATTTGTGTTTAAAAGGTGTTATTGTTAAAATCCTCCAACAAATGGCGAGTCTATTTCTATCAGAACAAGTACACAGACCATCATACACCTAGCTGCGTCACAAATATGGTGTTATCATTACTATTAGAATTCCTTCAACAATGAGGATAAAAATTTTGCCGTCGTATAAAAATTCAAGACCATGCATGCTTTTTAAGATCCAGCATGAACTTTATCATAAAGACGGACAACAATAATTCACTTGATCAAAAACAACAACTGGACAAGAGATAATATACTGTTGACAGAGATATGTCTCGCCTGTATGTAATATTTAGATATGCCAGTGCTTATACAACTACATAGCAAATACCCTTAACTTATCATTAGTGGTTCACCTTAAACTAACCTAATCACAAACTTTAACATGTTAACTATGCCAAAGTTTCAAATTCAATTTACCATGACTGAGGGGGCAGGGCCAAGTAATCTCTATGGAAATGAGTGAGTATCGCAATAAGAACCCCCATTCTGATATCAAATACATATATCTGTATGAAGATTTCCCTGAAATTTCACTAATTAGTGATTTTTCAGTAGTTGTTTAATGAGTCGTTTCTAATTTTGTATATATTTCCATATATCTAAATGTTCAGTATAGATCAGTAATTTCGCATTTTTGTCCATTTTTTAAACAAGAGCTGTCAAAATGACAGTAAACCGGATTCTTTAACATTTATTTGTGTTCTGGCATTAATCAATATCACAAGGACCAAAACTCCTAATAGGTAAAATTTATGATCATCAATATCAAACATGACTTCCATGTTGTCAACAATAACAACATATAAACTAGATAGAAAATGACCCTCTAGCAGGACAAACTGTGTGCCCTTAATGCATAAAGTAAAAAAAAATTACTAAGTCCACCTACCTAGGATTTTGAAAATATCTAAAAAAAAAAATGAATGAATTGTATAGTTTTCAAATGGAAAGGCAATAAATGCACGGACACGACAATTTTTAAACTTTCAAGAACCGTAACTCCTGAATGGTACAAGTCAAAATCGTGATTATTGAACTTGACCTCCATTTTGTTGTCAGTAACAACATATTAAAATTTAAAAAGGTTTGGTTGAACAGTTCATGAGTAAATGCACGGACATGACATTTTTTAAACTTTCAAGAACCGTAACTCCTGAACGGTAAAAGTCAAAATCGTCATTATTGAACTTGACCTCCATTTTGTTGTCAGTAACAACATATTAAAATTTAAAAAGGTTTGGTTGAACAGTTCATGAGTAAATGCACGGATACGACATTTTTTAAACTTTCAAGAACCGTAACTCCTGAACGGTAAAAGTCAAAATCGTCATTATTGAACTTGACCTCCATTTTGTTGTCAGTAACAACATATTAAAATTTAAAAAGGTTTGGTTGAACGGTTCATGAGTAAATGCACGGACACGACATTTTTTAAACTTTCAAGAACCGTAACTCCTGAACGGTAGAAGTCAAAATCGTCATTATTAAACTTGACCTCCATTTTGTTGTCAGTAACAACATATTAAAATTTTAAAAGGTTTGGTTGAATGGTTCATGAGTAAATGCACGGACAACATTTGGTTGCCGCCCGCCCGACCGACCGACCGCCCGCCGTACATCCCCAAATCAATAACCGACATTTTTGACACAAAAATCCGCTTAAAAACGCAATTATTAGTGCACACAATAATTTGAATTTACAGTACTGAAAATACTATTACAATCCTTGGTGGTTGTCAAGTTTGGTGTTGGTTTGTCTCTTATGTTTATATTTGTGATAGAAGGTGAGGATGAACAAACAAACTAACACAACAATTACATTTTTCTATAGCCAGGAATATGATTTTTTTTATGATAAATATCTTGGATTTAGACATACAGAAATCAAGTAATATTTCAAAGATTTTTATTTGAAATTTTTTGTCCTGCAAAATATTGCTGAATTTTAAAATATTTCAGTAAATTTGATACATAATACTGAAATAACATTATCAACATAATAAACTCACATCACCATTATAACAAATATATTACAATTCAGTCTTCTCAAAAGTTGTTGGCTAACTGACCCAAAAATCAGTTTCAGATACATATATCTATACGGCTTGTAGCTACTTTTTAAGAATCATCTAACCCTGGCTACTGAATTTTCACTGTCTTAGGTCAGTGGTCTAGCTTTTTATGGTGAAGACTATTACAATACAGTATTCAAACACTAACATGAACACAAGTTGTATTCTCAATATATCGTGTGTGATTAATTACTTACAGTAATGCCAATTTTACAACATGAACCCATTTTTCCAAGATAAAAAAAAAAACAATGTGAAAAGAAAATATAGCTTTTCAGGCCATTTTGTTGATACCTGAGATCCTCTCTTTCGTTTTAGTTTCTTGAAAGATATCAAAACATCAAAGCTAACATTAGAACCACAACCAAATAATTTTAATTATTAGTAGTGATATACATGAATGGTCCCAATTTTAAAATCTCTAATAGAAATGTTCATTTTATATGTGTTTTTAATAAAGATTATATAGAAATTTGCTATCTATAAGTTATGCCCAAATGAACTGGACAGTGCCAAAGGTTTGCTTCTTTCATGACTATAACAGAATAATTAGTTTCTATAATACCTGTAACAGATTAATTTAAGTTTCTTAGGAAACAGACTGATTAGTGTATTCATATTTGCCATAATGACCATATTTATTTCTAAAATCTATTCAATAAAATACATTCTGCATGTACAATAGTAAGTATTACCATCTTTTTGATATGTTTTATAATAAACAAACATTTTCAAATGAATCCAATTAATTTTATTTTACACTGACAGAAGTGATCATCTCTATAAAATAATATTTACTAAGCCTATACAGACATATGATCTGAGGATCTAAATGTCAGTTTAATAAAAAGAGAAAATGGCATAAAATTTAATCATCAATATATTGCCATTTTCTCTTTTTAGAAAATTCCCATTCAAAACTCAAAATGATGCACCAACAAAAATTATAAATACAGAATAATGAAGCTATCATGACCCTCTTTAATTTATTAGACTGAAATTAAATGACTTATAAAAAAAAATTAATTATATAGACTTTTTAACATTTTCTACTTTAAACTTTATAACTTTTTGAAAAATGAATTAATTCCATGGGAAATAACAAAGACAGGGAAAATCTTCTACATTTATCTCTGCAAATAAGGTAAGAGTTTGAAAAATAATTGGAATGTGACTTCAATGTGTCCATCACGTTAATATTTTTTCTCAAGAGAAGCAGTCTTCTTTGTCATATAATACATGCATAGAAAAATCTCTCACCTTCCTAAAATTGACGAGCAAATTAAATCTAAAAGTGTAAATCCAAAGGACTAGATATGTACAATAGTATGCCACATAATGCCATTGTACAAATGCAATCCTAATTAGATATAAAATAATTATATTGATATTACAAAATTATCAGCCTGATTTTGACATTCAATTTGTTTGTTATATCATTATACACATATGCTTGTCTACCTACCTACCTAACATGAGCATTGATGTCATACAAACAAAAAAATAAACAAGGGAGATAATTTGAATTAGAAAAAATCCTAATTATCAAGATACTTGGATACAAAGTTGAAGAATCTACTGATATTTAATTACAACTTTGTGTTTGGTTCTTCAAATCAATTTTGAAAAAAATGCTTGAATGCCAAATGGTTCATGGAACAGTTGGTGAAATTATTTATAAAATAATAGACCTTCCTTCCAGATGAATTGTATTCAAAATCACTCTATGAACCAGCTCAGTGCATTTTGCCAATATTATATATTTTACTCCAATCTATCAAAAATATTTAGCCCTAATATTCATATAAAATCTTCCAAAAATTGTAGATAGTGAATCACTAACAATGACTATGATTGGTATTGCACATGAAAAGCATTACATACACATGAGCACCAAGAAAGTAGAACTTTACAAACAACCTTTATAAATAATAATATATCTGGCTGATCTGAATGTTTATATGATCTAAAAGCTGCTACCTGGGAATGTGTAAAGTTTTAATGGATAAACAACAAAAAATTTTAAAAATAATTCTCCATTTGAAACTATGGGTAGCTCAAAAATACAATGTGACAAAAATCGATACAAATTTTGGTTCATTTGATGCTAACACAAACCTGCCAAGTTGCCGAACTTTTGGAGCTACATATACAAAGTGGGAGATCTCCCTCTTTATAGATACACTAAGGGGGAGATTTTGTCTAAAAACCATTTTTCATTTAAAATTTTGCATTAAGGTTCAGAGTATTTTAACAGTTCCACACACACAGATAAAATTTAATTATCTATAAATGGATTTAATTAGTTAAAACAACATTCCAGATGATATTGGTAATCGTAAACTTTGCAAATAGCATCATTTTAACATCACAGTGAAAATCATTCTAATAAAATCCTATCAAAACAACAATGTACTCAATAGATGAAAGGGTGATTTTCCATAGCAGTAAATTTTAACCTTACTCACAGATAACAGGTCCAAAAATTGAGATTTCAAATTTTTAAAGGAAAAAGAGGGAGTCTCTGTCCTAGATCTGGTTAGTTGGCAGGAATGGGCCAAAGTTAGAGAAAAGAGTGTTTAATATTAATACTTAATGATAAAGGCTCTCCGATCTTCTTGTGAAAAAAATGCAACGTATTTGAAACTATTTATTTTTGAAAAATGAGTGAAAAGACACCATGTTGTTCAATAAAAACATAGTAAATATACATATTTATAACATATATGTTTATAAAACAAATAGTAACAGTGATATGTCTCACTTTCTTTGCAGTAAAATTAAAAGCATCCATAAAATTTATCACCCCTAAAGACTGCATACTTTTGAAACTATAAACATTGAATAATACAATTAGTGCAAATTCCCTAGAGCATGACTAAATTTTTGGACCTCCAACTCCAAATTATTTTGGGGAGGGGGCTATTAAAAAAATTGTTGCAAGCAAGACAATCTCTTTAGCACTTATCATATATATATCCTCATCTCATGAGTTTTCGTGCTATTAAGAATGCATTGTGACGTCACAATTTCCATTAAAAAAGCATGCATAGACAAATTCATATGACGTACGAAAACATGATCTGACCATAATTCTTCTTTTCATAACTTAAAAAAATTCTAATTCACATGTTAAATTTGTACTGAGTATTCATTTTAACAGATTCATTTATATGTAATAACATGAACTACATATATACAAAAGAAGTTGAATAAATTCAAATTACAAAAAGTGGAAATACTGATATTTTGTTTACCTAAATTACATTTTTGTATCACATACACATGCTACATGTATAAACAAACCAGATTTTGTTTTTGAAAATGTCCCACTTTCTAACTGTTGCAATATATATTTTACTACATGTATATCAAGTACAGTGTATTTGTAAAAATGAGATTAAGTACATCATTTAAAAATTTCTTATTATAACAAAACCATTCCCTTTATTGACTTTAACTTTATTACACCAGCCTGTCATGATCAGTAAAAAAAAAGGATGAGAGACAGGAAAAAAACTATCCAGAATAAAATATCACATGACTTAGCCATCAAGACTTGCTTCTTAACTCATAATATACTAATATAACTAAGGGAACCAGTATAGCTACAACAATAATCACTAAAACAATAGTCCACCATCGAACCCCACAGTCTACCCAGTTGACAGCTGCTGGCTTTTTAGGAAAAGGCTGTATTCGTCGACTGGTAAGTAATGACACAACCTCATCTAAAGAATTTCTGTCACCTCTTGTGTTCCGTATTTTAGATAAATCTTTGTCCATATTCTTCAAGAATTCTTTGGCTTCTTTTGACTGGCTACGAAACGTGTCATTAATGCTAATAGTTCTAATGACTTGAAGCTGAGTCTCTGGGTCACTAAGGTCATGTAAAGATTCACTATCTGTCTCAGTTGATCCCATGAAGCCAACATTCTCCTCTGTTTCATCAACAATAGTCATTCCATTCTTTATCTTATCATCCACTTCCTCCTCTTTTTGTTTGTCAAGCATTTCTGTTAAAAATGAGTACTGTTTTACTGGGATTTTAATTGAACGACGGCTATAAAAGTCTTGGTCTGTTATAAAATTATTCACCCTCTTCAATTCAGCCACCTATGAAATATATAGAAAAATCAATTACAATTAGTTTCAATCAAAATAAGTTTCAATGTTAACAATATAATAAAAGTAAATAATGGTAGCTACATGTATTTATCCAATTTTATAAACAAATCATGCACTAATATCTGTTTCCGTTGACAGCAGTTTTACAAGTCTGTTCTTGGAATATATATTGTACATGTTTTTTTACCAAATTACTGATGATAAATTTGTATTTTCAGTTTGTTTAAGAATTGAATGCTTCTTTTTGTAAATTTATTGGGGTGTAAAAGCGTTGACTGAAGTACATTTTGTATGAAGCGCAGAAGCACTTCATTCTAAAAATTTGTAAGGGTTCCGCGGAACCCAATGTCTCGCCTACTTTTGCTGTTAATCGCAGGCTCAACAAAAATGAGGAAAAAAATTAAAAAGTACTCCTCTCTATACTATCTTTTGATTGTAAGTAGCTTCTGCCAAGTTTGGTAAAAATCCAGGATAATTTATGAACCTAATAAATGTTTTAAAAACTTAAACTGCAGAATGTATGTAATGTTGACTGGAAGAAAAACTAAGTCCATTTATAAGTAAAATACGGAAAAAATGGAACAAAATTTTATCAAAATTTCCTTCTAGATACTAGCTTTTGATAATAAACAAGCTTCTGTCCAAGTGGGGTACAAATCCAGGATAGTTTAAGAAAGTTGTTAAAACTTTAAAAACTTTAACCACAGAGTGAATGTAATGTTAACTGGCAGAAAAACTAAGTCCATTTATAAGTAAAACACAGAAAAAATAGAATTTTTTTTTTTTTAAATTTACTTCTGGATACTATCTTATGATCATAAACAAGCTTGTTTCCAAGTTTGGTAGAAATCCAGGATAGTTTAAGAAAGTTATTAAAATTTCAAAAACTTTAACCACAGAGTGAATGTAATGTTTCCTGGCAGAAAAACTAAGTCCATTTATAAGTAAAATACGGAAAAAATGGATTTTTTTTTTTACAAAATTTACTTTTGAATATAATCTTGTCAGATCATAAACAAGCTTCTGTCCAAGTTTGGTAGAAATCCAGGATAGTTTAAGAAAGTTATTAAAATTTCAAAAACTTGAACCACAGAGTGAATATTTGTGGATGCCGCCGCCGACGACGGAATGTAGGATCGCTATGTCTCGCTTTTACAACAAAAGTTGAAGGCTCCACAAAAATGTGTGCATGGTCAACGCTTTTACAACCCTATAAAATTACCAAAAGAAGCATTCAATACTTATAATTACATTCTTTTACTAGGATCATGAAAACATGATTGCTATCAAGTTTTTCTTTTATTTACCTGTGCTTAATATTAAATTTGTTTTAAGTAAGTAAGTGCAATCAAATATATAAGTGATTTGATTGGAAGAATTAAATATGTGTTCTGTTGATTATTATAACTTAACATTAAAGAATATTTATTTATCTATATAAATGAGGGTCTGGATGGGGTTTACAAAATACAGAATATAATGGGCAAAATGTGCAGAATAAAGGGCAAAAAATATAAAAAATAGAGAAAAAATAGGCCTTAAAAATAAAGAATGTTGGACAAAATTTATAAAGAATAGAGAAAAATGGTTTAAAAATTAATTACAGAATTGAAGGACCTCCTTTCTAGACACTCATAAATCGCAAATTAACACTCTTTGAGATCAACAAAAACAATTGTTTTTTTCAGTCTTGTTCAACAATATTTAATTGTAGCTTATATACTACCAGATTCCATATTCAAAGAGCTTGATATTTCTGAGAGAAGAGATGAACATTGTTTCTGTTGATCATAAAATTCTTGTCAAAGAAAACTTTAACTGAACACAAGAATAAATGGAGTTGCGCATACCTGCCAACTTTTGAAAATCCCCATGGGGTTTTAGTGTGTGACAACAATTTCAAAGGTTACAATTCTTTGCGGCGTTTTTTGTGCGTGCTGTTTTGTGCTCTAGAAAAAGTGCCATATCTTCTTTTTTTATATGGTATACTGATGATGAGCTTATAAGCTCATGCGGGGTTTACATCAATGATATAGCAACCAAATGCATACCTGTCAACCTCTGAAAATGAAAATGCTGGTCCTGACCTGCATTGAGGAGGAAAATCTCAGGTCAAAATGCTTACATTTTTTTTCAGCTGAATTTAAGTATTTAGGGGATATTATTTATATCTTAAATCAAATACCAGTTTCCAAAACATATTCACATGGTAAAGTATTTACTGAAAATAATTTAATACTTTAATTTTATCTTTTCATATTGCATTTATTGATCTTTGAAATAATAAATAAATTAATTATACTATCTCAATTCAAACCATCATGACCATAACCCCTCTTATTGTTTCACTTGCAATGTTGTAACATAACCCTTATGGTTTGTTCTAGCTTATTAGTTGCATTACAGATATAATATCATTAAATAAATTGCTTTACTTTATATTCCATTTAAAAGAAGTTTATGTTAGATAATATAATCTAAAATCTAAGTACCTAAAGGAAGTAGAGATAAAAAAAAATAAAATTTCAAAACATTAATATTTTAATTGTCCGAAGAAAGTTAAAATCTTTTCAGTAATATTCTTATACATCTTTGCATTTAATTTGCCTTAAATTTAATCTTTTTACTAAGAAACATCTATTTAAGGAGTATACTGTGAAAAGGGTAAAAAAAGGGGAGTAACTTCTTCTTAGTATTAGCTTCCTATAGACAGGAACACCTCTAATAATATTAGAGTATAAGGGTAGTTTTGTAGAGAAAATTTTGTATTTCAATCAACTAAGTACAGCACACTATGTACACTGTTTTGTTTTTATGAATGTCACTTTAAAAGTTATATATACAGTATTCATGGTATTGGCCTTTATTTTGTTTAGTTTTACAAACTTTTATTATTTACGTGTGTGGTTGTTATGTATGTCAAAATCAATAGCTGGATAAAAATAAGAGATACTCAAAAGGATTTAATTTACATAGGGAATTTCTTTAAGTATACATGACATGCAACTCCAATTTTTTTGTCAAACATCTTTGATGATGATGATGATGATGATGATGATGATGATGATGATGATGATAATGATTAGATTGATGGATGCTTAACGTCCAGCGGCAAATCAATATGCATATTCAGGACGAGAACATGTTAATGTAGTATGAATATTTACCCTGCTTTGTTCTGGACCGACATGCTTAGCCAGATTTTTAACGTGCTAGTTCACAAGGTAACAGTCCTCAGGAAGACATGTCAACTTACACTGACACATTATTCTAACTCTGAGCCGAACAGTCTTTGCTCTTACTCCTTGATGCCTCGTGCTTTAATAGCAGAGAAGCAGCAAATTCCAATTTTAAAGTCTTTGGTTTGACCTTGCCGGGGTTCAAACCCAGGACCTCCTGCACTTGAGGCGAACACGCTACACAAGACCACCAAGGCAGTCAAATATCTTTGAAATACACAAATTATTCATAACCTTAGGCTAAGGTACATTGTGTAATTGATGATAATTTACAGTGAGTTTGACACCAAAGCTGTCAAGTGAAGTCATGCACTTAATAGCTCACAAATTCGGGTCAGTTGACAGGTATAGAAATGACACAAATAATCAGAACCAGTCTAGAGAACAAAATATACAATATGTCAGGTGATAATGTTACTCAAAAATCATTTTGATACACACCGGAAACCTTACATGTATGATAACACTTACATCCAAATAGGAATCTGATTAAATGTGCAAGAATCTGACACTATCTGTTCTACTTTGATAAAAAAACTTTTTGAAATCCTCCAGTTTAGTGAAAAGGTATACACCTTCATCAATTTTGAGGCAGAAATTTCATTGGCTGATGTTATACATGTTATAGTTATCAGAACTGAGTGTTGTCAGATGCTTGTAAGTGAAGTGTCAACATGTCATGAAATAGAAGTTCCTTCATAAAATTTGCACTCCAAGTGGAATAAATATACTGTACTGGTATATCATTCATACCTGCCAACCTCTAAAACCTTCAAAGAGGGAGATCTCCCCCTCAGCTATGACAGTTGAGGGGGAGATTTTGCGAGAACGACATTTTCAAGTAAAATACATGACATGTTAACGTATTCATGATCATCTACAAAACACCAATAAGAGTTAATAAGGCCACACCAATTTGATTTTTAGTTCTTCGGACAAAAGCTCCAAAAAATATGGGGCGAGCGAGCGAAATTTTTTTGATTGTATTTATTTCTTGAAAATGAGTTTTGTTGAGGCGGGTGCTCTACAAGTGGAGCGAGCGGTATAATTTTTTTTTTAAATTGTGCGATTTAGAATATTTGTACATGTTAAAACTGGGGTACTTCAAAGAAAAAGGAGGATAAACATGCTCTTATGCATATAATTTGATGTATTTGTGCCTGTAGTAGTCTGTACCATACCCAACTTTTTGGTTCGCTTTGGTTTAGTATAATTTTGATTATTTTCGTCAAATAAGCTTTGACTGTGTGAATTTTCATTTAAATTCATACATGTGTATATATTAAGGAAGCATATCAGATGCAGTTTAGCAAGAGGAATTATGTTAGTTAGGTAAATGAAATGTGTTGAATACAATTAAAATATGTGTATGTATTCCAAAAAAAATGCCCTTGAAAAATATTAAATATCTTTTGATATAGTTGTTTTCATTATATGGTAATGATTGTTTATTGGCTGCTTGACATCCAGTTTGAACTATTTATCCATAATAGGATCAACATAATGAGTGAGGTGAATATTTCAACAACATCCTGAGTAAGATAATTATATTGCTATGCATGTAGATCTCAATGTATACGTATTAAAACATTTAATCCCGCTGCAAATGTTTGCACCTGTCCTAAGTCAGAAATCTGATGTACAGTAGTTGTCGTCTGTTTATGTAGTTCATACGTGTTTCTCGTTTCTCGTTTTTATATAGATTAGACCGCTGGTTTTCCCGTTTGAATGGTTTTACACTAGTAATTTTTGGGGCCCTTTATAGCTTGCTGTTCGGTGTGAGCCAAGGCTCCGTGTTGAAGGCCATACCTTGACCTATAATGGTTTACTTTTATAAATTGTTACTTGGATGGAGAGTTGTCATTTTGGCACTCATACCACATCTTCCTATATCTTTTCCCTTAAAATACATTTAACCACATTCACATGCATTATTCTGACTTAGCAAAATACTTTTTCCTTTTGCCCCTGAAACCTGCAATGTATTTCAAACTGGAAGTGGTTGCACCAATAACACATCCCTAATTATCATGATTATTATTAGCATGCCAATCCCAATACCACCACTTTGGTCTCGAATGTTGGAACTCTTAAATTTTCCCTTACAAAAGAGTTCTGATTGCATGTCAATAGACTAACAAGGGGATATGGGGTTTTCATTAAAATAAGATAAATCTGTCATTTTTCAAAAATTCATGTGAATTTAATATTAATTTCATCCAAGACAGATAGCTCTAGATATCTATGTCTGTTGTAGTCGAGATTACTCTGACATCCAACGGCTGTTTGCCAGACAAGCTGGGGCCGTGGGACAACAGCCCCCCATCTTGTCTGGCAAACAGCTGTTGGACGTCGGAGTAGTCTCGGACTATGTCTGTTCAAGGAATTGTATATTTAAATATCTAAATATACAATTCCTTGGTCTGTTGAAACAATGATCGGGGATGACAATGGTTCTAACAAGTACTGATGTGATCGTGGTCATCTAACGAAAGATTTTTTTATTTTTGTCTCCTAGAACAGGTAAAACGAAACGCATTTCAAATAACTGTGTGTTTAATAACTACGTGTCCTCGGCAATGATCTGACAGAACTTCATGTTGGCATCCCGATTTTTGACCTTTTATTTACAAATCGATTTATCACACGTGCGTTTGAATCGCTCGGAGCAATATATGCACGAGAAAAACGTCTAAGAGAAAAAAATGTCAAGGATAAACTAATTTTGGAGCGGCATGCGGCCCAAAAATTGGCGGAAGCGGTAATTATTTTTTTTTATTGAAAAGTCAATTTCTCCAAACCAGGAGCGGGAAAATCCAAAGAACTATTAATCAAATTGGTGTGGCCTAAATATACTTATTTCTTCAATTCATGGTTATAATCTAACAAGGTGGGGTTTTTTTTTAAGCCTTTTTCAATACCTCCAAGTCTCATAACTCACAACATTCCATATTTTGATTTTGTTGTTAGTCTCACACTTAGCATGCTTTCAAACATCACACAGACAACCAGAAGAAATCGAAAAGTTGATTGAACATTATGTGCAAAAGGATTCATTGCCAAGTGAACTTGGTCGTAAAAATTTAAAATCTTTCATTCAAATCTGCTTGACATTTCTATTTGTAGTTATCTATTTCTTCTTTATTACACTGCCGCTTAGTCCAGACAAAGACCTCTAGTCTATCTTGTTGGAGTTGACATAGCAGAACTGAATTTCAAATACTTTTACATCGTACATAAAAACTACTGACGAAAGTTTTCAAATGATCACCGATTGTTTATTTATTTCTATTCAAAGTAATGAAAAAGCCAGAGAATTACGAACACAGGTTATTCCAGGTTAAAATATCAGAAAGTGGAAGATTCTATACTCCCGCGTGGGAGCGGACGGGCAAGAGGGAGATTTCCAGAATTTTGTCGATTGCTCGGGAGACTCCTGCTCAAAACAGGAGGGTTGGCAGGTATGATCATTATATACATAATTTGTTCCATATGAAAAAAAGGCATAAAATATATGTTCCAACAGCAACAGATATATGTACATGTATTACGACCAGGGCTTCCAAAATTATTTTTAGCCAGCCGGACATTTTATATATTATCCCAATTTTAATTCCTTAAGACTAAATAAACAAAAGGCAATTATGGTAATCAGTTGCCGAGTTGGCCATCCCAATGATTGACATTTTAATTTGAAA
Organism: Mytilus californianus; assembly: GCF_021869535.1. Taxonomy (NCBI): domain Eukaryota; kingdom Metazoa; phylum Mollusca; class Bivalvia; order Mytilida; family Mytilidae; genus Mytilus; species Mytilus californianus. Next base: position 20,123,725 of record NW_026262679.1, on the reverse strand, counting down.
AAAAAAAACGATATGAAACTTTCTTTGATTCAAATTCGAAGTTCTGACGTAAACTGTTAAATTGGCAGTGCATCATTCCAAGTGTGCAACATCAGCGTACTTATATCTGCCTTAGACTCTTTATTTGTGCAAAATAACGTTGTCAAAAACTTTACTTTCGTTTATAAATCTAATACCGGATGTTATCTTGACAATTGTAAAACATGGACCAGAGTCGGATACGTAAATTCCGTGTAAGTAGCTCTTTCTACGTTATTTCTTCAAAAAAATATTCGAAATAAACGTGAGTTAAAGGTATCAATGACAATTTAAGCATTTTTTGAAGAAATTAGGATGCATAATTAAATTTCACACCTGCGCACACGCACACACGTGAACTAGTTCAAACAGAGACATGTCTCTGGTTTAAACAACGTGGTTATCACGATTTTTCATTTTCACCTTTATAATTTTTTCATCAACTCATATTTGTAAACGTATTTCTGATAATTTAAATCTTTTTGACTAAATTAATTAGATGCAAACCGCTGAAATGTAAGAAAATAACTTTGAATAGACCGATCAATGTCCGGTTCAAAATAGTTTACCTGTCACCTGAACATGTAAATTTCAGCTGTTAGACAACTAATTAGCCTTTTTTTAAAAGAGAAGGTATTAAAGTAGGGGTTGTTTTGATAGTACTTAATGATCATGTCACTTTTATGACCGGAAATGTGTGGCTGTTAAAGGCAAATGGTTGGGTCAAAAAGATCGTGAATTATGTTAAAATGACCGTTTAAGAAAGCCTTGAAAACTAAAAAGTAGATGACCGTTTCATGCTTTGCCCAGCCGGAATTTTACCGGACATTATACAAATGTCCGGAATATATGACCGTTTTGGAAGCCTTGATTACGACATTGTTTATAACAAAGTTTCTGGGGATCATTCTATGAATGCATTTGTTCTGAGTTCCCTGAAGAGGATAAGTCCAGAATCAAAAGAAATGTGCATTAAACACAGCAAAATTTGGTAAAAACATTAAAATTGTATAAACGCACCGGACATCCAAACTGTAAGGAAAGACTTTGTAATGTGTCTCCATCAGTGATTTTCCTATCAAACAAAAGTGGTTCATTTTTCTTTTTGTTCTTTTTAGTTTGTTGGTTCCTGGATCGCATTTCAGACATCTCATATTCAACGATTTCATCCTCCTCGAGGTCTGCATCGCCAAATACGTAGACCCGGGATTTTTTAACATTTTGGATTTGTGCATATGGATAATCTTCATTTTTTTTAAGGAGAGAATCCCGGGTGTTTGGTCTAGCATAACCTCTACTCATGCCAATCGCAGACTGTATGAATTTGTATTAAACTGATGTTACAATATCCAAAATCCTGTCATCGTGCTGATTTTTAGTTAATCCGTCTGACAAGTGACATGTCAAAGTTGAGCGGAAGTGCTTGGCAAAATAACTCATTCAGAACTTTTCTGATCTTTAGCTCAAAAGATAGAGTGACATTAATTACTTCCGAAAAACCTTTGGGATGCGTTCTAAAATTAATGTCAATCGTTAATATATATTGTACAGTGTATATGACTATATATGGGTGATGGTGCTAATAACAGTAAGTTAAAACTAAGTCTTTAGTAAATGTTAATATATGTTCAAATTATTTATATATTTATCCTTTGGGAGTGCTCCTTAGATAGGAGAAACCTACCAGTAAACAGAAAACAGTATGGCGAGTCGAACAGATCCCTTTTCTGTGACATTTTGTCGCGCGCCATAGGGTTTAGACCAATCTCGAGTTGTTCATTTGATGTAAATAACGTCATTGGCAAAAACGATAAACCATAAGCATTCAGACAGGAAAAATACGGGAAAACTCTCAAAATATAGTTATTGAAACCTGAGATAGTCAATATGTTATGTCCAAAATCAGTAGCGTAGCTAAGCGATTTTTAAGTGTACGCCCGAACCTCGGCGAGGGGTTTGAGGGTCCCCAGCGGGTACAGTACAAATTGCCCTAAAAAAATGATAAAATACTGAAAAATGAAAAAAAATATAATTTTTAGACTGAAATTTGCTGACTTATAAAAGTTTTGAAATCATTTAAAAATAAAAGAATATATCTCCCCCATGCAAAGCTCTGATTCTTTGTCCGGAATTGGCTATACTTTAGGTATGTTTTATTTTGATCAGCTCTTCCAATGTTTTTATTAGGTTTTGGATTTTCAAATATTTCGGCCTCGAGCATCACTGATGAGACATAAAATTGTCGAAATGCGCATCTGGTGCAAAAAAAATCGTACAGTTGGTGTTAACATTTTTACATAAAATTCGATGAAGTTTTAAATTGACAAAGTAATTGATGCGTAACAAACAGTATCTACTTGTTAACTAATAAAAACAATGTTCTTTTCAGTAAAATGCGGAAAAATTAAAAGTAAATTTTCATAATTATGCTCTGGATACTCTTTTGATCATAAAAAAGTTTCTGCCTATATTCTGTAAAATTTCTAATTTACATGTCTGTCATATTTGTTTTTCGTAAATTGTTTTAAATATTAAGCCGTTAGTTTTCTAAATTGAATTGTTTCATATTTTTCATATCGGGGCTTTTTATAGCCGACTACTAGTATACGGTATGGGTTTTTCTCATTGTTGAATGCTATATTTATACAGCGTACGGTTGCTTATAATTGCTTACATCCACTTCATTTTAACTTTGATGGACAGTTGTCTCATTGGCACTCATACCACATATCGCAAACAATCTTTAATTATCCAAATTGAATGTCAAATATACACTAGTGAGTCGTCATTGAAGAAGGATCGAGCGTTGGAAAGAATTATAAGCACATTATATTCAAACTTCATCAAAGAGACTATTGAATTGTTAAAAATGTCAGGACCTTAATCTAGACTTAAAGCTGGGGCATAATATAATGACTATAATAGTCCCAGCTTAAACGGCAAGGATAGAATAAATCGGATGTGAAGCCTTCCAGCTCTGGTTCAGATTTCACATCAACAAATACCTGAATGAACCTCACATACTGACATTGACATTCTCAGATGGATGACACAGTACATTAACAAAAAATTCAATCTATAAAATAAACCTCAGTTACTAGTATTCTAACTTGATTCCCAAGCAGGTATGGGGATGTTACGGGGGGGGGGGGTTTCTCTTCCCTTCTGAATTTTTTTTTCAAGCAATTTGGAATCAACCAGTTTATTTAACCCCTCCAAAAAATGAATGATTGGTCAGCCCTGTCCAATTTGATGAACGATACTTTATTGTTTGAATATTTCAATGTCGTATTTTTTATGAAGGATCTGTAGTACTTACAACATGATTCACGTATTTATTCAAAATTACTTCTAGATCCTTATAGAAATTAACCTCAATCAGAACGTAACGGATATATGAACGTGTTCAACAGGATTTACTGCTTAACTAAAGGTCTATGCTGGGCCGTGAAGGTTGAGATTGTATAAAACATATTCTTGAGATTTCTTATTGTACTGCTTCAATTTTTGATATCGCTTATATCAGTCAGATGTTATTGTAAAATTATTATGATTCTTAGATTTTTTTCATGATAAAATGACCAGAACATTTTATATTTTGTGAATTCGTAAATTTTGCATCTTAACTGCTGATAACCGTTTTCGCTTCACCTGGACCCCTACCAGAGCTCTGGCCTGGACCTGCCGTAGGCCTTTGGTGGTTGGATCACCAGACAGACTTCGGCAATTTGTGCCTATACTATATATATATATATGATTCATTTCATACCTAGCGAATCCCCTGGAATCAGATGACGGGAAAGGTATTAAGAATTTTGTTTAAAGTTACTATTCATAGAATACTAGTAATCTAAACTAAATAATGAAAAATGGGGACAAATCTGCATGGTCTTGACACAAACAATATAAAGCATCAAGCATTAAAGATTTATTTAAAGTCGGGTATACATATAACAATACAACATAAGCCCTGTAGAGCACATACATATGATAAACACAAGGCATAAAACGTATAAAACAGCATAGCATAAATACTAATAACAAAGTGCACAGAAAATTATAACACTTTTGAATTAATAAGCCAGTGATTGAAGCAAACAATTATATAAATCTATCCAGTCAGTTCCAGTATTTTACCAGACATATTGATGCCCTCATGAATGAAGTCTTTTCATTCAACAATTTATTGAAATAAAGTTTGACATGAACTATATAAGGATTTTGGAATTCGTGGATGTAGGGTTCCATTTCAATTGAAATAAAAGCATTTAAAACCAAATAAAATGTATTTAAAGTCGGTAAAAAGCATACAATACGGTTAAACATAAGCTCTTTAGAGCTTATAAAACCGACACACTAAAACTACATGCATAACAAATAACATCAGACAAACATGCAATGTGTATGTGTGTTGAAAAAACATAAGTTTATCACTTGAACACATACACATGCCTAGCAAAGCAATAAAAAAGCAAACATAAAACGCAGATAAACTGACATTCATGACTTTCTTGTTTATTTGACCTGTTGATACTAATTGTAATGCTTTTTTGTTATTTAATGTTATTCAGGGTTATATCTGGTCTATACGCCAGCTTTGATAAGTGTTTGGTTTTACTATAAATTTTCACTTCTTCGTACAATGAACATCAAAATTATTTATTTTGTAAAAATTTTTCCTTTCTCTCTTTGGACTGTACACGTATACCTAACAATAAAATTATTTTCATTTACCTGTGTTTAAAGTAATTGCAAATGGCTGATATTTTTGTTCAAGCATATTGTTTTTCTTAAATTGTTTAACATTTCACAGCGGTATAACATGTTACTTAATTATTCTTCCCTTAGTTTATTTATTTTGTATTTACATTGTATCATAGATCAAATTTATTTGTTCAGTGTATGTTCACTGGTGTCTAATATGTCTTTTGATTGAGTTAAGCCATTCCAATTGATATTTTATAGTGTGTCTTTCTATGTTGTGATGTTACACTATTGTTTCAGATAAGGGTGAAGGTTTGGTACCATCAAAACGTTTAAACCCGCTGCAATTGTTTGCACCTGTCCCAAGTCAAGAATCTGATGTGCAGTAGTTGTCGTTTGTTGATGTGGTTCATAAGTGTTTCTCGTTTCTCGTTTTTTATATAGATTAGACCGTTGGTTTTCCCGTTTGAATGGTTTTACACTAGTAATTTTTGTGGCCCTTTATAGCTTGCTGTTCGGTGTGAGCCAAGGCTCCGTGTTGAAGACCGTTCTTTGACCTATAATGATTTACTTTTATAAATTTTGACTTGGATGGAGAGTTGTCTCATTGGCACTCATACCACATCTTCTTATATCTATGCATGCAGTAACTGATAATCATTAAAAGAATTTGAAGCATTTATATCAAGTTTGATAGGTATGCAACAAAAATATAAAACCAGAGTATATAACTGTAAATATAACTTCTACACCTCACTAAGATCTTCATGAAAAATATCGACACGAGGTGTGCTCCAAATTCCCAACCAAACTTTTTACTAAACTGACCCAAAGGCGTCTCAGAGTGAGGCTTCTACATACCTGATTGAGTGCAACCATGGGTAGTTGTCCAAAAGGGAATATCAGCTATATTGTCATTTCTGAAAGAGTATAGCTACAGCTTTCAATGAGGTCATATATCAAAAAAATAAATACATATTAAACTGTACGGAATTGCATTTAGTAATATCACTGAATCATATGTCCAAACTGTTGAGCAGAAGCACGCCAGTCATTATCAAAATCACTGCAAAATGCATTAATGATTGTCTTTCAATAAGAAAAAAATCTAAATTCTTAGTATGTTAATATTTTTGAACATGATAATTGATGATCAGTTAAGAATACGCCAATAAATGTAGTCATTTATCATTATATATATATATATTTCATCTTCATATGAAAGCCACTATCACTCTCTTTTTTTACTGGACTGTTGTCAGTTTGATCGTCTAGACTTTATAATCATGGCCTTAACAATTTATTATAAATGTGTTTATTCTAATAAATATTGCCCTATTCATAATACATCTTGAGATATATAGTTGTCATTTCCCAAGTATTTTTTTCGAACACACCTTAGGTTTCATTCCGTCAACCTGTTCTTTTGTTTAAAATCGCGTTTGCGTTTCCGGTTATAATCTGTGACATCGTACTATAGGGGCGTGTTTTTTTGTTCTTCGGTAGTGAGCCAGAAGAGGTCCATTTCTGTTTTTTTGAATAGGGAAGATCTTCTGGCTCTCTTCCATCTCTTCTTTTTTGATAGGTAGTTTAGACGGCAGAGGCACATAACAAACATGGCGTCGTTTAGTCTAAATGACATTAATAAATTTATGAATGCAGATATATTAGAATGTGAGCTGTGTTATAAACGTTTTTATGGTATGACAGTCTTAGTAGGACATCCGTGTAGGACGATAAGCTGGATAAATATAAGAACCGCACGGACAATAACAGTTAAGGGACGACTATTTGATATTCTAGGGAAGGGATTTTGATTGATTATTGTTTAACGCTACTTTCAACACTAAGTTGGGCTATTCCGTGGTGGTCAGTTTAAATTTATAGATCAAGGATGGGGAAGGGAAGAGGGCATTATTAACTTTTTTAATCTGTCGCTAATTATGCCTATTTTTCAGCTCTTATCAGGCGACTATATTATATATGAAATCCTCCTGTCCCCCACCCCAATAAATGAATAAATATCAAATGGTTTTTCTTCTTATTTAACACAAGTTTAAATTGATTGATTGTTTGTTGCTAATTTTTAACGCCCAGTGACAAAAATGTCATGCATGTTCAGGACTCGGTTCAGGAAAACACGAGTTTAAAATTCAGGCATATGATATAAAAACGAAGAGATGTATGATTGCTAATGAGGCAACTATCCACCGGAGTTCAAATATGAAGTGGATGTAAGCAATTATAGGCAACCGTAATTAAGGCCTTCAACAATGACAAAACCCGATAATGTATTAAAAGTCGTCAATAAAAGGCCCGACGTGAAAAGTGTGAGAAACAATTCAAACGAAAAAACTAACGGCCTAATTTTACATAACAAAATAATTTACAAAATATCAAAGTCGAGGCATGAACCAACGACAACCACTAAACTATAGGCTCCTGACTTGGGACAGGCACACAAAGAATATGGCAGGGTTGATATAAAAACGAAGATTGCCAATGAGACAACCCTCCACAAGAGACCAAATGACACAGCAATTAATAGCTATAGGTCACCGTACGGCCTTCAACAATAAGCAAAGCCCATACCGCAAAGTCGTCTATAAAAGGCCCCGAAATCACAAATGTAAAACAATTCAAACGAGAAAACTAACGGTCTAATTAATGTACAAAAAAATGAACGAAAAACAAGTATGTAACACAGCAACAAACGACAACCACTAAATCACAGGCTCCTGACTTGGGACAGGCACATACATACAGAATGTGGCGGGGTTAAACATGTTAGCGGGATCCGGCCCAACCCGCCCCCTAACCTGGGACAGTGGTGTAACAGTACAAGAACATGTTTGTGAGCGCTTAATCCTTCCCGAAGCTGAGACAGTGGTGTAACAGTACAATATAAGAACAACCTGCACAAATCAATTGCAATTAGATTAACTCAAAAGATCGGTACGAGACACACAAAAAAAAGTTACATTAAGACAAAAGACACAAAGCACCGAAATAAGAGTATGCAATTACTGGAAGTTTGTTCAAAGCTAATAACAACTAGTACTAAAATAAATCTTGTTCTCCCAGACTGAAGTATCAATCAGTACACAACCAACGGATTCATTAAAAAAAAAAGAAAAAAAAACTGTCTGAGAAATGTCTGGTATACATTGTATACTTGCATATTGATACATATACAAGGAAAATTTTTGAAAAGTGGTGGTCCGAAGGTTTTGACCATCGAAATTTTGCAATAGAAATAATAGTTAGGACCAGAAGATTTTCTTCAAGGACCACCAGAGAATAATGATTTTGAGAACTTTCCGATATCTTTGCTTTATACAAAAATAATCCAGTTTGGTTACTTTAAAAAAAAATGGATAGACAAGATGTCCTTTTTGATCATATTCGAGACAAACATTGACGAATTTTGTGCAGTTTAAGATTATTCTTAAAAATCAAATAGTGGGGGTTTAAGCCAGATTTGTCTAGCTAAGTTGATTTAGAGGAAAGAACAAAGAAAAATGTCACGAACAGAACACACTTGCAGTCATGTCTACCGGACGTATCTTAACTTTCTATAAAATCATCGTAAACTTCATTTATGTCATCCAACATAACAAAAATCTGCTATATTCGACGGCAAATTGAATTTTTGTTTTATTGATCTTCCGTAGAATATCTCCAGAAGAGGTCCAGATTCATTTTTTTGGACTCTTCACCAGAAGACATTCTGGAGATGTGCAGAAGAGACCAATAAAACACACCCTAGATAAAAATGGTTTGCGTTCCTTGTATAGTTATACCTTTCCTTTTATGGTTCTTTCACAGATATTTAAGACCATTAATGGAGAAGGTTTGTCCTTCAATGCTAAAATACCTACCAGGAAATTCGAAAAATGAAGGAGAGGTAATAAAATAATAATAAAATCCTGGGCTTTCATATCGATCAGGCCCCAATTTAAAAAATATTGATAAGGGATAAATAAATAAATAATTATATACGATCCGATACCAAATCCCGGCACGTGTTTCATGTACTCTGTACTATATTCTATAACACCTTTGTTATAGTTATCTTAGATGTATCTGTAAACGAGGACGATGTCTGTTTATAATTAAAGCATAACTTATATTTTTCATAATGAAATTTATAAAACAATTTTGAATCTTAAATTATGCGAGTCCTGTGTTTAGTACATGTATTTTTCTTGATACTTTTAGGTTATAAGATATTATAAATTTGTGGAATATGATATCATTTAATTTGTATTAACATGGCAGCCTCAGTCAATATGGTAATCCACAATTTCTAACATGTCTAAAGTAAAAACATGAAAAAATTTAATAATTTTGGATTCACTAGTACATGTATATTGATTTTTCTTTTCATTGTTTATTTCTGTTATTGAGGGTTTTGTAATGTACATGTATGAATTCATCCTTAGTTATATAACTGGGGCCATCAAGTACATGTACATGTAGTTTACATTGACAGTCAGGGGTACTTCTTGTAGAAGTTATTTTTATATAATTGAAGAAGTAAATAAAAATATACTTATATAAGTAAATTTGTTATATTCATATTTTCTTATAAGGTTTGAATAATCTCCCCTTAATTTTCTAAAAAAAATTACTTGTATAAGTAATTTTTTTCACAATCCCTAAAATTCTCAAGTTTTGGGATATAAAAACATGCCTTATACAATTTTTCTCTGGTTAGCTCATATTTTTTTTATTAGATTACAACTTTTCATCTCATTAATTCAGCAAAGAAACTAATTGCGCAAAGATCTTAAGTAATTGTGCAAGGCCTTCAAAAATTGCCCCTTGGAGGCTTGTTATAATGTAAATGAGCAGTGTTTGGAAGATAACAAACAAAAGGAGATTTTCATTGTCCATGAAATTACACTTAAAATGATTAGTAAAGACATCTGCAATGGACAGACAATTAAAAAAACTATTAGAGCAAAGAAGTCCTGAGAAATTCAAGAAAAGAAGATAGTATGACTTTTTTACTTTCATAAGTAAAAAAATCTGAATGTCTAAGGGACATATATATACATGTAACTATGCCATTAAAATAATTTACCTATATAAGTAAATAAAATACTTATATAGGTATATTAATATTTACTTCTTCAAATAAATAAAAATAACTTGTACAAGTAGTACCCCTGACTGATTGAGTATTAACATTACAAAATAATCCTCTAAAAAATATGTGATATACATCAGCATGATCAGTATATATATAAGTTGAAATACTCTTTGAGAAAACATGACAACTTGGACCAAAGACAAGTCTGACAAAGTCAACTTGACCAATAATAAGACAACTCAGACCTATTTTATAGACAACTCGAACCAGTTTAAAAGACAACACTGACCAAATGAAAAGACAAACATATACATGATCAGTGTAGCCCAAACTCTGTCTGACCGACAAAATGTCTGACAAAAATTCATTCGGTTAGACAGAAATTTTAAGATTTTTTAGTTGAATATAAAGAAGAAAAGTTCAAATTTCTTTTTTAGGTCAGACAAACCCTAAAACAGTTTGACACAGACTGTATGATATATTATTAATATTAATGGTTGACTTAGTTTCAAGCATCAACTATAAAGTTTTAAATTTTGTTTTGAGATTGAAAACAAGTGTTAAAGGCAAATTAAAGAACCTTATTTAATATTTTACCATCTTAACAAATGTGACATGGTTTAAATATTGTAGGAATCAAAAGGGAAGTGTCCACTGAAGAAGACAGATGATACACAAATTAATGAGGTATTTTTAGTAGATTTAAATATTGTGCCAGTGTTTTAAGGATTTCTGTATAGTATATATAAAAGGAGATGTGGGACATACATAAATGAGACAGCAATCCAACAAAACAATGAAACAAAACACATCCAGGGGTAAACATACAGTCTGTATTCAATATTAATGTATATGGTTTCCATTTCTGCAAAAAAGGGTTTTTTTTTATATCAGATTTTGAGAAGCTTTTTAATTTTGATTCTGTTTCAAAAAAAAATTAACTACTTTTTCAGATCAACCAGTAAATAAAACAAAGACTTTTTTGTGCAATGGAATGTTTTGTCATCTTGCATAATGTTATGTAGCCAAAATTGCCTACATGTTTCGTAGATCTCAGTGTCTCCTTTAAAAAATGATAAATTATAAATCATATTTCATTTCAAAGAGTTACCTCCCATTTAATGAAGTTTTTTCTTAAATGGGAAGGCCACATTGGAAAAAATTTGCAAAAATATATATTGATTTCATTGACAAAATTATATATATATATATATATATATATATATATATTGTTTAATTTTATATCTTTTTTTTTAGAATTCTACAGCCAGTAAGAGTGAAGTAACAGCAGGAGATGGGGGAACAAAGAAAACAAACTGATATTTATTTTGTACTTTATAGAATTATCAATCAGAATACATTGTCAGCTAAAATATGTTTCACCTTTATATGTCATCTATAATTTTTTCGTATTTTTACTAATTGAACTTCATGGTTGTAATCTAAAGTCAAATATAACATGAATGGAGCGAAAGATAAAAATGATTTGTTTCCTTCTGACAGGTTAAAAAAAAAAACTCTATTGATTGTAATTTTTTATATTAAGTTATTGTGATGTGTACATACAGGTGTATTTTTGATTTTTATGATAAAAAGTTTTTGATCATGCTGAAGTGAGTTGGTGTTTACGCTGAAGTGCGATGGATTACATACATTGTATTTTCAATGTTCCTCATGTTTCAATGTCGATGTGTTTGTTAGAAGCAGCTTTTCAGGTTTTTTAGTAAATCACAGAGAGTATCATGATAAATAGTCATTACATTTCGTATCTTAACTGAAACGTTGTTGTTTACTTTGTAAATTTGCTTCGACAAAAATACTTCCAACGTTCATACAAGCCTTAAGAAATTGACCATTATAGACACTGTATGCAAGGTTTATTGTCCATTCAAACCAGTACTAATTTTAAATACTGAAAAACTAGGCAGCTATAAGAAATTCAAATACTACTTGCTTAGTCACAACGACATAAAATAAGCAGCAAATATATTTGGCTGATGTGAATGAGAGCACAGAATAAGAGAAAACTTAGTATTTTGTTACTGCAACTGGAGGAAATATGAAATTCTTTGTCTTGACACAAGATATATCTTTTTATATTCGCTCTATCATGATGGTTCCATCTCAGATAACTATCTCAAACACTTCGTCCATGTTATAAGTTAAAATGGAAGAACATCTCGCTTCATCATGACCATCGCGCTTCAGCATCCCCATCACACCTACAAGTCCTACATATACAAATGTATTACACCCAAGTATTTTTTAGGATGGAATCCTAATTTTGTGGTTTCAGGGGAATATATTTATAATTGTTTGTTTTTTGTTGTTATTTTTTTGTGATTTCAGACTTTGTCTGTAACAAACATGTTAGAATTTCCTGTTGTAATAAATTGTGTATTTCCAATATGAGAAGAAATCAATGAAAATATCTACCCAATGATTCAAACTAAACTTCACAACTGTGTACTGTATTTATTTCCATATATTTCCTAGTATTAATTGAAATCCAGTGTGAGCATGAAAATATTAAGGAATGAATTGGAAGAGATAAGTTTTAACATATTTAATTGTCTGAGAAAAATGGATTGGGCACATATTATACAATTGAAAATTGCTGTTTCCCTCTCACAACTGATTCTGTTGAGGGTCTTATTTAATGTGTATTATATATACAGACTGGATCTGGGAAATGTAATAAACTTTTTTTGTGAATATGGAACACTGTTGAATTTGTTATAATAAATATTTTCTGTTACCAAGCTGTGTTAAACATTTTTCTCCACATGGACATGAGAATTGTTTATGCTTTTAATGTTCTTTCTTGGTTGTAAATCTTCACCTAATAGAAAAGCAGCATTCATATTTTTCTACCTTGCCAATAGGTAGGTTTACATTAATAAATACAGTCAAACAAATATAGGATTTAAAAGATTATGAAGCTCCCCACTTTAATCATACTACCGGGTAAATCATTTATATTTGGTTACATTAGCGTCCATTTATTTCAGTTTCAAGTAGAATATGTCAGCACCAACCACTAAATAATGCTTATCTCAAGTACTCAGTATCTTTTGAATTTTTTCAATGTTCTGAAATGTTTAGGCTTCTGATCTGATATGTATGCATAGAAGTTCTCATAATAGACCAATCGATAGTTGATTTCTTGTTACATTGCAATCCCTTTATTTCAGTTTCATTCTTAAATTAACACTCTTCCTCTTAGTTATGTCTCTGTGATTTTTTTTAGAATTTTCATATTTATTATATTCAAATATTATTTATACAAAAATACTCCCAACGTTCATATGGTGGATTAGGCATGTTTTTAAGTACTTGCAATAAATCATTGATTAAAGGAATGTTATTGTATTAGAATCTGAATACATGTACATGTTTGTCATTTGACAAGATATTGCAAGGTCTAATACTTAAAAGACTTACTGTCCAGAATTGGAAGTAATAATGTTGTTTAGTTTTAAAAAAAAATTATCTTAAAATCTGTGCTTATTGAAATTTTTGTTTCAATATTGTAGAAGACATTCAATCAAGTCAATAAAACAGGATTGCTTAAATATGGAAGGGTATCCTTATGTGTATAAAAAATGTCTAATGGTTAAAGTCCCATAGTTGTAGAAAAACAAATTGAAAATTGTCAAAATCTGAAAACGGTTTACTTGACCAATACCAACTACTAAATTCAGTTTGAAATAAATTGATCCAAGCAAGCTCACACCCAAAGGGTTGACTGGGGTAGAAATATGGTCATCACTCATTCCAGCAGTAAAACCCTTGCTAAAGTAAGGCATTCAGTCAGAATGGTGATGCAGAAGCCTTGTGTAGCTAGTGTGCTACACTCTCTGCACATTAAAGAACCCTGGCCCATATCAAACATACTGTCAGTTTTCAGTGGTAGTCTAAATTTCTCCTCATTCTGGATGACCTACCTTGCAGAGCCTACCTATTATATTATTTGTTCTTGTGCATGAAATATTTCTCACTGACTTTACAATCACCAATCAAGTTACTGTGGGACATGTGAAAAAAGTATTGACCTCAGAGGGAATCACAATGACTTAATGAACTACTTGATTTCCAAAATAAACACATACCAATAGAGAGTTAAATAGATAAAGTCTGAAACTCAAATTTTTGGACGCAAGTGGAATGTTGCTATACAATATGTAAAATGAACTTGTATTGATCAAGAAATGCTAAAAATAACCAACACACTCACAAGAGCCTTTATGAAGAACTAGCAGACAATATGTTTATTAACGGGGTCCACTGTCTACCATAGAGTGATAATGATAGAGGCAGCATAATACATAAACACACAAAAATTGAAAGGGATAGAGGGAGCTTTAATTCGATGTAAGATTGTTTTAAAATTTCATTGGATGAGGTGGAAAAAACCTAACTCTTGTTTAAATGAATCTTAACATTATGTGGAAAATTATAAGTAATCTTACAGAAAACAAGAGTGCACATGCTGAAATATCTCGCCTGCTTTACTGACCAATGATTTTATGTTGATAGTCCTAAATATAAAGCTTTACTACGAGTATCACATAAACATGATCCAAGAAAATGAGGTCAAGGTCAGATAAACCAAACCAGAAATACATGTACACCTTACAATCATTTCATACACCAAATATAGTTGACCTATTGCTTTACCAGGAAAACTTAACATTGACCAATGAACCATGAAAATGAGGTCAAGGTCAGATAAACCCTACCAGACAGACATGTACCCCTTAAAATCTATCTATGCATTAAATATAGTTGACCTATTGCTTATAGTATCTAAGAAACAAACTTAACCAGGAAAACTTAACATTGACCTCTGTACCATGAAAATGAGGTCAGGTCAAATGACACCTGCCAGTTAAACATGTACACCTTACAATCATTCCATACACCAAATATAGTTGACCTATTGCTTATAGGTTAAGAAAAAGAGACTAAAACACAAAAAACTTAACATTGAGCAATGAACCATGAAAATGAGGTCAAGGTCAAATAAAACCTACCAGACTGACATGTTCATCGTAAAATATTTCCATACACCAAATATAGTTGACTTATGGCATATAGTATTAGGAAAAAAGACAAAAACAAAAAAACTTAACTTTTAACCACTGAACCATGAAAATGAGGTCAAGGTCAGATGACACCTGCCAGTTGGACATGTACGGTACACTTTACAATCATTCCATACACCAAATTTAGTAGACTATTGCTTATAGTATCTGAGATATGGACTTGACCATGAAACTTAACCTTGTTCACTGATCCATGAAATAAGGTCAAGGTCATGTGAAAACTGTCTGACAGCCATGAGGACCTTGCAAGGTACGCACATACTAAATATAGTTATCCTATTACTCATAATAAGAGAAATTAACATTACAAAAAATCATAACCTTTTTTTTAAGTAGTCTCTGAACCATGAGAATGAGGTCAAGGACAATGGACATATGACAGATAGAAACTTCATAACATAAGGCATCTATATACAAAGTATGATCATCTAGTTCTTCTACCTTCTGAAATATAAAGCTTTTAAGTAGTTATTTAAAGCTGCCACTGGGTAACTATCCCTATGTCTCAGAAGTTGCAGGCTTGACAAAAAAACCGGATTTGTTAATTAGTTATGCTTGTTATTATCAAATTTACAACAACCAACAAGTCCTAAGCTGCAGAAAAAAAAATTCAAAATCATAAGTGAACTTGTCTTGATGGAACCAAACACTAATGAGTAATAGGATAACTGTATATGGTATATGGGATCCCTGCAAGGTCTACATGTCTGTTGGACAGCGTTCACCTGACCACGACCTCATTTCATAGATGAGTGATAAAGGTCAAGTCTGTATCTCAGATACTATAAGCAATAGGTCAACTATATTTGGTGTATGGAATGATTGTAAGGTGTACACGTCAGACTGGCAGGTTTCATCTGACCTTGACCTCATTTTCATGGTTCATTGGTCAATGTTAAGTTTTTTGTGGTTTTGTCTATTCAAACAGATACTGTAGCAATGGGGCCACTATATTTGGTGTAAAGAATGATTGTAAGGTGTACATATCTGTCTGGCAGAGTTCAACTGAACTTGACCTTACATGTATTTCCATGGTTTATTAGTCAACGTCAAATTTTCATGGTTAAGTCTGTTTCTCAGCAATAGGTCAACTATATTTGGTGTATGGAATGATTGCATGGTGTACATATTGTCTGGCAGGGTTCATCTGACCTTCACCTCTTTTTCATGTTTAATTGGTTAATGTTCAATTTTCGTAATTAGGTCTGTTTCTCAGATACTATTAGCAATAGGCTAACTATATTTGGTGTATAGCATGATTGTAAGGTATACATGTCTGTCTTGCAGGGTTCATCTGACATTTACCTCATTTACATGGATCATTGATAATGTTAAGTTAGTTTGATACTTGTAGTAAAACCTTCATATTACAGATTTTCAACATACTAGTACATTCAATCAGGATAGGTAAAGCAGGCGAGACATTTCAACGTGTGCAATCTTGTATATATTATTTTTTTTAAAGGAGATCCATTTGAAAATGTTGTTGAATTAAACATATGAGGGGTTACCAAAAGACAGGTTTAAACTAGGACTTTAAATCTTCTTATCAGGAAAAATAAAATGCTCCGCTGGGCGCAGCTTGATACGACCGCAGAGGTCGAACCCTGAACAGTTGGGGCAAGTATGGACACAACATTCAAGCTTGATACAGCACTGAATTTGGATTGTGATTAAATATTTGACACAGCATAGGTTTCTGACACAGAATGAATGTGGTCTTAAGAACTTAAAAATTTTTAATTTACCTATTCAAACCATATCATTATTATTTGCTTTTATATATAAAGCAGAAATAACCAATTTAAAATGGAAAATTTAAAAGTAAAAAAAAGGAAAAAAAGGAAAAAAAAATCCCTCCCCCAAATTTTTTGAACCCCCTTATGATTCATCACCCCCAAACTCAATCCCAGCCTTCCCTTTGTGGTATGGTACCTTGCAGTACAATTTCAGAGAGATCCATACACTTGAACACAAGTTATTGTCTGGAAACTAGAAAAATGCTTGTTTTAAGGCTCTTTTTTGGCCCCAAATTCCTAAACATTAGTGGCAATTACCCCCAAACTCAATTCCAGCTTTCCCTTTGTGATATTGAACCTTGTAGTACAATTTCATAAAGATCCATACACTTACACACAAGTTATTGTTCTGAAATTAGAATAAAATGCTTCGCTGGGGCGCAGCTTGATACGACCGCAGAGGTCGAACCCTGAACAGTTGGGGCAAGTATGGACACAAAATTCAAGCTTGATACAGCTATGACTTTGGATTGTCATTAAATATTTGACACAACATAGGTTTCTGACACAGGATGAATGTGGTGTAAGAACTGGAAAAAAATTAATTTACCTATTATGGTGGAATATCCATAAACTAAATTGTTTGTTAATTTCAATATACCAAAGAATATGTAGAATTCAATGTTTGATGTAATGTAATAAAGTTGAAATTTGGACCGTTTTTGTTCAATGTGGACCAATTTGGTAACATGTATAAATAATCAAAAATCTAAATACATGGGAGCCCATTTAAATACATCATAAAGGTATTAAAATAGAAAGTGACATCATAGTCATGGCTAAAAATAAACAAAAATCCTTAATCAGCAACATTTAAAGTAATATCTAAAAATAAAATTCCTTTGTAACCATAAAAGCCCATTTAAATACATCATAAAGATATTAAAATAGAAAATGACATCATAGTCATGGCTAAACATAGCTAACAACCCTTAATCAGCATCATTTAACAGTAATATCTAACTAGAGGCTCTAAAGAGCCTGTGTCGCTCACCTTGGTCTATGTGCATATTAAACAAAGGACACAGATGGATTCATGACAAAATTGTGTTTTGGTGATGGTGATGTGTTTGTAGATCTTACTTTACTGAACATTCTTGCTCCTTACTATTATCTCTATCTATAATGAACTTGGCCCAGTAGTTACAGTGGAAAATATTTTGCAAAAATTTACAAAAATTTACAAAATTTATGAAAATTGTAAAAAATTGACTATAAAGGGCAATAACTCCTTAAGGGGTCAATTGACAATTTTGGTTATGTTGACTTATTTGTAGATCTTACTTTGCTGTACATTATTGTTGTTTACAGTTTATCTCTATCTATAATAATATTCAAGATAATAACCAAAAGCTGCAAAATTTTCTTAAACTTACCAATTCAAGGGCAGCAACCCAACAACGTGTTGCCTGATTGGTCTGAAAATTTCAGGGCAGATAGATCTTGACCTAATGAACAATTTTATCCTTGTCAGATTTGCTCTCAATGCTCTGGTTTCAGAGATATTAGCCAAAAACTGCTTTTTACCCTATGTACTATTTTTTAGCCATGTCGGCCATCTTGGTTTGCAGGCGGGGTCATCGGACACATTTTTTAAACTAGATACCCTATTGATGATTGTGGACAAGTTTGGTTAAATTTGTCTTAGTAGTTTCAGAGGAGAAGATTTTTGTAAAAGATTACAAAAATTTACGAAAAATGGTTAAAAATTGACTATAAAGGGCAATAACTCCTTAAGGGGTCAACTGACCATTTTGGTCAAGTTGACTTATTTGTAGATCTTACTTTGCTGAACATTATTGCTGTTTACAGTTTATCTCTATCTATAATAATATTCAAGATAATAACCAAAAACGGCAAAATTTCCTTAAAATTACCAATTCAGGGGCAGCAACCCAACAACGGGTTGTCCGATTCATCTGAAAATTTCAGGGCAGATAGATCTTGACCTGATAAACAATTTTACTCCATGTCAGATTTGCTCTAAATGCTTTGGTTTCAGAGATATAAGCCAAAATCTACATTTTACCACTATGTTCTATTTTTAGCCATGGCGGCCATCTTGGTTGGTTGGCCGGGTCACCGGACACATTTTTTAAACTAGATACTTGAATGATGATTGTGTTTAAGTTTGGGTGCATTTGGCCCAGTAGTTTCAGAGGAGAAGATTTTTGTAAAAGTTTACGGACGACGGACGCAGGACGACGGACGACGGACGCAAAGTGATGAGAAAAGCTCACTTGACCTTTCAGGTCAGGTGAGCTAAAAATGGAAATTACATCATAAAGGTATTAAAATAGAAAATGACATCATAGTCATGGCTAAAAATAAACAAAATCCTTAATCAGCATCAGCAACATTTTATAGTAATATCTAAAAATAAAATTCCTTTGTAACCATAAAAGCCCATTTAAATACATCATAACAGATATCAAAATAAAAAATGACATCATAGTCATGGCTAAACATAGCAAAAACCTTAATCAGCATCATTTAACAGTAATATCTAAAAATAAAAATTTCTTTGCAACCATAAAAGTAAAATAGAAAATGACATCATAATCATAGCTAAAAATAAACAAAAAGTTTTTTTATTGGCAAATTTTAAATGGAGTTTATTATACTAAAACAATAAATTTGCAACCATAAACATGATAAAACCCCATTTAAACACATCATAAAAGTATTAAATAATTCAACTACATCATAAGGCTATAAAAATAGAAAATGACTTCATAGTCAAGGCTAAAGGTAAATATTGGCAAATTTCCAATGAAGTTTATTACACTAAAATTGTTGGCAAATATCCAATGCATTTATTAACAATAAAGTTATTGGCAAATTTCCAATTTACATAATTTAAAAGCAGTGTAGATGAGATATTTAAATGAGTTTGAATTACCAACCTTACACTGCTTTTAAATAATGTTCTTTACTCAATTATTTGTCTATTAAAATGGAAACCCTTGTTTTTTAACCTTTTTGCCCCTTATTCCTTAAACATTAGAGCCATAACCACCCCCTCCCCCCCCCCCCCCCAAAGCCAATTATTACTTTCCAATGTAACTTAAATTTCCAATATACATAATTTTAAATTTCAATTCCTCATGATATATAACCGTATCATTATTATTTTCTTTCATATATAAATCTGAAACAACCATCTTTAAATGGAAAATTTTAAAGAAAAAAAAATGAAAAAAAAAAATCCTACCTCCCACACATTTTTTCCACCCCCTTTTGATTCATCATCCCCCACCTCAATCACAACCTTCAATTTGTGGAATGGTACATTGCAATACAATTTCACAGAGATCCATACACTTGAACACAAGTTTTTGTTGCAAACTAAAAAAATCCTTATTTTTGACCAATATTTGGCCCTTTATTCATAAATGTTTGAGCAATTAACCCCAAAACTCAATTCCTACTTTCTCTTCGTGATAAAAAATAACTAACTTAAAATGTAAATTTTAAACAAAAAAAAAAGGAAAAAAAAAAATTACCCCTTTTTTGACCCCCGCCCCCCTTATGATTCATCACCCCCACCCCCCTTTCCCCCCAAACCAAGCTCAATAACAGCCTTGCCTTTGTGGTATGGTACCTTGTAATACAATTTTAGAGAGATCCATACACTTGAACACAAGTTATTGTCTAGAAACTAAAAAATGCTTATTTTAAACCCCTTTTTAGGCCCCTTATTACTAAACGTTTTGGGCAATTACCACAACACTCAATTCCAGCTTTCCCTTTGTGAAATGGAACCTTGTAGTAAAATTTCAGAAAGATCCATACACTTACACACAAGTTATTGTCATGAAACTAGAAAAATGCTTGATTTTTGCCCCCTTTTGGCCCCTTATTCCTAAAATTTTGAGGCAATTAACCCCAAAATCAATCCCAGCATTGACCCTTTGTGATATGGAATCTTGTGGTACAATGTCAAAGAGATCCATATGCTAACACACAAGTTATGTCTGGAAGTTACAAAAATGCTTATTTTCGGCCCCTTTTTGGCCCCTAATTCCTTAACTGTTGGTACCATAACCCCCAAAATCAATCCCCACCTTCCTATTGTAGTATTGAACCTTATGGTAAAATTTCATAGAGATCCATTCACTTAAACTAAAGTTAGAGTGCGAAAACCATTGTGTATTCGGACGACGACGCCGACGACGACGACGACGACGACGCCAACGTCATACCAATATACGACCTCAAAATTTTTTTGCAGTCGTATAAAAATGCTTGTTTTTTGCCCCTTTTTATCCCCTAATTCCTAAATTTTGAGGCAATTACCCCCAAAATCAATCCCAGCCTTCCCTTTGTGGTATGGTACCTTGCAGTACAATTTCAGAGAGATCCATACACTTGAACACAAGTAATTGTCTGGAAACTAGAAAAATGCTTATTTTTGGCCCCTTATTCCTATATGTTTTGGACAATTACCCCCAAACTCAATTCCAGCTTTCCCTTTGTGATATGGAACCTTGTAGTACAATTTCAGAAAGATCCATACACTTACACACAAGTTATTGTCATGAAACTAGAAAAATGCTTGTTTTTTGCCCCTTTTTTGGCCCCTAATTCCTAAAATTTTGAGGCAATTACCCCCAAAATCGATCCCAGCATTCCCTTTGTGATATGGAACCTTGTGGTACAATGTCAGAGAGATCCATACACTCACACAAGTTATGTCTGGAAGTTACAATAAAATGCTCCGCTGGGGCGCAGCTTGATAAGACCGCAGAGGTCGAACCCTGAACAGTTGGGGCAAGTATGGACACAACATTCAAGCTTGATACAGCACTGAATTTGGATTGTAATAAAATATTTGACACAGCATAGCTTTCTCACACAGAATGAAAGTGGTCTAAGAACTTAAACATTTTTAATTTACCTATTCAAACCATATCAGTATTATTTGGTTTTATATATAAATCAGAAATAACCAATTTAAAATGGAAAATTTTAAAGAAAAAAAAGGAAAAAAAAAAAACCCCCAAAATTTTTTGAACCCCCTTATGATTCATCACCCCCAAACTCAATCCAAGCTTTCCCTTTGTGGTATGGTACCTTGCAGTACAATTTCAGAGAGATCAATACACTTGAACACAAGTTATTGTCTGGAAACTAGAAAAATGCTTGTTTTTTTACCCCAAATTCCTAAACGTTTAGGGCAATTACCCCCAAACTCAAATCCAGCTTTCCCTTTGTGATATGGAACCTTGCAGTACAATTTCATAAAGATCCATACACTTACACACAAGTTATTGTTCTGAAATTAGAATAAAATGCTTCGCTGGGGCGCAGCTTGATACGACCGCAGAGGTCGAACCCTGAACAGTTGGGGCAAGTATGGACACAAAATTCAAGCTTGATACAGCTATGACTTTGGATTGTCATTAAATATTTGACACAACATAGGTTTCTGACACAGGATGAATGTGGTGTAAGAACTGGAAAAAAATTAATTTACCTATTATGGTGGAATATCCATAAACTAAATTGTTTGTTAATTTCAATATATCAAAGAATATGTAGAATTCAATGTTTGATGTAATGTAATAAAGTTGAAATTTGGACCGTTTTTGTTCAATGTGGACCAATTTGGTAACATGTATAAATAATCAAAAATCTAAATACATGGGAGCCCATTTAAATACATCATAAAGGTATTAAAATAGAAAGTGACATCATAGTCATGGCTAAAAATAAACAAAAATCCTTAATCAGCAACATTTAAAGTAATATCTAAAAATAAAATTCCTTTGTAACCATAAAAGCCCATTTAAATACATCATAAAGATATTAAAATAGAAAATGACATCATAGTCATGGCTAAACATAGCTAACAACCCTTAATCAGCATCATTTAACAGTAATATCTAACTAGAGGCTCTAAAGAGCCTGTGTCGCTCACCTTGGTCTATGTGCATATTAAACAAAGGACACAGATGGATTCATGACAAAATTGTGTTTTGGTGATGGTGATGTGTTTGTAGATCTTACTTTACTGAACATTCTTGCTCCTTACTATTATCTCTATCTATAATGAACTTGGCCCAGTAGTTACAGTGGAAAATATTTTGCAAAAATTTACAAAAATTTACAAAATTTATGAAAATTGTAAAAAATTGACTATAAAGGGCAATAACTCCTTAAGGGGTCAATTGACAATTTTGGTTATGTTGACTTATTTGTAGATCTTACTTTGCTGTACATTATTGTTGTTTACAGTTTATCTCTATCTATAATAATATTCAAGATAATAACCAAAAGCTGCAAAATTTTCTTAAACTTACCAATTCAAGGGCAGCAACCCAACAACGTGTTGCCTGATTGGTCTGAAAATTTCAGGGCAGATAAATCTTGACCTAATGAACAATTTTATCCTTGTCAGATTTGCTCTCAATGCTCTGGTTTCAGAGATATTAGCCAAAAACTGCTTTTTACCCTATGTACTATTTTTTAGCCATGTCGGCCATCTTGGTTTGCAGGCGGGGTCATCGGACACATTTTTTAAACTAGATACCCTATTGATGATTGTGGACAAGTTTGGTTAAATTTGTCTTAGTAGTTTCAGAGGAGAAGATTTTTGTAAAAGATTACAAAAATTTACGAAAAATGGTTAAAAATTGACTATAAAGGGCAATAACTCCTTAAGGGGTCAACTGACCATTTTGGTCAAGTTGACTTATTTGTAGATCTTACTTTGCTGAACATTATTGCTGTTTACAGTTTATCTCTATCTATAATAATATTCAAGATAATAACCAAAAACGGCAAAATTTCCTTAAAATTACCAATTCAGGGGCAGCAACCCAACAACGGGTTGTCCGATTCATCTGAAAATTTCAGGGCAGATAGATCTTGACCTGATAAACAATTTTACTCCATGTCAGATTTGCTCTAAATGCTTTGGTTTCAGAGATATAAGCCAAAATCTACATTTTACCACTATGTTCTATTTTTAGCCATGGCGGCCATCTTGGTTGGTTGGCCGGGTCACCGGACACATTTTTTAAACTAGATACTTGAATGATGATTGTGTTTAAGTTTGGGTGCATTTGGCCCAGTAGTTTCAGAGGAGAAGATTTTTGTAAAAGTTTACGGACGACGGACGCAGGACGACGGACGACGGACGCAAAGTGATGAGAAAAGCTCACTTGACCTTTCAGGTCAGGTGAGCTAAAAATGGAAATTACATCATAAAGGTATTAAAATAGAAAATGACATCATAGTCATGGCTAAAAATAAACAAAATCCTTAATCAGCATCAGCAACATTTTATAGTAATATCTAAAAATAAAATTCCTTTGTAACCATAAAAGCCCATTTAAATACATCATAACAGATATTAAAATAAAAAATGACATCATAGTCATGGCTAAACATAGCAAAAACCTTAATCAGCATCATTTAACAGTAATATCTAAAAATAAAAATTTCTTTGCAACCATAAAAGTAAAATAGAAAATGACATCATAATCATAGCTAAAAATAAACAAAAAGTTTTTTTATTGGCAAATTTTAAATGGAGTTTATTATACTAAAACAATAAATTTGCAACCATAAACATGATAAAACCCCATTTAAACACATCATAAAAGTATTAAATAATTCAACTACATCATAAGGCTATAAAAATAGAAAATGACTTCATAGTCAAGGCTAAAGGTAAACAAAAAACCTTCATCAGCAAAATTTTATATTGGCAAATTTCCAATGAAGTTTATTACACTAAAATTGTTGGCAAATATCCAATGCATTTATTAACAATAAAGTTATTGGCAAATTTCCAATTTACATAATTTAAAAGCAGTGTAGATGAGATATTTAAATGAGTTTGAATTACCAACCTTACACTGCTTTTAAATAATGTTCTTTACTCAATTATTTGTCTATTAAAATGGAAACCCTTGTTTTTTAACCTTTTTGCCCCTTATTCCTTAAACATTAGAGCCATAACCACCCCCTCCCCCCCCCCCCCCCCCCCCCAAAGCCAATTATTACTTTCCAATGTAACTTAAATTTCCAATATACATAATTTTAAATTTCAATTCCTCATGATATATAACCGTATCATTATTATTTTCTTTCATATATAAATCTGAAACAACCATCTTTAAATGGAAAATTTTAAAGAAAAAAAAAGGAAAAAAAAAAATCCTACCTCCCACACATTTTTTCCACCCCCTTTTGATTCATCATCCCCCACCTCAATCACAACCTTCAATTTGTG
Source organism: Mytilus californianus (assembly GCF_021869535.1). Lineage (NCBI taxonomy): Eukaryota > Metazoa > Mollusca > Bivalvia > Mytilida > Mytilidae > Mytilus > Mytilus californianus. Next base: position 20,098,753 of record NW_026262679.1, on the reverse strand, counting down.
GAATGGTACATTGCAATACAATTTCACAGAGATCCATACACTTGAACACAAGTTTTTGTTGCAAACTAAAAAAATCCTTATTTTTGACCAATATTTGGCCCTTTATTCATAAATGTTTGAGCAATTAACCCCAAAACTCAATTCCTACTTTCTCTTCGTGATAAAAAATAACTAACTTAAAATGTAAATTTTAAACAAAAAAAAAAGGAAAAAAAAAAATTACCCCTTTTTTGACCCCCGCCCCCCTTATGATTCATCACCCCCACCCCCCTTTCCCCCCAAACCAAGCTCAATAACAGCCTTGCCTTTGTGGTATGGTACCTTGTAATACAATTTTAGAGAGATCCATACACTTGAACACAAGTTATTGTCTAGAAACTAAAAAATGCTTATTTTAAACCCCTTTTTAGGCCCCTTATTACTAAACGTTTTGGGCAATTACCACAACACTCAATTCCAGCTTTCCCTTTGTGAAATGGAACCTTGTAGTAAAATTTCAGAAAGATCCATACACTTACACACAAGTTATTGTCATGAAACTAGAAAAATGCTTGATTTTTGCCCCCTTTTGGCCCCTTATTCCTAAAATTTTGAGGCAATTAACCCCAAAATCAATCCCAGCATTGACCCTTTGTGATATGGAATCTTGTGGTACAATGTCAAAGAGATCCATATGCTAACACACAAGTTATGTCTGGAAGTTACAAAAATGCTTATTTTCGGCCCCTTTTTGGCCCCTAATTCCTTAACTGTTGGTACCATAACCCCCAAAATCAATCCCCACCTTCCTATTGTAGTATTGAACCTTATGGTAAAATTTCATAGAGATCCATTCACTTAAACTAAAGTTAGAGTGCGAAAACCATTGTGTATTCGGACGACGACGCCGACGACGACGACGACGACGACGCCAACGTCATACCAATATACGACCTCAAAATTTTTTTGCAGTCGTATAAAAATGCTTGTTTTTTGCCCCTTTTTATCCCCTAATTCCTAAATTTTGAGGCAATTACCCCCAAAATCAATCCCAGCCTTCCCTTTGTGGTATGGTACCTTGCAGTACAATTTCAGAGAGATCCATACACTTGAACACAAGTAATTGTCTGGAAACTAGAAAAATGCTTATTTTTGGCCCCTTATTCCTATATGTTTTGGACAATTACCCCCAAACTCAATTCCAGCTTTCCCTTTGTGATATGGAACCTTGTAGTACAATTTCAGAAAGATCCATACACTTACACACAAGTTATTGTCATGAAACTAGAAAAATGCTTGTTTTTTGCCCCTTTTTTGGCCCCTAATTCCTAAAATTTTGAGGCAATTACCCCCAAAATCGATCCCAGCATTCCCTTTGTGATATGGAACCTTGTGGTACAATGTCAGAGAGATCCATACACTCACACAAGTTATGTCTGGAAGTTACAATAAAATGCTCCGCTGGGGCGCAGCTTGATAAGACAGCAGAGGTCGAACCCTGAACAGTTGGGGCAAGTATGGACACAACATTCAAGCTTGATACAGCACTGAATTTGGATTGTAATAAAATATTTGACACAGCATAGCTTTCTCACACAGAATGAAAGTGGTCTAAGAACTTAAACATTTTTAATTTACCTATTCAAACCATATCAGTATTATTTGGTTTTATATATAAATCAGAAATAACCAATTTAAAATGGAAAATTTTAAAGAAAAAAAAGGAAAAAAAAAAAAACCCCAAAATTTTTTGAACCCCCTTATGATTCATCACCCCCAAACTCAATCCAAGCTTTCCCTTTGTGGTATGGTACCTTGCAGTACAATTTCAGAGAGATCAATACACTTGAACACAAGTTATTGTCTGGAAACTAGAAAAATGCTTGTTTTTTTACCCCAAATTCCTAAACGTTTAGGGCAATTACCCCCAAACTCAAATCCAGCTTTCCCTTTGTGATATGGAACCTTGCAGTACAATTTCATAAAGATCCATACACTTACACACAAGTTATTGTTCTGAAATTAGAATAAAATGCTTCGCTGGGGCGCAGCTTGATACGACCGCAGAGGTCGAACCCTGAACAGTTGGGGCAAGTATGGACACAAAATTCAAGCTTGATACAGCTATGACTTTGGATTGTCATTAAATATTTGACACAACATAGGTTTCTGACACAGGATGAATGTGGTGTAAGAACTGGAAAAAAATTAATTTACCTATTATGGTGGAATATCCATAAACTAAATTGTTTGTTAATTTCAATATATCAAAGAATATGTAGAATTCAATGTTTGATGTAATGTAATAAAGTTGAAATTTGGACCGTTTTTGTTCAATGTGGACCAATTTGGTAACATGTATAAATAATCAAAAATCTAAATACATGGGAGCCCATTTAAATACATCATAAAGGTATTAAAATAGAAAGTGACATCATAGTCATGGCTAAAAATAAACAAAAATCCTTAATCAGCAACATTTAAAGTAATATCTAAAAATAAAATTCCTTTGTAACCATAAAAGCCCATTTAAATACATCATAAAGATATTAAAATAGAAAATGACATCATAGTCATGGCTAAACATAGCTAACAACCCTTAATCAGCATCATTTAACAGTAATATCTAACTAGAGGCTCTAAAGAGCCTGTGTCGCTCACCTTGGTCTATGTGCATATTAAACAAAGGACACAGATGGATTCATGACAAAATTGTGTTTTGGTGATGGTGATGTGTTTGTAGATCTTACTTTACTGAACATTCTTGCTCCTTACTATTATCTCTATCTATAATGAACTTGGCCCAGTAGTTACAGTGGAAAATATTTTGCAAAAATTTACAAAAATTTACAAAATTTATGAAAATTGTAAAAAATTGACTATAAAGGGCAATAACTCCTTAAGGGGTCAATTGACAATTTTGGTTATGTTGACTTATTTGTAGATCTTACTTTGCTGTACATTATTGTTGTTTACAGTTTATCTCTATCTATAATAATATTCAAGATAATAACCAAAAGCTGCAAAATTTTCTTAAACTTACCAATTCAAGGGCAGCAACCCAACAACGTGTTGCCTGATTGGTCTGAAAATTTCAGGGCAGATAGATCTTGACCTAATGAACAATTTTATCCTTGTCAGATTTGCTCTCAATGCTCTGGTTTCAGAGATATTAGCCAAAAACTGCTTTTTACCCTATGTACTATTTTTTAGCCATGTCGGCCATCTTGGTTTGCAGGCGGGGTCATCGGACACATTTTTTAAACTAGATACCCTATTGATGATTGTGGACAAGTTTGGTTAAATTTGTCTTAGTAGTTTCAGAGGAGAAGATTTTTGTAAAAGATTACAAAAATTTACGAAAAATGGTTAAAAATTGACTATAAAGGGCAATAACTCCTTAAGGGGTCAACTGACCATTTTGGTCAAGTTGACTTATTTGTAGATCTTACTTTGCTGAACATTATTGCTGTTTACAGTTTATCTCTATCTATAATAATATTCAAGATAATAACCAAAAACGGCAAAATTTCCTTAAAATTACCAATTCAGGGGCAGCAACCCAACAACGGGTTGTCCGATTCATCTGAAAATTTCAGGGCAGATAGATCTTGACCTGATAAACAATTTTACTCCATGTCAGATTTGCTCTAAATGCTTTGGTTTCAGAGATATAAGCCAAAATCTACATTTTACCACTATGTTCTATTTTTAGCCATGGCGGCCATCTTGGTTGGTTGGCCGGGTCACCGGACACATTTTTTAAACTAGATACTTGAATGATGATTGTGTTTAAGTTTGGGTGCATTTGGCCCAGTAGTTTCAGAGGAGAAGATTTTTGTAAAAGTTTACGGACGACGGACGCAGGACGACGGACGACGGACGCAAAGTGATGAGAAAAGCTCACTTGACCTTTCAGGTCAGGTGAGCTAAAAATGGAAATTACATCATAAAGGTATTAAAATAGAAAATGACATCATAGTCATGGCTAAAAATAAACAAAATCCTTAATCAGCATCAGCAACATTTTATAGTAATATCTAAAAATAAAATTCCTTTGTAACCATAAAAGCCCATTTAAATACATCATAACAGATATTAAAATAAAAAATGACATCATAGTCATGGCTAAACATAGCAAAAACCTTAATCAGCATCATTTAACAGTAATATCTAAAAATAAAAATTTCTTTGCAACCATAAAAGTAAAATAGAAAATGACATCATAATCATAGCTAAAAATAAACAAAAAGTTTTTTTATTGGCAAATTTTAAATGGAGTTTATTATACTAAAACAATAAATTTGCAACCATAAACATGATAAAACCCCATTTAAACACATCATAAAAGTATTAAATAATTCAACTACATCATAAGGCTATAAAAATAGAAAATGACTTCATAGTCAAGGCTAAAGGTAAACAAAAAACCTTCATCAGCAAAATTTTATATTGGCAAATTTCCAATGAAGTTTATTACACTAAAATTGTTGGCAAATATCCAATGCATTTATTAACAATAAAGTTATTGGCAAATTTCCAATTTACATAATTTAAAAGCAGTGTAGATGAGATATTTAAATGAGTTTGAATTACCAACCTTACACTGCTTTTAAATAATGTTCTTTACTCAATTATTTGTCTATTAAAATGGAAACCCTTGTTTTTTAACCTTTTTGCCCCTTATTCCTTAAACATTAGAGCCATAACCACCCCCTCCCCCCCCCCCCCCAAAGCCAATTATTACTTTCCAATGTAACTTAAATTTCCAATATACATAATATTAAATTTCAATTCCTCATGATATATAACCGTATCATTATTATTTTCTTTCATATATAAATCTGAAACAACCATCTTTAAATGGAAAATTTTAAAGAAAAAAAAAGGAAAAAAAAAAATCCTACCTCCCACACATTTTTTCCACCCCCTTTTGATTCATCATCCCCCACCTCAATCACAACCTTCAATTTGTGGAATGGTACATTGCAATACAATTTCACAGAGATCCATACACTTGAACACAAGTTTTTGTTGCAAACTAAAAAAATCCTTATTTTTGACCAATATTTGGCCCTTTATTCATAAATGTTTGAGCAATTAACCCCAAAACTCAATTCCTACTTTCTCTTCGTGATAAAAAATAACTAACTTAAAATGTAAATTTTAAACAAAAAAAAAAGGAAAAAAAAAAATTACCCCTTTTTTGACCCCCGCCCCCCTTATGATTCATCACCCCCACCCCCCTTTCCCCCCAAACCAAGCTCAATAACAGCCTTGCCTTTGTGGTATGGTACCTTGTAATACAATTTTAGAGAGATCCATACACTTGAACACAAGTTATTGTCTAGAAACTAAAAAATGCTTATTTTAAACCCCTTTTTAGGCCCCTTATTACTAAACGTTTTGGGCAATTACCACAACACTCAATTCCAGCTTTCCCTTTGTGAAATGGAACCTTGTAGTAAAATTTCAGAAAGATCCATACACTTACACACAAGTTATTGTCATGAAACTAGAAAAATGCTTGATTTTTGCCCCCTTTTGGCCCCTTATTCCTAAAATTTTGAGGCAATTAACCCCAAAATCAATCCCAGCATTGACCCTTTGTGATATGGAATCTTGTGGTACAATGTCAAAGAGATCCATATGCTAACACACAAGTTATGTCTGGAAGTTACAAAAATGCTTATTTTCGGCCCCTTTTTGGCCCCTAATTCCTTAACTGTTGGTACCATAACCCCCAAAATCAATCCCCACCTTCCTATTGTAGTATTGAACCTTATGGTAAAATTTCATAGAGATCCATTCACTTAAACTAAAGTTAGAGTGCGAAAACCATTGTGTATTCGGACGACGACGCCGACGACGACGACGACGACGCCAACGTCATACCAATATACGACCTCAAAATTTTTTTGCAGTCGTATAAAAATGCTTGTTTTTTGCCCCTTTTTATCCCCTAATTCCTAAATTTTGAGGCAATTACCCCCAAAATCAATCCCAGCCTTCCCTTTGTGGTATGGTACCTTGCAGTACAATTTCAGAGAGATCCATACACTTGAACACAAGTAATTGTCTGGAAACTAGAAAAATGCTTATTTTTGGCCCCTTATTCCTATATGTTTTGGACAATTACCCCCAAACTCAATTCCAGCTTTCCCTTTGTGATATGGAACCTTGTAGTACAATTTCAGAAAGATCCATACACTTACACACAAGTTATTGTCATGAAACTAGAAAAATGCTTGTTTTTTGCCCCTTTTTTGGCCCCTAATTCCTAAAATTTTGAGGCAATTACCCCCAAAATCGATCCCAGCATTCCCTTTGTGATATGGAACCTTGTGGTACAATGTCAGAGAGATCCATACACTCACACAAGTTATGTCTGGAAGTTACAATAAAATGCTCCGCTGGGGCGCAGCTTGATAAGACCGCAGAGGTCGAACCCTGAACAGTTGGGGCAAGTATGGACACAACATTCAAGCTTGATACAGCACTGAATTTGGATTGTAATTAAATATTTGACACAGCATAGCTTTCTCACACAGAATGAAAGTGGTCTAAGAACTTAAACATTTTTAATTTACCTATTCAAACCATATCAGTATTATTTGGTTTTATATATAAATCAGAAATAACCAATTTAAAATGGAAAATTTTAAAGAAAAAAAAGGAAAAAAAAAAAAAACCCCAAAATTTTTTGAACCCCCTTATGATTCATCACCCCCAAACTCAATCCAAGCTTTCCCTTTGTGGTATGGTACCTTGCAGTACAATTTCAGAGAGATCAATACACTTGAACACAAGTTATTGTCTGGAAACTAGAAAAATGCTTGTTTTTTTACCCCAAATTCCTAAACGTTTAGGGCAATTACCCCCAAACTCAAATCCAGCTTTCCCTTTGTGATATGGAACCTTGCAGTACAATTTCATAAAGATCCATACACTTACACACAAGTTATTGTTCTGAAACTAGAAAAATGCTTGTTTTTTGCCCTTTTATGGCCCCTAATTACTAAAACTTTGAGGGAATTACCCCCAAAATCAATCCCAGCCTTCCCTTTTTGGTATGGTACCTTGCAGTACAATTTCAGAGAGATCCATACACTTGAACACAAGTAATTGTCTGGAAACTAGAAAAATGCTTATTTTTGGCCCCTTTTTGGCCCCTTATTCCTAAACATTTTGGACAATTACCCCCAAACTCAATTCCAGCTTTCCCTTTGTGATATGGAACCTTGTAGTACAATTTCAGAGAGATCCATAGACTTACACACAAGTTATTGTCATGAAACTAGAAAAATGCCTGTTTTTTGCCCCTTTTTTGCCCCTAATTCCTAAAATTTGGAGGCAATTACCCCCAAAATCAATCCCAGCATTCCCTTTGTGATATGGAACCTTGTGATACAATGTCAGAGAGATCCATACACTTACACACAAGTTATTGTCATGAAAGTAGAGAAATGCTTGTTTTTTGCCCCTTTTTGGCCCCTAATTCCTAAAATTTGGAGTCAATTACCCCCAAAATCAATCCCAGCATTCCCTTTGTGATATGGAACCTTGTGGTACAATGTCAGAGAGATCCATACACTTACACACAAGTTATGTCTGGAAGTTACAAAAAAGCTTATGTTTGGCCCCTTTTTAGCCCCTAATTCCTTAAATGTTGGTACCATAACCCCTAAAATCAATCCCCACCTTCCTTTTGTGGTATTGAACCTTATGGTAAAATTTCATTGAGATTTATTCACTTAAACTAAAGTTAGAGTGCGAAAACTAATGTGTCTTCGGACAACGACGACAACGACGCCAACGTCATACCAATATACGACCACAAATTTTTTTTTGCGGTCGTATAAAAAGAGTTACTAACTTGCCAATTTTTTCATGATATTTCAAGGTTACAAGGACCAGTTACTGTCATATGAATCTAGCCACTAAATGATGGAAATTAACATTTAATCTGGACATTAATGTCATATTTTGCTATTGTGTAGCAAGAAAAGAAGACTGTATTTCAAATGAATCTATTCCCCCTCAGTGGTCTTGTGTTCAAGTGCAGGAGGTTGAATCCAAGCCCAAAGTCTTGAAAAATTGGTATTTGCTGCTTCCCTGCTAAGCATGCAGCATTTATGAGTAATATCAGGCACAGCTAATGGTTTGGTACAAAACAGGGTCCATATTCATATCATTTTAATAACATCTTTAATTCCTGAATATGGATTTAATTTGCCACTGGACATTAAACAGCCATCAACATCATCAAATGAACCAAACCGAACACTTTGTCATTCCAGGAAAGTAATTTGGAAGCAATTTTTTTTTCTCAATCTGAACTTTATGTCACACTGTATTGAAGACGAGCAAAGGATTTAATTTTAAATTTTACAAACCTTTATTAAAATAAACTTTTGACACAGAGAGATGCCCCAGCTGTTTGTAATTTTGATAGTAAATATTCAGGGAGGCAGGAATCATAGCATCAAAATATAAGGTAGGTAGGGAGGCAGGAATCATAACATCAAAATATAAGGTAGGTAGGGAGGCAGGAATCATAACATCCAAATATAAGGTAGGTAGGGAGGCAGGAATCATAACATCAAAATATAAGGTAGGTAGGGAGGCAGGAATCATAACATCCAAATATAAGGTAGGTAGGGAGGCAGGAATCATAACATCCAAATATAAGGTAGGTAGGGAGGCAGGAATCATAACATCAAAATATAAGGTAGGTAGGGAGGCAGGAATCATAACATCCAAATATAAGGTAGGTAGGAAGGCAGGAATCATAACATCCAAATATAAGGTAGGTAGGGAGGCAGGAATCATAACATCCAAATATAAGGTAGGTAGGGAGGCAGGAATCATAACATCAAAATATAAGGTAGGCAGGAAGGTAGGAATCATAACATCCAAATATAAGGTAGGTAGCTATATATATAGGGAGGCATGAATCATAACATCCAAATATAAGGTAGGCAGGAAGACAGGAATCAAAACATCAAAATATAAGGTAGGCAGGAAGGCAGGAATCATAACATCAAAATATAAGGTAGGTAGGAAGGCAAGAATCATAACATCAAAATATAAGGTAGGTAGCTATATATATAGGAAGGCAAGAATCATAACATCCAAATATAAGGTCGACAGGAAGGCAGGAATCATAACATCAAAATATAAGGTAGGTAGGAAGGCAGGAATCATAACATCCAAATATAAGGTAGGCAGGAATCAAAATATCAATATATAAGGTAGGCAGGAAGGCAGGAATCACAGTATCAAAATATAAGGTAGGCAGGAAGGCAGGAATGAAAACATCAGAATATAAGGTTGGTAGGGAGGCATGTACCATAACATCAAAATCTAAGGCTGGTATGAAGGCAGGAATGAAAACATCAAAATATAAGGTAGGTAGGGAGGCAGGAATCATAGTATTAAAATATAAGATAGGTAGGGAGGCGGGAAGGGAGGCAGGAATCAAAGCATCATAATATAAGGTAGGTAGAGAGGCAGGAATCATAACATCAGAATATAAGGTAGGTAGGGAGGCAGGAATCATAGCATCAAAATATAAGGTGGTAAGGTTGCATGAATCATAGCATCAAATAAATTGGGAATGTGTCCATGGGACACAGATGATGCCCCCGCTTGCATATAACATTATAAAGGGACACAACTCAAGAACTGTAAAAGTGACGCTACCGAAATTTGTACTTGATCTGAGTTTTGTGGTAATAAGCATTTTTTTATAAGTTTCATAACATTTAGTTGAGGCAAACTTAAGTTAGAGAACAGAAACGAAAAATTCAGCAATTTTTTCCATTTGTAAAGGGGCATAACTCTAGAACGGTATAAGTGACGCCACCAAAATTCAAACTTGATCTGTGTTTTGTGGTATTAAGCATTGTGTATAAGTTTCATAACATTTGGTTGAGGCAAACTAAAGTTAGAGAACGGAAACCAAAGTACGCACAGACGGACAAGGGTAAAACTTAATGCCCCTTCTGCTACGGCAGGGGCATAAAAAAAGGAAGGTAGGAAGGTGGGAATCATAACATCAAAATATGAGGTAGGTAGGGAGGCAAGAATCATAGCATCAAAAAATAAGGTAGGTAAGGAGGACGGACTCATAGCATCAAAATATTCAAATGGTGATATAATAAAATGCTTCGCTGAGCGCAGCCTGATACAACCGCAGAGGGTGAACCCTGAACAGTTTGGGCAAATTTGGATATAATATTCAAGCTTGATACTGTCTGAATTTTGATTGTGAATCAAATTTTTCACATAATATAGGTTACTGATACAAAATAAATGTGGTAAAAGATCTTACAAATCTATTGCGCAATACTGTGCAATTGAAGATTACTTCTTGAAACTTTTACAAAATTTGAAATTTGAAAATTTTTGAAAAAAATATGAATTCCTTAAACAAAATGGAACCCCCACCCCCACCCCCCCAAGCCCCCCCCCCCCCCCCCCCACCCCCACCCCCCCCCCCCCCCCGCGAATTTTGGAATCCCTCCTTGGAGCAATTACCCCAAGACTCGATCCAATTCTTTCCTCTGTAGTATGGAACCTTGTAGTACAATTTCAGAGAGATCCATACACATCTAACACAAGTTATTGTTTGGAAACTAGAATAATGCATGTTTTTGGCCCCTAATTCCTACATGTTTGAGCCAATTACCCCCCAAACTCAATCCAAGCCTTCCCTTTGTGATATGGAACCTTATGGTACAATATCAAGAGAGATCCATACACTTACACACAAGTTATTGTCCGGAAACTACAAAAATTGTTGTTTTTGGCCCCTTTTAGGCCCTTAATTCCTAAACTGTTTGCCCCATAACCCCTAATATGAATCCCAACCTTCTACTTGTGGTATAAAACATTGTTGTACAATTTCAGAGCAATCGAAATACTTATACACAAGTTATTATCCTGAAACTAGAAAAATGTTTGTTTTGGGCCCATTTTGGACCCCTAATTCCTAAACGGTTGGGACCATCATCCCCAAAATCAATCTCTACTTTTCTTTTGTGGTATTGAACCTTCTTAAAAAATTTCATAGAGATCCATTAACTTAAACTAAAGTTATTGTCCGGAAACCAATGTGTCTTCGGACGACGACGCAGACGACGATGACATCATACCATTATACGATCCCAAAAATTATTTTGCGGTCGTATAAAAATGACAAAACATTTTACATTTAATCTACGAAAAACATCCAAAGTCAATGAACCATGACGGAAGGTTCAAGGCCAAATAATCTCTGTGGAAATGAGATATGCCAATGCTAATGCAATGGCATACCACATATCTACTATTTATTATAAGTAGTTCCCCTTAAACTGACATAATCAGAAACTTTAACTGGTAAACTATGCAAACTGCCTAAAACAGCACACCTAAGTCTCGCCTTCACAGCTTTACAAACAGTTTACTCTAAATCAAGCTTAGATATTGCTTTGTCTGAAAATACCTGTAGTAACTATTAAAACAAGCATTCTGTGAGTATTGCCTGGCAATACATAGTCCCCTACCGGTTGAAAATTCATTGTACTGGACCAAAATGCTAACTTGATCTATAACTTGTCATGGTGTAAACTATATAACAAATATCAAGTCAATATCTTCAAGCATGACGAAAAAAAATGTGAAAAATTGATTATTTGAGTGAATTTTCTAAGTCCAAGGACAATAACTCTGCACAAAATCATCAGACCGGAACAAAATTCAAACTTGATCTGTAACTTGTCATGATAAAACTATATACCAATCATCAAATCAAGATCTTCAAGTATGACTAAAAAAAGTGAGGAAAACTGATTATTTGAGTGAATTTTCCAAGACCAAGGACCATAACTCTGCACAAAATCATTAGACCGGAACAAAATTTGAACTTGATCTGTAACTTGTCATGATAAAACTATATACCAATCATCAAATCAATATCTTCAAGCATGACAATTTTTTTTTTATAGCATTTGGTTGAGGCAAACTAAAGTTAGAGAACTGAAACAAAAAATTTAGCATTTTTTTCCATTTGTAAAGGGGCATAACTCTAGAACAATAAAAGTGACCCCCCAAAATTCAAACTTGATCTGTATTTTGTGATAATAAGCCTTGTGTATAAGTTTCATAGCATTTGGTAGAGGCAAACTTAAGTTAGAGAACGGAAACGAAAAATTCAGCATTTTTCCATTTGTAAAGGACATAACTCTAGAACGGTTAAAGTGACGCCACCAAAATTCAAACTTGATCTGTAATTTGTGGTAATAAGCATTGTGTACAAGTTTCATACCATTTGGTTGAGGCAATTAAAAGTTAGAGAACAGAAACCAACTTTGGGACGGACGGACGTACAGACCGACAAGGGTTAAACTTTTAATGTCCTGACAATGTCCTGACGGATAATCCAATGCTAATTTCGTTTTCATTATTTGAAGAATTGACTTTATATTTGGAACCAAGCAAGAATACAATATTTATTTAATAAATATAAAGAAAAAAAAAACCTACGCTACGGCGGTGCATAAAAAAGTGCGGAAAACTGATTATTTGAGTGAATTTTCTAAGTTCAAGGACTGTAAGTCTACACAAAATCGTCAGACCGGAACAAAATTTGAACTTGATCTGTAACTTGTCATGATAAAACAATACACCAAATATCAAATCAATATCTTCAAGCACGAAGGAAAAAAGTGTGGGAAACTGATTTGCTGGACTGATGGACGGACAGACAGACAGACAGACAGACAGACAGACAGAGTGCAAACCTAAAGTCTCCTTCGACTTCGTCAGCAGGGGACTAAAAACCAATGACATCATAAAGCTCCATTTTGCCATGGAAAATTGCAGAAAACAGATATTTACCAAATAAACTAGATGGTGCAATACTACACTTCTTTTAGAGGATAATGTTCATGTTTGTTTTCAAAAATACTAGTGATTCAAGTGAAGATTTTTTAAAAAGTAAACCTATCAATAATGGATACAAAATGATGATTATGGTCACATTTCAGACCAGGGCAGGTGAGCTATAAATATCACATGAACAATACTTTGATTTCTGTTTTACTTTAAAAGTTAATGCCTTAAGCTTGTAAATAATGAGATAAAATAAATGGAGAATGTGTCCATGGGACACATATGATGCCCCTGCTTGCATATTATGTTATAAAGGGACATAACTCAAGAATGGTGAAAGTGATGCCACCCAAATTCAAACTTGATCTGTGTTTTGTGGTAATAAGCATTGTGTATAAGTTTCATAACATTTGGTTGAGGGAAGCTAAAGTTAGAGAACGGAAACTAATTTTGGGACGGACAGATGTACAGAAGGACAAGGGTAACACTTAATGTACCCTCCGCTGCGGAGGCAGCATAAAAATATAGATCAATTTCAACAATTCTTTTAGCACTGCCTCATGCAGAGAAATATATACTACTGAATGATATAATGAAATTGAAGTATAGTTTTATACAATTTATTTTTCTATTTTTTCATTTTTCAATTTATTACAATAGTTCACATTCCCCAGACAGCACCCATGCTCTGTTCAATGTCATTTTGTGTATCTCTCTTTTTTCTGGTGACTAACGATGCTTCACCACTTTTTCTAATCCTCCTAGCTTCCTGTCTGTGTTTAGCAGATTTAATCTGTCTTTTAACCTTTTGTTTGACAAGATCTGGAGCCATAACAGAAGAAATATTACTTGACATACTGTCTGAATTTCTTTGACGTTGATGTGTAGTTAAATGTTCATTGATGTGTTCCATGCTTTCTTCATTTCTAAAAGGCTTATATTCTCTGTTAGATACACTTAAATCTTCAAGTTCATCATTACTCTCACCCCCTGAAATATTTTCTTTTAATCTGTCACCATCTTTGTCCAAAATAACTTCAAATTTATCAGGTTTGACTTTATTAGGTGATGTACTGTCTAATTTTTCTAAGCTATTAATTTTGTCCTCTAATTGTAAATCAGAATCGTCCTTTTCATGACAATCACTGCCTTCTGAATTGCAATCTTCACTTTCATCATCACCACATGCTTCCTCTGAATTTTCTTTTGTTTCTGCTGAATTTTCCTCCTCAGGTCCTTTTAAAATATTAAGTTCTTCTGCAGCCTGAAAAAAGAAAATAGAATTATACTTTAGAACAAAACAACATTATTTTGCCGTGCCTAATTTTGGCATTATAAATAATAGAACTATTTCTTTACATACCAAATTAATCTTCATAAAAGAGACAATGTCAATTATTATAGTCATTTCTAAAATACCTGTACCAGTCAAATTTCAATTTTACGTAGCCATTTAAATAGGTATATTAGCCTAGAAAATAGATATTTTGCCTTGAGAATTGAAAGGTCAGTTTATCCCTTTCATACAATAGGATTTGATTAATTTGGCTTCATGCCATTTACCTTGTTGAAAAAAAGGACAAAGCACTGTTATTCCATGACTGACTGAGTAAAAGTGACACTAAATTGTGTAATCATAGTACAAAGGTAGCCTAAATATCTATATCTTTAATGGGAAGCTTACTAAAATTTACAATAAAAGAGATGATTTTTCATTTCCTATTGTTAAATATCCATTTTTAGATGGTGACATTCCCTTGGGACCATCTTATGATGTTTATATATCTCAACTTGTTCGATTCCCTAGTGTATGTAACAAAGTATTTGATTTTAACGAAAGAAATCTATGTATTACTGAAAAATTATTACACCAGGGTTTTCAATATCACAAACTTGTCAAAACATTCACTAAATTTTATTATCGGTACAAGGACATCATTTGTAAATATAAATCAACGTGAAGACACCTTATACGTTCAGGTATTTCATATCCCATCTTTTATGAAAATATTCTATACAAAGCACAAAAATATCGTCATTCACATCAAAAGCTAACCAAACCTTTAAACAGATTTATTCAGAAGGGATATAGTTACAATACTGTTGTCAGGTCATTAAAGATGACATCTTTTAAAATTAATATTGATTCGCTCATAGGGTCTTTGCATCGCCAGAAATAAACACATTTATTCTAAATCCAGTTGTTGGCATGATACCGGTTATCTTCTTCTCGTATATTTTATGATGGTATGATACTAAACCCCTAACGGGAGGGATTGTGCTTGATTTTCATATAATGAAGACATAATCTGTCAATCAGTTTACTTGAGGCCTGGAGTTAGCATGTAAGTAACTGCTAGTTGTACTTGGTTAATTTATGTTGATTATTGTAATTTTCTTCTGTTACCTATTCTAACACCAGATTCAAACTTCTTTTTAACTGAGGTTTACTGTGCTTATTGCTGTGTGTTTGTTTATTCCACATTGGCTAAGAGGTATAGGGGGAGGGTTGAGATCTCACAAAACATGTTTAACCCCACCACATCTTTATGCCTGTCCCAAGTCAGGAACCTCTGGCTTTTGTTAGCCTTGTATGTTTTTTTAATTTTGTTTCATTTATATGTTTTAGAGTTTAGTGTGACATCCATTTTGGCTGAACCAGTATACATTATTATTAAGGTGCCAGCTGAAGCCCGTCTTCGGGTGCGGGATTTTCTTGCTGTGTTGAAGACCCATTGATGGCCTTTGGATGTTTTTTGCTCTTGGGTCAAGTTGTTGTCTCTTTGACACATTCCCTGTTTCCATTCTTAATTTTAAAGTAATTTTTGACTGATCCAAAATTTTGAAAAAAAGTTGTATGGTAAAAAAAATGTCTTATAAGTGAACAAATGTTTTTGTGCCAAAAAAAATTTCCTCCAAATTTTAAACAAGAAAAGTATTTTCTTAGGAAAAAATCCTGTAAGGTTCATAAAGTTGTCACTCTTTAAGGCTTAACGATTACTCTTAGCATCCACAAGATATGTAAAAGTAAATAGAATTTTGTGTTACAGCAAGATAAAATCTTCTTTTTTGGGGGATTTTATGGGCATTTTTTCATTTCTGCAGAAGGTGTTAAAATAAACTAAATTGGGTAAAATATTTGAGATGCCCCCTCTCAGGTAACAATATTAATTGTTTTGTATTTTATTATTTGATATGGAGAATAGAAATCTATACAACACCAGGTGATCTAAAGGGTGTAACTGAGTGGACAGTACCAAAAGTAACTCAGGTGTTTGTTTATTTTACCATCATCTATTAATATGATAAAAAAAAAAAAATGCTCTTCAAAATCCAAAAAAAGATTTTATTTTTCTGAAAAACAAAATGCATTCAATTTTAAAATATATATTTTGTTCATTTGTTATTTGAACCTTAAGATAGAAAGAATTTAAGATCTCATTTGAAATATTTTTCAACTAAATAATTCTCAATCAGATTTTGGTGTGAACAAGAGAGTGTAATAGAAAACATGTCAAGCATAGTCTATTTCTATAACAGACAGACAGATAGTATTTTCTTATATCACAAAACGTAATGTAAAATGCAATTTAAAAAGGCCTGAAATGACCCAAAATAATTCAACATTCACAGATTTTGAACAAGTAACTCAACATGCATAAACTTTTCAAGTTTAAGTATGGGTCAGAACATATGGTTCTTTTGACTTTAACAATATCACAATAGCAATAGAGTGACCTAAATTTTGGACAAGGTAAACGGCACGAAGCTAAATTAATCTACTCCTATTGTTTAATGGTGTAAACTGACCTTTCTGTTATCAAGGCTAAATTTTCTAGGCTAGTATACATATCTAAATGGCAACATATAATTGAAACTTGACTGGTACAGGTGTTTTTGAAATGACAATAATGGAGTTGTTGAATTACTATGTTTTCCTACTTTTGTTCAAATCTTGGTCCATATTTCTGAACTAGAAACACTTTTATCCCCATATATTTTGCAGTTAGACAATTCTTAGTTTAATAGTTATATTTCTTAAATTTTCAGTGAATACCAATTGAACAACCAACAAATCTTGTTTTCAGACCCAATGTTCAGAAACAATGAGAGACAAATTAAATCATTCATCCTTTATTCTTGATTTTCTGTATTAATCTATTTTGTTACATTGTTATTTATGAGAAACTTTAAATTTCTGTAGATTCCACTTTTTTTTTACAAGAATAATCTAGAGGGTCCCCTGACCAAGCATCTCACAACTGGCTCCAACATTTACAAATGGTGAATTACTGTACTGGGTCTCATGGTCATTATTCCTATAGAATGCAATTTAAAAATAAATGGGGAATGTGTCCATGGGACACAGATGGTGCCCCCGCTTGCATATAATGTTATAAAGGGATATAACTCAAGAACTGTAAAAGTGACGCTACCCAAATTTGTACTTGATCTGATTTTTGTGGTAATAACCATTGTGTATATGTTTTCTAACATTTGGTTGAGTCAAACTAAAGTAAGAGAACGAAAACTTCAGCAACTTTTCCATTTGTAGAGGGGCATAACTAGAACGGCAAAAGTGACACCACCAAAATTCAAACTTGATCTGTGATTTGTGGTTATAAGCATTGTGTATAAGTTTCAAAACATTTGGTTGAGGCAAACTAAAGTTAAAGAACAGAAACGAAAAATTCAGCAATTTTTTCCATATATAAAGGGGCATAACTCTAGAACGGTAAAAGTGACGCCACCAAATTTCAAACTTGATCTGTGTTTTGTGGTAATAAAGTATTGTGTATAAGTTTAAAAACATTTGGTTGAGGCAAACTGAAGTAAGAGAATGGAAACAAAAAATTTAGCAATTTTTCCATTTGTAAAGGGGCATAACTCTAGAATGGTTAAAGTGACGCCACCAAAATTCAAATTTGAACTGTGTTTTGTGGTAATAAGCATTGTGTATAAGTTTCATAACATTTGGTTGAGGCAAACTCAAGTTAGAGAACGGAAACAAAAAATTTAGCAATTTTTTCATTTGTAAAGGGGCATAACTCTAGAATGGTTAAAGTGATGCCACCAAAAATCGAACTTGATCTGTGTTTTGTGGTAATAAGCATTGTGTATAAGTTTCATAACATTTGGTTGAGGCAAACTCAAGTTAGAGAACGGAAACCAATTTTGGGACGTACGTACGGATGTACAGACGGACAAGGGTACAACTTAATGCCCCCTCCACTACGGCGGGGGCATAAAAACTTCAATTTGAGCCCTATGTGGCTACATGTTCAATGGGAACATATGTGGAACCACTACCATCATATATGCCACCCTATGAAATGATAAATGTTTGTAGGGGATTGCCTTTTATATCATTTTTATTTGGCTTTATAGTTATAACAGAACAAGAAATTTTAAAGTGACCTAGTTTTTTCAAGGACCTTCCATAAATATCTTGCTAAGTTTACCCAGTATTTTTAATGGAGAAGATGAAACTGTAAGAAAGTAATGAACGACAACAGATGCCAAAACACTCTTTAGGGCACAAACACTTAAAAACCAAGCTTTCCAAATAAAGGCCCCACATTGTATGATCTGTCTTAAACATATCGCAAAGTAAAATAGAACTGATTGTTAGAGACCATCCAACCATTTTAAATAGTCATTCGAATAATAACATAATATTAATAGGTAAAGACACCTTTATACCCTCAACATAAGAAGATCACTAAACTTTACCTCATTAAATGACTCAGCTAGATCTTTAGTATATCCACTAGCTGCAACTTCTACATCCAAATCATCTGTACGTCTGAAATTAGGTAGATTAAATAATAATCAAAGCACTGTAAGCGCTGCAGGCAGTTAACCAAAAACCAAGGCAAACGCAATTATGAAAACTGTGGCAGTGTTGCTTCAAATTTTTTTTTCAGATTTGAAAGAACAAACATTAAACATTCGTATATTGTACATTTATGTTTATTTAATGAATTGATTATTAAGGCAAATTAATTAATATTTTATCAAGGTTTTCTAAAGCAACGCATATATCAATGTATATTTTTAATGGTGAGTCTGCAGTGAAACAAGTTCGCAATGATTGCAGGTGTTCTAGTTGGTAGTTAACGTTGGTAACAGTTGACTTTTAGTGGTACAAGTTGACGTAATTGTCTGAATGGACTTGCTTCCCTGGAAGGAACACTGAGTTTGGGTTCTACAGTACAAAAGTTATGAGACACAAATCAGACAAATGTTTACTACTACAGGGATCAAAGGTGAGGTCTGACTGCCCTGACCATAGTAAATGTAAATGACCCCCACCTTCACCCCAAGTCCGTGATATCACTCCATACCAAGTTTGGAATAAAATGACAGGTGATTATAAAAGAGGGACGAAAGATACCAGAGGGACAGTCAAACTCATAGATCGAAAACAAACTGACAACGCCATGGCCAAAAATAAAAAGACAAACAGACAAATAATAGTACAGATGACACAACATAGAAAACTGAAGACTAAGCAACACGAACCCCACCAAAAACTGGGGGTGATCTCAGGTTCTCCGGTCAAATAAAACAATTGGTCAAACATTCTTGGACTTTACACTGCTTGAAAGATTTATATGTTTTCTTTAAAATGAGCCATAAATGAAAATTTTTATAGGCCCAGAAATAATTCAAAAAATAATTAAAGTAAATTCAATTTACCTAGACTCATTTTTTGCATCAATAAAATTTTTTAATAAACAAGAAATAATTGTAACAGGATGCTGTTACGAAGTCTCCCAAACAAAGCTCCCATAATTCGTCATTCCCCTGGTCGCCTGACATTGGGCAAAGTCCAGTACACATTGGTTTGGTCTAGTAAAGTGATATGCATATGTCACATAATGTGACGCCTAGGAGATTGACCCTGTATATCATTCAAATTATTTTGAAATGACAAACAGGAATAAATATGGTTTAGGAGTGGGGACCGTTTACAAGTTCTCAAACAGGAGGGGGTGGGTTGACCCCAGGGACTCCCCTATATTTCATTTGATTTGTTATATTGTCCCATACATGAATATATATGGTTTAGGAGTGGGGATTTCAACCGTTTACAAGTTCTCAAACAATAGGGGGTGGGGTGACCCCAGGGACTCCCCCTATATTTCATTTGATTTGTTATATTGTCCCATACATTAATATATATGGTTTAGGGGTGGAGATCTCGACCGTTTCCAAGTTCTCAAACAGGAGGGGCTAGGGTGACCCCAGGGACTCCCCTATATTTCATTTGATTTGTTATATTGTCCCATATATTAATATATATGGTTTAGGGTTTGGGATCTCGACCGTTTCCAAGTTCTCAAACAGGAGGGGGTGGGGTGACCCCAGGGACTCCCCTATATTTCATTTAATTTGTTATATTGTCCCATACATGAATATATATGGTTTAGGGGTGGGGATATCGACCGTTTACAAGTTCTGAAACAGAAGGGGGTGGGGTGACGCCAGGGATTCCCCCAAATTTTCATTTGATTTGTTTTATTGTCCCATACAAGTATATATATGGTTTAGGGGTGGGGATCGCGACCGTTTACAAGATAAAAGAACATTTTCAAATTGAAGGGGGGTGGGATGACCCCCAGGGACTCACCCTATATTTTATTTGATTTGTTTCATTGTCCTGTTCTCATTACTGAAGACCACGCGTGTCTATCACTTACTGTTTTCGAGTATAAATAGTCATTTGAAAATAAAACCCCATAGGGTTCTACAGTAAACCCCTCCCTTCTTTAGGCCCCTCAAAATACCCCTAAATAGTTCCCAATGCACAAACGAAAGATTGATGACTCCGCTGGACATGTTAGTCTTACATTTTATGAAACCCTAAGTTAATCTGACAAGGGGTCCGAGTTGTTTTCTTAGACGGTCCGAGTGGACTCGGTCCGACTTGTCTCTGGGACGAGTTATTCCGCATTTCTTAAAACATCGACCTGATTGGTCGACATTGATTACGTCGATTTCCGGTTTTTCATTCATGAAAACAACAAGTTCAGTGATAAACGGGAATAATTTAATAAAAGAAAGGAATTTAAATGTGCATACATTTAATTGAAATCAATTAAATAATCACAATCTTCTTAAACTAAAAGAATATCATGATTAAGAGTACTTTCGCTTAATCGGACTTTATATCATCAGAATCAAACGAACTTACGTTTCGTGTAAGTTAAAATTACCGCCAACTTAGACTACATGTGTACTATATATAACTTTATTCCCTCTATCATAGAGATTTGGTGTACATGAACAATATTCCTGCGCATTTTGCCATTTGGGAAATATAAACGACTTGTAATTACAGATTTTCGGCGATGAAATATTTCATACAATTGTTCTTTGCCATCTTAGCCAAAAGCACAGGGGATAATAAACTACGTACGGATTTCTATTGAGCACTATTTCCTATGTGCAACTTCAAATATTATGCGTCGTTCGACGATCATTTAAGGTTATTCTGGTCATATTTTTTGTATTCCAGAATTAAAAGAATGAAAAAAATGTCCAATTAGTTATAAATAACATATTAGCCTGCAAGATTACAACAATGGCACTTTTTTCAGCATTCGTTAGGAAGAACACAAATCTAAGGTGCTAGCATAAGGCAGCTTAACTGCCTAAAAATATTTACTTTGTCAAGTATATTGATGATCAAGCAACATTTTTTTCTTCAATTAAGGTCATAACTGAATCCTTTTTTGCATTCAAATTATCTTATTGGGAGAGAAAGAATAATAAAACAATACCTTCAAGAAATTTCAATTTAAATTGACACAACAAATTAAAAAATACTGCCCTGCATAAACAGAACCCAGATTGTTCTCACTACATCTAATAAAGTAAACTACTCAATTGTGGAGTTTTAATCACACTGAACAACACTCAATTAATTTAATTTGGAGGTCATTAGTAGAATACAGAAATTGTTTCATATTTTACATGAAAAAAATTCCCTTTTTTCAGAAGTTTTTTTTATCAATTTTACATTTAATTTTCTTTGCTTACTTTCTAAGATATTCTTGGTATAAGAAGATGGTATTTGATAAATAATTGTCTATCACTGAAGACTGTATGCTGATTTGTAGTTAGTGTCTTTGTTTATTTGTGTTGTGGGGTTTTTGTCCCCTAATGTTTACACATATCTTTATTTACTCATAACTACAACTTACTTTATATCAGAAAAACTAGGATACAGTTCACTTTCATAATTGAATCTTCTTATAAAGAATTCTCTGATACAAGTTACATCTCTATTGAAGTACCTATCAAATTAATATACTATTAGACATGACATAGTGTATCATATATCAATATGCTGTAATTGGAAGTGCTGATAAATTTGGCTATCTTCTTCTTGCCTTGATTAGAAATATAGGTACAATGATGTACCAAAATATCTTGATGGAGGTCAAGTGGACTTCATAGTATGTGAAATCTGTTTGTGTAAGTCACCTCAGCCTATGATCACTGATGTAGGGGTTCAAGACTTGTTAAAGTCATTTGAACATATAGCTATGTGTATTGGATCTAACTATATGCAAAAGGGCTAGTTTCTTGCTGAAGGTCAATTGTTTACTTTAGGTATTAATGTTTGCTCCTTTGATGAAATTATTAGAAATGAAAATTGAAATTGTAAAATGTAAAATGTATATATAGTGGTGTAAAACATATTAAATTGAATCTTACAAAGAAAAAAGTTTTGTTGAATATTGACGAGCAATATCCAGTTATTTGTTAATTATTATCAGAACAAAACATATATGCATGATATTTGAATTTGTTTTATGCATATATCTTAAAGATAATAATAGACATTACAATTTCTTTTTTACTGTATAAAAAAAACCCAACCCAAGTCAAGAATACTTCCCAGATAAGCTGCCTATTGACTGAAAGCTTTCTGCAAGTTGATGAAACTATCAAGATACTATGGAGGATTTTATGTTTCAGCCTAATAAAACCTACCATTCTGCATTAGCATGCGATGTAGATATCATCTGTGGGAAATCGTACATTGTTAAATTCCCGTCATCATCAACCATCAGGTTAAACTCATTAAAGTCCCCATGTATGACACCACAATTCCCTAATCGTACAATTAGTTCCATAGAGTCACTGTACACCTGGGCTGGATCTCCTAATTCTCTTACTTGACACCTGTCATGACAGATAGTTGTTTAGTTATAAAATAATATCCTAGACTGCCAATCATACAATACAGAAATATTATAAGCTTGATTACAATCGTTATCATTCCATCAGCTAGTTGAGCAAAGGGATGAAGATCTGAAATAGGGATCAGCTAAGATAATTGTGATCAATGATAGAATTAGCATATTTCTGTACATAGGGTTAAATATTGTACATAAGAATACAGAGATGGCTCTATCAGGCCAGGGCTCACGCTACCAGGCGACTAGGGCGAAGAAGTCGCTTTCCCGTCCGTCACTTCGCTTTGCCCGACCCTCAAAAGTGAAAACAAGTTGCCCTGTTGTTGACGATACTCGCTTTCAGTCGCTTTCGTCATCGGACATTTTCAATTTTTACCAAGTTGATAGAACATCAATTTTTTATTGATTATTAAAGAAATGCATACATAAACGATTCATTTTCTTAAGAAACGAGGTTTAAGCATTGAATTTACCGTGTGTTGTAGATTATTTAATAAAAAGACAACTTTATATCACTGCATGCACTTCCGGTACTTGTTACTCAGAGAGTGTACATCAATCTAACTTTCGGCAGCAAAATAAGTTTGTTACTTCATTTGAAAGTGATAAAAGTTGCCTCCAGTAAATGTTTGATCCATTTATTGCATTAAAAACGTCATATTCCTTTCCAAATAGCTTATCAAACATCGTTTATTTTTGTAAATTTTCTTCGTCCGCCATTAACCGTTATCTAACTACGGATCGGAACCGGACCAGCTATGACGGAAATCCGTATTTTTACAATAATCACTACGATGCATGAATGGAACAGCTGACTGAAGAATATTGAACCCAAAAGGAAAAATTACGCATTCCACTCGCATTAAGAGACTTTTGGTTAGATCTAATTGATTAATGTATATAATTCTATATAATTATATGGATTGTTTCAAAATATTGATTAATGTTGCTTAACCACTAATATCAATATATTATGGCCCAGCTTAACTTTGTATATATCTTTTGATGAGAAACACTGAATTTTATAAACATGATAAACAAGTTTTTAATTGAATTGTAATTCATATTTTATAACTTCTTTACCTTTTTGACATAAAAAAAATTCTTTTTAGTGCTAGATATTTAGTTGGTAGTTTCTCACAAGAACCTAAACTTAAACAACTTTGAATTTGAACTGTTAATTTAATTGTATACTCAGATATGAATTGAACAATATAAAAAGAACATTATTAATATATGACCCTGTATGCTATAGTAAAATCAAAACATTGTAGCGCAGCGCGCGAAGGAGCACTTCTCTTTCAAATCTCACCACTTCTCCCTATCAGTTTCAAAAAGAGAAGTCACTTCTCCCTATGATTCTGAAGTAGTGTGAGCCCTGCAGGCCATGTTAATCTAAGCATTTCTATTTAATATTCTTTGATAACCACTTCAAATGTTGCCTTTTAATCGCATACAATTCTCTAGATTTGTTCAATTTTCATCAATTCAAAGACAATTTAAAACTTACATGGGATGTCCACTCAGTAACTCCATTATAACAGTATGTCTGTTGAAATCTATTGGTTTTGGTACTGGAAATTTTCTGTCATATAAAGCCTAAAAAAAACAATGAATAATTATATGCACTATAAACTTCATTTCAATAAATACATTTAAGCATATTCTAAAGATTTAGAAGTTATGAAATATTCTGTTATGGAAAAAGTTAATAACTTAAAAACAATTTAAATATGTTTGTCAATAAAGGGTAACAAGGTCTATCTACTAACAAGGGCATTTATAGTTTTTCCCCTTTGATGTCCAAATTAAATGAAAATTATTTTTTAAATATATATCCATCAATAAGATATTTATACATAAATACTCTGAATATTGCTGATAATAGTATAAAGTAAAAATTAATCCCAAAATCCATTTACATATACTGTGGGTTCTTTATCATTCATGGGATACAAAATTTGTAGATTTTGTGGGTAGAGGAACCACAAATTTAAATGTTCAACAAAGAAACTTTGGCAAAACCACAAAATCAACTATCCATGGAAATACAATTTTTCCTGAATCCACATAAATAGGTAGCGCCTACCCAGGAAAATAAATGAATCCACAGTAAATTAGTTTGATTAATTACAAATGATATAATATTACCTTCATGTATGCAAACTCTTTCATGGCTGCCAGCCTGGAGAGGTATAACCATGATGCTTTGTTCCTATGTTTATGGTAATCTCTCTTGTTCTTTAACTGTCTAAATGAAGTCCTTCCCAATCTAATTAAATATATGACATTGGACTGGTTAATTGGTGGTGGCCTATCATCTAGTAAACATTTTGAAATTTAAAATACCAGTTATATTAAATAAAATGCTCCGCTGGGGCGCAGCTTGATACGACCGCAGAGGTCGACCCCAGAACAGTTGGGGCAAGTATGGACACAACATTCAAGCTTGATACAGCACTGAATTTGGATTGTAATTAAATATTTGACACAGCATAGGTTTCTGACACAGAATGAATGTGATCTAAGAACTTAAAATTTTTTAATTTACCTATTCAAACCATATCATTATTATTTGCTTTTATATATAAATCAGAATCCCCCCCCCAAATTTTTTGAACCCCCTTATGATTCATCACCCCCAAACTCAATCCCAGCCTTCCCTTTGTGGTATGGTACCTTGCAGTACAATTTCAGAGAGATCCATACACTTGACCACAAGTTATTGTCTGGAAACTAGAAAAATGCTTGTTTTTTGGCCCCAAATTCCTAAAAGTTAAGGGCAATTACCCCCAAACTCAAACCCAGCTTTCCCTTTGTGATACGGAACCTTGTAGTACAATTTCATAAAGATCCATACACTTACACACAAGTTATTGTCCTGAAACTAGAAAAATGCTTGTTTTTTTGCCCCTTTATGGCCCCTAATTCCTAAATTTTTGAGGCAATTACCCCCAAAATCAATCCCAGCCTTCCCTTTGTGGTATGGTACCTTGCAGTACAATTTCAGAGAGATCCATACACTTAAACACAAGTTATTGTCTGGAAACTAGAAAAATGCTTATTTTTGGCCCCTTTTTGGCCCCTTATTCCTAAAATATGGAGGCAATTACCCCCAAACTCAATTCCAGCTTTTCCTTTGTGATATGGAACCTTGTAGTACAATTTCAAAAAGATCCATACACTTACACACAAGTAATTGT
Source organism: Mytilus californianus (assembly GCF_021869535.1). Classification (NCBI taxonomy): domain Eukaryota; kingdom Metazoa; phylum Mollusca; class Bivalvia; order Mytilida; family Mytilidae; genus Mytilus; species Mytilus californianus. The sequence goes on along the minus strand of NW_026262679.1, from coordinate 20,072,478 downwards.
CGTGAAACTAGAATTGTTTTCTGCCCCTTTTTTTGCCCCCAATTCCTAAAATTTTGAGGCAATTACCCCCAAAATCAATCCCAGCATTCCCTTTGTGATATGGAACCTTGTGGTACAATGTCAGAGAGATCCATACACTCACACACAAGTTATGTCTGGAAGTTACAAAAATGCTTATTTTTGGCCCCTTTTTGGGCCCTAATTCCTTAACTGTTGGTACCATAACCCCCAAAATCAATCCCAACCTTCCTTTTGTGGTATTGAACCTTATGGTAAAATTTCATAGAGATCCATTCACTTAAACTAAAGTTAGAGTGTGAAAACCAATGTGTCTTCGGACGACGACGCCAACGTCATACCAATATACGACTGCAAAATTTTTTTGCGGTCGTATAAAAACTTAGTCCATTTATAAGTAAAATATGGATAAACAAGTACAAAATTTTAATAAAAATTTCCTTCTACATACCAGCTTTTGATCATAAACAAACTTCTGTCCATGTTTGGTACTAATCCAGGATAGTTTAAGAAAGTTATTAAAATTTTAAAAACTTTAACCACAGAGTGAATGCAATGTTTCCTGGCAGAAAAACTAAGTCCATTTATAAGTAAAATACAGAAAAATAGGATTTTTTTTTTTAAATTTACTTCTGGATACTATCTTATGATCATAAACAAGCTTCTGCCCAAGTTTGGTAGAAATCCAGGATAGTTGGAGAAAGTTATTAAAATTTTAAAAACTTTAACCACAGAGTGAATGTAATGTTAACTGGCAGAAAAACTACATGTAAGTCCATTTATAAGTAAAATATGGAAAAACAGGAATTTTTTTTTTACCAAATTTACTTCTGGATACTATCTTATGATCATAAACAAGCTTCTGTCCAAGTTTGGTAGAAATCAATGATAGTTTAAGAAAGTTATTAAAATTTCAAAAACTTTAACCACAGAGTGAATATTTGTGGACGCGGCCGCTGCAACGACGAAGGAATGTAGGATCGCTATGTCTCGCTTTTTCGACAAAAGTCGAAGGCTCGACAAAAATGTGACTACAAATGGTCAGGAATGGAAACCAAAACTTTTGATTGCAGCTAGAAAAGTAGAGAGTCTTTTTAACTTTATCACAACAACCCCACTAGAAGAAGGCAACCCTTTTCTGTCATTTGGAGACTAACTGGGAAGCTCCATAGGTTCCTCAACTGAGGATTGCTTTGGTATACAACATAAAGGTAACTGGGAATCAGATGTACAAGCAAAGGGTATTCAGTCTCACCCAGTTACATGGGTAAGGATGAACAGGGAATCAGATGTACAAGTAAATAAACTCATCATAGATACCAGGCTTATAATTTTGTACGCCAGATGCCTGTTTCGTCTACAAAAGACTTATCAGTGACACTCCGACCAAAAAAGTTAAAAAGGCCAAATAAAGTCAGAAATTGATGAGCATTGAAGACCCAAAATTTCGAAAGGTTTTTCCAAAATACAGCTAAGGTAATCTATTCATGAGGTAGAAAATCCTTAGGATTTTGAAAAATTCAAAGTTTTGTAAACAGTTAATTTAAAATTATGACCATATCAATGATAATTCATGTCAACACAGAAGTGCTGACTACTGGGCTGGTGATACCCTTAAGGAGGGAACCTCCACCAGCAGTGGCATCGACCAAGTGATTGTAAATAAACCCATTACAGATACCAGGCTTTCAACTTTGGACGCCAGACGAGCGTTTCGTCTTCAAAAGTATCAAAAATGTCAAACAGTACGAAGTTAAAGAGCATTAAGGGCCCAAAATTCTGAAATTTTTTGCTTTAATAAAGCTATAGTATTCTGTTATTGGGGTAGAAAATCCTTAATATTTCAAAAAATTCAAAGCTGTGTAAACAATTAATTTATAATTATGACCATATCAATGATAATTCATGTCAACAGAGAAGTGCTGACTATTGGGCTGGTGATAACCCTTGGGGAGGAAACAGGAAATCAGATGTACAAGCAAAACATATTCAGTCTTCCTTAGTTTCAATGAGGTAAACTAATACATGTGACAGTAAGTCATTACATATAAACAAAATACCTGTGAAATTTAGCTGCATACTGATGATCCTCACTGTCTGCTACAATGTAAATATCTGTAAAATAAAAAAAAAAACAATCATAACTATAGAACAAAAGATGAACTGAGTTTAGTAGCAAAATTTTACTCCAAATTATCAAATTCAAAACATTAAAATTTCTACCTCTAATTTTCGTATCATTTAAAATTTTCTCCCTAAGCCATATGCTCAGGCCCAACATTGATTTTTTGCTGTTTGGTCCCTATTTCATGCAATTTTTTCCCTAACAGACTCAGATGAGAACTATAGGTGTGATAGCACTTACGATTTGACTTTTCAATACTATTCATATATCAAATAGGCACAAGTTCCACAAAAAAAAATCAATAGCCCTGATTTTTAAACTTGGATCAAAAATCGAAATAGCAGGTTAAATTTTTTTTTCAAGTTTGACAGGTAAGAGACATTTTTAGACATGATGAGATGGCCCAAAATTCACCATGGACCTGACAAGCAGGAAATTTCTTCTTTCTAGTCCAGAATCTGACTTCTTTTTAAACAATAGTGACAAATATGTGCAGTCAATATCATTACTGCTTCACAAGAACTTTTTTTTCATGTTCAAATTTTGTACCAAAGTATATTGTACATGTACATTGAAGATAACGTATCTTATTCTAACCTGATTCTTTGCCAACACCAATCTGATTGCCAAGGGAATATACAGTCTCTCTGCTGGCAAGTGCCTTCAATGCTAAATAGTCATATCCAGCTATTGTAAGTCTGTAACCTTCAGCTGAAAAATACAAAGACATTTATAATTCAATCATTTTCAAATATTTCATGCATGTACAGGACTGTATTTTGAGCCTCGTTTTCTATTGATATAAAAGTGGGTTTTCAGGATGTTCACCCTTCAAGTAATTTTTCTATAATATTTGGTAACCTCTGGCTTTTTCCTAGTCTATTCATTACAATTTTACCCTACAACACCTTTATTTCTCAATATTTATTTTTAATCTTACATTTCAAATACACTATCAGTAAAAAAGCTAGAAATCATTTTTATCTTTAATATACTTCTTACAATAAAACATTAATTTCTTCCTTTTATATATTTTTTTCCATAATGCAACAAAGATTAACATCTTTTGAAATATCAGTACAACAATAATGGTAACTAAAAAGATGATGAAAACAAGACTATCATGAATATATGAATTTGCATGTGCATAACCGGTCAAAAGACCCGGATTATTTTAAAGAGTATTTCTTTACCTCAATTTGAGAGATTTTGATTATATACATGATACATATATATATATATTGGCAGTCAGCAGGGTTTAAGAATATCTGTTGTTTGACCCGCTAGTCAAATGAGTTTTGTTAAAATGTACTTTTTTCACTTTTTAGGTCTTTTGGAAAATGTTGTTTGTGCTGTATTTAGACTCCTCTACCAAGAAATTTGTTTTGCATGCACACTTATAAAAATTGCGGTTTTTATCCAAGGCAATCATAAGTTTGAACGTTGTTTTCAATTTAGACTTGTTTATATATATATATACATTTGAAAAGAAGGGGATATAAACACAAAAACATCAAAAATAGTTTTCGAAAAGCGGAATCCATCCCCAGAAGCAGTCTGCTATCTTACAAAGAAAAACAGAAAAGTAAAAGAATCCCATGTGTGCTCACCTACCATCCATGCCTGAGAAATAGTTTCAAGACCATTCGTGATCATTGGACAGCAATCGAGAAACATTCTAAGTTATCCAAAATCTTTCCTGAGCCTCCCATGATTGCCTTCAAACAACCTGAGAAATATACTTGTCCGTGCTGACCTTTCCAAACCTAACCATACTGTAGGTAATTGCCAGCCTTGTGGGGATAAGCGCTGCAAATGTTGCAACCAATTGCAGCATTCATCAACATTTCACAGTAAGACCACAGAAAAGACATACAAGATCTTCTGCAATGTCAACTGCAAAAGCTCAAACATGATTTACGTTCTTGAGTGTCCTATATGTGGTCTCTAATATGTTGGTGAATCTATGCAGCCATTTCACAAACGCCTTAATGGCCACAGGAGTGACCTCACAAAAAAACCGTATATTCCTGTCAGCCAACACTTCAGGTAACCAGATCACAATCTGAAAGATTTTGATCACATGAAGATCCTTGTGATCGAACAGGATTGTACATGACAAAATAGGCAAAGAGAGAATCGGGAGAAGTTTTGGATAAAAACACTGGGTGTCCTCCATCCAGATGGAATCAATAGAAAGAAATAATTTAATTTACAGTCTAATGTTTATACTATGATATTCAGGATTTTGGATTAAAATCAATCGACCAAAACTTACCTGTATTATTACTGATCTATGTTTACACCTTATACATTATATATCAGTATTGTTAAAACTTTTAACACTGAGGAAGGCCATTTGTTGAGCCGAAATATTTGCAATTATTGTATAATTTATATCATCTGTTCAGTTTTTCCATCTTTGTGCAATGATATTCAACACTTTTTAGTGTTTTGTTTTCCATCTATTTATTGGTATTGTTACACAATCTTTTAGACTCATATAATTTTCCCTGTTTGTGTAGTATTGTCAATTTTGATGATCCAATACCTATTAAGTTTACTGGTTGGTAGATTCTTATAGACTCTATATATATATATATATATATATATTTCAAATAACAAAGTTTAACTACAGCTTCCGATAACCCTTCACTGTATATATTTTCCTACCTTTTCTACCAGCATGTTCATAAGCCACCAGCCTATGTTTACATAATTCTCTCAATACTTTATGACAGCCTCCTCCATGTAGATGTGCAATCGAAGCAATCAGTGGAGTTGGTACAATCTCATGATTCTTTAATCCCATTTCAACCTGCAAAAAGAAATAGAAATTTCTTCCAAATCAGAAAAGATAAAGAACCTTGCCTGTGCTTGTCACTGCTTATATCTTAAATGTTAAGGAGGCATTAATGGAAGACTTTTGGAAGTCTCGGATATAACATCACTTGTGAACTACCTGTTTACTGATATATCTTTAAACAAACAGTATAAATGGCTAAGTTTGAAATTTTCGTCACATTTTTCTCAAGATCTTCAAATCAGAGCTTTTACGGAATGTTTAAAGTAGGAGTATCATTTGTAGCAATAGCTCATATTTCAACTTGTTTTTTTGACTGGTGAAAAATATTAATAATTATATTACATGTAATACCATTTGTGATACTCTCAAAAAATCTATACACATGAATGTCATTGTGTGTATACATACATGTATGTATGTATTATGACATGTATGTATGTATTATGACAACAAAATTAAAAACTTATTTATAGTCTTTCAAAATAATACTGATTAAAAATTATTCCAAAATTTATCTCATTTTATCTCAAAATAAAAGGTAAATGCAGAGAAAATTCAGAGTAATGCTGAAAATCCAAAGGTGGTGCTAAAAATTCAAGGATGGAAAAGGTTTATTCCCTTATTACTTTATTGTCACAAGTTTAAAAAGAATATGAAATTCAGTTTAAAAGTTTTTTAAAGGGCATCCAATACATTAGTTTAAATTTTAAAGCATTTACAGTACCGGTAGTAAAAATATCTGTATATTATTTTTTATATCTATATATGCAACAAAAAAATGATGTATGGAACATTTTTTAATGTCATTGCATTAAGTTTATATCTTAATCTATAATAAACTGTTGACACAGAGATATGTCTCGCCTGTATGCAATTTGATAGTAAAATGCATACGTTGAAACTAAAATAGAAATACTTTAACATGTTTTAAAATTACAGTGTTCTCCCCTGGATTTTTTATAGTGACTGTGGTAATCGCATTATATTAAAATTGATTAACCTTACGCATTTGCGACGTGATGTAACATTTGGGCTGTCATGTTGGTTATAGTATTAAAGGAGCATTAGCTACGAGATATAAAAAAAATTAAAATATGATAATTTTTTTTCAATCATTAATGAAAGTGAAATAGGGAAATAATAATTCGCTTTTAGCAGTCAGTTTAGTTCAATTTTGTCAAAATAAGCTAAGAAACATAGCTGAAGACTTATTCACTTGCAAGTGAATAATTTGACCTCATTGAATCCGTATTCATGTGACCTTCAATTTAACTCGTTAGCTAGAGATTGGTTACGCATCTATAAGTTGTGTTCAGCCATTAAAAGGAAAATAATGTCAACATTGAAAGTGATACAACGATGAACCATTTTGTTGACTGATTCAATCAACAATAAACTGTTTCGCCGAGCACAGCTGGATACGACCACAGAGGTCCAACAGTTAGGGCAAAAATGGACACAATATTTAAGATTGATACAGGTCTGAATTTGGATTGTAATTAAATATTTGACACATTATAGGTTTCTGACACAGAATAAATGTAGTCAAAGAACTTGAAATTGGTTGTATGATTTGAATTTATATTCAATTGAAGATTTCTTGCTGTTGTGCAATACACTATGCTGTTGCGCAATACTTAGTAACTTCAGACTATATACAAAGAATTAGCAAAATAAATTGTGACCCCCAATTTGTTTCTTTGAAAAATTGACAATTTCTTAAATCTTGAGGAAAAAAAATTGACCCCCCAAAAAAATTTTTTTTTTTACTCCCCCCCCCCCCCCATCCTATCATTATGAATAGTTGACCTTCCCATGGATAGAAACAAATTTATCCATGAGAAGACTAACCTTCCCATGGATACAGTGATCGGGAAGGACGTGCGCCTTGCGCCAATTGCGCTTATCGACCAGAAATGGAGCATAGAGTGACAAATGTAAGCGCCCGCGTGGCGCATGATATTTTTCACTTCGTTTTGAAACGTTGAGATATCGTCAAATGGATTTCCGATCGTATTTCGTGTCGCCATATGTGAGTACACAACTGTGTAGTGTTTACTCCAATGATAGGAGCACCTATATAATTTTGGGACATCTCGGGTGTTTTCCTATGGTAATAATAGCAACATGCGGTATGACTGATTACCCAAAAAACGTAATTAACCATCATTCATGATATAATTTTTTATAAACAACTTTAAATTTGTGAAAATTGGCTAGTACAGGCGAGAATTCTTCTCTAATTATAATCTTTTAAGTAAGCTTGCTATTATTTCGATTGAAAAATCCAAAAGCCTTTTTATGAATAGCATAGTATTTGTCTCCATAAAAGGGCCTTAACTGTCTTTGTCAATTTTTTTGGTCTTTGGCTCGTTTTGACATTTTGTAAACATGCCTTCATCGAATTGTTGTTGTGTCTTATCAATTAACGTTGCTCTCTACTGTTATTCTTGTCATCGTGATGAAGTAATAATAATACAAGTGCAGAGGAAATGCCAGAAACGTCCTCTAATACGGAACGTTTGGAGTAAGTATGGTAGCGACGAAGACCCAAATTTAATGGAAAAAAAAACATGAACATGAACAATTCAAGGGAACAGTACCAGTTTTAACATTGTAAATAAAGGTTATCGTAGATATTGCCCGGTCTGGAAGAAGTTATTGTATATTCATTGAAATTGAAATTACAAAATCACAGGAACAATATCCATGATATTAATTAGGATCATACTTGTAAGTACAGTGAAATATACACTTTTTTATTTTTTTTTATTGTAAACGAATGGCCCACTCATTTGACAACATGGCCCATTAATTCTAAAAATGGCCCATTGAATTTATTTTTTGGGGGCCCTGGGCCCATAGAGAAAAAATCCTTCCAGATCACTGGGATAGAAACAAGTGCCTGTGGTACAGATGAAGGCTGGGCAAATTTTTATAAATTACATTTACTAATTAAATAACAATGCAGTGAAATTTGACAAATCTGCCCCCAGTGCCACCTCATCCCTTTATGACCAAACAGCTTACGGTGGGTGATTTAAATTGTTTACCGCAGTTAACACTCGAAAATCCTCTTTTGTTAGATATCTTAACATGGAAACGTTTAGTTTTCCCATTCTTGCTCTTTTTTAGGTTTTCTAGGAGCGCACATGCAACTTCCGGTAGTCGAGATTGGAGTAAAGTATGGGTTGCTATATGTTCTCACAAATACAAAACACTTGGATTTTTTTAATAGGATTACTTCAAATTTTAATTATATCAATATATATATACATTTATGTTATGTATTCACATATAAATATTGTTCTATACAACGATTTAAAAAGTAGAACTATTAAAATTCCTTGTCCTAATCTTAGATTTGAATCAACACTTCATCGATCATTCCTATGTTGACATTTTGAATCTATTTAAATTTATATCCATCCATTCGCTGATTAGTGCATTTGTTGCCCATACTCTAAATGGGAGGGTGTTGTTCCTCCCAGGTATTTTACAAGAACATTGTATTTTATGGTATCGAGGAATAATTCATCATTGCATACACTTTGTCTTTGACTTTGTGAATCAGTCACTTTCATTTATATGTCCACAGGCACAGGCACTAGACGTTCTATCAATGATAATAGAAATTATGGGCAATGAATGGGAAGAAAAAAGTGTCAATGTTTATAAAAAAGAGAAGGCTTCCAATGAAAAAAAATGACAAAATATAAACAAAGCAGTGTATTTTTTTTGTAAAAGGCTTGCTCTTTAATGTCATAATGACTTTATGCGCCGCCTTTAACTCTCCCCATTGCCAAATTGCCCCAGACCAACTCGCTTTACTTTCTACCAACTCGCCCCACTTATGAAAAATAGTTTAATCCCCCTTAATTTGAGCCTACCAAATCGCCCCACTTAGGCCAATTAAAATTAATTGATTGATTTTCATCCCTGCCCGCCCATCTGAAAACGTCCCACCCCTATTTTTTTTTGGCAGTGTCTGCGCGTACCCGCATGCGGGTACGAATAGTCAAATTGCCATTCATAGGCTACGCGTACCCACATCCGGTTTTATAATAAAATGCCATCGGATCGGGAATGAAACGTGAAATATATACTGAAACTATCGATAATATGGGGATTTCGTGTAGAATGAGTGAAGACACTGAAGAGTATGAAAAATAATATTTTCAAATTGTATTTATTAGATAATGATACATAATAAACATTGCAAATTAAATGCACACTGATGGAAAATGAAACTGTACAGTCCCTGTAAAAGAAGAACATGATAAAAATTAATACTGTTATAAAATGTAAATGCAAATTTAAAGAATAAAATTTTACTGATTTTGAAAAATACCCATATGAGATTTAAAAATAATCTTTTAGTAAAATGTAAAACAGAAACTGAAATTTTAAAATATCTTAAACGACTAAAATTAAAGCTTGGGTGTCTATATAAAAATTAAAGAAGCAAGTAATAATGTCAAATTAAACCAATTAATATAAAATATTCATGTAGCTAATTAAGATTTGGAACAAATTTTACGTATCCAATATGATTTTTTTGGCACATATTTCAACCCTGCACATTTCAAATGTTGCCAGTCCAAACAATAATCACAGGCCAAAGAGTCCTGATCGTGTAGTTTTTTTTTTGACATTTGATACATATCCATTCGCATGATTCTCTTCTTTCGTTGATCCGAATTTTCAGTTGCTTCCGCGCTTCAAAGGTAAAATATTTTTTGATGTGCTGAAGGTTTACATTTTCGTCAAATATTTTGTTATTTATTAACGAAGCATCTAGAAGATTATTGGCATCGGCCTTTGTTTTATCAGAAATAATTTTTGTGTTTCCAGTTCTTCTTTTCTCTGCAGCTGCAATTGACTCCGAGTTTCTTGTTATACAATTATATAAAATTAATCGACTGATAGGTCTGAACAAATTGTTCCAATTCATGATAACTTTGAGATGTCTCCCCACATATATATCACTCTCTTCCATTTTAAGAATATTTATTAACTGAGAACAACTGTTCACTTACCTATATATAAATATTTATAAAAATTCTGAGTAGTTTTAATCAATTTATTCACTAATTGCGACAAATTCCGTATTTATTTCACGTTTCATTCCCGATCCGATGGCATTTTATTATAAAACCGGATGTGGGTACGAGTAGCCTATGAATGGCAATTTGACTATTCGTACCCGCATGCGTGTACCTGCAGACACTGCCTTTTTTTTTATTATTAAAACTTTCCAATTTCCGGATTTTGTTCATTTCCGTAACCAGTCAAGGGTATAACTCTACAGGGTTATTAGAGAAAATATCATACATGTGTTATTACAGATACTTTCATGAGTTGTCTACTCTTTATTTCTTGATTTATCTTAATCTGTAGTAACATATGTTTGTTATTCGTTAAATAAATCATAAATATTTAAATTTCTAGTGGGCTCTTGGGAATTCTTGTTACTTTGTGCATTAACTTAATACATAGCCTTGATAACTAATTTTCCAATTAAATTAATACATTTTTTATCAACCATGGCAAATCAATGAGACAAGGCTTTTAAGTGATAAACTAAGCTGTAATAACAAGGCTTAGTTATTACAGGCATGTAACTTATTATATGAGACACTTGGGAATTGCTTGGAAGCTTGCGCAGAACCTCATTACATGCTCTGATCATTATTTCTTACAATAAATTAAAATACATTGTGATTAAGCATGATATATGTCTGAGCAAAGGCTTTGAAGTGAGGTAGAGAAGCTGTAATAACACCCTTTAGTTATTACAGGCATATTTGTTCTGTAATAACATAGGTATACTAAGCATGGTTGTCAAACTATGAACTGTTATATCTTTCTATAGTTTAGTATACATACATGACATAAAGACAATAATAATATCAATAGAACTTGTATACATTTTAACAAAACAAAGGATGTATATTGCCCCTTTGAAACATGTAGCATACATACATGTATGTTTTTGGATTTTTTAGTCCACAATAACAAATGTATGTTTTTAGATTTTTTAGTCCACAATAACAAATGTATGTTATTTTTCTGTAATAACCCTATAGAGTTATACCCTTGACTCGTTACTGTTAAATTTGCCAATAATTTTGTTTCATACTCAATTTCCTGTTGCAAAATATTGACAAGGTTTTGTATTTCTTCGAGAAGTTTAATCAGAATAATTAAGTCGGTCTACGATGACCAAGTTACCCTGCAAGTACGAGTTATTGATTACGGGAAGAGCCTGTAATATTCAGGTTACGAGTAATTAGAGGGTAAAAAAACAAACGCAAACTGCGGTACTTCAAAAATTTCAGTGATTCGACAACCGTGGATGTTTTATTTATTTAATGACTTTGTGTCACAAATTTGGACCATAAACCCCCATAAATAATATCCAAAGCACCCAAAACAGGTTGTGTGATGAATGACATGTAGTAAGTACCCTGTTACGTATCATATATTGAGTACAAAACATCGGCCAATTTTCTTCTATGGTCACTATATACTCCATATACTTGTTTTTCATATCAATGTGGGCCATAATCATTGCTCTTTGGATATCATGCAAAGGGGGGGGGGGGGGGGGATCCGGGTCTGTTCGCCCTGATTCACGTTCGCCCTAGTACCTGTTCGCCCTAATACCTGTTTGTCCTGGGTCCGTTTGCCCTAATTCCTGTTCGCACTGAGTCCATTTGCCCTGATTTCTATTTTATTTTGTTGTCTTGTATAGTATAAATTATTTGAATTAATTATGTTAAAGTTTGTTGAAAATTTCGCCGAATATTTATGTTGTCACGGTATTGCTGTTACCAGATAATTATTTTTCTTTTGATTTGCATTAAATTCATCATGTTGAATGTGGGCAGTATTTTGAAGAAGAAGAAAAAGTGTTCAGAAACTGGAGACCAAGTTATCTGTATGGATTTATCTTTTTTGAAACCTTCTGCATACTTCATACGGTAAAGTCGGCTGTGAAAGGCACCGACATGAAAAATATGAACAATTCAATTGAGAAAACTAACGGCCTAATTTATTTATAACAAAACAATATGTGAAAAACAAATATGACAGACATGAACCAACAATAAACACTGAACTACAGGCTCCTAACTTGGGACAGGTTTATCACAAAAGTTTTCAGAGCTAAGAGAGGTATACATTCAATGTTGCTGTTGAGAATTATGCAATTTTGACATAAACTTGAAATAAATTTCTTTCATATTTCAGGCACAATGTTGCTTTTGGAAGGCATCATGTGGCCTATGCTGTTTTTGTCTACCACCTATAAATGAATCAACAACTACACGTATTATGTATACCATCTTATTTGTTATTGGTTTCCTGGTTGCCTGTTTTATGCTGTCACCAAATTTTGAACATGCTATTATGGAAAATGTAAGTACAAACTCACATAATTCTAGATGTAGGAATCCAGGTGTAAACACCACACTCTAAAAGTAAATTGCAAATGAAAATAACAGCACAAAACAGCATAAATTGCACAAAGGACCTAACTTTAGTTTTTCATGCAAATAATATATCATATAGTCATGCCAGAACTGTCAATTATTTTCAAAATTGATCTGTTATGCAGAAAAGCATATAAAACCTTATTTTGAAAAGTATGTGTCAATAGTGTCTTTGGGAGGGAAAGATAATGCAATATCGAGATAAAAAAACAGCAATAAAAGTGTTATACCATTGATATATAGGTAATTTCCTAGTATTTCATGATACTTTTATTTCATATAAATATACATCCACTTCATATCCTTACGGTTCCAATTTATCCATAAGATTAAAGATAATTACATATTACCTTAAATTTACTGGATAAATTTGAAAGGATTTATTATCCTGGAAATATTGAGGTGCATGTATAGAATATGTTGATAATTAATCAATCTGTCCTTTACAGTGAAATATATCATACATGTACCATGTTGAATGCATAAACAAACTAAATATATGTATAACATTTTAATTTTAATCCAATCCTGACATTTGGTCATTTGAAGTATTGCTATTTGTAGATACCAGGGTTCAATGAGACATGTTTGGACTTAAATGCAGGAGCCAACTGTAGCAGGTTAACAGGCTATAAAGCAGTATATAGACTGTGCTTTGGAATGGTTGTGTTCAGCTTCTTCATGTGTATCATGACACTTTGTGTATCATCCAGTGCTCAGTGCAGAGGAGCGTGGCATAATGGGTAATACATTCTTATATAGTTTACTAGTTTTAAAACATATATTGTCAGACTGTTCATCATGTTCATTTATAAATTTCATTTTTTATACGCCCGTTTACGGGACGTATTATGGTATACCGTTGTCCGTCCGTCCGTCTGTCTGTCCGTCTGTCCGTCGTCAACATGTCGGACATTAACTCAAAATTGCTTAAACCAATTTGCATAAAACTTTGGTGAATTGTTTATATCTATTGACGTGAGCTCCCTTTCGTTTTTTATAAAATTTAGATTTTACGTTTCCGAGTTATGGGGTTTTATTCATTAAAAAAAGGGGGATTTTCCAGTTTTCGGACAATAAGTCAAGAATGCTTTCACCAACTTGCAAGAAATTGTGGTGAATTGTTTATATCTATTGACATGAGCTCCCTTTTGATTTTTATAAATTTTAGATTTTACGTTTCCGAGTTACGGGGTTTTATTCATAAAAAAAGGGGGGACTTTCCAGTTATCAGACAAAAACTCACAAATGCTTTCAGCAATTCTTATGAAACTTTGGTGAATTGTTTGTATGTATTGATGTAAGCTCCCTTTAGAATTTTATAAATTTTACATTTTACATTTCTGAGTTATGGGGTTTTATTCATTAAAAAGGGGTGATTTTCCAGTTTTCTGACAATAACTCAAAAATGCTGTCACCAATTCTCATGAAACTTTGGTGAATTGTTTATATCTATTGATGTAAGCTCCCTTTTTATTTTCATAAATTTCTAATATGACATTGAGAATTAATTATACTTTATTTGTTTATAGTCTGACAACAGATTTACTAAGTATTGCACAACAGCAAGAAATCTTTAATTGAACATAAATTCAATTCATATAACCAATTTCAAGTTCTTTGAATACATTTATTCAGACACCTATAATATGTCAAATATTTGATTACAATCCAAATTCAGACCTGAATCAAGCTTGAATATTATGTCCATTTTTGCCCCAACTGTTCAGGGTTGGACCTCTGCGGGCGTATCTAGCTGCGCTCAGCGAAGCAGTTTATTTATTCCCACGCAAGTATGTCCCGAAATTGGTTTCTGTTCTCTAACTTTAGTTTGCCTCAACCAAATGTTATGAAGCATATACGCAATGCTTATTATCACCAAACACAGATCAAGCTCAAATTGGGTGGCCTCATTTTCACTGTTTATTTCAGTTATGTCCCTTTATAAATGGATAAATTGCTGAATTCGCTGTTTCCGCACTCTAACTTTACTATACCTGCATCAAATGTTTTGAAACTTATGCACAATGCTTATTACCACCAAACACTTATCAAGATTGAATTTGGGTGGTGTCACTTTCACCGTTCTCGAGTTATGTCCTGTTATAAATGGAAAAATTGCTGAATTTGCCATATATTTACATGGAGGGGCATCTGTGTTCCATGAACACATTCTTCTTTTATTACTTATTTTTCAAATGTAAATTCATCAATAATCTGTAATTATGTATATTAACATTGATCAATAAAGGAAAATGTATGTTACGGCCCTTTGAATTCGAAAATTAAAAAGTATTTTAAGATGTTCACAAGACATTAGTTTGTCAGATATCAGCATTAATATTTTAAAATTTTGTCTTACATATTTGAGTTAGGGCATCAAATTTATTGCATTTGTTGCAATACATGTACTGCAAAAACTTCCAAAATAGCCCAACATTTTAGATCTTGTCATTAATATTTAGATATGAACCAAGACCTTACCAAAAAAAGTTATTTTATTACAATATGCTTTATGCATATGTTATACAAATATGTAATAGGGGATTTAATATCTTTTTGTGTGAGGCTTTTGCTTATAACTAATTTTACCAAATAATGTTGACATGAACAGTTAGGTTAAATTCATAAATTTGAACATCTTAGTGACATCCCAACTGAATTTTTGTACTGAAGTGTTCAAATTATATTATCCTACTTATTTATCAATAGGTTTTAAGTTTGAAGAGACTGAAAAATTTAGTATTTCAGGAACCAAAAAACGGCTCTTATTATACCTTCTCTTCTCATTTTAAAGGCATTTTTCTGAATTTTTTGCATAAAACAAACAGCTGTTTTTTTACATGAATTTGATATTAATATAGAAATAAGAAGATGTGGTATAATTGACAATGAGACAACTCTCCACCAGACACGAAATGACATAGAAGTTAACAACTATAGGTCACTGTTACTGTAATTGCCTTCAACAATGAGCAAAACCCATACCATTTTTGTCGAGCCTGCGACTTTTGTTGCAGAAAGCTCGACATAGTGATAGTGATCCGGAGGCGGCGGCGGCATTAGCTAACTTCTTAAAAGCTTAATATTTCAGAAGGTAGAATACCTGGATCCTTCATACTTTGTATATAGATGCCTTATGTTATTAAGTGTCCGTCTGTCATATGTCCATCGACCTTGACCTCATTTTCATGGTTCAGTGACTACTTGAAAAAAAAGTTAAGATTTTTAGTATTCTTAATTTCTCTATTATTATGAGTAATAGGATAACTATATTTGGTATGTGCGTACCTTGCAAGGTCTTCATGCCCGTCAGACAGTTTTCACTTGACCTCGACCTCATTTCATGGATCAGTGAACAAGGTTAAGTTTTGGTGGTCAAGTCCATATTTCAGATACTATAAGCAATAGGTCTACTATATTTGGTGTATGGAATGATTGTAAGGTGTACATGTCCAACTGGCAGGTGTCATCTGACCTTGACCTCATTTTCATGGTTCAGTGGTTATAGTTAAGTTTTTGTGTTTTGGTCTGTTTTTCTTGTACTGTATGCAATAGGTCTACTATGTTTGGTGTATGGAATGAGTGTAAGGTGTACATGTCTGTCTGGTAGGTATCATTTGACCTTGACCTCATTTTCATGGTTAATTGGTCAATGTTAAGTTTTTGTGTTTTGGTCTGTTTTTCAAGTACTGTAAGCAATAGGTCAACTATATTTGGTGTATGAAACGATTGTAGGGTGTACATGTCTGTCTGGCAGGTATCATCTGACCTTGACATCATTTGTATGGTTCAATGGTCAATGTTAAGTTTTTGTGTTTTTGTCTGTTTTATGAATACTAATAGCAATAGGTCAGCTATATTTGGTGTATGGAATAATTTTAACATGTTAAAGGTGCACATGTCTGTCTGGCAGTTATCATCTGACCTTGACCTCTTTCATGGTTCATTGGTCAATGTTAAATTTTTATGTTTTGGTCTGTTTTCAATTAGCATACGCAATAGGTCAACTATATTTGGTGTATAAAAAATTTGTAAGGTGTATATTTCTGACATGATTTATCTGACCTTGACCTCATTGTCATAGATCTTTAGAAATGTTAAGTTTCTGTAATGCTTTTAGTAAAACCTTTATCTTTAAGACTTTCAATATAGAATAAATGGTCCGTAAAGCAGGCGAGACATTTCAGTATGTTCACTCTTGTTCTAGACTTGGACAATTAATATTAGAGCTTGTCATATTGAATACATATTTGTCTATTGTCAAGAACCATGTTTTTTTCCTATGGAAATCTTTTTGGTTTGTTTGTGTTGTTGAGTTGCTGTCTCATTGTCATACCATAAAACTAAAATATTAAATAAAAATGTTTGAATTACAGATTTTGGTTTTGGAAGTTTTTACTGCTGCTAGGTTGTTGTGCTGGAGGATTTTTTGTGCCATCTTTATACAGTATATGTAAGTAACACAGCTGTAAACAAAGTCTCTTTTAATCCATCTTATGCTGTGCTTTATCAGCAGGTTTTTTTGGAATGAGAGTAAAACATACAAGTTGAAAGTTTGATGGAGATGGAGATTACTTTCTAGTATTTAAATAATTGGAAACTTGTCTAATGTATAATGCCTCATGATCATTTTCCTGAAAGAAATTTCTTTTTGCTGTCTATATATCATTTATGATTTTTTATGATCAGGAAAATCTTTATATTATGAAATAGGGAAGAGGAAGAAGTGGTATAGAAATATTTACTAGGTACCTTTCACCACTTTATAGAACATACACTACAGCTAGGGTGGATTTTTCTTTGTCCACCGGCCCACCATGGGAGTGGGCACCGGGTGGGCAAAATTTGTACCTTGTCCACTCTGCCCACCTGTAGGAGTGGGCATTCAATTTCTTTTGTTTCATCTAAAGACTTGCAAGTACAATCACTTGAAAAAAGCAGATAAGCATTTGTAATATTTTTACAAAAAAGAGATTATAGCTAGAGTGGGCACGGGTGGACTGCCCACGGTGGGCCGGTGGAAAAAGCAAAATCCACACGGGCTGTTGTGTACATCTAGTCATTGATAGTATGTTATGTTTATAAAATAAAGATAGAATTTAAGTAATACATAAAAATAGGATAACAGGAAGTACCAAAAATTCTGGACAAAGTACATGTAAAACAGACCCAACCAATTACTATCATCCTATTCCTTAAAAAGTAAACTTAGGCCAAAAATAACATTTTAATTGTTTGATGTTCACTACCTACCCACATAAAAAGACAAATGACAAATTTTACGACACAAATCATTTCCATTTTTTTAAAAGATTTTTTCCTGCTCTATCATCATTTTCTTGTCTAAAACATGTAACTCATGTTGTTGCCCTCCTGCCCTCCCCCCCCCCCCCCCCCCCCAAAAAAAAAAAATCCCTACCTACCTATTCAACCCTATAAGGCATGGGTAGGCAATATCAAACAAAAAATATTTTAAGGTTGGCCTTACAAACAAAGACATGGTCAAGAAAGTCTGTCTATATACAGGCACACACTGTGGTTGGATTAATAAAGTTTTACATGATTAAAACCTCCCCGTTGCCTATCCAGACAAAATGTTATAAAAGTAAACACAGGGTTCTGAATAAAATGTGGCTCACATGAATTGTTGATACTTTTTGACAAAGTTTGAGTAAATACATGTACCAGTATGTTGTTTACCTATTTAATTAGTGATTTACATTGATGTTTTCAACAGACTGGATGTATTTTGGTATGGTTGGAGGTTTCATCTTTATTTTACTACAGCTCATTCTCCTGGTTGACTTTTCACACTCCTGGAATGCTGCATGGTAAGTTTTGTAATTGCATATTTATGGAATGGCACAATGTAAATTTCACAAGTATTACAGGGTTCTACTTAAAAATTTTGAAGGCGAGTCCAGGGTAAGAGAAAGTTATTCTAGCTTTAATATGCATGTGCGATGGGGGAAGTTTTGGAAAAATAATTGGAATTTTGACTCAATATTATCTCTTTTTTTCAATAAACCATAAATTCTTTTGCGAGACAAAGGTATTACAATCCAGCATAAACTATTTGTTTGAAGTTTTATATTTCAGAAGGATGAATACCTGGATGCTTCCTACCTTGTGTGCAGATACCTTATGTTACGATTCGTTTCCGTCTGTCATATGTCCATTGTCCGGGATGTCATTTTCATGGTTCAATGGCTGCTTGAAAAAAAAATAAAGTTTTATTTGTTAAGTGAAATACTCACTTATTATGAGTAATATGATAGCTTTATTTGGTATATGGGTTCCTTGCAATGTCTACATGTCCATCAGGTAGGTTTCACCTTACCTCAACCTTATTCCATATACACTATATTTGGTGTATGGAATGATTGTAAGGTGTGCATGTCCAACTGACAGGTTTTATCAGACCTTGACCTCAATTTCATGGTTCATTGGACAATGTTTAGTTTTTGTCTCGCCTTGACAGAGTCAAAAAGCGAGACATAGGTATGCTGTTTCTGGCGGCGGCATCAACAATGTACCAGTATTAGTTTGTGATTAGGTCTAGTTTATGGTGAACCACAAGTGGTAGGTCAATGATATTTGGTATGCAGTTGTATTAGCATTGGCACATCTCATTTCCATGGAGATTATTTGGCCCTGTCCCCTCAGTCATGGTCTATTGACTTTGAAATTTTTGCTTAGTTTACATGTATTAGTTTGTGATTGGGTCAGTTTATGGGGAACCACTAGTGGTAGGTCAATGATATTTGGTATGCAGTTGTATAAGCATTGGCATATCTCATTTCCATGGAGATTATTTGGCTCCCCCTTTTAGTCATGGTCTATTGACTTTGAAAATTTTGCATAGTTTACATGTATTAGTTTGTGATTAGGTCAGTTCAAGGGGAATCATTAGTGGTAGGCCAATGTTAATTGGTATTCAGTTGTATAAACATTAGCACATCTCATTTCCATGGAGAAAATTTTCTCAGTCATGGTCTATTGACTTTGAAACTTTTGCTTAGTTTACATGTATTAGTTTGTGATTAGATCAGTTTTAAGATGAACTGCTAATGTTAAGTCAATGATATTTGCAATTGGTAAGCAAATTTATTGGCATTTGCAAGTATCGTTTCCATGGAGATTATATAGAGCCACCCCTTCATCATGGTTCATTGACTTTGAAACTTTTACATAGTTTACAAGTTAATGTTTGTGTTTAGGTTTGTGTAAAGGGAACGACTTATAATAAGTCAATGGTATTTGGTATGCAGTTGTATTAGCATTGGCACAATTCATTTCCATGGAGATTGTTTAGCCATGTACCTTCAGTCATGGTTCATCGACTTTGAATATTTCCATAACTTACATGTTAAAGTATTGCTATTTTAATTTCAACATTTGCATTATCAAAATTACAAAAAGGCGCAATATATCTCTGTGATAACAGTTTATTGTGCTTTGGTCTAATTCTCAGATACTGTAAGCAATAGGGACACTATATTTGGTGTATGGAATGATTGTCAGATGTACGTGTTTGTCTGGTAGGTTTCAGCTGACCTCCACCTCATTTTCATGGTTCATTGGACAATTTTTAGATTTTGTGGTTTGGTCCATAAAGTTTCTCAGTTATTTTAAGCAATAGGTCAATTATGTTTAGTGTATTGAAACAATTGTGAGGTGTACATGTCTGTCTGGCAGGGCTCATATGACCTTGACCTCATTTTCATGGTTCATTGGTCAATGATAAGTTTTTAAAGGCAGTGCTTTAATGCCTTTCTTGTTGCCGGGTTAATCCTTCCTTCCGCGATATCCAACTTATCTACGTGGGGGGTCATTAGACTCCAAGTAGATCCGGAAATGTTGAATTCTCTCCTCTTCTTATTGCGATATAAAATGTTTTTTGTTTCATTTCATTTACATTGGGAAATAGAGAAACGATCATTGTGTTTTGTTAGTTTTAAAAACTTTTGATATATTAGTATTTTGCATTATAAGCAGTCAACCGATTGACAAACTAGAATTATTTGAATTCCGTGTGGAAAGAGCTCGGGTTAATTTCGAGTGTTATCTGCAATCTAGATGTTTATAAATCATTTCAGTCGTTGATATAATAATTAAAGGTCGACTGAACATGAATTATATTATACAATTTAAAGCGCATTTCTGTTTATGCACGTGAACCCGTCTAACGTTATTTTCGCAGTTATATAAAGTAGCAAATTATCGTTCCTGAATAGGTGGCGCCGTGGTAGCGGATCCTGTTCCTCTTCTTCCGGTTTCTGCACTGTGCAACTATTTCAGTTATATTTTTAATTAACGATGCCAAGTACTTGTTGTTGTGTACCTGGATGTCATTTAAGAGGAGGACATGCATTTCCAAATGACTTAAAAAGAAGGAAAAAATGGACCAACGCCATGGCCCATACGCAGATTGGACGAGAACACGATGATATCGTGGAGTCCATCTCAATCAGCTGTTGTTTGCAAGGCACGTTTTACTGAAAAAGACTACGTGCAGGAAACTATTCATGGTAAAACTCTATTTTCTTTGTGAAATATATAGTTATATATGTAATCTCCATGCGAATAAACCAAAGTCTGTTTACAACCGCAATTATCGTTTTAGAATAAAAGGGGGTGGGTAATTCAAGACGTCATAATTTTTTGGATTACGATTCAATGTGATCTGTTTGAGATTTTTTGGTGATTGCTACAATTATAATGATTTCTTACAAGAGGTATATCATACTGAGAATTATTTTAGCAGTAATTATGCTAATGTAGTAATGACAGGAATGCATAAGCTATGCCTCATAGACTTTCTTGAAAAATATCAATGACAATGTTAACAGGAACAAAACAATGACATGCTCTCATCTATATTATAGTTATTTAGGTAGAAACAATGTACGTTTGTTGCATAAGTCTCTCATTGTTTGTCCTTTGGATTTACATAACATACATTGAATCAGGCAAACATAGTTTTATCCAGATTGTAATGAATAAATCTAGTTAATATTTCGCCAGGTAGTACAAAGTATACATTGCTAATGGAAGTTCATTTAATTATAAAAAATCTAATGTTTTATAACCTTTTTCAGGGCGCAAACCCACCATACAGAGACTTAAGTCTACTGCAATTCCCAGCCTATTTTCCTGGACCAAGCAAGAGACTGAATCGTCCGCAAAAAGAAAAATCAGGGCAGTTTCCTGTGAAAACAAAAGAACTAAACTTGATGAATATTGTAGTAGAAATCTAGAGGAAAGTTTTGATTGTAAAGTTGGTTTTCCTGAAGAAGTCATTCATACTGCAGAAAGGATTTATGACTGTCCACCACCAACTGCCGAGCTAATGTTGAGCTTCACAGATGGAATTACACAAACACCATCAATGCCTATGTTTTCAGCAGAGAATTTTGAAATGAAGACACGTGACACAGCCATGCATTTTTATACCGGTTTAGAGTTGTATACTAAATTTTTATTTGTTTTGACCACACTTGGTCCAGCAGCACATTGTTTGAGATACATATATTTTCAAATTGATAGGGTGTCAGTTGAAAATCAGTTTTTTTATGACTTTGATGAAATTGAGGCATCATACAACCAACTTTGAACTGTCTAGATTCTAGATTGAATCTAGTGTTAAGAATATTGTGTATACATGGATTGTTTTTATGTCTAAACAGTGGTGTGAGGCTAACACTTGGCCATCTAGTGGTTTAGTCAGGTATTTTTCACCATCCAACTTCAAATTAAAGTTTCCTACGACTTGGATTATTATTGACAGCACAGAATATCCCGTGATAAAACCTAAAGCTACTAGAGCTCAGGCAACCTTTTCATCAAATAAAAACAGAAACACTGAAAATTCTTGAATGTTCGACACCTGGTGGTTTAGTCAACTATGTCTCTATGTCACATAGAGCGAATTATTGGACTTGGCAAAACATACAAAATTCTAATAAATCCTATGAATGGAACTGAAACAAAACTTTCATCTGAAATAACATTTAGTTGTTTTATGTTGTGTAATTTTAGAACTTGTATTGTGCCAAAGGATGCATAAATAAAAGTGACGCAATGAATTTTGTTCTGATATATACATGTATATATTTACAATTACATGCACATGTAAATTGTAATGCATATAAAAATAAGGAGATGTGGTATGATATTCAGTGAGTTTATCAAACTAAAGTGCATAAGAAATGGGTTTAAGCAGTTACAGGTGTTACTGTCACCATACAATCTCCAACAATGAGAAAAACTCGTACCCTGTAAAAAATTTCAGAGATCTTACAACTAAGTTTTGTTGTCTCACCTTGACTTTGGTGAATTTTTTATATCTGTTGATGTAAATATAAAAAAGAAGATGTGGTATGATTGCCAATGAGACAACTCTCCACACATGCACAAGAGACCAAATGACACAGAAATTAACAGCTATAGGTCACAGTACGGCCTTCAACAATGAGCAAAGCCCATACCGCACAGTCAGCTATAAAAGGCCCAGAAATGACAATGTAAAACAATTCAAACAAGAAAACTAACGGCCTATTTTATGTAAAAAAATGAACAAATATAACAAATATGCAACACATAAACAAACGACAACCACTGAATTACACTTTTATAGGCTCCTGACTTGGGACAGGCACATACATGTACATACAGAATGTGGCGGGCTTAAACATGTTAGCGGGATCCCAACCCTCCCCCTAACCTGGGACAGTGGTGTAACAGTACAATATAAGAAAGAACTATAAAAATCAGTTGAAAGAGGCTAAACTTATCAGATGGATAAATACAAATACAAGTGGACGTGGTCGGGTAGTTGTACATCCAAACAACAAAAAGACACTAAGTACAAATCTGAGAGTACTCGCAGTTACTGAAAGCTACCGGTAGTTCAAAGCCACTAACAACTGATAAAAATATCTTGCATCTAAGACTAAATTATCAATCTGTAAGCTCCCTTTAGAATTTTATGAATTTTAGATTTTACATTTCTGAGTTATGGGGTTTTATTCATTAAAAAAGGGGGGATTTTCCAGTTTTTGGACAACAACTCAAAAATGCTTTAAGCAGTTCACATGAAACTTTGGTGAATTATTTATAGCTATTGATGTAATCTCCCTATTGATTTTCATAAATTTCAAATATGACATTGAGAAGAAATTGAACTTTATTTGTTTATAGTCTGGCAACAGATTTATTAAGTATTGCACAACAGCAAGAAATCTTTAATTGAATATAAATTCAATTCATATAACCGATTTCAAGTTCATTGACTACATTTATTCAGAAACTATAATATGTCAAATATTCAATTACAATCCAAATTCAGACCTGTATCAAGCTTGAATATTGTGTCCATTTTTGCCCCAGCTGTTCAGGGTAGTACCTCTGCGGGTGTATCCAGCTGCGCTCAGCGAATCAGTTTATTTCTTAATTAAGAACTCCTTTTTATACGACCGCAAAAAAATTTTGTGGTCGTATATTGGTATGACGTTGGCGTCGTCCGGCGTCGTCATCCGAAGACACATTAGTTTTCGCACTCTAACTTTAGTTTAAGTGAATGGATCTCAATGAAATTTTAAAATAAGGTTCAATACCACAAAAGGAAAGTGGGGATTGATTTTGGGGGTTATGGTACCAACAGTTAAGGAATTAGGGGCCAAAAATAGGTATTTTGTAACTTCCAGACATAACTTGTGTGTAAGTGTATGGATCTCACAAGGTTCAATATCACAAAGGGAATGCTGGGATTGATTTTTGGGGGTAATTGCCTCCAAATTTTAGGAATTAGGGGCCAAAAAGGGGCAAAAAACAAGCATTTTTCTAGTTTCATGACAATAACTTGTGTGCAAGTCTATGGATCTCTCTGACATTGTATCACAAGGTTCCATATCACAAAGGGAATGCTGGGATTGAATTTGGGGGTAATTGCCTCCAAATTTTAGGAATTAGGGGCCAAAAAGGGGCAAAAAACAAGCATTTTTCTAGTTTCATGGCAATAACTTGTGTGTAAGTGTATGGATCTTTATGAAATTGTACTACAAGGTTCCATATCACAAAGGGAAAGCTGGAATTGAGTTTGGGGGTAATTGCCCAAAAAGTTGAGGAATAAGGGGCCAAAAATAAGCATTTTTCTAGTTTCCAGACAATAACTTGTGTTCAAGTGTATGGATCTCTCTGAAATTCTACTGCAAGGTACCATACCACAAAGGGAATGCTGAGATTGATTTTGGGGGTAATTGCCTCCAAATTTTAGGAATTAGGGGGCAAAAAACAAGCATTTTTCTAGTTTCATGACAATAACTTGTGTGTAAGTCAATGGATCTCTCTGACATTGTATCACATGGTTCCATATCACAAAGGGAAAGCTGGGATTGATTTTGGGGGTAATTGCCTCCAAATTTTAGGAATTAGGGGCCAAAAAGGGGCAAAAAGAAGCATTTTTCTAGTTTCATGGCAATAACTTGTGTGTAAGTGTATGGATCTTAATGAAATTGTACTACAAGGTTCCATATCACAAAGGGAAAGCTGGGTTTGAGTTTGGGGGTAATTGCCCTAAACGTTTTGTACTACAAGGTTCCATATCACAAAGGGAAAGTTGGGTTTGAGTTTGGGGGTAATTGCCCTAAACGTTTAGGAATTTGGGACCAAAAAGGGGCCAAAAAACAAGCATTTTTCTAGTTTCCAGACAATAACATGTGTTCAAGTGTATGGATCTCTCTGAAATTGTACTGCAAGGTACCATACCACAAAGGGAAGGCTGGGATTGAGTTTTGGGGTGATGAATCATAAGGGGGTTCAAAAAATTTAGGGGGGATTCTTTTTCCTTTTTTTTCTTTAAAATTTTCCATTTTAAATTGGTTATTTCTGATTTATATATAAAAGCAAATAATAATGATATGGTTTGAATAGGTAAATTAAATTTTTTTAAGTATCTTAGACCACTTTCATTCTGTGTCAGAAACCTATGCTGTGTCAAATATTTAATTACAATCCAAATTCAGTGCTGAATCAAGCTTGAATGTTGTGTTCATACTTGCCCCAACTGTTCAGGGTTCGACCTCTGCGGTCGTATCAAGCTGCGCCGCAGCGGAGCATTTTATTTCATTCATAAATTACTTTATGCTTGGAAATATAATTTTGCTTGGAGTTGAAAGAGTTGACATGTTGCAATGTACATTTACTCTACATAGTTCTATGGTACCAAATCAAAAGTTTATATAAAGAAAGAAGTCAAAGGTTTCCCATCATAGTTTAGTTATATACATTTTTTTTGTACCTGAGGTCGTTGAATATAGATCATTATATAAATAAGGAGATGTGTTATGATTGCCAATGAAAAAACTAAGGATTTTCTTATCCAAGGAATAGACTTCCTTAGCCGTATTTGGCACAACTTTTTGGAATTTTGGGTCCTCAATGCTCTTCAACTTTGTACTTGTTTGGCTTTGTTACTATTTTGATCTGAACGTCACTGATGAGTCTTATGTAGACGAAACACACGTCTGGCGTATTAAATTATAATCCTGGTACCTTTGATAACTAATTTGACTATAAACATAGATAAAAAAGGTACAAACTGGACAAAATGCACTAGTTCATAAACAAGTGAGAACAATCGCCTTCATATAGTGCTCAGAATATGACATTCATAAAACTTATTCAATATCATTAGAGAACTCTAAATCTTAAATACTGAAAGCCACCTCTGATATGTACACTGTACTATGCAAGATAATGATATAACTGGACTTAAAATACACACAACCTGTAATTAACTGCCTTTACAGCGCTTTCGTGCTTTGATTGTAATTTTGTCAGTTTATCAGATACTATAAGCAATAGGTCAACTACTTTTGGTGTATGGAATGATTGTAAGGTGTACATGTCTATCTGGCATGGTTCATCTGATGGTGACCTCATTTTCATGATTCATTGGTCATTGTTAAGATTTTGTGGTTTGATCTGTTTCTCGGGTACTACCGGTATTAGCAATAGGACCACTATATTTGGTGTATGGAATGATTGTAAGGAGTACATGTCTGTCTGGCATGGTTCATCTGACCATGACCTCATTTTCATAGAACATTGATAATGTTTAGTTTATGTGATACTTGTAGTAAAACCTTCATAATTACAGACTTTCAACAAGAATTCAATGATAAGTAAAGCAGGCAAGACATTTCAGCATGTGCACTCTTGTGGGAAATAATTGTCATTAAATAGATTGATTTCCCTCGGAATTTGGAATAAAACATTTACAGTCTTTTGTTTCTGTAAATATGTGAATTAATTGGCTTTTCAAAAACCGATATTCACTTCAGTCGTTGGGCTCATGGAATCAAATTTATCTCATCAAAAGACAGTAATTGTATAATATCTTTGTATATATACACCAGCAGTGACGAAATATCAAAATTCATCTGATAAAAATACACTAGCTATACCAACCAAAATTCAGGATCCTTTAAGGGAACAACCATTTAACTTCAAGGGGGGGAGGGTTTTGGTTTTTTCCTTAAAAAAAATATTCTGATCCCCAATTTGATGAAAAAAAATGTTGTGGTCAACTAGATGACACAAAAAAAATATTCTGGATCCAGATTTTCCCCATACCTTAAAGTGTTAATTTAAAAAAAAAAAATGATTTGATTGATAGTGTCGAACAACTAAAAAAAATGTTCGTGCTTTGCGCAAAAAAAAATTTCTGACTCAGAAAAAAACCCATAATCCCCTCCCCCTTGGAGTTAAATGGTTGCTCTTTAACATCATTATATAAAGTGTAAACAATATCCAACAAAATTATATATGAAGAATTGAAACAGACTTCAATAAACAAGTTTAATACCTATCACACTGACAAATGATTTTTACTTTGAAGGACTGGTCTAAAGAAAAATGAAAAAAGTTGTGTTGGTTATTGTGGTAAGTCAATTAATACTTCCAAGAATTTGTAATTATAATTATATAACACTTGCTTAAATATTTATGAATATTTCTGTATCATATTTTATTAATTATTCCCCACATTACAAAGAAGCTTGAGTATTTAGCTGTTGAGTCGGAGCTGTTAACCAGTCCATCCATTAGTCTGTTGATTGGTCATCTTGGTTTTGGGATAATGAATGTAATAGTTACTTTAACGGACCAAAATTAGTGCAGGAAATTAGTCTCTGGATTATAACTCTATAGTCTTTACTATTTAAACCGAACTTAGATATATTATCATATATAATGAGTGAAAGATCCCTATGGATTCTAAGGAGATTATGTCAAGGTCATAGTTACATGACACAAGAAGTATTTTTTCAACATATCAACAAAACAGTTAAGATCATATATATTTTCATTTACCATGCTAATACCTTTTCATAACTTGATGGCATTTGTTGTGCCTGCCCTTTACCAGATTCAAGATCAACTTCAGTAGATAAAAGGGAGACAATCCACTAAAATATTTCCCCATAGTTAATTCTGTCAATACTTTTTAATACTTTCTTTTCTTGCTGTTTAACAAAATTTACCTGACTAGAAATCATTTGAATGAAAATTTCTATTTGTATGTTGTATGCTATCTCTACTATGTTTAATTAATTCAATTACAGGTACAATGATCTGTGCTGGTATGTTGTATGCTATCTCTACTATGTTTAATTAATTCAATTACAGGTACAATGATCTGTGCTGGTATGTTGTATGCTATCTCTACTATGTCTAATTCATTCAATTACAGGTACTATTATCAGTGCTGGCATGTTGTATGCTATCTCTACTATGTCTAATTCATTCAATTACAGGTACTATGATCTGTGCTGGCATGTTGTATGCTTTCTGTGTCTTTGGAACTATCATGCTGTTTTTTAACTACACCAGTATGAATGGATGTACTCACAATAAAGTATTTATTGGAGTGAATGTTGGACTCTGTATTCTGTTATCTTTTGTTACTATGTTACCAGTGGCAACCAAATGTAAGACAATATAAATGTTTAAATTCATTTCCCTCCATCAACAATTCCTGTCAGTATTAGAGCACATTATTTTTTTTTGGGGGGGGGGGGGGGGGGGGGGCTGAAATCACATTTGTGTTAAAAAAATCACTTTTTGGATACAAACTTCTTTTTTTATTTTTTATTTTTATTTTTTTACTATTTCTAACATCTGACCTGTTTCTAGTTGAAAACTCTATGTTTAACACAGTGTGATACCATAACATGTCATCATATTAAAACAGGGTTGTTTGTACATGTAAACATTACAAGAAAATATGGATACAGCGTTATGCAAGACACATTCATTCTCCTGTAGAAGTGTAATATTTTATGCATAATTTATTGCCATATTATATATCTGTAAGCTCTTGTCAAAATTTGATGACAAATTGAAAGAGAGTTGATGCACCTTTGAATAAAGCCATTTCCCCCCTTTCATCCCTTATGATGTGGAAACTATAATGTGGAAACAGATATGAGCTTCCAGAAATTTTCTTGATATATCTCTTCCAAGATTTTTCATAAGGAATTCAAAGAAAAACATTAAAACAGACAAGAGCTTTTTGTCAGATATTTGGAATCCTCTAGTTTTATCTATGTAGTGCCAATAAAAATTCTGCCCACTAAAATCTCCTTTTCTTTTCATAATTTTACTACATATAGTTTAAAAACCATTTTTGAAAATCTTATTAAATCCTTGTTATTTTTCATAGTTTTTGAGAGGAAAAAAGTGCCTATGTTAAATGTATGAAAAATTTAGAGAGAATCATATCCCGCCAAATTGTCAATGGCTTATATCACAAAAATAAGGACATGAAACCATTCATTTTATTCTGCTTTTTTAGTTCTGTTATTTATATACTATCAATTTATAACAGTCTTTTGGGAACCGTGTTATTTTGAAACAAAGCAGCGAACATCCTTAAAGAATCCCCTTAGATTTGAGGAAAGCAAAACAAGAACGGGTTGGGACAACCTCCCCAAAATCAATATCAACCATCTGTTTGTGCTAAAGAGTATTCTATGAACATTTTATTGGTATTAGTGTCAATACCACGATAAGATTAGGGCAGAATTGTGCAGTTGTAAAAAAAAATTAAGCAACAAAAAAGAATAATTAGAGATATATTATCCGAAAATTGTAAATTGATATTGTAGAATGTTTTAGAAAGTGATGTATTGTTCAGGATATTTTCAGGTAAATTTTCTGAAATAGAACTGCATTATTTTATTTGTAGACAATAAAAACAACAGTCTTCTACAAGCATCTGTCATAAGTACATATGTGATGTATTTGACCTGGTCAGCACTGTCTAGTGAACCTCCTGAAGAGAGTAAGTACATATTAATACAGAAACCAGGCTCCATGTATATACATTATTGTGTAACTTTTTACAGCCACTTTATTAAGTGGGAGCCAAAAATATGCAAGAAATGTTCAATAGCAGCTAAAGGATAAATTTTTCACACATGATGATAATCATGCCAAGTGAGTATACCGGTAACTATAAAGCCAGATCCATTTTCTTTGTCAGCTCATGTAGACCTCAGAGCAGTGATGAAGTTTTGTCATTTGTCATTTGGTGTAATATTTTTAAAAACAATCTCCTCTGAAACTGCTGAACCCATTCAAACCAAACTTTTAATACATGGTTGATCTTGAGGGTGTCTAGATTATAGTTTGTGAATTATTTTAGGTCACTCAACCAATAAGAGATCATAAGAATGCCACAAAAATCTTCTCTGAAACTTACTTGGCCAGTTGACACTCAACTTGGCCACAATCATCCTTGTGGTATGTAAATGTCCTATGATTCTGCCTGCCATTCAACATGGCCACCAACGCTAAAATGCAAAAAAAAGATAAAAATGTAAAAAGAAGCTGTCTAATATCTTGAACCTCTTCGGTGGTCTCGTGGTAGCATGTTTACCTCAAGTGCTAGAGGTTATGAGTTCAAACCCTGGACAGGTCACACCAAAGACTTTTAAATTGTTATTTGCTGCTTCTCTGTTAATTATGTGACATTGAGGAGTAAGAGCAAAGACTGGTCAGCTCAGAGTACGAATAATGTGTCCCGATAGGATGACATGTCTTCCTGCGAATTTTTACCTCTTGGACTATCAAGTTAAAAATCTGGCTAAGAGTGCTGGTCTAGTACAAAGCAAGGTCAGAGAAACAATTTCATTTTAATTGTTAGAGTGTGGTACAAGCACTAGAGGTTGCTCAACATCATGGACTCCCTTGTAACTTTTAAATAATGCATAGTCAATATCAATTATCATGGACTCCCTTGTAACTTAATAATTCATAATCAATATCATGGACTCCCTTGTAACTTAATAATGCATAGTCAATATCATAGACCCTTGTAACTTAATAATGAATAGTCAATATCATGGACTCCCTTGTAACTTAATAATGCATAGTCAATATCATGGACTCCCTTGTAACTTAATAATGCATAGTCAATATAATGGACTCCCTGGTAACTTATAATGCATAGTCAATATCATGGACTCCCTTGTAATTTAATAATGAATAGTCAATATCATGGACTCCCTTGTAACTTAATAATGCATAGTCAATATTATAGACCCTTGTAACTTAATAATGAATAGTCAATATAATGGACTCCCTGGTAACTTATAATGCATAGTCAATATCATGGACTCCCTTTTAACTTATTAATACAAAGTCAATATCAAGGACTCCCTGGAATCTTAATAATGAATAGTCAATATAATGGACTCCCTTGAACCTTAAAATGCATAGTCAATATAATGGACACCCTTGTAACTTAAAATGCATAGTCAATACCATAGACCTTTGTAACTTAAAATGCAAAGTCAATATCATAGACCTTTGTAACTTATTAATGCATAGTCAATATCATGGACTCTCTGGAAACTTAATAATGAATAGTCAATATATTGGACTCCCTGGTAACTTTATAATGCATAGTCAATATCATGGATTCCCTTGTAACTTATAATGCATAGTCAATATCATGGACTCCCTGGCCTATTATCTTTAAAAACTATAATAGTTCAATGGAAACTTTAAACAGCAAAAATGAGAAGCATTTTTTTTTGTCAGGATTTTTATGTTGATTGCATATTTCTACCTGATGAGCAATTTCCTAGAGATTCTAGTTTAATCTGCATATGTAAGCGCTTTTTCATTCCACTGTGTGTTTATTCCTGATAATTTACAAGAGACTATTGAATGTAAATAGTGTGAAAACTGTTGTTTATGTTTATGGTAGACTGGTATATTGGTTACATAAATTGATGGGTTAAAATGTGAATCATTTTCAAGGAACCAGTTTAATTCATCTGAATCAATCCAGCAATTTTGTTAGTGGATATAAAACACTAGGAATTTTTATCCTTTAGATAAAGTACACTGGCTGAATCAAACATTCCTTGGTTAAAAAACACTAGTTTTTTGGGTCCATTTTTTACATAAATCACCTTTGCAAGTTTAAGTTACATCAAATACCCCTAACAAATACCAAGTCCCATTTTTTATATATTTTTCCCCTTCAAGAAAACCCTTTTCAGAATCTTATGACGAGTATTGGATATTTTACACTAGCCCCGAATTAAAAAACCTAGTGCATTTTTGTTGGTGGATATAAAACACTAGGAATTTTCATCCTTCGGATCAAGTACACTGGCAGAATCAAACAGCTGTTATACATAAACATAGTGATGTGTACATTGTTAAATGTTATTGATATCAGTTTTAATTTAGGTAATGACAATATACATCTGTCTCAGGTAATTACACTGTATATTTAACAGTAGTGTGAGTTTGACTTCAATCTTGTTTGACTACTTTAGGATTGCTAGTTTTCCTGTCAAAGATCTGTGTTCTCTCTCGGTACTTCGGCTCCCTCTACATATAAAAACTGGCTGCCGTGATGTAGCTAATTGTACTGAAAGTGGCATTAAACACCAGAGTCAACCAATCAATATAATGTAATCAATCGATCTATTATAGTTACCATGATATTAGAAACAGTCAGGACTAGAGTATTAGAATCTATGCGACAAATAGATCCATCAAACACTGGTTCTGCACCTTCGGATAACGAACTTCTCAGGAAGATGGACCATGCTTCTGGACCACAAGACAGTTTTCATGTTATGACTAATACTACAAAGATAATGTGTCGGCCTAAACCATCATTTGCCTATAGTGAAATGGTATCAGCCTATGCTGGACTAGTGATTACATTTATCATGGCGGTGTATGCAAGGTAATTGTTAAAACAATGTTGTTCAATGATTCATTAAAACTACTAATTTGTTGTTATTCACTATGTAGATTTAATATTACACATCATTTTATATATCAGTCTGATGTATCCATAAACCCCTTATTAATCCAATGTTTATGCCTTTTATCAAGACTTATTTTCAAAATTATGTGTTATATCAAAATTTTAAATGAATATATTGCATTTAATTTGAAACTTAAATTTTGCTGAATGTAAATGTTTTGACTGGAATGTGCTGACAAACTATCTGATTTAACAACAGCTACTGTGCTTATAAAATTCCTTGTCTTTTGGGTTCAGTTCATAGCATTCTTCTTGTCTCCTGTCTTACATCATAGTATAACCTTTATTATCTGTTGTTTTATCTCTTCTTAACACAGCAGGGCTTCCAAAATTATTTTTTGCCAGCCGGACATTTTATATATTATCCCGATTTTAATCCCTTAAGACAAACTTTCTTTGATTCAAATTCGAAGTTCTGACGTAAACTGTTAAATTGGCAGTGCATCATTCGAAGTGTGCAACATCAGCGTACTTATATCTGCTTAGACTCTTTATTTGTGCAAAATAACGTTGTCAAAAACTTTACTTTGGTTTTTAAATCTAAACTGGATGCTATCTTGACAATGGTAAAACATGGACCAGAGACAGATACGTAAATTCCGTGTACGTTTGCAAAGCATGAATGAGTGTAAGTAGCTCTTACGAAAATATTCGAAATAAACGTGAGATAAAGGTATCAATGACAATTTAAGCATTTTTTTAAGAAATTAGGATGCATAATTAAATTTCACACCTGCGCACATGTGTATCAGTTCAAACAGAGCCATGTCTCTGGTTCAAACAACGTGTCGGTTATGACGATTTTTCATTTTCACCTTTTTAATTTTTCATCAAATCATATTTGTAAACGTATTTCTGATAATTTAAATCTTTTTAACTAAATTGATTAGATGCAAACCGCTGAAATGTAAGAAAATAACTGAATAGACCGATCAATGTCTGGCTCAAAATAGTTTACCTGTCACCTGAACAGGTAAATTTCAGCTGTTCGACAACTAATTAGCCTTGATTAAAATGAGAAGGTATTAAAGTAGGGGTTATTTTGATAGTACTTAATGATCATGTCACTTTTATGACCGGAAATGTGTGGCTGTTAAAGGCAAAAGGTTTGGTCAAAAAAATCGCGAATTATGTTAAAATGACCGTCTCTTAAGCCTTGAAAACTAAAAAGTAGATGTCCGTTTCATGCTTTTCCCAGCCGGACTTTTACCGGACATTATACAAATGTCCGGAATATATGACCGTTTTGGAAGCCTTGTAACACAGTTGAGAAAGTTATTCAAACTTTGACATGTTGATAAAGAGTGAAGATCTTTTAGCATGAAATATATGTACATTGAAAATATGAATGGGCTAAAGTTATAAGAAATAAACTAGAAAACAGGCAATACAAGAGATCAATTTTCATCTTGTTAGCCACTCCAGGGTCTAAATTACACCATTTCTTATAGCCAATGAAATGTCACAATAGGAAACGGACACTAAACAGACCCATTATATGGAGATAGAGAGAGTCACAAACTAAACACTTTTTATAACATTTTGAACATAAAACATGCTCAGCCTCAAGTATATATGTATCAATAACAAATGTGATACTTTTTGTCGAGCCTGCGACTTTTGTCGCAGAAAGCTCGACATAGGGATAGCGATCCGGCGGCGGCGGCGGCGGCGGCTACGGCGGCGGCGGCGGCGGCGTTAGCTAACTTCTTAAAAGCTTTATATTTTAGAAGATGGAAGACCTGGATGCTTCATACTTTGTATATGGATGCCTCATGTTACGAAGTTTCCGTCAGTCACATGTCCAATGTCCTTGACCTCATTTTCATGGTTCAGTGACTACTTGAAAAAAAAGTTCAGATTTTTTGTAATGTTAAATTCTCTCTTATTATAAGTAATAGGATAACTATATTTGGTATGTGCGTACCTTGCAAGGTCCTCATGCCCGTCAGACAATTTTCACTTGACCTCGACCTCATTTCATGGATCAGTGAACAAGGTTAAGTTTTCGTGGTCAAGTCCATATCTCAGATACTATAAGCAATAGGTCTAGTATATTCGGTGTATGGAAGGACTGTAAGGTGTACATGTCCAACTGGCAGGTGTCATCTGACCTTGACCTCATTTTCATGGTTCAGTGGTTATAGTTAAGTTTTTGTGTTTTGGTCTGTTTTTCTTATACTGTATGCAATAGGTCTACTATATTTGGTGTATGGAATGATTGTAAGGTGTACATGTCTAGCTGGCAGGTGTCATCTGACCTTGACCTCATTTTCATGGTTCAGTGGTCAAAGTTAAGTTTTTGAGTTTTGGTCTTTTTTTCTAATACTATATGCAATAGTTCAACTATATTTGGTGTATGGAAATATTTTATGATCTATATGTCAGTCACGCAGGTTTTATTTGACCTTGACCTCATTTTCAAGGTTCATTGCTCAGTGTTAAGTTTTTGTGTTTTCGTCTGTTTTTCTTAAACTATAAGCAATAGGTCAACTATATTTGTTGTATGGAAGAATTGTTAGCTGTACATGCCTGCCTAGCATGGTTCATCTGACCTTGACCTCATTTTCATGGTTCATTGGTCAATGTTTAGTTTACTTGGTTAATGTTAAGTTTATGTGACAGTTGTAATAAAGCTTTATATTTAGGACTATCAACATAATATCAATGATTAGTAAAGAAGGCGAGACATTTCAGCGTGTGCACTCTTGTCTTATCTTGTTGTTTAAATTACAGTTTAACATCTTCAAGAGAGTCCCACAAATTTGGGATCAGAAGGGGATCAAGAAACAATATACTGGAACCAAGACATGAAAATTGTAGTTGTTGTCCAGTCAGTCAAAGTAAGTTAATCAACTTAACAAAACAAGAGGCCTGTAGTTGTTGTCCAGTCAGTCAAAGTAAGTTAATCAACTAAACAAAACAAGAGGCCTGTAGTTGTTGTCCAGTCAGTCAAAGTAAGTAAATCAACTTAACAAAACAAGAGGCCTGTAGTTGATGTCTAGTCAGTCAAAGTAAATTAATCACCTTAACAAAACAAGAGGCCTGTGATTGTTGTCCAGTTTGACTGTCAGTCAAGTAAGTAAGTTAACTTAACAAAACAAGAGGCCTGTAGTTGTTGTCCAGTAAGTCAAAGTAAGTAAATCAACTTAAAAAAAACAAGAGGCCTGTAGTTGTTGTTTTGTTATTCTTACACATAATGACCAATATAAAATTTGCATCATGTTTTTCGAGGCAACTACAAATAAGAGCTTTCTGAAATGAGTTATCAGACTGCATGAGAACCTGTGGTATAAGAGCTCCCAGTCTTTTGGGTTTAGTTCATAGAGTTGTTGTTTTGGTTTCCTGTGTTTTACGTCATTTTCTTGTATAATCCTCAACTAAACAAAAAAGAGGCTAGTAAAAAAATATTAGGCCTGAATTTGTTTTCTTGTTAGTCAAAGTAACTTTTACAAGAAAGAGTGGTCTGCAGTTGTTGTTTTGTTAGTCAATATAAAAATAAGGAAATGTTGTTTGATTGCCAATGAGACAACTTTCCACCCAAGTCCAAAAGACATGAATGTTAGCTACTATAGGTCATTATATGACCCATACCTTATAGTCAGCTATAAAAAGCCCAGACTTACAACTATGGGAAACAATTCAGTCAAGAAAACCAGCGGCTTTATAATTTATGACAAAGCAATTTACGAAAAACAAATATGAGATAGCAACCAACAACAAAACTGAATTACAGGCTCCAAAGTAACTTTTATAAAATCAAAACGCTTGTAGTCATTGTGTAGTGAGGTAAAGTAGCTTTTGCAAAAACAAAAGGCTTGTAGCAATGGTCCAGTTGGTCAGAGTAACTTTTACAAAAACAAGTGACATTTAGCTAGTGTCGAGTTAGTCAAAGTAACTTTTACAAAAACAAGTGAATTGTAGTTAGTGTCAAGTTAGTCAAAGTACACTACAAAAATAAAAGGCTTGTAGCAATGGTCCAGTTGGTCAAAGTAACTTTTACAAAAACAAGTGACTTGTAGCTAGTGTCGAGTTAGTCAAAGTAACTTTTACAAAAACAAGTGACTTGTAGCTAGTGTCAAGTTGGTCAAAGTAACTTTTACAAAAACAAGTGACTTGTAGCTAGTGTCGAGTTAGTCAAAGTAACTTTTACAAAAACAAGTGACTTGTAGCTAGTGTCGAGTTAGTCAAAGTAACTTTTACAAAAACAAGTGACTTGTAGCTAGTGTCGAGTTTGTCAAAGTAACTTTTACAAAAACAAGTGACTTGTAGCTAGTGTCGAGTAAGTCAAAGTAACTTTTACAAAAACAAGTGACTTGCTGTTCCTTGTCTTAAAGTCACAGTGAGCCTTCAACATGGAGTGAAAACCCTCACCTCATTGTAAGTTCAAGACAGCCCCTACTACCAGTTTGATAATATACTGTCATAAATCTCTTTACTATCTCACAGTAAAATACAGAAACAATACAAAACTTAGACAACCAGGGGCACATACAAAAGATAATCGTAAAAAAAAATGCCATAATTGTAAAAATTTTAGAGCAAAAATTTGTAGCACAGGGAAAATTTTTTAAACCTCCACACAGCACAAGACAAAAAGTCTGTTTATATAATGCAAAAGCAAAATCACTACATGCATATCAAACAACAAAATACTAAGGAACAGTCCTTTTATTGCTGTTCTTCATCTAAAAGTCATTAAGGCCTTTAACATAGAGCAAAAACTCTCAACTCACTGCAAGTTCTAAGTCAGCCACTAGCACTGGTTTGAGCAGAATTTTTTGCTTGATGTCAATCATGCTTCATCAGTGAGTTCCGGGTAATATTGACTAATGATACATTATATTTGCAAAAGAAATCTAACAAATAATGTCATAAATTACCAGACAATCACTGTAAAATTCAGAAATAAGACAAAGATTAATACAATAATGGGACACATCATGGTATATGTTAGATAACTGGGCTAGGGATTACATAATAGGAATAGAACTGCACAACATTCTCAATAAACAAACTGAACAAAAAAAGAGAATAAATTATCATAGATAGCCATATGTACAGTTATATAATTCATTACTTTTGTTGGTTAAACGTGAATTAAGAGCTTAATCTAATTTCTTTATGATTATGACTGCTGTTATTTTTAAGGACACAACCCAACTGAGAAAGGGGGCCAACCTGTTAGCTATAATGAAAACAATGGTACATCCTACAACTACGCATTCTTCCACTTAGTGTTCTGTTTAGCTAGCCTTTATGTCATGATGCAGCTCACAAACTGGTACAGGTCAGTAAATATTTACAGTATAATTTTACTATATATATTTGCTTACATCGACATCATTTGGACTCTAGTGGATAATTTTCTCTTTGGCAATATATACAACATCTCTTTATGATAACTGTATCATTTGATCATCATTATTATAAATGATTGATTGTTCAAAGACACTACATATCTTGTTAAAAAGCATTGAAATTTGTTACAGCTAGCAATTCAGTAAATTAATCAAAAGTTTGCATTTTGTTAATCAGGAAATTTTTTCACATAGGTAATATGTGTAAATTCAAAAATGAAATATATATATATATCACTTTGTAGCATCACCACTGGATATAGGTACCCCAAAACAATGATAGCAAAAAGTATCTACTCTATGCTCCATACAGTAAAAAACTATTCGCCGTACAATTTTTTCGCTTTGTTTACATGAATTTCTCCATGAAAACAATAGTTATGTTGAAAAATAGTGTTGTTCAATCTTGAATGTGATATAAATTTGTTATATGCAAACGTCAAATGAATAGTTGAAGGATAAATGTGTTTTAACAAGTTTGAACTTGTCACATGCTTCTGTGAACAGGTACCACCCGGTCAGATTCTGATGATTTGAAGAGAGAGAAAGCCAATTAAGGATCATAATCAGGCCTAAATAGTAGCTACATTATTAGGAATCACAAAACTTTACTTGTCAGCACAACGTAGAATATAGTGAAAATAAGAAGAATTTGACCTTACCTGACTTTTCATTTGTTTTTTCCACCGCTCTCAGGGGTACCTATAACCGGTGTTGATGTTACACAGTATATAAATATAAATTTATATGACTTAAAAAGAGGGTGAAAAATTCTTTCATTCAACTATAGTACATTTTACATAATGTTTTTTCAGGCCTGCTGAATCTGACATAAATAAGTTTGGCCTAAATTGGTCAGCAGTATGGGTAAAGATGGGATCAAGTTGGACATGTGTTATTGTATACCTGTGGGTATTGTTTTGTCGTAGGTGTTGTCCATGTTGTAGAGATCTATCATTTCCCAGGGATGAAGATCCGGAGATCGAGGTAGGAGAGTCAGCAAGTCTCAACCAAACTACTGAGGCAATCACGTCCAGAGAATCAGTTCTTTGAATTTAGTTATTTTCTAATTATTTGTTACGTCTCAGAAATATAATTATATATTTTTCTTATTAGTACTTTTTTCATTTTATATAGTGTTATTGTTTTTGTATACTTCATGTTTTTACCATGTTTATAATTGTTGTTTTTGTATCTTTTTTTGGAAAGAAAATTTAGTAGCACTAGTTAATTTATTAAAACTTGATTATCATTCAATAGGGTATAGGTATGTCCTGATACCAGCTGACAATTCCTGAATCGTTTGTCAAATAAATCAACAATGTTCTTTTTCTCTTTTGGCAAACGTATATTAAATATGATCTGTTTGTTGAAGGCCAAATCCCCCAATGGAAAAATGAAATAACTACACAATCTATGTTTGTATATTTTTCATGTAAACCTTTCTCAGGCTAACCTATTTAAGATGGTTGAGGTCAAAACAGAATTAATTATGCAGACAAATCAGGTTTAAATCATAATATTTTATATTTTATGAAATATATATATATATAATCAATTTTTATGTATGTTTTTATCTTAAACTTACAATAAACCATGGAGGTATATAAATATTGTCTTTATGATTGTATTATTTATGTTGTATGTACAATCCCTTTATTAGTATTGAACAAAACCCCAATAGAAATGCAAATCTTTTTGCCACAAATAAGTTTTAGTACTTTTTTGTTTTTATCAGTTGTATTGTTTAATTTCAAAAGGTACAAAGAATTTTTTTATGAAATTAATCTGAAATTTACATTTTTTCCACATGAAAATTAACTATATAATTTATAAAAGAATTGTTTTCACATGGGTGTTATTTAAAATTTACAGGAAATTTTATTTAGTAATTTCACCTTAATTGTTTAACTAACACTAAAATTCATGTTGTATTTTGATATAAACATGCATAATATTTAATATAAAAAGTGTCCTTTTGTTGTGAAATTTTTCTGTGTTTTTAACATAAAGTTCTCTCTTTGAATAAATTTTAATTGATATAGTAATTCGGTTTGAATGAAATGTATATAAAGAGAAATTTCCTCAAAATAAGTGCCATACTAATTGGTTTATATTTTTCTAGGCTGGAGGCAACCACATGTTAATTTGTTTCAATATTTTTATCATGTACAATGTAAAACATTTTTATAAAACCTTTTTCTGTGAATAGAATGTTTCTTTATTTTCCATCCAAGAAAGAATTTCATGAATTATATAAAATAAAAGGGCATTGTAAATCCAGAAGTAAATACAATGTTTTTATTGAAGTGAAAAATGCAACAGGATGAATGTTTAAAACATTTAAACTCAAATTGTAATTTTGTTTTTGTAATAGTCTACTACAACATCTGGAGGAACCACATTTACTTATCTTGCATTCTCATCATTATATATAAATGAAGGTTGATAATAATTCAATGCCAAATGCAATAGGTATTTCTAGGTAAATGTCAGCTAACTACCCCAAATGATTCTTTGATTATTTGATAGAAAACGTTACAGTACTTGCACAGAGTACCCAATTTGCACCCATTTTGCATAAAAAGCGACAGATATCTTATAGGATTTCTTAGACGCTAAACAATTCATCTTTTTATCATTTATTATTATGCATGTGTTTCAACAAAGTTAAATATTCTAAAAACTGCTCAAAACAGTCATATTATATATCAACAGATGAAGTCTCTCGTGAAAATAGTAAAATTTACGAAAACAATAAATGCAACGTCTACAAAAAGTCAGCTTTTAAAATTGAGAGATTAAAATGTGTCGCAGAAATCCATTTCATACAAAATGCATAATTGGCATGGACTATTATCAAATTGTTAACAAAATTTGTAGAAATAAAACAAAACATCAGTTGTTAGGTTGTTAGATTTTTATGGATGTGTAGTTGAGCATGGGTACAATTTAGGTACATAATCTTGGATCATTTGGAGGTTGGTTCAAATCAATTGTATATGATTCAGTATGGATTCAAATCAAGTTTGTGGACCTATATAGTAGATAAATGATGGTGAAAAACCTTTCAAAATAGGTGCAATTTAGGTACCGTCACATTACACTTACAGTGTTTATGCCATACCTCTGAAAATGTGTCATTGGGCATTACAACATGATAGTGGTACTTAACAAATCTTGAACTTTATCATATTTTTGTTTTTATTATAATGCAGTCAGTACTAAACAAAATGTTTGTTAAATGTTTTGTACTAACTGATTCCAGTACATTTAATGATGGTAAATTTCAAGATTAATAGACAAACATCTAATTGCCAGTAATATTAAGTTTTAGTGTATTATATGCATAAATGTTTATGTATTTTATATCCTCTGTTTTATCTGTAGTCATTCCTTGGTAAAATATTCAGTATTCTGTTTATTTATTTATGATATTTATATTTAATTTGTTTTATCATAATATTACAGCCATATTGTTTAATAATTTTTTATAGAAGTTTTTTTAATGTTTTTTTAATATGGTGTTTGGTATTATTATGAAGTTGCTCAAACTTTCTATGTGTTAGAGGTTTCACAACGAGTGAGAATTGGATATCTCTTGATATCAACTCAAGCCATTTAATTTCAATGTAATAATAAACGACCCTTTGGGGAGTTGATATATTTATTGAAGTTAAAAAACAAGGGTTGATATCAAGCCATATCCAATTCTCACGAGTTCCTATTTCCCTTATGGTAAAAATTCTCTTTGTTCTGGTGAAAGGTTTTTGATTGCACATGCTTCTCTTCAAATGTTAGTTTGCTTATGGTATTGAGAATATTTTGTTCTTGAACGAGACTATTGTTAACATCAGAAGTTTCCAAGCATTTTGGACGTTTCATAATGGAACTAAATTTGAAGAAAAAAATACTTTCAGAAGAAACATGCGAGTGTTTTGTATATTATTGAAGAAATCACTAATCTCCATTGACAATGGGGAGATGTAACCTTTGAAAGTCATCATTTACCTTACAAATAGCCAATGAAAATGTTTCAATTTTGTAACATTTAACAGAATAAATGAATATTTCTTATCACTTATTCATATCACACTCTTTTCACTGTGATGAGAGAAATATCATTTGGGAAATAGATAAAACATCACTGCCATAAGGGAAAACAATTTAGTTGTTAAATTCCTCTTGCTAAATTCTTTTTTATTTGGTTAAACAGAATTGTGTACAGTTGAAAAATTAATTTACCATTTTTCCTTTCTTATGTTCTGACTTTCCCACATCTCTTAGTGTTGTAATATTTTGATAGATAATAATAATAATAGAACAGATGGCTATCTTTTTAAGGATCAGTTATATTTAGTATTAAACTCGTCACAGGGTAGACGGTTATAAATGTTGTTCCATAAAATCATACATGGGACCCAGGGAAGGCACTTTGAAATCTAAACCATGTATGGGTGTTAATGACTATTTTGTAAAGTGAAAATGACAGAAATATATTATAAAATTGCTTGTATAGATGATTATCCCATTTTCAAAGTGCATTCCCTGGGTACCTTGTATGTTTTAATGGAATAGCCCTGAGCAACAACTCTGACTTTACATTTTTGTTGCTTAACCTATTCTTATAGTCTTTGTATATAAAGCATTTAGTTTTTGTTGAATGAATTCTGTTTTAGACAGATTTACCATTGTATTATAGATTATATATGATTACCAATGCAATGAATCTCACTTATTGATCAAGGTTGTACAGTTTTAAAGATCTATTGGGACCAAACTTATGTTACAGTACCAAGTTTTATTTAAAGAGGGAATCTTCTGTGTATATATATATATATATATATACCTGTACATAAAAATGAGAATGCTTTTTCTGACAAGATTTTTAATCAAACTTAAGGCTTTTGCTTGAAAGTAATTTCATAATGTAGTTTTCTGCATGAACACAAACAATGGCGGTTGTATAATGGTATCTATCTGATCTCAGAAAATTTATTTCAAAATGCTATATTGTCAATAGACATACTGTTGTTTTTATTGTTTCCAGCATATAAGGGACTCAAAGGGGTTCTATATCCAACTTTTAAAATTAAACTTTTTTAATAACACTTTTTTTTTTATCTATTTAAGTTTTTGATGAAATTCTATCTCCCTGTTTTGCTATCTTATGACCTGGGTCTGTTTGTTCTAAAATTGAACAGTTGGTCACATGAGGAAACCTAAGCTCAAATAATAATATATATTGCAAATATATTTCCATCAAGTGTAGATGTGCTTCTTCAATTTTTTTGGAAGAAAATCATTTTTTACGCATATTCTAAAGCTCTTGACATTTTTAAGACACAAGGAGTTGTCCCAACAACAAATTACTGTGTGGAGCAATGAACTTTGTTAATACTTGCTTGTAATAAACACATTTTCAATCTTCCCTTGTCAACATATTGTTTTCATATCTGAATGGATGTTGTATTTCTGCAACAATGTATG
This sequence comes from Mytilus californianus, assembly GCF_021869535.1. Classification (NCBI taxonomy): domain Eukaryota; kingdom Metazoa; phylum Mollusca; class Bivalvia; order Mytilida; family Mytilidae; genus Mytilus; species Mytilus californianus. The sequence goes on along the minus strand of NW_026262679.1, from coordinate 20,028,818 downwards.
TTTTTTTTCTGTAAATTGACTTAGGACATCACTTTAATAATATTGAAAAAGTGATGTGCAGTATGAATAATCTGATGCATAAAAAATAAAACTGTAAATTATTTAAATAGATTATAAAAATCCTTGTACCCATGCACAAAAACATGGGTGGGTAGAAAACAAGCTTAAGTCGATCTGTATAAGATTTCACGTCATTCTAATATTATAGATATTATGATTTATTTTTCCTCAATATTCTTGGTTCAAAAATTGTCTTTCCATTACAATTTGATGGCTTTTATTTGATTGTAAGGTCTGAACATAGGAAAGGCAGAACTTTGATATGTATTTAATCAACCCAAAAATTGATGATGGATAACAAAACTGGGAGATAGTTTTATCCCTCAAACAATGTGAATTAATTTTTTATCGGACATCAATATTATGATGTTGTCCCTTAGATAAGAAAGTTTAGAAGTTGTTTACCATTACCTTCTTAAGGCCATACCATCACTTTAACCTTTCCTTTTTCAATACGTGTATGATACATCTAATAAATGTTTTTTGTTGTCTTACAAACTCAAATCCTTTTTTATAGTAAAGATGTCTCCCAAGGTATTTCGGACCAATATTACTATTATATTTAGGTTTTAAGACCATCAAAATATCAGAATGATTTAAAAAATATCACCATCAATCAGTTTAGTTTTCGAAATGACAATTTGTTTCTCTAGGTTTTTTCAGATAACTGGATTCCCGTACAAATGAGCAACTGGAACCAGTCTTTAATTAAAAATGTCAGTGATATGTCTAATTATAGGTTGTAAATACAGGCATTTTTAGTTTGTTTTTTCTAAGGGATGGATACCCTATTTAATCTTGCCATGTTTCATTTTCCCCTTAAATATTTTTTTTAATTTGTACATAGAATTTTACATAAATTTATTTTTTAATAACATAAAACTGGAAACAAATAGAATACAATCACAGTATTTTGATGGGTCAATAAATGACTATCTGAAAGTATATACTGGCTTGAGGGCGCAGTCTGAAAGTTAATTTACTTTCATGGGTCAATGAAAAAATGTATTGGCCCAATCAAAAAGCTAAAACTGTTTTATTATAACATCATATAATTCAAAAGCTTTGACTTACCTTTCAAATTTGTTTTAGTCCATTTCAGTTCTCTTTTCTGTTAAGTTGAATGTTGGTCAAAACACCACACCCACAACTACCCATCTCCGACTCTGGCACAATAAAGATTATTAGTTTATTACATATGAGGTATTAATTATTATCATGAAATGTATTTTTAAATACGATTAAGGTTTAGACAATTTGAGAGAATTTTAAGCCTTATATGGATGACCTCAGAACAGAAGGTTAATATGTTACTTTTTCTTTTGCATTACTTCATATGTGTTACATAAAAACTGGTACAAGAATATTTATTCTTTATAACCCCTCATTAGGCAACATAACTTGCACTGCATTGATAACAATAGCCCTTTATTGTTGAATTGGCTATAATTTGATTGTACTTATATTGTGCTGTGTATTAGATAATCATTTACATTTTTGTTAAGTCTCTATTCACATACATGTGCAATATTGAGAGAGGTGCTGTAGAAATCATCATGAAGAATGTGTGAAAATCATTAGTAATCAATCATAAAACATGTGATGTATTATGCAGGTTTAAAATCAGATGTTACTTTTACTGTCATGGTTCAGATAATTATGTTAAAAGATATGCAGGGCTTGATTGTGCAAAATTTTATAAATCAATTTATTATTGTCTTTAAGGAATTATTATCATTTTAAATATTCTTCATATTTTAATGCACATAGCATTTGTGTTGTGGAAAGAAAAAGAGCAAGCAGCTGATGGTGATGAAGTATTATTTTAATAGAGTTAATTGACAGTTCTGTCTTGAATAAAAAAACATGCTAAAAGAAAATGTTGATTTATTGTAAACTCTAGTGTGTACTATAGAACAACAGTTTTTGAATACAAATTGCATCATTTAATGAAATTTATTATATTTATATATTCTGTACTATTGTACAAATTAATTTTCCAATTATTTATGTTCTAACAAACACTTTTCATTCAGTGAATCTCTTTTTAACTGGACAATTAATAGTAAACAATTTGTCTTCTACTATCATAGCTGTTGGTATCAACAAAATGGCAAATAAAAATTGGCTACAAAAAAAATGAATTGAATCAATGAAATTCAAAGTTTACTCAGTATAAAGAGGTTAACTGTATTATTATAATTTGCCTTAATCAAAATTCTGTGCCTTCAGGTTGTAATCATAGTTATAACAGATTTTCTCCTATTTTGTATTTTAAATTTAGTTTATTATGCAATAAAAATTGATTCTTTTTAATCTTTTTGTTATGAAAACCTCTATTCAAAAAAAAAACTCAACTGGATCACTAAAAGGAAAAATCACAACCGTGTCACTAAAAGGTCTTTAGAGATTACATGATATAACATCAAAAGTGGTTCATGTCTCAGAGAAAATCACAAGGTTTTCAGTGATGACATGTTATAACATCAAAAGTGGTTCATGTCACAGAGAAAGTCACAGCTGTGTCACTAAAAGGTCTTTAGTGTTGACATGTTTAACACCAGGAGTGGAACATGTACAAGGAAATTATAACAGGTTCACTTAAAGCTCTTCAGTGATGACATGTTATAACAACAGGAGTGGTTCATGTCACAGAGAAAATCACAACAGGGTCACTAAAAGGTTTTCAGTGATGACATGTTATTACACCAGGAGTAGAACATGTAACAGAGAAAATCACAACAGGGTCACTTAAAGCTCTTCAGTGATGACATGTTATAACACCAGGAGTAGAACATGTTACAGAGAATATCACAACTGGGTCACTAAAAGCTCTTCAGTGATGACATGTTATAACACCAGGAGTAGAACATGTCACAGAGAAAATCACAACAACTGGGTCACTAAAAGGTATTCATTGGTGACATGTGAGGTGTTCCGGATAGAAATCGACCTTATGGAAGTGGCTGTATACATTTGCATGTATAAGACTTTCTTTGATTTTAAAACATTCAAATACATAATAGACGAATTTTGGTCTGTTTTATAGGGTTCTTAAATCAACTCAATTTTCAAACAGTTAAAGACTTTGCATAGAGATTTTTCAACCCGAAGTAAGTAAACAGATGTATTGATATTCATTTGTGTAAGGTCGATTTCTATCCGACACAGCTCATATAACATGGAGAGTGGAATACATCACATAGAAAATCACAACAGGGTCACTTAAAGGTCTTCATTGTTGACATTTTATAATGCCAAGAGTGGAACATATCAAACATAAAAAAATCATAGCAGGGTTACTAAAAGGTCTTCAGAGTTTATATTTTAAGATCAAATTTTTTATCGTTCGCCTTTACACATGACTACTAGTCACAACAAATCTGGTGGTCTTCTGTGGGGCATCCACTGGTCCATATAGCTTCTCTTTGAGTGGTGTTTCTGAATGCCATATCTTATCTCTCAGTGCCTGATGGATCTTGCATGACTGTAAGAGGTGTTCAGTATCCTGCTTGCTTCTCCATAAGGACACATTGGAGATGGAACAACTTTCATGACTTTGTATAGATGTTGATTGAGTCTTTGTGTCCTGTCCTGTCAGTCTGAAGATGGAAATTTGTTAAGATCTTGTTAGCTGGTGGTAACTGTCTTGTTGCTGAGGGGTGTTGAACAGAGATTTGATGATAGTCTTCATCTCTGTGTAGCAGACTGGATTTTTTTCTTCTTCTTGTTCGGCACCATGCTTTGCTAATTTATCGTCTTGTTCATTACCCCAAACTCCACAGTGAGAAGGGATCCACTGCAGTACTGTTGTCAGACTTTTGATGGTATATAGGTGTAATACCACCAAATCATAGTACGTCACATCCGGTTGCATACGAAAATAGGTCGAAAAAAAATATTCCCTTGAATTTGACAGTTGTAGGTAATTGATCCTACATTTCATTGCAGTAAAACATTTCTGGGTCATAAAAATATATCTTGGGTATTTCAAAGCACCATTATTTTTTTATTTGGGGTTTCTATAGAATATTTTGGAAACTTGAGGTTACATGGTTACTAAAGCTTGTACACAGGTTAAGAAAGGGGGAAAATTTGATTGGTTAACTTCCAGTGATGGTTATTTTCTTATATGCAATGAAATGTTATGTGAATTTTTTTCTATAGTACTGGACAGGATAAAACTTTACTCATGCCAAGTATTTCTTTATTTGAAACAAAGATAAATTCTGCACAATTTTTTGAAAAGTGCAAATTTAACAAAGACTAATAGGGGAAAATCAATGGTGGTATTACACCTAATATGGGAAGCTGTACATGCACCTTTGACCTTGTGAGTACTCTCATGTGTTAAAATTTCTTGCTATTTAAGTGAAATATTACAAATAATGAAATATTCTGAGTGGATTGAGTCTCCAAAACACATTTTATGAGAAAATTTCCTTGAAATAGGACTTTACCATGAATATTAGTTTACAGAACAAGCCATACTTAGAGTATTGGGGAGTTTTTTCTCCTTATTTCTTATATTCTGCCATACCAGAAAATTTTTCCTAAGAAATACTTTAATAAATATATAGTTTTAAGTAAATGAAATTATTTTAAAAGCAGTAACAACAAATTATTCACCAAAAGAGAAGCTTTTTATGTCCCTCTCTGGAACGCGGCGTAAATTTAAGTTTTACGTAAGGACTTATTGAAACCTCCTTGGAGACAGTAAACTTTTATACGGATAGTTCATTCAGCTTGAATACTTCAATTAATCATTTATTATAACATTTCTATCATAAATGAGTGAAAGTTACCCCAAAATTTTTATTTATTGGCCTAAAAAGTAGAAATTTTGAGGAAATTAGAGGTATAAATGGACCAAAAGAGACCTTATAAGGAAGACAAAGAGGTCCATTAGTAGTATTTATCATCCTCAAGTCATCTTTTGTATCATATTCAACTGTTTGTAGGCAGATGAGATAAATATTTGATCATTTATTGGTCCACACTATATTCTATCATGATGCGGCTTGGTTTGGATTTTTCGAAGAAATTTTGCTCGAATCGCTGTAGATGTCGTCTTACATTATACTAGATTTTTCTCAAACTATTGAACTGATTATGACAAAACTTGACAGGAATGCTTGAAATAACCAGTATTACAAAGGAAAAAAGTCACATTCAGTTTATTTAACAAAAAAGTCTTCTTTTATAAAGCTTGTTCGAGTTGAGGTAGTTTGTCGTTTGTCAAAGCTTATAGCACAGAGAGGGCACCAGTCAGGAATACTACTTGAGTCGTGTTATCGACTTTGTTTTTGGTGGAGTATGCAGCATGAATAAGGGTTTCTTCTTCAGCTTTGTAGTTTGAACACTGTAGGTCTATTGGTATTGCCTCTGATTGTTGATCTCCGTTGGGGTACTTAATGTATATACCAGCCCCTCCTTTTGTTGTGGCATTTATGGCTGACCCGTCTGTATATACTCTTACCCAGGAGTCTGAAGGATACACGTCTTCAAGCATTCTCATTGTCAGTGTTTTCTTAACAGTACATGAGCTAGATCCGTATTCAAGATGTGGGCGTACATTTCCTTGGTAGACAGATTTCAGGATTTTTTCGTTCACACCCCATTTTGTTCCTGCAAGTTTCCTCGTGATGCTTAGTTTTCTCCTAGCCTTAGCTTCAGCTGATGTTATATGTTGCTTCCACGTCATTCTTTTATCAAAAGTTACCCCAAGGTATCATATGTTTGTTGGTCTTCCATTTTAAGTGGAATATCACCCACAATCAGTCTGACAGATTGGGTTTTGGGAGAGAGTGTGAAGAGTGTCCCAGTTGTTTTTTCTCTGTTGATGGTAACACACCATTGCTCAGCCCATGTGACTACCATATCTAAAGCTGTTTCAGTATTTCGCTGTACTTGCATACTCCTCTGAGCACCAGAGTACAAGATCGTCTGCATAAAGTGCTGATTGTACGCCTTCTGGTAGCTCTGGTACTAGGTCGTTCATAAAGAGTATGAAAAGAGTTGGTGGTAATACTCCTCCTTGTGGGACCCCTTGTTTTAAGAGTACTTTCCGTCCACATTGCCCATTTACCAGCAATCTGGCTCTTCTATTGTACAAATATGATTTGGTCCACTTGTACATTCTTCCACTTATGCCATATCGAAGCATTTTTGCAAGGAGTCCTTCTTCCATACCTTATCGAATGCTCTTTGTAGATCTACAAAGACAGCCAGTGTTACTTTCTTTGATTGGAAGGCATCTTCTTTTACTTGCGATAAATGTATTGTCTGGTCTTCTGTGCTTTTGTATTGTCTAAAACCAGCTTGTTCATGTCCAATGATGTTCACTGACTCTAAGTACATGTGCATGCGCTTGTTTATTATACGGTCCATCAATTTACAGCAGCTGCTTGTTAGGCTTATAGGTCGATAACTTGAGGCTTTTGACTTGTTCTTTCCTTTCTTTAGTATTGGCATCACTATGGCTTCCTTCTAGCTTTGTGGGACTTGACCTTGTCTCCAGCTAAGATTGAATATGTCCAGCAAAGTAGTTAGTGCTGAGTTCCCTAGGTGTTGAAGCATCTCATTTGTGATGTTATCTGGACCTGGAGACGTTTTCTTCGTTAGCTTTCTTATTGATTGTTTCATCTCAGACATTGTGATGTCAATCAGCATGATCTCATGTGTTGGTGATTTCTGTCTTTCTCTAATTTCTGTTCTTACTTCTTTTTTACGTGAAGTTGGAATATTAGTATTGCTTTCTGCCTCATAACCTTTTGCAAATGTATTTGCAGCAGCTTTTTCTGCAGTTGTTCTTCCTTCAACTTCCAGAGTTATCTTTTGGCCTTTACTTCCCTCATCATTTAGTGCTTTTGTCAAGTCCCACAGCTTTTTTTTCCTTCTCCATATTCAGAGATGATGTTTTTTTCTCTCCATCCTCTTCTCTGGCACTCGAGCTTTGTTCTGATGTGTTTTGCTTTGCTTTGTTGGAGTTTGATGTTATTCTCCTGGCTGGGGTTTGATTCAGCCTCATCTCTTGCTCTTGTGAGTGCATCATGTGTTTCCTGAATTTCATTGGTATGGCTTGAAGTCATGAGGCTTGTTTAGGGGGGGGTATCAATATCCCATATCCCATTAAGTTTTTGTCCCAATATCCCATATCCCTATAATGTTTACCCCTAATATCCCAATATTTTTTTTTTACAAATATCCTTTATCCCTAAAACTATTTTGAAATATCCCAAAAAATCATTAATTCATTCCCAAACCCATTTTTGTATACAACATTCGTAAATACATGTTGTGCGTTGTAGTATGGATGTCAAGGATGTGGACTTTTTCACAGGGAAAGAAAATTTAATCATTCAGAATTATCCAGAGACCTTTAAATTTTAATCTACATGTCTCTGGAATAACCAATATATAACTAAGCGTTTGTAACAAATAAAAAGTTACTGTAGAGATAAGCGTGAGCCACCAAATGTGAGCTCATCAAAGGCACGTAGCTAAGAGAATCACCCAATGTGAACTCACAGATGACACGTCGTTTTAATAGAAATGCTAAAAAGCAAAAAATCCAGTTCTACAATAAAAAAAAAAAGAACGGAATGAATATAATATGCAGCAAAGAGCTGCACATGCAAAAAAGCATGTAGTTAATCTATTAAAACGCAAATTATCAAATCAGGAATATATCCTGTTGGCGAAAGGCTTGAAATTTATACCAACGCCATCAAGCAAAAATGCAAAAATGTCTATACTAAAAGACTACAGTGAATTTGCTAGACAACTGCGATGTCGATATATGTTCAGTCATGAAGAAAAAAATTGTAAGGGTTCCGCGGAACCCAGTGTCTCGCCTACTTTTTCTGTTATCGCAGGCTCAACAAAAATGAGGAAAAAAATTAATAAAAATATTCCTCTCGATACTATCTTTTGATTGTAAGAAGCTTCTGTCCAAGTTTGGTAAAAATCCAGGATAGTTTATGAATCTAATAAATGTTTTAAAAACTTTAACTGCAGACTGTATGTAATGTTAACTGGAAGAAAAACTAAGTCCATTTATAAGTAAAATACAGAAAAACAGGTACAAAATTTTAACAAAATTTCCTTCTAGATACTAGCTACTAGTATTGATCATAAACACGCTTCTGTCCAAGTTTGGTACAAATCCAGGATAGTTTAAGAAAGTTATTAAAATTTTAAAAACTTTAACCACAGAGTGAATGTTATATTTCCTGGCAGAAAAACTAAGTCCATTTATAAGTAAAATACGGAAAAAAATTGATTTTTTTTTTACTAAATTAACTTCTGGATACTATCTTATGATCATAAACAAGCTTCTGTCCAAGTTTGGTAGAAATCCAGGATAGTTTAGGAAAGTTATTAAAATTTCAAAAACTTTAACCACAGAGTGAATATTTGTGGACACCGCCGCCGCCGCCGCCGCCGACGACGACGACGGAATGTAGGATCGCTATGTCTCGCTTTTTCGACAAAAGTCGAAGGCTCGACAAAAATTACCTTCATCCATTTCATAGCAATACAGGATATAAACCTGCTTCTACGTGCCATACGTCGGAAAATTATATCGATTTAACAAAGTTTGAATTATCTTTTCTAATAAATAAAAAAAAAACAATCTTACTAAGGGCGAAAGAATAGCAAGTACGCAATTTGAAAAATGATGAAACAATAGTAATAAAAAAGGCAGATAACAATTCAAATTGTGTTATTTCAGACAGACTGGACTACATAACAGAAGTCACAAGACAACTAAATACTCAACATTACTGCCAATTAGATTCATTTAAAGAGGCATTGGTTGTAAATTCATGTTCATCGATTTGACTCAAATTCTCATATTTGATTGAAAGCATACTAAAACATATATCCAAATTATAAAAAGTATAAAATAAACAATTTACAAGGCATGAGCTCGATAATATGTTTCATCGTTTCTTGTGTATTTTAGTCTAGACGCCATCTAATTAACTATCGAGTTGACCTCCGAAGACTGCCGACGGTCATATAAGCGATTTATAAACATAAATATAAATATAAATAGATAGCAAACTCGTGAAATAGGATTTTTCTAGGTCTGTTTAATTTTATATTATAGGTTAAAAATATAGGGACGATGGATTCATAATATATGATGGAACATCAGATGAAATTGCAGATTCTTTTCGTCTAGCAAATAATTATAACCCCTTATTGAAGTCCACCTATGAAATCTCAAACGACAAAATGTCGTTCTTAGATGTTCATGTAATTAAAGGTCAAAAATTTACAACACATGGCATTCTTGACCTTGAAATACATTTTAAAGAAACAAATTCTTTTCTCTATCTGCATAGAAATAGCTGTCACTCACAGCATGTATTCCGAGGATTTATTAAAGGTGAAGCAATACGGCAAATTAGAAACACAAATGACCATAACAATTTAATAAACAATCTTAACTAATTTCAAAGTGAAATTATTAGATAGGGGTTATGATAACGTCGAAATAGATGATAGTATTACTGATGCTTTATCAATTGACCGTACTGAATTATAACAGCAAAATAAATCGAAGGAAAAAGAAAATATTCCGTTAGTTTTGATAACTAAATATAACCCATATATATATATACGTAAAATAAAGAAACGGGCATTTATTACAGTTTGACGAAGATTGTGTATAAATATTCAATGCTGCACCAATAGTTGCGTATAGCAAACATAAAAGTGTTCAGTCTTGCATCTAAGCACTTCAGAGTTCATATCTTCTCTCAATTTTTAGTCGTAAATCTGTCGTCTCATGCTGATAACGGGACAGATAATATTACTTAACAAACAGATGTTTAAAACAAAAAAAAGTTAGTTTCTTTTCAGTAGAGATGATAATTCACAATGTGTCCAGTTTCTGGTTTTACCACTCTAGGACAGGAACAATGAAATTAATTGAAATTTTGTTTATTTAAACATTTTTTTTAACAAATCATTGAAATTAAATATTATAAAGGATGAAGGGTGAAGGAAAGTTTGTGATGTTATATTTCCCTACAGATTAAAAAAAATTGAAATTTTAATTTGTCTTCCTATTCATTAACAAACAAACTCATAATTAAAGTGACAAATTTATTTGAAAATTTTGTGTTTTCTAAGTGGTGTATCTGATAAGCTGATTTTCAATCCAACATCATTTTGATGTGATTTCTTGGGCTTAGTTGTAGGACTGTGTTGGAGATATGCTTAGTAGATCAAAGTTGAAGACTTTAACATAAAATTGACAGTTGAACCCCTGATGATGGCAGATCTGTCATAATAACTAGACCTATTGACGAAGAATTAAAATATCAATATATCAATATATACATGAATAATTTTCATATTCGATTATATTAAAATAATGCATCTAAAATTACGATCCCAAGCCAGAGCCTCTAATCCCAAGCTTTAACTGCCGAAACACTAAAATAGTGATCAATAGTACGTGTTTGATCCTATCATGCAATTTGGGATGCGTGGTTGCATGGGTGTTTTATAATAACAAAACTCAATGAAAATCAACAAAGCACTTAAATAACTTTTTCTAGTAAATTTGTTTTGGCAATTTTATCAAGTGAGATGTAAATATTTCTGTACTTAACTTTTAATTTTCACATTTTTTTTTCATTTTTCATTTTCAAAATTCAATATCCCTAAAAATGCCCCAATATCCCATATCCCATTTATTTTTAGAACAAATATCCCATATCCCTAAAATTAAAATGGCAAATATCCCGTATCCCAATATACCCTATACAAGCCTCAGTCATTTCTCACACCCCTTGGTATTTTCTTTTGCCGCTTTTACTATGCTTGCGTTGAATATCGTGACAACATTGTTGATGTTCTTTCCTTCTGTAACTATGTCCTTTGTAAGTTCATTTGCTCTTGTTTTAAATTTTCCCCAGTTTGCCTTCTCGTAATTCCATCTTGGTAATTGAGCATGAGCAGGTGTTTTTGTTCCTCTGATGGATAGTATAACTGGGCGATGGTCGCTGCCTCCTAGCTGGTCACATACCTTTCTACCGATATTCTGGTGTATATCAACAGTACAGAAAGCTAGGTTCTGTGTAGTTGTTGTGTGCCAGCGACGAGAATAGAATGTAGGTGTATCATTTTGATCATTGACAAGAATAAGATGGCGTTCATCTTGCCAATCTTCTATAGTTTCTCCTCTTTTATCTATTGTGTTGTATCCCCAACTATGAGACTGGCTGTTGAAATCTCCTACCATGAGAACGTTACTGTCTGATATCTTTATGGTATTTAGTGAGAGTTTCTTATCATAAGGACAGTAGAAGTTGACAATGTTATAAGAGCTTTGCCCGATGGTAACTTTGATTTCAAGATATTCTGCTTCCTCCATATATTTTTTAATCTCCCTAGCATTTATGTTGTTTCTTACTAGGGTCATGACACCTCCTTTCTTTCTTTCTTTTCTATCACTCCTGAAAACTTGGTATCCTCTGATTTTAAAAGATTTTCCCTCTTGCAAGTGTGTTTCCTCAATACAACAGAGGTTAACATTGTTTTCATGTAGGAAATGCTGCAGTTCTTCTCTCTTGTTAGATACACCTTCTACATTCCAATGCATGATGTTAATGACTGGTTGTTCTTTCAGCTTTGGCTTGGTGTTTTTTTTCGGTCAGTAGCTCTCCTTGTTCGTCCCCTGACTCCACAAGACGAAACAAGGTACCTCCAGTAGCATTTGATGTGCTCCTTCGAGACAGGGAGCCCGGCACTGCACCTGCCTGGTGTGTCCTCACAGGGCAAGCACCATATCGATTGGTTGTGATTTCAAGTGTCATAATGGCTGTTTGTGGGGTTGACGAGCCCCATCTACCCGAGGCTATCTGGTTTTGCGGCACCAGTGGCTCGCCTTCGCCCCTTCTCCAGTCAGTTGAAACAGTTCCACCAGGTTTGCAGATGATAAACCACACGTGAAGGTTGGAGTTGGACTTTGGTTGTCAGAGGCTGTTTGAGACGCATGACGAAGGTAGCATTTGGGAGCCTATTTCCGGGCCAACTCCACCCCTTGGCTTAACAACTTTTAGAACCACATATTTTATGATGCCAAGAGAGGAACATATCACATAGAGAAAATCACAGCAGGGCGACTCAAAGGTCTTAAGTATTGATAATTTATATAATACCAAGAGTGGAACATGTCACAAGAAAAGTGCAACAGGGTAAATTAAAGGTCTTCAGTTAAAAAAACAATTTATAACAAAAACATGGAGTGGTTACACTGTGTATCATCGCCACCGGAAATTGGGTACTAACGAAGCGGAGAGAAATGGAAAAAAAAGTAAACAATGTAAGAATTCATTCAATTTAAAGTATTTCTACTGATTTGACGAGGGTACCGCTTAAAAAATGATTTTCTGATATATAATTCTTTAAATTATTAGGCCGATAAGTACAAAATTAAGACAATATTTTGTGTTATACTCCAAAGCTTGCCACTTAGTACCTGAAAATTTCGAGGTCGATCGTCCTCTGTCGCCCCATTGACAAGATATTCAACTGTTTTTCATTATTTTTCCAGACACGTTTTTAGATTATGATAGTGTGACATCATATTGACTGAAATCTGCTGTCATAAAGATGTTTTTAAAGGATATGGACCAAAACATAGTTTGTTTATTGTACGGCGAATTGCAGGACGTTGTACGGCGAATTGCAAAATAACAACTTTTGTCTGTACGGCGTCTTGCAATATATTGTAATTTAAAGATTAAATTAATCACTGTTTAGATAATATCAAGTGACGATATTTTGGCTGTGTCAAAGTTTTACTGGCTTACAAATATACAAAAAAACTACTTATCAAATATTATAAAATATATGCCATTAATTTCGTTCAGAAGTCGTCGTTGCGTACCTCTATTTGACTTTGTGTTTTTAAAGACAAAAAGGTTTTTTTTTCAACCATATTATCCTAAATACATTCATATATCGTTATAATACTAACGACTGTTGTCTTATTTGTTGTCAGTGTGAAATTTTGTCAGTTCAATAAAAAAAACCGACCATTCATCTTTTGTTGGTGCTGTTTTTTTTTTTTAAATATAAACAGTGGAGATGTTGTATGATTGCAAATAAGATAACTATCCACCAGGGTCAAATAAAGTGTATGTAAGCAATTATATGCTATCGTTTGGCCTTCAACAACGAAAAATCGTACCTTATAGTCGGCTATAAAAAGCTCCGACGTGAAAATTGTGGAAGGATTCAACAAGAAAACTAACGGCCTAACTCATGACAAAACAATTTACGAAAAATAACAAATATGATAGAGATGAACCAACGACAACCACCAAACTATAGGCTCGTGACTTCTGACAGACACATAAAGAATATGCTGTGTTAAATAGATATAGGAAGATGTGGTATGAGTGCCAATGAGACAACTCTCCATCCAAGTCACAATTTATAAAAGTAAACCATTATAGGTCAAGGTACGGTCTTCAACATTGTTTATTGTTTATTTTTTAAATTTCTGAAATGAATAATTTGTTAAAAGAAAAGTGAAGAAAATACTTTGTTTTCATTGAAAATTAGGAAAAACAAATCACGAATTGTGTTTCGAATTAATTTTCTTGTTTCTTATTGAAAATAAGATTGTATTTTTTTTAGTTTAAGTAAATTCAATCAATCTTTTTATTTACAGGGAAAAAATAATAAAAGACTGTTGCTAAGGCTGTTTGGCCTAAACTTAAATGAGTAGATGAAGGGGTAGTGAAAAGGAGTGTATTCGTCCGAATTTTCATTGTTACAGTAGTACATTTTCATGATTACTATGTATAATATTTCTCAGTAAATTTTAATGTGATATTGTGCCAATTAAAATTATATAATTAATACAAGTAAGACTTGCATTTGCCTTAAAAGATATAGCAGTACGTGATTATTTGTTTTCAAACACACCTTCTCTGTTTTGAAACTTATAAAGGTATGGATGTCGGTCTATCTGTTTGATTGGATATAAATGCGAATTCATAGAGTTTCAAACTCAACAGTAAGCCCTATTTTTGTGTGTGTAAATAATCTAATCTTTAGATAGATGCTAAAATTAAAATCATTTTTCTTAATAAGAAGAAAAAAGTGCAACTTAAGCACGCCTGAATGTAAAAAGGTGTACCCGACTTATTCGTTCACGATAAGAATTTACCGATTTCGGTATTTTAACAAAACTGTTTACGAGGGCAAATAAATAAATGAACGCTATCAAATCAACATTTAAATTTACGTGGATTTTTCCAAAAGAATTTATGGGTATTTCAACATGTCCTTATTAGATCACTGTATCTAAACTACCCCGGCGAAAAATGTTTGGACTCAATAGTATCTAATGTCCGGTACGGTGACGGACAATCAACAGACAGAGAAATGTAGAAATTCTGTTTATTTATATGTTGTTTTAATTATATTGAAGAATATACATACACATATAACTATTCTCGATTGCGAGATGTAATATTTTCTACCACCGTTCTAGATTTATGAAGAAATAAGTAAAAATGCACATCAAAATGGTGAATTGAGTGAACCCTGCCTCGAATGTGTTTAATTTCTCCTTAAATTGAGCACATTGTACGGAAAGAAAGGTACGGAAAGAAAGGTATTAACACGGAGATTTCAAGACTTTTCACTATGATCGCCTCAATATTTGCATGTCTGTGCATGGAATGAAAGAAGTGGGTCATGTCAAAATTGAAGCACCCGGTTTTGTCAATGTGTACGACCCGGTTTTGTTCTTAAATTTCACAAAGCAGACCCGGTTTTGTCATAGAAAATAATGCATAATCGCATGACGAAAATTAAAATATGGCGTTCAACAGCAGTTTGAGGGATCGTTGAAAAACATTTTCTTTCAGAGGATAACTTATAACCTTTTTGAATCCGTAAACACTTATATTTCTGCTATATTAGAACAAAGCAAATTTCAATTTTGTTTTGTATAAAAAAAAAGGAAAAATTAAAAAGAAATGAAGGTTTTGAAACGGAATTAGATTTTTTTTATATCATCTATGTAAATTTAAGTGTTCAAACTTAATTAGTGTACGGCCTTGAAAATTTAAGGACGCACATTTGATATGTGATTTTCTGGGACAAGATGGTTATCTTAGTGTTCCGCTCTACTTAAAGGGAAGACAGTATAATCGTTTGAAAATAAATATTCTGAAACTAAACGTTCATTATAAAGCAAGAGAATAAGACAAATGTATGTGCATGCAGAATCGCCAAGAAAAGGAATTTCCAGGCGGCGCAAAGGATCACAATAATAGTGCGTTAAAAATCTGTTTACCCCTCCTTGTTATAATAATACTAAGTATAAATTAGTATAAAAGTCTTAGGCCATCCGGAAATTGCAATAATGATTATTTGATTACTAATTTTTATAAATAAACGATGTTTATCTCTCTCTCTTTTTTTTTTTTTAACATTAACAAATTCTTTAATGCACTAGTATCAAGTTGTTAACAACTGCCCTATATAGTACAACTATTATATATAGGTTTATCTCTTCATTGTATAATGATTATCGTACATTGACAAATGTTCTACAAGTTAAGCAATTTGGTCAAGTTTAAAATTGTCAATATGCAAGGGCGGACCGAGGCCATGATTTTTGAAAGGGGCGTATTCATAAACGGATTTTATACCGCCGAGCGTAGCAAGGGGAACTTTTTTTAACGATTTTATGCTTAATAAAAAATCATATATAAATCGTAAAAAACATGATAAAATAATTATTTCTAGCCACCAAAAAGGGGGGTCGGCGTACTCCCTCCACTCCCCTGGATCCGCCACTGATATAATGTAACATTATAGTATACCATCATAAAATTTAGTAAAAGACGAAAAAACAGAGACAGCCGCCAATCACATATTTACTATAGGGGCTCTGTAATCAAATGAGTTAAGCCTTTTTCACCTCACTGAATTTTATAGTTTGTTTATATGTTGTGCTGTTATACCACTTTTTTTTCCTTTTTTTTTTGGAGGGGGGCGTGGGGGGGGGGGGGGGGCTTACACGTTCAACCTCGCCATTCTGTATGTACCAGTACCGAATTGAGGAACATGTAAATCGGTTGTTGTCTTTTGTTACTATATATCATACATGTATTTGTTTTTCGTTTTTTATTTTGTACATAAATCTAGGTCGTTAGTTTCCACATTAGTTTTTTTTTTACAGTTTTCATTTCGGGGCCTTTTTTTTAGCTTGCTATGCCGTATGGACGTTTCTCATTGTTGGATGCCATACGGTGTTCTATATTTGTTAACTTTTACGTCATTTGGTCTCTGATGGAAAGCTGTTTCATTGTCATTTTTCACGGGCTAAATTGCCAATTAGGTTGTTCTACGAAGACGAAGACGAAGATATTGGACGTTATAATGTTGCAAACCAACTTTTATTTATAAAAAGAAATAATTCTTTCATGCCATGCTCAATGCTCATTTTAATATAGGAAGGCATTATATTTGTTAAAATTTCTAAACCAAGCGTTAGCCAGGTATAAAATATTGACAAATATAATGCCTACCTATGTTAAAATGAGCGTAGAGCATGGCATGATAGAATTATTTTGTTTCTAATGGGGAAGTTTAGAACATGTGTATTTCGAAGCGGACATAAAATACACGTTCGAAAGGCAACCATTTTGATTGAGATATCCAAAACGTTCTAATAGATATAAGAAGATGTGGTATGAGTGCCATCGAGACAACTCTCCATCCATGTCACAATTTGTAAAAGTAAACCATTATAGGTCAAAGTACGGTCCTCAAAACGGAGCTTTTTCTCTCACTGTCCGTCAATGGATGAACGAATGAGTAAATATATTGTAAACATAGCGTATAGTGTAGTAATGCATACTATCCTTACTCTTTTGATAAATTGATATGGTAACACAATCATTCCACATCTTATTTTTACATCATTACAGTAGTATAGAAAACAAACAAACATTTGTGAGATGTATTTCTATTTGTATCCATCTGATGACTTAAGCTTTTTCAACTGATTTTTATAGTTCGTTCTTATGTTTTACTGTTACACCAATTTCCTAGGTTAGGATCCCGCTAAGATGTTTAACCCCGCCACATTCTGTATAAAATTATATTTACCTGTCCCAAGCCAGGAGCCTGTATTTCAGTGGTTGTCGTTTGTTGTTGTGTTACATATTTGTTTTTCGTTCATTTTTTTGTACATAAATTAGGCCGTTAGTTTCCTCGTTTGAATTGTTTTACACCTGTCATTTCGGGGCCTTTTATAGCTGACTATGTTGTATGATCTTTGTTCAATGTTGAAGGCCGTACGGCGACTTATAGTTGTTAATTTCTGTGTCATTTGATCTCTTGTGACGAGTTGTCTCATTGGCAATCACACCACATCTTCTGTTTTCTACCATAAGGAATTAATGTAAGTACATGATATAAAGTATTTATTTCCATTTAAACTTAGTTCGAAGATAAGATCAATAAGGTATACGTATAGCATTCAAAAATGTCTACTCCCTATTTCGAAAAGTTACCGTTTGAAATATATTTTAACACATGTTTGTATTGCAATAACATCTTTATACCATCTTTTTGACTCAAATATTTAATTTCTTCCGATTGGCAATGTCCTGATCCGTGCTAACGTAGCTTTTCATAAATTTGTGGTTTCAAAACAAAACAAAACCGGGTCCTATACTGAGACAAAACAGGGTCCTTGTGTAATAAACAACATTGACGAAACAGGGTCCTTCCATTTTGATATGACCCATTTCTTTCGTTCCATGCACAGAAATGCAAATATTGAGGTGCTCATAGTGACTAGCCATGTAATTTCTGTGTTAATATCTTTCTTTCCGTACTTTTCTTTCCGTAAAATGTGCACAATTTAGAAAGAAATTAAACAAATTCGTAGCAAGATTCACTCAATTCACCATTTTCATGTGCCTTTTTACTTATTTCTCCATTAATCTAGAACGGTTGTAGAAAATATTACATCACACAATCGAAAATAGTAATATGTGTATGTTTATTCTTCAATGTCATTAAAAAACAAATAAATAAACAGAATTTCTACCTTTTCTCTGTCTGTTGATTGTCCGTCACCGTACCGGACATTAGATACTATCGAGTCCAAACATTTTTTGCCGGGGTAGTTTAGACACAGTGTAGATGTTATTTCATTATAATTCTTTAAACTTACAAGTCGAAGATGCTAGCTTTTGTGAATTGTATTAATAAGTATATAATATTAAGATGACAACCAAAAAAACTTCATACAAGGTCATCTTTATTCTCAAGTAGAAATTTTATATAAGTAGTTTATGCCGTAGCCACAGCCGGATTTGTATCCCTTGTATCGGATTCTTCTTTCATTCTTTCCAAAAATGATTAATCTAAGGTTAATATTTTTTTTTTAATTCAAACAGTGTTAGCCACCGAGCTTATTCATTTCTTACTATATAGAGATGAAGTTTTTTTTTAGAAAATTAATGTTCTTTATTCTAATATATTGGCTGTATCTGCCTTTTACAAATAAGACAATAACATTAATTGAAAAAGGAGACGTGGAATGGTTTTCACTGAGAGGACTTTCAAACAAAGTCCAAATAAAATAGATTTGACCAACTATTGGTTACTATACACTTCACAATTAACGAAACCCATAGCGTATCAAAATTGCCTGATTTATGACAAAATCATAAACAAATATGTCAGGCAGCAACTTACGACAGCCGCTATATTACATGTTCCTGACCAGGGACAGACACATATATATTGAGGCGGGGTTAAACATGTTTGTGAGCACTCAAACCTCCCTTAACATGGTGCCGTGGTGTAGCAATACAACATTTTTTTTTGGCAGAGAATGATAATTCATTTATATTTCATTTTATCTGAAAGTTGAAAGAGAATTCATTCACTTAATGGTTCTAAATATTCAATGCGGAAAAATTATCCTGCCATTACCTCCTTCCTTCCCTCCACCCACAACCCATCCCCGAAATGTTCATCACTTATATGCAAATGCTGACTAATGTTGTATGGTTAAAACAATCTAAAGTTTGTGAACAGAAACGACAGCTTTAGCTTTTTTTCATTTACAAAAGGGCATAACTCAAGAACGGTAACAGTGACGCTACCCAATTTATAACTTGATCTGTGTTTTGTGGTGATAAGCATTTCATGTAAGTTTTAAAACATTTGGTTAAGGCATACTAAAGTTAGAGAACGGAAACCAATTATTGGGACTTTCTGGACGGACGGGAGTGACGGGTCGGACGGACATGGGTAACATTTAACGCTACGTCAGGGGCATAACAACAGGTAAGTAAAACAGTGACATGCCTTTCCGAAAGTTACAATATTTGCCAGCTTTTGTATATGCCGTATTCATATTGTATACATCAGGTATGTAAAAGATGTAATAGGACTGTGTTCAAACCTTATATTGTGTATACATCTTAAATGGTGTCAAGAGAATTGTATTTTTATCAAATGCATAATTAGATATTTGAACCTAATACTTTATTTTCTTTAAAAAGACGGCAAATAAATATTTTGAAATTAGCAAGTTGCCATACAGTTGAAAACAAGTTGCCATACAGTAAATTTGTCAACATGAGCAAGTTGCCGTACCCTAGACTTTATTTTTTATGGTCTATATTCTTTAAAAACCATCATTTTGACAACAAATTTCAGTAAACATGATGCCACACTATAATAATCTAAAAAAGTGTCTGGAAAAATAATGAAAAAACAGTTGAATATCTTGCTAATGGGGCGACAGAGGACGATCGACCTCGAAATTTTCAGGTACTAAGTGGCAAGTTTTGGAGTATAACACAAAATCTTGTCTTAATTTTGTACTTATCGGCCTAATAATTTAAAGAATTATATATCAGAAAATCATTTCTTAAGCGGTACCCTCGTCAAATCAGTAGAAATGCTTTAAATTGAATGACTTCTGACCTTGTTTACTTTTTTTTCCATTTCCCTCTCGTTAGTACCCAAATTTCCGGTGGCGATGATACACAGTAGGTTAGTGTCATCGAGAAAATCATAACCGGGTTACTTAAAGGTCTTTAGTGATGCAGTTTAAGTTAAGAAAGGCGTTTGACATTTGTATGATACAGTTGGTTTGTCATAGAAGGTGTTTGGCGTTTTAATGATACACTTGGTTGTTTAAAGAGGGGTTTACCATTTCAATAATACATTTGTTTTTTTGGGGGGGAAAAGATTGCTTTAAAGCAGTCCTAAGACCTATGCTATTGACTAGCCATTAATATCTACTTCTCAAGACTTTCACGTCAACTGTTTTGTGCTTTACATTAAGGAATAACTCAGGTTCTTCGGTTTGTTTTGTTTAAAAGAGTAACTTACTATATAAATCCTTGAACAAACACACATTGAATTTAAACAATTATCTGTTAAGTTTCTTCTCAAAATCCATATGCTTTGATATTTCCTTTTTGTCGAGCCTTCGACTTTTGTCGAAAAAGCGAGACATAGCGATCCTACATTCCGTCGGCGGCGTCGTCGTCGTCGTCGTCGGCGGCGGCGGCGGCGGCGGCGGCGGCGGCGGCGGCGGCGTCCACAAATATTCACTCTGTGGTTAAATTTTTTGAAATTTTAATAACTTTCTTAAACTATCCTGGATTTCTACCAAACTTGGACAGAAGCTTGTTTATTATCATAAGATAATATTCAAAAGTAAATTTTGTAAAAAAAAAAATCCATTTTTTCCGTATTTTACTTATAAATGGACTTAGTTTTTCTGCCAGGAAACATTACATTCACTCTGTGGTTAAAGTTTTTGAAATTTTAATAACTTTCTTAAACTATCTTGGATTTCTACCAAACTTGGAAGGAAGCTTGTGTATGATCATAGAATAGTATCCAGAAATAAATTTTGTAAAAAAAAAATTCCATTTTTTCCGTATTTAACTTATAAATGGACTTAGTTTTTCTGCCAGTTTACATTACATTCACTCTGTGGTTAAAGTTTATTCAATTTTAACAACTTTCTTAAACCATCCTGGATTTGTACCAAACTTGGACAGAAGCTTGTTTATGATTAAAAGATAGTATCTAGAAGGAAATTTTGTTAAAATTTTGTTCCATTTTTTCCGTATTTTACTTATAAATGGACTAGTTTTTCTTCCAGTTAACATTACATACAATCTGCAGTTTAAGTCTTTAAAAAATTTATTAGATTCAAAAACTATCCTGGATTTTTACCAAACTTGGACAGAAGCTACTTACAATCAAAAGATAGTATAGAGAGGAATATTTTTATTGAATTTTTTCCTCATTTTTGTTGAGCCTACGATTAACAGCAAAAGTAGTCGAGACAATGGGTTCCGTGGAACCCTGACGAATTTTTTATATTTCTGTTTATTTTGCTATACGGAAAATCAGTATTCAGCAAAAATGCATAGATTTCTGAACATTCTTTATATTATATCAACGTATCATCGTCCTGACTATAAGTGTAATAATTGCCATTTGAACGTAGAGAAACCATCTAAGTATCAACCAATCTATAGTTTCCTTTATAATATATAGTATTTATAAAACGTTATGAAATGTATGATTATTTAACTATAAATACCTTTCCCAACAAAGACCTGGTATTATTTTTCAGACATAATTACTAGCAGTAATAATTAGAAATTAATCAAAGTACTGAAGTACTGAACATCGGATGACCACAAGTTCTTGAGGATGGTCAAAAGCACTTGTCTCAGAAAAAAAACAACATATCTCTTTACCTAAAACTGAGGTTAATGTACAGAGATATACTTTTTTCTGAGACAAGTTCGTGCGTGGATGATGAATAAATGACAGGAAATTCAACTTCACCGTAATAACTATTATATTGTAGTGATACAAATCAGTATACACTGCCGGAGTTGTTGTTTATATTATATTAAAATAACAGTTACATATATATATGATTTGAATCCATTTGTATATCATTCTATTCTACTATTATAAAAATAGTGCAATGCAAGTGCATGGTGGACACTTTTCTGTAAAAATTCGATTTTTCAAAGATTGGATACGAGTAGGCATTCATATTTTCCCGCAAAATCAATTACAGAGTTACCGGTCCTTGACGGTATTTTCACAAAACGTTCTTTGAGATATTCTTCCGCATGCTTTAACACAATTTTTCGGTACGTGTGCATTGATATTATCAATGATTTTTTACTTATATATATATATCTAACTACAAAACATTTTCATATTATTAATTTATGTTGTACACAAAAATATTTTTATCAGTATTCATTGAAGAGATGTATTTATATCAAACGATAAGGAATGTTATTTTGCACTCGTTTATGTGCGCGTATTTATCATGTTTATAGATCGGTTACAAACCCAAAACTAATTTACATAATGGAAATCTAGGCGATAGCAATACATCGGGATGACCTCAAGGTCATCGCGATGTAAAAATTAACTCAACTCAAGTCTGTATACGGAAGAACAAAGTCACTTGCTAAAACAGGAAAACACTTATCATATTAACTGACCGAACAAACGGGTAATAACTGTTCATAAACCTTATTAAGACACAGAAGAAGGAAAAGTAAATTCAATTAACAGGAAAGTTTAAAGTACATATATAAAACAATTTCCGGGATATAATTTGTAGTAATTTCTACATTTTTGTACAGTTCTGAAGCATATCTTGCACAGAAATGGACCACGGTATACAGCTGTAACCGATAAAAAGTCCACAGTTTTGTCATGAATTGATAAGGCCTGTTAAAACAGGTCGGAGAGTTATTGATTATAGCATATATATAATAGACACATGGTAATCTGCCCGTGTGTTCGCAAGAGTTGTTATTTTCTATTTTCATAAAAAAATATTTTAAACATGTAAAATCTTGTTTTCGATTTATTTTTGCACTCATAAAGCTTGTCTTTATTCCAACTTTTCATTTATTTCAATGGCAATGTCCAAAATGGTAGTGTGGGTTGTTACAGGTATATTTACACACAAAGGGTTTGTCGTATAGTCAGGGGTCTCAACATATAAATTTGGGTATAACCCCACCCCCCATTAAATATATCAGTTTTGCGAAAATCCCTACCCCTTCATATATTTCAAAGGAAAATAACAACCCATTTATATATATTTCACAGCTATCATGTTTATCATGACATCTTATTTAGACGTTAATCATATTGGATCTGGATCGTTCATATTGTAAGATACAAAGATCAGAACACAGTTTTAACCGACATCTTCACAGAAGATGAACATTTACAACGCATTGACATATAAATTTCTACCGCGATTGATATATTATTTCCATAAAATTGCACCCCATTGATATACTCGACTATCCAAAAAAAGTTTCCCATACCACGGCTGCACGTCTGTGTACACCATTATATATATACTATATTGCGTGAACTTTCTTCTTTAAGACGGGAGATACGACATGAACACTGATTTTATGAAATACACTTAATTTACCTGTGTCGCATTCTTTTTTCGTATTTTACTTATAAATCGGGGAGTAGTATACTAACAAAATATTATGTCCAAAGATAAATGTACTGAGTTTTTTTGTTTCCAGTTAACCTTTATATACTCTAAGGTTAATTTTTTTTTCAGACATCAATAAATTGTAGGAATCAATAACTTTTTCATACTTTCATGGAATGTGTATGACATTTGGTTGATACTGGCTTGGTATGTTATAGAAGGTGTTTGACGTTTGGTTGACACACTTGGTTTGTTATAGAAGGTGTTTCACATTTGGTTTATATATTTGGTTTGTTATATAGAAGATGTTTGACATTTGGTTCATATACTTGGTTTGTTAAAGAAAGTGTTTGACATTTGGTTGATACACTTGGTTTGTTATAGAAACTGTTTGACATTTGGTTGATACACTTGGTTTGTTATAGTTTAAAATTTGGTTGATACACTTGCAATTGGTTTATAGGTGTTTGACATTTGTTTGATACACTTTAGGTGTACACTTGGTTTATTATAGAAGGTGTATGACCTATGGTTGATACTGGCTTGGTTTGTTATAGACGGTGACATTTAGTTGATACTCTTGGTTTGAGATACAAGGTGTTTGACATTTGATTGATGCATTAGGTTAGTTAATTACTGTTATAGGTGTATGACTTTTTAATGATACGCTTTATTTTTCATACAAAATGTTTAACGTTTGGTTGATATGTTTGGTATGTTTATATAGAAGTTTTTTTGGCATTTTAATGAGACGTTTTGTTTGCTATAGAAGTTGTTTGACATTTTATAGATACGCTTAAGGTCAAGTTACAGTAAATGAACGCCATCTAGCGGATTCCGCGAAATGTTGCGACGTTTTGTACGAGTTACGTCCCATTGACTAGATTTAGCAATGTTGCAACCGGCGACTTTCCGACGAGACAACGTTAAATTTGATGGAAAGTATGTTACTTCTAGGAGAATGAACTTGTATGCTAAAATTGAAGATGAAGAAATGCTACATAATTTTGAAAATTAATATGAAAATAGTCATGAAGACTATCTTCAAAATGAAAATAGAGAACTTGACTTGCGTCAGGGAGGTAGGGTGGTAACGTTAAAGCTTGGATATCTCGCCGACCAGTTAAAACAGTGTAAAAACTTCTAGCTCACCACTATTTCTACAAAATTGTGATGAGGAAAACCAGTGTGGTCTCGGAAGTATTCTATATGTAGTATGTTAAAAACGTCACTACAGAAACCCTATATTCACTGGGAAAAGACATCGTCCCGCAGAAAATAAGAAGAAGGGGATGCAAGTTGGGACATCAATACTAAACTTTTAGTCTTGGTAAGATATCCCCTATTTTGAAAATTACCACACCAGTCGGAACAAGTAAAAATATTTCCTAATTCAAGAAAAGGGAATGAACCACATAAAATTCTCAGCTGCGTCAGTCAGTCTTGAAACAGATGACACAAAACGATTTTAAATTAACATTAACCTTCTTCACGATTGCAACAATCATTTAATATTTATACATCACAACTTTTAAGACTATAACACATAAATGGTAAACAAAAAGTTATAGAGATTCATCGCTACAGTTTGTTTTCTAACGATTTTTTGTAATGGTGTTTTCTTTCACGTCCGCAATTTTGTGGAAAGTTTCGAAGCTAAAAATAGAACACAAATTCTTAAATAGATACATGTATAAATAGTATATGGTTTGAAGAGTTATACATGGTATATTTTCCTAATAAAAGAACATCCAAACGGATCCTAAACGCATTTTCTTAGTATTGATTAGTATTGTTATTTCCTCAAGGTAATTGATATATCAATGGTTAAAAAAATAACTGGAAACAAATAAAAATTTGTAGCCAGAAAGTTGCATCTCAAATATAGAATAGAACTGTTCTCAATTCTATTTCACTCATACAACTTGAAGATTAAGAACGAGATTCTGTCGATCATGTCGATATCATACTACTAATATATACATGTGTGTGTATCTACTAAAAAAATATGCACACACACTTTCAGTACCCAAAGTAAAATGAAAATCCCGTAATAAGTCAGTACTTCAGTAAGACAGCAACCAGGCAACAACACCAGGCCACAAAAATGGAATAGGAAAAGACATCTGATGTTGCGCATTTGTGCAGATGGAATTTAACAAGTTAATTTAAAAGACAAAATTTTCAGTCATGTTTCAGTCTGTGATCGCTTTTTTTTTTTTTTTTTTTTAGGGTTGATACGCTTTTCAAGAGCTTCATTAATATAAATTGTTTTGTTAAAAATAAGGCCGTTAGTTTTCTTGTTTGAAGTTATTCACATTTTCAAAATCGGGGCTTTTTATAGCCGACTAAACGACATAGGTTTTTTTTGTCTTTTTTAAGTCCGTACGATAGTCTGTAATTGCTTATATCCACCTCATGTGAACTTTGGTGGATAGTTGTTTCATTTGCAATCAGACCACACCACCTTGTTTTTATATTTATTGGTGTCAAATACAGTTGCTCTCTGATGCACATTAATATTATTGTCACATATAATAAGATTTAAAAGGGGTTTGCAGAATAAAAGATAATGGCGAATAAAGAAATTGAATAGAGAAAAAAGAGCCAAAAAAAAAAGAAAAAAAAAGATAGAGAATGATGGTTCGCAAAAGTATAAAGAATAACAATGGAAAATAAAATAATAAGTTAATACAAGTATAGTAGTTAAAGACATGAACCATGTACAGAATAAAGCAATCATGTAATATAAGAAGAATTTTACAATAAAATCATTTATTGAGGATTTTACAGAATAAGCGTGTAATTAAAAATTCAAGAAATTTGCCATTAAAATTAAAGAATACAGAAGTTAAGGACACACTTCATATAGACCCTTAAATTAATCGTTGTATTATCTCGGTGTTGTTGGTAATAAACAAAAAAAACCGGCACTAGTCAAATTATGCCGAGGGTGTTGTATTTGATGCAATATATTCTTATCTTCCCGTTCCTAATGTATCTTCCATTTTTATTGAAGTTTACATTGATCAAAGCCTTAGTTTAATATAGTTTCATGTTATTACTATACCACCCCTCCCCCCCCCCCGCCCCCCCCCCCCCAACCCCCATTTTGTTGCATTTTGTGTATCGTGTACTGGTTCTATATATACTTCGAGCATATACGTGCACATTTTTGGAGTAATCTTTAACGTTTTTATTTATACAATAAATTTTATACAGAACGAAAAGAAATGATCAAAGATGTCAGTTTGTATGCATGTTTTACTTGTTAACTTGCAGATGTATTAATAACCACACGACACTCTTTCAATAATTTGTAGAATCATTGATATAATGTTTGTTGATATATGCGATGTAAAATTCTATTAAACAATTGTATAAGCTTTGTAAAAACAGACGACTGCACAGACATAATACAAATTGCAGCAGCATATGAGCAGTACACTTTCTGTCGTTATATAGTACCAAATCAAGCTATCAAATGTTCAGCTGGTAAAGTTACCGGTTTTTCAAAAAGTGGCCAAATCTTAAACCGGAACGGAGAAATAATGCAAACAGATGACCTGCAAGATAGTCTACGAGATTTTATTAATTGGTTACATGACACAATTCAAAGCTTTTTCATTCGAGAGTTTTAGTTTATTCCATGGAGAATAATTCTTTCTTTGATAGTTTTGAACAAAAATATAAGGGTTTTGTTGACTCGCTATCTTTGCTGAAAACTGTGCTACCAGAGAGGAAACAAACGGGTAAAGGTAATAACCAGGAGTGCCTAGTATTTGACATTCTTGGTGTCAAATACGACGCACATAATGCCGTTGGAGATGTTCAAGCATTACAACAACTAGTAGAACATGTGTCGCTTCCCACTGAGAAAGTTGCACCACACTCATTCTCAGTGGAATATGTTTCACAGTCTTATGAAAGTGAGGGGTCTGATGGTGTTGCCATTCTCCTATCGGAACTTTTTTTTTTGGAAAAGCCAGAGTCACAAAAGATAAAATAATTATATTACATCTTTTTTTTGAGTCAAGACATTGGGATGATTTCTATTTTTATGTTATTACTATTTTTGCGTTCATGTACTTACAAAGTATTTTCGTCTGAATTAGTAATTGTTTTAAACATGTTTATTGATAATGAACATATCATATTTTTTACAACTGTTATAATTTAATTTGAAATACCTGTCCATAAAAGAGGGTCTGACTGGGGTTTACGGAATACAGAATAAAAGGCAAAAACTGCACAATAAAAGGCAAAAAAGAAAAAAAGAGAACAGAGAATGATGAGGTGCTAAAATATAAAGAATAAAGAATACAGTACTGGTAATACAAAATAAAAATTAATAAATGAAGGACCCTCTATCCAGACCCTTATGATAAAAAGAACCTATCAATACAAAACACATAATCATCATGCGTAATCAACACCAAGAACGTTGGAAATTCATACCATGATAGCTTGACGTTATGTAATAAAAATGAAGACGTCACGATTTTTGATGTTTTTTCCCCAAAATGTTGAGGTTGCGTCGTTTCTAGAGGGAAAACGAAGTCGGTGACCATATTTTTTTTTCACATCATCTTATTTGTTAGACAAAGAGGAAGAAATCATCATTTTAAACAAAAATTCTATGGAGTGAATCTCGTGATTTATACAGGAAACTGAAAAGTGTAGAAGAAAAATAAGGATTTTCCCTATATATTCAATGTAATTTAGTACCCTCTCGGACCATTTTGAAAATGGCTTTTTCTCGAAAACGAAGTCGGTGACATATACTTTTTTTTTAATTTTCTGATGTATATTTTCAAAATCTAATTGAATTCTAAATTTTAAACAAATCTATGGACTGGTCATTTACTGATCCTTGACCTTAATTGGTTTGCTATATAGAAGGTGTTTGACATTATTTGTTAAAGAAGTTGTTTGACATTTTAAAGATACACTTGGTTTGCTATATAGAAGGTGTTTGACATTTTATGTATACGGATGGTTTGGTATTGCGTGAACCCCTGTGGGTTCCCGCATATTAATTAGTTAGAAATATAGTCTATGGAGGAATATTCGGAACCCTAATATTTTGGAAGAGACTTTATACTAACCTCGGTAGCCGTACTAATGCGCACGCAATATAATTAAATAAAAATAGATTTTTGAGGGGATTTCTTATTATCACTTCCGGAATCCAAGCTTTCGCGCTGTTTACAAATACTAGAAAATCTTAAGACTTCTTAAGACAATCAAAATGGTTACTTAATCTTTTAATAATAACCATAGTTATTTTAAAAATGACAGAAACGGTTCCATACCCCGATATTAAAGCAGGTAGGCTATACTGAACTGTACACTTACCCAGAGATATTTTCCTTTGCTAATCTCACTAAAGTAGCAAAGACATATCAATCTATGAATATGATATTTTAATATTTTTATTGATGCTTGCAGGTGCGAATCTTGGATTCTAAAGGGGGACTGAAAAACAATTTTAAGAATGGGACTTGTCAAAAGCCTTGAAAAGGCTATGCATTAATACTTGCACTATATACATGTATGTATCTCCATATTAAAATGATAATTGCATTAATACACCTTATCGCTATTTGTCCGCCATTACTGGACATCACACAAGTTCCCGTAAAATTTTGATGTCATAATAGAAAATATCTGACGCCACAATGGAAAAGTGATTGTTGTATGATGCCAAAAGTTGAGCGGGACTGATTCTCGGGTCAAGCGGGATTAGCGATAAGGTGTATGGGGCCCCCAGATTGATTGATTGATTGATAGGTGTTTAACGCCACAGCACTATTGTGCCTAAGAAGATTATGATTCAGATTGTCAATGAGACAACTCTCTGTCGGACACCAATTGACATAGAAGTTAGCTATAGGTCACGGTAAGGCCTTCAACAATGAGTTAAACCCACACTGCATAACAATTTATAGATATTGATTATATATACACTTAACTCACATGTCCAATGCAAAAATCAGTAAAAAATATCCTTTTCAAATATGCTATGAATTGTTCAAGCTTGATCATGATGTTCTATTATATTCTTATTTACTTACCTACAAGGGTTTAAAATAATGAATTCATTACTTCACGATTAAAGGCTTAAATCCTGCATTTAAAAAAAAACATTTAATAAAAAATATACTGGTAACCTAATAAATGAAACACACTCATGCTAAATAAAATATTGGGTATAAGTCGGTTAAGTAGGAGTTGGCGAATGTACAAATTGTTGTTTATCTTCAGTTTATTATTGGTGGAAGATGCTGGATTGCTTTAGTAGGAAAACTGACTATCCTAGTCAATTGAGATTGGAATCCAGCTCACCTGCCATAAGTGAGCCCCCTAGAAACACAAGATTAGGTGTGAGACTTGCATAAAGTCTATGCATTTTAATTGATTATTATGCTACTAAGCTACTGACCCCCCTAAATAGACCACTTTCAAATTCATGCACTTTCTGGTAAATTTCGTGTCTTTATGCTCATGTAATTAAGTTACAGTAAGCACTGATTGTAAGATGATGTGGTTTATGCCGATTGACCTTGGGTCAGCCGGTGTAACTCATTCATATAGTCAATGATTTCTCTTGGAAATTAACTTATTGTTATACATTATTGCTTTTTACCAAGGTGAGCAAGACACAAATCCAATTACAATTTGAGATCCAAAGGCACTTTATAGCTTGTTTGCTGGCTCAAATTTATTTTTGAAGCAAAGAAGGTATTCTTGCTAGCCCAGTATTATATGTAAAATAAAGAACTTGATCACTCTAGTAGTAAGCTGGGCTATCTTTAAGAAAATCAATCTTGCATCATCGTGATCATTCTTAAGTGCAGTTAGCACTTCCATAAATCAATTAAATTTGATTCACAGGTAGTACATGAAGATAAAAATGGAAAACTAGTTCACCATACAATATCCAGACCAAAAATATTTACTCTAAATTCAGGAAATGAATAACGCAATTTACTGTTTATATTAAGGATAAAAGTGGATAAGTTGTCTGCTTACAAGTTACTTTAATAATCCATGTCTTATTTTTATCAAAAGCTACTGATGCAGATCATGTCAAAAACCAATGGGAAGATTTGTTTCTGGATGACACACGTCCTAATGCATATAATGGATTTGTAAATACGAAAGACCAATTTGAAGAACTGAAATGGCACTATGAAGTAGATACAAAGTCAAATTTTGTAGCTGTAAAGACTTCAGTTAATTTTGGCAACACAGGTAAGAATGTAATTTTAACTATGAATTGTTTAAGATGTTTGGTTATAGCTGATAAAAATAATATACAAATGTCTAGTATTTAGTTTTACGGTTAACAAATTAATGTTTTCAGATATATGTATTAACATGATTAACATGATTTAAAGATGATTCATTGATGTTGCTGTTTTATCCCTGAGCAGCCTTTGTTGGGGCAAAGAACATGAGACACATGATAAAAAATGAACATGAATACTTCCTGCTATGAATTAGACTAACATAATGAGCCATTCTAATTAACAAGTTGACAGTTATACAGGAAGACAGGTCACTCTACAGATATGTATTGCAAGTCTTAAAAAAAAGGGTACAGGGTAATCACACAAGAGCACAACATAAAAAAATGCATGAACTAGGTTTTAATTCAGCATGTGTTGATATTTATTGGTCTGTTTTGTAGATATTAAGAAAAAACAGCACAAAATTCAGTGGATGGATTCTGAAAATGATGGACTTCTGCCTGACAATCCATACATTGTTTTATCAGTAGAAAGATATGAGTGTCATCATGGACCTGATAGAAATAAGGCAAAGAAGAACAAACCTGAAGCTGTAATTTAATATTTTCATCGGTTTATAAAAAGCAATATAATTGTATTTTAAAAAAACAACATTATTTATTTATACAAGCTTGAGAAACAGATGCATGTCTTGGCAGACTTTCCAAACCATAATTTATAATGAGTACAAATTTATGTTAAAATGCAATATCATACAGTACATAAAATTTGATTTGGATTTAGCTACAAAAGACAAAATCAATGCGTTTCAATTCTGTTCTGCAGGAAGTTCAGCTGGTTTACTCATAACTTGATTAATACCATTGAAATGTATTGTTTCAGGATACTATTTATATATACATGATGTAAAAAGCAAAGGATTATATGTACACCTTAATATCTAAATACTTTTAAATTTGTAGACCAAAATTTTTTAGCAGGTTTGTCTCCGAGCCAACCATCGTCTGAAGTATTATATAATAATAAATAGTTAGTGTATGTAATGTACTTTAAAACTTCATATAGTAATTGCTTTAATTAGTGTAGCTTAATTAATTAAACCCCAAATAAAGTTCCGTAGCTGGTTCCTTACGTCTACGTTTTGTAAGCAGGCGGAAATGGTTTTGTATTCAATTTTATGACAACTCAGCCCACGGCCATCTCGCACCTTTCAAACACTCTCACTAATTATAACAACTTGCATCACTTTATCAAACTCGCATCACTCAAAAAAAAAAAAAAATATAACAAACTTGAAGAAACTATCAACATAATGCATCAGTGCATAAAAACAGTGTGAGAAACACGAACCCAAGCTGTGTATCACTATAAACATTTCAAGTTATCCTTCAAGCTGCGCTCATGCAGGTTTTTTTCTAGTATGATGTAAATACGCGTATTGCGACTTATTAAAACCATTGTAGTAGAAATGTGTATTGTCAAATTTAACATTATTAAAGTTTTGTACTATAAGTAGCTTCGGATTTGTTTTACTTAAGGCAAAATACTGATTAAAAATTTTTAGAAGATATTTGCTAAAATTTTCTTTTGAAAATGTGAGGAATAAGTATGAGTTGGTTAATTTATGTACAGTTCAAATGTTGGGAATGTAACGTATAAGTGGTGCTCTATCCACATTTAGCACACATACTCTTAACATTTTAAATGTTATATGTGTTTGTGTTAATTTTGTAACTACAATGCAGTTTTAACAGTAAATACTTTTTTTCCAATTTAGGTTCCTGACCATGTTTATGGGAAAAAAAGATTTTTAATTCAGCCAACCAAGAAAATGGATTGTCCTGCAACAATTATTGCTAAAGAAGTTATTTTTTTCACAGACTATAAGGTATAAATCATTTAAATTTCTGTTGGAAACATTGTTATAAGTGTTGATCAGACAATGAGTTAACTTAAATCACACTTTTTGATATATTTATATATATATATATATATATATACTGATAGAAACCTTCATATAAAAAGAAGAACAGATATGGTGTAATCACACATTAGATTAACCAACCAATTCATATAACAATGACAAACACAAAACAAGATTCACCTGTCTGTAGTGGCATTCCGGATGGCATCACCTACACAATAAAGTAAGCTAATGGTGTCCCTTACAAAAAGTGTATTCATTTCAAATGGCTTTGAACTAGCTTTCAGTAACTGCTAGTATTTTGGTGCTTTGTGTCTATTATGTTTATGTTAGTTGTTATTATGCCTTATACCAATCTTTTGAGTTCAGTCAATTGCAACTGATTTTTACAGTTTGTTCTTATTTTGTGATGCAACATGACTGTCCAAGGTTAGGGGAGGGTTGAGCTTAACCCCACCACAAACGTTATGTGCTTGTCCCAAGTCAGATGCCTGTAGTTACATGATTGGTTTTGTTATGAATTAGGCCATTAGTTTTCTCAATTGAATTATTTCAAATTTTTTATGTCGAACCTGTTATAGTGTATATACAGTATGTGTTTTTCTCATTGTTGAAGGCCATATGGTTACCTATGACTGCTAACATCCACTTCAATTGAACTTTAGTGGATAGTTATCCCATAGGCAATCATATCACATCTCATTATTTTTATATTCATTGGTGAATTTTCATCCAACCTTACAAAAATATTGGGTGAGAGAGGATTTGATTTTTGATTATCAAAATGTGATGCAATTCATCCATTCTTTTTTCAGGGAAAGGGGGGGAGGGTATGATTATCTTTGCATTAATTTTGATTGGCCTAACTTTGGCTGTATTATGTTTTTGAATACATTCAATGTAAAAGGTCTTACTGTTTGCAACATTCATTAAAATTCAATTCACATTTCAATGATTAAATGATCATGTGTCCACATGGTCAGCTCCAAAATTGTTGAATGTGGTAGCCTTAGATTCCAGAAATTTTAATTATTTGAAAAAGGGAAAATACTATCCACAAATAAAGACTGGAAAACTGAGGGTGTAAGAAATTGTTCATTTAAATAACATAAACAGTACCAAATTTTGCTGCACCAGATGCGCATTTCAACAATCAATGTCTCTTCAGTGATGCTCGAGACCAAAATATTTGAAAATTCAAAGCTTATTAAAAGGACGAAGAGCTATAAACAAAAAAGGACAAAAAAGTAAAGCCAAAAGCCGGGCAAATAATCAAAGCTTTGCATGAGGGAGATATATTCCTTAATTTAAAACAATAAAGTTTTATTGCAAACTATGGGAGAACAGGTATTAATTTTTATTATCTGTTATTTCAGACATCTGTTTCAAAGTGGCAGCGTGAAAAAATTTCCAAAGACATTAAAACTGGCATGATGGACGACAAAAAGCTTAATCTGAAGATGGACAAAAGATTAGTGATTAAACTGCCAAAAAAAGAAGAACATAAATTCCATTTACAAGGAGAGGTAAGAGTTATTTCATTAAAATTAATTATTATATATTTTTCAATATTCACTAGAATGTGATATTCATCAGTTTTACTTCAAGAAACTTGCGATGTAATAACGTCAACATTCAACATAATGAATTTTGGATGAATGTTTTGTATAGTAAGGCAATTCATAAGATTAAAAAGCTTTACACTGTATTTACAATTCATATATTTTCATTGCCTTTGAATTGTTGTCAAACATAGAAGTTACAAAAACAAATGAACTTTAGTTCTTTTGTATCGAGGAGCTCTATGTATAGGCAAAAATTGCCGTTCCTGTAATTGAACACACTATTGCTATTGACGTAAAAGACAAAGAAAAATGAATTTGTGACATGCTATAACCATTTACAATAACATAATTAGGGTAGGAAGAAGATAAATTATTATGAAAATGTAATTATTGTGTGTGTTTTGTAGGAAAGAAGGAATTATAAATTTCATCTGTATAGTAAATTGATCACTGAACAAATTTAATTTTAAAATTTTACTTTTATTTAAAAAAATTGACTTTCAACAAATTGGAGTCAACATTTGTTTATGTTTCAATACTTTGTCAACTTTTACATTCGTTCATTTTCCTGTACAATGCTTATGCTCAGGTGCTAATCAACATTAACTTAATCACAAGTTATTGACATAAAGTTAAGTTTTCTAATTTAATTTAAAAAGCCTAGTGTTTATAAGCATCATAGTATTATGTTATTGTTTTACCAGTTCTTCTTTAGAAAATTTTTGAAAAAATTTGCATTTACATTGTATAGCAACAGTATATTCATATTTTAGATAGAAGAAATATCTATGCCAGTTGACAAAAGAATAGTTGCCAAAGTTGAGGATTATGTCACTGAGGGATTCATATCAGCTTCATGTATCCGCATGTTGTTGGACACATTCGTTCGAAAAGAACTTTTTGCTGGACAGAGATCACCATCTTGGACAAACAGACGATTTTTTCCCAGCCAGAAAGATGTGTCAAATTTGATATATTCAACCAGGCTAAGGGCAGTCAAGTCAAAATTCGATCAAGAAAATTTAGTTGGATGTGTTGAGGAATGGAGACGGGAAAACCCAGATGACTTGATTGACTTTAGTCCATCAGATGATACATCAAGACTGTTGTTCATCTATCAATCAAGACAACAGAGGAGATTGCTGCAACGTTATGGCAATGAGATCTGCTTCTTAGATGCTACCTATAGGACCACAAAGTACTCTGTTCCTTTATTTTTCCTTTGTGTCAAAACCAACATGGACTATGCTGTTGTTGCTGTTTTTGCCAGCCAATTTGAAGACACCAAAACCATAGCAGCAGCTTTAGGAAAGATAAAGGAATGGAATTCTGAGTGGAATCCACAGTTCTTCATGGTGGACTACTGTGAAGCAGAAATAAATGGTATTGGAACATGTTTCAAAGGTATTTAACATTATGTTGAAGTCATGCATAACAGTTTATCGTTTAATTCTTTGCATTTGGCAAATGAGAAAAAGAAAACAATAATTAACTTTAAACCTACCAAGAAGGAAATCAATTGTAATACAGGAACAAGCTAAAAGATATTTGTCACCATCTAATCCCAAATTGGTGCCAAAAACTCTTCAAATACACTACTTCTTTTCCTATTCTAATGCATAGTAAAAAATTATAATTGCATTTTGCTGTTAAAATGCCATAAAATTCAAATGATATAAAAATCAGCTAAGTAGAAAATGACAAATTTTTTACGTGGAATAATTCAGTATTTTAGATTTCAAGAATTAATTTGACTCATTAAAAGTTTAATCTTTAGAGTTATGGCATATCAACGTTAGATTGGAAGGAAAACATAAGCCAATAAAAAAAGTGAGATACACCAAAATTGCATTAGAATAAGACAGTCATGACAGGTACTTGTACTGTAAACAGAAATTACATTTAACAAATGAAAAATGGCAGTTAAACAGATTAATTTGAATTTCTAAATATTTGAATCAAATTAAAAGTTAATTTAGAATTTACCCTTTTCTCATTTGCACAGTTGTTTTAAGCATGATGTATGATTGATATGGTCTTGAAATGAAGGGATAGAAATAAGCACTCTCATGCTGGCCTGTTGGAAGTAATTAAACAAAGGGTCAGTAAGAAAATAAAGTAATGTGCTTGCTGGGCTAGCTTATGTCATTATTTCAGGATAAATGAAATGCTTGTGTATTATTATTTAGGCCTGTAGATCTGAAGGTCAGCTTGCTAGCTTGTCCAGTTAAATCTTGAGTCTTATTTCTACCTCTTAAACAATAATGAATCAAATTATGAATGAGCAATTAACACTGTTTCAGCCAGTATTAAAAAAGAGGGCATGGTGCATTTATCAAAAGGGGCATTTAAGCATGTAAAATCATTGGGGGGAAAAAGAAATCAGCATGGCCCTCTCAGTTTGTGTGTTTTTCTCAAATTGACAATATCACCATGAATAAAAATATTTTATAAAACTCAAAACCAGAGTTATTGCATAGACAGAAATTGTTTACCTAATGCAATAAGTTTTCTCCATATTATAACTTAAAGTTCTGGAATGTCTGTTTGAAATGCATAAAAAAATATATTTCAATTTCAAAGTAATTAAAATGTGACAGTGAGTTTTGCTGCAATGTGTAGTGTGTTATTTTTATCATCATTATCATGTTTGCATTTTAGTACTGTTACTTTCTTGTTGGGGACTAGTCATCCTTCATGGGGGTGCACTACTGTTTTCGTGACATTTTCTTTATTTGTATTATACTAACTTTGTACTTCCATGGGGTCTCTTGTCAAATTATTTAATATTGGTACAGACATGGCCATATTCATTTCAGCATTCATATAATTGAAAATTGCAGAAACCATACCCATTCATATTTGGATATAAATTATTATGATGCTAATTCAAAACAGTGAATATTTTAGAACATTGTTTATATATATATTTGGCAAGTTTATTTACCAAATATTGTAAACCAACTTGTTTCGGTGTTTAGCCTTTTTTTTAATGGAATTGTGATAATTTATTTTTCATGATTTTCTAACTTAATTGATGTAATTATGAAAAGGAAGATTAAAGTTCACATATTCATGAGGATTTATAAAAGTGTTATCTTCTTCTTTCTGGCCAGTGATGCAAAAAACAGCTGCTTTTAATTTACAGTAATGTATTACACACCTCATAAATTAGATTCATTCCAGTCTCACATCTGTATCTACCTTTTATAGGAAGGTACCCAGTTTGTTAATTTTTTTATATTGCTTTAACTTAAACATGTTTTGCTTGTTTGTTTTAAAAATTATTATTTCATCAGAATAGCTGTAACAAGACTTCAAATTACCATGGTTGGTCAATATGAAACTCGGAACTGTTTCACCTGAAATCACCTGGCACCTGCAAGGTCATTTTGGGAGGATATGTTATGACATGCCAAAAAAATTCCAAGAAATCAACTGGATGTTGATACAGGTATATGTAAGTAACAAATAAGTCTTATTCTTTTCAAGGTTACAAACTTGCCACCTGTTTGTGGTCTTCAAAAATTTGAACAACAAAATTTAATCGAATAAAAATGACAATACAACAATGAAAATGTACTTTACACGCCTTCTACAGTAAAAGATTATGAAATAATTCATATTGGACATCAGAATATAAATTTTTAAATCATCTTATAATTAGTAGGGTGTATGAGATATTAATGATCTTCTATAGAACAAGATAAGTTCAGGGCATCTAATTTTTCTTTTTAGTGTGCAAAAAAACCATAGAAGAAAATTAAAACTATAATATATTACTTGTAGTGGGTTATCATGAACACTTTTAGCATGTTGCTGCAGTAAATCTAAACAATTGTGGTATTAAATTTAACACAATTTTGTGGTTGATTATGGTAATATAAAAATAAAGAATAGAGCATAAACAAACATGAGACCCTACATCTTATACGCCAAAAAAATGCAAGACTTCAAATAGACAGCTGTAATTGTGAATTTAAACAATTTAGAAGTCTAATAAATAATGAATGCTATTTCATTAAAACATATAAGGTACAATTATCAATTGTTATGAATTATCAAAAGGCAGTTGGGATTTTAAATTTTGAAAAACTTGTTCAAGGTTGTGTTCCACTGAAAAAGTCATTTGATTATGGTTATAAGGTTTGTGAATAAATTTGGTATATTACTTTTATAGATGCTCATCAAAATTTTGAAATGATTTCAACTAGATATACTAGATAATATCTCATATGTTTTAATGTCAAATTCTTAGGTATGCATGTCCCAATGCATGCAAGATAGCAATAGACTATTTTACAGCATGTTGAATGTGAAGAATGAATTGTAGTACTTTAAATGTCTTAAATTTATATTGAATATTGCAGCCTTTCCATTATGGATTCAGGCAATCCTTGTAATTTCAGTTGAAATATATACATATATAGAATAAAGGACTTTTGTTTTTGATACTGACTCTATCATGGTAAATTATCAGGTGAGTCCTTTATTGTGTCAAATTACAACAGATCACATTTTCTGTTTAATAAAGTTTGTTTTAAATTTTGTCACAAATGAAGTAAACATGGAGTTCCCTTGCACAAAGAAATGAAAAATTGATCAGTCTTGGATATGTTTCATAATTTCTGCTTTGAACTTGTCTAAAACAATGCAGAAAACATGGTAACATACAAGTAGGTCTAATATCCATAATATTCAACATGTTTTATGACATGTTGAGACCCAAAAAGTGAAAAAGTGAAAAAAAGCCATTTATTTCAACCTAGACCAGGATTATGAAATGTTGAAGGCTCCAGGGTAAACTGTTTGTACTTTAAATAGTTTATAGATAGTTCTTTCATTGACAATCATACCACATAAACTCATTTTTATTTGGTTATCACACAAGCATTATAGAATGCATGTGTATTTCATATTTTTTGCTTTATAGCTTCTCTCATGAGATGGCTGCACCTTTCCAGTTACTATTTATGTGTTGCATCTAAATATGAATTGTAACACTTTATAGTGACTGAAGAGGTTAAACAAATCCTTCTCAAGAAACAGAAAAAGAAGATGCACCAGCTGACTAAACAGTTCTGCTTATAAATGAAAACTCTACAAAAAGAGCTATAGAAAACACCGCATATATCACTGTGAGTACACATCATAGGAAAAATAAACAAAATACCAATAAATATATATATATATATAACGTCCTCCCCAAACGGGACTGGAACCTGTACTTTTCACTTCTAACTTCTACGACAACACCGCCTAGCATTGCACAGACACTTATCCCCTCCTCTATCAGTAGGTGACAAAAATAAGCTTTCATATATAAAATATTAAAAAATATATATTAGTAAAAATGGTCAAGAAATTCGATCATTAGAATTTGATATTTCCTATAGTCATATAAAAGAAATGCTTCACTATTTTTTTCCAAATTTCAGAATGCAAAGTCCTCATCTGTGATTTTCACAGAGAACAGGCCTGGAGTAGGTGGCTGAAGGCTTATAGGCATGGCCTTCAAAACTGTAAAGACGATGTGATAGCTATCCTAAGGAGAGTAGCCAGGGCCAAAAATGAGGATGAATACCAGCTGTCTATGACCAACCTAAAATCCAGCATTTATTGGCAAAATCATAAAGAATTTCGAGATTGGTTTACAAATACATGGCTAAAGAATGTGAAGGTAAAAAGAAATTATTGAATGAATCAAAACATTACAGATTAATTAGAATTTCACATTTAAGTCAACTCATTATGCCCCTTTTATAGTCAGAGCTTTCATAGAGAAAACTTTCAGAGTCTAATATACATAAAAATTTTGCAACCAAATTATATAAAATGACTATTTTTTCCTCACATGTTGGAACTTGTTATCAATATGTTAATTCCTTTGTTATTGCAGATGTGGTCATGGTTGTTTAGACAGGAACGCCTTAATGTAAAAATAAACACAAATAATGGTGTCGAAAGACAGAATCGCACCTTCAAGTATGACTTCCTTACTAGATTCACAGACAGAACACTGACTGGAATGCTGACAACTGTAATCAAGAGATTTTTACCAGATCAATATAGAAGGTAATTAAAATAGACTTTCAAGACATTATAATTATTAGGACTTATAATATGGTTGACTATCTCAGTAACCTGGCAGTAGGTTCTACACTTATATATAACCATACAACACTTGTTCTCAGTAAAACAAAACTCATATAACATGGTTGACTATCTCTCATGTTCACACAGGTTATGGAGGTTAGTATGGACATTAGACTAACTTCAGTAACCTGGCAGTAGGTTCTCCACTGATATATAACTGTACAACACTTGTTCTCAGTAAAACAACACCCATATAATATGGTTTACTATCTCTCATGTATAAACAGGTTATGAAGGTTAGTATAGACATAAGACTAACTTCACTAACCTGGCAGTAGGTTCTACACTGATATATAATCATACAACACTTGTTCTCAGTAAAACATCAATCATATAACATGGTTGACTATCTCTCATGTATAAACAGGTTATTGAGGTTAGTACAGTCATAAGACTAACTTCAGTAACCTGGCAGTAGGTTCTCAACTGATATATTACCATAAAACACTTGTTCTCAGTAAAACAACACTCACATAACATGGTTTACTATCTCTCATGTTCACACAGGTTATATACGATAGTATAGACATTACACTAACTTCAGTTACCTGGCAGTATGTTCTCCACTGATATATAACCATAAAACACTTGTTCTAAGTAAAACAATACTCATATTACATGGTTGACTAACTCTCATATTCAAAAAGGTTATGGAGGTAAGTATGGACATTAGACTAACTTCAGTAACCTGGCAGTAGGTTCTCCACTGATATATAACTGTACAACACTTGTTCTCAGTAAAAAAAACACTCATATAACATGGTTGACTATCTCTCATGTATAAACAGGTTATCGAGGTAAGTACAGACATAAGACTAACTTCAGTAACCTGGCAGTAGGTTCTCCACTGATATATAACTGTACAACACTTGTTCTCAGTAAAACAACACTCTTATAACATGGTTTACTAACTCTCATATTCAAACAAGTTATGGAGGTTTGTATGGACATTCGACTAACTTCGAAACCTGGCAGTAGGTTCTCCACTGATATATAACCACACAACACTTGTTCTCCGTAAAACAACACTCATATAACATGGTTGACTATCTCTCATGTATAAACAGGTTATGGAGGTTAGTATAGACATAAGACTAACTTCAGTAACCTGGCAGTAGGTTCTACACTGATATATAATCATACAACACTTGTTCTCAGTAAAAACATCAATCATATAACATGGTTGACTATCTCTCATGTATAAACAGGTTATTGAGGTTAGTACAGACATAAGACTAACTTCAGTAACCTGGCAGTAGGTTCTCAACTGATATATTACCATAAAACACTTGTTCTCAGTAAAACAACACTCACATAACATGGTTTACTATCTCTCATGTTCACACAGGTTATATAGGATTGTATAGACATTAGACTAACTTCAGTTACCTGGCAGTATGTTCTCCACTGATATATAACCATAAAACACTTGTTCTCCGTAAAACAACACTCATATAACATGGTTGACTATCTCTCATGTATAAACAGGTTATGGGGGTTAGTATAGACATTAGACTAACTTCAGTAACCTGGCATTAGGTTCTCCACTGATTTATAACTGTACAACACTTGTTCTCCGTAAAACATCACTCATATAACATGGTTGACTATCTCTCATGTATAAACAGGTTATGGAGGTTAGTATAGACATAAGACTAACTTCAGTAACCTTGCAGTAGGTTCTCCACTGATATATAACTGTACAACACTTGTTCTCAGTAAAAAAACACTCACCTAACATGGTTTACTTTCTCTCATGTTCACACAGGTTATATAGGTTAGTATAGACATTAGACTAACTTCAGTAACCTGGCAGTAGGTTCTCCACTGATATATAACTGTACAACACTTGTTCTCAGTAAAACAACACTCATATAACATGGTTCACTATCTCTCATGTATAAACAGGTTATCAAGGTTAGTACAGACATAAGACTAACTTCAGTAACCTGGCAGTAGGTTCTCCACTGATATATTACTGTACAACACTTGTTCTCAGTAAAACAACACTCATATAACATGGTTGACTATCTCTCATGTATAAACAGGTTATGGAGGTTAGTATAGACATAAGACTAACTTCAGTAACCTGGCAGTAGGTTCTACACTGATATATAATCATACAACACTTGTTCTCAGTAAAAACATCAATCATATAACATGGTTGACTATCTCTCATGTATAAACAGGTTATCAAGGTTAGTACAGACATAAGACTAACTTCAGTAACCTGGCAGTAGGTTCTCCACTGATATATTACTGTACAACACTTGTTCTCAGTAAAACAACACTCATATAACATGGTTGACTATCTCTCATGTATAAACAGGTTATGGAGGTTAGTATAGACATAAGACTAACTTCAGTAACCTGGCAGTAGGTTCTACACTGATATATAATCATACAACACTTGTTCTCAGTAAAAACATCAATCATATAACATGGTTGACTATCTCTCATGTATAAACAGGTTATTGAGGTTAGTACAGACATAAGACTAACTTCAGTAACCTGGCAGTAGGTTCTCAACTGATATATTACCATAAAACACTTGTTCTCAGTAAAACAACACTCACATAACATGGTTTACTATCTCTCATGTTCACACAGGTTATATAGGATTGTATAGACATTAGACTAACTTCAGTTACCTGGCAGTATGTTCTCCACTGATATATAACCATAAAACACTTGTTCTCCGTAAAACAACACTCATATAACATGGTTGACTATCTCTCATGTATTAATAGGTTATGGGGGTTAGTATAGACATTAGACTAACTTCAGTAACCTGGCATTAGGTTCTCCACTGATTTATAACTGTACAACACTTGTTCTCCGTAAAACATCACTCATATAACATGGTTGACTATCTCTCATGTATAAACAGGTTATGGAGGTTAGTATAGACATAAGACTAACTTCAGTAACCTTGCAGTAGGTTCTCCACTGATATATAACTGTACAACACTTGTTCTCAGTAAAAAAACACTCACCTAACATGGTTTACTTTCTCTCATGTTCACACAGGTTATATAGGTTAGTATAGACATTAGACTAACTTCAGTAACCTGGCAGTAGGTTTTCCACTGATATATAACTGTACAACACTTGTTTT
Source organism: Mytilus californianus (assembly GCF_021869535.1). Classification (NCBI taxonomy): domain Eukaryota; kingdom Metazoa; phylum Mollusca; class Bivalvia; order Mytilida; family Mytilidae; genus Mytilus; species Mytilus californianus. The sequence goes on along the minus strand of NW_026262679.1, from coordinate 19,985,188 downwards.
CAGTAAAACAACACTCATATAACATGGTTGACTATCTCTCATGTATAAACAGGTTATCGAGGTTAGTACAGACATAAGACTAACTTCAGTAACCTGGCAGTAGGTTCTCCACTGATAAATTACTGTACAACACTTGTTCTCCGTAAAACAACACTCATATAACATGGTTGACTATCTCTCATGTATAAACAGGTTATCGAGGTTAGTACAGACATAAGACTAACTTCAGTAAACTGGCAGTAGGTTCTCCACTGATATATAACTGTACAACACTTGTTCTCAGTAAAACAACACTCACCTAACATGATTTACTTTCTCTCATGTTCACACAGATTATCGAGGTTAGTACAGACATAAGACTAACTTCAGTAACCTGGCAGTAGGTTCTCCACTGATATATAACCATAAAACACTTGTTCTCAGTAAAACAACACTCTTATAACATGATTTACTAACTCTCATATTCAAACAAGTTATGGAGGTTAGTATGGACATTAGACTAACTTCAGTAACCTGGCAGTAGGTTCTCCACTGATATATAACCATAAAACACTTGTTCTCAGTAAAACAACACTCTTATAACATGATTTACTAACTCTCATATTCAAACAAGTTATGGAGGTTAGTATGGACATTAGACTAACTTCAGTAACCTGGCAGTAGGTTCTCCACTGATATATACTAATAACCACACAACACTTGTTCTCCGTAAAACAACACTCACATAACATGGTTGACTATCTCTCATGTATAAACAGGTTATCGAGGTCAGTATAGACATAAGACTTACTTCAGTAACCTGGCAGTAGGTTCTACACTGATATATAACCATACAACACTTGTTCTCAGTAAAACATCAATCATATAACATGGTTGACTATCTCTCGTGTATAAACTGGTTATCGAGGTTAGTACAGACATAAGACTAACTTCAGTAACCTGGCAGTAGGTTCTCCACTGATATGTAACCATACAACACTTGTTCTCAGTAAAACAACACTTTTCTAACATGGTTGATTATCCCTTATGTATAAACAAGTTATGGAGATTAGTACAGACATTTATGCTCTTTGTCTTGTAATGCATATTTTTTTGTAGTTATATCTCAAGCAACCTGAAGTCATCCAACCAGTTTAAGGCCTACAATGTAGCCTTGCCACATTTCCTTCACAACAGGCCAAAGGATTTCATTGATCATTGTAGATCTCGAATTAGATCACGGGAGGAAGTTGAAGGAAAGATGATAAAAAATGAAACATCATATACAGTAGAAAGTCTTTCAAAGCCGAATGTAAAATACAATATATTTCTTGGGGATGACACTGAAGTCCCATCTTGTCAGTGTCAAGACTGGAATTCAACCCACTGGCCTTGTAAACATATTCTGGCAGTGGTACTGCATCATCCAGATTCATCTTGGGAACACGTGGCTGGGCATTATCGTGAAAACCCACTCTTCACCATTGATGAGCTATGCTACCAAGATGTTGGACTTCACAATTTTAATGAAGTTGTTGATTCAAATGCAGATGATACTGTTTTTGAAAACATTACAAAACAAGAAGTTTCTGATGAAACAGATGTACATGTAGATTGTAAGAATTGGGGAATAGTGATTAGGGAGGAAATTGAAAAAATTAAAACACTTAGTTACATGGATATTCCAAATGGAATTTTGAGGCAAACAGTATCAAATCTTCAAACAATCAGGAAAGAATTAGACCAGGCAGCTCCATCTGAGTGTAACCTGCCTGTGTTACAGAATAATATAAGTGTTAAATCAGCCACTACAGCGCCATTCAGAATAACATCTTCAAAAGCTAAATTGGGTAACTACTTACAAAATTAACGCTTTACTCATCCAATATTGTAAATTGTGTTTTTGATCTTTATCAATCTCTAATGTTATATGTTTCTTTTATTGTGTTTCAAAATTAGTTTCAAAAAGAGCTGAATATATTCTCTCTTTTAATTATGTAATAAAAACATTATTAGAGCACATCAAAGAGGATTTTGACACCTTATAGTTTTCACTTTGTCTTTGAAAAACAAGACGTATTATGGTATACCAATGTCCGTCCGTCTGTCTGTACATCAACACTTCATACCATAACTTGAATTTGCTTTAACCAATTCTGAGTTCTAGAGTTACAGAACTTTAACTGTTACATTTAAGACATTTTTTTCACAATTTACGCACTAACTCCCATATTCTTGAATTTATTTCCTCCAAACTTAATATTATTGCGAGAATTTAATGAAATGAATCTCCCTTTTGATTTCATAAATTTTCTAGTTTGTTGCTCCAGAGTAACAGAACTTTGATTTTAAGATTTTAATATTTTTTTTACATATTGTACCATAACAGGGTATGCTTGGATTGATTTAGTGTAAACTTTACCTACTTTTTTGTGAATTGGTGAACATAACTAACTGTCGTTTATAAGAAAACAGTATCTTCAGGCATGTTTCTCTACAGATCCATTTTATTGGCTTATGATTAAAAGCCTTGGAAATATCCGATTTTATTCTTGCAACAATTTCAATATTCACAATAAGGGCATATCATGTGCTCCTATTGCAGCTGTTTATTGTTATTGTCTATGCCAATTCTAAGATATTCATCCGAGTGGTATGATACTTTTATTACTTTTGATACATTATATAAAGTTGAACATATTGTTTTGTCATGAAAATGAAAAAATAAATATTTCTTTGTTTCTTAATGGAAAATTAAAAATTTGAAAATTGATTTGAAAATTTGCAGGTTTGAGATCTAAAAAAAAACAAACAGTTTTTAAGGAACTGCCTTTGAGAAGAAGAAAGACAGCAAGAAGACCATTTATTGAAAATGACTTGAAAGGTAGGAATTTAACACACTTTATTCAGCAAAAATCAGTTAACAAGTAATTACTTCAAAACATTATTTCAAAATAAGAGTGACCATAAATTTGAAATATGGTTTATACTTAAAATCCTGATTGTGATGGAAAAAACAGTCCTGAGAATATAATGTTACTTGTTATTACTGTTAGCTTTAGAAAACAGCTTTTAAAGACCTGCTGATTTATTACAAAGCAAAAGTTAAGTAAATACAGTATTTCATTTGAAATGTTATTCCAGAGTTCAATATATCATTTCAATTTTTGTTCTCAGATCCACAGCCTTTTAGTAAACAAACTATTGATGAAATTATATCAGGGACTGCGATTCTGGAACAGACTGAAGCTAGTAAGTGAGAAATTATTAATAAAAAATCAATAAACGATGAGGAAATAGTTTTACCTATCTTAAAATGTACACAAATAGTTTACAAAAAGATTGCAAAAATAGATAAATTTTGAAAAAAAAAGGTTTCACATGCTATTTTGTGGAAAATGAAAATTTGTGACACTGCTATGTTTACTTTGTTGTCAATGTTTATTTTTATTCCTGTAAATGATTTAACTAATGCTTCATGTCAGTAGGGAATAAGTATATAGGTAACAATGCTTCAATGAATGCTTGAGTTTATGTATATGAGTTTGTTGAAGTCATCAAAATCAATAACCCCACTTAACTAATAATTTCTTTTAGCATCTGATTTGACAGATCATAGGAAACAAACACCGAAAGCGAAGTTCAAAGTCCTAGACCTGTTAAATATTGTCATGGGTAAGATAGATAAGTTTCAACAGTACATCGACTTATGATTTTATGAAACTGTGTGAAAGGTGATAGTTTTTGTTCATTTTATAAATAGTTTCATTACCTGTATAGCAACAAAAGCCTAGTAATTGCTGTTTTTAAATGTGATCTTTAAAATTGATTATAAGTTGGCTAAAAATGTTGTTGATTAGTTTGGTATGTGCAAACTACAAAACCAAGAATTTAACAATTAATCTAGCAACCAAATAATAAGTACTTAATTAGAAAATATATTCATTGTGGCTAGGTTTAGATGTTTGTATTAAATAATGAAACATTCTAATGTATGCACTTCATATTGTGACTGATATCTGTAAAATCATACTTTCCTGGTCTATAACTTAGTGTTAAAGTCTTATTTCTGTAAAAACAGTGTTGTATTTGAAGAGTGTTTTGTGTGAAATGGGGATTTGTTGGTAACAAATGCAGTTTTGCTGGTGCCATGCAGTGTTGACAGTAAAACCTACGTTTGCTACAGTCATATCACCAATTGACACCAACAACGCTTAAACTAAAGTACTGTTATTCATATTCCAATACATTGCAAAGTAAAATGCTGTTGCGCTCTTCAACTGATATGATATTCAAATAAGATTACAGGCAAGGATATACCTTTGTAAAATTTTGCTTTTTTATGCAATAATGCAAATTTTGTTTATACAATGAACATTTGCAAAGCAGAACTTCAACATGGAAGGTTGTTTTGATACTTCCAGGCTTGAAATATGGATTAAATCTCAATAAAATAATGTATAAAAGGTAGGTAGTGCTCAATGTTGTTGGTTTTTTTTATTGAACATTTAGGATTTGGAGAATAAAATATGGCAGTTCAATAGGAATTAAACCCTTAGTTACAGCAGGTCAACTGTGGATTTGATGGTAAATATTAGCCAATGAAATAACCTTGAATACATCAAAACTGCATATGAATAGTAATTGCCCATCTGTTAAATATGATAATTTTTCAGAAATCTTACTGTAAGAAAAACATAAGAAAAACTTATTTATCTATGAATTATTATTGCAGAGTATCTGAATACTGTTGATGATAAAGTATTTGAAAAATGGGTAAAAGATGCTGTATCTTCAAGTCATGTTACATTGGACTTGAGTTCCAGACTTGGGCCAGCTGTCATAGATCTATACACAAATTCAGAAGATGAGCATGTCCACACCATCAAAAGTTTGTGTGATTTAGCACCAGACCGTTTACACGAAGCAGCAAAATTTAGACTTACAAATCTTATTTTAGGACATTTAGGTAAGTTTATTATTCCCTTTGCAATAAAGGCAACAGTAGTATACCGCTGTTCGAAAACTCATAAATCGATAGAGATAAAAACAAATCCGGGTTACAAACTAAAACTAAGGGAAATGCATCAAATATAAGAGATGAACAACGACACAACAAAAACACAACATTAAAATGTAACACACACAGAAACGAACTATAATATAACAATGGCCATTTTCCTGACTTGGTACAGGACATTTTAAGAAAAAAATGGTGGGTTGAACCTGGTTTTGTGGCATGCCAACCTTGTGAAGGGATATAGTAAAACCTTTGTCTGTTTGTCCATGTGTCTGTCTTGTAGGCACTATAGGGTTGAAGTCTTACATCCAGTCCACACCAAACTTGGTACAATAGTTTCCCATAAGGAAAGGTACACTGACAAATTGAATGTTCAATGGTGTTATTAACCTTATGTATTATGGAGTTAAAAGTAATGTCTAGATTACTGGAAATTCAGAAATTAATGCATGCATTTATTATTTTGAATCACTGACTTCTGGTAAAATGAAATCTACTTAATGCTATTATATAATTTTGCAAATCAAAAACACTACTGAAATTGTAAATGCAAGTTTTTATTATTGCAAACCTGATACTGTTGACCTTTTTCATTAAATTATAAACATTGCAATGATTTCTTATCTCGATTTCAAATATTTATAAAAATTTATATCCCTTTCAGACAGGGCCTCTTGAATCTTTTCGCATCATGTTCTAATGTAATGCAAAGACTAAGTGTGTTCTTTCTAATTATTTATCTGTTCTTATTGTAATTTTTGGTTAGTCCCACATCTATGTCTTCCAGTTCCTGTCTTCAATTACATTTTTAAGATGATTGACATCTAGAATGAATGTGGCTTAAACTGGTTCTAGGAGTTGTCTTGAAATTGCATGGGGTGTGAGTTGTTGCTTGAAGAGTAAAAGGTGACCGCCACAATTATAGCCAATAGTGCTTAAAGTGGTGCTAAACTCCAACAGTCAGCATTGACAGAATACAATCTACAGTTTAAACAATACCTACTTTGTTCCAGAGCCTTTAATAAAAATGAAGTTATTCCTAATGCATATTGATCACATTATAGCAATCAGGACTTGGAGAGACTTTATAAGTGCGATATATAAATGTAATTAATTCAGTAATTAAACACTTTATTTAGTGGAAAAAGGAAATATAACATTGCCAAAAGAAAAAGACCCCAGAGTTCTGCAAGCAGAAATAGACGAAAGCATGAAAGAGCTTATTGCTGGCATTAAAACCCAAGAAGAAATGAAAAATGGTACATGTATTGTATTACAAAATTAATTAGTGATTTCACATTAGTTTCACTGTTTTATTAAAGTTCTTATTAATGAAACTCATTCTCTACCACAAATTTTTATATTTTAATATCATTGCATTGTAATTATGCCAATACTTAATAACTTATAAAATTTCATGAATTCCTTAGAAATTGTGAAATTTGGCTCAAAGACATTGTAGCATTTTATTTGTGAATAACTTGATTCAAATGTACAAATAATGTTTTAATACTTGAATACCTTTACCATCCCATTAAATAATGTGGATTGTATTTTACATAAGGTTGTGGGGTATATTTGGCACTTGTGTAATTATATTGTATTAGGATTTTCTGTGTTTTGTATACGTTCAACCATTTTCATTTAAATTTATAGGTGGACAAGTGTTTAAAAGAAAGATGAAAACATTAAACATTACAAATACTGGAAAAAAGGCAAGAATAGAAACAGAAGGTAAGATTTTATAACACTCCTATAATTCTCCCCCCCCCCCCCCCCCCCCCCCCCCCCCCAAAAAAAAATACTCAAGATTACCTGACCTGTTTACTCAAAAAGAACGATTAGGAAAGAAAATAGTGACAAGAAATTTTATAACAATGTTATATGGTATTGTGAAGTTCTAGTCTGTATGTGGAATTTTGTTTCCATTTGATAACTTTTATTTTAGTCAATTGGTCTCTCAGAAATTTGAACACAATCATTCTTTTCACAAAAGCAAAGTAGGGATTGAAAATATGGGATTTGTAAAAAAGGGGGCCAAATAATATAGTAACAACCATGAACAATATTTTATAATTCACCCTGCTAGTTGACCAGCCAAAAAGAATTGACTACAAACATATGTAATATACAGTCCGTGACCCAGCAAAGCTTTATTATTGATGTTTTTCCTAACAATACAAAAGGTAAAACTATGGGTTCCTGATATCCAGCATATTAAACCAGTTGGGATACAGACCTCTTGAAATGTTTAGTTAATTTTTTGCTGATTATATATCATATGACTTTCAGGAACTTTGGTATCAAAGGCTAGCAAAATTAAATGGATGGATGGTTTTATGACAGACTTGACAGTCACAGAAATTGATAAACAAAAAGGTTTGCCATCTAATATTTCAAATATGATAAAATTTAAGATGTACTGTATGTCATTAAAAACTCGTTTAAGTATCTTTGACACCTTTAAACTTAATTTTCTGCTTTTTTTACAAAACAATCATTAAAAAAGTATATAAATTATATGTACACTACTCTATTCATTCATCAGTATGATAAAGCATAGTTAAAAGAACAGTTGTAAAAAACAAAGTAATACCAATTGAATCTATAAATGCAGTTATTTTTTCAGTTGAAAATAAAGTTGCAAAGATTTGGGACGAAGATATGGCCAACAAATATTTCATTGCCAAGGTTTTTGGTATTGATATAACATATGGAGACATAAACTCTCTCAAAGACTCAAACTGGCTCACAGACAAAGTAAGTCAATGTATTCAACTAATAATCCATACACATAATATTCTCTTCTGTAAAAATCTCTTCAACACTGAGTATTTGTTTTGTTTTTATACATGCATGCTTTCATTGTGAAATTTTTATTATTTCTAAGAACATCCATAAAATACTCTATAAATTACATGACTTCCTAAATATGTCTTAAAGAAGAACCCAAACCAAACTTTAAAATGAATATATGTATTTCTTTAAAAAGAAAACTTTAAGAACTTGATATCATTACTGATTTTTTTCTTTATGGTGACAGCAAAGTAAAATGACCAAGAAACTGCATCATTATTACATTTGATTTATGAATTCAACTGTTGAATTTTCTAAAAGTATGTCATATTTCCATGTCTTCAAATTGTTTTAAGAAAACCAGTTTTTCTTTTGATGAATATGCAATGTGGTATTTCATTGAAATATAACATTGAAGAATGGCATTGTTTTGTCAATTAAGGTCATGGATGCATACCTGACATATATTGCCCAAACTGAGATGGACAAGGGAAACATTAAAGTTAGACACCAGTTGGTCAGCAGCACAAACAACATAATTAATGGAAGATATGTCCCTGGACGACATGAAAAGGTAAACATCCTGTCACCAAAAAAAAAAACATATAAATTAGAAATTTTGCATAAAAGAGTAACATTTCTATGATAGCCATTTTAGAAATTTTCTTAATACTATTAAGGGTAATTGTAAATAATGCTTACTAGGTTCATTCTGAATTGTCAACGTTTAGTACAGGGATAAAAAAATTTACCAGTAGCAAGATAGACCATTTTATTAAAAGCAAATAATAAATATTGTCTAGCCCTGAATTCCATTATGTTTAGGGAAGAAATTCATTTTTTTTACAATTTTAGGAAAGATTAAAATTATTAGTTCTAATAATAACTCTGTAATTTCAGAACAAATTAATCCCATACGACTTTGTCATTGGAGCCTACCATGAGAGAGGAGGTCATTGGGATTTGCTGGTAATCATTGCTATGGTGTATTTATTTTTCGTTTGTATGATTATATTTGTCTAAAAAAAATAATAAAAAAACTTAAACACTGTATGTATTAGTACTTCTTATGAACACCAAAAAGGTGGAAATACAGATTAAATTAACAAAAACATCTTCATTTACCATATTGTAAAAAAAATATATTGTTCTTAAGTTGTCTCATTAAAGACCGTGAACTAAAACATAAACCCAACAACATAATTATTGCATGTATGAATAAAAAATTTCATGAAATTGATTCCATTTCTCATTTTATCACCAACTGTCATCTATCCAATTTGGAATTTTGTTAGTGAATTTTAGCATAACTTCATTTTACCAAACACATGCAAATGTACTTGCAATAATTATTTTCAGAAACAGCTATAATGGAGTTTTGGTCAACAGAGGGCTGTGTATAGGAAAATTGTCCAAAAATTACAATTCCCTCTTATATGAAAATAGAAGATGTATAAACTTCAGCACATCAAATTTTTTTTTGTGAACATATTTAGGAACTTTCCAATTTAACTTGGATGAATCAGATTCACAAAAAGAGGATGCAGCAAGTCCCTTGTTTCCCTGTTCAACTTGTACTTTTCATCTGTGACACCTTTTTCCAAAATGCAACCCTGTCAAAATGATTTTGACAGAGCTAATACAATTGTTACAGTTAATATTTCATAATATTTTCTGAATCAATTTGCTAGTGAATGACAATATTTGCTCAAAGGACCAAAACCAAAAGGGATTGCATTTTGAATGTCATAAGACATGGCAAGACTGTTGTATTAGTTTTGTTGCCTTTACTTCATACCAGAACAATATAATACTTAATACTTTTTTTTTCAGATTGTTGAACCATCAAAGGGAAAGGTTGTTTTTCTCAACCCTTTGGGAGAAACAGCATACCAAAAGAGAACAGTTCTTTTACATTGGAGGTAAGCTAACTTATCCAGTTAGAAATTTTATATTTATAGCAAAGATGATACCTGCTGACTTATCCTGCAATGGAGTGCAAAAGGAGTCAAATCCTAGATATTTAGTGAGTGAACTGTTCACAAAGTTCTTTTATAAATCTGGTACAGTGATTGAAATAAAATATATTACATTGAAATTTATGTCACTGCAAGATTTTATGCTGATATTTATTGGTACATGTCTGTTTTGTGGTGTTTAATGTGTCTGGAATACTTAGCATGTAACTCAAATAATATTTTTTCTCAGAAAATACATAGGACAGATGCTACTTCTTCATCCAGAGAATGGGTACAAAAACTGGACACTGGAAGTACCTGACCATTCCAAACAACTAGATGGATCCAGTTGTGGCATCTACTGTCTCTTGGTAAACATTAAAATTAATGAATTAAGTTTAAACTGAAAACAGATAATAATCCTTACTCCTTGAGAGGTGTCACTCAAGGTAATCTGATAGTTCCTAAGCCAAAAGCTGAGCTATTTAAGAAATCTTTTGTTTATTCTGGATCAGTGTTATGGAATGGACTACCACACAAAATGCGTAAAGCTCAAAACACTTATACTTTTAAACAAAGTATCAAGAAGTACTTTTACACAGTCCTGATAAGATTATGTTTTCTACAATGTATTTGTATATTTTTTATTTTATTTGATTTTTTGACTACATGTACATCTTGAACAGCTTTATATCTTATCATGTTAATAATATTACATTGAACTACTTGACTGAACAATTAACTATGTGTAAATATCTGTTTTTGATTGTATTGTAATTTGTATGTGAGGGCCTCAGGGAAGATTAGTTTATTGTAACTAACTGAGTTTACCCTCTTTAAATAAAGAATTTATTATTATTATTATTATTATTACATAATGGTCATTTCATCAATCAACGAGTGTTACAAAATAACATATAAACACTTCATCTGTGCATTGAGGTAATGGTAATACACAAACATTGTATAAGCTTTAAATGCTTCCACTAAAAAATCCATACAAAACTCTGCAAATATATACTACATAACTTTATTTTTTTAATTACCCCATCATTATTTCCTTTAGCGGGACTTGTACAGATTATTTATTGACACAAAAATGGTGTAACACTATGATCAAAACAACACATGATTGTTGGTCTGATTTATTGTTTGGTAAATTGCTATGAACTTAATGTCACTATTTTTATTTAATGTTTCTAACTATTGCAGTTTGCTGAGAAATATCTTGCTGGAGAATCTCTGCTTGGTATTACCCAAGAAGAAGTAAATAATAAAAGAGCAGATATAGCACACACATTGATGATGTTTGAAGGTAATATAAAAATTAATAACTGTATAAATAAATACTGAACATACTAAGAAATATATTAATTACAATATTTTTACCCTCTCAATTACATATTTAATCCATTAGTGGGATGATTATTCCCATTGTTGAATACCACAACACTGAAAGAGAAATTATGTTTTGCATTTGCGTATTGTGTGAAGATGCATTTGCGTATCAATGTTTCAATTGAGTTTACCACATATATCCTTTCAGTATAACATATTTTTAAGGAGTATCTTAGGTATTATTTTTGATAATAATAATAAGTGCTTGTCATATTTTTTATATCTCACAGATTTTTATAAACTCCTTTCTTTACAGGACACATGGCGGGATGCTGTCCATGCTGTGGATTTCAAACAAATGTTAATGAAGAACAATTGGTAATCATTTATACTCTATATATTCTATTTTGTATTCCTAATCTTGTCTGAGCTTTCAAATTTCTCATGCATAGAGATCAACAGAATCGTGCATTTAAAGGACATGTGACCTGTCCTTGATGTAATTTTTATTGGTATTAACTTATTACGTTTCATACATTATAGGATTAAACACCGCTTTAAAGGAATTTGTTGGTGTATAAACTGGACCTAGTCACAAACAAATAAAAGTCTTTAAGGACTTTTATGATATGTTTGTGAATGACCTAGTCCAGTTCATACAAATGTAGGATTAATTTTCTACAACTGTCAAATTCAAGGGAATATTTTTTAAACCGTTTTTCGTTTGAAACTGGATGTGATGTACTATGATTTGGGGGTAATACACCTGCAAGGCGATATTTGGAAATCCAAATAGGAAAAAAATTGAGCATTGTAATTTTAGAGGTAAAATCTGTTCTGGTAAGCCAATATCAACTGATAAAGGTTTCCAGTACCTGAATGTTAGAATATATATTTTTTTAAATGATTAAATAACTTTCAGAGAAACTATGGCATGTTTTAAATAACAATGCAATGAAAGTGTGATAAATTTTTTTTTTAACAAAAGCTCTTATATACTTTTTTTTTTAAAGACACATTACTTAAAGGCTTTAAATTAAATTACTTGAACTTTATATTTTACAGATTCAATGCACAATATGCAAGAACTGGTTTCACAAAAAAACCCATTGTGTTGGTGAGGCTTTTGCAGCTAAAACCAGTAATGAAGAATTTGTGTGTGAGATAGACAGAACAACTGAAAAAGAATGAGTTAGATGAATGAGTCAATGTCAAATGAAAGCAACTTAATCAAGTTATTTTTTGAAATTTTGTTTTATTTTAATGAGTACACATGTTTGTATGGTTACCATATAAAGTTGTCTTTTATACACAGACTTTTATCTCAGAAGCAAATACTCCAGCCAGGGATGCATATTATACAATAATACGGGCACAAAATGAGATCACCATTTTTTCTTTAAAAAAGTAGAGGGTGCTCTAATTTGTTCAGTTTTTTCTTCTTCAAATCACTGTATTTGAAAGCTGTATCTCTTATTTTTCGACTTTAAATCCTTCAAATATTTAGTTTTTCGATAAATTACATTACCGATTTACTTTAATATAGAACAATGTGTAAAATAGTTCGGGAAATTTTCGTACTTGCACTGAACTTGATTTAGAATTAAACTTATATTTTTTACTTCTTGCTTATTGAAAAATAGGATTTTACATTTGAATAAAGACAAATTTTACTAATTTTCAATACTGGTATTAATGATGAGTTTATTTAACCTTGAAGGATTTTAGAATTTTTTTTTTTACAATTTCTAACAGGTCTGTACAATTTTTTATTCCTGGAAATTTGGCATACAAAATATGCTAGACCTGTAACTACTGGATGTTCAAACAACTAAGAAGAAAAGTCATTTTTCCAGAATTTTTGAGGCAGGATGGGGTTGGCTATAATGTCAATAAATGTGTGTATTGTAAACAATGTTCTATATTCTTAATCAGTGAGGAACCTACTGCCAGGTTACTGAAGTTAGTCTAATGTCTATACTAACCTCCATAACCTGTTTATACATAAGAGATAGTAAACCATGTTATATGAGTGTTGTTTTACTTAGAACAAGTGTTGTGTGGTTATATATCAGTGTAGAACATACTGCCAGGTTACTGAAGTTAGTCTAATGTCTATACTAACCTCCATAACCTGTGTATTCATGAGAGATAGTCAACCATGTTATATGAGTTTTGTTTTTCTGAGAACAAGTGTTTTGTGGTTATATATGAGTGTAGAACCTACTGCCAGGTTACTGAAGTTAGTCTTGTGTCTGTACTAACCCCCCATAACCTATTTATACATGAGAGATAGTCAACCATGTTATATGGGTGTTGTTTTACTGAGAACAAGTGTTGTGTGGTTATATATCAGTGTAGAACGTACTGCCAGGTTACTGAAGTTAGTCTAATGTCTATACTAACCTCCATAACCTGTTTATACATGAGAGATAGTCAACCATGTTTTATGAGTTTTGTTTTTTTGAGAACAAGTGTTTTGTGGTTATATATGAGTGTAGAACCTACTGCCAGGTTACTGAAGTTAGTCTAATGTCTATACTAACCTCCATAACCTGTGTATACATGAGATATAGTCAACCATGTTATATGAGTGTTGTTTTACTAAGAACGTGTGTTGTACAGTTATATATCAGTGAAGAACCTACTGCAAGGTTACTGAAGTTAGTCTAATGTCTATACTAACCTCCATAACCTGTTTATACATGAGAGATAGTCAACCATGTTTTATGAGTTTTGTTTTTTTGAGAACAAGTGTTTTGTGGTTATATATGAGTGTAGAACCTACTGCCAGGTTACTGAAGTTAGTCTAATGTCTATACTAACCTCCATAACCTGTGTATACTTGAGAGATAGTAAACCATGTTATATGAGTGTTGTTTTACTGAGAACAAGTGTTGTACACTTATATATCAGTGAATAACCTACTGCCAGGTTACTGAAGTTAGTATAATGTCTATACTAACCTCCATAACCTGTTTATACATAAGAGATAGTAAACCATGTTATATGAGTTTTGTTTTACTGAAAACAAGTGTTGTTTGGTTATATATCAGTGTAGCACCTACTGCCAGGTTACTGACATTAGTCTTGTGTCTGTACTAACACCCATAAACTGTTTATACATGAGAGATAGTCAACCATGTTATATGAGTGTTGTTGTACTAAGAACAAGTGTTGTGTGGTTATATATCAGTGTAGAACATACTGCCAGGTTACTGAAGTTAGTCTTGTGTCTGTACTAACCTCCATAACCTGTGTATACATGAGAGATAGTCAACCATGTTATATGAGTGTTGTTTTACTAAGAACAAGTGTTGTGTGGTTATATATCAGTGTAGAACATACTGCCAGGTTACTGAAGTTAGTCTAATGTCTATACTAACCTTCATAACCTGTGTATACATGAGAGATAGTCAACCATGTTATATGAGTGCTGTTTTACTGAGAACAAAAGTTGTACAGTTATATATCAGTGGAGAACCTACTGCCAGGTTACTGAAGTTAGTCTTATGTCTATACTAACCCCCATAACCTGTTTATACATGAGAGATAGTCAACCATGTTATATGAGTGATGTTTTACAGAGAACAAGTGTTGTACAGTTATATATCAGTGGAGAACCTACTGCCAGGTTACTGAAGTTAGTCTAATGTCTATACTAACCCCCATAACCTGTTTATACATGAGAGATAGTCAACCATGTTATATGAGTGATGTTTTACGGAGAACAAGTGTTGTACAGTTATATATCAGTGAAGAACCTACTGCCAGGTTACTGAAGTTAGTCTTATGTCTATACTAACCTCCATAACCTGTTTATACATGAGAGATAGTAAACCATGTTATATGAGTGTTGTTTTACTTAGAACAAGTGTTGTGTGGTTATATATCAGTGTAGAACATACTGCCAGGTTACTGAAGTTAGTCTAATGTCTATACTAACCTCCATAACCTGTTTATACATGAGAGATAGTCAACCATGTTGTATGAGTTTTGTTTTACTGAGAACAAGTGTTTTGTGGTTATATATGAGTGTAGAACCTACTGCCAGGTTACTGAAGTTAGTCTAATGTCTATACTAACCTCCATAACCTGTGTATACATGAGAGATAGTCAACCATGTTATATGAGTGTTGTTTTACTAAGAACAAGTGTTGTACAGTTATATATCAGTGAAGAACCTATTGCAAGGTTACTGAAGTTAGTCTAATGTCTATACTAACCTCCATAACCTGTTTATACATGAGAGATAGTCGACCATGTGAAATTAGTTTTGTTTTACTGAGAACAAGTGTTGTATTGTTATATATCAGTGTAGAACATACTACCAGGTTAATGAAGTTAGTCTAATGTCTATACTAACCTCCATAACCTGTGAATACATGAGATAGTAAACCATGTTATATGAGTGTTGTTTTACTGAGAACAAGTGTTTTATGGTTATTAATTAGTGTAGAACCTACTGTCAGGTTACTGAAGTTAGTCTAATGTCCATATTAACCTTCATAACCTGTTTATACATGAGAGATAGTAAACCATATTATATGGGTGTTGTTTTACTGAGAACAAGTGTTGTATGGGTATATATCAGTGTAGAACCTACTGCCAGGTTACTGAAGTTAATATAATGTATATACTAACGGCCATAACCTGTATATACGTGAGGGATAGTCAACCATGTAAAATTAGTTTTGTTTTACTGAGAACAAGTGTTGTATGGTTATATATCAGTGTACATTCTACTGCCAGGTTACTGAAGTTAGTCTTATGTCTATACTAACCTCCATAACCTGTGTATACATGAGAGATAGTCAACTATGTTATATGAGTGTTGTTTTACTGAGAACAAATGTTGTACAGTTATATATCAGTGTAGAACCTACTGCCAGGTTACTGAAGTTAGTCTTATGTCTATACTAACCTCCATAACCTGTTTATACATAAGAGATAGTCAACCATGTTATATGAGTGTTGTTTTACTTAGAACAAGTGTTGTGTGGGTATATATCAGTGTAGAACATACTGCCAGGTTACTGAAGTTAGTCTTGTGTCTGTACTAACCCCCATAACCTGTTTATACATGAGAGATAGTCAACCATGTTATATGAGTGTTGTTTTACTAAGAACAAGTGTTCTGTGGTTATATATCAGTGTAGAACATACTGCCAGGTTACTGAAGTTAGTCTAATGTCTATACTAACCTCCATAACCTGTGTATACATGAGAGATAGTCAACCATGTTATATGAGTGCTGTTTTACTGAGAACAAAAGTTGTACAGTTATATATCAGTGAAGAACCTACTGCCAGGTTACTGAAGTTAGTCTTATGTCTATACTAACCTCCATAACCTGTGTATGCATGAGAGATGGTCAACCATGTTATATGAGTGTTGTTTTACTTAGAACAAGTGTTGTGTGGTTATATATCAGTGTAGAACATACTGCCAGGTTACTGAAGTTAGTCTTGTGTCTGTACTAACCCCCATAACCTGTTTATACATGAGAGATAGTCAACCATGTTATATGAGTGTTTTTTTACTAAGAACAAGTGTTGTGTGGTTATATATGAGTGTAGAACCTACTGCCAGGTTACTGAAGTTAGTCTTGTGTCTGTACTAACCTCCATAACCTGTTTATACATGAGAGATAGTCAACCATGTTATATGGGTGTTGTTTTACTGAGAACAAGTGTTGTGTGGTTATATATCAGTGTAGAACGTACTGCCAGGTTACTGAAGTTAGTCTTGTGTCTGTACTAACCCCCATAACCTGTTTATACATATATATCAGTGTAGAACATACTGCCAGGTTACTGAAGTTAGTCTTATGTCTATACTAACCTCCATAACCTGTGTATACATGAGAGATAGTCAACCATGTTATATGAGTGTTGTTTTACTGAGAACAAATGTTGTACAGATATATATCAGTGTAGAACCTACTGCCAGGTTATTGAAGTTAGTCTTATGTCTATACTAACCTCCATAACCTGTTTATACATAAGAGATAGTCAACCATGTTATATGAGTGTTGTTTTACTTAGAACAAGTGTTGTGTGGGTATATATGAGTGTAGAACCTACTGCCAGGTTACTGAAGTTAGTCTTGTGTCTGTACTAACCCCCATAACCTGTTTATACATGAGAGATAGTCAACCATGTTATATGAGTGTTGTTTTACTAAGAACAAGTGTTGTGTGGTTATATATCAGTGTAGAACATACTGCCAGGTTACTGAAGTTAGTCTAATGTCTATACTAACCTCCAGAACCTGTGTATACATGAGAGATAGTCAACCATGTTATATGAGTGTTGTTTTACTGAGAACAAGTGTTGTACAGTTATATATTAGTGAAGAACCTACTGCCAGGTTACTGAAGTTAGTCTTATGTCTATACTAACCGCCATAACCTGTTTATACATGAGAGATAGTCAACCATGTTGTATGAGTTTTGTTTTACTGAGAACAAGTGTTTTGTGGTTATATATGAGTGTAGAACCTACTGCCAGGTTACTGAAGTTAGTCTAATGTCTATACTAACCTCCATAACCTGTGTATACATGAGAGATAGTCAACCATGTTATATGAGTGTTGTTTTACTGAGAACAAATGTTGTACAGATATATATCAGTGTAGAACCTACTGCCAGGTTATTGAAGTTAGTCTTATGTCTATACTAACCTCCATAACCTGTTTATACATAAGAGATAGTCAACCATGTTATATGAGTGTTGTTTTACTTAGAACAAGTGTTGTGTGGGTATATATGAGTGTAGAACCTACTGCCAGGTTACTGAAGTTAGTCTTGTGTCTGTACTAACCCCCATAACCTGTTTATACATGAGAGATAGTCAACCATGTTATATGAGTGTTGTTTTACTAAGAACAAGTGTTGTGTGGTAATATATCAGTGTAGAACATACTGCCAGGTTACTGAAGTTAGTCTAATGTCTATACTAACCTCCATAACCTGTGTATAGATGAGAGATAGTCAACCATGTTATATGAGTGTTGTTTTACTGAGAACAAGTGTTGTACAGTTATATATCAGTGAAGAACCTACTGCCAGGTTACTGAAGTTAGTCTAATGTCTATACTAACCTCCATAACCTGTTTATACATGAGAGATAGTCAACCATGTTGTATGAGTTTTGTTTTACTGAGAACAAGTGTTTTGTGGTTATATATGAGTGTAGAACCTACTGCCAGGTTACTGAAGTTAGTCTAATGTCTATACTAACCTCCATAACCTGTGTATGCATGAGAGATGGTCAACCATGTTATATGAGTGTTGTTTTACTAAGAACAAGTGTTGTGTGGTTATATATCAGTGTAGAACATACTGCCAGGTTACTGAAGTTAGTCTTATGTCTATACTAACCTCCATAACCTGTGTATACATGAGAGATAGTCAACCATGTTATATGAGTGTTGTTTTACTGAGAACAAGTGTTGTACAGTTATATATCAGTGAAGAACCTACTGCCAGGTTACTGAAGTTAGTCTTATGTCTATACTAACCGCCATAACCTGTTTATACATGAGAGATAGTCAACCATGTTGTATGAGTTTTGTTTTACTGAGAACAAGTGTTTTGTGGTTATATATGAGTGTAGAACCTACTGCCAGGTTACTGAAGTTAGTCTAATGTCTATACTAACCTCCATAACCTGTGTATACATGAGAGATAGTCAACCATGTTATATGAGTGTTGTTTTACTGAGAACAAATGTTGTACAGATATATATCAGTGTAGAACCTACTGCCAGGTTATTGAAGTTAGTCTTATGTCTATACTAACCTCCATAACCTGTTTATACATAAGAGATAGTCAACCATGTTATATGAGTGTTGTTTTACTTAGAACAAGTGTTGTGTGGGTATATATGAGTGTAGAACCTACTGCCAGGTTACTGAAGTTAGTCTTGTGTCTGTACTAACCCCCATAACCTGTTTATACATGAGAGATAGTCAACCATGTTATATGAGTGTTGTTTTACTAAGAACAAGTGTTGTGTGGTTATATATCAGTGTAGAACATACTGCCAGGTTACTGAAGTTAGTCTAATGTCTATACTAACCTCCATAACCTGTGTATACATGAGAGATAGTCAACCATGTTATATGAGTGTTGTTTTACTGAGAACAAGTGTTGTACAGTTATATATCAGTGAAGAACCTACTGCCAGGTTACTGAAGTTAGTCTAATGTCTATACTAACCTCCATAACCTGTTTATACATGAGAGATAGTCAACCATGTTGTATGAGTTTTGTTTTACTGAGAACAAGTGTTTTGTGGTTATATATGAGTGTAGAACCTACTGCCAGGTTACTGAAGTTAGTCTAATGTCTATACTAACCTCCATAACCTGTGTATGCATGAGAGATGGTCAACCATGTTATATGAGTGTTGTGTTACTAAGAACAAGTGTTGTGTGGTTATATATCAGTGTAGAACATACTGCCAGGTTACTGAAGTTAGTCTTATGTCTATACTAACCTCCATAACCTGTGTATACATGAGAGATAGTCAACCATGTTATATGAGTGTTGTTTTACTAAGAACAAGTGTTGTACAGTTATATATGAGTGTAGAACCTACTGCCAGGTTACTGAAGTTAGTCTAATGTCTATACTAACCTCCATAACCTGTGTATACTTGAGAGATAGTCAATCATGCTATATGAGTGTTGTTTTACTGAGAACAAATGTTGTACACTTATATATCAGTGGTGAACCTACTGCCAGGTTACTGAAGTTAGTCTAATGTCTATACTAACCTATATAACCTGTATGAACATGAGAGAAAGTAAACCATGTTAGGTGAGTGTTTTTTTACTGAGAACAAGTGTTGTACAGTTATATATCAGTGGAGAACCTACTGCAAGGTTACTGAAGTTAGTCTTATGTCTATACTAACCTAGATAACCTGTTTATACATGAGAGATAGTCAACCATGTTATATGAGTGTTGTTTTACTAAGAACAAGTGTTGTGTGGTTATATATCAGTGTAGAACATACTGCCAGGTTACTGAAGTTAGTCTTATGTCTATACTAACCTCCATAACCTGTGTATACATGAGAGATAGTCAACCATGTTATATGAGTGTTGTTTTACTGAGAACAAGTGTTGTACAGTTATATATCAGTGAAGAACCTACTGCCAGGTTACTGAAGTTAGTCTAATGTCTATACTAACCTCCATAACCTGTTTATACATGAGAGATAGTCAACCATGTTGTATGATTTTTGTTTTACTGAGAACAAGTGTTTTGTGGTTATATATGAGTGTAGAACCTACTGCCAGGTTACTGAAGTTAGTCTAATGTCTATACTAACCTCCATAACCTGTGTATACATAAGAGATAGTCAACCATGTTATATGAGTGTTGTTTTACTTAGAACAAGTGTTGTGTGGGTATATATCAGTGTAGAACATACTGCCAGGTTACTGAAGTTAGTCTTGTGTCTGTACTAACCCCCATAACCTGTTTATACATGAGAGATAGTCAACCATGTTATATGAGTGTTGTTTTACTAAGAACAAGTGTTGTGTGGTTATATATCAGTGTAGAACATACTGCCAGGTTACTGAAGTTAGTCTAATGTCTATACTAACCTCCATAACCTGTGTATACATGAGAGATAGTCAACCATGTTATATGAGTGTTGTTTTACTGAGAACAAGTGTTGTACAGTTATATATCAGTGAAGAACCTACTGCCAGGTTACTGAAGTTAGTCTAATGTCTATACTAACCTCCATAACCTGTTTATACATGAGAGATAGTCAACCATGTTGTATGAGTTTTGTTTTACTGAGAACAAGTGTTTTGTGGTTATATATGAGTGTAGAACCTACTGCCAGGTTACTGAAGTTAGTCTAATGTCTATACTAACCTCCATAACCTTTTTATACATAAGAGATAGTAAACCATGTTATATGAGTGTTGTTCTACCTAGAACAAGTGTTCTATGGTTATATATCAGTGAAGAACCTACTGCGAGGTTACTGAAGTTAGTCTTATGTCTGTACTAACCCCATAACCTGTTTATACATGAGAGACAGTCAACCATGTTATATGAGTTTTTTTGTAACTGGGAACAAGTGTTTTATGGTTATATATCAGTAGAGAACCTACTGCCAGGTTACTGAAGTTAGTTTAATGTCTATACTAACCTCCATAACCTGTTTATACATGAGAGATAGTCAACCATGTTATATGAGTTTTGTTTTACTTAAAACAAGAGTTGTGTGGTTACATATCAGTGGAGAACCTACTGCCAGGTTACTGAAGTTAGTCTAATGTCTATACTAATCTCCATAACCTGTGTATGCATGAGAGATAGTCAACCATGTTATATGAGTGTTCTTTTACTTAGAACAAGTGTTGTACAGTTATATATCAGTGAAGAACCTACTGCCAGGTTACTGAAGTTAGTCTAATGTCTATACTAACCTATATAACCTGTTTATACATGAGAGATAGTCAATCATGTTATATGAGTGTTGTTTTACTGAGAACAAATATTGTATTGTTATTATATCAGTGTTGAACTTACTGTCTATAGTAGTACCTCCATAACCTTTTTTAACATTTGGGATAGCAGATCGTTAGTATGTTGCTGACTGTCAATTTTATAACATGTATTCATTTATTAAGAATTTTGCATCTATTTCTGATGATTCTTTGCTTTTGATTTAAACAAATATACAAATGATACATGATTTGTTTGATTTATGAGCCTTTTGAACAGACTATATTTTAAAAATGGTCAACATATCCTGAAAATCATTGAATATTTCAAGACATCTTAATGAATCCCTCAAAGAAGAAAGTTGCTAATTCAATTGCTTCTTATAGAAATAAAGGCTAAGCTAAGCACAGCATGATATGATGGCAGCTATTTGAAGAGGGAATATTGCAAAAGTGTACACTATCATGATTGATATAATATTGATCTTCACACAGCAATTTTTTAGACTCAATGGTATATTTGGTACAGTTACGAGCCTGAAGTACTTAAAATATATACAGTTATTCAATTCAGCTATTAGAAATTGTAATGGGAGAAGAAGAACATTGGGTTTACAAAACAAAACACCTTTAAGTCAAAGTAACAATATTATGTTGTTAACCTAAATGGATAAAGATGGAGTGGCCAGGTTTTGTACTCAGTTCTAGTTGCACCATTTATATGTACTTTAATGTACTTCAAAATTTGTCATGACAGTGAAAAAGCAAATAGGACAGTTGATTTCCTTACTTAGTTGACATTGACTGAACAACATGGAATATGCAAACACACAAATTAACATTTATTGACTAGTGATTGCACACTAGTAATGATAATCTATTGGAAAGACCAAACCACCAAAATTTAAAAAAAGCAGTGTTTCAAATTACAAAAAGGAGACTGAATTCTCACTCCAAGGCTTTAAAGGTATTCAGCAATGGACATGAGTGCAATAGAATATATTGATATTCACCAATACAATAGTTATGATAACATTTATGTCGGTCAGATAACTTAAATCTGTTATTCAGATAAGCTTCTGTTAATTCTTCTTAGAAAAATATTGTAAGACAATTCAGAAAATCAGTTTCCCTCCTCATATTTTTGGTGTTATCATATTTGATTAACTAAATTCAAGTTAAATTATTTACATATATTAATACAATTGAATAATTAATAAGACTAGGAAACTAGCTGTTAACTTATATTCATCCGTTTCCTAATACAAATAGGAACATTTCATATGTGTAATACTCAAGAAGTAGAATGTATAAAATAAATTAAATTATGTTACACTAAATGGAAAACAAACAAATTATATGATAATGTTAACGTTGTGAACACAAGAAGAAGAAAAACAAATCAGATATACCAGATTTATAAAAGTAAAGTGCATGTTTCTATAGTATACCGACACAGGTATTTTAGATATGAATATGTACTGTAGACCTGCTAAACAAGATGTTTATATTAGATACACCTTTAGGGTGTTTGCCCGAATGGGTGTACCTAAGTAACACCAAGACATTAGTGTTAATGCAGAATGATAGTTTTCAATAATTTAGGAAGGAGTATTTCAGCGATTTTTTCATATGTTACTGAAAATGCAGGGTATCCAATGTAACATCTTGGAAAACAATTAACAAACAAAAAAAAGAATAACATTATAGATAAAAGATAAATTAACTAAGTAAAAATTGCAATACAAACAGTTAGTAACAACAAAAAATATGTTTACAGGAACAGTATTCCCCACCCCCCACCACACACACACACTAAAAATATACCCATCAAATCACTGATAAATCAGACTGTTAAATTCAAATTTAATTTAGATTAATTATATATGTATTATCGACAATAAATACTACTAGTTGATGCTACAATACTCTTCTAAGCAAATACGGTGTGATCCGGAATTGAAACCTATCCGTATAAAAATTGTTTTACATTTTCGGGAATATCCCAGATATAAATAGATTTATATATGCGCGCGCAATCGACCGGCTACCGAGGTTAGTATAAAGTCTCTTCCTAATTATTGTTCATTCGGAACATTTATATTTCTTATCTGTATTAGCTTCCTGCAATTAAGAGCACCTCCATACGGACCATTTAAGATATCTAAAACTTGGCAATGAAGAACTTTACACAGATCGCTTAACCTCACTTATATGCTATATGGTAATAAAAGATATAGTTGATAATCTATATAGAAAAAAATAGAAATAGATTCCCATACGTATAATTCTTAAAGAATAATAATGATTCAAAACATGGACACATATGTGCCTCAGTCTTTCAAAAATTCATTAAATTCATCTAGAAATAATTAATGAGGCATTGAGTAATGGTCAACTAGTAGGAGACATTAATTAATGTTCCTTACAACAATAAGTGTAACTTTACCACGAGACGCATTGAGAGATTAAATGATCTAATATAAAACCATTTTTGTAGATGCATAACTTTTAAGTTCAAGATACAAAAGATTTCATTAATAAAACACACGAGGTAAAAAGGGAATGCATTCTTATTGCCTATGATGAAACGTAAATGTACACAAATATGATCATTGATAATTTAAAAGAAACAGTTATCAATGCAGAAGAATTAATTGACACAAAAGAATATCCTTTAAAGATTCTCAACAAAAAAGATTAAACTGCATTTGTTTAATTTATTCCAAGAAACAATAAGTTTGAGTTTAATGGAAAGTTATACAAACAAGTTATAGGAGCGCCCCCTCCATAGGTGGTATATTTTCAACATCATACACATATCTGCATCTGTCTGTCCTATTAATAAATATCTTAGATAAGTTCAAATAGAAAGAAAGCATCAAATTACACTGTCAATATAGAGATGACGGTTTTATGGTCTTCACATGCAAAATAGAGCAAGTAGAAGATTTCTTTAACATAGCGAACAAAATTTCCCCTATACTTAAGTTCACATATGAGGTAGTAGTTGGGAGACTTTTGAAAAGGGACCCATGCTTAAAAAGTTAACTTTAAGCAAAAAATCACAGAACACTGTTAAATTTCTGAATTATAGGCAACAAACATAAGTTGGCAAAAACAGTGTAAAGTTTTGAGATTTATTACGTATGTTAATTTAAGGAACCGCATTTCATAATAATCGAACTATCCTGCGACTGATATGATTATATAATATTTGGTAAACTATGCTTGCCAATCGGAGGGACTTTTCAATAAACATGGCGTTGAATGTTGAGTCTTAGCAAGGCGAGCTAAATGACATCAAATTGACCAGTGTTGTACAAGATATAAATCAATTGCAATATCTTTATACCAAAAAAACCCGAAAAACAGACACGATAATAAGCAAACAAAAAAACAGGCTCCGGATTTGGACAGGTATATTAAGTATACATGTATAAGCAGCAAATTGAATGTATTAGCTGGATCCAAACCCATTTCTAAGGTGGAACAGGATTTTACGGCACAAAATAAAATGGTAAGCAAGTAGATTTTGTCTTATTTGGTAGGAATAAAACTTTCACATTTTACGAAACAAAATATCGTACTTGCTCTGAAATATGTATTTTTAAAAGAAAAATATATAAAATTACTGAGGGATTCTAGTTGAAATATTACCTCTACCAATAAACACCCTAGAAGTGTCATCCATTGGTAGTAGTTTGACCTTTCACACTGGTAAAAATGAAAGCTAACACCATCCAGAAATGAACTATTGAAATTAAAACATTCCTTATCTCCCTACTTTATATTTAACACCACTCTCAACATGCCATAATTGTCCTGATTTACAATAAAAAGAAAATATTATCCTCCACACACATGGTAATGAAAATACTGAGATATAATTTACAATTCAGTTGAAATAATAATTAGCATAAAAAAGTTCTAAGGTTCGCGTATTGACTTTTTTTTTTTTTAAAAGCAACTTGTATTGAAGGTGTTTGACGTTATAATGATACGCTTGGTTTGCTATAAATATAGATGGTGTTTGACATTTTGAAGATATGCTTGGTTTGCTATATAGAAAGTGTTTGACATTATAATAATACGCTTGGTTGTTAAAGAAGTTGTTTGACATTTTAAATATACGCTAAGTTTGATATATAGAAGATGTTTGTATTATAATGATACGCTTGGCTGTTGAGGAAGTTGTTTGACATTTTAATGAGACGTTTTGTTTGTTATAGAAGTTGTTTGACATCTTATAGATACGCTTGGTTTGCTATATAAAAAGTGTTTGACATTATGATGATAAGCTTGGTTGTTAAAGAAGTTGTTTGACATTTTAAATATACGTTAATTTTGATATACAGAAGGTGTTTGACACTATAATAATACGTTTGGTTGTTAAAGAAGTTATTTGGCGTTAATTTTGATATATATAAGGAGTTTGCATTATAATGATACGCTTGGTTGCTAAAGAAGTTGTTTGACATTTAAAAGATACGCTTGGTTTGCTATATAGAAGGTGTTCGACATTTTGAAGATACGTTTTGTTTGCTATATAGAAGTTTTTCGACATTTTAAAGATACGTTTTGTTTGCTATATAGAACGTGTTTGACATTTAGTTGATACGCTTGGTTAGTTATATAGGTGTTTGACATTTGAACACTTTGGTTTGCTATAAGATGTTTTAGACCTTTTAAAAGTTATGTGCTTGGTTTGTTATAGATTAGTTGATACTCTTGGTTTGTCATAGGAAGTGTTTGATATCAAGTTAAAATGCTTGATATGGTGATTTTTCTTCTTCTCAATTTAACGTTTTATTTTATGAGTCGAATAGATAAACATATGAACACAAGATCGAGAGAGCTTTCGGATTCAATGGAGACATGTTTTGTTTTCCACTGAAAATGCAAGCCATAAACATGACTCTTCTATCTTATTTGCATTAGTTTGAAATGAGAGACAAATACTATCACAGTTACAGTCTCAGTTTTAAATGAGTTGTTGTCATGGTTGATTTTTTAGTTTTGGGTTCATTTTAGTATATGCAGATTAAAAAATAGCAAAGATTCTATTTCTCCAGGGTAATTTGTTAAACAATGAAAACCTTTGCATATTTAGTCAACAGAAAAAATATCAAGGCAAGATAAAAATGTAGTTTGATTATAGATTTAGAATATTGGCCGCTCCTGACAATTAAATGCTAATTTCTTGAGTTAATGTTTGTCAGTATCACTGAGATTTGCACGTGTCCCGTTAGATTTGCATTGGTACTGTCTCATATGTCTTTGGAACGAGCATTTTCAAGAAAAAGTGCTTGCACAGACCAGTTCATAAATTATGTTGGACATTCATTTGAGATATGCGACATAGTTTGAAAATCCTATTCAAACAAGGATGACGGTGATAGCTTGTTTCATTTTCTATTTTGTCACTATGATAGAGGTTATTCTCTCCTTTTGAATTATAGATTAAAATCATTTGAGTAGTGAAATCACATACACATTAACATGATCTCATTTGAGTATTTTGATGCTAATTAGAAACATGCGTTACCCCTATTTGTTGTCATTCATACGACCAAACAAAGGACCATTGATTTTGAATATTCATCACTGTAAAAAAAAACAGAAACCAGTTCGTCCCATGAAAAACCCATTAAAGTCAAAGACAGGAGCTTGCAATGAAGTACGAATTCTTTCACCATGAAGACTTTCTAACAACCATCAAAACCTCCCCATTACTCGAGGCGAACACGCTACCAGTAAACCATAGCGGCGGTTTTACGTACGAACTCTTACAAAGCATTAAGATTTATTTGTTTAGCGGTTTTTTTTTACCAGATCATCTGTTTTCATATGATAAATGAATATGTGGAAAAACATATTTTTTTTTTAATTTATATAATTACATTTGATATGACACAGCCATTGAAGCCATTTTTTTATTAAATATACATCCGTTATTTTGTAATCTCTAAAATATCTCAAGGATTTGTGTAAGTTAATAAGTTATTAAGTCATATATTAACGCCTGTTTCATCCGCAAGACATCACGCATTAAATGTTAATCTGCTTTATAATAAATTACAACAGAGAGAAAAAAACTTAATTTTCACAAAACTTGCACGCAAATTAATTAATTGGTTATTCATTGAAAGATTTTTGGTTTATGATTTTTTGAAAACTCTTTATAGGCCGATGTAACATAACAATTTATTTGTATGTACAACATCATACTTATACAGACAACGTTTTATAAGCTTGATAAGATGAGTTAAGTGTGTTGTTCCTGTTTGCTGAATCACAAATAGCGGAAAGGGTACTTTTGACATCCCAGTTTAACTCTGATTTTGGCTGATGGATGCTCTAGTTTGCTGGCTCTTACTTCTCTTGGCTTTCCATGTTGGTAAGTTATCAAACAAACTATTACACGAAAGTGATTTATATTCTTTATTAAAAGCTTAAAATACGATTTTTTTTTCAACTGAATAAGTATACTGCATTTCCTGTTATGGGTTCATGAAGTATGTTAGCGTTGTCATATTATGTCAATTATTACAATATAATTTAAAAAAAAAATAAATATGAGATCAGCTTTAACATCTTTACTATTTCCTTCCCTCTTTTTGTCTTTTTTGTTGTTGTTTTACTTTCGAAAATAAAAATCCATAAATCTATTAATAATTAAAAAATTTGACATTGTGTAATATCGATGATATAGTTTACAGACTGAATCATTGACTTAAATCCGAATCGGATGAGGGAAATGCCATTCGGAAATAATTTTCTTTTTCAAAATTTCCCCCTTGATAATCCAAACTAGATAATTAAGGGTTGACAACAAACAACACTTTGCATGCTAGATTCAGCAAAATAAAGTCATACTCGTTTTTATTGTGGAAACACAAAAACATTAAAGTATAATAGACAATGTCATGGAAAGATATGAAAATCTCTATCGTGTACAATAACCAAGAGCATACTATGCATAGATTCAATACATAACATTTAATTAAAAATAATTGAAATATTTAGTTATTGTTTAAACTACATATAAAATGACTGATTACAATCCCAAAAAGTACAAGACATCATGCCAATATAGAAATACTAATCTATTAGGCTGGTGATACCCAGTGATAGTAATAACATTACCAATTTGAATGTACCATGATCCGGTATTAATGTTCAAGTTGTCATCCAAGCACGCAGTTTGAAATATATGTTTTCCATTTACAAAAAGAGCATACTGTTCTATTATATATATAGAGAAAATTAGTGGTAAAACATCATGAAAATAATACCAAGTCCAACCTTATAAGGAGTGAAATTATGTCTTGTAAAAAAAAATCACTCTGATAAAGAAACATTTCCTTGAAATGGCATCATCAGTATACTTGATTTATACAAATATTTAGTCAATTTGGTGCGTGTTTTTCAACAGACAGTCAGCATCCCTATATAAGACATTGTGTACACCTCTTCTAGTCTACTTGCTCTTTTATTCGTATTGATTTATTGATTGTTGCCTGCTTGACGTCCTTTTTATTCTTATTAAGCAGACTTCATGCAAGCTCAAGAAAAATGATAAGAAGCTAACATAATCCTGGCTATAGCTTCAAGTATCGCTGTATGTGTAGAGAATGTCCTCTCATCGAATAATTTAAAGTTTGGTTACTAATATACTTAAAGCTAAACTTTACCAAAAGAGATGATCCAAATATTCTCATTATGAATTTTCCATTTATAAGTATAACTATGCGTATCTATCATACTAATTGAAAAAGATCGCCTTTTGTCGCTTCTCCGTCTTCCAGATCAAACAATCAATATGGGTTTTGGTGTGTCTCTTCTCCGTCTTCCAGATCAAATCAATCAATATGGGTGTTGGTGTGTCGCTTCTCCGTCTTCCAGATCAAATCAATCAATATGGGTGTTGGTGTGTCGCTTCTCCATCTTCCAGATCAAATCAATCAATATGGGTTTTGGTATGTCTCTTCTCCATCTTCCAGATCAAATCAATCATTATGGCTTTTGTGTGTCTCTTCTCCATCTTCCAGATCAAATCAATCAATATGGGTGTTGGTGTGTCGCTTCTCCGTCTTCCAGATCAAATCAATCAATATGGGTTTTGGTGTGTCGCTTCTTCGTCTTCCAGATCAAATCAATCAATATGGGTTTTGGTGTGTCTCTTCTCCATCTTCCAGATCAAATCAATCAGTATGGCTTTTGTGTGTCTCTTCTCAATCTTCCAGATCAAATCAATCAATATGGGTTTTGGTGTGTCTCTTCTCCATCTTCCAGATCAAATCAATCAATATGAATTTTGGTGTGTCGCTTCTCAATCTTCCAGATCAAATCAATCAATATGGGTTTAGGTGTGTCTCTTCTCGGTACTTATACATCTTCGGATTTCAAATGTTTGTCTTTGAGCGTTCCTGATGAAGGTAAATCCAGAAAAGCGCTTCGGACGCAAGAAATTGTTAAACGTGTTGTTTTCAATTTTTTTCTCCATCTTCCAGATCAAATCAATCAATATGAATTTTGGTGTGTCGCTTCTCAATCTTCCAGATCAAATCAACCAATATGGGTTTAGGTGTGTCTCTTCTCCGTCTTCCAGATCAAATCAATCAGTATGGCTTTTGTGTGTCGCTTCTCCGTCTTCCAGATCAAATCAATCAATATGGGTTTTGATGTGTCTCTTCTCTATCTTCCAGATCAAATCAATCAATATGGGTTTTGGTGTGTCGCTTCTCCATCTTCCAGATCAAATCAATCAATATGAGTTTTGGTGTGTCTCTTCTCCATCTTCAAGATCAAATAAATCAATATGACTTTTTGTGTGTCGCTTCTCCGTCTTCAAAATCAAATCATTCAGTATGGCTTTTTGTGTGTCGCTTCTCCGTCTTCCAGATCAAATCAATCGATATGGTTTTGGTATGTCTCTTCTCCATCTTCCAGATCAAATCAACCAATATGGGTTTAGGTGTGTCTCTTCTTTGTCTTACAGATCAAATCAATCAGTATGGCTTTTTGTGTGTCGCTTCTCCGTCCTCCAGATCAAATAAATCAACATGGGTTTTGGTGTGTCTCTTCTCCATCTTCCAGATCAAATCAATCAATATGGGTTTAGGTGTGTCTCTTCTCCGTCTGCCAGATCAAATAAATCAATATGGGATTTGGTGTGTCTTTTCTCCATCTTCCATATCAAATCAATCAGTATGGCTTTTTGTGTGTCGCTTCTCCGTCTTCCAGATCAAATCAATCGATTAATATGGGTTCTTAAAACCATGCTGCTTAATTAATGCATGAAATGTTATGATTATAAATCCTAATATTTGTTCTACAATAAGGTATGATTGCAATGCAATGAGACAACTATCCACCAGAGACCAAATTACGTGGATGTAAGCAACTTTAGGTCAACGCACAGCCATCAACAATGAGCAAAATTAAACTCATACCGTATAATAAGCTATAAAAGACATGACAAAATATGAAACAATACAAACGAGAAAACCAAAAGTCATGATTTGTGCTTAAACAATAATAAAAAAAAAACATGGCAAGTTACCAACGACTATCACTGAATTACAGAAATTTTTGACTTGGGATAGGTATACATAAAGAATGTAAGCGCTCAACCCTCCCCTTACCTGGAACACTGGTGTAACATCACAACATAAAACCAAACTGTAAAAATCAGTTGGAAAGGTCTTGACTGGTCAGATTGGTACGAAGCAAAAAAAAACAACAAAAAACAACGGACAAAATTAGACACACAGATCTAAGAGAACTCGCAGTTACTGAAAGCTAGTTCAAAGCCAATAACAACTAATAAACAAATCATGTTTCCCAGACTAAAATAGCAATCATTACGTGACATCCAACGAATAATCTGAGAAACCATGACCTTGTGCAGTGTCAAAATATAAGAATTGACAGGAAGGGGGACCATAAGTGTTCATAACTGTATAGGCATTAGCAGTATCTATTTCAGGTTTAAATTTATCAAAAACAAAATCAATGTGAATACAAATAAAGTTCAAATAAAATTGAGAATGGAAATGGGGAATGTGTCAAAGAGACAACAACCCGACCATAGAGCAGACAACAGCCGAAGGCCACCAATGGGTCTTCAATGCAGCGAGAAACTCCCGCACCCGGAGGCGTCCTTCAGCTGGCCCCTAAACAAATATGTATACTAGTTCAGTGATAATGGACGTCATACTAAACTCCAAACTATACACAAGAAACTAAAATTAAAAATGATACAAGACTAACAAAGGCCAGAGGCTCCTGACTTGGGACAGGCGCAAAAATGCGGCGGGGTTAAACATGTTTTTTGAGATCTCAACCCTCCCCCTATACCTCTAGCCAATGTAGAAAAAACAAACGTACAACAGTACGCACAGTAAAACTCAGTTTAAGTGAAGTCCGAGTCCGATGTTAGAATAGGAAACAAAAGAAAATAAACAAAATGACAATAATACATAAATAACAACAGACTACTAGCAGTTACTGACATGCCAGCTCCAGACCTCAATTAAACTGATTGAAAGATTATGTCTTCATCATATGAATATCAGGCACAATCCCTCCTGTTAGGGGTTTAGTATTATACCATCATAAAATATATGAGAAGAACATAACCCGTGTCATGCCAACAACTGGTTTTAGAATAAATATGTTTAATTCCGATGCAAAGACCCTATAAGTGAATCAATATTAAAGCCAAAATATGCAATCTTTTATGACCTGATAACAGTATCGTAACTATATCCCTTCTTAATAAGTCTGTTTAAAGGTTTTATTAGCTTATGAGGTGAATACTGACATTTTTGTGCTTTGTAAAAAATATTACCATAAAAGATTGGATGTGAAATACCCGAACGTATAAGATGCCTGCATGTTGAGTTATATTTACGAATGATGTCCTTATACCGATGATAAAATTTAGTAAATGTTTTGACTAGTTTATGATATCGAAAACCCTGCTGTAATAATTTTTCAGTAATACATAAATTTCTCTCGCTAAAATCTAATACGTTGTTACATACACGAGCGAATCGTACAAGTTGAGATATATAAACACCATAAGATGGTGACAAGGGAACGTCACCATCTAAAAATGGATAATTAACGATAGGAAATGAAAAATCATCTCTTTTATCATAAATTTTTGTATTAAGCTTCCCGTTAATGATATAGATATCAAGATCGAGGAAAGGACAGTGGTCATTGTTAGTATTAGCTTTATTTAAAGTAAGTTCAACAGGATAAATTTCTTTAGTATACATACTGAAGTCGTCATTATTGAGAGCCAATATATCATCCAAATATCTAAAAGTATTGTTAAATTTTTGTATCAGATGTTGTTTCGATGGGTCTTTGCTGATTTTAGTCATAAATTGTAACTCATAACAATACAAAAACAGGTCCGCAATAAGTGGTGCACAGTTAGTCCCCATTGGAATTCCGATAACTTGACGATATACGGAATCTCCAAAGCGAACAAAAATGTTATCAAGTAAAAATTCAAGGGCAGCTATAGTATCAAAGCATGTCCAATTGACATAGCTCTTTTGTTTGTTGCTACTAAAAAATGACCTAAAAGAGTTTGAACATATGTATTCGCATTCCGACTTTTTAAATGCCCATTTAATTAGGTGTGTGAATTTTTTCTTAATAAGAATATGAGGCAAAGTGGTATATAGGGTAGAAAAGGCTACTGTCCATATTTACAAAAACAGTATTTTCTTTAACATGTCTATTTTAAAACAACGTTATTTAAGGGAACGATATGTGTAAATACATTACGGAAATTAAGGCTTAAAGTATATGACATCTTAGGTCCGTACCAGTTTAACCTTTGCTTCACAAAAGTAGGAAAATCCAACTTATACTCCATTATGATTCTGCACACATGATAATATGCAAAAAGATTAATTATCTTGGTTATAAGACTTCAGGCTATTCTTTTTTTCACATAGTTGTGGCTAAAAAATATTATATTGTGCGGTCATTATTGTCATAGTTCATTCTAATCTTACTTTTCTTTGTAAGGTCTTGAAGATGATGTTTCTTACTGAATTATAACACAAGCCCTTTGTCGGGCTACAAATGGTAAAATTAATAGGAAAACTTGTCCAGGTCAATGTGGAATTTATTTACAATCTGAGACTACTATTATAGTAAAGTAGTCTCAGGAACAATCGAACAACTTATGCTCCGATGACCGTCTTCTTGAATCGAGGACAAATAAACTGTGTATCTCTCTTGATTGTCAATCAAAACAAAATCATTGGCTTCTTAGTGTTGATTTACTTAAAATTATATATTATTTTATACACTAACATCTTCCTTAAGATTATTATATATTACATAGTTTGTACATATTTTAAATTTTGGATGTATTTACTTTTTGATTTAAGCGTCAAACAAATACTAGTCCTTTTTTTTTCTATAAATGAAAATGTTCTTGTATTCTAATGACATCGTCCCTGGTGTCAACTGCATTCAAGTTACATATGTTGCTACCTTTTATGCTTTTGATAATGGTAGGATATAGATATATAGATATAGCATACCATTCAGTCTTTAACAAATACTCTAGTTCAGGGAAACAATGCGCATGTGCAAGATCGATCGTGATTTTGCGTTATCGACTGATTAGGTACGAGATTTGATGAACTGGGGGCATTATCGGTTTATTGATTTATCAGATCGGCATCGTTATTACTGTAATCAGATTATTTATAAAAAGTGATTGATTACACTGACAGATTAAAACAGACTATTTTGACTGTTATGTTACTTAATCTTAATTACAAAAGAAACGGTTTGATATGTCACCTGACTTTGCGTGTCACCTTCACGCAAAAATGGACAGATTCATGCTGTGAAGTTCACTTAGCAGATATATTCAATAAGTTACGAATGCTATTCATTACCATATCTTAGGTCATAAAAATAAAAGTCAATCAACACCTAGGCCATATGGTATCATGAAGTTTTACCTTAAACTATGTATCTCACCAGGCGACAGTTGGACAAAATTAATATACCCTTAATAATTATAATCATGTTCTGACAGTTACCGTTAAAACATATGTTCAAAATACTAGCCCTGATTGCATGCGTGTATTAAATTTACATAAAGGTATCGTGCTTTATTCAAATGCATCAGATATTGACAATTTTGAAAGGAGTGGGATCTGGGTCGTTCACCATATCTTGTCTTATCGTGAAGCATACGTAATATAGTATGCAGAATATCTAACTAATTTCAATGAGATTTTATAAGATCTTAAACAGAATAAAAGATACTTTTTATATTTTTTTATATCTTCAGAAAGTAAATTTTCACACATATATATAGTTTGGCATTTGTTTACATAATTTTAGTGAACAGTTCTGTTGTATATTTATTTTTGTGTCAGAAAATTCACGTTAATAGGTAGAAAAATGATAATAAATGTGAAAAATATATTGTTATATTACAATTAGTTTAGAAAAAAGTACACCCCCTCCCCCCGAAAAAAAAAACCGATTGTCGTCTTATCGAAAGCAAGGAGATCTTTTGACATACATCCTTCTTTTTGTCAAGCTTGCGAAATTTATTTTGCGAAAGCGAGACTTGGCGATCCTAGATTTTGTCGTCAGCGTTAACGCCGGCTGCGTCAACATTTAGGTTCAGTCTGCGGTTAAGTTTTGTTTTACATCAAAATCTTTGTCAAACATAATGGAATTTCAGGAAATTGGAACAGAAGCTTCTTTATGACCAAAATACAGTATCCAGGACAAAATTTTGCAAATTTTTATTTTCATTTTCCCGTATTTTATTACTAAATGGACTTCGTTTTTCTTTAACAGTTAAATTCAGGTTTTGTCTAAGGTTAAAGTTTTTCATGCATTCATCAACAACCGTTTTGTTTAATCGTCCAGTTGCAAGTTATATGCATATCCATGCAGGTCAAGATCATGATAATGATATATGAATGTTGAAACTGTTTTGCTCTACATTGCGCTGGACTTTTCACTTATTTGTTCAAGATGCAACAGTCCGAGTAAAGACATTGTATAGCTTATTAGTGGGTGTGGCTTTTTTGCTAAGAGTTTAATTCCATACGACGAACTGTACATAGCTGTTTGTTTTTATGGGAACTTTTTTTATTATGGGTTGAACAAGGAACGTATATACTATTTTAAACGATCAGACTATTTATACAATATTGAAAACATAACATTTATGAAGCTAGAGTTATAGGTTATTGAATACTTCGCATAATATCATTCATGATATCGACTAGCTTTGTGTTATGACAAGAAACAACTTTTCAAAAAGCTCCGTTTTACATGACAATCATATGGTTTAAATTGTTAACCTATATCCGACCGACACAAGCCAAAGAGAATAAATTATGTAGTGTCACCGTTGAATGATATACTGTTTTGGCAATTAATGCCATTACGTCAGCATGTATCAGGAAATTATTCTCAATCTCCAAATATGATATTTCTGCACATAAACTTCCTCGAAGTTCTTGGAAGCTTCCAGGGACTTGTAGGCCCTCGTTCCTTCTTTATCATTTCGTTTTGGTTATTTGCAAGGTAAATTTCAAGTTTCTTTCAAATTTCTTTCCCAATTTTCTCCCGTAATTTTCAAACACTATAGGTCTCGAAATTCTACACAATATTTTTTTTTACTTTATTTAACATAAACATAAACCAAAAAACAGATGACACTCAACGACTTCACAGGTAAACGGGAAAGCGGCGGGCATCCTTAACATCGAATATTAATTTGTACATGATGACTGTGCCCCCAGTTCATCCAAATCTCGCATATTCTCGCATGAATTTTAATTAAACGCTTGACCCACTCAGAATTCTAGGTCGCGAACAAGCTTTCCCTGAACTAGAGTATTCAATCTTCATTTTTAGGAGGGTCGTAATGGGTGTACCTTCATGACGAATAACGGTAAAAAATCTTGCCAAATGACGTTAACGGTAATTTTTGGTGCATGACGATAAATTGTACATTTTCTTTATGACGATAAAAAACAAGAGGCTCTCTTCATGAGAGTGTAATAGAGTATTACTTTCTGTTGAGTGGAAATATGAAATAGAAGTCTATACGTTCTTGCTCAATCCTTTGTCGCTTTGAAGGCGTCATACTGGTCATCCTCTGCCTAAACAATGTGTTACTGTAATTTGAATTTCAAAATGACTGAGTGACGTTTCAAACGTACTGATCAACTCCACCGTAGCGAAACACATGACTGACATAATCAATAATATATTACAGTAAATACGAGCGAAAAATATCTTTATAAGTAAAGAATTGTCGCATAAAAATTAAATACACGGCCGGGAAATGGCAAAGTTCACGAAGTCTAGTCTGATTCATCATTTTACAAAAAAAAAAGTTCAAGCAAAAGGGGGGGGGGGGGGGCGTATGCCCTCTACGCCCCCCTCTGGATCCGCCACTGACAAGTGCCTGTGATCCGATCGCAACAGAAAAGAAATAGTTTCCCGCCTTTTTCTTCATTAGTTCAAGCTATTCGGAAACCATCAGTAACTTTCATAAGCAACTATTAACTGGAGGATCATTTGAATAATATTTTTCACTGTAGTCTGTAAGTATTTCGCACATTTGGTGTTCTCACATCGAACATGTACATAAAACAGTACGATATCATAATACTCCCATGGGAGGCCTGTACTATAAAGGAAGAAGAAGGAAATAAGAATTGAATATCCTTATTTTAAAAGTGTTTGTGATGTTACCCTAGTTATGGTTTTTTTCCCTAAAAAAATATTCTGATCCCCAATTTGATGAAAAAAATATATTGTGGTCAAGCAGATGACAAAAAAAAAAATATTCTGAATCCAGATTTTCCCGATACCTTTTAGTGTTAAATTTTGAAAAAAATAATTGATTGATAGCCTCGAAAAAAACTAAAAAAAAATTCTGACTCGGACAAAAAACCATAACCCCCCTTGAAGTTAAAGGTTTCTCCCTTACTGGCCTGAGTTTATCTTATCAGGTTTATTGGGCAAGGGAGATAACCCAAACTGCACAAATATCTAGATTTATTACATTGGTAGCATTGAATTAAATTGATTTCCCGTCAAATAAAAACCGATAATTTCACATGTGAAATAAACGTGGTTATTTCACTCTCTGACGTCATACAACAATAGGCGTTGTCAAGACGTTGATAACATCGGATCAAAACAAATTGTGAATGGGTAGAAAAAGATATAGTTCCTTACATTTTCTACATTAATTTCATTAAAAAAAGCCATTTGCCAATGTAATAAAAAGAATAACTAATCAAAGAATTCAAATATCGAAAAATATTCAACTCGTGACCGAACAACACTGATAATTAACTCATGCGCTACGCGCATTCGTGAATTAATGTGTTGTTCGGTCACTCGTTGAATATTTTTCTCTATTTGAATAAGATTATAGTTATTCTATAAATATATTTTAATTTTCTAACAGAGTTTATGCTATTCTATGGTTTTTCGATAAGATTAATATCAACTGGAACAGAAGAATAAAAGAAAATACACCAAATAAGTGGCCCAGGATGGCATAATATTATTTGTAGCACAATTATATTCAATCTAAACAATAAACATGAAAAAAAAACCAATAAATCAGTCCGTTAGTTTTGTTTGTTGAATTAATTTACATTTGTCATGTCAGGACCTTTTATAACTTGCTATGGTATGGGGTATGGATTTTGCTCATGGTTGAAAGCCGTATGGTGACCTAGTTCACCACATCACCACATCTTATTTTTATGTAGAGCAGTTTATACTTCATTTTGTATATTTTGTAATATTGACTTGATATGTTATGAAACTTAAGGTGAATAAAATAATCGGTGTGTAATAATGCAGATTAAGCATAGAAATGCAAAATATTTGTAACCAATACAGAAATTATTTATCTACAGCATCTTGAAAAATCTGACTGACAATTTCTTATATCTGGATTCTGATCTTTGATATATAATTTCTTCTCTTTTTTAATTGTGCACAACAATATAAATCATTCAAGTCCGTAGAATCATTTGTTATATCAGCTGCTTCAATAGGAAATGCCTTTATTTAAGTAACTACTTAATATAGTCTACAATTTTATAACACTATTCACAAAAATATAAAGATTGAGCAACATCAACCATTTTAAACAATTATAATATAATTTGGGAATTGCCTTGTTTGCTTTCAGATTGCCAGGAGGAAACGCCTGACCCTGAGCTTCATCCGTTAGATGGATGGTATAATAATCTTATTAACCCAGACTGGGGTGCAGTTGGTTAGTATTTTGACTGTAAGATGAATGGCACATAACAATCATATTAATTAGCCCAGGCTGAGTTGCTGACTTATATGAGTTGTACATAAGGGACGACATCAAAAGTTCAATGTACATGTAGGATAAAAAACTTAATTCACATAGATTTTTCACTGACCCCACCCCCCATCTTAAATTAATTTGGGAAAAATTGATTGACCAATATGGGCATATGCTTTTCAGAGTATACTTTTTGTATCATGGGTCCTGTTTTTCCTCAACAATGTATGTTTGTTCTGTATATTGACTTGGACATCACTTTTAAAAAATATTGGAATAAAGTGATGTGTATTTTTAGTATGCATCAAAAAAGGCATTGTTAAATTATAATTTTATAAACACTACAGTCAGTATGGATTCTGCATTTTTCATCCGTCCACTATTGGCATGGGTAAATAGTGGGTTTATGGTTTTGATTGTTTTTGTTTCTTTTCTCAAATGAATATAAAACAGTTCATTGTTTCATATAAAATATATAGCTTTAAACTAAATAGTGGTCCATTGAAAAGTATGGGGATGACAGGGCAGTGCATTTGTGCCAACTGTGGAGAGAGAGAAAAACACAATCCCAAATGAATTTTTATTCAATGTCTGTTGACCACTGTCATATTTCTCTACTATCTCAAGAAATTCTATATACCGGCAACTTCAAATTTGTATTTGAATTTATATTTCAGTTTTCATTTCAATAATTAAATAATTAACACAATTCATAGAAAATTTTATAGTTTGTTTTTGGAATGCCACCATGCCGTGTGGACCAAAACAATCTGTGTTGATCTGTATATGGTTTCATATCATTCGAAATTCATGATCAATAAAGCGTTTGAAGGACATAGATACTATGATTAATTTCGTCCCAATACATTCGGCCAAAAAATTGCTTTCCGGTACGATTTGATGGCATTCATTTGGTTTAAAAGTCCAAACATATGGTAGGGCCGAACTTGAATCCGTATTTTTCAACCCGAAAATCGATGTTGGATAACAAAACTTGCAACGATTTTTACCCCCCACCCCCAAACTATTTGAATTAAGTTTTTTATCCGACATCGATCTTTTGATGTCGTCAGGGACGATCATATTATCTCTGGTGGCTGTGATAAGATGGATTGCACCTAACAATCTTATTACCCAAGTTTTGTTACCAAGGCATCAATCACCTTGGAAGACTATAAGCAGTTCTTTTATAATTCAGAAAATTATTTAAATGCATGGAAGATAAATGTTTGAATATACAATATAAGTGATTAAACAGAAATGTTTTATTGATCCCAAAAGTGACAATATTTACAGATTATCCATGGTTTTTCAAATGAGTTTGAAAAACAATCGATAATCTGTTTATCGCTATTTTGTATATGATGTCGTTGATGTTTACATTGACAATGTCACGTGCACCCTTAGTTTCTAATGAGAACTTTCTATCTCAAGTAAGTAGCACAAAAGAGATTAAGGGAAAAATACACAAAATAGCGATAAATCATTATTATTATAGCGATATCATCATTGTGCTGAAATTCTTTTTGAGCACCCAAAATTCGCAGACTGTTTAATTCTATAGTGACTGCATAAGGCCTTAATTCACACCTGCCACTCTTTAATTTATAATGAAAGTACACTCTTCCATGAGGCAGTCACCAACATAAAGTCATTTCTCCTACAGAAATTATTATTCTTTGTTTTTTGTTAAATTATTAGGTTCATTGCTGATTGTAGATTTTCAATTCTGAAATCTGCCACACTTGTTCATATGACTGATTTCAACAACATTCATTCAGAAACGTAACAATTTTACACCACAAAAGTAAGAGGCCATTTATAGGGTGAACCTTTAAAAAAAGCAGTTTTAAAAATATTGAAAAAAAGAATAATACCGGTACACAAAATGAGTATAAAATTGTTTAAGAATGGATTACAGCAAAGCCTAACATTTTCCAATTTAAAGCATCACTCTTATATCATAAGGTCACATCAGCACTATAATTGTCTATAGTAACCCTAAATCTTACCATTTTTTGGTAAAAAAAAAAGGTGTTTTTCATGAGAACAACATTTTGCTGAATGTATTTCAATAGCCATGCTAGTAGATAAACACCTATGATAAATAATTATAGATTATTTTTGGTTTTTCAAACGAGAGGGTGTTTCTCAGCAACAATCTCAAGGAAGGGCTAAAGCCCTGAGATTAGATGTGGACGAGAAAAAATCCTCGAGTTTGAAAGACCATTGATAATCTGCTATTTTGCCTATGACGTCGTTGATGTTTACATTGACAAAGTAACATGCACCCTTAGTTTCTGACGATCATTTTCTATCTCAAGCTAGTAGCGTGATATGAAAATTTATCACAAAAAAAGATCATAGAAAAAATACGCAAAATTATAAGCAATAATGCATAATAAATGCCAGGTATGTGGTCTGGCCTTATTTCTATCACTGTATTATTGTGAATTTTTATACGACCGCAAAAATTAAAAATTTTTTGGTCGTAAATTGGTATGACGTTGGCGTCGTCGTTGTCGTCGGCGTCGTCCGAAGACACATTGGTTTTCGCACTCTAACTTTAGTTTAAGTGAATGGATCTCCATGAAATTTTACCATAAGGTTCAATACCACGAAAGGAAGGTTGGGATTGATTTTGGGGGTTATGGTACCAACAGTTAAGGAATTAGGGGCCAAAAATAAGCATTTTTGTAACTTCCAGGCAATAACTTGTGTGTAAGTGTATGGATCTCTCTGACATTGTACCACAAGGTTCCATATCACAAAGGGAAGGCTGTAATTGATTTTGGGGGTAATTGCCTCGAAATTTTAGGAATTAGGGGCCAAAAAAGGGGCAAAAAACAAGCATTTTTCTAGTTTCATGACAATAACTTGTGTGTAAGTGTTTGGATATTTCTGAAATTGTACTACAAGGTTCCATATCACAAAGGGAAAGCTTGAATTGAGTTTGGGGGTAATTGCCCAAAACGTTTAGGAATTGGGGGGCCAAAAAGGGGCCAAAAATAAGCATTTTTCTAGTTTCCAGACAATAACTTGTGTTCAAGTGTATGGATCTCTCTGAAATTGTACTGCAAGGTACCATACCACAAAGCGAAGGCTGGGATTGAGTTTGGGGGTGATGAATAATAAGGGGGTTCAAAAAATTTTGGGGGGGGGGATTTTTTTTTTTTTTTTTTTTCTTTTTTTCCTTTTTTTTATCTTTTAAAATTTTCCAATTTAAGTTGGTTATTTCTGATTTATATTTAAAAGCAAATAATAATGATATGGTAGGAGATACACACCAAACAGGATGTGTAAATTATTATATAATGAG
This sequence comes from Mytilus californianus, assembly GCF_021869535.1. Lineage (NCBI taxonomy): Eukaryota > Metazoa > Mollusca > Bivalvia > Mytilida > Mytilidae > Mytilus > Mytilus californianus. The sequence goes on along the minus strand of NW_026262679.1, from coordinate 19,942,922 downwards.
TATTGTGCAATAGCAAGAAATTTTCAATTGCACAGTATTGCACAATAGCAAGAAATCTTCAATTGCACAGTATTGCGCAATAGCAAGAAATCTTCAATTGCACAGTATTGCGCAATAGCAAGAAATATCCAATAGCACAATATTGCGCAATAGCAAGAAATTGTCAATTGTACAGTATTGCGCAATAGCAAGAAATATTCAATTGCACAGTATTGTGCAAAAGAAGATACTTTGTATAAATTGCTTATTTCTTGATCAATTTCAATGGGGTTTTATTCTTGAATTCTTGGGGTTCTTTAATATGCTGAATCTAACCGTGTATTAAGTTTTTGGATTTTGGGCCCCGTTTTTAAATTGGTCCACATTGAGGTCCAAAGGGTCCAAAATTTAACTTTGTTTGATTTCATCAAAAATTGAATTATTGGGGTTCTTTGATATGCCGAATCTAACCGTGTATTTAGATTCTTAATTTTTGGTTCCGTTTTCAAATTGGTCTACATTAAGGTCCAAAGGGTCCAAAATTAAACTTAGTTTGATTTTAACAAAAATTTAAATTTTAGGGTTCTTTGATATGCTGAATCTAAACATGTATTTAGATTTTTGATTATGGGCCCAGTTTTCAAGTTGGTCAAAATCGGGGTCCAAAATTAAACTTTGTTTGATTTCAACAAAAATTGAATATATGGGGTTCTTTGATATGCTGAATCTAACCATGTACTTAGATTTTTGATTTTTGGGCCCCGTTATCAACTTTGTCCACATTGAGGTCAAAAGGGTCCAAAATTAAACTTTGTTTGATTTCATCAAAAATTGAATTCTTGGGGTTCTTTGATATGCTGAATCTAACCATGTATTTAGATTTTGGATATTGGACCATAATAGGTGAATGTCCAATTTAAATTTTTTAAGTTCTTAGACCACATTCATTCTGTGTCAGAAACCTATGCTGTTTCAAATATTTAATCACAATCCAAATTCAGAGCTGTATCAAGCTTGAATGTTGTGTCCATACTTGCCCAGGGTTCGACCTTTGCGGTCGTATCAAGCTGCGCCCTGCGGAGCATTTTATTTTTATTTGTTTCAGTAATAAAAAGATTTACAATAGGTAAATTTATCAGTATTACACATGCCCTGCTAAGGTATGCATTATTTTTATAGATACTCATCTGTTACGAAAAAGTAAAGTTGGTTATGCTGATGGAGTATATCACATGGCCGGACCCATGCGGCCAAATCCTTTCGAGATCAGTAGTGCAGCACTTAGAGGACCAATGGGACTTGGATCACCAAGAGGAAGAAATGCTATGATTACTTATTTTGGTAAGATTCTTGTGAGGATTATGTTAGCATATTTATTTAAATGTAGGTTTATTTTATATTCATTTATACCACATTCAAAATAATTAGTTTGTTAAAAAAGATTCACTTTGTTTCTTTTTTGTGAATAATATTATTCATGTATTCCAAGAGAATTTAATATTAAATGATTCAGGATTTTAGTAGAAAATGCATTTGATTCCTCAAGGAATATATATTACTGAATAAAAAGAGATGTCTTGTATAGGTCAATTAGGCTGCAAACCAACAACACAAATGTTTCAACATTCCTGAAAGACAAATAGAGGCCAACATACAGTAATTAACAATAGGTGTTTATGCAATAAAACTCTAAATCTTCTTGAGTCATCAAAAGTTGTTAATACATATGAGTGGTTTTCTTTACTTATTTTACTGCTCTGATATTTGATTTACCTATTGTTAATATATTTGAGTGATATTCTGTACTCATTTTACTGATCTGATATTTGATTTACCTATTGTTAATACATTTGAGTCGAATTCTTTACTCATTTTACTGCTCTGATATTTGATTTACCTATTGTTAATACATTTGAGTCGAATTCTTTACTCATTTTACTGCTCTGATATTTGATTTACCTATTGTTAATACATTTGAGTGATATTCTTTACTCATTTTACTGCTCTGATATTTGATTTACCTATTGTTAATACATTTGAGTCGAATTCTTTACTCATTTTACTGCTCTGATATTTGATTTACCTATTGTTAATACATTTTAGTCGAATTCTTTACTCATTTTACTCAGCTCTGATTATTGATTTACCTATTGTTAATACATTTAGTGGTTTTCTTTACTTATTTTACTGCTCTGATATTTGATTTTCCTATTGTTAATACATTTGAGTGGTATTCTGTACTCATTTTACTGATCTGATATTTGATTTACCTATTGTTAATACATTTGAGTGGTATTCTGTACTAATTTTACTGCTCTGATATTTGATTTACCTATTGTTAATACATTTGAGTGGTATTCTGTACTCATTTTACTGCCCTGATATTTGATTTACCTATTGTTAATACATTTGAGTGGTATTCTGTACTCATTTTACTGCCCTGATATTTGATTTACCTATTGTTAATACATTTAGTGGTTTTCTTTACTTATTTTACTACTCTGATATTTGATTTACCCCTGAAGGGTCATGGTACTCTAAATTTGTGTTCATCTTTTTTAATACCTTTAGTTGAATGATTTGTCTTGCCTGCAGCAAATGTTGTGTAGCAAGAAATGGGTATTACTTCTTTAATGACATCATGGTCATAGTTGTCATCACTTAATGTTGAGTCCATTCCAGAATAAGTACTTAGGATATTTCATTGATATTTTGTGAACAGGAACATCAGCATCTGTGCATCTCATTTGCTTACAGCATATCAGGCGGCATGATCAGTGACTTTAAAAATTTGAGCATAAAATTTTTTGACATGATGATTAGGCATATTTATAGGATGAAGTATTTATGATATAGCATTAAAAAAATGTTGTGCTGTCACACTCTCTGTACAATGCATACAGCAGGGCGTTTACTGTCATTTAATTAGTGATAAGATAACAGCATCATTCCTAACTTGAAAAATTGGGCTTTTTTCTTTAAATGTTACGAAAACAGAACAGCTGAAAACAAGATCTACTTTGGTGAGTTCCAAATTTTATTCATTACTTCTGTCCTGAGCAGTGTACTATATAAAAATAAGGAGATGTGGTATGATTGTTTTTCCAAAAACGTTTTCATGAACAGTTATTATGCTGCTATAAAATTTTAGGTCAGCAAGTTGTAGAAGAAATCATGGATTCTCAGAGACCTGGCTGTCCTAGAGAATTTGAAAATATTGATGTACCTAAGGGTCATGACCTCTTCGATATAGAGGGTAAAGGCAATGTACAGTTACCATTTTTACGGTCTCGATATGACTTCAGAACAGGACAATCACCTAATAACCCTAGACAACAGGTACTTGTATTACTTACTAATGTATGATAATGGGCATCTCCTTCAGTTGTGCCCATTTAAAAGAAATATCTATCAGATGGTTAAATTCTAACTGCTAGTTGATGTATACTTTCATTTTTTATCAGCAGTATAAAGTTCATTGAGCAGTAATTGGCTCCGAGTTGTTTCTGATTACCAAATGTCAGCTGTTCCAATTCTGAAGAAGGTTACACACTTATGGGATGTGGGATATAGGGGATTAAAAAAATGGGGATGTGGGATATATATGTAGGGAAAAAAAGTGGGATCTGGGAAAAAAGGGTGAAAAGTGTGAAAAAAAATTACAAAAAAGTTGGATTTGGGAAATGAGAACCTCTGTCTCACTCCCTTAATTGCTTTTAAAAATTTCATATGAAAAAAAAATAGATAACTTCAAATTTTAATAGACATAATAATGTTTAAAGTTATAATAAAAGTTTTTAAGGGACCAGTTTGCTAATTTAAGTAAATTTTTTGAAGTGATGTTTTTTTAATTTTATGAAACTAACTTGATAGTGATGTTTATAGATATCTGAAATAACACCATATATTGACGGTCAACTAATGTATGGACCAGCAAAAGCATGGACAGATGCTATAAGGGAATTCCGTGGAGGACGACTGAAAGCATTAGATGATAAACCACATCCTATAAGCATGAGCTTACCCGATAGAAATAACATCAGATTACCATACGCCAATCCACCCAATCCTAGAGAAACAACAAGAGAAACTAGACTCAGAGGTGTTAATAGATTTTGGAGTAAGTGTCATTCAAACCTGTTTTCATGATTGTAGAAGTGCTTCTGGTTATACTTTTATATACTGCAAATTCAGAAATTTTTGTAAGGTTTTTATAATTGCTTAAATAGAAAAGAGATATGTTATGCAAAAATACAAACTTTTATTATTTAAAAAAATTTAATTATATCATTAGAAATGGTAGCATTATTTATATGCAGCCTTACCTTAATTACTATAATTAATCTGGCATTTTTGTCCATGGTTCAACATTTGCATTAATAAATGCAAGCAAAAAATTCTGAATTTACAGTCGTTCATTTATTCAAAAGTTGAATTAATGTTTGCATTCCCATTTATGTGAAGATAAAGTAAGTATAAAAACTGGTATTAATTTCGTAGAGTACTGTGGATACATTATAATTTGTGGAATACCAATAATCATGGATCTGTGGTTATAGGTAAACAAAGAAATCAAATATTCAACTAAGTACAAATATTCTATAGGCATGTATGCAGACTTGGGCAAAACCATGAAATCAAATATCCACGAAGATACAATTTTTCCTCAATCCACAAAAATTCTTATCAACAAAAATAAATGAATTCACAGTAATAAATATGTATAAAATATTTGCCACCGAATGTTTAGCAAACAACAACCTTTTAATTGTTCATGCAGATCAAATTGGACACCTTTACCACTATGTATGTATGTAACTCATCCTGATCAGGTATATTATTACTGACAGAGTATTTATAATCTTTCAGGACTTGGTAATCCTAGAGGTTTTGAAAACCCATTTTTGCTGTCATTTGGAGTACTTTGGTTCCGATTACATAACTTCTATGCCAACAAGACTGCCACCAACAATGGATGGACATCAGATGAAGATTTATTTAAATTTGATGAGAGAATATTTAACCAAGCTAGGAAGATGGTTGTTGGTATTTACCAGGTAGGCACCTTGATTACTGTTCTGTTTATTCTCGCATGCAAACCTCTGTTAGTTTGTCCTTTTGTCTGTTCATCCCTTATCAGGTTTACGATTTGATTTAATTAAGGGAGTTTGTGATCACATCAACTTGAAACTTAGTACATTCATTATAATGTGAACTTTTTAAGATATATGCCAAAGAAGGGTTTTGACCAGATTTCACGGTTTACTGAACCTGGAAATGTGATATTGTAAAATCAGTACATTCGTTGGTTTAAAAATCATCTGTTGCAATTACTTGGCATCTGTTATTGCTTTTGTCCATTTAAATTTGAATAACATCGTCTCCTTTTAAACTTACTGGGCCTGTTAGAACTAAACTTTGCCACAATCATCCTTGGGGTATTTAGTTAAAAAAATATGTCATATGATTTTGTCTGCCAACCAACATGACCCCCAATGCTAAAAATAGAACATAAGTGTAAAATGCAAGTAATTTTTTAATTCCTTGAAAACCGTAATCTGGCATACTAAATCAAGATCTACCTGATGTTCTCTTTGAACAAAATTATGCATCTTGTTATAGAAGTTGTTGCCCTTAAATGATGATTTTTTTTTGCGAATTTTTTGCTTTTGGTATATTATTTTCAAAAACTTTAAATACAAAAAGTCATTAGCAAGACAAGATCAGCAAATAAGTTAACATGGCTAAAATCATCAGTCTACTATTATTTGGAGTTAATGCCCTTAAGATATAATTTTAACTAATTTTTGCAACAATGCTATAATCTTGAAAATTATTATGAACAGAGAGAATCTTAAGACAGCAAAAAGGATCAGCTAGACAAGATCTTCAAATAAGTCAATATGGCCAAAATTTTCTGTCAACTTCCTTTAGGAGTTATTGCCCTTGCATGATGTTTTTATCTCTTTTTTCATTTTTGGCAAAGATGATAAAAGGTAGAGAGATACATTAAAACAGCAAACATTATCAGCAAAATAAGATATAACTAGTAATTAAGGACTGAGATTGTCAGTCAATTCCTTAAAGCAGTTAGTGCTCTTCAATGATAATGATTTTTACCCATTGTTTAGGTATTTGGCAAAAACTATTATAGATAGAGAGAAACTGTAAACTCGAAAAGAATCAGATAGACAAGATCTCCAATTAAGTCAATATGATGGAAATAGTCAGTACATCTTGAAGGAGTGATTTCCCTTCAATATAAATTTTGCAAAAATATAATATATAGAAATCAAGAGAAAATGTAAAAAGAAGATAAGTAAGACGATACCTACAAATAAGTCAATAATCTCTAAACCATCAGCCAACCCCAATAAGGAGTTATTGCCCTTTCAATGACAATTTTTACTCATTTTCTGTGTTTAAAAAAGAATTGAAAGTTAACAGGAAAATCTTTCACTTGGAAAGAATGATAAACTGCATGCTATATAAACAGGGTGTTATTTTATGTTTTAAATTTATAAGGAAATTTAGCCTTCCGTCTGTTATTGTTCATCCTGTCAGTATTATGTCAATAAAACCTCCTTTTCAGTACATGTTGATATGTCATCACTCAAATTTCATCTAAAAAAAAAAGTATCCACTATCTTGAGTATATGAATTTTTACTGTTTTTTTGTAGAAAATTGTGTTTTATGATTGGCTACCAAGATGGTTGAAAATAGAAAGTAATAATCAGACATTCTTTGACCTTTCAGCAAGAATACCATATAGAGGTTTGTAATAATAAGTTCATTTTAAGCACCATTTGTAAACAAGCTTTATTGAGGTGTAATACCACCAAATCATAGTACGTCACATCCGGTTGCATACGAAAATAGGTCAAAAAAATATTTCCCTTGAATTTGACAGTTGTAGGTAATTGATCCTACATTTCATTGCAGTAAAACATTTCTGAGTCATAAACATATATCTTGGGTATTTCAAAGCACCATTATTTCTTTATTTGGGGTTTCTATAGAATATTTTGGAAACTTGAGGTTACATGGTTACTAAAGCTTGTACACAGGTTAAAAAAGGGGGGAAATTTGATTGGTTAACTTCCAGTGATGGTTATTTTCTTATATGCAATGAAATGTTATGTGAAATTTTTTCTATAGTACTGGACAGGATAAAACTTTACTCATGCCAAGTATTTGTTTATTTGAAACAAAGATAAATTCTGCACAATTTTTTGAAAAGTGCAAATTTAACAAAGACTAATAGGGGAAAATCAATGGTGGTATTACACCTTGAGGAAATCTTAATTTGAGATATAAAACTTAAAATCATTTAACCTATAAATGTTTGTACACTTTCAGTGGAAGACTAATTTCTGTTTTCAGCGGAGAACCTATAACCAGTGAATATATTTCAGTACATGAATAACTTGCATGTCCCATTACACAAGCATTTCTATCTTTAAACACTGTCAATATACTGATGTTATTCATGCTTTTTGTAGAAATGATTTGTCATAATAAATTTTGTGTTTTTGGCTATGATTTGACTTTATTACCATTGATAAAACATGACTTTGTTAGCTTTGTTGTGACAACCATTGATAACACATGACTTTGTTAGCTTTGTTGAGACAACCATTGATAAAACATGACTAAGTTGTTAGCTTTGTTGAGACAACCATTAATAAATCATGACTTTGTTAGCTTTGTTGTGACAATGTCAAAACTTTGCTTATGATATGACAAATTGTCTGGACATCAACAAATCTGTTTCAGGACGAAATATTTTGAACCATAAGGAAAATTCATTTTCAACCTAATTTTGGTGAAAAATGTGACTTTTCGTTTCAATTTTTTTTTCCATATTTTGTGGCAAATAAAGCAGAATGTGGATGCACAAAAAAAGAATACTATATCACATCATTAACTAATGAAAAATCTAATATGACATGCTATTTTCACTTTGTTAACAACAGCGTGATAAAATTCTAAATATATATAATTAGTGCAGCCTCAGAAATAATCATATTAATGACTATTACAATTTACATCCAAAGTAAATCCACATGTATCGTAACCTATGTGCAAATCGCTCGTGATAGAATTTGAATATAAAGGCTGAAAATGTGGAAATTTTAAAACAAATCTATAGTTTGCATTAGTTATTTCTTAATCTTAAACTTGATTTAATAATGCCCCAAAAGATATTATAATTAATTTTTTTGTTTTAGGATATTTTCTGATTATACTGTCGAGTCTGGCATTGTGTAACTACATATATTGAGTAAGTTATGATTTGTTTTGTGTTGTAGGTTATGATCCAACAGTTCACCCTGGTATAACACATGAATTTCAGACATCAGCAATGAGATTTGGACATACACTAGTGACACCTGGTCTGTGGAGAAGGTAAGCATCAAGGGAATGTACCCTCCACATAGGAGTAAAATATTTTTTAATAGTTCCAAGAAGTGATGGCCAGAGTTCGTTGATGGGTAATCTTTTTAAAAAAATATTCAGATTGAAACAGGTTAATGTGATTTGAACATGAACAGTGTTAACTCGTTTTAGTCAGTAGGAATATGAATAAGATGATACTATTATCATTTAACAGAACTTTGCTGAAGTAAACAATTCTGAATTTGTATAACAGAGCTGCTTGGAAGTAAATGATACTGCTATTATGTAACAGAGCTTCTCTGAATAAAATGATACTTATAGGTTCCATAACAAGGGAGAATTTGAAATCGGTTGATATCAAATGATATTCTATTCACAGGAGTTGTTAAACCTATTTTTATGGCAAAAATTATCTTTATTGTAGAAAATTTCGCAAAAAAGTTGAAGGCTGTACTTTGACCTATAATGGTTTAATTTTACAAATTGTGACTTAGATGGAGAGTTGTCTCATTGGCACTCATACTACATCTTTTTATATCTATTTTGGTCTGTAAACATTTGATGCCATATGTCTGCTTCTGCTGATGTCAAACGTTAACATCAGGCCTTAAACTAGATTTATAAATTTTTTTAGAATAATTATTGTACTCAGACTTTAAAATCAAACTATCAAATACTGGATTTGGTGTTTCAAGAACAAATTATGTACTCTGAGTACTAAATAAAGTTTTATGACTGAAAGGCCAATCTTTTAAAGCTTTTCGTATGCTTCAGAATGGAATAGAATTTTACATGAAAATGATTTTCAGGTAATAAAATGTGAATGTTATGTTAATTATTGAAGAAATCACATATCAATGTTGTCACAGTGGGAAAGAGGTAAAATAGTCCATTGTAACCTTTGAATGTCATCATTGACCTAACATAAATCCAATCGAAATGTGGCAGTTTTGCATCACATTGCAGGATAGGTCAACCATATTAAAGTATTTTTCATATCATTTATTCGTATCACTCTTGATTCAGTGTGATGCAGGAAGTAGATAACAGACCACAACCATAAGAGAATGTCATTGTATAACAGAGCTGCTCTGAATTAGATGTTAATGTTATCATTTACAGACAGTTCACTTATTTTGCTGAAAAGAGGTGCACTTTCTTAAATGATTGTTATTTTATAGAGCTGCTCCAAGTGGTAATGATCAATGTCCTTGGATTCCAAGTAAGGTTAACATAGCTGGTCAACCAGGAGAGGTTCATGCGTTAAGATTGTGCAATGCCTATTGGAACTCTCAGGTCAGTTAACAAGTAATACAAATGAACAATTTATTGTAAGTTGTCGAACTCTCTTCCAATACCTTCAATTTAGTCAGTTTTTATTCATCATAAGGGAATATTGAACCAAAAATTTGAAGCATTTGCACTTCTATCTATAATAGCCTTTATCAAAGTTACAATATGGGGAGAAGGGAAACAGAACTCATAAGTAAACTTTAATACTCTGTTGTTACAAAAGGAGGGGGTACTGTAAATTCAGAAATTATTGCATGCATTTATTATTGCGATTTTGTCATTTTAGACTAAAATGCGATTTTAATTTTTGCGATACTGAGAAAAATCCTGTTTAATTCATATAAAAAATATCAAAATGTGAGTTTAAATTATTGTGATTATAACCCTGTCGCATTTTTCGCAATAATAAAACATCGCAATAATTTCTGAATTTACAGGATGCTTGCTAATGTCTGTTCATCCTTCTATTTGTTCACCCGTCCCATAATATTTTGGTTTTTTTTTCCAGGTTTTTCTACAAATCAGAGCTCCCTGAAATTTTGTATCACACTTCATGGGAGCAGGCTATGTGATTCATTTTCATATTCATCACTCACCCATTCCTGTTAACAGAATACTTATATATTCTAATAAAAAATGTCCATTATTTGTGTTGTAATGCTAGTTATGTTACAATTTTTCCATAATTTATAGCAGCTTTAGCATAATCACTTTGGCAACAACCCCTGAACCTGATTTTTTGTCTGTTTCTAGGGATTCAATATAAACCTTGGCACCTTTTGATTACATATCATTTTAGATCCTAGGTTACAGCAATGGTTTTCTAAAGCTTTTAGATCCTAGGTTACAGCAAGGGTTTTAGATCCTGGGTTACAGCAAGGGTTTTAGATCCAAGGTTACAGCAAGGGTTTTAGATCCTAGGTTACTGGAAGGGTTTTAGATCATGGGTTACAGCGAGGGTTTTAGATCCTGGGTTACAGCGAGGGTTTTAGATCCGGGGTTACAGCAAGGGTTTTAGATCTGGGGTTACAGCAAGGGTTTTAGATCCTGGGTTACAGCAAGGGTTTTTGATCCTGGGTTACAGCAAGGGTTTTAGATCCTAGGTTACAGCAAGGGTTTTAGATCCTGGGTTTCAGCAAGGGTTTTAGATCCTCGGTTACAGCAAGGGTTTTAGATCCTGGGTTACAGCAAGGGTTTTTGATCCTGGGTTACAGCAAGGGTTTTAGATCCTAGGTTACAGCAAGGGTTTTAGATCCTGGGTTACAGCGAGGGTTTAAGATCCTGGGTTACAGCGAGGGCTTTAGATCCTGGGTTGCAGCAAGGGTTTTAGATCCTGGGTTACAGCAAGGGATTAGATCCTGGGTTACAGCAAGGGTTTTAGATCCTGGGTTACAGCATGGGTTTGGGATCCGGGGTTACAGCAAGGGATTTAGATCCTAGGTTACAGCAAGGGTTTTAGATCCTGGGTTACAGCAAGGGTTTTAGATCCTGGGTTACTGCAAGGGTTTCAGATCCTGGGTAACAGCAAGGGTTTTAGATCCTAGGTTACAGCAAGGGTTTTAGATCTAGGTTACAGCAAGAGTTTTAGATCCTGGGTTACAGCAAGGGTTTTAGATCCTGGGTTACAGCAAGGGTTTCAGATCCTGGGTTACAGCAAGGGTTTTAGATCCTAGGTTACAGCAAGGGTTTTAGATCTAGGTTACAGCAAGAGTTTTAGATCCAAGGTTACAGCAAGGGTTTTAGATCCTGGGTTACAGCAAGGGTTTCAGATCCTGGGTTACAGCAAGGGTTTTAGATCCTAGGTTACATCAAGGGTTTTAGATCTAGGTTACAGCAAGGGTTTTAGATCCTAGGTTACAGCAAGGGTTTTCTAAAGCTTTTAAGTCACAAGAATGCAGAAAATTGACGTATTTTGATATCACCAAAATATGCTGACCTTAGTGCTTATGAAGAGATTTGTTTTACCTAACATTAAAGAACAAAATTGTGACCTCTTTGATATTTTATGATAAAGTTGAAATTCGAGGTCATCTTTTGCCAAAAGTGAACCTTAACCTTCGGTTTAGGGCTTCATGTCAGCCAGAATAAAAAAGGATTAAACTTTTAAAAAAAATTATTTTTATTTTGTTTTCTTCTAAAAATTGAAAAAAATGGGTCAGAGAATCTGTAAACTAACAAATACAAAAACTCTTGCTTAACTAACATAAGGTTGATAAGTCTTGTGAACTGTGGTTTTGTGCAGTAAAAATCAAATTTCAATAAATATGTCAATACCAATATTGATTAATTGTCATTGAGGAGAAATGTAAATCATTGTCAGTCAAGGATTGAATGGTGTGAGGGTTAATATTTAGTGATCCCATATGGTTATTTGTTTATGATGAGATTCTAGATTTAAAGATGGTGTATAAAGGATATTTTTTTATGTTGTCAGGAATCTGTAACAGAGGATGTTGATGCTTTGTTTAGAGGGATGGCCTCAACATTGGCAGAACGAGAGGATAATATAATGGTAGCTGATTTGGCAGGTATATATCAGTGATAGTTGCTTCTTAAATGTAGGTTGTTTTATAGTAACACATCCAGTACACATGTTTTGAACAGAGATTCATACATTCCAGGATATGAAAAAATGAGGCTTTTTAGAAGGCATCTTTTATGATAATAAAAAGATGTACTGTCAGTGATTAAAATTTGGTTATCTTGCTATAGTAATAATATTTTATCAGTAAATGTCAGGTCTCAGCTCTTGTATATATAATAGATCATTTTATTGATGTTGAAATGATAGTATGTAGTTTCAAGTTTTATCATTATTATATAGACACTTTACATTTACTTTGCTAGATTTCACGAACTTTTCTGTCCTTCTAGAATTCTTTTTCTTACACATTAGATGATCATTATGATGGATGGATTACATTAATGAAATTTTAAAAAGTACAACTTTTTTTAACAATATTTTAATATTTTTTTAAGGAGATGTATTTGGACCATTAGAATTCTCAAGGCGTGATCTAGGTGCAATAAATATTCAGAGAGCACGAGACCATGGGTTGCCTGATTATCAGTCAGTAAGAGAAGCATTTGGTCTCCCAAGACTGGAGAGTTTTGAAGCAATGCATAATGGCTCTATTGATACAAACCTTAAAGTAAGATATAATTACCTAATTTATTTGTTTGATTGTTCTTTAAACATTCATATATTTATATGATAATCAGTTTCAAGGAAACTTAGTGCCCAGGAAAAACTTAACATAAAATTTAATGGAATCTTAAAGGAGTAGTTCAATGTTGGGCCAAGTTGGTTAAATCAAATGTAGTTCAAACTGTCTCTAATTTGCAGAATAAAATGTTGGATCTACATACTTTGATAAAACATTGTTATTTTGGTTTAAAATAGAAACCATCTTATTACTATGTACTAGTTATGTTTGTGAAAAGCAAGTGAATTGTAAGTAAGCCATCACAATTTTTTCATTGTATGATCAGTCATTATTATCAGATTGAGTGGCATCATAAGCCAGCCCCTGAGACTATACGATGCAGTGCGGTAAATCTGCCCACATAAGGCTTTGATCGTATGTATTTCTCCTTAATTATATACAAATTGTATCAAATTTAATATAAATCGATTCACTAACAAATCAATTTTGAGGAGTTTTTTTTATCATTTCCCAAAGATATCTGAAATAAATTTTAAAATCAACAAATTAAGTGGGTCATCTGTATTTTAAAAAAAAATTGGTTTGTCTGGTAAATCTACCCATACGCTGTAAATATGTATGGAGGGCCAGTTTATTGCATCTCCTTAACAAAAGGGGATCTATTAATAGACCACTTATAAAGGGATTCCAGACAATTGAAAAAAACTAAAATTTCTAGACAGAAATGAGTTTTGAAAGTAATAATATGATTATCGTTAGCTTCAGGAACTGTTTTATATATATCACTAGATATTTTTGTAATAAAGGATTTTTTCTTTAAAATTTGACATGCAGTGATAATAAGTACAGTTCCAGTTCCTATGAATAAAATAGCAGACCAAATATTCACGGAAGTGACAATTACGAAAGTAAATGGGAGTGGGTGGGTTTACCGGACGGGCGGTATTACCGTACACTACTGTATGTAATCAATTATACATAGATATGTCATCAGGTTTTGTTGCATAGCATGCATCTGAGACTAGCATTTATATATACACATAGTCAGAGTAATCAAAACAAATAATTAAAGGAAATATGAGTAATTTTTTTTAAGAAAAGGGATAACATCTGCTCTTAAATTTGTAATATTATGCAAATAGCATGCTATGGAAGTAACAAATAGACTTCTTTCCAACACAGGCAGGAAAAACATAAGTTCGAAGCTCTTTTGATAATCATTTTAGGTTAGAATTATAATTTGTCACCCTGTACTGTCATCTTCAAATTCTAGTATTTCAACAACAAAAAGTATACATGGAGTTGAATCTGTTAAAGGAAAAATCTTCCTCAGAAGGTTCAGTAATTATGTAGGGAAATAGCTCTACAATGTCTGAAACGTGTACAGATACACTCAACATGACACATCTTCAATTTATTTTGTAGGCTATACAGAATCTTAAAAAACTGTATAAAGATGAGGGTCTCAATGACTCAGCTCCAAATGACGTTGATTTATTTGTTGGTGGGTTGATTGAGACCACATTAGATGGACCAGGACCATTGTTTACAGAAATAACTCTAGATCAGTTCCGTAGAATCAGAGATGGAGATAGGTTTTGGTATGAGAATAGGGATAATGGGTAAGTTTTCACATTATGGTATGAGTATAGGAAACAATGGGTAAGTTTTCACATTATGGTATGAGTATAGGAAACAATGGGTAAGTTTTCACATTATGGTATGAGTATAGGAAACAATGGGTAAGTTTTCACATTATGGTATGAGTATAGGAAACAATGGGTAAGTTTTCACATTATGGTATGAGTATAGGAAACAATGGGTAAGTTTTCACATTATGGTATGAGTATATAAAACAATTGGTAAGTTTTCACATTATGGTATGAGTATAGGAAACAAGGGGTAAGTTTTCACATTATGGTATGAGTATAGGAAACAATAAGTAAGTTTCCACTTTATGGTACGAGTATAGGAAACAATGGATAAGTTTTCACATTATGGTATGAGTATAGGAAACAATGGGTAAGTTTTCACATTATGGTATGAGTATAGGAAACAATGGGTAAGTTTTCACATAATAGTATGAGAATAGGAAAAATGGGTAAGTTTTCACATTATGGTATGACAATATGAAAAATGGGTAAGTTTTCACATTATGGTATGAGTATAGGAAACAATGAGTAAGTTTTCACATTATGGTATGAGTATAGGAAACAATGGATAAGTTTTCACATTATGGTATGAGTATAGGAAACAATGGGTAAGTTTTCGCATTATTGTATGAGTATAGGAAACAATAAGTAAGTTTTCACATTATGGTATGAGAATATGAAAAATGGGTAAGTTTTGACATAATGGTATGAGAATATGAAAAATGGGTAAGTTTTCACATAATGGTATGAGAATAGGAAAAATGGGTAAATTTTCACATTATGATATGAGAATAGGGAAAATGGGTAAGTTTTCACATAATGTATGAGAATAGGAAAAATGGGTAAGTTTTCACATTATGGTATGAGAATATGAAAAATGGGTAAGTTTTCACATAATGGTATGAGAATAGGAAAAATGGGTAAATTTTCACATTATGATATGAGAATAGGGAAAATGGGTGTTTTCACATAATGGTATGAGAATAGGAAAAATGGGTAAGTTTTCACATTATGGTATGAGTATAGGAAACAATGGGTAAGTTTTCACATTATGGTATGAGTATAGGAAACAATGGGTAAGTTTTCACATTATGGTATGAGTATAGGAAACAATGGGTAAGTTTTCACATTATGGTATGAGTATAGGAAACAATGGATAAGTTTTCACATTATGGTATGAGTATAGGAAACAATGGGTAAGTTTTCGCATTATTGTATGAGAATATGAAAAATGGGTAAGTTTTGACATAATGGTATGAGAATATGAAAAATGGGTAAGTTTTCACATAATGGTATGAGAATAGGAAAAATGGGTAAATTTTCACATTATGATATGAGAATAGGGAAAATGGGTAAGTTTTCACATAATGGTATGAGAATAGGAAAAATGGGTAAGTTTTCACATAATGGTATGAGAATAGGAAAAATTGGTAAATTTTTACATTATGATATGAGAATAGGGAAAATGGGTAAGTTTTCACATAATGGTATGAGAATAGGAAAAATGGGTAAGTTTTCACATTATGGTATGAGAATAGGAAAAATGGGTAAGTTTTCACATTATGGTGTGAGAAAACAAAAACTGGGTAAGTTTTTACATTATTGTATGAGAATTCAAAAAATGGGTAAGTTTTCACATTATGGTATAAGAATATGAAAATGGATAAGTTTTCACATTATGGTATGAGAATAGGAAAAATGGGTAAGTTTTCACATAATGGTATGAGAATAGGAAAAATTGGTAATTTTTGACATTATGGTATGAGAATAGGAAAAATGGGTAAGTTTTCACATTATGGTATGAGAATAGGAAAAATGGGTAATTTTTCACTTTATGGTATGAAAATAGGAAAAATGGGTAAGTTTTCACATTATCAGTATGGTGTGAGAATAGGGAAAATGGGTAACTTTTCACATTATGGTATGAAAATAGGAAAAATGGGAAAGTTTTCACTTTATGGTATGAGAATAGGAAAAGTTTTAAATTTTTAGTGTGAGTATAGAGAAAATGGATAAGTTGTCAAAAAATAGAAGTTCCTTTATGATATAACTTCCAAGGGGAAGAAATATTCTGTAGTACTATTTCAGATGGAACAAACATTACAATATTTGTTTTTAACAGAATAAAGGGTATAGAATGTTTGTTCTAACAGGAACAGATATTATGGCATTGTTTATAACAAAGTTTCCACAGAACTTCTGTTTGGACGGAACAAACATCATAACATTGACAAAGTTTTCACATTTGAAAATAAATTGTGTGAAAGTAATAAATTGGGATTAACCTGTTACATATATTTCATGTGATGGAGTTTTGTTTTCAGTAGTAAAGCATATAGACTTTGCTATATCTATATGTCAAATAGATGAGCAGGGATGTGAACTTGGCTCAGTTCACATATTTTTCTAGAATTCTTAAAAGAGAAAAAAACTGGAAAATTAATTGGGTAATTAACTCTGAATTTCTCATAAAATGTTGGCTATCTCCATTTAATTAATAGCTTCTTTGCAACTTTGTCCCAAGTTTTAATTCCTTGTCATCAGCATTTCACTTGTGTTTGTTTGTCTGTTCTGGTTTATTTTTGTTTTAAGGTACAGATCTTAAACAGCTTCAAATCAAATAGAAATGATTTTTTCATTTAGTAGACATGTTATGGATTATAATGAGGTCCATTCAAACAATTGATCACTAAGTTTTTTTTTTGGCTTACATGGGTACAGATACGCAATTCATTTCAGGTAGGCGATAATGGTAGCCTTTTCCTCAATTCCTCTGATCATATCATAAACTTGGATTTGTATGATGGCTTGTTTTGAAGCTGAGACATTTTCACATCTGTGGTTAAATTTTCTGGGTATGAAGTGAGATTCGTTTTTCCCTAATTTAGCAAACCCCGAAAAGTCTTTTGTGATGCGGCTTCTCGAGGTAAAAAATCCCTCTTTCACTCAATATATAAAGTTCTTTGAAAATGTAGTTCTAATGCATACATTTAATAACTCCATAGTTTTTGTCGAGCCTGCGACTTTTGTCGCAGAAAGCTCGACATGGGGATAGTGATCCGGTGGCAGCATTAACTAACTTCTTAAAAGCTTAATATTTCAGAAGGTAGAAGACCTGAATGCTTCATATGTTAAATAAGATGCCTTATGATATGAAGTTTCCGTCTGTTATATGTCCACTGTCCTTGACCTCATTTTCATGGTTCAGTGACTACTTGAAAAAGATTTTTTGTAATGTTAATTTCTCTCTTATTATGAGTAATAGGATAACTGTATTTGGTATGTGCGTACCTTGCAAGGTCCTCATTCCTGTCAGACAGTTTTCACTTGACCTCGACCTCATTTCATGGATCAGTGAACAAGGTTAAGTTTTCATGGTCAAGTCCATATCTCAGATACTATAAGCAATAGGTCTACTATATTTGGTCTATGTAATGATTGTAAGGTGTACATGTCCAACTGGCAGGTGTCATCTGACCTTGACCTCATTTTCATGGTTCAGTGGTCATAGTTTAGTTTTTGTGTTTAATCTGTTTTTCTAATACTGTATGCAGTAGGTCATCTATATTTGGTATATGGAAATATTTTACGATGTACATGTCAGTCTTGCAGGTTTTATTTGACCTTGACCTCATTTTCACGGTTCATTGCTCAATGTTAAGTTTTTGTGTTTTGGTCTGTTTTTCTAATACTGTATGCAGTAGGTGAATTATATTTGGTGTATGGAAATATTTTACAATGTACATGTCAGTCTGGCAGGTTTTATTTGACCTTGACCTTGACCTCATTTTCACGGTTCATTGCTCAATGTTAAGTTTTTGTGTTTTGGTCTGTTTTTCTAATACTGTATGCAGTAGGTCAACTATATTTGGTGTATGGAAATATTTTACGATGTACATGTCAGTCTGGCAGGTTTTATTTGACCTTGACCTTGACCTCATTTTCACGGTTCATTGCTCAATGTTAAGTTTTTGTGGTTTGGTCTGTTTTTCTAATACTGCATGCAGTAGGTCAACTATATTTGGTGTATGGAAATATTTTACGATGTACATGTCAGTCTGGCAGGTTTTATTTGACCTTGACCTCATTTTCATGGTTCATTTCTTATGTTAAGTTTTTGTGTTTTGGTCTGTTTTTCTTAAACTTTAAGCAATAGGTCAACTATATTTGGTGTATGGAATGATTGTAAGGTGTATATGTCTGTCTGGCAGGTATCATCTGACCTTGACCTCATTTCCATGGTTGATTGGTCAATGTTCAGTTTTCCTGGTTAACTTTGTTTCTTAGATACTTTAAGCAATATGTCAACTATATTTGATGCATGGAATGATTTTAAAGTTTACATGTCTGTCTGGCAGGGTTCATCTGACCTTGACTTCATTTTCATGGTTCATTGGTCAGTATAGAATTTCCATGGTTTGGTCTGTTTCTTTTATACTATAAGCAATAGGTCATCTATATTCTGTGTATGGAATGATTGTATTAAAGGTGTACATGTATTTCCGGCTTGGTTTATCTGACCTTGACCTCATTTTCTTGGATCATAAATGTTAATGTGATACTTGTAGAAAACATTTATATGAAGGACTATCAACATAAAATCAATGGTCAGTATAGTAGGCAAGACATTTCAGTGTGTGCACTCTTGTTACACCTTTATGCTATGATCCTCTGCTCTCCAAATCAGCACAAATAGTTCAGCTCAGTCACTTGTTAAGAATTGAAACATGTCCAATATCACTACACCAAGATTTTTTGTTTACGCACAACTTTTGAGGCGCATTAGGGATATTGACCCAGTTGCAATTGACGGGACATACTTGATAGTTAGCACTGAGTTACATTGGCATTAGCATCAAGGTTATAGAATCTTCTTCTCTAAGATACTTATATTTTTCATTTTTTACATGTTTATATTACTGGTAGTTAAAGCATGTTAAAATACTTTTTCCATTTTGTTTTCAGTTTGTTCAGTGATACTGAATTGAATGAGCTAAATTCCATGACATTGGGTGGAGTAATTGCTTTAGTGACAAATGTCAAGGTCGATGGTCAGTCAGGCGTCAATGTCAATAACAGAGAAGTTCAGCAGGATGTCTTTATACACAGCGGTACTGTGGTTTAGACTCATTTTTAGCTCACCTTTCCAAAGGAAATGTGAGCTTTTGCCATCACTTTGCGTCCGTCGTCGTCGTTGTCATCCGTCCGGTGTAAACTATTTCAAACATCTTCTCCTCTTAAACTACAGAACCAATTCCAACCAAACTTAAGATGAATTATCCTTAGGGTATCTAGAATATACTTTGTGTGTTATTTTCTGTTTCGTCAAAAAACATGGCCGCCATGGCTAAAAATAGACCATAGGGGTTAAATGCAGTTTTTGGCTTTTATCTCTGAAACCAAAGCATTTAGAGCAAATCTGACATGGGATTAAAATGTTCATCAGGCGAAGATCTATCCCTGACGAATTTTCAGATGCATCAGACAACCCGTTGGAGGGTTGCTGCCCCTGAATTTGTAATTTTAAGGAAATTTTGCAGTTTTTGGTTATTATCTTGAATATTATTATAGATAGAGATAAACTGTAAACAACAATAATGTTCAGCAAAGTAAGATCTACAAATAAGTTAAACATGACCAAAATTGTCAATTGACCCCTTAAGGAGTTATTGCTCTTTAAAGTCAATTTTTAACAATTTTTCCTAAATTTTTGTGATCTTTTTCAAAAATCTCCTCCCCTTTTAACTACTGAGACAAATTTTACCAATCTTGGCCACAATCATCATTAGGGTATCTTGTTTAAAAAATATGTCCGATGACCCCGCCTACCAACCAACATGGCCAACATGGCTAAATAAAGGCAACAGTAGTACACCGCTGTTCGAAACTCATAAATCGATAGAGATAAAAACAAATCCGGGTTACAAACTAAAACTGAGGGAAACGCATCAAATATAAGAGGAGATTAACGACACAACAAAAACACAACATTAAAATGTAACACACACAGAAACAACTATAATATAACAATGGCCATTTTCCTGACTTGGAAAAATAGAACATAGGGGTAAAAAGCAGTTTTTGGCTTTTAGCTCTGAAACCAGAGCATTTAGAGCAAATCTGACAGGGGTAAAAATGTTCATCAGGGTTAAGGTCTACCTGCATTGGAATTTTCAGACGAATCAGACAACCAGTTGTTGGGTTGCTGCCCTGAATTGGTAATTTTAAGGAAATTTTGCAGTTTTTGGTTATTTTGAATATTATTTTAGATAGAGATAAACTGTAAACAGCAATATGTTCAGCAAAGTAAGATCTACAAATAAGTCAACATGACCAAAATTGTCAATTGACATTTTATTGGAGTTATTGTCCTTTAAAGTCATTTTCTGCAATTTTTTGGTAATTTTTGTAAACTTTTTTCAAAAATCTTCTGCTTTTAATTAAACTACTGGGCCAAATTAAACCAAACTTAGGGTATCTAATACTTTTTATTATGATTTAAACCTTATTTTACATGATTTCCAAAAACACAGTAGATACAGGTGAGCGACACAGGCTCTTGAGAGCCTCTAGTTTTATTTTTTTCAAATCTCAATATTTTAATTATTTTATGAATTGTAAACTCCTCCCTTGGTTCTGTAAATATTTAAGTTCTTCAGAAGAAATCATATCTACCCTTTCATAAATTACAGTTTGTGGAAACTTTCTATTAATTGCATCTTTTCATTAACTGTTATATAATACAGATACTGTAAATTTAGAAAATATTGCGATTGTTTTATTAATGCGAATAATGCGACTGGGTGAGTATTGCAATAATAAGAACTTGCATTCTGATACATATAGCTGAATGCAGATTTTCCTGACAATGCAATAATTAATCTGGCATTTTTGTCCATGCATTAAATGCACACAATAATTCTGAATTTACAGTAAAACAACAGTTCTGCAACACCCACTCCCTTAAGCAATGAAATATCTTTAAAAATAAATTTAATTGCAGGAAACAGTGATCCATGTCCACAACCTGCTCAGTTAAATATAAATACTGCAGTATCTGTTCCACTAAACAATGGTATTAACCGTACAATCATTGAGAACTGTGTACCTTGGCAGACATATGACTATTTCTCTGGCAGTGAAATTTGGTTTCCTTTGACATTCACAGTTCTAGCTCTGTTTATTCCAGGTAAGAAATTTTCTTAGTTCTTACTCTTGTGTCCCAGCCAATTTTTGTCGAGCCTTCGACTTTTGTCGAAAAAGCGAGACATAGCGATCCTACATTCCGTCGGCGTCGTCGTCGTCGTCGTCGTCGTCGGCGGCGGCGTCCACAAATATTCACTGTGTGGTTAAAGTTTTTGAAATTTTAATAACTTTCTTAAACTATCCTGGATTTCTACCAAACTTGGACAGAAGCTTGTTTATGATCATAAGATAATATTCAAAAGTAAATTTTGTAAAAAAAAAATTCCATTTTTTCCGTATTTTACTTATAAGTGGACTTAGTTTTTCTGCCAGGAAACATTACATTCACTCTGTGGTTAAAGTTTTTGAAATTTTAATAACTTTCTTAAACTATCCTGGATTTCTACCAAACTTGGACAGAAGCTTGTTTATGATCATAAGATTATATTCAAAAGTAAATTTTGTAAAAAAAAAATTCCATTTTTTCCGTATTTTACTTATAAGTGGACTTAGTTTTTCTGCCAGGAAACATTACATTCACTCTGTGGTTAAAGTTTTTGAAATTTTAATAACTTCCTTAAACTATCCTGGATTTCTACCAAACTTGGAAAGAAGCTTGTTTATGATCATAAGATAGTATCCAAAGTAAATTTTGTAAAAAAAAAATTCCATTTTTTCCGTATTTTACTTATAAATGGACTTAGTTTTTCTGCCAGTTAACATTACATTCACTCTGTGGTTAAAGTTTTTAAAATTTTAACAACTTTCTTAAACTATCCTGGATTTGTACCACACTTGGACAGAAGCTTGTTTATGATCAAAAGCTAGTATCTAGAAGGAAATTTTGATAAAATTTTGTTCCATTTTTTCTGTATTTTACTTATAAATGGACTTAGTTTTTCTTCCAGTCAACAGTACATACATTCTGCAGTTTAAGTTTTTAAAACATTTATTAGATTGATAAACTATCCTGGATTTTTACCAAACTTGGACAGAAGCTTCTTACAATCAAAAGATAGTATCGAGAGGAATATTTTTATCAATTTTTTTCCTCATTTTTGTTGAGCCTACGATTAACACCAAAAGTAGGCGAGACACTGGGTTCCGCGGAACCCTTACAAATTTTTTATGTTTACTGTTAATTTGGTAAGCAATAAAGTAAAAGTTCAGGCTGTCTGCATGGTAATCATAACATAGTAATTTAGTTAACCAGTATAGAGTTCTTACTGTGCAAGTTTCTGAGAATTACATAGTTCTAGGTGTGTTCCAGTTAATCATTACAGTTCGGACTGTTACAGTTAATCATTACATAGTTCTGGCTGTGTTCCTTATTGAGTAATCATTACTTAGTTCTTGCTGTGTTCAAGGAAATTATTGCATAGTGCCAGCTGTGTTCCAGGTAAACATTAATTAGTTCTGACTGTGTACTAGGTAATCCTTGCATAGTGCCAGCTGTGTTCCAGGTAATAATTACTTAGTTCTGACTTTGTAGTAGGTAATCCTTGCATAGTGCCAGCTGTGTTCCAGGTAAACATTAATAAGTTCTGACTGTGTACTAGGTAATCCTTGCATAGTGCCAGCTGTGTTCCAGGTAATAATTACTTAGTTCTGACTTTGTAGTAGGTAATCCTTGCATAGTGCCAGCTGTGTTACAAGTAAACATTAATTAGTTCTGACTGTGTACTAGGTAATCCTTGCATAGTGCCAGCTGTGTTCCAAGTAATCATTACTTAGTTCTGACTGTGTACTAGGTAATCCTTGCATAGTGCCAGCTGTGTTCCAGGTAATAATTACTTAGTTCTGACTTTGTAGTAGGTAATCCTTGCATAGTGCCAGCTGTGTTCCAGGTAATAATTACTTAGTTCTGACTTTGTAGTAGGTAATCCTTGCATAGTGCCAGCTGTGTTCCAGGTAAACATTAATTAGTTCTGACTGTGTACTAGGTAATCCTTGCATAGTGCCAGCTGTGTTCCAGGTAAACATTAATTAGTTCTGACTGTGTACTAGGTAATCCTTGCATAGTGCCAGCTGTGTTCCAGGTAATAATTACTTAGTTCTGACTTTGTAGTAGGTAATCCTTGCATAGTGCCAGCTGTGTTCCAGGTAAACATTAATTAGTTCTGACTGTGTACTAGGTAATCCTTGCATAGTGCCAGCTGTGTTCCAGGTAATAATTACTTAGTTCTGACTTTGTAGTAGGTAATCCTTGCATAGTGCCAGCTGTGTTCCAGGTAATAATTACTTAGTTCTGACTTTGTAGTAGGTAATCCTTGCATAGTGCCAGCTGTGTTCCAGGTAAACATTAATTAGTTCTGACTGTGTACTAGGTAATCCTTGCATAGTGCCAGCTGTGTTCCAGGTAATAATTACTTAGTTCTGACTTTGTAGTAGGTAATCCTTGCATAGTGCCAGCTGTGTTCCAGGTAAACATTAATTAGTTCTGACTGTGTACTAGGTAATCCTTGCATAGTGCCAGCTGTGTTCCAGGTAATAATTACTTAGTTCTGACTTTGTAGTAGGTAATCCTTGCATAGTGCCAGCTGTGTTCCAGGTAAACATTAATTAGTTCTGACTGTGTACTAGGTAATCCTTGCATAGTGCCAGCTGTGTTCCAGGTAATAATTACTTAGTTCTGACTTTGTAGTAGGTAATCCTTGCATAGTGCCAGCTGTGTTCCAGGTAAACATTAATTAGTTCTGACTGTGTACTAGGTAATCCTTGCATAGTGCCAGCTGTGTTCCAGGTAATAATTACTTAGTTCTGACTTTGTAGTAGGTAATCCTTGCATAGTGCCAGCTGTGTTCCAGGTAATAATTACTTAGTTCTGACTTTGTAGTAGGTAATCCTTGCATAGTGCCAGCTGTGTTCCAGGTAAACATTAATTAGTTCTGACTGTGTACTAGGTAATCCTTGCATAGTGCCAGCTGTGTTCCAGGTAATAATTACTTAGTTCTGACTTTGTAGTAGGTAATCCTTGCATAGTGCCAGCTGTGTTCCAGGTAAACATTAATTAGTTCTGACTGTGTACTAGGTAATCCTTGCATAGTGCCAGCTGTGTTCCAGGTAATAATTACTTAGTTCTGACTTTGTAGTAGGTAATCCTTGCATAGTGCCAGCTGTGTTCCAGGTAAACATTAATTAGTTCTGACTGTGTACTAGGTAATCCTTGCATAGTGCCAGCTGTGTTCCAGGTAATAATTACTTAGTTCTGACTTTGTAGTAGGTAATCCTTGCATAGTGCCAGCTGTGTTCCAGGTAATTATTACTTAGTTCTGACTTTGTAGTAGGTAATCCTTGCATAGTGCCAGCTGTGTTCCAGGTAATTATTAATTAGTTCCGACTGTGTACTAGGTAATCCTTGCATAGTGCCAGCTGTGTTCCAGGTAATAATTACTTAGTTCTGACTTTGTAGTAGGTAATCCTTGCATAGTGCCAGCTGTGTTCCAGGTAATTATTACTTAGTTCTGACTGTGTACTAGGTAATCCTTGCATAGTGCCAGCTGTGTTCCAGGTAAACATTAATTAGTTCTGACTGTGTACTAGGTAATCCTTGCATAGTGCCAGCTGTGTTCCAGGTAATAATTACTTAGTTCTGACTTTGTAGTAGGTAATCCTTGCATAGTGCCAGCTGTGTTCCAGGTAATTATTACTTAGTTCTGACTGTGTACTAGGTAATCCTTGCATAGTGCCAGCTGTGTTCCAGGTAAACATTAATTAGTTCTGACTGTGTACTATGTAATCCTTGCATAGTGCCAGCTGTGTTCCAGGTAATTATTACTTAGTTCTGACTGTGTACTAGGTAATCCTTGCATAGTGCCAGCTGTGTTCCATGTAAACATTAGTTAGTTCTGACTGTATTAGGTAATCCTTGCATAGTGCTAGCTGTGTTCCAGGTAAATCATAATTATTTCTGACTGTGTACTAGGTAATCCTTGCATAGTGCCAGCTGTGTTACAAGTAAACATTACTTAGTTCTGACTGTGTACTAGGTAATCCTTGCATAGTGCCAGCTGTGTTCCATGTAAACATTAGTTAGTTCTGACTGTATTAGGTAATCCTTGCATAGTGCTAGCTGTGTTCCAGGTAAATCATAATTATTTCTGACTGTGTACTAGGTAATCCTTGCATAGTGCCAGCTGTGTTACAAGTAAACATTACTTAGTTCTGACTGTGTACTAGGTAATCCTTGCATAGTGCTAGCTGTGTTACAAGTAAACATTACTTAGTTCTGACTGTGTACTAGGTAATCCTTGCATAGTGCTAGCTGTGTTCCAGGTAAATCATAATTATTTCTGACTGTGTACTAGGTAATCCTTGCATAGTGCCAGCTGTGTTACAAGTAAACATTACTTAGTTCTGACTGTGTACTAGGTAATCCTTGCATAGTGCTAGCTGTGTTACAAGTAAACATTACTTAGTTCTGACTGTATTAGGTAATCCTTGCATAGTGCTAGCTGTGTTCCAGGTAATTATTACTTAGTTCTGACTGTGTACTAGGTAATCCTTGCATAGTGCCAGCTGTGTTCCATGTAAACATTAGTTAGTTCTGACTGTATTAGGTAATCCTTGCATAGTGCTAGCTGTGTTCCAGGTAAATCATAATTATTTCTGACTGTGTACTAGGTAATCCTTGCATAGTGCCAGCTGTGTTACAAGTAAACATTACTTAGTTCTGACTGTGTACTAGGTAATCCTTGCATAGTGCTAGCTGTGTTACAAGTAAACATTACTTAGTTCTGACTGTGTACTAGGTAATCCTTGCATAGTGCTAGCTGTGTTCCAGGTAAATCATAATTATTTCTGACTGTGTACTAGGTAATCCTTGCATAGTGCCAGCTGTGTTACAAGTAAACATTACTTAGTTCTGACTGTGTACTAGGTAATCCTTGCATAGTGCTAGCTGTGTTACAAGTAAACATTACTTAGTTCTGACTGTGTACTAGGTAATCCTTGCATAGTGCTAGCTGTGTTCCAGGTAAATCATAATTATTTCTGACTGTGTACTAGGTACATACATATGAACCTCCCGACGGGAGTACAATAATCCCGTTTTCAGGGGTCTTCTCCCTTCCTCCCGTTGAAGAGAAAAATATCCTGTGTATGAAATATTTCATGAGTGAAAAATTTCAGCCGCCATTTTTGATCATTTCTTACTACGATGTTTATTATTATAGAGGTAAAAACCCGAGAGTACTGAACATATCCGGTGTAACTGACATTACCTGAAGTTATATTTGACCTGAAAATCAAAGAACATGCATAATTATATGGCTTCACTTGCCAGCTTGGGTGTCAAACATACTGGTAATCTACGATTTTTACCTCAGGCTAACTGCCGTTGTGTAATAAAAACTTTGTGTATTTAAAAATAATTGAAATAAATTTTGGGTTACTTCCCTTGTTTCATCCTGTTTTAAGTTACTTTCCTTTAAATAATGTAAATTGTTCAAAGAATATAAATGAAATATAAATTGAACAAATAATCATATAAGGATGGTAATTAAATGGTTTTTAAATGTTATAGGAAAAATAAAAAAATTATAATTTGGAAATTATTTGAGGGTTCTAAACTTCTTTTCAAGGCTAAAATTGAAATTTAAATAAAAAGTATGACCTTTACTTCAGTTAGTATATGATTTCTAGCATGAAGGAATGGTCAATTTGCAGTAAAGATAAAAAAAAATATGTTCTAATTGCAGTGATAGTTTCCTTGAATAAAGATAAAAAGAATAAAACAAAAAGAAATTAAAGAATAATCTAAAAAAAAAAAAAGAATGTTAGATTGAATAAAGATAAAGAAAATTTATAAATATAAGGGTACTATAAACATATTACATTCAGATGGAAAGTTGAAGAAAAAACACTTTAAAAGACAATTTCTACATCACACGGTTACATTTACGACAAAATTTATGTCGATAAAAAACCTCCTGATCTGAGTCCTAATCTCCTGACCAAAATTTCCAAATCTCCTGATCTGAGTTTCACAGTCCATCACATGTATGTAGGTAATCCTTGCATAGTGCCAGCTGTGTTCCAGGTAAACATTACTTAGATCTGACTGTGTACTAGGTAATCCTTGCATAGTGCCAGCTGTGTTCCAAGTAATCATTACTTAGTTCTGACTGTGTACTAGGTAATCCTTGCATAGTGCCAGCTGTGTTCCATGTAAACATTGGTTAGTTCTGACTGTGTACTATGTAATCCTTGCATAGTGCCAGCTGTGTTCCAGTTAACATTACTTAGTTCTGACTGTATTAGGTAATCCATGCATAGTGCCAGCTGTGTTCCAAGTAAACATTAATTATACCCCCGCTTTAAAAAAAGTGGGGGTATACTTTTTTACCTCTGTCTGTCCATCCGTCCGTTCATCCATCTGTCCGTCTATCCATCGGTCCGTCAGTCCGTCCGTCCGTCCCATGAATATTTTTTGTCGCAACTTTCTCAAGAACTACACTACAAGGATTTCTGAAATTTGGTTTCAGGGTTTATATAAGTCAGCTATACCGTGTGATGCGTTTTCAGATTCATCCCTCAACAACTTCCTGTTTACCGTCAAGTATTTGGGCAGAGGTATCATCAGTGAGCTACTGCTCACAGTTTCACTTGTTAGTTCTGACTGTGTTCTAGGTAATCCTTGCATATTGCCAGCTGTGTTCCAGGTATAATTACTTAGTTCTGACTGTGTACTAGGTAATCCTTGCATAGTACCAGCTGTGTTCCATGTAAACATTAGTTAGTTCTGACTGTGTACTAGGTAATCCTAGCATAGTGCCAGCTGTGTTCCAGGTAATCATTAATTAGATCTGACTGTGTACTAGGTAATCCTTGCATAGTGCCAGCTGTGTTCCAAGTATTCATTACTTAGATCTGACTGTGTACTAGGTAATCCTTGCATAGTGCCAGCTGTGTTCCAGGTAATCATTAATTAGATCTGACTGTGTTCTGTATATAAATCCTTACTTATTGTTGACCAAGTGCTTTAGGTAGTTTATCTACATCGATTACTAGCCTGTCAACTCTAAGGTTGTGAGTTTGAACCCTGCCCTTGGGGAGATGTGATCTTAAATGACAATGATTGCCATGTGATATAGCCTTGGTTACTGAACGTGGAGTTAAACACTAACAAACAAACAAACAAAAATCTGGTTATGTTCCAGGTAAGTGTTACTTAGTTATGACTAATGCAGGCAATCATTTCTAAGTTTGTACTGTGTTTTTTCATATTACTGATTTCTGACACTGTGTGCTCCAGACCTAGGTAAAAAAATCAAGATCTGTGTTCTGTGTGTTGTATTTTAAGATAAGCAATACATTCTTGTGTTACTGTGTAAGTTCTATAAGTTACACGTAAGTCAAAAACTCTTGGTTCATAATGTGTTCCATGACTAAAGGTTAACAATGAGATTTAACATTTCAGACTATTTGTGTTTTAGACTGAGGTAAACATTGAATTCTTATTACAAATTCTACTTGTTTCTAATAAGCAATATAGTCTTAGCTCTGTGTTCAAGGTCAGGATTGGTTAGTTTTGTTACTGGGATCTAGGTCTAGGTAAACACAATGTTTCTAGTTGGTTACCATGAGATCCAGGTAGGTAAGCATTGAATTCCTTGATTGATTAATTGCTTGGTGAAAGATTCTTGCCAGTGGATATATATACTGTTTGATCAATGTCAATTTCAAATTATTTTTTTTCTTCATCAATTTTAGCATACCGTATATATATATATAGGTAGAGCAGTATAAATTTAACATGATGAATCAAATTTTGTCAGAATGATTTATTTAAAAATTTGCCTTTGAAATTACACAAAATTGAATAATGGTATGTATTTTATAGCTACTATAGGACTGATGATATGTATGGCTAAAATCAGAGAAAAGAAGTTGGTTAAAGCAAGGCAAAGAATTGTCAAGAGAGAAAAGACCAAAGAACCACACACATATCTAGGTTTGTTATTATAAATCAGGTTAAAAATAGGAATGTCATAAAAAAAAATCACCTGAATGCTGTCAGAGTAGGCAAAACTAGCCTTAAATAATTTCTCCATATGCATACAAAACTCATTAAAGATACCAGACTTGTAACTTTGTATGCCAGACATGCCTTTCCTCTACAAAAGACTCACCAATGACGCATGAATCTGAGTTTGAATTGATAATATATAACTTAATGGTTAGGCAAAAAAAAAAAAAGGTATGTGTGAAGGGTGTTTTGACCGACCCTTATTATTTAAAACATTTTTATAAATATTTTTTCAAAAACTTTTCACAAACATATATGTTGTTGTAATCACTTACTTATATTATAAAAATATGCAACAGAATTGATAAAAAATATGATAAAACTTCACCACTCTGTTCATTCACTAAAACATTACTTAGTTGTAATACTTGTGTTTGATCCATTTGTCATTTTGAACAATAAATTATACTAAATTAATTGACTAATTGCTAATGGCAGAAGTTCTGATAAAGAGCAAACATTCTAGCTATGCCAAAAGAGAGTAGCAGTTCAGTCAAGATTTGCTGATTGGTTTAAGTGGTATGTAACATACCAAAACCAGACATCGTGAAAATTTATATTTTCCAGATTGCAACTATAAAAAAAAAAACAGACGTACCAACCCTATAATTAATAGGAATTGAGGAAACCCTTAACACATATATATTGTATGGCTCTACAGCAGTACTGTACTTTTATTTATCATACACATTTATGAAAAAAGGAAAGCAAGTTTTCTATTGTTTAGCTTAATTATTTCATGTATATCTTAATAAACTCTACACTTTTCAATAAAAAGTCTGATGGAGTTGTCATTTTTACTTTGAATACTCCTGCTATTTGAGTGATACTATAATACTCCATTACTAGCTTACATTCCTAGTTCTGTTACATGAATGATACAGTACAGTACTTGATTACTTGTTGATGTTGCTAGAGAGTGATACTCAACTTGATTACTTGTTGATGTTGCTAGAGAGGGGTACTCTACTTGATTACTTGTTGATGTTGCTAGAGAGGGGTACTCTACTTGATTACTTGTTGATGTTGCTAGAGAGCGATACTCTACTTGATTACTTGTTGATGTTGCTAGAGAGCGATACTCTACTTGATTACTTGTTGATGTTGCCAGAGAGTGATACTCTACTTGATTACTTGTTGATGTTGCTAGAGAGTGATACTCTACTTGATTACTTGTTGATGTTGCTAGAGAGCGATACTCTACTTGATTACTTGTCGATGTTGCTAGAGAGTGATACTCTACTTGATTACTTGTTGATGTTGCCAGAGAGAGTTACTCTACTTGATTACTTGTTGATGTTGCCAGAGAGTGATACTCTACTTGATTACTTGTTGATGTTGCTAGAGAGAGTTACTCTACTTGATTACTTGTTGATGTTGCCAGAGAGTGATACTCTACTTGATTACTTGTTGATGTTGCTAGAGAGTGATACTCTACTTGATTACTAGTTACAAAAAAAAAGAATTGAGTTTCATGGTAACAGAATGTTTACATATTTTCAACAATTACAATCTTGCATATATACTGTGGATTCATTTATTTTTGTGGGTACCAATTTTCGTGGATTGATGAAAAATTATATTTTGGTTGAAATTTGATTTCATGGTTAAGCAGAAGTTTGTTTACAAGCCTACTATAGACATTTAATACTTCATTGTACATTTGAATCAAGGTTTCCCTATATGCACAAAATCAACGAAAATAAGTATCCAAAGAATAATAATTTGTAAGGGTTCCATTGAACCCAGTGTCTCGCCTACTTTTGCTGCTAGTCACAGGCTCAACAAAAATGGGGAAAAAATTATTAAAAATTTTCCTATAGATAGTATCTTTTGATTGTAAGAAGCTTCTGTCCAAGTTTGGTAAAAATCCAGAATGGTTTATCAATCTAATAAATGTTTTAAAAACTTTTAACTACAGACTGTATGTAATGTTAACTGGAAGAAAAACTAAGTCCATTTATAAGTTATAGACGGAAAAACAGGAAATAAATTTTTACAAAATTTCCTTCTAGATACTAGCTTTTGATCATAAACAAGCTTCTGTCCAAGTTTGGTACAAATCCAGGATAGTTTAAGAAAGTTATTAAAATTTCAAAAACTTTTAACCACAGAGTGAATATTTTTGGACGCCGCCACTGACGACGGAATGTATGATCACTATGTCTCGCTTTTGCGACAAAAGTCGCAGGCTCGACAAAAATGAATCCACAATATGTCAAATATTTGATAGTTTGAAACCATGTTGAAAATGGAGTGTGAATTTTTCTTAGTGTGTCTGATTTGTTTATTTACACAAGATATGCCATAGAGAGGTATAAATTGGTCCTTTTCAGATGTATTTCCTGTCAATGCAAATATTATAGTAGAATTTCGATCCTTTCACAATGGAATCGTTGGAACTAAGTAATGGCTATATCTTTAATAATTCTTTTCACAGCAATAGAATGGGTAGGACCAAATGATGGTGAAAGACACATCAAGATAAAATTTGATGAAAATAGAAAAAAAATTCATGTCAGTGATCGTCGTGGGAAACCTTTAAGGATGATAGATCTTAGAAGTCATGGGAGTAAACAAATAGACAAATTACATATTTGGGTATCAGAAGATACAGGAACAGTAATGTCAGTCAGAACTGAGGGTGAAATTGACTTGGTAAGTCATATCTATTAAGAATGCCAAAAGCTACCAAATTTATAAGATGATCCCTGTTAAGTTGAAGGGATATTGACTTGGAAAGTGATGAATGTTAAAATGAATGATTTGATGCATTCTAAATAGGTCCATGAAGTAATAATTTTAATGTTTTCATGTTAGTTTATTTTTGTTACATTATATAGTCATCCAACTTTTTTTATCAGAAGGATAGCAACATTATGCATTTGAAAATTTGAAAATTCTCAAGCTTTTTTCCTGAAGGAACATTGTATGAAAATGGTAGAAAAATTAACACTTCAAGTTCATCATATCATTCTATATGTTTGATTGAATTGTTCTCCGTTCTTTTTATAGGTACTGAAATTTAGTGATGCTATGGACAGACAGGAGTTTATACAGAAGCTAGAACCTTTCCTCCGAGGCATTGGATTATCACTGCAGAAAATTAACTTCAAAGAGGAAGTCATCAAGAAAAATGCCACAACAAAGGAACAAAGACAAAAATTACTAGATAAATTCTTCAGGATAATTTGCCTACAGGTAGGAAGCAATAACTATTAATGGCATACCTACCAGTGTCATGGGGGGATAATAACATTCACATTATTTTTGGTTACTGTGAAAGTACTTTTCATTCGTGGGGTACCAATTTTTGTGGTTTTCGTGAATGGCTTTATCCACGGATTTAAGTGTCCAACGAAATATAACAACTGTTGTCCAAATCAAGACATGGAAAATTATCTCCTCATGAAAGGTTTTACTACATAGAAACGGGCGTATCTTCTAGTGAATATCAGCAAACACACTATGAACTATATATACAACTTATATTTAATCTTTAAAAAAAAACAAAACTGTATGACTCTTAACCTTTTAATTCTTATGAAAAAACAGTTTTTATTGATGAGAGCCAGACTTCCGGTGATGATATGCGATGATGAAGTGGGCATTTTATCTCCTCATAATCCTCATATGAAAAAAAAAAAATTTCATATAGAGCTTGTTTTTATATTTCATAAGAATTAATTCTGCAATTCAAAGTACATTTGGAGTATTTTGTTATGTAACTGTTTTCCTTAAGTGACATGTTTATGGTCCAATTAATGCCTTTGATGATCGTTAATCTGTTGTTCATTCGATCTTGGGTTAATTATTGTCATCAATTCTGATTACATGTGTCCATCAATTAAAACGTTTACTTTGCAATTTCCTTCAATCGAGACAATTTGTAAGCATAGATGAATCAGCTTATATCAAAATCAATATAAAACAATATATGATTATTTTCAAGAATCTTCGATTCTGATGGCTCCAAATTCTTCACTTCTTTTTTTCATCTTCAGAAATCTAAAATCCAAGAATTTAAGAACCCCAGGAACATGTAACTTTTGCTAAAACCACGAAATTTGATACCCACGAATAAAAGTACTTTTACAGTATGTTTTCCCAAATTAGACAAAAACAAACATAGTTCTGTTTCCTGTCTCCCTACCTACCCTAAGTTTTAATGCCTACCCTTAGACATTTAATAGACATTTAAAGCACTGTGAACTGTCCATAACACTACCTACATAATCAATGTTAAAATCATCTTTACTTACCAACCTGTCCTATTTTTTCTGTAAGGAGGATATATATTTTTTAGGGGCCTGATGACAAAATTAGTCTGATTTGTCTAATACCCAAACATAAATATGGTGATGTTACAATGTCTTTCCTTTTGCCATGCAGTCACTGTTGGAATAGTATTAATTTTGCTGTAATATCCTATTTACCTAGAAAAGACTTCAGGGAATAATATATTTTTTTAGTGTTTTATTATTTTATATTTTTCTCTGTATAATGTATCAGTTTTTGAAATAATTTAAGATGTGGGAAGTACTTCAAGTCTTGTTAATGCCTCTACATGAATTTTCCTTTATTTTTAGGCTTTCAAACATACCAACATGGATGCTATGGATTTAGGTGTCCTTGACATTGAAACATCCAAGCAGATAGCTGATATTCAGCTGACTAGAACAGAATTTGCAGAGGCTCTTCAACTTAAACCAACATCACTCTTTGTTCGTAATATGTTTGTATTGGTGGATGCTGACAAGACTGGATTTATTAGCTTTAAAGAATTCTTGGATTTCTTTGTTGTTTTGTCTTCAGGTTATTAAAAATTCCTATTCTCCAATCCCTGTGTACTGTACTATGATTTATTTTTCATTTCACATTTTCACGATTCATTTTCAATATAAATACCAATATCAGATTTATTTCACCTAATTAGTTTGTTGACATCTGTTGTCCCATTGTGCTATGAATGAATGGATTCAACTGATTACTATTTAACTTATATGATAATCTAAAATTGTAAGTGCCTTCTTGGCATATTAGACAAAATATGGTAATTTTTTAGCAACTAGGATCTTGTAACTGATATTTTCTGTATCACCAAACTGCTTTTGTGATCATCAGACTTAGCTATAATATTAAAGTGACGTTAGATTGAATATGACCGGTAAACAGAAACAGCAAGTTTTGAAGGTCACTACAAAAATCTTAGCTCATCCTCTGGCACTCACTGTTATAAATATATATATTTGTTATAATTTCTATCTTGACCTTCAAAGCCACTTTTATGTTATGTTTTCAGCATTTTGTCTAATATGATTTATTTGATTATTGTAGATGATGGTGAAGGTAAAGTAGAGTTGATGTTCAGAATGTATGATACATCCAAACGTGGTGTGTTGACACAAAAACAGTTTGCATTGATGATCAAGTAAGTCAAAAAAGATAAAACAGTCTTGTCAACTTTGGTTTAGTGTATAATTGTTCAATTGGCTTTCAAACCACATTTTCTCAGTTCTTTTTTTGTTACTCTCACTTTACCTTGACCTCAGTTTCAGGCTAAAATAGTAAGGTTAAGTTATAAGGATGAGGTCTGTTCTTTGGTAACTACACATGATAAAGGTCACCAATATTTGACATGTATATATTTTCATGCTCCAGTTTTCAGGATGAGGTCCATTCCTCAGTAACTGTACATGGTAGGTTAACAATATCTGACATGTTAATTGGTTGTGAGAAGTATGTGTCTGCCTGACACATGTCTCATAACTTTTACCTTATTTTCCATGTTCCAGTTTTCAAGATAAGGTATATTCCTCAGTGAATATACATTGTGGCAAGTCCACAATATTTGGTACTGTGGTATCCTTTATTTTCGTGGTATCCAATTTTCGTTGATTTAGGAAACCTGGCATTTTCATGGATATTCGTTTTCCTGGTTTTGTCAATACATTAAATAGAAAATTTATAATTTGTTGAACATTTAAATTTGTGGTTCCCCTGTACCCACAAAATCCAAGAAAATTGATATCCAATGAATAATAATGAATCTACAGTATTTGAATTGGTTGCGAAGAGTGTCATATTTTAGTCATAATATAACATTGATATCTTGTTTTTCAATATATTAACCTCTATTGTAGGTCACTATTAGAACTGTCTGATTCTTCTTTGGAACAGAGACAGCTAGATCAATTAGTAACATCAATGTATCGGACAGCAGGAGTACAAGAGGGAAGTGACATGACATTAGACAACTTTAAGAAGATATTTGCCTCAAAGGAATATGCTCATACGCTAGACAAAGCCACTTTAAATCTTGATGGTGAATAAGTTTGCATTGAAATTTCTTATGGTCATATTGAAGTTATCAAAGCTTTTTTTTTAAATTCTGTGTCAAGAGTTTTAGATTTTTAAAAATGACTATATTAGGTATATGTATGCTTGTGATATTGTGGAAGATAGTTTTTGTTTTAACCAACTTTTCTTTTTTTTATTTAAATCATTTAAGTTTAAGAGAAAATAGAAAGGAGAGTCAGTATTTTATTTACATTGGAAAATTTGAGTTTGCTTAAGGTTTGTACATCCTCAATAGAACAATTGAAAAGACATCAGAAAAATGTCAGTGCAAATCTAAATGTGTGTTTCTTAACAAATAGTTACAACCTCATGTTATAAAATCGGTAGGGTTTTTTTCTGCACAAATTTGTCTTAAAGTATCCTCACCTTATTTAACAAGAAAGATTTGTCATTCTTATTTTCTATATGTCTCTATAGGAATTAGTATGCCAACAAAAGAAGAGGGAACTAGATCTGGGACAAGACAGACATTGAAAGCTAGAGGATCTACTATAGTTAGAGGGTACAATACCATGTAAGTTTTTTTATTTACATCTTCTCATTAATGAATTATACCTGAAAGAAAAATGAAGTTCCTGAAGACACTGCAGTAATGTGCATTTTAAAAAAAGAATTGAATAGCTTCTATTACCCTTTTTAAGTCTTTCAAATTCATTGTGAAGGAAATAAAACCTCTTCCCCAGAAACAGTTGGTGTTTACCTGGCCATTTTAGTTATTTCTGGGGAAAGGTTTTATTTGCTTTGCAATAAATGAATTTCAGTTTCCCTTTAAAAAAGCACTTTAAGGCAGAAGTATCTGGGACAAGGCTAATTACTTTACAATTGAGAGACAAATAATACTGTTCAAATTTGCTCAACTTCACTGTTTACAAAGTATTGACATGTTCTGGTTACATTATACAAAAAATTGAGTACATGGTCTGAGCTTCATATAATGCACCTAATGTTAAAACATTTTGCTTTGCTTAAAATGATAGGATTGTAGTCAAGATGAAACTGTTGACTCTGATGCAGTCCTTGAATTATCAAAAATGGATAAACTGTAACTGTTTTGTGCCTTTAAGAGAATTGTGTATTTCCTGTTTATATACAAATAAGGGGATGTGGTATTATTGCCAATGAGACAACTACCCGGTATCCACCAGAGATCAAAGGTTGGAGGATGTAAACAACTATAGGTCACTATAAGGCCTTCAACAATGAGCAAAACCCATACCATAAGGTGAGCTATAAAAGGCCCTTACAT
The DNA here is from genome assembly GCF_021869535.1 of Mytilus californianus. Taxonomy (NCBI): domain Eukaryota; kingdom Metazoa; phylum Mollusca; class Bivalvia; order Mytilida; family Mytilidae; genus Mytilus; species Mytilus californianus. The sequence continues at coordinate 19,905,610 of NW_026262679.1, read as the reverse complement.
GACCAAAATGTGAAAAAATTCAAAAGAGAAAAACAACGGCCTGATTATGCTAAAAATAAAATAAACCAAAAACAAATGTGGCAGACAACAACCAACAACAATCGTTTTTGCTTAATTTACACAGGAATAATGGAAGGTAGAGACAATTTTCTTTATTGTATGACATTATTTAATTGTACATGATTTCATTTATGATATGTATGTATATATATATATATTGCAAAGTATATTGCATTTATGATATGTATGTATATATATATATATATTGCCAAGTATATTTCATTTTTGATATTTATAACATGTATATATATTGCAAAGTATATTAAATAAATGTGTTCTCAGTCCTACCCATTTTGTCTGCTTTTAATTTAAATATTAAATCCAAACAGAGATATCTACCTAATTGGAAAATAGATTCTATGAAATTGTCTCGCAATAAGAAAATTTTGAATTAATAATATTCTCCAATGTATTATCATGTAGATTTAGTAATTGGCTGTTTCAGAATCTATGCATACTGAATAATATTTTCAAACATGTACTACAAAACAGTGTGATTGGTTAACAAAGTCATGCATAATCAATGGATATGCAACCAATGGCATGATGTGGTTTTTATTTTTGTGTACAAATAATGAAATTACATTCAATTCTTTAGATTCTGAAATGGTGAATTCCTATCATTTTATATATATAATTGTCCAGTGTGTATTCATCAGGTATCACTTCTTGTTTTAGTTTTCTTCTGTAAACAATATACAAAATGGGTATGCTAGAATATTTAATATATCAATTTTATTTATCGAAACCTTATCTAGCTGTAATCTGGAGACAGGTTATTTACCATATGCATATACATCTAAAAAGTTTACAACAATAATATTAAGTAAAAAAAGGATTATTGAATAAATGATGATTATTGTCTCGCCTGCGACAAAAGTTGCAGTATACGAGACATAGGGATTACTATCCAGTGGCGGCACATAACCCCACTCGTTATTGAAAGTATTGGAAAACAGAAAGTAGGTGTCAGACAGATAAAAAAAGTGCAATGCATTGCAACTCATCACATAGTGTCCATATTCCATCAATAGGTAGTATGATAAGGTCTGATTTGTGGTTGCTTTCATTTAATGAAATGTTTTGTGAGAAGCCTGATAAAACAGATCTGCCAACGTTCCTGATTTATGGCAGATTTCCCCGATGAGAGGTGGTGAACCAACATTATAGAAACTAAATGCCTGAAAACAGGCTTTAAAAGGAGTTAAAAAATACATCTTAGCCCATTGTAATCATTTGATACCTTAGAAATTTAGATTAAAAACACTTCTGAGAGAAGAGATGCATTAGGTCCACTTGTGCATAAAATCTCCCATAGAAATTATGAAAAGATTGGGAGGAATGATAAAGTACAATATTGTGATTTGAACACTATGATGCAAATATATGAACAAGTTGAGAAAAGCAAATTTTTCAATCCTAGGAAATGATGTTAATGATTTCCTAATTATATATTATGATGGCATCATCCATAGGTTGAATTGATAGAATAGATAAATATTGTCATATCAGAATTCCAGGCAAAGAAGTTATGTTTTAATTTTAGTTTGAAAAATTCAGAGAAGGGGATTTAATGTAAGGTCAGTTAGTGTTATTATATTTTCTTCTGCATTTTTCAAGAAATATTTAAAGTTAACAATGCAATACCGTGAACATTGCTCACAAGTAGATGTTAGCTACAGCTTTGTTGTTATTTTGCATTGATAATAAAATATTTACAGAAACCCATTGATAACTGTATAAAAACCTTTATATATATTATGCTATTCAGGAAACCTGGAACAAAGAATATTAGTATGAAGAGACAACAGAGTGTGAGTGCTCCAACCAATTTTGCTGTGTATCCTAGGACAGCAGTTGGACAGAAATGGTATGCCTTCTCACAATGGGTGGCTACCTACCAATTACAGATCTTTTGGTTAACACTCTACACACTTGTATTACTTGGAATATTTTTAGAAAGAGCATTTTGTAAGTTTTCTATGTTTTTACCATCTGCATGATTTATTTGTGTAAAGTCATAAATAACAATGAAAACTACAACAATGTTTATATCCCCTTGAAAAGAAGGGTATATAATTAGGCTAATCTGGGTTCTTGGAGTATGTTTATTCAGTCATACAATGGGTAGCCAACACTGGGTCCTTGATGTGTGTTTATTAAGTCCTTCTGCTAGGAGGGGCCTTGGTGGCCTTTCATCTACTGTATCACTAGCCTGTCAACACTGACATGGCAGGTGCATTTCACTGCAATCTTAATTGACTAGGATTGCAACCAGGAAAAAGCCAATATGGCTGAATGTGGTGTTAAACACCAAAAAATCAATCAATCGTTGTGTGTTTATTCAGTGTCTCTGCTAAGTAACAGACACTTTGTTGTTGTTGTGTTTGTTCAGTCCTTCTGTTAGTTAATCAACACTGGGTCCTTGGAGTGCTTTTTCAGTCCTGCGATGGGTAGTCAACACTTGGTCCTTGGAGTGTGTTTATTCAATCCTGCTGCTAGGTAACCAACAGTGTGTTTATTAGCTCACCTAGCAATGTGAGCAATTTTGCTGTTATTTTGAAAACTGTAGGAGTTAGGTTAAAAGTGTATGCAAAAATGATCAGCATGACAAGATCTATCAACTCTGAAAACTTTTCTGGAGTTATTTCCCCTGAAATGTTGATTTTTGTCCCCCGCGTAATGCGTTGCGGGGGACATGGAAATACCTGGCGTGTGTCTGTCCGTCCGTCCTGTCTTGTTAGCGCTCTCACAGGTACGAATTCTTGCCAGATTTTTATAAAACTTATACTATAAGTTAATATCAGCAATATCAAAGTTTTTTAAAAGAGTTATGCCCCTTGGAAATATAAAATATGTGCAACATGGGGACATCGGAACGTGCATTACGTTAATGTTTTTACATTTTGTTTTGTTGGGGCCTTTTAAAGCTTGCTATGCAATATGGGTTTTGATCATTGTTGAAGACTGTATAGTTACCTATAGTTTCTAACTTCTATGTCATTTGATAAATGGTGGAAAGTTGTTTCATTGGCAATCATACCACATCTTCTTATTTTTATATCAATCAATAATGACTCCGGGAAACTTAACTGAAGGGTATATAGTAGGGGTACTATGGTTCCATGGCATGAGTCTGTTCAGTCCTTCATAAACATTGCTTTGTAACTACGATTCAGATGGAATGAATGAATTAGGTAAGAAAAAAGTGGTCAATAGACAACTGTTAGGAAATGGAGTGTACGCATTCTGTCCATTGATATGGTAATAGACAATGTTATAAGACTGTGTCTGTTCAGTCCTACAATTATATAACACATGATGAGGTATTGATGTAATAGATTGGGCTGTATGTTGCTTCCTACGTGGCAGGTGCGCTCGACTTCAATCTTAATTGACTAGGATTGTCAGTTTTCCTACCGAATGTCGGTGGTTCTCTCTGGGCACCCCGGCTTCCTCCACTAATAAAAACTTACCACCACGAAATAGCACAATAGTGCTGAAAGTGGCATTACCAATCAATCAATCAATCAATCAACCTATATAAAATGTATACTTGGTTGAACATTTAAATTTGTGGTTAACCTTTACTGATGAAATCCAAGAAAAATAGGTACTCAAATGATATTGATTGATTCACAGTACATTAATGTTTGTATACTAACTTGGAAATGTAAGAACTTGTGTACAAGAAGTATTATTTTAGCAATATAATTTGAATAGAAAATTGTCTAATTTATCAACATATATAAATATTTGCAGACTATGCCTTTGAGAGAGAACATGCTGGACTGAGAAGACTTGCTGGTGATGGAGTTACTACAACTAGAGGAGCAGCTAGTGCTATGATGTTTACCTACTCAACTTTACTCATCACAATGAGTCGCAACATGATCACGTTTTTCAGAGAGACATTTTTACACAGGTTCTTCCCATGGGATTCTATGCATTTTTTCCACAAATATATTGCTGCTTTGGCTTTAATTTTTACAAGTAAGTGGCTATTCTATCAGTTCATCATATATTCTTCACTGGAAACAAATTATATGTAAAAGTGATGTTATTTAAAATAAAATTAAGTTATCTTAGATTTTGTCTTGCCTCAACAAAGTCCTGGAAACGATACTTTGGCAAGCTGTTAACGGAGGCATCAACAATTTGTAAAAGTTTGATTTTAAGTCAGTTTAAGGGGAACAGCTAATGGTTAATTAATGATATTTGGTATGCAGTTGTATTAGTATTGACACATCTCATGTCCATGGAGATTATATGGCCCCACCCCTCAGTCATGGTCTACCATCTTTGAAACTTTTGCATAATTTACATGTTAAAGTTTGTTATAAGCTAGGTCAGTTAAAGGGGAACCACTTACAAAAGTCAATGATATTTAGTATGCAGTTGTATTGGCATTGACATATTTCATTTCAACTGAGATTATTTGGTCTTACCCCCTCAGACAGGCTTCACTGGCTTTGAAAGTGTTGCCCCGTTTTAATTTCAGCATTTACAATAGATATGCTCTTGTCATTCACAGAAATAAGATGGTTGAATTGATCTATCAACATATATATATATATATCAAGTTTATTACTGGTTGAAGGTTGATGTTTCCCTAATACACAGACTTCCTTTTCCCATAAAAATAATGACCCCAATGAAATTGTTAATGTAAGAAAAGTAACATTATACTTCATTAAAACAAAGATAAAGATCAATTATGATCTATTGATTTAAAAAAAATTACCCCAAATTTGAATGGCATACTGTACTAAATACTATGATTTTTACATCGTGCAGCATATTTCTGTATCTTCTTTGGAAACCTTTCCATAGCAAATTTGTATAGCTTTTAAGATTATTTCTTTACAGTTTTACATTGTATTGGTCATGGGTTCAATTTATACCATATCTCCACGCAAGCTTCTGGCGATCTCAACTGTTATTTCACCGAATACTTCAGAGCGTAAGTATATGATAGTCTTCTTTTAAAAAAGTAATGTTTGTCCTCAAAAGAAAATCTAGAGCTTACTACCTACAAATAGTTTGTCTCAGAAATGTCGTCAGACGAGTAATAAGCAACAAACAAACAAAATTTAAAGAAGATAAATGTTTGAATATACCATAAACTTGAAATCTATTTCTCTAAATGAAAATAAATGCAAAATAATAATTGTCTTACTGAACAGGCATATTGGCTTTTAAAATATCTCTCTATATGAAAATTGACACTTTGAACTAAATCCCATTTAGATCTGTTTGAATTCCTTGAGTGTGGTAACTTTCATAAGTCAAACAATATGTATAACCTGTTTCTTTTGTAGTACTGATGTATTAGCCTCATTCCAATATTGGACTTACAATACAATAACAGGTAAAATTCTCAACTAATCAATTAAGAAAGTAGAGTTTAAAATTTTTAATACATTTTTCAGATTTCTTTTTTTGGTATTTTAGCTTCAATGTGTTATATTTGCTATTACCACTGCTTGTTTTAATCTTCTGAATGACATGACATGATGATGAAGTAGTATGAAAAGAGATGCTGAATGAACGTTCATAGTATAGAACCTACACAAACTACTGTGGATTCGTTAAATGGGTGCCAGTTGCCAATGTCAATCATTGAACATTTAAATTCGTGGTTAATCTGTACCCACAAATCCACTAAATTTAGTATCCAACAAATAATAATGAATCCACAGTAATAGATAGAAATGCATATTATCCAATACATTACCTTTGAATACAAAGATCAGCATAAACAAAAAAAGATCCCAAAGAATAGAGACAATGTCATGTACAAAGAAAACAAAAAAGTAAAAAGGCCTGCACAAACAAATGGTGAAGAAATTTTTTTAACCATGTCAAGTGGCAAATATTTCATGAAATTTATTTGTATTTAGGACAAATCAAACTATAAGTACCATAAAACCTCCTAGCAAAGGAAAAGTCACAATAGAAATTTGCAGAAATACAGCAGTTTCATTTAGAATTGAAACTTCTTTTTTGGTACTTTTTTTGGGGGGGTTTAAAAGCATTGACAGAAGCACATTTTGTATGAAACACTGAAGAGCTTCATGCTGAAAATGTGCACACAATCAACGATTTTAAAACACTTTAAAAGTACAAAAAGAAGCATTCACTTTCCTTTAATGACATTTATATTCCACAACCTTATATTACAAGTTAAATCAAGTTTTTCTTTTCGTTTTCAAATGCATTGTTGTGATGTTGTCATGAGAAGCATGTGCAGTCATCAATGTTGCATTTTATTGAGAAATAAAATATAAATCTGAAATACCTGGTGATTGTGGTCAGCTACTGAAAAGTATGGATACTTATGAAACATACATGTAATGTAATTATTTTAATATTAGACAGTTAAATTACTGTCTTATTTACTATTTCAGGTTTTACTGGTGTCCTAGCAACGATTGTTGTTATCATCATGTATGTGTTTGCTATGCCTTATGCTAGAGCTCATGCATTCAAAGCATTCTGGATAACCCATTCTTTTTACATCATCCTGTATATTTTGATGATACTCCATGGTACAGGAAGACTTGTCCAGCCTCCTTTGTTCCAGTGGTACTTTATTCCTCCGATGATAATCTTTATCATAGACAAATTGATCAGCTTGAGTAGAAATAACATTGAAATTACTGTTAAAAAGGCAGAGTTACTTCCCTCTGGTAAGTGATACACTATATGAAGAAAAGGAGACGTGTGGTATGTGTCAATGAGACAACAACCTAACAACATAAAAATGACAAAACTTCGTCATTAAATGACTGATGTTTCACCAAGGAATAACAGTCAACATGATTGAAAAATGCACACTTGTTATTATTAACCAAATTTAAGCTAATTTCTTTGTTTTAAAAGTCATTTATGAAGGAAATGAATCCTAGAATTAATTAAAGGGAGATAAGTCATGATCTTACTGCAGAAAATAATTGTATGGAAATCCAAGAACAAATCCTAATCCAGTGGAGACAGCCATGTTTTTTTTCTATTTGGCATATTTAATACATGTAAAAACAGCCTCACATAACCATTTGTTCTATCCAGTACTATTTTTATTGGAAAACTCTCATCTAAAGTAGATTACTTGATCTTTTTTTCATTGAACTTGTTTGAAATTACTTAAAATCCAGTACATGAAATGATTGTAAATTAGTTAAAAGTTTGACTTATTGTAGATGTAACTGCCCTAATTTTCAAGAGACCTGCCAACTTTGAATACAAATCTGGTCAGTGGGTGAGAATTTCCTGTTTAAACCTTGGATCTAATGAGTACCATCCATTCACCCTTACATCAGCTCCACACGAAGAGAACTTGAGCTTACACATCAGAGCTGTCGGACCATGGACCACAAATCTAAGAGCTGAATATGATGCGAACAACCTGGAAACTGGACAAGAAATACCTAAAGTAAATTATATTGCATGAAATTGTGTTTTTTGTTTGAAAGAATGGGAATATATATATTTTAGGATGATTATAACTAGTTGATAAATCTAAGATGAAAGAGAAGTAGGTGCTTACTTATGCCAATCATCTTTAGGATCATTAAATATAGCATTTTGTTTTTACTCAGACTTCAGTATGCTCACATTTTGTATGACGTGTCAACTTTACAGTGCAATTTTTTTATTTTTAACACACTATTAAAGTTAAGATTCATTATTATTTATGATGAATTTCAAGCCAACTGAAACAAAGATAAATTCTGATACTTGATATAAAGTCCATTAACTTTAATTTCTTTGCTTGAATTGGACAGACATTTTCTGTTTTAGCTTTATTTAGACAGACAATTTGTGTTTTAGCTTTAATTTGACAGACAATTTGTGTTTTAGCTTTATCTAGATGGCCCCTATGGAGAAGGTCACCAGGATTGGTACAGATACAAAGTGGCCATATTGGTTGGTGGTGGTATAGGAGTTACACCATTTGCTTCCATTCTCAAGGACATCGTTAACAAATCAAAAATTGATGAAATGAGATTCCCTTGCAAGAAAGTAAGTTATATTAGTTTTCTATGTAAAAAACTATAATATTAACTAGGATTCCTTAAAAGTGAGCTCAGCAGTTGTGTGCATTCCTCAGCAAAATCTGATGTCAACCATCAGGAAAAAGACTTATATATTCAGAAACCCTCAATTTGGTTACATAATGTTCCTTATTTTACTAATGGGAAATTGCAATATAAATTTGTTTGTGGAGTCAAACGGATAATTTTTTACTTAAAAGGAAATTTTATGTGTTTGTTTTGTTTTTTATTACGCTTACATTTAAACCTTCAAAATAACAAAAATCAATTACTCCAGTTATGGCACAGTGGTTGTACTTTCTTAAGGTAACTAGACAAAACATTTTATATGGTCTTATAATGCTCAGTATGTAAGAACTTCTTTCTTAAAGTAACCGGAAAACAGAAACATTTGAACTGATAAAAGACATCACATCAGAATAATACTAAAGGATTTGTTTGGTATTGTAGGTATATTTTCTTTGGGTAACAAGAACACAGAAACAATTTGAATGGATGACAGATATTATAAGAGAAGTGGAACAGAATGATGCTAATGGATTTGTGGACACACATATATTCATTACGCAGTTTCAGCAGAAATACGACATCAGGACAACCATGCTGGTATGTTTTAGAAGAAGTATTGAATAATTAAACTCCAATCATCATTAAATATCTAAGGTCATCAACCCTCAATATATGTTAAAATCCCTCTTAATTTCATGCTCTAAATAGGTTAGATTTTGAAAATAATTATCCTGGCCTGATAAGAACTGAAAATAAATAGTCCTACTTAAGACTGGATGGCAATTAATATTCTACAACACACAATGCAGGGAATAATTCTGTACAAAAGTGAAAACAAATTTTCTCGCAGCAAAAAAATAAGCATGCTAAGTAAGCCATCAAATGAAAACAAATATTCAATCTGCAAAAAATTCTCCTGCCTCCCTTTCGAATATCAAATGGTGGTCCCCTAATGTTTGATATATATGTGTTCATCCTTTTCATTTAGAGATCTAATATTATAAAATTATTGTTTTCAAAGCATACTATGGACTCACTGTTCTTCGTGGGGTACCAATTTTTATGGACTTCTTTAATACAGGTAAACCATAAATTTAAATGTTCAATGAATTGCAAATTGTCTATAGGCTTGTATGTCCATTTTGGCAAATCCACGAAATCAAATATCCATAAAAAATGTAAATTTTCATCAATCCACGAAATTTGGTACCCACGAAAATAAGTGAGTCCACAGTATATAGAATTTGGCTTTTTTGGCTCTTTTTGACAATATACAATTATGTTATAATAATATGTATATTTAAAAATTATATTCAACTTTCATTCCAGTACATTTGTGAGAGACATTTCCAGAAAGTAGCTGGCAGGAGTTTGTTCACCGGGTTGAGTGCTGTTACACATTTTGGCAGACCTAAAATGACAGATATATTGAGAAATATCAAGTTGGAACATCAAAATGTAAGGCTATGTAGACTGACAAGATATTTAATGCATTTAAAGTGAATTGTATAATAACAGGTTAACAGGTGGATTGAGGAATATGGGTTAGATGGGACCTTCTATTGGACCCTTTGCATTAGAAAATATCACATATTTGTGATATTTTACACCGATCTTAGAACTTAATCTGTGTACCATAGTAAAGAAATATGGAAATGGACTGTTTGATGCACATTTATATAAAAGTTTTGAAAGTCAATGATATTGTAAACATCTTTTTGCTGATACTTTTTGAGCAATAAACTTGTCTCTTTATGGCATTACAGAGATTTATTTTTACAATTTTCTATTTCCACGTAAATAAATTGCTCTTGACAATTGGTTGATTTACACTTATGAAACTAAAAGTGGTTAAAAAAGAAAGCCAAAGTAGTCTTTGGTCAACACTGCCATAGGATTTTGGAACAATATAGAAATAAGAACATGTGGTATTATAGCCAAACGACAACTATCCGTATATATTTTTTTGTAAAAAATACAATAAATATATATATATATATAATAAAAACTATAACACAATTTTCCATACGTTTCGGCCATTACGGCCTTCTTCATTGGAATAAATTACAACATTGAAACAACAATTACATTGCTTGGATACATTACGTTATAATAACTACATAATATATATAAAACGTCTAGATATTAGTCAATGATCTTTCTTACGAGGGCTGGATCGTTACGAGTAGCGATACCTGCACACAATAAATAAAGTGTACAAAACAACACCAATTTAAAAAAAAAGGAAACATTAAATGTAAGTATCTATAAATATTTTGGATAATCAGATACCGTAAATTGGGAAATTTTGGCGTCAGGATATTTTGGCAGTTTTCACTCGAAAGGCATGTGTTTTATTTTGGTGTGTGTAATTTTGGTGCTTCGTCCAATTGATGTGTTTAATTTTGGAACAAGAGAAGTGTGCGAGCACATTCATATTTGCCCTTATTTACCCGTTTACGTTTATTGACAAAATATCAATGACCTACACAAACTAGAAACACGACAATGTTAACTAAATGAAGGAATCGGATACGAATGCAATTGCAAATAATTCTGTATCTCGGTGTGGAAAGCCAAAAAAAAAGTGATTTTAAATAGGTTATTTATTTTTTACAAAAATCATATGAAATAAATTTTAATCATTATCTCTATTGCAGTACATGTTAATGATTGACTATCAAGGATTTAAATTTTAATCCTTATGCCTCTGGCAGTACATATTAATTAATAGAAGATAAAATAATACAAGGAGTTTTGATATTCTAATTACCAATAACGGCTTCAAATCAGCAAAAGCCTGGCATATTTATGACATGTGTGAATACAACTTCATATTGTGTTTTCTTAACAATTTCAGAAAATTGACAATTAAGTAAAAATTATATAGTGTTGTCAAATTATACCAGGTATTTATTTGCAGATTTGGCTATGTATAGAATTATAGGAAATATACGAATGATCTAATTGCATAAGATATTTTCTACAACAATTAACATTACGATATTGTCGTACCGGTCCGTGATTTTGGCGTTTCAATTTTTAGTGTTTGCTTTATTTTTGTGTGTTTAATTTTGGCACTTTCATTGGAGGCACCAAATAAACCAAAATAACCCAACTTACGGTATCCTTCATTAGTATGTTTATGATGTAAAATGAATCATATCAATCTATTCTGATTTAACTATAACAATCTTTAAATTTATACAATTAAAACCGAACAATGCTTGTACAATTCTAAAATTTCAAAAATGACATAGGTTAGGTATTTACAACAGAGACTGCATAGATATGCTTCTAACAAAAATAGTAATGTGCGATATGAAATGGTACATTTCTAAAATTTCAAAGGTGACCAAAGTTGAGTTATTACAACAAAGACTGCGTAGAAATACATTCCCAATAAATAGGACTGACCCATTTGAGCTGGTATAATACTCAAATTTCAAATTTGACGAAGGTAAAGTAATTACAAAGTTTGTCCATATCGAATTAGATTTGTAAGATCATAGTTATATTTGGTATGATAGTCTGTTAACATGGTACATCGTTGTGCTGCATATGTTGAGCAATGGAGTACAAAATGAGTCATCTTCAACCGAGCCTGACTTGCATATCTTACATAAGCGTCTTTCTGCAGAAATTCCTCGATTTCTAACGGGAACACTCTGCATCTTAGTGGAGCAATCACCGATCTTTCTTGTCGAGAGATGTTCATTTTCACACAAGGTTGCACCCTAGAATTTCAGAGTTGACAAAGGTAAAGGAATAGCAACAGAGACTGCGTAGTAATATGTAATATAACAAAATACATCTTTACATCTATACTATAGGTCACAATGTATGACAATTATTTGTTGTTATTACAGGTGAATGTATTTGGTGTATTTAGCTGTGGACCTGCTCCTCTAACCAGAGGTCTAGACAGAGCATGTGCTGATATGAATAAAATTGAAGGAGCTGTTTTCCATCATCACTTTGAGAACTTTTAATGAAATGACATCTAAGTTTAATCATCCAATAAAATGAGTGCTTTTTATTAATTTCTTTATTAGCTCTGTTGAACAGAACTAAGCATAAGGAACTAATGAATATATTAAAAGTTCAGTGTTATATTCAAACTACCTGTATGCTATAATGTTTTTGACAAATGAAGGTGTTTAATGATTTTATTTCATTAAGTTAAAAATGGGGATTTGATAAAGATTTTTATATGTGATTTAACTCATAATTATTAACACATTTTGCTATAAACATTAAAAAATTGTGTTTTTTGATAAACATGTAATGTCTAGTACAATATATAAAAATTTCCTATTTTGGGGAAATCTGGGAATTTTTATCTCATCTAAGTCATTTATCATAAAATTATGGTAATAATGCCATTGCAAAAGAAGTAAGTGTATAAAGCAGCTTTCTTAATTTTTATCACTATATTTTTTGTCAAATATGTTTCATATTTCTGGACATGGTTTATAATATGGTGAGCTGCCAGTTTATTGATCTGCCAATCAAATTGGCTTCAGACATTTTCATTCTAACTTGTACAGTTAAAACTGACTAAACAGGACCCAACAAGTCCTAAAAAATCAAATGAGTTTACATTTTTTGAGTGTGTTTTCTGGTGCATAGGTTTAGTTTAAACAGTTGTTATTGTTAATAAAGGTACTTATATAATTTTTTTGACATATCTTAAGTATACTTTTTATGCATAATTATATATATATATATAACTTTTTATATATTTTTTGTCTCTTTTTTAAAAAGATTATTTGTTAACTTTTAGGAACAAAGCAAATATACATGCATAAAGCTCACTGGCATGTCACAGAGATATTTTTCAAAATGAACCATCTAAAGACAAGGAAAAAATATTTTATCCAAAAGAAGAAGGTATAATAAGGCCACAATTTTGGCCCACCTGAATAGGAAAATCAAAATAGTATAATATATATATATATATATATTGAGAAGCTACCCCTCTACATTGGGGGCAAACACCAGCTGGTTATAAAGGTTTGCGTCATACAAACTATACAATATATACAGTGTATGTAAAAAAATCACATCACTGTAAAATTAAAAATGTCAATATAATCTTAAAGTACAATAAATCTGCTAAATAACGTCCTTTAGATGTCCATAAGACATTAGACTGTCAATCATCAGTATCTTACATGTTTGCATTTTGGCTTCAAATAATTTGCATTTAGTGCAAAACTGCCAAAATGGCCAGATTTTAAGGTCTTGTTTTTATTGAAATATTATTTAGATATTAGCCAAGGCTTTACCCAAAATTATATTTTGTTACAAGATGTGTTTTACAAAGATGCTAATGTGTGTAAAATATCTTTTTGGATATTAGGCCTTTGCTCATATTTACTTTGACCAAAAACTACATGCAAAAATAACAATTTCAACATGTTTATGATGTCATATTCACATCACAAGGGACCTTTCTGTGCTTAAATATCCAGATAATATCAATAACCAATATTAACATTAACTATAATTTACCAATTAAAGGAACATAAGCTTAAAAGCCTTGAATAATTGTATATTTTTTGCAATTTCAGAGCAAAAAATAATGGCCTTCTCCTTTATACATTATATAATTGTATTTCAATGAAACTTTAGCCTCCTAAATTATGATTAAATGTGTTTTGAAAGAAAATTAATTGTACAAGTAAAAGGTTAGATAGTATTACTGAAAAAGGGTGTGTCACATTTATTGACTTCACTTGTGTAGAAAAAATCCTCTACAATTATAGACTGGTGGTTGATTTGTTTAGTTTTGTATGGTTGGATCACTAACTACAATAATGTCTATCATAGAAACCATTTTTTAATTAATTGTGGAAATATTTTCTTTATTTTTGGGTTGCTCTTAACAAATTATGCTAAATAGGTTTTTGGAATGGTCATTCAATTTCTGCAAGATTCCTGTTACTTTTGTACTGATTTCAATAAATTTTAGGAACGTTTTATTTCAATATTGATTTAAAAAGTATAATGTTGATGGCTTGTCAGCTTATTCAAGGTTTTTTTGTCTCAAAGATATGGAAATTGAGTAGTAAGTGTGGAGCTTATACTCCGAAATGTTACTTAAAATAAAAAATACATATTTTTTATATTTCTTTCCGTACTTCCAAATATATATAAATATATGCAGGAATGTACAAATGTACATTGAATTATTTGTTGTTCATTGTTCATATTGCTTTATTGTTATACTCTCTCAAAATAAAGTTTATTATAATGTTGAGAAGTGTTGGTGTTCTATGAATATGTAAGGCTATATATTCTTCACCTGTCCGTCCATACCTTTGTCACTTTGTTGTCAAGTTTCCATAGTGATTTATTTTGCCCCTAAAATTTTAAAGTGTAATAAAACACGATTCCATAACGGTTTTATTTCCATAACTAGTTTTTTTTTTTTTTACATCTCTTATTCTTTTATGTCCCTGTTTACCAAACCAGGGATATTATGGTGAAACTGCCTTTTTGTTCATGGGTACTCTCTTTTTATCACCAACTCCTACAAAACTGATGGGCAGATTTATATAAACTCAGAGAATCCTTAGTTTCTATGACATGGTGCACATGTTATTTATTTAATTTAAACTATTCTTTGGATGTTCAATTGTAAAACATTTAGATAGCCATATTTATAAAAGTGTGGACCAGGTATGAATTTATGAGCCCTGCTAAAAATATTCCTTTTTGTGGCCTCCTTATTTCCCCAGATTTTTACTTGAACATGCCCTGATATTCCAAATCTTTCTTTTTTTTTTATATATATAATGAATTGATTTATACATTAACTTTTTATTAATTTACTTTGCAGTGCTTGAGATGTCTGTATCTATTCTTTAAGTATGTGATGGGGCCCATATTTGGCCCAAACTGAGAGCCAATTTATAAGTTGCCATACATGATCTTAAATTTGCCTACACATGACTTCTGTAAAAGATGTTCGCAATTTTCCCTTGTATCAACATTTGAGCATATTTGGATTGGAATAGAATGGATGTACCAAAATAACAGCTGTATATTTTTTGAGATTATGAAAATAGCTATGAGAAAGATTTTGTAAATTTCTTTTCCTTTAGATTATTTGGACAAAAAATGGCATTAAAACAGCATTTTGCATTATCATTTAATGCATTTCACCATGTTATGAAAAAAAATGATGTGGTTCTAAAAAGCTTCAATTCCTTAAGCCAAAATGGGTGTTTATACTCCACCTCCGTTATGGATTAATATTAGGGCATCTGAAAGGCAACATGAGCTGTTGTCCTCATTTGACTTCGTTTTAATAAATATATTTTAATCTTATTAAGTTATTTGAGCCATTTGGAGCAAACTAGGCAGCAATGGTAGGTTGTAATTTTTCAGATATGATCAAGATAATCCTGCCTGTCATCCAAGGTGGCAGCATTTACTCAAATAATAAGTTCTACAAAAAAATCAACATGAAGAATCCTGAAATGTCTTATAAAGAGTCAACTGCTACTAAACTTAAGGTAACAGTAATGGCTTGAGGAACTATATTATAACAACTACAGTCAGTTTAAAAATTTGAACAAAATCCGGTTGATCATGACATCATATGCCTTTCATGACTTCTCCAATGAACCCCCAACTCCCTTTTTTCCAAATAAAAACAAGAGGCTCTCAAGAGCCTGAATCGCTTACCTGTATTTCAGAGGAGAAGATTTTTAAATGTTTGCAAACTTGATGAACAAATTGTGTAAAATTGTCTTTAAAGGGCAATAACTCCTTAAGGGGTCAATTGACAATTTTGGTCATATTAACTTTTTTGTAGATCTTACTTTGATGAACATTATTGCTGCTTACAGTTTACATATATCTATAGTAATATTCAAAATAATAACAAAAAACTGCAAACTTTTGTTAAAACTACCAATTCGGTGGCAGCAACCCAACAATGGGTTGTTCGATTGGTCTGATAATTTCAGGGCCGATAGATCTTGATCAATTAAACAAATTTACCCCATGTCACATTTGCTCTAAAAGATTTAGTTTTTGAGATATAAGCCAAAAACTGCATTTGACCCTTATGTTCTATTTTTAGCCATGGCGGCCATGTTTGTCGATGGATACAAACTTCGGATACAATTTATAAACAAGATACCCTAAGGAACATTTAGTTAAAGTTTGAAGGTAATTGGCCCAGTAGTTTCAGAGGAGAAGATTTTTAAATGTTAGCAAACTTGATGAACAAATTGTGTAAAATTGTCTTAAAGGGCAATAACTCCTTAAGGGGTCAATTGACAATTATGGTCATATTAACTTTTTTGTAGATCTTACTTTGCTGAACATTTTTGCTGCTTACAGTTTATATATATCTATAATAATATTCAAAATAATAACAAAAAACTGCAAAATTTTGTTAAAACTACCAATTCGGTGGCAGCAACCCAACAATGGGTTGTTCGATTCGTCTGAAAATTTCAGAGCTGATAGATCTTGACCAATTGAACAATTTAACCCATTGTCAGATTTGCTCTAAAAGCTTTAGTTTTTGAGATATAAGCCAAAAACTGCATTTGACCCTATGTTCTATTTTTAGCTATGGCGGCCATGTTTGTCGATGGATCAAAACTTCGGATACAATTTATAAACTAGATACCCTAAGGAACATTTAGTTAAAGTTTGAAGGTATTTGGCCCAGTAGTTTCAGAGGAGAAGATTTTTAAAATAGTTTACGACGACAGACGACGGACGACGACGGACGCCAAGTGATGGCATAAGCTCACATGGGGCCCTTCGGGCACCGGTGAGCTAAAAACCCCAAAAAACAACCCATCCTTTTTTCACGAACCAATGACACTGGAATCAATTGATCTAAATCAGTTACCGTGACATACAATTGCAATTCTCTACTGCACTCTACATTTTGAAATTGGAGAAACATGCTAAAAACTAGTTCAATGTGATTGTCCCAAGTCGGTGGTTGTTAATAGAAGTGAGAATGGAAACGGGGAATGTGTCAAAGAGACAACAACCCGACTAAAGAGCAGAAAGTATTATATATCTTGGAATTCGTTTCTATGCATTTAAAAAGAAGACAGTGTTACAAGAACCATTAATTGGTCCCTGAAATTGCAAATAAATTAAAAATTGCATTCCTTTCAAAAGTATGTAAATTATATTGACAACTGAACAGGATAATATTCTGTGGACTCATTTAAGTAGCTAAATTGTTGTATATATCATGTTGATAAAGTTTGATATTGGTGCAACTTGAATATAAGATATATATTCACACTTTACAAAATAGACTGGTTGTGTCTCTTAATATTTCTGTACTAAACATGAACTTTGACACCTAGTCAACTAAAACTTCCTAATCAACAGTTCCACTGCAGTCTAGCACTAATAGTTTTGGTTCAATACATTTCTCTTCCATATTAGATTGTTGTATAAGGTCGATGATCTTGATGCTTTACCACTTTCTTTCTATATCAACATTTTGTGATGTTGGATTTATCCGTTTGATTGGTTTAGTTCTCATTTTTAGACGGGAATGTCAAAAAGTTTGATTACAACTCTTTCTTATTGCTTTAGAGGGCGAATCATTTCTATCTTACATACACTTTATATATACCACGAATACCCAACATCTTCTTTTCCCGATCTCTCTGAATCTTTCTGTGATGTGTGAACACTGTAGAGGGTGGAACGCTACCAGCTAGCCCATCACTGAAGTTAAATGTTTCCATGGTTTTGCTTTTTTTGACTGAAAGAATGAAAGCCTGTGAGAGAGTGATTCACTTGACACTGTTATATAAATTGTAATAATGGAAAAAGAATAACTCGGTGTGACAAGCTTTATTATTCGTTTTCTTATTAATTGTTTAGCAAATGCGGAGAGAAAATTATATTTCGAACGAGTTTAATGGTCAAGGTCGAATTGTATCTTAGACTGGTTTAGAATATAATGGTATATGAATAATCCTAATAATAATATATATGTCAAGAAAGTTAGGTGACAACCATAAGATTTTCTTTGATGTTTTTTTTTTTTTTTTTTAGGCGAATGGAATAATAATTTTTATCTGTTTCTAGTATACCTGGGACTATTATACTAACGCAAGGACGTATAACTAACATACCATACGTCCTTGACTAACGTTACGACTTATTTATTTTCGTTCTTGTAAACAGCTATTTCATGCGTTATCCTGCACTTGGTAGGACAGAATATTCATTTTCATCCTCTCTTGGGAAAAGGTATTCAATTCAAAGCAGTTATTACCAGGCCAGAGTATTCATTTCCCAAATCCTCCTTCCAGCAAAGAACGTTAAATGGTCGTCTCATGTTGCGAATCATTGTCGATGTTCAGTCAGATAAGTCGCTTGAAAATTATTTGGTAAATGTAATTCTCCGTAGATTTAATTTTCTGTTCATTGTTGTTAAGATCCTAGCTGGTATATATAGGGGCATAGGTATTCACATTAACGGAAAGGAATTATGTAAACCAATTTAACATTATATTCAACAAGTTTAGACCATGCGCGTAGCTACGTTTACGTCAAAACGCCCGGGCGTGCACATAAATTCTGAAGAAAAAAATATTTTAACCCAAATAAATTAAAAGAACTGATTATAAAAGCACACGAGCCTTGAAATTCTTTCTTCAATGACTTGTAATTGAAGATAAAAGATAAAGTGACGAAATTTACTTTTTAATCAAATTGTGTCATATTATTTTGTTAGGTACTTTTTGTTCATATAGTTCTGCAACTGTTTCAGTTGTTATACATCCTCGGCTTTCAAATATTCGGTTCTGAGCGTTCCTGATGAAGGTAAATCCAGAAAAGCGCTTCATACGCATGACATTAATAACGAGTTGTTTTCATTTTTTACAGCACTGGGTCGATACCTCTGCTGGTGGACTATCAGTCCCCGAGGGTATCATCAGCTCAGCAGTCAGTACTTCGGTACTGTCATGATTTATATCGAACATTTCTAAAACTGTCCGTTTATAAATTTTGAAATTATAAAAAAAACTAAGCTGTCAACTCCCTCAGGCAAAGTTGACCTTAGATGAATTTGGTTGTTTTTAGGTACTTTTTGGTCAGATAGCTCTGCATGCAAATGTTTCGGTTCTTATACAGAAAGTAAATCCAGAAAAGCGCTTCGGACGCATGAAATTTATAACATGTCGTTTTCATATTTTATATTATATATTTGTTCATTTTCTGTAAAAGCCTGAATCTACTGTAAATTCTACTTGCTTAAAGCAATTCATTATCTGCTGAGATACGATGTGGCTTGCATTTTTATGTTACAGTTCGATCAATATTTATTTTTATGTTACACTTGACCATCTATTAAAATTAATTAGGACATGTGTCCATTAACGAAACTTGAGTGTAAAAAGGTGAGTGAATAAGATAAAGTAAAAAAAAAATTAATAGAACTACAACATTAAAAGGGAGACTTGCTTTTTTACTATCTCTATAAAGTTTAGAATTTTTGTCGATTGATTGTTTACCCCACATCTCCTGATTTAAACATATTTTTAAGCAACTGGTTTGGACATTTTTCTCTTAAATAAATGACCATTAGATTTCAAATCAATACAATACATAAATTTAAACATATCATTAAAAAAATAGACTCTAAAAGCGAGGCGAAAGATACCAAAGGGATATTCAAACTCATCAGTTGAAAACAAACTGACAATTCCATGGCAAAAAAAAAACGAAAAACTACGAAAAGGCAAACAACAGTATACAAAACATGACATAGAAACAAAAGACTGAGCAACACGTACCCCACCAAAAACTTGGGGTGATCTCAGGTCATCCGGAAGTGTAAGCAAATTCTGCTCCACGTGTGGCACCCTTCGTGTTACTGATGTGAGTACAAACCCAATGATAAGTCTAATTCGGTAGGTCACATTCGAGGGAAAGAGGACGGGATTGTGGTAATATCAACAATTGGAACATATCCGTCATTTAATAACAATCTGTGAAACATATATTCCATAACGTTCAACCTACTCGTGATGTCGACCGTTAAACTTTCGAAGGGATGATTTCAACTTCACCACTTGGAACTCTTGGTTCAGTAGCTTCCTTGTAAGCAGCAACCATCTATCAAGGAAATGATGATAGGAAATGCAAGCTCTGGAATATCTTATCAACTGGGAGGGTATATACTTTATATATACTGGTGCTGCTGGAATGTTGCTACATAGAAAAGAAAAGTTCACAACTGGAAGCTGAAATCATCTCTTTTGTCGTAAAGTTTTGTTCCTAACCGACCAAGTTTGTTGCTATTGATGAGTTTTAATGACAGATATTGGTCTCTTTCTCAATAACGTGTGAACCTCCGGGGGTTTCGCCCACAACCAGGAGGTCTTCTGCACTGGATCAGCTTAAACTAGGGAACTCAAACCCCTCGATGAGGTTCGGGCGTACACTTAAAAATGACATAGCTACGCCATTGTAGACAGGGTTCATGATCAGGTTGGCTCAGTGATTATGCATAGCATGCCAACAATATTTAGTATGATTTTTTGGGGGTAACAAATGCCATCAACAATATATGCTATATTGTCGTGCCAAACTTTCCTGTCAGTTTACATTGGATCAGGATTACAGTCGGTACTGGGCGGGTAACTTTGTATGCCATGCATGTCAAAAATCTTTTGTTTTAGTGTTCATTATAAAAACTTCATGTCTGTCTGTTATTGAGTTTTTAGGACTTTTTTTAATTTTCACTCTCAACTGGTCATTTGAAAATACTGTCTGCATCTCATAAATTGGTATGTAATATGGGTTATAGTACGATCACCCTGAGGTCCACAATAGACACAACAGAACTGGATTGTATCAGTTTAGTGGTGAAAAAAAAGACGACATACAATGCAAAAACCGAATTTAGCATTGATTCAGATCTTGATTTGCTTCTGTTGAATTCATTCATAAAATTGATCCTTAGATATACCCACACATCCTTGATCGTCATTTTATTCCCATAGCTTTGTCAGACTTTGAGCGATTTGAAGCTTGCTTATGATTTGTACTATTATTTGTTGATAGTCCTATAGATGTATGATATTTGTAGTGTGTGTTGGGTTGTTTCATTTATCAGGACGTTTACCACAAGTCTCCTGTAATTCATGTCTTTCATACAAGTGATACACGGGATCGTGTGGGACAATATTCCGTGTATTAGATTGACACTGCTTTCAGTACTCTTAAATTTTCAATGGACTAAAGAAATAAGTATACTTAAAGAGCATTCACAACTTTTATTTGACTTTTTATATCAAATACATATATACAAGAAATAAAATTCTACAGACATGAAAAGATATATGTATATAAAAGTTCTATAATTCCAAAGATATCACAAATGATTATTAAAAACCTCTTTAACTGTCAAAGCCAATTATGAGAGGACACACATATTCTGTGTGACGTATGCCTAGCGAGTGTTTGGGAGGTATTGCTTTGTTAATGTAGACGTTTTCAGGGTGGTGTGCCCCTGGCCCTGGTTTCATAACCGCATCTGTTGGCATATAACAACGGTATCTTAAAGAGTATTGTGGTGGCTTGACCATTGTATTATCTGGGGGTATAGCATTATATCTTCCGGGTCCAGGAGCACTTGCTAGGTCCTCCAGGTATGAACCAAGAGTTTGACGACTGACCATGGAATAAGCTGGAGATGCCACTTTGTATGACTGGTGGCTACCGAGGACAGGCGGCAGCTGGTACTTGCTAGGGGCAGGGTTAGCATCACGTTTCCTATAACGAGTTCTACCGCCCATTGAGTATCTAGGAGCATGTTTTTCGCCTTGTGGATGTACTTTCTCGGGTGAATATTTTCCAGGCGATGGTGTTTTGAACGTGTCTGCAAAATATAATATCTAACTGTATTTAAAGTGAAACAAATATGTTCTATACAAAAAAGGATGCTTTCTATTTTACGGGAGCTGATCTGTTATAGCCATGTCTTTCCGCGAATTTAGTGAAAATAAGAATAGAAGGGCTGCATATCTAACCAACTGTTATCGTAATGTCGTATGAATAAGAGCAAGCACATATTTTAAAGTTAGTGAAACTAAGTTGAAAATTATGGAATAATTAATTAAAAAAAAAATTAAAAAAAAAAGGAATGGAAAAAGGCGGATACACGCCCCCAAATGCCTGTGCCTTGCCTTGCTAACATAGGATTTAAAGGTATATACTTACTTGGATTCCTCTGTCTGGCTAGCATGGAATATATAGGCATACTTACTCGGATCCCTCTGTATGGCTGGCATGGAATATATATATGTGTACTTACTTGGATCCCTCTGCCTGGCTAGCATGGAATACACCGGTATACTTACTCGGATCCCCCTGTCTGGCTAGCATGGAATATATAGGTATACTTACTCGGATCCCTCTGTCTGGCTAGCATGGAATATATAGGTGTACCATCAGCACCAGTTTTTGTAATCCTCGGATCAATATAGTAAGCAGGACCGGGATTGATATCTCTCTTGCGAACTACAAAAAGAATAGGAGGATACGAGTACATGTATTGAATTTGGTCATTTATGTACCGGTGTAAAGAAGAGCAGTCCATGCATCTAGATATTGTTGAAATATAAAACTCTTTGAGTCATAAAAATTCCAATAATTATCTAGTCATTTTAGATATTCAAAACATTATATCTAATATTATATTTTATTTATTTTTCATTTTTGTAGATGTCCCTAACACAATAATTGAAACATATTTGA
Source organism: Mytilus californianus (assembly GCF_021869535.1). Classification (NCBI taxonomy): domain Eukaryota; kingdom Metazoa; phylum Mollusca; class Bivalvia; order Mytilida; family Mytilidae; genus Mytilus; species Mytilus californianus. The sequence goes on along the minus strand of NW_026262679.1, from coordinate 19,882,706 downwards.
TGCCAGAAGAAAATTGATGTTTGAATTATCATCTAGAGTGTATTAAATCAAACTTCGTCAACATTGCAATAACATCAGAGACATTTTGATTGAAATGTTTATCTTCAAAGGTTTATCATAGTATTTCTTACCATCACCATATAACCGTCTGCCAAAGGAATAAGCTGGTTTGAGTAGTTTGGTACAATCATGATCCACGAATCCTGTACATGACGGTAGCGCATATCTGCCTGGACCTGGACCTGAGAATAGAAAAAATAAAAAAATTCAATCTTGATTCATAGATCAATACCATCAGAGGATTAGGATATGAATGTGTATAAGGGGAATAGTTTTTTTGTCTCATCAAAATGCTGAAAATGAAATGTCTAGAATGTCATCTGTAGGCCACCTGGACTATACATGTGTCATGAATATTTTGGCAAGAATAGTGACTGCGGTGAATATTTGTCTCATTGCAATCAGACCACGTTTCCTTATTTGTATATTAAGATAGATAAGGTTTAAATTTAAATCTTTTGCTAAAATGTAATGTATGTCATGCTTTTTTCAAAAATATAATAAGTATGAGTCACGTTTTTTTTTCAAGCTACTGAATGTGCAATGTTAATTGTCAGATTGTGTACATATAATACATGGAAAACCCACTTGTGTCTGAATAGAATGAAAACTGATCATAGATTATAATTGAGATATAAGGAGATATCTCTTACAATATGCTTTCAAAACACAAAAACAAAAATGGGGTCATCGTACTCGTTTTCTTGGTACACAACAATATAATAAATCCACTGTACATTCCTTAGGAATTTAAAATATCTGAGTTATTTCCCATTATATTGTTAAGTACCAGTCAATAAATATTCTGTATTTGTAAAAACAGTCGTCAAAATAAGATAATCACATAATTTTCTTCATTTAGATAAAAGTGTTAAAAATGAACTACCGTATTCCTATCTCAAAATTTTCATTAAAGAGAGGCGAAAGATACCAAAGGGACATTGAAACTCATAAATCGAAAACAAACTGACAACGCCATGGCAAAAAACGGAAAACGACCAAAAGACAAACAAACGTATGCAAAACACAACATAGAAAACTAAAAACTGAGCAACACAAACCCTACAAAAAACCGGGAACGATCTCAGGTGCTTCGTAATGGTAAGCAGATTCTGCTCCACATGTGGCACCCGGCGTATTGCTCATGTAAGTATAAAACCGGTTATAAGTCTTATCCGGTATGTCACATTCGAGGAGAAGAGGATGGGACTTTGTTTACGATGATTGGAACATATCCGTCGTCATCTGTGAAAGAGATATTTCATAACGGTCAATCAACTCGTGATGGCGTCCTTAAAATTTTCGAAGGGATGATTTCAACTTCACCACTTGGAACTCTTGGTTTAATAGCTTCCTTGTGAGCAGCAACCCTCTATCAAGTAAATCTTGATAGGAAGTGCAAGCTCTGGATTATCAACTGGGAGATATACTCCATATGCAGGCGCTGCTGGAATGTTGCTACATAGAAATGGAAAGTTAAACAAACGGGAAGTTGAAATCATATCTCTTTTGTCGTAAAGTTTTGTTCTCAAGCTACCCTCATTGTCAATTTCTAGATTATGTCAAGATACGAGGCAGACTTAACTGTATCTGTAGTATCCTTTATTTCAAGGTCGATCGGATAGATGCGTCCAACATATCCACCAATCTCTGAATTATTTAGTGAAAGGACATCATCTATATAGCGGAAAGTGAAGTTAAAGGATAATCCTAGCTATTATTATTCTTAAAAAGCTCCTGTATGAAGTCAGCCTCATATGAACAAAGGAACAAGTCGACAAGAAGAGGAGCACAATTGGTTCACATGGGAATGCCGATTGTTTGTTGAAAAATACGAGCTCCAAACGTGACAAATATGTTGTCAATCATGAAATCAAGCACCTTGATAACGTCAGTTTCAGAGAATTTTTTGTTTGAATCGGAGAACGTGAATCAGTGATTTTTTTTACAAAGTACGATTTATCCCTCCCCAAGACAAAATACTTGTAACTGCGTTGACCATTCTGTTTTATGAAACAAAACAGGACCAATTCTTTCAATTTTTCTTTTAGTTTGGAATAGGGAATACATGTGTAAAGGGTAGAAAAGTAAAATGTTTTGATACTATTGCAAGATGAAAGAGACTTATATTGTATGCACTCTAATAGATCCTTGATTTTTTTTTAGTATCCACGTCTGATTCACGCCAACCCAAGAATGGGTAATTTCACAATAACTTTTAAGCCCGGCTTTGATTGCTGATAAAGTTGATGTCAACAAGTTAGAAAGAGGTTTCGTTGAGCACTTGGAAGACACAGCAATATAACATGATTCATAAAAATTGTTTTTCTGCTATATCACAGTCAAAGATTGCAGGAGACTCACTCCTATTTCAATGGACTTAAATTTGCGTTATAGTCGCATACGATTTTGCCCTTTCTTCTTTTTGGCTATAGCATTTTCTATCTTACATCGACTTATGTGTTTTTATTCCCAACTTGCTATCTCATGAACTCTAGCTACCTTTTTATTCATTCAAAAAAATCCGTTTTACCTTTTTAAGATAAAGGCTTCAACGTGTGTTAATTAATCGTAACATATACAAAAAGAATTATGCATACGATATATATGTACTACAGTTTGAACAAGAAAAGTTAATTTTGACCCATTTTCGAAATTCGGTTGCAGAATTTTAGCACATCAATCAAAATTAACAACAAAAATGCAAAAAACGTGATAATTTATAATATTATGTGCTTATCGCCCAATATTTCTTATAACTTGAATAGATTATTTTGCGTTTATAAATCTGTATAACTGAAGCACACGATTTTCTTTCCGAATTCACCACTTGACCACTGAGAATCGACCCCTGCCACAGTAACAAAAAGCTTTATCAATTAAGCTACAGAAGGGTTTATAGATATTCTTATAAAAAAAATAGAAGTAGTATAATTCCATTGAGACAGCAGTTATTATCAACCAGAGACCAAATGGCGTAGAGAAGCAACTATAGGTCACCATACGGCATTTAACAAGTAGCAACACCCATACCGTATAATAAGCAATTATAGGCCCCGACATGACAAAAAAAAGGTAAAACTATTATTTCTTTTTTTTTATAAAACTGGAGGAGGTAGTTGTGTCAACGTATATTTGTTCCTCTGGAAAGTTAGTTATAAACAATGCTACGACATCCGTTCCTTTTATTCTGAACAAATATGGCCTATTTACCCTTTATCATCCATCAGGAACAAATAGTCACGGTAATATTTCTTCCGGCGGAAAGCTTATTCCAGAATATTTGTTCCGTTTTGAACTAACTAATATTATTGAGGAACTTTTATTCCATGACAGTTGTCTCCTCCGCCTTTATGTAATCGGCTACCACCGTGCCAGTAAAAATGATATTGTAAAAAATATTTATCTTAATATATATTCTGGTGACTGACATATTGTGAAATGAAATACGAATATGAAATATGTTGCCTTATTAATATTATAAAGCTTGAAAAGTCATATGTTACTGAAAACACACAGTTCTAAAACATAAAATTCTGTTAAAATATTAAGTAAAAAATACTCCCCCCCCCCCCCCCCCCCAAAAAAAAAAACACACACACACACATCGGGAGAAATGTATAACTTAAATCATTTCATCAATTAACTACTCACCTCTTTCTCGAGCTGCTATCAAAATGGGGTTCTTTGCCTTTTCCACTGTCATTTTTTCTAATGTTTTCTTTCCCCACTAAAAAAACGGCGAAATCTTCCCGCGAAAAATACTTTCGCCGTCTCTAACGGTTACTATTATTACGGAATCATGTGACTGCACTGCATCATTTTTAGACTTCCGGTCAAATGATAACTAACTTCCGGGTTAAAGTTTTGCAAACATGAAAGTAGAGATACTGCCAGATAACTGCTTAACTATTTAAAAAAAGAAGGTGCACGGGAGAGAAATTAGAACATAAAGGTTAACACACAATATTGTGTTTAACAACGAAAAGAAAGAACGTTAAATATTTATATTGTTTGGGAAAGAGGCAAAAATATGATATAATTCGTAGTCTCAGTTAACTAATTAATGGGGCAATAGATCTGCGACAAAGCATATCACTCATTCTCAGGAAATCAGGTCCAATACGTGATTTGTTATCCCTGTAGATATTTGAAGCCTCGTCTGCTTTAAAATGTCTAAACAAATATGTTTTTGAAAGTCCAGGAAGATATCTAGCTAAAACTAACACAATTGCGAATTCTAGACAGTTCGGTACCCAGACAAATCGGCATCCGGACAAATCGGCACCCGAGAAAGACACTTCGGCACCCAGACAAATCGGCATCTAGACAAATCGGCATCTAACATAGACAAATCGGCACCTTATAAAGATAAAATCAATTATTTTATCCTTGATCAAAATATAGTGAACCAAACATTAAAGTTACCTGGCACTGATATATGTATGTGGGTATGAACTCAATTTACAAGTTTAGTGTTAATATAGCGATTATGTTTGACTGTTTTTACAAATTACCAATTTAATTCCTGCACTATTTATGACATTATTGTCAATATTGTATATGGTATCTTCGAAGAAGTATCTTATTCTTTTTGGTTTTTTTTATTTGTGAAGACTGTATTGCAGCTTAGTCATTTGGATAGCTGTCTTGTCAACTTATTCGTAGATCTAATTTTGTTGAAAATTTTTGTCACTTAAAGTTTCCCTTCATCTATTATACTTTCTTAAAAATAACTTGAAAATTTAATTTAAAAAAAAATGCCTTTCAAGCCAATAACTCCTATAAGGGATAAATTTACAATTTCGGTCAGTTAACTTAGTTAACTTAGTTGTAGATAACTTAGTTAACTTAGTTGTAGATCTCAACTTGCTGTTCAAAATTTCTCTTTATCAGCATTTAAGATAATAATAAAAAAAAAAAAAAAAAAAAAACAGAGATATTTCGTAAAATTTATAATTCCAGATGCAATAACTGCAAATAGGGTTGTCCAATTGGTTTGAAAAATTACGTGGCAGATAAATCTTAACATGCTTATCATTTTTATCCTTATAAAAATAAGGAGATGAGGTATGATTGCCAATGAGGCAACTATCCACCAAAGTTAAAATAAAGTGGATGTAAGCAATTATAGGCAAGCCTTCAACAATGTAAATGTATTAGCAGCCATGCTCAGTTAATTGTAGATATTAAATCAGATACCTCGTGTAGGGAGAATGTAGCAATTCACTCTTTCATGGTGCCATCAGTTGTATTATGGAAGGCAACATTTTTTTTAAATTTCCGCAACTTTTATTTAAAACGGCCTCTATTACATAACGGAGATTGCAGTAGTTTCTAACTGAAGTCATTAAAAAAATCGGTCTTCACACGCTCTTATTTTTTTAGATTACAATCCCAACTAGTGTTAATCCCGAATAACCGCAACAATTTAGGCCCAATCCTAAATTCCCGGTATGATAATAGAATCTATATACAGTATTTATTGTTAACATGATTTCGTTCAAATAATGCATGAAATATTTGGCACTGGATGTTATTTCTCTTGTTCGTGTGTCTTTAGTGATGCTCGAAACCTAAAATTTGTTAGAAACCCGGAAAACCAGTTTTTGATTTGAAGAGCTTTTAAAATATCAGAACTGTTGAAAAAAAGGGAAGTCAATTCTGCTGAAAGCCTGCCTTCTGATTAATATAAAAGGCATCATCGGAGTTTATTAGCAACTCATAATTTACTTAGTAAACGATTAATTATACTGCACTAGAATTATATGTATGTTCGCTCTTAATGAGCATGAAATACTTGCAACTGGACAATAAGCAAATTCAGTCAAAAGTTAATTCATATGACATATAATCATGTGACTGCACTGCATCATTTTTAGACTTCCGGTCAAATGATAACTAACTTCCGGGTTAAAGTTTTGCAAACATGAAAGTAGAGATACTGCCAGATAACTGCTTAACTATTTAAAAAAAGAAGGTGCACGGGAGAGAAATTAGAACATAAAGGTTAACACACAATATTGTGTTTAACAACGAAAAGAAAGAACGTTAAATATTTATATTGTTTGGGAAAGAGGCAAAAATATGATATAATTCGTAGTCTCAGTTAACTAATTAATGGGGCAATAGATCTGCGACAAAGCATATCACTCATTCTCAGGAAATCAGGTCCAATACGTGATTTGTTATCCCTGTAGATATTTGAAGCCTCGTCTGCTTTAAAATGTCTAAACAAATATGTTTTTGAAAGTCCAGGAAGATATCTAGCTAAAACTAACACAATTGCGAATTCTAGACAGTTCGGTACCCAGACAAATCGGCATCCGGACAAATCGGCACCCGAGAAAGACACTTCGGCACCCAGACAAATCGGCATCTAGACAAATCGGCATCTAACATAGACAAATCGGCACCTTATAAAGATAAAATCAATTATTTTATCCTTGATCAAAATATAGTGAACCAAACATTAAAGTTACCTGGCACTGATATATGTATGTGGGTATGAACTCAATTTACAAGTTTAGTGTTAATATAGCGATTATGTTTGACTGATTTTACAAATTACCAATTTAATTCCTGCACTATTTATGACATTATTGTCAATATTGTATATGGTATCTTCGAAGAAGTATCTTATTCTTTTTGGTTTTTTTTATTTGTGAAGACTGTATTGCAGCTTAGTCATTTGGATAGCTGTCTTGTCAACTTATTCGTAGATCTAATTTTGTTGAAAATTTTTGTCACTTAAAGTTTCCCTTCATCTATTATACTTTCTTAAAAATAACTTGAAAATTTAATTTAAAAAAAAATGCCTTTCAAGCCAATAACTCCTATAAGGGATAAATTTACAATTTCGGTCAGTTAACTTAGTTAACTTAGTTGTAGATAACTTAGTTAACTTAGTTGTAGATCTCAACTTGCTGTTCAAAATTTCTCTTTATCAGCATTTAAGATAATAATAAAAAAAAAAAAAAAAAAAAAAAAAAAACAGAGATATTTCGTAAAATTTATAATTCCAGATGCAATAACTGCAAATAGGGTTGTCCAATTGGTTTGAAAAATTACGTGGCAGATAAATCTTAACATGCTTATCATTTTTATCCTTATAAAAATAAGGAGATGAGGTATGATTGCCAATGAGGCAACTATCCACCAAAGTTAAAATAAAGTGGATGTAAGCAATTATAGGCAAGCCTTCAACAATGTAAATGTATTAGCAGCCATGCTCAGTTAATTGTAGATATTAAATCAGATACCTCGTGTAGGGAGAATGTAGCAATTCACTCTTTCATGGTGCCATCAGTTGTATTATGGAAGGCAACATTTTTTTTAAATTTCCGCAACTTTTATTTAAAACGGCCTCTATTACATAACGGAGATTGCAGTAGTTTCTAACTGAAGTCATTAAAAAAATCGGTCTTCACACGCTCTTATTTTTTTAGATTACAATCCCAACTAGTGTTAATCCCGAATAACCGCAACAATTTAGGCCCAATCCTAAATTCCCGGTATGATAATAGAACCTATATACAGTATTTATTGTTAACATGATTTCGTTCAAATAATGCATGAAATATTTGGCACTGGATGTTATTTCTCTTGTTCGTGTGTCTTTAGTGATGCTCGAAACCTAAAATTTGTTAGAAACCCGGAAAACCAGTTTTTGATTTGAAGAGCTTTTAAAATATCAGAACTGTTGTAAAAAAGGGAAGTCAATTCTGCTGAAAGCCTGCCTTCGGATTAATATAAAAGGCATCATCGGAGTTTATTAGCAACTCATAATTTACTTAGTAAACGATTAATTATACTGCACTAGAATTATATGTATGTTCGCTCTTAATGAGCATGAAATACTTGCAACTGGACAATAAGCAAATTCAGTCAAAAGTTAATTCATATGTTACATATTAAATTTGCAATTATGATAATCATTAATAACCGGCATTGAACAAACTAATGCTTATAAATTACTACCTCATCAACTGTTTCCCTATCATAGAATTGCCGTAAACGTTATTGATTTTATTTAGGACATACATGTATTGGCGCTAAAAGACGTGAGACATTATGGCGTTTAACAGTGGACACGTTTTGGCGAATAACAATTATCGGACACGTTTGGGCCATATTGAATATTACGGACACGTTTGGGGAGAATAGACACGTTTGGGGGAATCGGACACGTTTGGGGGGGATGGACACGTTTGGGAGTGTTACATATGTTTCAGGGTTTTTACTCATTATGGCTTGCATGCGCTTTTATGTTTATGGGTTTTAATATTAAAACAATAAAATATAGTTTTCAGGTATTGGGTTGTCTTAACAGATGTAAGAATCAAACGAGAACACAAGCTGAAACACAAGCTATACACTTTTGATTACTCATTTGTCTCTATTGAGAAATTATCAGATTTATACATAAAATACTGATTAATGCATAACTACAATTAATTATGATTTTATTTTAATTAAATGATGTTTATTCAAACACCGTCATATCTAACAATCAATTATGATTTAATTAAATGATGTTTTACTATTCATACACAATCATTTAGGATTTAATTAAATGATGATTTCAAATTTTGTTATTGCATATTTTATCAACGGATTATAACATTACGGTAACAATTCTTTTCTTTTTCCTAATATATATATTTAAAAAAATGAGGTGCCGAATTGTCTTGGTCCCGAAATGTCCGGATCCCGAACTGTCCAAAATGGATGCCGAAATGTCTTCGGACTTGGGTGCCGATTTGTCTGGGTGCCGAAATGTCTTGTTACCCACAATTGCTACGTAGAAGAATATTAAAATTACTCCAGCCTTACACTAAAACGTATTATTTTGAGTAAAACGAATGTCCCTGATGGTATAGATATTTTTTCTGTTGCTAACTTAAGAAGCTTGTAAAACATGTACCTGTGTTGCCTTTTCAGATCTATCACCATTTAGCCAATACAAATTTATGTCATTTTAAGTAGTTTGTCATAAAATAAAACCAACACAGTTTTGAGAATATATGTCACTATTTCTTTGACCAGATACGTTACTAAATTTTAATTAGACTCTATATTTATCTAAAGGTCAATTGAAAGAATGATTATGTTGCTTTTGAAGTGTTAGTCCATAGTTATAACCAAAACAAAATTATATGATGTGTATCTATAATGGTTTAGAAAATTGATAAGCTCCAAAACTAGGAAATGGCGTTTGTACGTTACTATGGAATCATTTGAACACACATTAACCACTTGCATGGGATCTATTTATCTGAATAAATATGTTTTTACATATTTGATCTTACTTTTCAAGTGAAAAATGTCCTGGAATCAGAAACATATTTGAAATAATGGACCACGAACAATTTGTTAAACAGATACGGTACCAACAGATACGTTACTATGTTTCGGTTAACGATGAAATATCGATATTATTTCGGAATTCAGACATATGAGATATCTGCCTTAATACATTTTTGTTTTGTTTATTAATGATCAATCAATAATATCATCAGTACAACAAGTTATCAGATGCAACTTGCGAAGACATATGAAAGAACAACGTCAATTTTAGCAATTGTACTGATTTTAACTTGAAATTTTGATATATTTTTCGCTAATATATTAATTTAGATATTTTATCACATAGATACAAGTTAGACATCTTAATTTTGTACCTACAGGATAAAAATAGTTTTAAAGTATTGTAATTCAGGGTGCAAACATTAAGTAACGTATTTGTTTCCTATAGTAACGTATTTATTTGTTGCATGCCTTGAACAGATACGTTACATCGTATATCCTATTGTTTCATTCGAGTTTGAAGTGTTACGCTCACTTCTTTGATTTCAAATATTATATAAAGTTAATTTATAATTAATAGTTCCAGAACCGATATAATAGAGATTTTAATATAAAAATTGTCTTCTCAACAGATACGTGATATGTTCATTTCCAAGTTGAAAAAAAGATAATATATATAAACATTTGAAAAAATATATGAAATTATTATGAGCAGTTGTTGATAAATGATATTTAAACATATTTTGAGTAATATTTGATACATATTTTATCAAAAACAACTAATTGTTATGTATTTTGTCTTCAAAGTTGTATTTTATCAAGATATGGATTCAAGAACAATTCATTAACTTTTCAGCGTCTATTACTTAGGATTTATGACTATTAATAGCATCTAAGGTACCTCTAGAATAGTTTTGGAGGAAAAATCTAAGCAATGACACTTTGTATGAAAATTTGTTTGCTAAGGAAATAAAACATGACGGTTACGTATCTGTTATGTGGAAAACAGTGACCCATAGTCCTGACCACGATATTATTTTCACAGTAAGAGCTAAGATCAACCCCTTTGGAAACTTTCAAATCATATATATACGAATCATTTGAGCATTATTAAAAGTTGGTTCACAGAAATTTATTTTCCAAGTATAATTTTGGCAAATGGTCCCAATTTGCTGAGAATCAGTGATATACAAATGTACGAGGTTTGGTTAGGTGAACATTTTAATAATCCTTCAGGACTAGCAGTTAATTACATGCCGAAAGAAATTGATTACATATCAATTACATTCCAATTTCTTCAGTTAAATTACAATTGCATGAAATTAGAAATGTAATTAAATACATAATCACATGGTGTCGAAGAGACAACAGCCCAAAGGCCGCCAATAAGTCTTCAATGCAGTTGGCCCCTAAACAATAATGTATGCTAGTTGGGAAATGGACACACAAGAACAAAGGCTATAGGTTCCTGATTTGGGAAAGGTGCAAGGCAGTAGAGATCTTAACCCCTTCTCTATACCTTTAGCCAATATGGAATAAACAAACACATAGCAATACAGGAAGCAAGACAACTCGCCCCACTGCCAAATTGCCCCACTTTTCCACCAACTTGCCCCACTTTCCACCATCAAGCCCCACTCTTGTTTACCAACTCGTCCCACTTATGATATGGGTAAAATCCTGATGAATAAATCTGCCAACTCGCCCCACTTATGATAAAATAGTAATATCCCGATGTCAGGTATTTATTTGGGGTCATAAACCATGGACTACTAGGGAGGTAAAATATTGCTACCTGCTGGGCAAATGAACAGTGGCTCTTTTCACAAAAAATCGTAAGAGTAAAAATACTTGTTAGTCATACACGTTTCAGTATGACTTGCAATCAATTTTAATCGTGAGATTTTTTGTGAAATGAGTCGCAGGTGTTCATCCAAGTATGTAAATTTACTGCCACAGGTTGACAATTTTGTTTCATATTTTGTACATGCAACAAATGTGCAAAGGTTCATGTTTACCTTTGTTTAACAGTTGAAATTTTGATAGAAAAAATCAATCTTTGGATAGAAAAATCAATAAAACTGGAAATGAAAATAATATATAATTATAGAATATACATGTATTGATTAATTGTACATTTTAATAAAATTATATGATCTGAATCATATGTAAATGCTATCTTTATTTATTACAATCAACATGATCAAAATTATTATAAATTCAATTATATTCATTTTGTAGCATGTTTCAAATAAAAGTGCTAAGGTTAAAGGTTATAAGAAAAATAGCCAAATGTCATAAAATAAAGTCAAATAAAAAAAATGCTGTTGTCTGTTGTACAATGTGGAAAATTGGCAATTCCTGTTATCCTTTTTTATTTAAAAATTTATTAAATCACATAACATGCATAACAAATGATAACATTGGAAGTCAAGTTTTAGATACATTATTCAATATTTTATTTACTGCTTTTTCTTCGCTAATCTTTACACTACTATTTAACAAACGTAGGACAGACAGGCACAAGACAAAAACTCAATCTCTGTTTTGAGATAATTTTTCTTTGATAAACAAAAAATGTATGTTCCAAATTTATTTTTTTTGTACTTTTCTTGAATAAACTTTGTTAACAAGGTGTCTTCCCGATTGTCCCACTTTTTAAAATTACAGGTAAAAAAGTCATGAAATTTTGTGGGACAATCGGGAATATGTTTGTGGGACAATTGGGAAGCTTAAATGTGGGACAATCGGGAATTGTTTTGATAGTGATTAATTTGTTTGTATAGGGTGTAGAAGGAATAGTTACAGGTAAACAATCAGTGTACAATTGAAGTATCATCAATCATAGAATATAATATTAAGTAAAAAAACATCACATATCAATTTTTCATCCTGTCTTGTGCAAAGTCATTTATTTTCAGTTAATACCAGGCCAAGTTATTCATTTTCAAAATCCTCCTCCCCTCCCCCTTTCGAAATCAAATGGTCGTCCCCTTATTGAAAGCTAATGTAAGGACGTCATCAATAGTCTTAGAAAAGTATGATCATAAACATCGTTACCGTAAAAACTAGGATTCTACTATTACAGCATGTTTTACTTACTTACTGTATTTTGTAGAAAGTCTTTGAAAAAAGGATTATACATTCTGTATATGCCTGTCCCAAGTCAGTATCGTGCCGGTATTTGAGTGGTTGTCGTTGGTTCATGTTTGTCATAATTTTTTGGTAAATTGTTAAGTTATTTTGGCTGTTAGTTTTCTCAAATGAATTATATAAAATTTTCCATATCGGGGCATTTTATAGCCGACCATACTGTATGGGCTTTCTCATTGTTGAAGGCCATACGGTTGCCTATAAATGCTTACTTCCACATCTCCTTATTTTTATATTATACAACTAGTACTACATAAAATTAACATTATCAATGTTCCATGTAAATGAGGTAAGGTCAGATTAACTCTGTCACAAAGACATGTACACCCTGCTACCATTCCATACACCACGTATTTGACCCACTACTTATAGCATCTGAGATACGGCCTTGGCCATTGAAACTTAACCTTGTTCATAGATCCATAAAATGAGGTCGAGGTCATGTGAACGAAGATGTCTGACGGACATGTAGGCATTGCAAGGATACCATATATTAGACTAGTAGCCAAGTATAGTTATCCTAGAACCTATGATAAACGAGACATTCACATGACGAAAACAAGCTATACAGTTTTTAGCAGTCTTCAAACCATGATCATGAAGTCAAGGACAATGATTATATGACAGACGGGAACTTCGTAACACAATGGATCTATATACAAAATATGAGCCATCCGATTCCTCTACCCCCTGAAATATAAAGCTTTACAAATAGTTAACGGTGTTGCCGTCACCACCATCAGATTGTATTCTGTATGATAAAGAATCTTGTGTAAATGGCATCTGACTTCACTGGTAAAAGTGCAAAGACTAGTGGAAACATCTCTCCATCAACTAGTGCTTTATAGTGTACAGCGTAATTAAGTTTTAAGTTACACTTTTCTTTAAATTGAATGGATTATATCTTAATTCCTTTTAAAAACTTTCGAAAAAAAATTTAAATTAAAATCACAGTATTGATATTTGTTTTATATAAATAAACGTAAGCTTATAAATATAATTCATAAATGTTATATTATTTACTCAAAAGTGCATTAATCTGATGATATACCAAAAAAATCATATCTTATGCTTTTATAAAATTTATATTAAATAAAAGTTTGAACAAGCAATAATTAATTCTTGTTTATCTAGCAAAACAAACAATATATTCCTTGTTTATTTAAGAACATTTTACTTCATAAAATAATGTGGGACAATCAGAACTTTTCATGTGGGACAATCAGAACTCTAAAATTTTAAAAAGTGGGACAATCGGGAATAAACCGTTAACAAAATTTATTAAAAAATTATTATAATGATCATATTATAATTGTTATGAAAACAGACTGTCTTAAAATACTGGCTTCTTGATGCCGATAGATATTAAATTTTGATAGTTATTCATTTAGAGTAATAATGATATTAAATAAGCGATTTCCTTCAATATACTTTTTTCATAAAAAGATATTATTTCAAGCATTTCCTCTGTCATGTCAACATGTTCAAACAATAGTAAACCAATTAACTGTGACTATTGTCCTATCCAAAACTGTAGTTTAATTAAAATAATGAATTCTTTGTATAAATTGAAAACATGTCTATGGATTTTATGGCAAAAGTCCCTTTCAATATAATATATAAATCATGTAAATGCAGTATGATTTTTACATTCACACACTATATATCACTGTTGAACTATTTCAAATATTAAGAAAGTTTGATTAATAGAATTTTTTTATACCAAGTATACTACAAAAGATAATAAAATATAAATTCTTACAATGTAAAGTTAGAAAAATAAAATCTAAAAATCACATTTAGTACTAAATCATAGAAAATATTGGATTTTCATTCACTAAATTAAAAGAATCTCACTATACATGTGAAACTTAAGAGGCACTGCTTATATATGTATAATATAAAGTATATTAATTAACAGAAAATAGTCTAAAGTAAAAAAATAATTATGATTAAAAATACAAAGCTTACCAAAAATTATTATAACTGATATATATATAACCATTTGTATACATTGTGCAAATTTAGATGTGGTAGTCACCGATTGCCAGTTGAGACGGGAAGATGGCATGGCCTTTAAAGAGACGATAGAGTATGCCACCTTTGTGACTCAACTGACATTGGTGATGAATACCACTACATCATGACTTGAGAAACACTAAAAGCAGATAGAACAAAATTCTTATCTAATTATTTTTGGAAAAATCCAAATACATACAAATTTAATATTTTACTCAATTCTACAAATACTGTACAATTAGAAAAGCTGTGTAAATTTATTAAAATTATTAATGTGAAAGTATGTCTTTCTAGTTAAAATATGTAACTTACATGTAGTAATTCACACATGCATGTAGTAAGTCTATTTATGTCTATTTATGTATATGTTGTGTACAAATTGTAATTTAATTATAATTTGTACAGTATTTTTGTAAAAGTTATCAGTATTTTGTGAATCTCTTTACATAATTACATAAAATAAGCACAGTGTCTTTGGTTAAGCATATCACTGTTTTATTTCCACAACTACAATGTACATGCTACAGTCTTGCACATACATTTAGCACTGACACAAAGTTTATATGAAAACACTAAAATATATTTTGTGGACATAGAATTTGGTATTAGTCAAAAAATAAAAATATAATCTAAACCAATCAGGTGTCTTTATTTGTAGTTTTATGACATAGAGGACAGTGGTTAATGTTAGGTTGATGTATATAAATTTGTGAGTAAAACAATGAACTGGATAATTATTGAAGATAAACTTGTATCACTTGGTGAAAGAAGGTGTTTGTCAAAATACTGATAACTTGTACAAAAACCCTGTACAAATTATAATGTGTACGAAATTACAACTTGTACACAACATATATATATGTAGCATTCTCTGTAATTTGTATTTAGTTTATGAGAATAAAACATTCATTCATATATTTCACTTGTTTAAAATTCATTTAGATTTTTACCTGTAATTATTAAATAGTAGTTTGTCCATTTTATTATTGGTTTGCAATTTCACTGATATATACCCCAAGTCTCTTTTTACTCATATCCTAGATATCGTAGGTGATAAACACCAAATGTGGTACAATTGAATATGATATATTTTATATTTTTCATCTACAAAGATGCCATAAGGTAACTTTAAAGGGATAGCAAATATTTGTATTCTGTACATATTCACGAACATACATGACATTTAAAGGGTATACAATATTATTCATATTTGAATTCAGGGTAGGTGGAAAAGAAATAAAATATTTAGCACATTTGTATGTTTAAATTTTATATTCTTTTTGTAGATTGTTTAGAAGTTTTGTGTTACAGTTTACTCTCTCAGTATTGTTAAGCAGAGCTTTGGATAATGCACCAACACTAAAATGTCTGGTGAAATTGCTCAGTCAAATGAGTATCAAAGTTTCCGTAGTTCTGTGTCACAGAGAAAGGTGAGTCAGAATTAGCTCAATTCAATAAGCATAAAAGTTTTTTTAATTGTTTTGTTCCAAGAGGATCCTAAGTCATGGCTGTGTTGCAATATTTAAACAGATGGTTAAAGTGAATATTGAAACCTTCAGGTATCAATAGAAAAATATAATGAAAAATGGTCGGTGGCAATGGTGGGGGATAAATTTTAAATGTTAATGTAAAAAAAATCAATACAAGGAAAATAAGAATACACCAAGTCTGCTATCAAAACTATTGAGTCAGGGAAGGACATAACACCATGGCCAAAACTACTTAAAATATATTGATGGGTTTTGCCCTTTGCTTTTTATAATATATTAATTACTTGAATAGATTTGTAGTTGCTGAATATAACAGTATGCCTATTAAAATAACACTGATTTTTAATATCAGAGTATGGCCTAACTCTTGGCATTTTTGGTCTACTTATAAGATGTATGCTTTTATAAATTTCCATCAAATGTTACGATAAAGAACAGCAATGGAAGAGCTGTTCCTTTGATATATTGCTTCATTAGTATTTATGAGAATGTTGTCTCATGTACAGCCACCAAGTATCTTTTACGATTGTATAAAGGATAGTAATTAGCTGATCAAGTGTCTTACCAACAAAATAAAAAAAGTAAAAAAAAAACGCTATAAGGTTGGATTTAAAAAACAATTAGTTAAAATTTTAATTTAATATAGTTTTTACAAAACATAGTCAATAAAACCAATTAATATTACAAGTGTTGTTTTACAGTTTGTTGTTGATGAAGATGAGTCAAAGGAATGGAAGGTGTATGACGCTGGTCCCCGGTCAGTTAAATGTCCGTTAATTTGTTTTCCTCCTGCCAGTGGTACAGCTGATGTGTTCTTTAGACAGATATTGGCTCTCACTGCTGTAGGGTATAGAGTTATTTCTGTAAGTACAGCTGATGTGTTCTTTAGACAGATATTGGCTCTCACTGCTGTAGGGTATAGAGTTATTTCTGTAAGTACAGCTGATGTGTTCTTTAGACAGATATTGGCTCTCACTGCTGTAGGGTATAGAGTTATTTCTGTAAGTAAAGCTGATGTGTTCTTTAGACAGATATTGGCTCTCACTGCTGTAGGGTATAGAGTTATTTCTGTAAGTACAGCTGATGTGTTCTTTAGACAGATATTGTCTCTCACTGCTGTAGGGTACAGAGTTATTGCTGTAAGTACAGCTGATGTGTTCTTCAGACAGATAATGGCTCTCACTGCTGTAGGGTATAGAGTTATTTCTGTTAGTACAGCTGATGTGTTCTTTAGACAGATATTGGCTCTCACTGCTGTAGGGTATAGAGTTAATTCTGTAAGTACAGCTGATGTGTTCTTTAGACAGATATTGGCTCTCACTGCTGTAGGGTATAGAGTTATTTCTGTAAGTAAAGCTGATGTGTTCTTTAGACAGATATTGGCTCTCACTGCTGTAGGGTATAGAGTTATTTCTGTAAGTACAGCTGATGTGTTCTTTAGACAGATATTGGCTCTCACTGCTGTAGGGTACAGAGTTATTTCTGTGAGTACAGCTGATGTGTTCTTCAGACAGATAATGGCTCTCACTGCTGTAGGGTATAGAGTTATTTCTGTTAGTACAGCTGATGTGTTCTTTAGACAGATATTGGCTCTCACTGCTGTAGGGTATAGAGTTATTTCTGTAAGTACAGCTGATGTGTTCTTTAGACAGATATTGGCTCTCACTGCTGTAGGGTATAGATTTATTTCTGTAACTACAGCTGATGTGTTCTTTAGACAGATATTGGCTCTCACTGCTGTAGGGTATAGAGTTATTTCTGTAAGTACAGCTGATGTGTTCTTTAGACAGATATTGGCTCTCACTGCTGTAGGGTATAGAGTTATTTCTGTAAGTACAGCTGATGTGTTCTTTAGACAGATATTGGCTCTCACTGCTGTAGGGTATAGAGTTATTTCTGTAAGTACAGCTGATGTGTTCTTTAGACAGATATTGGCTCTCACTGCTGTAGGGTATAGATTTATTTCTGTAAGTAAAGCTGATGTGTTCTTTAGACAGATATTGGCTCTCAGTGCTGTAGGGTATAGAGTTATTTCTGTAAGTACAGCTGATGTGTTCTTTAAACAGATATTGGCTATCACTGCTGTAGGGTATAGAGTTATTTCTGTAAGTAAATTTTTCTGGTATTTAAAAAAAATTATTTTACTTAGGGTTAGATATTCTTGGGGAAAATACTACAGCATGGAAACAGATTTGAACTAGGAACACTGGAATAATTTATGCTTTATAAGGTCTTGTCAAACATGTCAAATAACACAATATTGTATGCTAGTACATTTTATTGTCTAATTCTGAAAGCCAAAAATAATGCCTGAATGGGTTGTATATTTATTTCAAAAAAACATTGTATATACATGTATGTACTAGCATAGCAAATAACAATTGACCATAACCTAACTTTTTGCATACATTAGTATGACAAACATTGCATGATCATAGACTGTCTTTATGCCATTCAGTAAATAGTGCACAGTTTATGAACTCTATTTGAAATAGTCATTTGTAGGCTTTATTTAGAGCAAATTTGTGATAATTTACATTACAGAGACAGATTTTTTTTTGGGGGGGGGGGGGGGTGGGGTCATGGGAGCCTGGCCCCCTTATCGAGCTACATATATAGTTAATGCATAGACTTTTTACATGTCCCACTCCAAATTTTGTCTAGTATGGGGTGGGACAATGCATATGAGTTTGAACCGAAAGATTGGTCAATGTTTACCAAAAACATATCTCCCAGATTTGTCACTTATGTTCACAGCTATAACAAGATATCTTAGTCATTAATTATGCCTCAACTCTTAAGTGGGGGCTATATATTTTGAACTTCTTGTTCATCCATCTTTATCAAATTTTTTGTAAAGAGATGTCATTATTGTGTTTGTCACATGCCAGTTCATTACTGATTTAACTTTTGGGCTACAGGTGGGACAGTGTGGATGTTTGTCACTTATAACTTTTCTCTTACAGGTTGAATATCCAACATATTGGAAAATTGTTGAATTCTGTGAAGGATTTAGAAGACTAATAGACCATTTACAATTAGATAAAGTATGTATTTTACAAAATAGACTATTTACATATATATGAATTATATGAGATATAGGACATCCTTCAATAAGACTGTAGCTGAACCAGACAAAAAAATCAAAAGACATCAGATCTAGAGGTCAACTTTCTTTCTTCAACAACAGACAGTTGACTATACAGTATGTCAAACTCTAAATCGTCTAGAGTGTGTAACTAAATTTAATAGAGACTATCTAAGATTTATTATTAGTACTATTAACCTAAGTAATCTATAGCCAAATACAGCAACATTGTCTTGTTATAAATCTGAATTGACTCTTAAATTACATTTAATACCAGGTACTCTCTGTCAAGAAGTACTGGTTTGCTGCAATTCAGAGCTACCTTAAGTGAATAATCAATATTTTAATCCTTTTATAAATTTCATATCTAGCTTCATTTAAGCAGCCATTGTGACACCCTAGAAATAGCATGAGTCACATTCATCAGTTATTTAAGAGTCAATTCACGTTTCAGGAAGTTACTTATTAACAAGAGCTGTGTATGATGAATATGTACATTTTGTATTATCAACTGATAATTTTATTTGAAAGTATCCCCTTGAATGATCTCAATCATGCTTTAAGCAGAAAGTCCTTAGGAAACACCTGAACAAAGAATATTGATTAATTTACATTAGACAACAATACACTATATACTTTGCATTAAATGGGTACACAAAAACAGACCTTAAATGTCTGCTTTATTTTTTTAAACAATAAGTTGAAGACAGCAAGACTTTTATTCAATAATTAACGAGGCCATTGATTAAAACATTATCAATGATCAAGCTGTCTCAGAAGAGATACATCATTTTCCTGTCAGATACATACTAAATTGAAATAGTGGAATTCATACATGTAATTCTTGAATATCCAATTATGAAATTTGAAAAATTTAGTGAACTTTTAATGAAATTGTAGTGACATTTGAACATTAAACCATATAAAACAATATTAAACATGTATTTCATGGAAGATTTTTTAGAATTCATACAATCAAATACTTAGAAAAAGTTTAAATTTTAAAAACTTTACAAGTGCATGCATTAAAATAGTTGGAAATATGTATTTTTTTCTCATTGTAGGTACATTTATTTGGGGCATCATTAGGGGGATTTTTAGCACAGAAGTTTGCTGAATATACATACAGATCACCTAGAGTAGCATCACTTATATTATGCAATTCATTTTACGACACAACAATATTTAACCAAACTAATTCTGCGCCAACGTAAGTATACATTCTCAATTAGACGATTAAATTCAGTTACTTATCTTTCTGAAACTCACAGGTATTAGTAAGGATACTTTAGAGCTTGTTTGATTGTGATGCTGCTGTATAATTGTTTGTCGTGACTTTTTTCTCACTTGTTTTGTTTACCATAAATCAAATATGTATTATTTGTGATGCCTTTCTCAGAAAATGTAACTCTTACTCAAGTTAGTTTTGAGCACCCCTCGATTACTGCGAAGGTACAGTGGAATCCATGTACATTCCCTAACAGGATTAATGGATTTGTGTAACTAACTTATATACAACCCACCACCAGGACAATCCCCAACCCAACACAGAGGGTGTGTTAGGAGACACAGGGAAGTCTGTTATTATGGTGGAGGAAGTTGAAGTACTCGGAGAGAACCACCAGGTTTCTCGGCGGGAACAGACAAACCGAAGAGATTTCTATAGATTGATCTCCAGGTCAAAGTCGGGGGCCACTTTGACCAACCGAGGCCCCCAAAGTACCCATTCTAGTTTAATCTTTGGTCTAGGTACCAGAGATGTGTGTGGGAGGGTGAAAATCACCCTACTAATGTACTGAAATTTCCAGCGCCCAGAGTCAGGATCAAACCCCGGACCTTCAGCACTGTAGCCATCAGTTTTAACCACTAGGCCACGAACCCACACAATTATGATGTCACAAATAAAGTTGACCATACTTTACGGTGTCTGACAGAAAGAAGCCCTTTTTTGCAGATTATAGAAAAAGTTCTTTATACTTTGCCAGTTTATCATCTACAAACCTTAGATCGACATATTCCACAACAGTATCTTGTGTTATACAATATTTTTCTCCTCTTGATACTGGTTGAATTTGAGATATTTTGAAATGCTTGGCAAACCATATGTTTTAAAAATTTAGAATTGAACTATTTCAAGCTGATGATTATCATAGCTAATTCCCTAAAGTTGTAGTGTATATATTTGTCAGATATTTGTAACATTATAACAGACGGAGGTTTAGAGCTATTTCTAATGCTTGTAGTTTAAAGGTTTGGTTGGCTTGCTTGCTTTGTTTGTACAAATGTTTGTTCAAGCATTGTAATTAAGATTGACATCTGCAATCAATAGATAGGCAGGGCTTCAGCTTGTATACATTATACTCTGCATTATACTTAACATTCAATAACATTTAAGTATAACGTATACAAGCTGAAGCCCCGCCTTTCTATTGATTGCAGATGTCAATCTTGATTACAATGCTTGAGCAAACATTTATACAAACAAAGCAAGCAAGTTAACCAACCCTTTAGATTACAAGCATCAGGAAAAGAGCTCTTAAAGAAAAAAAAGAAAGTAAAAGAAATAGCTATTATCAATTTAAATAAAGATAGGCAGGTATTTTGTTTGATTGATCTTTATAACATACAATTAACAAAGTGCATATATAACTAATCAGCAAAATAATGAATTAAATTAATGATTGTCCTTAACATGCATAAAATATTTGCCACTGAACATTAAGCAAACATCAATTAATCAATGAATCTACAGTAACATATATTCTGGCAACTAAGTAATATTAACAAACCGTAATATATTTTTTGATGCCCCCGCCGTAGCCGTGGGGGCATTAAGTTTTACCCTTGTCTGTCTATGTACGTACGTCCATCCGTCAGTACGTCCCAAAATTGGTTTCCGTTCTCTAACTTGAGTTTGCCTCAACCAAATGTTATTTAACTTATACACAATGCTTATTACCACAAAACACAGATCAAGTATGAATATTGGTGGCGTCACTTTAACTGTTCTAGAGTTATGCCCTTTAAAAATGGAAAAATTGCAAAATGTTTAGTTTCCGTTCTCTAACTTAAGTTTGCCTCAACCAAATGTTATGAAACTTATACTCAATGCTTATTACCACAAAACACAGATCAAGGGTGAATTTTGGTGGCGTCACTTTAACCGTTCTAGAGTTATGCCCCTTTATAAATGGAAAAATTGCAAAGTTTTCATTTTCTTCTAAATATCAAGTAATTTTTAAAATTGGAGTTATCTTCCTTTGTCCATGATTATAGTTGAATCAACTACAATCAATGCTTTATACAATGCAATGTTTAATTTTGACTTTCACTGATAAAACACAGATCATGTTGAATTTGGGTAGTGTCAGTTTAACCATTATTGAGTTATGCCCCTTTATAAATCAAAAGAATGCAACATGTTTAGTTTCCATTCTGTAACTTAAGTTTGCCCTAACCAAACATTATGAAACCTATACACAATATTCATTACCACAAAACTAAGATCAAGTACAAATTTTTTGTTTCCGTTTTGAACTTTAGTTTGCCTCAACCAAATGTTATGAAACTTATACACAATGCTTATTACCACAAAACACAGATCAAGTATGAATTTTGGTGGCGTCACTTTAACTGTTCTAGAGTAATGCCCCTTTAAAAATGGAAAAATTGCTAAATTTTTAGTTTCAGTTCTCTAACTTAAGTTTGCCTCAACCAAATGTTATGAAACTTATACACAATGCTTATTACCACAAAACACAGATCAAGTTTGAATTTTGGTGGCATCACTTTAACCGTTCTAGAGTTATGCCCCTTTATAAATGGAAAAATTGCAAAATTTTTAGTTTCCATTCTCTAACTTAAGTTTGCAACAACCAAATGTTATGAAACTTATACACAATGCTTATTACCACAAAACACAGATCAAGTTTGAATTTTGGTGGCGTCACTCTAACTGTTCTAGAGTTATGCCCCTTTATAAATGGAAAAATTGCAAAATTTTCATTTTCTTCTAAATATCAAGTAATTTTTAAAATTGGAGTTATCTTCCTTTGTCCATGATTATAGTTGAATCAACTACAATCAATGCTTTATACAATGCAATGTTTAATTTTGACTTTCACTGATAAAACACAGATCATGTTGAATTTGGGTAGTGTCACTTTAACCATTATTGAGTTATGCCCCTTTATAAATCAAAAGAATGCAACATGTTTAGTTTCCATTCTGTAACTTAAGTTTGCCCTAACCAAACGTTATGAAACCTATACACAATATTCATTACCACAAAACTAAGATCAAGTACAAATTTTTTGTTTCCGTTTTGAACTTTAGTTTGCCTCAACCAAATGTTATCAAACTTATACACAATGCTTATTACTACATAATACAGATTAAGTACGAAATTTGGTGGCAACACTTTTACCATTCTTGAGTTATGTCCGTTTATAAACATAAAAATTGCTGAGTTTTTCCACATTTAGTTTGTCTCAACCAAATGTTATAAAACTTATACACAACCGTTCTAGAGTTACGCGTGTTTACAAATAGAAAAATTGCTGAATTTTTAGTTTCTGTTCTCTACTTAAGTTAGCCTCAACCAAATGTTATGAGACTTACACACAATGCTTATTACCACAAAACTCAGATCAAGTTCAAATTTGGGTAGCGTCACTTTTACCATTCTTCAGTTATGTCCCTTTATAACTATATGATATGCAAGCGGGGGCATCATCTGTGTCCACATGTGGACACTATCCACATTTATTTCAATTTTGTTAATTGGTTAGTTAATGTTATTACTGCAATGAGATCTATTTATCATCAGCCAGTGTAAACTATTTTTTCGGGAATCTACTTAATAAAAAGAGGTAGATACAAAATAATTTGTATACTTATCATTTCATATATTAAATGTTGTCATAAACTGTACGTTTTGAATTGAAGATTTTGGATGATGCCATCATTAGTACTTAAGAAAATGGTGATGGGAAACTTTGATAAGGGACCAGTAGATCCAAGTATCTGTGATTCAATAGATTTTTTAGTAGAAAAGGTAATTATGTTTATATCTAGATTGGAGTATAAATTCTATATATAAGTTATATCATAGATAATTTATATGTAGGAGTGTGTACATTGAGCTGTACCCTTTCATTTATTTCATGTCCTCAAATTTGTTGTAACCCAGCTAGCTAGCTTTCAGTAGGAAATCTACTCAGTGCATTGGTTGATATAATGGTGGAGGGTTGTTTCTATCAGTTACTGTATTGGTTGATATAATGGTGGAGGGTTGTTTCTACCAGTTACTGTATTGGTTGATATAATGGTGGAGGGTTGTTTCTATCAGTTACTGTATTGGTTGATGTAATGGAGGAGGGTTGTTTCTATCAGTTACTGTATTGGTTGATATGATGGTGGAGGGTTGTTTCTATCAGTTACTGTATTGGTTGATGTAATGGTGGAGGGTTGTTTCTGTCAGTTACTGTATTGGTTGATATAATGGTGAAGGGTTGTTTCTATCAGTTACTGTATTGGTTGATATAATGGTGAAGGGTTGTTTCTATCAGTTACTGTATTGGTTGATATAATGGTGGAGGGTTGTTTCTATCAGTTACTGTATTGGTTGATGTAATGGTGGAGGGTTGTTTCTATCAGTTACTGTATTGGTTGATATAATGGTGGAGGGTTGTTTGTATCAGTTACTGAATTAGTTGATAAAATGGTGGAGGGTTGTTTGTATCAGTTACTGTTTTGGTTGATGTAATGGTGGTGGGTTGTTTCTATCAGTTACTGTATTGGTTGATATGATGGTGGAGGGTTGTTTCTTTCAGTTACTGTATTGGTTGATGTAATGGTGGAGGGTTGTTTCTATCAGTTACTGTATTGGTTGATGTAATGGTGGAGGGTTGTTTCTATCAGTTACTGTTTTGGTTGATGTAATGGTGGAGGGTTGTTTCTATCAGTTACTGTATTGGTTGATGTAATGGTGGAGGATTGTTTCTATCAGTTACTGTATTGGTTGATATAATGGTGGAGGGTTGTTTCTATCAGTTACTGTTTTGGTTGATGTAATGGTGGAGGGTTGTTTCTATCAGTTACTGTATTGGTTGATATAATGGTGGAGGGTTGTTTCTATCAGTTACTGTATTGGTTGATATAATGGTGGAGGGTTGTTTCTATCAGTTACTGTATTGGTTGATGTAATGGTGGAGGGTTGTTTCTATCAGTTACTGTATTGGTTGATATAATGGTGGTGGGTTGTTTCTATCAGTTACTGTATTGGTTGATATAATGGTGGAGGGTTGTTTCTATCAGTTACTGTAAACATCTGGTGCTATTTGTTCAAGAATCATTGTCTCAAAATTTCTGATCATTGCAATTAATATTACAAAAAAAATAAAGTTTAATTTTTGTTATCATAAATGTATGTGGTGGAGTTTGTTTATTTGAAAGGCAATACTTTGTTGTATAATTTCAGTTGGATGGATTAACTCAAGCTGAGCTAGCATCAAGACTTACACTAAATTGTATGAATTGTTATGTAGAACCACAAAAAATTCAACAGATACCTATTACTATTTTGGATGTGAGTATATAATTATTTCCTATCATTATGATAATTATCGGATGATCTTAATGGTAAATTTATATCAGGTAGCTACATTCAGGCTAATTGCATTTCTGCTTGCAATACAGAAATTTGATCTTGAATGCTTAAAACTTTTAAGAGCTACTAAATGCCTTATTTGAATTGCACACAGATGTTTTGATAAGAAAAAATGATTATCAGGTAGGCAAATACTTTAAGTCCCATTTTGAGCAGATATGAAAATAAGATTACGGTAGAAGCAGTAATACAATTTAGATATTTTCAAATCTAAATATATTATTTTAAGGTTTTAGAAAAAGGTGAGAAAAAAAAAACCATGATCAAAATTGAATGAAAAAATAAATAGAGATATTTGAGTGAAAAAGTCAAGAATTTTACAGCTCTTTTCATAATGCTAGCAAGACAAAGGTTTGTTTGGCTTGCTTGCTTTGTTTGTATCAATGTTTGCTCAAGCATTGTAATTAAGATTGACATCTGCAAACAATATAAGTAGGCGGAGTTAAATCTGTGTAAAGGTAAATTTGATTATTTGATAATGTCCAATCAAATTTAAATATAATGTATACAAGTTTAAATCCTCCTTTTTTGTGTTGTTTTCAGGTGTCAATCTTAATTACAATGCTTGAGCAAACATTGTAACAAACAAAGCAAGCAAGTCAAACAAACCTTTGCCTTGCTAGCATTATGAAAAGAGCTGTAAGTCTTTACCAATCTGAAGACTTTTTGGAATCATTGTTATAATATTTCATATATAGAGCTCGTTCTTTATGACTAAGTAACTATAAGTAAGACTATATGCATCATGCTGAATGTAGTTTCAGTATAAAAAGACAAATGATTTACATGCTATGTATTATAGCCATGCATTTTGTTTCTTTTTCCTTAAACAGGAAATTTTGCATCAGTTGTGTTTGCCTTGTTTTTGTTTTTACTATTTTTATATGGGAAACAGAAGTTGTGCAACTTTATTTCCATTATTTTTATAATTTAAAAGTTAAATAGAAAGCATTTTCATATATATTTAAATGTGTTTATGTTTGGAAAACATTGCATATATATATATGACCATTAAGCAGGCCATCAACAGCCAAATGTATTTATTTTGATTTGATGTTTTAAATTCCTTTATTAGTCAAAGAAATTGAGTGTCATATAATTATCATTGTTTTATTATAGGTATTTGATGATTGTGCTTTATCTCATTCTGTGAGAGAGGAACTATATAAATGTTATCCTGAAGCTAAACGTGCACATTTAAAATCAGGAGGTAACTTTCCATATCTCAGTAGATGTGATGAAGTTGATATTTTCATTAAGGTAACTAATTATATTTTATAGCACATATTTCTATAATAGCAGTAATAAACAGTTTAAACATAAATACTGATGGTATAAAATTTGTTTTGGTTTGATATATGAGCATTGTTTTCTCATGGAGATCCAACATTAAATGACAATATCTGTGTTGTTAGAAGTTTGGGATTAAAGAGTGTAAAAGAAAAAACAATGGATATGGGGTATCCATCCATGACACAAAATCGGTACATGCACAGCAGAAAACACACAAAAAACAAAGGAACATCGCTTTTATTGCTGATCTTTATCTCAAAGTCAACAGTATGGTGGATAAGATTTTAAAATGAAAATCCATATTATTTAGTGACATCCTATTTAAAAAGAATAAAACTTATGAGGATATTGACCATTTCATATATAAAAATGGCAAAATGTTGCTTGTTTTACTTTGACATGTATTTTGAAGTCTATAATTTATTATGGCTAGAGATACCATTCTCTATTAATCATTAGAATGTTAAATTCCAGTGAGGAAATTTATTTAAGACAACAAAATGCTCCACTTATTGAGTCTTCTACAAAGGTTATTTTTACTTGATGTAGTTTTAGCTCTTATTTTTTATGCTCTTAGCCCTATCTATATATAACTAAATGAGAGCACTGTTTTCTTTTTCTAGGTCTGCATATTTATGATCTCAATGGTCAAGTGGTTGCCATTTTGATAGTCTGTAAGAAGTCCTAATACTGTTACCGATAACATAAACACATTGCTTTATTAAATGGTTTCATTGACAGATTGGCAAAGAGAATCCTATGAACCAACTTTCCCGATTGTAAACAATTGGTTTTAAAAATCTACTTCCGTTGTAATTCAGATTTATTTCAGAGTTATTTTCTCCAAGTTTTATTTTTATCATCAATTTCCAAGGAAGAAGTAAAAAACATTGTAATCATTTTCTCATTGTTACAGAAGAGGCTTTAAAGGGAAACTTCGCAAAAAAATGAAAAACTGATATTATGTCCATTCTGTATAAAAAAGCTCAAATTCATAAATATTAAAATTTTATTCTGCTAGATTTAAATTTAGAGTATCAATTCTCTGCGTGCGGCCATTTTGACATCTTCTCGGTTTAGAAACCACGTTATATCTATAAACCACAAAGCACCAAAACCAGCAGTAACCTAATGTAGTCGTAATTGCGTGTTGATATCTTGTCAATCGTACGGTTGTTTTATCCGACTAACTAACTTGATACGGAAAATGTAATAATTTGTTAAATAACTATGGTCTGTCGGTTTTTAAACTGTTTATATGGGAATTAGTTAAAAAGTCAAAGTTCAAAGTCATAAATAAGTGTTCCGTGTAAAATTGTTTTCGAAAATCTAATTTGTTCATAATTCTTTTATGTAATAAACTTATTTAAATAAATTTGGACCTTCCCTTATCTGATCACCAGCATGGCTAAAGGTATTACTCCCAAAGGTATTGTGAGGTGACACGTTCAGGTATTCAAGCGATTTCCTGTCGGGCTTAAAAACTCTTATTACACAATTACATAAAGCAAGTTCATGCATCGTCTCACTTCTGAGAGTATTGATCAGTGTACACGGCCGATAACTTGTAACTTTCCATTTTGAAACTATCAGGTGTATAATATACATCTCTGTCTTGCGTGCCGATAGTGATATACTAGTCATTACCAGAGACATCTCTGTCATTACTAAACTCGTACACTTGTTTATAGATAACATTTCTGGTGTAAAGAATACTATTTATGAAAATCTAAATAATTCCAAAAAAAGATTTGATAAAATAAAAATCTATTTACAAATTTGTTTCCAAGGGTAAATTGGGGAAAATGTAAGTATATACTCGTTGCCAATAATGATGGACATTTTGAAACATACAAGAAATATTGATTTAACAAAAATGTACGCACTTGTCGATCATTGGTTTATACGCCTGGATAGAAAGTTACGGAACTATAGATAGTCGCAATTTTAAATATATACATGTATATTGAATATAAGAAAGAAACATCGAGAACAATTTGATTTAAATACAGGTTGATATCTAACTTGCTTTGGTTCATCGAAGTTATGGACATAGTAAAATCACAGATTTATATTTCAATTAGATTGTTCTCGAACAGTTGAAGTTATGGACATAGTAAAATCACAGATTTATATTTCATTTAGATTGTTCTCGAACAGTTGAAGAAATTCATCATCATCACTATTGTTGGGTATAATCATGGAAGTAATATTTAATATTACTTCCATTGAATGTATAAGGTGAACATGGTTCTGAAAGTACCTTATGTCAATTTTCCTGTTCCGACATGCATGTAATATATGCCACTGGACGTACACTAATGATCCCAAAAAGTCTATTTGAAGAAATAAAGAAACTTCACTTTGGATAGACTGATAGTAGTTGTACAAAAATAAATTAACGAATACCGTATTAACGTCTGACCAGCAAGAGGGTTGATTAATTTATTAAGTTAGATTGTGGGTGAATAAACCATTCCCAATATTGCACTTAGTATGCATAAAATATTAAATAAGAACATAGATATAATAGCCAGCTATTATATCTATGATAAGAGTAACATGAGAAAAAATATAAATACGAAAAGTCGCATATCTGGTAAAAAAAGTCTAACCATCTATAGGATTTCACGTACAATTGTTATTCTTAATCGAAATAACGGACAGTCATTTTCATGAATGACGGTACGCTACGATAAAAAGGGGTGCCGCTTGTTATTCATCATCAATCTATTTTTTCAAGTTTATACTTTCCTGTTATTCTTATCAGTTAACGCAGAGACATGTCACTATGCATCTCTAGTTAACGACAATCAACTATATAAATATCTGAATCTGATGTGAAATACCGTTCATCTCTTTCTTTCTTTTTTCTTTTTTGGGGGGGATTTGGGCAGGGACATAAACATTGTTAGATGTACTTAGGGTTCCCAGGTTGTTGTTTTTTTTTGGGGGGGGGGGGGAGGGGGCGTGTTGGAGGTCAAATCTATCGAAAGTTACAAAATAAGAGCGTTTTATTTATGAATTTACAAGAAGAATTCTGTTCTTGGACGTACTTTTCTCTTTTTTTTTAGTTCAGTGATTTAAATTGAGAAAAAAATCTAGTCAGAATTTAAATCATTTCGGCAATCCCCCATCTAAGACTCCTCTAAAATCATGAATGGCAATGCTTCACAATCATCAGAATTTTCTTTGCATTGGTACATTGTGTATCGGTAGTGATTAACCATGACATTTCCGGGCATAACAGAGCTTCTTGTATATTACCTGTATGTGGTTAGGTGTCGTCCTATGAGGTCTTGCGTATACAGGTTCACATTTATAATGGTTTGTGATATAACAAGGTTTTATGACATTCACACTTCTGCATGTTCTGTATACCACATTCTTATCTTATTTTCAGACCGAAAGAGGAAATGAATAATTTCCAGGAAAAATATTGAGTATCAAAGTATCAAATTAATTTCGGGATTTTTTTCTTTCTTGGTATTAAATAACAGAAATTTAAAGAATAAACTGCTTTTCCGCTTTAGGGGTATTCTTGTCAGTTAAAACAGACATATAATTATATATGTGTATATATGTCTCTGGTATAGACATGGTCTGTGAATGAATTATAAGTCTTGCAAAGGTACAAGATATAAAGCACATTGAAAATTGATTTCGCCAGTCTGTCTCCATTCAAAAAAAAGGAAGGTTGACGTTAGATTGATTCTGTCATTTTTTTTTAAACATCGTTGGTCAAATAGCTAAAGTATTATACGTTGTGAGACTTAGAATATTTCAATAAGGACATTCCTGATTAGGTATCCTTTTTTTTATGTTTTTCACACCTGAAAAGAATATTTTTTCGTAATTATTTGATTCCATTCCATTCCAAGAATTTCCTGTCAAATTTTTAAACATCTTTTTTCAAATAGCTGAAGTATTTATACGTTGTGACAGAGACAGATTTAAAATATTTTGATGAGAACATTAATTCATGAATATGTAAATAAAGATCGCTTTGGACAGACCAAATTATATAATTACAATTGGTAATTATCTATTTTAAATAATACATTTAATAAAGGTTACCGATTCTAATTTGAAATAGTACAATTTTTAGTTCATACACTCGTGTTTAGAAGGCCATTATTATTTATAAATCTATTAAATTAAATCAATTCAGTATTTCATGGTTACAAAAACAGTGACAGCGGTCATAATTCATTTTAAACTGAGCTTACGCAAAATATAAAAATATACCACGACTATCCATGTAATTGTGCAACCTTATTACTCCCCCAAAATAATTATATTTCTTTTTTATATTTTCTGAGTCTAAAACTATCACTCCCGTTTATCATTCATACAAAATGTTGTTCACACCTGGAACAGTGAACCGTGACGGCTAAGATTCACTGAGTGAAGATCAAAAGATTAGAATTACAGAATGCTAATATTTTAATTACCTTGAGTTTAACCACGCATTCAACATTCAACAGTCACAAAGTGTCACAGTACAATACACATTGTATTTACACAGTACTAGCTGGAAATGTTTGCTAGACTTAAGTAAAAGGTCAGAATACAGACATGCATTTTTAATACATTATCAATCATGTCAGTTATATATGTTTGTTCAAAATATTCGTCTGAAAAAATATCATAAAAATGTTCTATTGTATGATTTACTTTTATTACTATAATCATATCAGAAATCCTTAAAACGTAAATCCTACAATTTAATTTTACTGATCACTTTACTTTCTTAATTTTTAGTTGGTTAATAGCTACACCAAAAGTCGTCGATGCGCTTTAAATCGCGTTATTAGATGGTTAAGGAACAAGACTTAAATGAGATTAATTCCACTCCCGGCATGCAAAAAGACTTAAACTACGTCACAGAAGTCAGGAAGTTTGAATAAATAAAAATAATAATTCCCAATTTTCTTCTTTATCAGTTTTTATATCCAAATAAAACTTGGTGAATATGTTTTTTATGGTATTATGAACATAATAAGATGATAAGTAAAAAATCAGGAATTTTCCCTTTAATATTAATATATTTTTATCATCTTATCTAACTTTAAATAGATGACTTTCAAATTCATGCACTTTCCCGTAAATTTCCTATGTCACAATGTTATTATGTCACAGTTAGAACTGATTGTTCGATGACATCGTTAACGCCATTTGACCTCAGGTCAACTAGTGTAACTTATTAAAAAAAAAAACCAACTCAATATTGGTGTATTGGAACCAAAAGGAATATAGTCACATTTAATAAGAGATAGTTGATTTTGAAGTTAACAACTTGAAGAAAGATTAAGGTCTGGTGTAGTCCTAATTAGAGTGAAATGCAAGTAACATGTTTTTGGTTAAATCAAGAAGCTTACTTGGATTTAAACAAAAACTTAAAACTTAAAATTTATCTGGGTATTAGGTGTCTTTTTGTCTTTGTTATTGTTCCTCTTAGCAGTGTGTTTTAGGAAGAAGTTGAGCTGTGGTATATGTAAGCTCACTCACTCAGATTCTTTGATTAGTCGGAAGCCTTCCATCTAATATTTGACCATCATATTTTGTGGAGGGTGAGGGAGTATTTATTTTGTTCAGGAAAATTTAATTATGGTTAGTTCTTTTATATGTGTGAGTTTGAGGACAAATTACAACAGTTCAATAATTTTGTTTGTAAAAAGTCTGAAAATAATCATTATTTTGAATGAGTTTTCAGCAGGAAGAAGCTCCTTAAATAATTGTTCAGGCTTTCTTGTATCTTGTTATTTCATCGATTTATAAAAAGGGAGGCAGTTGGAATTTTCGAATAAGTTTTTGTTTATCCTTCCACATATTAATTTAGTCAGGAACCTCATAATTTTTTTTTTATATGCTTAAAAAGAAGTTGATGTTAATGGAAGATATTTGGTGATATGGTTAGGTTTATTCACACCTTGGATGGTCATTGATGAATTATCCTACTGCTTATTTTGATGCTATTTAGTTGGTACTTGCACTTTTACACATGAGTTATTGTTGATTGTTTATAATTATTTTTAATAGCAAAAGTTATTGCTATTGGGTTTCAAATATCTAAAAGACTTTAAAATTGGTATTTGCTGATTGGAACATATCAAAATTCGAATTTAAATTGTAGTATATGAAACCTAGCCGAGGTCATAATATATTTTAAGTTCAACAAAAATATTTTAGTACTACCTAACATCTTGTCAGTATTAGCTTTATTGAATTCATTGCTGTTTGTTTAACATACTATGACATAGAAAACCAAAATATCTAATAAATAAACATTTTGGTATACAATTTAAAAATCAAGCAAGAATAAGGGGAAGTAACTTTTGTCAATAAAAACAAATCATATACAGTGCAAATATACTTTCAATATATTATCAGTTTTATTATCTTCTGATTTGTTTAACTATGGTATAACATTCAAATAAATGTATCTGTGTCATCTTTAGACTTTAGTTATTATGGTTATTGTAATATAATGTTCATGATGATATAAACTATAATTTAAGTTCAATAATGAAATGTTAAAAATTCTCTTCCTTCAAAACTATTCGAAGCAGAAGTGAATAATGGCAAACATTTCTAACATGTCAGAGGAAATGATAAATAATTTTGAATAAGGTGTATGTTAAGTCTTTTCAATTTAATAGTGTACTCAGCTAATGGGTACCAAGAATGTCTTATCTACTAATCCTAAGCAAGAGACATATTTTGCATATATCTGAAATTCTGTTAGTTAAGATAGCAAAGAAAATAACTTTGCTTACAAAATCAACATTATGTTCAGGAGCAAATTTGGGACTTACATAAATGGGTTACCAAAAAAAAAGGGGGGGGGGGGGGGCTGCAAAAGCATGAATTTTCTTTCATAAATGGTGATTATGACCCTCAGCTAGTCCCCTGGTCTATTCCTGGTATTTGTAATCCATTTTTCTTGTTAATAAAAATATCACATTAATCCACATCACTTTGAAACGGCCCCACCCATTTCCCTCCCCCCTGTGTATGTGTATAGTGTGTATGTGTATATATGCTGTTGGAATCTAGACCAGTCTCAGATCAGATGCATGTCAATGTCTAACTCTGATCGGAATCCAGTCAGGAAACCTGTGAATCCAGATGGTTACTAGTGTAAAACAAAGACACGTTTGGGAAAAGAACCACAGTTTAATGCTTAAATTTCATATTAATAAAACACAAACAACAGTACAGTTTGAAAACAATACACAAATTAATTAATTAATAATCTGTGGTATTCCAAACTTCCCAAACATGTGTGGTGTAACCAGTAGAAGGTAGGTTAAATGGTTTATTATTTCCCCAGGGCAATTGCAAATTTGTTCATGACTTCCTGTCTGTGTGCAAAAGAAGGATCCAAGTATGATTTGTATGCATTAGATTTCCAATCACCCTGTAATTGTATGAGATCAGCTGGAACCCCACATTCTAAGGCAAAGGAGGCCCCTCCTCTTCGAAAACTATGTCCCGAATATTTGCTGCTGTCATAACCCAACCTAGATAAGTTCTGTTTTAGCATCTTTACAAAGGCTGTATATGTAAGAGGGGTAACCTTGCCTCGTACTAAATACAGGAAGACAGGTGAGGGGGCTGACTCTGCTGGCACCTGTTTAAAATTTAAAAGAAGCGCCTTAGAGGGACATAAATGAGAATTCTTCACTCTAGGAAGGGGAATTTCTAATATACGCTCTGAAAATTGAATTGTTTTGGTTTTGCGTACTTTTAAACAGACACCATCTGAGTGAAAATGGATTTCCTCACGAGTAAAATGTCGCAAAGGATCAAAAGCTGAAATTGAAGGGGCAAACAAATTTGACTTCCTTAAAAAGGAGAAAAAAGCCACTAAGCAGGCTGCCCAAAAACACAAGTCCTTACTACTGCTGACTGACAGTAAAGTAAATATCTCATTCAAAATTTTTGGTGCAATAGGCAATTTTCTATGTATGGCAGCACCTAACACACGTTTAGCACCCTTGAGTACTGACTCCATAAAAAAGGAATCTATCGGAGATGCAACTCCTGATTCTAAATGTAGCAACCGCACAATTGACAAATAATTTGTTATGGAATTAAATTGTAACCTTGAAGATAAATAGGCTACATATCTGGCTAAATTCATAGGACTTAATGGAACAAGGGTAATATTTAATCTTCTACAAAATTCTGAGTATGACTTGAAATAGTTTAAATATGTCTTTTTGGTAGATTCAGCATAAGTATGACATCTAATGTTAGCAACAATACTATTCAGTGATCTCACCTCCCTCGATACCAGTGAGCCTAAATAAATGAAAACAAAGGGCATAACTAGACATGTGCCTAACAAGATCCTGTAAATACAGTGGCGGTCGAACATAATCACGCAAAAATTGTTCACAGAAAGGTAGATCATGCATCCGTGAAATACAGTCTGCTAGTATATTCGTTTTGCCTGGAACATGCTTAGCTATCAAGTGAAAATTATATGTTGCTGATAACCAAAAGAGCTCACGCAAAAAGGACATAAAAATAGCATTTTTTGATGTACCTTTATTAATGCAACTTACAGTTACTGCATTATCGCAATGAACTATAATACGCTGACCACGCCAATATGGGGCCCATCGCTTTACTGCTAACGCCACTGAGAAAGCCTCTAATTCATTTATGTGAAGTTTCAAAGCAAAGGGGTGATCTTCTGCCCAATTTACATAAAACTGGGACTATTACACTAGTATAATATAATTGTCCCAGGTTTAAATGAGAAGTTCAGAACTGAATTATTTGTTAGATTTAATAACTTAAGATGATAGGATAAATTTTATCTTAATTGGAAAGAATATCTCATCTACATCCAATATTGTTTAGAAAAAAATAGCATAATATATTGTTTTCATACACCAACATACAACACGGGTTGGGGGAAATTAAACTTTTGAATATGGGTTATTGATGCTTTCAGTGAACTGTTTCAGTTAAATCTACAAAGCACAAATTTTTCTCCTTTCAGATTCATCTCCAACCATTTGACAACAAAAAATACAGTGCCAAAGAATATGTAAAGGCTGAAGAGGATTAATTTGTACCTTAACTGTTGTTATTTTTACAGGTTGAAAGTTACTACATGTATCATGTATTTTATTCATTCAACTTATTGTAACCAATTATTCTCGTTTCTTGCCAAGAAGGGATGTAAGGCCACATAGATTAAAATCTTTTCTTATTATTTTTCTTATGTTTCATATTTTATTGTACATTTTAAAATATTTCTTCCAAACCAAGAAATAAAAAAAAAAAAATGCCCTACAAATATTTTTGTTGAGAGAGGAGGAGAATAAAAAGGTTGATTTCCCATCCATTAAGTAGTGTGGCCAAACAAGATCTCCACTAACAGATACAGGTATTGCATTGCTTAGAGTTACTCCTAATTTTCATTTATAATGTCATATGTCTTTTTTCCAAATTGGATGGAAGTTTGAAAAACTTGATTTAAGAGATAAATGTGTTTAAAAACTCCCATCAAGAAACTAATATAGACCACTTTCGAGTTTGTTGCATTTCTGTCAAAAAATTTGGTTTTAGTGTTCAAACATCATTCGTGCATTTAGGGGCATCGTCATTTCCTTCCCATGTTGAGCCAGCGGTTGAAAAAATATGATGCTATATTGCACGAATTATTCAGCAAATTAAATTCTTATAATTGAAAATCAGCACTGCTGTCATTAGGGAATTAATTGTGATTAAGTACCTACGGAACAAACATTATTTCTAGTTTATCTTGCATAATGAAGATCACGAAGACGCTTGATGAACTTTAATAGTGCAGGGATACAGGCGATCCCCTCTATCTGGTAAATGACATCATAATGGCGTGCATTATTGACGAACTTTTCCGGTGAAAGACATAACTCGAAAGTGGTCTATTAACTCCAAGTGCAGAAGTTATTTTATTTTCAAAATACAAAACATAAGGTCTTGCAAACAGCTGCCTTGCATATTATGTTTGAATTTCTTTTGGAACTTGAGTGCAAAAGAAAGTTGAACATTGAAAATTTGGATTGGAATTATCACCAAAATAAACTACCATTTGCAATTTTTAATTAATTTTGCCTTTCCTATGGACAAAATTAATACAACCCCAAAGACTTGTACACAAGAAAAGTTTATGCATATATACAATTGCCTTAATCTTTCTTTTCCCATGAGGCATAAATAATTGATATACATAAATGTATATTTATGTTAGAAAGAAAAATCATTCTTCCTAAAAGGTGTAGGATTTTTTAACTTATTTTTTCATAGCAGTCTAAGAAGGGACCAAATCAATCAAATTTTATTGGGATTTTGTACACCAAAAAATAGAAATAGAGTTGTCTCCCTGTACATGTAAACTGTGTTATGTGTATTGAAATAATGTGTTCTGTACAAACAGAGACTTAGTGACCTTAAATAACCATCTTTGTAAACCATTTTATAAGAGTCAACTTTTTGAATTCAGATATTTTAG
The DNA here is from genome assembly GCF_021869535.1 of Mytilus californianus. NCBI lineage: Eukaryota > Metazoa > Mollusca > Bivalvia > Mytilida > Mytilidae > Mytilus > Mytilus californianus. Next base: position 19,845,108 of record NW_026262679.1, on the reverse strand, counting down.
TGTTCTTTTGGAAAGACATGTCTATTTTACAACCAAATCCATTCATGTGTTAATAAATGATTTTCTTGTGAGCCAGGTTAAATTTATTGAGAATATTACAGAAGAATTAAGGAAAAAAAATCATTTATTCAAACCTCAAATGCTCAAATTGACCCGAGGCAAATCTTAAGTGAAGACCGGTGAATTAAGATGTTTCAATTGAGAAGTTTTGTTTTCAAACAATTTTTTGTGAGTGCATTTTTACAAGACTCTGTGTATACTAGCTGACTGCCTTAGCATTGACATTCTAAAGTAATTTTTATGCTATTGCCAAAAGTATTTAAAGTTGCTTTCTTTTAATTAAATTTTTTTATGCATCGATTGCTCAGTCAATTTAGTATTTGCTATGTACTTTTATTATTGCAAATCTGTGTAACTAGTGAAAACAATGAAAAATTAATTTATTTTATGTATGCAGTTTCACAACATGTAGTATAATATTAGCAGCAAACATGTAAAAGCAAGGTTTAATCACTGCAATGTTTATCCTGCTGCAATTTTAGCATTAATAATGCATTACATTAGCTTATGAATTTTCAAGTTTAATTTTTGAATACATAAGATGAATGTAAAACAAATGATATAATATGGGTTTTAGAATAAGCTTCATTTGTGTAATCTGAAATTTTATTATTGTTTATGTATAAATGAAAAAAAAAATGCTGATCCAATTTTTAGCTTACCAGTTATTCAGACACCAAAGAACTATATAATATCAGTTTTAAACTAATAAATTTGCAGTGAGAATGCAAAAAAAATAAAATGGAAGATTTAAGTGTTGTTGTCAGCCAAAGGGTTCAAATTATTGTCAAATTACAACATATTGTACTATAGCATTCAAACAATGTAAAATCTTTAAATTCACAATATGAAATGTATACATGTATGTATGATCTAAACAATAAACACAGTGCAACCTAATAGCAAATTACAGTTATTTCTAGTATATAGAAACACTTGAATTGAGAGTTGCCTCCCCTATAACTGGTTGTTGACTTTGGCTGTTTTTAGTTTACATGAATCTAATTTTATTTTATTATTTTATGATATTAATATCTGTATATATATATAACAATAACCAATATAAAAAAATTATTTCTAATTCAGCAGAGAAATAAAGTACTGTATTCAATAAACCCTATGTTTACTATGTCTGGTGAAAATCTGTTTAGTATCATGTCTTAATAAATATATTTACAATACTTATATATTATTTATCAGTTAAATCATGTTACAAAGTATATTAATATAGTTTTTAAGATTTTATAGAAATATTGGTTTCATAGTACAAAACCATCTTGTTCCAAAAAGTCTGGTCATGCTTTCAGTTTAAGATGACAAAAAATAATTCAGAAGATACCAAGAATTAAGATTCAAGTTTTAAGACAGAAAACAACATAGCAAAAAAATATGAAAAAACAAACAAGACCTCTACAAAATACAACACAGAAACCTAAAGATTGAGCATAATAAAACCTAGATAAATGCATATAAACTTTGGAAGGGTAAAGTAGTACCTGTTAAGGAAAAGTAGAGATATGTGTATTAATTCATGACACAAAATCCCTATACATGCTCATCAAAAACTGAAGCAAAGGAACCAGGCTTTTGTTGCTTCATCTGAAAGTCATTGATAGGTCTTCAAACATGCAGCAAGAACTTGCACCTCACTGCTCCACTAGTGACACCAGTGACAAGCTGGATGCTGTGATAATATTCCATTCATTACAATTGCTGTTCTTTATGTCAAAGTCACAGTGAGGCCTTCAAACACAGAGCAAAAACTTGCACCTCACTGCTCCCCTAGTGACACCAGTGACAAGATGGATGCTGTGATCATAATCCATTCATTACAATTGCTGTTATTCATGTAAAAGTCACAGTAAGGCCTTCAAACACTGAGCAAAAACTTGCACCTCACTGCTCCCCTAGTGACACCAGTGACAAGATGGATGCTGTGATCATAATCCATTCATTACAATTGCTGTTATTCATGTAAAAGTCACTGCTTCACTAGTGACATCTGTGACAAGATGGATGCCATTTGATTAGGGACTTTCCGTTTTGAATTTTCCACGGAGTTCAGTATTTTTGTGATTTTACTTTTTTGTATATTTGTTTTCAGTCAAGTTTGAACTGATGGTTTTTCTAGGAGAAATTCAAAGTTCCAATTGAATGAACTCCACAAAGTACAAACATCATTGTATTTATTCAATGGGACGGTTCACCTTCTAAGAATTTGAATACCCTGACCAACATCAACAGATTCTCATGAAAGATTTCATTTCCTCTGCAATAAAATATATATTTTTGGTAAATAGGTATTCATTACTAGAATCCTTTCCTGTACCATAGTTACTACTATACATGCTATAGACATGTTGACAATGCTTGACTGATAGATGGAGTTACATATTTAAAAAAAAATTATCCAAAACGGGTCAAAAAGATATGGTGTTGATCTACACGAGACAAAAATAATCTGAGATACTGGGAAATAATGTATTCCATTGCTGACCTTCATCTTGACTGTAGCTGGTGGTCTTTATAAAATAAATTTATAAACCAAAATGTGTTTTTTTTTCAAATATAATAAGGGGCCCATCTTTGTTAGCATGAAAAATATGAAGACACCAAATTCTTTACCTTGATCATAGTGTTGACCTTCAAGTTGGAATATATCATTGCTATGTAAAGACTTATCCAGATGATTTTTTAAGATGCCATTTAATAGTGTGGGTGATGTCTCAATGATATATATTCTTATCATTCTAATTATAAGCTTCATAGGATGCAGGAAGAAAATATGGCCTCTAAATTTTCTCTAAATGCAATCAAGACTGCATTCCACAATATTTGCTACACATCTAATTTAAAATTTAGACCAAAAATTTCATGTATCTGATTGATTTCTACAGAAAACTCACAAATTTTTTTAGTATTCAAATTTTCAGATGATAAGACCATTGAACATACTCCACAAAATATGATTAAAGAGTCATTGCAGATGTTGATGAACATGACGAGACAAGTGATGGTTAGTTAAGAGGAATAATTACCAGTAGTACAGTAATAATAAATGGGATTTAAGTAAATTTAATCTGCTGGTCCGTGTCGCCTGAAAATTACAATATCTTAACAAAATCAAATGAAGGGTGAATAAAGAAAAGATCTATAACCTCTGCTGGCCAAGGAAACATTTGTAATACAACTTATATTCTTGTTACCATTCAATAGAAAGAAAAGCAAGTTATGAACAAGAATTTTATTTCCATTATACATAACATCAAACTTTCTTCCAAGTTTTCACTTGTGGCTGATATGGATAAAATCTATACAGTCCTTTCTTCAAAGTTGGTAGTTGCATTTGGTCCTTTTTACTCTTAGGAGGATAATTCATAAGTCTTGGAACAATAAATAGTCGTTTTCTGCCTTTTAGAATTTTTCTCCAAACAGCTTCCTTTAATCCTTGGTTAGCGAGCACAGTTTCTAGTCCATGTTTGTGAGCCCTCTTCCAGGCACTGGCTTTAAAAGTTTCCCCACCTTTATATTTTCTGAAGCGAACACTCTGATGATTGGTGGTATTAATGTTATTCTGTAACAGTCTACAACCATTTTGCATTTGTAAATTTGATGACTGACATATATTCCAACTATTTCTTAAATTTGGTGTTACTCCTTCACTTGCTATTTGTTGTGTTGCTAAAGAATGATAAGAGCAACTGAAAAACCTGTAAATAAAAAAAAAAAACCTGTTGAAACACTTTTTACTATCAATACAAAATTATATTTATATAAAGAAATATGGTATGATGCCAGTGAGAACTCGATCTACCAAAGGATAAAAAAGTGATTATCTAGTGAGAAAAGTAACAGCATTTAACAATGGGTAGGCTAGGGTAGCTAACAGTCAAACTTTTGTTAATGACATGTATGAGATATAATTATAAGAGAACTGGACTAAAAATTTCTTGCTTTTAAAGAATGTAGCATGATAAATCAAAAAACATTTCTGAGCACTCAATCCTCACCTAATGTTAAATGAAAAATGTCTGTCATATTTTTCTTCCCATAAATTGTTTTGTTATAAATTAGGCTGTTACTATTCTTGTTTGAATTGTTTCACATGTTTCATTTCCATTCATAGTCGACTCTACCGTATGGGTTTTTCTCATCGTTGAAGGCTGTACAGAGGTGTATAATTGCTTACTATCACTTCATTTTAACTTTAAAGGATAATTGTCTCATTGGCAATCATACTACATCTCATCATTTTTATATATAATCTTTTCAATGGTCCAAGGGAGGTAACCACTAGTGAAAACCTCAGCTGTGAAAGCAAATGCTTATTACTGGACAGTCATATGTTTCACCAAGGATTTGTATAGTTAGACATAGTTAACTATACAAATCCTTGATTTTACCTATTAATATTTATTATTGATTTTTCTTCAAAATATCCCCACAATGTGTGTTGCTCCTGAGTTTTAATTGATGATAGTGCAATATTTGGACTTTGGTTCAAATAAAAATATTTGATTTGATTTTGTGTTGCATCAAACAAAGCCAGTTAGAACCAGTTGGAGTTATTTTAATCCCCCAAGTTAGAACAAGTGACTTCACGAAGTTGATAAACTGAAAATGTTTTTTTTTAGTACGAATAGTCCAATAAAGATGATAAATAGCATTTAGGCCAGAATCTTTGATTTCATTTTTTAATCTGTTCAGGGTGTTTTCACTGTGGGTATAAATCTAGGAGACAAATTACTGACAGAATATCCGTTTACGTAAATCCTGTTTACTTTGCAGTTTGTATTTGGCATTGTGTGTGTTACTTATTATCTACATTATGTTTCTACTTTTATATCAAGTTTCTATGTTTAAAATATATAAATTAATGGTCTATATAATTGTCTGCATAAATGTTCTATGAGTATAACAATTTTGTAAAGTATAACTAAAACTTTAGACAATACACACTCATATATAGTCAAATAATATATTTACACACAAGTTCAACAAGACAACAACGTTAAATACCATTCAGAACGAACAGGTATTAGGGCGAACATGAATCAGGGCAAATGCACCAGGATTCGTGATTGCCACAGTGAAGATTAAGTTTTGTATAAGTATTGACCAAAGGCTCTTGTTTTTAATTCATAAATGTTTTTTAAATAAAATTTTGCTGACAATGTTAATGATATCACATAAGAATGTTTTCTTCTTCTTCCGAATATGGGAGTACACTCCTAGGTAGGAGTGTTCAACTTCCCGGAACTTGTGTGCTATGTACATATGGACTTAATTAAATTTACTATAACTATTAAATTAAAATAGTGTATTGAATAACATATATACATTATGTACAGTGGCTTTGGTGGTTTAATAAGTTGGTGTGGGTCCTTCAAATGTTAGAGTGGATATGCCACTTTTGAAGGTTTCCAGGGTTTCAGACATACCTATTGCTTCAGGTAGTGAATTCAAGTCAGAGATGGTGTTTGGAAATAATAAAAGATTTGTCAAATGACAACTTAGTTGACATGATCATCGTGGCAGAAACCAAACTCGATGACACCTTTATTGACTTTAAAAACGGCAAATGTTTTATTGACAATTATCACCTTTGGAGAGCAAACCGGACAGCGAAAGGCTGAAGCCTACTTGTTTATATCCGCTCAGATTTAGCATTTAACAGAAAAATCAAGCTTGAGTGTAAAAATATTGAATCAATCTTTACTGAAATAAACTTTAAAGACAGAAAGTGGTTGATATGTGGTCTTTACAGACCCCCATCCCTCAATGATAATTTATTTATTGAAGACTTTAATAAAACATTTCATAAAATATCTGAAAAATATGACAATGTTATAATTATTGGTGATCTAAATTACAATTGTTTACAAGAAGAGAAGTGTATACCTCTAATTAATATGTGTGATGTTTTCGATTTTACAAACATAGTAAAAAATGCTACATGTTTTACAAAAAATGCATTACCAACTTTACTTGATGTGATGTTATCCTGACAAACAAACCAAATTTTTGTCAAATATATCTATTTTAATAGTGGTCTCAATGATTGTCACAACATAATTTCATTTCAATTTAAAGGTTTTGTGCCTAAAATTAAAAAGGAATTTATTCAATACAGAAGTTTTAAAAGTTTTGATCAGGAAAAATTCCTACAATACATGAACTAAATTGTGTAAATTTTGATAATTTGTTGTCAGTTGATGACGTCAATGAAGCATATTCAAATTTTCAATCTGAATTTGTTAACATAATTGACAAGCATATACCAATGAAAAAAAGAAGGTCAAAAGTATCACCTGCACCCTATATGAATAAAGATCTTAGAAGAGCAATTTACAAAAAAAAATTGTACCATAACAGGTTTCTTCAAAACAAAAGTGATTATGATACCAACTGGGAGTTGTACAGAAGACAGAGAAATATTGTTACAAAAGGTTAAAAGAGCTCTGACAATCAAAACATATTTTTATGAAAGAACTGCTGGTGGTCCAAAATCAACAACTTTTTATTCCACTATTAAACCATTTTTATCTAATAAAAGCATTTAATCAAACAATAGCATCATTTTATATGAAAATGATAAAATCTCAGTGATCCTAAAGAGGTATCAGAATTTTTCAATAAATTTTTCATAAGTGTAGCTAAATATATAGAAGACAAAATCATTATAAAGATAGACAGAAACCACCCAAGTGTAATAAAAATCGAAGAAAATAAAACTGATAATAATGAATTGAATTTTAAACCTGTAACAGAAGAGTTTGTAAGGTAAACAAATAAATAGATTAAATATAAGAAAAGCTACTGGATATAACAATATTTCCCCAAAAATTATAAAAATGGCACAACCAGTAATATCTTATCCTATTAAAATTTGAGTTAATAAATCAATTGAAAGACAAAGTTCAATTTTTCCAGATATCTTAAAGCTGTTCAGGTATCCCCACTGTTTAAAAAGAATAACTCTCTAGATAAAGAAAACTATAGATCTGTAAGTGTGTTACCTTGTATCTCCAAAATTTATGAAAGAGCTATACATAATCAATTAATGGAATTTTTAAATAAACATTTTCATCATCTACTTTCGGCATTCAGGTCAGGTTTTGGTTGCCAAACAGCACTTATTAAGATAATACAAGACTGGGAAAGAGCTCTGGACAACAACAAATTTAATGCTGCAATTCTGATGGATCTATTTAAAGCATTTGATTGTATACCGCATGATTTACTTTAACTAAAATTGGAAGCATATGGTCTGTCAAAAAATTCTCTACAAAGTTATTTAGAAAACAGAAAACAACGTATTAAAATTGGAAGTTCTTGCAGTGAATGGGATCATATGTTTAAAGATATACCACAAATGTCAATTCTTGGTCCAGTTCTTTTCAATGTCTTCATAAATGACATATTTCATTTTGTACAAAATAGCACCATTTATAATTATGCTGTCAGATGATAATACTGTATCATATAGTGATAATGATATAGATAAAGTTGTTAAGTTTAGAAACTGACAGTTTAAACCTAATAAACTGGTTTTCGATAAATTTAATGAGGGCTAATCCTGACAAATTCCAGACTATAGCTATTGGAAAAAAACAAACATAATTTGACATTCAATTTAAATGGAAACAAAATTTTGTGTGAAGAAAATGTTAAACTTCTTGGAATAACTATAGATTTGGGCTTAAACTTTAACAATCATATATCTGAAATATGTAAAAAGGCATCAAGACAATTAAATATTCTAATATGAATGGGTAAATATTTAAACAGGCTAGGTAGGTTAACAGCATACTTTTCATTCATTCTTTCTAATTTTAACTATTGTCCAGAAATTTGGCACTACTGTAGCGAGAAAAAAAATTCTTTGAAAATGGAAAAAAATTCAAGAAAGAGCTCTTACAAATGTCTTAGCTTCATCTATGAAAAACTACTAGAAAAGTCAAAATTACCTTCTTTAAAAACAAGAAGAATAAAAACTATTGCAACAGAAACATTTAAAATAATTCACAAAAAAAGTACAAGTTATCTTCATGATTTTAGTAGATATTAAAATTCAATAGTATAATTTTTTATCACAGGAAACAGCAGTACTCCTGAGAGTCAGAACTACCAGGTATGGTTTGAGATGGTTTTGCAATAATGCTGCACAAATATGGAATGAGCTGCCTAACCATTGTCGAATGGACACATCTTTTGACCAATTAAATTGGTACAAACATGGGATCCAAATAACAGCTCATGCCAGTGCAGTGCATGCATATTGTGCTTTTATGATATGCTTTTTTATTTTTCATTTTGTTTGACTGTATGATTTGTTTAGCTTTTTTAGTTGTTATTATCTGCCGTGCTTATTATTCTAACTTGTGTTTATATGTTTTAAGATATCCTTTATTTTGCATACTATGCTTTTAAACTTTTATATGTCATCTATGGTATCTTACCATGCACTGTATGTTTTAAAATTGTGTTGTTTTCATGACTTTTGAATGCGTGTACATGTATATATTTTGTTGTTCAGTTGATTTGAAAAGCTCACTAGACATGCTAGAGCTTGTGTTTATGTTAGGGGGGGGGGGGGGGGGGCAAGGGGGGATCCAATAACAGCAAAACAGCAAATTGATTTGGCTTAAAACAGATAACAAGGAATTGAAAGGGCATAAAAACAGATAACAGTGAATAAGAATTGTTTGAATCTAATATTTATGTATTGGGATACAGGGAATATTATCCCCATATACATGACATATGTAAAAATTCGTAAGGGAACCCAGTGTCTCGCCTACTTTTGCTATTAGTCGCAGCGGGCTCAACGAAAATGGGGAAAAAAATTATGAAAAATTTAAGCACAGAGTGAATGTAATGTAAACTGGCAGAAAAACTAAGTCCATTTATAAGTAAAATACGGATAAACAGGATTTTTTTTCACAAAATTTTACTTCTGGATACTATCTTATGATTATAAACAAGCTTCTGTCCAAGTTATTAAAATATTTAAAACTTTAACCGACAGAGTGAATGTAATGTTAACTGGCAGAAAAACTAAGTCCATTTATAAGTAAAATACGGATAAACAGGATTTTTTTTCACAAAATTTTACTTCTGGATACTACATTGTATCTTATGATTATAAACAAGCTTCTGTCCAAGTTATTAACATATTTAAAACTTTAACCGACAGAGTGAATGTAATGTTAACTGGCAGAAAAACTAAGTCCATTTATAAGTAAAATACGGAAAAACAGGATTTTTTTTCACAAAATTTTACTTCTGGATACTACATTGTATCTTATGATTATAAACAAGCTTCTGTCCAAGTTATTAAAATATTTAAAACTTTAACCGACAGAGTGAATGTAATGTTAACTGGCAGAAAAACTAAGTCCATTTATAAGTAAAATACGGATAAACAGGATTTTTTTTCACAAAATTTTACTTCTGGATACTACATTGTATCTTATGATTATAAACAAGCTTCTGTCCAAGTTATTAAAATATTTAAACTTTAACCACAGAGTGTCACTGTGAATGTAATGTTAACTGGCAGAAAAATATGTCATTTTCATAAGTAAAATACGGATAAACAAGATTTTTTTTACAAAATGTCCTTCTAGATACTATCTTATGATCATAAACAAGCTTCTGTCCAAGTTTGGTAGAAATCCAGGATAGTTTAAGAAAGTTATTAAAATTTCAAAAACTTTAACCACAGAGTGGATATTTGTGGACACCGCAGCCGTTGGAATGTAGGATCGCTATGTCTCGCTTTCGCGACAAAAGTAGCAGGCTCGACAAAAATCAAATTCGAACAATTCTTAATATTACAAAAAGGAAAACAGGGATACCTGATGAGGATAGGCCTAGGTCCATACGAACTTAACCGAAACACCTTTTATGTAATAAAGAACACAGACTCAGCTCTGTGATTCTTTTTTAAGAATATGCACACTATTCAAATTACAAGCACGCTGTATGAGTTTTTTTCAAATGTTCCCCAATAATTGCTGAAAACAGTATTCCATAGCATAAAATTATCATCATACATTGAGTTAAAGAAAATGAATTTATCACAAAGGATTATAATAAGATATACTGGAATAGTCCTGGACACGACTGATTTTAATATGTTTAAGTGATGGTCTGTGATGTGTACATTATTGGAATGCTTCTAAGAATAAGGGACCACCATATTACCAGTTGTAAGACCCCAATATACAATGATTTTCATTTTCTACTGAAGATTGGCTGTCAAAAAGCTAACATTCCAATTTTCAATAACAGTTAACAGCAAATACATTCTCACAATAACAGATAGCAAAAAAGATAATAGTCCTATAACAGCTAACAAGGAATATTACAATAACAGCTAACAGCAAATACAATTTCAGAATAACAGATAACAAAGAATTAAATTGTAGTTTATTGAATATCGACTTTAAATGAAACTTTGAATGAATGGGTAAAAAGAATATTTATAGAAGTCTTTATTAGTTGCAATTTCTCTAAGAAATTTGCGAATAATGTAAATTTCATATTTTTTCTATTGATTTACTTATGAGTTACCCTAAGTAAATTCTAACATGATCACCTTGAAAGTTTAGGTATAAATCTTGAGAACATGTTGAAGAAATGCAAGTGCTTTCTGCTAGCTCCACTTCCGGTGGTATTATTCCGCTACTTTCATTTTCGAAATTTAAACTGCAATCATAAAATATTCGGAATTACGAGCTCAAACATTAATTTATCCATAACAATTAAGAAATGAATTATTCCAATGAATCCAACTTAATCAAATACAAGTCTCCCAACTAGTTCGAAAAACTTTAAACTATTTTATTACGCGTTTTCATAAAACCGGGAAACTGTTGTCAGGCTGTCTCCTGGAAAAAAGTAAACAATTTTTTATTGTGACCGAGGGAATATTTAGATGTATTTAACAATCTTGCCCCCTCCTTCTTATCCATAATCACCAAATTGAAGTTGTTTGGTTTTTTTTCAAACTAAAGCATATCTCTTAATTTGTTTTCATTTATTGTGTTTACTACTGTTTTTGAATTGAGAAACATAATTTTAGAACAGTGTAGAAAAAATTCATCCAATTCTTCTTCTTCTTCTTCTTCCATATACTGCCCACATTCAACTTTCTGAATATACTGGCAAATTGCGATTTTCCATGCTAACAAATTTGTACGCCAGACGCGCGTTTTGTCTATATAAGACTCATCAGTGGCGTTCGAATTAAATAGTTGGAAAGCCAAAGTTATCATGAAATAGAAGTTCCTTCATAATATAAATTCCAAATTGAAGAAATATTCTTGAATATTATTCCCAATGGCAATGGAACATTACACTGTCAATACACCTTATCATGTTTATTCCAATCCAGATAAGTTCTGAATTTACACAACTTTTAATGGCGTCAAAAAATAGTTGAAGCTATCTGGGGTCCTGTGTAAACATTTGTTGTCTGTCCTTCCTTCCATCAACTTTCCACATTTCACATATGAGTGTCTTGCAAGAAGCAGGGCCTGATTACCCTTCTGAAGCACCTGAGGTTGCTTTGTTTTTTTCAGGGTTCATATTTCTCATTTGTTTTAGTTTTCAGTGTTGACTGTCTATTGCTTGTCATTGCCTTTTGTGCTTTGATTGTCCTTCTACATGTATTTGAACAACGCTCAGGTTGTCTACTCTTCCTTTCTTCTAAAAGACCACAGAACCAAATCTGAACCAAACTTGTTAGCAATGTTCCTGGGAAGATTATGTATAATAGATTAAAAAAAAATACTAAATTAATTTATTTTGAAAGTTTATATACATGTATTGCATGATCAATTTTGCAACAGTGAAAGAAGCAGTCTTTAATACATGGATTTGGTACAAACCCTAAAACTTTTACCAGTATGTCCATACATGTATGTAGAAGTGCAGGTATTATCATCTTTCATCTGCTGATGGGTCTTCTAGTTTATATGGATTGTTCATAGACCAACCAATAGTTGGATATCAGTAAAAAAGTTAATATACATTTGTAGTTGCATAGTATTTTTACAACGTGTACAAACATCACACAGCTAACATCTCACAAAAAAATGGAACTACCTACCTACCTACTCTATTTTTTTAAAGGATTTTATATGTAACCTTAATAGACATATTTTTTTTTGCCTCAAACAGATCATCAATTGTGTTGAAGATGAACTATTTTTTTTTCTAGAATTTGCAATTAAATAAGGTACTGTCCATGGCCCAATCTTATTTTAATACCACATTGATAACTTACCAGAGGCAGTATCATCTCAAGTTCACTTAAATGCTGACAACTGCATCTTACATGTATACTGTCAAATATGAAACAACCAAGATCTCATAACTCAAAATGATCTATACAAATGTGAAAACTGGGCAACAGCATGGGAATGTGTTTTAATGTGACCAAGTGTTAAATCATCAGTGTAAAGAAAACAACTTACTTCTATGAGCATAACAAAACTGTTCTCAAAGAAGTGGAAAACAACCCCTTCCTCAGTCTATATATCTAGCAACCTAAATTAAAATGGACAAACCATAAAAATAATTGTGTAAAAAAACATATATACTGGGTTTTATCCTTGCAAACCCAGCCTTAAGGGTGTAGAACAGCTTTTATTTCACTGGTTAGATCAACACTTGAATACTGTGTCATCATATGGGATCCATACAATCAGCTGTTGATAACATAGAAAAGGCTCAACGTAAAGCGATTAAATTTATTAATGGGGACTATAAATCCAACAGGGTTGCGTCACACAGATGCTGAGTAAACTTGGATAACCTCTATCGCAGGAGAGAAGGGGAAAAAGTCCACAAAACCTGATCAAAGTTTATTGACTTTACATTGATATTCTTTTATTGTTTTCCTTGTTAACATGGTTAATAAAATTTTTGCTGTTATTGTAGAAAGATGGCAGAGAAGTCTGATGGATGTTGTTGCACCAGAAAAAGAAGAATGAGAGTCGCTCCTACAGAGGAGGGTTTATCAGAACTTATAGAAGTCAGACCTCATAGACACATACGAATAAAACATGTCAATCCAAGACCTAGGGAAGAAGTTTTTCAGACAGAATTGAAAGTATACCTTGATAATTTAAAAATTGCATTAACAACTCCAAGAGTTGTAACTGTGCCAAGATTAAATGCTAATAGGAATATTGAATTGTCAAAAGATATGAACAGTAGAAGGTCTGAAACAAATCATCATACTGAACAGTTACCAAACATGACAACACATTCTAATAATAATAGCAATGGTACCTGTATATCAAATGAATTATCTGTGAATAATGTCAATGTAAATGCTGAAGAACTGACACCTGGAAAGAGACCATTAAGTAATAAAGAAACTTCAGATCTCCATAGTGAGTCACGTGCATCAGTTTTATCTCATGGAGAGAGAAGTGTAATGTCTTCTTCAGGTATTCATGTTTCCATGGATACAAACAAACAAAAACTGGAGAAACCATCAACAGCACATAGTGTGATTGCTGAAACTGAGGAACCATTAAGTTCAAGGTCAAGCCATAGTATAGCTATGCATAATGGATTACCACTGTCACTTTATAGCCCTCGTCGTCAAAGTAGTCATAATGTTCATAAAGACAAATCTACTGCTAATATTCCAAAATCCTTTATGTCTCCAAGAAAATCAAATGTTTCAAGAACTCATGAGGAGCATATAAATTATAATGTTGCTAAACCAGTAAAAGACAAAGAATTAGTGATATTTTTCATACATGGAGTTGGTGGGTCATCAGATATATGGAACGCACAGCTCAATTATTTTGAAAAGTTGAACTGTGAAATAATATCTCTTGATTTAATAGGTCATGGTCTTAGTGATGCTCCTGATAAAAAGTCTGCTTATACATTTGATCAGATTCTCATCGACATAACTGAAATCTTTGATAAATTCTGTAAAAGGAGGAATGTAGTTGTTGCACATTCATACGGGTGGGTATCTTCAATAATTGAAAGAAGTTATATATATTCTGTATATTACACATGTTACATGTACATGTATAAAAATAAGGAGATGTGGTATGATTGCAAATAAGACAACTATCTACCAGAGTCAAATAAAGTGGATGTAAGCATTTATACTGTTATAGGAAACAGTATGGCCTTCAACAAAGAGAAAAACCCATACTGTATAGTCAACTTTGAAAGGCCCCAACATGAAAAATGTGAAACAATTAAAACAAGAAAACCAATGGCCTGTAGGTCATGTAGGTTATGATGATAAAGTTTAGTTTGTCAATATTATGGAAACTTAGTTGTAAAATTTAACATGAACAGTACAGCTACCAACAATTTGATCACTCTTGTGAAAAAAATTAATATGAGAGCATCACATAATTTAGAAAACATTGTAAAAATAATGATAAGGTATGATCAGGCAGGGATTCAAACTAAGACTGAGCAAACATGCCCTTGAAATATACATTTGTGTGAGAAGCAAAAAAATCTTCTTCATAAAAAAAAAAAAAAACCCCAAAAAATATCTTCCTTCATTAAGCACTTGAATCCTATCATGTTTCCTAAAATCTCCAGTATTTTTAATCAGGAAATGTCAAAAGAACCATTTGTAATGAAAATTTTTTACTTTTACATCTATAATGCTGAATGAGTTAGTCAATATATCACATGTAGCCTTTATTAATTGAAAGAAGTTATATATATTTTGTAAAAATTTGTAATCAAAACATGAACCAACATTTGATGTATACTTAAGTTATGATAATAAAATTGTTATTCTTTGGCCTGTACAAAATGTTAATAAATTGTTCTTAGATTTTACTAAAACAGTAACAATTGCTGCCTTTGAGATGCCGTATGCATGTTTTAGCAAGGCATATGCCATGTATGCTAGTTTATGTACTCTTAACATAATTAATTCTAACTGACTACATGTACATGATTAGTTATTTGAGTGTTGTTTGGTTGGCTATTTAAGTACTTGAGTACTAACATTTGACAAATGACATTCCTAATGATTTGTCAATGTTTTAGTAATGTTTACAACATTATAGTAATTGCAGTAACCATGGTAACCTGATAACTAAGCTAACATTGCAGATTTCAATGACAGATATATATGAATTTTTTTCTTCTTCATTAAATTGCTTGTACATATATATAGTCAACTGTCAGAAATAATCGTAGTTTCTTGTAAATGTTGATACTTGTTGTACAAAGCTTGTATATATTTTTTTGTTGATACCTATATGATAATGTGCATTTAATTTATTGTAGTTGTGCATTTGCATCAGTCATTGCAAGAGAAAGAAGGAAATGGGTATCCAAGTTAGTTCTTGTAAGTGGTGGAGGGCCAACTCCATTAGCTCCTCAGCCTGGTGTCTTCTCATTGCCTTTATGCCTACTTGCCTGTTGTAGACCCTGCCTAAATAGGGGATTTCAGAGGTAAAAAAACCCAGAGATAAAATAAATTATAACTGCAATATTTCTCCAAGGAAGAATTTGATCATGAATTGATATATACATGTGTAGGCTGATATTCCAAATTGTTTGCAGGTGCCAAAAATAATATGTGGTAAAATCTTACTTTTTGTTAAAAATCACAAATTTTGAGAAAACATCTTTTTATGTCAGGATTTCAACAACAATTTGATATGAGCTAGTGCCAATGAGACAACTCTCCATCCAAGTCACAATGTGTAAAAAGTAAACAATTATAGGTCAAAGTACGTCCTTCAAGACGGAGCCTTGGCTCACACCGAACAGCTCACACATTTGTCAGTTATTGTACATATTCGTTAAATATTGGGACTACATGCATTTCTAAGGAACCCTTAATTGTTTTCAAGAGAACTGTAATGAGGTAGACCAGCTAGTTAATTAGTTTTTCTTTGCAGAGGTGCATTTCATCCAAGGTTCAAGAAATCATCTGACCGAGAGAAAGCATTTGATGTGCCAACCTATGTCCTTAGTTATGTAATGAATGGACAACACTGGCCTGATGGAGATGATTTATACCATAGCTGGATTAATGTTCCAACATTACTGGTATATGGACAACAAGATGGACTGGTAGACAAAGAAGAGGAAGAAGAAATGACAAAGGTTAGCAGCACAAAAATACTTTAGAGCATCCCATACATACTGCAAGATATCAAAATCTTACAAAAAATTCTCTTTCTTTATTTTCAAAGTATCCTAAAAATTTAGGTGATGGGAGACAAATGGCTACAAAATAGCAATTCTAAAAAAAAAAAGAAAGAAAAGTATATGTTTGGTAAAAATTATGAGACAGCAAACTAACACACACATGTTCATCAAAACTATCGAAACATCTTTTTTCCATGTTGAAAATTTCAATAAATAATAATGATTTTTTTTTCAATTTTATTTCAGACAATTTACGACTCTCACTTAGAGGTTGTAGAAGATGCAGGACATATGGTTATGATGGAAGCTCCTGGCAAGTTTAACCAGCTTCTATATAACTTCATCACAGATCAGCCACTATCGACCTCAGCTATAGAACCTGATACACACAGAATAGATACAGATGATGATAGACACATGGCTAGAAGTCAAGTCTCACTACATTCTATACGATCATCTAAATCTATGCCTCATGGATTATTATCAAGTTCTCTTAATTTATAATATTTTTTATTATTTACATTTCTTACTTTTATATCAAGTTTTACAGTGAGGAGGATGACACAGGGATGCTCATTTCCCCAAACCTGGTTTTTTTGTAATTATTTCCCACTTCCCACTTTTTCCCCAGATTCTACTTATTTTCAACTATATCCCACATCCCCACCTTTTTTACCCCTATATCCCACATCTCTACTTATTTTTACCTCCTATTTCCCACATCCCACTTATTTTTATGCCCCACCTAGGGGCATTATGTTTTTCTGTCTGTGCATCCGTCCGTCTGTCCCGCTTCAGGTTAAAGTTTTTGGTCAAGGTAGTTTTTGATGAAGTTGAAGTCCAATCAACTTGAAACTCTGTACACATGTTCTCTATGATATGATCTTTCTAATTTTAATGCCAAATTAGAGTTTTGACCCCAATTTCACAGTCCACTGAACAAAGAAAATGATAGTGCGAGTTGGGCAACCGTCTTATGGACACATTCTTGTTACTCCCTATATCCCACATTCCTATTTTTTTTATGCCCCCGCCGTAGCGGAGGGGGCATTAAGTTTTACCCTTGTCCGTCTATACGTACGTACGTACGTACGTACCTACGTCCGTCCGTACGTCCCGAAATTGGTTTCCGTTCTCTAACTTAAGTTTGCCTCAACCAATTGTTATGAAACTTATACACAATGCTCATTACCACAAAACACAGATCAAGTTTGAATTTTGGTGGCGTCACTTTAACCGATCTAGAGTTATGCCCCTTTATAAAAGGAAAAATTGGAAAATTTTTAGTTTCCGTTCTCTAACTTAAGATTGCCTCAACCAAATGTTATGAAACTGATTCACAATGCTTATTACCACAAAACACAGATCAAGTTTGAATTTTGGTGGCATCACTTTAACTGTTCTAGAGTTATGTCTCTTTATAAATAGAAAAATTGCAAAATATTTATTTTCTTCTAAATATCAAGTTTATAATATATTTTAAAATTGGAGTTATCTTCCTTTGACCATGATTATAGTTGAATCAACTACAAACAATGCTTTATACAATGCAATGTTTAATTTTGACTTCCACTGATAAAACACAGATCAAGTTGAATTTGGGTAGTGTCACTTTAACCATTATTGAGTTATGCCCCTTTATAAATTGAAAGATTGCAAAATTTTTAGTTTCCATTCTGTAACTGAAGTTATCCCCAGCCAAACATTATGAAACCTATACACAATATTCATTACCACAAAATTCAGTTAAGATCAAGTACAATTTTTTTGTTTCCGTTCTCTAACTTGAGTTTGCCTCAACCAAATGTTATGAAACTTATACACAATGCTTATTACTACATAATACAGATTAAGTACGAAATTAAGTGGCAACACTTTTACCATTCTTGAGTTATGTCCCTTTATAAACATAAAAATTGCTGAATTTTTTAGTTTGTCTCAACTAAATGTTGTAAAACTTATACACAACCGTTCTAGAGTTATGCATGTTTACAAATAGAAAAATTGCTGAATTTTTAGTTTCTTTTCTCTACTTAAGTTAGCCTCAACCAAATGTTATGAGACTTACACACAATGCTTATTACCACAAAACTCAGATCAAGTTCAAATTTGGGTAGCGTCACTTTTAATGTTCTTCAGTTATGTCCCTTTATAACTATATGATATGCAAGCGGGGGCATCATCTGTGTCCACGTGTGGACACTATCCACATTTATTACCTCCTATATCCCACATTTCCACATATTTTATCCCCTTTATCCCACATCCCAAAATCATGTCATCCATATCTACAGGTTTTTTAGTCGTATCATGACATAAATGAAGAAGTTTGATTGAGTAAAGCTGCTGTTAATTTTTTTTTAATGGTTGTAATTATATCACAATGTTAATTTTAGTCTACAGACTACCTTGCAAGATTTATATAGTGTGATTCTCTACAATAATAACACTTCAAAATCACCCCTCTTTGATTAGTACTACAAGAGTTGTAATTCTTGGAAGTACTCTATCTCAGTCAATAGAATTATGTATTGCCTTTTTTCAATTAATTTCTGTGGCTCAGGAAAAAATATTTTTAAAAAGTATTGAGAAATTGCACAAAAATTCTGAGAGTCAGGACTTAGAAATGATTTTTGAAAAATGAAATAGGTAAAATGTTTTAAAAATTATGTTTATGTTCAAAAGGGAGATAATTTGTATAAAACTTTTGGAATGAAACATACAATGCACTTTATTATTGAGAGCCCTTTTAAAATTTTTGAATGAAGATTAATGATATGACCCGTATTCCTATCAGAGTTAATAGCTACATGTAGTTCACAAATAGGTTTGTGGAAATACATTTAACTACCACTAATCTAAATATGTTTTTGAATTAAAATAAACCTGAATAAAATGTAATCTTCATTTTATCATTCAATGTGAAATTTGTAAAACAAGGGTAGTCTCTTTTACCCATTTCATTTTGAAGTGCCTTTCAAAAAGATTTTCTTATACTAAATTTAAATATATACCTTAATTATTCTTTTTAATAATAATTAGAAATAAATTTTTAAACATTTATAAAGGGAGTGTATACCCAGATAAATGATAGAGAGTTAAATGCTTTTTCATCAGAAGCAAACCATGAAAGATTTCATGATATGTAACATTATTTTAAATGCTTAAAAGAGTAGAAAAATTTTTATTACTCCGTCCGGAAAGATCATACATTTTTGTCCTCAACAGATATAATGCTGCTGTATTTTTTAAACGACGTTCCTCATCCGTCATTGTTATAATGAATGTTTATGACATCATTACAGGGCACAATAACCAGTTAATGTCCTGGGCAGGAATATGACTAGGGCAAATCTGTGGTTATTGCATATGCAAAACCCAATGTTTTCGTAACAAATATGTGATAAATCATCCTATTGGCTATGGGTTTTAAAGTATATGGTTTACTAACAATAACAAGGCACAACATTTGTTTGATTGTTGTTGATCTTTGTTACCTTTGGTTATACATGTTCCTTGCTAGTCAAAACTGGATGATTTGTTATATTGTTGTATGTTATCAAGTGTTATATAAATGCAATGTTATGAAAGTTTTATTATATATTGAAAGCCAGTTTTTCTGGATTTTCTGGTTGTATTAATATTCAGTCAAATGATAAATTGATAAATTCTTTGAATACTATTTTATTCTAATTCTAACCCTATTTATGCTGTCCCTGACTGGTTTGATTTTTTTTTTTAATTCATGTAGTTAAATGTAAAAGAAAGGATATGGCATACCAATTCATGACACAAAATCACTCTACATGCGCATGAAGAAAAAAAAAAGCATAAGCAAAGGAACAGAGCTCTTCTTACTGTTCTTTATCTCAGTCACATTGAATCAAATACTCTCACCTCACTGTTAGAACAAGACAGACCCTAGCCAGTCTCAATTTGCCATGAATAAGATGACAATGTCTACTAGAAAAAACACAATAATTTTGCAGATCCTTTAAAAAGAATGCCAACATTTTGTAAAAAAATCAGTAGAGAAACAAATTCCACTACCATATCTTGTGTGATATGATGTATCTCAACTCTGGACACATTTTAAATATCTAAAGCCTTCTATTTAAAAATTGATTGCCTGAAGTTGAGAAATATAGTATCACACAAAATGCAGTGGTAGAAATGTATATACCTGTATATGTGGGCCCTGCTGATCATCCTAACAAATACATGTATATGTATATTATTATTTACATGTATTTAATAACGCTTAATGATCATTGTTATATGTACAGTCAGTAGTTATGTACTCCACATGTTTATGTATCCATCTGATTTCAGTAGTTATTTTTATGCCCATCCGTACGTCCATACATATGTCCCAAAATTGGTTTCCGTTCTCTAACTTTAGTTTGCCACAACCAAATGTTATGAGACTTACACAGAATACTTATTACCACAAAACAAATATCAAGTTCGAATTTGGGTGACGTCACTTTTACTGTTCTCAAGTTATGCCCCTTTATAATGTTATATGCAAGCGGGGGCATCATCTGTGTCCCACGGACACATTCTCCATTTATTTTGTTTCTACGTTTTCTATCTGTTTACTGTCTAATAATGACATATGTTAGCTTTAAGGAAATTTTCATCCCTTATAACTCGGGGGAAATGAAAACTCCTGTGGAAATTCCTTCTGTCCATTTGTCCTTCCATATGTGCACCCTACATTATTTAATTTTAGATTTAATGGTATAAAATTTATAGGTTTCTATTAACCAAAAAACAATTTCTCTGTTGTAAAATATAGGCTAATTGATTCACAAATGAGTTGGGAAATAATTTTAAGAAATTGTGTTTAAAACTAATATTGCTTTTATTGCTTGTAGTTTAAAAGTGTTATTTACCTAGCATGCCTAGTGCCTTATATTGTTATTGTGATGTTTTTTTAAAACTTTGATACCAAAACTCAGCAGATTTTATAATTAAGAAAGATATTTATTCTATAATTTATAGAATAATATTTAGATTGTGTAATTATATCATATCCATCTCCATGACAACACTTTTTGTAGCCATGGTATTTTAAGTGATAGAAAATTGTAAGATGTGATCGTCATTTATAAGCAAAAGTCCAGTATCTGGTGTAATGGACAAGATTTATAAAAATAATATGCAATTCTTTTATATTGACATTCTAATGTATAGTTAAATTATCAGCAATTGTTGGTTCACATGGTAAATTTTCTTAATATTTATTTAAGACCATTTACCATTCAAAACAGCTGTAGAAATTTTATGTGAAGGATGATGACCATCTTGATTCTCATAAGTTATGACACTAGCCTGTCAACACTTAGGTTGTGAATTCAAATCCCACATGTAGCAGATGTGTTCAGCTCCATTCTTAATTGACGAGGATTGTCAGTTTTCCTACGGATAGTCGGGGATTTACTCCAATTGTGCTGAAAGTGGTGTAAAACACCAATGAATAAATCAATTAATTATAGTTATGAATAAAGATCACATTCAATATTGTATGTATTCATCATCTATGACGTTTAAACAAAGCACCCACCTAGAGTTTGTGTTGTCCACCTAGCCCCCATGTCTTTCAACACACCAAACATTCCTTCCGTTGTTTAGATATATTATTATGTTGATAGCGACATTTAAATTTGTACACCAAATTGTTTATTTTTGATAATGTCTTTGTACACCCTTTAAAGTTTGTTAATTGTTGAATATCAATAAATTTTATTGTAAAACAGCATTGGATTTCTTCTTATTTATAATGACAGCTCAATCTGTCTTGAGATATCTTTCAGTTGTGCAAAATGCTTTTAAGAAGTATGCTTTTTTAAGCCACTATTATTCACAATTCATATACATTTTTACAGAAATATCATTACAAATTAAATGTACAATGTATCTACAGATTTTGAAGATTGATGATTTATTAAATGGCATACATGTATTGTGAAGAATATTGTCTTATTGAAGTACCAAACAGTATAATAAACAGCTGTGCCATGAGCACATGATACGCCCGTCGTCTTGTGTGTGAATTTTTATACAATAAGCATAAATAGTTTCTGACATACGGCGTGACATGCGAAAACCCCCTTTTTTTTTACAAAAAACTCAATATCTCTAAAATAAAATTTTGAATCAAAACCAAAAAGTATAAATTAAGAAGTGTGTAAAATTTTAAGCAATAATCATAAATCGTTTTTGAGATACAGCGCGACATGTGAAAACCCCCCTTTTAAAAAAAAAAATCAATATCTCAAAAATAAAATTTTGAATCAAAACCAAAAAGTATACAGATCTTTAGATTAATATAACTAAGATGTGTGTAAAATTTTAAGCAATAATAATTTGTGAAAAAAAACACACACCTGTTTTAGTTACTAAGTCCCGTAACTCAAAAAGTTTTAATCTTATTTTCACCAAAAAGTATACAGATCGTTTGACCATCATAAGAAACAACTATGTTATGTTTCATGAAATTTGGATAAGTCATTCTCAAGTTACGGTGCGACATGTTTACGCCAGACAGACGGACAGACAGACGGACACCGGACATTTGTATACCATAATACATCCCGTTTATTAGTTGTAATTGGCTTTGAACTAGCTTTCAGTAAATGCAAGTACTCTTATTGCGGTGTTTTGTGTCTATTGTTTTAATGTTAAATATTTTTGTGCCTCATACCCATCTTTTAAGTTGAGCCCATTGCAACTGATTTTGTTCTCATGTTTTGCTGTTTAACACCACTGTCTTAGGATATGAGAGGGGGGAGTGCTCACAAACATGTTTAACCCTGCCACATTCTTTATGTGCCTGTCCCAAGTCAGGAGCCTGTAATTTAGTGGGTGTCATTGGTTCATGTCTGTCATATTTGTTTTTCGTAAATGGTTTTGTTATAAATTAGGCTGTTAGTTTTCTCAATGGAATTGCTTCACATTTTTCATGTCAGGGCCTTTTATAGCCAACTTTATGGTATGGGTTGTTCTCATTTGAACTTTGGTGGCTAGTTGTCTCATTGGCAATCCTACCACATCTCCTTATTTTCATAATTAACATAAATGTCAGGACAAAAATCAAACCTCCTTGGATGGGTTAAAAATATATGTTTGATTTCTTTTTAAGTTTTAAGATATTTTCACCTAAAATTTAAGAATACTAGATGTTATTAACTATTTTTATTTGTAACTATAGTTTCAGAAATTGACAAATATGGAAACTTTTGAAACATGAGCAAAACTATTGAAGTCAGTATTATAAATAATACAAAAATAAAGTTATATCCTAATAGTTCTGTTAATGGTCCTATCATGACAGAAAATGTCAATTTTCCCATTACTTCTAGAGTTGCTAGCACTGTATAATGTGTGGACTGAACTGTAGGTGGTGCCCTCTGGGAACACTGCATCATCAAAGTAAATGTTGCTGTGGTAACAGTTCCACTGATAAACAACATGGCTGACATAGCAAATACAGACAGCACTGAAATAAAATTTATGACAAAAAATGTAATAATCTAGTGCATAATAATAAGCCACTAACAACAAAACAATAACCAGTCAAATTTAACATTGCTGCACAATATGGTTATTTGTCCATGTTGAATGTGTATATGTATGATAACCAATAGATGTATATGAACATGTGCTGTTTGGTTACTGTTTCATTTTTATACGACCGTATATTGGTATGACGTTGGCGTTGTCGTCGTTATTGTCGTCCGAAGACACATTGGTTTTCGCACAATAACTTTAGTTTAAGTGCATGGATCTCTATGAAATTTTACCATAAGGTTCAATACCACAAAAGGAAGGTTGGGATTGATTTTGGGGTTATGGTACCAACAGTTAAGGAATAAGGGGCCAAAAATAAGCATTTTTGTAACTTCCAGACAATAACTTGTGTGTTAGTGTATGGATCTCTCTGACATTGTACCACAAGGTTCCATATCACAAAGGGAATGCTGGGATTGATTTTGGGGGTAATTGCCTCAAAATTTGAGGAATTATGGGCCAAAAAAGGGGCAAAAACAAGCATTTTTCTAGTTTCATGACAATAACTTGTGTGTAAGTGTATGGATCTTTCTGAAATTGTACTACAAGGTTCCATATCACAAAGGGAAAGCTAGAATTGAGTTTGGGGGTAATTGCCCTAAACGTTTTGGAATTTGGGGCCAAAAATAAGCATTTTTACAGTTACCAGACAATAACTTGTGTTCAAGTGTATGGATCTCTCTGAAATTGTACTGCAAGGTACCATACCACAAAGGGAAGGCTGGGATTGAGTTTGGGGGTGATGAATCATAAGGGGGTTCAAAAAATTGGAGGGGGGGGTTCCTTTTTTTTTTCTTTAAAATTTTCCATTTTAAGTTGGTTATTTTTGATTTATATATAAAAGCAAATAATAATGATATGGTTTGATTTCATCAAAAATTGAAATATTGGGGTTCTTTGATATGCTGAATCTAACCGTGTTTTTCGATTCTTAATTTTTGGTCCCGTTTTCAAATTGGTCTACATTAAGGTCCAAAGGGTCCAAAATTAAACTTAGTTTGATTTTAACAAAAATTGAATTCTTGGGGTTCTTTGATATGCTGAATCTAACCGTGTATGTATTTAGATTTTGGATATTGGACCATAATAGGTAAATTAAATTTTTTAAGTTCTTAGACCACATTTATTCTGTGTCAGAAACCTATGCTGTGTCAAATATTTAATCACAATCCAAATTCAGAGCTGTATCAAGCTTGAATGTTGTGTCCATACTTGCCCCAACTGTTCAGGGTTCGACCTCTGCGGTCGTATCAAGATGCACCCAGCGGAGCATTTTATTCTAACTTGCATCTTTTTTCCAGGGGTGGGGAGATTAAAGCCCTTTTGAGTTTTTAACAGTTAGATACACATAACTCTTGATGAAGAACATAAAAGTTGTCAATAATCGAAAGGGTGAAGAACAAAACATTGCATTTAAACATAATCACCAACGTGATATTTCAAGATGTAGTGGAGTGGATAAACAGAAATGTTATACCATAATAATTACTTTACATATAATGTTTCATAAGAATACATACTTTTCATTGGCTGACAACAATCTCGAGGTATTCCAAAATTACATTTTATCTCTCAATGAAATGCAACATTCATGACCACGGTTTCCTTGACAACATCACTTACCCAAGATGTGAAATAGCCCATAGGAATGCATAGGAAAACAAACAAAAAACTTGATATTATGTTGTAAAAGCATAGATCTTGCTCAACTTTTTGGTATGAAATGCAGAATGCTATAAACGCTTTTACACCCAGTTTAAATTTTCAAAAAGAAGCATTAAATCCACCATTGATGGGCATATCAAAATAATCATCTATTGTTTTAGGAAAGCTGAGAACTTACAAGAAGAGAATGAGCTAATGTCTTCTGACCATGTCCATACTACAAGTAACTGTAGAGAAAGTGGGATCACTCTCAGAATACAAGTTAACTTCAGTGTCTTTGCTGTAGTGTATCTAAAATGGACAGGAAAAAAGATTATGACTATTCACAATGTTTGTTTATTTTATTTCACCTGTGTATGCCAATACAGTGAAATATTTTTTCATTGTGGTCAATTAATTATTTGAGCACCAATCTTATTAATCATTTAAATCATCAATATTTGCTGAGTAAATTGCAGACATCATATTTGTTTAAGTGACTTTTAAAAACAGAAGATATTAACCAAATCTATGTACTAAGACCACTCTGGTATTGAGGGTCAGAATGGTCACTAATACTGTATGGTAATTAATGGCTTCATGAAGTTTTCATTATAATTTCACTAAGGTCACTTTAGGTGTAAGGTTGAGTTCATTGTCCACAGACCATTCAGTGATTCATGAAATAGTTAGAAGTATTTGTTCAGTTAATCTGCTTTCATATTTTTTTTTTATTTTTTTTTTATTTGTTATGATTATGTCACTTGAGCATCTTTTTCCTTTTTATTTCTATTTTAATTTCATTTTTTTATTGATATTTCATAAAAAAAAAACAAAACAAAAAAAAAATCTACTGACATATATTTTGTGTACCGGTACATGTAACAGATGTATGAATGATTTGAACGTTGTAACATTGTATTCAATAATGTAAAGGTCTTAGATAATTTACAAGTAGTGAAGGGTTATGATAATGTCTTAGGGATAGAAAAGAAACATTTACTTATGATGCCTTTTCACTGGTTATTGTTCAACAGATTTTAGCAGTAATGGCAGCAACTGTCACCATGGTCAATGGAGCAAAGACTGCTTTCTGGTAGACACAAGATCAATTTATGGTTTCTTGTTGCACCATTGTTATTTTCTCACTTATTGAGCAATGTGGCTTACAAAACATTTTGAAAAAATTAGTGTGCAAAATAACTTACAAACTTACCCAAGATGAGAAATTGCCCATCCCCCTAATACAGATCCAAAGATAGATACACCTTGACCCACCATTCCGGTCCAGAACCCTACCCAAGAAGCAGGAATCTTCTTGTCAATCAGAAACAATGGTACCATATTCAATGCTCCTTGTTCCCCTAAAAAAGAGTGATTAGTTCTATAAATATCGATATACATTATATACTCTATGTCTTTCTCTTGTTGCAAGATAATTGACTTATTTAATATTTATAACTCCATGTGGTGAACCAACGCCGTTGTGTTTCCTTTCGATAGAGTCTCCTGAAGTGGATACCTAGTTATGCAGGGTTGTTAATTAATGCAAACTACTGCAAAACTTAAAATACCAATATATGACACCACTTCATAGAGTCTGCAATTTTATTAAACTTGGTCTACATGTTTCGCCTGCCAGGCAGACGTCCTCAGGACAATTTACTTACAGAAATTAAGAACTGAAGTACAAAGCTTGGTACATTAAGTTTTAACGTCACAATGTGTGTTACTATCAGTGATAGAAATTTGATATTTGATTCTTTAATTCCTGAAAAGTGAGAAGTTTTACCTTCAGTGTACAGGCTAGGCCTTAATGAAATTAGCAAGAAAAATGCAACAATAGTACTATACCTGTAAAATATGGTGACTTCCAAAGTGCCATGAGATAGAAGCATGTCTTTAATAAGGAAATCCCAAACTTCTTTTTTAAAGTCACTTTTTTTTTATCTCCTGTGGATTTATTGAATGATTGGCTACTAACTTTCATGCTTTTATTGGATAGCAGGGAAACATGAATTTAAATAGTTGACAAAATATAAATTTTTAGTTACTTTGACAGGACTACAGTATAAGTTGCCCTCAAAATATTGCTAATGTTTCTCCAACCCAGAGAGATGTGATACCAGCAAAAAGGAACAAAACTACAGTTCTCTCAATTTTTTCAATATTTTGGATTTTATTGTTATCTTATAAACTAATTGTCAAATGTGCAGATCTGTGAAATTTCACATTTTGAATTAATCCAGTAAAGACGCATAAAAAAGTATGAAATTTTTTATAGAAAAAAGATTTTTCTTTTGCAAAAGGATTAAAATTGAGGTATTGAAAGTAAATTAATTAGCCAAGAAATTAAGAAATGACATGTACATGAGATTACAATGTGCAGTATAATTGGTGACTTATAATCAATCAAAACTCAAATTACCTCTTATGCACCACCTTCCTATGACTGACTCTGTATTTCAATATGCATCATAGGCATTGCATATTAATTTGATTGAAAGATGTGTGGTATGCAATGAGAATTAAGGTAAAAATGTCATAAAACTGCCGAAAGACATCCAGTGAGAAATTTAATAACATTGAAAAACAATTCACCAAAGTTTCATGCTAATTGGTTAAAGTGTTTTTGAGTTAAT
This sequence comes from Mytilus californianus, assembly GCF_021869535.1. Classification (NCBI taxonomy): domain Eukaryota; kingdom Metazoa; phylum Mollusca; class Bivalvia; order Mytilida; family Mytilidae; genus Mytilus; species Mytilus californianus. The sequence goes on along the minus strand of NW_026262679.1, from coordinate 19,817,008 downwards.
GTCCGACATGTTGACGACGGACGAACGGACGGACAGACGGACAACGGTATGCCATAATACATCTCGTAAACGAGCGTATAATAAAATTACACTAGTATGAAAACTTACCAAGTTTATATATAATTACAAACATCATAATCCATAATGTACCAGGAGTGTTATAAATTTGCTGAAATGTTGATTTTATACCAGGCAGTAATTTTCTTTCCATGGAACCATGTTCTTTTTCCCCTTCATCCATTTCTGATTTTAATTGTTGTGGTGGATGGACAAAAATTTGAACAAATATTAAAGAAAATACATAAACTAATGCTAAACATATAAACAGTACGGTCCATTCCACATAGTCACTAAGCCATGACAACACTCCTCCTCCAAAAATAGCTCCAAATTTATATCCTACAACCTGAGCTATGTTTCCATAGGCTAACTCGGAGGAAGTTAAAACTTGAATAGCTATTCCATCAACTGCTATGTCCTGTGTTGAAGTAATCAGATTGAACAAAAACATGACAACACCAAGTTCTACAATATGATCTGGTGATGTGAATGAGCCTAGGAAACATGTAAAAATAAGGCCAACCATACTCCAAGTCAGCCATAACTTCTTGGTACCATAGGTGTCAACAAACGGAGCCCACAATGCTTTACACATCCATGGAATCAATAGAAGTTTAAACATACTGATATCTGTAAGTGACATGCCATGTGTTCTGAAGTAGATTGGTAAAAACCGTGACTGTAATCCATACGGTAATCCTTGTATGAAATATAGGAAAGCAAGAAACAATAAACTCTTCATGTTGTCAAGATTTTTGTATCGTCCACAGATCTATAACATGTATAACATGGCAAAGTTTTATAATAAGAAATTACAAATACTCCTATCGTTGTTTTTCAGTCATCTGTGCAGACCTAAAACAAAAATTACAGTAAGTGTCTTAAATTCTTGTGAATTTTAGAGTTTTACCCAGGAATCTTGAGTATTCTATTTAAGGTAATGATTAAAATGACCTTTATGTCCACTACTTCCATATAAATTAGCTTCTTTTCTTGAATGATTATCATGTTAGAAATTGATCGATCTGTTCAGGACACATATATTTTTCTATGAAATTTATTTCACTTTTCTATACCACCAAAAACATTTAAGGGGATCAGATATATTCAGGGGAGATAACAGATAATGCAATAATGAATGTGACCATGTACCATTGAAATCTGTTTTATTTTTACTTCTTAATATTGAAATCTAATCACAGGAATAAATTATTTAAAAAAAAAAACATTGTGTAAAATGGCTCATCGAATGAGTTACAGTAGTATAGAAATGTTACTTTGTTTTCAATAGAAAAAAATGGCAAATATTTGTATCTAAATTGTCAGGGTAATTGCTTACATTTGCATTAATTTGATTTAAAATTTTGTGGGAGATTTCAATTAACTTTTCATATCTTAAATTAGTCAGTGGATTTCCTATATAACATGTATAATATGCAGTGATAAACAGAGGCAAATATACATCCAATTCTGCGTAATGCATGAAAATATGTGATGAGATATGCATTTGTTTTTTTTTTATTTACTTCTAATTCTGAACCATTAATAAATTTCAGAAAGACATCCAGATGCATTGATGACATAACATAATAGAATTTTAAACATTTATGTACATATAATAAATTAAAATTATAAATAATATGTAAAAATGCTGTAAATTGGTTTATTTTTCCCAATGCTTTAATTAAGAGAAACCTGTTAAGTTTTTTGTTGTTTTAGATTATGATCTCCCATATTATCAAATTTTGTTATTTGCCAAATTAGCAATTATATAAACCCCTGGCAAAAAAATATTTTCACTTGGGAAAAACTATTCATTGCTATTGACACAAATTTTATCTTAATGTTTATATCAAATGGATATCAAGGGGCATTTTTATCTTTAGAAGCTAACCAAACTTCAAAAAGTTGGCCAAAGGACTTTAACATGTACTTGAAGGAGTACTGTAATAATACTGTTAGCTTGCATAGGTTTGTTTACATTTAACAGGATACACAAAGTTTTAACCATGGGAGATAACTCAAATTTTATTGAGTGGGAAATTTAAATTAAAAAAAAATGTAACAATTTTATATTCATGTAAATTAACCTTATAAAGTTTCATATTCAGACAGGAGACATAACAGTGTGGACAAGAAAAATAATTATGTGACTAAAATCAAAACAAAAAAGTTACTTTTTATGTGAGACTACAGACTAAAAAGTTTGGGAGGCAATGAGATGGAATTGTTACTCTCTTCACACAAAACATTTTGACCATAAATTATATGGAAATGTTTATGATTATGACTTATGAATATTTATAATTGTGAGATTGTTGGTGAAAATAGTTATCAAAGGTACCAGGATTATAATTAAATACGCCAGACGCGCGTTTCGTCTACATAAGACTCATCAGTGACGCTCAGATCAAAATAGTTATAAAGCCAAACAAGTACAAAGTTGAAGAGCATTGAGGACCCAAAATTCCAAAAAGTTGTGCCAAATACGGCTAAGGTAATCTATTCCTGGGATAAGAAAATCCTTAGTTTTCCGAAAAATTCAAAGTTTTGTAACATGAAATTTATAAAAATGACCATATAATTGATATTCATATCAACACCGAAGTGCTGACTACAAATATCCTATAGTGTTTTTTCCATGGAAGTATCTTCAAAGTTCTCTCACTCAAGCATACTATATATTTCATAGAGACAAAACCTCAATGTGTGGTTTTAGATGGTTGTAGTGAGTGAATACAGATATAAGATATAATATAAGATTTTTAAGCAAAAATAAGCCAAGTTACTCAACTGAGAGGTGTCAATCATAGTATCCAAATTGTTTTAGAAAAATATTATACTATATATAAGAGATTTTTTTTTTAATTTAATCTTGTATGTTCCTGAGATAAAAACTTATAAACAAAAAGGAGAAGGTGGCATAATGGCTTTATTTGGCTTTAAAATTGAAGTACAAAATCATATGATTTTTGCATGAAAAAAATTGATAGGTTTGTGTAAATGTAAACTGTAAGGTCTTTCAAATAGAATGAACATTCATTTAGAAATTAAAAAAAATCTTCGAAAAAACTGCACAATTTTGACTTATTTATCAGTGGCAAATCTTGAACCCATGCAAGTACCAGATAAATATATTTACTTGAGAGTTTTTGTTCATATGGACAAACAGTGGTAAATTAATTAGTAGGTGCTTTCTATTGGTAGATCCAAAAAATTGACCAAAATCTATTTTTCTTCATCAAAGCCTGTAGAAAACATGTTTTTTTTATGACTTATAACATCATAACTGCATTTTGTGTGTCATGTGCATCCTTTGTTACTTATTTTTAGGTTTGTATTACCTCAACTTGACAATACACAAATAGTGAATGTAAATCTTAAATTAAAAGTTCAAAGGAGAAGGCCCAAGACCACAGTTATTTGGAAGTGCATTTCTTTTAGACAATAAATGAAAATTAAAAAAATCCCACCTGCACTTTCTCAATAGTATTTTTAGTGTGGTGTACTACTTTTGGGACAAATTATATCAAAATTATAGAAAACTTCATCAGCTCTAACACAAAATATGGACAATTTATGTTAAGGGGGTCTTGAATTCTTTTGACAGCTTCAGACATACTAATTTTTAACCTTTTTCAGCTGGACCAAATCACTATTTTACTTTAAAATTTATTAGTGTAATTTCATCCCCCTACTTGCTATTTGAGGCAAAAACATGAAGACATAAATTTGGAAGGGGTATGAAAAAAATTGCGACTAATACACTGTTCACAATAGGGACTATATTTGTAGACAACGAAAATCAAAAGACGATAACTGTGTTCTCGGACTAGAAGGTATGATGAGGTCTCTTTTTTGGCACCTTGAATTAGGAAATCAAAAAGTATCATAAATCTACAAATTAACATCCTTCAGGTGTTCATAAGTCTGTCAGACAACAATATTTATAATTTTGAATTTTTTCTTGCATATTTGCATTAACAGAGGTTCAAACTTCTTAAAATTAGTGACAAAATAGCCTATAACTTTGAGATCTTGCAATGAATATTTTGATATGAGCAACAGGTTTACCCAAAAACATATTTTGCTACAGATGTTAATGTGGGTAAAATACCTTTTTGGGTAAGGCTGTTGCCCACATCTATTTTGTCCCAAAACTATGTTTAAAATCATCAGTTTAAGTCAAATACATGTTTGTCAATTTCAAAATGTTTATGTCATCAAGTAACACAAGTGACTTTCTGCACTAAAGTATCCAGATTATATTACTTTTTATTTATCAATAAAACTAACATAATTTTGAAAGGCTTGAGTAATCTTACTATGTTTGCAGTTACAGGTGCCAAATAATCATACCTCCTCCTTTCATAGAAAAATAAGTCCACACCCTCTACTTATGATATTAAATGAAAAGATGACATTTGTGAAATATAATGGACACGTCATAAGCCACTATATATGTTCCATAACACAGTAATTACAAAAGTGAAAGTTATCTACATGTACATGTATTGGTATACATCACTTCAAATCACCATTCCTCATAATTTGGTCAAGTTTGAAGTAGAACAATCAGAGCATACTTGAATAAGGTGTTTTCTTGTAAAAAAATAGCTTATTTTTCTAAGATTGAAGTCCTGAAACACTGAAACAATTAAAAAATTAAGTATGCAGGTATGGATACCTTATACCTGCATACTTAATAATTTTGTAACGTTTATGTTGGTGCTTTTTATAGCTGAATATACGGTATGGATCTTGCTTATTGTTGAAGGCCATATAGTGTCCTATAATTGCTTAAATCCACATCATTTTGGACTCTGTTGGATAGTTGTCTAATTGGCAATCATACTACATCTCCTTATTTTACATTGAGTTACTGGGTGACATATTCATGCTGGACGGACAACAGTATACCATAAAAGTTTGTTATTGCAAGGGAATCACAAAAAGAAATCAATAGAATTTTTAGCTAACTGTAATTTTATTTTCTGTATCTTGAGCTTAATATAATGCACATCAATATTTGTACAACAAATAAAAAATACAACAACAAAAAATTATTCACAACAAAACAACAATATAATAAGCAGTAATAAAAACTAATTTTAAACTACATAACAAAGTAACTTTTCTCCTTGTTAGTTGTTTTTTTATAGCTGCCATTTACTAACTTGTAATCATATAAAGAACATTAAAACTGCATTTGTAGGAAAAACAGCGACAGTGGTTAAACATAGCAGAATCCAAATAATTAAAAATATTTTTTTCTGGTTGTTTAACAGAATTTATATTACCCACTAAATATTATTAACTTTCTATCAAATATTTTCACACTTTATGAGTTTATCACTAACTACAGGTAAAATATTTTGGAAAAACTTCCATATGGCACCACCTCACCCTACAAAATAAGTACTATAACACCATAAAATTTATCAAGGAAGGTGCCATTTGGAATTCTTTCCAATTTGTTTAAGCTGAAATGAAAGGACATAAAACAAAAAAACAAAAAATATGTGGATCCATAACTATTTATTTAATTTTTACAGATATGTAATTAAAGAATTCATTGAAAGGCATTTTTTATTTAGAAAAGGAGCACTTTTATCATTTGAAAATCATCAAAAAATAACAAATAATCACAGAATATGAGACAACTTAACATGGAATGCTGTTCCTCCTCTGTAGTACATGATAATATTGTGCATGATAAAACACCTTTGAGTTTCAATTATAATTAGACAAAAAACATTAATTATATTTCACAAACTTCAACTGAAACTTTATTATATAATCGTACAATTGTATTTGGATCCAATTTTGATGTTTATTATATATTCTGCCATGATTATACAGAAGCTGCATATTAATGACTTGTCAGATTTAAAATCTGTGAAAGTGAATATTTTGAAAACTTGAAATACAATGTACAATAAATTTAGCTAACTTTATCATACACTCCAATTGGGGGACTGATCCACTGAAAAATGAAATTGTGTTGGTAAAAACATCCCAATAATATCTAATTCATATAGCCAAAAACGAAAAAAAAAAAATGCCATTAAACAACTAAAATATTCCTTACGAAGAAAAATATAGTTATATCAGATGTGATGTAACTGTACAGCCAATCTTTTGCAAGCTTTGGTACATATAACAACTAAAAACAAGAATGTGTCCATAGTACACGGATGCCCCACTCGCACTATCATTTTCTATGTTCAGTGGAACGTGAAATTGGGGTCATAACTCTAATTTGGCATTAAAATTAGAAAGATCACATCATTGGAAACATGTGTACTAAGTTTCAAGTTGATTGGACTTCAACTTCATCAAAAAACTACCTTGACCAAAAACTTTAACCTGAAGCGGGACAGACGAACGGACGAATGGACAAGGGAACAAATGGACACACAGACCGAAAAAACATAATGCCCCTAGGTGGGGCATAAAAAAGCAACAAAAGTAACAAACTAAAAATAAAATTATGCAAATAATAGATTTTGTAAGCATGCAGTACATATATGAAAATAAATTCTTTTTCTATCATTCTACATAGGTACAAACTCCGAATACAATCCTTATAAAAATTAAACAATTACTGCCACTACCTTTTTTAATTGAAAATGACTTCATTTTTTTTCTGGTATGTCATCTATTGGTATCAAATTATGTTCACTGAATAAAAATGACATACAAATAAAATGTAAAAAAATCTTACAATATTCTATACAGAGATAAAGAGTTATAATTTGAGAAGTAAAATGTTAACCCCACCTTCGCCAATTAAAAAAATGTTGGATTTTCAACTAGATATATTACAGATTGAAATTGTAAATCTTTTGAATATCAGGATTTTCAATGAATAAGGGTTATCTAAGGTATCTACCATTGACACTATATTTTGGAATGACAACTTGAAAATTAAATGGTTTCTTCACAACTAATTCAAAACATAACAAACATTATACAAAATTATTCACTGATTGAACTAATGTAGCAAAACAAAAACAAATGTTTATGTACATTCCAACACAGATCCTCAAATAACCTTTTGTTTTTAGTACGAGTTGACTTACAAGTTGACCTATAGCTTACATCTGTCACATTCCATAGTATACAATTATACTATTTATATACACCAAGATTTCATCAAATGTAATTGGATATCCTGCATTTATCATACTTTTAAACTGAGTGTTACTGTGCGTATTGCTGTGTGTTTGTTTATTCTACATTGGCTAGAGGAATAGGGGATGGGTTGAGCTCTCACAAAACATGTTTAACCCTGCCGCATTTTATCGCCTGTCCAAAATCAGGAGCCTCTGGCCTTTGTTAGTCTTGTATGTTTTTTAATTTTAGTTCATTTATATGTTTTGGAGTTTAGTATGTCGTCCATTTTCACTGAACTAGTACACATTTTTGTTTAGGGGCCAGCTGAAGCCCGCCTCTGGGTACGTGATTTTCTCGCTGTGTTGAAGACCCACTGGTGGCCTTCGGCTGTTTTCTGCTCTTTGGTCAGGTTGTTGTCTCTTTGACACATTCCCCATTTCCATTCTCAATTTTATTGACCATAAAATAAGATCAAATTGCTAAAAGACCCCCTCTTTATTAATTGAAATCTATCATTTTGCATTTACCATAATATCTTTGTGTTAATTCATACACCCAATTGGCCTAACATCGTTACATGAGTGTATTTACAGTAATACATCTAGAAATAAGAATTACAATATGTACTTCACATCAAGGTAGTATCATAAATTACAGAAAACACTTATTGATTAATGATTGATTGCTAAGTGTACAGTAGAAAATATTACATGAAAAGAGAGAAACAATTAGGTAGTCTCCAAAGTGTGTTGGGGATGAAGGGCAGGAAACTTGATTGCCAATTGAAAATGAGAATTTGTTAGACAGAGGCAGAAATTGAAACATGCAACAGGCCACCTACAAAGTCCTCTTGGAGTTGTATCAAGAGTTCCTTAACATGCAAGAACGGTGGTACTCTACCTACACATAGTATCAGTCCCATATTCAAATGGAGGTGGCTACTTTATATATACGTAACAAGAGTGCACACGCTGAAATGTCTCGCCCACTATACTGACCATTGATTTTATGTTGATAGTCCTTAGATATAAGAAGATGTGGTATGAGTGCCAATGAGACAACTTTCCATCCAAGTCAAAATTTATAAAAGTAAACCATTATAGGTCAAAGTACGGTCTTCAACACAGATCTACATATAAAGTTTTACTACAAGTATCACATTTACATTTATGATCCAAGAAAATGAGGTAAAGGTGGAAGCAGGAATACATGTACACCTTTAATCAATCATTCCACAATCAGAATATAGATACCTATTGCTTATAGTATAAAAGAAACAAACCAAACCATGGAAATTCTATATTGACCAATGAACCATGAAAATGAAGTAAAGGTCAGATGAACCCTGCCAGACAGACATGTACACCTTAAAATCATTCCATGCAAAAATTATAGTTGACCTATTGCTTAAAGTTTAAGAAAAACAGACCAAAACATAAAAATTTAACATAAGCAATGAACCATGAAAATGAGGTCAAGGTCAAATAAAACCTGCTAGACTGACATGTACATCGTAAAATATTTCCATACACCAAATATAGTTGACCTATTGCATACAGTATTAGAAAAACAGACCAAAACACAAAAACTTAACATTGAGCAATGAACCATGAAAATGAGGTCAAGGTCAAATAAAACCTGCAAGTCTGACATGTACATCGTAAAATATTTCCATACACCAAATATAGTTGACCTATTGCATACAGTATTAGAAAAACAGACCAAAAAACAAAAACTTTACATTGAGCAATGAACTGTGAAAATGAGGTCAAGGTCAAATAAAACCTGCCAGACTGACATGTACATCGTAAAATATTTCCAAACACCAAATATAGTTGACCTTTTGCATACAGTATTAGAAAAACAGACCAAAACACAAAAACTTAACATTGAGCAATGAACCGTAAAAATGAGGTCAAGGTCAAATAAAACCTGCCAGACTGACATGTACATAGTAAAATATTTCCATACACCAAATATAGTTAACCTATTGCATACAGTTTTAGAAAAACAGACCAAAACACAAAAACTAAACTATTAGCACTGAACCATGAAAATGAAGTTTAAGGTCAGATGACACCTGCCAGTTGGACATGTACACCTTACAATCATTACACCAAATATAGTAGACCTATTGCTTATAGTACCTGAGATATGGACTTGACCACGAAAACTTAACCTTGTTCACTGATCCATGAAATGAGGTCGAGGTCAAGTGGAAACTGTCTGACAGGCATGAGGACCTTGCAAGGTACGCACATACCAAATATAGTTATCCTATTACTCATAATAAGAGAGAAATCAACATTACAAAAAATCTGATTTTTTTTTTCAAGTAGTCACTGAACCATGAAAATGAGGTCAAGGAAAATGGACATATGAATGACGGAAACTTCACATCATAAGGCATCTATATACAAAGTATGAAGCATCCAGGTCTTCTACCTTCTGAAATATTAAGCTTTAAGAAGTTAGTTAACACGCCGCCGCTGGATCACTATCCCTATATCGAGCTTTCTGCGACAAAAGTCGCAGGCTCCACAAAAATAGAAGCCCCCTTTAACATGGCTTTTTTAATGCCAGAGGGAAGAACATAAAGGTGACCATACTTCTATTCCCAGCAAGCCATTTGGCCTATTATCAACGGATATATTTTTGTGATTAAGAGTCATATTGCATTATTAAGAACTACAGCTAAAATTTTGACAGCATTATTAGTACACAGTATTTCCTAAAAATTGAATGAGTTGATATCTTATTTTTTTCTGTTAATAAACAATTGCAATGATTTTTGATTTGACATTAAATGAAAAATGTCTATCGTAGTCCATATTTAATAGTAACATCTTCCATGTGTTTGTGGCAGTATCAAGTAGGTTGTCTGGTGCTGAACACCCTATATTAAATGCTTCTACGTACATGTATCATGTTCTTTACTTCATAATTTAAGATTTTGTACTTGAATGACTTCATATGAAAAAAATTACTTTAAAAAAACTACAAGTACATATTTGAAAATGCCAATAGTTTCTTCAGATAAATAATGTACTGATTGACTATTGAATTATTTTAAATCTAACATGATTTATTGTATATCAGTACATTTATTTGTAATAGCCATATGTTTCAAATATCTTTAAATAAAATAGCAAACCTTCTTCAGTTTTACACTCATGTTGAAATTCTTAGTTGTGATCCAAACATGAAGTCATTAGTACTAGTAATCTGTATTATCTTGTGTTTGTCTCTCATTAGTGAAGTTTGTGGAAAAAGTAAGTGTTATTAATATTTTCTTCAAGTAGTAAAAAATAAATAAATTTGATACTTTTGCAAATGTGTATTTTGAAATTAAATTTACAATTAAAAAAAAGTACAAGTACTTCCATAACTAGATGTTTCTTTTTGGTAAACTGGTTTGCTTTTAAATAAAATTTATGAATTCTATTCTCAATAGAAATATTTATTTCTTTTGTGATATTCCATAATAAGGTTTAACTTTTGCTTGAAAACAATTCTATGGCCTAAATATGACAGCTACTGTCATTATTTTTTAAAAATATATCATGTTGCAAAAATAAAGCACATCACGGTCACTTTCATACAGACATATTAATTCAATGGATTATAATTCATTTTTGTTTATTCAATTCAGACAGACTTGTGTCTAGCTATCTCTTGTTAAAGATACAATGTCTTCAAAGATCCTATCAAAGAAACATATTAATTCCATATTCCAATGTCAATAAACTGTGACCGAGCTATATATCTTGCATGTATGTAATTTTGATATTGTTATGCAAATGTCGAAATTAAATAAATACACTTTTAACATGTAAAATGGGCAAAAATTTCAGTCAATAAACCATGACTGAGAAGGCAGGGCAAAATAAAACTCAACAGAAATAAGACATATAACAGATACAACTGCATACCAAATATCATTGACTTTATATCCTAAGTGGTTCTTCTTGAAAACTATTTACTAAGGGGTAGGGTCAAATTATCTCCATGGAAATGGGAAATGTCAAAACTTATACAACTGCATTCCCAAAAATCTTTGACTTACCATTAGAAGGATAGTTTACCTAAACCTGAACTTATCACAAACTTTCATTGTTAACACACACTCAGCCAGAAACTAAATTCCAAAGTCTTCTTCTGCAACTTAATCACAGGCCAGACAAAAACAAATTCTGTCAGTTATACATTCTAACATACTAGTATATTGGATTTGAGTCATATCAATTTCAAGAAATTCTACAGATTATATACACCATCATTTATATGATTGAAGGCATCCAAGACTTGCAACAGCGAAAGAAAAAATATAGCTGTGGAAAAGATTTACTAATACTCTAATAACATATCTAGGACAATTTTTGTTGTGATGAATAGAATTTATTTATGTATAGTGAATGATAAACTATTCTTGACAACACCTTAACTAACTTCAGTGACACAGACAACAGACAAGCAGTATGGAGTCCCACATGATATTAAAAGAGCCTTGCAATTAAATATTATATAGTGAAGAAAAAAGTCAAAACAATCTTTAAATATTCTCAGAGTTATAATTTATAGCTTAAATAGAAACTAAGTGTCCTAAGATTCAAAATGCAAGATTTGACTACTTCAAATACACAACTCCAGAAACGATGAAATCATCAAAATTTCAAAGTACCAGTAGTTAATTGATACAGAACTTTGATAAAAAAAAATCAGTGACCATAACAACCTTGATTTGTTTACAAAAAGCCAAATCCTATAAAAACATTAACTTTTGCTTGCTTAATGTTCAATGTCAAAATCTTCATGCATATTTGCCTAGAAAATAAACTGCCTTTGGAAAGCATGTTCAGTTTGGAAGTCTAAGAATACATGTTCATCATATACACATAATTTATAATTGAACTTTTCATTTCAGGGAAAAATAGAAGAAAACATATATCTCTTACAAATCAGCCCATTGAAGATACCAACCAAGATAAAATTATCTTATGTACCCTCAAAATTAATCCATCCATGGGCAATATTCGTTGGAAACGAAACATACATTTACTGGTAAATAGGAAGAAGATGGTTTTAGAAGATAATTCTCTGATTTAAAAAAAGGGTTTGAAGAATTAACTTGATGCAGACAAAGGAAGAGTATACTGAGCAATCTACTGAAGACATCCAATTAAACGATTCGTTGTAAAAGATTATAGTACTTGTTGTCTTTTCAGAAAAAAGGGAATTACAGTGTCCTGAATTTAACACCTTCATAAAATTGAGATGTTACTTAGTTTTTACATTTGAAAAAAAAACTTAACACACAAAATACACATACACATCTAACAACACATACAATTTTTGGTAATGACAGTTTTCATTGCAGGAACACTACAATTATTCAAAAACCAAAATAATACAAGGCAAATTGAAAACTGTCAAAAATTAAAACTTGTAACAGAACTATACTTCAGTTTTATTTAATGAAAAAAACTGAGCAAAATATAATTTTTTAAGAAAAATCTATAGATTTGTAATCAGAAATTTGATGATTCTAAGACAAATTCAAGAAGGTTAGTCTTAGATTTTATGTACTTTCTATACAAATGTTCACCTACTGTGAATTTATTATAATTTGTTGCATACCAATTTTGGTGGATATCGTGGGTCCAGGTGAACCACAAATTTAAATGTTCAACCAAGTACACATTTTCTATAGGCTTGTATGTAGACTTATGACTTTTGTTAAACCATGAAATCTAATTTCCACAAAAATGCAATTGATCCTGAATCCTGGAAAATTTGTATCCAGGAAAATAAATCAATCTACTGTATTTGGAAAGATTTCATTCTGTAATATTACTTATTGGACTTACAACTTAATCAATTGCGGGTTTCTGTTGAAGGATATCAAAGTTGTTCAATAAGTACCACTCATATTATTTCACCCAAACTAAAATCAATGAAAAAAAAAAAAAAAAAGGAAAAGATTTTTAAAATACAGAAAATTTGCAGAAAGACAATCAGCACAAAGAGTGATTCTCATTGTATATTATTTTTGTTATTATCATTATCATAAATATAAAATGGACCATTCATACATAGTGGTACCAATATTAAAAGAAAATTCAGCAATTTTTCCATTTGTAAAGGGGCATAACTCTAGAACGTTAAAAGTGACACCACCCAAATTCAAACCTGATCTGTGTTTTGTGGTATTAAATAAGCATTGTGTATAAGTTTCATAACATTTTAGGCAAAATAAGTTAGAGAACGGATACTAATTTTGGGACGTACATACATACAGACGGACATACAGACAGACAAGGGTAGCACTTAATGGCTCCTCAGCTGTGGCGGGGGCATAAAAACCTCTAGTTGAAATGATCCATCTTTTTTTTTAAATATACAATTTATTGCAATGCACATAAAAAGAGAGATACATGAATTAACCTGTTAAATGAACATCTTTTGGTGATAGTAAATGTTTCATCTGACTAAGTTGAAGCTGCCAATGCTTTCAAAGTAAATTGATAGGACACAACAATCTGATATTGAGTTCTTTATGTTTTTCTCTTATTAACTGTATATAAAGATAAACTGTTGACAAAGAGATATGTCTCGCCTATCGGCATGAAATTCAGAAAAAGACAATCTGATGGACAGCAACATTGCTTATTAATTCAATCACTGGACCATGATCTAGTGGGCAGGGCCTGAAAATGGTCGACAAACTGAGATGTACAGACAATAATGTAACTTTATAGAAAATATCGTTGTTTATTGTAAGTAGTTCCTATCAATCTAACTTAAGCAGGAAAACTTAACATTGAAAATTGCTAATTAATTCAAAGTCACTGGACCATGACCTAGGGGGCAGGGCATAAAAATACTTGTCAAACTGATATGTACTGATAGTAATGCAACTTCATACAAAATATCAATGATCTATCACAAGTAGTTCCTAGAAAACTTAACAATTGTTGACCTAGGAGCCGGAGCTGGAGCCTTTCGCAGGAAAAGCATCTCGCTTTCCGTGACGTTCGTCGCAGGCGATACAAAAAAACATTTCTGCTACATCATAGACTTTTATATAATTCATGACTAAAATCTCTTTTTTGTTGATCTTTTTGCTGTTGAGTTTCTTACTATCTACTATAGTTTTTTTTTAACCTAAATAAAAATATCATTTAAAGACAATAACTTCTACAGGAAATGGACTTACAATTTTGGCAACATTGTCCTGTTTTTAGATCTTAAATAGGCAAAAACAAAAGCAAAATGGTAAAAATAATCATTTAGGGGAAGAAACTCCTAAGAAGAGACTGACAATTTTGGCCATGCTGTCATAGATCTTGTCTTGCTACTCCTTTTTGCTTCAAAAAGTTTTGTCTTTCTATATCATTTTTCAAAAAAACAAGTAAAAAAAAAGAGGTAAAACTTATCATTTAAGGACAAAAACTCCTATAAAGAGTTGTTTGACAATGTTGATCAAAGTTGACATTATTTAGATCTGAACATATATATATACCCCTCAGATTTTCTCTATATATAAGTTTTCAAAATGAAATTACTGCTATGTTCTATTTTTAGCATTGGTAATCAGACATATTTTTATACCCCAAGGATGATTTCTGACCAAGTTTTGACCTAACTGGCTCAGTATTTTCAGAAAAGAATTTTGTAAAAGTTAATGAAGGATGGATGTCTGCAAGGGATGCCAAGTAATGAGAAAAGCTTACTTGGGCCTTTGGCAAGATGTACTTAAAAGGGAGTATTCTTAGGTCAGGAAGTGGGACACTTAAGGACGAGAAAATTCTGACAATAAAGCATGGGATTCTAAAGAAAGGTTGCTAAATGATATTACAAAATATTTTATGAATTTGGTTTCCAGAAACACAAGAGACATCAATTTCAGGGGAGATAACTTATGCATTGTTGCTGCAAATTATTTTCATTTTATAATAAAAATTCTTAAAAGACATACAGATCTAACAAAACAACTATTTTACCATCATGTGTTAATCAACTTATCACTTCAAAGCTGCATGATTAACTGAGTGTAGTTTTGTTCTATGTAAACGGATTCATGTCTGATAAATAACACTTAGTTACAAATAATTCTACTGGCCAACTTTTATGTCCATAGGGAGGATTTGTCTCTCTCCTTCCCCTTGAAATATCTGTAAAGCTTTCTTTAGGAAGAACACACCCATTCTTCTTTTCTCTTTCATAGACCATGTACTGCTAATTCCATAGTAGTCTCCCCTTTTTTTATTAGTTAACCTGGACAATGCTGAAAATAGAAATATGAGATATATCATTACAAAAGCTAAACAGATTTTGGCAGTTGTGAAGTAACAGGTGAATTATATTTGGAAATTGATGCCTTTAGTTAAAACTTTGGAGACAGATTAAAATAAGCAATGTTGTTTGATTCTGAATCCAATTAATTCTAATGTATCATCTTATATATATTATCATGATTTGAATTATGAATAAATATTGTTTAAACCAAAGTTTTGTTAAGTAAAAATTAAGTAACAAGTGATAACATGTTGAAATGTCTTGCCTGCTTAAGTAATAATAACTGTGTTATATGTATCAAATAATGTATAGTTATAAGTATGTAAGAAACTGACTTAAAATGAAAATACACTTTATGAAATCGGTGCTTCCAAAGTGCTTTGCTGGATTTACCTTCATCAGAAACCCTCAAACCCAACATTGAAAGCCAAGGATGTATAAATACTTTACATTTTAGGACCTTTTTAGGACCAAATAGCCAAATCCACCTTTGATGATCATTTGCATTTTTTTCCTAAAAATTTCTTAGTTCATCAAAGGAACATTGAGAAAGTCATGTTATAGATCATGTCAGTTTCAAGCACTGACTAATGAGGTGATTATGCATGAAAACACAAATTTATTTGTTAGGAGTCAGTCAGTAAACCATTCTGCCTAGAACAGAAACTTCAGATCATAAGCATTCAACACAGATGATTTTTCTCATCCGAAAATAAAATTAGAAAAGGATGTATTTAAAGCCAAAAATTATGTATTATAAAAATGTGTAAATGACAATTCCTTATTACCAATACATGTAGCAGAAATCTGCTTTAAGCAGAATAGCATTATCTCTGCATTTACATAAAAAAAAAGATTGTCTAGGGCTTTAACTTTCAGAAATGTAAAGCGTCATCGTATTTAGTAAACAATATACCAGTCCCTAAGTCTTGCTTTTTGACTCAGTCAAGGTGATACAATATAACTAACATGTCTAAAGGTCTGTTGCATTTTCTAATCCAACTATAACTAATATGCTTCTAGAAGCATTGTGACACAAGTCATGTCAAATATAAAACTTTCAAATCAAACTGTTTTAAGTATTTATTGCATTATCCAGGAATTATTAAAACTTAGATAATCATTCATAATGATTATGTTGTTTAGGGTATGTAAGATTGTGTGTGATACATTGTTAGTGGAGTGTGAGGTCCTCTAGAGAGTACAGTGATAGTACTAATTGAGCTTACCCTTTTGTAATAAAGATTATTATTTTAATTACTTACAAACAGAATCCACCATGCATGCCTCTCTGGTATAGGCCTCTACAGGTATCACATTTTGAAAGCAATGCAATGAAACAACACCTAAGTTATCATTCCATATTTCAAGGATATGCTTCACTTTATCACACACCTAAAACCAAGCAATTATTTATCATTTTTTTAGGAAATATATGCTTCACTGTATCACACCTGAAAAATGCAGTACTATATCAAATAAATTCTTTAACTCTATTCAGTTTATATTTTGTTATATTTCTAATAGTTTAAACTAATAGTTCACTGTGGCAATGACTGAAGAACTATCTAGCAAATATTTATGCAAGATTAATCAAAATGAGTTTTACTTTAACTCAGTGTCAGTTTTTTTATGAGAGAAAAAACATAAGATATCTTCATCTAGTGCTATTATGAAAATGAAGCTGAAAGTTTCTATACATATTGTTATTGTAAAGATTGATTCAAAAAGGTGAGAGGTAGTAATTTTTGAATTGCTAAATAACAATTGGGTTTTCTGTTGTACTCCATGGTCCAGTATGAAAGGTTGATTACACAAAAGAATTAAAGATAAATTCGTCAGATCGATATAATTGGATGAATCTCCAACATGTCTATACACCCTTCTTACATAACAAATATACATTTGAATCTTAATTGTACAAGTAAGGGTGAATCTACCTTAATGGACTAAAAATCTTATCTTCACAACTCTGATGTTTGATTATTTCTTTCATCCGTTAATACTGGTCATTTTTGTTAATCAAGGTAAATGAAGACTTAAAGGTAAAAAAAAAAAACCCAACCAACATTTTATGTCTAGCCATAACCACTTATAAATATTCCTTATAATTCACAGACAACTGAAATGTTAAACACTATACCTGTGGCTTTGGTTTCTCCATGTGTCTAATGGCCTCATATAGATGACAATAAGGTCTGGATCTTTTACCCTTTCCAATATAAAAAATAGAGGCAGCAAAAATCTTGAATGACTCTTTTTCACCTAAAAAAAAGAAATGTAGACAAAGATGAAAACAAGATAGTTAGTCTGTAATATAAAGATCACAGAAACAATTCATTACTTTTAAAAAGAATTTTTTTTAAATAAAATTTAGAATTTATTACATCATTCAAGCAGATGAAATCAGTTTTCTAAATTGGTGGCATTGCTCATAGTGAAGTACTAGAACTGTGAGTTAACTCACAAAAGAATAGCCTCTGCCACGTAAAGCTAGTGATATATTGAAGAAGGTAAATTTGATTGCCTCAACTTTAACATGCTGTCCCTAATGCACATCCTCAGGTAGTGTTCTTCAACTGTGTAAAGTTTTATCAATATCTGTCTAACTACTTAGGAAGAGTAGCACTTAAAAATTATTACCACATATTGAAATAGTGAAGTAATTAATTTCATTTATCTCCCCTTTAACCTTATAAATCAAAATGTAATTGGATATATCTTTTATGTATTTGTAATTGATCACTGTATCCTCTTAAAGATTCAGGCCAGTATTTCATATTACCCAGTATAACCCAGTTAATTGGTTGAAGTCATTTGTTGTTGAACATCTAGCCTTAAAATTAGATTGAATATCTTGAAATTGATGCTAAATCTAATTTGTCATATTGACTCAAATGCTGCTGAACAGTATAGGAATGAATTGTTATGATATAAACCCAGTATGGGAATGAAATGCTATAAAATAAACCAAAACACAAAACTTACACAGATTGGTCATTTAATTTTTATGGATAGATGTATTAGAAATCACGCCACATCTCCTTATTTTTATATACAAGCAGACCCATTTGTGGAAGAGAATAAAAATACTGCAAGTATATCATTACTTTGTTTATATATATATTTTATACTTGCCTAATGCATGCATCCTGTTGGGTAAATTCTTGGTTACTCTTGGGTCAAGAAGTAAATAATTGAAAGAGGACTTTAAAGTTCCTTCTCGCCAACAGCGGTCCGTATTGCAAAAAGAAGAAATCAGTTTTTCTTCTAATGCATTCAGTCCTGTTGGATCCCAATCAATGAAAGCTTGGCATAATTCTGGTGAATAACCTGGAAGGAAAATCTTTATATGATAATGTAATCACATGCAACTTGTTGGCTTTCTTTTATCTGATTCATGTATTGTTTACTGAATTTAAGATTTTTTTCATCCCGTTTTGAAAATACTTTAAACAGTATGCATTTCCTCCAAAGCATTTAAATACATGATAAACTCAGTGTTTTCAATGTAGTGGAGTTTATGATGGATAATTTTGTATTTTTAGTAATCATGTCAGGCCAACTATAGTTTGCTTTGTGTATGGGTTTTGCTCATTGTTGAAGGCCATACAGTGACCCATTGTTGCTAAAATCTACATCATCTGGTTTCTGATAGATAGTTTTCTCATTTAAAATCATACCACATTTTCCTATTTTAATATGATGTTTTTCAGTTGAATAAATTATAGAGTGAGCCATAAACTGAACTAAATCACAATCTTGTATCTAAATAATATAAAATACTCCAGAAATGTTTGCACATCATTCTCAAAAGGAGCAGAAACAATTTTTTGTCATATGTCATGTGAAATTCAAGGAATGCAATTTTTGCTCCTTTTTTTCTTACCAATATCATAAAGTACAATTTAAAGTCAATCTAATCCTATAAATCTGTAAATTCTACATATGATATCCTCAAATACAAACCTGGCTGTTTTGCACACAGCTTCAAATATCCGGGGTCTTCATTCATTTTGCTTAATCTAACAAGATAAAGTTGTCGTGTGTTGTCTGTAATTGGTCCTGGTTTATCTCCTTTTTCGATAAGCTGTTCTCTTATTTGTTGGTTACTTAATTTCGTAACCAGCATAGGCACTTGTGATGATTTAGGATCCTCAGAACATGTAGATGTATCAGAAAAGGCTTTCCAATCATATAAAATTGTCTGTTGTGAATCTACGGTGTTCAAACTACCAAAACTACACACACTGTCCAAGGACTGTCTACCACTACTTCCCTGTAGACTTGGTAGGTGGCGTTCAATAAATTGTATACCCTTCTCTTTGTCGGTATAAATATAATCAATTGTAGAAGCATCACTTATCATACTTGATGTACTATCTAAAGAATTTCGCTGCATACAAAAGCTATTATTGAGTACATCATTATCCCCCGTTGATACTGATGACATCTTAGAGCTTATTGAGGATAATGACTCTTTCAGCCTACACATTAAAAAAGCTTTATCAACTTCTTGGTTGACAACAAAAGTTTTATCATTTTGACATGGTGTGGCTATTTTCTCTGCAAAACTGACCCGTTTCTTTTTACCCACGCTATTTTCTGTAAGTATTGAGTCAAATTCGGCAAAGTCATAATTTACAAACACATCGCTGTTATTATTATCTTCTTTCGTGTTAGTACATTTGTGTCTCTCTATAAAACTGGCATCTGATGACAGAAGAGAATCATTAATTGACAGATGTGATGGCTCCCAAGTCTTTTTTGTCTGTCTAGCAAATCTTTTGTCTAATTCACTACCTTGCCTACTAGTTCTGACCTTTCGTGTACAATGGTTGTTGTTGTTGCCAAGAAAATTCGAATTTTGATAGTTTGATGTTCTGTTTTCTGCTACAGTATTGTTGTATACTGTTGATATAGATTCTTTTGTATCCTTACTGTTAGTTTGTTCAAATATACTAGAGGTGAAGAATTTGTGAGGTTGATTTTGTTCATCACCAGAACAAGTAATAAATGTATCAGATAGAGATGAATTACTTTCAGACAGAGGTATATATGGTAATGTCTGTGTTAGTTTGTCTGCCCATACAACATGTCGTGAAGGCTCCTCTGGACTGGTACATGAAGAAGATTTACAATTAATGATTGGATGATCTGAAAAATAAAAATAACATGTTATTTTGTTATTCCTCTATCATGTAACATGTGTAAATAGACCTATAAAATTTTATTTTAAGCTGACAATTCCATGATATTATTGAATTATGAGTGTTTCACTTGCAAAGATTTCTGGATATGACACTAAGATGACACTCAGATTAGGTTCTGATCTGTACATTCAAAAGAAAGCCGGTTAAAAATGATTTAAAAACAGTTTAGAACAAGAGATTTAAGAGAATTCATGATTCAATCGATCAAGCAAGTCTTAGCAGAAAATTTGACTTCAATGTAGAATTTATATACCTGGAGATGTGACATTTAAACAAACATTACTCCCAACACTATCCTGATGTTTCACTTTGTCTAAATGCTTTTGAAATTCATGCTGGAAGAAGTTCTCCTTTAAAGTAGATTTGTTAAAATCCTGCAGAAACAAGTCCGTTTGATCTAAGTCATATAGCTGTTTTCTATTGTTATTGATGTTACCTTCTGGAAAAGAGCAATTCAAATATCTTAAATTGTGCACAGTAGCTTGTTATGAAAATATAATCATTAAATCTTAATGTTTTGTTTGTATTCAGCATACCTGTGCTTTAAAAACTATCAACCACTTAAAACTGACAGCATTAATGTTGATGGTTGATTCACATATTGTTTTACCTTTTGTCATTCCTGGGCCCTTTATAGATTACTTTAGGGTATGGGTTTTGCTAAATGTTGAATTATGGTGACCAATAGGCCTTGTCTTTTGGTTCAGTGTATGGTTGTCTTGTTGGTAATTATACAACAGCTCCATTTTCTAAATATGTGAATATTGTTATTCAAAAGAAACGCTTGTATTTTAGAAACACTTGCTTTTGAAAAAATATGTGTTTTGTCACATTTTAATGGTTAGAATAAGCAAAATGGTCACTTATAAATATGCAAGTTGAAAATGCGAGATATTCATTGTGTCCATTATGATTACAAACCTAAGTTAAACTTACTGAATTCATAAGTATATTTTGGCATGTTTGACAGTGTGTCTTCATCTGGATTCAGTAATAAACAATAAACTTCAAGGAGTTTTACACAGTCATCATGTTTATACTTGTGTGCAGTCTCAAAAACACTGATCCCTTCCTGAAATAAAAGAATATTTCAGTAATTCATTATATAAAGCAACAGGTATGATACAAGATCTAGAGCTAGTATTTACATGATATTTCAGCCCTGACATTGCAAGAATAGTAAAATTATTCAGTCCCTTCAAAAAATGCAATTTTTTTGGATAAATGAAATTTTAAGATACACTGAGATCAGTTAAGTAAAATATGTCACTTGTGATGTCTCTTTTATGCCATAAACATGTACAAATTGACATATCTTATCTAAAATTTGAATATAAATTTTGGTAATACTTAGCTCTGTCTTACCCTATCTCTTATGTATGGATTTCCACCATTTTGAAGTAGCAGACGTAGAACATCACGATCTCCCCAGCTAGCTGCTACATGCAGGGGTGTTGTTCCATCTGCAGATCTAAAGAAAATATACGTTATATGCCTATGTTCCAACACTGTCTTCCATAGATATGTGGACAAACCATACAGTTATACATTATGTTTGTACAGATGTATATATTACCTGTTCATGTCTGTATTCAGTATATAGTTTGACCACATAAATTACCAGTATACGTCTGATAAGAGATTCAAAAGTTCTGTGGTAAAATTGGACTTAATGTGAATTCAGAATCAAGGATGTAATACTATTTATATGTATCTTTGACAACACAATAATGTAACATCAATAAATACCATTCTTGTAAAAGTTTATTTCAAATATTAACAATAATCAAAATGCAAGTTTCAACTAGAAAACTGACATGTGATGGGCTACAATTGCACATTTTTGTGTGAGGAACAGAAACAAATAATTGACATCAGGAAATAAATAAGGATATGTTCTTTGTCAGTCAAGGGTGTAACTTGAATAAGTTATTAGAGAAAAATAACATACATGTGTTATTACGAATACTTTCTCTTAATCTGTAGTAACATATGTTTGTTATCAGTTAAATGTACCATAAAAAAAATTATTTTCAGTGGGCACTTGGGAATTCTTGAAACTTGCGCAGTAAATTAATACATAACCTTGAAAACTAATTTTCCAATTCAATTAATACATTTTTGATCAACCATGGTAAATCAATGAGACAAGGCTTTTAAGTGATAACTTAGCTGTAATAACAAGGCTTAGTTATTACAGGCATTTAACTTATTACATGAGACACTTGGGAATGACTAGGAAGCTTGCGCAGAACCTCATTACATGCTCTTATTATTTATTACAATAAATTAAAATACATTGTGATATATGTAGGAGAAAAGGCTTTGAAGAGATGTAGAGAAGCTGTAATAACACCCTTTAGTTATTACAGGCATTTTTTCTGTAATAACATGGGTATGTTATGCATGATTGGCAAACTATGGGCTGTTATATCTTTCTAAAGTTTAATATACATAAAGACAATTATAATATCAATAGAACTAGTACACAATTTAACAAAATAAAGGATGTATAATGCCCCTTTGAAACATGTAACATACATATGTTATCACAGATTTTTGTTTTTTTAGCCCTCAATAACAAATGTATGTTATTTTTCTCTAATAACTTATTTAAGTTAGACCCTTGACTGTTTGTAAAAACAAAATTTTAGTTAAAATGAGGACTATGAATATTTCATGTATTTTCGCAGCCATTTGGAAAATGGTGACCAACAGATAATTTTAGACACAGGGAATCAATTTTGAATAGCATAGTGTATCTAAATATCAAAATATATTTAAGTCCAATTACTCTGAAGAACCAAATGTGAAATCTACTCACATAAAAGATCCTCAGATTATCAGTAATAATTTGATAAAGTTTAAAGTAAATTGTTTAAGGCATACTAGATTTATTGACCAACACAAGTTACCATACTGTTAACCATTGGAACAAAATTGCATGTGTTTTCATGCAAAGCATATATACTCTGACTTATATTTCAAGTATTGGAATGCAGGAGGTAGTTGTCTGACAGTTAAAAAAAAGCATTCTTAGGTTACACAGCACTGTCAAGCTGCTGACCAAATATTAAGTCATTCTGTTCAATAGTTCTTTTTAGAAAATATACCTTTTTCTTCAACATGTTGGAAAATTCAAGGTATTGACAAACAGGAATTCAAGGAGCTATAGGAGCCCTCAGATCCAAAAATGTTCATAACCTTACAATTCCACATGGTTAAGATGGTGACCAAATAAGATGCACTTCTGTTAAGAATTACTAGAGAAATGTGTGACAAATTTTAAAAGTTCATTCAACTAATTGAAATATGTAAAGTATTAGCAAACAGGAAGAAGGTGTTTAACAGATCTTAAAATGTTAAAACTCATCACTGCCAGGCAGATGACAAATATGAAGTCCTTCTGTTTAGTGGTGCCTAAGAAACGAGTAACTAAAATATTTGTTGGACCAACATGCAGACAAGGGGATTGCAATTATAGCCCCCACTTTTAGAGTGAGGGTTTATATACATGTATAACTCTGGTATGTCTGTAATGTTAAATACTTATATAGATTGAGTTATTATCATACATGAATTATATGTGGTGACTGGTATACTTTTGTACATGTAGTCCATTTTTTACAAAAAATAATTTTCAATTAAATATGAGAGTCAGATAAAAATAAACACATTTCTTAAACATGTTTAATAATACTTGACATTTCAAAACAATTTGCATAACAATACCTTAAATTTGGATCCCCACCATAAGCCAACAACAGCTTGACTGCTTCCTCTCCCAGTCCTGCTCCTATATGCATGGGAGCCACCCCCTCTACTGCTAGAACTTCATTAGGGTCTGCACCCCTCCTCAACAGTATATCTGCAAGTCTGTAAAGTAGAAAATAGGAATAAAATGAGTACATTTTTTTTATAATCATTAGTGGATCACTGAACCTTGAAAACATAGACTAATTGGTTGTTTGGGGTTCATCCTTCTGATGATTGATCTGTAACTCTTAGAGTTTTATATACTATGAGAACTAAACTAGAGGCTCTAAAGAGCCTGTGTCACTCACCAGGATCTATGTGCATTTCCAATATTAGACTAGAATAAAATTCATGACTAAATGTCTTTTTGTGGATCTTGCATTTCTGATTATTTTTACTGGTTAGTTTCTCTCTAGCTATCTACTTTTTTGTCCAAAATAAAAGAACAGAGTTCCAATGTCCCCCACGTTGCACATATTTTATATTTCCAAGGGGCATAACTCTTTTTAAAAAAGTCGATAGTCCACCATTATAGAAATTGTCCGAGATATTGCTGATATTAACCTATAGTATAAGTTTTATAAAAATCTGGCAAGAATTGTACCCGTGAGAGCGTTAACGAGGCCATTTTCCATAGATTTAATATTTCCAAGGGGCATAACTCTTTAAAAAAAAGTCCCTGTAAGACAGGACGGACGGCCGAACACACGGAAGCCCGTTATTTCCATGTCCCCCGCAACGCGTTACGCAGGGGACAATAAAAGAAATGGTGAAATTCATTATTCAAGGGTAATAACTTCTATAATAAGCAGACTGACAATTTCAGATTTTTTGTACGAACAATCCTTTTTGTTGCTTTAAGTTTCTCTTAAAGTTTATATAGTTTAAAAGGGGTAAAAATTAAGAAATAATCCATGGGGGCTTGAATTAATTCTGATTTTACCATTGGTTGGCCCTTTATACTAAATATTTTACCACGAGCAATAGCGAGGGGTAAAATATCGGCATAAAGGGCAAACCCGTGGTAAAATCAGTATACATTCAAGCCCACATGAATTATTTCTATTCTAATAGGACAAATACAGCAATTCTTTTGGATCGAAGCGCTCTAGGTGAAGGCAAATATTTGCCGTTCCCGTAAATAAACACACTATTATATTGACGTAAAAGAAGGGAGCAAACTGAACTAGTGACATGCTTAAACTATTTACAATAACGTATTTAGATAGGTTTGGATGAATTAAATGATCATCTTATTTATATGTAAAAAAATGGCTTATAACACATTTTATCATCGTTTGTTTATGTTTCCTTGTTTTGATGACTTTCAGTTTCACAATCGTGCATTTTCCCGTAAAATGCTTATATTCTTACGTCATTGTTCAATGACGTCGGGTAGATCATTCATAAGCATACGAAGTGGGAGTATGATCGGAACAGCCCAAACGATATATTCATATTTAACCACAGGTGTGTACTCAAAGCGTTTGAAGAACGTCATATTAGAATCCTCATTTAACCACAATAACTCCAATAAGGAGTTGACTGACAATTTTGGCTATTTTGACCTATTAGAAGATCTTGTCTTGATGATCATTTTTGCAATTTAAAGTTTCTCTTTATCTTATCATGCTTATAGTTTTCATTAACAAACACTAAAATTGGTAAAAATAGACATTACGGGTCAATATTGATAACTCTATCAACTATATCAGCTATGTTAAATTATTTGTAGATCTTGTCTTGCTTATCCCTTTTTCTATTTAATATTTCTCTCTATTCATTGTATTTTTCAAGATAATATGCAAAAATGATAAAAATTGGTAAAAGTCAAAATTTAAGGGCAACAACTCCTATAAGGAGTCGTCTAACAGTTTTGGTGTTGAAAGACAATAGGCAATCTCAACAATATATACAAATATGCCCATTCAGATTTTATATATCTATTAACATGATTAATAGCAGTTACAGCTATACATTGTAGTTATATTATATAGCCAAAGACAATGAAGGATTCTGCGTGTAGGTAAAACTCATTAAACAACACACTAAAAACAGTTTGTGTCTGAACCAGGTCAGGCTATCTTGACCATGTCTTTTTTCGCAGTTGCTTGTTTTTTTATTTTATTTCAAAGGAGACAGATGTTAGTGTGTTTTGTTGAGCTGTCCATTATTTTTGGTGATTTCTGTTTCCATAATTTTTATGTACAAAATAAACAGGGTCTGTGTATTAGCTCAATCAGGCTATATCAAGTTATTTCCCTTTATATTTTTTGATTGAAATTTCAGATTTACACTTATCATTTGGAGCTTTACAGACATAACAAAAAAGTTCTTTTAACATGTCTTAATACAATTTTGTAACAAAATTTTTACTTTTTTCAAAAAATTCCCTAAAAGATCATCATGAACATGATGAAAGTTAAAAATATTCAGCTCATTTCTTTATTATACATACATGTAAAGTTTTCGACTGCACTTCCAAGTATAATTACTTTAATTGAACTAGATGCTCTCAAGAGCCTGTGTCGCACACATGTATCTACTGTGGTTTTGGAAATCATGTAAAATAAGGTTAAAATCATAATAAATAGAATAAGATACCCCACTAATAATTGAGACCAAGTTTGGTTTAATTTGGCCCAGTAGTTAAATTAAAAGCAGGTCATCCCATTGTAGTCTTACAATAGTTACTGAAGACCCCTTATCGTTATTTAAATTAGTTTTCAAGTTAAGACCATTTGAAATTGTTTCTTTACAATTTTCCCATAGACTTCTATAGTCAACCCCTATGTTCTATTTTTAGCCATGGCAGCAATCTTTGTTGATGGGCGGGGTCATCGGATACATTTTTTAAAACTAGATACCCTAAGGATGATTTAGGCCAAGTTTGGTTTAATTTGGTCCAGTAGTTTCAGAGGAGATTTTTGTAAAAGATTACAAAAATTTACGATAAAATTGTGAAAAATTGACTTTAAAGGGCAATAACTCCTTATGGGGATGTAAACAAATGTTACATTTTTTTCTTTTTTTTACATCAAACCAGGGAAGTAGAAGGATATCATGTTTACTGGATGTGGTGTAGACTAAATGAAGACAGCAAACATAAAGTAGAAAAAGTATTTTTGACTTCAAAGTTTCATCTTGTTCATAGCTTTTTAATCTTTGTGGCACTTTTCCCCCATTAAATCAGTCAAATGACAGCATCACATTGACATACATTATGATAATTACTACAGACCTGATATGTACATTTGTACATCAAATTTCGAAGTAGCATTTTATTTCAAAAAAATTAAAGGTCATATGGAGCAGTCAATTATTGTTCAAAAGACATTATTTATTAGCACAAACACAAATATATATTGTAATAATTTATAAAGGCTGAAACCTGAGTAAGCTCAAACTATAAATATACCAAACCTGATGAAATAAGTTAAAAACTTATACCTGATGAGCTTTCAAAGGTTACAGGTGCATGTTTGTATTTTTTTCATCATACTTTTTCAGTAAATCAGGTAAAACATTTGCTGGAAATCTTCTGCATCATTTAGCATGTTTAGATCTCTAAAGAAAATTCCCAAAAGGAACACAAAATCAGATAAGGTTTTATTGACTGCCATGTTGTTGACTGTCGTAGAACATGCTAGTGGTACAATGTACATGTGACCTAAATTTTGGGATTCTGTGTCCACAACAATTGTCTTATTTGGCATTCTGAGAGTGGCCAAATAAAAAAATACTCTGTACACATGATCCCAAAAGGGATTATATGTGACACAATCTATATAAATATATACATGTAGCTATGCTTTTATACAATTTATGATTCCCATACAGCTAAAGAGGTATACGTAAACTTGCAAGTTTAAAGTTTTAATGAGCTAACCTTGGAGGATCGGGTCGATGTTTTTGGGTTCAAACTATTTATACAGACAGTGGTCAAGTTAACAGTGACGTTGTATAAAATGTGTCAAAAATACCGAATTGGTGTGCAGCATTAGATAATAATCAGTATATAGCTGCGGTTCTAATGGACCTTTCAAAGACTTTTGATAGCCCACCACATGAAATTCTGCTTGTAGATAAGCTTTTCATGTATATTTTTTTAGTTCTAGGGCTAAATGTTTGCATGTGTGCTTTATTTTTTATTTGTACTTTATTTTTAGTAATAGTTGTGCTTTAATTTTAGTTATGCTTCAGTTTTAACATGTTTAGATGTGAAGTTTACATGTAGTAGTGCTTTGCATGTATTTCAATATGCCTGTGTTGTACAGTATCTTTGCATTGTAATATATGCTGCTTATATATCTTATTTGCATGCTCTCTGTTTTAATGTTATGTATATGTTATTTTTATTCGGTAAAAAGCTCTCAGGTTTGTACAAATACAAATACAAATATTTTATTGGCACAAACACAATTACAATAATTGGCAAAGGCCCATATTTCAGTACATTATAACAATGAATACAGCATAATAAAATAATATGTTATAATTAAGAAGCTAAAATCTCATTTCTATATACCAGACATTTATGTATATAAGAACTTGTCACTTTCAAGACTTTTAAAGAGTTGCTATTAATGCAACGTTTCATATTTAGCTGACTCTCACTAGAACTTGTAGGAAGTATATTTAATATAATAGTTTTAAAGTTTATTCTGTATTTAGAAAAATTTTCACAATTCAGCAGAAAGTGATTTTCATCTTCTACCTCACCCGATTTACATACATTACAAACTCGTTCATTGGTGGGTAAACCTAAATGTCGCCCTTTTTCTATAGCAAGATTGTGTGCACTCAATCTTATTTTACACAGAGATGACCTTTCTAATTTATTACTTAGAACATCAACATAAGAACTACGCTGATTTGAATTATGAAATTGTTGATAAAATTTTAGTTTGGATGAATTGTAAATTTTTGATGATTGATCCTGCGTGCACTGATCAATCACTCGTTGTTTAATACTTTGTAGATATTGTTTAATAGAAAAGTTTCCCCCAGCTAGGTTTGAAAATCCTAGATTGTTTAAAATAGAATAAAAGTTTCTTTGTCCAGGGGTTATTTTTTTCAGTTGCCAGAAAAATTTTGGATACAAGTGTGTTTTCAGACCTTAAAATATGTTCAAAAAATTTAATAGAAGAAAATGAGATTTTTGACCACAATGGTAGCCTGCCAAGTTCAGCTCTACAAGCAGCATTAATTGCTTTGCAATGAACACCTAGAATTTCTTTTATGAACTTCATATGGAATTTTTCCAAAATGGAATTGTCTCCCGAATTATCAAAAACACCCCAAACCTCACTACAATACAGCAAGATGGGACTTACTAATGAATCAAAATGTATTGTTATGATGTGAACTGAATCAAAATAAAACTTTCATATTCATATTAGAAATAATTTGTGTAAAATAAAACAAAACAAAACTAAAAAAAAAACAAAAACATCTACATTGTACGTAGTCCAAATTATTATGACGTCTTGAACTGTTGAAAGGCTATTGTAAATTTTTTCTGTGACACCTTTGATAATTATTTGGACTACATCAGTCAGGGGACTTATTGAAATAAGTGATTTGTAAATCACTTATTTAAGTAGCAATTTTGAAGTTTTGTCACAAATTGTGATTTTGTAGTTTTACCAAAATTTTAAACACATAGGTTTAGATATTATCTTTTCATTAGTAAAATTGAAAAAAAATGATTTGTTTGCTTCTTTTAAGCAGCAAGGTTTATGCCTTTGATGCAATCATTTAGCTGCAAATTCTATTTTAGTTGAAAAAATGCTATAAAAATGGCTTTACATAATGAACTGATACTTTCTTAACAGATTTTCCCCAGCAGTGGGAGTATTTTTCCTGTAAAATTCAAGGTTTCATCTTATAGATTATGTAATAAAATTCTACTGTTCGCCATCAAAATTTCACTGTTCGGGGGTGTTGAAATTAGTGGGGGTTATTAAAATAATGATACTTAAAGAAGTGATTTTTTGGAAGGAAATTGAGGTATGATACTTAAACAAGTGATTTTTATGTCATTATTCTAGATTTAGTGCAAGGTCAGCACCTGACATGACCCGGTCATCCTATCAACACAGATGTTGGTTCTGATAATTTTAGCAACATAATTAGTCCCTGGATCATTAGTATTCTATATTTAAAGCTACAATAAAATTAAATCACTTAGTCTAGTGATTAATTTGTACTACTTAAATAGGTGATTATTAAAGAAAGACAACTCTTACTTCCAACCTTTATGGACACAATGTTACTTGAATCAGTGATTTAGAAAATCACTCATTTAAGTAAGTCACCTGACTGTACATTGTACCTTTAACTGTCAATCCTGACAAACACTGAACAGTTCTGATGGGTACAAGAAAAAGAGTATACATATATTTTTGGTTTTATCTTAGAAATTACTCTTTTTCTGGATGGAGAGTTGCATTGTCTCATTGGCACTCATACCACATCTTCTTATATCTATATAAACTGTTACTATCTAGGTCATCTTTATATGAGAACTGTTTCCATAATATCGTCACTTGTGTGCTTTACACTTTACTGTAAACATATATATAGTTTAGATTAGAATAAAACTTATAACCAGTCTTATGTATATATAACATAAGTATGATAGGAAATAATAAAGAAAAATAAATAAAGAAAGGGGGGACTCATTTAACTTCTCACAAAAATAAACTGTGATTATCAAAAAGTATTTAAATGTGTATATATAAAATAAGAAGTATTTTGGCTTGAAAATATATGTGTTTACTCTGTATTGTCGCCATTTAAGGCTTCGAAAAGTGCTTTTCCACTTTCTTGTTGTCTTTTGAAAACAATCAAATTTTCCGCCATTTGTCACATGATTAATTATGGGGTTGCACTAATGACAGGACGATTGCCCGGATAGTGACAGGACGATTGACCGGATGAGATATAAATAGTCATAACTTTTTTGTTTTTCGGTAGATTTTTTTAATATTTGTAGACCTTAGAGATATTAAACTATACTTTAAGAAAATAAAACAAAAAAAATGAAAAAAAATATTTTTGAGCAAATAAAGTTGACCGGACGGATTTCACACTCGCCGATACACGCTATACATATATTCAATTGGTCGAAAACAAGTGTTAATATCTTTTTTGTTTTACAATATTTGTCGATGAAATTAAGGAATCTGTGAGAATAATAAATATATAATACGAAAATATAAACTTTATAGTAAACAAAAATGTGTTTCTGCAAAAAAAGTTGAACTAAGAAATCTACGAGATCAATAAATATATGATATGAAAATATAAACTTTATAGTAAAAAACATTGTTTTTCTTCAAAATAAGTTGACCGGACGGAACTAACATTCGACCGATATTTGCTTTAGATATATTGAACTGATCGACACAAGTGTTAATATCTCTTCTTTTTTTTACAATATTTTTAATAAATATATTATATGAAAATATAAACTTTATAGTAAATAGTTTATATTACTATAGAACAAATGGAATTGTATATTTGTTCAAATGGTAAAAATTGCGGCAACAAATTATTAGCCGACCCCTTCGGTCTGCCAGAATTATTCTGCCCCCTGCTCACCAACGGGGAGGTGGAAGTGGGAATTTCGAGCAGGATATACCTTTTATTTCAAAATTACATCGTTATAAGGGTGGTTCATTCACAAAGTTCATATAGGAAACAAAACTTTTAAATACATTCAGCACTATCACAAATAAAATAGCACAAACAAAACATAAAACTGTTTACATTTGAATTCAATAAAACACTTTTAAACTGTTATACACGATGAGATGAACACTATTAATCCAAACACATATTTAATTCAGTTCAACAAAAACAAATTAGACAGTTGAACGGTGTTCATCACAGAGCCAGTCCCCTAAAACATTTGAACAACTCTGGTGAACCCACTTGCTGCAAGTGACACGGCCTCGTTTGCCTTCACATCCAAACATATTTTCCAATATATCAGGCTTACCACAAACACAGCTACATTCAATCTTTCTAGTGTGCATCTTGACTGAATCAGCACAAGAATTAAGTGATTGAGGGAATTTAGAAAAGTATCCCAGTTCAAGGCATTTAATCAAATGGCCTCTCATACTAGTTTGTTCAAAAGCCGTTTTTTGTTTGAAGTTAAATGTACCCCCATTAAAGCAAAATTCAAGCAAATTTGCTATGGAGTAAAGCCCACAATCATAACCATTTGGTTGTTGTTGAACTTCAGGGAGTTTAATTGAAATGTGCTTTTTGCCGTGACCATAAATAGCAGCAAGCTGAATGTCAAGAGATGGCGTAAGAGTGAAAGTCTTACTGAAGCTATCCAGAACATAGATGCACTGGTCATTCACTGATTGAAATGAAGTGACCCAGTGAGATTTGCCAGTATGATGTATTTGTACAGTTGGGCATCCCTTTTCTACAAAGCTACCAAATTTTTCTGACCAAGACTTGGTTTCGTCATCAAAGACAGGTGAAAGTCCTGTTGGCTGAAATCCGGATACGTTCGGAAATTGTCTTGAAATAATTGTGCAACAGGCATTAATAATTTCTGAACATAACCATTCATTATTTTCTAGAATTTGCTTATGGTCTGAATTGAGACCATTAATCCATGCAATTGGGATAGGCTTGTTCATAATAAGTTTTGCTTTCTTTACTGGAGGTGGACTATCAGTAACAAGTATCTGATGATCTTGACTGTCATCATTATCAGCAAACCTCAATCTCTTAGTAGATTTCGGTGTTGACACAGCCTTCTGTTTTGATGGTGTATTTAACTTGGCTGGTGTTTTCGACTTGGCTGATGTCTTTAATTTGGATGGTGTTTTGGGTGTTTTTGGAGACGGAGGTTCCAGGGGACACTCAATTAATTGTGCCTCCTCAGAATCTGGAGCTGGTAGTATCTCTATATCACCATCATTGGGTCTTGGTTTTTTCCTACCAGACTTTTTATCATTTTTCTTTAAGTTTCTCTTCGAAAGCATTCGAAGGTTGACTACTCTAGGTTTCGTTTCTACTGTATCCCCAATATATTGTTTGGCAGCAAGGATGTGGTAGCATTGTGAACTTGCTGGACACTGGCAAGTTTCTTTAGGAAGGAGGGTTACAGCATAAACCTTTCCTTGCATGCCTGTGACCATAAATGCCTTGTGTTGTTCAATAAACGACACTTGGCCATTATCCACAGTCAACTTGGCCAGCGATTTCTGGGACAAGTTTTTATCTGATTTTTGAATGGACATTGTGGAGCTTTCTGTCCCATCTGAAGTATCAGATGCTAATGGCAATATATTTGTCCCCTCTATTTGGGAAGGCGCTGTGAAATTTTCAACAGCAAAGGGAATGGACATGGTTGAGCTTTCCGTCCCATCTGAAGTATCAGATACTAATGGCAATATATTTGTCCCCTCTATTTGGGAAGGCGCTGTGAAATTTTCTTCAGCAATGGGCATAGACATGGTGGAGTTTTCCGTCCCATCTGAAGTATATGATACTAATGGCAATATATTTGCACCCTCTATTTTGGAAGACTCTGTCTCTACTGAGATATGATCTTTCGAGCATGTGTCTCGAACATTATCTATTTCTGACATAACATGCTTTACAATGCCAACTGATTATATAAGGTAATTCAATTAAATGTATTTGATGTCACAGGTGTGAAAACTTTAATGACATGTGATTTGGCTTGATTAGTGATTACTACAAGTGTCAAAATTAGATTAATCTAATTAAATATAAGTACTTCTAGTGTGCCGTGGTGAACTCGCTCAAATCAACATTCAAAGTTTTTACTATAAAGTTTTTATTTTCGTATAATATATTTATTAATCTCACAGATTCATTTATTTCATGGACAGATATTATAGAAAAAAGAAGAGATATTAACACTTGTGTCGATCAGTTCAATATATTTAAAGCATATATCGGCGAATATTAATTCCGTCCGATCAACTTATTTTGCAGAAAACATTTTTTTTTTACTATAAAGATTAAAATTTCGTATAATATATTTATTAATTTCACAGATTCATTTATTTCATGGACAGATATTGTAAAAAAAGAAGAGATATTAACACTTGTGTCGATCAGTTCAATATATTCAAAGTATATATCGGCGAATGTTAGTTCCGTCCGGTCAACTTATTTTGAAGAAAAACAATGTTTTTTACTATAAAGTTTATATTTTCATATCATATATTTATTGATCTCGTAGATTTCTTAGTTTCATGTAATAATATTGTAAAACAAAAAAAATATAAACACTTTTTGTCGATCAGTTCAATATAATCAACGCGTACATCGGCGAATGTCAATACCGTCCGGTCAACTTTTTTTGCAGAAACATATTTTTGTTTACTATAAAGTTTATATTTTCGTATTATATATTTATTATTTTCACAGATTCCTTAATTTCATCGACAAATATTGTAAAACAAAAAAGATATTAACACTTGTTTTCGACCAATTGAATATATGTATAGCGTGTATCGGCGAGTGTGAAATCCGTCCGGTCAACTTTAATTGCTCAAAAATATTTTTTTTCACTTATTTTGTTTTATTTTCATAAAATATAGTTTAATATCTCTAAGGTCTACAAATATAAAAAAAATCTACCGAATAACAAAAAAGTTATGACTATTTATATCTCATCCGGTCAATCGTCCTGTCACTATCCGGGCAATCGTCCTGTCATTAGTGCTTCCCTTAATTATGCCTAAAACATGTCCTTTTTATCTGGCCCACATTTTACTTTTGATATTATTTTTTTAAAATCATTTATAAAAAAATAAAATATATGGAATGACCAAAATAATAGTTCTTATTAATGGGAAATTGAAAAATGGATTTTCCTATACTGAACTACATAAATCTTTCATAATCGATCACAGTCATTTCAGAGATAAGTTGTACTTAATTTGACATGTTTTAGCAGAAGACAAAAATGGGTGGCCAAGAACTTGAAGAAAAACTGATTGCCTTTGTCATTCTTTCAAGCATTTTATGCCTAGGTAACAGTGTTTATTGTAGACATAGATATATGTATATATATTTTGCTTCATCATAAATTAGTGTCAACGGAATTTTCGCCTTTTAAAGTCATTTACAAGTACTTAGTTCAGATCACAGGCACTTGATTCTATGCAGTTGACCTTCCCATGGATAGAAACAAGTGCCTGTGGTTCTGACTTAAAATTATGAATAAAGTCTAGTAGAGAAAGTACTCTCCATGTAACTGTACATTTGTTCCTCTTAATATATGTTCCACATGGAACAAATGGTATGTATATATATATAACAAAAGTTCTTGAGAACTAAAATTATATAATATTTATTCATTCTTCATAAAATAATTACCTTAGGATGACAGGTGTCAACATATATTTGTTCTACATAACAGTAGTTTCGCTGGAAACTTTGTTATAAACATTTCAATAATATCTGTTCCATTATTCTATACCCTTTCTTTTCCACTTGGAACTTTATGAAGGAACTTCTATTACATGACACTGGATAACTTTATTTGTTTTTTGTAATGAAAATTGAAAACATAAACTTCATAAATTACTAAAGAAATTGGCATGAATATTAGTAGAAGCAGATGTAATGACACCATCTACTTTACAGTTTGACAATTTGAATTCGTAAAAATATCGAAAAATGAATTCAATATCAGAAGGCTATATATTTTTTTTCAAAAATCATTAAATGATGTGGTTCCTAATTATTCATATGATAAGAAAAATTTCTCTATGCTGATAATCAAAACTATAATTTAAATTCAGACGATAAAGATCTTAATTATTATCCGATGCCAAAGTCTATTTAAAAAAAAAAAAACAAAAACATTTATTTATACTGGTCTCAAATATGGAAGACTTAGTCTTTATCTTTTGAGATAAAGATTTGCTAGACTCTGGTATCTTTTAAAGAAAACTGTTTTGATTTTTTGTTGTAGAATGTGGGTGACAGTTCAATCTCAGTTATCCAAAATGTAGAACAGTTGACATTTATGTATTATAAAAATAGGGAAATGTTACTGTGTATAAGGCCAAAAATAAAATTTAAATTGTTTGATGTTGCTTACCTACCCTACTAAAAAGCAGCCTACCCGAAAAATTTTAGGACACAAATTGTTTCAAATTTTTTTTTCAAAGATTTTTTCTTGCTCAAAAACGTCATATTCTTGTATAAAACATGATACTTGTGCTGTTGGCCAAGAAAATAATAAAATTCTTACCTACCTACCCAACCTCACATAAAGCATGGGTAGGCAACATCAAAGAATTTTTTAAGGGTGGCCTAAGCATGATAAGAGATATATCCACAAAAATGTTATATGCTGTCATTGCAGCTTCTTTTTCTAAAAGGATGGACAATTTGACCCTGTAGAGTTTTCATACGACCGCAAAAAAACTCCTTGTCGTCGTCGTCAGCGTCGTCCGAAGACATTTGGTTTCCGGACAATAACTATATAGAAATCTATGAAATTTAAATACAAGGTTTATAACCACAAAAGGAAGGTTGGGATTGATTTTGGGGGTTATAGTCCTAACAGTTTAGGAATTAGGGGCTAAAAAGGGGCCCAAAATAAGCATTTTTCTAGTTTCAAGACAATAACTTGTGGAATGGTGTATGGATCTCTCTGAATTTATACCACAAGTTTCCATACCACAAAGGGATGGTTAGGATTGGCTTTGGGGGGTTATGGCTCAAACCGTTTGGGAATTAGGGGCAAAAAAAGGGGAAAAACAAGGGTTTCCTGGATAATGGACAATTAAAAAAAAGTACAATAATGTTTGGATTACCTCCCTTACACTGCTTTTAAATTATGTATAAAGAAATGTTGTATTGTCTTGAGGTGATTAGCTGTCAATTTATTTTTAGAAGTTACTATTTAAAAATGCTGATTAAGGAATATTAATTTTAGCCATGATTTTGTTTGTCATTTTCTATTTTAAGACTTTTATTCTTTTTTTTTTGGGGGGGGGGGGGGTCAATTCGCAACAGTGTATTGCACAAAAGCAAGAAATTGAATATAAATTCAAATCATATAACCAATTCTAAGTTCTTTGACTACAGTTATTCTCTGTCAGAAACCTATTATGTCAAATATTTAATTACAATCCAAATTCAGACCTGTATCAAGTGCGAATATTGTGTCCATTTTTGCCCCAACTGTTCAGGGTTGGACCTCTGCGGTCGTATCCAGCTGCGCTCGGCAAAGCAATTTATTCTGTATTGTCTGTAATGCTGTAATGCTGTCATATGTTTATTTTTAAGGTTATACATTACCAACATTTTGCAATCAAAGAAGTTTTGGTGGTAATTCCTTCGTGTGTGTGTGTAATGCTTCTTACTGTGATTATCCAGAAGGTGTATATAAACGTGGCAAGGGTGTCTACGCACAATACCAGTCTGCAGCTCAGGGAGGACGACTCACACAAATTATTTATTACTTTGAACAGATGGCAGCAATCCAGTCAAATTGTTAGTATTTCCCTTCAACATCAATTGTGAAAAGTATCATAGTTATATTATTTGTAAATTAAATTTATTATGTTATTTAATTTGTTCCTAAGGATATTCCAAAGGCTTTGTCAAATCACAATACCAATTTGCTGAAATGTTTGACCAATTTGTAGTTTGAATTCCTCACTACAAACAGCTCAACTGGTAAAATATTTTAGCTCATTGCTAGTGCAGGTTGTTCATAGGCCTGTGCCACTTTTTAATAAATTGGATAAATATCATTGAATACTATTTCAGCAAAAAAAGTATTTTTATGGCCCCGCCGACTTTGGTCGGGGCCATATAGTTTTACTCTTAGGTAGCAATACACAGTTAAGAGTGGAGTTTCGCATTTTGGCCATGGTGGATTTTTCAAATATGAAAGTTATTGTGCAATAAAATTTATTTTTAGACAGCTGATGACTAATTTAGCCTTTAAACTTGGTTTATAAGAACATCAAGATTATTTTTTACATGTTTTATGGGCTATTTTCTGTGTGACTGTCCGTATTTTCATAGACAGACCGTTCATAGGTCCAGAAATTATTGTAATGTTTACAAACACTTTTTTTTCTCACGACCTTTTTGATGCAATTTACAAAAAAATGAGACGAAAGACATATGATTTTTATTTGATCCCTTGATAGATATATGTAAACAGTTTCAGAAAAGGTATCACTCCAAGGGATTCAAATTCTACTTTTGGACAAATTTTGGGGAAATGTACATGTGACATCTTTACCCCCCTTTTTGCAATATTTTATAGCTATTAAATGCAGATTGTTGCCATGGATACACCAAAAAGAAATTTTATTTAATAACCATTTTAACTACTGGAAATCAAATCTTTGGAAGATACTGATTACATACATATGCACATATATGACACAAACAGTAGGCTTACTTTGTAGGAAAGCAAGGAAAAAGGGATGGTAAAATTTATTAGGGTAAATTTTAATTTTTTTTCTAACTGTATATTGCTACCTTATCCGTCATTCCGTCATTCTGTCATTCCATCATTCTGTCATTCTGTCATTCCAAAAAGAACAGTTATGCAGACTTTTTTTCCCTTCACATATTGAGCTGATTTTTAGTATGTGAGTCTTCTATGATGAGTTACAGATCAAGTTTATGTTTGGTTCAGCTCTGCTGATGTATGTGAGTCTACAATGATGAGGTACAGAAGAAGTTTACTTTTGGTTCTGCTCCGCTGATTTTTGCCAAAATTACAGGCTTTAAACTTTGAAAATTTCCACTCCTAAAAATGGCTTCAAGCTTTTTTTGGGAGCACAGCCATTCATGTCATTTCGACACATCTAGTTTAATTATGAGAGCTAATTATTTCGATAATAATTATATAAATATAGATTCTACCACTGCATCAAGTGTGATATTTGAGACAGTTAATTTTTTAAAATTAAAAATGCAAGGCTTGTCAAGTTTTTAAATATTTAAAATTTAAATGTCGAGAGTGGAGAGATATATAGTATTGCACCAGATAATGAATTTTAAACGATTTGTAGACAAACTTTATCTTTCTTTTTAAATGATCTGAAAAAAGATGTGTACTTTCTATGTGACTTAATCAGACATGGTCACCTTTTTCGTGACGTCACAATAGGTATTTCAGAAGAAAGCAAAAAAAGTTGATTTTTATAATTGAATTTTGACCGATGAAGAACTGAGATCAAACGACCACAAATTGATTATAAAAAAAATTATCAACCGGGTGGTAAAGGTATAAAAAGGGTAAAAATTGGAGAACAGATTTTCCATTATAAGTCAATAAAATATGTACAGAATGGCCTACCTACAAACCCTTATTTTTTATCCTGTAGCAAGATGGTAATAAATCCCTTTATTAAGGTCTGTCTCATTTGTTTGACATCATTTTAATATTATTCTTTTTCTGTCATCAGTCATCAAAATAAACAAGAATGTGACCTATCAGAAGATATTTGGGTTTGGTGGTGCCATGACAGATTCTGCTGGTATCAACATAGCAAGCCTATCTAATCAGACAGGAGACAATATCCTCAAAGCATACTTCTCGAAAGATGGTAAGCAATTAAGATAACAAATTTATCTAATCAGACAGGAGACAGTATCCTCATGGCATTTGTCTCAAAGATGGTGAAGTATTAAATAAGCATAATTTATTTGTGGTATGATGGCCAGGGAGACCACTCCCAACTAGAGACCAAAGGACAGGGATGTCAACTACTATAGGTCACTGTACACCTTCAAAAGGCCTTGAGATGACAAAATGTGAAAAATAGACCTGATTAATACTAAAAAATAGACAAAAAACTATTGTTGCAGATAGCAACCAACAACAACCACTGAATGAGAAGCTCATTACTCTCTTATCACATTGCTGATCATTTGCATCTCTGAGGAAATAAATTAAAAGAATACTTTCAAAATACCAGAAAAAAACTGTTGTATGCCAACTTATGCTGAGAATATTTTGGGAATAGCAGACCATCTGTTATAGAAAACCACTGATCTGCCCCTATCCTCCATGCTCATAAAATAATATTGATCATGTGATTTTACATTACAGGAATTGAGTATAATATAGCCAGAATACCTATGGCCAGTTGTGATTTCTCAACACATCCATACTCTTACAATGATAATAACGATAGTCCACCAGATTACAATCAAACAAAATTTTCATTGGCCAAGGAAGATCTAAAGTACAAGGTATTTCACTTTTCAAAATTCTGAATTATATTTGCTGTACATACTGTATTTCAAATTTAAAGATGAAGCTTCTCTAAATAAATTCTGAAGAATTAATTGCCCAATGAAAATTTTGTAATATTTCTTTCAGTAATTACAAATCAGGTCTTCCTGAAATTTTTGAGTGGATGTAGATCAAATATTTTGTTCTAGAGAGCTAAATTTGCTACAAATTTCTGTAGCATTGCTTCTTCTGTCATGTGACACATATCCCAACAAATTTTCTTCTGCAAGCTTTTATAAACATATCTGTAAAGTGTTATGGCTAACTGATTACGAGGGACTCAAGATTTAGATAACATTATTATCATGATTATTGTATTTAGGTTCCATATCTTAAGAGAGCTAAAGAATTAAGTAACAGGACCTTACTGATATTTGGTAGTCCATGGAGTGCACCAGCTTGGATGAAGACAAATAATAATATGACTGGACAAGGGACCTTGAAAGGTCAACCTGGTGGTTCTTATTATAAATCATGGGCACAATACTTTGTTAAGTAAGTTTATTTTCAATTTAGTAAGAAGTATTTATAAAGGTTTTTGTTACAGTGTATCATTTATAATGCAAAAAATAAATAAAAAGGTTGAATGGTATATAGAGACAGCAGCCTAATTACACAAAAAGAACAAATATATCTAAGAGGTCAACATACAGTCTTAAACAAGTCTCTGTTTAGCTCTGATCTGAATTACACAAGACTAGACAAGTATTGAAATGATTTATCAAAGTCCTTCCATCCATACAAATATTCCCATATAAGGAAAAAAACATATTTAGGTTACTTAACAAAATTGATAATTTGACAAATTAAATGTTAGCTGATTTACTATCTACTAATACCTGAAAAATTAAATAGTGTGCTTTTAAATAGAATTAAAGTAAATCTCTTTTTTGAGAGGAATAATGACTTCAACTTCATACAACTGATATTCTACATTTATATGCTTATGTTTGAAGTTAATAGAAACAGCGTCTAAACCTAGAGTCATTTTGGGACAAAATCAATTGGCTATCCTTTACGCTGGAGTCCCTGTGGCAGTTTTGAATGCCTTACATCAGTCTGCACAATGAAAAAAAAATAAAATCAGAAGAATTGTATGACTGGTTCAAAATAATTTTGTTTGTAACGCCTTTAAGAGTGACAATTCAATCTCAGTTTTCCATCCAAAATGAAGAACATTTAGCTTTCATGATGTGAAAATAAGGAAATGTGGTATGATTGCCAATTAGACAACTATCTGCAAGAGTGAGTGTACTTAAGGTAGCTGGGGTTTCTAAATGTTGGATGATAGATTTTTCTTAAACATCTATAAAAAGACTTCTGAGTCAATGTACTTTCAAATTTCAATGTAAAAGCTGGGAGTCACATTGAAATTAACAAAATCACAGTTATTATATATTGGTTATATAGGGGAAACTTAATTTTTCCTTATTTAGGAAATATTAAACAATAGAATTGGTTAAAATTCAATGAGAGAATTGCTTTTCATAAGTACTTTCGAAATAATATATAAAAATATGGGTCACAGGCCTT
This sequence comes from Mytilus californianus, assembly GCF_021869535.1. Classification (NCBI taxonomy): domain Eukaryota; kingdom Metazoa; phylum Mollusca; class Bivalvia; order Mytilida; family Mytilidae; genus Mytilus; species Mytilus californianus. The sequence goes on along the minus strand of NW_026262679.1, from coordinate 19,774,732 downwards.
ATTTTTTGACAAATAAAAAAAACATAAATTGTCTTATCAAATTCAATTTAATTATCTGCCCTCAATTTTAGAGGAATTTTTCAGAAAATTTTAATTTCACTTAAAGAGACTTGATTTTTTGATAGTTTAATCTTTAAATTTCAAGTTTTAGATGTTTCTGTTGTATATTGAATGATACTTAGTAAAATATTTTTACAACATAAAGGGATGCCCAGAAAAAGACACCCTATTTACCTTAACTGTTGTATATGCTTTATTTTAATAACAAAACTGCTAGAATAATATCTAAAAAAGTAAGAGACATTTTAACAAAGTCACACAAATATCCTATTCGATAATTTGTCAAAGAGCTTTCAACAACAGCTTTTAACAAATTATTTGCAAAGAAATGACTAAATGTAATTTATAATTTACATGCAATTGATGTTCAACAGTCAGATTGGCTGGCTCACACCACCAACAGTGCTTTGATTATTGAAAAAAGTACTACAAGGTTATTGTCCATCATAAGAATTTACAAATGTTACAAAATTTTTCTGTTTTCTCTTCTATTTTTAGATTTTTAGATTTTCTCTACTATTTATAGGTTTTTAGATTTTCTCAACTATTTATAGGTTTTTAGATTTTCTCTACTATTTATAGGTTTTTAGATTTTCTCAACTATTTATAGGTTTTTAGATTTTCTCTACTATTTATAGGTTTTTAGATTTTCTCTACTCTTTATAGGTTTTTAGAAGCATATGCAGAACAAGGTCTAAAGTTATGGGGACTAACTGCACAGAATGAACCAACAGATGGTAACATTGCAAATTTCACATTTCAAGCAATGGGCTGGACTCCACAACAACAGAGGGATTTCATTAAGTTAGACCTAGGTCCTGCCTTACACCAGGCTGGGTTCAAAGATGTTAAACTTATGGTACTAGATGATCAGAGACTGTTGCTACCATACTGGGCTGATATTGTAAGACTTTTGTTTAATTTATATTAAATGTCCATAACATGTCTGATTATAGCCATATTTGACATAGTGAATTTCAGTTTCAACACTTTAGGTGAAAACCACAACATACCTCAAACCATCCTCCCCCTAAAAAATCGCAAGATTGATCATGATATGATATCTTTTCCACTGGTTTGTCTATGACATTGTAAATTGACACTCAGCTACACAGCAAGGCTTCCAAAACGGTCATATATGCCGGACATTTGTATAATGTCCGGTAAAAGTCCGGCTGGGCAAAGCATGAAACGGTCATCTACTTTTTAGTTTTCAAGGCTTTAAGAGACGGTCATTTTAACATAATTCGCGATCTTTTTGACCCAACGTTTTGCCTTTAACAGCCACACATTTCCGGTCATAAAAGTGACATGATCATTAAGTACTATCAAAACAACCCCTACTTTAATACCTTCTCATTTTAATCAAGGCTAATTAGTTGTCAAACAGCAGAAATTTACCTGTTCAGGTGACAGGTAAACTATTTTGAACCGGACATTGATCGGTCTATTCAAAGTTATTTTCTTACATTTCAGCGGTTTGCATCTAATTAATTTAGCCAAAAAGATTTAAATTATCAGAAATACATTAACAAATATGATTTGATGAAAAAATTCAAAAGGTGAAAATGAAAAATCGTCATAACCACGTTGTTTGAACCTAGAGACATGTCTCTGTTTGAACTAGTACACGTGTGCACATGTGCGCAGGTGTGAAATTTAATTATGCATCCTAATTTCTTTAAAAAATGCTTAAATTGTCATTGATACCTTTATCTCACGTTTATTTCGAATATTTTCTTGAAGAAATAACGTAGAAAGAGCTACTTCCACTCATTCATGCTTTGCAAACGTACACGGAATTTACGTATCCGTCTCTGGTCCATGTTTTACCATTGTCAAGATAACATCCGGTATAAAAACGAAAGTAAAGTTTTTGACAACGTTATTTTGCACAAATAAAGAGTCTAAGGCAGATATAAGTACGCTGATGTTGCACACTTCGAATGATGCACTGCCAATTTAACAGTTTACGTCAGAACTTCGAATTTGAATCAAAGAAAGTTTAATATCGTTTTTTTTAATGTCAATCATTGGGATGGCCAACTCTGCAACTGATTACCATAATTGCCTTTTGTTCATTTAGTCTTAAGGGATTAAAATCGGGATAATATATAAAATGTCCGGCTGGCTAAAAATAATTTTGGAAGCCCTGCTACACAGCCTTATAAAAAAGTTACTGTGTGATGAACAATCTCATAAAAAGGTATTTTAATGAAAATTTCTGTACAAAAAATAAACAGAAGTGAAGAAATATACTGTACCTTTATTTATATACAAAATTACTTTAATGGATCAGGACAAATTGATTGACATATATATTTTTATACCCCACGCAACGAGTTGCGGAGGGTATAATGTTTTTGACCCGTCCGTCCGTCCGTCCGTCTGTCTGTCTGTCTGTCCGTCCGTCCATCAGCCTGTCAGTCCGTCAGTCCTGTTTCTTGTCATCGCAACTCCTCTCAAACCACACAACAGAATTTCACGAAACCTTTTTAGATAATAAGGACATACTATGTAGTTGTGCATGTCGACAGGAAATTACAATTCAATTCTTTTTCTAGGAGTTACGCTCCTTTGAACTTATTTACTTTAATGTACTACTGCAACAGTTTGTCATCATAACTCCTCAACTCCTGTCAAACCACACAACAGAATTTCATGAAACCTTTTCAGATAATAAGGACATACTACGTAGATGTGCATATCGACAGGAAATTACGATTAAATTTTTTTTCCAGGAGTAACACCCCTTTGAACTTATTTGCCAAATATACTACTGCAACCTTTTGTCATCGCAACTCCTCTCAAACCACACAACAGAATTTCATGAAACCTTTTTAGATAATAAGGACATACTACGTAGATGTGCATATCGACAGGAAATTACGATTCAATTTTTTTTCCAGGAGTTACGCCCCTTTGAACTTATTTGCCCAATATACTACTGCAACCTTTTGTCATCGCAACTCCTCTCAAACCACATACATAATTTCATGAAACTGTGTAGATAATAAGGACATACTATGTAGATGTGCATATTGACAGGAAATTATGATTCAATTTTTTTTTCTGATACAGTTTTTTTTTCTTACACTTATTTTATTTCTCCAATGACAATGTGGGGACGTGGGGTATGTGAGGGGGCTCACTAAGGTTCTTTCATAAATACATAAAGTTTACTCATAAGTATAAATTCATCTCCCACAAAAAAATCATTTAATGGTGAAAACAACTATGCTGTAAACATCAATCACTGGTATTTAAAAGATGATAGTAAGGTATGTTAAAACTAGAACCATTGAACTTTATATCAATAGATAAATATTAACACAAATAATACAAGTTTTTACACATGAAAAAAATGGACCAAACCAATAATTTTTTCATAAGTTTATAATACTTCCCTTTTTGTGTTCTTTTTGAGAAATTAAAGTGATCATCAAAACAATCTGTACAATATCTACCTTTAAGGGTAAGAAAAATATGTCAAAATATTTTGTAAAATAACTGGGAAACTGGGAATGGACTCATTAATATGCTCTGACATGATATTATTCAGTTTTATTATTTCCATCCATCTTTATTTACAAATCAGTATAATTTTCAGGTATTAAATGATCCTGGTGCGAGGCAGTACATATCTGGTGTTGCTGTCCATTGGTATTTAGATGCATTGGCTCCAGTTGCATCATTAGATATCACACATAAAAATAATCCAGACTTCTTTTTATTTGGCACTGAAGCCTGTGCAGAACATATACCTTTGTTACCGATCCCTCCTGTTTTGTTAGGAGATTGGGCACGAGCACAGAGATATGCTCATGATATAATTCAGGTTGGTGAGATTTATTTAAGCAAGGCTTGACAACAATAATACTTTAAGCAAATAATGCTTATCAGCACAATGACATGTAAAATATATATACAAATACAATAAATGATAAATTAATACATAATACATAGGGGAAATTCGCCTAATTGCGGACACTTTTTCAAATCCGGAAGTTTGGATACCGTCGAGGCCAATTGCGAACAAACAGGTGGTTGCATTTGACAGGAGAGGATAGAGGGGTATCAAATGAACTATATCCCGCATTTTCAGGTCTCCTCTCTTGACTGGTAGATTGCAAACTCTTAAAACCCGCGGAAATGCCGAGTCGCGTAAATGCGGACAGGGGGAGTTAAAATACGGACACCTTGTCGTCAAATTGCGGACACTTATTTTTAAACAGTTCTTGCTATTCAAATCGCAGGTATAATGCATATAACATTAGCTCTCATGAATACCCCTCAGGAATACCTTTTCAGTGCACCTTGAAGCATGTTTGAGAATGGTTTTCTCGCATGAACTAGTAATACATGTGGAAAGGTAAGAAAAATAAGATTAAAAAATTTCATTAAATATCTTATACCACACCAATTATTAAATGATATAAGATGTAGAAACTTTTTTGTACTGACAACTTCCATCGGGATATTGTCTTCCAAGATGCATGCATGCATATATAAGAGATATAGTTGTGATAACTTTCAATTTCAAATTGTATGGCATTCATTGCAATGTGTTTTAATGTTCTAATCACTTAAAAATCCGTAGCCTTCACTCAAGAGCATAAGATGCCTTGAGGCGAGATTTTTTTTTTGCATTTCCCGATACTTATAAGATAATTTTATTTATCCTCGGGTTTCTATGTACTCTTTGACAAACACGATTTTTTGCGGCCAATCCAACACCATGAAGATCTAAAAACAGTTTATGGAATGGGTGAAAAGGCTTAATTTTTAAGAATTGGGAAATCAAAAATGGGAAAACGCAAGGTGTGAGGGAACATGCAAATTTTGTAAATTGGAATGTTAAAAAAAAAAATAAAATAAGAATATGGAAAAATGGACATCAAAAATTTTAGGGAATTATGGAAAATTCAGTATTATGTTTAGTTTTATATGTATTGTCTAACATTTGTTGTTTCTAATGTATTGGTCTTTTGTTGGGCAATGTATGACAAATTTATTTGAAAAACCTAGCCCGTAATTATAAATTACACAACAACGAGGTTCGACTGTATGTAATTCATTGACCGCTGCCTACATATGTAACTTCAAAGCATATTGTAGTTTCGATCGATGTCTTTCAAAATTACTGCTTTTTTCTTGTATCCCTGGTGCTTTCGACTGGAGAACCGTCGCACACAAGCATCGCACAAGTTGGTACTCCGAGGCGGGTAGGGATCAAGAAGGTGAACTTTGGTTTATTTTTATCAATAGTACCGCTTAAGTCGACGCTAGGGGCCGTCTTGACCTTGTAGGATATGAATGATTCTTTCATTGTTGAAGACCCTACATCAACTGTCAAGATGAAGAACAGGAATAAAAGCCCTGTTCATTGATAATTTTTTTTCTTTTCTATGTATTGTGTGCGATTTTGTCCCATGTACATAATTTTACTCCATATCCTTTTATTTTCTCTTATGAATACTGACCCATGTCACTCCTCCATGAAGGGTCTTGCTGGCCTAAGTCCAATATCTCGAAAATGAAAAGTAAAAAAAAATGAAAGGGAGCTTCCTCTAATGTTACTAAATGTGCTAAAATTTCTTTTAAAATCTGTCGGAGTAAATTTGAGTTATCCTTCGACATAGAAAGTGTAGACGGACGGATGAATAGACGGGCAGAGTGATTACTATAATAGGGCACCCGCAAAAAGTCGACAGGCCATAATAAAGACGTAGTGCTGGAGATTGTGGTCACGCATAATGATACGCTATTGGAGTTCGTTGCATTTTGTCACATATATACTTTTTTCTATATAATGCCCGTTCTCTGACCAATAATGGCATCGGATTTTATCCGACTGGCGAAAGGATACCAGCGTGTGCAGAACATGCATACATAGTTCTGTGCCTTAGATGAAATGTCCAAAACACAACAGGTTAACGAAAGGAGCAAAGGATGATTAATTATTAACATTCATTCGTCCATGCAGGTAAAAAAAAAAACGTGAGGCATACGTCGTTCACATGAGAAAATTATCGAACCAAATATGGAAGATGCAGGTGATACAGTTTCACCCGAGGAGAAGGATGAGGACGACGAAGAGCTTATCAACTATTAGATAGTTTACATTTGAATTGTTATATGATTACAAAGCTTTTAGTTTATGATTATTTGATAACTAAAGAAAATAAGTTTTTGATTACCAAAGCAAATATTTAATGATTATGTGATTATGTTGGCAAAAATTTGGTGATTATGCGATTACTGGTACCTCCCAATGTGGGGCCTCGTTTGTTTTTCGATTTGTCACAGACGGATGGACAAACAGACAGACAGACGACTGGATGCACAAAGTCGTTACTGTTGGACGCTCACAAAAGTCTAAAGAGGTCTTTAAAACCCATGTATTGGTTACATTATTTCTATCATGTTTTGAAAAGTTTTTATAAAAACATTTCTTTCAAAAGAATATTCGTGATATCAATAATTTCATCTGCCTCTTCCGCAGTAAGAATGTCCAATTCTTTACCTCTTCTACTTGATTTTGTAGCAATAAACACAATGCTGCTGAATTCATTTTCCTTATCACTTTCAATATTTTCGCATATATAGTAGTGTTGATACATATTCATGTTTTGATAAACGTTTAAATTTCATAAATAAATAGCCAATAACATCATCGTCAAATAGCCACTCGTCTACGAGACATTGTTGCAATTTTATTCGGGCAATTGTTTTCTGTACATTTTATTTCATTCCATTTTCTCAGTTCGCAAAAAGTCCTAAACCTGTAGACATTGTGTAAAGAAAGAGAAATAGATTGGCTTGCCATCCTGGGGATGACGTTTTCAGTTTTTGACCTATTGAAGATGTGTGCAAGTTGCCAACTGGAGTGGAAATCAGACTTGTAAACGCATTATGTTCGTAATATGCAAAACGAAAGCAAAACAAATAAACCCAAATCAACACTTTATTGATATAAATGTATCGGATTGAAACTAATGAATGCTAGATTATAAGAGTTTTGTTTATTTCCGTCATCATGGTATTGACATATGCACCACTGCACGTGTTAGTTGTTCAAAATATTTTGTGTCCGCATTTCGGCTATCATATTATTTTCGGTGGTGAAAATGCGGACACTTGCTTATTCCTATTTTGTAATCAAAATTTAGACAAATCAGTAAAAATAATTAAAAGAAATGTTTCCTTGCATAAAGTACGCAATGCCTATTGCTTTTCAACACATAAATTGCCATTCTTACATGAACAAATGTGTATTCAATTTGACACGCTGACTTTGGACCTTTTTCAAAATTTCCTGGTTTTCAAACTTGTTGACATAAGCTATTTATAGCATGCAATTTCAATCACATGACACAAAAGTGAATCGTAAGCAATAGACATGATAACCTTATTGCAACAAAATAGAGATTCAATAGTAAACAAAACACCTTATTTCTTATATCTATTTTATTTCAATTTTTCATAATTTTATTGAAAAGTGAGATATTCGTTTTCCGTCCGCATATCGGCGCTGTCCGCAAATACGCGATTTTCCCCTAACTGATAAATGAAAAAAGATAGATTACAAGTTATAACATTTAGAACGTTTTTTTCCTTTATTCACGTATTCTTGACACTATATGCTTCATCTCATAGAGACATAACTTTGGAATGTTACCAGTATAAATACACATGGATAGCGGCCAAATTGAATTCTGAGGAAGACCCAAATTGAAGGGAGGGGTAATACAAAATTTTAGTATAAGTTTAAACTCTTAGAAGTTCGAGGCATATAAATGTTGAAAATATGCCGCACAGCCCTATGCTTTGACCTTTGGAAAAAAAGTAGTGCATATGAACTTTCCATTCTAGGATATAATTTTTACGAAACTTCATAGTACAAGTGGCACAGTCTTAGCCGTAAAAGGAGTTCCTATGGGAAATTGCATTGTCTATATTTACAGAAGTGCAACCTAGAATGTTTTCACTAAGATAATTCTTCATTTTGAAAAAAATACATTCCCTCTCAAAATTTAAAGGCAACAAAAACCAATTTTAACCATTATTCTTAGGAAAACTAAAGTGTTAGATTTATATTTCATTTTCTCACTAACTTAAAGGGAGATTAATTAATGTGATTTCAAATAATGCAATATCATTTTTTTGAAATTGCAACTTTTTACAAATGCAATGTTTATTCTGTCACTTTGAACATTATTACAACATCACAAAAATATATGAATTTACAGTATTGTGACCAGTATTTAAATTTTTGGCTGTAATTTTTTGAAAATAACTTCCTTTCAAAATTAAATAATTCTGAACAAATAGGAACTTATTTTGTATTAGACAGCAATCTAAAAATGAAAGAGAGACAATCCAACCAAAAAAAGTTCTGAAGGTTACCAAGTGACACTTTGTTGATATGATGGTCAACAGGGATGGTTTGAATCTTAAAGGGTTCAATATGGTGACATGTTGCTTGGTTTTCTTTTTCAAAGGTCTATAGTATTAATGTTTTTGTTGAAAATTACACATCATCAAATTTATGAATTATTTCTATCTTTGTAGTCTTTTGAATTGAAGTGACAGTTATAGAAACTAAATACATTCTTAATGGTTTAGTACACTAAACTTTTACTTGAAGATGTCATATTTAACAAAATATAATATCAATAATCACAGATTTCATGGCTGTGTAGAAAATTGACAAGTAAAAATTACATACACTATGTAAAAAGATGGACACATAAACTATTGATTTATCTCCCTTTGTATACAAAGCTTAATGTTATGAAACTCAATTTTTGATACAGGCCGGTAAACCAATAGTTGTAATGAAAATATGTCTTTACTTCTAGTTCATGTACATGGTTATGATACCTGGTTTTAGCTAGTTTTAATTTGACTATTTAACACACTTCTGAAAAAGCACAATGCTCAGATGGACAAAACAAGCTAGGTTCAGTGTTTTCAATTGAACCTGATGACAATTGATATTTTTTACCACAATTGCTTTCAGTCCTTCATGTACTGGTAACTGCAATATTGCTCTTACAAAATGGCTATTTCTTATTGTTAGACTACTATTTCAAAATGAATCGAAAGCTTGAAATGTGTTCTAAAGATTCACAAAGCTGTTAACCGGTAAAATAAGTGAATGTACAATCAAATATTCAAAAGGCAGATACTATTGTAAATTTGTATATGCTAACTATTTTATGGTTATGTCAAATTCATTACTATGTTCAGGGATTGATATAAGATGGTTTGTCCAAATGACCAAGGGGGCAAGTTCCTTCTCAAGTTTACTTACCCTCAAAGATACTTACTTGCCATTAATGAAATTTACTTGCCTTTATTGAATTTACTTGCCCTTCAAATTGCCTAAATAAATGAAAGTTGTGTTACGCTTGCTCTGTATAAGATAAATCTGCTTGCCAGGCTTAACAGGAGACCCCTACTTTGACCCCTGAACTGTTACTGTTTAAGTACTTTTAAAGAATTCATGCTACAGATTTATTTTGATATATTTACAAGCTGTTTCTGAGATAGTAAATTGAAATTCCTGCTCCAGGTGTCCAAAAGAAAGAGTGTAAGTTTTATAATGAATTAATGTTTTTTTCTTTGTTACAGGATTTGAATCATTGGGTTACAGGATGGACAGATTGGAATATAGCTTTAGATATGAAAGGTGGACCAAACTGGGTGAAGAATTATGTTGACAGTCCAATCATTGTTAATGCTGCCAAAGATGAGTTTTATAAACAACCCATGTTTTATGCAATGGGTCATTTTAGGTTAGTATTTTGAAACAAAAGTTTCAACAAATAACAATCCAATGAAAAACATGTAATTGTGAATGAATGTTTCAGATTATAAAAACAAGCTTTTACATTGGTAAAAAAAACGTTTTAGAATGGCCTTTATTAGTATATGGGATCCAGGCAATGTCTTTTTTTTTTAATTAAGTACACATCAGGTGATGCCTCTAGTGATCATTTGAAATTAAGAATTAAAGTATGTGTTATATATTTGTTCAATACTGGAAAGCAAAGTATTGTCAGTTGTGGACCAAACATTTGTCAGATTCTAACAAATTTGTAAGAACACAAGTTTTAAAGTATATTACTGAGGATTCATTGTTATTCGTGGGATACTAGTTTTCGTGGAATTTGTAGGTATTGGTAAACCAAGAATTTAGATTTTCAACAAAGTACAAATTTCGATATTCAGCGTTTGGCAAAATCACAAATTCAGATATCCACCATTTAGTAGAAGTTATCCTCAATTCATGAACATTGATACCCACGAAAATAAATGAATCTACAGTCCATTTAAAAAATATATAGAGAGAACTCCTGAAAGCATTTGAAATTACATTGGTACAGTCAATTCCACTTAATTGCATACCGCTTAATAGCATAATTCAGTTAAATGAATAGTTTTCTCCTGCACAAAACCATTTTCCATTCATCTAATGTTAAATTGTCCGGTTATATGCATAGCTCTACAAGTGGCCTTTCGGTTTATTGCATAGAAAATAATCGCCATCTAGATATGCTTAGTTAGAACTGACGAGATTTTTGACCGGAAACGGCAATTTGGTGAGTATATTTTTCTTGAATGCATCATTATTTTCGTTATTATTTCATATTTACTTTTGTGTTATTTAAATAAAGTTTTAAAACAGTTTCTTTCGTGTTTATATAATGGAATTTGATTTAAAAATAAACCTCGATGTCTACACAGGTAAAGTTTCCCATGTTCTATTTTAAGCCTCGAGGTCATAAAAATGTAAAACAGGTAATTGTTGTAAAAACACTGACCATTCTATCTCAAAAGGTGTTAATAATTGATTGGATTTCAAACATTGTCCAAAGGTTACATTTGGGGTGAATTTTAAAAACAATAACGCCTGCTAATTATTGATCATTATCCAATGTGAACTCTCGTAATTGGGCTTTGGGTGATCTGCATTTATGTTAAATATTACAGGGTATTTATATATGGTTAAAGAATGTTATACATCAATCATTTATTTTAAATATTTTATGAAAAGAGCATTTACTTCTAATTATTATATTTTCTCACTTTAAACACTCGTGTCCAGCAAATTACCCGTACAGGGCCCCATTACTGCTTTGCATATATGAAACTAACGAGATTAAATGAACAGTGTTACATCACTGTGCAAGCTGTAAATACTGCATATCAAAGGCAGTTCATTACACATCTATTGTTAAAATGATTATAAACTGTTTAGTATTGTTATACAGTTTATTTTAATCAAAGCGTAACAATGTACATTGTACATACCGGTCATAGAAACAAATCTATTTTTAGAACAATTTGTTTTATTTTCGTATCCCAGGTAAAGGAAACGTCGGTACGCAAATAAACTAAAACAAAATGTGTTTATAATCTTTATTGAAAGTATACAAAATAAAAAAAACATGTATGACACTAGACATATAACTTTTATTAGAATAAATCAACATTCAATATGTTGTAAGTGATTATAGACTTTCATCTTTCTTCAGGGAATTCCTTTACTCATCTGTTCTAACGATGTTTTTTGACCCCGTAATTTGGCATTTCGGATATAAGCATACTCTGCTTTATTGCATAATTTTGTCTGACAAATAGGCTATGCAAATAACCGGAATCGACTGTATTCACTTACGGTCCCTGGTTTATACATGTAATGTTAACATTGAGTGCATTGTGGGCTTCAAACATAATTGCTTGTTTTTTTCAGTAAATTTATACCTGAAGGGTCAGTAAGAATAGATGCATCTTGTGGAACATTAGAATGTGTTGCTGTTCAGCGTCCTGATAATGGTATTGTTGTGGTAGTATTAAACAGGTATTGACAATTTTCATAATTTTTAAGTTCTATATGTTGATCTAAGATGTTAACTTTCATGTCCTGTGATTAGTCAGTGGTGTATATGTAAGCATATGTTCATTCCACTGAGTAGAATTTCTGTTGCACTATAGTGTTTTTCTTCTTCACACCAATATATTTATATCTGGGAGATGGAACCTTACTGAAAATCCATCATTGAATTAGTACACAAGTGTATTTTTTCAAAAAGGAAAAAGTTCACTGCTAGAAAAGAAAGAAACCCTGGGGGTTGGGGGGTGGGGGTTACCTACTATGTAATAAGTGGTAGGGATGAGGAGCTGGAATAGGTAACTATTTTGAGCTTCATTATATATAATAAGGGGGAGAAAAATAGAATGAATATATATGATAAGGTTTTTGATGATATCATAAGTATCTGAAACTGAACTGGAGATCATGTATTGACCCCAACCTATTCCATGGTGTAAATATAAAAAAATATTAGGCATGAAGAAAATCTTATGTTACCAGGACTAACCACCTTAAAAGGCACAAATCATACTACAAATTTAGCAATCATACCAATGAAGAATTCATGCACCTTTTCAAATTTAGCCATTGAAAATTGTTTATATTACATTGCTAACTGCAAACCTCATCATTGATTTTAGAAAACTATATGATTGCAGCATTTGATTTGGAAAATGTCTTCCTAGGAGAAGGCATAAACAGTGCAAATAAATATATATGTTGTAATCTGAGCCAGAGTTTAAATCTTTTCATACTTTTTGACCTGATGAATATGTGTGAAATGATATTCAACGATGTAACTATTTATTTTGTTTATTACAGGGATTATAAAGAGGCGATGATGACAATTGCTGATGAAGATAATGGTTATATTAATCAGAAAATTCCTCCATTTTCTATTCAGACATATTTGTATTGGTCTGAATAGACACTTCAATTAGAAAAGTCCCTTGTTTTCAATTCAGACATACAGTCAAACCTGTGATAAAGGTCACCTCTATTAAGTGAAAACCTGTTTGTCAGGTCACCCTCTTCTTCTCCCGCTGTAGTAATACCTATACATTTTGAACCTCAGTTTAAATGTTGCCTCTCTGATAAAGTGAGTTTTGTCTTGTCTCAAGGTTGACCTTTATATGCAGGTTTGATTGTATTCATATTTATTTGAATGAACTGGAAATTAAGAAATTTCTCCATTTTGAATTAGACTTTGGTTTAATATTTCAGAATAAGAAAAATTACATGATTAAAAGAAATATGCAAAAGTATAAAAAAAATCAATTTGTCTATCAAAGGAGGATAATGCTCCAAAATCTAATTGATTTGGGGAATAGAATATAATGAAACAAAGGATAGGTGCAAGGAAGACATAAATTTGGTCCAAAAATTTCAATTACAAAGGCTTTGTAAAGGTGATTCATGAAAACAGATCAAAATCCATCTTTAATAGAAGTTTTCATATAAACGGAATATACATGTGCATGATTGCAAGACCTTTGCTTGATAATATAAGTGAATACTGTTTTCTAGAGCAAAAAATATTTAGAATTTGGTTTTAATAGGACAAGATAAATATTTTGCTCATCTAAATGAAATACAGTAATGTCTTCAGGAATTCTATGTGCCAGAATATGTTAATTTGTATTTTTCAGGGATTGTTACACATTTTGTATAACCTTTATGTAGTTTTACAAAAATTGCTACACTGAAATTTTATAGAATATATGTGTCATGTAAGATGACCTTTTGTGAACAACTTCATTTTGTCAAGGGAAAATCAAAATGTATTGAGATACATGAATTATGTACAATTTTCAGTAAAAGTTAATGAATGTAATGATGTTTATTTCAATGTTCTTTTAAGAATGTTGCTAACTCTGTAGTATTGTAAAATGATTAAAATCATAAAAAGATATCCCACAAGTTTAAGGACACAGGGGACCAATCAAACAATATACGGTTAAATGCCAAAACAACAATCGTAAATCCTATTATATTTTTAGAATCAGTTATTGGCAGTTATGCTTCAAGATAAAATGTAACCTTTTGTGCAATATTTTAGGCATACATGGATATTGATATTCATATTCTTAGACTAAAGTGCAATATTTTATATGTAGAATATATTTTATACGTTAATTTACATGATTTTGATAATTTGTTGCTGTTAATTATAATGATGTTGAATAAAAAACAAAATCAAAAACCTCTTGTCGTACCCTTGTACCTTATCAGCTCAGTAGTCAGTGCTTCAACACTGACATGATTTATAACATACATTTTAAATACTCAATTGATTAAATTATGAAGAAAGTAAGGTTCCAAGTGCCTCGAGCAAAGTTGATCATACAGCTCCTCTAGTATTTATACATACCTGGCTTTCAATTTTTGGTTTTGAGCATTTTTAATGAAGTTAAAACCCGAAAAAGAACTTTGGACACACCAAATTAAAAAGGGATAATCTCAATTTGTAAGATTCTGACGTCAATTGAGTCTTCTGCTGAAGTCAGTGTCTCTTAAATGTTTATTGAGAATTTAGTGTTGGTGTCAGATATTTGTTTTTCTCTGCCAAAGACTATGTTATGATTGGTAATTACCCCACATCTACTTTAAGTTATATAAGAGATGCGTTAAAGTATATAAAAGTATAATATTTATACAACATTTAAGTGGGGCCAGGCAATAACGAATATTACAGACTTAAGCACACCTTTTATCAAGAATGCAATATACACAAAATGCAGACACAAAAATATGACTTGCTAGTTTATTACTCAAAACAGTCAATTTTTAAAAGAAATAACCAAAAGGAGATTTAAAAAAGCTTAATTGATTTATGAATAATCTACATTTTTTTTTAAATTCTAGATTTACTTTAAACATGCTTTTTACATGAAGAAACAATTTTATGCAATGAATAAGCAATTCAGACAAAAGATATGTACATAACTCAAAACTGTTTGAAAAGGATCCTTTTTTGATTCTTTGAAAATTTTTTGTTTGTAATCAAGTATGGCTCATTGCTATGAGAGCTTTGACAGTTTGGAATCATACATATGACTCCTACAAGTGTGATGCTTTCTGAATATTAAAAGTGCCTTTAATTAACGAAGACTGAACTTTTAATTGACTTTTATTCACTGATCATTGTAGTAATGACATAGTTGCCATTGTTTATGGGTTCTGATTATTGAAAAGAGATAGAAGAAACCAAAAGGATAGTCATACTCATGAGCAGAAAAAGAACTAACAATGCCTTGGCAAAAACGAAAAACGACCAAAAGACAAATAGTCCATAAAACGCAACATAGAAAACTAAAGACTGAGCAACAGGAACCCCACCAAAAAACAGGGGGTAATCTTAACATTCCATTTCAGTACACTTAGACATTAGCAGATTAATTTGCATAAGCCTAAAATGATGATCCATTATTAAAAATGAGCATAATTCTCTGATGTTTATCAAAAGCTGTGCAAGCACACAACCTGCATATGTGGAATAATAAATGATTTAGACGAAGTAAATTAATGGTTAAGTATTATGACTGAACACCTTTTAAACTTACAAACACATAATCATAAGGTAGTGTGAAGAAATATGTACGTGTATTTTAAACTATTCCATACTACAGATATACTGAGGACTGAGGATAAACAAATATTAGAAATCTTATACCTGAACCAGGGGTATAAATTAATTGTTGTGTCGTTCATTCGTCTTCAGTTTGTGTGGTCAACGTTCTTACCCCCTGAATGAACTCCAATGGGCCTTTCATTCCGATATCATGACTTGGGATCTCCATTCTTCTAGTTCGTACTTAAAGGAATGAAACACAAATGTATTATTTCTTCTTCAAAGACCAAAATGTTGCTAAAACTTGTTTTACTTCTATGACAAATGTGTTGTCTCAGCAGACAAAGCCCATAAAGATCGGTGGTTTTCCACTGATATGTAAATTTACCAATTGTAAAAAATTTTGACTGAGTATTGATTCACATGTAGGATCGTCCATGCATACGCTTTTTGGTTTTTACCTTGATTTATGCCTGAATGAATTTATCAGATTTGAATAATGGTAATCTACAGTTTTTTCTAATTTGTGTTGAGATCACATTATAAAACTGCTTGATAAGGAAGTTTGGTACTGACAATCCTGTATTCAACCGTACCTACTAAAGAGGAAATCATATCCAATCATAGGTCTGTTCTTTTGGAATTTCAAGCAAAGAGGAAGATCTGGATCGTCTTTTGCTCTTCTGGATATACTCAAATTATATTTATCCTTGCACATAATGTTGTATTGCCGAGTTTGCCAAATTCTCCTCGAAGCCAATTCACATCTTTTATGTCAGCTCTCAATACCGGGCTTCAGAGTTACTGTACAACTTCCTAATCTAGGAATAGTTTGATTTAGATATGAATGCTTTAAGATTCCAACAATCAATTTGAGTACATTATGTAAGCTCCTCTCCTCTTCCAAGAGTATAAACCATTGATATTAATTTACCCTACAAACATTTTCTTGATTCGTACTTAAGATACGGGAGCACCTGCGTTCACTCTCTGTTTTCGATGGGATTCGTGTTGCTTATTGAAGTTTTCTTTGTAATGTTTTTAAGGCGTTGCTTTTCTATTCGTCTATCTTGTTTTACCATCGAGTTGTCTGTCTTTCTTTGATTTATGGTTTAGCATGTCACTTTGTATCTTCTCAATTTAGCGATGGATAACCGTAGTTATCTTCTTGTCTACTTTACCCTGTGTTCACACAAGACAAACTCTTAAAAACACGTAGCGATATTCTGATTTTATAACCTCATGTCCGACATAAAGGTTGTTTTCTTTGACTGAATAATTAAAAGTTTAGTAAATATGGTTGAGTTTTAAAAAACAAGGATACGCATTATAGAGCTCGGTTTTCTTAGTATCATGATTCACGACAGGGCAAAGAGCCCTTTGTCAACTTTTCATTTCTATGTAGAACTATCCAGCAACTTCTGCATTCAAAGTATTTATCTCCCAGTTGAAATAAAAATGTGAAAATAGGATTAAAACAATGAGAAAGCCATTATTTCACAAATTGAAGAGGAGTTTGAATAGAGTACAACATTTCAAATCCCTTATATGATTCGTGTATTAAACACAATAACTCCTGTCACCCCTTCGCATATTAATGTTAAACACAATGGTCCGAGGTCATCCACTTTGTCTAGGATAAGTACATATAATACTTGTGGAACGACATGAGTCATATGGGAGGAGTTTCACAACGGTAAACAAGAATGCAAATTCTTCTATAATGATAAACATAGGGGCATTCTCTCAGGACATTGTGTTATACTAATCCAATTCAACAAATGGAAATATTGTTTTCGACACTTATCGGAAAAGCAGCACTTTTTACAAAGGAGACTGGCCTAAGGTTTTTGTGTTTTATACAATGTCATGAATCGTATTAGGTATTTATTATTTTATACTAATTTTAGACTATTACTTTTCAACTTTTTTTCGAAATCCTTTTCCCACTCCCCTAACAACGATTGTTGCAGTTTTTCATAATCATCTATATATTTTTATCAAACCGTTATCACGCCATTCTGTGTATTAAGATCTCTTGAATATTTGTGGCTATAAAACGATAGTAGTATTGTCATGCGTATTTCGTCCAAAAAACATGACATATGACGTAAATTTTTCGGTGATAATACTAGTATCATGGGATCATGGATGGCGTGCACTTCTGACATGAGGTCCGTCCATTCTTTCGGGTCGTTTTGAGAATGTGCTTTCCGCATAACCGACTCTCTATGTCACTTTCTAGATATGACAAACCGTTCTGTTTTTGCAGTATCATTTATTTCAGTTCAATGACATGGATGCGATCAACACAGACAGCAATCTTTGAATTATTCTAGGACATCACAAGAGTTGTGGAGTGTGAATTAAAGGGTAAATCAGGCGTTTTTTCATAAGTTTTGAAGTCTGTCTCAATGAATGAACTATTTCCAATTGCGAACCATACAAAGACATTGAGAAATGAGTGCATGACGTAGTTAGTTTAATTGAAAGGAGATGTAGGGTGGTCAATGAAACAGCAATCACACAAAGCAAAATAAAGATTTTTAATTTCTAAAGAGAAATGGTAATACTCACGCTTTGCTAGAGTATCTTACGCTACATTTATACTGTATGTAAAATATTATCAGGTACTAATACTTAAAATTTAAATCCTTTTATTGGAATACAAGTAGAGATAGGTGTCATCCCGAAAGATCAACGATTGGACAAAGAGGCATTATTATATTTCAGATACTATGAGAAAACACATTTTGAAACAGAATGAATGTGTAAACACAGAACAATCGTAATCAATGAATTTAACAAGATCTGTATTTAGTTGACATTAATTCAGTTTTATTGGTTTTGCCGTATAAAAAAATAAAAATAATTGGCAATTAAGAAGAAATAAGTGACTTTATTCCGTTCGTTGAAATGCCTGCACGGCATTTCCCGATTCGTATTTGTCTAAATTTCTATGAGTAACCGAAAGTCAATTGACATGAAGTACTTAACAATAAGTGCATACAAACGTTGATAAAACCTTTATGTTCAGCTTGAGGATATGTTTTACATCAACCTCACGTATTTTTCAGACGATAGAAAGGCGAACATTTAATTACGCGACCAAAACCAGTCGAAATAATTGTTTGGTTTATAGAAAATGGCTAATAATTTGATTCAGTATAACTAGTCGTCACTTAAGTTTGCTCTAAACACCAAATCGGATTGATCATCCAATCTATATAAAAAAAATAAGTAACACGTATAACAGGGGGAAATTAAACCTACACTGATTGTTGTGGAAACTTTCGTAAAAAGAAATCACAACTTTTACATTAACTAACAATACATCTTGAAATTATACGAATTATACAAATTCAATTTAAAGTCCATTCTTGTAAATGATTCATGAATACTACTATAACATTCTTACACATTATTTATGCCAATGAGACTACTTTCTACCAGAAACCAAATGACGTAGAAGTTAACAAGTATGGGTCACCGTAAGGCCTTCAACAATGAGCAAACCCATACCGCATAGTTAGCTATAAAAGGTCAAGAAAAAACAAATGTAATACAATTCAAACGAGAAAACTAACGGCCTGATTTATGTACAAAACTAAAAACGAAAAACAAATATGATATACAGAAGAAAACGACAACCACTGAATTACAGGCTCTGGACTTGGCACAGACACATACAGTACGTGGCGGGGTTAAACGCCACGGCTGGTGGACTTCTTTTCCCCGAGGGTATCACCAGCCCAGTAGTCAGAACTTCTGTGTTGACATGAATTATCATTTATATAGTTATTATTGTAAATTAAAATGTTTATAAAACTATGATTTATTCGAAAAACTAAGGATTTTCCAACCCAGGAGTAGATTACTTTAGCTGTATTTGGCAAAACTTTTAGGAATTTTGGGTCCTCAATGCGCTTCAGCTTCTTACTTTATTTGGTCATTTTAACTCTTTTGATTCGAGCGTCACTGATGAGTCTTTTTTAGACGAATCGCGCGTCTGGCGTACAAAATGTCAATCCTGGTATCTATGATGAGATTATTTAAACATGTTTGGCTGCCGGCTCCAAACCCTTCCCTTAACCTGGGACTGTGGTGTAACAGTACAACATAAGAACACACTACAAACAATCATTTGAAAAGGGCTTAACTTATCAGATCGATACAAAGCACACAGAAAAACACAAAAAAACCCACAAAAACACAAAATAAAACACAAAGTACAGACCTTAGAGTATGCGCAGTAAAGTAAAGCTAGCCCAAAGCCAATAACAACTACTAAAAAATCATGTATCTAAGACTAAAATATCTATCAGTTTACATCCAACAACCAATGAATTTTGTGTAAAGACGTCATTAACAGTAAGAGAAAAAACATGACCTTATGCATTGCCAAAATATAGGTATCGATGATATGTAGGATCGTGAAAGTACATATGTGTATAACACAAATATTAAGTTGTGTTTTAATTTATTATTGATTGTATTTAAATTTACGGACACGGTAAACAACATCACCGTAAAAATTAGGATGTGCTATCCCGTTTGTAATATGTTTCTACAGGTACAGCCAAACTTCCAAACCAAATCTTTATATATATGAAAGAATCTAGTAAAGGTTTAATTTAATTAATCTAAAGTAATTTATGTTAACGAAATCTTTGACTTATTAATTTATTAGTAATATATAGATTACGTTCTTTGGATCCAAAACGTCACTACAGACCCATGCATAGCAAACGATTTGGGATATAAAAACACCGTTAGATGTCTAGAATCATGAGAGTATGGTAGGTTGTTATAAGGAAAATGTCATGTATCTTAAAGTGATGTGTTACTAAAAGGAAAATACATTTTCACTCGTTTCGCTTTATGCAGGTCAGAAAAGAGTTAAGGATGTTCGCTCCTTTTGTTTTTGATTTTTTTGCCAGATATTCGGAATCCTCTGGTTTTATCCATGTAGTGCCATTAAAAATTTTGCCCGCTAACACCTGCTTTTCTTTTCATAATTTTATTACATATAGTTTAGAAAGCCATAATTGAAAATCTTATAAAATCTTTGTTATTTTTTCATTGTTTTTGAAAGAAAAAATGTGCCAATGTTAAATGTATGAAGAGTCTAGAGAGAATCATTTCCCGCCAAATTTTCAATTGCTTATATCTTGAAAACAAGCACACGGACCCTTCATTTTTTTCTGCTTTTTTAGTTCCTTCATTTATATACTATCAATTTATAATAGTCTTTTAAAAAGCTTGTTATTTTGAAACAGAGTAGCGAACATCCTTAACATCGTATTTAGTTAAGCAGATAAATAATCATACTTTGTACGATTTTATTCAGTGCTTTAGAAAAAGTTTAGCAAATTTCGATTATTCAGAAACTCATTTAGATTATTTGGGTATCTATGTAAAAATATAGAATAAACTGAAGCGTCCATTATTTTGGCTTCAATGCTCTTCAACTTCGAGTTTGAGTTGGCCATCCAGCCTTTTTGATACGAGCGCCACTGATGAGTCTTATATAGACGAAACACGCGTGTTGCGTAACAAATTGTAAATCTTGTATCTTTGATGATTTTATAAAATTTAATCAGAAAATTCTGAAAACAAAATCCTCAACAAAACAAACTTACAAAAAAAACTTGTTAAAAATGGTGGCCTGATTTGGGTTTCATAGATAGTAAAAGTTGACAATAGGAAAATTGAAATCATATATTTTGTAATAGAGTATCAATCTACCTATACTGCATGTTTTCTTTAAAAGAGAATTGTTGCAAACAAGGAAGCTACCGAACCAAGGGTTGTGAACAGTAAATGTGAAATATCTCATTGAAGGTTTTATGATACCAGAATAGTCACCTGACCTGAAAATTTACCGATTGCGTCCTATTCCCTATCATGACAATTTATTTTACACGTTATTCGGTTGATGCATTCTCATTTTATCATACTGGGGGAGACCATAGTTGTTTACATCCTCATCCTAGGGTTTTTGGAGGATTGTGGTCTCATTGACATTCTTACCACATCTCTTTATTTGTATAGCATGTCGACGCAACCTGCCTCGATAGGGGGTTGCAGTTCCTTCGATTTCCTTAGTTGTTTTCGTTGGTGTGTATATTCAAAATGGATAACTTAGGTTAGAACATCGGTAAAATACTGTTGCCTCCTATTTACGGACGCCATTATGACTTAGTTGGCTTATGTGTCTACGGCTTTGTTTGTAGTTGAAGGCTTTATTATATTCTCGTTTATGACTATCACCCTAGTTTCTTAGTACTGTAAATGGAGAAATTATTGCGTTCATTTATTATTGCGATTATTCAAGAATGGACAAAAATGCGAGTTTATTTATTGCTATTTTTGTGATTTCGAAAAAATCTTTATAAAGGTCTATGTTCCAGTTAAACTGAAAAACTCTCTATTGTGTCTCTATTAGCGATTACGGTATGGTTTTCAAGTCTGCAAATATAAATTTGCATATATAAACCTGAATTATAGTTAAAATATAACGTTTAACAAATGCGTTGCCTAAATTGAGAAATAATAATAGTTCTTACTGTGAATTAATGTACTAAGCAGTTAGAGCTATATATGAATTTCACATTAAGAATTTCAATTATCAAACCTTTAAAAGGGACAGATATGTGATATCTTTGACGTAATTGTCTGGGATGTTTTGCATCGACCTAAATGTACCAGAAAAAAACCCAGATCGATACATTGGATTGAACATTCGCTGTAATAAAATGATATCAATGAAATTAGTTAATACCAAATAATTACTGTTTATAATTTTATCTCAAAAGAAAGCCACACAATTTTGAGACTAGACAAATATTGAGAAAATATTGGCTTCAATAAATCAGACCGTCAGAGAATCATAAGTCAGATTAATTGGATTGAAAATATTTAGATTTAGCCAAAAAGTATAAGGTTTTGAGATATCATAAAGTGCTGGCGATGGCAGAACCTGATTTTTCACAACGTTTTTATGATTTTTGGATTTGATTGCTGGTCAACTTCGTTATTATTGATTTGGCCTTTCTTTTTTATTTATTTGCGAGCCACTGTTGAGTCTTATTTAGACACAACACGCATATGATGTAGTACGTTATAAATATAAAAATAAGAAGATGTGGTATAATTGTCAATGAGACAACTCTCCACAAGAGACCAAATGACACAGAAATTAACAACTATAGGTCACCGTACGGCCTTCAACAATGAGCAAAGCCCATACCACAGAGTCAGCTATAAAAGGCCTTGAAATGACAAATGTAAAACAAACGAGAAAACTAACGGCCTAATTTATGTAAAAAATAATGAACGAAAAACAAATATGTTACACAGCAACAAACGACAACCACTGAATTACCTGTATCTTTGATGAATTTTTCTATTTAAAGAAACAGCATGACCACCAAACCGAATTTTAACTTTAAAGTATATCAGAATAGAATACTGTGTCAAAGATTTTAATTTATGATACTTTTATTTTAAGGGAGACGGATCTTAAATAAAAAAAATACGAAAGACATTAGAACACTTCGCCAAAATGTAGTCAACGTCATGGTGCTTTCAAAGATATGTTAAAAAAAGTAAAATTACAAAAATACTGAACTCCGAGGAAAATTCAAAACGGAAAGTCCCTAATCAAATGGCAAAATCAAAAGCTCAAACACATCAAACGAATGGACAACAACTGTCATATTCCTGACTTGGTACAGGCATTTTCTTATGTAGAAAATGGTGGATTAAACCTGGTTTTATAGCTAACTAAACCTCTCACTTGTATGACAGTCGCATAAAATTCCATTATATTGACAACGATGTGTGAACAAAACAAGCAGTCTGCTATTTACAATCCAAGATGGCGGAAGACCCCCAATCTACCTTAAATGTTGCAACACAGAAATGAAAAGTTCATATGTAATATCATCTTCGCTCGCCAAGGGTTCTTCTTCTCCATCCTTGGAAGATTAAGCCAACAATTGTGATTACAATGCTGCGCCATCTAACGGTAGATAAAAGTCACGCCCATTCCGACTACATCATTCTTGTCCAATGCCATCCCTTGAACTCTCTTCAGTGTGGAAGTGTTAAAATGGTTGTGTCTAGTGTTTACAAATTTCGTAAAGTAAGAACCGAAAATATATATTGGCATTCCAATATTTCCAATAGAAACATACACAGGAACTCCCATTAGTTGATAAAGAGCTTTTAAATTGTCACTAAATATCGTCTTATGTCTTGAGGGGAAATACATGTTGCACAATCAGCACGTGGCAATTGTTTATTTGCTTTTTCTACATTTACAAGTGGTCATCTTAAAGGCACTTTTTGATTGGATGCAGCCATTTATAACTGCGACCAATGGAAATTATTACCTAGTGTGTAAAGATTGTTCTCAATCTTTCTTACAATACCTTTAGTCTGTAGATATTTATTCTATTCAATAGCTTTTCGAAATACATTAGCCAGGTTTTCTAAATAAAATAACAACTAAACTACTATTTCAAGAAATAGAAATTATTATTATTACTATAAATTACTACAAAGAATGAAAGTACAATATGTTTAACGGTTTTCTGTGATTTTCGTGCGTGAAGTATTTACCTATTAAGTTTCTGTAAAAATGAGTTCAAATTCGTTTTGCTATTCGGAAAATCCCCTTTTTATAATCCTTAGCACGCCTTATCCTTGCGCGTAAGAAAATAGGTCGCTACTGGTCAAGGTTAATCATATAAATCAATGTCAATACATACGTAAGTATTGGATTATAAAGAAAGCAATCACGATTTCATACGTCTTGACACCGATTTATCAATATAAAGCATATAAACACAAGTAACTAAAGAAATGTAGGATTAATAACAAGTTAGAAAACAAAGATGTTATTCGAATGCCACATGTTGGCGGAATTTCGTAACGCTAAATCGGCAACTGCCAATTTTGCCGGGAACGACGTTACGTTAACACAAAGGTAAAACCGCGTTAATGAATGTTCACAACACTGCCCTCCGTCAAAATAGAATTTCGTCTCGAAATTTAAATAATTGCGAAATATTAAATCATTAGATACAATTAAACAAAATCTAAACAAGCACCTGCTATCTCAATAGAATATTAAAATTAAGAAAATTTGTTTTTGTCAATGTTGACTAGATCACGAATATATCACATTTCTTGACACGTATAATAATAAAAGTGTACCAATGATATATAAAACAATATACATATAAATAATGTCAACAATTTTGTAGTTTTGTGTCTTTCAATATAATAAATAAACTGTTTATAAAATTTTCAATGTTTTCTTTGTCCAACAACTTCACTGTATTATTGGTTCGTCTCTTTTTGTCTTTCTTTCTGTATCCTCTTCTGTTTTTTTTTTCTTTATGTGTCCTCTTCTGTTCTTTTCTCTTTCTGTGTCCTCTTCTGCTCTTTTCTTCCTTTTTCTCCAATCTTTTTGTGTGTCTTGAGTTACCTGTTTTTCATTCTCATGTTCTTTCTTAGTTTGGTCTAAATCTGTTTTACGGAAACTTTCTTTCAGTTGACTTATTTTTTCCACCTGACAGAAAAAGTTTCCATCCTCTTTTTTAACTGAAACATTTACAATTTCTTCCGTAACTGGAATATTTTGATTTTCTTCTGTTACTGGAACATTCACAATTTCTTCTGTAACATTTACATTTTCTTCTGTAACATTTACAGTTTCTTCTGTAAAATTTATATTTTCCTCTGTAACATTTTCATTTTTTTCTGTAACATTAACGTTTTCTTCTGTAACATTAACAATTTCTTCTGTAACATTAACATTTTCTCCTGTAACATTTACATTTTCTTCTTTAACATTTACATTTTCTTTCGTAATATTAACGTTTTCTTCTGTAACATTTACATTTTCTTCTGTAACATTAACATTTTCTTCTGTAACATCAACGTTTTCTTCCGTAACATTTACATTTTCTCCTTTAACATTTACATTTTCTTCTGTAACATTTACATTTTCTTCTGTAATATTAACATTTTCTTCTGTAACATTTACATTTTCTTCTTGCAAGAGCTCAGGCAACATCTGGACATCGACCTTGTCCGTCTGTGTACCCTTATAACTTGTACTGGTAATATTTCCTATATGTACATGCATGTCCTGCGTACTTGCTACCATGGGTTTTCTGTCATCGGCCATTACCGGCACTACCATTGAATCTCTGATTGACAGGAACTCACTTCTTTCCGCTTCTTTGTCAATGATAAGCCCAGAATTGGTGTCCTTTACTCCGACTCTGGCTTCTCTATCAGTTTGTCTCTTAGTCTCACATTCAATCCGCTGACCATTAAACTGTAAGCCTTGCATAGGATTGATTGTGATATTCATTTCATCAATTAGGTCACAACCTAATAACATGTTATCTCCAATGGGTGCTACATAAACTGGCCATTTGAAGGTTTCACTTCCCAGATTAACTTCCACCTCTGTAATCCCTCTTGTTGTCAAGTTCTTACCGGCCTCAGCAACTACCAAATTTCTTGCTGCTCTCCTTAGTTTTGGCCGTTTACTCCCAGGAATCTGATTATACAACTTCTCACTTAGAACCGTCACCTCTGCTCCAGTGTCAATAACTGAATTCGTCACAATCTTGTTAATGACCACTGGAACTGTAATGCTAGCTGCTGTCACCCGAGCAATGATAATATTTCCTTCTATCCCGTTGATCGGTTCTGCACTACCCATTACCTCCTTTGGTGTGTTCTCTGGTGTGTTCTGTTGTATCTCCTTAGACTCCTCAAACAACATCTCTAGGCTTAAATCTAGGTCCCGTATATCTAGGCTATCTTCTTCAAATGATCTCTTTATATAAGCTGTATTCACTGATTTTTTCGGTTCAACCAAATGCTCTTTCATTTGGCAATGTTTCTCTTCATATTTCAAATTATTCTCTTTAACTTTTTCTTTACAATGTTTAGGGGCTGACACTTGGTCGATAGTCTCAACCCTTAGCAGTTTAAAGACTCTTCATTTTGGTTTTGACTCCTTTCATTATTCCTTATAAAACCACCTCTATTTTCTTTATGATTATGATAGGGGTTTCTCTTTTCTTTTGGACAATCTCGTATGTAATGGCCTTCCTCATTACAGTTAAAGCATCTGGAGTTCTTCATCTTGGTCGTATGGTCTCTATACACTTGCTTATTTTGCCATGGACTACTGTCATAATCCTGTTGTGTATAATACTTTGCCATTTCTCTTTTAATGGTTGTCTCTAGTGACTCCGAAATTCCTCTTTCAAACTGAGTCAATCTTTCCTCTGTTACAAATCTTTTTCCTCCTACTTTTCTGACCTCTATATCTTCGGACCCACAATTATTTCTATAACTGTCCTCTGTTGTACCAAGCTGACGGATGTTTCTGTCTCTTGAACCTCTCTTGTAAGTCTCATATAGCGTTACTTGGTGTATTGCCTCTGTTATGCTAGTAATCCTTTTTGTCAGTAGCTCAATAGCAATACTCTGGTCCGGCAATCCTCTAAGCATATACTCCACACTGAGTGTACTGTGTGTTGCTGTGTCAATTGTGGGGAAAGACTTCCTGACCAACATCTCGACCCTTGAAGCATACTCCTGAATTGTTTCTCTATCATACTTTTTCAGAGTATGAAGCTCTTGTCTGTATGTTTCCGGGTACCCATGACCTCCAAATCTATTTGACATGGCTGCACAAAGTGCTGAAAATGATCTTTTTGTCTCTGGTGTAAGAAATGAGGCATATACCATTGCTTCATCTTTGAGGGCTGTAACCAGTTCTATGGCTTTGGTTGATGGAGTCCAATTGTTCATTTCCGCAATCAGTTCAAATTGCATCACATATGCGTTCCATGGATCCTTTCCGTTATAGAATGGCACTCTTGTTCTGCGTCCATTATCATTAAATCTTGGAACTTCTGATGTATTGATATACTGTGGTCCACTGGGATGCTGCATTGGTAACAAGTCTGGCTCTGTGATTGGTTGATACTGTTGGAAATTTCTATTTTGAACTGGATATTGTGAAAAATTACTGTTCGGGGCTTGATTTTGTATATATCGGCTATTCTGTACTGTATTTTGCGAATAGTTACTTCTTTGTATTGTATTATAAGGATAGGTGTTGCTCACAAATTGACTCTGAGTATACAAGTCCTTGTTAAGAACTGGATTCTGTGAAATGCTGCTGCTAACAATATCCTGGTTTACATGGCTATGGGTACCAGCATATACATTCGGCTCTATATACTCTGTTGACTGGGTAATTGTGTTGACCAGATTTTGATTAGGGTTTGTTTGACTTGAACTTGGTATCTGAAAGCTGTTTTGTTTGGCTGTTCTCTTTAATTCAAAATTTTCATTCTTTAAGGCATCTAATTGTCTTCTTAATTGTACGAGCTCATCACTATCAGAATTGGTTGATCTTGAAATTAAAGCGCTATCACTTCGACTTTGAGTTGGAACAAGGAACGGATTAGTGTTATTCTCAATTTCTTTACTTATAGCAGGTAAGTTGATAGTATGATCCATGGTACAAGGATTTTCATCAGTCAAATGAGTTATCTCCCTTTCTCCTTCATTAATTGAAGTAGGCAATATATTTGGATACTTATTTATTGTCTCCCCATTACTGAATTCAGGGATATTAAACCTTGCATTAAAATAATCATGAGAGTTTCTAGATTCCCCTGAAAAATGGGCCTCCATATTCCCAGATGATATGGCATGGTTGGGAATGGCTAAACTACTTGGTGGGTTTATTCCAGATCCCCTTCCTCTTCCCCTTCCTAAAGACATTGATCCCGTAGACATACTAGGTTGTCTATTTCTCAAATTATACATCCTACTTTTGACTGCTAAATGGAATCAAGAGTTTCAATTTACTAATCAACTTGGATTAAATTTTATCCTTGTTGAAATTGATAAAGAATTTCCTATGCCTTACTTTTAGAACACAATTTGGATTATGAATCTATCCTTACTTTGTGAAATAGACTATATACATTACAAACTTGAAATAGACTATAGACGTTCAACTTTGACCTTAATGAAATATAACTACAACTTAGATTTATATTTATCCTTGTTGTAAAACTTATTTTATGAAATGTACTATTTAATTTACAACTTCGAAATAGACTATAATTTTTTTTTTTTAAACTTCGACTCTATCGAAAAATTATTATAACTACAACTTGGATTTATATTTATCCTTGTTGTAAAAAATAAGCTTATGAAATGGACTATTTAATTTACAACTTTGAAATAGACTATAAATTTTACAACTGGACCCTATTGAAAAAATTATGGTTTTAATATTATTATTCAACTTGGATTCAGATTTATTCCTGTTAAAAATATACTCCTAACTTTAAAACTCAACTTGGATTAAAGTTTATCCTTATTGAATATGGTATTCAATATTAATCTAGCTCAACTTGGATTTTATTTTATCCTTGTTGAAATTTGACTTAAAATTTTTTATCTTTTAACATTCAACTTAGATTAGAATTTATCTTTGTTGATGTATACCCCTTAACTATTTTATTTCAACTTATAGATTCATATTTATCCTTGTTGATATATACTCAAATTTAATAATTATAACCTTTTCAACTTGGATTAGAATTTATCCTTGTTGACATAGATTTTGATTAACTATATTATTTCTTTTCAACTTTGATTTATATTTATCCTTGTTGAATTTAAAACTACTGAAAGATATACTATAAGCTTAATTAATCTCACCAACTGTACTTTTCTTTTCTTTCACCTTTTGTTGAAGTGTCCTTTTTTATTATGTTCAGTTTTTTTTTTTTAAGTGTAAACAAATATGGACAGTAACAATTTAAAATATTTTTACTTATCAATTGCGTGCCTAATAAAATATTCACGTAGATTCTTAAAATTTTCTTTAAAAAGAAAACTAAATTCGCTGCCACCAGTGTAAAGATTGTTCTCAATCTTTCTTACAATACCTTTAGTCTGTAGATATTTATTCTATTCAATAGCTTTTCGAAATACATTAGCCAGGTTTTCTAAATAAAATAACAACTAAACTACTATTTCAAGAAATAGAAATTATTATTATTACTATAAATTACTACAAAGAATGAAAGTACAATATGTTTAACGGTTTTCTGTGATTTTCGTGCGTGAAGTATTTACCTATTAAGTTTCTGTAAAAATGAGTTCAAATTCGTTTTGCTATTCGGAAAATCCCCTTTTTATAATCCTTAGCACGCCTTATCCTTGCGCGTAAGAAAATAGGTCGCTACTGGTCAAGGTTAATCATATAAATCAATGTCAATACATACGTAAGTATTGGATTATAAAGAAAGCAATCACGATTTCATACGTCTTGACACCGATTTATCAATATAAAGCATATAAACACAAGTAACTAAAGAAATGTAGGATTAATAACAAGTTAGAAAACAAAGATGTTATTCGAATGCCACATGTTGGCGGAATTTCGTAACGCTAAATCGGCAACTGCCAATTTTGCCGGGAACGACGTTACGTTAACACAAAGGTAAAACCGCGTTATTGAATGTTCACAACATAGTGGATCAGAAATTCTATCTTAATCCGCCAAGGGTGGAGAGGAGGGAACTGGATCGTAACCCTTGGCTAGCGAAGATGATGTAATATTAAAACTAAAATAATATCTGGTATCATAAAAGTAAGTTCTCAACCGGCCGTCATTGTTAATTTATTGATATGTCAAGATATGAAGTAGATTTATCTGTTTCTGTGGTATCATTATTTTAAACATGGTCCGAGTGCGGGATTTTCTATCTCTGTTGAAGACCCATTAGTGGCCTTCGGCTGTTTCTGCTCTTTGGTCGGATTGTTGTCTCTTTGACACATTCCCTATTTCCATTCTCAATTTTATCAACAGTCTCTAAACTATTATTTTGTTAGAGGGAATGTGAAATTACAGGATATTTCTAGCTTCTTTTGATTTTAATAGATTAGCTTGAATATGAAGTCTACCTCATACAAATAAAGGAACAAGTCATCGAGAGGAAGATCACGATTGAATTTAAATGTAATACTAAAGGTGATAATTTGTTGTTAAATATATCCATCAAAGGTAAAACATTTGTTGTTAACAAAGACATTCAGCATCTAAATGATATCCGTTTCACAGAACTTTGAATCTGAGTATAAAAACAAGAAGGTGTGGTATGTGCCAATGAGACAACTATCCAGCAAAGTTCAAATGAAGTGGATGTAAGCAATTATAGGCAACCGTACAGGCTTCACCAATGAGAAAAGCCTGTATCATATAGTCGGCTATAAACGGCCCTGACATGAAAAATATAAAACAATTCAATTGAGAAAACTAACGGTCTTATTTATAACAAAACAAGTATGACACACATGAACGAACGACAACCACTGAACTACAGGCTCCTGACTTGGTGCAGGCACATAAAAAATGTGGCGGGGTTAAACACGTTTGAAGGCGCCAGAACTCCACTAACCTGGGACAGTGGTGTAACAGATACCCACTTTCCCCTGTATTCACCACACACGACAGACTTAAAGAACCTAGCTGCATTCTGATTTCATAACCTCATTTCCGCTATAACGGTTGTTTTCTTTCACTGAATAATTCAAGGTTTAATGAATATATTGATCGCATACAACTAAGTTAGCATAATATCTTGATTTATGTTTTACAATGGCAGATCGATGACTTCAATTTTCCCATTGTATACTTTCCATTTTATGTAGAACTCTCCAGCAACTTCTGTCTGCATACATGTTTTCTACTAGGATGTCTGTGATAGAAGGTTCCGCGTGTAATGAGGCTACTGAACGAATAGTTCTTTTCTTATTTGTTTTTTATGATGAAAACAGTAACAAATGAAAACAACACGTTATAAATTTCATGCGTCCGACGCGCTTTTTTTGGGTTAACCTTCATCAGGAACGCTCAATGCCAAAAATTTGAAAGCCAAGTATGTATGATAACTGAAACAGTTGAAGAGCTATACGACCAAAAAGGACCTTAAATAGCCAAATCCATCTAAGGTCAACTTTGCCTTAGAGAGTTGAAACAAAGCACTAACTCAACAAAAAACCGGGAAATAAATCATATGATTTGGAAAGGTAGGCAGTTCCTTTTCCGTTAGTGGCAACCTTCGTACTGCTCTTAACCAGAAATCCAATCTGCAAGTGGCATTTACCATTTAAATCGGGACTAGTAGGAGGGGGTTGAAAATGAATAGTTTAGATAGAGAAGAACATCTTAATTCCCTTATTTGATTCGTGTAAAAAACACAAGAAACCAAGACCAGTTCCTTTTGTATACTAATAAATAAATGGTGAACACAATAGCCCCTATCACCCTTTTGTATGTTACTGTAGAATAGAACGGTTCGACTTTATCCATTTTGTTTAGGAAAAGTATTTCTACAATATCAAATGGCATGAGGTTATATGGGAGGAGTTTCACAATTTTGAAAAGAATGGTAAAAAAATAAGACAAAGGATGATGCCTTGACTCATTCTTTCATTCGTTGATATACAAAGGGGTTTATACATGTACTTATCATAAACAAAGAAAGATGACCACGCATGGTCGTTGTGTCTCAATCATATCAGACAAAGGAGGAGGATCTTGGGTTATTGTCTTCCACTTAATAAACCGTGGGAGAATACCTCAGGTCATTATATAAACTTATCTATTCAAAGCTGAAAATATGAGGTTATAAATGATAAAATATGGGCATATCCTTCTATAATGATAAGCATAAGGGCATTCCTTGTTATACTAATCCAATTCAACAAATGAAATGTCGTTTTCCACAGTCATCGGAAAAGGATATTTTAATATGTTTAGCAATTTTTACAAAGGAGACTGGCCTAAAGTTTTTGAGTTTTATACACTGTCATAAATCATATTAGGGATTATTATTTTATACAAATTTATTTTCAAATATAGTAATAATGGAAAGCAGTGTTTCATAACCCTTTGTTATTAAACCGTGTGCATGCCATTCTATGGCTTAAGATCTCTTGAATATTAGTGGTTATAAAACGAAAGTAGAATTGTCATGCGTATTATGTCCAAAGAACATAATTAACTATGACGTAAATTTTTCGGCGATAATATCCTGGGGTCGTGAATGACATGAGGTCCATTCGTTCGGGACTTTAAGAGAATTTGCTTCCCGCACAACCGACCCTCATTGTCACTTTCTAGATATGAAAAACCATACTGTTTTTGCAGTATCGTTTATTTCAATTCAATGACATGGATGCGATCAACACAGACACAAAACTTTAAATTATTCAAGGACATCACAAGAATAGTGAAGTGTGAATTGGTGGTAAATCAGGCGTTTTTTATTCGTCTTGAAGTCTGTCTTAAAGAATGATCTATTTTCAATTGCGAACCCTCTAAAGAAATTTACAAATGAGTGCATAATGTAATTAGTTTAATTGAAAGGAGATGTGGGGTGGTCAATGAAACAGCGATCACACAAAGTAAAATATAGAATTTTAATTTCTAAAACGAAGTGGCAATAATCACGCTTCGCTTGAGTATCTTACGCTACATATATACTGTTTAAAATAGAAAATATTTGTCAAATACTACCAGTTACTAGTACATAAAATCTAAATCCTATCATTGAAAAAAATGTAGAGATAGGTGTCATGCCAAAGGGACAACGATTGGACAAACAGGCATTAGTATATTTTAGATACCATGAGAAAACACATTTTTGAAACAGAATGAATATTACAGTTGTTTTCCATTCGTTTGATGTGTTTGAGCTTTGCTTTTGCCATTTGATAAAGGACTTTCCGTATTGAATTTTCTTTGAGTTCGGTATTTTTGTTATTTAACTTTTTTAAACACAGAACGATCGTAATCAATGAATTTAACAAGATTTATATTTGGTTGACATTAATTCAGTTTTATTGGTTTTGCCATATAAAAAAATAATAATAGTTGGCAATTAAGAAGAAATAAGTGACTTTATTCCGTTCGTTGAAATGCCTGCACGGCATTTTCCCGATTTGTGTTGAACCAAATTTATATGAGTAACCGAAAGTCAATTAATATGAGTACTTAACAAAAAGTGCATACAAAGTTGATAAAAGCCTTTATGTCCAGCTTAAGGATATGTTTTACATCAACCTCAGACGATAGAAAGTCGAACATTTAATTACACGCCCAAAGCCAGTCGAAATAATTGTTTGATTTATAGAAAATTGTAAAAAATTTGATTCAGTAAAATTGGTCACTTTAGTTTGCTCTAAACACTATATCGGAATGATCATCCAATCTATATAAAAAAAAGAAGTTACAAATATAACCGGGGAAAATTAAACCCACACAGTGCAGATAAAAAATGTGTTATATGAACAGAGGAAATAAATGTATTTGAATTGAAGTAATTTTGAAAGTAATACACCTAATCATGAAATTATACGACTTATACAAATTCAATTTTAAGTCCTCTCTTGTAAATGATAATGCATACTAATATTACATTCTTACACATTGTTTATGGATAGCTAACATACTATCAAAAGATAAGAAGATGTGGTATGCTTGCCATTAGACGACCTTATACTAGAGACCAAATGACGTAGGAGTTAAAAAGAATAGGTCACTGTACGGCCTTCAACAATGAGCAAACCCATACCGCATAGTAAGCTATCAAAGGCATAGAAATAACAAATGTAAAACAATTCAAACGAGAAAAGTAACGGCCTGATTTAAGTACAAAACAATAATTGAAAAACAGAAAAACAAATATGATAAACAGTAAGCAAACGACAACCACTGAATTACAGGCTCCGGACTTGTTTGCTGGTTCCAAAACTATCCCCTAACCTGGGACAGTGATGTAACAGTACAACATAAGAACAAACTATAAAAATCAGTAGGAAAGGACGTAACTAATCATAACGACACAAAGCACAACAACAAAACAAAAAATAAACAACAAACAAACAAACAACAAACAAACAAACAAAAAACAAACAAAAAATATCAAAAATATAAAAACACAAAAGACATAAAGTACAGGCCTTAGAGTAAGCACACTAAACTAAAGCTAGTTCAAAGCCAATAACAACAACTAAGAAATCTTGTATCCAAGACTAAAATGTATATCAGCTTACACCAAACAACCAATGGATTTAGTGTAAAGACGTCATTAAAAGTCAGAGAAAAACATGACCTTTAGCAATGCCAAAATAAAGGTATTGACAAATTGTAGGATCGTGAATGTACATATGTGTACATATAACAATAATATTTAGTTGGTGGGTTTTAGTTTATTTAAAAAAATCAATATTTGTACCGATAAAAACTATATTCAAAGATATAATTACTGCGTTGAATTGGTAGCCTTTTAGAATAAATTTATTTAAATGATTGATCTGGATCGTATGCATGTTAACGGACTCGATAAACAACATCACCGTAATTAGGACGTGCCATCTATCCCGTTTGTAATAAGTTTTCTACAGGTACAGCCAAACTTCCAAACCAAATCTTTGTATATTTGAAAAAAATTAATAAAGTAATAAATTTTATTTGTGGTAACGAAATTCTCGACTGAATAATTTATTAGTAATATATAGATTACGTTCGTTGAAATCCAAACTGTCACTACAGACACGGAGATAGCGAACGAGTTTGATATATAAACACCATAAGATGTTTAGTATCATGAGAATATGCTAGGTTGTTATAAGAAAATGTTATGCATCTTAAAGTTATGTGTTACTAACAGGAAAATATATAACGCTTTGTACAGGTCAGAAACATACTTTGTACAATTCTATTCTGTGCTTTAAAAAAAGTTTTGCAAATTTCGATTGTTAAGAAACTCCTTTAGATTATATACTAATCTTTGTAAAAATATAGAAGAAAACTAAAGCGTCAATGATTTTGGCGTTCAATGCTCCTCATCTTCGTGTTTGTGTTGGCCATTCAGCCTTTTTGATACGAGCGCCACTGATGAGTCTTATATAGAGGAAACACGCGTGTTGCGTAACAAATTATAAATGTTGTATCTTTGATGAGTTTATACAATCAATCAGAAATTCTGAAAACTTATAGGAGAGAACAATTTCTTATAGAGAATGAAATATTAACAATCACAACAACATCAGACAATAATTAAAAACAAACGCTTAACCTTACGAATTTACACAAAAATTGGAGTTAAAAATGTTGGCCTGATTTGGGTTTTATAGATAGTGTAAGTTACAATAGGAAGTCAGATATTTTGTAGTAGAGTATCAACCAACCTTTACTACAATTTCTTCTTGTGCGTCAAGGTGTGATAAAGACACAATCCTGTTCCTATCTTGATATACAACAACAAATGATTTCTTTAAAAGAGGATTTCTGCAAACAAGGAAGCTACCGAATCAAAGGTTGTGAAGAGTAAATGTGAAATATCTCATTGAAGGTTTTATGATACCGGAATAGACACCTTACCTGTAAATTTACCAATTGCGTCCTATTCCCTATCGTGACTATTTATTTTACACGTTATTTGTTAGATGTATTTACATTTTATCATGTCGGGGGAGACCATAGTTGTTAACAGCCTTGTCCTTTGGTTTCTGGAGGATTGTGGTTTCATTGACATTCTTACCACATCTCTTCATTTTTATAGCATGTCGGCGCAACTTGCCTCGATACGTTTGCAGTTCCTGCGATTCCCTTATTTGTTTTCATTGGTTTGTATATTTCAAAATGGATAAATGAGGATTGAACATTGGTAACATACTGTTACTTCTTATTTACGGACGCCATCATGACTTAGTTGGCTTATTTGTCTACGACTTTGTTAGTAGCTGAAGGCACAGTTATATCCTCGTCCTCCATTTATGACTATCACCCAAGTTTCTAAGTATTTTTAAATTTTGAACAATTGTTTGTTTTTTCGTATTTTTCTTTTGGACTTGATGTTTTATATCGTTCTCCGACATACGATTTTGACAGTTACATTTTGGTATTTTTTTCACTTTTTAAAGTCAAGTTTATTTATTCGGTTGTCTGGAAAAAATCCTATTACTCCTATATCGAATGAAATCTAAATATTTAAAAACTGAAAAAAATCTCTATTGTATTTTAATAGCGATTGAGGTATGGTTTACAAGTCTGCATATTTAAGTTTGCATATATAAGACCTGTATATAGTTCAGATATAAAATGTAACCCATGCGTTGCCTAAATTGAGAAATAGTAATAGTTCTTACTCTGAATTAATGTACTAAGGTTCATTGAATGCAGTAAAAGCTAAATATGAATTCCACATTAAAATATTTAATTATGAAACCTTTAAAAGGAACAGATCAACATCTTTGACATAATATGTCTGTGAGATTTGCATCGACTTCAATGTACCAGAAAAAAATCTAGATCAAAACACTGAATTGAACTTTTCTGTAATAACATGATAACAATGAAATTAGTTAAAACCAAATTATTACTGTTTATAATTGTATCTCAAAAGAAACCAACGAAATTGTGAGAACAGGAAAATGCTAAGAAATTATTGGCTTCATGAAATCAGAACGATTCATTAGTCTGAAGAATTGGATTGAATTATTTATATTTAGCCAAAACGTATGTGGTTTTGAAATATTATTAAGTGTCGATGGCCTTTGACTGATTTTTCACAACTTTTATGGATTTCAATGCTGGTCAACTTTGTTATTTATTTGCGTTCCATTGGTGAGTCTTATGTAGAAACACCACGCATATGTTGTAATATGTTGTAAACCTCTATCTTTGATGAATTTTCTATTTAAGGAATCTGCATGAATACTTAATATAAATTTAACTTTAAAGTATATCAAAATAGAATAATGTGTAAAAGGGTTTATTTTATTATACTTGTTTTAAGATAGACGGGTCTTGATTAAAAAAAAAAACCGATAGAAATTTTTTAACACTTTGCAACAATTATAATTGATATCATGCTTTTTCAATGATATATTTAAAAGTATGTAATTCAACAATCAAAGATGGCAATAGAACCCTTATCTACCTTAAATGGCATATGAATATGTTAAACACAAAAGTATTCGTATAAAGACGACATCCAAGAAACTTATTCGGTCGGAACCAAAACAAAATTGGCAAAATCTTTATGAAAAATGATTTCATATTACTTAAAATTAATGAACGAACGAGTTATCATTTACAAAAGACTATTTGTTGCTATTTATACACTATTGTAAAACTATATTGAATTCGTAAAATATAATAATTACATTGTATATAAATAAACTAAGATAAGTGAGTCATAAAAAATGAAGCAGAAGATACAAAGGGAGCAATACAACAAAACACATAAGTCGATGAAAAACACACAGCACCATTGCGAAAAGAAAATGAAGAAAAGACAAATATCAATTCTCAAGACAGCACACAGAATAAACAAGTTTGAATATTTCAGGTATTCCGGAATGGTAAGTAGTTCCTGCTCCACCTAGGCCTTAGTCTGGTAGCTTTCTTGTAAGTAGCGACCCTTTGTCATATAAATCATGATAGTAAAGTCACTCGCTGAAATATCTTATCAATTAGGAGAAATTGAATCCATATGCAGGTGCTTTTGAAATGATGCAGCACAAAAATGAACAGTTCATATGTTATGTTAAAACTGAAATCAAATCTGATATCATAAAGTTCTCAACCGGCCGTCATTGTTAATTTCTTGATGTAGGTCAAAACATGAAGCAGGTTTGCCTGCGTTTGTTGTATCTTTATCTTAAATTTAATGGAATATATGCTATCAACAGTCTCAAACTAGTATTTAGTGAGAAAACGTAATGGGACGTGAAGCTAAAGGATATTTCTGGCTTTCTTAAATTCCTCTTGATAAGCTGGCGTATGAAGTATACCTCAGGCAAATAATGAAACAAGCAAGCGAGAGGACTAGTACGGTTTAATCCATAGGAATGTTGAAGCTTACTGTATATTGTTAATCAAAAGTTGAGCATTTAGACGATGTCTTTTTAAGAGAACTTTGAATCTGAGTATTTTAAAAAAAAATGTTTTTAGTACAAAGTATTATTTACCCTTTCCTAAAATAAAATTATTGTATCTGTGTTGACAATTATGTTTTATTCTTGCAATTAGTCTTCAAGTTTAGAATGAGGAATCTTTGTGCAAAATGTGAAAAAATTCGGCTAGTTTAACATGTATTATTAGCATGGTTTTTCCTCTTTACACAA
Organism: Mytilus californianus; assembly: GCF_021869535.1. NCBI lineage: Eukaryota > Metazoa > Mollusca > Bivalvia > Mytilida > Mytilidae > Mytilus > Mytilus californianus. The sequence continues at coordinate 19,735,943 of NW_026262679.1, read as the reverse complement.
AAGATGCACCAGCAGAGTTATGAGGAAGAACGATTGAAATCGACACCACATAATGTTTACTTTCACCATTAAAAAATTGATTGACCGATACGATATGCATGTCATTCAACTCACTAACTACATGTTTCCGCAGTTTTCGATCTTTTAGATAACAGAATAGTCATCTAATTTGTGATTTTTACCGATTGTGCCATATTCTCGATTGTGACATTTTGACTGAGTGAGATTCGCATGGCTTATGATGCATGCACATCAGGAAACGATTACACTGTCGACGCAACCGTCTCGCCCCTCTTGGAGTTCATGCAATTTCCTCAGGTTTTGTTTGTTACCTTGATATTTCTTGGTATGGTGATTTATGACAATTTGAACATAGGTTAGCCACCGTTGCTTTAATATAATACTGATGCAGTTAAGGATTTTCTCTTTAGTAATTCTAATGGGAGTATATATTAAGTTTCCAAGTGTTTTGCCAATATCTATTCCCTTATCATGCAGTTCCTACAATGTGATTTCTAAACAAATGACAAGGTTTAAGGTTTTGTCTGCGTGGAGAACAATGCATTTATCAAGGAGATAAGAAAGGCATTGAGCGACAATTTGGTATCTGCAGATAGATGTAAAATGAGTGACTATACAATTCATTTATTTTATCATTCTGATTTGATTTAACGACCTCAGTGCCATATGTCATTCAGAAAGAATATTCACGTCTTCATTTGTTCGTGTTTAGTCCATGGGGGGCATAATCCTCGACTGAGTCCATTAATATTTTGCTAAGTAGGACGTTTCATTACAAAAAACATATTTTCTTACGAGGTAAAGTGTTTAAAGCATTTTATTTTGATTGGTGCTGTTGTTCAACAGGAGACTAGAGACAAATGTGATGGTGTTCGTTTTCATCTAGTTATCTTTCAATTCTTGAGTAGGAACATAACAATGGAATCAGCTGTCAACGTAATTTTTTTCAGTTGATATAATCTTCTAGATCATTTTTACAAAATATGCAACAAAAATCTAATCCAGTAACTTTATAAAATGTAATTACTTAAAGTATTCATTCAAAAGTTCTCCAATGGTTATTACTGTTGAAGTTGTAGAGTTTCTCAACTCACGAGTGACATTTTCACTCAGTCATAAATACCGGTAAATGACAACAGTAGTTTACGGACCAATGTTCGAAACTTGTAAATCTATTTGGATTAAACTAACAAAAAGAAAACTCGGCAGGAATCGTATGAACATCAGACAGACATAGACCTAGTGTGTCGACTGAGTGCGTGTCTCCTTTAATGTATGCGTAACCTGCCATGCGAAATAAGACTTGTTCAAACATGCCTCCATTGGGATTCAGACACAGTTGGTAAATTTTTGTATAGCAGGAGAAATTCTTCTATCCTGTCGACGTTCAGGGTCTCAACTTTGTTTGTGGAATATAGTTTTAACTCCTATTTATGACTGTTTTATACGGGGACTTATGAAGTTTTTTCTGTACATCTGTACATTGGTAAACAACCTCCAACTTTTTTGTACAATTTCGTATAAATGGATTTTAACCTATTTAAGATTTAGATCTTAGCTTTCTTTGTTACTATACTATATATAAAATTAAGATTGTGGTGAACAACTTGGGTCGGAAAATTCACCCACATTAATCAAGAGTAGAGAGAGAAATACATATAATGTGAATACACAGAACCCCAATCCAATCCATCATTTGATGAAATGTTACAATTTTAATTGTTTTCCCCTTTCTAAAAGCGACTCTTTTTTGTATAATTTCCATGTAAAAGGATGATATCCTCATCTTTTAATAAATTATTGTAAAATTAAAAGCCCGATGATTGGACATGATTTTACTTTTCGGAATCCATTGAATGACGCCATCGGTCTTCGGAATATCATCGACTAACAGAAACATATATGCCATCGCTTCTCAAGCAAATATAACCAACTTGAACACTAACGTATTGGTGAGAACATTTTTCTTTCAACTCTGAAGAGGGTTACACATAATATATCTATATCTATGTCTAGGCTGTTGCTTAAAGATCGAGTTAAGATCATACAGAAAATCTATTATCTAGTGTGTTTACTACCTCAGTTGGAAGCATGCGGTTTTATGTAACCTGATAAATTGAACCGTCGCACCCTTCAAAATGTTACCCGTAAGTAAAGTACACTGATAAGGTGATATAACACAATTTGTGTTTATATCTATTTTCACCGAACTATGGTCCAATGAAGCTGAACAGCTGAACGTGTCACTGTCGTCCTGGGTAATATAAGAACGCTCCCTGTGTACGTTGGGTATGTTTTATATGAGGAAAAGTGAAAGCTGTTAAAGGTACCCAGGTTAAATTTACCCCGATCTTGAAAGCCTACACAGGTTGCTGTTTTAGTAATCTTTTGGTAATTAAGTTGATAATGCTGAACCTGCGCTTGCATCATGGCAGCAAAGACCTATATAGTTATATGTCTCTGATGGTTTTCGTAAGAAAAATAAACGAAAATAATTTCAAGTCTAAGTAATATGCCAAAATTTTCAATGATCTGGGTACTTTTCTTCCTTCGAAGTTACCTGGGTACACAAAAAAACAAATAAATCTGGGTATACCCATTTAAAAAAATAAGTAACCATGGTGATTTTTTATCCTTTTTTGCTTTAATGAAGTTCTTCCACAATTTAGTTTGTTTTTGTTAATGATGATGCGGTGTAAGTCTCTGCCAATTAGATGATAATGGTTTATATTTTGACAAATCGGGTATCCCATTTGAAAACAATTAAGTACCCAGGATACTTTTTTATCCTTTTTTGCTTTAATGAAGTTTTTCAACAATTTTGTTGTTAATGATGGTGCGGTGTAAGTCTATGCCAATTAGATGAGATTGGTTTATATTTTAACATTTATCTCGAGAATATATGCACAGGAATCGGACACAATTTATGACAAAAATCAGCAAAGACCCATCGAAACAACATCTGATACACAAATTTAATAATACTTTTAGATATTTGGATGATATTTTGGCTCTCAATAATGACGACTTCAGTATGTATACTAAAGAAATTTATCCTGTTGAACTTACTTTAAATAAAGCTAATACTAACAATGACCACTGCCCTTTCCTCGATCTTGATATCTATATCATTAACGGAAAGCTTAATACTAAAATATATGATAAAAGAGATGATTTTTCATTTCCTATCGTTAATTATCCATTTTTAGATGGTGACGTTCCCTTGTCACCATCTTACGGTGTTTATATATCTCAACTTGTACGATTCGCTCGTGTATGTAACAATGTTTTAGATTTTAACGAGAGAAATTTATGTATTACTGAAAAATTATTACACCAGGGTTTTCGATATCACAAACTAGTCAAAACATTTACTAAATTTTATCATCGGTATAAGGACATCATTCGTAAATATAGCTCAACATGCAGACTTCTTATACGTTCAGGTATTTCACATCCAATTTTTTATGGAAATATTCTTTATAAAGCACAAAAATGTCAGTATTCACCTCTGAAGCTAACAAAACCTTTAAATAGACTTATTAAGAAGGGATATAGTTACGATACTGTTGTCAGGTCATTAAAGATTGCATATTTTGGCGTTAATATTGATTCACTTATAGGGTCTTTGCATCGGCACTAAACACATTTATTTAAAAACCAGTTGTTGGCATGACACGGGTTATGTTCTTCTCATATATGTTATGATGGTATGATACTAAACCCCTAACGGGAAGGATTGTGCCTGATATTCATATGATGAAGACATAATCTTTCAATCAGTTTAATTGAAGTCTGGAGCTGGCATGTCAGTTAACTGCTAGTAGTCTGTTGTTATTTATGTATTATTGTCATTTTGTTAATTTTCTTTGGTTACATCTTCTGACATCAGACTCGGACTTCTCTTGAACTGAATTTTAATGTGCGTATTGTTATGCGTTTACTTTTCTACATTGGCTAGAGGTATAGGGGGAGGGTTGAGATCTCATAAACATGTTTAACCCCGCCGCATTTTTGCGCCTGTCCCAAGTCAGGAGCCTCTAGCCTTTGTTAGTCTTGTATTATTTTTAATTTTAGATTCTTGTGTACAATTTGGAGTTTAGTATGGCGTTCATTATCACTGAACTAGTATATATATTTGTTTAGGGGCCAGCTGAAGGACGCCTCCGGGTGCGGGAATTTCTCGCTGCATTGAAGACCTGTTGGTGACCTTCTGCTGTTGTCTGTTTTATGGTCGGGTTGTTGTCTCTTTGACACATTCCCCATTTCCATTCTCAATTTTATAGGGGCATCTGAAAGATCGTCGGGCAACTATAAAAAAACACCAGGAATGAAACGCTTTTTGGGGTATTGACCTAAATCTAAATCTACAAGTAAATCAGCATGGCAGGAAAGTTTCAATACTACTCTCGAATGTTTAAACTAAATAAATGTCATGTTTTCTTGTTCCATAAAAAAACAAAAAACAAATAATAACACTTTATTGATTGTTTGCGTCCAAAAAAAGTAAAATAAAAAAAAAATAAATACCGAAGTCTAAGGAAAATTCAAAACGGAAAGTCCCTTTTCAAATGGCTAAATCAAAAGCTAAAACACATCAAAAGAATGGAAAAAAAACCTGTCATATTCCTGTCTTAGTACAGGCATTTCCTTATGTAGAAAATGGTGGATTAAACCTGGTTTTATAGCTAGCTAAACCTCTCACTTGTATGACAGTCGCATAGAATTCCATTATATTGACAACAATGTGTGAGCTTAACAAGCAGACATAATAAAGCACTTTTCTTGATTTACCTTCATCAGGAACACTCAAAGACAAATATTTGAAACCCAAGTATAGTAAACATAATATGTATGAATCAGTGCAAATCACATATTCGTTCGAGATCAAATTTTGGGAGCACAAATGTGTTTTGGAGCATTAAAACTTACACGGATGTGTCTAGGATAAACATCGATATATAAGCTCGAGATATAATTTTTTTTAAGTCAAATACTTAAAATTACGGGACCAATTTGAGGATGATGATTCACTCATTTATATCTCATGTCTACTATTGCAACATATTCAAACATCATCAGCTGTTGCAAGTACGATATTTTTTTATACTCTGACTATGGCATATGAGATCTGAATGAAATTTGCAATCAAAATACCTCCTTAGTTGACTGACAAATTGAATAATTTTGTGTAAGTGTAATAAGCTGTTTTGACAAACATATACTTCCTTAATTTTGGTTCAATATATATTTACAGAGTTTTGTTATCTTGAAGGAAACAGCCAATATGAAACACTATATAAAATGTAGGTTACCGGTTTATGCTTATTTTCAGACCTGGATTACAATAGGTTGAATATACGCAAATTAGAAGTAACTTAAAAAAACTTACAGTACCTTATTTTTACTAGAAACTTTAATGTGTTTGTCTTGTCTTTTTTAACAGATTGATTTTGACACTTTTACTATGGGCTTCAAACCAACCAAAATAAGCCAACTGCCAAAATGTACGCCACAGACAATATCCAACGGACTTTGTTACCCTCGGTTTTAGTTTGTAACCCGGATTTGTTTTCTCTCAATCGATTTATGACTTTTGAACACCGGTATACTACTGTTGTCTTTATTTGAATTATGTGACTGAAAACAGCGAGGATAATTGAGTAACGTGTGTTACCAGCAAATAACATAATCGTCATCTTGACCTGGTCGAATGCTAAATCAGTTTAAGAGATTAGCCTACAGTCAAACTATCAAACCAAATCTGTGTATCTATGAAATAGTTTAGAAAAGGTTTTAAGTAATTTGTGGTAACGAAATCCTTGACTTATAATTTATCAGTAATACATAGATTACGTTCACTGAAATCCAAAAAACTTCACTACAGACACGGGCATAGCGAGTTGGGATATATAAACACCGCAAGTATCATGAGAGTACGGTAGGTTGTTATAAGGATAATGCTAATATATATTATAATTAGGTGTTACTTAAAGGAAAATACGTTTCTAATCTTTGCGCTTTATGCAGGACAGAAAACAGTGAACATGGTATTAAATTAAACAAATAATTAATCATACTTGGCATGCTTTGTACAATTTTATTCTGTGCTTTAAAAAGAGGTTTGCAAATTTTGATTGCTAAGAAACTCCTTTAGATTATTTGCCATTTTTGTAAAAATATAGAAGAAAACTAAAGCGTCAATAATTTTAGCTTTCAATGCTCTTTAACCTCGTGTTTGAGATAGCCATCCAGCCTTTTTGATACGATCGCTACTGATGAGTCTTGTATAGACGAAACACTGTCTTACCTAATTAATTAAAAATGTATCTATGATGAGTTGATACAATAAATCAGAAAATTCTGAAAACTTATAGGAGAGTACCATTTTTTATAGACTATGAAATATAAACAATTACAACATCATCAGATAACACTGAAAAGAAAATCCTCAACATTACGAAATTTTACAAAAAAACTTGAAGATACAAATGGTGGTCTGATGTTGGTTTCATATAAAGTAAAAGTTCGCAATAGGATATTTTGTAATAGTGTATCAATCTACCTTTGCTGCAAATTCTTCGTGTGCGTCAAATAAAAGAAAAAAATAAACTGAAGCGTCCATTATTTTGGCTTTCAATGCTCTTCAACTTCGAGTTTGAGTTGGCCATCCAGCCTTTTTGATACGAGCGCCACTGATGAGTCTTATATAGACGAAACACGTGTCTTGCGTTACAATTTGTAAATCTTGTATCTTTGATGATTTTATAAAATTAATCAGAAATTCTGAAAACAAAATCCTTAACATAACGAACTTACAAAAAAAACTTGTTAAAAATGGTGGCCTGATTTGGGTTTCATAGATAGTTAAAGTTGACAATAGGAAAATTGAAATCATATATTTTGTAATAGAGTATCAATCTACCTATACTGCATGTTTTTTCGTGTGCGTCTAGGTATGGTAGAGTCAAATAAAAGAAAAAATGATTTCTTTAAAAGAGAATGTTGCAAACAAGGAATCTACCGAACCAAGGGTTGTGAACAGTAAATGTGAAATGTTTCATCGAAGTTTGATGATACCAGAATAGTCACCTGATCTGTAAATTTACCGATTGCGTCCTATTTCCTATCGTGACAATTTATTTGACTCGTTATTCGGTTGATGCATTCTCATTTTATCGTGCTGGGGGAGACCATAGTTGTTCCTCGTCCTAGGGTTTCTGGAGGATTGTGGTTTCATTGACATTTTTACCACATCTCTTTATTTTCATAGCATGTCGACGCAACTTGCTTCGATAAGTTTGCATTCCTGCGATTCCCTTAGTTGTTTTCATTGGTTTTTATATTTCAAAATGGACAAATGAGGTCTGAACATCGGTAAAATACTGTTGCCTCTTATTTACGGACACTATCATGACTTAGTTGGCTTATGTGCCTACGTCTTTGTTTGTAGTTGAAGGCACAATCATATCCTTGTGCCCCCGTTACGACTATCACCAAAGTATCTTAGTATTTAATTTTGAACTTTTGTTTGTCTTTTCGTCTTTTTCTTTTGGACATGATGTTTTATGTCATTCTCCAACATAAGATTTTGACTGTCACTATTTGGTTGTTTTTTTTTACTTTTTAAAGTCGGTTGTCTGGATAAAACCCTATTGCTCCTATATTAAATTAAAACTAAAAAAAACCTTTCTGTTATGTCTTACAGAGATTAAGGTATGGTTTTCAAGACTACATATATAAAAACCTAAATTATAGTTAAGATATAAAGTTTAACCCATGCTTTGCCTAAATTGAGAAATGATAATAGTTCTAACTCTGAAAAGTACTAAGGTTCATTGTACGCAGTGAAAGCTAAATATGAATTCCGCCTCTTCATTAAAATATCCGATCATGAAACCTTTAAAAGTTACAGATATGTGGCATCTTTTACATAATTGTCTATGAGATTTGCATCTACTTAAATATACCAGAAAAAAACCCAGATCAATACACTGGATTTAACTTCCTTTGTAATAAAATGATAATAATGAAATTAGTTAAAACCAATTACTTACTGTTTATAACTTCATCTCAAAAGAAAGCCACACAATTTTGAGAATAGGAAAATATGAGAAATCATTTACTTTATTAAGTCAGAACGTTTTATTAATCTAATGAATTGGATTGAAATTTTTTAGATAAGCCAAAAAGTATGTGGTTTTGAAATATTATAAAATGTATGCGATGCCCTTCGACTGATTTTTTTCACAACTTTTTTAGGGATTTCAATGCTGGTCAATTTCGTTATTGACTTGGCATTCTATTTTTGTCATTTATTTGCACGCCACTTGTGAGTCTTATGTAGACAAAACCCGCATATGATGTAGTACGCTATAAGCCTGTATCTTTGTTGAATTTTTCGATTTAAGGAAACAGCATGTATACCAAACCGAATTTTGACTTTAAAGTATATTGAAATTGAATACTGTGTAAAAAGTAGAATTACAAGAATAACGAACTCCAATGAAAATTCAAAACGGAAAATCCCTTATCAAATGGCAAAATAAAAAGCTCAAACACACCAAACGAATGGAAAACAACTGTCATATTCCTGACTTGGAGCATGCATTACCTTGTAGAAAATGGTGGATTAAAAGTGTTTATATTACTAAACTTGTTTTTAAGATAGACGAGTCTTAATTAAAAAAAAAGATAGATATTTTTAACACTTCTCCACAATATAGTTGATATCATGCTATTTTCAATGATATATGTAAAAGTATGTTATTTAACAATCAAAGATGGCGGAAGACGCCTAATCTACCTTAATTGGCATATTAATATGCAAAAAACAAAAGAGTTCGTATAAAGGTACATCCAAGATACTTATCCGATCGGTACCAAAAAGTGAAATAACAAAAATACCGAAATCCAAGGAAAATAAAAAAAAGAGATCTCTTTTCAAATGGGAAAATCAAAGCTCAAACACATCAAAACAGATGGAAAACATCTTTCATGTTCCTGACTTGGTACAGGCATTTTCTCATGTTAAAATAATGTGGATTAAACCTGGTGTTATACTTAGCTAAACCTCTAACTTGAATAGAATTGCATTATTTTAACAACAATGTGTGAGAAAAACAAACAGACATAATAGGTAAAAATGTCAAAAATTACCAAAAAACATCTTCAAAACCATAAAGAACAATTACTTCATATTACTCAAAATTATTCAACGACAGAGTTATCATTTACAAATGATTGTTTGTTGTTATAAACACTATTGTAAAAATGTATTGAATTCGTGAAATATCAGAATTACATTGTAGATTAGTATGGTAAGATACGTTAGTAACAAATAAGGAAGCGGCAGATACCAAGGGAACAATAAATAAACACACAAGTCGATAAAAAAAGAAGAAAAGACTAACTACAGTTCTCGAAACACCACACAGAATACAAAGTTGGAACAATACAATACCTACCACACAAACATCATGGTAAATTCAGATATTCAGGAAAGATAAGTGGTTCCTGCTCCACTTGTGATATTGATCGAGTTGATTATGGCACAAGTAAACATTTGATGATGATTCGCATTCGGTTATGTCACAATCAAGGAAAAGAGGTCGCAATTGGTGCTATGAAAAACTTGAGAACTTAATCATTATTACCTTGAACACAGAAATCCGAAACCATTTAACCAGCATCTAAAAGTGTCTGTAAATCATTCGAAGGAATAACATCAGCTTCATGTTAGGAGGCTTTGGCCTAATAGTTTTCTTGTTAGTAACACCATTTTGTCAAATAAATCATGATAGTGAACGCACTCCCTGGAATATCGTATCAACTTGAAGATGCAGAAATGAAGCTGGTGTATGAAGTCACTTCACACAAATAAAGGAACAAGTCAAAGAGAGGATAAGTACGATTGAAGATTAGAGGAATGCTGAAGCTGACAGTCTGTTGTAAAAAGTAAAATGACAAAAATTCCGAACTCCAAGGAATATTCAAAACGGAAAGTCACTTATCAAATGGCAAAATCAATAGCTCAAATACATCAAACGAATCGAAAACAAATGTCATATTCCTGTCTTGGTACAGGCATTTCCTTCTGTAGAAAAGGTGGATTAAACCTGGTTTTATAGCTAGCTAAACTTCTCACTTGTATGACAGTCATATAGAATTCCATTATATTGACAACAATGTGTGAACAAAACAAACAGTCATAATAGTAAAAATGTCAAAAATTGGGGTACAGCAGTTAACATTGTGTTTTATTCTTAATCACTATAAAAACAAATAGCTGTTTAAACAAAGAAATTCAAAAATGGCATATAGACAAAGTACATAAGCAAAAATGAAAGACAAGGATACCAAAATTATTATAGCACTATAACACAATGGCGGGAGGTATAAATACCTAGCCACGCCAAAAGTATATACCAAAAATGGACTAAACAGTAAAGGTTAAAAATATATACAAAGAAAAATAAAATGAACACTATAACACGTGATTTATACGATAAACAACGTCAGTACCTAGAATTTATACTTCAAGACCATCATATATTATTTGTGAAGTTGATACGGAATATTTATCAACAAGTTCTTGGTATCTTCCGCTAAACTTTTTTTAGAAAAAGGACGAGGCGTTCTTTGACATAACCCTGGTTCATCAACTGTTTGCTTAGATATTGGTTACGTTTTATAAAGTCTTAGTAGAAGCTGCAAGCTCTTGAATACCGAATGAGTTAGGAAATGTATATCCCATATGCAGCTGAAGTTGGTATATTTCTGCTACGGTAGGGGAAATTTATAATTTCAAAATTAAAATCGTCTCGTTTGTCATAGATTCTGGTACTGAGATGACCACTATGTCAAATCAAGGTATAAGTCTAAAAATGAGGCGGAGGAAGCCGTGTCTGTTGTTTCTTTAATTTCTAGTTCTGGAGGATATATTATTTGAACCAAATCAGAAAAGTTTGGATTGTTAATGGAAAGAACATCAATATATCTGAATGTGATATTAAATGATCTGAATTCTTTGATCTTCTTAATTTTGAAGGAATATATACACCAAATGTATCAAATCTGTTGTTAGTAACAAAATTCAGCATCTAGATGATGTTCAGGTCAGAGAACTTTGAATCTGAGTGTGTTTCTTTTTATACAGAGTATGGTTTATTCTTTCCTAAAAGATAGTTGTATCAGTGTTATCAATTATGTTGTACGAATAAAAATTGGACTTACTCTTGTAATATGTCTTTAAGTTTAATATGAGGAATATTTGAGCAAAAGGTAGATAATTTGCCTAGTTTAACATGTATCATTAGGAGGGTTTTGCTCTTTACACAAAAACTAATCCAACAGAGTTATGAAGAAGAATGACTGAAATCGACACTACATAAGTTTTACGGTCACCACCACAAATTGGTTGACCGATACGATATATCTGACTCAATTCACTAGCAACAAATTTTCGTAGTCTTTGATATTTAGAAACCAGAATAGTTGTCTTATTTGTAATTTTATCGATTGTGACAATTTGACTGAATGAGATTTGCATGGCGGATGATGATGCATGCATACCAGGGGACGCTTACCCTGTCTCGGATTTCATGCTATTCCCTCAAGTTTTGCTTGTTAATTTGATTTGTCTTCCTAGTTAATTTATGAGATTTTAACATTGGTAAACCACTGCTGCTTTAATCTTGTACAGAAGCATACCTGTGATTATTTAGGATTTTCTCTTTAGCAATTCTAATGATGGGAGTATATTTTAAGTTTCCAAGTGATTTGCGAATACCTTTTCCCTTATCAAGCAGTTCATATAATGTGATTTCTAAACAAACGACTTGGCTTTTGGTTTTGTCTGCGTGGAAAACAATACTTTTATCAAGGGATAGGAAAGGCATTAAGCGACATTTCGGTCTCTGCAGATTGGTATGAAATGAGTATATATTAACCCCACTCCTCCCAATTCTGATTTGATTTAACAACCGCAGTGCCATATGACATTCCGAAAGATTATCTGCGTCTTCTCTTGTTCACTTTTAGCCCTTTGTGTCCTCGACTGAATCCTCGAGTATTTTTTTACTAAGTAGGAAGTTTCATTAAAAAAGAAAATAATTGTTTTCTTACGAGGTCATGTATATAAGGTATTTATGTTAAGATGCTGATGGCCAACTAGGCACTAGAGTCAAACGCGATGACTTTAGTTTTCATATATTTCTTCCAATTCTGGAGTAGGAACATGAATTCCAAATCAGCTGTCAATGTATAAATTTATCAGTTGAAATGATCTTTAAGATCATTTAGATCATTTTCTCAATATGACAATTTAATATATATGCAACCAAAATTTATCCAGCAACGTTATAAAAGTATTTACTATTACTTAAATTGTTAATTCAAAAGGTCTCCAATGGTTATCAATGTTAAAGTGTCCGAGTTTCTCAACTCACGAGTGACATTTACACTCAATCATAATAAATGACAACAGTGGTTTACGGATCGCTGTTCGAAACTCGTAGATCTGTTTGGAATAAACCTACCAAGAGAAAAATCTAGGGGAATCAGAATCACTCCTGGCGGACCGAAACCTGGTGCGTCCACAAAGTACTAGTCTCCTTCAATACATGCGTAACTTTCCAGGCGAAATCAGACTTGTTCAAACATGCCTCCGTGGAGAATAAGACACAATTGGTAAATTTTTCTATAGCAGGAGAAATTCTTAAAACTTTCGACGTTCATGGTCTCAACTCATTTTGGGAAGATTGCAAATGTTTTAACTCCTATTTATGACTGAATTATACCGGGACTTATGAAGTTTATCTGTACATCTGTACACAAGTAAACAACCATCATTTTTTTGTTATAATTTCGTATGAATGGATTTTAACCTACTCAAACATATGAATCAGTGCAAATGACATATTCGTTTGAGATCAAGTTTTGGGAACACAAATGTGTTTTGGAGCATCAAAATATAAAACAGGTGTGTCTAGGATAAACATCAACATGATAGCTCGAAACGTAATTTTTTTTAAGTCAAATACTTAAAAGATTTCGGGACCAATTTGCGATTGATGATTCGCCCATTCATATCTCATTCAACCTGTTCAAACATCATCAGCTGTTGTTGCAAGTCCGACCATTTTTATAATCTGACTATGACATATGAGATAGAAATAAAATTTGCTATCAAAATACATCATTAGTTGACTGACAAAGTTTACGTGTACCCTGCTTTGAATAATTTCATGTAAGTGTAATAAGTTGTTTTGACCAAAATATACTTCCTTCGTTTTGGTGCGATATATTTTTATAGAGTTTTTATATATTGAAGGAAACAGTCATTATGAAATGCTATATAAAATGTGGTATCGGTTTATGTATTTTTTTCAGACCTGGATTACAATAGGTTGAATATACGCAAATCTGTAGTAACTTTAAGAAAATACCAGCAGCAAATTTTTACTAGAAACTTTAATGGGATTGTAATGTTGTTTTGACAGTTTGATTTTGAGACTTTTACTACAGGCTAAAAATCAACCAAAATAAGGCAACGGTCAAAATGTGTGCAACAGACATTATAAAACGGACTTCAAATTATGTGTCTGAAAACAGCAAGGATAGATGGGTAACGTGTGTTACCAACAAATAACATAATCGTCATCTGGACCTGGTCAAATGCTGATTCATTTTAACAGATTGGCTTGTCACTAGCATATTCCCTTAAGTGGTTTATATTGCCAAGTTTTTGGTTTTGATGTTATTTGCTGTAAAAACATTTCCTGTTTAGAAGATTATGCTTTATATCACGTATTTCCTAGACGATATAAAGTGAAACAATCAATTTGCCACCAAAACCAGCGCAGATAATGGATATATTAATATAAAACAACAGAATAATTGGTCCCCGGAAATTTGTAATACATTTTAAGTTTCATATAAATATGATGTCGGAATGATAATGAATCAAGTCTGGAATTCCAACAAAAATTTTCTAAAGTATATTTTTAATGTATACATAATATGACAAGGATAATAATTCAACTCTAGCTTCAGAGAAGTTATAAACTTAAAAAAAAAGACATTAATATCAGGAACTTGTGTGAGATTTCAACAAATTAACTCCAATTACAGTACGAATTTCCGAGTTTCGGAGCCATAGTTCATAGGTCTTTCTGATTTTTTTTGACAATTTTGCGGACCATATACTATGGTTCGCAAATTGTCAAAAAATATCATAAGGACCTATGAGATACGGTTCCGCAGCTACGAATTTCCGATAAGAAAGAAAAAATGCCCGACATTTGATCTGGCGCGTCGCCGAATCAGTGGTTGGAGGCCCTTCAGCAAAATAAAAAAAGTCTTTGAAATTAATGGAGAAAATGAGGGAAACAGAAGGCAATATTCTGTATATTGTATCTCTTGAAAGTAATGTTAAATGAAACAACATATGCACAACATAATATCCATTAAAATACATGATATGTTTTAAGTCTTATCTTTCATAAAACTATGATAACAATTCGACTCAACTACATTGGATTTATCATCATGAAGACTATTTGGTGTAGCCTTTTAGAAAAAAAACTCTTGAATTATTTGAGTAAAAATAAAGTAAATTGTTTAATATTGGGTTCAATAGAAAATTTTATATATCTTTATTTTTATTGTAAAAGATATATTGTACTATCCAATAACTGTTTTCTTTTTAATGTATTTTTGAAATGATATTCGATGATCGCACCAGCAGGACTGTTTTTAATGAATCATTGAAAATAAGTAAAACACAGTTTTACAAAATACAACTTGAAGCAAGGTCAGCAATTCAGGATACAGTATTCTTGTTAAAGATTCCTCCTTTCAGTAAATCATTGTATGTTGAGTGATCTGTGTATGCATTTATCTGCCAAAACGTCTGCGTTTTAACTGTATCTTCTCACAATATGTTATTGGCATGTATTTTCAACGCATCGTTTAACTATTTTATCTCTTGGTTTTTTGGAGATTTTCTCTAATATAAAATATCAAGTTATATTACAATTAGTTTTCAAAAACTACCTTTAAACAGGTGATTACCTGATTATTTATAGGAAAAATTGTATGTTCACATTTGATCAGAGAAAATATTTTAACCCAAAAACCTATGAAAACAAAATCATTATTGTAATTGAGATATTACTGAGTTGATTCTATTGGAAACCTGAATAATGTCTTAAAGGTACTGTACAACTTATGATATGGTCATACTTATAAATTAACTGTTATAACAAATATTTGAATTTTCGAAATACTAAGGATTTTGTACCCCAGAAATAAATTACATTAGCTGTATTTTCCAAACCTTCCGGAATTCTAGATCCTCAATGCTCTTCAACTTCGTACATTATTTGGCCTTTTTGAATCTTTTAATACGGACATCACTGATGACGTTTTTGTAGACGAAATGCATGACTGGCGTACAAAATTTATATCCTGGTATCTGAGTTGAGTTTATTTAAAGTAGACCGGTGTTACGATTTCACGGAATAGTCCCCGAAACGGTTTTATTTTGTAAATCATGTTATAACAAAAAAAGAGAAGACAATAACAAGGAGGCACTCAAAGGCCATCAGAAAAACAGACAACACCATGACCGAAAAAAAAACAACGAAAAACAAACAGATGTCCACAAAATTTTACACAGAAAACTTAAAATGAAATCAAATGGATTTACACTACCATATTTATGCGTTTTATTTGTTTTGATTTTTAATTTAGTGGCCTAGAAACATGGATAATTTTAATGCGCATGCTGTTTAAATTCAAAATTAATACAATAACAATCAATACCCATTTTCTCCTTTAAAAGCTACACTCCTTCCTGAAATTTTTGATGTCTCGACATGTGATGGAACAAGTCCATATAATTCGTCCGTCAGTATGGCTTTGGTTTAGTTAAGCCATGCATCTTTTAATAGTTCGCTGTTCTTAACTGAAACCAAATTTGTCCATACTATATTAAAGAGAAGTTTTGATTAAATTACTTCATTAGTAAAGAGTACATGTCACCGATATTTGTTAAGTTGTAGGATGGGTAGATTTTTCTAACGTTCTAAATTCCTGTATCGACTATTACCAACTACATATTGTTCACATGATGATATAATTTGTAAATGAATTGAATACTTTATTCCCCCAATTCATAAAGGAATGGAAAATCTGATAGAATTAGACGAAGTACTTTAATAGGAGATATTCCACAAAGAGGTTAAGAGTTTTAGATATGATTTATTTACATTATTTTAATATATACATTAAGATTAGCTGGATAAAGCGATTTTTATCTAACTCATATGGTAATTGCCAATCATTATTATTGAAAAGCTTTGAACAGTATGGTGGAGAAAGAGTATTGCATTTTCAGAAGGAGAAACTTAAAAAAGTCTCTGAAAGTCTGAGCAATTCTTTTTGGAAGGGTGCATTTTTTAGCTTTCATGTAGCAAAGACTACTTCGAATATTTCTGTTCAAAGTATTTTGTCATTTATATTTTGAATTTCGCACCTCTAGTAGAATTTCCATACAACATTCAGTGGCAAAGAAGGAGAGTGCAGTGTGTGTTTCACCTTCTTAATCTAGAGACTAAGGATTTTTTAAATTTTGGTCAGATAGGACCAAGACTTCAAACAAAAATAATTTCTGGAAGTATTATGGTTTCATTGCCAAAATTCCAAAGCATATGAGAGAACATAATAAAAAAAACATTGATCATGTACATTTTGAATCTTTTAACTGTACTGAGAATTTTTTTGAAAGATTATTGTAAAACAAATAGGCAAAATGTGTATACACAGATCTTATTGACAGAAATGTGCAACTGCCAACAGAAAAAAATCTTGCAATGGGAGGAATTACTAGGCATAGAAATTGTAGATTGGTCAGAATATTATATTATTTAAAGAACATCATGTAAAGACACTTATTCAAGAACTTCTGAATGCAAATTTTTGCATAGAATAATTGCAACTAATACTTTCTTGTAAAAAGTTTAGGATTCAAAGCTTTGTACATATTGTACGGTTTCTGATGAAACCATTGGGCATTTGTTCCATGAATATCCAATAACACATCTTCAGTTCAGTGTTTCTGTTGTTCCGTTTTGTTTCCTCTTATAGTTGATGTGTTTCCCTCAGTTTTGGTTTGCGACCCGGATTTGTTTCAGTTAAATCGATTTATGACTATTGAACAGCGGTATACTACTATGGCCTTTACTTATATGGGAATATTTTTCACGAAAATTGAACAATATTTTGTGAACTTTACATTATCATAGAAACACATTTTTCTTAGCCTTAAACATGAGAGTTTACTTTTGAATTTGATGATTATAATTGCAAAGAACTATATATATATAAATGCAAATGAACCTGAATATTATAGATCTAAAAGCAAATATATGAAAATATCAGGAAAATTAACATTATATAGCAAAGAAAAATGATACCACACAATTTATTTTCAAAAATTCTGGGCCCCAGTAGATTACATTTTTACTGATTAGTAACAGGTTTTGTTTCAAACTATATGAAAGAAACAGACCTTAAAAGAGCAGATCTTTACAAAGATAACATTTTTCTTTGCAATATATAAGTTGATGTATTTTATGTAAATTCAAGTGCTTTAGTGTGTGTATTCGTGTTTTATTGCTCTTTTTTCCCTATTTGTTATAACGTTGATATTCATATAATATATATTCACAATAACAGAAAAAATGTTGTCAATTATTTTATTTTTGTTTAGTACAGCAAAACCCCTACCACCATAGTCAGGTGGTGATGTACAGGGATTGTGAAAGCCTGACTACTAAAAAAATAGTTTGTAACAGGGGAACAGGATGGGGAGTTGAGGAGTAAACAAAAGTGAAAATAGATTAAAAAACATAAGCCTGACTACCAACGGATGAAAATGAATATTCCTTCCGCATGAAAATCTTCATGATCCATTCCCCACCTCAATTTATATGGTCGTCTCCTTAGCCCATTGCATTTACTTAACCCCAAGCTATAGTTTTTATATGTTTTCTGTTTTCGTAATGAATCCTGTTTGTTTGTTCTCTGACCATGACTCATGATCACCGGTCCTCATTTTAGACACCTTTTCTTATACATTTGGCATGGTTTTATCCTCTCATAATTTCAACATCGTTGATGATTTTTTGTACATTATGCATGCGAGTCATTGAAAAACATCAATTGATGTGTTTCCCTATTTGCATTTGAGCTTTTTCTCATCATCTTAGTTCTTATTTAGGAATTGTTGATTGTCAATGTTAGGGTGTGTAATTAAAAGCACCATTCAGACATTCTTCATTCTTTCTGGTTACGGCAATTTTTCAAAAGTACATTATTTTAGATTAATTAGAAATTAGAAACACTCCCTTCTATCTAATGACACATTTACCATTTCACTCACATATCTTACAATGACATCCATTCAATTAGACGACCAAACATAGCACAAAGAACGATATGTTAGAAGGAAATGACAGATCATTCCGCTCAGCAACTGCTAATGCATTTGTAGTCAACACTTAATTTCATATAAGCACGACATATTGGGAAATAAATTTCTAGCAATAGATTAAAAAGAGTAAAAAATACCAGATGATCTACCATTGGTTCTGCTATTGCATTCAATTTAGCCACTCACGTCTCATTAAATATGTTCCAGCTCGTATGAATAAAGACAATGAGATATAAGTTTTATAATTGTATATAGTGAATAACTTAACTTGAATTAAAACAAACTTCATCGAAATTAAAATAAGAAATGCAAACAGCATGTCCTAAATTTTGAATGAGTAAATCTGAAAACCATTGTATTCAGTAAAACAAGGCATAATTGATAGAACATTAGTAAAAATCTAATCAGCCATATTTAACTGCTATTTACACATGAATAGAAAACGAAACTGATAATTATCTGATAGTCAGATAATAACACACATTCATGATATTCATACTTCTGAAGCAAAAGACTGTTTTGGATCGACTTTTTGTAATAATTTAAGAAAGGACAATAACAATAAAAATAAAACAAAGTAAGAAGATGTATAATTGCCAATTAGACAACCAAATGACTTACAAGTTAACAACTATAGGTCACCGTACGACAGACTGAATATCTCAACAAGGGCAGATACATGAACAAACATCCTTACAGATGTAATAAACAAACTTTAGAAATAATGTCTCAATCAGCAAAATACACTTTATAGGATGCAGTCAACTGTTTGAAATGGAATTAATGCTCAATAGAGAAAGTATTTTTAACTTCACCTCGACAATCAAAGTATAAAACAGCTGTACAAAAAAGATCCCGTAGAGATCATTTCAATTTTACCATTGTGAAATTTGATGTTTTGTAGCATAGAGTGAGTATAATTTCAGATATTCCCATGCTTTCATTCACTAACACGATTTCCGTTATTGATGGTTGCTGCTTACAAGGCATATAGTTGAAACAATTGAATTGTTTCATATTTTTCTTGTCGGGGCTTTTTATAGACGACTAAATGGTATGGGTTTTTGTTTTCATTGTTGTAGGCCGTACGGTTGCCTATAATTGCTTACCTCCACTTCTATTTAACTTTGGTGGATAGTTGTCTCATAAGCAATCATACCACATCTCCTTATTTTTATAAATATAATCACGGTTTCTTCCTGGTAAAGTTTTCGAAATGCTATGGACATCGTTAAGTATGTTCAACTAGAGAGAGGATCAGGAACTGATTACCCTTTTTGAGAACCGCCGCTATTTTTTTATTGGGTTTGGTTTGTTTCTGGTTAGTGTTTTGTAGACAGTTGGTTGTCTTTTCGTGTTTTTTTCGTTTGACCATGGTGTTGTCTGTCCGTCTTCGACGTTCATGGTTTATCAAATGATCCGTTTCTATGTATGTTGGCGTTTGTTTTTGTAGCAGTTCAGTGTTTCTGTTGGACCGTTGTTTTCCTCTTATAGTTGATGTGTTTCCTTCGGTTTTGGTTTGTGACCCGGATTTGTTTTCGCTTATTCGACTTATGACTATTGAACAGCGGTATAGTACTGTTGTTTTCATTTATGTTTATCTCCGTTGTATTTTCCCAATTTGTTTTAAAGAAAAAAACGAAAAAAGTCTACGCGATCATGAAGGTTAGAAATCCAGAAAAACTCATTTGATTAAATCTTATTGTCGTTAAATACGAAAATGATCAAGAAGAACTTCCACTAAAGAACGATGCTTTCACTAGAAATTTTACTACACTTTATGGAAATATTCTTTATAAAGCACAAAAATGTCAGTATTCACCTCTGAAGCTAACAAAACCTTTAAATAGAATTATTAAGAAGGGATATAGTTACGATACTGTTGTCAGGTCATTAAAGATTGCATATTTTGGCGTTAATATTGATTCACTTATAGGGTCTTTGCATCGGCACTAAACACATTTATTTAAAAACCAGTTGTTGGCATGACACGGGTTATGTTCTTCTCATATATGTTATGATGGTATGATACTAAACCCCTAACGGGAAGGATTGTGCCTGATATTCATATGATGAAGACATAATCTTTCAATCAGTTTAATTGAAGTCTGGAGCTGGCATGTCAGTTAACTGCTAGTAGTCTGTTGTTATTTATGTATTATTGTCATTTTGTTTATTTTCTTTGGTTACATCTTCTGACATCAGACTCGGACTTCTCTTGAACTGAATTTTAATGTGCGTATTGTTATGCGTTTACTTTTCTACATTGGCTAGAGGTATAGGGGGAGGGTTGAGATCTCATAAACATGTTTAACCCCGCCGCATTTTTGCGCCTGTCCCAAGTCAGGAGCCTCTAGCCTTTGTCAGTCTTGTATTATTTTTAATTTTAGTTTCTTGTGTACAATTTGGAGTTTAGTATGGCGTTCATTATCACTGAACTAGTATATATATTTGTTTAGGGGCCAGCTGAAGGACGCCTCCGGGTGCGGGAATTTCTCGCTGCATTGAAGACCTGTTGGTGACCTTCTGTTGTTGTCTGTTCTATGGTCGGGTTGTTGTCTCTTTGACACATTCCCCATTTCCATTCTCAATTTTATTGTTATATTTGTCTCAGTGTTGACATCAATTTTGTTAATGATATACTAATGGTTTGTTTCAAAATAAGTGCATTTATAATTGAATTTTGTTTTTTATTTGAACATGCTGACCTCTTTGAGGACAGTTTTTATTAAACAATGTACTCTAAACAAACTAAGATATGTAGCTGATTTATAGAAATTGCCTATAAATTGTCTCCGTAAAAGTACTAAAATGTTGTTGTTGACATTTCAGGTTTATGTACGCAAAACGTTTTTGAAAGTTTATAAATCAAAGATGAAATCAAAGCAAATACAGTCAATAGAAATATGAGCACCTCAAGTTACACTGATGAATGAATAATTGAAATATGGATTTCATCTCACAGTATATGATCTGCGTCGGATAGAAATCGACATTATGCAAACGAATATAAATAACTCTGTTGACATATTTTGGGTTGAAAAGATCTCTATGTTTGAAAATTGAGTGATATAAGAACCTACAAAACAGCCTCAAATTAATCTTTTAATTCGTATTTGAATGTTCCAAAATCAATCAAAGAGTTATACATGTACATGTTTACGTGCACTTGCATTATGTCGATTTCTATCCGACGCAGCTCATATGATAAATTGTAGCATATATTAGAGAAAGGAAACAATAGTTTACCAATATTCAAATCTCTTCAATTCTTTTTTTAAAAAAGAGGAAGGTTGAGATGTACAAAAAAAGTAATACCCAGAAATTTGTGTCAGATGGTAGAAATTTGATTGTCTCTAATCAATTAAGTCCCACTTATTATGTAAACATTTTAGATTTAGAACTCGGTATAGTGTTTGTGCATCTGGCGTCTGCTGGTGACCGCATTTGACCACAGGAATGGTGTTTGGGACATGTGTTGCTGTCTTATTGACGTACACTTCACATCTCCTTAATCAATTCTATTCATATTAATTACTGTTAATATTCAAGGAAGCCATTGAGCTAATTTCATTCAAGAGAGGTTCGCTTGACTAAATCTCAAGGATAACATTTCCATGAAAGGTTAGGACATGAATGATAAATAGTTTGTTGAAGCGACGGCGTTTATTATTCTAATAAAATGAGGGAGAACATACCAAGGGCACTACCAAAGTCTACAAAACACTCTACAGAAAATTCGCTACCTTAGAATAGTTACCATCAATTAAGGAAATTAGTGTACGACCATAAAGTTGAGCAACAGTTAATAGTGTATTGTTAAATTGTTGAAGAATAGACAATGCATAAAAAGTATAACACGAATTACCAAAAAACATTGAATAGTACAACATACCACATCAACCACCAACACCTGACTTCTTCGAAAATATAGACGTACAACGTCACCCAACACTTTCCCATACTTTTGATGTGACAAAAACCAAACACATCCATTTCCCTCAAAAAGAAATAGAATTTATCGAATTGTATCTCAACCAGCACCAGGATTTATCTTTCAATAACTTTGATTTTATTCTCTTTTTCCCTTTTTATTTTTCTAAATGAATTGATTTTATACGTTCGCTATTCTACAAGGCTCACTAGGAAAATTTTGTTATTTTAAATACTAGTATCAGAATTGAACATCTTTAAAGAAGTTGGTAGTTAATGGAAATTTTAATGAAATTATACTTTGTGTTACTTCAGTATTTTAAGAAATGGCTTTGTTAAAATAGTTGAATTAGAGAAGGGATGGATTTTTAAAGAATGCTGTCCAAAACAATTAAAAGAAGAAAAGAAATGCTACACTGTAGGTGGAATAACTTTTTGACATTTTACGTTTTTCATATTCCTAATTTGATTGTAGTAACTGAAATACAAAGGCAATCTTAGTGTACTGACTTCAATGGCATAGATGATTGAAATTGATTAAAACTTCCATCAGTCCTCTGAGACAAATTTACTTTCTGGTTGGCAATATTTGTAATTACATCAAATACGATTTAATTCTAATAATCTCAGGACAGGATGTTCTGAACCTAATTAAAAAAAGTAGTGATACAAGTCATGACAGCTTTGCATTTTAACCCCCCATCTTTGGTCACTGATTTCACCTTAGCTTTTCACGGGTTAAACAATATTCGATTTGTAGTTTGTTTTAATTGTATTTAGTGGCCTAATAATTGTTTTATTCTTTTATATGCTATGATAGCCAAAAAGAAAACTTTCCACCAAAATCCACGAACAAGACCGTGAACAACTTATGCTCACAGAACGGCCTTCAATAATGACCAAAACAGTATAGTACGCTATAAAAGTTCCCTCGATAACAAAGTGTGTAACAATATTCAACAGAGAAATTTGCGGCCTTTTTAAGCTGATAGTTCCAAACTAATAACAGTTAAAACAGTCAGTAAGACTTTCAAAGATTTGACATCAGAACCGAATTACTTGCATGACAAAAATATAAGTATATAACTTAAGAAGAGATATTGATTTGGTTGCTAGCTTTGGACAGCATCCTACCGAGTAAATTTGAATGCCCTCTTGGTATCTTATATTTTTCTGATTTCGAGTTAATTCACCCCTGCTAATCAAACACTATAGAATTTCACAAACTTGAAAAAAAATCAAAATATCATTTAAGATAAGCGTCATTTTCTAAAGCATATACAGAGGAATGCATTGATCTTGGAGTATAAGTCTAGATTTCTTCCTTAATGTTCAACTGTTTTTTTTAAATATTATCATTGTTATCTTTACTCTATTGAAGGGGGAAAATGGGGATGCTAAATAATGAGCCTAGTATTTTCTATGAGTTTTACAAGTTGATACCTTTGTCAGTTAAATTTGCGTAGTAGGCATTTTAAGCTGGCATGATCCATATTTGATACAGTCATGTGTGTTAATTTACTCTTTCTAGAATGCAAAATTTTTATGTAAATCAAAGGTTTTTTTAGCCAGATTTTGGAACACTTTTCTTTGAACTTTTGTTTTTAAATGCGCCTCAACTTCTTTATTACCTATTTAGTAAACTTCGATCTTTGAGCTACGCGTTTATGTTTTTATGAATCAGAAATGATTACTTTTTATTTGTCATTTGATATTATTTGTTTGAGAAGAAAATTAAGTATGTTGAGATTCCTTACGACAACAACGTTTTTGTTGGGGTCTTTGTTAGGTTTTTATAATATATTGCCTTAATTTTCCAGTCATTTGTGTTGTATCGTGATGTGTGTTTACTCAGTTTTGGCTGCTGGGTCCCAATTATTGTTACATTAACCTATTATGTCTGCTTGGGCTGCGCATCCAATTTTGTCAATATATCTGAACTATAAACAACTGTCATACAAGTGGGAGGTTAAACTATCCATAAATCCAGGGTTAATCTACCATTGTATTCGTTACATGCCTGTTCCAACATGAACATATCAATTTTTTTTCATTTGTTTCGTTGTTGATTAAGTCTTACGTTTGATTTTGTCAGTTTTAAGGGATTTCTACTTTTTGAATTTAAATTGGAATTCGGTTTTTTTGTTAATAATAAGATCAAACATTGAAACTGTTTGCCAAAATTGTCAATATTTCCCCCCGAAAACTAACAGCGTTCACCTCACATCTCCTTTATTCATATCAAATACTGATAATATTCAAGGAACCCCGGAGCTTATTTCGTTTTAACGAGGTTCGTTTGACTCAATTGTCACTTTCCAAAGGTTAGACATGTATAATTATAGTGGTGTAAACGAAGGCAATGGTAATCGATATGAAATGCAGGAGAAAATACCAACGGGCATTAGAAGAACAAAATACAACGTCTAAAGGATAGGCGATAACCCATAAAAAAAACTCAACAGAAAATTCAATGCCTGACATAATGGGCATCGATTAAGGAAAGTATTGTACGAGCATGAAGTCAAACTACATTTAAACGTATATTTTTTAATTGTTGTAGAGTTAACAATACATAAAAGTATAACACAAATTACCAAAAATATTGAACAGTACAACATACTTACCCTTCCGGAGCACCTGAGATCACCCCCAGTTTTTGGTGGGGTTCGTGTTGCTTAATCTTTAGTTTTCTATGTTGTGTCATCTGTACTATTATTTGTCTGTTTGTCTTTTTATTTTTGGCCATGGCGTTGTCAGTTTGTTTTCGATCTATGAGTTTGACTGTCCCTCTGGTATCTTTCGTCCCTCCTTTATACTACATTAACCACCAATACCTGACTTCTCCAAAAATATAGAAGTACAAAGACACCAAACAACGATAGGCCCAGATAACCATACCTGATACAGAAATAAATGTAGTTTGGATAATAGAACAGCATTAAGACGTCTGTAAGCAAGGCAATTTTTTCTTTATATGTAGTTCTACATATATATTAAGTACTTAAGACAATAAAAAAATAAATTTTCTTCTATATCGGTTTATTTTTTAATCTTTCAGTGTCGCTTAAAAAAATGAATAGTTATTTTCTCTGTTTATCTATATTCAGTGTAGGCAGTGCATTTGAATTTATGTCTAGTCTATTGTTTTCATGTCTTCTACTTATATAAACAATGAGTTTGTTTCCTACGGAATCTTTTTTCTAAACATAAAATGCTGTATTGTAATTGTAATTATAGGCGAATTTTTTTCAGTTTAATAATACCGGTTTTCAAAATGAATATCTGGGATATCTATCTTAGAAACCAAATTTACACAGAAATTGTGTCATCCTCTGACTTTCCTTGACTATCTTGAACGCATCTATCCCATCGAACTTTAGATATAGGATATTACTGATACAGTCAATATCTTGAGTTATATCTAGGAATTGAAAAACAAAACGTTACGACAAAAGAGATAATTTTCAGTTTACCAATTGTGAACTTTCCATTTTTTTTGTAGCAACATACCAGCAGCACCTGCATATGAAATATATATCTCGCAGATGATATGATTTCTTTGATACGGGATTCCTTCTATAAAGAGATGCAAAATCGTGAAGTTGGAATCATCTCTTCGAAAAATTTACTGACGCCATCACGAATTGGTTGACCGTTATGGAATATCTGTTTCACAGATGACGACGGATATGTTCTAATTTTCGTTTCCGCAATCTCTTTCCCCCGAATGTAACCTATCGAATAGGATTTATGACCGGATTTGTACTTATATGAACAACACAACGGGTGCCACATGTGGAGCATGATCTGCTTACCCTTCCTGGGCACCTGAGATCACCCCCGGTTTTTGGTGGGGATCGTGTTGCTCAGCCTTTAGTTTTATCTGCTGTGTGCTGTTGTTTGTCTTTTAGTCTCTTTCTTTTTTGCCATGGCGTTGTCAGTTTATTTTCGACTTATGAGTTTGAATGTCCCTGTGGTAACTTTCGCGTCTCTTTTGAGTACTATATATTAATCTTTTTCTACAAATTATCAAATCGTTTTGATACCACGTCATTCACAATGTTTTGACATTACTCATTGTTGTATGACGTCAGAGGATTAAAAATATCAGATGTATCGAATGTGTGTATCCTAACCAGCATCAAAACTTATCTGTATCAATTTCAATACCTTTGATTTTATTCTCACTTTCTTCATTTTTCAAAACAATATAAAAATAAGGAGATGAGGTATGATTGCCAATGAGACAACTATCCACCAAAGTTCGAATAAAGTGGATGTTAGCAATTATAGGCAACCATACGGCCTTCAACAATGAGAAAACCCAATACCGTATAGTCGGCTATAAAAGGCCCCGACATAAAAATATGAAAAAAGTCAAAAAAAAAAACAAAAAAAAAATTACCGAACTTCAAGGAAAATTCAAAACGACCAAATTTATAACAAAACAATATACGAAAAACAAATATGACCGACATGAACCAACGACAATTAATTAACTACAGGCTTCTGACTTGGGACAGGCACATAAAGAATGTTAAACATGTTAGTGAGCGCTCAACCCTCCTCTAACCTGCGACAGTGATGAAACAGCACAACATAAGAACAAACTATAAAAATCAGTTAAAAAAGCCGTAACTCATCAGATCTATACAAAGCAGAACAATCAAACAACAACACAAACCAGACGTGGCTTGTATTTATCCATCCCTCATCCCTAACAACGAATGTGACCTACCGAATTAGACTACTTACCGGATTTGTAATAACATAAGCAACACGACGGGTGCCACATGTGGAGCAGGATCTGCTTACCCTTCCGGAGCACCTGAGATCACCCCCAGTTTTTGGTGGGGTTCGTATTGCTTAGTCTTTAGTTTTCTATGTTATGTCATCTGTACTATTATTTGTCTGTTTGTCTTTTTATTTTTGGCCATGGCGTTGTCAGTTTATTTTCGATCTATGAGTTTGACTGTCCCTCTGGTATCTTTCGTCCCTCTTCTTTAACAACAAAATGGACACTAAGTACAGATCTGAGAGTTCTGGCAGTTACTGACAGCTAGTTCAAAGCCAATAGCAACTAATAAAAAAATCATGTATCTAAGACTAAAATATCAAACAGTACACATCCAATGAATTAAGTGTAAAGACGTCATTAACAGTAAGAGAAAAACATAACCTTGTGCAATGCCAAAATAAAGGTATCGACAGATTGTAGTACCGTTAAAGTGCATATGTGTATAATAGAAATATTTATGTTATACTTTCACTAATCAAAAAGACTTTCTATTAAAATGTTGTTATTTCAAATATTAGAATCGAACATTTTTAAAGAAGTTGACAGTAAATGTAAATTCTAATGATACTATACTTTTTGTTACGTGAGCATTTTAAGAAATAGCTTTGTAAAAATAGATGAATTAGAGTAGGGATGGATTGTTTTAAGTTGTCAAGAAATTCCAAAATGTAGGTTGAATTTTTTTGACATGTCACGTTTTTCATATTCCTAATTTGATCTTAGATGTAGTTTTTGAAATACAAACGCAAATCTTAGTATACTGCCTTAAATGACAAAGATAATCAAAATTGATAAGGACTTTACATTGATCCTCTGAGACAAATTTAATTTCTGGTGAACAATATTTGACATTACACCAAATACTTTTCAATCTAATTGTCTCGCTACAGGGTATTGTTAAATAGATCTAGGGAAAAAAGCGTAAACAACTTTTGTCCACCGGACGACCTTCAATAGTGATCAAAAACCCTTATCGTATAGTTATTTTTAAAAGCCCACTCGATTACAAAGTTTATAAAAATTCAAAAGAAAATTCGTGCGGTCTTTTCAAGCAAATCACTCCAAACTGAAAACCATTATAGCAGATAGTCACCAACGACATGTAATTGATTACTGGCAATTGCTTTGGGAAAGGCATATATGAAATGTTGCGGGATTAAAATTTTTTTTGAGTGTTCAACCACCTTTCTAACCTGGTACAGTGGTGTAACAGCGTAAATTATAAATACTTTAAAAATCAGTAGAAAGGGTTGACTAATCAAATTGATAGTGAGCACAAAAACAACTGGTGATGAAATGACAAAAGACATATTTTAACGACCATGTATTTGTTGAAATAAAGCATTTGTCAGTTATTACTCAATGGGATATTAGCCTAACGAAATGAAAGAAACGAAAATACATCTAGAGGTCAACATACCCTTTAAACAATAGACATGTGTCTATACAATAATAAGAAAATCAAATTTGTCCCGCGACAAGAAAAGTAGCGAGTAAGATCAACAGAGTTCAAAAAATTTGCCATTAGAATCGATGTCCTTTTATAACAAAACATTAGTAGATACTAGTAATTTAAGACATTTACGAGGTTCTTGGCTAATTAGGACATCATTCTATCTGATGAATTTGACTTTTTTGTAACTTATCATTTTTGATTTCGAGTTTACTCACCCACTTCTATTAAACACTATAACATTTAACAAAATTACAAACTCATTTTGATTAAATGAATTCCGGGGAAAAAGATTTTGTTAAAAGAAACTAATGCTGAATATCATTTGGTATAAAGCGTATAAAAAAGTAAAGAAAATCTGTTCATATTTGTTAAATCTCTTTTGATAAACATGTATATGGACAATAGGCTTGAAGCTATAGACTATTGCGACGGCGAGAGATGTATTTTTTTAAGTAATTAAATATTTGTTCCATCGTTAGAAAAGATTAATCCTTATTTTGAATATAAAGCAAACATGTTGAATTATTGATTCAGACCCAATCGAAGATATTTTTGTTATATTAATGTTTGGAAATTAATAAGGCATCTGGTCCAGACGGCACAGGTGATTAAATGCTTAGCATTTGCCCCTGAACAATTTAAATAATTCTCCGAAAGAGTAAACAACTAACCAGCTAGAAATTTGCAAGTGTAGTACTTACCGTTATTAAAAAGGATGACAATTTATTGCGTTATATGATAAACTAATATCGTTTATCATTTTTGAACGCATGATTAATGAACGAGTTATGCATATATTGTTTTAATCATTTACAGAGGAATAAGTTCATTTTGAGTACAAGTCTGGATTTGATTGTTAATGTTCAACAGTTGTCTAACTATTAGACATTCATTATTGTTTTATCTATTTAATCGAATGAAAAGAAATCAGCTGCCTTAGTTTTGGGGACTTTTCGAAAGTCGTTTATTAAGTTTTGTAAACCGTTTACTACATAAAACGAAGTTGTGCGGTTGAAAAAAATTATAATTATATACTTTTTTGTTCCCTTTTTTCTTAACAGTTTTACGTCTTTCCACATTGCTGACTTCAAATGCTCAGGTTTGACTGTAATAGTTTCCGATGAAGGTCAATTTATAAAAGCGTTTCTTACGCACACAATTTATCAAGTGTTATTTTCGTTTCAAACGGACTTTATACAAGCGTTCGCCTGATACGTTTGTTTTACAAATACATATAAACATAAAATAATGTACAGTTAGAATCAAGAATAAAATGTTCCATATGTTTTTCTGCATTTTAATTCTGAATAGATTTGTTTTGCATAAGATAGTATCTACATTTACTGTTTATGAAGTTGCAGGTTGAATACTACTAAGTACACAGCAATCAATATGAGAGTTATGACGATTTAATTTCATTGAGCCTGCTTTTAGGAATTGCAGCTTTGTATTTTTTTTATATTTTTTACTCTTTTGTTTTTGTTATCTACTATACCGTACTATACCGTTATTAAAGAGTTATTATCATAACCCTCCCGGTTTTTGGTTGGGTTCGTGTTGCTCAGTTTTTGCTGTTGCGTTTGTAAACTGTTGCTAGTGTTTTGGTAGTTTTCCTTTTTTTGACATTGCTTGTCCTTTTGTTTTCTGCATATGAGTTTGATTATCCCTTTGGTATCTATAGCCTCTCTTATATATTTATTTTTGGAATTTTTGAATTCTATGCTTTTAACTTAGTGATTGATATGGATTTCCAACTGTTTTGATTCAAACACAACTGGGAAGTTTTATATAGACAAAACGCGCATCTTGCGTGCTAAATGATTAGCTTGGTATATATTTTACGAGTTTAACATTGCTGAGTTTACGCATTTGCTAGTAAACGTTTCGTAGTCAGCTCTTTTTAGCTGGCGTCAAACATCATTGATACTGTAATTTGTGTTAATTTATTCGTTTGCAAAACTAAGGTTTTCTAGCAGGATTTGGAACATTTTATGTAACTTTTGGTTTCAATGCTTCTCAATTTCGGTATTGATTTGGCCTTTTAACCGTTTGATAAATTTCAATCTTGGAGTCATGCGTCAACGTTTTTATGAATCCCAGTTTGAACTTCATCAAGAGAACAATATCCCTGAAACATCAAAACAGTAATTGAAAATAGTTTGTAAGGTTAAACTTAAACGATAATCCCATATTGAAATTGTATTAACATAAAAACATCAATTTAATTTCATCTTTACAACATTTAAAATTGTACTTGTCACTAAGGACATTAATTTCAGCAGGACAGCGAACTTTATTCTTTTGTGTTAATTTCCAAGAGAGGACTATTACGACATTTGCTCGTGACAAAACCTATTAGAAATATTATTTTTTTTTGAATGAACTGAACTTTAATTTTGTTCTTGTTCGTGTTAACGTCTTATAAATCAAATATCTGTCAAGATTATTTAATACAAAAACACTAAATGTTACGAAATCTTAAACACGTGGAACAGTAATGATGATTAAGAAATGAAAATGGAGAAAATCAAGAAGATGATATGATTACATTTTCTGAGGTTACTATATTTATACAATTCAAACTTAATGTATTAAAAACAGTTGTCTTTATCCAATACATGTTTTCTTATAATGGTTTCTGATATATTTGAGAAAGTTCGTTGACACTTGTAGTATTTTGCAATGTCTAAAATTGAATTATTTTATTCACATATGATTTGTTTGCGATAAAACACTGCATGTGTGCGAATATAATGATGTGGTCAGTAACAATAATTGTAACAATAATTGACACTATGCCTCATTAAAATTATACTAAATTCCGATAAACGAGACAATTTTTCTTTCCTATTGTAAATATTCCATTTCTAGATGATGTTGTTCTATTGGATTTTTCTTATGGAGTTGCTCATTCGGTACTCCATGTGCATGTTTGAGGTGACATCTCAGATTTCAACGAACGCAACATTTTAATATCTAGAAATACATTTTGTCACAAATATATAGATTTATTTTTGAAATATGATACGAACTGCTAAAATGTAGTATAAAGAGTTATTTGACAACCATCTGTATACGATAACTTAATTTATGGAGGAAATGATTCAAAGGAATTTTACTTTACATTTGTCGTTTTCGGTTACTGTCCTTATTGTTAAAGGTTGCAATTATGGTGTTTTTTTCCACTGTTAACACTAATTCGCTAATTCTAAAAGTTGAAGCAAGAATATAAAAGTATTAAAAAAAAATACTGGACTATATTCAAATGGGGAAAGTCCATAAAACCTTACAAAACCAACGTATCCGGAACGAATGGAAAACAACTGTCATATTCCTGACTTGAAACAGGTTTATTTCGATGAAAATTGTTGGGTTAAACCTAGTTTACAGCTAGCTAGCTAAACAACCCACTTGTATGACAGTTGTTTACAGTTTCGTTAAATTGATAAAATTGTGTGAGCAACCCTAACAGACATAATTAGTTATCAATAATACAGCAGCCAAAAGTGTGTAAACATACATCAAAGATATATAGCACAAATGACTTAAAACATTCAAACAAACATACAAATATATCTGACATAGACGCCAACAAAATATGCAGTTGATAAAATAGTTTTGTAAAACATAATGAGATATACACTTTCCCTATAAAGTACACATTAAGTCGAATATAAATACAAGGGTATACAAAATGAAAACAAAACTATAAAAACCTGTTGCGTCCGAGTAGCACATATGGACCCACTCGTATCTGGAACGCTCAAAGCAAAAATCCCAAAAGCTTTTGGCACGTACCGAGGCACGTACGACCAAAAGGAGATTTATGAATAAAAATGAAGCTTCGGACAAATGAATTAATAATGTGTTGTTTTCATCTTTTTTATGTATCCAATACAAACAAGGTCTGTCCTCAGATTTATTACTCAATTGAATATCCAATGAGGCTATGAAAGACTTGTGATTTGCAAATATCTCATCCTTATCGAAAGGTTTACCCGAGTGTTCTTTTATTCCTAATTTTATGATAAGACACTGGTAGTGTTTGAAGTTTGTTTTATTTCTTATGCTGTGAAATTCTGTTTCAATATATTCTATGCATTAAACTACATCCTGTCTTTATGTACTGTTTATTACGTTGCTTTATGATATCCACTGCAAATTAGAGTCACCGATGTTTGAATGTAGGTCGACATGATGTCTTTTCAACAGGTTGAGTGTTTTCAGTTTGCGTTAGGTAACGTTAGAAATCTTTTGAAACAGGTTTGTTTATTATTGTTTCGCTTGTAGGATACTAGTAGTTTTCTTGTGTTTTGTAATCTATTATACCGTTACAATTTTGGTGCTTTTTATGTCCTATGTGTACTTATTGTGTACCTTTCTACTGTTCCTATTGTAGAGATTAAAAAGAGGGTGCGTGGTTGAGATGAACATAGACTAGTTTAACCCGCAACTTGTTGATCATGTCAGGAACTTTGTCAATTGATATTATTTGTTATATCGTAACGTTTTGTTCTGTTGATTAAAGCATTTTGTATTGAGAGCAGATCTTTAGTTTCTCCTTTTAATCACTTCTCACCGTTTATCTAAACTCATTGCTTTATAGAGTTTAACATATTCTGTTGACAATTGTCCTTTTCCGAGCATGGTCCTGGAGATTGGTTATATTTCATTTCCATAACCATCACTTGTTAATATGCTTTTTTTCCGATTAAAACAAACCCCCTTTTGTTTCCAATAGGAGGTAAATAGTTTTTTGAGATAATTTTTAAAACAAAAGTACTTCTATGGATTGTCTTTCTTATAATCGTGCAATATTTGTGTTTTAAATGAAATTTGTGTGTAATTTTTCCAAAAAAGAGAGCCAATCAAGTCATCAACATAATGCAGCAAAATTTTCAAAATAACCAATACAAACTATTGTCCTTGCAAAGTTTTGATATAAAACAAACAGATGTGGTATGATTGCCAACGAGAAAACTTTTCACTAGAAACTCTAGAACGTGCGACGATGAGTAAAACCTATACTGTATAGTAAGCTGTAAAAGGCATTAAATAAAGGCAACAGTAGTATACCGCTGTTCGAAATTCATAAATCGATTGAGAAAAACAAATCCGGGTTACAAACTAAAACTGAAGGACAAAAATGTTAAACAATTTAAACGGCCTGTTAATGCTAAAATAATAAACGAAACACAAATATGGTAGACTACAACACAAATCACTGAATTACAGGCTCGTGGTTTGGGACAGGCACATACATAATGGTTTTTTTTTCAGCCCTCCCTTAACTTCGGACAGATCAGTAGCTGTAGAACATAAGATCAAACAGTAAAAATCATTTGGAAAGGGTTTGCCTCATTAGATCAGAACAAAGGAAGGTAACAAAAGTAACAAAAAACATAAGACACAAAGTAGTGGTCTAAGAGTACTCGTAATTACATACGGCTAACAAATAAATAAATCAATTTTTCTAAAACTTAAATATGAACTAGTATACATCTACCGGAATAAATATAAAGACGTCATAAACAGCACACGAAAAACATTACCTTGTACAATGACATAATATAAGTATCGACAAAAGTGTTAACTGTATAAAACACATACATTTTGTATATAGTTATGGTTTATTTATTATAAAAAAAAACTAAATGTGAGTATCGATACAGACTTTGTCAAAGATTTTACGGCAGTGTTCATTAATAACCTTTAAGAATACGCTAATTCCAAGGAACAATAAGTTTACATTGATCGTATCTAAATGTACAGGCTCCATAAACATCACCGTAAAAACCAGGATGTGATATCCCATGTGTAGAAGGTCTTTTACAGGTACAGCCAAACTTCCAAACCAAATATTTGTACCTAACGAATTAAGTAATGGTTTTCAGTAATTCGTGGTTACGAAATCCCTGACTTAATAATTTACAAGTTATACAGACTAGTAGACTACATTCATTGTAATTATACCTAACTACAGACACGGGCAAAGAGAAAGAGTTGGGGAACGAACTTATTAACGAAATATACACATCATAAGTGAGAACCAAAGGAACATCACCCGAAAAAGTAGAATTAACAAAAAACTATGAAAAAATCGTCTCTTTTTAGGATAGAAGTTCCCGTGTGAAACTGAAATGTTGAAAATCTTGAAACAGACAAATCTTATAAGAAAAGGACAGTCATTGTGGTTTAAAGAAGATTAATTTAAAGTAATTTCCCTTTTATGCTAGAAACTTCCACAGTATGATTAATGAATTTTGGATTATTTAAAGCAAAAATACCATAAAGATAACGATAAGTTTTTAAGGAATTTTTTAATCAAATAGAATTTATAGACATTTCTTTACTGAGTTTGACCATAAATAATGATTAATTTCAATACAGACACAAGTCCGCTATTATAGAAGAGAGGCGAAAGATACCTCATCATCTCAGCACGGTTGAATGTAGTATATCAACTTTTGTTAAATTACAAAAGAAGGCTTAATGATATGAATCGCAGTAAATTGATTTGAAATCCAAATTTTCAAATGACCGTTTAATTGAATCAGATAAATTCTGTTTGATACGATTGTGAGGAAGTGTAGTGTAGAGAAATCAGTAGTATATGTTTTTATGACGACCGACGTATGGTGGGTAATGATACTTTCCCTGTAGACGCTCCCGGTCTCGCTCCTTTTGTTTTGTTTTCGACTGATGAGTTTGAATATCCATTTGGTATCTTTTGCCTCTCTTTCTGAGTTCATGCGATTCCCTCGATTTTTGTTTGTTGTCTAGAGTAATCTCTTTCTAACCTATTTACAAGATTTGAACATCGGTAAACTAATGTCGCCTTAATGTAGGAATTGTATCGCTGTGTTTTGGATGCTTGATCCTTGTTACGGAAACTTCCAGAAAGTATCAATAAAAGTATCATAGATATCAACTGAGATACAAAACGTCATAAGCTGAGGAAGAGGGTATGTCACAACTAAAGAATGAAATATTGATAATAGGAACAATGAAACCATTTTTGGCATCAACGATCCTAGTTTTCAGATATACATCTGTTTCAAGACCCAATGTTTATCTTTTTGATATTGTACAATCACTAATAAATTCACAGAAATTAAAGACACAAAAGTGCATACTGTAAGGAGATTATTTCTTCGAATAGTATATACCAAACTAGACTTTTCACCGGGTTTGTACTTACATGAGCAACACGACGGAAACCACATATGGATCAGTATCTGCCTGCCCTTCTTGGGCACCTGAGATGTCTTTTTTGTTTTGTTTTTTGCCATGACAATGCATGTTCGTTTTCGACTCGAGTTTGGTTATTCCTTTGATATCTTTCGCATCTCTTTTAAGGGCAAGGTTATCATCGACAAATCTATGGAAATCTATGAATCCACAGCATAATATTTTGTTCTTATTTGAATGTAATGAGATTGGTTAAAGCATCATTACCAAGGAGACCCAAGAAGATCCTGCCATGTAGCGTAAGTATTTATACCTTTAAAAAACAACATGAAGGTTTGGTCCCATTAAAACGTTTAATCCCGCTGCAAATGTTTGCACCTGTCCTAAGTCAGGAATCTGATTACAGTAGTTGTCGTCTGTTTATGTAGTTAATACGTGTTTCTCGTTTCTCGTTTTTATTTAGATTAGACCGTTGGTTTTTCCGTTTGAATGGTTTTACACTAGTAATTTTTTGGGGCCCTTTATAGCTTGCTGTTCGGTGTGAGCCAATGCTCCATGTTGAAGGCCGTACCTTGACCTATAATGGTTTACTTCTATAAATTGTAACTTGGATGGAGAGTTGTCTCATTGGCACTCATACCACATCTTCCTATATCTATGAATAATAAATATAATTGTGAAGAAACGTCTGTGGACATTTACTATGTCAATGATGCCTTTGTACTGTATCGGAAGTTTCGATGCGAATTTTCATTTGAAGAAGGAATAAGAATGTGCATTTATTATTTAAAATGTGTTTGTTTCAATTATAGTCGTTTTGAAGAACATGAAATTATTTTCTGTTTTTTTTAAGGTTTTATTGGATTTCATTTCAAATATATAAAAGACAGAATGGCTCCTATGCCTTGAAATTAACAAAATGGACCATTTAAAATTTCTAAAAATGCAAAGTTCCATATGCTCTAATTTTGTCACAAATTTTATGGCAATCTCCAAGCAACACTAGGATAGGGAAATCAAACTTATATTAAATTCCATAATTTCACATCTTCGTGAATATTCTGCACTGAGGAAATTTTAATATTTGAAATTTGATTATAGATTAAATTGAATAAACGCTAACACATTTATTAGACAGTAATCTAAAAATAAATAGCATTCAAATGAACATGCATAGTCATTTAATGGTCTATAACAAAATACAGAAGTTGAATTAATAAGTAATATGTTAAAGGGTCTTAGAAAGTGACCACTAAAGATATACCATCTAGCACAATTCTTTAAAGAATAAAAACATCAATATAAATAAAATCAACCATTAACAAGATGGATAAATTTGGACATGTACAGTTGCATGTGACAGTTGTAAACTAATTGACTGAGTGATTGGCATAGCGGGTCATGCATACATATCTGAAGATGCTTACTCTGTCGACACACCAAGGATCACTCCTATTAGAGTTCATGCGACTCCCTCGGCTTCTGTTTTTTTTAAATCTTAATTTGTATATTCTAAATGGATTCACGAGATTGGTGGATTTCGCTATTCTTTAGGTCTTTTTTTTTTATATAGCTCTTCAAATGTTTAGGTCCTTATACATCCTTGGCTTTCAAATATTCGGCTTTGAGCATTCCTGATGAAAGTAAATCCAGAAAAGCGATTTGGACGAATGAAAACTATAACGTTTTCTGTATTCTTTTTTTTTAACATCAGTGTACTACTATTGGCTCTAATTTATTGAAAACTAAACCTTTCTTTCCCTTCTCATTTAATGGAAAAAACAAAAGTTAAGCAGAAGGGAAAAAAAGTCATAGCTAAGATCAGTTCATTGAATACGTGATACATGAAATATTGGCATAACCAATATAGCTTTTTGTAAATTATGTAAAACAAAGTAATAACGTATCAAAGAATGCTTGCTGCAAAAGAATTTTCCCTGCTCTATTTCAAATAAGCAAGCTTTTTAAAAAAACTGTTATACATTAAAAGTATATAAATAAAGGAACTAAAAAAGCATAAAAAATGAAATGGTCGAGTTTTTATTTTTGAGATATAAACCATTGAAAACTTGGCTGAAAATTATTCTCGCTAGACTTTTCATACATTTAAAATAGCACCCCTTTTTCTTCTTTCAAAACCTATTAAAAAAATAACAAGGACTTTATAACATTTTCAAAAAATGGATTTTTCAAGCATGTGTAATAAAATTAAGAAAAAAAGTAAGGGATAGCGGGCAAAATATGTAAAGACACTACATGGATAAAACCAGAAGATTCCGATTAACTGACAAAAAGTAAAAAAACAAGCATAAAAGCATAAACATAAAGCATAAAAGATTTATTTAAAGTCGGTTATACATATAACAATACAACATAAGCTCTGTAGAGCTTTTATCCGACATATTTAGATCCTCAAGGTTCTTATTCTTCTTTATTATAGAAAGTATGCCTTCTTCCGCTGTAATAGAAAGATTGGTACTTACTTTCGAATAGATTTTATTTAACAAGGTGTTAATCAGTGCAGAAAACACGATCTTGTGCCATGCCTAAGGAAAATTTGTACACAGAATTTCAAAACAAAAAGGAAAATCAATGAACTAATTTTAGTCATGCTTAAAACTGCAAAGTCTTCCCCTAAGGCAAATGATGTAGTGATTTCGCATTCACAGTATGATTAGGTCATCTATCAAATTTGCTTGGTTTATAAATGATTTTAAGTACTCACAAATTTCTTATATTAACCTATGTTCTAATAACAAATAAAACCATTCTTTGAAATACTGATATAATTTCTTCGCATTTCATAGAATTTTTATTTATTTCATGTAATCGTTTTATTTTCATAACGAAATGTTCCCAATGTTTTAAATGTTGTTAATCATTGACACGATAGGAGAAGAGTATCAGTAGAGATAGTAGTAAGTTACATATTTCATTCCTCAACAGCCTAAAAATTTTACGGAATGGAATCAAGTTTTTAGAAATTTCATGCTCGTGAGCAAATAGTGCGTATATATTTAAGAATATAATTGAGGTTGAATAAATATTTGCGTGTGTAAACTGCCAAACTATTGTAATAAAGAAGTATTGGTAAGGTCTAATAGCTATTTTCAGGATATTGCGTGACCAGCAGCGACAAAAAGCTCGATTGTCCCCTGTTCTTGAGGAAATCATCTGATAATTTGAGACCTTCGTGAAGGGGATTGAAAAAAATTATATTACAATCGGATATGATCTAATGTATTTATTGAATTGCACCACATAACAAATATTGGAACTATGTTTATTAGATGGAATGACTGGTGAAACGAAGGTAACGTAAAACTGTAGAATACAGTTTTTAGTATTCCTAAGGTACCTGAAAAAATATGCAAAATAGACCATCGGTTTTCTAGGACTATTATTCAGCAGTTATGCTCCTTTCCGGAAGACATCGATCAGTCTAGAAATTATTCAATTTTCTTTTACAAAAATCGGGTTTTTTTTTTACAGAGTGAGATTTTAGAAAATAAAATTAAGATTAGAGACTGACAAATCTAACTTAAAAAAAAACGTTGTCTTTTTTCCAAATTAATACACGAAACTTTTCTTGTTCCTCCTTTGTACATACACCCGTTTTGTTCCTTGTCTGAACAGGGATAATAAACCTTGTTCCTTTTCTGGACATGGACAATACGTCTGTTCCTTCTCTTAACATAGAAAATACGTGTTTGTTCCTACTCTGAACATGGGCCATTCGTCTTCTTCCTCCTCTGAACATGGACAATACATCTTGCACAATACGTCTTGTTTCTCCTCTGAACATTGACAATACGTTGTGTTCCTCTTTTGAACATTGACAATACGTCTTATTCATCATCTGAAGCATGCAATGAGATTGGTAATTAGTCTAGGTAATCATAGAAAAAAAACCATCTGATAAGATTGATACTACCAAGGTTCTCCGTTATTTACGTAAAGTTTGAATGTCGAAACCGTACATAAAACAAAGTTCGATATGACCACGCAAAACACGTAACTGAAAGCATAAACACCATACACCTTTTATAAATAGAAAATATATTTTAAAAACCACGTCTGTTGTAAATAATGGTAAATATTTGTATATGTTCTAATCATATCAACGTTTGAATGAGTTAGAATGTTAAAATATGTTGCAGTTCGTTTTATACTTAAACGTGTATTTAAATGCAATTAAATAAGACTTGTGCTAAAACAATGTATAAGGAAATAAGTTTACCACAGTTAAAACAAAAACACTTGCTCTATTACGTGGTGAATGTAAGGTTATGTAGGGGAATACAGTGTAACGTAGGCGACAATCATGGTACCTTCATAACGACATGTCAACCATGGCGTAACTATTTTTACTGAAATGTTATGTGGTGGAGAGAGAGGCGGAAGATACAAAAGGGACATTCAAACTCAGACGAATTGCAAACGACATGGCAAAAAACGAAAAAACGACTAAAAGATAACAACTAGAGGCTGTGTAGCTCACCTAAATCTATGTGCATAATCAACAACGGACTCTCTCCAACAGTGTAGACAAGAATAGAATTTATCACAAACATGTCTTTTTTGTTGACTTTGTGTTGCTGATCATTTTTAGATAAACAACTTAGTAATATACTTAGGTATTAACAATTATTTTGGAAACCCATCATATACCCCCATAATAAATAC
Source organism: Mytilus californianus (assembly GCF_021869535.1). Classification (NCBI taxonomy): domain Eukaryota; kingdom Metazoa; phylum Mollusca; class Bivalvia; order Mytilida; family Mytilidae; genus Mytilus; species Mytilus californianus. The sequence goes on along the minus strand of NW_026262679.1, from coordinate 19,695,356 downwards.
CAAAGGGAAAACCCGAACATTCATAGATATGTTCTATGTTACTTTAGAATGTCAACCAAAGATGAAGACTTATTGCATATTCCTACACTGTACTAGACATGCCTGTACACACAACTTATTATTACTTGGTGTGACAAATACTCCACGAAACGCCTTTCCAGGGTATACACAGATATTCTAACAGCATTAAAAAAAGACATTCAGAGTTACTGTGAAACTTCCTTCGGGAGGGGAATCTGAATCTGATGATCTAAAAATTCCAAAGATATATTAGAGTATAAACAATCCAAGTATATTTCCTCGTGCAAAAGAATAAATCATTTGAATCTTCTACCTTTTACATACGTATTTCTAATCCTAAACACAAAGAAAGATCGAAAGAATAGATACAACTGTGTTTCAGAAAAACTTACAAAGATACAATATCTTGTTTACAAAAAGGATAAATCATAATTTCGTCAAAACAAAACATTCCCAGAAACTGACATCCTCAAGATGCTTGATTTTATGATTTGTTACAATTGGAAGGCTAGTTTTTCAACGAATAATTGGCATTTATATAACAAACAACTGTTTACTTCTTGTAGACTTCGTTTTTATTCTGATAATACTGATTTCATACAGGAGCTTCTCAAAATGATTGAAAAGAATTTGGTATTATATTTTTTTCTCTAACATAACATTCTGCTTATTAGATAATGTCCTCTCTCTAAATATTTCAGAATTTGGTGACGCATGTATTCCATCGAACTATCACACATACAGGTTATTTTGCTTCATATCTTGACTGACATCTAGAAATTGAAAATGAAGGTCGTTTAAAATGATACAGCTTTCCAATTGTAAACTCTCTATTTCTATGTTGCTACATTTAGCATTACCTGGATATGGATTTTATATCTCCAATTGTTACAATATTCAAGAGCTTGTGCTTTCTATTCTGATATTTTTTTATAGGTTGCTGCTTATAAAAGGAGGCTATTGAACTGAGGATTTATATTGATAAAGTTTAAGTCATGTCTTCGAAAGTTTAACGGTCACCATTATGATTTGGTGTACCATTTTAGAACATCGATGTCACAGATGACGTAGGATTTTTTTGGGTGATTCTAGTTTCTTCGTCAACGATTATATCACCGCATGCGAATAAGAATCGAAGTTTTACACGCTTTGAGCAATAAGCAGAGTTTCACTAGTGGATCATGATCTGCTTACCCTTCAAGAGCACCGGATCATCCTACGATTTTGGTAGGGTTGGTGTTGCTCAGTTTTTAGATTTCTGTTATTGATTTGCAGACTTATGTTTGGCTTTTTGTCATTTTTTATGTTTGCCATTGTTCTGTCTAATTCTTTTCGGCTTTTTTTTATTGACCCCTTGGTATCTTCTTTCCTTTTATGTCTATTGTTGAAGACCTTATGTTGATTTGTAGATGTTCTCGTCGTCTGCATCTATTCATGAAAATCATTCTTATAAAAAAATCAGTTTTGATTTGATTGGAAATCGTTCTTAGATATCCTATCTTGAATGTGTTTCCAGTTTACGTCAGTGACAATTTTCGCGGTCAGTTGGTCAGAGTAAACAATATGTTGTTATGAAGATAATGACATAAAAATTACAAATATGACAGTTTTATTTAGATTGGAAAACAAGTGCATTATCCCTTTTACAAATTCAGTTGGTGGACCTTTGATGTTCGATTATGATACGTGATAAAATAAAAAACTTTGAATTAGCGAGCAGTAATTTTAACCAATTTGTACTGAATTAAAATAGATCAATTTTAGAATGATAGAAAATGAATATTTTGAAAAATTTGTCACAAATTAGATGATGATAACTATGATTTAGAAATGGAAATGAAGATAAATTGTATAGTTTGATTACAATATTTTCATTGACTCATTTAGATAAAGACTTTAAAATCATAAGCAATTTATTGAAGAACAGGAGCATAATTAGTAACGTAATGATACTTCAATGTCTTTCCTAGTGAATTCTTTGTTGAAATTCAAAAGAAAGGCTATGGTTGTATTAGTTTATGACTCAAAACCTCTGCTTCCAGGAAAAGGAATATCGCTTTTGTTGTTATTCATAATGAAGCCACTGTGAAGCCTTCAACAAGGAACAAACTCTCACAACTCAGTGTAATACTTCACGATCCCATCCACCCCTTTTAGAGAAATTGTAGATATGTCGAATATGTTACATCTATGCATTGAAGGACACAAATGAAGTATCAACAAATAACAGACTATTACCGGCATACAAATCCAATAAATATTGTAAATAGTTGCTCTACAATCTTAGAGGATACAAGGAAACAATGCAAACAATTGAACTAATGAATTGCCTTCCAAACGACTGAATATTGTTGATTGTTTATCGAGCAAGACATACTTACTCTGTAATCAACCTAACTCTTCTATTGTTTTATTTCTCTCCCTATACCGAATAAAATGACATAAAATTAAACATTAGCTTAAACAACATCTTTTAATAATGCAGCAACAACAACGTCTCATAAGTAATAACAATACTGTATTTGAAGGTTTGTAGTAGTCCACACTTTCACTTACAAATACAGTACCAATCAAATCAAATAAAATACCATGATTAATAATGCTTTTAGCCGTTTAAAGACATAGCAAAACATGACTTCATATGAAAGAAATTTTTATTTATAACTTTATAATACATTCACGCCCCAGTTTCTGATTAAAACAGTTTTATATATTATAAACATTGACTCCTTCAAGGTTAATCTTTTTCGTTACGATATGTTGACTATTGATTTTACAACAAGCAATGAAATAGCAAGTTACAAAACAAATTGATTGTGAAGAAAAATATAACAGTGATATAATGTCGTTTCATTTTTGTAACGTTTTTTCAAACTTCCGGGGCACCTGTATCCGAGTGTCGGTAAATCCTCAATCTTCCGTGTAATGTTTTGATAACCTTTTTAGCTAACCTGGCCCGAAGGGCCAAGTGAGCTTTTCTCATCACTTGGCGTCCGTCGTCCGTCGTCCGTCGTCTTCCGACGTCGTCCGTCGTCGTCCGGCGTCGTCCGTCGTCGGCGTTAACGTTTTACATTTTGAACTTCTTCTAGAGAACCACTGAATGCAATGAAACTAAACATGGCATGAATGTTTCTTATGAGGTGCTGACCGAGTGTTGTTACTTTGAAGCCGATCCATAATCCAAGATGGCCGCCAGCGGGGGACTTAGTTTAACATGGGACCCTATGGGAAATACATACAAATGTCTTCTTTTAGAGAACCACTAAATGGAATGAAACCAAACATGGCATGAATGTTCCTTATGAGGTGCTGACCAAGTGTTGTTACTATGAAGCTGATCCATAATCCAAGATGGCCGCCAGCAGGTGACTTAGTTTAACATTGGACCCTATGGGAAATACATACAAATGTCTTCTTTTAGAGAACCACTGAATGGAATGAAACCAAACATGGCATGAATGTTTCGTATGAGGTGCTGACCGAGTGTTGTAACTTTGCAGCCGATCCATAATCCAAGATGGCCGCCTGCAGGGGACTAAGTTTAACATGGGACCCTATGAGAAATACATACAAATGTCTTCTTTTAGAGAACCACTTAATGGAATGAAACCAAACATGGCATGAATGTTCCTTATGAGGTGCTGACCGAGTGTTGTTACTTTGAAGCCGATCCATAATCCAAGATGGCCGGCACCGGGGGACTTAGTTTAACATGGGACCCTATGGAAAATACATACAAATGTCTTCTTTTAGAGAACCACTGAATGGAATGAAACCAAACATGGCATGAATGTTCCTTATGAGGTGCTGACCAAGTGTTGTTACTATGAAGCTGATCCATAATCCAAGATGGCCGCCAGCAGGTGACTTAGTTTAACATTGGACCCTATGGGAAATACATACAAATGTCTTCTTTTAGAGAACCACTGAATGGAATGAAACCAAACATGGCATGAATGTTTCTTATGAGGTGCTGACCGAGTGTTGTAACTTTGCAGCCGATCCATAATCCAAGATGGCCGCCTGCAGGGGACTAAGTTTAACATGGGACCCTATGAGAAATACATACAAATGTCTTCTTTTAGAGAACCACTTAATGGAATGAAACCAAACATGGCATGAATGTTCCTTATGAGGTGCTGACCGAGTGTTGTTACTTTGAAGCCGATCCATAATCCAAGATGGCCGGCACCGGGGGACTTAGTTTAACATGGGACCCTATGGGAAATACATACAAATGTTTTCTTTTAGATAACCATTGAATGGAATGAAACCAAACATGGCATGTATGTTCCTTTTGAGGTGCTGACCAAGTGTTGTTACTTTGAAGCTGATCCTTCATCCATGATGGCTGCCAGATGGTTACAATGTTTAACAAAGGACCCTATGGACAATACATACAAATGTCTTCTTTTAGAGAACCACATACTGAATAGATTGAAACCAAACATGGCATGAATGTTCCTTATGAGGTGCTGACTAAGTTTTGTTAATTTGAAGCTGATCCTTCATCCATGATGGCCGCCAATGGGGGGACTTCCTTTAACATAAGACCCTATGGGAAATACATACAAATGCTTCTTCTAGAGGTGCACTGAATGGAATGAAACCAAAACATGGCATAAATGTTTCTTATGAGGTGCTGATTAAGTGTTGCTACTTTGTTGCCGATTTACTGTTCAAGATGGCCACTAGGATTTTTTTTATTAAATTACAGGACCAATATTAAACCAAATTTGGCCTCACTCATCATTAGGGTATCTGTTATGATTTTAATCTATTTTTACATGATTTCCAAAACCAAAGTAGAATCAGGTGAGCGACGCAGGCTCTTGAGAGCCTCTAGTTTGTATTCTTTTCGTTTTTTTTTATTTGGCCATGGTATTCTCGATTTTATTTTAATCTACCTTCCTTTGTATCGATTTAATCTTCCTTTACACATATATACATTGTATACTCTCAAATATTGATCTTTACAAAACCTTATTTGCACTTTTAAAAACGCATTATTGAATTTAATATTGAAGACGAAATTGGGTAGATAACAGACGTAATTGCATTTTATTCTGTACTGCCTGTATATTAGTAGTGACAATGAAATTTTTCATTTGAGAGAAATACATTCTGTTACACAGATTTAATTGACATAATGCATTTAGAATACAAAACATGTTTGTTTCAATTATAGTCTTCTTACAATTTAAAATTTAAATCTCAGCCAGGATACTCTGTTGGAAAATGTATTCGACAATGTCCATGTGGAAACGGACAATGGAGATCGCTAATTAACAAGTATAAATATCTGTAATGTCATATTGTAAATGTGCAAATAATTGGCCAAACAACCGTGCAATTCGTCAACAGTAATTACGTAGGAATAGGTTCACGTTCGGCAAAATATGGCCTTGAATTTCAACTTTATCATAAATATATGAAAGTCTACAATCTGGTTCTTAAATGGATCTATTTCAAAAGCCTTAATGCTATGTTTAACAAATCTCTTCACATTTGTATTTAAAATAGACTCCAAAGTCAGCATGGCGGCTAAACTAAATTATGCTAATAACTGTTTTAAATTATGGAAAAAAATAAGACAAACACTGACGTTACAACACAACTAATGCTTATATAAGAGGTCATAACTTCGAAATTTATAATGTGAGGTGTCAAAAACAAACTATTTGGTATTAATACTAATTTCACAACCATTTTAAATGAAATTTAAAACACTTTAAAATCTCAAGGCCAATTTTAACCCTTTGTTAATCACTCCATTTCAGATATGTTCACCATGGTCATGAGGTTAGAAAACTTCCAGTCATGCCAGTACCTGAAAAATCCCTAAGTATGCGTTGTTTGCGCTTAAGTCCTACGTTCAGCCTTTTATACTTCTGTCAGAAAGTGCTTTTTTACAATTTTACTGAGTTGCATCGAAGAAAAAAAAACCCAACGGACTATTCAGTAAGAAGATACATTAGAACATGTTTTATACCATATTAATGCCCATAAAATTATAAACAAATTTTAAAGCTATATTATTCTTCAGCTATAAACATGTGAATTTTATTGCAAGATAACATTCTTGTCGGAAAATTTACCTGGACAAAAATGCTAAATCATACATTTGACTGTGTATTGCTACCTAAAGCAGAACTTTGCATGCAATAATATATGAACTTAGACGGAACCAACCCAATCCCGACCTTAAACGAACGCCTTCTAATCACACATTGTACGACTGGTTTGATGGTATTAGACCATTCGTTTCCAAATCACATTTGGTATCTTGTAATTTTGTATTCTCAGATGGCTATGTATCTCATCATATAGTCATCGTCTACGATTATCATTCTTTCTCAGTCCCCGAGGGTATCATCAGCTCGTACCTTCGGTACTAACATGATTTGTAACAAACCTTTCTAAAATTTTCCGATTATAAATTATTTAGAAACAACTCCCTCAGGCAAAGTTGACCTAAGCTAGATTTGGCTATTATTTGTTTTAGGTCCTTTTTGGTCATATAGATCTTCAACTGTTTCAGCTCTTATACATCCTTGGCTTTCACATTTTCGACTTTCGGCAATCCTGATGAAAGTAAATCCAGAAAAGCGCTCGGACGCATGAGATTTATAAAGTGTTGTTTTCATTTTCTGTATGGTTTGAACTGATAATGCTAAGTATTGAATGTATCCAGGAATTGAGTAATTGTTGTCATTCTGGTGTAGTGCTTTAAACCTAAATGAATTACAAATACATATACCGATATTTTGACTGGTATTTACTCCAACAACTGTATTACATGTATCATTTTAAGGCAATAACATATTATAATTCTTTTATTAATTGAATTATTAAAGGATGCAAAAAATTATTAAAAAGACATATTTAACGATTTGTTCAAAACACCAAAAAACAATTTCACGAATTTTTCAAATATATTGTTTGGTAATTGTTATTTTCATTGCAGAAATTCCGTACACAAAAATTACCTCATACAAAAAGTACATTTCTAAATAAAATTCATATTGCATTGCTCTCAACGTATTATATCCACATCTTTTGGTTCCGATCTTTACAAACTGAGGTTTAAAAAAATTCATCAAAGATACCATGCTTATAGTTTTGTATGACAGACCCGCGTTTTGTCTTCATAAGACTAATCAGTGACACTCGAACCAGAACAGTCTTGATAGGTATGCATGTAATGTTATTTAGCAACAATTTTCCTACTTTATCTTTCGATGAATCTCGGTGTTACTTTATCTGTTGTCCTTTAAGTAAGTTAATGTGCAAACAAAATACATTAAAAGAAAAACAAAGGATATGGGGTATCCACCCATGACACACAATCAGTACATGCACAATGCCTTCAACACGGAGCAAAAAAACTCTTACCTCACTGCAAATTTAAGAAGGCCCCTAGCACTGGCTTGAGCGGAATTCTTTGCAAAAATAATAAATTTGGATAGACTTTGTAAGACGTAACACCACATAATCGGGCCCGGTAAAAAAGAACACACTGGAACATATTTAAAACAAAATAGTTCCAACACATAGGAGTGAATCTAAAACCATGTAGCATATATTTTAGTAATTAAGGTATCAGATGAAAGGTGAAGGACTAGTGATCCTTGTAGAACACATAATTTACTGATAATTTCGAATAATACAAAAATGTATGAATGAATTCTAAAATTGAGGGCATATATTGCCTGTTTCTCAGATATGAAGTGCCTGGTTTGGTGTATCCAAAATTCCGGTAACCAGTGCAGTACGGTCTGATGTATAAATACAGGTATATTGATCTCGCTTCCATAAAATGTTTTGAAGTGAAAAATTTAACGTGGATATGAATGAGGACCAAAAATAGGTGGTGTGCGTCTTATTAAAATTTTAGTACACAAACTGGCCTAAAATTGAGAGAATGACGTGGCACACATAAAAGAAGTTATTTCAAGAATAAATACACCATAACTTAAAAAATACAAAAGAGCATACATATCAAGTACGGGAAACTTTCTACGGCCTCCACACAGCACGAGAAACAAACACCGTTAATATAATAGAAAAACAAAGGATTTAGTTGGACTTTCAAAACAACGTTTACGCATTGTTTGTTCTATTTGTTTTATGTATGTTCGTTTCGGAGAGACGGGGACTTATTGTGATACCTGTAGATATAAAAGAAACAAATTATCTATGAAGAATTCATAATTTTATAAATACACAGATGAAAAAAATCTACCTTAAATCACTTTTGCTTAATCAAAAGTTAACGTTTATAGTAATGGTTGCCCATTTTAGGCAACTTCATACCAAAATCAATGACAGCAGGAGCATTTTTTTTCCTTTTTTTTTATTTTAACGTACATAAAACGTTGTACCATCTCTACACGAGGCATCGGATTTCACGTTTGTTTATTTATACTTTCCGCACAACTTACATTTTATTTGTAACGCCCCTCTTTATTGTCGTATATGAGAACTCCAGGAGACTTTTTATTCCTTGTGGGTAAACATTAAAAAGACTGTCATAATGGCAGAAGAGCGACAGTCACTTAAGCAGAACTAATGGTGCGCACTCTTTTTTCTCAATCATTGGAAAACAGCGGGTTTAAAGTACATTGCGCACATACAATCAAACTTTACCCGACAAAAGGATACTGATCAAAGAAAAGAAGCTCTAGCTTTTTTAACCTTAATCATTTATACATTTAAAATTGATGAAATCAAGTCATTTTACGCAGAAACAATGCCAACTTTCATTCATTATTTCTGAAATAATCAAATATGTTTTAAATTATAATGCGCAACACAGATATCACTCGTAGAAGATGCACTGCTCACTCTTCAGGATCATATTTCCATGTAGTTTCAGTTTGGTTCTTATTGGTTGAGTTTTTTTTTATTTCTCTGATGTGTTCAAAGGACCGATGTTTGTCTTTTCATCAGTAGTCCATGGTTTTGCCTTTCTATTTTTTTTTTAGATTAACGTGTTTTAAAAATATTGTTTACGATCTGCTTGTCTATTGATGTGTTAGAAAAGACTATCATACCTAAACACTTTGTTATTGAGTTCCTTCGTAATGGGGTCTGACAAAAGATATGTTATTACCATTCAATTAGATAGAATTCAGCTGTCTACTATTGCCTGAACGGAATGTACATAGATAATTAAACCTTCCATTTTTTACATTTACTAACGACAAAAAAAAAAAAACCGACTGGGTTGTTTTAAGACGAACTGCAAAACAGGGAAAACTTTCGTATATTTAATAGCAATACTTAGTAATTAGACAAAAACTTATTTGACATTTTTGGACAATACATTAATAACTTTGTGAGTATCTACTTGTACTCCAGTTGAAGGGAGACAGATAATTAGAGGGAAAAGACAACAGAGGACACCCATACGTCCAATAGAAATACAGACAACATCATCTCCAAAAGAAAAAAAAAACAACAACGAAAAGACAAACAACAGTCCACAAAACACTAAACAGAAGTTACACACTGACCAACACTACTCCGAGTCAGGTGATCCGAAAGGATAAGTATTTCCTGCTCCACTTGTGGCACTCGTAGTGTTACTTTTTTCAAATAAAATTTCTAGATAAGTAGCATTCGGTAATGTCACAATTGTGGAAAGGAGCATATGATTGTGGCACATGTTACACATTTTCCATTATGTGTCAACCAAATTACAACTCTTGCCTCATAAGCAATAACAGCTATCTTACCAACTAGAAGATATATACTCCATATTCATGTGGTGATGCAATGTTGCTACAGAAGCGTCCACTTGACAAAAGATGTGAATATCCGTATAATGAAAAATGTCAGTATTTGTTCCTTTTTTTGTGATAAATCGTAAGCGGATAAAATGTTATATCCGTTGACTTCAATTTATAAATGAGGAAAAGTATAAATATAATAAATAAAATAAGGAATCTTACACGTGAAACGACATCGGTACATTCCCTTACCCTTCCTGAGCACCTGAGATCACTCCCAGTTTTTGGTGGGGTTCGTGTTGCTCAGTCTTTGTGTTTTGTGTACTGATGTTTGTCTGTTTGTCTGTTGGTCTTTTCTTTTTTAGCCATGGCGTTGTCAGTTTGTTTTCGAATTATGAGTTTGAATGTCCCTTTGGTATCTTTCGTCTCTCTTTTATGTACAACTGCTAGATGGGTACTGAAATAATGGAAGCAACCAAAATACAGCATTTTTTTTTATATTTGCAGTTCAAACTTTGTGTAATTATCCAAATCAAAAAAAGTATAACAAAAATACCGAACTCCAAGGCATATGGGGTATCCATCCATGACACAAAATCAGTAACTGCACAGTGAGGCCTTCAACACGGAGCAAAAAAAAACTCTCACCTCACTGCAAGTTTAAAAAGGCCCCTAGCACCGGCTTGAGCGGAATTCTTTGCAAAAATAATAAATTTGGATAGACTTTGTAAGACGTAACACCACATAATCGGGCCCGGTAAAAAAGAACATACTGGAACATATTTAAAACAAAATAGTTCCAACACATAGGTGTGAATCTAAAACTATGTAGCATATATTTTAGTAATTAAGGTATCAGATGAAAGGTGAAGGACTAGTGATCCTTGTAGAACACATAATTTACTGATAATTTTGAATAATACAATAATGTATGAATGAATTCTAAAATTGAGGGCATATATTGCCTGTTTCTCAGATATGAAGTGCCTGGTTTGGTGTATCCAAAATTCCGGTAACCAGTGCAGTACGGTCTGATGTATAAATACAGGTATATTGATCTCGCTTCCATAAAATGTTTTGAAGTGAAAAATTTAACGTGGATATGAATGAGGACCAAAAATAGGTGGTGTGCGTCTTATTAAAAATTTAGTACACAAACTGGCCTAAAATTGAGAGAATGACGTGGCACACATAAAAGAAGTTATTTCAAGAATAAATACACCATAACTTTAAAAATACAAAAGAGCATACATATCAAGTACGGGGAAACTGTCTACGGCCTCCACACAGCACGAGAAACAAACACCGTTAACATAATAGAAAAAACAAAGGATTAAGTTGGACTTTCAAAACAACGTTTGCGGATTGTTGGTTCTATTTGTTTTATGTATGTTCGTTTCGGAGAGACGGGGACTAATTGTGATACCTGTAGATATAAAAGAAACAAATTATCTATGAAGAATTCATAATTTTATAAATACACAGATGAAAAAAATCTACCTTAAATCACTTTTACTTAATCAAAAGTTAACGTTTATAGTAATGGTTGCCTGTTTTAGGCAACTTCATACCAAAATCAATGACAGCAGGAGCATTTTTTTTCCTTTTTTTTTTATTTTAACGTACATAAAACGTTGTACCATCTCTACACGAGGCATCGGATTTCACGTTTGTTTATTTATACTTTCCGCACAACTTACATTTTATTTGTAACGCCCTTCTTTACTGTCGCATATGAGAACTTCAGGAGACTTTTTATTCCTTGTGGGTAAACATAAAAAAGACTGCCATAATGGCAGAAGAGCGATAGTAACTTAAGCAGAAATAGTTGGTGCGCACTCTTTTTTCTCAATCATTGGAAAACAGCGGGTTCAAAGTACATTGCGCACATGCAATTAAACTTTACCTGACAAAGGGATACTGATTAAAGAAAAGAAGCTCTAGTTTTTTAACCTTAATCATTTATACATTTAAAATTGATGAAATCAAGTCATTTTACGCAGAAACAATGCCAACTTTCATTCATTATTTCTGAAATAATCAAATATTTTTTAAATAATATTGCGCAACACGGATATCACTCGTAGAAGATGCACTGCTCACTCTTCAGGATCATATTTCCATGTAGTTTCAGTTTTGTTCTTATTGGTTGAATTTTTTTTCTATTTCTGTGATGTGTTCAAAGGACCGATGTTTATCTTTTCATCATTAGTCCATGGTTTTGCCTTTCTATTTTTTTTTTGGATTAACGTGTTTTAAAAATGTTGTTTACGATCTGCTTGTCTATTGGTGGCACGGTAGTATTTCCTGGCCCATAAGGGATAATGATAGCCTTTTTAGAATTTTCACCACTTTCTAACACTTCCAAAAATTTTACATTCATAGTTAACTGAAGTACTTTCATTTTACTCTTCAGAAATGAATTTGAATATGTATCATGACCGTTTACTTTTTTTGCCATCTTTAAGAACCTAAGGCCACTAGTGCTTTTAGGTCTTTTATCGTGCAGTGAATACAAAATTTAAAAAAATTCTCAAAAATTCATTTTCATCTGTATGTAAAATTATTTCATATTTTTCTACACCTGATTCATCCCTCAGTTTGGGAAAGTATGTTCAGTTGATACTGTATTTTTTGTCCAATCATAATGTTCAGATACATTGACTTAAGTAGGGTACAAAAAAGAGCAACCTAAATTCTGGAATGCAAATACTACCGTGCTACCTTAACCAAGACATTTCAAACTTGAAATCAGTCATGACACCTATGATGCATAGCCTTCTTACTATGTAACATATTACAATAAAGAATACTAGTCTGAACTTATTTCTAACCAAAAAAAAAAATGAAAGATTACACCCCTACCCCAGCTGGCAGATTTTCACTTTTTTATCATCTTACCATTTTTACTTAAGGAGTGAACAAAATTGAAATATATGATGTTTCAAATCAACACAGAAGTCAAACATGGTGATTCAGGAGGAATTATTGGATTGCCAACTCTATTTATAGTTAATCTGACTGAAAGAAACAGTTTAAGCACCAAATCATGAAAAATGATATTAAAGTCCATTCCACATTTTACAGCATGCCTTACATAACTTTAAGCATTTCCAGATTATGAAGGCAACATGACAAGATTCTTTAGATGGCAGTTAACTATTATTCTAAAATCTTTTTGACAACACATGTACTAGAATATATCTCTAAGTTGACTGTTTGTCTATTTCTCATGTATGCATTAAGTTAAATTATGTCCCCTTACATAATCATTTTACCTTTATTGTGCTGTTCATTGTCAGAAAATCAAAACAATTAATGACATTTGCATGGAAAATGAATAAACTATTTAATCTTGCTGATAAACAATCATAATTATATTCTTTGTCAAAAAAAATGTCTTGTCAGTGTAAAGAAACCCTATTGCTATCTCTATTTCAGCCAAATATGAGGGCTAAATGAATAAGTAAGGACCCCTTAACCACTTGCTGGTTCCAAAAAAGCTCATACTGGTGTCATGTTACCACAGAACTACAAATTAAACCTAAAGAAAACTAGTAAAGCTGTACTTGTGTGGAAAAAAATAATAAATTATGCAATTTATTTATTTCGGTGAAAATAATAGGATGTACAGGCAAATAAAATATGTCGCGTCTCAAATTCCAGTAGTTGCACATGTGTCAGACACTGCGAAAAGTTAAAGCGAGCATTTATAATTAAAAATGTATTGCAAGTTACATAAAAATAATGAAGTTCTACTTTCTAGGTAAATTTTTACTTTATTACCCACAGATCAGGCAAAATTTGCTGAATCAGCAATTTTCACTCACAGGGGTGGAATTTAAGGGCTGTTTTTATCATAGTTGCCCTTAATCAATTTTTTATTGATAAACTTACAAATCGCATAGGTAAAAAAAAAGCCTTCATTGATTTAGTGTAAACATGTATATCCCCCTTAAGGTGGCACGGTAGTATTTCCTGGCCCATAAGGGATAATGATAGCCTTTTTAGAATTTTCACCACTTTCTAACACTGTCAAAATTTTACATTCACAGTTAACTGAAGTACTTTCATTTTACTATTCAGAAATGAATTTGAATATGTATCATGACCGTTTACTTTTTTTTGCCATCTTTAAGAACCTAAGGCCACTAGTGCTTTTAGGTCTTTTATCGTGCAGTGAATACAAAATTTAAAAAAATTCTCAAAAATTCATTTTCATCTGAATGTAAAATTATTTCATATTTTTCTACACCTGATTCATCCCTCAGTTTGGGAAAGTATGTTCAGTTGATACTGTAATTTTTGTCCAATCATAATGTTCAGATACATTGACTTAAGTAGGGTACACAAAAGAGCAACCTAAATTCTGGAATGCAAACACTACCGTGCTACCTATTGATGTGTTAGTAAAGATTATCATACCTAAACACTTTGTTATTGAGTCGCTTCGTAATGGGGTCTGACAAAAGATATGTTATTACCATTCAATTAGATAGAATTCAGCTGTCTACTATTGCCTGAACGGAATGTACATAGATAATTAAATCTTCCATTTTTTACATTTACTGACGACAAAAAAAAAAACGCCTGGGTAGTTTTAAGACGAACTGCAAAACAGAGAAAACCTTTCGTATATTTAATAGCAATACTTAGTAATTAGACTAAAACTTATTTGACATTTTGGGACAATACAATAATAACTTTGTGAGTATCTACTTGTATTCCAGTTGAAGGGAGACAGATAATTAGAGGGAAAAGACAACAGAGGACACCCATACGTCCAATAAAAATACAGACAACATCATCGCCAAAAGAAAAAAACGACGAAAAGACAAACAACAGTCCACAAAACACTAAACAGAAGTCACACTGACCAACACTACTCCGAGCCAGGTGATCCGAAAGGATAAGCATTTCCTGCTCCACTAGTGGCACTCGTAGTGTTATTTATTTCAAGTTAAATTTCTAGATAAGTAGCATTCGGTAATGTCACAATCGTGGAAAGGAGCATATGATTGTGGCAAATGTTACACATTTTCCATTATGTGTCAACCAAATTACAACTTTTGCCTAATAAGCAATAACATCTATCTTACCAACTAGAAGATATATACTCCATATTCATGTGGTGATGCAATGTTGCTACAAAAGCGTCCACTTGACAAAAGATGTGAATATCCGTATAATGAAAAATGTCAGTATTTGTTCCTTTTTGTGTGATAAAACGTAAGCGGATAAAATGTTATATCCGTTGACTTCAATTTATAAATGAGGAAAAGTATAAATATAATAAATCAAATAAAGGAATCTTACACGTGAAATGACATCGGTACATTCCCTTACCCTTCCTGAGCACCTGAGATCACTCCCAGTTTTTGGTGGGGTTCGTGTTGCTCAGTCTTTGTGTTTTGTGTACTGATGTTTGTCTGTTTGTCTGTTGGTCTTTTCTTTTTTAGCCATGGCGTTGTCAGTTTGTTTTCGAATTATGAGTTTGAATGTCCCTTTGGTATTTTTCGTCTCTCTTTTATGTACAACTGCTAGATGGGTACTGAAATAATGGAAGCAACCAAAATACAGCATTTTTTTTATATTTGCAGTTCAAACTTTGTGTAATTATCCAAGTCAAAAAAAGTATAACAAAAATACCGAACTCCAAGGCAAATTCAAAAATGAAAAGTCCAAAAGAAACTGACAAAATCAAACGCTATCAATCAACGGCCAAGTGAAAAACAAATGCCATATTCCTGACTTGGTACAGGCATTTTCCGAAGAATGCAAGGTTTATCTTAGACGCTTCTATTCTGTTTAGTTGGTGATACGAAACGCTTTTTTATTTTTATTTCCTTAACTTTTGTTCTCGAGCATACATGATAGATAATACGATTACAGCTTTGTTTTTTTTTATTACTCATTACTTTTGATCGTACATGTGTTTTCCACAAGGGTAAACCATTTGATTGACTGATTCGATCCACAAAAACTCATTCGCATACAAGTAAACACGATGATTAACATATATTTGTAACCCATAATATGAAATCAAACAGACATAGAAAAATCCAATTGCACGAGTTCGCTGTCTATTTATATATATATTTATGTTTGCATTGGGTTATATAATCGTCAGCAGTCTTCAGAGGTCACCTCGATGGTCAATTAGATATAGTCTAAACTAAAATACACACGAAATGCTGATACATTTATCGATCCCATACATTGTAAATTGTTTATTTTAGACTTTTTATAAAATGGATTTACGTTTTAGTATGTTATAAATCAAATATGAGAATTTGAGTCAAATCGGTGAACAAAAATTTGACAGCTAATTCCCCTATAAATGATCGGTTAACGAATGTCGAATGAGTTTACACTTATCATTCCTTTATACAATTTCCTTCAGTTTTGGATTCAACAAATTGTACTAATTTATTAAAAAAAAACACCCAAAGCCCCAAAGTTACTCTGTACTTATGTATCCCGTCATACTTTGAACGACAAAATTATTTTATTTTATTAATATTACTTTTACTGTTAAGTCTGTTTTTTGTGATATCCATTTGACGTGACTCTGTACCTATTTATCCCGTCATACTTTGAACGACAAAATTATTTTATATCTACCTGTGTGACGTCAAACGCGCGATTCTACGCCAGTTCTTAAAACCTTCCATTCTTTATGGGTGGATTTTACATAGATAAATAAAATCGTATAATAAAAAAGCAAAATGAATGTTAAATTCGATGTATGCCTTTTTGTGCCTCTTTGTTACATTTGTTTGTTTTTATAGTGATTAAGATGATAACACAATGTTGACTGCTGTACCCCTATTTTTGACATTTTTACCTATTGTGTCTGTTTGTTTTGTTCACGCATCGTTGTCAATATAATGGAATTTGATGCGACTGTCATACAAGTGAGAGGTTTACCTAGCTATAAAACCAGGTTCAATCCACCATTTTCTACATAAGAAAATGCCTGTACCAAGTCAGGAATATGACAGTTGTTATCCATTCGTTTGATGTGTTTGAGCTTTTGATTTTGCCATTTGATTAGGGACTTTTCTTTTTGAATTTCCCTCGGAGTTCAGTATTCTTGTGATTTTACTTTTTACTTATCTTTTCAAAAATACATCATAAACATTTGATACAATTTTTCTGCTGTAATAACATTAACGGTAACAATTTTGCTGAAATAGATGCGCATTCCGACAATAAATATCTCTTCAGTATTGCTCGAAGCAAAACATAAAGAGCTTAGAAACTAACAAAAACAATAAATGTAACCAAAATATGTTGAATAGGGGCAAATATAAGGTTTAACTTAAATACAAGGTTTAACAGAAAAAGATACAAAGGGGCGTTAAAATCTATGATTCGAAAGATCGACAACGTCAATGTAAATGAAAAAAAACGAGCAGCCTTCATCACACTACACAGCAGGATAGAGATTGGGCAACATGAACCCCGCCAAATACCAGTGTTGTATCCGGTCCATTCGGTAAGATAAAAAAAGTGATATCATAATCAAGGATAATAAGACGGGATTGGCTGCAATGATAAGAATATTGCAATTGATGAAATACAAACAACTTTCTCTCTTGCAATAATGTTTAGTTCCAACCGAACTTTACAGTTATTCTAGATGTAAGTCAATATATGAAGTAGACATTGTTACCGTTTATATGTGGTATTCGAATTGTTTTAAAACCAAAATTGATTTTGGATAAATTTAAGTAGAAATCATTCCCTGTAAAAGGATGTTAAATAAACGTAAGATATATATGTGCCTTCGACAAATATTTCCTGTTAAATACGCTCGAGACAAAATATTTGGATACCAAAAATATGAAATGTTAGAAAGGATCATCACCACAAATTACTTGAACAGAACAGCCTTAGCGTCTTGCTATCTTATCTTTTGAACAACCTAACAATTAACAAACGGAGCTTGATAGTCATCATATATAATTTATATCATGACAAATCTTGACTATAAAATACGGGGCGGAGATTGACATTGTGGCTTTTTCGAGGAAAGTCAAATATCATTTGATAACTATAGACAAATATAGAATGCCGATCGCAAAACATTGCAGCGCTGACAACAATACAGACTGGTAATGCGCCATTAGAACCCTGATTTAGCATTTGGCTTCAGACCACAATTAATTCCCTTTGCTCGTGGTCTAAGAATTTAAATCCTATAGTAAAAATAGGTAATTTCTTCCACAATTTTTTTTGGTGCTTTTTATTTGAAAAAAGTGAGTGTTTCTTGCTTGATTTTGGTAGAATAATGTTTGAATGAATTGTTATGCTACCCACAAATTGAATATTTGAAGGTGAAAGTTGTAAATCGTAATGATTCAGCAAACCTGCTTTAATATGTTTACTATATATACTTATCATTTTCTCTTTGCTGGTGATTTTTTAATTAAAGTAAAAAGACAAAGGTTTTATGACCGGTTCCCCTGTTTTTGTTTCATTGGTGAAACTCAGTCATTTGAACAGTTGATGAAAATATGAAATTTGAGTATCAAGGATTCTAACTAATATAGTTTTGTAAAACCCTACATATCATCTTAGGTTATTATTTGATGTTGTAATAAATTCTGATGAAATATTGTAAATAACATGATTTGTTAAAAGTTGTATTGACGGATATATCAAAGATGAATTATTTTGGATGAGAAAGACATCTCACCGCCTTACTTCATATAGAATTTCAGAATTAAGATTTTTATTCTTATTTATTTTTGGGATATTTATAAACACATATAATCTTCAAAATCTTTTATCATTGATATTTTAAACCATGTTTTAACGGTTTTGATTTGGTTAGATTTGTAAATTTTGTACGACCTCAGTGTTTACACATACAGATGCGATAATGTTAATTTATTAATCATTGAATGACTCTTTGAAATGACTCTAGAGCAAAACAAATTCAAGGGCAATTGACCGTTACGTACATATTTGCTTAACATATTCGATGAACGTTTTTGTTAGTCTATTGTAGAACGATCAGGACCAAACATTTGAAAGCCAATAAATATATAAATACACAGACAGCTTTATAACAAAAAACTCCTTGTTTTTGTATTGTCGAACATAGTGAATTAACGTTAATTCAACCTCGAACTATCGATATGACGTCATCGAAAGCATAATTGATCGATATTTCAAAGAATAAACGGAAGTTTTCACATCGTATTGTCAATGTTTTGATTTTTCATCGAGCAGTAACAATTATGTCATTTATATATGAATTTGAATTTGTTTGGAATCTGAGAATTAAATTTGTCTTAGAGATAGGACAGTAGTGGGTAACTTGCTGTTTTGGTGAACAGTCTTATCTCAACATAATTGGTTTTAATGTCTTAATTTCTTAAATTCACAGCATAAATATAATGTAGTCATCACTGGCAAAGTTATAAAAGGAGTTTACCAATGCCAGTTGAAACAACATTTATAACTTAACACAGAGAAACAACTTAAACGAATTTACCAAAGCTATAACCTTTTACAAATGAAACTACCTTCTTTAAATCTATGATTAAAATTTTCAAATGTTTTCAAAATAACATTTATTATTCCTAGTCTTGAAATTAAAATACAAATTAGATACCAAGGGAGTATTTATTAAATCGAAAGATACGAAGCAGAGAAACAAATATTTTGTAAAACTATTGTTTTTGCACCATAATGGAAAGTTTGTAAAAATATTAGACAATCCTCAATTCTACTCTCTTGGGAGGAATAGAATATTTTTTTACTACCAATAAATATAGTGTCTGTTACAAATTACACACTGAGGAGCAATAAATGTTATATGAATTCTGAGCAAACAAAGGAAACGAAGAAAAAGTAATAACTCTGTTATAAAATTGTAATACAATTGGAATAAATAAAGCTTTTAAGCCTTAATCCTAATTCAGATCTATAGAAAAGGTCAATGAGTTGTCAAATACATGTACATCGTGATATTTCGATACACATAAAACGGAATGTTAAACAAACACGCACGGATGGTTTCCCTTGTTTTTGTTTCACTCGTAGATTTAAAGCTAGGTTTTGAATGAAGCATGACGAAATTTGAAGATAAATGATTCTAAACAATATACATCAAAGGGTTTCAACGTTTTTTCAAATATCATAACATGAAAATTATATCTAACCCTTTACATTTCAATTTTGTCAGAATATTGATTTTTTTTCAAGATTTTTTATAGAAATTAGTTGATTGTATTTGAAAGACAATACATCGAATTGGGATAGAAAATGGAGTGAACTACAAGGTATATTCTAAACCATCACTCTCAAATAAACTGTCTGATGTATGTCCAATATACGGGTTAGTTTTGAGAAACAAATGAGAGGCGAAAGATACCAAAGGGACATTCAATCTCATACTCCTAACAACAAAATTATTATATCTAAATTTACCTGTGTTCGTTATATTATTTAACGCCATTTTGTCCAAGGTTATAGTTGTCTTTTTGACATTGTGTCATAGATCAGTGTATGTTTGCTTGTTTTTGTTAATTGTCTTTTTGATTGATTTAAGCCATTTCAATTGATATGTTATAGTATGTCTTTCAATGTTTTAATGGTACACTACTATTTCAGGTTAGGGTGAAGGATGGCGGCTGTTAAAACGTTGAAAACCGCTGTATTTGTTTGCACCTGTCCTACGTCAGGAACCTGTTTCAGTGGATGTCGTTTGTTGATGTGGTTCTTAAGTGTTTCTCGTTTCTCGTATTTTTTATATAGACCGTTAATTTTCCTGTTTGAATTGTTTTACACTAGTCATTTTGGGACTTTTATAGCTTGCTGTTTGGTGTGAGACAAGGCTCCGTGTTGAAGTCCGTACTTTGACCTATAAATGTTTACTTTTTACATATTGTGGCTTGGATGGAGAGTTGTCTCATTGGCACTCATATCACATCTTCCTATTCTATCATAAATCGAAAATAAACTGACAACGCCATGACCAAAAAACGAAAAAGACCAAAAGAAAAACAACTGTACACCAAAAACACCATAGAAAACTAAAGACTGAGCAACACGACTTTTTAAACAATTCTTATCAGAACAATTGGCGATTTATTGTTTTAGTCAAGAATTGGCACATGTGCCTGCGAATGAAAGTTTTGGGTTTGTGCCAGGTTTTACAGCTGACCAAGTCCTCCAATCGATTGACAATCATTTCTCCGGTATGGCTTGGCTATCATCCACATCTGATTGACACTGCTAATTAAATTTACCTCATCGCAATATTTTAAAGATGAATTTTCCTTAAGAAAAAAATGTAACACGACTCTTAAGATGACGTTGTTACTAAACATCTAGACGTGTCTGTTTTAAATAGTTCTATATATGGATGTGTGTGTACTTGTGGGATTGAATACAATGAACGAAGGTTTTCATCGACTTTTTTTATGTTAATTCAAAGGACGGCTTTGTTATTTTTAAAATTCACCCTTTCTTGCATGATATAGGTATATACGTGGGATTCCAAGTTTTGATGGAGTTACAAGTTCATTAACTGCATCAATTAGTAGCCTGAATGTAAAAAATGAGAAGATGTGGTATGTATGCATGTATGATTGTCAATGAGACAACTTTCCATCAGAGACCAAATGACATTGAAGTTAGTATCTACATGTCATCATACGGCCGTCACCAATGACAAATATCATACCGCATAGCAAGCTATAAAAGGCCGTAACACAATTTAAATAAGAAAACGTAAGGCCTGATTTATGTACGAAATAATAAACGGAAAACAAAAACAATATACAGCAACAAATAATTTATGAACTACAGCATCATGGCTTGCGATAGGTACAGACAGAATGTGGCGGGGTACTTACAGTTACTGAAAACTAGTTCAAAGTCGATAGCAATTTAAAAAGTTCTTTTACTTGTTGATTCAACATTTAACGTATAATTGTATCACATCCTTGATTTTATCTATACCATTTATTTAATCAGACTCACGATATGTCTATGTATTCTTAAAATAAATCTGAGCCACAGTGTTAGATATTTAAACACCATAACATATATTTTTTTGCACACATCATGCACATGAGTAAAAGGAGATGTGTTCCCTCTGCAATATGTCAATCGTAAATTGGATTTGCCGTAAAGAAAACTTTAATAAAGCAGTAGAAACGTATTTTTTTGCCAGACATTGTGTTTAATAACATCGTGTGTCTTTTATATAACATTGACTTGAATGTGTTGAAGTAAATTATTATGTATTTGGACTGTTTTTTGTTCGTGTTATTTAATGACTATTAGATTGTTTAATAAAGGGGAGGTGGTATTTTTCAGACTGAATTTCAATTTCAAACAGTTGCTAGCCTACCTCCTTTTTTGTGCTGCTTTGACTTGCATTTTCTTTTGTACCTATTTATTTATAACATGCATTATGCGTCTTGTCTGGAACAAGATTATGTTTCATTTCTTACAAGGCAAGAGTATATATTCATCCCTTATCATAAATTTATCGTTTTACTATTAGTGCTATTTTCATTCTCATTCATTGGACTGGTCCATCATTTTATATCAGACATTCCGTATATATATATATCAGACATTCCTTATATATATATATATATATATATATATATATATATCAGACATTCCGTATATATATATATCAACATATATTTAACGTATTTGAATATGTTTACCATATTTTTAATCAGATCTGTTTAATAGAATAAATTGTCAGCACCTGGTAAACTTTCGATGTAATTCATTGTGTACGATGTCACTGTCCATAGTTATTTCAAGGCCATCAGGAATTGTTTGCATTGGGGCGACAAACAAGAGCAATATTGAATAAAACTGACATACTAAAGACTCATCCTTAAAGAACGAAAACTATTTAGCTGTATTCAAATACGTTTTAATTTGTTTACAAACCAAACTTTAATTGATATCAAATATGCGATAAAGGCCAACGCAGGATGCTTTAGAAAATACTACAACCGTCGTCATATAAATGCTATTCCATGGAACAGAAATTCTCCGGCATAACAAAAATAGGAAAACAAATATATAATAAATCATAATTTCAGCTGTTATAAATGAATAACATTAATTTTGACATTTAGAGAACGAATACATAGAAAGAAGCTTGATAAATTGTCTGTAAACATTCTCATCTCGTTCGCAGTAGGTTTTGTAATTGTAAAGGTGGCTGCAATGGAGATTTTCAATAATTCTTTATCACATTATCTAATTTCCAACATTAAACTGTTAACCATAATACTCTCTTGGGAACTTCCTTGAAAACAGAAAAATAAGATGTAATTGAGATTTTAGTCATTAATTGCATTGATAGCGGAATAAACTAATAAGAACGTCTCATGCTTGGCTAAAGGAAACCCTAGAAATAAACCTAGTTCAATTATCTCTTTTTCCAATCGGTTTCAGCATACCTGCGAAGCAATACATATGCCTATTGTCGTCGATGTTGACACAGGGGTAGAAGATAAACAACAATGGTCAAATGGTTTTGTAATTCAAAATATGAAAACAAGAGCAATTATGTTTTACATTTTGTATCACGTTTTCTCATTCCATCATTCATGACCACTATTGCAAGTGTTCAAATCCACAACGGGCAAACTAGCATGGCAACTGGTCATATTGTATAGAGAACTAATTGTTGTTGAAAACCATACGTTACACTCTTGATGTCTCTGATTATTTGTGTCGTTAAGCTCCTGTCTCGTTGGCTATACATAACACCATTAATTCAAACCTATTCCGAATTGAGGTTGTTGATAGTGTGAGAAGCCCCATATGAGACTGATATACTGTCATTCTATCAACAGCTTTATATGAAAAATAAAACGTCTGACTTCCTGATACGGCAATTTTTACTTTTCCAAAATAAGTATTTTTTTTCTTTGTTTAAAGAGCAACGTGCAGTTAAGACTTTTTGGAGAAAAAGATGATTCTTTCTTCAATTTTTCGATAAAACCTCGTGTTTTAAAGTCGAGGAAGTGATGTTGTAAGTAACATATCACTACATCACAAAATTCAAATTATCACCGGATTTTCAATGCTACGAACTACACACTGAGCGCCACTAGAGCAACATGAACCCTTTTGGAGCTTATGGGGTTATTTAATATTTCTGTGTAGTGTTTTTGTACTGTTTTATCTGTCTGTACTTTTTCTTTTGAGAGAAGCTCTGTCATTTTTCTTCGAATTATCGTTTTTCATTGCCCCTTAGTTTCATCTTTTTTTTCATTCTCGTTGTAAATATAACTTCAATGTTACCGAAATATTTACATGCTACAAATACAATTTTTACATGTCATGGTACCAGTATGTCGACTTTCTAGACATAACAAATCCAGAAAGTAATTATGACATCATTTTCTGGTGTTAGTTTTCCTCGAACTTTGTAATGTTCGTACTCAAGTTAAAAGGAAGTGTTTTTCATTTCATTTTCTAATGCGAAAATATGGATTTCTATGATTCATCAATGAGTTATTACGTATTCTGTGTTTCTGTTTACAATATACGTATATATTTATTAAAGTTTTAGGGATGTTACCTTTGTGTGTCGACCAATGCAATATAAAAGTAATTCTCATTATTCGTAATTTCGGTTTTCTAGCGTTCCAAACCGCATAGCCGCTTCACATGTTATTATTTGTGACTTTAGAATCATGTGATGCTTATCCTGTAGATGAACATACTTTCATTCCATTTGAAGTATATGTGCTATTCCGATTGCTTTTTCTATTTTACATGGACAAGATAAACATCGATAAACTAACGACAATAAATGTCTGACTTTTTGCTTGTTAATGCTCTTCAACTTCGTATTTGACGTGCATTCTATATTTACTATGTAGAATTTGACCTTCCAGCTGTTTTGATTAAAACGCTACTGCTGAGACTTATGTAGAAAAAAAAAACGCGAGTCTGACGTACCAAATTATACTGTTTACAACTACTGGGTCGTTGCCACTGCTTGCGGAAGTTTTGTCCCCGAGGGTATCACCAGACCAGTAGTTAGTACTTTTGTTTTGACATGGAATATCATGTTCAGTTTCGGTAAAGAAGAATGTTTTAGCCCCTTGAATTGGACATTCAAAAAGTATCATAGATCTATCAAGTAATATTTTTTCAGATATTCATATTAGTCTGTCTGACATCATTCTATGTATTTTTGATTTTTGTCTTGCATACTTGCATTAAGGCTTCAAATTGTATAAACTGAACAAATATCTTTATGATAAGATCTTGTCTTGTCGAGCGCCGCTGATGATTCTCATGTAGACGAAAAGCGCGTCTAGTGAACCAAATTATAAGCCTAGCATCTTTGATGAGTTTTCTTTTCAAGTTATAATAAAACAGTTGTAACTTGTAATCAAATACTTTATATAAGTTCTGACGAAGAGTTTCTAGCACCATGTTAAAATATTTAATGGACAAACGCTAGCAAAATTTTCTTTTTAAATAGATTTACTCCTATTTTGCGACTTGTTTTTGCCGAAAACTATAAAATATATCAAATTTGACACTGTTATAAGTACAACTGTAGACGTATATCTTCGATTTGCTTGCTTGATAAATATTTATCTTAATTCTTGAAATTTTCAAGGTCCTTTCTACGGAAAAATAGTGATATATGAATCATTTATCTTATTTTGTGACAGTTTTGCCTCGATAAATATCAGATGAAAATCAAAAACACATTTATAGGATGAAAAACTACCATACATGGGGATTTTTATAGTTCTTAATGTAATTTGCTGTGGATATTTATTTCACACATCTAATGCATAAAGTTTGAGAGTCCATTGGGAATAGAAACTAGAACTATGCTGGGTAACATATACTTTGTTTATGTCTCTTGTAGACACACAAATAACAATTATATCACGTGGAAAAGGAAGCTGAAGTTTAATACAAATATCATAACTCCATGATGAGGAACACAACGACGTTTATCAGTTTGATTTTTATCTGATGAAATGTTAAGCAAGACCAGTATTTCGCTACAAAGATATATTGTAATCTCTACATACGTTAACATTTCGAACATATCTTTTGTTTTATAAGTGTTTATAAGTTTGGAAGTGATCTTAAAATTTAATGAATATCATAATAATTTTAAGGAATCTCATTAAAAATTATAAGAGATACTGGGTTTGTAATTTAGACAACAACAACAACAACAACAACAATAGGTATAATAATAATAAAAATAAAAATAATAACATTAAAAGAACCCCTTTTAAATAAGCCAACTGTTAAATCCGAAAAAATTACCTGTTTGTGACATTTTAACTGACCAGGACTTCACATTCAGGTAACGGTCAAAATCTGAAGGTACTGAGGTGATAAACTTTTTCACCTATGACGTAAACAGTTTTGATACTGATGTTTTCAATAGCAAGAAATAACTAAAGTTCCAAAAACAAGAGGATGATTCGTGATTTTAAATTCGAAAATGCCAGTAAAGACTTATGACAAATACTTATGGCCTTATAAAAATTTAACTGGGTGAAAGTAATTTATTATAGGTAAATATAAAAAAGTTTTTACTTGAATTCATCTAAAAAATGAAAAGAAAATGACAGTCCTAACCAAAATACTGCAAAAAGTAAAACTAAATACAGATTAATCCTGCTCGTTCAAGGTGTCTATCAAATCGAAATCTACAAATTTGCCTAAATAGTAGTTTGATTTGGTTAAAAAAAAATTCCACCCACGAGTTCTTGTTTTGGTATTATAAAATAAAATAGAACTCCATCTGTTTCTCATCTTAACTAATTCTTGTTTAACCTGTCTCGTTGTAAATGTCTTTGTATTTCATTATTTGACATTGTGTCTCGGTTAAAAAATTCTGATTGTCAGTAATTATTGCTTTTTGCTAATCAGAGGCTATAATTTTCTACAGAATTTATCGGTAGTTGTACTTACAATTGAGTTTTCTAATTCAACAAATGGAAATGGTGATTACCCGCATGTACTGGTTAAAGTCTATTCACATCAAACTGTTGGATGTTTAGTCAACTAATTATTAATAATTGTGTTTTTCAATCTTGTACTTTTGGGGATGAACATCAAATTGCTAATTTGTGGTTCGAAAAAAGCACTTCAGTGTTTCTTTTATTTTTCTTAAATAGTAAACATTTATTCAATTCCTTGCACATAGCCGTACTAGTCTATTTGTAATGCTTACTGTCTATCAACCAATATTAGACCTGCGGCATTATCAGGTGGTAAAATACTTTAAGATAAATGTTAATCACTGCATGCTGGCTTTGATATGGTAAAGTGTGTTTTTCATTTGTTTGAATTGGTGCTGTTATATTTAATAAACCGGTATTGTATACGTAGAGATAAGTATTTATTTTGTTCTGATTTTTTTACGTTCTTTATGTACCTTTGTTATTAAAGTGAGCGACATAACAGCGAAAATGTTGAGATATGAAAATACTTTTTTCATGTTACCAGTTAGGAACCTCGTTTGGGGTTGTTTGTTGTTGTTGATTTTATATCTTTGTTTTTTTATCATTCACTAGGCCTTAAAGTAAAGGTAAAATAAAGGATTTGTTGATAAACAATCAATGTGATGTGATATTCAACATGTTGATATTTTTTTTTTAGGATTTACTGAGTTGTCCTAATATTGCCACTTTAAAACACAAAGGACCATATAATATAGTTATCAAAACTACATGTATAATAGAGGAAAGTATAATCTATATGTAACCTCGAAAATTGAACAACTTATGAGACAATTTCTCAACTACGACATGAGTCTTCAAACTTATTAAAGTTCTTGATAAGGACCAAGGAGAAAAATGTTACTATTACCACCTCGCTGAAATGAAATGTGCATATTGTCAAATTGTCCAAAATCGGGAATTTGGTATGATTGATAGCAGATTGATAGCT
The DNA here is from genome assembly GCF_021869535.1 of Mytilus californianus. Classification (NCBI taxonomy): domain Eukaryota; kingdom Metazoa; phylum Mollusca; class Bivalvia; order Mytilida; family Mytilidae; genus Mytilus; species Mytilus californianus. The sequence goes on along the minus strand of NW_026262679.1, from coordinate 19,667,652 downwards.
TTATACACAACATTTTAGACTCATGACAATTATAGCTTGACATAATATGTATTTGTTTTGTAACTGTAATGATTTATAGTCGTTTTACCCACGTTGATTTGAATTTATTGCACATCCTATTTTTTCAGTTTAGTAATTGTCAATGGAATTCAATGACAAGCAGTACATTTCTAAGCTTTCTTTAAAATTGTTTCCGTAGGCGTTTGTAATTACCACGTTAATCCTTTAGAGTAAATTAAATTTTAAGGTTTTCCTATTTAATTAAAAGTACGAGCATGGTAATGACCATTTCTCAAAGAAGATTTTTTGTATTCAAAAGCAATTATCTATCGCTGCTTTAGTCCAGAAATTCAACATATAACATTATCATTTTGCAAGACTATATAATAGGTCAACACGAATGGGCATACACATTTGTATTAGGTGTTATTTTTTAATTGCCTTTAAAAGACAATTATTCCCAAACCATTTTTACACATGTATTTATATCTTTCGCGTGATTCTTATTTTTTCTACTTAATTGAAAATAACAAGATGGCGTCAGTTTCCAGCACGCGATTGACACGTTTTAAACATTGTTTTCTGATAAAATATTCAATTTTTAATTAAAACTATTTTTTGTTTTTGAACAAACTCGATCATCTAAAAGCTTCGTTTAATAAAAAAAACTTTTCAATTTAAGTATTTCGCTTAAGCTATAGAAATTCCCATATAGGGAAACAGCATATATGGTATATACACATATGGTGATGTTAAATGCCGCTATCTAACATGTCTGAGGAAGAAATATTTATATTCAAATGAGGTAAAATCTCTATTCAGATATTCAATTAAATGATACAAAGCATTATATTCTTTCTTCTCAGTCATGCTATCACCTGTTTAACCTTTGGTATCTTCTTTTTGGTTTTATAAAAAACAACAGTTCATTGAATGGGCGATATGTATTTAAGAAAGCCTTCTACTGTAATTAGTATATAAATAATGGCACCCTATCGACATAAAATATATCATCATCAGTTGAACTAGGAATTAAGAATTTATTTCCCTCACTGATTTGTATCAGATAAAAAATGTCTTCTTTTATATGGATTTGTTAGTCATTCATCATGAATCTTAGTTCATTCGTCCGTGAAGCGGAAGTAGAAAGTTAAAGCATAGCATTTTAGAGATCTAAAAATACAAAGGAGGTTGCCTATTAAGAAACACCAAAATGTCGCGTAGGACAATGCAGGCTTTTAAGACGAAAACACTAACATACTAAATAAACAAAGACATACAGCAAATAAGTGGCAGAATATATCAAACCGAATAGATTGAAAGAAAAATAAAAAAACGAATACACAACTAACTAGCCAAACTAATAGCAGCAAGGCAGAATTACGTACTACATATAATAAAAGACGATTAAGAACAGCAGACATCAAACGATAGTTTTTGCTGACTCCAGGACATATAAATCGTTCATGATTACTAAAATGATGTTGCAACGCCTTCAAACAAAGTTGACTCTGACCGTTTGTCTTTGATATATGTGAAATTAATTTTGAATTCATCCAATCATATTTTGCCTGCTTAACAAGGTCTTGGGCATATAAAATACGCGTACGAGCTAAATTAGTATGCAACGCATACATGTATAGTTTAAACGATAAAATACAGCTGCATGATTCTTAATATATGTATCAAGAACTGTTCGTAGTTCCCAAAAAGATTAACTAGTCGACCACTTGTGTCATGAGTGTGTTGTTGGCTCTTTTTGCTAAGCTTTATTTCCTCTGTTGTGCTTTGTGAACTGTTTGTATATTTTCTTTTGGTCATGATGAGGGTCATGGTATGTGTTTTTATGGCTTTCTATTGACCCTTTAATATATTCGTCCCTTCGAAAAAAATAAAATAAAAAGAAACTGAAATATTAGTCGCTGTATTTTGATTAGCAAATTATACAGTATTGCTCAAAAGCTACTGAAAAATACCATCTTATATATTGATATTGAAGCTACATTTATGTACAGAGTTTCACACAGAAAAGAAGAAAATAGAAGAGAAGTTTGAGTCGTATTTCAAAATTTATCAACAAGTTACAGTCTTAACAACAAAATATAATAATAACTTTTGTCAAATAGCTATTTAGAAAGAAAAGTTTTTATGAATGAGACATTGTTTTGATTCCTATTTCTTTAATATTTCTCGTTATATCTTTAAAACTTTGACTAATTTTTAACATCTGAAACCTTGTTTTTAAACAGTTTTAGAAATGCATATATAATGATAATAAGAACTAGAGATATAACTACAAGCACCCACCTTTTTAAAACAAAAGTTTCAATTTGAATACTCAGCTAAATGATTAATATTATATTTACGTTCAGATATCTGATTACTAAGGAATGAAACAGGCAATTGTGGAGTTCATGCGAAAGTGATTAAGCCCTATGTATTAAAAAGGAAATCTAATTGGAACATGTCATTGAGATGAAAACTAGTTACTACTCAGGAAAAGAAAATTCACTATTTGAAAACTAAATCTTTAATGTTTGTCATAAGTTTTGTTTTCCAACATTATCAGGTGTCTATTAATAGTAACAAATAAACTTATCATAGATACTAGAATTATTTGCAGGTATGAAGCAGACCCTCTTGTTTCAATGTCGGGCTTAATTTGTAGATTAAGATTGATAAAATATGGATTCATACATTTTTTAGAAAAAAATTATTTTTTGAATAAATTCTGCTTTATGCTAGTAGATACGTTTATCCACAAAGATCGGCACACAATATGTGTCTGATTGGTAGGCAAATTGTATTTCGGAAAATATGTCACTGTGCGAATCGTGTATTGGAATAACTTTCCACTTCTTCATTAAACGAAAATGTATAGGTAAAACATCACCATTTTAAAAACAATACGCTCTCTGCTTTTGTTGGTTTGCTACCTTGAAAAATTATTATTTTTTCCTCTTAAAACAAATCTTCATAACCTCCATACCATTACTTTATATTATATATCATAAATCAACTACGTGGTATTAATGTGAAAAGTACACAGAAAGTAAAAGCTTTAAAAACCACTCCATGGTTAAAGATCTTCAGAAAACACTAAATCTCAAGATTAGGTTGCTTTACATGTCCCCTGAATCCGAGAGCAATGCATGGGTATGCATACAACAACAAAATGAACCAATTTTAGATGACATAGAAGAACAATCATGTCACATAGGTCAGAATGCGTTTCAGGCATGTAGGAAGGCTAGCATTTCCTGCAAATCAGTGTTCATTTCAAGTGCAATAGAAGTATAGAAATATCACCTAGGTCTGCATTTATTTTGGTGCCACAGAGAAGAGAGAAAATATCTTGCAGATCAGCGTTCATTTCAGATGCCGCAGGAACGTGCGGAAAGCATATTGTGAAACCAGACTTTATGTGACGCGTGAATAAAAATAATTGAATGGTCAAATCATTGAGAATATTTTCCTTTTAAATAGTTCATTCTCCAAGAACCGAAAAAAATGTTAGAAATTGCAGAAACACAAACAATATAACGAATTTCAAACAGTTTTGCTATTACATACGCGATTTGACTGACATCAACAGTAATTGGTAATGGAACCCTTGACATTCTATCACTTCAATAATCTTACAACTGTCACCTTTAGATGAGTGGAAATTTGAATATTTGCAATAAATCTGTCAATAAAATGTTTCAGTTTTTACTACAAATAGAAAAAACACTATTCAATATTTAAATTGAATGTTATTTTACTGGAAAGAAGTTTCATAACTGACATGTAAAACAGATAAAGAAAAACTACTTTGAAGAAAAAATATAATTGAATAATAGTAAATTTATGCCGAAACGACAATATAGGCCATCAAAAGGATTTGCCTTCATAATTATTCCAAAACCCCCAAGGAAATGTATAATCTCGAAACGGTACAAAACCGATGGTATCAGTACGCACGACATGTGTTTCTGGGAAAATCTTCATCAGGTACACTCGAGACAAAGGCTTAGAAAGTTAAAATTTAAAGAAAATTTGAGATCGGTAAAATAAAAAAGTGCATAAATATAGAAGGCAAAACAATCAAAACATGTTTGACCCTTCCCATTCTGTATGTACTTGTCCCATTCTGTATGTACATGTCCCAAGTCAGGAGTCTGTAATTGAGGGGCTGTCGTTGGTCGCTGTCTGTCATATTGTTTTTTAGTTTATGTAATGTATTTAAATCAGGCCGTTAATTTTCTCGTTAGAAATGTTTTGCATTTTGTCATTATGTCAAGGCTTTTTATAGCAGCTGACTATGCGGTATGAGTTTTGTTCGTTGCTGATTAACAGTAAAACATTGTCTGAAGAATAGGACACTTTTCTGTGTCACCTCCTTTCTTTATACTAAAAAGTATGAAGAGTTCGTTATGAACAATGTTTAAAATACAAAATTGAAACACCTATAAGATTGCGTTGAAATGGGTAATATATATAGTAAAAAGTACATTGAAGTCGAAAATGCACTAAATTATATATTTTAAAATCTGTAATAGCCACAAAAACGTTAATTCATAAATCTTTCTTTCCGATCAGTTATAATTCTGTAGAAATTATCCTGATTAGATTTATTGAAAAAAACTCATCGTTTTTAAGCAATTAAACACTTTTAAGAACATTAACTGTTTTACTCATAAAAGTGGACTTTTTTGGCAATCATAAGTCTAATGGTTAATACGCGGATCTTTTGTGATTGAGTCGTAGAATTGTAATGCATATAACAATAGAATTATGTTTGCTCAGGACGATTCGTCTAGGTTTTACATCACGTATTTGTTGCATGTGAACTGTTATCTTGCATCTTTACATGTGTAATAAGCTTAAGTGAAAGATTCGACTAATATATGATATGTATATCCTTGCAATACAATTGTTTTCTCAGTAATGAACATCTTTCCATCGACGAAGTCTTACACGCAAACAAGGGAATATCGAACAAACAATCTACGGAAGAAATGTACATCTTCGCAAACTAAAACTTACCACCAAAAAAGAAGAAAGTAAACTACATTTGTCGAAATTTTATAGTCCAAATGGTTGTGACGTCTTGAAGGGCTAATTTAGTTACTTTTTCTGTGAGGTTTACCTTCGTCGTAGGAAGGTGTCAAGGAAAAGTGATTGGGTTGATCATTTGCGACTCATAATTGTTTGGACTAGCTTAATAATTCACCTCTGATATGAAGAAATGAGTACAAAATAAAACAGTATGAAATGTATGTATCAAGTAGTTTACTAAAAAAAGGGCTCTATACTCTGAGCAGAAATTGATATAATTTTATAAAATTAAGCTGGTATTATTAATAGAGCTACAGAAAGTATTTTTGTTGTACATACATGTAGAAAAAAGTACAGGCATGTGATGTTGTACATCATGTACATTGTACAATGTTGTTATTGCAAAAGTATGCATGTACTAAAGTATGTTCCTGTGGATAATTCAGATGAATTGGTATATGTAGACGTGTGTGTGATCTTTGAATATATTGGTGCTGTACTATGAACCCCATGTTTTAAATGTTTACAAACATTTGATAGGTAAAGGTCACGACACAATATTTATTTGGGTCAAATCAATAACGAATCTATTTAATAATAAAGTTGTAAACACAAAATTATATTAGTACAACAACTTACCTTTTCGAATCATTATTCCAAATTTTCAAAACATTAAATAATATATCCAAACACCAGGATTGAAAATTATGTATTCTCATTGAAAGATTGAAAAAAACGTGCGAGGTCACTGACCGCATTTCGTTTCTGATACATTACAGATAGTGTGAAAAACCAATTCCGGAGTAAAGAACAATTTCCGTAAAAATACTGACAAACTTGTGTAATTATAGATATTGGAATAATACAGATATTATTATAAATATAAATAATATACAAATTTTGTATTAATAAAGACTGTCTGTAACAGTAATTTATTTATTCAGATATTTGTACCAATGTTATTTATTGTTAATTCAACTGACTATTCTCCATGGATATTTAGTAGTAAATTTAGCAGGGAGACTTGATGGAATGCTGCACACCAAGTTTTATTGTTAAAACAGCAATATGTGCAATAAAGAATCAATTTGAGTGTTAAAAAAAAAAAAAAAAAAAAAAAAAAAAAAACATTTGTCGAAATTTCAAGAATGTAAATTTATATGAGAAATTTTGATAACAAGGTCTTCAAAAGGCCACCAGTCACAGTGCCTTACATGCATGAAATCAATAACGAGCTATTTTCATTTACAATTGACATTAGAATTAATAAGTACGAGTTGAGGTGGATAAATTGCAGTTGTATATTAAGATAAATCGTATTGTTTACATATAATATATAGTCTAATTATAAGCAGACAGTTTTGACATATAATGTGATTTACATTAGTTGAATTGAGAATAGAAACGGGAAATGTGTCAAAGAGACAACAACCCGACCAAAGAGGGAAGAAAACAGCCCAAGGCCACCAATGGTCTTCAACACAGCGAGAAAAACCTGCACAAGGAGGCGGTCTTCATCTGGCCCCTAAACAAAATGTATACTATTTCAGCGAAAATGGACATCTCACTAAACTCCGAAACATATAATTGAACCAAAATAAAAAAAAAAACATACAAGACTAACAAAGGCCAGAGGTTCCTGACTTGGGACAGGCTCAAAAATGCGATGGGGTTAAACACGTTTTGTGAGATCTCAACCCTCCACCTATACCTCTAGCCAATGTGGAATAAACAAACACACAGCAAGGCGCACAGGAATGGATGATATTTTCAGTAAGGATACAGTAAGTCTCCTTAATTTCATACTTTATCTCCAAAATCAAACACGTGTATCAGCCAACATAATCTGATATTTCGATTTTTTGGCATGTTCAGTTAGTGTATTTTTCTAGATTTATTACTGAATAATTGACTTAACAGTTTTCGTTGTATAATATTTCTTGTCTTGTTCAGTGTTTCTGTTGTTCCGTTGTTTTCCTCTTATAGTTGATGTGTTTCCCTCGGTTTTAAATTGTTACCCGGATTTGGATTTGCTTAATCGAATTATGACAATTGAACAGCGGTATACTACTGTTGCCTTTATTTGTCTATACTTTTGCAAAATTTTCTAAGATATATATTTACAACCTGCACGAATGTTGTTTACATATGTGATATATTCACTCTAAATTGGTTAAATTCAATTCCTCACTTTTATATTTATGTCATCTGACTTTATATACAACTGATTCTTTATAACATAGTATCTATACAACCAAGTCATACGTCTTATTAACTGATGCTTTAAAAAAACTCACCAAAGATACCAGGCTTAAAACATGGTACACAAGTCTGATTTTCATCTACATAAGGCTAAACAATTGGAAAGCCAAATCAAATACAAAGTTGAAGAGCACCAAAAACTGACAAGTTGTGCCACATCTATGCCTGGGGGAAGAAAAACCTTAGTGTTTCGAAATCTAATTTAATACCTAGTAGATTTACAGAACAGGACCATATCAATAATACTACATGTCAACACAATAATGCTGACTGCTTGGCTGGTGAGACTATCGGAGACTAAATGTCCATCAACTGTGGCATCGACGCTGTATTTGCAAAAACTCATCAAATTTAATGTTTCGTCGACATTAGACTCACAAAAGTATTTGTAACATTATATCTATATACGCATGCGATACCGTCTTGTCCAGTGATAGTTGGTAACAAAACATCAATATAATACCGTCTTGTTCACTGATTCTTGGTAACATGGTAACAATACATCAATATGATATTGTCTTGTCCAATGATTATTGCCATTTATTGGTAATATGGTAACAAACAATCAATATAATACCGTCTTGTCCACTGATTCTTGGTACATCTTACATGGTAACAATACATCAACATGATATTGTCTTGTCCAATGATTATTGGTAACATGGTAACACAACATCATTATGATACAGTCTTGTTCACTGATTATTGGTGACATGGTAGCAATACATCAATATAATATCGTCTTGTTCACTGAATTTTGGTAACATAATAACTATACATCAATATGATACCTTCCTGTCCACTGATTCTTGGAAACATAGTAGTAATTCATCAATATGATACCGTCTTGTCCACTGATTATTAGTAACATGGTAACAATACATCAATATGGTATCGTCTTGTCCACTGATTTTTGGTAACATAATAACTATACATCAGAATGATACCGTCTTGTCCACTGAATCTTGATTAACTAAGTAATAACTCATCAATATGATACCGTCTTGCCAATGCTTATTGATAACATAGAAACTATACATCAAGATGATACCTTCCTGTCCACTGATTCTTGGTAACATAGAAACTATACATCAAGATGATACCTTCCTGTCCACTGATTCTTGGTAACATAGAAACTATACATCAAGATGATACCTTCCTGTCCACTGATTCTTGGTAACATAGAAACTATTACACGCATGTGATATCGTCTTATCAAGTAATTCATTGTAATCTAGTAATTAGACACCCATGTGAAGCCGTCTTTTCATCTTTTTCTTTGTTACATAGGATAAATACACGCATGTTATAGTGTCTTATCAGCTGCTCTTCCTTACTAACATAGTATATATACAATCAACTAATACCGTCTTATAATTGTTTGTTATCTGTACACCGATGTAATACGTCTCATCCCATGTTTGTTTTTCGTTTTATTTACTGATCATAGTCTTTGTAACACCGTATTTCTACACTCATGTTATCCAGTCTTATCAATTGTTTTTTTGTAACGCAGTTTAAATGTCAAACAACACTTACCTTGTCGACGCAACCAGTCTTTTATTCTTTTGGAATTCATGCGGTTCTCTAAGAATTTTGATTTTTTACCTTGGTTTTTATCTTCTTTTTGGAATAATGTGATTTGAACTTCGGTAAACCGCACATTATTTGTAACATAGTATACACTATACACCCATGTAATACTGTCTTTTTAAATGATTCGTTGTAAAATAATATCTATGCTCCTATTTTATCCGTCTTATCTTATCTACTTATTATTTGTAAAATAGGCCATACATATTCATGTTATACTGTCCAATCTTTATGCAACGAATTCATACATTTATACACCAATGTGATACCGTATTATAAAATTGTTTCTCTGTAGCAATATTATAATACCAACTTATAAACTGATTCTTTGTAACTTAGTATTTATACGCCCATGTGACACAGTCTTTTTAAATGTCTATGTGTATAATAGACATTTTAGGTGTCAAACCACCAATCCACCCACTTCAATTTAGAACGTATGTAAAAGTAGCCCTTCCCTGACAAAAAAAAGTGCTTTTGATGTCATTATTTACTCTAACTAACCAACAAGTTTGCAGAAATGAAACTTTAATTTGTTGAAAGAGACAAATATGCAGTCCATTTTGAGTCAAAATTTGCTTTTCCATGAGTTTGCATTAAAAATTCAGGATGAATGCGCTCCATAGTATACTTCCTGACAACCAGGGGTTATTTTTAGTAATACTTGTCTTCCGAACGTTAGTATTTCGCTACAAGACTTTAAACATTGGTTGAAAATTGGCATGAAGAAAGGTGATATACCTGGTTAATATGAAGTTAAACTTAAGGTAAAATATTTAAAAAGCTGTGAAAATTGCAAAATTTGGTTGAATAGATAGGTATTTTGAATTGGTAGTCTGACACCTTTTAACCCATGCGAGACCGTCTTTTCATCTAATACAATGTACTTTATAACAATGTGATCACCGTGTTATTAGCTGATGGATTCTTTGTAACATAATTTGTCACGTGTTACTTCGTACTAGTCTTATGATCCACATAATTGAACATGTCAGGGTTACCGTAAAGAAACTGTATTGTAATTAAGATATTTAATTTGTCCTTCTAGAAATGAGTATTGCATTCGACAAAAGCAATTTGAAGTCACGTTTTCCTCAATGAAAATTGATTTTTCTGTTTCTATCGTATAAATTATTGCTTTCAAAGCGCTTTTCTAATGTAATTCCACTTTAAAATATTCCTCAAATTGCCATTACTGGTTATTCAAATTGTATTACAATTTAATCACGCATGATATTATTTTCTGAATTAAACAAGAAAAATCAAGTTCCAAATAAAGTTATATTAGTATCGCCGTGGACAAACTTTATCATCTTTGAATGCTTGCTTGCTGGATTGTTTTAAAACGGTAATTGATTGCAAAATTAATGTCACGAAGCAATCTGCAGTTAATCTTTTTCATTGCCTTTAAGTTTTGTATCAAACTTTTTCACATGCAATTTAAAATGACAAGATGCGCTATAATGTTGCAGGAGATGAATTTTTAATACTAAACTTTTGCAATTATAGAAAAAAGAGATTATACAAATAGTCAAATAAAGTCCATAGTCGTAATCAAATCTATGCATACGAACGATAATAAACTCTATGGATTTTAATAAAAGTAGTAATTTTTTTTCCTTAAATCTTATTGTACTTTGCGCAGACAGCGTAGCGAGACATGATTGAACACTTCTTTCGGTGAAAGAAAATTTATGGTGACCCATTCTGAACTTTTAGTGTATTATGTTTATTGATATTTGCAGTCTTAATATCATATATTTTTGCGTTTTGATCAAAATTCTTTTTACTTTGTATTGCTTGATTTTTATGTATTGTTAGAGTCACTCCAATACTCGATTACATTTTGCAGGTTCTGCATGTTTTCACACTACAGATACAAATAGTGTATCGAAGATGGCAATATTATTTGGTTATCATATAATCAGAGTGCTAGCACATTGGAATCACGAAATCTAATAATGTCAATGTACGAGGAAGATCGAGTACTCCTTTTACCCTTCATCCAAAAACAAATTACTATTGATATTAAGATTACATTGCCTTAAGGAAAGCTTCGTGTCAAATTAGATTGATTATTAAGAAGTTTAAGTCCAAAAATTGGAAGTTCAGTAACGCTGAAACAATTTGATGTTCCAGTCTGATAGTATTAACTTACAAATAATTTGAGGCAGCACTGTAAACAATTACCACACGTAAAGTCTGCACTGATCAGTTTTTTTGCGTGAACAATTGATTTTAAAATTATCTATATATTTTTATTAATATTTTTCATCAAGTTAAATGAAGCGTAAACTAACAGTATGGATGAAGAGAGCAGTACAAAAAAAGTTTAGACTTTACGGCTTTTGAATTTACATAGTTGCTTTGGGAAATATTGAGAAAAGATCTTTTGATTTAATCAATGGTTGTTGGTCGCTTAACACATAGAGGCAAATCTTTCATGTAAACTCAGGACGAGTACGAAAAAACAATGGTTCTGCAAAAGGTAGCCGACCGTTTTGAAGAGTTTGAAATTATGACTGTCACTTAAAAGGGAGAAATTGTTGGAAAGGGCTGACATTTTTCCATGCAAGAGATCGTTAACGGATCCCTCAAACTCAAAAGAGTTGTAAGGATTTTTGTAATGTGCACAGAGACATTCGGCTGCTACGCATTTTAATATCATATACAGCCAAACAGACGCTCCTCTTTAAACTTTCTATGAAAACAGCGGACAGTGTTGATTTGAATGCTATAAGACTGTCATCGGTAGTATGCAATACAATATATTTAATATGTTTTGGATGGTTTTTCTTTAAGTCCAATTTAGTTTGGACATGACGTTCAATTTAGTTTGGCCATGACGTTGTCTGTTTTTTTATTTAAGTATGTTATATTGTTCAGTATAATCTTCCTTGTTATTGTTTTTTTAAAGAAAAAGAATCGATATTCTATTTTGTTTTGACGTCTATTTTCATTTTTTGAACAACTTTCAAACGTTTACCTCTTGGCTTTCTTTATGATGGTTAATCAACAAAACTATTTTCATCTGATTGACTCCAAAATTGCTATTGCTTATCCATAGAGTCATCTTGTTTTTCTTGATAAAAATTCTTTGAATTCAAACCGATATCATGGAAACCAATATGGAGAGGGTTTTAATCAAGACATTTTGCAAAGATATGTCAAGAACATCGAATCTGTAAAAAGCCAACACAGACGTCGGATTAAACATATTTTGTTGTATTCTGTATGCTAGGGTAATGGGATTTCTTTAATTTAAAAACACAGTTTTCTAGTACTGTCGTACCACGATAAAGGCAAACCATGAGCAGTATCATCTATTATCAATCAATACCCAGATACCGTGAACTATATTTACAACTAGATGCAATGTGTCAAATACATTTAATTTCTTCCGTAAAAGTAATAGCTATAGAACTAAAGAAATAATTTTATTTTCTAAGTAGGTCGGGGGACAAATGACCGGTTGTTATTTAGGTTCAACTACAGTAATTAGTTGTAGGCAACTATACATTTATCATTTTCTATAAATGACTTGTTGTCAATGACCGTCTTCTATTTACAATTTTCGGTAATTGATAAGTGACCATATAAGATGGAGAAATAAATTTAAGATAGACGAACTCCAGTAATTTACAGAGAAAAGTGGACAGAAGAGGAAATTTGATCAGATTATATTGCTTTGTTTACAACATATCTGTTTAAAAACGTAGCCTTTTGGAGCCTTAGGAAAATTTATGGATAAACCAACTTGATTGTGATGGAAATATTTGAAACACATTAATTTCGATGCGATTTCATGGACAGGGTAAATGAACTAACTTTACTCTTGTGATTCCAGACTATTAATGTAATGTTTATGCTATAATTTGAGGGATTATCGATCTTTTGAATAAAATACCCATTTTAACATATTATCTCACATTTTACATGATTATTTATATACAATACAAAATTAAAATGAAATGGATAAAACGCTTTTCACACTGAAATGACTTGATTTCAAAATTAGGGTGTAATGATTCAGCATTCAAGTCGTCAATGGTTTTTATGCTATTGGTGCAAACATGTATCGCCATATTTTTAAAAAAAACTATTGTTTTAGGAGGTAACGAGGAATAATATATATTGTATAAATGTGGACGTACCACATCTTCGTCTTTTTATAGTTATCTGACTTATTAAGTCATAAAACCAAAACATATGTCCCAATAATTTATCTCATTTATTGAATTTTGTATTTATGGCAGATATTTGAGACATTTATTGTCGAAACGCTCGTTTGATGCAGAAACATTGGTACCGTTTATGCTATTACATAGATAAACCAGATCACATCTTGTTTGTTATCGGGGAGAAATAGAGTGTGGCATATTATAAAGAAAATGTCTTTTGTTGAAGATCGCAAGTTTACCTTCAGATTTTTTTAATGTGTGTTGTTGTAGGGTTGTTGTCCCATTGATATATACCAAACATCTTCTATCATTCATATTTTTGATTAGTCATCACAGGTTTAAGTGTATAAAAGTATCAACTATTTTGTTTGTGGCATTTGTTGTGTTGTTTATATGTCATCTCGTTGACAAATTATCAAAACCGTTTTTTATTCATGCTATAAAATGTCTTTCGATTTTAAACACTAACGTTCAATACATCTTTTAAACAAATTAAATTAAAAGTAAAATAACAAAAATGCTGAACTCCAAGGAAAATTCGAATCGGAAAGTCCCTTATCAAATGGCAAAATCAAAAGCCCAAACACATCAAACGAATGGAAAACAACTATCATATCCCTGACTTGGTACAGGCATTTCCTTGTGTAGAAAATGGTGGATTAAACCTGGTTTTATAGCTAGCTTAACCTCTCACTTGTATGACATTGGCATAAAATTCCATCTATAGTATTATATCAGTTTGGTAAAAGTTGTGGTTTTCTTTGTTTTGTATTTGTTGGAATGTAAGTTTTTTATGGTTCGAGTTAAAAACCCAAACAAACACAAAAATTTCAGACAGACTTTTGAAAATTAGAATAATTTTTGAGGAAACATTTGAACTTTATTCAAAAGAATGTAGTACATCATACTTTCGTTTCCTATAGATTTTGTAAATCTGATGAGTAGTTGTTAATTGAAATGTCTGGTTGATATTAAAAATTAATGTCAAACTCAATGCATGCTTAGTTAATTCTATGGATATTTTTAATTTTGTTTGATTATTTCCTCCTGGCTGGCTGGTAGTTTTTATAACGACACAAAACAAATCGAAATCAGACATGTCCTTAAGTTTTTCTCTTGGCCCTGAAAGTTGTCATACTTTTTACAAGTTTTATACGTTCTTTAAGTTTTGGTCACGAACTTACCTGATAAAGGTAATTCTTGAAACACATGCTTTTGATCACAAAACTATTTTTCAAATAGCTAATAAGCATAATTGTGAAAATTAAAAACACATGTTTTAAAAACGAAAAACAAAAATTATGAAAACACTGCGGAGCTATATATCTATATGTAATATCAGTATTTCTCATCATCCTTACTTATCATGAATATCATTAGATTTGTTTGATACAGAATATCAATAGTCTTCAAGATGTGACAAATATTGTGATTTATTGCTGAAACTAGTCTCTAAATGGAGGAAATGAGATTTTAAATTGGTATAACAACATTCCCATAGAGAATGTCTGGACAAAAACAAGGCAATAGAAATCACATTAAGACATGAAAATCCACGACTTTCTAAAGTCTCATGCGATTAAGTAGTGGTGTTGGAAGTCAATTAATGGAAAAAAAAGTTTGGATAAAAAGAAATAGCGAAAAGCAAAAACAGATCCATTAATCCTATTTAGATTTGTGAAGTCAAAAACTAATATAACTAACTTACAACATCATTCCATGAGAAAAGTCGTCTGATAGAATCCAATTGCTTATATTATTACACATCATGACAACAATAACGAATTTAATGCAAGCATCACATAAACATGTTGATAAAAATAAAAGAGCTATATACTGTCTTACGCTTATAAAAATCTTGTCATGGACAATTCAATTACTCTTATGGAATGCTGGGAAGTATACTTTATAGAATTAGTTATCATACAGGATTTCTTTCTAAAATTGAATTTAATCTTCGAGAAAAGAGAAGAACAGAACCTGAGCGATATTTTAAAAGGGAAGAAGAAGAAATGGAGCAAAAAAAATAATTAAAATTAAAAGACCTACACAGAACGGCAAAGAACATCGTTGGTCAACTTTTGCTAAGTGATTGGAAACTAATTGCAATAATTCATAAATCACAAGTAAGAAATCTATGTATTTTATCATTTGAATTTTGAACCGAAACACTAATCGGGATCTGTTTGTCCTAGTGCAAAAGTACTGAAGAAGTCGCTTCAATTTTTTTTACCGAATTACGCGTGTTTCCCCTAAAAACCTTTATTGGTTTCTCTCTGTAAAAAAGTTTAGAAATTTAGAAATATAAACCGTTTGAGAGCATAATACTTACGGGATTTAGATTAACATCCACAGCTGTACTTGGTAAAAAATCACTATTTTAAACATTTATTTCTCAGATATATACTTTTAAAAAGAAAAGGATTTCTTTGTTTATGATTATCACGCCGTCACTTGATACGATATACTAGAGTTTTCTTATTATTAAGATTTAAATCAATATAAAGCTGCAATCTTGATCTATCATACTCGTACACTGCTATAGGTATGCTATAAGAAAAAAAACCACTGACAGTATTACTCGACATGTATACTGTCTCCATCATTAATTTGGTGGTTAATGTGTTTTGTTATTTTTAGGAGGTTACTGTTTCAATTGTTAACATCTGCCAGAGATCCAAAACAAGTCTACTATTGGCCACTTGACATAATCATTTGTCATTCTTGTTCTTCACGCTTGCTATTGAGATTACACTTTAATGGCATGACTGTTCATGAGTTTAGGTTTTATACATCCTTGGCTTTTAAATGTTTGAATTTGAGCGTTTCTAATGAAAATGAATCCAGAAAAGCTCATGAAATTAATAGTCTTATTTTCATTTAGTTATGCATTTATGGATAAAAATGCTTATTTTTTCGAGTTATCAGCTCTCTCAAGGTGTACAGTTTCTAATTCTAGAGGGTTCCGTCTAATTTCACAGCAGTAAAGGCTTGTTTGTTCACGGCAACTAAGTTCTTTTTATATTGTGTGATTGAACACTATACTGCGACCTCTAATTGTTTAGGTGACCATGTGATCTAATTGCAATCATGTGACCAATTTTAGTCATTTTTTCTAGATTACTTCCGCCCGTACGCCCCAGATAGATGGCAAATGCATAAAACGTGTATGAACATCAACCAGAAGACGCATAAAGACAGGAGTTAAACAATCTGAAGTCAACGTTCCCTGAAAGAATTGTAAGCTTTATTTCAGTACAATAACACATTTTTATTCACTCCTTTAACATCCGGATGACTTTATAATACTAAATGACATTATACTATTATATATTATTTTAAAGGCGGGTGGGATGGTCTATTAAACCAGGTTTAATCCACCATTTTTTACATAAGGAAATGCCTGTACCAAGTTGGGAAAATAACAGTTGTTTTCCATTTGTTTGATGTGTTTGAGTTTATGATTTTGCCATTTGAAAAAGGACTTTCCGTTTTGAATTTTCCCTTGGAGTTCGGTGTTTTTGTAATTCTACTTTTCACTAAATCTAAGCTTAAATTGAAATAAACCGCCTTATATAAATCCCATTTACTAACATTGTTATCCTTTTATGTTGACCGTCGGAGAAGTTAAAAAATGAAATTCTTCGACCGGAGCTTCGAAGGAAAGCAACGTTCGATCAAAGTATTTTAACATAACAATGTATATAAATAGGTTTGTTAACATAGGAAAAGTACAAGATATAAGGAATTTACAAAACGCCCTCGCTGAAAAATTAAGCCTCGGATCCTTTTTAAAGTTGACAGTAAACACACCGACATGATTAGATTATCACACAAAGAGAAGCAACGATTTAAAAAATGTAAACAAAAGATGCATTTAAAAAAAGGCAATGTTAAAAAAAATTATCTATAAACATAAATCAGGTAGCGATATAATTGGATGAAGGAAGACATATAATTTGTAATAGTTTCTAAGATGTAGAACAAAGTTAAAATAAAAATAACAATTATAATCGCACTTCCAGCTAGTGTAACAATTGCGCAAATTGGTAACAAAAAATATATTAAACACTAATATCGTGACACTCAAAGCAAATGTATAAAATTGTCTTACGAATCACTAGCATAAATTTGTATTTTTGTACTATTAACATGATTAACATAAAGCAATTGATTATTAAATTTCTGGAAAGGAAGATTATTCATAAATCATAAAAAATAACCATATAAGGGCAAGCACTATTATTCTTCTTCTGAACCCAATACTTCAGGGAAAACAGCAATCAATTTACTAAATTTAAAAATATGTGAAACAAAGTATAAAAATGTATTTATTCCCTTAAAAACCAATGGAATATGACAAAACCCAAATATGTTCTTCAGCAAATAAAGCTATTGCTGACAAACATACCGATCCATTCATGCTTTAATATTCCTTACCATGCAAATGTAGATAAATATATAATTATTTAAGACAATTCTATCAAGCTAAGAAATATTTTTTCTCAAATATAGATTATATATCATGAAGAAATTATCATTATTTTTCAGAACATACATGAACTTATTAACCATATGGCTTGCAAATAAATTTCCTTTTTAAGATAATCGAAAAAGCAATACAAGTACTTAAGTATATGATGCCATTTAAAAGAAGTAAGTCGAACATACGAACCAATATCATATATTGGTAAGTAAGTTTTCAATGTTACATATAATTTTAATACAAGATTGTCCTTGACGTTTCCATAACTGACTTATCAAAATCATTATTAAAGAATAACTTCATATGAAGAATACTATTATGACGGTTTAACAATGATGAAATTTAAGACAACCGTTCATCATCACTTCAATAAATCCCATCAGCCTGTAATACAATGAGTCTAATTATCTAGTATTATGTTTTTTTTTATTTTACTGATTAGAGTTGCTTAACGGTCATCCGAAGTGTAACACGTATATGTACGCACATATTTTAAAGAGTCAGTCAAGAACATATTTTCTACGAAAAATATCTAAGTGTGACTCCTCTTACTATAAACGCCGCAAAATGACGATTGCAAAGTGTCTAAGGATAGGAGGATATATGTCCATTTATGATTTTAAATCATTACATTACAAACGGAGGTGTGCGAATCCATAAGAATAACATCTTTATAGAATAGTTTTAAACTTCCGTTATGTTAAAACTGTTTGCTTAATCTATTATATTTCATATTTATTTTTTGCTTTTTCCAATTGTTTAGATTTCTACCAGCAAATGATCAAAGTATAACCTACATTGTCCTTTTTATATCATGCAAATAAATGACATATACAAAACATTCCTTTCAAAACCTCAATGTTCAATACAGCATAATTTTATTCTATCTAAAAAATCAAAATCCGACCTTAACCCTTATAGCCTTGTCTGCTTAATTTTCTATTACAAAATACTGCAACTTCAAGCACGGACTGTTTCACAAAATTTATCAAATGCAGACAGTTTCTCGTGTCAGGTAGCAATGGAAGAAACGAAGGTAAAATCTAGGGACAATTCAAAATCATAAATCATAAATTAGACATTACCACGAAGAAAGGAAAAGAAGACGAAAGATAAGCATCATTTTACAAAACACTTCACAGAAAACTAAAATAACTTTCGAATTTTTATTCTATTGCAAACCAGATATCTCGCTTTTTCTTTAAAGAAAATAAACTTATTCCATCAGTTTTCTCATTTTGTTAAATAATGTAATGTGAGGAATATGGAATTGCTAGTTACTATGACATGTCCTCCAGTTATTTTTACGATGTTGACGATATTTCATTCCATTGTTAAGAAAAGTGTTGGACACTATTAATTGCTTCGAGAAAAATGTCTAACAATTTATTAAAGATACCAGGCTTATATAATTTAGTTCGCCAGACGCGCCGTCGAAATTTCAGTTTCAAGAACTAGGAGTATAATTTTAAATTTGACCGACAGAACTGATACATGTTTACAATATGTACAATTAAATGTGATATTATTGATAGTGAAATATATAATAGGTCAATCACTATTATCAAAGAATTGAAGTTTTAGAAATCGCAAAAAATTTAGAACATACGAAGAGGGAAGTGAGCTCATAAAATATATAAGAAAACTTAACACTATTGACAAAGGAAAACGAACAGACACGTACATAAATACAAATACAATCTTTAAATATATTCTAAGTACATGTGAATAAAGTCAGCGATTAACAAATATAAGTGTTCAAAAAAATCTTCTAATCTTCTTGGCTATCTTTATGAAGGAAAATATCATATTAACATAAAGCTTCGATAATTTGAAACTAAAAAAAAGGATATAATAATTTTATGATAAAATGAAATTAAAATAAATGATATGTTTACCGTCTGTTCGTCGATTAATGTATTGTTGCTGTTATTTCGAGAATAAAATATGATGAATAAATATCACCGACTTCATGTGTCTCTACATCAACCCTTATCTCAGTTTTGGTCTCAAAATGAAATTATATGACTGCTCTTTTAGATTTGAAATCTTCCGTTATCATGGAACACAGAACAAACCATACTTCTTTTTCACCATCACGATTTGGTTGACCGTTATGGAATATCTGCTTCACAGATCACGACGGATATGTTCTAACCGTCATTACCACAATAACTCCAACTTTTTACTCGAATGTGACCTACCGAAGTAGACTTATCACCGGATGTAATTGCATGAGCCAAACCATGGGTGTCACATGTGGAACAGGATCTGCTTATTCTTCCGGAGCACCTGATATCACCCCCGGTAGTTTGCGAGCTTCGTTTTTCTCAGTCTGGTTTTCTTTGCTGTGTCTTTTATACAGTTGTTTTTTTTTTTATCGTTTTTTCTCTTTTTGTCAAGGCATTGTCTGTTTTCAATGAATGAATTTGATATCTTTAGTTTCTTTGCCTAAACAATCGTTCTCGCATAAACGCCCAACGGATAGGACCGTTCTCATCAACAAGATACGCATGTACCACCAAAATCATTTCTGATAGCAAGTATGAAAGCAGAGGGCATGGTGAAAACGATAGTAATTTCAAATTGATCACTGAACATGGTTTGCTATATGATAAAGTTAGAATATAAATAGTTAAGATAGGGAGAAATGATAACAATTGGGCATTAAAAACCTTTAAAAGTCATTCCATTTGTAAAACTGATTTTTTATAATTTTTATGCGAAATGTTATAGAAAACGATTTCAAAAATAGTGTAATAAATTTTCTGAATTAACATTAATGACATGAAATATTAATGAAAAATTGCAAATTAATTAGAAGAAATCTTGTAGCTGGTACAGTGGCAATATTTTAAGAGAACTCTTGCATTTGTCAGAATCATTATAAGAAACACACGAATCAATGAAAGTAATGACCTCAATTTACAAATGTTCTACTTAGCCGACGGAACCTTATAAGATGTAGGCAAATAATGGCTGTCGTGTATCTTAGACATTTTACAATTTTCAGATTTATGTAAACATTCCTTGAAGGATGAGTGCTAAAATCAATATATATCACTAAAATTTTTAACGTAAAATCATGTTGATGAAGATCTTATCTTATAATGGAGTTGTCTTTGTTTGATGATAAGTGGATTAAAGTTAAAGGAATCATCATAAAGGTTAAAACGATATTAATGCCACGTAATTTGGAATTACAAGTTTGGCAAAAAAATGAATAAAATGTTGATAACAAACAACAAAGAAAGCTGACAACAATACCATGATGCTAGGCACCAATTTATCGTTCTGATATCAAATAGATATAATATGCGGTATGGCTTTACTATCAAATAGTGAACGAAAGTCCAAGTACATAATTGTTTTTTTATTGAATGTCATTGATTCATAATTCATTTAATGTTTCCTATAGCTAGACGAATTATGTTAAACTCAAGAGACGGTTTTAAAATTGACATTTTAAATAAATTTGAAGCCTAGGATAATGTATTACAATTGCTGGGATCAAGGAACGCCAGAGCGCAGTTCATAAAGTAAACATGAAACTATCGACCAAAACTTAATGGCAGTTTCCGTCCCGAAAGCGTACTAGGTTCATTGTCAAATAGACAAATCACACTAGGATTTCCTCATCCTCCCATGTAGCATCAGCAAAAGTGTTAATCCCGTCAATCCTCCATTTTAGCGAAGTACTTACGATTTATAACAGATAAGGTAATCTTGCGTTATTTCCTCTTAGAACATGTAATAATGGAGCTAATTCATGCAAATGCAGTACGTTGGAAAGGACAGATTGAATCAAGAGGCAACTGATGGTAATAAATGCTTGTCACAGGAGTCACTTGTATACATATATTTCCACAATTTTATGCGTCCGGAATGAAATAACACAATCACGTGCCAACGTGTTCAAAGTAAAACCTTGTTGCCAAAAATGGAGATTTGATGTGTATAAGGCTTCAGTTTTATTTAATGCTACAAGGTGTAGTCTTTATATTAAAGGTAAATATATATGGAGAAAAATAAATTTAATGAAATTGAAAACCCATGAGGTCTGATTTATATAATTTCTGACTTCTCTGCTAGAGAATTTTTCAAAAGATTTCGCTTTATCAGTAACACCATTTTTTTTTTCGTGTGACATTATTTAGTATTTTTGTTTTCCCATGCAGTTACCATAGGGAAAATAGAGACAGCGAACATTGACCATGTTAGTGAATGTTGATCAATGACTGAGGACAAGCACATAATATATTGGATGTTAAAACATAGGAGCATAGTTTGTTTCGTTTGATAGAATATATGAACATTATTCATAGAAAAAAGGCTATCAGAAAATCGTTTTCAAAAAACCATCTATGAGAGTCATAGTCGGTTTTTCTCAAAGTATCAGTTGAAAAATTAAAACCAGACAAATATAAGAAAAGAAGAATATTTCTTAGTCAATAATGAATACTATTACATGAGTGTGATGTATGAACTTATGTGTTTGAAGACTGCATCAGCAAGAAGGCCAATGGTTATGTTCCTAATGTAGCTATGAAAGCTGTTAAGTCAACGTTATGTCAACATTCCACTTGCTTCACCAACACCAAATATACCCGTGACAGATGACCTTTTCTTATTTTAGTAATTAGGTGATTAATTGTAAATTAAGGCGACAGATGTTTACCGATGTTCTAATAAGAGACAAACCAAGGTAACAAACAATAACTGCGGGAGTAACGTGAACTCCAAATGTAGCGAGACCGGGCGAGTCGATAGGGTTAGCGACTCCTGCTATGCATGCTTCGCCCACTCACCCGCCATGCGAATTTATACTAAGTCACAATGTCACAATAAGGAATAGGATATAATCTCTATAATTACAAATCACACGATTATAGATCTAAAACTTCAAAGCATGTCACTAATGAGTAGAGACACTGACATATCTTATCAGTCAACCAATTTGTGTTGGAGACAGTAAAACTTGTCAAGTGTCGATTTCGGCAGTTCTTTCTTATAATTCTGCTGAAGCAGTTTTTATGTAAGGATCACCCACCTGTCAAGGATGTCCATATGGTTGAAAACATACATGAGCGTAACGTATTAAATTCGATATGTAAAAATCGTATAATCGAGTTCTTTAGCGAAAATCCTTATTTAGACCTACGTACAAGACTAACGAAATCATTGCACTGTATTTAATATGAGTTATTGCATATTTCGAAGGTTTCTTGATATTCATAAGATTTTATTAGGAGCAACCCAGTTTTCAGATTGAGTATTGGGGGAAAGAGCACAGCTTTGGGCTCATTTATAAATTACATGCAGATGGATATTGGTCTACCTTTGCACGATATTATTTGATATAGTAGTTTGTGCTTGATAAATATGCCTAAAATAATTTTGAAATTGATACTTGAGAAATTGTCAGTTACAAACCTGAACACCTGAGATCACACCCGTTTTTAGTGGAGTTCGTGTTGCTCAGTTTTTAGTTTTTATAATAGAAAAACAAAGGATATTGGGTATCCATCCATGACACAAAATCACACAAAAAACAAAGGAACAGCTCTTTTATTGCTGTTTTTCATCTCAAAGTCACAATGAGCCTTCAACACGGAACACAAAAAAAAAAACAACTCTCACCTCACTGCACGTTTAAGACGGCCCCTAGTACCTATGTTGTGTTTTGTACACTGTTGTTTGCCATTTGGTCAAGGGCGTTGTCAGTTTGTTTTCGACTTATAAGTTTGAATGTCCTTTTGGTATTTTTCGCCTCTATTATATAAAGGGCATAACGCGTTCTAATGTTATTCCATTACAGCCTGGTTCTTTTTAACTGCATAGGTTTTCGTCTCTCTTAGGAAATTAATTGTTGGTTCATTGATCTTTAGTACTGATACTTTTGAATTTATAATGATAAGTTTCGTGTAGAAATGTCGAAGAAACATTGAAGGAATAATCGAAAAAGCAAATGGTGTTTCAATTTTAATTCGGTATCTGTAATTGTATTTTCTTCGTCATATGCACCAAATGACCTGAATCCAATAAACAATACAATTATGTAAAGAAGCATCAATCTTTTTTGCAATAACAAGTATACAAAGAAAATCGTATATGCAATTGGTTTGTATATATTGCAAACTTGTTTCCTGTTAGAAATTCAGTAATAAGTTTATAAGTTTTTCGTACTCCATATATACCTTACAACAAAATTATTTTATTTACCTGTGTATTTTATTTAGCAGCATTTTGTCCAAGGTTATTGTTGTCTTTCTGATATTGTTTTACATCTCACCCCCCTTTTTTTAATTAATTTTGAGTTTACATTGTGTCATAGATCAAATTTATTTGTTCAGTGTATGTTCACTTGTTTTTGTTAATATTTCTTTTGAATGAGTTAAGCCATTTCAATTGATATTTTATAGTGTGTCTTTCTGTGCTGTGATGTTACACTATTGTTTCAGATTAGGGTGAAGGTTTGCGCCTATTAAAACGTTAAAACCCGCTGCATTTGTTTGCACCTGTCCTAAGTCAGGAACCTGATGTTCAGTGGTTGTCGTTTGTTGATGTGGTTCATAAGTGTTTCTCGTTTCTCGTTTTTTTATATAGATAAGACCGTTGGTTTTCCTGTTTGAATGGTTTACCACTAGTCATTTGTGAGGCCCTTTATAGCTTGCTGTTCAATGTGAGCCAAGGCTCCGTGTTGAAGGCCGTACTTTGACCTATAATGGTTTACTTTTACAAATTGTGACATGGATGGAGAGTTGTCTCATTGGCACTCATAACACATCTTATATCTATTAGTAGTATTTCATAATGATACGTATAATGAAAAAGATTAATTTCCACCCAACATTATTACAGGTATTGTCTTTACCATAAGATATAAGATTTAAACCAAGAAATGTTATGTTTATTCATGAATAGCAGGTTATCCAGAAGATTCATATTATTATAAAAGGTAAAGTTGACGTCAATCCTTTGAAATTTTTACAGACGCCATCACCGTTATAGAAAATATGTGTCACATTTAACCACAGAAGTATTCCATTTGTAGCCAAAAGTCAGTTCTGTTTTGCTCGATTAAGACCTCCCCGAATGTGACATAGTATCCATTGTTTACTTGTGATGATAAACATAACGAAAACATATAGATGAACAGTAACTGATTATCTTCCAGGGCATCTAACATGTTCACCACATACTTCTGAGTAAGTTTTGTATTAATCAATCTTTAGTATTCTTTTTTGCTGACCGGTGATTTTCGATTTGTTGTTTTTCGTTTTGGCTACGGTATTTTTTCTTTTTCTTCAACATATATATTTTTTGAAATGTTTTTGTATATGTTTGCAAACATAAACTCATGAATAATAAAACCAAATAGCATTGCATGTAAACACGGTTCTCCGGAAAAAAGTCTAAAAGGTACCAAATGGCAGACAAGCGAAAATCACAGGAACTCGATCATTTCAGGCTCTCGATACCATTATAATTTATAAACTGAAATAATTCGACAGTTTGTGTTTAAACATAACCTCATGTTTAAAAATCAAAACTGTACATTAACAAGTCACTTGTATCATTCCCGACTTTTTGTTAACTTTCTGTTAAGGTTGATCAACACAATGTCTATTACTATACTAAATATATTCTGTTTACTGTTTGTTCAATGAAATCGGATTGTCTAATGAAAAGAATAGAGATGCAAATGTTTCGGTAAGATAGCGGAAAGTATTATCTGATTAGGGTTAATAACCTTCATTTTAATGCTGGAGAAAAAGATTTATACTCAGAACACAAGATACGTTATGCTTATTTCAGATTTGCCTTTCATGGAAATAAATCAGAAGTATGACTTTAGCATGAAATGATTCCGTTGTAACACAGTAAATGTTAAGTTAGCGAATAAAATAAGCTTAAAAGTTAGAATCAAGGAAATCAATTATTTAGAAAATATAAAAAAAATACAATGCGGACATTCAACACTTTAGCATGATCATCATTCTAAGCATATTGATTTGACAAAATATTGGATTTTATAGGGCTGTTGCTGCATCATTTGGGTTTATGGGATGTGTGATCATACGATGTGGGTGTCACTAAACTGTCATGCAACGAGAAACATTCAAAGACAATCAGCATTATTGCATTAGTATTGTTGTAAGCTATCTGCTAAACAGCTTCAAGTGAACGTTTATCTAATTGTATCTACTGTTAAACGTAGACAGTGGGATTTTGACAATGACGTTCATGTTTCAGTTTTCATGACTTTTTCGAAGGACATAATTTTACAAACAAATTCTTGGATTTTCAACAAAAAAAAAGTTTTCAGCTAGTGGTGAGTCCATATTTACATGTTTATTAGAAGAATAAAACCTATCTTTTTTTTTAGTTATGGCGGTCTTAAAAATTAGAACGCTAATAATTTTCGTACAGATACTTAAATAAATTCCTTCTGCTATCTGCTTTATTTATTATTATGCAATGTAGTAGAAATTTTATAGATAGAGGAGGAAAACCATTCCTTTATCAACCATTCTTTTAAATAAATTAAAAAACGTTTTGCTTATCAATTTAACATGTAAATATTTGATGAATTTTAATCAAGGAAATGTGTAAAATGAATTAAAATAGCAGTGTAAATAACCTTTGTTTTAATGCTGGAGAAAAAAATAATTACTAAGAATACGAGATACTTTGTTCTTATTTCAGATTTGTGCTTATACATTGACTGTATGTGTAAGAAAAACTCTCAAAAGGTACAGCCGAACCAAATGCCCATTAACATTTGAGAAATTTTAAAGTCGATTGTACTTGTGCATTTGGTTCAGCTGTACCTTTTGAGAGTTTTCCTACACATGCAGTGAAAGTATAGAGTACAAAGTATGTGTTAGAAAGCAGAGAAACAATCGAAACATCATCTACAGACCATTTAGAGTCATGATAGGATGGAAATGCTCATGCGATACGGGTGGCTTAAATTTGTAAAAAATATTTAATAATTGTGTAACAAATTATTACGCATTTTATATATAATGAAATACAAAAATATGCTTAAATAAAAATAGAAGTAAATTGTGCAGATTACTTCGGCTAATTTTGCTTGATTTATGGAAATAAAAAAAATATGCCAGACCGATAAAGGTAACAAATTTAATAAAGCAGCACGTAAATTTTAATCCTTGATATAACGGATGATATATTTCATGTATTTTAGAATTCATTTACTATTACATATTAGACCTTGCGTAAGATTGTTTTTTTCAACATGACACTATTGTAAATGAAGAAGTTAACCGTAGTTGAACCGTTTTCATTTTAGAAATGTAACAGGACAGCTTTATTATCAAAGTCTATACCAATAGCAGTGTCCTAAAAAAATAATGATAAACACACATTTGTTTTTGGATAAATAACTTGAAGTCAAGCTTATTTGTTATCACATATCCTTATAATTCTTTGCTGTAAATTCATAGTGTTGTGTTTGCTTTGTTTGCGATCGATTGAAACGGAGCCGAACGTTAAAAAATATATTATGAACAATATAAATTTAGAAGCTATTTGAAATAATAATTATTATGGATACCAATAATTGATTCATAGCTTGATTTTTGGTTGTTCTCGCTCCTTATCTGACATGAATGGTATAGCAAAACTTTTGCTGTTGAATGTTTGTGATTTCTAGAAATATTATTCCTCTCTTTACTTTGTAAAAAGATAAACTAACAGTGCCTCATTACTAAGTTTTGCAGTCTGAGCACATATGAGAAGAACTTTTTTTATGACATACACATTTGTTTATTTGAATCTGGACATTATTGTCACTCCACTAACACTTCAGGCTTTTATTAATCAATGAACATTGAAATATACTGTCTTGGTACAAAATAATTGCGAATAACTCAAAAAGAATTTAAGATTCAGAAATGATTTCGTGAACATTCAACAAGAATAGATATAGACAGAGACTATAGCTGACGATAAGGTAAGGGTTTATGCGCATTGTTGAAGGCCGCACGGTAACCTAAAGCTGCTTAAATCACGTCATTTAAACTTTGTTGGCTAGTTGTGTCATTGGCAATTATAATACATTCCCTTATATTTTTTTTCCATTTTTTAATATTTTTTTCTTCATTTTTAGGCGATGTATACGTAATTGCGGGTGTTACGGAATTTGGCGAAATTGTAATGCATAAATAGATCTCGCTGATCTGAATATATAAAATGATAGATGTTGTATTTAAATTATTTTTCAAAATAAACAATCAATTGAAAAGTATTAAAGGTATACACGAAAAAGCAATAAAAGTTTTTCGAACTCGTGTCCTAAATGATATGTTACTGCTGTACACATTACTGAAAGCTGATATGAAAATTATAGGGGGTCCCCGGCCTCGGTGATTCCTGTCTTAATTATTTTGAGTGATAAATGATAAAAAATGAAAAGCTACGATTTTGCAACGTGATATATATAGGAATATAGGACATTTTTTATGTTTTGGGTTACCCTCCCCTTTTTTACAAATAGAAAAGCAAATGGCAGCTTTAAGCTATAAATGCTTCTTGTGACAAAAAGTGGGCTTTTACATGTCTCTGGTTCAAGATGCAAATACATTTGATTCGTGATTTCATTTTAAATCCGTGGTAGCGATTTCTAAAATTTGTGATAACGATTTCTCAAATGTATGATAACGATTTTATTTCATTATGACGAATTGTAAAAATCTTTTAGAAAGTTACACAATCGAGAAGAGTAGAAAAAAGCATTATTTTACAAATGGAAAACACTTAGAAAATGTGTAAGTAATCATAGATCGTTACGTACTTTGTGTCTTTTTCGTAAGATAAAGTTTGTGAGTGGTGTCGATCTGGTGAGTTTAGCCCTATTAACTGATTTTAAATTATCTTCTTATGTAGTACTGTTATACAAATGTTCCAGGTAAGTGGTGGGGTTTAGGGCTCACAAGCATGTTTAACCTCACTACATTTTAGATGTATCTGTCCAAAGTCAAGAGCCTGCTTTTCAATGGTTGTTGTTGGTTATTGTGTGCTATATTTGTTTCTCGTTTATTAGTTTTAGCTTAAATCAGGCCGACCTCTGATTTACTAAGGCCTGACTTGGAACAGACACACAAAGAAGGTGGCTTGGTTAAACATATTTGCAAGCGTTCAACCATCTTCTAACCTGGGACAGTAGTATTACAGCACTTGTTTATTTTACATTTCATCTTAAGATATCAACATGATGCTTTGAAACATCTTTTTACGAGTAGTTGAAATAATGCGGTCTATCAAAGCGATATAACAAGTACAATAGTAGCAAAGCATCCATAGTAATGTAAACAATCTTCTATTTATAAAGAAATTGTCGGCTATTACCCTTCTCCCTTTACATTTTTAAGCCTACGGAAAGAAACTATTATGAAAAGAACAACAAGCATGTCATATTACGAATGACTGAGGTGGTATTTTCAAACTTTTTGTTGCGTGTAATTATTTAATTTTATGAATGAACATTTAATTCGGTTGTTGCTCTAGTTTATCTCTTTAAAAAGCAGAAAAAAACAGATAAAACGATTTTTATTCAATTGTAACTAGTTTTGTTTTCCTTCGTTAAAAACAAAGGGGTTTTAAGAAAAATAAATTTTAGAAATGCAGGGAGAAAAGTTTCGGATGAATAAGAAATATAATTGTTTTAAACGAAGAACGCCATTATTGGTTTCATCCTTATATCGTATTCTGTTTTTCTGTTGCCTCACTTAATATTGTTACAAGAATAAATAATTGCATTATGTTTTCTTTCATAGTAAGGTTATAGCTATATAAATTGCATTATAATTGCTTGGTTAAACTCTTTCCGTGGACACTAGCACATTAAGCAATCTAATTTACTTAGTTCTATACATCGGACATTGTAATTGTTCAGTAAAAGGTCACGTGGGAGTATTTTAATTACAAGTGTGGCGATATAATACCTGTAATGGAAGACATCATTACTTGACACTTAGGAATGACTTGATAAGACAAGTAAAAAGTGGCATAAACAAATTAAATGACGAGCGTTCTTTTCGTAAACACAATCTAGCGGAAGTCCTTCGAGGGTTTGCACTCAATTTAGCTCCAAAGGAAATATACATTTATATTCAGATTAATAAATTCAAAACGTTTAACGTCGGAGATAAATTCAATGCCGCATTATTGATTTAAAAGATTTAGATAAAAGAGAAATCATGTAGAATCAACCTCACAGTCAAGAAAAAAACAAACCTCTTAATTGTTTTTAAAAATTCGAATGACACAGAAAAAGGGCAAAACATTTTGTCATTGTTTTACACTTAAATATTGTCTCAAGCGTTACACGTTGTAGGAGCTTGTCTCAATAGTACTTTTAAATAAGGACATTAACCACTTTAAAGTTATTCAAGATATAAATTGAAAGTGATGGTATAACTTATGGATTTTGAATGAATGATCTGTCATATAGTAGTCCGAACAAGCCATATTAAGAGTTTTGTGGAGTTTTTTTATGACTCTCATTTTGGAATGGTTGGTCCTGAATGCTCTTCAACTTCATTAGTTGTTTGTATCTGTCGTCAACATTTTAAGCCTAGTATCTTTGATGGATTTTTGTCTACTCTTTTTCCTATATTGGGCTATAAAAAAAAATCTTTTCCTTACGTAAATCCTTAAGAATTATACCGTTATACTTGGAGTAAGTGAAATGATTTTTAAAGCACTAACAACGAACTATTCAATAAAAGGTCTTTCTTTGAAACGCGACGTAAAGGTAAGTTTTACGTTAATCTTCGTTGAGTCGAGGTAAACTTTTATAGGGCTAGATCATTAAGCATGAATACTTCAATAACTCATTTATTATGACATTACTTACATATATGTGTAATAGTTAC
Source organism: Mytilus californianus (assembly GCF_021869535.1). Taxonomy (NCBI): domain Eukaryota; kingdom Metazoa; phylum Mollusca; class Bivalvia; order Mytilida; family Mytilidae; genus Mytilus; species Mytilus californianus. The sequence goes on along the minus strand of NW_026262679.1, from coordinate 19,637,185 downwards.
CATAAAATATTGATAAATTAGCGCGTCTGGCGCAAATACAAAATTTCAATCCTGGTATCTATGTTCATTTAGCATAAATTGCTCAAATTCTGAAGGAGGAAGCGAAATAAATGAACCAAAGGGACCACAAAATGAATTCAAAGAAGTGCATTAGAAATGTTTATCATCGTAGAATCCTCTTTTATTTCATATACCACTTTCTTTTATGCAGATGAGATAAATAAGTGATCATAAATGTTTTGTTTATACAAGAATGTCGTTATCTTAACTCATGAAATGTCCGAACATTAGTATACCACGAAAACTTATCAATTAACAGTACTTTTCTGATAAAATCATAAAAGAAAGCATTTGCAAACTATCAAAAAAGTCGTCCTGCTCTCCGTCTACGGTTAAAAAATGAAAGTTCGTTGAGAGATAATAAATGTGTTCTATCAGACAATGAGCTTGAATATAATCTTCTGATAGCAAATATCATTAGTAAATTGTATTTCACAAAAGGTAAAATATTATAGGTTCGGAAACATTAGTAGCAGATGGAATGAAAAATAACCCACTAGCCGATTTAATCGTATAGAAATAAGTATGATTTATGACAATATCATTAAAGATTATCAACCAATTGGTAATAACAACCGTTGTTACACATGCAAAATTCATGACTCAATTTAACTCCTTCAGACATGCAAGGTACTTGTTCAGTGATACCCAAATACGGAGGCCAATATAGTATTTCAATGGAAGAACATCATAATGAAATTCATATATTTTACGCTGTCTCGGGTGCAATATTTATATCTTTAATCCTCATAAACCTGAAAACAAGTATATGTAAGAGAATGATAATCCCTTTCTTCATGAGTAAGTACGAGCGTTAGCGAGTACTTATCATGAAGTAAGGGATTATCATTCTCTTACAAACTTAGAATATTGTAAAGTGCTCAAGGCTCAAATGATCTATTCAAGAATTAGTTTCAATTGTATGTGCAATGTTTATAATTGATGCATGACTTCCTTTTTGAGCATGTCATTTATGGATTAGTTTTACTGATGTAAGGACTTTCATATCATTTGGGAAATTTTTTTTTTAAAAAACGTTATAGATATTAGGTGACACAACAGTAGAAAGAAAAGGTAGGAATTTGATATGTTTCTTGATTGTGAGTATGAATGTAAATCATGTAATATTTTAGTGAGGAATTATCCTTTTTTTTATTTACAGTTTAAATCAATTAATATGTTTGAGTTACAACTAAATTTTATTTCACAGCCAATATTTTGGTCCGGCTTTTTACATCAAATAATATTTCAGTATTTCAGGGAAATGTTCAAAAAATGTTCAAAAATAATGCCTTTAAAAGTTTTTAATATGTTCAAAATTAAATTTCTGTTTTTTTTTATCGGAATACTGGAAATAAATATTCTTTCCAACCACTGATCAAGTAATTAAAGTTTTGGAAAGCTAAAGATTTAGGTTATTTTTTTATCTGAAAGATTTTTTTTCTTTTTTTGCTTTGCTTTGGTATTGTTTATTTTTTTTTAGTAATTTGAAGTTATTAATATTTTCATAATAAAATTCACGGTACCAATTTTACTGCACCAGTAAACTTCAACTTATTTTGAGATTTTTGTTTGTTTCACAATTGAACTTTTAGTCAGTTTCAATCACTGTGTGATAAATCCTTCCAATCTGATAAATGTGCTTCGGGGCAGTTGTAACTCATTTATAGAAACTCTTTGTTTTGAACTGTAAATAGACCCAAATAATAGAATAATCCCTTACTAAGAACATGATTTACATTCATTCTTCACAATTAAGAGGCATCCAATCCTACAACTTCATTGGTCGAGAGCACTTTGCTATATTCTAACATTTATAACTGTTAAATAAACAATTTCGGCTTTGAACGATGATATGTAATTATTGGACAATTCAAATAACTCTTCTTTGAAAGTAATAAGACGATTATAAAAAAACCTAAAGAATCACCGAGGCAAACACGTTGGGTGATCATTAGTTAATGGTTAGTTGCCCATAAGGCAAGTAAGTTAGGAAATTAATGTATCAGCTGTCGATACATAACAATTCAATTAAGATTAGATTAAAAAAATTCTTTGACGGATCTGGCAACGAACATTGAAAATCAAATTAGCAGACAATAAAAAAACTTTGCTTCAATCATTTTCATCACCTTGGAATAAGATACTTTTTTCAAACAGAAATGACAAACACATCATAGAAAAATCAATAATGTGTGCAACAGAATGTAAACTTTTGGGGATTAAAAACTAACAAATCTTTCAACTAGAATGTATTTTAAACATTCACGAGAAAACAATATGAAGTCGCAAAATTCTATGTATTGTTTATCTCATTTAGTATCAGAATTTAAGACTTTTGTAGAAACACAAGCGTAAGATAAATATAGGGAGACTATAATCGAATGGACATAAAAGACAAAATTGTTTTTGATGACCTTTTTAGAAATAAGCCAAAATATTGTAAGAACCTTTAAGTACATACATTTGGCTGTGATACTTTGAATTTAAGTAAAGACTGCATTACTTTTTAAAAATGGCCCTGGTGTGAAATAAGTTCATGGGAAATTGGCCCTACGCATATCTATTCATTGAAAGATAAAAATGCACTAAAACGTGAAATATCAACGTTGATTGCTACACCAACCAATTAATTCGTCTATGTATGATTACCTTGGCAGATAAAGATATTTCATTTATTATTTTTGCATTGATTCAGAACGTTCTGTGCAAACATCAGAGATATATGACTTTTTTAAATCCACGTATTTTTCTTTCAATTAGGTTGATGATTTAAAAGTCACGGTTAAGCACCGATCAATCATCTTTTGTGTAGAATATGAGTTGATCACGGGAGAAACAAAACTACATGGTTTTAAACAAAATAAAAAAACCCAATTTTTACATATTATGCAGGAGTAAGAACCCCAATGATTGACTGTTGTATAGAAATATGGTAATCCCTAGACTTTTCTCGTCCGACAATAAAACCCTTGCTAAAGTGTTTTGCGTCCGATTGGCTTTTGAGAATAAGGACGTTACTCGATGTAGGGTAAGTGCCACGTTCTCTGTTTTAACTCTCTGAGAGGTCTGAATGTAGCCTGTTGCTATGCTTTTTTCCGCCTCGATCCAAAATTTATTTTTTTATCCAAATTTCCAACCATTCATCGACTTTCCTGGCAGAACTTATATATGGTAGTAATTGTTAATTTGTTTTCGCCCTGAATATGAATTATACATTTGTCACTGGACCATAAGAAAGCTACAATCAATCAATACATCAATGTCTCCCCTATCTACACGAGATGAATGGTCGGTGCTTGAAAGCTACTCGGATATATGGTATACAAGCAAATAAGTAAATCCTCAATTTTGACATACTGATCTCATTTCTTAACAGAACGGTTGTACTGAATATACGTCGATACGACAGTAATTGTTTTTGCTAACCAAGTAATTCTTTCATTTTCATGAATAAATCCTTTGTCCGCAGTAAATATATCTCTGTTAGCTTTGTAAACTAAGGGTGAATTCCCCGTAGATCTTCTTTATGTCTTATTTCACAGAGGTTTTATGACGATAGTGACAGTTTATTATTGCTTACTGCTATCAAATACAGTCCAATTTTCACATTAAAGAACTTTATTGATTTACCTTTCTATACGGAGAAAAAATACCGAAATTTTCATCAAAATGCTATGATATATCCATAATATTTATAGAAACTTTCCCAAAAAAGATTGATTAGTGTGTATAGTACTACATGGCAGATCTGGGTATTATTGTTACTAATTCTTAGTAATACTATATTTATAATTTTATGTTGATAAACAACGTGTTATTTGCTAGTTCCCAACTTCTCATTGTTTTTAACATTTAATTTAGAAGAAAAACCTTTCCCGTTCTTTGATTTTACTATAATGACGAAATGGAACAGGACTTACAAGACTGCTTACTTCATCCTAAACGATTACTTTATCACATTACAGACTGATAGAAATTAAATACGAATAAAGGACGTGAGTACTTAACCATAATGTGTTGTTAACGTGTAACGAATCGCACTTAACGGGTGAACTTCGGAAATAACTCACCTTTAAATGACCCTTTCTATAGAGTGAACATATTAATGAGACGTCTCAGATTACGATGAACTTAATATGTCATTTCTAAAACAATCTTTAACATCAGATACAGATATCATAAATTGGTCAACAATTTAACCAAAGTTTCCAACAAATATGGAAATGTTTAGTTAAAGTTCTACTTTGCATTTGTTTTTATATTACACTGATATTTATTGTCTACATGGTAGTTTTTAATATACTACATCTCTGGCAATGCTTTACAAATTACATATAACATTATCGATGTCTCCAAATGTAGTGTAAAACGCTCTTGTTGCATAAAGTTTCATATATATCTCATTTGTGATTTATCTTAGCTTAACATATGAACTGATTGAATAAATTGATCATATCTATAGCAATCTGTACTTGATACAGGCAATTGAAACATGTACATTGATATACCTTTATAGTACAATACATTTTAGGGTGGGTACTATTCTCATTAAATATACTAAAATCAACCATATCCGTATTTCAAAGTAACATATTTCATGTTTTTTCTCTCGATATATTTTTAAAAAGCTAGTTTTATTGTTGAAATAACTGAAAAAGCCAAAGACGTTATATGTTACATTGAGTATCGAGATTTAACACCAATATTATATGACACATTCATTTAAGGGTATGACATTAAATACCAATATAAAACAATTTAAGGTCGAATAGGGTCTGGTAACCTTCAGAAAAAATATATTTCGTAATGCGTACTGTTAGTAATGAACTTTCGTTTGCGTTGTTTTAATCAATTTATATTGAAAAAATATTGGGGAAAAAGATACAATCTAATTAATAGATATAGGAAAACGAAAAAGAAGGATTTATCGTGAGGGTTAGCAGTTTGAGAAGATTATAGAACATCTCCTAACACGATTGAAGCGTATCTTGATTGATGGTCAGCATCCTTACTATACTTAATTTAGACATACATTTCATCAATAGATTTTCTAAGGATTACATGGTCATGTCAAGATTCACATGTTCCAATGTAAACAAGTATAATCTACTTATCTTACTGGGCATATATGAAAGGCTTTGTCCTTTCATAATATCGATAGGCTTACATGTTTTACCATGTTGCAGCTTGAATTCATTTCTGCAAACTGAAAAATTTGTGAGAATTTTTTAGCCCATTGCTTGTGAAGGGTTGTTAGTTTGAAACTGGTGCAGTGTGATAAAACAAAACATCATTTTTGAGTCTTTGCATTCTGTACATATAGGTGTAATTTTGAATTCCTAGTCATACAGAGTGAAAATTTTGTAAAAATATTGAAAACGAAAACATAATATTAAAGAAGCATAATCCTATAATTTGTGTGGAATATAAAGTGATTTTGCAATAAAAACCTTTTCCTTTCATATCAGTACTTCCGTTATTATAATATAGAAAACAAATTCAACTTACTCGACTAATACACAAACTATTTTGGTTAGAACAAAGCAATGATGATTCATTACTAAATAAAACAATACTGATAATAACATGTCATTATCATAATGATTGAAGTTTTAATTGAAGTTAACATTGTTCTGATAACATGAAAGAGACAGACAATCACAGGAAAAGATTGGTAATAATAATTTTATAACACGCCACTTGTTTCATACCAATAACCTTTCAAAGCAAAAAGCTGAATCAAATACCAGTTGATAAGTTTAAAAAGATTAATTCAAACTGCGACTCCGTAAAACGTTCTAGAATTTGTACTGTGTAAAGACAACGCATTTAATATATGCATTGTAAAATTTCTGTTTTTTTTAAGGGATTAATGATTTAAAAAAAATGTGGTACTGTTTAAAAGAGGAAACCATTTGCTGATAATTTTGTTGAATGGAAAATTAAAATAAACAAAAATACCGAACTTCAAGAAAAATTCAAAACGGAAAGTATTTTATCAAATGGCAAACTCAAAAGCTTAAACACATCAAACGAGGGAAAACAACTGTCGTATTCCTGAATGAATGAATGAATGAATAAATATATTATCTTTCTTGTTAGTCGCTTCTAAACTTTTTTGCGGTTTTTCATAAAACTTCTTGATCGGATACTTTCTCACGAATATCAAAAGTGTATAAAACATGTTATGAATAAATAGAAACAAGTTTCTAAAATATCTAAAACTATTTTAAACAATAAGGCCAATAGTCATTACAACTGACAGTTTGATTAAATGCAAAACGGAAAAGAAGTGTCAAATTATGAAATATACTTCAATCGTATTGACAAGGAGTTTTATAGTTACTTAAATCAACACTCTTTGAAACATTCCCAGCAGTCTTCAGTAAAATATCGATATGCCAATTCAACTAGGATTGATTCTTGCATAAATTGTATTTTACAAGGAAGTAACCGTTTAAAATTGAATACATTGGTTTAATTATAAATGCCATTAACAGCGATTGTAAAACGAACATGGATGTAACCTGCAGGACTAATTTCTGACATTTAAACGGTAAGAAGCATTAGTTTGTATTCCTGTTTGGTATTAGTCAGATACGACCATTAAGTTTAATGCTATTATCTATCATTTTTAAAAGATATAATGTTAATATTGAGAAAGGATAAGGGCCTGAAACCGTATATAAAACTATATTGTGTGTTGATGTTGTTACATTCCATAGAGACATATAATTTTGCAATGTCATTTTAGACAGATAAACGAATCTGATTTTTATGAACTCAGTCTAGATGGCTTAAGATTTTATTTTATAAACTTTTTTGTACAGCTTACTAGTTTCGTTGAGCATTATGTTGTCTGTTGTATGCGCTTTTGTCTGTTTATTTCTTCCAGATATGTTTTTGAAAAAATATATTTTTTGAAAACTCATTAAAGTAAATTATTCACAAAAACGCTCAAAAAATAAATATTTTTAATATATATTAATGCAGAAATGAATACAAATAAACAAACAAGCAAGATACAATAGAATATTGATAATAATAAAAGCTTCCTGTGTAAAATAAAAGAGAATTCCAGAGCATGATTCCTTTAGCTGTTCAGAACAATAAACACATACTATAGATGATTTCTACAACTATTTATAGCAACATAACACAATAAGAAAAAAGTTCTAAAACTTCATACATGAATAAACACAAGACATTTTGTACGGCTTCTTGCAGAAATATAAAAAAAAATGTTTGCTTTAAGTAGCGTTAAAAACTTTTGAACCATATTAATTGTTTAAATAAGCATAAGAAATATCTTTTTCGTGTTTATTGTTGTAAATAGCTCCAGACTGTTTGATCTGCCTTCAGAATATCTTTTACTGTGTTTCTTCGTTTTTTATTGTAGTAAAGAACAAACAACAGTAACAAAACACTATACGACAAATAAAAGTCAACAAAATAGTACGAGACAAACAACAATAACAAACTACTATACGACAAACAGATGTCTACAAAACACTACGGGACAAACAACAATAACAAAACTCAACACGACACGACAAACAAAAATCTACAAAACACTTCACGACAAACAACAGTTAAAAAGCACGTGTCGTACATAAAAAAAAACAAAGAAAACGCCAATGAACAATTACATTTTATTTACAAAAGAAGATTTGGTATTTGCCAATGAGAGAACTTATCACAACGGACTGAGAAACGTCGAAGTTAGCAACTATAGATTATTGTACGACCTTCAACAATGAGTAAAACCAATACCGCATAGTAAGTTATTAAAGTCCCCGACATGACAATTTTACAACAATTCAAACGAAAAAACAACGACCTTATCTATGTAAAAACAATAAACGAAAGAGAACTAAGACATACAGCAAAAAACGACAACCAATAAATTACAAAAACAAAACATGGTGAGGGTTAACCTGTTTGCGGGCGCTAAACTCTCCTCTTCCTGGACAGACGTGTTACAGCGCAGCATTGGACCAAATTATAGAAATCAGTTGAAAAAGACTTTATCATCAGATCGACACAAAGCACACAAAACAAATCTATATCATTGAAAATCAAATCAATCAGGTGACAACTATATTGTAATAGTAAATACTTAGTATGGACATTCTTAAACTTGTAAAGAAAAGTTATACAGCTATCCTTGAACATAATAAAACATTCATGTGTCTATAACCCTGGAAAAGAAAGGAAATTACTTCCAATAAAGCCTTTGTTGTTCATTAAAATTCACCGTGAGGTAGATTAGCCTGGAAACGTTCGACCCTACTAGACCAATTACATTCTCAAAGGAATCTGTTTTCGTTCATCAGCCGACACATTTTCCCTATAATTGCTTCATTAAGTGTTATAATGTTTAATTTTTGCCAGTTTTCTTTTAATTTTGAATTCATTTATTCTTGAGTACCACAAAGGATCGATAATGCTTCTATGTTATAACAAATTGTCTAAGATGGAAATGTCAGATATATGGTACAGTTCGTTTTTGTGCTATGAATTTTGTTTTCCTGTCAATATTGTTACGAACGGAACGATGACATATTATTTGCCGACCTAATCTAACCATTACCACTGTATTGCCCGCGGAATATATTCTCAAGTTTTGTACCATTGCACTGCATCTTCATAAAAAAAAGTATAACATAAATACCGAACTCAAAGGTCATTTCAAAAAGTGTAAAAAAAATGTAAACCAGGAACGTTCCATTATTATAACGAATAAATCAAGCACATAGACAATGAAGCAATAACATGAACTCAGTCTCAAGGAGTTGAGAAATCCAGGTGCAAATGGACAATGATTGAATCGCATGAACTCAGTTTCCGGAAGTCTGAAAGTCAATGTACAAATAGACAAAGATGGAATCATATGAATTCAGTTTCCGGAAGTCGAAAAGTCCAGGTACAAATAGACATAGATGGAATCCCATGAACTCAAGTCTTTGGGAGTCAGGTAGTTCAGTTACAAATATTCAAAGAAGCAATTACTTGAACTCGATCCTAGGAAATTGGGAATTTCAATTGCAAGGAGACGAAGACAGAATCAATTGATCTCAGTCTCCGATGGTCCGGAAAACCGGGTACAAATAGACAAAGCTGTAATCACATGCACTCAGTATCTGGAGAAATGTTTATGCTTCCCTAAAAACACTGTTAGGACAAAATAATAACCGGTTCGCGTGCCCTTCTGTTTGTCACTTCGATACAAGAAAGATTCTGGATGATAACTTAAGTTTTCTATGAGAAGGACCTTAAAGCTTTGCATTAGTACTAGCTATTGTATTCAAATAGATATTTAGACATAATCTTAAATATTAAACGAGAACCATTCCGTTATTTATGCACCGTATCAAACATATAGACAAGGAAGGAATTACATAAACTCAGTCTCAGGAAATCGGAAAATTCATGTACAAATTAACAAAAAGAAATTACTTTAATTCAGTCTCAAGAAAAAGAGGAGTACGCAGTGGTAATAAGAAGAAGAATATAGAATTATTACTTCAAATTTTCAAAGTGGCCAGGACTTAGTTGATTAATACAGTATTTTATTTATCAACTTATTCGAAGCATCGTATTTTCGTAGTAATGCCATGCTATCATGAAAAAGAAGCAAAGATACCATCGGGAAAATCACAAACCATAGCTTAAAAAAATCCAGACAAAAACAAAGAAAAGAAAAGACAAACAACAGTCTTTAAAACATAGCACAAAAAACTACAAACCAACATTACCAAGTAATGTGCCAAGTCAGATATATGACACTTATTTTCCATTCGTTCAATGTGTTTGAGCTTTTTATTTTGCCATTTGATAAGGGATTTTCCGTTTTGAATTTTCCTTAGAATTTTAGTATCTTTGTTATTTCACGTTTTACTACCTAATGTGTTCTTTTCCAAATGAAGCCACTTGCCGCTTTATGTGAATTTGAAATTGTCCAACAGGTAATGGTTAGCCTGTCAAATTCGATTGTTTAATTTCCAATGTTTGCCTGTTAAAAACAGGACCGACACTCCAATGTGTGCCTTGCCATTGGCTGTACGCATACTTCATAATTAAGTAATTCTGCTTAGTCCTCACGTACAAGTTATGTTGCTTATGGTTTACGTGTGTCCTCTTGATTAAGTTTTTTAGTATCATTTAAAACTATTTTACCTTATCTTTGACCTCTTATTATACTGTGTACAATATCTGTCAAAGCAAATCCGTACGAAGACCAGTAGGCGTCATTATACGAATTTCACATGGAACAATATCGTCTGACTCCTGTGTTATAAATATAATACAATAAAATACATTTATGTCTTACATTTTACTTACCAAATTTATAACAATCGAAGCATGTGAATTAATCTTTATGACTAAACGTACTTGTTTAATGACATTTTTTTAATTCTCTTTCTTCATTTTGTATAGCATTACTGTTTTGAATATGGGATATGCAGGTTAAAATAGTGTCACGTCTGCACTAACGACCAAAAGGAAGGGAAGAAATCATAAAACGTATTTATTTGATTGTTTTCGTCGCTTTTTTACTTCTCGGAGAACATTTCTATGATGATTGCCTCTGGTATAGAAAAAGTATTTGGCAAATTGTATTTTATAGACGGGTGAATTACGACAATATTAAGGAAATTATTAATGGATTCTTTTATATGTAGTTCCCTTTGGAATAAATCTGATTCAATGCAATATTTCCAATTCATTCTCGGAAATACTTATTTTGTTCAATAGAAAGCATGACTTTATTTACCGGTCAATCCAGTCTTTTTTTTAAGAAAGAAGGCTTTACAAATCTAGCATTTTGAAGAACTCATCCACGATATTAAATGACAAATTATATGCTGATATAGAAGAAATGTGCATGGGATTTTGTATTATTGTTTTTATGCAAAAGTATGTGATTTGTTCAATTATATTAAATCGTTAAATAAGACATACTGTTTAATGTTTACTTCAAGGTCACTTTTACAGTTGATAAACACACACTATCCCCGTTGGCCTATTGGTATTATTTTTCTTCAACTACACATACATACAGATTTAAACAAAATAAGTTTAATGAGACATTTCAAGAAGCATCTCAATGGCACAAAAAAGCAAATGGCATCATCTCAATGGCACAAAAAACAAAACTGCACCTCAAGAGCACAAAAAATAAGACAACATCTTAATGGTATCTTTTCTATGTAGAAACAGAAAACGTTACCCTGATCTTGTGGTGTATATTGCATATGAAAAAAAGTGAGTGTTGAATATTTATAGGTAAGACAACAACCGAATGGGAAAAATATCAAAAAAGACTTCTGAAAGGCAAGAAATAGCCTACAATAATAGATTTTTAATTTGGTGTATCATACAGGTATGTCGTTTTCATTCTTGAGAGGACTACCCATTATTCTTTCAGAATAATAATTTATCAGATTGTCAGGCAGTCCGTTCAAATTAATTGCCCTATTCATGAATTATTACCTGTCAAGTTATCTAACATATGCCTTAGGTGTGCCCAGTGTTTGACTGTATTTGTACATTGCTTTTTTATTTCAAACTGATATTGTTGAATTTATAGTATTTGTAACATAAGATTCATTTATGCATTATAGTCTGTGATTTGACGGGAAGATATCACATCCACGTTCATCCGCAATTCACATGTATATCCTAGTTGACATTAAGCAGTGCTAGTGTCGTCTTTAATACTGGTTTCTTTGATGAGTTTTTGAGGTTTTTTTTATGAACTTGACGTGAGGTGCGAGTTTTTTCTCCTTATTGAAGGCCTGCAAGTAAGCTTTAATAAAAATATTAGATTTAACAGTGCTGTTTCATTGCTTTTGACTTTTTAAATGCATGTCGGGATTTTTTTGTCATGAATTTATACACATTGTCTCTTCTTTTCGACTCTAAAGATACAACATATACAAACAAACTTTATTCAGTCTTGAACAACAAGGAACAATATATTTAATATGTCAAATCGCCTAAGAAAATTTGTGAATCAATTAAATAGAGTTACATGTCTATAGCTTAAGACTGTTTGTTGTCCACTATATGTTATTTAGTTATTTTAGCTAAGTTGCTGTCTAATTTATCTCCTTTTTATCATATCAAAATCTTAATTTGCTATTATGAGACAGTCTAACACTTTAATACTGAGCAGATATTATGCAGAGTAGATTTCACACAAAAAATCATACAAAAAGCAGTGAAGAAACCCACGATCATGTGCAATGCCGATAGCAAATTTGTATTGAAAAAATTGCAGAGACATTTAAATCTTATTCTAACAATACATGATTACATAAATGTTTATCCGGAAAAAGAAACAAGAAATGATATATTTACTTTGAGTAAAATAATCAACTCGGTAATCTGATTCATCACATTCTAAATGTTTTTACAATGGGCGTCATATGTTTTTGTAAACATACGCTGTTATCAGGACGTTTACATCACGTTTTAAAACAATAACAAACTTGTCCGAAGGCGATGTCTACGTCGGTTGTTTTCTTATTGTTTTTGCTATTGGGTCTATCTTGTCGCTAAAATGATCAAAAGAAAATACATTATATAATTAGGTGACTGATGAAAACATATTTCTATATGTTGAAGTCCATTAGCAAATCATTTTCAGTTTAACCCTAACGTGACAGTCTACAGAAAATAAAATGTCCGAGCATAATGATACAGTTTTTTTATCAATACAATGTTTTCTTTCATATATATTTAAGTTATGGACACATATCGCAAAATAATCATTGAAGCTTAAATTTTGATTGTGAAAGTCTCAAATGCAAAATTACATCTTTCCTTTGTTTTTGTTGTAGTTTCTGTTATTCTGTTGTTTTCCTCTTAAAGTTGATGTGTTTCCCTCGGTTATGGTTTGTAACCCTGATTTGTTTTCGCTTAATCGATTTATGACTATTGAACAGTGTTATACTGCTGTTGCCTTTATTTTTCCCCTTTTATTAAAAGAAAGATACCAAGAAGTCAATTCTTAAAGGATGGACTAAATAGGTAGAAAAGTGCAGAAAATGTGTCGAATTGTTTTCAAACCTGATATTGCAACTCCCTCTGTACAGGTGACTATGGAGTTTCGCTGTTGTTTTTATACTTTGAAATTTTAACAATTTTAACAATAAACCTATTATTATTTTAGTTTTCCTAATTCTGCTTGAACACATACAATCATCTGAGACACATAAAAGCCATATGCTTGGACATGTGATCTATCGGAAATCTGTTGTTTCAAACATTTCGCAATAAGGAACGAAATAATAACAACGGTTTGTATCCAATTAGCTGTTTTAAGAATGAATACGAAACTAGTTGAATTTTAACCTGCAGGAATCTTTTATAAAATGACAAACTGTCAATACGCCAATAATAAAAGAAAATGAACCAGAGAAATAAAACCAATCCTGAAGCAATGTATTTTTAATGAGAAATGCAATATTCATACGAATGATACAGTTGCAAACAACTGGGGAAACGAATGCAAGCCTCATTTACCTAATTAGTTTGAAGAAAATTATTTGAAAATAATTTGTTCAGGCACAAATAAATAATATCGGTTATATGTATCTTGGAATGTGAAGTATAAAATCCTTTTGGATATTTATTTGTCTTTAAATTATGACAACAAAAATAATAAATAAAACGAATAAGATTGCAATTCAATCAGAGTATTTTTTTCAGTTTGAAAAACATTAAGAGCAGTTATTGAAGTCAAGTTTGGTAATATTTGTATTGTAGTTTCAGCATAGATGTATTAAAAAATTTCGTACGTTTCCAATGCTATTTCCTAGAACAGTCAGTACATGTCAACCAAAGCTTTTTTAACTGTTTATTTTCTGTATATGACAAAAAAGAAATGATTTTATAAAATAATATAATCTTTTTATGTACTATATTATGTCTTTTTAAGAATTCATATCTCATATCTATTTTATTTTTGCATATATTTGAATTGAAAAGCAAATCATTGTCATAGTTATATGTAACATGGTTTATCAGGAAATTAGATATTCTGTTTAATTTGAAAAATATTAACAGTTTGTATATCTTAAAAGTTGACAACAAACTTACTATATTATGGAAGTTATTCATTATTAATCATTGATATGTTTAAGGTTTAGACTTGTATAAAACTGATATTTACTAATCCGATGCCATATCAGCGAATATGATTCGTTAAAAGACTTTGATATCAATTACACTTTGGGTTAGTGACTAGTGGAGTAGGAACCCGGCTTTGTTGAGATTCATGTAGTCTTCCAACACTGCCACTGTAGAAGCCGGAGTCGGACCCCAGCACCTTTGGTACTGTAAGTAACCGCTCTACTAATTGATATTATGGAGGACTCAACGTGAGCATCTAATAGAGGGCGTTTATATATCTTTCAGGTCAAAGCACCGAAACAACGATAAAAATCAAATATCTTACTAAAATGATAACATTTAAGAGTAAGTTTATTCGAAAGTACACTTTTTTTAAAACCTAAACATAATTAACGAGCATAACAAAAATCATCACCATAAAAAATTAGGTTGTGATACTGCAAATTATTGCGCGCGCTTTTTATTACAATTGTTTGACAATCGATAAAAATGCGAATTTATTATTGCCATTTCTGGAAATGATGAATTAGAATAATGCTATCAGCTTTTACAATGCAAGTATATCGTCGCAATTTATGCAATAATAAAAACATCGTAAACAATTCTGAATTTACAATTTACCATTTGTTATAAAAGGTACAAACAAAATTATGGAAATGTTTTTACCCTTTTGGAGTTCATGCAATTCCTTCAGTTTTCGTTATTTGACTTTGATTTTGGATCAACTTAACGGATTTATGAGATTTCAACATCGATAAACTGCTGTTGACTCTAATTTAAGTTAACTGTGGTAACGAAATGCCTGACTTAATAATTATTCAGTTATACACAGGTCACTTTCAGTGAAATCTAACGCGTCACTATAGAAACGAGTACAACGAATATTTGGAAATATTCATACTGTTAGAACTCCTTGAGACAAAGTTGACCTTAGATGTATTTAGCTGTTTTAGGTCAATTTTTCTCGTGTTTATATCTTATGCATCCTCGGCTTTTAAATGTTTGGTTCTTAGCGTTCCTGATTAAGGAAAATCAAGAAAAGCGCTTAAAACGCACGAAATGATTAAAATATTATTTTCATTGGCGCTTTGGTCGAGACCAAAACGGAGTTTTTATATTGTGCTGTTACACCACTGTTCCAGGTTCAGGATAGTTGAGCTCTCTCAAACTCTGCAATATTTTGAATCTGCATTCCCCAATTCAAGAGCTTGTAATTCAGTGGTTCTCGTTGGTCGTTGTCTATCATACATGTATTTGTCTTTCGTTTAGTGTTTTGAACACTCATTTTAATATTTTACAATTTGGCATGTCGGAGCCTTTTATAACTTATTATACGGTATGGCGTCTGCTCATTGTGGATGGAAGCACGGTGACTTTTAGTTGCTTACATCTGGATGATTGTCATGTGGTCTCTGGTGGATAATTGTCTCATTAGAAATCGTACAGCATCTTTATTTTAAATACATAAATGTCTAAATAGATCTGCGCAGAAAAAAACATCAAAATGTTATTGCTAGATTACTATTAATTACATAACTGTAATGGAAAATCTGCAGACATACGTAAGGAAAACACATGATGTTTTCCTACACAAGATCCATTTCAAATCCTGATATTGGTCTGTGCAGAAAAAACCATTAGAATGTTATTTCTAGATTAATTACATAATAGTGATGGGAAATCTGCAGACATACGTGAGGACAGTACATGATTTTTTCCCTTGCCTGCACAAGATCCGTTTCTAACCCTTATTACAAAAAAACTTATAAATCAGCTTTCTGTTAGTAATACTAAATAGAACAGTGGGATGTTATTGTCGCATAACGTGACTTAGGTATAAACAACTACATTAAGTAAAGAAATAGAACAATGCGAAAACTTCATGTAAAAAACTACAAATGTAATCATGGTAATTGAATGAAGAAAACGAGAATATATTTGACATATCAACTGGTTGAACAATATTTGAATATCAGATAATAACTGTTTGAATATCGTGGCTTTGAAATGAAATTCGTTGATCTCATCCTAAAATGTATTTAACAGTCTTTTGAACTTTAATCAGTTTCAAATATAGAAAGAAATGGACAAGGAATTTTTCAAAGCAGATGCCTAAATTACTAGCGAAACTAGTGAATGCATTTCAAAGCCTTTCGCTCTACACCCTTATAATTGCAAATTGATCTGTTCTTCCGTAGATGAACAATGGCGAGAGTAAACTTAGACAAATCTTAAAAAAATGTTATTGAAATGAATAAACTCATCATAGATACCAGGCTTATAATTTTAAACTCCAGACACGCGTTTCGTCTACAAAGACTCATCAGTGATGAAAACTTAAAAAGGACGAAACGTTATTCTCAATATTCATTGATTACATACTTTTATTTTGTATTTGGTCCTTAATTGCTATAAAAAAAGAGAAAGATCGAATTTTTAAAACATCTCAGTCTTCGCATCAGTAAATATTCATGGAGATTGAACTTCGAGCATTGAATTGTAAAATATTATTAGTAAGCAATATAACACATAATAAACAATCACAGCAGTATTCAATCAAATTTTTCAAAATTATGACATGTAGTCTTAAGTTGAACAGCCAGAATGTCATCACTGTAGATTACAGACAATGAATGTAATTATCTTACAGAAAAAATATTAATTAGTTTATGTGTTCAGCTTAATTTTATTGACATTTAATTTTACACAGTTGCGTTCATTTGATAGAAAAAACAAAAAACGAAACTGTTTTTAATCATTGAAACATTTCTTATTGTAAATAGGATTTCATTCTTAATTCCATATTATATTTTTATATGTAAGATGATAGTTCTACATTTTACACAAATTGTATCATTCGTTATTTAAGCTCTATAGATATGTATGTATGTCTGGTATTCTATGTTATAATACATAGTTGATATTTCGAATGCAAAAATTCCATAATAAATTTGTTCTGTTTATAGATTCAAAATGAATGTGAACAAAAAGGGAAATGAAAAAGTAATCCATTTAATACAATATGAATAAGTATATGGTGAGAAATAAATTAAAGACAAACTCAATCATAGATTAGGAAAAAACATTTATACAGTACCATGTACCCGCAGTTGAACATGAAGCCTGTAAATGTTAATTTCATGTATGTGTTCGTCCTGTTAAAATTCATGTAAAAAGACTGTTGTGTTGATGCTTACGTCTTTCAGTCAACAGCGTTAATGCCGAGTCAATTTCGAAGTTAAAGATCGTTAAATGCAAAAAGTCCAAAAAAACAATACAATATCAGGCTTATTCCACCAATAAAAGTGTATCCGTGGGTAGAATCACATTACTGTTTAGAATGATTTAAACATTTTGATGGAAATAAATGTACAGAAAATGATCGCATCAATGATTTACATGTCAGCTAATATTTAAATAAAGTCAATTTCCAAGTTCTATCCATTTATATAAGTTTAGTGGTGAATGAACTGCTATGTCTTCATGTGCAACGACAAAGATATTATTTTAAGATGTTAGTAATATATCAATATGACATATCCACGATATTTGTTCAAAAGCTTCGACTTATCACACATTTATATTATAAGACAACATCGTAAGACTGACATCTTATAATTACAAGGAATTGTTTTATCAATTACAAAATTGCTTTCATCAGGAAGCATTGGGTAAGGTTAAGATTGTAAATTTAAATTAACGCATCTTAAATATCTGACTTCGTAAACTTTCAATATATATTGTTATTTTTTCTACGCGAGTTTTCTCCTAAGATTTGATGAAAAATTGCTTTCATTGATTAGTTTAGATGGAAGCTTATTTACATCACAACTTACAAGGTCTGTTTACAGATGACTGATGCTTTGGAGAAGTACAAAATTTGTTTTATTCTTTACTTTGAAAAGCGAGTAAATTATGAACGTAACTCATCAGGAGTAGTATATCTTGGCAAAACGTTGGTTGATTAAAACAACACAAATCATACTAATCGAATCTTCAATAGAAAAATGAATAAAAGAATATCTTCCCCTTCCTAGCAGATCGGTATTGATTTGTCTGTTAGGTGGTCTGAAATTACGAATTCATTTGTTCACCGAAACTGAATGTTTGCGATCTATTAATATTTTATCTTGCAGACATTCCTTTGTTGAACTTGTGTTGTTTGGTTTCTGTCTCATTGACAATAACGTTTTAGAAATTTTCTGCTGAATTTGTTTTAATGATTCGGCTATATCAATACAAATACAATAGAAATGGTAAAGTGCTTTGATTGAAATATTACATGATATTACTTGAGTTCGTTAAACCTTTTTCAATCGAAATAACACATACAATTAATAGAAATCGTATAGACTTATAATCTTAGAATTCTAATTGAACTAAAATACATAAAATATTTTTTATAAAAGGAAGAATTATAATCTCGCGGTATCTCATTATATTTAGCCTTTAGTATGTCATTCAAATGTAAGTTTTTATGGTTGTCGAATAATAATTATGAAAACATCAAACAGAAATCATAAAGGTATATATTGCCAACTTAATATAATACAAGAAGTAATTCGTCAGGGATTTCGGGTATTTGAATGGGATTATCACACATTTTTCAGTAGATCTCAAGAAGCTTATCATTTATTGAATCCATCCTCTCCTAGAATTTCACTGCATGCATTAACATGATATTTTCTGTATGATCGAATACATAAGTAATATCTTTATATCAAAATATATTTGACTTTGAGAATATATGTACTTTTGTAAGCTAATGTTCTTAACAGAAATCCGAAACACAAATAAATAACAATGCATCTAAATCAAAGAGTCTGAGCTAAAATTATTTTAAAATGGTGACTTATCTATAAACACTTATAATAGTGGTGAATAAAAGGCAATTACTTTTATAAGCAAAGCTTGGAATGAAAAGTGCTATTTATCCCCAATTAGGAGACCCAACCCGAATCCTTGAAATTTTTCAAAAAAGGTACTTAATTTACTGTACGAGACAAAAAGAAAAGCAAGACATGGTGAATGTAAAATATATTAGAGCTGTCGAAACGTTTTTTAACATAAGAAATACTTTTTGAGTAATACTCATTTTGAGTAATACTCTTTTTTGTGTTAAATTCTATAACTAAACTAACTGACAACTAAAAAAAGCACATCAAGTTACTCTTTAAATCAACTACAAAAAAAATATACATTAAATGAACTTTTATTGTAGTCCAACATTCCTGTCATCTACAAAAACTAACATATATATATATATAAACCTGAAATGTAGACTTAACCTATGGTAATTTCTACTCAAAATCAAACAAATAGAATACAAAATAAACAGTTAAAGCAAGCTGTATTGACCTTTACAAATAGCTTAACATAATGAAAAATAGATGAAAAATACACATACACCAAAATGCGTTGTCTTTTTTAATTTACATGTATAGTTCTAGTAAACAGAAAGCTAAAAAAAAATATGTCGATCTAATACGGGAAAAACAAAACATAAATTCATTCAACAAATTTAATAAGCTAAAACGAAAAAAATTCAGATTGCAGAGCAGGCAATATTGACCTATGCAATAGTTAAACTTTGATTCTCCATTAAAGTTACAAAGCTATCCTCTGATAACTTTTACAACTAAATTAATACATACTATAAAGTAAAGCAAGTCATGTGGACTCTATCTGTGAGTATGTTATATCTTTTACTAATAAGTGTGAAACTAATAAAGTTATTAAAAGTCCTATATAATGTGGACATTTTCCAAAATCAAAGCTATTGTTAACGCCTTATCCTGCAGAAAACCTCAAGATTTTGTAAAGTTGTTTTAACAAAATATTTGTCTGTTGGGTCATAAAAAAACTTAGATGTGTCTATGAAACTGATTACTGATATGTTTGATACAATGGTAGATGGGTGCTGCTTTTAAAAAATCAACTGAGAACTATAATTAAATTACATGATGGAATTAATTGAACTTCGCAAAAAATCTTAAGGAAACTTTTTAATACACATTTAACATTCAATTATATAACGACACCGTAGCGTCTTGTAATGATGCCCTAATAAGCCGATTAGTGAAAAATGCAAACATTGCGATGAAATGGCCACAGGAGAAGAATATAGCAAAGGAGCAATCCATTGTTCTTCCTGAAAAGAAAAATGAAACAACAAGTCACCAGTTACTTTCGACTTCCAAAGAATATGTTAAGGTTGGAAAATAAGTGTTGTATTGTAATGCTGCTAGCATTTACCTTCATATCAATTTCAATACATTCTTCTCACGAGAAGATGTTTATAGATAATTTATCAACAGCTGAACTGTCCGTTACAAACAGTATTTCATGATTAGCAAATAAAGGACCCAAACTATCAATAGCTAATTTAACCTGAAAACCATCTGTTGCTAAAACATCTGCAAAACCGTCATGTGTTTATGTAGCATCTGAAAAAAAATATAAAAACATTACATAAAATTCTTTCTTAGAATTAAAAGATAACAATGATTAATAATTGTCATCTTTACATACTGACATGGCGACGACATTACCTTGCAAGTGGAACATATAAAGTGTTAATCTGAATCCTTTCATTTACAAATGTCGACTTCATGTACAAGCAAAACGTATTTCCTTTTGCAAAACTATTTAAATAACTTTTGTGATTGATGTCTTTCCTTTAAGCTGGGGAAGCAAATAGTTATATTCTAATAACTATATAGAAAATTACAATAAAAAATATCTTTAAACTTTTTGAATATGAAACTCGAATATTCAATATATTTTTCCATAGAGTATCGCTAATGAGCTTGGCATACAGATATATCATGTATAGACATTTTTTCTCCTTTTCCCGTAGATCGATGTGATAAAGACAATATTTTTTCGACTTATGAGTTTGAATATCCCTTTGGTATCTTTCTCTTCTCTTTTAGCAAACGAGTTAGAAAATATATTCACCGTAAGAAGAAGAAAAAGATCATCACCGTTCAAAAAAAAAAAAAAGAAAACTATCAATACGGAAAGACAAATCTTCTCGTTTGTTGTAAAAATTAAAAAGTAAAGTAACAAAAATACCGAACTGCAATGACAATTCAGAACAGGAAGTCCCTTATCAAATGGCAAAACCAAAAGTTCAAACCTATATAAAAACGAACGGAAAAAAACTGTCATATTTCTGACTTGGTACAGACATTTTCCTTGTAAAACTGAAATATCCCAATTTACAAAAGGACAATAATTGCTGTCAATTTTATATCTATTCAAAATGAGTTCTCTTGGGTAAGCTTTCGCAGTAGAAGTGGATAATTCTTGATTATTCGAAGCTATTAAATGGAATTAAGAAGGATCTGAACGGAGTTTGGCTAAAAACTGTGACTCATAACATTACTGGAAAACATCTTTTAATGAAGGGACGCAAATGGTATTCATAGGAATAACTACAACCTATCGATAAACATAATTGTCGATGGAGAAAATTTGGCTTTCATTATCTCATCACAGTTCTACTAGTATTTTTACTTTTTGAATTACAGTAGACTATTTGCAATCAGATTTTTCAAAAGACTATTTGAATAAATATGAAAACTTCTCTTTGTTGAATTAGGATAACAGTAGTTTACAAATGTTCTAATCCCATAATTTGATTAAGAAGACAAATCAAGTAGGCAACAGACAAAAACTGATGGAATCGCATGAACTCCAAATGGAGCGAGATCGGGTGTGTCGACAAGGTATATCGCTTACTATACATGCATTACCCGCCATGCAAATCAAAACTTAGTCAAAATGTCACAATTGGGAATAGGACTGTATCAGTAAAACTACAGATTAGACAACTATTCTGGTATCTAAAGATCTATTACTGCGAAAACATGTGAATTGAGGCACATACATATCGTATCGGTCGATCAATTCTTGATATATCTTTTAGAAGTGTAGCGTATAGAATCAAAAAGCCATGACTGTCAATCGAATTGAATGGACCATCAAAGGCAAGTAATTATCTAAACATCCAAACAGTTTTATATACTCGGGAAAAAGATGATCTGATTATTGTCATATGCTTTATTTCAAACATTAATGATAAGTGCTTTAATTACAGTATGAGAATAGTTAAAATGACTTCAAAATTAGTTATAGTTCACTTACCAGAAGTCGAAATGGAACAATACAAAATACCGTTTGTGTAGTTTATGTAGCTTATACACAGTAGGGACCTTTAAATGTTCAGATGAGACCTTAAGCTAAGATATGATAATGATACGATTGTCCACTATTTGAATGTTTGTGGAGCGCACGGCCTTGAATGTGGAGGAATTTATAATTCAATTTTTAAGAACAACCATGTAGTATTTACGTCATCTAACGACTACTTATTTTTGTTGTCTGCTTTGTCGGCCTGTACAAACACAAAACGTTTTGCGAGTACTTAGATTTTATTTCTAATCCTAGAAAAGGGATTACTCTTAAACCTTTTACTGATATCTAAATCGTTTTTGAAATGTGATAATACATTTATTCGTACTCCAATTTTAACAATATTGCATGTTATTTATGAAGTTAGCTTTAGATACTTGTTTTCATTTCACGATGACGGTACTTTAGGTGCCATTATTATATATTATCTATGTGTCATTTATTGTTTATCTACAAGCAGTCTATTTAGTGGTATCTTCATCAATTATTTATGTTACAACGATTCGTATGTGCCTCATTTGTTTGATATTTTGTTACATCTTTATATATCTTTATATATTTCAAGAACTTGAAAGTAAGCTTACATGTATTTTGTTTCTACAATGTCTTTCATGCAATATTTGTGTATAATTTTCTTAATCATTTTTTGGCTGGTCAGTCTAGCATGCACCCTTAGTGTTGAATCTTCAGGAAATCCATACTACTTATAGTTCTAAATGTAAACAATTATTCGTGATTGTTTTTAGAAAGTCAGGACATATTTTACCTGGAAGGCTTTGCATGAAGAATTGATACATGAAGTTGTTGTCAAGCATTATGCTGTTTGTCGTGTTGACGAACGTTTTGACTCGATCTTTCTGTCTCTTTGTTATATTGTATAAGATTAATTTCTTTAAATCCTTATGTTTTTGTAATTTTTAAACTAAAATTAGTTTTTTTTCACCGAGAGTTTCAAAATTTTGGAAAAACATTAAGGAAACGCCAGTGTAAAAAAATAGTTTAAATTTGGAATCAATAAAATATACACCAAAACAGGACTAATGGGAGAACTGTGTATCTATTATGAGGCAGGTGTTACCTGGGAGAGAGTACGAAGACTGTATTGAAAATACTCAAACGAGCGCTATTTCTTTTTACAAATAAAGTTAATATATAATTATTTTTCGTTTTTTATTTACTCGGGGCATCAAATATTTTTGCAGTGTGTAATAACATTAGAAAACTAATTTAAAAAAATCAGTCAATACAATATTGGAAATACTTTACGTAATTTGCTTCTTACTTGAGGCCCAAACAATACACAACCCGGTTTACAACAATATGACTAATTTGTCGCATAATATAGACTGAATAAGTAAGTTGGAATTCAGAGGTGTTATCTATGTTGAGTATGCAGAGTCTTATGTGATATCCTCAACGTTCATTATTTAGTTTTGAATATTGGAGGAACAGCTTAAAAATAGATGTTTTAGGAAAGTTCTTCCCGTCTTTCAATTTAACTAAAT
Organism: Mytilus californianus; assembly: GCF_021869535.1. Lineage (NCBI taxonomy): Eukaryota > Metazoa > Mollusca > Bivalvia > Mytilida > Mytilidae > Mytilus > Mytilus californianus. The sequence continues at coordinate 19,613,276 of NW_026262679.1, read as the reverse complement.
ACTTGCAATTCCAATGTACACACATGAAAGGTAGAAATACGACTTAAAATGAACATCTTATTCAAACAAAAAACGGACCACAAAGTTCTTAAATAAATTAGAATTGGCATAAGACTAGCAAACATGATAACAAAAATACCGAACTCCACGGTAAATTCAAAAAAGGGAAGTCCATAAAAACTGACAAAATCAAACGTTATCAATTAACGGAACGAGTGAAAAACAACTGTCATATTCCTGTCTTGGTATAGGCATTTTACGAAGAAAATGGTTGGTTAAACCTAGTTTTATAGCTAGCTAAACCTCCAACTTGTATGACAGTTTTTTATACTTCCGTTGTATTCATAAAATTGTGTGAGCACACTAAACAGATATTACTAGATAAATATGACAAGAACTGGGATCCAGCAGCCAAAATAGTGTAAGCATGCATCACAACTGACTAAAAAAATTCCAACAAATATACAAATAAATCTAACAAAGACACTAATCCTTTCAACAAAAGTATCACAATGAACATTTCCATTTTCAATAACTTGTCATAAATTTGCATTAAAATTGAATCTTTCTGAGTACTTAGTGTCGATATACGTTAGCTGCAATCAGTAATAATGAAAAGGATATCAAAAGTCATGCCTAACTTAACGATTTATATTCCTGTAGGCACTGTTTATTGTAATTGAATGGTGTAACACTCGAAAAAATAACATTATCGCACTGATTTTGTCATTAAAATTGTCTGTTTTGTCAAAAGTCATTCGACAACAGGGAATATTTTGTAATCGTGAATGGTAATGCATACTTAATCTACTAACATTGTCTCCATAAACAATATCCAGGAAGTTGTCTTTTTTATTTAGCATCAGATGTCGTATTTCTTATGTAACATGACTGGAATCATTGATGTAACAAAGGTCATATGGCTATTAAATGACAGAAAACAGACACATACACCAACTTACTTTTGTACACAATCTTATTGTTCTCATTATGCATGCTTAGATGATTGCTTTGAAATTCACTTTGTCGCGTTTTAACCGTCATTTTAGATAATACTATGTTTATTATACAAACATTAAATATACAATGTTATTGACCTTCTTAATATGTAGTCTTGAAAGTTATGAAAATTATTTCGAAAACACGTTGCGTGCGCATTAAAATCTTTATTACATATTTAGATCATTTTCATTGCATAGTTTTTGCGGCTTGTAGACTCTTGTCCCAAGGGAACTGATTATCTAGCAGTCAATGATTCCTCATATTTCCGTGACTTTAAAAATGACATTAGGACTGTTTTGTATAGGTTATTTTTATATAAATAGACTTAAACTTAGACGGATTCTCTCTCATGAAAAGTTGAACTTCTGCTTGGTCAGTTTATACACTTTCGGTTTAATAATCACAAACTTGTTATGGACACTAGGCTTTCCAAACTTTGATCTACAGCATACCAATGGTGACTTGTCGAAAAAAGCAAATGACTGAAACACGCAATCATATAACTGTTCTGAAAATAGCTTAATTATCTTTCGAGTGCATCAAAAGACATCAATGGCTACCTAGGACAGGAAATGCAGAAAACTCTGAATTCATCGGCAGCGAGGAAGTTTCTTATGAAGCTGTCAACCAGAACTAATGATATAAACTGTGTTAAAGATTCATTCAATTAAAATGACAGTTAGACCATATGTCAAAGGATATTATTGTTATTTGTCAATTTGAAATCATTTTAAACGAGATAACTATGTCGTTATAACAAGATAGTTTTGTCGTTAATTCGACATAATATATCGTTTAAACGCAATCACACATCTCGTTAAATTGATAGTATATGTCGTAAGAATGTCATATTATCTTGTTAAATAGACTTGGTATGTAAAAACAACGACATCTCATGTCAAAATTACGATATTTATTTAAGTCTGTAAAACAGAATTAAAAAGAATTAATTAAGAATTTCGATTAGGCTATAATAATGGTGAGACTACTATGTAAAAGTTTTAAAAGTATCTTGAGATACACGTAACCCACGGTTTTAAACAGTAGACAAGAGACTATGTCAATTGCTCTAAAAAGCCATTTTTGTTCCCTACAAAACTTTATTAATATATATATATATATACCTAGGTCGATGTGGAAGGGAAAAACAGTATTAATTAACAAATAAATAACTTGACCTGTTTCAATAACACTAAGATTTAAAACAATAACTGACTAGTCAACATATAATCGTCTGTGTTAATAATATTAGATTGACCTAAATTCAGGCTATCTATTTTCAACACAGAGCGTAGTGTTGATAATAATATTCTAAGATTACTCATCTCTGACTACCTTATCCTAAAATAACATGAAAGATACAAGTTGCTTATGGCGTAGAGTTGATCGAAAGTTTTTGCAGTTGAACGTCATTCAAATCAATATTATAAAGCAAAAACGCGGAGTAAGCATAAGCTTTGATCGATGTGATCATATGATACTTTTATTTTTCAGATTATTTCATGATGACAAATGACACTGAATACACCATTATACAGAATACAACCATGGCAAATTGTTCCCTAATTAACGCAACGTTGACGTGTAATCATACAGATTGGCTATCAAAGTACTACTATGAGGATATGTTTCAGGCCGCAACGGAGATGTCACAATCGCGCAGATTTGACGAAACAACAGAAGCAATTATAATTGCCTTTTACGCCATCTTAATCGTATTTGGTGCAACAGGAAATGGGCTTGTATGTTATGTTGTGACTAGAAATGCCCACATGAGGACACCCAGAAATATATTTATTATCAATTTGTCGATATCAGATCTTACACTTTGCCTTTTCACGCAACCGTTAAATTTGTATAGATTGTTACATCACTACTGGTTGCTAGGAGGATTTATGTGTAAGTTTGTTGCCATGTGCCAAGGCACTAATATATTTGTGTCAACCATTAGTATAACGGCCATTGCACTTGACAGATTTCAGGTAATTGTATATCCAACAAAAGACAGTATGAAGAAATTAGGTGCTGCGGCAGCACTTGTGTCAATTTGGATCATTTCATTTTTCATGGCAAGTCCATTATTAATATTTAACGTATATAAGGTGTCAAAACCAATTGATGTTCCTGTGTATTTCTATCATTGTCATGAAGACCTTACATTGATTGAAGAGAAAGGAGCATACTCAATAGCATCTATGGTTGTTCAATACATATTGCCTATTGCTATTGTGGTCGTTGCGCATGCAAGAATATGTCACAAACTCAAATACAGAATGGTTAATCAAAATAATCAAGCACAAAACACAAGTCGGTCACCATTTCAAAAAAAGAAAAATGAACGCCAAGAAAGAAGAAAAAGACGAACAAATGTTTTACTAGCCATGATTGCAAGCGTGTTTGCAATTAGCTGGTTTCCGTTAAACATTTTAAATATATTACTTGACGTATCAAACGGCAAACTGAAAGCATTAGAAGAAAATGTTTCCGTTGCATTTGTTGTCTGTCATATTTTAGTCCTCAGTTCTGCATGCACAAATCCACTTCTTTACGGATGGCTTAATGAAAACTTCAGAAGTGAGTTCATAAAAGTATTGTGTTGTAAATGTTGTTATAAAGTTAAGAAATCCGTACAGAATTGTTGCGCACAAATAGAAGGCACAGAAGTACCAGTTATCATATTTACTCGGGAAACGAATGGTGGGAATTGTACGACACAAGTCGAGAAGGATGGCTACTCAGTTACTGGGACTGCACTAAATTCCGTCACCGAGTTCAGATCTCAGGTTTCCTTGTAAATAACATTGCTGCAAAGGCCTTATTACAATGATGAAGTTTTTTAAGCAATGTAACATTTGTTTGAAAGTATGATTCCTAATATTATTGCAATGATTGTAATGAATAATTCTTTTTTTGCAGGATTTTTGGTACAAACACAAAAGTTAATATAGATATTGCGAATGATTTACTTTTTTATTCCTATGATTTTATTATTATTTGTCTAAGTCTGTCTGCACATAAACATATATTATCTATTATCTTGCTGTGTTGAAGACCCATTGGTGGCCCTGGGCTGTTTTCACTCCTTTGGTCGGGTTGTTGTCTCTTTGACACATTTCCCGTTTCCATTCTCAATTTTATTAGTACGTAAATTTGATAAAAACAATTAATTTTAAATTATGAAATCAAGAAGACATTTACGTGTACAAAACTATCTGGATTAGTTAAATTGAACATTGGAAAAAACATAAACGTAATTACGATTTTAAAATACACATTTGTTGATTTTGTGAACTTTCAACTCTACTTGTACGTACTCTATAAGTGTTAAACGTCGTTAAGCACACTTGAAAGACTAATAATCATTTAAAACCACCATGAAGTCTTACGAAATCTGAAATTAATACAGCATAAACTTCAAGAACATGGTGTAAGGAAATGTTGTCTTATACATTAAAAAACGTTATTTGTGCGTTTTTTTTGTCATTCGTTTATTTTAACTGAAATAACACATTCTACAAATGAAAGAATATATGGTATATGCGCCAATGAGACAGTAATCAAACGACCCAAGTCAAACTTATCTAAAGGTTAGCTTACAACGATACACAAATGTCTACACAATATGTAAGACTCACCGAGTCTATCCTATCATGGCAATGCCAAGCTCTTAATCACACCATAGTTTGATAAGTTGTGAATACATATACTAATACAAATCTAATATCGTAAACACACAACTTCATTGACGATGCTCCTTCATTTACACAGATACATAAACATGTGGCGCAAATAAACCAAAAAATATTAGGTCCAAAACAACCCCTTTAAATCTCAATAAGTGAAATGTAACGTACACAAAATATAAAACCGTTTCACTATATGAAACAAGTAAAACAAATTATGAGACACAATTGTATCAAAGATTGTGTGCAGTTACAAAAATTAAGGTTAAAGTAAATTACCTGCAAATATGACATTATGTAATCCTACACTGTAATATCAGCGGTTAAACTTTAAAAGTACTGGAAGACATGTAAATGTGCATTGCATAAAATAAATTTGTCTTCATATTTTTCACTGCAGAAAACAAAAAAATTTCTTCGTTGTGTTTTATTTTCAATAAACGTTTGAAAAACTATACCAAAAATAGCGGTACTTCTGTTGATCATGACTTATAGATATTTAACTGCTCTAGAGGAGTACTATTTAAGATCAGTTGATAGGGCGGTTGCTTACTTTGTCAGGGTCTCAGGAAATAGAACATTATATGATAACATTATACAGTATAAGAAAAAAGTTGCGGGCTTTTAGAATATTAGCCAAGCCTTGATGATATAATTTGAGTGTAGTGTCATTGAAGTGACGTTATTACATGCAGCAAGATTTTTTCCAGATTTTTACCAAATATGAGCTAAGGTTAAGAACATGTTGGATCAACACAGACTACAAACATTCCAAAAAATATATTTTGCCAATGAATAAATAAATTGACAGTAAATGATACCTTCTTCTATTATCTGGTTGAATAAAATTAGAATATTTATTAGCGCATATTTTCATTTGAATTTAACGTATAGTTTCCCCCCAAAGGAGACCTTCTGTGTGTGTTCACACAATACCTGGCAACAAGCTTTATACTATTAGAAACTCTGCGAACGACAATGTTTATACATTGCTACAACACTGAATTATGAAGCTGTCTGCTACAGATATGTATGTATATATATATATAACTCAGAATTTAAGATATCGGTAGAAATCCATCTTTGAAGGTCAACACATTTATTTTTATTCATTCTACAAGAGAAAAAAATACTGATATCAGCTGAAAAAAAGTCAGAAAATACCATGGAAGTCAATCAACACATTTGTAATAGTAGTAAGCTGAAAAGGGAATGACAGCACTGTGACCAAAAGTTAAAACAACTAAGTTATTTGATGAAAATAGGAGGGAAACCATTATTTGTGTTTTCCTGTACATATAATGAAACATTTAGAATGAGCTATTTCAAGGTTAATAAAATTAAAATGTTCATGTATATGGAAAGGTTATAAACCCGTAATGAGATTTTTTTCTAAACAATTCAAATATATTCTTTCTTTGGTATCATTAGCCTCTTATTTATCAATGAGAAAAGTTCTGAGGAAAAACATCTTTACAGGGAACGTCTGTGAGTATATTGGTCTGAAACACATTCTTTACCTTAATATAAGGACCAATGAAAGCCAGATTAGTACAATTACATGGACGATTGAACTTTGTCCGTTCAAAACGGCATAACTAAAGAAATTATAAGTAAACCACTTTCTACGTCCCTTTCACTTTAATCATTCCAATGACGTGCAGAAAAAATGAAACTAATCTCGCTTGCTCCCAGACACAGTGCCTCTAGAGAAGAATTGTGTAACATTTATGGTGTAATTACTCGATGAGATCATATCATCTTTTATCAGTATGAATAGCTGATTACGGAAGCCTAAACTAATTGAAATGAAGGTGTACTTTATAACACAAAATCCCTACTTACACTTACTTTAAATTATCGAAAGCAAAAAATCAGCGGTTTTATAACTGTTTTTCCATTTCAAAGTCACAGTAGGACGTTAGTATAGACCACAAGCTATAACCTTGATGCTAATTTAAAGCGTTTGAGTTTCGAGATGTCAAAGACGCAACATGTTTTTTTCAAAATAGAAAAGTCTGTCATATTTTGCTAAACAATCAGAAATTATGTAAGCATAAAGACAACCACGATCCATATCAAGGTATATGTAAGACTAATACATATTTGATACGAACATTTTGGGTTTGCATATGTAATAACCTATGGCAAGCTGTTCTCATCAAAACTATGTTTAAACCCTTTTTTCGAAAAAAATGACACATTGAGAATTAAAAAACCACACTGAGATATAAAATCATAAAATAACACACTGAGAAATCTAAATTACACACTGGGATTTTAAAATTACACATTGAGATTTGAAAAAAATGAAAAACACACACTGAGAATTTAAAATTACACACTGAGATTTTAAAAAGACACTGTTGTCTGTTCTGTGGTCGGGTTGTTGTCTCTTTGACACATTCCCCATTTCCATTCTCAATTTTACACTGAGATAAAATAAATTTAAAAACTCACTTTGAGAATTGTTAATTACACACCGATATTTCAAAAATACACATGGAGATTAATATATGCGCATTTCTAATGAATATTCATGAGATGAATAATTCAACAGATTATTATCTTGGTCTCGTTATTATAATGAAATGCGGTTCCTTCAACCAAAATTCGTAATAAATTTCAAGACTTAACATCTTTTTTTGCTAACTCATATTCATAAGTTTGTTATCTATAATTCAGATTACTACTAACAATGTATCGGGATTTTTTGCTTAAAACTGTTTAAGCATGAGTCCCTTTTCATAAATCTTTCAACTGTTACCCTGATTTCACAAGGTAATCTTTTATACTTTTGTTACGTTTATATGCTATAATAGGCACTTGGGTAAAAATTTCACTGCATTGTTTATCTTTTTGAAGATTGTTCCAAAGTTTTATTATAATTTTAATAAAGTTTTTCACCATTTGGTTATATTTTGTAATGAGAGTGAGTGGGTATTTTTCTTGTTCTATTGGTTTTTAATAACGTAGTTTTTCTATACGTTGTAGTTCTAATTTTTTTATAAAACATTTGGTGCCAAATTGAAAGACTAACGAGTTCTGTCCCCTAGTTGTTTTAAGCTTGTAATAGATTCAGATTAAGTATGCTAATTATATATGTGCGCATAAAAAGTGTGCATAAATCTCAGTGTGTAATTTTAAATTCTCAGTGTGTAATTTCAAATTTTCAGTTTGTGTTTTTCAGTTTATTTCATCTCAGTGTGTCTTTTTGAAATCTCAATAATTTTCAATTGATAGTTTTTCATTTTTTGTAATCTCAGTGCATCTTTATGAAATCTCAGTGTGTAATTTTTTTATTCTTAGTGTGTGTTTTTAGGTTTTTTTAATCTCAGTGTGTTGTTTTTAAATTCTCAGTGTGTAATTTTTTATTCTAAGTGTGTGTTTTTATGTTTTTTTAATCTCAGTGTGTGTTTTTTTTAATTCTCAGTGTGTGAATTTTTCGAAAAATGGTTTAAAAATAGTTTGGACGAGAACAGCTTGCCATAATAACCCTAGTTATATTTCGTGCGGGAGCAAATAACTGGTTAATTCTGCCCGGGGCACATATTAGTAACCAGCTATTTTGTACTGTTCTCAATGACATTATAAGTGTTCAAAACAACAATGGCTGACGAGGAACATGCTTGTTATGTTTACGTCGATCAAAACGATAGAGGTATGTGCTATAGAGTAAAGAACACTAACATTAAAAATAAAATATGCCATTTACATAAAAAAAACTCTGATATTATTGTTTAGTACTGGTGGTGAGCTTCGTAATAACATTATGTAATATTGAACATAGTTTAATGGTGGAAATGAACGTGTATTCATATTGCCAGAGAATAATCGAAATGTTTCAACCTTTTTTAAGCATTTAATGAAAATGGGCTGAATAGATTAGCTTGCGGCTTGGACTGAAATGGAATCTAGGAATAATTCCACGGCTGGTATGAAAAATTATATAAAATAATTTACGGTTATTGCACGACTAGATTTCCGAGTAGATTTTTTATTTTGCATGAACTTTATTCGAGGCAGCCGTTAGAGGCTCATGAAACACTAACAATATTCATACAAGCATATAAAAATACAATGAAAAATAGAAACTGCAAATTAATCTTTTGAAATCTGAGGTTATTTTATTTGTTTTAACAGCTTATTCTAATATGACGTGCTTTGTAAACAACACCGTGATAAAATTGTCGATATATCTATACTTAGCGCAGACTCAGAGATATACATAATAATGGATGTTACAATATACCTCCCACGTAAATCCACATGAATTGGAACCCATTTGCAAACCTTTACCGATTAAATTGTTTTAAAAATTGCAATAAAAAAAAGACAAAAGATCTTTTATTCTTACTCGGATGCAAAAAAAAAAAATTAATGCACAAGGGATCAGAGAAATCTACAAAATCAAAATAAAATAAAATTCCACGAAATTCTATTAATGATTTTGGCGCATTTAAGTCATTTCAAAACATGACGTCATACAAATGAAAACGCTAGAGTTGAAGGTTTTCCGTTACGTGAACAATCGAAATTCGTATACTATTGTAATAAATTGAATTTCTGAGGTAGGTTTTGTTTTATTTTCTATTCTATTGCATTTTTCGCATATTAACTGATTTCCGCAAGTCAACATGGTGGCTCCTTAGTTACGAAATGTCACCTTTGGATTTGACGGTAGCTTACGAGAAAAACATGTAAATTAGAAATGGCAAATATTGGGTTTGAGAATTAAAAGAATTTAACATATTTTTTCTAACGGTTATTCACGAAATAATCCATGCAAGCTTGATATTTATTAGAATGTTTGAGCTTTATCTAACAGGGAGTAAAAAAGAACAGCCATACACACGGCATACCCACCCTCGCTTCAGTTTTTTAATGACCGTATTAGAATCGAAATAATTCATGGAAGCCATAGATTTGTCTTCCATGAATTATTTTTCATCATTGTTCTATATTTGCACTAACTTTTCGTTACGTTCTGTGGGAAATATTATGGTGTTATACAATAGTCTATAAATAATGTGAGAATAGGGGGAACCGTTCGGATGGACTGTGCAACAGTTTTGATAAACAAACTACATATAAAGAAAGTAATCTCAAGAACAAATATGCCACACCTTTAATAAAAAATAATAGAATACAATAATTATTAATTGTTTTAAAAATGATATCCAGTAATAGATATAACGTGGATAGTCACAACTATCTAAAGGTATCACCTGATGAAGTTACACCCTGTTGTAAACAGGGTTAGTAGAATTTATTAAAGTGATACTCCAAAGGCAAAACTCAAGAAGACAGGTAAGAACCGCTATCTTAGAAATTACTCTGGCTTCCAGATTTGTTTATCACTACGTATTGCATTGAGAACTTTTAGTTTTCGTCAGTTTTTGAAGAAGCATTGTTTGCTTTCTGTATTTTGTATTTTGTTATCTGGTGTTCTATTTACGATTTTTGATTGCTCCAATCTTACCTTCAAACAATTCTTTATGTATTTCTTGCAATATGGTCAGGAAACAATTATTTCTGCAATAAACTGTCAACAGATGTAAAAGCAATAGAAAAGATTTTTTATTCATTTTCTTTATGTTTACCCACAGACAAATTGTTATTTACTCAAACCAGAAAATTGCAGCAGAATTAATGAAACCTATCTAGAAGTAGAACACATTGAAAAGGAAGTTCAGTGGACTGATTGTAAGGATTGACATAACTGGTATATTCTCCTAAGAAATATTCAATATTCATTTCTACACAATATTCAGCCGACAGTAACATGATATACGCTATGGGACTCTGTAACTGACAATATGTATAAAGTGTTAGAAATTATATAAACTATTTACAGTTTTCTGTTACAAGGAGACAGAATATTGGTCACTGAATGACTAAATGCCATCGAGAGTTTATATTCAACTCTTGTTAACCCTAAACTATGAGAAAACATATACAATAGGACGTGACAGGCAATTTATGTTTAGCTTGGTAAAAAAAGCAAATACAAAATACCGAACTCCAAGGCAAATTAAAAAAAGGGGGAAAGTCCATGAAAACTGACAAAATCAAACGCTATCAATCAACGGAACAAGTGAAAAACAACTGCCATATTCATGACTTGGTTCAAGCATTTTCCGAGGAAAATGGTGGGTTAACCCTGGTTTTATAGCTAGCCAAACCTCCCACGTGTATGACAGTTGCTATATTCCGTTATATTGACAAAATTGGGTGAGTGACCCAAATACACATAATAGGTTAATGTGACAATAATTGGGATTCAGCAGCCAAAACTGTATAAACAAACATCACAGACATACAACACAACTGACTAAAAAATCAAACAAAAATACAAATTATTCTAACTAAGGCGCCATGCAACAAAAAAGGTGTAGTAAAAAAAACTTGAAAAGTTAAGAATTTACAAATTAAAAAAGTATCATACATAGAAATGAAAAAAGAATTTAATTCACCAATTTAGTTTTGGACACAACTTTATTGACGGACAGATAACTATATATTTTCGTTTATAATTGAATGAAAAGAAGCTTACTTCTACTTTTAATTGCTCTAATAAAATCTTCAGACAGTTCTAGCACTGTCAATTTTTTTCACATTGCACTATTCAAATATGGAGAGAGAAAATGTTAAGTTACGCTCAAAATGAAATTTTAAATTCAGTGAGGGTTTCGAAATTAAATATTAAAATGGACAAACTTTTTGTATTACTTAGAGTGATGTGGAGCATGCTTACCCTTTCGAAGCATCTGAGATCATTCCAAGTTTTTGGTGGGGTTCATGTTGCTCAGTCCTTAGTTTTCTATGTTGTGTTTTGTGTGTTGTTGTTTGTCTATTTGTCTTTTTCTTTATTGACCATGGCGTTGTCAGTTTATTTTTGAATTATGAGTTTAAATTTCCCTTTGGTATCTTTCGCCTCTTTTTTCAGTATAATTTTCACCTTCCATTCTTAAAAGATGAAATCAACACGTTATAAATTTCATGCGTCCGTAGCGCTTTTCTGGATTTACCTTCACCAAGAACGCTAAAAGGGAAGACCCAAAAAATATTGGTATGAACGCTTGCCTTTTCTTTATTTTGCACTCGTGAATTATCTAGAAATGATTGGCACAGCCTCGCATTCTACATCTTTAAAGCCTTGTACGAATACATTTTAATTTTTTAGACATTGTACAGTTATTCTATAAGTACAACATGTATCATATGACAGTGTTATGAAGGAACGTCCGACTTATATTTAGCTAGTTTACATTTGGAATGAAAGAAATATTGTAAATGCTTTCATTTATGGAATATCTTTTTCCCCGTATGTGACCTACCGAATTAGACTTATCACCGGGTTTGTACTTACATGAGCAACACGACGGATGCCATATGTGATGCAGGATCTGCTTACCCTTCCAGAGCACCGGAGATCACCCCCAGTTTTGGTGGGGTTCGTATTTCTCAGTCTTTAGTTTTCTATAATGTGTTTTGCATACTATTGTTTGCCTGTTTGTCTTTTTTTTAGCCGTGGTGTTTTCAGGTTTTTTTTCGACTTATGAGTTTATTGGTATCTTTCGCCTCTCTTTCATTAATATTATTTCGATAATACTAATTTGACTCAACATTAGGAAAGTCAGGTTTTATCAGTATCCGAGCAATATACTGAGGCAACACAGAAAGACAAAATCAAGATCACCATTTATATCCTACTAGGAATTCACTTAAAGCACTAATCACTGAAAAATGAGAGCTCAACAGAAACGAATCGAATATTAGACGTGTTGTCACACAGAAGTATCTATCTCCAGACAATGTAAGATAACAATCACGACAGTTTAATCCATTTCAGCATATTGAGGTAATTATACGTCTGATTGTTGTTTCAATAGACAAATTTCCTTTTCTGATTATAGTTGAAAACAATGAAAATGATGAAGTGTTAATTCATCACATGTGCGTAGAAAGCTGCTACCATGTACAGATAAAAAGATGAAACTGATGACACTTCTCATTTGAAAAATCAAACAAGGGCAATATTAAGCGAGCATTGGTCTGCAAAAACGAAAATATCATGAGCTTGCACACTCAATTTTTTCAATTGTTCCTAGCACTGATTTATATCAATGAAACGCTGCATCTTTTAATAAACATTTTATTATACAAACGTGTAAAGAAGTTATCTTATCATACGCACAAACTACAAACAAACTAAAAAACTACCTAACTAACAAACTAATTCTTATGCGGATCTTGAAGCCAAATGTCTCTGTGTATAGTTATTCGTATTGGTTATCAAAAACTACATAAAACAGTGAACTGGAGATTAAAAATACTACCGAAACCAGAAGGTCTGCTTCATATCATGATCTCGATATAGAAACAAACTAAAATCAATGGCAAACATGATGATTTCAAATTTCCAATCGTCATCTTCCCATTTCTCAGCAATAGTATACCCTCTGCCCAATTATGTGGTGTATATATATCTCAATCAATACGTTACGTGCATGTTCACACCATACGACTTCATTAACATGGTAGTGCTTCTTACACAATAACTACTCCAACAGTTTTATGACGAAAAACGACTGAAATCGACACTACATAAGTTTCACGGTAACCACCACGAATAGGTTGATCGATACGATATGTCTGTGTCTCATCTCGCTTGCAATATGTTTTCGCAGTCACATTTCTTTCGATACCAGAATAGCTGTTTAAGTTTAACCAATTGTGTCATATTCCCGATTGCAACCATACATATGATTATTTATTTTGCCTCTTGTTACAGATGTATATGTGTCTGAGTGTTTCAAAATAAAGTAATGATGTTGCTGTTGTGACATTTTTACTGAGTGTGGATTGGCATTGCAGTTAATACATGCATAGCAGGAGACGCTTATCACTTTGTCGCGTTTGTTATCTCCCCTTTTTAAGTACATGCGATTCACTCAGTGTTTGGTTTGTAGCCTTGATTTGTCTTTTTAATCGGTTTATAAAATTTGACATCGGTAGTCTAATGTTGCTTTTATTCAATAGCAACTCTTTAGATAACTTTTAGCTACAAATCTTATTCATTTATTTTCAACATTAACAAATCAGTATTGGCAAATTTTCAATTGAGTTCTTCGATAAATGGTTAATGCATTCATTACCTCTACTAGTTCAAACATGAAGGCAACTACTGAAAATGGTATTGCTCATACGCTCACTTAAATCACAATTGTTAATGCATTACATGTTCTTGTTATGGATTGTTGTCAACAATGAACTGTTTCCTTTTCCTGTTTTGCAAATAAAAAGTGGATAGATGATATGACATTCGCGAGAGTTTTCACGCATCGACAACTAACATTAGAAGTAAAACACTTGTTTTCAATGGTATATGACAGGTTTTATTTAGATAAGTGTGTGTACATGCTACATGTTGTTATTGGCCTAACCGAGGATATTGTAGGCCTGAAATCATGTAAAATAAAAAAAACAAATTATTTGGTTCAATTAAACGCTTTTCTGAATTAACGTCATCAGTACTAATCAGAATCAAACAGTTTATTTTGATACCAAAAAATTCGTATAGTCTGTAAGTTTACTGAATGGCGTATATAGGGAACTATAGCTTACCGTAAGGCCTTCAAAAACAAATAAAACCATATTGTATAATAAGGTATAAAACGTCCCAGATGACAAAATGTGCAACAATTCAAACGAGAAAATCAACGACATTTTGTCTCATTGCAAACATACCACATCTTCTTATTTTTACACAATGAATGTGACCAGGTTAAACATATTTGGAAGTGCTCAACCCTTTCGGAACCTAGATCAGTAGTGTAACAGCACAACATAGAGTTACTGAAAGCAAGTTTAAGGCTAACTGCAACTTATGAATAAATAAAGTTTCTTGGAACAAATTATCAATCAGTACATATCCAATGGATTTAAAGCCATTCTGGGCTTATCACTTTAAAGTTATCACTTTATTCATAAAAACGCACAACCGACATGATATTCAATATTATATGTAAGAAGTGAATAAGAATACAAAAACTCATCGTATAGGCAAGGATGGACGCATGGAACTTTGAAAAATAGGAATTCCATAACATATGCATCAATTAAAACCAATCTTGTATTTAATGACAACAAAAATATCTAGTATTAAGAGATTATTATAATGACAGAATGAATCAAATGTTAACGGTGAATAAACTCTGCAAATTAAAATAGTGTTATTGGAAATAATATTTCAGAATAGGTTGATGCAGATTTTCTGTTGAATAGTTTAATTTCAAGGGATTATATGAGAAACTAATGGAAGTATTACTATTACTTGTTTCATTTGGAAATGAACTAATCTTCATATACATTTATTTAAGCCTTAACTCGAGGGAAAATAATGGTTAAATAATGAAGAGTTCACGAATGAAACTATATTTTTTTTTTCATTTTCACATGAAAATAACGTTATACAAATTTAAAATAAGATAAATTGCAATCTTCATATTTAAACATTAGAAATAATTGGAATGTTAGAGGACTGCTGTTGCCATTGTTCTACATTCCGTGATTTATTATATATTAGGATAAATATTCAAATAATAATTATTATTGTGAATTCTTATCTGATTCGTATTTTCATTCTATTGATTGAGGTAAATATGGTAGGTTTGACCCGCCACGTGTTATTTGTATGTTTCAAGCAAAACATATTTCGTTGGCTGTTCTTTTTCTTTTATTGTTTTCTTTTTTTAGGGGGATTTATATGCTGGTTACATGAAAAACGTTGAAAGTTGACTTTGTTAACGAAATTCATATTTTTCCACCAAAAAATACGGAAAACAACAGTTTTTCAATGCAGTTGTTTATATCTATTTGATATCTCATATCTCCCAGTTGATACGATATTTCAGGGCTTGTTTTTCCTATCATGATTTCCTTGAAAGAGGGTTGCTGCTCACAAGAAAGCTATTAAAGAGTTCTAAGTGGTGAAGTTGAAATCATCCCTTCGTAAGTTTTACGGACGCCATCACAATTTTGTTGACCGTTATGGAATATTCGTTTCACAGATGATAGCGAATATCTTCATATTTTCGTAACTACAATCCCGTCCCCTTTTCCTGAATGCGACCTACCGAATTAGACTTATTACCAGGTTTGTACTAACATGAGCAACATAAAGTGTGACACATGTGGAGCAGGATCTGCTTACCATTCCAGAGCACCTGAGATCACACCAGTTTTTGGCGGGGTTCGTGTTGCTCAGTCTTTAGTTTTCTAAGTTGTGTTTTGTGTACTATTGTTTGTCTGTTTGTCTTTTTTTTTTAGCCATGGCGCTGTCAGTTTATTTGCGACTTATGAGTTTGAATGTACCTCTGGCATCTTTCGCCTCTCTTTTATGTAAATGACACACAACTGAGTTGAATCAGTTTAAAATTGAGTTTTTGAGGTTAGTATAATGACTGGACCAATATACAGCATGGTAGTTCTATGGAACACAAGACAACATATTAACAAATATGTAAAACGATTTCAGATGTTGGCAAAACGAAATCCTTCAATTGTTTTGGGAAGCTGTTTTTCTGTGTTCTGTTATTTCGTTGTTTTCCTCTTAAAGTTGATGTGTTTCCCTCGGTTTTAGTTTGTAACCCGGATTTGTTTTCTCTCAATCGATTTATGACTTTTGAACAGCGGTATACTACTGTTGCCTTTTTTATTATTTAGAGCAGACTTTTTATTTTGTATTGACAGTACATAAGATGTATAAGATTAATTCAACAGTTGATACAAACACCGATAAGGCAATAGATTTCGGTAATTCTGAAGCAATGTGTAACATATTCAAATATTTGTAATATTTTCTTACGCTTTTATGTTGTTTACATCATTTTCATATTGTTTATTGTGATCCATTTCTTCAATGGCTAAGGAATGTTTCATTAACGTCCATTTAAGTATTTTTTTAAACCTTCCAGTGGTAAATGAAAAAAATAAAAACATTTTAGAAATTTTGTGCGCGTCCGAATCGCTTTTCTGAATTTAACTTCACCAGGAACTCTCCATCGCAAACGTAATGGTAGGTGGATAAAAATATCTTTCAATCTAAAAAAGGTTCTGCTTTTTGAGGATTTTAAAACCAGCCTAGTATTCAGCTCTTTTGAGTTGACATTGTATTCAGCTTGTTTGAGTTGACATTAAATAAAGTTTCATTCACTTGTTATAAAATGTTCAATTATTCGAAACGCTAAGATTTTTCTACCACCATGCATATGTTGCCTTAACCGGATTTGGCAGTACTTTCCACAAATTTCAGTTTTAAATGCTTAGTGGATACTTTTTTATTGACATGCACTGCTGGTCTATTAAGGACATGTTATGTGTTTTATACATATACTTGGGTTGAGATCCAACAAAACATGTTAAACCCTGCCGCATTTTTGCGCCTATCCCAAGTTAGGAACCTCTGGCCTTGTAAGTCTTGTATGTTTGTTTTAATTTTGGTTCATTTATATGTTTCGGAGTTTAGTATGACGTCAATTTTCACTGAACCAGTATACATAATTGTTTAGGGGCCAGCTGAAGCCCGCCTCCGTGTGCGGAATTTTTCGCTGTGTTGAAGACCCATTGGTGGCCTTGGGCTGTTTTCTGCACTTTGGTCGGGTTGTTGTCTCTTTGACGCATTCCCCTTTTCCATTCTGAATTTTATGTGTATGCAATGGTTGTAAACACATATAAAAGATATCACACATATTATTATAATTCATCATTATTTATTTTGCCTTCCAACCGTTTATTTGGGCGCAACTGATGATTCATATGTTGACGAAACACGCGTCAAGGGTACTCAGTTAAGAGCCTGAAATATTTCATGAGTTTTTGAAAGCAATGTTTGGCACTAGTTTTGGAATGTTTTGGTTATAAATGCTTTTCAACTTTATTTTTTGTTGTACTTTTTTATTATGACTTTGTCCTTTAAATTGTTTCAATCGCCATTATGTGTCTCAGCAGACAAAACGCGCGTTTATCTCAATTAGTAATAAGCCTGGTATCTATGAAGATTTTTATAAAAAAAAAATAAGTACGACAGAAATGATAATTCTGTTAATGAATTTATTTGTGGAATTTGTGTCTTTAAAGGTTTTTCTTGCTTTATTTTGTTTCATGCAGTTTGCCTCCGACAGGTTTATCACGCAAGATAAACCACATGTCTTACACATAGTCGTCTGTCGTTTATTTTACATTTAAGCAGAATATTGTTACTAAGAATATATTTATATCATTTTAGAATTTCCACTTTTCATTCTGTAGTTTGAAAATATTCACAAGAAAGGTAATTTTAAGTGAGCCAAAACTAAGAATATAAAAAAAGATCCAAAATTTGAAAAAAAATAATTAAACATTATGAATATATAGATTCCACAACTGCATCAAGTGTGTTACGCTATTTCTCCACTTGAGACAGTTAAATTTTAAAATTTAAAACACGAGGCTTGCCGAGTTTTTTGCATATTTAAAATTTAACGGTTGAAAGTTGAGAAATATCGTAATACACGAGATATTGTGATGGAATCTGTTTCTTTAATGATTATTTAGACGATATCAAAACAAAATTTATCCTTCTTTTTCAAAGATTTGCAGAACATTGTGTTCCTTTATGTGACGTCATCAGGCATGGTCGCCTTTTTTCATGACGTCAAAATAGAAAATTCAGTATAAAATCAAGAAAATTTGACGTCATAATTGAATTTGGACCGATCATTTGCTGAGAACAAATTTTTCTGTAGAGATGAAAAATATTTTTCTCACACCGGTTGAAAAATATGAAAATAGCATGGAAATTAGAGAAAGTTCATTTCGTCATTTTATATGAAGTATGGCACTAAAATATCAGACTAAAAAAAGCTTAATCTGAATCTTTAATTTTACATATCATATGTCCTTTTTTAGTTGATCAGGACTCAACCGTTTGTATAAGTTTGGGTTTTTCAAATATTTTGGCCTCAAGCATCATTAAAGAGATATGATTGTGCAGTAGAATTGGTACCGTTAATGTTATCTATTATACGTTACACGTATATATAAATATATATAAAAGATTATTAAAGTTAAATCAGAATAGATTGATATGATTCATTTTACATAATTATAATCATACTGATGAAGGATATCTGTTATCCGAAATATTTATAAATACTTATATCTAATGTTTCTTTTTTACAATATTGGTGTTGCTTTGTACACTTTTTAGGCGTATATACAATTTTTTTTATTGTGTACAGGTATCGTTACTCGTTACGATCCAGATCCCTCGTAAGAAAGATCGTTGACTAATATCTATACGTTTTATATATATGTGTGTGTGTTTTTAGCCGTGTATCGCCTTCACTGGTTATCCAATGGATGGATCTGTCGTAGAGTTGTCACTTGTTTAGACGTACTTATATATTTTCAATTAAGAATTGTATATATATATATATAAACTTATTTATATTATTTCGTTTGGGCTTGTATTATATTTGCCTTCGGGTTTATATGATCCGTTCATCCTATTTCGAGAGTCTATCCTAAATTGAGGCAAATTATATGGCCTTCCAAATACCGTTTCGATTCCTAACATCACTGAAGAGACATTAATTGTCGAAATCAGGATATGGTGTACACATTTTTGCACCTCATGTTTGCGTATTCCATCTTTTCCGCAAGTTTATTGTTTTCTGTTTGGTAATAAATTAATAATAAGATCCATTTTGTCAAATCTGGTGATTCGTTTATTTGGCAATCGCCAATGGCAGTCAACAGGGATTGAGAACACCAGTTGTTCGACCTACTAGTCAAATGCGTTTTGTTAAAATATACTTTTTCACTTTTTTGGTCTTCTGGAAAATGTTGTTTGTGCTGTATTTAGACCCCTCTACCAAGAAATTTGTTTTGCATGCACATGTATAAAAATTGCGGTTTTTATCCAACGCAATCATAGGTTTGAACGTTGTTTTCAATTTAGACTTGTATATATATATATATTTATATCTTTATCAACAATTTTACATGTATATATTATACTCTCAAACACATTCGTATATATTGGATATATTTTTTTTGATCGAAAACCAGTTTATTATTCCTATTGTACTTTGATCAACAAAATCCGTGAACTTCAAATGTTTTTATGATTTCTAAAATATTAGTCAAAACATGATTAGATAATATTGCCACAAAAAAAAGCAACTCGTTTAAAAGCATGCTAAAATTATAAGCAAATAAGAATCACATATGGTGTTACACTTTCCCAAAGCGCCAAAATTAAATTATATCTGTCTGGACAAGTTGCAAGTCATCATATAGTAACGCAATAACAAAAAAATCCAAATTCTGTAAATTACAAATATAAAATAAACTGTGTATATACTTTTTATTTGTTTGATAGACATTGCTATTTAAAACTTTTAAATTCATCCAAGAAAAATTAACGTTCAAAATGTAAAAATCATATACAGATTGATTGTCTGGAGATTGGGGTTTCTAAGGTTAATAATTCATTTAAAAAATAATTCTCTGGTGGATAAAGCAATACCTTATTGATAGCAATTGATATTGTTGCGGAGGACATAATTCAAATCAATCTTTAAGGGGAGAAAAAAGGGGGTATTTTGTTGTTGTTTATTTACTTGATATTATACAAAAAGTCAGTAAACTTGATCGTTTGCAGACAAATCTACTCCAATTATATCATGTTCTTATCTGAACACACTACCACAAATGTTCTAACAGGGTTTTAGAATCGCCATAAAGACGAGTACAATTCTGAAATTTGTATGTTTTGAAAGTAAGTCTCTCAGAAGCTTAAAACAAGGATGATTTCAATGAAGTTATTCAATAAAGTAAGATATTTTCAGTTTGATCTTTATGATTTCAAATACAAAACATATAAATAATTACAATTTAATAATTGGCGCCTACATACATATTCCGTTGGATGCTAAGTTTAATTTAGTCTATCTGAAGTGTTATGAATATGAATAAAAGAAACGTAGTGTATTTAATATATACGGATATATTAGCATAGTCTATTCTAACACACACACATATATATATATATATAATAAGGAGATATGGTATGATAGTCAATGTGACACCTATCCCCAGAGTCCAAATAAAGTGGATTTAAGCAATTAAAGGTCACAGTATGGTATCCAACAATGAGCCAAACCCATACCATATTGTACGTTTACTATTTCCGAAATGGTTTTCCGGATTGCTCCACATCATGGAAGCTCATTTCAACTAATAGTAATAATTAATAATTAGGTAGATAATCAAAAGATAGATACAAAAAATGAAATCGACCTTGGTTTTAGTGAGTTTTAAACTGAGTTATTGTTTATCATCTTAAATACGTGTTATAGTGTTCTTTTTTGTTTGTCTTTGTATATGTTTAACCTTTACTGTTTAGTCCATTTTTGGTAATATCCTTTTGGTGTGGCTCGGTTTTTATACATCCTGCCATTGTGCTATAATGCTATGGTCAATTTTTGTATTCTTGTCTTTCATTTTTGCTTATGCACTTTGTCTATAGAGTGTCTACATGCCATGTTGTTTTTCTTTGTTGACATAAGTGTTTTGTTTTTATAGTGATTAAGATTATAACACAATATTTACTGCTGTATCCCAATTTTTGACATTTTCACCTATTATGTCTGTTTGTTTTGCTTACACATTGTTGTCAATGTAATGGAATTTTATGCGACTGTCATACAAGTGAGAGGTTTAGCAAGCTATAAAACCAGGTTTAATCTACCATTTTCTACATAAGAAATGCCTGCACCAAGTGAAGAATATGACAGTTGTTTTCCATTCGTTTGATGTGTTTTAGGCTTTTGTGTTTGCCATTTGATAAGGGACTTTCCATTTTGAATTTTCCTTGGAGTTCCGTATTTTTGTTATTTTACATTTTATGTATTTGATTAATCCTTTTAGCGTTAGTGACCACTGTGCAAAGAATGAGAACTACCAGCATGAAAGGTCACACACAGTTCAAATCTAAGATTGAGATTAACTCATTTTTAACATCCAATATATGCTATTATTGGTTTTGATTACATTGTTTGTCCTTTCCAGTGCGTGTTCTCTGTTAGATTCCGATGAAAAATTATTTTTATTGATCACATATGATGAAAGCCTATAGTGTCAAAAATCTAGCAAGCTGTGTAGGAAGATTAATGATTGTTGACAAAACTAGAGAAAACGTCTTTCATTACTGATTTCGCCAACCTTACAGTTGCAATACATCACATGTGATGTATCTTGATGGATGACACACAATTACCATATGTAATAAAGATCAACAGTTTGTTAAATAAAATAAATTAATATATTAATTAGTCCAGAGTAAAATATATGTAATACATTCTGAAACTAAATATTGAAGAAGCTTTTGTAATTGTCATAAATATAATCTCGAAGACATTTATTGTTATATATTGTATTTCAGTTAGTAAAGATCCCGATTTGTCCATTCAATGGCCGGATATTCATATTCAAAATGCATAAACTATAATAAACTTGATTAAACAAATACTTTTTATTTACTTCATTTAAAGATCTTTTCCTTAATAATATTAGCTCCAAAACTTATCTTGAGCTTGGAATAAGGGGTGGAAGATACCAAAGGGATAATCAGAATTCAAAAGTAACAAAAAAACCCACAAAAAGGGGGCTTAAAATTATAAAATGATGAAAAGGAAACCCTAACCCCCAAATCTCAACATAGAAAACAAAACACTGAGTAATAAAAACCCCATTAAACACGATATGCAGGCGCTTCAAGAATGTTGCTACATATAAATGAAAATTTTCCAATCGAAAGCAGAACTCATCTTTTTTGTCGTAAAGCTGTGTTTTCAAGCTTCACTGTCAATTTCTAGATGGGAGTAAATATATGTATCTTTGATATTCTATATTTCAAGTTTAATTGGATAGATGCGTTCAACACAGTCCCCAAACTGCGAATTATTTAGTGAGAGGACATCATCTATGTAGCGGAACTTGGAGTAAAGGGATACTGCTAGCTTGTTTCCATTCGTACTTAGAGTGTCCTTTAGTATGTTTGCCGGTATAGATAAAGGGAAAAGACTAAACATCTATGCATATAAAGTTATAAACACTTTTTGTATTACATCATGTCGATACTTAAAGTATGTAACTGAACAAGGCCATGCATGTTTCAGTCTGTTTTGACGACTTTTGCTCAAGCTTCACGTTTCAATTGAAATTAATAAACGCCATACGATAGGCCAGATAATATATATCTGCTGAGAAATGAAAAAAATGACAGTTAAAATGTTGAAATCATCACGATTATTGTGTGTCATAGATTCTGGTTTAAAACAAACACATATACTAGTAATAAACAAGATATAAATTTTACAGAAAAAACAAGGAAATCCAAATTAAGTTGTACATTTTCAAAAATACGTTACACGTATTTGTTCCATTATATATAAAATGTCAAATCTTGCATAACAGAATATAAAATAATAACTGTAGAATTCAGACGGATGCATTGTGTAACAGATTTATGCTCATATTTACGAAAATCACAAAGTTTACTTTTTAGGAATATCTTACTGCAACACCTTTTTAGAATCACATGGAAGATAATAAAGGGATATAAAAAAAACTCACAACGCAATTTAATTTGCCAAAAAAAAAACCCCAAAAAAACAATTAAGACAAAAAAACAAAACGACGAAAAGACAAACAGCAGTTTACAAAACACAACATAATAAGATAAAAGTATGGTTATATATTTTAAATTGTTTAAAACCTAAACATTGCATGTAGTGTGTTATTTTTTTCATTGAATTTGTGTTCATGAAAAGGGTGACATGCTGATGATTAATTTATAATCATGACCATATCAATGATAATTCATGTCAACACAGAAGTGCTGACTACTGGTTTGGTGATATCCTCCGGCAAAAAACCTCCTCCAGCAGTGACACCGAGCCAGTGGTTGAAAAAAAAACTCATCAGAGTCCCAGGATAAAAATCGATTCTAATCGAAAGTTTTCATTAATCAACAACATTGTTTCGAATTCATACAGAAAATAAAATTTTGTATAAATAAAGCCTTAATATTGTTGATAGAAACATTTTGAGCTTCTCGTCAATCATTTTGGCAAAAGTCATTTATATAGAACAACTATAATATCATTATACATTTCTATTAACCACAATTGTAAATTAGTATAATGTAACGGAAATTGGCAGTCATATGTCATTGTATCCAGGAAAAATAAGATCAAGAAAGTCAAATAGCCCTCAATACTTTTTTTTATACAACTACAAACACAATACAGTAAACGGTCTTTAATATTCGCTGTTGAATTTATTCACAACTTGTATAGACAGGGAGATATAAATCTGGTATGTGGAACGGACACTCGTATATTATAAAGATGGCAAATTGACCTTATTGACTTTATCCAAAATCTCCTTTTATTAATATTTATGGCATGAATTCTTTACTAAGCAATGACTAATATATTGAACTATGTAAAAGTACTCTTAATTTCACCGTGCTTACATATCATTTCTGTTAGTCAACGTGATATTCATTCATTGTGATACGAAGGTCTTATGATCTATTCATTCAGCAAACACAACATCGCAACTCGTAAAATATTATAAGGGATAACTTCCTAATATTTATTGATGAGGACATAAGTTTATATCTCCCTCCATTTCATTTACATAAACTGCATATCATTACGGTTTAAATTACCATTACCATTATATTTAAATCTGTAGTTTGAATAAAAAAGTATTTCAAAACTATACTGGTATGAACAGGAGGAGAATGGACGGGACTGTATCACAAGACAAAAACCAAATCAATTACTCATAGAACAAAGCATGACTTGAAAAAACAACAAAATTAAGGCATTTGGCTTTTCAAAATGCTATCAATCATGGAAGTGAAATCATTTGTACCGAAAGGTACATCTAATCTGCTACTTATCTAATAACACAATAAACCTGTAAAAGATCCAAAAATAAGTCTATGAAAAACTCTATTATTCAAGTTTTTTCTTTTTTTAAAATGTCTCATTTTATAATTGGAAAATGACATCTACCCCAGTCTTACTTGTTTCTGCTTCTCAGTTGCGAATTTTCAATACTGCTCACACATGTTACTGAAAGCTCATTAATTTCAATCTTCCATTTTTACCGTTTTCGACATGTTGCACGATATGATACTTTGTATTTGAGATCAGTGATTCATGATAGCAGGAAATGGCAACAATCTCTACGTAACTTGTCCGTCTACTTTTCAGATTCCAATTGTTGTATTGTTTTCATTCCTTGTTATTGTCTGTTTATATTCCTTCTTGTTAGATTGCGTTGTAACTGACGATCAGTATTCTTCCAACGACATGCAAGTGCCGGCATAAGTCTTATGAACCATCTATGAACGATTAAAGAATAGACCGTAACAACTCTGCGATCAGATCCTCATTCTTTAGCGACATTAAATAAGAAATGAATGCAGAAAAACACTCTCGAGGTATCTGAAAATTTTACCGTATTGCAGCATTTAACTGGTTTTTGACGAACCACTCTCTGTTCAAATTCGGCCAGTGAATAACAAAAAGTATACGACAGAAATTCAATAAAAAATCAATACAAAAAATGCTTTATGTGATACCGGCATAATATATAATAAAACATAAATAAAAGCAAGACAATGATAAACTCTGTAACGTCATTTCAAGTCCAGTAAGCCACGATATTTGGCAGAGTACAGACCTTTAATGCAGAAAGGTGAATCATTTTGTCCCACTTTTTTTAGCAAATAAATATCAACAGGTTTATTTAGCCTCAATAAGAAACATTAAAAGGACAAATCCTAAAGTTGCTTGCAATATAAATAATATTACTGCAAAAAGTTGGGTTTAAAATACTAAGCTATCAAATTACTGCTTTTGGTATCAAACTTCCGCAATATCTCTATATTATTATAGTGAAAGTGTTGAACAATTTATTAAATCTGAGCTTTTAAAATAATTTTTAGATTTTACGTTCGTTTTTCAGAGACGTCATATTTGTTCTGTACAAAAATCTGAATGTTTTAACAGAGACGGTGTCGCCTTAATGTCTGAAGAGTTTGATTTTATTTTTAGCAGATAAGGATAATTAATATGTTCACTACAAAAGTACATGTAGATTTGATTAATCATTATTCTGTGATGATGTCCTAAATACAAACTGTGACTTAAAATTTATTGAAATCGTGAAAATATAAGTTTGAAGCAATTATCGGAAAGTTTTAATACAGATAACTTATGTGTGCCTTTGTTTTGTGCAAATACATACACAATTATTGTAACCAAAATCCTGTCCTCTTTTCCTCGAATGTGATCTATCGAATAAGACTTCTCACCGGGTTAATACTCACATGAGAAAAACGGCGAGTGTCACTAGTGGGGAGTAAAATCACAAAAATACTGAACTCCGAGGAAAATTCAAAACGGAAAGTCCCTAATCAAATGGCAAAATCAAATGATAAAAGACATCAAACGAACGGACAACAACTGTCATAATCCTGACTTGGTACAGGCATTTTCAATAGTTGAAAATGGTGGATTCAACCTGGTTTTATAGCGCTAAACCTCTCACTTGTATGACAGTCGCATCAAATTCCATTATATTTACAACGATGCGTGAACAAAACAGACATAATAGGTAACATTGTCAAAATATGGGTACAACAGTCATCACTGTGTCACAATCTCAAAACAAACAAACATTTAATTAAGAAGCACAAAAAGGGGGAGGTTGTTTGAAATTTCAAATTTGATTCGATTTGTTATTTCTTTTTATTCCTCTGATAAATGGAACGATTATTTAAGGGATTTTAAACAAATTGTTTGGCTCCTTTTTATGGTGTTGGTTGCACTATAACCTTTTGATATGTGCGATAGATTATGTTATAATACCAGATGATATGTGCTTACTTTCAAAAACTTTAGTACATATACACATGCGTTGCGTTCTATTGACCAAATTGACCTTTACAGAAGTTGCAACGTCTTTAGATAAAATTGACCATAGACAATATGGGGACTATTTGCGATGAATCACCCAGATGAAGTTTTGTGGTAATGGCTTTTAAACCTTTTGGTTTCGAACTTGTCTGTTGACATCTTGGTACACCTGTTTTGCACTATAAAATCGTCCAATGACCAGTCCTGCGTTGAGATGAAAAATTATTGTCCAGTTATTCCTTTGTAAATTCACTGTTAATAAATTATGACATTGTTCGCAATGCAAAGTTTTGTTCTACCCCAGGACTTATATAGATGGTTATTGTCAAATTTTCCTGAAAATTTAGAAATTTTTGCTTTTCATGGTTTTTCAACTTAGTATTTGATTTGATCGTCCAACAGTTTTGATTCGAGTGCCACTGAGGAGTCTTTTATGAATCGCGCGTCTGACGTCCCAAAGTATTAGCCAGATATTTTTAATGAGATTTTACAACTACTAGGTCAATACTACCACGTTTTTAGCCGGGGTATCACTGACCTAGTAGTTAGCACCTCTGTTGTTACATGAAAAACATTTACACGGTGATTTTTTTTAAAGTTAGTGTTTATAAATGTCGAATTTTTCGAACACATAGGATTTTTTACCTACAGATGTAAATAGCCTTAGCTATATTTGGCATAACTTTTTAGAATGTTTTAATTCCAATGCTCTTTAATGTAGCATTCACTTTTGCTTCAAACTGTTTTGATTCGGAACGCCATTGATGAGTCTTATGTAGACGAAAAACGTGTCTTGCGTACCACACTTTAAGTATAGCACCTTTGATAAGTTAATACACCTATCACGTTTTAGTTATATTCAGTTAACCGTCAAATTTGTCTAGCATGCAAACATGATTCACGGTTTTACGCCAATTCTTGTGCTTAACTTGATTTTATTTTCATTTATTTAGGTTAAGATATATATAGCATGGTTTTTGATAGACTTTTACGGATTTAACATAGAACGACTGGCTGCCATGTCTTTTTTTACATTTATCAAATTAATGCTTGGAATCCCTTTTCTAAAACTTACATGGTTTGCATTGACAAGTCCATCCTATTAAGATGAATAACCTTCATTAATACGTAAAAATTGTGATGAATTTATTGATGAATATTTAAAAGACACAATTAGTAGTTGTTCATCTTCATTATTTTCGACTGACTTACCATTCTTCATGTGTGTGAAAAATATTGAATAGGGGTAATTGGACGTTCATTAAACTAAGGCTCACTTCACGTTGTAGAATAAATTTTACAGACTGATAGCAATATTAAAATAATCGTATTGCTCGAGGAATATTGTACATGAGATATGATTAGGATAAAATTGTGTCATTCAATAATTTCATATAAAAAAGATCCATCGGAAATGATGCTCTTCATCTGATGTCTAAGAACAAACATTATCTATTGCGTAAATCATAGAAGCGAGTTATTTCAATGAACCGTTTTGGTGTTTTATTAATATAAATATATATCAAAACATCAGTAAAACGCTTACCACAGTCGAAGGGCACAAACGTAGCCTTGTACGTCACTTCTAATCTCATTAATTAATAATGAAATAAACAATTATCCTGCTATCCTTCATTTTTTTTTTATATCTACAGATTTGCCGGACTGTAATTTATAACTTACTTGTATGTAGCTTGTATTTTGATGTCAGACCTGTTGTACACGGATCATGTTTAGAAGCTAGCTGAGGATTTCTGGATTAAAGCAACACACTATCGTAATTCTTATCTCTGTTTTCTTTTTAAGGAAATATACGTGCTTCTTTTAATGTGTGATTTCTTCTTTCTTTCAGCAAGGCATTATCGGACTGAATTACGTAGGTAAATATTATCAAAGATACATATGATTTTACACATGCAAGAAACTTTTTTCAGTACCATTTGCTGTTTCTCTTTGTTTATGTGTCCATTCAGACTTTATTGTGGTGTCAGAAATTAGGTAGTCTTTGTTTGATTTTACTTCAACGTTGTTATAACTTCGATGGTACATTTTTGTTCTTAAACGCTTGTCCATAGCTGATGACCATGCACTGACAATAAACAGTCTTAATTTTAACAATGAAGCTTGATCTTTGTATGATGAAAGCTTATCCCGCGGATCCGTTTATTCACGATTTCAGGGAAATCAATAACATTTATACTCGAACGACATGAAAAAAAAAGAAATACATTTGTATCTATGATTCGTTTTGGTTATAATATATCCATAATCCGATTCAATAAAGATATTGCCATGAAACCCCAATATATCTCAATAAATACATATCCGAATCTTACCTCAGACAGCATCTAAATACGATTCCTATGATCTACCATAAATCGGAATTAAATAAACAAATATCAATAAGTAAAAATGAGGGAAAAAGGACATTCAATGTTGTTACACAAATATACATTATTTGCATTAATACAAATACAAAATAACCTGCATCATGCAAAATAAAGTAATTTTTCTTATAAATATTCATCGTTTCAAATATCTAAATAAGATGTTATAGCAAGTCTTGTGTCTGAAATTCTGTTCAGTTCATCTATATATTTCTCAGAAAAGTTCTATAGAACACATCCATTTGTCAAAAGTACATTACAATGAGATGATATACATGTACATGTATGTTCAAGTAGTAACTCCTTCACACGTGCCTTTAAGGGACATTAAAGAGCGGTTATGTAAACAAACTCATCAAATATACATGGATTATGATTTAATAAAACTCTGTATGTGTTTGAGACATGCTTTAAGGTTTCGTTACAGACCTAACAATATTGAAAAAATAATGGAATAACCCAATGCAAGCACCGTGTTTTATAAGCGTCTTTTCTAAGTTGTGTTTGTGTGCTTTGTGTTGATCTAATCGTTCAAGCCTTTTTCCAACTGATATATTTAGATTGAACTTATGTTGTGTTGTTACACTACTGTCCCGATATAAGGGATGGTTTTGGAACCCGAAAACATGTTTAACCCTGCCATATTCTATAGGTTCTGTCCCAGGTCTGGAGCCGGTAATAAAGTGGCTGCCGTTGGTTCATGTCTGTCATATTTGTTTTCTTTTCATTTGTAATGTCGGACCTTTTGTAACTTGCGATATGGGTTTTCCTCACTGTTGAAGGACGTACGCTGACCGACATTTGCTAGCTTTTTACGCCATTTGGTCTCTTATAGAAAATTGTCTCATTGGCAATCATACCGCATCTTCTAAATTGTAGACCGGTATATTTGATTGGTTTTGAAATGAGTTTATCATTGTTTATCTCATTAAGGTATGCATGCACCTAGATAAGTTTGCCAATTCTTAACACTGTTTAAACCCTTCGCAAAATTTGACCTTAAAGAGATAATAATCATTTTCCTTAAACATTTGGCTGTGAGCTTACCTCAGGTTGATGTTTCCGAATTGCTTAAACAAAGATATTTGTTTAAGTTTGTGAGAAGTCTTAAACCGATAAATTTTCTTCTAAAAGAGTGATTTTATGCATAATATTTCAATGCACCGATCGAACCTTTCCCAATTTCATATACCATTTGTTTTATCTTTTTTTGCCGATCGATGAATATATTTACAGCGTAGTATCCGTTAACCAAAGGTCAAATATCAAGAAAGTACCATTTCTCTTTTTTCAGGGTGTCATAAATCGTAAATAAAATAAAACATTAAAACAAAGAAAATCTCTAGGAAAAATTTAACAATCACATCAACTCATATAATGATATAATGGCGTATCTTTAAATAAATCTTAGCAATTTAAGAAATTCCAATTAAAATGGAAAAATTAACCACAGACTATATGGAATCCGTTATCAAATGATAGGAAAGTATTGATACTATCAATGAACTACAATCACTCTTATTGTTAATTGCGGGAATTTGTTATTTCAATAATGGTTAAAACTGCCAGTACGACATTCGTTCGATTTTCGTTAATATTCATTTTATAAGGTAATCATAAACATGAGAAGAAATAAAGGTTTTGTGTTGAAAGCCAGCAAAAATGATTTTATAAAAATCGAAAAACAATGAATTAATCATTGAAAGCGAACTTTTATAATTGCTTACATCCATTTCATTTGAGCTTTGGTGGATATTTGCCTCATTGGCAATCATACCAAATCTCCTTTTTTTTTTAAATTAAGGAATTTTCTAATAAGCATTTGAAAATTTATCTTACAGTTATTTTAAATTGTACCGTGCATTGTTCATTGTAAAATTAAAGCTTTTCAGATTGTAAACAGCTTTACAAAGAACTGATTTTGATTGTGTTTGATCCAGGAAAATTCATTGAGTAATTCTTGCAAAAATTAAAAGTAGATCATTGACCATTTATCTTGATTAAAAGGATATTGTACATTACGGCTGAAATAGTTGAGAAGCTTGCGAGTGGTGTATCAATGTTATCGTGTGATAGGTATGTGCATTTTACTCCTTAACTGCGAGTCATTTTGAAAAAAGGTCACTCGCATATTCTACTTATATCATTATTGTAAATACGACGACCAACATATGAAGACTGGTTTTCAATAGCTGCGAATACACTTAGATCAAGACATTGAGTATTTTGTAATTTTGTTACTTTCTTTTGTGTTCCGTGTCGATCTAATGAGTTCAATACTTTTCAAGATGAGTTTCACAAATTGTGTATATGCTGTTCTGTTAAACCACTGTCTCAGAATAGGGGAGGATTGTTTGCTCACAATCATGTCTTAGATCGTTAGATACCTGTGCAGTCGTATAGTCTGTAATACCGATTTTGTCCTATTCCCGAACGTGACATTTGATTGAATGTAGATTCGCATGACATGTGATGTATACATAGCAGAACTCGCTTACCCTGTCGACACACGTGGTCTCTCGCCTTTTGGAGTTTATGCGATTCCCTCAGGACCTTGATTTGCCCCTTCTTAGTCGATTTACGAGATATGAATATCGGTTAACTACTTTCGCCTTAATTTTTATCCCGCCACATTCTTAAAAACATTATATATCATATCGAAATGAAGTACGTTAAATAACCTACAAAAAGACAAACAACACAAAGTACCAATCTTATCGCAGTTACAGTTCAAAACAAAATTAGTTAGAACTAAAATGTTTTCCAAGATTATAATATCAACCAGTAAACGGATTTAGTGTAAAGACGTCATATACCGTCTGAGTTAATCATGACCTTGTGCAATGCCAAAAAGGATCGACTGGTAGTAGGACCATAATTGTGAAAAATTGTATGACAAATATAAATAACTAAAGGGGGCGGGGGTTACAACCTTGAATACCAATAAGGGTCTCGCACTATTGGTGCTTATAAATAAATATTAATCATGTTTTTTTCTTTATTTAGAAAACAACTAATGTTTGTACCGATAAAGGCAATATTCATATATAGATCATAATATATATGAATTGATTACCTGAAAAGATCAATAAGTTCACGTTGATCGTATTTAAATTTACGGGTTGTATAAAAACATCACCGTAAAATATAGAATGCATTATCTCGTTTTTAAATATCTATCCCATCGAACTAGAGATAAAGGACACTACAGATACAGTCAAGTCTGCCTCATATCTTGACTTACATCTAGACATTGACAATGAGGGTCGGTTGAAAACAAAACTTTACGACAAAAGAGATGATTTCAGCTTCCCAATTGGTGAACTTTCCATTTCTATGTAGCAACATTCCAGCAGCGCCTGCATACAGAGTATATATCTCCCAATTGATACGATATTCCCGGGCTTGTATTTCCTATCATGATTTCCTTGATAGAGGATTGCTGCTCACAAGGAAGCTATTAAACCAAGAGTTCCAAATGGTGAAGTCGAAATCATCCCTTCGTAAATTTTACGGAAACCATCACGAGTTGGTTGACCGTTATGGAATAACCGTTTCACAGATGATATCGGATATGTTCTTCATGTCGTAACTACAATACCCTTCCCTTTTCACGAATGTGACCAACCGAATTAGAATATTTACCGGATTTGTAATAACATAAGCAACACGACGGGTGCCACATGTGGAGCAGGATCTGCTTACCCTTTCGGAGCACCTGAGATCACTCCCAGTTTTTGGTGGGATTCGTTTTGCTTAGTCTTTAGTTTTCTATGTTGTGTCATCTGTACTATTATTTGTCTGTTTGTCATTTTTTTTTTGCCATGGCGTTGTCAGTTTGTTTTCGATCTATGAGTATGACTGTCCCTCTGGTATCTTTCGTCCGTCTTTTACAGACTTCCTTGACAATTTCTGTGTTCAAATATTTAGTTTCGAAAATCACTGACGAGAAATCAATGTAAAATGTGTACACATTGTATTATTTTCAAAGGAGGCGGAAGATACCAAAGCGATATCATATTTAAAATTCAAAAGTCGAAGACAAACTGACAACGCAATGGCAACAACACTAAAAAAAACCGACGAAAAGACAAAATTCAATCTACAACAAACAACAACGAAAACTTAACAATCAGTAAATAAACTCATCGTAGATACCAGGCTAGGCTAAGATTTTCTTTTACGCGAGATGACACATCAATGACGCTCGAATCAAAAAAATTAAAAAGGCAAAATGAAGTACAATGTTGAAGAGCATTCAGGATACACGATTCCGAAATGTTTCGCTAAGTACAGCTAAGCTATCTATTCCTGGCGAAGAAAATCCTTAGTACTTCGAAAAATTCAAAGTTTTGTAAACGGTTAATCTTTAATTATGATCATATCAATGATAGTTCATGTACACAAATCCCACCAAAAGCCGTTTATCAAATTACAAGTTTATTCAGTATACTGTATTGGTGATTTATCATTGTTTTTTTTTAACTAGGCACTTCAAACCAGACAAAACCCATAACAGCATGAGAAGAATTAGAAAATTTAGAAAGAAAAGTGCTCGCCTAGTAATGACCATCAATCATCAGAAACAGTTTCTGCTAAAATTTTCATAGCATTAAAACATGTGATTTTGTTCATGCTTCATTTGATCATTTTATATAAACATATTAGTATCATAACATCGCTGTCATATAAGAACATGGCATTTGTTTTCGATTGAAGCAGATAAAAAATTCTTATTTATCGGAGGTAACGAAAGGATTCAAGCATATCAGGTCTTCCAAATCGATTAAATGTAAGATTTCCGTATTAGTGATATAACTGTTGATGATGGTTATTCCAGAAACCCATGTAGTGTGCACGGGAAACACATAACTCACTGTTTATTGTATTACAGTAGGCATTAATTACCTAGCGGACTTCCTTCCAATTAAGTCTATAATTATAGCAAATAAAGTTCATCCAAGAGTTGTAAACATACCAACAGTTATAAATCATGAAAGTAATGTTAAATAGTATCAAAATAACACGCCTCATTTATGCCACTTGACATGAAGTTGAAAACATTTCATAGGAACATCGTATTAATTAACATCCTGTTTTTTACAGTTATTAAAAAGTTTAGTTTTAATGTAGCACAATACAAAGATTTTTTCATCCCCAATCAAACAACTTTAAACTGATGTAATTTCTTTCATCAAGCTCTAAAATTCATAAATGAGGAACCAAAAGAAAGAAGAAAGAATAATCTTTCAAATGATGATAATTTTATTATTACATAATCATTACATAATTGATTAGTATGTAATTAGTTGCTAGATTCTGATGTCCAATTTTGAATGAAATTAGCTTCTTTGTTATTCATTGCGTCCCAATATTTTTGATAGATTCTTGTGAAACACAGTTTGACCTCCAAAACCGTGTCCCAGATTTTCCTACTGTATTTCATTCTCTCACAATCCTTCAATTAAGTTTGCAACCTTATTTCATATAATAATATAATTCACACATGTACCATGGGAATACTTCAGGATTGGCCTTTAATCATAAATCATAAATCAATTAGGTTTTGACCAGTAAGAAAGCATTCAATTTTAGCAATTCTAAATATATAAAGAAAATGCACACCCTATGCATCAAAAACCAGTTCTGGCGGGAGAAGTTATATCATTTATTATTGACCCTGCTGTAAGTCAGTTGCTACTGGCCTCAGACCACAATTATTCTTCCCCTTTGCTACAATGCATTTTTTGGTAAAAGTGAAATTGAATTAAAAAATTTGCACCGCTTCAAACATGAAAATAATTTAACTGCTAATAGACCATTATTATTCTAATAAAATATGCTTGTCCCAGGACAATCCATCAGTGCTTTTTCTTTTGAGAGCCCTATTAACATGCCAATGGTAGGATTTGAATCTTGAATAAATGACGAAGGCTAATTTCTACCCTACTTTTATTTTGGCCAAATCACTACTTTCACTTTCAACAATAAATTTTTTCCACATGTTTTACTTATTTCAATATATATGCAACTGATAGGACCACTTAAATAGTAAACATTTCAAAAAAAACAGTAGACAGATTACTTAGGAAGAAATACCCCATATAATAATTGGGAACTATATTCCTAGACCACGAACATAGGGAATTAATTGTGGTCTGAAGCCTATTAGACCTCAAAAATTTAAAGTATTCTTATGAAACTTCACAGTTACTTAGCATAATATCTTAGTAGTATAAATGCCAAATTTTATTACGTTCTGACAAATATTAAAAAAAATTGGAATGTTTTGATATAAGTATATATGTCTGCGGAACATGCTATTTGCAAAGTTTTCAGAATTCAGTCAAAATTTTATTCAGAAAATATTTGTTTGGTAATTTTTTACCAAAATTTGTCTTGATCCAGTAAAAATAACTTGTATTTAAGTGAAAAGAAACAACTGCGAAAGCAAATTGCTACCTATGTGCCAGTTTTTTTTATACTTATATCTCTATGGTTATTAAATCAGAATTGGTCAGTATGATAAGGGTACAGACATAAAAAGCATAATTGTGGGTGAAGTAAAACTAAAAGAATGATTTATTTCCTTCTTTCTATCCCACCTATTGGTTATTTACTTCTAAGCAACTAAAAGTAATTTAGACATGACACTTTTGAATTTTTAAGACATGTTGCTTTTCATATTTTTAAATGTGTTTGTATGTCATGTTATGTCCGAGGATCAAATCATTTTCGTAAAACCTTATTGAATTTGCATTTATAAGTTACCCTCATTGTTTTAATGAAGTAATGTGGTGCATTCTCACAAATATTTTTCTTTAATTTTCATTACAAATCATGTTAACTGTAAAAAATGCCAATATCTGCCTCATATGCCCAAATATGGTAAAAATGTCTTATTTTGATAGATTTTGTGTAATTTCTATTTTCTTTCTTGAAAGTAATCTGACAAAGATCATTTTGTACCTGTTAGACCCTTTATTCACAATAATTGTGTTTTGTCCAAATTTATCTCCTAGGCCTCAGATCACAATTTTTCTTCCCCTTTGCTACAATGCATTTTTTGGTAAAAGTGAAATTGAATTAAAAAATTGGCACCGCTTCAAACATGAAAATAATTTAACTGCTTATAGACCATTATTATTCTAATAAAATATGCTTGTCCCAGGACAATCCATCAGTGCTTTTTTTCTTTTGAGAGCCCTATTAACATACCAATGGTAGGATTTGAATCTTGAATAAATGACGAAAGCTAATTTCTACCCTACTTTTATTTTGGCCAAATCACTACTTTCACTTTCAACAATAAATTTGTTCCACATGTTTTACTTATTTCAATATATATGCAACTGATTTGACCACTTAAATAGTAAACATTTCAAAGAAAACAGTAGACAGAACACTTAGGAGGAAATACCCCATATAATAATTGGGTACTATATTCCTAGACCACGAACGAATGGAATTAGTTGTGGTCTGAAGCCTACTGATATGGTCAAAACTCCGTCCACCTGGATAAACACCAACCATTAATGACTTCAGATGTTTAATTACACATCGCATTTGCTTTTTTCAATATGGATTTTTTATTCAATTAGTACATGAAACAATATATTTTGTTTTTAACATTTTCCCAAAAAGTAAGTTATGCATGTATACATAAAATGATCAGTTAGTCAGTCTAGAGGATTCTTATTGGGGATTTTTAGAATTATAATTGTATACAATGAAAATATGGTGCTTTACACAAAGTAGAATTTTCTTATTTTTGTAGTTTGAAAAGATTTAATTTGTGTTTTCTTTTTAAAAGAGTTCATATTTACACATTCTCCTCAAGAAAATCTGATATAACCATCAGCATTAACATTAGCAACATTAATTGTTGTACAATCATATTTTTTTAATATCAGTACATTTATTTTTTGATTCCGTCTATAGCTCCAAATTATTTTTCTTGTTTTTTTCTTCTGGCAGCTCCAATATAGAAATGCATTTTTATTTGGACTTCATTATCTTCTTTTTTCTATAAACTCCTAATTCAACATATTTTCTATACATGTTATTTGTATAGCTGGTCAGTGGTCATAAAGCTTTCAAATGATTCTATTGATTAACCACAAAGTACTGCCCACATGTTCTTATTTGTTTCAGTCAGACACGTGCATTTGTTTATAAAACTAATTATCATCAAAACTCGTTAACAGTTCAAGATATGGAAACATTTTTTTCTTCTGTGGTTTTGTAATATTAAGAAGTAACAAAAACAGCTGAAAATGAAAATTTGATAACATTCAGTAGCTTTTGTATTGTGTTACCTTAAAGCAAGCTCTTTTACTCTATCCTCAAAGACTATTTTGATAATTTTGATACTCCCCCTGTATCTCCTAGGACATCAAAACCGAACTCATGTAAATATATGGTACCAATTTCATTGCGCACGACAGACGTTTCTGGTAATACTTTCCTTAATTACTCTCACGACCAAGACCAAAAGAATTGTCTCGGTGCTCAAGTGGTAGCTTGCAGGGACAGTTTGTTAGATCAATTACGGGGTCAAATAAAAAACTAGGAAATTTGTTATTACATTCAATGGAATAAATTTCCCTGCACCATATACACATTTCGAAAATTAATGTCTCTTTAGATGTCAAATGTTATTGGATTACTAAATTTGTAAATTGTAATGAATAGATAAACCTTGAGTGACCTTTGAATGTCCGAAAAACGTATACATGATGTTTATTGGTGATAAGAACGATATCAAACTTTTGCATTTTCAATAAATATGCATACTGGAGTTCTATCGAAGACTATATTCATTCAGTGACAGTATACCACGAGAAATACAGATACGAACATATTTAAAAAAAAAAAAGAAAAGAGAAATACCGTATTATTTATAACGATACACTTACATGAGTGGATATCTGTTATTCAAACTAAACAGGATTTTCCATGAATCAATTGTTGTCTGCTAAATCCTGTTTTATATGTTTAACAAATTATGTAGTAAGAGAGATGTAGGGTATACTTCAATTAGACAGCAATATAACAACACAAATAAATACAAAACATCCAGAGAGCAACATGCAAATTTCATAAATAGATAGGTGTCTATTTAACAATATGTCGATCTGCAAATCAGACATCAGCTCAGTAGTCGGTAGTTCGGTACTGACATGATTTTTAACATATTTTCAAAAATTCTTGTCGATAATTCCATTAACTATTAGGACATTAAAGTTCCATCTCTCTCAGGCAAAGTTGACCTGAAGTTATGTAGCTTCTAACGAAGCTACGTATTTGTACATTCCTGGCTTTCAAATGTTTCGGTTTGAGACTTCCTGATGGAGTAAAATCCCGTACTTAAAGCGCTTCGGATGAACGACTCTTAAATAGTATTATTTTGATTGTAAAAAGTCCGTTTCAATGCATTAGTAACATCAACATCTAATTCAAAAATTTAATAACACTTTTAGATATTTAGATGATATATTTACTATCAATAATGACAACTTCAGTATGTACACTAAAGAGATTTATCCTGCCGAACTGACTTTTAAAAATAATCAAATAAAGCTAATACTAACAATGAACACTGCCCTTTCCTGGATCTTGATATCTATATCTTTAACGGGAAGCTTAATATCAAAATTTATGATAAAAGAGATAATTTTTCATTTCCTATTGTTAATTATCCATTTTTTGATGGTGACGTTTCTTTGTCACCATCTTATGGTGTTTATATATCTCAACTTGTTCAATTCGCTCGTGTATGTAACAACGTATTTGATTTCAACGAAAGAAATCTCTGTATTACTGAAAAATTATTACACCAGGGTTTTCGATATCACAAACTAGTCATTTTATCATCAGTACAAGGACATCATTCGTAAATATAAATCAACATGCAGACATCTTATACGTTCGGGTATTTCACATCCAACATTTTATTGTAATATTCTTTACAAAGCACAAAAATGTCGGCATTCACCTCAAAAGCTAACCAAACCTTTAAACAGACTTATTCAGAAAGGATATAGTTACGATACTGTTGTCGAGTCATTAAGGATTGCATATTTTGGTATTAATATTGATTCACTCATAGGGTCTTTGAATCGGAAATAAACACATTTATTCTAAAACCAGTTATTGGCATGATACGGGTTATGTTCTTCTCATATATTTTATGATGGTATGATACTAAACCCCTTACGGGAGGGATTGTACTTGGTTTTTATATGATGAAGACATAATCTTTCTATCAGTTTAATTGAGGTCGGGAGCTGGCATGTCAGTAACTGCTAGTAGACCTTTGTTTATTTACGTATCATTGTCATTTTGCTTAGTTTCTTTTGTTACCTATTCTGACATCAGACTCGGACTACTTTTGAACTGAGTTTTACTGTGCTTATTGCTATATGTTTCTTTATTCTACATTGGCTAGAGGTATAGGGGGAGGGTTGAGATCTCACAAAACATGTTTAACCCCGCCGCATTTTTGCGTCTGTCCCATGTCAGGAGCCTCTGGCCTTTGTTAGTCTTGTATGTTTTTTTAATTTTAGTTCATTTATATGTTTTGGAGTTTAGTGTGACGTCCATTTTCACTGAACTAGTACATAATTTTATTTAGGGGACAGCTGAGGACCACCTCGGGTGCGGGATTTTCTGGCTGCGTTGAAGACCCATTGGTGGCCTTCGGCTGTTGTCTGCTCTTTGGTCGGGTTGTTGGCTCTTAAACTGATAATTTCACTCATCTGACGTCATTCAAAAAATGTGTATTGTCAAGGAGTTGTCGATGACGTTGCATCAATACGATTGCAAATGCGTAGAAATAGATATGGTTCCTTTCATTTTTTTTTACTTTATTTCCATAAAAAGTGCATGTTTAATGTAATAAAAAGAATAAATAATCACAGAATTAAAACATAAAACAAATGAACTCGTGACCGAACAACACTGATAATAAACGCATGCGCTACGCGCATTCGTGAATTAATGTGTTGTTCTGTCACTCGTTGAAAATGTATCTATATTTGAATTCTTGGATATGTTATTCAAAAATTGTTTTTTTTTGTAAATAGAACAGATAAACAGCTGTACTTGCTAATATCAATTTTCAACTTCTATTATAACCTATTTT
The DNA here is from genome assembly GCF_021869535.1 of Mytilus californianus. NCBI lineage: Eukaryota > Metazoa > Mollusca > Bivalvia > Mytilida > Mytilidae > Mytilus > Mytilus californianus. The sequence continues at coordinate 19,573,006 of NW_026262679.1, read as the reverse complement.
CCCTTCATGTAATTAATAGTGTATCTATCATTTTTTTTTCCTTCCTCATCATTTTATTTCATCAGAAATAGTACAAAATTGAAGTACAGTAAATACCATAAATTTTTAACAGAATCTGTACCCTTGCATTAGTCTCTATAAATTCAAGTCGTAAGTATAAAACTAACGTCATGACTTCGGTTAACTTCGATTTTCTTCGACAAACCACGGAAACGGTATCTAATAAATTGATTAAACTTTCGGGTATGTATAATTACTGTGATACATCAAAAGAAGTATAAGAGCTAGTTGCATAAAACGAGTTCAGAAATATGTCTGAAATTGAAAAAAAAGTTGTTTTAAAAAATGTTGTTCTAGTCTTTTATATAGTGTTAGTCAATTATCTCCATATGATTGACGATATATGCCAACAATACAAAAAGATGAGCATTTTCTGTATACATTGTAATATTGACTATCTGGACAATTAATTATACAAGGACATGTCGCGTTAAATTATTCATCTGTTTTTTGGTTTTTACTCGTAGTACAATATAGAATATTTGTTTCTTTGGAAAACATTGAATCTTCGGATAATGCTATCAGCTTATTCCGATTACCTCATTTTGTGTTTCAACGTGTTTTCCCCCCAGAAGTTTGGTATATTTAACTTGTCTATAACAATTTAAATAACATATAAAACAAGAACACATCAAATCTTTTTTGTTTCGATGAAGCTTATTAATTTACTGAAAATGGAAAATAATTTGGGTTCCTTCTTTCACAGAAAATCAAAAAAGTAATGTTCATTAAAATGTCCAATATTTTCAAAAAGGTGTTATTAGAATCATCTTTGGTCTTATCAATATCAAATTAAAATGATCCAAGAAAAGAGAGAGAAAAAACATGTTACACTCTCATAGTTGACACGCTAATATAATTAGTAAAAACGCATGAAAAACTCAGTTCGTCAGTCACGACTTTATGACAGAATGCATAGGATTTGGAGTTGCCTAACGTTTAATTCATTTTACAAACTTACAAATTTCCCCTAACCTTCCGTATTCATTTTCAGTTTTTTTAACAGATGTTACATGCAAAATAGAAAAAAGGACCACTCGTTTTTATGAGGTCATATTGCAAACTCTTAATTTTCTTATCAATATTTTAATCTGTCCTATCTGCGTATTGATTTTATATCATAATTGATTATCTGAAGTAAATAAGAAAATTATCAATAAACTTGACCAGGACCCTTGTAATTGCTTTGGAGTTGAGAACAATTTTTATTTCCCACATTTAGTATAAACGTATTGGTTATTCTTTAGATAAGAAGTAAATTGAATGTTTTTCGCAGAAGGATCATTATTGTGAATGATGTCTTTATAATTCCGCTTCCTTTCTTCAAGAGTCTGTTCAACGTTCTTTTGTTGATAAAATGATATCTATTTGTACTTTCGTAAAAGGAAACGTGACGAATCTGGACAGTCGTTGTAACAGGCAAAGTAAAATGACATTTGACAAATTGACCATGATTCACAGAAATTGATTATTGTATCCAGACGTCGGAAATGAAATTAAGGGTATTTGTACAATCCGTAAATCGTATTTCGGTAGTTACTGGACTTGTCAATAGATAAGGGAAATACAATTTCTAGATAACTTTATGTTGACACGATTGTTTGTAAGTTTTCATCATCATATCTTTTTGTGCAAATTTAACATTTTCATCTAGAAAAATTGCTCTTAGAATATTACCCTGTCCTAGCTCTATTTAAAATAACAAATTCTTTGATTATTCCCTGAAAAAGGATTTATTAGACCTGTATGGTCCATATATACTAAACATTATTTACTTTCATAAATATTTCTTTTTGCTTTTTGTTTAATGTCAGTCAATAATAGTTGGTGAAATTTAAAACAAATATATACTGTTTTCCTTTATCACACGAAAAAAAATAGATAGATATTTTTCTTTAAATTCTCCGATGATAAAGTTTGAAAAAAATAAGAAATCAATGTTCCAAATCACCGAGTTAAAGTTATCATTACATTGATTTGACTATTGGTCATAAAGCTCCTCATATATTTTAAAAGTAGTTATATATCCTTGAATTTCAAATTTTCGGGTTTCGGCGTTCCCGATTAAGATAAATCAAGAAAACCGATTCGGAGGTTCCAAATTTTATAAAGTTTTATTTTCAAATTTTCGAAAGTCAATCTCAAGATATGTTCATCTCATTGTATAAACATATGTCATGCGTATCTAAATAGTATTAATTGCAATTTCAAAAGGATATATCATTGCATCAATGTTACTGCGAATAGTAATGATTTTTTATTAAACAGATACAGTCCTTCAAAAGATGAGTAAGAAATTATTTATTATAGTTACAAATGTATCATTACATACATATTTAGCCTGGTATCTTTGATGAGTTTACTTAGAACATATTTCCAAATTATACTGTTTGAATTAATAGCATCTTCAAGTATATTGACCAGTTCCATTAAATGTCCACAGCTGGTTTAATCAAAATATTGAAAGCTTAACCAAATTTTTTTTATAATGATTTAAATCGTAAATCAAGGTGAATATTAGTATATTTTATTACTCAACGGGATGGTATGTATGCATTGTAATAATAATTATAGTGAAAATTGTTTATGGAGTCAGCTCTCATGAGTATAAATTTATCTAAGCCTTTATATATTTATTTTCATTGAAAAAAGATCAGAATTTATCAAAATACGTTGTGTTTACGATTCTTCAGTCATTACAAAAATGTTGGTAAATAGTTCTTTTAAGAAAAACTTATAATCAAATATTTACAAGTAAGGAAATTGTTGTGTGTTTTTGTTTTTTGTTTTGTCATTGAGATTATCGATATTTTAAGTTACCTGTAACATAAAGGATTCGATAACCTCAAAATCCTTATTTCAAAGCCTTTAAACAAATGCATATTTTGAGTACATAAAATTTTTGTCCAACATGTCAAATTTGGCCACATCACATTGTCGATTTCACTTTCTACCACTTTTAAATCGCATTACGGGAGATATCTTCATTACATGATATGCCTACACACAGTTGATCGACTTTGTCATAATCCGTTTGCAATTTATCGGGTTTTGGTTGTTTTATTCCCATGATCGTCTGGGTCTATATCGACTTTTGATATTTTAATCTAATTATGCACTGTATATATCATATAATAATTGCTTTTTAATGTTTCGAAAAAAAATATAAATGAAATATAAATTCTGTCCGTTACATTTTTTATACAGTTTCAGTATTTATTGATAGATTGATTTAAATGATAGGGGTAAAGATAGATAGATATACACTATGTACAAACTACACAAAGTAATCATTTACATTTACTAATTTACAGCACGTCTGTGTTGACATGAAACATCAATGATATGGTTTACTGTTTACAAAACTTTAAATTGTTTGAAATACGAAAGGTTATAAAGTGCCTTTAGTTAGCTGTATTTCGGAACTTTGGGCTTTGAATGCTCTTCAACATGATACTCTATTTGGTCTTTTGTAGACGAATGTCTGGCGTACAAAATTAAAAGCCTGGTATCTTTGGTGGGTCTTTTAAAGTGCAATTTTTACAGAATCCATTTGAGATTAAATATAAAAGTTGAAATTAGCTTATATTATTAGATACGACATCCCTTTGGTTGACATACTATCACCAGAAGAACTGTGATCACACACATATAGAGTAACCTGAATATACGATTTGCACCACGTATCTTTTATTCATCAAAGAATTTATTTGGATAAACATCCAATGGTCGCTAAGAATCGTTTCTCTAAAGACAAAAACCGATGGGCATCCGAAATTTAATAAAACTGCAATGGATTTGAATTATAGATAAAATAGAGCTTGTCAACAGTAGATGAGTGTAACACCATAATACAATACAACGGGAAAATCACAACTAACATAAACGTGGATTTTATACGAAAATAGTAAAAACGTATTATTTATCAACTTACAAGTATAAATGCAATAAATAAGTTTCGCATTAATAAAGCAATCAACCCAAACAATTGGCAACATTCAAATCTTACAATTAGGTTTAAAACGTGTCGAGTTTTGCTTTTTGATATAAGTAAAATATTTATTTTTCTAGCATATTGATATGCGTTTACGATCCTAAACAATAAAGAAACAATATTTCAATTATAATATATTAAAATTTAAGTATCTATCTCCAGTGTATTTTTTAAAAATGTTTTTCAAGACTTGTATAAAACCGATAAATTTGGAATATAAAAAAGCACAACGTTTTGACATATACTGGAAATGTCTTCCTCGATGATTATTGGAAAATACAAATAGGATTAGGAATTCGGTAACACAGATATAAGCCTCACAGGAAAATTAAAGAACACACCTTCGTAATGATTGATAAATAAATGTTGTGTTAAGACAGAATTTATCTTTTGGTTAACATAGCCATCCATCATTTAGATGAAACATGAACGAATTTTGTAAACCATGTTTTCGATTTTAGATCATTATCGTTCACTGTCTGTGTTAAGAATCTGTGTATCAGTATATTCCCATCTAAATGTTTGGTGAGATGGAAGAGCTTCTCAAGCACGTGAACATGAAAGTCATTGCAGCAACTCATAAATACATCCGTTATACTATTCGGTCTTTGATAAATCTTTGCATCTGAGTTTGTTTCTGACGACGATTAAAACTATCTTTATGTATTTATGCAACACTATTCCATTGCCTATTTAGAACATACTCACCCATTCTCGTTCAATGGAAATTCAATATTTTCCATTCTATTTTTCATAGTACATGGCTTTCCCTGCACTATAAAATACTACAAATGAATGACTTTTCATTGAAGATTAATTATGAAAGTAAACTCTTACAAATTGCACTAACGAAGTGTACAACCCTCAAAGGTAATTTCCAAAGGAAAAGAGCAAAAATGAACGGTTGTTTGTCTAACTATTATAAATAAAACAGGAAAATAGAACTATAAAACATTTTTATTTAAGATTTCAATATTATAAATGTTATATAATTGTACATATATAGAACAAAACAAAACAAAGAATTGAAAAAGGGGACAAAGATGTAGGTAAAATTATATTTAATCTAATTTTTATTCGAGACCTTAAAACATTTTTTTAAAGAAACAATGACTTTTGATATTAAAAGCAAAGGAAGTTTTTAAACAAACACTGTTTATTCAGGCCATTTACATAATGTGGTTGTTTACATAAAGGGACACATATTTGTTTGTACTGTTGTTTGTCTTTTTTATATACTATAATGTATTTCCATGAGTTGTTTCTATTTGATTTTTTTCACATGTAGTGAAAGGGAAGCCAGTTGTAAATTTCATACGGAATAAAAGTCAAAATATAAATCATCGACAAAAGAGAGACAACTCTATGCAATGTTGCAAATTGTTTCACCTGTACATAGTAAAATTTTTCCAATGATCAATTTATCAGCACTTAAATATTGGGTAATTTAGCAGACCAAAAAAGAGACAATGCCAAGAATGAATCTGTATTCAATATACTATTTAAGTTGTCAGAACTGTTGTGTTTCCATATGTACACATACAACACCCATCGCGATTTCAAAGTCAAGAAAATATCATGACCAGAAAACTTGTACTTATAGAGTATAAAGAATAGAGGATGGAAACGAAACATGTGTCAAAGAGACCACATCCCGACCAAAGAGCAAGAATAGCCCACGGCCACCAATAGGTTTTCAACGCAGCGAGAAAATCCCAAACCTGGAGGCAGGCTTCAACAGGCCCCTAAACAATAATGTATACTTGTTAAGCGAAATGGACACCACACTAAATTCTGAAACATACAAATGATCTAAAATTAAAAAAAAAACCACACAGTCCTAACAAAGGCTTGCGGGTTACAGACTAGGGACAGGCACAAAAATGCGGCGGGGTTAAACATGTTTTGTGAGATCTCAACCCTCCCACTATATGTAAAAATATGGAATCTATGACACAGTTAAGCAACTCTAGCAAAGTTGTAGGATCAACTGTTCCTGTATGTGTTTCCCTTACAGGGTCTAATGGTAAAATATTATAGAGATTATATCTTAGATTAAAAATACTTTTTTCAAAATTTTACATGTTTCAATAAATTAAAAAAGTTATTCAGCGGAGGAACATGTTGTTGTTCAGAGCATTTTGTCAAATTTTGCATTGAAATTTCAAGACATCGCTTACAAAAATGATTTGCTTTGTTATCGTAAAACAATATATAGCTTTACTTTCAACATAATTTTGGTCTTGTTCAACGATGTCACTTTTGCACATTTATTGGACAAATACTTAAAATAGCTGTTGTAAACGTAGAAATCCGAGCGTTCATATTCATAAATAAACACCATCTTTGTAGAAATAACACGAAATATTCACAGTGCATGTATCATATATATATCATTATCATGTATCATTATATAACATTTATAATATTACAAAGTTCACATAAAATACAAAACACACGACATACACTCAAACAGTTCACACCATTCCAGCTATTCTGTTCATTCGTCAATAGTCCCATTCAAACATCGCTCTCCTCTCACGTCACTACCACACGACGTCAAATACGGAAAACAACGTTAACACTGCTTGCATATTCACGGACATGTAGAAAATTCACAGTCACAAAAATGGCAAAAATCTATCAAAATAGCGGCTTTGGGCATTCTTCATGCGTTTATTATTTGACGACCTGTTAGGAAATGCGCCAAAATAGTGTTATAACCTTCAAGTTCACACATTGGGCTATGATACTATGAACTTGAGTAAAGATTTAATGATGTAAAAATCAAAATCGTGATGGAATCCGAAAAATGTTCAAAGAGATTTTCAGAATTTAACAGTTAAGAATCCTTTATTCAATAGCTGCTTTGTTAATAAAACCTCAATCAAGGTAGACAATGAGGGAAACGCCAAGACTTAAAATTCACATTTAAATATATGTTCACGAATATCACTGTTTCTGACAGAGTAAACATTTGCTTCTAATACACCAGACTGTTCCTATGTTTGAAGAGGAATATGCACCTTTGCAGCAATATACCAACTTCACCTGCATGTGGGATATACATTTCCCAATTCATTCGGGTTTCAACAGCTTGCAGCTGCTACTCAGACTTTATAAAACGTCACCAGTGTCTGAGCAGAAAGTTGATGAACCAGGGTTATGTAAAAGAACGTCTCGTCCTTTTCCTAAAAGAGATTATCGGAAGATACCAAGACCTTGTTGATAAATATTCCGTATCAACTTCACACATAGTACATGATGGTCTTGAAGTATAGATTCTAGGTACTGACGTTGTTTATCATCATAGTTACGTGTTATAATGTTTTTAATTTGTCTTTGTATATGTTTAACCTTTACTGTTTAGTCTAGTTTTGGTAATGTACTTTTAGCGTGACTATGTATTTATACATCCGGCCATTGTGTTATTGGGCTATGATCATTTTTTGTATTCTGGTTTTTCATTTTTGCTTATGTACTTTTTCTATAGAGTGTCTATATGCCATTTTATTTTTCTTTGTTGAAATAGTTATTTGTTTTCATAATGATTAAGGTTATAACACAATGTTGACTGCTGTACCCTAATTTTTGACATTTTTACCTATTATGTCTTTTTTCTTTTGCTCACACATTTGTTGTCAGTATGATGGGATTCTATGCGACTGTCATACAAGTGAGAGGTTTAGCTAGCTATAAAACCAGGTTTAATCCATCATTTTTTATATAAGGAAATACCTGTACCAAGTCAGGAATATAACAGTTGGTTTCCATTCGTTTGATGTGTTTGAGCTTTTGATTTTGCCATTTGATAAAGGACTTTCCGTTTTGAATTTTACTTGGAGTTCGGTATTTTTGTTATTTTAAGTTTTACTACAACCAAGTCGATGTCAATATTCTTCCTATAAGAAACTGCTGGTGGATTATTCTCGAGGGCATCATTAACTTGGTAGCTTAATGCATGATGAATAATAGCAATACAAAGAACAAACCGGCTAGGACGTCGCCCAGTTTAGAAAGGTCTTCTACTGCTACTCGGAACATTGTAGCAATTCGAAGGGATACTATCGGGACAGTCTCTTGTATTAACCTTAAGATTATCTTATATGGGGACAGTTTAAAGTCTGATGAGGACAATAGGCAAATATTTCATAAAGTTCTGAATATATAAATAAAACAAAACGTTTTGAAAGTTGACCTTGTATATGTTTTTATTTATTATATGTTACCTTAAACTGAATATACTGTTGGCACGTCATATTGTTTGTTAAATAGATGTAATTTTTCTGGAGACCGATTTATAAAAGTTTTTCGAAACTTGTTTCCGAATCCCATATTTGAATTTCATGTAACATTGTACTACTTCTTTGTTATAATTTTTCAATAATAAATTATGTTTAAACTAGCATTGTAGCATTTGATTTGTGTGTTCTACGGAACATCCTTGGGGATATCCCTGATTTGACTCATGTACAGCCAGAATTTAATTATTACTTTAACAATTCACTAGTGAATCAACTCCTATTATTTCTACTTGTAAACATAAATAAGGAAAGAAGAGCACATGTAAGACATGTAATTTGTTAATCACTTCTCCAGAATTCAATAGGATCTTAACAGGAAAAACTTATTATACAAAATCTTTTGAGCCTCTGTACTATTCCGTGGACAATGTCGTTTATGGAATTGAATGTACTTTGCGTGGGCTACTTTATGTTGGTGAAACTCGACAAACTTTGCGTAAAAGAATAAATCAGCACCCGTCTGATAATTAAGATCCGCAATTCAGGGTTCTTTGTAACCTTTTTACTCAACCGGACCATGATCTTTCTTTATCTATGAAAGTACGCATCATCGAAAAAATTTATCACCACACCAATAGCCCTATACTAAGTACTCCTTTCCGAAAAGATAAAAGAAAATTTCTGGATAAGAGAACTATGTGCTGCAATGCCATATGGTTGCAATGATAACATGAAAGGAGTAGGAAATTTGTCAAGTCCAGTCTGCAGTGATGTAAATATAATAAGCTTATTTAATACTAACTTAAGATCCCAGCCTAGTTATGGGCAAAAATATTACCATCGGCCCAATGTAAAAAAAAGTCTTCCAAATCTAGATCGCCTTCTGGGAGCTTTGACAACCTTCTTTCACATCTTCATCATCCACTAGGGTTACCATACATTAGAACTATTCTTTTTTCGCTGCCTGTTAATTTTCTAATAATGTTTGAGAGATTACGCACTTGACAAGGGATGCATAGATTCATTTTCTCCAATATACAGACTGGTCAGTATAATTTGTTATGTAGCTCTTTTCCGTCTTTTTAAACCAGTAAGATCGGAACCATTACATGATGAAAATAGGCAATTCCATCCAGTTCAGTTTTCTAACAAAGAAATTGATGCTATCAACATCAGCAACGTTCTTCATCACAAAGAGATAACATCTAAAATTCCACTATATTTTCAAAATTTGTCTGTTCCTATTTTATCCTACAGTTACACCAAAATCAGTACACCTAAAGTATTTAACTATAAGCAAGCATTGCAGGACTTTCATTTAGAAGAATACTTAAAGAAAAAAAACCCTGACATGTGATTGTTCCCACTCGCCTTATAATTACAGCCCCTCTGGCCATGTTATTACTAGGGATCTAAACATAATTCAACATGAACATCTTCGAAAGGTGATATCTCATGGTCCTAAGTTGAGAGAACCCTAACACATCAATTGGAACTATAACTTCAAAATAATTATGGATTCCATTGAGTACTACGCCAACCATGGACATACCGAGAAGAAGTTGAACTGGAAACTTTGTCAGAATGGGTCAAAATAATCAGGTCTCTGATAAAACGTCGAATTCATAAGTTGAAAAACTGTGTGAATGATCGATCAAAGTCCGTTTTCAGAGACAAAGGAGCTGTGAAATGTATATCATCTCTTCACAAATAAACATGTTGTTCCTGCGGACAAAGCTTCAAATAATATTGTTTTTGGATGTAAATCGTCCTACAACGGGTGTCTTGTAAAAGAATAAGGAATAAATGAGCACTCAGGTAATCCAACATACAAACACATACCATTTGACAAGGATGAGACTTTGGCGAATCATAAGTCCTTCATGGCTACAATGAACATTACATTGAAGAGCAAAAACTGAGGACTTACCTTGTTTGTATTGGATACCTAAGCTTCACAAAATTCCGTACAAACAACGGTACATTTCCGGCTCATCTGCATGTTCTACAAAGGATTGTTCATTAGATTGACAAAAATTATGTCCGCAGTGAAAGAAGGTCTTTAGAAATATCGTGAAACTGTTTACTCGTGTAGTGGTATTAAACATATGCGGATTCTAAAAACTCTGAAGAACTTTCGGATAATTTTAAATTTCGATCTTTCTCTGAAATTAATTCTATCGAAACTTTTGATTTTTTAACCCTTTATACCACCACTCCCCATGTAAAATGGAAAAATCGTCTAAAAGAAATAATCAACAATGCTTTTCAATATAAAAATGGTAGCATACGCTATAAATGTACTGCTTTTAGATACCATACGGCATATTTTGTTAATATTGAACAAAAAGGTAAAAAAATGCTACACAGAGGAACAAGTGATCAGTATGCTGGAGTTTCTTATTTGTTGAATTTGGAGGTAGAATTTGTCAACAAATTGTCGACAATCCTATGGTAACGAACTGTGCGCCTCTCCTTGTCGACCTCTTCTGATTTTCTTACGATTCAGAATTTCTTTGGACACTTGTCCATGGCGTTGTCAGTTTATTTTCGGCTTATGAGTTTGAATGTCCCTTCGGTATCTTTCGCCTCTCTTTGTCAAAAACAATAAAATCAAAAAATCCAGTTCATTTAATTGCACATTCAGATATATTGATGATGTTCTTTCCTTTAACATTCCAAACTTTTGTGATTGGGTTCCATTAATATATCATTCAGAACTAGAAATAAAAGAAATAACAGACACAGCTTCATCCGCCTCATTTTAGACTTATACCTCGAATTTGACATGAGCGGTCATCTCAGTACCAGAATCTATGACAAACAAGACGATTTTAATTTTGAAAATATAAATTTACCCAACCTTAGCAGCAATATAACAACTTCACATGCACTTGGGATATACATTTACTAAATCATTTTGCATTCAACAGCTTGCAGCTGCTACTCAGACTTTATAAAGCGTCACCAGTGACTGGGCAAAAAGTTGATGAACCAGGGTTATGTAAAAGAACGTCAACAATGTTATACTTATCTATATGAAAATAAGAAGATGTGGTATGATTGCCAACGAGACAACTCTCTATCAGAGACAAAATGACGTAGAAGTTTACAACTATAGGTCACCATACGGCCTTAACCAATGAACAAAACCAATACCGAGTAGTCAGCTATAAAAGACCCCGAAATGACTAATGAAAAACAATCCAAACGAGAAAACTAACAGCCTGGATTATGTACAAAACAATGAACGAAAAACAAATATGATATACAGCAACAAACGACAACTACTGAATTACAGGCTCCTGACTTGGGACAGGCACATACAGAATGTTAGCATGTTTAGAGTTTACCATTACCTGAGTTAGTCTATAAAATTAATCCAACAATTTTATTTTATATACCGATACTCTTTTCCCGGAGATATGTTATGAAGTTGAGTATCTGTTGCAGAGAAAGTGGTAAGTAGATGTGATGCTATCAGTTATATCCCCTTTCTTTTCAAAATGACACAGTATTTTTTCTTATATTCTATGGAAACTGCTCAACGGGAATAAAGATTCGTGATACAGGATTATACAATGTTTGATACGGATTTTAATCCGTGATTACGAACATTCGAATTCAACGTAGATTTTAGGACGTCCTAAATAGGCTTCCGTAGTACATAGACTAAGTCTTTCTTTCGGTAATTATAGGTATGTTTATACGAATGTTTAATACCTTTATTTGAGTAATCGGTTTGATTCCGTTAAACCGGTATATAACAGTCAAAATTGAACGTACATATATAGCTTAGCGCCTCCAACTTTCAGATGATCCGTACTCTATACGTCTGTCTTTCCATTTTTTTTAAATTAGGGACAGGAAAAATATATATATCTAATATGAAAGAGAACAATTAGGGGGGGGGGGGGGGGGAGGGAGGGGGGGGGGGGTAAAAAGTAGCTTTTAAAGTAAGTAAACGACTCGACTCCGTTCTACCGTGAAAATGTTTATCAAAAATTTAGTAATGTACCAAATGAACATGTAAACCGTTCAGGTGCAAACGTTTGCTAATACTGAATAAATGACTATGACTTTGAGACTTAGAACAGCAATAAAAAAACTCAACAGTAGTGATTTTATATCTCGAATTAATATTCAATACCCTTTCTTTTTCATCATTAACAACCAACCAATTTTAGGATATACACTGTGTGTATACTGATTAAAAAATGCTAAGCATCAAGTATTTTTAATATCATATTTAAAAATTGATTATTCTTCTAAATATAACAATAAATAAACTATGGTAACAAAGAAAATCAACCAAAAGACGCAATTCTTAATCAACAAACAAAATTAATAAAAGTTTATTTCCGCTTTGTAAATTGTCATTTTAATTATTTTTTAAATAAGATTTATGTTGCTTAATTCTTTTTTTTTTGCTCCGTATATCATGAAATAAAATATATATATATATTTATAGTATTCATTGGCATTTTTGCTATAAAAATCGTGGAAAATTAGTCGATGAATTGAATTACAAAATTTATACAGAGATAAATAAGCATTTATTACACAGAAATTTTATACGGCATGTCCGATGACTGTAATAGCATATGATTTATATAAATACATCGTATATAAACTTGACAACTTTTAGAACTTTGGGATCGCAAAGGGTATACAATTTACATCAGATGATAACCATTAATGTGTTTGAAACGCGATGCTAGATTATAAAGTCGTTAACACTTAATGGCTCTTCCTTCACTTTTATTTGTTTAAATGCTAATTAGCAATGACTGAATGGTAACATATTTATTTAGTTCAGTTGCACATACGTCTTATTTCAAAAAAAAAATCCAAGTTTTGTAACCAGTTAATTCATAATTATGTATAAAATATATTTTTGGCGTGGCTCGGTATTTATACATCCCGCTATTGTGTTATTGTGCTATGGTCATTTTTTGTATTCTTGTGTTTCATTTTGCTTATGTACTTCGTCTATAGAGTGTCAATATGCCAGTTTTATTTTTCTTTATTGAAATATTTCTTTGTTTTTATAGTGATTAAGATTATAACACAATGTTGACTGCTGAACCCCAATTTTTAACATTTTTACCTTTTATGTCTGTTTGTTTTGCTCACTCATTGTTGTCAATATAATAGAATTCTATGCGACTGTCATACTTCACTTTTATTTGTTTAAATGCTAATTAGTAATGACTGAATGGTAACATATTTATTTAGTTCAGTTGCACATACGTCTTATTTCGATACATAACAACAACAGAAGGGTGTTAAGAGCTGTGGTTAAACATATATTTTGAGTTTCTGCTGTATGAGTCATATTTAGATTCGGGTTGTGATAATGTTCGTGCAGTTGTACAGTATTTAAAACTGAGGTTGTCCATTTAAGATTTAAAATCACTGGCCCCAGACAAGTTTTATTTCATCGAGTAAAAGGTATTAAAGGGTCAATGAAATGATACCTAAATTTTAAAAAATACATAAAAATGACAATTCCTCAATATAATTTACCATCTTAAATAAAAGAACTGCTTATTGATACTTGTAGACATATTTACTTCATGAAATTGAAATTTCCAGGATAAGAGTATTTCGTAAGAGTAAATTATCGTCATAAAGGTTATTCCCGGATAACTGTATGACAAACGTCTCGTCCTTTTCCTAAAAAAGATCATCGGAGGATACCAAGACCTTGTTGATAAATATTCCGTATCAACTTCACACATAATACATGATGGTCTTGAAGTATAGATTCTAGGTGCTGATGTTGTTTATCATCTTAATTACGTGTTATAGTGTTCTTGTTATTTGTCTTTGTATATTTTTAACCTTTACTGTTTAGTCCATTTTTGGTAAATAAACTCATCATAGATACCAGGATTGAAATTTTGTACGCCAGACGCGCGTTTCGTCTACAAAAGACTCATCATTGACGCTCGAATCTAAAAAGTTAAAAAGGCTAAACAATGAACAAGATTGCAGAGCATTGAGGACCTAAAATTCCTAAAAGTTATGCCAAATACAGCTAAGGTAATCTATTCCTGAGGAAGAAAATCCTTATTTTTTCAAAAAAAAATCCAAGTTTTGTAACCAGCTAATTTATAACTATGAAAAACTCCACCATCAGTGGAATCGACTCAGTGGTTGTAAATAAACCCACCATAGATACCAGGATTGAAATAATTTTGTACACCAGATGCGCGTTTCGACTACAAAAGATTCATCAGTGACGTTTAATTTAAAATGTTAAAACGGCCAAACAAGGAACAAGGTTGCAGAGCATTAAGGACCCAAAATTCCTGAAAGTTATGCCAAATACAGCATTGGTAATATATTCCTGGGGTAGAAAATCCTTAGTTTTTCAAAAAAAATCCAAGTTTTGTAACCAGTTAATTTATAATTATGACCATATATAATTCATATCAACACAGAAGTGCTGACTACTGGGTTAGTGATATCCTCGGGGATAAAAACTCCACCATCAGTGGAATCGACTCAGTGGTTGTAAATAAACCCATCATAGATACCAGGATTGAAATAATTTTGAACACCAGATGCGCGTTTCGACAACAAAAGATTCATCAGTGACGTTTAATTTTAAAATGTTAAAACGGCCAAACAAGGAACAAGGTTGCAGAGCATTAAGGACCCAAAATTCCTGAAAGTTATGCCAAATACAGCAATGGTAATATATTCCTTGGATACAAAATCCTTAGTTTGTCAAAAAAAAATCCAAGTTTTGTAACCAGTTAATTCATAATTATGTATATAATATATTTTTGGCGTGGCTCGGTATTTATACATCCCGCTATTGTGGTATTGTGCTATGGTCATTTTTTGTATTCTTGTCTTTCATTTTGCTTATGTACTTCGTCTATAGAGTATCAATATGCCAGTTTTATTTTTCTTTGTTAAAATATTTCTTTGTATTTATAGTGATTAAGATTATAACACAATGTTGACTGCTGTACCCCAATTTTTAACATTTTTACCTTTTATGTCTGTTTGTTTTGCTCACACATTGTTGTCAATATAATAGAATTCTATGCGACTGTCATACAAGTGAGAGGTTTAGCTAGCTATAAAACTAGGTTTAATCCACCATTTTCTACATAAAGAAATGCATGTACCAAGTCAGGAATATAACAGATGTTTTCCATTCCTTTAATGTGTCTGAGCTTTTGATTTTTTCCATTTAAAAAACGACTTTCCGTTTTAAATTTATCCATGGAACTCGGTATTTTTGTTATTTTATTTTTAACAAAGTTTATTTTCTTTGATAATTTATCATAATTTCAATATCAATCATTTGTGAAAAACTGTAATAACAACTCTTAATGAGGATGTTAAAAACAAAAAATCTAGTTTTAGCATATCAATATAAATAAAAGACATATATACGTCAAAAAAGAAAGGTGTCGACAAAAAGTAAAGCTGTAAATCATCCCCAAAGCCTAAAAACATTTGAAATAAGTTTGATACAGACTATCAACAATGATATTTTTTTTCTAAAATTACTGTACATTTATCACATTTAAAACGAATTAATAACAAGGTCGTTTTTAATTCAACCACCAAGAGAAACGGATCATCATGTTGATGAACGTTTTGATTTTTGTCTTGACTTTCGTATTTGGAGGTAAGACCGTCTTGACATTAATTTAATAGTTTTAATTTTTCAACAATCTTAACTTAATATTGAGATATAAGTCCACCTGATTTCAACTCGAAAGAGTAACCTTATAATTTGAAATCGATATAAATTTTTTTAATTTTAATTTTCATTTCTTTTTATTCTGTGATAATTCAAATTTAAATGCACCAAAATTTATTGTTAAGGTAAAAAACATTTCGAAATTGAATAAATTCCGAAAAAGAAAGAGGCTAAATATTGATGTAGGGTAGGCATATCGTTTTATACGTATACACAATTCCGAAGTCTGAAATATAAGAGCAACGGTCAAAGCAAGAAAAATAAAACAACAACGGTATTAACAGAAATACAAATCCCTTTCATCGGGATCAGTGACAGTTAAGGATAACCACTAGGATTCAGGGACACTTTGTCTATTGTTTCGAGCAATGATGGCGACCATATAAATTGAAAAGTAAAGATTTAAGATCAATTCTCTGTAATCACAAGAAATATTCCGAAGGGGTCTGGCACGCATAGTTTCAGATATTGATGAAACTATTGTATTATATTAAGAACTCTATATAAGACAAAAAATGGAACATATTTTGTCCAAATGATGTATGGTTGCCATGGTAACCATGAAAGTAGATTTCTGCTAAAATGAGGACTTTTTCACCGTCAAAATGGTAGATTTTTCACCTTTCCTGACACAGAAATGCCAGCAGCTTATTTCTTCTTTTTAAATATATTTTGTCAATCTGATATATAAATTATTTAAAATCACAATAAGTTTCAATTTTACAATGAACCACTGATTTGCAAAAGGTCTTGTCATAAGAAAAACGGCTTTTGTCGATTTCAGGGAAAATGTGCAGAGAATAGTAATTTTAAATGCTATTTGAAAGAAAATGCAGCACCTCTCAGGTCTGTTTATAGTGTCATTTACTGGTACAACTATAAGTCTTTCAAAAACAAAAATAAATTCAATGGGCAAATCATATACAGGAATACTGTATATAAACAAAAAATGGAAACAATCTCAAATTTTCAAAATTCTTATTTTCTTAGATACTTCATTAATCATATTAAAACAGATGGTTAAGTCAAAAACAATAATGCTTCCTTCTTGTATAAAAATATTGTTCAATCCAATTATGATCAATAGAAACAGATTTTAAAAAAATGGTTACTATGGTTACTATGTCTGAATAAATAAGAAATTCACTTTTTACGAAAATCAAAGAAAAATTGGTAATTTTTTTTTCAAAAGGGTTTAAATTTCATTGAAAAGTTATATTAAACATCAAGAAGTTCGTTTTATTCATAACAAAAAATATTCAATCAAAGAACATGGTTATCATAGCTACTAATTCAATGTAACGCTTTCTTTAATCATCAGTATGTTGTGATTTAAAGGCATATATATCTCAAATATCAAATTGACCACAAAAAGTTTGAATGCAAAACAAACCAACTAGAATTGTTTTTTTTCTACCAAACATATTAATTATCTCTTTATAAGTGATTTAATAGTATAACTATAAAAATTATAATATATATATCGTATAATGGTACTTGTCATGCTTGTAGATCATAAGCAGGGTATAAAAAACCATCCTACAATCTAGAAAACCAAACTTGTATATTATTGCTAAAATATTTTATTCTGCAATTAACAATAACCGGTATACAAATAATGGTTTGCCTTCTGCAGAATAACAATAATATATATGTATATTATCAGAAAATATGTAATGTATTTGTACATGTACTTGCTACAAATAGTAGAAAATCTTTCGCTTTTCTTCCCGTTTCTAAAGCATTTTGTAAAGCTAAGAAAAATACATTTGGTATTTTTCGACAATGTACCTGTATATTGTATATGTGACAAAATTTGCACATTCACAGACTTGATAGGATATTTAAAAAATACCCTTTGGTTTTATTTCGGATTCAATATGATGGTTTGGATGAACGATTATAGCTATTTTTGCTTATAGAGGTCGAAAACAATTGTAATATGGTTGAGCGCTCAAAAACATTCATTTTTAACACTGCCATGTTCTATATTTCCCTGTCCCAAGTCAGGATCCTATAATCCAGTGTTTTTTGTTGGATGCTCTCTCTCATTTGTATATTTTTTTTTATCAAAAATCAGACCCTGATTTTTTCCTTTGGCAATTAACGCAGTTTGTCATTCCATGACCTTTTATAGCAGACTTTACTGTATAGATTTTGCCCGTTGTTGAAGGCTGTATGGTAACCTATAGTTGTGTTTATCTGTATCATTTTGACCGGTGGATAGTTATCTTATTGACAATTATACCACACCTCCTTATTTTACATTAATTTCTTACATACTTCATTGATCATATTAAAAAAGATGGTCATAAGTGAATTCAATAATTTCCTTTTTTATTTTTGTTGAGCAGTGAGAAATTATTCTTGAATGGACCCATGGCCACCAGATCTCTTTTTCTCAGCAGCAGTGTATGCATCCACTTTACTCCAAGCTTGTTTGCCTATATATATACCTATCTTACTCCCAGTTTGTTTGCCTATATATAATATGTATATATACATAATTACTCTTAATATCAGCAAGACAATCAATGTTAAATCTGCAAATTTGCGAAAGTGAATTTTTGTTCTTCCCTCGCCGGGATTCGAAATCATGCTATTGGGATGTCGAGACAACACCGCCTTCACTGTGTCCAGCGCTCTAGACCACACGGCCACCTAGACTGAACTATTAATTCAGCTTTCGGTGGCCTAGTGTTACCTTTCCTCGTCAGTAGAATCTAGAGTTGTAACACAGTACATGATATATTAGGCATGAAGATGGAATATATATAAAGTGTCTAGAAAATCAACCTAACAATGTTAGAGTAGATCCGATTCTTTACTTCCTCTCCGACCGGGGCTGGAACCTGTACTTTTCATTTCATACTTCTACGACAACACCGCCTAGCATTGCGCAGACGCCTTATCTCCTCCTCTAACTATAGCTGACACAAATCAGCCTTCGTTTCGGGAGGTGTTACCTTCTCGTAGGAATTAAACAAGGACATCTAACGCAATACACAAAGTATTTTTAAGTGTACAAGAATGATCTTCAGTATAATTACAGGACGCTATTCTATTTTTAGAAGCATACAATCACTGTAAATTTATATATATGTATGTCTGTCTATGTGTAGTGACAACTGTAAATTATACCTTGTCCATCGGATTTCTTATGATTAAGAAATACCAGGCGTTCAAACCTATGATTGTGTTGGATAGAAACCGCAATTTTTATACGTGTGCATGCAAAACAAATTTCTTGGTAGAGTGGTCTAAATACAGCACAAACAACATTTTCCAAAAGACCAAAAAAAGTGAAAAAGTATATTTTAACAAAACGCATTTGACTAGCAGGTCGAACAACTGATGTTCTTAAACTCTGCTGACTGCCATTGGCGATTGCCAAATGAACGGATCACAAGATGTAACAAAATGGATCTTATAATTAATGTATTACCAAACAGAAAACAATAAACTTGCGGAAAAGGTGGTATATCGCAAACATGAGGTGCAAAAATTTGTACACCATATCCGGATTTCGACAATTAATGTTTCTTTAGTGATGTTAGGAATCGAAACGGTTTTTGGAAGGCCATATAATTTACCTCAATTTGGGAATGACTCTTGAATTTAGAAGAGTCAAAATAGGATGAACGGATTATATACCCGAAGGCAAATATAATACAAGCCCAAACGAAAAAATATAAACAAGTCTAAATTGAAAACAACGTTCAAACCTATGATTGCGTTGGATAAAAACTGCAATTTTTATACGTGTGTGGTCTTAATTATACAGCACAAACAACATATTCAAAAAGACCAAAAAAAGTGAAAAAGTATATTTTAACAAAACGCATTTGACTAGCAGGTCGAACAACTGATGTTCTTAAACCCTGCTGACTGCCATTGGCGATTGACAAATAAACGGAATACAAGATGTAACAAAATGGATCTTATAATTAATGTATTACCAAACAGAAAACAATAAACTTGCGGAAAAGATGGTATACCGCAAACATGAGGTGCAAAAATTTGTACACCATATCCGGATTTCTACAATAAATGTCTCTTCAGTGATGTAAGGAATCGAAACGGTATTTGGAAGGCCATATAATTTACCTCAATTTGGGATTGATTCTTGAATTTAGAAGAGTCAAAATAGGATGAACGGATCATATAAACCCGAAGGCAAATATAATACAAGCCAAAACGAAAAAATATAAACAAGTCTAAATTGAAAACAACGTATATATATATATATATATATATATATATATATATATATATATATATATATATATATATATATATATATATAAAATGACTGAATAATAGCCAATGATAAATCTTACGGGGCGATTGATCATAAAATTATGATACAGTACACTACAAAATATAATATAAGTCTCAAAAGGTACAACATCACCAAAAAATAATTAAATCATGAACAAATTTTAGATATTTCGGATAACTAATATCCTTCATCTGTAAGATGTAAAATGAATCTTATCTTGACATGTGGTAGTCAAACTGAAATAAAAATCTTGAATGCTATACAAATTATCAATAATCAATACGCTGGTAATTTATTTTCAAAATTGATGTTTGGGAGGAGGAATAAATTTCTTATATATATATATATCAACCTTTACTCCCAGTTTGTAAGCCTATATCAAATTTTTGAACCATATAGTTTTTTGCTTTTCGTTGAAGATGTTTTTTTGTTTTTAATTTAGCTCAAATTAACCAAAAGATACCTTTTCAACTTTGGCTAGTGAACAAATGCATATACACACCCTTTTTTCTATAAAGATAAAACATCTTCCCTCCACTGTGTTCCTTTTATAAAAGTATATATAGCCTATTATCCTAAAATGTAAGAGAATGGCTTGATAAATGAATAAGCAGTATATTTATACTATACATGAAGAAAAATATATCTATAATCTACCTAAGTGAATGTTTAAAAACACTGAATTGTGTGTGAAGAACATAGTTTTTCAAGACTAATGTAGGTGTAAGACAAGGAAATACTAAAATGATCAACCAAATATGTACATGTGAAACAGTAACCTTAAACTCAAGATCAATTAATAATTGCCTAATGTATGCTGATAATTTATTGTTATTTTCATCAGGCGAGGTAGGTTTAAAAAATGTATTTTAAACAAATTATCCAGCATGCATTGTGTCATGAGAAAAGTATTGTGTCATGACTGTAAAATGTATATATGCAATGTTCTTAAGGAATGGCTGTAATATTTTTTCTGTCTATGAAGAAATAAGTGCAAAAATGTGGTGCACACTGAATACGCGGGTTATTTAAAAGTGTGCTCCACATTTTTTAGGTTATTCCGAATAGACAGAAAAAATATTACAGTCATTCCTTATAATTTAATTCTAAATTCCATTTTTAAGGAATAAATCATGAAAAAAACGTTGATGACGTTACTGTCACATGACAAAATTATGTCTATGTGATGATAGACAAAAAACTTTCAGCCAATCAGAAGATGTGTTGCATCCAAAATTAAATTATATTTGTATATAGTTGCTATCTACTGCTGGATTTACAATTTACATACTTCATTTAAAATTTCTTTGCAATGTTTTGAATCTCTGTCTTGTTGATCACTGTTAAATTTACTGGCACTGATTTGTTCAAGGCATATATATATTCTGCAAATACATGTAGCTGTAAACATATATGAAGAAACAATGAAAATGAAAATTGTTTAGTTTAATATACATTATGTACATATGGATTTTGATCATGGAAAAATGTAAGAGCTTTAAATACACGTATGTATGGACTGTTTTTCATGTATCTCAAAACCATTTGTAAGTACACATACACACACACACACACACACACACACAGAAACAAATATATATATTTGGAAACAGATATATATGTATGTTTTGCCAAAAAATAACAAAAAGTCTCCATGTCATTTTTTTCAGAATGTAAATTTGCATTAATAAAGTTAATTCATAGTGTACATTGTTTTTCCACAATGTATAATTTAAGTTATACATGTACATGTAGTTGAAATTAGTATCTCTTGGAAAACAGTTCCCCCTGTTTAGCACTGCACAATATTTAGGTTTCACATTTTAAGGAATCCACTCAATCTACTATAAATAATTTTTTTTTTTACTGATTGGCCTGATCATGATATATATATTTGTAATTGAAACTTCTAGACTGTTTTTACTTTCTTGTTCCTGTTTCACACCTACATTCATGTAACAAAGCTATGCATTATAATGAGAAGTATTGATACATGTATTTAGGATTTTCTCTTTTTTTGTGGGGAGGGGGACTCTCTCTTTCATGAGATCAATATGTACACTTGACTTCTTATGCTATTGGATCATTGAACTGTATCAGGCTAATCAGAGTGTAAGATTTTGTAAATGAATAAATATAAAAATATATATGTTTTAATAACCTATGTCTTGTTCTAATATAAATAGGGAACTGTAGCACTTATGGTCTTTGCAATACTTTTTTTACAATTTGGGGACAATTGTAAAAAAAATATCACAAGGACCGTAAGAGCTAGGGATCAACGGCTCCGCGCAGCCACATGTAGTACGAACATACATGTACATTTACAAATGATTACTTTGGTTGTCTGACTTGTTGGAAGAAATGAAAAAAGTTATTAAATTGACAACATTTTAAAATAAACAAAAACATTTAGGATGCTGTAAATAGAAATAATTAAAAAAGCTTAACATAAATCAGATATCTTGTATGACATCCATCCCCTCCCACCCCCGATACATATATACTTGTCTTTGTGTCTCCCCTATCTCTTCCTATAATTTTTTTTAAAAAAGATCTCGAAAATCTTTGGTCATTACATTAATTCTAATAACTTACGTGTTCCAACTGGCACACAAACATCTGTGTTTCTAGTAACATAAGGATTATTTCACTCGAAACATGACGCTCGCCAACTTTGGAAATAATGTGGTTGTCCGTATAAAGAAATGTTACAAGACTTTCTCCTTCTTCTATTCCATTCAGATTTGTGAATGTCTTCTATATCTTTATTACAAATTGTGTATTCCGAAGTTATTAGGCACGATTCTGACACAATGCATGTTTTTTCATCATTTTTAATCAATCACCTTTGCCGTTTTCAGTAAATTTATTCTTGATAAAGTCACGAATACTACACTTTTTTAAATTAGATACTGTCAACATCTCATACCAATATTTAAAGGGCCAAATATTTCAAATTAACATGAGATCACATGAAGAACATATCAAAATTAAGTTTTCCCTCCTTCTATAGTTCTTTTCCTGGTTATAGGAGAAATACCACTATTGATATTCCCCTATTATTCTTTGTTAAATTGGCACTTTTCAAAAAAATTGTGCAGAATGTATCTTTGTTTCAAATAAAGAAATACTTGGCATGAGTAAAGGAGTAGGCCCGGTAAGACCCATTTTTGGTCCCAAAATATAGTATTTTTGTAAATTTGTTAAAATGTAAACTTTGAGCAATTTATTGGAAAGTAGAATACTTCTGTTCCATAAACGGGCTATTTTTGATCATACAATGCACATGCATCAGGTAATGGCATCATAAATTCATGCAATATTACTGAAATCTTCACAATTTTAACATTTGTGCTAATTTAAAGACGGTTTTTGTCTTAAATGGAAGTGGCCGCATTTGTGTTTAGTCTTCATATTTGAATATATGTTGTATTTGATGATAAATACATAAAACATATAAAGGTTGAGACTGAACACGAATGCGGCCACTTACATTTTAGACAAAAACCATCTAAAAAGTGACGTTTTATGGCATATTTGATATTTTTTCATATTTAAGCTTGAATTTGAGCGTCTTTAATGACCAAATCAGTCCAAACCTTTTACATAAACTAATTGAATAGACTGAAGTAGACACTTAAGTGTTAAAAAAATGTCAAAAATCTTTCATTAGATGTACTTCAAATATTAGGCCAAAACTAGCCCTTACCGGACCTTCTCCTTTGTATCCTGTCCAGTACTACAGCAAAATAGTCACATAACATTTCATTGCTTATACGATAATAACCATCACTGGAAGTTAACCAATCAAGTTTTCACCCTTTTTTTCCCTGTGCATAAGCTTTAGTAACCATGTAAACTCAAGTTTCCAAAATATTTTATAGAAACACCAAATAAAAAAAGAATGGTACTTTGAAACAACTGTCGTATTCCTGACATTGTACAGACATTTCCTTATGTAGAAAATGTTGGATTAAACATGGTTTTATAGCTAGCTAACCTTTTTCTTTTATGACAGTCGCATAGAACTCCATTATATAGACAAAGCACATAGGCAAAAATGAAAGACAAGAATACAAAAAAATGTCTATAGTACAATAATATGTTACAAGTCATGAAAAATTTGTAGTAGGAAACTATTTTCGCGTTTGTTATCATGGTAATAGTTTTGAGTTATTCATTGAGTCAATTTCAAGATCAAGTTCTCAGTACGTAATAGACAATTTAGCAGTATCCTCAATTTTAACTTCACTAAGCAATATGTGTAAGTACTCGTCAAAAAAGTAAAAGTCAATTCATCTGACAGTAGTAAAGGAACTTGCTGAAACAGTTGTCGTAGATAAATACAGATTCTATCACAGCATCGAGTGTTAAGCGATACTTGTCCTCCCAAGACGGTTAAATGTTCAAATTTTAAACGCGAGACTTCTCAAAATTGAAGAATTATATCACACAAGATACGATGACGGCATTAGGTATGGTCGCGTTTTTACGTGACATATCGAAATCAGAGGAAATGAAAAATGAAGAACTGAGATCTTGCGAAATACACATTGATTATAAGAATAATCAGTCGTTCGGGTAAAATTTAAATCGGCATAGAATTATAGAGTGTTTTGCATACATTGTGTCCCTATGTGATAAAAATGATAATAATGAACTGACCAACAGACCTCTGAAAATGAGAAGAAAGTTATGAATACCAACCGTTGGTTACAGTGGACGGTAAATTTTGAACCATCATTACAATTAATAGTTAACATAATTGTATTTTATGTTTTCAAATACTTAAGACTTAAGATATGCGTTGATAAAGCAAATAATAAAACATAACCAAACTAATTATTTAGTCCGAGGTCAAAAAAGGTTTTTCTTCATGATCAATATGTCCTCTATTTAATATCGATAAGTGGAATCACAAAATGAACATCAAAGTAAATCATTTATTTTAGAAGAAAAATCTTAGTTAGCGACTTTAATGAACCCACGTAACATACGGCTATATTATATATCATTCGAAATCATATTATCTGTACTCTCTTTTTTACCCAGTCGGAAAAACTTCAAACGGTGCAATTTCCTTTAAATGAAGGTCAATGTTTAAGAATGAACATTCCTTAATTTCAACAGAATTGGACAAAAAGCTTGTTTCAGGTTCTGGAATGATTTGTTTTTCTTGAATCATATGACCTCATAGAATAGACTACAATAATTCCAAAACAAACGCGAACAAACAAGTTAATTGCACAATATTAACAGAAAAACGCCTTTGAAAAACGTCTCAAAAATAAAAAAATGATTTAAAAGCTATATATTAGTTGGGGATCAATGTGTATATGCCAAAAATAAAAAAAAATTATTATTTAAAGACCAAGGAAATCTTTTTCATAATTTTATAGTACAATTAATGTATATTGTTCTGGATACATCCTTTTATTTGAGCTTTTGCAGTCGGCCAAAATACTATCTACAAATAGAGATCCTTTTACTTTTTCTATGTTTTAATCGATCGTCAGGGAGAACATAATTTGCCATAATGAAGAATGGTAATTAAGGTGGATCATCGGTTTATATTTCCTCAGATAGAATGTTTTTATACTTTGCAAAAATGTAGATTTGACCGTGCTTTTTTTCAAAAAATATAATAAAGAGTATGGGTCACCGTGTTACTTTTCGAGCTACAAGTCGTGCAAAATTGTCCAATTATGCACAGATTTTTCCTGAAAAAAACACATTTTTGTGAATAAAAGGAAATCTATGAGATAGAATTTGAAATAAAATAGGAGATGGCAGACTGTACTGGTTCCAGGAACTTTGGATACACCAAATCAGGTACTTCATATCTGAGAAACAGGCAATATATGCCCTCAATTTTAGAATTAATTCATACATTTTTATGTTATTCAAAATTATCAGTCAAAATGTGTTCTACAGGGATCACCAGTCCTTCAACTTTCATTTGATACCTAAATTACCAAAATATATTCTACCGAGTTTGATATTTACACCTATGCGTATGAACTATTTTGTTTTGAATATGTTCTACTTTCAAGTATTTTTTTTTTCACCAGGCCCGATTTGATGGTGTTATATCTTACAATGTTTATCCAATTTTTTTTGCAAAGAATTCCGCTCAAACCGGAGCTAGGGGCCGTCAGTGAAGTTTTTTTTGCTCCATGTTGAAGGCCTTACTGTGACTTTGCGATGAAGAACAGCACTAAAACCACTGAAAATTTCTTTAGATTTCCTTTATAAAATGTTTACTGTTAGAGTTATCTCCCCTTGAATGGCTAAGTTGAAAAATGATTCGAAAAAACACAGATATTTAGTATTTGTTAAAACAGTCTAAACTATGCAGTAAATCAATAATTTTCCTTCATTTAAATAAACATCCTTACTCATAAATTACCAATCTTTCTCAAAATTTGCAGATTTTACCTAAGAACAAGACCGATTAATAATTGCTATTTTACAATCCAATATGGCGGTATACAGATAATCAACCTTAAAAATGTGAAACGAAATATAATAGCTGTGTACAGTTAAATTAGGTTGTCAGTCCAGCTTATTATCTCTTGAAGACATGTTGAAATGCCATAATGTTAATGTTCTTGCTCCTAAATCGGTCGTAGATTAGAAATTGGCTACATGTTCTTGCGTTTGGAAACACGAAATTGTACTTTGCATATCGAAGAACTACAAATAATGCTACTGCTGTTGTTTTTTCTTTTTTAAAGTGTTAAACGTGTTAAGAAGTTTAATGTCGTTCAATATTCAAATGAATACTGTTTGCACCATCAGTTTTTAAACCATACATTCAAATTGTGGGCAGTGCGACCATTTAAACATAAGTTTTGTGTCGTTATTTTCTTTCACTGCCTAGGTAAGAAAAAACACTCAATAATTATTTTGTGTAAAAAGAAATACTTATGTTATTAAGACGAAACTTTTCTAAGTTATTTAGCCTATGTCCTATTATTGTTGTCTAATATTATTTCGACAATAAAATATGTTTAAATAAATCACCAATCGAGGTAATTGTGCTTGCTACCACATTATTAGTATTTGTTTCTCAAAAAAAGACTGAAAACTAATATTGTAAAAGTTTGAATACCTTCCTGAGAACTTGAGATCACCCCCTGTTTTGGATGTGCTCGTTTTCGTTTTATTGTATCGTGTTTTGGACTGTTTTTATTTGGGGTCGGTGTTATCTGTGTTTCTTCGACTCATGGTTTGAGATTTTCGTCATGGTATCTTCATCCTTTTTTCAAATAAAGAAAATATCTAAAATAACAGTTTACGGTACATACAATTTCTATGCACGAATGAAATCACAACGGTCCTTACAAACTAATATGTCATATATATTTGTATGGATGCCCTTCGCGGATATGAAGCCCTTCATTCTTTCAAATATCTTTCCATTGTCTATAAAATTTGTAATGAACACCAACAACATCGCTTGTTAGACTTTAATGAAATTTCACAATTTTAAACTCAACTTATGAAGATGGAAATGAAGGTATCGTATTCAAGAAAGACAAGTTAAATATTCAGAATATCAAATTATTCATATCAGCCCTGCAACTGAACTTGTAAGTTATATTTTTTTTCGCTTGTCTTCATATGTATAATTATCAATTAGTCAATTTATATCAAAATCATTACGTATAAACGAGATCTTCGCATCATCAAGAATTCTAGCATGTAAAGCATTAAAAGGTGAATGATATTGTGAATTTATCATGCTTCGGATGCAGTTTTAGGGGTTTTCCATTTTAATACATTTTATTCTGAAACGATAATACTTTAAACAGACTTATTATACCAAGCTTACTTACGAGAAGTTTGTCAGTAACAAAATCACGCAAAAAAAACCTATAAATAAAATCCCAATTGTCTATAAGAGTGCTTAGTTATTTACACATTTAATCTTCTTGTTTTGTAGGACGTTCTGTATACATCGACAAGAATTTTTTATAAAAGAATCGACATGACTTTTTATTGTTTTTAATAAATTCAAATTTATCATTAGATATGTGCATAATTTTCTCTGAAGTAGTAATTAGATCTTTCCAGGCTTTCGGTATCATATGAATTATAGAATGGTATTCCAAGAAATTAATATTAAGATTATATTTTCTGCAGAATTAAAGTTAAAGTCAGAAATTCAGTGTTTTCATTAAGTAAATCACCTACAAAGAAAACTCCTGATTCAACCCGCCTCTGGTAAAAGACAGTTTTATTATTTATTGTTAAACTCTTGTTTAGCCATATGGATTGTTTCATGATCCCTTCAGCAGTGTCATTTGTGACAGTGTTTAGGATATTCCAGTTTAGTAAAATATCTTTCCAAAAATTATTAAAATTTGTAGAAATCTTTTAGATACCATCAGGGGTCATCAACCATATTTTGTCTGCTCCGAATCTGTTGTATTGATCTATAAACAGTGTTTTCCATGGGGATATATTCAAGGGGTCTAAAAGTTTATTTATCCATGTCATCTTTAGTGAATAACAAAAAGATCTTATATCTGGCATTTTCAACCCCCCCCCCCCTTTTCATATAACACTATCATAACTTTTCTTTTAATCTTATCTGGTTTTCCTGACCACAAGAACCTAAAAAAATATTTTGAATTTCATTTATTTTATCAACCGGTTGGTTTGGCAAATCTGTCAATGACTGAATTAGAATAGGTAGAGCTAATGATTTAATAAAAGTGATCTTTCCCATATATGTTAAATCTCTATATACCCAGGAATTAAGTAAGCTCTGTATTTTTTATATTTTTTCCACAAAATTTACAAGCGTTTTAACTGAACAGATCAAATTTTATTCCTAAGAGTTTAACTTTTCCTGAATAATTCCAGTTCAAATTTCTTTGATCCAATCCATATTGCTTCAGTTTTATCAAAGTTAGCCCTTAGTCCAGCACACTCAGAGAATTTTTCTAAAGTAGATAAACATTTTTCTAAAGATTGCTCATTCTCGTCTAATAAAAGACATGAGTCATCTGCATACTGGCTTAGTAGATACTCTGAATCATTTATTTTCATACCATTTATCTCCGGGTTATTTTTAAGTGTAGCGCTCATAAGTTCTAAAGATAATATAAAGAGATAAGGAGATAAAGGATCACCTTGTCTAACACCCCGATCAATATTAAAAAATTGAGAGCAGTGTCCATTGTTTATAATAGATTCTGAATATAAGGTCTTGACCCATTTACAAAAAATAGGACCAAATCCTAAAAAAGACAGAGCCAAGTCTATAAATGACCTTTCAAGAGTATCAAAAGCTTTCTCAAATAAAAGTCTAATAAAAGTAAAAGACCTGGAAGATTATCATCTTTTGCCTTTTCCATAATGTAAAAAATAAACATGGTACATTCTCAAATATACCTTCCCTTTATGAAACCATGGAAGTATTATATTGTCAATATAATACTTCCATGATGAAACCTTGCTATTTTTCACTAATTATATCCCCAAGAAAAGGTTTTGTTCTATTTCCCTTCCTTAGATTTTCCATCGAACATGATGGAATTTTGTGATGGAAAAAATTCCAGTAAAATTCCATCATGTTGATGGAGTATTGGAACAACTTTCCATCAATACTGGAAAATGGTTGATGAAAAATGTTTGAAGGATTTTTTTTTCATAATGATAGAAAATTGAAGGCATATTTTCCATCTGATGGATAATTGATGGTATTTTTGCCAGCTGTTGGAAAATTGATGGTATTTTTGCCATCTGATCGAAAACTGATGGTATTTTTGCCATCTGACGGAAACTGAAGGAATATTTTACATCTAATGGAAAAATACATGGAAACTTGATGGATAATTGACCATCGGATGGAACTTGATGGATGAGTAAGGAAAATCTTTCCGCATATGGAATTTTCTGTAATTTCATAGAAAAACAATTTGTTTTTCTCTGTCATCAATAGGTTGTCCTGTTACATGTGTGTATCTTTCAGTTCAGTGTCCTATCATGTACTCGCTGTCCTTAAAGGTGAATTTATTGATGGCAAATGCTGCAAAATAAAAGTAAAAGAATATAGAATATAAAAGAAAAACTAAATATTATAAAAAATATAAAGCTAAATCTATTTTAACATCTAGATTTGTAAAATGAAAATATCACTTTTTAAAACAAGAATGTGTCCAAAGTACAAGGATGCCCCACTTGCACTATCATTTTCTATGTTCAGTGGACCGTGAAATATGGACAAAAACTCTTAATTTGGCATTAAAATTAGAAAGATCATATCATAGGGAACATATGTACAAGTTTCAAGTTGATTGGACTTCAACTTCAACAAAAACTACTTTGACCAAAAACTTTAACCTGAAGCGGGACAGACTGACAAACCGACAGATGGACGAAAAACATAAAAATAGGGCAAATTTCTCCTAAATTTGTTTCACTTGCAGGGTCAATATCTTAAAGTAGTCAAATCCTTTTAGAAATTGAATATTCAGATGTGGATTTAAGGGAGTGGGTGGAGCTCTCCCCGTTTTGAGATTTTGAGCTACATAAACTGTTTTTGCATAGAAGTTTTACAAGTTCTACACCTAATGTTGACTTAATTGCTACCACCACCACCCTTTTCAAAATCCTGGAACAGCAACTGATACATAACTGTAGAATACATTTACCCTCATGTGCCTGTCCCAAGAAATACAGTGGTAGTTTTTGCTTTTGTTAAATATTTGTTTTTCATTGTACTTAACATAATCATGATTATGGGTCTTTCCCATCTTTTTAAATCATAGTTTTGGTGTATAGTTGTGTATACGAAGATATATTGTTTTGTCATTTGTGGATAGATGTCTTATTGGCAGTCATACCACAGATCTCTAATTTAATACCAACATTACCTAATATTAGAAGATTCTTATTTTAAGTTATTCTTTATAAAACAGATTGTCTTTAAAAGATACAAAATATGTCTCTTGTCTTACACAATTTTAATAATATTTATATGCATAAACCTATGGTTTAGATTTTTTTCTTGTCTCTAAAAAGTTAAGAAGACACTTTAAATATCACTATTTTGAACTAAAAGAGCATGCACAAATTCAAAATGGTGGAAATTTAAATTCATTGTACCAAAAGATGTAATCCAAAATATGTGTGAATATCAATCTTCCTGAATCCAAGAGTCATGTCATCAGAAGACTACATCTGCACTATCCAATGTCAAAAGAATTAATTGGAACTTTTTGATCTACATCCATTGTACAATTCATATTTTATTCATGATGGAAGACATCTTTTCTTGTTGCCTGCATGTTTATATATCAAGTTCAAATTTGAATTTGTTGATGTGTTGAGGTTGTTTAGGGTATTGTGGTAGCTGATTCCTTTGAAATGTGCCCCTAATAAATACTGTTTATTACTTACATCTTGAATATTTTCTATATACATATATAACTATAGACATTAATTGTCGAAATCCGGATATGGTGTACAAAAACCTTTGCACCTTGTGTTTGCGGTATACCATCTTTTCCGCAAGTTTATTGTTTTTTGTTTAGTATTAAATTTATAATTAAGATCCATTTATTACATCGGTGATCCGTTTAATTTGACAATCGCCAATGGCAGTCAGCAGGGTTTTAGAACATCAGTTGTTCGACCTGTTAGTCAAATGCGTTATGTTAAAATATACTTTTTCACTTTTTTTGGTCTTTTGGAAAATGTTGTTTGTGCTGTATTTAGAACCCTCGAACATTAAATTTGTTTTGCATGCACACGTATAAAAATTGCGGTTTTTATCCAACGCAATCATAGGTTTGACCGACATAGCTAGATAATACTATTAATTATATTATTACTACCACATTTTATATTAATTAGTATTGTAATTTTCATTGTTATTGATAAATGTTATATGAGTATTATAAACCAAATCTTGAATTCTATCCTAATTCTATCCTTTTTGGGGGAAATTTCAGAAATTCAAATGTGACGTCACCCTTTTTTTAGCATTGATCTCTTAGGCTAACTCGGCTGTGAATTTTTATGTGCTGGTTTATGTTGTTTTATGTATCCATTTTTATTCTGTAGTTAGTCACCACTTCGGTGTTATCATGAATATCTATTATATAGTCATTTTTATAAATTTACTGTTTGCAAAAGTATGAATTATTCTAAATACTAAGGATTTTCTTATCCCAGACATGTAACCTTAGCCGTATTTGGCACAACTTTTTGGAACTTTTGGTCCTCAATGCTCTTCAACTTTGTACTTGTTTTGCGTTCGTACTTTTTTTATCTGAGCGTCACTGGTTAGTCTTGTGTGGACGAAACGCGCGTCTTGCGTATTAAATTTTAAATCTGGTACATTTTGTTAGCTATTATTCGTATGTTTCTCTGTCCTATATGTTCTCCCATTCATTTGTATTGTTGACCTGTCATGTAATGTTGTCATTTTAATGGTATGTTTAACATTGCAATAACAGCGGGAGGTTTGGCTAGCCATAAAACTAGGTTCAACCCACCATTCTTTTCTTAAAATGTCTTGTACCAAGTCAGGAAAATGGCCATTGTTATATTATAGTTCGTTTCTGTGTGTTACATTTTAATGTTGTGTTTCTGTTGTGTCGTAGTTCTCCTCTGATATTAAATGTGTTTCCCTCATTTTTTGCTTGTATCCCGGATTTGTTTTTTTCTCAATCGATTTATGAATTTCGAACAGCGGTATACTACTGTTGCCTTTATTTGAACGTTGTTTTCAATTTAGACTTGTTTATATTTTTTCGTTAGGGCTTGTATTATATTTGTCTTCGGGTTTATATGATCCGTTCATCCTATTTTGACTCCTCAAAACTCAAGAGTATATCATAAATTGAGGTAAATTGTATGGCTTTTCAAATACCGTTTCGATTCCTAACATCACTGAAGAGACATTAACTGTCGAAATCCGGATATGGTGTACAAAAACCTTCGCACCTTGTGTTTGCGGTATACCATCTTTTCCGTAAGTTTATTGATTTCTGTTTAGTATTAAATTTAGAATTAAGATCCATTTATTACATCAGTGATCCGTTTATTTGGCAATCGCCAATGGCAGTCAGCAGGGTTTAAGAACATCAGTTGTTCGACCTGTTAGTCAAATGCGTTATGTTAAAATATACTTTTTCACTTTTTTGGTTTTTTGGAAAATGTTGTTTGTGCTGTATTTAGACCCCTCTAACAAGAAATTTGTTTTGCATGCACACGTATAAAAATTGCGGTTTTTATCCAACGCAATCATAGGTTTGACCGACATAGCTAGATAATACTATTAATTATCTTATTACTACCACATTTTATATTAATTAGTATTGTAATTTTCATTGTTATTGATATGTTTTATGAGTATTATAAACCAAGTCTTGAATTCTATCCTAATTCTATCCTATATTTGGGAAATTTAGAAATTCAAATGTGACGTCACCCTTTTTTTAGCGTTGATCTCTTAGGCTAACTCGGCTGTGAATTTTTATGTGCTGATGTATGTTGTTTTATGTATCCGTTTTTATTCTGTAGTTAGTCACCACTTCGGTGTTATCATGTATATCTATTATAAAGTAATTTTTATAAATTTACTGGTTGCAAAAGTATGAATTATTATAAATACTAAGGATTTTCTTATCCCAGACATGTAACCTTAGCCGTATTTGTCACAACTTTTTGGAACTTTTGGTCCTCAATGCTCTTCAACTTTGTACTTGTTTTGGCTTTCGTACTTTTTTGATCTGAGCGTCACTGGTTAGTTTTGTGTGGACTAAACGCGCGTCTTGCGTATTAAATTTCAAACCTGGTACCTTTTGTTAGCTATTATACGTATGTTTCTCTGTCCTATATGTTCTCTCATTCATTTGTATTGTAGTCCTGTCATGTAATGTTGTCATTTTAATGTTATATTTAACATTGCAATAAAAGCGGGAGGTTTGGCTAGTCACAAAACTAGGTTCAACCCACCATTTTTTTCTTAAAATGTCCTCTACCAAGTCAGGAAAATGGCCATTGTTATATTATAGTTCGTTTCTGTGTGTTACATTTTAATGTTGTGTTTCTGTTGTGTCGTAGTTCTCCTCTTATATTTAATGTGTTTCCCTCAGTTTTAGTTTGTAACCCGGATTTGTTTTTGTCTCAATCGATTTTTAAATTTAGAACAGCGCTATACTACTGTTGCCTTTATTTGAACGTTGTTTTCAATTTAGATTTGTTTATATTTTTTCGTAAGGGCTTGTATTATATTTGCCTTCGGGTTTATATGATCCGTTTATCCTATTTTGAATCCTCAAAATTCAAAAGTCTATCATAAATTGAGGTAAATTGTATGGATTTTCAAATACCGTTTCGATTCCTAACATCACTGAAGAGACATTAACTGTCGAAATCCGGATATGGTGTACAAAAACCTTTGCACCTTGTGTTTGCGGTATACCACCTTTTCCGCAAGTTTATTGTTTTCTGTTTAGTATTAAATTTATAATTAAGATTCATTTATTACATCGGTGATCCGTTTATTTGGCAATCGCCAATGGTAGTCAGCAGGGTTTAAGAACATCAGTTGTTCGACCTGTTAGTCAAATGCGTTATGTTAAAATATACTTTTTCACTTTTTTGGTCTTTTGGAAAATGTTGTTTGTGCTGTATTTAGACCCCTCTAACAATAAATTTGTTTTGCATGCACACGTATAAAAATTGCGGATTTTATCCAACGCAATCATAGGTTTGTACGTTTTTTCAATTTAGACTTGTTAATATTTTTTCGTTTGGGCTTGTATTCTATTTCCCTTCGGGTTTATATGATCCGTTCATCCTATTTTGACTTCTCAAAATTGAAGAGTCTATCATAAATTGAGGTAAATTGTATGGCTTTTCAAATACCGTTTCGATTCCTAACATCACTGAAGAGACATTAATTGTCGAAATCCGGATATGGTGTACAAAAACCTTTGCACCTTGTGTTTGCGGTATACCATCTTTTCCACAAGTTAATTGTTTTCTGTTTAGTATTAAATTTATAATTGAGATCCATTTATTACATCGGTGGTCCGTTTATTTGACAATCGCCAATGGCAGTCAGCAGGGTTTAAGAACATCAGTTGTTCGACCTGTTAGTCAAATGCGTTATGTTAAAATATATTTTTTCATTTTTTTGGTCTTTTGGAAACTGCTGTTTGTGCTGTATTTAGACCCCTCTAACAAGAAATTAGTTTTGCATGCACACGTATAAAAATTTCGGTTTTTATCCAACGCAATCATAGGTTTGAACGTTGTTTTCAATTTAGACTTGCATATATAACTATATATATATAAACAAAATATCCATTTATTGTTTATTTTTTATCTTTATGTTATAAGTTACAGTAATTGCAGGAAAATGCATATAAACATGTGCTCCCCTTAATTTGGCCCCAAACTCTGTGTTCATCCATGATACTTCCTGTCTACAGAGATAAATGGAAAATAGATGGCACATTATGTTTCTATCACCTCATATTTCAAATTGATGAGAAAGAGGGCATGCAAATAATTTATGTATACACAATTAAACAAAAATGCTAGAAATTAAACAAAATGTAATCTGCAACAGGTGAGGTGAAATTCATTTGATGGAAAATATGAAAATAAAAATATTGTTTACAGAACAAAGTCACATATTTAGTGACAAAAAGTAATTTTAACAAAAATTAATATGTCACAATTAATTAGTTTACCCTGGTTGAAATAAAAGCCAAAGTATTCATGAAATCCCTTCCTGTTACAAGATATCATAAGTGTATTGTACAGTTTAGGAAATTGTTGAGGATTTTCTTTTTTTATAATTTATACCACAATACTTCTGAGCAACATGAAGCATGAGTCATTAAGGATAAAATAAATAGATAATTATAAGGAATCATAACCAATAATTCAAAGAAACATGTTTTGTAATGATAGTAATCTTTAAAGAATAATCATGTATAATATTTTAGAAGAAAAATGCTTGAAATATCCGTTAAAACTTTCATGTCTGACATTTTAAAAAACAAATTTCTTGCAACATTGCTGCAAATAGTTATTCCTAAAAAAAATAAGAAAAGGTTCTTGAAACTTTCTAGCTAACAAACTCTTTCTTTAGGGGTGTTTTTTTGGACATGATAAAGAGGAATGCAAAAAATTAAATTGGGATTGTAAAATAGAAAAAATGATAAAAATGTTCAAGACATGGGAAAAAGGAATCTTTCAATTTTAGGGAAAATACTAATAATTAAAGCACTAATCTTGCCTTTATTTACATTCTTGGGAAGTGTTTGCTTAACTCCCAAAAATTATCTTAAAGAACTAGAAACACGAAGCTTTAAATATATTTGGGATGGGAAGCCAGACAAAGTAAAAAGAAACCTGATAATACGTCCATATGAAAAAGGGGGCTTACAAATGGTCGATTTTAAAAGTTATTTTATGTCGCTAAAGGCATCATGGGTATATAGACTTGTTAATGGTAAATTTGCCAACTGGAAGCTTATACCTTTTAAATATCTAAAGGTGTCTAATAATATTTTATTTATATTTAATATGAATTTAGATGATATAAAACATTTAGAATATTTTAAATGTGTTCAAGAATTTTATAGAGAAGTAATAAAGTCCTGGATTTTGACTGGGGGTGGGCAAACAAAACAATCAGATACATATTTTGATAAAAGAAAGCAGACAATATGGGGGAATAAATTTATTACATTTCATAATAAACCAATTTTCTTTGAAAAATGGATTAAGAGTGGTATAATATACTTAAATGACATTTTAGATGACACTATGTCATTATCAGAAAAATATAT
Organism: Mytilus californianus; assembly: GCF_021869535.1. Taxonomy (NCBI): domain Eukaryota; kingdom Metazoa; phylum Mollusca; class Bivalvia; order Mytilida; family Mytilidae; genus Mytilus; species Mytilus californianus. The sequence continues at coordinate 19,535,856 of NW_026262679.1, read as the reverse complement.
TTTAAACAAATTAAAGTGTAAGGTAAACTGGATTGCAGAATTTCATATATTGAAACATGCTATTCCACAAAATTGGATTCACAGAGTTAAACAAGAAAATTCTGTTCAAAGTACAGTAAATGTCAAGAGAAATAAGATCACATGGAAAGATCGTTATTTTGAGACTACATGTTTTTCAAATAAAATGTTATATGATTCGCTAGTGAATAATAAAAAAAGAACCGTCAGTAGGGATAAACAGGTGGCTTAAAATTCTACCAATGCAAGAAGCTCCAAATATGAATTCACTATATAACTTTATTTTTAAATATTTAACTGAAAATAAATTAAAAATATTCAGATGGAAATTACTACAGTTTATTGTACCAACAAAAAAGCTTTTATTACAATGGAAAATAACTAATAATAACATGTGTAATTTTTGTAACATAGAAGAAGATTATGATCACTATTTTTTCAATTGTTCTTATTTGACAAGATTTTGGCAGCAAATATACGACCTCTTAAAAAGGAGTAATATGGATTTTTTAATAAAACTACAACACCTGATATTTGGATACAAAATCACAGACAAGTATTACTCAATAAATTTTTTAATTACAATACTTAGTTTTTCAATATATAAGTCATACTATGTATCTGAGCAGAAAACAAAAAACATAGACGTCTACAGAATTTTGGTCAATGAATACACTAAGAGAGTAGACACCAATATTAATGGACATAAGACAATAAGTCCAATGTTACTAACAATTAAAAGGAACATAATCAATGAATAATTTTTCTAGTATTGTTATTATAATGTTTTGTAAACAAAATGTATGTCAATTAATCTAATCAGCTGACTATTCCCTGGGTAGTCAGTGGATCATAACAGGGTACGTCAAGAGAAGCTTGGAATCTTGATGATTTATGTAACAAGCAATATTTGATGAATAAAATTATTATGTTGTTAGAAAAAAAAAAAAAAATCTTTCTTGCAACCTTGCAGCAAAATTGCTGCAATTTTCTCACAAACAATTATTGTTGCAGTAACATTGAGAGAATGTTACAGGTAGCTGCAACATTCTGTAACTTTCTTGCAAATACTTCTTGTAAACAAATTTGCTTGCTGTAATATTGCAGAAAACTTAATATTTCTGTCCAAAGAGAAAATAAATCTGGGATCCCACTGGAATTCCGATGGGATTCCAATTGGAATCCCATCTGATTCCACTGGGATAAAATTTCGGGATTCCAACCAAAAGAAGCGGGATTCCCATGTAAATCCCGGTGGAAATATACTGGGATCCCACTGGGATATTGTGGGATTTTGATTGGAATATACTGAGATTCCCGGAAAAAATCGGGATCCTGAAATAAATCCCAGGGGAAATATACTGGGATATTGTGGGATTTTGACTGGAATATACTGGGATTCCCGGAAAAAAAGGGGGATCCCGAAATCAATCCAAGCAGGATATACTGGAATTCCATGCACGTACTTCACTCCACTGGAATTTCTTGTTTATTTATTTATTACCCTTGCGTAAGTTGCGAAAGGATACATGATGTAAAGTTCTCCTCCTTTCTGTAAATAAATTTGCTGTCACTGTACTTCCAACTAGTGTTGCTGAGTAAAGGTAACTGGAATCTGCATGCAATCTGTTTACTATCAAAATTTGCAAATCCATTTAATCAAATCATTAAATCCCCTAAAAGTATCAAAAAATTCCACAAAGAATCAATTGTTCAAGACGTTTTGAAGCAATAAATTCAATAGAAATATTATTGCATGTTTATACAGTAGATTGGAAGCCATTTTGGAATCAAATTAATTACCCTCCCCTTTTTTATCCCCTGAAGATAAACAACTACCCACAAAACACAAAAACGTTCAGGAAATGTTTCTGGAACGTTTCTGTTTCGTTGTGAAAACGTTGTGATTTAACGTTGTGGGAACATTAAAGTGTGGACTACCAGTAACGTTATAAGAACGTTATGATATAACGTTATGAAAAACCAATCTGGAACCTTAATAGAACCTTGTGTAACCAATCTGGAACCTTTATAGAACCTTGTGTAACCAATCTGGAACCTTGATAGAACCTTGTGTAACCAATCTGGAACCTTAATAGAACCTTGTGTATTCAATCTGGAACCTTTATAGAACCTTGTGTAACCAATCTGGAACCTAAATAGAACCGTGTGTTACCAATCTGGAACCCAAATTGAACCTAGTCCCAGACATCACTTGTTTTTTTGGCACAACAATGGCCCAACGTATCTACATTCGTTAGCCCAACATTGTTTTTCTCTCCATCTTCCTGAACATGCATGACAATTTTGCCACTGGACGTTTAAGCAACCAACAATCAATCAATCTTTCTCTCCAGGAATTGTACTTTAGAATTTTACCCATATTTGAATGAATTCAATCAACACATCCATGTTACCTATTTTTCTTAAATAATGAACACAAAGGTATGAATATATATATATAAAATTTATTTAAGCTAGACAACCAGCAAATTGTTAAACGTTTAATTTTATGTATCTGCACGTTGCTAAATCAGATCTAGAATGACAATTATAAAGTCTATTCATGATAATTCATTACTGTATATGTAATTCACTTCATACAGTTATTTTCCTAGTTCTGTATTCTAACATGGTTTTTATTCACAAGAGTGTTCCTTTTGTTTTCTGCTTCACTTTCTTTTGTTACTATTTCTGACTCCGTCTTATGTTTAATTCTTATCCAGTATAGCAAATCTTCATAAAAATTATTTCACTGCCCCTGTAATAAAGTAATGAATAAATGAGTACTCAATGTATACTTCTTAAGAATATACTAAATCCTAAAAAATAAGCAAAAAGACAAAAACAAAATACATTGTTTCCAGTGTCCTGGCACAACAAAAATATGATAAATAGGTAGAGAAAAGACTCTTTTTTAATATTTTACCTAGACTATACAAGGCACAGCAATAGACATAAGGCATGCTTTACCATAATGGTTAGACTTCACCGTGCTAGCTAACTTAAGCAGGAAAATCGAGGGTAGATATGGATACAGGAAACAGAACCATGTCAAAAAAACGTTCTAACTAAATAAATAATTCTAGTGAAAAAAATACGAAGTCAAATCTAAATACACCAGCATTAACGGTAATATTAAACATTTTATGCATATATATTTGCGAATTTCGAATCCGATGTAGCATAAAGGATGGCTATTATGTTACTTACTTAAAGTAATTAATTCTGCATTTTGTCCCATCTCCATTTCCATGCATTTTCTAGCCAGAATATTGTCTATGATTCCTACTATTCCTTTTGCACTCTGAATTATTTTGTCTTCTGTAGTGCTCAAATTCCTGACCTATAAATTTATTTTAGAATGTAACATTGTATATTAAGAAGAATATCTACTTCAAGTAATTCATACACAAAACTGTCTGCCAATTTATATAGACTTTTTCGCTTAGAAATATCCTAAAGTGTGATATATCTTTTTTTTTTTACATTTTCCCCCTTTCTTTATATTTTAAGGAAACATTTTGAAATCGCTTTCTTCTTAAGATTTCCATGTCGTTTATTATAATAAATCAGATGATTTAAATATAAGTATCACACATACATGCCGTTTCATTATGTTTTATATATAACTTTTGATGGAGTTCACTTTTTCATGATTTCCTAATGTTTAATTATAACACGGCATACATATAATTTAAAGAAGCAGCGTCAGCTTTTTTGTGATATTTACTCTTATAGGAAAAAACAACAAAATGCAGTCGAGTCTGTATATATATAAATTACAAGTTCTTGCACTGAATTTAAAAAAATTAAGAAATAAATACACTATTTGATATCTAAAACACTGTTACACATGTACATTTGTATATGATCATGTTTCACAAATATATATCGTACATGTTTGGCGATTTAGAAAGGAACAAAAAAATTCTTTTATATTTGTATGTTGTATGAAGTAGAAATAATTAAACAACATTTCTGAAACAGTACGTAACAAGGTACATCCTAAAACAAACTTTTCCATTGGTAATGGTTATAAATGCAATCTTTATATTAAACAAAGATTTCGGAAATTTTTTTTAAATTATTGGTAATATACAATTTGTTTAATGATACTAATGTTCAGTGGCAAATTTTCATGTTTATTTAGTATTAAAAATGATTTAAACAAAATCTATTTCACCCGAAACGTAAGATAAACATATTGTATTTGTCATTCATAATCATATATATATATATATATATACATAATATATATATCAGAATTTTTAAAGTAACAACTTACATGTTTCTTTCTCTTAAGATGGTGTGATTTCCTCTTTATGTTTTCTTTGTTATCACTGCTTTCTTACAAATACACGACAGGAAATAGCCTTAAAAGTGACCCTCCCATTACATTTAGATTTCCTATAACCTTAATTACCATAGCAACTATCTTTCAAATTTGTCTAACATTTGGTCAACCTTATCAGAATATGCTTGATTAACAGAATGGCTGTATCAAATATCATTCTGTATATAATTGCTAATTTTGTTTCACAAATTAAAGTTGAATGAAAAAAGTTATTATAAATAATGAGAATAATAAATTTAAACTTTTAATCAGGCAATCTATGTTTAAGGAATAACAGTTTTATTTAGTACAGTATTGTTTTATGAGGAGTTTCAAAAACTTTCAGCATTGACTCTCTTAAATAAAATAAAGGTTTGATTAATATGCATGATGGCAAACATGTTACTAAATTGCATTGTTTGCTATTAATTTATTTTTTTTTTGAAAGATTAAATTTTCTAAAAAATGAGGAACATTGTTCGAACGTTTTAAGACTGTTAGTCAAGTAATGTTAAAAAATAACTAATATTCAACGTTTGTTCAACATATTATTTGTAACATAACCAAAATGAAACTTGCACACAACGTTAAAAAAAAAGTTCCTAGAATGTTGAATTGTAACGTTTCATTTTAACGTACATACAATGTTCGTGTAACGTTCAGGTCCGAAATAACCTTACAGGAACCAATCCACAACGTTCATTGAACGTTATGTGTTTAGTGGGTAGCGCGACTTATCATTTTCACCAAATAACCATTCACACAATCCAATTAAGTTTTAACATATCTACCAGTTATGCCTGTTATGTGACAACCAGATTATTTATTGTTTTATGTTCAAAATAAATATATTTTCAGTTTATGCTTTTAGACTTTCTGATGTTGATTTGCTCAAATAAAAACCATTAAAAAATCTTAGTTCTTCAATGAATTATTTTTTATAATCATTATATACACATATACACATGTTAACTCCAATTGTTAATGCACTTATCTGAAAACATCTGCATCGTATTCCTCCATATTCAGCGTAATCAGAATTTGATGACGTATTTATCCAGTACACTAACGTCGATATGACAATCTCGCCCCATATTATACCGGCAAGAAGTTGATCTGTTCCCGTAACGGTATTGAAAAAATAAATCAAGGGTGTCGCATAAAATAATTTATTACTAGCCAGTTTTTAAATATAAGGAAAAACAACTTTAATTTAATCGGCACAGGCTGCATGCGGATGAAATAGTGGCCGCATTATCTAGGACGGTATTTTCTAGGGTCGGACTGTTCAGTACAATTACAAAAAAAAAACGTTGTTTACATTTTACATAAGTTGAGGAAACCAACGTGTTACGATGTCAATCATTGGCCTATCATTGATATATGCCGGACAACAATTAATAGAACACTTATGTGAACTTGGAGAAAATCAGAAACGCCCCAGCTTGTTTGGCAAAACAGCCGTTGACGTTTGTCGGACGCCCTGCCATTTTTATCGCGAAAATCTCGGCATTTTTCTGACTTAGAAATACTAAGTCCAATAAATAATGACGTCTTGAAAGGCTATTATATTTTTTTTATTTGACGCCTTACATCGTCGCAGGAAGGCGTCAAAGCAAAAATTTAAAATAACCTTCCAAGACGTCATAATTATTTAGACTAAGAAATACTGTCAAACTGAAATTTGTGATTCATTCCATCCATGAACAAGAAGTTCAGCTACATGTAGCTGTGTAAACTGTCAAATTAAGTGACCCATTAAGTGATTGGCTTCACCTGACAGCTTTGGTGTCATACACATTGTTAATTAACACCAATAACCTTTGCTTTATGTCATAAATAATCGTGTATTTAAAAAATGTTTGACAAAAAAGGAAGGTGTCCCAGAAAATAATTAGAATACTAGCCTTGCCAGACGTCATAATTATTTGGACTACTTACATGGCTGTAAATGGATAAAACCATATTTGTTAAAACAACCATGCTATTTGAATAGATCCATATGCGTTTTCAGATTCAGCACTCAACAACTTCCTGTTTACTAAACACTTGCATATTTTTCCACACAAAATTCTGGTTTATGTTTTCCCGTTTCAACTAGAATGGGATCCCGGCTTCAGACAGTTATCCCGAATGGGATCCCAGTTTCAGATATTTATCCCGAATGGGATCCCGACTTCAGATACTTATCCCGGCTTATCCCGCCAATTTCACCGTGATTTCATTGGTATCCCGATTGATCCCCTTTTCATTTTCTCTTGGGATACGTAAGGGATGTTAAATTTTCAGACACAATTTTGCTGAAATTTTCTAAGTTTTTTTCCATCAAGCAAAATGACAGAGTCCAAATTCCATCCCACTTTCCATCAAAGAAAATTTCTAAGTCCAATTTCCATCAAACTTCCTACATTTCCATCCTATTTGCCATCAGATGGAATAAATGCCATCATATTTTCCATCAGGGGGTAAAAATGCCATCAAATTTTCCATCAGGGGCTTACAAATGCCGTCAAATTTTCCATCAAAAGAATGCTGATGGAAATAATATTCCTAATTTCCATCATCCTTTGATGGATTTTTTTTGGTTTGGGATGGAATTCCATCAAGTACCATTAACTTTCCATCAATTGTCCATCAAGTGTTGATGGAAAATGAAGAAATTGATGGAAGATCTAGGGACGGGTTGCTAAAGCAGCTGATGCAATTTTTGTATCAACATTTAATAAAGTGATTGGTCTCCAGTTTTTTAATTGAAATTTTGATTTACCCTCTTTTGGAATGCATGTTATAACTCCTTGTTTCTGACTAACTGAAAAAGTTCCAATTTCTAAGCTGTACTTAAAAGATTTTATAATAAATTCATGGAGGTCTATCCAAAAGAATTCATAAAATTCAGTTGTAAATCCATCCATCCCTGGAGATTTACCATTTTTCATATTTTTCAATGTTTTTAAACATTCATTAGCATTCAAATTACCCTCTGCCTGTAACCTCTGTTCATCAGAAAGTTTGCGCATAAAAGGATTATTTTCATCAAAAAATAGATTTTTATGTTCTTGATGAAGAATAGGATTTGTTGAGGAGTACAATTTTTCATAAAATGTTTTTTGTTCTTCTAAAATTTCACCTTGATTAAGAATTTCCTCTCCATTATCCTTAATTAATTTGGAATTATTTTCTCATTATAATTTCTTTTTTCTAGATTACAAAAATAGTTAGTACATTTTTCACCTTCTGCTACCCATCTTGCCTATGCTGTTGTCATAATACCTGTTACTATTTTTGCTCTGTGTTGAACAAGCTCATCTTCAAAAATTTAATTCCTGTATTTATTAATTCTGAGGGATCTATTTCATAATTTTTCAAGTAATTTAGCTAACTTAAGTTCTATATCATTTTCGGTTTTTGTGTTTTTCTTTTTTATATAACTGGCATATGATATTGTTTTCCCTCTTATCATACATTTTAAGAGTTCCCAAAACATGTGTGGGTTTACTGATAATTCTGTTTCTAGATCATTCCCAAGCAGAGAGTATTGATTTATAGTTTCCCTAATGCAATGTTTTACTTCAATTACATAGACCATATCATGTAGTAATCTAGATTAAGTTTTAACCGCATTCTGGTTGTATCTAAAAGAATATATATTTTTCTATATAGTATTTAACAGATCATATAATTATAGCACACACTTATTGTACGAATTAGGGGAATGAAATTTGATAAAAATCAACAGATGCATGTGTAGGACTAAGGTTGTTAGGGTTAACCCTGTTCTTATTCTTTATACCTGTAAACATCACATATGTGACGAGGCTTATGATTAAATAATAATATGTGTTTTTCCACGGAGGCTTCTATTGTGTTATGATTGTAGCAGTACAAAAATATAAAGAGATTCCGAGTGTCCAAATGTTTACATTATGAATACACAAGACTCTGCCTACAGGAAAGTGAAATGTACAACTATGCCACACCCACTATTCACGTTTAGAAAAGTTAATATTGAGAGGAGAACTCACGAATAACACAAATAGTGTTATATAAAATTTTGCCTGACGAAAAACGAGATAGAGTAAAGAGAAAATATACATTCAAATAAATATATAAACAAACTAACAAAAAAGGTAAATAAAGGAGATAAAAAAAATGTAACATCATTTTTATTTCAATGTCAAATAAATCTTGAAAGCGAAAATTATTCGATTTTCAAAGCGATCTCTGTACTTAACGCACAATGTTTAGAATCTTTTCTTTACGAGTTGGACGAAAGGTGGCTCTTTCAAATATACTAGTCTGCATTTTCTTTTCTCCTCACTGGACATCTTGCTTCTTTCTGCCAGAAGTTCACCGCGACGAACTGCAAATGAAGGGGAGAGGTCCGGGACCACGCTGTATCCGTACCCCCTAGGCAGCTTTGTGGCAGCAGTAAGGATATCATCTCGATCTATCATGTTTGATAGCCTAAGGATGATATTGCGTTTCTGTTCAGAACCATTTGGCAATCTATGAACTGCTGTAAATAGCATACCTTTCACCAGCTCAGAATCCATCCCAAGCCCCTTTTTATTATTATTCAGCCAGATTCGGACTATGGTTTGGGTGACCTTAGGGGATTCACCAACACTCCCCTCGAGCCCACGGATAATACAATTCCATTTCCTTCCCCACATCTCCAATTCAAGACGTTCATTTGCCTCCTCGACGACTATTTTTGTATATATAAAAATTTATCCTCCTTTTCATTCATAGATAAATGTATATGCATTTGAACAATGAACAAAGCACTGTGCATTTGAAGAAAAAAAGAAAAGTTTTCTACTTTTGACTAGAGAATTGTTCTGAATTTTTCTTTTCATCAAATAATTTCTTTTTTTTTTTATACATAGCCAGAAATTAGTAGTACTTTTGCTAATTAATATCCATAATATGTAAATGAGAATTGTACCACGTGATAATAGTTTGAACTGGACTTGCTTGATATCATTAAAATCTTTAAAACACCGATATTATAAGTTGCCCGTCACAGAGTCTTTGTTTATAATCACTCTGATATTTCCGTAAAGTTGTCAGGCGGTCAAAATGAAAACAATGAACGCGAATTTAGTGAATTTTTCGTGTTTTCGTGAGTTTATTCTTCTTGAAATAGGGCATTTAAACTTTACGTGGGAACCTAGAGTTCAACGACTACACATACAAGGTTTTGACTTGCTTATTCTTTGGACATTCAAGTTTCAAGTTTCATCTCCGCAACCAGTTTTTGTAATGACCTTGTTAGCCAATTTTCAACACGAAGTTTGCAAATTTGACGTTTCAGCCATTTTAGCCTGTATTTTATACAGCAATGTTATAAGCCTCTCGCTTCGATTTTTAAAATATGTCAGGAACCTTGATTTTTGCAACGACAGTCATAATGTTTCTTTTAAATGGTGTATATTGTTGTGTATATTTATTTTCTGTCCCGTAACCTGTCTATCACTTAAATTAAAGTTAAAACAGACATTTTTTTTCAAAATTCCCTATCATTTCAATATAATTTCCGTGACCCGTATCCGATTTCTGTAGTATAATATTCAAATAAGCAAATTGGCGTTAATTTCTGGATATGAAAGTTTTTATTTATTTATTTTTTTGTGGGCTGACTATATATCAATAATAAGTCCTTTATTTATATAAAATTGAATGTTTATCATGAAATAACAAATCAAATTAAAAAACGAGATGTCGAAATAGTTTTTTTTCGCGGTGACAGTAACAACACATATTAGAATATCAAAGTTTCGCCACTAAATCTCCCCCAGAATGATGAATCCCGCGTGTATCATTACCTTTAAACTTTTTCACACTTTTAAGAATAGCGTTTCTTCAATCTCATATTGACGACAAACATGTATTTTGCGCTGAACAGATACAACGTTTATTTGTTTCAGATGGTGGCATTTTGGCCAACTGTTTGAGTAAACATTCTTATCAGCAATATATATATATCCAAGTTTACTTTTCACTTAATTTATATCTAAGTTTCATTTTCACTAAAGTCATATCTCAGTTTTCTTTTCACTTAAGTGAAGGTTACATTGTACAACTACGTATATACCTCAGACAAAGACTACCTTTTGTAGTTGTATTGGTTGTTCTCGTAGATGTATTACCCATTTGATATCAGGCATACTACAGGTATATAATTCAAAAACATATACTGAAATAAGTATTATACATTAAGGTGAACTTTGCAACTGTGCAGCAAATTTATAAAGTGTTATTTTTATTTCTAGGAACAAAAAAGAATAATTGATATGACAAAGTGTTAAAGCAAAACACATTTTTTTACTCATTTATCATTCTTTTTTTGTTCGATCTTAATTTGTTTACTGCTCATTTAACTAAACATACAAAACTAAATAAAAAAAAAAATCACATCTGCAAAAAATCCGCCAGTTGTAATGAATTTGGTAAATACTTCGTTTTCTGGGGGTTGGTACTTTTTAATGAAAATGTTTCTCGAGTCACTACATACAATATCATTATATAAAATGTATCAAACATGATTATGATTAAAAATTCATACCAACCAGAAAAAAATATATATGAACATAAATATCACATTAAGTTTATAATGAAATAACAAAGTAGTTATCTGTTTTGCGATGAATATGAACGAAAATGACATAGCCAATAGCTCATAACATATTTGTTATGATAAATAAATATATAATAATAATAAATTTAATACTAAACAGAAAACCATAAACTTGCGGAAAAGATGGCATACCGCAAACAAAAGGTGCAAAGGTTTTTGTACACCATATCCGGATTTCGACAATTAATGTCTCTTCAGTGATGTTAGGAATCGAAACGGTATTTGGAAAGCCATACAATTTACCCCAATTTAGGATAGACTCTTGAATTTTGAGGAATTAAAATAGGATGAACGGATCATATAAACCCGAAGGCAAATATAATACAAGCCCAAACGAAAAAATATAAACAAGTCTAAATTGAAAACAACGTTCAAACCTATGATTGCGTTGGATAAAAACCGCAATTGTTATACGTGTGCATGCAAAACAAATTTCTTGTTGGAGGGGTCTAAAAACAGCACAAACAACATTTTCCAAAAGACCAAAAAAGTGAAAAAGTATATTTTAACAAAACGCATTTGACTAACAGGTCGAACAACAAATGTTCTTAAACCCTGCTGACTGCCATATATAAGGTCTTAACAATTCATTGTTAATTAGCGTTTGCCAATAAGTTTTTTTTATTTGTATTTAAATGGACCATGTTTCATACAGATACAAAAGGCGGATCGTATACATTCTGCAAACATTTGGATGCCATTGCAAATATCCTTATTAGCATATGACGTTGTACATATTCATTATGCTAATAAGGATTCAGTAACTTGTAAAAATACAACATCGGGTTTATCATCATCTATCATTTTCCATAAGTATGGTAAATAAGTACATTTTGATCGCAAACGCACAGTATCACCACCAAAACCAAAATTGATTTCACCCCAGTATCTAGCTCATTCACAATGAGATAAATTTGACCAACCACTACGTGTATTGCATAAAACAAAATCGTGTAATCTTTACGAATGAAAGAATTGTCTAAAAGCAACTGTACGTTTGTCTAGAATATAAGCATAAATTAGCTAAAACATGAAAGTATAGTTCGATTTTACCTCAAATTGCAAAAAGGAAATCACTCCAGTCCAAAGTTATCTTTAAAATTTAAATTTTTCACAAATTGTTAAATAAGAATTACAAGTTACCAAGTCAAGAACTGGTGATAAAAGGAAGTGCCCACAACGCACATACACGTGAACTCGTACTGACCCCACAAGATCGTTGACCAATAAGAAAGATGTAATCCAATCATGCACTGATCATGAGTGAAATTTCTCTACACGTGAAAACATGTTATCTAATTTCAACAATTTATCGTTTAATTAAGTATAACGAATCTGACCCATTGACCAGTACAGAGACATCATAAATTTACAGTATAAATAGCTCACTCTTTATCCAAGCCTCAGTAATAAACAATTTATACATAATATTCCCTGCTGTCCCTAATTTTCAATAAGCAAATAAAATTGGTTATATTCTATATTTGTTGTAGTTGAAGGTCTTTGTTTCTATCCTTGTCGAAGACAGGAGTTAGGGAAATATATCAAACTTAACGATCCAGGAAGGAATAGAGTTTCTCAATTCAACTGCAAACATCCTACTTTGGTAGTTTCACCTGAAACTGGTGAAACGAGGGAGTGTTTTGCACTGAATGGACCGTTTATAGTTCAACGGTAATTTATAATTATGGTTATTAGAAAGGCTATACTTATGAAAAATGCATGAAATGTTGTACCTCATCTTAAAAAATTAGGATTTCTTGAAACTGTTGGAAAATTATGTTGGCAAAGAAAAATAGTTTCTTATGTCATTTATTATCATTTTATGTGATTACAGCTTTAATTAACAAAAATAAGGAATTACAATTAATGACAATTAATTTTAACATATACCGGTATTGTTTCCTGTCCTAATATCACTCACTAATTATCCAAAATCTGTTATATCTTATCATGGCTTGTAATTGTTCACTAAATGCTGTTTTAATTTAAACTTGGTGTTAAGTATAAACATTTATTGTATATCTCTGTAGTAATATAATTGGTTTGACTTCAAATTAACAATTATGATGTAACATTTCAATATGCCAGAATTGAAGAACTAGCTCCTAGAATGGTAATACCCGTAAGTTCATGTATCAATGCATTGACTTGATTGTGTTATAAAAAAATATTTCCGTTTTACATTCTTACTCGAGGAAATTCAACTTTCCATGTGATTCAACTTAAGAATATGAATAACAGACGTAGTATGAATTTGTATTTTAGGTGCTGCGTGCTGCATACCAAGCAGTATACTTTTGACGTTCCCGGTCTAAGCTCTTTTGAAGTCACGTGATTCCCTCAGATTTGATCCTTTGTGTTTTGATTTTATTTGTTTTTAGTTTGCAAGGACAAAGATTAATGTTTAGATGTCTGAAAGATATGACTATTGATCCATCAAGCCAAATTGTGGTTCTGTATGCAAAACCCTTTAGTAAGTATTTTGTGACAATTATTAAGTACTCGTCAAATTTATTCACTATACAACATAATACAAAAACAGGAAAAACATAAGTATTGGACAATAAAACAGACCACACCAACCTCTTATGAATGAAAAAATCAGACGCACAATTAAAGAAAAAACAACAACGAGCAACATATGCCTTCCCAATGCCTATCTAGATAATTTGTCAAAATCTGTTCAATACGATTATCAGCAGAATGACCACATACTTGAACTAGGAAATACGGAGGAATGAGGAAATGAGAGACGGCAAATATTTGGGATAAAAAAGGTCAAATGTCATCGAAACTACTGCGTTTAACCATATACCGCATCTCAGTCATGCATTTGAACATTAGAAGATGTGATAAAATTGCCAGTGAGATAACTAGCAGTAGAGATTAAAGGACGAGGACGTTAACAATTCTGGGTTCAATTTTGGCACGTTGATAACAATTAATTGTGCACGACGGCACACAAATAGTATTGAACTTTCAATTTACAACGACACATTTATTCTCCAAATGATTCCGCTTGTGATAAAAAAATTACAAGGTGAACAAATACACGTCTGGTAATTTTCAATCATACATTGATCCTGACATGATCGGTATGATAAATTATGGTGTATTTGAATATAAATCTGTCAAATGTAAAAGAAAACATGGAATCCATTGCAACAATGTAATGGAAGTCAGTAATGAACATATATACACAATTCCTTTCTATAATTGTTATTTTCTTAGTATCATATGTACATGTTTTGAACAGGCTTATAGAGGTAGACATTAAATAACAGTCGAAAAAATATTTTTATTACTATCTTTTTAATATTTCGTAGAAAAAAAAGAAATACACCATATTTTTATTTATAATTTTAGGAACTTATTCCAAGACCCCTACATTATGTGAAGTGTGTGGTGCTCCAGACCGCTGGTTATTATCTATGCTTGCAGGTAAGTGTGTGGTTCTCCCTCCCGACAACTAGTTATTCGCTCTGTTTTCAGGTATATGTGAGGTGCTCCAGACCGCTGGTCATTAGTTCTCGTTGCAGGTAAGTTTGTGGTTCTCCAGACCACTGTTCGTCAGCTCTGTTTGCAGGTAATTGTGTTTTAAAGAAAGAAACAATTAAGATTAATGGTCAGTGGATTAAAATGTTGTTGAGGTTTTTTTTTCTGATGAAACTGTCCGTCATCAGATTTATAAAAAACACACAGTCTGAGACGGCTGTTATTTTGTTTGTTTTAAAATGCGTTACGTTTAGAGAAAACAGTAAGATTACTTTTCATTATGACTTTTTTAAGATGTAAAATTGGATTGTTTACAGGCATGTCTTTAAAGACGTAGAAAATTACTTTAAGAAACAGAGCACACTATTAGTCTAAAGGTCCCCTTGAAAGTGTGAAAACCAAAATATACAAAACTTCAATGGCATCATAACCCTGAGACGGTTTACAGAGATTTAATTGACAGCTTTGCAACCGCCTTGATTTAATGTAAAACATAATTAAGAATATGAAATTTTACGATGACAATGCACCATTTAAACCATTTCATAATCTGTAATCTGACAAGTTGTTGAATGATACCCTCGCAAATTCACAAGTCTCCAACATCGCAATCAAAGAAGTAAAAGTTATATGAGTGAATGATATCATATTCACTGCACATGGATCATGTTTCAGAATTAAACTCGAGTAACAAAGTTATGGAAACCAAATATATACTAGTAGTAATCTTCACAAAATGGTACGAACTAAACTGGTTTTTCTAATGTTTCAAATCTTTACAAATATCTAACATTTTAGAATCAGTGTCTGGTGAGAAATAAACCAGAAAATATTTAAACTTCCAGTCCTGACCTATCCATTTTTTTTAGTTTTTATTGAATATATGTGTCACTGATGATCACAACATGTGAGTTTTATTCGCGATAGGTAAATATAAAAAAGAAGTGGTATGATTGCCAATGAGACAACTCTCCACAAGAGACCAAATGACACAGAAATTAACAACTATAGGTCGCCGTACGGCCTTCAACAATGAGCAAAGCCCATACCGCACAGTCAGCTATAAAAGGCCCGAAATGACAATGTAAAACAATTCAAACGAGAAAACTAACGGCCTAATTTATGTACAAAAAATGAACGAAAATCAAATATATAACACATAAACAAACGACAACCACTTAATTACAGGCTCCTGACTTGGGACAGGCACATACATACAGAATGTGGCGGGGTTTAACATGTTAGCGGGATCCCAACCCTCCCCCTCACCTGGGACAGTGGTGTAACAGTACAACATAAGAATGAACTATAAAAATCAGTTGAAAGAGGCTTAACTCATCAGATGGATAAAAAAACAAATACTACAAATACATGTGGACGTGGCCGGGTATTGTACATCCAAACAACAAAAAGACACTAAGTATAGATCTGAGAGTACTCGCAGTTACTGACAGCTAGTTCAAAACCACTAACAACTAATAAAAAAAATCATGCATCTAAGACTAAATTATCAATCCGTACACATCCAACATCCAATGGATTTAGTGTAAACACGTCAGATGTCAAGAATTGAGCAGGATCCATCTTTCCTGTCGGAGCACCTCATATTACACCTTACTTATTTTGTTGGGTTTGTGTTGCTTAGTCTTTAGCAATTGGTAGATAAAAACAAGACAAATACAGGGTCTTGATATATGACGCTGTGTATTATTGATTGAAACTTGAATCTATCGGCTAAAAAGTTGGTAGATACACAGCAGATCTTAAAATTGTTAACACGCTACAACCCAACATTATGAAGCTGCAGACCAAATATAGAATCTTTTACTTTCATAGAAGCCAAGAAATTTTGGCGATATTTTTTTTACCCAAGGTTTTTCGGACGGACGGAACGGCGAAACGGTGGACGGAGTGAGCGATTATTTGCCCTGCTTTCCCAGATGGTTACGCAGGTATTAAAGAGATGTGGTACAATTGCCAATGAGACAACGAGCAATAGAGACCACAGAACAATATTTAATGATGTAAACAATTATATGTCACCGCACGACCTTCAGCAATGGCAACATGCATACAGTACTGCAATGAAAGGCATCGTTAATGAATTCAAAAGAGAAAATCAAACAAACTGATTTATACAACAACCAGAATGTTTTAGAAGAGTCTGTTTAGTAGAAATTAATATAGAGCGCTGTTCAATTGGTTTGTTTGAAAATAGGTTAGGGTTGTAGAAAGTTGTCCATGTTTTGGTCATAAGGTGTATTTTCAAAAATAAAAACCCATAACAATGGTCATTTGGTCAGTCTTGTGGTCAACGTATCAGTTGAGATATGTTGACTCAACACGATGGACGAGAGATAAACTGAGAAATGAGAAATCGACAATAATCTAGTTACATTTATGACGCTAAATTTCTGTTTATTGTATTTGTCAAAATTCCTGCAAATAACTGATTTTATGTCTTGCTTTTATCTGCAGATGTTTATAATTTCCTATTTTGATTATAGCTGGCAAAGTCAATCACTTAGAAGCCGGAGAATATAAAGTAGATACAGAACACTCGTAATGATGTAAACAATTATAGGTTACTGCATTATAATATAAGAATAAGAAGATGTGGTATGAATGCCAATAAAGGCAATAGTAGTATACCGCTGATCAATGGTCATAAATCGATTTAGCTGAAAAAAATCCGGGTCACAAACCAAAACTGAGGGAAACACATCAACTATAAGAGGAAAAAAAAACGGAACCACAGAAACACTGAATTGCAATGTTGTTTTTTTTTTTTTGTTTTTTTTTTTTATTTCTAAAACTAATATTATCGATTTTTTTCCTGGCTGCGGTGCTAGTTGTGAAAAGTAAAATAACAAAAATACCGAACTCCAAATTCCAAGAAAGCGAGATGTTGATGTGTTGGTTTTTGCTTCACGTCGGCTTTGGCGAACATTCGAGTCGGTAGACGCCAGCGTCATCAATTGTTAAAGTGTGTAATTAAGTTACACAGGTGACATAAAATTAATTATATAGTATAATCTGACATCTCTTCTTTTTCAGCCCAAGGCGTTTCAAGTGAGTATACGAAATAACCTTATAGGTTTTGCGTTATTCATTATTTCTAAGATTGATCGTCACTAAATATTTCCTCAGATAGAAGTTTCTTACACTTTCTCAAAATGGAGATTATGCCATGCTTTTTTCAAAAATATAATCAAAAGTAGGGTCACCGTGATATTTTGCAAGCTACAAGTGGTCCAAAATTGCCCAATTTTGCAACGGTTATTCATGAAAGAACAACTTTTTTTAAATAAAAAGAAATCTTTGCGATAGAATTTTAAAATTAATTTGAGAAAATAGGTTTCATAATATGCTTTAAGAAAATAAAAAGGAAAAAAGGTGTCATGGAATTTGTTTTCTTGATACAAGTCAAAACTGAACATTTCACATTCATTCTAGTAAATTCTATAAGATTTATCTCCACTTTAATGACTAATTTGAAAAGTTGAATCGAACAAAAACAAATATTAAATATTTGTTAAAACAGCAAACAAATGCAATTAATCACTTATTTTTCTTTATTTAAACGAACAGTCTTACAGAGTAATTGCCAGTCTGACTAAATATTTCGAATTTAAGCAAAGAACTAGACTTTGTGTACTGCTATTTTACAATCCAAGATGGCGGTATACAGTCAATCCACCTTAGTTTCAAACAGGATGGTATTTTCTTCAAATTTAAAATAAACCATATTTGATCTAATTTCAATTTATATATTCGTAATTTATTCACACGAAAGGAATTTACAAACAAACACAAAACAAAGAAAAGAAATAGAAATAAATAAAATACACAAAACTGTTAGTGCAACGATCTCAAAGAAAACAATAATTTTTCCAAATCATAAGATTTAAATTTAACTTTTTTGATTTGATTATCATACAATGATTGAGTATGTCTATAAAATCTGTATATGGAATCATACATGTAACGTGCTATTATTTAGATATGATTGTGATGTTCAGTACATTATTGTAGGACAAAGAGCACTGAGAGGTATGTCATACATGTATCAATGTATCTGTAAAAATAAGATACGAAATGAAGTCATTTTATTTAGTTTTAAACTAAGCAAACCAAACAGCGAGAAGATACATGAAAAAAACGTAATTCACATTTGAGCAGACAATAGCATGCCCAAAACCAAAAATAACGTAAAGACACCAATGTTTTGCCTTAACACCAAACAGAAAAGTAGCAACATGAAACCAACAAGAACCCACTAAGAAATGAAATTAAACTTAGGTGCTCCATTTGGGGTTAACAGTTTTTGTTCCACTAGTGACATCAGCCGTGTTACTACTGTTAAACTACGCTGATGAGTCCTTAATCATGATTAGAAATATAGTTATAATAGAACTGAATCGTTATCCACAAGGCAAATTGAAGACAAACACCTATATTTGAATATGATTTTAACAATCCACCGTTTGTTTATTGAAGGAATATTGCTTAATTATTGTAATGTTTATAACAAACACTTCAGTTTAGACATTAAATAGATATTTTCATAGTGTAGAGAAAGAAGAAGTTGTAAAAACTTTATTAAGCACGTATCTTTAAATGAATACTTGTGGAAAACACAAATCTTAAAAACATTGCAAATACTAGTAACATTTTGTTTGATTTGTTTGTAGTAAAAGCTCCACGTAAGTACTCACGAGTTTATCTGATTAAAACTGTAAAATTGAAAAAAAACATTAAGTTTTAAGTTCTGTTATTTCAGATTACAGAATCAACGTTTGAATAAGCCAAATTTCGTATGTTATGTTTCATATTTCCGATTGTGAAATTTTTACTGACAGTAAATTTGCATTGCGGGTGATGCATGTATAACTTCATATTAACTCTTGTGGATAGTTGTCTCGTTAGCAATCAAACCACATCTCCTCGTTTCTATAATAACTGTCGCTTCATCCGGTCTCGCTCATTTTGGAGATATATAATTTTTTTATTTTTTACCTTGATTTTTCTTTTCCTTATCGATTTACAAGATGTTAACATCTGTAAACAACTGTCACCTTGATTTTGGATCAAGGTTAACAAACTTCACAGTATTTATTTTTCTTTAATACAAGCTATTACTCCCTGTTACACAATTCACCCCTGGCGTGCAATTCACCATACACCGTGTATGGTATACACTTATATTCTGGTTACTCACTACTCAATGATATACTATCATGACATAGAAGATAAGTAATGCAAGTTCTTTCGAACGGGTTTTTTGATAGGAGGTTAAATATTTACCCTGTACACTTTAAAAAGATATTGTTGCAAATAATAGAAGCTGAATATTTCGTATCATTTTCCGAATATTCGAATATGATATAATTTTTAATTTTTATTGTGCAGAACTATAACATTTTGCATATAGGTTAGATTTCTTTCCTTTGTTATGTAACAGTATTGCATTAGCAGATAGAAATAATATTTCAAGTACCTTTTAATTGTGTGTAACAACTATTTGTATTTTAGAACACAATAGTTTTAATTGTTGAAAAACGTTTTAATGTAATATTACAATGTCAAATTGGCAAAGAAAATACTCAATTCATAGTTCTTGAACTTCATAGTTTACTGACTGACAGATAATTCGAATATAGGGGAGAAGGTATGATAATGCAACTTTTTTTGCCCCTTGAATTTTAAAATCAATAATTATCATAAACATCTTTAAATTGTTCGGTAGACACTAGTCTGCTAGATATCAGTATATATAGTTGTGAATTGTGTCTTTTATATTTGCATTGAGGCTTCAAACTTAGTGCGAAACTTTAAATAACCTTGGATTAATCATCGAGCTGGAAATAACTTTGATGAAGTCTTCCGACAATACTTAAAATTTGTCGTTAACTGACACTTACGACTCCCTAACCTCGGACCCTTGTCATGAAAATTGGTTTGTTTGGACGAGTATTGTAAAAATAATTGTATAAAGTTCGAGATTGCATGTTAGTTACGTAAGCGCGTCACTGTTTTGATATCCTGTGGTGTCTGTCGTTGATGGAATATGTTCATTGTTGTTCTGCAGTTTGCCCGTTTTTGTCGACTATTATATTATTTGTTTGTGCGTTTCTCTGTGATGAATGTTCTTACGTGTGTTTGTGCTGTATTTCTGTCACGTAGTGTAGTCATTTTAGAGATATTTTTTTAACATTGTCATTAAGTGGGAGGTTTGGCTAACCATTAAACCAGGTTCAACCCACCATTTTTTCTTAAAATTTCCTGTACCAAGTCAGGAATATGGCAGTTGTTATTCAATTAGTTCGTTTCTATGTATGCTGGCGTTTGTTTTTGTTGCACTTCAGTGTTCCTGTTGTTTTTTTGCTTTCCTCTTATAGTTGATGTGTTTCCCTCGATTTTAGTTTACCCGGATTTTCTCTCAATCGATTAATGACTTTTGAACACCTGTATACTACTGTTGCCTTTATTCAGCGCCTAACACTTTTGACATTTACTTGTTTGTTGGTCGTCTTGATGTGATAAGGTAGTGCATGCATTATGACATAATTATGTGAATATCTGGATATGACTTACCTAATGCCTCAGTTTGCATTACTCAGGTTGGGATTCATGCAAGTTTTTACGAACTTTTAAGCATGCAATTAATATACACGAAACACATACGTTATTGTATTTGCATGGTAGAAACGTGTTTTATGTATCACTGAATATGAAAAACCCATTGAAAGATCATGATATTCACTTATATAACAGATATTGCTCGATTTACTACACAGGACATTACCATTGGTCTTCGTATATCACTTTCAGTGAAAGATTCAGAGGGTAGAGGTGATCACCCAAGTGATCACGAAAAATATATTTGTGGCTTAAAACCATTTAAATGTCCATTAGTTGAGCTGGGATGTAATTAGAAGCAATTTTGACACTTACGTACTCTTACCTCGGACCCTGTATCAGCCCCGGACACTTTGCACATTTACTCGTTCGTTATTCTGCTTGATGTGATAAAGCAATGCATGTTTGATTATCAGGATAAGACTACCATAATGTCTTAATTTGCCTCAATTTGACATAGTCAGGTTTGAATTCATGCAAGTTGGACGTTTTTACTGTTTTTGTCTGCTTGTAACATATTTCAGTGACTTCTTATTATGTTTAATACCATTAAAATATTTCAATTTTCAAACAGCTATAGGTTGTAACGTTCCAAAGGATTGTCCAATCAAAAATCACTATACTGATGTTTCCTGTACTGGATGTGAACCAAAAGTGGATGATGGCTTATGCTGTAGAGGATGCAAAAACCTGCTCAACCAACATTTTGCATAAATAAAAAGATTTATAGCTGTATATCCATTGTTATGATACTACATATCTTTATCGGCTTATAAGCATTGCCGTTGTGAGCTATTGATATCACATTGTAGGAATATGTCACCTGTTTCAGCCTAATTTCTGTAACAACTAAGCAAATTCAAAAAGTGTTTGAAGGAGAAAATAAAATACACAATATTTTTGCTAAACAATTCTCCATTTTGTTTTCGAACGGGTAGGGAAAATGACCGCCATAACCTCATCAATTTTTGATTATCTTTATCACCGTAACTGCAGAATCTATAAAGAGATAAACATATTATGACTCGTTTTACTCTGATTGGATTACATTGTATTATATTAATATCTTTAATGCCATATATGCATCTAGTGAACTATAATGTGAATCAAATTTTCCAATTGTTGCACTGAATTTTCTTTTTGGTCTCTGAACTTAGCTTGTTGAATACCGAATCAAAAACGCCATTGCACTTTGTACATTTTTTCCATTAACATAAGTTTTTCTATCAGTTTCTTACTTATCAGATAGCAATCGCGGTATACTTTATTGAACTTCAAGAAAATTACAGCAATGGAAAAAAATTCTATTGTAGTATCTAATGGAAAAACATATTTATTTAATATGCATTATTAATAATGTTATCGTCAAGAAAATGTATGTTAAATTTGCCATTTGATATTTAGTAGCCATCAATCAATCAATCAATCAATCAATATATCATCCAATACAAAATACAATGTAAATAAATTTGTGTAAGCGGAGATGTCGAGTACATAGCAACAACTCTACACAATAAACAACATTCTTAGATTAACATACGGTATCAAACAATTGTATTTCTTTTCGTTTTGAGATTTTTACTTTTTCTGTTAATCAATGCTGAGTCAATCGATTTTCAGACTTTATATACTATTTAACGCGCCCTTTACATTTCATTGCGATTTCACATACCAAATTTGTTCGACAACTTTAACGTTCAACATGAGTGACGAGGAAGACCAACACGATGCTACTAACAGAGCTAGTGAAACGTCCAATCAAAAAAGCCCAGGTAATCATAAAGAATTTTCTTCTAAAGATGCCCTTTCTTTGTTTTCCCGTTAACTAGATTCTGCTTTGATAAGGCACAAGAAAGAACTTTTCGCAGAAATTGATTTAAAAATAGGCAATAGTTGGAAAAGAGTTCGCGCATACCAACAATCGCTCCCAAAATTAAATTAGAGGGTAATGGAAGACAACACGAGATCAATACTGCTCGTATAAATGAACTGAAGAGAGTGACAGATTTTCAAGAGCGCTATATTGTCGGCTCAGCAGTTAAAACTTTGGAGCAAGCTGATGCATCTCTAAAAGAAAGGAACATATTACTTCGTATAGCTGAAAAGTATGGTTTGGACGTCGTTGAAGAGTTAATGGACGACCCGTTAACAAAGAATACGGAAGAGGCTACTAGGCTATAGTAGGCAGAATATAGAGCTAAAATGAAGAGGAGGGAAAAATCTGTTACAACCGATCGTCCGAACCCATATTAAAGGAACCAAGATGAAGAATAGGGTACGTGTGATCTTTTTCGTGGGCCTAGTTGAGCGTATACAGAAGAATCATCTAAGAACAGGGGCGCAACAGGTGGAAAACGCATTTACACGTCAAGCGAGTACCTTGGAGGGAACCCGTTATTACTACTGCAATGAGGAAAGTCATTGAGCCTACCAGTGTCCCAAGAAAGCAGACAGATATCCCCAAGAGAAACAGCAGCAGTGCAACAGTTGAGTACCAGTTATATAATTTACATGAGCAAGATTATGAATATGAAAAATTGCACAAAACTTCATGTTTTGTTGGAAATTTTCATTCAATTTTGTTCTCAACTTAATTTCTAGCGGTTATTTAATACCTTTTTTTGAACATCCTTCATCAGCTAGATTGAACAATAATATGTCTGTTTTTAAACATTCAGTTTTCATGTTGCGTGCCATTAATAAGCTTTTACAAACAGGGGCAGCTATTGAAAGTAAAGATCACATTCCTTTTGTTATCAAACCACTCACCGTATCAGCTAACGTCTCAGTTAAAGAAAGGTTGATACTAGATATAAGGCACTTCAATCAATTTATAGGAAAAAGAAAATTATTAAAGTTTGAAAGCGTATTGGAGACTTAACAAAACACAATTAAAGACAGATGTATGGTTAGATTTGATTTAACAAGCGGTTATCATCATGTAAGCATGCATTAAGATCATCAGACATATTCAGGGTTTTCTTGGAAATTTCAGAACACAACTAAATACTTTAAATTTTCCGCTCTCACATTTGGGAGACATCTACAGCAGCACATGTGTTTTCAATAGTTTTACGTCCTGTTGTCAATCCTTGGCGTTTTCAGTGCCTTAGATTTATATCGTATCTTGATGATATATTGATGGTTGGGGAGTAGAGTGTAACTCACAATATTATTTAATATCTTGCAGTTACATCTTAAATCCGCAGGATTTTTCTTTAATCAAGGGAAGAGTGTTTTGAAGCCTACTCAAAAATTAACTTGGGTTTGATTTGCATGGGACTTGCGTAATTCAACTTTGGATCTTCCATTAGATAAAAATTATTCGTTTCAAAAATAACATCGATAAACTCTCCTCTAATCCTGTCAGCAAGACAATAAGCATGAATAACGGGGTAAATCATTTCTTTTATGCCTAGTTTAGATAAAAAATTAAAAACAACACGTTTAATAATTGCATGCGTCCGAAGCGATTATAATTTCAAAATTTATAAACGGGCAATTTTAGAAAGGTTTGTTATAAATCATGTCAGTACCGAAGTACTGACTACTGAGCTGATGATACCCTCGGGGACTGATAGTACACCAGCAGAGGTATCGACCCAGTGATGTAAAAAATTAAAAACAACACGT
This sequence comes from Mytilus californianus, assembly GCF_021869535.1. Taxonomy (NCBI): domain Eukaryota; kingdom Metazoa; phylum Mollusca; class Bivalvia; order Mytilida; family Mytilidae; genus Mytilus; species Mytilus californianus. The sequence continues at coordinate 19,511,089 of NW_026262679.1, read as the reverse complement.
TTAATAATTGCATGCGTCCGAAGCGCTTTTCTGGATTTACCTTCATCAGGAACGCTCAAAGCCAAACATTTGAAATCCGAGGGATGTATAAGTACCGAAACAGTTGAAGAGCTATATGACAAAAATACCTAAAACAAATAACCAAATCCATCTAAGGTCAACTTTGCCTGAGGGAGTTGAAACCTTAGTTTCTTTATAATTTCAAAATTTATAAACGGGCAATTTTAGAAAGGTTTGTTATAAATCATGTCAGTACCGAAGTACTGACTACTGAGCTGATGATACCCTCGGGGACTGATAGTCCACCAGCAGAGGTATCGACCCAGTGATGTAAAAAATTAAAAACAACACGTTTAATAATTGCATGCGTCCGAAGCGCTTTTCTGGATTTACCTTCATCAGGAACGCTCAAAGCCAAACATTTGAAATCCGAGGGATGTATAAGTACCGAAACAGTTGAAGAGCTATATGACAAAAATACCCAAAACAAATAGCCAAATCCATCTAAGGTCAACTTTGCCTGAGGGAGTTGAAACCTTAGTTTCTTTATATTTTCAAAATTTATAAACGGGCAATTTTAGAAAGGTTTGATATAAAACATGTCAGTACCGAAGTACTGACTACTGAGCTGATGATACCCTCGGGGACTGATAGTCCACCAGCAGAGGTATCGACCCAGTGATGTAAAAAATTAAAAACAACACGTTTAATAATTGCATGCGTCCGAAGCGCTTTTCTGGATTTACCTTCATCAGGAACGCTCAAAGCCAAACATTTGAAATCCGAGGGATGTATAAGTACCGAAACAGTTGAAGAGCTATATGACAAAAATACCTAAAACAAATAGCCAAATCCATCTAAGGTCAACTTTGCCTGAGGGAGTTGAAACCTTAGTTTCCTTATAATTTCAAAATTTATAAACGGGCAATTTTAGAAAGGTTTGTTATAAATCATGTCAGTACCGAAGTACTGACTACTGAGCTGATGATACCCTCGGGGACTGATAGTCCACCAGCAGAGGTATCGACCCAGTGATGTAAAAAATTAAAAACAACACGTTTAATAATTGCATGCGTCCGAAGCGCTTTTCTGGATTTACCTTCATCAGGAACGCTCAAAGCCAAACATTTGAAATCCGAGGGATGTATAAGTACCGAAACAGTTGAAGAGCTATATGACAAAAATACCTAAAACAAATAGCCAAATCCATCTAAGGTCAACTTTGCCTGAGGGAGTTGAAACCTTAGTTTCTTTATAATTTCAAAGTTTATAAACGGGCAATTTTAGAAAGGTTTGTTATAAATCATGTCAGTACCGAAGTACTGACTACTGAGCTGATGATACCCTCGGGGACTGATAGTCCACCAGCAGAGGTATCGACCCAGTGATGTAAAAAAATAAAAACAACACGTTTAATAATTGCATGCGTCCGAAGCGCTTTTCTGGATTAACCTTCATCAGGAACGCTCAAAGCCAAACATTTGAAATCCGAGGGATGTATAAGTACCGAAACAGTTGAAGAGCTATATGACAAAAATACCTAAAACAAATAGCCAAATCCGTCTAAGGTCAACTTTGCCTGAGGGAGTTGAAACCTTATGTCTCCTGTGATTGGATTTGTCAACTCCGTGATGGAACTTTCTTTGTGTTTCCTGTGATGGGATTTTGTTCAGTTTCCCGTGATGTAACTTTATTTATGTCTCCTGTGGTGGGATTTGTCAACTCCGTGATGGAGATCCTTGAAAGAATTTCGTTTTTTTTTTAGTTTGGTAGTTTGCGCAATATAAGTCATTTTCTTTTTTTTATTGTATTATTTTCCTTTCAGGTTAGGTTTAATTTTTCTCACAGGAAGGATCTTAGTTCATTTGAAAACCCCTATTTACGCGACCTCGCTGATAAACTACAAAACAGTGTGTAGTCCAGCAAAAGCAAAAATACTATAAAAGTTAATGATTACGACTTTTAAAAGTGAGGCGAAGGATACCAAAGGGACATTCAAACTCACAAGTCGAAAATAAACTGACAACACCATTGCTAAAATGAAAAAGACAAACAAACAACAGTAAACAAAACACAACATAGAAAACTAAAGACTGAGCAACACGAACCCACCAAAAATGAGGGGTGATCTCAAGTGCTCCGGAAGGGTAAGCAGATCCTGCTCCACATGCAGCATCCGTCGTGTTGATCATGTTAGTAAAATCTGGTGATAAGTCTAATTCAGTAGGTCACATTCGAGAAAAAAGGGGACGGGATTGTAGTTACGACAATTCGAACATATCCGTTGTCATTAAGAAATTAAACACTTGGTGTACAGATCATAGTTTATTTACGTTACCAGCGTCAGTGGCTAACATTGCACTTTACTTATCTTATCTAATTCAGCTGGAAGTATCTTCTTCACTTTTACAAAATGCTTATAACGCAATCAAAGGAGAGCATTAGCTTAACTTGTACAATCAATGTTTTCTGAAACCTTTTTTCAGTTGGTTTTAGAAGAAGGAACTAGAACTTTATCAAAGCCTATGAATAAGAATAAAAAAGAACCAATTACGTCTGAAATTCTACAAAAAGTTATCGATAATTATGAAAATTTTAATAGTATTAAGAATTTAAGAATATGTTGCTTGGTGGTGTTGGGATACGCCGGTTTTATTCAATTTAGCAAGTTTGCAAATATCAAAGCTTCCAATTTATCTTTTCATAATTCTCATCTCGAAATTATAATAGAAAGTAGCATTACTGATGTGTATAGACAGGGCAACACTATTTGTAGAACCAATTCGGACTTGTGTCCAGTGACCATGTTTGAGAGATATCTAAGAGTAGCAAATATCTTTTTTGATTTCCAGTGAATTAATACTTTCTTAAAAATTAGATAAAGTTATGCTTTGTATAAATTAACAAACCTACATCGTATACTAGAGCAAGAGAATTACTTTTAGATGCTTTGTGTCAATCAGGTTTCGATAAAGGAAATTTGATCTTCATAGTCTGAGAAGAGGAGGTGTGATTCAGGCAGCTCATAATAGAATACCAGAAATATTATTAAAAGCGCACGGTCGCAGAAAGTCAGAACTCTCAAAAGACGGTTACATCAAAGAAAATGTATATAACAGGTTATCTGTTACAAATAATTTTGAATTTGTAAACTACTATTTTTGTTTTTTTATGAAAACCTGTTCACACATATTTCCTTTGTTTTGTCGAACTGTTTGGTTTGTATCTCCTGCTATAAAAGTCTTTGTTGTTTCTTAATACAGAATCAGAAATAATTTATGTCTGGACGAGCCTAGCGAGGTAGAACATAATTATATTGCTTTTCGTTTTTGGGATTTCTTACTTTTTCTGTTGCGCAATACTGAGTAAATCAGTTTTCCGACTTAATATTCTATTTTACACGCCCTTTTCATTTCATCGAGATTTTAAACACCAAACTTGTTCGACAACTTTATTACATTCAAAGAGTTTTTACACTCCAAGATAATTAATTATATTATTTACATATGCTTTATTGGCAATTAAAAAATAAGTTTTATAGTTAAATAGTCAAGAAACAAAAAATAAATTAAAACAGAAATATCAGTTGTAGAAAATGTTCTAGAAGCCTAGAAGAAAGGGTATGTGACTTTGCAATGTAGTTTAGTTAGTTAATACATGGTAGGAGCCATCATAAAAGTGTCCTTCATCCTTAACAAATCTGTTTCAGGCTAACAAAAGAACGCGTGGAACTACCGGTGATGGTGAATAATATCGTCCAGTACTATACCATTGTTCATTGCAATTCCAGATAACATTGTCCAGTACCATACCCTTGTTCACTGCATTTCCAAATAACATCGTCCAGTACCACACCATTGTTCATTGCAATTCCAGATAACATCGTCCAGTATCATACCACTATTCATTGCAATTCCAGATAACATCGTCCAGTACCATACCATTGTTCATTGCAGTAGCAGATAACATCGTCCAGTACTAACCCATTGTTCATTCAATTTCAAATAGCATCATCTAGTACAATACCACTGTTCATTACAATTCCAGATAACATCGCCCAGTACCATACCATTGTTCATTTCAATTCCAGATAACATCGTCCAGTATCATACCACTATTCATTGTAATTCCATATAACATCGTCCAGTACCATACCATTGTTCATTGCAATTGCAGATAACATCGTCCAGTACCATACCACTATTCATTGCAATTCCAGATAACATTGTCCATTACCATATCATTGTTCATTGCAATTCCAGATAACATCTTCACCACTATTCATTGCAATTCCAGATAACATTGTCCAGTACCATACCATTGTTCATAGCAATTCCAGAAAACATCGTCCAGTACCATACCATTGTTCATTGCAATTGCAGATAACATCGTCCAATATCATACCATTATGCATTGCAATTCCAGATAACATTGTCCAGTACCATACTATTGTTCATTGCAATTCCACATATATCGTCTATCACCATACCATTGTTCATTGCAATTGCAGATAACATCGTCCTGTACTTTACCAGTGTATCGTCCAGTACCCTATCATTGTTCATTGTAATTCCAATTAACACCGTCCATTTCCATACCATTGTTTATTGCAATTCATGTTTAAAAAATTTATCAGAGATACTAAGTTTATAGTTTTGTATATCAGAGGTATTTTTCGTCTATTTAATCAATCAGCGGCTTTCAATTCAAAACAGTTGAAAGGCCATATTTATGAGTATAATTTCATTTATAAATATTCGTTCCTAGATACGTTTTACCTTCTAGTATACTGTCAAGTAAAACATTATGGTTATAATCGAATGTCACATCCAGACCTTACGCTAACTTATCGTATTTTTTTTCATTTGATTGTTACTACTTGTGGCTTCAAACACGACACAGCAAAAGGGGCATTTTCGTCGGGATTTTGACTAAAAATATTGTTTAACAACTTCAAATTTGCTAAAAGTAAAGAAAAGTGTATACAATTAAGAAATATAAACGACACTGTTTTTCTTTGTAATGACGTCATTATATGTGAAAACCTAACATAACGTAGGGGAAATGTTTATGTTATGCAGATGTTTTATTCATCTCGCGTATTAAAATAAATCACGCCCACTGACCTTGAATTCAAAATATAATCATACCGACCGTGTATTACATATACACTGTTTTCACGTGTTTGCTTTTTATCAATGATATTCCTAAAATCTTAAAGGAGGTAAGATGAGTTAATATACAGCTAGATTATATATATATCTGCCAAGTTATTCTGGTAATTTAATCTGCATCTTAAAAAGGGATTGGTTATGTTCAGTTTTATTTGTTTCCTTATTGTTATGAGTCTTTTTACGCCCTTTTTATAGATTAATGTTCAATTAATGTACATATCGTTAACGGTCTCAAGGTCAGTGTTGTCAAATGGTATGAAATGAGTAATTATTCAATGGTTTATATCTGTTAAATTCTCATTTAATAGTCTATGGACGTTTGAATTGTTATTGACAAATGATGATTGTTTTGCCTATTCTGACATTTCACCTTTTTCAAAGCGCTCTATGAATATATATCTAAATTTAGGAACATTTATTTAATAAGATATTGAGTCTTAAAAGAGAAAGAAGCCTTATTTCTTATGTTGTTTGATGTTCAAGTCGATTTAAAAATCTTATAAAAATTATTTGACAAGTCTCCATAAATTTTGCTCGTTTACTGTTGGTCAAAGTTTGAATAGCAGTATTAAAATTATGCAAAACGATACAAATGATAGGGTTTCTTGAAATAATGTTTTATTCTTCCAAATATCTAAACATTTTTTTAATTTACCCAATACTCAAGGTGATATTTTTTTTTCAAACACCTTTATTGTTTGCGACCAATAGAGATAAAATTAAATAACTTTCTAAAGCAAATAGTATGTATTAGATATATATTTTTGTTAGAAAATAATAAATTTTGTGAAAAAATCAATTACACTTTTATAAAGCGCAAATGCATATGGTTATATATTCAACCTGGGGTTTTAAAAGATCTTTCTTAAATTCAACATCTTTAACAACAAACATACATTTTGTAACAGAAAACAGAAAGCCTTTTGCTACCATAATTTTGCATTCCCTCTTACCTACTAGCATGTTTCTTCAAGACTAACTGAATATACAGAACAAACGTGTCAGAAAAGACATGACAAACAATCAATATACATCAACACGGAGTAGACTAGAATATTGTTTTAAATAACTGCTGTCAGGAATGAAATTGATTATAATATGTGTATATTCATATATATCACACGTTTTAAGTTCGCACAAAAAAATAATTCATAGTCATAATGTTAGCCATGAGTTTTGGAATGAAAGACTTATTAAATTGCAATAACTTAGCATTGATGTATGTAGTATTCTTAAACATTATTTTTAACCTTGTTCTTATATATGCCTTTTGACTGGAAAATGTCAAATTCATTATTGTCAAACTTAATCTTCTGGTTTTCTAGTAAAGCATCTATAAGAACCGGAAGATGCCAAAAAACATATCAAATTACAACATTTTATATTTATTAGAATAAAACGGTGCAATTTGTGTCTGAGCAGAAAGTTGATGAACCGAGGTTATGTCAAAGAACGTCTCGTCCTTTTTCTAAAAAAGTTCATCGGAAGATAGCAAGACCTTGTTGATAAATATTCCGTATCAACTTCACAAATAATACATTATGGTCTTGATGTATAGATTCTAGGTACTAGCGTTGTTTATCGTCTTTATAACGTGTTATAGTGTCCTTTTATTTGTCTTTGTAAATTATTTACGTTTACTGTTTGGTCCGTATTTGGTAATATCCTTTAGGCGTGGCTCGGTACTTGTACATCCCGCCATTGTGTGTTGTGCTATGGTAATTTTTTGTATTTTTGTGTTTCATTTTTGCGTATGTGCTTTGTCTATATGCCATTTTGTTTTTCTTTGTTGACATATTTGTTTGTTTTATAGTGATTGAGATAATAACACAATGTTGACTGCTGTACTTCTATTTTTGACATTTTTACCTAATATGTCTGTTTGTTTTGTCCACACATTGTTGTCAATATAATGGAATTGTATGCGACTGTCATACAAGTGAGAGGTTTAGCTAGCTTTAAAACCAGGTTTAATCCACCATTTTCTACATAAGGAAATGCCTGTATGAAGTCAGGAATATGACAGTTGTTTTCCATTCGTTTGATGTGTTTGAGCTTTTGATTTTGCCAATTGGTAAGGGATTTTCCGTTTTGAATTTTCCTTGAAGTTCGGTATTTTTGTTGTTTAACTTTTTCTTGTATAATGGAAATTATCATGCTGAAGTATGTTTAAATTTGATAGACAATATTTATTTTAGACATTTATATATAGGCAATGCATCATAGTCATTTATATATTTCAGAGAGTGCTGATCAAACAGAATAGAGAATGCATTTTCAAATAGACAACACAGTTTCTAATTATTATATTCCATTTTAGCTTCTATATGCAATGAGATCGTAAAAAGGGAAAACTCACTGCTGTGAGTCATAAATTTGGTAGGTACTGAGTTATTTGCCCAAAACCTAAAAACATTGTTAAAGGATAAATACTGTAACCGAAGTAGGTAGACCAAAAACGAATAGTGGATTTTGTTCAAGAACTTGCCAACGTAATTTGTTACATTGGACCAAAAAAGATTCAAAGATTCCTTGGTAAGGTTATACTTTTTTTAAAATTAACCGATGTCTGTTATCCACTTCAACTTAGAAACCGTAAGTTGTAGACACCCTGGATTTTCACCAATGATCATCAATTCATGTGACATTGAAAATGTTTCAAGTTCAATTTTGTAGGTTGATCTTGATCTTTGACTATAGGCCTTACTAGTTAATGAGGACTTTAATAGTGGAAATCATCTTTGTGTCATTAAGGGGCAACTTTGTTAAATTTTGACCGAAAAGATTTGACCTTTACGCAACGGGCATAACATCTATTGACGTTTTATTAAAAGGCATTATTACCATGAACTTTGAAACCATTGGCCCTGGACTAATGGGGTCTTTATTAATGATCATCAAATCATATGACATTGAATTTTGCTTACAATTCAATTTCTTGGTTGACCTTGACATATATCTTTGAACCCTGTTAGCGCTGTATTTCAAAAATTATAGTATATAGAGAAAAAGTAAAATAATGAAAATTTTAAGGACAATAAGATAAAACTGTTTTTAAGTTGACACAAATCACAAACCATAATTCGTAGACCCATGCGGTGTTCAGTTATAATCATTGAGGTCATATGTTTTGGTTGTAGATGGTATTTGCTAATACTAGGTATTCTGTGCATCAAATTTATGCCAATTCCAGTTTTCATGAAATCACTTCAATTGCACAGGCTCTAGAACCTTCCTTCCTTGGTTTAAATATTTCATAAAAGGCAAAACATGTCAATTGATATTCTAACAATTTATTTTGATTTTTAGTTATTATTAGATTTTTTTACTAAAATCTATGTGATAAGTCTTGGATCACCCGAAGCACTAACATCGGACAAATTCATGCTATCATGAACTAACAGGGAAGTGTGGAGTTTACGATATTCAATTAGCAGTGCACGTGGAATGAACTCACTATTAGTAAGGGGCCTCGGTTGGCCGATTGGAGTAAGTAGTTCATGTCTATTGAGGTTGTGAGTCCAAACCCCGGACGTGGTAGGTTAGTTCGACTTTGATCTTAAATAAATAGGAATGCCAGTTTTCTAGCCGAAGATGGGTTGTTTTCTCCGGACACTCCGGCTTTTTATTTAAGAAAAACTGGCAGTCGCGATATAGCCAACAGTGATGCAAGTGGAATTTAACACCAACATTACATGAATCACAAGTAATACATCAAATTGTTTATGTTAAATGTGCATTTTGTTTTGCAAAATCAATCATATTCATAGGCATTGGACAGTATATGTGAAATGTAGGTATGTTCTGTACAGCGATACGAATCAGTTATTTGGGGAAATTTTAGAAAAGATATGATCGGTTTTAATAATTCTAAATGTCAAAATTAATAATGTTTTTGAATTGAATAAGACATGATTTTCTCACAAATGCCATTTCACATTTATATATATTTCTATCTTGGTTGCTGTTTTACATAATTCTAAATATTATATATTATATTATTATAAATATTTCACGACATTTTATTTTATCGTGATGAATTACATTGGTAAACTATTTTTGTGGTATCAAGAAATTAACTGTTAATGTAAAAAGTATTTAATTGGATTTTATTGCATTAACTATGTTAATACAGCAAAATGAAACTTGCAATGTTAATATAACCAATAAAGGTACGAACACATAACCAGAAATGCTGAAATTTGTTTGTTATATGAGAAAATAGCGGATATAAAAAGCTTTATGAGAAAAAAAATGGAAAATTATTTGTCACTACACTCGTTTTCTTGCCTTAAACAAATATAGAAAATTTTACTATAAATCTGTCCAGTAGCCAATTCGTCAGTGATGTTATGGAATGATAACAAAGACATGTTTTCATTTGTAAATTGAAATTGAATATATTCAAATGTTCAGCAGACATTAGTTTGATAGATATGAGTATAAATAGCTTTGAATTGTTTCGTTAGTGTAAAAATTGAAGCTTCAAACTTCTTTCAGAAACTGCTGAATAAGACTCATTTTTGGTCTTGTCATTTATATTAACTTATGAGCAACATATTTACCTAAAAAGATATGTTGCTATAAAAAGAATTTTAAAAAGTTAATGCGTGTAAAATATCTTTATGAGTTAAGCTGTTGTGCATATCTATTTTGCCCAAAAACTATGTAAAATGACAATTATTAATATGTTTAACATGTTTCTGACATCTCAAGTAACCTTTCTGCACAGAAGTGTCCAGATTATATTGACCTATTTATTTATGAGTAAAGTTAATTCTGAAAGGTGTGAATAAGTTGACTGTTTTGCAATTTCAGAGGCCAATTAATATAGGATTAAACACATTTTTTCTAGAGGTTATCGATGTGTAAACACGGGCGATTAGCTCACAAACATTCAAAGTTTGTGAGTCAGCGGCCTCATTAACATATCAATAACCTCTAGAAAAAATGTGTTTTATCGTATAATTCGTCACACAAACATTTTTAATTTTTAACTTACAATTTTCTTTTTCATTAGTCATTAATACATCAAGATCATTCATGAAATTTCGCGGAACTTGGTTTTATTTTTATTTAACTTATTTTTCCTAGCTCTTAAGGAATTACAGTTCTGTACATTTATTTTCGATTTTGATTTTCTTGGAACCCCAGGATCCCATGCACGTGTATCGTATCGCACATTAATAGATCACATTGAAATGGATATAGGGTTTAAATTGGTTACGAAAGTAGTCTCGGCAACATGGTTTATCGAAGTGTAAATCAAGGGAAACCAATCTAACAGATCAACCCTATTCAAGTTTTTGTAAAAATGGAAATCATATAAGAATTAAAATTCAATTCTTCTTGAATAACTGAGAGGTCTTTCCCCTCCGAAACATGATTGATTTGTTTATTGATTGAGTGATTGGTTGGTTGGTTGATTGGTTGATTAATTGGTTGGTTGGTTTGTTGATTAATTAAACACGTGGGATAGGGTCTCTTAAAACAAGTGAAAAAGAAACAGATGAGATGTTGGCATCCCGTATTAAACACACGAGACGGAAACATGCATGCAATGAATGATTGATTGATTGATTGATTGATATATTGATTCATTACTTGATTGATTGGTTGGTTGATTGATTGATTTATTGATCGATCAAACACGTTGGATAGGGTCTCTTTGCACAAGCGAATAAGAAAACAAATGAGACCTTGAACCCCGAATTAAACACATGAGGCAGAAAGATGCATGCAATGAATGAATGATTGATTGATTTATTGGTTGATTAATTGATTGATTGGTTGATTGATTGATTGATTGATCAATTAATTAATTGAAAACGTGGGATAAAGTCTCTTGACACAAGCGAAAAAGAAACAAATGAGACGGAAACATGCATGTAACGATTGATTGATTGGTTGATTGATTAATTGATTGGTTGGTGGATTGGTTTAATGATTGGTTGGTTGATTGGTTTGTTTATTGGTTTGTTGATTAATTAAACACGTGGGATAGGGTCTTTTGAAACAAGCGAAAAAGAAACAAATGAGATCCTGGACCCCGTATTAAACACACGAGACCGAAACATGCATGCAATGAATGAATGAATAATTGATTCAGTGATTCATTGATTAATTGATTGATTGATTGATTGATTGATTGATTGATTGATTGATTGATTGATCGATTAAACACGTTGGATAGGGTCTCCTGGCACAAGCGAAAAAGAAACAAATGAGACCTTGGACCCCGCATTTAACACATGAGACAAAAACATGCATGCAATGAATGATTGATTGATTGGTTGGTTGGTTGGTTGGTTGATTGTTTAATTAATTAAACACGTGGGAAAGGGTCTCTTGACACAACCGAAAAAGAAACAAATGGAAACATGCATGTAACAATTGATTGATTGATTGGTTGGTTGATTGATTGATTGATTGGTTGATTGATTGGTTGGTTGATTGATTGGTTGGTTGATTGATTGGTTGATAAAACACGATAACAAGCGAAAAAGAAACAAAGGAGATCTTGGATCCAGTATTAAACATATGAGACGGAAACATGCATGCAATGAATGATTGACTGATTGGTTAGTTGGTTGGTTGATTAATTGAACATATGTGATATGGTCTCTTGAAACAAGCAAAAAAGAAACAAATGAGATCTTGGACCCCATATTAAACACATCAGACGGAAACATGCATGCATGCAATGATTGATTAATTGATTGGTTGGTTGGTTGATTGATTGATTAATTGGCTGGTTAGTTGGTTGGTTGGTTGGTTGGTTGATTGATTGATTGATTAATTAAACACGTGGGATAGGGTCTCTTGAAACAAACAAAAAAGAAACAAATGAGATCTTGGACCCCATATTAAACACATGAGACGGAAACATGCATGCAATGATTAACTGATTGATTGGTTGATTGATTGATTGGTTGGTTGGTCGGTTGGTTTGTTAGTTGATTAAACACATGGAACCGAGCCACTAGAATCATGCAAAAACGGAATTGAAAGCCTAGATACTATATCTCAACACATGGGATTTAGCTTTTGAGAGATCCCTTAACAAGTAGTAAGGTCAAAAGTCAATGTCAACCTACAAAAGCATTAAAACACACATTACACTCTTTAATTAGTGCCAAAACATATAATTTGCCTCCTTGTACATGACCTTGACCTTTGACCTTGTAACCTTGGTCAAGGTCATTGGTCCACACTGTCATTGCAACGGACCCTATGGGTCTAGGACCTTTTGTTCAAGAGTTTTGCCTAATAATGTCTTTTTATAAACAATCAATGGGGGTTATGTCCCTTACACAATGATAAAACCAAAACAGTCATAATGTAACAAAGTTGCCCCTTGAAGTTCCAAGCATTTTTCACTATTTAAATTTTCTGTATCTATAACCATTCGAGAATTATAGGGAAATCAAAGAAATATAAAAATCTAAAATATGACCTTAACCTTTGACCTAGACCTATATTTTCAAGTTATGGTGCAATGATCTCAAATCAAAAGACCCTAGGTCCTTACAACTTACGGTTCATGAGATTTCTATGCATACCGAAAAGTAAAGTATTCAAGGGGAAATAACTCCTATAAGAAGTCACTGGATATCTTCGGTTAAAATTAATCAAAGTTGAGACATGTGGCAAGGAACATTTATAAAAAAAAAACATTTGCCGCTAACTATTATAGTTTATGAAGAGCAGCGATAACAATGGTTTTTGTAATTGGGGAGATAACTCCTATAAGGTAAATAGTACACTTTGGTGCCCCTAATACAAGATAGCTTTTATTAACCCGATACTTGGAACCAAAGATCATTTTGATATGTTGCGTACTTTTCTTGACTTTTGACTTTGAAAACGGCGGAGGAAAAAGAATAATAATTAAAATTCAATTCTTCTTGATTATTGAGAGGTCTTTCCTTCCATATTTTTTTTAAATATACATACTGTCATACACTTGTCGCACCAAAATACTGGTGTTGTCCCTTGATAGGGGGAATTTAGTTGTATATCTATGACTAACGCTAAAATCATGTAACACTCCCTTACACCATGGGTCCCCAAGTTGTTTACATTTTTTGAACCTCTGCAACTGAGGTTTAAGAGTTAAATCTAATTTTTTCTTTCAGAAACCGTTAAAGGAGGTTATGCCCCTTACAGAAAGGTTATATGTAACAAAGTTGCGCCTTAATGACCCAAATATTTTTCACTATTTACGATTCCTGTAAGTATAAGGATTTCTGAGATATCCCTTAACGAGTATTAAGGTCAAAGGTTAATGTCAACCTACAAAAGCATTAAAACATACATAAAACCCTTTATATAGGGTCAAAAACACATAGTTTGCCTTTTTTGACATGACCTTGACCTTTGACCTTGTAACCTTGGTCAAGGTCATTGGTCCACAATGTCATTGCGAAAGACCTTATGGGTCTAGGACCTTTTGTTAAAGAGATTTGCCTAATAATGTCTTTTAGTAAACCGTCAATGGGGGTTATGTCCCTTAAATAATGGTAAAATCAATACAGTCATAATTCAACAAAGTTTCTCCTTAAAGTACCAAACATTTTTCACTATTTAAATTTTCTCTATCTATAACCATTTGAGAATTATAGTAAAATCAAAGAAATGTCAAAATCTAAAATATGACCTTGACCTATATTTTCAAGTTATGGTCCAATGATCTCAAATCAAAAGACCCTAGGTCTTTAAAACTTATGGTTAAAGAGATTCTTATGCATACCGAAAAGTAAAATATTCAAGGGGAAATAACTATTATAATAGGTCACTGGATCGCTTCGGTTAAAATTATTTAAAGTTGCGACATGTGGCAAGGCACATTTAAAAAAAACTATTTGCCGCTAAATCTTATAGTTTATAAAGAGTAGCGATAACAATGTCTTTTGTAGTTGGGGAGATAACTCCTATAAGGTAAATAGTACACTTTGGTTCCCCTAATGCAAGATAGATTTTATTAACCTGATACCTAGTACCAAAGATCATTTAGATATATGGCGTACTTTTTTTGATTTTTGACTTTGAAAACGGACGAGGAAAAAGAATAATAAACAAACGAATAACAGTAAGGTCTTTCCATTAAGGATGTTTGCTCCTGTTGTTTTTGAATTTTTGACAGATTTTCGGAATCCTCTGGTTTTACTCATGTATTGCCATTAAAAAATATTGCCCACTAACCCCTACTTTTCTTTTCATAATTTTATTACATATAGTTTTAAAAGCCATATTTGAAAATCTTATAAAATCCTTGTTATTTTTTTATAGTTTTTGAAAGAAAAAAGGTGCCAATGTTAAATGTATGAAAAATCTAGAGAGAATCATTTTCCGCCAAATTTTCAATGGCTTATATCTCGAAAACAAGCACACGAACCCTTCATTTTTTTCTGATTTTTCAGTTCCTTCATTTATATACTATCAATTGATAACAGTCTTTTTAAAACCTTGTTATTTTGAAACTGAGTAGCGAACATCCTTAAGAAAGGAAAAACCTTAAAAATAAACAAACGAAATACAATAAGGTCTTTCCATTTAGAAAGGAAAGACCTTAATTATTGGTTTTTATCATACCTACTCGTTTGTCATTTCAGTTTGAAATAATTTAGACAAGAACAACGTGGTTGGCTGATTTGTCAGCAGGTTTAATGACAAAATCTTTCCGATATTATCCACTTTGTTTTTTTCCAGTCTGGATATAGTTTTAGTAAAACGAAAAAAAAATTACTACTGACTTGTTTAACACGACTCATTAAGCACACTTAAAGAAAGTGTTAAATGATTTCAAATCAGCTTTCTCTTTACGTCTTCCACGTAAATATAAACAGCAAGAAGAAAGGGAGTGGTTGATGACTAGCGGGTAAATAAAGGCAACAGTAGTATACCGCTATTCGAAATTCATAAATCGATTGAGAAAAAAAACAAATCCGGGTTTCAAACTAAAACTGAGGGAAACACATCAAATATAAGAGGGGAACAACGACACAACAGAAACACAACACTAAAATGCAACACACACGGAAACGAACTATAAGATAACAATGGCCATTTTCCTGACTTGGTACAGGACATTTTAAGAAAAAATGGTGGGTTGTTAGATGTTTGTCTGCTTTGTATCGATCTGACTAGTTAAGCCCTTTTCAACTGATGTTTGTAGTTTGTTCTTATGCCTTGCTGTGACACCACTGACCCCGGTAAGGGGGAGGATTGAGCGCTCTAAAACATGTTTAACCCCGCCACATTCTTTATGTGCCTGTCCCAAGTCAGGAGCCTGTAGTTCAGTGGTTGTCGTTGGTTCATGTCTGTCATATATATTTTTGGTAAATTGTTTTGTTATAAATGAGGCCGTACGCTTTCTCAAATTGTTTCATATTTTTCATGTCGAATCCTTTCATAGCCGACTATACGGTATGGGTTTTTCTCATTGTTGAAGGCAGTACGGTTGTCTATAATTGTAAACATCCATTTCATTAGAACTTTGGTGGATTGTTGTCTCATTGGCAATCATACCACATCTCCTTATTTTGATATTAAACCAAATATCTACTTGCCATGAGCAACATCACGGGTCCGACTAGGGGAACAGGATATGCTGTCCTTTCAGATCACATGAGATCACCTCACGTTTTTGTTGGTCAGGAGTTAGTTTTGTTAAGTCTTCAGTTGTCAGTGAAATCTTTTGGATTGGATTGTTTGGCGACACAATGCAAAATGACTGGTGTATGACGTCAATAGTTCAAGTGTCGCAAAATCTCGGTTCAAGTGTCAAAGATTGCTACAGAGTAAAGAGTTAAGGTATATCTATGCCTAACAAATAATGACAATATTGTTGAATTTTAAATCATCAAAGATATCGGAATCCGCATAAGCCAGACGCGCGTTTTGTCAACTTCTGACCTATAGGTGGCGCTCGAATCAAAACAGGTGGAAAGCAAAATCAAATACGAAGCTGCAGAGTATTGAAAATAAAAAAATCAAGAGGTTTGTGAATCCAAACCCCGCACGTGACAGGTTAGTTCGGAATCGATCTTTAATAACTAGGAATGCTAGTTTTCCAGCCGAATATCGGTGGTTCTCTCCGGGCACTCCGGCTTTTCCACTAATAAAAACTGGCAGTCGCGATATAGCCAACATTGGTGAAAGTGGCATTTAACAGCAACATGAAATCTATCACAAGTAATACATCAAAGTGTTTATGTTAAGGTAGATGGGGGTCTAAATTAGAATCCATAGAATTTTTTAATAATTTGACAAAATGTAGTTTATATCATGCTTTTTTTCAAAAATATGATAAAAAGTATGGGTCACCGGGCTTTTTTCACGCTACAGGTTGTGCTAAATTGTCAGATTTTGTATAGATTATGCATGTAAAACCTAATTTTGTGTGATAAAAAGAAAACTACACCATAGAATTTTACGATAAAATATGAGAGGATAGCACTAATAATATGCTTTGAGATAAGAAAAAGAAAAAATGGGGTCACCGGACTCGTTCTCTCGCTACATAATAAAATAGGTAAATTCACAACACATTCTTTTATAAAAGGTTCTTAATCTGAGTTATCTCCACTTATATATGAGTTATCTCCCCTTATGTGGCAGAGTTGAAAAAAAATGAATCAAACAAAAGTATTCTGTTTTTTGTAAAATACAGCCGTAAATATGATAAAACACATAATTTTCAATATTAACATAAAAAGTCTTACACATGAATTACATACTACTCTTGAAATTTGCTCATTTCATTAAAGATCTACACCGATTGTTTTCTACTTTTTCAAAATCCAAGATGGAAGGAGACACCCCAGCTACCTTAAATGTGCAGTTATTTTTTTTTTTAGCAAAATGAATCATATGCATAGGTAGTTAACAGTATATAGTAAATGTAGGTATGTTCTAAACAACGAGACGAATCAGTTATTTGGGGAAATTTTAGAAAAGATATGATTGGTTTTAATCTTTTTAAATGGAAAAAATCATAATGTTTTTGAATTGAATAAGTCATGATTTTCTCACAAATGAAATTTCACAATTATATATATTTCTATCTTGTTTCCTGTTTTACACAATTCTAAATATTATATATTTCATGAATTTATTTTATCGTGATACATTTTTTGTAAATTACATAAGTAGACTATTTTTGTGGTATCAAGGAATTATCTCTTTATGTAAAGAGTTTTTTTATTGGACTTTATTGCATTAACCATGTTAATACAGCAAAATAAAACTTGCAATGTTAATATAACCAATAAAGGTAAAACATATTACCAGAAATGCTGAAGTTTGTTTGGTATATGAGAAAATAGCTGATATGAAAGCTTTCAGAACAAAAATTGAAAACTGTTGGTCACTACACTCGTTTTGTTGCCTTAAACAAAAATAGGAAATTTTACAATAAAACTCCCCAGTAGCCAATTCGTCAGTGATGTTACGGAATGATAACAATGACATGTTTTAATTTGTAAATTGAAGTTAAGTATTTTCAAATGTTGAGTAGACATTAGTCTGCTAGATATCAGTATTAATAGCTTTGAATTGTTTCTTTAATCTTAACATTGAGGCTTCAAACTTCTTGCAGAAACTGCTGAATAAGACTCATTTTTTGGTCTTGCCATTTATATTAAGTTATGAGTAACATATTTACACAAAAAGATATTTTGCTATAAAAAGAATTGTTTAAAGATGTTAATGCGTGTAAAATACTTTTTTGAGTTAAGCTGTTGTGCATATCTATTTTGTCTAAAACTGAGTCTTTAGTTTTCTATGGTGTTTTGTGTACTGTTGTTTGTCTGTTGGTCTTGTTAGCCATTGCGTTGTCAGTTTATTTTTGACTTATGAGTTTAAATGTCTCTTTGGTATCTTTCGCCTCTCATTTGAAAATGACATTTTTTTGTTAAAATATTGTTAACATATTTGTGACATCTCAAGTAACCTTTCTGCACAGAAGTGTCCAGATTATATTGACCTATTCATTTATCAGTAAAGTTAATTCTGATAGTCTTGCATAAGTTTACTGTTTTGCAATTTCAGAGGCCAATTAATATAGGATTACACTCATTTTTCTAGAGGTTATTGATGTGTAAACACGGGCGATTAGCTCACAAACATGCAAACCTCTAGAAAAAAATGTGTTTCATCCTTATAATTCGTCTGTAACTTTTAACGTACAATTTGTTGTTTCATTAGCCATTAATTCATCATTCATGAAATTTCGTGGAACTTGGTTTTATTTTGATTTAACACATTTTTCCTAGCCCTTAAGCATTATGTCTTTTTTTAATGCATTAGAATAAGAATTAGAGTTCTGTACATTTATTTTCGATTTGGATTTTCTTGGAACCACAGGATCCCATGCACGTGTATCGTATCGCACATTAATAGATCACATTGAAATGGAAATAGGGTTTACATTAGTTACGAATGTAGTTTCGGCAACATTGTTTATCGAAGTGTAAATCAGGGGAAAACAATCTAACAGGCCAACCCTACTCAAGTATTTCTGGATAAGGGAACTAGGTGCTGCAATACCATATGGTTGCAATGATAACATCAAAGGAGTAGGAAAATTTTAAAGTCCAGCCTGCAGTCATGTAAATGTAATGAGCTTGTTTAATACTAATTTATGAACCAGCGTAGTCATAGGCAAAAACATCTAGATCGCCCTTTGGGAGCTTTGATGACCTTCTTTCACATCTTCATCATTCACTAGGGTAACATTATATTAGAACTATGTTTTTTTCACTGCCTGTTAATTTTCTAAAATGTTTGAGAGATTGTACTCTTGACAAGGGATGCATAGATACATTTTCTCCAATATAAAGACTGGTCAGTATAATTTGTGATGTAGCTCTTTTCCGTCTTTTAAACCAGTAAGATCGAAACCATTATATGATGAAAATAGGGAATTCCTTCCAGTTCAGTTTTCTAACAAAGGAATTGATGCTATCAACATCAGCAACGTTCTTCATCACAAAGAGGTAACATCTAAAATTCCACTTTTTTTTCAAAATCAGTCTGATCCTATTGTATCCTACATTTACACCAACGTCATTGAACCTAAAGTATTTAAATATAAGCAAGTATATCACGACCTTGATTTAGAAGAATACCTAATAAAAATAACTCCGACATGTGACTATTCCCACGCGCCTTATAATTACAGCCCCTCTGGCCATTTTATTACTAGGGATCAAAATATAATTCAACATCAACATCTTCGAAAGGTGATATCTCATGGTCCTAAGTTCAGAGAACCCCAACATATTAATTGAAACCATAACTTCAAAATAATTATGGATTCCATTGAGGACTACGACAGACCATGGGCTTACCGAGATGAAGTTGAACTGGACACTTTGTCAGTCTGGGTCAAAATAATCAGGTCTCTGATAAAACGTCGAGTTCATAAGTAGAGAAACTGTGTGAATGATCGACCAATTTCCGTTTTTAGAGACAAATAAGTTGTGAAATGTCTATCATCCCCTCACGATAAATATGTTGTTGTTCCTGCAGATAAAGCTGCAAATAATATTATTTTGTATGTAAATTGTCCTACTACGAGTGTTTTGTAAAATAATTAGGAACACATGAGCACTCAGGTAGTCCCACATACAAAAACATATCATTTGACAAGGATGAGAGTTTGGCTAATCATAAGTCCTTCATGGCTTCAATGAACATTACATTGAACAGCAAATATGAGGACTTACTTTATTTGTATTGGATACCTAAGCTTCACAAAATTCCGTACAAACAACGGTACATTGCCGGCTCATCTGCATATTCTACAAAGGAATTGTTCATTAGTTTGACAAAAACTCTAAAGAACTTCCGGATAATTTTATATCTCGTTCTATCTCTGAAATTAATTCTATCAAATCTTTTGATTTTTCAACTCTTTATACCACAATTCCCCATGTGAAATTGAAAAATCGTCTAAAAGAAATAATCCACAATGCTTTTCAATATAAAAATGGTGGCAGACGGTATAAATATAAATTTATTGCTTTGGGATACCATACGACATATTTTGTTAAAAAGGAACAAAAAGATAAAACATGCTACACAGAGGACCAAGTGATTAGTATGCTGGAGATTCTTATTGACAACATATTTTTTTTCTTTTTCTTAAAACAAAATTTTATTTAGATATTTACATTTGTTAATAGATATATCAAATACCGGTACCTTATCCCGGCCTCGTTAACATTAGTATAGAGCATATATTATGGTTAGTTGTGTTAGTACACAAATTTTCATTAATCCGGATATAATTTATATCTTCACCTGAATGATATTTCTTATTAATTGTTTTGTTTACAAAATAAATAAATTTGGTGTATTTACTGTCTTCTGATTGGTTAAAAGTATTACCTTTATTTTCAATGTTGTCAATTTTTATGGCGACACGCCCTCTCTGACGTTGTGTATTCATACGCCAACATGTGTGTACGTTGTGATTGTTAATATAAATAATATTAAAATCTCTTTGAGCCGTTTTTTTTTATAGAAATTTATTTATAATGAATGGCTATTATTTATTTTGCATTTATTGAACCATAAAATTAATTTTTGAATCTTCACATTTTACATAATCCGCTTCGCGGATTAATCAATGTGAAGAGTCAAAAATTAATTTTATTGTTCAATAAATTCAAAATAAATAATAGCAATTCATTAAATAGCTTTATTAACATGTGTATTGCTATGGAATATATCTGATCAAATGGATTAGCCATGGAATTTTTTCAAAATATTTGTTTTGCAGGACTTATGATAATTCGTCATTTTATTCTGTGGTAATTGTTTGATCGAAATTCATATGTGTTTTACAAACTATATATCTACAGTAAAATCGGATGCTATTTTATCAGATCATTGAGTTGAAGGTAATGTTCATTTAGTAAGTGTTCATGACATGTTTGATTCCTTATATCTTGAATATCATTGTACCAGTAAATGGTTAGTTGACAACAACAAAAAGAGACTAAGAATATAACACAACAAGAATAAAACAACAGTTGTAGAAAAATGCAGTCAAAGCTCTATACAAAAAATAATAAACAGGTAGACACACCTGTATGTAGAAATTACAGTAATACTATCTATATTTGAAAGAAGTGTTATTTTTACGATAATAGCAAGTTTATCTCATTGTGTAAATCAAATTCCCTCCGCTTTCTTCATATTTTTATTTTTTAAATTAGTTCATTAAATAGCTTGCATTCTTTAATAATTTACCAATCTTGTATTCTAAAAATGTGTTCTTGTTTTAGTATAATTTCTGATGTCGTGTCTAAATATTTTGAGTGATTGTATATTTTTTTATTTTTTTGTCTGACATATATTATACTTTATATATAGTGTAACTAATTATGATTAGAAGTAAATTAGGTTCATAATAATCTTAATCATATACTTTATATAAAAAAAAAACTATACTTTTCAGTTTAAGAACATGTCTTCCAATGTTTAATTTCGCGATAATTTGTTGTACTTTCTTCCAGAAGGATTCATAATATGAACATATGAGAAAGAAATGATCATAATCCTCTAATTCTTTACAGTGTTAGCATGTGTCTATTTCTATTATATGCCATTGTTTTAATAGTTTATTACAGGGAAGTATATAATGTAGCAGTTTCCATCTAAATATTTTATATCTATTATCATCTAGAAATGTAAAGATCAATGTTTCATATGCAGGGTTAGTATTTTCTATTGTCAAATGTGATTTTCATCTTAAAAAGCCAATGGGTGTTTGTATTCCTCTTGTTTTTTGTAAAAAGGTATTAATGTCATGGTTATTTAGGGATTGAATAGTTTTTTATTCAGGATATTAAGATTTTCATTTTTATTTATATTAACTTGGGTATGTTTAGATGGTGAGTTTTTGATGATATTGGTCCACTGTTTTGGAATAACTTTCTTCGGTTTTGTTAATTCGGCAATCGAGTTTTCCTTATTTTTAAGTTTACTTAGTATGATATGATGTCTGACGATATGTTTCATTCACCATCTAATAAATCATCCATAACTAGAATGTGGCTCTGTATCCAGTTTTTAAACAGTAAACATTTATTGTTGACTGTAATATATTTGTTGTCCCGTATTATTTGTTTCCTTATTTCTCAAAACATGGTAGGCTTTTGTATTGTTTTTTTCTTTTGCTATTATCCAGGTCTTTATTAACTGCTGATAAAACACTGGAATTTGTTTTATTATATTTTGAGGGGTCTCGGTGGCCGAGTGGTCTAAGTAGTTACTACTGTAATCACTAGCCAGTCAACACTGAGGTTGTAAGTTCGAACCCCGGTCGTGCGGGTGCACTCGACTCCAATCTTAATTGACTAGGATTGTCAGTTTTCCTATCGAAGGTCGGTGGTTTTCTCCGGGCACTCCGGCTACCTCCACCAATAAAAACTGGCGCCCACGAAATAGCCCAAAAGCGGTGCTTAAAAGTGACGTTAAAACACCAAAAAAATCAAATAAAAAATCAAATTTATTATATTTTGTTCAATAAAACTTATATTGTCTATATTCATCTTGAATATTAAAAAGTTATCTCCTATCTTATTCAGAATATATTTTGGCAATATCTTCCAATTTTGTTCAACATTTTCTTCAACAAGTAATTGTTTAATCCATTTGAGTTGAATTGTTGATATATAAGTATCTATAAAAATCATTTTTAATCCCCCTTCAGTATAGTTTTGTGACAAAAATATCTCTTTTATTCATATCTCTTTTTCCATTCCAAATACAGTTATATACCATAGTTTTTATGTTTTGTATAAAATCTTTTGGTAATATCATATTGCTTGTTGTATATGTTATATTGGGGAGTATGAGAGACTTCACTACGGTTATTCTTCCTACCATACTTAGCTTTCTTTTTGACCACATACATGTACTTATAATCTTTTCAATTTTATCAGCTTGTTTTTGACAATTAAGTTTTTGACACTTTTCTTTATCATAGCCAGAATAAATGCCTAAACTTTTTATTGGTTCTTTCGTCCAATTGATTCTTTCGAATTTGTCTTTAGTATGTTTAAGTCTGTCCAGCCAAATACCTTCAGTTTATGTTCTATTTAATTTTAAGCCAGAGAATGAGCCAAAAGTTCATAACTAAAGATATATCCTTTTTGGATTTTAAATATAGGGTTGTATCATCTGCCAATTGACTTATTTTTATATAACAGTCTTTTCCATTTAATTTAATTTGGAACCCTTTGATGGTTTTTTTTTCGGATCTAATTCTGCATGCTAGTACTTCCACCGCTAGTACAAAAATCAGAGCAGACAACGACATCCTTGTCGAATTCCTCGACAGATCTTAAAGGGGTTTGATATCCACAAATTATTTACAATGCACCCAGATATATCATTATACGTAGCATCAACCCAATGTACAAAATCTTTTTTAAATCCATTTTTTTTTTTAATGTTTGTATCATGAAAATCCATTCAACTGAATCAAAAGCTTTTGAAAAGTCCGGAAATGCCCCCTCTTCATTGCAATGTTCAGCATAGTCAATTACATCTTGAATAAGTCTTATATTAAACCCAATGTATCTATTTTTCACAAAATCCTTCTGGTCAGCATTTACAATATTTAGTAAAACTATCTCTAGCCTTTGCGCAAGTGTATAAGCAAGAATTGTAACATCAACATTTAATAAAGTTTTTGGCCTATAGTTTTGAAGAGATTTTGGATCATTCTTTTTAAGGATTAATGAAATTGGCCCCTTTTTTGTGAATTTGTCAAATGTTTCTTGTTATAGGACGCATAATATACTTCGGATAATAATTTTTGGATTTAGGGCCAAAATTTCCTATAAAATTCTACATTAAGTCCATCTAACCTGGAGCCTTGTTAAGTTTCATTTTAAACACTGCTTCTGTAATTTCTTCAGATGTTACTGGATCTTCTAAACTTTTGCTATCTTTATCTGATAGGTTTGTTTTCTATTTTAGTGTTTTGAATATACTCTTTTGTCTGTAATTTGTCTGGATTTGATGATTTATATAGCTTTTCATAATATTTTACTTCTTGTTTTATAATTTCAGTTTGGTCGGTTGTTGTTTTGCCTTCATTGTCGTATAGTTCTATTATGGTTTTATATACCTGTCTTGATTTTTCTAGGTTCAAGAAAAAAGCTGTATTTTTTTCACCGTCTTCTATCCATTTTGCTCTTGACCTTATTTGAGCTCCTTTTGTTTTTTCAAGGTATAATTGATCGAAATGGTCAGTTATATTATTTATCTGTGAAAGTAAATCAGAATTATTATTGCTCTCGCTTTGATCTAATCTAATATTTAGCTTATTAAGGTCTTCTTCATAAGAGTGAATTTTTACTTTTTTTTTGTTTTGCTCATTTGCAAAAACCTAAACTACTGTCCCTCACTTCAGCTTGAAAGTTATCTCACAGTATACCTAAATTTTCTGTAGTTTCTTTCCTTATTTTCATAGTATTGTATGAGTTTTTCTATATTGCAACAATAGTCCTTCTCATTCAGTATTGATGAGCTTAATTTCCAGTATCCTTTCCCTTTGTTTACTTTATGAGTTTTGCAATCTTTACTTACAAGGAAGACATCAATTCTAGAAGAAGAAGGCGTTTCTTTTTTTTTTTGTTTTTGCTATATGTGGTGCATATATGTTTATAAGAGAATATACATTGTCTCCTAATTCAACATTAATTAATAAATAACGCCCCTCCTGATCTTTATATTCATTTATAATATTATATGTTGTTCTAGAATACATACTGGCTTCTGTGTTTGAAAATTTGATGACGGTCCTACCGGATCTTCAAATTTATTACTTTGTCTCTCGGTTCTCACGACCTCGGCGTAGTACGCCATATTGTCATTGTCTTTGAGTTCATATTGTTTATCACTTTGAGTTGCCATTTTTTACTTCTTATTAGTTTTGTATGTAAAAAATTTTGTTTCCCACCTTTCATTCCTTGTATTATCTGTACCGTTCTTTTGTATCAACTTTCTCATGTTATCTAGTTTTGTTGTTTCTCTCGAGTCACTTCATGCCCTTTGAGCAAAAGGTGAGCTCGAAAACATTTTTGTTGAATTTCGAGGTCGACTTTTTTCAACAAAATGTCGGCATTTCTATGGTAACGAACTTTGCGCCTCTCCTTGCCGACCTCTTCCTATTTTCATACGAATCGGAGTTTCTTCGGACACTTGTCAAAAACGAGAAGATCAAAGATGCCAGATCATTTATTTCACATTCAGATATTTTGATGATGTTCTTTTCAATAACATTCCAAACTTTTCTGATTGGGTTTCATTAATATATCCTCCAGAACTAGAAATAAAAGAAAAAACAGACACGGCTTCATCCACCTCATTTTTAGACTTATACCTCGAATTTGACATAAACGGTCATCTATAATCTAATTTCTCCCACTTTAGCAGCAATATACCAACTTCACCTGCATATGGGATATACATTTCCCAACTCATTTGGTATTCAAGAGCTTGCAGCTCAGACTTTATAAAACGTCACCAGTGTGTGAGCAGAAAGTTGATGAACCAGGGTAATGCCAAAGAACGTCTCGGAAGATACCAAGACCTTGTTGATAAATATTCCGTATCAACTTCAAAAATAATACATGATGGTCTTGAAGTATAGATTCTAGGAACTGACGTTTTTTATCATCTTAATTACATGTTATAGTGTTCTTGTTGTTTGTCTTTGTATATTTTTCACCATTACTGTTTAGTACATTTTTGGTAAATAAACTCATCATATATACCAGGATTGAAATTTTGTACCTCAGACGCGCGTTTCGTCTACAAAAGACTCGTCAGTTACGCTCGAATCTGAAAAGTTAAATAGGTCAAACAATAAACAAGGTTGAAGAGCATTGATGACTCAAAATTCCTTAAAGTTATGCCAAATACAGCTAAGGTAATCTTTTCCTGGGGTAGAAAATCCTTAGTTTTTTTTTTTGTTACCAGTTGATTTATAATTATGTATATAATATACTTTTGGCGTGGAACGGTATTTTTACATCCCGCCATTGTGTTATTGTGCTATGGTGATTTTTTGTATTCTTGTCTTTCAGTTTGCTCATGTACTTTGTGTTTATAGTGTCTATATGCCATTTTATTTTTCTTTGTTGAAATAGTTATTTGTTTTATAGTGATTATGATTATAACACAATGTTGACTGCTGTACCCCAATTTTTGACATTTTTACCTATTATGTCTGTTTGTTTTGCTCACACGTTGTTGTCAATATAATGGAATTCTATGCGACTGTCATACAAGTGAAAGGTTTAGTTAGCTATAAAACCAGGTTCAATCGACCATTTTCTATAAAGGAAATGCATGTACCAAGTCAGGAATATAATATTTGTTTTCCATTCGTTTGATGTGTTTGAGCTTTTGATTTTTTTCTATTTGATAAAGGACTTTCCGCTTTGACATTTCCATGAAGTTCGGTATTTTTGTTATTTTTAATTTTAACTAAGTTTTTTTTCTCTCATAATTTATCTTAATTTCAATATCAATCATTTGTGAACAACTGTAATAACAAATCTTAATGAGGATGTTACAACAAATCTAGTTTTTTGCATATCAATATAAATAAAAGACATATATACGTCAAAAAAGACAAGTGCCGACAAAAAGTAAAGCTGTAAATCATCCCCAAGCCTAAGAACATTTGATATAAGTTTGATACAGACTATCAACAATGATATTTTTTCTGAAATTACTGTACATGTATCACATCTAAAACGAATTCTTCTATAACTAGGTCGTTTTTAATTCAACCACCAAGAGGAACGGATCATCATGTTGATGAACGTTTTGATTTTTGTCTTGACTTTCGTATTTGGAGGTAAGACCGTCTTGACATTAATTTAATAGTTTTAATTTTTCAACAATCTTAACTTAATATTGAGATATAAGTCCACCTGATTTCAACTTGAAAGAGTAACCTTATAATTTGAAATCGATATAAATTTTTTTAATTTTAATTTTCATTTCTTTTATTATGTGGTAATTCATATTTAAATGCACCAAAATTTATTGTTAAGGTAAAAAACATTTCGAAATTGAATAAATTTCGAAAAAGAAAGAGGCTAAATATTGATGCAGGGTAGGCATATCGTTTTATACGTATACACAATTCCGAAGTCCGAAATATAAGAGCAATGGTCAAAGCAAGAAAAATAATACAACAACGGTATTAACAGAAATACAATACCCTTTCATCGGGATCAGTGACAGTTAAGGATAAACACTAGGATTCAGGGACACGTTGTCTATTGTTTCGAGCAATGATGGCGATCATAGAAATTGAAAAGTAAAGATTTATGATCAATTCTCTGTAATCATAAGAAATATTCCGAAGGGGTCTGGCACGCATAGTTTCAGATATTGATAAAACTATTGTATTATATTAAGAACTCTATATAAGAAAAAAAATGGAACATATTTTGTCCCAATGATGTATGGTTGCCATGGTAATTATGAAAGTAGATTTCTGCTAAAATGAGGTCTTTTTCACCGTCAAAATAGTGGTCTTTTCACCTTTCCTGACACAGAAATGCCAGCAGTTTATTTCTTCTTTTTAAATATATTATATCAATCTGATATATAAATTTCATTTTTACCATGAACCACTGATTTGCAAAAGGTTTTGTCATAAGAGAACAAAACGGCTTTTGTCGATTTCAGGGAAAATGTGCAGAGAATAGTAATTTTAAATGCTATTTGAAAGAAAATGCAGCACCTCTCAGGTCTGTGTATAGTGTCATTTACTGGTACAACTATAAGTCTTTCAAAAACAAAAATAAATTCAATGGGCAAATCATATTCAGGAATACTGTATAAAAACAAAAAATGGAAACAATCTCAAATTTTCAAAATTCTTATTTTCTTAGATACTTCATTAATCATATGAAAACAGATGGTTAAGTCAAATACAATAATGCTTCCTTCTTGTATAAAAATATTGTTCAATCCAATTATGATCAATAGAAGCAGATTTTTAAAAAATGGTTGCTATGGTAACCAAGTCTGAATAAATAAGAAATTCACTTTTTATGAAAATCAAAGAAAAATTGGTAATTTTTTTTTCAAAAGGGTTTAAATTTCATTGAAAAGTTATATTAAACATCAAGAAGTTCATTTTATTCATAACAAAAAATATTCAATTAAAGAACTTGGTAATCATAGCTACTAATTCAATGTAACGCTTTCTTTAATCATCAGTATGTTGTGATTTAAAGGCATATATATCTCAAATATCAAATTGACCACAAAAAGTTTGAATGCAAAACAAACCAACTAGAATTGTTTTTTTTTACCAAACATATTAATTCTCTTTTTATAAGTGATTTAATAGTATAACTATAAAAATTATAATATATATCTTATAATGGTACTTGTCATGCTTGTAGATCATAAGCAGGGTATAAAAAACCATCCTACAATCTAGAAAACCTGACTTGTATATTATGACTAAAATATTTTATTCTGCAATTAACAATGACCGGTATACAAATAATGGTTTGCCTTCTGCAGAATAACAATAATATATATGTACATTATCAGAAAATATGTAATGTATTTGTACATGTACTTGCTACAAACTAGTAGAAAATCTTTCGCTTTTCTTCCCGTTTCTAAAGCATTTTGTAAAGCTAAGAAAAATAAATTTGGTGTTTTTCGACAATGTACCTGTATATTGTATATGTGACAAAATTTGCATATTCACAGACTTGATAGGATATCTAAAAAAAATACCCTTTGGTTTTATTTCGAATGCAATGACAGGCATGCTTTATGATGGTTTGGATCAACGAGTATAGCTTTTTTTGCTTATAGAGGTCGAACACAATTGTAATATGGTTGAGCGCTCAAAAACATTCATTTTTAACACTGAAATGTTCTGTATTTCCCTGTCCCAAGTCAGGATCCTATAATCCAGTGTTTTTTGTTGGATGCTCTCTCTCATTTGTATATTTTTCAGACCCTGAATTTTTTCTTTGACAATTAACGCAGTTTGTCATTTCATGACCTTTTTTTAGCAGACTTTACGGTATGGATTTTGCTCGTTGTTGAAGGCTGTATGGTAACCTATAGTTGTGTTTATCTGTATCATTTTGACCGGTAGATAGTTATCTAATTGACAACCATACCACACCTCCTTATTTTACATTTATTTCTTAGATACTTCATTAATCATATTAAAACAGATGGTCATAAGTGATTTCAATAATTTCCTTTTTTATTTTTGTTGAGCAGTGAGAAATTATTCTTAAATGGATCCATGGCCATCAGATCTTGTATTATATTTCACTTCGGGTTTATATGATCCGTTCATCCTATTTCGACTCTTCAAAATTCAAGAGTCTATCCTAAATTGAGATAAATTATATGGCCTTCCAAATACCGTTTCGATTCCTAACATCACTGAAGAGACATTAATTGTCGAAATCCGGATATGGTGTACAAATTTTTGCACCTCATGTTTGCGGTATACCATCTTTTTCGCAAGTTTATTGTTTTCTGTTTGGTATTAAATTATAACAAAGATCGATTTTGTTACATCTTGTGATCCGTTTATTAGGCATTCGCCAATGGCAGTCAGCAGGGTTTAAGAACATCCGTTGTTCGACCTGTTAGTCAAATGCGTTTTGTTTAAATATACTTTTTCACTGTTTTGGTCTTTTGGAAAATGTTGTTTGTGCTGTATTCAGACCCCTCTACCAAGAAATTTGTTTTGCATGCACACGTATAAAAATTGCGGTTTTTATCCAACGCAATCATAGGTTTGAACGTTGTTTTCAATTTAGACTTATATATATATATATATACAACTCGTCTAAACATCAGCCCAAAAATGTTAGATCTGTAAATTTGCTTTCGCAAATTTTTTGTTCTTCCCTTGTCGGAATTCGAATATATATATATAAAATGACTGAATAATAGCCAACGATAAATCTTACGGGGCGATGGATCATAAAATTATGATACAGTACACTACAAAATATAATATATAACAAATCTAAAAGGGTACAACATCACCAAAAAATAAATAAATCATGAACAAATTTTAGATATTTCGGATAACTAATATCCTTCATCAGTAAGATGTAAAATGAATCTTATCTTGACATGTGGTAGTCAAACTGAAATACAAAATCTTGAATGCTATACAAATTATCAATAATCAATACACTGGTAATTTTTTTTCAATATTGGTGTTTGGGAGGAGGAATAAATTTCTTATATATATATATATCAGCTTTACTCCCAGTTTGTTTGCCTATATCAAATTTTTGAACCATACAGTTTTTTGCTTTTCGTTGAAGATGTTTTTTTGATTTTGATTTTTAAAGCCCAACTTCAAATTTTTGTCCTTCTGTTCCTCAACCTCGAATACCCTCACAGAACTCATTTCAGGACAACCGGATGAGGCCTGAGAATATTTGCTGGCATAGATTATTTTTGCTTTGTCACTTAATAATTCCTTTTCTAATTGGTATTGACACTCCCTTGGAAAATGAATAAAACTCCTTTGTTCTTAAACTCTTGAATGCAATCCTCCATGGGACAAGTCAGATTTGTTTTGGCTCCATGACTGAATTTACAATTTCTACAAAAATAAAAATTCCATGATTTTATTTCCCCTGTACCTGTTATCTTGTAAAAGACAGATTATCATCAATAAAGAAAACCTAATATATTGTTACCAAAAATGTTGTAATTTTAGATTATATAGGGCAATATCTCCTATAATATAAATGTAGAAAATTGATGGTTTCATTTATATTGGAATATTATCTTGTTTGTCATTCTTTTGTGCTATTTATGTTCTGTCTATCTATTATTACTGTGTTCTAAAATGATATGGGGACGTAGTCCACAATTATGGTAAGAAAATCAATAAAATGAAGAAATAAAAACAAAGAAACAAAAACAATATATATTCTAATGAAATTCAAAATCGTTTACTTTTTTTTAACTTTTTTTAGTTTCCCGCATTTGCGCATAATTCACTTTCTTTCTTCCGGTCTCATTTGTCACGAGACTTGTAAAATATTGGAAGGAGCATCATATTGTTTCCCGTTAATATGTTGTAAATTCTTTGATATGAAAAAAAAAAACGTAACTGATGGTAGCGTTTCTTTTTTTATATTGAAAATGACGTTGTGGTGTATGCCCTTATATTTTACAATTATGGGTTGTTTGCCTGTGAGAGAGCTTTCACATGTTTATTATATCTTTGTTCTTTATTTGTTAATTCAATGTTAACTTTTTATACATTTTGACTTGGATGGAGAGTTGTCTCATTGGCACTCATACCACAATTTCTTATTTATACAACTAAAATCCCTAACAACAGGACCAACGTCGGAAACGTTTACGTATTTCTGTTTCTTTTTGACAGATTCTGAACGACTGAAGTTAATATGCTTGAATTAAAAAAATAATGTAAACAGACTTCGTCCCCTTTCACAGGTAACGCCTGCCTTATATTAAACATTTGGCAAATAATTCAAAATAATAAACCTAGAGGCTTAAAAAAACATACCTTGTTTACAGATGCCTCATGTTACTAAGTTTCTGTCTGTCATATGTCTGTTGTCCTTGACCTCATTTTCATGATTCAGCAACTGCTTGAAAAAAAATTAAGTTTTTTTGTTAGATGAATTTCTCACTTATTATTAGTAATAGGCGAACTATATTTGGTGTATGGGTGGCTTGCAAGGTTTATATGTCCATCAGACAGGGTTCACCGGACCCTGACCTCATTTCATGTATCAGTGATCAAGGTTAAAGTTACATGATTATGTCTGTTTCTCAGATACTGTAAGCATTAGGTCTTCTATATTTGATGTATAAAATGATTTTAATGTGTACATGCGAGTCTGGCAGATTTCATTTGACCTTGACCTCATTTTCACGGTTCATTGGTCAATGTTAAGTTTTTATGTTTGGTCTGTTTTTCAAACACTATAAGCAATAGGTCAACTATATTTGGTGTATGGAATGGTTTTAAGGTACACATGTCGGTCTGGCATGTATTTTTTGTACTTTACCTCATTTTCATGGTTCATTTATCAATGTTAAGTTTTTATGTTTGGTCTGTTTTTCAAACACTATAAGCAATAGGTCAACTATATTTGGTGTATGGAATGGTTTTAAGGTACACATGTCGGTCTGGCATGTATTTTTTGTACTTTACCTCATTTTCATGGTTCATTTATCAATGTTAAGTTTCAGTAGTAAGGTCCTTTTTTTAGAACTATAAGCAATTCATCAACTATATTTGGTGTATGGAATGATTGTAAGGTGTATATGTCTGTCTGGCATGGTTCATTGGTAAATATCAAGTTTTATTGTTTGACCTGTTTCTTGTTTATTATAATATTATTGCTGCTGACACAAAACGTAAGAATTGTAAATAACTTTACCTTCACCATCACAATTTGCTCGCCACATCCTCAATCCAGTGTCCTCAAAGGCAAAGTTGAGATTGTATTTATATTCTCTGTGTGTTTGTTAGCATCTACATGTACACCAAAGACAGCATCAACAACTTGTAGCCTGTAAATTTCTTTTCCCAACTTGTCTAGAGCCTAAACTGAACAACATTAATCAATCCTACCATAAAAATGTTGGTATTCTGACATTTTTTAATTTTTTTTATCATTTTTGTAACATATTCTAGTAAAGGGGTGGTGAAATGTTGCCAGTATCTTAACAGTATCAGCCAGTCATGGGAAATGTTACATTGCAACACTAACAAACAAAATGTTGTTCATTTTCTTTAAAAATAGTCATAACTCTAAAATGAAATGAAATGTAGTTTAGAACCTTAAAAAAATTAAATCTTATAATCTGAGTCTAATGGTAAAAAAATGCTTACACAAAAATTGTAAGAAGTTTGTAGGGGCAACTTAAACACTAAGTGGAAATCCAGATTTATAAATATATGAGAAATAATAGGCTCAATGATGATTGTCCAATTACATACAGAAGAATATTTTGTTGAAGCATATCACTAAAGGGTAAGGTAGGAAAAAGCAGCTTCCTGATGATTTGTTTATCATGATGGAAGACAAATCTTACCTTTTTTATATCCATTCCAGTAATGACATCCTGTCCTTCATTGGCAGATCTTTCAATGATAAATTTTGCATGTGCTGCTCTTCTGTCACATGGTCATGCAGAAACAATGATCATAAACTCAGGAATGGACCCAATGATATTGAATCAGAAGTCATTTCTAGATAACAATTTGACTTCTAGGGTAGCAAAAAGTATAAATACTTTACAATATAAAAATATTGATGAAGATCATTTATTAAAATTTGACTGTTGCTTTTGTGATCTTGCTGTCATTGGTAGAAACTGATTTCATTTTGCTAAACCCTATAGATGTTTGTTCAAGAGGCAACTGACCATTAAATTCAGATTTATACATATGTTATTTAGTCCAAAAACCAAGTATCATAATGAAAATTGGAAAAAGGTCAAAAACGCAAGATATATTTTTATAATTAAAGTTTGTATTTTGCTTTAATATATCAAGCAGTTCTATGAAAACTGACATCATTCATTCCTTTTATAGCAGATGAAAAATTTCTTCTAATTTCAAATAGTAGCCATGGACAACTATCTTCAATTTTCACAATTTAGGGTGAGGGGAGATAAAGGTTTCAAATAATTTGAGTAAGTTCTGAAATTCTAAAAAATGAAAAAGAAAAATTTGAATACAACATTAAAAATATATTCCTGTATGTAATTTTTAAAACAAAAATTAAGGTTGACAAACATATGCACCTCCCCCACATCAGTTTGATAAAAATCAGTCAAGGAGTTGTTATTTTGCACATTACCTGTTTCCATTAGAATATGTTGGACGGACAATAGTACTCAGTCTGGTAGTTTGCATAATATGTACAAAAATACTGACAAAAAAAACTCAAGTGATGTCAAAGACTTGCAAAATTGAGCCATTTGATATAATAAAATTATGTTTTACTGCACATATTTCCTCCTCAATGGACGCTCATTTGCTTCATGTACACTTTCATTAGATTTCATAGTAAATTTCTAAAATAAATCTAAGCTTTATTTTATTTTCATCTTTCTATAAGCAAAAATGTATTAATACACCCCAATATTTCAAATATAGTATTTGTATGTTGCTAAATGAACCCAGCCTACTCAGATGTTGAATTAAAATAATTATACAAAGGATTATTAGCTTAAACTACCAGAAATATTAACAAGTTATATTTTAACAAACCATATAACCATCAACTCCTAACAGTAAAAAAAAAAGAATGAAAGAAAAAAAAACACATAGTAAGGCACACTTTCAATTTTCATTTTCTTAACAGAGATTATGTTTTTTGATCTATGAACTGATAAAAATACATGGATACATTAGGGAGCTTCCATTTGATTTTTAGGGGAGCAGGACAGGAGTTTTGAGTAAAAATAAAGGCAAGATGAACAACTTGGCAAAAAAAAAAGGCAGGATGACAATTCATGTAAAAAAGTCAGGATAAACTAATAAAAAAAAAGGCAGGACCGAATAGAGTGAAAAATAAAAAGGCAGGACAGAGATTACAACTATAAAAAAAAACATGCAGGACAAAAATTTTCATCCTAGCCCCTTATATTTTAACAAACCATATAACCATCAACTCCTGACAGTAAAAAAAAAAGAATGAAAGAAAAAAAAAACACATAGTAAGGCACACTTTCAATTTTCATTTTCTTAACAGAGATTATGTTTTTTGATCTATGAACTGATAAAAATACATGGATACATTAGGGAGCTTCCATTTGATTTTTAGGGGAGCAGGATAGGAGTTTTGAGTAAAAATAAAGGCAAGATGAACAACTTGGCAAAAAAAAAAGGCAGGATGACAATTCATGTAAAAAAGTCAGGATAAACTAATAAAAAAAAAGGCAGGACCGAATAGAGTGAAAAATAAAAAGGCAGGACAGAGATTACAACTATAAAAAAAACATGCAGGACAAAAATTTTCATCCTAGCCCCTACCTAGGTCCAAAAATTTTCATCCTAGCCCCTACCTAGGTCCAACATATTCTATGTGATGATAGACAAAAACTACCAGAAATATTAACAAGTTATATTTTAACAAACCATATAACCATCAACTCCTGACAGTAAAAAAAAAAGAATGAAAGAAAAAAAAAACACATAGTAAGGCACACTTTCAATTTTCATTTTCTTAACAGAGATTATGTTTTTTGATCTATGAACTGATAAAAATACATGGATACATTAGGGAGCTTCCATTTGATTTTTAGGGGAGCAGGACAGGAGTTTTGAGTAAAAATAAAGGCAAGATGAACAACTTGGCAAAAAAAAAGGCAGGATGACAATTCATGTAAAAAAGTCAGGATAAACTAATAAAAAAAAAGGCAGGACCGAATAGAGTGAAAAATAAAAAGGCAGGACAGAGATTCCACTGTAAAAAAAACATGCAGGACAAAATTTTCATCCTAGCCCCTACCCCCCCCCCCCCCCCCCCCCTGTATGACTGTATAATGTATATATGCAATGTATTTAAGGAATGACTGTAATATTTTTTCTGTCTATGAAGAAATAAAATAAAAAATGTGGTGCACACTGAATACGCGGGTTATTTAAAAGTGTGCTCCACATTTTTTAGGTTATTTCGAATAGACAGAAAAAATATTACAGTCATTCCTTATAATTTAATTCTAAAATCCATTTTAAAGGAATAAATCATGAAAAAGACGTTGATGACGTTACGGTCACATGACAAAATTATGTCTATGTGATGATAGACAAAAAACTTTCAGCCAATCAGAAGATGTGTTGCATCCAAAATTAAATTATATTTGTATATAGTTGCTATCTACTGCTGGATTTACAATTTACATACTTCATTTAAAATTTCTTTGCAATATTTTGAATCTCTGTCTTGTTGATCACTGTTAAATTTACTGGCACTGATGTGTTCAAGACATATATATATTCTGCAAATACATGTAGCTGAAAACATATATGAAGAAACAATGAAAATGAAATTGATTAGTTTAATATACATTTTGAACATTATGTACATATGGATTTTGATCATGGAAAAATGTAAGAGCTTTAAATACATGTATGTATAAAGACTGTTTTTCATGTATCTCAAAACTATTTGTAAGTACACACACACACACACACACATATATATATATTTGGAAACACATATATATGTATGTTTTTGCCAAAAAACAACAAAAAGTCTCCATGTCAATTTTTTCAGAATGTAAATTTGCATTAATAAAGTTATTACATAGTGTACATTGTTTTTCCACAATGTATAATTTAAGTTATACATGTACATGTAGTTGAAATTAGTATCTCTTGGAAAACAGTTTCCCCTGTTTAGCACTGCACAATGTTTAGGTTTCACATTTCAAGGAATCCACTCAATCTACTATAAATAAAAAAAAATTTTTTAATGATTGGCCTGATCATGATATATATATATGTAATTGAAACTTCTGGACTGTTTCTACTTTCATGTTCCTGTTTCACACCTACTTTCATGTAACAAAGCTATGCATTATAATGAGAAATATTTATACATGTATTTAGGGGGACTCTCTTTCATGAGATCAATATGTACACTTGACTTCTTATGCTATTGGATCATTGAACTTTATCAGACTAATCAGAGTGTTAGATGTTGTAAATGAATAAATATAAAAATATATATGTTTTGATAACCTATGTCTTGTTCTAATATAGTTAGGGAACTGTAGCACTTATGGTCTTTGCAATACTTTTTTTTACAATTTGGGGACAATTGTAAAAAATATATTACATGGACCGTAAGAGCAACGGACCAACGGCTCCGCACAACCACATGCAGCACGAACATACATGTACATTTACAAATGAATACTTTGGTTGTCTGACTTGTTGGAAGAAATGAAAAAAAGTTATTAAATTGTCAACATTTAAAAAAAAACAAAAACATTTAGGATGCTGTAAATAGAAATAATTAAAAAAGCTTAACATAAATCAGATATCTTGCATGACATCCATCCCCTCCCCCACCCCGATACATATATACTTTTATACATATATATAAAATCTTTGGTCATTACATTAATTCTAATAACTTACGTGTTCCAACTGGTACAAAAACATCTGTGTTTCTAGTAACATAAGGATCATTTCACTCGAAACATGACGCTCGCCAACTTTGGAAATAATGTGGTTGTCCGTATAAAGAAATGTTACAAGACTTTCTCCTTCTTCTATTCCTTTCAGATTTGTGAATGTCTTCAATATCTTTATTACAAATTGTGTATTCCGAAGTTATTAGGCACGATTCTGACACAATGCATGTTTTTTCATCATTTTTAATCAATCACCTTTGCCGTTTTCAGTAAATTTATTCTTGATAAAGTCACGAATACTACACTTTTTTTAAATTAGATACTGTCACAATCTCATACCAATATTTAAAGGGACAAATATTTCAAATTAACATGAGATCACATGAAGAACATATCAAAATTAAGTTTTCTCTCCTTTTATAGTTCTTTTCCTGGTTATAGGAGTAATACCACTATTGATATTCCCCTATTAGTCTTTGTTAAATTGGCACTTTTCAAAAAAATTGTGCAGAATGTATCTTTGTTTCAAATAAAGAAATACTTGGCATGAGTAAAGGAGTAGGCCCGGTAAGACCCATTTTTGGCCCCAAAATATAGTATTTTTGTAAATTTGTTAAAATGTAAACTTTGAGCAATTTATTGGAAAGTAGAATACTTCTGTTCCATAAACGGGCTATTTTTGACCATACAATGCACATGCATCAGGTAATGGCATCATAAATTCATGCAATATTACTGAAATCTTCACAATTTTAACATTTGTGCTAATTGTAAGACGTTTTTTGTCTTAAATGGAAGTGGCCGCATTTGTGTTCAGTCTTAATATTTAAATATATGTTGTATTTGATGATAATACATAAAATATATAAAGGTTGAGACTGAACACGAATGCGGCCACTTACATTTTAGACAAAAACCATCTAAAAAGTGACGTTTTATGGCATATTTGATATTTTTTCATATTTAAACTTGAATTTGAGCGTCTTTAATGACCAAATCAGTCCAAACCTTTTACATAAACTAATTGAATAGACTGAAGTAGACACTTAAGTGTTAAAAAAATGTCAAAAATCTTTCATTAGATGTACTTCAAATATTAGGCCAAACTAGCCCTTACCGGACCTTCTCCTTTGTATCCTGTCCAGTACTACAGACAAATTTTCACACAACATTTCATTGCATATACGATAATAACCATCACTGGAAGTTAACCAATCAAGTTTTTACCCTTTTTTTCCCTGTGTACAAGCTTGAGTAACCATGTAAACTCAAGTTTCCAAAATATTTTATAGAAACACCAAATAAAAAAAGAATGGTACTTTGAAAAAACTGTCGTATTCCTGACATTGTACAGGCATTTCCTTATGTAGAAAATGTTGGATTAAACCTGGTTTTATAGCTAGCTAACCTTTTTCTTTTATGACAGTCGCATAGAATTCCATTATATAGACAAAGCACATAAGCAAAAATGAAAGACAAGAATACAAAAAATGTCTATAGTACAATAATATGTTACAAGTCATGAAAAACTTGTAGTAGGAAACTATTTTCGCGTTTGTTATCATGGTAATAGTTTTGAGTTATTCATTGAGTCAATTTCAAGATCAAGTTCTCAGTACGTAATAGACATTTTAGCAGTATCCTCAATTTTAACTTCACTAAGCAATATGTGTAAGTACTCGTCAAAAAAGTAAAAGTCAATTCATCTGACAGTAGTAAAGGAACTTGCTGAAACAGTTGTCGTAGATAAATACAGATTCTATCACAGCATCGAGTGTTAAGCGATACTTGTCCTCCCAAGACGGTTAAATGTTCAAAATTTTAAACGCGAGACTTCTCAAAATTGAAGAATTATATCACACAAGATACGATGACGGCATTAGGCATGGTCGCGTTTTTACGTGACATATCGAAATCAGAGGAAATGAAAAATGAAGAACTGAAATCTTGCGAAATACACATTGATTATAAGAATAATCAATCGTTCGGGGAAAATTTAAATCGGCATAGAATTATAGAGTGTTTTGCATACATTGTGTCCCTATGTGATAAAAATGATAATAATGAACTGACCAACAGACCTCTGAAAATGAGAAGAAAGTCATGAATACCAACCGTTGGTTACAGTGGACGGTAAATTTTGAACCAGCATTACAATTAATAGTTAACATAATGGTATTTAATGTTTTCAAATACTTAAGACTTAAGATATGCGTTAATAAAGCAAATAATAAATCATAACCAAACTAATTATTTAGTCCGAGGTCAAAAAAGGTTTTTCTTCATGATCAATATGTCCTCTATTTAATATCGATAAGTGGAATCACAAAATGAACATAAAAGTAAATCATTTATTTTAGAAGAAAAATCTTAGTTAGCGACTTTAATGAACCCACGTAACATACGGCTATATTATATATCATTCGAAATCATATTATCTGTACTCTCTTTTTTACCCAGTCGGAAAAACTTCAAACGGTGCAATTTCCTTGAAATGAAGGTCAATGTTTAAGAATGAACATTCCTTAATTTCAACAGAATTGGACAAAAAGCTTGTTTCAGGTTCTGGAATGATTTGTTTTTCTTGAATCATATGACCTCATAGAATAGACTACAATAATTCCAAAACAAACGCGAACAAACAAGTTAATTGCACAATATTAACAGCAAAACGCCTTTGAAAAACTTCTCAAAAATAAAAAAATGATTTAAAAGCTATATATTAGTTGGGGATCAATGTGTATATGCCAAAAATAAAATAAAATTATTATTTAAAGACCAAGGAAATCTTTTTCATAATTTTATAGTACAATTAATGTATATTGTTCTGGATACATCCTTTTATTGGAGCTTTTGCAGTCGGCCAAAATACTATCTACAAATAGAGATCCTTTTACTTTTTCTATGTTTTAATCGATTGTCAGGGAGAACATAATTTGCCATAATGAAGAATGGTAATTAAGGTGGATCATCGGTTTATATTTCCTCAGATAGAATGTTTTTATGCTTTACAAAAATGTAGATTTGACCGTGCTTTTTTTCAAAAATATAATAAAGAGTATGGGTCACCGTGCTATTTTTCGAGCTACAAGTCGTGCAAAATTGTCCATTTATGCACAGATTTTTCCTGAAAAAAACACATTTTTGTGAATAAAAGGAAATCTATGAGATAGAATTTGAAATAAAATAGGAGATGGCAGACTGTACTGGTTCCAGGAACTTTGGATACACCAAATCAGGTACCTCATATCTGAGAAACAGGCAATATATGCCCTCAATTTTAGAATTAATTCATACATTTTTATGTTATTCAAAATTATCAGTCAAAATGTGTCCTACAGGGATCACCAGTCCTTCAACTTTCATTTGATACCTAAATTACCAAAATATATTCTACCGAGTTTGATATTTACACCTATGCGTATGAACTATTTTGTTTTGAATATGTTCTTCTTTCAAGTATGTTTTTTTTCAACAGGCCCGATTTGATGGTGTTATATCTTACAATGTTTATCCAATTTGTTTTGCAAAGAATACCGCTCAAACCGGAGCTAGGGGCCGTCAGTGAAGTGTTTTTTTGCTCCATGTTGAATGCCTTACTGTGACTTTGCCATGAAGAACAGCACTAAAACCACTGAAAATTTCTTTAGATTTCCTTTATAAAATGTTTACTGTAAGAGTTATCTCCCCTTGAATGGCTAAGTTGAAAAATGATTCGAAAAAAACACAGATATTTAGTATTTGTTAAAACAGTCTAAACTATGCAGTAAATCAATAATTTTCCTTCATTTAAATAAACATCCTTACTCATAAATTACCAATCTTTCTCAAAATTTGCAGATTTTACCTAAGAACAAGACCGATTAATAATTGCTATTTTACAATCCAATATAGCGGTATACAGATAATCAACCTTAAAATGTGAAACGAAATATAATAGCTGTGTACAGTTAAATTAGGTTGTCAGTCCAGCTTATTATCTCTTGAAGACATGTTGAAATGCCATAATGTTAATGTTCTTGCTCCTAAATCGGTCGTAGATTAGAAATTGGCTACATGTTCTTGCGTTTGGAAACACGAAATTGTACTTTGCATATCGAAGAACTACAAATAATGCTACTGCTGTTGTTTTTTCTTTTTTAAAGTGTTAGACGTGTTAAGAAGTTTAATGTCGTTCAATATTCAAATGAATACTGTTTGCACCATCAGTTTTTAAACCATACATTCAAATTGTGGGCAGTGCGACCATTTAAACATAAGTTTTGTGTCGTTATTTTCTTTCACTGTCTAGGTAAGAAAAAAAACTCAATAATTATTTTGTGTAAAAAGAAATACTTATGTTATTAAGACGAAACTTTTCTAAGTTATTTAGCCTATGTCCTATTATTGTTGTCTAATATTATTTCGACAATAAAATATGTTTAAATAAATCACCAATCGAGTTAATTGTGCTTGCTACTACATTATTAATATTTGTTTCTCAAAAAAAGACTGAAAACTAATATTGTAAAAGTTTGAATACCTTCCTGAGAACTTGAGATCACCCCCTGTTTTGGATGTGCTCGTTTTCGTTTTATTGTATAGTGTTTTGGACTGTTTTTATTTGGGCTCGGTGTTATCTGTGTTTCTTCGACTCATGGTTTCAGATTTTCGTCATGGTATCTTCATCCTTTTTTCAAATAAAGAAAATATTTAAAATAACAGTTTACGGTACATACAATTTCTATGCAAGAATGAAATCACAACGGTACTGACAAACTAATATGTCATATATATTTGTAAGGATGCCCTTCGCGGATATGAAGCCCTTCATTCTTTCAAATGTCTTTCCATTGTCTATAAAATATGTAATGAACACCAACAACATCGCTTGTTAGACTTTAGTGAAATGTCACAATTTCAAACTCAACTTATGAAGATGGAAATGAAGGTATCGTATTCAAGATAGACAAGTTAAATAGTCAGAATATCAAATTATTCATATCAGCCCTGACACTGAACTTGTAAGTTATATTTTTTTTCGCTTGTCTTCATATGTATAATTATCAATTAGTCAATTTATATCAAAATCATTACGTATAAACGAGATCTTCGCATCATCAAGAATTTTAGCATGTAAAGCATTAAAATATGAATGATATTGTGATTTTATCATGCTTCGGATGCAGTTTTAGGGGTTTTCCATTTTAATACATTTTATTTTGAAATGATAATACTTTAAACAGACTTATTATACCAAGCTTACTTACGAGAAGTTTGTCAGTAACAAAATCACGCGAAAAAAAATCAAAACTTCAATCTTCGCTAAAATGAAAATAAAATACGAAAGTTGCCAAAAAAACAACAACAAAAACAAAAACGCTACGAAGTTAAATGAAATAGGTAAAACTCAAAATAAAAAATCAGCGAAAATAATTGGGTACAGTTCACATACAACCATTTCACAATGATTATAAATTAAGCATTTACCTTCATAGAAAATGCTTAAGGCAAAAAGACTGATTGCAAAGGATGTATTACAACTTGAATACATTAGAAGCATTATGATTAAAAGATATGTGAAAAGATTAGCCATTTCAATCTCAGATTTATTTTGCCTGAGAAAGTTGGTATCTAGTCTCTGAAAATTTCAAAATTGATCAACAGAGAACTCGAATTAGAGAAAGGCTAAATATAGATTGAAAAAAATCAATGTAACTGCAA
The DNA here is from genome assembly GCF_021869535.1 of Mytilus californianus. Taxonomy (NCBI): domain Eukaryota; kingdom Metazoa; phylum Mollusca; class Bivalvia; order Mytilida; family Mytilidae; genus Mytilus; species Mytilus californianus. The sequence goes on along the minus strand of NW_026262679.1, from coordinate 19,468,010 downwards.
CATATCGAAATATTATAATTACGTATTTTTTTATTGTATCTAAATTCAGGAAGTCACATATGTAATAACAGTATATATAAAAATGTATCCTCCTTTTTATTCATAGATAAATGAATATGCATTTGAACAATGAACAATGCACTGTGCATTTGAAGAAACAAAGGAAAGTTTTCTAATTTTGACTAAAGAATTGTTCTGAATTTTTCTTTTCATCAAATAATTTCTTTTTATTTGATAAAGTTTTTATTTATTTATTTTCTTGTGGGTTGACTATATATCAATAATAAGTCCTTTATTTATATAAAATTGAATGTTTATCATGAAATAACAAATCAAATGAGAAAAAGAGATGTCGAAATAGTTTTTTTTCGCGGTGACAGTAACTACACATAATAAGATATCAAAGTTTCGCCACTTAATCTCCCCCAAATGATGAATCCCGCGTGTATTATTACCTTTAAACTTTTTCACAGTTTTAAGAATAGGGTTTCTGCAATCTCATATTGTGAAAAAAACATGTATTTTGAGCAGAACAGATAAAAAGTTTGTTTTTTACAGATGGCGGCATTTTTGCCAACTACTTGAGTAAACATTCTTAGCAGCACTATATATATCCAAGTTTACTTTTCAATTAAGTTATATCTAAGTTTAATTTTCACTAAAGTTATATCTCAGTTTACTTTTCACTAAAGTTAAAGTAACATTGTACAACTACCTCAGACAAAGACTACCTAGTAGTAATGAATTTGGTGAATACATCGTTTTCTGGGGGTTGGTACTTTTTAATGTAAAATGTTCCTCGAATCACTACATACAATATCATTATATAAAATGTATCAAACATGATTATAATTAAAAACACACATCAACCTGAAAAATATATATGAACATTAATATCACATTAAGTTTATAATGAAAATAACTAAGTAGTTATGTGTTTGCGATGGATTTGAACGACGAACACGACATAGCTAAAAGCTTCATAACATATGTGTTTCTTTATTTTATATGTCCTGTAGATCATTTGTTTCATCCTATGTAACTGTTACATAGATAACGATGAAGATATCTTTATCAAAATAAACTTATATTCTATATTTGTTGTAGTTGAAGGTCTTTGTTTCTATCCTTGTCGAAGACAGGAGGTTGGGAAATATATCAAACTTAACGATCCGGGAAGGAATAGTGTTTTACATTTCAACTGCAAACATCCTACTTTGGTTTTTCCTGAAATTGGCGTAACGATGGAGTGTTTTGCACGGAATGGACCGTTTAAAGTTCAACGGTAATTAATAATTATGATTATTAGAAAGGCTATACTTATGAAAAATGCATGAAATGTTGTACCTCAACTTAAAAAATTTGGATTTTCTGAAACTGTTGGAAAATAATTTTGGCGAAGAAAAATTGTTTTTTATGTCAATTTTCATCATTTTAGAGCCGATGTGATTACAGCTTTCATTTACAAGAATAAGGAATTAAAATTAATAACAATTAACTTTAACATACACCGGTATTGTTTCCTGTCCTAATATCACTCACCTAATTATCCAAAATCTGTTATATCTTATCATAGCTTGTAATTTTACACCGATTGCTTTTTTAATTTATACTTGATGTTAAGTATAAACATTTCTTGTATATCTCTGTAGAAATATAATTGGTTTGACTTCAAATTAACAATTTTGATGTAACATTTTAATATGCCCGAATTGAAGCACTAGCTCCTAGTAGGTTCATGTATTAATTTAACTTGATTATGTTATAAACGTGCAGAAGAAAACAATATTTCCGTTTTACATTCTTACTCGAGGAAATTCAACTTTCCATGTGATTCAGCTTAAGAATATGAATAACAGACGTAGTATGAATTTGCATGATGAGTGCTGTATACTAAGCAGTATTCTTTTGACGTTTTCGGTCTAAGATCTTTTGAAGTCACTTGATTCCCTCAGATTTGATCCTTTGTGTTTTGATGTTATTTGTTTTTAGTTTGCAAGGACATGGATTAATGTTTAGATGTCTGAAAGAGATGGCTATTGATCCATCAGGTCAAACTGTAGTTCTGTATTTAAAACCCTTTAGTAAGTATATTGTGACAATTATTAAGTACTCCTGAAATTTATTCACTATACAACATAATACAAAAACAGGAAAAACAGAAATATTGGACAATAAATCAGACCACACCCACCTCTGATGGTCGAATCATTGAAAAAATAGACGTATAACTAAAGACCAAACAACAACGAGTAACATATACCTCGCCAATGCCTATCTAGATAATTTGTCAAAATCTGTTCAATACAATTACCAGCAGGATGACCACATACTTGAACTAGGAAATAACGAGGAATTAGGAGATGAGAGACGGCAAATATTTGGGAAAAAAAGGTCAAACGCCATCGCAACTACAGCTTTTGGCCATATACCGCATCTCAGTCATACATTTGAACATAAGAAGATGTGATATGATTGCCAGTGAGATAACTATCCAGTAGAGACCAAAGGACGAGGATGTTGACACGTTGATAACAATTAATATTGCACGACGGCACATAAATAGTATTGAACTTTCAATTTACAACGACACATTTATTCTCCAAATAATGCCGCTTGTGATAAAGAAATACAAGGTAAATAAATAAACCTCTGTTATATTTCAACACCATACGTTGACCTTGACAAACGTTGTCAGTATGATATATTATGGTGAATTGGACTATAAATCTGTTAAATGTAAAAGAAAACATGGAATCCATTGCAACAATGTAATGGAAGTCAGTAATGAACATATATACAAAATTCCTTTCTATAATTACTTTTTTCTAAGTATCATATGCATGTACATGTTTTGAACAGACTTATAGAGTTAGACAATAAAATAACAGTCGAAAAAATATTCTAATTACTGTTTTTTTTAATATTTCGTAGAAAAAAAAGAAATCCACCATATTTTTATTTACAATTTTAGGAACTTATTTCAAGACCCCTACATTATGTGAAGTGTGTGGTGCTCCAGACCGCTGGTCATTAGCTCTGTTTGCAGGTAAGTGTGTTGTTCTCAAGACCGCTGGTCATTAGCTCTGTTTGCAGGTAAGTGTGTGGTTCTCCAGACCGTTGGTCATTCGCTCTGTTTTTAGATAAGTGTGTGGTTCTCCAGACCGCTGGTCATTCGCTCTGTTTGCAGGTAAGTGTGTGGTTCTTCAGATCGCTGGTCATTAGCTATGTTTGCAGGTAAGTGTGTGGTTTTCCAGATCGCTGTTCATTAGCTCTGTATGCGGGTAAGTGTGTGGTGCTCCAGACCACTATTCATAAGCTCTGTTTGCAGGTAAGTATGCGGTGCTCCATATCGCTGATCATTAGCTCTGTTTGCAGGTAAGTATGTGTTGCTCCAGATCGCTGATCATTAGCTCTGTTTGCAGGTAAGTGTGTGGTTCTTCAGACTGCTGTTCATTAGCTCTGTTTACAGGTAAGTGTGTGTAGCTCCAGACCGCTGTTTATTAGCTCTGTTTGCAGGTAAGTTTGTGGTGCTTCAGACCACTGTTCATTAGCTCTGTTTGCAGGTAAGTATGTGGTGCTCCAGATCGCTGATCATTAGCTCTGTTTGCAGGTAAGTGTGTGGTTCTCCAGACCGCTGTTCATTAGCTCTGTTTGTGAGTAAGTGTGTGGTGCTCCAGACCACTGTTCATCAGCTTTGTTTGCAGGTAAGTGTGCAGTGCTCCAGTCAACTGTTCATTTGCTCTGTTTGCAGGTAAGTATGTCTTGCTCCAGACCACTGTTCATTAGCTCTGTTTGCAGGTAAGTGTGTGGTACTCAAGATCGCTGATCATTAGCTCTGTTTGCAGGTAAGTATGTGTTGCTCCAGACCACTGTTCATTAGCTCTGTTGCAGGTAAGTGTGTGGTACTCAAGATCGCTGATCATTAGCTCTGTTTGCAGGTAAGTATGTGATGCTCTAGATTGCTGATCATTAGCTCTGTTTGCAGGTAATTGTGTGGTGCTTCAGACCACTGTTCATTAGCTCTGTTTGCAGGTAAGTATGTGGTGCTCTAGATAGCTGATCATTAGCTCTGTTTGCAGGTAAGTATGTGGTGCTCCATACCACTGTTCATTAGCTCTGTTTGCAGGTAAGTATGTGGTGCTCCAGATCGCTGTTCATTAGCTCTGTTTGCAGGTATTTATTTGGTGCTCCAGACCACTGTTCCTTAGCTCTGTTTGCAGGTAAGTGTGTGGTGCTTCAGACCACTGTTCTATAGCTCTTTTTTTAGACCGCTGTCCATTAGCTCTGTTTGCGGGTAAGTGTGTGGTGCTTCAGACCACTGTTCATAAGCTCTGTTTGCAGGTAATTATGTGGTGTTCCAGATCGCTGATCATTAGCTCTATTTGCAGGTAAGCATGTGGTGCTCTAGATCGCTGATCATTAGCTCTGTTTGCAGGTAAGTATGTAGTGCTCCAGACCACTGTTCATTAGCTCTTTTTGGAGGTAAGTGTGTTGTTCCCCAGAACGCTGGTCATTACCTCTGTTTGCAGGTAAGTGTGTGGTTTTCTAGACCACAATCCACTGTTCATATGCTCTGTTTGCAGGTCAGTATGTGGTGCTCCAGATCGCTGATCATTAGCTCTGTTTGCAGGTAAGTGTGGGTTATCCAGACCGCTGATCATTAGCTCTGTTTGTGGGTAAGCGTGTGGTGCTCCAGACCACTGTTCATCAGCTTTGTTTGCAGGTAAGTGTGCGGTGCTCCAGTCTACTGTTCATTCGCTCTGTTTGCAGGTAAGTATGTCTTGCTCCAGACCACTGTTCATTAGCTCTGTTTGCAGGTAAGTGTGTGGTACTCAAGATCGCTGATCATTAGCTCTGTCTGCAGGTAAGTTTGTGGTGCTCCAGACCACTGTTAATTAGCTCTGTTTGCGGTTAAGTGTGTGGTGCTCCAGACCACTGTTCATCAGCTCTGTTTGCAGGTAAGTGTGCGGTGCTCCAGTCTACTGTTCATTCGCTCTGTTTGCAGGAAAGTATGTGTTGCTCCAGACCACTGTTTATTAGCTCTGTTTGCAGGTAAGTGTGTGGTACTCAAGATCGCTGATCATTAGCTCTGTTTGCAGGTAAGTATGTGTTTCTCCAGACCACTGTTAATTAGCTCTGTTTGCAGGTAAGTGTGTGGTGCTTCAGACCACTGTTCATTAGCTCTGTTTGCAGGTAAGTATGTGGTGCTCTAGATTGCTGATCTTTAGCTCTGTTTGCAGGTAAGTATGTGGTGCTCCAGACCACTGTTCATTAGTTCTGTTTGCAGGTAAGTATGTGGTGCTCCAGATCGCTATTCATTAGCTCTGTTTGCAGGTATTTATTTGGTGCTCCAGATCGCTGATCATTAGCTCTGTTTGCAGGTAAGTATGTGGTGCTCCAGACCACTCTTCATTAGCTCTGTTTGCAGGTAAGTATGTAGTGCTCCAGACCACTGTTCCTTAGCTCTGTTTGCAGGTAAGTGTGTGGTGCTTCAGACCATTGTTCTATAGCTCTTTTTTTAGACCGCTGTCCATTAGCTCTGTTTGCGGGTAAGTGTGTGGTGCTTCAGACCACTGTTCATAAGCTCTGTTTGCAGGTAATTATGTGGTGTTCCAGATCGCTGATCATTAGCTCTATTTGCAGGTAAGCATGTGGTGCTCTAGATCGCTGATCATTAGCTCTGTTTGCAGGTAAGTATGTAGTGCTCCAGACCACTGTTCATTAGCTTTTTTTGGAGGTAAGTGTGTGGTTCACCAGAACGCTGGTCATTACCTCTGTTTGCAGGTAAGTGTGTGGTTTTCTAGACCACTGTTCATTAGCTCTGTTTGCAGCAGATCGCTGTTCATTAGCTCTGTTTGCAGGTAAGTGTGTGGTTCTCCAAACCACTGTTCATATGCTCTGTTTGCAGGTCAGTATGTGGTGCTCCAGATCGCTGATCATTAGCTCTGTTTGCAGGTAAGTATGTGGTTCTCCAGACCGCTGTTCATTAGCTCTGTTTGCGGGTAAGTGTGTTGTGCTCCAAACCACTGTTCATCAGCTTTGTTTGCAAGTATGTGTGCGGTGCTCCAGTCTACTGTTCATTCGCTCTGTTTGCAGGTAAGTATGTGTTGCTTAAGACCACTGTTCATTAGCTCTGTTTGCAGGTAAGTGTGTGGTACTTAAGATCGCTGATCATTAGCTCTGTTTGCAGGTAAGTATGTGGTGCTCCAGACCACTGTTAATTAGCTCTGTTTGCAGGTAAGTGTGTGGTGCTTCAGACCATTGATCAGTAGCTCTGTTTGCAGGTAAGTATGAGGTGCTCCAGATCGCTGTTCATTAGCTCTGTTTGCAGGTAAGTATGTGGTGCTCCAGATCGCTGTTCATTAGCTCTGTTTGCAGGTAAGTATGTGGTGCTCCAGATCGCTGTTCATTAGCTCTGTTTGCAGGTATTTATGTGGTGCTCCAGATTGCTGATCATTAGCTCTGTTTGTAGGTAAGTATGTGGTGCTCCAGACCACTGTTCATTAGCTCTGTTTGCAGGTAAGTATGTGGTGCTCCAGACCACTGTTCATTAGCTCTGTTTGCAGGTAAGTGTGTGGTGCTTCAGACCACTGTTCTATAGCTCTTTTTTTAGACCGCTGTTCATTAGCTCTGTTTGCGGGTAAGTGTGTGGTGCTCCAGATCGCTGATCATTAGCTCTATTTGCAGGCAAGTATGTGGTGCTCTCGATCGCTGATCATTAGCTCTGTTTGCAGGTAAGTATGTAGTGCTCCTGACCACTGTTCATTAGCTTTTTTTGGAGGTAAGTGTGTGGTTCACCAGAACGCTGGTCATTACCTCTGTTTGCAGGTAAGTGTGTGGTTTTCTAGACCACTGTTCATTAGCTCTGTTTGCAGCAGATCGCTGTTCATTAGCTCTGTTTGCAGGTAAGTGTGTGGTTCTCCAACCCACTGTTCATATGCTCTGTTTGCAGGTCAGTATGTGGTGCTCCAGATCGCTGATCATTAGCTCTGTTTGCAGGTAAGTATGTGGTTCTCCAGACCGCTGTTCATTAGCTCTGTTTGCGGGTAAGTGTGTTGTGCTCCAAACCACTGTTCATCAGCTTTGTTTGCAAGTATGTGTGCGGTGCTCCAGTCTACTGTTCATTCGCTCTGTTTGCAGGTAAGTATGTGTTGCTTAAGACCACTGTTCATTAGCTCTGTTTGCAGGTAAGTGTGTGGTACTTAAGATCGCTGATCATTAGCTCTGTTTGCAGGTAAGTATGTGGTGCTCCAGATCGCTGTTCATTAGCTCTGTTTGCAGGTAAGTGTGTGGTGCTTCAGACCATTGATCAGTAGCTCTGTTTGCAGGTAAGTATGAGGTGCTCCAGATCGCTGTTCATTAGCTCTGTTTGCAGGTAAGTATGTGGTGCTCCAGATCGCTGTTCATTAGCTCTGTTTGCAGGTAAGTATGTGGTGCTCCAGATCGCTGTTCATTAGCTCTGTTTGCAGGTATTTATGTGGTGCTCCAGATTGCTGATCATTAGCTCTGTTTGTAGGTAAGTATGTGGTGCTCCAGACCACTGTTCATTAGCTCTGTTTGCAGGTAAGTATGTGGTGCTCCAGACCACTGTTCATTAGCTCTGTTTGCAGGTAAGTGTGTGGTGCTTCAGACCACTGTTCTATAGCTCTTTTTTTAGACCACTGTTCATTAGCTCTGTTTGCAGGTAAGTATGTGGTGCTCCAGACCACTGTTCATTAGCTCTGTTTGCAGGTAAGTGTGTGGTGCTTCAGACCACTGTTCTATAGCTCTTTTTTTAGACCGCTGTTCATTAGCTCTGTTTGCGGGTAAGTGTGTGGTGCTCCAGATCGCTGATCATTAGCTCTATTTGCAGGCAAGTATGTGGTGCTCTCGATCGCTGATCATTAGCTCTGTTTGCAGGTAAGTATGTAGTGCTCCTGACCACTGTTCATTAGCTTTTTTTGGAGGTAAGTGTGTGGTTCACCAGAACGCTGGTCATTACCTCTGTTTGCAGGTAAGTGTGTGGTTTTCTAGACCACTGTTCATTAGCTCTGTTTGCAGCAGATCGCTGTTCATTAGCTCTGTTTGCAGGTAAGTGTGTGGTTCTCCAACCCACTGTTCATATGCTCTGTTTGCAGGTCAGTATGTGGTGCTCCAGATCGCTGATCATTAGCTCTGTTTGCAGGTAAGTATGTGGTTCTCCAGACCGCTGTTCATTAGCTCTGTTTGCGGGTAAGTGTGTTGTGCTCCAAACCACTGTTCATCAGCTTTGTTTGCAAGTATGTGTGCGGTGCTCCAGTCTACTGTTCATTCGCTCTGTTTGCAGGTAAGTATGTGTTGCTTAAGACCACTGTTCATTAGCTCTGTTTGCAGGTAAGTGTGTGGTACTTAAGATCGCTGATCATTAGCTCTGTTTGCAGGTAAGTATGTGGTGCTCCAGATCGCTGTTCATTAGCTCTGTTTGCAGGTAAGTGTGTGGTGCTTCAGACCATTGATCAGTAGCTCTGTTTGCAGGTAAGTATGAGGTGCTCCAGATCGCTGTTCATTAGCTCTGTTTGCAGGTAAGTATGTGGTGCTCCAGATCGCTGTTCATTAGCTCTGTTTGCAGGTAAGTATGTGGTGCTCCAGATCGCTGTTCATTAGCTCTGTTTGCAGGTATTTATGTGGTGCTCCAGATTGCTGATCATTAGCTCTGTTTGTAGGTAAGTATGTGGTGCTCCAGACCACTGTTCATTAGCTCTGTTTGCAGGTAAGTATGTGGTGCTCCAGACCACTGTTCATTAGCTCTGTTTGCAGGTAAGTGTGTGGTGCTTCAGACCACTGTTCTATAGCTCTTTTTTTAGACCGCTGTTCATTAGCTCTGTTTGTGGGTAAGTGTGTGGTGCTCCAGATCGCTGATCATTAGCTCTATTTGCAGGCAAGTATGTGGTGCTCTCGATCGCTGATCATTAGCTCTGTTTGCAGGTAAGTATGTAGTGCTCCTGACCACTGTTCATTAGCTTTTTTTGGAGGTAAGTGTGTGGTTCACCAGAACGCTGGTCATTACCTCTGTTTGCAGGTAAGTGTGTGGTTTTCTAGACCACTGTTCATTAGCTCTGTTTGCAGCAGATCGCTGTTCATTAGCTCTGTTTGCAGGTAAGTGTGTGGTTCTCCAAACCACTGTTCATATGCTCTGTTTGCAGGTCAGTATGTGGTGCTCCAGATCGCTGATCATTAGCTCTGTTTGCAGGTAAGTATGTGGTTCTCCAGACCGCTGTTCATTAGCTCTGTTTGCGGGTAAGTGTGTTGTGCTCCAAACCACTGTTCATCAGCTTTGTTTGCAAGTATGTGTGCGGTGCTCCAGTCTACTGTTCATTCGCTCTGTTTGCAGGTAAGTATGTGTTGCTTAAGACCACTGTTCATTAGCTCTGTTTGCAGGTAAGTGTGTGGTACTTAAGATCGCTGATCATTAGCTCTGTTTGCAGGTAAGTATGTGGTGCTCCAGACCACTGTTAATTAGCTCTGTTTGCAGGTAAGTGTGTGGTGCTTCAGACCATTGATCAGTAGCTCTGTTTGCAGGTAAGTATGAGGTGCTCCAGATCGCTGTTCATTAGCTCTGTTTGCAGGTAAGTATGTGGTGCTCCAGATCGCTGTTCATTAGCTCTGTTTGCAGGTAAGTATGTGGTGCTCCAGATCGCTGTTCATTAGCTCTGTTTGCAGGTATTTATGTGGTGCTCCAGATTGCTGATCATTAGCTCTGTTTGTAGGTAAGTATGTGGTGCTCCAGACCACTGTTCATTAGCTCTGTTTGCAGGTAAGTATGTGGTGCTCCAGACCACTGTTCATTAGCTCTGTTTGCAGGTAAGTGTGTGGTGCTTCAGACCACTGTTCTATAGCTCTTTTTTTAGACCGCTGTTCATTAGCTCTGTTTGCGGGTAAGTGTGTGGTGCTCCAGATCGCTGATCATTAGCTCTATTTGCAGGCAAGTATGTGGTGCTCTCGATCGCTGATCATTAACTCTGGTTGCAGGTAAGTATGTAGTGCTCCAGACCACTGTTCATTAGCTCTGTTTGGAGGTAAGTTTGTGGTTCTCCAGAACGCTTGTCATTAGCTCTGTTTGCAGGTAAGTGTGTGGTTTTCTAGACCACTGTTCATTAGCTCTGTTTGCAGCAGATCGCTGTTCATTAGCTCTGTTTGCAGGTAAGTGTGTGGTGCTCCAGATCGCTGATCAATAGCTCTGTTTGCAGGTAAGTGTGTGGTGCTCCAGATCGATGTTCATTAGCTCTGTTTGCAGATAAGTATGTGGTGCTCCAGACTACTGTTCATTAGCTCTATTTGGAGGTAAGTATGTGGTGTTCCAGATCGCAGACCATTACCTCTGTTTGCAGGTAAGTATGTGGTGCTCTAGATCGCTGATCATTAGCTCTTTGTAGGTTAGTATGTGGTGCTCCAAACCACTGTTCATTAGTTCTGTTTACAGGTAAGTGTGTGGTTCTCCAGACCACTGTTCATTAGCTCTGTTTGCAGGTAAGTGTGTGGTGTTTCAGACCACTGTTCTATACCTCTTTTTTTAGACCGCTGTCCATTAGCTCTGTTTGCGGGTAAGTGTGTGGTGCTTCAGACCACTGTTCATAAGCTCTGTTTGCAGGTAATTATGTGGTGCTTCAAACCACTGTTCTATAGCTCTTTTTTTAGACCGCTGTCCATTAGCTCTGTTTGCGGGTAAGTGTGTGGTGCTTCAGACCACTGTTCATAAGCTCTGTTTGCAGGTAATTATGTGGTGTTCCAGATCGCTGATCATTAGCTCTATTTGCAGGTAAGCATGTGGTGCTCTAGATCGCTGATCATTAGCTCTGTTTGCAGGTAAGTATGTAGTGCTCCAGACCACTGTTCATTAGCTCTTTTTGGAGGTAAGTGTGTTGTTCCCCAGAACGCTGGTCATTACCTCTGTTTGCAGGTAAGTGTGTGGTTTTCTAGACCACAATCCACTGTTCATATGCTCTGTTTGCAGGTCAGTATGTGGTGCTCCAGATCGCTGATCATTAGCTCTGTTTGCAGGTAAGTGTGGGTTATCCAGACCGCTGATCATTAGCTCTGTTTGTGGGTAAGTGTGTGGTGCTCCAGACCACTGTTCATCAGCTTTGTTTGCAGGTAAGTGTGCGGTGCTCCAGTCTACTGTTCATTCGCTCTGTTTGCAGGTAAGTATGTCTTGCTCCAGATTGCTGATCATTAGCTCTGTTTGCAGGTAAGTGTGTGGTACTCAAGATCGCTGATCATTAGCTCTGTTTGCAGGTAAGTATGTGGTGCTCCAGACCACTGTTAATTAGCTCTGTTTGCGGTTAAGTGTGTGGTGCTCCAGACCACTGTTCATCAGCTCTGTTTGCAGGTAAGTGTGCGGTGCTCCAGTCTACTGTTCATTCGCTCTGTTTGCAGGAAAGTTTGTGTTGCTCCAGACCACTGTTTATTAGCTCTGTTTGCAGGTAAGTGTGTGGTACTCAAGATCGCTGATCATTAGCTCTGTTTGCAGGTAAGAATGTGTTTCTCCAGACCACTGTTAATTAGCTCTGTTTGCAGGTAAGTGTGTGGTGCTTCAGACCACTGTTCATTAGCTCTGTTTGCAGGTAAGTATGTGGTGCTCTAGATTGGTGATCATTAGCTCTGTTTGCAGGTAAGTATGTGGTGCTCCAGACCACTGTTCATTAGCTCTGTTTGCAGGTAAGTATGTGGTGCTCCAGATCGCTATTCATTAGCTCTGTTGCAGGTATTTATTTGGTGCTCCAGATCGCTGATCATTAGCTCTGTTTGCAGGTAAGTATGTGGTGCTCCAGACCACTGTTCATTAGCTCTGTTTGCAGGTAAGTATGTGGTTCTCCAGACCACTGTTCCTTAGCTCTGTTTGCAGGTAAGTGTGTGGTGCTTCAGACCATTGTTCTATAGCTCTTTTTTTAGACCGCTGTCCATTAGCTCTGTTTGCGGGTAAGTGTGTGGTGCTTCAGACCACTGTTCATAAGCTCTGTTTGCAGGTAATTATGTGGTGTTCCAGATCGCTGATCATTAGCTCTATTTGCAGGTAAGCATGTGGTGCTCTAGATCGCTGATCATTAGCTGTGTTTGCAGGTAAGTATGTAGTGCTCCAGACCACTGTTCATTAGCTTTTTTTGGAGGTAAGTGTGTGGTTCACCAGAACGCTGGTCATTACCTCTGTTTGCAGGTAAGTGTGTGGTTTTCTAGACCACTGTTCATTAGCTCTGTTTGCAGCAGATCGCTGTTCATTAGCTCTGTTTGCAGGTAAGTGTGTGGTTCTCCAAACCACTGTTCATATGCTCTGTTTGCAGGTCAGTATTTGGTGCTCCAGATCGCTGATCATTAGCTCTGTTTGCAGGTAAGTATGTGGTTCTCCAGACCGCTGTTCATTAGCTCTGTTTGCGGGTAAGTGTGTTGTGCTCCAAACAAATGTTCATCAGCTTTGTTTGCAAGTATGTGTGCGGTGCTCCAGTCTACTATTCATTCGCTCTGTTTGCAGGTAAGTATGTGTTGCTCAAGACCACTGTTCATTAGCTCTGTTTGCAGGTAAGTATGTGGTGCTCCAGACCACTGTTCATTAGCTCTGTTTGCAGGTAAGTGTGTGGTGCTTCAGACCACTGTTCTATAGCTCTTTTTTTAGACCGCTGTTCATTAGCTCTGTTTGCGGGTAAGTGTGTGGTGCTCCAGATCGCTGATCATTAGCTCTATTTGCAGGCAAGTATGTGGTGCTCTCGATCGCTGATCATTAGCTCTGTTTGCAGGTAAGTATGTAGTGCTCCTGACCACTGTTCATTAGCTTTTTTTGGAGGTAAGTGTGTGGTTCACCAGAACGCTGGTCATTACCTCTGTTTGCAGGTAAGTGTGTGGTTTTCTAGACCACTGTTCATTAGCTCTGTTTGCAGCAGATCGCTGTTCATTAGCTCTGTTTGCAGGTAAGTGTGTGGTTCTCCAAACCACTGTTCATATGCTCTGTTTGCAGGTCAGTATGTGGTGCTCCAGATCGCTGATCATTAGCTCTGTTTGCAGGTAAGTATGTGGTTCTCCAGACCGCTGTTCATTAGCTCTGTTTGCGGGTAAGTGTGTTGTGCTCCAAACCACTGTTCATCAGCTTTGTTTGCAAGTATGTGTGCGGTGCTCCAGTCTACTGTTCATTCGCTCTGTTTGCAGGTAAGTATGTGTTGCTTAAGACCACTGTTCATTAGCTCTGTTTGCAGGTAAGTGTGTGGTACTTAAGATCGCTGATCATTAGCTCTGTTTGCAGGTAAGTATGTGGTGCTCCAGACCACTGTTAATTAGCTCTGTTTGCAGGTAAGTGTGTGGTGCTTCAGACCATTGATCAGTAGCTCTGTTTGCAGGTAAGTATGAGGTGCTCCAGATCGCTGTTCATTAGCTCTGTTTGCAGGTAAGTATGTGGTGCTCCAGATCGCTGTTCATTAGCTCTGTTTGCAGGTAAGTATGTGGTGCTCCAGATCGCTGTTCATTAGCTCTGTTTGCAGGTATTTATGTGGTGCTCCAGATTGCTGATCATTAGCTCTGTTTGTAGGTAAGTATGTGGTGCTCCAGACCACTGTTCATTAGCTCTGTTTGCAGGTAAGTATGTGGTGCTCCAGACCACTGTTCATTAGCTCTGTTTGCAGGTAAGTGTGTGGTGCTTCAGACCACTGTTCTATAGCTCTTTTTTTAGACCGCTGTTCATTAGCTCTGTTTGCGGGTAAGTGTGTGGTGCTCCAGATCGCTGATCATTAGCTCTATTTGCAGGCAAGTATGTGGTGCTCTCGATCGCTGATCATTAACTCTGGTTGCAGGTAAGTATGTAGTGCTCCAGACCACTGTTCATTAGCTCTGTTTGGAGGTAAGTTTGTGGTTCTCCAGAACGCTTGTCATTAGCTCTGTTTGCAGGTAAGTGTGTGGTTTTCTAGACCACTGTTCATTAGCTCTGTTTGCAGCAGATCGCTGTTCATTAGCTCTGTTTGCAGGTAAGTGTGTGGTGCTCCAGATCGCTGATCAATAGCTCTGTTTGCAGGTAAGTGTGTGGTGCTCCAGATCGATGTTCATTAGCTCTGTTTGCAGATAAGTATGTGGTGCTCCAGACTACTGTTCATTAGCTCTATTTGGAGGTAAGTATGTGGTGTTCCAGATCGCAGACCATTACCTCTGTTTGCAGGTAAGTATGTGGTGCTCTAGATCGCTGATCATTAGCTCTTTGTAGGTTAGTATGTGGTGCTCCAAACCACTGTTCATTAGTTCTGTTTACAGGTAAGTGTGTGGTTCTCCAGACCACTGTTCATTAGCTCTGTTTGCAGGTAAGTGTGTGGTGCTTCAGACCACTGTTCTATACCTCTTTTTTTAGACCGCTGTCCATTAGCTCTGTTTGCGGGTAAGTGTGTGGTGCTTCAGACCACTGTTCATAAGCTCTGTTTGCAGGTAATTATGTGGTGCTTCAAACCACTGTTCTATAGCTCTTTTTTTAGACCGCTGTCCATTAGCTCTGTTTGCGGGTAAGTGTGTGGTGCTTCAGACCACTGTTCATAAGCTCTGTTTGCAGGTAATTATGTGGTGTTCCAGATCGCTGATCATTAGCTCTATTTGCAGGTAAGCATGTGGTGCTCTAGATCGCTGATCATTAGCTCTGTTTGCAGGTAAGTATGTAGTGCTCCAGACCACTGTTCATTAGCTCTTTTTGGAGGTAAGTGTGTTGTTCCCCAGAACGCTGGTCATTACCTCTGTTTGCAGGTAAGTGTGTGGTTTTCTAGACCACAATCCACTGTTCATATGCTCTGTTTGCAGGTCAGTATGTGGTGCTCCAGATCGCTGATCATTAGCTCTGTTTGCAGGTAAGTGTGGGTTATCCAGACCGCTGATCATTAGCTCTGTTTGTGGGTAAGTGTGTGGTGCTCCAGACCACTGTTCATCAGCTTTGTTTGCAGGTAAGTGTGCGGTGCTCCAGTCTACTGTTCATTCGCTCTGTTTGCAGGTAAGTATGTCTTGCTCCAGATTGCTGATCATTAGCTCTGTTTGCAGGTAAGTGTGTGGTTCTCAAGATCGCTGATCATTAGCTCTGTTTGCAGGTAAGTATGTGGTGCTCCAGACCACTGTTAATTAGCTCTGTTTGCGGTTAAGTGTGTGGTGCTCCAGACCACTGTTCATCAGCTCTGTTTGCAGGTAAGTGTGCGGTGCTCCAGTCTACTGTTCATTCGCTCTGTTTGCAGGAAAGTTTGTGTTGCTCCAGACCACTGTTTATTAGCTCTGTTTGCAGGTAAGTGTGTGGTACTCAAGATCGCTGATCATTAGCTCTGTTTGCAGGTAAGTATGTGTTTCTCCAGACCACTGTTAATTAGCTCTGTTTGCAGGTAAGTGTGTGGTGCTTCAGACCACTGTTCATTAGCTCTGTTTGCAGGTAAGTATGTGGTGCTCTAGATTGGTGATCATTAGCTCTGTTTGCAGGTAAGTATGTGGTGCTCCAGACCACTGTTCATTAGCTCTGTTTGCAGGTAAGTATGTGGTGCTCCAGATCGCTATTCATTAGCTCTGTTTGCAGGTATTTATTTGGTGCTCCAGATCGCTGATCATTAGCTCTGTTTGCAGGTAAGTATGTGGTGCTCCAGACCACTGTTCATTAGCTCTGTTTGCAGGTAAGTATGTGGTTCTCCAGACCACTGTTCCTTAGCTCTGTTTGCAGGTAAGTGTGTGGTGCTTCAGACCATTGTTCTATAGCTCTTTTTTTAGACCGCTGTCCATTAGCTCTGTTTGCGGGTAAGTGTGTGGTGCTTCAGACCACTGTTCATAAGCTCTGTTTGCAGGTAATTATGTGGTGTTCCAGATCGCTGATCATTAGCTCTATTTGCAGGTAAGCATGTGGTGCTCTAGATCGCTGATCATTAGCTGTGTTTGCAGGTAAGTATGTAGTGCTCCAGACCACTGTTCATTAGCTTTTTTTGGAGGTAAGTGTGTGGTTCACCAGAACGCTGGTCATTACCTCTGTTTGCAGGTAAGTGTGTGGTTTTCTAGACCACTGTTCATTAGCTCTGTTTGCAGCAGATCGCTGTTCATTAGCTCTGTTTGCAGGTAAGTGTGTGGTTCTCCAAACCACTGTTCATATGCTCTGTTTGCAGGTCAGTATTTGGTGCTCCAGATCGCTGATCATTAGCTCTGTTTGCAGGTAAGTATGTGGTTCTCCAGACCGCTGTTCATTAGCTCTGTTTGCGGGTAAGTGTGTTGTGCTCCAAACAAATGTTCATCAGCTTTGTTTGCAAGTATGTGTGCGGTGCTCCAGTCTACTATTCATTCGCTCTGTTTGCAGGTAAGTATGTGTTGCTCAAGACCACTGTTCATTAGCTCTGTTTGCAGGTAAGTGTGTGGTACTTAAGATCGCTGATCATTAGCTCTGTTTGCAGGTAAGTATGTGGTGCTCCAGACCACTGTTAATTAGCTCTGTTTGCAGGTAAGTGTGTGGTGCTTCAGACCATTGATCAGTAGCTCTGTTTGCAGGTAAGTATGAGGTGCTCCAGATCGCTGTTCATTAGCTCTGTTTGCAGGTAAGTATGTGGTGCTCCAGATCGCTGTTCATTAGCTCTGTTTGCAGGTATATATGTGGTGCTCCAGATTGCTGATCATTAGCTCTGTTTGTAGGTAAGTATGTGGTGCTCCAGACCACTGTTCATTAGCTCTGTTTGCAGGTAAGTATGTGGTGCTCCAGACCACTGTTCATTAGCTCTGTTTGCAGGTAAGTGTGTGGTGCTTCAGACCACTGTTCTATAGCTCTTTTTTTAGACCGCTGTTCATTAGCTCTGTTTGCGGGTAAGTGTGTGGTGCTCCAGATCGCTGATCATTAGCTCTATTTGCAGGTAAGTATGTGGTGCTCTCGATCGCTGATCATTAACTCTGGTTGCAGGTAAGTATGTAGTGCTCCAGACCACTGTTCATTAGCTCTGTTTGGAGGTAAGTTTGTGGTTCTCCAGAACGCTTGTCATTAGCTCTGTTTGCAGGTAAGTGTGTGGTTTTCTAGACCACTGTTCATTAGCTCTGTTTGCAGCAGATCGCTGTTCATTAGCTCTGTTTGCAGGTAAGTGTGTGGTGCTCCAGATCGCTGATCAATAGCTCTGTTTGCAGGTAAGTGTGTGGTGCTCCAGATCGATGTTCATTAGCTCTGTTTGCAGATAAGTATGTGGTGCTCCAGACTACTGTTCTTTAGCTCTATTTGGAGGTAAGTATGTGGTGTTCCAGATCGCAGACCATTACCTCTGTTTGCAGGTAAGTATGTGGTGCTCTAGATCGCTGATCATTAGCTCTTTGTAGGTTAGTATGTGGTGCTCCAAACCACTGTTCATTAGTTCTGTTTACAGGTAAGTGTGTGGTTCTCCAGACCACTGTTCATTAGCTCTGTTTGCAGCAGATCGCTGTTCATTAGCTTTGTTTACAGATAAGTGTGTGGTGCTCCAGATCGCTGATCAATAGCTTTGTTTGCAGATAAGTGTGTGGTGCTCCAGATCACTGTTTATTTGCTCTGTTTGCAGTTAAGTATGTGTTGCTCCAGAAAGCTGATCATAATCTCTGTTTGCAGGGAAGTGTGTGGTGCTGCAGATCGCAGTTCATTAACTCTGTTTGCAGGTAAGTATGTGGTGCTCCAGATCACTGTTCATTAGGTCTGTTTGCAGGTAAGTATGTGGTGCTCCAGATCGCTGATCATTAGCTCTGTTTGCAGGTAAGTGATTGTTTCACCAGACCGCTGGTCATTAGCTCTGTTTGCAGGTAAGTGTGCGGTGCTCCAGTCTACTGTTCATTAGCTCTGTTTGCAGGTAAGTATGTGTTGCTCCAGACCACTGTTCATTAGCTCTGTTTGCAGGTAAGTGTGTGGTGCTCAAGATCGGTGATCACTAGCTCTGTTTGCAGGTAAGTGTGTGGTTCTTCAGACTGCTGTTCATTAGCTCTGTTTGCAGGTAAGTGTGTGTAGCCCCAGACCACTGTTTATTAGCTCTGTTTGCAGGTAAGTATGTGGTGCTCCAGATCGCTGATCATTAGCTCTGTTTGCTGGTAAGTATGTGGTTCTCCAGATCGCTGATCATTAGCTCTGTTTGCAGGTTAGTGTGTTGTTTCAGAAATAAACTTTACGATGTAAGCTCGAGTAGCAAAGTTATGGAAACCAAACGATACGAACTAAACTGGTTTTTTTTATGTTTCAAAACTTTACTAATATCTAAAATTTCACCAGCAGTGTCTGGTGAGAAATAAACCAGAGAATATTTTAACTTCCAGTCCTGACCTATCCAATTTTTTTTTGTTGCACTATGTCATAATAGGTTGACTGTTATTGAATATATGTGTCACTGATGATACACAACATGTGAGTTTTATTCGCGTTAAGTAAACACGTCAGAGTCAAGAGTGGAGCAGGATCTATCTTTTCTGTCGGAGCACCTCATTTCACACTTAAATTTTTTTGTTGAGTTTGTATTGCTCAGTCTTTAGCGATTGATATATAAAAACAAGACAAATACCGGGTCTTGACATACGACGCTGTGTATAACTGATTGAAACTTGAATCTATCAGCCAAAAAAGTGGCAGATACACGGCAGATCTTAAAATTGTTAACACGCTACAACCAAACATTATGAAGCTGCAGACCAAATATAGAATCTTTTCCTTTCATAAAAGCCAGGAATGATTGGCGATATTTTTTTACCCAAGGTCTTTCGGACGGACGGAATGGCGGAACGGCGGACGGAGTGAGCGATTATTAGCCCTGCTTTCGCTGATGGTTACGCAGGTAATAAAGAGATGTGGTACAATTGCCAATGAGACAACAAGCAACAAAGACCATAGAACAATATTTAATGATGTAAACAATTATATGTCACCGCACGACCTTCACCATTGGCTAAACGCATATAGTACTGCAATGAAAGACATCGTTAATGAATTCAAAAGAGAAAACCATACAGACTGGTTTATACAACAACCAGAATGTTTTAGGAGAGTCTGTTAGTAGAAAAAAATATAGAGCGCTGGTCAATTTAGTTTGTTTGAAAGTAGGTTAGGGTTGTTTTGTAGAAAGTTGTCCATGTTTTGGTTATAAGGTGTACTTTCAAGAAAAAAAAACTTAACAATGGTCACTTGGTAAGTATTGTGGTCAACATATCAGTTGAGATATGTTGGCTCAACACGATGGACGAGAGACAAACTGAGAAATGAAAAATCGACAATAATCAAGTAACATTTATGACGCTAAACTTCTGTTTATTGTTTTGGTCAAAATTCCTGCAAACAACTGCTTGTATGTCTTTTATCTGCAAACAACTGCTTGTATGTCTTTTATCTGCAAACAACTGCTTGTATGTCTTTTATCTGCAAACAACTGCTTGTATGTCTTTTATCTGCAAACAACTGCTTGTATGTCTTTTATCTGCAAACAACTGCTTGTATGTCTTTTATCTGCAGATGTTTATGATTTCCTATTTCGATTATAGCTGGTAAAGTCAATCACTTAGAAACAGGAGAATATAAAGTAGATACAAAACACTCTTAATGATGTAAACAATTATAGGTCACCGCATTATAATGTTGTTTTATTTGATTTCTTCAAATAATATCACCGATTTGTTTCCAGCCTGCGGCGCTAGTTGTGAAAACGAGACGTTGGTGTGTTATTTCTTGCGTCAGCGTCGGCTTTGGCGAACATCGGAGTCGGTAGACGCCACCAGAATGAATTGTTTAAGTGTTTAGTTAGGTTACACAGGTGGAACAAAAAAAATAAATTTATAGTATTATCTGACATCTCTTTTTTTCAGCCCAAGGCGTTTCAAGTGAGTATACAAAATGCCCTTACAGTCTCTTGTGTTATTATCATTATTTTCAATTTCAAACCGGATGGTATTTTCTTCAAATCTAAAACAAATCATGTATGATCTAATTTCAATCTATTATATGCGTAATTTATTCACAAGAAAGGAATTTACAAACAAACACAAAATAAACAAAAGAAATAGAAATAAAAAAAATACATAAAATACATAAAATTGCTAGTGCAACGATCTTAATTAAAGTAAACGATATAATTTTTCCAAATCATAAGATTTGAATTTAACTTTTTTGAATTGATTATTATACACTGACTAGAATATTTTGATAGATCTGTATATATAATCATACATATAACTTGCAAATATTTAAATATGATTGTGATGTTCAGTACATTATTGTAGAACAAAGAGCACTAAGAGGTATGTCATACATGTATCAATGTATCTGTAAAAATAAGATAGGAAATAAATTCATTTTATCTAGTTTTAATCTAAGTGAAGCAAACATCGAGAAGATACAAGGGAAAAACCGTAGTTCACATTTAAGCAGACAATATCATCACCAAAACGAAAAACTAGTAAAGACAAACAGCAATTTTTAACCTAAACACCAAACAGAAAAATAGCAACACGAACCCAACAACAACCGAAAGTGAACTCAGGTGCTTCACGGGAGTTAGCAGTTTCTGTTCCACTAGTGACATCCGCCGTGTTACTACTGTTAAACTACTCTGATGAGTCCTCAATCATGATTAGGCATTTAGTTATAATAGAACTGAACCGTTATCCACAAGGCAAATTGAAGACGAACACTTATATTTGAATATGATTTTAATTATCCGCCGTTTGTTTTTGAAGGAATATTACTTAATTACTGTAATGTTTATAACATATTCTTCAGTTAAGACATTAAATAGATATTTTCATAGTGTAGAGAAAGAAGAAGGTTGCAAGAACGTATCTTTAAATGAATACTTGTGGAAAAGATAAATCTTATATAAATTGTAAATACTAGTAACATTTTGTTTGATTTGTTTGCAGTAAAAGTCCCACGTAAGTACTTTCGAGTTTATCCGATGAACACTTTAAATTGAAAAAAAAAACAATTAATTTTCAAGGTCTGTTATTTAAGATTACAGAATCAACGTGTAAATAAGCTTTAATTTCGTATGCTGTGTTTCATATTCCCGATTGTGACATTTTTACTGACAGTGAATTCCCATGGCGGGTGATGCATGCATAACTTCATATAACTCTTGTGGATAGTTGTCTCATTGGCAATCGTATCACATCTTGTTTCTATAATAACTGTCGACGGATCCGGTCTCGCTACTTTTCGAGTTCGTACGATTCCCTCTGTTTCTGTTTGTTACCTTGATTTTTCTCTTCCTTATCGATTTACAAGATGAAAACATCGGTATACTAATTTTGGATCAAGGTTAACAAACTTCCCATGTTTTCTATTTTTTTCTATATAACCTACCACTTCCTGTTACACATTTCATCCTTGTCGTCCAATTCACCATACACACTCGATGAGTTTAAAGAGGAACACAGAAGATAAGTTATGTGGGTTCTTTCGAATGAATTGTTTGATTGGAGGTAAACATTTCGCCCTGTACACTTTAAAAAGATATAATAGAAGCTGTATATTTCGTTTCGTTTTACAAATATTCGAATATGATATCAAACAGATTTTCACATCTTGTACGTCTTATTGTGCAGAACTGGTCTGTAACAGTATTCTATTGGCAGATACAAAGAATGTTTTATGTACCTTTTAATTGTGTGTATAAAGCTATTTGTATTTTAGTACGCAATAGTTTTAATTGTTGTAAAACGTTTTAATGTAATTTCACAATGTCAAATTGGCATAGAAGATGAATAATTCATAGTTCTTGAATATCATTGTTCACTGAGTGACAGATAATTTCAATATAAGGAGAAGGTATGATAATGCGATTTGTTGCCCCTTGAATTATGATAAACATCTTTCAAATGTTCACTAGACATTAGACTGTTAAATATCAGTATTGATATTTGTGAATTGTGTCTCTTATATTTGCACTGAGGTTTCAAACTTCTTCATCCCCAAGGGTGACTGGGGAATAGGAATATGGTCACCATTGGTCTTCCTCCAACCAGCAGTAGAACCCTTGCCAAAGTGGGGCGTCCGTTTGGCTGTGCGGGATGTACAAGTAAACAGCCTTGTCCGTTTAGAATGGGGACATCAAATCCGATGCCTCGTGTAAAGGAGAGTGCCACGCTCATTGCGCATTAAAAACCCTTGCAACAACTATTTGAGGGGTCCGTATGTAGCTTGTTGCAAGGCTAAATTTCTGTCCCTATCGAATATACCCGAATTTTCCTGTGGCAGTCCAAATTTCCACGACCTTCATCCCGAACGGCCTCTATCACATGACCTACATATTTATTGTTAATTTGTTCTCGTCCTGAACATGCATGAAATATTTTTCACTGGACGTTAAGCAACCAAAAATCAAGAATCAATCAATCAAACTTCTTGAATTTAGTGCAAAACTTTAAGTAACCTTGGATTAATCATCAAGCTGGAAATAACTTTGATGAAGGATTCCGACAATACCTAGAATATGTCGTTAATTGACACTTACGACTCCCTTACATTGGACACTTGGTCAGCCCATGACACTTTGCATATTTACTTGTTCGTTATTCGTCTTGATGTGTTAAGGTAGTGCATTGTGGTATAATTATGTAAATATCAGGATATGAATGTCCCGTTGGTATCTTTCGCCACTCTCTTATATGACTAAGCTAATGCCTCAATTTGCATTACACAGGTTTGGATTTATGCAAATTTTACAAATTTTTAAGCATGTAATTAATGTACGGAAAACACAGACGTTATTTTACTCTCATGCGTGTATTATTTATCATTAAATATGAAAAGCCCATTGAAAGATCATGATATTCACTCATATAACAGATATTGCCCGATTTACTACACATGACATTACCATTGGTCTTTGTATAACACTCTCAGTGATGGATTCAGAGTGTGAAGATAATACGACACCCAAGTGATCGCGCACACAATATTTGCGGCTTGAAACCATTTAAATGGCAACTCGATGAGCTGGGCTGTACATAAAAGCAATTTCAACATTAACCTTACCTCGGACCCTGGATTAGTCCCGGACATTTTGTACATTTACTTGTTCATTATTCTGCTTGATGTGATAAGGTACTGCATATAAAAAAAAGAAGATGTGTTATGATTGCAAATGAGACAACTGTCCACAAGAGACCAAATGACACAGAACTTAACAACTATAGGTCACTGTACAGCCTTCAACAATGAGTAAAACCCATATCGCATAGTCAGCTTTAAAAGGCACCGAAATGACAAATGTAAAACAATTCAAACGAGAAAACTAACAGCCTGATTTATGTACAAGACAATGAACGAAGAACAAATATGATATACAGCATCAAATGAAAACCACTGTTACAGGTTCCTTACTTGGGACAGGCACATACAGATTGTGGCGGGTTTAAACATGTTTGCAGGCGCCCCATCCCTCCCCTAACCTGGGACCATGGTGTAACAGTACAACATCAGAAAAAAACTATAAAAATCAGTTGAAAAGGGCTTAACTCATCGGATCGATACAAAGCAGAAATACATCAAACAAAAACACAGAGTGGACGTGGCAGGGTACTTATACATTCCCACAACAAACAGACACTAAGTACAGATCTGGGAGTACTCGCAGTTACTGACCTTTAGTTCAAAGCCAATGACAATTAATAAAAAAAATCATGCATCTAAGACTTAAATATCAATCAGTACACATCCAACATCCAATGAATTTAGTGTACAGACGTCATTAATAGTCAGAGAAAAACATGACATTGTGCAATGCTAAGATTCAGGTATCGATTGATTGTACAGCCATGAATGTGCATATGTATATAAAAATAATATTTAGTTTGATTTTAATGATGATGTTTGAATATCAGGATATGACTACCCTAATGTCCTAATTTGCGTCAGGTTAGACGTTTTAACTCCTTTTTGTCTGCTTGTAGCACTTTTTTATAATGTTTTTTGCCATAAAAATATTTCAATTTTCATAACAGCTATAGGTTGTAACGTCCCAAAGGATTGTCAAATCAAAAATCCGTATACTGATTTGCCCTGCAATGGATGTGAACCAAAGGAGGATGATGGCCTATGCTGTAGAGGATGCAAAATCCCACGCAATCAACATTATGCATAAATAAAGAGATTTATAGCTATATATCCATTGTTATGATACTACATATCTTTATCGGCTTATGAGCATTGCCGTTGCGAGCTATTGGTATCACATTGTAGAAATATGTCACCTGTTTTAGCCTGATTTCTGAAACCACTAAGATCTAAAACGGTTGGAGAGAATAAAATACACAATATTCTTGCTAAAAAATTCTCCATTTCGTTTTTGATCGGTTAGGAACAATGACCGCCATAACCTTATCATGTTTTTATTATCTTCATCACCTTCACTGCAGAATTTACAATGTAAAATATTTTCAAATGTTTACGAGATGAACATATTATGACTCGTTTTAAACTGATTTGATTACATTGTATAAGATGGCATGCATCATTATGCTTGTCCGGAATATGCATGTGTAATTTGCCATTTGATATAAAATAAAAACGGGTGGGTACTTTTTCTATAAGAAAGTATACACAGACGTGCCGCTAAAATGGGTCATTTTTTGATACGTTAATATAGCAATGGGTTGCAATGTCACCATGGTAAAATGTCAATTGGTCAGTAATTTTCATCATTTCGAAAAATTGAAAATGTGACAACTGAGAAATTTATGATTGGCTTTTGATTTTGGCATGAAATATATTTACGGGTCGGGATTTTCATAAGACTTCAATACTAGTATATGAATGGGGTTGTTTTTGAAATGTCAGCGACATGTCTTTTCCAAAATCCGGTGTTGAGATCCCCTGTGTTAAAAAGGTAAATAGATGGACGTGTACGTAATAAGGACGATTTCTTGACTTGTACTCTTGTAAAACATTTCAAGCCGTTTTTAAATATATATTAACCTTTATCATTTGACCATTATAATAAAAAAGATTCGAACAATACAATTTCGCACGAAGCAGGCAGGGAAGAGCACACAAAGGGAGCAATCAAAAACGTTGAAAACATCCCGTACCATGGCCAAAAGGAAAACGACGAAAAGACAAAATAACAGTTAAAAAACACTACACAGACAACTAACGATAACAAATTTATTTCAGAAATGTGTTATCTAGTGCAAATTTTTCTATATACATTGTAAAGGGATATTTAAACTCATGAGTCGAAAAAACAAACTGACATGCCATGGCAAAAACTCAGCAACAAGAACCCTTATAAAAAACGGTGATTATCTCAGGTGCTTCGGAAGGGTATGCAAATCCTGCTTCATATGTGGCACCCGTCGTGTTGCTCATTTAAATACACATTTGGTTATAGTTCTAATTCGGTTGTTCCCATTCAAGGAAAAGAGGACGGGATTGTCGTTATGACAATTGGAACATATCCGTAGTCATCAGTGAACCAGACATTCCTTATCGGTCAACCAACTAGTGATGGTGTCCGAAAATGTTTGAATGGATGATTTCAACTTCACCACTTGGAACTATTGCTTTAATAGCTTCCTTGTAAGCCGCAATCCTCCTCCATCAATGAACTCACGATAGGAAATGCAAGTTTTTGAATAGCATATCGTAAAGTTTTGTTCTCAACCGTCTCTCATTGTCAACTTCTAGGTGCAAGTCGAAATACCATGTAGACTTAACTGTATCTGTTGTATCCATTATTTCAAGTTCAATGGGATCGATGCATTTAACCTAATCACCAAACTTTGAATTATTCAGTGACAGGACATCATCTTTATAGTGGGACGTGAAGTTAAAGGGTAATGCTAGCTTCTTTTCTTTCTTTCTGAAGAAGCTCCTGTATGAAGTCAACCTCATATGAATAAATGAACAAATCTTTAATTACATTTCTAACAAAGATGTTGATTCAGATTTGTAAAAAGGAGATATAAAAAGTAATTTCAGAGGAAAATACCGAACCGAAATGACTCAAATGAGAGGTCACTTTAGTTAATCGATATTCAAAACTTGAAATTCAATTTTCACTGAACTTAAAACGGAACACTAACTGATATTCAGGTGTAATTGATAAGTTAACATTTGCGATAACGGACGAAAGTGTAAACAACTATATGCCACTGTACGGCCTTCAACAATGAGCTTAACCCATACCGTATAGTAACTTCTGGAAGCCTAGATATGATCAAATGTAAAACAATGCAACAGAGAAGCCCAATAGCCTGAGTAATAATTAAAACAACAAACGGAATAATATGACAGATATCAACCACTGAATAACAGGCTCCTATATCTTTCGGCACGCACAAAAAATGTGCCTGAGTTAACAATGTTTGTGAGCGCTTATCCTCTCCAATTCTAGGACAGTAATGTAACAGCATAATATAAGATTAAACTGTAAAGATAAGTTCAAAAGGATTGAACGAAGGACAGAAATCTAACAACAACAAAACTAGCCATAAGTTATCGATCTAAAGTATTCGCAGCTACCTAAAGCTATTTCAAAGCCTATTTCTTCTAATAAGCTAAAATGTTTCAAGACTAGAATATTAATTCCACACTGTCTTAGTCACAGAGTTCTTGATTATTTAAAGTCAGCATATTACCAAGAGTACGATAGGTGTCATTTATATTTATTATTTAATTGAATTTAGACGGCTCTTTACTAATTTTGGCGATACACTGTGATTCAACAACATACAGGAACAAGTCTGATATCTTTTGAACTACCTTTTGCATTACAGAAGAAGTAATTTTATGAGTTGCAGCAAAGGAGATTTATTTGATCAAAGGACCATTTTATTGAAATAAAACAAAAATCTTTTTGATAAGACATTGTGGAAGTATAGTGTAGAAAGCCGAAAAGCCATCAATGTCAACCAAATTGAAAGGACCTTCAAAAGTAGAAGATTTTTCTGAACATATTCAAAGAGTGTTTACACTCCAAAAATAATGAATTCTATTATTTACATAATGCTTTATTGCCAATTAAGATATATGTTTTTAAACTACAAATAGTCAAGAAACTATATAAAAATTATAACAGAAATATCAGTTGTAGAAAATGTTCTAGAAGCCTAGAAGATATGTGACTTTTTGCAATGTAGTTTAAGTAGTCAATACATGGTAGCAACCATCATAGAAGTGTCCTTCATCCTAAATAAATCTGTCTCAGGTTAACAGAAGAACGTGTGAAACAACCGGTAATGGTAAATAATATCGTTCAATAATATACCATTGTTTATTGCAATTCCAGATAGCATCGTCCAGTACCATACCATTGTTCATTGCGATTCTAGATAACATCATCCAATGCCATACCATTGTTCATTGCAATTCCAAATTACATTGTCCAGTAATATACAATTGTTCATTGCAATTCTAGATTACATCGTCCAGTACCATACCACTGCGCATTGTAATTGCATATATCATAGTCTAGTACTATACCATTGTCTATTGCAATTGCAGATAACATTGTTCAAGATCATACATCCTTCGTTGAATTCCAGACAAAATCGTTCAGTACCATACCACTATTCATTGCAATTGTAGATAATATCGTTCAGTATCATTATATTCCATTGTTCATTGCAATTGCAGATAACATCGTCCAGTACCAGGCATGGGGTAATGCAAATTTGTAATTGTAATGCATGGTAATGCATTACATTTTTCCAAGTAATTGCATGTAATGTGTAATGCAGCAATTTTTGCATTACATGTAATTGTAATTTAATGCATTACTTTAGCAAAAAGTTGTGTAATTTCATGCATTACATTGCATTACATGGCATTACTTTTTTCACATACTATATATCTTTAACAGATTGTCGGAGATTAAATTAAAGCAGAATTTAAGATTTTCGATTAACTAAGAACATAATCATTTAAATATTGATTTTCTATTTTACTTATTTTTCACACTTTACATAAATCACTAGAGGGAATTCGGTGATTAAGCCTTGCCCCAGGTAGAACCTGAAAAGAAAAAAAATAAAGTGATATAAATACTAGAATGACCAAATTACAATTCTAAATGAATAACACAACACTGTGTATCAGATAGAGTTTTTTTTTAATTATTACATTTTACTTTATACATTTACCTGCATAAAAAGATTGATATTTGAAAAGCATTACTGTAAAAGTGTTCCATTGTTGTCAAAAGATCACATGATTAAATAACAGATAATTTAACATTGTCGTAAAACACTAATTTGTTTGTTTTACAATCAATCTTTTCACCATTTTGACACTTGGTCATAAATTAAGCTCTATGTTTATTATATAATCAGGAAAGAAATTCTCAGTAAATATTTTGATAGAAATTAAAAAAAAATAATGCATATTTATAAAAGTAAAGTTAACATTAAGTTAAAATAAGTATTAAACTTCATCTCTGTAATTCCTTTTTTGAGAAAACACAGAGATGTTTACCTTTAAACATTAAAACCAAAGATAGAAGAGCAATCTACTTTGATAGTTTTTTGTCGAGCCTGCGACTTTTGTCGCAGACAGCTCGACATAGGGATAGTGATCCGGCGGCAGCGGCGGCGGCGTTAACTAACTTCTTAAAAGCTTTATATTTTAGAAGGTGGAAGACCTGGATACTTCATACTTTGTATATAGATGCCTTATGTTATGAAGTTTCCATCTGTCACATGTCCATTGTCCTTGACCTCATTTTCATGGTTCAGTGACTACTTGAATAAAAAAGATTTTTTGTAATGTTAATTTCTCTCTTATTATGAGTAATAGGATAACTATATTTGGTATGTGCGTACCTTGCAAGGTCCTCATGCCCGTCAGATAGTTTTCACTTGACCTCGACCTCGTTTCATGGATCAGTGAACAAGGTTAAGTTTTGGTGGCCAAGTCCATATCTCGGATACTAGAAGCAATCGGTCTAGCATATTCGATGTATGGAAAGACTGTAAGGTGTACATGTCCAACTGGCAGGTGTCACCTTACCTTGACCTCATTTTCATGGTTAAGTGGTTATAGTTAAGTTTTTGTGTTTTGGACTGTTTTTCTTATACTGTATGCAATAGGTCTACTTTATTTGGTGTATGGAATGATTGTAAGGTGTACATGTCTAGCTGGCAGGTGTCTTGTTACCTTGACCTCATTTTCATGGTTCAGTGGTCAAAGTTAAGTTTTTGAGTTTTGGTCTTTTTTTTCTAATACTATATGCAATAGGTCATCTATATTTGGTGTAAGGAAATATTTTCTGATGTACATGTCAGTCTTGCAGGTTTTATTTGACCTTGACCTCATTTTCACGGTTCATTGCTCAGTGTTAAGTTTTTGTGTTTTGATCTGTTTTTCTAATACTATAAGCAATAGGTCAACTTTATTTGTTGTATGGAAGGATTACAAGCTGTACATGTCTGCCTGGCATGGTTCATCTGACCTTGACCTCATTTTCATGGTTCATTGGTCAATGTTTAGTTTTCTTGGTTAAGTCTGTATCTTAGAAACTATAAACAATAGGTTAACTATATTTAGTGTATTGAATGATTGTAAGGTGTACATGTATTTCTTGTTTGGTTTATATGACCTTGACCTCATTTTCGTGGATCATGTTAAGTGTATGTGATAGTTGTAGTAAAGCTTTATATTTAAGACTATCAACATAATATCAATGATTAGTAAAGAAGGCGAGACATTTCAGCGCGTGCACTCTTGTGTGAAACAGTCGGGTAGTCAGAAATATTATTCATCATGAAACCTTCGAAACCCTTATGATGTTGAAATGTAATAGTCGTATTGAATAGACTTTTTACATATATACTTAAATTCAATACATGGAACAGTTACTGCATATGCTAGAATCTTTTGTGACTTCATGTTGTTTTCAAAATGTTTGATTTTTCTTTTCACTTGATAATAAAATTTACAAATGTAATGTGTAATTCAATGCAATACTTTGCAAAAGTAATTGTAATATAATGCATTACTTTGATAAATGCATGTAATTGTAATTGTAATTAAATGCATGGTTTTGTCAAAGTATTTGTAATATAATGCATTACATTGCAATGTAATTCGCCCCACGCCTGTCCAGTACTATACCATTGTTCATTGCAATTCCAGATAATATCGTTCAATACTATACCATCGTACATTACGATTCCTCATAACATTGTCCAGTACCATACCATTGTTCCTTGCAATTCCAGATAACATCGTCCAGTACCACACCACTGTTCATTACAATTCAAGATAACATTGTCCAGTACCATACCACTGTTCATTGCAATTCCAAATAACATCGTCTAGTACCATACCACTGTTCCTTGCAACTGCAGGTAACATCGTCCAGTACTTTACCATTGTGTCGTCCAGTGTCATACCAGTGTTCATCGCAACTGCAGATAACATCGTCCAGTACCATTCCATTGTTCGTTGCAATTCCAATAAAACATCGTCCAGTTCAATACCATTGTGTATTGCAATTCCAGTTTAAAAAAATTATCAGTGATACTTGTTTGGTATATCAGAAGCATGTTTCGTCTGTTTAATCCATCAGCGGTGTTCAATTCAAAGCAGTTAAAAGGCCGTGTTTATGAGTATATATTCATTTATAAATATCCGTTCCTTGATATTTTTTACCATCTAGTATATTGTCAAGTAAAAAAATAATGTTATAATCGAATGTCACATCAAGACCTTACGCTAACTTATGGCATTTTTTCCATTTGATTGTTACTAATTGTGGCTTCAAAGACGACAAAGCAAAAGGGGAATTATCGTCGGGATTTTGACTAAAACAACAACTTCAAATTTGCTCAAAGTATCAAAGTGCATACAATTAAGAAATATAAACGACAATGTTTTTCTTTGTAATGACGTCATTATATGTGCAAACTTAACATAACTTAAGGGAAATGTTTATGTAATGCAGATGTTTTATCCGTCCCAAATATTAAAATAAACCACGCCCACTGACCATCAATTCAAAAATAAAGCCCACCGACCTTGTATAACATATACACTGTTTTCATGTGTTCGCTTTTAATCAATGACATTCCTAAAATTTTATAGAAGGAAAGATGAATTAATACCTGTCAAGTTATTCTGGTAATTGAAGCTGCAACTTTAAAGTCAAGGAAAATATGATGGTACTAGAGATCTTTGAGTAAATAATTTTAAAGGATATGCATATGTTTATATCAAAACCTTTAAATTAGCAATTAACTAAAGAATGTTTTTATGCACCACCTAACATACGGCTAAATCATATACCACTTTATGCACCCACCTAACATACGACTAAAACATATACCACTTTATGCACCCACCTAACATACGACTAAAACATATACCACTTTATGCACCCACCTAACATACGACTAAATCATATACCACTTTATGCACCCACCTAACATACGACTATATCATATACTATTGTATGCACCACCTAACATACGAATTCGAATGCATATTATATGTACATTTTTTTTTTTGGTCCAGACGTCAAATATTCGTACGGTGCATTTTTCATCAAATCACGATGAAAGGTTAACGACGGACAATTTCTTTTTTTACAAGATGTCAGAATTTGTTGCATGTTCTGCCTTCTGAATAATAAAACTATGTATGGAATTATGAAAAACTTCCAAAACAGAGGTTAATAGTCACCTATCAAACGCACTTTGAAATATTTATGGAGTTTCTTTTAATAAATAGCGTATTTGTTTTAAGAAATTCCAGGAAAAATGATACAAATTAGTGAAAACCAAAATATTTGTCCGCGATTCAATTGTTAATCACCAAAAAACCATATAACATATTTAATTTAGTGCTAAGGACGTTTTTTACATCATTAAAATACTGCAATCACGCATTTTCTAATTAGACAGTCACTCATAACAACTCATACGGTTGCCCAAAATACCACCATCTGCAAAAAGATAAGTTTTTGATGTTCTACGCTAAGACAAATGTAGGTAGTCAATGTAAAGTTGAAGAAACGCAAATCTTATAAATATAAAAATGTTCAAAGGATATAATATAAACAGAATTCATGCTTTGAGAGAGAATTTATGGAGCGAAACTGCATTATGTATTTTGATTGTCAGCATGAGAAAAACTGTTCCGTTTTTTCTTTTTATTTTGTTTGTAATTTCATTGTTAACATTAAAAGAAATAACGGACTTTATATATAGATAACAGTAGACAATTACAAACATTGTGACACCATTTATACAACCAAATTTATTGTTGATATATATAAACTGAAAGCTTAACATGACAACATGTAAATCATTGCAGAATTTATTTTTTTCAAATGAATTATATGTTTGTTAGTCATCTACTTCAAACAACCCATACTTTAATAAGGAGATGTGGTATGATTGCCAATGAGAAAACTATTCACCAGAGTTCAAATAAAGTGGCTGTTAGCAGTTATAAGTCACTTTTATAATTTTTGAATTTAGTCCAAACTGAAAATTCTAGATTTTTTTACCTATTAATTCGGATCAATATATAACTGACATGGACGGGCTGATTCAGACAAAGTCAAGACCAGTCAAGACTAAATTTACAGGTCAAAACTGGTTGAGACTGAGTCAATACTGGTCGAGACTGGTCGAGCATTTGCGAGACAATATTCAGACTATACCAAGATTATCAAGCACTCCATCAGACTTATAAGGTATAGTCTAGACCAAAGTCAAGTACAGTTAAGTACTGTCTGAATTTGTCGAGTCTTGTCAAATAAAATCTGTGCTTGACCTTACTGGTTGAGCACAACATATGGCCTTTTCAGACTCTGATTAGTTTGTTGTGTATCATTTTGGTGAATACATTTTGTACATGTATCCTGACAAAGTGATTAAATCAAAGATCTGATAATGCAGAATAAGATGAAAAATGAAATAGCATGATCATAACAGTAAGGCATGTAGGTGAAAGGGATGTAAGAAAACTTTCAACAACACATATATCTTGTTTATATAGTTCTAAAACAGGCATAGAAAAAAAACAACTAAAAAACTAGGAATAAACATGGGATAACACTATGAGGGTCTTCATGGGCAGGTATATCTTGCTTGATTTATATGTACTGGTATATGACCATACATATGTTCATATTTTCCCCTTGCAGTGTGAAACACTGAGATTTACTCCAAAACTTGGTGTTCATGATGTAATCTGATTGGGGAAAGTTATAATTTTCGGTACTTTGTTTTTCTAAATAATATCTAGCAATGGTGATATAATTCAAACCATTTTAATTTGTATAATCGAAAACATATTAATGATTCAGGAGAAAGAGATTTACGTGATGAAATCTAAAAGATAAATAGTGTGAATTTAGAACGCGATTCTAAACGGGATTTTAATCTCAATTATTGATTTTACGTTAAAAATCTAAGTGTTTTGTAAATCTTAATATAAAATTCAAATTTCCTCAAGTCATGAAGAAATAAATAATTATTTTACCGTATAATATAAATGGACATTCAATAACAGGTGCCCCAATTTCGAGTTACGTGATTTTACATCGACTTTTTTCTCATTTTGACGTTTACCGCCATAAGCTTGGAAATGTCATGGCGGGTCACATATGTCAAAACTGTCAGACGACTTCTTATAGGAGTTATTACCCTTTAAGCCAAATTTACATATTTTTTTTCATTTTTGCCTCTTATCTTCAAAACTATAATAGATAGAGGGAAACTTTAAATCTCAAAAATGATTAGCAAGACAAGATCTACAAACAAGTTTCATGGTCGAAATCGTCAGTCGACTCCTTATAAGAGTTATTGTCCTTTGATGATGATTTTTATAATTGTTTCGCCTTTTTGCCTTATATCTTAAAAAAATATAATAGAAAGATAGAAACTTAAATAAGCAAAAATGATCAGCAAGACAAGATCTACAATTAAGACTATATAAAGGAAATCGCCCAACATATCTTTATTGGAGTGAATTCCCTTTAATGAAGATTTTACCGTTTGTTTTGCGTGTTGCCTTATATGATAAAAATTAGAATTGATAAATAGACACTTATAATCACAAAAATGATCAGCAAGGCAAGATCTACTAAAAAGTCAAATTTTGCCATTATAGTTAGTAGACTGTCACTCTTTATAAGAGTGATTGCCCTTAAATGAGGATTTTTTTACTCTCTTTTGTGTTTTGAACAAAAACGAAAGAAGATAGAGAGAAACTAAACAGACTAAATGATTAGCAATAAAAGATCAACAAAACAGAGATCTTTGTAATGAATTATATTCTCGTCTATAATGTTGGAGAGTGTCCTTTTTTAATATGCACAAAGGCCAAGTAGAGCGACAAAGGCTCTTTAGAGCCTCTAGTTAGATATGCTAAAACATTTTCTCCTGATATTGACAACAATCGTTGTGTTATCCAAACAATGACAAGCAAAAAGGTCCCTATTTGCTGATGGTAATACAGCCCTTGGATGGTGTAAACTTCCCAAAATATGGTGCAATGGTAGAAGGTGTATGGTGCTATGGTGTATGGTGTAAGGGGAATGGTGTAATGGTGTAACGTGCGATCGGGAATGGTGTGAATGAATGGTGTACGACATTTAAAACTATGCAAAATATTGATAAGAACTGATTTTTAATTTTATACAGTATTGTGATCAAAATTCGTTTTTAAAAAAAAATAAATACTTTTGTAGTCGCACGCTTTCTTTAAAATTATATTGCATTATGGTGTAATGTGTTAGGTGTATGGTGTAATAGCACAGGGTGTATGGTGTAATGGTGTATGGTGAATGGTGTAATGGTGTATGGTGTTAGTGGGAAGTTTACACCATCCCAGGACTGTATTTAGAGCAACTGAAAAAATTCTTTAAGAGGCTGATCCTTGACCAATATCATATTAATTCCAGTTTGTAATAATTCAAAAAATTCAAAATTTGAACATCATGTTAAGATTTTATGAATGAATTTTCAACTTACCACCTGATACTCTACATATAGGATTTACCTCCCTTTGACTGTTCAGTCTCTCAAAAAATTAAAACGTCTCGATGACTCTCATCTTAATCATATAATCATAGTCACCAAGACGCAAACGTCACCCTACCAAATCAGTTTTATTTTGTGGTCATTATACTAAATAACCATAGAAAAATATACTAAATAGGGAGGTAGGGCAGGCAATTACTCAGGTGGTAAGTAGAAAATTCATTAATAAAATCTGAACTTGATGTTCAAATTTTGAATTTCATTTCATTCATTTTCTACTTACCACCTGATACTTTACATATAGGATTAGATTACAAAGCCTTACCTTCCATTGGAGGTCGGGTAATTTTTCTATGGCTCTGCATATCTTTTCTTCTCTCTCCTTATCTCAGTAGATGTTCAATTTTCTATTTTACAAATGTACATATTTACAATGTTTTCACTGCATCCAAGCAGAAACAATAAATTTTAAATTCTCTTTTTACTAAAAACTTTCACATCCACATTTCTAAAGTAAATTTAGTAAAAGTTTTATCCGTCGACCAATCTGCCGATTCTAGAATACTTTTCATGCTTGCTCCATTAAATAGAGCCCATGATGGTCCAATCGCTCTAGTGGAATGTGCATTCACTGTAAAATCATCTTCTCCATAGGCCATTTTTAAAGTATTCACAATGGTCTGTAAGAAAAAGGTTTAAAAGGTTTCACTAGTGAAAAAAACAGTTTGCCTTCTTCTTTTCTAACTTTCTCAGTTCTCTTTAAATAGATGGCAATTGCTCTCTTTTGATCCAATTTCTTATTGTCTTTAAAACATGGTACACAAATATTTGAACCATAATGATTCTGTCTGTCCTGTTTAGACAACCCAGGTCTTAAAAACGTAATACCTCTACTTTGAACATTGACAAAACCCTCTCCAATCCTTAATGCTTGAAGGTCCGAGTATCTCCTGAACGTTGTGATTGCTGCAAGAAAAACAACTTTATAAGCTACAAATTTAATCTCAGCTTCACGTAAAGGTTCAAAAGGTGATTTTTGTAACATGTCTAGAATTTTATGTAAATCCCATTCAGTTACTAATTTCACTTTTGGTGGTCTTGAATTGAATACCCCTTTTAACAATCTAATAATATAGAGATGTTGACCGATCTGTTTATTGTTAATAGGTGATAAAAGTGATGAAAGCATTGACCTATATCCCGCAATAGTGCAATATTGCAAACCTGATGTATTACAAAGATGTAAGAAAATCTGCACAATCTGCTAGATTTGATGTATAGGGATCTTTTTTCCTCTCACTACACCAGCAATTAAACTTTTTGAATTTGCTTGCGTAATCTTTTTTTGTACCAGATCTCCAGGATGCCCTGGGTAGCTTTCTAGTGTCTCGTTAAAAGCCTTTATTTATGAAATTTCGGTTGATAGCAGCCATGCTGTTAATTTGAACACTTCTGGGTTTGGATGATGAATTTGTGTTTTTGGTTGATGTAGAAATTTTTTGAGTATAGGAATGTTTATTGGTTTTGCTATTGACTTTTGTAGAAGTTCTGTGTACCAATGTCTTCTTGGCCACAGTGGAGCAATTAGTATTATCCGACATTTGTACTGACTCATGTGTTCCAGAACGTTTGGTATTAGGCAAATTGGTGGAAACGCATATGCCCACATGTTCTCCCACGAAATTGTCAATGCATCTACTGCTAGGGCCCTGTAATGCGGAATCCAAACACAAAACACTGGTTCTTTGTGATTGTCTCCCGATGGAAAACAAATCGATCTTTGGATTCCCCCATATTGAAAAAATTGTTTGAACAACTTGATCGTGCAGTGTCCATTCTGTTGGGAATACTTTTTGCGTGACAACTGATATGACAATATATTGTTTCGACCTGCTATGTGAGCTGCCCTTAGAACTATTTTGTTTTTGATTGCCATTTGCCACAAGTCCCAAGTCTTGTAGCATAGATCTATTGATCTGGTGCCCCCTTGTTTGTTCACATATTGAACTACTGTCATATTGTCGCTTTTGATCAGAATATTTTGCCCATGTAACTGAGGTAGAACATGTTGTACTGTGCGATGTACTGCCTCTAATCAGAATATTGATGTGTAACGATTATTGGGTTTCTGTCCATTTGCCCTGAAAAATCTGACCCTTCATGTGACCCCCAAAACCTGTTTTCGAAGCATCTGTGGTAATATTGTTATATTGGCTGACCACTGGTGAAGTGATCTGCCCTTGGCTGTGTTGGCTCTGTCTAACCACCAT
Source organism: Mytilus californianus (assembly GCF_021869535.1). Taxonomy (NCBI): domain Eukaryota; kingdom Metazoa; phylum Mollusca; class Bivalvia; order Mytilida; family Mytilidae; genus Mytilus; species Mytilus californianus. The sequence goes on along the minus strand of NW_026262679.1, from coordinate 19,430,844 downwards.
ATCAAATGACTTTTTAGGTGTAGTGTAAAATGGTATTTGTCAAAGTAAGTCTCTTGACGAGGGTTTCCAGTAATGTAGTAAATGTAACTGGAAAGGCCTCATAAAGAGTCGACCATTTAGGATCATTTCTATTCATGATGTTATTAAACCCAATAGAACCAAATAATCCTTTGCTGTGTTGTGCTCAGTCATTAAATTTTGTATTGACATTTCTAATTTGGTCAGTCTCTCTGGAGTTGGTGACACAATTTCCTTTTTGAAATTGAAAAGTGCTCCTATGTATGTTATCGACTGAGCTTGGATCAATGATAATTTTTCTAGATTGGCAATGAACCCCAACTTTGTTAAAAGATTGAGTGTTTTCTTTCGATCTAATACAAGACTGTATTTCTGCATATTTACTAGTAACCAGTCGTCTAGATATGTCGCTAGCCTTACATTCTGAATTCTTAAATGAGCGGCTATTACTGTAACAATCATTGTAAACACCCTTGGAGCTTGAGATGTGCCGAAACATAGTGCTACAAACTGATACATTTTGCCCTGTATACAGAAGCGTAGGTATTTTCGATGTGATTTGTGAATGGGTACATGTAAATATGCATCCTTCAGATCGAGAGACAAAGCCCAATCTTGAGGTTTTACTAAATTTAGGACTTTTGTCAAAGTGTCAATTTTGAGGTGCTGCTTCACTAGATACTGATTGAGAGGTTTCAGGTTGATTACTGGTCTCAGGTCCCCCGTTTTCTTGGGAACTAGAAAAAGCGTACTGTAAAAACCCCTGACCTATTTCGGACTGAGGTACTGTCTCTATTGCACCCTTTTCTAACAATGCGTCTATTGATAAAATAATAGGAAGACTCTGTGGACTGACTTGTGTCAGCTTTATACCTGTCCAATGAGGTTCTGTCTGAAATTCCAATTTGAGACCTTTCTTTCAAAATTTTTAAAATCCATTTGTCGTCTGTTATTTTTTCCCATTCTTTTATAAAAAAAAACCTCAACCGTCCCCCCACCGGTATCTGGGGAGGCAGCGCTAAAACCTTGGCGTCAGGAACAATACTTATTTTTGGCGTTTGAAGAAAATTACCCAAGGTTTATTTGTTGAGTTCTGTTTTGCTGTAGCTCCTGACTTGAAATCACTTGCTGGTTTCTTTGGTATTTTGAACCCATTGTCTAATTTCCCTTTCTTGGAACCATTGTCATTTGTTTCATTAGTACTGGTTTCTTTCCTCTTAATAGGAAGAGAGCTAGGTAACCTTTTTAAATTCGGTAAACACTCAGCAAGTTGTTTGTTTCTCTCTGTCTTTTCCTTAAAAGAGGGACGAAAGATAGCAGAGGAACAGTCAAACTCATAGATCGAAAACAAACTGACAACGCCATGGCCAAAAATATAAAGACAAACAGACAAATAATAGTACAGATGACACAACATAGAAAACTAAAGACTAAGCAACACAAACCCCACCAAAAACTGGGGGTGATCTCAGGTGCTCCGGAAGGGTAAGCAGATCCTGCTCTACATGTGGCACCCGTCGTGTTGCTTATGTTATTACAAATCCGGTTAATAGTCTAATTCGGTAGGTCACATTCGTGAAAAAAGGAAGGGTACTGTAGTTACGACATAAGGAACATATCCGATATCATCTGTGAAACGGTTATTCCATAACAGTCAACCAACTCGTGATGGCGTACGTAAAATTTACGAAGGGATGATTTCAACTTCACCATTTGGAACTCTTGGTTTAATAGCTTCCTTGTGAGCAGCAATCCTCTATCAAGGAAATCATGATAGGAAATACAAGCCTGGGAATATCGTATCATTTAGGAGATATATACTCCGTATGCAGGCGCTGCTAGAATGTTGCTACAAAGAAATGGAAAGTTCACAATAAGGAAGCTGAAATCATCTCTTTCTTGTCAAATTGAGAACCAAATATTCCCTCAGAAGTTAAAGGTAAAGACATCATAGTATTAGCATAATCTTTCAAATCACTAAGTCCTGTGTCATACATTGTTGCTCCTTACCATATGGTGAAAAGCACCAGTTCTAGACATTTGATCGAATGTCTTTGTTGATAATGCAAATATGTCTCTCACATTTTGCACAGCACCATCTAAATTTGGTGTTTCAAACTGTAAATTGTCCAACAAAATACCAAGTGCCTGTTGTAAATAGCAAGACGTTATCAAACCCATTCTTGCAGCTAATTGTCCCTGATATGCAATTTTCTCTAAAGTCTTTAACTCTTTACTGAATAAACAAGGAACTCTACCGAAAGCCGCTTTAGGTCCAAATCTCTTGACCAACAAACTCTCAATGGTATTGTCAAAAGTAGGCACATTGAAATAATTTTAACAACTAGGGTCTACAGGGAAACTTTGTCTGTAACTGTCTCGAAAACAAGTTACCTTCTGAGGAGTATCTGACCTCCATGCCCCCTTCAAAATATCAATTTGATTTTGTTCTAATATGATACCAGTCTTATCTTTGAGCGATATGCATAAGCATCTTCTCCAAATTTTTCTCCTAGAACATTACGTCTTGAGTTCTGATTTGAGTCTGTTGTACAAAGTATCTAAATTCCCGTGATTTGGCTGCTCATCAGTAGATATCAGGGGTAATATTGGTCTGCGAGCTGCACTACATGCCTCGTCTGTGACCGTTACAGATTCTGACCTAGCAACCCCTGCTTCGGATTCTGTACGTCTTTCAACTGCCAAAATGTTCACTAATTGACTCAACTTGTCATTCAAAGATGAATACTGTTGCGACCTTCAAAATCATAAAAATCGTTTTTTTTTCTTTGATGACCTTTTCTTACTGCTACGGTTTTGTTTCTTTTCGTCCGCCATGTTGGAAGCTTCTGACATAACTGAAGCGTTTTCTTCCTCTGCTACAATATCAGAGCCTTCACTTCTCATTCTTCCAAGTTATCAATCAAAAACTTGAAACAACAGAAGTTGTTCAAGAACGTCTGAACTCTTTCGCGCAGAAAATAAAACTGATTTGGTAGGGTGACGCATGCGTCTTGGTGACTATGATTATATGATTAAGAAGAGAGTCATCGAGACGTTTTAATTTTTTGCGAGTCTGAACTGTCAAAGGGAGATAAATCCTATGTAAAGTATCAGGTGGTAAGTAGAAAATGAACGAAATGAAATCCCCTGCCCTATAAACGATAGATTAATTTTATTTTTGACACATAAATATTGATAAATCAATAAAAGTGTTTGCTTTAAGCGCAATTATACCATTTTCAGGATTTTTAAAGAATTTTGCTTTTAGCGCAATTTTACCATTTTTGACGATTTTTAAAGAATTGCAGTTTTCTGTAAATATTGCAAAACTAAAATTTTAATTTGCATTTGATTTGGAATTGTGGTATTCTCTTTTATAGGGTTCATATAACTGTTAGGCAAAAATATTATACAAGAACCAGCAATGAGCATTTAGTTTAATTCTTGCACAATTTAGGGCAAATCGTACTTTCGTGTTAATTTGACCTGTTGACACAATTTGTAATGCATTTCTGTTATTCACTGTTTACTTATTTTGTGTTATATCTCGTCTTACAATTTTTAATATGTTCCGCCTTTGATAGTATTTAGTATGACGATAAATTTTTACTTCTGTACTCGTACTATGAACAACAAATCTTTTTTGTAAAAAATGTTTCGGTACTCCTTACAACAAAATTATTATATTCAAATTTACCTGTGTACGTTACTTTATTGAACGTCATTTTGTAGGACCAACTCTTTCAATTTGTCTTTTAGTTTGGAATGGGGAATACTTGTGTAAAGTGTAGAAAGTCAAATGTTTTAATACTATTGCAAGATGAAAGAGTCTTAAATTGTATGTACTCTAAAAGATTTTTGGAATTTTTTAGTATCCACGCCACCTCTTGAATAGGTAGTTTCACAATAACTTTGAAGCCTGGCTTTGATTGCTGATAAAATTGATGTTAATAATTTAGAAAGAAGTTTCGTGGAGCACTTGGAAGACCCAGCAGTATAACGTTGTTTGTAAGGACACTTATGTAGTTTAGGTATCCAATACAGTGTAGGAAGATCTTTGGTTGAAATTCCAAATGTTCAAAGTAAATTGTTGTTAATTATAAAGTAGCATTTCGTTGTGTTGATTTATTTCAACAACCTTCTGTCTACGCTGGTTTTTCTCAATTTTTAATTATTATAAATATTAGAACATTGCACTCATAGAAAACTATGTTAAACAAAGCAGAAGAGATCAAACATGATTGCAGGACAAAGGCTACTTTTTTTAAAAGCTAACATACATATCATATTACAAACAGAAATATGAACCGTTTTCAAAACAAAACTTGTAATAAGCAACAGGACGGATGTGGCAGATCATTTTATTTTTGGGAGAAGTTAATATTCAAAAGTGCATACAAAATACAACTACTAATTGATGGAAATTAATTGTATGCTTGAAAGACGTTATATGATAATGTGAGAATAACTTGCATATATTTAACTATGTCTCTTTCAGTTTGAGCCACGCGTTTTCCTGAAAGTATTATAGATATACTTTACCGTTGCAAAATTGTATTGTTTCTTCTGGTTTGTCCTTACAGAAGGTATAACCATCAAATAAGCTTTCTTCGAGGATACACTCTACTCCGTTTGAACACTTCCAATCTTAATGGGAACACTTATAATCTTTTATATATACAAAAATTCAGTTTATCATTCCGTTAGATGATTATGCTTCTCTTACTTAGTCGGTAGATATTCATAAGTTTATATATGTATGCTCAATAAACAGTATACTATAGTGATGATTTTGTATCTTAGATTCGATGGGTTTACATTTATTATGTACAAGACGTCATAGTTTATTACTTTGAATTTGAAATTTAATAGACAGTAATAACAGAACATTCAGTATAATAAATTAAATAACACATATCTGAGAGGGTGATAGAGCAGATTGTTACCCCTCGAAAAGACATTGTCAACCTTTGCTTCGCCTCAGTTGACAATGTGTTCTATGGGTAACAATCTGCTCTATCACCCTCTCAGCTATGTGTTATTTATATAATGTTCGGTAGAAGATTTATTTAACGTATTTTAACTTTGGAAGTACCCTCCTGCTTCGGGAATGGTACGGCTACATAGTCGAGTTTTAGCAGGCGCAATTTCTTGCTTATGGTCATTTGTCAAAAGTCTTAGAAGACCTAAGATTATGGTACGGCACGTGGATATTTGAGATTGTAGTCTCTTGTATACAACTATTAACAATACTTTTAGATATTTGGATGATATATTGGCTCTCAATAATGATGACTTCAGTATGTATACTAAAGAAATTTATCCTGTTGAACTTACTTTAAATAAAGCTAATACTAACAATGACCACTGTCCTTTCCTCGATCTTGATATCTATATCATTAACGGGAAGCTTAATACAAAAATTTATGATAAAAGAGATGATTTTTCATTTCCTATCGTTAATTATCCATTTTTAGATGGTGACGTTCCCTTGTCACCATCTTATGGTGTTTATATATCTCAACCTGTACGATTCGCTCTTGTATGTAACAACGTATTAGATTTTAGCGAGAGAAATTTATGTATTACTGAAAAATTATTACATTAGGGTTTTCGATATCATAAACTAGTCAAAACATTTACTAAATTTTATCATCGGTATAAGGACATCATTCGTAAATATAACTCAACATGCAGACATCTTATACGTTCGGGTATTTCACATCCAATCTTTTATGGTAATATTCTTTACAAAGCACAAAAATGTCAGTATTCACCTCAAAAGCTAACAAAACCTTTAAACAGACTTACTAAGAAGGGATATAGTTACGATACTGTTGGCAGGTCATTAAAGATTGCATATTTTGGCTTTAATATTGATTCACTTATAGGGTCTTTGCATCGGAATTAAACATATTTATTTTAAAACCAGTTGTTGGCATGACACGGGTTATGTTCTTCTCATATATTTTATGATGGTATAATACTAAACCCCTAACAGGAGGGATTGTGCCTGATATTCATATGATGAAGACATAATCTTTTAATCAGTTTAATTGAGGTCTGGAGCTGGCATGTCAGTAACTGCTAGTAGTCTGTTGTTATTTATGTATTATTGTCATTTTGTTTATTTTCTTTTGTTTCCTATTCTGACATCGGACTCGGACTTTTCTTAAACTGAGTTTTACTGTGCGTACTGTTGTACGTTTGTTTTTCTACATTGGCTAGAGGTATAGGGAGAGGGTTGAGATCTCAAAAAACATGTTTAACCCCGCTGCATTTTTGCGACTGTCCAAAGTCAGGAGCCTCTGGCCTTTGTTAGTCTTGTATCGTTTTTAATTTTAGTTTCTTGTGTATAATTTGGAGTTTAGTATGACGTCCATTATCACTGAACTAGTGTACATATTTGTTTAGGGGCCAGCTGAAGGACGCCTCCGGGTGTGGGAGTTTCTCGCTGCATTGAAAACCCATTGGTGGCCTTCGGCTGTTGTATGCTCTATGGTCGGGTTGTTGTCTCTTTGACACTTTCCCCATTTCCATTCTCAATTTTATTACATTTAAGTGTAATAAAGAACGGGTGGGTGCTTATTAGGAAATTACGGACCGGTAGAAGTTGAAGCTTTACAAGGGTGTACCATATTGAACAAGTGTTATAGCCTGTAGAATACATACATTACCAAAGGGAAAACCTTGTTCCTGGCCGAGGACAAATTTGTAATTGTACAAATTTCCATCTGTTGAAGAAGAATAGTTATAGATAGTTCATTAAAGAACACAAAGAGCAGTTGTATATATTTTAGTTCAATGATATCATTTTATCAATAAAGTTTACTTGTTGTATAAGCTCGGTATTTATAAGTTTAACATTCCGGTTCCAGTATCAAACTGGTAACGAACCTTGTACATATTTAGAAAAAAAATTAGAAATATCTACATCCACAAACGTTTAAATCCAATTCTTCAAACTGATTATTTCAACATTTTCATAGAATATCCGAAGTTAAAGACTTTTCAATATTTTTCACTAATATGAATATTTTTTGGAATGTTTTGCATCATATTGTTGTCTTATCATCAACATTTGTAAATTTAGTTAACGGTTTGCTAGAAATTTACTGATTTTTTATCTGTTATGTTAGAATTGATCACCTTTTTGCTCTCTTTTCTTTGGGGGAGGGGGATGACTAAAATACGCATGTATCATTCATTTGATCAACTGGTTAGTAACAAATAGTCTCTATTTTGTCTCTCAGATACTTAATCCATCATAAACAAAGACATACAAGTTCTTATTTGTATAGTACAGAGAGCACACTGTCATATAATTGTAATTAATTTGATTTGAACAATCTTTAAATTACATTATCTAGCCATATCAATCAAAAATATTAATTGCTGAAGTACGAATGAGAATTGCTTATTATGTAATGAAGTATATTTACTACACATATGTATTAAACATATTGATTTGATTTAAATCAGTATTCTAGAATTTAATAAAATAGGCTGATACTTATAAGTTGTTTACATTATTGATAAACATGAAAAGGGTAACTCTTCTTGATAATAAAAAGATTTGCAAAGGGAATTAACCGTTATTGTTCTAAATTGGCTATCATACATCTTCTTTTTTTTTGTATGTTCATTCAATTATCTCCACGAAAAAACTTCATATTTGAGTTGCAACTGATTATTATCATATATTATACAACATACTATAATATATATTTCACTAACTCTTGAATGTTATATAATGTAAAAATGTTTCGTTTATTTTCCAGTTTTTTAGATGACTTATATTCCTGAAATACAAAATAAACTATAGCCATAAAGGGGAGGATTTTTTTTCCGATTTTGAAAAAAATCGCATTGGTCGGGTCCGATTGTTTTAATCGAACAAAACAGATATAAATATTTTTTGTTTTGATATTCATATTTTGATATACAATTGAATGGTTAATAAAGGTTCAGGCTGTGTTGAGCATTTTTTTTCAAAATATCATTGTTTAACTACTTATATAAAGGTTATGATACTACATCAATGACTTGTTACGCGACCTAACGCAAATCAGATTTCAGTCAGGAATCTGAGCAGGTTTATTATCTCCAGTTAATTGCCCTGTGGGATATCTGACACAAACATATCATCTAAAGAATAGTTGAGGGTTTTCTGCTTTAACCAATTTAGATGGTTTTGGGTTTTTTTAGGCGTAAAATTTTGAAAATAATTAGAATAGGAAATTCAAAGAAGAAATTATTTTAATAAATTGTTTATTTACCTAGACATGTTTCCAAGATCTCGTCAGAACCATAAAAGGAATCGTTATAACCATTACAAAAAGATCTCTTATAAATGCACTGTTGATTGTCGTCAAACTTCCACATATAGTCAGGACACTGAAATTTTGAAGCATAGGAATCGATATCAATAGCCGTTACCTCTACTTTTTCATGTTTTGTGTACTGTAAACGTTGTTTGTATATTCGTCATTTTCTTTTTGGCCATGATGTTGTCTTTTATTTTCTTAGATTTATAGTTCTTAATTTTCATCCTATTTTTCTTACAAATAAGATGCATGCAAGGAATAGCAGTAGAAGCATACCCTGTTGACCCACCTGGTCTACTTAATCGACTTAGGAAATTTGAACATCGGTAAAATACTGTTGCCTATATATGTTTAAGGGCCTGAGTTATACACCCCCACTCTCTCATTGACACCATCTTCACAAAAAGTATTATTCTTAATTATTACATTGGTTGCAATGAATTACTGTGATTTCACAGTGAAATAATAACCGATAATTTCACATGTGAAATAAATCTGATGATTTCACTCCTCTGTCATTATACAACAATAGGTGTTGTCAAGACTTTGTAGACGGTGTTGCATAAAAACATTTGAGAGTGCGTAGGAAAAGATATTATAAAAATGATCTCTCTGCCGCCATTTGCAAATGGCGACCAAAATACATACAAAATGCATGTGCCTCGTTACAAAATTGATACCTAAATAGAACATAATATTCCTGGGGTCAAAAATTATTTCTTTGCAGCAAATTTCAAAATGGCAGCCAAAATTAGTAAACACTCAAATTGCTTTGATTCTAATTAAGTTTGATACATGTGTTTATACTAGGTAGAATATGATAACATATAATGACTTCTGATGTCAAAAATTAATTGTGGTCACCTATTTTCAAAATATCCGAGGCCCTTGCTGACATGTAATGACCAACTGAGAGCCAAGGATGTATAACTACCTAAACACATGGAGTGCTATATTGTCAAAATGGGCATAAAAGTATAACAAAACCATCTAAAATCAAGTTTATCCCAGGGAGTTTTTAAACTGCTGTTGTTTATTGGTAAGTTTGAAATAGAATTGACCAGTTGCATAAACAATGATAAACGTGGATTATTTTCATTTTCGACTTTATTTCCATTTAATAGTCCAGGGTAAATATAATAAATAGAATAACTAATCATAGAATTAAGATATCGATAAATATTCAGCTCGTGACCGAACAACACTTATAATTAACTCAGGTGCGTAGTTATTCTATAAGTCTAGTGATATCATGAACCAAGGGATGTAAGAAAAGACATACATATAAAAGAGAGGCGAAAGATACCAAAGGGACATTCAAACTCATAAGTCGAAAAAACGAACTGACAATGCCATGGCCAAAAAACGAAAACGACGAAAAGACAAACAACAGTACACAAAACACAACATAGAACTAAAGATTGAACAACATGAACCCAAGCAAAAACCTAGATTGATCTCATATTTTCCGGAATGGTGAACAGATCCTGCTCCATATGTGGCACCCGACGTGTTGCTCATGCAAGTACAAACCCGGTGATAAGTCTACTTCGGTAAGTCACATTCAAGGAAAAGAAGACGGGATTGTGGTTACGACAATTGGGTATCACCAGTTCAGTAGTCAGTACTTCGGTACTGACATGATTCATAACAAACAATCTAAAATTACCCGTTTATAAATTTTGAAATTATACAGAAACTAAGGTTTCAACTCCCTCAGGCAAAGTTTGCCTTAGATGGATTTGGCTATCTTTTTATGTCCTTTTTTTATTTACAGCTCTTCAACGTTTTCGGTCCTTATACATTCTTGGCTTTCAAATATTCGGCTTTGAGCGTTCCTGATGAAGGTAAATCCAGAAAAGCGCTTTGGACGCATGAAATTTATAACGTGTTGTTTTCATTTTTTTGAACATATCCGTCGTCATCTGTGAAACAGATATTTCATGACGGTCTACCAACTCGTGATGGCGCCTGTTAAATGTTTGAAGGGATGATTCCAACTTCACCATTTGAATCCTTTGGTTCAATAGCTTTGTTGAAAGCAGCAACCCGCTATCAAGCAAATCATGTAGGAAATGCATGCTCTGGAATATCGTATCAACTGGGAACTATACTCCTTATGCAGGCGATGCTGGAATTTTGCTACATAGAAATGGCATGTATAACGAAGTCGGTAAATTAAATGTATTATGTAATTACAAAGTTCGGAATGTTCTAAAAAATTGAAAACAACACGTTTGATAATTTCATGCGTCCGAAGCGCTTTTCTGGATTTACCTTCATCAGGAACGCTCAAAGTTCATATGTTCGAAAGTTCACAAATGTCACACGGACATGTAAATCGTATTGTGTTATATTTGTGGTCCTGACTAAAATGAAATCTAGTGGTGAATGAATTCCTGCCTACCAACGAGGGGGAAGACCTGATAGAATCTTCTCTATCTCTCTCGTTCCTAGTATATATATATGTATATCTATTATATAGTCATTTTTATAAATTTACTGTTTGCAAAAGTATGAATTATTCTATATACTAAGGATTTTCTTATCCCAGACATATTACCTAAGCCGTATTTGGCACAACTTTTTGGAACTTTTGGTCCTCAATGCTCTTCAACTTTGTACTTGTTTTGGCTTTCGCACTTTTTTTATCTGAGCGTCACTGGTGAGTTTTGTGTGGACGAAACGCGCGTCTTGCGTATTAAATTTTAAACCTGGTACCTTTTGTTAGCTATTATTCGTATGTTTCTCTGTCCTATATGTTCTCCCTTTTATGTGTGTTGTAGTCATGTCATGTAATGTTTCATTTTAATGTTATATTTAACATTGCCATAAAAGCAGGAGGTTTAGCTAGCCACAAAACCAGGTTCAACCCACCATTTTTTCTTAAAAATGTCCTGTACCAAGTCAGGAAAATGGCAATTGTTATCAAATAGTTTGTTTCTGTGTGTGTTGCATTGTCGTTTGTTGTTTGTTCACTTCAGTGTTTCTGTTGTTTCGTTGTCCAAATGTACTATATTGTATTGTTTATTTGCGTAATTCTCTGTCCGTAATGTTGTACTGTATTCATGTCATGTAATGGTGTCATTTTAGTGTTATATTTAACATTGCCATAAAAGTGCGAGGTTTTGCTAGCCACAAAACCAGGTTCAACCCACCATTTTTTTCTTAAAATGTCCTGTACCAAGTCAGGAAAATGGCCATTGTTACATTATAGTTCGTTTCTGTGTGTGTTACATTTTAATGTTGTGTTTTCTGTTGTGTCGTAGTTCTCTTCTTATATTTGATGTGTCTCCCTCAGTTTTAGTTTGTAACCCGGATTTGTTTTTTTTTTCTCAATCAATTTATGAATTTCGAACAGCGGTATACTACTGTTGCCTTTATTTATCGCGTGTCTGTGGTCCTGGTATTGTACAAGGTTATAAAACGTCCACAGGATACATGTACTAGCTTATATTTTAGGTTCCGTGTTTTGGACAATGTTATTATTTGCCTGCAGAATACATTTATTAGTTACACTAGAATAATATTCACTTAAGTTTTAAAAATGGTCACTTCTGTAATTGTTTTCTTCACTTTACGATAAATTGTCCAATGGTCATTATAACGATTGTCAAAATAATTGTAACATCACCTGTATATTCTTTTAATGCATTATACATTTGTTGTTATATACTTGAACAATGTTCTAACCCACATTGTGTTCATAATGCCTTCCATCGCAACAAGAACGAAAGTTCGGTTTTTAACTTATTGTTCATTTCATATCTATCTTCCTCTATGTAGATATAATGTACAGTTACAAGTACTAATGCTATATCTGTAGTTTCTTGTCAAAATTCTTCCGCCACCATAATAACAGTTTTCATATTTCTAAAGGTTCGCAATTCAATTTTATATACACAGTTTATTTACAAAGCTGTTCTTCCGCTAGTTAGTTTTCTATGTAAGGTTGTGACGGTTAAAAACAATATAGTCCTACTGCAAATTTTTTCGATGCATCTAACCCTATGTACATGTTTCTCAATAGATTCGTAGTATTGGTTTTTATTTTACTTCGTCCTTGATCAATTATGCAAAATATTTGGAAAAACTAAAACTTTTTCAATTCCCTAAACTTTTCAAATTCACAATCTAAGTATCCATATTGATTTGTTTAATCGTCTTTAGTTCATTTTGTAGTATTACGATCTTTAGATGAATCAAAATTATTTCTTTAATAATGGATTTTCTGATTAAACCCAAAAGAAAAAAAGTGTCAAAAATATACGAGACTAAAATATATATTCATATATAAAATTACAATTAAAAAAGAAAGTTCAAACATTTTATCTAACCCTCACCTACACAATATCTATCAAAACTAAAAGTTATGTGTAAATAAATTTCGTTACCTATAAAAGAACGTTTACTTCTTTCTTTATTTTTTTTTTCGATTCTTTTTTACTCAATAGTAACACACTCATAAGACTATATTTATTTTCATCATTCTTTAAAGAAAAACTTCAGATTCCATTGATAAAATTTTAACTACTTTTTTGGCAACAACATTTTGCGGCGAACAAAAAAAAAACTTACCCTTTATTTTTTAAATCACTTCTTTTAATAGTAAATCGTATTTCCCATCAGAAAAAAATGTTTCCCCTTAATGTTTTAAATTATTTCTATTAATTGTATATTGAGATTTGCCATTAAATAAAGGACTTTCCGTTTTGAATTTTCCTTGGAGTTCGGTATTTTTATTATTTTTACATTCCCTTAGGACTGCTGCAGACCTATTGACAATTCTGCCCCAGACCAGACCTGTGGACAAGTCTGCTATTGACCAGTCCTAAGGACAGGTCTGCCCCATACCAGATCTGTTGGCAGGTCTGCTGCAGACCAGACTTGTGGACAGGTTTGTTCTTGACCAGACCCAAGGACAGGCCTGCTTATGATAAATTGGCGTGTTTAAGACTTTTCATATCAGACCTGAGCATTTATTATGTAAATAATAATCGTATTGTTCTTTTTCCCAGTACAGCAAATTACTTTACTCGTTCGTGACTCTTTATACATATTATACACATTAATTTTGTTTTTCATTTTATATTCTTATAATCATAAAATATTGGCTATAAAATTTTACGACACATATACATTCAATCATAAAATAATGGAAAGTGTTTTCTTTTAATTTGGAAGGCGGATAAAAAGGTCATCCAACGCATCGGGAAAATATTTGTATATGATGGGATATAAACAGCATTGTTTACGTTGCTTCGTTCCCCAATTTTGAAGTCTCTTCCTAAATATAATTCTATACATCTAAAATACATGGATTTATAAACGTAATTCATTTTGTTTGCCATGGATTTACCATTCTATTGTTGACGAATTGTTCAAACGAAAGTTGCATAGTGGCCAGATATAAGGTGTTGTATACAGAAGTTGTGAACCGTCTCGTCAATTTCGGTCGATTCATCTTTACCGAATATAAATGATAACTGGGACGTCCGAGATAATAAACTCGTCTTGAACATGAATGAAATATTTGCCCCTGGACGTTTTGCAACCTACAACCAATCTATCAACCGATATAATATACTAACAGTCAGTCAAGGTGATACTTTCTCATACTTTTCATTATAAAGTACAAATATGTTCAGTGTTGGATAATGCGGTCAAATAAATAACAATAGCATGACCAAACGAAAAATGACGTAAAGACAAATTGCAATTTTTAACCTAAACATGAACCCAATAAGAACTGAAAGTAAACTGAGGTGCTCCATGGCGGTTAGCAGTTTCTGTTTCACTAGTGACATCCGCCGTATTACTACTGTTAAACAACGCTCATCAATCTTGAATAATGATTAGGCATTTAGTTATAATAGAACTGAATCGTTATCCAGGCAAATTGAAGACAAACACTTATATTTGAATATGATTTTAATAATCTGCCGTTTGTTTTTGAAGGAATATTACTTAATTATTGTAATGTTTATAAAACATTCTTCAGTATAGACATTAAATAGATATTTTCATAGTGAAGAGAAAGAAGAAAGCTTTAAAAACTTTATTAAAAACGTATCTTTAAATGAATACTTGTGGAAAACATAAATTGTAAATACATTGTAAATACTAGTAACATACTGTTTGATTTGTTTGTAGTAAAAGCGCCACGTAAGTACTTTTGAGTTTATCTGATTAAAACTGCTTAATTGAAAAAAAAAACATTTAGTTTTAAGTTCTGTTATTTCCGATTACAGAATCAACGTGTAAATAAGCCACATTTCGTATGTTGTGTTTCATATTCCCGATTTTGACATTTTTCCTGACATTAAATTCGCATGGCGGGTGATGCATGCATACCTTCATATTAAATCTTGTGGATAGATGTCTCATTGGCAATCAAACCACACTTGATTTTTCTCTTCCTTATCGATTTACAAGATGTAAAGACTATTTGTATTTTAGAACGCAATCGTTCTAACTGTTGACAAAAGTTTAAATGTAATATCACAATGTCAAATTGGCATAGAAAATTCATAATTCTTGAATTTCATAGTTTACTGACTGACATATATTTTCAATATAGGGGAGAAGGTATGATAATGCGACTTTTTCCCCCATTGAATTATAATAAGTATCTTTCAAATGTTCGGTAGACACAAGTATGTTAGATATCAGTAGTGATAGTCGTGAATTGTGTCTTTTATATTTGCATTGAGGCTTCAAACTTCAAGACACCCAAGGGTGACTTGGTAATAGAAATATGGTCACCATTGGTCTTCCTCCAAACGGCAGTAAAACCCTCGACAAAGTGGGCGTCCGTTTGGCTGAGCGGGATATACAAGTTAGCTGTCACGTCCGGTCAGAATGGGGACGTTAAATCCGATGCCTCGTGGAAAGAGAGTGCCACGTTCTTTGCACGTTAAAAACTCTTGCAACAACTCTTTGAGGGGTCCGTAGGTGGCCTATTCCAAGGCTAAGTTTCTGTCCCTATCTAACATACCCTCATTTTCCTGTGGCAGTCCAAATTTCCCCGACCTTCATCCCGGGCGGCCTCTCTTACAGGACATACCTATTGTATTTATTGTGAATTTGTTCTCGTCATGAACATGCATGAATTATTTGCCACTGGACGATAAGCATCCAACAATCAACAATCAATCAATCAAACTTCTTAAATTTAGTGCTAAACTTTGAATAACCTTGGATTAATTATCAAGCAGGAAATAACTTTGATAAAGGATTCCGACAATACCTAGAATTTGTCGTTGATTGACACTTACGACCCCTTTACCTCGCACCCTAGGTCAGCGCCTGACTCTTTTCACATTTGCTTGTTCGTTAATCGTCTTGATGTGATAAGTTAGTGCATGCATTATGGCATAATTATGTGAATATCAGGATATGACTAACTTAATGCCTCAATTTGCATCACTCAGGTTGAGATTCATGCAAGTTTTTACTAACTTTTAAGCATGTAATTAATATACTCGAAACACATACGTTGTTTTACTTTCATTCTAGAAACGTGTATTATTTATCATTGAATTTGAAAAACCAATTGAAAGATCATGGTATTCACTCATATAACAGATATTGGTCTTCGTATATCACTCCTAGTGATTGATTCAGTGGGTAGAAGTAATATGACACCCAAGTAATGGCGAAAAATATGTTTGTGGTTTAAAACATTTAAATATCCATTAGCTAAGCTGGGCTCTTTTTTTTTTGCAATTTTGACACTTACGTCCCCTTACCTCGGACCCTGGATCAGCCCCTGACACTTTGCACATTTACTTGTTCGTTAGTCTGCTTGATTTGATAAGTAATGCATGTTTGAATATCAGGATAGGACTACCCTAACGTCTTAATTTGCCTCAGTTTGACATAGTCAGGTTGGAATTCATGCATGAGGGACATTTTTACTGTTTTTGTCTGCATGAAAGATATTTCAGTGACTTTTTATAATGTTTTATGCTATTAAAATATTTGAATTTTCAAAACAGCTATAGGTTGTAACGTTTCAAAGAATTGTCCAATCAAAAATCACTATACTGATGTGTCCTGTACTGGATGTGAACCAAAGTAGGATGATGGCCTATGCTGCAAAGGATGAAAAAACCCGCTCAATGAACATTGTGCATAAATAAAAAGATTTATAGTATTATATCCATTGTTATCTACATATCTTTATCGGCTTATGAGCATTGCCGTTGTGAGCTATTGATATCACATTGTAGGGATATATCACCTGTTTCAGTCTGATTTCTGCAACCACTAAGCAAATTCAAAAAGTGTTGGAGAGAATAAAACACGCAATATGTTTGCTAAACAATTCTCCATTTCGTTTTCTATCGGGTAGGAAAAATGACCGCCATAACCTTTATCACCTTCATTGCAGAATCTACAAAGTAAAATCTGTTCAAATGTTTGAGAGATAAACATATTATGACTCGTTTTGCTCTAATTGAATTACATTGTATATATAAGGTGGCTTTAATGCCATATATGCATCTAGTGAACTATAACGTAAATCAAATTTTCCAATTGTTACACTGAATTTTCCTTTTGATCTGTGAACTTTGCTGGTTGAATACCGAATAAAAAAAGCCATTGCACTTTGCACATAAACTAAAATCAATTTTTTGTTTAACCATAATGGTATGAAGTATATCTTCCTTAAATTTCAGGATTGTATGAAAAGGATTATTGATGTGTTTAAACTATAACCCTATAATGTATCTGAATGAATTAACTCAAACAAGTCTAGTCCAACAGTAAAATATAATAGGGAAAAAATTGAAATAAATGTTGTCTTCTGATACTTTATTTTGATCATTAAGAAGTTTCTGTTCAAACTTTTTCTTTTTTTTTCGTTCCTTCTTAAATTAAAGTTTAAAGGACAAACGGTTTCTAAGTTTAGTAGTTAATAGAATAAAATAAAAGCCTCATTTCCTATCACTGCTTATGTTGTTTAATGTTCAAGTCGATTTCAAAATCTTATAAAAAGTCTCCACAAAATTTGATCGTTTAGTGTTGGTCAAAGTTTAAATTGCAGTATTAAAATGATGCAAAACGATACAAATGATAGGGTTTCTTGAAATGATGTTTTATTCTTCCAAATATCTAAACATTTTTCAATTTAACCAATCCTCAAGGGGATATTTCTTTCAAACACCTTTATAGTTTGCTACCAATAGAGATAAAATGAATTAACTTTCTAAAGCAAATATTATGTACTAGATCTATATTTTTGTTCAAAAATAATAAGTATTGTGAAAAAAATTAAACTACACTTTTATCAAGCGCAAATGCATATGGTTATATATTTAACCTGGGTTGTTAAAAGACCTTTATTAAATTCATCATTACTAACAACAAACATACTTTTTGTAACAGAAAACAGAAAGTCTTTTGCTACCATAATTTTGCATTCCCTCTTACCTACTAGCATCTTCTTCAAGATAACTAAATATACAGAACAAACGTGTCAGAAAAGACATGACAAACAATCAATGTATATCTTCCAAGTTATTCTGGTAATTTAATCTGCATCTTAAAAAGGGATTGGTTATGTTCAGTTTTATTTGTTTCCTTATTGTTAGGAGTCTTTTTACGCCCTTTTTATAGATAAAGTTCAATTAATGTACATATCGGTAACGGTCTCAAGGTCAATGTGGTCAAATGGTATAAAATGAGCAGTTATTCAATGGTTTATATCTGTTAAATTCTCATTTAATGGTCTATGGACGTTTGAATTGTTATTGACAAATAATGATTGTTTTGCCTATTCTGACTTTTCACTTTTTTCAAAGCGCTCTATGAATATACATCTAAATTTAGGAACATTTATTTAGTAAAATATTGAGTCTTTAAAGAGATAAAAGCCTTATTACTTATGTTGTTTAATGTTCAAGTCGATTTCAAAATCTAATAAAAATTATTTGACATGTCTCCACAAAATTTGCTCGTTTACTGTTGGTCAAATTTTGAATAGCAGTATTAAAATTATGCAAAACGATACAAATGATAGGGTTCCTTGAAATAATGTTTTATTCTTCCACCACGGGTATCACATGTGGAGCAGGATGTGCTTACCCTTCCGGAGCACCTGAGATCATCCCCAGCTTTTTGTGGGGTTCGTGTTGCTCAGTCTCTATTTTTCTATGTCGTGTTTTGTGTACTGTTGTTTGTCTGTTGGTCTTTTTCTTTTTTAGCCATGGCGTTGTCAGTTTAATTTTGACTAAAGAGTTTGAATGTCCCTTTGGTATCGCTCGCCTCTCTTTTACCATTGATGTATGTAGCATTCTTAAACATTATTTTTAACCTTGTTCTTATATATACCTTTTTACTGGAAAATGTCAAATCCATTGTTGTCAAACTTAATCTTCTGGTTTTTAGTAAAACATCCATTAGATACTAAAAATCATATCAAATTACATCATCTTATATTCATTAGAATAAAACGGTGCAATTTGTATAATAGACATTTTTATGCTGAAGTATGTTTAAATTTGATAAACAA
The DNA here is from genome assembly GCF_021869535.1 of Mytilus californianus. NCBI lineage: Eukaryota > Metazoa > Mollusca > Bivalvia > Mytilida > Mytilidae > Mytilus > Mytilus californianus. Next base: position 19,411,977 of record NW_026262679.1, on the reverse strand, counting down.
TATTCATTTTAGACATTTATATATAGACATTGCATGCAGGTCATTTATATATTTCAGAGTGTGTGTTGATCAAACAGAATAGATAATGCATTTTCAAATAAAAACACAGTTTCTAATTATTATATTCCATTTTAGCTTCTATATGCAATGACATGCATACACTTCTTTAAAATTCTTCAATAGTACTTGTTCGTATCATCAACTCAGTTGTCGGTACTGCGTTACAGACATTATCTGTAACAAACTGCTGTTAAATACTCAATTAATGAATTAGGAAATCCTGAAGAAACTATGATTCCAACTCCTTCCGGCAGTCGACCTTTTATGAATTTGGCTATTTTAATTAGGAACCTTTTGGACATCCTCGGGTGTTTATGTTTGTTCATCCTTGGCTTTCAAATGTTTGAGTCTGAGCGTTCCTGCTGAAGGTTAATCCAGAAAAGCTCTTCGGGCGCATAAAACTAATAAAGTGTTATTTTCATTGAGGGGAGTTCGTAAAAAGGGAAAACTCACTGCTGTGAGTCTTAGATTTTGTCGGTACTGAGTTATCTGTCCAAAACCTAAAAACCTTGTTAGTGGATTAACACTGTAATCGAAGACCAAAAACGAATAGTGGATTTTGTTCAAGAACTTGCCAACGTGATTTGTTACATTTGGACCTAAAAGATTCAAAGATACTTTGGATAGGATATGTCTTTTTTTTATAAATTAACCGTTGTCTGTTATCCGATTAAACTCAGAAACCGTAAGTTGTAGACACCTTGGATTTTTACCAATGATCACCAGATCATATGACATTGAATTTTACTTACACGTCCAATTTCAGGGTTGACCGTGCATATATCCATGAACACTGTTAGCGCTCTATTTCAAAAAGTATTATATATAGAGAAAAAGTAAAAGAATGAAAATTTTAAGGACAATAAGATAAAACTGTTTTGTATTTTGGAAACAAGAAATTATCATTTCCTATCGATAAAACCCCAAAATGTGTTCTGCTGAAGACATAAGTTGACATAAATCACAAACCATGAGCCGTAGACCCATGCGGTGTTCAGTTATAATCATTAAGGTCAAAGGTTAAGGACGACCTTGCAAAACCGAAAGTACGCTTATATTAAAGGAACTACATATGTTCTGGTTGTGGATGTTATTTACAAATACTAGAGGGTCTGGATTTGGGGGGTGGGGGGTCATTTTGCTATTCTTCAATTTTTTAGACCATTTCTCTCTATTCTTTATACTTTTTGTCCATTATTCTCTATCTTTTTTATAATTTAGCACCTCATTTTTCTCAATTCTTAATTTTTTGGGTCAATTTTTTTCTATTCTATATATATTTTTGCCAATTATTCTCTATTCTATAAACCCCCATCCATAACCTCATACTAGGTATATTGTGCAACAATATGTCAATTCCAGTTTTCATGAAATAACTTCAATTGTACAGGCCCTAGAGCCTTCCTTCCTTGGTTTAGATATTTCATAAAAGGCAAAATATTTCAATTAATCTTTTAACAATTTACTTTTCTAGTTATTATTAGACTTTTTACTGAAATGCATGTGATAAGTCTTGGATCAACCCGAAACACAAACACCGGACAAATTCATACTATCATGAACTTACAGGGAAATGTGGGGTATGCGATATTCCATTAGCAGTGCACGCGGAATGGACTCACCATTAGTAAGGGGCATCGATGGCCGATTGGAGTAAGTAGTTCGTGTCTATAGAGGTTTGTGAATCCAAACTCCGCACGTGACAGGTTAGTTCGGAATCGATATTTAATAACTAGGAATTCTAGTTTTCCAGCCGAATATCGGTGGTTCTCTCCGGGCACTCCGGCTTTTCCACTAATAAAAACTGGCAGTCGCGATATAGCCAAATTGGTGAAAGTGGCATTAAACAGCAACATCAAATCTATCACAAGTAATACATCAAATTGTTTATGTTAAGGTAGATGGGGGGGTCTAAATTAAAATCCATAGAATTTTTTAATAATTTGACAAAATGTAGTTTATATCATGCTTTTTCAAAAATATGATAAAAAGTATGGGTCACCGGGCTTTTTTCACGCTACAGGTTGTGCTAAATTGTCAGATTTTGTATAGATTATGCATGGAAAACCCAATTTTGTGTGATAAAAAGAAAACTACACCATAGAATTTTACGATACAATATGAGAATATAGCACTAATGATATGCTTTGAGATAAGAAAAAGAAAAAATGGGGTCACCGGACTCGTTCTCTCGCTACATAATAAAATAGGTAAATTCACAACACATTCTTTTATAAAAGTTACTTAATCTGAGTTATCTCCCCTTATATATGAGTTATCTCCCCTTATGTGGCAGAGTTGAAAAAAATGAATCAAACAAAAATATTCTTTTTTTTGTAAAGTACAGCCGTAAATATGATAAAACACATAATTTTCTATATTAACATAAAAAGTCTTACATATGAATTACATACTACTCTTGAAATACGCACATTTCATTAAAGATCTACACCGATTGTTTCCTGCTTTTTCAAAATCCGAGATGGAAGGAGACACCCCAGCTACCTTAAATGTGCAGTTATTTTTTTTTTTAGAAAAATGAATCATATGCATAGTTGACAGTATATAGTAAATGTAGGTATGTTCTAAACAACGAGACGAATCAGTTATTTGGGGAAATTTTAGAAAAGATATGATCGGTTTTAATCTTTTTAAATGTAAAAAATCATAATGATTTTGAATTGAATAAGTCATGATTTTCTCACAAATGAAATTTCACAATTACATATTTCTATCTTGTTTCCTGTTTTACATAATTCTAAATATTATATATTTCATGAATTTATTCTATCGTGATAAATTACATTGGTAGACTATTTGTGTGGTATCAAGGAATTATCTCTTTATGTAAAGAGTATTTAATTGGACTTTATTGCATTAACCATGTTAATACAGCAAAATAAAACTTGCAATGTTAATATAACCAATAAAGGTAAAACATATTACCAGAAATGCTGAAGTTTGTTTGGTATATCAGAAAATAGCTGATATAAAAGCTTTCAGAACAAAAATTGAAAACTGTTGGTCACTACACTCGTTTTGTTGCCTTAAACAAAAATAGGAAATTTTACAATAAAACTCCCCAGTAGCCAATTCGTCAGTGATGTTACGGAATGATAACAATGACATGTTTTAATTTGTAAATTGAAGTTAAGTATTTTTAAATGTTGAGTAGACATTAGTCTGCTAGATATCAGTATTAAAATTATGCAAAACGATACAAATGATAGGGTTCCTTGAAATAATGTTTTATTCTTCCACCACGGGTATCACATGTGGAGCAGGATGTGCTTACCCTTCCGGAGCACCTGAGATCATCCCCAGCTTTTTGTGGGGTTCGTGTTGCTCAGTCTCTATTTTTCTATGTCGTGTTTTGTGTACTGTTGTTTGTCTGTTGGTCTTTTTCTTTTTTAGCCATGGCGTTGTCAGTTTAATTTTGACTAAAGAGTTTGAATGTCCCTTTGGTATCGCTCGCCTCTCTTTTACCATTGATGTATGTAGCATTCTTAAACATTATTTTTAACCTTGTTCTTATATATACCTTTTTACTGGAAAATGTCAAATCCATTGTTGTCAAACTTAATCTTCTGGTTTTTAGTAAAACATCCATTAGATACTAAAAATCATATCAAATTACATCATCTTATATTCATTAGAATAAAACGGTGCAATTTGTATAATAGACATTTTTATGCTGAAGTATGTTTAAATTTGATAAACAATATTCATTTTAGACATTTATATATAGACATTGCATGCAGGTCATTTATATATTTCAGAGTGTGTGTTGATCAAACAGAATAGATAATGCATTTTCAAATAAAAACACAGTTTCTAATTATTATATTCCATTTTAGCTTCTATATGCAATGACATGCATACACTTCTTTAAAATTCTTCAATAGTACTTGTTCGTATCATCAACTCAGTTGTCGGTACTGCGTTACAGACATTATCTGTAACAAACTGCTGTTAAATACTCAATTAATGAATTAGGAAATCCTGAAGAAACTATGATTCCAACTCCTTCCGGCAGTCGACCTTTTATGAATTTGGCTATTTTAATTAGGAACCTTTTGGACATCCTCGGGTGTTTATGTTTGTTCATCCTTGGCTTTCAAATGTTTGAGTCTGAGCGTTCCTGCTGAAGGTTAATCCAGAAAAGCTCTTCGGGCGCATAAAACTAATAAAGTGTTATTTTCATTGAGGGGAGTTCGTAAAAAGGGAAAACTCACTGCTGTGAGTCTTAGATTTTGTCGGTACTGAGTTATCTGTCCAAAACCTAAAAACCTTGTTAGTGGATTAACACTGTAATCGAAGACCAAAAACGAATAGTGGATTTTGTTCAAGAACTTGCCAACGTGATTTGTTACATTTGGACCTAAAAGATTCAAAGATACTTTGGATAGGATATGTCTTTTTTTTTTAAATTAACCGTTGTCTGTTATCCGATTAAACTCAGAAACCGTAAGTTGTAGACACCTTGGATTTTTACCAATGATCACCAGATCATATGACATTGAATTTTACTTACACGTCCAATTTCAGGGTTGACCGTGCATATATCCATGAACACTGTTAGCGCTCTATTTCAAAAAGTATAATATATAGAGAAAAAGTAAAAGAATGAAAATTTTAAGGACAATAAGATAAAACTGTTTTGTATTTTGGAAACAAGAAATTATCATTTCCTATCGATAAAACCCCAAAATGTGTTCTGCTGAAGACATAAGTTGACATAAATCACAAACCATGAGCCGTAGACCCATGCGGTGTTCAGTTATAATCATTAAGGTCAAAGGTTAAGGACGACCTTGCAAAACCGAAAGTACGCTTATATTAAAGGAACTACATATGTTCTGGTTGTGGATGTTATTTACAAATACTAGAGGGTCTGGATTTGGGGGGTGGGGGGTCATTTTGCTATTCTTCAATTTTTTAGACCATTTCTCTCTATTCTTTATACTTTTTGTCCATTATTCTCTATCTTTTTTTATAATTTAGCACCTCATTTTTCTCAATTCTTAATTTTTTGGGTCAATTTTTTTCTATTCTATATATATTTTTGCCAATTATTCTCTATTCTATAAACCCCCATCCATAACCTCATACTAGGTATATTGTGCAACAATATGTCAATTCCAGTTTTCATGAAATAACTTCAATTGTACAGGCCCTAGAGCCTTCCTTCCTTGGTTTAGATATTTCATAAAAGGCAAAATATTTCAATTAATCTTTTAACAATTTACTTTTCTAGTTATTATTAGACTTTTTACTGAAATGCATGTGATAAGTCTTGGATCAACCCGAAACACAAACACCGGACAAATTCATACTATCATGAACTAACAGGGAAATGTGGGGTATGCGATATTCCATTAGCAGTGCACGCGGAATGGACTCACCATTAGTAAGGGGCATCGATGGCCGATTGGAGTAAGTAGTTCGTGTCTATAGAGGTTTGTGAATCCAAACTCCGCACGTGACAGGTTAGTTCGGAATCGATATTTAATAACTAGGAATTCTAGTTTTCCAGCCGAATATCGGTGGTTCTCTCCGGGCACTCCGGCTTTTCCACTAATAAAAACTGGCAGTCGCGATATAGCCAAATTGGTGAAAGTGGCATTAAACAGCAACATCAAATCTATCACAAGTAATACATCAAATTGTTTATGTTAAGGTAGATGGGGGGGTCTAAATTAAAATCCATAGAATTTTTTAATAATTTGACAAAATGTAGTTTATATCATGCTTTTTTCAAAAATATGATAAAAAGTATGGGTCACCGGGCTTTTTTCACGCTACAGGTTGTGCTAAATTGTCAGATTTTGTATAGATTATGCATGGAAAACCCAATTTTGTGTGATAAAAAGAAAACTACACCATAGAATTTTACGATACAATATGAGAATATAGCACTAATGATATGCTTTGAGATAAGAAAAAGAAAAAATGTGGTCACCGGACTCGTTCTCTCGCTACATAATAAAATAGGTAAATTCACAACACATTCTTTTATAAAAGTTACTTAATCTGAGTTATCTCCCCTTATATATGAGTTATCTCCCCTTATGTGGCAGAGTTGAAAAAAATGAATCAAACAAAAATATTCTTTTTTTTGTAAAGTACAGCCGTAAATATGATAAAACACATAATTTTCTATATTAACATAAAAAGTCTTACACATGAATTACATACTACTCTTGAAATACGCACATTTCATTAAAGATCTACACCGATTGTTTCCTGCTTTTTCAAAATCCGAGATGGAAGGAGACACCCCAGCTACCTTAAATGTGCAGTTATTTTTTTTTTTAGAAAAATGAATCATATGCATAGTTGACAGTATAGTAAATGTAGGTATGTTCTAAACAACGAGACGAATCAGTTATTTGGGGAAATTTTAGAAAAGATATGATCGGTTTTAATCTTTTTAAATGTAAAAAATCATAATGATTTTGAATTGAATAAGTCATGATTTTCTCACAAATGAAATTTCACAATTACATATTTCTATCTTGTTTCCTGTTTTACATAATTCTAAATATTATATATTTCATGAATTTATTCTATCGTGATAAATTACATTGGTAGACTATTTGTGTGGTATCAAGGAATTATCTCTTTATGTAAAGAGTATTTAATTGGACTTTATTGCATTAACCATGTTAATACAGCAAAATAAAACTTGCAATGTTAATATAACCAATAAAGGTAAAACATATTACCAGAAATGCTGAAGTTTGTTTGGTATATCAGAAAATAGCTGATATAAAAGCTTTCAGAACAAAAATTGAAAACTGTTGGTCACTACACTCGTTTTGTTGCCTTAAACAAAAATAGGAAATTTTACAATAAAACTCCCCAGTAGCCAATTCGTCAGTGATGTTACGGAATGATAACAATGATATGTTTTAATTTGTAAATTGAAGTTAAGTATTTTTAAATGTTGAGTAGACATTAGTCTGCTAGATATCAGTATTAATAGCTTTGAATTGTTTCTTTAATCTTAACATTGAGGCTTTAAACTTCTTGCAGAAACTGCTGAATAAGACTCATTTTTTGGTCTTGCCATTTATATTAAGTTATGAGTAACATATTTACACAAAAAGATATTTTGCTATAAAAAGAATTGTTTAAAGATGTCAATGCGTGTAAAATACTTTTTTGAGTTAAGCTGTTGTGCATATCTATTTTGTCTAAAACTGAGTATTTAGTTTTCTATGTTGTGTTTTGTGTACTGTTGTTTGTCTGTTGGTCTTGTTAGCCATTGCGTTGTCAGTTTATTTTTGACTCATGAGTTTGAATGTATCTTTGGTATCTTTCGCCTCTCGTTTGAAAATGACATTTTTTTGTTAAAATATTGTTAACATATTTGTGACATCTCAAGTAACCTTTCTGCACAGAAGTGTTCAGATTATATTGACCTATTCATTTATCAGTAAAGTTAATTCTGATAGTCTTGAATAAGTTGACTGTTTTGCCAATTAATATAGGATTAAACTCATTTTTCTAGAGGTTATTGATGTGTAAACTGGGGCGATTAGCTCACAAACATGCAAACCTCTAGAAAAAATGTGTTTCATTCTTATAATTTGTCTGTAACTTTCAACGTACAATTTGTTGTTTCGTTAGCCATTAATTCATCATTCATGAAATTTCGTGGAACTTGGTTTTATTTTGATTTAACACATTTTTCCTAGTCCTTAAGCATTATTTCTTTTTGTAATGCATTAGAATAAGAATTAGAGTTCTGTACATTTATTTTCGATTTGGATTTTCTTGGAACCCCAGGATCCCATTTACGTGTATCGTATCGCACATTAATAGATCACATTGAAATGGATATAGGGTTTACATTAGTTACGAATGTAGTTTCGGCAACATGGTTTATCGAAGTGTAAATCAAGGGAAAACAATCTAACAGGCCAACCCTATTTAAGTATTTCTGGATAAGGGAACTAGGTGCTGCAATACCATATGGTTGCAATGATAACATCAAAGGAGTAGGAAATTTTTTTAAAGTCCAGCCTGCAGTCATGTAAATGTAATGAGCTTATTTAATACTAACTTAAGAACCAGCGTAGTCATAGGCAAAAACATCTAGATCGCCCTTTGGGAGCTTTGATGACCTTCTTTCACATCTTCATCATTCACTAGGGTAACATTATATTGGAACTATGTTTTTTTCTGTTAATTTTCTAAAATGTTTGAGAGATTGTACTCTTAACAAGGGATGCATAGATACATTTTCTCCAATATAAAGACTGGTCAGTATAATTTGTGATGTAGCTCTTTTCCGTCTTTTTAAACCAGATCGGAACCATTATATGATGGAAATAGGAAATTCCTTCCAGTTCAGTTTTCTAACAAGGAAATTATGCTATCAACATAAGCAACGTTATCACAAAGAGGTAACATCTAAAATTCCACTTTTTTTTCAATATCAGTCTGATCCTATTGTATCCTACATTTACACCAACGTCATTGCACCTAAAGTATTTAACTATAAGATTTAACTATAAGCAAGTATATTAGGACCTTGATTTAGAAGAATACCTAATAAAAAAACCTCTGACATGTGACTATTCCCACGCGCCTTATAATTACAGCCCCTCTGGCCATTTTATTACTAGGGATCAAAATATAATTCGACATCAACATCTTCGAAAGGTGATATCTCATGGTTCTAAGATCAGAGAACCCCAACATAATAATAGAAACCATAACTTCAAAATAATTATGGATTCCATTGAGGACTACGACAGACCATGGGCTTACCGAGATGAAGTTGAACTTGACACTTTGTCAGACTGGGTCAAAATAATCAGGTCTCTGATAAAACGTCGAGTTCATAAGTTGAGAAACTGTGTGAATGATCGAACAAATTCCATTTTTAGAGACAAATAAGTTGTGAAATGTCTATTATCCCCTCACGATAAATATGTTATTGTTCCTGCAGATAAAGCTTCAAATAATATTGTTTTTGTATGTAAATTGTCCTTTTACGAGTGTCTTGTAAAATGATTAGGAACACATGAGCACTCAGGTAGTCCCACATACAAAAACATATCATTTGACAAGGATGAGATTTTGGCTAATCATAAGTCCTTCATGGCTTCAATGAACATTACATTGAACAGCAAATATACGGACTTACTTTGTTTGTATTGGATACCTAAGCTTCACAAAATTCCGTACAAACAACGGTACATTGCCGGCTCATCTGCATATTCTACAAAGGAATTGTTCATTAGTTTGACAAAAACTCTAAAGAACTTCCGGATAATTTTATATCTCGATCTATCTCTGAAATTAATTCTATCAAAACTTTTGATTTTTCAACCCTTTATACCACCATTCCCCATGTGAAATTGAAAACTCGTCTAAAAAAAATAATCCACAATGCTTTTCAATATAAAAATGGTGGCAGACGGTATAAATATAAATTTATTGCTCTGGGATACCATACGACATATTTTGTTAATAGTGAACAAAAAGTTAAAACATGCTACACAGAGGAACAAGTGATCAGTATGCTGGAGATTCTTATTGACAACATATTTTTTTTCTTTTTTTTAAAACAAAATTTTATTTACATATTTACATTTATTAATAGATATATCAAATACCGGTACCTTATGCCGGCTTCGTTAACATTAGTATAGAGCATATATTATGGTTAGTTGTCGCGGATTATTCAATGTGAAGAGTCAAAAATTAATTTTATGGTTCAATAAATTCAAAATAAATAATAGCAATTCATTAAATAGCTTTATTAACATGTGTATTGCTATGAAATATATCTGATCAAATGGATTAGCCATGGAATTTTTCAAAATATTTGTTTTGCAGGAATTATGATAAGTCGTCATTTTATTCTGTGGTAATTGTTCGATCGAAATTCATATGTGTTTTACAAACTATATATCTACAGTAAAATCGGATGCTATTTAATCAGATCATTGAGTTGAAGGTAATGTTCATTTGGTAAGTGTTCATGACATGTTTGATTCCTTATATCTTGAATATCATTGTACCAGTAAATGGTTAGTTGGCAACAACAAAAAGAGACTAAGAATATAACACAACAAGAATAAAACAACAGTTGTAGAAAATGCAGTCAAAGCTCTAAACAAAAAATAATAAACAGGTAGACACACCTGTATGTTGAAATTACAGTAATACTATCTATATTTGAATGGTTTTACACTAGTAATTTTGTGGGGCCCTTTATAGCTTACTGTTCGGTGTTAGCCAAGGCTCCGTGTTGAAGACCGTACTGTGACCTATAATGGTTTACTTTTATAAATTTTGACTTGGATGGAGAGTTGTCTCATTGGCACTCATACCACATCTTCTTATATCTATTGAAAGAAGTATTATTTTTACGATAATAGCAAGTTTATCTCATTGTGTAAATCAAATTCCCTCCGCTTTCTTCATATTTTTATTTTTTAAATTAGTTCATTAAATAGCTTGCATTCTTTAATAATTTACCAATCTTGTATTCTAGAAAGTTTCTTGTTTCAGTATAATTTCTGATTTCGTGTCTAAATATTTTGAGTGATTGTATATTTTTTTATTTTTTTGTCTGACATATATTATACTTTATATATAGTGTGACTAATTATGATTAATAGTAAATTAGGTTCATAATAGTCTTTATCATATACTTTATATAAAAAAAAACTATACTTTTTAGTTGAAGAACATGTCTTCCAATGTTTAATTTCGCGATAATTTGTTGTACTTTCTTCCAGAAGGATTCATAATATGAACATATGAGAAAGAAATGATCATAATCCTCTAATTCTTTACAGTGTGTGCATGTGTCTATTTCTATTATATGCCATTGTTTTAATAGTTTATTACAGGGAAGTATATAATGTAGCAGTTTCCATCTAAATATTTTATATCTATTATCATCTAGAAATGTAAAGATCAATGTTTCATATGCAGGGTTTGTATTTTCTATTGTCAAATGTGATTTTCATCTTAAAAAGCCAATGGGTGTTTGTATTCCTCTTGTTTTTAGTAAAAAGGTATTAATGTCATGGTTATTTAGGGATTGAATAGTTTTTTATTCATGATATTAAGATTTTCATTTTTATTTATATTAACTTGGGTATGTTTAGATGGTGAGTTTTTGATGATATTGGTCCACTGTTTTGGAATAACTTTCTTCGGTTTTGTTAATTCGGCAATCGAGTTTTCCTTATTTTTAAGTTTACTTAGTATGATATGATGTCTGACGATATGTTTCATTCACCATCTAATAAATCATCCATAACTAGAATGTGGCTCTGTATCCAGTTTTTAAACAGTAAACATTTATTGTTGACTGTAATATATTTGTTGTCCCGTATTATTTGTTTCCTTATTTGTCAAAACATGGTAGGCTTTTGTATTGTTTTTTTCTTTTGCTATTATCCAGGTCTTTATTAACTGCTGATAAAACACTGGAATTTGTTTTATTATATTTTGAGGGGTCTCGGTGGCCGAGTGGTCTAAGTAGTTACTACTGTAATCACTAGCCAGTCAACACTGAGGTTGTAAGTTCGAACCCCGCTCGTGCGGGTGCACTCGACTCCAATCTTAATTGACTAGGATTGTCAGTTTTCCTATCGAAGGTCGGTGGTTTTCTCTGGGCACTCCGGCTTCCTCCACCAATAAAAACTGGCGCCCACGAAATAGCCCAAAAGCGGTGCTTAAAAGTGACGTTAAAACACCAAAAAATCAAATAAAACATCAAATTTATTATATTTTGTTCAATAAAACTTATATTGTTTATATTCATCTTGAATATTAAAAAGTTATCTCCTATCTTATTCAGAAAATATTTTGGCAATATCTTCCAATTTTGTTCAACATTTTCTTCAACAAGTAATTGTTTAATCCATTTGAGTTGAATTGTTGATATATAAGTATCTATAAAAATCATTTTTAATCCCCCTTCAGTATAATTTTGTGACAAAAATATCTCTTTTATTCATATCTCTTTTTCCATTCCAAATACAGTCATATATCATAGTTTTTATGTTTTGTATAAAATCTTTTGGTAATATCATATTGCTTGTTGTGTATGTTATATTGGGGAGTATGAGAGACTTCACTACGTTTATTCTTCCTACTATACTTAGCTTTCTTTTTGACCACATACATGTACTTATAATCTTTTCAATTTTATCAGCTTGTTTTTGACAATTAAGTTTTTGACACTTTTCTTTATCATAGCCAGAATAAATGCCTAACCTTTTTATTGGTTCTTTCGTCCAATTGATTCTTTCGAATTTGTCTTTAGTATGTTTAAGTCTGTCCAGCCAAATACCTTCAGTTTTTGTTCTATTTAATTTTAAGCCAGAGAATGAGCCAAAAATTCATAACTAAAGATATATCCTTTTTGGATTTTAAATATAGGGTTGTATCATCTGCCAATTGACTTATTTTTATATAACAGTCTTTTCCATTTAATTTAATTTGGAACCCTTTGATGGTTTTTTTTTCGGATCTAATTCTGCATGCTAGTACTTCCACCGCTAGTACAAAAATCAGAGCAGACAACGACATCCTTGTCGAATTCCTCGACAGATCTTAAAGGGGTTTGATATCCACAAATTATTTACAATGCACCCAGATATATCATTATACGTAGCCTCAACCCAATGTACAAAATCTTTTATAAATCCAATTTTTTTTTAATGTTTGTATCATGAAAATCCATTCAACTGAATCAAAAGCTTTTGAAAAGTCCGGAAATGCCCCCTCTTCATTGCAATGTTCAGCATAGTCAATTACATCTTGAATAAGTCTTATATTAAACCCAATGTATCTATTTTTCACAAAATCCTTCTGGTCAGCATTTACAATATTTAGTAAAACTATCTCTAGCCTTTGCGCAAGTGTATAAGCAAGAATTGTAACATCAACATTTAATAAAGTTTTTGGCCTATAGTTTTGAAGAGATTTTGGATCATTCTTTTTAAGGATTAGTGAAATTGCCCCCTTTTTTGTGAATTTGTCAAATGTTTCTTGTTATAGGACGCACAATATACTTCGGATAATAATTTTTGGATTTAGGGCCAAAATTTCCTATAAAATTCTACATTAAGTCCATCTAACCTGGAGCCTTGTTAAGTTTCATTTTAAACACTGCTTCTGTAATTTCTTCAGGTGTTACTAGATCTTCTAAACTTTTGCTATCTTTATCTGATAGGTTTGTTTTCTATTTTAGTGTTTTGAATATACTCTTTTGTCTGTATTTTGTCTGGATTTGATGATTTATATAGCTTTTCATAATATTTTACTTCTTGTTTTTAATTTCAGTTTGGTCGGTCGTTGTTTTGCCTTCATTGTCGTATAGTTCTATTATGGTTTTATATACCTGTCTTGATTTTTCTAGGTTCAAGAAAAAAGCTGTATTTTTTTCACCCTCTTCTATCCATTTTGCTCTTGACCTTATTTGAGCTCCTTTTGTTTTTTCAAGGTATAATTGATCGAAATGGTCAGTTATATTATTTATCTGTGAAAGTAAATCAGAATTATTATTGCTCTCGCTTTGATCTAATTTAATATTTAGCTTATTAAGGTCTTCTTCATAAGTGTGAATTTTTACTTTTTTTTTTGTTTTGCTCATTTGCAAAAACCTAAACTACTGTCCCTCACTTCAGCTTGAAAGTTATCCCACAGTATACCTAAATTTTCTGTAGTTTCTTTCCTTATTTTCATAGTATTGTATGAGTTTTTCTATATTGCAACAATAGTCCTTCTCATTCAGTATTGATGAGCTTAATTTCCAGTATCCTTTCCCTTTGTTTACTTTATGAGTTTTGCCATCTTTACTTACAAGGAAGACATCAATTCTAGAAGAAGAAGGCGTTTTTTTTTTTTTTTTTTTTTTGCTATATGTGGTGCATATATGTTTATAAGAGAATATACATTGTCTCCTAATTCAACATTAATTAATAAATAACGCCCCTCCTAATCTTTATATTCATTTATAATATTATATGTTGTTCTAGAATACATACTGGCCTCTGTTTGAAAATTTGATGACGGTCCTACCGGATCTTCAAATTTATTACTTTGTCTCTCGGTTTTCACGACCTCGGCGTAGTACGCCATATTGTCATTGTCTTTGAGTTCATATTGTTTATCACTTTGAGTTGCCATTTTTTACTTCTTATTAATTTTGTATGTAAAAAATTTTGTTTCCCACCTTTCATTCCTTGTATTATCTGTACCGTTCTTTTGTATCAATTTTCTCATGTTATCAAGTTTTGTTGTTTCTCTCGAGTCACTTCATGCCCTTTGAGCAAAAGGTGAGCTCGAAAACATTTTTGTTGAATTTCGAAGTCGACTTTTTTCAACAAAATGTCGGCATTTCTATGGTAACGAACTTTGCGCCTCTCCTTGCCGACCTCTTCCTATTTTCATACGAATCGGAGTTTCTTCGGACACTTGTTAAAAACGAGAAGATCAAAGATGCCAGATCATTTATTTCACATTCAAATATTTTGATGATGTTCTTTTCAATAACATTCCAAACTTTTCTGATTGGGTTTCATTAATATATCCTCCAGAACTAGAAATAAAAGAAATAACAGACACGGCTTCATCCACCTCATTTTTAGACTTATACCTCGATTTGACATAAACGGTCATCTATAATCTAATTTCTCCCAGTTTAGCAGCAAAATATCAACTTCACCTGCATATGGGATATACATTTCCCAACTCATTTGGTATTCAAGAGCTTGCAGCTCAGACTTTATAAAACGTCACCAGTGTGTGAGCAGAAAGTTGATGAACCAGGGTAATGCCAAAGAACGTCTCGGAAGATACTAAGACCTTGTTGATAAATATTCCGTATCAACTTCAAAAATAATACATGATGGTCTTGAAGTATAGATTCTAGGAACTGACGTTTTTATCATCTTAATTACATGTTATAGTGTTCTTGTTGTTTGTCTTTGTATATTTTTAACCATTACTGTTCAGTACATCTTTGGTAAATAAACTCATCATATATACCAGGATTGAAATTTTGTACCTCAGACGCGGGTTTCGTCTACAAAAGACTCGTCAGTGACGCTCGAATCTGAAAAGTTAAATAGGTCAAACAATAAACAAGGTTGAAGAGCATTGATGACTCAAAATTCCTTAAAGTTATGCCAAATACAGCTAAGGTAATCTTTTCCTGGGGTAGAAAATCCTCAGTTTTTTTTTGTTACCAGTTGATTTATAATTATGTATATAATATACTTTTGGCGTGGAACGGTATTTTTACATCCCGCCATTGTGTTATTGTGCTATGGTGATTTTTTGTATTCTTGTCTTTCAGTTTGCTCATGTACTTTGTGTTTATAGTGTCTATATGCCATTTTATTTTTCTTTGTTGAAATAGTTATTTGTTTTATAGTGATTATGATTATAACACAATGTTGACTGCTGTACCCCAATTTTTGACATTTTTACCTATTATGTCTGTTTGTTTTGCTCACACGTTGTTGTCAATATAATGGAATTCTATGCGACTGTCATACAAGTGAAAGTTTTAGTTAGCTATAAAATAAAGTTCAATCGACCATTTTCTACATAAGGAAATGCATGTACCAAGTCAGGAATATAACATTTGTTTTCCATTCGTTTGATGTGTTTGAGCTTTTCATTTTTTCCTTTTGATAAAGGACCTTCCGCTTTGAAATTTCCATGAAGTTCGGTATTTTTGTTATTTTTACCTTTAACTAAGTATTTTTTCTCTCATAATTTATCTTAATTTCAATATCAATCATTTGTGAACGACTGTAATAACAACTCTTAATGAGGATGTTAAACACAACAAATCTAGTTTTTTGCATATCAATATAAATAAAAGACATATATATACATAAAAAAAGACAGGTGCCGACAAAAAGTAAAGCTTTAAATCATCCCCCAAGCCTAAGAACATTTGATATAAGTTTGATACAGACATCAACAATGATATTTTTTTTCTAAAATTACTGTACATTTATCACATTTAAAACGAATTCTTCTATAACTAAGTCGTTTTTAATTCAACCACCAAGAGAAACGGATCATCATGTTGATGAACGTTTTGATTTTTGTCTTGACTTTCGTATTTGGAGGTAAGACCGTCTTGACATTAATTTAATAGTTTTAATTTTTCAACAATCTTAACTTAATATTGAGATATAAGTCCACCTGATTTCAACTTGAAAGAGTACCTCATAATTTGAAATCGATATAAATTCTTTTAATTTTTAATTTTCATTTCTTTTATTATGTGATAATTCATATTTAAATGCACCAAAATTTATTGTTAAGGTAAAAAACATTTCGAAATTGAATAAATTTCAAAAAAGAAAGAGGCTAAATTTGATGCAGGGTATGCATATCGTTTTATACGTATACACAATTCCGAAGTCCGAAATATAAGAGCAATGGTCAAAGCAAGAAAAATAAAACAACAACGGTATTAACAGAAATACAATACCCTTTCATCGGGATCAGTGACAGTTAAGGATAACCACTAGGATTCAGGGACACGTTGTCTATTGTTTCGAGCAATGATGGCGATCATAGAAATTGAAAAGTAAAGATTTATGATCAATTCTCTGTAATCACAAGAAATATTTCTAAGGGGTCTGGCACGCATAATTTCAGATATTGATGAAACCATTGTATTATATTAAGAACTCTATATAAGACAAAAAATGGAACATATTTTGTCCCAATGATGTATGGTTGCCATGGTAACCATGAAAGTAGATTTCTGCTAAAATGAGGACTTTTTCACCGTCAAAATAGTGGACTTTTCACCTTTCCTGACACAGAAATGCCAGCAGCTTATTTCTTCTTTTTAAATATATTTTGTCAATCTGATATATAAATTTCAATTTTACCATGAACCACTGATTTGCAAAAGGTTTTGTCATAAGAGAACAAAACGGCTTTTGTCGATTTCAGGGAAAATGTGCAGAGAATAGTAATTTTAAATGCTATTTGAAAGAAAATGCAGCACCTCTCAGGTCTGTGTATAGTGTCATTTACTGGTACAACTATAAGTCTTTCAAAAACAAAAATAAATTCAATGGGCAAATCCTATACAGGAATACTGTATATAAACAAAAAATGGAAACAATCTCAAATTTTCAAAATTCTTATTTTCTTAGATACTTCATTAATCATATTAAAACAGATGGTTAAGTCAAATACAATAATGCTTCCTTCTTGTATAAAAATATTGTTCAATCCAATTATGATCAATAGAAACAGATTTTTAAAAATGGTTGCTATTATAAACTAGTCTGAATAAATAAGAAATTCACTTTTTATGAAAATCAAAGAAAAATTGGTAATTTTTTTTTCAAAAGGGTTTAAATTTCATTGAAAAGTTATATTAAACATCAAGAAGTTCATTTTATTCATAACAAAAAATATTCAATTAAAGAACTTGGTAATCATAGCTACTAATTCAATGTAACGCTTTCTTTAATCATCAGTATGTTGTGATTTAAAGGCATATATATCTCAAATATCAAATAGACCACAAAAAGTTTGCATGCAAAACAAACCAACTAGAATTGGTTTTTTTTACTAAACATATTAATTCTCTCTTTATAAGTGATTTAATAGTATAACTATAAAAGTTATAATATATATTTTTATGGTACTTGTCATGCTTGTAGATCATAAGCATGGTATAAAAAACCATCCTACAATCTAGAAAACCAGACTTGTATATTATGACTAAAATATTTTATTCTGCAATTAACAATGACCGGTATACAAATAATGGTTTGCCTTCTGCAGAATAACAATAATATATATGTACATTATCAGAAAATATGTAATGTATTTGTACATGTACTTGCTACAAACTAGTAGAAAATATTTCGCTTTTCTTCCCGTTTCTAAAGCATTTTGTAAAGCTAAGAAAAATAAATTTGGTGTTTTTGACAATGTACCTGTATATTGTATATGTGACAAAATTTGCACATTCACAGACTTGATAGGATATTTAAAAAATAGCCTTTGGTTTTATTTCGGATACAATGACAGGCATGCTTTATGATGGTTTGGATCAACGATTATAGCTTTTTTTGCTTATAGAGGTCGAACACAATTATAATATGGTTGAGCGCTCAAAAACATTCATTTTTAACACTGCCATGTTCTGTATTTCCCTGTCCCAAGTCAGGATCCTATAATCCAGCGTTTTTTGTTGGATGCTCTCTCTCATTTGTATATATATTTTTTTTTTATCAAAAATCAGACCCTGAATTTTTTCTTTGACAATTAACGCAGTTTGTCATTTCATGACCTTTTTTAGCAGACTTTACGGTATGGATTTTGCTCGTTGTTGAAGGCTGTATGGTAACCTATAGTTGTGTTTATCTGTATCATTTTGACCGGTGGATAGTTATCTAATTGACAATCATACCACACCTCCTTATTTTACATTGATTTCTTAGATACTTCATTAATCATATTAAAATAGATGGTCATAAGTGATTCCAATAATTTTCTTTTTTATTTTTGTTGAGCAGTGAGAAATTATTCTTGAATGGATCCATGGCCACCAGATCTCTTTTTCTCAGCAGCAGTTTATGCATCGACTTTACTCCAAGCTTGTTTGCCTATATATAATATATACATATACATAACTACTCTAAATATCAGCACAATAATGTTAAATCTGTAAATTTGCGGAAGCAAATTTTTGTTCTTCCCTCGCCGGGATTCGAACTCATGCTATTGGGATATCGAGACAACACCGCCTGCACTGTGTCCAGCGCTCTAGACCACACTATAAGCTAGACTGAACTAATAATTCAGATTTCGGTGGCCTAGTGTTACCTTTCCTCGTCAGTAGAATCTAGAGTTGTAACACAGTACATGATATATTAGGCATGAAGATGGAATATATATAAAGTGTCTAGAAACATTTATTTGGCAATCGCCAATGGCAGTCAGCAGGGTTTAAGAACATTTGTTGTTCGACCTGTTAGTCAAATGCGTTTTGTTAAAATATACTTTTTCACTTTTTTGGTCTTTTGGAAAATGTTGTTTGTGCTGTATTTAGACCCCTCTAACAAGAAATTTGTTTTACATGCACACGTATAAAAATTGCGTTTTTTATCCAACGCAATCATAGGTTTGAACGTTGTTTTTAATTTAGACTTGTTTATATTTTTTTCGTTTGGTTTTGTATTATATTTTCCTTAGGGTTTATATGATCCGTTCATCCTATTTCGACTCTTTAAAATTCAAGAGTCTATCCTAAATTGAGGTAAATTATATGGCCTTCCAAATACCGTTTCGATCCCTAACATCACTGAAGAGACATTAATTGTCGAAATCCGGATATGGTGTACAAATATTTGCACCTTAAGTTTGTGGAATACCATCTTTCCGCAAGTTAATTGTTTTCTGTTTGGTATTAAATTAATATTAAGATCTATTTTGTTAAATCTGGTGATCAATTTATTTGGCAATCGCCAATAGCAGTCAACAGGGTTTAAGAACATCCGTTGTTCGACCTGTTAGTCAAATGCGTTTTGTTAAAATATACTTTTTTACTCTTTTGGTCTTTTAAAAAATGTTGTTTGTGCTGTATTTAGACCCCTCTACCAAGAAATTTGTTTTACATGCACACGTATAAAAATTGCGGTTTTTATCCAACGCAATCATAGGTTTGAACGTTGTTTTCAATTTAGACTTGTATATATATATATATATATACATATATATGTTGGGTTGATGTTTAGACGAGTTATATAGTTTGTGGAATACCATCTTTCCGCAAGTTAACTGTTTTCTGTTTGGTATTAAATTAATATTAAGATCTATTTTGTTAATTCTGGTGATCAATTTATTTGGCAATCGCCAATGGCAGTCAGCAGGGTTTTAGAACATTTGTTGTTCGACCTGTTAGTCAAATGCGTTTTGTTAAAATATACTTTTTCACTTTTTTGGTCTTTTGGAAAATGTTGTTTGTGCTGTATTTAGACCCCTCTAACAAGAAATTTGTTTTGCATGAACACGTATAAAAATGCGGTTTTTATCCAACGCAATCATAGGTTTGAACGTTGTTTTCAATTTAGACTTGTATATATATATATATACAACTCGTCTAAACATCAGCCCAACAATGTTAGATTTGTAAATTTGCTTTCGCAAATTTTTTGTTCTTCCGTCGTCGGGATTCTAATATATATATATATAATGACTGAATAATAGCCAACGATAAATATTACGGGGCGATGGATCATAAAATTATGATACAGTACACTACAAAATATAATATATGACAAGTCTAAAAGGGTACAACATCACCAAAAAATAAATAAATCATGAACAAATTTTAGATATTTCGGATAACTAATATCCTTCATCAGTTAGATGTAAAATGAATCTTATCTTGACATGTGGTAGTCAAACTGAAATAAAAATCTTGAATGCTATACAAATTATCAATAATCAATACGCTGGTAATTTTTTTCAATATTGATGTTTGGGAGGAGGAATACATTTCTTATATAGATATATATCAGATTTACTCCCAGTTTGTTTGCCTATATCAAATTTTTGAACCATATAGTTTTTTGCTTTTCGTTGAAGATGTTTTTTTGTTTTTGATTTTTAAAGCCCAACTCCAAATTTTTGTCCTTCTGTTCCTCAACCTCGCATACCCTCACAGAACTCATTTCAGGACAACCGGATGAGGCCTGTGACAATTTGCTGGCATAGATTATTTTTGCTTTGTCACTTAATGGTTCCTTTTCTAATTGATATTGACACTCCCTTGAAAAATGAATAAAACCCCTTTGTTCTTAAACTCTTGAATGCAATCCTCCATGGGGCAAGTCAGATTTGTTTTGGCTCCTTGACATAATTTACAATTTCTACAAAAATAAAAATTCATTGATTTTATTTCCCCTGTACCTGTTATCTTGTAAAAGACAGATTATCATCAATAAAGTAAACCTACTATATTGTTACTAAAAAATGTTGTAATTTTAGATCATGTAGGGCAATATCTCCTTTAATATAAATGTAGAAAATTGATGGTTTTATTTATATTGGAATATCTTATCTTGTCATTCTTTTGTGCTATTTATGTTCTGTCTATCTATTATTACTGTTTCTAAAATAATATGGGGACAAAGTCCCCAATTATGGTAAGAAAATCAATAAAATGAAGAAAAACAAAAAAACAAAATACAATATATATTCTAATGAAATTCAAAATCGTTAACTTTGTTTTAACTTTTTTTAGTTTCCCGCATTTGCGCATAATTCACTTTCTTTCTTCCGGTCTCGTTTGTCACGAGACTTGTAAAATATTGGAAGGATCATCATATTGTTTCCCGTAAATATGTTGTAAATTCTTTGATATAAAAAATAAACGTTACCTGATGGTAGCGTTTCTTTTTTTATATTGAAAATGACGTTGTGGTGTATGCCCTTATATTTTACAATTATGGGTTGTTTGCCTGTGAGAGAGTTTTCACATGTTTATAATATCTTTGTTCTTTATTTGTTAATTCAATGTTAACTTTTTATACATTGTGACTTGGATGGAGAGTTGTCTCATTGGCACTCATACCACAATTTCTTATTTATACAACTAAAATCCCGAACAACAGGACCAACGTCGGAAACGTTTCCGTATTTCTGTTTCTTTTTTGACAGATTCTGAACAACTGAAGTTAATATGCTTGAATTAAAAAAATAATGTATACAGACTTCGTCCCCTTTCACAGGTAACGCCTGCCTCATATTAATCATTTGGCAAGTAGTTCAAAATAATAAACCTAGAGGCTTAAAAGACATACCTTGTTTACAGATGCCTCATGTTACTAAGTTTCTGTCTGTCATATGTCTGTTGTCCTTGACCTCATTTTCATGGTTCAGCAACTGCTTGAAAAAAAGTTTTTTTGTTAGGTGAATTTCTCACTTATTATTAGTAATAGGCGAACTATATTTGGTGTATGGGTGCCTTGCAAGGTTTATATATCCGTCAGACAGGGTTCACCTGACCCTGACCTCATTGCATGGATCAGTGATCAAGGTTAAAGTTACATGATTATGTCTGTTTCTCAGATACTGTAAGCATTAGGTCTTCTATATTTGATGTATGGAATGATTTTAATGTGTACATGCGAGTCTGGCAGATTTCATTCGACCTTGACTTCATTTTCACGGTTCATTTGTCAATGTTAAGTTTTTATGTTTGGTTAGTTTTTCAAACACTATATGCAATAGGTCAACTATATTTGGTGTATTGAATGGTTATAAGGTACACATGTCGGTCTAGCATGTATTTTTTGTCCTTTACCTCATTTTCATGGTTCATTAATCAATGTTAAGTTTCAGTAGTAAGGTCCTTTTTTAAGACACTATAAGCAATTCATCAACTATATTTGGTGTATGGAATGATTGTAAGGTGTACATGTCTGTCTAGCATGGTTCGTTGGTAAATATCAAGTTTTATTGGTTTGACCTGTTTCTTGTTTATTATAATATTATTGCTGCTGACACAAAACGTAAGAATTGTAAATAACTTTACCTTCACCATCACAATTTGCTTGTCACATCCTCAATCCAGTGTCCTCAAAGGCAAAGTTGAGATGTTATTCATATTCTCTGTGTGTTTGTTAGCATCTACACCAAAGACAGCATCAACAATTTGTAGCCTGTATATTTCTTTTCCCAACTTGTCTAGAGCCTAAAATGAACAACATTAATCAATCCTACCATAAAAATGTTGGTATTCTGACATTTTTTAATTTTTTTATCTTTTTTGTAACATATTCTAGTAAAGGGGTGGTGGTGAAAGGTTGCCAGTATCTTAAAAGTATCAGCCAGTCATGGGAAATGTTACATTGCAACACTTTCACAAACAAAATTTTGTTCATTTTCTTTAAAAATAGTCATAACTCTAAAATGAAATGAAAAGTAGTTAAGAACCTTAAAAAAATTAAATCTTATAATCTGAGTCTAATGGTAAAAAATCTTTACACAAAAATTGTAAGAAGTTTGTAGTGGCAACTTAAACACTAAGTGGAAATCCAGATTTATAAATATATGAGAAATTATAGGCTCAATGATGATTGTCCAATTACATACAGAAGAATATTCTGTTGAAGCATATCACTAAAAAGTAAGGTAGGAAAAAACAGCTTCCTGATGATTTGTTTAACATGATGGAAGACAAATCTTACCTTTTTTATATCCATTCCAGTAATGACATCCTGTCCTTTATTGACAGGTCTTTCAATGATAAATTTTGCATGTGCTGCTCTTCTGTCACATGGTCCTGCAGAAACAATGTTCATAAACTAAGGAATGGACCCAATGATATTGAATCAGAAGTCATTTCTAGATAACAATTTGGATTTCTAGGGTAGCAAAAAGTATAATTACTTTACAATATAAAAATATTGATGAAAATCATTTATTAAAATTTGATTGTTGCTATTGTGATCTTGCTGTCATTGGTAGAAACTGATTTCATTTTGCTAAACCCTATAGATGTTTGTTCAAGAGGCAACTGACCATTAAATTCAGATTTATACATATGTTATTTAGTCCAAAAAGCAAGTACCGTAATGAAAATTGGAAAAAGGTCAAAAACGCAAGATATATTTTTATAATTAAAGTTTGTATTTTGCTTTGATATATCAAGCAGTTCTATGAAATCTGACATCATTCATTCCTTTTATAGCAGATGAAAAATTTCTTTTAATTTCAAATAGTAGCCATGGACAACATGTCTTCAATTTTCACAATTTAGGGTGAGGGAAGATAAAGGTTTTAAATAATTTGAGTAAATTCTGAAATTCTTAGAAATGAAAAAGAAAAATATAAATACATGTTCCTGTACGTAATTTTTAAAACAAAAATTACGGTTGACAAAGATATGCACCTCCCCCCACCTGAGTTTGATTAAAAACAGTCAGGGAGTTGTGATTTTGCACATTACCTGTTTCTATTAGAATATGTTGGACGGACAATAGTACTCAGTCTGATAGTTTGCATAATATGTACAAAAATACTGACAAAAAAAAATCAAGTGATGTCAAAAACTTGCACATTTGGGCCATTTGATATAATAAAATTATGCTTTACTGCACATATTTCCTCCTCAATGGACGCTCATTCGCTTCTTGTACACTTTCATTAGATTTCATAGTAAATTTTTAAAATAAATCTAAGCTTTATTTTATTTTCATCTTTCTATAAGCAAACATGTATTAATACACCCCAATATTTCAAATATAGTATTTGTATGTTGCTAAATGAACCCAGTCTACTCAGATGTTGAATTAAAATAATTATACAAAGGATTATTAGCTTAAATTACCAGAAATAATAACCAGTTATATTTTAACAAACCATATAACCATCAACTCCCGACAGTAAAAAAACAAAGAATGAAAGAAAAAAAAACACATAGTAAGGCACACTTTCAATTTTTATTTTCTTAACAAAGATTATGTTTCATCATAGCCCCTCTCCCCCCCCCCCCCCCCCACCCCTACCCCCCCCCCCCCTTTCCATAAAAATCAAATGGTAGCTCCCTTCAGGCCAAATAAACATATAATCATATTGTTTCTTCGGCTGTTTATTCTTTAAAGAAAATTATTAAAATGATTTTTTTTTTATTTGATTAGCCTTAAAGTTAAATTCAGTCATATTTGCTTCAAATGACTTAATTTGAGAGTAATTAATAGTGACCAAATAAATGATTTAAAATGAAATATGATCCAATAAGACTGACAAATTACTAAGGTGATGGTACATTTGTAGTAGCTCAAATTATCCCAAAGATTCCTTTTCAACTTTGGCTAGTGAACAAATGCATATACACACCCTTTTTTCTCTAAAGATAAAACATCTTCCCTCCTCTGTGTTCTTTTTATAAAAGTATATATAGCCTATTATCCTAAAATGTAAGAGAATGACTTGATAAATGAATAAGCAGTATATCTATACTATACATGAAGAAAAATATATCTATAAAATACCTAAGTGAATGTTAAAAACGCTGAATTGTGTGTGAAGAACATAGTTTTTCAAGACTAATGTAGGTGTAAGACAAGGAAATATAAAATGATCAACCAAATATGTACATGTGAAACAGTTACCTTAAACTCAAGATCAATTAATAATTGCCTAATGTATGATGATAATTTATTGAAATTATTGTTATTTTCATCAGGCGAGGTAGGTTTAAAAAAATGTATTTTAAACAAATTATCCAGCATGCATTGTGTCATGAGAAAAGTGTAGTGTCATGACTGTATAATGTATATATGCAATGTACTTAAGAAATGACTGTAATATTTTTTCTGTCTATGAAGAAATAAGCTCAAAAATGTGGTGCACACTGAATACGCGGGTTA
Organism: Mytilus californianus; assembly: GCF_021869535.1. Classification (NCBI taxonomy): domain Eukaryota; kingdom Metazoa; phylum Mollusca; class Bivalvia; order Mytilida; family Mytilidae; genus Mytilus; species Mytilus californianus. Next base: position 19,386,499 of record NW_026262679.1, on the reverse strand, counting down.
TTTAAAAGTGTGCTCCACATTTTTTAGGTTATTTCGAATAGACAGAAAAAATATTACAGTCATTCCTTATAATTTAATTATATATTCCATTTTTAAGGAATAAATCGTGAAAAAAACGTTGATGACGTTACGGTCACATGACGAAATTATGTCTATGTGATGATAGACAAAAAACTTTCAGCAAATCAGAAGATGTGTTGCATCCAAAATTAAATTATATTTGTATATAGTTGCTATCTACTGCTGGATTTACAATTTACATTCTTCATTTAAAATTTCTTTGCAATGTTTTGAATCTCTGTCTTGTTGATCACTGTTAAATTTACTGGCACTGATATGTTCAAGGCATATATATATTCTGCAAATACATGTAGCTGTAAACATATATGAAGAAACAATGAAAATGAAAATTGTTTAGTTTAATATACATTTTGTACATTATGTACATATGGATTTTGATCATGGAAAAATGTAAGAGCTTTAAATACATGTATGTATAAAGACTGTTTTTCATGTATCTCAAAACCATTTGTAAATACACACACACACACACACACATATATATTTGGAAACACATTTATATGTATGTTTTTGCCAAAAAATAACAAAAGGTCTCCATGTCAATTTTTTTTTTCGGAATGTCAATTTGCATTAATAAAGTTATTACATTGTGTACATTGTTTTTCCACAATGTATAATTTAAGTTATACATGTACATGTAGTTGAAATTAGTATCTCTTGGAAAACAGTTTCCCCTGTTTAGCACTGCACAATGTTTAGGTTTCACATTTTAAGGAATCCACTCAATCTACTATAAATAAAATATTTTTATTTTACTGATTGGCCTGATCATGATATACATATATGTAATTGAAACTTCTGGACTGTTTTTACTTTCATGTTCCTGTTTCACACCTACATTCATGTAACAAAGCTATGCATTATAATGAGAAATATTTATACAAGTATTTAGGATTTTCTCTTTTTTGTGGGGAGGGGGACTCTCTCTTTCATGAGATCAATATGTACACTTGACTTCTTATGCTATTGGATCATTGAACTGTATCAGACTAATCAGAGTGTAAGATTTTGTAAATGAATAAATATAAAAATACATATGTTTTAATAACCTATGTCGTGTACTAATATAGCTAGGGAACTGTAGCACTTATGGTCTTTGCAATACTTTTGTTTACAATTTGGGGACAATTGTAAAAAAAAATATTACATGGACCGTCAGAGCTACGGACTACATTTAACGGCTCCGCGCAGCCACATGTAGCACGAACATACATGTACATTTACAAATGAATAGTTTGGTTGTCTGACTTGTTGGAAGAAATGAAAAAAGTTATTAAATTGACAACATTTTAAAATAAACAAAATCATTTAGGATGCTGTAAATAGAAATAATTAAAAAGGCTTAACATAAATCAGATATCTTGCATGACATCCATCCCCTCCCCCACCCTCGATACATATATACTTGTCTTTGTGCCACCCCTATCCCTTCATAATTTTTTTTTTAAATCTCTCAAAAATCTTTGGTCATTACATTAATTCTAATAACTTACGTGTTCCAACTGGTACACAAACATCTGTGTTTCTAGTAACATAAGGATTATTTCACTCGAAACATGACAGTCGCCAACTTTGGAAATAATGTGGTTGTCCGTATAAAGAAATGTTACAAGACTTTCTCCTTCTTCTATTCCATTCAGGTTGCTGAATGTCTTCTATATCTTTATTACAAATTGTGCATTCCGAAGTTATTAGGCACGATTCTGACATAATGCATGTTTTTTCATCATTTTTAATCAATCACCTTTGCCGTTTTCAGTAAATTTATTCTTGATAAAGTCACGAATACTACACCTTTTAAATAAGATACTGTCAAAATCTCATACCAATATTTAAAGGGACAACTATTTCAAATTAACATGAGATCACATGAAGAACATATCAAAATTAAGTTTTCCCTCCTTCTATAGTTCTTTTCCTGGTTATAGGAGTAATACCACTATTGATATTCCCCTATTAGTCTTTTTTAAATTGGCACTTTTCATAAAATTGTGCAGAATGTATCTTTGTTTCAAATAAAGAAATTCTTGGCATGAGTAAATTTGTATCCTGTCCAGTACTACAGACTAATAACATTTCATTGCATATACGATAATAACCATCACTGGAAGTTAACCAATCAAGTTTTCACCCTTTTTTTCCCTGTGTACAAGCTTTAGTAACCATGTAAACTCAAGTTTTCAAAATATTTTATAGAAACACCAAATAAAAAAAGAATGGTACTTTGAAACAATTGTCGTATTCCTGACATTGTACAGGCATTTCCTTATGTAGAAAATGTTGGATTAAACCTGGTTTTATAGCTAGCTTACTTCTTACTTGTATGACAGTCGCATAGAATTATATCATATAGACAAAGCACATAAGCAAAAATAAAAGACAAGAATACAAAAAATGTCCATAGTAATAATTTGTTACTAGTCATGAACAATTTGTAGTAGGAAACTATTTTCGCGTTTGTTATCATGGTAATAGTTTTGAGTTATTCATTGAGTCAATTTCAAGATCAAGTTCTCAGTACGTAATAGACATTTTTGCAGTATCCTCAATTTTAACTTCACTTAGCAATATGTGTAAGTACTCGTCAAAAAAAGTAAAAGTCAATTCATCTGACAGTAGTAAAGGAACTTGCTGAAACAGTTGTCGTAGAGAAATACAGATTCTATCACAGCATCGAGTGTTATGCGATACTTGTCCTCCCAAGACGGTTTAATTGTTCAAATTTAAAACGCGAGACTTCTCAAAATTGAAGAATTATATCACACAAGATACGATGACGGCATTAGGCAGGGTCGCGTTTTTACGTGACATATCGAAATCAGAGGAAATGAAAAATGAAGAACTGAAATCTTGCGAAATACACATTGATTATAAGAATAATCAATCGTTCGGGGAAAATTTAAATCGGCATAGAATTATAGTTTGTTTTGCATACATTGTGTCCCTATGTGATAAAAATAATAATAATGAACTGACCGACAGACCTCTGAAAATGAGAAGAAAGTCATGAATACCAACCGTTGCTTACAGTGGACGGTAAATTTTGAACCAGCATTACAAATAATAGTTAACATAATGGTATTTAATGTTTTCAAATACTTAAGACTTAAGATATGCGTTGATGAAGCAAATAATAAATCATAACCAAACTAATTATTTAGTCCGAGGTCAAAAATGATCAAAATGTCCTCTATTTAATATCGATAAGTGGAATCACAATATTAACATAAAAGTAAATCATTTATTTTAGAAGAAAAATCTTAGTTAGCGATTTTAATGAACCCACGTAACATACGGCTATATTATATATCATTCGAAATCATATTATCTGTACTCTTTTTTTTAACCAGTCGTAAAAACTTCAAACGGTGAAATTTCCTTTAAATAAAGGTCAGTGTTTAAAAAATGAACATTCCATAATTTCAACAGAATTGGACAAAATGCTTGTTTCAGGTTCTTGTATGATTTGTTTTTCTTAAATCATATGACCTCATAGAATAGACTACAATAATTCCAAAACAAACGCGAACAAACAAGTTAATTGCACAATATTCACAGAAAAACGCATTTGAAAAACTTGTCAAAAATAAAAAAATGATTTAAAAGCTATGTATTAGTTGGGGATCAATGTGTATATGCCAAAAATAAAAATAAAATTGTTATTTAAAGACCAAGGAAATATTTTTCATAATTTTATAGTTCAATTAATGTATATTGTTCTGGATACATTCTTTTATTGGAGCTTTTGCAGTTGGCCAAAATACTGTCTACAAATAGAGATCCTTTTACTTTTTCTATGTTTTAATCGATTGGCAGGGAGAACATAATTTGCCATAATGAAGAAGGGTAATTAAAGTGGATCATCAGTTTATATTTCCTCAGATAGAATGTTTTTATACTTTGCAAAAATGTAGATTTGACCATGCTTTTTTTCAAAAAATATAATAAAGAGTATGGGTCATCGTGCTATTTTTCGAGCTTGTCCGATTATGCACAGATTCCTCCTGAAAAAAAACACATTTTTGTGAATAACGGAAATCTATGAGATAGAATTTGAAATAAAATAGGAGATGGCAGACTGTACTGGTTCCAGGAACTTTGGATACACCAAACCATGTACTTCATATCTGAGAAACAGGCAATATATACCCTCAATTTTAGATTTAAATTCATACATTTTTATGTTATTCAAAATTATCAGTCAAAATGTGTTCTACAGGGATCACCAGTCCTTCGCCTTTCATCTGATACCTAAATTACCAAAATATATTCTACCGAGTTTGATATTTACACCTATGCGTATGAACTATTTTGTTTTGAATATGTTCTACTTTCAATTATGTTTTTTTCACCTGGCCCGATTTGATGGTGTTATATCTTACAATGTTTATCCAATTTTTTTGCAAAGAATTCCGCTCAAACCGGAGCTAGGGCCCGTCAGCGAAGTGAGAGTTATTTTTGCTCCATGTTGAAGGCCTTACTGTGACTTTGCGATGAAGAACAGCACTTTAACCACTGAAAATTTCTTTAGAGTTCCTTTATAAAATGTTTACTTTTAGAGTTATCTCCCCTTGAATGGCTAAGTTGAAAAATGATTCGAAAAAAACACAGATATTTAGTATTTGTTAAAACAGTCTAAACTATGCAGTAAATCAATAAGTTTTCTTTATTCAAATAAACATCCTTACACATAAATTACCAATCTTTCTCAAAATTTGCAGATTTTACCTAAGAACAAGACTGATTGATAATTGCTATTTTACAATCCAATATGGCGGTATACAGATAATCAACCTTAAAATGTGAAACGAAATATAATAGCTGTGTACATTTAAATTAGTTTGTCAGTCCAGCTTATTATCTCTTGAAGACATGTTGAAATGCCATAATGTTAATGTTCTTGCTCCTAAATCGGTCGTAGATTTGAAATTGGCTACATGTTCTTGCGTTTGGAAACATGTGATTGTACTTTGCATATCGAAGAACTACAAATAATGCTACTGCTGTTGGGGTTTTTTTTTTCTTTTTTAAAGTGTAAGACGTGTTAAGAAGTTTAATGTCGTTCAATATTCAAATGAATACTGTTTGCGCCATCAGTTTTTAAACCATACATTCAAATTGTGGGCAGTGCGACCATTTAAACATAAGTTTTGTGTCGTTATTTTCTTTCACTGTCTAGGTAAGAAAAAAAAATATTTTGTGTAAAAAGAAATACTTATGTTATTAAGACGAGACTTTTCTAAGTTATTTAGCTTGTGTTCTATTATTGTTGTCTAATATTATTTCGACAATAAAATATGTTAAAATAAATCACCAATCAAGGTAATTGTGCTTGCTACTACATTATTAGTATTTGTTTCTCAAAAAAGACTGAAATCTAATATTGTAAAAGTTTGAATACCTTCCTGAGAACTTGAGATCACCCCCTGTTTTGGATGTGCTCGTTTTCGTTTTATTGTATAGTGTTTTGGACTGTTTTTATTTGGGCTCGGTATATCTGTGTTTAATCGACTCATGGTTTGAGATTATCGTCATGGTATCTTCATCCTTTTTTCATGATCAAATAAGGAAAATATTTAAAATAACAGTTTACGGTACATACAATTTCTATGCAAGAATGAAATCACAACGGTACTTACAAACTAATATGTCATATATATTTGTATGGATGCCCTTCGCGGATATGAAGCCCTTCATTCTTTCAAATGTCTTTCCATTGTCTACGCTTGTAAGACTTTAGTGAAATTTCACAATTTTAAACTCAACTTATGAAGATGGAAATGAAGGTATCGTATTCAAGAAAGACAAGTTAAATAGTCAGAATATCAAATTATTCATATCAGCCCTGACACTGAACTTGTAAGTTTAATTTTTTTAAGCTTGTCTTCATATGTATAATTATCAATTAGTCAATTTATATCAAAATCATTACGTATAAACGAGATCTTCGCATCATCAAGAATTCTAGCATGTAAAGCATTAAAAGACAAATGATATTGTGATTTTATCATGCTTCGGATGCAGTTTTAGGGGTTTTCCATTTTAATACATTTTATTTTGAAATGATAATACTTTAAACAGACTTATTATACCAAGCTTACTTACGAGAAGTTTGTCAGTAACAAAATCACGCGAAAAAAAACCAAACTTCAATCTTCGCTAAAATGAAAATAAAATACGAAAGTTGCCAAAAAAAAAACAACAAAAACAAAAACGCTACGAAGTTAAATGAAAAAGGTAAAACTCAACAAAAAAAAATCAGCAAAAATAATTGGGTACAGTTGACAAACAACCATTTCACAATGATTATAAATTAAGCATTTACCTTCATAGAGAACGCTTAAGGCAAAAAGACTGATTGCAAAGGATGTATTACAACTTGAATACATTAGAAGCATTATGATTAAAAGATATGTGAAAAGATTAGCCAATTCAATCTCAGATTTATTTTGCCTGAGAAAGTTGGTATCTAGTCTCTGAAAATTTCAAAATTTATCAACAGAGAACTCAAATTAGAGAAAGGCTGGATATAGATTGAAAAAAATCAATGTAACTGCAACATGTCGAAATATTATAATTACGTATTTTTGTATTGTATCTAAATTCAGGCAGTCACATATGTAATAACAGTATATATATAAATGTATCCTCCTTTTCGTTCTCAATTTATAGATAAATGTATATGCATTTGAACAATGAACAATGCACTGTGCATTTGAAGAAACAAAGAAAAGTTTTCAAATTTTGACTAGAGAATTGTTCTGAATTTTTCTTTTCATCAAATAATTTCTTTTTATTTGATAAAGTTTTTATTTATTTATTTTTTTGTGGGTTGACTATATATCATTAATAAGTCCTTTATTTATATAAAATTGAATGTTTATCATGAAATAACAAATCAAATGAGAAAAAGAGATGTCGAAATAGTTTTTTTTTTCGCGGTGACAGTAACAACACATATTAAGATATCAAAGTTTCGCCACTTAATCTCCCCCAAATGATGAATCCCGCGTGTATTACTACCTTTAAACTTTTTCACAGTTTAAAGAATAGGGTTTCTTCAATCTCATATTGACAACAAACATGTATTTTGCGCAGAACAGATAAAAAGCTTGTTTTGACAGATGGCGGCATTTTTTCCAACTGCTTGAGTAAACATTCTTAGCAGCAATTTATATATTCAAGTTTACTTTTCACTTAAGTTATATCTAAGTTTAATTTTCACTAAAGTTATATCTCAGTTTTCTTTTCACTTAAGTGAAGGTTACATTGTACAACTACGTATATACCTCAGACAAAGACTACCTTTTGTAGTTGTATTGGTTGTTCTCGTAGATGTATTACCCATTTGATATCTAGCATACCACAGGAATATAATTTCAGAAACATGTACTGAAATAAGTATCATACATTAAGGTTAACTTTGCAACTGTGCAGCAAATTTATTAAGTGTTATTTCTAGGAACGATGATTGATATAACATAGTGTTAAAGGAAAAAACATTTTTTTACTCATTTATCATTATTTTTTTGTCCGATCTTAATTTATTTACTACTCATAAATTACATTTAACTAAACATACAAATGTGAATAAAAAAAATTCACATCTGCAAAAATCCGCTAGTAGTAATGAATTTGGTGAAACGTCGTTTTCTGGGGGTTGGTACTTTTTAATGTAAAATGTTCCTCGAATCACTACATACAATATCACTATATAAAATGTATCAATCATGATCATAATTTAAAACACACATCAACCTGAAAAATATATATGAACATAAATATCACATTAAGTTTATAATGAAAATAACTAAGTAGTTATCTGTGTGCGATGGATTTGAACGACGAATATGACATAGCTAAAAGCTTCATAACATATGTGTTTCTTTATTTTAAATGTCCTGTAGATAATTTGATTTACCCTATGTAACTGTTACATAGATAACGATGAAGATATCTCTAATAAACTTATATTCTATATTTGTTGTAGTTGAATGTCTTTGTTTCTATCCTTGTCGAAGACAGGAGGTAGGGAAACTTATCAAACTTAACGATCCAGGAAGGAATATAGTTTTTCATTTCAACTGCAAACATCCTACATTGGTAGTTGCACCTGAAACTGGCGAAAGGAGGGAGTGTTTTGAACAGAATGGACCGTTTATAGTTCAACGGTAATTTATAATTATGATTATAAGAAAGGCTATACTTATGACAAATGCATGGAATGTTGTACCTCAACTTAAAAAATTAGGATTTTCTGAAACTGTTGGAAAATGATTTTGGCGAAGAAAAATTGTTTTTTATGTCATTTATTATCATTTTAGAGCCGATGTGATTACAGCTTTCATTTTCAAGAATAAGGAATTAAAATTAATAACAATTAATTTTAACATACACCGGTATTGTTTCCTGTCCTAATATCACTCACCTAATTATCCAAAATCTGTTATAACTTATTATGGCTTGTAATTGTACACCGAATGTTTTTTAATTCATACTTGGTGTTAAGTATAAACATTTCTTTTATATTTCTGTAGTAATATAATTGGTTTGACTTCAAATTAATAATTATGATGTAACATTTTGATATGCCAGAATTGAAGAACTAGCACCTAGAAGGGTAATACCCTTAAGTTCATGTATTAATTGACTTGATTATGTTATAAACGTGCAGAAGAAAAAAATATTTCCGTTTTACATTCTTACTCGAGGAAATTCAACTTTCCATGTGATTCAGCTTAAGAATATGAATAACAGACGTAGTATGAATTTGCATGATGAGTGCTGTATACTTAGTAGTATACTTTTGACGTTCCCGGTCTTAGCTCGTTTGAAGTCACGTGATTCCCTCAGATTACATCCTTTGTGTTTTGATGTTATTTGTTTTTAGTTTGCAAGGACAAGGATTAATGTTTAGATGTCTGAAAGAGATGGCTACTGATCCATCAGGCCAAACTGTAGTTCTGTATTTAAAACCCTTTAGTAAGTATTTTATGACAATTATAAAGTACTCGTGAAATTTATTCACTGTATACAACATAATACAAAAACAGGACAAACAGAAATATTGAACAATAAATCAGACCATACCAACCTCTGATGGCCGAATCATTGAAAAAAATAGACGCACAATTAAAGACAAAACAACAGCGAGCAACATATACCTTCCCAATGCCTATCTAGATAATTTGTCAAAATCTGTTCAATACGATTACCAGCAGGATGACCACATACTTGAACTAGGAAATAACGAGGAATTAGGAAATGAGAGACGGCACATATTTGGGAAAAAAAGGTCAAACACCATCGCAACTACAGCTTTTGGCCATATACCGCATCTCAGTCATGCATTTGCACATAAGAAGATGTAATATGATTGCCAGTGAGATAACTATCCAGTAGAGACCAAAGGACGAGGATGTTAACAACTATTGGTTCAATTTGACACGTTGATAACAATTAATATTGCACGACGGCACATAAATAGTATTGACCTTTCAATTAACAACGACACATTTATTCTCAAAATAATGCCGCTTGTGATAAAGAAATACAAGGTGAATAAATAAACCTCTATTATATTTCAATACCATATACATTGACCCTGACAAACGTTGTCAGTATGATATATAATGGTGAATTGGACTATAAATCTGTTAAATGTAAAAGAAAACATGGAATCCATTGAAACAATGTAATGGAAGTCAGTAATAAACATATATACAAAATTCCTTTCTATAATTGTTTTTTTCTAAGTATCATATGCATGTACATGTCTTGAACAGACTTATAGAGTTTGACAATAAAATAACAGTCGAAAAAATATTCTAACTACTGTTTTTTTTTTAATATTTCGTAGAAAGAAAAGAAATCCACCATATTTTTATTTATAATTTTAGGAACTTATTTCAAGACCCCTACATTATGTGAAGTGTGTGGTGCTCCAGACCGCTGGTCATTAGCTCTGTTTGCAGGTAAGTGTGTAGTTCTCAAGACCGCTGGTCATTAGCTCTGTTTGCAGGTAAGTGTGTGGTTCTCCAGACCGCTGGTCATTAGCTCTGTTTGCAGGTAAGTGTGTGGTTCTCCAGACCGCTGGTCATTCGCTCTGTTTGCAGGTAAGTGTGTAGTTCTCCAGACCGCTGGTCATTAGCTCTGTTTGCAGGTAAGTGTGTGGTTCTCCAGACCGCTGGTCAATAGCTCTGTTTTCAGGTAAGTGTGTGGTTCTCCAGACCGCTGGTCATTAGCTCTGTTTGCAGGTAAGTGTGTGGTTCTCCAGACCGCTGGTCATTAGCATTGTTTGCAGGTAAGTGTGTGGTTCTCCAGACCGCTGGTCATTTGCTCTGTTTGCAGGTAAGTGTGTGGTGCTCCAGACCGATGATCATTAGCTCTCTTTGCCGGTAAGTATGTGGTGCTCCAGATCGCTGATCATTAGCTCTCTTTGCCGGTAAGTGTGTTTGAAAGAAATAATGGTCAGGGGATCTAAATGTAGTTGAGTTTTTTTTCTAATGAAACTGTCCGTCAGCAGATTTAAAAAAAAACACCGAGTCTGAGACGCTTGTTATTTTGATTGTTTTAAGATGCATTAGGTTAAGAGAAAATAGTAAGATTGCTTTTCATTATGACTTTTTTAAGATGCAAAAATGGTTTGTTTACAGGCATGTCTTTAAAGACGTAGAGAATTACTTTAAGAAATAGAGCACACTATTAGTCTTTGGGTCTCCTTGAAAGTATGAAAACCAAAATATATAAAACTTTAATGGCACCATAACCCTAAGACGGTTTACAGAAAATTATCAAAATTAACTGAGATTTAATTGACAGCTCTACAACCGCCTTAGTTTTGATGTAAAACATAATTAAGAATATGAAATTTTACGATGACAATGCATCATTTAAACCATTCCATAATATATTATCCGACAAGTTGTTGAATATTACCCTCGCAAATTTACAGGTCTCCAACATCGCAATCAAACATGTCAAAGTTATATGAGTGAATGATATCATAATCACTGTACATGAATCATGTTTCAGAAATAAACTTTACGATGTAAGCTCGAGTAGCAAAGTTATGGAAACCAAATGATACGAACTAAACTGGTTTTTTTTTATGTTTCAAATCTTTACTTATATCTAAAATTTCACTATCAGTGTCTGGTGAGAAATAAACCAGAAAATATTTCAACTTCCAGTCCTGACCTATCCATTTTTTTCGTAGCACTATGTCATAATAGGTTGACTGTTATTGAATATATGTGTCACTGCATGATGATCACAACATGTGAGTTTTTTTCGCGATAAGTAAACACGTCATATGTCAAGAGTGGAGCAGGATCTATCTTTCCTGTCGGAGCACCTCAGATCACACTTAAATTTTTTTGTTGGGTTTGTATTGCTCAGTCTTTAGCGATTGATATATAAAAACAAGACAAATACCGGGTCTTGACATACGACGCTGTGTATAACTGATAGAAACTTGAATCTATCGGCAAAAGAAGTGGCAGATACACGGCAGATCTTAAAATTGTTAACACGCTACAACCCAACATTATGGAGCTGCAGACCAAATATAGAATCTTTTCCTTTCATAAAAGCCAAGAATGTTTGTCGATATTTTTTTACCCAAGGTCTTTCGGACGGACGGAATGGCGGAACGGCGGACGGAGTGAGCGATTATTAGCCCTGCTTTCGCTGATGGTTACGCATGTGATAAAAAGATGTGGTATAATTGCCAATGAGACAACGAGCAATAAAGACCATAGAACACTATTTAATGATGTAAACAATTATATGTCACCGCACGACCTTCACCAATGGCTAAACACATATAGTATTGCAATGAAAGACATCGTAAATGAATTCAAAAGAGAAAACCAAACAAACTGGTTTATACAACAACCAGAATGTTTTAGGAGAGTCTGTTCAGTAGAAAATAATATAGAGCGCTGGTCAATTTAGTTTGTTTGAAAGTAGGTTAGGGTTGTTTTGTAGAAAGTTGTCTATGTTTTGGTTATAAGGTGTACTTTCAAGAAAAAAAAACTTAACAATGGTCATTTGGTAAGTCTTGTGGTCAACGTATCAGTTGAGATATGTTGGCTCAACACGATGGACGAGAGACAAACTGAGAAATGAAAAATCGACAATAATCAAGTAACATTTATGACGCTAAATTTCTGTTTATTGTTTTAGTCAAAATTCCTGCAAATAACTGATTTTATGTCTTGCTTTTATCTGCAGATGTTTATGATTTCCTATTTCGATTATAGCTGGTAAAGTCAATCACTTAGAAGCAGAGGAATATAAAGTAGACACAGAACACTCTTAATGATGTAAACAATTATAGGTCACTGCATTATAATGTTGTTTTATTTAATTTCTTCAACTAATATCACCGATTTGTTTCCAGCCTGCGACGCTAGTTGTGAAAACGAGACGTTGGTGTGTTATTTCTTGCGTCAGCGTCGGCTTTGGCGAACATCGGAGTCAGTAGACGCCACCCGAATCAATTGTTTAAGTGTGTAGTTAGGTTACATAGGTGAAACAAAAAAATAAATTTTATCGTATTATCTGACATCTCTTCTTTTTCAGCCCAAGGCGTTTCAAGTGAGTATACGAAATGCCCTTATAGTTTCTTGTGTAATTCATTATTTTCAATTTCAACCCGGATGGTATTTTCTTCAAATTTAAAACAAACCATGTTTGATCTAATTTCAATCAATATATGCGTAATTTATTCACACGAAAGGAATTTACAAACAAACACAAAATAAACAAAAGGAATAGAAATAAATAAAATACATAAAATTGCTAGTGCAACGATCTTAATTAAAGCAAACAATATAATTTTTCCAAATAATAAGATTTGAATTTAACTTTTTTGAATTGATTATTATACACTGACTAGAATATTTTGATAGAATCTGTATATATAATCATACATATAACTTGCAAATATTTAAATATGATTGTGATGTTCAGTACATTATTGTAGAACAAAGAGCACTGAGAGGTATGTCATACATGTATCAATGTATCTGTAAAAATAAGATAGGAAATAAATTCATTTTATCTAGTTTTAATCTAAGTGAACCAAACAACGAGAAGAAACAAGGGAAAACGTAATTCACATTAAAGCAGACAATATCATGACCAAAACGAAAAATTAGTAAAGACAAACAGCTATTTTTAACCTAAACACCAAACAGAAAAGTAGCAACACGAACCCAACAACAACCGAAAGTGAACTCAGGTGCTTCACGGGAGTTGGCAGTTTCTGTTCCACTAGTGACATCCGCCGTGTTACTACTGTTAAACTACGCTGATGAGTCCTCAATCATGATTAGGCATATAGTTATAATAGAACTGAACCGTTATCCACAAGGCAAATTGAAGACGAACACTTATATTTGAATATAATTTTAATTATCCGCCGTTTGTTTTTGAAGAAATATTACTTAATTACTGTAATGTTTATAACATATTCTTCAGTTTAGACATTAAATAGATATTTTCATAGTGTAGAGAAAGAAGAAGGTTGCAAGAACGTATCTTTAAATGAATACTTGAGGAAAAGATAAATCTTATATAAATTGTAAATACTAGTAACATTTTGTTTGATTTGTTTGCAGTAAAAGTCCCACGTAAGTACTTTCGAGTTTATCCGATGAACACTTTAAATTGAAAAAAAACAATTAATTTTCAAGGTCTGTTATTTCAGATTACAGAATGAACGTGTAAATAAGCTAAATTTCGTATGCTGTGTTTCATATTCCCGATTGTGACATTTTTTCTGACAGTGAATTCCCATGGCGGGTGATGCATGCATAACTTCATATAACTCTTGTAGATAGTTGTCTCATTGGCAATCGTATCACATCTTGTTTCTATAATAACTGTTGACGGATCCGGTCTCGCTACTTTTCGAGTTCGTACGATTCCCTCTGTTTCTGTTTTTTTACCTTGATTTTTCTCTTCCTTATCGATTTACAAGATGAAAACAACGGTAAACTACTGTCACCTTGGTTTTGGATCAAGGTTAACAAACTTCACATGTTTACTATTTTTTTCAATATAACCTTTCACTCCTTGTTACACATTTCACCCCTGTCGTCCAATTCACCATACACACTCGATGAGTTATAAGAGGAACATAGAAGATACGTTATGTGGGTTCTTTCGAATGGATTGTTTGATAGGAGGTAAATATTTCGCCCTGTACACTTTAAAAAGATATAATAGGAGCTGTATATTTCGTTTCGTTTTACGAATATTCGAATATGATATAAAACAGATTTTCCACATCTTGTACGTCTTATTGTGCAGAACTGTTCTGTAACAGTATTTTATTAGCAGATACAAAGAATGTTTTATGTACCTTTTAATTGTGTGTATAAAGCTATTTGTATTTTAGTACGCAATAATTGTTGAAAAACGTTTTAATGTAATTTCACAATGTCAAATTGACATAGAAGATGAATAATTCATAGTTCTTGAATATCATTGTTCACTGAGTGACAGATAATTTCAATATAGGGAGAAGGTATGGTAATGCGATTTTTTGCCCCTTGAATTATGATAAACATCTTTCAAATGTTCACTAGACATTAGACTGTTAAATATCAGTATTGGTAGTTGTGAATTGTGTCTCTTATATTTGCACTGATGTTTCAAACTTCTTGACCCCCAAGGGTGACTGGGGAATAGGAATATGGTCACCATTGGTCTTCCTCCTACCAGCAGAAGAACCCTTGACAAAATGGGGCGTCCGTTTGGCTGTGCGGGATGTACAAGTAAACAGCCTTGTCCGTTCAGAATTGGGACATCTAATCCGATGCCTCGTGTAAAGGAGAGTGCCACGCTCATTGCGCATTAAAAACCCTTGCAACAACTATTTGAGGGGTCCGTATGTAGCCTGTTGCAAGGCTTAATTTCTGTCCCTATCCAATATACCATAATTTCCTGTGGCAGTCCAAATTTCTGTCCCTATCCAATATACCCTAATTTCCTGTGGCAGTCCAAATTTCCGCGACCTTCATCCCGAACGGCCTCTATTACATGACCTACATATTTATTGTTAATTTGTTCTCGTCATGAACATGCATGAAATATTTTTCACTGGACGTTAAGCAACCAAAAATCAACAATCAATCAATCAAACTTCTTGAATTTAGTGCAAAACTTTAAATAACCTTGGATTAATCATCAAGCTGGAAATAACTTTGATGAAGGATTCCGACAATACCTAGAATTTGTCGTTAATTGACACTTACGACTCCCTTCCATTGGACACTTGGTCAGCCCATGACACTTTGCATATTTACTTGTTCGTTATTCGTCTTGATGTGTTAAGGTAGTGCATTGTGGTATAATTATGTAAATATCCGGATATGAATGTCGCGTTGGTATCTTTCGCCACTCTCTTATATGACTAACCTAATGCCTCAATATGCATTACACAGGTTTGGATTTATGCAAATTTTACAAATTTTTAAGCATGTAATTAATATACGCAAAACACAGACGTTATTTTACTCTCATGCGTGTATTATTTATCATTAAATATGAAAAGCCCATTGAAAGATCATGATATTCACTCGTATAACAGATATTGCCCGATTTACTACACATGCCATTACCATTGGTCTTTGTATAACACTCTCAGTGATGGATTCAGAGTGTAAAGATAATACGACACCTAAGTCATCGTGAACAAAATATTTGCGGCTTGAAACCATTTAAATGGCAACTCGCTGAGCTGGGCTGTACATAAAAGCAATTTCAACATTAACCTTACCTCGGACCCTGGATTAGTCCCGGACATTTTGTACATTTACTTGTTCATTATTCTGCTTGATGTGATAAGGTACTGCATATAAAAAAAAGAAGATGTGTTATGATTGCCAATGAGACAACTCTCCACAAGAGACCAAATGACACAGAACTTAACAACTATAGGTCACTGTACAGCCTTCAACAATGAGTAAAACCCATATCGCATAGTCAGCTTTAAAAGGCACCGAAATGACAAATGTAAAACAATTCAAACGAGAAAACTAACAGCCTGATTTATGTACAAGACAATGAACGAAGAACAGATATGATATACAGCATCAAATTAAAACCACTGAATTACAGGGTCCTGACTTGGGACAGGCACATACAGATTGTGGCGGGTTTAAACATGTTTGCAGGCGCCCCATCCCTCCCCTAAGCTGGGACAGTGGTGTAACAGTACAACATCAGAAAAAACTATAAAAATCAGTTGAAAAGGACTTAACTCATCGGATCGATACAAAGCAGAAATACATCAAACAAAAACACAGAGTGGACGTGGCAGGGTACTTATACATTCCCACAACAAACAGACACTAAGTACAGATCTGGGAGTACTCGCAGTTACTGACCTCTAGTTCAAAGCCAATAACAATTAATGAAAAAAATCATGCATCATGAGACTTAAATATCAATCAGTACACATCCAACATTCAATGAATTTAGTGTACAGACGTCATTAAAAGTCAGAGAAAAACATGACCTTGTGCAATGCTAAGATTCAGGTATCGATAGATTGTACATCCATGAATGTGTATATGTATATAAAAGTAATATTTAGTTTGATTTTAATGATGATGTTTGAATATTAGGATATAACTACCCTAATGTCCTAATTAGCGTCCGGTTAGACGTTTTTACTCGTTTTTGTCTGCCTGTAGCACTTTTTTATAATGTTTATTGCCATAAAAATATTTCAATTTTCATAACAGCTATAGGTTGTAACGTCCCAAAGGATTGTCAAATCAAAAATCCGTATACTGATTTGCCCTGCAATGGATGTGAACCAAAGGAGGATGATGGCCTATGCTGTAGAGGATGCAAAATCCCACGCAATCAACATTATGCATAAATAAAAAGATTTATAGCTATATATTTATTGTTATGATACTACATATCTTTATCGGCTTATGAGCATTGCCGTTGCGAGCTATTGGTATCACATTGTAGGAATATGTCACCTGTTTCAGCCTGATTTCTGAAACCACTATGATCAAAAACGGTTGGAGAGAATAAAATGCACAATATTTTTGCTAAAAAATTCTCCATTTCGTTTTTGATCGGTTAGGAACAATGACCGCCATAACCTTATCATCTTTTTATTATCTTCATCACCTTCACTGCAGAATTTACAATGTAAAATATGTTCAAATGTTTACGAGATGAACATATTATGACTCGCTTTACTCTGATTTGATTACATTGTATAAGATGGCATGCATCATTATGCTATTGTCCGGAATATGCATGTGTAATTTGCCATTTGATATAAAAAAAAAAAAAACGGGTGGGTACTTTTCCTATAAGAAAGTATACACAGACCTAGAATGGGTCATTTTTTGATACGTTAAATATAGCAATGGGTTGCAATGTCACCATGGTAAAATGTCAATGGGTCAGTAATTTTCATCATTTCGAAAAATTGAAAATGTGAAAACTGAGAAATTTATGATTGGCTTTTGATTTTGGCATGAAATATATTTACGGGTCAGGATTTTCATAAGACTTCAATACTAGTATATGAATGGGGTTGTTTTTGAAATGTCAGCGACATGTCTTTTCCAAAATCCGGTGTTGAGATCCCCTGTGTTAAAAAGGTAAATAAATGGACGTGCGCGTAATAAGGACGATTTCTTGACTTGTACTCTTGTTAAACATTTCAAGCCCTTTTTAAATATATATTAACCATTATCATTTGAGCATTATAATAAAAAAGATTCGAACAATACAATTTCGCACGAAGCAGACAGGGAAGAGCACACAAAGGGAGCATTCAAAAACGTTGAAAACAACCCGAAACCATGGCCAAAAGGACAAACGACGAAAAGACAATATAACAGTTAAAAAACACTACACAGACAACTAACGATAACAAATTTATTTCAGAAATGTGTTATCTAGTGCAAATTTTTCTATATACATTGTAAAGGGATATTTAAACTCATGAGTCGAAAAAACAAACTGACAATGCCATGGCAAAAACTCAGCAACAAGAACCCTTATAAAAACGGTGATTATCTCAGGTGCTCTGGAAGGGTACGCAAATCCTGCTCCATATGTGGCACCCGTCGTGTTGCTCATTTAAATACACATTTGATTATAGTTCTAATTCGGTTGTTCCCATTCAAGGAAAAGAGGACGGGATTGTTGTTACGACAATTGGAACATATCCGTAGTCATCAGTGAACCAGACGTTCCTTATCGGTCAATCAACTACTGATGGTGTCCGAAAATTTTTGAAGGGATGATTTCAACTTCACCACTTGGAACTATTGCTTTAATAGCTTCCTTGTAAGCCGCAATCCTCCTCTATCAATGAACTCATGATAGGACATGCAAGTTTTCGAATAGCATATCGTAAAGTTTTGTTATCAACCGTCTCTCATTGTCAATTTCTAGGTGCAAGTCGAAATACCATGCAGACTTGACTGTATCTTTTGTATCCATTATTTCAAGTTCAATTGGATCGATGCATTTAACCTAATCACCAAACTTTAAAATATTCAGTGAGAGGACATCATCTTTATAGTGGAACGTTAATTTAAAGGGTAATGCTAGCTTCTTTTCTTTCTTTCTGAAGCTCCTGTATGAAGTCAGCCTCATATGAATAAAGGAATAAATGTTTAATTACATTTCTAACAAAGATACTGATTCAGATTTGTAAAAAAGAGATATAAAAAGTAATTTCAGAGGAAAATACCGAACCGAAATGACTCAAATGAGAGGTCACTTTAGTTAATCGATATTCAAAACTTGAAATTCAATTTTCACTGAACTTAAAACGGAACACTAACTGATATTCAGGTGTAATTGATAAGTTTACATTTGCGATAACGGACCTAAGGACGAGAGTGTAAACAACTAAATGCCACCGTACGGCCTTCAACAATGAGCTTAACCCATACCGTATAGTAACTTATGGAGGCCTCGATATGATCAAATGTAAAACAATGCAACAGAGAAACCCAATAGCCTGAGTAATAATTAAAACAACAAACGGAATAATATGACAGATATCAACCACTGTAACAGGCTCCTATATCTTTCGGCACGCACAAAAAATGTGCCTGAGTTAACAATGTTTGTGAGCGCTTATCCTCTACAATTCTAGGACAGTAATGTAACAGCATAATATAAGATTAAACTGTAAAGATAAGTTCAAAAGGATTGGACGAAGGACAGAAATCTAACAACAACAAAACTAACCATAAGTTATCGATCTAAAGTATTCGCAGCTACCTAAAGCTATTTCAAAGCCTATTTCTTTAAATAAGCAAAAATGTTTCAAGACTAGAATATTAATTCCACTCTGTCTTAGTCACAGAGTTCTTGATTATTTAAAGTCAGCATATTACCAAGAGTACGATAGGTGTCATTTATATTTTTTATTTAATTGAATTTAGACGGCTCTTTACTAATTTTGGCCATACACTGTGATTCAACACCATACAGGAACAAGTCTGATATCTTTTGAACTACCTTTTGCATTACAGAAGAAGTTATTTTATGAGTTGCAGCAAAAGAGATTTGTTTGATCAAAGGACCATTTCATTGAAATGAAAAAAAAATCGTTTTGATAAGACATTGTGGAAGTATAGTGTAGAAAGCCGAAAAGCCATCAATGTCAACCAAATTGAAAGGACCTTCAAAAGCAGAAGATTTTTCTGAACATATTCAAAGAGTGTTTACACTCCAAAAATAATGAATTCTATGATTTACATAATGCTTTATTGCCAATTAAAATATATGTTTTTTAAACTACAAATAGTCAGGAAACTATTAAAAAAATTAGAACAGAAATATCAGATGTAGAAAATGTTCTAGAAGCCTAGAAGATATGTGACATTTTGCAATGTAGTTTAAGTAGTCAATACATGGTAGCAACCATCATAGAAGTGTCCTTCATCCTAAATAAATCTGTCTCAGGTTAACAGAAGAACGCGTGAAACAACCGGTAATGGTAAACAATATCGTTCAGTACTATACCATTGTTTATTGCAATTCCAGATAGCATCGGCCAGTACCATACCATTGTTCATTGCGATTCTAGATAACATCATCCAATACCATACCATTGTTCATTGCAATTCCAAATAACATTGTCCAGTAATATACCATTGTTCATTGCAATTCCAGATTACATCGTCCAGTACCATACCACTGTGCATTGTAATTGCATATATCATAGTCTAGTACTATACCATTGTCTATTGCAATTGCAGATAACATTGTTCAGTGCCATACATTCTTCGTTGAATTCCAGAAAAAATCGTCCAGTACCATACCACTATTCATTGCAATTGTAGATAAAATCGTTCAGTATCATTATATTCCATTGTTCATTGCAATTGCAGATAACATCGTCTAGTACCAGGCATGGGGTAATGCAAATTTGTAATTGAAATGCATGGTAATGCATTACATTTTTCCAAGTAATTGCATGTAATGTGTAATGCAGCAATTTTTGCATTACATGTAATTGTAATTTAATGCATTACTTTAGCAAAAAGTTGTGTAATTTCATGCATTACATTGCATTACATGGCATTACTTTTTTCACATACCATATATCTTTAACAGATTGTCGGAGATTAAATTAAAGCAGAATTTAAGATTTTCGATTAACTAAGAACATAATCATTTAAATATTGATTTTCTATTTTATTTATTTTTCACACTTTACATAAATCACTAGAGGGAATTCGGTGATTAAGCCTTGCCCCATGTAGAACTTGAAAAGAAAAAAAATAAAGTGGTATAAATACTAGAATGACCAAATTACAATTCTAAATGAATAACACAACACTGTGTATCAGATAGGGTTTTTTTTTTAATTATTACATTTTACTTTATACATTTTCCTGCATAAAAAGATTGATATTTGAAAAGCATTACTGTAAAAGTGTTCCATTGTTGTCAAAAGATCACATGATTAAACAACACATAATTTAACATTGTCGTAAAACACTAATTTGTTTGTTTTACAATCAATCTTTTCACCATTTTGACACGGTGTGTTCCCATTTCGCCTTAGCTGTGAATTCCAGGTAAAAAATGTAAAAAAAATACTAAGGCGAGATGGGAATTGAACTAAGGCAAAATGTGAATTTAGTTAAAAAATTTAAATAAACAAATTAAACCTTTGTGTTTTTATAACAATTTTATAACAAAAGTTGCAATTTTATGAATTTTATGCAATTAGAAAAATCTAAATAATTCAATTATCCTTTAGATTATGCAACACAAAAAGTTTAATAGAACAAAAAAAAAGACAAGTTTCCCCACAGACTTGTTTACATATATAACAGAAACTTTAATAAAAAAAATCAAAAACAAAAATCTGTAAAATTGTGCTAATTATATATGATAATATTAGTATGTATTATAGCTCTGATTAGTATGCTAATTTAAAATTGTGCTTGTAATTCAGTGCTGATTCAGAAATTAAATATTTGTTATGATTGTATGATATTTTTCTTTATTTTATTCAGTAAAATATGAAATATTCTGTAACCTATTGGTCATCTCTAATAAGAAACAAGAACAAAGACTTTATTCACAAAATATATCACATAAGTAAAAACTAGATATGGACAATGCCCCCCCCCCCCTTTTCTGCTCTTCCATATATGCAGGAGTATAGTTCCACATATTTTAGATTTGACAAACAGTGATGTTGGCATATAACTTGAAATTGTTTCGCTGTCTGTAAGACACAAATGATGCCCCCGCCTGACCATAGGAAATTATAAATTTAAAAGTATGTATTGTATGATCAGAGACTTTCTATATTATATAGTTAGTATAGACTGTCCTTGTTATGATGATGTAACTTAATTTAGGAGGAGAAAGCCGGACGAACCATGATCTCTTTATGCAGCTAGTACAAAAAAATGATTCATAAAAAGATGAGCTACTATAAAAAGAATTAAAAGCTATCGGAAAGACACCAAAAAAAAACATCTTCTTTTAAAAAGTATTTCATGGCAGATTTCGACAATAAAATAACAAATATCCACTAATTGCAATACAAACAAAAAATAACTTATTTACATTGTTGACACTTGGTCATAAATTAAGCTCTATGTTTATTATATAATCAGGAAAGAAATTCTCAGTAAATATTTTGATTGAAATTAAAAAAAAAAATGCATATTTATAAAAGTAAAGTTAACATTAAGTTAAAATAAGTATTAAACTTCATCTCTGTAATTTCTTTTTTGAGAAAACACAGAGATGTATACCTTTAAACATTAAAACCAAAGATAGAAGAGCAATCTACTTTGATAGTTTTTTGTCGAGCCTGCGACTTTTGTCGCAGAAAGCTCGACATAGGGATAGTGATCCGGCGGCGGCGGCGGCGGCGTTAACTAACTTCTTAAAAGCTTTATATTTTAGAAGGTGGAAGACCTGGATACTTCATACTTTGTATATAGATGCCTTATGTTATGAAGTTGCCATCTGTCACATGTCCATTGTCCTTGACCTCATTTTCATGGTTCACTGACTACTTGAATAAAAAAGTTAACATTTTTTGTAATGTTTATTTCTCTCTTATTATGAGTAATAGGATAACTATATTTGGTATGTGCGTAACTTGCAAGGTCCTCATGCCCGTCAGATAGTTTTCATTTGACCTCGACCTCGTTTCATGGATCAGTGAACAAGGTTAAGTTTTGGTGGCCAAGTCCATATCTCAGATACTAGAAGCAATCGGTCTAGCATATTCGATGTATGGAAGGACTGTAAGGTGTACATGTCCAACTGGCAGGTGTCATCTGACCTTGACCTCATTTTCATGGTTAAGTGGTTATAGTTAAGTTTTTGTGTTTTGGACTGTTTTTCTTATACTGTATGCAATAGGTCTACTTTATTTGGTGTATGGAATGATTGTAAGGTGTACATGTCTATCTGGCAGGTGTCTTGTTACCTTGACCTCATTTTCATGGTTCAGTGGTCAAAGTTAAGTTTTTGAGTTTTGGTCTTTTTTTTTCTAATACTTTATGCAATAGGTCATCTATATTTGGTGTATGGAAATATTTTCTGATGTACATGTCAGTCTTGCAGGTTGTATTTGACCTTGACCTCATTTTCACGGTTCATTGCTCAGTGTTAAGTTTTTGTGTTTTGGTCTGTTTGTTTAATACTATAAGCAATAGGTCAACTATATTTGTTGTATGGAAGGATTACAAGCTGTACATGTCTGCCTGGCATGGTTCATCTGACCTTGACTTCATTTTCATGGTTCATTGGTCAACGTTTAGTTTTCTTGGTTTAGTCTGTATCTTAGAAACTATAAACAATAGGTCAAATATATTTAGTGTATTGAATGATTGTAAGGTGTACATGTATTTCTTGTTTGGTTTATATGATCTTGACCTCATTTTCTTGGATCATGTTAAGTGTATGTGATAGTTGAAGTAAAGCTTTATATTTAGGACTATCAACATAATATCAATGATTAGTAAAGAAGGCGAGACATTTCAGCGCGTGCACTCTTGTGTGAAACAGTCGGGTAGTCAGAAATATTATTCATCATGAAACCTTCGAAACCCTTATGATTTTGAAATGTAATAGTCGTATTGAATAGACTTTTTACATGTATACTTAAATTCAATACATGGAACAGTTACTGCATATGCTAGAATCTTTTGTGACTTCATGTTGTTTTCAAAATGTTTGATTTTTCTTTACACTTGATAATAAAATTTACAAATGTAATGTGTAATTCAATGCAATACATTGCAAAAGTAATTGTAATATAATGCATTACTTTGATAAATGCATGTAATTGTAATTGTAATTTAATGCATGGTTTTGTCAAAGTAATTGTAATATAACGCATTACATTGCAATGTAATTCGCCCCATGCCTGTCGAGTACTATACCACTGTTCATTGCAATTCCAGATAATATCGTCCAATACTATACCATCGTACATTACGATTCCACATAACATTGTCCAGTACCATACCATTGTTCCTTGCAATTCCAGATAACATCGTCCAGTACCACACCACTGTTCATTACAATTCAAGATAACATTGTCCAGTACCATACCACTGTTCATTGCAATTCCAAATAACATCTTCTAGTACCATACCACTGTTCCTTGCAACTGCAGGTAACATCGTCCAGTACTTTACCATTGTGTCGTCCAGTGTCATACCATTGTTTATTGCAACTGCAGATAACATCGTCCAGTACCATTCCATTGTTCATTGCAATTCCAATTAACATCGTCCAGGTCCATACCATTGTGTATTGCAATTCCAGTTTAAAAAAATTATCAGTGATACTTGTTTGGTATATCAGAAGCATGTTTCGTCTATTTAATCCATCAGCGGTGTTCAATTCAAAGCAGTTAAAAGGCCGTATTTATGAGTATATATTCATTTATAAATATCCGTTCCTTGATATTTTTTACCATCTAGTATATTGTCAAGTAAAAAAATAATGTTATAATCGAATGTCACATCCAGACCTTACGCTAACGTATCGTATTTTTTCCATTTGATTGTTACTAATTGTGGCTTCAAAGACGACAAAGCAAAAGGGGAATTATCGTCGGGATTTTGACTAAAACAACAACTTCAAATTTGCTCAAAGTATCAAAGTGAATATAAACGACAATGTTTTTCTTGTAATGACGTCATTATTTGTGCAAACTTAACATAACTTAAGGGAAATGTTTATGTTATGCAGATGTTTTATCCATCCCAAATATTAAAATAAACCACGCCCACTGACCATCAATTCAAAAATAAAGCCCACCGACCGTGTATAACATATACACTGTTTTCATGTGTTCGCTTTTAATCAATGACATTCCTAAAATTTTATAGAAGGAAAGACGAATTAATACCTGCCAAGTTATTCTGGTAATTTAAGCTGCAACTTTAAAGTCAAGGAACATATGATGGTACTAGAGATCTTTGAGAACCATCAAAATCTAGCATCGATGGACCTTGTCTGTTCTATTTCCGTGTAAATGACAATCTAGATAAGCACACGACCCTGTATAAAGAGACCTGTTTTCTATATATGGAATTTTAAAGGATATATCAAAACCTTTAAATTAGCAATTAACTAAAGAATGTTCCTATAATCTCATCCGACCCGAAAAATTATATAGTTATCTTAGATTTACGTATAAGCAGTAAATAACAAAATATTTCTTGTTTTATACCATTAACAAGATTTGAAACATATGATAACAATAACGATATTATAAAAGCATTATTTAAAAAAATATATGTAATAAGAAGAAGCACACACAAAAAAATAAACGAGTGATATTAACCATAAAGTTTCTTTTTTTATGCACCACCTAACATACGGCTAAATCATATACCACTTTATGCACCCACCTAACATACGGCTAAATCATATAAACAATGTATGCACCCACCTAATATACGACTAAATCATATACCATTGTATGCACCCACCTAACATACGGCTAAATCATATAAACAATGTATGCACCCACCTAACATACGACTAAATCATATACCATTGTATGCACCCACCTAACATACGGCTAAATCATATAAACAATGTATGCACCCACCTAACATACGACTAAATCATATACCATTGTATGCACCCACCTAACATACGGCTAAATCATATAAACAATGTATGCACCCACCTAACATACGACTAAATCATATACCATTGTATGCACCACCTAACATACGACTAAATCATATACCATTTTATGAACCCTCCTAACATATGACTAAAACATATACCATTCGAATGCATATTATATGTACATTTTGTTTTTTGGTCCAGACGTCAAATATTCGTACGGTGCATTTTTCATCAAATCACGATGAAAGGTCAACGACGGACAATTTCTTTTTTTACAAGATGTCAGAATTTGTTTCATGTTCTGCCTTCTGAATATTAAAACTATGTATGGAAATATGAAAAACTTCTAAAACAGAGGTTAATAGTCACCTATCAAACGCACTTTGAAATATTTATGGAGTTTCTTTTAATAAATAGCGTATTTTTTTAAGAAATTCCAGGAAAAATGATACAAATTAGTGAAAACCAAAATATTTGTCCGCGATTCAATTGTTAATCACCAGAAAACCATATAACATATTTAATTTAGTGCTAAGGACGTTTTTTACATCATTAAAATACTGCAATCACGCATTTTCTAATTAGACAGTCACTCATAACAACTCATACGGTTGCCCAAAATACCACCATCTGCAAAAAGATAGGTTTTTGATGTTCTACGCTAAAACAAATGTATGTAGTCAATGTAAATTTGAAGAAACGCAAATCTTATAAATGTAAAAATGTTCAAAGGATATAATACACACGGTATTCATGCTTTGAGAGAGAATTTATGGAGCGAAAATGCATTATGTATTTTAATTGTCAGCATGCGAAAAACTGTTCCGTTTTTTCTTTTTATTTTGTTTGTAATTTCATTGTTAACATTAAAAGAAATAACGGACTTTATATATAAATAACAGTGGACAATTACGAACATTGTGACACCATTTATACAACCAAATTTATTGTTGATATATATAAACTGAAAGCTTAACATGACAACATGTAAATCATTGCAGAATTTATTTTTTTCAAATGAATTATGTTTGTTAGTCATCTACTTCAAATAACCCATACTTTAATAAGGAGATGTGGTATGATTGCCAATGAGAAAACTATCCACCAGAGTTCAAATAATGTGGCTGTTAGCAGTTATAAGTCACTTTTATAATTTTTGAATTTAGTCCAAACTGAAAATTCTAGATTTTTTTACCTATTAATTCGGATCAATATATAACTGACATGGACGGGCTGATTCAGACAAAGTCAAGACCAGTCAAGACTAAATTTACAGGTCGAAACTTGTTGAGACTGAGTCAAGACTGGTCGAGACTGGTCGAGCATTTGCGAGACAATATTCAGACTATACCAAGATTATCAAGTACTCCATCAGACTAAGTAAGGTAAAGTCTAGACCAAAGTCAAGTACAGTTAAGTACTGTCTGATTATGTCTTGTCAAATAAAATCTGTGCTTGACCTTACTGGTTGAGCACAAAATATGGCCTTTTCAGACTCTGATTAGTTTGTTGTGTATCTTTTTGGTGAATACATTTTGTACATGTATCCTGACAAAGTCATTAAATCAAAGATCTGATAATGCAGAGTAAGATGAAAAATGAGATAGCATGATCAATAACATTAAGGCATGTAGGTGAAAAGGATGTAAGAAAACTTTCAACAACACATACATCTTGTTTATATAGTTCTAAAACAGGCATTAAAAAAAAAAAAAAAAAAAAAAGAAATAGGAATAAACATGGGATAACACTATTAGGGTCTTCATGGGCAGCTGTATCTTGCTTGATTTATATGTACTGGTATATGACCATACATATGTTCATATTTTCCCCTTGCAGTGTGAAACAATGAGATTTATTCCAAAACTTGGTGTTCATGCTGTAATCTGATTGGGGAAAGTTATAATTTTCGGTACTTTATTTTTCTAAATAATATCTAGCAACGGTGATAGAATTTAAACCATTTTATTAATGATTCAGGAGAAAGAGATTTACGTGATGAAAT
This sequence comes from Mytilus californianus, assembly GCF_021869535.1. Taxonomy (NCBI): domain Eukaryota; kingdom Metazoa; phylum Mollusca; class Bivalvia; order Mytilida; family Mytilidae; genus Mytilus; species Mytilus californianus. Next base: position 19,358,763 of record NW_026262679.1, on the reverse strand, counting down.
CTAAAAGATAAATAGTGTAAATTTAGAACGCGATTCTAAACGGGATTTTAACCTAAATTATTAATTTTACGTTAAAAATCTAAGTGTTTTGTAAATCTTAATATAAAATTCAAATTTCCTCAAGTCATGAAGAATTGAAACTTTATTTTACCGTAAAATATAAATGGACATTCAATAACATGTGCCCCAATTTCGAGTTACGTGACTTTACATCAACTTTTTTCTCATTTTGACGTTTACCGCCATAAGCTTGGAAATGTCATGGCTGGTCCCATATGTCAAAACTGTCAGACGACTTCTTATTATTACTCTTTATCTCAGATGGTGCCATTAAAACAAAATACATATATGGATTGGCGATATCTGGCCACAGCTTTTATTCATAATATAGATTCATATGATATATATATATATATAGATATAGATAGATAGATATATGGTTGGTTACCTGAAGATAATATGGCAACCTTGCAGATAGATAGATATATATGAAAATGTAAAGATGCATCGTGGGATACACTGGTGCTTTAAATTTAGAATGCAGCGTGGGATACACAGGTGTAGTATGTATTATCCAAAAACCTAAAATGTCATAGTTAACATTAAGATTATATGCAGCGAATTCTGCCACATTGACGGAGGAAAACAGAGACTCTGTCAACCGCCATAAAAAGGGCGGTTCGCTGCAAAGCTGTGAACCAGATAACTATAGATAGATAGATAGATATTTTTATTTTATAGTACAACTTGGTACCTATATACATGTTAAATAATCTATAAGATGTTTTGCGAACAACTGTTCTAAAACATATTTACCTACACAGATAAAAATACTAACCAAAACTACACCAAACCATAAGATAGTTGATTGTATTTGTATATCATAAAATATAGTATATTATAGTGTATCATCAAATATATAACAAACAAGGAAAAGTGTAAGCACTGTCCTTTTTTAGAATGAAACGTTCCATTGCACCTTTCAAGATTTTTAACCACAATTCATTTCTTAAGCATGTTAAGGGTGACAAGTGAAAACCATCCGGTTGAAAAATTTCTGATCTGATCGAATGTCATGGTATTTTATGTAGCAACCCCTACAGCTAATTAAAAAGGCAGTAATATAGTTGTATATTCTATTAGCAACACACGTCCATTGCTTTGCAATAACCTGGTCAAATTTGAGACCATACTTACTTAAGAATTGATGAACTTCTGCATAATCCATCTGATCATGTTCTTTATCTCATTGTGCAAAAAACCCACTCTAGAACTACCTATGTCATTACCTGCTACCTGTTTTACTAAGAAATATTGTGGATCCTCATAGTTTCATCGTTTTTAGTTAACTTTAAACATGCTTGACAATCATGCCACCACAAAGATCATTTCAGCGCCCTAGACCTAAGTTAACCCCATTTGGAGGATATCGGGCTGCTACAAAAACATGCTTACTATAGAGGATCCTACTATCCAAACATTATAGGATCTCCTACAATACTTGTAGAGCAATTAGCTACATGAAAGTATTATGTTACATATATAATACAAATACAATTTAGAACATAATTAATTGAGAAAAAAAAAATAATTCTTATGTAACCCTTGTATTAAGTTGTAAGCATTGGATCTCCGACCCTTTAATAATCCACGAAAAGCAAGAGAAAAGGCAGCTTTAAACACACTTAATTCATACCAAGTTTAACCAACACAAGATAAGGAAAAACTTGCTAGACTTCAGCATGACTCTTGTTATTGGTAAACATAAAACGTTGTTCTTAGCCCTGGAGCGTTTAATACCTTCTAAAAAGGTGCCAAACCTCAATTTTTTGCGACACATCCTCATAATTGTTAATCTTACTTAAAAAAAATCCAAACCTAGTAAATTAGTAATGTCACAATTTTTGTTGAGAGAGATACAAGTAAGCAATACCTTAACAATTCACAGAGAGGGATAAGGCCATGTATTCATTAAAACATTAAGAGATCTGAACTCATGAAAAAAATGACTGTCCTCTCTGATCCATCTGTATGTACTGGGTGCTATGGAACTTACAATCAAACTGGTTACTAAAGGTCTGAAATAACAGTAATAAATTCCAGTGGGATTCGAGCAGGATAAACATTTGCTGTTGGGACCAAGCATCTGAAGCGATCCACCTAAAAACCAGAAATGGCTTCAGCCATTATGAAAAATTTGTACCAGATCAGTGATAATGAATGTCATACTAAACTCTGAAATATATAAATGAACTAAAATAAAAATTCATACAAGGCTAACAAAGGCTAGAGTCTCCAGACTTGGGACAGGCACTGAAATGCGGCGAGGTTAAACATGTTTTTTTTAAATCTCAACCCTCCTACTATATCTCTAGCCAATGAAGAAGAAACAAACACACAGCAATACGCACAGAAAAACTCAGTTTACCGAAGTCTGAGTCCGATGTCAGAATAGGTAACAAAAAAAATGACAATATTACATAAATTAACAAAGGACTACTAGCAGCTACTGACATGCCAGTTCCAGACCTCAATTTAACTGTTTGAAAGATTATGTCTTCATTATATGAAATATCTTGCACATTCCCTTCCATTAGGGGTTTATTATCATACCATCATAAAATATACGAGAGGAACATAACCCGTATCATACCAGCAACTGGTTTAAGAGTAAATGTGTTTATGTCCGATGTAAAGACCCTGTAAGTGAAGCAATATTGAAGCCAAAATATGCCATTTTTTATCACTGGCAACAATATTCCTCCTTCATAAGTTTGCTTTAATGTTTTTGTAAGCTTTTGAGGTAAAAACCGACATTTTTGTGCTTTGTAAAGAATATTACCATAAAAGATTGGATGTGAAATACCTGAATGTATAAGATGTCTATGTTGAAGCGAATTTATTATAATGTAATAAAACTGCTCATAAATACAAGGCAAGACTAACTGGATCAACTTAGGAAAGGCAAATTTAAACGAATGACTATGAGGACCTGTATACTAGAATCCATGTAAAAAGAAACAAACACTTAGTATATCAGCAGCAACCACTTAACTTTTATTGGGGTATGTCCCTTGTCCCATAAATGCATTATTTAGAAGGTCTCTGTCTTGGGTTTGAACCAGGTTGCCCAAATGAGAAATTATTTCCATTTGAGGTCTAAGTGACCTGAAACCTAGATTATGCAATGTAAACATGGTAAATGTCTGCCTGTTAGAACAAGTTATAATAGGATGACCTGCGTTACAAAAAAAAACAACATGCTGATAAAACAAGCTGCTTAACAACATCTACCCTCATAATGAAAAGCATAACATTTCAAATTAGTCCCAGTGTTCGTGTTAACTGAAGTTCTACCTGTATTATAATTTTTGTTCTCTGTACTATCACTAATGAATATCAACCATAATTTGGAATCAACTGTAGCCCAGGAACCAGTATGGCCAATGGTTTTATGCAAATGAAATTGCTTGTCATAATGCTTCCAGCCTAAATTATTACAACGCTTGGCACCTAAGCGTACAGCGTACGATACTCATATATTTGAGCAACTCCTAAAATCTTCCAGGATGAAGATTACAATAAATACTAGTGTATATATATATTAATGCTGTTGTCGACACCTAAATACTAAAGATTTTTGACTGATTTGGAGCAGACTGCAAGACAAGGTGCCCCTTTTAATTTGTACTAGTTTTTGCGTATATTACATGTACATACATGTATAGATCCTGGCATATATGCGTCTGACAATTTACACAAAACTCTGTAATAGTCTCATTTTAAAAGTTATTTACAAAGTAAAACCATTTTGACCCCTATTTTTCTCTTAAATATATATATAAAAAAAAAGAATTTCCATACCTATCTCGCCACACCCGAGACTGGTGGGTAGGGTTTGGGCAAACAGAAATATTTTTTTTAAGTCTGGCCTAATATAGTCATAAATATGTATTCACTTCTATAAATTTTGTCCTTTATATTTTGTGGTACTTTTATTGCAATATCTGTATTCATGCTGTACATGTATATCTGATTTGGAATATTCAGATTATTTATTAAGATAACTAATATTACATTAGTGTTCTCCATTACAAATCATATGTTACCAATCATATGATAATATACAAAACAACATTTCAAAGTTTCACATGTAATATATAGTAGAGTAGCAACTATACATGTGATGTTTTTAGTAACAAGTGTGTAGGTACACGCAAAATTTATAGCAGGATACATACAGAAATGTTTGCTAAACTCCTCAAGCAAGCTAACATTTAGATATGACGATTTTTGGCTACTGCTTCTTAACTCCGTGCCCGGGTCTCTGTGCAAGAATTCCAAGATTTTGTTTATTTGTATCGAAAGTTGAACGTCCTTTCGCCCCAAAGGGTACGTCCCTTTGCACCTTCGTACGTTCATATCCTTTCTTGAAATATTTGCTGAATATGTGCTTTGAAAGATCTAGATACACATTCCCGATGTATACCCTTTTAAGGAAAATTTAATTATAATTCGTGAGCTCATCAGATAACGCCTGCGTCATAACACATAAACATTGAGGTCACGTTACTTACCTGCATGATATGTTACAGCGCAAATACAATTTGTTAGTCTATGCGATCACAGAACGGTTCTTTAAAGGCTAAACCCAGTGGCGGATCCAGAACTTTTTGTAAGGGGGGCACGCTGACTGACCTAAAAGGGGGGGGGCTCCAGTCACGCTTCAGTGATTCCCTATATAATTAACCAAATTTTTCCCCCTGGATCCGCCTATGGAACCATAGTCACTAGACGTTCTGTCAATACCCAATTTCAATAGTAATGAGATATGGACAAAACGTAATATAAAAAACAAATTAAACTCGTCGTCATATATATACGTATGTGTATCCATCAGGCAGACTATATCTATAAAATACAAATATCATTATTTATAATCTGCAAATCTTAGGACAATATTGCATCTAATTAGTTATATTTGTTAAAATGAAATAATAATGAAAAACAAATAATGGTATCAGTCTCTTTGCATGTTCTCTCCACGTGGCGATAAAATTCCTGATGGAATATGGTAAACAAATGACGATCGATAAAATGAATTCCTTTCTACGATTACTTCTAATAAACATTAGAAGCATGAGGCACGTTATAACCATGTTGTAAAGGTCCGGAAAGACGATATCATAACCGGATTTGATACCGGGACTTAACCAGTTTAATGCGCAACCTTGCAGATTATTTCCGCAGCTCAGCTGATCCCGTTGTGTTGGATTCCAGTCCTGAGATTCCTGCCATTACATCGTATTCTATACGAAAACTGTAACTGCTATTAGGAAAGGTATATCTAACTATTGCACCATTACAACATTGGTGTCAGAAGTCGGTTCGAATCTACTTTAAATCGACTCGAGACATTCAGTGTTTACTGACATTGTGGCGGTAAAATTGAAAAAAAGAAAATTGGTCACAACAAAGAAAACCAAATAAATATAGTACCTATAGAAAAAGAAACATTACACATTTCATGAGTATAATAATCATGGAAATTTAATGTCAGGATCTCTGACAACCGATTGAAATTACTTTGATAATTTTCAATTTCTAAAACAACAAAATTGCTTGTGTCAGTTTTACTGACAATCCGCAATACGGTTAATCATTGAAAAATAAACCACATATTTATAAACTAGTGTCAGTTTTACTGACAATCCGCAATACGGTTAATAATTGAAAAATAAACCGCATATTTATAAACTTGTGTCAGTTTTACTGACAATCCGAAATACGGTAAATCATTGAAAAATAAACCGCATATTTATAAACATTGCGTCAAGATAAATTAAAATGGCAAAACCTATAAATATAAACAAAGCTAACTTTACACAGTTAAAAGCGATTAAAAAGATTGGTGAAACTAGAGCCTTAGCAATAATTGCAAAGAGAGAAAAAGAAGGTTTACTTAATCTAGATAATTTAAAAGAGATATCAGAAATACCACAATCATTGTGGACTGCATTGTTGAGTGAGAACATTATTTGTTTAGAAGACCCAGAAGATGCATATGAAGGTCAAGAGGTCTTGCAAAATACTATTGAGTCACTACGTCATAAAATATTGTCGGTAGAAAAGTCAAGAGATGATATGGCAGAGACATTACAAACAAAAATAGAGAAAATTTCTGAACAGAGTAAAGCACATCTAGAAGAACAAAGCCTTATTTTTGAACAACAAAGAGACGTCTATACAAAACAGAAAGAAGAACAAATTGAACAAATGAAGGAAATGATTAAATCATAAAATGAAGAAATAAAAGATATACATGAATAAATTCAGGCTAAACTACAACAAAAAGAAACTTTGATTAAAGTAGAAAAAGTCGTAGCAGATAAAGAGGAAAAGAGTGGTCCGGTTCAATTATTGAAAGGAAAATATAATGCTAATGATCATAAAAACTCAAATTATGTTGGTCCCACAGCACCAAAGATGTCAACATATGATGGCAAAAATGACTGGCGTCCTTATTATTTACAATTTAGCACTATATCTGATAGATATAAGTGGCAAAGTGAGCAAAGACTATACAAATTGATAGAATGTTTGCGAGATAAAGCCTTAAAATTTTATGGCTCGAGACCGAAGTTAGTACAAACTAATTATGAAAGCTTATGTAAAAAGATGGAAGAGCGTTTTGGCAGAAAGGAACCACCACACACTGTGAGAAGACTTTTGCAGGATTTAAAACAAGACCAAGAAGAGTCTTTGGAGGAATTTGCAGAAAGAGCACAAGAGCTGGCTACAGATGGCTATCCAGACCCACCAGATAGGTTTGTACAGACTTTGGCAACAGATGCTTTTCTTAAAGGTTGTGTAGATAAGCGTGCAGTTTTGACTGCTATGGACAAAAATCCAGATTCTCTAGATCAAGCGGTACAACATGTACAAAGTGCAGTAGCAAATCAAAAAGTTATAATGGGTACAAGAAGAACAGAAATTAAAAGGGTTTCTTTTATGGAACAAAATGATGAAAATGAATATATACAAGAAACATCAGGACGTGCACTCATGAAGTCTGAAGAAGGAGCAAATAAGATGAATATTTTCGAGAAAAGATTACAGAAGACAGAAGAAGATTTATTAGAAACAAAGATTATGGTGAAAAAAGTATTAAGCATAGTTAGCCAGAATATGAGGTCAAGGTCACCACAGAGATCAGATCGAGCTTGTTCGCCACAAAGAAGATACAATAGCCCTGCAAGAGGTAATTGCTACAATTGCGGAGAGGAAGGTCATTTTAGTAGGGATTGCAAAAAAACAAGAAACAGTTCTCCTTATCGTAATAGGTCTCCATCACCAAAAGCTTTAAAAGACTCAGGGCCAAGGATGTAGGCCAATCCTTGACCTTTTCAGATGATACAGGCCAACCACCAACAGAAATGTCTGACCAAGAGCAGAAGTTTTCGATTCAAAAATTTGTTCATACGATAAAAACAAAAAATCTAAAACCTTGTTCATTGAGATGAAAGTTTTAGTGAAAACATTTAAGGCTGTTGTAGATAGTGCTGCTCAAATATCTGTTTTGAGTACTTCAATTTTACCACTTTTGCAGTCAACAATTAAACTGAATGAACATTTAGTTTTACGAGGAGCCGGAAAGAACTCTAAGATTGATGCTAGATATACAGAAGAGATACCTATCGAAATAGGAAAGTTAAAATCAAAATGGAGGTTTGTAACTGCTAACATAAATGATAATATCATTCTGGGTATTGATTTCTTGGAGAAATTTGGTACAGTTATTGATATGGCAAACTACACAGTCCGCATAAACAATGAGGCAATACCAGCTGTCTGTCTGGTTGGGAACGAGGGAGAAGAAATAAATTTATACCGAATTAGTATAAAGAAAAAAAACAGTTGTTCCACCTCATAGCTTAACAATAGTTGATATGGAAATTGATCACACCCCAACAGATGATATAATCATTCAACCGAAAACTAATTTGAAAGGTCTATTGTCCCCCAACGCTTTAATTCCTAAAGATGAAACAGTGAAAGCTGTATTTCGAAATGACACAGACACTTTTATTACATTGAAAGGAGGTCATAATTTTGGTATTGGTATGGAGATATACAATATTGTAACTGATCATGATGATTTGGCTGAGGATTCCAAAGTACATAGTGATAGAGTTTCTGTCAATGTCGAAAATCCGTATAGGTACAAAACATAAAAAAACATTAGTGACAGATTTTCTGTCAATTCGCCATCTTGTAATTTCGAGACATTGGAAAAGGTAGGTGACAGATTTTCTGTCAGTCCCCCCCTAGGTGACAGATTTTCTGTCAGTCCGCCCCTAGGTGACAGATTCTCTGTCAGTCCGTCCACAAAATATAATGTACAAAGTATTCCGGAAGATCAAAGTTTCACTAAAGAAAATGACTTATGTACTTTAAAATCGAAAACGTGCATTCGTACTTTACAAAATGATGAAAATTCTGTAAATAAAGTTAGCAAATTGAAGGAACTCAATTCTAAGATTCCAGAACACTTGCAAGATTTGTATGCTCGAACAGTAAAAGATTTTGACATAGATCGTAGCATAAAGATTGCGGAAGTACTTATTGAATTTCAAAATATTTTTGCTAAAGGAGACATGGATCTAGGATTGTTTAATGGAGACATTAAACATCAAATACACACAGGAGAAGCAGCAGCAATTAAACAACAAATGCGTAGAACTCCACTGAAAGTTGAAAATGAAGAAGAAAAACATCTTAGTCAAATGCTGGATAAGGGGGTTATTAAACCTTCTATTTCAGATTGGTGTTCCTGTCCTGTTCTAGTAAGAAAGAAAGATGGCAGTTTGAATTGATTTTCGTCCGTTAAATAAAGTAACGACTAAGGACGTTTTTCTTTTGCCAAAGATTGAGTCTTGCATGGATACATTGAGAGGGAGTACCTATATGAGTACTTTAGATATGGCTGCGGGATACTGGCAAATAGAGATCGATGAGAAATACCGACATGAAACAGCTTTCGTAACAAAATATGGACTTTTCGAACATGTCCGACTGCTTTTTGGGCTATGCAACTCGCCACCAACTTTCAGCCGAGTCATTCAGTTGGTTTTGAAAGGTCTTACATGGAAAGAATGCCTTGCATATCTGGATGATGTCATCGTTCTAGGTCACAGCTTTGACGATCATTTGATTAAGTTTGTAAACATCTTAAAAAGATTTCAATGCTACAATTTAAAACTTAAGCCGTCAAAATGCTTCCTATTTCAAAAAGAAGTCAAGTTTTTAGGAAAAATTGTAAACAAAGATGGTATTTCGGTGAATCCAGATAATATGCAGACTGTAAAAAGTTGGCCAAGACCAAAGAAAAAGAAAAAGGGTTTACAAACGACCACAGAGAGCACATAAAGAATTATGCTGACATTGCTGTGTCTTTGCATCGATTAACAGGAGAAAAATCAGGGTTTGTATGGACTGAAGAACAAGAAAATGCTTTTGAACAATTAAAAATGGCGTTGATACATTCTTCAGTTTTAGCCTATCCCGATCCAGAAGCTACCTTCATTCTCGATACTGATGCCTCTGACAAGACCATTGGTGCTGAACTTAGCCAACTACAAGAGGGAAAAGAGAGAACAATAAGTTTTTCAAGTAAGGTTCTTACACCAGCTCAAAAAAAGTACTGCATAACTCGAAAGGAGTTATTAGCTATTGTCACTTTCACAAGGCAGTATAGGCATTATCTTCTAGGTAATCAGTTTGTTGTCCGTACAGATCATAATAGCCTTAATTGGCTATTAAATTTCAGGAATATCGAAGGTCAACTGGCTCGGTGGATTGAGGAATTATCACAATACAACATGATAGTTCAACATAGACCAGGTAAAAACATACAAACGCAGACGCACTTTCACGAATCCCAGATACACTTAATGAATGCAACTCGTACTTGTCAAGTATTCCACTTAATAATCTTCCATGCGGAGGGTGTAAATACTGTACAAGAGCCCGAAATCAGTGGTTCACATTTGAAGAAGAAGTAGACTTTGTTAAACCACTAACAGTTCGTTCTGTAAGTATTAGAGATGTCACATACTCAAAACAGAAGATGTTACAGCATTATACTGAAACTGAATTGAGAGACGCGCAAAAGAATGACAGAGATCTGAGTACCCTTATTGCCTGATTATCTACCGATTTCTCTCCTTCAAAACAAGATCTACAGATGAGTAGTCCATGCGTAAGACATGTGTGGCAGTCAAAATCTCAACTTGAATACAGAAACGGTATACTTTACTATTTTTGGGACGATGCTCCAAGACGATTGTTTATAACACCAAGGAAACTAAGACAGGAAATGCTTCATCTCTGTCATGATTTACGATCAGCAGGAAATTTAGGACAAGATAAAACCTTAGCAAAATTAAGACAAACAGTTCATTGGTATGGAATGACAATGGACTGTAAACACTATGTTTCAACATGCCAGATATGCAATAGATATAAAAAAAACCTATGAAGAGAGCCAAAGCAGAATTCGGTAGGTACCACTCGGGCGTTCCTTTTGAACGCATTCATTTGGATATACTTGGACCGTTGCCAGTCACTAAACAAAATAATAAGTATGTTCTAGTTATCATAGATCAATTTACCAAGTGGTTGGAATGTTGTCCCTTGCCAAATCAGAATGCTGAAATGGTAGCCAAAGCTTTAATAGATAGCACTATATCCAGATTCGGTTGTCCCATGGAGTTGCATACAGATCCAGGCAAAAATGTAGATGGGAGAGTAATCAGACAACTGTGTGATCTTCTTGAAGTTTCCAAGACAAGAACATCGGCATATCATCCTACTTCCAATGGTCAAGTAGAGAGATATAATAGAATTATCACTCAAATAATCCGTTGTGTCTTGAAGAAGACTCAAAACAGATGGGATATACACCTACAACAGTTAGCAGGTGCTATCAGAGCAACAGAGAATCGACAAACTGGTTTTACACCAAATTTCATGGTTTTCGCACGAGAGGTAAATCAGCCTATTGATCTGGTCAAATAAAAGAACGTTTTCCGGATCAAGATATTTGTAAGTATGTTCAAAATTTAAGAAATTCTTTAGAGGGCGCTCATAATATCGCTAGGGAAAATCTTAAATCCGCACAGAAACGTCAAAAACAAGATTACGATTTAAATCTTAATTTCAGAAAATATTGTGTAGGAGATATTGTATTAAAATTAGATACAGCCAGGAAAGTAGGGATATCTCCGAAATTAAAAGCTTCTTGGAATGGTCCATATGTGGTTATTGAAGTTAAGTCTCCAGTATTGCTAAAGATTAAAGACAGGAAAAGAGAAGAAGTCGTGCATTATAATAGACTCAAACTCTGCATTGACAGAGAAATACCTCTATGGTTACAGAGACTTAGAAACGATATTCTTGGAAGGGTCGAGAATAAATTGGAGCAAAACACCAATATGGATCTGGAAGATTTATATCTTGATATATTATTTAGTGATGAGAATCAAAATAATCAAAATGATTGGCACTCCTTGTCAGAATCTCTGACTGACGGTTGTAATAATGATGATCCCTTTTTTGTGTCAGATTCTCTGACAATCGATTAAAAAAATGAACGTATAATTCTTAAAGATCTTCACTCGCTAGTTGACGTCCCTCGGAATTTAGATGCGACATTTGTTTATGACTTGAGTCAAAACTCGCCGTTACTTAACCATGATGATAAAAATCGTGATACATGTACATTAGATAATGGGTCCAGACGGGGACAAACTGGTAGGCGAAAAAGACAAATGCCGTCCTACTTGCACGATTATGTACAGTAGATATTTGAAATAGTGTAAATAGGATTATTATGTATATATTAACATGTTTGTTAATTTATTTTAAGTATGGATGATGAACTTGATTATGGTCCATTTGATGGTGAAATTCCTGAAAAATTGGAGAAAGATACAAGAATTATAGACAGTAGTAGGAACCTAAGCAAGGCAATACTCTGTCCGGTATGTCCAGGTAGTTTTACTAATGTAAGAAGGCATGTATTTCACCAACATTTGCCCTGGTACACTTATCCATTAACTGCATGTTGGACTTGTCATAAGCAATTTGGTCAGAGCAAAATGTTAGAAAATCATTGCCTTGAGCTTCACAACTGTAATATTACTGAAAATACATTCAAGGAAGAACAACAATCAGTATGGACAGAATTAATGAATGGTCTCCTTTTGGAACTCTGTCAGCGCTATGACAAGAAAACGCTTGACCATCTGGTAGATTATGTACGAACGGAGGCTGTTTTTAAACAATGCCAGTCAGCTGTCTTTCATTGGACAGACATACCGTTATTGAAATTCTACAACAAGAAAAACAGATTTGATGTAGAGGTAATTCATGCTGTATTTCCTCCATCTGCAATATATTCTTTGGTACATTGAAAAATTTTGGCCTTATTATTAAAAGGAACTGAAGATGTAGAAAACCTCATTACATATGAAAACAAAGTATCCCGTTATCAATGTAGCATTCAACAGGTTATTATGGTTACTGATTCTCATTTCCATTTGGAAAAGATTAAACAACAAGCCAGATTTTCTGGCTTACCGATCTATAAGTGGAATGGTGGTGAGTCAATTTACCAAATAAGACACCTGGTAGCAAACTATGCATTTCCAAGACGTTTGCCAGCAAGAGAAGAGATTGAAGAAATCAGGAAGGATAGACGAATAAGGACGACTGCTGGAATACATCCACGGATAGTAAAAGGGGAGGAGATGAGTGTCCTGAAGTCGTGGATTACAGATTTAGAGATGCTTATCTGTGTGAATAGAATGGTGGCAGTTGGGGAGTGTGGGTTAGACTCCTCCGATAATCCAAACAACAAAGAACTGAAAAAACAGGTCCATGTATTCGAAGAACAGCTGAGAATAGCAAAAAGGCAACAGCTACCTGTAGTTATACATTGCAGAGGGGATAAGAAGCTAAAAAACATGTGCAGAGATTCATTATCTAATTTCCTAGAGAAGAATTCATTGGCATTGTTTTAATGGTGACATGGAGGAATACCGGCAATGCAAAACTATGTTTCCAAACGGTAAATTTGGCATCTCTCCATTCCTTCTTATGGATAATAAATACCCATCTTACAGATCAACTGTTTGTGAATTGGACCTAGAAGATTTAGTTTTGGAGACTGATTCCTCTTATCTCTACCCTCAAGGATATCCTGAGGCATCTCCAGAACTATTAAAGGATATCATTTGGAAGCTTGCATCTATGTTCGATGTTCCCTTTGAAGACATAGCTAGGGTGACAACTAGAAATGCAAGACAACTTTACAACATAGATTAAACGCTAGAAGAGGAGTTCTGTATATATGTTTTTAACATTAATTGATAGTTATAAACTTTGTCTAGTTCTTTTCTGTTCGGTGACGGATTTTATTATTATATTGTTATAATTGTTAGCATGGATGGTTGACATTTTCATAAGACAGGGAGGAATGTAGTAAAGGTCCGGAAAGACGATATCATAACCGGATTTGATACCGGGACTTAACCAGTTATTTACTGCGCAACCTTGCAGATTATTTCCGGAGCTCAGCTGATCCCGTTGTGTTGGATTCCAGTCCTGAGATTCCTGCCATTACATCGTATTGTATACGAAAACTGTAACTGCTATTAAGAAAGGTATATCTAATTATTGCACCATTACAACAACCATATAATACTAACACTACTTTACCATTTACAAGATACTACTTTTCAATTTTACCGCTAACGAAATTTAAACAGCTTGCTGCGTGGAAATTCTGTAAAGGACTAAATTACGTCACAGAATAAAACGTCACTCATGTTAGGTAAAGCTAAAACATGAAACACAATCCGAAAGAGGCTCCAGCGATAACTGAATTTAAGTCTATTTACTTAAATTCCATTAAGACAAATTTTACATTTATTTTTTTCATTTTTGCCTATTATCTTCAAAACTATAATAGATAGAGGGAAACTTTAAAACGCAAAAATGATTAGTAAGACAAGATCTACAAACAAGTTTCATGGTCGAAATCGTCAGTCGACTCCTTATTAGAGTTATTGCCCTTTGATGCTGATTTTTATATTTTTTTGCGTTTTTGCCTTATATCTTAAAAAAATATAATAGATAGATAGAAACTTAAATAAGCAAAAATGATCAGCAAGACAAGATCTTCAATTAAGACTATATAAAGAAAATCGCCCAACATCTCTTTATTGGAGTTATTGCCCTTTAATGACGATTTTTAACATTTGTTTTGCGTGTTGCCTTATATGATAAAAAATAGAATTGATAAATAGACACTAATAATCGCAAAAATGATCAGCAAGGCAAGATCTACTAACAAGATAAATTTTGCCATTATGGTTAGTAGACTGTCACTCTTTATAGGAGTGATTGCCCTTAAATGAGGATTTTTTTTACTCTCTTTTGTGTTTTGAGCAAAAACGAAAGAAGATAGAGAGAAACTAAACAGACTAAATGATCAGCAATACAAGATCAACAAAACAGAGATTTGTGTAATGAATTATATTCTCGTCTACAATGTTGGAGAGTGTCCTTTTTTGAAAATGCACAAAGACCAGGTAGAGCGACACAGGCTCTTCAGAGCCTGTAGTTAGATATGCTAAAACATTTTCTCCTGATATTGACAACAATCGTTGTGTTATCCAAACAATGACAAGCAAAAAGGTCCCTATTTGCTGATGGTAGTACATTTTATTTAGAGCAACTGAAAAAATTTTTTAATAGGCTGATCCTTGACCAATATCATATTAATTCCAGTTTGTAATAATGCAAAAAATTCAAAATTTGAACATCAAGTTAAGATTTTATGAATGAATTTACTAGTTACCACCTGATACTCTACATATAGGATTTATCTCCCTTTGACTGTTCAGCCTCGCAAAAAATGAAAACGTCTCGATGACTCTCATCTTAATAATATAATCATAGTCACCAAGACGTATGCGTTACCCTACCAAATCAATTTTATTTTCTGGTCATTATACTAAATAACCATAGAAAAATATACTAAGTAGGAGGTAGGGCGGGCAATTACTCAGGTGGTAAGTAGAAAATTCATTCATAAAATCTGAACTTGATGTTTAAATTTTGAATTTCATTTTATTCATTTTCTACTTACCACCTGATACTTTACATATAGGATTAGATTACAAAGCATTACCTTCCATTGGAGGTCGGGTAATTTTTCTATGGCTCTGCATATCTTTTCTTCTCTCTCCTTATCTCAGTAGATGTTCAATTTTCTATTTACAAATGAACATAATTACAATGGTTTTTTTTCACTGCATCCAAGCAGAAACAATAAATTTTAAATTGTCTTTTTACTAAAAACTTTCTCATCCACATTTCTAAAGTAAAATTTAGTAAAAGTTGTATCCGTCGACTGCCGATTCTAGAATACTTTTCATGCTTGCTCGATTCACTTTAAAATCATCTTCTCCATATGCCATTTTAATAGTATTTACAATCCATCTTGCAATGGTCTGTGAAGAAACAGGTTTAAAAGGTTTCACTAGTGATAAAAACAGTTTGCCTTCATCTTTTCTAACTTTCTCAGTTCTCTTTAAATAGATGGCAATTGCTCTCTTTGGATCCAATTTCTTATTGTCTTTAAAACATGTACAAAAATGTTTGAACCATAATTATTCTATTTGTCCTGTTTAGACAATCCAGGTCTTACAAACACAATACCTCTACCTTGAACATTGACAAAACCCTCTCCAATCCTTAATGCTTGAAGGTCCGAGTATCTCCTGAACGTTGCGATTGCTGCAAGAAAAACAACATTATAAGTTACAAATTTAATCTCAGCTTCACGTAAAGACTCAAAAGGTGATTTTTGTAACATGTTTAGAATTTTATGTAAATCCCATTCAGGTACTAATTTCACTTTTGGTGGTCTTGAATTGAATACCCCTTTTAACAATCTAATAATATAAGGATGTTGACCGATCGGTTTATTGTCAATAGGTGATAAAAGTGATGAAAGCATTGACCTATATCCCGCAATAGTGCGATATTGTAAACCTGATGTATTACAAAGATGTAAGAACATCTGCACAATCTGCTAGATTTGCTGTATAGGGATCGTTTTTCCTCTCACTACACCAGCAATTAAACTTTTTGAATTTACTTGCGTAATCTTGTTTTGTACCAGATCTCCAGGATGCCCTGAGTAGCTTTCTTGTGTCTCGTGAAAAGCCTTTTTTCTGAAATTTCGGTTGATAGCAGCCATGCTGTTATTTTGAACACTACTAGGTTTGGATGATAAATTTGTGTTTTTGGTTGATGTAGAAGATTTTTTAGTATAGGAATGTTTATAGGTTTTGCTATTGACTTTTGTAGAATTTCTGTGTACCAATGTCTTCTTGTCCACAGTGGAACAATAAGTATTATCACACATTTGTACTGAATCATGTGTTCCAGAACTTTTGGTATTAGGCAAATTGGAGGAAACGCATATGCCCACATGTTCTCCCACGAAATTGTCAATGCATCTACTGCTAGGCCTGTAATGCGGAATCCAAACACAAAACACTGGTGCTTTGTGATTGTCTCCCGATGCAAACGAATCGATCTTTGGATTCCCCCATATTGAAAAAATTGTTTGAACAACTTGATCGTTCAGTGCCCATTCTGTTGGGAATATTTTTTGCGTGACAACTGATCTGACAATATATTCTTTGGACCTGCTATGTGAGCTGCCCTTAGAACTATTTTGTTTTTGATTGCCATTTGCCACAAGTCCCAAGTCTTGTAGCATAGATCTATTAATCTGGTGCCCCCTTGTTTGTTCACATATTGAACTACCGTCATATTGTCGCTTTTGAACATTTTGCCCCTGTAACTGAGGTAGAAAATGTTGTACTGTGCGATGTACTGCCTCTAACTCCAGAATATTGATGTGTAACGATTATTGGGTTTCTGTCCGTTTGCCCTGAAAAATCTGACCCTTCATGTGACCCCCAAAACCTGTTTTCGAAGCATCTGTGGTTAAATTGTTATATTGGCTGACTACTGATTAAGTGATCTGCCCTTGGCTGTGTTGGCTCTGTCTTACCACCATATCAAATGACTTTTTAGGTGTAGTGTAAATGGTATTTGACAAAGTAGGTCTCTTGACGAGGGTTTCCAGTAATGTAGTAAATCTAACTGGATAGGCCTCATAAAGAGTCGAGCATTTGGGATCATTTCTATGCATGATGTTATTAAATCCAATAGAACCAAATAATCTCTTGCTGTGTTGTGCCCCGTCATTAAATTTTGTATTGACATTTCTAATTTGGTCAGTCTCTCTGGAGTTGGTGACACAATTTCCCTTTTGAAATTGAAAAGTGCTCCAATGTATGTTATCGACTGAGCTGGGATCAAGGATATTTTTTCTAGATTGACAATGAACCCCAACTTTGTTAAAAGATTGAGTGTTTTCTTTCGATCTAATACAAGACTGTATTTCTGCATATTTACTAGTAACCAGTCGTCTAGATATGTCGCTAGCCTTACATTCTGAATTCTTAAATGAGCGGCTATTACTGTAACAATCATTGTAAACACATTTGGAGCTTGAGATGGGCCGAAACATAGTGCTACAAACTGATACATGTTGCCCTGTATACATAAGCGTAGGTATTTTTGATGAGATTTGTGAATGGGTACATGTAAATATGTATCCTTCAGATCGAGAGACAAAGCTCAATCTTGAGGTTTTACTAAATTTAGTACTTTTGCCAAAATGTCCATTTTGAAGTGCTGCTTCACTAGATACTGGTTGAGAGGTTTTAGGTTGACTACTGGTCTCAAGTCCCCCGTTTTCTTGGGAACTAGAAAAAGCGTACTGTAAAAAACCTTGACCTATTTCGGACTGAGGTACTGTCACTATTGCACCCTTTTCTAACAATGCGTCTACTGATAAAATAATAGGAAGACTCTGTGCACTGACTTGTGTCTGCTTTATACCTGTCTAATGAGGTTCTGTCTAAAATTCCAATTTAAGACCTTCTTTTAAAATTTTTAAAATCCATTTGTCGTCTGTTATTTTTTCCCATTCTTTTACAAAAAACCTCAACCGTCCCCCAACCGGTATCTTGGGATGCAGCGCTAAAACCTTGCCGTCAGGACTTATTATTGGCATTTGAAGAAAAACTTACCAAAGGTTTATTTGTTGAGTTCTGCTCTGCTGTAGCTCCTGACTTGAAATCAGCTGCTGGTTTCTTTGGTATTTTGAACCCATTGTCAAATTTCCCTTTCTTAAAACCATTGTCATTTGTTTCATTAGTACTGGTTACTTTCCTCTTAATAGGAAGAGAGCTAGCATAATCTTTCAAATCACTAAGTCCTGTGTCATACATTGTTGCTCTTCGCCTTACCATATGGTGAAAAGCACCAGTCCTAGACATTTGATCGAATGTCTTTGTTGATAATGCAAATATGTCTCTCACATTTTGCACAGCACCATCTGAATTTGGTGTATCAGGCTGTAAATTGTCCAATAAAATACCGAGTGCCTGTTGTAAATAGCAAGACGTTATCAAACCCATTCTTGCAGCTAATTGTCCTTGATATGCAATTTTCTCTAAAGACTTTAACTCTTTACTGAATAAACAAGGAACTCTACCGAAAGCCGCTTTAGGTCCAAATCTCTTGACCAACAAACTCTCTACGGTATTGTCAAAAGTAGGCACATTGAAATAATTTTCACAGCTAGGGTCTACAGGGAAACTTTATCTGTAACTGTCTCGAAAACAAGTTACCTTCTAAAGAGTATCTGACCTCCATGCCCCCTTCAAAATATCAATTTGATTTTGTCTAATATGATACCAGTCTTATCTTTGAGCGATATGCATAGGAAATAAGACGTTTCGGCCATGTAGCCCGTTCGGCCTTGGTGTGTTCGGCCATTAACCCGTTCGGCCATGTAATAAAAGTCGTTTCGGCCATATATTAATATTATATTAAAAGAGAGTTTGTTATATTTTTTTCTTTGTTAATTTTATATCTTTTAAAAGTATTTGTATAATACTTTTAGAAATTATGTATGTTGATTAAATAATTAGTAGTATTATGGTCAACACTGTAAGTACTATTTGCAACCATTTGAAAGTTAATTAGAGTTGATTGCAGATAACACATACTATTATTTTTCATAATTGCTGTGATAATTAGTCTACATTGTTTGCCTTTGAAGTTGTAATTTGGAATATTTCAAATAAAATTATGTTTTTAAAGAGTGTTATAGGTACCAAGCTGAGCACAAGCTTATGCAAACTTTCACTGTTTCAAAAAATGCTAAAATCATATACTCAATTTGAGTCATTCCTTTGATATTCCGTCAGATACCTATAAAAGCTGAAGCATGTCGATCAGTCATTTAAATATACTTTGTGATGTCGTTTCCTTGTGTTCACTGTGAACAGGAGGTTCGTCCTCGACAACATGCCTTGCAATGTGATACTTGTCATGGGTGGCAGCATCGTCTGTGCAACACAGGTTAGTATAGTATATGATATTTTTTTTTCAATTTAACATCCAAAAGTTATAGATTTTATCATATTTAAATAGACAAGCACTGTGCAATATCAGAATAAGTGCACATCCCCTAAAATTAGAGACGGATATTTATGCAAAAAAAACTATATATATAAATCACAAAGATTAGGTAACAAATGCACCTGGGATAAAGTTGAAGACGAAGAACATTTTATATGTCAATGTCCCCATTATAATCTCTTCTTTATTTTTTGTTCGTATTTGCTTAAATTTCTTTATATTTTAGGTGTTTCACTTGTTGATTATAGAAGAATGATGAACAATGAGGTAGATATCTTCTTCGAGTGTTGTCAGTGGTCAGTCTATCGCCAGTCCGTGAGAACCAACAATGATGTTGAAGGTAATTTAAAATACTATAATTTGAATTACATTTACAATAATTGATAAGAAGAAATCATTACTAATCAACAGCGTATAACAAATTAAAATATTATTATAGAAGACAGAAAGAAGATCCTTAATTTGTGTAACGGCTGGTTTATTAGATGTCATTTATTTATATGATATATAGATGTAAAATTCCGTATTAAATGTGTATTTACGTTCTGCTATGTGTATATACTGCAACTTTTTAACATTTCTTTTCTTATCCTGCAGGATGGCATAGACGCTTCAATGTCAAAGCTGGACGGGCCTTCACTTCTACAGGATAGTTCCTGCCTTCCGTAAAGAAGCCGAGACAGAAAAGCTAACCCACAGACTCGTTAGTGATCAGCAAGTGACCCGGTACCAACGAGAGACCTATCGCCAGATGCAGGGTAAACTGGTTGACTTATGGGACCGGCTAGACGCCAACACACTGAAGACCTCAGAGTTCCTCAAACAGATTGGGTATATGTACGCACCACCTGTTCCTGGTCCAGCAGACATACCAGACTCCGACTATTCTGACTCCGACTCCGACTCCGAGTGAATGATAACTTATCTTGTGTTTGTGTACTTTGTGTTTGACAATCAATATACTATGTCAACTGATTTTATTGGTTTGTATATGTACTCTGTATTGTGTGCTATGTATATCTTTCTGTATGTTTCAGTGCTTGATATTGCCAATCATGTAATCTAGTGCTTTATCTGATTTGAATGCAATTAAAAATTGTTCTTGTTATGTATTGTTAATTGATGATCAGAGTGACCAATAAAGATATGAAATATTTGTATAGTCTTTATTTATTAAATTTGATTTCTTTATCAATACTTTTCATCATGTTTATCAGTACTACTAGTAATGCAATACCACACGTCTACAGGACACATAAAAAAACGAAAAAACAAACAAACAAACAAAAATTATATTTTCCTTACACTGCATGTTCACCTTCAATTACCTTTATAACGAAAGTCTTATCAAATAGGATAAAGAAATGGCTACTTCCCACTTAGTTCTTTCTATGAAAAGAAAATAGTATAATGGACCGAAACAACCAAGGCCGAAACATAAGCATCTTCTCCAAACTTTTCTCCTAGAACATTACTTCTTGAGTTCTGATTTGAATCTGTTGTACAAAGTATCTAAATTCCCGTGATTTGGCTGCTCATCAGTAGATATCAGGGGTAATATTGGTCTGCGAGCTGCACTACATGCCTCGTCTGTGACCGTTACAGCTTCTGACCTAGCAACCCCCGCTTCGGGTTCTGTACGTCTTTCAAATGCCAAAATGATCACTAATTGACTCAACTTTTCATTCAAAGATGAATACTGTTGCTCTTGCTCAGCAAACCTTGCATTCATACGACCTTCTAAATCATGAAAATCGTCTTTTTTCTTTGATGACCTTTTCTTACCGCTACGGTTTTGTTTCTTTTCGTCCGCTATGTTGGAAGTTTCTGACATAACAGAAGCGTTTTCTTCCTCTGCTACTATATCAGAGCCTTCACTTCTCATTCTGCCATGTTTTAAATCAAAAACTTGAACATTAGTTCTGTTGTTCAAGAACGTCTGAACTCTTTCGCGCAGAAAATAAAACTGATTTGGTAGGGTGACGCATGCGTCTTGGTGACTATGATTATATGATTAAGAAGAGAGTCATCGAGACGTTTTAATTTTTTGCGAGTCTGAACAGTCAAAGGGAGATAAATCATATATGTAAAGTATCAGGTGGTAAGTAGAAAATGAATGAAATGAGATCCCCTGACCTATGAACGATAGATTTATTTTATTTTTGACACATAAATATTGATAAATTAAGAAATTGTTTGCTTTTAGTGCAATTATACCATTTTGAGGATTTTTAAAGAATTTTGCTTTTAGCGCAATTTTACCATTTTTGACGATTTTTAAAGAATTGCAGTTTTCTGTAAATATTGCAAAACTAAAATTTTAATTTGCATTTGATTTGGAATTGTGGTATTCTCTTTTATAGGATTTATATAAATGCTAGGAAAAGATATCATACAAGAACCAGCAATGGGCATTTAGTTTAATTCTTGCACAATTTAGGGCAAATCGTACTTTCGTGTTAATTTGACCTGTTAATACAATTTGTAATGCATTTCTGTTATTCAATGTTTACTTATTTTGTGTTATATCTCGTCTTGCAATTTTTAATATGTTCCGCCTTTGATAAGTATTTAGTATGACGATAAATTTTCACTTCTGTACTCGTACTATGAACAACAAATCTTTTTTGTAAAAAATGTTTCGGTACTCCTAACAACAAAATTATTATATTTAAATTTACCTGTGTACGTTACTTTATTTAACGCCATTTTGTCCTAGCTTAAAGTTGTCTTTTTTGACATTGATACATCTTTTTTATTCATATTGTGTCATAGATCAAACTCATTCGTTCAGTGTATATTTACTTGTTTGTGAATATGTCCTTTTGATCGAGTTAAGCCATTTCAATTGATTTTTCATTGTGTGTCTTTTTATGTTGTAATAATACACCACTGTTTCAGGTTAGGGTGAAGGTTAGTGCCTGTTAAAACGTTAAAACTCGCTGCATTTGTATGCACCTGTCCTAAGTCAGGAGCCTGTTGTTCAGTGGTTATCGTTTGTTGGTGTGGTTTATAAGTGATTCTCGTTTCTCGTTTTTTATATAGATTAGACTAGATTGGTTTTCCTGTCTGAATTGTTTTACACTAGTCATTTTGGGGCCTTTTATAGCTTGCTGTTCGGTGTGAGCCAAGGCTCCATGTTGAAGGCCGTACTTTGACCTATAATTGTTTACGTTTTACACATTGTGACTTGGATTGATAGTTGTCTCATTGGCACTCATACCACATCTTCTTATTTGTATATGCTCATTCTTGACCTTTGAAGTAGATTTAACGAAAATTGCTCCGTATGACTTATTGATAACCTGGCAAAATAGAAAGTACAGATAATAAACCTTCGAATGATATATGGTATAGCCATATGTTAGGTGAGGGCATTAAAAGTCGTTAACTAAGTGTCTTTTTGCTTTTTTAAAAATGTCACTCTACTATACAGCACAGGTGAAATTATCGGGTTTTTTCAATACATTTATATCTATATTGAAAGCATCATTAGCTAAATATGATTATAAAATTTAGAATCTAGGATCAAATTAAACCATCACATGCTTAAAAGAGAGGGGAAAGATACCAGAGGGACATTCAAACTCATAAGTCGAAAATAATAGTTACCTAATTTCATCGAAAACGGACCGAATAATTGACAGTGCATAATTAAATTATTTAATTATTGTAAATTGTGTAGCTTTGAATAAACACCATAGAATTGTTTTATAGAATTATGGGGTAAATTTATATTTTTGAATTCCAACTTTTCAAAATAATGATTTTCGTAAATAATTCACCGTGGGATCAAAACTGTATCATATCCCTTAAGCACCCATCAATTATCAAATTGTATTCTTCCGTAACTATAGAGTAAAGTGTTTTTATTGTACTGGTTCTTTGGTTCCACTGATCGATATTCAAATTGGGAACATGATATTTTTTCGACCACAGAAAATGTTCTTGTGGTATCTTTGACGGTAAATATATTTAATTAACTCCTTATTTTTGAGTCATGGGGCTGTTTGGAGCTTGATATTTTGTATAGACATCTTTCTATAATTATAAAAGAATGTATGTTGACTCTAACAGTTTTGGTTTGTCTCTGTCGTTGAGTTGCTGTCTCATTAATGTATATCCTTATCTTCTTTTATTCAAACCCAAAGGATTGACTTTGGTACAGAAATATTGTCATCTCTGGACTTCTCCCGTCCGACAGTAAACCCTTGCTAAACATTTTTTGCGCCTTTTGCGAAAACAATTGTAGATGAAGAAAAACTTATTAAAGATAATTATCTCGGTACATTTATTCCTTATGTGTTTCACTTATATCTGTGAGTTTAACTTTGATATAAAAATATTAAAGTTTTGTATTTGTTAAAGACTTTTAATGACAACAGACACTTCACAACTCTGAAGTGTAATACGGAATAGGGAACATTTTTATAACATAAAGAATTATATTTTGTTACAATATTTTGCAAACATCTTCACACTCCGCCAATGTTTTAAACAGATTACGAGAAGTCTTACATCCACCATGATGGAAGAATCTCTTACAGGACATGGTGGAACGATCAAATGTATAACTGTGTAATAACGCTCCTTCAAAGCAGCTTTTTGTCAGTATCTCTGGAAGCTCTAAACAAACTGGAATATAAAAAGGACAAATTATATCATTGGATCAAGCTCATATCTTGAATAAATCTTTTCATATTTTGCTAATCATTTTTACTGAATAAGGCCAGACGCTTAAACTCTTTATATTTTCATCTGAATTTTTCTGAAAAACTAAAGATGGTACATTCTTTCTCTTTTTTGATGTGTTAACCTTAATCTGTAAAATGGTAGGATAGAACTAAGGTATTGTAGCATTGTATGATTTGGGCATTTGAGAAAATAGAAATATCGATAATTCCTAAACAAGAGAGGACTGAAACAACACATCAACACATACGAAAATTGGAAGCCACTAACAATCCGAACACTTACGAAGTGTTATTTAAGAAGAGGACAGACTTGAGATACTATTGAAGAGGTAAATCAAAATATATAATATACCGTTTACTTCTAAAGAAACTTAAACCTTCTAAATATTACCTGTCATTCTTTCACAATCAATTCGTCAACCAAATAACGGTTCTAATTTTGACAATATCCTTAAGACCCTTTATGATTAAATATCATATGACGTAGTATTCAAGTATATTTATAGGTTTCACAACTAGTGAGAGAGGCGAATAATACCAAAGGGACATTCAAACTCATCAGTCGAAAATAAACTGAAAACGCCATGGTTAAAAAAGAAAAAGACAAACAGACAAATAACAGTACACAAAACAACATAGAAAACTAAAGACTGAGCAACATAAACCCGCCAAAACGGGGGGTGATCTCAGGTGCTCCGGAAGGGTAAGCAAATCCTGCTCCACATGTGGTACCCGTCGAGTTGCACATTGTACAAACCCGGTGATTTGTCTAATTCGAAAGTTCACATTCGGGGGAAGGGGACGAGATTGTAGTTACGACAATTGGAACATATCCGTCGTCATCTGTGAAACAGTTATCTAATTTAAATATAATAATAAACGAGCCTTCGGCGAGTTTATTATTACTTTTGAAATGAAATAACGAGAGTTGATATCAAGCGATATCCAATTCTCATGAGTTAAACCTATTTCTCTTATGGTCAATCTCTCATTGCGTTAAATACAAAATTCCGCGAATCGTTGATCTAGTCTTTTGCACCTACCAGTATGGCGCCATATGTCCTGTTCCGGCGTCAAACTTTAACTGACATCTGACATTTGAAAACTTTTTGAACGCTTCAGAATGTTATAAAAATTGACAAAGAGAAGATTTTCAGGTAAAAGTGGGGGTGTTTAGTATACTATATTTCCGTTGTCATGGACGAAATGAACATCGTCTAAACCTTTGAAATGCACCAATGACCTCAGTAACGTGTAGCCAATGGAAATGTCATAATATCGTTTCATGATGCTGGACAAGCCAATCAGATTAACGCAGTTTTCTTATAACTTTCTCGTGTCTCACTCCATGCTGTGTGATACGAGAAATATCTCTTCATGCAAGAAATAGATAAAAAGCCACAACCATAAGAGAAATTAATTTTAAATATTGTAAGTCTAAGTGAAAATAGATAAACCTTGGAACAAAAAAAATAACTGAATTGCATTAACTCCGAACGGAATAAATAAAACGAGTCCACATAGTTGGCGTCTGCATCTATGCATTCATCCCCGTCATACAAATCAAATCAATTGTCATATCTATTTACAAGTATTAAAGTAAAAAATGAATGCAGATAATACATGTAACACCAGATTGACAATGTACGCCTTATCGCTATGTTCTGCTATTAATGAATATTATAGGCGTTCCCATAAAGTTTAGAGATTATCTTTGACGACACAATGCAAAATGACTGGTGTATGAAGTCTATTTTCAACTCAAGTCTAAATACTTGGGGGTCACTCATACTCATCAGATTTCTTATCACTCAGTTTCGTCTGAGTTTCATGGCAAATTTTGAAATATTTAACTTCTCATTCGAAATTTTCATTCATTTACCAAGCATTTTTCATTTAACATCTCCAACATCAACTCAACACCTTAAAACATTGTAGCCCATCGTCACGCTGGGGCTAGTCCACTGCCACGCATGGGCCGTCAGATGAAGCTTTGCTTCGTCATTCTTTTTTTCATTCGTGTTGTTCAAGTTGAGCGGAGTGGTCTTCTTTCCTAGAAAGAACCGGCTTCTGACAAAGTGCTGGAGCAAAAATTATTTTTCAGATAGTTGAGTGATTTCCCAAGGCCAAAAATTTGATTCTTAGATTTATATTCTTTATAAATATTTTACATTATACCGTATCTGCAGTATCACTGGTTCCATCCATGATAGTTTTTATTGAAATCTACAGTCTGATAGTTCACTATTATTACACTCATCAGACAGGACCTTTAAAAATTTGTTACCTCGGTTGTAATTAACAGATGCTAAAGGTCAACATTGTTCCGCTATTGACCCTACCAGCACATTAAGAAACTTCACATATTGAAGTCCTGTGAAGATCTTATATATATATTAGTCAATATAACCATCAGTAATTTATGTATGATTCATTATGATTATTCCAGCGATTACAATTTCGACATTTACAAATCTATCGTAGGCCATAAAAACTAACTTCATAACATTAAACACATGGTATAATCGCCAGTGAAACCAGTATCACAGTTTTTAATACTATATACATTGAACTATTCTATCACTTTATTACATCAGATCTAAGGGCGTGAGATTTCACCTCTAACGATCGCGCTACTAATTGGATAAACAAGATTATCTTGTGGTAAAATTTCGTCATTTTAGATCTGCCGTTATTGGATGATTGGTTTTTTTATTTAAAACCCAGTGGCAAATATTTCACACATACACAGGAAGACATTACATGGAATATATTCTGCGATTTTGAATAAAATAAAAACAGTGGTATACCGCTGTTCAATAGTCATAAATCGATTAAGCGAAAACAAATCCGGGTCACGAACCAAAACCGAGGGAAACACATCAACTATAAGAGGAAAACAACGGAACAACAGAAACACTGAACTGCTACAAAAACAAACGCCAACATTTATAGAAACGGACTTTTTGATAACAACTGCCATATTCATGACTTGGTACAGGACATTTTAATAAAAAAATGGTGGGTTGAACCTGGTTTTATGGCTAGCCAAACCTCCCGCTTATATGGCAATTGGAAAAAAGATGTTTGTAAAAATTCTTCTGGTCTATAATTGTTTTATCCTGTTTACATTTATTGTTAAACACAAAAACTGAAATACCCAATTATGATATTAACTTAATTAATTAGTATACTGAATCCTCCATAAACGATTTTTTTTCTGTATTCTACATCTTTCATTTCATTAATTTTGAAAAGTTGAAAATTAGAACCTGATCCTCAAAATAAACTTGAAAACGAATTTTAAGTGACAATTTGATAATGACGTGCAAATCTTGAAATTGTAGAGTTACCTACCTTTATCCACAATATTGTGAAAAATTTTCACCTTTGTCGTTTATTTTCAGTCATTACCTATGGTACTTTCAATACTTACTTGGATCTGAAAAGTCAAAAGTACATCTCATTTTATTATATAAACAATATATCGAAGGACGCTCCGTTGTTAGATAAAAAGCATAATTTTTGCATTGAAATCTTCTATAATTAAACTCGAACCACGCCCTCAAATCTGTTCTTGCTTCTGCATTTAAGGTGATACGAAAATGAGGACAAGTGTGACCTATAGTGAGATTTGTTTAGAGATTTTGTGTCCTTTTTCAATACATTATATACTTTCTTATCCATTACAGTGACACCGTTTGTCTTTTGTGCTGTGCTGTGGTCACTCTTCAAAATTTTTCCAGAGTGCGTTTCCATATTTTCATAGTTACTGCGTATTTATTCTTAAATAACTGTGTTATATTTCAATTTGTATTATATCTAACGAAATATTGTATGCAGTTGATCCAAAATGTATTGGCTCTGTTGTACATTAGTTTCCGCCATTTTTTTAATTTGATAAATATCTTGCTCACGTGGACTTGGTGTGACTTGTCATTTACAAAATGTTTGCATCGTAGCCGTATTTTTCAAAGAGATTGCTAGGCCAAACAATGACAGTATTTGTTATACATTTTTAGTTATTTATTTTACATTACCCGGCATCTGTGTGTTTCAATACTATGATACTACGAAAAAAAATTGTAAGCATCAGGTCTAGGGGCGGAACCCCAACCCACCCCAGAAGCTGAACGATTATAGTAAAATTCTTATCAAAAAAAGTTTTATCAAATCATTTGCATGATTTGTAAGCACATGCTTACAATGCTACACTAGTACTACGCTACTGTTGTGGCATTATCGGTATCTTGTAATGAATTATGTAGAAACCGCCGTTTGGGTTTATCAGGAACTTGTATGAAGGTAAATCCAGAAAAGAGCTTTTGACGAATGAAAGTTAAAAAGTTTTCTTATCAATTTTTGTTGTGTAATTTGGTGCATTAATTTACTAACATATTGAAGGCATAACTGTGACTTCAATATAAAGAACGGCAATAATATCGCTGTTGTCATGGGTTTTGTCTAGTGCTTGTAGAGATTTGATGCCATTAATAGATACATATCGCTACACGACTATACGCATGGTTCTCGCTCTGTGGTATGAACAAATGATGAATGGTTGCAGATGCAAATAATAATACGTACTTATATGAAGTTTGAAAAGAATTTCAACCTTTAAAGTATAACTGAAACATTTTGTTGATTAATTTAAAAATCTAATGAAAAATTATACTTACTAACTGGCTCTTTGAAGGCAGAGGGCCATGCATAAGTCGAACCTATCATAAAAAACAGCACGTACGATGCAATGCTTCGAAACATTTTTGATACTTCAGGTTGCTAATGTCGTTTTAAACTGCTTTTAAACACTGTAAATCCGATTCTTCCTGAAGCAATATATAATCACTGAACAACATGTTGACCACAGAAATATACATCACATTAACATTTACCCGCAAAGCATAATGCTTGTGCGACTTAAAAATAAAAATGAATGATTAAAATCCAATAATGTAACTATTCCAGTACAAAACGGTTACACCGGTCAAAATATTAAGTTTTCGGCATATGGTTGATTGAGGTACCGAATTGTTTAGAAATGATATACAACAGTATACAAAACACAACATAGAAAACCAAAGACTGAGCAACACGAATCTTAGGTGCTCCGGAAGGGTAAGCAGATCCTGCTCCACATGTGGCACCTGTTGTGTTGCTCATGTTAGTACAAACCCAGTGATAAGTCTAATTCGGTAGGTCACATTCGGAGAAAGGGGGACTGAATTGTAGTTACGACAATTGGAACATATCAGTTGTCATCTGTGAAACGGATATTCCATAACGGTCAACCAACTCATGATGGCGTCCGTAAAATTTACGAAGGGACGATTTCAACTTCACCACTTGGAACTCTTGGTTTAATAGCTTCCTTTTGAGCAGCAACCCTTGATCAAGGAAACCATGATAGGAAATACAAGTCCTGGAATATCGTATCAACTGGGAGATATATACTCCGTATATGGAACAGGCACAAATTAAGCGAAACTACATACATGTAGACCATATGAACAATCATTATGCCTGATCCAAAAACTTTCCTTAAAGAAGTTGAAAAGCTCAAATGATTGTTATATTAACGTGTGATCTGATCGCTTCCATACCACCTAAAAACATATGTTTTGTTCAGGTTCGTATGTATTTGGCAAAGTTAAAAATTCAAGTAATGTTATATCTATTTCCGATTCTTTATTTTCCTTGTACACTGTAATCATACAACAATTCCTTATGTTTCTACAGGGAGCATTTTAGTTATAAGGTTATTTACAGTAAACACATCAGTAAACTTCAATAAGATGCACTAAAAACTATGTCCAGATCAAATATTTTATCAGCTTGTACAGGCATTGTTTCCGTGTATAGAAAAGCATACTCGAGATGTTACGAACTGGATGATACACAATAAACGACTATATTGCTATGACATTCACCAATGAAATAAGACCTCAAATACACCATTATATAATACGCTTGATTCCAATCGTTATCTTTACGTCAAAGAGTTTGGTTTTAGGTGACGTTATTTGACGTCATTTGTGCGTTTTTTTAGGCAAAAAGTCTACGTCAGCACGTTGAGCTAAGGGATGAATATTCTAATGGGGACAACTTCCTCATGACTGCTTCGATTACGGTTTTCAAATGATAAAATTAATATATTTCTTAAGGCAGGGTTTGATTATGTACATAAGAATAAAGACGGGTGTTTGAAAAATGTCAAGCAGTCACAATTACTTTTTGTCAACACAGGCTTGCTCTGTTTGATGGGATGAAAGAATGACAAACAAACAAATATTTAAGAATTGAAAACTGTCATTTATTATTAAAATGACGAAGAAGCAACACAATGAAAAACATGTTTAATGAAATCAATAAATCATACTTATAAACAACATATATGGTTATAATGACAAAACCTTATTGACCCATTCCATCAAAGATGGGGTTACATTCGCCACAATATTGTTACCCAAAGCCTTCCTTGTAACAATATCCCCCATCCAAGCCAGTGATAAAAAATTCTAAAGAAACAAAGTCCTAACTACCAAAAATAAGAAAAACAAAAAATATCAAAAAAGAAATCACAAATCTAAGTAAAGCTACTTCTATCTAAGAGTATTCATTCTATAAACTAAACGCTAACTATCCCATGATTATAATGTATTAACAGATTCTAAAGAAACTTTTTTTTTTTTTTTTTTTTTTTTTTAAATGGCTGCCGGAGGCCCATGTCCCCATGGCAACCAAAGCCAAATATATACATATATTTACATTGAAAATTCTAATTTTATTTTATTTTATTTATTTTTATTATTATTCGTATATCTATTTTTTATTTTATTTTATTTTGTTTTTATTTTGATCCAGTTAAAAATCTTTTTTATCTGTGATAAACATTTTTGACTGCTTAGTTTAACTTCTTGAGGGTACTGCTATTTTGCATGTTGCATGTTGCGTGTTGCATGTTGAGTGTTGCGAGTTGCGTGTTGCGTGTTGTATGTTGACTTTAAAAAGGATAAAGTTAAATGACATTTTTTTGTACATTAGGGAAGTCTTTTCTTTCTTTTTTGTTTGTTGTTGTTTGATATCTGTTTCAATGATGTCATTCAAAATTATATTACAATACCTTCATTGCATGTTAGATGAATGGTGGTTTGATTTTTAGGGTGGTTAATTAATTATCATGAGAACAAATGTATTTATTTTATGTTTTTACCAGTGTCTGTAAATTTAAAAGTAACAGAATCTGAAAAATAAAGGCTTAACATTTTGAATATTCATTTGTTAAATTTACATGAGGTTCAATGTTTAGGTTTATGTTATAACTAAATGTATATGAGTCAAATTTATTCTGCACTATATTATTCTTGGTAATAAATGGATCAAACATGAAACTATCTATTAACATAGTGTATCCTTCAATTTATTTGAAATTTATAATTAACCTATCAACAAAAGTCATCAAAATTTGGATTCTGGAGACTGATCTATAGTATTAATTAGATGATATGGGATAATTTGATAGACTTTTATGACCTGTTAATTATTTTCAATGACAGAGATTTTCTCTCAACATAGATATTTTTATATTCCTGCCAAAATAAATAAACAATCAAGCTAAAGGTACATAGGTTTGTTCGAATTAACCCCAGATTTAACTTGTGTTTTAAATTACCTGTTGTTTAATCATGAGAATATCAAACTTAATGTCTCTTATTTTTGTTATATTGGTACATATCAGATCATTTATAATATCAGAAGTATTATTCGTTTATACAAATATAAAAAAAAACATTTTAAGAATGCAGTCTGGATTCAAACAAAGCTGATATATATTTTCAAACATGTATGTTTGAACAAATGCTTTACTATTAAAAAGTCTACTTTATACGATTTATTTGTCCATTTGGGTATCTCCTGCCAGTTCCTTCTTATTTGGTAGATATTATAATAGATAATTAGCAATGTTTAATAGTTATTTTTGGAAAATTCAAATTTGCTTACAACAAGGATTTTATTCTGAATGATGGAAAACTGTATAAAAATAGTTATTTTATTAAGTTCATCCTTCAGAAAGCAATAAGTTGCCACTCATTATTATGATTTCATCAAAAGAATACATATTTACGTATCTAAGTTAACATCTACTTACAGTATTTTTTATTGAATTTTTTGTTTATATCTTAAATTCCTTAATTTCTTTTTCAAAACTGGTATAAAAAGATGAAGCACTGTGAAAATTCAATAAACATCAATAGCTTTGATTTCTTTTAATGTATATTATACTCACAATTTGATGCTGCATTGTTAGTTTTATAACTGTATTATACTTGTTGAGAGAGATGAGACTTTAAAAAATATTGAATTGAATTGATTCAAATTTCATATATACATATTTGTTATCTACAAGTTGGATCATATATACTAATTCATAGTTCAAAAGAGACACATTCATTAGCATAGGCGTATCAAACGGGGATAGCTAATCAGAGGCGCATCCAATTTTTCCGAAAGGAGGACAGGCCTGCTTCATTTTTCTAATCTGTATTTCAATAAATCGTTGTCAAATCTTATCCCAGCACCCCAACTCCATAGATCACAAGGTGTTTCGAACATCTATTTAGACCAATTAGAATTAACTAATTGACCATGGCCATGTCCATCGTCAGGAGCCCAAGCCATTGTATAGTGACACTTATTATAAAAATACTGTAATTTTTATTAGGGGCTCGACACCTTGTGATCTGTTTGACTAATACTTTTCTATACTCTTTTTCTATTTAACCATGTTTATCAATTTAACAAATATGGTATAGAATATATTTTCATAATCTGCAACATGTTAATTACCCAGAGTTGCTGATGTTACTGTTTCTTTCAAGTTTGTATGTTAACGGAAAGCAAAAAGAGGTCTTTTATCAAATTAAAGTTTTGCCTCTTCGGCATCCTTTAATTTATCCCAGTGTTTTAAGATATTGTTCTTTATGTGTGATTTCTGTCTTGAAAACACTGTAGAGAATATCAAGGGAGGCGACTGTAATACAGATTTGGGTTTTACCATTAATGTGTCATTTCTTTGTTTTGCAGTCAATTCCTGCATAACAGTTTTAATTTCATTTTTTGGATATCCCCTTTTAATAAGGTGTTCAGAAAATAACGCATATTTTGTTTGCAAATCTACTGGATCGTTCGTACATCTCTTAAAGCGAAGCATTTCTCCTTTAATTATGCCTCTGAAAGTAGAGGGTGTGTGCCATGAGAACCTCTCTGAAGTACTGATAATTTTCAGTCTTTAATTAATTAGTTATCTCAACACTCCTGAAAATAGCAAATTATTGTCAGCAATTAAATACATATTAGAGATAAGATATAGTTTACAAACTTAAGCTCAATGACAGTATTTCAAACTTTAATTAAAAAAAAAAGATATTAAAAAAAAAGTGCAGACTCCATGATGTATGTCAAAGACATAAAGGTGAAAATACGATGACTGATAATTTTTTTTTTACATATTTTGTATATCCAAATTTAAAATTCTTCCAATTTTACAAAAAATATAAAAAAAATAATCGAAGATCATGCAACACGCAACACGCAACATGCAACACGCAACATGCATACTAGTCAATTTCCTTCTTGAAAGATAACAGCATTACCCGCATAGTTTATTACAGTGCGTAAAGTTAATCACCATCTTTATGAGATTCCTTAAATTTAATGACAGCAGGTCGACCAAGAGTTCACCCCATCGTCAGCTGCAATGACAGAAGGGGATGATTCATTACTGTTAGTTTTATAATTTCTCTGAGAAATTGAAAAATATGGTATAAAATTGCATGACCATGGTTGCAAACATAAATACTTCATTTTATTATATGTGTTAAATTATCCTTGAAAATAATGGTAGCAAATGATTGTATTTCTTATAAATATCTCAACTTAATTATACAAAGAACAAAATAAAACCGATCTAACAAATCCAAAAATAATAAAAAAGCAAAAACAAAAAGGAAAATACAAAAACAAAAACCATATACACTACACAAAATATTACCGTAAGTCTGTAAACAGGATTGAAAATAAAGAGGCCCATGTCCCCATTACATTTCGTAATCACAGTTACCAACATAGATACAATTAAAAATGAGTATCAACTATACTGTCATCAAAGTTATTACACTCTCATACATGTAATGAAAATACACTTCATACGTAATAACATTTACTAATTAAAACAATATCATACACTTGAGGAAAAAATCAGGCAAAACACAAAGTAAACAAAAACAAAAATTGTGAATTTCTTAACCTTTTGTACACATACCAGATAATATTTAAAAAAAACAACCTAAATCTAAACATGATTACCCGTTTATGGCACAGTGACAAGAACAAGGAACCCTTCAACGTATTTCATGAAAAGAACAGCCTTGTGTCGTATCAGAGGTCCATATCCCCATGATACAACATCAAAACACATAAAACAGATTCAAATGTTAAGGACTGGTATCCGAATATATTTTTTGTACGCATCTGAATGCTATCTTCCCATTAACAGAATGTTATCACTTGAAATGCCCATCATAGCTGCTGAACTCGCTGCCCCAATCCTAAAACTATGTCCTTTATACACGGCGGTGGCACATCCAGCCCATTGTAACGAAAGTTGTAACTGGCGTGTAAAATACTGCATAGGAATAGGTTTACCATCCATAAAACAAAATAAAGGACCATTTTGAATCCCCCTCATCTTGCAATATTCCCATACCGCGTGCACTGGACATAAATCTACATTTTTAACATTACAGTTAATTTGAAATTTATGACAAGATTTTCCAGTGTGGTGTTGAAAATAACTCATATCCAGCAAAACCGCAAAAGGATCCATTAAAATGTTCAATGAATAAAGCACAAGCTTTTAAATCTGATTTTGCTTCTTTATTTAAACGTATCTTAAAATGAGGGCGCCTGATGCCTTTTGTTAAATTTATTAAACGCATCAAAAACGATCTTCCTGGGGGGACAACATAACAAGCAAAGTTAAGTAACCCAATTAACGACTGAAGTTCTAAAAGGGTTACCTTTTTCTTATTACTGAAGTAGCCAAGAAGATTTCGTACTTTTTCGAGCTTATCTAATGGGCGCCTAATTTCCATTTTCTCTGAATCTAGTTCTAGGCCAAGGAAAATTAATTTTGTTGTTGGAAGCTCAGTCTTTTCAGATTTAATCGGAAGACCTATTTCCGTTGCAAAGTCTAAAAACTTTTGAAGGTTAAATTGTCCAATTTTTATTGGAGGGGGGGGATATAAATAAAAAGTCATCTAACAGGTGAACACAGCTGTGAATAGCAAGTTTTGTCTCAGCAATCCAATGTATAGCTGAACTAAATCGCTCAAATAAATTGCACGAATAGCTTAAACCCATAGCTTAATTTTTGTCAAAATATAACCCCTCCTCTAACGCAAAACCCAACAAATGGTAACAGGAAAAATGCATTAGCACCAAGCGGTATGCTTGGACTACGTCGATTTTAGACATGATACAGTTTTTTCCGTATTTAAGCATCAACTGGCAAGCATCATCCACCGATTGATACTGTACAGCTGAATTCTCCTTGGAAATTCCGTCATTAACCGAGGACCCCAAAGGGTGAGACAAATCATGTATAACTCTAAATTCCCCTGGTTTTGATTTAGGGACCAGACCTAAAGGAGAGATTCTAAAGTTTACAAAAGGAGGTTCCTCGCAGGGATAACTTTTTATAAACTTGTTATTTTTCTTATCCTTATTTAATCACCTTTATTTATTAACGCTATTTTGTTATAAAGTTTTGCTTAATCACTTGATTTAACTTATCAACGTATTGTATAGGAGTATCGGGTGTCGCATGTGGAGTAGGATCTACTTACCCTCCCGGAGCACCTGAGATCACCCCTGGTTTTTGGTGGGGTTCGTGTTGCTCGGTCTTTAGTTTTCTATGTTGTTTTTTGTATACTGTTGTTTGTCTTTTTGTCTTTTTCGTTTTTTTGCCATGACGTTGTCAGTTTATTTTTCGACTTATGAGTTTGAATGTTCCTTTGGTATCTTTCGCCTCTCTTTTTTAAATCATAATCCCATGTAGTAATATGCTAAGAAATGTGTCATCAAATTTATCTACCAATTTATTTATAGATAAAATCATCGATATCATAAAGCATAAATAATCTAACTCTAAGGTTAATTCAAAAAGTCCATAAAACCTGACAAAATCAAACGCTCGACTATATCAATAGACCGCTGAAATAATAAATAGTTACCTGTTCTTAAATGATTAAGAAAAAAATGCTCTCGTCTTTTTTTAGGGGCGGGGGGTTAAAGAACATTAATTGTATTTTATTTAACATTGCATATAAAAGAATAACAAATAACCTACAATCCATTACAGCGGCACACATGACACGTTCGATTGCCTACGGATATATCATTTAAACATTTTATAACTCAGAAACAAAATTGATTTGTCAATGCCATGTAACATGTGGTTAAGTACTTGCAGACATGAACCAATGACAGTTTTTTCACTTCTGTTGCTATTTATGTTCCATGCATACATCACTTTATATGTAGGATAAAGAGTTCTATGTTGTAGCCCATAACATAATAACTTGTAATGTTTGATTTTGTTTTTGTTTTGATAAATATATCATTGATATTAAGCAACATACATTTTAAAAATATTTCGATGCTAACAGGCACAAAATGGTACAAAACAAAACGTAACAATATTATATCAAATAATGCTTGAAACTACTGAAAGCCATCTCAAATTACATTATTTGCTTACATAAATATAATGCCTTGAAGTTCTTAGTTTGAGGGTTGTACAATAAAAGCTTGGGAAAGCTGTACATAGATTTATAATGGCTCTATATTTTTTCAGGATAATTTTTATAGATCCTGGAACGAGATGTTGACAACACTAATATACTTTAAATTTGTCATTTTGGGGCCTTTATACGTGTCTATGTGGTATGGGTTATGCTCATTGTTGAAAGCCGTACGGTGACCTATAGTTGTTAACTTTTATGTTGTTTGGTCTCTGGTGGAGAGTTGTCTCATTGGCAATCATACCAAATCTTTGAATTTGGTAGATTAAATCTATTCAA
Source organism: Mytilus californianus (assembly GCF_021869535.1). Classification (NCBI taxonomy): domain Eukaryota; kingdom Metazoa; phylum Mollusca; class Bivalvia; order Mytilida; family Mytilidae; genus Mytilus; species Mytilus californianus. The sequence goes on along the minus strand of NW_026262679.1, from coordinate 19,321,283 downwards.
AGCCTGTATATCTGTGATCGCACATTTCCGTACATCATTTGAACATATTGATACAGTGGTGATTTATATAATCATCTAATTTGTTAAATTAAGGCGGCAGTAGTGAAGCGATGATGAAATCTCGTAAATCGATTAAAATGGACAAATAAAGGTAACAAACAAAACCTTGGGCAATCGAATAAACTCCAAAACGATAGAGACCGGGTGCGTAGACAATGTTAGCGTCTCCTGCTTTGCATTCATCACCCGTCATGCGAATTCACACTCAATCAAAATGTTGCAAACGGGAACAGGACATAATTGGTTTTACTTGTATCTAATGATCTTACGAACACATGTCGCTAGTAGTCGGCCAAACAAGTCATGATAGTGACAGTAAAACTTATGTAGTCTCGTTTTCAGTCGTTCATCCTCATAACTTTTTTTGTTCTAAAACAGGCACTTGGATGGAGATTTGTCTCATTGGCACTCATACCACATCTTCTTTTATCTATTTGTTATGAAAAATATTTTCTTCCATATTATGTTCGTGTCATTCCAAGCAATTCCCCACAAAAATATTTATCAATGATGTTAGACTAAATGATGTTAGGCTAGATGTATTGAAGACCCATTGGTGGCCTTGTGCTGTTTTCTGCTCTTTGGTCGGTGTTGTCTCTTTGACACATTCCCCGTTTCCATTCTCAATTTTAAAATTTAATGTTAATGTATAGACATTTAATGGGAGAAGTGAAGGATGGCATAACACAATACAAGACCATAAAACCTTTCGGTATAATCAAATTTAATTTTAACCACCATAGACTGTTAATTCATTACTTCAACAACCATTCAACCAATCTTTTATATGTATGAACAATTAAGAGTTTTGTATGATTGCAATTGAGACAACTATCCACCAAACACTAAAGGACGAGGATTTAAACAACATTAGGTCATCGTACGGCCTTCAACGGTGAGTAAATCCTATGCTGTAGACGTATCCTGTTTAAACTTTGTGCATTTAAAGATTAAATTGTTACATTTAATTCCTCTTCTAAAATGCAAAATCTCGAAAATAAGACCTTATTCTTGCCTTATCGTCCAAAATGTGTCACGGACGTTAACTTAATCAACCCTTCTCCTTTCACTGTCGATAGACACTGGGCTGAAACAATAGCTTTTCATAAATAAAAATTTCGTACTTTAACCACCATTCTAATGCTCATATGAATATGAAGTACCCTCAAAAAAGTTTAAGTAGTATTGATATAAATTGATAATGGAATTCTATAAAATGTATGAACTCAAATAATGAATACGGATATAAATTTGATTAAACAGTCATATACCACTATGTATACACGAGTGAAGAAACAAGCTATTATATAATACACAGTGTTATATATTTATTTTATATGTTATATAATTGTTCAAATTTGTTTGGGACCTTTATTCATTTGATAGCTGCACCTTTATTTACAAAACATCTTACCAAAAGTCGTATAGAGCTAATTGATCGATATTTCAAGTCATTTTCTCATAAGATTGTCTTTATGAAACGAGTCTCTCTCGCTCTCTCCCAAACACGCAAAAACTCGGCGACTGTGTTTTTCTATCTTTTATTTTTTTAGTATAAACTTTAAAATAAATGAAAAAGACACTATCGAAATCCAGGTTCAACTAAATGATTTCATTTCTATCATACATTTATAATGTCAGAACCAGGCTTTTGCACTCGGGGAAATAAATCAAATGAGGTTATTGTCATAAATGAATAACCCAACAGCAATATAGGGATGAACCTAATATTGGAAATGTATGTGAAGAGCAATGCTTCATTTGCTCTTCTTCATCTTGGCAAGTTACTAGAGAATTGTTTTGAATTTTTTTAAGTCATGAGACTTTTGTCTTTGGTCTTGATTTAATATGAAATTCGTATAATCCATTTGCGTAAATACAATAAAAACTTAGACATTTGGAGCATTATTTTTTGTTTGTTATCCAAGGAATGTAAAGAAAGTCCCTTTTTAAGAAATAAACATGGCAATTAGTGCATCTAAAACCCTTTATTCTAAATCTACCTTCATCAGGAACGATCAAAACCAAATATTGGAAATCCAGAGGAGTATAAGAGCTATACTGTTAATAAGGACATAAAAGGAAGAACCAAAACCATGCATCTAAAGTCAACTTTGACTGATGGAGTTAGAACCTACGTTGCTTAATAATTCATTAATTAAACCACTTGGGTAGTCCGTCTTTTCTTTGTTTCTCCTTGATTCTGTCGACATTATACCATATGAAAATCTGCATATGTAAAATTTTGGGTATTTCAATCTGCAATATATATATATTTTTTTATTTTATAAAGATATACTCCATTTCTAGTTAGATAATTTTGCTAAATTATCGTAAACTGCCTTCGTAGTTTTAAATTGTCTAAAAGTCATTTACGCCGTTGGATGAAAGAAAAAATGGACAAAAACTACGATGCATTACTGCGTTATGTTAGATTTGTATTGTTAAACAGCCTATAGTGTAATATATCGATGTTCATTCTCATCCATTTATTCACACTGTTATATTAACATCAGAATTGATATGTAGAAAAGGAATAAAATTTAAATATAAGTAAAAAGACATAAAAAGTCAACAATGCCACTTCGTAACAACAGTCACGTAGGCTTTGTGAGGTGTGATACAATTTGAGATTCTTCGTGATATCATTTGAGATTTCATAATATAGGCTTGCAAATGACAGTTATTCCCACATGTTTTCTATGAATCCGATACTGTCAGAAAATACCTAGACAGTGTACTTTCTAGAGATCTATATCTTCTTAATTCGGCATTAGCTAAGATTTTGATAGGGTTTTTTTTATTATTTAACATTTATATTTCTTTTATTAGATATTCTCCCTGGATATCAAATATATATTAAAGAGCGAAACTTAGCATAATGCTGCAAGCTAAGTCAATTGTCATACAGTATAAAGTTCAACAAAGATTTTTTTAATTACGGTGATAAAAAATGTAAACATTTACAAGAAATAAGCTAAATAGGATGAAACAAGATTGACTGATTGGACCAGCAAAAATATATCACTCTTATTGAGGTAAAACGATTATTTTTATCTAGGATATGAAATCAACAGACTTTAAAACTTCATGAATTTAAGGAAAATCTGTCCAAATTGTTGAACTTCCAATTTATATTTAGAAATTACAAACAGCATTCCCTAAAAACATATTTTTGTCAAAAGATGTAAAATACAAAGATTTTGTTTTAACCAGACCTGTTGTGCATCATATATAAAATGTGTTGTTAGCGCATAATTGGTGGATTCGTGGTAAAGTGGCTGGACTCGGGTGCTGAGGCTCACTCCAATCTCCGACCGGTTCAAAGTAGATTTGACATTTTCTCCGCTAAGGTAGCACTCCACAGTTAGGTGTGTAGTTTCGCATTTTGGCCCCTGTGGATTTTTCAAATATGAGAGCTAGTGTGCAATAAAATTCATTTTTGGATAGCTGAGGATTAAAATAGCCTTCCTATTGGGTTTATATGAACACCAAGATTATGTAATGTATGTAATATAGGCTGTTTTCTGTATGACAGTCCGTATTTGCATATCCATACCATACATTGGTCCGGCAATTATTGTAATGTTTTTTTCCAACTTTTTGTCGCACGAACTTTGTAATTAAATTTTACGAAAAAATGAGGCGAAAGACACCCATTTTTTATTTGATTATTAGGAAGATTAATGTCAACAGTTTCTAAAAAGGTATCACTCATTGGCATTGAAATTCTAGTTTGATCCAAATTTTGGGGGGATATGTGACATTTTCACCCCCCTTTTTGCAATATTTTATGGTAAATAAATAAAGAATGTTGCCATGGATACACATAGAAGGAATTATATTTCACCCTTTTAACTTTTGAAAATCAAATCTATGGAAGATACTGATTACATACATATGCACATGTACAACACAAACAGTTAGGTTAATGTATTAGAAATCCAGGAATAGGAGATGATAAAATATTTTGTGGTTCATTTTTAATTTTATTTTCTAACTGTGGAGTGCTACCTAAGCACGCGGCATTTAGAAGTAAGAGCAAAGGCTGATCGGCTCGGATACGGAATAATAGGTCAAGGTACGGTGACATGTCTTCTTGGTTACTTGTAAACTAGTACGTTAAAAATCCGACTGAGCGTGTAGGTCTAGTTAACATCAGGGTTTTATTCTCGCAAGCAGATGCAAAACACACAAGTTATAAATAAAAAATGTTCCTACCTTCAAACAATAGATTTCTTTACCTCCTTGGAAGCTTTATTCTTAATGATGATTTATTATAACCTTTCCAGCAACTGAAAAAAGTGCTTCATACTTTTATTTCATACAACACATTAACAGTTACCAGCAAGGTATTATATTCGTCTTAGGAACTGATGACTTATACGATGAACGAACAGTTACCAGCAATGTATTGTCTTCGTCCTAGGAACCGCTGACTTATACGATGAACGTACAGATACAAGCAAGGTATTGTCTTCGTGCTAGGAACTAATTACTTATACGATGAACGAACAGTTTCCAGCAAGGTGTTGTCTTCGTCCTAAGAACTGATGACTTATACGATGAACGAACAGTTACCAGCAAGGTATTGTCTTCGTCCTAAGAACTGATGACTTATACGATGAACGAACAGTAACCAGCAAGGTATTGTCTTCGTCCTAAGAACAGATGACTTATACGATGAACGAACAGTTACCAGCAAGGTATTGTCTTCGTCCTAGGAACTGATGACTCATAGTATGAACGTACAGTTACCAGCAAGGTATTGTCTTTATCCTAGGAACCGCTGACTTATAAGATGAACGTACAGTTACCAGCAAGGTAGTGTCTTCGTCTGATGGAACTGATGACTTATAAGATGAACGTACAGTTACCAGCAAGGTAGTGTCTTCGTCTGATGGAACTGATGACTTATACGATGAAAGAGAACATGAATAATGAAATAAAAAAAATGTACAAATCTCAGGCAATTCAAAACGAAAGGAAGTTAAATGATTTGAATTAAAGGAATTTTAATCACAATCAACAGGCGAAAAAAAGTTGATCTTTCAATTTTCACATTAACTTATAAGATAAACAATTTTCTATCTTTAGACGAGATTTTAAAATTAAAGCATGAGAAGGTTTGCAATTTGTTTTACCAATTTTACCAATCAGAATTTTCTGTTGCTGACTTCTTAAGATGAAATTTAAATATGAAAAGACGTTGGACGTGTTACATGTTCGAATTTCATGTCTTTGAATGACTGACAACATAGTGGGCAACACTAAGCCGAGAAATGTATAACAGTCCACAATATAAAACACTACCGAGAAAACTAAAGAATTGAGAGGTAAGTAGTCAAATTCGTGCAGATTTTACATTTAGTTCCTATGAACTTGACTCGAGTTTTCCAACTTAACATTTACACGAATATTTTTTAAGCAAATGTGGCAGAAATATTTTTAACTCTTAAATAAATATAAATACATTATTGCTTGAACCGCCTCGGTGGTCTTGTGGTTGCGTGTTCGCCTCGAGTGCGGGAGGTCGTGGGTTCGAACCCCGGCCGGGTCAAACCAAAGACTTTAAAATTTGTATTTGCTAACGCGGCATTGAGGAGTAGGAGCAAAAACTGGTCGGCTCGGAGTCAGAATAATGTGTCCGGGTAAGGTGACATATTTTCCTGCGGACTGTTACCATGTGAACTAGCACGTTAAAAGTTCCGACTCAGCGTGTCGGTATAGTACAAAGCAGTGGAAATATTCATATTACAATAACATGTTTTCGTCCTGAATATACATATTTATTTGCCGCTGGACGTTAAGCAACCATCCATCATCATCATCATTAATGTATGTTATAAGTGCACGAATATAGTCTGTACTAGTCTTATATATTGTGTGATAATCATTATTTTTGCGTAATTTTCAAACCCTTTAACTGATGCTGTCTACGTTATATGAATGTGATAAGTGCACATATCTTGATTGTATCTCCCATCTCACATGTCTTATGTAATATGGTTTTGTAATTAGTGTTTATCATTGTATTCGGCTTTTTCAAGTTATATTTTCTTTTCATGAAGTCATGAAGAAAATGCATGTTACCGTGGAAAACGAAAAAATACCAGAAAATAAGGGAGGCATGTAAAAAACACACAATTCCTTAGTCCAATAGCTTGGGGAATAATAACTCTCAAATGAAAACCATGAGTGATGTCAAGTGCTCTGAACTTAGGAAACCGGACCTTAGACATTTAGACAACACCATGCGTAAATGAATTTGAACAGACGACAGATGCATTGAACCAATGAAGCGTAAATCGGTATTTTTTTTTCAAACAATTGCAAAAAAGGAAGCCAGAACAATGCGATGCTCTTTTGCAGAAGTATATATTATTTCAAACTTATGAATTCTAGTATACCGTCGATGTGGGTGTGTATGTATGCCTTCTGCCATCATTTTTTAAAAGAAAATAAATGAATGCTAAGGGACAAATTTCAAGCATTTTCGGGACAGAAACTACTTAGGAAAGTATTTGACAACGTATTACCCGACAGTAAAGGAAGGTAGTTTGAGATGTCACAGGAAACTGAGGGTGTGTGTGGACGGATCTGATGTTTTACCTTAAGAAAACTACGAAATCCTTTATAAAGATATGTTTCATGGGGTCTTCGCTACGAGAAATGAATTCTTCTTTAAATGTGAGGCCTTAGATATAACGTCTCTGTTCATTTTATACAAATAAATTATCATATGCGAGTTTAGAAAATCGTATTGAATACAAACTGCTGATAATTGATTGCAACGTATAACTCCTCCACAGAAAAGGGAATAACACATTTTCAGATGTAATTTTTTGAGTCCATAATTGGCATTTTATTGAAAGAGCAACGATTCATAAGTATGATAAATGGTACAAATGAGTACCATGTATCGTGTGCCTTATTCTGCATGTAACTTTTAGAGAATAAGTATCATGTATTTCAATTATACTAACAAACTATGCAAATGATACCTAAGCACTACCTTCTCTGATTTAGCTAGGAGATTAAACAAAAAATTAAATAGATATAAACAATTTAGTAAAAGAAAACTTTTAAGCACTCTTAAATAGAAGTCATCAAGCAGAGTTTTTTTTTCTAACAGAAAGGGTTTTTGTTCAGGGTTCCATTGCGACTCTGAAGAATATTTGAGTGATGAAAGAGCATACAAGAAATGCGAACTATCTTGTTTCACTCTTAATTCATTCTTCCAGTAATCTTTTACAAATGTTTCTGATTGTACTGGTATGGCCCTGACTATGGCGTTTTGCTGTTCACTATTAACGCACAGAAAAAACAATAACAGGAGGATTGTTACGTTAGCCTTTATTATTGCAATAACAACAAACATATCCTTTATTGTATAGCAACATAATAGTTCCCACAGAATCTAACGAAAAGGTAACGTGCACTATTTTCATATTGCATTAGTGCAAATATAGCTTAAAATTATCGACTTCATCAGGGACAAAAATATATTTCAAACATTTGTTCATTCTTTGCCATACAATAAAAGGGTTATTGTATGAATTTTAGTAAATTTTATCCCTCGTAAAACGTATATTGCACTCGCAGGTTCGTGCAATATAAAATGCTACTCGGGACAATATTCACAAATATTCATGAAGTAACCATATAGTACTATATTATACGTGTATTCCTGTATTGCTTTATACAACGGGTACTCCTGCATTGTTTTATACAAAAGGTTTTCCTGCACATGCATAGTCGAACATTAAAAATACACAAATTCAGAAAAAACTGCCCATCGGGTAAAATACGTTACACAGACTCAGCGTTCTCTAAAAAGAGACCTGGATTGGGTATTTCTTTCTTATGATTGTATAGTTCATGAACACACTGAAACACAATATATAGTGAAATGGTAAATTATTGAAAATATATTTAATAAAGCCATGAAAACGGACCCGTATTTTTAAAACTGTTACAATGTTTTGTATAAATATATGAAATTAATATACCCTGTAAAAATGTCATACTGAAAAGTAATCGTTTTGTATCAGCACATTTTTCTTTGTAGTGGATAGCACATCAGATCTGGTAAATGTATTATTACAAGTTCACCCTTGGGTGCCTCGAATATAAAGATAACGCGGTCATCTTGTGTTCTGGTCAGTTGATTGGAGTTTGCGGTCCTAATCAGACGCAAAATGGATATTGTAAAAGTTTTAAGGAAATTTCGGGAAGAAGAAGATCCTGAAATGGAGGAGTATGAAGGGAAGTGTTTGCCAACATTCAGCAAACTAGAACTGTTCAACATCGCAAATTCAAAAGGTGTCAAACTGGAGGAAATTATGCTGTTGGGTGGAATCCAGGATTCCAGGGAAAACATTTGCAAACTGGTGCATTTTGCACTACAGTGTGGTGACATGATTCAGGAGGGAAAAGATGATGAGGAGGCTGGGCCATCTACACGTCCGGAGCCACCTAAAAAAAAGAAAAAGGCAAATGATACAACTGGGGTAAGAACAGTTTAATCAGTAAAAAAAAAGTTTTCTTGTTAAGCAAGAGGAATTTTGTTATGGTATTAGAAGTTAAATGCTCATATTTCATTTGATCCGGGCATTAAACAGAATCGTGTATTTGGTCAAAGTGTATGCGAAAAGAGTCTCGTGTTATAAATGGTTTTGGTTAACGTAAATTAATTTTGGCGTTATTTACCTTAAGTACACATTCAAAATTGAATGAGGTTATTTAAATGAAATTTTTTAGGTGAATGGAAGAATATATTATTTATAGATTTGTTCAGTGCTGTAAATAATTATTACGTTCAGATCTATGGGATAAATGACAATGCGGTTACATTAGAAAAAATGTATTAATATATTAAAAGGCTTAGATTATTAATGACCAAATTAGCACATCACCGGGAAATGATTTAAAGAATTTCTTACAAAGATTAAAAGTGTATATTACTATTCATAAGGAAAGACATATTATTAATGATTCAAGAGAAAAAGGAAGGAAAAAATGCATGAGATAATTATAAATCGTCTGTGGTTAAAAGAAGAATTACAGGTATAGATGTGGTTATCCAGGGAAAACGGTTTGTTAATAAAGAAGGGAAAATATATATGAAATGAGTAAAATTAGCTATAGTTTTGTTAAAAGGTTGCAATTTAGAAAGAAAGAAAAAAAAAAAGGAGAGAAAAAAAAAAAAAAAAAGTCTTTAAGAATGATGAAAAGAGGATTTTAAGTTTTAGCATATAAAAAAAAAAAGAAGAAAAGAAATGAACTGTCTAAAAGAGAGAAATGTGAAGAAAAGTTTTCCTCGAAATATTTAAGATTTTTATTGATGATTCAAGAGAGAGAAAAATAATTAAAAAGGAGAAAAAAAAAGTCTTTAAGAATGATGAAAAGAGGATTTTAAGTTTTAGCACATAAAAAAGAAGAAAAGAAATGAAATGTCTGAAAGAGAGACATGTAAAGAAAAGTTTTCCTCGAAATATTTAAGATTTTTATTGATGATGCAAGAGAGAAAAAAAAAAAATAATTAAAAAGGAGAGAAAAAATAAAATGTTTTTAAGAATGATGAAAAGAGGATTTTAAGTTTTAGCATACAAAAAAAAAAGAAGAAAGAAACGAACTGCCTAAAAGAGAGAAATGTGTATTAGAAATTTTTATTGATGATTCAAGAGAGAGAAAAATAAAATAAATATAAAATACATGAGATAATTATGAAATGTCTGAGGTTAAACAAGATGTGGATGTAGTTATCTAGAGAAAACAGATATGTTATTAAAGAAGGAAAATTATATAGGAAACGAGAAAATTTAGTCATAATTATGTTAAAATGAAGTAAATTAGGAAAAGTCAAAATGAGGCAATAGATAAGAAAAACAAATGGAAAAAATTGGGATACAAGATTGGTAACTAAAATACTGTGAAAAGAGGATTTTACGTTTAAGTGAAAAAATATGTGGTTAATTTGAAAATGATTAATGAAGGGTCGTCCATGCATGATCAATAGTTTTGAGAGAGAAAAATATATATATTAATGTTAAAGAAAAGAGATGTGAAGAAAAGTATTTGGAATATTTAAGATTAGTTTTGATGCTTCAAGAGAGAAATTACATGAAATAAACGAGATAATTATAAATTGTCTGCGGTTAAAGGATGAATTAAAGGTACAGACAAGGTTAGCAAGAGAAAACAGTTATGTTAATAGAGACGGAAAATATATATCATGTATATAGGAAATGAGAAAAAAAAAAAAAAAAAAAAAAAAAAAAAAAAAATGGTTAACTGTCAGCAATTTAGAAAGAAAGAAAAAAAATGGTTTAGAAAAGTATGGTAAATAGAAGGGTGTGAAAAGAAATTTTAACGTTTATCGAAAGAAATATGAAGATAGACAAAGTTGGTTAATGTTTAAAATTTAAGTTTGTTTAATTGTTAGTTTTTCATGCAATTTGAAAGAGAGAAGAAAATGAAATGTTTTAATCTTTGTTCATTGTTGAAAACAGTACGGTGGTATATAGATGATAATTTCTTCGTTATTTGTTCTTGTGAAGAGTTGTCTCATTAGCAATTATACCACATATGTATAAACGAGTATGAAATAATCCAATTTGTAAAAAGAAAAGATACGCTAGAGAAAGGTCTGTCGTAATATGTGAGACTTATTTAGGAATGAGATCACAAGACATAAATGTAAAATTTTAATGAATATTATAGTAAGAGGAAGAAGATGTTGTGGAAGAACTATACGGAATAAGTTTTGATAAATTCGTTGAAAAATAAGGCTCACAGGGGAGTATTACTTGCAATTAAAGGGACATTTGTAGGAAAATGGAAATAAAAGAAGATGAAGAGGATATATTAAAAGTTATAATAATTTTGAATGAAAGAAAGAAATAAAGAAAAAAGAATAAGAGGTACGAAATGGGTCGTTAGTAAATAGAAATCAGTTAGTAGGTTTTTATAAAAAAAAAAAAAAAAGAAGAAAAAAAGAAAATAAAAGTTTCTTAAATTAGTCTTGTAGTATGCATACCTCCATTTGAGATACAGTAACCAGCGTAAGATTTAATTGTGGTCACATAAGTTTTACTCCCAGATAAAATTATCTCATATCATGGAAGTATTATATTGACAGGAACTCCAACAAACCGATTTCAAACGTTTATAGTGCGATGCCGCAAAATCGTTAAGTATCTGTTAATTAACTTGACACCTTTCAATTAGTCGTATCGATGCATGGGTTCAACAACGTTTTCGGGATACTCGTAATTACGGAATTTACCGAAGTAACCGGATGTATACATAAATGTCAAGGATATGACATTTAACGACCATGCCAATATTTGGCAGTTGACAGTTTTTTACTAGGTTTTCTATGTTAATAAACTATCGTCACTTACAAATATTTCACTAATCAGTATGGACGTGCACGATTTTGATGATGAAGAATTTGAAAAAATTATCGGTGAAGACATTGAAGAGTTTTATTGCTTTTGTAAATCTGAAACTTGTTCAATAGAAAAGATAAAGGCTGTACGGTGACCTATAGTTGTAAACTTCTATGTCATTTGGTCTCTGGTGGAGAGTAGTCTCATTGGCAATGTCAAATATTTCATGCATTTCAACAAAAACAAAATATTATAAATTTCTAAACAAACGCTGCAAGATGTTTCAGATATGTTAAGCCTTTACAAATACATTTAATTCTAAACCTGTTAATTCTAATGATAAAATTTTAAGAATATACTGCTTAGGACCCAGCATTATGATAGTTCTTTAAATGCATCGAAATATTTAAAATTAAGCCATTATTTCCCAAAACAAGTCCGTCAGACGTCAGAGCAATCTCGGACTAGGTTGAAGGTTGTTTTAAACTTTTGAATTTATTCAAAAGGTGTACATGTAATCGGTGTTATAACCTGATACATGCTATATGAAGAGGCCATCACGTGCGTATAATTATCCACCTCTCTTAGTGTTTAAAACATTTTCTATAAATATGTTAAATTACATTTTACGATATTTTACGATAGAGAAAACCATAAATATTTGTGTTACACTCGATTAAAGTTTTCAATCTTTAACTTAAAATTTGAGTTATCCGGCACCATCCGGCACACTACACGCGCATCACATTATTTTCTGCAAACACTCTACTTCAGAGTCATGTAATTTTCATAACCGGATATTTCCCGATTTCCTAGTTCCAGTGATAAAAACATATCAAACAAAACTAAAAATAATATTACCTTCTTTCCGAATACAGTTAACTTTCTTTTGTCATTCTGTTAAATATGGACCGATTTTTTAGATTGTTTCAGCTGTAGTCTTTAATTATTGAACAGAAACAGGTGTCGTTATTCATGTAGCGATTCGCAATTAGCCACGGGAGTTTCCGTGTTAATTTACATTGGTAGGTAGATAAGACCTTCGATAACAGATCACGTGATAAGATCAGTTTCTGTAAACTATACAGGCGAAGGCGGCATCGCAGATACCCCACAAAGAAGTTATCACGTACTTGACAAACTGAGTCGGAACCTTTTATTTTCCTAAAGAAATCAGTGGGATGCGAATGTGCTAATTTTTCGTTGGAGTTCCTGTCAATATAATACTTCCATGCTCATATTAACTAGGAAAAAAAAAAAAAAAAGTTATAATCACGCATTACATAATTATGCTAATTTTATTAAATAAATGAAGATGACAGGCTTCCTTTGTTACTAAGAAGGCATTGTATGTGCATTGTCGTCTTCATTATCTAACTGAATTTAAATATTTTTATCTAAAATTGTGGTTGGAGGAGCATAACATAGAAAGGATTTGTGCAAGTTAATATGAAAAGTATAAAAATGCTTATATTTCATTCCAACCCTGGAAAATTATGGTAATATTTTGACATAAGGGATTATAATTTGAGAGGCGGTTATGCAACCGGTAATAAGTTATTTCCTTGAGATCTTCTCTTATCAAATTTATTTGTGTATGATAAAAGTTCAGATAAAGTCACAGTTGGCAGCTGTAAGAAAAGCTGGACAGGATTAATTATCCACACTACAGTGATTAACAACATGTGTATTATTTAATAGTAGAGAGTATCTTAAGAAGTTATATTAACCGTAACAATCAGTGTCAACAAACACTGCAGGTATGCATGCATTTTAATTGGTATAGAACTGTGGTTGTACAAAGATAAACAATGGGTGTTATTATATGTGATATTTTCCCAAACAGATGAAAGCCCTGGAGGACAAAATAGATAAGCTGGAGAAGAAGTTGGAAGAAAAGAAAACAGCCGATGACGAATCGGATTTAGCAAGAGCCAAGCGAGACGTGAAAGAAGAGGCATCCAAGGGACCAAAGGTTGATATTGACGTTTTGCACGAGAGACTTGTAATTCTTGAAAGTTTAGCTAGAAAGCAAAACAGTGATATTAAAGACAAGATAAACCTAATTTTAAACCGATTTAATTCTCATAAGTCAAACCCATCTTTTGCTGCAGCACTTGTGTTGAAATTAGTCTGCAACAGAGAAGAAGAAAGCATTTTAGACAAGGAACAAAAGTTAATGAAAAATTTCGGAATGACAAAAAACAATGAGGATGTAAATACACAAGGGTATGGCATGTTTCAGCCCATGCCTTATAATTATGGGTACAATCGTTTTAGTTATCCACAAGGACCTTCACCTCCACGTTTTTCTCAACAACCACGAAGGTCAAGACCCCGCACCCCATTGATATGCTATCGATGTAATAAACCTGGTCATATGGCTAGGGATTGCCTTATCCCTCCACCCCAGAACTAGTTATTGAACTCTTATCGTTAAGTTTTTCGTTGATGTTGCTCATTAGATGTTGGCATGCATTGTACATAAAAAATATATTACCTCATATAACTAAATTCTGATGCAAGTTATATATATAATTTCAGGAAAACTTTCGAATGAAACCATGGGAAAAAAGTGTGATTTTTGATAGCGACCCGACCAATGAATTTGTTAGATTAGCATCATATGTCAATTTAGAGGGGAAACTTTTAAGTGAAAAGGAGTTACAAATTAAGCCCGATTCGGCGGAAAAATCATTTAGTGCATCATTGATACAAGGTCAGGTTCCGTCGACTGATAACTTAGTCTTTTTAAATCCAAATTCTTTTAAGGCAGGACAAATTCATACGCGTGTAGACCAATGGAAGCATATTATATGTAATTCGTCGCAACCTAAGGAAGTCTTAGATTGGATAGAAAACGGGGTAAACATACATAAATACATTACGTCTTTCAAAGGGAAATTTTGGGGAGAAAAGTATGACCACGAATTTCCTCCACCGAGAATGTTTAACAATTCGAACAGTTGTGTTCCTTTTATTGATTTTATAACTAAGACGATCACAGAGAGATTACGAAATGGATCACTTGAATGCCTAGGGAAAGTGGGTCTAGTACAACCACCGCATATAGTAGCCCCTTTAACAGTAGAACCTACAAAACCTCGACTTTGTGTGAACCTTATGTATCTCAATAATTGGATCAAAAGTGTACCATTCAACTTAGATACTTTAAAAGATATTCCCAGGATAGTTAAAACAGGTGCTTATTTCACATCAATAGACGATAAATCTGGTTTTGATAATGTTCGGTTATCAGAAGAGTCTTTCAATCTTGTCGGTTTTCAGTGGGGAGGATATTATTATCGGTGTAAGACCCTACCTTTTGGATTTAAATTGTCAAGTTACATATACCATACTTTGAATATGCAACCTACCTCTTATATAAGGAAACATTTTTCTATACCGATATTTCTGTACATTGACGACAGACTGGTAGAGGAAGTTCGAAGTGAAGGGATAGAACCCGGTATACCAAGCGCTTTGTTAGCAAATTACATTGTGTGTGAAATATTAAACAGGCTCGGATACTGTTTAAATCTAACAAAGACTATATTTGTACCAACACAATCACCAGTTTTTTTAGGGTTTAATGTAGACTCTGTAGAGCGTTGCTTCAGGTTAACTGAAAGTAAAAAGAAAAAGTTTGTAGGTTTCAGAGAGGCTTGTCTCGCGAAGTCCGAGCTATCCGTTTTAGATTTACAAAAACTATCAGGCAGGTGTATTTCTTTCATGCTAGCAGTCCCTGCCGCAAAGCTGTATACCCGCGAAATGAATAGCGCGATTTCTTTTGGTATAAAGTCGAAATCAGGCATAACATTGAATGGAGATCTCAAGGATGAAATTACGTCATGGCGTTTTCTTGATGAATGGGAAGGTAAATTAGAGTGGAAAAGGGAGAGACATTTATCAGTGACTATTTTTACAGATGCATCCACCTTCAAATGGGGTGGTGTCTTCGAAATTAATGACATCAAACATACTGTAGGTGATTCGTGGGTGGCAGAAATGCTTTCTCTGCCAATTATGATTCTAGAAGCATATGCGTTATTAAATGTTTTGAAGTCATTCAGAGACAAAATTAAGGGGTTTCGAATAGATGCAAATGTCGACAACAAAGCTTTGATATATGCGTGGGACAACGAGGGGTCAAGGTCATCTCAATTGAATTCTGTAATAAAAGATATTTTCAAATTTACTATTGATTCTGACATTATTTTGAACCTGTACTATATACCGTCAAAACAAAATCTCGCTGACGCACCTTCACGTTCTTTAACAAAGTGTGACGCAACAATTACGAAAGCAATATGGCAGACTATTCAAGAGCATTTCGGAGGAAATTCTGGACATACTTTAGATCTCATGGCTCTGGACTCAAATAGCATGAAAGACAAAAAAGGAAATATTTTAAAACATTTTACACCTTTTCAATCTCCTTTGTCCTCGGGTATAAATGTTTTCACACAAGAGATTAACAAACAGGAAAACTGTTACGTGTTTCCACCTTTCAATCTCGTTCTACCAGTTATGACTTTCTTGAAAGAAAGCAGTTGTAGTTATACGATTGTGATAAGAGCGGAGAATACTACTCCTTTATGGCTGCCTAATTTTGTCAATTTTATTAGTGACGCGTTTGTTCTAGGCCTCAAAGGTCAAAAAGATGTTTTAAAGTACCCAACGAAAAAGGGCTATGTGTCTGATAGATATGGTTTACCATGGAATTTATGGGCGGTTAGGGTGCAGAACTTTATTTCCGGTTCATCTTATGGGAAAATGCTTTTTCTAAATAACCCTACGATTACATCAAATTTTCATTTTCTCTGTGTCGGTGATTCAATGATCAGATTTCTTTTATCAGATAAGAAATTTAGGAACCCTATGGTACATGTTTATTCAGAAGGTGGAGGCCTTATTCGCAATGTACAATACAATATTCAAAAGATGGTCGATAGGTATCCACCACAAACTATTTTTGTGCATGCCGGTGTGAATAATTTGAGTAAATGTTATTTGTATTTGAATGAATTTCACCAATTATCTGTAGCACATCATGAGCTTGAATCTTTAACATTGTTGTTAGAAAACATTTGTAAGCAATTTACGCATGTAAAAGTAATTTTGTCATCAATAATTATCACTAAGGACGATTATATAAATATAAGATCGGAGAGATTTAATGCAAAAATGAAACAAGCATGCAGAGAACATAAGTGGTTATTCATGGACAATGTAAATATTAACAGTTCACATTTAAGGGATAATGTGCATTTGAATGAGGATGGCCAACGTATATTGACAAACAATTTATATAGTATGTTAAAATGTGTATCCCAAGTAGGAATGTAGGGACAGTGACATGACTAGCGTTTGTTTGTTTTTCTCTACCAAAGTGTAAATATGTATGTTTAGTTAACATTTTTGTAAATTTATATAGTTGTCATTTTTTTTCTTTATTTTGTTGTAGGGTTTTAATATTGCAAATATTTTACGTCCATACATGTTATGCAAAGGATGTGCAACAGCAAACGATGTAGACTATATTTTTTGTAAAATATGTGGTTCTCCGAGAAATAAGTCATTAGAATGTTTAGACGAATGTTCGAAAGAAAGGGATCAACTGTTGCATAAAATTGAAAAACGAATTGACAAACTTGACAATTTATTAAAATCGGGGAGTTATTCAAAACAGAAATGCAGTTTAAAAACCGAATTAGAGAAATTTTTCGTTACTTTGGAACCTCTGAAAAATCTTTCCAACGCCGTTCCTGAAGATATCAGGAAATTCTTAGTGTTCAAAGAAAAAAATGGCAGAACACAACTGCACGAGGATAATTGCGTATATCGTACAGAACATGGTCTTAAAAACTGCAGTTGTCCCAAAACTCTCACGGTAAAGTCGGTAGACAGTTTGTTAGGGAAAATAAGAGCAATTTTTCGAGATATTGGAAGAGCTGGAGAATGGAACCCAATGCTTTACAGTGGCAACCCGGCTTCATCTCATATCTTGAAGCAACATATTCAAGCAGTGTCTTTGGAGCAATCTAATTCTAATATTACAAGAAAACAAGCGACTCCTTTAATGTTCGACAAGTTAGGAAAACTATGTAGATATTTATCCTACAAAGTGTCCGTGGAAAAAGACCCTATATCACAGTTCTTATTTGCGCGTGACTTGTCTTATTTTTCTCTGTTATGTCATTCAGGCAACAGGGGTGGGGATCTTGGTTTACTTAAGGCCGAAAATTTGTTTGAAATACCTGATTCAACAGGCATTTATGTATCACAACAGGCAGGGAAAACGGCCTCAATCGACAATCCAAAAAATTATATCATCTTGCCGTCGCTAGATGAAGATATTTGTCCAATTAAACTTGTAAAGGATTACAAACGTATGGCAAGTAAATTAGATGTAGATTTAAACAAGGGTTTCATTTATCGTGTTAGAGACAATAAATCAAAACAAATTAATAATCGAGCAGTATCATCATCATGTATGACAGACCGGTTAAAGACGCACTTAATGAATATTAATCTGTATCAAGGAGAAACGTCCCACAGCAGCAGACGCGGTTGCGCAATTACCTTAAGAATGTTAGGAGTCGATGATCAAGCGATCAATCAACATGTGGGTTGGAGTTCCAAGGGAATGATTGACCATTATGCACATGTTGGAAAATTAATGAGCCCCGAGGGTCCAGCTAGAACATTGTCCTCCGCTGCTAAACATTTAGGACAGGGGTCGTCTTTGTTCGATAAAGTTTCACAAAACTATGTCAGTATAAGTAATTTGAAACAGTTTAAGTTTTGAATTTGTTTTATGAAATTTTTGAAATGAAAACGTAATTATTTAAAAGCACTTTTTTCAGACGTTTTGATTAATTGTATATCAAGAAAGGGGAAAACTTAAACAATTAATTAAGGTACATTTGATTTTTTCATTACTGTTTTATGTATTTTTTATATTATAAGTATTGGATAATAAATACTGTATTAAATGAGTATAGTTTGTTTCAGTATGTTTACTATTTTACACAAAGCTGCACGGTTTTTGGTTTGTTGTTCTCCATATCTAACATATGAGAGGTACCGGGGTGAACTTGTAATATTCCACTATTACAAGTTCACCCTTGGGTGCCTCGAATATAAAGATAACGCGGTCATCTTGTGTTCTGGTCAGTTGATTGGAGTTTGCGGTGAAGGTCATAAGCAATATGGAATATGACAAAGACATGCTCTGTGTGTTAATTGTCATCAAGTGTGGTGAAGGTTGTTAGTAATACGACAAATTCAGGTTATGCTTGTTGATTGCCATTGTATTAGCAGCTATAGCAGAGTGTTAGAAATGAAAGACAGATTAAAAAAAAAAAGGAAATAATAAAAAGAAAAACAACAACATTTAGATCCACCACCATAAAAAACATAACAAGCAAGCAAAACAAACAAACAAAAAAAACAGAAAAAACACACCTCAAACAAACAAACAAACACACGCAAAGTTACATGATGCACAAACATATACATATATCTGAGGCATCATTACGATACGTCATATGAAGGAATATCCAAGGGAGAAGTGACCAGTTATTTTGGCCGGTTGTTACACAATTGTCAATAAAATCAAAATGTATGTTGGGTTAAGCTGGAGAACTGTGTTGTCCGTGAAGGGTTTATCAAACAGGTCGATTTTGTGTTTTTTAGAATCATCAAGTGTTGGGATCCATATGCACTAATTCTAGGATAGGTGGAATAGTCAGGAGCAGTATTGCTCCAAGTACTGATTTAACCTTATGCTAAATGTTAATGTCTTATATTATGTATTCATGGCGATTTAGAGCTTATTCATCTTCATAGCTAATAGCTTGCGTGTATTAATGGCAGATTTGGATAAAAAATACATGTCGTGTTGTCGTTATTATACAACATAACAAGTACAAGAAATACTATAGTGACTTATCCGACCAAAAAAAAAAAAAAAACACTACAAATTCTGCTTTTCATTGATTAAAATGTCATGGACATATATTCATTCATCCACAAAACAAAAAAAAAAGGGAAAAAAGGAAAATCCAACAAATCGCACAGATAATTTGATTGAACACCGATGTGGGGGAGTTCAAATTATATCTCTGTCGGAAGGCCGCATACCCAGCCTCTTGTACCTCTCATCTTACCGTTTTTACGGTTTGTTGTTCTCCATATCTAACATATGAGAGGTACCGGGGTGAACTTGTAATATTCCACTATATTACCTTTTCCCTTAACCTCATAATTATTTTAATCTGATTTCTGTCAAGGTTGCCTTACCGGTGTCTTCCTCGAATACCAACATTTTATATGTTACCTATTCATTAAACGCCAACAAAAATATTTCAATAAATGTTTATATAATAACACTAGGTGTTTTTATAACTATTTAAATGTTTTTATAAGTATTTAACTGTTAAAAATAATAAGTGAACTTGATAAAATTGCAACATTTTATCACTTTTTGATAAGAAAAAATAGTAGATTTTGGGGTTGAAATTATTATGAATTTTAAAGAAATAAAGAAAATTAAAACATTTTTATTACTTTTTATTAAAAAAAAAAGATATTTTGGGAATGGAAATGTTTCTTAACATAAGACATACTAGAAATATTAAAGAAATTTTAGTTAAATACAATTATTTCAAACTAAAAAAGGATATTAGAGATTTATTTAATTCCATATCATTTTAAATATGTCATGGTTGCCACTGCTACAGTCATACTGCTCATTTTTTTAACTACATTAACACATCGCTGCTGGAATATTTTTTTTTATTAATATCATTCATGTATAATATTTTGTTAAATATTGTTTTTTTTTTCTCAAATTTTATCTTTTTTTTTAATATACTTTTATAAAAAAAAATTTTCGCATACTCATATTTTTACCATTTTATGTTTATTTACATTTTTGTAATGTTATTTTTCAACTCTTTTTTTTTACTTTTTTTTAACTTTATTTGTTTTTTTTTCTTAAATTGATTATCGTTTAATTCATTTTGTTTTTTTATGTATTTACTTTATATTTACGATAAATGTTTCTTAGACTTGAACAGATATACAATGTATTTGTATTTTACTCTGTATTAATAATTTGATTAGCTGATACCTTAACGTTTCAAGAAATTGTCTTTACATAAACTGGAGGTTGGTCATCTTGGTCGTAAGAAGAGTCAACATTTTTGTTCTTACATGGCAGTTTGTCTTTGATTGAAATAAAAATTGCGTCATATGGTTCAAGTGAATGCAGAGCAGCTGGTAGAAAGTCCCATGTCCGTAGTTTTTTCGGTAGAATTCCAGGTGCCTTCCACTGGATAATGTTTATGATAATTATAAATAGTATTAGAATTATTACGGGCACTCCAATACCAAGCAAAACTCTCCAACCAGCTAAAGACAACCCAAAAACTATACCAGGAAACAGGAAATACATTGAAATAAGATAAACAAGGGCAAACCATCTGTAATTTGCAGTAACGTTACCCATATACTTAGCTGCACCGATCGGAAGTTTTCGCATTGGATATATAATGTAAAAAGCAAAGACCCCGGTCAAGTTGAAAAACAAATGACATAAAGCAATTTGTAAAGAATTGTCAAAATTACCACTTCCGGCGGAAGCAAATGCTGCTAATAAACTAGTACCAGTTGTTCCAATATTAGCACCAAGGGTCATTGGATACATTCTGTCGATATGAATTATCCCTAGTCCAACTAACGGGGTACATGCAGATGTAAAAATAGAACTGCTTTGCACCAGGAAGGTTAATCCTGCACCGATCAGTATTGCCAGAAGTCCGGTCAGAAATCCTAAACATCCTTTAGAGTTGGCATTAACGATTCTTCTAATAATCTTCGCGATTTTACCACTCAAAACAGAGTGTAAGAGTTTAACAATGAGGACTAAACAAATACACAGAACAACTAAAGACAATACCAGTAGCAGTATTCCGGTGTTAGTGTCATTCCATCCTATATCCTTTACCACTCCTGAAATATATAAAACAAGGTATTTAGCATAAATAGTACGTATGTTATGAGGTAATATCTGTGCGACTGTCTGGTATTTTCATATTTACACCCACTTAAGTATTACTATATAATGTTTGTTTAATCATAAATTTTTAAAAATATTAACATTATGCGATTTAAAATATACTGAGATGAAAAGCTTCAAAACAGTTATAAATTTCATGCGTCCGAAGCCCTTCCTGGATTGGATTTTCCTTCATCAGGAACGCTCAAAGACGAATATTTGAAAGTCAAGGATGTATAAGATCCAAAACAGTTGAAGAGCTATATGAGCAAGCTATTCGATCTTTGGTAGATATAGTCCATGCTTTCAGACAAAGGATTCATCAAAAGGATTGAAATTCTACTGTACACCAAACTTAGTCCAAAATTCTTCTACTTTCTAAAATTTTATGGCAATGAACAGAATGTTGTCATAGTATCTTTCTCAGGTAAAAACATACCTCCTTTCATCATAGTTGTTACGTTTTCATCTTTACCCTGTGCTATTTTAGCTATTACTCCCGAGTCTATCTGTAAAGAAGTAAAAAAGGTTTTGTAATAAGAATAAAAAGGTTGACTTTTTAATAGAAAATATCGCTCGGAGTCCTATGTAAGCTTGAAA
This sequence comes from Mytilus californianus, assembly GCF_021869535.1. Lineage (NCBI taxonomy): Eukaryota > Metazoa > Mollusca > Bivalvia > Mytilida > Mytilidae > Mytilus > Mytilus californianus. Next base: position 19,299,161 of record NW_026262679.1, on the reverse strand, counting down.
TGTTATCGTTCGCTTGTCTTTGTCAATTTAATGTACAATTGTAGTTAATATAAAAATAAGGAGATGTGGTATAATTGCCAAAAAGACAACCATCCATCACAGACCAAATGACATTGTCGATTTTGTTCATCCTATCTAAGGGGTTGTTATCAAGTATCGGTATCATCAGCTCAGTAGTCAGTGAGATACTTACATGATTTATGACATACTGTACCATTCTTTCTTAAATTCCCCGTTGATAAATTATTAGAAACTAAGGTTAACTACCTCTTGCAATGTTGACCTTGTGTGGGTTTGGCTGTTCTTTTTACGTTCTTTTTTGGTATAAAGCCCCTCAAGTAATTATAAATACATCCGTGTCTTTAAAATTTTAGAATTAGAGCGTCACTGATTGAGGTAATCCACGAAAACATCACAAGTTTATTTAGTTTCATTTTCATTTTTACGGTTGACATTATGTGAAAAAAACCAATAATATAATGAAAAAAAGGATATGACGAATTAATCCATTACAACCAAAATAACTAACATTCTTGACAAACGCAAAGACACAGCGAGTCGGGGTCTGAAGTTTTGATATAAGTGTGACCTTAATAATCGTTAGATAACAAAGACCAAGAACAACTATAAAATTGCTCTGCAGTTGTATTTTTTAAAGGACAGCTAATCAAAGGTTTTTTAAAGTGTTTTTAGATGTCATTACTGTAATTAAAATGGCATTAAAGGGCCCATAAATAATAATACTTACTGATACAATAAAAGACGTAAATGGTTTTGTGATCGCCTTCAAAAAATCTGGTTCATTTACGGTTCCATTACTATGCGGTAGACTGTCTATAATGGCTTGAGAAAGGCGAAATAAGTACCCAGTTGCCACTTCTATCGGAAGTAGTAGTAATACATTCAACCAATTAAACATATCGTGGACAGTTGCTGCAGCATACGATCTTCTGAAGTGGTTCCGGTCACCAGTTTGTCCCATAGCAACGATATAATTAGTGACAGTTGTTCCAATGTTTGCTCCCATTATAATTGGGATGGCTAGCTTGACCGTTATAACTGTGGATATATGTAAATGCAATGACAATGACATTGCATGACAAGAAAGAATGGCGGGGACTTTTCTGACGATTTGTTCAATGTTTTAACGTGTTATAAATTTGAGGATCAATTTCCTCAATTTACATTTTTAACTCACAGGGTCAAAATTCAAAAGTTTAAATATATATAATTGTATGTCATCTACTTAAAACCCTTTCCAACAATTTTACATATTCCCATAAAATTAAAATTTATTCAGCACCAATCTTAATGTAGAAGGCAAAGCGATATTTTGCATGTTTTTAGGAGTATGTTTGCAACAGGTTAAAATTGGCCCTCTAAACAAAATGAACTATTGTGTGTCCGAATTCAATGTATAGTTTTACTTCCAACATGATTTTGGTTTTTCTTAAGGGCTTCTTTTTTGACAAGCAGAAAAGACAAACATTTTTGTGATAAAAACTAAAAAAATTTCAAAATCTATCAAAATTGTGGTTTTAAATTGCTACATCTATCTTTAGGCGTTTATAATTTAGTTATCTGTTCATAATATTGTTAAAATCTAAAATAAAACACAAATGGAACTGAGATACTTTGAATTTTAGTAAAGATTGAAAGACTTTTTTTAAATGATCCATGACCCTCGTGTGAAATAAATGCCATCTTTATGAGGAGCATTTATTTTTTATTCTTCACATTGGTTCGGTTTTTTAAATACTGATTTTTTTATTATTGTCTTTTTCACTTTATGTTGTATCTTGTCTATTTTACTTGTGAATTTATCCTATAGTATCATTGATTTGATAAACTGTGGCATATTGAACTTATGAGATAGCTGATATTACAGTACAGTTTTGATCATGTTGCGAAATATCGTTTTGTTCGTCGAAGACATTCTTATAACATCAATTAAGACGAAGAACGGCTACATAAATGCACTTTCATTGATGTTATAAGTACATTCAAAAGTTATTGTGCAAGTTTTAGCTGTAATAATACTTGTAAACATAAATAAGTACTTACTATCCGCTGAGATCATAGACACCACGATTGTGGTGGAGGTAGATGAGCTCTGAACCAGGACTGTTGACAGGACTCCGATCATTAATCCTGCTATTGGATTGGAAGCTAAAACACTGCTACTAAGGGCCTCTCCTACAGCTTTTCCTATAAAACAAGGCTAAGTTATGGACTAAACATTAATTAATGGCATCTATGTGTTTTACAAAAACGAAAATAAAAGTTATTGTATAGTAAATTATATATATTTCTAAACTAAATGAATTTTTTTAATAATTATTATAATTATATTGAATATGAATATAGGATTGTTTGCCTTATTACTTAAATGAAAATGGATAAACAATCCAGTTTCTGGAAATGAGGAAATGACTTTTATAACATTTATAACTGTACGTTTTCTAATGTTTACCTCCTAGGAGACGAAAAGCAGAACTAAGAAAGTCCAGGGTACATACAAAGGTATAAAGCAGAGCCAGTAATCCTATTGTTTTTCCAAATGATGTGATGAACCATTTTATTCGTTCTCTGGTTGACATATCTAAAAAATACAATTAAAACAAATACAGATACTGGTATTTTTAAATAATAAAAAAACTAAGCTGAAATAAAATATATATATGTAGGACTCTGAACCGCGATGGTACTCCGAACCGCGATGGTCACGCTGAAGTGCGATGGTTGGACGCTGAAGTGTGTTTTTGATCACGCTGAAGTGAGATGGTTGCATTGTGACGTTATCTTGTTGATAGCTACGCCGAAGTGCGATGGTGGTAACGCTGAAGTGCGATGGACTAAATAAACTATATTTTCAATGCTTTTCATGTCTATGTGTTTTTTTGCTTTAGGTCGACGTTACATTGTGTTACTGTAGAAGTAGTTTTCGGGTTTTTAAGTTAATAAGTGGCTTATAAACTACAGGAAACGGACAGTGATTGGTCAAGTTAACCTTCTGTAGCGGATTATTTTTTTTATAATTACACCTTATGTAAGAATCCTGGGTTTTGATTGGTTGATAGCCAGTGTATTTTTCACCAATTTACTGTTATCAAATGAATATCGTTCATTTTTTAACGCCGCCGGGGTATATGCAAAAAGGATATGCCTTTTTTACCCTCTCTGCCGTGGTATTTGCCAAAAAATACTCTATCCGACTGGACGCTTGTAACGTCACAATCATCAATGCGTTTTTGAACGTTAACATTCGGTGTAATTAAACAGATATAGCATGTTCTTGAGGGGTATTTGCCAGTCTTGGGACCAAATTTCCCTCGCCTAGCGGCTTGGGAAATTTCACCGTCCCTTGACTGGTATTTTTCGCAAATACCCCTCCATAACATGATATATCTGTTCAGAAATCTACAAAAGGTTCTAGTTTACGTACGATGGATCGTGGCATTATTATCTAAATACATACGGGTTCGTAAACAGACTCTCTGTATTATAATATTACTGTCAAAGATGAGCTCATGAGAAGAACCAGGTAAAAATAAAATGTTAAAGCAGAATTATGTTCACATGCAGAAAATCAAAGAGGGCGATCTCTTATTTAATATGCAACTGTAACTAAGGACATACATAGACAATAATGAATAATTTATATACAAACTATAAAACAATTAAATAATTGCACATCTGTAGATTTTAAACAAGCCACCACGCGTCATATAGACCATCGCACTTCGGCGCAGACCATCGCACTTCAGCGTGACCATCGCACTTCAGCGTCCCCATCGCACCTCCGAGTCCTATATATATATATATATATATATATATATATATAAACAAGTCTAAATTGAAAACAACGTTCAAACCTATGATTGCGTTGGATAAAAACCGCAATTTTTATACGTGTGCATACAAAACAAATTTCTTGGTAGAGGGGTCTAAATACAGCACAAACAACATTTTCCAAAAGACCAAAAAAGTGAAAAAGTATATTTTAACAAAACGCATTTGACTACTAGGTTGAACAACGGATGATCTTAAACCCTCCTGACTGCCATGGCGAGTGCTAAATATACGGATCACCAGATGTAACAAAATGGATCTTAATCATTAATTTAATACCAAACAGAAAACAATAAACTTGCGGAAAAGATGGTATACCGCAAACATGAGGTGCAAAAATTTGTACACCATATCCGGATTTCGACAATTAATGTCTCTTCAGTAATGTTAGGAATCGAAACGGTATTTGGAAGACCATATTTACCTCAATTTAGGATTGACTCTTGAATTTTGAAGAGTCGAAATAGGATGAACGGATTATATAAACCCGAAGGCAAATATAAAACAAGCCCAAACGAAAAATATATAAACAAGTATATATATTATAAACCCTTTATCAGATGCAACAACAACTCTACGAAAAATCTGAATGTCAAACAGTATATTTCTGATTCAACTTTGGTCATGGGACATTATTATTATCCTAGCTGAAAGTAATTTGATGTTTGCTGAACATACAGATTTGCTTTAGAAATGTAAAAATGAAAACTATTATTTTAGAATATTACAAACATTTTCATTATTTCATAAGCAAACAGAATTGAGTGGATTTTAGTTTTAACATATTTGTTTTGCAAAAACCATAACAAAACGGATGAAACTGTGAACGTTTTCTCCTTTAACACTGTATATCATGATATATATTATAAGGCCGTATTATATGATATGAATGTAAATGAATGAATACGAATAACAGTAAACAAAAGAAATAAATACCTTTCCATTTTTCATTGTTATCAGGCAGATCCGGTAATTTGTAAGGATCATCATCCTCTGCCTTTGTAATGTCATCCTTTGTTGGTATTTCATTTGTTACAGGAATCTCCAGTTCTAATGCATTCTTTAAAATATCAACTTGTAAGGGTTTTGTACCATTTTTTATCTACAAATGATATCTAAATCAAAAACGACCTTAATTGATAGCTAATATCAAAATTCTATCAATCAGTTGATATAAATAGATAATCATTAAGTACAGTTCTTTTCAAAATAAACAAACAAAAAAGATGACTGGTAAACATTCAACGACTGAAAGAATCATCACATAAATTTTGTATTACAGGAAAAAAATAAGATAGAATATAAAGTATGTCTTGTGTGAATACAAAAAGTATTAATTTGAAATGAATCACTTATCAATCACTTAAAAGAGAATATTATAGGTTCCAGGAACCCATGCAATCTAGATATCCATACCTTTTCAGAGACTGGAGGCAAGCTGTATGTTTCTGAAGATGACATGATTGAAAAAGTAATGTTTATTTCATGATAGTTCTGCTTTTTATACGATCATTTTCTTCACTTGTGATGATTTTGAATTTTATGATAAGTAAAACAAAGACTTATAAAATACTTTATGGTTATACTTCAGTATTGTCCTGCTTAAAATAATGTAAGTCTGATGAACCCTACTTGACCCCTTTATTTACCAATATCATAAATTGAGAAATTTGCACCGAAATAAATGGCTTAATAAATTGGTATGTCAGTAGTATATCAATATAGAATGAACTGTTACAACACAACAAAAGTAAAATCTCATGATATGAAATTAATAACAATAACACAAAAGTCGTGGCTTCTACATCGTATAAAATATTACACAAGTACACATCGTCGTGAATGTGCATAAAACATAAGCTACTGGACACTTGGCAAACAATTTTCTATCAATCATATATTAGCATATTTTTATTATTGCTATTATTATTATCATTATTATCATTATCTTTCATCGTAGAAGCAAGTTAGATGTCTATGATGACGTACATGTCAATGTACAATAACGGAACAGGTATTTGTTAAATAGTAAAGGGAAACATTATCTAGTGCTTTATGTTCACGAAATAAAATAAAATGACAGAAAATACTTTATGTAAATTCGGATTAAAAGTGTTCAATGATTAATATCAATGCAAAATAAAATCAGAGAACAACCCTTACCATGCTTACGTTCGACAAATACTCTATAAAAATTAGATAGAAAATTATAAAGAAAATTCTGTAGATTTTGCTTTGTTCGTGACAACCAATGACAATAAAACCATATATTAAGTACATTTCTACATGTATGGAGTATACGATACTTCATGATAAAGAAGAAGATATAATAAAGTCCTTTACAAGTACTTTGAATTCGATAATTAATATTAATAATTTGAACATCGGCAAACTACTGTTGCCTCAAAATTCTTTGATAAAGAGGTACCCTAATAGAGAATGGAAACGGGAAATGTGTCAAAGAGACAACCCGACCAAAGTACCGAAAAAAGCCCATGGCCACCAATGGGTCTTCGATACTCTTTTTATTTAACCTGCGTCCTCAAATGACATTAATTTGTCCAATATTGTAACTATTTATGATTCATCTATTTGAAATGGCTAAGCAGAAGAACAATTAGATGAATTTCTTTTTATGAAAACATATGCTTCTTTAGGGATTGTAAGGATATATATGTATCTATATATTATATAGGTCAATTGTAAGTATCATTGAAGAACATAGATGATCTGGTTTTCAGGACAGCCAAGTTAAAATCGTGTCACCGAGTTGTTCCTTAAAAAATGACTCAATTTCTACATAATGGTCCTTATTTAGAAATAACTTTGAAATGTCGGTCACCGTCCTTGAAGCAGAAATATATCATATACTAGTATGGCATATTTATCCCTGACCTATTTCATAAACAACCGAGAAAAGGGACAATAAATGTACTTCCTTATACATGAATATGTTGTCGCATTTTAGGGTCTTTAAATACAAAAATCAACATATAAGAGAATGATAGTCATAGATGCTTACATCCATTGGTGGATAGTTGTCTCATTGTTATTCATACCACATCTCCTTATTTTAATAATGTCATATAAAATATCAACATATAGAAATGAACAAATTAGCTTGAATTTGTTCAACCGGCATATGTCACTATCCAGAAGTATTTGAATCTTACTAAAATAAACAGTATCAAAGCTTCGTGTATTTAATACAAAGTTCTAGCAACTTTGCGAATTCCTTAACATTTAATTCTACCCTATTTGTTCCTTTATTCGTATGAGGGAGACTTCTTTAAGGGGAGAATAGTCAATCCAATTCAATTCAAATCTGTAATGCCACTACACCATATATTTATAGTGACACAGCATAACAAAATAAAAATAAACAATATCAACAAGATCATTAATATACATAATAAAAGTAAATATTTCAAGAGTCCCCTGTCTTCAGTTCTATAGACTGTTTTAAATAGGATCCGAGCTTATTTACCTGAATGTGTGATCTTTGGTTGAGTATATATGTAATTTTATCTTTAGCATTTAAATATGTAAAGTGCATATTTTCATTTATTAAAAAATCAAAATAAACTTTTGTAATTATTAATGTTACTATCACAATATGAAAAGAAATGAATTTCATCTTTATTTTTTTGCAGTTTTTGCATACTCTTTCTTCTCTTGGCATTTTAAGATATCTTTCCTTTTCTATTAATAAAATGTGGTCACTCGTTTTAAATTTTGTTGTCAGTTTTCTACATTCAAATTTTGAGCAAGTTAAATATTTTTTTCTGTATTATTTGATTTTTACATGTTTATAAATAGTGAGTTTGCTATTACCCTTTATATCGGATATTTTATCATTTACTAGCTTTTTTGTAAAAATGCTTCAATATTAATTTTATTTGTTCTCTTATAGTTTTAGTTATCTTATGTAAGGAATATTTCTTCAAAGTGTCCAAATCCATACCTGTTTCTTCTAATACATATTTTACATATGAATAACAAGAATAAATTCCTAAACAGTCCAAGTTTTGAGACAAAACAAAGGATTCTTTCACAAGAGGATGTCATCAGAATATAATCTGATAAGATACAATATAGATTGAAATTTAGTATTTAGTTCTAGAGAAAGTCGCCCCAGATCAGCTCTTGCACCTAAATTTGATGAAGTTTTTCTAATACCTAGTGTATAATTACAAAACTGTAGGTTTAACTTTTCTAAAGGTGTTTCATCAATGAAATTAAAAGGATCCAATTGTTTTCCTGAATTATTTGCTTTTTTTTTTGGCTCTAAAATATGTTATATAGGAATCCAAAAATGTTACTTCTGAATTATATAAAGCTATATGTTTAACTAATGAATCTAAGAGATTATTTGCGACTTTAACTGGTATATTATTTAATGAACTAGTATATGACTTCATAGCAAAGAGAACATTTTTAGAAAAATTTCCATTATTTTTAATCAACATTCCTAAAAATTTATACTCATTTGTGTCTGATATTGGAATATCTTTGTATGTTACAAATGAGTGAGCTGTTTTGGAACCGTTTTGCTTTGTAATCATAGTTTTAGTTTTATTTACATGTACACTTAATTGCCAATTATCACAAAAGAACACTTAAATTGTTTAAACTATTTTCTCTGCATTTTGCAATCCTTCCTTGTTAAGGAAATATAAATAGTCAAACACTGTCACAGTTTGTGCAGAATTACAAATGTATATCACTCCCGAATAAATTATGTTTTTCTTGAACTTTACTATAGTTGCTATATAGAATAAAATGATGTGTAGATAAATACGTCATTGGACATCCACTCAATACAAAAATAAATCCAAAAAATACATCTATATTTTATATTTTAGCTACCTTTCAGCTGAGAAAAGGATCGGCTTAATCATTTTTTAATTAAATAGACCAACCCTCTGTTTAACAAAGGCTTGTTTTCAAAACACGTTTTAGTTGCCTAAAAAATTGCCTACTGGATACTTCGAAATCAGAATGTCATAAAATCATGTAGCAACAACACAGTGTATCCTGAAAAAGAACTTGGTTAATAAAACGTCTACTCACATAAACGAGTTTTCTTAAAGAAATGTCGACCAGCTGCTTCAACTATCCACTTTTGACCGTGACATTTAAAAAAAAGGTTATAAAACTAAAAACAAATATTTATGTGTAATGTTGGAATTTGTTCTTTGTGATACAAAATCCCATTAAATGTGTGGGGTAAGAGTATTTGTTCCATATTCAATTTTAGTGGAGATGAGATGAAGAATGTCCATGTTAGCGCGGTCCCATTGCTTTTTGCTATTTAATGTGCGGGTAGTGATATTGTGTCATTAATTGAAACATGATATCCTTTTTTCCATTTAAGCTAAAGAATATATTCCTATTACATTAGGGAGATAAAATGTTTAATTTTCTACATTACAGTGACTAATGAATCTCAAAATAAAACATATAGTACACTCATGCTTATATACAAAGTGATAATCATACACACATGATCAAATAACTACATGCAAAGATATATGACTGCAATATATACTTCTGTACAGTGGTATAAAATCAATGTCTTTAAATTTTAAATTATTTGAAGGGAAAAATTAATTTACGAGATTTGTTATAGGAAGTGTACAACTTTCACATCTCACTTGAATGCTTAAGTTTGGTAACACTATTTCAAATTTCAAAGCATAACATGTATGTGAATCAACTAGAGTCTATAAATTCATAAAAGAGAGAATAAATGAGGAAGAAAGTAAACAAATCTAATTCTAAAAACCAACACACATTGGAAAACTATGGCAGTCACGATCGATATTTGCACATTTGCTCTATTTGTGACACAACCAATGCGACTAACTATTTCTCTATAACGTTGTTAAATATCATGTGATTGCGTAAATTTGTATTGTTTTGTTTTTTTGCGGATTGATATATTTGGATTAAAAGTGTTCAACGATTCATATAATGCAAAACAAATCAAAGAATAAGTCTAAAGTTATAAAATAAATTAGATGGAAAAACTAAAACTAACTTATTACCATAAAACCAATATTTTTAGTACATTTCTATGTGTTATACCTATACGATACTTCCATAATAAAGTAAAAGATATGATAAAGCCCTCAATAAGCACAGTACAACTTTCGACAATTAAAAATTATATCTTTATGCATTTAACAAAAAAAAATTGAGATTTGAAATCGGTAAACTACAGTAACTGTTGTCTCTAATTTGTAGGATAAAAGAGCCAACCTTCTGTCTTTTTTAAATTTCAAGGTTGTTTCCTCATATAACATTAATTTGATCAATATTGTAAATGTTTATGTCATAGATAAAACTGTAGGGAGTTCTTTCTTTTGGGCAATCTTGACACTTCAATGTGTATTATACGACAAGAAAACCCTTAAAATATGCATCATCTAAATAATATATACCGTCAAAAAATGATATTTTCTGCAAAGTTTTTGCAGAAAATTGTATCCCATTTTACCGGTGACATTGAATTGGGTTATTCTTTTCTTTTTTTGGGGGGGAGGGGGGGGGGGGATTTTTTGTATTTTTCATGATGAACCATGTGAAATTACAAAATATGGAACTAGACACACATTATAAAAATTAAGTAACAATTGTAAGATTTTGATCAAGTTATAAGGATATGATGAAATATATTACAATTGATTAGGTTAACTAAATGCTGCTTCTAACAATTGCCACTTCTGATCTATTCCAACATTCTTTTCGTATGCGTTAAGGTATAACCACGCCCAACGGCTCAATTACAAGGTGAAATAAATTTCACCAATCTATATACAAACATTAGTAATCACTCTCCGCTAACGTAAATGGTTTCATATGTTTTTACCGCAGATTATTTTTTTCAACAATTTGAAACGAACTTATTCATAATAATAGTTCTTCTTCCTCTTCTTCCAAATGCTGCCCACATTCAACATGATGAATATTCTGGAAAGTTGCGCATGATTACAAACAGGTTAAAAACAAATTGTTGGGTTGATTTAGTTAGAGGTTTTGGTCACTTGAGACTTGAATATCTCAAGAGACTATGCTGTGGCGATATCTGGAGGCAGTTTGTTCCAATCCTTGACGGTGTTTACGAAGAAGGACCATTTCCTACAGTCTTTAGTGGCTGGCTGTAATAGGTAAGTATGATGTCCTGTCCGACTAGGGCTTCTTGTTGGTTTTTGTAGATATTTACTCTTGTCTATGGCTACAAGGTCATTTGTTATTTTGTAACACATGATGAGTCGATCTTCTTTTCGTCTTGTTTGTAAACTTTTCTATCCTAATTCAGATATCATGATGATAACTCTTGATCTGTTTCTTTGTCTGCTGGTTACATATCGTGCAGCACGTCTTTGTACTTTTTCAATTGTATCTATGTGGTTTTGCTGGTATGGGTCCCATACTGTGGTGGCGTATTCCATTTGCGGTCTAACTAATATTTTATAGGCATGCACTTTGATGGATTTTGAGCTGATTTGGAGGTTTCGATGTAAGAAACCAAGGCTTCGGCTGACTTTTCCTGTTATGTTGTTAATGTGTTCTCCCCAATCTAGATCATTTGCAATGGTACAGTCTAGGTATTTAGTCGATGTTACATGCTCCAGAGTATGGCCATGGAGTTTGTAGTCCCACTTAATTGGATTTTCTTTTTTTGTGAGGATGAGGACGCTGCATTTTTCAGGGTGAACTCCATTTTCCAAAGTTTTTCCCATTTTGCCAGTTTGTCCAGGTCTTCTTGGAGTTTATGGCAGTCGTTGTCTGAGGAAATGGTCAAATAGACCACAGTATCGTCCGCAAATCAGCTAGTTTTCTATCTTTTGCCTGGCAATACAATTTTTTTTTCAAAAATTAAGAACCAGGATGAAATAGTTAACCCTCCTCCCTTTCCAACGCCATGTAATTGCGTGGCTGTTCCCCGAATAAATAGAATAGAAAATGATAAATGACGTAATTTGATAGTGTAAATGGTATATATAAATGTAAAATATCACAAACTGGCACGCAGAGAGAACAAAATCGAAATGTAGTTTTGTTTATCAATAACCCTACACGTGAATGTGATAAAATTGACTTGTTTTAAAAGTGTTGTGAAAAAATTTGCAATATCAATTTTATCCTACATGGTGTACCTTTATTGTAGCGATACATTAACAGGACTTCACATTATTTGTGTCAAAAGTTAAACTGTGCGCTAAATACAATACAATACAATACAATACAATACAATATTTTATTTTTCCAAATTAAAGGGCCCATTAAGAGCATAACATTAATAACAACATGACATAGACATTACAGAGTGATTAAAGAAACATAAAATAATAGTTCAAATGCATGAGGAAAGGGTCAGTGGTCAAGGGGAGTTAATTTTGCTGTCTATTAGAGTATTTAACTAATTTTCCGATTTTCTAAGTTGCAGGCCTTTATCGAGGTATGCACATAAAATAGATAAAAAACTGCCATCTTCATTACTCATGATCCATGTAAAAAGATCATTTCTGTTTAAATTAACTAAACTGGATTATTTTTTTATATAATCAGTCATATCTCTTCTGAGGTTATTGTAAAGAGGGCATTCCAGAAGAAAGTGCATTTCATTTTCAATAGAATTTGAATTACAATATAAACATATCCTCTCATGTCGAGGTAATATTTCATATTTACCACATACATTGATGAAACGTTCATGTCTGCCAGTTTCTATTCTTAAACAGTGATTGCTGAGTCTGTATTTTATTAACAAATGTTTTTGGGGGTGCTTTAAATCTAAATAATTTTCATAGTCAAATGACCTCTTGAAGGAAAAATAAGTGTCCAATTTGCCTTGATTCTGTAAATAAAAATCTCGCATTTTCTTCCAATCATTTTGAAAATTTTATTTGAGCTGTTTTTTCAGTAAATTTTTAAATTTATTTTTGCCTAAATTTTTACATATATTTAGGTCAATACACAATTTTTCGCTGTAGAAAATGATATTAGAGAGGCATGAATTATTGGAGTTAGTTTGAGCTTTACTCTCAATCATTTTTAACTCAGCATAAGCACTTTTCAATAAATCAGATGGAGAATTCTCTAGTCTATGCCAATACATAAACATATGTGTTAGCAAATTTATATAAAGAGGATATCTACTCAGTTCAGACAGGACTGCTACGTTTGTGCTAAAGACATTTTCTGATTCTAGTATTTCTATCTTATTAATGGAGGAAAAGATTAATATTAAAGATGGAAAATTGTACAGTAAAACACAATAATCAACACTACACAATTATTATAAGATAAAAACATGTTTTAAGAAACTGTTGCAGTAATTTGCATTTTATTCGGAGTTAATAATGACCTCACATAGGTCATTATTTTATGCCGTGAAGCCACAGGCACTTGTCTCTCCTTAAAAAGTATTACCTATACCTTAATATAACACTGTTATGTTATGGTATATACTAGTAGGTATTTTTTTTCAGATTTAAGTGCATGTGCTTGAAGCACATTTCTTTGAAACTTTGTATCGTCTGGGTTGTTCTTCAAAAGAAACCCCTTTCGTTCTGAAAGGAAATAATCCTATATAGGTATATAAGATTTACCCATTTAAAATGGCTAAGCAGATGAATAATAAGATGAGTTTTCTGTAAGGATGTATATCTATTTCCTCTGGTGTAAACGATATATATATATATTTCTCTAATTCTTCGTCAATTTATCCCTTTCTGCACCCATTGTATAAAAAAAATTTAATCAACGTGTGGTTCGTTTGATCTCAGTTCTTCATTGGATAAAATCCGATTATGACGTCGAATTTTCTTGCTTTCCTCTGAATTTCCTATTGTGACGGCATGGAAAAGGTGACCATGCCTGATGACGTCACATAGAAAGAACACATCTTTTTGCAGATCATTCAAAAAGAAGAAATAAGTTTGCCTGCATATTGTTTGAAAATCATTAGAGAAACAGATTCCACCACCAAATCTCGTGTAATACGATATTTATCCACTCTCGACAGTTAAATTTTAAACATTTAAAACGCTCGGCGAGCCTCGCGTTTTAAATTTGAAAATTTAACTGTCTCGAGTGGATAAATATCGTATCACACTCGATGCAGTGGTAGAATCTATATATATATATATTTGTAGGTCAATTGTAAGTATCATTGAAGAACATAATTATATGATCTTGATTTCATGATAGCCGAGTTTAAATCATGTCTCCGTGTGGGTTTCTTAAAAAAAATGTCCTCATTTCTACGTAATGGTATTTATTTAGAAATAAAATGTTGATCACCGTTTGAAGCAGGAGTATAAAAAATTCCAATATGGCGTATTTACCCCTGACCTATATCATAAAGTTAAACAAACGAGAAAACGGACAATACACGAATTTCCTTACATAAATATGTTGAACGCATTTTTAAGGTCTTTAAATACAAAAATCAACGTATTTAGAGAACGATAGTCAAAGATGTTTACATCCTCTGGTGGATATTTGTCTCATTGGTTATCATACCACAGCTCCTTATTTTTATAATGTCATATACAATGTCAAACAAAAGGAATGAACAGATTATTGTATTTGTTCAACCGGCAAGTGTCACTATCGAGAAGTTTTTGAATCTTATTGAAATTCAAAGTATTGCAGCTTCGTGAATTTAACACAATGTTCTAGCAACTTTGTCGAATTTCTGAACATCTAGTTCTAGCCGATGTGTGAGACTCCGTGAATATTAAAAGGGAAATCCTTTAACTTTACGTTCCGTTATATAGATGTTTCCTTTCACTGCACAAAAAAAATATTTTGGGGAACATATTGACAGCATCTCTCTTATCGAACTTAAATAAAGGATACCATAGGTTAGGTCTGCTCCATACCTTTATACTTTGATTTACACTAATTGAAATTCAGTAGCATGGTATTACTCAATTGTTTTGTGGACTGCTGTTTGTTTTCTTCTTTTTTTTATTTTGGCCATGGTGTTGTCTCAGCTCTAGTTTTCGGTTGCCCTTTTGTTATATCATTCAACGGCGGGCATTATCGTATCTTTTGGGTTTCGAACAAATGATATGGGTCGTTCTTTCTTTTTGTATACATATCTTTTAAAGTTTTTTAATACGATAATCAACCAGACAGGAGTATCGATGTATTGACAACAGACATTCAAGTTAATTCAAAAGTTGTGCGATAAAGTTTTAATTTTACCGGTATATTGTCGTTTCTTACCGTATACATCGATATTTATCTTACACCTTAAAGTTACTGATACCAATAAATGGTTATTTTTATTACATTTTGTCATCCTTCCTTGTTAAGGAAATATAAACAGTCGATACAGTCACCGGCTATGCAAAATTTATTTTAATTCATTGCTCCCGAAAAGTCTATATGGAATAAAGTCATGTGTGGGTAGATGCGTCATTCAATAGCCACTCATTACAAAAATAAATACAAAAGTACATCTACATGTATATTTTATATATTATAGATACTTTTTACTGAGAAAAGGATCGGCTTATAGTCGAGTGACATTAACCACACAATTTTATTTTTAATGCACCCACCTAACATACGGCTAAATCATATACCATTCGAAAGCATATCATCTGTACTATCTTTGTGCCCGGTCGTCAAATATTTGGACGGTGCATTTTTTTTTCAAATCGCGATGAAAAATCAAGGACGGAAAATTTCGTATTTTACAAGATTTTTGCATATTCTGTCTTTGAAATAATAAAATTCTGTATGGAAATGTGAAAAACTTTACGAACAGAGAATTTTTGTCAATTATCAAACACACTTTAAAATATAAATGACGTATTTTTAATTAATAGCGCCTTTTTCCAGAAATTACAGTGCAAATGATAAAAATGAGTGAAAACCAGAATATTTGTCTGTGATTCAATTGTTAATCACTATAAAACTAAATAGCATATTTCATTTCGTGCTAAGGAAGCTTTTGGCATCCTTATGTTACTGCAATCACGCTTTTTGCTAATTACACACAACCAATCATAATAACCTATACAGTTGCCCAAAATACCACCATCTGCAAAAAAATTGCTTTTTAGCTGTTTTACGTGAAAACAATCTTTATGTAGTCAATATTAGGTTGAAGAAAAAAAAATAAAAATGCATAAATGTTTAAAGGCAATAATACACGCGGGATTCATGTTTTTATGGGAATTTAGGGAGATAAATTATTTCAATATGTAGTTGAGTAGCCAGACTATCATTTCTTGTTATTTTGTTTGTTATTTCATGATTATTATGAAAAGAAATAAAGGACTTTATATATAAATATTAAGCTAGCCAAAAAAAAATAAATGCATTAATAGATAATTTCATAGTTAGTAAGTAAATTAATGAAAAGTTGAATTTCAAATATTTCTCTTATACAAATTAGAAAAAAATGTTTTCTTGGTTGCATCAACTGCATCGTGCATTGACGAAAAAAAATAAAAACTATTATATTCTAGACACTGAAAATGATAATTGTGTCTGTCCGAAGTAGGAAAACCTATCAAACTACGTAATGTTCTTGTAAAAAAATTGACATGTTGCAGTTACATACAGTTGCATGTTGTATTTTGCAAAACATTTCGGAATTTTGGGTCCCCAATGCTCTTCAACTTCATACTTTATCTGGCTCTTTTAACTTTTTTGATTGGGGCGTCACTAATGTGTCTTTTGTAGACAAAACGCGCGTCTTGCGTACAAAATTTAAGCCAGGTATCTACGAGTTTATTTAAAACTACTGGGTCGATGACACTGCTGATTGGGGTTTCCTACCCGATGGTAGCATCAGCCTAGTCGTCAGCACTTCTGCGTTGACATGAATTATCACTGATATGGCCATAATTATAAATCAACTGTTTACAAAACATTTCATTTTTACAAATACTACGGATTTTCTACCCCGGGAGTAAATAACCTTAGCTGTATTAGACAAAACCTTTCGAAATGTTGGGTACCCAATGCTCTTCAACTTCCTGCTTTTTTTTTATTCTAGTGTCACTGGTGAGTCTTTTGTAGACGGAACGCACGTCTAGCGTGCAACATTCCAAGCCTGGTATCTAAGAGGATTTTATTTACATTAACTTACAATCTATTTCTTTTGATTTGAAAATTCTAGCAATTCGCAATAATTATAGTTATAATTAGATTTCCTAAATGGTTAAATTTTTACATGTAAAATAAATAGCTATAAAGAAAAACATTACTGGGTATGTGTCACACCAACAATTTAACCAATCATCACCAAGAATGTTTTGTAAAAGTAAGCTACCTCTAACAAAACATAGCACATTGACCTGGCAGCGATTTTTTGGTGATTTCATATTTTCATACTAAAGAAGAACGAGGTTTTTTCCTTTGCGTTATTTTTCTAATAAAAAAGTCACGTAAATAAAATGGTTGCCAAAATAGGTTGATTTGAAGTATTGTCTTTTCTTTTTTCTTTTTTTTTTTTTTTTTTTTACTTTACAATGCTTTGCATTCTATAATCTATTCGTTTGGTTTTCTAATGGTGCGAAGATCTCATAACTGCAATAAGTGTCTGATATAATTTGACCTTAAAATAACCATGCAAGATGGTATGTTAAAATGAAGATAAAGAAGCGTTAAAAAAAATAAGATAACTTACATCCAGGACTGTAATGGTGAATTTGAATTGCTTGCTATTTAACTCTTTTTGAATGTGTTTATCATGAATCAAATCCATTCCCTCAGGCAAACTTGACCTTAGATGAATTTGGCTATTTTTAGGTCCTTTTTGGTAATACAGCTCTTCAACTGTTTCGGTTCTTATACATCCTTGGCTTTCAAATATTCGGCTTTGAGCGTTCCTAAAGAAGGCAAAATCAAGAAAAGCGATTCGGACACATGAAATTTATAACGTGTTGTTTTCATGTTTTGATCTTCACTAAATTACTATACCAAGCAATGTAATAGGAGTATTGTTATCTTCAAAGTTTTAAAGACTAATGGATTGACATGTGAATGGAAAGAACAAAACACAAATGGGCGTAGGGACAAGATGAAGCCTACATTTCCGATAAACACACATATAACACCATGAACGAAGCGAAAAAAGTAGGACAGACAAACAACAATTCTCAAAACACTACACCTAAATGTACGGACACTACCTGAAACCAATGATGATTGAAGTTGGTCAGGAAGGGTAATCAATCTTCCACAATATAAATTTTCAGTCATATTTGATAAAACAAATATCATACTAAATTAGTTTGTAATAATGTGCTAAAATAACTAATAGCCGGATTTGTGATTGTAAAGCGTGTGGCGCAAACAGTATTATTCGAATATTGAACGAGAATAAACTTCTTGAAATGTCCTCCACTTTCGACATCGAATAAAAATATATTTCTATTATATATACCTTGTGTATTCCTTACTCACTTTTATTACCCCTTTTTTTAAATATGATTAATTATTTTCTCCTGATATTGACAACAATCGATATGTTATCTAAACAATGAAAAGCAAAATAATTCATATATGCAGATGGTAGTTTTAAAGGCAACTGCAAAAGCTTCTTACGAAGGCTGATTCCTGACCAATATTATATCAATTGCAATTTAATATGAAAAAAAAAGTTTCCTTCACCTATAAACGATAATTTGTTTTTCTATTTTTGACATATTAATATTGATACATAAAGAAATATTTGGCTTTTAGCGCAATTTCATCATTTTTGAAGGATTTTTAAAAAATTGCTAATTTTCTGTAACTATTGCGCAATTAACATTTTAATGTGCACTTGATTTAGAATTCTGGTATTCTGTTCTATTATGTTCATATGATTTTTTGAAGAAAAAAAAATTATCACACAAGAACCAGCAAGGACTATTTTGTTTAATTTTTTGCGAAATTTAGGAATGTTCATTTTTGACCTTGATTTAACAAAAATTGCACCGTACGAATTATTAACGACCGGGCAAAACAGAAAGTACAGATAATAAGCTTCCGAATGATATATAATATAGCCGTATGTTAGGTGGGTGCATTAAAGTCGTTAACTAAGCGTCTTTTTGAAAAATGTCACTCGCCTATTAATCATTTTTTAATTGAACCGACCAACCATCTTCTAAAACCATTCTTCAAAACACGTTTAATTAGCCTGATAACATTGCCTAATGTATACTTCGAAACCAGAATGTAATAAAATCATGTAGCAACAGCACATGCAGTGTTTCCTGAAAACATGACCTGTTTAATTGAACGTCTAATGACGATGAGACGGAGAATATCATTGGCAGCGCTTATCCTTTGCTTTTGGTTATTTCTAGTGCGGGTAGTTATTTTGTGTCATTAATTGACACACCATAGACGTTTTTCAATATTAAAGCTGTAGAATATATTAATATAATAGCAATAACAATTTCAGTTTCTATAATACAGGGACTGGAGAAGAAATCGTTTGTTTAGTTTCTGAACAATAAAATATGTTTTAACTACAGTGACTTATGAATATCAAAATAAGCATGTAGAACACTCATGGTCATATACAAAGTGACAATCATACACACATGATCAAATTACTGCATGCAAAGATATATGACTGCAATATACATACTTCTGTGGTATAATTTAAAATCCATGTGTTTAAATTTAAAATTATTTGAAAAAAAAACAATTAAACTTACGAGGATTTTTAATAGGAAGTGTAAAACTTTCATATCGCACTTGAATACTACTTGGTAACACTTTTTCAAGTTTGTTTCAGAGAGTAACAGTCTATAAATTCATAAAAGAAGGAAAAAATTAGGAACAAAATATACAAACCTCATTATATATATATATAATTAAAAATAACACAACTTAGAAATCCATGTCAGTCGTCAAGAACGATATTTGTACATTTGCTCTAATTATATATGAATGTGATATAAACAATACGGCTAACTATAATGTATAGGAATCTATAACTTTGATAAATAACATATTGCGCAAATCTGTTTTGTTATTGTGCGGTTTAATAGATAAAAATGTTGGATGGCGGGTAAAGAAAACAGATTGAACTAAACTAGGACTCTTATCGTTATTAACAAAGAGCCTTCCTCCATCCAATAAAAACTGACCACCACGAAATAGCACAATAGTGCTGACAGTGGCGTTAAACACCAATCGATCAAACAATCAAACTTTGTAAATTGTTTCCATATTTAGGTTTGTAACATGAACCACATACTGTAGATACATTTGATCATTTTGGTGGATTTTCGTGTTGTGAAGCTTTGAAAATTTTCAGCAATATTCAATAATAACGGTTATGGAATTTTGAGGTCTTAAATGCTCTTCAGCTTCGTACTTTATTTGGCATTTTATCTGTTTTTATTCGAACGTCACTTATGAGTCTTTTGTAGACGAAACGCGAGTCTGGCGTACAAAATTATAAGCCTGGTATCTATGACGATTTTTTATGTATTTTGTGCAAGCAACTCTTCGTGCAGTTCTCAAATGATGATGATGATGAGGAGGAGGAGGAGGAGGAGGAGGAGGAGGAGGAGGAGGAGGAGGACGACGACGACGACGACGATGATGATGATGCGCGTTAGGTAAATAATCCAGCAACAAATTTTCCAAAGTAAAAAACATGAAGAACAGCAATTAGTGAGAGTTTGTTTGTTCCTTTGCTTTTTGTGTTTTTTGCTGTGCATATACTGATTTCGTGTCATGGATGGATACCCCATATCCTTTCTTTTCTATTCTAATAAAATATATAATACAAATATATACGTCGTATAGTTTTAAGTTATTGAAACGTGTACGTTAACATGTATTATATTTCCTGCAGGAAGTTTGTCTGGTCTTATATGTATATAACTTTGTGCATGTGTATCCGTGTTGGTTTTTTTTAGAAAATCTTGAACTGAACTCTACTTTAACTTCTGAATGTAAGTTTTATTTGCTTTTACATCGACAAAAACAAATACCATGATAATGTTATGAATATATTGAAACCTTCACTGCAAAACAAATGCTTACGATAATAAAAGATGTGTTAAAAACAATTGTTGTGGCACCTCGAATTTGTAATTTAAATAAATATTTAAACTAGTATAAGAATATATAAGAAGATGTGGTATGATTGTCAATATGAAACTGTCTACCAGAAACCAAAGGACGGTATTCAACAATAAGCTTAACCAATAACGTATAGTCAGCTTTAAAGGCACCGACATGGCAAACCATGAAACAAATTCAAAAGAGAGTTACTAAAAGTAATAAAAGAAAAAACAATATGACAGACAGCAACCGACGACAACCACTGAATTACAGACTTCTGAATGAGGACAGACACATGCAGAATGTGGATGGGTAAACATGTGTGTGAGTCCTCAACTCTGCCCTAACCTTGGAACAGTTGTGATACAGCACATCATAAGAACAAACAAAGCTTCTTGACTCCTCAAGATCGAATTGTTTCCCATGCATATTGGCATGCCGAGATCTTTTATAGCTTTCTGTACGGCATTGATTTCACTCATTGGTGAAAGCCGTTGACAAAGGATTGGCTCATCACCGGTACTAAGCACAACAAAACACTTACAGATAGACAAAAAAAGCACAAAGTACCAATCTAAGAGTACTCAAAGTTACCGAAAGCTAGATCAAAGTCAATTTCGACTTATAAATAAATAATTTTTTTCTAGACATGAATATCAATCAGTACATATCCAACTGATAATAGTGTTGAGACGTCATAAACAGTCTGAGAAAATTATGGCCTTGTGCAATGCACAAAATGTATGTTTGACGGTTAACATTCTCCAGGTGTTCAGATATAAGTCATGATGTCCATGCTTGAGTTTTTGCGCATTTTATTTCGTTTTCTTTTTTACTTTTTGTAGTTACGATGATCTGCATAAATTGTCAAAATAGCCTCATTTTGTGATAATTTACTTATGAAGCTAATGTGGGTAGAAACGGCTATTTGAGATCAAATATCTCAGTGACATTACAATGGATATGTCTACATGAAAGAAAATCATCTTATTCATTTATGATTCAAATAAACATAAGTTTGAAAGGATTGAATAATTTACCATTTTCAAATGTGATTATCGGGACCTTATGATAGCTCTTATCATCCTCCTCCTTATGAATAGTGCAAGTTGTAAGAAACTAGAGGCTCAAACATGCCAGAATCGCACAGCGGACTATCACCCGGTGCATATTTAGCATCTATGACCTAGAAATCATTCCAGTCAAGTTTAATGGTTTTTACGAAGAAACCCTTTTGTAGTTATTTTCTACATACTAGCAGTGTGTACTATACATGCAATAAAACTTCTGAGAAACGAAACATGTATATGTTATTTCATCAAACCCCTTAAATACAGTAAGTGTTGTATTTTTAACTCCATCCAGAATAAAATTTTGCTATATACTGGTTCAAGTGAGAAGGAAATTAATCCAATGAAATTAATGAGAAAAACGAACATGTTTTTTTAAAACTTGGCGTAAATTGGTCAAAGTTGAACACCCAGAGAGAGAAAATCGACAAAACGACGAAAGACACAAAGTACCAATCTAGGAGTGTTGTGAGTTACTGAAAGCTAGTTCAAAGCCCAATAATTCAACTAATATATGGTCATAAGGGAGCAACCATTTAACTTCAAGGGGGAGGAGTTATGGTTTTTTTTGTCCAAGTCAGAAAAAATTTTCGCGCAAAACACGAACATTTTTTTTTAGTTTTTCGACGCTATCAATCCAATTATTTTTTTTCAAAATTTAACACTATACCGTCGTATGGGAAGAATCTGGATTCAGAATATTTTTTTTTTGTCATCTGCTTGACCACAATATTTTTTTCCTCAAATTGGGGATCAGAATATTTTTTTAGGAAAAAACAATAACCCCCCCCCCCCCCCCCCTTTTGAAGTTAAATGGTCGTTCCCTAAATAAAACATATTCTCCAAGGCTAAAATGTTCATCAATAGAGGCCGATTTAGGGCCACCTTATGGAGATACATTTATGGTAAATCCAGACTTTTTACCGGTTCCACTCCAAACTTTGTCTATTAGGGGCCCGCGGGTCCCCTTTTCACTGAAATCCTGGATTCGCATCTGATCAGTACACCTCCGACGGATTTAGTGTAAAGACATCATTATTATTTAAAGTTATTGAGAAAATGTAATGCCTACCCATGTTAACATGTGCATATATAGAGTATGACAAGAACGAATTATTTTTTTATTATAAAAGCCACAGACGCTTTGGGAATGGACCCCCACCTTTTTTTTTTTTAATTTTTATTATATAATATTTCATAATATATTATGGATCATTATGCTATTTTATAATATATTATGGATCATTATGCCCCTCCGTAATAGACAAACCCGTATTTTATTTAAAGCCATACCATTATTGTTTGAAATTACTATACATGTTGAATTTCCGGTTTTTAGATTTCCAAAAACTCATTTACTGAATAAGGAGACTAGGAGTTAATTAACTGTTAATTATTGTAGACAATGCAAATCATTTATTTCTAGTTTAAGTAAGATTAAAATAGATTTAACTAGTTGCTTTATAGGGCTAAGGGAATGTTACCATTTGCACATGATTTAAGTGTAACTATATAGTAAAAATTGTCGCAGACGATACCAAAATTTATGCACCAACTTCTAAATCTGATGTCTTACAAAATAATCTAGACATACTCTACAACTGGTCCAAGTTATGGGATATGAAATTTAATGTGAACAAATGTAAGCGAATCCACTATGGAAGAAACAATCCTGAAAATGTCTATACCACGAACAATATTGATATCACTAAAGATGAACAAGAAAATGATCTTGGAATTATTTTTCAAAATGATCTTGAATTTTCACAACACATTTCAAGTAAAATAAATAAAGCCAATAGTATACTTGGGTTGATTAACCGGACTTTTAGCTTTAAAGATCAATGTACATTTTTAAGACTATATGTTGCGTTGGTACGACCCCAGGTGGAATATGGAAGCACAATATGGTATCCACATTTGAGGAAAGATATAAATGCAGTAGATAAAATGCAGATGAGAGCAACTAAATTAATTCCTGATATAAGACATTTAGGTTATGAAGAAAGATTAAAAGTACTTTAACTTCCTTCTTTAACTCACAGAAGGCGAAGAGGTGATATGATACAAGCTTTTAAAATTATAAAAGGAATCGAAGATATATCTTATGAAAGATTTTTTACTGTCATCAGGACAAATACCCGTGGGCATAATTGGAAATTAGCAAAACTTAGATGTAACACTTCTTTTCGTTTAAGACATTATTCACAACGTATTATAAATGATTGGAATAACCTACCAGTTGAAGTTATTTCTTCAAAAACTGTGGAAGCTTTTAAAATTAGTATAGACCATCATTGGGAGTCAGTAATGTATCAGTTAAGTAATTGATGAGGACACAAATAGTTTTTCTATAACTTTTTTATTGTGTGAAATATTGCACCAAACCATGCAGGATTGATGTTTGTATCAGTTTTGAAAGTGTACCAAAATAAGGTGGGCTAAAAAAGGATAGGATCCTTCCATATGAGCCCCACAACGATCTTACAGGTATCTTACAGGTACAGGTATTAGTACATGCAGCTCTAAAATAACAATAACCAGCTGTTAACTTCACCAGACATGCCAGATGGTCATCTTGACAATTTTAAAAGGTCTCTTCAGTGATGACCGAGGCCAAAATATTTGAAAATCCAAAACTGAATTGAAATGTTGAAGTGATGATTAAACTGTTAGAAAAGAACCAAAAGTATAAACATGATAAACAAACCAAAAATTCAAAGAGTTAACTGGGGTATTCAAATATGGTCATCCCTTGGTCTATTTCCAACCAGTAGTAAAACCCTTGGAAAAGTGGGGTATCTTTCTGGCTCTGCAGGATATATAAATTTGTAGCCATCTCATAATACAGATGTTAAATCTGATGACTTGTTCAAAGAGTGTGCCATGCTCTCTGCACTACAACATGTACAAGAACCCTTGAAACAACTCTTTGAGGGGTCTGTAGGTGACCTGTTACAAGGCTGAATTTCTATCCCTATCCAATATACCTTTACTTTTCAGTGACATTCCAACTAATTTCCAACCCATCAGCCCAGTCGGTCCCCTATTGTAGGAACTACCAGTGCCTACATTGTATTGTATTAAGTGTTCATTTGTTCTTGTCCTGAACATGCATGAAATATTTGCCACTGGACATAAAGCAAAAAACAATCAATGTAACCAAACCTGGGAACTAAATCAGAGATTGGCAAAAGGGAGATATTTCTTTTAGCAGCAAATTTAAATTAAACAATATCCGTATTTCATTTGTATTTGTCATGCATTGTATTGAAAGCTGTCATTTACATGTACATTTATAATCAGCAGTCTAGACTTATAGGTTTTCTTGGATGTCTTACAACATTTGTTATGATTTGTTTTAAGGATTAGGATAAATTCTATTACACTTTATGGCCATATGTCAGACCCATACATTTTCTTTTAAATGGCAATTTGTATATGCCATCATTTCCATCACAGCTATCAAGCTCCTTTATTGTAGTTCTGATATTTACAACAATTCATTGAAAACAAAATATTAACACAAGCCTTAGCTACCATACATGCAAATAACATGTATACTGTACTAAATTCAGAAATGTTTGTAACAATTTATTGCATGTAATGTGGTAATTGTGACAGGATAGGTGTCACAAAATAAAAACTCACATTTTAAAATTTCATAACAGTTTTTTGTGCATCATTTCCTGAAATGTTATAAATAATCTCACTATTTTGTGCATTTTTCAACAATCGTAATAAAAAATTAAGCCAAAATTTGTTTTTTCATTAAATTTATTATAAAGTTTGATGTATGCTTCTTTGTAGACAAAGACAAGAAGTTAGATATGTCCTGGAAGGTGATTATCACAACTAAAATAAAAGGTGACTGATTGGTACATGAATCTAGTCATGCTAGTGTGGATGAAGTAGTTCAAAAACTAAAATGGGTAAGCAGGGATGAATTAACAACAGGTAGTGATATACAGTTATCATTTAGAGCTGATATCTAGACAATGACATTTAACCATTTCTAGACTCTGGGTGATTTAGAGCTTTCCATATTGTATAGACACTTGTCTGTTGTTGTAGACACTTGTCTGTTGTATAGACACTTGTCTGTTGTTGTAGACACTTGTCTGTTGTTGTAGACACTTGTTTGTTGTTGTAGACAGTACGATTACCTCTATTTCTTATACCCCACATTTCCTTTTATTCACATGTTAAATTATATGAAAATGACAATTTAGTCCTCTACTGTTGTCATGGTTGTAACTGATAAGTGTTCATATTGAACAAAAAATGTATAAAGAATTATTTTCACAACTATGGAAAAAACATTTTGACCAAATTACATAAACTAGACTTAATAATTTCACACTATACAGTATTTTTTTTTTTTTTTTGCTCAGCAGTTTTATTTGGTAAATTTACTCCTAATGTGACTAGTTGCTGTTCAATTTTTTTTCTGGACAGGGTTTTAAAAGGAATTTACTTGATTTAGGGGAGGTTTAAGTACAATGCAAGTCAACATATCAGTAAGAATGACACCAAAAGTACAGGTTAACTTTAATAACATTAAAGCCACTCTATACCAGAAAGAAGCTTAAGTGTATTGAAGACTTCAAGTGATTGAGAAAGATAAATCATAATGTTACAAATGCAAAAATGGTAGGAAAATAGAATATTGAAAGCAGAAGGATATAATGTAAACTGTGTAAAAGTACTATTTTAAAAGTAATCTGTTTATTTAAATAGTTACCATATTTTTAATCTAAATTTTAAACTTTAATGTAGGTAAAAAATGTTTCACTTCATTATAAATTTGTTGCTAACTTTTTATTGCATGCTATGTATGTAAGGTTCAACTCTGTATTACAGGTTGTTATATATGTTTAATTAGACTGTTTTTATGTTATGTATATGTTTTTATATTCGGTCAAAAGCTCCTTAGAGCTTGTGTTTGTATTTTAACTTGTGCCAAATCAAAATAAATTTTTCTTTTCTTATCTTATATCTTATCTATGTGATATCAGGTACTCTGGAAGGCTAAGCATATCCTCTCATGCATATGATACCAAATCATTAAACAAATATTTTGTAGTAGAAATGAAAAGATACTTGAAAAGCAGCAATTGATAAACAATCTTTTTGCTCTACCTAGATTGCTGCATAAAGCTAAGATAAGCAACTCAACAATATAATAAAAAACTATATTCTTTATATCTTTTATTGTGGTATGTTTCAGATGATTCAACAGTAAAAAGAAAAAGAATGTCTAGTGGAACATCAGCTTTAGAAGCTAAAGAAATGTAAGAATAACATAGCAATCATTGCACCTTATTTGATTTAAATGTACATTGTATAATAAGAAAATAAAAATAAATAAAATCACAGTGTAAAGCTGCATCTGTATGATCTGTTTGAAAAATAATTATAAATGCCTCAAATGAAAGAAAATTAATGGACGATAACTCTTTGTAGATTTATAAACAGAAATAGCTATGATAAAATGATTTGATAAGGAAAATACATACATTTAACTGGAATATTACTTAGGACTGTTCACATCTGTTTATAAAACTTAATAAATGTATGCACAGAAGTGTTGAAATTGAAAATAGACTTTCTAAGATGTGTTGCAAAAAGGAAATAAACAAACATTAAAATATCAGAAAATTGATGTGATAAAACATAGCAATTACATAGTCACAGAAACAGCATAAAGAAATATCTAAATAAATGTTTAAATCTACTTTTACTTTGATTTGTCCTGAACTCCGGAGGTGGAATTCTACATATGAGAAACCTAGATTATGTTCAAATAGGTGTGCAACCAAAACACCTAGATACCTGGTGGAGTGGAATGGAAAACAAATTTGCAGACATTTTGTCATGTGATGATATCTGTAATTATTTTGACATGGTTGGAAATTATTCAGATCCAGATTTATATCTGTTTGTTAAATCTGCAGAACATTTGTGTTCCCTTGACTACCACTGTCGTCTGCCAACTGACACAGCAACACATGAAGTTACCTACCATTCTGTAATGAAATTACTCCAACAGAAAGGAGCACCATGTACTATATCTGATTTACCTCAAATTCCAGAGAATTTTGAATATGCTAGAACTGACAGTAAAATAAAACAAGAAACCAAGCAAATACAGTTTAAATATCTATCAGGGGGATCAAAAGATTCTAAACCCATACCACAGAAAATCAAACAAATGGTATCGAAATACATATCAGCATTTGCCAATCATGAAGGTGGACATATTTTATTTGGTATTGATGATGTCAGGGCATCAGCAATGGGTGAACTGTTATCTGAGGATGACCAGGACAGGACAGGTTTGGACACTTTAATATGGAAAACTATTACACTTATATTACATGCATTAATTGTTATACAGTCGAACCTCGTTAAGTCAAAGTCGAAAGGACCAGACAAAAGTATTCAACTCATCCTAGGTTCGAGGTCGAGGTCAAGTATGGCATCATAAATTTGGAATGCATGAAAGACGGTATGAGATTTGTGTTAACTAGATATTTTGAACAGTTTGCCTTTTTTTCGATATGACAATTTATTGTGTATTCAAGCTCCATATTTTTTGATCCATCATTATAATTTAATACACAAGTACATATAAAAAACATTCACAAATAATTTAAATCAATAGGCCAGTAGACAAATATTTACAAAGCTCAGTCACTATAAATTTCGGAATCATTCGCTGAGTTGAAATATCACTGATGAGGGTCTGTTTTGAATTCAATTATTGTTAATTTGTCATAATTGTCATAATCCTTTTGATCATTGTAATTAATGAATTTTAATTCTACCGATTCACTAATTTGGTTTTTATATTATGTAAAATATGTTAAGCAAACTAAAGTTCCTTATGGACGATGAACCAAGGTGTTAATTACCGGTCACCATAAACATTTCATTTTAACTGTTATGCAAACAATTATACTTACACAGCTCTAATTACTTATGAAAATGATTAGGTGACATACGAAAAAACATCTGATTTGAATTTTATCTTTAAGTCTACATTTTTCAAAATTTCTTACTTTCGAATTTCGAGACATTGAGGTCAATTTACATTAATTTTACATCGACGGGACTATGACATTTACTCAACTTAACCAAGAATTCGAAATCAACCCAGTTCCACTCATCAGAGGTTAAAATGCATTGATCAAACGGGAATTTTACCGGGACCGAGAAATAACTTCGACTCATCCGTGTTTTCGACATAACAAGGTAAGACTGTATATTACATAAAAAGGATAATGATAATTATTAAAGATATTGGACAGTGCAGCAGAACATACCAATATGCAACTCCTCTAAAAACAATAAAGACATACAAATAACAACATAATATGTATGGATCCATATAGCCTGTCTTAGTGCTGACACATAATGTGGTGGTGTTGATATTCATTTTACTATAGTTTTTTAGTATGATATTAAGTTGCAAGTATTGTATAGTGAAGTCATACATGTATATAAATATGTTTGGTCATGGATGTATTTCTGAAATGAGGGCAAAAAGCTTCAAATTTTCTCTAATTGAATTAATTTTTGCTGATCATAAAGGAATTGAATAATAAATTACAAATGCATATACTACCCTCTATAATCTAATTATATAGAGAATATCATATGGCTTTTTCAATATCACATCCGTATCAACCCGAGACACCAATATAATCCCAAGAGCTCTGCTCGAGGGATTATATTGGTTGAGGGTTGATACAGTGTGTGATATTGAAAAAGCCATATCATATACACTTTATTGTATACATATATACCTCACGTAGATGCTTTTTATGTGACATGACGTCATACAGATTATAATATAGGTTTGACATGACGTCATACAGATTAGGGTTTGCAACAGTGACTACAATCGCTGACGTGACGTCATACAGATTAAAGGTGTGATAAAGCCTTTGCAACCGTGCTGATATCGATGTCATCACGGGTGGCTGATACAGCACGATTGCCAATGATTGTATTACACATACAATTTATCTGTATTTACTACTAAGTATATAATAATATGTAATATTTCAGTAGTATTTCTGAGCATGTAACAATGTATATCATTTATTCATATTTATATTGTCATTAAATCTAGTTCTTAAGAATTTATTTTATAGTTGAGCTGATAAATGGTCGTATGGAGAATGTGATCTGGGGAGATGAAGAGTTTATACCAGAACAAGGAAAACATTGGGACATCTGTTTCAAACCTGTTATTGGCTCTCCAAAGAAAAAGGTAAATTAAAGATAAGATCAAAGATCCAATCCTACTCATTTTAATATATGTTTCTATTTTTGAATGTCACATTTATCTTGCAGATTTATTTGAGTTTTAGAATTGATCAGATCTTATGAGTTTGAGACAGGTATTCACCAAAACCTCTAATCAATTTGCAAGGTTATAAATATGTTACTGTGGCAATGTTCTCAAAGTATTAAGATTATTATTGACAATAACCATTTTACACAATTATAACATTTAAAGAATGGGAGATAACTTAATTTTTATAAGTTCTTGTGAATTTAAAGAATTTGGAAGCTTTCAAGAAAATTTAAGCACACAATTTTTACCTAATGATTTTTAGTGCCCATGATTTTAACTTCATCAGTTTAAGAAAACTTTAAAATTTAGAAAAGGAAACAATCTGTCATACAACCATTTTTTGTCGGTCGATACAAAAACAAACACTTTGTGAGTACTTAAAGTTTGTTTCTTATTCTAGAAATGGGCATATTAGTAATCAATTTATTAATTTCTTAGGTCATGGACGTGAGCCATCTGGACAAACCCCCAAGACATAAAAAAAACCCAGTAGAACAAAAACCTTATGAAATACATATTGAGGGTAATTTAAGCTTCTTTCATAAAGAAAACTAGACTTGAAGTTAAAAAAAATGTAATGATTAAGCAGTCTGGTTCTATGTTATCATAAACAAAGTTTTTGAACGGTAGAGACTTTAAGTATAGTAGACATGTTAATAAAATCAATATCTGTGCGATATATTAAATAAATGCCTTTTATGATCTTCAGGTCTAACAATACCTGGGAACAGCTCATGGTTACAAAAAGCTGTAATGATACACTTACACACATGGAGAGGACTGAAAAAAATATATTGTATCACACTAGTTGAAAATGTTATGTAATTTACTCATTGGTATTTGATACAATAGATACCATTTTTGACCACATGTATATATCTTATTCTGGTTTTAGACAGCATATAGTGGAATCTTAGTGTTTATTTTCTAGGTAAGAAAAGTTGCAGTTGTAGTGGCCCTACTAGTATGACTCATACTATTGATTATTTTCTAGGCTAGAAGAGATGTAGCTATGTTGTGGGTAAAAGTAATACTTTTATCCTCATACTATTGTTTATTTTCTAGGCCATGTTGTAGTTTTGGTATGGGTACCAGTACATAGTTTTATCCTCATGCTGTTGTTTATTTTCTAGGCTAGAGATGTAGTTATGGTGTGGGAACCCATACATAGTTTTATCTCTTTTTATTCATAAGTAGTAATTAACTCATGCTATTGTTTATTTTCTAGGCCAGAAGAGTTGTAATTATGATGTGGGTACCAGTTTTCAGTTTTATCTCCTTTGATTCAAGTATAGTAATTAACGCATACTTTTGTTTATTTTCTAGGCCAGAAGAGTTATAGTTGTTGTGTCAGTATGTAAGTTCCCAGGGGGAGTATTTACAGCTTCACCTGACAGTTATTTTGTAAATGAGTTTGGTGA
Organism: Mytilus californianus; assembly: GCF_021869535.1. Classification (NCBI taxonomy): domain Eukaryota; kingdom Metazoa; phylum Mollusca; class Bivalvia; order Mytilida; family Mytilidae; genus Mytilus; species Mytilus californianus. The sequence goes on along the minus strand of NW_026262679.1, from coordinate 19,267,395 downwards.
TATAGAAACCTGGAAATTTTCTGAGTGGAAGCTATCAATGCTTAATCCACTAAGAGGTACAAATACAATGTAAATTATAAGTTATATGTGATTTCTTCCTTTGAAAGATCATTGTCATATTATCTATGCTCTGTACATGTAGTTAATCCATTACATGTACTAGTATTATGAATAAAATATGTTAAGTTATATGCTATTGAGGCAACAAACCAACATTGATGGTTTAGAATATAAACTCTGTAGCACTGTTGTTGTACATAGATATCTTTTTCTTATTTGATTGATTGAACAATAATTGCTAGGACCAAACTAAAAATTTTAAAAATGCACTATATAGTCTTTTTCACACAAACTATAGCTACATGACAGATTAAACAGTGTCCTATTTTAAGGGAAGGCAGAACTAGAAACAGATTTATTGTATAATTATGTTTTTTCTTCTTCAAACAAGCCAAACTACATAACAGATATTCAATGGTGTCTTCCTTTTTTCAGACAATCTAGAGCTACATAACAGATTGTACAATGAGTTTTTGTTCAAACAAGACAGATTTATTGCACAATTATGTCCTTTCCAGACAAACTAGAACTACAAACATATTTATTGTACATTGATTTTTTTCCAGATAAACCCGACCTACATAACAGATTTATCAAGCTCCCCATAAGTGTCCCTCAGTCACCTCTGATCTTCACACTAAAGCAAAGTATAGAAAAAATAGAAAAGAGGTTGCTATCAGGTTTGTTTATACAGAATCTACAGTTATAAAAATAATAGTATAAAAAAGTCTCACTCAAACTAAGCATGAGTAAATTGTAAGATAAGGAACTTTCTTTAATTCTATACTGAAAATATGTTGGTGTTAAAGTTTCAAAATAAGTTTCTATATAGAAGTAAAAAGTTGTGGTATGATTGCCAATGCGACAAATATGCACCAGAAATGAAAGCATGAAGATCGAAAAAATTTAAGGTCACTGTACAGCCTTCAACAATGAGTGGAACCCATACCATAAAGTAAGCTACAAAAGGCTATGGTATGACAAAAAAAACCTGATTAATGCTAAAAAATAAATATGACAGACAGCAACTAACGACAGCCACTGAATTACATGCTAATGACTAGGGAGAGGCACATGAAGAATTTCTTTCTAGTTAATTTGAAGTTATCTCTGCCATAGTATATTTTATTTGAATTTATCACAAAGAGGTTCAATATTACATTCCAAGTTCATAAATAAAGTGATGTGTTGAAGATGATCTGCATTATAGTTGAAAAAATCATATAGTATCTTGGGGTCAAATTTCAACAGTAATACATAACATATATCTTCAACACGATAAATGGTTAGATGGCTGAAACTTGTTGGATATGATAAAGCAGGAGATGTGGAAAAAACAGCATAGAAACTTGAACATTTTAGAATAAAGAACTAAAAGTTGTGGTAAATAGGAATAAGAATTAAAAAAAAAAAACAAGTTTGGAAATATATGTATACTTGCATTATTCCTTTGCAAGGACTGGCAAAAATTTCTATCCAACCAGCAGTTTATATAGATTATAACAATACATGTTTGTATATTTTATGAATCAAATTTGACCCATTTCAATATATGCCTCATTGACATGATTGATATTCTAGATGCCAGTAAGAACTTAGTTTTACCTCATCACTACATGGACTGCATTAAAGATCTCAAGATCAAAGACTTCATTAGATCTGTACTTAGCATCTTTGATGTGGATCGACATATGATGATTGTTGTTAATTGTTGGGGGCTGCAGGTTACAGCATTACAACCTAGTGACGCCATCTGTGATGTGCTGGTACTGACAGAGAATCAGGGATGCCACCTGGTGACAATTTCACAAACTAGTAGTGAGAAAATTTGGGAACATTGTCGTTATGTAGCAGCATTCATTAAAGAGAAGCTTGTATGCCATGGAGGATGCATAGAAAAGTTTGGTCTGGTTTGTCATGTTGCAAATATGGATGGATATAATGATGAAATAGAGAACAGTTTGTGGGAAAATTTTTATCCATCTCATTTTTACGTCACACCAAGTAAATTTGACAGTTTAGTTCAATCTCTCATTATAACAATGGCGGCATATGAACCGATTGATTTTTCTACCTTAAACTCAACTAAGTCAATGAGAGAAGTTCTGGCTACAGACAAATACTTTTTCTTGTTGACTTGTGACCAGTTTGATTTGATATGTAAACAACAGTTTACTAAGGAATTATGGGTACATGGACCCCCAGGCTCAGGGAAGACTGTGGCTGCTGTACAGTTTATAGCAGAGCTCAGAAGAAGGGGATGTCAGAAAGATGAAGTATTGTACCTTGCTGAAAATGAACTTTTGTGTTCCTACGTTAGGTAAAGATGGAAAATCTGTTGGTTCAGAAAATGTTGATTTATTTACAAGTGAAATACAAGTAAAATAGGTTTTAAATATAAAAAATAAGGAGATGTGACAACTATCCACCAGAGTTATAGACAACTATGTTATTAGTCCCCTACCGACGAAGTTGAAGGAGACTTTAGGTTTGCACTCTGTCCGTCTGTCTGTGTGCCCATCTGTCAGTCCGGCAAATCAGTTTTCCACACTTTTTTTCTTCATGCTTGAAGATATTGATTTGATATTTAGTGTATTGTTTTATCATGACAAGTTACAGATCAAGTTCGAATTTTGTTCCGGTCTGACGATTTTATGCAGTTATGGTCCTTGAACTTAGAAAATTCACTCAAACAATCAGTTTTCCGTATTTTTTTTTGTCATGATTGAAGATATTGATTTGATGATTGGTATATAGTTTTATTATGACAAGTTACAGATCAAGATCGAATTTTGTTCCGGTCTAATGATTTTGTGCAGAGTTATGGTCCTTGGACTTAGAAAATTCATTCAAATAATCAGTTTTCCTCACTTTTTTTCGTCATGCTTGAAAATATTGATTTGATAATTGGTATATAGTTTTATCATGACAAGTTACAGATCAAGTCCGAATTTTGTTCCCGTCTGATGATTTTGTGCAGAGTTATGGTCCTTGAACTTAGAAAAATCACTCAAATAATCAGTTTTCCGTACTTTTTTTTGTCATGCTTGAAGATATTGATTTGATGATTGGTATATAGTTTTATCATGACAAGTTACAGATAAGTTCGAATTTTGTTCCGGTCTAATGATTTTGTGCAGAGTTAAGGTCCTTGGACTTAGAAAATTCACTCAAATAATCATTTTTCCACATTTTTTTTCTTCATGCTTGAAGGTATTGACTTGATATTTGTTATAAAGTTTACACCATGACAAGTTATAGATCAAGTTAGCATTTTGTTCCAGTTCAATGAATTTTTGACCGGTAGGGGACTATGTATTGCCAGTCAATACTCACAGAATGCTTGTTTCATAGTAAGATGACTACATCTATATAATACAAGGGATAATATTCACCAATATTCATGCAAAAACCCATTTATTGTATAGCAAAGCTTAAAAAAACTATTTAAAACATATTTCTGTCACGGATGTCATAACTAATTTGAAGTTTTATTTGCACTTGTGCAATATTATATAGTTGCATATATATATACTACATTGTAAATTTTGATTATGTTCTGTATGAAATCATTCTTTATTATGTTTCATTCTTAATTGTTAATCATCATATCTTTAGATGAGTATAAAAATGTTCAAAAATCATAAGAAAAAAGTATGTCACTGTGACTCAGTATATTGTATCTCAGTAAATACTAACCACACAATTCACATAGTTAACTTCTTACTTTGATCTTGTTTTTTTTTTTAAATACTTTGCTTATACAGTTAAATATATATCATGATTTTTATTTCAGGTCCTTCAATTTCTGCCTAGTAACAACAAGAAGAAAAATACTGGAACTTTACTTTGATTTAAAGAAATTTGATGAAACATATCATAATGTCAAAAACGTGATCGTGGATGAGGCTCAGAATTTCAAGGATCGAGACGGTGATTGGTATGGTTTGGCATCTCATCTGGTTTCTAGACATGAAACTAATCACGGAATGGAAACCTGTTGTGGGTATTTCTGGGTTTTCATGGACTATTCCCAGAAAGTTCACAAGTTTAAAGCAGGGCTTCCATCTGTGATTGGCAAAAATAACTACATGCTGAGTGAAGTGGCACGAAATTCTAAAGAAATATTTGACTTTGCCAAACAGTTTTTGGATACAGATGAAACATCTTACGATCAAGAGGAAACTGCAGCTTTGAAAAAAGTTGACAGCCAGCCTCACTTAGCTCATGAATATTCATCAGGATGTGAAGTAGAAATTATTAAATGTAAACAAGAAAATATTGAGAAAGCGATATCTAATGTGTTGAATCAGTTGGTGGAGAATGGTACAGAGATTGGTGATGTCGCAATATTAGTTGGGAAAAGTAAAGACAAACAAGAAATAGAACATGCTGTGCAAGATATTCAAAAAGATGCTCAAATGAAGGAGGGTGTTTTAGTTGACACAGTTCATCGGTTTAGTGGTCTTGATAAACTTGCTGTTATAGGAGTTAATCCCCATGTTAATGAGGAACATGCTAGTTTACAGAAGTTTTTACTCAGTCTAGCTACAAGAGCTAAGGATAATTTAGTTATCATAACCACCTCAGATGATCTTAAATTATCTGAAACTTTAAAATCAAAACCTTCACTTTAACATATCTGTTGTCACAAGGAATTCAACAAATAGCTCTATTTTGCTCATATATAGTGTAGAAAGGATTTAATTCATTTTAACTGCAGGGCAAAAAAATGAAATGCATCCCTTTTTAAAAATGATATTGAAAATTAACTAAAAAAATACCAAGGGAACATTCAAAGCTCATCAATCGAAGAAAAACTTACAACATCATGGCAAAAATAATGAAAAGCTGAACAAGTCCACAAAACACTGCATAGAAAATGAAGACTGGGCAACCAGACCACATCAAAAACCATTAGCTAAGTTAATCAAATGTTCATGCAAAAATCTTTAGTATAATTTTCGTTTGGCCATGGTGCAGCTTGTCCTTTGGCTTAAGATTATTACTTTCTGTTTTTGGAATCTTTCTACATTCATAAGAGGTTGATTTTCAAACCAGTGCCCTTGACTACATTCAGACCAACCAGGGTTGTTGTCCACCATTTTTCCTGTGTTAATTTGACTGATAAATTGTTTTGAAACATTACAAATTTTCTTTTTGATATTATTTCATCACTGTAAAAAATATATATGCTTTTATTGTAAAGCTTGAAGGATGTATTGAATCCAATTGTTTGCTCCGAAAATTTTTCAACTAGGAAAGGAACATTTATATTTACTTTTCTATTTTTTACTAATGTCTAATGAATTTTTTACACAGACAAGTATGTTCTGCAGCTTCTTAAGAATTTGTTGATTCATGATCAATCTGTTACTGTTTGCCATGAAATATTAAGTTTGTCTATAGCCTGTAGTAAGGCTTTTTAATGTGTTTTACTAGTAACACAGATGACATAACTGTTCTTCATTTAAGTGTTAAGAGTATTATTATTTTTACCTATATACATTGTGTATACACTTGTTATTTTTTACACCAGTGTGTGTGTTTGTTATTAAAATATCAACAACAGGACCTCATGAGTTAGTGTCATCAGCTGATGTCTGTTGTTTATTTGTGGTGAACAATTTTTAAAAACCACTTACTCAATTTTGAATAAAGCTTAACTGTCAAAGATTCATAGGGAATATTATCAAAAGTCTGTTCAATGTTGCTAAAAATAGAAGGAAATTTGACTAACAAAAACCCATCAAGCAAAAAAAAAATGTTTTTAAATGTTACAAAGGACCAGCTAATCTGTTGGGAAATAGTTTGTTTCAAAAGCTAAACTATATTTTGACATAAGACCTTATGTGAATATACATGTTAAAATGTACACTCAAAATTTTCTTGGAAACCCTAAGACAAAACTTTGCATCAATCATCTGGAAAGCATTTTCTTTAACAATAATTCCAATTTTCATGTGATTGTTACCAGGAGAGGAATACAGGTACCAAAGAGTCACTTGTGGGAAAGAGTTCCTCTTATATATTTATATTGAATTTGTTAAATTTGATTGTCAGCTGATGGCAGTGACAACTGACTTGCACTAAGGAAAAGAAACTTGGCATTTTAATACATTGTAGTTCATGTAGTTAGTGATAAATTCAATTCTTTTTAAGTGCTCAACCATATCTTTTTATACATAGTATTTTTTATATCTTGTTAAGTTTTATAAATAAATTGGACTTTTCCTTGGCATTTTGTCTCCTTTTATCATAACATATTTTTTATATACAGAGATACCCTTAATGATAACAAAATGTTTTATGCAATAAAATTTATTAAAACTATGTAAAATAAATGTTTTTGTGCTGTGTGAAGGCCATTTCCCATTGCTTGAGGTATATGCTCTTATATTTTTACAGTTTTGGATATTTGTTTTTGGGATACCATAAAAATATTCAGGTGTCCTATTTTCTCTCATTCAGACAGATTGTTTAAAGAAATTGCAATTAGTTTGCATCCGAATTATTTGCCCTGTTCATATGTAATTTTCTACCTAATAATATTAAGTGCCAATTTTGCTGCACCAAATGCACATTTAAACATTTAAGGTATCTTCAGTGATGCTTGCAGACAAATATATAAAATACTTAGTGTTTGGTCGTAAAATTTCCTGATTAAAGAATATTAGGTCCTTTATTCTGCATGCTTGGTATTTGGTGTTTAGTCTAATCCTTATCCTGAGTATAGAATATTAGGTCCTTCATTCTGCATGCCTGGTATTTGGAATTTAGTCTTACACTTATCCTTAACTAAAAATAACAATTTATTTATTTTATGTGTCTGAAACTCTTTTCTAGGTGTTCCTTCATCAGGAATGCTCAAACCCAAGTATTTGTAAGCCAAGAATGTATAAGACCTAAACACATGCAGAGCTATATCACCTAAAGGAACCAAAAAACAATGTTTAGACTTTCACTTGGCCTTAAAAGAAAGTCATTTTCTCCATTCTGCATGTTTGGTATTTGGTATTTAGTCTTAAACTTGTCCTTAGTACAATATATTAGATTCTTCATTCTTCATGCTTGGTATTTGGTTTTTGTCTCGACTGCGATGAATGTCACAGTATGTGAGACATAGGGATTACCATCCGGTGGCAGTGTAAACTATTTGTATAAAGCTTTATATTTCAGAAGGTAGAAGACCTGGATTCTTCATACCTTGTATGCAGATGCCTTATGTTAAGAAGTTTCCGTCTGTGATAAGTCTATTGTCCTTGACCTAATTTTCATTGTTCAGCGACTGCTTGAAAAAAAATTATAGTTTTTTTGTCATGTGAGTTTCTCACTTATTGTGAGTAAAAGGATACCTATATTTGGTATATGGATTCCTTGCAACGTCTACTTGTCCATCAGACATAGTTCACCTAACCTTGACCTCATAATATTGATTAGTGATTAAGGTTAAATTATGTGATTAGGTCCGTTTCTCAGATACTATAAGCAGTAGGTCAACTATATGTGGTGTATGGAATGATTATTGTAAGGGGTACATGTCAGTGTGGCAGGTTTCATCTGACCATTGACCTCATTTTCATCGTACATTGGTCAGTGTTAACTTTTTATGTTTTGGAATGTGTCAATTACTATAAGCAATAGGTCAACTATATTTGGTGTATGGAATAATTGTAAGGTGAACATGTCTGTCTGACAGGATTTATCTGACCTTGACTTCATTGTCATGGATATTTAAAAATGTGAAGTTTATGTGATACTTGTAGTAAAATCTTTATCTTTAAGACTTTCAAGATAAAATTAATGGTCAATAAAACAGGTAAGACATTTCAGCGTGTTAGTCTTATACTTGTCCTGAGTATAGAAAATATAAAATTCTTCATTCTGCATGCTTGGTATTTGGTTTTTAGTCTTACACTTGTCCTGAGTACAGAATGTTAGATTCTTCTTTCTGAATGCTTTGTGTCTGGTTTTTATTCTTACACTTGTCATGAGTACAGAATATTAGGTTCTTCATTCTGCATGCTTGGTTATTCAGTCTAACACTTGTTCTGTGTTCAGAATATTAGGTTCTCTATTCTGCATGCTTGGTATTTGGTTTTTAGTCTTACACTTATCCTGAGTACAGAATATAAGGTTCTTCTTTCTGCATGCTTGGTATTTGATATTTAGTCTTACACTTGTCCTGAGTACAGAATGTAAAGTCCTTCAATCTGCATACTTGGTATTTGTTTTTGATTCAGCCATGCTGGATCTCTGTGATCACACCGGATTTGGAGCCGGCACAGAATTCTAAGTTCAAGGCATATCATGAAACTAATTATGTGTTTTTGATTCAGCCATGCTGGATCTATGCGATCACTCTGGTTTTGGAGATGGTGCAGAATACTAAGTTGAAGACATATCATGAAACTAATTATGTGTTTTTATGACTTGCAGAAACTTTCTACACCTTTTTAATCATCAACTGCAAACTTTTGACATGTTATTTGCCCTTAAATTAAGAAAAGATTGGTCGAATAGTGACTTTGTTTTAGATTTACACTTGCATATAGTTCCTTTCTAAATCAAAATTTATGATGATTTACTATTTATCAATTAATTTGAAAAAGTATTTGTACATCAATTGAATCAGTTGATAAGAATTTTGAAAGTATTATATTAGTATCTTGTGTTTGTGTAAATTATTGTTCAATGAAATGTAGGTCTACATGTGTATTAATATATTTAAGTTGATTCCCACACTTTTTTGAAATGGTATTACTCCAATTCTTTCCATAGGCAAGGAAGAGTCAGAATGAGTAGTAACTCATGATTTTCAAATAAGTATTAATTAGAAACAACCCCAGGCTTAATTCAAAACAGTTAAAATATCTCATGACCTGTTACATAATTAAATAGACACAATTAATTACACACCTAAATGAATACACACATTCTTGACCTCAATAGTAAACCTACGAATGTATTGGTTTTTTTTACCTACACAACATCGAAATATTCTGTTAATTTTGCTAGGTAGCTGAATGATTAATCTGATGTGGTTTTTTTTCAAAGAAAATACTTAAAATGAAAATAATATGTATAAAAAATGCAAGCAAATTTTATTTTACTTGTAAAATCAGTGCAATTATCATCTGACATAAGTCAATAAATCAAGTTCTAATTAATTAGTTACAATTATCAGAAATTTGGTTGAAATATTAAACAAAATTGCATAACTCTTACCTGAGCATTTTCTGCAATAAAATTTATGTGTTTGTTTTACATTTATATCCCATTATATTGCTATTTAACAGTAATTGGAAATATATCAGCATTAGGTATTTGTACATTCAGATTTGAATACAGGAAATGTATTTTTTCTTAATGAAGAATGAACACCAATTTAGATAAAAATTAGTTATTATTCTTTTTAACTTTTGTTGTTGAGAAAGTGCATTTATAAGGCCTCTTTCTGGAAATTATTAAACCTGTCATTATTAAAGGCATATAAAAAATATGTTACTTGTTTGACGATTTTCCTTTCCATTCTTGTCAAAAATCAAATCTGACAGAGTCTAAAATTGAAAGATCAGTATATATATCTATAATTGCATCAATATTGCGAAATTCCCTACATTTGGACAATAACATAGAAATTTTACAGTAAGATTTGAAATGAAAAGAGAAAAAAATTAAGAAAAAAGTATGGTCAGAAAGCATATGAGACTAGCTATGAATATGGCTGGATCACAACATCAACGATGCTTTGATTATGACTTGCAGAGACTTTATACACCTTATTAATCATCTATTGTCAACTTTTGACATGTTATTTACTCTTAAATTAAGAAAAGATTGGTCAAACAGCTACTTTATTTTAGATATACACTTGCATATAGTTCCTTTGTAAATCAAAAATTATAATAAATTACTATTTATAAATTAATGTGAAAAAGTAATATATCAAATTTAAGCACTTGATGAGAATTATGAAAGTATTTTATCATTATCTTATGCTTGTGTAAGTAATTGAGTCAAATTTGCTACAAGGTGTGTAATTGATATCAAAGTTGATTCCCATACTTTTTTTGAAATGCTATTGTTCCAATTCTTTTCTTAGGCAAATAAGAGTACTGATACAATATACTTTATATAGTATGATAGACACTGTCATTATTTACAAATAATTTCACTTAAATATGGGAGTATAAATTGGAATCACCTCCACTTTAAGGCTAATCTTAATTGACCACAGTTAATATCTCTTGTGTTCCATAATTGAATAGACACAATAACATTGACCTCAATGGTAGACCTCTTATCACTTTTGGTCTACACTACATAAAATTATTCTGTAAATGAGATGAATGATTATGGATAAAAATAAAAATATGCGTTTTTTTGCAAAGAAAAGACAAAAACAAAATAGGTATGAAGAAATGCAAGCAGGGTCTGTTTTACTTGAAAAATCAGTGTTATAATCATCTGATATTAGTCAATGAATTATGTTAATTTAAGTTTCAATTATCATTTGTCCAGTGTACAGAATGTAAGATTCTCCATTCCACATTCTTGGTATCTGGTTTTTAGACTGAGACTTGTCCTGAGTACAGAATATTAGGTTCTCCATTCCACATTCTTGGTATGTGGTTTTTAGACTGAGACTTGTCCTGAGTACAGAATATTAGGTTCTCCATTCCACATTCTTGGTATGTGGTTTTTAGACTGAGACTTGTCCTGAGTACAGAATATTAGGTTCTCCATTCCACATTCTTGGTATCTGGTTTTTAGACTGAGACTTGTCCTGAGTACAGAATATTAGGTTCTCCATTCCACATTCTTGGTATGTGGTTTTTAGACTGAGACTTGTCCTGAGTACAGAATATTAGGTTCTCCATTCCACATTCTTGGTATGTGGTTTTTAGACTGAGACTTGTCCTGAGTACAGAATATTAGGTTCTCCATTCCACATTTTTGGTATCTGGTTTTTAGACTGAGACTTGTCCTGAGTACAGAATATTAGGTTCTCCATTCCACATTCTTGGTATGTGGTTTTTAGACTGAGACTTGTCCTGAGTACAGAATATTAGGTTCTCCATTCCACATTCTTGGTATCTGGTTTTTAGACTGAGACTTGTTCTGAGTACAGAATATTAGGTTCTCCATTCCACATTCTTGGTATGTGGTTTTTAGACTGAGACTTGTCCTGAGTACAGAATATTAGGTTCTCCATTCCACATTCTTGGTATCTGGTTTTTAGACTGAGACTTGTTCTGAGTACAGAATATTAGGTTCTCCATTCTATATGCTTGGTATTTGGTTTTTAATCTTACACTTGTCCTGGGAACATAATATAAGGTTCTTCTTTCTGCATACTTGGTATTTGATATTTATTCTGACACTTGTTCTGAGTACAGACTGTAAAGTCCTTCATTCTGCATGCTTGGTATTTGGTTTTTACTCTTACACTTGTCCTGTGTACAGATTTTAAGATACTTCACTATTCATGCTTTCTATTTTGTATTTAGTCTAACACTTGTACTGAGTATATAATTCTACTTGCTTAGTATTTGGTTTTAAGCCTTAAACTTGTTCCGAGTACAAAATGTTAGGTCCTTCGTTCTTCATTCTTAGTATTTGGTATGTAGTCCTACACTTGTTCTGAGAAAAGAATGTTAGGTATTTCATTCTGTATGCTTGGTATTCGATATATAGTCTTACATTTGTTCTTAAATGAGATATGTATTGTTTTTGGAAAATGACGCTGTCAAAGCGTCAATTTTACTATACCATTGACCAGATTTAATTTTATCGCTTCCGGTCGCTTCCAAGCCACCTTCCGAACTCGGTTCCTTATTTTACATAACTATGTCCTGTACAGAAATTCATTCTTAACCTGTCCATATGTTTATTGTTATCAGAGACATATAATACAAGAGATTCGCAACTCTAGTGGAGTCTATACAACAGCCAATGAAATGACTTGGCCCCCGGAAAGCCGATTATACCGATGGATTTTTGGGTAAAATCCGCCATTGTTGTGAAAAAGGTCCTACGCCTAACGATTTTTATAATGGATAATGCCGATACTTTTCACAGCTAAAGCATGCAAGTATATTTAAAAATTACAAAAAACGAATTCTAATAATTTATATTGATAAAATGTGTTCTAATGATGAGATTAATCAAATACAAACAAAGTTAAAACTCGGCCCATTTTACTTCACCTATTGCCGTAGAAACCATTTGATCTCCCAATTTTTTTCTTTAAACTTGGAAATATGCTGATAAATATATAATTTTATGGGGCAATAATACTCCTAAATGTTGTTTCGTGAAAATAAGACTATTTTCGTAAAATTTGATCCTAAAGTGTTTTTTTTTTTTTCAAAATTATCAACATTTATACACAAAGCCAGCTATGCTAATTATTTCAATCTGTTTCGTCAAAACTAGAAATTTACAAATAAATATGTCATATTATGGGGATATATATTACTCCCAATTTCTTTTTTTTTTATTAAACTGGCTAAATATTGAAATTGTTCATGGACAAATTTCCTTAAATCAGTTCTTCATTTTTGTGCACTATGAAATTTATAGCCTGCATTTTGTTTGGCAATTTATTCATTTTTCATTCTGTTTATGGCAAAGTTGTTTATTTTCTCCTATTCTGAAGTCATTGTTTTTTTCTTCCTTTTAGGGTGGCGTGCCAAAGATGAACGAATGCAGTAAATTTACAAAAGGAGTAAAATTTTCCTAGTAAAGGAAACCTTCTGCTGGTCGTAATATTATGAATGAGCTTCATGCATCTGTTGTCGTTTCAGACTACGCTTCTCATTCAATCATGAACTTATTCATTTTTAAATTAAAATCGTATTTAAGGACATTTCAATGGTGACTGCAAAAGATATATATATATATATATTTGATAATAAAAAAATGTATTTACACCAAGGATTTGTATATGTATACACACTTACTTTTAAACTGCCATCTCTTTACCCCAGAATAAAAAAGACAAAAACCACTACAAATGATTTAAAGACAAAAACCACTACAAATGATTGTCTCGTGGAAAAAAGGTTATAAAAAACTTTTTAAATAGTGTCTTCCATGTTGCTTTGATGTATGACCTCGGCTCCCACTTCAATGTTGTGTTTTTTTATAGATTTTTTGTTGCTTCGAGGACACACATATCCATCTATGTATGCAGTATTGTCAATTGCTTTTGTTGGTGGGTCTCTCGCTTATGTCTTCGTCACTTTCACTATCAACAAAGAGTTCGTTATCAGTTTATTCAACTAGGAGAGTATCTAAGTAGTAAGATTGTCATCCCACGAAATAAAATCGGAATTTTCCATATTGCGTGCACATGAATGAAGCTTTATTCAAATGAGAAATTAAATGTAATTTTCTTAAATATTAATTCTCAATACACACTTCGAACATGAAGAAACCATAAATTTACCGACAATCAATTAAAAAACAACTCAATGCAAGCCTATGAAGAAACTGTCAAACAACTCATAGAAATCAAACATTTACCGGCAATCCCACAGAAAAAACTCAATGCAAGCCCAATTAATGATGAATATAAAAATAAATAAAATTTTAATAATTTATAAATATCAAGAATAGAAAACAAAGCTTTTCATGATTAACAATTAATTAACAAATAAATTAACTTTTTTTCCACATTAATTAATTTTACATTTTGTGAATTGTATTTTTGGAAATCGTGTGTGGACACCTGTGGTGTAACAACTTCTTGTTTACAGGATGTCAATTAAAACTCATTATTTATAACATGTTCGTGATTTACCTGGTCATCGAATAATTCAAACCTAATATACATGTCACACTGTGAAATTATGTCTCCGAGACAGGTGTATATTCAATGGAAACCTATTATGAAACTATCAAATAAAATGAACTCTGACACAATTTATCAAGTGTTAATTATTTACTATCAGTTTTTTTTTAAATACAATATCAAATTATGTCTCTTTTTCTATAATACAAATCTTAAATCAAAATTACATTAAAATAAATAATTATATATGAACTCAAATTATTTAATTAATTATGATAAATTTAACACTGAAACAGTTTATGTTATGCTTAAACATTCGTCCTTACTTCGAGTACTTTTAATACTTTTATTCATGACTTTATTACCTAAGGAGATCTCGCGAGGTTTAACTAGTGGCCGCGTGTTTTTACGGGATTTCGCTGAGTTGCGAATCTCTTGTATTATATGTCTCTGTTGTTATTAAATGGAATTATATGGAATAGATCAAATATCGCAGGGGCCAGTTGTATTAAAGAATACAATGGCGATAATTGCAGAAGTTTTTCTGTCAAAAAGACTTTATTTCTTTCTGGATTTCTTCACTTTAAAAAGAATTATAAGATGCAGATACTTTATGAAAGGAGTAGGCAGTGCTCAATGAATCATACCAAAAGTATTTAAGGAAAGTTGTACCCTTTCTCTGACAACGTGGTCTCGTCCATTTTTGAAACATTACGATTATTTCATTCCTTTTTCGAGTTAACAACTAAACTATTGAACCTGTATTGTTTTGAGAAAAGCATTCCCGTTGTCCAGGTGTTCATTACAAGCCCGTATTTTACGATTACTTTTTCAAAATCGGATACGAAAATTTCTAAAAAATAAATAAAAAGTACTGAGATTTGCCATCCACTTTTCAATAAATATTCATTGGATATTAATTTAAAATCAATGTTAACTGTGGATGACTTGGATAAGTAATGGCATTTAATGATTCATAGAGATACAGCAAAATGTGTAAACAGGAAGTTGTGAAGGGAGACAATTTCAAAAGTGCTGAAACAAGTATTGTCAAATCTTGTAAAATATTTCTGATAGCAATAATTCACATATTCATAAAATAACCAAACACAACTTTTAAAGGTGGTTGTTATGTTTCAATTGGCAAACATTTATTAATTGATAATCCACCTTTAATGATAAAAAAAGACTTCTTAAAAAAAAAGATTTCTATTATATTTATCTTGGAATATGATCAAATATGTTAGCCTATTTTAAACATGCCTTTAATAACATTTCAGTACTTATGGAAAGAGTTATTCCATTTCTTCCTTTGATATTTAAGGATATGCCAATTTTAATTGCAAAATTGTAATTTGATAAATGTAAATAAAAATTAATGAAGAAATTCCAATTTTGTCATTGTAAACCTTCTTAAATATGTGTATAAATAAATAATGAAGCTGTAAAGGATATACAACTAGTTTATAAGTCAAACAACTGAAAGTGAGAAAAAAAGATATACCTTCTGTGCTACATTTGGGAACGGGTGGTAATAAAATCAAATTATTTAAGTTATCTACGCATTTTAAATTTTTAAAGTTTAATTAATAATTGAAATGTCACTTATTTGCATTTCAGTTAATGCACATGGCACATGTATAAAAAATCCAGGTCTTTGTCTATTCAATAAAATAAAACTAACATGGTAGTTATAAATAAATGTAACATCAAGTCACAAACATGAAACTTAAGGTGAATCAATCTTAAATCGGGCGCTAATACCACAGCGCTATAAAAAAAAATCCTGGGAAGAACACTGGATTGTATTGCTTTCAGAGTTATATAATACACCTTGCCCAAGAAAAAGGTCTAGCTAGTTCCTTACAAAAAATGAGGCTATAATGATGTAAAGTGACTTATAACTGCCAACAGCCAAATTATTTAGACTCTGGTGGATAGCTAGCTAGTTATCAGACTGTTATCTCATTGGCAATCATGTAACCACATCTCCTTATTTTAGTACGGGTTAATTATTTGAAATAAATGACCCACAAACATTAAATCATTTGAAAAAAAGATAATTCTGCAATGATTTATGTTGTCATTTAAAGATTTCAGTTTATATATATATAAATATCAACAATGAAATTTGGTTGTATAAATGGTGTCACTATATTTGTAATTGTCAAACTAGTATAACAATACTATTGTCTAAATCTACAGAATTTGATCATCCTTTAAGTAACAGAAATAAAAATGTCACTAAGTCACTTGTAACTTATCTCTTAAATAAGGACTATGTGGGGTATAAGAGCTTGCTTACTGCAGGCTCTTCATCATCATTTTGTTAAATAATTCTACAAAGAAGGGGATAGTCTGTTAATGTATCCTTGACTAAGAATAATGAAATTGCAAGAAACAAATTCACATATTACTTTGAATATTGTAGATCGTTCACGTAGTCTTGAGCTATTTCTTTATACAAAAGAAACAACCAGTATATAAATATAGTCATGTTACACCACTGTCCCAGGTAAGGGAATGGTTGGGATCCCGCTTACATGTTTAACCCCGCCACATTCTGTATGTATGTGTCTGTCCCAAGTCAGGAGCCTGTAATTCAGTGGTTGTCGTTTGTTGATGTGTTACATATTTGTTTTTTGTTCATTTTTTTGAACGTAAATTAGGCCGTTAGTTTTCTCGTTTGAATTGTTTAACATTTGTCATTTCGGGGCCTTTTATAGCTGACTATGCGGTATGGGCTTTGCTCATTGTTGTAGGCCTTACGGTGACCTTTAGTTGTTAATTTCTGTGTCATTTGGTCTCTTGTGGAGAGTTGTCTCATTGGCAATCATACCACATCTTCTTTTTTACATTCACTTCAAACATATATATATATATATATATCTTGACAAACAAATAAACAAGCCATGGACATTGAAAACAATTCATTTCTATTCTATTGTCAGTCAGCATACCTACCATGAACTGAAAAGTCTCTAAAGATTCAGTAGGTAAATCATGTGAAAATCAAGACTTGCATCAAAAATATCCCAATATAAGAGACAATGGCGTTATTTTTCCTCAGAGCTTGCAGCTCTTTGATTGATTTTAGCGTGCTTAGCGCTTTTTTTTGGATTTATCTTCATCAGGAAAACTCAAACCCAAGTATTAGAAAGCCAAGAAGAATTGAACCTAAACACGTGAAGAGCTATAAATAGCCCTAAAAATATTTAGTCTTGAACTTGGCCTTACGTAAAGAATGTAATTTTCTCCATTCTGCATTCTTGATATTTGAATCTGAAGTCTTTTGCTTTTCTTTCCAGGCGAGGCAAGTGAATCTGTTAGTTGAAATCTGGCAAATCTCTTGACAGTGACTTCACTTCAATGACATAATCGTGTATCCACACCTTATATTAACATTTATTTCAAGGCAAAGTATAATATTTCATTTGGCAGTAATTCAGATTATTTTGAAATTTTGTATTTATTTAGAACTCTTTTAAACTGCATATGAATCTATACTACTAAAATAACGAGGTCCAATTTGTTAATAAAATTGAGAATAGAAATGGGGAATGTGTCAAAGAGACAACAACCCGACCAAAGAGCAGAAAGCAGCCGAAGGCCACCAATGGGTCTTCAACACAGCGACAAAATCCCGCACCCGGAGGCGTGCTTTAGCTGGTCCCTAAACAAAAACGTGGCATGACGTAAAAACGACGAATCAAAGAATTCGACTTTCTATATAACTTATATAGGATGATGGTGTTGATTAAAAATTACACCAATCAACAAGTTCAGGGTCGAATTCGATACCGATGCCAATAGTATATGTCCCATGTAGTTTCCACGCTAAAAATAAGACGTAGGTACTTTAATTCAGTCACGGACCTGCCATGTCACGGGTGTGTTCTAGTATATAAAAAAAAATCATGAAACATTTTAATATACTTCCAATTAAATTAAAAAGTTATGAAATTAAGTTATTGAATCAAATATAAAGAATGTGCGTAAAAAGCTACAAGAAAAGGCAGTTTTGACACTTTAAATTTCTATTTCTCGACATTCAGTTAGTTTATAAGATATCTTATTTGCATTTTAAGATACCTGGAAAATGAAATACATATTAAAACGACTTGCGATATATACTTAATAAAAAGACGATCTTTATAATCATTGATTATTTATATAGTTTTGAACGTCGTCATAGGTGGTATTTTGTTATATTATCATTGTCATGTGTATATAGGGAATTGGATATTGATGACAGGTTTTAGACTCTTAAGAGCTTGACATATATATGTTAGCGGCAAAGTGAAATTAGGGATAAAGCTTAAATCCTAGGCAATAAGCTAACGCCTAGGCAGTAAGTCTATTGCCTAAATAAAGTAAGGCATTACTCTTAAATCCTAGGATTTAAACTTAAATACTAGGATTTAAACTTAAATCTTGAAAATTATGTCCCGGCATTAATGTTAATACCTTAAATGTAAATGAGAGTAAATATAAAGAAATTTATTCAAAGTTAAGATACATTTGGCACATAATAAAATAAGAAGAAATATTGATATCAAAACTCATTGAATAAACCTCTTAAAATATATGTAAACGTGTTGGATAGTTGTCTCATTGGCAATCATATCACATCTCCTTATTTTAATATTGATAGAAAATTATATTGAAATTTATTTGTTTTCACTTGGTGCGGAGCTATGGCACAGACGATTGCATAGTTTTAAGTTTCTAGCATTTGCATCTGGTGATCGTTCAATACATTTGTGTAGAGCAAAAATTCTATTGTATATGGACGAATTCGATCCCAATTTACCACTTTTTTAATTCGTTGTCCCTCATCCATGCAGTAAGCATGTCATGAATATTTCCATTCGACCACTCAAACTACCATGTGATTTGGGATGTATTGGCTTCCCGTGAGCAATAACTAGTTCTGGCCACAGGGGCATTAATTCGGATATAATTAAATCTGTAAATTCACGACTTTTTCACTTTGCTGTTTATTCGGCACACCAAATATTTTGAAAACATCAAGTAAATTAGAAGCAACCTTTGAAGCACTTTTTGACGTAAGAGCTCTAATTATATAAAATTTTGTCATGTGATCTTGGTACACCATAAGACAATATAGTTTCCATCTGACTTTGATTGAAAATCCATTAAATCAAACTGTCCTCTTCTGTATAACTCTTTGGATAAAATGGGTTTTACTGCTACCCCCTTCCCTATGCGCTTTTTAACATGCTACAATTTTAACAAAATGGAAGAAATAGAACAATGGAATCATGGAAAATGTTTGCAAAGCCATTATTAGGTTGTTTTATTATACGGTTTACAATAATAATAGGCTGCCATGACCTATTTCTTTATGTGCTTTCCCAAAATACCATACAGTTCTCTTTTACTTTAATAACCAGTCATTCAAACCTCCAATGGTAAAACATGTCATACCATTTTAGTTGTAACAGTCTATAGCTGCCTTCTCTTCTGGTGCCAAAACTAATGATCATGTACTTTTGCCTGGGGTATAATTATGATCTTTGTTTTCTGTTTATTGTTTATTCAAAATACACTCAGACGCAGATTTCCTGCGTAACAGGAGCGACAAATACACATAAATTTACAAATAACATAGAAGCGAAATGAGTAGAATACATAAAATAAAACAATATAAATATTTTTTTTTTTTTTTTACAAAACTAAATGTATACTACATCTATTGACCAGATCGCAAAAAGTACGTGCAATCTGTAAAGTTTAAATAACCACGTGATCACATGAACACAATAAAATGATAATGGATAGTAACAAAAAGTGTAACATATATAAATATTCATATGTGATGATTTACAGAGAAAGCAGTAGTTTTTCAACCTTTTGAATGAAAATAGAAAGGTTAGTTAATACATTTAAGTTGCAATATTTCAACATTCCATAAAGTTTGTTGATATTTGGGTTGATTCTGTAGTAATTAGGAATATATGCATTTCTTACTTCAATAACATCAGCATTGTCACAAAGCGCTATGTAATGATACTCATCTCCAAGACCAGTCTTACAAAGCTTACATTTTCTTTCAATTTCTGGAATTCTATTCCATCTCCCCGTTTCGATAGGAAATTTGATATTGCAAGTGCGAAGTTTGCAAATATAGAGTCTACTAAATTTTCTAAGTCTAATTAGATAGGGTTCCATACAGAAGTCAGTCTTAAATTTTGAATAGAACTTCCCCCTCGATGAGTTATCGATATCCGAAAACCATTTTTGTATGAACTGATCATGGAGTCTTTGTTTAACGTTAATTTTTAAAAAATTCAAATTAACGTTTCCTTGTACATGCCAGATTTCACTGTTACCAGTTTCATCAAAAATAGATTTTACATAATTAATCCACTTAAAAGAATTATTTCCATTTTCAAATAAATTAAACATAAGCTTGTAGAGTTTTCCAGACAGTTTATCAACATTTGTTACAAGTTTGTACCAGAAACAAATCATTTTCATCTTTATACTAATTTCGATAGGAAATCGGCCAAGTTCACCATAGACCATGAAATTTGCGGTCGATGACCTAACCCCCAGAATTTTTTTGCAGAACTGTAAATGTATCTTCTCAATATTCATCTTATTTTCATATCCCCAAATTTCGGAGGAATAAGTCAAAATAGGGGCTTCCAAAGAATCAAATAGTTTTATCTGTAAATCTAAAGGAATACTAATATTATTAATTCTCTGGTACAGACTGTATAAAGCTTTTTGAGCTTGATCTACTAATTTGTTTCTGGCTTTACAAAAATTACCATTATAATTAAATAACAAGCCAAGATATGTATATGTATCTTGAATCTCAATTTCATCATTACATAGATTAAATTTGAATTTCTTATTACAGTTACGTTTAGAAAAAATTACAATTTTTGTCTTTGAGACATTGACCTTAACTTTCCAAGTATTACAATATTGTTCAAATATATTTAAAGTATTTTGTAAATCTTCAGCAGTATCTGCAAAGATAACTGTATCATCTGCATATAGTAAAATGAACATTTTCAAATAAATACCTATGCTATGTATACATTCTGAATCTAGGTATTCTAAACCATGGCCCAAATGTTGATTTAAAAAGTCTTCTAAATCATTCAAGTATAAGGCAAAAAGAAATGGAGATAATTTTTCTCCTTGTCTAACACCCGTTTCACATGGAAAAAATGCAGTTTTCAAATTATCAAGTTTAACACAAGACTTAATATCTGTGTACATATTCTGTATCAACGTAAACATTTTCCCTCTGATGTTATTTTTTATAAGTTTTTGGAAAAGTCCGGCCCTCCAAACGGTATCAAACGCCCGTTTAAAATCCACAAATGCACAGAACAATTTCTTTCCGGCAGATAAATATAATGTAATAATAGAATGTAAAACAAACATGTTATCTTGGACAGAGTATCCCTTGCGGAATCCACCTTGTGAGTCCGAAATGATCCCTATTTCATCAGACAATTTATTAAGTCTTGTGTTTAAAATAGATGTAAACACCTTGCCCAAATTTGAAGTCAAGCAAAGCGCTCGATAATTATCGAGATCATTTTTATCTCCTTTATTTTTAAATACAGGTTTTATAATACCAATTAACCATGCATCAGGAATAATCCCAGTATCTAATACAGTATTAAATATTTTCATATATATAGGCAATAATTTGTCAACAGTACTTTTCAAAAATTCATTTACAAATTTCCCTGATTCAAATTTATTGTCCGCAAAGATTCAAGAAATTTGTTGTCGCTTAAGTGCTAATAATCCAGATTAAGAATTGAGAAAGACTAGATGGGTATTTTAGAAAATTTATATATTCAATAAAACCGATGGAAAGATAATGTGACCAGCAAAAATTCATATCCTCTGTTGTCTATTTGTGACCAGCTCAAACTGGCTCCATTAGTGAAGAGTGAATTTTCTTTAGATAACTTTCAGATAGACTCTTCAATTCCCCCTTTTCCATTAGACACAATTACTTGTTTAAAACTTATAATTTTTGCAATACCACATAGAAATACGAGTTAAGTCCTGCTTTGAATACGAAAAATTGAAGATCTTTTAAATGAATGTATATCAATTTTTGGAATGTAATTTTTTAAATATTATTCATCAAGAATATTTCACAGAATTACAAAGTACCTGTATTTGGAATATAAAACAAAAATCCCAAGTTTAACTTATTGCCTGAAATGATGTTCAGTAATAGGTTGAATAATCTTCATCAGATTACAGGAAATAAGCTTAATGTCTGAAAATTTCAGGCAATAACTTAATGCCTAGGCGTTAGCCTATTGCCTAAGATTTAAGCTTAGTTCCTAATTTCACTCATTGCCGCTAACATATATAATTTATGAGCGCTGGACACGGTGCAGGCGGTGTTGTCTCGATATCCCAATAGCATGAGTTCGAAGCCCGGCGAAGGAAGAACAAAAAATTTGCTTTCGCAAATTTGCAGATTTAACATTGTTGTGCTGATATTTAGAGTAATTATGAATATAATGTGTTTTCAGCCGTGATCCAATGGATGGAGTTGTCACTTGTTTAGCGTTCTAATTATATAGTTTATACACTTATCTATTGTTGAAGGCCGCATGTTAACCTCTTAATATCTTGGAACATTTTCCCTTGTAATCTCTTTGAGAGTTTTTCCATGCACTCTCCTTTTCAAATTCTAGTAGTAAAAATCGTTATTGCGGCAATAAACTCTTTCAAATATAAGTGACACTGTCAGTTTTCCCGTCTTTCATTCTTTGTTTGTCTTTTTAAATTTTTGTTATGTTATTATATGTTTTGTTTTGTTTTCTTCTTTTTCTTCTTTTTGTCGGGGAGGGTTTTTTAATGCCAATGATCTCCACCCTTGGTCTTATTTTAGGACACTTGTGCTTTCAAATTTAACAATCACTATGTTTGAAACATTTGTTTGATACATGTACCTCTCCTCAATAAAACGGTCTTTTATTTTCATTTGATATTTATTCCCTTAGCTAGTTCACCAAAATCCTATTTACAGAATAATAATTGACATGTATAAGCTGAATTTAGCAAAATGTTTACATGTACAACAATTGTATGCGCTTCCGATATAAAAACAAGGAGATGTGTATTATAGACATAATTAAATTTCAGATGACACTTTATAGTTTTGGTATAAGGATGCTACAGTCAAAAGTAGAGACAAATACATTGCACGACATTATATACTCAACAACAAAAAGAAACGATACAACTACATTCATTTCTTTTTGAGTAAACATTTCTATTTCATAAGGTGATTGAAAAAAGTCAAAATTTTGACAAAACATTTTGGATTCGAACAAATCAATGTATTTGAAAATGAAGACCCCTTTTTAATTCTAAATTTTGACTTTATAAGAAAACACATTTTATTTACAAACACACAAAAAACGAAAAATGTTAACCTTTAACAACAAAAAATGTTAACCTTTAAAAAAAAAGAAATTTAATTTAATGCTTAGTTTCTGAATTGAAGTTTGTTCTTTTGACCACTTTGACAGTAACTTATTATGGCTCATACTTTTTTAAACCAAAATTTCTTTGTATACTCATGTACTAATTTCGAGGTTAATATGCCTAAAATATACAAGAGTTTTGCCATTTTGCAAAAACAAGAAATTTTGAAAATATTTTATTTTGAAGTTGAACGTTATTTATGCTGTTGAGTATGCATATACCAATACATATATTGAAATGATCAGCAATGGAGAACAAAATTACTACATGTAGGAACATAAATGTTTAAAAATGGTTTTATTTCAAGTCGTGTTATTTTATTTCCTTTCAGTAAAATGTTTATTTTTAATTTCTTAATCCTATTTTTTTTCATTTAATTATTTTGTTATTGTTAATAAAGCGGATTTATTTCATATCAAAACAGAAAAAAAAAATTCATCAACAAACAAAAGTATCGTTAATCAAGTGACCATATTTCAGACATTACCTTTAAAATCCTCATTTCGGTTAATTGCATTATACATTAATTAAAAATCTTGACAAACCATGATAAGCCGCGCTTTCATCTTTGACAAGGTTAATCAGAAGTCAAAGCTACGGTCAAAAGACAACGAGTTTTAATTCTGAAATGATCTGAGTAATGAAGTGAACACGGTTCTTTGAAATTATGATTTGTCAAAATGTCCGTTCTCCATAAATATTCGTGCTTTACCTCACAAGGTCAAATTCAATCAAGACTTTTGTGAAATAACCAGTTACAACAAAAATGCTCCCTAAACAACTATTTCGGGACGATGGCGAATGTTACCAAATGATTAGTTGTATGGAACCCTTTGGATTAGAAGCAACAAAACAAAAAGCAGACACTATGTCTTTTATGACTTCTGATGCACAGATGTCGAAAACAAAATGTCACCAGGGTGATTCCGTTAAATCACCATCTGCCGTCGACAAGCAAAACAAACCTTGCAGAGATTTAAAGACTGTCGTCAACAAACTTACACTGAATGACGACTTGATTGCTGATTGTAGCAGCACCTACTCGCTTCCGACAGTCGCAGGAAAACACCAGGATCTGAAAAGCATCTCTCCACAGACACTTTCTGATGTCATTGACGGTAGATACAAAAACTTCATCAATAGTTATCGAATCATCGATTGCAGATACCCATATGAATTTGAAGGAGGTCACATCGAAGGTGCCGAAAACAGGTATTTACATGCATCCATTTTGGAACTTCTTCAACAGCCGACTACAGAGAAGCAAATTCTCGTTTTTCACTGTGAGTTTTCATCAGAACGAGGCCCAAAGATGATGCGTTTCTTGAGAAGTAAAGATCGTGACTTGAATAAAGAAAACTATCCTACTTTGAACTACCCAGAAGTATATTTACTGGATGAAGGGTACAAATCATTTTTCAACGAAAAGGCGATGTATTGCGATCCTATTAGTTATAAACCGATGATCCATTCTGAACACTCGTCCGATTTACGTCATTTCCGGGCAAAGTCAAAGTCTTGGACCGCTGGAGAAAAACAGCGACATGCAAAAAGATCCATACGCTTGTAATATGAACTTTCTTATGAAAAGTTATTGAATATATTTCTTGTGATAGTGCTACTCAGAAGAAAATATTGAAAGCTAATATAGTGCCATAAAGTAACTTTGATATTATATAAAAAGTTGTGATACAACAACCTTACTGTGATATGACAAATTTAACTATCATACAACAAAGTAACTTTGATGCCAGGTAACTGTGATACAAAGTAACTGTGATGCATCAAAGTGTGATACAAAGTAACTGTGATACAAAGTAGCTGTGATATAAACTAACTGTGATACAAAGTAGCTGTGATGCAAACTAACTGTGATACAAAGTAGCTGTGATATAAACTAACTGTGATACAAAGTAGCTGTGATACAAACTTACTGTGATACAAAGTAGCTGTGATACAAAGTAACTGTGATATAAAGTAACTGTGATATAATATAGTTAATGTTATGCTATAATAGTCGCTATTGGACTTGTTTTATGTTTTGTTAATCCGTTTCTATATTTTTGTTATTAAAGTTTCTGTTAATAGAATTATTTAGTTAAGTATTTCTTTATGCGCTTAATCTGTTTAAAATGATCTAAAAGTCTGATTCAGTATTTCAATTTTTTAATAAAACCAAACAAACACTTTCAAACAAATTGAACGAAACAATAAAAACACAAAAAGGTTTCGCGGTATAATAAACAATGCAGAATGACAAATTATACAGATTAAAATGTTTCATATATATATATATACTTCTAAACATGAGACAAATTTACGAAAGACGTTCTCCATCGGACAACCCGTGGTTATACAGGGCAAACACCATGACTTATATATCCTTCATATCAAATTTAGCCGAAATATGTTAGCAAATTTTTGTTCTTCCCTCAGCGGGATTCGAACTCCTGCTTCTGTGACATCACTGCCTGCACTGTGTCCAGCGCCATAGACCACTCGACTCGGCTTTACATGACATAGCTTTTGATAGTTCCTGTTCAGCTTAATCAAGGGTTGTAACACAGTACATGATGTATAGTGGCAAGTAGATGGTGTACCTTTCAGATTAGCTGTTTTGTCTGACGTAAAGGTTGATAATGTTACTAACCATGCCGTTACCTTTGTATTTGATTAAAAATCGATAATACAATGTTTTTTTTTAAAAAAAATAAAAGACTCTCTTGAAAGATTTTGGTGACTATGACTATCTTTAGTTTAAAAGTATGCAAGACTAAAAAACAAATAGTAGGATGGATGCTTTAGAGGATTCATTCTTCTGTATGCAACATCTCAGAATGAGACTTTTCATCGAACTTGTACTTACATGTGCAAAACGATGGTGCCACATGTGGAGAAGGATCTGACTACCCTTATAGAGCACCTGTGATCACCTCCGGATTTTGATGAGGTTCGTGTTGTTCAGAATTTATTTTTCTATGTTGTGTTTTGAAGACAGTTGTTGGTCTTTTCATCATTTTTCGTGTTTACCATGGCGCTATCAGCTTGTATTCGACTTATGAGGTCGACTATCTCTTTGGTAACTTCTGCCTTTTTTTTATAGATGGAATGTAATACATAAAACGGTATTTTCTGGCTAAAAGTCACGAAAACAAATCAAAAACTTTTCGATAAAGTAAGATGTACTATATCAACATGCGTCTTTCAAATCTGGAAATATAGAAAATAATTCATGAAGCGATTCATTGCAAGTGATTTACAAATTCAATATATTTTCAACACAAAGCAGGGTTCATTTTCGTATCACATTCGTGACGTATATACCAAATCTTCCTCTATTTATAGTTTAAATTAGATCGAAGAAGAATTATTATATAGTTGGTAAAATACAACGCGTGCAGATATCTGTTTCTAAGACAACCCTTCAACAGAAACAATTTTTGTCGAGCCTGCGAAATTTATTTTGCAAAAGCGAGACAAAGCGATCCTAGATTCCGTTGTCGTCGGTGTCGGCGGCGTCAACATTTAAGTTCAGTCTGTGGTTAAAGTTTTTCTGGACATCAATAACTTTGTCAAACCTACATGGAATTTTATGAAATTGGGACAGAAGCTTGTTTATGACCAAACTACTGTATCCAGGGCAAAATTTTGAAAATATCTATTTTCATTTTTCCGTATTTTAATAATAAATGGACTTTGTTTGTTTTTTTTACAGTTAACTTCAGATTTTGTCTGAGGTTAAAGTTTTTCAGTCATCAACAACTTTGTCAAACCTTCATGGAGTTTTATAAAATTTGTACAGAAGCTTGTTTATGACCAAAAGACAGTATCCAGAGCAAAATTTCGAAAACATTTATTTTCATTTTATCGTATTTTACTGATAAATAGACTTTTTTTACAGTTTACACTCAGACTCAGTCTGAGGTTAAAGTTTTTTAGTCTTCAATAACTTTGTCAAAGCTTCATGGAAATTTATGAAATTTGGACTGAAGCTTGTTTATAACCAAAATATAGTATCCAGAGCAACATTTTGGAAATATTTATTTTCAGTTTTCCGTATTTTACTGAAAAATGGACTTGTTTTTTTTACAGTTAACAAGTAGATACAGTCTGGGGTTAAAGTTTGTTACACATCAATTACTTTGTCAAACCTTCATAGAGTTTTATGAAACTTTGGCAGTAGCTATTTAATGATTAAGAGATAATGTCTGAAGCAAACCTTTGAAAATATATTTTTTTCATTTGTAGTATTTTTCTGAAGGATGGACTTCATTTTTTACAGTTAACATTTACAGACAGTCTGGGATTAAATTTTATGTACATGATAAATTTGTAAACCTCCATGGATTGTTATGAAACTTGCATAAAAGCTCATCGTCAAGGCCAAAATAGCATCTAAAGAAAAGGTTTGATTTTTTTTTTTATTCTGTATTTTACTGATAAATGGACTCACGTTTTAGGTCAACATAACACTTTTACACTGACAGCAGCAATCGCAGGCGAGACACAGGTTTCCGCGGAACCTCTGACGATTTATTTTTAAACACGTGGTAATGTCTCCACCAAAAACATCAGTATGCTTTAATATTTTACAGTTATGGGTTTTTACTTGTGAGGGAGCTGTGTACCATTAGTTTTTATTATAAATTTTGTCATTTTGACTTTTGTGTAAGTGTCTTATTGGCAATCACACTACTGCTCCTTATTTTATGTATGTACTATCCGATTAGGTGCTACTGGACTGATAATCTTCATATCTACTATTCGACTAGATGCTACTGGACTGACGATCTCCGTATAGTCACCCAGACATGTGTTTTATCCTACATAAGATTCATCATTTGCGTTCGAATCATAACAGAAAAATGATGACGGTGATGTTGAATTTCGTTTAACGTCCAGTGGCAAATATTACATACTTATCAAGACAATATAGAAACATGCTTCTGCTAACCCAAACTTCACCGTTTTCTTTTCATGTGTCATTTGTTTTTGGCGATGCGAGATTACTTAAATAACCGCTATATATATATACTGGTAACTTGAGGGAAATTAAATTAGTGCCATAGTAAGTTTTTCACCGATCTGGGAAAATAGTCATGCAATATAAGTTATGGGTATTCATATTTTGGATAATTTGAACTCTGGTGGATAGTTGTCTCATTGGCAATCATACCACATCTCCTTATTTTTATCATGAATGAGTTCGGGAATGACCAAGCTGTTATATAATCGCTCAAAAATAATTTTGACCCAATGTTTTTCTCATTTCTAACTACAGTTCTCTTTTTTCGCATGTTTCTGAATTCAATAATGGTTTGTCAACCAGAATGGCAACTGTGAGTTACTTCCTTGAATAAAACAATTCATTTAGACCACTATGACAATCGTTTAAAAGTACTGCCCAATATCAATGAATTCTACTTCGCAAAATTTTGAGATTTCTTATCTTATCTGGAAGAATTTTCAATTCTAAAACTGGAGGGCGTCTTTTTAGCTGCTTTTATACGCAATCACATTCAATCGGATAGGGATACTCATTAAATTCAATACCAAATGTTCGGAGAGTACCACGTACTGCCAACGTTGGAAAACCCTGTAAAATCTATGTGGTCTAACATGTAGGTCAAGGTTTCAAAGCAATGTTGGTTACTGCTATCAAAACAAAGCCGGACTAGCAAAAGGAAAAATTAATATTTCACCAGCCAAGAAAAAAAATCCACAAATACCCCACCCCCTTTTATTAACCATGAGAATTAAATGGTCGTCATTCTTATGTGCTATACGTATAAAAAGTGTATATACTCTCGTTGTAAAAATAAGAAGGTATTACTACAGTCACTGGACACACGTGATTCTAATTTCAGATAATACTCCATATTATCAAAAGGTCCATGAATTAATCTTAGAAGACTGCAAGACAAGTATATAGCACGACATTATATACTGAACAACAAAAGAAACAAAAGAACAACATTAATTTCTATGGAGTAATTATTTCTTTTGTATGTAACTTTTTAAAATTTGTTTGAAAAAGTCAAAACTTTTACACAATGTTTGGGAGTCATAAATATCATTTGTAAAAAGGACATTTTTGTTTAATTCCAACTTTTGACTACTTAAAAGGATAATTTTGAGCGCTCACAAACATGTTTAACCCCGCCACATTCTTTATGTGCCTGTCCCAAGTCAGGAGCCTGTAGTTCAGTGGTTGTCGTTGGTTCATGTCCGTCATATTTGTTTTTCGTAAATAGTTTTGTTATAAATTAGGCCGTTAGTTTTCTCGTTTGAATTGTTTCACCTTCTTTCATGTAGGGCCTTTTATAGCCGACTATACGGTATGGGTTTTTTCTCAGTTGTTGGAAGCCACTACGGTTGCCTATAATTGCTTACATCCACTTCATTTGAACTTTGGTGGATGGTTGTCTCATTGGTAATCACACCACATCTCCTTATTTTTATACATGTATTTAAAACAAACAAAAGAAAAGAGGAAAATGTCGGGTGTAAATTTAATCCTGAAAAAATAGAAAAGTAAAATTATGCCTAGTTTCTTATCGAAGTTTGTTCTAATGACAAATTTGAAATTGTCTAATTATAACTCTTTTTTTTTTAAATTGGACGAGCACAACGAAGGTCGACATTAAAACGAAAACTTGTTTATAAACCCATAAATTGATTTCCAGGTTAATACGCTTAAAACATACTAAAGTTAGTTTTTTTGCATACAACAAAAAAATATGAAACTTCTGTATAAGGAAAAAAGTGGACCATTATTTATGTTGTTGAATATACATATATAAACAATTTATGTATTTAAGAATCTACAATTGAAAAATAAATAAAAGTATTACTATAAAGGTTTAAAACAAGTTTTATTTAAATGGTGTTATTTTATTTTATTTATAGCAGTTATATTTATGCTATTTTTTTCAACTTTATTTTGTATTATTTATTCTTTTATTTTAAATTTTCTTTTCATTTTCTTTATTCATTTTAATAAAAAAAAAATTGTATGGGAATATTTCATATATAAAAACTGAATTAGTCTTTCATTATTACACAAAAGTATCATTAATTAAGTGAACTTTTTTCAGACATTAAATATATCATCGTTTCTGCTGAACATTGAACTTAATTGCCTTATACTTTAATTAAAAATCTTGACAAACCATGATAAGCCGCGCTTTCATCTTTGACAAGGTTAATCAGAGGTCAAAGCTATGGTCAAAAGACAACGAGTGATTAATTCTGAAATGATCTGAGTAATGAAGTGAACACGGTTCTTTGAAATTGTGATTTGTCAAAATGTCCGTTCTCCATAAATATTCGTGCTTTACCTTAAAAAGTCAAATTCAATCACGACTTTTGTGAAGTAAACTACCACAACAATAATGCTCCCTAAACAACTATTTCAGGACGATGACGAATGTTACCAGATGATTAGTGACATGGAACCCTTTGAATTCAAAGCAACAAAACCAAAGGCAGACACTATTTCTTTTATGACTCCTGGTGCCAAGAGGTCGTTGACAAAATATCACCAGGGTGATTCCGTTAAAGCTTGCAGAGATTTAAAGACTGTCGTCAACAAACTTACACTGAATGAAGACTTAATTGCTGATTGCAGCAGAACCTACTCGCTTCCATCAGTTGCAGGAAAACACCAGGATCTGAAAAGCATCTCTCCACAGACACTTTCTGATGTCATTGACGGTAGATACAAAAACGTCATCAATAGTTATCGAATCATCGACTGCAGATACCCGTATGAATTCGAAGGAGGTCACATCGAAGGTGCCGAAAACAGGTATTTACATGCATCCATCTTGGAACTTCTTCAACAGTCGACTGCAGAGAAGCAAATTCTTGTTTTTCACTGTGAGTTTTCATCAGAACGAGGCCCAAAGATGATGCGATTCCTGAGAAGTAAAGATCGTGAATTGAATAAAGAAAACTATCCTGCCTTGAACTACCCAGAAGTATATTTACTGGATGAAGGATACAAATCTTTTTTCAACGAAAAGTCGATGTATTGCGATCCAATTAATTACAAACCAATGATCCATTATGAACACTCGTCCGATTTACGTCATTTCCGGGCAAAGTCAAAGTCTTGGACCGCTGGAGAAAAACGGCGACATGCAAAAAGATCCATACGCTTGTAATATGAACTTTTTTTATGAAAAGTGATTGAAAATGTTTCTTATGGTAGTACTACTCAAAAGAAAACATTTTACGGAAAGCTAATATAGTGCTATAGATCAAAGTAACTGTGATATTAAATAAATAATTGTAATACAACAACCTTACTGTGATATGTTAAATTTAACTATGATACAACAAAGTAACTGTAATGCAAGGTACCTGTGATACAAGGTGATACAAAGTAACTGTGATATTAAATAAATAATTGTGATACAACAACCTTACTGTGATATGTTAAATTTAACTATGATACAACAAAGTAACTGTAATGCAAGGTACCTGTGATACAAGGTGATACAAAGTAACTGTGATATTAAATAAATAATTGTGATACAACAACCTTACTGTGACTATGTTAAATTTAACTATGATACAACAAAGTAACTGTAATGCAAGGTACCTGTGATACAAGGTGATACAAGGTAACTGTGATACAAAGTAACTGTGATACAACTAACTGTGATACAACAAACTGTGATACAAAGTAACTGTGATACAACTAACTGTGATACAACTAACTGTGATTCAACTAACTGTGATACAACATGGTAACTGATACAACAAACTGTGATACAAAATAGCTGTGATATGATTTAATGTTGTGTTATAATAGTCGCTATTGACTTGTTTTATTACAGTTTATGTTTTGTTAATCCGTTTCTATATTTTTGTTATTAAAGTTTCTATAAATAGAATTTTTTAGTTCAGTATTTCTTTATGGGCCTTATTTGTTTGAAATGATCTGAAAGTCTGATTCAGTCTTTCTTTTATTTTTGATAGAACCAAACAAACACTTACAAACAAATTGAACGAAACAAAAAAAAAAGGGCCAAAGTTTCGCGGTATGATAAACAACGCAGAATGACCAATTATACAGATTAAAATGTCACACACACACACACACACATATATAATAGCCAACGATAAATAACAAAAAACATAAAATGAATCCCTACCATCACTTGTTTCCTGTAACTCAGGCTTCAGTACAGGACTCTCATAGTATTAAGGAATTTATTCCTCCATCCAAACATCAATATTGAAAAAAATTACCAGCGTATTGATTTGTGATAATTTGTATGACGTTCAAGATTATTATTTCAGTTCGACTACCACATGTCAAGAAAAGAATCATTTGACATCTTACTGATGAAAGATATTAGTTATCCGAAATATTTGATATTTGTTCATGATTTTACTATTTTTTTGGAGATGTACCCTTTTAGACTTGCTTATTATATATAATATTGCGTTGGATAAAAACCGCAATTTTTATACGTGTACATGCAAAACAAATCTCTTGTTAGAGGGGTCTAAATACAGCACAAACAACATTTTCCGAAAGACCAAAAAAGTGAAAAAGTATATTTTAACAAAACGCATTTGACTAGCAGGTCGAACAACGGATGATCTTAAACCCTGCTGACTGCCATAGCGATTGCCAAATAAACGGATCACAGATGTAACAAAATGGATCTTAATTTTAATCTAATACCAAATAGAAAACAAAAAACTTGCGGAAAAGATGGTATACCGCAAACATGAGGTGCAAAAATTTGTACACCATATCCGGATTTCGACAATTAATGTCTCTTCAGTGATGTTAGGAATCGAAACGGTATTTGGAAGGCCATATAATTTACGTCAATTTGGGATTGACTCTTGAATTTTGAAGAGTCGAAATAGGATGAACGGATCATATAAACCCGAAGGCAAACGTTCAAACCTATGATTGCGTTGGATAAAAACCGCAATTTTTATACGTGTGCATGTAAAACAAATTTCTTGATAAAGGGGTCTAAATACAGCACAAACAACAATTTCCAAAAGACCAAAAAAAGTGAAAAAGTCTATTTTAACAAAACGCATTTGACTAACAGGTCGAACAACTGATGTTCTTAAACCCTGCTGACTGCCATTGGCGATTGCCAAATAAATTGATCACCAGATCTTACAAAATGGATCTTAATATTAATTTAATGCCAAACAGAAAACAATAAACTTGTGGAAAAGATGGTATGCCACAATATATATATATATAAGTCTGAAAATTAAACCCAACAGTGTTAAGAATTAGATTTTTATGCTTACAAATTTTTGTTCCTCAACGGGATTTGAACTGACACCTTTGATACACTAGTTACAGCACCAATCGCTTAGCCTCATTTTCAGCTCTCTAGACCAAAGTAACCGTGATATTATATAAAAAGTTGTGATACAACAACCTTACTGTGATATGACAAATTTAACTATGATACAACAAAGTAACTTTGATGCCAGGTAACTGTGATACGAACTAACTGTGATACATCAAAGTGTGATACAAAGTAACTGTGATACAAAGTAGCTGTGATACAAAGTAGCTGTGATATAAACTAACTGTGATACAAAGTAGCTGTGATGCAAACTAACTGTGATACAAAGTAGCTGTGATATAAACTAAATGTGATACAAAGAAGCTGTGATTCAAACTTACTGTGATACAAAGTAGCTGTGATACAAAGTAACTGTGAATTAAAGTAGCTGTGATATAATATAGTTAATGTTATGTTATAATAGTCGCTATTGGACTTGTTTTATGTTTTGTTAATCCGTTTCTATATTTTTGTTATTAAAGTTTCTGTTAATAGAATTATTTAGTTAAGTATTTCTTTATGCGCTTAATCTGTTTGAAATGATCTAAAAGTCTATTCAGTATTTCAATTTTTTGATAAAACCAAACAAACACTTTCAAACAAATTGAACGAAACAATAAAAACACAAAAAAAGTTTCGCGGTATAATAAACAATGCAGAATGACAAATTATACAGATTAAAATGTTTCATATATATATACTTCTAAACATGAGACAAATTTACGAAAGACGTTCTCCATCGGACATCCCGTGGTTATACAGGGCAAACACCATGACTTATATATCCTTCATATCAAATTTAGCCGAAATATGTTAGTAAATTTTTGTTCTTCCCTCAGCGGGATTCGAACTCCTGCACTGTGTCCAGCGCCATAGACCACTCGACTAGGCTTTACATAACATAGCTTTTGTTAGTTCCAGTTCAGCTTAATCAAGGGTTGTAACACAGTACATGATGTATAGTGGCAAGTAGATGGTGTACCTTTCAGATTAGCTGTTTTGTCTGTCGTAAAGGTTGATAATGTTACTAACCATGCCGTTACCTTTGTATTTGATTAAAAATCGATATTGCAATGGGTTTTTTTAACAAAATAAAAGACTCTCTTGACAGATTTTGGTGACTATGACTATCTTTAGTTTAAAAGTATACAAGAATAAAAAAACAAATAGTAGGATGGATTCTTTAGAGGATTCATTCTTCTGTATGCAACATCTCCGAATGAGACTTTTCATCGAACTTGTACAAAACGATGGTGCCACATGTGGAGGAGGATCTGACTACCCTTATAGAGCACCTGTTATCACCCCCGGATTTTGATGAGGTTCGTGTTGTTCAGTATTTATTTTTCTATGTTGTGTTTTGAAGACAGTTCTTGGTCTGTTCATCATTTTTCGTGTTTACCATGGCGCTATCAGCTTGTATTCAACTTATGAGGTCGACTATCTCTTTGGTAACTTCTGCCTCTTTTTACTGAAGGAATGTAATACATAAAAAGGTATTTTCTGGCTAAAAGTCACGAAAACAAATCAAAAACTTTTCGATAAAGTAAGATGTACTATATCAACATGCGTCTTTCAAATCTGGAAATATAGAAAATAGTTCTTGAAGCGATTTCATTGCAAGTGATTTACAAATTCAATATATTTTCAACACAAAGCAGGGTTCATTTTCGTATCACATTCGTGACGTATATAACTGTGTACCTTTAGTTTTTATTATTAGTTTTAATATCTGGACTCTTTTGTAGTTGTCTTATTGGCAATCACACTACTGCTCCTTATTTTATGTATGTACTATCCGATTAGGTGCTACTGGACTGACAATCTTCATATCTACTATTCGACTAGATGCTACTGGACTGACGATCTCCGTATAGTCCCCCAGACATGTGTTTTATCCTACATAAGATTCATCATTTGCGTTCGAATCATAACAGAACAATGATGACGGTGATGTTGAATTTCGTTTAACGTTCAGTGGCAAATATTACATCTTATCACAACAATATAGAAAACATGCTTCCGCTGTCCAAAACTTCACCGTTTGCTTTTCATGTGTCATTTGTTTTTGGCGATGCGAGATTACTTAAATAACCGCTATATATTTACTGGTAACTTGAGGGAAATTAAATTAGTGCCATAGTAAGTTTTTCACCGATTTGGGAAAATAGTCATGCAACAGAATTTGAACTCTGGTGGATAGTTGTCTCATTGGCAATCATACCACATTTCCTTATTTTTATAATGGGTTCGGGAATGACCAAACTGTTATATAATGGCTCAAAAATAATTTTGACCCAATGTTTTTCTCATTTCTAACTACAGTTCTCTCTTTTCGCATGTTTCTGAATTCAATAATGTCAACCAGAATGGCAACTGTGAGTTACTACCTTAAATAAAACAATTCATTTAGACCACTAAGACAATCGTTTAAGAGTATTGCTCAAAATCAATGAATTCTTCTTCGCAAAATTTTGAGATTTCTTATCTTATCTGGAAGAATTTTCAATTCTAAGACTGGAGGGCGTCTTTTTATCTGCTTTTATACGCAATCACATTCAATCGGATAGGGATATTCATTAAATTCAATACCAAATGTTCGAAGAGTACCACGTACTGCCAACGTTGGAAAACACTGTAAAATCTATGTGGTCTAACATGTAGGTGAAGGTTTCAAAGCAATGTTGGTTACTGCTATCAAAACAAAGCCGGACTAGTAAAACGAAAAATGAATATTTCACCAGCCAAGAAAAAAAATCCACAAATACCCCACCCCTTTTTTTTAACCATGAGAATTAAATGGTCGTCTCTCTTATGTTGCTATACGTATAAAAAAGTGTATATACTCTCGTTACAAAAATAAGAAGGTATTACTACAGTCACTGGACACACGTACTTCTAATTTCAGATAATACTCCATATTATCAAAAGGTCCATGAATTGATCTTAGAAGACTGCAAGACAAGTATATAGCACGACATTATATACTGAACAACAAAAGAAACAAAAGAACAACATTAATTTCTATGGAGTAATTATTTCTTTTGTATGTAACTTTTTAAAATTTGTTTGAAAAAGTCAAAACTTTTACACAATGTTTGGGAGTCATAAATATCATTTGTAAAAAGGACATTTTTGTTTAATTCCAACTTTTGACTACTTAAAAAGATAATTTTGAGCGCTCACAAACATGTTTAAACCCGCCACATTCTTTATGTGCCTGTCCCAAGTCAGGAGCCCGTAGTTCAGTGGTTGTCGTTGGTTCATGTCCGTCATATTTGTTTTTCGTAAATTTTGTTATAAATTAGGCCGTTAGTTTTCTCGTTTGAATTGTTTCATCTTCTTTCATGTAGGGTCTTTTATAGCCGACTATACGGTATTGTTTTTTTCTCATTGTTGAAGGCCGTACGGTTGCCTAAAATTGCTTACATCCACTTCATTTGAACTTTGGTGGATGGTTGTCTCATTAGCAATCACACCACATCTCCTTATTTTTATATTTAAAACAAACAAAAGAAAAGAGGAAAATGTCGGGTGTAAATTTAAATCTGAAAAAAATAGAAAAGTAAAATTATGCCTAGTTTCTTATCGAAGTTTGTTCTAATGACAAATTTGAAATTGTCTAATTATAACTCATATTTTTTTTTTAATTGGACGAGCACAACGAAGGTCGACACTAAAACGAAAACTTGTTTATAAACCCATAAATTAATTTCCAGGTTAATACGCTTAAAACATACTAAAGTTAGTTTTTTTGCATAAACAAAAAATTATGAAACTTCTGTATAAGGAAAAAAGTGGACCATTATTTATGTTGTTGGATATACATATAAACAATTTATATATTTAAGAATCTACAATTGAAAAATAAATAAAATTATTACTATAAAGGTTTAAAACAAGTTTTATTTAAACAGTGTTATTTTATTTTATTTATAGCAGTTATATATATGCTATTTTTTTCAACTTTATTTTGTATTATTTATTCTTTTATTTTAAATTTTCTTTTCATTTTATTTATTCATTTTAATAAAAAAAAAATTGTATGGGAATACTTCATATATAAAAACTGAATTAGTCTTTCATTATTACACAAAAGTATCATTAATTAAGTGAACTTTTTTCAGACATTAAATATATCATCGTTTCTGCTGAACATTGAACTTAATTGCCTTATACTTTAATTAAAAATCTTGACAAACCATGATAAGCCGCGCTTTCATCTTTGACAAGGTTAATCAGAGGTCAAAGCTATGGTCAAAAGACAACGAGTGATTAATTCTGAAATGATCTGAGTAATGAAGTGAACACGGTTCTTTAAAATTATGATTTGTCAAAATGTTCGTTCTCCATAAATATTCGTGCTTTACCTTAGAAAGTCAAATTCAATCACGACTTTTGTGAAGTAACCTACCACAACAAAAATGCTCCCTAAACAACTATTTCAGGACGATGACGAATGTTACCAGATGATTAGTGACATGGAACCCTTTGGATTCAAAGCAACAAAACCAAAGGCAGACACTATTTCTTTTATGACTCCTGGTGCCAAGAGGTCGTTGACAAAATATCACCAGGGTGATTCCGTTAAAGCTTGCAGAGATTTAAAGACTGTCGTCAACAAACTTACACTGAATGAAGACTTAATTGCTGATTGCAGCAGAACCTACTCGCTTCCATCAGTTTCAGGAAAACACCAGGATCTGAAAAGCATCTCTCCACAGACACTTTCTGATGTCATTGACGGTAGATACAAAAACGTCATCAATAGTTATCGAATCATCGACTGTAGATACCCGTATGAATTCGAAGGAGGTCACATCGAAGGTGCCGAAAACAGGTATTTACATGCATCCATCTTGGAACTTCTTCAACAGTCGACTGCAGAGAAGCAAATTCTTGTTTTTCACTGTGAGTTTTCATCAGAACGAGGCCCAAAGATGATGCGATTCCTGAGACGTAAAGATCGTGAATTGAATAAAGAAAACTATCCTGCCTTGAACTACCCAGAAGTATATTTACTGGATGAAGGATACAAATCTTTTTTCAACGAAAAGTCGATGTATTGCGATCCAATTAATTACAAACCAATGATCCATTATGAACACTCGTCCGATTTACGTCATTTCCGGGCAAAGTCAAAGTCTTGGACCGCTGGAGAAAAACGGCGACATGCAAAAAGATCCATACGCTTGTAATATGAACTTTTTTATGAAAAGTGATTGAAAATGTTTCTTATGGTAGTACTACTCAAAAGAAAACATTTTACGGAAAGCTAATATAGTGCTATAGATCAAAGTAACTGTGATAATAAATAAATAATTGTAATACAACAACCTTACTGTGATATGTTAAATTTAACTATGATACAACAAAGTAACTGTAATGCAAGGTACCTGTGATACAAGGTGATACAAAGTAACTGTGATACAAAGTAACTGTGATACAAGAAACTGTGATACAACTAACTGTGATACAACATGGTAACTGATACAACAAACTGTGATACAAAATAACTGTGATACAACTATCTGTGATACAAAGTAACTGTGATATGATTTAATGTTATGTTATAATAGTCGCTATTGACTTGTTTTATTACAGTTTATGTTTTGTTAATCCGTTTCTATATTTTTGTTATTAAAGTTTCTATAAATAGAATTTGTTAGTTCAGTATTTCTTTATGGGCCTTATTTGTTTGAAATGATCTGAAAGTCTGATTCAGTATTTTTTTTTTGATAGTACCAAACAAACACTTACAAACAAATTGAACGAAACAAAAAAAAAAGGGCCAAAGTTTCGCGGTATGATAAACAACGCAGAATGACCAATTATACAGATTAAAATGTCACACACACACACACACACATATAATAGCCAACGATAAATAACAAAAAACATAAAATGAGTCCCTACCATCACTTGTTTCCTGTAACTCAGGCTTCAGTACAGGACTCTCATAGTATTAAGCAATTTATTCCTCCATCCAAACATCAATATTGAAAAAAATTACCAGCGTATTGATTTGTGATAATTTGTATGACGTTCAAGATTATTATTTCAGTTCGACTACCACATGTCAAGAAAAGAATCATTTGACATCTTACTGATGAAGGATATTAGTTATCCGAAATATTTAATATTTGTTCATGATTTTACTATTTTTTTGGAGATGTACCCTTTTAGACTTGCTTATTATATATAATATTGCGTTGGATAAAAACCGCAATTTTTATACGTGTACATGCAAAACAAATTTCTTGTTAGAGGGGTCTAAATACAGCACAAACAACATTTTCCGAAAGACCAAAAAAGTGAAAAAGTATATTTTAACAAAACGCATTTGACTAGCAGGTCGAACAACGGATGATCTTAAACCCTGCTGAATGCCATAGCGATTGCCAAATAAACGGATCACAGATGTAACAAAATGGATCTTAATTTTAATCTAATACCAAATAGAAAACAAAAAACTTGCGGAAAAGATGGTATACCGCAAACATGAGGTGCAAAAATTTGTACACCATATCCGGATTTCGACAATTAATGTCTCTTCAGTGATGTTAGGAATCGAAACGGTATTTGGAAGGCCATATAATTTACGTCAATTTGGGATTGACTCTTGAATTTTGAAGAGTCGAAATAGGATGAACGGATCATATAAACCCGAAGGCAAACGTTCAAACATATGATTGCGTTGGATAAAAACCGCAATTTTTATACGTGTGCATGTAAAACAAATTTCTTGATAAAGGGGTCTAAATACAGCACAAACAACAATTTCCAAAAGACCAAAAAAAGTGAAAAAGTCTATTTTAACAAAACGCATTTGACTAACAGGTCGAACAACTGATGTTCTTAAACCCTGCTGACTGCCATTGGCGATTGCCAAATAAATTGATCACCAGATCTTACAAAATGGATCTTAATATTAATTTAATGCCAAACAGAAAACAATAAACTTGTGGAAAAGATGGTATGCCACAATATATATATATATATAAGTCTGAAAATTAAACCCAACAGTGTTAAGAATTAGATTTTTATGCTTACAAATTTTTGTCCCTCAACGGGATTTGAACTGACACCTTAGATACACTACAGCACCAATCGCTTAGCCTCATTTTCAGCTCTCTAGACCAAAGTAACCGTGATATTATATAAAAAGTTGTGATACAACAACCTTACTGTGATATGACAAATTTAACTATGATACAACAAAGTAACTTTGATGCCAGGTAACTGTGATACGAACTAACTGTGATACATCAAAGTGTGATACAAAGTAACTGTGATACAAAGTAGCTGTGATACAAAGTAGCTGTGATATAAACTAACTGTGATACAAAGTAGCTGTGATGCAAACTAACTGTGATACAAAGTAGCTGTGATACAAAGTAGCTGTGATATAAACTAACTGTGATACAAAGAAGCTGTGATTCAAACTTACTGTGATACAAAGTAGCTGTGATACAAAGTAACTGTGAATTAAAGTAGCTGTGATATAATATAGTTAATGTTATGTTATAATAGTCGCTATTGGACTTGTTTTATGTTTTGTTAATCCGTTTCTATATTTTTGTTATTAAAGTTTCTGTTAATAGAATTATTTAGTTAAGTATTTCTTTATGCGCTTAATCTGTTTGAAATGATCTAAAAGTCTATTCAGTATTTCAATTTTTTAATAAAACCAAACAAACACTTTCAAACAAATTGAACGAAACAATAAAAACACAAAAAAAGTTTCGCGGTATAATAAACAATGCAGAATGACAAATTATACAGATTAAAATGTTTCATATATATATACTTCTAAACATGAGACAAATTTACGAAAGACGTTCTCCATCGGACATCCCGTGGTTATACAGGGCAAACACCATGACTTATATATCCTTCATATCAAATTTAGCCGAAATATGTTAGTAAATTTTTGTTCTTCCCTCAGCGGGATTCGAACTCCTGCACTGTGTCCAGCGCCATAGACCACTCGACTAGGCTTTACATAACATAGCTTTTGTTAGTTCCAGTTCAGCTTAATCAAGGGTTGTAACACAGTACATGATGTATAGTGGCAAGTAGATGGTGTACCTTTCAGATTAGCTGTTTTGTCTGTCGTAAAGGTTGATAATGTTACTAACCATGCCGTTACCTTTGTATTTGATTAAAAATCGATATTGCAATGGGTTTTTTTAACAAAATAAAAGACTCTCTTGACAGATTTTGGTGACTATGACTATCTTTAGTTTAAAAGTATACAAGAATAAAAAAACAAATAGTAGGATGGATTCTTTAGAGGATTCATTCTTCTGTATGCAACATCTCCGAATGAGACTTTTCATCGAACTTGTACAAAACGATGGTGCCACATGTGGAGGAGGATCTGACTACCCTTATAGAGCACCTGTTATCACCTCCGGATTTTGATGAGGTTCGTGTTGTTCAGTATTTATTTTTCTATGTTGTATTTTGAAGACAGTTGTTGGTCTGTTCATCATTTTTCGTGTTTACCATGGCGCTATCAGCTTGTATTCAACTTATGAGGTCGACTATCTCTTTGGTAACTTCTGCCTCTTTTTATAGAAGGAATGTAATACATAAAAAGGTATTTTCTGGCTAAAAGTCACGAAAACAAATCAAAAACTTTTCGATAAAGTAAGATGTACTATATCAACATGCGTCTTTCAAATCTGGAAATATAGAAAATAGTTCTTGAAGCGATTTCATTGCAAGTGATTTACAAATTCAATATATTTTCAACACAAAGCAGGGTTCATTTTCGTATCACATTCGTGACGTATATAACTGTGTACCTTTAGTTTTTATTATTAGTTTTAATATCTGGACTCTTTTGTAGTTGTCTTATTGGCAATCACACTACTGCTCCTTATTTTATGTATGTACTATCCGATTAGGTGCTACTGGACTGACAATCTTCATATCTACTATTCGACTAGATGCTACTGGACTGACGATCTCTGTATAGTCCCCCAGACATGTGTTTTATCCTACATAAGATTCATCATTTGCGTTCGAATCATAACAGAACAATGATGACGGTGATGTTGAATTTCGTTTAACGTTCAGTGGCAAATATTACATCTTATCACAACAATATAGAAAACATGCTTCCGCTGTCCAAAACTTCACCGTTTGCTTTTCATGTGTCATTTGTTTTTGGCGATGCGAGATTACTTAAATAACCGCTATATATATTACTGGTAACTTGAGGGAAATTAAATTAGTGCCATAGTAAGTTTTTCACCGATTTGGGAAAATAGTCATGCAATTTAAGTTATGGTTATTACTTATTTTGGATAATTTGAACTCTGGTGGATAGTTGTCTCATTGGCAATCATACCACATTTCCTTATTTTTATAATGGGTTCGGGAATGACCAAGCTGTTATATAATGGCTCAAAAATAATTTTGACCCAATGTTTTTCTCATTTCTAACTACAGTTCTCTCTTTTCGCATGTTTCTGAATTCAATAATGTCAACCAGAATGGCAACTGTGAGTTACTACCTTAAATAAAACAATTCATTTAGACCACTAAGACAATCGTTTAAGAGTATTGCTCAAAATCAATGAATTCTTCTTCGCAAAATTTTGAGATTTCTTATCTTATCTGGAAGAATTTTCAATTCTAAGACTGGAGGGCGTCTTTTTATCTGCTTTTATACGCAATCACATTCAATCGGATAGGGATATTCATTAAATTCAATACCAAATGTTCGAAGAGTACCACGTACTGCCAACGTTGGAAAACACTGTAAAATCTATGTGGTCTAACATGTAGGTGAAGGTTTCAAAGCAATGTTGGTTACTGCTATCAAAACAAAGCCGGACTAGCAAAAGGAAAAATGAATATTTCACCAGCCAAGAAAAAAAATCCACAAATACCCCACCCCTTTTTTTTAACCATGAGAATTAAATGGTCGTCTCTCTTATGTTGCTATACGTATAAAAAAGT
The DNA here is from genome assembly GCF_021869535.1 of Mytilus californianus. Classification (NCBI taxonomy): domain Eukaryota; kingdom Metazoa; phylum Mollusca; class Bivalvia; order Mytilida; family Mytilidae; genus Mytilus; species Mytilus californianus. Next base: position 19,223,706 of record NW_026262679.1, on the reverse strand, counting down.
GTATATGCTCTCGTTACAAAAATAAGAAGGTATTACTACAGTCACTGGACACACGTACTTCTAATTTCAGATAATACTCCATATTATCAAAAGGTCCATGAATTGATCTTAGAAGACTGCAAGACAAGTATATAGCACGACATTATATACTGAACAACAAAAGAAACAAAAGAACAACATTAATTTCTATGGAGTAATTATTTCTTTTGTATGTAACTTTTTAAAATTTGTTTGAAAAAGTCAAAACTTTTACACAATGTTTGGGAGTCATAAATATCATTTGTAAAAAGGACATTTTTGTTTAATTCCAACTTTTGACTACTTAAAAAGATAATTTTGAGCGCTCACAAACATGTTTAAACCCGCCACATTCTTTATGTGCCTGTCCCAAGTCAGGAGCCCGTAGTTCAGTGGTTGTCGTTGGTTCATGTCCGTCATATTTGTTTTTCGTAAATTTTGTTATAAATTAGGCCGTTAGTTTTCTCGTTTGAATTGTTTCATCTTCTTTCATGTAGGGTCTTTTATAGCCGACTTTACGGTATTGGTTTTTTCTCATTGTTGAAGGCCGTACGGTTGCCTAAAATTGCTTACATCCACTTCATTTGAACTTTGGTGGATGGTTGTCTCATTGGCAATCACACCACATCTCCTTATTTTTATATTTAAAACAAACAAAAGAAAAGAGGAAAATGTCGGGTGTAAATTTAAATCTGAAAAAAATAGAAAAGTAAAATTATGCCTAGTTTCTTATCGAAGTTTGTTCTAATGACAAATTTGAAATTGTCTAATTATAACTCATATTTTTTTTTAATTGGACGAGCACAACGAAGGTCGACACTAAAACGAAAACTTGTTTATAAACCCATAAATTAATTTCCAGGTTAATACGCTTAAAACATACTAAAGTTAGTTTTTTTGCATAAACAAAAAATTATGAAACTTCTGTATAAGGAAAAAAGTGGACCATTATTTATGTTGTTGGATATACATATAAACAATTTATATATTTAAGAATCTACAATTGAAAAATAAATAAAATTATTACTATAAAGGTTTAAAACAAGTTTTATTTAAACAGTGTTATTTTATTTTATTTATAGCAGTTATATTTATGCTATTTTTTTCAACTTTATTTTGTATTATTTATTCTTTTATTTTAAATTTTCTTTTCATTTTATTTATTCATTTTAATAAAAAAAAAAATTGTATGGGAATACTTCATATATAAAAACTGAATTAGTCTTTCATTATTACACAAAAGTATCATTAATTAAGTGAACTTTTTTCAGACATTAAATATATCATCGTTTCTGCTGAACATTGAACTTAATTGCCTTATACTTTAATTAAAAATCTTGACAAACCATGATAAGCCGCGCTTTCATCTTTGACAAGGTTAATCAGAGGTCAAAGCTATGGTCAAAAGACAACGAGTGATTAATTCTGAAATGATCTGAGTAATGAAGTGAACACGGTTCTTTAAAATTATGATTTGTCAAAATGTTCGTTCTCCATAAATATTCGTGCTTTACCTTAAAAAGTCAAATTCAATCACGACTTTTGTGAAGTAACCTACCACAACAAAAATGCTCCCTAAACAACTATTTCAGGACGATGACGAATGTTACCAGATGATTAGTGACATGGAACCCTTTGGATTCAAAGCAACAAAACCAAAGGCAGACACTATTTCTTTTATGACTCCTGGTGCCAAGAGGTCGTTGACAAAATATCACCAGGGTGATTCCGTTAAAGCTTGCAGAGATTTAAAGACTGTCGTCAACAAACTTACACTGAATGAAGACTTAATTGCTGATTGCAGCAGAACCTACTCGCTTCCATCAGTTGCAGGAAAACACCAGGATCTGAAAAGCATCTCTCCACAGACACTTTCTGATGTCATTGACGGTAGATACAAAAACGTCATCAATAGTTATCGAATCATCGACTGCAGATACCCGTATGAATTCGAAGGAGGTCACATCGAAGGTGCCGAAAACAGGTATTTACATGCATCCATCTTGGAACTTCTTCAACAGTCGACTGCAGAGAAGCAAATTCTTGTTTTTCACTGTGAGTTTTCATCAGAACGAGGCCCAAAGATGATGCGATTCCTGAGAAGTAAAGATCGTGAATTGAATAAAGAAAACTATCCTGCCTTGAACTACCCAGAAGTATATTTACTGGATGAAGGATACAAATCTTTTTTCAACGAAAAGTCGATGTATTGCGATCCAATTAATTACAAACCAATGATCCATTATGAACACTCGTCCGATTTACGTCATTTCCGGGCAAAGTCAAAGTCTTGGACCGCTGGAGAAAAACGGCGACATGCAAAAAGATCCATACGCTTGTAATATGAACTTTTTTATGAAAAGTGATTGAAAATGTTTCTTATGGTAGTACTACTCAAAAGAAAACATTTTACGGAAAGCTAATATAGTGCTATAGATCAAAGTAACTGTGATATTAAATAAATAATTGTAATACAACAACCTTACTGTGATATGTTAAATTTAACTATGATACAACAAAGTAACTGTAATGCAAGGTACCTGTGATACAAGGTGATACAAAGTAACTGTGATACAAAGTAACTGTGATACAAGAAACTGTGATACAACTAACTGTGATACAACATGGTAACTGATACAACAAACTGTGATACAAAATAACTGTGATACAACTATCTGTGATACAAAGTAACTGTGATATGATTTAATGTTATGTTATAATAGTCGCTATTGACTTGTTTTATTACAGTTTATGTTTTGTTAATCCGTTTCTATATTTTTGTTATTAAAGTTTCTATAAATAGAATTTTTTAGTTCAGTATTTCTTTATGGGCCTTATTTGTTTGAAATGATCTGAAAGTCTGATTCAGTATTTTTTTTTTTGATAGTACCAAACAAACACTTACAAACAAATTGAACGAAACAAAAAAAAATGGGCCAAAGTTTCGCGGTATGATAAACAACGCAAAATGACCAATTATACAGATTAAAATGTCACACACACACACACACACACATATAAAATAGCCATCGATAAATAACAAAAAAACATAAAATGAGTCCCTACCATCACTTGTTTCCTGTAACTCAGGCTTCAGTACAGGACTACCACATGTCAAGAAAAGAATCATTTGACATCTTACTGATAAAGGATATTAGTTATCCGAATTATTTAATATTTGTTCATGATTTTACTATTTTTTTGGAGATGTACCCTTTTAGACTTGCTTATTATATATATTATTTGCCTTCGGGTTTATATGATCCGTTCATCCTATTTTGACTCCTCAAAATTCAAGAGTCCATCCTAAATTGAGGTAAATTGTATGGCTTTCCAAATACCGTTTCGATTCCTAACATCACTGAAGAGACATTAATTGTCGAAATCCGGATATGGTGTACAAAAACCTTTGCCCCTTTTGTTTACGGTATACCATCTTTTCCGCAAGTTTATTGTTTTCTGTTTAGTATTAAATTTATAATTAAGATCCATTTATTACATCGCCAATGGCAGTCAGCGGGGTTTAAGAACATACGTTGTTCGACCTGTTAGTCAAATGCGTTTTGTTAAAATATACTTTTTCACTTTTTTAGTCTTTTGGAAAATGTTGTTTGTGCTGTATTTAGACCCCTCTAACAAGAAATTTGTTTTGCATGCACACGTATAAAAATTGCGGTTTTTATCCAACGCAATCATAGGTTTGAACGTTGTTTTCAATTAAGACTTGTTTATTTATATATATATATATAAGTCTGAAAATTAAACCCAACAGTGTTAAGAATTAGATTTTTATGCTGAAAAATTTTTGTCCCTCAACGGGATTTGAACTGACACCTTTGATACACTACATCACCAAACAATTTTGTCGAGCCTGCGAAATTTATTTTGCGAAAGCGAGACATAGCGATCCTAGATTCCGTTGTCGTCGGTGTCGGCGGCGTCAACATTTAAGTTCAGTCTGTGGTTAAAGTTTTTCTGGACATCAATAACTTTGTCAAACCTACATGGAATTTTATGAAATTGGGACAGAAGCTTGTTTATGACCAAAATACAGTATCCAGGGCAAAATTTTGAAAATATCTATTTTTATTTTTCCGTATTTTAATAATAAATGGACTTTGGTTTTTTTTACAGTTAACTTCAGATTTTGTCTGAGGTTAAAGTTTTTCAGTCATCAACAACTTTGTCAAACCTTCATTGAATTTTAAAAAATTTGTACAGAAGCTTGTTTATGACCAAAAGACAGTATCCAGAGCAAAATTTTGCAAATATTTATTTTCATTTTTTCGTATTTTACTGATATATAGACTTAGTTTTTTTACAGTTAACAAGTAGATACAGTCTGGGATTAAAGTTTGTTACACATCAATTACTTTGTCAAACCTTCATAGAGTTTTATGAAACTTTTGCAGTAGCTTTTTAATGATTAAGAGATAATGTCTGCAGCAAACCTTTGAAATTATATTTTTTTCATTTCTAGTATTTTTCTGAAAGATGAACTTCATTTTTTACAGTTAACATTTACAGACAGTCTGGGGTTAAATTTTTTGTACATGATAAATTTGTAAACTCCATGGATTGTTATGAAACTTGCATAAAAGCTCATCGTCAAGGCCAAAATAGCATCTAAAGAAAAGGTTAAAAGGGAGATGTACCCTTTTAGACTTGCTTATTATATATATTATTTGCCTTCGGGTTTATATGATCCGTTCATCCTATTTTGACTCCTCAAAATTCAAGAGTCCATCCTAAATTGAGGTAAATTGTATGGCTTTCCAAATACCGTTTCGATTCCTAACATCACTGAAGAGACATTAATTGTCGAAATCCGGATATGGTGTACAAAAACCTTTGCCCCTTTTGTTTACGGTATACCATCTTTTCCGCAAGTTTATTGTTTTCTGTTTAGTATTAAATTTATAATTAAGATCCATTTATTACATCGCCAATGGCAGTCAGCGGGGTTTAAGAACATACGTTGTTCGACCTGTTAGTCAAATGCGTTTTGTTAAAATATACTTTTTCACTTTTTTAGTCTTTTGGAAAATGTTGTTTGTGCTGTATTTAGACCCCTCTAACAAGAAATTTGTTTTGCATGCACACGTATAAAAATTGCGGTTTTTATCCAACGCAATCATAGGTTTGAACGTTGTTTTCAATTAAGACTTGTTTATATATATATATATATATATATAAGTCTGAAAATTAAACCCAACAGTGTTAAGAATTAGATTTTTATGCTGAAAAATTTTTGTCCCTCAACGGGATTTGAACTGACACCTTTGATACACTACATCACCAATCGCTTAGCCTCATTTTCAGCTCTCTAGACCAAAGTAACCGTGATATTATATAAAAAGTTGTGATACAACAACCTTACTGTGATATGACAAATTTAAGTATGATACAACAAAGTAACTTTGATGCCAGGTAACTGTGATACGAAGTAACTGTGATAAATCAAAGTGTGATACAAAGTAACTGTGATACAAAGTAGCTGTGATACAAAGTAGCTGTGATGCAAACTAACTGTGATACAAAGTAGCTGTGATACAAAGTAGCTGTGATATAAACTAACTGTGATACGAAGTAGCTGTGATACAAAGTAACTGTGATATAAAGTAACTGTGATATAATATAGTTAATGTTATGTTATAATAGTCGCTATTGGACTTGTTTTATGTTTTGTTAATCCGTTTCTATATTTTTGTTATTAAAGTTTCTGTTAATAGAATTATTTAGTTAAGTATTTCTTTATGCGCTTAATCTGTTTGAAATGATCTAAAAGTCTATTCAGTATTTCAATTTTTTAATAAAACCAAACAAACGCTTTTAAACAAATTGAACGAAACAATAAAAACACAAAAAAAGTTTCGCGGTATAATAAACAATGCAGAATGACAAATTATACAGATTAAAATGTTTCATATATATATACTTCTAAACATGAGACAAATTTACGAAAGACGTTCTCCATCGGACACCCCGTGGTTATACAGGGCAAACACCATGACTTATATATCCTTCATATCAAATTTAGCCGAAATATGTTAGTAAATTTTTGTTCCTCCCTCAGCGGGATTCGAACTCCTGCACTGTGTCCAGCGCCATAGACCACTCGACTAGGCTTTACATAACATAGCTTTTGTTATTTCCTGTTCAGCTTAATCAAGGGTTGTAACACAGTACATGATGTATAGTGGCAAGTAGATGGTGTACCTTTCAGATTAGCTGTTTTGTCTGTCGTAAAGGTTGATAATGTTACTAACCATGCCGTTACCTTTGTATTTGATTAAAAATCGATATTGCAATGGTTTTTTTTAACAAAATAAAAGACTCTCTTGACAGATTTTGGTGACTATGACTATCTTTAGTTTAAAAGTATGCAAGAATAAAAAAACAAATAGTAGGATGGATTCTTTAGAGGATTCATTCTTCTGTATGCAACATCTCCGAATGAGACTTTTCATCGAACTTGTACAAAACGATCGGTGCCACATGTGGAGAAGGATCTGACTACCCTTATAGAGCACCTGTTATCACATCCGGATTTTGACGAGGTTCGTGTTGTTCAGTATTTATTTTTCTATGTTGTGTTTTGAAGACAGTTGTTGGTCTTTTCATCATTTTTCGTGTTTACCATGACGCTATCAGCTTGTATTCAACTTATGAGGTCGACTATCTCTTTGGTAACTTCTGCCTCTTTTTATAGAAGGAATGTAATACATAAAAAGGTATTTTCTGGCTAAAAGTCACGAAAACAAATCAAAAACTTTTCGATAAAGTAAGATGTACTATATCAACATGCGTCTTTCAAATCTGGAAATATAGAAAATAATTCTTGAAGCGATTTCATTGCAAGTGATTTACAAATTCAATATATTTTCAACACAAAGCAGGGTTCATTTTCGTATCACATTCGTGACGTATATACCAAATCTTTCTCTATTTATAGTTTTAATTAGGTCGAAGAAGAATAGTTAGTAAAATACAACGCGTGCAGATATCTGTTTCTAAGACAACCCTTCAACAAAAACAATTTTGTCGAGCCTGCGAAATTTATTTTGCGAAAGCGAGACATAGCGATCCTAGATTCCGTTGTCGTCGGTGTCGGCGGCGTCAACATTTAAGTTCAGTCTGTGGTTAAAGTTTTTCTGGACATCAATAACTTTGTCAAACCTACATGGAATTTTATGAAATTGGGACAGAAGCTTGTTTATGACCAAAATACAGTATCCAGGGCAAAATTTTGAAAATATCTATTTTTATTTTTCCGTATTTTAATAATAAATGGACTTTGGTTTTTTTTACAGTTAACTTCAGATTTTGTCTGAGGTTAAAGTTTTTCAGTCATCAACAACTTTGTCAAACCTTCATTGAATTTTAAAAAATTTGTACAGAAGCTTGTTTATGACCAAAAGACAGTATCCAGAGCAAAATTTTGCAAATATTTATTTTCATTTTTTCGTATTTTACTGATATATAGACTTAGTTTTTTTACAGTTAACAAGTAGATACAGTCTGGGATTAAAGTTTGTTACACATCAATTACTTTGTCAAACCTTCATAGAGTTTTATGAAACTTTTGCAGTAGCTTTTTAATGATTAAGAGATAATGTCTGCAGCAAACCTTTGAAATTATATTTTTTTCATTTCTAGTATTTTTCTGAAAGATGAACTTCATTTTTTACAGTTAACATTTACAGACAGTCTGGGGTTAAATTTTTTGTACATGATAAATTTGTAAACTCCATGGATTGTTATGAAACTTGCATAAAAGCTCATCGTCAAGGCCAAAATAGCATCTAAAGAAAAGGTTAAAAGGGAGATGTACCCTTTTAGACTTGCTTATTATATATATTATTTGCCTTCGGGTTTATATGATCCGTTCATCCTATTTTGACTCCTCAAAATTCAAGAGTCCATCCTAAATTGAGGTAAATTGTATGGCTTTCCAAATACCGTTTCGATTCCTAACATCACTGAAGAGACATTAATTGTCGAAATCCGGATATGGTGTACAAAAACCTTTGCCCCTTTTGTTTACGGTATACCATCTTTTCCGCAAGTTTATTGTTTTCTGTTTAGTATTAAATTTATAATTAAGATCCATTTATTACATCGCCAATGGCAGTCAGCGGGGTTTAAGAACATACGTTGTTCGACCTGTTAGTCAAATGCGTTTTGTTAAAATATACTTTTTCACTTTTTTAGTCTTTTGGAAAATGTTGTTTGTGCTGTATTTAGACCCCTCTAACAAGAAATTTGTTTTGCATGCACACGTATAAAAATTGCGGTTTTTATCCAACGCAATCATAGGTTTGAACGTTGTTTTCAATTAAGACTTGTTTATATATATATATATATATATATAAGTCTGAAAATTAAACCCAACAGTGTTAAGAATTAGATTTTTATGCTGAAAAATTTTTGTCCCTCAACGGGATTTGAACTGACACCTTTGATACACTACATCACCAATCGCTTAGCCTCATTTTCAGCTCTCTAGACCAAAGTAACCGTGATATTATATAAAAAGTTGTGATACAACAACCTTACTGTGATATGACAAATTTAAGTATGATACAACAAAGTAACTTTGATGCCAGGTAACTGTGATACGAAGTAACTGTGATAAATCAAAGTGTGATACAAAGTAACTGTGATACAAAGTAGCTGTGATACAAAGTAGCTGTGATACAAAGTAGCTGTGATATAAACTAACTGTGATACGAAGTAGCTGTGATACAAAGTAACTGTGATATAAAGTAACTGTGATATAATATAGTTAATGTTATGTTATAATAGTCGCTATTGGACTTGTTTTATGTTTTGTTAATCCGTTTCTATATTTTTGTTATTAAAGTTTCTGTTAATAGAATTATTTAGTTAAGTATTTCTTTATGCGCTTAATCTGTTTGAAATGATCTAAAAGTCTATTCAGTATTTCAATTTTTTAATAAAACCAAACAAACGCTTTTAAACAAATTGAACGAAACAATAAAAACACAAAAAAAGTTTCGCGGTATAATAAACAATGCAGAATGACAAATTATACAGATTAAAATGTTTCATATATATATACTTCTAAACATGAGACAAATTTACGAAAGACGTTCTCCATCGGACACCCCGTGGTTATACAGGGCAAACACCATGACTTATATATCCTTCATATCAAATTTAGCCGAAATATGTTAGTAAATTTTTGTTCTTCCCTCAGCGGGATTCGAACTCCTGCACTGTGTCCAGCGCCATAGACCACTCGACTAGGCTTTACATAACATAGCTTTTGTTATTTCCTGTTCAGCTTAATCAAGGGTTGTAACACAGTACATGATGTATAGTGGCAAGTAGATGGTGTACCTTTCAGATTAGCTGTTTTGTCTGTCGTAAAGGTTGATAATGTTACTAACCATGCCGTTACCTTTGTATTTGATTAAAAATCGATATTGCAATGGTTTTTTTTAACAAAATAAAAGACTCTCTTGACAGATTTTGGTGACTATGACTATCTTTAGTTTAAAAGTATGCAAGAATAAAAAACAAATAGTAGGATGGATTCTTTAGAGGATTCATTCTTCTGTATGCAACATCTCCGAATGAGACTTTTCATCGAACTTGTACAAAACGATGGTGCCACATGTGGAGAAGGATCTGACTACCCTTATAGAGCACCTGTTATCACCTCCGGATTTTGACGAGGTTCGTGTTGTTCAGTATTTATTTTTCTATGTTGTGTTTTGAAGACAGTTGTTGGTCTTTTCATCATTTTTCGTGTTTACCATGGCGCTATCAGCTTGTATTCAACTTATGAGGTCGACTATCTCTTTGGTAACTTCTGCCTCTTTTTATAGAAGGAATGTAATACATAAAAAGGTATTTTCTGGCTAAAAGTCACGAAAACAAATCAAAAACTTTTCGATAAAGTAAGATGTACTATATCAACATGCGTCTTTCAAATCTGGAAATATAGAAAATAATTCTTGAAGCGATTTCATTGCAAGTGATTTACAAATTCAATATATTTTCAACACAAAGCAGGGTTCATTTTCGTATCACATTCGTGACGTATATACCAAATCTTTCTCTATTTATAGTTTTAATTAGGTCGAAGAAGAATAGTTAGTAAAATACAACGCGTGCAGATATCTGTTTCTAAGACAACCCTTCAACAAAAACAATTTTGTCGAGCCTGCGAAATTTATTTTGCGAAAGCGAGACATAGCGATCCTAGATTCCGTTGTCGTCGGTGTCGGCGGCGTCAACATTTAAGTTCAGTCTGTGGTTAAAGTTTTTCTGGACATCAATAACTTTGTCAAACCTACATGGAATTTTATGAAATTGGGACAGAAGCTTGTTTATGACCAAAATACAGTATCCAGGGCAAAATTTTGAAAATATCTATTTTTATTTTTCCGTATTTTAATAATAAATGGACTTTGGTTTTTTTTACAGTTAACTTCAGATTTTGTCTGAGGTTAAAGTTTTTCAGTCATCAACAACTTTGTCAAACCTTCATTGAATTTTAAAAAAATTGTACAGAAGCTTGTTTATGACCAAAAGACAGTATCCAGAGCAAAATTTTGCAAATATTTATTTTCATTTTTTCGTATTTTACTGATATATAGACTCAGTTTTTTTACAGTTAACAAGTAGATACAGTCTGGGATTAAAGTTTGTTACACATCAATTACTTTGTCAAACCTTCATAGAGTTTTATGAAACTTTTGCAGTAGCTTTTTAATGATTAAGAGATAATGTCTGAAGCAAACCTTTGAAATTATATTTTTTTCATTTCTAGTATTTTTCTGAAAGATGAACTTCATTGTTTACAGTTAACATTTACAGACAGTCTGGGGTTAAATTTTTTGTACATGATAAATTTGTAAACTCCATGGATTGTTATGAAACTTGCATAAAAGCTCATCGTCAAGGCCAAAATAGCATCTAAAGAAAAGGTTAAAAGGGAGATGTACCCTTTTAGACTTGCTTATTATTGATATTATTTGCCTTCGGGTTTATATGATCCGTTCATCCTATTTTGACTCCTCAAAATTCAAGAGTCCATCCTAAATTGAGGTAAATTGTATGGCTTTCCAAATACCGTTTCGATTCCTAACATCACTGAAGAGACATTAATTGTCGAAATCCGGATATGGTGTACAAAAACCTTTGCCCCTTTTGTTTACGGTATACCATCTTTTCCGCAAGTTTATTGTTTTCTGTTTAGTATTAAATTTATAATTAAGATCCATTTATTACATCGCCAATGGCAGTCAGCAGGGTTTAAGAACATCCGTTGTTCGACCTGTTAGTCAAATGCGTTTTGTTAAAATATACTTTTTCACTATTTTGGTCTTTTGGAAAATGTTGTTTGTGCTGTATTTAGACCCCTCTAACAAGAAATTTGTTTTGCATGCACACGTATAAAAATTGCGGTTTTTATCCAACGCAATCATAGGTTTGAACGTTGTTTTCAATTAAGACTTGTTTATATATATATATATATATATAAGTCTGAAAATTAAACCCAACAGTGTTAAGAATTAGATTTTTATGTTGAAAAATTTTTGTCCCTCAACGGGATTTGAACTGACACCTTTGATACACTACATCACCAATCGCTTAGCCTCATTTTCAGCTCTCTAGACCAAAGTAACCGTGATATTATATAAAAAGTTGTGATACAACAACCTTACTGTGATATGACAAATTTAACTATGATACAACAAAGTAACTTTGATGCCAGGTAACTGTGATACGAAGTAACTGTGATAAATCAAAGTGTGATACAAAGTAACTGTGATACAAAGTAGCTGTGATACAAAGTAGCTGTGATGCAAACTAACTGTGATACAAAGTAGCTGTGATACAAAGTAGCTGTGATATAAACTAACTGTGATACAAAGTAGCTGTGATACAAAGTAACTGTGATATAAAGTAGCTGTGATATAATATAGTTAATGCTATGTTATAATAGTCGCTATTGGACTTGTTTTATGTTTTGTTAATCCGTTTCTATATTTTTGTTATTAAAGTTTCTGTTAATAGAATTATTTAGTTAAGTATTTCCTTATGCGCTTAATCTGTTTGAAATGATCTAAAAGTCTATTCAGTATTTCAATTTTTTAATAAAACCAAACAAACGCTTTCAAACAAATTGAACGAAACAATAAAAACACAAAAAAAGTTTCGCGGTATAATAAACAATGCAGAATGACAAATTATACAGATTAAAATGTTTCATATATATATACTTCTAAACATGAGACAAATTTACGAAAGACGTTCTCCATCGGACATCCCGTGGTTATACAGGGCAAACACCATGACTTATATATCCTTCATATCAAATTTAGCCGAAATATGTTAGTAAATTTTTGTTCTTCCCTCAGCGGGATTCGAACTCCTGCACTGTGTCCAGCGCCATAGACCACTCGACTAGGCTTTACATAACATAGCTTTTGTTATTTCCTGTTCAGCTTAATCAAGGGTTGTAACACAGTACATGATGTATAGTGGCAAGTAGATGGTGTACCTTTCAGATTAGCTGTTTTGTCTGTCGTAAAGGTTGATAATGTTACTAACCATGCCGTTACCTTTGTATTTGATTAAAAATCGATATTGCAATGGTTTTTTTTAACAAAATAAAAGACTCTCTTGACAGATTTTGGTGACTATGACTATCTTTAGTTTAAAAGTATGCAAGAATAAAAAACAAATAGTAGGATGGATTCTTTAGAGGATTCATTCTTCTGTATGCAACATCTCCGAATGAGACTTTTCATCGAACTTGTACAAAACGATGGTGCCACATGTGGAAAAGGATCTGACTACCCTTATAGAGCACCTGTTATCACCTCCGGATTTTGACGAGGTTCGTGTTGTTCAGTATTTATTTTTCTATGTTGTGTTTTGAAGACAGTTGTTGGTCTTTTCATCATTTTTCGTGTTTACCATGGCGCTATCAGCTTGCATTCAACTTATGAGGTCGACTATCTCTTTGGTAACTTCTGCCTCTTTTTATAGAAGGAATGTAATACATAAAAAGGTATTTTCTGGCTAAAAGTCACGAAAACAAATCAAAAACTTTTCGATAAAGTAAGATGTACTATATCAACATGCGTCTTTCAAATCTGGAAATATAGAAAATAATTCTTGAAGCTATTTCATTGCAAGTGATTTACAAATTCAATATATTTCAACACAAAGCAGGGTTCATTTTCGTATCACATTCGTGACGTATATACCAAATCTTTCTCTATTTATAGTTTTTATTAGGTCGAAGAAGAATAGTTGGTAAAATACAACGCGTGCAGATATCTGTTTCTAAGACAACCCTTCAACAAAAACAATTTTGTCGAGCCTGCGAAATTTATTTTGCGAAAGCGAGACATAGCGATCCTAGATTCCGTTGTCGTCGGTGTCGGCGGCGTCAACATTTAAGTTCAGTCTGTGGTTAAAGTTTTTCTGGACATCAATAACTTTGTCAAACCTACATGGAATTTTATGAAATTGGGACAGAAGCTTGTTTATGACCAAAATACAGTATCCAGGGCAAAATTTTGAAAATATCTATTTTTATTTTTCCGTATTTTAATAATAAATGGACTTTGGTTTTTTTTTACAGTTAACTTCAGATTTTGTCTGAGGTTAAAGTTTTTCAGTCATCAACAACTTTGTCAAACCTTCATTGAATTTTAAAAAATTTGTACAAAAGCTTGTTTATGACCAAAAGACAGTATCCAGAGCAAAATTTTGCAAATATTTATTTTCATTTTTTCGTATTTTACTGATAAATAGACTTAGTTTTTTTACAGTTAACAAGTAGATACAGTCTGGGATTAAAGTTTGTTACACATCAATTACTTTGTCAAACCTTCATAGAGTTTTATGAAACTTTTGCAGTAGCTTTTTAATGATTAAGAGATAATGTCTGAAGCAAACCTTTGAAAATATATTTTTTTCATTTCTAGTATTTTTCTGAAAGATGAACTTCATTTTTTACAGTTAACATTTACAGACAGCCTGGGGTTAAATTTTTTGTACATGATAAATTTGTAAACTCCATGGATTGTTATGAAACTTGCATAAAAGCTCATCGTCAAGGCCAAAATAGCATCTAAAGAAAAGGTTTGATTTTTTTTTAAATTCTGTGTTTTACTGATAAATGGACTCACTTTTTAAGTCAACATAACACTTTTACACTGACAGCAGCACTCGCAGGCGAGACACATGGTTCACCCCTTACGATTTTTTTTAAACACGCGATAATGTCTCCACCAAAAACATCAGTATGCTTTAATATTTTACAGTTATGGGTTTTTACTTGTGAGGGAGCTGTGTACCATTAGTTTTTATTATTAATTTTGTCATCTGGACTCTTGTGTAAGTGTCTTATTGGCTATCACACTACTGCTCCTTATTTTATGTATGTACTATCCGATTAGGTGCTGCTGGACTGACAATCTTCATATCTACTATCCGACTAGATGCTACTGGACTGACGATCCCTGTATAGTCCCCCAGACATGTGTTTTATCCTACATAAGATTCATCAATTGCGTTCGAATCATTACAGAAAAATGATGACGGTGATGTTGAATTTCGTTTAACGTCCAGTGGCAAATATTACATACTTATCAAGACAATATAGAAAACATGCTTCCGCTGTCCAAAACTTCACCGTTTGCTTTTCATGTGTCATTTGTTTTTGGCGATGCGAGATTACTTAAATAACCGCTATATATACATACTGGTAACTTGAGGGAAATTAAATTAGTGCCAAAGTAAGTTTTTCACCGATTTGGGAAAATAGTCACGCAATATAAGTTATGGATATTACTTATTTTGGATAATTTGAACTCTGGTGGATAGTTGTCTCATTGGCAATCATACCACATCTCCTTATTTTTATAATGGGTTCGGGAATGACCAAGCTGTTATATAATCGCTCAAAAATAATTTTGACCCAATGTATTTCTCATTTCTAACTACAGTTCTCTCTTTTTTACATGTTTCTGAATTCAATAAAATTTTGAGATTTCTTATCTTATCTGGAAGAATTTTCAATTCTAAGACTTGAGGGCGTCTTTTTAGCTGCTTTTATACGCAATCACATTCAATCGGATAGGGATATTCATTAAATTCAATACCATATGTTCGAAGAGTACCACGTTCTGCCAACGTTGGAAAACCCTGTAAAATCTATGTGGTCTAACATGTAGGTGAAGGTTTCAAAGCAATGTAAGGCCTTTTATAGCCGACTATACGGTATGGGTTTTTTTCTCATTGTTGAAGGCCGTACGGTTGCCTAAAATTGCTTACATCCACTTCATTTGAACTTTGGTGGATGGTTGTCTCATTGGCAATCACACCACATCTCCTTATTTTTATATTTAAAACATACAAAAGAAAAGAGGAAAATGTCGGGTGTAAATTTAAACCTGAAAAAATAGAAAAGTAAAATTATGCCTAGTTTCTTATCGAAGTTTGTTATAATGACAAATTTGAAATTGTCTAAATTATAACTCATATTTTTTTTTTTGAATTGGACGAGCACAACGAAGGTCGACACTAAAACGAAAACTTGTTTATAAACCCATAAATTAATTTCCAGGTTAATACGCTTAAAACATACTAAAGTTATTTTTTTTGCATAAACAAAAAATTATGAAACTTCTGTATAAGGAAAAAAGTGGACCATTATTTATGTTGTTGGATATACATATAAACAATTTATATATTTAAGAATCTACAATTGAAAAATAAATAAAATTTATTACTATAAAGGTTTAAAACAAGTTTTATTTAAACAGTGTTATTTTATTTTATTTATAGCAGTTATATTTATGCTATGTTTTTCAACTTTATTTTGTATTATTCATTCTTTTATTTTAAATTTTCTTTTCATTTTATTTATTCATTTTAATAAAAAAAAAATTGTATGGGAATACTTCATATATAAAAACTGAATTAGTCTTTCATTATTACACAAAAGTATCATTAATTAAGTGAACTTTTTTCAGACATTAAATATATCATCGTTTCTGCTGAACATTGAACTTAATTGCCTTATACTTTAATTAAAAATCTTGACAAACCATGATAAGCCGCGCTTTCATCTTTGACAAGGTTAATCAGAGGTCAAAGCTATGGTCAAAAGACAACGAGTGATTAATTCTGAAATGATCTGAGTAATGAAGTGAACACGGTTTTGTAAAATTATGATCTGTCAAAATGTTCGTTCTCCATAAATATTCGTGCTTTACCTCAAAGAGTCAAATTCAATCACGACTTTTGTGAAATAAGCAGTTACAACAAAAATGCTCTCTAAACAACTATTTCAGGACGATGGCGAATGTTACCAAATGATTGGTTGTATGGAACCCTTTGGATTAGAAGCAATAAAACCAAAAGCAGGCACTATGTTTTTTATGACTTCTGATGCACAGATGTTGAAAACAAAATGTCATGATGGTGATTCCGTTAAATCACGTCATCAGCCGGCGACAGGCAAAACAAACCGTGCAGGGATTTAAAGACTGCCGTCAACAAACTTGTAACACTGAATGAAGACTTAATTGCTGATTGCAGCAGAACCTACTCGCTTCCGACAGTTGCAGGAAAACACCAGGATCTGAAAAGCATCTCTCCACAGACACTTTCTGATGTCATTGACGGTAGATACAAAAACGTCATCAATAGTTATCGAATCATCGACTGCAGATACCCGTATAAATTCGAAGGAGGTCACATCGAAGGTGCCGAAAACAGACATTCACATGCATCCATCTTGGAACTTCTTCAACAGCCAACTGCAAAGAAGCAAATTCTTATTTTTCATTGTGAGTTTTCCTATTAGTTATAAACCGATGATCCACTCTGAAGACTCGTCTGATTTACGTCATTTCCGGGCAAATTCAAAGTCTTGGACTGCTGGAGAAAAACGACGACATGCAAAAAGATCCATACGCCTGTAATATGAACTTTCTTTTTGTATAACAATAGTGCTACTCTAATACAAAGTAACTGTGATACAACAAACTGTGATACAAAGTAACTGTGATGAAAAGTAACTGTGATTCAAAGTAACTGTGATACAAATTATCTGTGATACAAAGTAACTGTGATACAAAGTAACTGTGATACAAATTATCTGTGATACAAAGTAACTGTGATACAAAGTAACTGTGATATATAGTAACTGTGATACTAAGTAACTGTGATACAAAGTACCTGTGAAACATAATAGTAGCTATGTGACTTGCATTGTTTAGTGTATGTTTTGTTTCTGATTTTATTTACGTTTATTAAAGTTTTAGTTAAATGAAGTTTGTAGTTGACGTGTTTATTTTCCACAATGGTTGCTTTATCTGCTTAATTTGCATAACTTGGTAATCAGTATGCTAAATTTGATTTTAGTTAAAACTAAACAAAAACTAACAAAATTAAAACAACTGAGCAATATGGGCTTAAGTCTCGCCGTATCGATGTAAGTGTGTCCAGTGTCTGTAATACACACCTAATTTTTGTCGAGCCTGCGTCTTCTGTCGCAGAAAGCTCGACATAGGGATAGTGATCCGGCGGCGGTGGCGGCCACGGCGGCGTTAACTAACTACTTGAAAGCTTTATATTTTAGAAGGTGGAAGACCTGGATGCTTCATACTTTGTATATACTAGTAGATGCCTTATGGTTATGAAGTTTCCGTCTGTTATA
Source organism: Mytilus californianus (assembly GCF_021869535.1). Classification (NCBI taxonomy): domain Eukaryota; kingdom Metazoa; phylum Mollusca; class Bivalvia; order Mytilida; family Mytilidae; genus Mytilus; species Mytilus californianus. The sequence continues at coordinate 19,205,966 of NW_026262679.1, read as the reverse complement.
TGTCCACTGTCCTTGACCTCATTTTCATGGTTCAGTGACTACTTGAAAAAAAGTTAAGATTTTTTGTAATGTTAATTTCTTTTTTATTATGAGTAATATGATAACTTTATTTAGTATGTGCATACCTTGCAAGGTCCTCGTGTCTGTCAGATAGATTTCATTTTACCTCGACCTCATTTCATGGATCAGCGAACAAGGTTAAGTTTTCGTGGTCAAGTCCATATCTCAGATACTATAAGCAATAGGTTTACTATATTTGGTGTATGGGATGATTGTAAGGTGTACATGTCCAACTGGCAGGTGTCATCTGACCTCCACCTCATTTTCATGGTTCAGTGGTTAAAGTTAAGTTTTTGTGATTGCAGTGGTCTTTTTTTTTTCTAATACTAGATGCAATATGTCAACTATATTTGGTGTATGGAAATATTTTACGATGTACATGTCAGTCTGGCAGGTTTTTTTTTACTTTGACCTCATTTTCGTTGCTCAGATGTTTTGATCTGTTTTTCTTAAACTATAAGCAATAGGTCAACGTAAGGGGGACAGCTATTTAATTAAATTTGTTTCTTAGATACTATAAGCAATATGTCAACTATATTTAATGCATTGGTTGTAATGTGTACATGTCTGTCTGGCATGGCTCATCTGACCTTGACCTCATTTTCATGGTTCATTGGTCAATGTTAAATTTTCCTGGTTAAGTTCGTTTCTAAGAAACTATAAGCAATAAGTCAACTATATTTGGTGTATGGAATGATTGTAGGGTAAACATGTTCCGGTTTGTTTATCTGACCTTGACCTCATTTTTTTGGATTATATTAAGTTTATGTGATACTTGTAGTAAAGCTTTATATTTAGGACTATCAACATATAATCAATGGTCAGTAAAGCAGGCGAGACATTTCAGCGTGTGCACTCTTGTTGTGACGAAAGTACATACACTTCGTCAGAAACTTTGCAACATTCACCTACATGTTAGGCCACATAGATTTTTGCAGGGTTTTTTTTAACGTCAGAAGTATGTGGTACTCTCCGAACATTTGTTTTTTTTTTTTCGGAGCTTTAAGTTTACTGATTTTATGTTAATTCTTTGTGTATCTCTTACCGCTTTTTGAGTTAATCCAAATGCAACGGATTTTTACAGTTTGTTCTTATGTTGTGCTGTGACACCACTGTCCCAGGTTAAGCGATGGTTGAGCGCTCACACGTAATATTTTTATGTGTTTTAAAGTCAGGAACCCGTAATTCAGTGGTTCTTTGTTCATGGCTGTCATATTTGTTTTCGTGATTAGTTTGATGTAAATTCGGCCCTTAGTTTTCTCTTTTATATTGTTTCACATTTTTTGTATGTCGGGGCTTTTTATAGCCGACTATACACGGTATGCGTGTTCTCGTTGTTGAAGGCCGCAAGGTGCTTTCATCCACTTCATTCACGGGATACTTGTATCATTGGTATTATACCCTATCTACTTATTTTAATATTGTCCCCCCTCGAAACATTACATTTTATGTCTTTCATACTTTCAAAATTTTCCTGTCAATCTGTTTGCATAGTGCTGAAAATATTTCTCAAATTAAAGCAAGACTTCAGTTTCTCTCAAAATACAAAATTGTGCGAAAGAAGAATGATAAATGTATATTGTGTTTTTTTCTATTTAAGGAGGTCACTTATAGTTGCCATACCCGGTGCTTTGCTTTTGTGCCAATTGGCATTTCATTTGCGCCACAAACCATATTACATTTGCGCCACAAACCTTTTTTCATGTGCGCCAAATGCAATGCGCCCGACATTTTGATTGACAAACCATTATCGAATTCGGAAACTTGATAAAAGGGAGAAGTGTAGTTAAACATGAGAAAATCATTGGGTCAACATTATTTTCAAGCTATTCTATAACAGCTTAGAGAATTTCTGGACCCATTTTTGTCGAGCCTGCGACTTTTGTCGCAAAAGCGAGACATAGCGATCCTACATTCCATCGTCGTCGTCGTCGGCGGCGGCGTCCACAAATATTCACTCTGTGGTTAAAGTTTTCGAAATTTTAATCCTTGATTTCTACCAAACTTGGACAGAAGCTTGTTTATGATCATAAGATAGTACCCAGAAGTAAATTTTGTAAAAATAAATCCTGTTTATCCGTATTTTACTTATAAATGGACTTAGTTTTTCTGCCAGTTAATATAACATTCACTCTGTGGTTAAAGTTTTTAAAATTTTAATAACTTTCTTAAAATATCCTGGATTTCTACCAAACGTTGACAGAAGCTTGTTTATGATCATAAGATAGTACCCAGAAGTAAATTTTGTAAAAAAAATTCCTGTTTATCCGTATTTTACTTATAAATGGACTTAGTTTTTCTGCCAGTTAACATTACATTCACTCTGTGGTTAAAGTTTTAAAAATTTTAATAACTTTCTTAAACTATCCTGGATTTGTACCAAACTTGGACAAAAGCTTGTTTATGATCAAAAGATAGTATCTAGAAGGAAATTTTGTAAAAATTTATTTCCTGTTTTTTCCGTATATAACTTTTAAATGGACTTAGTTTTTCTTCCAGTTAACATTACATATATACAGTCTGCAGTTAAAGTTTTAAAAACATTTATTAGATTCATAATGTAATTCGCGGAACCCTTACGAATTTTTTTTTTTCGTGACTAAGCGGTATTTTTTTTAGGTTAGTAATTTCGCATCGCCAGCATAAATGACACATGAAACGCAAACGGCTAAGTTTGGCATATTTTCTATATAAAAATAAGGAGATGTGGTATGATTGCCAATGGGACAACTTTCCATCAAAGTTTAAATAAAAGATAGAAATACATTGTAGATTCTTAATAAAATTTCCATTAGCCAGAGGAACTGACTTTTTCATTGATTACTCTAATAAGTTTACAGTCTTTTTAACGTTGAAATCCTTTTTGTATTAAACAGAGAATGACATTTAGCGGTATTTGGTGTAATAATAGATCTTTGAATGATAACAGTCAAAATAGAGACAAATACGGAAAAAACAAAACTAAACGAAATAACTACAGTCTACATTAATTTCCAATTTATTAAATTATAGTTCTCTGATTTCGCTATACTTCGTTCGTATATGTCTATGGTTCATTGGTCAATGTTAAGTTTATGTGATTTGGTCAGTTTTTCAAGTACTATAAGCATTTGGTCATCTATATTTGGTGTATGGAATGGTTTTACGGTGTATATGTCTATCTGGCAGGTATCATCTGACCTAAACCTCATTTTGATGGTTCATTGGTCAATGTTAAGTTTTTTTTTGTTTTGGTCTATTTTTCAATTATTATAAGCAATAGGTCAATTATATTTTGTGTATATAAAAAATTATAAGGTGTATATGTCTTCTGTTTTTGGCTTGTTACCACCTTTATAAAGAAGTATTATCATACTCTTTCTCCAGTCGTTCGGAATGTACGCACATTTGATACACAAGTTTAAAAGGTGATGTAAGTGTTTTATAAGTAATTTACCGCCATATCGTATGTGCTCATAAAATAAGCCGTCGTGGCCACAAGCTTTGTTGTTCTTTAGTTTTGAACAAATTTCATTTACATCTGATAATTTAAATGTAATGTTGTTCTGATCCCGGTTGACAAGTTTGCGAATAGATGACAGTGTTTCTGCAATTTCGGTTTCACGCTTCAGGTCGGTATATGTCGACGGAGAAAATACATCTTGGAAATGAGACAGCTAGATATCATTGATCTGTTTAGGATCGGTATAAGCCACACCATCTTTCACTAACGCACTACAAGCAGTTTATTTCTTTTTTCGATTATTTATGATCGTCCAAACCGTTTTCTGATCAATATCAAGGTTACTTTCGATAGTTTTTTATTACTTTCATATTCATCAAATGCTTTTCTTAAAACTGTACGAAATTCCCTTTTTGCAGACTTGTATTTTTGAAAAAACTCACAGTTTGCATCATGACAGTGACAATTGTTTATCCATTCATTCCGAATACTACGCATCGAGTGTCGTAAAACTGTAAGGTTGGGATTCCAATACGGATTCGAGTGACGATTGAACTTCGCGAGTGAAACCTTTGAAATCCGAGGTTTTATGGTTACATACTGATCTCGGAAAATGTACCGAAATACTGTCTGTATCATTTGCTTGAATGTTTGTTGATTCGACGATTTTCTTGGGTAAAGTTGACATGTTACTAACTTGATAATTATCCGTTTTAGGTATTGTCTCTTGAGATACATGAATTCGATCGTGTGCAGGTAATATCGGACATGCTGTTGAAACGCGAGGTGTCTCGGACCTAATCGGAGAATCTAATGGTACAACAGATAGATTTATCTGCTGTCTGAACTGCGGCTGCTGCATAAGTCATTACTTCACGTTTACTCGCTTGGAAGTCCCTCTCGACATTAACAAATGCGTCTTCGTAATTCACTAGTGGATGTCATAGATGAATTAACTTTTGTCTGAAAATCCTCTATAGCGGTATTGACGTCCTTTACTTGATCACTTAAAAGAAGCACCTTACTCTTTAAACTATAAATTCCAGTCGAGCGGATATCACTTATGTTTGTGATGCGTGCTGCTTCAGAATTTAAACGGGATTTTGTTTCATTTGCTACAACAGATACTTTAGATATTCTAGTTTCGCATTTCGAAATAGCCGTTGTGTTGTTTTCAATAACAAGTTCGATTGTTACATAATGATGACTTCAGATAGCTTCTATAGGACATGTACATTTTTTCTGATGTTATTAAAAGCCACTTACATCTGTTACATCTTGTAATAGTGAAGGCAGAAAGTTTGTATAAGGGTTAAGCAGCTCAGTGGGACATTTTTTCTCTTCCTAATCTAAACGCTTCTGACGATTTTCTTTCACTCACAGATAAAAACGTCTATGACGCCATTTTTCGTTAAAGTTATACACTACAGTTGTAAAATCTTAAAATGACGTAATAGGCATCGAAATGAGCAAATATTTTCTCAAGTTACATAATATAAAAAGCACAAAATCATCTATGTTATTGATTTCTTTGGTTTATTTGCTTTCGAATGATATGCAGAACATGGATATTTATTGTATAAGAAAAGAGCTTGAGTTGGAATAACCCGCCATCTATCGGAGACACCAATACCGTGCGCAACGTCTATAAGTATCTATGGCAAGCAGTTTTAATATTTATTCCATTTTCAAGGTATCTTATAAATCTATTAAGATATCTGAAAAACTAAATGAAAGTCAAGCAATAGAAATGTAAGGGTGCGTCTAAACACCGAAAAGGACTTATAATATGCCACTAAGGACTAGAAGTGGTGCTTTTTCATGTAATCAAATTTCATATTATGGTAGAGATTGATATTAAATGCATAAATTCCAAATTTTATAGAAAAAGAATCAAAATTAAACTTGTAATAGAACAATGTTCAGGCACTTGCCGGTTTTTCTTTCATATTGCTGAAAATCAGTGAACCGTTAGACACGTGTCAAATTACATAACTAATTATACTATTATCTTTTAAAAAAAGAAAAATTAATTATTTGTATAAGAAAATAACCAGACATTAGATATGTTTACCATAAAAACACTTAGTGATTAATTTATTATTGTTTTTAAATCTTTTTTTTTTAATTCAACATCTTTAGTTTAAATATTAAGTATATGTCGGTTAATTTAATGATAAAACATAGAAAAGTATTTAGTGTTTTTTTTAAGTAAAGAAAAAAAATTGTCCCCGACAAATATTTCATGCATATACAGGACGAGAAGTCGTTTACGAAATAGATTATGAAGTATTTTAATAGTTTTACAAAATTTAATGTTATGATTTATCATCATTTGGTAAAAGGATATTTTCTAAGTTATTAAAATTTGTAAGAATCACATTTTTTTCTGACAAAATTTTCTCGTTTGCTCTAACACATACGATTCTGAAAATAATCAGAACACTGCAACTTAAGTCTCGGATAATTATTGCCGACATTATGGTTTCATGTATTACAAATAAATAACCAATTATAATATACAATCATGACAAAGGCGAGCTTTTCTGGTAATTTTTCGTATATAATTGAACAGTTGAACATTTTTTTTTTTAAATATGTGTCTCCTTTATATATTTGAAAATGAAAGTTGATAATCCACAAGGACGCCACATGATTTTTCATTTTTATATAATCTCAATTTGCAATAACTACGGAGCAAATAATATAAAGTGGTAAAGCAAGCATTATGTTTTATAGTTTTGCAAAATTTACTCATTTTTTAGTAAACCATTTTGTATATATGTTCCGGACCATATGAGTATTTGGACCATATAGGTATTTTTCAAATATGCATTAGAAACGTTTCTATAATACAATAAACTTTATATAAAAAATAATGATGGTAACATGAAAATGTACTAACTTTATAATTCAAAGGCTACATAAACATTAAATATTGATGCATGCATGCTCAGGGTGACATTCACTTCCACGCGGTACCATAGCTTTTTTTTCATTTGCACGTCTTGGTTGTGCACGATCCTTTGCAGTTACACCTTTTGCTTGCGAGTGAAAAGCCAGCCTTCTTCGGAGATGCGACGACAGCAAGTAAAAACAAAAACACGTATAGGAAACAAAATTCTGAATATTGCACCACCAATGCTAATTATATAAAGTTTCAAAAGTAAGCAAAGCTGAAATGTGTAGAATTCTAATCTCTTTCGTTGGAACACACAGATCTTTCCCTAAACCCAAAACGGTACATGTTACAAGCTGAAACCCTCTGTCTTTCACATATTGTCTAAATCTGGGTGTATCTGTTTTCTGTCCTTCTCTAGTGTCAATTATTAGACTCTTTATCCTGTCCACTTTTTCGTCAGCCAGTAAAACAGTTGACTTCTTGTTTAAAAGTTCATTAAGATTTTTGGAAGTTATCTTCCCAAGTCGACATATTGCCATACATTCGTAATAACAAATCGGTAATGACCATACGCATAAAATGTGTTTACTATAGTTTTGACTAGTGAGTAAAATCAACTGTGTGAAAATGCTTATTTTTTAAGTTAAGTCTAGGTTAGTCTATAAAAAGGTATATACTATGAAATTTAGAGCGAGGGGCTTGCCCCGAGCTCTTAATTTCATAGTATATACCTTTTCATAGACTATCCAATTTAGCACATATTTACAACTCGAGTAATCTTTTAATTGGTCTATTGATAGTTTATTTTGGCTGACTACTTGTATCACAGGTGTTTGTAAAACGGAACTCATTAACGAAGTTTTGTAAATCTACTCACTAGTATCATTGTAAGACACGTAATTTCAAAAAGGCCCTTGACTCCAGAATGAAAAGATGGTAGCTGCTGGTGTAAGTATGTATATTGATATAAAGCGGTGTTTTACTATACATGGTAAGATGACCAAATAAATTGACCAAAAGCAGGCAATAATTAAATTGCAGTGGAAGCTTTACATGTTTTGAAAACATTTTTTAATTTCACAGTAAAACTAAAGCTATAATAAATTTGAAACATATTTTTAGATAGTTTGTCCCCATAGATATAGTCATTATATAGGCATTAAAAAGCAACTACAAATAGATCAGAGATTATAGGTTTTGTGTTTTTTATTTATTTTATTATTATTTCAAAGTAAAAACTAAAAGATTTATCAGAATATGTTTATATATATAATTGGCACATTATCTTCAGACATAATCACAGTTTTTCAATTCATGACATCGTCCTGAACATGCATGAAATATTTGCCACTGGAAATTAAGCAACCGATAATCAATAAATCAATCAATTCATGACGAAGTAGATCACCTTCCTTAAGAAAGTTTAAAAAATTATCACCAAGTTGCTTTAATTTCCCTTCACAAGGTTTCATAGTACACATTTTTTTGTGTACAAAGTAATTGCATGGATGATACCCTTTATTTAAATGAAAAAAAATTGCAATTGTCAAAAACATTTTTTAGATCCAAAGATTTTAATAGCAGGATATTTAAAAATCAACGTGAAAACTAATTACAAACTATTTAATTTAATTTGGAACACAGCATTTTATTTCAAAATAGCCAGTGGCAATTTTTGTTTTAAATATCTTGATTACGATACAATGAAATCTTACCCTTGTGGTCATTCATACGTAGTTACTTAGTACACGGGAAAAGTATGTACTATGAAAATTAGAAGGCAAATATAAGCAATTTGATTGGACGAGAAGTTGTAAATATGTGCTAATCTTGTTATTATTATAATATAATAAAATGACATTTGATAGCGTCTTTTTAATGACGTGACAACTAGAAGGGTCATAACTTATGAAGATACCTTATAAAGAGTTAAGTATTAAAAGTAAACGTGTTAATTAACCCGACCATACGCGTACGGTCGGGCCACCTCCTCCCCATAGATTTTTTATTGATATTTCATAATTTTCTGAGGAAGGTGTATCTTGTAAGCAATATATATTACAGCTTTTTTATTTAAGATAATCAAAAACATCTCTTCGCTTCTCTTTTGAATTAAGACTTTGACAGTTGTATGAAAAAAAAATTATATTATTATTACTCATTTTCAAGTGATATTTCTATTTATAACAAAACAATAATCTGAAATTTTGATAAATGCATAAAAAACGGAATGACCAATACAACTGTGTACTTTTAAAGTGTGTGAATGTGTGGAATTCTAATTGTAACCAGAATACACCTAAGATGCTGTATAATATAATATAAAGTAATGTGCCAAAAACATGAAATAGAGAAAAAGACATACAATTTTAAAATGTAAAAATAAAAGAAGAAGAAAAGATGAGATCATAAAGTAATCAAAAAAAGACACAACAAGAAAATTAAATAAATAAAAACAAATTATGTTGTCATAAAAAGTAATATATCCACTGCTGTTCTATTTTTTTTCAAGTACAGAAATGTTGTGCTCTATGGGTGATATCTTTATCATAAAAACTAAAGACGAATATCTCCGTTACATCATCAATCAATAGAATGATTCTTCAGAGTCAATGATTGAATTGACAAATAGCTTAGTCATTAATTCAAGTGTGGCATTTGATTCAAGTTATATATATATATTTAATGTTATCTTAAAAAAAATGAGTTGTCTCCCCTGAAGGTTGGATGTGGGATATTTTGCTCGGAGAATTTTCTTGTGTTTTTGAAGCTTTCTACCAGGAATTTCGTCAACAAATTTGGTGAGAAAGAACAATTTTGTACAAACACAATATTTTCAGCTAACACGATAAGAAATACAACTTTAAATTAAATAGATCGTCAACACAAAAATTGTCAATGTGTAAAGTAATGAGTAGTGAACTGTTTTAATCCACCCGTTAAACTGTCTATTCAAAATGAACTGTGACAAAAGTGTAAACAATGAACCAGACAATATACACTGAATTACAACCCTGTTCTCTACAATGCAGTCAAAATACGTATATACAAAATATACAAAATAACTTTGATACGGAAGTTACATCAAATAGCTCACAAGACATCGTCAGACAATTTCTTGGTTCTACCATGTCCAATAAAACGTCCCGATGGACAAAACAATACAAAGAATAATTCGGAGGTTGTTTATTAAATGAAATTCTACTTGATCTCTAATTTTTAACACCTTTTAACTGATATGAATGGAAAATACATTTAATTTCCTCTAAAATGATATGATATGTACTTTTGTTTGAGCTGCTGGTAGAAAATACGAAACGATCTAAGATGTCCAATGATATGTCCCCATAGCTGTAAGTTGACGTTCACGTTATGATAACGCTAAACTGTACGTGACTGTTCTTGCATATTTGGTATAAAATAATTTCATGAAATGGTCTGATCTATATGAAATAAAGTTTTAGTTTAATATGCATTAAGATATAGATCTGCATTGTATCAATGATTTGAGATGTCTAAATATTTAACTCGGATACTTCATAAAGACAAGGCTCCGGGGCCATGAAAATGAGACAATATAAAAAAGGAGATGTGGTATGATTGCCAATGAGACAACTCTCCACAAGAGACCAAATGACACAGAAATTATCAATTACATGTATAGGTCAACGTACGGCCTTCAACAATGAGCAAAACCCATACCGCATAGTCGGCTATGAAAGGCCCCGAAATGACAAATGTAAAACATTTCAAACGAGAAAACTAACGGCCTTATGTACAATTTATGTACAAAATAATGAACGAAAAACAAATATTAACACAGCAACAAACGACAACCACTGAATTGCAGGCTGCTGACTTGGGACAGGCACATACAGTATGTGGCAAGGTTAAACTAGTTTGAAGGCGCAAACAGATTACATATGATAACAGTCTCACTTTTAGAAAAGCAACATACAATGAAAATGAAATTGCGATCAAAAGTTAGCTCATCTTATTTACCCCCCTTAGCCATAATATTAACGATTCAAAAAAATCAAGCTATACATCCTATCCTTAATTCCTAGAGTTACTTTTAAAACTATCGAAACTATTTTCATGTGAATAAAAAATTTCACAAAAAATCTAACGAAAGAAATACTCGTGTATGTCATGAACATTTCAGTACAGCTTACGATCATGTTTTTGTGTAATGTGAGAAGAACAATCTTTTAGTCATCTACCTATCAACATGTGAATAAAAAAGAAGTAATGTGAGGCAGAATGGAGTTTATTAACTGCAATCTCTAATATAAATGCTTGATACATATGCATGCGATGCGACGATCGACTATTACAATTGTAAATGGAACTTTTCTTTTACATTAATTTGAGAGAGAAAGAAATTTGAGATAGATCAACATCAAAATGCACTCAGTGTTAGGGTTATAGATGTCCGACAAATATGATCGATTGCACACAAACATGTAACAGGCTCCACTAAATATATTTACAGACACTTCCAACCCTTTCGGAAAAAAATCCCCATGCACTGGACCCCACATCTTCCAAAATTTCTTTCTTTCCATATTTTTTGAAAATTTATATTTTGCGGGAAGTTTAATATTCTTTGCATGAATAACCAATTTATAAAGAAAAGGAAGAGAGAATATCAAATACTAATAAATATACTACATTGAATACGCTGTGTATATACATTGAAAGCTGTCTTAAGAGGCAACTTAATGGAGAGCAAAAATGTGGTTTCATATGACAGGTGGTCTTTAAACAGATATAAGAAGATGTGGTATGAGTACCAATGAGACAACTCTCCATCCAAGTCAAAATTTATAAAAGTAAACCAATATAGGTCAAAGGACGGTCTTCAACATGGAGCCTTTGCTCACACCGAACAGCAAGCTATAAAGGGCCCCAAAAATTACTAGTGTAAAACCATTCAAACGGGAAAACCAACGGTCTAATCTATATAAAAACGAGAAACGAGAAACACTTATGAACCACATCAACAAACGACAACTACTGAACATCAGATTGAAGAACAGGTGCAAACAATTGCAGCGGGTTTAAACGTTTTAATGGTACCAAACCTTCACCCTTATCTGAAACAATAGTGTAACATCACAACATAGAAAGACACACTATAAAATATCAATTGAAATGGCTTAACTCAATCAAAAGACATATTAACACCAGTGAACATACACTGAACAAATACATTTGATCTATGATACAATGTAAATTCAAAATAAATAAACTAAGGGAAGAATAATTAAAGTAACATGTTATACCGCTGTGAAATGTTAAACAATTTAAGAAAAACAATATGCTTGAACAAAAATATCAGCCATTTGCAATTACTTTAAACACAGGTAAATGAAACTAATTTTGTATACGTGTACAGTTCAAATGGAGAAAGGAAATATTTTTACAAAATAAATAATTTTGACGTTCATAGTACGAAGAAGTGAAAATTTATAGTAATACCAAACACTTATCAAAGCTGATATATAGACCAGATATAACCCTGAATAAGTAAACATTAAATAAAAAAAAAAGCATTACAATTAGTATCAACATGTCAAATAAACAAGAAAGTACGATTTGAGAGTACTCGCAGTTACTGACAGCTAGTTAAAAGCCAAAAACAATTAATAATAAAAATCATGCATCAGAGACTAAAATCAACTAAAACATAACAGGGATTTAGTATTTTAACGTCATGGACAGTCAAAGAAGACATGACTAGTGCAATGCCAAAAATAAATGTATCGACAGGCAGTAGGATAGTTAGGAGTTAACCTCTTTATAGATCAAAATGAACGTGGGTGTGTCTTTATACATCCCGTTTGAAAAGAATACAAATTTAGTTATGTTTTAATTTGCTGATGACAAAATCGATAATAGTGCCAATATAAACTATATTCAAAGATCTAATTGCAACATTGGTAAGATAACCTTTACTAATAAGTTTGTTTAAAGGTTCGATGAGTTTACACGGATCACATAGTGATTTCCGCGCTTTAAGTACAATATTACCGTAAAATTTAGGATGTGAAATACCGTTTTTAATCATTTTTGTACAGGTACAGCCAAATTTACTAATCGAATCTTTGTATCTATGATAGTTAGTAAAAGTTTTACGTAATTTATGGTCACGAAATCCCTGACTTAAAAATTTACCAGTGATGCATTGATTACGTTCGTTAAAATCTATGACATGACTACACACACGGGCATAACGAACGAGTTGGGATATATAAACACCGTATGATGGAGCCAAAGGAACATCGCCGTCTAAAAAAGGAAAATTAACAATAGGGAATGTAAAGTCGTCTCTTTTGTCGTAAATTTTAGTATGGAGTTTTCCTTTAGAGATTGAAATGTCTAAATCTAGAAAAGGACAACTACTGCTGTTTATGTTAATTTAGTTAAAGTAAGTTCTTTTGGGTAAATTTCGGTAGTATATTTAGAGAACTCTGGATTATTTAACGAAAAAATATCATCCAGATAACGGAAGGTATTGTTGAATGTATCAACCAAATGTAGCAATGACGTGTCTTTACTGAGTCTGGTCATAAACTGAGATTCATAGCAATACAGGAATAAATCTGCTATTAAAGGGGCGCAGTAAGTGCCCATAGGAATACCTACTACTTGTCGATACACTTTATCGCCGAAACGTACATATATGTTGTCCAGGAGAAAATTTAAAGCTTCAATCATATTTTCACATTTCCAGTAAGTGTATCTAGCATACTTTCCTTTTTCGTTACAGAAAAAGGCTTTACACGAGTTACAGCAAATAAATTTGCAATGAGATTTTTCAAAAGACCATTTGATTAAACTTGAAAACTTTTTCTTGATAAGATTGTGTGGAAGTGTAGTATAGAGAGTAGAAAAATCATAACTGTCAACAGAATTAAAAGGACCATCAAACGCATGTATTTTATCTAAAAACCTCTAAAGAATTTTTAACACTCCAAAAATAATTAATACCATTATTTTCATAAGCTTTATTACAAAAGTTAATAACAAGTTCTTTGATAGTAGTAAATGAGGTAGTTAGAAGCACTGATAGATTGGTAGTAGAACACTTACTAGATGCGGAGATGAAACGGAATTTAAATGGTTTTTTGTGCAATTTAGGTAACCAGTACAAAGTAGGGACTTTCAAATGTTCAGAAGAGGCTTTAGGTTGCAATCAACCATTAGATTTTATGGACGCAGCCATTTGATGAGCATAACATGGAATTCAGAATTAAGAGTATAGCTAATCCTGAATGGTTGATATGTGCGCCTGTTATTTTTTGTTATTAGAGACTTCGTGCATTCTGCATTATACCAAAGGCCAAATAAATTATTTTCCTTAGTCCTAACGGAACTGAGATGTATTTTAAACGCTAGGATGAGACACGTATTTTTAAGTGCAAAATTGATAGGCATGGGAGATAAGTACAAATTACGCTAAGAAAAGCAACGCGAACCTATATTTTTTGGACCAAAAAATACTGTCCTAATAACTTTTCTTTAATTCTAGCACGGTTTCGTTAAAAAAATCAACTTTCTAAAGTCTGTATCTCGAAAAAGGCTATTATTGTCGCCTATGGGGAAATTAATTGTTTATTTCAATCTATAAGCTGGGTAGTGGCAGTGATATGCTTGTTTACAATTTGACTCTCTGTAGAAGAATTACATGTTCATTCTATATGAAATGAACTACAGAGGGACCTACAATTAATGGTCTTATAACACAGGTTTTTGCTTAATACGGGTGGTTTCTTAAGCAGGTTTGACTGTATATAAATCAAATTGACACCATATTTTCCTCTTTTTTTATCACTAAATCAACATCAAAAAGCTTGTTGTGTGGATCGGCGGTTCTCTAAAAGCCGTTTGGAAACGGTCTAAAATTGTCAAAGAAAATTTAGTGTTAACCGATACTCAGTTATATGTTGAAATTGGAAGCGCTAAATCAAAAACAATTTATAGTATAAAAAGTACATAGTACTTCTTTTCAGAAAATATTGATTCATTTATATGTACTAAAGTAGTAACTGAAAAATACATATCTTGTCACATAAAAAAAAATCACATGTTTAAAAATCGGAATTCGGCCTGCTGAAAATCAAATAGTGGTTAAGGTGGATTTGGTTCTATATAAAACGAGCAGAGTTTTCCGTACTATGCCAAAATGCTATAATTTCAAAACATAATAAAAAGGTATTGATCGCTGACCTTTTTTGAATCTTTAATTTGTGAATTCAGATGAAAAGATGGCTCGTAAAATGTGTTTTCCGAAAGCAAAAAAAAAAACCCAATACTGAATCTCCGTTCTCGTTTTCTTAATAAATCACAAGAGACCAGATGATATAGAAGTTAACAACTATTATAGGTCACCGTACGGCCTTCAACAATGAGCAAAACCCATACCTCATTATCAGTTATAAAAGACCCCGAAATGACAAATGTAAAACAATTCATAGAAGAAAACCAGCGGCATAATTTTTTTTGAATGATTTCCTGATAAAACAATCCTAATTTAAAAATTGTAATCAATGAAAACATTTTCTTTAAAGAAAAACAATTTAAACCCCGAATAAGCTTAAAATATTTAAAGTTGATAATGGCAGCTTAAAGATCACGTATTTCTTTCTCAAACTTGATGCATATTTTATCAAGTACTTCGTTAGGGATTTATAAAACAGAATTATAATTGATGTCAAGATTGTGACAAAAAATACGAGTATTACCTGATAGAATATGTAATATGAATTATAATACTATATAGTATAAGCCACTTTTTTTTATGAAAAAATAAATAAAACGGACCGCTTATGAATAAAGTTTTGATATAATGAGATTATGAAAAGAAAAATATCTGGCGATCGTCAATAAACATCTTTCACATAATCAAATTAAGAAGCATTTGAATATTAACATAAATAGAAACAAGAGGCTCTCAAGAGCCTGAATCGCTCACCTGTAATTTTTTGCTTATATCTTTCATCAATGATTATTTTTGTTTTTCAATATATGTTAATGAGTGGCTTAAAAATGCCATTTAAATGTAATTTGTATCTGTCATATTTTCTTCAAAAGCTAAAAAATGCATTTTACCCCTATGTTCCATTTTAGCCATAGTGGCTATGTTTCTTGACGTACAAGGAAATAAAATACAAAATTTATACTAGATACTCTGAAACTCATTCAGCCCAAGTTTGGCTGAAATTGATTCAGCAGTTTCAAAGGAGAAGATTTTTTAAAGTAAGCAAACTAATGAACAAATTGTGAAAAATTGTCTTTAAAGGATAATAACTCCTTAAGGGATCAATTGACAATTTTTGTCATATAAAACTTGTTTGTAGATCATACTTTGCTGAACATTTTTGCTGTTAAAAGTTTATCTTTATCTATAATAACATTCAAGATAATAACCGAAAACTGCAAAATTTCCTTAAAATCACCAATTCAGGGACAATAACCTAAAAATCAGATACCCGATTTGGCTGATAATTCAGAGCGCAATGAATACTTTAACTTTCCTCTAAATGCTTTAGTTTTTGAGATATAAGTCAAAAACTGCATTTTACCCTATGTTCTATTTTTAGCCATGGCAACCATGTTTTCTGAGGAAACAGAAAATAAAACACAAAATTTATTCAAGATAACCTAAGAATTATTCAGCTTAAGTTTGGTTAAATTTGGTTCAGTAGTTTCAGAGGAGAAGATTTTTTAAAGTTAGAAATCATTATAAACAAATTGCGTAAAATTGTCCTTAAAGGGCAATAACTCCATGAGGGGTCAATTGACAATTTTGGTCATATAAACTTATTTGTAGATCTTACTTTGCTGAACATTTTTGCTGTTTATCTTTATCTATAATAATATTCAAGATAATAACCAAATATTTCCTTAAGATTACCAATTTAGTGGCAGCAACCCAACAATGGGTTGTTAGATTCATCTGAAAATTTCAGGGCTGATAGAACTTCACCTAATGAACATTTTTACCCCATGTCAGATTTGCTCTAAATGCTTTAGTTTTTGAGATATAAGCCAAAAATTGCATTTTGCCCCCATGTTCTATTTTTAGCCATGGCGGCCATGTTTTTTGACGAAACAGAAAATAAAACACAAATTTTATTCAAGATACCCTACGGATCATTTAGCTTAAGTTTGGTTGGAATTGGTTTAGTAGTTTCAGAGAAGAAGATGTTTGAAATAGTTTACACCGGACTGACGACGACGGACGCCAAGTGATGATAAATGCTCACATTTCTTTCGGAAAGGTGAGCTAAAAATTAATGGAGAGAAATTACCAAATTACAGCAAACAAATAGAAACGTATAACAGAAGAAAAGAGACAGAAACAAGAAACAAAATATTAACAATTTCACTAGCCAAGATTAGGGACGTCTTCTGACAAAGAGAACATTGCTAAATTTTAAGATAAAGAAGAAACTAATAATGCACAAATAGTAAAATAAAATTAAGAAAATAAAACATCGAAGGTTATAAGCAAAGACATTCAATGTGATATGTTGGAAGCACGCTCGTCCTAAGAGTAAAGAGGAAACCTCAGATTTTTTCCTGCTTTGTTTCACTCAAAGTATCAAACTCAGTTTTAAAGTTTCAAAGCATTTTGATTTTGAAAATGAAAGACGCTAAATAGTATACAAAACAGATTTTAAATCATGTAACAAGACATCAAATTGTTATTCCGTGCTAAACATTACTGTTGGTGACAATTTTTACACAAAATTAAAAATTTTGCATATGTTTCGAATATTGTTTTAATTTATATGGAAATTTGAAAATCAAAGTTTGCATTTATCAATGCCAACCCCGTCTTAAAAAAATTAAAAATATATAGTGAACAAACTTCGAAAATCTCTGCTAAATGAATATTTTTTAGAAGAAAGTAAATTCTACGGTCACTTTAAACAGCATTTTCACATATGTAAGTAAAAAGGTAATACGTTCGAAACTTCTTTGGAACAACGTCAAAATCGTCGTTTTATTGGGAACGTCGTGTAACGCTGAGTGGTACCAATATCTTTATAAAAATTAATTAATATATAAAATTATATAAAATTTTGAATTGGTAGTCTGACAAATAACCTGATCACTGAAATTCAGAAAGAAACAAATACCCTGCTCACTGAAATTCTGACAAAAACAAATATCCTACCCACTCAAATCGGTTTCATATGTTTATTCTATCATTATTATTATCAGTTTATGTGCTGATTGGACTGATGATTAATCTCCGTATGTAGATAAAACCAGAAGACTGTTTTTGATCTCTTTAGAATTCTCGTGTTGTTGTTTTTTTTTCCTCTATTCGCACAAGGATAATAGTTACGCTGAAAGGGGCCACAGGTAACCCTACCATAAACGGTTTAAGATATGTCTCTGCGCGACAAAACATCGTGCATTATTTCCGGTTGCGACAGAGGAAGTCTTGCTCTTACTTTATTCGGAGGCATTATTCGGGATCGTACTAGCATTGATTCATGATCATAGAAAGGCAATTATGCATGTCACCACCAAATAATAACAACTTTGTCAATAGATTAAAAGCAATTTTGGAAAAATATTGTCTACTAAAGGCACATTAAATTATGAACAATAAACCATCAAAAGAGGCCTGGAAATGAACTATAAAAGAGGCAGTAAACATTCATTGAGAGAAGCAGTGGTTAGCAGAAAAAGAAAATAAAACCACTATGCAATCCATGGAAATAAATCCATTACCTATTGAAAGGCCTAATCACATCTGGCAGCTAGTACCCAGTACAACTATCGAAGTAAAAAATGCCGAAACCAAAGCGAGGTTAATTACAAGATCCTACACACTACAATCAGATCGAGCAAAAATCACAAGAGGTCGAGAAGATGACAAGTGCTTGCTATGTGAAACGAACCGTGAAAATACAAATCACTTTCTGCTAATGTGTCCTGCCCTAAAGTCAGAGCGAGATAGACATTTATCAGTTCTAAAATCCTATATGAATAACAACGCACCTTTTGGAACATATGACAAAATAGAGGCATAAGGATCTCTTGTACTATTTATACTTGTCCATCTGCAACCAAATTTAAAGAGCTATTCAAACTAAAGAACTCAAAATATAAGGATATTGAACTTGAGCAACAGCAAGAACATTGTGTTACAGCCTTTATATCAAACGTACTATATCAAATCAGACCAAGGCTTAAATGGACTATCACATAAGATCATTATATGATTAATATCAAAGTTACAAAAGTAAAGGATATTCGTGAAAGGATAGTATCAAGCGACATTGTACAAATAAAGAATGAATTTTATTATAGTGATCAGGACAACATTAAGACGGTCAGTGTGGGATTCCGCGATTTCCCATTTATTATAGTTACTGAGTATCTGGTCAGTGATGGATTCCGCACTATACCATTAGCTCATCTGGTAAACTAATTTAGATCAATGTTCTGAAATCTATGATAAATAATTCAACAACCAACGGATCCAAAATGAAATATGTATATACATGTATTGTTGTATAGTAAAGAGTCTGAAATATTCCAGAAATATATTGTACAGTGCCGATGGCTTTTATATTTGTGATGGTGCTACTAACAGTAAGTAAAAACTGAGTCTTTGTAAATATTCTTATACGTTCAAATAGTTTATAAACTTATCCTTCGGAAGTGCTCCTTAGATAGGAGGAACATACAAGTAAACAGTAAACTTGGATGTTTTGGCAACATTCCTGTGATGTGTTGAATGGTAAACATACAACCTTATTTATAGAGCAAACATTTTGACGCATTGGATTGTGGTTTATTTTTTATTATTATTTCTTGAGATCCTGTGGTAAGTCTTTTTTATTTAATTTTCTAAAAACTGAGTAGAAAAAAACAAAGACGTAAACAAAATTGTATATATATATATCTACTTTCGTTTTCTCTTGAAACCTTTTGTAAGCAGCACTTAAGGTTCATGTGGACCCTTTGGCTAAAATGGCTGCGTTTTTACCTCAAAATTTACTCTGAGTACAGACAAACCTGTGCATCTGGAAAAATTTTAAGGCATAGCATGCCCTAGATAAATAAAATTCAAATGCATTGTAGGTTTTAGAAAATTTAAAACTTAACTAGATTTTGCAGTGCACTTTTTTCGTCTCCACAGAAGATGATAAAATTAACAAACAGTTGAGTTTCACTTGATATGGTCCACTCAGGTACACAGTTTGAATCACCAATAATTGTCAGGTATCTATTGTCCATCTATTGTCCATGTCAATCAATACAGTTCACTTCAATTATTACGTGTGGGGAAGTTCTCAAACCTCTTTCACAACTTAGTTTATTTTGCCACTTTCTGGAGGAATGAAAAAAAGTGCACTGCAAAATCCTGTTAAGTTTTTAATTTTCGAAAACATAAAATATATTTTAATTTTATTTATCTAGGGCATGCTATGCCTTAAAACTTTTCCAGATAAACAAGTTTGTCTGTACTCAGAGTAAATTTTGAGGTGAAAATGCAGCCATTTTAGCCAAAGGGTCAACATGAACCTTAACAAAAAGTATTGGCGCTTCTCAGCTGGAAAGTACACCGGCTATGTTTCACTAATTTCATAAAAAAAAAATTGTTGCAGTCCTTTATATTGAATTGTACGAGTTTGTCTTGATGAAGGTTGACTGTTTATCGTAAAGACTCGATAAACGAAACAATAATATTTATTGCTTATATGTTAGAAACTCTTTTACCCATAAGGAGGTCAAAGGCATATTTACATTTAAATTGTAATTAGTTACAACTACATCGTCATGCAACTTACATACAGTAAAATAGAATATTAAATTCCAACACAACAAATGACCTCAAGTACCCTCTGACCTCAGACGACACATACTTTTAAATAAAGGAGCATAAAGAATTCACTTGCTGATTATAGTACCGGTAATTGGATATAGAATATCTCATTTTATTGTCACGTCCTTTCGAACACTTAAATCTTGTGAGCGTCTATGCTAAAAAGAATGATTCAATTTGTCGTTCTAGTACAAAGTAGCAATGTATTGTGTTGTTATCAGTATGTAAATATTTGATACTGTACGTTAACCAAATGGTTCAACAGATTTTTGTTCAGATTCTTGAAGTATTTCTTACAAAACCAAATTAATGTTACAACGAAAGATATTTTTACATATAATAACATACAGATTCTGTGCATGACAATTTTGTACAAAACGAACATAAAAAGATGAGTGATTGATGATCAACCTGGAGAACATACTTCTGTATTGATAATTCTGATTAATTTACACAACTTTTTCAATACCCGAATATTTTTTTTATACAAATAAACTGCCGAATTTCAAAACATTTACTCGGCTAACATAGTAAGGTTTAAGAACAGCTCTTCTACTTTATGTTAGAGCTGTACAGTTTAGAATATAGTGAAATTCATCACCTATCTCTCGAGAATTAATTCTAACAATTCCAAGCCATATACCGGTGTCAATAGGTAACCAGTGATTTCCAGTCTAAACCTACATAACGTTATTTTATCTTTATAAGGTAATAAGTCTAAATATTCTTCAAATTCAAAGTTTTCTTTAAACAGTTTATAACATAATGCTTTTGGAGAGTTTTCCATTTCTGAATTCCAAGTCTGCTGAAATTGGTCAAATATACTCTGTTTAATGCTCAACTTTAACCAGTTTTGCTTTACGGCTTCTTACTATCTAAGTCGGTAGAAAGAATTATTTAACATACATTTTTAACGACCAGCTTTTAGTCTTTTATAAATTGTAAGACGATCATTTATTGTTTTTACAGCGGATCACCTTGAGAGGTCTTTCCGGTGTTATGCTAGCGCCGAAATTCTGCACACGGCCCTTGCATTTTAAAGCACCCATCACTTCGTGTGAATCGTATAAATACGCGTGCAAAATAGCATTCCTTATCGCTTGTTATATATTAATTTCATCAATAAATATTCATGAAAATATTTTTTAAGAACATAGATTAATGAAATGAAAATGTTTTGTCGTGAGAAATATTGATAAAACATATTGTTGAAGAGACTAAGGCAGGGGACTCTTAACAGCTTGTTAGTTTTTTATAAATTTTGATGCTGTTTTTATTGTGTTTGTTTGATATGTATGTATATATGTTTATTGTGTTAATACATGTTGGTCAAAAACTGTAAAGTTTATACGACCATAAAATATTTGATTTGATTTGATTTGATATCGGTAACAAATCATGAATACCGAACATTTGTGTTAACGCATGCGGAAGAATATCTAGAGGACGTATGATCTGCTATATATATAACTGTTATACAAATATTAATATAATATATAACAACAAACCAATATTATACTTATAACAAATGATTATATCACTACAATATAATAATTATTACGGTGAGGTTGAATTCCCTGTCATTTATTCATCATCCACACAGGAACTTGTCTCAGAAAATAAAATATATCTATGTACCTTAACCTTACTTCCAGGTATAGAGATATGATTTTTATTTCTGAGACAAGTGCCTGTGACCATCCACCAGAACTTTCGGTCATCCGATGTTCAGTACTTCAGTACTTTGATCATTAAATAGTTGCATAAAATGGAAAAATAAAGAAATTTGTTTATTTTTCCATTTTATCAGTGTTCAGATAATACAACGCCAATGAGAATTAATAAAGAAAATTATTTCACAAAGAAAACCTGTCCTAAATTAAATAGATAAAATGAGAATCCGTAGGGCATTCCTATATATGTACTTTCACTTTCGTTTTTTTGGTACCTACGTTGTACTATATTATATGTATGACGTTCAGGATTAATAATGATGTCGCTAATAGACGTTACCCCTGACGACGTCGCCAGCTACCATACCGGTAGGAAATTATGGAGAAAATTTTAGAACAATTTGATGTCTTAATAGACAAAATGTGAATATTCATATTGAATATAAATATTTAGTGCATTTTCAGCCTTATTTTTCCCCTAAATTTTATAACTTTTCAATATGTATATAAATATATCACGATATCCCAATAGAATGAGTTCGAATACCGGCGAGGGAAGAACAAAATTTTTTTAACATTGTTGTGCTGATATTTAGAGTAATTATGAATGCTAGAACTCACCCGCGACATCGCGAGTCCGTGACTGAATTAAAGTACCTACGCCTTATTTTTAGCCTGGATTTCGTATTGTCATTTGATAAAGTTGTGCTGATTATAAGGTGCACGGTTTTCTTCTCTGTTTCAAAATCTTTCTTTTTGAATCCGTCCTGGTTTTCTTACATCAACCGGAAACTGCTTGTAGATATATTTTTTTGGGGTAAATGATTGAATGAACACTCTTGTCCTATATTAGTTATATATAAAGTTGAATTCTTTGTTTCATCGTTTTTACATCATGCCGGCTAACAAATTGGACCTCGTTATTTTAGTAGTATAGATGATGCACTTACAATACAATACAGGATCCTTATAGGCCTAACTGTCCTATTTTCTATCCCTTTCTTCTTACTTTCACTTGAATTTCGCGAGCAGTACGTCTTTATGGTTTAAGTGGACAGTTTTCATTCCCTGTTCATTCATCAAATCTTATTAAAGTAAACAGTTTTTCTGGTGATATTCTATTTAACTGTGTTAAACCACATTAACTCATAAACAAATACTAGTAAGTATTTTAAAATGAAATTAATAATACCTACATAAATGCACAGATCATGTAATTTGCTGTAAAACAAAGGGGATGAAAGTTAACAAACAAGGAATTCGTACTAAGCAAAGAAATGCAACTAAACGTCCAGAAACACAAACAGAACACATGCTTGACAGCTGATTGCACACAATTTTGGAGGAGTCTGTGATACCGATTCCGCATGTTCATCGTGGAAAAGGAGACCCCAAATACATAGTAAACATCGTTCATAAAAGGGCTGAAAAAGATAACGACTGACTATGTAACATGAAATTATGCTCAGATTATACACAAGGAATCAATTTGAGGTGTTTGATTGACCTATTTAGAACCTTCAGATGTTTCTAATGAACACTTTATTTATCTTCAAAGCGCAGTAAAATCAGATTTAATATGTGAAGGCAAAGGAGTTTTTTTTGTGTGTGTGTGGGGGGGGGGGGGGGGGGGGGGGGGTGCAAAAAGAAAAGGAAAAGCAGAGCAAATATTCAATAGAGAAGGGTATGGATGGGTTTTACAGAGTAGAGAATAATGGGCAAACAGTGCAAAATAAAGGGCTAAAAAATAAAGAATAGACAAAAACATACAAAAAATAAGAATAGAGATTAATAGTGTGCTTAAATATACATGATGGAGAATTATGGGGATAGAGAAAAATAATATAAAAATAAAGTAATAAAGAATTGATGCGTGCAAAGGGTGATAAATTTTAATATATGCAGCCTCCTCCATTTATAACAGCTGCTTCCTTTGAAGTTTAAATAAGAAATAAGATAAAACAAATTTTTGGTACACTGGTACTTTGAATCGAGTTACATCAGAATATGAAATAAGAAATGGAGGTCATCATTTTTTTTTTCTCGTAATTTTTATAAGAAAACTTCGATATATACCTAGGATATATAGGGAAAATGCTTTTTTTTAAACTTATTTTTTAAAATTTTTCAATGGATGGCTATATGTTCTTATATACGGAAAAAGACTAAAAACTAACATAATATGCAGGATTGTGTACTGAATCCATGCATGTATAGAAACACATATGTCACCATCCTGGTTTTTTTAGATATAATGTTTCAAAGTTGACAGATACGCTTAGAATTTGACAGAAAACGTGTGACGTTACTGAATACATGCAGAATAACGTTATTTTTACTCAGTGGTATTGAAAAAATGTAACGGGATCCGAATGGTGTTTGTTATTTTATTTTCATTTCCCCCTGTCGTAAATTTCCTAATAATTCAATATAACATTCGACCGAGTTTATTTTATTTCGACCTATCTGGTTGCATTTTTAGCTTTTCAAAACTGAATCTTCAACTTAACCCTGTCAAAGGAAACAATGGTGATGTCACCGATGTATCCATGCATGAATAAAATAAGTGCTTCAAAAATTCATTTGGTAAACAGCGATGTTGACGTACAATTTGAATTGATTAATTGATGTTTGCTTAATGTCCAGTGGCAAATATTTCATGCATTTTCAGGACGATACAATACAATTTAGAATAGTTTAAAAGACACATTTGATGCAACTGTCAAAAAAGGTTAAACATTCTTTTAGTTGTGAACATTATAAAGAAAATCAACATGCTGATAAAATACACATTCTAAATAAAGTATACTCTGTAAAGTGTAAACGTGTGGGTTGTGTGCGAAGTTAGTAAGACAAACCTTGCATACTGTATGCAAAATTTCACTTAAATAGACGAAGTTCAACATTCTGTTATTCGTGAAAAAATTATTAAAAAAAAATATCCTCAGAATATATATATGCACCCTCAACATAGGTAAAAATAACCTTGGTGCAATATATTATCAAAATGCCAAATTCAACAACCTGTCGTTCAAAAAATCTGACAAGATGCGCATCTTAATTATATGTATTAACACCAGTGAAGTTTAAGCTTAAAACTGTTGTTTTTAGAAATCCGCTGTTTAAACCATAAATACGAAGTGCGGGACGAACTGTCGAACGGACACGGGTAAAACAATATGCTCCCAGCATTTTTTCAAGGGAGAAAAATATATATTAGCATATATGTTGATGTTCTATCTTATAAATCATTCGATGACAAAATTTCTTTTTGAATAAGCTGTTCATAGTTGAATGGTAATTGGGAGATCTGAAATGTAGCAACATAAGTAAGCTAACATCTACGTCATTTGGTCTTTGGTGACAAGTTGTCTTATTGGCAATCATACCACATCTCCTTATTTCATAATGGATTGAGTTTTCTCCTGAAATACTAAAGTTTAAAGACTAATAAATACGTACTAGGCGACTGAAATTTGTTGTTGTTATAGTTAAAATCTGACTTTTGTTGTGAACATGTGATGTTAAAATTTGATAGATTTAATACTTTCCATACTAAACATACTTTTCTCGTTTTTTATATAGATTAGACCGTTGGTTTTCCCGTTTGAATGGTTTTACACTAGTAACTTTTGGGGCCCTTTATAGCTTACTGTTCGGTGTGAGCCAAGGCTCCGTGTTGAAGACCGTACTGTGACATATAATGGTTTACTTTTATAAATTTTGACTTGGATGGAGAGTTGTCTCATTGGCACTCATACCACATCTTCTTATATCTATTATCAACTTTCCAATTCAAGGGACCAACGAATATTTACTAAAACTACAAATTAGCAGTAAAAAAATACTCGTTCATTCTGCATTAGTCACATGCTATTTAGATGTCTTTGGTTTTGTGAGCCGTTAATTGGCCAGTTGCTGTTTTATTGTATATTTCCCACATTTCCATTTATGTACACAAAGAAATAACAACCCTTTTTTAATTTTCATAAATACTTGTATACTTGTGGTAAAAACTCCTTATAAGACTGCAAGTACTCTCGGGCTTTTCCCGACGCCTATGTGAGCAATATGCCCCTCCCCCTCCCCCAAAGGCACTTTTCTAATCGTCTGTGAGTCGTTTTGTCTCCTCACGTTGTGAAGAGGTGCGTTTTTTATCAGCTATACCTGTACATCATTTCAAACTCAAAACATCAAAAACCCACACATCCCATTTTTTTGCCGTTTAAATAAAATAGGTTACTGAAAACATCTTTTTATAACTTGTTTCCGTTGAAGCGCTTTTCTGGATTTACTTTCATTGCAGCAACGATCATTCATTTATTGTGGGGCCTCAGGTTTTTGATGAATCGTTTGATTGTAAATTTAGAGATTTTTTTTTATTCCAGAATGGAATTGAAAGAAAAAATGTAACGGGATCTGAATGATTTAATTTCATTTCGTCCTAACCGAGTGCACATATAGTGTTGACATCCCATATGTTTTAAGTTTTGGTAACTTTTTCCTTATTCCGATGTAGCTGTCCTGTATAGCCTATGCTTATAAGATTACAATGCTAGTAGTTTATTTCAAATAAGCTTCCAAAACCATATCGGATTTCTTCAGTAGTCCATTAAATTTCAAAGACTGTTTACACATGACATAGGAAAATTTGTTCGACCAAATAGGCATGTTCAACTACTCTTCTTTTTTCATTCCATGCCAACAAACTAATTTCTGTCTGAGTTTATTCGTCTGCTTGTACGGTGCTTTTTTTCGCTAAATTCTATCGGTATTCTTTTCCAAACTAATTTCTGTCTGAGTTTATTCGTCTGCTTGTACGGTGCTTTTTTTCGCTAAATTCTATCGGTATTCTTTTCCAAATAAATTTCCTTTTTCTATTTTGCTAGCGACGTTTTCGGTGACCATTTAAAAAAGAATGGGCTTCTTAGCGGAATTGCATAAATTGTGGTACAATTCCCCGTATTTTCACACATTTTCATGATTTTCTATAATTTGAATTTCTACTTTCAAAACAAAATTTCATCGGGAAACAGCGTACCAGACTCAAGCTAGCGACCAATTCTAGCGACCAATCAAGCTAGCGACCAATTCTAGCGACCACTAAAGAACACAATGAGAATCAACTTGTCTAAGAATCTTTATGTGGTATATGAGAAAACCACAAAACCACATTATGAAACAACGTTCTGTTAAAAAGAAAATCTATCTACCAGTACGGTATATATATTGTTTGTTAACGTTTAAATGACCAGAAATGTCCATCAAATTAAGGGAGAAGGGACACTACAATACGAATGACGTCTGTAGCTGAATGCACTGACTAGTTTGGTTGCTAAATGTCTGCATCAATATCAATGAGAAAAATACAACATGCCAGAAAATCGTAAAAGTCAAAACAATTTAATACAATAGAAAAACAAAGGATATGGGGTATCCCTCCATGACACAAAATCAGTAAATGCACTGCGAAAAACACACAAAAAGCTAAGGAACATTCTTTGTTAATGAACTATTTTTATTCCCCTACATTCGAACACATACTATATGTTATCATATATGTATTTATACAAATAAAGGTGCGCCCCTCTCCGGAGTTTATTTTATTGGGAGAGGGACTAGTTGGGAAATAAAGTAATCCATATCTTAACGTCTTCTTTACGATTTCTCTGTTTTCCAAACTCTAAACCGAGATCGCAAAGATAAATCAATTATTGTAAACAAAATATTAAAAACGGAGCGTATATCCCCAAAGCATATAATGGCTATACAATTATAGCACTTTGCGGTTTAGAAATCAGAATAAAAAGCTAAAGAGTTTTTAGAATTTGAATAATAAAAAAAAAACAAGAGTGTTTGTTTATGATGATTTGCTCGCACAATCGTGTTCAATATTCAATGAACCGTAAATAATTTAAAAAGTACATATTTTAATGAACATGTGTACCTAGTTTCAAGTTGATCTGACTACAACGTCATCTTAGACTAGATTCAACACTAACGTCATTCTAATGCAGTATGAATGGACGGACAAACGGACAAACGAATTAACGAACGAACGAACAAAAAAAAACAGATAATATTATGGGCTTTACTGTCGTAGGCGGAGCATAGAATAACTATGTAATGTGAGTTCACTTAAACTTGTTCCTTTGTACAATGTATCAGCTTTCTAATAAACGAAATAAGAAAAATATTATGTGCGAAAGAATAACTATATACTGGCTTTCCATACACTCGGCATCCTCAAATATCCTTTATTTTCTAGAAAAGGAACTTTTAATGTCTATTCCCTATGCTGAAAATGAAAACATACAAAATAACAAACTGTAAGAGTACATTTCATGCCCACAAACAATATTTTGAATTGAAAGTATACGTGCACTATTTTGTCCGGCATGCATCCTTACTTAAAAGAAATGTAAAGATTTTTTTGTTTAAAAAAAACCCGTACACTTTGAATGTCAACTTTGAACCCCTTCAATTCCCAGAAGGTCCTAACCCCCAAAAAATCATTTAAGTGGGTCCTGCTCTGATTCATTACCTTTCATTTGAGCTATGTCCGGTGTCGAACTTTACCGTACGGAGCTGGCGAGACTTGCCGAAAGAATGTACGGTGGACACGTAAAAAAAAATTAATACCAACTTTGAACCCCTTCAATTCCTAGAAGGTCCTAACCCCCAAAAAATCATTTAAGTGGGTCCTGCTCTGATTCATTACCTTTCATTTGAACTATGTCCGGTGTTGAACTTTGCCGTACAGAGCTGGCGAAACTTGCCGAAAGAATGTACGGTGGACACGTAAAAAAAAAAAAATAATACCAAATTTGAACCCCTTCAATTCCCAGAAGGTCCTAACCCCCAAAAAATCATTTAAGTGGGTCCTGCTCTGATTCATTACCTTTCATTTGAGCTATGTCCGGTGTTGAACTTTGCCGTACAGAGCTGGCGAAACTTGCCGAAAGAATGTACGGTGGACACGTAAAAAAAAAATAATACCAACTTTGAACCCCTTCAATTCACAGAAGGTCCTAACCCCCAAAAAATCATTTAAGTGGGTCCTGCTCTGATTCATTACCTTTCATTTGAGCTATGTCCGGTGTCGAACTTTGCCGTACGGAGCTGGCGAGACTTGCCGAAAGAATGTACGGTGGACACGTAAAAAAAAATTAATACCAACTTTGAACCCCTTCAATTCCTAGAAGGTCCTAACCCCCAAAAAATCATTTAAGTGGGTCCTGCTCTGATTCATTACCTTTCATGTGAGCTATGTCCGGTGTTGAACTTTGCCGTACAGAGCTGGCGAAACTTGCCGAAAGAATGTACGGTGGACACGTAAAAAAAAAAATAATACCAACTTTGAACCCCTTCAATTCACAGAAGGTCCTAACCCCCAAAAAATCATTTAAGTGGGTCCTGCTCTGATTCATTACCTTTCATTTGAGCTATGTCCGGTGTTGAACTTTGCCGTACAGAGCTGGCGAAACTTGCCGAAAGAATGTACGGTGGACACGTAAAAAAAAAAATAATACCAACTTTGAACCCCTTCAATTCCCAGAAGGTCCTAACCCCCAAAAAATCATTTAAGTGGGTCCTGCTCTGATTCATTACCTTTCATTTGAGCTATGTCCGGTGTCGAACTTTGCCGTACGGAGCTGGCGAGACTTGCCGAAAGAATGTACGGTGGACACGTAAAAAAAAAATTAATACCAACTTTGAACCCCTTCAATTCCTAGAAGGTCCTAACCCCCAAAAAATCATTTAAGTGGGTCCTGCTCTGATTCATTACCTTTCTTTTGAACTATGTCCGGTGTTGAACTTTGCCGTACAGAGCTGGCGAAACTTGCCGAAAGAATGTACGGTGGACACGTAAAAAAAAAAATAATACCAACTTTGAAC
The DNA here is from genome assembly GCF_021869535.1 of Mytilus californianus. Taxonomy (NCBI): domain Eukaryota; kingdom Metazoa; phylum Mollusca; class Bivalvia; order Mytilida; family Mytilidae; genus Mytilus; species Mytilus californianus. Next base: position 19,176,129 of record NW_026262679.1, on the reverse strand, counting down.
CCCTTCAATTCCCAGAAGGTCCTAACCCCCAAAAAATCATTTAAGTGGGTCCTGCTCTGATTCATTACCTTTCATTTGAGCTATGTCCGGTGTTGAACTTTGCCGTACAGAGCTGGCGAAACTTGCCGAAAGAATGTACGGTGGACACGTAAAAAAAAAAATAATACCAACTTTGAACCCCTTCAATTCCCAGAAGGTCCTAACCCCCAAAAAATCATTTAAGTGGGTCCTGCTCTGATTCATTACCTTTCATTTGAGCTATGTCCGGTGTCGAACTTTGCCGTACGGAGCTGGCGAGACTTGCCGAAAGAATGTACGGTGGACACGTAAAAAAAAAATTAATACCAACTTTGAACCCCTTCAATTCCTAGAAGGTCCTAACCCCCAAAAAATCATTTAAGTGGGTCCTGCTCTGATTCATTACCTTTCATTTGAACTATGTCCGGTGTTGAACTTTGCCGTACAGAGCTGGCGAAACTTGCCGAAAGAATGTACGGTGGACACGTAAAAAAAAAAATAATACCAAATTTGAACCCCTTCAATTCCCAGAAGGTCCTAACCCCCAAAAAATCATTTAAGTGGGTCCTGCTCTGATTCATTACCTTTCATTTGAGCTATGTCCGGTGTTGAACTTTGCCGTACAGAGCTGGCGAAACTTGCCGAAAGAATGTACGGTGCACACGTAAAAAAAAAATTAATACCAACTTTGAACCCCTTCAATTCCTAGAAGGTCCTAACCCCCAAAAAATCATTTAAGTGGGTCCTGCTCTGATTCATTACCTTTCTTTTGAACTATGTCCGGTGTTGAACTTTGCCGTACAGAGCTGGCGAAACTTGCCGAAAGAATGTACGGTGGACACGTAAAAAAAAAAATAATACCAACTTTGAACCCCTTCAATTCCCAGAAGGTCCTAACCCCCAAAAAATCATTTAAGTGGGTCCTGCTCTGATTCATTACCTTTCATTTGAGCTATGTCCGGTGTTGAACTTTGCCGTACAGAGCTGGCGAAACTTGCCGAAAGAATGTACGGTGGACACGTAAAAAAAAAAATAATACCAACTTTGAACCCCTTCAATTCCCAGAAGGTCCTAACCCCCAAAAAATCATTTAAGTGGGTCCTGCTCTGATTCATTACCTTTCATTTGAGCTATGTCCGGTGTCGAACTTTGCCGTACGGAGCTGGCGAGACTTGCCGAAAGAATGTACGGTGGACACGTAAAAAAAAAATTAATACCAACTTTGAACCCCTTCAATTCCTAGAAGGTCCTAACCCCCAAAAAATCATTTAAGTGGGTCCTGCTCTGATTCATTACCTTTCATTTGAACTATGTCCGGTGTTGAACTTTGCCGTACAGAGCTGGCGAAACTTGCCGAAAGAATGTACGGTGGACACGTAAAAAAAAAAATAATACCAAATTTGAACCCCTTCAATTCCCAGAAGGTCCTAACCCCCAAAAAATCATTTAAGTGGGTCCTGCTCTGATTCATTACCTTTCATTTGAGCTATGTCCGGTGTTGAACTTTGCCGTACAGAGCTGGCGAAACTTGCCGAAAGAATGTACGGTGGACACTTAAAAAAAAAATAATACCAACTTTGAACCCCTTCAATTCACAGAAGGTCCTAACCCCCAAAAAATCATTTAAGTGGGTCCTGCTCTGATTCATTACCTTTCATTTGAGCTATGTCCGGTGTCGAACTTTGCCGTACGGAGCTGGCGAGACTTGCCGAAAGAATGTACGGTGGACACGTAAAAAAAAATTAATACCAACTTTGAACCCCTTCAATTCCTAGAAGGTCCTAACCCCCAAAAAATCATTTAAGTGGGTCCTGCTCTGATTCATTACCTTTCATGTGAGCTATGTCCGGTGTTGAACTTTGCCGTACAGAACTGGCGAAACTTGCCGAAAGAATGTACGGTGGACACGTAAAAAAAAAAATAATACCAACTTTGAACCCCTTCAATTCACAGAAGGTCCTAACCCCCAAAAAATCATTTAAGTGGGTCCTGCTCTGATTCATTACCTTTCATTTGAGCTATGTCCGGTGTTGAACTTTGCCGTACAGAGCTGGCGAAACTTGCCGAAAGAATGTACGGTGGACACGTAAAAAAAAAAATAATACCAACTTTGAACCCCTTCAATTCCCAGAAGGTCCTAACCCCCAAAAAATCATTTAAGTGGGTCCTGCTCTGATTCATTACCTTTCATTTGAGCTATGTCCGGTGTCGAACTTTGCCGTACGGAGCTGGCGAGACTTGCCGAAAGAATGTACGGTGGACACGTAAAAAAAAAATTAATACCAACTTTGAACCCCTTCAATTCCTAGAAGGTCCTAACCCCCAAAAAATCATTTAAGTGGGTCCTGCTCTGATTCATTACCTTTCTTTTGAACTATGTCCGGTGTTGAACTTTGCCGTACAGAGCTGGCGAAACTTGCCGAAAGAATGTACGGTGGACACGTAAAAAAAAAAATAATACCAACTTTGAACCCCTTCAATTCCCAGAAGGTCCTAACCCCCAAAAAATCATTTAAGTGGGTCCTGCTCTGATTCATTACCTTTCATTTGAGCTATGTCCGGTGTTGAACTTTGCCGTACAGAGCTGGCGAAACTTGCCGAAAGAATGTACGGTGGACACGTAAAAAAAAAAATAATACCAACTTTGAACCCCTTCAATTCCCAGAAGGTCCTAACCCCCAAAAAATCATTTAAGTGGGTCCTGCTCTGATTCATTACCTTTCATTTGAGCTATGTCCGGTGTCGAACTTTGCCGTACGGAGCTGGCGAGACTTGCCGAAAGAATGTACGGTGGACACGTAAAAAAAAAAATTAATACCAACTTTGAACCCCTTCAATTCCTAGAAGGTCCTAACCCCCAAAAAATCATTTAAGTGGGTCCTGCTCTGATTCATTACCTTTCATTTGAACTATGTCCGGTGTTGAACTTTGCCGTACAGAGCTGGCGAAACTTGCCGAAAGAATGTACGGTGGACACGTAAAAAAAAAAATAATACCAAATTTGAACCCCTTCAATTCCCAGAAGGTCCTAACCCCCAAAAAATCATTTAAGTGGGTCCTGCTCTGATTCATTACCTTTCATTTGAGCTATGTCCGGTGTTGAACTTTGCCGTACAGAGCTGGCGAAACTTGCCGAAAGAATGTACGGTGGACACGTAAAAAAAAAAATAATACCAACTTTGAACCCCTTCAATTCCCAGAAGGTCCTAACCCCCAAAAAATCATTTAAGTGGGTCCTGCTCTGATTCATTACCTTTCATTTGAGCTATGTCCGGTGTCGAACTTTGCCGTACGGAGCTGGCGAGACTTGCCGAAAGAATGTACGGTGGACACGTAAAAAAAAAATTAATACCAACTTTGAACCCCTTCAATTCCTAGAAGGTCCTAACCCCCAAAAAATCATTTAAGTGGGTCCTGCTCTGATTCATTACCTTTCTTTTGAACTATGTCCGGTGTTGAACTTTGCCGTACAGAGCTGGCGAAACTTGCCGAAAGAATGTACGGTGGACACGTAAAAAAAAAAATAATACCAACTTTGAACCCCTTCAATTCCCAGAAGGTCCTAACCCCCAAAAAATCATTTAAGTGGGTCCTGCTCTGATTCATTACCTTTCATTTGAGCTATGTCCGGTGTTGAACTTTGCCGTACAGAGCTGGCGAAACTTGCCGAAAGAATGTACGGTGGACACGTAAAAAAAAAAATAATACCAACTTTGAACCCCTTCAATTCCCAGAAGGTCCTAACCCCCAAAAAATCATTTAAGTGGGTCCTGCTCTGATTCATTACCTTTCATTTGAGCTATGTCCGGTGTCGAACTTTGCCGTACGGAGCTGGCGAGACTTGCCGAAAGAATGTACGGTGGACACGTAAAAAAAAAATTAATACCAACTTTGAACCCCTTCAATTCCTAGAAGGTCCTAACCCCCAAAAAATCATTTAAGTGGGTCCTGCTCTGATTCATTACCTTTCATTTGAACTATGTCCGGTGTTGAACTTTGCCGTACAGAGCTGGCGAAACTTGCCGAAAGAATGTACGGTGGACACGTAAAAAAAAAAATAATACCAAATTTGAACCCCTTCAATTCCCAGAAGGTCCTAACCCCCAAAAAATCATTTAAGTGGGTCCTGCTCTGATTCATTACCTTTCATTTGAGCTATGTCCGGTGTTGAACTTTGCCGTACAGAGCTGGCGAAACTTGCCGAAAGAATGTACGGTGGACACGTAAAAAAAAAAATAATACCAACTTTGAACCCCTTCAATTCCCAGAAGGTCCTAACCCCCAAAAAATCATTTAAGTGGGTCCTGCTCTGATTCATTACCTTTCATTTGAGCTATGTCCGGTGTCGAACTTTGCCGTACGGAGCTGGCGAGACTTGCCGAAAGAATGTACGGTGGACACGTAAAAAAAAATTAATTCCAACTTTGAACCCCTTCAATTCCTAGAAGGTCCTAACCCCCAAAAAATCATTTAAGTGGGTCCTGCTCTGATTCATTACCTTTCATTTGAGCTATGTCCGGTGTTGAACTTTGCCGTACAGAGCTGGCGAAACTTGCCGAAAGAATGTACGGTGGACACGTAAAAAAAAAAATAATACCAACTTTGAACCCCTTCAATTCACAGAAGGTCCTAACCCCCAAAAAATCATTTAAGTGGGTCCTGCTCTGATTCATTACCTTTCATTTGAGCTATGTCCGGTGTTGAACTTTGCCGTACAGAGCTGGCGAAACTTGCCGAAAGAATGTACGGTGGACACGTAAATAATACCAACTTTGAACCCCTTCAATTCCCAGAAGGTCCTAACCCCCAAAAAATCATTTAAGTGGGTCCTGCTCTGATTCATTACCTTTCATTTGAGCTATGTCCGGTGTCGAACTTTGCCGTACGGAGCTGGCGAGACTTGCCGAAAGAATGTACGGTGGACACGTAAAAAAAAAATTAATACCAACTTTGAACCCCTTCAATTCCTAGAAGGTCCTAACCCCCAAAAAATCATTTAAGTGGGTCCTGCTCTGATTCATTACCTTTCTTTTGAACTATGTCCGGTGTTGAACTTTGCCGTACAGAGCTGGCGAAACTTGCCGAAAGAATGTACGGTGGACACGTAAAAAAAAAAATAATACCAACTTTGAACCCCTTCAATTCCCAGAAGGTCCTAACCCCCAAAAAATCATTTAAGTGGGTCCTGCTCTGATTCATTACCTTTCATTTGAGCTATGTCCGGTGTTGAACTTTGCCGTACAGAGCTAGCGAAACTTGCCGAAAGAATGTACGGTGGACACGTAAAAAAAAAATAATACCAACTTTGAACCCCTTCAATTCCCAGAAGGTCCTAACCCCCAAAAAATCATTTAAGTGGGTCCTGCTCTGATTCATTACCTTTCATTTGTGCTATGTCCGGTGTCGAACTTTGCCGTACGGAGCTGGCGAGACTTGCCGAAAGAATGTACGGTGGACACGTAAAAAAAAATTAATACCAACTTTGAACCCCTTCAATTCCTAGAAGGTCCTAACCCCCAAAAAATCATTTAAGTGGGTCCTGCTCTGATTCATTACCTTTCATTTGAGCTATGTCCGGTGTTGAACTTTGCCGTACAGAGCTGGCGAAACTTGCCGAAAGAATGTACGGTGGACACGTAAAAAAAAAAATAATACCAACTTTGAACCCCTTCAATTCACAGAAGGTCCTAACCCCCAAAAAATCATTTAAGTGGGTCCTGCTCTGATTCATTACCTTTCATTTGAGCTATGTCCGGTGTTGAACTTTGCCGTACAGAGCTGGCGAAACTTGCCGAAAGAATGTACGGTGGACACGTAAAAAAAAAAATAATACCAACTTTGAACCCCTTCAATTCCCAGAAGGTCCTAACCCCCAAAAAATCATTTAAGTGGGTCCTGCTCTGATTCATTACCTTTCATTTGAGCTATGTCCGGTGTCGAACTTTGCCGTACGGAGCTGGCGAGACTTGCCGAAAGAATGTACGGTGGACACGTAAAAAAAAAATTAATACCAACTTTGAACCCCTTCAATTCCTAGAAGGTCCTAACCCCCAAAAAATCATTTAAGTGGGTCCTGCTCTGATTCATTACCTTTCATTTGAACTATGTCCGGTGTTGAAGTTTGCCGTACAGAGCTGGCGAAACTTGCCGAAAGAATGTACGGTGGACACGTAAAAAAAAAATAATACCAACTTTGAACCCCTTCAATTCCCAGAAGGTCCTAACCCCCAAAAAATCATTTAAGTGGGTCCTGCTCTGATTCATTACCTTTCATTTGAGCTATGTCCGGTGTTGAACTTTGCCGTACAGAGCTGGCGAAACTTGCCGAAAGAATGTACGGTGGACACGTAAAAAAAAAAATAATACCAACTTTGAACCCCTTCAATTCCCAGAAGGTCCTAACCCCCAAAAAATCATTTAAGTGGGTCCTGCTCTGATTCATTACCTTTCATTTGAGCTATGTCCGGTGTCGAACTTTGCCGTACGGAGCTGGCGAGACTTGCCGAAAGAATGTACGGTGGACACGTAAAAAAAAAATTAATACCAACTTTGAACCCCTTCAATTCCTAGAAGGTCCTAACCCCCAAAAAATCATTTAAGTGGGTCCTGCTCTGATTCATTACCTTTCATTTGAGCTATGTCCGGTGTTGAACTTTGCCGTACAGAGCTGGCGAAACTTGCCGAAAGAATGTACGGTGGACACGTAAAAAAAAAAATAATACCAACTTTGAACCCCTTCAATTCCCAGAAGGTCCTAACCCCCAAAAAATCATTTAAGTGGGTCCTGCTCTGATTCATTACCTTTCATTTGAGCTATGTCCGGTGTCGAACTTTGCCGTACGGAGCTGGCGAGACTTGCCGAAAGAATTTACGGTGGACACGTAAAAAAAAAATTAATACCAACTTTGAACCCCTTCAATTCCTAGAAGGTCCTAACCCCCAAAAAATCATTTAAGTGGGTCCTGCTCTGATTCATTACCTTTCATTTGAACTATGTCCGGTGTTGAACTTTGCTGTACAGAGCTGGCGAAACTTGCCGAAAGAATGTACGGTGGACACGTAAAAAAAAAATTAATACCAACTTTGAACCCCTTCAATTCCCAGAAGGTCCTAACCCCCAAAAAATCATTTAAGTGGGTCCTGCTCTGATTCATTACCTTTCATTTGAGCTATGTCCGGTGTTGAACTTTGCCGTACAGAGCTGGCGAAACTTGCCGAAAGAATGTACGGTGGACACGTAAATAATACCAACTTTGAACCCCTTCAATTCCCAGAAGGTCCTAACCCCCAAAAAATCATTTAAGTGGGTCCTGCTCTGATTCATTACCTTTCATTTGAGCTATGTCCGGTGTCGAACTTTGCCGTACGGAGCTGGCGAGACTTGCCGAAAGAATGTACGGTGGACACGTAAAAAAAAAATTAATACCAACTTTGAACCCCTTCAATTCCTAGAAGGTCCTAACCCCCAAAAAATCATTTAAGTGGGTCCTGCTCTGATTCATTACCTTTCTTTTGAACTATGTCCGGTGTTGAACTTTGCCGTACAGAGCTGGCGAAACTTGCCGAAAGAATGTACGGTGGACACGTAAAAAAAAAAATAATACCAACTTTGAACCCCTTCAATTCCCAGAAGGTCCTAACCCCCAAAAAATCATTTAAGTGGGTCCTGCTCTGATTCATTACCTTTCATTTGAGCTATGTCCGGTGTTGAACTTTGCCGTACAGAGCTGGCGAAACTTGCCGAAAGAATGTACGGTGGACACGTAAAAAAAAAAATAATACCAACTTTGAACCCCTTCAATTCCCAGAAGGTCCTAACCCCCAAAAAATCATTTAAGTGGGTCCTGCTCTGATTCATTACCTTTCATTTGAGCTATGTCCGGTGTCGAACTTTGCCGTACAGAGCTGGCGAAACTTGCCGAAAGAATGTACGGTGGACACGTAAAAAAAAAAATAATACCAACTTTGAACCCCTTCAATTCCCAGAAGGTCCTAACCCCCAAAAAATCATTTAAGTGGGTCCTGCTCTGATTCATTACCTTTCATTTGAGCTATGTCCGGTGTCGAACTTTGCCGTACGGAGCTGGCGAGACTTGCCGAAAGAATTTACGGTGGACACGTAAAAAAAAAATTAATACCAACTTTGAACCCCTTCAATTCCTAGAAGGTCCTAACCCCCAAAAAATCATTTAAGTGGGTCCTGCTCTGATTCATTACCTTTCATTTGAACTATGTCCGGTGTTGAACTTTGCTGTACAGAGCTGGCGAAACTTGCCGAAAGAATGTACGGTGGACACGTAAAAAAAAAATTAATACCAACTTTGAACCCCTTCAATTCCCAGAAGGTCCTAACCCCCAAAAAATCATTTAAGTGGGTCCTGCTCTGATTCATTACCTTTCATTTGAGCTATGTCCGGTGTTGAACTTTGCCGTACAGAGCTGGCGAAACTTGCCGAAAGAATGTACGGTGGACACGTAAATAATACCAACTTTGAACCCCTTCAATTCCCAGAAGGTCCTAACCCCCAAAAAATCATTTAAGTGGGTCCTGCTCTGATTCATTACCTTTCATTTGAGCTATGTCCGGTGTCGAACTTTGCCGTACGGAGCTGGCGAGACTTGCCGAAAGAATGTACGGTGGACACGTAAAAAAAAAATTAATACCAACTTTGAACCCCTTCAATTCCTAGAAGGTCCTAACCCCCAAAAAATCATTTAAGTGGGTCCTGCTCTGATTCATTACCTTTCTTTTGAACTATGTCCGGTGTTGAACTTTGCCGTACAGAGCTGGCGAAACTTGCCGAAAGAATGTACGGTGGACACGTAAAAAAAAAAATAATACCAACTTTGAACCCCTTCAATTCCCAGAAGGTCCTAACCCCCAAAAAATCATTTAAGTGGGTCCTGCTCTGATTCATTACCTTTCATTTGAGCTATGTCCGGTGTTGAACTTTGCCGTACAGAGCTGGCGAAACTTGCCGAAAGAATGTACGGTGGACACGTAAAAAAAAAAATAATACCAACTTTGAACCCCTTCAATTCCCAGAAGGTCCTAACCCCTAAAAAATCATTTAAGTGGGTCCTGCTCTGATTCATTACCTTTCATTTGAGCTATGTCCGGTGTTGAACTTTGCCGTACAGAGCTGGCGAAACTTGCCGAAAGAATGTACGGTGGACACGTAAATAATACCAACTTTGAACCCCTTCAATTCCCAGAAGGTCCTAACCCCCAAAAAATCATTTAAGTGGGTCCTGCTCTGATTCATTACCTTTCATTTGAGCTATGTCCGGTGTCGAACTTTGCCGTACGGAGCTGGCGAGACTTGCCGAAAGAATGTACGGTGGACACGTAAAAAAAAAATTAATACCAACTTTGAACCCCTTCAATTCCTAGAAGGTCCTAACCCCCAAAAAATCATTTAAGTGGGTCCTGCTCTGATTCATTACCTTTCTTTTGAACTATGTCCGGTGTTGAACTTTGCCGTACAGAGCTGGCGAAACTTGCCGAAAGAATGTACGGTGGACACGTAAAAAAAAAAATAATACCAACTTTGAACCCCTTCAATTCCCAGAAGGTCCTAACCCCCAAAAAATCATTTAAGTGGGTCCTGCTCTGATTCATTACCTTTCATTTGAGCTATGTCCGGTGTTGAACTTTGCCGTACAGAGCTGGCGAAACTTGCCGAAAGAATGTACGGTGGACACGTAAAAAAAAAAATAATACCAACTTTGAACCCCTTCAATTCCCAGAAGGTCCTAACCCCCAAAAAATCATTTAAGTGGGTCCTGCTCTGATTCATTACCTTTCATTTGAGCTATGTCCGGTGTCGAACTTTGCCGTACGGAGCTGGCGAGACTTGCCGAAAGAATGTACGGTGGACACGTAAAAAAAAAATTAATACCAACTTTGAACCCCTTCAATTCCTAGAAGGTCCTAACCCCCAAAAAATCATTTAAGTGGGTCCTGCTCTGATTCATTACCTTTCATTTGAGCTATGTCCGGTGTTGAACTTTGCCGTACAGAGCTGGCGAAACTTGCCGAAAGAATGTACGGTGGACACGTAAAAAAAAAAATAATACCAACTTTGAACCCCTTCAATTCCCAGAAGGTCCTAACCCCCAAAAAATCATTTAAGTGGGTCCTGCTCTGATTCATTACCTTTCATTTGAGCTATGTCCGGTGTCGAACTTTGCCGTACGGAGCTGGCGAGACTTGCCGAAAGAATGTACGGTGGACACGTAAAAAAAAAATTAATACCAACTTTGAACCCCTTCAATTCCTAGAAGGTCCTAACCCCCAAAAAATCATTTAAGTGGGTCCTGCTCTGATTCATTACCTTTCATTTGAACTATGTCCGGTGTTGAACTTTGCCGTACAGAGCTGGCGAAACTTGCCGAAAGAATGTACGGTGGACACGTAAAAAAAAAAATAATACCAACTTTGAACCCCTTCAATTCCCAGAAGGTCCTAACCCCCAAAAAATCATTTAAGTGGGTCCTGCTCTGATTCATTACCTTTCATTTGAGCTATGTCCGGTGTTGAACTTTGCCGTACAGAACTGGCGAAACTTGCCGAAAGAATGTACGGTTGACACGTAAAAAAAAAAATAATACCAACTTTGAACCCTTCAATTCCCAGAAGGTCCTAACCCCCAAAAAATCATTTAAGTGGGTCCTGCTCTGATTCATTACCTTTCATTTGAGCTATGTCCGGTGTCGAACTTTGCCGTACGGAGCTGGCGCGACTTGCCGAAAGAATGTACGGTGGACACGTAAAAAAAAAATTAATACCAACTTTGAACCCCTTCAATTCCTAGAAGGTCCTAACCCCCAAAAAATCATTTAAGTGGGTCCTACTCTGATTCATTACCTTTCATTTGAGCTATGTCCGGTGTTGAACTTTGCCGTACAGAGCTGGCGAAACTTGCCGAAAGAATGTACGGTGGACACGTAAAATAAAAAATAATACCAACTTTGAACCCCTTCAATTCACAGAAGGTCCTAACCCCCAAAAAATCATTTAAGTGGGTCCTGCTCTGATTCATTACCTTTCATTTGAGCTATGTCCGGTGTTGAACTTTGCCGTACAGAGCTGGCGAAACTTGCCGAAAGAATGTACGGTGGACACGTAAAAAAAAAATAATACCAACTTTGAACCCCTTCAATTCCCAGAAGGTCCTAACCCCCAAAAAATCATTTAAGTGGGTCCTGCTCTGATTCATTACCTTTCATTTGAGCTATGTCCGGTGTCGAACTTTGCCGTACGGAGCTGGCGAGACTTGCCGAAAGAATTTACGGTGGACACGTAAAAAAAAAATTAATACCAACTTTGAACCCCTTCAATTCCTAGAAGGTCCTAACCCCCAAAAAATCATTTAAGTGGGTCCTGCTCTGATTCATTACCTTTCATTTGAACTATGTCCGGTGTTGAACTTTGCTGTACAGAGCTGGCGAAACTTGCCGAAAGAATGTACGGTGGACACGTAAAAAAAAAAATTAATACCAACTTTGAACCCCTTCAATTCCCAGAAGGTCCTAACCCCCAAAAAATCATTTAAGTGGGTCCTGCTCTGATTCATTACCTTTCATTTGAGCTATGTCCGGTGTTGAACTTTGCCGTACAGAGCTGGCGAAACTTGCCGAAAGAATGTACGGTGGACACGTAAAAAAAAAAATAATACCAACTTTGAACCCCTTCAATTCCCAGAAGGTCCTAACCCCCAAAAAATCATTTAAGTGGGTCCTGCTCTGATTCATTACCTTTCATTTGAGCTATGTCCGGTGTCGAACTTTGCCGTACGGAGCTGGCGAGACTTGCCGAAAGAATGTACGGTGGACACGTAAAAAAAAAATTAATACCAACTTTGAACCCCTTCAATTCCTAGAAGGTCCTAACCCCCAAAAAATCATTTAAGTGGGTCCTGCTCTGATTCATTACCTTTCATTTGAGCTATGTCCGGTGTTGAACTTTGCCGTACAGAGCTGGCGAAACTTGCCGAAAGAATGTACGGTGGACACGTAAAAAAAAAAATAATACCAACTTTGAACCCCTTCAATTCACAGAAGGTCCTAACCCCCAAAAAATCATTTAAGTGGGTCCTGCTCTGATTCATTACCTTTCATTTGAGCTATGTCCGGTGTTGAACTTTGCCGTACAGAGCTGGCGAAACTTGCCGAAAGAATGTAAGGTGGACACGTAAATAATACCAACTTTGAACCCCTTCAATTCCCAGAAGGTCCTAACCCCCAAAAAATCATTTAAGTGGGTCCTGCTCTGATTCATTACCTTTCATTTGAGCTATGTCCGGTGTCGAACTTTGCCGTACGGAGCTGGCGAAACTTGCCGAAAGAATGTACGGTGGACACGTAAAAAAAAAATTAATACCAACTTTGAACCCCTTCAATTCCTAGAAGGTCCTAACCCCCAAAAAATCATTTAAGTGGGTCCTGCTCTGATTCATTACCTTTCTTTTGAACTATGTCCGGTGTTGAACTTTGCCGTACAGAGCTGGCGAAACTTGCCGAAAGAATGTACGGTGGACACGTAAAAAAAAAAATAATACCAACTTTGAACCCCTTCAATTCCCAGAAGGTCCTAACCCCCAAAAAATCATTTAAGTGGGTCCTGCTCTGATTCATTACCTTTCATTTGAGCTATGTCCGGTGTTGAACTTTGCCGTACAGAGCTGGCGAAACTTGCCGAAAGAATGTACGGTGGACACGTAAAAAAAAAAATAATACCAACTTTGAACCCCTTCAATTCCCAGAAGGTCCTAACCCCCAAAAAATCATTTAAGTGGGTCCTGCTCTGATTCATTACCTTTCATTTGAGCTATGTCCGGTGTCGAACTTTGCCGTACGGAGCTGGCGAGACTTGCCGAAAGAATGTACGGTGGACACGTAAAAAAAAAATTAATACCAACTTTGAACCCCTTCAATTCCTAGAAGGTCCTAACCCCCAAAAAATCATTTAAGTGGGTCCTGCTCTGATTCATTACCTTTCATTTGAGCTATGTCCGGTGTTGAACTTTGCCGTACAGAGCTGGCGAAACTTGCCGAAAGAATGTACGGTGGACACGTAAAAAAAAAAATAATACCAACTTTGAACCACTTCAATTCCCAGAAGGTCCTAACCCCCAAAAAATCATTTAAGTGGGTCCTGCTCTGATTCATTACCTTTCATTTGAGCTATGTCCGGTGTCGAACTTTGCCGTACGGAGCTGGCGAGACTTGCCGAAAGAATGTACGGTGGACACGTAAAAAAAAAATTAATACCAACTTTGAACCCCTTCAATTCCTAGAAGGTCCTAACCCCCAAAAAATCATTTAAGTGGGTCCTGCTCTGATTCATTACCTTTCATTTGAACTATGTCCGGTGTTGAACTTTGCCGTACAGAGCTGGCGAAACTTGCCGAAAGAATGTACGGTGGACACGTAAAAAAAAAAATAATACCAACTTTGAACCCCTTCAATTCCCAGAAGGTCCTAACCCCCAAAAAATCATTTAAGTGGGTCCTGCTCTGATTCATTACCTTTCATTTGAGCTATGTCCGGTGTTGAACTTTGCCGTACAGAGCTGGCGAAACTTGCCGAAAGAATGTACGGTTGACACGTAAAAAAAAAAATAATACCAACTTTGAACCCCTTCAATTCCCAGAAGGTCCTAACCCCCAAAAAATCATTTAAGTGGGTCCTGCTCTGATTCATTACCTTTCATTTGAGCTATGTCCGGTGTCGAACTTTGCCGTACGGAGCTGGCGAGACTTGCCGAAAGAATGTACGGTGGACACGTAAAAAAAAAATTAATACCAACTTTGAACCCCTTTAATTCCTAGAAGGTCCTAACCCCCAAAAAATCATTTAAGTGGGTCCTGCTGTGATTCATTACCTTTCATTTGAGCTATGTCCGGTGTTGAACTTTGCCGTACAGAGCTGGCGAAACTTGCCGAAAGAATGTACGGTGGACACGTAAAAAAAAAAATAATACCAACTTTGAACCCCTTCAATTCCCAGAAGGTCCTAACCCCCAAAAAATCATTTAAGTGGGTCCTGCTCTGATTCATTACCTTTCATTTGAGCTATGTCCGGTGTTGAACTTTGCCGTACAGAGCTGGCGAAACTTGCCGAAAGAATGTACGGTTGACACGTAAAAAAAAAAATAATACCAACTTTGAACCCCTTCAATTCCCAGAAGGTCCTAACCCCCAAAAAATCATTTAAGTGGGTCCTGCTCTGATTCATTACCTTTCATTTGAGCTATGTCCGGTGTCGAACTTTGCCGTACGGAGCTGGCGAGACTTGCCGAAAGAATGTACGGTGGACACGTAAAAAAAAAATTAATACCAACTTTGAACCCCTTCAATTCCTAGAAGGTCCTAACCCCCAAAAAATCATTTAAGTGGGTCCTGCTGTGATTCATTACCTTTCATTTGAGCTATGTCCGGTGTTGAACTTTGCCGTACAGAGCTGGCGAAACTTGCCGAAAGAATGTACGGTGGACACGTAAAATAAAAAATAATACCAACTTTGAACCCCTTCACATCACAGAAGGTCCTAACCCCCAAAAAATCATTTAAGTGGGTCCTGCTCTGATTCATTACCTTTCATTTGAGCTATGTCCGGTGTTGAACTTTGCCGTACAGAGCTAGCGAAACTTGCCGAAAGAATGTACGGTGGACACGTAAAAAAAAAAATAATACCAACTTTGAACCCCTTCAATTCCCAGAAGGTCCTAACCCCCAAAAAATCATTTAAGTGGGTCCTGCTCTGATTCATTACCTTTCATTTGAGCTATGTCCGGTGTCGAACTTTGCCGTATGGAGCTGGCGAGACTTGCCGAAAGAATTTACGGTGGACACGTAAAAAAAAAATTAATACCAACTTTGAACCCCTTCAATTCCTAGAAGGTCCTAACCCCCAAAAAATCATTTAAGTGGGTCCTGCTCTGATTCATTACCTTTCATTTGAACTATGTCCGGTGTTGAACTTTGCTGTACAGAGCTGGCGAAACTTGCCGAAAGAATGTACGGTGGACACGTAAAAAAAAAAATTAATACCAACTTTGAACCCCTTCAATTCCCAGAAGGTCCTAACCCCCAAAAAATCATTTAAGTGGGTCCTGCTCTGATTCATTACCTTTCATTTGAGCTATGTCCGGTGTTGAACTTTGCCGTACAGAGCTGGCGAAACTTGCCGAAAGAATGTACGGTGGACACGTAAAAAAAAAAATAATACCAACTTTGAACCCCTTCAATTCCCAGAAGGTCCTAACCCCCAAAAAATCATTTAAGTGGGTCCTGCTCTGATTCATTACCTTTCATTTGAGCTATGTCCGGTGTCGAACTTTGCCGTACGGAGCTGGCGAGACTTGCCGAAAGAATGTACGGTGGACACGTAAAAAAAAAATGAATACCAACTTTGAACCCCTTCAATTCCTAGAAGGTCCTAACCCCCAAAAAATCATTTAAGTGGGTCCTGCTCTGATTCATTACCTTTCATTTGAGCTATGTTCGGTGTTGAACTTTGCCGTACAGAGCTGGCGAAACTTGCCGAAAGAATGTACGGTGGACACGTAAAAAAAAAAATAATACCAACTTTGAACCCCTTCAATTCACAGAAGGTCCTAACCCCCAAAAAATCATTTAAGTGGGTCCTGCTCTGATTCATTACCTTTCATTTGAGCTATGTCCGGTGTTGAACTTTGCCGTACAGAGCTGGCGAAACTTGCCGAAAGAATGTACGGTGGACACGTAAAAAAAAAAATAATACCAACTTTGAACCCCTTCAATTCCCAGAAGGTCCTAACCCCCAAAAAATCATTTAAGTGGGTCCTGCTCTGATTCATTACCTTTCATTTGAACTATGTCCGGTGTTGAACTTTGCCGTACAGAGCTGGCGAAACTTGCCGAAAGAATGTACGGTGGACACGTAAAAAAAAAAATAATACCAACTTTGAACCCCTTCAATTCCCAGAAGGTCCTAACCCCCAAAAAATCATTTAAGTGGGTCCTGCTCTGATTCATTACCTTTCATTTGAGCTATGTCCGGTGTTGAACTTTGCCGTACAGAGCTGGCGAAACTTGCCGAAAGAATGTACGGTGGACACGTAAAAAAAAAAATAATACCAACTTTGAACCCCTTCAATTCCCAGAAGGTCCTAACCCCCAAAAAATCATTTAAGTGGGTTCTGCTCTGATTCATTACCTTTCATTTGAGCTATGTCCGGTGTTGAACTTTGCCGTACGGAGCTGGCGAGACTTGCCGAAAGAATGTACGGTGGACACGTAAAAAAAAAATTAATACCAACTTTGAACCCCTTCAATTCCTAGAAGGTCCTAACCCCCAAAAAATCATTTAAGTGGGTCCTGCTCTGATTCATTACCTTTCATTTGAGCTATGTCCGGTGTTGAACTTTGCCGTACAGAGCTGGCGAAACTTGCCGAAAGAATGTACGGTGGACACGTAAAAAAAAAAATAATACCAACTTTGAACCCCTTCAATTCCCAGAAGGTCCTAACCCCCAAAAAATCATTTAAGTGGGTCCTGCTCTGATTCATTACCTTTCATTTGAGCTATGTCCGGTGTTGAACTTTGCCGTACAGAGCTGGCGAAACTTGCCGAAAGAATGTACGGTGGACACGTAAAAAAAAAAATAATACCAACTTTGAACCCCTTCAATTCCCAGAAGGTCCTAACCCCCAAAAAATCATTTAAGTGGGTCCTGCTCTGATTCATTACCTTTCATTTGAGCTATGTCCGGTGTCGAACTTTGCCGTACGGAGCTGGCGAGACTTGCCGAAAGAATGTACGGTGGACACGTAAAAAAAAAATAATACCAACTTTGAACCCCTTCAATTCCTAGAAGGTCCTAACCCCCAAAAAATCATTTAAGTGGGTCCTGCTCTGATTCATTACCTTTCATTTGAGCTATGTCCGGTGTTGAACTTTGCCGTACAGAGCTGGCGAAACTTGCCGAAAGAATGTACGGTGGACACGTAAAAAAAAAATAATACCAACTTTGAACCCCTTCAATTCCCAGAAGGTCCTAACCCCCAAAAAATCATTTAAGTGGGTCCTGCTCTGATTCATTACCTTTCATTTGAGCTATGTCCGGTGTCGAACTTTGCCGTACGGAGCTGGCGAGACTTGCCGAAAGAATGTACGGTGGACACGTAAAAAAAAAATTAATACCAACTTTGAACCCCTTCAATTCCTAGAAGGTCCTAACCCCCAAAAAATCATTTAAGTGGGTCCTGCTCTGATTCATTACCTTTCATTTGAGCTATGTCCGGTGTTGAACTTTGCCGTACAGAACTGGCGAAACTTGCCGAAAGAATGTACGGTGGACACGTAAAAAAAAAATAATACCAACTTTGAACCCCTTCAATTCCCAGAAGGTCCTAACCCCCAAAAAATCATTTAAGTGGGTCCTGCTCTGATTCATTACCTTTCATTTGAGCTATGTCCGGTGTCGAACTTTGCCGTACGGAGCTGGCGAGACTTGCCGAAAGAATGTACGGTGGACACGTAAAAAAAAAATAATACCAACTTTGAACCCCTTCAATTCCTAGAAGGTCCTAACCCCCAAAAAATCATTTAAGTGGGTCCTGCTCTGATTCATTACCTTTCATTTGAGCTATGTCCGGTGTTGAACTTTGCCGTACAGAGCTGGCGAAACTTGCCGAAAGAATGTACGGTGGACACGTCAAAAAAAAATAATACCAACTTTGAACCCCTTCAATTCCCAGAAGGTCCTATCCCCCAAAAATCATTTAAGTGGGTCCTGCTTTGATTCATTACCTTTCATTTGAAATATGTCCGGTGTCGAACTTTGCCGTACGGAGCTGGCGAGACTTTCCGAAAGAATGTACGGTGGACACGTAAAAAAAAAAATAATACCAACTTTGAACCCCTTCAATTCCTAGAAGGTCCTAACCCCCAAAAAATCATTTAAGTGGGTCCTGCTCTGATTCATTACCTTTCATTTGAGCTATGTCCGGTGTCAAACTTTGCCGTACAGAGCTGGCGAAACTTGCCGAAAGAATGTACGGTGGACACGTAAAAAAAAATGATTTTTTGGGGGTTAGGACCTTCTGGGAATTGAAGGGGTTCAAAGTTGGTATTATTTTTTTTTTTACGTGCCCACCGTACATTCTTTCGGCAAGTCTCGCCAGCTTCGTACGGCAAAGTTCGACACCGGACAAAGCTCAAATGAAAGGTAATGAATCAGAGCAGGACCCACTTAAATGATTTTTTGGGGGTTAGGACCTTCTGGGAATTGAAGGGGTTCAAAGTTGGTATTATTTTTTTTTTACGTGTCCACCGTACATTCTTTCGGCAAGTTTCGCCAGCTCTGTACGGCAAAGTTCGACACCGGACATAGCTCAAATGAAAGGTAATGAATCAGAGCAGGACCCACTTAAATGATTTTTTGGGGGTTAGGACCTTCTAGGAATTGAAGGGGTTCAAAGTTGGTATTATTTTTTTTTTTACGTGTCCACCGTACATTCTTTCGACAAGTCTCGCCAGCTCCGTACGGCAAAGTTCGACACCGGACATAGCTCAAATGAAAGGTAATGAATCAGAGCAGGACCCACTTAAATGATTTTTGGGGGTTAGGACCTTCTGGGAATTGAAGGGGTTCAAAGTTGGTATTATTTTTTTTTTACGTGTCCACCGTACATTCTTTCGGCAAGTCTCGCCAGCTCTGTACGGCAAAGTTCGACACCGGACATAGCTCAAATGAAAGGTAATGAATCAGAGCAGGACCCACTTAAATGATTTTTGGGGGTTAGGACCTTCTGGGAATTGAAGGGGTTCAAAGTTGGTATTATTTGTTTTTTACGTGTCCACCGTACATTCTTTCGGCAAGTTTCGCCAGCTCTGTACGGCAAAGTTCGACACCGGACATAGCTCAAATGAAAGGTAATGAATCAGAGCAGGACCCACTTAAATGATTTTTTTGGGGTTAGGACCTTCTGGGAATTGAAGGGGTTCAAAGTTGGTATTATTTTTTTTTTACGTGTCCACCGTACATTCTTTCGGCAAGTCTCGCCAGCTTCGTACGGCAAAGTTCGACACCGGACAAAGCTCAAATGAAAGGTAATGAATCAGAGCAGGACCCACTTAAATGATTTTTTGGGGGTTAGGACCTTCTGGGAATTGAAGGGGTTCAAAGTTGGTATTATTTTTTTTTACGTGTCCACCGTACATTCTTTCGGCAAGTTTCGCCAGCTCTGTACGGCAAAGTTCGACACCGGACATAGCTCAAATGAAAGGTAATGAATCAGAGCAGGACCCACTTAAATGATTTTTTGGGGGTTAGGACCTTCTAGGAATTGAAGGGGTTGAAAGTTGGTATTATTTTTTTTTTTACGTGTCCACCGTACATTCTTTCGACAAGTCTCGCCAGCTCCGTACGGCAAAGTTCGACACCGGACATAGCTCAAATGAAAGGTAATGAATCAGAGCAGGACCCACTTAAATGATTTTTGGGGGTTAGGACCTTCTGGGAATTGAAGGGGTTCAAAGTTGGTATTATTTTTTTTTTACGTGTCCACCGTACATTCTTTCGGCAAGTTTCGCCAGCTCTGTACGGCAAAGTTCGACACCGGACATAGCTCAAATGAAAGGTAATGAATCAGAGCAGGACCCACTTAAATGATTTTTTGGGGGTTAGGACCTTCTGGGAATTGAAGGGGTTCAAAGTTGGTATTATTTTTTTTTTTACGTGTCCACCGTACATTCTTTCGGCAAGTCTCGCCAGCTTCGAACGGCAAAGTTCGACACCGGACAAAGCTCAAATGAAAGGTAATGAATCAGAGCAGGACCCACTTAAATGATTTTTTGGGGGTTAGGACTTTCTGGGAATTGAAGGGGTTCAAAGTTGGTATTACTTTTTTTTTACGTGTCCACCGTACATTCTTTCGGCAAGTTTCGCCAGCTCTGTACGGCAAAGTTCGACACCGGACATAGCTCAAATGAAAGGTAATGAATCAGAGCAGGAACCACTTAAATGATTTTTTGGGGGTTAGGACCTTCTGGGAATTGAAGGGGTTCAAATTTGGTATTATTTTTTTTTTTACGTGTCCACCGTACATTCTTTCGGCAAGTCTCGCCAGCTTCGTACGGCAAAGTTCGACACCGGACAAAGCTCAAATGAAAGGTAATGAATCAGAGCAGGACCCACTTAAATGATTTTTTGGGGGTTAGGACCTTCTGGGAATTGAAGGGGTTCAAAGTGTACGGCTTTTTTTTACGTGTCCACCGTACATTCTTTCGGCAAGTTTCGCCAGCTCTGTACGGCAAAGTTCGACACCGGACATAGCTCAAATGAAAGGTAATGAATCAGAACAGGACCCACTTAAATGATTTTTTGGGGGTTAGGACCTTCTAGGAGTTGAAGGGGTTCAAAGTTGGTATTATTTTTTTTTTACGTGTCCACCGTACATTCTTTCGGCAAGTTTCGCCAGCTCTGTACGGCAAAGTTCGACACCGGACATGGCTCAAATGAAAGGTAATGAATCAGAGCAGGACCCACTTAAATGATTTTTTGGGGGTTAGGACCTTCTGGGAATTGGAGGGGTTCAAAGTTGACATTCAAAGTGTACGGGTTTTTTTTAAACAAAAAAATCTTTACATTTCTTTTAAGTAAGGATGCATGCCGTACAAAATAGTGCACGTATACTTTCAGTTCAAAATATTGTTTGTGGGCATGAAATGTACTCTTATAGTTTGTTATTTTGTATGTTTTCATTTTCAGCATAGGGAATAGACATTAAAAGTTCCTTTTCTAGAAAATAAAGGATATTTGAGGATGCCGAGTGTATGGAAAGCCAGTATATAGTTATTCTTTCGCACATAATATTTTTTCTTATTTCGTTTATTTGAAAGCTGATACATTGTACAAAGGAACAAGTTTAAGTGAACTCACATTACATAGTTATTCTATGCTCCGCCTACGACAGTAAAGCCCATAATATTATCTGTTTTTTTTTTTGTTCGTTCGTTCGTTAATTCGTTTGTCCGTTTGTCCGTCCATTCATACTGCATTAGAATGACGTTAGTGTTGAATCTAGTCTAAGATGACGTTGTAGTCAGATCAACTTGAAACTAGGTACACATGTTCATTAAAATATGTACTTTTTAAATTATTTACGGTTCATTGAATATTGAACACGATTGTGCGAGCAAATCATCATAAACAAACACGCTTGTTTTTTTTATTATTCAAATTCTAAAAACTCTTTAGCTTTTTATTCTGATTTCTAAACCGCAAAGTGCTATTGTATAGCCATTATGTGCTTGGGGGATATACGCTCCGTTTTTAATATTTTGTTTACAATAATTGATTTATCTTTGCGATCTCGGTTTAGAGTTTGGAAAACAGAGAAATCGTAAAGAAGACGTTAAGATATGGATTACTTTATTTCCCAACTAGTCCCTCTCCCAATAAAATAAACTCCGAAGAGGGGCGCACCTTTATTTGTATAAATACATATATGATAACATATAGTATGTGTTCGAATGTAGGGGAATAAAAATAGTTCGTTAACGAAGAATGTTCCTTAGCTTTTTGTGTGTTTTTCGCTGTGCATTTACTGATTTTGTGTCATGGAGGGATACCCCATACCCTTTGTTTTTCTATTGTATTAAATTGTTTTGACTTTTACGATATTCTGGCATGTTGTATTTTACTCATTGATATTGATGCAGACATTTAGCAACCAAACTAGTCAGTGCATTCAGCTACAGACGTCATTCGTATTGTAGTGTCCCTTCTCCCTTAATTTGATGGACATTTCTGGTCATTTAAACGTTAACAAACAATATATATACCGTACTGGTAGATAGATTTTCTTTTTAACAGAACGTTGTTTCATAATGTGGTTTTGTGGTTTTCTCATATACCACATAAAGATTCTTAGACAAGTTGATTCTCAATGTGTTCTTTAGTGGTCGCTAGAATTGGTCGCTAGCTTGATTGGTCGCTAGAATTGGTCGCTAGCTTGAGTCTGGTAAACAGCGTGCATCATTAATAAGAATGTGTTGCAAAAAACCCAACCCAGAATAAAAAGCTCAGTCTGTTATGCATAAGAACACATATAGATAAATCGTACAAACGCGAACTTATCAATAGAAACAGAACATTTAAAAAATATATATTTAAATGTAAAGAATGAGAGGAAAACGACGAAGCAACAATGTCAAATAACGTATTGCATCAAATACCTCGACACTCTGCATCTATGAACAGTTACTATTAAAAATGTTTATTTAGAATAAAAGGTTAATTTATTATTTAAATTCACATATTGTGATTTTGGTTTTTGTTTTCTCATTATTGTTCTTTTATTTCAATCGCACTTAAACACCCTTTGGTGGTGAAAGAATATGATACGTATAGAGAGCGACGCTATGCCATGATAAAGGTATTTTTAATATATAATCATATATATTTGCAAATTTCAAATAAAGAAACATTTATCTTTCAACTTTTTTATACCAGACTGAGGCAAATTGTTTGTTCAATTCGTTCTAAGTTATTATAAAGCATCAGGTTTTACGTTTGCCATCAATTTCACGGATGTCGACAACAGCAGGAACGATAACTCGTGGCGTAGCGTCATTCGGTATCGTGTAACCTTTAATCGCAAACATAGGAAAAAATATAAAAAAAAATTGTGTGGCGCTAATACGCTTCCGTAGTTATGTACATAAAGTATTAGTTTATTATTGTTTCAACTTAAAATATAAAAGTCAATAAGGAAAGAACATTCAGGATTCGCCACGTTTGACAATGTTTTCTCGAAGTAACAATCTTCTTAAGCTTAGCAACTAATATCTATTTATATAGTGTCTCTTCTGCAACAAAGGAAAACATTATGTTAAGTAGTGTTCCTCCTTCTTCAGAACCTTGTCCGGGCCACAACTGATATCTTTTGACACTGGATTAAGATGCTATTTGACATGAAGATGTATGACCACAAGATGGTACATGTATGTAGTATATCATCATGACCTTCATGTGGTCTTGACCTCTGACGTTAATGTCCGAATAATTTATTTATTTAAACATGCTATTTTTGCTCTTTGGTCGTGTTGTTGTTATCATTAATTGTAAAATAGCTAAAACACTGTTCATATTCCCACCCCTAAACCATATAAATAAAATTGAGAATGGAAATGGGGAATGTGTCAAAGAGACAACAACCCGACCATAGAACAGACAACAGCAGAAGGTCACCAACAGGTCTTCAATGCAGCGAGAAATTCCCGCACCCGGAGGCGTCCTTCAGCTGGCCCCTAAACAAATATATATACTAGTTCAGTGATAATGAACGCCATACTAAACTCCAAATTGTACACAAGAAACTAAAATTAAAAATAATACAAGACTAACAAAGGCTAGAGGCTCCTGACTTGGGACAGGCGCAAAAATGCGGCGGGGTTAAACATGTTTATGAGATCTCAACCCTCCCCCTATACCTCTAGCCAATGTAGAAAAGTAAACGCATAACAATACGCACATTAAAATTCAGTTCAAGAGAAGTCCGAGTCTGATGTCAGAAGATGTAACCAAAGAAAATAAACAAAATGACAATAATACATAAATAACAACAGACTACTAGCAGTTAACTGACATGCCAGCTCCAGACTTCAATTAAACTGATTGAAAGATTATGTCTTCATCATATGAATATCAGGCACAATCCTTCCCGTTAGGGGTTTAGTATCATACCATCATAACATATATGAGAAGAACATAACCCTTGTCATGCCAACAACTGGTTTTAACATTGTATTTTAAATTGTTATGATCAGTGCACCATATATTGTTTCGTTTAGGTCCATGAAACTATCATTTTTCCATCAGAAACATTAAAGATATCTTTAATTCTTTGTAGATGACATCGCTTCGCCAAATATTACCAACAGGAAGTACATTTCCACAAGATGAAAATGAAAGTTCCTCCTTTACAAATCTGCTGTCTCATTTCGAAGGCAGAGAAAATGAGCTGCGTCGTATACTCCAAACAGAGCAACCAAATCTATTTGTTGACAAACAAATAAGGAATGGCATTAACTTTTCTCAGTCAGAACTAGACAGTTTAACAAATGAAGTACTAGATAATGGCGAATTTTTGCAAGAATTTGAACAAGTCGATATTTCTGACATTACAAATCTTGGACACAGTAATGGCGATATAGACGAGTTTATTGAAACACTAGGCGCTACCTGTGAAGAATGTATGACGTATGAAAAAGTTCACCGGATTACACAGATCAGTCCCGGAGATCACATTAGATTTCATAGAAGAATCGTTGGTTTGAATGTGTATAACCACCATGCCATCGTTACTGACGTGGAGGCTATACGGAATCAAAGAGTCGGAAAAATGACATTGATTCATTTTCAGAAAGATATTAGACGAAAGTTTACGGTAGTACGAGAGACAAAAGAATATAATATGCAGGTGGAGGAGATTGACGTTGTGCGGTATAAGTCGAGTCCATTTACACCTGAACAGATTGTGGACAGGGCAAACAAAATGGCCGACAAATTTGAACAGGAGAAACATGCTGAATCTTACAATTTCTTTGGGAATAATTGCGAAGAAAAATCAAATGAAATTGCGATTGGTTCAAAATTTAGTAATCAAGTATCGTCAAGTGCGAATTACGTGAAATCTACAATTTCATGGTTATTAAAGCTATTGCTTAAAGGTGCAATAAAAGTTTGCCAAAGTATAAAACCATTTATAAGAGGGTTTGCTCATATATCTGTTATAGCTAGTTTGCTTTCCATGGTTGATAGAATGGCAATGTTAAAGGACAAGTTACAGAAAGGGTTGATGTGTTTAAAATGCTACGAAAAGGAACACAGAAAAATGACGATATCACTCATATTTTGTTTAATAAGTATCGGTATATCAGTGATGTTCCACGTTTCCTGGTTCTATTTCGCTGTAAGTTCGGCTATTGCTGTTGCTTTACCGTTTGTTTCTTCATTTGTTATGGACACAATTATGCCCCTGATACAACCAGCCTCAAAGATTCCAAAACCAGTGGTGAAACGATGTAATATGATTCACAATGGAGATGTGATTACCTTCCCTTATATTGGTCTTAATCATGAAGGTGTTGCAACAAGAGTTTCCCCTTACAATACGAACGATTTACACGAAGTAAAATTAACGCTTGTGCATTTTAACTATCCAGGTTTCTTTGGCACTCGAACTGTTGTCAAAGAAGATTTTTTCTTTGATTTGAAAAAAGATTATGTTTACGTGTACGATTTCAGCCAGGAAAAAACCTTTCGGCCACAAGAGGTAGTTAAGAGAGCCTTAGACAGATGTGGGGATCAGAACTTCTCTACTTTTTCTTACAGATCTAGTCATCTGTCTAGACAATGCAAGGTGAGATACAGAAAATGTTAATATCTTTATGCAGTTATATAAGGTTTACTGAAGAGAATATATATTAAAGACAAACAATTTATTATCTTTTATTGAGTAAGTGAAGACCATTCGTAAATGAAATAATACTTTATAAATTTTGTGCATCCAAAGCGTTTTTCTTGAAATCTCCATCAGTAACGCTCAGACCTACAACTTTAAAAGCCAATGATGTAATGGTACATGAAAACGTTAGGAGATATAAGACCAAAAGGAATTCAAAATTTCTTTATAATTAATGTTCTTAATTTCTCAACGGAGATTTTATGAAGAGTAATTCTATGTTATAAATCATTTAAGTACCAAAGCACGGACTACTAAGCTGATGATACTATGGGGGCCTAACAGTACAATCCAACAGAACTGGTATCGATCAAATGCCAGTAAATACATAACTCTTTATTTGTGCGTCTTTTTCAACTTATCTTCATATATTGTATATTTATTATATACTTATTAGTAATAGCAGATTATTATATTGCATTTTTCATAGCAGATGTATTATCAGCCCAAGGTTCAATGTATCAGCCCTAGAGCCGAAGGCTCGAGGGCTGATATTGACCGATGGCTGATAACACATCTGGTATGAAAAACGACATATTATGATCTTTTTATCATATGCTTCAACAATGGAGAAAAATAACAGTTTGAAAATAATGATCCTTTTTGGTGGTTCACAAGCAGAATTTCAAAAAGTGAAAAGTTTACGGACGTCGGACGCCAAATGTAATACATCCGATATGACAAATTTCTATCATATGCCTCAACAGAGGAGAAAAGACAACAGTATAATATATTTTTAGATTGACGATAAAAGAAAATTCTGCAAAACATAATGTACACTGTTTGGAAAGGTCAACATTTATAAAGTAACTTAAAAAATTATGCTGGAAACTTTGAAAAATGCATTTATTGTATCATTTGTTTATTTTTTGCATTTTACATAATGTATTTTCCTGTTTCCTAATGATTGTGTCGTACCCTACTTTGTTATGTTTTTCACTGAAAACGTACCATTGTGGTGTATTTTCCGGAATTTGCCGAGTAACACCGGAACGCCATGCGATAACGTTACGGAAAGGCATGTGATAATAGCTGGAAGCATGTGATACATTTTTAATATCAGCCCGCTAAACGCCATTTCGGAAAATATGGAATTCAAGTAAATTTCATGCTATTATCATACAGTAAAAATTATAAGTTATTTACTCTAAGTATATGATAAATATAGATTATAACATGGCATTTTCCATATCAGACCCCTTATCAGCCCGAGAGCCGACAGGCTCGAGGGATGATTTTGACCATGGGCTGATGAGGGGTCTGATATGAAAAATGACATGTTATGTTCTATTTATCATATACTTCAGCAGAAGACTTTCAGACAAGAACTTTTTTTAAAACTTTGAAAAATGCATTAATTGTATTAATTTTTTTGCATTTTTTAATAATATATTTTCCTGATTCCTAATATTTTGTTTATTTTTTTTATCCAACTTAGTTATGTTTTTCACTAAAAACATGTCATTGAGGTTTATTTTCCGGAATTTGCCGAATGACGTCGAAATGCCATGCGATTATGTTACAGAAAGGCATGCGATAATAACCGGAAGCAGTTGATATAAACCAGAAGCAGTTGATAACAAAATTCATATCACACGGCTAAGACAATTCTTCAAATTTAATGAATAAACATATGTACAAATTAGTTTTATCATGGGGTACAATTATACCATTATTTTCTATAAGTATATGATAAATACAGAAAACGATATTTCACATCCTAAATTTTACGGTAATATTGTACTTAAAGCGCGGAAATCACTATGTGATCCGTGTAAACTCATCGAACCTTTAAACAAACTTATTAGTAAAGGTTATCTTACCAATGTTGTAATTAGATCTTTGAATATAGTTTACATTGGCACTAATATCGATTTTGTCATCAGCAAACTAAAACATAACTAGATTTGTATTCTTTTCAAACGGGATGTATAAAGACACACCCACGTTCATTTTGATCTATAAAGAGGTTAACTCCTGACTATCCTACTGCCTGTCGATACATTTATTTTTGGCATTGCACAAGTCATGTCTTCTTTGACTGTCCATGACGTTAAAATACTAAATCCCTGGGATGTATTTTAGTTGATTTTAGTCTCTGATGCATGATTTTTTATTATTAATTGTTTTTGGCTTTTAACTAGCTGTCAGTAACTGCGAGTACTCTCAAATCGTACTTTCTTGTTTATTTGACCTGTTGATACTAATTGTAATGCTTTTTTTGTTTTTTAATGTTTACTTTTTCAGGGTTATATCTGGTCTATATACCAGCTTTGATAAGTGTTTGGTATTACTATAAATTTTCACTTCTTCGTACTATAAACATCAAAATTATTTATTTGGTAAAAATATTTCCTTTCTCCATTTGAACTGTACACGTAAACCTAACAACAAAATTATTTTCATTTACCTGTGTTTAAAGTAATTGCAAATGGCTGATATTATTGTTCAAGCATATTGCTTTTCTTCAATTGTTTAACATTTCGCAGCGGTATAACATGTTACTTTAATTATTCTTCCCTTAGTTTATTTATTTTGTATTTACATTGTATCATAGATCAAATTTATTTGTTCAGTGTATGTTCACTTGTATTAATATGTCTTTTGATTGAGTTAAGCCATTTCAATTGATATTTTATAGTGTGTCTTTCTATGTGGTGATGTTACACTATTGTTTCAGATAAGGGTGAAGGTTTGGTATCATTAAAACGTTTAAACCCGCTGCAATTGTTTGCACCTGTCCTAAGTCTGGAATCTGATGTTCAGTAGTTGTCGTTTGTTGATGTGGTTCATTAGTGTTTCTCGTTTCTCGTTTTTTATATTGATTAGACCGTTGGTTTTCCCATTTGAATGGTTTTACACTAGTAATTCTGGGGGCCCTTTATAGCTTGCTGTTCGGTGTGAGCCACGGCTCCGTGTTGAAGACCGTACTTTGACCTATAATGGTTTACTTTTATAAATTTTGACTTGGATGGAGAGTTGTCTCATTGGCTCTCATACCACATCTTCTTATATCTATGTGTTATACTGTCAACGGCAATCGTGCTGTATCAGCCATCCGTGATGATATCGATATCAGTCACGGTTGCAAAGGCTTTATCACACCTTTAAATAGAGAATATCATATGGCTTTTTCAATATCACATCCGTATCAACCCGAGACACCAATATAATCCTAAGAGCTCTGCTCGAGGGATTATATTGGTTGAGGGTTGATGCGGTGTGTGATATTGAAAAAGCCATATCATATACACTTTATTATATACATATACCTCACGTAGATGTTTTTATGTGACATGACGTCATACAGGTAAGGAGGTTTGAAATGACGTCATACAGATTATAGGTTTGACATGACGTCATACATATTAGGGGATTGATAAAGCATTTGCAACCGTGACTGCAATCGATGACGTGACGTCATTGAGATTAAAGGTGTGATAAAGTTTTGCAACCGTGCTGATATTGATATCATCACGGGTGGCTGATACAGCACGCTTGCCAATAATTGTATTACACATACAATTTATCTGTATTTACTACTTAGTATATAATAATTTGTATTACGTCACGTCATCGATATCAGTTTAACGTCATGTCACATAAAAACATCTACTTGAGGTTTATAACAAAGTGTATATGATGTGGCTTTTTCAATATCACACACCGTATCAACCCTCAACTAATATAATTCCTCGAGCAGAGCTCTTGGGATTATATTGGTGTCTCGGGTTGATACGGATGTGATATTGCAAAAGCCAAATGATATTCTCTATTTATTTTACCCATAATATATAGAAAACAATAATAGGACATAGAGAATATAGCAGAAGTTAAATGTCAGAATGACAGGATATTCTACTATTTATCTCTACCAAAAATGATCCAACGAGTTATTGCCCTTCGCATGACGATTTATTTTTACCAGATTTTGCAACCAAAGGGAAAAACTTTTTTCGGGAGAAAACTTAATGTTTTGGTTGAAATTTGTATATGCCGGTAGTCAAAAGGACCATAGCTTACGATGAGTTTTCTTTTTGATTAATTTTAGACTGGGAAAACTGAGCTAAAGACATTGCCATATAAGAAAGCTACAGAGATAACAAATATTTCCCCTGGAGATGTTATTGATTTCACGTATTGTAGCCTGTCTCACGAAGCCGTAGTTGCCAAGGTAGAATATCCAGAAACCATTAAATGTTCGGTGGTACATTACAACTATGCTGGCGTTCTTGGAACTAGGACCATAGTAGAGGAAGATTTCATTTTCAAACTTGCAGATCAAAACATATTTGTTCACGATTATACCGAATGTGATGTCTACCCACCAGAAGAAGTAGTTAGAAGAGCTAAATCACGACTCGGTGAACAAAAGTTCAACACTTTTACAAACAGGTCAAGTCATTTTGCTGAATGGTGTAAAATTAAAAAATTAAAGAATGAATAGTTATTTGCAAACATTTACCTGAACAAAATTTGACATTTTAGATGTTTGATAATGAAATATAATCAGCGTTTATGTGTTATACAGCTTTCAATCTATAAAGTTTAATAGTTGGGTTTTTATTTTCTTTTATTCTCTGTCTGTGGTTATATATAACTGCAGGGGTGCAATTAATGTCAATATACAACGATACCAGTTGACAAATAAAGGCTTTTCGGAGCTTTTTTGTTACAAGTAGAAAGTGAAGCACCATCTACCAGTACATCGAGATGTAATCATTCAATCGTTGATTAAGGGTTGCGGTAACGCAATACTATCTCATCTAGTACCATATATTCCTCTCACTGAAACGAGATTTAAAAAAAAAGGAGCGCTTGACAAGTGGTGTGAATACATAAAACAATATAAAAAAATAAGGAGTTGTAGTATGATTGCCAAGAAGACAGTTACAAAAGGTATATTCAACCTCATAATATAAAAATAAGGAGATGTGGTATGATTGCCTATAAGACAATTAATTCAACCTCATTATATAAAAATAATGAAATGTGGTATGATTGTCTATGAGACAATTAATTCAACCTCATTATATAAATATAATGAGATGTGGTATGATTGTCAATGAGACAACTATCGACCAAAGTTCAAATGAAGTGGGTGAGCAATTATAGGCAACCGTACGGCTTTCATCAATGAGAAAAAAATACCGTATGGTCGGCTTTAAAAGGCCCCAACATGAAAAAAAATGAAACAATATAAATGAGAAAACTTACGGCCTAATTAAAAAAAAACAAACAAATTTCCTGAAAAAACAAATATGACAGACATGAACCAACGACAACCACTGAACTGCAGCCTCCTGACTTTGGACAGGCACATGTAGGATGTGTCGGGGTTAAACATATGCAAGGCGAGGACCCTCCCCTAACCAGGGACAGTGGTGTAACCGCTCAAAACAAGAACAAACTATGCAAAAAAATAACGAAAAACAAATATGAAAAACAGTCAGAAAAAAAGACACCCACTCATTTACGGGCTCCTGAATTGGGACATGAACATATTAAATGTGGCGGGGTTAAACGTGTTTGAAGGCGTCAACCATCCCCATAACTTTGGACACTGGTGTAACAGTACAACATAAGAACACTATAAAATTCAGGTGAAAAGACTTTACTCATCAGATGGATTAAAAGCAGAAAAACATATAACAAAAACACAGATAGAACGTGGAAAGGTATTTATACATCCCTCACACCCTCACAACAAAAAAGACATAAAATACTGATCTGAGAGTACCGTACTCACAGTTACTGACAGCTCAATCAAAGCTAACAACAATTAATTAAAAAAAGATCATATATATATGGCTAAGAAACCAACCAGTACACATCCAATATATAAAGGATTTAATGTAGAGATGTCATTAACAGTCGGAGAAAAACATGACCTTGTGCAATAACAGTGTGAGTCTCGATAGCTTCAGCCTTGTAGCACCTTGAATAAAATTGAGAATGGAAATGGGGAATGTGTCAAAGAGACAACAACCCGACCATAGAACAGACAACAGCAGAAGGTCACCAACAGGTCTTCAATGCAGCGAGAAATTCCCGCACCTGGAGGCGTCCTTCAGCTGGCCCCTAAACAAATATATATACTAGTTCAGTGATAATGAACGCCATACTAAACTCCAAATTGTACACAAGAAACTAAAATTAAAAATAATACAAGACTGACAAAGGCTAGAGGCTCCTGACTTGGGACAGGCGCAAAAATGCGGCGGGGTTAAACATGTTTATGAGATCTCAACCCTCCCCCTATACCTCTAGCCAATGTAGAAAAGTAAACGCATAACAATACGCACATTAAAATTCAGTTCAAGAGATGTCCGAGTCTGATGTCAGAAGATGTAACCAAAGAAAATAAACAAAATGACAATAATACATAAATAACAACAGACTACTAGCAGTTAACTGACATGCCAGCTCCAGACTTCAATTAAACTGATTGAAAGATTATGTCTTCATCATATGAATATCAGGCACAATCCTTCCCGTTAGGGGTTTAGTATCATACCATCATAACATATATGAGAAGAACATAACCCGTGTCATGCCAACAACTGGTTTTTAAATAAATGTGTTTAGTGCCGATGCAAAGACCCTATAAGTGAATCAATATTAACGCCAAAATATGCAATCTTTAATGACCTGACAACAGTATCGTAACTATATCCCTTCTTAATAAGTCTATTTAAAGGTTTTGTTAGCTTCAGAGGTGAATACTGACATTTTTGTGCTTTATAAAGAATATTTCCATAAAAAATTGGATGTGAAATACCTGAACGTATAAGAAGTCTGCATGTTGAGCTATATTTACGAATGATGTCCTTATACCGATGATAAAATTTAGTAAATGTTTTGACTAGTTTGTGATATCGAAAACCCTGGTGTAATAATTTTTCAGTAATACATAAATTTCTCTCGTTAAAATCTAAAACATTGTTACATACACGAGCGAATCGTACAAGTTGAGATATATAAACACCGTAAGATGGTGACAAGGGAACGTCACCATCTAAAAATGGATAATTAACGATAGGAAATGAAAAATCATCTCTTTTATCATATATTTTAGTATTAAGCTTTCCGTTAATGATATAGATATCAAGATCGAGGAAAGGGCAGTGGTCATTGTTAGTATTAGCTTTATTTAAAGTAAGTTCAACAGGATAAATTTCTTTAGTATACATACTGAAGTCGTCATTATTGAGAGCCAAAATATCATCCAAATATCTAAAAGTATTATTAAATTTGTGTATCAGATGTTGTTTCGATGGGTCTTTGCTGATTTTTGTCATAAATTGTAACTCATAGCAATACAAAAAAAGGTCCGCAATAAGTTGTCCACAGTTAGTCCCCATTGGAATTCCGATAACCTGACGATATACGGAATCTCCAAAGCGAACAAAAATGTTATCTAGTAAAAATTCAAGGGCATATATAGTATCAAAGCATGTCCAATTGACATAGTTTTTTTGTTTATTGCTACTAAAAAATGACCTAAAAGAGTTTGAACATATATATTCACATTCTGACTTTTTAAATGCCCATTTAAATAGGTGTGTGAATTTTTTCTTAATGACAATGTGAGGCAATGTGGTATATAGGGTAGAAAAATCAAAACTTTTCAAAATCACCAATATATGCATGCAATTTATCAAGTACTTCCAACGAGTTCTTGACACTCCAAAAGTAATTAATTCCACTATTTTCGAAGGCCTTATTTGAACAATTTATTATCAGGTTTTTGATTGTACCAAGTGTACTGGTAAGAAAAATAGACAATTTAGTAGTGGAACAATGGCTTGAAGACGAAATGAATCTATATTTGTAAGGTGTTTTGTGTAGCTTCGGAAGCCAATACATAGTTGGGACTTTCATTGTATTTGGTTCTGCTTGTAAAGCGGTAGCTAAAAGTTTATGTTTGTTACAGATGTCGTTTTCTGAAAATGGAGTCAGTTGGAATGTTGGTGAATTGGTGATTTCTTTTTTCAGAACCTCAATGTAAAATTTACGTCAAACAATAATAATATTATTAGCAGCTTTATCGGCCGGGACAAAAACAAATTCCTTGGCTAGTTCTTTTAGTTTATGTTTGATACGAGAAATAGGTTTATTGTGGTTATTGTTAAGAGTAAAATGTTCTTTAAAATGTTGAATACGTATATCAACTATATTCATTACTGATTTAAAAAAAGAGTCCAAAGATTTTTTGTCAGCTTTTTCCCGTTTTATCCATTTCAAACAGTAAGTATGGAGTGAGTCGTGGATGATATTACGACACTCATTCCAATTAATAATTGACGGGGGACGATATTTAGGTCCTTTACTGAGGAATGATTTTAACTCTCGGTCTTGAACGATGTTAAGATGTGCCTATGTGTATAACAATATTATTTAGTATCGTTTTAATTTACTGATAACAAAATCAATATTTATACCGATAAAACAATATTCAAAGGTCTAATTACAGTGTTAGAATAAGTTTTTTTTAAAGGATTGATAAGCCAAGATCGAAATTTCCGTGCCCGGTAAACAACATCACTGTAAAAATTAGGATGTGCTATTCCATTTAAAAATACTATTCTATAGGAACGGTCAAACTTCCAAACCATTTTGTTTGTATCTATGGAAGAATTAAGTAAAAAGCAATAGCGGTAACGAAATCTCTGACTTCATAGTTTACCAGTAATACATAGATAACTTTCATTGAAATCAAAGTCAAAGACAAACTAACAACGCATGGCAAAAACGAAAAGCGATGAAAAGACTGTGGACAAGTTCATTTATATAAAAATTATCTATTTGATATTATTCCCAACTTTGTACTTCGTTTATATCTATTTACTCTATATTATAATGATCTTACTATATTGAACATATATTTGTATTATATGGTTCAATGAATCCAAATACTCTATCTAGGCTCTTTGATATTTACTCACCACTGGCTATTGGACAAATTACTTTTCTTAATAGTTGTTTTATCTGGTTCTGGCCAGTTTGACAGTTCACCTTTTGACTATGTCTAGGTTAGTCTATGGAAAGGTATATACTATGAAATTTAGAGCGAGGGGCTTGCCCCGAGCTCTTAATTTCATAGTATATACCTTTCCATAGACTATCCAATTTAGCACATATTTACAACTCGAGTAATCTTTTAATTGGTCTATTGATAGTTTATTTTGGCTGACTTCTTGTATCACAGGTGTTTGTAAAACGGAGCTCATTAACGAATTTTGTAAATCTACTCACTAGTATCATTGTAAAATATGTGATTTCAAAAAGCCCTTCACTCCAGAATGAATGGATGGTAGCTGCTGGTGTAAGTATGTATACTGATATAAAGCGGTGTTTTACTATACATGTTCTTCTTACAAGGTAAGATGACAAAATAAATTGACCAAAAGCAGGCAATAATTA
This sequence comes from Mytilus californianus, assembly GCF_021869535.1. Lineage (NCBI taxonomy): Eukaryota > Metazoa > Mollusca > Bivalvia > Mytilida > Mytilidae > Mytilus > Mytilus californianus. The sequence continues at coordinate 19,141,165 of NW_026262679.1, read as the reverse complement.
AATTGCAGTGGAAGCTTTACATGTTTTGAAAACATTTTTTTAATTTCACAGTAAAACTAAAGCTATAATAAATTTGAAACATATAGATAGTTTGTCCCCAAAGATATAGTCTAGCAGATAGGCATTAAAAAGCAACTACAAATAGATCAGAGATTATAGGTTTTGTGTGTGTTTTTTTTTATTAGTTCAAAGTAAAAACTAAAAGATTTATCAGAATATGTTTATAAATATATATATATATAGGTGGCACATTATCTTCAGACATAATCACAGTTTTTCAATTCATGACATCGTCCTGAACATGCATGAAATATTTGCCACTGGACATTAAGCAACCAATAATCAATAAATCAATCAATTCATGACGAAATAGATCACTTTCCTTAAGAAAGTTTAAAAAATTATCACCAAGTTGCTTTAATTTTCCTTCACAAGGTTTCATAGTACACACTTTTCTGTGTACAAAGTAATTGCATGGATGATACATTATCATAGTTTTAAGATATCGTTGTACTCTAATCAAGGTATAAAGAACCATATGTATTACCCTTTATTCAAATGATAAAATTTGCAATTGTCAAAAACATTTTTTAGATCCAAAGATTTTAATAGCAGGATATTTAAAAATCAATGTGAAAACTAATTACAAACTATTTAATTTAATTTGGAACACAGCATTTTATTTCAAAATAGCCAGTGGCAATTTTTGTTTTAAATCGTGGTTACGACGATACAATGAAATCTTACCCTTGTGGTCATTCATGCGTAGTTACTTAGTACACAGGAAAAGTATGTACTATGAAAATTAGAAGGCAAATATAAGCAATTTGATTGGACGAGAAGTTGTAAGTATGTGCTAAATATACTGTAATTTTTAACTATATTGTCAATGCAGAATAAGTAACACCAGAAACAACACTATGAGCCGTAGCCAGCATTATAAGGTATTTATAGTTTAAGGGTTTTTCAAATTAATCTATGGTTAAAAGTTTTTGTCTTAAATATTTTATTTAGTATCATTTACTTTGCTAATTGTATTTCAAACTTTATATTTTCTTTTTTACCTGTAATAAACTTTCAATGTTGTATAGTATTTTATTGAGACGTATGGTCAACTTACTTTAGTGAACAGTTTTCATTAGCATTAATTAACAAATTGTTTACATTCAGAGTTGTCATTTAACTAGTTTTGCATTATTATTTATTTGCAATAGTGTAATTAAACATAATATACATTATTTGCTACAAAGTGATATATTCATATGCATTTATTTGTAAAGTTATATTTATTTGTCATTATCTGTATATTTCAGATCTGTCGTTGCCTTCTTTATAATACATAATAAAGTATTTGAACGTTCTGCATTCAATTCATCCATGCCTTATACCACCTGGTCACATATGGCGTCGTCGACAAACCAGAAGGCAATGATTGCTGACATTCCATCAGACGGCTGAGCGGGGTATCTATGGAGGAAGCCGAACATTTACGAAGTTGATGTGTGTGTGTCATCGGGCTATCCACGGAGTTGACCGAACTTTGACGGAGTTTCTACCAGATCGGAAATCCACGGAAGGAGCCGACCAGTGACGGAGATTATTGGTGTTATTGGAATATATACGGACTTAACCGAACATTGTCGGAGATTGAAAGGCGAACACTAACGAAGATGTATAACAGTGCAGAAACCATGTACCAATGAGGACCGATGAAGTAACTGTTTTCTGTATTTGGAATATATGTGATATTGAGAGATATTGTGATATATGTTGAAATGTGTAAATTTTTTTTTCATTTTGGATTATGTGTTTTATTTATACTGGATTATAGTTGTGCATTTATTCACTTTTTGTGAATATAGAGTTGAAGTTATATATTGTGTATTTTTGCAATTTTTGTATTTTTTATAATTTTCAATAGTTTTGAAAGTTCATAATGGCAAGTCATCCTACTTGTAAGTCTTTACAAAAGCAAGTGAATGAATTACAGAATAGTATTAAAGAAATGTCTTGGAAATCTGGTGGTGAAAATGAAGTGAAAAAAGTACCGAATGAAAAGAATGTTGTATATGTACAGAAAGATAGAAAGGTTCCGAAGTTTTCCGGGTATAATTTTCCAGTTGAAGATTGGATTGAAGATGTTAATACTGTGCTACATTCACGTGACATGTCCCGTCAAGAACGAGCGGATTTTATATATTTACAACTTGAAGGTTCTGCTAAAGATGAAGTGAAATATCGTTCTCATCTAGTACGACAAAGTCCAGATCAAATTTTAGAAATTTTACAAGATGCCTTTGGTGTAAAGGATAATATTACCAAACTACAGAAGAATTTTTTGGATCGTGTGCAAAAGCCAAATGAATCGCTCAGAGAATATTCATATGTGTTAATGGATTTAATGAGTAAAATTACAATTAAAGATTCTACTTGGATGCCTAATAAAGAGAAAACATTATGCGACCAATTTTCACAAAATGTACAAGACAGTTTCTTAAGAAAGCATCTGAAACAAATAGTTCGTGCACAACCTCATATGCCATTTTTGGATTTACGTGAAGAAGCTATTATGTGGTCCGAGGAGGAAGAATATAAAGATAAAAGATATAACACAAAGACGAAAAGTGAAACAACTGATACTGTACCAGAAGAACCTACAGCTGATGTGTGCGCTAGTAAGGATAAAACTGACAGTAGTAGTGAACAATCCGAAAAATTCAACCAGTTATTGGGTATTGTCCAGAAACAAAGTGAACAAATTGAAACATTAACGAAGATCATGAATTCAAAGCAACAGTCGACAAATTATAACAGTAGATACAATAGGTTCGAACCACAACGACGTACTTTGTTATTTTTTGGATGTAATAAGCCAGGTCACAAGATTGTAGACTGTCCAGTTGTTAATTCAAAGAAGTCGGGAAACGAGTAGCGTCTGCCGTGAAGAGTCCCATTGTAGATGATAATCATATGGACTCAATACAAGCTGATCGTTTAGTGGGTAAATGTCCAACAGTTAGTGCTTACTTTGCAGGATTTAAGGGTAACTGTCTAGTAGATACTGGGTCAACTGTTACAACAGTTACAGAGTCGTTTTATAACCGTTTTCTGAGGAGGTGTACGGAGCTACAAACTGATATCACGTTTAATCTGAAAGGAGCAAATGGAATTTGTATACCGTATATAGGATATGTTGAAGTGGATATTGACATTATGGGGCAACGTTTGCCAAACAGAGGTGTTTTGATTGAGAAGGATCCTATTGACAGTTATACCCGTATGAGAAAAGAAAATGTCCCTGGACTTTTGGGAATGAACGTTATTAGCTTATGTAAAAAACTTTTGCAACAAGATTATGGGAACCAGTATCCAGAAGAAGTTACCGAAATAGCAGAAAATTTTAAACTTAGAGAACTTTTTAAAGCTTGTAACAAAAATGAACATTGTAATACTATTGGATTTATTAAACTTTGCTCGAATTCACCAGTTCGTATTCCTGCAAATTCTGTGACTATTTTAAATGGAACTGGGCCGAATTTACCGAGATTGTATGATGCTGTTGTTGAACCTTTACACACTAGTGGACACTTACCTTCTACTTTTATTGTTGTACATACGTTTGTTACTGTTCGAAATGGACGTTTAACTTTTAGAGTTGCTAATATTGGAGATGACGATATATGGCTTGCTCCAAGAACTAGAGTTGGTATTTTATTGAAAGGTGATGTAGAAAACCATGATAGAGGACATGTTGAATTTATACGAACTGGACATACAGATGAAATTTATATTCATGATATTGCGTATTGTGCAGAAACTGATGTGAATTTGTCAAAGTTGGAAGATTTTGAAATGCCTGTAGATATTAGCCATTTATCAACAACAACCAAGCAAAGAGAACAAATAAAAACACTGTTTTATAACTATAGTGATATTTTTTCGAAAAATGATAGTGATGTTGGATATACAACAACTGTAAAACATAAAATTCGCACAGTAGATGACGAACCGATTGTTCAACCGTATAGACGAATTCCGCCTAACCAGTATGAAGAAGTCAAACAACATATACAGAAGTTAGTTGAAAACAAGATTATTCGTGAAAGCACAAGTCCTTACGCTTCACCTATCGTACTAGTAAGAAAAAAAGACAATTCTCTGCGCATGTGCGTGGACTTTAGAAAAATAAACCAGAAGTCTTACAAAGATGCTTACCCATTACCTCGTGTTGAGGAATCGTTTGATGCTTTGAGTGGAGCTAAATTATTTTCAACAATGGATTTAACTAGCGGTTACAATGTCGTGGCGATGCATGAAGATGATATCGAGAAAACTGCTTTTACAACACCGTTTGGACTTTACGAATATCTACGAATGCCCTTCGGATTATGCAAAGCACCTGCAACATTTCAACGTTTGATGCAGCATTGTTTTCGAGATGAGATTTTTAACATTTTGTTAGTCTTTTTAGATGATATTATTGTCTACTCCGCCAATATTGAAGAACATTTGAAACGTTTAGAAGTTGTTTTCAAGAGATTACGGGAACATGGTTTAAAACTGAAACCTTCGAAATGTCATTTTTTTTAAACGAGAAGTCCGTTATTTGGGCCACGTTGTTTCAGATGAAGGAATTCAAACCGATCCAGATAAAATCAGTAGTACCTAGTGATGGTGCTGGTGTTTCTAGAACTTTGAATCGTCTATTTACTCTATATTATAATGATCTTACTATATTGAACATATATTTGTATTATATGGTTCAATGAATCCAAATACTCTATCTAGGCTCTTTGATATTTACTCACCACTGGCTATTGGACAAATTACTTTTCTTAATAGTTGTTTTATCTGGTTCTGGCCAGTTTGACAGTTCACCTTTTGACTATATATACTGTAATTTTTAACTATATTGTCAATGCAGAATAAGTAACACCAGAAACAACACTATGAGCCGTAGCCAGCATTATAAGGTATTTATAGTTTAAGGGTTTTTCAAATTAATCTATGGTTAAAAGTTTTTGTCTTAAATATTTTATTTAGTATCATTTACTTTGCTAATTGTATTTCAAACTTTATATATTCTTTTTTACCTGTAATAAACTTTCAATGTTGTATAGTATTTTATTGAGACGTATGGTCAACTTACTTTAGTGAACAGTTTTCATTAGCATTAATTAACAAATTGTTTACATTCAGAGTTGTCATTTAACTAGTTTTGCATTATTATTTATTTGCAATAGTGTAATTAAACATAATATACATTATTTGCTACAAAGTGATATATTCATATGCATTTATTTGTAAAGTTATATTTATTTGTCATTATCTGTATATTTCAGATCTGTCGTTGCCTTCTTTATAATACATAATAAAGTATTTGAACGTTCTGCATTCAATTCATCTATGCCTTATACCACCTGGTCACAAGACAAAAACAGAAAGTATAAATTTGGTGAAAAGTGTCAGGCTGTATAAGCCGGAAGAATTCAATAAAATATAAATGTGACGGTATGATAAATAACACGATCATAATTTACGATAGACAAAACACTGCTGATCTGAAAGGTATGCCATCTACTTGCCACTATACGTCATGTACTGTGTTACAACTCTAGATAAAGTCGAACAGGAAACACCAAAATCTATGTTATCTATAGCATAGTTGGTCGAGTGGTCAAGGACGCTATTCACAGTGCGGCGGTGGTGTCACAGATGGAGGGGTTCGAATTCCGTTGAGGGAAGTACAAACAATTTTGTAACATTGTCGGGCTAAATTTGAGATGAAGTATATATAAGATATGGTGTAAGCCCTGTATAACCACGGGTTATCCGATTGAGAACGCCGGTCGTAAATTAAGTTGTCTCATGTTTAGATGTTTACATTATATATAACATTTAAATCTGTATAATTGATCATTCTGTATTGTTTATGATATGACGAACCTTTGGCCCTTGGCCCATTTGTTCAGTTGTTTCGTTCAATTTGTTTGTAAGTGTATGTTTGGTTTTTTTTTTTGTGTTTTTTTTTTATTCTGGAAGACTGAGTCAGACAAACAAATGATCTATAACAGATTAAGCATATAAAGAAACACATAACTACAAACTTCATTCAATTGAAACGTTAATAAACAAAACAGATAAACAAAACATAAACAGGAAATAAAACAAGTCCAATAGCTACTATTATAATATAACATTAACTAAATTGTAGCACAATTACTTTGTATCACAGTTACTTTGTATCACAATTACTTTGTATCACAGTTACTTAGTATCATTTTTAATTTTATTCACAATTAGTTTGTATCACAGTTACTTTGTTTCACAGTTAGTTGTATCACAGTTACTTTGTATCACAGTTACTTTGTATCACAGATACTTTGTATCACTGTTAGTTGTATCAAAGTTACTTTGTATCACAGTCACTTTGTATCACAGTTACCTTGCATCAAAGTTACTTTACTGTATCACAGTTTTTGTCATATTACAGAAAATTTGTGTACTATCACAGCTTTTTATATAATATCACAGCTACTTTGCTCTACAGCACTATATTAGCTTTCCGTAAAATGTTTCTAAGTAGCACTATATCACAAGAAATATATTCAATCCCTATCCATACGAAAGCCTATATTACAGGCGTGTGGATCTTCTTGCATGTTGTCGTTTTTCTCCAGTGGTCCAAGAATTTGACTTCGCTCGAAAAAGACGTAAATCGGACGAGTGTTCAGAATGGATCATCGGTTTATAACTAATAGGATCGCAATACGTCGACTTTTCGTTGAAAAAAGATTTGTACCCTTCATCAAGTAAATATACTTCTGGGTAGTTCAAAGCAGGATAATTTTCTTTATTCAATTCACGATCTTTACTTCTCAGGAAACGCATCATCTTAGGACCTCGTTCTGATGAAAACTCACAATGAAAAACAAGAATTTGCTTCTCTGTCGTTGGCTGCTGAAGAAGTTCCAAGATGGTGCATGTGAATACCTGTTTTCGGCACCTTCGATGTGACCTCCTTCGAATTCATACGGATATCTGCAGTCGATGATTCGATAACTACTGATGACGTTTTTGTAGCAACCGTCAATGACATCAGAAAGTGTCTGTGGCGAGTGCTACTCAGATCCTGGTGTTTTCCTAAGACCGTCGGAAGCGAATATGTTCTGCTGCAATCAGCAATCAAGTCGCCGTTCAGTGACAGTTTGTTGACGACAGTCTTTAAATCTCTGCAAGGTTTGTTATGCTTGTCGACGGCAGATGTTGATTTCACGGAATCAGCTTGGTGACATTTTGTGAACGACATCTTTGCAGCAGAAGACATAACAATGTCTGCTTTTGGTTTTGTTGAAGCTAATCCAAATGGCTCCATACCACCAATCATCTGGAAATATTCACCATCGTCCCGAAATAGTTGTTTAGGGAGCATTTTTATTGTAACTGGTTACTTCAAAACAGTCGTGACTGAATTTGATTCGCTAAGGTAAAGCACGAATATTTATGGAGAACTGATATTTTGACAAATCATAATTACGCAGAACCGTGTTCACTTCATTACTTAGATCATTTTAGGACTAATCACTCCTTGTCGTTTGACCATAGCTTTGACTTCTGATTAACCTTGTCAAAGATGAAAGCGCGGCTTATCATAGTTTGTCAAGATTCTTAATTGACGTGTAAGGTAATTAAATTCGAGGTTCAGCAGAAATTATGCTTAAAAATGTAATGTCTGAAATATGTTCACTTGATTAGCGATACTTTTGTTTATTGTTGAAAAACTATTTCAGTTTTGATATTATGAAATATTCCCCTACAACAACAATGAGTATAATGATAACAATAAAAGAAAAAAAGAAAACGAAATGAAAAGAAACAAATTAAAAATAAATTAAATAAATAAATAATATAAAATAAATTAAAAAGATGTAGCATAAATAATAAATGCTTTATTGGACTTAAAATGCTGCTTACGATAAAACCTGTTTTTAACATTCATATCATTAAACTTTAGTTATTTTTGTTCTATATCTGATTCTTGAATACATGCATATGTATCGCGGTGTATATATTTACGCTTGTTTTTCCGATTTTGGAAAAGCGCACTTTCCGTCATCAATTATCAATCTTTCTTGAGCTATTTTTAAAAGGGTTGATGTATCATTTTTATAAAAATATAAGACCACAATGATCTTATCAGGTTTATTCACCGTTTTTCTGAAAAATCGATGTAGAACGCTTAATACTATGGGATTCAGGAAACGCTTACTTAAAGATTTTAGGGGTGCAAGTTCAGTCGAATATAGTATACTCAAGTAATTTTCATTGTAAAAAATAATGTTGTCATTAGAGAACGATCATTTAAATCGGGAGGGTGGAAGGATATCGTTTTTTTTTTCTTCTATAAATTGCTTAAGTTCTCAAAATATTAAATAATTTGATGCTTGCCTGGTACGAAAATAAATTAAAAATAAACAAAAATGCCCCTTTATTTCTCTCTTCAATTGATTGATTTTGGGTTGTTTAACGTCCAGAGGCAAATAATTCCTGCATGTTCGGGACGGGAACAGATAAACAATATATATATATATACAAGAGGTAGGTCATGTAATAGAGGCCCTCCGGGATGATGATGGGAACATTTGGACCGCCATTAGTTAATGAGGGTAAATTGGACAAGGACAGAAATTTTGCTTTGCCACAGGCCACCCACGGACCCCTCTAAGAGTTGTTACAAGGGTTCTTAACGTGCCGAGAGCGTGGATACGCTCTCTACACGAGACATCAGATTTAACGTCCCCATACTGACATGAAGGGGGTGCAAACTTAGACATTCCGTACAGCAAAACGGACGCCCTACTTTGGCAAGGCTTTTACTGTCGGTCGGGATAAGACCAAAGCGACCATATTTATATTCCCTAGTTATCCGGGGGAGGGGGACTCTATCTTCAAAGTTTTATTGTTGTTCCCTTAAGTAATGTTACAAAGTACATATCTTTTTTATCTAATGACCCTTTTATGCATAATGGTCATACAAAAAACACAAATATTTATTTAACATTTTCTATTTTCACAGCATTAAAGGTCTCCAGTTATATTTGTCATCGTTTGTTTTTAATGAACGTACACGAAACCACCACTCCTCGTCCAATCCCACAGGTTGATTAATTTTATTTGTCTCTAATTTTTCACTATTCCGGCCTTGACCGGCCCATTGGATTGCTTTGTTTCCCTCCTAAAGTACGTATTTTTACATTGCAAATGAAAGATGTATTAATATTAATTTACATGTTCTACATGAAATATCAAAGAATCTTTCCCAGAGAAAGTAATAGTAGTAAAAAAAAATTTCTCTTAGTCTTTATATATAACATATAAATGTCGAAAATGCGACTATTTTTCAAGACCATATAGAATAAGTCTAATACAATAGTACCAACATTTTATCAATTCTGTTAATTATATTTTTTCCAAATCTCGTGTCTATATCCCATGCATACAAAATGGCCCGGATCATCAATAGATATGGCAAAAACAAAGGATGCATATAACTGTCGTCCATTAGAAAATTTACCAAGTGATGATTCTGGGAAAAGGGAGATCTTACATTACAGCAACATGCAATAATGTCGACCAATAGAAAATGGACTATTGGACGCGTCTTATTGACATTCTTAAGAATAAATGTGGATAGTGTCCACATGTGGACACAGATGATGCCCCCGCTTGCATAGCATATAGTTATAAAGGACATAACTGAAGAACGGTAAAAGTGACGCTACCCAAATTTGAACTTGATCTGAGTTTTGTGGTAATAAGCATTGTGTGTAAGTCTCATAACATTTGGTTGAGGCTAACTTAAGTTAGAGATTGGAAACGAAAAATTCAGCATTTTTTCTATTTGTAAACACTCATAACTCTAGAACGGTTGTGTATAAGTTTTATAACATTTGGTTGAGACAAACTAAAATTAGAGAATGGAACATAAAATTCAGCAATTTTTATGTTTATAAAGGGACATAACTCCAGAATGGTAAAAGTGTTGCCATCAAATTTCGTACTTAATCTGTATTATGTAGAAATAAGCATTGTGTATACGTTTCATAACATTTGGTTGAGGCAAACTAAAGTTAGAAAACGGAAACAAAAAATATGTACTTGATCTTAGTTTTGTGGTAATGAATATTGTGTATAGGTTTCATAATGTTTGGTTGGGGCAAACTTAAGTTACAGAATGGAAACTAAAAATTTTGCAATCTTTCGATTTATAAAGGGGCATAACTCAATAATGATTAAAGTGACACTACCCAAATTCAACTTGATCTGTGTTTTATCAGTGGAAGTCAAAATTAAACATTGCATTGTATATAGCATTGATTGTAGTTGATTCAACTATAATCATGGACAAAGGAAGATAACTCCAATTTTAATAAAATTACTGGATATTTAGATGAAAATAAAAATTTTGCAATTTTTCCATTTCTAAAGGGGAATAACTCTAGAATGGTTAAAGTGACGCCACCAAAATTCAAACTTGATCTGTGTTTTGTGGTAATAAGCATTGTGTATAAGTTTCATAACATTTGGTTGAGGCAAACTTAAGTTAGAGATTGGAAACGAAAAATTCAGCATTTTTTCCATTTGTAAAGGGGCATAATTCTAGAACAGTAAAAGTGACGCCACCAAAATTCAAACTTGATCTGTGTTTTGTGGAAATAAGCATTGTGTATAAGTTTCATATCATTTGGTTGAGGCAAACTAAAGTAATAGAACGGAAACCAATTTTGGGACGTACGTACGTACGTACAGACGGACAAGGGTAAACCTTAATGCCCCTACGCTACGGCGGGGGCATAAAAAAGTGGGACTCTTACATAGCAGGAACTTACAAAAATAAATAATCTGTCACCAAATAGTTTCAAAATAAATATCCTAGCCCAAATACTGGAAATCTCCGGTTCGAACAAGCAGCCAATTAAGTTAGAGCCCCCCCCCCCCCCCCCCCAAAAAAAAACAAAAAAAAAAACAAGACAAACCTACTGGTTATGTATTGTAATCCCAAATACTGCACAAGCTTTCAGTTTCAATTGATATCTCCTACGGTAAATATGGAAAATGTTCCCTGTATTTGTACAACAACTTACGAGAACAAGAAAAACTAGAGGCTCTAAAGAGCATGTGTCGCTCACCTTGGTCTATATACATATTCCACCAAGGACACTGTTTAGTTTCTCTCAATCTTCTTTAGTTTTTGCTCAAAACACAAAAGAGGGTAAAAAAAATCACAACTTGAGGGCAATCACTCCTATAAAGCGTGAGTCTACTAACCATATTAGCAAAATTTGGCTGTTTCGTTCAATTTGTTTGTAAGTGTATGTTTGTTTTTTTGTGGGTTTTTTTTATTCTGGAAGACTGAGTCAGACAAACAAATGATCTCAAACAGATTAAGCACATATAGAAACACATAACTATAAACTTCATTCAATTGAAACTTTAATAAACAAAACAGATAAACAAAACATAAACAGGAAATAAAACAAGTCCAATAGCTACTATTATAATATAACGTTAACTAAATTTTATCACAATTACTTTGTATCACAGTTACTTTGTATCACAATTACTTTGTATCACAGTTACTTTGTATCACAATTACTTTGTATCACAGCTACTTTGTATCACAGTTACTTTAAATCACAATTACTTTGTATCACAGTTAGTTGTATCACAGATACTTTGTATCAGTTACTTTGTATCACAGATACTTTGTATCAATTACTTTGTATCACAGTCACTTTGTATCACAGTTACCTTGCATCAAAGTTACTTTACTGTATCACAGTTTTTGTCATATTACAAATAATTTGTTATATCACAGCTATTTATATCATATCACAGTTACTTTGCTCTACAGCACTATATTAGCTTTCCGTAAAATGTTTCTGAGTAGCACTATCACAAGAAATATATTCAATCCCTTTTCATACGAAAGTTTATATTACAGGCGTATAGATCTTCTTGCATGTTGTCGTTTTTCTCCAGCATTCCAAGACTTTGACTTTGCCCGGAATTGACGTAAATCGGACGAGTGTTCAGAATGGATCATCGGTTTATAACTAATAGGATCGCAATACGTCGACTTTTCGTTGAAAAAAGATTTGTACCCTTCATCAAGTAAATATACCTCTGGGTAGTTCAAAGCAGGATAATTTTCTTTATTCAATTCACGATCTTTACTTCTCAGGAAACGCATCATCTTTGGACCTCGTTCTGATGAAAACTCACAATGAAAAACAAGAATTTGCTTCTCTGTCGTCGGCTGTTGAAGCAGTTCTAAGATGGATGCATGTGAATACCTGTTTTCGGCACCTTCGATGTGACCTCCTTCGAATTCATACGGGTATCTGCAGTCGATGATTCGGTAACTATTGATGACGTTTTTGTAGCGACCGTCAATGACATCAGAAAGTGTCTGTGGCGAGATGCTATTCAGATCCTGGTGTTTTCCTGCGACTGTCGGAAGCGAGTAGGTTCTGCTGCAATCAGCAATCAAGTCGTTGTTCAGTGTAAGTTTGTTGACGGCAGTCTTTAAATCTCTGCAAGGTTTGTTATACTTGTCAACGGCAGATGTTGATTTCACGGAATCAGCTTGGTGACATTTTGTGAACGACATCTTTGCAGTAGAAGACCTAATATTGTCTGCTTTTGGTTTTGTTGATTCTAATCCAAATGGCTCCATACCACCAATCATCTGGAAATATTCACCATCGTCCCGAAATAGTTGTTTAGGGAGCATTTTTATTGTAACTGGTTACTTCACAAAAGTCTTGATTGAATTGGACTCGCTAAGGTAAAGCACGAATATTTATGGAGAACTGATATTTTGACAAATCATAATTACGCAGAACCGTGTTCACTTCATTACTTAGATCATTTTAGGACTAATCACTCCTTGTCGTTTGACCATAGCTTTGACTTCTGATTAACCTTGTCAAAGATGAAAGCGCGGCTTATCATAGTTTGTCAAGATTCTTAATTGACGTGTAAGGTAATCAAGTTCGAGGTTCAGCAGCAATGATGATTAAAAATGTAATGTCTGAAATATGTTCACTTGATTAGCGATACTTTTGTTTATTGATGAAATATTCCCCTACAACAACAATAAGTATTAGAATATAGCAAAGTACTCTCGACCAATGAAATTGTAGGATTGGATGCCTCTTAATTGTGAAGAATGAATGTAAATCATGTTCTTAGTAAGGGATTATCCTATTATTTGGGTCTATTTACAGTTCAAAACAAAGAGTTTCTATAAATGAGTTACAACTGCCCTGAAGCACATTTATCAGATTGAAAGAATTTATCACAGAGTGATTGAAACTGACTAAAAGTTGAATTGTGAAACAAACAAAAATCTCAAAATAAGTTGAAGTTCACTGGTGCAGTAAAATTGGTACCGTGAATGTTATTATGAAAATATTAATAACTTCAAATTACTATAAAATTAAACAATACCAAAGCAATGCAAAAAAAAAAGGAAAAAAATCTTTCAGATAAAAAATAACCTAAATCTTTAGCTTTCCAAAACTTTGATTACTTGATCAGCGGTTGGGGAGAATAGTTATTTCCAATACATGTATTCCGATAAAAAAAAATAGGAATTTAGTTTTGAACATATTAAACACTTTTAAGGGCATTATTTTTGAACATTTCCCTGACATAAACAGTATTTGATGTAAAAAGCCGGACCAAATTATTGGCTGTGAAATAAAATTTAGTTGTAACTCAAATGTATTAATTGATTTAAACTGTAACTAAAAAAAAAAGGATAATTCCTCACTAAAATATTACATGATTTACATTCATACTCACAATCAGGAAACATACAATTCCTACCTTTTCTTTCTACTGTATGACTGTTGTGTCACCTAATATCTATAACGCATTTTTTTAAAAATATTTCCCAAATGATAAGAAAGTCCTCACATCAATAAAACTAATCCATAAATGACATGCCGAAAAAGGAAGTCATGCATCAATTATAAACATTGCACTGACAATGAAACTAACTGATAGATCATTTGAGCCTTGAGCACTTTACAATATTCTAAGTTTGTAAGAAAATGATAATCCCTTACTTCATGATAAGTACTCGCTAACGCTCGTACTTATTCATGAAGAAAGGGATTATCATTCTCTTACATATACTAATGATAACAATAAAAGAAAAAAAGAAAACGAAAAGAAAAGAAATGAAAAGAAACAAAATTAAAAATAAATTTAATACATAAATAATATAGAATAAAGTAAAAAGATGTAGCATAAATAATTATAAATGCTTTATTGGACATAAAATAATGCTGCTTACGATAAAACCTGTTTTAAACATTCATATCATTAACCTTTAGTTATTTTTGTTCTATATCGGATTCTTGAATACATGCATATTTTCCTTTTTGAATGGTTTTATACTAGTCAATCTTTGGGGCCCTTTATAGCTTGCTGTTCAGAGTGAGCCAAGGCTCCGTGTTAAAGGCCGTACTTTGACCTATAATGGTTTACTTTTACAAATTGTGACTTGGATGGAGAGTTGTCTCATTGGCACTCATACCACATCTTCTTATATCTATACATATCGCAGTGTATATCTTTACGCTTGTTTTCCGATTTCGGAAAAGCGCAAAGGGTTGATGTATGATTTTTATAAAAATATAAGACCACAATTGATCTTATCAGGTTTATTCACCGTTTTTCTGAAAAATCAATGTACAACGCTTACTTTGGGATTCAGGAAACGCTTACTTAAAGATTTAAGGGATGCAAGTTCAGTCGAATATAGTATACTCAAGTAATTTTCATTGTAAAAAATAATGTTGTCATTAGAGAACGATGATTCAAATCGGGAGGGTGGGAGAATATCGTTTTATTTCCTTCTATATAAATTTGATGTTAAGTTCTCAAAATATTAAATAATTTGATGCTTGCCTGGTACGAAAACAGAATTAAGAATAAACAAAAATGCCCCTTTATTTCTCTGTTCAATTGATTGATTTTGGGTTGTTAAACGTCCAGTGGCAAATAATCCATGCATGTTCGGGACGAGAACATAAACAATATATATAATAGGTAGGTCCTGTAATAGAGGCACTCCGGGATGATGTTTGGAACATTTGGACCGCCATTGGATAATGAGGGTAAATTGGATAAGGACAGAAATTTTGCCTTTCCACAGGCCACCCACGGACCCCTCAAAGAGTTGTTACAAGAGTTCTTAACGTGCCGAGAGCGTGGATACGCTCTCTACGCGAGACATCAGATTTGATTTATCGTCCCCATACTGACATGAAGGCGGTGCAAACTTAGACATTCCGTACAGCAAAACGGACGCCCTACTTTGGCAAGTCTTTTACTGGCGGTGGGGAGAAGACCAAAGCAACCATATTTATATTCCATAGTTATCCGGGGGAGGGGGACTCTATCTTCAAAGTTTTATTATTGTTCCCTTACGTAATGTTACAAAGTACATATATTTTTTTTTTATCTAAGGACCTTTTATGCATAATGGTCATACAAAAAACACAAATATTTATTTACCATTTCCTATTTTCACAGCATAATAGGTCTTCAACTATATTTGTCATCGTTTGTTTTCAATGAACGCACAAGAAACCACCACTCCTCGTCCCATCCCTCAGATTGATTAATTTTATTTGTCTCTAATTTTTCACTATTCCGGCCTTGACCGGCCCATTTTGGTTTCTTTTTTTTCCTCCTCAAGTACGTATTTTTACATTGCAAATCAAAGATGTATTAATATATTAATTTACATGTTCTACATGAAATATAAAAGTATCTTTCCCAGAGAAAGTAATAATATTATTTTTTTTTCTCTTAGTCCTTATATATAACATATAAATTTCGAAAATGCGACCATTTTTCAAGACCATATAGTAAAGTCTAATAGTACCAAATTTTCATCAATTCTATTAATTATATTTTTTCCGAATCTCGTGCCTATCCCGTACAAAATGAATCATCAATATATATGGCAAAAAAAAAAGAAGAAAGATGCATATAACATAAATCGTCATGGTATGGCTCTCTCCAACAAATTTTAAAATCTCTTCCTGGGTTTGCAAACCTAAATGATGGGGAAAATATTTCAAAAAATACCTTCAGGAAAATATTGAAAGAGAGGTGTATAAAAATTTGGAAGGATCAACTGACCAAGAATTCAGAAGGAAAGCTCCGCACTTATGTAAAATTTAAGAATAATTATGGTTTCGAAAAGTATCTAAATATCATGAACAATTTTGAGCTTAGGGGATCATTAACAAAATTTAGGGTGTCATCTCACCATTTACAGATTGAAATAGGACGATACCAGGGTACTCCTCCACACCTTAGACTATGTCAGCAGTGTAACTCTAGTAATACTGAAGATGAAGTTCATTTTCTCTTTTATTGCACAAAATATAACGAAGACAGACACCATTTATATCACATTATTTCGGAATCATGTACCAATTTCATTAACTTATATTCCCAAGAGAAATTTCTATGGCTGCTGTCTTGTGAGAACTCGACTGTATTAAAAGAGTTGTGTATATTCCTGGTTAAACACTGCAAATAGCAGATTTATATGACATGTTTCGCATAATTAGCAATTGTTGTTATTTAAAAAAATTATTTGTTAATTGACCGGATTCAGTTTCTCTATTTATTTTGTTCATCTGCTTCTGACACGGGGAGGATTGCTGTTATTGCCTATCGCAAATAACAGTATATATCATAGAACACCGTCCCTTAGTATTTCATGCAGATGAACAAATTTCCATCTTTATAGATAATAATTTAAGTATGTTCAAACTTTATTATTATTTTTTTTTATTGTTCATCTGCTTTTGACATGCACGAGGAAGATTGCTGTTGCAGCTATTGTATACAACAGTATATCCATAAGCATAGTCCCTTGGTGTCTCCAGCAGATGAACAAACTATATATCTTAATTTTATAAATCTTAAACGATAATTGTGTTGATGTGAACACGAGGTGCACTGCTGGACATAGAAATAATAATAACAATAAAAAATAAAAAAAATACTCAAGAGTAGTTTAAATGTATTTTTGTTGTTAATGCTATTTTCATTTGTCTATTATAATATCTGTCACGTTATATACTGTACAATTTCTCATGATTGTTGCTTATATTATCATAATTGTTAATTGTAAATGCTCCCTGTGGGACCCTGATTGGAATAATAAAAATAATTTGATTTTGAGATTTTGATTTTATAACTGTCGACCATTAGGAAATTTACAACATGTTGATTCTGGGAAAAGGGGGATCTTACATTGCAGCAACATGCAATAATGTCAGCCGACAGAAAAGGGACCATTGGACGTCTAATTGACAATCTTTAAAAACAAAACGGGACTCTGACATAGCAGCAACTCAGCAACTTGCAAAAATAAATAATCTGTCACCAAAACTGTTTCAAAATAAATATCCTAGCCCCAGAAATGCTGTCCATGAAAATGAAAATACTGGAAATCTCCGGTTCGAACAAGCAGCCAATTAAGTTGGATGAATCCCCCCCCCCCCCCCCAAAAAAAAACAACATAAAAAACCCTACTGGTTATGTATTGTAATCCCGAGTACCTCCGTTACTTCGTTTTAAGAATAGCAAAATCGAGAATTTACTGCACAAGATTTCAGTTTCAATTGGTAATCTCCTGCGGTAAATATGGCAAATTTCCCCTGTATTTGTATAACAACATACGGGAACAAGAAAAACTAGAGGCTCTGAAGAGCCTGTGTCGCTCATCTTGGTTTATATGCATATTCCACCAAGGGTATTGTTTAGTTTCTCTCTATCTTCTTTTTTGCTCAAAACACAAAAGATGGTAAAATATTCCTAATTAGAGGGCAATCACTACTTTAAAGAGAGAGAGTCTACTAACAATATCGGCAAAATTTTGCTTGTTATTAGATCTTGTCTTGCTGATCAATTTTGCTTGTTTAAGTTTCTATCTATCTATTATAATTTTTATCATATTATTTTTCAAAATAATAGACAAAACTTGCATTTTACCCATATGTTTTATTTTTTAGCCATGTCGGCCATCTTGGTTAGCGGGCGGGGTCATCGGACACATTTTTTTTAAACTAGATACCCCAATGATGATTGTGGCCAAGTTTGGTTAAACTTAACTTCTTCAGAGGAGATCTTTGTAAAAGTTAACAGACGACGACGGACGACGGACGCGAAGTGATGAGAAAAGCTCACTTGGCCCTATGGGCCAGGTGAGCATAAAATGATACTCAATGTTCTATCCCCCCCCCTTTTTGCCCCTAAATTTTAACGAAAAATCTATTTTTCACATCTATTCTGCAACGAATTCTAGAAAAAATTTTAAAACCACAAAATTTACAAAAATACTTTTCCGTCACAGAACATAAATGCTCGGTGCCTTAATAAAACAGGTTAAAGTCGTGTCTATAGGCGCTACACCCGAATTGTAGTTTGTTTTTATATTTTACACACTGAAAGTTTATCCTGAGCAGTTGAAAACTTAATTATTACAAAACTGCCTTGTTTAAGTACAGAATCATCACTGACACCTAGTAGGATAGTACCAACATAGAGTGTCAAGTCTATTGTCACCGAGCCGGCTTTTACATACGGAGAGTGCCAGTCTATCAGTACCTTGTCGGATAGAACCTACTGATATTGTCAGTCCATCAGCACCTATTCGGATAGTACCTATTGACATGATGGAGATTATCAGTCCAGTAGCTCCTAGATGGATAATACAAACTGAGATTGCCAGACAATCAGCCCCTAGTCAGATAGTACATACGGAGATTGTCATTCCTTCAGCACATATGTACTATCCGACTCGGAGCTGCTGGACAAATAATCTCCGTATGTACTATCCGACTAGAAGCTACTGTGGACTGACAACCTCCGTATGTACTATCAGACTAGAAGCTACTGGACTGACAACCTGCGTTTGTACTATCCGACTAGAAGCTGCCGGACTGACAATCTCCGTATGTACTATCCGACTAGAAGCTGGTGGCCTACAATATCCGTATATACTATCCGACTAGAAGCTGCTGGACTGACAATCTCCGTATGTACTATCCGATTAGGAGCTACTGGACTGACAATTTCCGTATGTACTATGCGGCTAGAAGCTACTGAACTGATAACCTCCGTATGTACTATCCGACTAGAAGCTGCTGGGTTGACAATTTCCGTATATACTATCCGACTGGAAGCTGCTGGACTGACAATCTCCGTATGTACTATCGGACTAGAAATTACTGAAATGACAACCTCCGTATGTACTATCCGACTAGAAGCTGCTGGGTTGACAAATTCAGTATGTACTATCCGACTAGAAGCTACTGAACTGATAACCTCCGTATGTACTATCCGACTAGAAGCTGCTAGGTTGACAATTTCCGTAAATACTATCCGACTGGAAGCTGCAGGACTGACAATCTCCGTATGTACTTTCCGACTAGGAGCTATTGGAATGACCATCTCCGTATGTACTATCCGACTAGAAGCTGCTGGACTGATAATCTCCGTATGTACTATCCAACTAGGAGCTTCTGGACTTATAATCGCCGTATGTACTATCCGATTTGAAGATCCAGGACTGACAATCTCCGTACGTACTATCCGACTAGGAGCTACTGGACTGACAACCTCTGTATGTACTATGTTTATTTAGACACCGACCATTCATATTTGTGAAGGCATTGTATTTTTATGTAAAATGGTTTGATTCCAAAAAAAATAAAATTAGGGGGGATGTTACAACATTGAGTTTCATTTTTTTTTTGGTTCCAATATGTTATTGTTTGTTTTTTTGTTAAAGTGTAGAACATATTTTTTTGTCCCGAAAAGAAAAAAAAACCACGCTCTCACCACGTCCATCAAAGAAGACGAATCGTCGGGGTATTAGTTTTGATATCACCCATACTGTTTCTGCATTTGGCTTCACAGACGTTTGGGCCAGGCTGGTGACTTCTCAATTTTTACTAAATTTTGGATAAGATCCAACGATATTGGCACATGTCGAGCCCACTGAAACGGCATCATAGTTACTCTATGAAAAAACAGAAGACCTGCTCTGTTCTATATATGTTGGTAGCCCAAGTCTTGTTACATTATGCACTTAACGTCAGGTGTTCAAAGATCGGAGTCTCCGTAAATCGATAAACAATGTATTTTCATATGCACTCAGATGGTTTTAATAACCTCCATAATAACACTGATATCATATTGGAATTTTTAAAGTTCTATTTTGTGTTTTAATGATTTTGTATCGAACTTCTGTATCCATATGTCACCCAGTTATTGATATGGTAAATACAACACTCTGTCACTACAATTTAAATATTCACCATTATTGATTCCTAAGTGTAAGCTGTCTTTCAGCAGACGAATGTTACCATGGTTACAAGAACTTCTAAATGCGCAAGTCTGTGATGATATGTTTACTACTAGAAATACACAACAAGGGATTAGCAATGTGAGATAATTAAGTATATGTAAGTAAATAATAAACAAATTCCTATAAATTAATGGATTGTAGCAAATTACTAACACTATTTTTTAAATTTTTCAATATGTAAGACCGTCTTTATGTATCAAATATACAAAATATTGTCAATATGTTAGGTATGTTCAATCAAATCAAGAATGGTTTGATCAGATGTGTTAAGATTTAACCTACTTAAGACTTAAATCTGTGTAATGATATTGGAATGTATCAGATACATTTAATTCTATCGCTTACTGGGATATAAAACGATTTGTGAGTTTGAGATATTTGTCTAATGTTGTTTAAGCGGATAAATTATGCCAGCTAATACGGTATATGTGTGTATGTTTAAGTCTGATTGTGAATATATGTGCTAAAGAAGACTAGCTTTGTTATAAAAACGTTTCCTTCTTGGTGGATAATGTAGGATAATATAAGTAAATATTTTTTACTCTCTGACAGGTACAGAAAAAGAACATAGTCAGCTTCAAAATTATGGTTGTATGACTGTATGTTAATTTTAAATATGCCCTCAATACCATGTTATACTGATGTGGTAAATAGATTTAAATTAAATCAAAATAATTGCTTAGATTTCAGAAAAAGAACATAAAAACTGACAAAATTTGACAAATTTTACTTGTTTTATCAACTGTAAAACTGATTTATAATTTACTACGCCTACAGAAGACTCACCACTGGCACTCGAATCAAAACAGTTGATCGGGCCAATATACACAATGAATAAGCTGTGCAAAATCTGGCTCAGTCCATTCATACATGTCCATACCTGGAGGTAGAAAATTCTTAGGTGTTTTGAATGATTTTCACGTTAAGCATGTTAAGATTAAGTAGACTACCGTTTCTGATGACAAATTTATTGAAACCATGATATGATAAGCCGTTGTAGTCAAAAATATATTTAAGTCATTTAAGTCATTTTTTAATTGACACACATTGAGAATAACACATTACATATATATTTATAAAGACATTAAAAAATATAATTCCATTGAATAGACTATTGTAAAAAGGCTACCGATATAGTTATCGGCCTTTAAAAACTAAATTCATAATTGAATTAGAGGCAACCTTAGGTTACTGATATTCAAATCTCATAAACTTATCAAGAAGATACAAATCAAAGTAAAAAACAAACAGGAATTGAACTCCAAAATGAGCGTGCGTTGAAAGCGAAAGCGTCTCCTGCTATGCATTCATCGCCCGCCATGCGAATCCAAACTCAGTCAAAATGTCACAATCGGGAATAAAAAGAACGCTAGTAAGTTCGGACACAGACAGCTACTGTCCTTGAATGTTCTGTTGTTAGGTTTGTTATTCCATGGCCCTACATCCAGCTGGTTGTTTTCTATGGTCCTACATCTAGCCGATACTTATCATTTTTGGCATTTTCTATATAAATTCCAATATTCTTTTTTCTTCTTCGAAAAATGGCTTGTACATATTTTTTACTAGAATGGCCATACGTGTGACTGCAATTTAGTTGAACATGAAAATCTCTGACAATCATTTTATACGATATCATGTTCATTGAAATAATTGACCCTTGTTCTTGCTATACGCTATATATGGTTTATTTTGATAGCGATGAAAAGTTTTACCTTTTCGGTATATAAATGTTTCATGATGAATATGGCCCAGATGGCACAGGATAGATGCAAGGGATATCTGTTTTTCGATCAGTTTGCTTCGTTGATAATTAGGATGTAGAGAAATGACATCCTGTTGAATGTTTCGGACATATATTTTCTACGGGTGTGTTATTTTTAGGATAATTCTATTTAACCCTAGTATTTCTTGGTAACACTATCACACACTGTTGGAGGACCGTTGAAGCAATAGGAAAGTTATTATTCCTTCGATCGAGTTACAAGTTAACTTTGGTAACGATAAAGATTTTAAGTTATTTTGGACCCATAATCATACAATTGTTTAACATGTTAAAAGTATATACTAAACTGTTTTTTGTTTAAAATTATTACAGCTTACAAGAAAGATTTCTTGATACTTTTTATCGATACCATCCTTGCAGAGAACCTGTCAAACAAAAAGCGCAATAATCAATTGTCTCCATTTTTTTAACTGAGAAGTTCGAATGTACATAAAAAAGCCGACGAAATGATGGTTACACGTATAAGGAAAACATACCAGTAGTAATCTTATTACACAGAAAGAATAAATGTTCCTTAACATTCCATTAAAATCTTAAATTCTACACCACCCGCAATACCATAATAACGATTAAAAAGAAACACACTTGTGATTTTACAAGTTATAATGCAGACTTTCTATAAGAACTGCACCAAATACAATACCCCCGAATAAGCACAGGGGAATAAGTGGATAACAAAATAATCTGAGTAGTGTAGAAACACCACACAAATAAAAAACGTCGTTTTATTATAAGTATCCGTGAATAACTAGGAAAAACAAGGAAACAATTATATATAAAAAGAAACACTTTCTTTGTAATTTTGTCAGAAACAAATAGAAAATTTCCATACAAGTTTATATCTGAAAAATAATTCTAGTCAAACAACATTACATTAATATTGCATGATCAGCTTATTGTTCGCTCTACATAAATCACATATCATTCACGTCATTGAAATTTAGTTGTGGTGCTAGATTAAATTATGTTTGTATCAGTACGGGCATAGATGTGCTATTATATCTATGGTACGAGCTTTATGATATATTGTTCATATTTTATTTCATATGTATACAAAAGTGAAAAATTAACGCCTAAACAGAACTGATGATGAATTATTGGTCAGTCGATATTCCTTCGTGAGAAATCCCATATCGGATTTACAGTAATGAAGATGATTATTAATTTTTCCATGCCGTGTTTATTGATCTCAGGATACAATTAATTCAACGTGTTTATCGGTATTTCTCCTACAGCCGAACCTCTGGAGATTTAGTGGAGATGGGAAACTGCTCGCCATTGAGTTGATCACCGCTTTATTAATGCAATTTAAAAAGCGCATGCCGTCATTTACCTTACACAAAATAAATCATTTGCATATCAAACTAACAGTAGGGGAAAAAACTTGTATTCAAAACATCTATGTCCATATATAATGTATATACTGGTCACTTCCGGAAATTATCTCCAAACTGTTTCTCATTGGAATAGTCCGGACTCGCTATAGGTACTTTGCAAACGGAAGTGAACAAGATTATATGGCGCGCCAATTCCATTTGTTAACTTTTCCTTTTTAAAATATTTTTTTCAATAAAAGAGAAAACCAAAGAAAAATCATAAAAACAAAATGAAAACAAAGCAAAACAAAGCAAAACAAACAAACAAACAAACAAACAAATAAAACAATTATAACCAGTATCTGATTTGTTTTGTTTTGATTGGTAATTGATATACATAAACTTTAAATTCAATGTGTCTAAATGAAAAATGAGTGTAGAAGGCATTGTTTGTTTCACAATTTATTAATATTTTCAGCTGAATGATGAAGACTTTATACATGTGTGTAACATGAAAACCAAGTATGGAGTACATGAACCTACATAAAATCATATTTATACTTGTCTACTATACATATCATGGTAAGTTATCTATTACATATACTGTACTATGATAATTTTTCTACTACAAATATCATGACAAATGTTCTACTACAAATACATGTACCATGGTAAGTTATCTATTACATTGGCCATGGTAAGTAATTTTCTCGACCTGTCATTGCACTGCCAGGTGTATGTTATCTACTACACAAACCGTGGTAGGTAATATATTCGACAAGTCATTGCACTGCCACGTGTGTGTTCTCTTATACACAAACCGTGGTAGGTAATCTACTCGACATATCATTGTACTGTGACGTGCATGTTATCTACTTTTAAAACCGTGGGACATGTCATTGTATTGCCACGTGTATGTTCTCTTATACACATACCATGGTAGGTAATCTACTCGACATGTCATTGCACTGCCACTTGTATGTTATTTACTACACAAACCGTGGTAGGTAATCTACTCGATATGTCAATGCACTGCCACACGTATGTTGTCTACAACTCTCGCCATAGTAAGTTATCTATTCGACCAGTCATTGCACTGCCACATGTATGTTGCCAGCTACACATTACATGATAAGTTATATCTACTTGACATGTCATTGCACTATAACATGTATGTTGTCTACTAAACATACCATGGTAAGATATCTACGCGACTTGTCATGGCACTGCCACATGTATGTTGTCTACTACACAAACCATGGTAAGTTATCTTCTCGAACTGTTATGGCACTGCCACGTGTATGTTGTCTTCTACAAAAACCATGATTGGTAGTATATAACACGATGGAATAATGATGGAGAGTGTGAACTTTTATCATTTTTTAGATTTTCTGCGCTTCAAGTATTAGAAGATTATATATAAGTAAATCGGTATTGTGACATTATTTTTTTATTAGCCAGATGCTATTGTATGTCGTTTGAAACTGCATTAACAAAAATCTAATGTTTCATGTATCTTCTATACTACCTCCCACCCCCAGATAAACATCAAATGTTCCTAAAATAAGAAAAAATGAAAATTGAAAAATTATGGAAAAGGACAGAGATGTTCCATGTGTATATCACATAATAAACCCTTTTATATGGTATTACCCTTGAAGAACGGTTAAAAGACGATGATTTCCCATCATATTTGTTATATCGACGGGGTTTATTAATTGACTTTTTAACCAAGGACCTCTTTGACAAAAGCCACCGCATTCAATGTGCGCTTTACTTATAAACCAATCTTAAGTGCATTATATATGTAAAAGTTATCGGGCGAGTTTTCAATTGTTTTGAGATCAAAGGTTTTAAGTTTTTGAGTACAACCTAGATCCCATCTTTTAAAGATAAAAAACGTTCCGTTGCGAGACTTATACCCTACGAAACTTTCAAGAGAAAATAATTACCTAAGATTGATAATCGATGCCAGACATTCATGATTTGTTGGAATGGTTTATTTATTTATCCCTTTCCTTGAACTCAGCCAAACCTTATTTTTCTCTTATTCCAGCTGATGGTATCGGATGCTTCAGATGTACCTCTATGAATAGAAATAACCAAGATTGTGAGGACACTTTTAATAACACGGGAAAGTATTATGTAACAGACTGTTGGGCGAGTCGAAAAGACCGAATGGGGATGTTTCCTGCTACAGAATGTATCAAGATGACTGTTACTGATGGTGTGTATAAAATTAAACAAAAGAGTTTACTTCACAGTACCTAAAATCTTGTCAGCCATTGTTGCCTGTTTTTGCGCCCGTAATGCCGATATCATTGTATTAAGGGCTTTTATGAAACAATGTTTTTTTTCTGTGAAAAGTTTTAGTACCTTTATGTTATTTTATTAATCTTATTATATAAGGAGGGTGCTTGAGTTCTTGTGAAATCAGTTTAAAATTGTCGTTTGTATGAGATATCTCCATCTATTACAAACGTATGGGCTGACGACAAATATTTGATAGTCTTTATTAAATTATATTCACCTAACCTGTCAAGGTTCGGGGTGATTGAGACAATACTGACACTTGTAAATTGATAACTTTAACTCTTTTCATGGCTCTCAAAACGGATATGGAAGCACTTAAATGAAACAGAAACCCAATTAGAACTGACATCATATATGTTTAGGTCCCGCCGTAGCGGAGGGGGCATTAAGTTTTACCCTTGTCCGTCTGTACGTACGTCCGAACGTCCGTCCGAACGTCCCGAAATCGGTTTCTGTTCTCTAACTTTGCCTAAACCAAATGTTAAGAAACTTATACACAATGCTTATTACCACAAAACGCAGATCAAGTTTGAATTTTGGTGGCGTCACTTTTACCTTTCTAGAGTTATGCCCCTCACAAATGGAAAATTGAAGAAAAAAAATCGTTTCCGTTCTCTAACTCAAGTTTGCCTCAACAAAATGTTATAAATCTTTACACAATGCTTATTACCACAAAACAAAGATCAAGTTTGAATTGTGATGGCGTCACACTTACCGTTCTAGACTTATGCCCCTTTACAAATGGAAAAATTGATGAATTTTACGTTTCTGTTCTCTAACTTTAGTTTGCCTCAACCAAATGTTATGACAATTATACACAATGCTTATTACCACAAAACTCAGATTAAGTACGAATTTGGGTAGCGTCACTTTTACCGTTCTTGATTTATGTCCCTTTATAACGTTTTATGCAAGTGGGGGCATCGTCTGTGTCCCACGGACACATTCCCCATTTATTTAAGTTTTATTCTTTTTGCTAAAACAAAAACCACTTCCCCATGATATCGCTTGTCAATATACTTGTAAGATGTGCATATATCTGCAAAGGTAACATTCACATCATTGTTGATCTTGCATTCTTCATAGAATTGGTGTGGCCATATTAGCTATTATATCTTGTACGCTTAAGCTTCTCATCGTTACAAGTCGTATGCATCATTCCAGAGTATATGCATTTCTTGTTGGATTTCCAAACTTTTGATTGATTGATTGTTGGTTTCTTAACATTCAGTGGCAAATATTTCATGCATTTTCAAACTTTTGATCCCAATCATACCTGATAAAGGTTAATCCAGTAATAGATGTCATCTGCAAGGAAATATGTATCAGACGTTTTTAGACAACTGTGACCACCGAGTCGGTAAAATTACTGGTGAACTATCGTAGACACCTCCCGCTCATCGATAGGCAGTAATACGGTCCTAACATGAATTTATACATTATGTCTGTATATTTCAGGCTAAAAAATATGTTATTGATCTATAACAAAGGTTTCAACACCTAGAGGCAAAAGATACCTTAGACATTTGGCTATTCCGTTTAGGACATTTTTGGTTCATGGTCTCAATCGTTTTATATTTTCGACTCACAGGCACTTGTCTCTGAGAAAAATTACCAATATACTTAAGGTTATACCAATAAAAAACACGTGTCGTGCAACCATGAAGTAGCGTTCAAACAAAGGGTCTCATATAATTGGGGAAATATAAGTAATGCTGGTTTAAATACATCATCTTGATAGATGTTAACAACACATTAGTAGTGTGTCAAAGATCACGATTCTTCACTTTACGTTAACTGTTAGCATACTTTAAATAATTGTCAACGTCTATTTTTTTTCGTTACAGAAAACGACGACGGCCAGAAATTTAGTTTAGTGGTAAGAGATTGTGTAGTAGATAACGGAGGTACAAATTCAGAGACTGAAATTGGTCGCCAGAGCCACTGTGGATGGATGAAAGTTTTACAATATAATGGCGAGCGGATGCGAGGATGTATACTTAGCTGTGATTTAGATGGATGCAACACAGGACAAAAACTTTCAGCAGTTTCTCTTTGGATATTCATATTACTTGTTGTATACTTAATACTTCAGTGAAAATTACTTGTTATATATCTAATCCTATATTGAATAAACAGACTGTTTCATTGATCGGAACCAGGAAAACTTAAAGAATCACAAATCATTGATAAAGGTGAAATCAATAACACGGTTTTATACTGGAAACATTTAAAGGAACAGTATAATTTTGGACAAGACTATCAATGCATAGTCAAACAGAGTAACAGTTTATATTTAGGAATACAATTTCTACCAAAATTTTGAAAATTTGGCGGGAATTTTTTAACGTCCCGCGGAAGGCTACATGTGTATATCGCAAAATAAGCCTACATGGTGATTGGATTTAATATATATCGATGAATGCTATTGAATCAATGGTGGAATTGATTTAGGAAAGTTATTTGTAAACTATTCATAAATCAAAGAATTTGTCATAAAGATTAGTTATTTGTAATGTTTGTAGAATGTTAGTTTAGAGAAAACAATCATTGACTAGGTGCTAAAGTTCAATACAATTTATTTTCCTTCATGTAGCAGAATATCCTTGTTTGGTGTTTATTTTCATACTTTAACCATTGAAATACAATATGATTAAAACCACTTTGCTCCTCTAAATTTGATTGTCGCTCTTGTAAGGGACTAGCAATTTTTACGGAACAAAGTGAAAGATCAGATTTAAGTATGAGTGCTTGAAATAGATCTAAATATATACATGTATTTCGAGATATTAAGATACACTAAGATACACGTATCTCGTATATTGCAAGTATAACAACAAACTATATTTTTATAATTAAAGTTATTTGAATGAAAATAGGTATTGGCATTTGCCATATAATTCAATACGTATTTTAAACACTATTTTTTGTGGATGTCTATTTTATGAAAAAAGTCACATTCATATGGTATTTTGTTTACTAATAATCATACATTATAACAATTGTTTTTGGTGGCTAAATCATCAGGTTAAAAATGTAAGTTATTTTTGTATGTAACTACAATGTAGATGGCAAAAATTATCATTTGCGATGAAAATAACTGGTTTTTTTTTTCTCAATCTGAATAGAGCCCAGCATACAGAGCCATAGAGCAATATAGAACAAGGATTTGTACAGTAGTAACTACTATAACCTCTCTCGATGTTATCAAGCATAATTCATGTTTATCGAATTCCATTTACAGACTTCACAACAACTTAACATTTTGATGACGGTACTTGTGGCAGTCTTGGTAAAAGCCTTAAATCTAAATTTTACAAAGAGTATAATTTGGATTAGAACAAAATTACGAGCAAACTTATCTCACGCAATTATTAAGTTATTTTAATGTAAGAACAAAAATGTCAAGGTAATAGCAGAATAAATACTCTGTAAACAGAATCCCGAAAATGAATATGAAAAAAGGAGACTGAACGATTACCAGCCATCCATTAAACTAAAACGATATTTAAACCAAGATGTTTTATAATGTTCATGGTGTACGTCAGTAGGAATATTACGACGTTCATGGTGTACGTCAGTAGGAATATTACTACGTTCATGGTGTACGTCAGTATAGGAATATTACTACGTTCATGGTGTACGTCAGTATAGGAATATTACTGACAACTATTTTTTGTTGTTGATTATGTTGTTACAGCATTGGCATGCATGTGAACCATTTTGTTTAGTTATTAATATGTTATAATGAATTGTTTGCATGCATGTATACATTGTAGACATCAATTAGTTATCGAAATAAAATTACTGTTAAGATATTATTTTTGTTTATGTCGCCGGGTTCCCCTTTCAATGATATGGGTACATTAATATGATGATTGGGTACCAGTGATGATTAGGTACCAGTCGGTTCACCACCATCCTGACATCAGTAGGCGCTCTAACACCAAAAGTTGGATATATATCTTTTTTTAAGATATAATTATGTGGGTATACTTTGAATGAAGATTAGTTACCGATTTGTCCATCTTCATCCACTATAGCATCAGGACCTTGAACAACGGTTGTGTTTTATTATAAACCCTTACCATTACCCTAACCCTAACGTACCCTAAACCTAAAAACGGCGTATATTTATTTTGTGATCTGAATGACTTAAGATGAAAGTGGATTTTTCCATTAGCTGCATTCTAAACATTGAATGTTTAAAACACCCCTTTATAACACTAAATTTGTTTCCTGTATACTGAAACTGCGGGAGTTTTTAGTCCCTTTCATGATGCATATTCCTGTAGGACTTGGGTTTGTAAGATCTTATTTTCAAATAAAGAAATTGAACCATATATATGAATATAAATAAGACCCCGAAATGAATGATGTTTGGTTTAACGTAAGATTTCAGCAACCAAACAACAACTAAAACATCAGGAGGTCATTATAGATCCATTATATGTATAGAGCTTTGAACTATTACTTGTGACTATGAGCTCTTTTATACATATGAAAAGCTTCAAATCGTCCAAGTGACAGTCTAAACAATCTCTTTATGAATGAATGATTTGAAAATCAAAAAAAAATATATCTGTTGCACAATCACGCATTATCAATCTGGTCAATTATTGAAAATTAAGCCTCAGTCACACATTCTGAATTTTTACTGCCGCCCTTGATAGGACCATTCCATGTTGAAATGTGTCAAATGTCTGATTAAGATTCTGTTATTCGTGGATGTGAATTTGAACTATATATTTCAAATTTGTAAATGCATTTATTTACTATTACAAAATGTACTCACCTATTTGGTAGATCTCTCCGGACTATTCCCGATCTGTAGGACTCTGTTACGAACGTATACGACTGTGTTTAGACAATGATATGCCATTCCAGATTATTGAAGACAGGAATCCGACTTTTTGACTTTTCGTGTCGTAGAGTTGTCTGATATCAAACAGGAGCCATAATCAACACTCCGTGAATGCCGCATTACACAGTACTACATAGAACGTGTGGTTATTTCCCATGATTATTAATTTTCATTGCTGCTTCTTTAAAATTCATTAGTCTGTGTGATTATAAATATTTGAGAATTTGTTTAAGTTTCGATATTTATTTTTTACACAGAATAAAATCTGTTATTGTTTGTAAGATTGAAAGGTAAACTTTTGTGTATTGATTTGGTATTGTTCCAAGATGAGGTGTATTGAGTTTTCAACTCTCATGATAGTTTTAAGTGTTTGCATTACCAAACATCA
Organism: Mytilus californianus; assembly: GCF_021869535.1. Lineage (NCBI taxonomy): Eukaryota > Metazoa > Mollusca > Bivalvia > Mytilida > Mytilidae > Mytilus > Mytilus californianus. The sequence continues at coordinate 19,110,025 of NW_026262679.1, read as the reverse complement.
TCAATACCGCTTATAAACATTGACAGAAAACATTCTTCTTGGCTTCGTTAGAAACACAGATCCGTATCTTCATCGCCTTGGGCATTGTTCCAAATTTGTGACTAGATTTCACAATGCTGACTATGGGACGTTTAATATCTTTACTCTATGTTTTAATTAACATTTTTACTGGTAAGTAATTTTTTATGTTGTATATGTGTTATGATTACGTCACTATCTTCTTTACTTTAAAAGTGCGTGTTGTAAATCATCGATGAGTGTGATAAGAAATGTATGTAGGAGTCATCTTGCGAATCCTTTTACTTAACACGACAAGAGTATATTCTTTAGCTCTTATTCTTCACTCTTAATTAAAAATCATCTTGAACATGAAGTACGACAGCCTTCATTTTCTAACCATTTTGTTTATTGTTTACCATGAAGTTGATGTATTAAAAGAAGTTTTCACCTTAGAATACCTTTAACTTAATCAAAAAAAAAACATTGCACGTATACCTTATCGTAATTAAGTGTCCAATATCGTTGATTTATCTTTCCCAATTCTTGTCATCATTTGTATGTATTACTACAAAAAATAAGTCACCATTAAATTACAGGCATATACTGTTTGTAGATATATCAAAGTTGTCGTTTTTATTTTGTGACGTTGGGTTGCTGTCTTTTTGAAGGTTTACATCTCCTTGATGAAAATCAAATTAAAAATTAAACCCAATTATATCTACATTGCTGGGTGAAACGTTCCCATCACTAATTGAAGTATGACAAATGAAATGACGTTTTTTACGTCTTAGATAGATATTTTATGATATCTTTTGGTGTTACACTGCTACTTATAAAGCTCATGAATTATATCTTAGTGACATTCAGAAATGAATAACATTCGGAGGCCATTCATAATTGGGTTACTTTCGCGTGACTTTTAACCAAATCCAAATCAAAACCAAAGTAATGCAAAAGGGGGATACAGCAACCTTGGTTGAAAGTTGTACCAATAATGAAAAGTTAATTAAACATGGAAACTGTTTAAGAATTGAAATCATAGACAATTAAATTTTGTTATTTTCTTAATTACTTGGTCGAGGTTAGTATTTACTCTACAAATCCTTGACTTGGTTAACCAACGCGCAAAATAGTGTAAGTCACTGTTCATAATATACCCTAACGGAAATATTTGCTGAGTTTCATGTTAGTTGAAACCTTGAGGTATAGGTTAAGGATTCGTGGAAATTTAAAATATTTACGTTAAAAGAAATCATGCTATCTTCATAGTACATGTTCTCCCCATTACGTGACCAAATCTTACTATTGTGTCAAGTTATGATCATTTGGAGTCAGTTTTTACATGTTATATCGTTGCTTATAAGTGCTGTCTTTAATTCAGTAAATTATGCGTTAATTAGTTATAATTATCGATATTCATTCTCTATCATTCTTTTGTATATTTATCTAAACATTAACGCAATTCTGAGTTTTTCAAATGTTCTTGCACTGATGTTCTCATTTACAGTGAACGCGCTCAGTTGTTTCAAATGTTCCTCGCGGAACCATGACAACCCTGGATGTGATGATACATTCATGAATCCCGATGGAGCAAACAGTGCTTATTTAGAATCTGACTGTTGGGCACCTCGGACTGGAAGAACTGGTCTTTTCCCTGCTACACAATGTATTAAAGTTGTTGTCGATGATGGTAATGTATATAGTTTATGTAGTGATTACTTTAATAAAGTAAAACAGATGTTTTAATAGCAAGAGAAAAGCTATAGAATTAACAATCGTGACATAAAGTAAAAAATCAGGAGTGCAAAATGAAAATACAACGAGGCAACACTAAGCAAAAAGAAAGAGACGAACAAATGAGAGAAGTAAAAAACTAAAATGGGTGATAATCCAAGACATATGAAGAACAAACTACTTTAAAAATATTGCCGAAGTCCTGCTGTACAACGATATATTTGTGAGGAACAAACATCATGAAATCTCGATAAGACAGCAATTAAATAAGATTAAAGAAACATAGCGTTTTGTCATGTATTGGGTTTCGACTGGTTACATGTAACCTTCGGTCGTAATTCCTGTATGTTCAATTGCTTTTAATATTACATTTTTACTCAGTATTTTGTGTTAAGTGTTCTCATCAAACCAAAGCATGAAGCCTTTTGACAACATTCATTTGTAATTGTTGCATTTAGAATAGTCTTTTCGAATGTTACATACGGATGTAAATGTTTCCTGGTTTTTAGAGGATAATGGTAACCATGTTATAGTCCGTGACTGTGTTGTGGATAATGGTGATATGAAATCAGAGACAGAAATTGGTCGCCTTAGTCACTGTAGTGCCATGGGGACAAGACTAGAATTTAATGATGTCAGAAGTAGTGGATGTATTGAGGTCTGTGATACAGATGCATGTAACACTGGTAAAATACCAGAAATTCTTTACTCAGTTCTGATAACTCTTCTTGTGATAACACAACTGACAATCAATTATTTGTAATCACAAAATGCAACAATACGTATGCCTCAGAAGGTCATAAAAGAATTAGCACAATGTTTAGATGTTTATGACAATTTGACTCCGTCGCTAATACATATAATAATTTTATATTTTATGTGGACTCGCTAGTGATAATGTAATTGTAAAATGCACAAGAATGTGTAGCATAGAAAAATTATATGTAGGGTTTACATTTAGAATAACTAAAGTGCTAAAGACTAATAGATTAGTAAAAAAATACCTTCAATAAGTAAAGAAAATAGTGAGATTCTGGTTTGGGACAAGCACTGTAAAATAGCCTCACATTCGATCAATAGGTATAAATGAAAGGAGGTGTGGGGTATACATCAATTAGACATCAATCAACCCCAAATACAGACATAAACCATGACATCTAGTTGTAAGCATACGGTCTTCTACAACAATAGACAGGTACTTATAGAGTAACTATATCAAACTCTAATTTGACAAATGTTTAAAAAGTTGTAACTTTAACAGAGACTATCAAGGATCTGCCATCAACACATAAATCTCCCAAACGACAAAATATATCCATTGAGAAACATGTGGCGGGGTTTAACTAGTTTCTCGAGATCTCGGTCTACCACACTTGAAATCGTTTAGTAGAATGACAGAACATATAATAAAAATTAATATAGGAAAAGCATTGAACTAAATGATAATGGTATTATGGATGAAAAAAAACCAAACAAGTACAAGCAAAACAATACAGTAGCTTTGAAGTAATACCGTCAGTTTTTAATCGTGTTGTTGCCATTTTGTATGTTTGAAAAAAAATGTTAGTTATTGTATTAAATAAAAAAGGCTTGTTTTCTATCTGAATATGCTATTACAAACTACTCCACCATTTTCTAAACGTTGATGATATAGCAATCTTAATTCCTCAAAATAGACACCAGGAGTATTGCTATTCCATAACACTAGCATTGAAGTTAGGACAGGTTTTAAGCCCTCTAATGGCCAAGTATTACAAACTAATTAATAAAGATTGAAGATTGAAACAAGTCTGGTACTCTTAAAAGCTTACAGCTGTAATTTCCAGTCTTCTCTTTCCATACAATTACATGGGATAGCTAGGCTCTACCCATATAAACAAGAGTGCAAACACTGAAGTGTCTCGCCTACTTTACTGACCATTGATTTTATGTTGATACTCAATGATAGTCCTAAATATAAAGTTTTACTACAAGTACCAAATTAACATTTATGATCCAAGAAAATGAGGTCAAGGTCAGATAAACCAAGCCGGAAATACATGTACACCTTTAAAACGATCATTATATACACCCAATTGCTTATAGTATAAAAGAAACAGACCAAACCATGGAAATTTTATATTGACCAATGAACCATGAAAATGAGGTCAAGGTCAGATGAATGTACACCTTAAAATCATTCCATGTACCAAATATAGTTGACCTATTGCTTATAGTATCTAAGAAACAAAGTTAACCAGGAAAACTGAACATTGACCAATGAACCACGAAAATGAGTTGAAGGTCAGATGATACCTGCCAGACAGACACATACACCTTACAATCATAACATTTCATCCACCAAATATAGTTGACCTATTGCTTAAAGTTTAAGAAAAACAGACCAAAACTCAAAAACTTAACATAAAGCAATGAACCATGAAAATTAGGTCAAGGTCAAATAAAACCTGCCAGACTGACATGTACATCGTAAAATATTTCCATACACCAAATATAGTTGACCTATTGCAAACAGTATTAGAAAAACAGACCGGCAAAACACAAAAACTTAACTTAAAGCAATGAACCATGAAAATGAGGTCAAGATCAGATGACACCTGCCAGTTGGACATGTACACCTTACAATCATTACATACACCAAATATAGTAGACCTATTGCAATAAAGTATCTGAGATATGGACTTGACCACAAAAAACTTAACCTTGTTCACTGATCCATGAAATGAGGTCGAGGTCAAGTGAAAACTGTCTGAAAGGCATGAGGACCTTGCAAGGTAAGCACATACCAAATATAGTTATCCTATTACTCATAATAAGAGAGAAATTAACATTACGAAAAATCTAAACTTTTTTTTCGAGAAGTCACTGAACCATGAAAATGAGGTCAAAGACAATGGACATATGACAGAGGGAAACTTCATAACATAAGGCATCTATATACAAAGTATGAAGCATCCAGGTCTTCTACCTTCTGAAATATTAAGCTTTTAAGAAGTTTGTTAACGCCGCCAGATCAGTAACTTTGAGCATTCTTAAATTGGTACGCTTTTTTCTGTTTGTGCTCAGTACCAAAGTGATGAGTCATTTGATGTTATGTTGTGTCGTTACACCACTGCATTCTTTATGTGACTGTCCCAAGTCAAACCTGTAATCATGTGGTTGTTGTCGGTTGCTTTTCTGTTTTATATAGGTATTTCGTTCATTGTAGTATAAATCAGACAGTTCGGTTTTCCCTTTTGAAATGTTTCACATTTTGTCATACCCGAGCGTTTTATATCTTATTATATGGAAAGAGTGTTGCTCTTTGTTGAAAGTGATATAGTGACATTGTTCAGTTAAATCTAGTTTGGTTGGACTTGGGACAATAACATTACACAGGAGGAGTTAAACTAGTTTTGTCTGATTTTGTAACAAATACATTTCACTTGGGAGTTGAAACTTTTTATGTCGGACTTGGAACAGATAAATTACAGTGGGGGAGTTGAAGCTACTTTTGTCTGACTTGGGACATAATCCTAGATGAGTTAAAACCAGTTTGTCTGACTTAGGACAGGTCAATCACCCTGAATGAGTTAAAGCAAGTTTAAGTCTGACTTCTGAAAAGTACATTACACCGGTGGAATTAAAACTAAGGTCAATTACATTTGAAATGTCTGATTTTGAGAGACAAGTATATTACATTGGATGATTTAAAACTAGTTTTGTTTGACTTGGGACAGGTACATTACACTGGATGAGTTAAATCTAGTTTTGTTTGACTTGGGACAGGTACATTACACTGGATGAGTTAAATCTAGTTTTGTTTGACTTGGGACAGGTACATTACACTGGATGAGTTAAAACTAATTTGTCCGATTTCAGACATGTACTGAAATCTTAAATATTATAAGAATACTGTCTGTACACACAGAGGAATAATAACAAAGATAAATTATGTTTATTTGCAAAAAATAAACAAAAAATAGAAATCACCAATATAACTTTTAACATGTATAAATTAAATAAAATGCAAAATATCACAGATTTTCTTTCACAAGTCAATTAAATATGTGTATGTGTTTCTTATAATGTATCTTTATTTTCAGGAAAGTTAAAATATTATCTTAAATAATAAGGCAATTCAGAAAGTTCTGAAAAGAGAGCAATTCAGTAGAGTAACTTGTTTTTACAAATGTTCTTTGTTAAACTTTTCACATTAAACAAGTGTTTACCGGTATTATAACATATAAATTTGGTTCTGAACAATATATTTTCATATGAAAATTAACCTGGAAAAATTTATTTTTATCTTAGAATCATTCTAGGTTTGAAAGTTTTTATTTAAATTTGAAATAACTTTTGCTTATTAAAATTATTTTGTTCAATGCTCTGGAATATGCTTTAACAGTATTCTATCTGCAAAATCTCTAAATATTAATTGTTTTTAAAAGTGGAATGTTCTTATTATAGATAGAATCCAAAATAATATAAAGGGTATACAAAAACATGTTACACAGTTCTTAGAAACTATACTCAAGATAATTTTTGAATTAACTTAAATGTTTTTTTTTTTAATTTGTGAGTATCCAAACTACTGTTGAACTACAACAATATTAGGAAGTCCATAAACCACCATATTATATTGAGAACGGTCCAATTCTGGGGAATCGAGGGCTTCTTTAGCTTCTCTGTAGGAGAATTCTGATGGTTCATCTTCTGCTTCACCTTTGGTTTGTGACTGGACCCCCTTAGCATCAGTTGCCTCTTCCTTTTTGGGTCTAAGGTTAGGTGCCAGAAGATATCTGACAGTCTCTCCAGGGGTTTTTCCACCTTCCAATAGATCTGTCAAGAAATTCATAGGATATATATCATGGTGTAAATTAAATAAAATAATGAAGCCTTTGATAACAAAAGCTAATCCCCTTGTATGCTTTTAAAATGTTTTTAAAATTTAAATAAGTAACAAAGTAACACATAATATCTGAACCATGACATTAACTGACAAAAGATCATTACTGTATCAATTAAGAGTTGCTTAGCTCTGGACCTTAACACACAACACAACTTAAGCTGATCATGAGTAAAATAATGACAAAACTCATCTAATTTTAGTGTGGACATAATTGGTGGTCCAAATTCAAGCAACTTTAAATCATAGAGAATAATCTTTTGTCGGTTAATGCATAATACATAGACATGGGGATTAGCTGTCTTCTACAATGTCACAATTTTTAGATGTTTTAATGCACACAAATCTCACAAATGCTACCTTGACAAAGAACCAAGTGAGATAATGGCATAATTTGTACTTTTGATTAACATTTTTCATGGAGTTCATTAAAGTTAGAATCATTCATTTCAAGATCTAAATGCAGAATAAATACAGAATATGGTTTATAAGAGACATAAAAGTTTCATTCATCTTTTAGATTTTTAGATAAACTATATGTCCTATGCTTGTTCTAGCTGCTACTTAGGTAAAAAATCAATTCTGATGACAATTTTTTTTCCCTCTGACTGTTCTGATAAAATGTGAAGAGGCATCATGCCTGATCTACAGTGGTGTCATTGAAAAAAAAAAGAAAAAGAAAAAAATCATATTGCAAACTGTAGCTCAAAAAGACATTACTGTGACTTGACTAAGTATTGCTCTCCACCTATTGCAATTTATTCAAAATTTTGACCAAATTGCAATTTGTTTATCAAACCAAACTGTTCAACTGGTCAGAAATTTAACAAACTGCTGTAGAAAAACAGTCAAGTGGCGAATGTGCAAGGTAATAAAATAAAGCATACTTACAATCTTATAAGACTTTAATTCCACTGCAATGATATTATGAAAAATCAGTCTATCAAATTTTATACAAATTTTATTGTAATTGTCATGCATAAGGTGATAGGTAGTAATTTTGAATTACATAATAAATGTCCAAACTAAGCTTTTCTTTTGAAAAAGTCTTCTATATTCATAAGAATCAGACATCATTTGAATTTAAATATCTTATATTCAGTAAAATATATGTGAAATTACGATACGTTGTTAGTAAGTTTCCATGGGAGATAATCTTAAATCATTATTCTTATGAATATTGAAGACTGTTCGAAAGAAAAATTGATTATCTCCCATGGAAACTTACTAACTACATATTGTAATTTCACATATATTTTACTGAATTTAAAATGTTTAAATTCAAATGATGTCTGATACTTATGAATATAGAAAACTTTTCAAAAGAAAAATTGTATGCAAGCTTAGTTTGGATATTTTTATAGCAATTCAAAATTACTACCTATCACCTTTTGCATGAATATTACAATAAAATTAGTATACAAATTGTTGGACTGACTTTTTCCAAAATATCATTGCAGTGGAATTCAAGTCTAACAGGATTGTAAGTATGCATTATTTTATCACCTTGCACTTTCACCAATTGACTGTTTTCTACAGCAGTTTGTTAAAATTTCTGACCAGTTGAACAGTTTGGTTTGATAAAAGAAATTGCAATTTTGTCAGAATTTAGAATAAACTGCAATAGGCGGAGAGCAACACATACAGTCAAGTCACAGTAAATATTTCAATGTAAAAAAAACTAGAGTAAGATTTATTAACCTAAAAGAATCAATGCTATCTTTCACTACTCTTACCTTTCATTGTTAGTTTGAGTTTATTAGCATTTTCTGCTAGTGTACAATGCCATTGGTTGGTCATCAGACATTTGATCCCTGTCAGACTGGTTAACATAGCCATTTCTACTGGTTTCTCAAGATTCAGGATACTAGAACTACAATAACAAATCACATTGGTCAGAAAACATTATATATCAGGGTGAATAAGTGACCATTTATAAACATTTCAAATTTTTGTCAACTTCTGCTGAATGGCTCACAACTTACTACCTTTATGCAATAAAAAGTTTGCCCTTGTCAAAGTCACAGTAATCTTTAGTCAACACTTTTTATCAGATGCCTAAGACTTTTATCTATTAAAATTGAAATTAGATCAACCATTTTATCAGTTTGCAAGTAACATCAATTTCTTATATGATAATTTCTCATATACAAATGAAGTTTGACAGTACAGTTCATAGGTACCTTACATTCCATATTCTTAGCTGTGTCCAATAGTAAGAAACATCATGATGATACAATCATTAAAAGATTATAATTTTTAAATCTTTTTTGATTCCTTGATTTTTCATATTAAATGTAGGAGTGAAAATTGATACTGTATGAAAAGTATATGAAATATAAAAGGAAGCTGAAATATTTTCATAAAAGTTTATTTGAAACGAACAATTTACAAACTTTTGACTACATAGCCTGCTTAAAAGCTATAATGTGTGAGGTCAATATCAGTTATAATATTCTTTCAAAGAAAACATTTCCGAAAATAAATTTTCATGTTTTATTTGTTTGTTTTTTTCCTTCAAATTTAGAAGAAATATATAAATAGAAATATATTATAAATAAGAGTCTGTATATAGTACTATGTGTTTACTAAGGAAGAATATTTAGCGACCTTGTGATATTTTATGTTTTACAAGCTGTTACTTGTTTTTGTGTTGAGTTGCTGTCTCAACATTGAATTTCCAATTTAATCTCAACTTCGGTTTGGTATTTGTCTGAACATACCGGTATTACGTTTACCTCCTTGGTTCTTACCTTTTTAAATAAGAAGAATTAAATGATATTTCTTAAAATAATGACAGCTTGATCAGAAAAAAAAAATAATCTCACCTTTTAAGAACATCCAGTTTAGATTGTCTGGTAAAACTTTTGCTTGTCTGTGCCATGTCCAACAGATATACAATACTACACTCTATGAACAAAAAGTTTGCTTGTTTAAATTTATGAGACTGATTGATGGCTGCTTTAAGTCCAGTGACAAATATTACATGCTTATAGTACAGGATAACAAATGAAAATGAATATACCTTGCTTTATACTAGACCTGTGGTCATAGTTTTACCCTGCAGGTTAATAGAAAGAAATGTCCCGGTACATTAACCCATTATTCTTTCTTAAAGCCAACCAGTCCTTGCTCTTACACTTACTACATCAAGCTTAGTAGAGAAGCAGCAAATCTCCTTTTTCAAATCTGGTTTTATGTAACAAGGCCTCCTGCACATAATGCAGCTAACATGGGACTACTCAGGCAGTTTTCATTAAATATCATAACTCAGAAGAGATGGTGTGATAACAGGAATTATTTGGCCACCAAAACAATAAAATATTCTTGAATTCATAAATCCTTAAGTTATGTTAAACTCATATATCCAAAAAGAGTGATAAATAAAATTTAGCCAATTTAGTAAAAGTTAAAGACAGGTTTATCATGTTTGGAAGTGTTATTTTCAAAAATACCAGTCATAAGAAGGAATTTCCATTGGCTGAGGACATTTTACCTTCTTTAGACTGGTATTTTTCATAAATCAAATGTCAGAACATGATATAAAATTGAGAATGGAAATGGGGAATATGTCAAAGAGACAACAACCAGACCAAAGAGCAGACAACAGCCAAAGGCCACCAATGGGTCCAACGCAGCGAGAAAATCAAGCACCTGGAGGTGGTCCTCAGCTGGCCCTTAAATAAAATTGTATACTAGTTTAGTGAAAATGGACGTCACAATAAACTCCAAAACATATAAATGAACTAAAATTAAAAAAACATACAAGACTAACAAAGGCTATCTGTTTAAATATCAATAAGGATGGTTAAGTTAAACATTTAATCTAATTCAATTACATTATTCTTTTTCTATCAAGACATTAGCAACAAGAATGTGTCCATAGTACATGGATGCCCCACTCGCACTATCATTTTCTATGTTCAGTGGACCGTGAAATTGGGGTCAAAACTCTAATTTGGAATTAAAATTAGAAAGATCATATCATAGGGAAAATGTGTACTAAGTTTCAAGTTGATTGGACTTCAACTTCATCAAAAACTACTTTGACCAAAAACTTTAACCTGAAGTGGGACAGACCGACAAACAGACGAATAAAGGGACGAACGAACGGACGCACAGACCGAAAAACATAATGCCCCTCTACTATCGTAAGTGGTGGATAAAAACAGCTGCATTTAACAAATGCTTAAACACTTCGAAAATACCAAAGCAGAGTGTGTAAAAAAGAGACATCCTTGTGGATATTTCCTGGTGCCAGCGAGATATTGAAGAAATTCGTCATTTAAGAAAATACATGAAAAATACACTGGCTATCAACCAATTGAAATGCTTATACAAGACTGGACAAATTAAAAAACAAAATACATGAAAAATGCGCTGGCTATCAACCAATTGAAATGCTTATACAAGACTGGACAAATTAAAAAACAAATTCATGTTACTTCCCCAGACATTTTGAAATTGTTTCCTCCTGTACATCAACACACCTTTTTTCTGATTACAATTGTATGTATATTTACCTGGAATATTTAGAGCTGTGAGTTTTTCTGGTGGTATATATTTTATAAACTTCTCCATACCATAGAAAACAAATGATGAATTTTCTGCAAGATAGATCTCCCATTCACCAACACTGAAAGTATAAAAGTTTATATAGAAGGTAAAAACATTAATTTGTTTTACAGTAGCCATTATAGCATAACTAAGGCATGGTCATTCAAAAGCATACCTCACCCCTCTGAAAACAAACCTAGGATAAAGGAAATCTCTGATATCTAACCTATCCTTAATATAGTAAACCTAGGGGTATGGTCATCCTCATAGCCTATCTTAACCTTCAGATGACAAACTTTAAGGCATGGTCATTTCCAATAAATTAAAAACATGAAATAAAATATCCACTAAAATGCAAGTTTAACTCAATCTAAGACAATTGGTAACCATGAAAAATAAATGGGGAATGTGTCCATGGGACACAGATGATGCCCCGCTTGCATACAACGTTAAAAAGGGACATAACTCAAGAACTGTAAAAGTGACGCTACCCAAATTTGTACTTGATCTGAGTTTTGTGGTTTTAATCATTGTGTATAAGTTTCATAACATTTGGTTGAGGTAAACTAAAGAACGGAAACCAATTTTGGGACCCACTTACAGACGGACAAGGGTAAAACTTAATGCCCCCTCCGCTACAGCAGGGGCATAAAAATGAATCCACAGTACCTACAAACAATTTCAAATGATATAAATATGAGCATGGTCATCTTCCAAGCCTTCTACACCATCAAGATAGCATATCTAGGAGCATGTTCATCTCCCCTACCTACCCCAGCCTTCAGATAACATAGCTAGGAGCATGGTCAGATAACATACTTTTAAACATGGTCATCTCACATACCTACCCTACCTGTCAGATAACTTACTTAGGGACATGATCATGTTCCCTACCTATGCTACAATTCATATAACATATCTATGGGTGGTAATCTATACCTAATATACCCTTCAGAAAACATACATAAGAGAATGGTTATCTATCCTGCATATTCCATCCTTCAGAGAGAATACATAGCAGCATGGAATCTCACTGATTACTCTTCAGATAACATACCTAGGGGCATGACCATTTTGAAAACACCAGCCCTTCAAGCTGTTAAATGGTAATGGTACCCCTTAACCTACCCCAACTTTTAGATAATCTACCTTGGGGCATGATCATCTCCCATAACACCAAGCCATCTAGCTGTAAATTGTTGATCATATTCTTCTAGAACTGTTTGGAATACTTCAACTGGTTTATTTTCCTCTGTTGAAAATAAAATTAGAATGAATAAAAATTTTCAGTTTTAACAAATGTGCTGACTGAATATCAGTCACAACAGAAATTCACTGATTGTGTGTATCTGTAAAGAAATATCTTTTGAAATCAAAGTTTAGCAAGAGTTAAATTTAGCATCATATGCCTGTACCTAAACTATAATTCTACTATTTATCATCAAAAAATATGTCGATAGTGATTAGATTTTGATATATTTTATGGGTGAGGACCAGATACTGTCACTTCTGAATCTATCCACTAAATGGATATTTTTTTTTCCACTTAATACATTATTAAAGACATGTTTTGTTATTGTGTAGTAAGAAGAGAAGAATTTATTTCAATGTATCAAATACATTATTATCCTGTTTTCAAATTCAGATGCTGTTATCTTTCTCTAAATCGGAATTTGACAAGAATTTGTCTCACTTGAAATCAACAAAATATAAGGTTCTGTAGAAGCATGCATTCTAATTGTAAACATTTGTATATGTATTGAATTCATTTGTAAGTAATTGTATTCTAAAGCAGGCTTAGTTATTGCTTAGTCTGAAAAACATGTAATTCTTCAAAATTAAGGGCAGCATCAAGTAATGACAAAATGGCCCCACAAATGTTTCTTCCCACAATGCACTAAAAACAGAAAACTAGGCATTGCTTTGTATTAACCAGATGAAAGAAAATGATCTTTTTTCAACTAAAGTTCAACATATGTTGGAAATCTACATCAGTGTGTAGTATTTACAAAGCATACCTATTACTGAATAAAGTGACATTAACTGGTCCTTAAGCAGTATATAAAAAAGTTTATTCTTTAACAAATGAACAGACAGTTTCTCAGATAGTGATTATTTGCCAACATAAATACTAAAATAGGCTAATTTGGAGTTGAGGGTTACAGACATACAAAAAAAATGAGAAATAAAAAATCATAACAGTATTTTGTGATGAACGCTTTGACACATTTTCTAGTAGTCTTCAGATATAAAGATCATGTAGCACTGAAATATGATTAAATAAATGAAGAATGTGACCATGGGACACAGATGATGCCCCCACTTACATATAATGTTATAATGGGGCATAACTCTAGAACAGTAAAAGTGACGCCACCAAAATTCGTACTTGATCTGCGTCTCTTCACAAAAAATCTGAAGAGTAAAAATACTCGTAAGTCATACACATTTCAGTATAACTTACTATAAATTTTAATCGTAAGATTTTTTGTGAAAAGAGTCGCTGTATTTTGTGGTAATACGCATTGTGTATAAGTTTCATATTTGGTTGAGGCAGACTAAAAACAAGAAATGATTGTAACAGGATGCTGTTACGAAGTCTCCCAAACGAAGCTCCCATAATTCGTAATTCCCAGGGTCGCCTGACATTGGGCAACGTCCAGTGAAAATTGGTTTGGTCCAGTGAAGTTATATGCATTAGTGATGCCTGGGGACTAACCCTGTATATCATTCAAATCATCTTGGCATGACAAACCAGAATATATATGGTTTAGGGGTGGGGATCTCGACCATTTACAAGATTCTAGTACATTGGGGGTGGGGGAACCCCTGGGGACTGACCCTATACGTCATTGAAATGTTCGTTACAAGACGAACAGGAATATATATGGTTTAGGGGTAGGGATCTCAACCATTTACTAGATATTAGAACATTGGGGGTCGGGGGAACCCCTGGGGACTGACCGTATAGGTCATTCAAATGTTCGAGACATGACAAATAGGAATATATATGGTTTAGGGGTGGGGATCTCAACCATTTACAAGATATTAGAACTTTCTCAAATTGCAGGGGGTCGGGATGACCCCTGGGGACTAACCCTGTATATCATTCAAACCATCTTAGCATGACAAACCAGAATATATATGGTTTAGGGGTGGGGATCTTGACCACTTACAAGGTATTAAAACTTTCTTAAATGGCAGGGGGTGGGGGTGACCCCTGGGGACTAACCCTGTATTTCATTTGATGTGCTTTATTATGACAAACCAGAATATATATGGCTTAGGGGTGGGGATCTCGACCATTTACAAGATATTAGAACTTTCTCAAATGGCAGGGGGTCGAGATGACCACTGGGGACTAACCCTGTATATCATTCAAACCATCTTAGCATGACAAACCAGAATATATATGGTTTAGGGGTGGGGATCTTGACCACTCAGAAGTGGTTATTAGAAGATATTAGAACTTTCTTAAATGGCATGGGGTGGGGGGTGACCCCTAGGGACTAACCCTGTATTACATTTGATGGGCTTTATCATGACAAACCAGAATATATATGGTTTAGGGGTGGGGATCTCGACCATTTACAAGATATTAGAACTTTTTCAAAAGGCAGGGGGTCAGGATGACCCCTTGGGACTAACCCTGTATATCATTCAAACCATCTTAGCATGACAAACCAGAACATATATGGTTTAGGGGTGGGGATCTTGACCACTTACAAGGTATTAGAACTTTCTTAAATGGCAGGGGGTGGGAGTGACCCCTGGGGACTAACCCTGTATTTCATTTGATGTGCTTTATCATGACAAACCAGAATATATATGGTTTAGGGGTGGGGATCTCGACCATTTACAAGATATTAGAACTTTCTCAAATGGCAGGGGGTCGGGATGACCCCTGGGGACTAACCCTGTATATCATTCAAACCATCTTAGCATGACAAACCAGAATATATATGGTTTAGGGGTGGGGATCTCGACCACTTACAAGATATTAGAACTTTCTCAAATGGCAGGGGGTCAGGATGACCCCTGGGGACTAACCCTGTATATCATTCAAACCATCTTAGCATGACAAACCAGAATATATATGGTTTAGGGGTGGGGATCTTGACCACTTACAAGATATTAGAACTTTCTTAAATGGCAGGGGGTGGGGGTGACCCCTGGGGACTAACCCTGTATTTCATTTGATGTGCTTTATCATGACAAACCAGAATATATATGGTTTAGGGGTGGGGATCTCGACCATTTACAAGATATTAGAACTTTCTCAAATGGCAGGCAGTTGGGATGACCCCTGGGGACTAACCCTGTATATCATTTAAACCATCTTAGCATGACAAAACAAAATATATATGGTTTAGGGGTGGGGATCTTGACCACTTACAAGGTATTAGAACTTTCTTAAATGGCAGGGGGTGGGGTGACCCCTGGGGACTAACCCTGTATTTCATTTAATGGGCTTTATCATTTAGAACATTTTCAATTAAAAAGATTGTGTTTATCACAAACGGTTTTCAATTTATAATCATTTGAAAATTTAAAAAAATAAAATCCCATAGGGTTCTATAGTAAAACCCTCTTTTCTTTTTGACCCTCAAAATACCCCTTTATAACCCCCATTGCACAAACAAAACCCTGATTGCACCACTAGACATGTTAGTCTAACATATTGTGAAACCCTAAGTTAATCTGACAAGGGGTTTTGGAGAACGGGTGCGGACAAGTTCAATTTTAAAAGCGGCGGAAGAAGAAGAAGAAGAAGAATAAAAATAATAATAACTGAGCAAAAACAATAAGTCTTCCCAAACTTCGTTTGGGAGACTTAGAGAACAGAAACCAATTTTTGGGCATACGTTCGTTACGGAGAGACCGACGGATGGACAGACAAGGTAAACACTTAATGCCCCCTCTTGTAACGGCAGGGGCATAAAAAACAGTTTGTAGAATATATTCAAAGCATCAACAAGTAAGTTTTAAAGAATTGTTTTACACAATTTATTTGATACTTTTCTACTGAACTTATCATATAAAATTATAACTTTCAAAATTTAAAATGAAGATACCCTTACTGTAATAAACATACCTGTTTCAGCACTATCTAAATGTGTATCCACAAAATCTTATAATCAGTTAAGGTTATTCAAACTACCTAAATAATCAAGATTTTCATGCACTTTCCCATATGGAAAGGAAAACCTAAATCCAATTTGCCCACTGCCTCTGTGTTCTATCCTCTTTTGAAGGCAAAAAACATTCCAAATTTTTCATATTCATAATAGTTATATTTTTAACAGACTGACTTGTTTTTTTTAACCGACTTTTCATCATTTTAAAACCATATGAAAGTCATTCTACACAACTGAATCATTCTAAATATTCCCAAAAAAACTGTTGATAAATAATTGAAAAAAGTTACAAAATAGATATAAGAAGATGTGGTATGAGTGACAAAAGCCTTTATTTCCATTATTGGTAAAAATTATGTAAGATGAAAGGATACATCTAAAATTATGAGTATCAACTGCATGGCACCAACTTGGAACATCTCTACTGAGAGGAATCTGAAAGAGAAAACAGAAAATGTTATAATACAAACAAATTCAACTTATATTGGTGTACATTTCTGACCATGATTTCTTCTGAACATGCTGGATATTTATTTTTACTAAATAAGTGCAGGCTAATTATTATTTATAGAATGTAATTTTCAAATCAAATAATTGGTAATGTTATAAAAACAAGAGTGCACACGCTGAAATGTCTTGCCTTCTTTACTAACCATTGATTTTATGTTGATAGTCCTAAATATAAAGCTTTACTACAAGCAACACATAAATTTAACATGACCCAAGAAAATGAGGTCAAGGTCAGATAAACCAAACGAGAAATACATGTACACCTTACAATCATTCAATAAACCAAACATAGTTGACCTATTGCTTATAGTTTCTAAGAAACAGTCTTAACCAAGAAAACTTAACATTGACCAATGAACCATAAAAATGAGGTCAATGTCAGATGAACCATGCCAGACAGACATGTACACCTTACATTCAATGTATGCATTAAATATAGTTGACCTATTGCTTATAGTATCTAAGAAACAAACTTAACCATGAAAACTTAACATTGACCAATGAACAATGAAAATGAGGTCAAGGTCAGATGATACCTGCCAGACAGACATATACACCTTACAATCCTTCCATACAACAAATAAAGTTGATCTATTGCTTATAGTTGAAGAAAAACAGACCAAAACACACAAACTTAACACTGAGAAATGAACTGTGAAAATGAGGTCAAGGTCAAATAAAACCTGCGAGACTGACATGTACATCATAAAATATTTCCATACACCAAATATAGTTGACCTATTGCCTATAGTATTAGAAAAAAAGACCAAAACTCAAAAACTTAACTTTGACCACTGAACCATGAAAATGAGGTCAAGGTTAGATGACACCTACCAGTTGGACATGTACACCTTACAATCATTCCATATACCAAATATAGTAGACCTACTGCTTATAGTATCTGATATATGGACTTGACCACGAAAACCTTACCTTGTTCACTGATCCATGAAATGAGGTAGAGGTCAAATGAAAATTGTCTGACAGGCATGAGGACCTTGCAAGGTACGCACATACTAAATACAGTTATCCTATTACTCATAATAAGAAAGAAATTAACATTACAAAAAATGTTCACTTTTTTTTCAAGTAGTCACTGAACCATGAAAATGAGGTCAAGGACAATGGACATATGACAGACGGAAACTTCGTAACATAAGGCATCTATATACAAAGTATGAAGCATCCAGGTCTTCTAGCTTCTAAAATATAAAGCTTTTTAGAAGTGAGCTAACGCCGCCACCACCGCCGCTGGATCACTATCCCTTAGTCAAGCTTTCTGCGACAAAAGTCGCAGGCTCGACAATAAACTGTTCACACAGAGATATGTCTCGCCTTTTTTGTTATTTTGATAATGCAAATGTTGAAATTAAAATAGCAATACTTAAACATGCAATTAGTTATGCAAATTATTCAAAGTCAATGAACCATGACTGAAGGTACAGGGCCAAACAATCTCAACAGAAATAAGATGTGCCAATGCTTATACAACTGCATACCAAATACCATTGACTTATCATAAGACGTTCCATTTAAAAAAACCTAAGCACAAACATCAACTTAAAAACAATGTAAAAGTTTCAAAGTCAATGAACAGTGGTGAGGGGGTGGGGCCATATAATTTCCATGGAAACGAAAGTTGCAAATGCAAATACATTTGCATACCATATATCACTGACTTAACATTAGAGGTTCATCTTAAACTGATCTAATCACAAACTAATACATGTAAACTATGCAAAACATTTAAAGTCAATAGACCATGACTGAAGGGGCAGGGCCAAAAAATCTCCATGGAAATGAGATCTGCCAATGCTTATACAACTGCATACCAAACATCATTGACTTACCACTAATTGTTCCGCTTAAACTGACTTAATCAAAAACTAATACATGTAAACTAAGGGGGGGGGGGGGCAAATAATCTCCATGGAAATGAGATGTACCACTAGTGGTTCACCATAAACTAGACCTAATCACAAACTAATACATTGTTGATGCCGTTGCCGACGCCAGACACAGCATACCTATGTCTCGCATTTCGACTCCATCAAGACGAGACAAAAACCAACTGGAAATACTGGGTTATGTGCTTATGCAACAAAATTTTAAAACTTTTTGACCGGATCCTTACAACAATTTTAGTAAAATTCTATCAAAAACTTACTGGCATTCCTGTTACCAAGAATCTTAAATAAGATATTATCTCAATTATATAAAAAAATTCGTAAGGGTTCCACGAAACACAGTGTCTCGCCTACTTTTGCTGTTAGTCGCAGGCTCAACAAAAATGGGGAAAAAATTATTAAAAATTTTCCTCTAGATACTATCTTTTGATTGTAAGGAGCTTCTATCCAAGTTTGGTAAAAATCCAGGATGGTTTATGAATCTAATAAATGTTTTAAAAACTTCAACTGCAGACTGTATGTAATGTTAACTGGAAGAAAAAGTCCATTTATAAGTAATTAAGGAAAAACATGAAATAATTTTTTACAAAATTTCCTTCTAGATACTAGCTTTTGATCATAAACAAGCTTCTGTCAAAGTTTGGTAAAAATCCAGGATAGTTTATGAAAGTTATTAAAATTTTAAAAACTTAAACCACAGAGTGAATGTAATGTTAACTGGCAGAAAAAAAAGTCCATTTATAAGTAAAATACGGATAAACAGGATTTTTATTTTTACAAAATTTACTTCTGGATACTATCTTATGATCATAAACAAGCTTCTGTCCAAGTTAGGTAGAAATCCAGGATAGTTTAAGAAAGTTATTAAAATTTCAAAAACTTTAACCACAGAGTGAATATTTGTGGACGCCGACAACGCCGACCAAGGAATGTAGGATCGCTATGTCTCGCTTTTGCGACAAAATTTGCAGGCTCGACAAAAAAATGACAGACACTTACAATTTTGGCTGTCCTCTTACTGGCATCTCTCATACCAGGAATCCTAGATAGTGGATTTTCTGCAGTCTTTGAAGATTTTGGTTTCTTCTTGTCACCCCCAGCTGTTTCCTCTGAAATAGTGAAATATTACTCTGAGATTAGTTTTTATATTCACTGGATCTAAGACTTGATTCACTCAATGTAACATTCTTTTACGTATGCAATGTGACTATAAT
This sequence comes from Mytilus californianus, assembly GCF_021869535.1. Taxonomy (NCBI): domain Eukaryota; kingdom Metazoa; phylum Mollusca; class Bivalvia; order Mytilida; family Mytilidae; genus Mytilus; species Mytilus californianus. The sequence goes on along the minus strand of NW_026262679.1, from coordinate 19,090,077 downwards.
CTAATTTGATGTTCTGTAAACTTTTCTTGATACAAAATCTTCTAATGGAAATCGTTTAATGATGAACTAGCTATACTTACAAAGTGCCTTAAGTGACAATGTGTACAATTGTTAAAATACAATTATATTAAAGCATTCTGTGAAGAAGAAATGTCTATGGCTAGATTTTTTACAGACATATTATATCCAAGATAAACATGTAGTATATAGTCAATGAAATTTAGTGTCTTCAATAGTAATAGTAGACTTGTAAATAACAAATATTTATGTGATCATGGACATTAGTAAAATTTACTATGTGATAATTATAGAATAACTTATTCAAGAATTCAAACATTGAAAATACTCAACAAGTGATCATAACAACAATTCACTGAAGTGAAAATAGCACGTGAGTGAACTGTCAGTGTTGTTTTGTCAGGACTTGAATATTTTTTTTATATATTTGATTTTCTTGGATTAGTTATTCTTTTAATTACATTGACTTTTAATGTAACCATGTTAGAAAATGTGACCATATCTTTTTCTATGACTTCTCCCTATGTTTTGATGCAATGTCATTGACAACATCTATTGTTGTATGACATCAGGGGAGTTAAATTACAGGATATCTTTCACATGTGAAATCATTGACCTTTTTACATGCACGACTTAATACTTACAGTAAATTATTAAATTGTGCATTCTTCAAAGCCCAAGTAAATTTTTAACAAAAAAAGCCTTACTTTTACATATTTTGTTTGTAAATTGCCAAAAATAAAAGAATGATTTCTCTGCATGATACAAATTATGAATGGGGTAGCAATATCAATGGCAAGGACAGCATGCAAGTACAATAATGTGTACAGTGTGCAATACATAATTTACATATTCAAGTGTAACCTGTGTATTTATACTTTAAAACATATGTATTGATTTTATGAACTTATTATTAAAATAAACGAAGGCTTCTGTAAAACAAATAATCATAATCAACTTAACAATATAAAATAAAAAAACAAGATCTGTCCATTTTTGTGATCTTGTTTTGTTGGGTTGCTCTCCTATTGACAAATGAAAAACAAACTTTTCAGAAAAAAAAAGAAACAGAAATTAAGAATAAAAATATCAACAACAAGTGTAAAAGTACAGCAGAAGCCTACTTATTGGAGTGATTTCTAAATCATCTAACCAGTGATTTTGTTGCAACTTGCAAATGTTCAAAGCATTGGTGAAGATTCTAGCTGGGTTTTAATCGATAAAAAAGTTCTAAAATAATTAACACTCATTTTCATATCAGTAGAAAAGTATGTTACAATTAAATAAAATGGACCAAACTTTGGAAAGATTGATGAGAACAGAATAGAAATGAGACGAGACGAGACTGTAAATCAAGAAAGATACAATGTGAAATAACAATAGGTAAATAACCCTTAAATAATAATAAAATAAGAAGTAAGAACAGCAGTTAAATAAAAAGTTAAACAAGTAACAAAAACTAAAACAAAATGTTTGGCATACATGATATTTGACCTTAGTCTGTAATCAATTTTGATACTGAAACTAATCAAATATATTTGCTAATGGTGTGTTATGACTGATGACAATTAGAAAAAAAAGTTATTATACAAGTAATTTTTCACTTTTATTAAAATGTAAAATAATTATATCAAAGGTCAAATATCAAACCTTTGCATAACATAAGTGGCTAAAATTTTATTTTACACAAAATAATTTGACAGACGATACATTTTGCACACAATACTTTGACGAACTTAAACAATACATCAATTTGGTATTTTGTGCATTCATACTAACGCCTTGACATTTGCCCATTTAAAATAGATCTTGTAGATGTTTGTTTTTGTAGAATCGACACTCGCCCATTTAAAATAGACCTTGTTGATGATTGTTTTTGTAGAATCGACACTCGCCCACTCATGACAGAACTCCTTGATTGCTGTTTTTTGAATGATGCCTGTTTATTCAGTGGTTTTGGCATACCTCTGCCCATCACAGACACTTTTCCATCTTGTTGTAGTAAACCAAATTCTGTATTTTAAACTGATCTTATCACCTTCAGAACTATTAAATTCCATACACTTTTATATGCTATTCTTTCTTTGGCAACTTATATTTGCCATACTTACCTTGTTCTACCTTAGTAACTTATATTTGCTTTTATTATTTTTTATTTTATTTCATTTCATCAAAAATATATTATTTTGTTTGTCAAAGAAGTATTTTCATTGTTTTTTACTTTCTTCTTCAAAAATTGATTATTATCAAAAGATATACAAATATATAAAATTCATGCATATTGCAAAGTCTATTCCATGAAAATGGAGGTGGGACAGTACTAAGGGAATTTCAAAGTCCACTCCCCCCCCCCCCCCCCCCCCCCCCCCACAAATTAGAATTTTGCATACATCTATCACCATCACCATAAACTATTGGTAACCAATGTCCAAAAATTAGAATTCCCTTCCTACTGTACCCCATTCATTTTAATGGAATAGACCTAAGAATAAAAAACAACTTCATAAAATACAGAAAGAACCGATGTTTTGATTGCACACATACTTGGTCGTTTCATCTGACTTGCCCCTGAGCTTGACCCTGTTTTTAGTAATATTTCAGCAAGTTAGTTATGACTGTTATTAGAATTCTCAACCTTGACCTTACAGTGGTCTTGACCCCTTTATCTCAATTCATTATCTTTAAAAAACATCAAACAATCACAAAGTTCTGTTAAAGCAAAGTTGTAGCATTATTACATTCATTTTAAGGGTCACTGTTCATCATTGATCTTGCCAGACAGTATCTGGCTGCATAGATTGAATCAACTGTTCTTTGTTGAAATACATGCAAAGTGAAAAATGAAAAAATGAAATGTTTGATGAAAATGCATAAAATATACAATTTAATGATACATTCAATATAGTATGATAAAGTTTTAATAACCTGTTAATTGAAAAAACAAAACAAATTTAAAAAACACACAAACACTAATAATACTGAGTCAGAACTAATTCTATAAAATATGGAATCAAAGGAGTAAAGGCCCTACCAATAACTGGAGTTTTAGTGACTAAAGGAAGCTGTTAGAGTGGAAAATCTCTACCTACCCTCATTTCCTGTTGGAAAAAATACGTCTGGTCAAATATGGTCAATGTATTTGGTTTTTTTTCACAATTTTTCTCCAGGTGTTTTATCCCTTTCCCCTTTCCACTATAATTTGTGTATTTCTCACTTTTTGCTATCATAAAATGTAATTTATTGATTCTCTTGTCATATCTCATAAAAAGATAAAACACTAACTTTCCATTAATTTCCAAATTTATCTTTTAAGAAGTAAATAGTTTAGTAATGTGATTAAATAAAGCATTTACTATATATGCTTTTAACTCACAATAACACACCATATTTAACTAGCTTTTTGTGTCTCCATTAATGATGCTTTTTGTGCAAGTTAGTGTGCCACATGCTTTCAAAATTTCCCATATCAAAGTGAGTTGTAATTTGTGAATTTGGTGTCTTCATTGATTTCTGGTTTAAAAGAAAAACTTGCTGTTTAAAGTTACTGTAAACGTGGTAATTTACACACAATCACAGAAAATACTAGAATTTGTCCTCCACACAAATAATATGTCCTAATAAACAATATTGGAATGAATGGCAAAGTTATTGTTCAATGCATGAATTAAACTGCTGCAAGAAAAGTTTTTTGCATTGAAATCAGGAAAATAAAAACCCGAGAAAATATCCACGTTTACAGATAGTTTTTGGTGTTTCCTATTTTTTTACAGCAAACAGTAGACAAATATAGATAACAACTGTGGATTATTTTACCAATATTCAAATTATTTCACTTGACACCTTTATTTGTATATTCATTATTTACCACAAGCATATATAAGTTATGTGTGACTTTTACTTCAAAACCATTTCATGCATATAATTCAGATATCTTTCATTAAAACATCTAAGGTACCTACCGAAACAATTTTTATGATAAAGGAACCAGGAAAAGAAGCAATATAGAATTTTGGGTTTGCCATCCTACTGAGAGTGAAGGTTTGATACAATCCTCAACAGCAGAAGTTTAAAGCTTTTTTCCCAAGGTACCTAATATGTTTTAAATGTAGCGGCTGTTATATGTATTGTCTACATTGAAAGACACTGAATGTAAAATCAGTCATTTAATATCACATATATTACCTTGTGCACCATCCTCCTTGTAACCTCGGTGGTTGAACATTTGTAAGGAGAAATCTCGTGAAATAGAGATAATGTTATCTAACTGTAGGAACTGCAGTGCCTCTAGTGGCATTTGCATCAGCATTGGGTCAGCCAGTAATATTACACACTCACTACTGGGTGGGGGCTCTAGGGACGCTTTCTGGTTTGGGTTGCTGGCAGGTGTCAAAGCTTCAGGGCTGAAAATATTAATTATATTATTGTTATCATAGTTATTATAATCAGCAGTAGGTAGGAGCTTCATATCCACATCAGAAGCAAGAATATAAAATCATAAAAGAATATGAAAATGTGGTAATCAAAGTAAAACCAGAACACATAAAAATCTAGGGTTGCAAATCACATTTAGGACCCTTCAACCATGTGAGCACTCATTCCTGAGATTTTATAGCGAAACTAAATCTTGGTATATGTGATTCATTCATAATTTGTGCAAAAATTTGATATATAATGTTCCTTATTCCAACACATTAATCAATCTAAAAGACTTGCCGACGAACAGCACTGGTACCGATCTGTCTGGGATAGAAATTAATAAAAAACATTACATAGAGAATAAAACAAAATAATCAAGGGCCATAACTCCTGATCAGCATAAGTGTAAATTTTTAAAAACAAACATGATCTCAAATTTGTAATCAGAAACAACATATCAAAATTGGAAAAGAATTAGTGGAATGGTTGACAAGTTATCAGAACACAAACCACATCAAGAAGCATTTGTCAAACCATCCATGATTGGAACTCCATAATGGAAAAAGTGAAAATTGTCAATATCAAACTTGACCTTTAATTTGCTATGAAAAACAACATACCAAAATTTTAAAAGGATTGATTGAATGTTTCTCAAATTATTTCACTGTAATATATGGAGTCACATGCCTGCCAACCTGTTGAACTACCATATAGAAAACTCTTAAAGGCTTTGACACAAGCATACCAGTATGCCAAGATTATTTTCTTTATTTTGTTTCTTCTGCCTAGCTGTGGCCTTGTTAATTTCAGCTTTATCTCAGTATCCATGAAAGGTAGGTTGTGATTGTTAAGTCCAGCCATACTTTTTTTCTATGGTCTCTGCTTAAGAGATGTCTCATTGGCAATCATACCACATCTTCTAATTTTTGTATCTTTTAATGCCCCTGTATTGTACAACTTTACCCTAATTGATCTTCTAAAATGTGGTGTTATTAATATACCTTAACCTTACCTTAGAGTCCCTGTAAGCTGTGCTGTGATTGGCTTAAGATAAGCCTCCATGTCATTCAGTAGTTCCTTGAATTCTTCCTGCAACCTTGCTTCTTCTTCAGCATCGTCTTCATCATAAATGGGACCCTGAAAAAAATAAACAAAATTAAATCTTCACAATAAAAACAGCAGAATTTTCAATTTGCTGTCATGTTGTTTGAGTAAAATAAACTGTTATTGATCTTTAATTGATTGATTGATTGTTGGTTGCTTAACGTCCAGTGGCAAATATTTCATGCATATTCAGGACGAGATCTTTAATTGAAGACACAAGTTAAAAAAACATATGTCAGGAGACAGCAACCCACTGACCTATACAAAATTCTTCTATTGTTTTCTAAAAATGGGGTTTCCTTTAGCATAACATTTTCTGTTTAACTAATTTACATTTTTGCATGTGATTTTACCCTTGTACTTTTCTTTAGGCTCTCATCCAAGTTTTCTAACATTTTCTGTCTCATCATGGCCTGTGCTCTCTGATATTCTTGTTTCAACAGAAGTTGTTGCACACTCTGTTTATGATCAGCAAACTTCGTAAGCAGTTCGTCTAACAGCTGTGGACTTGTTTCTACACCATATACTTTTGATCTACTTGGAACTGTTAAGAAAACAATTTTACAATAACAAATCCAAGAATTTGAATTTGGAGAAAATATTGAGTGAACAAACAACACATTAATTCAGGTTTGTGCATAGCAAATGGTTAAGATATCAGTGTTGTTCAGTCATAAGTTGAACATCTTTCAATACTTGAATTCTTTGATTAGTTATTTCTTGTAATTTCATTGAATCTTAATGTAAATAAAGTAAAAAAATTGCAAGAAATTTTTCTTCTTTCAAAATCTTGTTAACACAATGATATGTCTCATCTGCTTTGGAGCAATACCCGAAACAGCAATTTGATAGACTAACATATAGTTGTCCATTCATAGGAGTGTAAATGGGATCTTCTTCTATAACTCATCATATCAAATAACTTTAAAATGAACATTAATTTTTTTAACTCATTAAACTCATATTGGCATTACGTAACAGTTAGGCCTCAAAATCTTCTTTACAAGGAGATACTCAGAGTATTAATATAATAGTATTCCAGATATTTAAATTAGAGGTTGTTTGTGCCTTATGACTTTTGATCACCAGTGAGGTTTTTTCCCCCTACTTACTCATGTTTTTTTTTAATTTTTGCACCTTACTACTTACCAGGGGTTGTTTGAGCCTTTGGATTTTTACCACCAGCTGGCTGAGCCTTTGGTTTATCTAATAAAGCACCATACAAATAGGACCTGAAATGGAAAACAAAAAATGATAACATCTGATATCTTAGTTTTCTGCATGTATTTTTTTTAGTTTGAAGATGTAAGATATAACAAAGATTTATTTTAAAATCAATATCTTTAATGCAAAGAGGAAAATATAAGCTTGATGAAAAAGCACAACTCACTGCAAGTTTAATTAAAACAGGTCCTAGCTCTCAAATTTATACTGTAATCAAACTATTTTCAAGAATACTTATTTTTGCCTTTAGCCCTTTCTAGCCTATTTCACAGTGGTTTGTTTCTTATTTTCTTACTCTGCTGGTGCATTATAGTAATATAAGAGAAGGTCCTAGTATGACATACTCGTGACAATTTATATTATAGTTTCTGAGTTGGTTTACAGTATTGTATCTTACCTATCTGGACTGTGTTGGAGTATAATGAAATTAAAGTTGGCTGGAAATTCTTTCAGTATATCTAAATGATTGGGTTGAATTATCAATCTCTTCCATGCCTGAAAGTGAAAACATAAATAAGGCTAAAAAAAATCTATTGCTTCTTGTAATTACATGGTACATTACAACTGTATTTGTTTCATTGTTTATTTTAAAAACTGAAATTCAGTCTTTTATAGTTTTCAACATGTAGCGAAGGATCATTGTTTTCTTTTTCAAACAAAGAAAATGCATAATTTTTTTTATTATCAAAATGCTTCAAATTTAATGATTTATATCTTAATATTGTTGATTTAACAGATGTACAATTTGAATCAAGGGTCCGGAAACGGTCATATATGCCAGTCATGTCCTAAGATGAAACTATTTGTCCTAAACGAGAAATTGGGATTTAGGACAAATTTTATTTTTTTAAAGAAATAATTTCGGTCATTTCATTGACTCAATCAAGGATTTGTATAGTGTACACTATACAAATCCTTGACTCAATGTTTGAAATCGGATTTCTTAATCGCCATTTTGCACTGTCTTGTGTAAGTTGTGATCACTTGTTTTTGTTTATAATCCCTTTCCTGTAATAAAACTGCCACTCCAGTAGTTTGATAATCCTGAGGGCCCTCCTAATATCTATATCAAAGCCTTCGGGACACATTGGCTAATGATCGCTAATCACTTTTTACCTGTGGTTTTAATATTCACACCTGACAGTGATCACAAGCTCAGAATAATATCTTAACAAAAATTGAAATTCCCTGACAAGTGTATTCATTATTTATTTACTTTTAAGCAAAGACAATCATCAAATCTGATTTAAGAATTAAACCTAAATTTACGGAGAAAAAAGTTTTTTTTTTCATGTGCTTTATTTACTATATAATACGCATGCGTGAAATTGTCTTCAGCAAATTTAATATTTAATCGTAAAATGCAAATTGATTTAATGCTAAATTAAACGAGTGCAACTATTGTCTGTTACATTCAAACACTTTTAAAGGTAATAAAATAAAAAAGCCGGTGATTTCCTGTCAATTTGATAAACAAAACAAATCCCGGAAATGAATCCGGAATTATTCCTACTTTAACTTTATCGCAAACTTCCGGTTTTAACATTTGTCAAATCGAAAGAAACGTAAGCAATGTCTGAAAGATTTACCATTTTGAGTCATTAAAATTATTTCAATTTTAAACTATTGCCTTCCCTTAACTGTTCTTCATGGTAATGGTAAGACATTTACTTAGTTAATGCGATGAAACAGCAATACAAGTTCGTTGATGCTATGAATCTAGTTAAGTTGACATCGACAATTTGGAAAGGGCACCAACTTTTCAATCATTTCAAAATGACCGAAATTGTGTGGAAAAATTTCCGGATCCTTGATTTGAATAGCATAGTTGACCATTGACAGAATCCTAATGATCTTACAGAAACGGATATTGTTATAAGACCTCTAGATTTTGTTTTTCTTTATTGTAAGATTGTCCTTGGTTTGCAGTCTTATTGTCATATACCCTTCATCTCCTTTCATTCATACAAATGGAATCTGGTCTATCCTTACATTATACATACCTGCCAGTTATCATCTAGTGACTTCTGTACTGTTGACATTAGAGAACCACATGATAGATTGGCTGTCAGGTCACCATCTATCAAATGGTCTCTTTGGTGAAGTAAAGCAGCTAACTTGGATGTTCTTGGATCAACTTGGGCTTTACTGAGTAAGGTCTTCAAAGTCTGGGAAGCTGAACAACTCTGTAACAAACAAAGTTTGGCTTATAAAACAATGAAATTTGAAAAGGGAACCATGTCTCTTGCCTGCTACTGCTGCTATCAGAAAAAGTGTTATGTTGACTTCCAAAATATAATTCTATTGATCAGTAATGTACACTAAAAATATTTCAATTTTTTTTTTCTTAAGATGCCATTTCTTACTTCATAACTTTCCATAAAGGTTGAACAAAGTCCATTTATCATTACATCTACACATTTTTCAATATTTTGCTTCAGACATTATCTCTTTATCATAAAAAAAAAATTTCTGTTGACAACGATGTTATGTAGGATTGCTACATTTTGTTCTGCAACAAAATGATGCAGGCTCAACAAAAAATATCTAGAAATCTGGTGATCAAGTATATCCCCTTGTCCAAATCTGATGATTTATAATTTATCTTTCATATTTTTTACCTATGGCCTAATTTCATGAATTATTATATAGCCTACTCAAATTTTATATGATCCAACAATTAATAGAATATAGATTTTTACAGGTTCAAAATGCTTCAAAAATAAAATTAAAAACTTTCTCTATATACTCATTGAAAAAAAAAGTGTTATTCATGAAAATATTCCATTTTAATTACATTATATGAAGCAACTTCAATAGATTGAAAATGTGCCCAATTGTCAGCTTATATCATTGATCTTTTTAAATTGTTATAATGTTCTAAATAAATGGTACAAAATGTCACTAAACAGTTACAGGAAAATCTCCCCTCATATGAAACCCTTTCATGAAAAGCATAATTTCTATTGATTAACATCTGACATGTGACTTTTCTTACTTGGAACAGAGCTAAGAATTGACTAGCTGATTGTGGGTCATATTGTCCATAACAGTCCACCAACTCAAGAGATGTGGTACCAGCAATGTCCTGAAATAGATAAAAGTCAATATAAGTAGACACATTATTATCAACAGTCTACCAAATCCAGGTATTTGGTACCAGCAATGTTATGAAATAGAGTCAATACATGTATTAGTACATTTGTAAAACCCATCAGATGAGGATAAAGTTCCACATAAAATTCACTTCAATGAACTTCCTTATCCTGTTTATAACATGGGAATGGATATCACTTACCTTGTACTTCAAAAACTCACCTTTGCTGAAAACTTAACACTGAACAATGAAATTACTTTGAATTCAACATGGACTAAAGAGTAACGTATCACAATCTTCTTCAAAAAGGAGATATCACTAGGCTCATACAATAGTTTTTTTTTTTAAATATCAATGGTCTTTGTAACTTATTCTCCTTTTGAAACCCAATTAGAATGTAACAAGAATATGTGTCCTTAGAGAAATATGCCCTGCTAGCACTATCACCTTTTTATGTTCAGTGAGCAGTGAAATCTAGGTCAAAACCATAATTTGACATATATTTTTAAAAGTTTGAATCATATTGAACATGTGTAGAATTAAAGTTTAAAGTTGATATGACCACCACAACTTCATGGTAAACTAATTTAAACAAAAACTTTAACCTGATACAGGACTGGTGTACGAACAGACATAGGAACCTTCTAAGTTACAGAATGAAGAAGTATGATGGATGGATACTGCATGCAACTAACATGCATGAATCTTAATATAAAACCACACCAAATATCAATTGTTTATTGTAAGTCTTTCTTCATAATCATATTAGAAAACTAACATTTTTAACAATGTGAAACTTCCAAAGTCATTGAACAAAGGTTTATAACAGATCATGTCCCCTCCCCATTTCTCTACTGTCAACTTAATCCATTAGGACCAGATACTCACCACAAAGCCTTTCTGTAATGACAGATTAAGAGCTTGAACCAAACATTCTGATGCTTGTAACATGTAATGTCTGCTGACTTCATCCTGATCCTGAAAAAGAAGAAGACTAGTGTTGTTGGGTTGCTGTTTTTTTATGTTTACCCTTTATTTTTATTTATGTCTCTCTTTTCATTCATATAATAATTCTCTTTATTTTTCTGATTATGAAGTAGAAGTTTTCTCATGCTTATGAAAGCCCAGCTCATATATAAATTTGCCCATTATTCCTTCTTCTAAGATCTGGTTTTCATACAAATAGGTTACTGCTATATTTTATTTGCCTTTCATTTTTCTTGTTGTCTAAAATATGAATAGTAATTCAATACAGCTCTATCATATAATTGAAACATTTGCAAAATGTCTGTGATGAAGTAAAACTCTAAGAAGACATGGACATACATCCTCCTATCTAAGACACTATCTGATTGATGTTAGAAGAATCTCTGGCTTTCATTCTATGCACTTACTTTCATATCCTTTATCTGTTTAGAATATCTGATATAATTTTTGGAAGCCATATCAACCTCAGGCTTTTCCTCTTTCTCTTCCTCTTCTACAGAATCTGCTACCTTTTCTAATTCCTGGAAATTATATGAATGATATAAACTAAAGACAAATCATAAATAGACAAAACTCATTTCTTGAAAACCCAAATCCTTGCTTGAAAACTTTTGTCCATAAAGTCTTTAAGGCCATATAGTGACCTATAGTTGCTAATGTCTACATCATTTGCTCTCTGGTAGCGAGTTGTCACATTGGCAATCATATCACATCTTCTTATCTTTATATCTAAATTAAAGTGTTTTCTTATTTGAATTTTTCAAAAATATTTAATGTAATTCTATCAGAATGTTATGATGTGAAATTGTTGTCAGTATTACAAGGAAATGGGCTACCATCTTTGAAAAATAAACAGCTGCACCAGGACCACAAGATACGTCCCTAGTATGCATATTGAAATTGTTGCAAGATTCCAAGGGAATACAGTGGAAAGTATTAAAAAGATATTAAAATAGTCCTGCAATAAAACTTGAAATCCTAGGGTTAGAAATTGCCTTTAATTTGACAGTTAAAGACTCATAACTCTGTAGTGTAATGACAAATCATGAAATTTTCAAAATTGAAAAGGGGCTTACTTTCACCAATCCAAACAAATCAAGTAAATCAATCAGAGCATACTCAAGTTAGTGAAAAATTGTCTTAAATCTTATGGCAAAAGATCCATAGATCTGAAATGATTGTACATGGAAAAAATTCCAAATGGAAAGTGTGATTTCTCCTACCAAGTCAAACTTTATTGAAATTGGATCAAAGCATTCTTTGAATTTTGTATGTCATGTGGACAAAAACACAGATGGACCATGGTATACCATAATACCATGTGATATGAAATACTTTTCATGTATTTATAAGAAACCATCAATATTTTTCTTCATGCTGTAAAAAAATGAGTAACCCTTGGTCCCTTTAAATTATTATGTGTAAAATTTCTCCTGTTTCCTATTTTTTGGCACCTGGCATATTAAAACAAACTTTTTCTGAGACCATTTAACAGTACATGATTTTCTAGAACTTACCATTTCATGGACTAACCACTGTGTGGGTGGATCTGGACTTATAAATGTAGAATAAGCTCTCATGGTCTGGCCAAGACAACACAAAGCCTGAAAAAAAAGAAACACTTATAAACATCCAAATATGATTTTTTTGGTCTGGCAAAAAACTCACAATTCCTGCATAAAGAATTAAATGAGTTATTACATATGTAGAATACCTGTAAGCCATCATGGCTGATCCAGGCAATACAAAATCCCTGAAAAGCACAAAAAAGTTTACGAGATCTCACCGGAATATCAAAGATGATCGGAGTCAAGAGTCATTATATTAGCCAGTCATCAACTAAATTTGGACTTTAATGACATTGATAAATATTCAAAACTCATTTATTCAGAATTATAAAGATAGGTCATTTTTTTTTCAGTCACTAGCATATTAACCAGATACCATTTAAATACAAATGTATCTGTCAGGTAATAAAACTGTGATTTTTACAGTATCCTAAGCCTGAAAAAATATAAACATGTACATGTATATTTACCTCTTATGATTTAGATAGTTAAAGGGGGAGGTTTGAGCACACAAAATCTGGTTTAACCCCACCACATTTTCTGCCGTTAACAATTTAGGAAAACACGGCCATGAATTGATCATTGTTGTCTGTTGTTTTCCGGAGGAGATGGTTGTTGGTGGTTGATGTTTGTTTGTTGTACTGTCCAATATTTTTAGTGATTCCTATTATCCTTTTTAAGTATTACTCTTCTCATCCTTCTTACTTCACTATGGTTTGCTCGAGAATTTATTAGACATGTCACATTTCACAAGCTATTCACTTATGTTTAAATCACCAGGCAAGTGATCAGGTACATAAAGACTTAATTGTTTGCCACATTATAATATAAGATAATTAATTATAAATCATCAAAAATACTCTGAAAATTACCATTTTACTTTAGTTCTTCGATTAAATGGTTTTAGCCCACACATATATATACCTCTATACTTTTAACATCACCACACTTTTAGCCAATTAGCACTTATGCAACCTGGCCAAGATATAAGTCCAGGCCTTTCAATAAATGTAGTTTTACCCATCAATATTATGATGAGGAGTTACCTACCCTTGCTCTTATTCTAGGTACAGACATTCCTAAATTATGAGCATCTTCAAACTTCAGAATAGCATCTTCTCCCAAAACCCTGCAATAAACAACAGATCACTTTATAAATAGATCATGTTATTTTTAAATTAAATTTGTGTAGTACAGCTTGAATTGATTTTTTTTTTTTTAATAAATAGTATTTGTATATATTTGTTCATTGTTCATGCATTGACTTATTTACTGACTCTGACAGAGTACACAGTATGGCAGTACTTTGATTTTCTATTCACAAGTATTTACATCCTGGGTTTTCTAATTCTTTATTCCGATTGGTTACTCTGTGAACTCCTTTGATATTGAGGCACTCTTTTCAAATTCTTCACGGAGATATAGAACACTGACACTTTATTGTGATATTCATATATATTTATTATTCTTATTCTGGAAACCATTCTTTATATTCAGGTCAGTTGATAAACAATAACTTTTTTAACTCGTTGTCATAATCAACCTGTATAATCTAATCAACCATAAAATTTTAATATGAATTAGTAAAAAAAAAAAATGGAAATTTGTCCAAAACTAACCTACTTTTTGAAAATAAAAAAATACAGAAAAACAGTTGTTTTTATATATTTTATCTACATCTTGTACCTTATCAAAAATATATTATTTTTGACTGGACGTTAAGCACGTAACATGATTGATTGTTGGTTGCTTATTGTCAAATGGCAAATATTTCATGCATGTTCAGGACGAAAAGCAAGTAACAATCGATCTTCATAATAAAATATATCTATAAATAAACTAAATAATGCTTCAATAAAAAATTGTAGCAGTAAATGAAGAATTATCTACAATACATCAAATACATTGTTTTAATCTTACTTGGTCATATCAACCCATTCTTTTTCCATGTGAGTATAATGTGGGGTGGTTCTAATGAAATCTTCTACCATCTGAAAATAAAGATTAATATCATTTATTAAATCAGATTCAATTGCATGAATGTTTGTTAAAATATCTTTTTACCTAAGATACTAACATTTTTCACAAATTGTCTTTTTTTTTAAATTATTTAAGGAATGACTGATATATTTTGTATTCTAAATAATAATTCTAAATTCCATTTTTAAGGAGTGAATCATGAAAAAACATTGATAACGTCACGGTCATGTGACAAAATTATGTCTGAGCTGATAGACAAAAAACTTTCAGCCAATCAGAAGACGTGTTACATCCAAAATTAAATTGTCATTATATAATTGGAATTGTTCAGAAGATACAATATTAAAATAGATTCTACTGTATTTTTTTCTATTTTGATATCTAAAAATAAAAACAGTTTTAGTGATCATGATTTTAATTTCTAAAATAGTTAAATGAGAGCTATCTTTTTAATCTCATTTCAAAATTCCATCAATTAGTTTTCTATATGGTCACATAATTTGTGTTTTCCCTGTATAATCCTAATGAAATATGAGGAATGTGTACGAACAAGCTTGATGGCACATACTTTTTACTGTGAGTTGGAAATACCAAGTTAGAGCATTCTTAATCAAAATACTATGTAAGTATTCTACTTTGTGGGGTACTAATTTTGGGGAATTATGTGGTTCCCTTCAATAAGAAAATCATTTCCTGTGATTTCAAATGGGGCAATGATGAAATCCATTACCATCATTACTGATCCTTTCCTCATGTCCTGTAGTTGTATGTTTCTCATTTCTTTAGAATGAACCTGGAACATTTCTAACATCAGCTCACCACAACAAATTTTAATGTCTGCTAACTCTCTCTGTATAGGTAAACTCAAATTTCTAACCTACAATTATATATTCTTTTTTTTTACTTTTTAGACCAGTTCAATGTGACAATTCCTTGTGGCTAAACTTAAATTTCAAACCTATAATTAAATTGCAATATGAACATTATTTCAAAATTGTTGAATATTTGAATTGTCATTGCTTTAGTTTGAACTTTGCATGGCATATATATGATTCAAAAGCTCACATCGCACTTCTTTGACAAAATAATTAAAATCATGCCTGAATTGAATGAATTCATATCATTCCATATAAAATAAGAAGATGTGGTATGATTGCCAATGAGACAACTCTCCACCAGAGACAAAATGATGTAGAAGTTAACAACTATAGGTCACCTTACAGTTTTTATTAAGAGCCTACAATTGTTCATTTCATGCAAAGCTTAATTTCCGAAAAGTTTTGCAAGAAAAATGTTTCAATTCTCACTATATTCAGAGACTAACACACATGAAAAATTCTAATCCTGTAACAAACCTACCTCTTGTAATGAGAGGAGTGTGAGAACATCTTGATAAGCCTCCTCAGCTATGCAGACTGCCTCTTTTAGCACCATCACTCCCTGGTAATAAATCAAACAGAAATTCAGAAATTATTTTATGGTCCAAGGTTCAATATGTTTGTATGGAAATTTAAAGAAAAGGTGAGAACTTATGAATATAAAATTGCTATGTGTCATGTAAGTGTAATTATGATGCAATTATCTTAATTAAAAGATGCAGTAAAACAAAATTTGTCCTAGTAAAAATAAAAAACTTTATATGGTTTTCTCACCTGTAAATAATAAGTATGACAAATTTCTTTCTCTATAGCTTTTCTTGCAAGTTTCTGCAGAACTCCAGCATGTTTCTTCATTATAGGTAACACTTCTCGTCTGAACTTCATCATGATAAGTTTTTCAGAGGCAGACTCAAATTTCTGTAACATGTAATCATTGCAAATAGAGAAAACTATGTCCCTAAGTTCAATAAGCTAACTTATAAAAATATAGCAAAGCCAAAACATGCTCTCAAAAAGACAAACTGACAAAAAGCATAAAGGATTAATGGCTAAGAGAATCTAGCACATGGGGAATAAATATTAAAATCTGGTACCATCAGTTTTACATTGGTAGGGAAATTACTAGTAATATCTAAATATGGTACCATCGATTTTATGGAAATTAAAGACAAAACTCTAAATGGGTAATTGCACCTACAGTGAGAATCAAACACGAACTGAATATTATAGTAGGTAGTAATGTTGCAAAGTTATTAAAGTACATTTCCAAAGCATACTAAAGTTATCTTTCTGAATCCATTATCACTCATAAATTCAAGGGCCATAACTCTGGAAAAGTAATAGCAGCAACATTGAAAATCGAATAGGTCTAATAAGTCTGAAGTATTATAATTGAGGGACTACCTACCTCACATGCTGTTAATACAGCCTTCATGACCTTTGGATCATTTAGATCTCTTTCTTCATCTTCAAATATAATGTCAGTCTGAATCTCCGCTAGTCTATAAATAAAACAATTTTACAACTACAATAAAATATTATATGATAGAATAATACTATTGAAACAATTATCATTCTAAAATTTCTTATACCGGTTCTACAACTCTGAAATATACAATCCCAGACTACTTTTAAACATAGAAAATTTTGAAAATCAAACAAACATTAAAAGGAACTTCTATCTACATCTGATAAATTTAGGTTCTTTTTTTTTACATCCCAGTCTTGACCATAGCTATCTTATATCTATTTATGTGAATTAAATTAATTTTCTTGAAATAATTAATATTTTCAGAAGTCTTACTTGGCCTCCATCATAGCAACTATAAATGCCGTAACACTATTTCTGTTTGGTCTCTCATCACATATTCTCATGAACTCATTCAAACCATGAATCAAAACTCCACGAGCCTAAAACAATATTAAAAATGAAAAACTCAATTTTATCAGAAATTAATCAGTGTATAAAAAGGATTATATATAGTATGATTTATTTGATCATGTCATGTATTGGAGAAAAATTAGTTACAGTCCATATCAGTCTTTTTGATAAAAAGCCTATATTGTTTATCTGAGATCTTTTTACTACAGGTGTATTTAAGGACCTTGACTGCCCATGAGGGTATCCAATATTCGGGGACGAGTTCTTTTCACAATATTGACTCAAATTTATATGTAATATAAAGTATGTAGGCTCAGTTCGACAGGAATTATCTGATAATGATCCAAACATCAACTCTCAACCAGGTAACAAATCTTTCATTGTGTATTTGTACAGGAAAATACTAATATTCATGTTTTGTCCATTTTTCTTTTGATAGAAACTGAAGTCATATCAGTTATTGGAACTGGTTGCATAATTATTTTTTTTCGATCATGTGATGATCAAGTTTCTGTTTTATAGCAATGGTGGCCATATTGGTTAGGCAATGGGATTACATATTCTAAAAGTGCATCATAAGATTAGTTCACCATCATTTGGTTCAAACAGATTTTATAATTGCAGCAAATTAATCTCAGTATTTTTTTTAGTATTCTATTTATAAAGTAAACTTACAATTCTTTTACAATTTCTGCTTTCATAATCATGTAGAGTAGCATCAACCATCAGCATAGTTGTCTCATACCAAAACATTTCATCTCCATGGTGGATTGCCTAAAGAAATATAAACAGTCAGTGTTCTATATATGTATTTATTCCCACTGCACATCATAAAGTAACATTGAAAACTTTTGCAACTTGTGCTCCCGTATCTAAAAATCTATTATATTATTGATTATATTCATGTTTAGTTTTGCTGGCTAAAAATATATTAACATAAGCTCATTATGAACCATATATCATACAAAAAAAGATACAGTAAGACATTGAAACAATGTTGTTCATGGCTATTCCATTAAAACATACATGGTACCCAGGGGAGGCATTTTGAAAATGGGGTAATAATGTATAGAAGCAATTATGTGTTTATTATTTGCGTTCAGTTCCAATACTTTGTGTGCTTAATTAGATCAACAAATTACTGCACAAATAAAGGGAACCTGCTATAACACTTGTTTACTAACCTGAGCTTGCTGACAAAAGTTAAATGCCTGTCCATGCTGAGATTCTGCCAATGAAAGTTTCCCAAGGAAATATAAGATTTTAGCTTGTAGAATCTTGTCTTCAAAGGCCTGTCGATAGAAAAATTTTAAACAAAAATTAGAATGATATTTATGCTAGTATATCTTACCTGACAATTTACTCAATAGAACATTGGGTAAATTTAGCAAGGAATATTTCTTATTTTTTAATTTGTTTATTGAAAAATACTTCAAAAATCATTTTTTTACATTATACAAGTCTATTGTGTTGCAATTCAAAATTCCTCCTTTTAATGATCTGTGTTCTGAAAGCCAGGTAACAAACCAATTAAGTCCATTCCATCACCTATAGTATATGCTTATACTGATAATGAAACCCAGCTATGGTAGAATGAATGCTTCTTCTCTGTCATTTGGTCTCTGGTGGAGAGTTGTCTCATTAGCAATCCTACCACATCTACTTATTTTTATATTACTTATTTCCCCATTCTTTGTTTAATAAAGTCTCAAGTATACACCTAGATACCCTTGTCTAATTTAGCTGTTTCTGGTAAACTATGACTGCTTTAAGAGATGATAAATTAATGTTGAAGAAAAAGAATTATTAAGAAATTGTAATGTTTCATCACAGAATTTCATTTTTTCAAACAAAAAGAATCACTTTTGGAAAGAAACAGCACCTACATATATATGCTTTTGAAAGGAAAATACTTTGAAAGTTTTAGACTCTAAAACAGACTAGTGTATGATATTTGTTCTCAGTATTTCACAAACTAATACAAAACTCACCAAAGCAGCATTGAAAGCTTCATTCAGATACTCTCGCGCTGCTTGGTAATTACACTGAAAAAGAAAATATTTTCATTGGTAGGAAATATTATTTTAGTGCCAAATATTTAATAAAAACTTAAATAAAAAATAAACAGTTGTTGTCTAGGAATATACTATATATTTACATTCCTTGTATAAGTTCATATTTATCAGTGAGGGAAATTCTATCATGTATCAACTGGTGTACATTAAACACAATATAATTTTTCATTATTTCTTCTGAAAAATCATTCATTTAAACTAGTTGACCAAAATTCTGTCTTTACTCATTAAAAGATCTCCCCATTCGTACAAATCTCTTATGACCAATATCCCTTGGAAAACAGCTATTTATGCACAAATAAAATTTATTCAACTCTGTTTATGATAGATTTTTCCATTACTTTATAATCACCTGTCTGATAAGTAGTTCTGCAGTGTCTGTCCATACCTCTCTGTAAGTAATGATACTCAATACCTTTCCAAGATGTGATTCAATCACTTGGTCTTCAACCTGAAATATCAAATTATTAATGCATAAACATACTACATCGTATAAAAATCACCTGCTATATAAATCCAATGGTTAATTCATGTCAGGATTTGCTTAGGATCTTGCAGATATATCAATTAAGTACATGATTGTTAATGTTAATTTACAGATTTCTAAACATGGACCTCCCAAGTCATTCTTAGAGTCATGAAAATGACTCTGAAAACTTCCTGAATCCATACATCTTATAGGCAATCCTTAAAACTGAACATGACTGTTTTATCAAGTTTTTAACAGTATATTGTCCACTTACTAGGTATCAAATGTTTTTAGAACATGCACTATAGATTAACAAAGTGTAATAAACTGGCACTGAACAATTTTACCTTACTAACGGCAGCACTTGATGGAGCAGTTCTAGGCTGAGGTGTCTTCTTCTGATTCTGTGCCTCTTCTTTCAATCTAGCTAATGATTCTTTCACTCTCATTTCCTCCCTTGCTACCTGTATCTGTTTCTCTTTCCATAAAGCTATTTCATCTCTCGATCTATAAATAAACAGTGCTATCTTTAGTTAGATGATCTTAGATTGTAAGCATACCAATAGTTACGGAAATTGTAATACTTTACCAATTAAACAGCTTTTCCTGTAAGTACTGCATATTTTTTGACATTTTTTCAACTTGTATTAAGGTATCATATAGAGCATAATAATCATTTGTGGAAATAATTTCAAAGAGATTGTTTTTGCACATACTTCTCTCTACAAGTCATTAAGAGAATGAACATCTTAATTATAAGTATAACATCAACTTTTCTTTGAAATTATAACCCAATATTTGGTCATACTAATTTGTTTTTACTTACAGAGCTTGATCATCTTCATTCAGTAATACAGGTCCTGCTAACTTTTCATGGAAACTATAACCATTCTTTAAATTCAGTTCTAAACAGATCTCACTAGCCCTGAAAAAAGTTAAATGTCAAATTAGTTTACTGAAAAATGTTTCACTTTACTTATTTACTTCAAAATAATGTGTGAAAAGTACAAGATAATTGTGGAACTATTTACCCTAATTTAATAATAATAAAAAAACTCTTCCATGAGCACATGTAAAAATTTGCATATAATTCAGGCAAAAGAATTTTCATATAAAATGTGAAAAATACACATTTTCCCACAAAACTGTGGTAAAAAATGTGAAACATCAATGGCAGCATATGTCAAGATTTCATGAGATTTAATGATAGAAAACTTCAGTTATTATTTATCTATGTGGAAAAAATAAATGTTTTTACATTATCAACATCCCTAATTCTAAAAAACCTTGATCTAAAGATGATGTAAAAGATCAAATGAAGTTCAGTCATAGTAAACTTGAGTTGTCACAGGAAATGTGAAAATGTGAACAGTCAGACAGCCATATTTTTGTTATATTCAAAGTTATTGTGATTAAGAATTTAAAATTCTTTATAAAATTTAAGAAAATGATTCCACAATTTCAATATCACATGCAAAGCATAAATGAAAAGGAATGATCGAAAACTGTGTTGGAAATTTGTTTGTAAATGAGTTTTTAATTGCTGGTGATATTATCCATACCTTGAGTGAACCAACACATAGAGTGGATTATTCTTTAACAGATTTCTGGATAGAATATCACATGTGACTAAGATTGGGAAAGTCAGGTGGTTGTAGCCTATACCTCTTAGTCTCACTAACAACTGATCAAGGTAGTACATTGTCAACATCTGTAAAGTATAAAATATGTAGTCTGAAAAATGTACAGGGTCAAAACTTGTATTATTGTATCTTACCAATATTAGGCCGACTAAAATTAATTAGTAGATTTTCATCCAGATTTTTGAAAAAAATGGGGCGGGTGGGAGGATTTTATTTTTTTATTTTTATTTCCTCCGAAACCCTTTTGTGACGTGTTCTTCATATGCAAGGGAAATCATAAGCTTATATCATGTATATATAATGTTCTACATAATTTTTCAGATTCTTAATTACATATTTTTGATTGGCAACCACTGCTCTACATGTAATTGTCACTTTAGAAACCTATTTTTAGTAAATAGCAAAAACGTGGAGAAATGCTCTCTTTTAGACTACCTACATCAAATTTATTTTGATTTCTAAGCTATGGTTTGTAGTGCCCATAAAATGAAGCATATGCATTGGTATGCAACACAAGTATTATGAGTACAGAGTGAAATGAAAACTCAATACTAGGGTTGATGCTTTTAAGATTATTATGCAAGGTGCAAATTTAATTACAATTGAAAACATGGACTTAACCAAAAAGAAGAAGTTGTTAAATGACTCTATTGAAGGACTGGGATAAAATAAAGCATATGCATTGGTATGCAACACAAGTATTATGAGTACAGAGTGAAATGAAAACTCAAACTGTGTTGAAAATACTAGGGTTTATGCTTTTAAGATTATTATGCAAGGTGCAAATATAATTACAATTGAAAACATGGACTTGACCATAAAGAAGTTGTTAAATGACTCTATTGAGGGACTGGGGACAGAAGGTGTTTGCTGTTTGTCAACAAAAAAACGACAGCCTTGTGGTACATCTAAGGACTTGCTATAATTCATTTTGTTCGTTGGCCGACTTTTTTAATTGACAATACGGTCATAAATCGGACAAGTTCCTGCTTGTGTCAATTTATTTATTCCGTCATGTTTTTGTACCAATGTGTTCCTTGATTCTTGCGCTTCGGATATCATTCACAGTCCAATTTCCTAACACGAAGTCATTGTATTAATAAAAAAATCCACGGTTTTCTAATCACTGAATTTTGTGACATATCGCGATTTGCGTTCTTAGACACTGCCTATTACTCGTAACCCGAATATTTCATGCCCTTCTCGTAATCAATCTCTATTCTCGGAAGATAATGTTGTCATCATAGAGCAGCAGAATAAGTCGACTTTATCATTTTGGTTAAATTACTCGAAGAAATACGAAAAACGAAATTTTAAACAGGAAGTTATGAATGAAACGAAATTATTGACGGTTACCGGTAACAGAAATGAACAAAATCCGGAAATCGTAACTTTTTGAAAAATAAAAAAATTCGGGGCGGGACGATTTCAGAGGGGCGGGCGGGGATGAAAATCTATCAATTAATTTTAATTGGCCTTAGAGATCATCTCCTTTTCTTTGAAAGATTCCATAATTACTAGAAACATTGAAACATAAAGGTATGTTCTATATCATAAAACTGTAAGTTAGCTGATAACAACCATCACATTTTTCTTGGTCTTCCATTGAGATATTGAAAAATAGAAACTTATATAATCTTAAAAAAAGTTGTCAGCATATTTTTAGCCATCATAGTAAAATATTAAAAAAAATTGTATTTTACTTACAGGTTTGACAATAGTAGTATTATTAATTCCTGAGGTCTTCATCATATCATGATTAAATGCTTCCATTACCTACAAAAATAATCATAACAGATTTAATAACTGATCTTGAAAGAATTTTTTAGGATTTTATTGTGTCAAACTTTATATATGATTTTCACTGCAGTCAACTTGTTTTGTTTTATCTACATGTCATCTTTCTCTTGGGTAAAGTTTCCATATAAATATTCTGTGGTAGCCTTCATGGCTGTTTTGTTCAAATGTTTAATTTTAGCAAAAATTAGGAAAAATTGTAAAACAACTTGATCAGTTTTGTTGATATTCATTTATATACTCCTGCAAATTTGTGTAAAAGCAGCACATACATAACTGTTGTCAACATGTAGAAGGAAATAAAGCTTGTGTAAATGCTAAATATCATCTAGATCTTGAACTTGAAATAAGAGTCTCATCAAAATTGGAAACTTTATGAGGACAATTAAGATGAATAACAGCAATAAAAACACTATTCTAATGCAACTACTGATTGGATGACTTCTGCCTGTATTGACAGTCAGAGTCATTGATACTAGCGTAGCACAATTGCAGTGACTGTTTCTAGGATATTTCAAATTTAAATTTTGAACAGTTCACTTGTATTGCATTAGAATTAAGATAACAGTTCTGTATTTGAAGAGCTGCCCATATCAATTGGGGGTTGTCCGACGAAAATATCTGTTCTTCTGGCTGCACTCTGCATGGCCAATAAAACTACATTTTTCAACTGTTAAATCCCAGATGACCAGCTTGTGAATATACAGCAAATTGGACAATTTTTCCATTTAAAATGGAATATAACTTGAGAACAGGAAAAGAGATGCCACCCAAATTTGATCTTGATTTGTGTTTGTTGGTAATATGTTAAAGTTTATATAACATTTGGTTGAGGCATAAAAAAGACTATCATGTGTTTTTATGTGAAAATAAAAAACTTCATTGTCAAGATTAAAGTGATAAATTAAGTTTCCAAATAACAAATCCCCCCTTAATCAACAAACAATGATGACCATTATAACATAGGTTTTTATAAACAGCTGTAACTTACCTCTTCTGGTATATCATAGATAGACCATTCCTCCACAGTTGATGGTAAAATATCCAAAGGTCCCTTCCTCTTAGGTTTCTCCTTTGGTGGAGCTGCCTCTTTCTCTTTACCTCCCTTCTTGCCTTTAGCAGATGTAGCTTTTGGATCCTGAGCAGGAGGATTTTTGGCAATTTCTTTGATCACTGGACCTGTCTGACTAACTGTCACCTTCAGATAATATTAAACAGAGAAAAATATTATTATTGCAACAAGAATGCAAGAATGTCTTGCCTGTTTTACCGACCATAAATTTTATGTTGAAAGTCTTAAAGATAAAGGTTTAACTACAAGTATCATATAAACTTAACATTTTAAAGATCCATCACAATGAGTTCAAGGTCAGATAAATCCTGCCAGACAGACATCAGACATGTACACCTTACAATTATTCCATTCACAAAATATAGTTGAATAAATTAATTGAAAAAACGAACCAAAACACAAAATCTTATCATTGACTAATGAACCATGAAAATGAGTTCAAGGTCAGTTGATACCTGCCAGACAGACATGTACACCAAACATATTTGACCTATTGCTTATAGTACTTGAAAATCATACCAAAACACAACAAACAGCTGCGCCATAATTTATAAAAATCGAAAGGGAGCTCACATCAATAGATATAAACAATTCTCTAAAGTTTCATGCAAATCGGTTAAAGCGTTTTTGAGTTATTGGCTGACATGATGACGACAGACGGACTACAATATACCATAAAAACCTCCCGTAAACGGGCGTATAAAATCCTAACATTGATCAATTAACCATGAAAATGAGGTCAAGGTTAAATGAAACCTGCCAGATTGACATGTACCCTTTACAATCATTTCATACACCACATATAGTTGACCTACTGCTTATAGTATCGGATAAAACGGACTAATCATGTAACTTTAACCTTGATCACTGATAAATATAATGAGGTCAAGGTCAGGTGAACTCTGTTTGTTGGACATGTAGATGTTGCAAGGAACCCATATACCAAATATAGTTATCCTATTGCTCATAACAAGTGAGAAATTCACATGAGAAAAAAATATTGCTGAACCATGAAAATGAGGTCAATGACAATGAACATATGACAGACGGAAACTTCATAACATAAGGTATCTGCATACAAGGTATAAAGCATCCTGGTCTTCTACCTTCTGAAATATAAAATTTTATACAAATAGTTGACATTGTCACCGCCAGATAGTAATCAATATGTCTCGCATACTGCAACTTTTGTTGCAGGCAAGACAAAAAACGCTCATCTCACCAAGACTAAATTCAAACCTTGAATATGAAATTTGAAGTAGAAGTGATCTATGAAATACAGAAAACAAAGAACAAGTGTCCTGATTAATGCTGCTCTACCTTGGTTTGATCAGACCTGTAACAACCTTAGTATCTATGTCTAAGTGGTCATAATTCATTTACCCTAGCACATGGAGAAGCATGTCCAGCTAACTCGACCAGTAAGATGTGTGTTCTAGTCAATCTTACCTGTAACAATCTAAGTATGTATGTCTGAGCCATTAGAAGGTAATCTTTATAACATGGAGAGTCATGTCCAGCTAACTCGGCCAGTAAGATGTGTGTCCTTATCAAACTATCTATCTGTCTGACATCTTCAAGGTCACTGACTGTCAAAGATGTGTTAGCTGGTAAAACACCTGAAACATACACATTCACTTTGAGATGCATATGAATAAAAGGAGAAGTTTCATCAGTGAGATGGCATTTCAACAAGGCAAATACATTGGCAATTTTGAAGTGAATTTAAAGAACCAAATACTTCATAATCAACATTTATAGATATCCAAAATTTAGCTTTATTCTTATAGCTAAATACCCAAAATTTTGCTTTTAACTTGTAATACTTACCAATGATAGCCTGTTTGGTGACTGGGACAATACCCTCAGGATTAAGTTCACTATCACTATCACTAGTTATACTCCTCGTATCTGATCCGGTTCCATCACCTACTTTCTTAACCTCCTCTTGGGTAGGAACTGGGGTGGCAGCACCACGACTCTTAGCTGAACTCCTTCCTTTAGGTTTCCCTTTATCACCTTTCTTCCCTGAAAGATTGAAGTACATTTCTCAGTACTTTGAAAGTTTTTATATTTCTACTTATATATCTGACAGAATATATACAGAATAATTATATACAAGAGTCTCAGTCATCATACTGAACAACCTTTCAATTTCTCTTGTTAAACTTATTAGTAAATTCAGTAAGATTTTCTATAGCTAAAGTTACACTGAATATTATGAACAGAGTTGATATCTTATAAGATGTATAAAATGTATCTTAAATTTTGTATATAAGAATAATCAAATCATCTACCATCCTCAGCAATCATGTTGGGAAGCTATATAGGGATTGAAAATGTTCTCATTAAAAGGATATCATTTTATTTTTTTTTATAATTCATAAAATCACATGATAATTATTAAAAAAAAAATGAGCAATATGACAAGATCTTTTTGGTTGCCTATCAACAACCGATTGTTCTTTTTACTCTATGAATACATGAAATATTAGGCTGCAATGAAAAAATAGCTGGCATGCAGTTATTCAGATATATCACAGGAAAATCAATAATAAATCTAGATGAACATGTAATGCTGCGAAGTACAAACAACAACACAGTCCTGCAGCGCTGTATGATGAATGGTTAAAAAATCTGAAATAATATATCAATGATTCAAACTAATCAGACATTTTGACTGTTGATAGTTGTTTTTAGCTTGTTTATGATATTAAGCTTCACCAGACTGAAACACTATATATTGCATTATTATGATTAAATGTCTTACTTTGTCTTTTATCTTTACTGATATTGCTTGACCAAAATAACAAACTGAGATATGATAGCGTAACATTAAGAAATTTTGTAATGAGTTACATGTGCTACTCATTTTCAACTGGAACTTAACGAATATTTTTTTTTAGACAATCCAGCATTTTGACTGAAGACGATGATTTTTGTTTGGCAAAAACAATTCTGCACTCAAGCAACATTTAAAGCAACAGTAATTACCAAATACTACACTCTTTTCTGAAAGATAATATTGAAATCTGTCTTTAGTAAAAATAGAGAATATCAGATTATCATAGTTAAAATACATATTTTATTTGATGTTGGTATATATTTCTTGAAAAAAATAATGAAGACATCATTCAGCGTAAATGTTTAAGGTTTTAATATTTCATTATTCAAAATGTGTCATAATATACAAGCACCCAAAGATTGTTCCGAGTAGGGATTTGTGTTAGTGTTTATAAAATATTTTTGGACGTGCGATAAAATATTATATTTTTTGAAGTTATGGCAAGTGCATGTTTTGTTTTAAAAAACTCAAAATATCATTTGCTTAAAAAAATAAAATATAAGTGCACAAAACCATTAGTGACTAAGGATAAAGAGGGTTTGCAGATATAAAGTGTGAGGTCAGAGGAGTAACCCAATGGACAAAACAATACCCAACTCCCTGCTTTTCTATGTCTAACCTTATCAAATATTGAAAAGGTATCCAAAAATAAAACATTAAACTTTGACCTTTGACTTTCACAGGTGCAAGATCAAAATTTTAAGTGGAGAGGTATACATATGTGAGGATATTTCGAGAGGAGGGGTTTAAGTCCATATAATGAATATAAATACTGTATACAACACAATATTCACCTTTCATTTTACCCATTCCTAAATACATGAAAGAAAACAACAGTGAATAAATATGTTTTTCAGATATATATCTTCTTACAAGTTATTTTCATATCTGTAAATTTCTATTTAGAAATATTACACAAATACTTGAACTGTCTCTAATGCATTGTGCTGCAAGATTTCACTTTAATAAAATTTCAAATCAAATTAATGATGTAAAAGCTTCAAAATGTAGCATAACTGCAAACTGCAAAGTTTTCTTCTGCAAAAGAGCACATTTTTATTGAAACTCCTAAAAGAAACTCATATCAAAACAGCTTGTCAGATAATCTTGCTTCAAAATAAGAGCGAAGAAAATCACAGAAGAAAGTACAAAACACACACTGTATAAGCAATCTTGTCTTGATATAAAAAAATATTAGAGATTTTTAAAATTAAGATTTTATATAACCTTCATCTTCATTTATTTATTACTGTTTTATATTATATCTTGCAACTAATTTTGCAGGGTATAATAAAAGAAAAGCAAGCACATGTATTTCTTAAACTAATAACAAAAATATATAATTCACTATTTCAAAATGTACCGGTACTGTAATGGAGAATATGTCCATGGGACACAAATGATGTCCCCGCTTCCATATAACGTTATAAAGGGACATAACTCAAGAAGGGTAAAAGTGACGCAACCCAAATTCGAACTTGATCTGTGTTGTGTATTAATAAGCATTGTGTATAAGTTTCATAACATTTGGTTGAGGCAAACTAAAGTTAGAGAACAGAAACCAATTTTGGGACGTACGGACAGACGGGTTGACATACAGACGGACAAGGGTAACATTAAATGCCCCTTCCGCTGCAGCCACACCATATCCTATTTTAACCTCTCCTAATGTTTTAGTTCAGCTTACATATAGTACATGATTTAGTACAGTGAAATGGTTCAGGGATGTATCCCTTATTCCAAAAATACTTTCTTGTGAGTTATTAATGATCTTACATATTACAATACTAAATTTAATGCTTACTTCAAAAATAGGTCAAACTGATCTACTGTAACTGAATGCAGACTAATTAACTAATATATTCAGAAGGCAATATAGAACTTAAGATTTCAATATTGATGTAAATTTAAACCAATGTAAGTTCAGCATGGAAAGTAGCTCAGTAGCTATCCTATTATGGTAAGGATAGTAATCTATTAAACTGCAGCTATCTATAAGACTACTGTATATGATATTTTTTTAAATAGTGAAACATGTTGGGAAAAACTAAAATTTTTGTCTAGAATAATATGTATACATGCAATACAAATTTACTGGTTTTTTTCTCAAAAGTGATGTTTCCACTTAGAAGTTTCTATATTGATCAATATTGTGGACATAATAGTCTTTCAAGCATCAGATATTATTTGTGCTAAAAGGTAGTGTTACCTTCAAAATAAATCAAAATGGCAACAGAGATATGTGTCTTGCCAAATAGCAGAAAAAATATGTCTTTCCAAATAGCAGAAAAAAAACCCAAAAAAACAATCTGATGGATTGTATCCTAAATTCTGAGCACTATATGTACATGAGGTTAATATCATTTGGCATTTACTCTTAAAACTGGTTGTTAATCAAAGGCCTAATTTTCTTAACTAATTGTAATATGCAAAAAGAAAAAAATTCAAAAGTAAAACATCTGTAGCTAACCAATTATTTGAAAAAAAGCATAAAATATCCTTGAAATTGAGATACTATAAAACTAACAAAGCCACATACATAATACCATGGACTTATACAAATTATTTCTTATAAAACTTCATAGTTGTAAACTGCATATGTAAGCATTGTATATATTAAGACTGAGAGTGGTTCTTTTAAACTGACCTAGTCACAAACAGTACTTGTAAACCATGCAAGCAAAAAAAAATTCTTACAGTCAATTAACCATGACTGAAAGGGCCGGGATAATCTCCATGCTAATAAAAATTAAAAATGCAGTTGACTTGAATGGCGCCAACTGATCTAATTATAAACTTAAACAATTGTTGATGCTAACGTAGACACATTTATCAACAGTAGAAAAGCAGTGCCTTTTTCTTGCCAACCCTAACTTTCATCAAAAGTATGACAAAAACAATTGGTAAAATAATGTGCTTTATGATAAAGAAGTAAAAGGATCTAGGGAAAAAGTGCAACTACAGCATGTGTGTTTGTGTGTATACCTTTTCTCCTGTCTGCACCAGCTGATTTTCCTGTGAGGTAAATATTACATAAATAAATGTATAAACTACATATAGTCAAAGTTTTAAACATAACAAATGTTAATACAAGTAGTATTAAAGTTTTGAAAAAGGAAAAAATGTCAGGGTTGCATGTATCAACTAACGTTTTAACTGAATACAAATCAATGGAGTTTACAATATATATTTTCAATTGCATCACTGTATTTACCAGAAAACTGCTATGGTATTTTCACTATTTGCTTTTAAAAGATTGTAAGATCTCTGTTTGTTCTGTTTTAAATGTTTTGCTCCTCAAACTCAACCTTCAAAATGATTTATAATTATTTACAATAATGCCCAGTGATGTTTAAATATTTGTGTCAATTTTTATCTTTATCTATGCCCTCTTAAAACGGAAAACAGAATTCAGTAATAAAATTTGAGTATTATCTTTCAATGCTCTTCTTAAATGCAACCCTGAAAAATTTACATTTTCAGTTTCGTAATGGAAACTTAGGGTACTAGCACTATAAAAACATGCTAATTTGTAATCTTCTTTAAAAAACCATGCACCAACAAAAAGTGGTTATCAAATATTAGCATGCAAATAATTCATTTCAAAAAGATGGAAACATGCAAAATTTGAGATTGTTTACATTCTTCAAAATTAAGACTTTAGTATCACTATGTAATTGAAAACAAAAAATAATTGGCTGCAGCCCTTTTGGGTAAATTGCAATTTTTGAGATATATCATTTGATTCAATTATTAATTTTCAAAGGTATCAATTGCGTCAGAATACAGAAAAAAAAGGAAGAAAAAAATCAGATTTCCTAAACTGATTATACTATCAATGACTATTGCTGACAATTAGTTTCAAGATTCAAACACAGATTACCAAAATTATGAAGGTTGTAGAAAGCAAATTCAACTTTTTAACCTCAGAAAATGGGCTCCCCTACTTTTTTTAACACCAAGAACTATAATTCAAACTAATGCTTATCACCTATAAAAACCAACATAAATACATATAAGATCATTCTCTAGCATGAATATTCATATAGAGTTATCTACCTTGTTCTTTCTTTAGATCTGTTTCCGTTTTCATATTAAGAATAATATCAACAGCCCATTCTATTTGATCAATGGCATCCTGTAGTGGGAATTCATTGCTGTACAACCACTGTCCAAACTCGATCAATAAGTCAACCTTCAACCATTCGTTACTGGGGCTCTGTTAAAAATCAAATATATACAGGGTGTCATCACATTGCACTCAGAACTCATTTGTGTAAAGAATGCAAAAGACGTAGAAGTTCATCTCTACTGTAAATAGACTTTTCATCAATTAGAAATGAATATTATTAGTTCAGAAAAAAATCTTTATTGAGGAGGGATGGGGGATGATTAAACTCACTTATAACTTATAAATTTATTGCACAAAAGAAATAACCTTACTGCTAACAGCTTACTGCTAACAGCAAGGTACCCTGATAATGTTAAAAGCTTTACAGCATTATGAAATTAAAACATCTTGTTGATATTAAATAAAATTTCCAATACAAACTTAATCCATTATTTGAGTTATTGAATTGAATATTTTGTTTTCCGTTCATTTGGTTACATACATCTATTGTTTGGATATTTAATTTTTATTAATGTGGAATATAAGTAAAATTAGAAATTTGTTACATATAGGAATAACATGAGTTGTGGGGTGTCAATGAGGCAGCAACCAAATGATCAAAATTTTCAGACGTCTAGATGGCAGCATACAGTCTAAAACAATTGACAGGTGTCGGAACAATATGTCATGCTATAAATCGTCCTGAGTCGATACAAGTTGTGAATAAATTTAACAAAATCTATCAAAGATCTACCATTAACATCCAATTCTCTAAATAATGAAAAAAACATTAAAATATGACACACTACAATATGTTCCCTTAATTATGTAAAGAAAGTAAAGAAACCATGCAGTGATTTCAACTGGAACTTCCCTCTTAAAGAAAGCCTTGATTGATAAGGTAAAGTGGTAGAATTTGTTTGTCTGATGATTTAATGAAAAACTCTATGTGTTATATTCTGCATTGATTTAAAACATCATTAAATGGTCAGAATTTTTAAATGCATGAAGAATTGTAGAAATGATCCTTACATTGAGAGCTTCAATAGCAGCTTGGTATGATATAAGTTGTTCTAATGTTTCTTTAGAACTCAATGCCACTCTTCTCCACATGTGTGCCACATAATCTTCACTCTCATCCTATCAAAACAAAAAGCATCAACAGTTTTGTTCTGTGAAAATAATTAGTACAAATCAACATACATTTACATATATATAAAGGTGTGCAGTAAAATTATTAAACAAACTGGTATTTTTTTTACTATTATCCATCTGACATTCTAATCAAAGTCAATTTATTGTTTGGAGAAATTTGTCATATATCCAAGAGTGATTTTGTCAAGAAAAATAATATTATTATGAAACTGATGAACTACCTTTACAAAGTTAGCAATTTTAGCAGTTCTTACCAATTTTTATTATTTTCATTGTTCATTAACTTTTTAACAAATTTCAAGAAGTAAAATTACTGAAATCAGTTCAAAAACCAACTGTACATGTATATTGCTAAATATCTAAATATCATAATATTGGTAAGAAACATATATTCAAGTTAATAACTTCTTTTGTCTGATTTTTAATTTATCAATTATAGTAAATGACTTTTATAAATTTTTCCTCATCTTTCTCCTCCATCGATTTTGTCATTTTTGTTTTTTTTTCTATATTTCAATGATTTTAGTTGCACACACTGATTCAATTTCTGCACTTTGCACACCCTATTAAGCCTTGTACAAACTCTAAGGGGAATGGAATCACATATATGGCAATTACAGACAACATAAGCTACATGATGTGTATCATTCAACTAATTTGTGTCACTGCACACATTTTATATCTATACTAAAACCATTTGATGACTATATTCTAATCAATGTCATGCAGATGTTTGGGTGATAAACAAATTACCTGGTCCTATCAGCGTGAAAATAGAAAATAACAGACTTACACCTGGGTTACAGTCAAATCTACTGAAACTGGGATACATATGTACAAGGAAATTCAGACCAATTTTGATTTGTTTCTTCATTTTGAAAGCTTTGTAATCATTCAATTTTTATTTTGAAAGTTGAAAGAACTATATGAAAATTACATTTATGTTTGTAAGTGATCTGTATGAATTTTCCTGCAATTCACATAACCTTTCAGTTCTCAAAAGTTTTGGGGCCAATAAACAAGGATTCCAATAAAAAATGATAGTAGATTATTTCAAACCATTGAAAAAATGTTAAGGTACAGCAGGTTTGACTGTAATAAGCTTTCATGTGTGTCAAATTACACAGGAATTCTCTGTTTCACTCTTGAAAAGTTTTTTATTGACAGAAATACATTTTTTTCTATGTTTAAATATACTCATTATTGATAGTGAGATATTTTTCAAAGTTTTTACTACAAGATATATTATCTGTTCAACAATGAAACAAAATTCCTTGTGCAGATTTTCTACCTTTTTTTATTATCTAAATTACAATTATCAAACCTTATTGACATGTCTCAATCCATCCTTTATAAAAATGAAACAAAATAACATGTTTTTATAAATAAGGATTTTATTTGTTGTTCATCCAATTTTCTGTAATGGCCAAATGTCATGATTGAAAAAAAAAAGTTTGTTGCTTGATTTCCAATGTCACTGTAGTTTGTAGGTTGACAAAATTATTCTTAAAACTGCATTTTTCTATGTGAAGATATGTGATTTTAAAAGTACAGCTTAAAACTTTTTTGTAGAATGGAAAATTTCTGAGTGGAGAGCAGGCTTCACAAACAACCCTATTTCTATTTTAGGTCCAAAAATACTTATAATAAATCCTTTTCACATTCAATAGCAAATTATATAATAATTTACTAAAATAAAACTTTACAATAATAAATACATGCCAAAATATAAAAATATTTCTAAACGAATATTTGAGAATAAAATGACTTAACTATGCAAGTAAATTACAGCAAAAAAATAAAATGTACCGGAAAGGCATAAATTTTATTAGATAGATGTAATAAATATTTCTAAAGCATCAGCTAATGTCAGAAATAATCATTTACACGGACTCCTATAAAATTTATGCCTAAAAACAAGAACTTTAACTGAAAAATAATATTTTGACAATTAAGTTGTCTCACTTTTGTTCCATGAAGCTAAATATGAATAAATAAAATATAACTATCACTATGTTGAAACTACTGATAGAAAAAAAAAAAAAATTTAAATATAAAAGCCATTGTTATATCAAAGCAAAACTAGATGTAAAATCTGATGATATAATATCATCATTTTCTTCTAATGTGTCTGTTCTGATTAAGTTTGAAATATAATTCATCTGCTTTAAACACTGGAGTATATATAATCAATTTAAATTCTACTATTTACATGTAATGCTATAATAATATTTGTCATATCAAATGCTTAAAACACTTTAACAAAGCAAGCTAGTAATGTTGACAATTACAAACAAGAAGAAAAGTATTATACATAAAGTTGAAGAAAATGGTCAAACCATGCTTTGATAAAAAGAACACCCTTCAAACAACAAACTTCTAGAAACTTTGATCCTCTATTCTTTACCTAATCAGTTTCAATTTGAAAAAAAGAACATTAAAAAGTACCTTGAATTTCTGGATATCCATATTAACACTTCTTCCAAGTTTAGCTTTAGTCATTACTCTGTGTTTGAAGATCAACCTAGAAAACAGGAATTTTATCTTTATAAACAAAATTTTTCAAAATCAGTATGTTAGGTTTCTTGTTTGAATTGTTTTACATTTGTCATTTCGGGACCTTTTATAGCATACTATGGGGTATGAGTTTTGCTCATTGTAGAAGGCCATACAGTGACCTATTGCTGTTAACTTCTGTCATTTGGTCTTTGCTGGAGAGTTGTCTCATTGGCAATCATACCATATCTTCTTATTCTTATAAGTAAATTATTATAGTCTTAATTGACTTGTCTTAGCAGAAGACAAATTTTTTTGCTTTCAGAAATGTTTCCAAAAGTTGATTGGAATGTTAGAAAAAGATTCCAACATATGTCTCTTGTGGTTTTATTGTGGTTTTGAGTTGCTGCTCTGCTGATCTTATATCTATTCAAACCAGTCATACCTTTTTCAGACAGTTACACTCTTTGAATGTTGATAAACAAAATGCTCTCTCCTGACTTTAACCCAACTTTCCTAACTATCAAGTCACAAACTTTGGGACTTTATCCTGTTGGCTTCAATCCTTAATGTCCCTCAGCATAATACTTGGGATTTATGTT
The DNA here is from genome assembly GCF_021869535.1 of Mytilus californianus. Taxonomy (NCBI): domain Eukaryota; kingdom Metazoa; phylum Mollusca; class Bivalvia; order Mytilida; family Mytilidae; genus Mytilus; species Mytilus californianus. The sequence goes on along the minus strand of NW_026262679.1, from coordinate 19,054,658 downwards.
TTAGTCTTTGGAATTTCATTCGTGGCTTGATACCTATTATCCCCTGACGACAGTATTTGCCATCTAAATTTAGTCTTTGAAGTGTCTTTTATAGCCTTGTCAAGATTCTCAATAGTAAAACTTGTCTTAACTCTCTCCCTACAAGTACTTACAATCTATGTTTTGTCCTTGGCATGTCATTAATGGCCTGGTCCATAGTTCTCAATCCTTCCTCCCATTGTTTCTGAAATGACAATGCATCTTACTTGTTATTTCTTACAATTTTCCTGTTTGTCTTTTTTGGTATTTTTATTGCAATAAAATATTGATAAAATAACATGTAATTGTTCACATTTTTGTACTTCGGTCTTTACAGATAGTTGCCTCATTGGCAATCATACCATATCTCCTTATTTTCATATAGAACAACTTACAAAAAGTTACATCTGTCTATAAAATAAAATAAGATTGCTACACCCTAGTGAAATGTCACAAGCCCTGTATCAATGAGAAATTAAAATTGAGGCCCTAATCATTTGCAGGATTTACTATAGATTGCTCATTGTTGAAGGCCAAAAAGTCACCTGTTATTGCTCACATCTTTTTTTCATTTTGTCTCTAATGGATTGTTGTCTCATTGGCAATCATACCACCTCTCTTTATTTCTATATAGAGGCATAGACTCTTTGCCAACTAATCACCAGGTCTTTACAGATCAAAAGGACTAACCTTGACAGCAAATAACTAGAACAGAAACCATACATTAAGATCCTAATTATTTGAAGGACTAACTATAAAGGTCCTTTACTCTTGGGACTAATAATCAGCATTATCTACAGAGACCAACAGGACTAACCTTGTCAGCAAATGACTGGAACAGAACACCATACATTGAAGCCCTGAGAGTTAAATCATCTTCAGGACTACCAATAGTAGACTGTGATTTCTGTGGTACTGCTACTTCTTTTGTTGTTTCCTCGTTCTCTTCTCCCTCTCCTTCTTGCTTTTCCTATAAAAAAAAAACCAACATTTCCATAATTTATCAAAAATTAAATAAATTAACTGCCTTGCACTCAAGACTTTAAAATTATGTCTCTAAAAAAAAAGAACATTTTTGGCATCTATTTCTACATGTAAGAAGTTATATACTTTTCTGAGTTTGTACAGGCCAAATTTTCATAATTGTTTTACATCTATACACATTCTTCAATACTCCTGTTACAGCAGCAATTGTACTGCACATCACAGTTGTGATCCTGTTTCAGCAGTAATTTAAAAAAATTGGAATTTATAAATGAGATATTTCAATAGAATTACTTATCTAGAATCAAATGCAGGTGAAATGATAAAAGATCAAATCTTAAATTTTTATATTTAACAGAAGACAATTAATTACCTCTTTCTTTTTTATTTTCTCAGCAGTAGCTGTTATACATTGTAAGATCATTTTAATGGGTTCTCTCAGTAGTTCTCTCTCTATAGGCTGACTGACCAGTGGTACACAAGCATTCCAATAATGTCGGGCTGCTGTCATCACCATCTCATAATTATCTGCATTTCTGGCATATCTGTAAAATATACAAACAGTGTCAAATCTCTATGTACAAGCTGTCTCTGAAGGTGACTGACAAATGGTGTACAAACATTCAAATATTCTAATGCAATATGACATGTAATACCACTTTTTGGATTATGACAATCACTGTACAATCATGTTTAAAAGATATCAAAAACGTTTTATATTGATTTTTTAAGATCAATGAATTAAAATTAGAATAATAATACTGTTATTTCTTAAATGTATGGCTGCTGTCCTTTTTGTACAATACATATCTGCATTCCAGGCATTACCTTTCAAATGTTTAAAAGTACAATAAAATCTCTCTATACAAGCAAACTGACCTCTGGTCAACAGTCACAAAACCTCACTTATTTAAACTCAAAGGCATTCTACTATTTTGACCAATATTATCACATCTTATAAATATGCATTCCTGGTATACCTCATATTTTATTCACATACTTATAATTTTCCACCTTTTACTGATCCTTACTATTATCAGATATGTACAATTAATACCTGGCACTGTTTAGGAATGCTTCCATTGCCTCTCTTCTGATAGCATTCTTGCCAGCCATATTGTCCATCAAACTCTGTCCCAGAATTCCACTGGCATAGGATAACATTTCCTGTTCTACCAAATATCTGTGACTGTGTCATATGAAATAAATTATATTTTTAATAATATGCAAGAAACAAACTAGTTAATATCAATTTCCCTTGCAAATTAGCTTCCCGAACCTTTAGAAACATAATTTATAAAAAAAAAATGCTGACAGGTAATGAAATTTATGAATAACTTTAATTTCCTCTCTGGAACTGTTACTTTATCCTGCCCCCTCCCCCCTTGTCTCTTGTCTGTTGTTAAAGACTTTATGTTGACCTTTATATGTCTTCTGGTTATTTTTGTCATTAGGTTGCTGTCACATTGATGTACACCCCAAATCTCCTTTTATTCAAATCTAACTAAATGCAACTTACGCCTCAATTTTTTTGCCTTTAGGCTGTGTCCCTGTCACAGCAAATCTCAAGGCATTTTTACTGCATCTCATAACAAGGGTGTGGTTCTTCTGCAGGTATGATAGGTAAGTCAACCTTGCCCATAACTGTAGTTCTACAAACTTGTCTGCCCATTTACATTCTTCTATCATGGAAGCAATCTGAAGTAAGCAATATAGACAATTCAAACTTGATACTCTCAATGTATTAAGGTAAACCTAGGTAATAACTGAAGATTGGCAACAGAGAAAATCTTTGCTGATTTTAAGTGAAATCAAAAATTTATTTTACATAATCATTCAGTATAATACTTGCTGGATTTTGAATTTCTGAGTCCAAAAGTCCATTTTATAAAATAATTTGTCTCCATATTAGGGATCAATAGCTTGAACTAGTCAAATATAGACCAGGTCAGTACCAGATAAAATTACTGTCTTCTGGGCTCTCACTGAATAGTTGCCAGGACCCATGGTAAAAAAGACTTTTCTCCCATTGGTGGGTTAAACTGACTTTCCAAAAGTTATTTTAGGTGCTGCAATAAGTAGCTAATTCATTATGATGTCAAATTACTAACAACTTTGTTGTCAACAGTGCCATCATTGTGTCATTGGATCATAAGATTTCACACAATTAAGACTGAAAAAAAACATATCGGAGAAAAGGGGACGCTATATTCTAAGTATCTACAACTATTACCTCTGCAACTGGTGGTGTGTCTTTAAACTCCAAAATACCATTCCTACTGAGATGTAACATTTCTACAGCCACAATAGCTCTGGTCATCTGTCTCTGACCCTCTGTGTACGGTTCATCATCAGCACCAAATGTTTTAGCTATCTGTTGCTGTGCCATCTGTTTGGCAGCCACCCACGTCTGTAGTAATGCTAATCTGTTAGCCATTGGTATTACATGTAAAGGATTGTTACCATTGGTCACTTCTATAGCATACTCACAAACCTAAAATTACAATAGTTATTTACAATGACTTCCTGAGTGATACCTCAATTTAGTTACATAAATGGTCAAAGAGTTTTAGAATTGTTAAACTATTTTATTAGTTTAAACAAATATTCCTGATTTGAGCCAGTAAACTTGAGCCATTTTGGGTTCTTTCCGTTGTTTTTTTTGGAGGGGAGGTGATTAGAGGGTAATCACAGTTTTAATTATTGCAACTTGATACATCTTAATGTTTTGATTTTGGAATGTGATATACTTCTATCTCTATAAATAATACACATATATTATTTCTAGGGTCAGGGAATATTTTCCTTTATTGATATTCAATGTTGAATTTTTTTCATTGAATTTAATATTGTCTATAAACAATGCTCTAGCTTTAAAAATCTATCATTATCTAATAACCCTATATATACAATAATACTTCAAACAGCCACAGGCAGCAATGAACAACGATTTATGTTTTGTTAGGTGTATGTTGAGATTTTGTGTCATGGATTAATAGACATGACCCTTCTTTTCCAAGAAGATGATATATATCAAAAATGTAGGATCTTATCCTAATTCCTACCTCTATAGCTTTCTTGAGATCAGGTAGAGCATCAGGACTTATAGAGATCTGTGTTGTGGAGGATGGTTTATTCTTAGCATCCTTTGGTGCTTTGCCTCCTTTTTTACTAGCTGGGGACTGTGACGGTGTTGGGCTTGGAAGTTCTGGCTCCTTGGGTCCATCTGGAATCCAGGGCTTCATTAAAGCAAAAGCCAATGCACCACATACATTCACCAACATAACTGTTTCTCTGAAATTATAACGATATATGCTTACTGAAACAAGAAAACAGAAACTTGAAACTGTCTTAATTTACAAGTAATACATTTACATATTATCACAACATTCAGTAAGTATTTAGAAAAATAGAACTACACTAATTTAAATACAGATCATTTCAAAATTAGGAATTACAAAATTAAATATAATTTGATATGTTCATATTTAGCTAAGCGATACAAGCATTGATTATGAACTCTGAAAGAGTAAATACATGGTACATTACTAACTGGTTACTGTTTGAATTTGTATTAATCATTAGTATACATTTCATGGCTATGTGTTTATCCTAGGCATATAAAACAAATGTATATATAACATAATTCTGTACCGTGAACCCTATACAAATAGAACTCAAGTGATAATTGAGGATTTTGACATTCAATCCTCCAATGTGGGGAGAAACTTCTATGGGGAGTTTCTGTTATAGAACCTATTTTTTGTTGTTTTTCATATTTAATGATATTTTTGGGGTAAACTATTAAAAGCGAAATAAAATGAATAAAATCTTTAATGAATTAATAAGGAAATAATAATGATATTGTATATCTTACATGTATTATATTGTATGTAATGTATATGCTTTAATTTTGGAAATAAAAAAAATTCAAAAATTAATTAGGTAAAATAACATGACAGGTATTTGACACTCTAAATAGAGTAAACTAACAATACTCTGACCATTATCAATCTTTTACAGGACAAATTCCTACTTAAAACAAAGAAAATGTGTAAAACTGGGAAATTGGGAGATTTGACCTGCCTGTCAGCAGACTTTTCATGGAAAATTTCTTTTCTTTTTAACTTGAAGACGAAAAATGGGAGGCTCTTACAGATATGTACCTATGGGTCAGAATACATATTTACCCAGCATGGCCAACTTTCTTCAAGCCTTCAAAACATGCCATTAAAGGATCCATGATTTCCCTATGTCTATTCTGTGTCAGTACATGATTATTGTAGTTCCAAATGTAGGCAGTGGCACAACAGACCAGCCATGGTTCCTCCAATTCTACACCAAGGTCAAGGCCACGCAGGAAACTCTTAGTGCAATCTTGTGATAACGATTGAATCCAATCACTAAAACAAAAGAATTGATATCGATTATTGTGAGTCTTTATTTCAACTTTTAAATACTCTTTCTGAGTATTTTAAGCTTTCATTGTCTAAACATTGTCATTTAATTCACTCAAAATCTTATATCATACTTACCAGTATTCTAGCCAATCAGGATCTTCCTCTGGTTTTTTGGCAACATAACCTTTAGGTCGTTTACTTTTATCTACTGGAGGTATAGGCATGTCATTTAGTTCTACACCTTCTGTTCTCAGTAAATGTACCATAGCCTTTAATATAAAAAAAGATATTGCGTTAACAAAACATTATCTGGCACCTGCTTTGAAGGCATCAATCTAAAATACACTGACACTGGGAAAAAAACTTATGGAATAATGACAAAATAAGGTTGTAACATAAGAGGTTTTTGACACTCCTGGCCAAAATGCAGATAAAAATATGTTCTGACATTCAACAACCAGCATTACCTCTCCTTGAATAAACTGTACTTCTGCCAGCATACGAATCAAGTCTTTATCATATAATGGTACAGGTCTCTCTGGACTGGATGGTCTGGTTCCAAGTTTACTATCTGCCTTAGATTTATCACCTAAATCAGTACCAGATGTTGTTCCTTCAGGAACAGTTGAAACTACAGAAGCTCCTGTGTCTCTCATTTTTTCTGGTTTAGGACTGAAAAAGTTAATTTTCAAAATTAATTCCATTGAACTGTTTTTTTACATGAATATGTATTAACAGGTAAATAAAAGTATAAATAGAATTAATATAAAAACAGAATGTACTGTCAGGCAATGTAAAAACAATCCTGTGGGTAACAGAATTAATTTGCAAAGATCCTGTGAAAAACAGCAGTTTATTGGATGGTATTTCCACTCTAACTGATTTAATCGTGTAACTTAAAAGCCCTGTAACCTAAGATTACTCAAGGATTAAATTAGTACTGGTACCAAAATTGGTTATAATTTATACATTCAGTGTTTTTATTTCATCCAGTAACCATTTAATTTGTTAACATTCTTCTTCTGTGTTGATGGACGATCAAATTCTAAACACCATATCTTGTGTTTTAAAATGTCTTAACTGTATTTCAATATGTATTGGTGCTAATAGTAACAGTAAACAGCAAGAACATTTTGTGCATAAAATATTTGTAGATGTCTGATTTACAATTCCCAACAATTTCTTTTGTAAAATGAAAGGAATAAAATATTCAAGGGAAGCATCAATCACTGATAAACTTTGTGACAGACTTCCAGTATCTCACCTTTCCTGCTTAATGGGAGAAACATTTTTCCATCTATCATCATCATACAGGAGACAGAATCTAGCTGCTACACGGCACACATCCCAAACTTCTTGTTTTCTCGCTGTCTTAGCCAAATCTCCCCATAGACGTGCCCTAAAATTAGTAACACAATTTTAACACAATTTATTATATGTCAAATTTTCTCTTAACTGATTTCCAAATATATTAACAAAATGAAAAATAACCAATATATTTTATTTTCTATCTCTTTACTTAATCTTAAAACTGAAAGCCCCCAAAACAAGTTCTCAAAACATAACAAGCATTATTCTTTTATTACATGTATTACAAATAAATATTAATTATATAAACTCCAAAATCTCTGCTCCTCTTTCAATTTTCACTATCATTAAAAGTTATAAGTATAAAAAAAAATGTACTTTCCTAAATACCATACAAACACAGCTCATAATATAAGGGAATGCCATTGAGTTTTACAATGTTTTATTAACAATATATATATAAAATTGTTGTAACTATGTCATTGTTAATTTTACTGTTAATGCTACTTGTCTAATACAAACAATATTTCAATACATCATTCAAACAATAGTCACTCCTCAAAATTTGTAAAGTTAATCTTCAGATACAAATTAAGCTAATTTCTAATATTTTATGTAATTTACATTAGAGTCACATGAATTCATTTAAATTATTGAGTTAGAATTATACAGAAGCACTATTAACAACTAGCCACAAACAAAAACACGATACTTAACTCTTCCCTCCCGTCGCCATGGCTGTAACGAGCATCAACATATTATTTCCCATAAAAATAAGACATTTCTGTAACACCTTAATTCTCTAGGAATGTAAATTTATGGGTTAAAGACAAATGGGCAGAAATGGGTTTCCATCTGGTATTTAGACAAAAACAATGCATCGTTGCTCCTATTATATTGCAATGCTTCAAACCATTCAAGTGAACATATTTTGGATTAATAATGTAAATTTTGGACATGGACTGGAGCATAAGGAGTTATTCCCAGAAATATTGTAAGGTTGGGGGTTTTACAACAATACATGGATGATGATGTTCAGGACTTTTCTCAGCATCTCTCTCTTAAGAACACCTTGATTACATACATTTATCAAATTTGTAAAGATTGAAGGTTATTGTAAAAAGGTGATTTCCAAACCCCAAATCTTATCTTTTCCTGGCATAACTATAACATAATTTTAAGAATCCTTTGTAACATATCAAATTCTCGCATCACATACTATTTACATCACATGTAACCTTTCATGTAAGGTAAATATACAGTGATTGTTTTTGTATGATATTACTGTTGCTACATTTCAGTATTTTTTCAGCACTTCAGTTATCTTATTTTAAGTACAAAGTAACATGTGGAAAAAAACAAACAAAAATAACAATTGATTGTAAAAGTAGTGAAGAGTGCAATAAACAAAAGACAAAATCAAATCATTCTGTTCTGATCAACTTATTTGTGTTAACATCAAAACTACATACCGCCAGTGGGTTAGCTTATATAAATCTTCATAACTGTCATTTATAAAACTGGCAATCAAATATCCAATAAATATTAATCTATTTTTCAATGTGATTATTAAACGATGTTTAAATACACCTTTTTCTAATTCGTTTAATTATCAGAGAAAAAGAAGTTAAATTGTCAACTACTGCTTGCTAATGATACCCTTACTATATGTATTCGGTAAATAGGAAGTTAAAGAGCAATGGATCTGAAAACACATCAAACAGTATAGCATGCTCACAAAAATGTCAATACAAATTTCATGGTGCTCTGATTAGTATTTCTGGAGAAAAATAAAAGGGCATTATGTATAATAATAAGGGTCTTTTTATTTAATTTTTCTTCTAAGAGTCGACATAATTACATGCATAGGTTCTGTATTTGCCAATTAATGTTACCTACATGAAGCAACCCAAAGAAGGGCTAGGTAAACATATATTGGTGAAGCCAAAGAAAAACCAAAATTTATTTTTCAAATTTTAAATACACAACAGCTATTGCTATTCAAATACATGATAAATCAAAACATAATCATCTGCTTTTGTTTGGTTAAAATGAAACTGAAAGTTGATGAACTATTGTTCCAATTGGCACATAACTTTGAAGAAATTCCAAAAAACTCATATGAACATATAATTTTTGTTTACTTCGAATATGCTTTAAAATATCATGAAAAGTAGTTTTATGCAAGCCATCTTATTCTTTTTTTGCATTAGCATCTTAAATTTCAAATAATTACAACATGGCAGCTCCACAAAAAAGTAAACTCTTTGGTTACATTATGTAAATTAAGAACGATTCAACATGATAGCCAACTGAATCAGCTAAAGTTCCATTCATTTGGAAAATACATAAAACTAAAGGTTAAAAAGTAAATTTACAAAGAATAATGAAAGTATGGCACATGAAATTGAGTAAATTCTTTGGAAGATGTTGAAAATTGGGAATAGGAAATATTTTAATTCCTAATCACTTATCTAACACATAATTAGGTCCATAAAGTAAATATTCTGAATTTACAAATGTCTGTAATAAACTAAAAGAAGATAGCAACAATGTGTTTACATTTATTTAGTGCAACACAAATGGATAAATATATATATAACAAGCAACATATACAATGAGTTAATATTTAAAGAACTACGTAGTGCCTAAGAAATATCCAAGTATATATTGGTGCTTCCATTTAGAAATACATTTAACAGTACTTTGTGCTTCCATTACATGCATGATATTGGTAAATCTCACCTTTCTCTATCATTCTCATCCCCTAGCCTCTTTAAATGGCCTTCAGCTTTCTTCACACATTTGTTAAATTGTCTGGCTTTATTTGCAAGTTTCTTTATTTGTGTCTGGGGAGCTTTCCCACCTGTGACATCTAAAATTTAAAACATTACTGCAATGAACATACTAATTAGTTATACATGTGTTCAACGTTGATTTTTTTGGGAGGAGGGGGGATTCCAGACAATAATCAAGATATTGTGCATTTGTGCATATACAAATATTCTTAATATGTGGTTTTAAATATAATCAGATTGGTTTTATTTGAAAGAAGTGTCTTTTCTGTTACCAATAGAGATATATTGTCAATTTCTGACACCAAATTATGGTTTGTTTCTCTGTTTTTTTGTGATTTTAAGTTATGTGTCTGTATTTCTGTATTCCTTTTTAATTTAATTTAATTTAAGCTGTATATCTATTTGGATTTTTTAAGGAGAAACCCACATAAATTTCAGGTCATACTGTTTTCTAAATTATTCATATTTCATATCATGTTATTCACTATTGGTAACTAAATATTTAAATAAGATAAAAAGAATTATCTAAGTTGTTTAAAAAAAAATCACAGGTTAATTCTAAATACCAGCTTTATCAGTACTGAATTGTTCAGAATGTTCTTTTTTACATGTAATTAATTACGATTAAATAAGCCAATGAATATAATACAAAAGAACAAAAAATACAAATATGAATTTACTAAGAGTGTATGGAATAACATTGTTTTTTTTCAATAAACCAAACATTTCCTATAACAAAAGCATAGTTCTACACTGTCTCCCCCTAGCTGACAAGCAGATTTCATAAACTTTTGACAACCTAATGACTTCTTTATAAAAACATTAGTAAATAGAGATATTTTACATAGATATAAAGCCATTACCAAAGATGAGAATTATCAAATAATTGAAGTTATAACATATACAATTAATAATGAGGACACTGAATTTTAATTCAACTTTGAAACATGAAACCAAATTTAATATGAAAATAGGTACTGTGGATTTATAATTATTCGTGGGAGACCAATTGTCATGGATTTCATGGGTATAGGTGAAATACAAAGTACATATTTTCTATAGGCTTGTCTGCAGACTTTTACAAAATCATGAAATCAAATATCCACAAAAAATTTTTTTTTCCTCAATCCATGAAAATTGATACCAACAAAAATAAAGGAATCTGTACTAGCATACTGGTGATCTTTACTTGATAAATTTCTATGTTTTACAGTCTGTTAGTTAACTTTTATCTATCAGTTGTTGTTAAGTGAAACATACATATATCTTAGTGAATGAGTTAGTTCTACATTGTTAAAATAGAATTCTTGTTATCGACAGCTTATTGATTTCTTAAAAAAAATATATCCAGCCATTATTCCGTAATAGGTCATGCTATTACAAATCTGATACTTGGTTTTTGAGCTTGTATCCTGTGCTTATTCATGCAAAATAAAATTATTTGGTTGCTGTAAATCTAAAAGCACTAATTTAAAAAAAAAGGAGCTATGAAAAATATTCAAATTTTCTCCAAATATTGAACCTTTTAATATTTCCTTATTTGAAATATTGGTATCAGTGTTTGTAAGGAGTAGCTCATAGATTATTCTTTCTACTCAAGCTTAAAGTGACATCATAAAAAAATACAGCATTTCAAACATAAACAACTACATATTCAAAAATAGACTGTTGTTCTACCTTTAACAAAATGGTGTAAAAATTACCACAAAATTAAATAAAGAGTATGAAAAGTGAATAATCAGATTTTTTCTTTTAATTAAGCAAATAGCAAGTTATTAATTTTATTCATTTGTAATAGCAGCTAAGAGAACAGTCAAAATAATGGAACTAAGAAGGAATAGCAACTAAAATAAATACTAAATGTGGAACCTGAGTAACTATTGTCTCCATTCTTCTCTGAAAAAGGAAGGGTGCAAGCAAACTATCAATACAATATAAAATATGCATATCTAAAGTTCAATATGGTATCATATTTTGATAAAAATGGAAGGTTTAAGCAAAATAAGGCCATTGCAACTACAATATATATTTCTATTCGTCTAAACAGTATTCATTATACTTCCATGGACAATGAGGAGTTCAAGCAAAATGAATGTAAATTTTAATATGTCATGAGATTAATTCTGAATTTTATTGTAAAATTTTATATTATGAAAAGAACAACTCCTGTTCTAAGGGGTTTTTGGTACTAGTTCACTGCAATGTAGAGCTTTGAAGAAAAGTAAGCAAAAAATTATCATTTACCTAAATATATAATTATTTCCAACCACATTTAAGTTGAATACAAGTAAAATCTAAAAACATTTTTTTTTTTACTTTAACTAAATACTAATTGTACATGGAAATTAATAGGCAGAAATCCCTCATTGATTTTTATTGCAGTCGGAATCAGTGCTACTACCAAAAGAGGAGAGTAACTTCTTTTCTACTGTAAACTCATGCCTGGGTTCAGCAAATGACTTTTTGGTAAAATGTAATTGACCACAACTACCAAAAATAAGGAATGTATGGATAATCAAAAAAATGAATCAATTTACATAATACTAGATATTATAAAATCAACAATATCTACAAAGCAAATAGATACATCCATAAAAATAAGGGTAGATTAGTCTATAACATTGCAAATTGGGATCCAAGCAAACAAACATTCATTAAAGTTAAAATGTTACAGTACAAAAAAAACAAGGTTTCAAGCACATATTTATTTCACACATTTACACAAAAAAATAAAAAACAGATTAAAGCAAGTAAACATATCAAAATTATTTCATTAACGTGATTACATTAAAAATCAGGAGTTTGAGAATCAAACTGTAAAAGTAAAAACCTGCAAAAGGAAATGAATGCATATAGTTGTCAGGGTTACACTATAAGCACATAATAATCTACATCAAAATGAAAGTTATACCTTTAGTGTCACTTTCACTATCTAACACTAACTGGAAAGCGTCTGGTGCTAGAGCCTCTCCTGCCTTCACTAACAAGGATCGCTTCATTCTCATGGTACCTGAATCAGCTTTCCTAGCCTTAAATATAGAGAATTAAATATAGACAAAATCAATTACCATCAGGAAAGCACAGGGAGTTTGAGCCATTGAAGCCTTTACCTCAAATTATCTCTTTATTCAACAATGCCTATCTGAATCTATCCACTCAAGAAAATAAGTTGTCTAGACTCTGTGCAATTCAGAGCTTGACATATGGTATATATACTTGTTTATTGTTGAATAGTCTGTAGGTTGACCGCTGCATTGAAGATTTCACTTGTAGAATAGTTTCTTAATTTACAGTTAATAAACAAAACATGTCCTGTTCCTTCGTTCGGTTTAAAGAGATTTTCTTTCATTTGCATATTATATTAATCTAATATCTTTCTTATTGTCAGATTTCCTCATTAAGATATCCAACTTATAACAATAATTCACCTATTGCTGTTGAGCCATAACATTTGTTATGTGAATTGTCAAAGAAGTTACAAAACAGCTTTTTTGGTTTAAGGGCCAGCTGAAGCCCGCCTCTAGGTGCAGGATTTTCTCGCTGTGTTGAAGACCCATTGGTGGCCTTAGGCTGTTTTCAGCTTTTTGGTCGGGTTGTTGTCTCTTTGACACACTCGCCGTTTCCATTCTCAATTTGAATTATGTTTGTACTACATACATGACTTGGACATTAAATTATCCAGAATTTAAGAAGTTTAATTTGATTTTTTAATGTATAAGAAGCAACACTGTCCAAACCTGTTCTATGATCATGGCCGCCATGTCTTCAGGTCTGTCTGGCTGTTTATACAGCTGAGCTCGAAGTTCTAGTCTATGTAGAGCTACCTCTAATCTCTCCTTATACACACTTCCATCATCTAATTGTATTGCCTATAATATACATATATATGCATTATATACTTTTGTAATACAATCCATCTAAGTTCAACTTTTGTTTGTCAACCTTTGTAACGTTCTCTGCATAATATATTGTTCCTACTTTTTTAATTGGCTTTTTGCCTGATTGTTGACTCCTGTTTTTTTTTCCTAGTATGAACTGGAATATGTTGTGTTTTACTTACAACTAAGTTTTTTTAAACATTGATTTTTTTCTAACATGCCTAACTATTTTGAAGTCTACTAACAAAAAAGTCTTCTTCAAAGTAACTTTATTAAGGCTACAGTTATAAAATAGTTAATTGCACTTTCAATAATGATTTTTCTAGGATTTATTTTCATCTGTTGATTAATCCTACATTGTTCCTTTCAAAAAATATATTACAGTTAACAATGTAAGACAGTATCAACACTAGGGACACCTGTCTCAATCATATTGTCAAATGTAAACTTTCTTCCTCATATTCGAAAAAGCTGTTCCTTAGTTATATATAAAACTATATTTTGGTGTTTTCTTTGAACTGTTTTTTGATGTACATCTTACTGCTGTCTTTTCTTAACATTTGTAACAGTACATAATATTACCTTTAACTATTTATTCAGTCAGGAGCCTGTAATTCAGTGGTTGTCGTTTGTTGCTGTACACGTATATCATATTTATTTTTCGTTTATTGTTTGTAAATAAAATTAGGCTGTTAGCTTTCTCTTTGAGCAGGGTTCTCACTTAGGTGAGTCCATGAGTCCTGGACTCATCATTTTCAAAACTTGTGAGTCCAAAGATGCATGAAGATTGTAAAATGTTGTATCAACTAAGCGCACATATCCACATTTTAGACATGTTAGAGCAAAAGTTTGAAAATAATATAATTTTGATGTCATTTTCTTGCTTTATTTTGTCATGAAGACTGAAATTATAATGCAATAAAATTTCTTCTCATTATTGGATTCGTCATGGCCAAAAATGATGAGTCCCTGGACTCGTCTTCAAAAATCCCTATTGAGAACCCTGCTTTGAGTCATGTTGGAGTCTTTATTAATAGCTTACTACACAGAGTGGGTTTTGCTCATTGTTGAAAGTCGAACAGTGAATAACAGTTTCTAACTTTTACAACATTTGGTACCTGGTGGAAAGTTGTTCTCATTGCAGTGGCAATCATACCACTTCTTTTTATTTTTATAGCCGTCATATTACCTTTTTCAGATGATCCATAGCTACTTGTATTTGTTCCTGATCTTCTTCACATTTAGACAATTCTGTGTGGATCTGGCATCGTAAATTGATTAAAAGACTGAAATTAGAAACAAAAATCTTCACATTTGAAGATTTTATGTGGATCTAACACCACAAATTGATTAACGAACAGAAAGTAGAAACAAAAATCTTCACATTTAGACAATCCTGTATGGATCTGACATCACAGACTTATTAAAGGACCAAAATTGGAAACAAATCTCCACATTTAGATTTTCTATGTGGATCTGACATTGCAGGTAGATAAGCAGACTGAAATTACAAACAAACATTTTCAAATAATAGAATAGTATGATTTTGAAAATGATAATCAAAATACTTAAGTACCTACAAATTGCAGGACAGACATTTCTCTTAATATCCTGCAAAAAATGATATTTTTTGGCTGAATTAATCAATTATTCAAAATAAAATGTTACCTATGTATTCCTTCCAGGGCTTCAGCTAACAGTGTGAGAGGTTTTCTGATGTGTTTACGGAGATTGGACTGTATGAGAGGTAAGCAGAGATTGAATGTTGTAACACAGCCAGCTTGTATAACATTTGGATCTCCATTCCTTATAGCATTCATCATTGTCTCTTCACATCTCTTGATGGCTTGAAGTCTAACCTAATGATGTTAATAAAAGCTTTTTTACAATATATCAAATGTTATTTTCATTAAAAGGGATTATCATTACAAGTGTACAATCAGAATCATGTCATATTAATAATTTCTCACATTATGTATTTAAATACTACATCCATATAATCACTTTCTTTTCTTGTCTTCATATTTTTTTTAGACTGCTACTTATTTTCTCCATATTTCATTCTTTTTAAAAAATGTCAGAAATAATAATATAAAGTGAGAAATTGTGTGAGGTTTAAGGTTATTTTGTAATTAAGATAAAATTGTGAACAAAAATTTCCTTGAGTAAATTTAATCATTGAAGGAGATTAGAACCAGGGAAAAAAACCCACCAAAAACAGTTTAATTCATGAATCTTTTGTAATATAATACAATTGAGATTTTTTTTGTCATACTCAGGACAAAAATTAAACCATTATTTCTGGTAGCTCAACAACCCTCGTTTTTTATGCCTAGCCAGATCTATTTTACTCATATATAATTTTTAAAATGTGTCTACTATAGAAATTGGATAAATTATGGACTATCTGATGTCTTAAACATCATAAACAAGTTTAATAGTGTAAAACCATGTATGATCAATATTTTTAAGGCCTTTGTCTCCTTAACGTGTAATTCTAACCATTCATTTGGTCTATCTACTACTCAATGGCTGTCTGGGCTTTGTTACATCAATATAATATATGTATTATTGTCATTTTTCTTTTTTTGATGAGAAGGGTTTGCCTCAATGACTGTCTCTTTATGAATGTTTTATCACACTTTTTAATTCAGTGAAGAGTAGGATATTTGCCTCATCATCTTTGTTTCGTGGGGAGTGGGGGTTTGCCTCAATAACGGTCTCCTTAAACATGTATTATAGTCATTTTTTTTTTTGTTGGGGATGACGATTTGCCTATCTAGCTTTTCATTTCCAATTTATAAAACTTCATGACAAAATACCAGATTTTGATTGGTTAATACGATGGTGATAATGTACTTTATTGCTATTTTACAAAATTTTCCTTTGATTTTACTGACTGATAATTTCCTTTCTCAGCAATGTAGAGTGATATGAAAAATTATCGCTAGAAACTAAGGGCGCATGTGCTGTTGTCAATGAAATTAACAACGTTGTCATAGGTAAAATAGCGATGAAATTAACAACGTCGTCATAGGTAAAATAGCGATAAACAGATTATCATTGGTCATCTCAACTAGATTGCTTTTCTCAAGCGAGAAAATCAATCTCTTTGAGATGACAAACAATAATCTATAATTATCACAAGGCTATATTCTATTACCCTTCACTGAGATGCTTGATCAATAGTGTGCTTTACTTAAAACAGATGGTTGTTATTTACAAGACGTCATAGTTTATTACATTTAATTCAAAATTTAAAAGACAATAATAACTGAACATTCAGTATAATAAATTAATAACACATAGCTGAGATGATGAGGGAGCAGATTGTTACCCCTGGGAAAAAAAAGTATCAACCTTGGCTTCGCCTCAGACGGTCTATGTTTTCTGCGTGTAAGAATCTGCTCTATCACCCTCTCAGCTATATGCTATTTATATATTATGTTAACCTGCATAAATTTCAATCAACCTGTTAAATAAGATACTAATTCTTAAATTGAAAACAAAACTAACATCAACTGATGATTTCTGATACGACTCCTGCTTGTCTCCTAAACTTTTCACTGTTAAGTCACTCTGCAGAAACTCCAACTCTAAAAAAAATCCAGGATCCTACAAAAGATTTAGGTTTTATATAAAAATAAAGTGGATACTGAGTAATGCACGTCAGATGCATAAAATTGTACTGAATATAGAATATTTCAACAGGACAATATCTAGCAGTAAAATAAAAGATAATAATTATAAAAGTATTAAGGTGACTAGGGGGACTCAGCTTTACTGTCTATTGTTGTAGAATCAACTTTGTTACCAGTTCGTGTGTTAAAATCCCCAAGCAGACAAACATTATTACTTTTCACTGTGAGGTCAATGTATTCATTTGCAATTTGTAGAAATGCATCTGCTGTACAATGTGGACTGATTTATTTTTGTCTGTATGATGGTCTATTTGTGACATTCTGTGCATGGGGCATGAAATTAAATATCATGGAGCCACCAGATAAAAACATTTTCTAAATTGACTTTTGTGAATTTCATATGCCAGATGGGCTTTCCTTATTGAAAGTTTAATTCATTTTAGAATATCGAAATAATAACATCCAATTGACAATACCTTTACATTAGAATTTTTCATCTGGTCAACACAATCTTGAGCAAGATCAGGAAAATCTAACTCCAAACAGAACCTGGCTAATTCTAACAACAGATATGGTCTGAAAAACAGCATAAAGACAAATATTACATTATATCAAAAAATGTAGACAAAAAGTTTTTCTGGAATCACAGTTTGCTCAAAGTTATTTAGTAGAAATCTAGACCTAAACATTTAAAATTTTTCCTAATTCAATAGACCTTTAAAGAAACTGCAGTCCTCAGGTCAACATAATGACCTATTTTTGAATACTGAAATAACCAAATATTTTACATAAATTTATCTTTTAAAATTACATGCATGTAACCAAACTTCATAGCACCACTTCAGTTCAGCTTTTGAAACTATCTAGCCATGATACTTTTGTGATATGGTGGCATTAGGAAATCAACAATCACTCTAACTAGCAGGTGTCAAACAATCACTATGCACATTGTCAATTATTACAATTACTATGCATATTGTTAACTATAACAATTACTATGCAGATTGTCAATTATAACAAGTACTATGCATTGTCAATATTTACCTGAGCACACAGGTAATAAACAATTTTTGACACACAACTAGGACTGTTATAAATGCAACAAATGTGTCAATCATTGATTAAGCATAATTTCAACCATGGTTTAATGAAGAAACATATTTCGTTAAAAATCAAAATCGTGTAATAATAGTATGTGCAAAATGAAACAGCCTCAAAATCACAAGGCAACAAAGGGTAACCTTACTGAAAATTAAGGCTGACACAAACTCAAAAGCTTTGATGTGTGTTTAAAGCAAAATTATAAATTCTAGAGTGAGATTCTCTCATTTTTTGCCCTTCATGCAATTATATTTAGAACTTAATTTATTCCATTGAAGTACATATATGTTGCTTTTTTTTAAAGTTTTTGATGGGAGATGTAGTGGTGTAACAACAATAAAAAAGACCATCACCTTATCTAAGGTTTTGCTAGTTTCTTTCTCAAATTAAATCACTAAAAAGAAAGTTTGTTCTCTGATCCCCTCTAAAATTCTACTGGGCAACAAGTGACAACAGTTGTAATCATGTCGTTAATACCTTTCTAGCAGAGAAGATGAGAAGTAGACCAAAAGTAGTTAATGCCTCTTTGTATTATACAGAATAAAGCTTAATATTTGATAACAATACAGTAAAACACAGCTGTGTTCACAAGGTTGTGGCAGCCAGTTTACATAAACTTATTCATTATATTAACTAATCTGTTAACATTATCACAAATTATTTGTACATCTAAGTCTCATTTTTAAATGAAGTAGTTATAAATCATAATTTACATTAAAAATTTGAAACAGAAAAAATATGAAAAATACTATACATTAATTCCTTAATTTTGTAACCCATACTTTGTTTAATTCAATCTTAGCTATAAAAAAAAAAAAACACCATGGCAACAGATACAACAAAGATATGTATTTGTGAAAGTTCTTTTTATTTTACTTATGTTGATCTGATTCAAGCTGTCAACATAGACAATAAGAAAAAAGAAGTTTTGTGGTAACAGCCACTTTGTAAACTCTAAAGAAAATTCCACACAAACATGTTTGACTGTATGTACTTGAATATATACAAAACTAAATAGATTTCTTAAGACTTTCCAAATATGAATATATAAAACTACAATGATATTAGATGCCATTTTCAATACAAAATATATAATTAGACTTATTGCAAACCCAATGAAAGTTTTCCACAGTGCCATCTCTATCTTGACCAGGTATTTAAACTTTTGCAAGTTCACCTGTCCTATTGAATGAATACAATAGCTATTTTTCTCTGTGTAGTTTATTCACTGGGACCTTTAAATTTCTTCTAAGAGAAATCTATCATTCATTGATTAAATTACCTGTGTAAAAAAAAATTCTTATATATAGACAAAAATACTTTTTTTATACTCATTAATTGCCTGTGCTGATGTATTTATTCAATATTAATAATATATTTTCATTCAGTTTAATATAAACATTGATTCAATCATAAAAAGTTGATTTCTAACAAAAGTTTTATCAATGTTCCTATTGAAATTTGATTTTTTTTTGTTTAGTTATAGAATACATTTAAGAAGATCTTAATTTGAAACATCATTATTTTCAAGTTCTTATTCATGTCAAGCAAATTTTTTTTTAAAAGGAACAATGTTGAAAGTTTTGTCAGAAATCAAATTTTTATGATTGAATCAATGTTTATATTAAACTGAATGAAAATATATTATTAATATTGAATAACTACATCATCACATGCAATTAATGAGTATAAAAACAGTATTTTTGTCTATATATAAGATTTTCTTTTTACTCAGGTAAATTAATCAATGAATGATAGATTTCTCTTAGAAGAAATTTAAAGGTCCCAGAGAATAAACTACACAGAGAACAATAGCTATTGTATCTATTCAATAGGACAGGTGAACTTGCAAAAGTTTAAATACCTGGTCAAGATAGAGATGGCACTGTGGAAAACTTTCATTGGGTTCGCAATAAAAGATGTCACAAACTACAATATTTTCATGTTGAAAGAAAGTTATGTTAATTGTATATTTCTATATATATATATATAAAGATAAAGTACCATTATAAAATTCATTCATAAAAAACAAAACGCACATTATTCTGTATCTGATCAAACAATGATTTAAGACAGTAGGAAAAGTTATAATAAAAGTCCACATTATAAAAAAATATAAAGAAAAAAACAAACGCTGTACAGGTACTTGTAATTGTTCTTAAGTTGTCTCATTGGCAATCAAATCACAAATCCTTATTCGTATTTAAAGGCACATTTATGAATGAAATTAATATTGAAATTAACAGATGACAACCAAACAATTTTGTGGAAAAATGTCAAACACTTTTACCCCAAAATTGAAGTAGTCCTCATGTTTATTGAAAACATCGAATAAAAATCATACAATATCATTCAATGATCTATTATTTTTTTTGTCTAATTCAGATTCCTGAATAAATAATTCATCACATAAAGTAAGAACAAGGAATTGAAGCAAGAACACATCAAATTTCTGTCAAATTCAAATTGCTGCAATCATTACCTGTCTGGTGCATTTACATCTAAATTGCTGAAATAAGGTAACAATGAAAACAATAAACACATTTATCTTGGTTAATTCATAATGGCTGTTGTTAAAAAAGAAGCATTTTATCAATCAAAACCTGATATTATCTTATTGGTTCACAATTGAATTGAAGCACTGTGTCTAATTAATTGAGATGAATATTAAGTTTTCATCAAATAATTAAAAGCAAACAATTTAGACATGCATATATGACATACAAATTTCCCTACCACCAGCAAACGTCTACAGGGGCCTCACTTTGTCCAAATTAAACTTTAATCTAAAACTAATCATTATGTTTATACATAATAATTATCTACATAGAAGTAAATAAAAGTTATATCTGAAGAAATTGATGTAAAATATTTGGGTCAATAACAAGGACCTAATCAAACTTAGTTTTTCTTCAATAGACTTAATTAGTAATCAGACTGAAAATTATAAATTAAGTTCAAATATTTAAGACAGGAACAGGATTAATCTAAAATGAAAGAAAAAGTAGAATTGAATCAGCAATTATAACTCAACAAGAATTCTGAGAGTATTGCATGGCAATACATAGACCACTACCGGTTAAAAATTCATTGTAATGGAACAATATGCTAACTTGAACCACAACTTGTCATGGTGTAAACTATATAACAAATATCAAATCAATATCTTCATGAATCTGACAAATGACAAAAAATAAGTGTGAAAAAATACTTTGTCGGTAGGGGACTAAAACGTTTTGTGAAATAAATAATGTTTGATGTGTATATATACATTAATGAGAAATTTAAATAAGAACTATAAGTTTATTCCTTAGAAGAGAGATCTTAGGAAAAGGATCTTAGGGATACACTCCCTTTATACAAGTTCAAAACCCTGTGGAAGTGGTAGGAAATTCTAAAAGTGAATTTCTACATAATGCACCAGTAAATAAAGAGACACCAAGGGTCTGGTTTTAATAACTCATTTTATACAACTATACAACTAGTTATACAACTAAAAAAAAAGTTTGGCAAAAAGCAAGTTGTTAACTTAGTTTGGGTCATTTAAATAACAATGATAAAGAAATAAGATTTACTATCACAACATTGCAGAATTAATGAAACTGCATCTTTTCTGACTTTATGGATCAATGTGAACATGAATTCTCTGAATGTTGAAGATATGAAAAAATAACCAAAATCATTTGAAAAATACCTAAACCCTTGGTGGCTGTACTTACTGACACAATAGGGTACCAGTTCTATAGGTCTGGTTACGTGTACTTACTGACTCAATAGGGTACCAGTTCTATAGGTCTGGTTACATGTACTTACTGACTCTATTAGGTGCCAGTTCTATAGGTCCTATCTAGTTACATGACAGAAAAAACAAATATACCTTCCTACGGGTCTCACTTATTAGCGACAAGAAGCACCAAGATGAATAATTAAGCGACAAGAAAATAAATTTAGCATCAAGATATATCTAAATAATGATTATTTCAAATAAATATATATATAGAAACATGTATAAAAGTGTGTGGTTTTGTTTTAAATATAAGAGTATTTTCATTATTTCATGATACTGAGAGAAGAAAATAAACATTTGTTCATTTGTTCTAAAAAGAATTTTTTGTTATCAAGGATATGTTTAAAAAGATATATTTACAGTTTACAGTTTAGTATATGTATAAATGAATGAATTGATTTTATGTAAAAGTCAGCACGGGTGATATATCAAAGCTGGGACTATTATCAAAGGTTCAAACCAAATTATAAGATAATCTAATCTTTATTTTAACCACTAAAAAGATATTATAGGATGGGACATGGGATTGCTACAAAATGTTCAGATTGAAACATACTTTAAAATAATTTAATAAAATAATTGCAAGACGTACGTAGTGCTACTAAATATAACATAATTTGAAACTTTATAAAACAGCAAATAATCAACTGTAATTAATTGACTTTTCTATAATTTTATTGTTTTAATAGTATATAACTCTTGTCGCTAAATTTGTCTTCCTGTCGCTATTTTTTTCTTCTTGTCACTTCTTGATGCTTCCTGTCGCTAAAATTCTTCTTGTTTCTAATTAGTGAGACCGCCTTCCCTACAGGACCGAGGTTCCAAACAAACGATAGGTGATAAAACTCAGGAAAACTAGTGACCAAGGTCAGACAAAGTTATACAAAGGAGACAAGACAGGAGAGAAAGGAGAAACAAGACAAAACATAAACAACTCACTTGTCCAAGCTTTCTGGTTGTAGCTTTTTGGTAGATGTTGGGGTCGGAGTACGACGACCCTTAACTGGCGTCTTTCTGCGTGAAAAAAGTGAATAGTCTACTTGATTATGTTGTGTTTTGTGGAAATATTAAAAAATCAATACATTTTCTGTTCAAATAACAATTATCAGTAGTAATATTTTGTTAATTGAAACTAGTTATTTATTTAGCACAATCAAGGTCAAGTCAAATGAAGTTTCTGCCATCTGATGTTTATTTGTTATATTAATTTCTCTTAATTGTACAAAGTTGAAATGTTTAATGCTATCTTCATTCAAAATTATACACAAATAACTCTATTGCCTTATCAATCCTTTTACATAATGTACCTATAAAAAGACAGATTTGATAATAAGCTTTTATAAAAACGAAAAAGGTCTACTAGAATGTGTTTTTCTTTTTATTTTGATGCATCTCATATCATCCATCAGCATCACAAGAAATGTATGTAGGACACATGTAAATCATCAGACTTGACCTTTGTTCTCAGAACAAAATATTAAGACTAATGTAAAATCTGATATAATTTTTGAAGACCTCAAAATTTCAATAGCAAATCTTTTTCCTGAAGTGAATTATTTGTACAGAAAATGTATTGCCAATTTAGTAAATCAATTTCATATTAAAATTACAAATTTTTCACTTCTATGGTAATTGCTATAAATAATTCTACAAATTATATCTTAGTATTAAAGGTTGATTATTAGTTAATTCCACAACTTATTAATATTGTATCTTTAATCTCGAAAACAAATCATGATAAACTTTTTTTCATTTCATTCTATAACAGTTACATCAAGTTCTGGGGTTTACTACTCCTAAAAATATTTCTGAAAACACAAAAATCCCTAGAACTATATTATACAGTTCCTAAAAAATAATATAATGAGCACTTTAATTCAGACTAAATATAATAAACAATCCATGCTAAGAAGACAATCAAACAAAAAAGCAAGAGAAAAAACAAGAACAAATTCTTTCGTCATTCAGATTTACAATCAGAGGAAAAGCAAAGTATCAAAACATATTGTAAAGGTCTTTGCCAAATATTATCAACCTAGAATTCAGTCTTTTATTTCAATAATGAATCTCATTATACACTTCTAACTTAAAATGAATGCAATAGTATATTAACTTTTTAAAGCCCAAGGCTTTATTTCTATCTGACAAATGAACTTTTATAACAGATAACCAAATAGTTATTGTATTGATATTTGTAATTTTTTTGGAAAAAATATACATGTGAACAGGTTTTGTATGATTTTAAAATTTTTACTATGACAAAATTAAAAGTTTCTTCAAAACTCTTCGAACAGCAAATAGAAACATGAAATTAACTTATTTGGACACACCCGCCATCTGGCCTATTTTTAGAGGCATTTTGATCCATCTTTATATGATTTCCATCCATTTTCATTAAACTTGGTTTACCTATGGACATTTTAGAACCAACCATACTACAAACAGACAATACATACCAGTAAAAAATCTTTTCTGCATTAGTTTTTGACCATAATTATACATTATAAATTTGAGTTTTTGACATTAAATGAATGCATTGCTCCACTTAAGATCATCCAAAAGACCTGCCCAACCCAGAAATTTAATACAAAATATTCTGTTTTCTTTTGCATAAAGATACAATTTCATCTCCAATCTAGCATTTTGATTTTCTTTAAAGATTATCACTATTATTATATCATGCATATTCTTAGACTCATGCACATGGTAGCATTCTATTGATTCATGCCGTGACTTACACATCCCCCGGATCATTTTCTTCCTCCTCTAATGATACGTTACGTTTTGGTAATTCTATTTCACTGATTATATTATCTAGGTCCTCTAAACTGTTGATAAAAACCATCAAAGTTACGTTTCGTAATTAATAATTAATTACTTAAGTGCTTCAACTTCCTTTCTGTTCCTGTTATGCCTCGGAAAACTAAACACTTTAAGAATCTTACTTATTCTCCAAATTTATTATATATTTCTGATTTTTTCAATTTTTAAAGAAAAAACATAGCAATATAAAGAATATTTTTACATTACCATGATTCAAATGGAACTAATTCTATGTTAAATCATATTTGATTTGTAATTAATTGAGATGTTTATTTTTTTATTAGATATACATAAAAATAAACAATACAGGGTGCCTCATTTCAACGTCACTTCACATCAACATGTAACTGTCCCTTAGAGTGCAGAACTCATGCTATAACACTGGTACACAAATGTATTTGTGAAAACTCATTAAGATTGACAGATGGAGTTTAATGTCCAGTGAGTGAATTCTTTAACCAATAAACAACAAAAGCAGATATTCAAAAAGAAAAAAATATTTTTTTTCAAAAACCTTAACCTTTTTTTCTTTTTTCTTTTTATTTCTATACAAATAAAGTAATCTTTTAGCTAGAACTCATTTATATCGAAATGTCTTTAAAATATTTCCAACATAGACAGTGATTAAACCTGTGCTGTAAAATTTGTGATGACCACACATTGTGAATGATTTTCATATTTAAAATCACCACATTATTTTTACTCACGAGGGATATTTTGAGACTTCTTTACGAGACTCATGTTGTCCAGATGAAGAAGCTGATAATCTAATAATAAATCTTTATACATTCAAAACTTTATCTGATGAATCAAACCTATGCTTTTCAATTTTTTATTGTAAACATCACTATACTGTTGAATGTCTCACAATTCTAATTTACTATATAGTCTGCTTTGAAGTAAACATTGCAATCTTGGCAGTCAACTTTGTCATTTTATGCTTTGAAAATTAATGTACAACTAAATATAATGGATTCTTCAAAATCAAAAAACAAACTTTTACAATTCTTTAGGAGTATTAAACTAACAAATCATACATTGGTAAGATAGATGGAAAAATTAACTTTTCATGAAGCATACACAATTATTAAATGCTATTTAAGGAGAAATTATTTGGATAAATCTGAGCTCTATTCTATTTTCTAGATTGCTAACAAAATAATTTTACATATACAAAAGCAGTTCATTAATCATAAAACCTGTCAAACGAACAGAAAAAAATTGTAAATGCCTATACCTTTCTTCTTCCTGACTACGTCCAGCAGGACTGGTGGTTGTGGTAGGACGTGATGCCCTAGATTTGCCCCTGTTAGCGTTTAAGGTCTGTGGTACACCCATTTGATTGAGAATGTGTTGCATCTCACTATAGTAGTCTCTAGGTTCACTTATGTCATTTGCCCTGCAGAAACAGATGAATTATCAATACTGTGGATTTGAACACTGAAGAAAATTCACTCAAATTAACTAAATGTTACTCATAATTATAATTTTGTTTGTATCAACTCTACAGAACTATTTTTATTGTATCTGTTTTGTCTCTTTTTTTTTTTTAGTTAAAAAAATTGATACTTTTTTTAGCTGACTGTAATCTCTGTCCCAGTGAGAAGTCATTTTTTATGCTATAAATTCTCACAAAAAGATTCTAGTTCAAAATTCCTGGTTTACAAGAATGCAATATGAAATTTGTGGAGAGGACACTACATTTGTAAAGGTTTGAGTTGAATATTCAATAAATGAAGCATAAATACTCAGTTGTTACTATACTTACACTTTTAATTTCAATATTTTGTAATAAACTGCTAATTCAGGAGAATTTTTCACATCTTTGTGCAACTTGGCTGCTTCAAGCAATTGGTTTCTAACCTAAAATATATATGCAACAAATTTTTTTGTTAAAAACATTACCAGAAAAGTACCATATAAAATGGTTGACTGTTTAGCCCCATTGTAGCTAATTTCATGTCAGTGTTAAGATGGGGATTTTTATTCCAACTATCCAAGTTTCTTGTAACATTTGCCAATAGTTGGGCAGGATCTGCATACCCTTCAGAAGCAAATGAGTTCAACCCTGATTTTGGTATGGTTCGTGCTGCTTAGTCTTTATTCTAAATGTAGTGTTTTGTGGACTTGTCTTTTTGTTGTTTTTCATTTTTTTGCTATGTTGTTGTCAGTTCCTGTTTCACCTTTGAACTTTGAATGTCCCTTTGGTATTTTTAGATACTTTTCTTCATTATCCATTGATAGGCACACTCAAGCAGTAAGTTGGAAAACCACATAGTCTATAAACATACGAAAGGCTTCAATTCAAATGTAAGTGAAACATTTTATTATTTATATATTCAAAAATAAATTCAAAATGCCTAAATGGTTAAAGTCAATGTCTTTTTCATTTAGTTTTCTTCTTACCGAAACAAAATTAGCACAATAGTGTATACACTGATAAAAGAAAGATGTGTGTTACGAATCTATGAGACATCATTTTTTAAGGTAGAGACAAATCTAAATTAAAATATTGAAATGAAGCTTACAATGAGGCCAAAAACTTGTTTGTATAACTGAGGAACATTCTGTTTAATGAATGAAGCTGCAGGACCAGCTATTCCTGTGGCATCTGTCTTCTTACCAGCATCTAAATGGCATTCTATAAGTGCACTAAAAAAATAGGGAAGTGATTAATGGACTTTTTATGTACAACAAATGTTAACCGTTTACCTAGGTTATACTGACCTAACAGTTGGAAACAGCAATCTCATTCATGAAAACTGATGGTGTTGGATAAACTATAAAGTTTTGCAAACATTCATAGAGAATCAACTTCAATATTTTGACCCAGGATAGGTTTACAAACTTAGTTTGTGACAGAACCTGATATTTCAGCTGAACATTCTAAATTTCTATCACGATTTAATACTATTACTAGGTTTCTTGGTTACCGGATATATCCATCTTGTCAATGACTGACTGTTGTCTCATTACTAATGAAATCTAAAACAGCTTGACTCATCTATTCTCCAACTATAACAAGCAATCAATTTTCATAATGGATATCTCAAATCTAACAGAAATCTGATTATCATTCAAACAGAATATTTTATGTTTGTATCTGTATTTTTAAATAGGTTCATGTGCAACCTATTATTTTTCTGTTACTTTTATGATTCAATAGTACATGTTGCAAGTTATATTGGAGGAATTTTGATAATCATCAACCACAGGAGGTATATTACATACATACATATTTTTTTTCTCAAAATTAAAAGCAACAATAGGAAACAAAGTATATTACATCATCAACTGAGCTCTCCATTCAAAGTCTTGGTCATCAATATCATCCAAAGCCTTCACTACTTGATGTAAGCTGTGGGCAAGATATTGTCTGTATCTGGGTTTCAGAAAAGGACGACAGAACTGCCAGTAAATCACTGATGCATTGTAAACCAGAAAATGGTATCTGAAAAGAAAAATTAATAAAATGCAGAGATTTTAAAAATTATAAATACAAACCAGGATTCTTATCAAAAGACTCTAAATAACAATCATTATTGGACATGACAAAAAAAAATTTTGAAATAAAACTATCACAACTTTAAAAAAAAGCTAGTTATAGAAAGGTAAAGGTGTAATCCATTAAAACTGAATTCATGAGGTTAGATTAACTATTTGAAGAAAATGTATTCTTGTAAGGAGATAGAGTTGTCTCCCATGGACCAAATGCTGTTGTTGCATAAAAACAACATATCACAACACCATGCATACTTATTTGTATTTAACAAAAATATTTTAATAATTTTACAATGAAATAATTTTGATCCCAACACTCTTGATTTTGTCCTGGTGTATGTATCATATACTATAACTGTGAAAGTCCATCATATTCTTTGTATTAACTGGTTCACATCATGTATGTCTTATCATGTTTTTTTCAAACTGAGAAACAACAACTTAACTGCCCTGTCTGACCTAAGTCAGGTATCTGGATTAGTTGTTGTCACTATCTCTACATAATTAATCTTTAATCTTTGAATAATTTTCTGTCAGATGTAAGGTCATCTGTTATTTTACTCACAACCTGTCTAAACTTAAGGTGATTCAGAGCATGTTAAATGGTTTCAGTGATTGTCCATTGTTGAAGGTTAGATGGTGATTATCTTGGATAACTTTTGTTTTTGAGTTGCTGTCTCATTATAGTAAACCCCTCATTTCTCTTTATCAACAAGTAAATACTAGCCTACTTATGAAAGAGTTCATTTAACATACCTTGGATTGTTTTTGGCAAAATTGATGGCTTTTATCAGATAAACAACAGCTTTTTCTAACTGTTCCTACAAAAATAAAACAAAATTATATAAATAATGCTTAAATAACTCAATGGAAATTTTTCATTCATGTAAAAACATCTGGTAGGCATATTCATTTAATATTGGGTTTCTTGATATTAGACCCCCCAAAAACAAAAACAAAATGTCAAAACAGTTAAAGCACTTATAATTCCTGTTATTAAATTGGTTGCAAAGAATTACCTTGATTTCCCAGTGAAATAAAAACCGATAATTTCACATGTGAAATACATCTGCCAATTTCACTTATCTGGCGTCATACAACAAGGGGTGTTGTCAAGACGTTATCTATGACTTTGCATCAAAAAGAAATTGAGAATGCATGGAAAAAAATATAGTTCCTTTCATTTTCTACCTTATTTCAATTAATAAGTCCATGGTCAACTAATCTAAGAATTAAAATATAGAAAAATATTCAACTTGTGACCGACCAACACTGATAATTAACTCATGGGCTACACACATTTGTGAGTTAAATTAATAATGTGATGTTCTGTCACTTGTTGAATATTTTTCTATATTTGAATTTTTGGGTTAGTTATTCTATAATTATTATAAGAAGTATAACAACATATATATAGATCTCATATAAAATCTCCAATAAAACACTGACTGCAATGACTAAGTATAACAACATATATATAGATCTCATGTAAAATCTCCAATAAACCACTGACTGCAATGACTAAGTATAACAACATATATATAGATCTCATGTAAAATCTCCAATAAAACACTGACTGCAATAACTAAGTATAACAACATATATACAGATCTCATGTAAAATCTCCAATAAACCACTGACTGCAATGACTAAGTATAACAACATATATATAGATCTCATGTAAAATCTCCAATAAACCACTGACTGCAATGACTAAGTATAACAACATATATATAGATCTCATGTAAAATCTCCAATAAACCACTAACTGCAATGACTAAGTATAACAACATATATATAGATCTCATGTAAAATCTCCAATAAAACACTGACTGCAATGACTAAGTATAACAACATATATACAGATCTCATGTAAAATCTCCAATAAACCACTGACTGCAATGACTAAGTATAACAACATATATATAGATCTCATGTAAAATCTCCAATAAACCACTGACTGCAATGACTAAGTATAACAACATATATATATAGATCTCATGTAAAATCTCCAATAAACCACTGACTGCAATGACTAAGTATAACAACATATATATATAGATCTCATGTAAAATCTCCAATAAAACACTGACTGCAATGACTAAGTATAACAACATATATATAGATCTCATGTAAAATCTCCAATAAAACACTGACTGCAATGACTAAGTATAACAACATATATACAGATCTCATGTAAAATCTCCAATAAACCACTGACTGCAATGACTAAGTATAACAACATATATATAGATCTCATGTAAAATCTCCAATAAACCACTGACTGCAATGACTAAGTATAACAACATATATATAGATCTCATGTAAAACCTCCAATAATCCACTGACTGCAATGACTAAGTATAACAACATATATATAGATCTCATGTAAAACCTCCAATAAACCACTGACTGCAATGACTAAGTATAACAACATATATATATAGATCTCATGTAAAATCTCCAATAAACCACTGACTGCAATGACTAAGTATAACAACATATATATATAGATCTCATGTAAAATCTCCAATAAACCACTGACTGCAATGACTAAGTATAACAACATATATATAGATCTCATGTAAAATCTCCAATAAACCACTGACTGCAATGACTAAGTATAACAACATATATATAGATCTCATGTAAAATCTCCAATAAACCACTAACTGCAATGACTAAGTATTACAACATATATATAGATCTCATGTAAAATCTCCAATAAACCACTGACTGCAATGACTAAGTATAACAACATATATATATATAGATCTCATGTAAAATCTCCAATAAACCACTGACTGCAATGACTAAGTATAACAACATATATATAGATCTCATGTAAAATCTCCAATAAACCACTGACTGCAATGACTAAGTATAACAACATATATATATATATAGATCTCATGTAAAATCTCCAATAAACCACTGACTGCAATGACTAAGTATAACAACATATATATATATAGATCTCATGTAAAATCTCCAATAAACCACTGACTGCAATGACTAAGTATTACAACAGATATATAGATCTCATGTAAAATCTCCAATAAACCACTGACTGCAATGACTAAGTATTACAACATATATATAGATCTCATGTAAAATCTCCAAAAAAACACTGACTGCAATGACTAAGTATAACAACATATATATAGATCTCATGTAAAATCTCCAATAAACCACTGACTGCAATGACTAAGTATTACAACATATATATAGATCTCATGTAAAATCTCCAATAAACCACTGACGGCAATGACTAAGTATAACAACATATATATAGATCTCATGTAAAATCTCCAATAAACCACTGACTGCAATGACTAAGTATTACAACATATATATAGATCTCATGTAAAATCTCCAATAAACCACTGACTGCAATGACTAAGTATTACAACATATATATAGATCTCATGTAAAATCTCCAATAAACCACTGACTGCAATGACTAAGTATTACAACATATATATAGATCTCATGTAAAATCTCCAATAAACCACTGACGGCAATGACTAAGTATAACAACATATATATATATAGATCTCATGTAAAATCTCCAAAAAAACACTGACTGCAATGACTAAGTATAACAACATATATATAGATCTCATATAAAATCTCCAATAAACCACTGACTGCAATGACTAAGTATTACAACATATATATAGATCTCATGTAAAATCTCCAATAAACCACTGACTGCAATGACTAAGTATAACAACATATATATATAGATCTCATGTAAAATCTCCAATAAACCACTGACTGCAATGACTAAGTATAACAACATATATATAGATCTCATGTAAAATCTCCAATAAACCACTGACTGCAATGACTAAGTATAACAACATATATATAGATCTCATGTAAAATCTCCAATAAACCACTGACTGCAATGACTAAGTATAACAACATATATATATAGATCTCATGTAAAATCTCCAATAAACCACTGACTGCAATGACTAAGTATAACAACATATATATAGATCTCATGTAAAATCTCCAATAAACCACTGACTGCAATGACTAAGTATAACAACATATATATATAGATCTCATGTAAAATCTCCAATAAACCACTGACTGCAATGACTAAGTATAATAACATATATATAGATCTCATGTAAAATCTCCAATAAACCACTGACTGCAATGACTAAGTATAACAACATATATATATAGATCTCATGTAAAATCTCCAAAAAACCACTGACTGCAATGACTAAGTATAACAACATATATATAGATCTCATATAAAATCGCCAATAAACCACTGACTGCAATGACTAAGTATAACAACATATATATAGATCTCATGTAAAATCTCCAATAAACCACTGACTGCAATGACTAAGTATAACAACATATATATATAGATCTCATGTAAAATCTCCAATAAACCACTGACTGCAATGACTAAGTATAACAACATATATATAGATCTCATGTAAAATCTCCAATAAACCACTAACTGCAATGACTCACTTCATTAATATACATATTTAAGCCATTCAAGTATTTATATTTTAACAGATAAATCATATTTTCTGTTAATTTAACATACTGTGGATTCATTATTATTCGTTGGATACCAATTTTCCTGGGTTCCATGGGTACAGGGAAACCATGAATTTAAATGTTCAACAAATTACAAATTTTAAATAGGCTTGTATGAAGAAATTGGCAAAACCACGAAATCAAATATCCACGAAAAAGGAGGTTTTCCTCATCCACGAAATTTGGTACCCACGAAATTAAATGAATCCACAGTATGACATAATTTCAGACATTTATGAGTCAATTCTGATTACATTGATCATGTTGATTTCATTGTATTATTCTGAAAAGTGATTATCAACACCATTTTACAATTGCACTTGTCTTTTTGTATTTAGAATATAAAGATCATCATGGATATTAAAAGTCTAGTTGGCTTACAGGATCGTTAGCTTCTTTAGGTGCTAACAACTGTGCCTGACACAGGTAAGCTCTACACAGGAACTGGTTTCCTGGTGGTGGTTTCATAAAGTACATCTTCAAACACTCCCTTGCCATCTCGGTTAACCCATTCTGTAAAAGACAATATTGAATTATCATGAAAATGAAAAATATTAACCCATGTACACATGTAGATTATCAATACATTTTGAAAATGGAAAAATTTAAATACATGATATAAATCCAGTAACTACTTACAAATCTACACTATTAATAAACCTTTGAAGGGAAAGCAAAAAAAAAACAGGTTGACAAGTTGCCAGCGTTTCATTTTCTGATACCAAACAGTCATGAATTCAGAAAAGCATAGATTAAGTTTCATTTAAATGTAGTCATGTGTAGAAAGGAAGTCCAAGTCAACGACTTTGACTTGCCAGATGTCATATCTTCAAACTAATTTGATTCTAATGCTGAAAGATAACAGACTAATATTTAATCATCTGTGAGTATTGAAACATACTATAATACAATACTGTAAAAAGTATAAGTGTTTTTGAAGGCCTATAAATTCAAAGTTAAAAATCTTTTTGTTTTCTGTGTTATGAAATAATTATATTTTATAATTATATTTCATATTTATGAAATAATTATATTTCATATTTTAAGTGATGAAACTGTACCTGAAATGCAGTTTCAGCACATATGACATAGAGATCTGGACCAAAAGATTCTGGGGCATCTATTGCTGGTTTACTCTCAGCTACATTTCTCAATAAACTGTAAGCTTGATGCAGTGGCTGATTTTTCTCTGGCCCTGTAAAACACCATAACATCATTTTCATACAAAATTATACTGAAAACATGATAATTACAGACAAAACCTGTCAAGATTTGAAGGTTCAGATTTAACAAAATAATTGCCAGTGATAATTCTTATCATTCTTAATGGACAAATATTTACATATTATCATACGTTTGCCTGGACAGTGTTCCCTAGATGGTTTATGCAACGAGTCCTGGCTGCATGTGATGTTTGTGCTTTTTGATAGGACATTTTGGCTTTAATTCATAGGACATTTGCGCTTTATCAACATAACTTTTGAGTTAAAAGTTTAAAAATCATTTAATATAAAAAAAAACACAACATATTCATATAAAAGATTTAATCTTTTGCCATCATCCTTGTGTCAGATGAAAATGACAGCACTTAAAGAGGGGCCAGGGCAGATGAAAGTTAATTCCTTAAAACAACCATGACTCTTTAATTCAAAGTCAACATGAACAGCAGGGGGTTAAAAATCAAATTTCGTTCTTCACAAAGTGTATAAAGCTGCTTGAAGAATTTAGGGCAAAATTTGAATGTTCCATCCATAATAATATCATTTTCTCTATCGTATACCTGTCAGTATTTTTTTTTCTTCTGATTTTGTGGTTTGTACGGGAGAACTTTCAAGAATGAATAAAGATCTTTCCTTAACTTCGCTAAAGTATGGTTAAGATGGCAGTTAAAATATAAGTAAAAAGCACAGCCCAATCAATTAAGTTCAGGTGTAATAAAGTTTACAGCGCAAATGTACAGTCCTTTTGTGTTACAAGTAAAACAGTGCAAATGTTTTATCCCTAGGCAGCAAGGCCACCTCAACATCATAATATAATTCTACACAGGCACAAGCCAATTATATTTTATATCTTGTAGTATATAATTTGGGTGCTCTGTGTTCGTGGTAAAAAGATGATCAGCATATATTCACACATTGTTACATACAGAAAATAGTGAATT
Source organism: Mytilus californianus (assembly GCF_021869535.1). Lineage (NCBI taxonomy): Eukaryota > Metazoa > Mollusca > Bivalvia > Mytilida > Mytilidae > Mytilus > Mytilus californianus. Next base: position 19,019,680 of record NW_026262679.1, on the reverse strand, counting down.
GCAAATATCTGTCTGAATAGTATGGCCGCAAATTACAAAATGTATATATATGGTTCTTTACCATTCTTGCACTGAGATAACTTCAACAACCTACAGCATTTAAATTGATTCCAGTTTTAATTCTTTTCCAGATTTTTTGTAAAACATAAGTGCACATGATTTCTTGCACATTTTTATCTGAAGAGCATCTAATTTCCCAAATTTATCTGATTACCGAACAGCATGATAGGCCATTGGTTTTCTCTTTTGAATTGTTTTACATTGTTGAAGGCTGTAGAATTGTGACGTATAACTGCTTGCCATTTATTATCTACCTGATTTGATCTCTGATGGATACACTGGATAGTTATCTAATTGACATTCAAACCATATCGTTTAGTCCACTTTAAAAGGCCCCGACACGAAAAATGTGAAACAATTCAATTGAGAAAACTAATGGCCTATAACAAAACAATTTACTAAAACAATTATGACAGAGACTGACTTACTTGAAGCTGCATTTGTCTAATAATATTTGGGGATTTATTTGTTTTAAAGGTTTTCTGTATTCAGTTTGATTTTTTTCACGTGTATGTGAAATTATATATAGTCGGTTAAAGAGCTCACAAGAGCTCATGTTTGTCTGTTATTGTGTACATATATGCCAACTTTAGATAAAAATTACTTACATTGTACTTAGGCCAAAAATATGATGTTAGATGTTGTCCTACCTACCCCAAAAAATTTATGACACAAATCGTTCCAAATTTTTTTTTGTAAAAGATTTTTTCCTGCTCTAATGTCTTTTTCTTGTCTAAAACATGGTGTTGGCCAAAAAAAATAAAATCCCTACCCACCTAGCGAACCCTACAAGAAATGTAAACGAGAGTCAGTGTACTTCATTGTAACAAATGAAATAATTAGCACCGAAACTAATTTCTATATAAACACTACTTTCTGATATATTCTATTTCATAGTTTATCTGGCATATTTAATTTCCATTTCATTGTAACCAACATGACCAATGTAATAATTTTCAATATAAAGTTCAAAAACTGTTTTGCCATAACCATTCATTGTAAATGAATTTTGCCAAATATATATTGTCTCAAAAATTTTAATGGCATTATTTTCTATAGCCCAGGGTCTGATTTCTGTATAAATACAACTTTCATTGCATTCTAAATTAACTAGCAAATTTAGTGCTTTGCACAAATCAAAGATTTTTTCACCATGGACTGCTCTTTTAACCATGTTAACTGGTTCTTCAGCAATATCTTTGAAGAATCTGAGTCAAAGCTAGTTGTAACAACAATCATGATTTTCAAAAACAGAACAATCATACCAAATTTGACTTTGTAAATACAAATTAACAGTAATCACATGAAATTAATATTTAATAATTAATTATCAATTCACTGAAAAATATTTCATTTAAAAATTACCGAATTTTTATTACTGAAAATTTAGATATGTTGATAAATTCACCTAAAAACATCTAATAATTCAACCAGTATTTGAAAAAATAGGGTGCATACGAACCCAGGAGGAGAACGTGTGAGGAGCGAACATGTAGGATGCGAACGAGTATTGGGAGCGAACGGACCCGATACCATCTTTGAAAAACTTGAGTGTTTGTTTTTTTTTTTAAATTATGTTGATTTTTCTTGTTGTCAGTAAGACCCTCAATTGCAAACTGTTAGGAATTGATGTACCTGAATGTTTTTGTGCTGCAGCCAAGAGAGTTCTTATACTTGTATCCATATTTGCTATTTATTTTGGATTTTTTTATTTTTAAGAGCACATTACTGTTCAGCAGACGCCATGTTGTTTGGCCTTTCGTAGTAATTCGGTTGACCAATTCGCTACAAAATAGTTTAATAGTTAGTATTACATTTGCCTAAAATTTGGTAAGTGGTGCTATTTTTTTTCTAAGATGTTTTCATATATTCTTTGAATTTTAACCTTAAAAGCACGTTATTGCTAAAATAACACCACAAAATGGTTTAAAATTTTCAAATTGCGGATGGATATATTGTCGTAGAAACAGTGTACTTCCGGCAAAATGCTTCCGGTTTTTGAAAGACTGGTTTTCGGTATTTATTCAGTGTTATTCTTGGCTAAAAACATATTTCAGAACCAGTTTAAAACTTAATGCAGACGAATCATAACTCCAAAGTTGTACACAATCAAGTTAAAAAACTATTCGATCTTAAAGAAATCATGTTGACTTTAACAGTTTAATTCCGAATTTGAATTATAGATGGCAACATCAGGACAGAAAAGGCTGGGTTCAGGCGGCTTGCCATCCAGAACACCACTTTTCGGTGCAAACAAAGCAGCAAGTTCAAAAGCAGAGAGCTCTACCAAATCTCAACAAAGCACAAGATTGACAAAACCATCAGATAAATTAAACCCCAAAACAGTAGACCCTGTAAGTGGAATGTCATAGACTTTATCCCTATTTCACCCCAGTTTTTGGTGGAGTTCGTGTTGCTCAGTCATTAGTTTTCTATGTTGTGTTTTGTGTACTGTTGTTTGTTGTTCTTTTTCTTTTTTAGCCATGGTGTTTTGTCAGTATATTTTCGACAAATGAGTTTGACTGTCCCTTTGGTATCTTTTGCCTCTCTTATTATTAATTATATATGAGATTTCGATTTTATGAATGAACTGGCCAGTTGACCTGGGGTCATTTGCCATGATGTGGGAGGAAAAGTGTGAGGGTAGGAATGCCCTTTACCGTCAGGCGTCAAACGGTCATTTTCGGCTACACTGTACGTTAGCGTCAAATTGGTTTAAATTTTACCGTGATTCGTCAAAATATCCTTATCGTGATTCGTCAAAGGTCTGAAATAATTATCGTTACCGTTATTTTAGGAAAAAATTTAACGTGATTTGTCAAAATCAGTTGATTTTTTTACCGTCTGAAAGAAAGGGTACATTTTATCGTCATGCACCAAAAATTACCGTTTTTCGTCATGAAGGTACCCTCATTATGACCCTCAAGTGTCATAGCACCTTGTGATGTAAAGATAGTTGCTTTGTGACGTCAAATTTTTCCTGGAAAAAGCATCAATTGGAAGATTATGTATTTAGAGAATGTCTTTGATTTTCACTAATGGTGTACAAATAGCAAATAGAATATTAAAATGAAAATCAGTTGTCTTTAGGTAAATTACAATATTCTGTAGGTGTGGCTGTTGACACTAGTTAATGTTGGTAATAAATTTACCTCTCGTGTGTAGAATTGTAGAATTGTCGCACTGGTAACTAATGCTTATGTAAGTAATTATAATAATTTAACACATGCTACCAATTTCAGTGCAAACAACAAAAGTTCCTAGTACAAAATCCATCAGGCATGTGTCAGGCAAATTAAAAAAAAAATTTGAAGTACAAAGCATCAGAGTCTAAATAGGCTTTATTAGAACAGTCAGAATTGTCCAGGTCTTCTTTGTCTGTGTATGGGAGCTACAAATTTAGTTTTATTCACAGGCACTTGAAATCCATTGTCTGTGTGATTCGGTTGATGTGAATTAATTTGTTTCATTATTTAATGTATATTCTAAATGCCAAATACTTAGTAATATTAACATGATAAAGAAACAGCAAATACCCATATTAGTTTATGGTTTGGCATTGCCTTAGATTGAATCAAGAACACTACCACACGACCATTGAGGGTGTGTTTCTGTTAGTAACAATTAATTAGTTTCATTATTTAATGTATATTTTCAGTTTAGCTCATCATCAAAGAGTCAGTCAGCATTTGCAGCTGTCTATACAAAAGGAGGGGTACCATGCAGGTATGTACAATGAAGATAATAACTAACCACTCGTATCTTGGTTCATTATTTTAGCATATTTGTTAAAAAGGAAGAATATTCTGATATCTTTTTACTGCTATTCTTTTAAAATAGCATTGATTACTTATAAAATGGATGGTTCTCAAAATCTGCCAGCCTATCCAGATTCATTGTCTACTCAGTATCATGGCCAACATAGAATTAAAAACTGAAAGAGTATATTACAGATGTGCCACCAACTTTAGCTGCCTTCTTTAAATCTTTTTTGAGAACCCTGTGTTAGTAGGAAAAGGGTTAAAGTTTCATAGGTTTTGTTAACAAATCTTCTTGAGTTCTGCAATAATGGTAATTCTATAATAGAAAGATTTGGTGAATTTCAGATAAAATTGATACAGTGTAAGTCTGTTGTTTAGTTGAAGGCAAGGATTCTTAGTGTTGGATTGCTGTAGCATTGATGTATACCCAAAACCTTGTTTTATTTAAATTCTTTGACATTGATTTTCTAGAAGTGACATCAAATTATGATGATGTACTTGCCATTAACAGTAATCCTGAAAGTGGTTTAATGATATGATGCTGTTGTTAAATTAATCAATATTTCATCAGATGTTTTCATCATTCAAGTTAGAATTTGTATAGGAACTTAGGTATAGAACATGTACATGTAGAAAGAAAATATTCAGGTAAATTTTCTTTGCAGTTCATATAATTTAAAAATAGTAAAGGGATACAAATGTACAGTTAAAAAAAATCAGATACACACAGTAAAGTCTACATTGTTATCAAAGGGCCTCATTTACTTACAAAATTTATATATTTTCAAATTAAGGTAATATTGATTTAACAGTGTCTTTTCAAATTATTACGAAAATGAGTGATATATTTGCTTTAATATCTTTTATATATGCAGGTTGCAACATGGATCTGTGAAACACAAATTAGGATGGGATACTCATCCAGATCAGCTTCCTTTTGATCCTGTGTTAGTAACATTATCAGAGGTAGGATGATCTATTAAGTATTTGTCATGGATATCAGAAAATTTCAGGTAAATGCAGCATGTTGCAGGATATAACTACAGAAATCCAGACATTTATTTATAATTTTCACCAATTTTTTTGGCCTTACAAAGTGAAAAGTATCACACACATACACACTTGTAAGTTCTTTTATGTCACCAGCACAGTTAAGGTGCCTTGTGATCAGTGCAAAAGAAATGACACATTATTCTCTTTTGAAACGATATTTATGCTATAAACTACTTGTAATAACTCACATAGATTACTCAGGTTTAAACAGAGTGCAACTGTATAATAGTCACCCTTTTTGCATACATTTGTTATTAAACATAAAAGAGACCAGCTGGTATCTGGAAGGTCAGGCAATATTGAATAAACCCTTTAACCTGGTATGTGTAAGGTCAATATTTTTTTCAATTGTTTTCCCCAAGAGAAAAAACAAAAGATTAAAAATGCCGATTGAATAATTTCCAGTTGCTCCCTTAAACCACACTTTATGCACAACCAAGTTAATTAATGTATGGTTAAGCTAATTTGTTTATAAAACATTAAAAATAATTTTTCATAATCTATAACAATGTATTGCTAATTATTTATCATGTTAATCAAAGATAACCTTAGTTAAATAGTCATGGGAAAAGAATATCATAAATCAATACAGTGGTCAATGACGGGAGATTTAATTACAGGTGTATTGTCAGATCAACTCTTCAATCCATTTGAATCCCCAACTTCACATTTTGACATATGTGTATTGGTTCAAGATAATTGACATAATTTAAATGCTTTTTTGTTTCGCCTGCTACAAAAGTCGCAGTATGCGAGACATACGGTAGGTATAACTATGCGGCAGCGTAAACTATTTGTTTAAAGCTTTATATTTCAGAAGGTAGAAGACCTGGATGATTCATATCTTGTATGCAGATACCTTATGTTACAAAGTGACTGTCTGTCATATGTCCAATGTCCTGGACCTCATTATCATGGTTCAGTGACTGCTTGAAAAAAAATTTGAGTTTTTTTGTCATGTGAATTTCTCACTTATTCATGTTATTATGAGTAATAGGATAACTATATTTGGTATATGGGTTCCTTTCAACATCTTAATGTCCGTCAGACAGGGTTCACCTGACCTCGACCTCATTTCATGGATCAGTGATTAAGGTGAAAGTTACATGATTAGGTCCGTTTCTCAAATACTATAAGCAGTAGGTCAACTATATGTGGTGTATGGAATGACTGGTTTGGGTACATGTCAGTCTGGCAGGTTTAATCTGACCTTGACCTCATTTTCATGGTTCATTGGTCAATGTTAAATTTGTTTTTATACAACCGCAAAACAATTTTGCGGTCGTATATTGGTATGACGTTGGCGGAGTCGTCGTCGTCCAAAGACACATTGGTTTTCGCACAATAACTTTAGTTTAAGTGAATGGATCTCTATGAAATTTTACCATAAGGTTCAATACCACAAAAGGAAGGTTGGGATTGATTTTGGGGGTTATGGTACAAACAGTTAAGGAATTAGGGGCCAAAAATAAGCATTTTTCTAGTTTCCAGACAATAACTTGTGGAACGGTGTATGGATCTCTCTGAAATTATACCACAAGTTTCCATACCACAAAGGGATGGTTGGGATTTGCTTTTGGGGGTTATGGCTCAAACCGTTTAGGAATTAGGGGCAAAAAAGGGGGAAAACAAGGGTGTCCTGGTTAATGGACAAATACTTTAGTACAAAACATAATTTAAAGCAGTGTAAGGGAGGTAATTCAAATACATCATTTGAATTACCTCCCTTACACTGCTTTCAAATTATGTATAAAGTAATGGTTAATGAACAATTAAGACAATTTAAAAGCAGTGTAAGGGAGGTAATCCAAATACAATGTTTTGATTACCTCCCTCACACTGCTTTTAAATTATGTTTAAAGAAATACATATTTCGGTAGACCAGTAAAAATATCTGCAAATGTTGCACCTTTTTTTTTACAAAAAAATCCATATGAAAGATTTGACACCATATTTTAAATTCTATTATAAAATAGATTAAGTTAGCACTATGGTAAATTTAAATGGGTAATTATGGTTGCAAACTCCATTGGAAATTTGAATTGAGATTATGACCATATCTTGAGGGAAAGAATTTTTTTGGGGGAAAGGGGGGGGGGGGGGGGTAAAAAGAAATTGTGGGGGGTCAATTTTTTCTTATTTCAGATTTCAGAAATTAAAAAGAAAAATTCTTCAAATATTCAGTTTGTGATTCAGTCTGAAAGACTGTTTTCAGTGAATAGATCTGAAATTGTAACTAACATTGCATACCAAGAACATTTTGTTTTAACAGCAATTTTGTTAAAAATTAAACTTGCATATACAGTCATTGAGAATAACAATGAATAATACTTTTTTCACATGATTTATTCTTTTTTTATGATTAAGGGTCTGCAAGAAAGCATACATCCCTACTCATTTGTAGCAAGGACAGGCTTTAAAGAAATGTTAGAATCCAATGGTGCCATTGAGAAAGTATTACCACTCCTGCCAAAAGTTTGCTATGGTGTTCGAGCTGCCCTAGTAAGTGTTATAATTCCTACCAAAAGTCTATACATAAAGTTAAAGGTCACACTGACTTGAAATTTAGTACACATGTTCATTATAATGAGAACTTTCTAAAATATATGCCTAATTGGTAATCGATAAAGACAATACATTGACCTGTAGTTGTTATTTTTGTAGTAATCTTATTGCCGAAATGATGTCTTACTTTTATCACCATACTTTATAACAATATATATTGTGGAAAGAAGTTTAATTAATTACAAATAATATTTGATCTGATGTGATTTTTTTCAGGGCAACAAAAACAGTGATGTATTTGCAGCAGGACTAGAGGCCACAATACAATTAAGTAATCTGACAGGACCTCACTTAAACCCACATCTTAAAAATCTTCTTGTTCCTGTAAGTTTGATAGAAATTTGAAAAAAATCAGAATTCTCCACTAATATTTGTTTCCCCCTAAATTTTAAAACTGTAAACTATAATCTGCAGATAATGTTATTATTATTAATGACTGTGTGGAATGATGTTTCACCTAAAGTATCTGTAGAATTTGTCCCATTTAGTGTTTCCTATATACTAAGATATCACAGTAAGCTGGTTCATGTCCGCATTAAAGTGAGTATAACAGAAAAGTAACAAAGTTTCACTTATTTGATTTGCATAATTTAAAAAGAGTAATTCTGTTCTAACGTAGACTGTTTAATCTTTTCTTATCACTTAGCAAAGTTTTTACCAAGAAGCTACTTCTCTGAAATCACTGGTGCAATTGCACAAACCAAACTTTGCCACAATTACCAAGCTTTTTTACTATGATAATGCTTCTGACCAATCAACTTGGCCAATGTTACTTTGAATAGAACATACGGGTAAAATAGGCAAAAACAATACATATAAATCATATGCTGCATACTTGTTGTCCAGCAAAATTTTTCCACGAAAGACCACATATCAGTGGGGTTAGACTGGGTTAATGCTACTGCTTCAATTCTTTTAAAGGTTCCAACAGGGATTTTAATGCTATTGAAATAAAGAAATTCTGTTCATTGTGCTCTCCTGTAGAGTTAAATTACATCAAGTGCAGGGTTCTCACTAAGGAATTTTGAATGGCGAGTCCAAGACTTGTCATGTTTGGCCATGGTGAGTACAACAGTGAGAAGATGAAATTTTATTGCTATATCATTTATTATTTCAGTCCTCATGACAAAAGTATAGCAAGGAAATAACATCAAGTTTTGATTATTTTTAAACTTTTGTCATAAAATGATGATATTTGTGCTCAGTTGACACAACATTTTACTATCTTGATGCTTCTTTGGACTCACCAGTTTTGAAAATGATGAGTCCAGGACTCATTGACTCACCTTAGTGAGAACCCTGAAATGCCCTTTAATTACTTAATTCCTATTTCATATTTGAAATGTGGGAAAAACACTAGATATAACAATGTATTATGCAAGATGAGTGGTCAAGGTGCCTGCATATATTTAATTGACCCCAATTATAAATTTCACTTGAAAGAAAATAATTATTTTAATTCCTTTCATATGTTTCTAAAATAAGTGTCAACAGGAACATTCAAGACAAAAGTTTTGAAAGCAAAAATATGATATGTCAGAGAGCTTTAAAAAATGCATAATATTATAGAGCAAATATTTGCCCAAAAATTGCTACTTCAGACAAATGACAGGACAGCATAACTTATTATATTAAAGCAGAACTCTCATCATACATCTATACTATTAAATGAGAAGACCTCATTTTGTGTGTCGCTTCTCTTCCTTCCTCTATAAATTAATCATCATGCCTCTATGTCCTATAGGTACCATGCATAGTCACATTTGTCATCCTGGCTTATAATTATTCAGTTTGGGTTATTTTGGGAGGAAAACGAAAATAAAGGCGTCCGAATATTGTTTCCGTCATCGGAAGGACTTTTAAGTCATAGACAAGTCTTCTGTTTAGGACTGTTTTAAAATTACTCATAATTTTCATAAGTACTTGGGGACAGGACAATTATTTTCACGTTTTTCTGTATACTATGATCATACATATACTATAAATAAAGTGTATTTGCTATTTACTATCAATTCCAAGTTTACTATCTACGGCGGTCACTGATTAATTATATAGAGAGTGACCGCCATGGATAGTATTAAACTTGGAATTGATAGTAAATAGAGTCTCTATATAATCAGAGACATATATATACGAAAATAATTGAAATTAACAGAAAACAAAAAATAACAGACTTTGGAAAAAAGGGGGAGGGCTAAAAAAATTGTCCTGTCCCCAAGTACCTATGATTTTTGATACCTTTCCTGAAATTCTCCAGTCATAAAATCTTTTGCAAAAATTCATCCTACAACAGTTTACATACTTTCAACCACGCTCTAAATGCCAGCGATTTCGCAGGTGTGCTCTAGTATTATATAACTAAATGACTTACGAAAAAAATAAGATGTACAGGGTATACCTCAATGAAAGAAACTCTTAAATCACAATACTATAAAAAAGACATCCATAGGCAACACGAGATATTTCATAAAATACATTCTGTGTCTAAACAATTTTTAAATGAATTTAACAGAGAGAACCAAAAATATGAAAAAAATGATTTCCAAATTTTTTGAATGGGAACTTTTTAACCTCTTAGCTTTTTATAGAAACTATTTTTGTCCAAAAAAGCACATATTAGGTTAACAATTGCAAGTTCCTGACTGCCATATAGCCTAACTTCCAATTTCATTGTTTAATATGATCAAGTATAAAAATAAGGAAATTTGGTATGATTGCTGATAATACAACTGTCCAAAAATACCAAAGAAATAAGATGTGAGTGAACATTGTTTTAAAGTGTATTTAATTTTTCAGGTTTCCAAAAGAATGATGGATAAAAAGTTTAGAGATAAAATTACAACAGCATTACAGACTTTTGAACAAAATGGAGGAAAGGTAAGTCTTGTTCTACATTTATAAACATATACTCCAAGGGGGCATCAGTAATGTATTATTTAGCTGAGTTGCAACAGTGTCAAGCTTTGCTAAAAATATGAATGATGCTCTGATGTATACATTTTGGTTTCTAGACAAAATTGTTTGAGTCATAATGAATATAATTGCAAAAATAGGCATGATGATAAAACCCCATTTGAAGAGAAAGACCCCATTGATTTTTGGGGTCAAAAGTCCCAGAAGGTATTAATATTTTAACATTTTGGCAAGATTTATATCTAACTATCTTGAAACTTGGATAAATAATGTTTCAAGGGATAAGGAAGAACCCTAATGATTTTAGGATCAAATGTTAAGGTCACAGCAGCTATTGATAGACTGATATTTTTGCAATGTATTTTTGTTTCTGGATGTTATCTTTTGAATCACATGTCCAACTCGTATAAAAATTGGTTTGATGGTGCCCCTTGTGATTGGAAAGACCCTTATTGTTTTTGGGATCTAGGTTAAAAGTGAAGATCACAGCAGCTATGGATAAAATGAAATTTGGTTTCCACACATCTTTTGAAACATATGCTCATCTTTTACCAAATTAGATTTGATAATGCCTTATAAGATGACTAAACACCCCTTTTGATTTTGATGTCACAAAGTCAAGGTTAAGGGAACATCAGCAATTGGCTTACTGAAATTGTTGTTTACATTGGTTTTGGATGTTATCATTTGAATCATTTGTAAATCTCTCACTTAACTTAGCTGGATACTGTCACTTTACTTGGATAGATGGATACCATGTTAATCATTTGTTAATTTTTTAGTCATTAGGTAACTATAAATACATTAACAGATTGGGAAAACTTTTGGTTAAGGGACAATTTATTTTGAGCCATTTATCAGATCTTTCCCTTCCTTTTGAGAATAATACACCTTGGATTGAAAAAAAAACCTTTTGGTGTTGTGTCAGGGTCAGGGTTACAGCAACAATCAATAGACTAAAATTTGGGCAATTTTTTTCCACACCATTTGTCATAAATTGTCAGCAGACTTTAAGTCTTCAATGTACTTGACACAAAAAACAGGTTATTTCTGCTACAGATTCATAAAGAATACAACTTGGATCATGAACCCATGGTGCTTCTGTAATTTAATTTATATCCAATATCATATATCCAATGACTGGAAAATATCATCATCCATACAGTCATTGAAAAACCTTCAATGATGGCAAAAGATCAACATTCTAAAACTTAAAAGTCATATTTAGATCTACAAGGAATGGAAATTTCCTACACTTCACTTGTTTTAAAGTTCTTGTTGACTTTTTTTTCTAACTAACTAGTGAATATGTATAGAAATATCTTACAGCTGAGACATCTGCTTCAGTCAGATGGTAAATTGTTTGATTAATGCAGATTATAATCTGTATTTATTGATTGAATAAAAGTTTGTTAAATAATGTTTTTTCTTCAATTTTCCAGGAAGCTTTACCAGTGATCAAGTCAAAGGTGCCAACATATACAACAATATTTATGTGAGCTGATTAATATATGTGAGGGTACTGGCTTTCTGAAGATTTACATGCAGAAAACACTATTCTAATATGTGTATCTCAGATGAATTTAATGATAAGGTTGTGGTTTACACAAGCTCTCTGTGATGACTTATGATGATATATAACTTGTAACGTTTATGTTTGGTTTGTACTAGACTGTGCTAGTCCATTTGCCATAATTTGTACCAAAAATGTTTTTTATTCATTGTTAGATCTGTTCTGTTTAAAGGCCCTACATACCTAGTTATTTCATTGTTAGATAGTTTCATTTAGCTTACTTCACAAAGGGCTCCTTTGTCTGCCTTGTTAAGGAGCCCTTTGCAAAAATTCTCTGAGAGGTCTGTAGGTGACATGAAGGAAGGCTAAATCAATGGCCTATCCAACATACCCTAATTTTCGCAGTGGCAGTTCTAAGCTTTTATTATCCAATTCAAGTGTTGAAATTAGTGGCCTTATTATGCCTTCCTCTCTTTCTATTGTTACAGATGACAGAAAAAAAAATCATGCTATATTTTTTTATCAGTATAATTTTCCTTCCAGGCCAAAAGACATTGGCTGTGTTGAAAGAATTTCTTCCAATTTTTTCTGAATGGAATTGAAAAATGAGAATATCTTATATTACATAGGAAATTACTGTATGACAAATTTCTCCATTTAATTTTAATTTTTTGTCTGGCGTACAAAATGATAAGCCTGGTATCTTTGATGAGTTTCTTTTTAATAAGTCTTTAAAAGATTACTTTAATGTTTAGTTGATTAATGTATATAATCCCTTATATATTTTTGTCATTATTGTACTTTTTTTACTGTACCTTATAAAGATTCAGTTTTGTTTACCACATATTTTATTTTGCTTTTCACACAAGGGCACTACTGTTGTGTGGTTTTAATCATTAGCTACAATCAAAGCACCTGTAAATAAGTATTTTTTTATATCATCATTATAATGTAATTTATTATATTATCATTGTTGCCTATATTGATATATCCAACAATTCAATGAAAAGAACCTTGGACAGCCAAACACAAAAGACTGTTACTTTATGTTGGTAGTCTCAATTCCCCTGCTACCAATAGACATGTACAATATTTTTTTTCAGTACAAGAAAAACCACCATCAGGTACATAAGACAAGAAATTTAGGAGGCAAATATATATTTGTAAAACTACGTGCCAAAATTCATTTAACGGTAATCCCTAAAAGTGTCTAAATTCACATGCATATATACAAAAGGTTAATTGAAAAATGTCAATCTAAGGATATCTGAATTATGATACAATTGCATCTAAATATTTACTTATTAATAAATTAAACATAATTTTGTTCTCAATTTTCCCTGATAATACCAGATTGTAATGAATATTTCCACTGGGCATTAAGCAAATAGCAACTAGAGGTTACCATAGAGTAACAGACTTTCAACATGCCCTGCAAATCAGTCCATTTGTAAGTTATGGTCAAGGTCAGGAACAATCCTCTAAGGACATTTTTACTGTAGAAAAAACCAAGCCAATTGCATAGACAAAGTCAACATCTAACCATTGAAAGATGTCAAAATTATATGTATAACCAAGTGTTGCATGCATATTTTCAAAATATTTAATATTTTTTATTTGAGTCAGATTTTAAGTGTAATTCCTAGGGTATTTTAAAAATAGAAAAATTGACAAATTATACATGTGTAACTAGCAAATCAAATTTCTGTGTTATAGGTATAATCATGACTACAGTTTAAAATTTAATTTAACATTTACTTTTAACCTCAAAATGAATTATTACAGATGTTATAAAAGCTTCAAATGTTTAAGATTACAGATTACTTTCACCAAATGTCTTGACATCATGAATAAATAAGTATAATTATGATGTCTGATGTCAGCAAACCTATGGTTTCATTATGGTATTTCAGTGACAATGCTAATGCTAATTCTTTCATTCAATTAATTTTTGAATGAGTTAGAACATTGTTTGCAGCTTAAGCAGGTAAAGTACTATATGATTTACCTCTGTCTACCTATAACACATTTCTGGTCCATTTCTTGGAGTAACTACATGATACCTACTGATATATGAAGCAAAGCTTCAAGTGTTACACATTTTTAGTTGCTTTGATGTTCTACATTCTGTTTGCCAAAAAATTGTGTCTTAAAAAATGTCATCCAAATATACGAATTTTTTTCTAAATTTTTCTCAGCAACAAGGAGTCAAAGCTGCTTGACATATGGCACCCAGCTTTATCTTGTCGTGTCTTTTAAAATGTGTGACATATTTTAAATTCCTTATATGTTCTACATGTTTATGGCCAAGGAACAGTAAATGACCTGTGTCACAGATTTTGGTAAATATTTTGCAAACAACTTTGCCACCTTGAACTTTAACTGATAAAATTAAGACAGTGGTGCCCAATAAATAATATAATACTCCCTTTATTTGGGTGGGGGGGTTACATCAGTCAAAGTGTTTCTTGTGTAAAAAATACTACAAATGTCGACATAACGTGTCAGCAGTGTAAAGCTGTAAAACAACATTTTTAGACATTTTTCAGTACCCGCTAGGTACCAAAATAGTTCAATTTTATGTGCTTTCAATTCAAATATACATCTATTTTGAAAGAATTCATTTAATAATACTTTTGAAAATAAAAGAGAAGAATGCATTATTTTTTTTATTTTCAGTTCAAGTTTAACATACTACATCTGTATGCAAAATTTTATAAAAATCTGTGGTATGACCCATTTACTGTTACTTGACCATAAAGAATTCACATGGGAAATTTGATTGCTTCAAATATTTACTGCAAAATAGTCAACACCATTGGACAAGAGTTTAATACAGAACAATAGCTCAGAGTCCATCTTTTTTTAATTACTGCTTGCCATTATACTGCTAGTCACATGTTAAAATTTTCATGCCATGTAATGTGGTTCTTTGAAAAGAAGAGCATTATAATCTTATGTTTTATATATATATTTCTGTATTGATGGATCATTCAGTGATTTTTATAACATTAAATAATTATAACTTGATTTCGGTTGCCTGCTGTGTTTGTTATATGTTCTGATTCTACTTCATAGATATTTAATGTCCTTAACATCAGTGTTTTTATTATTTTGGAATTAAACCGGCCTCCTGTTATCTCTGTAAAATGTGAAAATAAGATTATGTCAAAATTTGATTATACACCAACAAAAACTTTCGGCCAAATAGTTAATTGATTTTCTGGTATCTCATGCATATTGAAGACGGGAACAAACTAACAATACATGCAATGGGTAGGTTCTGTAAGGTGGGTTGAGAGGGACATAGGACTACAACTGGAAAATGAGGGTATGATTGATAGGAACATACATTATTTTTCTTTGCAACAGGACACATGCAGAATTCCCAATGAGTTGATGAAATGTTCTTTTAAATTTATATCCCCATATTGGCCAGATGTGGCTGCATATTTATACTTCTAGCACAGCCAAAAGGATGCCTCCCTTTACCATGTGTTTAGTGCCTCATTAGAGAGGAGTCCATGGATGAAAATACATCTATATCTCAGACAAACATTGGGGTTATAAAACCTTTGATGTGAAGAGAATGCTTTTTTGGGGAACGATTGCAATCAAAACCCTAATGTGGCTGGCTTATTAGTTATCAGTATTCCTGACTCTATCATTACCTATTTGATATATAACAAAATATACTGAGAACATCATTCTTCACATCCTATCCATGAACATTAAAATTTTGTCAAATATTCAAGTTACAAAACTGTGTGTATGTATGTAACAATACTTGTTAAGAAAATTACATAGGTTGTGCATATTGCACGAATCTAGTATCTGTTCTAAAATATCAATGATATTATTGTTCAAGTAATATTAAAAATTGGATTTATCTTTCTTTGTCCAGAATTGCAGTTGAACCAATTCACAGTATTTCCTACCTATGCTTAATGCAATGCAATGTTGAATTTTTAGTTCCCACTGCAAAATGATTGCATTCTCTACCCTTAAGTGCTCACAAGCACTTTATATTTTGATTTCAAAAAGAATGTTGTGAATATTATATAAAAAAGAATACTCTGGAACCATGAATGAATGCATGTTTATTGATGTTAGAAATGATATGGGATGAATAAAAAAAAAATAATTTAACATTGTAATTTTTAAAGCAATAATTTCCTCAACACTTTAGGTGTTTTCAACAGACAAACGGCATTCCTGTGGAAACAAATTGTGCTCTTCTTGCAGACCTTTTTCTTTATATATATGAGGCAAATTTCATTCAAGAGCTTCATAGGAAGAAAGAAAAGAAGCTTGTATAATCTTTTAACCCCACGTTCAGTTAAATGGTGACTATGTTTGAACATCGGTTAACTATTTGCCTTAATTGGATGCATCTATCCCGTCGAACTTGAAATAAAGGATACCACAGATACAGGCAAGTCTGCCTTCAATCTTGATTTGCATCGGAAAAAAAATGACAGAAAGAGTAGGTTGAGAACAAATCTTCACAACAAAAGAGCTGACTTCAGCTGTTTCACTTGTGAACTTATCGCTACATCCTAGCAGTCCCTGCATATGGAGTGTATATCTCCCAGTTGCTACGATATTTAATACTTTGCGTTTCCTATCACGATTTCCTTGATGGATGGTTGCTGTTTACAAGGAAACTACTGAACCAAGGGTTCCTAGTGGTCAAGTCGAAGCTATCCCTTCAAAAGTTTAACGAACCCATCCTGATTTGGTTGACTTTTAAGGAATATTTGTGTCATAGTCCCCGATAACCATAGATATTTTCCTATTGACGTAGCCACACTCCCGTCCTTGATAGTGACAACACCGAATGTGTACTTTCCATGACTGCGCACCTCGACGCGTTCCACGTGTGGAGCAGGATCTACTTACCTTCACAGGGCACCAGCGATCATCCTCAGTTTTAGGTGAGGTTCGTATTGCTGTCTTTAGTTTCTATGTAATGTTTTGTTTTCCATGTAGATTGATGTTTGTCTTTGTCGTTTTGTTGTTGTCATGATTGTGTTTGTCTCTTTCAACTTATTAGTTTTTATTGTCCCTTTGGTACCCCTCGCATCTTTTTTTTTATAGAAACAACAATTACTTATGGTGTATTATTTTCTATTGTCAGAGATCCACAAACATTGATTGCAAACATTGACTATTTGATTTAAAGTAGGTATTTCTAGCTAGCTTATGATATCACTTAAATTTAAATATTTTCCTCGCTGAAGTGACAGTGGTGCAAGGAAAATTAATGCAGAAAGTCAAAACTCATTCATTAAAGGTAATAAAATAGATTGGAACAGAGATGACGGCACTAAAAAAAATCAAGATTTGTCAGCTCTTCGAATAAAGATATTGATTTCTGAAGTACCACTGGATAACTGTCAAAATAATTTATTTAGGGCGAAAATTGTACAAATACCTCTGGGAAAAGTTTATGGGTCTTCTGCATTCAGAGTGTACTATTAACCATTTTGGTTTTGATAATATTCCAGATGGTTATCTTCAAACTAATTAGGTATTGTATTGTATTGTAATTTGATTAATAAGGAAGTCTTTGTAATGTACAAGGATACAAGTGAAACCTGAGTTTGACTGTCCCTCTGGTATCTTTCGTCCCTCTTTTAAATGCATCACTTGGTAATTTCAGCAACCCTTTATGACCAAACCATGTCGTATCTTCTTATTTCGATACTGTAACCTTGACAAAATGGAGCTCTATTTATACATAAATACATGCATACCTAGCAGATACATTTATAGTATTTGCCTAGGTGGTTGTTTTACAGTTTAAGATATTTTAGTTGGGAATATAATAAATGCACAAGTATATGTATCGTTACGATAATAAAAAGTGGTGAATGGTTGATATATCGATCCGAGTAAGGCAAAAATAGTTTAACGATGGTCTCACAAATCGATTTGAAAGACAAATTAAGTTAAGAGATAAAAACTGAGGGAATGAAATGAAAAGGAACATGATCAATTGCGTCGACAGGAAAAGCATCTGCTTATGTGAATCCTCACACAGTCAAAATATTACATTCGGGAATAGGCCACAATCGGTGAAAATACAACTTAGGCGACTATTGTGTTATTAGATTTCATTAATTTAGGGTTATTGTTCACAGTGAAGCCCTGAACCAAGAGTTTCTGAATGGTTAAGTTTAAGTAGTTGCCATTATAATTTTGGTTAACCATATGGAATATCTCCGCAATAGATGCCCACGGATATGTTCCACTCTTTGTAGACTGTACCTCGTTTGAGACAGCACAGAATGTGGGTTTCCTTTCCATGAGGGATGTCATTAGTTAACCAAGAACTTACTACCCTTCCAGTGCATCAGAGTTAATTCATTCCGATTTCAAATTGGATTCGTCTGTGTATTTATTGTTCACTATGTAATGGTATTGTCTTTCTTCGAGAAATGTTTTTTCATTGACTCGTTTGTATTATGTTATATTTCTGATCGATGTTACATATGTTTGCATACCGTTAGTTACTAGTGGAGCAGGATCAGCTTACCAATCCGGAGCATCTGAGAGTTTGTCAACTTGTTTGTCTTTTCGTCGTCGTTATTTAAATTCTGTTTGCCCTAGCGTTGTCAGTTTCACGCTTTGTTTGCCCTAGCGTTGTCAGTTTCACGCTTTGTTTGCCCTAGCATTGTCAGTTTCACGCTTTGTTTGCCCTAGCGTTGTCAGTTTCACGCTTTGTTTGCCCTAGCATTGTCAGTTTCACGCTTTGTTTGCCCTAGCGTTGTCAGTTTCACGCGACTTATGAGTTTTGAATATCCGCTTGATATCTTCATTCCCTGTTTTCATAATATCCATTACCTTGCACTCCGCTATATACATGAAGTCTTCTCACTAAATAATTTAAAGTATGTTGATGAAATATTAAAAACAGTGTTAGCTCAGCTTCATATCTTAACTTGCATATTATATCATGTATTGATATATTGTATATTATTGTTTTTTTAAAGAATTAGTCCGCTTATTTTGCTTTATGGAGGGATAAATCATACTTTGTTTTAAAAAGACAAACTCTGATTAAAACAAAACATTCTTTGAAAATTACATTTTTAAGATGCTATTGACAACATATTTGCTACGTTTTTGGACTGTTTTTTCAACAGACAGCATTTCCATATAGACCAACTGACTTCCTCTTTTTACTGACTCGTTCCTTTTTTACATATGTGATAGACTTCATACTAGGGCTTCTGAAGAAGATTGAAAAGAGGCTAGTATTATCCATTTCCTGAAACTGCGCTATATGCATGAGTTCCTATCACTGAATATTTC
This sequence comes from Mytilus californianus, assembly GCF_021869535.1. NCBI lineage: Eukaryota > Metazoa > Mollusca > Bivalvia > Mytilida > Mytilidae > Mytilus > Mytilus californianus. The sequence continues at coordinate 19,000,495 of NW_026262679.1, read as the reverse complement.
AAAGTGTGTTGTATGGCAAGCTGTTTTACTATTTATTCCAAATTTAAGATATCTCGTATAATATATAAAATATTTCATACAATATATAAGATATCTCATATTAAATATCAGATATCTTATATAATCTAGTTTTTATAAGATATCTATAAGATATCTTATAAAGTATATAAGATATCTTATAAAGTATATAAGATATCTTATAAATATTTTTTATATAAGATATATTATTTACTTTATAGTTTATAAGATATTTCATATAGTTTATAAGATATCTCATATAATTTTTAAGATGTCTCATATAATTTATAAGATATCTTATAAAGAAAATTATATGAGATATCTTATAAACTATATAAGATATCTTATAAACTATATAAGATATCTTATAAACTATATAAGATATCTCATATAATATATAAGATATCTTATATAATCAGGTTTTTATAAGATATCTTGTAATCTTTATAAGATATCTTATATTATTTATAAGATATATTATATACTTCATAAGATATCTTTTAAAGTTTATAAGATATCTTATAAAGTTTATAATATCTTATAAATATTTTTCATATAAGATATCTTATATACTTAAAAGATATCTCATATATTTTATAAGATATCTTACATAGTTTATAAGATATCTCATATATTTTATAGATATCTCATATAATTTATAAGATATCTTATAAAGAAAATTATATGGGATATCTTATAAATTATATGAGATATCTTACAAACTATATAAGATATCTTATTAACTATATAAGATATCTTATAAACTATATAAGATATCTTATAAACTATATAAAATATCTTATAAAGTTTATGAGATATCTTATAAAGTTAATTAGATATCTTTAAATTAGAATAAATAGTAAAACGGCATGCCATAGTGTTGACTCTTTTGATTTCATTATACCATTGAACTTGAAAAAAATACTATAGATATAGTAGCGCTTATGTATATCTTGATACAAATTGATAGTGAAATCCACTTGATAATAAAAACTTCACGGCAAATGGGATAATTTCGGTTTTCGAATTGTGAACTTTCCATTTATACTTAGCAACTTTCCAACACCACATGCATATGAAATATATGTCTGTACATTAATACGATATTCTTTGCGTTTTCTATCATGATTTCATTGGTAGACAGTTCCTGTTCACAAAGAAGCTATTGAAACAAGTGGATCTTAACGGTAAAGTTTAAGTTGTGACTCCTAAAGTTTACAGTTGCCATCATAGTTTGGTTGAAGATTGCGGTTGCCATAATAATTTGGTTGAAGCTTACGGTTACCTTCATAATTTGGTTGACCTTTATGGAATATCTGTGTCCACAGATGCCCACGGATATGCTCTACTTTTATCCTCTTTACCTCGATTTTGACACCAACAAAAGTGACTAATCACAGGATATTTAATTGAAACAGAAAGTGTTTCTAATTGAAGTTCGATTTTGATGGCATATGGTATCCTAGGATTGACAAATTCCCACACTGTATAGCAAACAAAAATCAGATAAAGTGTACACAATTTCAGAATTAATTCATTAGAGAAAACCAAATATCTCACACCAATGTCAATTTTTAATCAAACAAAATCACGAAAATGCATATACACCCTTGACATGGAAAACACGGAATACTTTCGAAAGAGCAAAAAAAAAAACAAAAAAAAAACAATAGGTATAGAAGAAAAAAACAGTCACAAACAAAAACATGGCCGAAAAGAAAAACGTCCAAAAACAAATAATAGTCCACAAAATACTACATAGAAAACCAAACAAACACCACTAGAAACTCATTGAACTGATGTACTATAGAAAGGTCAATATTCCCTACTCAGAAATAACAATCACCGTAGGAAGTCACATACAAATTGGTGAGGGTTAAATACATGTTTTAAACAGATTTTTCTATCTATATGCAACACTTGAATTTAATATAAAAATACATGGTGTGAAACACATTTTTATTAAAAACAAAACAGTAACAATAAATAATAAATTAAATGAGATTTCATCATTATTCAACATATTTACATGAATGACGCATACAATACAATATGTTCAATGCAAAATTTACTACAATGCAAAATGTATGATTTATGATGTTAGGAGCACAATAAGCCACTAATTTTAAAACGTTTGAAATCACGGATGAAAGCGAAACTGCTAAGGCTTATTTCTCGTCCGGCAAGACAAAAACTAATAAATGTACTAAGTACATGGAATGAACAAATGAATCGGTAATGATATATATATATTTTAACACATTAACCTATTTTACCGTTGAACTTACAATACCATAAGACAGCATGCTTGTTAATATTTATAACAGAGTAGATGTCAAATATGATAGGGCAAATTTTGAGAAGGAATATTTGAAAATCTTAATTACCAAATTTTGCTTGATATTTCACTAGAATGTTCTAAATAGCAATGAATGTATACAACTTTTCGAAAGGTTTGATGAATTTAGATAAATAAGAAAGATACTAATTACATTTTAAATTTATTTAGAACTATTGACTAAAATGGAGGCAAGTTCCTAGCTTGCATTCATTTATTAACGTCATCGGATGTCCAAGAAAATTTTGAATTAACAGCTTTTAACTATGGACTGACATGATTGAACATTTGTCAGCTATGGTTGATATGTCAAAGGTGATAGAATAAAGACTACTATAAACACGTCAGAATATTGCCAGATATGGTTGTTTCGAAGTTCCATATTATAAGTTTACGTACCCGAATGCTGTCGGTTATAGTTTTATTTTACATGCCATGATGCTGCCAACTAGTGACTCAGTATAAATTCAATCATTCTATGTTTTTGACACGGATACAATTTTATATCGTTTAAAATACATGTATATGAATATGGTAAAGTCATCAATATGGTCATGTGATGTGTTTCGTAGGTTGATACGCATTATGTAAATAACTCTGATAACTCCTTTCATGATCCATCCATCGAACATATAAGGGAAAGCATGTGCAAATAAAAAAATCAGATCTGTGGTTCTAACAAGCAATAAAACACATATATCCACACCGATCACAAAAGTGTTTTTAGCAAACTTCTTGAGATCTAATTAATGTATACAGTCAGAATGTTCCATTAATTAGAAATTAGATGAAAAGTACTGTACAAATAAAAGACTAGATTAGTTTCGCATTATAATAAGTTTGTCAAGAGAACATGTTGGCGTAATGCGGCTGGTGTTGCTTTGTTTGTTTTGAAGTTTCCATTATTCTGTTATGTTTATCCTCATTCCTTCAGAAAATTCCGACTTGTCTCGTTTTGATGATCTTGTTAATAGCGTTCTTTCTTTGACAAAGATCTAAAGTTCAAAATACTGTTGCAAAGTTTTTGTTGTCCCGCACAAAATTGTCGTCTGGCAAAAATGAGATTGCTGCTGATAGGAAGGACAGCCGTTCTTCTCCTGACAAAACTGTAGTTTGTAGAAAATAGAAGACGTTGAAATGTTTATGACTTGTTTATTATCTTGCTGTATGTTAGCTATAGGACTCAAAGTGTTCTGAAAGAAGAAGAAGATATTTTAGTAAATATAAGTAGGTAATAACTCGGAATATTAAACCTGACATTGTATACACTTATTTACTGGCTACAAGGACAATAGCAATTTTATTGTCTCCCGATGCACCAACTATGCGAAGCGGAGGAAAGTTGTTGTCTAGGGTCTAGGGGACAATAATTTTGCTATTGTCCGAATAGCCAGTAAATAAGTGTTTTATTGTACAAAATGAAACTAGTTTATATATATATATATATTTCGAAACAATGTATAGTTATTCTGTTTCTATTGCAACTCTTACAACTGTTCCAAATGCAATATTTTGGGTAACTAAAATTTTTTTCATTTGAAGCGGACGACGTGAAAATCCCACGAAGCTATATGCTGTATTGACGTCATAAGTAGCACTGTTGCAGTATACTCAATCATTCAGGGGTTTCGGGAGACAATTCAATTAAAAAAATACAGAGAGTACTGGAAAATGTCCCGTAAAAAACTATTAACCGGTTAATAGTTTTTGAAACTATGAACTGGGTTATAATCTTTTTCAGACTATTTCGAAAAAATAGTAAATTTATTTGTCTATAATTTTATAAAGAAAATACATACTAAGGTATAATAACATTTACTATTTCCTTAACGTCCAGTGAGAAATATTTCATGATTATTCAGGACGAGCAATATTGATTCATTTTACTGCAAAGAATACAGTTGTATATACATTCTGTAGTATTGTTATAATGATAGTTACATGTATAGTTTTAGTTTAAAAAAATACGTATTGAAACTACAAGTTAGGAAATTAAAGATAAAGGTTTAGAATATAAATTATTTATATCTATTTAAAAAGACAGTTTTTTTTTTTAAGTTTTGCACTCGTTATAATCCTATATCCAAAAAACGACCAAACGAAATTCCGACATTTTGACCTTTTCGTACGTTTAAGTAACTATTGTTTTGTAAAAGATAGCCTCAATTAAATATAAAGACATCAGTAGCATACGTCATGGGAAAATGCTAGACAAAACGTACGCCATGTGGCGTTATGTGCACAGGCTATTGACCGCTGTCCCAGATATGGTGACTTTAATTTTGAACATTTTTATTCGGTTTTTATTTATTTACAGTGAGGGAGGATACTATATAAGTTGTGTCCTTCAAAATTATTTACTTTGATGCTCTTTGTTTAGTCCAATCAGTTCTTTGATACCAAGTAATACCAAGTATGGGGCACGAAAAGGAACAAAATTTATCCATTATTAGTTATGACAGTTTTTATTGAATAAAAATTATATTTTCTGTATTTTGCACATCGATGCAGTTACAATCATATGTTATTTTTGTTAAAACTTCGATTTCAACATGGAGCCTTTAATCTATGGTCAAACATCCCTGTAACACCTAGTATCGGACCTATCTGTAAAATGTCGATCAGTACAAACGCGGGGGTGTCGGATAAATAAACACCGATTAAATTAGAGTACTTTATCTTTTTATTTGCTACTTCAATTAGAATGTTTGTAGTGCTGAAATGATTGAATTTAAACACACTTTGACATTTACTCAACGCAAATAGGGTACAGCTATAGCATTAATTAAACTGCAATGTTAAATCCACCAGACACAGTTCATCCTCTCTTACAGGACAACGGAACCCAGAAACAAACACAACATACTGCGATATACCATAGACAAAACCAGTGCACACCAACCAAAGAATGACCTATACGAACAATCAATTATCACAGACGAATTAATTGTTAGCTTAGTAGATAAAAGTCTTGTTAAAAATAGTCCAGGGTTCAATGAAATGTAAACGTCGATATAATTGCGTAATTAAAGTACAGCTTAAGGTTGAAACCGAAAGAATTATTTAATTATTTTTAAGGCTACACTTCAACTAGAAAGAGCAATACAAAATTATATCAGAACTTTATTATGTTAAAATTTGGGTTAAGAAACTGTTTTAAACGAAAAAACTACTATCTTACAATATTTGTATATCTTGAAAGTCTTTACAAATTTCTGAGTTCCTTTTTAATAGTCTCAGTTTGCCTTTGTCTTAACCAATGTACAATAAAACAGAAATATCTGCTTATACCAATGCCACGAATCAAGTCAATAAAAAAAGAAAATTAAAGTTGGTTTTTTTACATAGACCTGTTTTATTTTTTATTTTCTACATAAAAAAACATTACTCTGTACATATAATTTTTTGCTATTCCTATTTCAACTATACAAAATACTACATTTTTGGCGTTGTTGTACATTTTTACACTTGCGTTATTAAAGGCATACATTTTACGTTTACAGAACCATTTTTAGCTTCTATAAAATGTTAGGGGTTTGTTAAAGATGGATTTTGACTGCGTTCAATCGATTTTAGTTCTTCTGGTAATTTTGAGGAATAAATAATATTTCATATTTTTGTTATCAAAGCGTACATTTTAAGATTCCAGTTGTATTTTTATATTTATTTATTTAGATTCTTATTTAGTCAAAAAATATAACGTTTTAGAGCATAAACAAATAACTAATCCTGAACTTCTCACTTCAACATTGCCAGAAAGAGTTACAACCTGACAATTATTATTATTGAAGACATGAATGGTATTTTATAGAGTAAGAGTATATAACGCATTAAAAATTTCAACAGAAAAAAATTATCTGGGGATTAAAATCTGAATTAAGAAGGAACAACATCAAAATAGCAACTTAGTTGAGAGATTTTTTTCTGCAAAAGATTGGTTATTTTTTTCAACTGTCCTGTTTTTTTTTTTTTTATAGTAAAGTAAAGCACTTACAAAGTTGATTGATTAATTTGATAGTTTTTGTTATGGCTTGGTCAATTAATATAATCAGCTGAGAATTTATTCCATCACAACTATTTTTTTTCTGTAAAATTTCCACAGAAGGCCATTTTTTGTAATCTATCAATTTCTGAAAAAACAAAACTAGTCTTTCCAATTCGTAATATCACACGATATTTTACAGGATATTTTTTTTATAAGCTTTCTGAATGAAAACATATTTAAATGTTTTAGATCCAACGATAAAAATGTTCCTCAAATTATAGACACCATTTCAAATTGTGTTTTGAACAAATGCCGAACCGTATTGTTCTTCCTACTTTCACAATACTTATTTATATATTTAAAGGATTTCACATTATTGTACAAAATGTCCATTTCTTTTAAACACGAGAAAGAGAGAGAGAGAGAGAGAGAGAGAGAGAGAGAGAGAGAGAGAAAAGCGCCAAGTGAAGAAAAATTTACTTATGATCTTTCTGAAGGTCGATAAGCATTTACAAATTAAAAGAAGAGTTACTAGTAGTTTATAAGAATTTGGATTATCATGATCATACCTTAAAACATATATCCCCGACTATTATTGAAATAAAATTGTAGAAAATGTGAAAATCTACTCAACAAACTGAATCACTGGAGATAACTCTGTCAGAACTTATGACATGAAAAGAATCAGATGCAACAAACAAACTAAAATGACATTTCACGAGAATACAATGGGTATCTTGTTGTTTAAATTTAATATTCAGATTGAATAGAACTTTGAGCACTAACGCTTCAATAATAAAAAAAGAAGGACATGAAACACATTTCAATGTTGTTTTTTCCACATTTTTTCATCCCTTCAATCGTGGACTGGTCATCAATCTTAAGCAGTAATGTCCTTTAATATAAGATCATGTCGGCTAGATAGGCGAAGGTCTTAATGTATTTTATTTTTTAAAACAATAATTTAAAAAATATGACGATGAACGTCCAAAAAGTTTAAAAGTTTCCATGAATTGTCCGATATATACCAAGTAAGCCTTACACACGGCAATATATTTATAAAATACTATCGGCATATAAATGTATGAAATATATGAAATTTAAGACAAAAAAGTGGAACAACATGTGATTTCATGATGTTTGGTGTACATGTTATGTCAACGAAAAATCTAGAAATTTAGAACATGTAATTTACACAAGTTCCTTGCGTGCATTAATTTTAAAATTTCAACTTAATTTTAGAATTTTATTTATTTGTTATAGCTAGGACAGGATTGCTAATTACACATATTTTATTATATCCATGTATTGATCAATAGTTTACCTTCAAGTATTTCAATATGTAAAACAAAATACCAAGTTGGAATTAAAAAGGTATTTAATTTGAAATATACACATTTATCAACTTTGTTTGATATCTAGTAGTAAAACATTTTCATCTTTAACTGCCGGTCAATAACTTGGACTGATTGCGTCATTTATTTCTGGTTTATTAGAATAAATATGTTTTGATTATCTTACATACAAATGAAATCGGACTAGTTTTCTTTAGAAGGACACTTTTTTTCTTCATCTAAAACACTTATATCTTGTATTAAAAATTTACCTAAATTCAAACCAGTTGCCGCATGTCTTTTAGCTCTCAGTAACCTCGCTAAATGCTTGTGATGGCGGATTCTATGGATTTGTTGTCCCTGGTGGAGGGCTCTCAACCCCTTTAAGCACGAAGTCGCACAGAATATGTCTATAAAACAACAGGAAATGCGTGAGCCTTCGGACCTTCTCCCCTCCACTTCAGATGTAATTGTCAAAATTACTAATGTTAAAAATACTCCTTGTCTTTTATGCATAATATGATATCGCACTTGTAATTCAAGATAACCAATTTATGATATCATAATTTCAAAATCTGACAATTTACTACTATATATATATATTACACACGTGAGTCTGTTTCTTATTAGTTTAAATATAGAAATGATTTGGTTTGATACCAAATTTATATGCGTTATCATCTGTGTAGGTGTGTCTATGAACAAAAAAGATGGAAACGTTACTAATCAGGTAAGCCATTTCCGATGGCAACCAATAATGTTTGGAGGCAAAACACTTCCTTAATTCGAGGAACATACTTTATTTTAGACAGTGATTCGATGCACGAGGCCATTAGAAATAGTGAAGAAAATTGCTTTAAAGAATAGTAAATATAACAGTAATAGTTAACTGATTAATTAGTAATTAATCCGTTTTAATGTTCTATGGTGGCTGATGATTGTGCATGGTGGCAATGGTCAATGTGGTGGCTTGGAAATGTTGGGAGTTTTGATGGAACAACCTCTTTGGCGAAACAAAAATTGAGATATTTTCTAAATCTTTTTTAAGGGAATATATATGTCATTTTATTTTCTTTATTTATTTGTCTATTTGTTTATTTATCTGTGTTAATTGATTAATTGATCAACTCTGTTTTGATCACATGCATTTTGCTTAATATTTTTTTTTAAATAAGAATCATATGCATTGTTAATCCCGCAAATGTTCTTTTCCCAATTTCGGAAAATTTTTAGTGATTGCCTTTATTTACTTATTTTTAAAAGTACCTTTGTTATCATCTTATATAATTGAATGTTGATGACAGACCTTTCGTAGTCTAGTTAAAGTATTTACAACTTGTTTTAAAATAGGAATAAGATACCATGGGGACGATACAAAACCAAATGTCCATAAAAAAATATTGCACCATAACCCCCCAAAATACAAATGACTGGCCGGACAAAACACTGTCCATAAAAATCACATAGAAAATAAAAGATAGAGAACAAGAACACCAACAAAAAATCGTGGAATAAATCAGATGCTTCGCTAGTGACACCCGTAGTGTTACTCATTGCAAGTCAAATTTGGTGATAATCCGATCAATGAAAAAAGAAAGGGATTGTTGCTATGTAACAAGTGGGACATAATCGTGGTTATCTTTGACGGATCGCCTTCTCATGAAGCTTTTGCATCTGCCATAAATTCCACCATTTGCACCATTTTAAAGACTCAGGACTTAAGATTTCCATAAGATATAGTTGTTTAAGCCCATTGTTTAAGATCGTATATTTATTTCTTGAAATTTTTCCTGTTGTTGGGTTGCCGTCTCATTAATGTATTATATAATCTACAATAGCTATATGTTTATTATCTTTAGAAGTGTGCAATTCTATCGTGTTTATGTTTTATGTTTTGTTTTTATTTTATTGTAACCGAAATTTCTATTTGTTATGAGTTTTATTTATAATGCAGGACGACAGTCTATCATTGATTCTCTCGTCAAGTAGAAACTTTTATCAAATATTTAAGTTAATTTATATGAATGAATTGTCCATTTATGTCAGTAACTCCCAAGATTTGATATGTTATCAAAAATTTATAGCCCCCGCACAAAAGATATGCGTGGGTTAGGATTAAGCAGTGAATTTTGAATTAGAATAATTATGAACCCCTGGAAATGATTTATAAGAGTCATGACGTCACCCAGAAGCTGACGTTTAATTCAAAGTGTATGTGACGGTCAACAGATATTTAAATGTATTTACATTCAGTGATAAGTTTGTTCTAGTTTCAGGACAACCTTACAGTGCAATTAAACTTAGTTCCTCTGTAATTTATAATTAAACGATAAACAGATTAAAATCGTTTTTTCAAATCTCAGAGATTTAAAAGCAAGGGATGCATTCTTCATCTTTTCTTTATTTCTTTAATAGGTTTTACTTTATTTCATGCTTATATGGTAGGCGTATGTAAATGCGCTTGTGCGTTTGTTTGTGGAGTGTCAAGCGATATTTCATATCCCTAATGTTTCTTAACGATATATCTTGAATTTTAAATATCCCTTGGATTCAAGTGAGATATTCCATACTCATCCGAATGTTGTACATTTTTAATAGAAAATAGGTAGAGAAAATCAGACAATATTACATGTTATCGAAACTTCTACAAAAAGCTTGTTGGTAGTACCTAAATTGTTTATAATTCTTTGTGGTAATCAAGGAATAAAAGAGGATATATGGCCTAAGTATATCAATGCGAATACAACTGACAAAAAAGACATAGACAGGAAAGTCTCTAACCGATTTGGTTTGCAAAGTTAAAGAATACTATATGATATGATTAATTATTGTAATGCTCTATAACATTCCGCGGTTGTAATGAAACTGTAATTAGCCTCTGTACCTTCATTAAGTGTTTTGCAGGCGAACAACTTTCTTGCTTTTTTACAAATCCGTTTGTTACATTTAATATAAATACTGTATACTATTGTTTTGTAAATGCTTGTTCCAATCCTATTGTTCTATACTGTATGCCCGACTTTGGTAGTAAAAATTCTTATTCTTGTACCGTCTTTCTTCCGATTTTGATATATATTATACTCTATTAACGTAGTTGGTTCGTTCCATTACTGTAGTTGGGAAGCATTTTGTTTGACATCAACCTTCTTTCTTGTCAATAAAGCCCCGGTTTTCTTCAAGCGAATCCATTTTGACTGCAGCATTTGGTTTTGTGCATAATACTAGTGTTTTTATTCAGTTCGGTTTTATATTTCTCCTTGTCTTTTGTTTTGATTTTGATTTTGTTTATTAAGACTAACAAACTATGTTTCTCAAATTCTTCTCTCAAATTTTCAACTCATGAACGATTATCTTGTCATAGTTAAGAACAAAATATTCCAATGAAATGATAAGCAAATTGAATATAGAATATTACAGCACGATTGCACAAGATCGTGCTTTCTAACAATATGTATTACGTTATAATACTAATACGAAACCTATCTAGAATGCAACGTTCATTACGTTTGTAAAGAAGTAATGAAGTCACTATCAACGGATAAAATCTTGTCGAGAGCATTTTTCATGAAGTGTTGGAAGTATTTGCTTTTCTTACAGTTATGCCTTGCTTTCTTTAAAATTAAATTAAACTAACTATGTAATGAAGTAAAAAGTACTTTTCTTTGGTGGCCTTTTCGCGTTATTGCAATTTTGTGTACTCGCCTTTGATATTTCATAGGCGAAAAAAAACAAAAAACAAACAAAAAACAAAAAACAAAAAACTAAAAAATGTGAAGGACAATCAAAAAGTAAAAACACGAAACAAAAAAGCAAAAAAGACAAAGGTAAAAAATGCAAAAGCACGAAAGCAAAAAACAAAAAACCCGAAGGCAAAATACGCAAAAACGCAAAACTTTCCTGACATTGGGTCGATTTTAGAGCTTGCCGTACGTTATTGGAGTTTTTTTCTTTGTCGTAAGCCACACCATAACCTCTAGATTTCTAAATTGGTTCATTTAAATTGTTGAATTGGTATGTGGTGGACGTCGACCTTAAATATCGTTTTTTACATATTTGTTCCGGTAGATTGCAGGAAAGTCAAATTTAGTCGTTACAAGATACAAGCCGATTTTAACCAATTAAGTGTCCTTTCTGCCGGTTTGAATATTTAATGCTTAAACGTTTTCACCATTATTGATCTAGACTGATCACAACCTGTCTAGGCTCAACGAGTTTGGAGTATGGCTTTGGCACTTGATTATCTTTGAAGACTCTCATATGACCTCTTGATGCCTATTTTGGTGAATATTTGTTGCTTGGTTGTCGCCTCCTGAACGTTCATTACGTCTTCTGTTATTTAAACGATTACCGGCACTTGTCAACACCAATCACTTTGTCAGAATAACAATCTTTTGATAATATGCACTCAAACTTTGAAAACGATACCAGTAAAGTACATTGCCAAAATAGACGACCTAGCAACCGGGTTATTCAGACTAACTATGAACTATTCGGCTACTTAAATTTTTTTTATAATCATGTTCTTACAAACATATGTCATATGCACTCATTTTCGAAATATTTAAATTAAATTCAAACACACATTTGACGTCGACGTATAGTATTTATAAACAATTTATCATTATTTATGCAATGTTTACATAAGTAATTTACACGTTAACATTAAATGATATACGTTTATATTGTAGGAATTCTTTCGGTGATAAAATATGTCAAAGACTCCAGAAGGGTAACGGCTTCTGTAATTAGATGCAATAAGAAACAGTCTTAATTTTTGTTAATCTTCCGCTAAATTTAAACTGAATAGTTTATTTGAGGTCAACAAAGTCCTAAACAACAGGCAAGCATCCACACAGCATGTCTAGCTCTAAAAACTAAATTTAGGAAAAGCAAAAGCATAACCGTATTCTTTTTTTTTGTAGTCACTTCAAAACTTCTTAAAGCCAACAAGCGTTTTTACAACACCAACATGCGTTAAGCAACATTAAAAGGGTTTAGTACCCTTTGAACGTCTAGTCTATTGCTCACCAAAACGTTGTATATATAGTATCCAGTACTGTAAAAGGTATAACTGTTTAGGAAATACTGTGTAGGTTATGTCATGAGAGCAAACCATGCGCAAGAAGGAACGTAGGTGATGGTCCCGTGTAAGGTGTAGTGATCCTTGCACGAAAATAAATTCGTCAAGAGAAGGCTCGTTTGAGGCAAACAAAAATCAATCTAACCCAACTCTTTGACAGCAAAAATTTATTGAACTATTGTGTCCCATCCTATCCCCTTTTCATATTTTTTACCGATTTAATATACAATACTTCATGTTCCAAGTCGCGATATAGCTATTGTATTCTGATGGGACATCAAACAATAATATATTTTAGTATGTGTGTGTGACCAGGTAAACGCGTGTTTTCATGTTTTGATCCCATCCTTTACAGAGTTACCCTAGGCAAGACGTAACGCTGTGAGTCAGTCTTACTCTATCCAATTCTGAGAGGAGAGGTCTTTGGGATGTTGAAATAGGAACAAATTAACCATCCTCAGTTATACATTATATTACAACGTCAGTGGGAGTACCAAGGTATAAACATAATGTAGCAAAAGGTATAACATTACTGAAAAGATTTACTCCCAATTTAATGAAAACTGTGTCAACAATTTTGCGGTTAAAACATTGATAGATTAAACAAATTTCGCCTTTATTATATACACCGTCTACAAAAATAGAGATCGAAAATATTATGTACTTGGAATTACAGTCACCTCATGAGTTGAGAGCCTATAGTTTCCGGTGATTTAGGAGAAAATTATCATAAGTTAGAATGTTAATGTCTTGACACAAGACTTTAGTGCTGCTGTACCAGTTGTTTTGGGGAAATTAATTTGAGTGTAAAAAATGTACCACAGACACTTCTATTTCATCCTTAATTGTTGTATGTATGTTCAATTTGTGTGTCATATATTTAGAATAAATTCTGTTTCAGAAATGTCCTTACATATTTAAACTCCTTTGATACAACGACAAAAGATAACAAACACGGTCATATTTTAAAATCTTCTGATTGTTATTGATATTCAGACATACGCATTAATCTTAGCAAAAACAAAAATATATTTGCCACAAAATATTTCCTTCAAAGATGGATGTTGATTTGCGTAATTTGTTTTGGTAAGGCTATGGTTCATATCAAATTCTACCAAAAAAACTGGTCAGATAGGTCCCTTGCATTCAAGTATGTCAATTATCGACTAACCAATGATGTCACAATGACACCACAAATGGGTTATTCCGCTTAAGCTATCGGAAAACGGTGTCTTCCTGCTATTTCATCGTTTTGAAATTACATATATCTTCTATTCTTACAAGCAATGAACAATAGCTTTTGTTATAAAGTAATTTGTTGATTTAGCAATTTAATTGATATACAGGTAAGCACATGTTAATATGTGAGAGACACAAACTTCTTTTTTTTTACATATTTTGTAATAGAAAGAATTGTAATTAAAAACAAACAATGGACTTTGGGGGAAATAAAATAGTAAATTAATAAATATAGAAATGTACTTTTATATAAAAATAATGTTTTTATTACAAAAAGTAACGAGGATAGAAAATATTCGAAAAGATGAATGTGCTACTAGTATTATGAAATGTAAAATTATATCGTGTTATGAACTTTATTAAAAATGGACCGTAATCGTATTAGTAGATGGCATTGATGTTGGGATAAATGCTACACAACTTAATTATAAGGTCGATAAGGCCAACTCAAATTTTAACAACTCGTCATGGCAACTATTTAAAAGAAAGATAGTCCCAGCAGAGTACGCATATTCTGCATTACATCTGGGACCAATAGATGGGACCAATTCATGTATTAGTCCCAGGTCACATGATCGACTTTATAATTTCAATCCTGGTATCTATGATGAGTTTATTTGTATAGACTGATTTTGTGATAAATTTTAACATTTTGATGCCTTTATATTTATCAATATTCTGCAACTTTGTTAATTTTTTCATGGAATACTTAGTTAGAACTTAAATTCTTGCTTCAAATGGACTGAAATTATGACATATTCTTATATTTAAAACTATTAGATAGTCGAGCAACTTTGATTTTTATTGTAACGTCAGCTATAAGGCCCGGATATGATAATTAGTAATTTAAAATTGCACATTTATTGACAACTTATTGATTTTGTGGATATTAACCTGAAGTTGATTAGCTTTAAGCTTTTACAACCTAATCCAATATAATACCTTGTATATTCAAGTAATCCTACTATATTTTTATGGATTTCTTTTAACTGACATACCAGATTTTGAAATGTTGGAACTATTATAGCAGTAATAAACCCGGACTACATCATTCAGCACTTCCTATTCATTCAAAGGATTTAATATTTTGACATTATGACATGTGGATGATGCACCCCTGAAAACAAACCCGTTATCGATCATTTGAAAATTTAACACAGATCAATGAAAAAGCACTTTTATGAACACATCTATTTAACAATCAAGCATTTAAGATTTTCTTTAAATTCAGTACTAGAGCTGTTGTCTTCAACTTGCAGTGACGAGTCAGCGTTTCACACCCTGTGCGGTTTTGTTAAAGCAAGAAAAGCTTTGAAAGCCTTGTTTCTTGTCTTGGTTTTTTTTCAAGTGCGTGTAAGAATTTTTTGTCATGAAATAATACGCCATTTTCCCCATGTACATTTCTCACCGGCAGAGTTTACCGTAGACTGATTTGGCACATCGTTTTGGAATGATTGGTTTTTAATGTAGATGAGACAAACGCTCGTCTGGCAAACACGATCATAAGTCTTATATCTTTGTCGGTGACTTTTCCTATGCCTCTTGAAGTTCCTCAACGTTAAGTTAGATAATATATACTTTAAATTCAAGAGATTTTTTTACCGACCAAAACTGCTGTATCAGAAATTACTGCATCAAATGTATGCTAAGAGCACGTCTGTTTCACCTCTGAAGAAGTTGACCATTACACAATGGGTGCATGGCATTCGATATTTTTTGCTGATGTGTTCTGCATGTTCTTGTTTCAATTTTTATACATTTTTTTCCTAAATTCTCCGTTGATATATTTCGAAATTATAAAGAAACTAAGATTCCAACTCCAGAAAGTAGATAAAGATTTAAATTAGACTCATCGACAAAAATATTTATCTACTTCCGGAAGATCTAATACCATTCCCGGCTTTTCTTGCAGTTTTTTTTATAACAAACTTGAGTTTTCATTGTTGTTTGTTGTTGATATTGTAAATGATTTGTTTAGTTTTAATCCTTGTGTTGCTCCGGTTATGTAAATTCCTATCTAATATTTTCCGTATCATTGTTGCATTGCTAGTCTTCTAGGGTAATTTTATGTTGAAAAAGAATTATGTTTTGAAAGTTTTCAATATCTTGTTACATTTGACAAGCTTCATTGCTTGGCATTGTGCTATTCAAGTCTACGAACTGTATGTACTTAGCATTTTACATCTCTACAATACTGTAGTTTGAGAAATTATTGCGAGGTTTATATTAATGCGAATATTGCGACTGGGTTAGTATCGCAATAATTAGAACTCGCATTCTGATATCTGATATATGCATCTGTATGCAGAATTTCCTTAAATCACAATAATTAATCTCGCATTATTGTCCATTCTTCATAAATCGCAATAATAAATGCACGCAATAATTTCTGAATTTACAGTAACAGGCTATCGTGAGACTTCTAGATATTGTATATGTTTACTAAAAAATCTATCGATTGCCAGACTAAAAAGGTTAAAATATGGGTTATATGTTCATTTGAGATAAACTAGATTGCCTTTTTTGAACTTTTAGGTGTCACCCATTCATACTGATTTATGATTTGGATATAAACCTTGCCGAGGGATTTATTCTTTGACGTAACAAACGCATTTTTTAACATATTTATGTTTATCAAGGTTAAAGATGTATTACTTTCATATTATGTTTACATTCTTGTGTTTATATAATAATGCTATATCACCATAACATTAAACATCAGTAACAGGACCGATAACTCTACTATACGTTCTACATTGATAACATGCAATGCTCATTGATAAATAGCTTGCTCATTCATAATGATTGTACAAGTTTTTATCATTTACACTCCTTTTATTTTGAAGGCCCTTTTGGTCATATAGCTCTTCGACTGTTTTGGTTCTTATACATCCTTGCCATTGAATTATTCGGCTTTGAGCGTTCCAGATGAAGGTAAATCCAGAAAAGCGATTCTGATGCATGAAATTTATAAAGCATTGGTTTCAATTTTACCGACTGTAAAATGGATATGGAATACTGCACAATAAATATATAAAAACATCCATATTTTAATGAAAGGGTTCAGTGAAAAAATAGCTCAACCCTCGCAATAAGGACAAGAAAAACAATGGGACAGAGTAAATCATCCCCGTACCGGTCACCAAATCATATTGGCAACCGTATCAAATTTCGATAAAAATACAATTTTAACGTTGAACTATATAATTGATATTTATTTTCGCATCAGTCCTTCACACATAAACACTGAATGGCTTAATGTTGTATTATAGGAATTCTAGGATTTCTTTCATTGTTCGAATGGTCTTAATTCATATCTATGGCAATGACCTTTGTATCCTCTGCAATTAGAAACATCATTAGAACATTGATTAGTATTCATTTCATACTATTTATTTGACTGATCTGACATTTTTTTTTATATGTAAACGTTAACAGTACAACACCCATCGACATAAATACGTCATACAGAGTCCAACATATGGCTCTCTACAACAACTTCAAACCACCCCGAAAAAAATACTGCATACTTAAAATTTTTTTATTTGGTCTCTTTCAAACATAATCAGTAAAATAATTTCTATAAGAATGCTTTCTTAAACAGACTAATGGGATATTTAAGTTTTTTTCATAGTTTATGTATTGGTGACACAACAGGGGCGAGCATTGATGTTGTTGTTTAAATTGTTCTAAGGTAAAAAAAAAAAATCAAGAAAAAGAGACAGGAGATACCAATGGGACAATGAAAAATCGTAAATCGAAGAAAAGCAGACAATTCCATGGTCAAAAGGAAAAACGACGAAATGACGATATTCTGCAAAACACTACAAAGAAAACTTAAGACTGAGTGTCATTAACATGTAGCCCTCAAACGAAACATAATCTTTTACTTTAAGCTGATACATGTGCTTTGATTATTGTTTATAATTTTTCATTTTTCATTTCCCCCCTTTTTTTAGTTTTTCATAATCTAAAAATATTCTATAACACCTAGTCCTCAAACCATTTTTTTCTTATGTTGTACTGTTACACCACTGTCACAGGTCAGAGGTAGAGTCGGGTGCTCGCAAACATGTTCAACTCTGCCACATTCTGCATGTTCCTGTTTCTAGTAATGAGCATGTAGTTCATTGGTTGTCGATTTGTTGCTGTATATCATATTTATTTTTCGTTTATTGGTTTGTACATGTGTCAGGGAATTAGTTTTCTCGTTTGAATTGTTTTATATTTGACATGTCGGGGCCTTTTATAGCTTGCTATGTGGTATCATTATTGGCAATCATACCACATCTTCTTATTTTGATACCAATTATTTACCAATGATAAAATGAGAGTGCACAAAAAAGAAACTAAACCCCCAATATCCTTTCTTCAGAGTATTAAAGAGGAAAATTTTCCGACCCATCCAAACTCTACATTAATTCCCGTATGTCATCCAATCATATTCTTTCTTTTTTAAACGTTTTGTTTAATTCATTTCAAGTTCATTTGACTCACAAGCCATTTAAGGCTGAATAAGCATAAAACGACAATAAACAGCCAATAGTATTTTTGTTTTCAGAATGTGTGAATAAGACCAGGTTCACTTGGTTTCTTGTTTTCAAATCCCATCCTTTACATAGGTTTCCCCAAGTCACGACGTAATTTTGTGAAACAGCCTTAGCCAATTATGATAGGAGAGGCTATTGAGTAGTAGAAATACGTGCGAAAAAGCGTTTCCAGTTTCAATCGTATTTTGTTTTATTGTTACGTCATCGGGAGTTCCAAGGTAAAATGCAATTCAAGCATAGACAGTAGAACCTATAACCGAAAAGATTTAGTTTCAATTTTATGACAACAATGTCAACATTTTTGCGGTTAAAATATAAGCAAATTAAACACATCTACAAAAAAATTTGGTACGCGGGGTTACAGTCCTCTTAAGTGATTTTAGAGCCTAATATTTCCGGTGAATTAGTAGAAATAATCACAACAAATCAATAAGTTCAAATGTCAATAACTTGACGCAATCGTTCTGTACTTTTAAAAATTCTTGAACCCTAATCACTTACCTTGCACAAATACTATTTGATATGGGCTCTATAAAACACCAGCGTGAATAATTAGGTGTTTTTCCAATTGTAATAAGCTTTTTAAAGATTCGGTCGAACATATCTTTGATGTGTATCTATGAAAGAAATAAGTACAGGTTGTAAATGGAAATTATTCAGGCTATAGTAAATCAAAGTCTGAATACCAATACTTTACACTTAATTATAGGGTCCGTACAGTACAAGAACCAAGACCTAAAACTGCCTTCTAAATAACATACACAAGTACACTTATAAAAAACTTTGTAAGGGGTTCCGCGGAACCCTGTGTCTCACCTACGATTGCTGCTGTCTGTGTAAAAGTGTAATGTTGAATTAAAAAGTGAGTCCATTTATCAGTAAAATACAGAATGTTAAAAAGATTCAATCTTTGTCTTTAGATGCCATTTCTTGGTCTTGAAGATTAGCCTCTGTCAAAGTTTCATAACAATCTATGAAGGCAAAGAAACTTATCATGCCAAAAAAATGTAATCCCAGACTGTCAGTATATGTTAACCGTTAAAAAAGTCCATCTTTCAGAAAAATACTGAAAATGAAAATATATTTTCAAAAGTGTAAGTGTGCTTCAGACATTATCTCTTAATCATAAAAAAGTTTCATAAAATTCTATGAAGGTTTGACGAAGTAATTGATGTGTAACAAACTTTCACCCCAGACTGTATCTATTTGTTAAATGTCCATTTATATGTATATACGATATTCCCGGGCTTGTATTTCCTATCATGATTTCCTTGATAGAGGATTGCTGCTCACAAGGAAGCTATTAAACCAAGAGTTCCAAATGGTGAAGTTGAAGTCATCCCTTCGTAAATTTTACGGACGCCATCACGAGTTGGTTGACCGTTATGGAATAACCGTTTCACAGATGATAACGGATATGTTCCTTATGTCGTAACTACAATACCCTTTCCTTTTCACGAATGTAACCTACCGAATTAGACTACTTACCGGATTTGTAATAACATAAGCAACACGACGGGTGCCACACGTGGAGCAGGATCTGTTTACCCTTCCGGAGCACCTGAGATCACCCCAAGTTTTTGGTGGGGTTCGTGTTGCTTAGTCTTTAGTTTTCTATGTTGTGTCATCTGTACTATTATTTGTCTGTTTGTCCTTTTATTTTTGGCCATGGCATTGTCAGTTTATTTTCGATCTATGAGTTTGACTGTCCCTCTGGTATCTTTCGTCCCTCTTTTATAGGTAAAATACGGAAAAATGAAAATAAATATTTTTAAAATTTTGCTCTGGATACTGTATTTTGATCATAAACAAGCTTCATTCCAAATTTCATCTAATTCCATGTAGTTTTGACAAAGTCATGGATGCCCCCAAAAAAAACTTCAACCACAGACTGAACCTAAATGTTGACGCCGAAGACGGAATCTAGAATCGCTATGTCTCGCTTTCACGAAATAAATTTCGCAGGCTCGATAAAAACAGTATCTATAGAAAAGAATTAGTGTTCAACAGATTAACTTGTAATCGGCAAAGCTGTTCATATTTTATTCATTTAAAATCAGATCTTTACTGAGTTTGATCATAAACTGTAATTCGTAACAATGCAGGACCAGGTCAGCTGTAAAGTGGTGCAATGGGTGGCAATAGGAATACCTTCATTCTGACGATAAACTTTATTGCCGAAACGCACAAAGATGATGTCAATGAGAAAACTAACAGCTTTAATCATCAAGGCTACTTTTTAGGCCTCTTGAATTCGAATATTGTTCTTGGTCGATACCGCTATTTGGGGACTATTAATTCCCGAAGGTATCATCAGCTCAGTAGTCGGTGATTCGGTACTGGCATGATTTAAAAGAGGGACGAAAGATACCAGAGGGACAGTCAAACTCATAGATCGAAAACAAACTGACAACGCCATGGCCAAAAATAAAAAGACAAACAGACAAATAATAGTACAGATGACACAACATAGAAAACTAAAGACTAAGCAACACGAACCCCACCAAAAACTTGGGGTGATCTCAGGTGCTCCGGAAGGGTAAGCAGATCCTGCTCCACATGTGGCACCCGTCGTGTTGCTTATGTTATTACAAATCCGGTATAATTCGGTAGGTCACATTCGTGAAAAGCGAAGGGTATTGTAGTTACGACATAAGGAACATATCTGATATCATCTATGAAACGGTTATTCCATAACGGTCAACCAATTCGTGATGGCGTCCGTAAAATTTAGGAAGGGATGATTTCAACTTCACCATTTGGAACTCTTGGTTTAATAGCTTCCTTGTGAGCAGCAATCCTCTATCAAGGAAATCATGACAGAAAATACAAGCCTGGGAATATCGTATCAATTGGGAGATATATACTCCGTATGCAGGCGCTGCTGGAATGTTGCTACATAGAAATGGAAAGTTCACAATTTGGAAGCTAAAATCATCTCTTTTGTCGTAAAGTTTTGTTTTCAACCGACCCTCATTGTCAATTTCTAGATGTAAGTCAATATATGAGGCAGACTTAACTGTATCTGTAGTATAGTATCCTTTATCTCTAGTTAAAAGTGACCTTTCTTGAATTGTCCGTTTATAAATCCAGAAATAATTAAGAACTAAAGTTCCAACTCTCTCAAGCAAAGTTGACCTGATGTGGATTTGGCTATTATTCTAAGGTTCCTGTTGGTCATATGCCTATGGATCTTCATATGTTTTTTATTTATTCTTGGAGTTCAAATATTGGGTTTTGAGAGTTCAGGGTGAAAGTAAATTAAGAAAAATGCTTCGGACGCATAAATTTATAAAGTTATTTTCATTTATTTACAAGTATTATCAATCTACCAAATAACATCCTTCATATGTTCATAAGACATTAGTCTGTTGGATATGTACATCAGTATTTATATATTTGAATATTTTCCTAAATATATATTAGCCGTAGGGATTCACACTTCTTATATTTAGTGAAAAAAGATGAGATTTTGTAATCAATATTAAGATATGATCTAAAAGGATATTTTGCTACAAAATGTATTTTACAAAGATTTAATGTGTGTAAATTATCTTTTGGGGTGAAGCTGTTGCTCATATATGCCTTGATAAAAAATCTATGCGTGAAATGGCAATTTAAGGTCAACTACGTAAATTTGTTTAAGACGTATTAGTGACACCACAAGTGACCTTAAGAGTTGAGACTATATCAATCTTTTCGTTTATCAATACAATTGATATAATTATGAAATGCTTTACTAAGTTTACTTTTTTTGCAATCTCAGGAACCGAATGATGGCTCTAATCGTATCTCTTCTTTCGCATTTCTTTTTATTACAGAAGACAGTTCTATATGAGTTGCAGCATATTAATATTCGAATCTGATTACAATGTTGACATGCTGGAGGATGTATAAATTTTCTTTAAACAATCCTGATAATTTTCAACCTAAAAAAGGTTAAAATATGGGATATATCATTAATCATAACCGAGATTAAATTAACTTTTTACCTTGGGTGTTTCACCCATTGATACTGATTTACGATGATCTGAATATAAACCTTGCACAAGGATTTATTGTAGGATGTCATAAAAGAACATAAAATGGTAATCAAAGTTTAAAAGAACTTTCATTCATATCCTGTTTACAACCTCTTGTGGTTGTAATAATACCGTTGTGTCACCATAATAATAAACAAAAGTAACAGGAATGACAATGCTACTAAAAGTCATACATTTATAACCTTCAACGTTACGACTGATCCATGATTTTTTGTATGCTCATTTTTGTTGATTTAACAAGTCTTTATCAGTAACAGTCTTGTTAAAGTCTAGAAAAATGGATATATGTGTGGATGCATATGAGACAATTCCATGAAATACTACCTGATATCAAATAATTCAAATCATCAATGTTTTATTGTTGTTCATGTTGATAATAAATACATTGTTTTACTCACGAATTGAGCAGCTCAAGAAGCACAACAAGAACAGTACGGTCAAGTGTTTCTACTAAAACAAAGTCGATACCAAGCGGACATTCACAATTCATAAGTCGAAAAAGGACATAAAATTTCACGAAAAGGGAAGAAAAGGAAAACCCACTACGGTCCGGAAAAGTGAAAAATATACACCAAAAATAGAATATCATACACCAAAGGATGTTTATTGGAAAAAGAAAAGTTTCCAGTTTCAATGCAAGAGGTCATATTTTTCTTTACACGTAACAATCCGGCGACAAGTCATGGATGAGGACAGAATTATTACTACAACCAAGTGTAACATATCTAAGTCATAAGTGATACAGACATCTCATAACGGTCACCAAGTTAACAAAACATAATATAGAAAACTAAGGACTGAGCAGCAAGACCGGAGAAGATATCAGGTGTTCATGAAGGGTAAGCAGATACTGCTCCACCTGTGGCACTCATCGTGTTGCTCATTTAGTATAAACCCGCTAATAAGTCTAATTTGTTAGGTTACATTCGAGGAAAGAGGACGGGATTGTGGTTACGACATTGGAACATACTCGTCGTTATCTGTGCAACAAATATTCTATAACGGCCAACCAACTGGTGATGGCGTAACATATACATATACCAATATCAATATACATCATCGATAGCATTGTAATAATGCACATTAACCACTGTCCAATTGTCACGGATGTGCATTAACATCTTATTAATTCGACATAAATTATTATATTATGCTATAGTTACGCCTTAAATGATTAAAAATATGAGATCTCCCCTCACATATAAACAATATTTTTAATACATTTATTCTACAATTTTCCTTTGAGGAAAAAGAGGTAGATATTCTTTCTAATTAGTAGGTATACTTGTTTTTTCAGATGAAATATAAAAAAATACCATTATGAATATAACCTTTAACAAAAAGTAGTTTAAGCAAAGGTGATAGATGGACATAATAAACTGCGAAATGTCACGTTTTATTTAATTCCTGCAAGTGGGTTCATATTTCCACAATAAGTTTCATATTTGTAACAACATTTACTTAACATTTTGACCACTTGATGATATAGATATAAGAAGATGTGGTATGAGTGCCAATGAGACAAATCTCCATCCAAGTCAAAATTTATAAAAGTAAACCATTATAGGTCAAAGTACGGTCTTCAACACGGAGCCTTGGCTAACACCGAACAGCAAGCTATAAAGGGCCCCAAAAATTACTAGTGTAAAACCATTCAAACGGGATATGTATATTACTGCTGTTATTTTTTTCTACCCGAAATAATAACAATACGTTTATTGACATTCGAGAATTCACTGCAAACATGCCCATATCAAACACTCTTCTTAAAAAAGGAGTCAACAGATCATCACCATCAAGGAAAGGAAAATTATTTATAGAAAATGAAAGGTCCTGTTTACAACTATTTTTGCTATGGATATAACCTTACAAAACGACACACGTCACTTTTAATGTTTGATTTAGTGAGAGTGAATTCAGGTGGATAAATTTCATTTGTATTTTTAAAAACAATTGGATTGTTTACAGAGAACACATCATCTAAATATATGGTTGTAATGTTAAAAATATCTATCAAGAATTGTTTTGTTGTATCTTTATGAACGTATACTCTTTTTCAAAGCAATTGGATTTAATCAGTAAGTACAAATCAATCACCATAGTCTCCAAACCATATTTAGTGGAAAAAAACACCTAGAAAGTGGAAATGGGAGAATAAGGATAACTTCATCTTAATCATCTTGAGACGTCACTTTACCTATGTTGCCACACACCAATAACGAAAATATGGGGAGGGGGAGAGAAAGAGAAAAGAAATACAGTTTGAAATACCGACGTCCGGTAAAAACGGCTCTAATAAAATACCAACTGTTGATGATGACGTTTTCCGAAAGTGTTTTTACAAAGTGAAATTTTCCTTTTCACAAACAAGCTATTTCTGATTCAGGCATGCAAAGGAAACGCGTACCCTGTCGACGTACCTGGTCTAGCTCCTTTTGGAGTTCTTGCGATCACATCAGTTTTTTGTTTGTTGCCTTGATTTGTATATTCATTATCGATTTAAGAGATTTGAACATCGGTATGCTACTGTTGCCTGAAATAACATTACTCCTAGACACTTTGTTATACATATGAATAATTCATAAATATAAGTTAGTCTGAAAAAGAAGTGTGTATGACGAGTTATATATACCTTCGTTTGAACTTATATACTCTATTTGTTAATTATGGACCATGTTGCTCCAACCTTACACCGATTGGAAACCTTATCCAAATCAATCTTTATTGAAAAAGCGCTTTACGCCTATATGGGCCAATGGCTTACAAACATATATATATATATCAACAATCAATACATATACATCTTATAATCATCATGGTTTTTTTTTATCTCTCTCTGTATATATATATATATACACACACACACATATTTAAAGGACTCCCTGCCCTCAGTCTAGGTCAAAGTACGGCCTTCAACACGGAACCTTGGCTCAAACCGAACAGCAAGCTATAAAGGGCCCCAAAAATGACTAGTGTAAAACAATTCAAACAGGAAAACCAACGGTCTAACCTATATAAAAAACGAGAAACGAGAAACACTAATGAACTACATCAACAAACGACAACCACTGAACATCAGGTTCCTGACGTAGGACAGGTGCAAACAAATGCAGCGGGTTTAAACGTTTTGATAGGCGACAACCTTCACCCTACCTGAAACATACATACATGTAAATATATTTAGATTAAGGTTGCAACTGCAACAGGAACCTTCATCTTATACTGTTTTAACTGTTCTGTTTACTAGTATGTCTGAATTGTTTTGAAGCACCAAAACCTGTATGCAACCAATTCGTGATTGGTGTATTTCTTCTTTCGCGAATGATGTTGATGTGAAAGTGGGATTCAAAGATTTGCTGTGAATTCCAATTTTTTGGTCAGTAATCCAAATCATTCCATCATTTACTTAATCCATGTAAATGAGGGCAAGATCGTATGAAACCTGCCAGATGCAGTGGCGTTTGTTTTTGTTGCACTTCAGTGTTTCTGTTGTTCCGTTGTTTTCCTTTTATAGTTGATGTGTTTCCCTCGGTTTTTGTTTGTAACCCGGATTTGTTTTCTCTCAATCGATTTATGACTTTTGAACAGTGGTATACTACTTTTGCTTTATTTATACTCATTCCACCCCAAATATAGTTAACCTATAGCTATTGATTCTAGTATTTTCGAGGAAGGGACTAATATAATATCTGAGAACACTGTCGAATATATGTATACCTTACAATTAATCTTTTTACCAAATATAGCGGACCTATGGCCTTTATCTGAGAAAATATAACTTATCTATCCAATCGAACTTTATGAAAGATGCCACAGAAAGTTAAGTATGCCTCAATCTAGACTTACATTTACGTTCAAAACGCTAAGGTTTATCTCCCTAGACTTAGATTCCTTAAGCCGTATTGGCGCAACTTTTTGGAATTTTCCGTTTTTAAATGCTCTTCAACTTCGTATTTAATTTGGCCTTCCACCTATTTTGATTGGAGCGCCACTGTTGAATCTAAAGTAGATGAAACGTGCATTTGTCTTACCAAATTATAAGCCTGTTATCTTTGATGAGCGTTTACATCTAGATTCCACATTGTGGAACTTTCAATTTCTATTTCCATACTTTTTGGCAATTCGCAATTCTGTAAGAAAGCACTTCAACATTTAAAATTACGTTCTCAAAATTAGAGACCATAATCCTTTACATTTGTAAAAGAACACCACAAATTCAATTGTAGTGTAGGCAACAACTCGGACACAATACAAATGATTTTGACATCACCACAAACAAAACTGTAAACATTGGGTTTCTATTCTGGAATGTTGATACCAAAATACATAGTAAATTGAAACTGAAATGAATGTCATACTTAACCAAATCAATTAAAATCAATTTTTCCCATGAGGATTTAAGAGATTTTCCCTAAATTGATTCCGCATATATGGAGATTGAAATTTAGTACACGTGTGCCCTTTTCCTATCAAATAGTTGTCTTATATATTGTACTGTTACACCATTGTCCTAGGTAAAGGGAGCGTTTGGCGCAAGCAAACTAGTTTAACACGGCCACATTCTATACGTAGATATAAGAAGATGTGGTATGAGTGCCAATGAGTGTGCCTGTCCAAAGTCGAGAGCCTGTAGTTCCGTAAGTGGTTCTTTGGTTCATGTCTGTCATATTTGTTTTTCTTATATTGTTTTGTTATAAATCAGGCCATTAGTTTCTCAATTGAATTGTTTCATATTTTTCATGTCGGGGCCTTTTATAGCCTACTATAAGTTATGGGTTTTTTCTCGTTGTTGAAGGCCGTATATATTGCTTATAATTCTTACATCCACTTCATTTGAACTTTGGTGGATAGTTGTCTCTTTGGCATTCATACCACATCTCCTTATTTTTATATTGTGCCAACAGTTAACAATCTTGCAATTTCTGACTCATGTCAACTGCAGAGGTTTGACTAAGCTATTACATTTCAATCAAAGAGCTGAAAGCTCTAAGGAAAAATGACGCCATTGTCTCTCATATTGGGATATTTTTGATGCAAGTCTTGATTTTTAAATAATTTACCTACTGAACCTTAGGCGACGTTTCAGTTTATGGTAGGTAGGGTGACTGATAGAATAGATATGAATTGTTTCCACAATCTATAGCGTTTTTATTTGTGTTTGTCAAGATATATATATATGTGTATGAAGTGAAGATAACTACTAGTTGTTCTGCTGTACAAAGAAATAGCTCAAGACTACCTGAACAATCTACAATATTCAAAGTAATATGTGAATTTGTTTCCCTTATTTGTAGAATTATTTAACAAAATGATTATGAAGAGCCTGTAGTAAGCAAGCTCTTATACCACACATAGTCCTTATTCAAGAGATAAGTTACAGATGACCTAGTGACATAATCACATTGTTATTTCTGTTGCCTAAACATGATCAATTTCTGTAGATTTAGCCTGTAGTAAGCAAGCTTACACTGAAATCTTAAAATGACAACATAAATTATTGCAAAATTATTTTTTTTCAAATGATTTAATGTTTAGTACCGTAGTCATTTATTTCAAAAAATTAACCCGTAATAAAATAAGGAAATGGGGTGTGATTGCCAATGAGATGTCTGATGTACTATCTACCAGAGTCCAAATAATGTCATGAATGTGGCTGTTGGCAGTTATAAGTCACTTTCAGACCTCAACAATGTACCAAACCTTTCAGGTACCACAGGAAAAAGAGGAGTTGTGGCTGGGTGGCTTACAAGAAAATATAAGAAATATAATGATAATAATATAAATAAGAAAATAAGAGAGACAAAAAAGACAGGACTGAGACACTGGACTATATATTAACCGCTCCATTACTAATCCTTAGAGGAGCTGCTGATCTATACTTAGAAAAGAAAGATGTTGAGGACTTAGCCAGAGCGAGCAGAATTTTGAAACTTAGGAACAGCACAGTATATGTGGGGACACCACATATATAGACCCATCTGCCCTATATATGCTGCCACCTATTAATATTAATGACTAGGGTGGTAATTAAACCCATGTGCATTTAATCAATTGTTCTCTATGTACATGTACATATATGATATATATCAAATGCAAATAAACTGCTTCGCTGAGCGCAGCTGGATACGCCCACAGAGGTCCAACCCTGAACAGTTGGGGCAAAAATGGACACAATATTCAAGCTTGATACAGGTCCGAATTTGGATTGTATTAAATATTTGACATATTATAGGTTTCTGAATAAATGTAGTCAAAGAACTTGAAATTGGTTATATGAATTGAATTTATATTCAATTAAAGATTTCTTGCTGTTGTGCAATACACTGTGCTGTTGCGCAATACTTAGTAAATCTGTTGTCAGACTATGAACAATTAAAGTTCAATTAATTCTCAATGTCATACTAGAAATTTATGAAAATGTGAAGGGAGCTTACATCAATAGATATAAACTATTCACCAAAGTTTCATGAGAATTGCTGACAGCATTTTTGAGTTGTCCGAAAACTGGAAAAAATTCCCCCCTTTTTTAATGAATAAAACCCTATAACTCAGAAATGTAAAATGTAAAATTTATAAAATTCTAAACAGAGCTTACATCAATAGATATAAACAATTCACCAATGTTTCATAAGAACTGCTGAAAGCATTTTTGATTTTTTGTCCGAAAACTGGAAAATCCCCCTTTTTTTTATGAATAAAACCCTGTAACTCGGAAACGTAAAATCTAAAATATATAAAAATCAAAAGGCAGCTCATGTCAATAGATATAAACAATTCACCACAATTTCTTGCAAGTTGGTGAAAGCATTCTTGAGTTATTGTACGAAAACTTGGAAATCCCCCTTTTTTTAATGAATAAAACCCCATAAGTCGCAAACGTAAAATCTAAAATTTATAAAAAACGAAAGGGAGCTCACGTCAATAGATATAAACAATTCACCAAAGTTTTATGCAAATTGAATAAAGGGTCTTTGAGTTAATGTCCGACATGTTGACGACAGACGGAGGGACAGACAGACGGACAACGGTATACCATAATATGTCCCGTAAACGGGCGTATAAAAATGCAGCTGTAAGGGAGCAACCATTTAACTTCAAAAGGGGGGTAGAGGGGGGTGTTATGGTTTTTTTTCTTAGTCACTCAGAAAATTATTTATTTAGTTTTTCAATACAATCAACTAGATTATTCTTTTTCAAAATTTGACACTTTAAAGTATGGAGGGAGTTAGCATTCAGGATAAATTTTTTTGTCATCTGCTTGACCAGAATATTTTTTTCCATCACATTGGGGATCAGAATATTTTTTTAGAAAAAAACCATAACCTCCCCCCCCCCCCCCCCCCCCCCCCCCCCCCCCCCCCCATGGAAGTTAGATGGTTGCTCTCTAATGTAAATATGTAAATTTTACATCATTATAGCCTTATCTTTTATAAGGACCTAGCTAGACCTATTTCTTAGGCAAGGTGTATTACATAACTCTGAAAGCAATACAATCCAGTATTCTCCCCAGGATTTTTTTATAGCGCTGTGGTAAGTGCGCAATATTAGATTGATTCCATATCACCTTAAGTGTTGTGTTTGCGATTTGATGCAGTTACATTTATTTACAACTACCATGCTGGTTATACTTTATATTAAAAAGACAAAGACCTGCATTTTTTATACATTGCCATGTGCATTAACAGAAATGCAAAAAAGTGACATTTTTATTATTAAACTTTAGTTTAAAATTTTAAATGCTTAGATAATAATTTGATTTCATTACCACCTGTCCCAAAATGTAGCACAGTGAGTACATTTTTTTCTCACTTTTAGTTGTTTGACTTATAAACTAGTTTTCTCTAATTCTTCGTCAATTTATCCCTTTCTGCACCCATTGTATAAAAAAAATTTAATCAACGTGTGGTTCGTTTGATCTCAGTCCTTCATTGGTTAAAATCCGATTATGACGTCGAATTTTCTTGCTTTCCTCTGAATTTCCTATTGTGACGGCATGAAAAAAGGCGACCATGCCTGATGACGTCACATAGAAAGAACACATCTTTTTGCAGATCATTCGAAAAGAAGGAATAAATTTGCCTGCGTATTGTTTGAAAATCATTAGAGAAACAGATTCCACCACCAAATCTCGTGTAATACGATATTTATCCACTCGACAGTTAAATTTTAAATGTTTAAAACGCTCGGCGAGCCTCGCGTTTTAAATTTGAAAATTTAACTGTCTCGAGTGGATAAATATCGTATCACACTCGTTGCAGTGGTAGAATCTATATATATATCCTTTACAGCTTCATAATTACTGACACATATTTAAAGAAGGTTTTCAATGAAAAAATTGGAATTTTATTTATTAACTTTTATTTACATCCATCAAACTTCAATTTTGCAATTAAAATTGGTATAGCCTTTAATATCAATGGAAGAAATGGAATAACTCTTTCCAAAAGTATTGAAATGTTATTAAAGATATGTTTAAAATAGGTTAACATATTTGATTATATTCCAAGATGAATATGATAGAAATCTTTTTTTATGAAGAAGTTTTTTTTAATTTATTAAAGGTGGATTATCAGATTATCGGTCATGTATGATCTGTTACCATAAGTGTAAAATTTGTCCATTAGCTTCTGTTTTTTATGTTTATGGTTGAACTGTATCTTTGAACTTTGTCAATCAGTCATGATTTACTTCTTAAGCTGTGTAAGAACCTTCTTGTAATTGAAAATTGGTCTGCCATGATCACGATTTATACAATTCTGAGTTCCTAACAAGTTCAAAATTTTTAACGTTCAACGATTTTGATTGGCTGATCAAATTGTCTCCCTTGGGAAAAGTTTGAGGAAAGTTTAAAATCGGGAACAATCATTACTTTTGTGTAGAATTTAACAAAATCGTGTTTTAGAGGTTTTTACACGATCACAATCGTGCAAAGGGGTCAAAATCGAGTATTTCGGGTCTGAATCGTGAAAGTTGGCAGGTATGACAGGTTAAGAAATTAAAGAATGAAATTCTGTGTAGTACAATAAGTATGTAAAATACGGAACTGACTTTGGAAAGGGGGTTTGAAGTCTGGCCAATGGTAAAAGAAAATTGACTGTGTCATTTTCCAAAAACCAAACAAAACATTTTTTAAAATTTTTACTTTTTATTAAATGTCTTCCGACTAATTTAATAAATGCTGATTTAATATTCACAAAACAACATTTTAACAAAAATACAATTATATATATATTGGCAAAAAAACAAAACAAAATTCTCTTACATTGTTAAAAAGCTGCTTCTTCATATCTAATGATGAAATATAAATACACACATATGTTATGATTATCAGAGAGCTTAACTTAAGATTGATGATTAAAAAAATGACACCATCAAAATTCAAACTTGATCTGTATTTTGTGGTAATACGCATTGTGTATAACTTTCATAACATTTGGTTCAGGCAAACTAAAGTTAGGGAAAGGAAAGGAAAATTTCAGCAATTTTTCCATTTGTAAAGGGGCATAACTCTAGAACGGTTAAAATGACGCCACCAAAATTCAAACCTGATCTGTGTTTTGTGGTAATAAGCATTGGGTAAAAGTTTCATAACATTTGGTTGAGGCAAAATAAAGTAAGAGAACCGAAACCAACTTTGGGACGTACGTACGTATGTACAGACAGACAAGGGTAAAACTTAATGCCCCCTCCGCTACGGCGGGGGCATAAATATATAGAGAAACACCAAGCTGGTCATAAGTATTCACCAACCCACCGGACACTTGAAGTAAAATATATTTTACAATCCACTTTTACTGGTCTGAGATGTTAAATAATGATTATTTTTAAGACTGATTTCCATCTAAGGAAGCCACTAATTACCAACCAAACTGGAAATGCAATTGTTTAAAACCCCTTATCAATTTATAATACATATAGAATCAGAGACTTCAAATATCCTTCAGTTAAAACCTGTGTGAGAATGTGACACAAAGATAGAGTCATCCTGAATACACTTGCTATGCAAAGGACCAGCAACTCCTAATGGAGATTATTAACATAATTATAACTCCTTAATCATTCCTGAGGAAATAATCAAAAAGAGTATGTGTATATATAAAAGACATAATCAAAGAAATTGCATAGAAACTACCATACAAATACAAAATTATATTGCACATAAATTATTTTCCTATCATTGTCTTTTTGAATTTTTTTAAAAACAATGTTGCTATAGTTACCATGAAGCCTGTTTATTATAAAAATATCAAATAACTATTGTTTTCAGAAAAGATGTAAATGTGCATGTTTGCATACAGATGATGATGAAAATTAATGTTTTTCATGTTTTTTACCAAAGTCCACCCTAACTTTTAAATAATTGACGTAACATTCAAACCATTCTTTCTAAAAACACTCTGACATTTGATTAACACAGATTTTTGTCTTGTTTCTTTTTGTTTCATCTGTATAACTCAATCTACTAGTAATGTTTTACCTACCATTTTCTCTCTACTTAATTAAAAGTGATTTATCGTTACCATTCAAAGTGACATAGGTCTATAAACATACCATTGATCATGAGGTTTGCAGTAAACTGCATGACTTTCACAATTAAATAAATTATTTGTATTGCACTTCTATCATTTAACAACTTCTACATTCATATCATTAAATTGATGTCCAATCACTATTCGCAATGTTGATATAGTTACCATTCAAACCAATCTTTCTAAAAACACTTATTCGATTAACACTATCATTATTTCTTGTTCAGTATACAACTAACATTTTCTCTTTACTTTAATAATAGGGATTGATCCCTCTACCATTCAAAGTGACATAGTTCTAAGAAACATATATAAAAATTGCCAATTTTGGGGCTCGTTAAAATCTGATACTTATCATACATTAATAACACTATACTTTATGTTCATTGATAACAATGTCATTTCAACATATCAAATATTTTTCACTAGTAACATGAGACATTGGAACTGAAGAGACAGAAATGATTTGGATATATATGCTGATTGACATGATTTCTTGATAATTTGTTCTATCTGACAGTTTGTGCCATATGAAGAGGATTCAACATTAATTCAAATGCAGCTCCCTTTAGATTTGCCCCTCGTAAGTTGGCTTCTTGTAAATCACACCCTGATAGATCACAGTTCTGCAATGATAAACAAAATCATGTGACATATCAAGTTACACTGTCAATATATATATATTCATATCTATAAAAGTTTTAAGATTTGTGCAAAAACAAAAAGTGTACCAATAATAATTTTAGAAATTTATTATTGAGTTAGAGTAATTTGAGTCTAATACATTATTTCAATTAACTTATTAAAGCAGATTCCCTTGTTATCTGTATGTTATACATATCACATTACAAACCTCTAAATCAGACCCTGCTAACACTGCTCCTCTTAAATCACAGTTTTGCAGATTAGCATTCTTCAATGTAGCGACACGTAAATTAACACCTGCCATATGACTTCCTTCTAAATCTACGTTCTTCATCAGTGCACCTGGAAAAATAAGTTTTATCAAAAGTTTAAACAAAGTTAGATCTCAATGCTACACACATCAATTTTGATAAAAAAAATAAAATGTGGCATGATTCCCAATGAAACAACTATCTACTTAAGACCAATAGACGGGGTAAATAACTACTGGTCAATATACAAACTTCAACAATGAAAAATAAATACTGTATAGTAGACCATAAAAGGCTGAGTATTATTTATTAGTAAAATAAAACTTTGTTATACTTAAGAAGCATTTAACTCACTGGCAAACTTCACAATTTAGCTCAGAGAGGTAATGTATATTTTTTTTGTCCTTAGTGTATCAAAACATAAAAAAATTCATTCTAATGAACAACAGTCAATAACAACATCCTATATCATACAAACATAGTTTTTGGCAAAGTTAAAAAGGTCATTTAACATGAAAAGAATGGGTGTTTCTTTAGTTTTCCATATGACATGTTTGTTAACTCCTTGAAAACTATGGTGTAAGCCTAAATCATTTATATACAGGTAAACCCTCATTCCATCAGGGACATCTCAATAAAGCTTCCTCTAAAATATCATTAAATTCAACATTTCTGCCTTTTTAGCCATATTCACAGTTAGTACTTCAAAAAAGCTCTCAATCAGCCCTTAACATACCTTCCATATTTGCCCTACTCCCAGCAGGATCTTCGAAATTACAACCTCTCAGTGATGCTCCTTCTAAATTGGCACATAACATTTTGGCACCTAATAAATTGGCAGACTGGAAAGATAAAAAATTAAGAATTGTTATAACAGAATTGTTCCTTTAAATGGCTTTAATAATATCTGGTTACTTCCTGAAAATTTATAGAAACTTGTTTGATTCAGATCTATTTTATATTCTTTTTCCAAAATGGTCTCAGCTATAAAGTAAGATATCAGTAAACGCCTACCAGAAAGCTATATAAATCTGTACAGAGGATTGAGCTACATTTTATTGAAGAATACTAGTTTTTCTATTTGATAATTGTTCTTTGTCAACAAATGTCATTTAAAAAAAAAAAACAAATATACAGTGAATCTATTCTGGTTGTCAATTCTAAACTTTTGACTATACACTAGTGTAAAAATTCGCTGAAAAATTTTCTATACAGTATCATATCTGACAGAACTAGATATCATCGAGATGGGAGCCATCTCTGTGGGCCCCGCTGTGAATAATGTGTGGTAAAAAATTTGTATCTTTATCATTGGACATGGGGTTGTCAATTGAAACCAAAGTTTTTGACCTTGACTTTTGACCTAGGAAGTTTTACATAAATTATGACACACCCTCTGGTGTTGGTTTATATTCATGTCAAGTATAAATTTTGAAATCATAACGGTTCTCAAGATATAGAGCAGACATGATCTTTACCATAGAATATGGGGTTGTCAACTAAAACCAAAGTTTTTGACCTTGACCTTTGACCTAGGAAGTTGTACATACATTATGACACACCCTCTGGTGTTGGTTAATATACATGTCAAGTATAAACTTTGAAATCATAACGGATCTCTAGATATAGAGCGGACACAATTTGTTACGGACAGACAGACGATGGAAGGACGGACGGACAAACGGACGGACAGACGGACAGACAGACTGATCACTATAGGGCGTCCGCCATTCGGCGCGGCCCTAACAAATAACTTGTGTGAAAAAGAAATACACTAGTGTATTTCATGTGCTGGAAATTTAACATGTCAGAATGAAAGTACACGTACACAAACAGTATGATCTTCAGAATCAGAATTATCCATAGCCAAAGTAATTTCTTATGACACAATACTGATAGAAAAAAAATGTCTTTAAGTTAAATTTGTGCAAAGACATATATTTCAAATTTTCTGCGAACAGCTGACAAAAGGAAGGAATCATACAGAATCTCAATTTCCATGAACTACACTTGTTTTCTCTGTCTACTTCAAAACATAGGTTTCATCATTTCTTACGCGTTGAATAATCAGACAGATCAAGAATCATAAATTTGATATAACATATAACTTGTTGTTTTTGATTTTTAATCAAAATCCTATAATTTGCTTACTAGTTCATATTAAAGCAACTTTTTAATCTCAATAAAACAATTAAAACAGAAGGTGACTTAGATTTTTCTGTGACTAAGCGTTTATATCTAATAGCCTCAGTTTGAAAACTTGACAATCATGTAATATTTCTGTGCAACAAAACTTACATCCATCTTTGTATGTGATAAATCTGCTCTTTCAAAATTACAATAAGACAGATTGGCTCCAGCCAAGTTAGAATTCTTCAATATGGCATATTTGAAATTGATATATCTCAAATCTAGTTTGGACAAATTGGCTCCAGTGAAATCCATACCCTAAAATAGAGAAGTACACATATACAGATACTGACATCTCAAATCTTGATTGCTCAGACCACTTTGTGTTATGTAAAATATTAAGTGAATAGATGATTTCTCTAATTTTCATACTACATGTATTTTCACATGTATCGATCAGTGTGAGAAAAATATTTCTCTCTATATTTATTTTTAAGTCAAAATTGTTCTCAGCAAATGATTGGTCAATTTCAATTATGATGTCAAATTTTCTTTGATTTCTTCTGAATTTCCTATTGTGATGTCATCAAAAAAGGCGACCATGTCTGATGACGTCATATTTAAAGAACACAACTTTCTGCAAATCTTTGAAGATGAAGGATAAACTTGTTATCGTCTTAAAATCATTAGAGAAAGAGATTCCATCACTATATGTCGTGTATTAAGGTATTTCTCCACTCTTAACAGTTTTATTTTAAATATTTAAATAGCTCGGCAAGCCTCGCGTTTTAAATTTTGAAATCTAACTGTCTCAAGTGGAGAAATATCATAACATACTTGATGCAGTGGAGGAATCTATAATCTCTGATTCTTCTTTTAATTTCCACACGCAAATATAACATGTGAAACTGTACCTGGTGATATGTAAAAAGGATATATTAAACATTTGTATTTATATTTTTCAGAGACATAGAGGATTTATAATGTATATAAAAATTGTGTATACATAAAATACACTTAAAGATACCTTTAAAAAATAAACAAATTTCATTGCATTTGACATCTGGAGATTTTGAAAGAATAAAATGGGGACAAATATATAATTTAGAACATTACCTGACATCTGAGTTCTTTGTCCGTAGGTGTGGCCAATAGACGTAGAACTAGCTCTCTCCTTGTTATAGGTGTATTATCATCTGCTTTCTGATTTTTCTGTAATAAAAATATCGTGATACATAAACAAAAACAATGCCATTGAATGAAATAAGTACTTTTTTTATCAAACAATGCCTTACTAGGTCTCAATTGAATAAATGTTTAATAATCAAGTATTCTTTACATTAACCATTTTACATATTTTATCCTGCAAAAAGCCAACTATCGTACAAGAATGTGTACACAAATAAATATTTGCTTTATTTGTACTTGTATAAATAAAGTCTCCTGTTACTACACTTCCATGTTGAGCAAATGATAATGTGAATATTTCTTTTTTGGATATACGTTTATTTTGGGGTTCTCTTTGCAGTCTGAGTTTAAACTATGTCGCTTTCTTTGAAAATCAGAGACAGCTATTTGGATTTTAAACAACTCAAACTTAAAGTTCTGGTTGTAAATTACGGGATTAAAAACAACATATGTACATTGTCGGAAATATAAAATGTATTTGTACCAACTATGAAACAGAAGAAAAGGTCGGCAAGTCTTTCTTTTCCTCCTGTTTCTTAAGCTCATACAAATAAATTCCAGGGATCTCCATGACCTGTTTTATGATGGCACACCGCCATCGTTAAAATATCTTCCGCCATTGTCAAATGATCCCTGCCATTGTTAAATTATCTTCTGCCATCGTCAAATGATCCCTGCCATTGTCAAAATTTGTTTTCGTATGCTAGCCACCGCTATTTTGTTAGCAATTATAATCAATTGCATGTAATTGCATAACCCTTAGGTCTATTTTATTATAATTCAAAGGGTCCTCCTGATTACAGTTTTAAAGCCATGAGGGATATCCGGCTAAAGATTGTTAATCACTTGTACAGGCATGACAGGTAGAAAAAAGTTTAACACATGCTTTTATATTGACTTGTGCAATCAGCATCCCCCTTTTTAAAAGAGTACAAAATAAGACTTAAAACAGAACAAAATTTCATGCCAAATAACACGAGTGCAGCAATTATCAATAATATTGAGTCATTTTACAAGTTTAAAAGTAAATACATGAATATTAACTGCAACTTGATAATCTGAAGAAATTTTGTATTGTAATTCCGAAATCATTTTGTAATTTACAATCAAATTTTCAAATAAAATGAATGCTTGCTTTCTACATTATATCCTCATTTATAAAGTTGTTTCTGTTATACCAAGGCAGTTTCAATACCCATTTTTGGAATAACAAGCATTCTGTGAGTATTGTTTGGCAATACATAGTCCCCTACCGGTTAAAAATTCATTGTACTGAAACAAAATGCTAAATTGATCTATAACTTGTCATGGTGTAAACTATATAACAAATACCAAGTCAATATCTTCAAGCATGACAAAAAAAAGTGCGGAAAACTGATTAATTGAGTGAATTTTTTAAGTTCAAGGACCATAACTCTGCACAAAATCGTCAGACCAAAACTAAATTCGAACTTGATCTGTAACTTGTCATGATTAAACAATACACCAAATATCAAATTAATATCTTCAAGCATGAAGGAAAAAAATGTGGAAAACTGATTTGCCCGACTGACAGATGGACGGAGTGCAAACCTAAAGTCCCAATCGACTTTGTCGGTAGGGTTCTAATAAAGACAAAAAATTGTAAATATTAAAAAAAAAGACACCTTTTTTTGCCAAGGAAAACACTGCAATGTGAATAATTTTTGTTATTTTTTGAAAATTTGTTGTTTCAACATTGTAACAACAATACAAGGCTACCATCTTTCAAGTTGAAAAATTGTTTTATATTTTTGGCTAAATAAGGCCCTTAATGTCCCTTGTCCTATTGTATGTACTTTTATATGTACTAAAATCACTATTGAGATTACCCTTACCTCAATATATTCTTCAAGATGATCGATCATTGATCTAAATCCATAAAATTTGGCTTCTTCTAACACACCTAAAAATAGAACAGAAATAATGACATAAAATGTTGTTTCTTCTAACACACTAAAAATAAAATGCTTCGCTGGGGCGCAGCTTGATACGACCGCAGAGGTCGAACCCTGAACAGTTCGGGCAAGTATGGACACAACATTCAAGCTTGATACAGCACTGAATTTGGATTGTAATTAAATATTTGACACAGCATAGGTTTCTGACACAGAATGAATGTGGTCTAAGAACTTAAAAATTTTTAATTTATCTATTCAAACCATATCATTATTATTTGCTTTTATATATAAATCAGAAATAACCAATTTAAAATGGAAAATTTCAAAGAAAAAAAAGGAAAAAAAAATCCCCCTCCCCCCAAAATTTTTTGAACCCCCTTATGATTCATCACCCTCAAACACAATCCCAGCCTTCCCTTTGTGGTATGGTACCTTGCAGTACATATGATGGACTGTGAAACTAAGATCAGGAGTTTGGGAAATTTTGGTCAGGAGATTAGGACTCAGATCAGGAGGTTTTTAATCGATATAAATTCTGTCGTAAATGTAACCGTGTGCTGTAGAAATTGTCTGTTAAAGTGTGCTTTCTTCAACTTTCCATCCGAATGTATTATGTTTATAGTACCCTTGTACTTATAAATTTTCTCTATCTTTTTAAACTTTCAACTTGTTCAATCTAACATTCTTCTTTTTAAGTATGTTCTTTAAATTTTTTAGGTCATATCTTTTTTTCCATTATTCATTGCAATCAGAATATTTGCTTATCTATCTGCAAGTAGATCTTTTATTTTAATCTTTATGCAAGTAGATTTTTAATGCATGATAAGTAACACATTCAAACTGGATTCATGGGTCATAGTTAATATATAAATTTCAATTTAAGCCTTGAAAGGAAGTATAGAACCCTCAAATAATTTTCAAATTATTATTTTTTTATTTGTCCTAAGACATTTACAATCATTTAATTACCATCCTTTTATGATTATTTGTTCAATTTATATTTTATTTATATTCTTTTAAAAATTTACATTATTTAAAGGAAAGTAACTTAAAACAGGATAAATCAAGGGAAGTAACCCAACATTCATTTATAAATATACAAAGTTTTATTACACAATGGCAGTTAGCCTGATGTAAAAATCGTTGATTACCAGTATGTTTGACACCCAAGGTGACAAGTGAAGCCATATAATTATCATGTTAATTGATTTACAGGTAAAATATAACTTCAGGTAATGTCAGTTACACCAGATATGTTGGGCTGAAATTTTTCATTCATGAAATATTTCATACACAGGATTTTTTTGTCTTCAACGGGAGGTCGGGAGGAGACCCCTGAAAACGGGATTATTGTATTCCCTTCGGGAGGTTCACATGTATGATTACTGTACAATTTCAGGGAGATCAATACACTTGAACAAAAGTTATTGTCTGGAAACTAGAAAAATGCTTATTTTTTGGCCCCTTTTTGGCCCAAGTTTCCTAAACATTTACGGCAATTACCCCCAAACTCAAACCCAGCTTTCCCTTTGTGATATGGAACCTTGCAGTACAATTTCATAAAGATCCATACACTTGCACACAAGTTATTGTCCTGAAACTAGAAAAATGCTTGTTTTTTGCCCCTTTATGGCCCCTAATTCCTCAAATTTCTAGGGATTTAACCCCAAAATCAATCCCAGCCTTTCCTTTGTGGTATGGTACCTTGCAGTACAATTTCAGAGAGATCCATACACTTGAACAAGTTATTGTCTGGAAACTAGAAAAATGCTTATTGTTGGCCCCTTTTTGGCCCCTTATTCCTGAACGTTGTGGGAAATTACCCCCAAAATCAATTCCAGCTTTCCCTTTGTGATATGGAACCTTGTAGTACAATTTCATAAAGATCCATACACTTACACACAAGTTATTGTCATGAAACTAGAAAAATGCTTGTTTTTTGCCCCTTTTTGGCCCCTAATTCCTAAAATTTGGAGGCAATTACCCCCGAAATCAATTCCAGCATTCCCTTTGAGATATGGAACCTTGTGGAACAATGTCAGAGAGATCCATACACTTGAACACAAGTTATTGTCATGAAACTAGAAAAATGCTTGTTTTTTGCCCCTTTTTGGCCCCTAATTCCTAAAATTCGGAGGCAATTACCCCCAAAATCTATCCCAGCATTCCCTTTGTGATATGGAACCTTGTGGTACAATGTCAGAGAGATCCATACACTAACACGCAAGTTATGTCTGGAAGTTACAAAAATGCTTATTTTTGGCCCCTTTTTGGCCCCTAATTCCTTAACTGTTGGTACCATAACCCCCAAAATCAATCCCCACCTTCCTTTTGAGGTATTGAACCTTATGGTAAAATTTCATAGAGATCCATTCACTAAAACTAAAGTTAGAGTGCGAAAACCAATGTGTATTCGGACGACGACGCCGGACGACGACGCCGACGACGACGACGACGCCAACGTTAACCAATATACGACCACAAAAATTTTTTTGCGGTCGTATAAAAAGCATGGCAATAATGACATATTTATCTGGTATAAAGACTTAACATTTCATTATGTTTTTTATTTACGAAGACAGCTAAAATTTAATCCTGCTAAATAGTATGGTATTGTACTTAAGTTTATGCACCACACATGCTAACTTTTGAAAGTTCAGAAAACAAATGGAGTAAAAAAAAACTCAGATTTACGCCATGTTTAAGTGACGTAACAAGACTTTAAGATAATAACA
This sequence comes from Mytilus californianus, assembly GCF_021869535.1. Lineage (NCBI taxonomy): Eukaryota > Metazoa > Mollusca > Bivalvia > Mytilida > Mytilidae > Mytilus > Mytilus californianus. The sequence continues at coordinate 18,958,511 of NW_026262679.1, read as the reverse complement.
GCTATAAATGAGTTGTTCTTTTGCATTTGTTTTTTTCAAGTGTGTGTAGTGATTTGATCATGAATTGAAAAACTATAAATCATACTTTAGTTAAATGATTTCGAATTAGTGTGGTTTAAATTTATTTAATGTAATCATATGAGCAAACAAGTTCAGAGAGAATCAAGACAATTATAAAGTCCATGTTTGAAGCATATTTTACTGAAAAATGTCACCAGTAGAATATGGTATGAGGTCAGTTTACCTTCAGCACTCATTCCTTTATCTAGAACTATTCGGCCATGTCGGAGATAATTTATGATTGGTTCAAAATAATGTGGACTACGATCTATTAAGTAGGCTCCTGTTTCATCAACACTGCTCTGCCAGGATACACCTAAAATTAAACAGATAAAGTCTGTTATTTTGGGTTTCTAAGGTCCCTGTATCTGGGAACAACTTCATGGGATAACAAGTTTAAGCATCTAAGCTCTCCATATAGTATCCACTTACAGATTAATAAAGATTTGCAGTTTTCTATGTTAGTTTTAACACTTTACTGTGTGAAATACTGTTGGGTGCACTATATTTTTTTCCCTTTCTTTTATTATGTGGTGAAATTAACAAAATTGTTTAATCCAGAACTGTCCTGAAGTCACATAAGGGTTAAAAAATGCCTGGAGTTCATTTCTATCAATAAAATAAACAAATCAACTGTTGAACATTTGTATATTTTGTACAATCCACTTGAAACATATATAGTATAAGATGATGTTAACTGGAATTTTTCAAGTAAATGATCATAACAAATTTGTATTGGTACATAAGTTTGTTATTTTACAACAAAGATCTCTACTTCTAAGTAGACCTAGAAATTGAAGTACTTATGTTCCATTGTCAAGTACCAGTACTGTTTCATCATACTGTCCTCAGACATGTAGTATTGTCACTGTATTTAAAGGTGCATCATCATGCAATAAAATATCATTTTATAATGTCTATCTTTTTAGCAAACAGAGATGCTCAAAATCAAATTAAAGCAGCTTATTTCTTATTCTGTTTTAACTTAGTTTTCACATTAACTGAGGAAACATAATGGACACTTCAGGGAACCAGGCCAGACATTTTTGGACTCTAGGATATATTGTCTTTATACAAGTAAAGGATAAGGAGTGTAACAAAATTAAAATGCATGGCAAAACAAGAGCATCAAAGAAAACACAGAACAAAAACACTAACAAGTAAAAAAGAAAAGCATATGGAGCAATAAGAAAACACCATGATTCATGGCAAGAACAACTGACAGGATTTATCCATGAAACACTGATAGAAGACAAGGGGGAAACATGATAGCACGATGTTCTTAAGATACCTGTCCCATAACTGGTTCTCCTCTTAAAACCTTCGAAGCAAGAACAGATTGATGTTGCCTAATAAAATTCTTGCACTACTCATTTTTGTTTTATTTTACAAATACCAGTAAGTGATACTAACATGGGACCAAAAATCCCCAACCCTGTTGGAATGGTCAAATTATATCAAAAATTTTATGTTTGTGGTCTGCTAAAGGCAGACATATGCACATAGACCCAATCAAAGAGTGAAAAATGTCAAAAAATGTACCAATCCTTAGACTTATTAACATCTATTCTTAATCACAGATTAAGTTTGAAGGAAATCAGCATAATCATTATCCATGCATAAATCATACATGTACAGCTTATTTCCATTTAAATTGATTTATCAAATTAAGTCCAATATTTTTAGTTCCAGGACAACAAATGTGGAAAATATCAAGAAATATAAAGATCCTTATACCATTATTCACTTTAATCTGTGAAAGATTGACAAATTTTTACTGAAGCATAAATGAATTAAAGAGCAGCTGAGCTACATTTTTAGTATAGGTTTATTTAAAGTAAAGAATATGTAATTATTTTATAAGGAGGAATTATAATTTTTTCTTTTTAATGTATGAGCAACCTTGGTATTTTCTGTCTGATCTTTCATGTGAAATTACCATACTTACATTTTTCCCCAGAGAACATTCTAGCCAGCATACTGTCTGGATCTTGTTGAGTTAATGTACTCCTGTAACACAAATATGAAGAGAACGTGAAAGTAGCTAACTTAAAACTTTCATCATTGTCAATATCAATCCTTGTGTTACTAAAAAGGTAAATACTACCATAATCCATGCCAGTATTCCCAGTATTCCCATTTTTATTAATAAAATTTAATAAACAAGAAATATGCATTTTTTTACCCATTTAGTACATGGTGTTGTCGCTGGCAGCAGCAGCTGGCAGATATGATATTTGAAGCATATATAACATGTGGCAGCTATTTAAATCTTGAATCAGGACTTCTTGAGAAAAACAGGCCAAAAAAATAAAGAATAGAGAATGATGGCCCATAGGGTGCTAAAATATAGAGAATAGAGATTAATATATGCAAAATTTGTAAAGAATTAAGAAAAATATCTTAACAATTAAAGAATACAGAATTGAAAGACCCCCATCCAGAGCTTCCAGTAAATTAAGCCAAATCAGATATGGATCCAGGATGGATTTTGAATAAGGGGGGGGGGGGGGGGGGGTGATGGGAACTAGACGTTTGGAGTGGAACAGGTAAAAAAACTGCATTAACCATAATTGTAGCTCCATAAGGGAGGGAGGGAGGGGGGGGGGGCACCCTGCTGTATATCATATTTGTTTTTCATTCGTTGTTTTGTACATAAATCAGGCCATTAGTTTTCTCATTTGAATTGTTTTACATTTGTCATTTCATGGACTTTTCTAGCTGATTATGCAGTATGGGTTTTGCTCATTGTCGAAGGCCATTTGGTGACCTACAGTTGTTAACATCTATGTCATTTGGTCTCTGGTAGAGAGTTGTCTTATTGGCAATCATACCATATCTTCTTATTTTCATATTATATTACCTTGTAGTTGTAAAAACTTTCCCTCCAACATTAAGTGTTATCCATTCAGTGCATGGTGTTGTTCCAGAAGACAAGTTCCTAGTATGGCCTTTGACTGAGGTTCTGTCATTGTTCTCGTCAACTGTCACAGGAGGTATTGCTGTAGGTTTCAATGGAGCTATAAATACACAAAACTTGGTTTGTACATAATCATCTGTATACTATTATATGGTATAAACAAGAGTGCACATGCTGAAATGTCTCGCCTTCTTTATTAATCATTGATATTATGTTGAAAGTCCTAAATATAAAGCTTTATTACAACTGTCACATAAACTTAACATTAACCAAAAAACTAAACATTGACCAATGAACCATGAAAATGAGGTCAAGGTCAGATGAACCATGCCAGGCAGACATGTACAGCTAACAATTCTTCCATACAACAAATATAGTTGACCTATTGCTTATAGTTTAAGAAAAACAGACCATAACACAAAAACTTAACACTGAGCAATGAACCGTGAAAATGAGGTCAAGGTCAAATAAAACCTGTGCGACCGACATATAGATCATAAAATATTTCCATATACCAAATATAGTTGACTTATTGCGTATAGTATTAGAAAAAAAGACCAAAACTCAAAAACTTAACTTTGACCACTGAACCATGAAAATGAGGTCAAGGTCAGATGACACCTGCCAGTTGGACATGTACACCTTACAGTCCTTCCATACACCGAATATACTAGACCTATTGCTTATAGTATCTGAGATATGGTCTGACCGGCATGAGGACCTTGTAAGGTACGCACATACCAAATATAGTTATCCTATTACTTATAATAAGAGAGAATTTAACATTACAAAAAATCTTAACTTTTTTTTCAAGTAGTCCCTGAACCATGAAAATGAGGTCAAGGATATTGGACATGTGACTGACTGAAACTTCGTAACATGAGGCATCAATATACAAAGTATGAAGCATCCAGGTCTTCCACCTTCTAAAATATAAAGCTTTTAAAAAGTTAGCTAACGTGGCCGCAGCCGCCGCCAGATCACTATCCCTATGTCGAGCTTTCTGCGACAAAAGTCGCAGGCTCGACAAAAATGATTTCATATTAATTTCTTAACTCATAAGAGAAACTCTCTGATTTGATGTTTTTAAACAGCTCTGAAAGTATTTTGGTAAACTAAAGGAAAGTCATATGAAATGCACAAAGTTTACATTAATAAGATCAATTAAAGGAAGAGCAAATGATAAGCCACAAAAGGCTGAAATAGCAAGACTGCTAGTGGTAGATTTGGGACTGTATACAGGTACTATACTCCCCTCACATTCAATCAGATATTATGTACCCTGACTCAATCAGACCTTCATCATTAATTTCACAGTATTTGGAAAGATATCTTCTGAAGTTTTATACAATGTATATATATAATATACATGGCTGTTAATGTTATTTGAAGAAGAAAAGAAACTGACTATATTTGAATGTAAAGTTGATCCATAAATTGTCATAGTTTTAGATTGAATATAAAATTTAAAAACTTACATCTATATGGCTCTCCTTCAGATACATAATAAATATCATCATCCCTGAAATATAAATTCATCATAATAAATTTCATAAAAGAATTTTAATTACATTCTTTTCACAGAATAGAAATGGATGTGCATTTAGATGGTTATTTTGACCATATTCTGTGCATAAATTTTTCAAACTTTTTCCATATCTAAACATTTGCTACAAGTTCTTTAAGTTACCGGGTAAAGCCAAAGTTGTTCGTCGGTACATGTATATGTAGGTCGCATCTTACATGATTTTTTTCTATATATATCTAATAAAATTCAATAAGTCTAAATTGAAAACAACGTTCAAACCTATGATTGCGTTGGATAAAAACCGCTATTTTTATACGTGTGCATGCAAAACAAATTTCTTGGTAGAGGGTTCTAAATACAGCACAAACAACATTTTCCAAAAGACCAAAAAAGTGAAAAAGTATATTTAAATAAAACGCAGTTGACCAACAGGTCGAGCAACGAATGTTCTTAAACCCTGCAGACTGCCATTGGCGATTGCCAAATAAACAGATCACAAGATGTAACAAACTGGATCTTTATTATTAATTTAATACCAAACAGAAAACAATATGAATAAAGTTGCGGAAAAGATGGTATACCGCAAACATGAGGTGCTAAAATTTGTACACCATATCGGGATTTTGACATTTAATGTCTCTTCAGTGATGTTAGGAATCAAAATGGTATTTGGAAGGCCATATAATTTACCTCAATTTAGGATAGACTCTTGAATTTTGAAGAGTCGAAATAGGATGAACGGATCATATAAACCTGAAGGCAAATATAATACAAGCCCAAATGAAAAAATATAAATAAGTCTAAATTGAAAACAACGTTCAAACCTATGATTGCGTTGGATAAAAACTGCAATTTTTTCAAATACCAGTATATATTAAACAGACTGAACCTCCGCGTACCCTTTTGTTTACAAACATCCAAGCAAACATAGCAAGCAAGTCGATCAAAGGTTTGCTTTGCATGCTTTTATAGATAAAATGCTCCGCTGGTCGCAGCTTGATACGACCGCAGAGGTCGAACCCTGAACAGTTGGGGCAAGTATGGACACAATATTCAAGCTTGAAACAGCACTGAATTTGGATTGTGATTAAATATTTGACACAGCATAGGTTTCTGACACAGAATGAATGTGGTCTAAGAACTTGAAAATTTTTAATTTACCTATTCAAACCATATCATTATTATTTGCTTTTATATATAAATCAGAAATAACCAATTTTAAATGGAAAATTTTAAAGAAAAAAAAAGGAAAAAAAGGAAAAAAAAATCCCTCCCCCAAATTTTTTGAGCCCCCTTATGATTCATCACCCCCAAACTCAATCCCAGCCTTCCCTTTGTGGTATGGTAGCTCAGGCAAATTCTTTTTACATGGTAATTTTGATATATACCGTAAATTGAGTTATTTTGGTTGTAGTTTTATTTTGGTTTATTTGGTGCCTTAAATGTAGTGCCAAAATTAAACACACGAAAATAAAGCAAAAATTTTAATTGAAAAGCCAAAATCGTGTAATGGTACGATAATATCGTAATGTTAATTGTTTGGGAAATTTTTTAATATTATTATATCTTCCGTATATTTTCACTAATTCTATACAGAGCCAAATCTGCAAATGAATACCTGGTATAATTTGACAACACCATATAATTTTTACCTAATTGTCAATTTTCTGAAATTGTTAAGAAAACACAACAAGAATTTTTATTCACACATGTCATAAATATGCCAGGCTATTGCTGATTAGACGTGGTTGTTGGTAATTAGAATATCAAAACTCCTTATAATCTTTTATCTTCAATTAATTAACATGTACTGCCAGAAGCATAAGGATTAAAATTTAAATCTTTGATCGTCAATAGATTAACATGTACTGCAATAGACATGATTAAAAAGTTCATTTTATATGATATTTGTAAAAAAATAAGTAATCTGTCTAAAAAATTATTTTAATGTTTAAGATTGTATTTCATATTTTCTTTCAACTTTAAACCACGATGTACGTTTGCAATTGCCTTTGTGTCCGATTCCTTCATTAAGTTGACTTTGTCGTGTTTTTAGTTTCTGAAATTCAATGATATTTTGTCAATAAGCGGATAAATAAAGGCAAATATGAATGAGCTTGCTCCTACTGTCGTTCTAAAATTAAACATAAATTGGACGAAGCACCAAAATTTCACACACCAAAATAAAACACGTGCCTTTCAAGAGAAAACCGCTAAAATATCCCAACGCCAAAATTTCCCAATTTACGGTATATAGTGATTGTCGTGATATGATATAGTTGACTCGTATGTCTTGTAGTAGTGTTCGTCCTTTTCTATAGATTCAGCAGGCTTGACTCTCATAGATTCCAACTTCCAAAATTGCTCCAGATCTTCCCCTTCCTTCATGTGTTTTACTAATACATTCAATGTAGCAGCTGGTACTGTTGGTTTTTCTATTGTTGGCATTGGTCCAGACAATAAATATCCCAGTTTTGACTTTACAGCAGTAGGACCCATTCCGCGTAGTAACTCGTTTCTGACGATGTCCCAGTAATAACTTGCTCCTACCAACATAGCTAATTCAAAATGTTCTTCCTCACTTACAGGATGGGCCAATTTCATACCTTGTAAATATGGCAACTTTGACGCTTCGTAATGGATACGATTTGATAGCGGTGCGGCGATTGTTGGTACTATTAGTACCTCCAATGATATTTTACCTTCATACATGTATATGGTCTCCAAATAAACAACGGCTTTTTCGAGGCTCCTTACATTACGAATAGTATCTCCAAAGGCAGCTAGACTGAGTGTAGTGACTCCACAGGGTTTTATCTGCAATTTTTTAGCTAGATCCTCGGTCATAAAGGATTTCTGTGACCCTTCGTCTAAAAGAATATTTGTTAAAATAGAACTATTACCTACTATAACTGGTGATACTGCTGTCTTTAAGAGTACGTCAGTTCTCTGTTTCACGGGATTTTCATACGATGTGTAAACTGTAGCTGTGTGTGTTTCTACTTCACTATTCATAGTAATTACGGCTGCGCTTGTTTGTCTGGTTGTTTGGTTCTCAGTGTGTTGTTTCTTATGACATAAGCTTGTGTGATGTTTTATGTTGCATTTACGACAGGTATATTTAGATGTACACTCTGAAACTTTGTGACTCCCAAAGCAGTTAAAACAAAGCTTTTTCTGTTTGATAAAGGCATAGCGCTTTTCATTCGTAGTTACTTTTGTGCAATCTGATGCATAATGTGGTTCTTGGCAATAAACGCATAATTTTACCTTATTTGTTTTATTCTTATTTCCTCTGTTTTGTTGTATATTAGTGTTGAACCTTGGTGTTGCTCCAAAATGGATTGATGCGGTAGGTGTCAAAGTGTCTGATATTTTGAAATTTCCTGATTCCTGTACATATGCTTCTTTGTCAATGGCTTCTCTCAATGACCTAATATCCCAGCTGTTATTACAATGTTCCCGAGTTAGAGACTTTTCCGCATTTCAATGAGAAGTTTACCAAATATAATCAGGACCAGTAGTGACCCAAAGGTAGCCTGAGATTGTCCTAGTGACTCTAATCCCCGTATACTGGTTTCCATTTTGTCGTGAAAATGTCTTAGATTGGTTGGTGATAGTGATGGGCTGGGTTTTGCATGTATGCGTTGATAATGTGTTGTTTTTGTCCAAAACGCTCCTCTAATAGATGAATTGCTTGTTCATAGTTGGCGCTAGTGAGAGCTAGTCCTGAAATACATTGCTCCGCTTCCTAAACTATTTGTGATTTTAAGTAGCTGAATTTCTGGACATTCGTGAGAGACAGATTTGTGTGCACTGTTGTTTGGAAAGAATCCCAAAAAGTTTGCCATGCTAAGATATTCCCGGAAAATGTCGGTAAATCAAGTTTAGGTAGCCTGTGATAGAAGTTTGACGGGATTACGGGAATGTGTTGTGACGGGTTTGTTTCTAAATCTTCACGAGTTTGATTACAACTCTGATTGAGTATAGTAGTGTGATGCGATAAAGAATGTGCATAATCACTCACCATTTGTTGTGGTACACTTGCCTTTGAGTCTGACAGCATATCCTTAAATTTGCAAATAGTGATTTCCATCTGAAAAGTGTAGTCATCCGTATCCAATATTTCTTGTTCCATTTCTCTGACTTCTGTAATGTCAATAATCTTGTTGTCCAAATTCAGTAAAACGTCCCTTTTCTTCTCGAGAGTTTCAACTGTTGCACAGAGTTCCTGATTAGAAATTTCATTTTCGGCAATTTTTTCATCTGTTCTGTGAATTAGTCTGATAACGGCTCTTCTGTGTCCGCCACGTATAGCCTTAAACTTCTCCATAAGTCACGGCACCAATGCTTGGGTTTAGTTTGTAGTACTTCGCTTGTGTTAATTATAGAAAGACGTGTGTATATTTCAAACTCTGTTTACTATACTGACTAGAGACGTTATGCATACAATAAGCGTAATAATGATATAACATTAAAATACATTACGTTAACAATAAGAGTTGCATAAGTTAGTGTCTCTGTATCGCGGCTAATTCATAATACATGTACCAAGAAGCCAGAAGTTATATATTTTAGTGATATTTATGACATACCTTATTAATGAAGCATCATCTAAAACAGCTCCTAAAGAATTGTACAACACTCTTGCATTGATTTCTAGCTTCTTTGCAGCTTCAGCAAGTACACTGTCTAACTTTCCAGCATCAGAAATTCCAACTATCTAAAAAGAGACAAAAATAGGTACATCTACAAAATGTACGTGTACATTTGAATGATTTTCCAATTTATGATCGTCATACAAGATTAACCACCTAAAATTCGATTTAAAATTAAATTGAGCTTCAGATTTTGTATTCAAAATTTTATTCTTTTTTTATATTGTCATGGACAGATGGATAGTAGGCTCAAATTATATAAAACCTCAGGGTTTTACAGCCAAAATAAGTGTTTGTTGGTTTTTCTCATGTCACCGGATATATGCATTCAATAGATTTTAACATTTTATGTTCTTTGTGTTGTCAGTGTTATATGTTTCACATTCATATCATATTCATATTTCATATTCATATTCCACTTGACGATTGACGACAAATAGTTTTGCGCCGTGTATTTAGAAACAGACTATAGCTTTGTACGCTATGTTTGGCTTTACATACTGAATATTTAAATCATGGCACAAGTATTTAAATTAGTACGATAGAAAGTGAATGCGATACTTTAATAATATTTAAATGATATATATTTATATTCAAATGGCATGAGCTATGCATGAACTCAAAGCGCGGCAATACTAACCATATATATATACTAATAAGCACTTTTTGAGTTAGTCACTGGTCAATACATGTATATATCAGGAAGGGCAGACGATGAGAGTCGCCGCTATAGGTACAAAAAAAAAATGTACTTGTAACTGTATTTATTCTATCAGTCATGTTTATATGGTTCAACTGTTTCAATTAAAGCAAAGATATTTTAGTATTTCAGATATAGTATTTAGTTTGGCTTGAAGGCCACATTTTGGTATATCAGTAAATGTCAGATTATAGCTCCTTTGCATGTGAATTATTCAGTTATGCATATAATAAGGGGACGAAGTCCCCTATTACGGTAGAAAAATTCTACTAATGAACTCAAAATCGTTAACTTTTTTTTTCTGACTTTTTTATTTTCCCACATTTGCGCAGAAATCTACTTCTTTCTTCCGGTCTCGTTTGTCATGATACTTTGAGTAAAATATATATTTATCTAGTAAAATATTGGAAGGAACCCAATACCAATTTCATTTTTAACAATTATTTGATATGAAAAAACGTTACCTGATGATAGCGTTTCTTTGTTTACATTGAATATGAAGTCATAACTTAAATAACATCAACAACTAAAATCCCTTACAACAGAACCAAAATCAGAAACGTTACGGTATTTCCGTTTCTTTTTTAACAGATTTTGAAGTTAAAATATGTTTGAATTAAAAAAAAAATTATTCATACAGACTTCGTCCCCTTTCACAGGTAATGCCTGCCTCATATCAAATAATTTTGTTCATATTATAATATTTATTGGAACACATTGTAAATTTGGTTTACAATTTTTTTATTACAGATACTTATAATAAATTATAGTTATTCTGGACGACTCGTTTTATGCAGAAAATGGCCCACAATTAAAACCAGGCCTTTAGTCTTTGTGGTTTGGTGACTTTATCATCAGACATCACCCAGTTTGGCGATAGATTTTTCCTGCGACACTAGCTTCATATAAACGTATACCTTTCCATCTGTAGAACATCCGTTGCGAAATATAAGAAATCTTTTCATTTCACTGTTTCAGAAGTGGATATTCATTTTCCAAAAACCAAACCCTTCGGACTTGTCAACTTTATTTATAGACTCAACCGCTTGTGCAATCGAAAATACTATCGACTGGGATCCCGGCTCATTAAAACAGAAACATATCATAGCCAAAACAGATAAAAGAACAAGAAACCAGTCTATAGTTGTTTGTCGCTTAAATCATGTAAAAATTCAAATTAATTCTTGTTGGCCCGACCATAAACAAATATGTTTTAAGATTATTTTCCACGAACGACATAATCTTGAACTTTGTCTTTTCTGGTGAAATTATGCATCCTGCAAGGTTTGTCCGACTAGCACCTCATACAACTAAAACTTTTATAATATGAGGAAGGCGCTACCTTGAATGCCAGCTTACCAAGACTATGTCCTACATATTGATTGATTGTTGGTTTGCTTAACGTCCAGTGGCAAATATTTCATGCATGTTCAGGACAAATGTCCTACATATAGTTTTTGTCTAAAAAAAATAATAAGTTCAGATTGAAAATGTTAAGGGAACAATCATTGAACTCCCAAATTGATGAAAAAAAAAAATTCTATAAATCAAGCAGAGGACAAAAAAATATTCTGAATCCAGATTATCCCCATACCTTCTAGTGTTAATTTTTGACCAAATAATTTTGATTGATAGCGTTGATGAAGCCCTTTGCATGAAAAAAAATCTGAAACAAAAAACAAAAAACCATACCCCCGCCCTTTTGAAGCTAAATGGTTGCACCCTTCAGGGCTCACACTACTTCAGAATCATAGGGAGAAGTGACTTCTCTTTTTGAAATTGAGAGGGAGAAGTGGTGAGATTTGAAAGAGAAGTGCTTGTTCGCTGGCGGCGCTACAATGTTTGGTTTTTACTATATTTACATTAAGGGCCATATGTATCTTATTTTTTTTATATTGTTCAATTTGTACCTGGGTATACAATTAAAGTAACTGTTCAAATTTAAAGTTGTTTAATTTTATCATATCTAGTTGCACAATCATATGATTATAAGGGTCCCTTATTGTCCATATTGTTTTCTGCTGAAAATAAATTTATTGGTGATTTATCTAAATGACGATGCTTAAATTCATTATCTTGTGCCATTTTCAAATTCATTTTTCTTTGCAAATTTTACAAAATTTAAAACAATAAGACATTTGTTTAATTTCAAAACTATGAATACTGTTATACAATCCATAACTTTATTATATTAATTTTTTGTTGATTTTCATGAAAAGGTGGAGGATTTGGAATATCTTTTTCATCAATATCTAAAAGTTGTAGCTGTTTTTTTTATCTAGTATTGCAAACAACGCTTTCTGTTTGTTGAATTATTTTTACTTTCTAAATTAGCTGGATGTTCATATTATATTCCCAGTTTCCTGCATCTCATATATATGTGATCAGCAAGAGGATCATTCTGATTGTTCAAAGAAGAGTTTGAATTTACAGTTATTAGAATAATGTTTTGATCAGGTTTTTCATTTTCATCTAAGCCTAAGGAACCATAAATAGGATTGTTAAGATGATAATCTAAAGACTTTGCTATATTCTAGGATGCAATTTAAAATTTGAGGGGAGAACACTGCTCAGCAGTATAAATGTATTCCTGATCATCTTCTGTTTGTGGGTTTCTACATCAATTGCATGTACTAATTCAGAGTCAGTTTTATGTCATTTCTTGCATTTTGTTTTATTAGCTTTCTTTTCAAGTTTTTATACTACAGCAAAATAAAATTGAGAATGGAAATGGGGAACACGTCAAAAATTTGCTTTCGAGTAATGCTATCATGTCGTCGTCGTTGTCCGAAGACACATTTGGTTTCCGGTCAATAACATGATTTTAAGTGAATGGATCTCTATGAAATTGTACCAAAAGGTTCAATACACAAAAGGAAGGTTAGAATTGATTTTCGGTGTTATGGTACCAACAGTTTAGGAATCGGGGGCCAAAAAACAACATTTTTGGGGTTGTTTTTTCCATAATTTTTGAAAAAATTTACCATTTTAAAATGAGAAATAATCAATGTAAAATTTTTACATGGATTATTTCTCATTTATATATAAAGGCAACAAATACTGATATGGCAGGAGATACACACGAAACAGGGTGTGTAAATTATTTTATTGGTAATTTGTGCATTTTCGTTTGATGTGTACTCATTGATAATGTCGATGTCAGTATCAGTGGACTGGTCATGATAAAGAAAATATATTGGGTCAGTTAGCAATTGATATGGGCGAGTGCTCCGCAAAAAGGATCTTCTTTCCCTTTAATTCACAAAATTGCACATGATTTTTTCATTATTTGGTGAATAAAACACTTGTCCTTGTTTGAAACTTTCAGTAATACAAAGTTAGTTTAGCCTTTTTGAACGATTCACTGATTGTGTGAAAATTTGAACAGAAAATGTACGATAAACCTAATAAAACTGCATTATCTGCACAGCCTTCACGATAAACTTTCTAGTCCACAAGCCCAGGGCTCAATTTTATGAAAACTTTAGTTGGTTTCTGTTGGCTTGTAGAGAAGAATTTTACAAGCCCCCGAGCAATTTTACAAGCCATGGCCGTAGGACTTGTGGTTAAGCGTAAAGACTGTAGACTGGAGAATTATTGATAGCCCTCAATACTATTCACAAGGACATATAACTAACATATCATCCATGTTATTCCGATCTGAGTTTTTATTCATACATAGTCTGGCATGGCTGGTGCTGTTCCAAGTTGTCTTCTTTTTCTGCATGTATCCTCAGAAGTATTTGTTGGACCTGGTCAGTCACTATAAAGTGTTACAATTCATATTTAGATGCAACACATAAATAGTGACCAAAAAGGTACCACTTTCACATGAGAGAAGCTAGAAAAAAAATTAAATGTACACATTTTCAACATTTTTGTGGGACTGACCTCCAAACGATCAATGATTCTGTAATGAGGTCAGTACCCAAATACCATACATCATTACATGCTTAATTTCTCATCCTTAAAAATCAATTAACAAATGTTTTGTTTTATTTCTTCAAATATTTCGAACAATTGGACATTATTCCATGCTTAATATTATTTTTTTAAGAAATGGATGCTTGTAACAAATTTAATTTGCTCATTTTTAAAAGATGATAATTAGATAACTTTGCATGGTGACGACACTGACGTTTTCGTAGATTTACTTTTTCCCGATGCCAATTTGGGTACTGTGACATTATAGCCATAAGTGTTTATTGCTTTAATAGGTTGAAATGTGCACCTGATAAAAGTATTCGGTAGAGTGAAAATGTTTCGATCAGGGTAAAACTGACGCATAAAATATACAGGCAACTGTGGAAGGCAATTATTTATATTGCATCCAAATAATGTGTCGGCAGCTTGAATTTCAAAGGATGCAGCCCACATACTTCCAAGTAACGTGCTCTATACCTATCAAAAGTCATTGTATTATCATAACTCCATCTTCCCATAAAATCCAATTTTAGACAATATGGGAGCATACAATATATACCTAAATGTATCACTCAGACTCAAGTCTCCTTTTATGATTAAACTTAGAGAGTGAAAAAAACAAAACAGTTTCCATCTCCTGGGACTGTATAACGTTGATATATGTGTCATAATTAATGACAATATTTGTTGAGAGTTTGTCTAAGGAAGTACAGTCTACAAAATTAGAAGATTGTGAATTTGAATATATATATTTTTTTTTTAAACTTTTGTTAAATTTTTAATTTCACCTGCATTTGTCTGTTAGCCAGTTAGCTGCAAGAATAACCGTGATCATATTCAACAGTATAACCAACGGCAACGTCATTATCACTGTAACTTGATATGGGGAATTCTGTAGCAGATGAATAATAGTAGTCATGGTCAACCAGAGCACTAGCTGCGGAACCGTAGCTCTTAGGTCCTTATGTTATTTTTTGACTATTTGCGGACCATAGATCTACGGTCCGCAAATAGTCAAAAAATAACATAAGGACCTAAGAGCTACGGTTCCGCAGCTACCAGAGCACAGGAATCGGAAATTCTATCAATAAAATTCTGTAAATAATAAAGTCGACTATCAATAGAGCTTCTCGCACAGGAATCGGAAATTCTATCAATAAAATTCTGTAAATATTAAAGTCGACTATCAATAGAGCTTCTCGTAGAGCACCGGATTTTACTACCTCCGGCTACGTTTCTCCAGAAATTTATTGCTTGCAGAGAGTTTTTCTGTGTTCCCATGGCTGTACGGAACTTTTACACTAAAAATGTTATCATTAATTATGATATTGTGACTTTTAAATGAAGTACCTGTGGTTATTAAGGAAATTTGTCACTGATAATGGAAAGATGAAGCAGACGATGAAACATGGCGTAAGATATTGTTGTCCAAACTTCGGTTATTTCCGTGGTACAATAAAATTTAAATAAACTACACAAGTTACTAAAATTTCTAAATTCTTGTTTTTGTAAACAAATAAAAATTCATGTCGTATTTAACATCGAATTTGTTCCTTTCTGTCCCGGTTTTTCAAGATCGCGTAAAAACGAGAATCTGGCAGCCATTAAAAAAAAGGGTTACACTAATGTCCTGACAGTGTCCTGACGGATATTCCAATGCTAATTTCGTTTTCATTATTTGAAGAATTGACTTTATATTTGGAGCCAAGCAAGAATACAATATTTATTTAATAAATATAAGGAAAAAAAAAGAAAAAAATATTTTTAAGAGTTAGATAACTTGACTTGATCAACTTCGAAAAAAAAATTTAAAAAATCGTACGAGATTTAACGAGAGTGACGAAACTTTTTAGATTGATCATGTAGAGAGAGTTATCGTTCTTTATTCCAATTCGATGCTTCTACCATAAGTGCCAGCTAAAGCTGGCATATTATACGATAATAAGAATTTGTATTTTATCACAGATTTTTTTCTTTAAATTTTCCGCAACTAATAACAGAATGATAATTAATCTCTTTGGCAGGTGCATCAAATGTGTCTTATGACACAACTATTTCAAATTGTAATACAACACCATTATCCAATTTTTAAAGCACTTTATACATGAATGCAGTGGTGGTATCGTCTTTGTCTAGTTTAGTAAGGTACGTTAAGCTGATATGCAAGTATAAATTAGGAGATGTTCGGTAAATTTAACATTAGACAGTTTTCCAACGTTATCTAGATGACACCCATGGTTTTCCACAACTTCATGACATGAGTCGATATAATTTGCTGAGCTTAAAATGTCCCCTGGGTCTTGAAATGTTTCTCGGTTGATTTATTGGGACTATCAAAGATCTACCATCAGCACCACACCTGTCAAGATTAAGTTATAATAAAGGAAAATCACTGAAAATTTTCGGGACCTTGAATTGCACAATAATATTAACATCATTATGGGGAGCTATAGCTAGTTGTTCTTTTATATCGTTCCCCGTTTTATCAGTTGAATTTCAAAAGACCAATACAATTTAGCAATTCTCATACTTTCTCCTTTCGTCGAGTATTTCAAATCTTCTCAAAATTTAAAAAAAGGAAACTTCACACCAAAAACAAAAATATTCTTGTAAGAAAAAAACTTTCATTCATTATATACATTGTAATTAAGGATATTTTTTAAAGTCGAAAAATGTTTCAACAATTTTACATATACCAATTAAATCAAAATGTTATTCAGTCCTACAAGGTTCTGTTGAAGATAAGTTTCATACGATATTGCAAATTTTGCATTTAGGACACTCACCTTTAACCAAAGGAATGAATTTATATCGTAAAGACTATACAAAGCTTTACTTGCAATGCAACTTTGGATTTGGATATCAATGTCTTTTATATACATTTAAAAAAGATCAAAATTTGTCAAAATCAATAAAAAAAAAATGCGGTTTTTAGCAATGTTCAGACATTTATAAGTTGATTCTACACCTTGAAATAACCACATGCAGTATACTGTGAATTTTATTAAAGCATGCATACATTTTTGAATGAAGCTTTAAAGAATCACAGGTAACTGAATTCTTTTTTAACATTGCTAATAATAACTGGGTCCCGGTAAAGTGAGAAACGGAACAGAAACGAAACAGAGCGAAACGAAACGAAACATTGCGAAACGAAACGAAACACGACGAAACGAAACGAAACATGTAAATTGAGAAACGAAACACAACGAAACGCAACAAAATCTGTATTTTGAGGAACCACCTATAGAAAATCTTCCTGACATAACCGAAGATCAATGTGGGTTTAGAGGGCCCTTTTGATTGATATCATCTAATCGTTTGCTTTAAAATCGTCAAAAAAACAACATTGGTGGTATGTTTATCTTTTTGGACAATTATGACTCCCCCTTTCCTTAAACTCTGGATCTGTCTCTGCTTTTTTTTATATATGTACACAAAAGATCTCGTTTAATCCAAAGAGAACGTGTGATTAACGGTTTATTCGAACACACATTACACACTGGGATTAACTTCACTGATTGCCGCACTAGAAAGAACGCATTACATACCAGTTCTATTGTGCTTTGCATTTTTCTATACTTTATAGTCCCACACATTGTTATCATTAATAATATTATGATTTATTAGTATGTATAACTTTTCATTCGATCACTTCTGTTAATATCATTGTATATGCAATAATCTGCAATAGGTTTTTATCATTTATTGTTTATGAGTTTGTGCCAAGAAAGGTATTTGATTCATGAATGAAACACTTACATGTACGTATCCAAAGTGAAATAACCATAGCCAAAATATGTAAATGGAATGGACACTTTGCCAAACATAACATTAGGTAGTAGGATCCAAATGTTCAAGTTGGATGCATTCACCCTATATGTGGCTACAACATTTTCAAGTCCGACCTGGGACGTCAAAGGGGGGGGGGGGGGGATTGACCACGTTGCGACCTGACGTCTCTTTTGAAAGTACATGTGACCTTTAAAATGTTTAAACTGAGAATCAAATCAGTTTAGAACTGAATAGTTTGCTTAAAAGTGACCTGGTGACCCGAGGCAATTTTTAATCGTGACCTTGTGATCTAAAGTGGTACTGGAGCACAGTCACTTTTCTCCTTTTATTCATACAATATTGTATGTTCGACTCGTCATGTTCTACTTTCTTTTTTAAACTTACGGTACCGAATATTGTGTTTTGTTATTCGCCATTTATCTTGACAGACGCGTGTTACTAGGTATAGTATCTACCACATTTTCAAAAGATAATTTTAGCTACGAAGTACATACGGCATATCCATACAGTTGAAGTCGATGGTACCTGTTGTAAGTAGTTAAAAAGGTTAATATGAATTGAACTTGCATTAAACGAGATTATGTCTTGCCTGATTTGCAACAAAATGAAAGAAGAAGAATGTCATCATGGTCATGGACTGCCATAATAAAAAATCTTTGATATTTTATGTCCCACCCTTTGAGTGGAAAACATATCATGTTTTAGCATGAAAAATTGGATGATTTAAATAAATTAGATGTTTTTGATGGTCTTTTGGATTCTGTTGTCAGTTTTGACTTTTCTACTCTAATTAAATGGTCGTTTGGTAGATCTGAATGCGAATTTTCTACTCTTTACACTACACCTCCACACAATCTTATCAAACAAAAGTTTTCTTAATTAAATGGTCGTTTGGTAAATCTGAATGCAAATATATTTGCTGCAATTCATTTAAAGCCTTCTTCTCTAATGTGAAAGGTAAATATGCTAGATATACTTACTGGAGGTGGGATGAGATGATTGAAGCTGTTAATTTCCCCTTGATAATATTTATGTACGTTTTGGCAACAAAGTTTATCGACAGGCTGTAGGTATTCCAATGGGCACTGATTGCGCCCCTTTAATAGCAGACTAATTTTTGTACTGTTATGAATCATAGTTTATGACCACACTAAGTAAAGACCCGTCAAAATTGCATTTAACTGATAATTTCAACAACACTTACCTTTATCTTGATGATATTTTTTCGTTAACAAATCAAGAATTTTCTAAATATACTGCCGAAATTTACGACAAAAGGGACGATTTTTCGTTCCCGATTGTTATTTTTCCCTTTTTGGATGGTGATGTTCCATTGGCACCATCTTATGGTGTTTGAATTTCACAACTCGTTCGCTATGCCCGTGTCTGTTGTGACGTTTTTGATTTTAACGAACGTAATCTATGTATTACTGGTAAATTATTAAGCCAGGGATTTCGTTACCACAAATTACTTAAAACCTTTACTTAATTTTTCCATAGATATAAAGATTTGGTTTTGAAGTTCAAATGGGATAGCACATCCTAATTTTTATGGAAATGTTGTTTACCGTGCCCGGAAATTTAGAAACGATCCTGGTAAATTTGTCGATCCGTGAAATAA
Source organism: Mytilus californianus (assembly GCF_021869535.1). Classification (NCBI taxonomy): domain Eukaryota; kingdom Metazoa; phylum Mollusca; class Bivalvia; order Mytilida; family Mytilidae; genus Mytilus; species Mytilus californianus. Next base: position 18,939,305 of record NW_026262679.1, on the reverse strand, counting down.
ACTTATTCCAAAAGGTTACCAATTCAACACTGTAATTAGATCATTGAAAATTGTTTTATTGGTATCAATATTGATTTTGTTGTCAGTAAATTAAAAGCAAACTAAATATTATTGTTATATAATTCATATACACATTCATGGATCTACAATCTGTCAATACCTGTATCTTGGCATTACACAAGGTCGTGTTTTTCCTCTGACTGTTTATGACGTCTGTACACTAAATCCATTGAATGTTGGATGCGTACAGATTGATAATTTAGTCTTAGATGCATGATTTTTTTATTACTTCTTAGTGGCTTTGAACTAGCTGTCAGTAACTTCGAGAACTCTCAGACCAGTACTTAGTGTCTTTTTGTTGTTGGGATATACAAGTACCCGGCCACGTCCACTCTGTGTTTTTGTTAGATGTATGTTATTTGTATCCATCTGATGAGTTAAGCCTTTTTCAACTGATTTTTATAGTTCGTTCTTATGTTGAACTGTTACACCACTGTCCCAGGTTAGGGGGGGTTGGGATCCCGCTAACATGTTTAACCCCGCCACATTATGTATGAATGTGCCTGTCCTAAGTCAGGAGCCTGTAATTCAGTGGTTGTCAATTGTTGAAGTGTTACATATTTGTTTTTCGTTCATTTTTTGTATATAAATTAGGCCGTTAGTTTTCTCGTTTGAATTGTTTTACATTTGTACGTCATTTCGGGGCCTTTTATAGCTGACTATGCGATATGGGCTTTGCTTATTGTTGAAGGCCGTACGGTGACCTATAGTTGTTAATTACTATGTCATTTGGTCACTTGTGGAGAGTTGCCTCATTGGCAATCATATCACATCTTCTTTTTTATATTCGCTACATGTACACTCGGTGATATTTTTAAAATTTTATACATAAATAATTACACTCCTTTCAAAATCGAGGGTCCGCCCCTAAAGGTAAGAGTACTTTTGAACTGTGCAGTATATCTGAGGTAGTTAATGCACACCTTTGCTTTGCATTATCCAGATTATAGCACAGTAAGAACAAAGAGATTTTACTCATGTCCATAGGACAGTATGACTCGCTTAAAATATCAAATTTTCATGTTCATTGAATCGCAAGTTATGGTTCAAATTCCTAATTTGGCATACATTTCAAAAAGAACATGTCATATTGAACATGTGTATAGTTTCAAGTTGACATGAACACAACTCCATTGTAGTTTATTCTATCTTAACAAACAGAATAAACCTAGTATCGGACGGACGGACTGACGGACGGCAGCACAGACCAGAAAAGATTATGCCCACTACCGTAGGCGGTACATAATAATCCTAGTCACAAAGGTAAGAATGGCCAATTTTGTTTGAGGCTGATATTCAGACGATCCCCAGTAACAGCTATTCTAATTTCAATGTTCCCTCATTGTTGCACGTGACAAGAAGCCTTGCTCTGTAGCATAGCTGACGCACCTAAGCCTCACATTTAACAAAACAAGTTGACTAATTGCAACTAATGCACGAAGATACCAATGTAAATGACGAGTAATTCTTTCAAAGTTGAATGGAATATTCGGTTTCTTCGGCTATGCACATATCTCGTCAGGAAGATTTTCTATATGTCGTTCCTCAAAATACAGATTTTGTTTCGTTTCGTAGTGTTTCGTTTCTCAATTTACATGTTTCGTTTCGTTTCGTCGTGTTTCGTTTCGTTTCGCCATGTTTCGTTTCGTTTCGTTTCGCTCTGTTTCGTTTCTGTTCCGTTTCTCACTTTACCGGGACCCATAATAACTTCACAATCACGGTTATTTTGGTTTATAAGTTTGGTTTTCTTCGAACCAACATTGCTAATCGTAGTCATGAACGAGGAATTATAGTAATTTCGTACCATTCGTGCCTTCACAATTTCGTACCTCATGGAAGATTTATATGTATGCCATTTCGTACCTCACGGAATATATATATATATATGTGTGTGTCATTTTGTACCTTGTGGATGATTTATACATATGACATTTCGTACTTCAGGGAATATTTATATGCCAGTATGCCATTTTGTACCTTATGGATCATTTATATATATGAAATTTCGTACCTCACGGAATATTTATATTAGTCTAGTCAATGTAAAAATTAACATCAAACTAATTAATTGCAACACAAGATTTTTGTTGTTGTAAATCATTGTGTTGTATTTGAAAAAGAAAATAATAAAAATATACAAAAATATATTTTGCGGAACACATTTAAAAATCGAAAATAAAATGTACGAAAAAACGTCCATTATTTTTGTCAACACCGTCCACCATACACAGTTAAAGATGACGTCATGTAAACAGTACACGAAGAAAACAACGTTGAAACTCTCAATTCAAACAGAGAATGGTATGTATATGGAATGATAACTTAGATATTATTATTGTAGTAAATCTAAAACCAATACACACTCAATTATTCCAAATATATGCGTAAGTTCAATCAAAACAAAGACATTTCACTCCGCGTATTTTGATTATCTCCCTTTGATATTTGATACTTTGTCTAAATATAGCCGTAAATAAAATTAACTGCTATGTTTTTTAAGTGTATAAAGCAAGAAATAGAAAAACAAAACAAAATACATTACAAAGAATGCATTAAAATACGATAAAACTGTTTTTACACTTGCACTTACGTCCCCTATTAGGAAAAAAAAGTACAAAGCGCAGTATTAACAAAAACATGTCATTATTTGACATATTTCGACATTGCAATAAACTCAGGAAAATGCACAGGAAAAACGTTATAACCTTTCAAAATGAAATCATTTTTTCAACAGTTTTACAAAAGAGAAATTGATCAATAGCGAAATAGTGATATTTCAGTAAAAGAAATATATTTAAAAATAGAAATGGCTAAATATCATTAATTCGTACCGACAATGACTGAAATTGCTTTTCTATAAAAACTGGTTTTATCATTAGCAAATTACAGTTAGATGGATCTAACAATTTAGTATTTCAATTGAATTTCTAAAAATCACACCACAATTTCGATTGAATATTAGTATTGGTGCTCTGGGACAAGAATCTGCATGATTTGTAATAATCATAAAACATACATTTATGTGTTTCGTTATATTTTGTAGGTTGCTGAAAACAAGAAAACATGGATACTTGCATAATATGTAATGATTATATACAAAATGGAAACAAGACTGTTGAACTGCGAGAAAAGGGCAGTATTTGAATTAATAATGCAAGTAGAGAAAGAGGAGACACTATTGTTACCAGGACGGATCAGCTTGTGCATGAACACTGCCGCCGTTCTAACGTTAATCCAAATGTCACCAAAGGATTAAAAAGAAAATCCACATCACCAGCACCGTTAGCTACACCACCTACACTTCGGTCAGAGAAACAGTTTAGCTTTCAAGAAGACTGCTTATTTTGTGGTAATTCTACCATTGAAACAACAGCAAAAAGAAGGTTATTTGACCTGCATGCCGTTCAAACCACTGAATTTCAAACAACAGTAAAGCAGATTTGCACTGAAAGAAATGATGAATGGACAACAGAAGTCAAAGAAAGAATAGAGTTTGCTCGGTATTTACACACAGTTGACGCAATATACCATAGCTCCTGCAGCACAAACTTCCGAACAGGAAAAAATGTACCACATTTATTTTCACCGAAGACAGACAAGAGCCAAATAAAAAGAGGCAGACCAAATACAAATAACCAACATTTCTTAAAAGTGCTTGATTTTTTGGAAGATAATGACGATGAACAATTAACCATCAAAGACCTAGTGGATCGAATGAATGTTTTGTGTGGTGATGAAGCATACAGTCAACCATACATGAAGCAGAAGGTACAAGAACATTATGGGACATCAATTTTAGTAACAGAGCTCAATGGAAAAGAAAATGTAGTAACATTCCGACACAATTTTAGTAACAGAGCTCAATGGAAAGGAAAATGTAGTAACATTCCGACAAACTGCGTCTACTATTATACACAATTTCTACAAAGAATCTAAGCTAAATAAATCAGACGAAGACAGCAAGCTTTTCTTAATAAAAACAGCAGCAGCACTCATTAAAACCGAAATTAGATCTATGCCAGTGGACAAGAAGTTTTATCCAAGCAACAACGATATTTTGTCACATGGAAAACATATTCCTAAGTTTGGCAGTATTTTTGAAGGTTTTATTTTCGGAAAAGGACGCCTCATTGAAAATCAGCTCGATAGGACAGGGCATCATGCAAGCAACAAGACCAAGAATTGTAAATGAGGGACGAAAGATACCAGAGGGACAGTCAAACTCATAGATCGAAAACAAACTGACAACGCCATGGCCGAAAATAAAAAGACAAACAGACAAATAATAGTACAGATGACACAACATAGAAAACTAAAGACTAAGCAACACGAACCCCACCAAAAACTGGGGGTGATCTCAGGTGCTCCGGAAGGGTAAGCAGATCCTGCTCCACATGTGGCACCCGTCGTGTTGCTTATGTTTTTACAAATCCGGTTCATAGTCTAATTCGGTAGGTCACATTCGTGAAAAGGGAAGGGTATTGTAGTTACGACATAAGGAACATATCCGATATCATCTGTGAAACGGTTATTCCATAACGGTCAACCAACTCGTGATGGCGTCCGTAAAATTTACGAAGGGATGATTTCAACTTCACCATTTGGAACTCTTGGTTTAATAGCTTCCTTGTGAGCAGCAATCCTCTATCAAGAAAATCATGATAGGAAATACAAGCCGGTAATTGAACCACTGCAGATTGGACTTGCCATACAAATGCATCATATGTTTGGCTCGAGATTTTTAGTTGATACACTAAGCAACATGGGATTTTGTTCGTCATATTCAGAGGTTCAGAAATTCGAAACATCTGCTGTTATCTCGAAACAAGAAAAAACAACCGATCATTTTGATGAATCACATTGTCTCCAATACGTGGCTGACAACGTAGAGCACAACATTAGTACCACCGACGGTAACAATACCTTTCATGGCATGGGAATAATCTCGTGTATTACACCAGGCTTAGAAAAAGCGCCTATTCACATTCCTAGGTTAGATGTTACAAGAGAAGAAATACTAGCATGTGGTCAAATCAACACGTATCACTACAATGCAGATAAACACAAAGGGTTTACATCATTGAAATTTCCAGAACTTCAAAGTTTGAGAGGCAGAGTATTGAACAATTCATGGAAAATCGACACATTAAGACATGTGACACGGCAATTAAAGTCCCCTATTCCTGAATGGTCTGGAACAATGCAGATATTTCAGCAAGGTAGCAGTACTGGCGTCTCTGATATAACTTTTTTGCCTATGATTGACCTAAATCCAATTGATATGAGCTGCATCTACTCGACACTTTTGTTCGTATCAAAAAAAGCCTCTCGTCATGGACGAACTTCAGTTATAACATTTGACCAATCACTTTACTGGAAATCTGTCATGATAACAAGTGGAGAAGAATGCAGTAACATTATCGTACGATTAGGTGCTTTTCATACAGAGATGAGTTTTTTGGGCAGTATAGGGTGGATTATGTTAGGCTCAGGACTGAAGGAGGTTCTTGATCTTATTTATGCACCTAATGCAGTAACACATATGCTATATGGAAAAGCCGTCTCCCGTGCTGTCCGTGGATTCATGCTCGTTGACACAGCTCTTTACACTTTGATGACAAATGAAATTTTCGGACATGACGTTTCAGAAGAACATGATAACGAAATTAATCATACCCTAAGTATTGAACAGCCATTGATAATGGAAGCTTGTGAAATATACGACCGCTTACAGGAAGAGAAAATCTCTCTAGAGGATGCACTTGAAAGTCAAACTTTACAAGCCATACAAGAATTGCTACAAAAGAAACGGAATGAGCTAAAACAATCCAGGACATCAAAACTTTGGCTGTGCTTTCTAGACATGGTGGCCATTTTAAAACGTTTCCTAATTGCAGAAAGGACAGGGGATTGGCTGCTACATTTATCAATACTGAAGGAAATGCTACCATATTTGGCAGCTTCAGGCCACAATCTTTACACTAAATCTGCCTATTTTACCTCTTTCAGATGCAAAACCTAGAATCTGACCATCCAAATATCCATGCTCATTTTATGTTGTTCGAAGAAGTGACCGATTTTGGGCTGGCTTGTCAACGGATTTGGTGATAGAGCAAGTGCTTACGAGAAGCGTAAAGTCAACCGGAGGATTAACTAGAGGCAGAGGTATGGGAGAAATCCAAAGAGCACTGTGGCTCTTGTCTATACCAACTTTAGCCGAATACAATCATGCCATGCAGCAGTTAACTGGAACGGAATATAAAACTAGTGACCAGCACATTGAAAACAGCAAAACGAGAATTGAAAGAGACAACAAAGATTCAAATCTGCTCACTGAATTCTTGACAGATCGAAATCCCTTCACAAATGACAAGATACTACGAAACATCGAAACTTGAATGGTAGCGGATAGCGATGCCAATGCAGATGAAGCAAAGACAGTCGGCGATAAAATCATAGAGTCTATAGCTGGAAATCTTGTTTCGAAATTTCATTCAAGAAGAAAGATCAAATTTTTACACTTGACGCAAAACGACCATCTGGCTCGAATATCTCTCACAGCCACAAGTCGATCCTCAGCTAATGTTTCAACGACTAACAGCAGCAGGACAAGAATCACTAAACAATAGAAGCAGAACTGTTTGAATACGAACTTTCAAGTTTTCCCTCTTCTTTGTTTGAGGCTAATGGTCTCCCAAAGCAAGCAGCAAAAGAAACTCTTGCAGATGCCATTTGGAACATGGGTGACTGTCATGCTCAAGGACTACTAGAAAAAAAATATTGTTCATGTCATTGACGGAGGATCTCTTTTATATATAATACCGTGGATTAAAGGTCAGACATTTTCTCAAATTTGTAAGAAGTACATCGATCATATAAGAAAACGATTTTCCAACCCAACGACAGTCATGGATGGCTACAATAGTTCATCAACAAAAGACATCACTCACTTGAGAAGAAGCAAAGGAGCACAATCAAACACAATCACATTTACAAGAGACATGCCATTACGAATTAAGAAAGAAACATTTCTCTTAAACCAATCTAACAAACAAAGATTTGTTGAAATTCTGATGGATACATTTCAAGAACATAGCATTGAGGCTGTACAAGCCAAGGAAGATGCAGATTTACTTATCGTTAAGACAGCTGTAGAAAAATCAAACAGACAAGAAGTTGTGATATACGGAGAAGACACTGACTTGTTGATACTGCTTTGTCATCTTGCAGAAAGAATTCTCATTGCATATTCTTTACCACTGACATTGACAAGCAAAGTTCGATGAAAAATTCAAAGGTTTGGGATATAAAAAAACACAACAAGTTCTTGGTGAAGATGTGTGCATTCAACTACCGTTTGTTCATGCCATTACTGGTTGTGACACGACAAGCCGATGGCATGGAATAGGTAAACCTGCCGTATTGAAAAAATAAAATCAGACCATCATCTTTAGACTCAAGGAGAAGTTTTTCTAAAGGAGTCAATGGGAAAAGATGACGTTTGCAAGCCTGGCGAAGAAGCAGTGGTAAACTTGTATGGTTGCATGCCCTTAGAAGGACTGGACATACTTTGGTGGAGAAAGTTCACCAAAAAAACGATGGCACTAAATAGATCATCTATAGTGCAAGTTCAGACTCTCCCACCAACTTCTGATGCTGCAAAGTTTCATTCTATCTTCAGTGTCAATACTGGAGGGAAAAACCGCTGAGGAAATGGACCCCCTGCAATGGGGTTGGACTATGAAAAATGAAAAACTCTTTCCTATTGAAATGACAAAGCAGCCAGCACCTGAATTCCTCTTGAAGATAATTCACTGTAATTGCAAGACTGATTGTGACAACCGTAGGTATAGCTGTCGCAAGAATGGCATTTCTTGTTCCAGTGGTTGTGGAGAGTGCAGAGGAATAAACTGTTCAAACTCAAAACTCGAACTAGACGAACTTGATATCGAAGAAAATGAGGACACATGACCATATAATTGTCTGAGTGATTTTGATTTTGCTAAAATTTGACCATTACTTGACTAATAATAAGGCGATCACTAAACTATTCTTGGTAAAAAAAATAAAAAAAATTCATCAAAACATTATATTGTAATACACAACAAACAGATTTTGATAGTAGATAAAGAGACATAATGTGCTAAAAATACAGTTTTAGAAGTTTAATCATGTTTGAATATGACAAACATTAAGATTCAGCTTTCAAACGAAAAATATTCCATTTACATTTAAAAATTTTAATTTTTCCCGGATTTAGCTGGTTTTTATGATGTTTTCTCTATAATGATGATAATATATAAACAAAATGATTGCATATAAATGTCTTACTATCTTTTAATAATTTATTCATTAAGGTTCTGCATTCTAGAGAAAACAGAATCAGCATTAGTAAAAAAATAACTGAATTTTAGAGTTTTCCCAGTTTTTCGCAATTTTACTTTCAAAATCTCATTTTTTACCCTAAAATGACCCTTTTCCGCAAAATATATTTTTACTATATGATGTATATGTACATAGACTTTAGTTTTTACCATTAAAATCATTTGTTGCAATTAGTTTGAGGTTCACCCTTATTTAGAACAGATTGACTAGACTATATGCCAGTATGCCATTTTGTACCTTATGGATGATGTATATAAATGACATTTCGTACCTCACGAAATATTTATATGCCAGTGTGCCATTTTGTACCTTATGGATGATTTATATATATTAAATTTCGTACCTCACGGAATATTTATATGTATGCCATTTAGTACCTTATGGAAAATTGATATTTATGTCATGTCGTACCATATGGAAGACTTATATGCACGACATTTCGACCATATGGAACATTTATATGTGTGTCATTTCTTGGTAAAACTGTTTCATTGATGTATACTCCACATGTCCTTATTATTGAATAATGTAAATAAAAAAGCTCACGGATTTTACATTTATTTCATTTAACTGTAGGTATGCATCTACATAGCATGGTGCTATTATCCTTGTGAACATTGAAACAAAAAGCACTAATTATAACAATCATGTAACGCCAAAAATTGCAAAGTAAAGGTTGACAATCAAATAAATAAACCCAAAGTTTATTTTTTTGGTGTTCATTTACCTATGGAATTTCGCTGAGTAAGTTCCAGCCATTTTGCAGAAAATAAAATCAAAGATGACAAATTACTTTACCTCAAAAGGAAAACTACACAGAAAGCAATCTTCTATTATATAACTACTCAATTTCAGTCAAGTATTTTTTCAATAGATATTTTTGTCTTCCAAAGTAAATACAAAATTGACAGGACTGTTGCCCATTCCAATCCAATTTATTTTGAATAAAATATTGTTTAAACTAATGAAACATATGACATGAGATATTCCGATACACATTCTTATCGCTTTAAAATTTCGTTTACGAGAGTTTAGAAACCTTGCGCGAAGTCAAGGAATTCTTTAGCGGCTAGTTAATATGAACATATAGTTAACTGATGTTCAATTAATATATTTAGCTAACCTAATTAATACAAACGGTTTGTTAACATAAAAGTATAGTTTACCAATGTTCGTTTAAAGCTGAATTATATGACACTGGAATCCTTTAACCCTTTGGTAATATAAAGGTATAGTTTCTTAAATAGCACGTTCATAAATTAAGAAATTATGAAATTAGGGTTACAACTCCATCGGGCAAAGTTGACCTTAGATGGATGTGTCTATCATTTTCAGGTTCCTTTTGGTTATATAGCTCTTCATGTGTTTCGGTTCTTTTACATCCTTGGCTTTCAAGTTTATGGCTTTGAGCGTTCCTAAAGAAGGTTAACCCAGAGCGCTTTCGTAGCAAAAAATTATAAAGTGTTATTTTCATCATTTTTTTACCGATGTTCAAATATCATATAAAGCTGACCATATTGATACAAACGGTGAGTTTAATAATAAAAAAGTATAATTTAACGGTGTCCATTTTACATAAAAAGCTGACCTAGTTGATAAAAGGAAAGAGACAGAAGATACCAAGGGTACATTCCAAACTCATAAGTCGAAGAGAAACTGACAAAGCCATGGCAACAACAAAAGAAGATGAAAAGACAAAGTGAAGAAAACACTAAATAGAAAACTGAAGACCGAGCAATACAAATCCCATAACACTAGGCGTGATCACAGAATTTTGCTCATGGTAAGTACGCATTCGGTGAATAATGTCATACAGTGATGCCACAATCCAGTAAACGGTTAGTTAATATAAAGGTATTGTTAACCGATGTTGAGTTAATACATAAAGATGACCTAGTTTATATAGACGGTTAATAGTTTGACTATAAAAAAGAGGCGGAAAATACGAAGGGGACATTTAAAACTCATAGGCCGAAAAAGAAAAAACAAAAAACGCCTGGGCAAAATAACCTTAATGGCACATACCCCATAGATATATCTTTCACAACAATACTTTAATTCAATGGCGAAGTTTGGATGAGTTTCCCTTCACAGTAACTATCAAAATTGTACCGTTTAAGTTTGATTATCATAAAAAGTAGCTAGAAGATAGCTATGAAAAAAAGTCTTTAAAGATAGCTAAGAAAAATATGAAAGAGACTAAATTAAAATATATTCTTCAAAAATATTTGAAAATAGAAAGATATTATGTACTTTGCGAGTAAGTGACTATATCTAGGACATAGAAAGGGAGATACAAAGAATTCACAAAATTGTAAATAAATTAATAAATACATAATTTCCTTAAAAGTAATTACATCAGCCTTACAAGCTGTCGACAGATGACAATGTTTTTGAAATTTTGAACATAAATATATCATCAAATATCCCGAAGAGAAATGCGAACAAAATATATATCAAAATAATTTCGGTGTACAAAGGTTTAACACAACTAAATACTGTATTAAATGTTATGATCGCCACCGAGAATATATCTATAGTACTTGTCAGGCACATGTGTCACATATGACCATAAATTACCTAAAGCTGCATTTGGCAAATCATTTCGGGAGTTGGGGTCTTCAGTGATTTTTGAACTTCGTTTTTTTGAGCTCTTTTAACCTTATAATTCATTAAGGTTAAGAAATCGTCTATAAAAACAGGAAAACAGCTATAAGGCAAAATCGGATACCAAGGAAGCTATTCAATCATTTTCGGAGAACCTGATATCTTTTATTTTTTAGTCCGTTAATACGGCAACCGTTGTTTAAAATAATAAGATACAAAGGGATAGTTTCTGCCGTAACGTTGTTTCTTGTCCATTGATTTAATGCCTTGTTTGTTATGAATATATCAAGTTTTAGAGAAAACAAATGTGTATAACTCTTCAGTATTTTAAAACATTCGTAGCATTCCTTTTAGAACTTGCACATACAATTAACAAAGTGCATCTCAAGTGAGGAGGTAAACAGATTTTTTCTCTCTGGGTTATTCTACAAAATTTTCCATTTCGTGTTCTAGGAATAGTCTTACTATGCATAATCAGATGACTTTGTCCTTTACCTATTGCTAATAAGCTAATTACCCAATTGCAATTTAAATCACATATACAAACTGACCAACTGGTAAAGCATTTTAGCTCATTCTGATAATGCACATTAATTTATTATATTTATTTTAGGTTTATGTGTAAACGGCGGTTAACGGCAGTTGCGTTATCATTCCCATGAGTGTAAGTAACAAAAATAACTCTCCTTTGTACCAGAGGTCTCAGTAAATAAAGCAGGGGATAAAAATAAATTTTGTAGAACTTTAAAAGAAAAGAATATAGATATCTCTTGTTATGTATATAGCCATTAATTGTTATTGTCTTGCAACGTTGTTATATTTTAAGAAAGCGTCAAATAACAGGAATTTTGAGATAGAAATGTTTGAGATAACGAGAGTCAACTGTATACATATATACACTTGTCAGAAATTGAGCCCAACAATATTAAAATTGCTTTACGATAGAAAATTTGAGTTCATAGCTCAGCGGGATTTGAACCCTTACATGCTGCTGTGACATCAGAGTTACACTGACTGCACGGTTTCTAGCGCTCTAGACCAATAGGTCAAATATGTTTAAAACATCTTTCGGTAGTTTGGTGATGCATTATCTCGCCGGCTGTATCACAGTACATGACGTATGTTGGCATCTAGATTGACTATTCTGCAGATCAGAGGTTAAGTATGATACTTATCATACAGTCATATGAATATTTTTTATTTCATATAAGAGAGGGACGAAAGATACCAGAGGGACAGTCAAACTCATAGATCGAAAACAAACTGACAACGTCATGGCCAAAAATAAAAAGACAAACAGACAAATAATAGTACAGATGACACAACATAGAAAACTAAAGACTAAGCAACACGAACCCCACCAAAAACTGGGGGTGATCTCAGGTGCTCCATATACTTCATCAAAATTTCAGGTATGACATTGTTAGGCTACATTTCAGACGAAGTATAGTAGTATTTAATTTTAATGTTCGCTCTGTATAGCTCCAGGTTACCGATGGAATATTCTGTTGTAGAGTTATCACATATTTAGACTTTTTATTTAAAATAGATATTTTTAATAGTATTATCACACAAAATGAATTATAAAGACTTCCCACACACACACATATATATATATCCGCACATGACTGATAATATAACCTTTTGTTTATAATGTCTTTCTATATTTTCTGTAACAAGAGATCCAAACAACAGATTAAGGGCAAATGAGTAAACTCGGCTAATTTGACCCCTCATTTTATGAAAATTGCCCCTAGTGTAACACTGTATTGTTAAAGTAAATTTTATCATAGTAAAAGATAAGATATGATGAGCACTGATATTTTTACATCGCATAACCATTTTTTTCGTTATAACGTCACAGTACCCAAATTGCACCGAGTACCCAAATTGCACCTATTTAGCAAAGAAGTTTTTTTTAGAGACTAAACAATTTATATTTTTATGATATGACATTATGCACGTCTTTCAACATAGCTAATTATATGTAGATATGCACAAAACTTTCACAGTATATATCAACAGATGAAGTATTCACTGGAAAAAGCAAAATCTATGGAAACGTTGTCATGCGACGTCCACATAAAGTCATCTTTTAAAAATGAGCAAATAAAATATGTTACAAGCATCTATTTCTTAAAAAAATTAGTTTATCAAAACATAACCCCGTACTAGTATACACTCTCCCGATAAAGTACACATCAAGTAAATTATAAATGCAAGGGTAAACGAAATAAAAAAAAAAAAAAGATAAAAACCCCTTGCGTCTGAATCGGACCTCTGGACCCACCTGCACTAGGAACGCCCAAAGCCAAAAACTGATAGCTGGATGTATAAATATCGAGTAACAAATAATGGGAAAACTATAAAGAAGATAAAAAGATTCACAACTTCAGCACCTGGATTCTATATTTCAAGACCATCTTCTATTATTTTGAAGTAGACACTGAATATTTATCTATAAGGTCTGTTACTTTCCGATGAACTTTTTGGAAGACGTTCTTTGGCAAAACCCTAGCTCATTATTTTTTGCTTAGACATCGAAGACGTTTTACAAAGTTGGAGTAGCAGCTGAATATCGTATGAGTTCTCCGAAGTTGATATATTGCTGCTGAGGTGATGAAAATTTATAATTTCAAAATTGAAATCTTCTCGTTTGTCATAGATTCTTGTACTGAAATTACTTGTACATTATTATTTGTACTTGTGCTGTAGTAAATCGGGTATGGGAAGCAGTATCTGTTGTTTCTTTAATCTCTAGTTCAGTAGGATATATTAATGGGACCCAATCAGTAGATTGTTAATGGGAAGAGTTTAAATTGTTAATAGAAAGAGTTTAGATATGGAAAGAACATCATCAATATAACTGTATGCGAAATTAAATTATCTAGCCTTTTCTATCTTCTTGTATTTTACTAGTATCTGAAGGAACTCAGACTCATATGATAATAAGAAAAAAAAGGTCGACCAGAGGAGGTTCACAGTTGGTTCCCATAGGAATGCCAATAACCTTCTGGAAAATTCGACCTCCAAATTCCACAAATATGTAGTCAAAGAGAAACACCAGCATACTGATCATTTATTCTTTGGTATAGCATGTTTTATTTAAGGGCTCATTTTAACAAAATATTCCGAATTATATCCCAAATCTATAATTTTTTAGCGTATGATACAATTTTAATGTAGGAAAAAGTATAATAAACGAAAATACCGAACTCCAAGGAAAATCGAAACGGAAAGTCTCTTATCTAATTGCAAAATCAAAACTTAAACACATCAAGAGAACGGAAAACTACTGTCATATTCCTGACTTGGTACAGACATTTTCTTATGTAGAAAATGGTGGCTTTAACAAACCCCTCTTTCACTGCGGACAAATATTTGGTTAATCTAAGGGAAATTCCTTGGTAGAACATCTTGGTACAACAAAAGGAACCGTTGCAAAGAGTCTGTGAATATTTACCAACATAAACAGTATCACAACAGTATATGGCTTAATGCGGAAAAAAGAACCAAATTAGAATAAGTTGTCAATTTCATAAAGCAGACTGCCCGATCTAAATCTCAAAGTACGCTGTGAAAAAAGGCACCCGAGAGCATAAGTTCATTCTGGAGACAATTTGTGCCACCAAGCTATAATATTGATGATTGGGTCTTAGAGATGACTTAATTTTGAAAAACTTTGTGTATAGTTTATCGATTAAAATATAAAGAAAGAAATTCTAAACAAATTATTCATAGCTGCGTATTGCCTTTTCAGATATGCTTAATTTGTATTGTTAATGCAAGAAGAACTTTGATGCGATGGCTTAAGAACACATATTTGCAATAAGGTATCAAAATTGTCTTTCACAGTAATGTTTTTTATTTTTGTATTTGTTTTATGGGTATATGTAAAATTGATGAAATACCATAGACTCTTTCATACTTACACTACATTTGGGATGCATCAACTTTCGAATTTTGACCCCTTGATAGAAACAAGTTGAAGTTATCAGTCTTATCCTTTTAAATACTCAATATAGAAAGGTAAAACAAATACTAAGACACCATCCAAAAACCATAAGTCGTAGAAAACAAGGCAACACCGTGGGTAAAAACGACGACTAATAATGGTACACAAAACACTACACAGAAAACCAGGCAACACCGTGGGTCAAAAACGACGAGAAGACAAACAATAGTACACAAAACACTTCACAGAAAACTATAGCTTGAGCAACACTACACTCACTACAAACTGGTTTGAATGTACTACCAAAGGGTAAGAAGTTCCTATTTAACTAATGTCGTGTTGGTCATGGCAAGTACACATTAGTGATAAGTCTTATAAGATGACGACAGCATCGGGGGAAGCGGATTAAATTGGCTAAGTGGTTATTCAGATAAATTAAGACTCATTCAAAATTAATCAATTGCATATTTAAATATAGCTGATCACGTTACTTTTAACCTAACGAAATTTGTCATTATATTTACTTCGTTATTGTTTGTAAATATATTTTAAACAGCTCCCCTTTTTCTACAGTCCCACTCAGCAATTTTGTTCATGAACTTATACTATAGACCTCCAATCTTATTTTTACATACTAAAATGCTGATTATATGGTTTACTTATAGAAAACTTATAATATAATCATTACCTGTAAGGCTAGTTCTGCTACGTCCTCCAGCACCTCCTTCTAAACAACTTTGTTGTCCCCCAGAAAGTCCACCACTTAAAGCACAACTTATTCCTCCTTCACGTAAGCCTCATGCTTCACCACTGCCTCTAATTCTCCAACTCTATCCGACGAATCTACTGCCAAATCGTCCTGTAAATCCATTGTTAGCGCCTCCTGTTCCGAGTCCGACTTATGGTTTTTCCAGACAATTCAGTGCCAAACCACCGATTCCACCAGTCAATTCTCTTCCGAAGCTACTGACAGCAACAACGTGTTGTAGAGCGGATATATATGAAATCAATCTGAGATTAACGGAAATAGATCTGCCGACACTAGCACAACCAATTCATTTGAAGCCACTACCTTTCCACTTAGAGCACCTCTCAAAGAACCTGAAATACCACTACCATCCCCTAGACTTCCGCCCAAATTTCCACTAGATATTCCTCTGCTGCAAAGTCCTCGTCTTAAGCCATCTCCAAAATTTCCGTCAATGGATCCACCCACGTTTCCACTTAGAGCACCTCTTAAAGAACCTAATATACCGATACCATCTAGCCCACCTCCAAGACTACCGCCCAAATTTCCACTTCGACCACCGCTGAGAGAACTAGATATTCCACCGAAGCCATCTGCCAAAGTTCCGCCAACTTATCCACCAAGTGACCCATTACTAGATGCACTGCCTCAATATGTTACTGGAATAATTGTATATTGCAAATGAAAAGTCTATTTTGTGATAGCACTAACTATTATAAATGAAATATATTGAAAGATGATCTTTCAGTTTACATTTTCTCACGTTTTCTTATTAAATTCGGTTAAAGACGAGATGAATAAAAAAGCATTTTCATATTCATACTGTACTTTGTTTACAGACAAAACAGTGATAACATACTTTAACTTTGTTTAAACCTGTTTATTTACTTTTGACTTTAATTATTTATCCCTTGTAATTTTTTATTAACTGTGTATTTGCATTCAGGTGTCACAGGTCAAATTTATTTGTTCATTATGTGTTAACTTACGTTTTTTGATTGAGTTAAGCCTTCCAATTGATATTTTATAGTGTGTTTTTCTATGTTGTGATGTTATACTATTGTTTCAGAAAAGGGAGAAGGTTTGGTACCATTAAAACGTTTAATCCCGCTGAAAATGTTTGCACCTGTCCTAAGTCAGGAATCTGATTACAGTAGTTGTCGTCTGTTTATGTAGTTCATACGTGTTTCTCGTTTCTCGTTTTTATATAGATTAGACCGTTGGTTTTTCCGTTTGAATGGTTTTACACTAGTAATTTTTTGGGGCCCTTTATAGCTTGCTGTTCGATGTGAGCCAATGCTCCGTGTTGAAGGCCGTACCTTGACCTATAATGGTTTACTTTTATAAATTGTAACTTGGATGGAGAGTTGTCTCATTGGCACTCATACCACATCTTCCTATATCTATAAAAAGTTATTCAAACTAAAATTGAAGTTATGAATATTAAAATCTTAGTGAATGCCATTATTGATACGTGCAGGTAACGTCATAATTCAGCACCTTTCCATTTTAACGCTATGAAAATATAAGGGGGTCACCGAATTTGTTGATTGATTATGAATAGTGTAAGAAAAAACATGAACAATATTATTTTGTCGTTTTGACCTTTTTCGCGCTAATATCATTTAAATAATTAAAACCGGAAATGCTGACATATCATTTTTAATTACAATTTTACGAAAAGTAAAATAACAAAAATACCGAACTCCAAGGAAAATTCAAAACGGAAAGTCACTTATCAAATGGCAAAACCAAAGCTATCACACATCAAACGAATTGAAACCAACTGTCACTGTCTCTGACGGATATTTGAGAAAATGCAATTTAAGGTGAAAAATACAAAATGTTCGCTTCTTTTAACATACATTTTATACATTTTAAGACCTAATTCAAAAATTTTGGATTGACTGAATCTATTGAAATATTTTGTTTTTTCGATATTCAAATGCAGTTCAACGAGTTCTAAATGCGATTGCCTTTAAAGACATGCTTTTTTGTTTGATAACATAGAACAACAATTATCTTCTGAAAAGATCAGACCTCTTCATCATGCGCCTCCATATTTTGGTACAGCATTTGCAAAGGTGAAAATCACCAGTAGAACAGTAGTCATGGTATTCATCCTGCCTAAAATAAAATAATAAACATATAGTGCCCATCAAATATTGAAAAACTGTCATTTGTTCGCAATGTAAGCATATCGCTAATAACTTAGATATTCAATCGGTTTTATATTATATGTAAACTAATAGTTGGTCGATTTTTCTAATATAAATTTTCCTAGAGATTTGTTAAGCAGAAAATAGATATACCTGATCGGTTTTTACTCTGTGTCTAAGGAAATTGATGGATATATCGGAATGTGTAAAGGATTAGCAGATGTTTTCTTTTATTCACCACAATTTACGTGCTTTCCGTTTCATTGCGCGAGCATTTAGTTTGACCTAAGTATATAGACATCGATTTTTAAATAGATACGTTAATCACATTTGTCACTCCTTTTTCGCAAAACTTAGTTCTAATATTCGTGTTAAACATAATTTTAAACCACAATATAAATTTTCCATCTTTTTACACATTTTCCTAAAAGTTCTCACCATCGGTTTCGTTTATTACGTAACTTGGCCTTTTATTCATTGTAACATAATCTTATTTGGAACTTAAAACAAACTTTGATACGTGAAAGAAATCGCGTATTTATCTTAAAAAAAGTAATAGCGTCTCTTTATATAATCCGATTCCATATATTTGAAATAAAATATTGTTTAAACTATAACTTAACTAAGTAAATGACATAATGCATTAACAGGAGAGATACTGATAAAATAATCATTTAATCACACCAGTTCCTGGTCATAGGATACTAATCAGACGACAACCTCGTGAATTAGAACTGTTCGAGAATAAATACACCAGAGATACCGATATGATATATCTACGTTGGTTCTATGTAGCGTTTTGTTAGACATCTTCAATTAATACAATTTGAAATACTATAAAACACATTGCGGAATATTGATATCATAAATGTATATAGAAATGAGAATTTGCTTTGGTTGGCATCATCAAAAAATTATATACTTTTCAGGTTATTTTCCCTTAATGACATATTATTTCTTCGATTTCTTGCATTCACATTAAAAATTTTGCTACGCAATTAATTATGCATTATTCACTGCAATGGTAGTGTTTGCACCATATATCCATATAGTAACAGTAATTCAACCAGTCTTGCCAAGCTCGTACGAAGCTTGTTTTTGAAGTAAAGCGGTTTCATTTTTTGCAAATATTTCTTTGAAATTGAAGAAGTCATAGTATGTTCATCAAAGATTTCAAGATCTCATCAATATTATGACATTAGTCGTACCACAAGCTTGCAAATATAAAAAGCAAGGTTCATTCGCATGCAAATAAAAATGCTTTTATCTAACGAAAAATGAAATTCATGCTTCCGAGCGCTTTTCTGGATTTACCTTCATCAGGAACGTTCAAAGCCGAATATTTGAAAGCCAAGGATGTATAAAAACCAAAACAGTTGAAGATCTATATGACCAAAAAGGACATAAAAAGCACAATCTACCTAGGGCCAATAAAGGTCGCCCTTCGTTGTCTACATACAAACTCATCATAGATAAAAGGCTTAAACTTGTGCACGCCAGACGCGCGCTTCGTCCACATAATACCCAAACTGCGACGCCCGAATAAAATATTTAAAAAATTCAAACAAAGCACGAATTCGAAGAGCACCGAGTATTCAAAACCCCGAGAGGACTCGTACAACACAGCCAAGGTAATCAAAACACAAGACGTGAAAAGCTTAATTTTGGTTTTTGAAATACTTCAATGTATAGAACTTATAGATTTTTGTCGTTTTTATTTTAAAAAAAAATGTAAATAAATCAGTCATTTCGTGAATCATACACCTGAAAAGTATTGTAGACATGTCGACAGCCATAAAGGACTTCAATACCGCGTGCTTATCCCTCTGAATAAGAGTAAAGTTGTAACAAATGGTGATTTTCTGAATGATAACATTACCTTTTTCTAACTTTAATACGGTACACATACGGCTTTATATAACTAGGTATTTTATAGATGGTATTTAAAAAGAAGGATGATACTTTATATTTATTCAATAACATATTAACTATATAACGACATGCTTGTATGAAACAAAGGTTAATTAAAATCAAGTACACGAATCAAAGAAATGCTGCTTCTTTTAAAGACCTGCTATTTTACACACAGATATATATAATATCTGAAAAAAAAAATTAAAGCAAATGCATTTTAAAATCACCTTTGCTAAGGAAATTTCTATATTATATGGGTTTTTTTCAACAATCTTTTTTCAGTTAAGACTCAAAATGTACGTCATCTTTAGCCATTACTCTATTTATTTCTCTGATCCATGCAGTGATTGGTTGATATATGGTTTCTTAACACCACATGATTATTAATAAAGAGCTGTTTTTATCCCGACACATACCAATGTGTCTTTTCTAAACCAACAATCTCCGCCGTAATTTTCAGTTTTGTTTACAAATAATATGAATTGTACGATGGTCATCATGAACTTAAGCACTAGCTACATTTTTTATATAGAATTTCCAAATTCTAAAATGTCATCCTCCGTAAAAACATTGTTAAATGTCGGGCATAGAAGCTGTCGACAAATTATAATATGTTTGGCCTCTGAATTTGACCGTAGGTCACATACTGGACTCAATACATATATTAATAAACATCCCGAAGAGAAACATATACTATAAATGTAGATTAAAATTCAACTTATACGCATTAAAAGAGATATAGAATTTTGAGACCGTAAGTATTTAAGTATGTCTGTTGTATGATTTATTCCTTATCTACCAAAAATGGGCAAGCTAATACGGTAACAGGTATGTACATACGCGTAGATTTTTATGAAAACAAAGATAACATGCGAAACTGCATATAAATATATAAAAGTGATATCTAGAACTTTTATACTTTCAAGTATGAAAGCAAATTATATAAGGCTTGCAGAAAGAAGTAAAACTGTATAGAATACATGTAAATATCACAAGAAATATTGAATAATTTAAGTAACCTTTTCTCAAAAACATGTCATACGATTTTTTTTTCAAATGATATGTCATTGCCACAAAATGTTTGCCCTATATATTTACAATTCATATGGGGTCACCAAAATTGTTTTTTTATAAGGGATCACCGATTATTTTTTGCTGCATAAATCATTCAAGTGTATGTGGAATATCTAAAACCTTTAAAACATTAGACTTCGATGCACAATGCAGTCAAAGTTTTCGCCCCCCCCCCTTATTTCAACTACATTCAACTGTTTATATTTCACTAACAACATTTGGTGATCTTTTTAATCTTATATTAACAAGTAGCTAGTTTCATTGGAAGTAACAAATAATTTTAAAAGAAAATTTGTAGGATAGAGTTTTGTTCAATTATAATTTGAGATAAAACTATCTGATCTTTTTTTGCGATAATGTATTCTATTACATATGTACACACCGACCAATTCTATCAGCTAAATCTTGGAAAGTAGTATGCATACGCTCATTTATAGCAGGGTTTAAGAACATTTGTTATTCGACCTGTTAGTCAAATGCGTTTTGTTAAAATATACTTTTTCACTTTTTTGGTCTTTTGGAAAATGTTGTTTGTGCTGTACTTAGATCCCTCTGACAAGAAATTTGTTTTGCATGCACACGTATAAACATTGCGGTTTTTATCCAACGCAATCATAGGCTTGAACGTTGTTTTCAATTTAGACTTGTTTATATTTTTTCGTTTGGTCTTGTATTATATTTGCCTTCGGGTTTATATGATCCGTTCATCCTATTTTGACTCCTCAAAATTCAAGAGTCTATCCTAAATTGAGGTAAATTATATGGCCTTCCAAATACCGTTTCGAATCCTAACATCACTGAAGAGACATTAATTGTCGAAATCCGGATATGTTGTACAAAAAATCTTTGCAACTTTGTTTGCGGTAGACCATCTTTGCCGCAAATTTATTGTTTTCTGTTTGGTATTAAATTTATAGTTAAGATCCATTTATTACACCTTGTGATCCGTTTATTTGGCAATCGCCAATGGCAGTCAGCAGGGTTTAAGAACATTTGTTGTTCGACCTGTTAGTGAAATGCGTTTTGTTAAAATATACTTTTTCACTTTTTTGGTCTTTTGGAAAATGTTGTTTGTGCTGTATTTAGATCCCTCTAACAAGAAATTTGTTTTGCATGCACACGTATAAAAATTGCGGTTTTTATCCAACGCAATCATAGGTTTGAACGTTGTTTTCAATTTAGACTTGTTTATGTATATATATATATATATATATATATATATACAAGTCTAAATTGAAATCAACGCAATCATAGGTTTGAACGTTGTTTTCAATTTAGACTTGTTTATATATATATACAAGTCTAAATTGAAATCAACGTTCAAACCTATGATTGCGTTGGATAATTTTTGTTAATATTCAGATAGAGCTATCTATACTGTAGTTGCATGCATAATTTCACAAAAATACGTGAGATCGCCTATTTACGTATCTGTTACTTACAGGAAGCAACCAAGACTTTGAACATACTACAAAACACCAACTGGTATCGTGTCACAGTTGACAGTAAATGTATTTCCTAGAATGTTTTTGATCCATAACCAGTTTAATTTATTATTGGTTATATCAATATCGCGGCAATACTACGAGCCCGGCCTTCCTATCGGTATATCGAATGATGTCCGTAACGAGTGTCTAGACTTTGCTGAATATTTATACCATGATCTATTTTTTCATTAAACATAGTTGGTTTGGTTTGCTTTTTCTCTTTTTCTGTGTTGTTCAACATTTTGATATAAATTATAAATATATATCCTGTATGTACTAGTATAAAAGAAGCAAATTTAAAAATACACATCAATCATTCAAAGTAAATTTATTTTTAGATCTAGAACACAACAGAAATGAATTTCTTATTGGTTTGCTTGTTGCTTGGTAAGTTCTATGAAGACACTATTTCGTAAATGACGTAGGTTAGACCTATTAGAAAGATTATATTGAGCATTGTTAAAGATTGTTTCAAGTTACGAGTTATAGATGATGCCGTCAACTTCAACGAAATTATATCAAGTACTGATTCTTAACTCGAAGATTATATTTGAATTTTAAACTTTTCTTCCATTCGGACATAATAAAAGTATCGCTCAGTATAGAAATAAGGAGATGTGGTATGGTTGACGGTGAGAAAATTATCTATCCGAGTCCAACATTCTTGGTTGTAAGCAATTAAAAGTCACCAAACGGCATCCAAGAAAGGACAAAACCAATACCGTATAGTAGGCTGTAAAAGACACCAAGATGATAGAATATTAATTGGTTTAAACGAGAAAACCAACGGCTTGATTTGTTTACAAAAGACACCACTGAATTATATGTCTTACTTGGGACAGGCACATACAGGATGTGGAGGGATTAATATAACAAAAGGAGATGTGGTATGGTTGCCAAGGAGACAAATATCAACCAGAGTTCAAATGAAGTTAATGTAAACAATTATAAGAAACCGAAAAACCCATACCGCATAGTCGTCTATAAAAGACTCCGACATAAAATATGTGAAACAATTCAAACGAGAAACCTAACGACCTAATTTATAACAAAACAATTTACGAAAAACACAAATGACAGACATGAACGAACGACAACCACTAAACTAAAGGCTCCTGACTTGGAACAGGCTCATAAAGAATGTGGCGTGATAAAACATGTTTGTGAGCACTCAACCCTCCCCTAAACTGGGACAGTGGTGTAACAGCACAACATAAGAACAAACTGTAAAAGCAATTGCAATTGCCTTCACTCAAAAGATCGGTACGAGAAAAAAAGTACAAAAAGATACCGAACTCCAAGGTAAATTAAAAAAAGGGGTGATGGGTGATGTCCAAAAAAAATGACAAAATCAAACGTTATCAAACAAGAGTGCACACGCTGAAATGTCTCGCCTTCTTTACTAACCATTGATTTTATGTTGATAGTCCTAGATTCAAAGCTTTACTACAAGTTACACATAAACTTAACATGATCCAAGAAAATGAGGTCAAGGTCAGATAAACCAAACGAGAAATACATACACACCTTACAATCATTCAATAAACCAAACATAGTTGACCTATTGCTTATTGTTTCTAAGAAACAGTCTTAAACAAGAAAACTTAACATTGACCAATGAACCATAAAAATGAGATCAAGGTCAGATGAATCATGCCAGACAGACATGTACACCTTACAATCAATTTAGGCATTAAATATAGTTGACCTATTGCTTATAGTATCTAAGAAACAAACTTAACCATGAAAACTTAACATTGACCAATGAACCATGAAAATGAGGTCAAGGTCAGATGATACCTGCCAGACAGACATATACACCTAACAATCCTTCCATTTATCAAATATAGTTTATCTATTGCTTATAGTTGAAGAAAAACAGACCAAAACACAAAAACTTAACACTGAGAAATGAACCGTGAAAATGAGGTCAAGGTCAAATAAAACATGTGAGACTGACATGTACATCATAAAATATTTCCATACACCATTTATCGTTGACCTATTGCATATAGTATTAGAAAAAAAGACCAAGACTCAAAAACTTCAAGGTCAAGGTCAGATGACACCTACCAGTTGGACATGTACACCTTACAATCATTCCATATACCAAATATAGTAGAAACTACTGCTTATAGTATCTGATATATGGACTTGACCACGAAAACTTAACCTTGTCCACTGATCCATGAAATGAGGTCGAGGTCAAATGAAATTTATCTGACGGGCATGAGGACCTTGCAAGGTACGCACATACTAAATATAGTTATCCTATTACTCATAATAAGAAAGAAATTAACATTACAAAAAATGTTGACTTTTTTTTTCAAGAAGTCACTGAACCATGAAAATGAGGTCAAGGACAATGGACATATGACAGACGGAAACTTCGTAACATAAGGCATCCATATACAAAGTATGAAGCATCCAGGTCTTCTAGCTTCTAAAATATAAAGCTTTTAAGAAGTTAGCTAACGCCGCCGCCGGATCACTATCCCTATGTCGAGCTTTCTGCGACAAAAGTCGCAGGCTCGACAAAAACCAAAACGAGTGAAAAAAAACTGTGACTTGGTACACGTTTGTGTGCTTTCCACTTGGGACATGCACATACATAATGCGGAGGGATTAAACATGTGGGTGCGCGATCAACCCCCACACTAAATCTTGGACAGTGGTGTAACAGCACAACATAAGAGCAAACTAAAAAATCATTGGAAAAAGTTTGACTAATTAGATCGACACAAAGCACAAATACAACTATTTAAATAGTTCACAGATAATTACAACTAATAAATAAATCATGCTTCCAAGACTTAAATATCAATACGTATTCATCCAATGGATTTAGTGTTAAGACGTGATTAACATTATGAGAAAAACATTACCTTTTGCAATGCCAAATGTAATTATCAACAGGACGTAAAACCTTAAACATGTTTCTGGCCTTTGTTAGTCTTGTATGTTTTTAAATTTTAGTTCATTTATATGTTTTTGAGTTTAGGGTGACGTCCATTTTTCACTGAACTAGTACACAATTTTATTTAGGGGCCAGCTGAGGATCACCTTCTGGTGCGGGATTTTCTCGCTGCGTTGAAGACCCATTGGTGGCCTTCGGCTGTTGTGTGCTCTTTGGTCGGGTTGTTGTCTCTTTGACATATTCCCCATTTCCATTCTCAATTTTATTTGTAAGCACTCAAGTCTCCCCTAACCTGGGGCAGTGGTCTAACAGCACAACAAAGAACAAAGCTAAAACAATCAGTTGGAAATAGCTTGAATAGTCAGATTAATGCATAAACAACTTACAGGCAGGTTTATTAGTAAATGAAGGTTACTTTACAATCATTATTTAACATTGACAATTCTGAAGACCTCCGCATGTAGTTTAATTAACATCTTATCAAATATCCATGGCTTAAAAGATAAGCACGATTCTCATGTAATTCATTCAGAAAGTAAATTTTTGTTTAAATGTGGAATGATTTAGTGAAAAAGCAAAGAGACTTCTTTACACACTTGTTGCTTCTAAAAAACTAAAGGTAGGTGCAATATTTGTGGCAATCGAGTTATACTTTTGTGAAACATACTTTTAAGATTCCAGATAGATACCTTTTTAGAGGGTACAGAACATCTAAGGAAGTTACCGCTTTAAAAATCAGCTGAACGTTTTAATCACAAACTATTAGTAAAGAGAAATCAAGCTTCTCAATGACAAAAATTTGTGTTTGTCAAACTGCTAAAAATCCAATGAAATATTTCCTGTAAATTGTGTGGTTCAAGATTCTTGAAATTTTTATATTTTTTTCAAAAGGTCAAACTAAATGTTTGTCAAAATGTTGGGTACCCCTTAAGCAAAAATATAGTAAAAAAAAAAACACCACACACACATGCATTTGAATAATATTATATTGAACAACGTGTATTTTAAGTCTTGATTGTTTTTTTCAAAATAGGATTTGCCGCAGAATTTTCCTTACTCTTTTACTAAACTACTGACAGAATTTCATGTGTAAAAACCATCAATTTACCTGCAAGCGTAAAGATAAAAAAGAAGAAAATCAATGCTGACATAAGTTTTTATTTTCAATCTGCAATATAATCAAATCTACTGGAAAAAAACCAGGCATGATTCCTAAGTGACAAGGAGATACAAAATGGGTAAAAGTTCTGTAAACAGAGCATAGTTTCTAGTACAGGAAATTTGATTCAACTTTTGTCAAAGTATGTATTTTATCATTCTCTATCTTGAAAATTTAATTGGAGATTAATCAAATCTGCTGAGAATGGTTTATCTAATAAAAGTTTGTATTTCACAGGAATATCGTCTATTCTCGGTGAAAGATGTGTTGTTTACAAAAACGGTGAGACAATACCAAGTCTTCCGAAAGGGGCTTTTTATGACAGAACTTGTCATAGTGTTTGGGGATCTGGAAAACAGTACTGTGTTGAATGGAATTGCCCCAAAACACACTGTTCTTATCCAATAGTTCCAGAGACTGGTTGTCCTTTTTGTAAAGGTAAGTTCAGGGTGGAACAGAAATATAAGATATGAGATATGCTGTAATAATCAAGTTTACAATACCAAATACTGTCTAAAGGGGAAATTAAAAAAAACAGTTGAAAGACACAAGTTTTCACAATTTTGATATTTCCATACCTGAGCGGGACATCTTCATGCTTCGTTGCAGACTTGTGTTTATAGCAAGATTTTGTTTGCAAATATCTTAGGTGTTAATAGATTATGTAACTGTTATCAAACTAAGGTTAGAACACCCTTACGCAAGTAACTTTAGAGTGTTTTTGCTTGTTTGTAAAGCCCGTTTTAGTGTTTATAGATATAAGAAGATGTGGTATGAGTGCCAATGAGACAACTCTACATCCAAGTCAAAATTTACAAAACGTAAACCATTATAGGTCAAAGTACGGTCTTCAACACTGAGCCTTGGCTCACACCGAACAGCAAGCTTTAAAGGGCTCCAAAAATTACTAGTTTAAAACCATTCAAACGGTAAAACCAACGGTCTAATCTATATAAAAAACAAGAAACGAGAAACACTTATGAACCACATCAACAAACGACAACTACTGAACATCAGATTCCTGACTTAGGACAGGTGCAAACAATTGCAGCGGGTTTGCTTATAAAAGTTTTACACGTTTGGTTTGCAAAATTTGGTCTTGATATATATATAAAGAATATGTGGTATAATTGCCAATGAGACAACCCTCCACAATAGACCAAATGACACAGAAATTAACAACTATAGGTCACCGTAAGGCCTTCAACAATGAGCAAAGCCCATACCGCATAGACAGCTATAAAAGGCCCCGAAATAACAAATGTAAAACAATTCAAACGAGAAAACTAACGGCCTAATTTATGTACAAAATAATGAACGAAAAACAAATATGAAATACAGCAACAAACGACAACCACTGAATTACAGGTTTCTGACTTGGGACAGGCACATACAGAATGTGGCGGGGTTACACTAGTTTGAAGGCACCAACCCCGCCCCCCTAACCTGGGACAGTGGTGTAACAGAACAACATAAGAACAAACTATAAAAATCAGTTGAAAAAGGCTTAACTCAACAGATGGGTACAAATAGAAATACATCCAACAAAAACACAAAGTGGACGTGGACGGGTACTTGTACATCACAACAACAAAAAGACACTTAGCACAGATCTGTAAGTACTCGCAGTTACTGACAGCTAGTTCAAAGCCAATAACAACTTATAAAACAAATCATGCATCTAAGACTAAATTATCAATCAGTACACATCCAACATCCAATGGATTTAGTGTAAAGAGGTCATAAACAGTCAGAGGAAAACATGACCTTGTGCAATGCCAAACACAGGTATCGACAGATTGTAGAGCCATGAATGTGCATATGTATATAACAATAATATTTAGTTTGATTTTAATTTACTGATAACAAAATCAATATTAATACCAATAAAAACAATATTCAAAGATCTAATCACAGTGTTGAATTGGTAACCTTTTCGAATAAGTTTATTTAAAGGATCGATAAGTTTACCGGGATCGTTTCTAAATTTCCGAGCTCGGAAAACAACATCTCCGTAAAAATGAGGATGTGCTATCCCGTTTGAAATAAGTTTTCTACAGGTACAACCAAATCTTTATATCTATGGAAGAATTTAGTAAAGATTTTAAGTAATTTGTGGTAACGAAATCCCTGACTTAATAATTTACCAGTAATACATAGATTACGTTCATTAAAATCCAAAACTGCACAACAGACACGGTCATAGCGAACGAGTTGTGATATATAAACACCGTAAGATGGTGCCAAAGGAACATCACCATCCAAAAAAGGAAAATTATTAATAGGGAACGAAAAATCGTCCCTTTTGTCGTAAATTTTAGTCTAGAGTTTCCCGTGTAAAACTGAAATATTTAAATCTAGGAAAGGACAGTTATTACCGTTTATATTTGATTTATTTAAAGTAAGTTCCTTTGGGTAAATTGCGGCAGTATATTTAGAAAATTCTTGATTATTTAACGAAAAAATATCATCAAGATAACGGTATGTGTTGTTGAATTTATCAATTAAATGCAATTTAGACGGGTCTTTACTGAGTTTGGTCATAAACTGTGATTCATAACAGTAGAAGAACAAGTCTGCTATTAAAGGGGCGCAATTGGTGCCCATATGAATACCTACAACCTGTCGATAAACTTTATTGCCGAAACGTACATAAATATTATCAAGGAGAAAATTAACAGCTTCAATCATCTCATCACACCTCCAGTATGTATATCTAGCATATTTACCTTTCTCATTAGAGAATAAGGCTTTTAATGAGTTGCAGCAAATATATTTGCATTCAAATTTACCAAACGACCATTTGATTAAATAAGAACACTTGAGCATACCTGATGAAGGTTATTCCAGAAATACGTTTTGCACATTGAACTCAGTATCGTTGGTTT
This sequence comes from Mytilus californianus, assembly GCF_021869535.1. Classification (NCBI taxonomy): domain Eukaryota; kingdom Metazoa; phylum Mollusca; class Bivalvia; order Mytilida; family Mytilidae; genus Mytilus; species Mytilus californianus. Next base: position 18,909,952 of record NW_026262679.1, on the reverse strand, counting down.
TTTATATATGTATAAAAGATGAATGGGCCATTATTTCTTGAATTTATTCCACTCTAATGTCACTATCACTATTATAAAAGATGAAGGGTAGGGCCGCTGTCAAATATTATAAAAAGATGCAGTGTCACTCTCTCCTGAATTTATTTACCAAAAAGCCACTATCAAAAAGTCTTTGAAACTAAAACATCACAGTATCGCAGCCTCAAATATATATTTTTTTATTTCATATAATTGGTATGGCGAATTATGGTAGATTTTCATTCTTAACAAACCTAAATTTTATTCACTCGGTTGCCATTCGATCTAAAATTTTACAAATATGGCTTTGAAAAAACCCCAATAAATCCATAGTTTTTGGTGGTTTTTACTTACGTTCGAAGTCTCTGTCGGTGGACTACTAGTCACGGGGGTATCATCAGCTCAGTAGTCAGTGCTTCGGTACGGATATGATTTATAACGTACTTAAAAAAAATCCCTTCAGATTGGATAAGAAATTATAAAAAAAACAAGGTTTCAACTCCCTCAAGCATAGTTTACCTTAGATGAATTTCAGTATTTTTTAGGCTCCATTTGGTCATAAAGCTCCTAACGTTTCTACATATTTATTCATCATTGGATTTCATTTGTTTAGGTTTGAGCGTTCCAGATGGAAGTAAATACAGAAGAGCACGAAATTTTTCCTGTGTTACTTTCATTTACTAGCACTGGGTCGATGTCTCTGCTGGTGGACTATAAGTCGTAGAAAGTATCATCACCTTAGAAGTCAGCGCTTCGGTGCGGACATGATTTATAACATTTTTTCTCGAAAATTCCTAATTGATAAAATAAGAAATTACAAAGAAACTAAAGTATCAATTTCCCAAGCCAAAGTGGACCTAAGATGAATTTGGCTATTCTTTTTAGTCCCCTTTTGATCATATAATTCCTAATGTTTCTACGTATTTAAACATCCCTGGCTTTCAAATATTTAGGTTAGAGCGTTTCTGATAAAGATAAATCCAGAAAAGCACTTTGGAGACACGAAATTTATCAAGTGTTACTTTCATTTGCTAGCACTAGCTCAATACCTCTGCTAATGGACTGTTAGATCTGAGGGTATCATCAGCTCAGTAGTCAGTGTTTCGGTACGGACATGATTTATAAACTTTCTTTTTTTTATTTTCCCGGTGATTAATTAAGAAAGTATCAAGAAAACAAGCCCCTACCAATGTTATCCCTGGCTTTTAATGCTTAGATTTGAGCGTTCCTGATGAAGGTAAATCAAGAAAAGAGCTTCGGATGCACGAAACTGATAAAGTGTTATTTTCATTAGACAGATTAGGCAAGTGTAGTTGATACTCCATAAGAAACATAAAGAATTATTTTGTTTCAGGTACATGCATCAGTGACGGTAAAGTTTACAGAGAAGGCGAATCATTCCCCTGCGCTGATGGATGTAATACATGTACATGCAACAGTACCACACTTGCTATGTGCTATAAGCTAAATCCACCAAAAGAATGCAAAGGCTATGACGAAGAAAAACGTAACACTTTGAGGAAAATACTTGGACAATAAATTAGTCCTTTTCATCATTTGTATTGATTTCATTTCATTTAAATGTAGCTGATATTTTTTCATTTACGATATATATCCCCGTTGCATGAACACTTGGTATTGTTTTTTGTTTTATTTTTTGTCTAAGATTCAGACATAACGTGAAATTTGAGTTATTGGTCATATAAAGTGTGTTGGGGAGTGGGTTTGCTAGACCAACAATCGTGTGCCGTAAAATGTCGGCGTACTATAAGTAAATATAATACTAATATCTTGTATCTATTCTCAAATGGTAACACTTTTAGTCTATGTTCACCATTGATACAAATACCATTTAACTTTCAAGCATCTTCGTACAACAGAATATATCATACACACACTCTCAGTTAAGCTACTTGGAGGGTGGTTGGTAAAGCAAACACAATATATAACGTACAGCCATTAACACGGTACTGTAAAACATGGCTTAATTTTCAACACGAAACTAGATGTGCAGGGTTTTCAAAGGATCCAGGTGCTATCGTGGTAAATTTCAATGTACCTGATGAAAAACTTTCACAAATAGATTTGTAAAATACACGCACTTTAGCCTGTGATGTATGTTTACACAGTTTTGGCTGCTGGATCCTAGTTATTGTCACATTAACCTAGTATGTCTGTTTGGGTTGCTCATCCAATTTTGTCAATATCACGGAACTATAAGCAACTGTTATACACATGGAGGCATAGCTACTTTTAAACCCAGGTTTAACCCACCATTTTCTTTGTAAAATGCATGTATCAAATAAACTCATCATATATACCGGGATTAAAATTTTGTACATCAGGAATATGATAGTTGTTTTCCATTCGTTCCATTGTTTGATAAAGTATAACGTTTTATTTTGTTAATTTTTGTTATACATTTGTAATTTTATTTTTTCCCTTAAATTGTATGAAAACGATAATACATGTGGTAGTGTTTATTTTAACTTGTTTCACTCAAACAAACGACCATCTTCTATTGAGGCTTGTTTAGGGGGGTATCAATATCCCATATCCCATTAAGTTTTTGTCCCAATATCCCATATCCCTATAATGTTTACTCCTAATATCCCAATAAATATTTTTTACAAATATCCCGTATCCCTAAAACTATTTTGAAATATCCCAAAAAATCATTAATTCATTCCCAAACCCATTTTTGTATACTACATTCGTAAATACAAGTTGTATGTGTTGTAGTAAGGATGTGGGTTTTTTCACAGAGAAAAGTTAATCATTCAGAATTAACCAGAGACCTTTAAATTTTAATCTACATGTCTCTGGAATAACCAATATATAATTAAGTGTTTGTAACGTCAGTGAATAAATAAAAACTTACTGTAGAGATAAGCATGTTATTTAACAGTAATTATCACTAAATCAGTAAAACATGAAGTCAGTGTCAGGTCGAGATTTTGGCTCCGGGTGCGGGATTTTCTCGCTGCGTTGAGGACCCGTTGGTGGCCTTCGGCTGTTATCTGCTCTTTGGTCGAGTTGTTGTCTCTTTGACATATTCCCCATTTCCATTCTCAATTTTATTCCTCTTTCCTCTCGTGGGAAAACGGGCATCATTGGTTGCAGATTCCTCCTCTAAATCCATCTCCACCTCTTCTTGTAATGTGACATCATTCATATCTGATCCTATACACACTTTTGTCATGCATGCATAATAGGAATCTTCAGAAATTACTATTACATCGTCTTCAGCTTGAAAGTCATCTAATAGTGAAATTTCGATAACACTCTGTACTATAAATGTTTCTGATGTTTCTGTAGTACACTCAACAAAATCAAGAGGGTGGATTTTGTCGTGAGCAAACCACATTCCCGAAACAAATTTTGCATCATGGGGCATTTTATACCAATCTGATGTGATGGCAATGTAAAAAGGACTAGATGGTAGACCTTTAAATATCACGTTTTAAAAACACATACTGTTGATCCCTTGCTATAAATTACATTTCTGGTTTCCTGGATATCAACTGTAGCACCTACAGTTTCTTGTACATCCACTTTTAATTTTGAAAAATCTAGCTCATGAACATCTGTAGGTTTCCTTAAATAACAATTCAAAGGAAGAGTCCCTGGGTGGTCTTTGGTGCTCATGTTTCTTACCGTTAACTGTAACTGTGTTGAATGGGATTGCCCCAAAACAGACTGTTCGGATCCAATTGTTCCAGAGACTGGTTGTCCTTTTTGAAATGGTAAGTACAGGATGGAACAGAAATATTAGACACGGGAAATGCTGTCATTATCTAGTTAATTGTACCAAATTACCCTGTCTAAAAGGAAAACTAAAAATAGCATTTAGATGAAATACACAAGTTTTCATAATTGCAATATTTCCATACCTGTGTGTGACATTTTTATGCTTCGTAACAGACTTCAGTTTATAGCAACTTTTTGTTTGCAAATGTCTTAGGTGTTCATATATTATGTTACTGCACTTAAGCTATGGCTACAACTCACTCAAGAAAAAAATGGTTGTGGAGTGCTTTTGCTCGTTTGTAAAGGCCTTTGAAGTTTTTATGCTGATAAAAGTTTGACATATTTGGTTTTGTAAATTTTTAGTCTCGAGCATACCTGATGAACATTATTCCAATAATACGTTTTGTACATTAAAATCAGTATCGTCAGTTTTTTTTATAAAAAAATATATAGAGTTAAAATCTCCTGAATTTATTCCGTTCCAAGGCCACTATCAAACATAATATGAGATGTTTGGTCGCTATCAAGTATCATAAAAGACGAAGGGTTACTATCTCCTGAATTTATTTTACTGCATAGCCACTATCAAAAAGTATTTCAAATTAAAATATCATAATATCACAGCCTCAAATATAAGACGTTTAGTTTCTTACGTTGTTATGAAGTACTTCATATCTTAATCATTATGGTCAAATTGAAAATGCCTTAATTGATTAAATGTGCAATTTTGATAGATTTTGTATGCAAATTTTGAGAATTGAAAAAAAGGACATTCCTAACAAAACCTAAGTGGTAAACTTTATACTTGGAATAAAAGCTACACATGTTCTTTCATTTGGGTGCCATTTGATAAAAAAAATAATTACAGACATGGATATGAAATTGTTAGATTTGCATTAAATTAAAAGTTTATTTTTACTATGTAAAAAAGCCGCAGGTATGTCCTAAATAGTTATTTGGTTAAAACATTCTATACCAGTTGTTGGCATGACACGGGTTATATTCTTCTCATATATTTTATGATGGTATAATACTGAACCTCTAACAGGAGGGATTGTGCCTGATATTCATATGATGAAGACATAATCTTTCAATCAGTTTAATTGAGGTCTGGAGCTGGCATGTCAGTAACTGCTAGTAGTCTGTTGTTATTTATGTATTATTGTCATTTTGTTTATTTGCTTTTGTTTCCTATTCTGACATCGGACTCGGACTTCTCTTAAACTGAGTTTTACTGTGCGTACTGTTGTACGTTTGTTTTTTCTACATTGGCTAGAGGTATAGAGGGAGGGTTGAGATCTCAAAAAACATGTTTAACCCCGCCGCATTTTTGCGCCTGTTCAAAGTCAGGAGCCTCTGGCCTTTGTTAGTCTTGTATCATTTTTATTTTTAGTTTCTTGTGTATAATTTGGAGTTTAGTATGACGTCCATTACCACTGAACTAGTATACATATTTGTTTAGGGGCCAGCTGAAGGACGCCTCCGGGTGCGGGAGTTTCTCGCTGCATTGAAAACCCATTGATGGCCTTCGGCTGTTGTCTGCTCTATGGTCGGGTTGTTGTCTCTTTGACACATTCCCCATTTCCATTCTCAATTTTATAATAATATGAGTTTGTTAGATTTAACAATTTGAGTATAACTGATGTCGATACTGCTGATGTTGGACTGTTTGTCCCCGAAGGGTATCATCAGCTCAATTACAAGAGCTCTGGTATGGATATGATTTATAACACACTTTAAAAAACATCCGTGTTGATTAGAAGAGAAATTATCAACTGAAGTTTCAACTCCCTCAAGCAAAAAATAAGTTAAGTTGATCTTAGATGTCTTTAGATATTCTTGTTATACCCCTTTTGGTCATTAAGCTCTACCTAATTTTTCTACGTATTTACTCAACCCTCGATTTCAAATGTTTAGGTTTTGAAACCTGTTTCTAATGCAGTTAAATCCGGAACGAAATTTATAAAGTGTTCCTTTCATATACTAGCATAAGGTCCTTTTGATCATATAGCTCCTAACAATTCTACATATCTATACATCCTAGCTTTCAATTGTGAAGGTTTGAGCTTTCCGGATTACGGCATATCCTGACTTTCAATTGTGAAGGGATTAGCGTTCCTGATGGGGGTATATCTAGAGAAGTGCATCAGACGCCCCAAATTTATTGAGTGTTAATTTCATCTACTAGCATTGGGTTGATACCTCTGCTTATGAACTGTAAGTTCCAGGGGGTATCATCAGCTCAGTAGTCAGTGCTTTAGAAGAGAGGGACAAAAGATACCAGAGGGACAGTCAAACTCATAGATCGAAAACAAACCGACAACGTTATGGCCAAAAATAAAAAGACAAACAGACAAATAATAGTACAGATGACACAACATAGAAAACTAAAGACTAAGCAACATGAACCCCACCAAAAACTGGGGGTGATCTCAGGTGCTCCGGAAGGGTAAGCAGATCCTGCTCCACATGTTGCTTATGTTATTACAAATCCGGTAAATAGTCTAACTCGGTAAGTCACATTCGTGAAAAGGGAAGGGTATTGTAGTTACGACATAAGGAACATATCCGATATCATCTGTGAAACGGTTATTCCATAACGGTCAACCAACTCGTGATGGCGTCCACCGACCGTGCGAGGGCTGTATAGCCAGTCAGGGTCGTTAAAAACTCCCATCATCAGATGGCGTCCGTAAATTTACGAAGGGATGATTTCAACTTCACCATTTGGAACTCTTGGCTTAATAGCTTCCTTGTGATCAGCAATCCTCTATCAAGGAAATCATGATAGGAAACACAAGCCCGGGAATATCGTATTAATTGGGAGATATATACTCCGTATGCAGGCGCAGCTGGAATGTTGCTACATAGAAATGGAAAGTTCACAATTGGGAAGCTGAAATCATTTCTTTTGTCGTAAAGTTTTGTTTTCAACCGACCCTCATTGTCAATTTCTAGATGTAAGTCAAGATATGAGGCATGTATCTGTAGTATCCTTTATCTCTAGTTCGATTGGATAGATTCGTTCAACATACTCACCAAATTTTGTATTATTTAGTGAGAGAACATCATCTATATAGCGGAACGTAGAGTTAAAGGATATTGCTAACTTCTTATCTTTCTTCCTAAGAAGTTCCTGTATGAAGTCAGCCTCATAATAATAAAGAAACAAGTCGGCAAGAAGAGGGGCACAATTTGTTCCCATTGGAATTCCGACAGTCTGTTGAAAAACACGTCTTCCAAACGTAACAAATATGTTGTCAATCAAGAAATCAAGCATCTTGATAATGTCAGTTTCAGAGAATTTTTTGTTTGAATCAGAGTGATTCTTTACAAAGTAGGATTTATCCCTCCCCAAGACAAGATACTTGTATCTACGTTCGCCATTCTTTTAAATGAAACAAAGTAATACCAACCCTTTCAGTTTGTCTTTTTTGTTTGGACATGATTTATTACAGAACTTTTTTTTCGAAAATTCCCGTTGATAAAATAAGAAATTATAAAAGAATCAAGGTTTCAACTCATTCAGGCATAGTAGCCCCCGATAAATTAAGCTATTCTGTTTAAGCTCCTTTTAATCATATTACTCCTTATGTTTCTACGTATTTATACATGCCTGGCTTTCAAATGTTTAGGTTTGAACGTTTCTGATAGAGATAAATCAGGAAAAGCGTTTCGGAGGCACGGAATTTATCAAGAGTTACTTTTATTTACTAGCACTTGGTCGAGGGTAGCATAAGCTCAGTAGTCAGTGTTTCGGTACGGACGTGAATTAAACCATACTTTTTCGTCGAAAATATCCCGTTGATTAATTATAAATATTCAAGAATACAAGACCCTAACATTGTTATCCCGGGCTTTCGAATGCTTAGTTAGGTTTGAGCGTTCTTAATGAAGGTAAAACCAGAAAAGAGCTTACTTAGGATGCCCGTAACTGATAAAGTGTTTCTTTCATTAAACATAGTATGCCAGTGTAGTTAAGTTGTTACTTAATAAAAAAAATATTTTGTTTCAGGTACATGTGTTAGTGGCGGTAAAGTTTTCAGAGAAGGCGAAATATTCACATGGGCAGATGGTTGTAATTCCTGTTTATGCTACATTACCACACTTATGAAGTGCTTTATGCGAGCGCCACCAGAAGTATGCAAAGGTTATTAAGAAGAAAAACGTAACACTTAGAGAATACATTTCTCTCTAATCCTTTTATCATCTGTATTGATATCATTTCATTTAAATGTATTTTGCAGCTATGTTTTCAATTACGGTATACATCACCGTTGCTTAAAAATATGATTGGTTTTTAGTTTTTTATTTTGTCAAAAAGAAGCTAAACATACCAAAAGGGACATTCAAACTCATAAGTCAAAAATAAACTGACAACGCCATGGCAAAAAACGAAATGTCCAAAAGAAAACAACAAAATACAACATAGAAAACGTAAGACTGAGCAACACGAACCCAATTAAAAACCGGGGATGATCTCAGGTGCTCCAGAAAGATAAACAGATCCTACTCCACATGTGGCACCCGTCGTGTTGCTCATGTAAGTACAAACCCGGTGATAAGTTTAATTCGATAGGTCATATTCGGGAAAGGGGGACGGGATTGTGATTACAACGATTGGAACACATTCGTCGTCATCTGTTTCAGATATTCCATAACGGTCAACCAACTCGTGATGGCGTCCGTAAAATTTTCGAAGGGATGATTTCAACTTCACCACATGGAACTCTTGGTTTAATAGCTTCCTTGTCAAAGAGATATATATAACGTGTAATTGGACTTGTTGGTAATTTATAGTGTGTGGGGGATATAATCTTGTGCCGTAAAATATCTCTGTACTTTAAGTAAACATATTACTAATATCTACTATACTGGATTGGCAATCATTTTAGGCTATTTTCCCCCCTGATACAAATACCTTCAACTTTCAAGCGTCTTTACCCAGCAGAATTTAATATACAAAACTCTTCGTAATACTACGCGGAGATTGGGTGTCATGATGAACAAGAGACGGAGGGTCTGCAAATTGAAAAAAAAAATGTCAATGTATATGCGATCAGTTAGAGTACATTTTGTGTGCCCGAAACTTAAAATCCAGTATTTTGAATGGTTGAATTATGAGTCTGAGTACGATAATCGTTCTCGGATGACCACAAGGCCGGATTCACTACCCCATAGTGCAGCTTCTCAGTGAAAAGAATGTCCTCCATAGCTGGATTGATCCAAACTCAAAAGTCGCAAATTAAAACGAAGGTAATTCAAAAATACTGTATATGTCAGGAAAGAATTGTTAGTTAAAATGAAAGAGTGCATCAGAGGTTCGTATACCAAGGCTAAGACCCAATGTAGCAGAGCATACGGGGTTGTTCTGCAGAGATGTAATACAACTTCTATTGACTGAGGGCGGATCTTAAGAGTTTTGATGAGTTTAAGACGCAACTAACTACATGGTAAAATATCTATTTCAGCAAGTTTTTTTTTATATCTGACATTAATGTACCTTTAGATAAAAAATGTTAGACTGAAAAAAGCCGAATCAACCTGTTAAGCAAGATGCCCAAAACACAATAGTTTGTGATTTTGGTACATCATAGTCTCAAAAGTTTATCTTTTTCATGAAGCCTCGAGACGGCATCGTCTATCAAATGACACCTCAAAATCTTGCTTGCATGTCAAAGTTTTACTACGTGGATGATCTAAATAATTTCCTTATTAAACTCATTAAAAACTGTTTTCTGACGGACCTTTATTCCATTAAGTCGTCATATTGTCGGCTAGCACGATATTCGTGTTGTTTTTCCATACGTATCCCAAAACGAGAAACATATAAAATAACAGCAGCTGTCTCCTTACTGTTCGTTCTGTATAGCCGATAAAACAAGAGCCAAATTTGCAAAAATGAAATTTTCAGCGCCTCCAAGTAAAGATGCGTTAGTTAGTAAAGACGTTAATTCTTTAAGTCCAATTAAAGTCAACTTTATCGTACACCTTGTGACCAAATTACCTGCCAGTTTTTTTTTTTTTATATAAATATAGTTTATTTGAAAAGTGTTCATTAAAATTGTTTTTATAAAAAAAACAAAAAAGTTAATAAGATCCCAAAATGCTAAAATTAAATGAAGTGGCAACGAATTTACTGGATGCAAGAGTAAATGAAACCATAAAATGTTTTCATGTACAAACCTCTCTTCGGTTTGCTTGGTAGTTAAATTTTGAAATGTTCCGAGTCGTCTGAATTTATCTATACGGAACGATTTCTTTTTTCTCTTCAACTTCAATGAATTCATTAAAGATGAATTGGGATAGCGCAAAATCAGTTTTAACGTAAAAAAAACTCTCATTTATTTTTGACATTGAGATGGTAAATGAAAACATTTTGTCACGTGATTAATCCTTTGGTCTTCCCGAACATCACTTTACTCAAATGAGCACGAAAATAAATAGAAACATTTGATTTCCAAAATAACGTGGATCCAAAAATTCAAAACGGGACCAAATTGGATCGTTTGGAGGTTGGTTCAAACACATTTTTCTATTTTTTTAACATTCATAAATTCTTTATTGCACTCCTCGCTGTTTTAACAAAATACTTAATGTACAGCATTCCATCAAGTATCCCTGTTACATTTATTACTGAATATCCAGGATAAATATTCAATAAAACGTATTTAAATTTTATACATAGATCATATAAAAGAAATAAATGTTACACAATGTCGTGAGATTTACGGAAAATAATTGTTTGTTCTACCGCTATCGATTCTTTGAATAATATTATCTGTTTCGATCTATTGAATGAGAGACAGCGTGGTTTACTGTTTCTGATACTTTTAGGTACTTTATACCTTTTAATTTATTTGAATACAATTTTTTTGGAAATGCCGGATATTGATAAAAAAATGGTAAATAAACTCATCATAGATACCAGGATTAAATTTTGTGTTTACGCCAGACGCGCGCTTCGTCTACAAAAAAGTTAAAAAGGCCAAATAAAGTACGAAGTTGAAGAGCATTCAGGACCAAAATTTCTAAAAGTTTTGCCAAATACAGCTAAGGTAATCTATTCCTGAGGTAGAAAAACCTTAGTAAGTTATATTTGATAATGTTTGTCGTGAAACTTAATTTAACCCAAACTTAATTACCCGTACCCTTTATATTTGTAAACATTACAATTATACTTATATTCATTTTCCTATAATTTAACAACAAAAAGAAATTAATAAACATATAAATGTTAATAACATTGTACAAAAACTGTGTTATCATCAATAAACATGTACATCGAAATATAGTATCTAAATTTTTGTCTATTATACCCCCCTTTTTTCTTGACCAAACTAATTTTATGCTTCACTAACATACATACATAACTTACATACTTACATGCATGCATACACATACACGAATACAATTACATACATACACACATACATATGCATACATTCATACATACAATTTCATAAATACACACATATACATATACAGATACATGCATCCACATACATGTGCACACATACATACATATACATACAAGTACATATACACTTACTAATACACTTATAACATTGACAACAGATACACAAATATTAGCACATTAATACATTAATTCTGCTTTTCAAGAGTTGATTTTCCAAAAAATTATTTTATTTCATTTCAAGATCACTTTTGTTAACATTCTGTTTATTTCCATATTTGCATACAAATATTAGCACATTGATACATTAATTCTGCTTTTCAAGAGGTGATTTTCCCAAAAATTATTTTATTTCATTTCAAGATCACCTTTGTTAACATTCTGTTTATTTCCATATTTCATTGATTTCCAAAAGGTTGTGTTATATGAACATGTGATGAAAACATTATTGTAGTTATCTTGTTCATTACAATATGAACAAAGGCTGTTTTCAGAAATTTTCCATTGAAACAACAGCTCCTTATTTGGTAAGATAAAGTGCATTAATTTTCACCTGAACATTTTAATTTTATTATCTTTAAGATATTCATCAGTGAATTTTATAGAGTCTTTAAATTCACTATTAGTATTTCCCGTGTATAATACCCTTTCCCATTTCAAAAATCAAATAGGTGTTTCTATTTTTATCCGACTTTGCACTATCTCATAAATGTTTTTATTATTAATGCCAAGTATGTCATCATTATCTCGAAGTATAACTTTTTCTCGGTTAATATTAACTATAGTTTTGAATAATCTCTTATTTCAAGCTTCTCCATCTCAAACCCATTTTTCTATGATTCAATATGGATTCAAAATTAAATTGGTGGAACTATATAGTAAATACGGATATATCTATAAAATAGACACAGAATGGAAACTTTTATCTTTATCATAAATAAACGTAGGTGAAAAATATGACAAAATAGGTGATATTTGGGTACCCTCACGTTAAAAGAATAGGGCATACTTCAGATCTACATATAATGGTCATTTTAAAAGTACATGTTTTCATCTTCTAACATATTGCAACTCCTCTGACATCATTTGATAGAAACCTCTATTAATTGCTAGGTAAGTTTGCCATCATGTGTTGTTACCAGCCCGTCTTAGTTACCTTTTGTTCTGTACTTCAAACAGTCGACTGTTGTCTGCTCTTTGGTCGGGTTGTTGTCTCTTTGACATATTCCCCATTTCCATTCCCAATTTTAATATCAAAACCAAATTCTCGTAGAGTATGAATCACTTAATGTTACCCTCTATATTAATCATACATTGTGTTTTTAATTAAAAAATCGACTGTATATGCATAACTTGTTGCATTGCATACAGTCTAGTCTTCATGATTTTACACACCGATTCCCTGGAAAATTTGGACATATTTTGGGGCTTCGAAAGTGACAAAAAAAACTTCGAATCGTACATGTGAGTAGGATTTTCATCTCTAGAGCAGGCTCACCTTAAATCTGTTAAATCGTGATCGAATTATGACAAGGAATAGATATATTTGCACGTTCTATGTCAACCATTACAAGATAATTATCAGGTTTAGCTAGCTATAAAATCAGGTTTAACCCACCATTTTCTTCGAAAAATGTCCTTACCAAGTCAGGAATATGACAGTTGTTTTTCACTCGTTCCGTTGGTTGATAACAATTGATTATGTCGGTTTTTATGGACTTCCCCTTTTCAAGAATTGAAAAAACCTCCAAATTTGACAAAAATTGCAGTTTTTAGCAACCTTTAGAGATTTATTAGTTGCTCCTACTTCTAGAAATAACCATATATATGTTTTAGACTCTCAAAGTTCATAGCTGTAATACAATCTTCCTTGAATTTAAGTAAAGTTGCAAAAAAATGTTTGATTGAGACTTTATAGAATACAGGTAACTCAAAATCTTTTTAATATATTAACTAACTTAACAATCCAGGTTCTTTTTGTTTATAAGTTTGGTTTTCGTTGAACCAACATCGTTACATCATAGTCATCAATGATAAATCCAGAGTTTTGTTTATTGGTGTTTATTTTCGTTGAAGTTTAGCTGAGTAAATTCAAGTCAGATTGCAGAAAATGAAATCAAAGATGATGAACTACTTTACATCCCATGAAAAACTCCACTGAAAGCAATCTTCTATCATATATCTACTCAATCTCAGTCAAAAGTTTCTTCAATCTACATTTTTGTCCTCCAAAGTAAACACAGATGACAGGCATGTTGCCTAATTCAATTTATTCTAAAACTAATTTAACAAATTAACAGTGCTCATGTAAGTACAAATCCGGTGATAAGTCTATTTCGGTAGGTCACTTTCGGGGGAAAAGGGACGGGATTATAGTTACATCAATTGGAACATATCCGTCGTTATCTGTGAAACATATATTACATAACGTTCAACTTAACCGTGATGGCGTCCGTAAAATTTACGAAGGGGTGATTTCAACCTCACTCCTAGGAACTCTTGGTTTAATAGCTTGCTTGTGCGCAGCTACCCTCTATCAAGGAAAGCATGATAGGAAATACAAGCTCTGGAATATCGTATCAACTAGGAGATATGTACTCCGTATGTAGGCGTTGCTGGAATGTTGCTACATAAAAATGGAAAGTTCACAATTGTGAAGCTGAAATCATCTCTTTTATTTGTCGTAAAGTTTTGTTTTCCACCGACACTCATTGTCAATTTCTAGATGTAAGTCAAGATATGAGCCAGACTTAACTGTATCTGGGATAGAAGCGTTCAACATAGTCACAAAATCTTGAACTATTTAGTGAGAGAACATCATCTATATAGCGAAACGTGAAGTTAAAGGATGCTGTTAACTTCTTTTCTTTCTTCCTAAGAAGCTCCGATATGAAGTCAGCCTCATATGAATAAACGAAAATGTCGACAAGAGGAGCAAAGTTCTTGTATATACGTTGGCCATTCTTTTGTTTTATAAAACAAAGCAGGACCATCTTTTTCAATTAGTCTTTTAGTTTTGAATGGGGAATACTTGTGTATAAATTTAGTAACTATTATATATGAAACTAAGGTTCATTCAGGCAAGTTGACCTAAGATGGATTTGGCTATTATTTTCAGGTCCCCTTTGGTCATATAGCTCTTCATGTGTTTCTTTTCTTGTAATCATTTGATTTAAAATGTGTGGCCTTGAGCGTTGCTGATTGCGGAAAATCCAGAAAAGCATCTTGGACGCATACAATTTATATATACATTTATTAATGTTATTTTCATTAAGTTTATCGATGTTTAGTTAACATAAAAAGCTAACCTTGTTGATGCAAGAAAAAAGGCAGAAGATACCAATGATACATTTGAAAAGTCGAAGAAAACTGACAACGCCATGTAAAAAATACGAGAGAAGTCGAAAAGACAAAGTCTACAAAACAAAACATAGAAAACTAAAGACTAGCAAAATGAACCCCAGCAAAACCGGGGGAGATCTCAGGATGTTCCGGAAGGGTAAGCATATCCTGCTCTACTTGTGTCAACCGTCATGTCAATTATGGAATAGTACAACTTCGGCGATAAGTCCCATTCCGTGATGTCACAATCAAGTAAAAATCGAGATGATTTAGTATTTACAACCGTTTAGTTATCATAAAGGTATTGTTTACCGATGTTCGTTTCTGTACCTTATGCGATTAAGGATCTGTCGAAGATGAGAAACATTTCCTACTATACTGTCAAGCTTACAATAAGTTAAGACACTTGCTATTTGAATCAGTGAACATTGACAGTAATTCTATTAACGATAGAACATTTGCCTATTTGATGACAAACCGCCAAATATCTAATTTTTTTTTTCAGTAAAAGGAAGGAACTTTTTTACAAGTAACAATTCACATTTGCTTATTGAAAATATGAACAGTAAGAGCAAAGTGACTTATAGGTCCAAAAGGCCGGGTGTAAATTAAAATCATTATTGTATTATGGAAGAAGAAGATTTATTTATTATAGTGCAACCTGAATAAACAAATGAATACATGTTTTAAAATACAAAATATTCAGCCAGCCAAATAGGCTTAGCTACACTTTCTAATAATAATAGTTTTTTCTGAATCATGAAAATGATTTTTGAAATCAAAATTTAAGTTTGTTACTAAAGTGAAGAAAAAAGTAATCGCATTTACGAACAGATAGATTTGGTAGTTTATAACACTATGTTGATTGATTTTTCAAAATTTAACAGTCAATAATAAATTTTGCCACAGTTCTTTGCATGACAAATATGTAGTTGTTCCAGCAGATAAAGCCTCCAATAATATAAAAAAATAATTGGAATGTCTCACAAAAGAGTTTGGAATAAACAGCAAAACTGGTAATCCTACATATTCTTTAACATCATTTAATAAGGATGTAATTTTACAAAATCACAAATCTGTCCTTCTTTCTTTTGGTATTAACATCAAAGAAAACGAAGAAAATCTACCGTCATTATACTGGATACCAAAACTTCACAAAACTCCTTATAAAGAACGATACATAGCCGGATCATCAAGAGGTTCAACTAAACATCTTTCTAAAGTGCTGACTACTATTCTTTCTACAGTAAAAGATGGCCTTCAAAATTATTGTGATGAGATATATTCAAACAGTGGTGTTTATCAGATGTGGAATTTTAAAAACCCTCAAGATCTAATGCTAAATCTTAGATCACAATCTCTGCAATTTTGCAGCAACATTAAAACTTTTGATTATTTTACGCTTTACACTACTATTCCCCATGCTCAATTAAAAGATCGACTTCACCATCTCATTAAACAGAGCTTTTTCTATAACAATGGGAATCGTAGATATAAATATTGTTTTGGGTTATAATAATTCTTATTTTGTGAAGAACCACACTGATTCTACCAGAAAATATACTGAAGATGATATTATCAAAATGCTGGACTTTTTGATAGACAATATATTTGTTGAGTTTGGAGGATTGATATTTCAACAGACAGTCGGTATTCCCATGGGTACTAATTGTGCACCCCTACTGGCCGATTTGTTTTTGTACTTGTATGAAGCAGAATTCATTCAAAACCTTCTAAATGACAAAAAGAAAAAGCAACATGAATTCATTAATTTTACTTTCAGATATATTGATGATGTCCTATCACTGAATAACCCATATTTCAGCCAGTACTTACATCTCATATATCCCAGTAAACTTGAAATTAAGGATACTACTGATTCTAGAAGGACTGCTTCATACCTTGATCTTTTCCTCAATATTGACACAGATGAACGACTTCACACTAAAATCTATGACAAACGGGACGATTTCAACTTCCCAATTATCAATTTCCCATTTCTCAGCAGTAACATACCCTCTGCCCAATCGTATGGTGTTTACATATCTCAGTTGATATGTTATGCTCGTGTATGTTCACACTATACGGACTTCATATACAGGAGTGTGCTCCTTACGCACAAACTGCCAACAGAGTTATGAGGAGGAAAGATTAAAAATGACACTCCGTAAATTTTATGGACACCATCACGAATTGGTTGATCTATACGATGTGTCTGTGTCTAATCTAACTAACGACATTTTTACCACGTCTTAGATTGTGATTTACCATGTACGTCGTCTGGTCTTCTATGTACCGAACGTGACATCACGAATATGACTGTTTTGCTGAGTGTAAATTCGCATTGCTATTAGACGTGACTCGGTATTTGTACATCCAACATTCATGTATTTAGTTATGATGTTTCATTTGTAATTATTGTTGGATGTTGTTTTATGTCTTATCGTTTGTGGTTTTAATTCTATTTTTATTTTCTATATGTATGTAAAAGTAAAGATATTAATCACCTAGTTCATTTATATGATTTTAGTTTAAAGCAACTATATGCACAGGATTTATTTGTCTTTACACAGTTTGATTTAGAAGAAAAACCGACATGGTTATAAAATACAAATAATTACACCATTACTTACACAATTCTATATTAATATTCTTGTAAAGGTAAGAAAATTCATCAAATAACACCATTACAAACTTAATCCCAATTTTATATTCTATTTTTAGAAATTTACCTATGATGACGTCACTTTTTGTGGCGTTGATACATTCGTGTGACGCACAGTTCATTATTCTATTGTGCTGTATTTGTGTTCTGTCGTTAATTAATTTTAGGTCTTCGTTGTTATTTTGTGGTTTACATGTTGAAATGTACTATTATATTATTTTAGTATTTCTCTGTCCTGAATGTTCTTGCATTTATTTGTACTGTATTCCTGTCACGTAATATGTCATCTTAGCGGTGTTTTTACCATGCCATATAAGCGGGAGGTTTGGCTAGCCATAAAACCAGGTTCAACTCACCATTTTTTCTTAAAATGTCCTGTACCTAGTCAGGAATATGGCAGTTGTAATCACATAGTCCGTTTCTTTGTATGTTGGCATTTGTTTTTGTGGCAGTTCATGACATATATAACTAATGACATTTTTACCACGTCTTAGATTGTGGTTTAACATCTATGTCGTCTGTCTTCTAAGTACCGAACGTGACCTATTTCCGAATATGACTGTTTTGCCGAGTGTGAACTTGCATTGCTATACAACGTGTCTCGGTACTTATACATCCAACATTCCTGTCTTTATTTATTGTGTTTGTGTTGTGGTTTCGGTTTGATATTGAGTTATGGCTTATCGTTTCTGGTTTGAAATCTGTATTTTCGGTACATTTCACATATGTCTTATTTGTCAGTATAGTCGAGTTAATTTCCATTTTCCATGGATAAAGTATTGTGTTAGTCCAAATAATTATGACGTCGTCACAGCATTTATTAGCCTTACAATACCGTCATAGTCATGATAATTTTTTGGACTAGTATTGCGAAAATAATTGTATGAATTTCAAAATTATATTATCGTTGCAAAAATACGTCACTGTTTGTGATGTCCTGTGCTGTTGTTAATGGAAGATGTTCCTTATTATTCTGCGGTTTACATGTTGTAACGACTATTATAATATTTATTTGTGCGTTTATCTGTGCTCAGTGTTCTTGCGTTTGTTTGTGCTGTATTTCTGTCATGTAGTGTTGTCATTTTAGCGATATTTTTTAACATTGCCATATAAGCGGGAGGTTTGGCTATCCATTTAACCAGGTTCAACCCACCAGTTTTTCTTAAAATGTCCTGTACCAAGTCAGGAATATGGCAGTTGTTATCAAATAGTTCGTTTCTATGTATGTTGGCGTTTATTATTGTTGCACTTCAGTGTTTCTGTTGTTCCGTTGTTTTCCTCTTATAGTTGATGTGTTTTCCTCGGTTTTAGTTTGTAACCAAGATTTGTTTTCTCTCAATCGATTTATGACTTTTGAACAGCGGTAAACTACTATTGCCTTAATTTATTCAGTGTTTCTGTTGTTCCGTTTTGTTTCCTCTTATAGTTGATGTGTTTCCCTCAGTTTTGGTTTGTGACACGGATTTGTTTCAGTTAAATCGATTTATGACTATTGAACAGCGGTATACTACTATTGCCTTTATTTATCCTAAGTACTATTTAGTACTATTTAGGAGTTCCTGTAATTTATCCATTGATTGAAGGTTAGGGAATTCATAGTCATGTAAAGTTTGAAGCTTTCGAAGGAGTTCGTTATAATTGTTGTTATATACTGAACAATTAATCATGAAGTAGAGCTCATGTTTGAAACAGATTCTTCAAATAAAAATTTAAGTTTGTAATTTCTTTTTTGCTCGGTGTTAGTTTGTAAAAAGTTTATTGGTCCACCAGTGATATCATACGTTGCATCTGCTGTCCCGATTAGATCTTCAAAACTAATGTATGTAATGACTGAAAACTTTCCTTTTCTTTCCAAACGCTTGGCGGTCATATGCCTTCTCTATTTCATAAAAAAGAATGGCAAATCTTCCTTTCCTAGAATGCGACTTCTCATCCAACTTCTACAATAGAACGAATTAAGGCTAGAGGTTGTTTATTGATGCTCAAATCTCGTAAATCGATTAGGAGGAAACACATCAAGGTAACAAACAAAAACCGAGGGAACTCCAAATGCAATGACATCGTGTGCGTAGAAAGGGTAAGCGTTTTCTACTATCCATGCATAGCCCGCTGTGCGATTTCACACTCAGTCAAAATATTCCAATCGGAAATAGAACATAAGAAACACGACGGGTGTTATACGTTCTGCTTACACTTTCTAAGCATATGAGATCGCTCTCGGTGTTTGTGTTGCTCAGTCTTTAATTTTCGATAAAATGTTTTGTAGACTGTTTTTTGGTCTTTTCGTCGTTTTTCGTTATTTGCCATGACGTTGTCAGTTTCTCTGCAACCTACGAGTTTGATATTGTCTGCCAATTATTTTGGTTCTTTTCAATTTGAATATCTTTAAATTATTTTCAAGCTCACTTATTTCCGTTTTAGCATCATCGTGTGGAAAAGGAATTCCCATTGTGTAATTAATGGTACCCCCTTTTCCCTTTCGAATGATTCAAGAAATTCGTTGTCAGATTTGTTTAATGTGATATAGTAGTATTATACTTTGCAAAAATGTAGTACATTTTGTGATATGTCTAAATATATAACAAAAATAATAGGTCAACGAGACTGCTTTCAAACTACAGGTTGTGAAAAAATGACACATTCTCTGTGAATTATACACAGACAAAGCATCATTTGGTGAATAGAAAGTAAATTAAACAATAAAAATTTTGAAACAAAATATGAGAAGATAGCTCTTATAAAATGCTTTAAGCAGAAGAAAAAAATTGTGTCACCGTAATTTTTGCCTGACATAACATGAAATAGTAAAATTTCATCTAGATTCCTTTATAAATGATACAATTTCTGAGTTACCTATTCGAATGCGCTTAGTTAACTAGAGGCTCTAAAAAGCATGGGTCGCTCACCTAGGTCAATGTACATCTTTAACAATGGACACTCTCCAACATTGTGGACTAGAATAGAATAGATGAAAACAATATCTTTTTTGCTAATCTTGTATTGCATTTTTTCTGTTTATAGTTTCTCTGTATCTTCTTTAGTTTTATGTCTAAAACACAATTTTTTTTAAAATCGTCATTGAAGAGCAGTCATTCTGATAAAGTATCTACTAATGATTTTGGCAAAATTTTAGTTACTTTTAGATGTTGTCTTGCTGATCATCTTTGCTATTTAAAGTATCATCTTTCTTAAGTTTCAAGATAACAGACAAAAAAGCAAAAAAAATATCGTCATTAAATTGCAAGCACTCAAAAAGAAGTCGACTGACGATTTCGGCATTGTTGACTTATCTGAAGATCTTGTCTTGACTCCCATACTCCCTTCAACAGATTTTGTTCCCTTTATCATATCTAAATCCTTCTATAATGTCTTTTAGTTTTTCAGTTGTATCGTAATCCGCGGCAATAGAAAATATATAAGCCTGTTAAGTTTACTGTAATGCATGACTTAGATTTCAAAACGAGCCCAGGTGTGCGGATTTTGCAAATGACCCAGGCGCTGGTGGCATATTTAAACCTACGTTCTCATAAAAATATTTTCAAATTAATTGGAAAATAAAAACGTATTAATGTTTGTCACAAACAATTAACAAAATCAACGAAAAACAATTTTAAAATAAGAATGAATGCACGAAAATTCTGAGATTTCAGTTCTAATTATTGTTTTAAAATGGAGTCAATAAACAGTTTGGGAGAAATATTCTAAATATTATATGTATACCAAGATTATCTACCATGAAAGTCCTGCAATTTTGACAATATAAATGCCACTTTAATTATAAAGGATCAGATTTAGTATTTAGTTTTGCTAGATAATTTAAAAACAATGAAAAACATACCATGTTCCGGAGTTCTGCTCTTACTTCTATATTTGATGCTAGGTTTTTTTTTATGCTTATCAAAATTAACAAAACTTTAATTTAACCTTTTCAAATGAAATTTTATTTATAATTAAATTTGATCAAAGTTTTTATTTTTTCGCTCCTCTTTAATGTTTAGCTCTGTTTTGTGTTAAATAGTTATCCATACTGGAAATTTGTGTATTGTAAGTCAACACTGGCTGTACAACCTTATCGAACATAATTTGCCTGAGAGGGAAGATTTCCCAAATGAAGCCTTTTTGTGTTTGACTGAAAACATAATAAATGTTCTTTGCTTTTTTAGTAGATATTCTTAACTTTAATTAAGAATACCATTACTTTTTACAATAGTTCATAGAAATTGTTATTTAGATACATTTTGTATTTTATGGTTATTGATAAGAAATGGAACAACACCATCAGCACTCCTTCCCTATTATAAAATGGTATTATATTGATTCATACTTAAAATAACTTGGCAGTTTTCCAAAAACCAAAACATTTATTTATACTATTTTGTAGTCAAAATATGAAAACAACACTTTAAAAATTCCATGCGTCCGAATCGCTTTTTCTGGATTCACCATCATTAGGAACGCTTAAACCCAAATACTGGAAAGACAGGGATGTGTAAATACGTATAAATGTTAAAAGCTATATAGATATAAGAAGATGTGGTATGACCAAAAAAAGACATAAAAGCATATATAGCCACATTTATCTAAAGTCAACTTTTCCTGTTTGAGCTAGAACTTTTATGTCTTAATATTTTCCTAATTTATCAACCAGTAATTTCAAGTACCGATGGACTGAATACTGAGCTTGTGACTTACAGTTCACCAGCTGTGGTATCGACCTAATGCAAGAAAATGAATTTAACTTTTTTGATAAATTTCGTGCATCCGGTTCGCTTTATGGGATTTACCTCTTACAGGAACGTTTAAACCTAAACAGTTGAAATTCAATGATGTATATGAGATTAAAGATACTACGAAAAACGTGGTTATTTCAACTTTTGAATTTTCATTTCTCAGCAGTAACACACCCTATGCTCTATAGGTCGGTGTTTACATACTTTAATTGATACGATACTATACAAACTTCATTAGAAGGGTAAGCTCCTAATGCCTAAAATTTATTCCACAAATATTTTTTAGAAGAACGACTGAAATCGAACTCAAATAAGTTTTACGCCCACCATAACGAAATGGTTGACCTATAAGATATACGTGTATCTCAACTCATAAACGATATGTTTTAGAAGTCTTCGATCTTTAGAGACCAGAATATTTGTCTTTTTTTTATTTTACCGATTTCGTTCTCTTCCCACTTGTGACATTTTGACTAAGGATTCGCATGGCGGATGATGCATGCAAACTAGGACACCAATAACTCGTCGACGCACCCGGTATCGCCCCTTTTGGAGTTCCTTAGATTGCATCAGTTTTTGTTTGCCACCTTTATTTTTCCTTTAGGTCGATTTATTAGATTTGATTTTTGGTTAACTACTGTTGCCTGTAAGTCACAATTGCGAAATTATTCTTGGATGTTCGGTAAAGTGTCCAGTTGATGAAACTGAACCCATTGAATGCTTTTCTTTTTTTATTGAAGTACAAGACACTTTCGCATGAAATTCTACAAGATATCATTATTAAAAACAAGACATGCAAGATGTCGTCATATGATGAACTACGTTTCCGTTAAACAGTGCATTAACATATACGTTCACTTTCTCCTAAGTAAGTAGCAGAATGTCAGTCAATGTTGATGAAATGAAAACAAAAAATGATCGTACAGTAGTTTCGTTGTCTTTAACTTGAATTAACGTAGATGGTAATATATGTTAATGAGACACGAATTACCGAAGGATACAAAAATCCAAACGACACTTAAAAGATTTCTAGTTTAGGTATTCTGCAACAAATACAATTACTTAATTTGAGCTGAGTTTGCCCGCACAGTTAGATCTACATAGTTTAACTTTGACCTATAATTTCCATCTGCCTTTCAGGTTGTCAATGACAGATATTTACAATGGCTTTGAACCTTTACATATAAGGTTATTACATTAACACATCATCAAATATCCCAAAGAGAAATCATCATTCGTTAAAATACTCGCAAAATCAGGTTATTTATGTATGTAAAAAAGTTAAAGTTGGTTAATTTCTGTCATTTCCCTCGAGCTTATATTTGTTCAGTTGAAATTTTTATACCTGAGTTCCTTTTACTCTGAATTATGTGACTGATGCATATATCAGAATTTAAACTGCAATTGGTTTATTTGAGTAGTCCCAATGCGTTGATTGTATATTTTAATGTGGAATTGCCATGTCAGTACACTGTTTTTGTGAATGTAAAGGGTCAGCAGATTTGTTTTCTTTTATCCACAACGTGTACGTACTTTCCTGTTTCTTGTGTGAGCATTATATTTGACCGTGGTATTTTTCCGTACATTTCCAATGTCAAAACGCCTATGTTATTACGTCAATGTAAGATTCGATTGATTATTGACGTCCGGCGTAACTCATACGGCAACTTGAAATTGGTCTACAGACATTATTTCTTTCCATGTAAGAACATTTGTCTTTCCCTTGCCATAGTATATGTTGTCAAACTACATTTATATTTTCCCTTTTCTAACCACTGGTTTTGTTTATTACGTAATATGGTCATTTTTTTTATTGTTACACAATTTTATTTTGAACTTGATAAATTGCCATTCATTTAGTCATCGTATATTTCTTAAAAATTAGTTATATTGTCAATTTATTTTGGAATATATTTTAAAATATTGTTTTTACTAACTTAGTTATGTAAATTACAAAATTTATTATAAGAAGATTTACTTATAAGATTAATTATTTTAATTACACCAATGCCGGGGTGCAGGATACTTGACGGAGTGTACCGTCGGGGATTAAAACTAAAATATTTTGATACCGTCAAATACGTCCCGATTATGTATGTTGGTTCTATGTGGAAATTTGCTGGATCAATTTGCTTTTGTTATATCACTAAATGTACCCTTAATGAATGTAATCCATTATCGACATGGCCACAAGATTTATAAGATGGTTTGCTTATCCTCCGGAGCTTATATGGTGCTAAAACAGTAGATTTAGTGTTTTCAGATTAATATTTTCTTTTTTGCGAGGTATTTTCCAGTTGATTAGGATTTTATAGCTCTTTTACTGCAATTTAACAACGAATTTTCTTTAACTCTGCTGTTCGGAAATTTTGCTTTCGTTTGGATTGTAACAATATTTTATACTTTTTAAAAGTTATTTCACCTTAATGACGAAATTCTTGGATGGATTATACAAAACCCATTAAAAATGTATAATTGTTGTGCAATTTTTGTTCGATGTCAATATCGGACCCAATGATGGCGTTAAGGGGATACTCTCCCCCTTCCTGATAAAAAAAAATCAATGTTTGCATAAAATTGTCAAAAAAAGTGTTTCGCTTCGCTACACTTGGCGGTATTTTCACAATTTCTGACAATAATGTTCTGTTGTTTTTTTTTACCCTGCACACGCCATTGATTGTCAAACTAAAAACGAGGGAAACACATCAATTTATCTATCAATATTTATAATATAATATAATTTTAGGTTAAACTATTATCACCAGATATATGTATTCAATATATTTTACTCCATGTTTTTAACATTTTATGTTATTTGTGGATTCAGTGTTATATGTTTTACAATCCTATCATATTCATATTTCGTTGTTATCAAATAGTCCTTTTTTATGTTTGTTGGCGTTTGTTTTTGTTGCAGTTCAGTGTTTCTGTTGTTCCGTTGTTTTCCTCTTATAGTTGATGTGTTTCCCTCGTTTTTAGTTTGTAACCCGGATTTGTTTTTTTCTTAATCGATTCATGACTTTTGAAAAGCGGTATAATACTGTTGCCTTTATTCATATTCATATTTTACTTGACGATTGACGGCAAATGGTTTTGCTCTGGATATTCAGAATCAGACTATAGCTTTGAACGCTATGTTTGGCTATAAGTACTGAATATTTAAATCACGACATAAGTATTTAAATTGGTACAAAAGAAAGTGAATGCAATACTATATTAATATTTAAATAATATATTCAAATGACATGAGCTGTGCATGAACACAAAGCGCGTCAATAATAACCATATATAATACTACTAAACACTTTCTGAAGTTAGTCACTGGTCAATATACATCAGGAAGGGCGGATGATGAGAGCTACTGGTACTTGTAGGAATATTCATTCTTTATTCATGTTAAAATGGTTCACTTAAAGCAAAGATAAATTAGCATTTTCAAATATAGTATTCACTTTGGCTCGAAAGCCGCATTTTTGGTATATTAGTAAGTTTCAGAGTATAGCTCCGTTGCATGCGAATTTCATTTTTGCATATTGTTCATATTTATCGGAACAAATTGTAAATTTGGTTTACAATTTTGTATTTACATTTACTTAGTAACGTTTATATTTGGACGACATATCTATATGCAGAAAATGGCCCACAATTAACACCACTCTTATTTAGTCTTTGTAGTTTGGTGACTATATCTTTACCTAGTTGGCGATAGATTTGGTGTCCCATTTTTCCTGCGACACTATTATTGATTAAAGCAAAACCACCAACTAATGAAGTAGAAATGAAAACAAAAACTGATTTTATGTTTTGCAGATATTTATTTGGAAATGCATGCTTGCATCGAGTTGCATTCATCGTAGTACTCAAGAAAAGTTTTCAAAGTGTCATCAATATTACAACCTTTCTCACAATACATGAATTCTTTTAAATTGACGTTTTCGATCTTATTGTTATAACTTCTGAATTATTGAAAATGTAGACACTTTAAGCTATGAGCGGAGGTAACTAATTTCTTTTATATACAGTGTATTGTAAATTTATCTATCGTGCTATGCCGCAATTGAATGAGTGCAATGATCAAGTTCTTGCTCTTCATTTTGATTAAAAGTAACAATCAATTAATCGATCAATCAAACCTTCTGAACAAGTATATATCCGATATAACACAGGAATTATACACAACTTGAAAGTAAAACAAGCGCGATTTCCTATCCATTGATTGATAATTTTGGAAATAGCATGATGCAAACTTCATCTTTGTTAAGCAGGAAAAAGTAAAATAACAAAAATACTGAACTCCAAGAAAAATGCAAAACGGAAAATCTCTTATCAAATGGCAAAATCAAAAGCTCAAACACATCAAACAAATGGACAAAAAAACTGTTATATTCCTGACTTGTTACAGGGATTTCCTTATGTAGAAAATGGTGGATTAAACCTGGTTTTATAGCTAGCTAAACCTCTCACTTGTATGACAGTCGCATAGAATCCCTTATCCTTACACGCTACATTAACCGACACGTTATGGAAAATGACTTTTCAAATAGGTTTATATATACTTCGTTTTACTAAATAACCTTTTCTCCAGTTTTTGCATGAAAAAGTATCATTAAATGCAATCTTTCTCTAGTTATAAAAATAAGAAGATGTTGTATGATTGCCAATGAAACAACTCTCCACCAGAGACCAACAAACGTATCAGTTAATAACTATAGGTCACATAAAGCCTTCAATAATGAGCAAAACCTATACCGCTTAGTCAGCTATAAAAGGCCCCGACATGAGAAATGCATTGAACCATTCAAACGAGAAAACTAAAGGCCTTTACTTACAAAACAATGAACGAAAATCAAATATGATATACAGCAATAAACGACAACCACTGAATCAATTTCTTTTTTTTTGTAAGTT
Source organism: Mytilus californianus (assembly GCF_021869535.1). Taxonomy (NCBI): domain Eukaryota; kingdom Metazoa; phylum Mollusca; class Bivalvia; order Mytilida; family Mytilidae; genus Mytilus; species Mytilus californianus. The sequence continues at coordinate 18,883,122 of NW_026262679.1, read as the reverse complement.
TGTCTCATTACCGCAACTTGATTGCGTTACTTCTCAATATCTGCATAATTTTTTACTCCATGAGGATAAAACTAGATTTTCCATCGTTAAAAGGTATATTCTAACACTGTTTTGATATTGATGAATTGATATACAGCGACATTATTTTATATCAGATATTTCCCTGCATGAGAGAAATAGAAAAAAGGAACTTTTTGATATATATTTTTAATTTTTTTTTTATCTTATTTAACATCTTGATGTTTTCGTAAGCTTTGGTATTGTAGTCTCCAAAGGTAGAGACAAAAGAGAGGCAAAATGCTCAAAAGGGATATTCAAACTGAAAAATCGAAAACAAGCTGACTGGCAAAAAACGAAAAACGACGAAAAGACAAACAACAGTACACAAAACTCCACATTGAAACTAAAGACTGAGCAATACATCAAGACGATATCTAACTATATTATAGCAAGTCTGAACGACTTATTTGTGAGAGCTGATGTCTCCTCTAATAAAAGCTCTTCAACTACAGGATGGTGCAAGTCGTGTGGTAACAGACGATGTCTGACTTGCCAACAAATACTGAACACTCAAACATTTACTTGCTACTCCACTGGGTCCTTATACACTATAAATTGCATTGTAACTTGCAAAACCCAGAATGTTGTATACCTTCTTCAGTGTCGATGTGGCATGCAGTATGTTGGCGAGACAGAACAGCCATTCCACAAATGCATGAATGGCCATTGAAGTGACTACACCTGCAAGCCCGACCTCTCGTAAGTCCTCATTTGAGATCACCTGGGCACGCCCAAGCTGATCTCAAAAACCTTACCATCACTATCATAAACCACAACAAGAGTTGGTCAAGGGCCGACAAAATTGCTCGGGAAAGTTTTTTGATAAGGAAGTTAAGGACATTTTCCCCAGAGGGCATTAATGAAAAAACATAGAATGAGTCCCTACCATAATTTGTTTCCAGTAACTCAGGCTTCAGGACAGGACTCTTACAGTTTTAAGGAATTTATTCATCCTTCCAAACATCAATATTGAAAAAATCTACCAGCGTATTGATTCGGGATAATTTTATAAATGTTCTAAAATTTCCTTTTAACAAAAAAAATAATTTGATGTAATCAAACAACGTGTGACAGATTTCTGGAATGGGTATTGAAATTCATTAACTCAACTAACTGTCTTTCATATTACTATTATCTTTCAGATACAACTCGATTCATCTTTTGTTTCGGATATTCTTTGATAGAAAATTTTACAAAAAATCAAAATTGCTAAAACAAATTATTACTTCATCGCAGCCCTACAAGCTGCTGCAACAGATTGTATGAGTTATGACTTTTGAAATTATCTAAAAGTTATTTGGCACATTATCAGTCATCAAACTCCCTGGAGAGTAACATGAACTATAAAAGTCTTTGTTATACGTAAAGCTCAAAAAAAAAAACATTCAACAGAAACAATTTTGAGAACGTAAGTATTTTCTGTATGTCTGGTATATACATTTTATGTTATTGACTAAATAGAACAAGCGATTAGGGACGCATTCAAAACAACTGAATGGGATCTTTATACTTGTATCTAAATTTCTTTACCTTTCAAATAACTGTTGTCAGGACAGTGAGTCATATTTTACGGTAGGTATATTTCCTAAAGTATTTCCTCCGAATCAACAACGGGTTTCAGTGTAAAGCAGAATATGATAACCCTCATCCGACTTTTCTTATATATCCATTAAGAAAGAGAGCACGCATCCACACAGAAACATTATGATGACTACTATAACTATTATAGTGTTATTTGTCAATCAACCATTCAATTTGTTTTCAGATTTAAATTAAAGCTGAAATAACAGAAATGAAGATCCTATTGGTTTGCTTTTTTTTCCTTGGTAAGTTTAATGATAATACTATTTGCGTTAAAATCGTAAATGAAACAGCTCATTTTAAGAAGATGTCAATTTTTATGATTATTTCGACCTATATGATATAAATAATGTTGTCAACATAATAACCTCAAGTACTGATATACTTAATGGTTATAATAAGATTTTGAAACTGATCGTTTATTTGAGGATATCATCAGTTCAGAAGTCAGTGCTTCGGTACTTACATGATTCATAACATTACATTTATAAAATTCCCCGATGATAAATTAAGAAAGTATAAATAAACTAAAGTTGACCTTAGATAAATTTGGTTATTCGTTTTATGTCCCTTTTGTTCATACACCTCTTAACTTTTCTACGCTTTTATACATCATGGCTTTCAAGTGTTTAGGTTTGAGCGTTCCTGATGCAGGTAAATCCAGAAAAGTGCTTTGGAGGACGTTATTTATTAAGATTAATTTTCAGAAAAAGAGGACAAAAGTAACAGAATATTTACATCCCCGAAAGTCAATGTAAGATCTTAACTGTTGGAAATAAAACAAAACAATAAAGTTAAAGACAGGATTTTTTTCCATCAACCATCATAATTCTAAGGTAGAGAAGCTTTCACCACGGCAGTATTACCGTTAATGAACTAAGGGAAAGTCAATATTGACGGGAGAAATTTTACTTTTTTTGAAGTGATAGAACTATATAAACAATATTAGATTTCCACTTTCATTTAAATAATTTGTTACTGACGTAATAATCCAATTGAATCATGAACAGTTTAAAAAGGATAATCTTTAGTTACTGTTATAAATGATCGATGGTAATCCTTAGATACTGTTATAACTGATCGATCTTAATCCTTAGTTATTGTTATAACTGATCGATCGTAATCTTTAGTTACTGTTATAAATAAACTCATCATAGATACCAGGATTGAAATTTTGTATTTGCACCAGACGCGCGTTTCGTCTACAAAAGATTCATCAGTGACGCTCGAATCAAAAAAAGTTAAAAAGGCCAAATAAAGTATGAAGTTGAAGAGCACTGAGGACCAAAAATTCCTAAAAGTTTTGCCAAATACAGCTAAGGTAATCTATTCTTGAGGCAAAATAACTGATCGATTTTAATCCTTAGTTACTGAAATAACTGTTCGATCTTAATCCTTAGTTACTGTTATAATTGGTCGATCTTAATCCTTAGTTACTGTTATAACTGATCAATCTTAATCCTTAGTTACTGGTATAACTGATCAATCTTAATCCTTAGTTACTTGTATAACTGATCAATCTTAATCCTTAGTTGCTGTTATAACTGATCAATCTTAATCCTTATTTACCGGTATAACTGATCGATCTTAACCCATATCAGAACAAAAGACAATACTTTCACAATGTACAACTACATAAACAATTTACTGGCTATGGAAAACGGGCAAAAGAAAGAAGCTTAATCACCAAAACACAAATGAAAAAAGTTCGAATTCTGCTTTTTCTTTGATAGCATAGCACATTCCGGAATTTACAAGCAGGATGTCGTGTTAAAGAAAAAACATAATTAGGAATGTACACTACAATAACTACTAGTACTAAGACAGAGCTTAAATCTAAGTATCGCAATTATTATTTAACTTTCAAACAATTTAACAGTAAGAGCTTGAGATCAAACAATTTCCTGAGATTAGTTGTTTTAAAATAAAAGTTTGTACTTCACAGGATTATCATCTATTCTGGGTGACAAATGTGTTGTGTACAAAGAAGATGAGGCAGTACCAAGTCTTCCTACTGGTGCTAGATATGGCAGAACGTGTCGTAATATTATTGGTAAAACAGAGAAGTACTGTGCTGAATGGGATTGCCCCAAAACAGACTGTTCTGCTCCAATTGTTCCAGAAACTGGTTGTCCTTTTTGTAATGGTGGGTAGAGAGAGAAATATAATTGTTAAACAAATTATCTATATGTTTGGTTTATGCTTTTATAATAAAGTTTACAATACCAAAATACGGTTTGAACGAGACGGAAAAGAGCATTTCCACTTGTATAGAAAAGCAAGTTTTTTTTAACAATTTTAACATTTGCATACTTGCATATGACATTTGTTTTAAATTCTTTGTTGTTATAGTTTATTAAAGTCATTAGTTTTTCATTGTCCCTTTAATATCTATCTTTCACCTCTTTTATTTATTTTTGTTGGTGTTGCTAACTCATGAAACACTTAATGTACAAAAACAAAGTACTCCCTCTACTTGATGGAATGTTTCGGAAGGCCCTTTGTTTTTATGGTCTTTAAAGTTTAACATTGTTGGTTTTCAAAACTTTGATATTGAACGTAATGGAAGGTTATTCCTGAAGCTTGTCATTTGGGCATTAAAATCGGTATCAAACATTTTTGCTTTGATTTTTGTTTTTATAAAAGAGGTAGGGCCAATTTATCCTGAATTTAGTTCTCTCCAGGACCACTATAAAACGTCTTTAAAATTGAAATTCACAGGAAACACTGCCCCAATTGAGTAATTTTAGTTTTCAACTTTTTGTGGCGTATTTCAGGACATATAATTATAATGTTCAAATGAAGAATGTATGAATTGTTTTCGTATTCAATTTTGATATATTTTGGCAAAGTTTGAGTATTTATCCATGAGTAAAAATAAAAATGCTATTTCTGAAGTAAAAGCAATGTACATGTAATTTTCTTTCGTTAAATAATCATTAACTCATATAGAAGTAACGGTTGTGTTTTTCGATACAAGATTTTACAAAAATAAATTGGTTTCAAAAACAAAAATTTGCAATAAGGCCAAAGATGTGTTTTTCTTTATTTTTGCCTCCGAATGTTGGTCAGTTCATTATGACCTGATGAAAGAAAATACCTGCAGAAAAATTATTTCAATTATGCTTTAAAAAAAGAATTTGAATTTTAAGGGGCATAACTAAAGTCATTTGTACGTCTTAAATAGTGATTTGGTTCAAAAGTTAATAAAAATTAAAAAAAAACTCATGCATATAGTGTGTTGCATATAATAATTTGACAAGATGATTTTGATGGTAAAATGACAGCAAAATGGACGCATATGTAGCCTGTTTACTATGGGTGTAAATTATAAATTCTCTTGTGTGGTTTTTTCTGGCTGTGGGGTTTTGGAAATTTTACTTGATGCAAAACAAATGAAAAAAAATAGCCTTATATTTCGAAAGTGTCTTCACAAGAATGGTTAGCGCACAATAACATTAATTCATTTCATGGTTAGATATATAAAATTTTCGAAAAAGTCGTAACGTATATTAAGTCGAACCTTGATAGCATTTTGCATTAGCAGATGTAATTTATAGAGAACGTTTCTAGTTTCTAATTCAGTAGTGTAAGAAATGGTGTTCTTGCATAATAATTAGCGTGTTTTCTTCCTTGGCACTTAGCGCATTGGGATCTTATGAAAATCATTTCATGATCATGCAGTTTGATACATAAAGCAAAATATTAGATTCTGCTTTCTTGTCTCAATAAGCTCAAAATAGATAACCAGGCTAAAAATCGGTACGCATGACGCGCGTTTTGTCTACAAAAAACTCATCAGAGACACTCGAATAAAAAAAGGTTAAAAGGCCATTTAAATAAGTACAAATGGTTTACTTTTATAAATTTTGACTTGGATGGAGAGTTGTCTCATTGGCACTCATACCACATCTTCTTATATCTACAAAGTTGAAGAGCAATATTTCAGAAAATTGTTTTTTATCCAAAGCACAAAATACGTTCTTGTGGTTTGCTTTACCATTGAAAATCAAGCTAATAAGTACCGCGTCTAGAACCGAGAAGAAACTCAGATGCTTCGCAAAAGAAGGCATATCAACTTCCACTAATGGAACAAAAGAACGGATATGGGTTAGTCTACATAAGAAAATCTCATTATTACAGGGAAATAACAAAATATCACAGAATCAGTTTGTATAACTGTTCTCAGATCTCTTATTGTTCCCATTTTGGTAGGATTTGAGAACATGATTTGTAGCTAACAAAATTTAGAATGGAAAAGGGGAATGTGTCAAATGACAACAACCCAACCAAAGAGCAGATACCATATAAGATCATATAAGAATCAATTTTGAAATTTACAATTTGATTATATCTGATTAGGATAGTTGGACACATTTTACCGCCAGTGTTCTTCCATTGTTACTACATGAGACAAACATAGTTATGTATTACTTTTTGTTTCAGGTACATGTGTCTATAGCGGTAGAGTGTTCAGAAAAGACGAATATTTCACATGCGACGATGGATGTAATAGCTGTGCGTGCAACTTTAACACAGGTGTGTATTGCGCAACTAATGACCCACCAGAAGTATGCAAAGACTATGTGAAATAAAAATGAAACACTTTGAGATCTTTGTTGTGCTTTTATCGATATTACTAAAGCTTTTGATACAGTTTGGAGAAATAACCTGTGGCAAAAATTACTATTAAATGATACAAATGGTAAAATGTATAGTGTAATTTTTTACATGTATAGTGGGATTAAATCTTCTATTTTATTTAATGGTGAAACTACCGAATACTTTCCATGTAATATTGTTGTTTTAGACAGGGAGAAAACTTATCTTCTTTTCTTTTTTTCTTTGTATCTGAATGACTTGGAAGAAGTTTTTCATAGAAACACAGTGACAAATGAAATAAAGATCAAATTGATATTTACTTGAAACTTCATGCAGATGATACTGTTTTGTTTTCTGAAACTGCACAAGATCTTCAACAGCAACTAAAAATACTTGATGAATACTGAAGGTTATCAACGAAAACAAAAATTGTTATTTTTAGTAATGGTAGATTGTCAAACAATCTAAATGTTACACTTGATGGTAATGATTTAGAAATTGTCAAGTATATATATTATTTTTTCCCAAAACGGGTTGTTTCACAAGTGCTAAAAATCAACTCATTAGTAAAGCCATCAAAGCTATGTATGAAGTTCGAAAAAGGGTCGTTTTCATAACCTGACAGTTAAATATCAATACGATCTTTTTGATAAAATCGTTAGATCAATGTTGCTACACGGCTGTGAAATTTGGGGATTTAGTATTATTGATGCAATAGAAAGAGTAGAAGAGCTTTTCTTAAACCTTGCTACCTAAAATGTTTTGAAATTTGGTATATTATTTTTTTTTTTTTAAATATTAGGTATTGAAAAATTTGTGTAAATTAATGAAAATTATCAATAGAGAAGTATGTTTTCCAGGTTAATCAGCAATCTCTCATCTTTTTTATGCTCGTTTTGTACAAACTTGTCATAAGCAAATCTGTATGTTATTATATTTAAAAATATCTTTCTTTGTACAATTACACATGTAACTTGGTTTTAAAAGAAATAAAGAATCTTGAGAAATTAACTCGAAGAATAAATATCTCATTAATCCTGTGCATTTTTTATTCAAATGTAGCAGTATTTATTATTGTGTACATGAAACTGTAATTGTTGGTCATATTAAGCATATTAAGTGTATTGGTGATGAGGGGGTGGAAGGAAAAAAAAGGGGGGGGGGGGGGTAACTGGCGCCTTACAAGATTGAAATGCACCTAATTCTCATTTTAGTGCATTCAAATTTTATGACGACAAACTCGACCTCGACTTAACGACTTAACGAGGTTAACCATCACGAATTGGTTGATCCATACGATGAGTCGTTGTGTCTTAACTAACTAAGGACATGTTTTCCACGTCTTAGATTATGGTTTACCATTGACTTTGTCTGTTCTTTTAAGTACCGAACGTGACCTATTCCCGAATATGACTGTTATACTGAGTGTTAATTCACATTGCTATAAGACGTGTTTGGGTATTTGTTTATCAAGCGTTCATGTATTTAGTTACGAAGTTTTATTTGTAAATCTGATCGGATATTGTTTTGTGTCTTATCGTTTGTAGTTGTGATTCTATCTTTTCTTTTCTATTCGTATGTAAAAGTAAAGATAATTAATCACCCAGTTCATTTGTATGATTTTAGTTTAAAGCAACTATGTGCACAGGATTTATTTGTTTTACACAGTTTGATTTTGGAGAAAGGCCGACAAAGTTAGTTTACTAACACAATTCTATATCAATATTCTTGTAATTGTTATAAAATACATCAAATAACATAATTAGAAACCTAATCTTGATTTATATCCAATTTTTAGAAACTTACCTGTGACGTTACTTTTTGTGGCGTTGATCCATTCGTGTTACAGACACACACTTCGTAATTCTTTTAAGCTGTGTTTGTGTACTGTTCTAAATTATTTTAGTTATTCGTTGTTATTCTGTAGTTAACATGTCGAAATGTACTATTATATTATTTATTTATGTACTTCTCTGTCTTTGGTTTTTTTGCATTTATTTGTACTCTGTTCCCGTCATGTAATGTTGTCATTTTAGCGGTATATTCAACATTGCCATAAAGCGCAGAAGTTTGGCTAGCCACAAAACCAGGTTCAACCCACCATTTTTTCTTAAAATGTCCTGTACCAAGTCAGGAATATGGCAGTTGTTATTTAATAGTTCGTTTCTGTGAATGTTGCATAGTTGTTTGTTTTTTGTTGCACTTCTGTATTCTGTTATTTCGGGGTTTTTTTCCTCTTATAGTTGGTGAGTTTCCCTCGGTTTTAGTCTGTAACCCGGATTTGTTTTCTCTCAATCGATTTATGACTTTTGAACAGCGGTATACTGCTGTTTCCTTTATTATTCGACTGTAAGTTCCTTTGAATAAATTTCGGCAGTAAATTTAAAAAAAAATATAGTCTCTTTATATCAAAGACGTTGATAACAAAATCAGACTAGATGAAAATTTTATTAATTTTATATAGAACCGGATTTTGAAAACTGAAACTGCTTGAACATGGAACAATCCTGCTCTTCTTTCTTTGAAAACTTTCGAGACTTTCAAAGTTTTATTTGATGTCGAAAAAACAGACTACATAAACCCAAATTCCAGTTAGCTTTTCAAATCGGCTTAATCTCAGTATACATTTGCACATAGAAAGGTCATGCAAACAACACAATTTAACATATAACTTTGCATGGTCAGATAATATAGATGTCAAGTTAAACTTTAAAGAATATCTTAAAGCTTAGGGCAGGGATTCGTCTGTCCCATTCTTTTCATAATTTGTATAAATGACTCTGCATCACCACAAATAATGAACCATAGCCTCGGCTTTTTTTAAAATATTGAGTTGCTTTATTCATCTGATTAAATCATATTTGACGAGGGATTTCACGAATCAACCAAAGAATTTAAAAAGGAAAAGTCCGGTACATTTAACACTCATAAGGAGATTTCATTCGGTACACGACCATGAAAGACGGAATAAAGTGAGCTTGAAAAAAAAATTAAAAAAATCTTCAAATTGAATAGAATAGGCTTATTAATGCCAAGGAAGTGAAACAGAACAGAAAACTTTACAAACACTTAATACACAGCAGATAACTTCACTACAACGTTCTTATATCACACGTGAGTACATAAAATTTTAATAAACTAACACCGGTCAAACTACATTACAAATTTTGGCCATGAACAGTTCAACAGTTTCATACCTATACTCTGGAAGGCGAGGTTGTGTTTCGTGTTGGGAAGAAGACAACCTTGGATAAAAATAATATTGACTAATGAGGTTACGCAAACATAATAATTATGCTGTAACTTGTTATACAAAAGCGTTTAAATTAAAAAATGGTTACCTCAATTATACAGCTGACATTTTCCGTTTAGCATCCAGAAATAAATGGTATTCCGTTTTATTGTCATTCCAATAAGGAACTTATCGCTATACTTCGTCCGAATCCCAGCGAGTGGTAAAATTAGGCAGCAGTAGTTTATCGATGTTAAATCTTATAGGTCAATTAAAAAGATACTAATCTTGATTTTGATATGATCTACTTGTAATATGGTAAGCGACATAAAATTAGAACAGTAAGAGAACAGTTATAAATACTGATTCTGTGATATTTTGTTTATTCCCTGTAATAATGAGATTTTCTTTTGTAGACTAACCCATATCCGTTATTTTGTTCCATTACTGGAAGTTGATATGGCTTCTCTTGCGGATCATCTGAGTTTGCTCTCGGTTTTAGGCGCGAATCTTGCTGATAAATCTCTATTTTTGTGCAGTGTTTTGTGGACTGCTGCTTATCTACTCATCTCTTTTCTTTTGGCTATGATATTGTCTTCAATCAATGATTTTTGATCGCTTGGTATATTTTCTCTATTTTATATAATTAGCAAACAATCATCGGAAATTTTATGATAATCCGCGAATATACTTATTAGGTTGATTTTCAATGGTAGATCAAACCACTAGAACGTATTTTTTGGTCTTTTAAACCTTTTAGGTTTGAGCGTTTCTGATGAATCCTTTGTAGACGAAACGCGCGTCTGGTGTACCAAACGTGTAGCCTGGTATCTGTGTTTAGTTTATTGATTCTTAAGAAAACAGAATCTAATATTTTGTTTTATTTATCAAACTGCATGATCATAAAATAATTTTCCAAAGATCCCAATGGGTCAAGTTCCGAGGAGGAAAACAGACTAATTATTATTCCAGAATACCATTTGTTACACTACCGAACTAAAAACTAGAATCTTTCATTATAAGTCACATCTGCTAGTGCAAAATGCTATCAAGATCAGACTAAATATACGTAACAACTGTTTTGAAACTTTTATAGATCTAACCATGAAATGAATAAATGTTATTGTGCGCTAAACATTTTTGTGAAGATACTTTCCATTCATAATTCTTTTTAAATTTTGAACCAAATCACTATTTGAGACGTACAAATGACTTAAGTTATTATACCCCTTAACATTCAAATTTCTTTTTTTTTAAAGTATAATTGAAATGACTTTTCTGTAGGTGTTTTCTTTCATCAGGTCATAGGTCATCATATCAAACGGACCGACAATCGGAGGTAAAACAAAGAAAACACAATTCTTTGGCCTTATTAATTTTTGTAAAATCTAGTATCGGAAGACACACCAGTTTCTTATATATGAGTTAATTATTAAATGAAAGAAAATACATGTACATTGCATTTACTTCAGAAATACAATTTTGTTTTTTTGTTTTGCATGTCCTTTTATTCATAGATAAATACTCAAACTTTGCCAAAATATATCGAAATTGAATATTAAAGCAATTTATGCTTTCTTCATTTGAACATTATAATAATATGTTGTGAAATACGCCATAACATGGTAAGAACTAAAAAATACACATTTGTGGGGCTGTGTTTCCTGTGAATTTCAGTTTTCAATACATTTTATAGTGGTCCTGGAGAGAATTTTAATGTCCAAATAACAAACTTCAGGAAGAATCTTCCTTTACGTCCAATATAAAAAGTTTTCAAAACCAACAATGTTAAACTTTAAAGACCATAAAAACAAAGGGTCTTAAGAAACATTCCTCCAAGTAGAGGGGGTTCTTAATTTTAGTACATTTAGTTTGTTCATGAATTTAAAAACAAATGTTATATGCAAGTATGTAAATGTTAAAATTGTTTAAAAAAAAACTTGCTTTTCTATAGACGTGTAAGTGCGCTTTTCAGTATCCTTCAAACAACACCGTATTGTAAACTTTATTATAAAAGCATACACCAGGCATATACATACTTTGTCTAACAATTATATTTCACTCTCTACCTACCCTTACCAAATGGACAACCAGTTTCTGGAACAATTGGATCAGGACGATCTGTTTTTTGGCAATCCTATTCAAAACAGTAATTATTTCAGTCTCTAATGACTAGTAGTTTTTGTACATTCGTAATTACTTTTACTTTTACATGACATCCTGCTGTTACTTAGTTTCGGAAAGTACTACAAAAAAAGCAACAACAAAAAACGAACTCCAAGGAACATTTAAAACGGGAATTCCCTTTACAAATGGCAAAATCAAAAGCTCAAACATATCAAACGAATGGACTATGCTATTAAAGAATAAAGCAGAATTCGAACGTTTTTCATTTGTTTTGGTGATTAAGCTGCTTTTCTTTTGCCGGTTTTCCATAGCCAGTAAATTGTTTATGTAGTTGTACATTATAAAAGTGTTGTATCTTGTTCAAATAAGGATTTAGATCGATTAGTTATAATGATAACTAAAGATTATCAGTTTTTTAAACTGTTCATGATTCAATCGGATTATTAGATCAGTAACAAATTATTTTAATGCATGTGGAAATGTAATGTTGTTGATATCTAATTTGGGTTAGTTCTGTCCACTTCAAAAAAGTAAAATTTCTCCGCCAAAAATTGACTTTCCCTTGGTTCATTAACGGTAATACTGCCGTGGTGAAAGCTTCTCTATCTTATGAAAATTGATGGAAAAAATCTTCTCTTCACCTTGATTGTGTTTTTTTAATTTCCAACAGTTAAGATCTTACAATGACTTTCGGGGATGTAAATATTCTGTTACTTGTGTCCTCTTTTTCCGAAAATTAGTCTTAATAAAATTACGTCCTCCAAAGCACTTTTCTGGATTTACCTGCATCAGGAACGCTCAAACATTAACACTTGAAAGCCCCGGATGTATAAATATGTAGAAAAGTTAAGAGGTGTATGAACAAAAGTGACATAGAAAGAAGAACCAAATTTATCTAAGGTCAACATTAGTTTCTTTATACTTTTTTCATTTATCATCGGGGAATTTTATAAATGTAATGTTATGAATCATGTCAGTCCAGAAGCACTGACTACTGAACTGATGATATCCTCAAATAAACGATCAGTTTCAAAATCTTATTATAACCAGTAAGTATATCAGTACTTGAGGTTATTATGTTGACAACATTATTTATATCATATAGGTCGAAACAATCATAAAAAATTGACATCTTCTTAAAATGAGCTGTTTCATTTACGATTTTAACGCAAATAGTATTATCATTAAACTTACCAAGGAAAAAAAAGCAAACCAATAGGATCATCATTTCTGTTATTTCAGCTTTAATTTAAATCTGAAAACAAAATTGAATGGTTAATTGACAAATAACACTACAATAGTTATAGTAGTCATCATAATGTTTCTGTGTGGATACTTGCTCCTTTTCTAAATGGATATATAAGAACAGTCGGATGAGGGTTATCATATTCTGCTTCACACTGAAACCCGTTGTTTGACTCAGAGGAAACACAATAGGAAATATATCTACCGTAAAATATGACTCACTGTCCTGACAACAGATATTTGAAAGGTAAAGAAATTTAGATACAAGTACAGAGATCCCATTCAGTTGCTTTGAATATGTCCCTAATCGCTTGTTCTATTTAGTAAATAACAGAAAATGTACACACCAGACATACAGAAAATACTCACGTTCTGAGAATTGTATCTGTGGAATGTTTTTTTGTGGAGAGTTACATGTATTGTAGACTTTTATAGTACATGTTACTCTCCAGGGCGTCTGGTGACTGTTAATATGTTTATTACTTGCAGTCAATTTAAAAAGTCCCAATTCATATATCTGTTGCAGCAGCTTATAGGCCTGCGATGAAGTAATCATTTTTACTGGCAGTTTTGAATGTTTGTAAAAGTTTACACCAAAGATTATCACGAAGAAAACATGAATCGAGTTGTATCTGAAAATCAGTAGTAATATGAAAGATATTTAGTTGAGTCAAATGTCTTAATGAAAATAAATATTTAGGGGAAATTGGCTCTATTTCTTTCATGAACAAAACGTATACAGAGACGACTTTATTCAAAACTAATGAAAATTTGCTCACTTTATTGAAAATCTATACTTTCTTTGCTATTCAATGTGTTCGGCTATTTTACAATCCAAAATGGCGGAAGACTCCTATACCACCTTATATAAGATTTTGTTCCCTTTGCCGCATCTAAATCCTTCTATAATGTCTTTTAGTTTCTTAATTATATCGTAATCCGCGGCAATAAAAAATATATAATCCTGTTAAGATGACTGTAATTTATGACTTTTTATAAAAATCAACGAAAAAACTATTTCCAAATAAGAACGAATACAGGAAACTTCTGTGATTTCAGGTTTAACTATTGTTTTTAAACGGAGTTGATAAATATTTTGAAAAAATATTCTAAATATAATATATATACCAATATTATCTACCATGAAAGTCCGGCATTTTTGACAATATCAATGCCTCTTTAATTATGAAGGATCTGGATTTTAGTATTTAGTTTTGCTAAATAAGTTAAAAACAATGAAAAACATAAAATGTTCCGGAAGTATTCTTCTTAGTTCTGCTCTTACTTCTATATTTGATGCTGGTTTTTTATGCTTATCAAAATCTACAAAACATTAATGTAACCTTTTCAAATGAAGTTTTATTTATAATAGATAATGATCAAATTTTTATTTCTTCGCCTCCTCTTAATTTTTAGCTGTGTATTGTGATGAATAGTAAACACAACATAGAAAACAAAAGACTGAGCAACACGAACCTCATCAAAAACGAGGGTGATCTCAGGTGCTTCGGAAGGGTAAGCAGATCCTGCTCCACATGTGGCACCCGTCAGACATAAGAATATCATTACATTTAACGATAGTTCATAGAGATTGATATTAAGATACATTTTTTATTAGATGGTTTTTTATAAGAAATGGAACAACATCATTAGCACGCCTTTCCTATTATAATTTGGTATAATATTTATTCATACTTAGAACAAGACAGTTCGTCACCAGCTCGGAAACATTTGGCTCCAAGTTTAATAGACAGTTTGGCACCGTAGGAGACATATTTAATAGACATGATTAATAGACAGTTTGGGAACGCAGGAGACAGGAGACATTTCGGGACCAAGACAAATCAGTACCTCGTTTTCCTACCTTATTCTGTTGCTTTATAATAAATACCATACCTTAACTTTTTTTAACAAAAATATTTTTTAAATAAAAATGAAGAAATTATTTACCATAAAATTCCCAAATCATATTTGATAATATATAGAAGAAAAAACAATACTTGCTATACGGTGACCTATAGTTATTAATTTCTGTGTCATTTGGTCTCTTGCAGAGAGTTGTCTCATTGGCTATCATACCTCATCTTCTTTTTTTATTGATTGAATTTGAATAAACTTTTTTCAACTTAAAAAACCAGGATACAAATCCAATGAGTGGAAATTGACAGGCCTATCAGACGGTGCCTCATGTGTAGAGTCTGATGAGACTTTGGCATTGACGAAAACTAGAACCTAAGTCCTGTGACATGACTAGATTCAGTTGTTCTCGACTCATATTTTTAAAAGGTATTTCAAAAGATATAAATCAAATTCTGTTCTATTGTTTTAATTCACTTTGTTCCTTGAATCAACTTAAAATGCAAAAAACGTTATTATTAAGATTTTTGATGGACAAGTTACAATTTCATTCGGACAAGTAAGTTTTGGTATGTACTTGTCCTACTGGACAAGTTGGAAAAAAAGTTATTGTAGAGGCCTGAAATCCCCCTTTTTTAATGAATAAAAACTCACATTTTGAAAATGTTTATTATAAAATTCCTAAAAATCTAAAAGGGAGCTCACGTCAGTAGATATAATCAATTCACCAGAGTTTCATGCAAATTGGTGAGTTAGTGAACAACATGCTTTAAACAGACAGATCAGGGCAGACAGACGGACAAAGGCGTACCATAATATTTCTCATGAACAGGCGTATGAAAACTGCAGGGTACCATTCCAGGCCAACACCCTCTGAAGGAAACACTATAAGGGAGCTTCCTTTCCATTTTTATGGGGGAAAAGGGGGGGGGGGGGGGCTAGGATGAAAAATTTTGTCCTGCAATTTTTTTTTAGTTCGAGATGTAATCTGTCCTGCCTTTTTATTTTTCACTCTTTTTTGTCCTGCCTTTTTTTCTATTAGTTTATCCACTTGTTTTTACATAAATTGTCATCCTGCCTTTTTTTTTAATAGTCTCATCCTGCCTTTTTTTCAAATTTCATCCTAGACCCCCCCCCCTAAAAATCAAATGGTAGCTCCCTAAGTTAGCAGACAAATTATTTTATTTTTACATTGACAAACCTGTATAACCTTGAAGCAGTATTAAGTTCATGTATTATCCCACATATTATAACATGTACATTGAACTAAAACAAATTGTGGTCATTGTCAAAATTATAATTTACAGTTTACTTTTCCAATGCCTTTAATTTAAGATTAGGGCATTTTTGGAATAGAGTTTTGTAGTCGGAGATTACTCTAACCTCCAACGACTGTTTTGCGACACCAGCTAGGGCAGTGGGACTTCAGCTGGTCCCATATCAGATAGATGATAATTGCCCGTCCAAAGTGGATGTGCTGCTTCGTTGCTTCTGGAGTCGACTGGATCCATATAAATCAAGCCTCAATTTATTCATTTTTCTCTTCATTTAAGTAAGTTTGATCAACCTGCCACCCGTTATCTTCTCATATTTGGACAGTTTTCACATTGACCCATCCAGTGGCGGATCCAGAAATTTTCATAAGAGGGGACCCACTGACTGCCTAAGAGGGGGCCTGCTCCAGTCATGCTTCAGTGATTCCCTATATAATCCACCAAATTTATCCCACAAAAGGGGGGCCTGGGCCCCCTGGCCCCCCCTGGCCCCCCCTAAATCCGCCTCTGCCATCAATACTGACATTTTAGAGGGTATGAATGCCCTTTACCGTCAGGCGTCTAACGGTCATTTTCGGCTACCGTTAGCGTCAAATATGTTAACATTTTACCGTGATTTGTCAACATATCCTTATCATGATTCATCAGAGGTCTCAAATAATAATCGTTACCGTTATTTTTGGCAAAAAATTAACGTGATTCGTCAAAATCTGTCAGTTTTTTTATCGTCTTGAAGAAAGTCTTAATTTTATCGTCATGCACCAAAAATTACCGTTAACGTCATTTGGCAAGATTTTTTACCTTTAATCGTCATGAAGGTGTACCCCCATTACCACCCTCATTTTAACTTTCACTTTATAAGAATGTCACATGACCAACATTATGGGAACTGATTTATGCAATTGACCCTTATTCAATAGGAAAACAATCCATATAAATCAAGCCTCAATTAGTTCATTTTTCTCTTCATTTAAGTAAGTTTAATCGACCTGCCACCCGCTATTTTCTCACACTTGGACAGTTTTCACATTGACACATCAATACTGGTATTTTTACTTTAACTTAAAAAGATTGTGGCATCAGGGGTGAAACTTAACTTTGTAAGGCCAGTAGCCAGCTGGGTTACTAGACTTTAAAATCAGTTAGCCCAGACAAAAAGTTAGTAGCCCAATTTATTTCACTATGAGTATCACTGGTGAAGCCCGCATGCGGGCTGAACTTGCTAGGGGGGTTTGGGGGCATGCCCCCCCCCCCCCCCCCCCCAAGAAAATTTTGAAATTTTAGACTCAAAACCCTGCATTCTGAGCATACCTGGAGGTTATTTAGATGCTTGGGAAAATGTAAATTTTGTCTTATTTTTGTTGTTGACGTCAATCAAATTTAATAAAAAAAAAAATCTTTTACAAAATGGGAATCTTCATACCCTGTGTACCAGTTTTTTTTTTAATATCTTTTTAAGACAACTAAAGAATTCTCTGTCCTTAAATACATGTAGATGATCGATGAAATATTTAATTTTATTTCTTTAATAATCTAATTTATTAAATATCTTGATCGATTTATTTTGTGTAATTACGTACATTTGTAAACAAATGACCCCCATTTTTTCTCAAAAGACTTGTACACGTATTTCAAAAGCATTGTCATAAAATTGATATCTCCTCTGATTTTCTCTTTTTTGTAAACTGTTCGGTAAGTAGGAAACTAAAATCATTTTGAACTAATGTTATTTATTTGTGGTCGACAATATTCTTTTTGACCTTCATTCTCTGGACACCACGTGGGCTTTGAAAAGGGAACTACAAAAGGTACTGTTTTCCAGATTCTTATATATAATATAACATTATATATTATACGTTCTTTTATTTGACTGATATTATTTCATAACATGCTATTGTCATCTTCTCTGAATTTCTTCGCTTTCTTGAAGCCAAAACCGAACAGGGTATTTGATCGCTTCATATTGTAAATGACCATCGGAACGTCTCTCTTGTTATTCTTGCAAACATACAATACTTTCCGGACTTTAAATAGACGACCAATCAGTGACCTGAATTAACGTGAACTATATTTAGTCAAAGGTAAACTCTGATTTTACATCCTTGTTTATCGCAACCGCGACTTTGCGACAATACGACTCTCTACACTTGCCTGTATACATTTTAAAAAGATTTTTTTTCTTTTTGAATTTATATTTTTTGTCAGTGAAGTAGCCGGCACTTGGAGCAACGGTAAACAGCGGATTTCCGTCTGTCGGGTACTTTGTTTTCAATTCGCCACCTGGGCTACCACAACTGAATAAAAAGATCGCCCAGGTCAATTTCTGGTCGCCATGGGCGACCGTTAAGTTTTTTCCCTGGACATGACCAACAGAAAAAGTAACTTTCAATGCATTATGAGAGCTGATTTATGAAAATGACCCTTATTCAATAGGAAAACATAATCTAACACCTCGTTCATTTAGGATGCAAATAAGCTGAATGGCTGAGTGTGTTCAATTTGAAAATAAAAGAGTTAAAATGCAGGAATCGCAAAAACAGATGTTGGACATCAGAGTAATCTCGGCCTATGAGTATGAGTTTTAGGCAATTAGTAGGGGGGAGGGTTCAAGGGAAGCAAATGCTCTTTAAATTATGCATGTTTCAAAAATTGGGGAAAAATTACACAGAGCGTTGAGTCATTTTTTTCAGACTTAATTTAAATAATGACTAATGTAGACTTACCTTCTAATTCTATAAAAAAAAATCACAACTACTGAACAGGAACAATCATGGTACTTTTTAGTCTATGAAACTACACTATGACATCTGATCTTCAAAACCTACAAACAGACACAGAAATATCATCAAATAGTGAAATATAAGATTGATTGCACCTTGTATGGATAGTTCCGACACGTGTTACATGGGGAGCCCGTTTGTTTACAAATAATAATGTCACGTGATCACGCACTGACCGTCACAAATTTTTATCCTCCGCCAGTATTCGTATTACACAATATTACTGAACTTGCACAATTCACAAATGCATAACCTATTTATCTTGCGGACATGCAATGGGAATGTGCACGGTTATCAAAAACTACAAAAATATTGCATGTACAGTTAATGAAGAAGTTATTTCATCAAATAGATATTTAGATAAGATTTTCACTCATGACACAAATCGACTGGGTGTCATCGCCATCGGGGATAATTGATAAATGGGATTAAATTGACCGCCAAGAAGGTGCAGAGAACCACCTCTGGAGAACCTTAACATTAATAAGTAATACTCACCAAAATTTCTCTATAATTAACGCTATTTTCTGTTGGAAAATTTCAGAAAGATGCTGATAAACTTATTTGGTGACACAGATTATATTCTTGTTTTGGCGCGAAATATATTCTTACTCTTAATGCTTGACGTAACAAAATTTGTATATAATTATATTTTACTAAAGCTCAGCGTAAATATGCAGAAGCATGACAATACATTAATGATAAAATGTGTAAATATTTCTGTAAAAGAATATAATTTTACTTTCCCAGTATACTTCACTTAGAATTACATTTGAGCGCAAGAAAGTCTCCTTGTGAATAGGCCCGGGGTCGAAGTTCAACATATCAACGGAAATTTTTGCGTGTGCTTGCGTTGCTTTACATCGAGGCTACAGCTTTTCAACCAATCGGGGAATGTTTACCTAGGGCATACATCTATTTTTACTGCAGGTTTTGACATGTTTAAATCGGGATTATAGAAAAATGGAATGTTGTTGGTAAATACAAAACAGAAAATGATGAACACTTTTAGCAAAAGATAAATTGGATGGGGGGTCTGTGAATTCACATTATTTGTACAACTCTCCTTACTCTTGGGAAGCGTGTGCTTTACATCGAGGCTTGCGTTGCTTTACATCGAGGCTTACATTGACGCCATAGTAGTTCAACCAATCGGGGAATGTTTATTTGGGGCATACATCTATTTTTACTGCAGGTTTTGGCATATTTTAATCGAAATTAGAGAAAAATGGAATGATGTAAGGAGATATAAAACAGAAAATGATAAATATTTTTAGCAAAAGATGAATTGGATCGGGGTTCTGTGTATTCACATTATTTGTACAACTCTCCTTACTGATGGCAAAAAATGGAATTTCCGTGACCTAAATGGTTCGCGAAAATTAATATTTTTATATATATATAGTAATTAGTCGGCAGTTTTTCCGAAAATCATAACATTTATTAATACTATTTTGTAGTAAAAAAAAACCAACATTTTATAAAGTTCATGCGTCCGAGGCGCATTTCTGGATTTACCATCACTAGGAAAGCTTAAGCCCAAATACTGGAAAGAAAGGGATGTGTAAATACGTATAAATGTTAGGAGCTATATGACCAAATAAAGGACGCGAAAAGCATATATAGCTACATTCATCTAGATCAATTTTTCCTGATGGAGCTGGAACCTTAGTGTCTGAATAATTTCCTAATTTATCAACCGGTAATTTCAAAATAGTGTGTAAAAATC
This sequence comes from Mytilus californianus, assembly GCF_021869535.1. Taxonomy (NCBI): domain Eukaryota; kingdom Metazoa; phylum Mollusca; class Bivalvia; order Mytilida; family Mytilidae; genus Mytilus; species Mytilus californianus. Next base: position 18,862,635 of record NW_026262679.1, on the reverse strand, counting down.
ATGTCAGTACCGATGGAACGAATACTGAGTTGGTGACTTACAGTTCACCAGGTGTCGTATCGACCCAGTGCGAGTAAATGAATAAATATTTTTTTTATAAATTTGGTTCGTCCGAATCGTTGTTTGAGATTTACCTCCATCAGGAACGTTCACACCAAATCAATTGAAATTCAATGATGAATAAACACGTGGGAGCTTTACGAGCTATGATTTCCTGTCACTCAAAAAAAAAACACATTTCAGTGAGTCGTTTCATCTTGTATTCCAAGTGAACTTGATATTAAAGATACTACCGAAACCAGAAAGTCTGCTTTATATCTTTATCTTTATTTAGATATTGACACAGATGGACGATTTCAAACTGGAACCTACGACAAACGTGATGATTTCAACTTTCAAATGTCGACTTCCCATTTCTCAGTAGTAACACAACCTATGCTCCATTGTTTGGTGGTTACATACATTAATGTATACGTTACGCTCGTGCATGTTCATACTATACAAACTTCATTAATTTAGAAGGATATACTCCAAACGCAAAAACTGATCCCGCAGATTTATGTAGAAGAACAACTTAAAATTTCTATCAAAACTTGTGATTTTTCAACCTTGTATACGACCATTCCTCATGTAAAGTTGAAAAACCGTCTAAAAGAAATAATCCACAATGCTTTTCAACATAAAAATGGTAGCATACGCTATAGATTTATTACTTTGGGATACCATAAGGCATATTTTGTTATTAGTGAACAAAAGGGTAAAACATGCTACACAGAGGAAAAAGTGATCAGTATGCTGGAGTTTCTTATTGACAACATATTTGTTGAATTTGGAGGTAGACTTTTTCAACAAACTGTTGGTATTCCTATGGGAACGAACTATGCGCCTCTCCTAGCCGACCTCTTCTTATTTTCATATGAATCGGAGTTCCTTCAGACACTTGTCCAAAACAAGAAGATTAAAGAAGCCAGGTTATTTAATTTCACTTTCAGATATATTGATGGTGTTCTTTCCATTAACAATCCGAACTTTTCTGATTGGGTTCCATTAATGTATCCCCCAGAACTAGAAATTAAAGAAACTACAGACATGGTTTCCTCCGCTAATTTTTAGACTTATAACTCGAATTAGACATACACATTCATCTCAGTACCAGAATCTATGACAAACGAGACGATTTTAATTTTGAAATTATCAATTTCCCCCACTTTAGTAGCAATATACCAACTTCACCTGCATATGGGATATACATTTCCATACTTATTCTGTATTGAAGAGCTTGCAGCACCTACTCAGACTTTGTAAAACGTCACCAGTGTCTGAGCAGAAAGTTAATGAACCAGGGGTATGTAAAAGAACGGTTCGTCCTTTTTCTAAAAAAGGTTCATCGGAAGGTACCAAGACCTTGTTGATAAATATTCCGTATCAACTTCACAAATAATACACGATGGTCTTGGAGTATAGATTCTGCGTACTGACGTTGTTTATCATCTTAATAACTGATAGTATTCTTTTACTTTTCTTTATTAATATTACTTTTACTGTTAATTCTGTTTTTTGTGATATCTATTTGACGTGACTCTGTACTTATGTATTCCGTCATACTTGAACGACAAATTATTTTATTTTATTAATATTACTTTTACTGTTAAGTCTGTTTTTTGTGATATCCATTTGACGTGACTCTGTACTTATGTATCCCGTCATACTTTGAACGACAAAATTATTATTATTTTTTTTTTTCTATGATAATTGATTTATTGGTCTAAAGCTGTTACAATAACCTTATTGCTACAGCTTTCACAAACAAGGTACCCTGATATATTAATATCTTTAAGAACAGGGTGTCTTAAAGATAAGTTTTACTTTATAATTGTTAGCTAATTACAAATACAAATATATTATAATATAAACTTATATAATTGCAAATCATTTAAATTTGCATTTACGTATATTTTATTCCGGATTTGACCTTTACTTTTCCATCCTTTTACAATCTACCTGACACATATTTTACTCGTTTACAAAATTATTTTATATCTACCTGTGTGACGTCTACGCCAGTACTTAAAACCTTCCATCCTTTATGGGTGGATTTTAATTTGATTTTTGGTGTTTTAACGCCACTTTTAATCACCGCTTTTGGGCTATTTCGTGGCGGCCAGTTTTTATTGGTGGAGGAAGCCGGAGCGCCCGGAGAAAACCACCGACCTTCGATAGGAAAACTGACAATCCTAGTCAATTAAGATTGGAGTCGAGTGCACCCACACGAGCGGGGTTCGAACTCACAACCTCAGTGTTGACTGGCTAGTGATTACAGTAGTAACTACTTAGACCACTCGGCCACCGAGGCCCCTTGGGTGGATTTTACATAGATAAATAAAATCGTATAATAAAAAAGCAAAATGAGGATGTTAAACTTGATGTATGCCTTTTTGTGCTTCTTTGTTACATTTGTTTGTTTTTTATAGTGATTAAGATGATAACACGATGTTGACTGCTGTACCCCTATTTTTGACATTTTTACCTATTGTGTCTGTTTGTTTTGTTCACGTATCGTTGTCAATATAATAGAATTTGATGCGACTGTCATACAAGTGAGAGGTTTAGCTAGCTATAAAACCAGGTTCAATCCACCTTTTTCTACATAAGAAAATGCCTGTAGAATCTACCAAGTCAGGAATATGACAGTTGTTATCCACTCGTTTGATGTGTTTTAGCTTTTGATTTTGCCATTTGATTAGGGACTTTCCTTTTAGAATTTTCCTCGGAGTTCAGTATTTTGGTGATTTTACTTTTTAAATCGAACTGAAATACGTTTCAAGGTCACCATCACGAAATGGTTGACCTATACGATATATGTGTGTCTCAACTTACAAACGACATGTTTAATTACCGATTGCGTTCTCTTCCCAATTGTGACATGTTGACTGTCGATTCGCATGGCGGATGATGCATACATAGAAGGAAACGATTAACCCGTCGACGCACCCAAAATCGCTCCTTTTTCAGTTCATGAGATTCGTCATCAAATATCCCAAAGAGAAATGCTTAATACAAACATTTAGCAAAATAACGCTGGTGTACACGAGTTCAACATAATTAAAAACTAAGAAGTTCTTTTACATCCTCGGATTTTGTCTCAGACCCTGTCGACACACTCTTTCTCGGTCTTTTAAGAGTGCATGCAATCTTACAGTTTGTATCTTCTTAATTGATTAATGAGATTTGAACATCGATAAACTACTGTTGTCTGAATTTACTACAAGATGGAAGTCGCGCAAAGCCTCGCGATAAGTCAATATTTTGTGTCATACAATAAATAAAGGCAACAGTAGTATACCGCTGTTCGAAACTCATAAATCGATAGAGATAAAAACAAATCCGGGTTACAAACTAAAACTGAGGGAAACGCATCAAATATAAGAGGAGAACAACGACACAACAAAAACACAACATTAAAATGTAACACACACAGAAACGAACTATAATATAACAATGGCCATTTTCCTGACTTGGTACAGGTCATTTTAAGAAAAAAATGGTGGGTTGAACCTGGTTTTGTGGCATGCCAAACCTCCCGCTTAAAATCGAATACCACATATCTCTGGCTGCTAAACGGAAAATGACAGTTGCATAGTTAAGGTAACCATTGTGTTATCTAAACGCTTCTGCATAATCAGTTACTGCATAATTATAATGTTTACATAACCCCATTACTCAATAATATTTTTATTCTAGGTTTTCTTCTTCCTAACAAGAAACACAACCTCGTCTTCAAGAGTAAAAACTTGAAATTGTTAAGCAGGTACATGCTAAAAATTTGAAATGCAGTTTGATTGGCGCTAGTTTGTAAAAAGTGTATGGACTCACGTGTGATGTTAGAACGTGCTGTTGAGGTCATCTGTAAATACTATTGGATTTTCAAAGCCTATTATGTAATGCCCGTAAATTTTCCTTTCCTTTTTCAGTTCATTTGGTTTTGGCGTAAATATGTCCTTTTTCAATTTGAAGATCTTTTAATTGTTTTTTTCAAGCTCACTTATTGCTGTCTAATCATCGTCAGACTGAATTCCCATTATGAGTGTTAATTGTACCGAACTTTTCCTCTCTGACCTCTTCGAGTTATTCATGAAATTCCTCGTCAAATTCGTTTAAATCAAATAAATACAGCAATTGAATCTATAAAAGCCTTGGCTACAGTTCATTATATTGGGTGATGCAGCGTCTTCAGACCTATATTATTCAGGTCATTTATAAAAATTTGGAAAAGAATTCGACTAATGAAGCCTTTGCCCTAATATTTAAGATTTATTTTGCATGCTTTTTCCCTAAAATATGACTGAAACTATGCTTTTTAACTTTTATTTGACATCTAAATTGTCTTACCATGCATTATATGTTAAAAATTATGTTGTTTTCATGACTTTTGTATATGTGTGTATGTATATTGATATTTAGTGGATTTGAAAAGCTCTGTTTGAATTCCTCGAAATTGTTCAAAGAGAAGAACAGGATTGATCCGTTTGAAAGCAGTTTAAGTTTCCAAAATCCAGTTCTATATAAAATTAACTAAATTTTCGTCTTCTTCGTTTTTTGAACAACGTCTTTCATTTAAAAAGACTCTTTTGTTTTGTTGTTTTCTCTATGTTGAGAGTTTGAATACTGTAAATTGAGAAATGATTGCGAGGTTTTTCTTAATACGACTAATACGACTGGGTGAGTATCGCATTAATAAGAACTCACGTTCAGGTATCCAATACATATATCTGTATGAAGCTTTTCTTGAAATCGAAATAATTAATCTCCCATTGTTGTTCAGTCTTGACAAATCGCATTAATAAATGCACGCTATGATTTCTGAATGTATAGTAGTTAACTTGCATAAGTGTTTTTAATCTCCACAATTTATACGAAATATATCAAAATACTAGTAACCGTATGTTACCGATTTCACTGCGAACGAATGACCTTTATCAAGTATGCTCGCGAGTACACTTTTGCCAGTAAAACCAAAAACAAAAGACGTTTGTGAGCATAATAAGCAAAAGAACCTAAAAAAATCATATTTGCACCAACTTAAGTTAAAAACAATTGCATAATTCAAAAATATGAAATGAAAAGTCTAAATGTATTATTAAACTTATTCCAAACTGGCTCTTGGCGGAGAGTACCATAAAGGACTAAAAGTAATTAAATAGTTCGTCTTTATTTTTAAATAATCTAAAGTAGAACATTTAAACATATTTTAAAACAAGTGCATTCTTCGTACCTTTCCATTAATGAGATAACATACTAACGTTTAAGTACTCATAAACTTTAAAACGCAGACATATTTATGTGCCTTTCTTGAAGTCTGGAATCTTGTCAGTGTGAGCCTTTAGTTATAGAACTTTGTGTTTTTCGAAGTGAAGAACTTGCTATTTATGTGAGATCTAGGTAGTATTTCTCAACTTTATTCTCAACTTATCTAAAATCGTGGCAATTCAAATGTTGACATTTGATATACACATTTGTCTCTCGTTGAACATCGTATGTTGACCGGTAGATGTCTTTCGACTTCATGTTTTATGTGGCCTTCTAACATTTTTTTCTGGCTTCATAAATGAGTCTTTTGTTGACAAAATTCGCGTCTGGCATACAGAATTACAAGTCTGGTTTCTTTGGTGAGTTTTTTTAAAAGATTTTTGAGTTATTCAATTGTTGTCTCATTGGCTTTTCTCGTCATCTTCTTAATTTGTATTCACAACTGATTGCTAGTTCCGGTAATACACTAAGCATATTCATGAAATGAAATGGATACAAGCCTTCAAATAATTGCTGAAAAATTCTAAAAAGAAATAGTTAAATTGTGCTGCTTATATAATAATAAGAAGATATTGTATGATTGCCAATGAGACCACGCTCCACCAGAGTTCAAATGAAGTAGAAGTTACACAACTTTCCCATTATATGTTCCGACACAGTATTTAAGTGTAATCTCAAGCCATAAGTCTGTAGTCCAGTGGTTGTCATTTTTTGCTCTCTGTCATACTAGTAATTGTTTTAGTTTAATGCACTTTTTAACTAAGTCATGAAAATACCTTTAGTTGTCCTTTCTGAGTTGTTTCAATTGCTGCCACTGATAGACCGTCTACATTTTATCATACTGTTTGGAGTATTGTCATCATTGGAGGCCGTAGAGTGGCATGTAGTTTTTCTTTATATGTTGAATATTTGTCTCCTTTACAATCATGCAACACCTACTTATTTTTATATTACGACCATTTTACCCTGAATTTGTTTTACTAAGAGGGTCAAAATTGGAAATCGAAAATTTGGTTAACATAATGAAACTCGGATAATCGAAATGTTATTCTACGCTTTACCATGCTGTTTGCAGTTTTCATACACTATATAGATATAGGAAGATGTGGTATGAGTGCCAATGAGACAACTCTCCATCCAAGTAACAATTTATAAAAGTAAACCATTATAGGTCAAGGTACGGCCTTCAACACGGAGCATTGGCTCACACCGAACAGCAAGCTATAAAGGGCCCCAAAAAATTACTAGTGTACAACCATTCAAACGGGAAAACCAACGGTCTAATCTATATAAAAACGAGAAACGAGAAAAACGTATGAACTACATAAACAGACGACAACTACTGTACATCAGATTCCTGACTTAGGACAGGTGCAAACATTTGCAGCGGGATTAAACGTTTTAATGGTACCAAACCTTCTCCCTTTTCTGAAACAATAGTATAACATCACAACATAGAAAGACACACTATAAAATATCAATTGGAAGTCTTAACTCAATCAAAAAACGTAAATTAACACACAATGAACGAATAAACTTGATCTGTGATACCTGAATGCAAATACATAGCCAATAAAAATTATAAGGGATAAATAATTAAGGTCAAAAGTAAATAAACAGGTTTAAACAAAGTTAAAGTATGCTACCACTGTGAAATGTTAAACAATTTTTAGAAAATCATCACTTTTGGAAAAAAAACCTGCGTCATATTATACACAGGTAAATGAAAATACTTTTGTTGTTAAGTATACTTCTTCTTCTGTGTGTATAAAATCTTCCGTTTAGGAATACCAAGAAATTTCTTTAATATCAATAAAACGAATCTAACACTTGGTACATATGGGGTGAATATCAACAATAAAACTATGCAATTAGTGCTAGATAACACTTCCTGTACAGGTGCAAGAACAGTATTTAAGGAGAAATGAAATAATTTTGATGTTCATAGTACGAAGAAGTGAAAATTTGTAGTAATTCCAAATAATCAAAGCTGGTATATACACAAGATCCATGTTAACATTAAATAACAAAAAAGCATTACAAATAGTATCAACAGGTCATATTAACAAGAAAGTACGATTTGTGAGTACTCGCAGTTACTGACAGCTAATTAAAAGCCAAAACAATTAATAATAAAAAATCATGCATCAGAGACTGAAATCAACTAAAACACATCCCAGGGATCTAGTATTTTAACGTCATGAACAGTCAAAGAAGACATGACTTGTGCAATGCCAAAAAAAATGTATCGACAGGTAGTAGGATAGTTAGGAGTGACTTTTTTTTAGATTAAAATGAACGTGTGTGTGTCTCTATACATCCCGTTTGAAAAGAAAATACAAATTTAGTTATGTTTTAATTTGCTAATGACAAAATCGATATTAGTGCCAATGTAAACTATATTCAGAGATCTAATTACGACATTGGTACGATAACCCTTACTAATAAGTTTGTTTAAAGGTTCGATGAGTTTACGAGAATCACATAGTAATTTGCGCGCTTTAAGTACAATATTACCATAAAATTTAGGATGTGAAATACCATTGTTAATAAGTTTTCTACATGTACAGCCAAATTTACTAATCAAATCTTTGTATCTATGAAAGAATTTAGTAAAAGTTTTTTAAGTAATTTATGGTAACGAAATCCCTGACTTAATAATCTACTAGTGATGCATTGATTACGTTCGTTAAAATCTATGACATCACTACACACACGGGCATACCGAACGAGTTGGCATATATAAACACCGTATGATGCAGCCAAAGGCACATCGCCGTCTAAAAAAGTAAAATTAACAATAGGGAATGAAAAATCGTCTCTTTTGTCGTAAATTTTAGTATGGAGTTTCCCTTCATAAATGAAATGTCTTACTCTAGAAAAGGACAACTGCTGCTGTTTATGTTAGATTTAGTTAGAGTAAGTTCTTTTGGGTAAATTTCGGTAGTATTTTTTAGAGAACTCTGGGTTATTTAACGAAAAAATATCATCCAGATAACGGTAGGTATTGTTGAATGTATCACCCAAATGTAACAATGACGTGTCTTTACTGAGTTTGGTCATAAACTGAGATTCATAGCAATACGGGAATAAATCTGATATTAAAAGGGCGCAGTTAGTGCCCATAGGAATACCTACTACCTGACGATACACTTTATCGTCGAGAGACCATTTTATTAAATATGAAAACTTTTTCTTTATTAGATTGTTTGGAAGTGTAGTGTAGAGAGTAGAAAAATCATAACTGTCAACAGAATTAAAAGGACCATCAAAAGCATGTATTTTATCTAAAACCTCTAAAGAATTTTTAACACTCCAAAAATAATTAATACTATTATTTTCATAAGCTTTATTACAAAAGTTAATAACCAGTTATTTGATAGTAGTAAGGGAGGTAGTAAGAAGCACTGATAGATTAGTAGTAGTATTGTTGACGTTTTGCAGGTCCTGAAGCAAATACAAAGTATATGTAACTAAAAAGAAATATACATAGGCTTAGCCCTGATCGGATTTTATTATGGTTTGGAATATTCCGCATAAATAAATATTTTGGATTGAATTCTCATTTTGGTAATATTAGTTATATTGCGATTTATAGTCTTCTTTGGGCATTTTTTACTGCATGTTTGAAAAAATTCAATCTGTCATATGAAATTGAATTTCGAAATCATAAATTCGGTAATTGTACTAAAACTCCGTACTTGATCTTATACAGTTTTGGATGGCCGGTTTTGAGCCATTTTGGTTATTTTTCTACTTTTGTTCACGAGCGTTACTACAGAAACACGTGTTGTGTACAAGAAATTAGAATCACACGTGTTTGTTTTATTAAACATTGAAGGATTTTTTGATATGACCCCGGTGTGAAATTAAGTAGGATAAATTATTCATAGCTTAATTAATTATAGTATTCAAACATTCCACATGTTGAAATTTTTATTGGTTATCATTCTGATGAATAATAACAGAAAGTAATTTACAAGAAAATATGGACATTATATTTGAGCTTTGTTATATAAGGACAGTTATTACATGGCTTAGTTAGTAATTATCAATGTATATTAATAAGGTTCTGTTCTATTATATTATAAGACTATTAAATAAGTTGAAATGGTTACCCTGCTGAAGTCTCAGCTGTAGTCAAATACCTTCACTTCCAAGAAATGTTATTTCTTTTATTCTGATATTGAAAAAAATGAATGATACGGTTGTTTGAATTTGTTCTTATCAATTTCAACGAACGATCCTTATGCAGGTCTTTTTCTCCCATTTTTTGCAGAATAGAAAGTTTTATGTTGTTGGTAGATTTTTATAGTCTTTTAGTAATTAATTTACAATTTAACTAGATTAGGGCGATTAAAAACCTGACATGTGGTATCCATTTTATATATAGCTTAAAACCATATGTTAACATTTAGATGTCTTTTGGGTTTTTTTGTGTCGTTTGGTTGCTGTCTCAGAGATTAAACACCAAATAAAAAGTTACAAACATGTTGTTATCTTTTTATAGACAACATAGTTAAACTTATTGATATTTCAACATATAGTCGGTATTCAAACTGTATTTTATTGTGCACCCCCGAACCAGTAAACCATGATCTCGTATTCAGATAAGGCAGTGTTTATGCAGATCTATTAAAAAATCAGGAAGATAAACATCCGATCATTTCAATTGATTTCACTATCTGTAATTGTTATTTAGGTGTCTACTTATATCCGTATATCTAGTTAAAGTTCTCCTTCAAATACCTTTTTTTTTTCTCTAGAAATTGACACTGTAACAAGACTCAAAATTAAGATTTATGAGGAGGAATGAAGGAAGTGATCAGTTAATAGAGTTCGTAATTACATGGCCATTATACCGTTTCTTGGCTGAAAGAGTGAGATTAGACTCTCATAGATCCACCACGTCCACTATCGATTATCCTTAACTTTAGGTGATATATGAGGGTCTGATTAGGTTTACAGAATAGAGAATAATGGGTAAAATGTGCAGAATAAATGGCAAAAAAAAATAAGGAAATAGAGAAAAATAGGGCACAAAAAATGAGGTTTGATAATAATGGGGTGTTATAATAGAAAGAATACTGAATAATGGGCAAAACATGTAAAGAATAAAGAAAAATGACCTAAAAAATAAAGAATACAGAAATGAAGGACCCCCCATCCAGACTCTCATATATCTGGGAATGCTTACCCTGTCGATGCACCTGGTCTTTTTCAGTTCGTTTAGAATTGATGTAATTCCGACTGTAGCAAGTACTATATATGTGTCAGTTTGAATCGGTTTGTTATAACTGAAATAGATTGCTATTCAACACCATACAAACTTTATACACAATGGTGATATGCAAAGAAATGATTTAATGTATGAACGTTTCCCTTGGTCTCTAATCAGTTTTAACCTGTTTTGGACGTTGAAACAAGATTTCCACAAAAAAATATTAAAAAAATAAAATTTTCCTTTCCTTTATGATTTATCTTTTCTAATTTGGTTTGCTATGCATATATTTGTAGTGCATCGTGTTTGTAGTAACATCTTTGAAAATAAGTGAAATTATTTCAAGGTATTTTTCTATCATCAATTAATCAAAATTCCAACTTAATTGTATCGAATAAAGAACTTATAGTGAATAGCGAAAAATATTATTTCTAGTAACAAGTTTCAAAATACAGATATATTTACTGGATAGTTTTTAGAAAATATGATTCCATTTGTATGAGTTTGATAAAAATGCGGCGTTTCACATAGTTTTATGGTAATGCCGTCAACAAAACAATCAATACGACGAGGAGCCCTTTGGTTCTTGTTTTTTTTTATGCTTGACAAAATTAACGTGTTGACAAGGGTTTAATACTGATGCTCTTATGCTCTTGCTATTCAATTGTTGCAGCCTGCATAATTTAAAATAAGGATGAATTCATCAATTAACATATTTTTTTCTATTTAGATTTGTTGCAACGTGGTTTTTTTCTCCACTATTTGTAAAATAGCTATTTGAAATTTGTTACTTCGATTGATGATAACAAGTCAGTAGGCATGATTTATTATCAAATGATAAGGACTTTGATCTTTATTTCATCGAAGGTTACCGTAATAATATGGAAATTGCTGTGCTCGAAAAACCTTGTGGTTTCAAAATAATTTTAACCAATTAAGTGAATGAATTAAACAAATAATAGACTTTTCCACAATTATCACACACATAGTTAGTAAAGCTTAGACCTTTTTAAGGACTCTTGGAATTCGAATGGTTAAACAGCCCACTCTGGCTGAGGTTTTCATCTAAAAAAAGGTCATTCACTTTTATAAAGTTACACTTTTGAGTCTAGTCGAGTACGGAAGTGATCACAAAATGTGATATTTCTGCATCCTGCAAATTCTAAATAAAACACAATAACATTTCCGCGTTGAAGTAACTTAAAATAATGTCAACGAACTTTTGTTGTTTACTCTCATCCGTATTTGTTTCCTGTTATAATGGAATATAAAACTGTCCTTCATGGGTCTTTCACCCCTCACGGCTCCTACGCCATGCCAATGCAGTAGATTATGCTTATAACATGAATCTTTGTTTAAAAAGCGTCTTTACGTTTGTTGTTGTTCAATGAACTTTATCTTTAACCTATTTACCACTTGAATAACACATTTTCTTAATTTTAGATATGCTGAGCATGTTACGTTTGATCATTACGAGGTTTGACACAAAAATGTTCAAAGGTGGCATTGTACTCTACTCTTACTAAAATATGTGGCCCTTAAACCACCTTCGGCTATTTGTTCAGACCTTACACAGATTTTTATGTGTAAATAATTTGATAGAACGGATTGATTTCTCTCGAATTGCATCAACAACATGTATAATTCATAAGTGACACTACACTTCCACCAGATAATATAATATGAGTGAAAGTGCTAGCATACCAACAGCTGGTACTTAGCACCAATCATATATATATCCGTCAATACTTTAGAGAAAGACACCACGGTGTCCAAAATGTAGAATCGTAGTAATGAAATTGTTTTTGTTTTCTTGTGTGTGGTTGTTGCAGCTTGGATTTTTCAGTAATGTTTTAGCTATTCAACTCGTGCTTGTAAACTTATTGTATGATGAGTGTATCACATTATACGTTACACTAATAGGCCTCTCGTATGTACCCACTGTCTAGATAATATTTACACCCCTACCTAAAAGTATGATTATGAACAAAAGAATTTACTCACATTTAACAATGTGCTTGAAAGGCCAAAAAATAAAATTTGGTGTTTATTTTCAATGTTGAGACTTTTGATCCAATAGACCTATTATATATTTGTATATAAAGGTACAAAAATGTATATATAGGGAAAAAATCAGATACAAGTGCGTGGGATATTAGAAATCAAAATCTACACTTATACTGATATGCTTTTCTTTACATATTTCATGTCTTTAAATTCAAAATTATGTTTTCGTAATTTTTCCTATATAATTAATATTTGGGACAAAGGTTAAATGTAATTATCCTTGTTGTTCATGAATGTTTCCTGTTAAGGTTACAAAAAAAAACCCCGACATTCCGTGTTCGACGAATTATTTTAAGCTAACGTTCAATGAACTTTAGTTTATAAGTTTATAAAGATTCCGAAACTGAAACTTTACTTCGGCTTGTATGTGAATTTGTTTTTATTCTTGATGCCATTTTTTTGTGGTTTGAACATAGTTGTATATCCGTGGATATTTGATTTCGTGGTTTTGCCAAAGTCTACACACAATCCAATATAAAATGTATATTTGGTTGAACATTAAAATTTGTGGTTTACCTACAGCCACGAATTCCACGAAAATTGGTATTCCACGAATAATAATGAACCCACAGTATATAGGGTTAGAAAATCACAAAATTGCCCCCCCCCCCTTCCTAAATATTTTTTGTTTAAATCAGTACTATGGAAATATTTTGCCATTTCTTTATACCGTTGTCTGTCTTGCTATAGAAAATAGTCGTTGTCTATCTTGCTGTAGAAAATGCTGTAGACTGCATGGATGAAGTGAATTTTTCAAAATCAATCTGAATACACTTTCACTATACGACCGTGACTTGAAAAGTGGATAAGTACCTAAATCGTATAAATAGAGAGAGAGAGAGAGAGAGAGAGAGAGAGAGAGAGAGAGAGAGAGAGAGAGAGAGAGAGAGAGAGAGAGAGAGGGGGTTGTAGAGAGGAAGGGAGGTCGTCCCCTTTGTGATATAGTTTGATATAACTTCCTGCTCTCTTATATCCTAAGCCCTAGGACGACAATGCTGACTTTTAATTTTCTATATAAGTCCAGATGGATATATTTCTCTGCATTTCTAGACAATTGGGATTATTTACAGAGAATATACCTCCTTAATATGTACCATTTAGATCAATTAACTACTATAAAGCTTTATTTTGAGATTTACAAATTATTCAAATACAAAATATATCCGGTATGTAACAAGAAAATAAAAATAACTTTTGAAACATTTTCATTGTTACTTCTATATAATGATAAAACTGCTCCTTGATCTCCTAGAATGTCTAGAATATCTCACTACATTCAGTTCTCTTCTAAATTTCTGACTCATGATAAGATACAGCCAAAAGTTAAAGAAACATCCAAACGAAACAATAAGATATAAGTACTGGAGGGCGTATGCTGTAAAGTGCTTTACGATCCGAAGCTCGAGGCAAATGGAAACTAACACACTTGGAAATTCTGACAGGATAAAAATCACGGTAACATAGATTATAATGAATGTCGAGCGACGGTTTCTACGTCTGACCATCTTACTGTCTGTCCACAGAGTTTTTCTCAGACAAGTCAGTTTGGTTGTGATGTATAACATTGTCATAATTTGTATCACTATAGAAATAAATAAAAGTCCTGATCTAAAATAATGCGAAAAATCGAAGAATATTCTTACCGTTAACGGGTCTATAATTAATACTTTACAACATTCACCATTAGAAGTTGGATTAAAAGTAAAGAAAAACGCGTAAGGCATTTCTAAGCCCAAACAAAATGTCAAGACAATAATAGTTACAATAACGGCACATTTCTTGTTTAAGTTGGACTTACTGAACACAGGAAATAACATAACAAGTGTTTTCTGTATTCCCAGTAATGTTGTTATCACAATAGCGGTGGAGTGAAATCCAGAACTCAAGATATTCCTCGCCCAATATGCTAAGGCGCAAAATGGATATTTCTCAAACGATGCAGATATCATGCTATATTCACTAAAAGCTGTTCCGTTGTAATATTTAAAGATCGCCCCAATATGTTCGGGCACAAACCAGAAAAAGACGGAAAGTGTGTCACTTAGAGCTAATACGGATAACAATATAGAAACCGGTGACAGTAGATGCCGCCGAAGAAATATCCGGATAATGATAATATTTTGGATTACCAACACATAAGCTAACCCTGCTCCAACATGTGGTAACCATGCCGATCTAGAAAACATGAACGGTAAAATGTTGTCTTCAAAATGACATATACTATAATTCTCTGTGAATAAAGTTTCATTTTGACTGTTTCTTAAATCTGTCACATTCATAGTGATTTTATTGTTTTTTCCAAAATAAATCTTGCTGTTATCCAAGTACCATGATAAATCTTTCTGTTATTACACCAACTCAATAATGAACTAGAAAGACATACAATGGTCATTAATGAAAACGTCAAAGTTATTCAAAGTCCTGTCAATACTTAGTATCCAATGAAGTTCTAACTGTTAATCTGTGTCAAATTATTGATATTCATACAATCACCATATATATTACTAATTGTAAAATATAATGACCGTTCATGTCTCTTAACACTGATTATATATTACAAGGAAATCCCCTATTGAGATTTAATACATAGGACATTAGAAGTCAGCTGCAGTTCACGTGTATACATGTAGTTAAATAAATGACCTTTAAGTCATAGCTTTCGTTTAGACGTAAGCTAGCTTCTATTTTAAAAGAAAAAAATGCTCATTTATTTTTTTCTTCAAATTGCTTGCAGTGACTTTTGATTTAAATTCGTTTTATAATAATAATATAAAAAAAAACAACAACAAACCTTACATATTCAACAAGTTTAACTTTTCCTAAAAGGTAATGAGTACTTTACAGTATCATGAATCAACGCCAGCTTTTGTTTTGATTTTGATTTTGCGATAGTTTTCATTTATTTTTAGCAGAATTTTTTTAATTTTTTTAACATTCTGATACTTATATTTGTTTCAGTTTCATTATTATTAGTAATATGATACAAAATACGACCAAAAAGAGGTTATAAACGGATCTCAATCACTAGGCTGACACGCGATACCGTTAGTTCTGACTGATTAATTTATGATTACTCTCTCTGATGAATAATATATGTTATGTATGTCAGGTACTCTTAAATTGTTCTCGAGCCTCACTGCATTATCACATAAGGAACACAGCAGAGTAACCCATAAATTGATGTTTTAAATTTACCATGATCCGAGGGTTACACATACAATTTCGACGTTATATACTTAGGCGTTGATTGTTTTGTTTTGTTTTGTTTTGTTGTTATTGTTTCTCTTTAAATTTCCGTTATATACCCATACTTTCTAAATTGTATAATGTGATCGTTTACCAAATTATTTTTAACAAAAAAATATCTAATAATTACGTATCACTTAGAATCGAGTAAACGCATCACTGAACATAGCAATCATCTTTGTGTATTATACATGTTATACGTAATGACTGATGCTATAATATTAACTACCTACACATTATGCATTAACATTAATTTGAGTAAAACGAATATTACGTGTTATATAAATTAAAGCAAAGAAAATACGTAATAATCAATGTAACTATCAGTGCTTATCAAACAATATCATGTGATCATATAGCAACACATTCATCGATCGGGTTTCGAATACCCATACTATCAGACCATCCGTATACAATTTCTTCTCCTCTTTCTAACGTGTTCTCAATTTTATAATTAATTAACCACACCAATAAGCAACCAACAGTGATACGAAGCATTAAATTACACGTATTATGATATTTTAATACTTGATACAGCAAACTTAACTAGCAATTTACAAGCATTAACAACCAACTGTACCAACAACGACCAACCAACTGTACCAATCGTCAACAACCAACTGTACCAAACATCAACAATCAATGGAATCAATCATCAAGAACCATGTGTACCAGCCATCATTAAACAACTGTACTAACCGTCAACAACCAACTGTACCAACCATCAACAATCAATTGTATCAATCATCAAAAACAAAGTGTACCAGCCATCATTAAACAACTGTACTAACCGTCAACAACCAACTGTACCAACCATCAACAATCAATTGTATCAATCACCAAGAACCAAGTGTACCAGCCATTATTAAACAACTGTACTAACCGTCAACAACCAACTGTACCAACCATCAACAATCAGTTGTATCAATCATCAAAAACAAAGTGTACCAGCCATCATTAAACAACTGTACTAACCGTCAACAACCAACTGTACCAACCATCAACAATCAATTGTATCAATCACCAAGAACCAAGTGTACCAGCCATTATAAAACAACTGTACTAACCGTCAACAACCAATAGTACCAACCATCAACAATCAATTGTATCAATCATCAAAAACAAAGTGTACCAGCCATCATTAAACAACTGTACTAACCGTCAACAACCAACTGTACCAACCATCAACAATCAATTGTATCAATCACCAAGAACCAAGTGTACCAGCCATTATAAAACAACTGTACTAACCGTCAACAACCAATAGTACCAACCATCAACAATCAATTGTATCAATCATCAAAAACAAAGTGTACCAGCCATCATTAAACAACTGTACTAACCGTCAACAACCAACTGTACTAACCGTCAACAACCAACTGTACCAACCATCAACAATCAATTGTATCAATCACCAAGAACCAAGTGTACCAGCCATTATTAAACAATTGTACTAACCGTCAACAACCAATTGTGCCAACCATCAACAATCAATTATCAAAAACAAAGTGTACCAGCCATCATTAAACAACTGTACTAACCGTCAACAACCAACTGTAACAACTATCAACAATCAATTGTTTCAATCATCAAGAACAAAGAGTACCAGCCATCAATAACCAACTGTACTAAACATCAACCAACCTAACAAACCATCAACAACCAGCTGTATCAACCATCAACAATCAACTGTACCGACCATCAACAACCAACACAACAACCATAATCAACCAATTTTATCAGCCATCAATACGCAACTTTATAAACCATCAACAACAACTGCTCCAGCCATCAATAACCAGCTGTACCAACCATCATCAATTAAGTGTACCAGTCATCAATAACCAACTACAATAACCATCAAAAACTAACTGTACAAACCACTAACAACCAACTGTACCAAATATCAACAACCAACTTTACAAACCATCAAAAATCAACTGTGCCAACCATGAAGAACCAACTGTACCAAACAAACTATATAAACCGTCAATAACCAACTGTACAAACCATCAACAATCAACTTTAACAGCTATTAATAATCAACTGTGTCAACCATCAACAACCAACTTCAACAACCATAAACAACCAATTTTACAAATCATCAACAAACAAATGTGTCAATCATCAACAAAAAATTGTGTCAAACATCCAACCTCGTATTAACCATCAACAATCAACTGTACCAACCATCAACAATTATCTGAACTATTCATCAACCATCAACTGTGTCAACCACCAACAATTTACTTAACCAACCATCAACAAACAACTGTTGTACCAACCAACAACCAACTGTAAGAACTATCAACAATCAACCGTACCAACCATCAACAATCAACCGTACCAACCATCAACAACCAACTTTCCGGGTGCGGGAATTTCTCGCTGCATTGAAGACCTGTTGGTGACCTTCTGCTGTTGTCTGTTCTATGGTCGGGTTGTTGTCTCTTTGACACATTCCCCATTTTCATTCTCAATTTTATTACTATCCATCAACAACCCAGTGTATCAACAATCAACAACATACTATACCAACCATAAAAAAACAAATGAACCAACCATCAAAATCATCTGTGTCAATCATCAACAGCAGACGATATCAATAACAAACAAGTTAACATACAAAATAGACTAACAGCAAATACGTACAAGGAAACAGCAAATAATCTTTATGACAATAGCCACAGAATAAATCTTTTCTTGGGTACCCAAAGGAACAAAGAAATAAGATTACAGAAATTAGCTATATAAGCTATAAACAGACAATGTATTTAGGAGTATGATCAATGATCCTTCAAAATCATAAGTGGTAACATTTAACTAACAGCTATCAGTACAATTAATAGTAGAATACACATTTGACCCTTTCATCCTTCCTTTTAAGTCGTGTATGTTACTAACACTAGTTACTACTAGCTAAGGTACTGATAGCTGTTGGTTGAATGTTGAACTTATGAATTTAAAGGATCTGTGATCATACTCTTAAATAAATTGTCTGTTTAATAGCTTGTGTGCTTATGTGGATCACATCTATCTAACTTAACTTGAAAATATACCACAGACAAAATAAAGTCAGCTTCATACCTTGATAGACATCTAGAAATTGGTAAACAGAGGGTCGGATGAGAACTTAACATTACGACAAAAGAGATGATTTCAGTTCTCTTAGTATGAACTTTCCATTCCAATGTAGCAAAATTCCTTGGTAGAGGATTGCAGTTTACCAGGAATCTATTTTAAAAATCAAGAGTTCTAAATCGTTGAAGTCATCCATTTTGGAAGTTTTTTGGATGGCATCATGATTTGGTTGGTAATTTTGAGTAAGATGTGTAACGGATGACAACAGATATGTTCCACTTTTCAAAGCTATAATCTTGTCGTCACTTCCTCCACATTGACATCACAGAAAGCTTAACTTGCAATGAACAATCCACCAGGTGCCATCAGTGGAGCAGAAATAGGGTTTGCTCAACCTTTGGGAACACTGGAATTCTTCCCAGTTTTTTATTACAAGGAGTTCATGTTGCTTTAATTTTCAGTCTTGTATTTTTTTCTTTTTTAATTTTCCGTTTTTGTCTACCAGTAAGTCTTGTCCTTGGAATTGTGTTTTCATTTCTAACTTTAACAATCAGAAAAGCTTAAGGTCTAGAGAAGTTATATGACCAATTTGGTGATATCTTAGGCTTAGATGTGAAGTAGGAATTGTGACTTCCAAGGCACCGGAGTTTCCCCCAAATGATTGACATGGTCTGAGTTGCTCTATCTTTTGTTTCTATGTAGTGTTTTGTGAACTGTTGTTGGTTTTTCCGCTGTTTCTTTTTGGCCATAGTATCTTCTCCTTCTTTAACATAAGTTACATTGTACAATGTAGTAAAATATTTGAATGTCATTATCAATACTTACATTATTTTATTTTTAATAGTTTAATACATTACTTAATAACATGTATTGCATCGGTTATTAACAGCTTTGGTCCTACATCCTCTTGATACTTAATAGTAATATATTATGGCATAATACTGCTTAGGATGTCATTGGATTAAATCCATTGCAGGTGTACTGATTGAAATTTATTCTTGAAAGACATACCAGTAGTATATATATTAGTTGAAAATGGGCTTTGATATACATTTCCCAACTTATTCGGTATTCAAGAGCTTGCAGCTCCTACTAGGCTTTGTAAAACGTCACGTGTCTGAGCAGAAAGTTGATGAACCAGGGGTATGTCAAAGAACGTCTCGTTCTTTTTCTAAAAAAGTTCATCGGAAGGTACCAAGACCTTGTTGATAAATATTCCGTATCAACTTCACAAATAATATATGATGGTCTTGAAGTATAGATTCTGCGTACTGACGCTGTTTATCGTCTTAATAACGTGTTAAAGTATTCTTTTATTTGTCTTTATTAATATTACTTTTACTGTTTAGTCTGTTTTTGGTGATATACATTTGAGGTGGCTCTGTACTCATGCATCCCGTCATTGTGTTGTTTGTATTATTTTTCATTTTTACTTGTGTACTTTGTATGTGTGACTTTTTATGTTTCTTTGATACATATGACGTGTCTCTGTACTTTAAACATCCTGCCATTGTGTTACTGTTCTATTATAATTTTTGCATACTTTGAACGAAAAATTATTTCAAATCTCTACCTGTGTGGTGTTTACATTCTGACGTCAAACACATGATTCTACGCCAGAGTTAATGTTAAAATCACGATTCGGTCCCTGCTTCTTTGTTAAATATTTGTTTGTTTTTGTTGTGATTAAGATTGTGACACGGTGTTGACTGCTGTACCCTTATTTTGACGTTTTTACCTATTGTGTCTGTTTGTTTTATTCAGGCATCGTTGTCAATATACTGGAATTTGATGCGACTGTCATACAAGTGAGAAGTTTAGCTAGCTATAAAACCAGGTTCAATCCACCATTTTCTACATAAGGAAATGCCTGTACCAAGTCAGGAATATGACAGTTGTTGTCCATTCGTTTGATGTGTTTGTGCTTTTGATTTTGCCATTTGATTAGGAACTTTCCGTTTTGAATTTTCCTCGGAGTTCAGTATTTTTGTGATTTAACTTTTTGAACTAGCTACCAGTAATTGCAAGTATTCTTATATCAGTACTTGTTGTGCTTAGTACTGATCTGATAATTTAAACCATTTTCAAATAATTTTTAGTTTTGAACTATTGCAGTACTAATACATCACTGTTATAGATTAGGGGGTGAGTTAATCACTATAAAACATGTCTTTCAGAACAAAGCCTTAAGCCTGTGGTCCAGAGTTTGTTGTTGCCATAATTGATTTTCTTTTAGCTTAAATCAATTCTGTTTTGATTTTTTTCACATTTTGTTTCCTAGTGACCTTTTAAAGCTTACTATATGATAAGTTTTTTGTTGATTGTTAAAAGCAGTACAGTGACCTGTAGTTGATTACATCCTTGTCATTTGGTCATTGGTCAATCACACCACATCTTCATATCTTTATACTTAAAAATATAAACTAAGTTAAAGAAAGGCTGAAGATAACAAAGAGATATTTAAACTCATTAGTCAAAAACGCCATGACAAAAAACAAAAAACGATCAAAAGACAAACTCGAAAACACCATGACAAAAAACAAAAAATGACCAAAAGACAAACAACAGTCTACAAAACACATCATAGAAAACTAAAGACTGAGCAACACAAGTAAACTTGCCTTTGTTTAACTATTCCAAGCAAGTTATTCTGATTCTTGTAATAATATTCAGTTCACAATATGGGTCATGTTAATGATATCAAATTTGCAGGGAAAATATATACACAAAAGACTTGAATAAAAGATTATGAATATTTATTGTTTTATAATATACATAACAAAAGAAGATAAAAAATTTAACAATTGGATTTCATGCTACCACAACCATTAATCCGGGAATTCTCAATGAGATTAATCTCTCTCTACAGAATTTTCTTGTCAACAAAATCTGACAAAATAGAAAAAAATATCTATGTATAACAGAAAAAAACACATATATGTATATAATTAACTAAAACAAAAAAAATATTTCCACAACTGAACATAAATTTTGACTTGTTACACTACCTCTGTTAGTAAGTTATACTAAAAATATTGTGTCTAAATAAATTTATCTTCAATAAATATGCAATATCACACCATCCAACCAACATGAGTTTTCAAGTCAAAACTAACATCACATGATCAACTGACATTGTTTGTTCACTGTTCACATGATTACCAATATGATTTTACAGTTGTTGTTTACCCCTAATGTAACAGATCATCTGGTTGTATAGTTCATGTCTATTACAATACATCAATGAATTTTACTGTCAAAAAGTGACCCGTTTTAAAGTAGTAGGTTTGATAAGGCCCCAATATGGCTCCTAGTACAAACATTTCAAATAAGGATTTAATGACCATTATCGTAATGAAGCTAAAACAATGACTAGATAGGATACAGATCCCTTTGATGAAAATTTACAAATCTGCATTCTTTTCATGACATCACAAACAAAACAAATTTTTATTTTCCTCAAAGTTCAATCTAATCAAGTCAATTTCCTTTGGTTTTTATGATCAGAAACATACAGCAAATGTCAACAAAAAGTATCTTTAGACATTATGCTTGTTATAACTAATTACATATCTGACTGGAGAATTTCTTTTGCCCAACCCTGCACTCTGTTTCCTAGACCGACATGTGGTTGATATCCAGATGATTTTGTCAATTGTCACAAAAGTCAAGTATATTTAGACTGCATTGTCAACTTTTATGAGAAAAGTTTGAAAAAAAATATTTCTATTTTATTTTCTTTCATGTATATTTATCGACTTGAAACACTTTTTATTTGAATACAATGGACTTAATATTCAGTCCCTTACCAAACTTATTCCTAATAAAGGTCAGATTTGAATCTATGGAAAAAGCTATTGTTGAAATATTGTTTTGATCATGACTAGTTTTTGATACTATCAAACTGTATTTGCACTGATTTTAAGATATGTACCAAAAATCGATTTAAAGTTCAAAATAGTAGGATAGCAGGTTACAATTAAAAAGTAAAATTTATTAAGCAATTGTTTATGTCAATATGATTTCTTACCTCTCTATATATAACAAGACATGTTGACCATATTTGTCAATGTTTTCTAATGAAAATGAATCAGTTATGTTGTACAGTGTGATTATACATCACCAGGACACATAAACAATCTATTTTATGGATATTTTATAACTAAGGCAGTTATTCCCTCTAAAAGCATTCTAATAGAATTTTTACAAATACTTTTATTTGAATTAAATGGTGAAAAAACCTCTGTTCAACTAACAAAATAGGTTAAACTATACAAATTAAAATGCCAGACAGTCTGAGCCAAGGTTTATCTATATGTGTATCTGTAATCAAGATGGAGTCCTGTTGATGTATTAATTATGCATATTAACTTATACTCTATAAATAAATATATAAATCTACATTATTAACTTTGGCCACTGATGATACTTATATTGCAGTTTAATAATAAGTTAATTCAATAAACAAAATAAATGTATATCTTTATTCTAATAAATATAAACCTTTACAGAATTGTATTTTAAAGAAAAAAAGGGGGGAACATTTGAATAATTAATATTTTAGGAAAGTATGCAGCTTATGTTTTTGACACAAAATATGTTTCAAAACCTCAATGGTGCTACACTGGACTATTTTTTCTGCCTCTAAAACATCAATTATTATTATGAACTATTTCCATGTAATTTTTACATTGTTCTGCCAATTACTTCAAAAGGTTTGATTTTAATCAGTTTTAATATTTGTAAATAAGCAGTCTTCACAAAAACATAAACTGCATACAGTTTTTTGGAGCAAATTCAAATTAATTCAAAGCATTCTAGGTTTCGAAAATATATAGCTTTGAAAAGTTTGTCATTGTACTTTTAATGGAGAGTTAAAAGAAATTGGTATAGTTATTACCTCAGGCATTGATATTTATCCAGCAATAGATCTATAGAAACTAAGATATTTTGATTGTAAAACAACTATATATTGCACGTTTATGACACGGTTACCCTTTCACTATATAAATAATGTATGTAATCCTTTGTTTAGTATAAATTTGATGTACTACGGGTAAATTATCAACTATATTACTCTAAAACTGTTCAGAGATCAGCTTGTAAAACAAATACAGTAAAACATCTGAACAACTTGAATATACAATCTTTTGTGTGCTTACAAACTTCATAAAATTGAATAATATTTGTAAGTTTGACAAATCATCCATTACATTACAATTATATCCCGAATACTAAACAAAGAATTCATATTTCATAATCTATGGGAATAAAATATAACAAAAAAAGCAACATAAGTATATTTATGGATTTCAGAAATTGATTAAAGCCGCAATATACATGATTCTTTAATTTTACAGAATATGATTACATTAAACAGATTAATAACTTATTTCATTAGACAATTATTCATAAAAATACTTTTAAATTGTGATTCTGTAATGATTTGTCAATAACCTTTTTTGGACCTCATAACAGTACAGAGTAAATGATGTACTAAGACAACCTAGTTTTTAGTCCCAAATTTACATCTTTAAGCAAGCAAAAAATAAACAAAATAAAAAATATGTTCTTTTCTAAATAGTGTGCTTGCAATAAGCCAATTAAAATTTCTAGTTGAATGTTAATTGCATAATAATGATAATTTGGAAATCAGATTCATCTACATGTGAACTGTTTTCATTGTAATCTCTGCACATTCTAAGTACTGTAAATTGAAACCCCGTAAGTTTATATGTAAAAAACAGCTGTAAACTCAGAAATAAATTAATAGGAATGTACATCTATAGTGGAATTTGATTTTCTATGGAATCTATATTACAGAAATCAACATCAGTATATATACAACATAACTTTACAAATAAATAATAGTAACAACCTTTTTATAGAAAGACTTAGAGACATACCCGCTCGTACAACTAAATGCTTTAATGAAGATATTTTTCAACCTATGGTTTTCAAATAAATGTAATAAGAAATCAACAAAATTTTGATTTATAATCATTTTTTTTTCTCACTATATAGAAACATTTTCATATCACAGTTTAAAAATCCCCAGTTAGTTCAAAATTATTATTTTTTTAATTTTCTTTTACATAGTCCATGACAGACAAATATAATTAACTCATTGTAGCAGTGTTGCCTTGGACAATATTTAGTTCAATGATGATTTGTAAATAAATATACCACATGAAAACTAAGTATATGTAAGGTTCTTTTTGTTTAAAATAAAAGATAGATGTTTCATCATATTTTCAAACAAAATACAGCATTGTTGGATTTCTTAACAATTCTTTTTTTTAACTTTAAAAATAAGAATGGCAATCCATATCTTTTTCAAATTTAATTTAGAAAAAAAATTTGGAAAAAAAAGTAATTTTTTCTTCTAAATCAGAATGGAAAAAAAAATAACCACTAGTGTATCAAAATATTTCACTTTGATAAGGTAAATTTATTTAAATAACTGATTTGGTTACAAAATAATTTGCAAAATATTAACATAATTAATTTACTTGTAAATGCAATAATAAACTAATCTAGTCGCAAAACTTTCTTGTTAATTCTATGATTAAATAACTTATATAAATGATTTACTAGAATAAACTAAATCATAAACAGAGAGATAACAATTTTACATTTTCTTGTAAACATAAGACTTTCCTTAGAAATATAGTTGAATTGTTAATTCTGTGCTTACTGACAACAAAAAGCAATTTTACATAATTCTTCCCGTAACTATAATGATAATTGAAGTGTAAATGGCAACTTAAAATTACTTACTTTTGAACTTTATAAATAGAAATTGAACACTTTTCATTTGTTACAGCAAAGAAAACTTACTTAACTAAACAGTTTTGAGGGGATACTTCATCTAATGAGGGACATTTTAGCTGACAAAATAATAGGATGAAAAATCAAACAAAAATTAAAGCTTGAGGAACCAATATCACATTTGACATTGCACTACAACTTGTTTAAAACCTAGAAACTTAACAGTAGAAATGTATAAAAAATTCTATACATATATATATATTACACAACTTTGAAAGTTTTGAGCATTTTACAAAATTGTGTGAAAGCATTTGCAAAGACGCATGTTAAAAATAAACTTGAATGAAAACAAGAAGTAATATTATATAAGTTCTATCTTTTTAGTTTGATGTATAAACTTTATTATATCTAAGAATGAATGAAAGTTTGATTGTAAATAATGATTTCTGAAAACTGGAAGCAGATTTTAACATGGACCATGTTCTTCACAAATGCTTAACACAACTAGAATTACACAACTGGATCCACTTTCTGGTACCCTCTCACAACATCACCTGTCTTCACTAACTCCTGTACTGATATTTTAACCTCCAGCAAGCACTTTTATAAACAACCTCAGCTGAACCAGTATACTTTCTAAGTAGTGTTCAAACTATTACCAGTCTGGGACCAGAATAGGATCTATATATAGACATGATGTATGACTTGGATCATCACTTAGATACCTCCTCTGCATGCCTTACTTCCGATTTTAATTTCACAAATTCTTTGGCAACTTCATCATTCGTTCTCTGAGATAAAATACGCAAAATAGTCCATCCTGTCTCGTCTAAATGAATTCTGGGACATAAGGAGCACCAACAAGCACAGCTTCCTTGTTCTATAATGTTTTTTAACTGCATGACTGCTACACCAATGAGTCGATCTTCTCGTGCAAAACAATAGTCTTTAACACAAATATGGAGTTCATATGCATCTGGTTCGTCTTCATTTCCAAGGATGCTGGAAAATATTTCAAATGTATTCTTAATAATAAATATGAAAGAATCTTACATATAGATATCAAAATCTGGTAAAAGAGTTAAATATCATTATCCAATAATGCATGAATTTGTCCTTATTACTCTTACATTTGATTTGATTTTAAAATGTATCAAAACGATTCGTTATGTAATAATTTAAGTGACTTATAAATCCCAATATATAGGAAACTATATACTGACAAATAATAGTGTGTAGAGTTGGCTTTGGAATATAAAGTAAGGAAATTGTTTATTATAGTGATGTGTGTAAATCATCAGAAATACATTTATATACACAATATAATCTGACAAAACAAAAGTACACCCATAGACCAATAAGTCACCTTTTACTTTCAATTCATTTAAATGTTTTCATATATCATGTTAATATCAATTTAAATTCCAGAGAAAGATAATCATAATTTAAGAATGAGAGTTGGTAAAAGTTCAGATCTGGTTCTTCTAAAGTATTTGAAAATGTAAAAAAAAATGTGAACTAAAGTAAACTGTTTGTTTTCTACAGAAGTGTTGCTGCTAAATATTTAGCTACTTTCTTTGGATGGTTTCCTGTATTTGTTCTTATCATTTGTAATGCTGTCTTTTTTTTTTGGGGAACCATTTTGAAATGAAAATTCTAAATATATAGATTCTGCCATATCACCCAGTTGTGTACTTACAATTGAAATGTTTCATTAAACTTTGGTGACCAGTTGTTGCTTTTTGATTTTGTGGAATGTTTTCTACGTTTGTCACTCAAGTGAGGACCTATAATGATGACCTCAACAAAAGGTCGAAACATTGATGATGTCTGCCATTTAAGGTCATTGGCTGCCACAACTGTAAAAGACAAAGCAATAATAATTGGTACATTTTTTCATAGATAATTGCATCTAATTAACCATACTTCTATCTTAACTGATACTGGTTTAATTTTTTCTCATCTAATTGTAACATTATGTTTCTTATTTCTAGAGTAGGTAACAACATAAAAACTTTAATAAACACTATAGACAAACCAAGATTTAGTTTTAAATTTAATTGTTACTTTATGTTTCGTGGGTCTAAACAGGTGCCACATGTAGAGCACCATCTGCTACCCTTCTGCAGCATCTGAGATCAACCCTGGTTTTTTGGTGGGGTTCATGTTGCTCAGCCATTATTTTCTATGTTCTGTTTTGTAGACTGTTGATGGTCTTTTGGTCAATTTTCGTTTTTTGCCATGGCATTGTAAGTTTTGTTTTCGACTTATGACTTTGACTATCCCTACAGTATCTTCCACATCTCCTTTTTCCAAAATCACACACACCTTTGACTGTAACTTTATGTTCCCCAGTTCCAGGGTGAGTTACCTACCTTTGACTGTAACTTTATGTTCCCCAGTTCCAGGGTGAGTTACCTACCTTTGACTGTAACTTTATGTTCCCCAGTTCCAGGTTGAGTTACCTACCTTTGACTGTAACTTTATGTTCCCCAGTTCAAGGGTGAGTTACCTACCTTTGACTGTAACTTTATGTTCCCCAGTTCCAGGGTGAGTAATGAGATCTACTTGGATTGACACTTCACCAACAGGATCCCTATTGCCGAGTTCGTCCTGTGATGTTTGTGTACTGACAAATGTTTTTATCAAAGTATCGGTAGTTTGAGTATATAATGACAGAGCATATCTGAGTGACTGTAATTCAGGTGACTTGTCCAGGAACGTCTTCTTTAGACCCTGTCCTCCAGCATGGAAGAATTGCTTGATTGTATCCAAGGCCATGTCCAACACGGCACATTGTTTAGGACTTAAATTCTTCTCTGCCTCTTTTGACATATCCTACATTATATAGAACATTCACATTGTAAAAAATAATAAAAGTCACATTAAATGAATTTCTAATTTAAAGACAACCAGACAAGCAAAAATATTTATTCACATTAAATGAAATTCAAATTTAGACAATCAGAAAAGCAAAAATATTTGTTCAAATTAAATTCAATTCAAATTTAAAGACAACCAGAAAAGCAAAAATACCTTTACACATTAAATGTAATTCAAATTTAAAGACAACCAGATAATCTTTAACTGTTTCAAAACAAATAAATCGGCTTTGATTCATCTCAATTAGTTTCTTTAAGTCACTGTAGTATTTAAACCAGCCATGTAGAATTATTTAAATCATTCAAATTTTAAAACTTCCTTTAAACTTATGTAATATATCTTTAGTGTCAACTCAAAGTTCTCATTTCCCAGCATTCTTAAAACATTGACAGATTTGTCTGAAAATTTCAGGGCAGATAGATCTTGACCTGATAATCAGTTTTACTCTTGTCAGATTTACTCTAAATGCTTTGGTTTCAGAGATATAAGCCAAAATCTACATTTTACCCCTATGTAAACCTTTTAAAAATGCTTATTATCTATTTTTTTTTACATACATTTAAAATATAAATTATCTGAACAGAGCTACAGCTTTGACTTTTTTTTGCATATTTTCCATAATATTATTTTATTTATCTAATTAAATCTACAGCTTTTCACTTGAGAAACAATTTTGCTGTAAACATCATTATTTAATCAGAACATGCACTACAGAAGCATTTCAAGCTGTCATGCATAATTTTAAAAATAACCATAGCATGCAAAAATCATTTCTTAATGTACATGTACATATGGCAGTGAAAAAAAAGTAGAAAGTTGAAAGTCCTACTAGAAACTATAAGACAATCTAGTCAAAGAAACACATGGACATTCCCTTTTAAAGTAGTTTTATAATAACTCTTGAAGAGATTTACCAAATGGGAATCAGCAATGTGATAATGCAAATGAAGTCTGGAAGGCATAAGGATTGGCAATACCTGAGTGAACATTTTATATGGACTAATGAGTAAGCACTTTTTACACACAATAATTTAAATTCAACTTCTAATCTAATCAAAAATAAATTCCAACCTACTCTTTGTAAAGTACATGATTTGCTAAAGGAAACCCTAAAAGTGATTCTGATAAAAAAATAAAAAATAAATAGTAGGTGTACAATAGCATTATGGTGAAGAGCGTGAGAAAGTTTGATTATCATCAGGGGTTTAGGAGAAGCTGATACAAATGCCTACTATAGTGTGCAGATATGACGACTTCAAGGTCATCTCTACGTCAATCAAATTAAAACCTATCTCGCATTGCTTCTATTTTCAGAAACCATTCAGTTTTAAATTAGATTGTCCCTACGTAAGCCCAAAATATTATTTCGAAGAAGAAATCAAATAGGAAAGTGCAAAAGTAAGATTCTTTGAAAGTTTCACAAAGTTCTGTAACTAACTGTTCAGCAGCGTTACAAAATTCAAAAAAGTTAACTGTATGAGTGGTCAGTTACATTTTGAAGGTAAAAGAAAAGGTATGAAAAGTTCACTTTGGCCTCTTCCATTGGAAAATCAAAAAGTATTAAAATTCTATCCAATAATAATGATCTGAGATATTCACAAGGCATTACTATGTAATATATTAGTATCTATATTCTTGAATTGGATTTAGGGTTTCAAACTTCTTACAATTTATACTGCAAAAACTTCCAAATTAGCCTCATTTTGAGATCTTGTCATTCTAATCTAGAACGGAGCCAAAATCAGGTTGTCAGATGAACCATGCCAGATGGACATGTACACCATAAACCAAATAAAGTTGGCTTATTGCAATAGTACCTGTGAAGGGGACCTAACCATGAAAACTTAAAGTTGATAAATGTTCCATGAAAAGGAGGTCAAGTTCAGATGAAGCCTGCCATATGGTGATGTACACCTTGCAATCATTCCATATACCTACTAGAATACTGTGAGCAGATCACACAAATTAATACTACCACTCCATATAACCACTTGAAAAGAATTATCATTATATATGGAACATAAAAGTCCATATTTTTGTTTGAGAAATCAGAAATAATTCTGATCAAAGAGTAAAATAGAATGTGCACAAGGGCATTATGTCATGTAGAATCTGCAAAAGTTAAGATTGAAATCCATCAACTGGTTTAGGAGGAGTTGTAGATGGGGTATGAAATTGAAAAGTCCATGTTTTTGTATGGGAAACTCCAGAAATCATTCTGATCAAAGAAAAATAGAAGCACAAGTACATATGTAATAAAGATTTTGTGAAAGTTTTGTTATAATTCATTTTTTAGTTAAGAAGAAATTGGTCTTTATTTTTAGGTAAACAGCCTAATAATTCTGGGTCTGTATGGTGATAACATAAGAGTATACAGGTTTAATGTGCATTGTCACATACTTCTCCCATGAAAAAAAAAATCATTTTTAAATAAAAAAAAAAAAATGTAAAAAATTCGCACAGGTTTAACCAACGATTAGAATTTCTGTATTATTAATATTTTGTCATAATGACTCACTATGCCTTAACAGTGACCTACTTTATAAAAATACACGTCTGATTTCAGCTGATCTAAGGCGATCATCAAAGTACACATGCAAGCAGATTCATATGATATTAAATCTTGAAGTACTAGATATGAACTATAATTCTAATCTAACTTTATGTGTCATGAAAAAAAGAAGTATTCAAACATTAAATATATGTATTGGTGACTTTTTTTTTTACCGGAGGAAACATTATGTTAAGACATATAGATATGAATCAAGAAAGCACTTGGATGGTAAAACAAAGGAATCTCTGACATTGTCCATTCTTTATATCAGTTAGACAAACTAACAATGGTTTGTTTCTATATATGTGTAAAAGTTTAGAAATCAGGTTATGGATAATTAAAATGTATAATCTGGGCATTTTTCAGGCCATTTCATTTTGCCATTATTAAAGATAATACACAATTTCAAATGATGAACTTCCCATTTAAGGATCTTATGTGTTTTTATGTTGTGCAGTGGTATGGTATTATATTGTACTATAAAAGTAATATTATTTGTGAAAAACATAAATGTTATGTTTTTTATATATATATTGAAATATTTTCTTCTACAAGTGTGAAAACTACAATTACATGGTGCACATTTTTTCGATTCTGTTTAATCTTAAAAAAATAAATAAAAAAATAACTGACTGTAATCAACTTAAAAACAAAATAAATTCATAAAACAAATGACAATTACATGAAATCAAAGGGAGACAACAATTGATACAACACAAGGTTTCACCTGGATCATAGGCACATTCATGGGCATTTGGCTGACATGGTTTAGGAAAAGGCGAGAGACATCTTCAATCTTAGCCTGTGCTGTCCCAGGCAAGGGTATAAGCTGAAAGAGCATAGCCATAATTCATACCTCAGTCCATTTCCAACATATCATGACAAATACACAAGTTATATAAAATAAAATATATTTCGACATGCTTTGGTCTTCTCCCATGATAAAAAATTTGTCATAGAGAGAGTTGTTTCATTCATTCTGTTGTAGAAAATGTATTCATGCAAGAAATTTCAATCTTATATACATTTTTAAGAACAATTCTCCATAAATCAAAAAGCAGGTGAAAGGTCAAGGTAAAAGGGATACACAAACTGTCTAAAGACTACAACCAACATTTGGTAAAATAACTGAAAAATAAAAAAATCCATAAAAATGACAATATTGTATCTCAGCCATCATAGTGATAAAAGCTAACAACGTAAACAAGAAAGGTGGCTCCTTGACTTACACCACCAAAGATAAAGCGTCTAGGTTTATCAAAACCACCTTTGGCTGTTAATGTTAAGTACTGAAATGGTACAGGTATAAATATATCATTAAACTATATTGTAAAGAAAAGAGGTGGCATTCTGGCTCCCTGGTTACCAACTGTCTAGGTTCATCAAAAGAACTTTAGTTATTAATCATAATTTTTGAAATAATACAAATACACATAAATCAAAATTTTAATTTGTCGGGAAGCTGTTCAGTACATACAGGACGGAATCTGCAAATATCACTATGCTTTTTGGACTGAAAAATTTTCATCCATATATAAAAAAATATTATGATATAGTCCTTTAGAGAAAAACCAGTCACCATTTATATGAATATAAGCAAAGATATATAAATAAATGCTGAAAACCATATCCAGTCATATGTAACATGTCTTAAATCTGTCATTCTAAAATACAGTTTAATTCATTGCTGTACTAAAGTGTGGTTAAATGTACAATAATACTTAAGTTAAATTTCCAATTAGTAAAATAAAATATTTCTATATGTCATTGTAAAGTAACTATTAAGGATGTTAGCATATATATTTCCACTATAGCACACTGTTTCATTAGTACATTAAAATAACAGATTTTTGTCCTGGTTATATATTCTATAAAGCATGGTTTTAAACAACCTTCAAAACAGAGGCTTCCTCCTTCATCAGTCTTTTATTTTAATCATAACTATGTCTTATATAAAAGATTTTTATGAGCCGTATTTTAGAAATAACTATCATTACATGTAAGAAGGCTGACTTAGTAAACCGAAGATGTTTGACAAGGGAGGAGCTCTATTTTGGAGATTTTAAACTTTACAATCGTGTCAATACCCTAAGATCTTTGTCTTTGTTGTCGTCTTTAGTCTTCAAAAATACATAACATATAATTTCACAGTACTCAAAATAAACTGCAATGTCATATATGCTACTGCAATGTAAAATTAACACTAAATTGATATACTTATCAGGCATTTTAAATACTTTATAAGAAACAGTGTGTCATTGACATTATAATAAGTACCATTGGATAAAAAGTGGACAGCACTACCATAACAATTTAAATTCAAATAGACCAATAGATAAATAGCTCTTATTTGATATGAGCTCCTAACAGCTGGAACACATGAAGTTCATCTTCTATTATTCAAATCATTACCTAGCTGTTGAAAATCAGTATCCTGATTCTTCCAGAAGACAATGCAGCAAACTGCTTGATGAGGAACAGCAATAAAAAAAAATTCAATTCTACTTGAGTCTTGCAATATTGTTTCAAGTACAATACCCCATATTTTATAGTAATTCAAATCCCATCTTCAACTATAATTCAATGTTAAATCATTAAAACATCACTGTAAACATAAAATATGTTAATTACCTGTCTTGGATCAGAGAGGGGAGGAAGCACAACTATTTTCTCCATTGTATACACTACTATTCTCCATAGCTCCTGAAAGTTGAAAATTTAAACTATCAATGAAATACAATATGTTTTAATTATGTCATATATCTTTAATATATAGAGTTCTTAATGGCGCATGATGTAGGCATATCAATTACAAGAATGTGTCCATAGTACATGAATGCCCCACTCGCACTATCATTTTCTATGTTCAGTGGACCCTGAAATTGGGGTCAAAACTCTAATTTGGCATTAAAATTAGAAAGATCATATCATAGGGAACATGTGTACTAAGTTTCAAGTTGATTGGACTTCAACTTCATCAAAAACTACCTTGACCAAAAACTTTAACCTGAAGCAGCACTGACAGTCGGACGGACAAACGAACGCACAGACCAAAAAACATAATGCCCATAAATGGGGCATAAAAATATAAATTTCTGAAATACTAATGAAAATTGGCCTATTGGGTTAAGTTGATCTCATACACAGATCTGATAAAGACTTGATATGAAGCAGCAATCTAGTTTTGAATATAATAGGATAATATATAGAAGTTGTATTTGTAACACTTCTTAACAGTAAACTTATATACAAAGGGAGTTAACAGTTGTTGTTCTAAATTGACTATCATGCATTTCTTTTTTCTGTATGCTCATTCAATCATCTCCAATAAAAAGCTTCATATATGGTTTGCAGCATATTTTAATATATTTTGCCGCACTTAATTGTTATATATTGTAATAAATGGAGAATGTGTCCATGCCCCTGCTTGCATATAACATCATAATGTAATTAACAAGGGTAACACTAAATGCCCCTTTCACTGCGGCAGGGGCATAAACATTTTATTTTCCTTCCCACAAACTAAAGCCAATAAGGAAGTAACTTTTTCACCCTTTTAAGAAAAATATGCATTGGCTGATTCCATTTTTTTTATTTAAGCAAAACTTTTATTATTTGTTTTGATATATATAATTTAATATACAGTTGAATGGATCATATAGTTTTAAGCTTTGATGAGCAATCTTTTCAAAATATTCTTTTCTTATGTACCTAAGTAAACTAATGACACTACAACTAATCTTTTTAATGTTTCCTATATAATTTTCCTCAACATTTTGCACCAATAATATCCTTAAACGTAGCTTATTAACCATCTTAGTGTTCCCATAACCCACATTTCCTTACTAAATGACACTTAGTCTATGACCTGTTGTGCGACCTAACAAAAGATAATGGTCAGGAATTTGGGCAAGTTTATTATCTTCTGTTATTTTCCCCTAGCAGTAGTTGACGTCTCTTCATAATGAAATGTATAAAGCAGTAATTTCCCCCTGTATAAATCATTGATGGCAATTAACAATTTAATTAACAAATAAACAATAAACTAGGATATTCTAAGTATGCAGTAATTTCTGCCTGTATGGTAATTAAACATTTAACATTTTACAGTATATTGTAAATAAGATTACAATAATATATATAACCTGGGGGTACCCAAATTGCACCTATTTTGACAGTTTTTTCACCAACATTTATTTTTGATCCAGACAAAAGTTTCCATTCTGTGTTTATTTTGTAGATATATCCTTATTTACTATAGAGTCCAACCAATTGAACCATATTGAATCATAGAAAAATGGGTTTGAACCGACCTCCAAACGACCCATGATTCTGTAATGAGGAGTACCCAAATTCCATCCATGCTTAAATTCACATCTGTAAAAATCGA
Source organism: Mytilus californianus (assembly GCF_021869535.1). Taxonomy (NCBI): domain Eukaryota; kingdom Metazoa; phylum Mollusca; class Bivalvia; order Mytilida; family Mytilidae; genus Mytilus; species Mytilus californianus. The sequence continues at coordinate 18,827,115 of NW_026262679.1, read as the reverse complement.
ATAACTGATGTTTTGTCTTATTTCTACAAATATTTAGAATAATTTGACAATAGCCCATGCTTACTATTCATTTTTTAAGAAATTGATGCCTGTAACATATTTTAATTGCTTATTTTTTTGTTGATGTTGCAGGGCGACGTTTCAGTAGATTTTACTTTTTGGAGCAAATACTTCATCTGTTGATATTTACTGTGATCATTTTGTGTATACCTAAATATATTTAGCTATTAAAGTTGAAAGGCGTGCATAATGTCAGATAATAAAAATAAAAAATTGTTAATTCTCTAATAAAACTTGAAATTCAGCCTAAATTGTTGATGGTTACAGTCCCCTTTAATACTATACCTTGAGTAATCTTTTCAGCACAGTCTTTTCACACACTCTGGCAAACAGTTGTAAGCTGAAGCAAACATTGTAGTGATAAGTAAAACTTTCATTCCAAATAATCCAATAGAAAATAGTTAGTATCTTGCAAAATCAAAATAAATTAGTTCTAGAAATTTATGATGCAGTTTCAAACTGAAAAAAAAATCCATGGTTAGTAGTTTTCTATGTTAGTCTTTTTTAATTATTTTCTCACGCAGAGTATAGCAAGGCTGACACAAAAGCAAGTTCATGATATCTTTACCTAGCTACTTTTAAAACACTATCCATCACAAATACATGCCATCCATTAAGGATTGTAGAACTGACTGGGATATTTTTAAATATTTAAATGACTGTATGAATTACACAGCCCTTTTCCTCTGTAAAACCTACCTGCTATCTAAAACATCCATTAAGGGTCGTAGCACCGTGTAACTTTCTTGTTGAATGTTATTTCTCTGACTGGGTTGAGCAAGGGAGACCTGTCCAGCACCCTTTACTTTGGCCAATAAAGCACCAAGTTCCTGCATGCTCTGTTGAATTTGTGATTCCAAACTTTTGGCGAAGGTTGTTGCTAAATTATCTAACACAGTATTAAGTTTCTGCTGAAGTTCATTTAAAATCTGTGCTGCTGATTCATCTAACTGTGAACAGAAAACAGAGAAAATCGTTATTTTAAATTGCTCCATAACTGGGAAACTATTTGAACTCCTGCTCAATTTCAGCATTCTAGATGCAAAAGCCTGCTAATCAAAACTGTTAATGAAGCTGTTCTTTTGAGTATGAAAGTAACTGAAGTTTCAGCAAATGGACCACAATCCAGTATTTGAGGTTAAGGTAATACCCTCTAACTTAACACCTGGACTTAAAACAATTAACCTATAAGTTAGCATAATTTTTTCAGTGCAGATTATGGGTGTTCCCCATTTTCATGACATTGCTGGGTCCACCATTAATCAAAGTGCTGGATAGCACCTGTGGAAAGTTTGCAACGGTAGATGTGTAATATTTCAAATAGGTTGTAAATGTGTAGATTGGGTGTTTAACTTTTTTTCTGACTTTAAAAAAAAATTACTTAATACAAGAAATAATTGTAACATGATGCTGTTACGAAGTCTTCCAAACAAAACTCCCATAATTAGTCATTCCCAGGAAGCGGGTGGGAGTGACCCCAGGGGATTCGCCTTTAATTTCATTTGATTTGTTTTATTGTCCCATACAAGAATATATATGGTTTCGAGGTGGGGATCTTGACCGTTTAAAAGTTCTCAAAACAGGATGGGGTGGGGGTGACACCCAGGGACTCCCCCTATATTTCATTTGATATGTTTTATTGTCCCATACAAGAATATATATGGTTTAGGGGTGGGGATCTCGACCATTTACAAGTTTTCAAAAAGAAGGGGGGTGGGGTAACCCTTGTGGACTTCCTCTATATTTCATTTGATTTGTTTTATTGTCCCATACAAGAATATATATGGTTTATGGGTGGTGATCTCAATTGTTTACAAGTTCTTAAACAGGAAGGGGGTGGGAGTGACCCCAGGGGACTCTCCTTTTATTTCATTTGATTGTTTTATTGTCCCGTATAAGAATATATATGGTTTCTGGGTGGGGATCTTTACCGTTTACAAGTTCTCAAAACAGGATGGGGTGGGGGTGACACCCAGGGACTCCCCCTATATTTCATTTGACTTGTTTTATTGTCCCATACAAGAATATATATGGTTTAGGGGTGGGGATCTCAAATGTTTACAAGTTTTCAAAAAGAAGTGGGGTGGGGTGACCCCCTGTGGACTTCCTCTATATTTCATTTGATTTGTTTTATTGTCCCATACAATAATATATATGATATGTAGAGACAACAACATCTGGGTTACCGCAAGGTGATAGTTTTATTGAGTCGACATGTTTCGCCGCTAATGCGGCGTCATCAGGACAATATTACAGAGTTTACATGTTCATAAAGTGTATATAATGCGGTTGTATTAATTATGACGTACATGAATAAAAATGAAAGTGAAAATGTAAAAATAGTGTTCATAATGTAGCAAGAATAAAAGTTAAAAATAGAAATAAAAACAAATGTTTATCTTGACTGGTATGTTCCGTAGTCACTGTGAATGAGGTTTATATTGTTTGTACTATGGTATCCTGTAGTAAAACTGTAGTTCACATTGTATGGTTTTGATGATAAATCACGGTATTTTTCCAGTCCGACGTAATCTGAGTATTTCTTTAACAGGGCGGATGTTTCTTCTAAATCCTTCTCCTTCGTTGGCGGTGCGGTGAAGGGGGTGTCTTGTTCATCATCGTCTGATGATAGGTAGAGGTCGTGTACTAAAAAGCTGGAAGGGTGGGTGGTCTTCTTCTGTTGTTTTTCTGTCATTCTTCTCGTGGCTTCATCCCCAACGATTAAGTTGAATTTGGGGGTCCTGGTGCGGGCTTCTGGTGGTGGTGTCCATTTTTTAACTTTTTCTGCCATTTCGCGTGGGGTTTTCTGTTGTACGATTAAATCGTCTGCATATTCCATTTCATGTTTTAATTTGAGATGCCGTACAGCTATGTCCTTTCTTAGAAATTTTGATTGGCACCATCGGCAGCGGTATTCCGTTATAGTGGCTCCGTGATAAATGTTGTAGTGTCTTCGCATCGATTGTAATGTCTTGAATTTTTTGCTGCATTTTGTGCACAATATTGTGATGGGGTCTGTTGGTCTATTCCTCGGCGTAATTTTGGTATTTGCCATTTGGTTAGACCCTGAGATTTAATCCCCAGGGCGTCTGCGTGTTCATGTATTGGATGAATGCTTCTTCAGTCCTGAGACGTGTATTGATGTTAGCGACGGTTGTGCAGATACCGGCGACTGTTACGTCGTCGATACTGTGGTTTGCGGTTGCGAAGTGCTTCGAGACGGGTTTATACTGGTTATTGTTGCGGATGTCTTGTTTGTGGCCATAAAATCTTTCAATAAGGGTGTTTCCTGTTTGTCCGATGTACTGTTTTTCACATCTGCGGCATTGGATAATATAAATTACATTGGATGAGTTGCAGTTGATTGATTCTCTGATCTGATATTGAATTTTATTGGAGTGGCTGGTGATGTTGCGGGTGGTTAACATCAATCGGCAAATGTGGCAATTTCTTTTACAAGGGCCACTTCCGGGGTCCCTTGTACAGCGTTTTAAGTCACTTCTTACTAGTAGTTGGCGTAAATTGGGGGTTCTCCGAGGTGTGAGGATCATTTTGGCTTGGCTAATCCTGTAAGTTTCTGGAGATCGTTCTAGGATGTCTTTCCGTTGGTTTATGATTTGTTGGATATGCGGGTTGTGCGGGTTGTGGCAAGTGGTGAAGGTTATGGTTTTCTCCGATGTTTTTTCTTTAACAATGAGTAAATTTCGTCGATCCTTCTGTCTGGCGGTTTTTATAGCTTGGTTAAGGAGGTTAATAGGGTATCCCCTTTTTCGGAAATTATTTTTCATGATTTCAGCGTGTTGTTCAAAGTCTCTCAAGGTACTGCAAATTCGTCTGATGCGGATGGCTTGGCTGTATGGAATGCTTCGTTTTTGGCTTTGCGGGTGGCAAGAGTTGTAATGTAGGTATAGGTGTGCGTCTGTGGGTTTGGTATATAGACTGGTTCTGAGGTTGCCCTGGTTATCTTTTCTAATAATGGTGTCTAGAAAATGAATTTCCGTGTCACTGATTTCAAAGGTGAATTTGATTGTCTTATGGTACGAATTCAGGCTAATTTTGAAGGCATCAAGGGCCTCGCAAGAGTGTGGCCAAATCATGAATATATCGTCAATATAACGTAACCATACTAGCGGCTTGTGCGGTTGTGATTCTAGGAATTTCTGTTCGAGGTTGTCCATAAAAATGATGGCGTATTCTGGGGCCATTTTTGTTCCCATACTGGTACCGTTGGTCTGTAGATAGAACTCGTTGTTGAATTCAAAGCAATTTTTGGTGAGTATGAAATGAATAAATCGAAGAATGATCCAGGTTGGTATTTCCTTTTCCGCTCGGGTCTCGAGCTTTTCTTTGGTGGCAAGTATTCCTTCTCTATGCGGTATGGACGTATACAAAGATTTCACATCGGCGGTCACTAATATACTATTTTGTGGGATTGGGGTTATTTTATTTATTTCATTCAGGAATTGTGTGGTATCTTTCAGATATGATTTCACGTTCTGTGCTAGCGGTTTTAAAATATTGTCTACTACTTCTGACATATTTGCGGTGGGTGCGTTTACTGCAGAGACTATGGGTCTTCCGGGATTCCCTGGTTTATGTATCTTTGGAAGTAGGTAAAAGATTGGGGTTCTCCAATTCTTTGGGATAATGTATTTGGCTAAGTTGGTGCTAATTTTATTATGTATAGAGTTAACAAAATTTGTGATTTCTTTTGTGATCTTTGGGTTCAAATCTTCATTTAATATAGTGTAAGTATCGCGGTCTTCTAATTGTCTGTGGGCCTCTTGTATATATTCGTGTAGGTTTAAAATAACTACGGCTCCTCCTTTGTCTGCGGGTTTGATAATGATGTTCGGGTTTTCTCGTAGTTCTGTAATGGCGGTTCTTTCTTCTCGGCTGATGTTGTGGTATCGTCGTTTTGGTGTGCTGAGATCGTTAACTATTTCCTCGGTTATAACATTTAAATAGGTGTCTAGTTGTTTATTTTGGCTGGCTTTTGGTACCCAACCTGATGGAGGTTTGTACGGGTCAACTGGTGTTGTTGCGGATCTTTCTTCTCCTTGAAAATGATGTTTAAGGCGTATCGTGCGGTTGAATAGTAGCGTGTCGCGAATTAGGCTGATCTTATGTTGCGGTGCTGGGATGGGACTAAATCCGAGACCTTTGGCTAGAAGGGTAAGTTGCGGTTCTGTGAGTTTGTGGTTCGATAAGTTAACGACGGCGTTGTGGGGTATATTGGCTATGTTCTGTAGTTTCTTGTATCTATTCCGTTTAATGAACTTGCGGTTTCTGTGGGGCATTTTTCTACTTTCTAACAGGGGTTTTCATATCGTTATCTACTGAGACTCTTGTTTTCTGCATAAGTTGTTGGATGTGGTCCATTTCTTCTTCTGAGGTTAGTTCAGTGAGGTTGGTTTCCGTTTCCATAATGTGTTCTTTGATTGTATTGCATCTTTCAGCCCAATATTCCGTTAAAAGGTTAACTAAATCTTGACCAAATTTAATTTGTGCTCCTTCCCATTTAATGAGAAAGCGGGGGTTGGTATCTGGGACCTGCGGTTTAATGTTGCACCGTAAAGTTTTCGGTACAGTGTCTTTTTCCTTACATCTGGTGAGGTATTGTAGGTGGTTCTGGCTGCGGATGAATTTAATGTTCAATTTCCGTAAGGTTCTAAAGTGGGCTAAGTTTTTTTCTTGGATGGTTATCGTAGTAGGAGCGGGTGCGGTTGCGGGTGCGGTTGTATTATCCTCCATATCTTCGTCGCGGGTTTTCCTTTTCTTCGAGGTATGGGCGGTTTCTTCAGTGAGGTTGGTGGTAGAATGGAACTGGTCGGTAGACATGAGGCTAACGGTTGTAACTACAACGCAGGACGGCTAAGGTGGATCGTGTGCGGATGCAGGGGTTCACAGAAAAATAAATAATTTGTGACGAGTGAACCAACACCTTCTAACGGAAAAGCTGGTAGAGTAACCAAGATGGATACCGAAGTATGCTGCGGTTGTCTTAAAACCTCATGGAAATATAATATGTAGAGACAACAACATCTGGGTTACCGCAAGGTGATAGTTTTATTGAGTCGACATGTTTCGCCGCTAATGCGGCGTCATCAGGACAATATTACAGAGTTTACATGTTCATAAAGTGTATATAATGCGGTTGTTTTAATTATGACGTACATGAATAAAAATGAAAGTGAAAATGTAAAAATAGTGTTCATAATGTAGCAAGAATAAAAGTTAAAAATAGAAATAAAAACAAATGTTTATCTTGACTGGTATGTTCCGTAGTCACTGTGAATGAGGTTTATATTGTTTGTACTATGGTATCCTGTAGTAAAACTGTAGTTCACATTGTATGGTTTTGATGATAAATCACGGTATTTTTCCAGTCCGACGTAATCTGAGTATTTCTTTAACAGGGCGGATGTTTCTTCTAAATCCTTCTACTTCGTTGGCGGTGCGGTGAAGGGGGTGTCTTGTTCATCATCGTCTGATGATAGGTAGAGGTCGTGTACTAAAAAGCTGGAAGGGTGGGTGGTCTTCTTCTGTTGTTTTTCTGTCATTCTTCTCGTGGCTTCATCCCCAACGATTAAGTTGAATTTGGGGGTCCTGGTGCGGGCTTCTGGTGGTGGTGTCCATTTTTTAACTTTTTCTGCCATTATTAGAAAAGATAACCAGGGCAACCTCAGAACCAGTCTATATACCAAACCCACAGACGCACACCTATACCTACATTACAACTCTTGCCACCCGCAAAGCCAAAAACGAAGCATTCCATACAGCCAAGCCATCCGCATCAGACGAATTTGCAGTACCTTGAGAGACTTTGAACAACACGCTGAAATCATGAAAAATAATTTCCGAAAAAGGGGATACCCTATTAACCTCCTTAACCAAGCTATAAAAACCGCCAGACAGAAGGATCGACGAAATTTACTCATTGTTAAAGAAAAAACATCGGAGAAAACCATAACCTTCACCACTTGCCACAACCCGCACAACCCGCATATCCAACAAATCATAAACCAACGGAAAGACATCCTAGAACGATCTCCAGAAACTTACAGGATTAGCCAAGCCAAAATGATCCTCACACCTCGGAGAACCCCCAATTTACGCCAACTACTAGTAAGAAGTGACTTAAAACGCTGTACAAGGGACCCCGGAAGTGGCCCTTGTAAAAGAAATTGCCACATTTGCCGATTGATGTTAACCACCCGCAACATCACCAGCCACTCCAATAAAATTCAATATCAGATCAGAGAATCAATCAACTGCAACTCATCCAATGTAATTTATATTATCCAATGCCGCAGATGTGAAAAACAGTACATCGGACAAACAGGAAACACCCTTATTGAAAGATTTTATGGCCACAAACAAGACATCCGCAACAATAACCAGTATAAACCCGTCTCGAAGCACTTCGCAACCGCAAACCACAGTATCGACGACGTAACAGTCGCCGGTATCTGCACAACCGTCGCTAACATCAATACACGTCTCAGGACTGAAGAAGCATTCATCCAATACATGAACACGCAGACGCCCTGGGGATTAAATCTCAGGGTCTAACCAAATGGCAAATACCAAAATTACGCCGAGGAATAGACCAACAGACCCCATCACAATATTGTGCACAAAATGCAGCAAAAAATTCAAGACATTACAATCGATGCGAAGACACTACAACATTTATCACGGAGCCACTATAACGGAATACCGCTGCCGATGGTGCCAATCAAAATTTCTAAGAAAGGACATAGCTGTACGGCATCTCAAATTAAAACATGAAATGGAATATGCAGACGATTTAATCGTACAACAGAAAACCCCACGCGAAATGGCAGAAAAAGTTAAAAAATGGACACCACCACCAGAAGCCCGCACCAGGACCCCCAAATTCAACTTAATCGTTGGGGATGAAGCCACGAGAAGAATGACAGAAAAACAACAGAAGAAGACCACCCACCCTTCCAGCTTTTTAGTACACGACCTCTACCTATCATCAGACGATGATGAACAAGACACCCCCTTCACCGCACCGCCAACGAAGGAGAAGGATTTAGAAGAAACATCCGCCCTGTTAAAGAAATACTCAGATTACGTCGGACTGGAAAAATACCGTGATTTATCATCAAAACCATACAATGTGAACTACAGTTTTACTACAGGATACCATAGTACAAACAATATAAACCTCATTCACAGTGACTACGGAACATACCAGTCAAGATAAACATTTGTTTTTATTTCTATTTTTAACTTTTATTCTTGCTACATTATGAACACTATTTTTACATTTTCACTTTCATTTTTATTCATGTACGTCATAATTAATACAACCGCATTATATACACTTTATGAACATGTAAACTCTGTAATATTGTCCTGATGACGCCGCATTAGCGGCGAAACATGTCGACTCAATAAAACTATCACCTTGCGGTAACCCAGATGTTGTTGTCTCTACATATTATATTTCCATGAGGTTTTAAGACAACCGCAGCATACTTCGGTATCCATCTTGGTTACTCTACCAGCTTTTCCGTTAGAAGGTGTTGGTTCACTCGTCACAAATAATATATATGGTTTAGGGGTGGGGATCTCAACCGTTTACTAGTTATCAAACAGAAGGGGTAGGGACTGATCCAGAGGGACTCCCGCTATATTTCATTTGATTTGTTTTATGATCCTGTGATCATTACTGAAAACCGTGTGTGTCTATCACTTACTGTTTTCACGTTATAGTCATTTGAAAATTTTAAAAAATAAATCCCATAGGGTTCTATAGTAAATCCCTCCCTTCTGTTGGCCCCTCAAAATACCACTCAAGAAGAAAAATGATAAGAACTGAGCAAAACAATAAGTCTCCAAACTTTGTTTGGGAGACTTAATAGCAAGTAGTATAATTACGAATTTTGTTATAGTCCGATTTTCTGATGTCGATTATGTAATAGGCCGAGTTTATTATAGTCTGAGTTTGTTGTGGGCCGAGATGAGATACCGGGATACTTTCAATACACTCGGGCTTTTACGTCTTTAATTAACATTATAAAAATAGTAGTAAGCGTTGAAAAATGTTCATTCATGAAATATTTTAAACACAGTATTTATTTTCTCTTCAACCGGAGGACGGGAGGAAACCCCTAAAACCGGGATTATAGTTCTCCCGTTGATATGGATCTCATGCATGTCTGGGGAATACCGATAAAAGCATAACATAGAAACTGCTGTCTCGTGTAGATGTGTATTGATTTTACTTTACGCGCAGCGAAGATCCGCGAAGTAGTGTTTGTGATAGCCATTTTCAAAATGAAGTTGAATTATTTGAATTATCGATGAACATTCAGTACATTTTAATTCAAACTGTAAGCTTATCAAAATAGAAGTAACTCAAAATTTCTAGAGCATCTTCCTAGAATTAGTTGTCAAACACCAGTACTACATTATCTAGGAGTAGAACACACATCCTAAAGTAAGATAGTCTGTCACTTCCGGTTTGAGGCCAATGCCTTAGGAAAGTTTTTGCTATAACAAGCTATAGCAAACTTTCCAAAAATGATAACAATGTCCAAATAATCAAAACTTTTCAAACTTAAATATATCAGTACGAGTTTGAGCAGGTAAATGATCAGTAAAGAATTCTTACCTTTTCTCCTCCCATAGATTCAAACACTTTTTCTAACTGTACCCTCAACTGTTGAATATTGTTCATTAAAGTACAAGCCTGAAATAAATTGTACATACAATATTTAATAATTGTTTACTATACATTCAATCATTTTCACTTGATTATACAGCAAATAAATATTTGTCTGAATCTAATAAAACTTTACACCTATACATTTCTATGTCATTTGGTTTCTTGTGAAGAGTTATCTCATTGACAATCATACCACATCTTCTTATTTTCATATACACCTAAACTCAAAATATCATGTACAATAATTTTGACCCTTCAGTTTCAAAATGTTTTATAAAAGGTTATATCAGGTTATACAAAATTTCTCAATCATCAAGTTCACCTTGTTCCAAAAATGTCCTTTACAACCAACATAATCATTAATCAGTTGAATAAAGTAAAAGGGCTTAAATGTAGGTCATAATATAAACCATAAGATCCATTTAAATATCTCAATGTGGTATATTATAGCTGACAGATCCATTTAAATATCTCAATGTGGTATATTATAGCTGACATATCCATTGAAATATCTCAATGTGGGATATCATAGCTGACAGATCCATTTAAATATCTCAATGTGGTATATTATAGCTGACAGATCCATTTAAATATCTCAATGTGGTATATTATAGCTGACAGATCCATTGAAATATCTCAATGTGGGATATTATAGCTGACAGATCCATTAAAATATCTCAATGTGGGATGTTATAGCTGACAGATCCATTGAAATATCTCAATGTAGGTCATTAGATAAACAGTAAGATATATTAAAGTATCTCCTTACAAGTTTGTGGGTTAAAATGCACTGGAGAAATAAACTGAGATGTTTCATTTAACTCAAGCCCATCCATAAGATTGTATGTATAATAGAACTAGTCTTGTATGTTAAACTCTACCCAAGTAACTGTAGGGAGAAATGTAGGTCAGAGTGACCTAATCCTAGTATAGTCTAAAATCCAAACTTACTTCTTTCTGTCTGTGTGTATACTTGTCAAAATCTCTACTAACGATGTCTGCATAGGCTAGGAGTACTTTATTTACAGTCTGAAAAATATATCATATCAAAATTATTATATTCCATTCAAAACAATCTGTCTAGAGATATCTCTCATTCAGTATATACCTATATGAAGTTATTTTCTTTCAAACAACAGGTCAGTCTTTTGAAGAAACAACCCAGACGATACAGAGTTTCAATGAAATGTGCTTCATGAAATAATGACCTGTGTAAGGTCATCATTTTCCCTGATCAAAATGCAAACAGCAGATAACTAAATCATTTAATACATTTGGTAATTATCATGTGTTGTTGCCAATTGGGATTTTACTTACAATTTTCCATCTTTAATAGGTTTCAGGCAGAAACAATCCTTTCCTTTGTATATTAGACTGAAATACCTTATAATATTTTATCCTGATTCTCAATTATGAAAGAAATAAAAGAAGAATGTGTCTGAGGACTTGAATGCCCATGCTCAAGCTTTGCAGCAAAAATGGGACGGATGGACGGAAAGACGGACGGTCAAGGGTAACACTAAATGCTCCCGCCACCTACAGCGGGGACATAAAATTGTATTGCCAAACAAAAGAAATAAAACAATCATTCTGCATAGTTTGTTAAAAATTGTTGGCAAAAAATCTGCTTTTCCACGGTGAAAATGAAATGGAACAAGAAAAAAACAACAAAGCATCCCTTTTTATAAAGTTAAAACAATAAATTACTTAAAATAGTGACTTGTATTTTTCATACACCATAACGATTCATTTGTTCCATGCTTTGTGCAAATAGTCATATTTAATTGTAACTGGACTGTGATTTTTAAAAAAGTTTATATCTAGATTAATTAGTCAGTTTTATTTCACATTATAAATGAGCTGCAGCAAGGCGTCAGTAAAATAGAATATAATCATGCAAATCTTTGCAGAAAATGATATTTTTAAACAGTATATAAGTCAGATAATGCTTATTTTAAGGTTTTTCTTGTTGTATAACACACCTTGAGGTGTCAGGATTGCCCAAAGAAAGACCTCCCTATGGCTGGTCTTTCATTTGATCAATTCTGTCACTCTTGGGAGTATTATACAACAAGAAAAACCTTAAAATATACATTATCAATAACTTCAGAATTATAACTTTTATAACTTATTGCTTGTTTTTTTAACTGAATAAAACAATCAAAAGTCAAACTGGATTATTCTAAAAGAATGTCTGAAAGCCAATATTGAATGCATTTTAAGGAAAAAATTAAAAGTTGCGTAAAAAGAAAAGAAATGTCCTTTAAATTCAACATTCGTTTTTGAGTTTCAATGAAATATTCCATGGTTAAAATGACAAATTTTGTTGACTGAAAACTTATGGAAATGCATGTAATACCTAATGGACAGAGACAAAGTACTGGTTGTTGGGAAGTATAGCCTAAAGGTGACTTGCCTTTAAAAACAAAGAATGACAACTGAACATTTTTTTCCATTTCCAATCTTGACTAATTACTTACATTGGCAAATCTCTGCATGTAAATTTTAACAATATCTGGATCAGGACATTCTAATTTTTTGATGACATCTGAACACTGATTCAACTGTGTGAATACATCTACAACTGACGAGGAAAATAATGCATGCTCTGCACTCTTCTGGAACTGTAATAGAAATATCCAAAAAACATTCAATAATATAGTTACAATAAATCAGTAAATATACAAACAAAAAGTGAATCTAACATAAATAACAATTTAGTGTTCAGCAGACCTCAAAAGTGGATATTTGAAAATGTAAACTTTAAATTGACGTTAGCAAGTTTTAAAATACATAACAGTTATTCCTTATCAAACGTAAATGCTAAACCTTGTCTGTTAAATTGAGAGCATACATACATCATCTTTCTTGTCTCTATCATAAGCACCATGTAAATATTCCATGGAGACATCGTCATTTTCATTTAACCACTGTAGCACAAATGGAACAAACCACCTAAAAATGAAATATTTATTTCACTTAACAGAGATAATGTCTATAGGCAAACATTTATTTCATAGTCATGGTAACATATTTTTATTCAGGGTTAGGGTTAGGGTTAGGGTTCAAATTTCGAATGTTTCAAGGCATACAATTTATGAAAGATGCATACCTGTTAACTGACCCGAATTTTGAGGGTTTGACCCGTGAATTAACCAGATCATCTGAGAATAATCCAGGATTTCATAATCAGACCTGAAGGATATTCAGGGATTTCCACAGTAAACAGAAGCAAATCAGTGACATATTTATCATACACCTGCTTTTACAGGGTGTGGTCATGGGAAAACGGTACAGGGATGTTTGATCATGGGTTTATCCTTCAAAATAGGGTCAATCAATAACATGTATCATACAACATTTTTGAATATGCAGGGTCTGTTCTGTTATAAACGCCTGCCATTGACTTTGGATTGAAGTGGACGTGGTCATAGAAATACAAAATCTGGTAGCTATACTCACTTAGGATATTCAGGGATATCTCCTTTAAACTGAGGCACATCATTAACATATTTATTATACAACTGTTTAACTTGGAAGTGGAGATTCATGTATTCTGAACTTTTACATGTTCTTTCTTTTTCATGAACTGAAATACAAAATTAAAATACAAATAACTGCAAACCTACATATTTTCAATGATAGTTTTGGGAAAGGCAATGTTATTCTTAAATTTAGTGTATACATAAATGTAGCCTCTAGTTATTCATAGCATAATTGTCAATGTAAGCCTTTCCATTCATTTTCAAATACATGTAAAAGAATGGATTTGTTAGATATGAGAAATACAAATCCTTTTACAAATTCACTATCACGAATATAGTTGATAGGTAGTATTTAAATTTAGTTTGGGCCGTTATATAGGAATAAACCTATAATTTCTGTCAGGTGCTCGATTAGGAAGTAAAACAAACCATACAGTATCTTAAATAAGGAAAAATATGTCTGGGAAAGCTGGGAAAATTGCCAATTGGTTGGAATTACAAAGTATCATACAATTTTCTATCTATAATAACTTACCTTGTAATGCATAGCATGCATCTTGTGCAAATAAAGTCCACATGTTAGAGGCACTGACTTGTCCAACATTTAGTTCTGATGGAAATCTATAATAACACAAATTATCATATAATTTAGTTATTTAAATTCTTGTAGTTTCAATAATTCATTCTTTCAGGATCCCAAACAGAATGAAAAAGTTGTGGACTATAACTGTTTACATCTTTGGAAAAAATAAGAAAGTATGCATTACTTGAATATGTCCGGAATGCATCATATCAGTAACAAGAGAATAAAATGTCACATACAAAAATAGGATTGTAGGAAAGTATACTACTGTAAAAATGTTAACTAAAAGGGATTGTTAAGTTAATGTTAGAACTAAATACATGTATGGGTAATTATAATATTCATGAGGGAAAACTAAACGAAACAAAACTTAAAATGCTACAAACAGAGCAAAATAAATATTACCAAAGAAAAGATTCAAAATAAAAGTAAATAACACAATATATAACCAAAAAGATAAATAAACAAACAATATAATACATAAAACAAACATGCAATAAAAAGAAGTAAAATCACAATTTATTAAACCAAAAACTAAAAAAAAAAATATTTGAAAACTAAAAAGAATGTTTGAGGGAAAAGAAATAAACAGGGAGAGGATTGGTGTTTTGTTGGATAATAAAAAACAATTGTTACTGATTTCTGAAGGACACATTTCTAGAATAATTTTCACCAAGGTGAGAAGTTTAGACACCTTCAATAAACTGTTGACACTGAGATATGTCTCAACTTTATATTTTTCTTTATAGTTTTATGCAAATGTTGAGAAATTAAAAGGGCAATACTTTAACATGTAAACAATGCAGAGCGTTTGAAGTCAACGAACCATGACTTAAGGTGCAGGTCAAAATAACCTCCCTGGAAACAGTAAATACCAATACAACTGTACACCAAATGCCATTCACTTGTCAAAAGTGGTTCCCTTTCAACTGACATAAACACAAATTATTACATTTAAACTAAGCAAAAGTTTGGAAATCCATTAACTATTACTGAGGGGAGGGGCCAAATAATTTCAATTTCAATGAGATGAGATGTGTCAATACTTATCCAACTGCATACCAAATATCATTTAACTACCACTATTGGTAACTTTTAAACTGACCTAATCACTAACTTCATTTTTAATGCCCGTGGAAAAACCACACCTAAATCTCACTTTTTTCAACTATCTTAGATCTACTTTTTGCCTTAGATAATTGCAACCCTTTGTTTTACTGCAATTTCAGAATTTATATAAACAAAGTGCATCATTTACTTAAAGCCAGGAAAAAAGCAAGGAATACTGTACAAGTTGTTCAACTTAGGGACTGATGAATTAAGTTAATAAACTGTTATCACAGAGATATGTCTCGTTTTTTGGTTATTTCGATAATGCAAATGTTGAAATTAAAATAGCAACACTTTTACATGTAAAGTTTTGCAAATATTCAAAGTCAATGAATCATGACTGAAAGTACATGGTTAAACAATCTCCATGGAAATGAGATGTGCCAATGCTAATACAACTGCATACCAAATACCATTGACTTATCATAAGTAGTTCCCTTTAAACAAACCTAAACACAAACTAATACATGTAAACTAAGCAAAATTTCAAATTCAATAAACCATAACTGAGGGGACGGGGTCAGATAATCTCCATTGTAATGAGATGTACCAATGCTAATACAACTGCATACCAAATATCATTGACCTACCACTAGTGGTTCCCCATAAACCGACCTAATCACAAACTAATACATGAAAACTAAGCAAAAGTTTCAAAGTCAATAGACCATGACTGAGGGGCCAAATAATCGCCATGGAAATGAGATATGCCAATGTTTATACAACTGCATACCAATTATCATTAACTTACCACTAGTGGTTCCCCATTAACTGACCTAATCACAAACTAATACATGAAAACTAAGCAAAAATTTCAAGTCAATAGACCATAACTGATGGGGCGGGGCCAAATAATCTCCATGGTAATGAGATGTGCCAATACTAATACAACTGCATACAAATATCTTTAATTTACCACTAGTGGTTCATCATAAACTAGACCTAATCACAAACTAATACATTGTTGACGCCACTGCCGCCGACAGCATACCTATGTCTCGCTTTTTGACTCCGTCAAGCGAGACAAAAACTTATTTATCATCATTGACATCAATATCATTATCCTAAGCATTTGAGCTTACAGAGGACAAAACAAGTAAATGAAACAAATTTCTCTTTTACTGTATACTGTAAATTCAGAAATTATTGCAAGGTTTTTATTATTGCAAATAATCTGACTGGGTGAGTATCAAAATAATACGAACTTGCATTTTGATATCCTATACATATAACTGTATACAGATTTTCCTGAAATCGCAATAATCAATTTCACATATTTGCCCTTTCTACAAAAATTGTAATAATAAATTCACACAATAATTTATGAACCTACAGTATAATCTTTTAACTTCATATGCTAACATATAATCTTTGAGAGCTATTACAGCACTATAACGTGGTAATTCACCGTTTCAGAATCTAAATGACTATGGGGATTTCATTTTGGTACCCGAAACGAAAATAACTTCACATCATTGGTTGAATATTTGTTGAATATCCATTGTTTAGGACGTTTTTAACAAATCACAATGTTGAGGTGTATGTTTTTGAAAATATAACTAAAATGAATTAGATTCTGAGATGGCGATTTAATCATAAGTTTGTCTTATTATTGGAAGTCATCACAGCTGTATAATCTGTACTATAAGTTTACATTATGAGTACAATATAATGTGGACAACAGCTGAATGAACATAGACTTACGGCCCTCCAGCCTTGATCAAATCGCCTTCAAGTTTTGGATCTATGATGACCTGCCTATTAATCAAACCATCATCATGATCATATGTTTTCATGTTTTTACAAATTTATCAAAATTTGATATATTTTGTTCTATTGAGACCGACATCATCATAAAACAGTAGTAAAATTAATTGACAAAGTCTCAGGAATCTTATTTTCTATTATTAGTTCTTCACAGTCCTACTAAACAAATGCCAATCCCAACCCCCTTTTGATACAGTCCTGCTAAACAAATGCCCATCCCAACCCCCTTTTGATACAGTCCTGCTAAACAAATGCCAATCCCAACCCCCTTTTGATACAGTCCTGCTAAACAAATGCCAATCCCAACCCCCTTTTGATACAGTCCTGCTAAACAAATGCCAATCCCAACCCCCTTTTGATACAGTCCTGCTAAACAAATGCCAATCCCAACCCCCTTTTGATACAGTCCTGCTAAACAAATGCCAATCCCAACCCCCTTTTGATAGGTATCAATAAAACTTTGAACCATACTAAGTTAGTCACTGAAAATGAACAAAACAATCTTTCATGAACATCATATTCATTACTGCAATAGTTGATACTAGAAAACTAGAGGAACTGTTAGCAAAGCTCACAAAATGATAACCTTGCCCTTATATAAACCAGTTGAAGTCGATGATTTCCTTAGGAATAATTAAAGAATAATTGAGATAAAAAAATAGTAAAGATTCTGAGAAACTGATAAATTGTAAAATTGTTCTTGTCCTGAATGAAATATCTGGTATTAGACATTGAAAAACTAACAATCGATAGAAAGATGTCCTTGTTCATTTAAGATCAGTCATTCTAACTGCCAGTCAGGATAAAAATAAAAATAAAACCAATTATCAACATAAATCTGCCACATCTGATTAAAAACATGAGGGGCGGAAGGAGGGGGTGTAGTCCTGAGTTCCTGAAATAAATTAAGCATTCATTCCCAGATCCCGAATATTAATCATTAATTTCCGAGTCCCGATATGGGTAAATCCCAAATTTGCGATAAAATAAAGGCCCTATCCTGAATCCCCCCCCCCAATAATGCAAAATTATATCTTTCCTGTACATATTGAAGCACAATATCAACAGCAAATATCAAGATAAGACTTTAAAGAATTCAATGTGTTTTCTTTCGACATTTATAAAGATATAGCTTTAATTAGCAGTAACATTCTTGTTTCTTGGACTAATACAGCGAATTACTGATTTAAGACATTTTCTATGGTTATAACAGTGACTTACTGATTTAAGACAGGTGTGTAACATTTTCTATCTTCCTCTATCACAGACACAATTAAAGCAATTAATTTCCTCCAGAATTCTAAACTATGAGCACTGGGACCTTCTTGGTCTATATTTACACTTTCTGAGGGATTCCCCTCTTGAAATTCTCGCTGATACAATTCATAACAATTGTCAAATAAGAACTGGTATGTTGACTTTATACATGCTATAACACAGTCTTTAACTACAGTACTGGCCCGTGGAGGACTTGGTAATTCTTGAACCTGGAAAAATTAATTTAATAAACTGTTTTTAATATTTGATATCAATCCTCTCTGAAAAAAAAAAAATATATCTTTATTATTCTACCACATGCAAAATAAATAAATGATTAAAATAAAGTGCAAATGAAATTACACAAAGTGTGGAATTCAAACTAAAATTGTATAGGTCTAAAACAGGGTTAATGCAAAAAAAAAAAAAAAATCACAATTTCACTTTGACCTTTTTTCGTCAGGTTACACTGCCATACCAATAAATTTCTTTGAAAAGCTTTCAGACTTATGTTTTACTTAATTTGAATTTACTGGATACAAATAACAACAGAAGACATATATTAAAAATAATGTGAATGATTAGAAAACATGCAAAAAACACGAGCTTGAAATAAAATCTTGGTATGTGACATCTGAATATGAGATACTTTTGTTTGTATTTACATATGGTCAGAAAAGTTGAAAAACCAATTTCAATTTTTAGGTTTGTAATTTTGTATCTAATTTTTTTACCAGTAATTTTTATAATAGAATGTATGGTAAATATTGGAAAATATTATAAGGTTAAAAGAAAAAGAGAGAATGTAAGAAAGCTAGGGCACTTTAAATGTATTATTTTTTTAGAAAGACATTATTGTGCAGAAAACTGACTTGACTGTGATTTGTTATAAGCTATTAAAGATGATGGAAGATATGTTGAAAATAGTTATTTTGATTCAAGGATATCAAATTCCATGGTAAAAAGTATATTAATAAAACATTGCTTCTTTTTTCCTGAAGTAACAGAAAAGGTGAATATTTTCAAATCTAACAAAAGTCATTCTTAACAACATCATGTACACCTCTCTGCAGGGTTAAAGTTTACATGTGTATTTGCAGCTACCTGTTGTAGGATTTACAAGTATCAACCTAAATTTGATAATCATCAAGTAAATATCTACCAAACCATTCTATTCAAAAGCTTCAGAGAACAGACTGTTTTTATTATTTTAATTCTGATAGAATGTAAACAATCGAATCTGGTGATTTTCTTTGTGCAATAACTTAGTTTAGTTTAACATTAAACGGACAGACTAAAAGAATTGACAATATTACTATCAAGAATTGAAGTCATGAAAAAATAAAATTTGAAAACAAAGCAGAAAAGCTGCAGTCAACATCTCAACTTAAAAAAAAATCTTATAAATAAAATAATATGTCTGTAAATCAATGGCAGAACAGATGAGGTGAGAACAATAGAAAAGTCACTCTTCTTTGAAAAATTTGAAAAATGCCTGTGACGATGAAAGTTATTTCTATGCATTAATCGTACATCTTAAAGACATTATTTGTTTAACTGTGTAATTAGAAATATACATGCAAATATACTATGTTTTATGTTCCTTATTTATCAATATAATTGAATTAGAAGCTTGTGAAAAAGAAATTTAGAAAATGTTAATCTTTGCTGCATATTGATAAAAAAAATTAGAAAAATCAGGAACATACAAATTCTAAAGCGCTTGCTGGTAGCAATTTTCCAAGTTTTCCATAAAGTCCTTAGCTTGTAACAATTTCCAAACAAAAATCCTATTTTTCACATCTGAGTTTTGTGAGTAAAACGGTCTGCTCTTGTCACATGAACTTGCAATACAGGAATATTGTCTTTTCTTAATTATAACAATTTGAAAGTTGTGCCTGTGCAGGTTAAAAAATTAAAGATAAATATTTTTACAAAGTGGGTTATACATTAAAAGATTCTTACTATTTTTTGTACAATTTTAAGAAAGTGTCGTCTGAATTTCTGTTCATGTATTTGAGGTCTTCTCTATCTATTCACATTCTATATTTACATCGGGATAAGGTCTGTGTGAATTTGCTTAGTAACTTAATTTCAAAAGTGTTAATCTTTATTGCATATCAATCGATTCCTTTGGAATTTTTCCCTGAACTTCTATAGCTACATACATATACAGATAATCAGCATGTTCCAGAGAGGTATACAGCCATTTAAAAAAAAATAATTGAAGTTGGTACTCCAGGAACTTATTGGCATAGCAACATTTTAACCAACATAACTCATAACTGTTGTACTCGTCGTTTGCTATTTTTGGAGGGAAATGATAACATTATATGGAAATTTTGTTTTTTATTACTACAATTTACCAGAACATTTTCTTGTGAATTTATAATTAATAGTATCCAGGCTCCTTATTTAAACGGAACAAAGGTTGAAAGATCAAGTTTTCAGTGTTTACAGGGGAGGTAATATTTTGGCACTAGATTTCCCACTGCGAATAAAACAATATAATCTTTAAAGACCAGCTGTCACAACCATAACCACAACTATATAAAACCATTCAATTCTCAGTAAAAGATACAGTAGAGAGTGTATATGCTAAGAAATAAGACTGTATATGCCAACACTGTATATGCAAACACTGTATATGCTAAGAAAATTGATGCTGTATGTTAAGTTTGTGGGGAAAGCAATACATTCTTTCTACATTGTTTAAAACATCCAACAAAGACAAACACACAAAATTCCTCAAAGTTTTGACAATTGAACCCACTAAGTTTGAATACAAAGTAAAGTGAAGATCCATGTACATATAAAGCAGACTGTATATGTTAGTAAAGTGTCTATTTAGTCCTACTAATAACTTACAGTAGTGTTAACCTGTACATAGATATAGTCTTATAATCAATATTCTCATATATAATATATATACACAGAGGCTGTGGCCAGAGATATGATAGTCTTACATGTTATACAACTTAATACAACTCAATTACATGTAATATTTACCCAGGGTAGTGTACATGGGAAGTCTTATAAATACAACTTTTGATTACATTCTCACAAATAAAGTATAATCAGAGGCTGTTGCATGCGAGATGATTTTGTCTTACAAGTAAAATATCTTTAAATCACTATTTCACATTTAATATTTACACCAAAAAAAAAATAACTGAAAATTTAGCAAGATCAGACACCCTTATATCAGAATTAGCTTTTCCTGGGTATAATTTACTTAATATTAATTTGCAATCTTAAAAATACATATAAAAGTTCTTTCAGTTCATGCAGCAAAACATTGATACATGTTTGTTTATGTCTTGGCTTACCGTATAGCGGGTTATTTTCGCAGATATAAAATTTCGCGATTAAGGGGCAACAAAGTATACGAAAAATTTTGGCGTTTTTTTTTTTGGTGGATTCTTAAATCCCCATTAAATATTTTGGTGGATACTGAAATTGTTGCAGTTAAAAGATTGTAAAACTTGACAAACAAGTGTCTATTGTTATGGTAAAACGATTTGTTTTTACCTGAATGACGTCTTATTTATTGATTATATTTTGATACAGTTAATAAATAGAATACCGATGACTTAAATATTTGTTACATGTATTCAAACGTCTTGTAAATTTTACGGTTGATTAGTTACGAAATTAACCAGACTTTTGATGTACTTACTAATTAGATTACAAAATTATCATGAGTAAATATTTTGACACTAATAAATAAGGGTAATTATCTGATAAGAGTACCTTACACTCTTATTCTAATTGACACTTATTAATAAGGGTATACACACCTAAGAGTCATTTTATAAAATACATGTATGTACAATGCCCTTTGGCATTTATGTTGTTAAAACTAACATATACTGCTATTTACTTGCCGACCTAAAAAAATATATTGTTCACAAAACGCTTTAGCTATTAGAAAGTACCCAACGTATGGATAAATTTTTCGCGGAATTTATTTTCTCGATTTTCGTTTATCCGCCAAAATAAGCAAAATAAACACCCCGCAAAAATAACCCGCTATACGGTATATGGTATGTGTTTTTGAAAAAAATGTTTTGTCTTTCCTAGTCTTCAACAAATCTCTGAAAAAGCTTGAAAAAATGTCCTAACCCTTTGTCTTATGCACCCAATCCTTCATTTAATTTACTCAAACACAAATTCCTACAGTTGAAACATGAAATGCTATTACAAGATGCAATCCAATGTCCTATCACCAATTGCAGCAGTCATATTTACATCATACATGTAATATCACATAATCTATACTGAAGTTCCAATGTAGGAATTATTCATTGTTCAACAAACCCTCAGTTGGTATTTTTATCAAACAAGCCTTTATAAATTCTGTTATTCAAATATTACATGAAAACATCAAAGACAAGCTGCATTGTTGACATCAGAATATTTCTACAAACTTTTGGTAGCATTTAAATAAAATCATATTTTCTTAAGTATTTGGATAAACTTTAAACTTTAAAAAGTTGATTGGCACTGGAAAGTACAAAATAACATTACATTACAAATTAATGTGACCTTTTATATAAAACTAAATCAAATCAAACCACGAAGTTTTATTTGAGTACAAAATATTCATAAGATAAGAATTGATATACGAATAATCAGTTAACCTTTTCCAAAATCACTCCATGTTTTTTTAGAAAATGTTAATGATTGCTCAGGTGTTATATCCTTACCTTCATTCTAAAGAAGGTTATACTAGTGAGCAAATCTACAGTAGATTTTAAATCTTGTAGTCTAGCCTGATCTGACGCTGGGAAATTGTTCTGAAAAATATTAGTATAAAATCTCAAATCTACATTTACTTTTAATTCTTTTCATCTATTCTGATCTCATGGTTAAAAACTTTAAAAATATAAATGAAAACATTTTATTACATTTAAATTCTAGTTTTCTTCAGTTCTGTATTTTATTTATCAAATCATCAATTTTAGGAAAACCAAGTGTGAACATAAATCTGCTTTGACAGCAATTAAACTAATATTTCCTGAATGTAACTCACCCTGTACATAGATAAATCTATCCTGAGAGAATTGTGCAACTGGTCCAACAACTTCACAAACTTTTCTTTCTGTAAAAATGGAAAATGAAAGAAAGATTTAAAATTAAATAAATAGTATTTGCATTTTAACTTTCCTACCATTTTATTTTCACAATAGGTGTTTTGTTTTCAATTTCTAATTTCTCTTGATACAAAATTAACTTCTATGGGGAAAAAGTTTTAATTGTGTATCTTAAAGATGACCTACTGTCAGAAAAAATGATTTAAAAACCATAAATGTTTGATATTATCTTCAGAGGTAAAAAGTGTTAAGACATTATATTTTTTGTTTTACAATGCATGTTTTCCCTACCCCAAAGTTTGAAGCAGCAAATCTGTCACTTGCTGACACAGCAGTAGAGGCTGTAGTGTGTGCATAGAAGGCGTTGATATTGGCAAGTAATGTACTCATAACAGCAGGCACGCCAGGACACATGTACTTTGTGGAAAGACAGGAAAAATGGCTGAAATATATAAAAGGATATACATTTAACAGAAGGCATGCCAATAAACATGTGCTTCCTTGAAAGACAGGAAAAATGCCTGAAATATATAAAAGGATGTACTGGTAACAGCAGGCATGCCATGCCACATGTGGCTACATATGGAAAGACAGGAAAAATGGCTGAAGAATGAAATAGAATGTACACCAGAGATATATAAGAATACATTCTTTTTAGTGCAGACAGGAAAAACGGCTGAAAAAATTCCTTATTTCAAAGTTCAATATATGGATTCTCACACATACATTATTAACAGTTTCCATACACTTTGTTTACCTTTAAAAGGCTTGTATAGTCCGCGGTTTTATTCTCCAAAATTGACCCTGACAGCAGGGGTGCGGACTATAGAGTACAATAAGCAAGAAATAAGAGAGAAAATTTCAATTTCGCGATGTGGTTTGTTTACGATCCGCCATGTTTGTTATTGACATTGTAGAGGGCGCTCTTATCATTTTTCAAACCAATAATTTTACCCAATCCATATTAATAAGTTATTTTTATTCAATATCAAATTAATACTGATAAATTTAAAAATTAAATGCTTCATTACAAAATTCTCGTTTCTTTTCAATGCATTGCTAAATATAAACTGGTATCTACTTGAATGAAATCTTACAAAACAGTAAAAAAAGACAACCGTAAACCAGCTTACGATGTGTAAACTACAAAACTTAATCGGTTATTATTCGTTCCGTTTTGGTGTTTCCTATTGACAAATATGTTTTGTATTAGATTAAGACCCTTCAAATATTAATGTGATAGATATATTAAACACTGTTTTACATAAGGAGGGAACTGTTTTACATAAGGAGGGAACTGTTTTACTTTCAAAGTCGTATTATAGTGATATCTATTATGTACGGATTTCGACTCTCACCGGGTTTTTTCATCTTTTACACATGCTTTTCTAACTTCCGGTTTAAACATACACAAGTTTCTAAATTGTTTTTTGTGTGATTTAGACTTATTTTAACCAGCGTGAAGTGTTTTAGAACCATTTACAAGCAGTTTCAGCTTCTGTTTGGTGATGGAAAATAGGTTTTTCCAAGAAAATACCGCAAACGACCACACACGATTTAAAATTACCGGAGTTTCATTAAACCTTTTCTAACAGTTACAAAAAGTTTTTTTACCTGAAATTTCGTGGGGAGAAGGGGGTGCAGACTATGTACCAGTGCGAACTATACAAGCCCGATTACGGTAAATAAGAAAAGTGCAGATATAAATCTATTTTGGTAATTAGATCTTACAATTTGTACCTTACATCATAATCTTAATACTTATAGATAGGATTAAATCTACTCACGTCATTGCTTGGTATATAGATTCTATTCCATATCTCATTGCAAATTCATCTACAATTTCTTGTGCTGGTTCATCAAAGTAAACCTTCCAAGCTTCATCCTACAATTTAATAACATTCTAATAAGACACATTATATGATGATAATGATGGGAGACTGTTTAAAGTCCTGTGGCATTTGAATAAGAACCCTGCTTTGTACTAGACTGAAGTAGTAAGAATTTTATTGTGCGAGTCCACAAGGTAACAGTCTGCAGAAAGTTATGTTTTCCTATCTGAACCCATTCAGATCTGAACTGAATACTTTTTGCTCCTACTTCTTAGTGCTGCTTGCTTAGCAGAGAAGCAGCAATTACCAATTGGTTTGGGGAAAGAAACCATAATCTCTCCCATTCAAGACAAGAACCTTACCAGGAGACCATCTAAGTGATTCTTACAAAAGAAATATGTACAGTTTATAATTCATAGTGGAAATTTAAGAAAGCTCCAGTAGGCCGATTTAACTTTTTAATTTCTTAATATTAGTGTTTTTAACAGACATTTTTTAAATTGCTACAATATAAAAGACATTTGTTAGTATTCTAAATTCTAAATAATGATATTTTATGCCTTGCAGATCAGATCCATGTAGATATATACTGACCCCCTTGGCATCTGGAAGTTTGACCACACCTCCTGACTGCTCACAAAGATAATGGAACAGATTCTGGAATAAAAAAATACATTAAATATAACTTACTGCTCACATTTGAATGTAGATACATTTTTCTTTAAACTAAATATTTCAAAGAGGAACAAAAATTTATAGGTTGTTAAAATTTTTTTTTTGTTGTTGATCATACAGATAACCTAAATAACTTTTCTACAAAGATAATTCATTTTAGTTTCTATTCTTTTTCTTGAACTCTTTTCAGTGTTTAAATTAAATTTCTGAAAGGCAATCACCTATCGAACTGATGTCAACTCTTACAAGTGCAATTTTCCTACCTACCCTGTATAAACTCTAACCTTATAAAGGTCATAGGTCAAGGTCAGACGACAAGGATTGGCTAACACTTCTCAAAATGAACAACCATAATATAAATTGTACCATCCTTA
The DNA here is from genome assembly GCF_021869535.1 of Mytilus californianus. Taxonomy (NCBI): domain Eukaryota; kingdom Metazoa; phylum Mollusca; class Bivalvia; order Mytilida; family Mytilidae; genus Mytilus; species Mytilus californianus. Next base: position 18,801,170 of record NW_026262679.1, on the reverse strand, counting down.
GTGAAAGTGGAGGTAAGGTATTGAGTTTTTATTTTCAAATTAATAATACCACAACCACAAAAGTAAAACATATGTCATGTCTTCAACAATTCACAGACGAAATAAAAAAGACTGCTGACAGTATGAAGACAAGAGATGTTTTGTTGTTGAGTTGCTGTCACATTGAAGTTGACCCACAACTTTCTTTAACTTTGTCTGGTAGAGAGCACACCTTCCTCCTTAAATATCTACAATACTGTGCACACAAATAGTTTCTACACCAAGTGTACACATGTGTCAGCTTACCTCATGAAGACATGTATACTGTACATGGTAGGGAGCAACTTTCTCCTCTCCTTTAATTTCTACACTAATGTGTAAACGTATAGCACCAGAGACAGCTGATTTGTCAGTTCTTTTTTCTGTAATGTCAAATTTGGTTACAGAAAAAAATATTACATGGCACATCATACTTGTAAACACATCTGAAGATATATTTTTTTTTCACATCAAAATGCAAACATTTCTACAATTTTCAAGAATTTAAAATTTTTGTATGTTTTTGTATATACAGATATATTCAGATAGTTTTCAATAATAATATATACAACTTACACTCTGTTAAAACATAAGATATTTAAACAGCATGAACAGTGCACCTTACTTGTATATCATTGGCTTAGAGATGTTGGTTTTCTATCCAGTTTAAACCAACAATGGATACATCACACCAATCTGATAATGTAGTTTTTCAATAAGATAATATCTTATGCACTGCATGGTATTGAAGTTTTGTTTGATTTTTAATAAAACCACAGCTCTTGTTTAAGGTTTCAAAAAGGATATGGTCTATTACCTCATGAAAAAATCCCTTAATACACTCCACAGGACAACATCAAAAGAACAAGACTTTTATTGCAGTTTTTCATCTCACAAGTTATGGTGAGGACTTTTACACAAGAGTCAAAAACCTGCACCAAGTTTGATATGGCCACTTTTATTTCTATTTCAATATATTTTTATTCTCTCAAAGAAAATTTCAATTGAAAATGATTTTAACAACTTGCTTTGCTAAATTGAATGAATGTGGGCAAAATTTGATGAATATTGTGAATTTATAAACTGCAGGTTAAAAGAATGGTTTCTTCTGAAGAAAATTCTTTCCTTTGTTCTTTTTTAAATAGTTCCTATTTAAATTCAGAAATTAAAATTCAATTCATTATACATATTACTATGATCTGAACAAGAATGTGTCCATAGTACACGGATGCCCCACTCCCACTATCATTTTCTATGTTCAGTGGACCGTGAAATTGGGGTCAAAACTCTAATTTGGCATTAAAATTAGAAAGATCATATCATAGGGAACATGTGTACTAAGTTTCAAGTTGATTGGACTTCAACTTCATCAAAAACTACCTTGACCAAAAACTTTAACCTGAAGCCGGACAGACGGACGAACAGACAAAAAAACATAATGCCCCTCTACTATCGTAGGTAGGACATAAAAATATGTTATATAGAGCATCAATAAAATAATTTTCATACATTTATATGACAACAATTTCTGAAAATAAGTTGAATTAATACATATCATGTAGTATGATTTGTTGGCCATTTAGTAAAACATCCATTTTAAAGTTTTCTAATAAAATAAATGATTAAATCAGTAATCAATCAGGAATCTATCTTTAAATAAAATCATGCTAATAAGGCAATACCAAATAAATTGTATGTTTCTCAAACCTCTTTATAAAGTTAGAATTCTAATAAAAAATTATCAAAGTTGCTAAAACTTTTTACAGTTTAAGAGTAAAAAGTACAGCTTAAATAAGAAGTCAAATATGAAAATCAGTTTAGAAATAATTAATTTTATCCAAAATATTTGTTTCATCTTATGAATGAACATAAATAGAAATCACATAACCATTTTTTTAATTTTGAGTAACAAACAATTTATTTCATTCTGCCTATGTTTGTAAGTCTATAAATAGAATAGAAACTAACGATTATTATCAAAGCTGAAACAAAAAATTGACAAAGTTGAATAGATCAGATGTATGATAAATTTTGTGACCGACAGTCATCACAATGCATTTACATGCAAATTAAAAAAAGAAAGATCTATTGAAATAATATTTATTTACTTTGTTAACTAAACGTGATACAAATTCTACGACAAAATAATGTGACATTTAATCAGTTATATATGTGACATGCATACTTCTGTCATTTGACTTCAATCATACATTTCATTTAACTTTCTTTTTATAAACAGTAATCAAAGCTGGTACGAGGACCTTCTAAATTCTTACAAGTCGGTATGCTTCTGAAAACCAAATTTTTTGTTGTACTAGTCTCAAATCTTCCATTTATTTAAAGGTATCCTGACTTTTAATATCATTTCTTATCAGGAATGCTTTTCATCCTGTCAGTAGTTCAACAGAAATTGTATTAATGTACCACTTATGAAAACCCCTTATTGTTAGTATAAAGGGAAGTATACACAAGTCATGCTTTGTTAGATAAAATATACTAGTTTCAAACAGGTGAGTTCAGGTATGAGAGCACACTTTATACAGTCAGGACAATAATTTAAAGGCACCATATCTCATATAACTTTTTTCAGAATCTCAATTTATATATTTTGTTTTTCTTAAAAGCACTAATGAATTATTCATAACATATTTATATCTTACTCCTTTGCTCTGACATTTAAAATCTACAAAACAATTGTCAAACTATACTTTTGTTCAGACTTTAAGAGAAGGGTAATAAAATGCTTCGCTGAGTGCAGCCTGATACGACCGCAGAGGTCGAACCCTGAACAGTTGGGGCAAATTTGGACACAATATTCAAGCTTGATACTGTCTGAATTTGGATTGTGATCAAATTTTTGACATAATATAGGTTTCTGACACAAAAATAAATGTGGTCAAAGATCTTACAAATCTATTGCGCAATACTGTGCAATTGAAGATTTCTTCTTGAAACTTTTCAAAAATTCGAAATTTGAAAAATTTTGAAAAAAAAAATATGAATCCTTCAAAAAAATTGTAAACAAAAAATCCCCCCCCCCCCCCCCCCCAACTTATTGAAACCCCCCTTGGAGCAATAACCCCAAAACTCAATCACAGTCTTTCCTTTGTAGTATGGAACCTTGTACATGTAGTATAATTTCAGAGAGATCCATACACTTAAACACAAGTTATCGTCTAGAAACTAGAAAAATGCTTCTTTTTGGCCCTTTTTTGGCCCCTTATTCCTACATGTTTGGGACAATTAACCCCAAACTCAATCCCAGCCTTCCCTTTGTTATATGGAACCTTGTGGTACAATGTCTGAGTGATCCATACACTTACACACAAGTTATTGTCCGGAAACTAGAAAAATGCTTGTTTTTGGCCCCTTTTTGGCCCTTCATTCCTAAACTGTTTGCCCAATAACCCTTAAAATACATCCCAACCTTCTACTTGTAGTATTTAACATTGTGGTACAATTTCAGAGCAATTGAAATACTTATACACAAGTTATTGTCCTGAAATTAGATAAATGCTTGTTTTGGGCCCCTAATTCCTAAACGGTTGGGACCATCATCCCTAAAATCACTCCCAACCTTCCTTTTGTGGTATTGAACCTTCTAAAAAAATTTCATAGAGATCTATTCACTTAAACAAAAGTTATTATCCGGAAGCAAATGTATCTTTGGATGACGAAGACATCATACCATTATACGATCCCAAAAAATTTTTTGCGGTCGTATAAAAACCTCACATATATATTTGATATTCTAAATACTTGTTTTCACTTTGAATTTCTGTTTTCAAATTGAATAGGTAGACTTTTCGCCAAAGGTTTCTGTTCTAGAGATTTTTTACAATTGAAATCCTTTCTTTATCACTTAAAAAAGTATTGAGAATTTAGAATTTGAAACCTTAAATCTTTGTTTTTTATATATATAAAATAATTTCTGAGATGAAGGGCACAATAGAATCACAAAATGCACAACCAATTAAATAAATTAGAGAGTCACAGCAACATATAAGTTGGTATTATTTTGAAAATAACAAGTTAATGAAAAAGTATTAAAGTATGCATATAAACATATACATGAATTGAATATAGATATAGATTCTGGGAAAAAAAGAAAAAAACTGCAGAATTTGACAGACGACACACGCTTGAGCATTGTGCAGGGCTGACTGACCTAAATTATACCATACATCCATTTCCCCACTCAAAGTAGTCACGTCAATTATTGTTTGACCCAAAAAATCATCCGATTCTCTCGTAAATTTTTGTCTCAGCTTTGATTTGATGTCATCGTCCTCATCCCTGGAAAGATATAAAAATATGTTCAATCTTAACACAGAGGCTTGCCTCCCTTTACATTTTACCCATGATACTATTTCTCATTATAAACTGTCATAATTTACCAACTTCTAGTCAAACTCACCCAAATTATACCAAACATCCATTTCACCGCTCAATGTACGAACTTCTATTATTGTTTGACCAAGAAAATCATCTGATTCTCTGGTCAATTTCTGACGTAACTTGGATTTCAAATCATTATCTTCATCCCTATAATTTATAATATTGTAGTCTTGTCAATATGAATGTAAAATATCTATCAATGTCTAAACTTGTTTTCTGTTGTTAGTTTTTAAAGTAAGTCCATTGTTTAAATACTTCAAGTTTTGAAAGTCAATCTACTGTCTTGTAAGACTAGAATGTATAGTCCAGTGTTAATTATATCCTAAAAAACTTATTCTGTTTTTAGTTTTTTTTTCATCTCTTTTTTTTCAATAATTAAAATAAAGTTCTAAACATCATTACTTTCATGTCAGGCAAACAAAAACTTTATAAAATAAACTACACTGTCTCTATACATACCAAACTCTAACTTTTATTCTGTCTGAGGAATTATGGCACTCACTGGAAAGAACAAATAACAAGAAAATTTAGTATTTTAAGAATTACCTGACCATGACAGGTGTTTGTTTATTATTAGTATAGATTAATGTAAGGATCTATTAATAAATACTGTTTCCTCCTCCCCTCTTAAGCTCTATAAGTAGTCATTCTGCCTTCTGTTACAAAAATTCACATGGAACAGTCTTGTATCAATAAAATACTCTTACAATATTACTGCATAATTCAAAATTCTGAATTTCTATGTTAATCTATAGACTGACATAGCAATGTTTTATTAATGCTATTTCTTAATATCACTAAAAATGTATACCTGTTTTACCCGAAGGGTGTCACCAGCCTAGTAGAAGGCACCACTTTTGTACTGACATGGAATAATATTGATGTGGTCATTCTCTATAAATTTACTCTTCATAAAATTTCAAAATCATTTGAATCACAAAGATTTTTCTACCAACAGACATATTGGCCGTGGCCTGATTTGGCACAACTTTTTGATTTTCAATGCTCTTCTATTTTATATTTGATTTGGTTATTCAACTCTTCTGATTGGAGGACTTCTGATGAGTCTTGTGTAGATGAAACGCTTGTATAGCATACAAAGTTATAAGCTTGGTATCTTTATAATGAGTTTGTTGGGTCAATGCCACTGGTTGTGCATGTTTATTCCCCAAGGGTATCACCTGCCTTATACTCAGCATGTTTGTACAGACATAAAATACCATAGATACAGTCATTTACTGTTTATATAAAAATATCTCTACCCTGGGCATAGATAGCCTTGCCAGATTTGGTTTTTCAACTATTTTTAATCAAGCACCACTAACGAGTTTCATGTCTAGTATCTTTGATGGATTTCTGATTATTTTAAAAAAAAAAAAAATTCTTGAGTAACGGCTTACAAAAGAAAACTTAAATAAAACTCAAATATACATACAAATAAAATTTTTCATTCCAGATCGGGTTCAGGTCCTGTGGTACTGTTTTCGTACGTTTCTTCACTTTGCCAACTTGAACTGTGACATAGGGATCACTTGTACCTGTTTTATCTTTACCAATCAGACCTTGGGCACATTTTACTGAAATAAATAGGAATAGGAAATTCAAATGAAAGTATATTAAATTTATGTTTATTACAAATCCAGAAATTTTTAACTTGTTATTATTTCTTTAATTTTACAGCAGACATCCTATAATTTATTGACCATTTTGCATTACCTCATCTAACTATGAGTAACATACAATTAATATTACCAGAGAAAACAAAACCTGAATATCATAAAAAATATATTAATAACAAACTTCTAATAACAATGAGTAAAGCAATTAAAATTTCATATTTCACTGAAAATAAAGTAAACGAGTTCAAATACATGCAAAAAGAATAAACAAAATCAAATACTATTTTATAAATATTTAAATATCTGAATAAAGAACATACAACTGTACTTTTTTGCACATATTTGTGTTTTGTATAAATATCACTTTATTGATATGATTTTTTATTATATTCAAATCTGTTTCCAAACCTAACCATGATCTCAGGATAACCATATTAGATGAAGAAAAGCACCTGCCATTTAAATAAACTAATTTTTAAAGCCATTATTTTAAGAATAAAGCAAAAAGCTGTTTAGTAAATATTTAAACACAGACTGAAAGTTATGGATGAAAAATATCTTTTTTTTCACTTTAAAAAGTAAAATCTCTGATAATTAAAAAAAAAAAAAAAAAAGTCAAAATAAATAGTTCTCAATCATTGAAAATGTCAAAATACTGTGAAAACTTTCAGTCAGTAACAACTATTTGTAATATCTGCCAAAAGCCAAGCCACCAAACCACAACCACCACAAATCTACCTGTAATGGCCACTTTGGCCGACCATTTTGATGTGCCATCTAACACACATTGTTTTGCTAGTTTTATATGTTCCTTGAATATTTTAGTATCAACATTATAATATTCTCTGAAACAAAGAGCCCAGACAGCATATTAATGACACAACAATAGTACAACACAATACTAAATGTTACTTGTAAATAAGTCCATATAGAATTATCTAGCTGATATTCATTCTATATGACCTTAGATATACAGGCATGCAAAAATAACTATGCTATTTGTTAAAGATATATTAGTATTTTTCTAACATTTAATCATGTTCTACCAAATTTTAGCATTTCAACTTATTATTGATTCTAAATATCAGCTGCATGTCAACTAAATAATTCTGATCTTTTTTTAAAACACCAGTTCTTCAGTTAACTCATTTCTAGACATGTCCTTAATCCTTACTAGGCCCAGTAATAAATTCACCAAAAGATAAATCTTCCCCTGATATTTCTTTCAGACAGTTTTCTCTCTCAAATGATATGATGTGAGCAGTCAAATATTTAAAAATATTAAATATTTGTAACAAATAGGTAAGAAATACATCTCTCATGGTTATGATTGCATGCCATAGGTAGAAATCAGATGTATACACCAAAAGTTTATTATAAATCCTAGACTTTGAATTATATTGTTCATGCACAATGACTACCTATCATTTCTACAACCAAAATTATTCAAATTCAATGTCTTAATAGCATCTAAATAAAGAAACAGTCATTAAAATAGGACAACTTTTTTGGAACACAAATCGATTTTCTTTTTTTCTTTTTAAAAATGTTTTACAAAAAATTAACTCCAAAATAAGTGACAGGTTGTTTATATTAAACCTTTGGAGTACACATTGTATTAGGTACATATTAGTTATATACACCAGTTATTAGTATTGCTACAGAGTTACACATCAAGTCGTGCTACACATTTACAAACCAATCATTTTAGTCGTGCAATACAGTGTCGTGCACAGACTTACCCGTGATGGCAATTTTTGCAGACCATTTTGAAGTTCCATCAAGTACACTTTGTTTTACTGCCTTCATGTGACCTGTATGGGATTTTTTGTCAACTCCAAAAACTTGCCTATTGAAAGTGGGCACAATATCAATGTCCATAAATACACAATAAAAAACATGAGCATTTCTCTGTATATGGGTCTAGAATACACTTTTATTCCCCGATAAGACTTTGTTATGATATAATGACTATCATGTACAAGGAATAATTTTTTTAAACAGTCCTTTACCTATTCATTTCATAAAACTATCACTTAACCAATTATCAAAATATAATGCTACAATTCTCTCAAAAAATCTTGTTTTACATGTTTAATAAAAAAAAAAAAAACACCAGAAAACAACAATTGAAATTGTAATCAAGAAAAGACTTGTATAAATTTGTATATGAGTACTATGCATTGAACCAGTGATTTCCTCACAATGCTATTTTAGAGTTGATTTTTTAACATGATCTAAATTGTAATAACATACTATAACTAAGTTAGTATTACATACCTAATTAATTCAAATATTTCCGGTTTAACTCTCTCCCGTATTTTCATACGATCTTTCATTGCACTAATTATGTTTTGTGTTTTATCTTCAGCACCATGTTTAGAACTTTTCTCAGCAGCTCCTGTAAAAATAATTGTCCAAGCTAATATTATATTTGAAAAAATGACAAATCGATAAAATATACACACTGCGTCATGCAAATCCTCGGAAAAATGTTGTATATTCAATCATTTACACTTCTTATATACAAAACATCTTTGGATGACTTCTTTAAAAATAAATCTTCCATATTTTTATAACTAGTTTAAAATGGTCTTTAAAGCGGCTCCAGTAAAATTTGTACATTTTGAAATCTCAACTCGATAACATCAAAAATGATTAAATTTCTTTAGTTAAAAGTATATTTTGTGAATTAGACACTACAAAATCAATTGCAAATAAAACATTTGAAGTCTTTATCATTGTAACTATAAATTACTGAACTATGGGAACATTCTGCTGAACTGATCAGAGAGGTACATACAACAAGACCTTACATAGTTTCTCCATAAAATGAAATATATTTTATTCCACTGAGGGGGTGTTTGACAGTCTTTCACTTTCTAAGGTGTTAGATAAATCAAAAGTCATTATAAATACAATTATCCTGTTAACAACTGACGAAGTCGTATATCATTTTGGTAAAATCATAAACTTTGAAAATTTTCTTTTATCAGCAATCGGTAATGACCTTTATTAATGAGATTATTGTAAGTTCTACCTTGTTTCAGACACGGAAAGTGTACAAATGTCTAATTATAATAGAATAATATATATCACATCCTATCAGAAACAGGAAGATCAATAATTAAACATTGATCAAATTCAAATACCGCCATTAAAGTACTAAAAAGGTTCTACATTAAAAATACAGGAAGTATTTGAAATTCCAAAAGCAAATGAAAAGCTGTTCTTTTCAAAGTACAAACACTTCCACATAGAAACTACAGCAAATAATTTAAAGTTGTAAAAACCAATGAAAAGATTTATTTCTAATTTCCTAGTTAGAAAGCATATATTTTTATTCGTATAGATAACAACCAACTTTTCTCTCATGATTTTTTTATACCAGAAAAAAAAGTGACAACTATATTCCTTTCAAGAGAAAACTTATGTAAGTTAAATTTTAGTGTAAGTTAGTTAAAGAAGAGCTTGCTAATTGGTAGATAATATTGTTTGTTAGTAAAATCATTCAGAAGACTTATTATTTGGCAGAAAAAAAGTTTTTACCAGAGATGCAAGATATTAGCTGGATTGCACTAAAGGGAAGGACTAGTTACCTATAACTTCCAAATTTTCGTCTATGGGTTCTATGTCAACATAAAAATAAAACACTGGATATAAAACCAGTATTTCTCTGCATTGGATCCACTTGTTATCACTTTGTTACTGTTTTACACTTAAATTCATTCTTATTTCAATTCACAAATTTTATCATATTTGATTTGGTCTTTCAATTTTTTAATTTGAGTGTCACTGATGATTCTTGTATAGACAAAATGCAAATTTGGCATACACAATTATTAGTGTGGTATCTTTGAAGAGCTTTGTTTTGTCTCCTGTCACCATGACCAACTTCAATTCCAAACTAAATTTAAGTTCAACTTTATAAAATTAGGAAATGTGGTATGATTGCCAATGAGATAACTATCCATTATAAAGAAAATGAACAGTAATAAATTTATTAATTTTCATATTTGAACTACCAAATAACATATTACAAACTATGGAAATATTTACATTTCATTGTTTAAATTTTGTTTTCCCTATTGTAAGTATACAGTATTAAATATGAATGTGTTTTCTGGTTATATTCAGACGTTGAGGACTACTCTGTGCTTGTTGGGGCTGCTATTTTATACTTACTCTGTAAACAGTCAGCATTTAATAAATCTTTACATTTCTCATGACATTTGACCCCACATTCTGTACACCTGACCCCCTGTCGTACCATTCCCCACAGTAACCCCTCACATTCGAAACAGTAGGTTGGAGAGGTTGCTGTCCACACTACAAAGTGATGAGGTGTTGTACTAGAGATTGGGTAGATTAAGGCTTGTAATGTCTTCTTGTATACATGCATTTTCTGAAATGAGAAAGATGTGATATCCCACATAATTCATAGCATAAATTGTAGTCTGTTACCATAAAATAGTTTGCAATTTACAAAGTATTGGATTTAGTGCAACTTCATTTCATAGCCAAAGTGTTGTTTAAAGATAAGCATGATGTTCTGGTCAAAGTAAAAAATTTGCTATACAATGAATGGAAGCCTAACTGAATGAAATTCAAATATTTCATCCAAAAATATTAATTGCATTCTAAATCTTAAGTGTAATATTCTATTCAGGATAAATTTCTCAATATCAGTATCACACACATTTATAGTGTATTGAAAAAGAAAATTTTCCATTAAATATGACAAACTTCAAAATTCTAATAAATATCAAATTTTAAAATACAAATTAATAACTAATTACTAAATCAATGCACAATGTGCTCACTGTCAATGATTATCTGAGCAATTCCCAAAAGAAGAAGTAAAACAAATTTACAAGCATACTTTATGAGGTCATTAATATTATTTACAGAAAGGGAACAAAAAAATCAAATATCAGAGCCAAAACCATGCTCAAATTCTGCAGGATTATTATAAGAAAAAATAATTTCAAATACAATTTTATGGGAAATAGAAATTTCAACTTCAAATATGTCATAAATTTTCAGATGAAAAATTCCTAATTACAAAGTTCTGCAATGCTTCAATTCGTATGCAGTTATTACAAAATATAATGATGCATCATTGCAATTAAATCATATTTCATAAAGTCAAATAAACTTCATTAATATAAAATAGTCATCATTTTCCCATTAAAATTTCTATGACACTGATACAACAATTAGCGTCAACCTTAATAAATTGTCCATGTTTAAAGTCACTGCATGGAAATTACTAAAAAAAATTCATTATCTTGTCAAACTTCCTAATAAATGTAAATTTTTAAAAAAATTCTGGGCATAAATAGAAAATACTATTTAAAAAGATTTGATACATGGAATGTACTTTTCTCCTGGTTAAATATGATTTTCACATTTTATACATAAAAATTCCCCTGTACATGAGACAGTATCCCATAATATGATATTCTGTTGTGCATAAAACTACATCCCATAATAAGAAAGTAATACTGACCAACCTGCATCTAAAATCTTATGTAACTAAAAACTGAGAATAAGAATGCCTGTATGACAAGACTCTAAGTGTGAATCACACATTTCAAGGCTCTCAAGAAGACAACAGAATAATCACACATGGTGACCTCGGTATAAACAATATTTATTTGAACACATCCTTTTTATCTTATACTTTATGTTGCTACTTTTCATGTCTGTAGCTAATTGTGCTTAGTTATCAGTTAAAACTCACACTACAGCTGATTGAGTACATTACATTTGCACACGTTAGGGGACTAATATTCATTCAGATTGGGCACAAGATTTTATATTGTTTTAGCAAATTCATTTAACAGGTACCACAGGTAAAATATGTGTATAATTGAGTACACATGTAGATAATCTTAACTTTCAAACATACAAAATGGAAATTATGTTCAATATTTTCACATTTCGGGTCACAAGTCAATTTAATCTTGATTATTTGATCAATTACATTATTACTGCACACTGCAATCAATATGGAAAAGAGCCACTTGACTAGAATCATTTATCATTTGTTTAGCACGTACATCCATGCATGTTGTGTTTCTTGACACTATCGTACATTTATATCTAACTTAAAGAGGGCTTGACACACCATCAGCTATACACAGCATTTGATTGTCTTTACTTTGAATAATTGGATAAGATATTATTTTGATTAAACAATATAGTAATAAAGGACTGTGTACCTGTATGATGTTGACAAACTACCTACACTAGTCCACAGTATGAGACGGAATGAAAGTAAGTCAAAAACCAAGTTATCATACTGTTAAATTCTAATTAACACCTGGGTTTCGATTGACCAATACAAATGTAGTTTAAGCTGAGGTCTAGCATCTGTTAATTACAATGTATACATGTGACTTGAAACTGATAAAATCAAATGGAGAAATTAAGGAGATCAGTATAATGCAAATAAAACAGATATTTTAGTATTTTAAAACTTTGAATAAAAAGAATATCTCCTGTTAAGGGCTATTCCATTAAAATGTATGTGGAAGGGTAGGAAGGGAAGTTTAATTATTGAATGTGGGTCATGGGTCTTTTTTCAATATGCGTCTATTACCATTATGCAAAATTATCTAAATAATGGTTCTTGGTTGTAGGGATATTTTGAAAGTCCCTTCCTACCCTCCCACATACATTTTAATGGAATAGCCCTAACAGATAAAAGTAACAGAAATCATCATTATTGTAACAGGATTGCTTCCCTTGCATAGCAGATACTGAGTCAGCCGTAAGCTGTTGAGCTAGGGAAGTTCTTGTAACACAGAGGTCCCAGGTTTGAGTACAGGAGGACAGAAGGAGACAGTGTGATTTTCTAATAAGAATTATGTTCTCAGATTACGTTGAATTAGTTTACATTCTGTTGTGGTTGTAGCACCTACCAACTCATCATCTTTGAGTGACTGTCGAGCTACCATGGCAGACGGAACACCAGCATTTCTCTTGGAGGCTGCCATTGTCTGAAATCACAAATTACAATTAAATTAATTTATTTCAGATTGGTTATTTTTAAATTATAAAATATACATTTTGTTATAATGCATAAATAAAAATGCCATATCAAAGAAGATGTCAAATTGAACACATGGATAATTTTACTGACCACGTCTTTAAGAGTAAAATGTAATTCATGAAATAATTTTGTTCAATTAAATTTTTACAATCCAACAAACTAAAAACCAAATGTAAAGTTATAAACATACAATATTTCAACCTTATTTATTAGTTCTGATGCAGATAAATAAACAATTATACACAATTTTCCAATTTGTTTATCATAGGCTTACTTTTTGCAACTTGCATTATTTTACACCAAAAATTCCACACATAACATTCATAAGGCCATTAAATTATCAGTATAAATTCTCATTAGTTTAACCACATCTATAATTTGTTTCATTTATATGAATTCCTAACATTCTAGAGCATAAAGGACCCAAACTACCAGCAATGCAATTTAGTCTGAACTTTTCTTGTTTTAAAAGACTGTGCATTCCAAAAGGACTCTTTAAAAGAAACAGAAAATATGTTAAACAATGACACAAACCTTAATCATTTCTTCGTGTCACAAAAAAGTTTGGTGTAGAGTTAAGAGAACCGTCAACCTTTACCATAATTTTTTGTCATACAAATTAAGAGATAAACTATACTTCAACAAAAAGTTGTGCAACTGTAAGCAAATGAACAATTAAAATTTATCTTATGCAATAAAACTATATTTGATTGCATGCATGTACAAATAAAAATATCACATATGTGTGTATGTATGTGTTGCATGCTTCCACATACAATGTACAATTCCATTTCATTTCTTATGAAAAAATTATGCACACTTATAAGTGTATTTTTCCATACATGTCCTTATTAAAAAATCCTCTATAAATTTAAGTATTAAATGGAATATTGTGAATGTGTTTCTGTCCAGCTTCTTATTATGACATTTAAAGATTATTTTTTTGGTATTTAAATACTAAAGACCAATGCCTTTTGAAGTAAGTTGTAGGTTAATTCTACAGACCATAAATAATACAGACATTAAACAGACTCTGACCTACACAAACTACATATATATACATACAATATACAGGAAATTACTAAGTTATCTGATCATTTAAATTTTTAATTTCCCAGACCACTAAAATATAACAGCCAAAAGAATACATGATTGTATTTCTTAATTGAAATCATTATTTATGTTATGAATATTTACAACAAACTTTTAGATATCTTTACAAAAAGTAATTTGGCCCACTTAAAGTCTAATACACTTCCAATATTGTTGTATAAATGTAAAATTTTGATTAATTGATTGATGTTTGCTTTACGCCACAAAAGCGCAAAAAGTATTAATTTAAGAGTAAAACAAAAATAAAGTTGTTGCTAACTATTAACATGATTAATCCAGACATGCTTTCAGTAAATTTCCTATGCTCAACTTTGATTGGCTACCTTGAGGTTGATTGATTCCCTCAGCCAAACAATAAATTACATTTATAAGCTTGATTTTCCTTTTAAAGCTATTAAGAGTATATGTATATAAACACACTGAGCTTTCCAAACAATGTTAGGGATGTTAATCCAAAAAGTACTTAGAATTAATTAAATTTTGTATGACCAATTAGTAGAATAAGCAACAATATATTTCTTAATAAAATTATGACCTAAAGACTTTTATAAATCAATATGCTACATGCACGATTAATTTCATTTCATTTGGTTACGCTGAAATAACTTTGCTTTCTTGGTTTAAATGCATTTTTATAAACTGTGCACCACAACAACAAAAATTACAAATCTAATTCATATAAAAACAAGAGTGCACACGCTAAAATGTCTCGCCTGCTGTACAGACCATTGATTTTATGTTGAAAGTCTTAAAGACAAAGGTCTAAAAGTATCACATAAACTTAACATTTTTAAAGATCAATGATAACGAGGTCAAGGTAAGATAAATCCTGTCTGACAGACATGTACACCATACACCAAATACAGTTGACCTATTGCTTATGGTAATTGAAAAACAGACCAAAACACAAAAACCTAACATTGACCAATGAACCATGAAAATGAGGTCAAGGTCAGATGATACCAGCTAGACAGACATACATACCTTATGATAATTCAATACACCAAATAAAGTTGACCTATTGCTTATAATACTTGAAAAACAGACCAAAAGTCCAAAACATAAAAACTTTACATTGACTAATGAACCATGAAAATGACATCAAGGTCAAATAAAACCTGCCAGACTGACATGTACCTCTTACAATCATTCCATACACCTCATAGTGTTGACCTACTGCTTATAGTATCTGAGAAACGGATCTAACCATGATCACTGATACATGAAATGAGGTTGAGGTCAGGTGAATCCTGTCTGAAGGACATGTAGACAATGCAAGGAACCAATATACCAAATATAGTTATCCTATTACTCATAATAAGTGAGAAATTCACCTGACAAAAAAAAATTTTTTCAAGCAGTCGCTGATTCATGAAAATGAGGTCAAGGATAATGGACATATGACACACAGAAATTTCGTAACATAAGGTATCAGCATACAAGGTTTTAAGCATCCAAGTCTTCTATCTTCTGAAATATAAAGCTTTATACAAATCGTTTACATTGCCGCCGCTGCCAGATAGTAATACCTGTCTTGCAAACTGTAACCTTTGTCACAGGCGAGACAAAAAATCCACATTTTTTTGTTTTTCTTAATAAAATGTAGATGAAAGAAAACTTTTATATATTGTGTCTTTAAAAAATTTAAACAAATAAAGTATTATTATGAAGAAAATAGTGAAAAAAGTGATTTCAAGTGAAATGTGTAAAAAGTAAAATAGTGATTTTGAAAAAAATATCTAGCTAATATGTTAAGAAATGCAAACATGTTTATGTAAAAACGAACTACACTACACAACTATTATACCTTCACCACCTGTTGAAATACATAGTCAATTTTATGTTAGTACAATACACAACTCACTTAGAACAGCAAAAACACACTAATTTCCATAGTAATTATTTCTAACCATATTCAATTCTTAAATAAAGTCATATTGATATATTTCAATCCATTCAATCAGTGACTAAGACTTTAAAATGAATACAGATTTGGGTATTAATCTTTGGAAACAATTTTAATTTTGGTCTGAAAAAAACTAATATCTCATGTGTACATAACATGTCATTTCACTAATTAGGAAATTATCTATATCAGTCAAGAAAGAGCAATTTTGAACAGTAACCTTGTCAAGGACCTTTAAATTAGAATATCAAGTGAATTAGTCAAGAACATTAAATTTTTTAACAGCAATTTTCAATATTTTGAGAAGAAAGCAATCGGAAATGAAATATCAATCAAAGAATTTTTAAAACTAAGTTGAGAATTTTAAATTAAAAAAATATATAAACATTGAAGATATTAACTTCAGAAAAAAAAGTGATCAAAAAAGGTTAGTTACCATAAAGTTTTAGGGAGACTTGAAGATTACGTTTGGAAATCTACCTTAACCAAGAAGATATTAAATGTTGCTCATTTAGTCATGAATACATTATTTAAACAATGCTTTGAATAAAGCTTAAACTGAAAGAAGATTACTGATTAAATTTTGAAAAACAAATATTTTATGTTGGTCAAAAACATTGATTTATCAATATATGATTCAAAGCAAGTCAAAAACATAAATTTTGTTACATGTATTCTGGCTTAAAATAATAACCATGGATTAGTACAAAAAAATTCAGTCAAAAATGTAAACTTTGGACAGTTAACTTCTCACAGAGTTTGACATGAAAGTCTACCCCTCTTATTTTAGAATAGCCACATTGATGAGAAAAATTGCAAGTCTTTCAAAGGACAATTTTAAATTCAGTAAATGATAAAACCACAAAATACAAAACAAATCTAATACAAATGAATGCTAATCAAATGCATGTTAAAAGTTGATGTCAAACTCTGTAAAGGGAAATATTAATTTCAAAATAGGAACAGTAACTCTTGAACAATAATTTTACCCTAGAACGATCTAAAAAGCACAAAGTTCCCTCTGTTATCTGAAGAAAATTAAATTATGCTTTTTTCAATTTTTATAATTTAGTGTTTAATTCTACATAGGTAATAATAAATAAAAATGTAATTTTGCCTAAAGGATATAAGTCTATGGCAAAAAATAAGTCATCTGACCATGTCATTTTGATTGTATTCTAATTAGTAGCGAGATAATATTGAATTAATAATTATCAAATCAAAAATGAGAAGATTGAGCTACATCAAGCAAACTATACTACCATGCAGTCTTATGTTATGGCACATTCTTTACATTGTTGTCCCACACCCCTGGGAAGGGCATATACCACATGGTTTCATTAAAAGTTATAGCACACCCCTAGGAAGGAACTAGGACCTATACCACATGATTTCCTTAAAAGTTAACTGTACATCTAAGGAAGTCTTATTTTTAATCACCCTCTAGATCTCTTTAATAGAAATTTTTTTGGGATATAAATTCAAATTGCCATGCTGTGCTCACTGTTATTTTGATTAAAACATACATCCTCGAATAATGGATCCACCCCTGCTAATCAGCCTTATAGCAGAAGTTTTTTCATTGATTAACAGTATAAATGTGCCATAACTTTTGACTTAATCTACATCTATTTCTACTTTCAACTAGGTCAAGGGGTCAATTATTCCTTATCCATGTAAAATACCCATGCACATTCACATAACTTAATTTTGTCCCTACGACTGATGACTGGAATTTAAAAAAAAAATTAAAAAAATTCAACAGTAATTTTAGTAATTCCTACCAAATAGTTATTATTAATTTTCATGATCATGACAATGTGTCCATTATACAAGTATTAAAGACCACATCCTCAAAATACCAACAAAAACAAAAGCTTCTGAGTTGAAAAAATGTGATCGTTAAATATACCCAAATATTTCAAAACTCTATTGAACTGCAGAGGAATCTATACTTCAACTGTATTTTTTTTAAATGGGAGAGAAAATAGAAAAAAGGTTGTCCAGATATTCAACCATAAAATACAAGTCACGGGTCTCCAAAATTTTGTGGCACTAATTTAACTAAACCTTTGAGAAGGATCAGAAACATTTCCCGCCTTATCCCATAAAGATTCATCCAAAAACCCAAATTTCCTTTAATGTAAACAACCATACACAAAGTTATGTTAAATTTTGTTAATTTGTTTAATACACATAAAAACAAACTGTTACAAATGAGTGTTACAACAGATAGAGGTCACATGGGTACTTACAAGGTCACTGACACATTTTTTACTCCTTGGTTTGATTTCAGGCATGCTGTCTATGATATTATAAAACTCATAGTTACTGGGTCTAAAATAAACAATGTAAACACTGTAGTAGGATACTTACAAGGTCACTAACTAGGACACCAGATTTCTTACTTCTCGGTTTGATTTCAGGCATACTGTCTATGTTCTTGTAAAATTCGTTGTTATTCGGTCTAAAATAAAGAGGTATACAAAACTGTTTTACTTGAGATTAACAAAAAGAAATGTATGGTTGTCTTTGTTTTCTATTGGCTAGAATATATCACATGATGATATCACTGGCATTCAAACAAGTGTGTGCATTTACTAACAATCATTTTTTCACAGAGTAAAACTTAAACCCTATAAGCCTGCATTAAATTCTCGAGATTAAATTCCAAAATGTAATGCATTTAATTCTGGTAACAAGGTCTGTGTCCAGGCCAAACACTTCTTCAATCTTCCTACATCTAATCTTGCAAAATACAATGACTTGTCTGATTGATCAAAATTTAGTCAGACCATAATTTTGATAAAATGTGTTGTACGAGTGAAATCTAGAATAATTGCTTGTTTTTTGTAAATCTGGTCTAAATCTATAATATATCTGGTATTTATAGCACATGTTCAGCAGGAATCAATGCAAATCTATTGTTATTGAAGCAGATTTACACAATTTGGGGAATTTTATCGCCACTTTTATTTCAGGCTTATATAAAATGCTAGAAGCTAAAGAAATCAACACTTTCTCTGAATTTTAGAGAACCCACAGATGTTTACCAGACACATAGGAACTGTCAAATGCTCTGGTTTGCCAGCAGATGTCTTGTGCTGATTTATTGGTAAGGACTGTCAGACTGAAAGCATTAGGAACAGACAAAATCAGCATCATTTGACTTAAGTGTTATACTCACTCACTAAAGACTTGACTCAATGATGAATGCATGGTCCCTTTCTCAAAGGACATGGTGCTATAAGACCTTGTTTGGCTTATTTTAACTCAATATACTTATATTTTATGACATACCCTCCATTTACATGTGGCCAAGGCCTCTCTCTTAGATGCCCTTCATCACTGTTAATGTCACCCTCCATGGAACTCGTCTGAAAAAAAACAACAAATCTTGAATAAAGTGACAATTCAAATATCTTTCTACTTTCTGTGACTTGTTTTTGATCAGTAATCAACCATATTTGTCTGCAAAGAAAATGAGAATATGTGCTCATAGGACAACCATGCTCGCTCCCACTGGACAGACAGACTAACGGACAGACAGAGGTACAGAGAGAAAAACAAAACAAAACCCTATTACTGTATGTTACATGATATGATTCAATTACATCATTTCTTATTTAATGAATTTTTTTTTTATCATTAACAAAGTATTATACAGTCTACTGAAAACTAGAGTTGGCTGCCATCAGAAAAGTATTGTATGGTTTTATTTAGTTGATCTTTAAAAAAGCATTAAAAAAAAATACATTGAATAAAAGATGCTAATCATTTTTTAAACCCAGAGTTCTAAAGATTTTAGAAACAAAAAATTGCCGAGACATTCATGTATTTCCAAGGATTGGTATCAGAAGACAGGAACTTCATAGGGAACAATTACAAACTAATTGGTTTTCTTAAAAGCACTAAACAGTCTTCTGTCATGGTCAGTAACTGATTTAATAATAAACAAATTATCCTGTCTCTTAAAATCATTTCAGGCTGATCTGAATTGCCAAAGAATTGGGAAAATAATATCCTGATTTTTTTAAACATTATACCCCATATTTTTTAATTCAAAAGACTTTTTTCAAAGATTTTTCTGCAATTATGTTAATTTAATACAAGGGCATTTCCAGGCATGGTGCAACTAAAATAGAATTCCAGATTTTTCCAGTTTTCAAGGTAGCATTATAAGGAACTCTGAAAAGCAAGTTATTCCCTGTTTTAGCAGGACAAGTTTGTACTGAAGTGGAGTTGTATTCATATTATTGTGGTAAAACTCTTTAATGTTTTTATAGATTATATTAAATACCCAATGTATTCCTAACACATAAAAGCATCATATGGTAGTTATAATTAAAATGTCTGGAGACTTATCATGTCTCATGTCAGGCCAAATAATCATATCAATATCATTTCTATAACAGTATTTGTAACTATGGTCACAGCTTTAAGAATGTCTGCTTTCAAGACAACAACATCAAGACATAACTTAACAAGAGGTTGAATCTTGAAGAATTTTGATATCTTTTTTATGTGTCATTCTATCTTTTATTAAGAATACAAAGAAACCAAATGAACAAAAGTTTATCTCTGAAGGAAATGATGGAACTGTATTCCACGGAAATTTTCAAATTCAAAAGTCAAAAGTCTCTTGCAAAAACCAGAAAACCCTTGCAAACGTCATGACAACTTTAGAAATAAAAATTTGTAAGGGCTGTGTCTTGCTTGTGATTGCTACTGTCAGTGTAAAAGTGTTATGTTGACTTAAAAAGTAAGACCATTTTTATCAGCACTTATTTTCGAAAGTGTCAAAGACATTGCTGATATAAACCTATGATATAAGTTTCATAAAATTCTGGCAAGAAATGAGAGCTCTAACAATGTAATTTTCCATATAATCAATATTTCCAAGGGACATAACTCTTTTAAAAATAATTGATCGGCACTGATTTTCGAACTCGTACAAGACATTGCTAATATAAACCTATGATATAAGTTTCATTAAAATCTGGCAAGAATTGTACACATGAGAGCGCTAACGATACAATTTTCCATATAATTAATGTTTCCAAGAGGCATAACTCTTTTAAAAATAATTGATCAACACTGATTTTCTATCTCGTCCAAGACAATGCTGATATAAACCTATGTTATAAGTTTCATAAAAATCTGGCAAGAACTGTACACCTGAGAGCGCTAACAAGACCAGACAGACGGAAGCCCGGTATTTCCATGTCCCCTGCAACGCATTTCACGGGGGACAATTATGATAATGACAACAAAAAATATAATTTGTATCTAAGTACTCAAAGATCAGCTATCAATATTAAATAATGACAATCAAATAGATTTCAATTCCAAACTTACCTGAACACCCATATTGCATTGACTGCATATGAGTAAATCTTATATTCTAGAAAGACTATAAAGAAAGATTCCAAAGCCTAAGGACAAAATGATGAACCTAAAGTTGCAGATGTGTTATACATACAGTGTATGATAACACAGAATCAGAATACTCAGAACAGAAGACTCTGTTAGGAAATGTGAGACTCCTTTAATGGAGAAGTTCATCAAAATAAGTAACATGAAAATGAACAGCATTCTGGATTTCAGATGTCAATATGAAAGTCTAATGTTTCTCATTATAAGTTCAATAGAAATCTTCAAAATGAAAATTCTGCAGATAAATCTAATATTTAACTAAACTTTGTTTTATAATTTGAAGAAAACAACTGGCAAGACATAATGTTTTACTCAAACATGTTAAATTCATTAACCATCTTCATCTTTTACTCATGGTAAATGAGAACTTTAAAAAAAATATTAACATTCATTCATGTTTTGGTAGTCATTGAAGCATACAAATAAGGTCATAACAAGGAGTATATCCAAACTGGATTAATTTTAAAATGTGAAATATTTAGTATTACTTCCATTCTGAAACTAACCTGACTAAGGAGGGTTCACATGCATGGCTAAGTGGTTAGTTAATGTAGCTTTATATTAACATTACAATGTTAACCAACTGAAGACCTTTTATAGCCATACATGCACTTACTTCATTTCTTTATATACCAGAAACTTAACTGATTTTCAATCTTTTTTCAAATTTATTGTTCAATAACATATGACATATGCCAGACAGGAACTTCTGACAATAATCCATCTAGATACAAAGTATGTAGCTTTATACAATCAAAGCAATACAGCACAATTGTTTACATACTTATGTCTAACAAGGCGAGCAGAAAATTATGTAACTTTAACAGAAAAAAACATTCAATTATTTATAAGAAAATTACTAACTGACTCTGAATATGGATCTGTGAATTCAACAACTCTGTGAAATCATGCAGATGATGATGACAACCAGCAATACAAATACATTTACAGTAAATGCTAGTTAATAAATAAAACAATGTGATATGGTTGCCAATGAGACAATAACCAACCAAAATACCAATGGTTGAGGATGTGAACAACTACAGGTCACTCATAGTACTTCTTTCATCCAAGAGCAAGGCCAAGATAAACAATATGTGATACAATTCAAATGACAAAACTAATGACCCGATTTCAGTAAATAAGATTTTGCTTCTTCAAGCTTTTATAAATTAGACTTTTTTTAAAACAAAATAACATTTGACAGTTTAACCATCATTTTCATATGTATTCAATTTATAGATTGATTGATTGATTGTTGGTGTTTTAACGCCACTTTTCAGCACCACTTTTGGGCTGTTTCATGGCGGCCAGTTTTTATTGGTGGAGGAAGCTGGAGTGCCCGGAGAAAACCACCGACCTTTCGATAGGAAAACTGACAATCCTAGTCAATTAAGATTGGAGTCGAGTGCACCCGTACGAGCGGGATTCGAACTAACAACCTCAGTGTTGATTGGCTAGTGATTACAGTAGTAGAACTACTTAGATCACTTGGCCACCGAGGCCCCCTTCAATTTATAGAAACAAAATTTCAGATATACTGTGGATTCATTTATTTTCTTGGGTACTAATTTTTGTGGATGGAGGAAAACTCATATTTCTTCGTGAATATTTGATTTTGTTTGTATACAAGCCTCCAGAAAATATTGACTTCCTTGAGCCTTTAAATTCCTAGTTTACATGTACCCACAAAATCCTTGACAATTGCTATCCCTTGAATAATAATGTATCCACAGAAATGCTTCAATCTTTAAATAAAAAACTTAATAAAAGTGGAAACGTTTGAACTTGACTTACCATTATGTTCAGTGATTCCAGTAAATTAATTTACGGTGTAAAGCCTTCCAGGTAACAAGATTAAATCATTTCAAAACAAAGGATTCAGATGAATAAAACAAACATTATCAGACATGAGGGAAAAATAAACATGAAACGCAGCTAAATAAAATGTTTAGATTTCAAGGCAACAATATGTTTCATTTCGATAATTAAACAGCCATCAAATGGTTTAGATAACATTACAAAAGAATTAAGTCCATACAAAAAACCAGGAAGCTATTCATTCCAAAAGCTGACAACAATAATTAAAGTATAAACCATAATTTAATTTCTCTATTAACAGAATGATCTATAGAATTTAAGAACAAAAATAAAAAAATTATGTTTTGACCTTTCTATAATTTTTATCAAATCCAGCAATTTCCCAAAGGAAATTTGTCCACTAGTTCAATAATGTGTCCACTAGTCCAGTAATTTCTAGGTGGAAATGTTTCTACTAGACCAGTAATTTCCAGTTGAAATTTATCAATTAATACAGTAATTTCCTATTGAAAATGTGTCCACTAGTCTAGTAATTTCCAAGAGGAATGATGTTAACTTAAGTCATATAATTTCCAAGTGGAATGTATCCACTAGTCCAGTAATTTCCAAGAGGAATGATGTTAACTAGTCCAGTACTTTCCAAGTGGAAATGAGTCCAGTAGACTACATTGTAGCTATTTTACCGAGTTAAGTTTAATGAAAAAATATCCATTGTACAAGAAATATTTAATCATTTCATCTTAACCTTCATCTCTAACTGTAAAAACACCATTCCTCTACATACAAACACGATACAAGTACATGTACACAGCCTATCCTTCTGTTTAATCAGCCACAACCCATTATGGTTATGCGTGTACTAATTCTGTCGTTATACATTATAATTTTACTTTCTGGAATTCTAGCTATTTAGCAAAGTATAAATTTATGAGGTTTTACATAATAATTGTCAAACTATTTGCATAATAAAAGCCAATCATTTGTACTTATAACCAAATATATGAATTATTTATAGGAAATAAAGACTGTGTAGAAATGCAACACTGATCTAAACAAACTATGTTTTTTGAAAGAACACTATAAAATGCATGTGTTTGAAATTCATTTTTCTTGCAGTAAAAAAACAACAAAAACACATTTAAACAAGAGGCTGTCAGAGTGACAGCAAACTGGATTTTCCTGCAGAGGTGGAACCCTGAACAGTTGAGCAAGTATGGACACAACATTTAAGCTTAAAACAGCTCTGAATTTGGATTGTGATTGAATATTTGATACAGCATAGGTTTGTTTGAAAAATTTGAAATTGGACATTCACCTATTATGGTCCAATATCCAAAATCTAAGTACATTGTTAGAATCAGCTTATCAAAGAATGTGACAATATGATGGGCTTAAAATATATATATATATTTATATATATATATATTTATATTTATATTTATGATTATGTATTCTCAAAATGTTTATTAAATTGAATAAAATAAATACAGGGGAATATCTATTAAGAAAATCATGACCTTGGGAAAGGTTGTTTTAATTGACCACGTCGTTGCATATAACTTTAAAAACATGTTTACATGCAGACCAGATGGTGACATGTTGTAATAACAATTAGTTAAAAGACTGGACATACGTGTATTCTACAACTATCAATTTCCAGCTTGGTCAAAACATGTCAATTAAAGTCAGCTTGATAGATATTCATCTGTTTATCTTTAGGATAAAAACTATTATTGTCAAAGTAATAGAAATTTTGATAAACTGTTATATTCAAATGAAATTGTATATAAACTATTGCTTGTACTGTTAAAAGAGAGACCGTCCTTTATGGACACTGGTCCAGACCGGCTTGAATAAATTGTTGTTCCAAATAACATTGTGTTGTGTTACACAGTGGTTATTTTTGGTTAACCGTGACCAGGATGCTAAGGTAAAGTGGCTATTTTTGATACTCTTTATTTTTAATTTCTTCTCGAAATGGCGGGACAAGAATTTAATGTAGGGTTAGTTTTTCAAAATTTAGTAACAAAAGTACAAAGTCTTACTCAAAGGGTATTTAAAAAGGGCAATAATTCGATTGAAATCTTTGATGGTTCAAAATCGGAAAAAAATAGGAATAAAAGTTTACAAGATGTAAGCACACTTTTTCGTGCTCAAAAAGTTAACTTGGATTAACTCATCAAAAGAAATGTTTTGTTGAAATAATGTTGATTTTAGAAGCGAAAATGTAGATATTTATTTTTTTATGATTCAATGGTGAAGGGTTTTCTTTATTGAAATGTTTTATGTAATCATTTATAAGGGTGAAGGACTTTAACAGGTATTTGATATTATAAGTCACTATAAAAGACACATTTTAATAATAATGACAAAACGTTTTTATATGCTGTCTATTAAAAGACAGAAAAGATATTATTTAAAACACTTGAATATTATTATTTTAGAATTTATTCACAATAAGTAAAAAAAATCTTAAGATGCTTGTTATATTTAGAGTATTTAACTTCGTGAATAATGATAAGATATCTCGATTTGGAATATATATGAGTTGTTTTCTGAATATACAATCCGAAATTATAGAATATACGCGCCTGTATACACTAGTATAAGAAAGTTTCATTTAAGAACCTTTTGGCGACGAAGTAAAGGGTATTTCTGCGATGTTATAACCATATGGTTGTTTAAATATGGTTGACGCAGTTGGGTAAGTGCGTAAGCACATTTGTTTAGAGAAAACCAACCCTTATTGTGGTATTTTTCAAGAATGGCGGACCTATCTTCAGAAAATAGCGCATAAATGATAAAAATTTATACAATTATATTGTTCACTCTTCATTACACTTAGGGTTTTAAGTTTTAAAGTATTTCACGGTAAATGAAATATAGGATAATATATTTTTTGAAGGAAGATTTGAAAATCATGTATAATCAATACTGCGTAAATGAAATGCACGACTAGTATAAAAAATAGATAAAAAATATAAGGTTTTTTTTAATGAAAATGTTTTTATAATAAAGCATTGGTAAGGTTTGTAAACACGGATTACAATCTTAATAAGACAAATAATTTAGGACTTAAATATATGGAAATAAGTATCATATGATTAATCGTTATAAACAATAACGCGATACATCTTCTAACGAATATAGTATAACTTTTATTCCTGTTAAAAAAAAAACGAGAACAGAGGGTCATAAGGTCATCTATAATAACTTCCGGTTAAAGTGAGATGACAAATGATACTAGTTCTGATAAAGTAGCCATAACATGCCTGTTGATGAAAAAAGTATAATTTTTATATGTATATGAAATATTTTTGTAAATAATATACTTTCGTTTTAATTAATCATATCTATTCTAATTGTCGCTTCAGATGAACCACTGAAATTTTTTTTGATTGTTTCGGATTCGTATTAATATCAGTAATCTCTTAATCACAGCTTTGTTTATGAAAAAGGAAGGAAAGTGTTGGTTGAATGTCAACCCTATTTAAAACCTTTTCAGTGTCTTTTAGAGCGAAGTATATATTAAAAGGTTTTTTTTTTTGGGGATAACATTTTACACAGTAGAAAAAATTAATTACATAAGTAAGTAAAAGAAAATTTACTTTAATATAGAAACCATTTCGTATTTTTTTTTCGAGTTTTTACAATTCTAGTTAACTAAATAACATTTTGATAAGTCCATTTGCCAAACTAAAGCAGTAAGAACTTATTGAGGACGACTTTGAACTATCAAATTTAGTAAATGCATTAATTTATTTTGTTGCTATCGTTATAGGCATATTGTTATATTTTTTTTGAAAATATAGTCAAAAATTAATTAAGGTTTTTAGCCAATTGAGAAGTAATAATTAAAGAGTTCAAATAGTCACAAGATACCTTGGTGGCGATCAAGTGGTGTCAACTAATGTTGAGGGCGATGGTACTGCCTCCAGAGATGTTAAAATAGCTTCTGCACCACCCATTGGAACCATCCACTAAGAACCATTATCCAGTACTCAACTTGTCAAACAATGAGTAGTAGCAATCAAGTTAACTGGCCACAAGAATGATGATTAGACAAGAACACTGGATATTGGCTTTGATTTTTGGACACAACGCAGACGTTTAGATGTAAATAAAACTATACGATCACATAACTTTATATTGGTAGAAGGAATCATTCTACAACATCACAGGTAGATTTGCCTGAATTGTTCCAGCCAGTGATAACTGAGCAACCTAGTCAGGGACCCTGAATCAACAGGGTAGGTAAGCTAGGTCAGTTTGGAGTAATATCAAAGACAGATGGTGGATCACATTGAGGTCGGAGTTATCAACGACAGTCGGAGTAGTTGCACTTGGAGGTCGGAGTTATCAACGACAGTCGGAGTAGTTGCACTTGGAGGTCGGATTTATCAACGACAGTCGGAGTAGTTAACGTTGCACTTGGAGATCGGAGTTATCAACGACAGTCGGAGTAGTTGCAGTACTTTTGAATGATGGGAATTGGCAGACAAACAAACGGATTGTTGGAGTTGACAACGACAATCGGAGGAGCAGTCCATCGGAGTCAGGGTTATGAAGACGGTCCGCAGTTGATGGTTGCGCCTTTTTCTAGAATTACGAAGAGTGTAGTGATAGAACTGTTACAACTTAGTTATTCACACAAGAATTGTATGAACTATGCATTGCTGGATATTTAGATGTTGTTGAACTGTTGAAATGATTTTGTTTATTAATGTTGTTTTTTTTTGTGGAATTTGTAAGCATTCATATTGTCACCGATTTTAACTAAAATATAAAATTATATTTCTTAAGAAAGGGAGGAATGTGACAATATGATGGGCTTAAAATATATATATATATTTATATATATATATATATTTATATTTATATTTATGATTATGTATTCTCAAAATGTTTATTAAATTGAATAAAATAAATACAGGGGAATATCTATTAAGAAAATCATGACCTTGGGAAAGGTTGTTTTAATTGACCACGTCGTTGCATATAACTTTAAAAACATGTTTACATGCAGACCAGATGGTGACATGTTGTAATAACAATTAGTTAAAAGACTGGACATACGTGTATTCTACAACTATCAATTTCCAGCTTGGTCAAAACATGTCAATTAAAGTCAGCTTGATAGATATTCATCTGTTTATCTTTAGGATAAAAACTATTATTGTCAAAGTAATAGAAATTTTGATAAACTGTTATATTCAAATGAAATTGTATATAAACTATTGCTTGTACTGTTAAAAGAGAGACCGTCCTTTATGGACACTGGTCCAGACCGGCTTGAATAAATTGTTGTTCCAAATAACATTGTGTTGTGTTACAAGAACCCCAAATTTCTATTTTTTATGAAATACTTATTAATTGAAACAATTTCTGTTCAAAGGGAAATAACTCAACCACACAACAACTGTGACATCTACCTTCAAAACACACATTACTTAAAAAAAAATAGTTATAAATTTTGACAACTTCTGACTAACTTATTGAACAGATAC
This sequence comes from Mytilus californianus, assembly GCF_021869535.1. NCBI lineage: Eukaryota > Metazoa > Mollusca > Bivalvia > Mytilida > Mytilidae > Mytilus > Mytilus californianus. The sequence goes on along the minus strand of NW_026262679.1, from coordinate 18,772,292 downwards.
AATCATTGATAGACTATCTATACAACTCAGCTATACATAAACTTATTAATTTCTGTTCAAAGGGAAATAACTCAATCACATAAGAAGTAAATTTCTGGTTTCTAAAAGGGTCCAAAATTCAAGAACGAGAAAAGCTAAAGTCGTGAAAATTGAACTTTACCTTTTTTTAGTCACAGGAAACAACATATCAAAATTTGAAAAAATTTCATCAAAGCGTTTTCATGTAAATGAACGGACACTGTTTGGCAGCTGCCCGCCCACTGTACATCCCCAAATCAATAACCGATTTTTTCCTTCGAAAATCCGGTTAAAAACCCTTTCTTCAATTAGTCATTTTCACGGTCAAAGCTTTAGTAGTTACATCATTAAATTCAGATGAATTTTCTGTAAAACAATGTGTCTCAAATTACCACTCAGTATGTTGTTTGTTAATTAAAAATGAAATGGTAATGTAAATTTAAAAAGTAATTACAAAATTCTTCCATTCTATCAATTATTGCTTCTAAGTTTAATACAAATTTGAAAAATATAATTTTCTATCAAAATAACAAAGTGAAATGTTTACTAAATTTTAATCAAAATTTAGTAATGAACAAAAATTCTCATCAATTCGTTCAAAGTTATCACAGAGCTCTCACTTGTCTATCATATAATCATACAGGAAGTCCTTGCATAATCCAATACATACAATTTCCCCCCTTATGCTGCAAAGCAAAAAAGATTTTTTACAATGATTTGATGGGATCATAGACTTTTATCTTCAATTCAGCTATCTTTCATTTCTATATTTCTGGAAAATCACTAGGAATTCTACATTTTATTTTTATTTATATTTTCTGTTGTGTTTAGTTCTATTATTCTGAAACCACTTTAACATTATCAAAATATGAAGATATAAACAGGAAAGTAAATCTTGGGAGACTGAAGCCTACAAGTAAACAACAATAATGAAGATTTCACAAGACCAACAACTCTAGCTTACTCATCCTACAATTTTTTATTTCATTTATTTAAAAACATTAATAATCACTCAAAACTCACTTTTTTTTACCTTAAAAGTACTGTATGTGCAAAATTTACAATAGTCACCAAAAATATTTTCTTGCTAAGAGTTTCAATATAAAAATAAAGAAAAAACAAATTCTATCTATACTTGGCACAAAAGAGGACAGAAATGTTAAGCAAATCTAGTATACCTATTTGACAAATGACTTTCCTTTTTAAGAATATAAATGAGTATTTGATATATCTATGCTCTAGTTTGTGCTGATGAAATGGCTAAAATGACTAAAGCACTTTTGTTATAGGGATCGATTTCCATTTATAATTCATAAATAGAATGATATGACACTGTTTACTGCAAATGGATTTTCAATATTATGGTTTAAATACAAGTAAAACCTCTTTTTTTAAATGTTGAAATTTTGATTATCTATGCCAATATAAACAATAGATACTAAAAGAAACTTATAGTCAAATATAAATGTTTACTAACCACAAAACAAATTTACTTAAGTATAAATATATGCATGTCCTAGATTCTTTCTTGAAACACTATGATACAGTTTGCTTGAATGAACTGTCAAGGATTTAGGTTACCTAGTTAAGACATCAATCTTTGAAGAACCATCACAGCTAAAGTTTGAAAACTTTCAATCATCAAACATAGTCGATAAACAAGTGAGAAAAAAATGCTCTAAGTGTTTTGATATTGCCACCAGTAGAACATAACAAGATTCTACCTTATTCTTTTTGTCCACAACAATAGACTGGAACCATCTATAGAAGACCATGTGTGCACATAAACAGGTGTAGAAAGCTTTAAATCTGCTCTGGCAAACAGTCAATAAATCGACGGTACCATCACCCCATTGTATTAAAGCCAGTATTGGTAATGGTTACTACCAAATATACTAACATACAAATTGAGAACCTTTAATGAGCAATATAAAAATAAGAAGATGTGGTATGATTGCCAATGAGACATCCCCCCATGTAATGTGGACAAACTTTGAGTGACCTGATAGAATAGTGCTTTCTGTTTGCTTTAAGGTATGATTCTTTTCTCTTACCATTTTAGAAATTAACCATTTGTCTTACAGAAAGCTTTTTAAAGTAACTATGACCTTGACCTTTAGAAATAGTGACCTCAAAAACAATAAAGATCTTCCTCTCATTATATGAGACCATATATTCAAGTAATGTGTAGTATTTAATTAAGCATCACCACTTTTCTGTCTGCACAAATTGGGGTCTACATTAAGTAACCATGAACTACAGACCTTAGAGGTAGTTGCCTCAGAATCAAAAGGAATTTATATCTCGTATATGTGACCATAGATCATAGTAAGATTGCTTATTCCATAGTATTCTTCAAAGCACTTGCATCTCCAATTAACTGGTGTTTCCTCTAAACCAGAAATGTTGTAAATGGGTAAAGTAATTATAAAGCTAGAAAACAAAAACCCTCGGGCAGATATCAAGATCTTAGGATAATAACAGGATCAATATGGAAAAATGCACATATTAATCTATTTGCCATTTATTCTATTCATGTAAACAATAACTGTAGATTTCATATATCAAACTTTTTTAAAGCGCATAGCAGAAAAACACTTAAGTCTACAATTAGTGCAAAGACTTTCATAAAAATAATATGAAGAAAAAAAAAATACTGGACATAATATTACAAACATAAGTCTATTTTGGAATTTTCAAAAGGTATTTTATGAAAATATGCATCTTATTACTTACATAATCAAACAAATTGAAGCTAGTAATTGTGGTCCTAAAGAAGAAAACTGCTACCTTATCAATAACTAATCAAAATAAAACTTCCAACTACCTGTGATTTTAAATATTCATCACTATTTTCATCTTCAATTAGCGATATATCTGATACTTCTACATCACATTCCTCCTCGAGTTCAGGAAAATTATCATCCTCCCCGAATAAATAACTTAATCCCAGATCATCGTCACTATCAACTTCCTGTGCCTCAGCTTCTGAAAGAGCTTCCTGGGCCTCAGCCTCTGAAACAGCCTCCTGCTGTTCACGGAGAGATAATTCGGTTGTCCACAAAGGTTTAACATAAGCCGAGGAGGTATCAGATTCCCACCTCTCGTTTTCTTTGTTATCGGAGACTAGCTCCTCAATCACTTCTTCGCTAGGTTCTTCACAGTAATTACTAACAGTTGTCAAGAAAGACAATTTGCTGAAGAATTTTCCCATTTTGTCAAAATCAAATGGTGTCCTATTCAAATCCGATAACGTGTTCTGTCAATATTAATTTCAAGTGACATTTGACCATTAAATATCTCCGGCAAATGTTCAAGACATCTTTTGTTATAGTTGTCAGTGTCCATATCAGATTCTATTTTCTACCCCGTCATTTCAAATTGATCCTGTACACATATATATATTGTCAATGATGAAATAATATATCTGAATTCTGTAGATGATTGAGTGACTGAATTTTCATATAAGACCAATTAAATATGTCAGAATTAAAGACTTGGATATATATGATGGAGAGTTGTGTTAATTTTATGCCACAGTTTATAGTATTAGGAACATTGATTATATATTTTGTAGTTATAAGAGTGGTATAATTACTATGTTATTTTCTCTTTAACTTGTCTATAGTTTATTGTATATACCACCAATACACGCACGCTGCAGCTTATCCAAATATCGGTTATTGACATTTTAACAGGCTTTTAATCCTAATTGGAATTTTTTTTTTAGAAATATTGGAATAACTAATTAAAATCTATTCTTTTAAAATTTATATTATTCAAGCAATGAAAAAAAAAATATAATATATTCTAAACTTCTTCATTATCATTGTGTAATATCCAGGACAGGTCTTTTCAAAAGTCCAAATTAAAACAGATTTTCTTATCCATCTAATTTCCTAATACAATGTAGCTGCATGCTAAAGGAATAACTTTCACATCTTTGTTATTTGGTTCTTATTGTAAGTTGTCTCATTGACCTCCTCATTTCAATACACTACTTATCCTTCAAAATGAACTCTTAACCTTGCATCATTTTCTCTTGATCATTTGGCAAAAGGTAAATTACCTTGGACTCTGATGAGTTTTGTGCGTAAATAAATTTTTTAATTAATTAATCAGGATGACTCTGTTCTATTTAAGGAACAGTACTGTAGTTGAAGAGTTGCCACATAGTTGCAAATGCAGTTTTACTGGCAATGTGTATCGGAGACAGTAAAACAGATGTTTGTGACCGTCAAATCCCAATAGACAGTGGCAACTCTTCCAACCACAGTACTGTTACTACCTTTCTAATGCATAACAAGAAGAAACAGTCCATAAAGCTTGTAAAAGTTTATAAATTTAAAATAAAATAAAATTCCACAAAACTTTGAGGACTAATTTTGGCAAAATAAAGACGTCCTACAAATAAAAGTTGAAACAGAAGGTTATTTCATTTCGTGTATGATTAAGGTTTTGAATATCTTATAACAACAGAATTTTGAGGTACTTTTTAGTTCGATATGGCGACTGCGGACATGTCAATTCTGGATTTGAGGGATGAACCCTTTAAAGTCTTAATTTTATCCACTCATCTTGAAGAGAGTAAATTAAAGATAATACAAGTGATACAACAATAGGCCCGTCCTGCTTTTTAATCAATTAGATCTTTCTCTAAGATGTCACTGACATATTATTATTTCTTATGCAGAATCTTGAAATAAATTTGGAAAATTAATGACATGGCACAGATGTTTTAACATTTACTGGATAGAATTATCTAGAAACAATTTGGCATCTTATAGTACATTATTTTTATATGCTTCAAAATGTTATTTTCGCAATTAGAATTTAACATGAAACACTTTGGTTAAAAAGACTATAAATGGAATATTTAATGTCATTTATGAAGTAGATCTAAATACGTCTTTTTTTTAGTCAGCAGACCTAATGTGTCCCAGAAATAAAGTTTGGATAGGTAAAGGTACTTCTCTTCTTATCATTATCATTAAAAGGAGATGTGGGGTAAATATCAATAAGATACACAACCTGATGACACACAAAATCAAAACTGAGGCATGAACTTGAATTGATAAGTCCTTGAAAAAAAAACACAATCTGCCATCAAATTTAATTTGTAGTGCCTTAAACATGAAACAATTTACTTTTGTAATAGCCTTAAATATGTTAAAAATGTCAAAGGCTATCCTGACATCATGTCAGGGCCTTTGATAGCCAACTATAAGGTATGGGGTTTTCTCATTGTTGAAGGCCGTACCGTTGTCTATAATTGCTTACATACACTTCATTTGAACTTTGATGGATAGTTGTCTCATTGGGAATCATTTCACATCTCCTTATTTTTATATAAGAAGATTCGTGAGTTCCTGAATTTGACAGCTCCATCCTATATAGGAGAAACATCCACCTTTAAAAAATACATGATATAAGCTACATTTTGGAAATAACTAAAAATTCTATTGTTTTTAATTTTGGCCCTGGCTTTCCCCCTATCCCTACTTTAAAGCCAATAGTTGAACCTGCACTAGCAAGAAAAGTTATAAATATTAGCACGATTAATACATGTAATAAGAAAAATATTAATGCCTTCAACTAAAAGAACTGTTGATGACTTTTTATTTGTTAACAAAATAGAATACTATTAGTATTATTATGAGTTTATCTCTTACACACGGGAAATCAAATTGCAGTATAATTTCCTGCTAAAGAGAATATGATTCCGGTAGGAAATAATGTCTTTATCTCTTTATTTGATTTGAAAAATTCTGTTTATAGGTGACCTGTATTGCAAGGATATATTTAATACTACATAAAAATCAGTCTTTTTACGGTTATTATTTGTCCAGCTTGTTTTCTGTGTTAAGGAGTTCAAGACAATATGTAAATCTGAGGTTAAGAACTTTACTTCAGGACTGACCTCAGCTTTGTGCAGGTTGATCAAATGAAGTTTGCAAATCTGAGGTTAAGAACTTTACTTCAGGACTGACCTCAGCTTTGTGCAGGTTGATCAAATGAAGTTTGCAAATATGAGGTTAAGAACTTTACTTCAGGACTGAATTGAGTTTTGTACAGGTTGACCAAATGAAGTTTGCAAAACAATCACATATTTCCTTTGACCTTAAATGAATTCATGTTGTGATGCTTTAATAAATCATGGGGAATTAGGGTGAAACTAAAAAATTATGGAAAAATGTTTTACTAACAATGGCAAACAAACTGGTGTAGACAAAACATAGGGAAAGGTAAAATAGACAATTTTAAAATGATTTAAACTTCCAACTTTGTAAACAAATCTGATAACAAATATTTTGGAAACAGGATTGATCGATTGATTGTTGGTGTTTTTATTGGTTGAGGAAGCCGGAGTGCCAGGAGAAAACCACAGACTATCGACAGGATTGGCAGCAGGAAGATCAGAGGTAGTTCCAGAGTTTATATATAGAATAATGATTGGTTTGATGGCTAAGACAGGAATTATCACAGGTATTACCTTACAGACAGACGGAACTATCACAGGTATTAAAGACAGATGGAACTATCACAGGTATTACAGACAGACAGACAAGACCAGCTAAAATGCTTGAAATGGTTTTTATGTGGACCTTTAAAAGCAGGGATATAGATTAGACCGTTGGTTTTTCCGTTTGAATGGTTTTACACTAGTAATTTTTTGGGGCCCTTTATAGCTTGCTGTTCGGTGTGAGCCAATGCTCCGTGTTGAAGGCCGTACCTTGACCTATAATGGTTTACTTTTATAAATTGTAACTTGGATGGAGAGTTGTCTCATTGGCACTCATACCACATCTTCCTATATCTATGGAAAATATCTGGGTATATGTAAATGAACCAGCAACCCATCAACACTTCAAATTTCCATTGACAATGTCTAATATTTTTGGATTAAATTAAATTATTATCAAGACACATGTAACTATTAATCTGATAAACTTATACATATTATAGCATACTCTAAAATGAACACAACTCTCCTTAAACTTTTATATAAAACCTGTTTTGTGCTTTCTTAACAGTTATATAACTTTGACTGAAATGACAAAATCTTATACTCATCAAACTGTAGCAATCCAAGATGTACTTTGTACACATAAGAAATTCTACATAAAAATCCACTGTGATTTTATCCCTAAAAAGTCCAAATAAGAAATCCGTTAAACCAGCCTAGTCATCTATTCGAACATATATCAGTACAACGATATTGATCTATACATGTATGAATCATGTGCAACAGGTGGCACCACTCAATAGGGAAAAATTAATAATAATAATCTTTATATCAAGGTCTATTTCCCATTGAGACTTGTCATTCTGATTTTCAAAATGTCAGTTGTGCAATACCCATTTGTAAATATCATAGAAATCCAGAGTATTAATTGAAGGATATTTAGGGGATAATTACTGATGCAACTTAAAAGAATTCTAATTCAAGCAAATATACAGACAACAATGATCTTCTCATCAACAGAAAAGCATATTGCAGTTCTAGGAGATATTCTTGTCTTTTGGTCTCTGGTTGATAGCGGTCGCATTGGCAATAATACCACATCTCCTTATTTTTCATATACTTTCATAGTGATACACATATTTTTTTCAATCATAGTGTATTGTTTTGTATGTATGTCATGCTGCCCACCAAGGGCCCTTAACTGGAACAATTAAAATATTCTTATTCTTATATTTCTGTCTGCCATTTTTGTTTTTTATTTAATGTTATTAGCTTAAATCAGGCTATTGGCTTTCTCTTTTGAATTGTTTCCCATTTTGTTATCATGGGCATATTGAAACTTCCTTTATGGTGTGGGTTTTGCTCATCATTGAATGCCATGTCGTTTAAATCTTTGTGATTTGGTCTTTGATTGTTAGCTGTCTAATTTGCAATTATACCACATCTCCTCATTTTTATACTAATTCTTTCGAGCTTTCTAGGATACTGGTTGTATTTTTCTGTATGACTATACTGTGTCTATATATATATGGTTTTTTCCCGTAATCCTCCCCAATTATCTGACTTTATTAAGTGCTAACTTCTAGATCATGTTGATATTATATGAATATAATAGCTAAATGCCTCATAATTTCTTATTCTTTTCTTCAGGAAATATGTATTAAATCAACAAAGTTCTCTCTTACTCTTGATTTTTATCTGAAAACATAAAACTTAAATACTGCTAATTACAGCTCCCTTCTTTAATGAAATACTGTCATTAAGTTCAAAACTTTTAATGCTTGTTAATCAAAGGGATATTTATCTTCACTACATCATGACAAAGAAAATTATAAAGGTCTTTTTCCCTACTGATCTTATTCATCTATTTCAGATATAACCATGTTTTTTATAATCTCCTATTATCAAATATTGAAATCAACTTATTAACAACGATAATTCAAATTCGTTATAAATAATTATCCAAATTATTGTTTCAGATGACAATGCTCAATTTCATAGCAATAATCTTAAATGGACCATAAATGTCAAAACATTGATGAAGTCATGTTAATGCTTGTCATCATTTCTGTTCAATTGGACGACTGTTTCTATTTTCCTTAGATTATTCCTTGGTTAATGTGACCATGGGATGATTATTCCTGTTTCTGGTTTTTAATGGAGTGACTGTTTCTGGTGTCCATAGCTTATTCATTGTTTTATGTGACTCTGGGATGATTATTCCTGGTTTCTGGTTTTTAATTGGACGACTGTTTCTATTTTCCTTAGCTTATTCCTTGGTTAATGTGACCACAGGATGTTTATTCCTGGTTTCTAGTTTTTAATGGAATGACTGTTTCTAGTTTCTTTAGCTTGTTCCTGGTTCAAGTGACAATGGGATGATTATACCTGGTTTCTGGTTTTTCATTGGACGACTGGTTCTAGTTTCCTTAGCTTATTCCTTGGTTAATGTGACCACAGGATGATTATTCCTGGTTTCTGGTTTTCAATTGGAAGACTGTTTCTAGTTTCCTAAGCATTCCTTGTTTTATGTGACCATGGGATGATTATTCCTGGTTTCTAATTTTTAATGGAATGACTGTTTCTAGTTTCTTTAGCTTGTTCCTGGTTTTATGTGACCATGGGATGTTTATTCCTGGTTTCTGGTTTTTAATGGAATGACTGGTTCTTGTTTCTTTAGCTTGTTCTTGGTTTTAAGTGACCATGGGATGATTATTCCTCATTTCTACTTTTTAATGGAATGACTGGATCTTGTTTCATATCCTTACTAAGGTCTCAATTTTTCTATATTCGATTGATCTTTATTAAGACTCTATATTTTATTTTTTTCTATTAACTGCTGGTCTCAAGTTAGATTCATGATTCTAATGTCTAATATTCACCACTGATTTAAGTGAAATTCATGGTATCATGCTCTCACTACAGTTTTTGCATAAATCATGTAGATAGGAAATTTGGTAATTGTTCACACAATAGTTACTTCTCCAATGCTTAACAACTATATAGTCTATATCTCATGTCTTCATTCTGTTTATATCTGCAGTATTTCAATATACAGTATGAGCTGACTAACAATATTCCAACAAATAAACTGTTGACACAGAGATATGTCTGGCATGTCGGCATAAAATTCGAGAGAAAAAAAATCTGATGGACAGCAACATTTCTAATTAATTCAAAGTCGCTGGACCATGAACTTATGGACAGGGCCTCGAAATAGTCGACAAACTGAGTAGTTCCTAAAAACTTAACTCAAGTAGAAAACATAACAATTGTTGACGCCTACAACGGAGAAGCCATGGTTGGAAAAGCAACACCTATGTTTCGCCATCTGTGACTTTTGTTGCAGGCAAGACAAAAAACCAGCCACATTTTTTTAGGGCAAATTCAATCCTGGAGAGTAAGCTGCACTTTACTTGTACTTATTTCTAACAATATAGACTACATCAGTACATGCGTATTAAAATAAATTCAAAACATCTTAGATAGAAAAAAATGTGCTTCAGTTCTATTACTGAGACTTTATTAACCTATCTATAAATTAGGCACCCAACAGCCTTCTACTGACTTCCAAGGTTGAACAGACACATAAACACTGCTTACAAAGAGCCAAAATAAAATTATACTAAATCTTTCCCACGGAACTTGGAGATGATCAAAATAATTTGAATGAAAAAAAGACGGAATCTAATTGTCTCTTAATAGATTTTCTGTTGACTCTGAAGGTAGACAAATGACAAAACACAGTTTGTGACTGAGAAATCAATCAGGCTAATAACTCTATGTATTATTTCTTATATCTGATGACTTGAGATTGACTTTGTGACACTGACATGTGATGAGCTACTAAGGAGACTTGAGGTTGAAATGGTTTATTACAAATCTTCCATTGTCAAACATCTGACATTTTTCTAATTTTAGGAAAACTGCAAAGAGTTAATATTGTTTAATCCAGTCATTAATAAATCAGAGTTAACCAGCCTATACTTATACTCATATTCTAATAAAGTCTTTGTAGTTAATTTATAGTAAGAATGGCAATAATTTCCTCCACGCTGCAACAAACTAGGCATGAAAATATCACATGGTTAATAAACAAGAATATTTTGGTTTGTATGTTGAAACAAAAATATAATTGAATATGGCTTATAATAAACTACATGTATAGTTAAATTGCAATAGCAAATGACACAATTTTACAAAACATAATTTGAGACTTTTGATTATATACTCTGCACACTGACTGAATTCAAACCATTAATTTTCTACATACTTAACATGTATGATACAGTATTTTAACCTAAAGACCCATCTCAAAATATCAATCTCGATAACCAATCACATGACTGCTTTAAAATTTCTCATCACCTAACAGAAAGTTTATCTTTAGAACCATTCAACAACTACTGAACTTCAGAATTACTATCAAAATGTTAAAACATATGAACCACTTTTTAATTGTGAAACCTAATGGACCTTCTCTAAAAATGTCAAACTTCAGAATCACTTAAAAAATAAAAAATATTGTCTATTGCTTTTTATTTTACATTAGCTGGAGAAACAACCCTCTGATTAATAGTCCATGTCCATCTCTTGGTCTCACAATGTCTCAGAATAGGTATAAACTCATATAACAAAGGTACATGTATATAACTTGAATATATAAAGTAATTAATGTGAGATTACAACTGCAGATGTCACAACAGATAGAACAACCATATATCAATACTGTTACAACATCTGTTATCATAACTTATAATAAAATACACTTGGATTTATAGATTTTATAAAGTGATGATCAAATGAATTCAGGTAGTGCTGTATTTAATGTCTGAAATTAAATCAAAGAGCTTGATAGCTCTTGGGGGAAAGATGGCATTGTTTTATTTAATTTCAGTAGTTTTGTCATACACATATTTAACTCTGCATCTGTTCCTAACCAAGGTTCTGTATTTTTATGTATGGACAAGAGCAGACACTGAAATGTGTTGGCTACTTTACTGATCATGATTGAATTACTGTTGGAAGTCTTTAAGATAAAGGTTTACTACAAGTATCACTATAGTTAGCATTATCAATGAACTATGTATATGAGGTCAAGGTAGGATGAAATCTGGCACACAGACATGCACACCATACAAATATTCCATACACCAAATATAATTAACTTATGCTTACAGTATCTGAGAAGCAGACCTAACCACAATAAATGGGGAATGTGTCCATGGGACACAGATGATGCCCAGTGTTCTCCCCAGGGCCTTTTAGTATCATGGTAATGTGATGCTATAATCTTAAATGTGATGCTATCTGAAGTGGTTTTCTTATAGATTATGTTATGGATGTGATGCTATATTTTTTAGAAACAAGATGGTATTTCAATTTCCCCTGTTTACCAGGATGCTAAATGAAATATCTGGGGAGAACACTGGATGCCCCTGCTTGCATATAATGTTATAAAGGGACAGAACTCAAGAACAGTTAAAGTGACACTACCCAAATTTGTACTTGATCTGAGTTTTGTGGTAATAAGCATTGTGTATAAGTTCCATAACATTTGGTTGAGGCAAACATAAGAAAATGCCTGTACCAAGTCAGGAATATGACAGTTGTTATCCATTCGTTTGATGTGTTTGTTTTTTTGATTTTGCCATTTGATTGGGGACTTTCCTTTATGAATTTTCCTCGGAGTTCAGTATTTTTTTGATTTTACTTTTTAGGTTACGAGAACAAAAACAAAAATTCAGCAATTTTTCCATTTGTTAAGGGCATAGCTCTAGAACAGTAAAAGTGAGGCCACCAAAATTCAAAACTGATCTGTGTTTTGTATTAATAAACATTGCACATAAGTTTCATAACATTTGTTTGAGGCAATCTAAAGCTAGAGAACAGAAACGAAAAATTCAGCATATTTTTCCATTTGTAAAGGGGCATAACTCTAGAATGGTAACAGTGAAGCTACCCAAATTCAAACTTGATCTGTGTTTTGTGGTAATTAGCATTGTGTATAAGTTTCATAACATTTGGTTGAGGCAAACTAAAGTTAGAGAACGGAAACCAATTTTGGGACATACAGACAGACAAGGGTAAAACTTAATGCCCCCTCTGCTACATCAGGGGCATAAAAACTTCATGTTGACAAATGAAATCTGAAAATGAGGTCAAGGTAAGATGAACCCTGCACATTATCAAATTTCAAATTCAGTTTAAACACTTATTTCACATATATTTTTGAAAGTTCACATTTGCACTAAATTGATATGACCACGGCTTCACGGAAAACTATATTTACCAACATCAATCTGATACTGGACAGACAGACAGATTGACAAAGACTAGAAAACATAATCCCCTCTACTGTTGTTTAAAGGGCATACAAATCATGTCATAACGAAGTCTTTAGTAATATTGAGCTTTCAAATACCAAAGACTAAGCAGGTTTAACCATTTGAAGTCATACGAGACTATGAAAAACAAACCAATATGAATTTTTAGACATTTTCAGTATAACACAGAAAGCATTAACCTAATCACAATGACTGATCATGCTGATATCAGTCAATGAAAACAATTTAGATGACTGTCAGAAGTTGTATACCATATTATATTATCAAGCATATATAAAGTGTGATTTTTTTCCCCAATTCCATTGGGTCTCATATCGTGAATTTTTTTCTTCAATTCCATTGGGTCTCATATCAAGAAGATGAATATTGCTGCTTTGACATTTTATTATGAAGAAAACAATTTTTTTACTCCAGCACACAATTTGGTATAATTTGTCTATGGCATTATAAGGAATTATCAGGTGTCTTTGTTTAATACAAGTCAAAGACTTACCTCTTGAAGTTTTTCTCGGACACGGTTCACTGCATCTATCCATTTAGACCTTGCTGGTGAGGAATAATCAGGATTCATTTGTGTTTCATACAAGTCCTGTCCATCACTGACTTCTTGTGTACTCCCTCGGCTGATGTTGGTTGATGATCTTGTACTGTTAACAGGACTAAAAGTAGATAGAAAACAGTTTACAGACTTTAAATATACAGAAATTGTTAACTGGACTAAAACAGACAATTGTTTATAGAAATAAAGACAGTTAACAGTACTAATAAAAGTGATTGTGATCACTGAGTGTAAAGATTGTTTTCATTTCGCAATGTGAACTTAAAATCAAACATTGCATTTTATATAGCAATGGACGGCACTATTTTGAATTGGAGTTTATTTTCCATTGTCCATACATTGCTATTGTAGTTGAACTTAAGTTTTAGATCAGATAAATTCATATACCATGCAAGATAGATGTTAAGCACATACACATTTGTCATTTTGTAACTTGAATATCTGAGTATATACCATTAATTATTGTTTGAACTGGACATTGACAGGACCTAAAGGTTGCACTTCTGTAAATTCAGACAATGCAATTTCCCATAGGAACTCCCTTTGCGGCTAAAGATAGGCAACTTTTACTATGATTATAATGAAGTTTCATAAAAAATTATATCCTAGAATGGAAAGTTGATATGCACTACTTTTCTATTCAAAGGTCAAAACATAGGGCTGTGCGGCATATTTTCAACATTTATATGCCGGAACTTGTAAGAGTTTAAACTTATACTAAAATTCTGTACTACCCCTACCTTTATTTTTGGTCTGCCTCAGAATTCATTTTTCACCGGTACCTTATGTTTTTATACTGGTAACTTTCCCAAGTTATTTCTCTATGAGATGAAACATAGAGATCATATCTGGGAACCAGTACATAAACAAATTAAAATATCTATTAATATTATATATCTCCCCAAAAGAGGCGTGGCTTGTGAAACAGCTGTATTTACAAAGTGCAACCGCAACCTAAAAAAAGTTGACCTAACTGAACTGTGTTGTTTGTGCTTTCAAAGGTAGAGATAATGCCTGGAAAATATAGCTATCAAGCCCACAATTTTTACCCCAAAAATTAGACAGAGAACTGTACTTTTCCTCAATTTAAGATTGCCAATAGATCTGTTTGAATTAAATCATAAATAGTTAAGCCCATGAAATGAAGTATTCCAGAATCCTTGAAAATGAATATCAATGTTAATACATGAATCCCTAGTATCTTCAGACTAACAGTTCTAAATATTATGAATGGCTACCTATAACAATGGAAATATTCAACATTTTCTACCTATTTTATAACTCATCAATACACCAATATTGTTTTTCTATCTGTAATATTCATTGTTTACAAATCATAACTCAGAAAAATTTGATGTAATAGTAAATCAGGCAGATCATAACTTTTATCATTTATCTTACGGTAATAAAAACACTAATGAGTAAAACATAAGTGTAATCACAGCAGTAACCTGATAATTCAAGCTTATTTACACAGATTGTATACAAATATTTACTGGACACTTGATATCATTTGACTTCTATTAGAACTGAAGAAATGGTCTTCTTTAATCAAGTTTTAGTAAAACACAGTCATTAAAGGGACCCATTGTTTAGTATAATACCTTCATCCAATATGCTGAAATTAAATGCTTTTCTACATCAATGACAAATCATTGATCACATCGATTCCATAAATAACAACAATGAATTTACTCTGGGATTTACACTAATTGTTCACTTTCTATCAAACAAATAAATAATGGATTTTTTCAAAATCAAATGGAATTCCTTAGATTACCTAATTACTCTAACTGAATTTTATTCTCGAACCACCTGATTTTTAAACAAGCATTCAAAATTGCACACAAAGAAACTTTCTCCAAATACTCAATAAAGCCTTAATTTAAACCAAGACATGGTTGTTTTTTTTTGTTTGAATTATTTCACATTTTTTCATGTCTCAGACCTTTCATAGCTGACTTTACGGTATGTGTAAGTTTTGTTCATTATTTAAGGCCGTACGGTGACCTATAGTTGCTTTAATCCACTTCATTTGGACTCTGTTGGATAGATATCTCACTGGCAATCATACCACATCTCCTTATCATATATACTGTCAATCCTCAATTTATTCTAAGGTACACTGTAAGATGGAATTTAGTCTGGTCACCATCTGGTATTTTTATTTCCTGAAGGCATACTGAATATTTACGTAGGAAAACAACCTAGAAGGAATTGAGATTGAGGCTCTTTTAGATCAAGGGTCTTCTGAAGACAGAACAATTGTTTGTAAAACATGTAACTAAATACTCTTAAATGCCTACAAAGCTCACATACATTTATGCTCCTTTTGTTCCATCTTATTATTCAAAGAATTCATTTTGACCTTGCAGAAACACTTTCCAACATTATGCCCTCTTTTTGGAAAAAAATTATCAAACTTCATTAGTATCATTCAAGGCATTTCAAAATTTCTGAATCAGACATGACATTGTGTACATATATGTGTGTATGTAAAGTCGAAATATGTGTGTGACCATGAACTTGCAAACATTCAACCGTATATGTGACACACCCTGTGGTGGTGGGACACCATAACACCAATGGTGTATCAATAATATCCTTTAAGGATTACAAAAGTTCTAAACAGGACACATCTTTTCTTTTATTTTCATTGAATTTCAAAATTGAACAGTCACAGAATTATGTTTGAAGGTGAATGGGACGAAAAGACCATCAATAGCATATTTTTACCAGTTAGATAATTATTGGTAATTTTTCTTCATTCATTTTAGGTTTTTCTTGATTTATTATATTTGTTTTTTTTCTATTTGAGGTAAGAGGCTTGATAATAGCAATTATTCCAATTCAGTATTTAAATATAAAAATAATCAATTGATTTATTCATTTATCCTCCCTTTGTGACAATGATCCAATGGGATGAACATTCAACTACTCCTCATTATATCTTCTAGAATTATAACTCCTACCAGGATAACCCAATGATAAACCCAAACAAACATTAAAGTAAATGTTCTACAGTTGAATACTTCAATCAATTTTAAATGTATTAGGATTACTTATCTATATCATATTAACACAGAAGTTAATTTCACTTCTAATAAAAATTAATGCTAATGATGAATTTAAATGTTAAATCATTTTTTATGTACACATAATACAGATAAAATATAACCATGGTAACAATAGATCATCAGTTAAAGTTAATTTATACACGTTGTGAAATATAACTTTTTAGAGTTGAGGTAAAAAGTCTTAAAATTATGCCTAACATACAAGTATGATAAACAGCTGCGCCATGAGCGCATGATACGCCTGTCGCTTTTTCAAAGAATAAAGTTCAATAACTTCTCAATGTCATATCAAAACGTAATGAAAAACTAAAGGGAGGTTATCTTAAAAGATATAAACCAGTCACCAAAGTTTCAAGAAAACTGCTCAAAGCACTTTAAAGATATTGCCGAAAACTGGAAAATCACTCCTTTTTTATGAATAAAATCCCATAACTCCGAAACGTAAAATCTAGAATTTATAAAAATCAAAAAGGAACTTACGTCAAAAGATATAAACAATTCACCAAAGTTTCATGAAAACTGCTGAAAGCATGTTTGAGTTATTGTCCGAAAACTGGAAAATCCCCCTTTTTTAAAGAATAAAACCCCATAACTCGGAAACGTTAAATCTAAAATTTATCAAAAACAAAAGGGAGCTCACGTCAATAGATATAAACAATTCACTAAAGTTTCATGCAAATTGGTTAAAGCATTTTTAAGTTATTGTCCGATATGTTGATGACGGACAACAGTATACCATTATACACATGTACGTTCCGTAAATGGGCGTATAAAAATAAGATGTGGTATGATTGCCAATGAGACAACTATCCACCAAAGTTCAAATGCTTTGCAAAACAACCAATTCAACAGGAAATACCTTAAAACTTAAGTATTTTTATTCATTTACCAGTACATAAATTACTGTAAAGACATAGAACACTTTCCAACATTATGCCCTCTTTTTGGAAAAAAAATATCAATCTGGCTAATCTTCTGGACATAAAATATTCGTCTAATAGTTTTTCCAATTCAATGGATGCTAAGCATTTATGATTTTCTAAAATGTCAAAGTAATGGAATTCTGGTCTCTTTGTGTAGCCAACTTCTCTGTGATCTGGTGGTATAATGTTCGCCCTGAATGCAGGAGGCTGTGTTGTTTATCTTGACAAAATGGTTCGCTCATTTCAGTTGCATTTCATAATCAATCTTCTCAATGGTTTTGAATAGTAACCTTCTTTCAAATTTGAAGATGATTTAACCAAAAAGAATATGCTACCGATAGTGACAACAAAGTTATGTTGGACAGGACGAAAACATTACACTATCACAGCTTGATTCCTGAGGAATAAGTGACTACAGATCTTCAAATTTTCACATTCAATTACATAACCAGAAACCAGAAATTAAGTACAATTAATGTTGTGTTAACCAATAGAAAAAAAATTGTAAACATACAATAAGCAAGAGTTCCAATAACAGAGTCTACGATTCTTATCACTAGAGGTGTTTTATTTCTAACAACATGTCTTAAAATGAACACATGAAGAATTATCTACATTTATCCTGGACTAACTACCATGTAATTCCCTGCTCACCAGAACTAACAATACTTAAAGTCAATTACTTAACCACTTACGATTTATGTAATTGTTTTCTCCATAAATAAGAAATGTTATCCTCACACACAGAATTGATATACAATGATATGGTATCACAGTCCATGTAGAATAAACCTTATAAGGCTACTTCAATCAAAGGCTGAAGAAAGGTAATTATTAGTATGTTTGGTTGTAGGTGGACAGTGTCAAACAACGTAATTCAGAAAGGAAATAGTAATCATATCTGACACCTTTATACTTAATATATATTTCAACAAAACGCAATCATGTGGATGTACAAGAGAAAGCACAATTGTGTGGATGTTCAAGAGAAAGCACAATCCTGTGGATGTACAAGAGAAAGTACAATCGTGTGGATGTACAAGAGAAAGCACAATCCTGTGGGTGTACAAGAGAAAGTACAATTGTGTGGATGTACAAGAGAAAGTACAATCCTGTGGATGTACAAGAGAAAGCACAATCCTGAAGATGTACAAGAGAAAGCACAATCCTGTGGATGTACAAGAGAAAGTACAATCCTGTGGATGTACAAGAGAAAGTACAATCCTGTGGATGTACAAGAGAAAGCAATCCTGTGGATGTACAAGAGAAAGCACAATCGTGTGGATGTACAAGAGAAAGTACAATCATGTGGATGTACCAGAGAAAGCACAATCATGTGGATGTACAAGAGAAAGCACAATCCTGTGGAAGTACAAGAGAAAGCACAACCATGTGGATGTAAAAGAGAAAGTACAATTGTGTGGATGTACAAGAGAGAGCACACTCATGTGGATGTACAAGAGAAAGCACAATCGTGTGGATGTACAAGAGAAAGCACAATCGTGTGGATGTACCAGAAAAAGCACCATTGTGTGGATGCACGAGAGAAAGCACCATCGTGTGGATGTACAAGAGAAAGCACAATAGCATGGATGTACGAGAGAAAGGACAATAGCCTGGATGTATGAGAATAAGCACAATTGGTTGGATGTACAAGAGAAAGCACAATCGTGAGGATGTACAAGAAAAAGCACAATCGTGTGGATGTACGAGAGAAATCACAATCATGTGGATGTACGAGAGAAAGAACAATCGTGTGGATGTACAAGAGAAAGCACCATCGCATGGATGTACGAGAGAAAGGACAATCACGTGGCTGTACGAGAGAAAGCACAATCGTGTGGATGTACAAGAACAAAACATAGTTATGTACATGGGAAAACACAGTCATGTGGATGTACAAGGGAAAACATAATCATGTGAATGTACAAGAACAAAACATAATCATGTGAATGTACAAGGGAAAACAGTCATGCGGATGTACAAGTAGAAAACACAATCATGTGGATGTACAAGGGAAAACATAATCATGTGGATGTATAAGAACAACACACAATCATGTGGATGTACAAGGGAAAACACAGTCATGTGGATGTACAAGGGAAAACACAGTCATGTGGATGTACAAGAGAAAACACAATTATTTTGTGAACAGATTGTGATAACAAAACCCTGATAAAATGCACACCACTAGTACTTGTTAAAACATTTGCAAAATGAAAAGCCTAAGACTTTCTACCTTCAAAACTGTAGAAGATGTATGAATAAGATATGGTTCTGACACAGGCTACTCAAACAATAGTTTCCCTTCAGTATGTAACACATAAATGTTGGACACAAAACCCTATCTAATATTACTTAAAAGTACTAAATAAGTCTATTTATTTTAAAGACCAACCCAATGTTTTCATGTTAAAATATCAATAATTTAAATTTTGCTCCACTTTTATTTCAAATGCAGATTTTTTTACAAATCTTTTAGATACAAAAAGAATTATATTTCAAATGTTTTCAACCATGTTTTATATTGTTATTTAAAGATCAATGAAATCCATTACAACACAGGTGTGTAGAAGTTATCAGATCAATATACTTCAAATATATCTCACAAAGGTATCACTAATCATAAAAGGAACAACAACAGATGTTGATGTATCTAATCTTACATTGTTTGCACATTTCAAATATCTAAATATCATCTAGAAAAAAAACCTTTTGAAATAGCTTGTATCAAATATTGACATTTAAAAAATATGATAATAAAATATAGTTTTACTTTGCAATTAGGTATTAAATTTCCCAAAAAAAAAACACGCAAAAAACAATTGTTTACATTAGTCATGTTATTATATTTCAATTTTTGTAAATATATTGATAATTTTGTTAAATATCTATAATGAATCATTGCTCAAAATTGGCTTACATGGATAATATAAGAAAAATAACTTTAAAATAACTTTGAACATAAGAGGTTTCACAGTTCAGAAGAAAACTAGACCCCATTTGATGACAAAATTTGAGATTGTCACCAAGAACTCATGAATGTATTTGAACCATGCACCTTGGTATGTGATTTTGACTATCTGATTACCTTTAAACCAAATAATGATTTCAATGTACAAAGCATGTGTCTGGAATAACCTATATCAGGTAAAATCATAACCATAGGTTTGGAAAGCCAGAGATAATCAACACTTGAAAGCAAAAAATAAAAACAAACAACCAGAAATTATCTCAGATCAGCTTATAATGATTGACACAACTATTGATTGTCACAATTGTCTTATTGGCAGGTTAATAATGCACAAGTAACTCAACTTGAGTTCTCAGACATGATACATGTAATACATACCCTGTGACTTACCCTTCTGTCCTTATGAACCCCTCCCCACCCCCTATGATGAATAAATTCATTCATGTTTTAATTGATGTTCCTAGACCCATTACCTCTCTAATTCCTCAAGTTCCTATAAGTCCTTCCCTAACCCCCTATGTTATATAATATATATTCTCTAATACCACGACTTAACTTTTCAGACATTATACATACATAATTCTGTGTATTATAATTACACAATGTTTATTAATGATTAGACATCTGTCATTTCAATATTTAAGTGGTTGTGAAGGATATGCCTCTGTCCTTCTCAATCAATATTTTTAATCAACTATATATAGACCTATATGGACTGTCCACTTGTGAAATGGCAGGTTATTGTTGTGGATAATTAATTAAATGTTGTGGAAACAAACATAACATGCGGTTTTCCACTGTTCAACAATAGCTAATAAACTGATGAAATAAAAATGTAATTTTTTATTTAGTCCTTGTACTGTTATTAATAGCGGTATCCCCCACTCACATTATTTGGTCCTTATTAAGGCATTATGATGAGTGCTATGTTTGGATTATAAGACTCTGAATATAGTAATGTATCACTCAGTTATTAGTGACAATATGAGTCTTATTCACAATGAGGGTCTTGTTGGGTTAGATTTATGGTCTCCACTAGCAGTGACAATTAAAAAGAGCACCGTATCATTTGCTGATATTTTGTTTTAAGAATCTTTTTATCATTCAAACTGTACAGGTTATATGTTTGGAAGCTACCAATGAAGTTGTCAGAGCCAATCCTCATAAGAGATCAGATAAATGTTGACCTTATTTGATGTAGCTTGGCCATGGTAATTAACTCTTATCAACTTTAAAAGGCTGTGATGGCATTCTGTATTGAGCTGGGAAGGCTACAGATATAAAACAATTATGACACTTGTAGTTCATAAAAATACAATTTAATACAGTTAATTCAATACATACTTAATTTCTAGACGGCTTCTTTTCTTAAATTTTATGCTTATTGAAATCAATTATCATACATGTTTAATTTCATGGTATTCTTATTTCTAGTGGTGACAACATGAAACTAGAAGTTCTAATGAGACTCAGTGTCTCACCTTATTATTGTTAAGTATGTTCAGAACGACTAATCCTTAACACAATATAGTCTGTTTTAATTTTGAATGCAGTTAACCCTTAAAAATATTTGAATCAGCTCTTGCTTTGATATAGGGGCTTTTTTGTGCCCAGGTGGTGCAAATTACTTATCAATCAATCTTTACTTTATTTGTCATAATTATAACACACTCTGCTGCATGTATTGCAGCCATGTTAAAAAAAATCCACTGCAAAACAAGATGTCATTGTGATGCAATTTTATGTCTTCATAATTTAGCTGTTAAAACCCTAACATGATGTACTATTTCTATTGGCTTACCTTGTTACAGCATCATTTGATTTGAACCCCCAAATATTTCCACTAAACATTTCCAAAAGTTGATATAGATGTCTACTTTAACATTATAATTATCTTAAAGTGATAATTAACATGGATAATTGTGGAACGATTTACATGAAATAACCTGTTATTGGAAATAAACATCTATCAACATAATTACAGGAAAATAGATACTGGTAGTGCCGAAGCTGAGGGTATATCAAATTATTTACAATGTTAGTACACAATCATAAACCCAAAACCTTTTAATACATAAAAGTTGACATTAAATTTGCATAAAAATAGCTGAGTTAAGATTTAAGTCCCTAAGCAAATAAATAAGAGCTTAGTACATTCAAATTTCTCTATTCTTATCCAAGTATTATTCCTTCTGATGTCATATTACTGGCTGTCTTAGGTAACACAGACCACACAACAACAAAAGTATTACCTTTAATCCAGCATTGAACTATAGCATGTCTAAGGTCACACAGACAAAACAACAACAAAATACTTAACTTTAACCCTATGAACTATAGCATGTCTGAGGTCACACAGACACAACAACAACAAAATACTCAACTTTAATCCTATGAACTATAGCATGTCTGAAGTCACACAGACACAACAACAACAAAATACTCAACTTTAACCCTATGAACTATAGCATGTCTGAGGTCACACAGACACAACAACAAAATACTTGCCTATAACCCAGTATACTTGACATGAAAACTGATGCATGTATCCTTTGTACTATAACTGATATCAGTAGTTCTGTTCAATAAGTGGACTCACTACCAAGTCTAGGACCCTGCAGTCTCAGAAGACAATACACTATTAACCATAATAAAGTCCCCACTATAATACTTTCTACTATGACTGAAATTACAAAACTCTGGTCAATGACTTGTGGCTCCCTACTCAGTGTATGAACACAGACAACACAACAATGACCAAAGACAACAACAAAGTACTTACCTATAGTCCTGTGTACTATGACGACTGATGTTAGTAGTGTTAGTTAATGAATCATGGCTGTGCATTGGGCTCCTAGTAAATATACAGCAATTCAGTGAAAATATGCCATAAAAACATTAGTATTTCTACAAAAAGTGGTTTAGAAAATTCATGTGTTGTTCGTTATTGAATGTGTTTATTTATATATGTATGGTGTTTTTTCGGAGGATGCCAATGTTTATTGTTGATGTGGTCTGTTGTATTGTGCTGTATTTTTGTCATTTCTTGTTATCCTTTTTTGCATTATTTGACAAAAAATAAATGGGGAATGTGTCCATGGGACACAGATGATGCCCCCGCTTGCATATAATGTTATAAAGAGATATAACTCAAGAACTGTAAAAGTGACGCTACCCAAATTTGTACTTGATCTGAGTTTTGTGGTAATATTAGCATTGTGTATACGTTTCATAACATTTGGTTGAGGCAAAGTAAAGTAAGAGAACTGAAACGAAAAATTCAAATAATTCAGCAATTTTTCCATTTGTAGAGGGGCATAACTCTAGAACAGCAAAAGCGACACCACCAAAATTCGAACTTGATCTGTATTTTGTGGTAATAAGAATTGTGTATAAGTTTCATAACATTTAGTTGAGGCAAACTAAAGTAAGAGAATGGAAACGAAAAAATTCAGCAATTTTTCCATTTGTAGAGGGGCATAACTCTAGAACAGCAAAAGTGACGCCACCAAAATTCAAAACTGATCTGCATTTTGTGTTAATAAGCATTGTGTATAAGTTTCATAACATTTGGTTGAGGCAAACTGAAGTTAGAGAACAGAAACAAAAAATTTAGCAATTTTTCCATTTGTAAAGAGACATAACTCTAGAACGGTAAAAGTGATGCCACCAAAATTCAAAATTAATCTGTGTTATGTGGTAATAAGCATTGTGTATAAGTTTCATAACATTTGGTTGAGGCAAATTAAAGTTAGAGAACAGAAACCAATTTAGGGACGTACGTACGTACAGACGTACAGACGGACAAGGGTAAAACTTAATGCCCCCTCTGCTACGGTTGGGGCATAAAAATTAAAACATGATATCTGCATTTTTGAAATTTTCAATATGGAGAAACCTTGTACATTTTGTACTGATTTTCTTTCAATTTTACCTTAACTGTAGAGGCTGCAAAATATGACTTTCACTATGCATACAGAATAAACCCCTACAGTAACTGTACTTCATGTTTGTGAGATTTCTAATTACACTGACTGTTTATTCAATCTTTATTCTGTATGTCTCAAAGCATAAAAACTAAATTACATTCAATATAAACCTAGCATTATACTTCTTGTATTGTTCAATAAAAATAAAATATTCAAATTTCAATAAACAAATTGCAAATAAATGCAACATGTCATTATGTCCAATGTCAAATAATTATACCCAATTGAAATTGAAAGTCAAGACATAATCAATGGATGTAAGAGACCCATTCTTATTTAAATCAAGACAAAAGTTCAAATGATCTGGTATTCACAGCAGATTATTGCTATATGTACATTGAGCAATACAATTGTCCTAAAAAATATAGTATGCAAATTAAAGTTTTGTTCTATGAGGCAAACTTTGAATAAGAATGAAGAGAAGCTAACATTAGCCTTTAATTTCATTTTTCAGTGTATAGATGATATCTTCTAACTGTTATTTCTAAAGTTTTGTGACTATATAATCTCATCTATCCTACTGAGCTTGAAATAAAGGATACAAAAGATACAATGGGAACTATTTCATATCATGACCTAAGGAAAAGTTTGTCCACACATAAACTGGTTTAACCCCACTAGCATATTGATTTTCCCAATTGTTATGATTGTTTAAATTTCACTCACTAATATTTTTTCAGCAATAAGCAGTGATAAGTTTAAAATAATACTGACATACATTTCATTTTATTCCAATAAGAACTGTGCGTGTGACGGTTTGCAACTAAGGTTGATTTTCCATATAATTTTTCATTTAAAAAATAACTCCCCCCCCCCAAAAAAAAATATTTCTTCAACTTTGTTTTTAAAGAAACTTTAATATAAATTGTTTCAATGACAATATTGACACCCTAGTATTTCTATGTCCTGGCATTGTGGGAGTTGGGGACAAAGAGAGACAATTTCTACCATTATGAACTTTCATTTTTTTTATAGCAACATTCCATTATGTAAATTAGAACAGATATTAGATTCCTATTTTTCCTTTTGTAAAGGAGCATAACTCTATAACGGTTGAAGTGACACCACCAAAATTCAAACTTGATCTGTATTTTGTGGCAATAAGCATTGTGTATAAGTTTAATAACATTTGGTTGAGGCAAACTAAAGTTAGAGAACAGAAACAAAAAATTCAGCAATTTTTTCATTTGTGAAGGGGCATAACTCTAGAATGGTAAAAGTGACGCCACCAAAATTCAAACTTGACCTGTGGTTTGTGGTGATAAGCATTGTGTATAAGTTTCATACCATTTGGTTGAGGCAAACTAAAGTTAGAGAATGGAAACCAATTTTGGGACGTACGAACGTACATTCCTACGTACCGACAGACGGACAAGGGTAAAACTTATACCCCCTCCAATAACGTCAGGGGCATAAAAATAGGTCAATTACAACAAAACTAAGATATGATATGCAACTTCTCATTAAACAACTATCAAGTATATCAAGTTCATATCAACAAAGATGACTGAAATCAGACAGCATTTTGCAAGTCAAATGACCTTAATTATATCAAAACTAGGTTAATCCATACCTGCCAACCTCTGAAACCTTCAAAGAGGGAGATCTCCCTCTCAGCTATGACAGCTGAGGGGGAGATTTTGCGCAAATGACATTTTCAAGTGAAAGATATGACGTGTTTATTTATTCATCTACGAAACACATATAAGAGTTAATAGATTGTTTCTTTAAATATGGTTATATCCTACAGAAGGTGTGTTGTTTGTTTCTTTCCTATTTCATCATCTTTGACTTTTGAATCCAATCAGGACAACTTTTCACCCCAGATACCTCTGTATGATACAGAGTGCAATCATGTTGCCTCAGATGGTGCAATAAGTGTGTACACTTATATATTCCACTGAATTTTGTTCAATACATATCTTATAAATTTCAATAAAAAACATTGAATAGAAGTAGAGATCTTCTAAGATATTTTTAAATATAATTATTTTTTTTGTCTAAAGGCATACAAAATCTTTTAATTGCCATCCTTTTATGATTCTTTGTTTAATTTGTATTTAGTTTAAATTGTTTTATCAATTCACATTATTTTAAGAAGGGTAACTCAAAACAGGATTAAACAGGGGAAGTAACCCGAAATTTCTTTGAAGTATAACACAAAGCTTTAAGCAAAAGTTGTTAATGATCGTTAATAAGTACTATGTTTGACACCCAAGCTGTCAAGTTAAGCCATTTAGTTTCACATGGTCTGTGATTTACAGGTAAAAACAACCCTCATCAGAGACACAAAAACGTAATTATTGTTGACTTGTCATTCAAGGTTGAAATATCCAAAAGCGGGAGATTCTATACTCCCGCGCGGGAGGGTACCGGCAAGCAGGAGATTTCCCAAATTTCACCATTTGAGCGGAAGTCTCACGCTCAAAACGGGAGGGTTGGCAGGTATGGGTTAATCAGAACAAAATTCAAATATGATCTGTACATCACTATTTTTCTATAAGGCCATTGAGAATGGAATGTTAGTCTCAACTAACACAAGAAAATATTAAAGGGTCAGCAGGCAGGAAAAACTTTTATTTCATTTTTTTTGTGTGCAGAAAATCAAAAGAGGCACATGCAGTTTCACTCTACAGAGAATTTTTTCCTAAACCACTGACAGGAAATTCTTGAAGAAACTTGTTTGACATTATCAGTCTGGGGAATAAGTGAAATAAGTGATTTTTAAATCACTCGGTTTTAAAGTAGCAAATTAGAAATTCTGTTATTTTGAAGTTTTACCAAAATTTTAAACACACAGGTTTCAATTATGTCTAATTATTAGTAAAATTTTTAAAAAATGGACCTTTTTCTTCTTTAAGTAGCAAGGTATTTAAGCCTTTGAAACAATCATTCATCTGTAAATTCTAAATTTCTTGTAAAAAAATGCTATAATAAAGGCTTTACATGATGATCTAATACTTTCTTAACACCTTTTTCCCAGCAGTGCGAGAATTCAAAGTTTCAGCTTACAGATCATGTAATAAAATTTGACTGTTAGCGACCAAAATTTGACTGTTTGTGGGTGTTGAAAATAATGGGGAGTAATTAATAAAATAATACTCAAAGAAGTGATTTTTTGGGAAGAAAATAGAGGTATGATACTTAAACAAGTGATTTTCATGTCGTTATCCATGATTCAGTACAGGGTCATCACTTGCCATGACCAGTCATCCCATAAAAACAGATGCTTGTTCGGATAATTTTAGCATCATAATTGGTTCCAGGACCATTGATATTAATTTAATACATTTTTTTTGTATATTTAAAGCTACAATAAAATCAAATCACTTAGACTAGTGATTATTTGTACTACTTAATGTGGATCATTGGTATATATTTCCTATATATATAGAATTTCTTATACTATGCCAGAATGTAGATTTTTCCGTGCTTTTTTCAAAAATATAATAAAACGTATGGGTCACCATGCTATTTTTCAAGCTAGAAGTCGTGCAAATTGAGATTGTTTATGAAAAAACACTTTATTGTGAATAAAAAGATATCTATGAGATGGAATTTTGAAATAAAATATAAGAAAAAGAAAATTTTTTAAAGCAATAATCGGACAATCAAAGTGTCATTGATAATTTTCATAAGAGAGTCTTGCTCTTTTTTTTTCATTTATTAAAAAAAGAATCAACCTGGAGGGTAAAAACTGGCCTGGTATGGTTAAGGGAAACCAACAATCCTTTTTCATGGCCTAATAAAGCACTTATTAGATAAACAACAAAAGCTGAAAAAGGAGAAGATACCTGATTTGTGAAATTTATAGAGAATATAATATTATATTTTTATTTTAGATACCACACTCCCAGATTTACCTGAGACACCAATATAAGCTCTAGGGATTACCTGAGACACCAATATAAGCTCTAGGGATTACCTGAGACACCAATATAAGCTCTAGGGATTACCTGAGACACCAATATAAGCTCTAGGGATTATATTGGTTGAAGGTTGATATAGTGAGTGATATTGAAAAAGCCATTTATAATATTCACTTTATCATATACTTAATACAAACACTTTTCTGTAGGGTTTGATAAAGCCTGTGCATCACAAAATGATTTAAAAAAAAACCATCTTCAATTTTACCTGTTTCATCCCCCTCTTTTAATAAAGGCTTCTCGTTTCAGTGCGAACTTAAGAAAGAAATTTAAAACTAAACTATATCACGTATATACACAATAAGAATGTTTGTGGCCAAGTTTGGCCTCATGATCATTTGGCCCTGATTTCATTAGAGGAAAATATTTTTGAAAATGTTTATGGACACACAACAGATTCAAAGTGATGAGATTAGTTGAAAATGGTCCTTACAACTGGATATAAGGACAAATGAAATTGCTGGTTAGGAGTTTAAATTGAGTTATCTACCTTACATCAATGACTAGACATTTGTACAAAATGAGCAAGTATAATTACAAAATAAATTTCTCTTTAAAGTCAAGGCAGGTAAATAGTTCATAGCACTTAAACTCAAAAAACATCAACTAGTGATGATTATATTTAATTTGTTTCGTGTTTCATAAATAAAATTGGAAAATTATCTGTATTATGTATGTCTTGACAGCTGTCAAATATACTCTAGGGCTAAAAACTGTTTGTGTTCATAGGACATTTTTCATACTAGAAAAAAATCTTGTGCATAATTTTTTGTTAGGATGCTCAATTTGGAATCAAATTCATTTTCTGAATTGTTTTGTTTTCCCTCAATCAAATTTGATGGGACTAGTAATAATTTTCAAAAATCTATTCAAAATCTGCTTTCAATGTAGCATTTTTGGGGGAAATCAAATCAAAACTTTTTTACACATATCATTTCCTGAAATTTTCATTTTCAGGTAACATTTTTTGCACTTTTATTTTAATTTAGCAATATTACCAATTCTAAAGGCAACAATCCAGTTATCACTTAAATATTGTTTGACTTCTTTGCGAAGGATCACAATTAGTGTTTACTCAGCTTTTTCTACAGATGCATTCAGGCTGTCCAGCAATATAGGACATGAAGGCAATTCTGAAGCCCCACCATCCATTTAAGTTTCAAAACTGATACTGTTAAAATATGTTCATGACCCATCCACCCATAGAAGTGTTTATGTAAGTGCCTTCATAGACCCCCCTCCCTGCATAACTTTTTCTGAAACAGATGTTAGAATGTTCAATTATGTTGGTGAAACTGTGTATCCCATGGTGGCATATAACTACAAAGGCTCTGATGATGATTCATCAGCTAACTTGTATACAACAGAAATCACCTTGTATGTGACATTTTTCCCACTGAAATGTAGAGTATAATTGTATGATAAACAGAACTCACCATTCAAAGTCTAAAAAATTAACCTTTTCCATTTCATAATCCAAAATCGGTTTTTTACCTTTTCTACACTTAAGGAAAAGACAGGCCAGAATTCCACACATTTTTATAGACATTGGACTATGTATTGTTTTAATGACATGGGATAATGGCCTTGTATCAATTGACTATGATAAAATTACAATAATTCATATTACTGTATATACAATGACTGCAGGTGATAAAATTGGAAACATTTAACACGAATATTGATGATTTATAATATGGTCTTTTCAAACAAAAGTCATCAGTACTAAATGCCAAGTAATCATTGTTTGACAAGAATTAAATATGCCATATTTTCTCCACAATCTTACAACATTCCAATACGTACGTGTCTTCTAATTTCTCCACAGCCTTACATATTTGCATATTTTTTTCATTAATTTTGCAGGAAAATATGATTTCACTAGAAAATGCACTCTATAGGTTAGAGATTGAGGTGTCTTGTTAGAATATTGGTCCTGGTGCTTTCAAAGCATCAACTATTACAAGTTTTTGTGGATAGATGTCTCATTGGCAATCATATCACTTCTTTAATATTTCTATATTGGCAATAAAGGTTTATATAGATAAAATATTGAACAGATTGAAGTAACAATAAAATAGAATTACCCTTCACTGATGTAAGAATGATGTTGTTTCATCCTTCCCGGTGGACGACTGTTGTATGATAGAGGTTCAGAATCTGTATCACTTCGTATATGTTGAAAAGAGCCTTCCTGGTAGTAGTCAGTTCTTTGTTTAAAATCTTCATTTTTATAATCATCACGTTTATAATCCTCATGTTTATATTCGTCATGCTTATAATGTTCATAGTCCTGACTGTCCTGGCGATAATTCCGTACAGAATCTGACTCTTCCTGCTCCACAGATAATTCCTGATCAAAGGAGTCTTGTTCAAATGTATTTTCTCGTTCGTATTCGTCCCTATCTGGAGATCCATACCTGTCAAATGATTCACCCCGTTCAAATGATCCGTTATGATCAAACGATTCTACACGATCGAACGATTCACCCCTTTCAAATGAGTGTTGATACGGATCATACTCAGTATAATAATCTTGTCCATGAAGGTGAGACATATCAGATGGCATCGGAGCATTCCTGATCTGTCGTGCGGGTATGTTGTGTGCATTGAGCTGTTGGGGGTAACTCATTTCACTTGTATAATCACTATCTTCTGATTGGCCAGCTGAAATAAAAAAATCATATGAAACGTCACAAAAACCTGTTTTCCCTTTTTTGATGACCCTTTTTATTTGTAATTGAATATTTTAATCATGAAGATGCATGGTCTTCCTACTACTAAGGAATAACTCCATTTGATACTGGATTTGAAATAGCACTGTTTCCTTAAAATTGTACCACATTTAGAATACATTCTTTTATGAAATCTACCCATATACCATCATGGTAAGAAATACTTATTAGGCCATGGGGAGATGACTGCTAGCTTGTAATATTTTTAATGACAAAATGTTTCTCAACCCTGCAAAGTTAAACTAGAGGCTCTAAAGAGCCTGTGTCGCTCACCTTGGTCTATGTGCATATTAAACAAAGGACACAGATGGATTCATGACAAAATTGTGTTTTGGTGATGGTGATGTGTTTTGGTGATGGTGATGTGTTTGTAGATCTTACTTTACTGAACATTCTTGCTCCTTACTATTATCTCTATCTATAATGAACTTGGCCCGGTAGATACAGTGGAAAATACTTTGTAAAAATTTACAAAAATTTACAAAATTTATGAAAATTGTAAAAAATTGACTATAAAGGGCAATAACTCCTTAAGGGGTCAATTGACAATTTTGGTCATGTTGCCTTATTTGTAGATCTAACTTTGCTGTACATTATTGCTGTTTACAGTTTATCTCTATCTATAATAATATTCAAGATAATAACCAAAAGCTGCAAAATTTTCTTAAAATTACCAATTCAGGGGCAGCAACCCAACAATGTGTTGCCTGATTGGTCTGAAAATTTCAGGGCAGATAGATCTTGACCTAATGAACAATTTTACCCCCATGTCAGATTTGCTCTAAATGCTTTGGTTTCAGAGATATGAGCCAAAAACTGCATTTTACCCTATGTACTATTTTTTAGCCATGTCGGCCATCTTGGTTCGCGGGCGGGGTCATCGGACACATTTTTTAAACTAGATACCCTAATGATGATTGTGGACAAGTTTGGTTAAATTTGTCTTAGTAGTTTCAGAGGAGAAGATTTTTGTAAAAAATTACAAAAATTTACGAAAAATGGTTAAAAATTGACTATAAAGGGCAATAACTCCTTAAGGGGTCAACTGACAATTTTGGTCAAGTTGACTTATTTGTAGATCTTACTTTGCTGAACATTATTGCTGTTTACAGTTTATCTCTATCTTTAATAATATTCAAGATGATAACCAAAAACGGCAAAATTTTCTTAAATTTACCAATTCAGGGGCAGCAACCCAACAACAGGTTGTCCGATTCATCTGAAAATTTCAGGGCAGATAGATCTTGACCTAATAAACAATTTTACCCATGTCAGATTTGCTCTAAATGCTTTGGTTTCAGAGATATAAGCCAAAATCTACATTTTACCCCTATGTTCTATTTTTAGCCATGGCGGCCATCTTGGTTGGTTGGCCGGGTCACTGGACACATTTTTTAAACTAGATACCCCAATGATGATTGTGGCCAAGTTTGGTCAAATTTGGCCCAGTAGTTTCAGAGGAGAAGATTTTTGTAAAAGTTTACGGACGACGGACGCAGGACGACGGACGACGGACGCAAAGTGATGAGAAAAGCTAACTTGACCTTTCAGGTCAGGTGAGCTAAAAATAAGAATCCTTAAATATAAAGAGTGCTCTCTCTAATGAATCTTAAAATGAACATATATTAGCATCAATTAATTTTTTTCATTTTTATTTTATTAAATGGCATAATTTTTTAAACATATATATGTAAACATAATTTCCAAACTTTTGATCAGACGGCTGATATATTGGTCAAATGGCCGATTTTTGGCCACGATCATGAAAAAATCTCAAGATAGGTTAAGGCGATGGATAAGACCAGGGTCTGCATAAATTAGTGTATAGTAGGTCAAGGTCATTACACACCCATATTCATGTTAAGGTTTACAACAGTTTACCAATCAAGAGTGGTGTTTTAATATTGAGATTTGTTATTGTATATTTCATGAGATTTGTTATTGTATATTTCATGAGATCTATTATTGTATATTTCATGAAATTTGTTATTGTATATTTCATGAGATTGAATACTGTATATTTTAAGAGATTAAATACTGTATATTTTATGACATTTGATACTGTATATTTCATGAGATTTGATACTGTATATACATTTTATGACATTTGATACTGTATATTTTATGACATTTGATACTGTATATTTCATGAGATTTGATACTGTATATTTTATGACATTTGATACTGTATATTCTATGACATTTGATACTGTATATTTCATGAAATTTGTTACTGTATATTTTATAACATATGATACTGTATATTTTATGACATTTAATACTGTATATTTTATGACATTGATACTGTATATTTTACTGTATATTTTATGACATTGATACTGTATATTTTACTGTATATTTTATGACATTTGATACTGTATATTTCATGAGATTTGATACTGTACATACATTTTATGACATTTGATACTGTATATTTCATGAGATTTGATACTGTACATACATTTTATGACATTTGATACTGTATATTTTATGACATTTGATATTGTATATTTCATGAGATTTGATATTGTATATCTTATGACATTGATACTGTTTATTCTATGACATTTGCTACTGTATATTTTATGACATTTGATACTGTATATTCTATGACATATGATACTGTATATTCGATGACATTTGATACTGTATATTCTATGACATTTGATACTGTATATTTCATGAAATTTGATACTGTATATTTTATGACATTTGATACTGTATATGTATATTTTATGACATTTGATACTGTATTTTCGATGACATTTGATACTGTATATTTTATGACATTTGATCCTGTATATTTCATGAAATTTGATACTGTATATTTTATGACATTTGATACTGTATATTTTATGACATTTGATACTGTATACTTTATGAGATTTGATACTGTATATTCTATGACATTTGATCCTGTATATTTTATGAAATTTGATACTGTATATTTTATGATATTTGATACTGTATATTCTATGACATTTGATACTGTATATTCTATGACATTTGATCCTGTATATTTCATGAAATTTGATACTGTATTTTTTATGACATTGATGCTGTATATTTTATGACATTAGATACTGTATACTTTATGACATTTGATACTGTATATTTTATGACATTAGATACTGTATATTTTTTATGAGATTTGATAATGTATACTCTATTACATTAGATACTGTATATTTTATGACATTTGATACTGTATATTTTATGACATTTGATACTGTATACTTTATGACATTTGATACTGTATATTTTATGACATTTGATACTGTATACTTTATGAGATTTGATACTGTATATTTTATGACATTTGATACTGTATATTTTATGACATTTGATACTGTATACTTTATGAGATTTGGAACCCCTTTAATTGAGATGAACTATTTCTTATCACTGGCAACCTTTCATAATATTACAACTGTCTTCTCCTAATAATGATTGTATATGTTTCTTAAGCTTTTTAAACCATCATTCAATGTATATCAATCTATCATCAGGGAATACTAAAGCCATTTTGTTTAACTTTTATTTTTTCAGCATTACCACATTTTGTACCAGGAAGTTTCAACAAATTATTGATTTCTACTGATATACTCAAATTAATGAAATCAAAACAGGAAACATATGACATAATTGGGTCGTAACTATAAATAATGCATTAATTTACAATCATAGTAACATCCTGGATTAATTTGATGGCACAATTAAAGATAGACAACAAAGGATTTTAGGAGAAAAGGAGAACAGTGCATGTTGTTCCTGGTACAACTAATGTCAATTAATCAAATTACAATCTAATTGCTTAGCTTTATAGATGACTTCTACATATGTATATAATTGAAAGAAATACAACAAGTCCTTTTATCAACAAACAGGAACATACAAAGTAGCAACCAATGAAAAAAGGTTCTATACAGGTACATACTAAAGGGAGCCAGTGTAGTTTAGAAACCAAACATTCTACAGTGCTCTTTTGTTATTGGGTTGTTTATGTGATATGTTGCGTAATTTCCTAGTTAAATTTATCAAATTGTTATATCTCACAAGGTGGCCTTATCAAAGCTGAAAATCTGTTGGTTTTTTCCTACCCTCTCTCAATTTGGGGCCTCCTGCCAAACACTTTTTGTAAATGCTAGATCTGCCACGAGATCCCCACAAAGTAGGTAAATGAGACAACAGTATTGTTCCATGAAAATGGCATCTGACTGAGGAAGAATAATGGAGATATACTTTAAATTAAAGATAAATAAGTTTAAAGAGAGGATGAATGATCTAAAATCAACAAAAGACAAGTACAACCCCAGGATATGTTACACCTACATTGTATGGAGGATGAATGTTGATGTCTTTGTCGTTGTAATTCAATCATCTGTAACATAAAAAAAAACACAAAATTAACAATCAGCAAATTATCTTTCTAATTGAGCTATTGCAAATTTCAATCTCTGAAAATCTGTATTGTAAATCTTTTATTTTGTAGGTAGAAGTTTTAATGTTTTAAAGTCTTCATTTGTTCATTATTAGTATGAGAGCGTGTCTATTGTTGAAAACCATAGGTTGACCTTCAGATTTTGTTTTCGGTTTCTGACAGTTTTATTTGAATATGCTATATAGATACTTTAACCATGCTGCTTGTTTTTTTTAACAAGCTCACTGGAGTGAACGAGTGTAAATTATCCTGTTCAAATATAGTCCAATCCTGTAGCAGAACTTTTAAGAAAATCGGCAGGTACTACTAAAGAACAACATATAGTTATATCTTCTATTTGACGGAAATTAAGATTAATATCCCAACATGCTAGCTCAATTAAGTAACAGTTTGCAGGTTCTAACACATATTATGACTCAATACTTTGAACTTAATCAGATGTGTATTGTAACATGTCCATTTATTAACGAAAGAGATATATAGTCTTTTTTTAAATCAAAGAAAACTGAAGAAATCTTTAAAAATAATAATATGTTACATTATGTGTTCATAGGAACATGAAAACTTACAAATTTATATATACATTAAACAGTTCACGTAATAGGGAACATGTGCATTTAATTTCAATTTGATGTGATCATAAACTACCTTAAACCAAATGTTTAACCTAACTTAAATCAAAACTTTTACATATCACATTTCCACATTCAGTGAATTGTGAAATCTGGATGAAAACCCTTATTTGGCATATATACAATATATATTAATTAGTTCACTTCATAATGATCAAAAACTAACCCAATCCAAAACCTTAACCTACTTTAAAACAAAACTCTAACCTAAAACGGGACGGCCATACAGACAGAAAAACAAAATTCTTAAGGGTTCCACGGGACCCAGTGTCTCGCCTACTTTTGCCGTTAGTCGCAGGCTCAACAAAAATGGGGAAAAAATTATTAAAAACTTTCCTCTAGATACTATCTTTTGATTGTAAGAAGCTTCTGTCCAAGTTTGGTAAAAATCCAGGATGGCTTATGAATCTTATAAATGTTTTAAAAACTCTAACTGCAGACTGTATGTAACATGATGTAATGTTAACTGGAAGAAAAACTAAGTCTATTTATAAGTACAGTCGATTCCGGTTATTTGCATAGCCTATTTGTCAGACAAAATTATGCAATTAAGCGGAGTATGCTTATATCCGAAATGCCAAATTACGGAGTCAAATAACATCGATAGTACAGATCAGTAAAGGAAATCCCTGAAGAAAGATGAACGTCCATAATCCACTTACAACATATTGAATGCTTATTTATTCTAATAAAAGTTATGTGTCTAGTGTTATACATGTTATTTTATTTTGTATTCTTTCAATAAAGTTTATAAACACATTTTGATTTAGTTTATTTGCGTGCCGACTTTTCCTTTACCTGAGATACGAAAATAAAACTAATTGTTCTAAAAATAGATTTGTTTCTATGACCCGGATGTACAATGTACATTGTTACGCTTTGATTAAATTAACTGTTTAACAATACTACACAGTTTATGATCATTTTAAACAATAAATGTGTACTAAACTGCCTTTGATATGCAGTATTTACCGCTTGCACAGTGATGTAACACTGTTTCTTTAACCTCGTTAGTTTCGTATATGCAAAGCAGTTTAAAACAGGTAATGGGGCCCTGTACGGGTTATTTGCAGTACACGAGTGTTGAAAGAGAGAAAATATAATAATTAGAAGTTGATTTTCTTTTCAAAAAATATTTAAAATTATAGATTGATGTATAAAATTCTTCAACCATATATAAATGCCCTGTAATATTTAACATAAGTGTAGATCACCCCAAGCCGAATTACGAGAGTACACATTGGATAATGATCGATAATTAACAGGGGTTATTGTTTTTAAAATTCACCCCACATGTAATCTATGAACAATGTTTGAAATCCAATCAATAATTAACACCTTTTGAGATAGATTGGACGTGTTTTTACAACAATCACCTGTTTGACATTTTTTTTACCTCGAGGCTTAAAATAGAACATGGGAAACTTTACCTGTGTACACATCGAGGCTTATTTTATAATCATATAAACACGAAAGAAACTGTTTTAAAACTTTATTTAGATAACACAGAAGTAAATATGAAATAATAACGAAAATTATGATGCATTCAAGAAAAATATACTTACCAAATTGCCGTTTCCGGTCAAAAATCTCGTCAGTTTTAACTAAGCATATCTAGCTGGCGAATATTTTCTATGCAATTAACCGAAAGGCCACTTGTAAGGCTATGCATATAACCGGACAATTTAACATTAGATGAATGGGAAATGGTTTTGTGCAGGAGAAAAGTATGCAATTAACCGAATTATGCTATTAAGCGGTATGCAATTAAGTGGAATCGACTGTAATATACGGAAAAACAGGAAATAATTTTTTACAAAATTTCCTTTTAGATACTATTTTTTTTATCATAAACAAGCTTCTGTCCAAATTTGGTACAAATCCAGGATAGTTAAAGAAAGTAATTAAAACTATTAAAACTTTAACCACCGAGTGAATGTAATGTAAACTGGCAGAAAAACTAAGTCTATTTATAAGTAAAAAAAGGATAAACAGGACTTTTCTTTTACAAAATTTACTTCTGGATACTATATTATTCTGACACAAAATGAATGTGGTCTAAGAACTTAAAAAATTTTAATTTACCTATTCAAACCATATATGATTATTATTTGCTTTTATATATAAATCAGAAATAACCAATTTAAAATGGAAAATTTTAAAGAAAAAAAAAATCCCTGCCCCAAATTTTTTGAACCTCCTTATGATTCATCACCCCCAAACTCAATCCCAGCCTTCCCTTTGTGGTATGGTACCTTGCAGTACAATTTCAGAGAGATCCATACACTTGAACACAAGTTATTGTCTGGAAACTAGAAAAATGCTTGTTTTTAAGTGCCTTTTTGGCCCTAAATTCCTAAACGTTTAGGGCAATTACCCCCAAACACAAACCCAGCTTTCCCTTTGTGATATAGAACCTTGTAGTACAATTTCAGAAAGATCCATACACTTACACACAAGTTATTGTCCTGAAACTAGAAAAATGCTTGTTTTTTACCCTTTTTGGTCCTTAATTCCTAAAATTTTGAGGCAATTACCCCCAAAATCAATCCCAGCCTTTCCTTTGTGGTATGGTACCTTGCAGTACAATTTCAGAGAGATCCGTACACTTGAACACAAGTTATTGTCTGGAAACTAGAAAAATGCTTGTTTTTAGGCCCCTTTTTGGCCCTAAATTCCTAAACGTTTAGGGCAATTACCCCCAAACGCAAACCCAGCTTTCCCTTTGTGATATGGAACCTTGTAGTACAATTTCAGAAATATCCATACACTTACACACAAATTATTATCATGAAACTAGTAAAAATGATTTTTTTTTTTTGCCCCTAATTCCTAAAATTTTGAGGCAATTACCTTGAAAATCAATCCCAACATTCCCTTTGTGATATGGAACCTTATGGTACAATGTCAGAGAGATCCATACACTAACACACAAGTTATGTCTGGAAGTTACAAAAATGCTTATTTTTGGCCCCTAATTCCTTAACTGTTAGTACCATAACCCCCAAAATCAATCCCAACCTTCCTTTTGTGGAATTGAACCTTATGGTAAAATTTCATAGAGATCCATTCACTTAAACTAAAGTTAGAGTGCGAAAACCAATGTGTCTTCGGACGACGACGCCAACGTCATACCAATATACGACAGCAAAAAAATTTTGCGGTCGTATAAAAACTTTAACCACTGAGTGAATGTAATGTTGACTGGCAGAAAAAACTAAGTCCATTTATAAGTAAAATACGGATAAACAGGATTTTTTTTTTTTAAATTTACTTCTGGATACTATCTTATGATCATAAACAATCTTCTGTCCAAGTTTGGTAGAAATCCAGGATAGTTTAAGAAAGTTATTAAAATTTCAAAAAATTTAGCCACAGAGTGAATATTTGTGGATGCCGCCGCTGCCGACAGAATGTAGGATTGCTATGTCTAGCTTTTCCGACAAAAGTCGCAGGCTCGACAATAAAGCCCAATACTCTTGTAGGTGGGGCTTAAAAATCGATCATAATGTCATAAAATTGAAAATAGAAAATTTTCTTGGAGTCTTTAGAAGTGATTTAAAAGTAAATGTTTTTTTTTATTTGAACAAGCAATTTACATTAATTGATTTTCAGTCAAAATTAACTCTAACAGAAAACTGTGCATGTAACAGAATTAGTTGTTTCCATATATTTAAATGCATCTGGAAACAGTTTGACATCAGTGTGTAAAAACCTATTAAATATGGACAACTCAATGCATCATTTGTCATACAGAGATATTTTATGTTTCTGATATATATATGTTACTTTTAACAATAAAATAGTTTTTTCTTTCAGCATGAAATCTGAGTAAAACAAATTCCTAAAGTGACAATATACATCTTCTGGGATTTCATTAATGATTTTATTGATAAAAAAAATGTCTGTTGTAGGACAGCAAAAACAGAACGAGTCTCAATAGTACAAATAAGAGAAAATACAGACAACTTTTCCTAGGCAATAAGTCATTTGGGAGATGTTGATTTTAATAGATAGTTTAGTTCAAGAGAATGCAGGATTCTTTTTTTTTATACAGTTAAGTTTTTTCATAGACTTAAGACGGTAATGAAAACATTCTGAATAATGTATCAATTGATAAATGTTATCTTATAAGTATACATGCAAGATTGAAGGTAGTTTAACAGGTTTCTATTGAGATTTTCTTATTTGTAAAGGTGTTCACAATAATAACTTATTTCTATATACTATCTCTTAAATAAGCACTTTAGTTTGGTGACAATCTTAATCCTTCAACATTAGTACTTATATTTATTGATGATAATAATTTTTCAATAACTCTAATAGGAGTTATCTGACAATTTGGGTCAAAATTGACAAACTCAACATTTCTGCCTTGTCAGATTTTTTCAATCTATGACTGGTTTCAGGATACTAGACAATACTTGCATATATGTATTTTACGTTCTTCTTTAGCCTTTACAGACATATTTAATACAAGATAACCCGAGAATGATTGTGGCCATGTTTGGTCCAATTAGCTTAGTAGTAACAATGGAGAAGACTTTTGCAAAAGTTAAAGGATATTGGATGCAAAGTGATGAGAATAACTCTTAGCTTAAAAGGGGGAGAAGATTGTGAGGGGCAATGAAAAACCATATGTCAGAGATTAACATATACTCTATTACACCACAAAATAAAATGCTCCTCTGGGGCGCAGCTTGATACGACCGCAGAGGTCGAACCCTGAACAGTTGGGGCAAGTATGGACACAACATTCAAGCTTGATACAGCACTGAATTTGGATTGTAATTAAATATTTGACACAGCATGGGTTTCTGACACAGAATGAATGTGGTCTAAGAACTTAAAAATTTTCAATTTACCTATTCAAACCATATCATTATTATTTGCTTTTATATATAAATCAGAAATAACCAATTAAAAAGGAAAAAATTTTAAAGAAAAAAAAGGAGAAAAAAAATTCCTCCCCCCCCCCCCCCCCAAATTTTTTGAACCCCCTTATGATTCATCACCCCCAAACTCAGCCTTCCCTTTGTGGTATGGTACCTTGCAGTACAATTTCAGAGAGATCCATACACTTGAACACAAGTTATTGTCTGGAAACTAGAAAAATGCTTGTTTTTTGGCCCCTTTTTGGCCCCAAATTCCTAAACGTTTAGGGCAATTACCCCCAAACTCAAACCCAGCTTTCCCTTTGTGATATGGAACCTTGTAGTACAATTTCATAAAGATCCATACACTTACACACAAGTTATGGTCATGAAACTAGAAAATGCTTGTTTTTTGCCCCTTTTTGGCCCCTAATTCCTAAAATTTTGAGGCAATTACCCCCAAAATCAATCCCAGCATTCAATTTGTGAAATGGAACCTTGTGGTACAATGTCAGAGAGATCCATACACTTACACACAAGTTATTGTCATGAAACTAGAAAAATGCTTGTTTTCTGCCCCTTTTTGGCCCCTTATTCCTAAAATTTGGAGGCAATTACCCCCAAAATCAATCCCAGCATTCCCTTTGTGATATGGAACCTTGTGGTACAATGTCAGAGAGATCCATACACTAACACACAAGTTATTTCTGGAAGTTACAAAAATTCTTATTTTTGGCCCCTAATTCCTTAACTGTTGGTACCATAACCCCCAAAATCAATCCCCACCTTCCTTTTCTGGTATTGAACCTTATGGTAAAATTTCATAGAGATCCATTCACTTAAACTAAAGTTAGAGTGCGAAAACCAATGTGTCTTCGGACAACGACGACGACGACGCCAATGTCATACCAATATAAGACCACAAAATTTTTTTGCGGTCGTCTAAAAATAAAGGAGAACTAAAGATTGACTCCAACACCACCAACAAAATAAAGTAGAACTAAGGATTGACTCCAACACCACCAAAAAATAAAGGAGAACTAAAGATAGACTCCAATACCACCAAAAAACAAAGGAGAACTAAAGATAGACTCCAATACCATCAAAAAATAAAGGAGAACTAAAGATAGACTCCAAAACCACCAAAAAATAAAGGAGAACTAAAGATTGACTCCAACACCATCAACAAAATAAAATACTTTGCTGAGCGCAGCCTGATACGACCACAGAGGTCGAATCCTGAACAGTTGGGGCAAATTTGGACACAATATTCAAGCTTGATACTGTCTGAATTTGGATTGTGATCAAATTTTTGACATAATATAGGTTTCTGACACAAAATAAATGTGGTCAAAGATCTTATAAATCCATTGCGCAATACTGTGCAATTGAAGATTTCTTCTTGAAACTTTTTCAAAAATATGAATCCCTTAAAAAAAATTGGGGAAAAAATTCCCCCCCCCCCCCCCCCCAACTTTTTGAAACCCCCCTTGGAGCAATAACCCCAAAACTCAATCCAAGTCTTTCCTTTGTAGTATGGAACCTTGTAGGACAATTTCAGAGAGATCCATACACTTACACACAAGTTATTGTCTGGAAACTAGAAAAATGCTTGTTTTTTGGCCCCTAATTCCTACATGTTTGGGGCAACTAACCCCAAACTCAATCCCAGCCTTCCCTTTGTTATATGGAACCTTGTGGTATAATGTCAGAGAAATCCATACACTTACACACAAGTTATTGTCTGGGAACTAGAAAAATGCTTCTTTTTGGCCCTTAATTCCTATACTGTTGGCCCCCATAACCCCTAAAATGAATCCCAACCTTCTACTTGTGGTATTAAACATTGTGGTACAATTTCAGAGCAATCGAAATACTTATACACAAGTTATTATCCCGAAACTAGAAAAATGCTTGTTTTGGGCCCCTTATTCCTAAACAGTTGGGACCATCATCCCCAAAATCAATCCCAACCTTCCTTTTGTAGTATTGAACCTTCTTAAAAAATTTCATGGAGATCCATTAACTTAAACTAAAGTTATTGTCCGGAAACCAATGCGTCTTCGGATGACATCGACGACATCATACCATTATACGATCCCAAAAAATTTTTTGTGATCGTATAATAAAGGAGAACTAAAGATTGACTCCAACACCACCAAAAAATAAAGGAGAACTAAAGATTGACTCCAACACAACCAAAAGATAAAGGAGAACTAAAGATTGACTCCAACACAACCAAAAAATAAAGGAGAACTAAAGATTGACTCCAACACCACCAAAAAATAAAGGAGAACTAAAGATTGACTCCAACACCACCAAAAAATAAAGGAGAACTAAAGATTGACTCCAACACCACCAAAAAACAAAGGAGAACTAAAGATTGACTCCAACACCACCAAAAAATAAAGGAGAACTAAAGATTGACTCCAACACCACCAAAAAATAAAGGAGAACTAAAGATTGACTCCAACACCACCAAAAAATAAAGGAGAACTAAAGATTGACTCCAACACCACCAAAAAATAAAGGAGAACTAAAGATTGACTCCAAAACCACCAAATAACAAAGGATAACTAAAGATTGACTCCAACACCACCAAAAAATAAAGGAGAACTAAAGATTGACTCCAACACCACCAAAAAATAAAGGAGAACTAAAGATTGACTCCAACACCACCAAAAAATAAAGGAGAACTAAAGATTGACTCTAACACAACCAAAAAATAAAGGAGAACTAAAGATTGACTCCAACACAACCAAACAATAAAGGAGAACTAAAGATTGACTCCAACACAACCAAAAAAAAAGGAAAACTGAAGATTGACTCCAAAACAACCAAAAAAATAAAGGAGAACTAAAGATTGACTCCAAAACAACCAAAAAAATAAAGGAAAACTAAAGATTGACTCCAATACAACCATAAAAAACAAAAGGAAAACTAAAGATTGACTCCAACACAACCAAAAAATAAAGGAGAACTAAAGATTGACTCCAACACAACCAAAAAATAAAGGAGAACTAAAGATTGACTCCAACACAACCAAAAAATAAAGGAGAACTAAAGATTGACTCCAACACCACCAACAAAATAAAGTAGAACTAAGGATTGACTCCAACACCACCAAAAAATAAAGGAGAACTAAAGATAGACTCCAATACCACCAAAAAACAAAGGAGAACTAAAGATAGACTCCAATACCATCAAAAAATAAAGGAGAACTAAAGATAGACTCCAAAACCACCAAAAAATAAAGGAGAACTAAAGATTGACTCCAACACCATCAACAAAATAAAATACTTTGCTGAGCGCAGCCTGATACGACCACAGAGGTCGAATCCTGAACAGTTGGGGCAAATTTGGACACAATATTCAAGCTTGATACTGTCTGAATTTGGATTGTGATCAAATTTTTGACATAATATAGGTTTCTGACACAAAATAAATGTGGTCAAAGATCTTATAAATCCATTGCGCAATACTGTGCAATTGAAGATTTCTTCTTGAAACTTTTTCAAAAATATGAATCCCTTAAAAAAATTGGGGGAAAAATTCCCCCCCCCCCCCCCCCAACTTTTTGAAACCCCCCTTGGAGCAATAACCCCAAAACTCAATCCAAGTCTTTCCTTTGTAGTATGGAACCTTGTAGGACAATTTCAGAGAGATCCATACACTTACACACAAGTTATTGTCTGGAAACTAGAAAAATGCTTGTTTTTTGGCCCCTAATTCCTACATGTTTGGGGCAACTAACCCCAAACTCAATCCCAGCCTTCCCTTTGTTATATGGAACCTTGTGGTATAATGTCAGAGAAATCCATACACTTACACACAAGTTATTGTCTGGAAACTAGAAAAATGCTTCTTTTTGGCCCTTAATTCCTATACTGTTGGCCCCCATAACCCCTAAAATGAATCCCAACCTTCTACTTGTGGTATTAAACATTGTGGTACAATTTCAGAGCAATCGAAATACTTATACACAAGTTATTATCCCGAAACTAGAAAAATGCTT
Source organism: Mytilus californianus (assembly GCF_021869535.1). Classification (NCBI taxonomy): domain Eukaryota; kingdom Metazoa; phylum Mollusca; class Bivalvia; order Mytilida; family Mytilidae; genus Mytilus; species Mytilus californianus. The sequence continues at coordinate 18,727,313 of NW_026262679.1, read as the reverse complement.
GTTTTGGGCCCCTTATTCCTAAACAGTTGGGACCATCATCCCCAAAATCAATCCCAACCTTCCTTTTGTAGTATTGAACCTTCTTAAAAAATTTCATGGAGATCCATTAACTTAAACTAAAGTTATTGTCCGGAAACCAATGCGTCTTCGGATGACATCGACGACATCATACCATTATACGATCCCAAAAATTTTTTTGTGATCGTATAATAAAGGAGAACTAAAGATTGACTCCAACACCACCAAAAAATAAAGGAGAACTAAAGATTGACTCCAACACAACCAAAAGATAAAGGAGAACTAAAGATTGACTCCAACACAACCAAAAAATAAAGGAGAACTAAAGATTGACTCCAACACCACCAAAAAATAAAGGAGAACTAAAGATTGACTCCAACACCACCAAAAAATAAAGGAGAACTAAAGATTGACTCCAACACCACCAAAAAACAAAGGAGAACTAAAGATTGACTCCAACACCACCAAAAAATAAAGGAGAACTAAAGATTGACTCCAACACCACCAAAAAATAAAGGAGAACTAAAGATTGACTCCAACACCACCAAAAAATAAAGGAGAACTAAAGATTGACTCCAACACCACCAAAAAATAAAGGAGAACTAAAGATTGACTCCAAAACCACCAAATAACAAAGGATAACTAAAGATTGACTCCAACACCACCAAAAAATAAAGGAGAACTAAAGATTGACTCCAACACCACCAAAAAATAAAGGAGAACTAAAGATTGACTCCAACACCACCAAAAAATAAAGGAGAACTAAAGATTGACTCTAACACAACCAAAAAATAAAGGAGAACTAAAGATTGACTCCAACACAACCAAACAATAAAGGAGAACTAAAGATTGACTCCAACACAACCAAAAAAAAAGGAAAACTGAAGATTGACTCCAAAACAACCAAAAAAATAAAGGAGAACTAAAGATTGACTCCAAAACAACCAAAAAAATAAAGGAAAACTAAAGATTGACTCCAATACAACCAAAAAAAACAAAAGGAAAACTAAAGATTGACTCCAACACAACCAAAAAATAAAGGAGAACTAAAGATTGACTCCAACACAACCAAAAAATAAAGGAGAACTAAAGATTGACTCCAACACAACCAAAAAAATAAAGGAGAACTAAAGATTGACTCCAACACCACAAAAAAAAAAGGATAACTGAAGATTGACTCTAAAACAACCAAAAAAATAAAGGAAAACTAAAGATTGACTCCAATACAACAAAAAAAAACAAAAGGAAAACTAAAGATTGACTCCAACACAACCAAAAAATGAAGGAGAACTAAAGATTGACTCCAACACAACCAAAAAAACTAAGGAAAACTAAAGATTGACTACAACACAACCAAAAAATAAAGATTGACTCCAACGCAACCAAAAAACATAAATTGACTCTAACGCAACCAAAAAACAAAGATTGACTCCAACACAACCAAAAAACAAAGGAGAACTAAAGATTGAATCCAACACAACAAAAAGCAAAGGAGAACTAAATATTGAATCCAACACCACCAAAAAACAAAGGAGAACTAAAGATTGACTCCAATACAACCAAAAAATAAAGGAGAACTAAAGATCGACTCCAACACCACCAACAAAATAAAGGAGAACTAAAGATTAAATCCAACACAACCAAAAAACAAAGGAGAACTAAAGATTGACTCCAACACAACCAAAAAACTAAGGAGAACTAAAGATTGACTCCAACACCACCATTAAACAAAGGATGAAATCAGGAGCTATGGAAGGGTAAGTAGTTCCTGCTCTACTCATTTGATCTTAAATATTGCACCTGGTAAGTAAAAGATTGTCATCTTTAATATTGCACCTGGTAAGTAAAAGATTGTCATCTTAAATATTGCACCTGGTCAGTAAAAGATTGTCATCTTAAATATTGCACCTGGTAGGTAAAAGATTGTCATCTTAAATATTGCACCCGGTCAGTAAAAGATTGTCATTTTTAATATTGCACCTGGTAAGTAAAAGATTGTCATCTTTAATATTGCACCTGGTAGGTAAAAGATTGTCATTTTTAATATTGCACCTGGTAGGTAAAAGATTGTCATCTTAAATATTGCACCTGGTCAATAAAAGATTGTCATTTTTAATAATGCACCTGGTAGGTAAAAGATTGTCATCTTAAATATTGCACCTGGTCAGTAAAAGATTGTCATCTTTAATATTGCACCTGGTAAGTAAAAGATTGTCATCTTTAATATTGCGTCATCTTAAATATTGCACATGGTAAGTAAAAGATTGTCATCTTAAATATTGCACATGATAGGTAAAAGATTGTCATCTTAAATATTGCACATGGTAAGTAAAAGATTAAGTGATAAGTATTATATAACATGCTATTTCAAATAAATCCATATGAGACGGTCCTCAATTTGAAAATTATCAAGACTGGGTCATTTAAACTGCCTAATATTTTGTATATGAAGAAAACCAAGTTCACCTAATTAGTCAGTGAAGAATGACAGTTCAGCCAATAACATACAACCTACTATTGGAGATAGAATATTAATGAACTTCTTTAAACCATACACAACCTGACCTGACATTATCCTTGTAAAAAACAATCTACAATCTGTTGACACAGTTGTCTTTCCGAATATGTTTTAAACAGACTAATTATAATCCTCAGCGGAAACTTTGTCGATAATTACCGCAACAGAAACCACTTAAAGGAATGAGAAGTGCCAGGATAATAGTTTGTCATTTTTTTGTAATTTATCAATACTTGACTATTTCCTTTCGGGAAAAGATTTATAAAAGATGATATTTATATCTATTTGCAGGAATCGATTCTCCAAAAGGCCACAGAGATAATCTCTCCAAGTCAGTTTTCTACATGACTAGAAACGGCAGAAAACGACAAGATATGTCTCTGCATCGTGACATTAAACATCCATAGATAAACTTTATCTTATTCTATACAAAATCAATACCAACACAGCTTCTATGGGTACAAAATATTCCAAGTTATGATTTACCTTTCTACTTTTGTATTGTCTGGGAAATCTGATGAATATTTAACTGTTTCAATGCAACAGAGTAGAATTTAGACCATTCAATCCTGCCAAGCCTGCATTATAATGCCAATTGTGCCATTTATATTTCTAACTTAATTCACACTGTTATTGTATATTGATGCTGTAGATTAAAGGATACTGTCTTGAATATACAACAAAAGCTGTCAGAAGTTTACTTAATGATTTAATAATGCTTCAAATATTTCTTTTTCAATCACATATTGGGAAACTGCAGATTTTTCATAAAACATCATTTATGAAAGCTTTCTGTCGATCTTCAACAAAAGATGTCAAGAGCTGTAGACATCAATGGCAGTTATATTTATAATAATGTACTCAAGCTGCTTAAAATTTCCAACTTGTCTAGATTTTATGTAAAAATGGAAGTTAATAAAGTCATGCAGTAGACAAATTTTGTGGTACACAACATTTTCTCTCATTCAAAGGAAGATTCAACTATACCATGTATCAACTTGTTTCCCATACACCATAGCTTTTGAAATAAGTTCTGCTACAAGGCAGGTTTAATTTATATTATACTTCATGTCAAAATGCAAAATTGTGATTGGTTAATACAAGGGAGACAATTTACTCTATCCCATGGCAAATACTCTATTACCCTTCACGGAGACGCTTGATCAATTGTGCGCTCTATTAAATACGGATGGTTGTTATGTACAAGACGTTATAGTTTGTTAAATTTGATAGACAGTAATAACAGAACATTCAGTATAATAAATTAAATAACACATAGCTGAGAGGGTGACAGAGCAGATTGTTACCCCTTGAAAAGACATGGTCAACCTTGGCTTCGCCGAGGTTTACAATGTTTTCTCAGGGTAACAATCTGCTCTATTAACCTCTCAACTATGTGTTATTTATATAACATTGCACATCAAATTGAATTATGTTCATGAATGTATCAATATCATGATAGGATGCAAATATCATACATTGGATATGTATAAAAGGAAGATGTGGCCTACAATTCATGGTTCAGTGATCATAGTTAAACATTTGGTTTATTGTAATTTGATGTGAAGAGCAATGCTATCAAAGTAGAACTTCTTCTCATCATATCTCCACAAATGTACTGTGTTCCCCAAGCTTCATGAATTTTTTTTCTCCACAAATGTACAGTGTTCCCCAAGCTTCAGGATTTTTTTCCTCCACAAATGTACAGTGTTCTCCAAGCTTCAAGAATTTTATCTCCACAAATGTAGTGTTCCCCAAGCTTCAGGATTTTTTTTCTCCACAAATGTACAGTGTTCCCAAAGCTACAAGAATTTTTTTTATCACTAATAACTATGCCATTTCTATCAACAGCTTCACTGATTCACTCCTAACCTCCTATATGACTTAAACTCAAAACACTGATTTGTGCATTACTTTTAATAAACTGCTTCGCTGAGCGCAGCTAGATACGCCCGCAGAGGTCCAACCCTGAACAGTTCGGGCAAAAATGGACACAATATTCAAGCTTGATTCAGGTATGAATTTGGATTGTAATTAAATATTTGACATATTATAGGTTTCTGAATAAATGTAGTCAAAGAACTTGAAATTGGTTATATGAATTGAATTTATATTCAATTAAATATTTCTTGCTGTTGTGCAATACTTAGTATATTTGTTGTCAGACTATAAACAAATAAAGTTCAATTTATTCTCAATGTCATATCAGAAATTTATGAAAATAAAAAGGGAGCTTACATCAATAGATATAAACAATTCACCAAAGTTTCATGAGAATTGGTGACAGCATTTTTGAGTTATTGTCAGAAAACTGGAAAATCACCCCTTTTTTTAATGAATAAAACCCCATAACTCAGAAATGTAAAATGTAAAATTTATAAAAATCTAAAGGGAGCTTACATCAATACATACAAACAATTCACCAAAGTTTCATAAGAATTGCTGAAAGCATTTTTGATTTTTTGTCCGAAAACTGGAAAATCCCCCCTTTTTTTATGAATAAAACCCTGTAACTCGAAAACGTAAAATCTAAAATTTATAAAAATCAAAAGGGAGCTCATGTCAATAGATATAAACAATTCACCACAATTTCTTGCAAGTTGGTGAAAGCATTCTTGACTTATTGTCCGAAAACTGGAAAATCTCCCTTTTTTTAATGAATAAAACCCCATAACTCGGAAACTTAAAATCTAAATTTTATAAAAAACGAAAGGAGCTCACGTCAATAGATATAAACAATTCACCAAAGTTTTATGCAAATTGGTGAAAGCATTTTTGAGTTAATGTCCGACATGTTGACGACGGACAGACGGACGTACAGACGGACGGACAGACGGACGGACGGACGGACAACGGTATACCATAATACGTCCCGTAAACGGGCGTATAAAAATTAACATGATGAAACTGTTGCTTGTGAATTCTTTTATAAGAAAAATTGTAACTGAATATTGAAAATTTTAACCAATACCAGATTAAAAACATTTTCTATCTGCATATCTCATACAAACACCATCTATCAAGCTGTTAGTATTGATTTGTTAATAAAAGTTTTTATACTAATACAATTCTATGCTAATTCGTCATTTATGTCAAAATAATTGTTTAGTTTCCTGTGCCTAGAAACTTGTCAGGATGACTTTTAAAGGGCAGTGTTATATCAAAGTTTTTCTTTTCTGATTTCATTTTAACTGGTTAATTTGAAATAGATTAATGCCATGGGAAGGATGAGATAGTATCCTACTCTGAATCATCAGACCTTTCCATCTAAACCTACAAGACACATATAGAAACCGCATTGACAATTACATACAGGAATATTATCCCCCTGAAAGAATCTGTGACTGCAATGCTCATTGAAATAATGTCTTTTTTAGATAAGACACAAGACAGCAAAAAGAAATTTGTGACTCCCTATAAATTATAAATTTTAGCATTAACATACATACCATTTTTCAAGAAAACTCATAATCCTTTGGTCTCTGGTTGATAGCTGTCTCATTGGCAATCATACCACATTTCCTTATTTTTTTATTTGTTATATAGGACAGGTTTTGAAAGATGGTAATTGTCAGCTATTCAATATTTTTTGTAACATTTCCATGCATTCTATGGGTTGTTGTCTCTTTGACACATTATCTACAGGATATTCAATTTGATTAAAATTTGAATCAGAAAGTATGAGATTTAAAGTTATAATTTTTTCAATATTCCTATGCAGTTCAGCAAGGTCTGGTTGCTTGTAAAAATTCATCATAAATATTGATAAAATTGAAGATTTACTTACCTGTTACATTTAATGTTTTTATTTTTACTCACTTCTTCAACTCAAACTGATAAATCTATTTATTTACTGCTTCTGGTAAAGCTAAACTTTTTAACTCCCCTCTAGCTTAATTTGAATATTTTTACTCACCTCTTGAGCTAAAATAGAGTTGAAATATTCCAGTTTATTTTGTAATTCTGCTGCCTCTGATTCTGGTAGATCTGCAACAAAATCTGTATCAATAAAAATAGTATCTAAGTATCTGTGGACAGTGGACAGAATAATATGTATTAATATAAATAGTATCCAGTACCTTTGGACAGTGGACATAAAACTTGTATTAATAAATGGGATAGAAATCAACCTTAGGCAAATGAATATCAATATCTGTTCACTATTTCGGGGGTGGAAAAAATCTCTATGCAAAGTCTGTAACTGTTTAAAAATTGAGTTGATATAAGAACCCTACAAAACAGACCAACATTCATCTATTATTTCATATTTGAATGTTCCAAAATTGATCAAAGTCTTATACATGTACATGTATATGTGCAATTGCATAAGGTCGATTTCTACCCAATGCAGCTTAAATAGTATCTCAGTATCTGTGTACAGTGGCGAGACAATGTGTATTATAAAATAGTCTCAGTACCTGTGTACAGTGCACAGAATTTTTTATTAATAAATAGTATCTCAGTAACTGTAGTGCACAGAAAACTGGTATAAATCAATTGTATCTCAGGACCTGAGTACATTCGACAAGAAATTTGTAGTAATAATAAGTATCTCAGTACCTGTGAACAGTGGACAGAAAATCTGCATTGATAGAAAACAATAATGTTTTATAAATAAGATGTGGTAAAAGTGCCAATGAGACAACTCTCCATACAAGTCACAATGTGTAATAAGTAAACAATTATTGGTTAAAGTACGGCCTTCAACACAGAGCCTTGGCTCACACCGAACAGCAAGCTATAAAGGGTCCCAAAATGACTAGTGTAAAACAATTCAAACAGGAAAACCAACGGTCTAATCTATATAAAAAACGAGAAACGAGAAACACTTATGAACCACATCAACCACTGAACAACAGGCTCCTGACTAGACTGTTAATTGGTAAATCAATATTTCATCTCCAAAACTATACAAGGATATAACACCAGCTGTATGAACTATAACCTTTTGCTGAGAAATGGACCTGGATAGATGTCTCATTGGCAATCACACCACAACTCCTTATTTCTGTACTAATTACATTCTGTGACATTGTTCATGTTTAACTTGAGACTGAAGATTTACTTTGTTTAGTTGACACTAATGACAAACATTGAATTTTTTAAATGGAAGCTTAAAACTTTATTTTATCCCATTTGCATATGGGTATCATATTCCTTATTTTCTTCATCAATGGGAGCTTTCCTGTTTGGTCCAAAGTGATCAAACTGATAAATTCAAATCCAATGCTATGTATCATATATGCTGCTTTTTTCTATTAGGAAAAACTCCATTAAATGTTATTATGCCCCAAGTCCTATTTCTTCACCAAGATGAAGTCAATATTTGAAGGCTTGTACAAATACTGTAAATAAACAAATCAAGCAATAAAGCAGAATGTGTTAGTACTTGGTAAATTAAACATTTCTAAACCAAGTATTTACTCTTTTATAATTACTATTGTATGAGATTCTCATTAATTAATATTTGTTTGAACATAAAACTTATGATTTGAGAAAAAGTAGGGCAAAAAATTAAAGTGAATGATCTATTCCAAAACTTGCCTGAAGCTGAATTAGAAATATTTTAATTCCTTCACTAAATAAATGAAGAATTTTTGCTGTGACCCCTGCTTAATAAATCTGCTTTCTGTTATCATAGAAATTCTACACAAATTAAGTATGGTTTGGGCACTTGTCATAAGTGAAACTTGCTGAATTGAAAATTTACAATCAGTTAACAGAAAGTGTTGTCTATAATGTGTTTAAGTCCCTATTGTGAGAATCAGTACCCAATGTCCCTTAGCTAACACATTGTTCTAATATGAAAAAGAAAGGCAAAAGGTACTGAAGGGATATTTGAACTCATAAGTCGAAAAACGAACTGACAATGCCATGGCAAAATAAGAAAAAAAAAGACAGCAGATCCTGCTCCACTATACTGCATCCTTCATGCTGATGATGCAAGTACAAACTTGGTGATAAATCTATTTTGATATGTCACATTCAAGGAAAAGAGGACGAGATTGTGTTTTACGACAATTTGAACATATCTGTCGTAATCTGTGAAACAGAAATTCCATAATGGTCAACCAACTTGAGATGAAATTATCAGAGGGATGATTTAAACTTTACCACTTAGAACTTTTGGTTAAATAGCGTCCTATTACTGAAGTATTGAGATGGTATTGGGAATGGTTTGGAAAATACTACATATATAAGAGACTAGCATCCTTACACCCATACTCATTATTGAGCATCCATTTGAACACAGCATGGCAGCAAAGTTTCATAGGAATATATGACTGAATATTGTTATTGTATTCTTTCATAGATCTTCTTGTCGTACACTGTAACCCTCACCTCAAGGATTTATATTCTTCATCAAGGAAAACACTTTAAAATCAAACCTTAAAGATTCAAATCTTGAGAAAAGATATATACTGCATTAGTAATATCAATAAAACTCTGAATATAAGCACTCTTATATAATGTTTACAGCATGTTCCTGAATGTCAAAGTTCTTGTTGAATTAACAATAATGTACAAAAAATTCTGTCATTTCTATATATATATATGCATTCTGAAAATGCATCTATAGCTTATGTTTATAATTCCCTTTATGAATACATTTAACAAATCGTATCAGAAAATCGTGTTAAGATCAAACATAACTGGTCATAAAATTATTCAGTTTGTATCTGAAAATTATGTTTAGTTCAAACATTAAGATGTCGTTTTATAAGATTTACCAAAACAAATATGTTTTAAATGGCTGATTTCATTAAATTCTCTTTTACAAACCCATGGATTTAAATAAACAAATGTGTTCACTTATTTTCCTTTTCACACTACTTATGCAGAATATTGACATTGGCTAAAAGTACGTCAGTTCTTTAAATTGACTAACGATCAAGAATCTTGGATTAATCAAATTTGCTAAGACCAAAAAATTGCTGAACTAAAAATCAATCTTCACACAGATTATTTATCAATCTCTTGGTTTAATATTTGTATTTCAATTTTTGTCTCTTAATTTTTAAATTGCCTTCAACAACCTATAAACAGAAACTACATCTATAACATGCCCAAATTCAAGTATAGAACGTCATATGTGGTGACAATTAAAGCAATTTTTATTTGTATGACCTAAAGCTGTCAAAACTGTCATATGAGTTACCATACAATACACAACAAATGTTACTCCGATCATAACAGCAGTGACGATTTAAAATACTGTTAGAAACTTCAGCCTCAGGACATTTTCTGTAGTTTATATTAAATCTGACCTCAAATTGATATTTACATTAGTAAGCCATCAAATGATATATAAAAATGTCACATTTGTAGATTTATAACTCATCAATTTTAGATTTTGTTGTTATAAAATCTGAAATCTTCTATTTGGAATGAAACAGACCTTTGTTACAATTCATGATCATTTCAAATTTAAAATGAAAATAAAAAAAAATTTTTTCTCTATAATTTTAATGTGAGGACTTTTATTTAATTTATTAATACAGATTTTCTTATGTTGCGCACGTCTTCAAGAAAGCAACCCTTGATCGCATTTGAACTAAAAAATATAAGAAGAATGTGTCTGAAGACACGAATGCTCCCGCTCAAGCTTGCTTTTCAAACGAAATGGGAAGGACAGTCAATAGAAACACTTAATGCCTCCTTCATCTTGCCGCGGGTGCATAAAAACATCTGGAGAGCAATATAGTTTTCAACATTAGAAAAAAATATAGCCAAAACAATTGTATTATTTTTAGTTAGCCAGTCCAAATCTTGCACAAATTATATTTAGTAATAAGACCTATAATCAATCAATGCTTTGAACACAAAAGTTGGAAGGGAAACCTAATGGAACAGGGTGCAGATATAACAATAGGATGAATTGTGTAACTACATGTGTTATAATAGGAAAATGGGTGGAGAGATATAACAATAGCAGTTTTAATATCTAACATTAAGTAGTTCAAATCTTGCATCTACCAATATATATCATAGAGTAACCGATATAGAGTACCTACTGTAAGGGAAATGGCAGGCTTGTGGAGAATGCAGACATACCAATAAGAATTGTAATATTTACCATTAGGTAATTCAAATCTTGCATCTATAAGTACACTGTGGCCTGTTGGGTATCTTGTTCCACGGACCTCACCATTGTGCATAATAATTTCACTGTCTAAAGACAACCACTGCCCATCACCTTCCTACAATAGACACTCATATTAATATACTAATGCACATATACAGATTCTTTCAAAGATTTATCATTTAAGAGATAAGAATATAATTATATATAAATAATAAAACAAATGTGTTAATAACTGTTAAAAGAGACATGTCTCACCTCTGAGACCTAATCACCAACTTTAACCATTATTAATGCTGCCCATGCTGGAAAGAGTATGCCTAAGGCTTGCTTCCACAAATTTGTCACAGATAAGACAAAAATTCCAGAGAAGACAATGACATCCCATGAGAATTTGACTACAAATACATTCACACATCGTTCCATCATTCCATTGAGCCAGACTTGTAATAAAAACATCAGTAGAATTTGGAGACAATGAAAATATAGGTCATTTAGCTATTCATTTGAAAAATCAAAATTCATGGGACATTTTATATGGTATTTATAAATGTATTCTTGAAAGGCAATTAGTGTGTTGTTTAAAGAGACATAAGAACATGCCTGATGTTAATTAACAAAATTATCAAAATTAAACTTTAATTAGGAGATAAACTGCTGAATCATTAGTGTTGTGTCATTCTACATCAATAATGCAATATAAAACACCCTCAAATCAAACAAAATCTCTCACATGACCATTGATAAAATATTATATTCCTAACTTACAATTCTATCATTTATCAAATGAGTATAATAAAGCACACCTTTTTTTGTATTCGGATATAATTTTTCAAGAAAATAATTTCATATATTAATATATTTTCAAACTACAGTTACTATGAGAAAAGAGATCGAGTCGATTATTGGGGAGGGGAGGGAGCTAGATTATTGGACATTAAAATGAATATTCTGAGAAAGTTTCATTAAGTTATGATCACAGGTTTAGAAGGAAAACTGATACAAATGTCATGCCAAAAGTTAATCCTCAAATCATTGAGGCAAAAAAATGAAATAGGTTTAAAAGCATACCAATATTATGAGATAATTGTAAAGCAATAAATAGTGTCAGATTTTTTATTAAAGTGGAGATGTCATGCCAATCATTGACCATTTTCCCCTGATCTTTATTGTACAATGCATATCACTAAATATAATATATGGAGATGTGGTATGATTACCAATGAGACAACTGATGGCAGAGACCAAATGATGTAGAAGTTAGAAGCTATAGGTCACCATACTGCCTTCAACAATGAGCAAAAACCCATTCTTAAGTCTGTAATTCCTAGATAAACACTTTTCTAAATGTCAGTGATTTACACACTAGGTAGTTTTATGGTCCAGTACCAATATTTATTATGTTTATTTTGTATGGCCTGCAATTTTAAGGTAAAGCAGAGCAATTTCCCAAAAAGCACCAAATCAAAATAACTTTCCTGACATTAAGATTAACAGTACAAAGACAGCCATTTAAATTACAAACTATATCTAAATATGTTTTCACACCTAAATGTATTTGAGAGTTATCAAATTTAATCATTTTTTCTTATTCCAGACAACACAAAAATAGGTGTAAAAAAATAAAATAAAAGTTAGCTTCACTTCAATTTTTTGTAATCCTCTGTTGCTTGTTTTGAAGGAATTAAACTCTTATGTAAATGATGTAAACATCCAAAGATTGGACAATATTTCCTTATATCTACCACTGTGACAGTATCTATATTGTTATATCTACTGGAAGTATTTCTAGTGCAATGTTACACCTTATCCCTAAATTTTCTTAAGTCTGAAGAACTAAGGTTCAGTACCAATATATAAGTAACTGTTAGAACTAAAAGTATTCACCTTGTAATTATAACAGAAAACATGCTTCTCGAAACATGTACAGTATACACTATATCTAACTAACTAAACAATGCTAACCACAATAAATACAAACCGTATTTGAGTGTCTGACTTTACCAAGTGGTAGCCAGTGTAACCCTAACAGTTTATCCCATAGCATCCCTTTGTTCCAAACTTCTATCACCAACCCAGAGTCCAGCCTCATGGTTTCACTGTAACAGAAATACTCAAATAATCATACAGTAAAATATCTAAAATATCATGGTCTCACTGTAACAGAAATGATCATACAGAGGTAAATCTAAAATCTCATGGTCTCATGATCACTGTAACAGAAATACTCAAATGATCATACAGAGGTAAATCTAAAATCTCATGGTCTCATATCACTATAACAAAAATACTCAAATGATCATACAAAGGTTAATCTAAAATCTCATGGTATCACTGTAACAGAAATACTCAAATGATCACACAGAGGTAAATCTTAAATCTCATGGTCTCATTGTAACAGAAATACTCAAATGATCATATGCATACAAAGGTTAATCTAAAATCTCATGGTCTCACTGTAATAGAAATACTCAAATGATCACACAGAAGTAAATCTAAAATTTCATGGTCTCACTGTAACAGAAATACTCAAATGATCACACACAGGTAAATCTAAAATCTCATTGTCTCACTGTAACAGAAATACTCAAATGATCACACACAGGTAAATCTAAAATCCCATGGTCTCACTAGTACTGTAACAGAAAGGATGGTACAGAGGTAAATCTAAAATTTCATGGTCTCACTGTAACAGAAATGATGATACAAAGGTAAATTTAAAATAGCATGGTCTCACTGTAACAGAAATGATGATACAAAGGTAAATCTAAAATATCATGGTCTCACTGTAACAGAAATGATGATACAAAGGTAAATCTAAAATATCATGGTCTCACTGTAACAGAAATGATGATACAAAGGTAAATCTAAAATATCATGGTCTCACTGTAACAGAAATGATGATACAAAGGTAAATCTAAAATATAATGGTCTCACTGTAACAGAAATGATGATACAAAGGTAAATCTAAAATATCATGGTCTCACTGTAACAGAAATGATGATGCAAAGGTAAATCTAAAATATCATGGTCTCACTGTAACAGAAATAATCATACAGAAGTAAATCTTAATTCTCATGGTTTCACTATAACAGAAATACCTAGAGGTAAATGTAAAATCTCATGGTTTCAGTGTAACAGAAGTAATCAAATGATGATACAGAGTTAAATTTTAAATATCATGATCTCACTGTAAAAGAAATACTCAGATGATCCTTAGCTTAGTAACTGTGGTAAATCTAAAATAAAGTAACTTCTCAGAAGTGGAAAATGTGATTTATTGTCATGCATGTACCATAAGTGTTCTTATGGAATAACAGTAATGTATTTGAGTACTTGATGATGTCCATCTTTGATTTTACTCTAATAATGCTTCAGGTGTCATGTGAAACCTTACTTTGTCACAGACAAGTTAACAAATACAATATAGTTATATTGTGTTTCTACTATAAAGTCTTAAGTAGTAAGACATTCAGCGGCTGTATGTCATGTTCAGGCAGGTGAATAATTTACTTTGCCCTAAAACATGTTATTTAAGTTAAGTCAAAAGAGAAAATGTATCTTATAAATAATAATATACTTAAGCTTGTTATGTATTGACTGTAATCATTTTGCACAAATTTCTAAGCAACCAAATATATACATAATTAAGACTCTATGAAAACATGGTTTATATCTGAATTTATCAGCAGATAACAAGAATGTGTTTCCATAGGACACCATAACTCATTTGCACTATCACATTTTTATATTCAGTAACTGTGAAGTGCAAAATCTGGATGAAAACCCTGATTTGGACCATATTCTAAAAACTTTTAAAAACATTATAAAGAACATGTGTACTAAGTTTAAGTTGATGTGACCACAACGTAATAGTAAATACTAAAACCTTAATCTGACGGACACACAGGCTAGAAAACATAATTCTAGGCGGGGCATAATAAAACATTGATCCAGCAGTAACTATGATTATATTTAGAAATGGTATCTTTTGTATTGATTTACATGTATCTGTGTGGTTATAAAGATATTTGAGATAAGTGCTATTTTCACTCATTCTTCTCTCCATCTATTGTTATTCTACTTAAGCCTTAAGGGAAAGAATTGTCTAGTGACAGAACTAGTTAACTCTACAGACATAATGTATTTTACTTTGCAGTCTGAGTATATATGTAACACTCCCAAACGTGTCCATCCCCCCAAATGTGTCCGATTCCCCCAAACGTGTCTATTTTGCCCAAATGTGTCCGTAAAATCATAAATCCCTTAAACATGTCTGATTTCACATCCCCCAAGCGTGTCCAATAATTGTTATTCGCCAAAATGTGTCCACTTTAAGACGCCTGAACGTCTCAAAACTTTTAGCGCTATTATGTCCTCAGTGACGTCAATAAAGTGTACGGCAATTCATTCTACGTTTGAAGATGTTGGGGCTTAAAAAAAGATCAAAGCCGCATTCAAAGGACATAAATGCTGAAGTTTTTTGGGCACAACTACCGGAAATTAAAAAGTAACAGAGCTGAAAGAAGAACTTCCAAAATTTATTAGTACTAATTTGATCAATTTTGCCGGTTGTTCACATTTAGCATAATTGCAAGTTTGATTTGCAACATATAAATTAACTCTTAACTGTTGATTGCTTAATGTCCAGTGACAAATATTACTTGCATATTTAGAGCAAACATAAACAAATGGCAATTAATTAGTTTTGTACAGTTAAATTTTCAAAGTATGTACTGGTATTAAGTTTTTGGGTTTGAGCATCACTAAAGAGACAGAACAAGAAGAATACATTTGCATGTATCATTAGCATCCCTGATACCAACCTTATAATTCATAACCGTTATTTCCTAAAGGTATCTTTAAAATACGTTAAAAACTGTATGCGTAAATTCCAACATTAAATGTAACTTGTAAGTAATTTTGAATATGCATCATCCTTTTAACTGTCACATTACTTTAAATCAATTGTGAAAGAGGTAATAATCGACTAGGAAAAAGTAAAATATTAACTAATTGTTGCTTGTGGCAATTATTTCATGCATATCTAATACAATAAATTGATTGATTGTTGGTTGTTAAACATCCAGTGGCAAATATTTCATGCATATTCAAAACTAGAACATATTAACAATAAATACACAAGGAAGCTCTATCTCTTCCTACACGAGGTTTCAGATTTAACATCCCCATTCTGACTGGACTTGGCTACGTAATAAAACATCCCATATAGCCAAACGGACGCCCAACTTTCGCAAGGATTTAACTGTCGGTTGTAAGAAGACCTTATTAACCATATTTCTGTTCTCCAGTCACGATTGAGGGTAGGACAATAGATGAAAGACAAAATTAAAAGTATAAGTCAATAGAAGAACAATAGCAAAATTATATATTAATATTGGTGGACATTTTATTGTTACTTGAAGGCCAAAAAAATTAACTTAATTAAATTGAGTGTTCATAAAAAGAAGCGTTTAGGCTCTGTATGGAAACGTTTGGGCGTTCTTTAAATAAATTGACAGGTTTGGGCGTTCTTTATAAAATGGACACGTTTGGGCGCTCTTTATAAAATGGACATGTTTGGGCGTTCTTTAAAAAATTGACAGGTTTGGGCGTTCTTTAAAAAAATGACACGTTTGGGCGTTCTTTATAAAATGGACATGTTTGGGCATTCTTAAAAGTGACGTGTTTTGGCGCCCTTTAGCACCTAGACATGTTTTACAGTTCAGTGACCTCATATGGACACGTTTGGGGGAATTGGACACATTTGGGGGGGGGGGGGTTGGACACGTTTCTGAGTGTTACATATTTACCACAAAAAAAAAAATGTTTTGAGCTGAGTCTAATTGTTAAAATAGCACTGAAGATCACCCCCAGTTTTTGGTGGGGTTTGTGTTGCTCAGTCTTTAGTTTTCTATGATGTGTTTTGTGTACTTTTGTTTGTCTATTGGTCTTTTTCTTTTTTAGCCACGCGTTGTCTGTTTAGTTTCGACATATGAGTTTGAATGTCCCTCTGGTATCTTTCGCCCCTCTTTTTATATATATAAAAAAATTTCTTAAAAATATGGAAATCTTGACAAATATATACTTGTTTCAAATTAATTGGAAACCAAGTATTTTCAAAAACAGTTATAACAATGATCTGAATATAAACCTATAGAAATTTATAGGCAGTGACTGCAATAATTTTAACAGAAAATCAACTGAAGCAAATATTATTTTTCATAAATTACTGTACTGAAGCAGGTGATTATAAAATCAATTCATTTTAGTGGTTACCCAAACTGTATAATACAGACCCTTTTCTTATATTAAAGACTGTGGAGGGTACATTGAACCTCTATCAGAGTTCTCAAAAATATATTTTTCCATGGTGGTCCTTGAAGAAAATCTGCTGGTCTTCAGTATTATTTCTATTGCAAAATACCAAAATTGTATCAGTCCTTTGCATAATTTTGGTGGTCAAAAACCTTTGGACCACCACTTTTTGAGAACTCTGCTTTATGTTAATGTAATTGTCATGATTGTATAGATTGCACATTTGTTTTGTTGTGTTGTTGGGTTGCTATAACATCCATATATGCTCCACATTTCCTTTCAACTATTAGTGAGAGGATTTGTTAATGAATGACCTTGATTTGATTGATATAAACATTCAAAACAAAGCAACACATTTATATTAGCCTCATTTTGAAGAACAATTCCCTCATGAAAACATCAATGAGCAATCAAGTCAAAGAGTTTTAAATAGAAAGTTGCGATAATCATCTAAATTTAACCAAAAAATCATTTAATTAAAACACTTAAAAACAAATGTTTACAATTCTTCTATTCATTATCATGCAACTTGTGCATCATCAATTTAAAACAGAACACTATAACTGATTGAAAATGATAATTGACTACCATTAATGAATTACGATTTTATATTAGCCATTTTTCACACAATTGTTACCATCATTAATCAACCAATACCATGGTAGAAGTTTCTCCATTTACAGCACAAAATCACACCAGATGATCAATTTTTCATTCAGTCTTTATTGCATTGTTTTTATTGCAGAGAAAGGTGTCCCCCAGGACGCCATAATGACTGAACACTAAAAGTAGATTTCCTACTTAGTACACAATAGCATGTATATAATTTTCTACAACACATTGTGATGAATATCTGTATTTGTGTTCTAGTCAAAACAAATTGGTGAAAATTCTCAGCTACAGTATACATATACATGTACGTGGGCTGTATAGGTCTCATTTAAATAGAAACAAATTTTCCAGGGAAAAAAGAGATTACTCAATAAATGGGGAATGTGTCCATGGGACACAGATGATGCCCCCGCTTGCATATCATGTAAAGTTATAAAGGGACATAACTGAAGGTCGGTAAAAGTGATGCTACCCAAATTTGTACTTGATCTGAGTTTTGTGGTAATAAGTATTGTGAATAAGTTTCATAAAATTTGGTTGAGGCAAACTTAAGTTAGAGAACGGAAATGAAAAATTCAGCAATTTTTCCATTTGTAAAGGGGCATAACTCTAGAACAGTTAAAGTGACGCCACCAAGATTCAAACTTATCTTTGTTTTGTGGTAATGAGCATTGTGTATAAATTTCATAATATTTGGTTGAGGCTAACTTAAGTTAGAGAATGGAAACTAAAAATTCAGCAATTTTTCCATTTGTAAAGGGGCATAACTCTAGAAAGGTTAAAGTGATGCCACCAAATTTCAAACTTGATCTGTGTTTTGTGTATAAGTTTCATAACATTTGGTTGAGGCAAACTAAAGTTAGAGAACGGAAACCAACTTTGGGACATACATACGTACGTACAGACGGACAAGTGTAAAACTTAATGCCCCCTCCGCTACGGAGGGGGCATAAAAACTGTTGCTTTCAAAAGCATATCATTACTTAAGGTACAATTGAAACTTAACAAATGGATCTGCCTAGCTTGCTGTGCTCAATATCAAATTTACATTGGATGCATTCAAAACTTGATAAAGCCTTAGTAAAAGTGTTTAATTGGGCGTATTACATTTGCGTGGATTTGGGGATTAACGGTACCTGTAAATCTACCATGCTAGTAAACACAACTCACTGTGAAGCTATAATATATTTAACTGAGCAAATATCCATACAATTTGTTGGTGTCGTTTGGATGATAAGTACGTTTATGATGGAACCAGAACTAGAACTATCGCTAACAAATAAAGGGAAGAAATCCTTACTGTTTGATGGACTTACTCACAAAATTGACAATACTTTAAAGTCAAAAGACATTTCATGGAGGTGTGTGGCATTTTAGCATTATGTGATGACCAAAGTTGTGAATTCAAACCTACCATTGTGCAAATTGATTTGAGATAGCCATGCACAATGCTTTTTAACTTCATATTTACCTGTAAACTACTATTTTGAATCAGTGCAAACCTAATGATATTTCTCGCGGAAAGGTAATGCACCTGTTTAATCTATTCTTCAGCTTGAGTATTGTTAACAGTTGTCATATAACCTTATACCTGTACAGCCTCAATGTTACCATTCTTATGTACATGCTACTATACACATTGTACTTCATTCAATGAAGCTGAGGACAATCTTTGTTTTTATTGTTTAATTATCAGCCAATAAATGGTGAGACTAACTTCCCTATAATACTTATATGGTTAAATAAAACATTCAGATAGTGCTATAAACATTGTATTGTTACCATGGAAATTATCAGATCATTTTGAGGAGGACATGTTGACTTTTATTAGCTTGATACCTCTGGTGTCTGATTTGTATTGTGACAAAATAATGAGAACTATCAATTTAATACAGACAATATAATGGACAATACTTTCACCTGTTAATTAGAAAGATGGTATATGAACAAACAGTATATTTTATAATATTTATGACATTATGTGATCTAGTTGTTTGACACATCGTTTAAATCCTAAACCTCTGAATCTGAAAATTTCCTTGAAGTGAATTTTCTCTTCTCTTCTAGTGTCTTTTTTTTGTATGTAAGTATGTAATGAGAAGTTAAAAAATTATAATTCAAAATGGAACATTTCTACTTGGTTTAAACCTACGTTTGGCCTATCTGTTTTTCTTTTCTGAGTGGGCTTCAAGAAGGGGTGTTTGTGTGTAGGCAGAAGAGGGTTGGTTATATGCAATTCAAAGTGATTGTCTATGTACTCAACGCACTGATTCTATTTTTTCTGTGTGCTATATTTTTCTCCCATTAACTTTAAAACTTTTTTGTAAAACAAAATTCTTATTCAAAAGTATTTTCAGTCTCAGAAAATAAAATATAAGCCATTTAATATCACAATATTATATTGGTGATATTTATCTAAAACATTCTAGAAAATACATAATTTTTTCATTAATTAAATTTTTATAAATTTATAAATTATTAAGAATCGAAGGTTCTAACTCCCTCAGGCAAAACAGAACTTAGAGTTTGATGGATTTCATTATTAATTTTAGGTTTTGGTCATTATAGCTCTTCATGTGTTTTGGTACTTATACATCCTTGCCTTTTAGCATTCCTGATGAAGGTAAATCCAGAAAAGCCTGTCAAAGCATAAAATAATAAAGTGTTATTATCATTTTTTATGAGATATAATAAACCAGAACATCTTAAATCAGTTCAACTAATTTGAAAATAAATGCAATGTGACTTCGTGCAAATGTTACCAAAGTTACTGAATAAACAACCTCACCCATGAATTATATGTATAGACATAGTGATTATAGAATTTAAATTGATAGTACGCAGGTGCTTTCTTAATATAGTGATAAAAACAAAGTACTTTCAGTAAATATCCTCTTATTTACAGAACTGATAAATCAATAATTCTTTCTTGGAAAAGACTACTATTAAGTTTAATGGATTCAAGAAAGAAAAACATCTGCTTTAAATGATATTAGATTTACCAAGTTTGATTTATTACCAATTAAAAAAATTCTCAAAAATTAGAAAATTACTGGATATACAGCTATAACTCATCCAATACCAGTGATACTAGTGTTTAGTGGCATCTATAGTCACAATGAAACAGACCAAAAGCTGGTGATTTTTAGTGACAATTCCTCTGATTTAAAATGTCTCATGAATGTATATTTCTACAGAATGCACTGCAAAGACTTTCACCAAGAATCACTTGCAATCACTATAAAAGATCAATAATATAAGAGTAGAGTAAATAAAAATAATGATCTTGTTCTGACTAATCTATACATATAAAGTTACTTACAACATGAAATCCTGCTCCCAGCATGGGTTGTTTCCCTTTACTTGAATTGTGGTTGACTTGACATTTTGTAATTTTAAGGTTACATATGTGTTGAAACGCTCTAAAAATAATGGAAAAAAAAAAAAAACATATTACTAAATGATTATTTTCAACATATATATCTATATACAACATCCTCTTTCATCCTTGACATTAAATATATTTTGCAATGAACCTAAAGCAGAACTTGTCCTTTAGGAGTTAAATGTCATCATTTCAAATTGGCTCCCGACACTTTTGACATCAAAGCTTTATCTCCATCTGCATCAGCTTCATTCTTTTCAAACAAGGCATGCTCAAGTTATCATTTGGAAATCATTTGTTTTGGACACACAGACGGATGAGCGTACACTTTGATAACTACATGAATAATGCCCCCCAAAATGAAAACATATTATAGTCCATTTTTTAAAGTTTTCAGTTTGTCTGTAATATGTAAATGGTACATGAAAATTTCTTAATTTTAGAAATACTGATATTGTTCAAATACCAATAATTGGCATTAACTGGACTTTTGTGAGTTTTCTTCACATATGCAGGGAGGGAATTCTTATTTTGAACAATACTTTCAAAATCCATTACTGTATTGAGCCTAATATTGAGTGTAAATTTAGAGATATCATTTCAGAACACAATGAAAATAAGAAGTCATAACCATAGTTACACAATGGTTCAGTTTCCTTCATCTTGACATCTTAACAACAGAAATATTAAGTAACTAATTAGCTTAATTAATGTTTAGGGAAAAGAACATGTATTTCAGTTACAATCATTTTCAAAAAGAATGTCCAATTCACAACTGTATACTGTAAACAAACTAATTTTCGCAAGCAATTTATTTTTGTGACTTTGGCGAGTAGAAAAATAACGTGAATATAAATCGTTGCGAATATATATATATATGTAAAACTTGGATCTTTTCTTATTAAATTACATCAAGTAAATAAGAAAATCGAAAAATTCAATAGCTGCAAAGTGGACTAGAAAGTGTTAAACGCGAAATGAAGTATCCGTGAAAATAAGTTGGTTTACAGTATCTAAATATACTAAGGATAACCCTTCCTACATATCTTGATACCTTTATTGTACTCTGCTTTACTTATACTCAAGTTATAGGGCTCCTACATTCATTAATCATTTCTTAAATGAAGTTGTCCTCAAAGCAATTTATCTTGAATTTTCACTATCAAATTATTTACATTTCCTCAATTTAAAAGCAGACAAAAGGAGAACAGATAAAATTTGATCTCATTGTATTTCAACATTTTGTTCAATACAATTTGTCACACATTTCAACTCACCAAGAACTCACAAATTAAGTAAAAAAACCTGAATCTTTCATCCATTATTATCTATTATCTCCAAGCCGATATTTATACAATAGGGGATAATTTGACCAAAATTGGAAAATTAGAAAAATGGCTGTCCCTGCTGTGCGACATAAACTCTTAATGAAATATAGCAAAACTATTCATCACCCGAGATTCCATTTAATGCAATCAATTTTTGTTGATCTAGATTGCCTAGCTGTTATAGATAGAGAAATTAAATTTTTCTCTGTATTTGGTAGTAACAGAAACTTTACTAGGAGCTAGATGATCTGAGAGTTTTCATGAACAGATGTATATGACATCTTATGATTAACTATGAATATAAAACCTACATTCCTTCACGAATTTATAGGTATTGTATAATCATATTGTTTAAACTCAAATCTATCTCAAAAAAGGTTTTGCAAGCTGAAATTCCAGTGGACATAAGGTGCATGCATTATATTGTAATATTAACGATGGACCAAAAAATAAATCTAGCCTTTAATGGCACCTTAATTATGAGTGAATATAAATTAGTCACACATTGTGAGTGCTACACTATACCAGGTTTACAGACTATAAGGTTAACTCATACAAGTTTAAACACCAGGCTTTCAACATGTTCAATATGACCGTAAATCTAGTTTCTAATGTATGTTCTATTAGGCATGTACTATAAGGTTGAGTGGAGTGGGGTGGAGTGGAGTGTTGGAGTGCTGGAGTGTTGGAGTGGAGTCATGGAGTGAAAACAAGGAGTTAGGAAATGGAGTGTATTTGAGTTGTTGGGTCAATAGTTTTAAAATTAAACCAATTTATGAAATATGCTTTTTATAGCTTTCAAAATCATAGAACGAATCTGGATATTTGGTCTCAACAACGTCCAACTGCATTCATGTACATTGTACCAATATAATTTACCATGGATGCGTCATAGGTATGATTTAAGGTTATATCTCCAAACATACAATCTAGGTCGCACACACATTTAAAGATGTCCTGAAATGTGTAAGATGCACCTCGAGGGCGTTATCAAAATTTGATGGTTAATGTCAAATAATAGATTTCTATGATTTAGGAGGGGTCTTTCAGCAATTTTACCTTAGTTAACAACATTCTGGTGTAAATAATTTTACTTGCAAAGGGGCTAAACCTGCCACAATGTGAAAATTAACATAAGCACTATGGGCACTTTAATAAAAGTTTTGTGAGCTCGTCCAAAATTTTAGTAGCATAGGCTACTGTGCCTTTGCTAATCTTTTTCCCTGCTTAGTATCGTATTAAATACATTTTGTCAATGTTCAAGTTTATTATTTCCATAAAATTGGAAGAACAATAATAAACACAATATTGAAGTTTCAGATGTCATACATAATTATATGTAGATTATTACAAAAAACATATTTTGTGAATTAATTTGTAAAACTTAAGGGTGTTGCTATTGCAACAATTGAAAGTGTATATAGCCAATTGAATGCAGACGCTTTCATTCACTGATATTAGAAACAATGATGGGTTTTTATTTCTTCAGATAATTATTTGCCCTTCAAGGTCAATTGATTGATGCATTTTAATTGTTTGTGAAGAGACATTAAATAATAATTAAGATAAACAAAGTCCAGAAAAAAAGGCCATTAGAAATACCCTAGAAATTAGAATAGTAAAATAATTACTAGATATACAACATTATCACACCTCCAACTTAGCTGTCATAAAATGCTACCGAAAACATTGTCCAACTTTGTTGAATAATCAAATATGACAAATGAAATAATATAAAAATCATCGTGTTCTGCAATTTAAAAAAAAATGAAGAAAAAAAAAACAATTCGTTTGAGATTTTTATTTGAATTCGTTAACAATTTCATTTGATATGAAGTGTGATTCGTTCAATATTTCACCAAAATCCTTTACTCCACTCCACTCCATTTCCTAACTCCCATGTTTTCACTCCATGACTCCACTCCAACACTACAATATTCCAACACTCCAACACTCCACTACTCTACTCCACTCCACCACTCCACTCCACTCCACTCCACTCCACTCCACTCCACTCAACGTTTTAGTACATGCCGTTCTATTAGAATCATTTCGAACAATGAAGGACCATATGCATACATTGTAGCTTCTCAATGGCAAAAGTGAAAATCATTAATATGTATTTGGTCACTAGTAACAACTTCTTAAAGAATGAAAATCATTGGTACATGAAGAACAGTTCTCACTTACTGCACAGAAACAACTTAAAACGCCTTTTTCCAATCAATCAAAGAGCGCAACTCCAGAGAAGCAAAAATAAAATTGCCAATATTAAACTTGACCTTTGGTTTTATTTTGTCATCAGTACGTAACAACATATAAAATTTGAAAAGCATTGGTTCAACAATTTACTTTATTTCAAGAAATCGACATAAATCGGTCATTTTTCCATTCAATGATGGACCATAACTTACAATGGCAAAAGTGAAAATCATCAATATCAAACTTGACTTCCATTTTCTAATCAGTAACAACAAATTAAAGGAGATGGGTCCAGTAAGGGCTAATTTTGGCCTAAAATTCGAAATACATGTGATGATAAATTTTTGACATTTTTTAAACTTGCGTCTCTACTTCAGTTGATTCAATTAGTTTATGTAAAAGATTTGAACTGATTTGGTCATTAAAGATGCTCAAATTAAATCTTAAATATAAAAAATCTATCAAATATGCCACAAAACGTCACTTTTCAGATGGTTTTTGTCTAAAATGGAAGTGGCCGCATTCGTGATCAGTTTCCACCTTTATATATATGTTATGTATTATCATCAAATACAACATATAAAAAAATATTAAGACTGAACACAAGTGCAGCCACTTCCATTTTAGACAAAAACCGTCTTAGAAAAAATTAGCGCAAATGCTAAAATTATGAAGACTTCAGTAATTTTGCATGAATTAATGATGCTAGTACCTGATGCATGTGCCTTGTATTGTAAAAAACAGCCCATATTTATGTAACAGAAGTATTCTACTTTCCAATAAATAGCTAAAAGTTTATATTTTTAACGAAATTTTAAAATGCTATATTTTGGGGCCAAAAAGAAGTCTTATCGGGCCTACTCCTTTAAATAAAATTGGTCAAACGATTCAAAATCATTTCAATTTCCATATAAACTGAAATTCCTCCAGAATTGTTAACAGCTGATTTTCGACTCAATCCCAACTTGCTGATGAAAACCTATCATCAATCTACATCTGAATAAATTAACTCTTATATTGCTAAAAGGAGTAGATATCAGGCTTAGTGTTAATTTGATTTTGAGCCCAAACTGTCATTAGCAAGTTACAGTTAAAACATTCATTTTTAAATTATCATTGTAATAAAAATACTCTATAAATATAGATTAGAAAAAATCCAATGGTCTTCATTATAATAAATTTCATGGATTTCCAAGGTTGAAGGAAATAAAAAAAGAGCAAAATATGTAAATCAGGACTGAACTTTCAAATGCAAAATAATACATTGATAATCTAAATCTAATTACAAAATGAGGATTGATTCATGTTAACAAAAG
Source organism: Mytilus californianus (assembly GCF_021869535.1). NCBI lineage: Eukaryota > Metazoa > Mollusca > Bivalvia > Mytilida > Mytilidae > Mytilus > Mytilus californianus. Next base: position 18,701,533 of record NW_026262679.1, on the reverse strand, counting down.
TTCAATAAACTTAAAGCAATTCCAGCTGAAATCATACGTCCCGTAAACGGGCGTATAAAAACTCACACATTTTTGTTTTATACTACAGGTATATTCTGAAACCAGTGAGCAATTCTATTACAACATCAAGATCTTAAAACTAAGGAAACTCTTATTTTTTATCAAAATACTGGAAATCATATGAATTGTCTGGAATAGTGATAGATGACAATGCAAGCGTTTACTCAACAGCGTAATTCAATAACAGATAAAACATATCCACTGAGTTCTTCATGATTTTTCTTGTTTACTTTTCATTAATACTTCAGATGTATTGTATTGTCCCCACTATTTCATCAATACCTTTGACATGTCCTCCAATAACCAAACTTATACCAAAGGAGAACTGGTGGGACAATGATACAATTAGCCTCATTCAATATCACTATGTACCATCAAAGTAAATGAATAATTTATTTGAAAAGAAGTAGTTGTTTTAGAGGAAACTGTAGGAATTTGATATCATGATCTATTAATGCTATTTTGCTCATATTATACTTTTTAATTTCATGGTAATGACCTTATTCACTCAGGACATGATGATAAACATTTCAAATTGTTCACAAAATTGTATGTATCTGAAATGTCACAGCTATCCTCTAACAAAGTCTGGCAATATAATACAATGCTAACTGTTGTTATGTAATACACATATATAATTAGCTTTGACTAATAAAATAAGCTACTGGGATAAGAAGCAATCAGTCTGGAGTATTATTATAGGTATTATTTTTGTCTTTCCATGGAAAGAAAAGGTCAGTTTGGACCTCTAGAAATAAATAAGTTTTTAAGAGCATTTTATTTTAAAATGAGTTCTTATTTGCTCATTCAGGTTTATTAAAAGTTACTATGTCTAATATTTGATCTGATCTATTTCTTATATATGTAATCTTTAATTACTTAGATGGTCTTAATCCCCAAATCTCCATTGTTAGCTTAGTTTGATTATTAACACTGATATAGAAGTAAAATTCAGCAAGTATTTAAAGTAGGTCATAGTGACTCTATTGATAGGATTTAGCTGGCATCAATTAATACATGCAGTTGCATTAAAATTAAAAATCTAGTTAAAAAATTGTGAGTCACTTTGAATATATGGTGACTCATGAACAATAGAAAAGTAACTCTTATGTGATTAAGGCAGAAAGGTAATTTTTAAATTACAATTAAAGGTGATTCGTCAAACATTGATCAATACATGTGCATAACCTTCTTTATTAATAGCTGGGGTATCTTCTTTTAACAGTTTTTTGAATAATTTTTATCTGTAAATAACCAGCAGTATGTGTACATCAGAACAAGTCTTTGCATTGTGCTTTTATTGATTATCACAAGGCTTTTGATTCATTTAAATAGAATAGCTCTGTAGCATAAACTATTACTGAGTCGTATTGATGGAAATATGTTCTATATCCAAGCCATGTACATCATGTATAAGAATACAAAATTGTCAAAATACTTTCTTAGCAATCAGACTACTGTAAATTTACTCATGCAAAAAATTGTCTCTTGAACTTTAATTACTATTTTCAAAAGACTTGGTGCAGTTTGTAACTAACTTTTAACTAGGCATATATATAATGGTTTAAATCCGTAATCTGAAGGTTCACATTATAAGAAACTTTTTTCACCTCTCTTTATTTTGGCATATATTGACTTAAAAAACTTCAAAAAGCAATCATGTTCCCTTGAAATTTGACTAAAACATGTTTTGGGATGGGAATAAAAATTAGGAATGGTTTAGCAGCAAGAAACTCTTTCATTAACATGTTCAATGGGACTGATATATTTGACTGAAGTTATAAACAACTGTCTGGCCTGAATGAGTAAGATGGATTGTGATAATTAGACAAAGCCTCTTGTTTCACATTTCAATCTATCACACCATCTTTTTATTTATGTTCTTCCATTTTGTGACACAATAACTTTGTATGACATTCAGTTGTTGAGACATTTTCTTTGAATTTTCCATTGAGCTGAAACATTCTTAAATCCTAACTGCTTTCCAAATGTCTGATTTATCATACTACTGCATATGTTTCCAAATGTCTGATTTATCATACTACATGTACTGCATATGTTTCCAAATGTCTGATTTATCATACTACATGTACTGCATATGTTTCCAAATGTCTGATTTATCATACTACATGTACTGCATATGTTTCCAAATGTCTGATTTATCATACTACTGCATACATGTATGAATAATTGAATCACAATAAGACTAGACTCTTTACTATGATTACAAAAATTACTGCAGTGTCGCTGACATCAAACCTAATAATCCTTGATCTTCTCCTCCATGTAATTACTTTTCCTATGTCAAATCCCTTATAAGATAGATGGACTAAAAGAAGATTTACCGACCGTGCGAGGGATGTACATCCAGTCATGGTCGTTAAACACTTCCAGTTAGAAGATTCAAAATCTAGGTCAGTCAGGAATTCTAGGTCAAGGGATCATTGATCATGATCAATTTATAAAAGAAAAAGATAGATTGTATAGAAAAGAAAACATTACTACAATAAAGTCATTATTTGTGTTGATATGACACTGGAATCATATTTTTCTATATCTTTAAATGTATAACTAGCACACAATAATTCAATTACATTTTTGTAAAATGAATGTATACTTAGGGACTTTCCTTCCGTTTAGAATTTTCCTCAGAATTCGGTATTTTTGTTATTTTACTTTTTGGTCTAAGTCAACATCCAATACCTTTGAGCATTTGTTGTGGAAATAAACCTTCTAAACATGCTACAATTGTAAATCTGTTTTTTTGTTGTTGCTAAACACACTGAGTGAGCAAATTAAATCAGTGTACAGCTCAAAGGATATTCCATATAAAGCACATGTATACACATGTTACATGTAGTAGGAGCGATGATTGTCCTGCTATTTATCATAATATTACACATGTACATATGATTATGTTACAAAATCAGAATTTTCCAAAGGAAATCTACACAACTGCCACCTCACATTTCCTAGGAAAATCCATCTCAAATGTTAGGAGCAATGTAATGTTTCCTGCTAAGTCCTAAATAGAGTAATTACTCAAATTTCTGGCAGAAAAAATATAATTTTTTTTTCAGTTTGATTTTAAATTATTTAGATGGGTAAATCTAAGCAATCATTGATTTTTAAGATATAATTTCTGTAATAAGATTACATTATAAAGACCCCATCATAAACAAAATTGGAAAAATCTTGATGTTGAACATTCTTTATATTGATAATAGTTTTGTCTCCTGAAACTGTATAGACTTCCCCTTTAAAAGACCTTGCCAGATGGACAATATACTCACACACCTCAGGCCATTTATGAGCTTGCCAGATGCTTTGGACATTTATACACTTCAGGCCATTTACGAGCTTGCCAGATGCTTTGGACCCTTGTACATTTCAGGCCATGTATGAGCTTGCCAGAATGATTGAACACTTAAACACATCAGGACATTTATGAGCTTGCCAGATGCTTTGGACCCTTGTACATTTCAGTCCATGTATGAGCTTGCCAGAATGTTTGAACACTTAATCACATCAGGCCATTTACGAACTTGCCAGATGCTTTGGACACTATCTGTAAGACTGAACAATCATTTTTCAAGAGATATTTATAGACACATTAAAAATGAAGTAAAGTAACTACTATAAGGTTGATGTACACATGCACAACTTTACCTGTTACTCATAGTTACTAAGAAAAATTAATCAAAAAACTAAATTTTAAAGTTGACACTTAAATGAATATTTGAACTATACAAATGAAAGTCAAGGAGTTGGGTTGGGCGCCTGCAAACATGTTTAACCCCGCCAAATTATGTATGTGCCTCTCCCAAGTCAGGAACCAGTAGTTGTCCTTTGTTGCTGTATATCATATTTGTTTTTCGTTCATTGTTTAGTACATAAATCAGAATGTTAGCTATAGTTTTCTTGTTTGAATAGTTTTACATTTGTCATTTCGGGGCCTTTTATAGCAGACTATGCTATACGGGCTTTGCTCATTGTTGAAAGCTGTACAGTGACCTATAGTTATTAACTTCTATGTCATTTGAACTCTGGTGGAGAGTTTACTCATTGGCAATCATATCACACCTCCTTATTGTTGAATTTATCTTGGAAGTTCAATATTTTTGTTAATACTTTTTTATATATACATTGTGTACATGTATATTAAGCTTTAAACAATTGGTTTACTTATCTAAATTCGACTCAATTTTGTCATGCAAGGCCTTTTAATAGCTTTCTATATGGTATAGGTTTTGCTCATTGTTGAAGGCTATTCATCAGTGACCTATATTTGTTAACAGTCTAATCATTTGGTCTCTGGTGGATAGTTGCATCTTTTGCAATCATACCTCATATCCTTATTTTTAAATTACATAGTTACATGTATCATGGTTATTGCATATCCTGAACTATAATAAATTATTATCACGTCAGTGACATTTTATACTAGGAGATTTTGCTTAATAAATTGAATCTCAAAAGGAAACCTTTACACAAAAGCATGTTATTGAAAAACTAATCACCTGAATGCTGCTTTGGGAAAATAAATTATTCTGACTTGTCAAATGATGTTCAACTAAAACGTTAGTTCAAAATATGCCACAATGATTTTATATGGAACGACACTAAAGGAAATCACTTAAGAGCTCTCCAAGTATTGAATCAGATTAACAAATTCTATTTCATCCGCTGTCTTTAGAAAATTTAAACAACTTTTTACAGCATAAAATCAGTTTTGTTTTCGTCATTCAATTTATCAGAAATGCACGAATCTTTAAATGATTTTTGTTTCTCTTCAAATTTTTCCAAAACATGAACCAATGGCAAAAAATTGCTTTCACAACAGGCATGGCAAAACAAATAAAACAAAATAAATTAGGTTTGAATAAAAGAAGAATGTGTCCGAGGACACAAATGCCCCCACTCAAGCTTTGCAATTTCCCAAGTTAAAAAAGGGCATAACTCTAGAACCGTAAATGACTCACTGCCCTAATTCGTAACAAAAATAGGACGGATGGATGGATGAAAAGACATCAGATACTATGATAGTCAAGGGTAGTTCTTATAAAAATTTGTTTTCCAATTCTCCTTCTGTTATTTAGCTTGGATCTAATGGTGAAATTACAATGTTTATATTTTGAAATGCTATTATATATCTTAAAGGTTAACATCTGAATAGAAATGTGTTAAAAATGGTATTTAAATTCCATATATATATGCATGTACATTTAAACTGAACACTAGCTTAGCGAAGGACCTTTAAGCACAGACAATGACTGAAGATTCCGATGTTTGCTTTAAATTCAAATCAATTTCTATAGAAATGAATATAATGCTTATTAATGCTTATTTTTAAATCCTAACCAAATGAATTCCATCAAAGTATTTTGATTTATAATTTATGGCTAATGCCGATGGCAATTGTTTTTATCAGTCATAAATGAAATACATTATAACGTCAAAGAAGCTTAATATATTTACAAATATCACAATAAGATTGAACCATAGCTTGATAGGTCCCTCTGGACTACCAATACCACAAAACACGTGAGATCTAAATAAGCACTATTCCAGTGTATCAAAGGTTGTTATACAGCTAAATAGCAGTGAAACTGTGATGCGTCTTTAGCTAACAATTTTCATCTGTTAGCAGGTAACAAAAATTCAATACTAATTATTCCAGCATTGTTAATTTCCTGTTATTTTTGTAAACAGGAAGAAAAGACAACACTAGTTGAACTTGAGGCTCCTAGAAGCCTGAATCTATCACCCCCTCCCCCCCCAAAAAAAAATTCTTAGAAACCAGAAATTTTGAACCAATATTTTTTTTGACAATCATGCCGTCTTTCGACTACTATCTTAATAGACTAAGAATTCCAGTTTTCCTGCTTAAGGCCCTTGTTCTATCCAGATACTCTGGCTTCCTCAACCAATAAAAGTTGGCCGCTGTTATATATATAGCAAAGTGTGCTGAAAGTGGAGTTAGACAACAACTATTAGTTGCCACTGTTATATAGCAAAGTGTGCTGAAAGTGGAGTTAGATACCAACTATTAATCAATCAGTCTATTGTGAACCCAAAAACAGAGCACCTGAGATCACCCCCAGTTTTTGGTGGGGTTTGTGTTGCTCAGTATTTAGTTTTCTATGTTGTTCGTCTTTTGGTCATTTATTTTTTTTGCCACAGCGTTATCAGTTTATTTTTGACTTGAGTTTTGAATGTCCCTTTGGTATCTTTCACCTCTTTGATCAGATCTTTAAATAATTTCTGATCTTTCAAGTGATAAAAAGTTCAGGGCCATATACTTAAATGGAACCTTAGAACATTAAATTGAGAAATGGTGGTACAGGTTACAAATGGCTTAACTGCAATCCCCCATTAATAAAAATTATTCCATTTACTTTTTGTAACAGAAAAGTTTAGGACAGGCAGATAAACATGCAGTCAGGTTAAGGATGTATTCTTCTGATGTGTCAGTCTCGTTGAAATCTCGTTCAGGAATTATTTCCAAAGCGTGTGATACAAGTGGATAATATCAATGAATTAAAAAAAAATATAATCAAACTAAAAGCTGTGAAAAAATTGTGTACTTACAATAAGTAGATTTTGAGTAATAAAATTTTCAAATTTTATAACCAATCCGGTCAGTGTCATCAGCCAAAATGTTGAATAATGGGTGAGGGGTACAAAGAAATGATTTTACCAAAAATATGTACATCCCATATCAGTTTTTTCTTTTCAAAAAAATAGAGAGAAAAATCCCAAATTTACAAAATCAATTTGACACAAATAAGCAACAAAATTTTATGAAACTTTCTAATATCAACACCAAACTATATTTTTTTAAGTTAAATTTATTCAGATTGGTCCACTTCATCTTAAGTGAAAGTATGAAAAAAAGTTTAATTGTGAAACTGTGATTTTTTTTTCATGATAATAGCCCAAAAATGGGTAAAAATTGATGAAAAATGGGAAAATCATCAAAAATAGGGTATTTTCAAATGGCTGTAGCAAAAAAAGAAGTGCACCACCATATGATTTTTTCTTCATCAATTACTTTCTTACAGCATGTACAACCATATAAACCCAAAAATCAGGTTAAAAAAAAAAGTTTAATTCTAGAAATTTTTGGCTCCTCAGAGGTGTGTACATGTACATCCTTAAAGAACTGCTTAAAAAACTTTGAAGACTGTCTAACCTTCTCTCCTCCCTTCCATTTTATGTACACAGCAGACCTGACACTGGTCCAGTCCATGGAATCAACAAAATCTACTTTGTGTATAATCATGATAGTATTATCTCTCTGCTAAAACCAATTAAATATTTGATACAAGTCTATTTTACTGCCTGGTATTGATTATGCAGAAATTATTTTCTGAGTATAAAATTGATTTTTGTTTATTCTTCTGATCTGTCAAAAATCAATCTTGTATGTTGAGTTATTAACTTAATCTTTTACTTTCTTCAAAGAACACACTGCACATGCCGGTTTAGGGGGTATGTCAATGCAAGATCCTAGAAATTAAGAGCAAACATTTTCTGTTGATTTTTTTCTTACTACAATTACAAACTGACCACTTGATGTACTTTGGTTCATGGTTTGCAGGGAAAAAAGTTACTGGTTCATGCATGTAGGATTTAGAATTTACATGCATTTATTGAACAACGGCTGCAGAATTTAATTTTCTTACATGTCTATATACAAAATATGGTTTTAGAGTACCTAAGTTATACCATATTCGTAATTAGATTACAATGTTTAATGACTTTAAGGACATAAAATGCACTTAAATTTGAAAACACCAAAATATACTTGAATTGTTTGTATATATCCATTTACATGTAAATGAGTATAAATATTGCATATTTGTTTCTTCATTAAAATCCAGACACAGGATTGTTTTGAATAAATTGAAAGTAAAAATTTGTTTAACCCTGCATCATTGCTTGTGTTTCTGCCCCAAACAAGGAGAGCAGTTCAGTGATTTTCATTGGTTGCTGTCTAAGTGTCTGATCACAATTGTTTTACCTTTTAATTTTATTAGCTTAAATGAGGCTGTTAGTTTTCTCTCATATTTTCTCATTTCAGATTTTTTGTTGTTAGGGGGTTTTACTGTTTACTATATGGTTTTGCTCATTGTTGATGAGCTGTATATCCTTTTCCTTTGGTCTTAGGTGGATAGTTGTTTTGTTGGTAATTAATCATACCACATTCTCCTTATTTATCCTCATATTTTGATCTTCAGTTCCACTGTGTTATTACAATGGATTTGGTTCAATAAGGAATATCACATAAAAATAAAATTTAGCATACCGGTTAAGTACAGTCTCTAAATTATTGCTTTGCTGATGTAATCTGAATATAATTTGTTGACATGCACATATTTACACAATGTAAATAAGGTGGAAAGCATGTAATAAAGAAATAATCTGCATCAAAACCGAGTCAATTTCATTAAAACTAGTCAATATTTCATAATCACTATCCTAAATGAAAAATAAGTTTATTTTGTCATCAAAACAAACATTTTGTACTTTAGATCTGTTCTGAGAAATGGATGAAACCAGAACTCAAATCTATTCTTTATACTATCATTAATTTCATAAACGTAAAATTGTTCAACTACTACCAGTACACAAAAGTCCATAGCACATTATTATAACATTACAAAGGGATGATCTTCTCAGTAAAATCTTAAATTATATGTACAAAGACCAGTGGTTTATGTTGTATATTTGTTCACTATGCAGGGGTATCCACAAAACAACAACTCAGTCATTTACTAAACAGTCCCATTATCTTTATCCACTTCCCTTCATGTCCATTGCATTTCTGTCTTTCAATTGCTGATGTCACCTGGGCCTTTGATCTAGTGACCTCAATATTATCATTTCAAGTTTGGTATTAATTGGCCATTCATATACATTGTACATGTATGGTTCAAACATACATAACATTTAAAACCAGAATTTTGCCCAAATTTCAGTCTATCAAAAGCGGATGACCGTAACCTTTGACCCTAAAAACCAATAAGATGTGTGTCCATCCTGTAGGCCATTAACAAACAGTTTGGTAAAAGTTGAACATATATGGTTCAAAAGATAACAAACAAACATTTTGCCACATTGTTACTCCCCCTTACTCCCCGACAGTCAACCGGATACATTGTATTATACATGTAAGCCAAGTTCAACTTGATCTCAACATAGATCATCCTATCGTACAGTGATTTATCCAACATTAACTGATGTTACAAATGAATAACTGTAGGTGTCTTACCTGATGGTCCTATCAGTCTGGCCTTTTTCACTGAAAAATACAAAAAAAGGTTAAGCAATACTCCAAATTTTATTAAACTTGTACATTTACAAAAAAATGTATAAACAAAAGTAATTAATCCAGTTTAGATATTCTTAACACATTTCTTGGATGAATACACTTGTAATCCATGGCCAGTTGAGATGTTCTAAACACATTTTCCTGTTATTTTGTCAGGTTAACATGGTTAAGATGTTCTAAACATATTTTGCTGTTGTTTTGTTATGTTAGGATGTTCTAAACACATTTTCCTGTTATTATGTCCTGCTTAGATGTTCTAAACACATTTTTCTGATGCACTATATATATACACTTTGAATCCAGTTTAGATGTTCTACCCAAATTTTCCAGTTTTTTTGACCGGTTTAGATGTTCTAGATACATTTTCCTGTTATATTGACCAGTTTAGATGTTCTAGATACATTTTCCTGTTATTTTGACCAGTTTAGATGTTCTAGATACATTTTCCTGTTATTTTGACCAGTTTAGATGTTCTAGATACATTTTCCTGTTATATTGACCAGTTTAGATGTTCTAGATACATTTTCCTGTTATATTGACCAGTTTAGATGTTCTACATACATTTTCCTGTCATTTTGACCAGTTTAGATGTTCTACATACATTTTCCTGTTATATTGACCAGTTTAGATGTTCTAGATACATTTTCCTGTCATTTTGACCAGTTTAGATGTTCTAGATACATTTTCCTGTCATTTTGACCAGTTTAGATGTTCTAGATACATTTTCCTGTTATATTGACCAGTTTAGATGTTCTAGATACATTTTCCTGTTATATTGACCAGTTTAGATGTTCTAGATACATTTTCCTGTTATTTTGACCAGTTTAGATGTTCTATACACATTTTTCTGTTATTTTAGCATGTTAAGTGTACAAAACAATGCATGATTTTACTGGTAGCACAGAAAGAACGGTAGATGTTCTTAATATATTGTTTACATTTCATGTTACAGCCCATTCCATTTTGTCCTGTTTGATATTCTTATACATTTTCCTATTATATTTTCAAAATACATCATATATACATGTATGTATGCTTCTATATGACTATATCTTATAAGTACCATTTATACAGGTCTATGTACATTTTTTTTACATGTTTATCAATGCGTTATATACATTGTCCATCTAGATATAATAAATAAACTGTTGGATCTATTAGATGATACACATCATAATTACCATAGATGTTCAAAGTAAATATAAAATCAGTAGTTATGAGAGTATGAATATTGAATAACATTAACAAATGTAGCAAATAATTCAGACTTAAGGGTAAAATTGTATATAGGAACACAAGCTTACTTTAGCCAAGTTAAGGTACAGGTTACTGGTAATATATACATTCAGACAGCACATTAATGAATGCATGCTTGTTATGCTTGTACACACGGTCCATTTCTTGTTCAATCACTCTTGAGTCTTTAAATATTTTTTGACATTCAAACTCTTGGAGTACATGTATTTATTGTATGACTTATTATTTTATTTTTTTTCAAATGCTTTTCAATTTAGATGAACATATATATTCTATTAACTTTACATGTACATGTATGAATACATTTCACATATATATACATGTAGAAATAATCAAGACAATTTACATATATACATTCCATTAAAGTAGATAAAAATGATGTTGATATTGTTTGTTTTCATTTTGTTATGCTGTCACATGCTATGAAATGAAAAAGATTTGAATATTAGAGTAAATACAATGTATAATGTACATTGTACACATGTCTAGGTATAATTAAAAATGTATAGAAAGTACATGTATACATGTACATTGTTGATAAAATGTAAACATTCACTATATGTAGGCTAGCTAATTTGTACTTTTCAAAATAACTTTTGTCACAGGTGTAAGGGCCATTTCAAAGAATTTGACTTCAAAGGACTTTACTTACTGACTAATGGTATTAAATTGCAAAATTCAACCATAGATAGATCGTATTTATAGAAAATTTTGTTTGTTAAAAGAAATAGATAGCTGCACGCAAGTTTACAATTAATAGTTAAAACGACAGAAAGTTTTAATGACAGAGATGCCCATGTTATTTCAATTCAAGTGTAGACCTCTGTGTAAGCTCCATTGTGGAAATGAATAAAACTTCGTAAAATTACGATTCTAAAATTAATTAGATATAGGATGTCACATACACTAGCTGCTGGTCTCTCAATGATAAACATCGTCATATAGAAATTAGTAGTTTGTGCCAAGAAAACAAAGCCTTTGGGAACATAAATAATTGATCATTTTATGAAATATTGTAATGGTCAGCTGTTTGGGACATAGAACTGTTATTGATTGTCCTTGAAAACAAAGTTCTATTAACTCATATGGACAATCGTGACAATATTATTAAAATACCAGGGTACTTTTTCTTTTAACTTTACGTCATTATAAATGTAAATGTACAATGTATCTGGTCAAGAAACTTTCACACTAATTACTGCTGCATGTTTAATGTACATGTACATTTACTGTTTAACAAGTAAAAAATTATTTTGTTTCTTAGCTTACAAAAATAAAGATATTGTACAAGGTACAAGGTATTATAACCAAAGTATACAGCTGTATACATGGTTTATGAAATGCAAATGTAAAATACAAATTCATAAAACATTAAAAGCTAAAATAAAGCCTCAGAAATTGAACAGAAATTGTTATCTTAAACATGGTGTTAAACGTTTGAAAAATAAATGAATGATAAATAGCCCTTTAAGTGATACATTGTAGTTCAGGTTAGTAATAATCAAGGTTTTTCTCATACACACAGTACTTCTGAGGCGTCTAAAATTTGAGGACCCAAAGCTTTTCCACTTGTCTCTCATATTATACATCTCATGATGTAAGAGCAACCCAGTGGAGATGTGTTATGAATAAAAAAATGTGTAACTGCTGTTCACTAATTAAATGCTGGTGAAATATTAACCAATGGCTAACAAAGCATGACAGGCCAGACTTCTGTGATGTAATTGACTTGGAAATGTATATTTAAATGTACAAAGAAATGTATATGAAGGTCATAATTTTTGTGAACAGGCCATCCTTTTGAGATCTACAAAGCTATATATAGTTTATAAGAAATGGTGCTTACATGTAATTTTGTGTTTTGTGATATTCCTTACAGATATTGAACTAAGTACTAAAATGTTTATGTGCATGTATGTGATGATGCAGTAATTAAATTGAGTGTTTGTTGTTGGTTGCTGTCTGTCATATATATTTTTAGTTTTTGTACATTAATTATAATCAGGCCTTTGGTTTTTCTAATTCAAACTGTTTTACATTTTGTCACATGTATTTTCTAGTTTAATATACAGTATGAGTTTAGCTCATTGCTGAAGGCTGTATGGTGACATAAAGTTGCTCTCATCTACTTTATCTGGTCTCTGGTAGATAGTTGTCTCATTGCCATTTGTAATCATACCACATCTTATTCTAATATTAATTATTACAGGTTGTGTTAATTTTCATATCATAAGTTGTGACTATTACAGACAACTACGTATATTAACATGTATCAGAGCTCCAGATAAGAATTCACAAATTGGGGTTTTTACCCATCATTTTTTTATGTAATTGGGTGATAGAGTTTTTTAATTGCATTATCAATTCCGATTCACCCCTCAAGCAAATATCAAATTGGGTTTTTCACCACCAAGCTCCTTAATGTATTGGGTTTTTTCATCAACACAATATTGAATATTTAGGCATGTTATAATCACATTATATCAACCCAAGATGTTTTTCCATCTTTAATATGTTTCTTTCTTTGTATATGTGCTAGCTGTTTTGTTTGGTTTATTCACTGACGAGCAATTGTACGTTTGATTTGTGTCCCGTTTTAAACGTTCTGCCAGTTTTGTATTTTCTCGCAACTTATATAAACTGCAGCTGGTATCAATAGTTGGACAGTAACTAATTACCTTTCTAGATCCCATATGATATCCTACAGTTTATTTGGGGTAGGTGTGGCTTAGTGTTAAGATTTTTATGTAATTTATGTGAAATTCAGGTGCTGTAAGAAAGTTTTGCCAGTCCTTTCACCTATTTGCCAGATCTACTTTTTAATAAAAATAATAAGTAGTTCCCAGATTTAAGATATACCCCAAAACCTTGACCAGGTTTAAAGGATGGCTTAATTACGGACACCACATTCAACTTCAATTTACAAATAATTCTGCAACATTAAATAAATAAATAACACTTGCCAATAAGACAGCTACCTTAAGCATACAGAACAATTATACCAAAATAAAGAAAGTGTCAAGCTGCATTGACGTAAAAAAACGGATATGTGTATTCATTCATCAACTAAAAATGAAAAAATAATATATAAACTAAAACTATACCTGAATGTTTTTGTTTAATTTAATTAACATAAATCTGGGTTAAGTTGTCCCTTATTAGAACTTTTGGTTTCCGATGCTTTCCAACTACATATCATGTCATAATTAATTTGGCCTTTCACTTTTTCCTAATGATTTCGTTCTTGAAGAAACCCCGTGTTTATCGTTCTTGCAATGTTCTCGTTAAGGTACGCAAACACGCCCGTGCGTTCGACGGACGCTTCATAAAACACTAGATGAGTCTTGTTATCATCATAACTTGTCCTCAGCTATCAAAAAGAAGCTGAAAACATGCTTCTATTCAATATTTTTACCGGACATTTACTTTCGTTTTAATTCATTGTATGTTACGATAAGTCCCGAGCAATTCGAAAAAAATATGAAAACATGACAAACGCTAATTGGATAAACGCCGAGAAGATCGAAATGTTTTCATAAACACGTGTACCTTTTGAGCAACGGAAAATTCCAACAGGGACCCATTTCAGCTACTTGATGCAGGGCTCTATTTTTAGAACGAAAGGAAATTTCCAATTATAAATATTATAAAAATAGATTTACGCGACGATTGTAATTAGATAAGGGTAAATAACACAAACGATAGCGAATAAAAGCGTTAAAAACTCATGGTTTTGGCATATAATTGGGTTTTCCTTTGAATTAATTGGGTTATTGAACCCTGCAATGGGCAATTGCATTGGGTTTTTAATCATTTGTATTGCGTGATCACGCAAATACGCAGCTTATCTGGAGCTCTGATGTATATGTGCTGCTTTGAAAGATTGTACAATGTACATGTACACATGCAACTGTCGCCAAAGTACATGTACAAAAAATGGATATACATTGACATTGTAGGAACCATATATATACATGTGTATCTGTTTACTCCTATTGTCCAATTCTTGGTTTCAATCAGCCATCTCCAAAATTTTAGTCATTGTCTTTAAAAAATCAAAATCAAGAAAAATCCTTAGGTCAAAAATATTTTGGATAAACAGGTTGGGAACTAATAGATTGAATACTCATTGAAATGCTATAACCCATTTTGGTTCCAATTTTCAGCACTTACATTGTATGGAGGGGTATGTCTCACTTTAAAATTTTAAAACAGCAATAAGGGTTGTGAAAAGTTATCAATTTGTTTTAAGTTGTAAGTTTGGTTTCGGAAAGCAGTGTTCAGTAAAATGCAGCTGCATGTACATTGTACATGTAGTTATACATTGTAAGTGCTGCTGCTTTGAAAGATTGTACACATACACATGCAACTGTTGCCAAAGTACATGTACAAAAAATGGACATTGACAGTTCATGTTGCATGTAATAATACAAATATCAAAATTCAAGAGAATGTAAAAAAAACATTAATATGACCCTACAAGCCTGACAATTGTATGTTACTGATAAACTAGCTTCAGGAAATCATGGTATTCTAATTATTAGTTGAAATTATGTTTTGAACAATGTTGAATTACATTGTATCTTTTAGAAACTGTGAGTACTCTTGGATACAAAATGTAGGAGTTTTTGTGTCTTTAGTCATGAACCTTGCTATTGTTTTTGTACCTGCCCAAAGCCTGTAGCCTGAAAGTGGTTGTCATTTACTGCTGTTTGTCATGGTTTTTTTCTATCTTTTTATATATTTGAATTTGTGTACTTTCTCGTAAATTTTCTCTTTCTATGTCAAAATGCTTATAGCAAATAACTTATGCTGTACATGTAGTTCAGTGGTTGTCGTTGGTTTGTGTCTGTCATATTTGTTTTTCATTAATTGTTTTGTTACAAATTAGGCAGTTTGTATTCTCGGTTGAGTTTCACAATTCATGTCTAGGCCTTTTATAGCAGACCACCCATTATGGGTTTTTCTCATTGTTGAAGGCCATAGGTTGCCTGTAATTGCTTACATGTACATTCACTTCATTTGAATTCTGGTGGATAGTTGTCTCATTGGCAATCATACCACATCTCCTTTATTTTTATCATGTTATTAAGTCACTGTAAAAAACCATTGTTCTATGACGTCGTTAACACAGATTGAATAATTATTCTATTTAATACTTTACAAAATCTGAGATTGAAAAAGAATGGACTTCCCATGATGGAAATGACAATATCCATGCGAACTGAATAGTAGTACGTAGTGCAAACTTTAAATTTGTCAGCTTTTGGGGTAGCTGAGGAACCATAGCTCTTATGTCCTTATGATATTTTTTGACAATTTGCAGACAATAGACCACAAATTGTCAAAAAATATCACAAGGACCTTAGTCTTAGAGCTACGGTTCCGCAGGTACTTATTCAGTTATTGGGGTTTCAATCTAGCAATTTATATAATTACACTCAACATTGTTAAAGGTCGCTGCTGTTAATTGAAATTTTCTTTTGGATTTATGCACTAAAATCCAAAATTAGGAATATTTTTTTAACAATTATTCATCTATTTGTGATTAATAATTAAAAATACTGATGATTTATAGGACCATTTAGGATACATTGATTTTTCTTTTTTCGCAAAGGCTTTAGACATTAAAAAATGAACCTCTCCCTTTTTCGAAAAATACAGTTCGTGTTGACATTTTACATAGGTTCACATAAATGTGAAATCGAATATTGCAGTTTATTATTTATGAAATGAATGAAAATTATATATTTTGTGAATCTCGGCAAGCTGTTTTAGCGTTCATCTTTACTTACCACACACACAGAATAACGACATTATGTCATCTCCCTCCATATTAATACAGTTTTGTCCTGAAAAACTCTTAAATCCATTTCATTTTGACAAAATACGTTAATATGTGATTATCCATACTCGCATCTGTCATCGACAGTGACAGTATCCGCCATCTTGTTTACGTGACGTCACATATCAATCATAAATATTCATTATTTATTGATTTTTGGCGGGAACGGCAATATAAACATAAATATCCCAGATTATCATTTATTGGATCATTTATAGAAATCTAGTTAATAAAAAATCACAAAATTCAAAACTTATTTCTTTAATCTTTTGATCACTTTCATTTCAACAATTCCCGGCGAATAAACTGAAAGAAGAGCTAGACCAGAGACAGTTATATATCACTCATTCTCAATTTAGGGTCGCAATTCTATGTACCGCAGTGTAAAAGACATATTCAACCACAGACTTGTACATTTCTATATATAGTCGGATAGGGGATACCGGTGCGGAGATAGAAATAATTGTTTTCCACATGTAACTCTCACAATTTAAACAAAATCCAGCTTTATGAACGTCAAAAACAGTATTTACGTTACTGCCCACGGCAAGGTATCAAATTATTAAAATCTCAGTCTCGTGTTATTTGAGTTATTTGTGCACAAAAAATTCTGCAGTTATTTGAAGAATTATCATACTTTTCAACTGATACTTGTAAAATGCATACACATAACACATTTTAAAAATCAGATTGCAACGAACTCTAAATTTCCGGTGTCACCAAGTCCAAACTATTTGAATTAATGTGTTTCTTAAACGACGTTAGCACTGCATTAAATGTAGTTATAGTAAACAAAACCTATTTGTTTTATTCCTTAGACACATTGTTTTAGCTGACAAATATCAAATATAGCAAAATTGTTCTGTTCACATTGATTTTGCATTTTTTCCATACCAAGGATCATGGTTATAAAAACAGGGGATATTTACGTGTTGCACGACACAACAATAACACATAACTCAAATGTCAACAGCTCTTAGTTATTGGAGAGGTGGAAGTATATGTACAATTTTGACATCTGTACTGTCTTCTACATAAACAGTTAGTATTAACAACGAATTACTATCTAGCCAAACATATTTACGTTACGGATATTTACGATACAAAATATACCTTTGGAACGGACCCAGGTACTGATCATCATTTTAGCACTTTTCAAAAACAGCGTCTATGACGTCATTGTTTAACACGTTGTTTACAAGATTTCATGGCGTTACATATCCATACATTACAGTAGAGAGATAAAAGCAAATAGAAGAGCAAGGTAACTATGACGATGTTTGATATATATTTTTTCTTACGTTTTGAAATAAACTGATGAAGTAGCAGTTTAATTGTATTCCATGCTTAGTTCTTGTCTTTTTCAAATACACTTTTTGTACTGATCATTTACACAAGTTAATTGAATGGGGAAAGTATTTACGTTACGATTGGGTAACGTAAATATTTTACTAACTATAACTGAATTATAGAGTGAATACAATAAAAAAAAAGTTGTCTTTGTGATTTTAAAGTTGGTTTATAGATATATGATGCTAGTTTCAGTGGTTAAAATTCATAGAAATGAATATTTTTCTACTGTAGCTGCATTAAAAAGATGCGTAGTAATGCTAGAATTGTCGTGGAATTTCACCATTAATTAAGCAATCAAATCAATAAAACGTGCTAAAAATGCATCTCAACATTTATATTATGCTATATAAAGATAACAAAATGAACAAAAAACAATACATACAAGTTTACCAATTACTACAACTAATCTGCCTTTGGGTCTAATTGTAACGTAGATATCAAAATTTTATTATTGCTTAAAGGTAAATTTTTTATTACATTATTATAACATACATTATGTTTACCTACCTAGACTTCTTACTATTCCTATCTTCATTCAAAACAAAGTGTTTGTTAATATAGTTCATATTTTGATATCACTAAATTAACATAAAACTGGAACATTATAGTTCAGTTTGATGCAACATGTACTCCTTTTTCAGGTATACATGGCTAAGTCACGAAGTCAAATCCAAAAAGAGTACAGAGAGAGAAAGAAATTGAAAGAGGGAAAGAATTATTTAAAGAAAGAATCAGCCAGGGTGATTAAATACTATGTTCCAGCAGCTGAATTGCCAACTAAGGAAAGAAAAAAAAGAAACGAAAGAGCAAAAGTCCATAACCAAACACATAGACGCAAAAGAAATGCAGCAGCAATGGTTTTTGAATGAATCTGTTACAGAAAGCAGTGGTTATGAAAGTATAGGTAGCCCATTGGTGGTAAAGTTGCCACTTGTTGGAAGGAGGAAAGGAGGAAAAAAGAAAAATACAAGAGCTTTAGCTAGAGCCCATGGTGCAATGAAGCGTTTGAAAGTAGAAAAGGAAAAGCTTCTGAAAAAATTAAAAGCAAAGTCCAGATGTAACACAATTGTGTTCCATACGTTAATCATCAGGAAGTAACTAAATACAGCAAATCCGAAACGATTACATGTAACCTTTAGACACTTAATAACAATCTGTACGAATATTATAGACCTATACCCTGCAGCCAATAAATGACCATGTCTACTGTGAAATAACATGTATCCGTCAGGGGTTAATTGCATAGTTTGACAATTAACCACAGACTAGTATTACTCCACAACCAGACTACTACGCAACCTGCCAACAGCTATGGGTCATTGTGTAACGATGGATGACCCCACTGAACTATATAAGATCCAGCTTTGGACTCGAACGATATAGATTCGTACAGATAGATTCCGACAGGAGATTCCGCCAAGGTCTCCCCCCTTGTGGGTAGGCTGGAATTAATTCACTAACCATCCGAATTACTCAGTCAGGACCGAACAGTTATACCACTATACGATCAGGTGTCCGTGTGACGATATGAACATTCGAACAATTCAACTTTAAAGACAGTTGTGAACAATCGAACATTTGAACTTTAGAAACAGTCTTAACTTTGTAATTACATAATAAAAACTATTTATCCACTTACTGACTTCGTTACACAGACAACTGAAAAGGCTCAGCACTAAGATTAATTCCGGAACTAGAAGGCCATCTGAACCTTGTACACCTAACAGCAAAACTGAATTAGAACTGAGAGAATTAAATTTGACACCCAGAAGAAGAGAGAGGGTAAAGCGAAAGTTAATGTTGAAGAATGTGGTGTTGCACGAAATTTCAGAAGCAAGAGCTTCAACTTCGTCCATGTATGAGAGACAGTCCATAGCTAGACTAGTGTCTGGAAAGTTGTCAAAGAAATACAGACTCAATCTTGCTATAAGTAAAGGAACTGGTATATGTAGAAAGACTTTGACAAAAGTGTCCACAAAGCGGGTAAGACCAGACAGACGTATTTGTGCAGTCAAACAGCTTGCTTTAGATGTTGAAGATTTCATGAGCAGAGAAGATAATAGTCGCATGCAACCAGGAAAAGGGGATGCAATTAAGATTTCGAAGGGAGAAAAGAAGCAAACAATTATTCTAACAAATTATCTTGCTGATCTACATAAGAAATTTTCTGCAGAAAACCCTCAAGTGAAAATTTCGTTAGCAACCTTTTGTCGTTTACGTCCACGCCATATCTTAACAGCAAAGTTCATATCCCGAACATCCTGCCTATGTATTAAACATCAGAATATGGCCCTCAAGTGTCAGACCCTTAAGAAATACAACATTTTCGTAAGAGAAAATCCTGAACACTTAATAGGTCAAAGTCTTGAAATAGAGCGTTCTATGGACCAGCTGCTAGAAAATCGAGTGGCTTATCGAGTATGGAAACAAGTCGCTGTTGAAGATAAAAAGAAAATGAAGATTATAGAAAATACAGTAGAGAAGAATGAATTTATAGAGATGATGAAAGTTGAAATGAATCAGTTTGCAAGTCACGTTGACAGAGTACGGTGTCAATATAGAGAAATCAAAACACTTAAAGATAGCCTTAAAGAGAAAGAAATTTTAGTCCAAATGGACTTTGCAGTGAACTATTCGTGTAAGTCTCTTGCAGAGGTACAGAGTGCCTATTGGAACCAGACCCCAGTCACCATACACCCAGTAGTTGTATATTTCCATGGCCAATCAAAATTAGAACACAAAAGCATCGCAATAATTTCTGATGAACTTTCTCATTGTACCAGTACAGTGTGCACATTTCTTGATTCTTTAGTTCCAGTCTTGAAGGAAATCTGTCCAAATGTCGAGTTTGTCCACTACTGGACGGATAGTCCATCAAGCCAATACCGCAATAAAACCATTTTTGACCTCGTTGCAAATCATTCATCAGTTTATGGAATTCAGGCCCGTTGGAATTATTTTGAGGCTGGGCATGGCAAGGGACCTTGCGACGGTCTTGGTGGAACAATCAAAAGAATGGCTGACGAAGCAGTGAAGAGAGGAGCAGTTGTTATTCAAGATCCAAAAGAATTTTTTGATTGGTCTATAACTTCAAACATGAAAGAAGTGAAGTTTTTGTTTGTAAAAAAAGAAGATTGCAAGAAGAAGCTCGACCAACTAAATAAACTAAAGCTGAAGCCAATTAAAGGAACAATGAAGTTTCATGCTGTAGCCTATGACTTACAGACGGCCGAACTTTGCACCAGAGAAACATCATGCTACTGTGACACATGCTTGAAAGGGAAATTCTGTGAATCCTGGCATAGACAGACATATGAAGGTAACACATATCATATCAGTCACACAGAAGAAACAGTCACACAAAACGAATTGCAAGAAAGTAATGAGATCCAAAATGAAGATTATCATGAACTAATAATAGTAGAAGTGTCAGTGGATGACTTTATTGCATGTGTTTATGAAGGTCAGTGGTACATCGGGAAAATTTTAGATATGGACGACGAAGATGTACAGGTTACCTTTCTCGAAAGAGCGAAAGCTATGTTTAGATGGCCAACTTCACCTGACACGATATGGTGCAAAAAATCAGACGTCTTCTATAAACTTGATCATCTAGAGCCTTCCGGCAAGAGCAAACGCTTTTGGAAAATAAGCCCAGAGGACAGAACTAGAATTGAGAACAACTTTGAAGCTCATGAAATGAACACAAATAAATAAAACATATTTGTTGAATTGTTTAACATGTTTGATGCATAATCTTTGCATTTTGATATTTACGTTACCAATTAAAAATTTGAAATTTTTGTCTCTTATTTGATGGTAGACAAATGTCTGAGTTGATAAATTCGTTGTACATTCATTAAAAAAACTTTCAATGTTTAAAGTCAGAATTTCGGATTAAAATTTTATAAGTTAGATTATTGATATTTACGTTACCTTTACACAGGTCTATGAAAAGTTTAAAATATCTACCATGCCAACATTTCTTTGGGAAAACCTTTTTCATATTTCATTGCAATTATTCAAAAAAAGCTATCAGCCATAAATTGTTTGCTTACAATGCATTGAACAGAGATAAAATAAATAAATCAAAGAAAGTGATTTTATAGAGTAAAAGGAACAGCTACAGTTTAAAAACGGACCCAGTTTTGATTTGGCTGATTCGGTCATATGAATTTCGGACCATGGTAATCAGAAGTGAATTTGAAAGTCAAAACTGTTGTTCTATTTAGACAACTCAATATTTTGAAGTATATTGATGAGCATTGGCTTTATTTAATATGTTTAAAACAGTCAGTTGCAGATCACGTAAATATTTTGTCAAAAATTGGACATTAAAGGCGCCAAAACTAAGAGCTGGTAAATTTTTTATCCATGTTTGTGAGTAGAAAAGAATAGCAGTTTTGATTAACAGGTTTATTTAGGTATAATGTATGAAAGGTTTTAATGTAATTTTGTAACCTTTATTATAATTGATTTAAGCATATGCCTTAGCCACCGTAACTTGAGAATGAGTGTAATATACGATCATATACACATATATATATGTCTCTCAGTGGCTAGACTGAGGACACATTAACGGGGGTCTCATTGGGGGTGTCTGATCCCGGATCCCGCTTACTGTTTTGTCAGATTCCCGTATCCCGTTTACACTATGTACGTAAGCAATTCTCATTTTTTTGTAATTTCCCGTATCCCGCTAGACTTCATTTCCCGTTTTCACGCCACAATAATTTGACTTTCACGTGTCACGCTTACAAAAAATCGGCAATCCCGCGTCACGCTTAGACCCCAATGAGACCCACATTAACTCTGAGCTGAGACTAACCTGAGACTAGTAATGGACTTCTGGTTATAGTAGTCTCAGCTCTGGGGCATACAAGGACTCACTCGTTATCGGATTTACTTTTTCAAACTTATATCATTCAGTGTAATTTTTAAAGGTTTCTATTGTGTTTGTATACATCTGTTTCACCTAATTCTACTAGATTTGTGGCAAAACGTGTTCTGTTTTCTTTCAAAAATGATTTCAACTTTGCTTTTTCTAGTTCTGTTAAGTCAGATTGTGACAAATCAAATTCTAGGTCAGATTCCGAGACCTTACTTGGCATATGGTGTGTTTACTGATGAAACAGATCGGGAGAGCTTTCATCAAAGTTCTGTATGAGCTCAGTATTGACTTGTTCTACTTTTGCAATTTTCTTGTGTGCCCTTAACCTTACATTTTTGTCAGTTGGGTTAAGTAAACTAATGTATTCTTTACCGTTTTTAACAGTTACCAATGACTTTGCTGCTAGTATGTTTAGATGCTCTATATTTGGAAGTGGCTCTAAAAGTACAGTTGAACCTGGTTTTTGGTGTGATACAGATACACTTATTAAAAACGGTTTGAGAAAATTTTGGTATTATTACTGCCTTAAGTGTTCTTACTAAACCTTCACTTATACTAAGTTTACTTATTGTCTAAATTTCTAAAGTATTGTTGTCAAAATTTAATTTTGCTTTGTTGTTTTTCAAAAAACAACACCTAGTATTAAAGAGTGGTGTAATTGTGGTAAAACATGCACTATAGTTTTGAATTTTCTATCTCCTATTGTACTGAATTAGAATGTCTAATTTACCAGTATCTACACATACCCAACATTTTTTAATTTGGTAACTATAACTAAAACTTTAACATGTTCGCCATTAACAGCTATTACACTTCTAAAAAAAATTAAAACCTAAAAGTCTGCCGGCATGGCTAGCTAGTTAGCAGTGAATTGAATAATACTGTCAATGGGACTATCCTTCGATGTCAAGTAACTTGGAACTGATAATACATTTTACTGAGTACTGGAATTGAGTACGGACTTTAAGATAATGAGTACTAATGAGTTCACTTATTGATGAGTACTAACTTGTACGATTACATACTTGTGCAATATAAAGTGATATGAACTAAAATCTCAAATCATTAAACTTAATTTGAATGATAAAAAACTTGTCTTAATTAACGCATGAATACTACATGTACTATGAGCAAAACTAGTTTTTTAAACCTTTAAACAAAATGCTTAAGATTAATGTTAATTTTGATTGGACAAACCTGAAACAGTCTCCAAATTCGAATCTAAAAAGTTATTTCTAATAAGCGTCACTTTTACATGCGCTCTTTGGAAATAAAGACATAAAACCGTATTTCAAGTTTTATTAAATATTGTTTCAGGTAAGCAAAGTTAATTTTATTTTGTTAAATATAAAATTCTCCAAATTATTTAGGAATGTTAGACATCAGCGTAAACTAAATACACATTATCGCTATTTAACATTCTATAAAAGTTGTATTGTGAATGAATTATGAAAGCTTTTCAGATGTTCCTTATGTATAGAATAAGAGAAGTGGTATTATTGCCAACGAGACAACTATCCACCCGAGTCCAAAATTACGGTGGATGTAAGGAACCACAGATGACCGTACGACCATCAATAATGAGAAAAACCCATGCATACCGTATTGCCAGATGTAAAAGGTGCGACACAAAGGTGTGAAATATTTCAAACGAGAAAACCAACGGCCTGACTTATAATAAAACAATAAACGAAAAAACAAATATGACAGACAGAAACCTACGAAAACCACTGTATTGCAGGCGCGAGACATGAGGCATGAGGCAGGCACATACAGAATGGGGTGGGGTTAACCGGACACGTTATAATATGTGGATTTATCAGTCAAGTAAAGAGGTTGTTTAGAGTGGGTAATACGAAATTAGAAAGTCTATATTTTGAATAATACCCTTTTCGTGAGGACCAATGTGATTTATTTAAAAAGCTACAAGAAAGATAATTCAGGCAAGAAATGCTTATATATGATATTCCTTCTAGCCAAGCTTAAATCTATACACTCCTATAAAGAGTTAATTGATAGTTTCGATCTTATTGGCATTTTAGTAGATATTGAATTATTAATCATTGTTGCTGTTTGGTTTTTTTTTTTGGTATCTAAAATAACTTATAAGAAAATATATGCTGAAATGCAAAATTGGTTCAAAAATGTCCGGCGTCATTTAAGGGTAATAACTCCAATGAAATCAGAGGATGCAATTTATGGTCTAGGTCGTCTTTCATTTTTGTATACACGCTGTCGTGGTGATGATTTTCATTTTGTACTATTTTTTGTCTCTATATATAATATATCATGTAACCATTCAAGATTATAAGCAATAGTATAAATATGATATACAGTAACAACCACTCATCAGAATTACAGTCTGCCGACATTGGGACAGTTACCGACAGAATGTGACAGGGTTAAACATGTTTGCAGTAGCCCAACCCTCCCCTAACCAGGGATAGCGGTGCAACAGCACAACAAAAGAACAAATTATAAAAATCATTTGAAGAGGGCTTGATTCATCAAAATGATACAAAACAGAATACACAACCAATAAGATTACTAAACACACAAAGTACAAATCTGAGAGTTTCTGAAAGCTATTTTCAAGCAATAAAAAAAATTATGTATTAGAGACAAACTTGATATTAATCAGTAAACATCAAAGGGATTTATAGTGTAAAGACGTCATAAACATGCAGTCTAGGAAAACACGACCTTGTGCAATGCCAAAATATAAGTATCGGTAGGATGTAGAACCGTTTATAACTGTATATCAATACATATTTATCTATGTTTTTTAAAATTTGTTGATAATTAAGAAAATCAATATTAGAATAGATGAAAATACTATTCCAAGATCTAATTGCAATGTTAAACTGATAACCTCTGAAAATAAGTTTATTAAGCAAGTTTATTTAAAGGATCGATAAGCTTACAATAGATTTTATCTAAATTTGCGGGCCCGAAAAAAAACATCACCATAAATTTTAGGATGTTATATCCCGTTATTTATAAGTTTGCTACAGGTACAACCAAACTTCCAAACTAAATCTTTGTATCTATACGAGACTATTTGGTAAAGGTTTTAAGTAATTTTAAGTGTGGTAATAACGAGATCCTTGACTTAATAATTTACCATGCAGTGATACACATATTACGTTAATTTAAATCTATAACGTAACTTTAGGCACTGGCATAGCGAACGAGTTGGGATATATAAACACCGTAGGAACATCACCGTCCAGTCTTGCAAAGGAAAATTAACACCAGGGAACGACAACTCGTCTCTTTTGTCGTACATTTTAGTCTATAGTTCCCGATGAGCTAGATTATCTATTAGTATATAGTTTCCGGTGTGAAACTAGATTATCTATTAGTATATAATTACATTACATGTATGTTTGACGAGAATCCGTTAGTTTGATTGGCTAACAACAATCGCGCGTCATTCAAAAGTGAACCTTCATATCAAAATGAAATGTTACAATTTCGTGATGACACGTGCTTCCACAAAAAAGTGTACAGGTAATAAATAAAAGAAAAACTTGATAAAAAAAAATGTTCATGGTCTTATTAGCATAAAAATGTAATCATAAGAAATGAATGCTTCTTTTTGTAATTTTATTGGGGTGTAAAAGTGTTGATCGTGCACACATTTTTAGAATGAAGCGCGAAAGCTTCATACAAAATGTGCTTCGGTCAACACTTTTACACCCCAATAAAATTACAAAAAAGAAGCATTCATTTCTTAAATAGTTTCCGGTGTGAAACTAAATTATCTAAGGACAGTTATTACTGTTTATATAAGCTGTATTTCAAGTAAGTTCCTTTGGATAAATTTCGGCAGTATATTCAGAGGATTCTCAAGTATATTTGACCTACGGTCATAATGACAGATAATCGGTACCAAATATAAGATGACACAGAACAATCAATATCATAAATATAAGATGTTTAAAAATCATTTGAATTGTTCTCTTGTGTATATCAAACTCGGAAAGGTAGAACAGGAAATTTGATATCGTTTATAAGTTAAGGTCCACCTAACAATAAACAATTTACATGGTAAATCTTCTTTTTTTCATGTTAATATTACATTATAACGTTTTCTCCTCAGTTTTCAATATTTTTTTATATTCACTAGTATGTTTTTTGTGTTGAATTTGTTTACAATAAGACCTGACAAACGCGTATGGAAAAACAGATTTTTTTAAGAATTTTGAACAACTTGCTGCTATTGAAAACTGGATAAAAAGGTATACAATGAAAAGGGAGACAAAGCTGTTGGTCACCTCAGTTGGATCAAACAAATGTTTTGGTCACCAATACAAATCATTCATTTGGTCAATAAAATGTTTTTAACCTTGAACATATGCATTTATACTAAATAGACAAAAAATCACTATTTGTTTACCTGTGATATATTCCTGCAAATCGCATGGTATTACTAACTGATCTTTGTCCAAAATACGTATTACATTGCAACTTTTGTTTCGACGTGAAACTCTCATGAATGGACAAATTTCCACGAAAATAGTATTTCGAAACAGTTCTGTTAAACACATTATCAAACTATACTATTTCCTTAAACAAACATGTACAACTAATGCATTTATTTACCACATAAGGCACTATATATATATACGGGTAATATTACACAAGAAAATTACCACATTTGTATTTAGAATGATCCTATATTCAAATTGAACAGCAGTCTTTAAAATGTTATTATTAATAATTCTTAAAATAAACATGGTCTGTTCTTAATCTGATTTAAAGTTTCTTAAATGTTTGTATTTTCTTCAAATTACATTTTATTATCCAGGTAAAAATCTAAACAAATAAGTAAACCCATTATCTCATCTGTAATACAAGGGAAAATGAATCTAACATGAGACAGATTTCATTAGAACCCTTTGCCATGTGAACTGAAAGTGAATCGTTATTACATTGCCTCACGCATCAACAGAAACAATTTTTTTTTACAACTTAATGAATGTTTTAGATTAGATTCGTCCACAATGTAGGTCTTTAAAACCCTTGAACCCAAAATGAAGTATAATCTTGTTTTCGGTAAAAGTTTTCATTTTTAAGAAAACAGGTATTACAGCAAAAGTGTATTAACTACAGGCATTATACAATAAGGAGATATGGTATGATCGCCAATGAGACAATTTTCCATCAAAGACCAAATGATGTTTATGTTGGATTACTGGCATTGCTATATTTAAGATCTCCCGATTACCATTTAAGTATAAGCTGCTTTCTCCAAAAGATATTTTGTCACCAAATGCCTTATTCAATAGAACATCATCATATACGTTACATATTCATTTTGCTCCTACGACAAAATGCCGGGGACATATTGTTTAACCCTGTCCGTCCTATACAGGGTATATGATTTATACAGTTAATTCCTCGGGACTACAGTTGTCAAGCTAGAACTTCTATATTATGTACCTGGTGTTAGTACATATACTAAAGGTGTGCATATTGTCAGGATTTTGGTTTTTCTTTGAAAACAAATGACAGGTGGCTGAACTTTCGCATTTTGGTAATGTAAGATGTACGGTACATGTTTGGTAATGTAAGATGCACGGTACATGTTTGGTAATGTAAGATGCACGGTACATGTTTGGTAATGTAAGATGTACGGTACATGTTTGGTAATGTAAGATGTACGGTACATGTTTGGTAATGTAAGATGCACGGTACATGTTTGGTAATGTAAGATGCACGGTACATGTTTGGTAATGTAAGATGCACGGTACACGTTTGGTAATGTAAGATGCACGGTACACGTTTGGTAATGTAAGATGCACGGTACACGTTTGGTAATGTAAGATGCACGGTACACGTTTGGTAATGTAAGAAGCACGGTACATGTTTGGTAATGTAAGATGCACGGTACATGTTTGGTAATGTAAGATGCACGGTACATGTTTGGTAATGTAAGATGCACGGTACATGCATGTTTGGTAATGTAAGATGCACGGTACATGCATGTTTGGTAATGTAAGATGCACGGTACATGTTTGGTAATGTAAGATGCACGGTACATGCATGTTTGGTAATGTAAGATGCACGGTACATGCATGTTTGGTAATGTAAGATGCACGGTACATGTTTTTCCAGCATACTCATCCTACAGTTTTCAAGCTTGATCTTTTATATAGCGCTGAGTTATTTTACATATAAAGAGGGTGCATATTCTCAAGGTTTTTGTATTGGCAGATTTTAAACCATTTTTGAGAACGAAAATGTCTCTTCCAAACATATAATCCAATTATCCGGGGAAAGGTTCTTTCGCGAAACCTATATGTTAAAAGGCCGCCAGTAGTGGATTGAATATCAATTTAGTTAAAATGTCGTTTGAGAGAGCTGGAGTGATCTGCATTAAAAGCATATTGTGTGACATTAATTCAACTGGAAACTTCGAGTTACCTATCAAAGAATATAATTAATCGTGTGGGCAACTATCTGTCAAAGAAAAATTAAATCAAATTGTATAATAATGTTTATAAACGTGTCAATTTAACAGTTTCCATTCAAGTATTTAATATACCAACTCCAGTGCATTGTTTCATTATTCCCGAAAGGGCGCAACACCTCTGCGTAAAGATAATGTTCTGCATGTATACAGTAACGTCACGCGTTTTATGTCAAATTTTAAGCGTATCGATCAACTTGAAAACAATTTATCTAACAATCAAGGATGGTGACATATATTGTTTTATGCATGTATGGATTCAGTATACAATATACAAGCCTATATACTATGTTGGTTGTTAGTGCTTCTTCGTATATAAGAACATAGCCATCCATTGACAACTCTAAAATAAATAAGTTAAAAAAAGGCATTTTCCCTATATATCCCATGTAAAACTGACATTTACATATCAAAATTACAGAAAAACATTAATGATGACCCCCATTTTTTATTTCATAATATTCCGATGTTACTAAAATCAAAGAACAAGTGTGCCAAAAGTTTTAGTCATCGGGTGATATGCCATTTGGTATCGTGTTACCTTAAATTAAAGTAAAGGCACATTTACCTTGTGGATTAAAAAGCATCTTACGATTTCAGTACATCACATGTTTTAAAATGAATTAGAATTTAAATGAACATAATATTTTCATTATTAAAATTATTTTACAACAATGATACATATAAATATATATCATAAAATAGGTCCAACTTTTTATGAGTTATTATTACAAAGACCGAAATTTATATGACTCCACCTGCAAGAATTTAACAAAAAGTGAAATATTTACGAAGATGTCATTTATAAAGCTAAAAAGTCAAGGAAATGTCCTCCAAATAAATTCCTTTTGCTTGATAAACTTATTTATAAAGTTATGATTATACTGTTGACTGCATAGTATTTTCAGAGATCAGCATAACTTCGCTAATTTAGTTTAAAGCAATGCTAAATATGCCTGCATTGAAATTCTGTACACTTTGTTATAGTTTTTGCAAAATATTGTGTTTTTAAAATGCACTGTTTATGACGCTGTTGTATGAAATCTTAAATGAAGTACAGCAGTATTGATATACCTGTCCAAAGTCTGGAACCTCGTCATAGGTTGTTTTATGTCATGTCTTATTTTAATCGTTATTTGAATAATTTGATGTTAATGGTAGATCATTTGATAGTTTGTTACATTTATTTACAACGTTTGCAGATGTAGGAGGATTTACTCGAGCTGGACACATTTTATAGACCATTGTCTGTTGATAAAGACTGTATGTTGCCCTCTAGATGTGGTTTGCCTAGATTTGTCGTTTGGTTGTTACACCTCTCATTGATGTATATCCTACATCTTATGCTGCTCAAGAAAAAAAAAAGAAACCATATGCAACATGGTATTATATGTCTCTTTAGACTCGAGTCAAAAACGTTCAGAATAGATCCACAGTATCACTGCTTCGTGTACTTTCGGGTTTAAACAATGTTATGACTTACTTGTAAACAAATGATCAAATTAAAAATGCTTAAAGATAGCCTTATACTACAATTTTGATATTTTGTGCCAATTAACAGTATTTATCCAAATAGTTTAGAAGGACAATCTTAACCAATACCAACTATTATAAACTATGATTTAATTAATATTCGATACAAAATTCACTACTTTTGATAAAAGATGCTTTCGATAGAAAATTTTACACAACACGTAAAAGAAGTTGGACCAATCTTAGTTAAAAATTTGTATCATTTTCACGCAAAGGGTTAAAATCTGCAAGATGTCAAAACTTCACTGATTTAGGAATATAAAGCCTCTATTTGATAAACTTTAACATTGATGAACGTTTTATATATTTCCTTAAAATCAAAATGCTATTCAGCGCTTTATGTTACTGTATTTTTGTTGTTTTTGCTTCTTCATCAAATCATACATTGAAAGACATCTTTACACTTAGTGTATGCATTGTATCTGAAATACAACATAAACAAATACTTCAAGTAGAAAATTGATTCTGTTTAAAAATGTTTTTCTTTCGCTTAATTTGGTGACATGTCCAGAAATAAGACTCAAAATTGCTACCATTAAAAAAAAACATTTGCTTAAAAAATTGAAAGACTTTAAGTAAAGGCTCTAGTACGGTCTCATTTGAAACATTTTGTTTTGAACAATCGTTTCGTTGTTGTGTCAAAATTATCTTCTACAGAAATGTATACGTATAGCTTCACGTGAACATTGGTGTACAGTGAAAATTTGTTTAAATGATCAGCTCTGAATAAATGATTTTAAGGATTATATATATATATATAAGTTTTGAAATGTTTAGGTATATCATTTAGAGTTTTAAATATTTAAAAGCGGTAGTTTATAAATATATATCTGAAATTGATGAAGTCAACATTTGATATATCATTTTATCTTACCTCCTATACATTTCTAGGAGTATGATTGGTTAAAAGCGACCGCGTGGAGACCGTGTATATTTCATATGGGGTTAGTAGGCGTGGTTTATTTCAATACACGGCTAGTAGTGAAGTTACGTCCCTTTATAAAAACAACACGGTGTTGAGGAAAAATCTGAAAGGTTTTAACAGACGAAGAAATTGATGATGAACTATTGAAATAAATTCATAAAAACACATTAAAAGTTTTGTATAGACCAATGGAAGTAGGTTCTTAATATTGAAGACTTGATCACTTTGATAGGCCACTAGTCTAAATATCACATACAGGACGCATATATTAAATATATTGAAAATATGTCGACGGGTGTACGCATTCCGCAATTGAATTAACATAGCAGAATTATAATGGTTAACGAGTTTGTATGAACAATATTGACAAGAAATACGAAGTCAGCTTCAGCGTTAAGACCAGAGTGATAAGTTAATTAAGATAGTCGAGATGTCCATATAACATCCGTGTCTCGACAAGCCAAGCTGTAATTGATTTTAGATACTGAAGTAACTATTAATTTGTACCATAAGTGGTCATTGAGAATCTGTAAATATCGACCTTGAAAGTGAAATTGTATATTGTTTACGATAAAAGAATTGAAAAGAAGAACATTTCTAAAGTATGATATTGAAAATGTTCTTCCCTAATGTATAAAAAATACCCACAAGAATGGAAGAGTTGGTTCACTTAGTCATAAATTTGGCCCTAAAAACCTGATTTTTTGTAACTGCGATGATGTTGTGAAAATTACATGAAAACATATGTTAAAATGTCTAATTGTTTCAGTTATAAAAGATTTTTCACCAATTACGTCATTAGTGAAGTATATGTGACGTCATCAATGTAGGTGAATTTGTGACCGCCTGATTTTTGGCGTAATTTGGTGAAATTTATGTCAGTTTTCTGAAAAAGTTACCAGTGGAGCCACCCCTCGCCCACAAATATTTCTGCTGAATTTTTTTAAATATACCATATTCTTTACTTTCAACCAAAATTTCAATAGGCGAGGGGGTGGCGCCACATACGAAATCCGGCATGAAATAAGGTCGAAAAAGATGACAAATTTCTAGAAAAATGGACTAAAATGAAATCTTTACCTATTTCAGGCTAATACATTTTAAGGCTGTGAAGCAATTATACATTTTTTCTTATTATACTTTCAAAAATAATACATTTAGCAATACATGAGGGTAGAAATGCCCTTTATCGTCTAGCGTCAAACGCCCGTTTTTCGCTACCGTTAGCGTCAAATGAGCTTTAATTTTTTATCGTCATTGGTCAAATCTCATTTTGTAGCTACCGGTAAATGTTTATCGTTAACGTTATTTTAACAAATATATTACCATCATTCGTCATGTTGGGTACCCCATTTGTACCCTCATACATGCACAGTAAATTTACTCGAACAATTGAAGTTTTAAATATGCACCTATACAGGGCCGTTTATTGGGGTTACTGGATCTACTCAATGAAACGCTCTGTTACGAGACAACGCATCATGGTATTTCAATAAACTACAGCAGATTCTGTATATATATAATTTTATTTAGGTATACAAAAAGAAGATGTGGTATGATTGCCAATGAGAAAACTCTCCACAAGAGACCAAATGACAAATTAACAACTATAGGTCACCGTACGGCCTTTAACAATGAGCAAAGCCCATACCGCACAGTCAGCTATAAAAGGCCCCGAAATGACAATGTAAAACAATTCAAACGAGAAAACTAACGGCCTAATTTATGTACAAAAAATGAACGAAAAACAAATATGTAACACATAAACAAACGACAACCACTGAATTACAGGCTCCTGACTTGGGACAGGCACATACATACATAATGTGGCGGGGTTAAACATGTTAGCGGGATCCCAACCCTCCCCCTTACCTGGGATAGTGGTGTAACAGTACAACATAAGAACGAACTATAAAAATCAGTTGAAAGAGGCTTAACTCATCAGATGGATAAAAATACAATTACTACAATTACAAGTGGACGTGGCCGGGTACTTGTACATCCAAACAACAAAAAGACACTAAGTACAGATCTGAGAGTACTCGCAGTTACTGACAGCTAGTTCAAAGCCACTAACAACTAATAAAAAAATCATGCATCTAAGACTAAATTATCAATCCGTACACATCCAACATCAAATGGATTTAGTGTAAAGACGTCATAAACAGTCAGAGAAAAACATGACCTTGTGCAATGCCAAGATACAGGTATCGACAGTTTGAAGATCCATGAATGTGTATTTGTATATAACAATAATATTTAGTTTGCTTTTAATTTACTGATAACAAAATCAATATCAGTACCAATAAAAACAATATTTAATGATCTAATTACAGTGTTGTATTGGTAACCTTTTAGAATAAGTTAATTTAAAGGATCGAAAAGTTTACCAGGATCGTTTCTAAATTGCCGGGCACGGTAAACAATATTGCCGTAAAAATGAGGATGTGCAATCCCGTTTGAAATAAGTTTTCTACAGGTACAACCAAACTTCAAAATTAAATCTTTATATCTGTGGAAGAATTTAGTAAAGGTTTTAAGTAATTTGTGGTAACGAAATCCCTGGCTTAATAATTTACCAGTAATACATAGAATACGTTCGTTAAAATCAAAAACATCACAACAGACACGGGCATAGCGAACGAGTTGTGAAATATAAACACCGTAAGATGGTGCCAAAGGAACATCACCATCCAAAAAGGGGAAAATTAACAATAGGGAACGAAAAATCGTCCCTTTTGTCGTAAATTTTAGTGTGGAGTTTCCCGTGTAAAACCGAGGAAAGGACAGTTGTTACCGTTTAAATTTGATTTATTTAAAGTAAGTTCCTTTGGGTAAGTTCCGGCAGTATGTTGAGAAAATTCTTGATTATTTAACGAAAAAATATCTTCAAGATAACGGTAAGTGTTGTTGAATTTATCAATTAAATGCAATTTAGACGGGTCTTTACTGAGTTTGGTCATAAACTGTGATTCATAACAGTACAAAAACAAGTCTGCTATTATAGGGGCACAATTAGTGCCCATAGGAATACCTACAACCTGTCAATAAACTTTGCTGCCGAAACGTACATAAATATTATCAAGGAGAAAATTAACAGCTTCAATCATCTCATCACACCTCCAGTAAGTATATCTAGCATATTTACCTTTCTCATTAGAGAAAAAGGCTTTAAATTAGTTGCAGCAAATATTTTTGTATTCAGATTTACCAAACGACCATTTAATTAAATAGTCAAATTTTTGTTTGATAAGATTGTGTGGAAGTGTAGTGTAAAGAGTAGAAAAGTCAAAACTGCCAACAGAATCAAAAGGACCATCAAAAGCACGTAATTTATCTAAAACATCCAAAGAATTTTTTGCACTCCAAAAATAGTTAATTCCACTATTTTCATATATTTTATTACAATAGTTTATGATAAGCTCTTTAATAGTAGTTAAGGAACTTGTTAAAAGCACTGAAAGATTAGTTGTAGAACACTAATAGAGGCCGAGATGAAACGATATTTTACTGGTTTTTTTGTGTAGTTTAGGTAACCAATACATAGTAGGGACCTTCAAATGTTCAGAAGAAGCCTCAAGCTGTGATGTGGTTATGATATATTTGTTAACTATATGACTCTCTGTGGGGTGCAAGGACTTGAATGTAGATGAATTTAAAATTTCATTCTTTAGAACGTCCGTGTAGTATTTACGGCATACCACCACCACATTGTTGGCTGCTTTGTCGGCCGGTACAAACACAAACCGCTTTGAAAGTTCTTGAAGTTTATTTCTTATTCTGGAATAGGCGTTTTATGTACTCTATTATTTACTTCTAAAATATTTTCAAAATGTGATATTCTATTATCTACCACATTCATGCATTTATTTAAATAAGAATCAAGAGATTTTTTATCAGATTTTTCCCGTTTACACCAATTTTTACAAAACGAGGAAAGAACATCTTTGGTGACCTGACGACACTGTTTCCAATCTATTTAACATAACCCGAATAATTCATTCCCTCCCCGTAATCAATCTCTCCTACATGCGCGACTTGTTATGTGCTCAGCAAAATATAACGACTGAATTATTCGGGTAAGTGCCTGAATATTTACTTTAATACTCCTTTCTTTGATATGTGCTGCTATAAATAAGATTGAAACCAACAGAAAAGTGAATTGTTGAAATAAGATAGTATTTTTTTTTACATTTATAAACGTGATTTAATTCGAAAGTTCTAAATGATAGTCTTTAAAAAAATCAATGCCCGCTTATCTAAATGTTAAAAGAGTAATAGCTTATATTCTTTCGAGCGCATTTTCCACTTTTAAAATACTTTTCGAAGATCTCGTGAAAATCACTTTGCATGAACAGTTTAATTTTTTTTTTGCCAAATAAGTTTACATACATGAAATATATGAAAACAGATGGGAGTGTTGTCAAAGGAAGTCTTGCCAACGTGAAGTTGAAAGACATTGAAAACCTTCGTTTAACAAATATCCATACAATGATACATTTATAGTTTTTCTAAATCGATAAAAGTAGACTAAGTGCATTACTGTTTGGATAATAATGCTTTTTATACTTATTTTCATTATTAAAATGATGTGCGTTGATGTAAGCAGTGAAAATGTTTGGACCCGGTTAAAATTACATTTATTATATCAGAAAAAGATAAGAACGCACCAGTTGGTCAATAACATATAATAAATCAAAGGACAGACAACTTCATAGCCAGAAGGGAAACCAAGATAAATAGTCCAAAAATCACCATATAGAAAATTAAAGTTTGAAAATGCAAAACAAACTAATATATCCTGACAAAAAGTCAGAATATATACTCAAGCTATACAACCCGCAGTTTACTGAGGTTGAAAGAAAGTTTTGGAAAAAAATACCGAAAGATTGGAACATATAGAAAAAAGAGTATAACAAAAATACCGAACTCCAAGTTTAATTCAAGGAGTAGTCAATAAAAAATGACAAAATTGAACGTTGGACTTTATCAGCCAACGGAACAAATAGAAAACAAGTGATATGGTATGGTAAGCATAATCTTTTCCACAGGTGGCATTTGTCATGTGGTATAAACCAAGAATAGATATGTACGTAAATCGTGTCTCCTGATAAATCACAAACTTGGAAAGAAGTGCACAAAAATTGCTCCAAAGGAGTTGAAGAAGAACGACTGAAATCGACACTACTGAAGTTTTACGGTCACAATCACGAATTGGTGTGTCTCAACTCACTAGTGACACGTTTTCAAGGTTTAAGATCTTTAGAAACCAGATTAAGAGTCTGATCTGATTTTACCCATTGTGTCTTATTCCCTCACTATAGTGACATTTGCCTGAAGGTGAACTCCAATTGTGGGTAATACATGCATATCAGGAGAAGCTTACTGCGTTGACGCATATAGTCTCGCTTCTTTTTGGAGCTCATGCGATTCTCTCAGTTTTTGTTTGTTACCTTGAATTGAATCGATTTAAGAGATTTGAACATCTGTAAACTATTGTTGCCTAAAGTTAATTATATGGCATTATCTACATAGAAGATTCCCTTAACGATTCATATAATATCTTATCGCACAATGTACCATAAGAGAGATCCGTCCTATGATGTAAGACTGTGGACTTAACATTTAAGCAATCGATACATCGCAAGGAATGGATTATAGAATACATCATTCACATCAATGGTTTATCAATGATATTGCTTTATTGATTAACATCATTATATAATCACTCATCCTGTCTGCTATAATATACATTTTAATTTTTTTGAATTAAAGGTTTATTTTTGGCATTCAAAATATAGTGAATTATAGAAACTCAACATTAAAATTTCATACATTCACATGGAAAAGGCGACCATATTGTCAATCGATAAATTGCCAAAATGAATTTACTAATAGACAAGTTTTTTCAGAACAATTGTCCAATGTCTTGCTTCTTTTGCATCTGAAATAACAAACGGTACCAATTTTTCTGCACCAGATGCGTATTTCGACAATCAATATCTCTTCAGTGATGCTCGAGGCCAAAATATTTGAAAATTCAAAGCTTATTAAAAAGATGAAGAGCTATAAACCAAAAAGGACAAAAAAGTATAGCTAAAGCCGGACAAGGAATCGGAGCTTTGCATGAAAAATATCAAGCACCAGAACAAACCCCAAAATGTTTAGAAAAACGATCCAATTAATACTTGCATATTAATGTTTTGTTGGTTAAATCATGTTATCAACGTAACCAAACTTAAAAAAGGCACCCCAAAAACAACACAAAATATATCTATAAAGGTCAACTTGAAGTCCTCGTCATTTGATATATTGAATAGATATTGATTACATTTCCAGGACATCTGAGTTTTTTTTTTTAATTTCTTTCTGTATACCACCATTCCCCATGTGGAATTGAAAAATCGTCCAAAAGAAATAATCCACAGTGCTTTTCAATATAAAAATGGTAGCATGCACTATGAATTTATTACTTTGAGATACCATACGGCATATTTTGTTAATAGTGAACAAAATGGTAAAACATGATACACAGAGGAACAAGAGATCAGTATGCTGGAGTTCTTATTGACAACATATTTGTTTAATTTGGAGGTAGAATTTTCAACAAATTGTCAGCATTGTCTATGGGAACGAACTGTGCGCCTCATCTTGCCGACCTCTTCTTATTT
Source organism: Mytilus californianus (assembly GCF_021869535.1). Classification (NCBI taxonomy): domain Eukaryota; kingdom Metazoa; phylum Mollusca; class Bivalvia; order Mytilida; family Mytilidae; genus Mytilus; species Mytilus californianus. Next base: position 18,663,183 of record NW_026262679.1, on the reverse strand, counting down.
TCATATGAGTCGGAGTTCCTTCAGACACTTGTCAAAACAAGAAGATCAAAGAAGCCAGATCATTTAATTTCACATTCAGATATATTGATGATGTTCTTTCCATTCACAATCCAAACATTTCTGATTGGGTTCAATTAATATATCCTCCGGAACTAGAAATTAAAGAAACAACAGACACGGCTTCTTCCGTCTCATTTTAAGACTTATACCTCGAATTTGACATAAGCGGTCATCTCAGTATCATAATCTATGACAAACGAGACGATTTTAATTTTGAAATTATCAATTTCCCCCACCTTAGTGCAATATACCAACTTCATCTGCATATGGGATAAACATTTTGCAATTAACTCATTCGGTATTCAAGATGCTACTCAGACTTTATAAAACCTCATCAATGTCTGAGCAGAAAGTTGATGAGCAATGGTTATTTCAAGGAACGTCTGGTCCTTTTTCTAAAAAAGTTCATCGGAAGATACCAAGACAAAGTTATTACAAATGGCTGATATTTTTGTTCGAGCATATTGTTTTTCTTTAATTGTTTAACATTTCTTACCGATATAACATGTTACTTTTATTATTCTACCCTTAGTTTATTTATTTTGTATTTACATTGTGTCATAGGTCAAATTTATTTGTTCAGTGTATGTTCAATGGTGTTAATATGTCCTTTGATTGAGTTAAGCTATTTCAGTTGATATTTTATAGTGTGTCTTTCTATGTTGTGATGTTACACTATTGTTTCAGAAAAAGGGTGAAGGTTTGGTACCATTAAAACGTTTAAACCCGCTGCATTTGTTTGCACCTGTCCTAACTCAGGAATCTGATGTTCAGTAGTTGTCGTTTGTTGATGTGGTTCATAAGTGTTTCTCGTTTCTCGTTTTTTATATAGATTAGACCGTTGGTTTTCCCGTTTGAATGGTTTTACACTATTAATTTTTTGGGGTCCTTTATAGCTTACTGTTCGGTGTGAGCCAAGGCTCCGTGTTGAAGACCGTACTGTGACCTATAATGGTTTACTTTTATAAATTTTGACTTGGATGGAGAGTTGTCTCATTGGCACTCATACCACATCTTCTTATATCTACTTGTTGATAAATATTCAACTTCACAAATTATACATGATGGTCTTGAAGTATAGATTCTGACGTTGTTTATCATCTTAATTATGTGTTATAGAATTCTTTTATTTGTCTTTGTAAATTATTAACCTTGACTGTTTAGTCCATTTTTCGTAATATCCTTTTGGCGTGGCTCGGTAGTTATACATCCCGCCATTGTGTTATTGTGCTATGGTCATTTTTTGTATTCTTGTCTTTCATTTTTGCTTGTGTGATTTGTTTATATACCATTTTGTTTTTCTTTGTTGAAAATACTTGCTTGTTTTTATAGTGATTAAAATTAAAACACAATGTTGGCTGCTGTACCCCTATTTTTGACATTTTTACCTATTATGTCTGTATGTTTTGTTCACACATTGTTGTCAATATAATGGAATTTTATGCGACTGTCATACAAGTGAAAGGTTTAGCTAGCTGCTATAAAACCAGGTTTAATCCACCATTTTCTACAAAAGGAAATGCCTGTACCAAGTCATGAATATGACAGTTGTTTCCCATTCGTTTGATGTGTTGAGCTTTTGATTTTGCCATTTGATAAGGGACTTTCCGTTTTGAATTTTCAGTGGAGTTCGGTATTTTTGTTATTTTAATTTTTTTTATATCGTTATCGTCTATGATTGTCACATAAATTTTCTCTTCTTGCGTAATAGTAACGACGACCGTCTGGTGTATAGACCGTAACAGTAAGTTTTTGTAAGACACTCTAAGTCACTTATGTTGTCACACTTCAATCTAACTATATGATGTAAGTTTTTTGAGGATGAATCTAGTATAAATTGTAGGAATAAGTCTTCTTTTTCAAGTCTATCAATTATACTCTCACTGTAGTTGTTTTTTATGTACTGTTCTATTATGAGCAGATGATTTCTTTGTGACCGGTAAATTTTGATTTGTCATGTTGAAGCGTATATGTTCTAGTCACTAGTTTTGCTTTAACTTCAGCCTTTTTTATACATCTAAAACTGTGTTTGAGACCATTTTCCAAATTTGATGAGGTTTTCCTAACGGGTTGTGCTTTATGTCAAAAAATTTCATTGTTGATTTTTCTGATTTTTCTGAATTCCATTTCCTTTCCCAAAATTTTCCAATTGCATGTTTAGCTGTTGTTTTCCATTTCATTTCTGTAGGAGCTGTTTCAATCAATTTCTCAGCTTTAGGTCGTATTACTTTCGACGTGAATCGGTATTTATGCATCCTGCTATCGATGTTTTTACTCTGGGCGTTCCTGGTGCAGATGGGTCCTGGGGTGCAATTCGAACGCAATAGGTTTTTGCTGTGTTGTTTCCATTTGTTTACCCTTTGTATGTATATTTATTAATTGCTTTGTGGTTTATCGAGATAATGTATACTATATACGGTATATACTATCAACTACAAAAATATTTTTAACAACTGTAAGTTTTTTGTTGGCGTCTTTGTTAGATTTATTTGTTTTTTTGTTTGAATATTTTAGTCAGTTGTGTTGTATGTTTGTGATGTCTGTTTACACAGTTTTGGCTGCTGGATCCCAATTATTGTCACATTAACCTATTATGTCTGATCGGGTTGCTCAGCCAATTTTGTCATTATATTGTAACTATACAACTGTCATACAGCTTTTTGAATTTACCTTGGAGTTCGGTATTTTTGTTATACATTTTTGTCCCCCGCGCGACGCGTTGTTGGGGATATAAATATATATACCAGTCGTCCGTCCGTCCATCCACCCGTCTGTCCGTCTGTCTTGTTAGCGCTCTCACGTGTACAATGATTGCCAGATTTTTATAAAACTTATATTATAGGTTTATATCAGCATTGTCTCAGACAAGTTCGAAAATCGGTACCGATGAACAATTTTTAAAAGAGTTATGCCCCTTGGAAATATTAATTATATGGAAAATTGCATTGTAAGCGCTCTCACATGTACAATTTTTGCCAGATTTTTATCGAAGGTTTATATCAGTAATGTATTACAATTTGGACAGTTTCGAAAATCTGTGGTGATCAAATACTTTTAAAATAGTAATGCCCCCTTGGAAATATTAATCATATCGGAAATTGCATTGTATTTACTCTAAACCCTTCATTTCTCTAGGATATTTATAAAAATTTTAAAGTACAAAGAGATGTTTTTTTAAGTTATTGACCTTGGACAGATAACATATGTGCAACGCGAGGGAAATTGGAACTCTATTCTTTTATTACTTATTCCTGTAACTGAATAATTACTTTTTTGTGTTATATTTCTATTGACTATTGTTTATCTTTATCTTTCGGCAACAATGGTCAACTCATGTTGCAATTTCAAAATATAAATATATTGCATAAACTGTGAGTTATTACATTTTTCATTTATATAAATGTTGGGACGGAATTGATACGAATATTCTTATGAACGAAAAGCATCTGAACCAATTATGCTAATAGTAAAATGAATTCACTATAACGTAATGTTCTCTATCATTTCGGAATAATACTCATTGATAACTACATGTATATTGTGATAATAGATGGTGTAATACAACGTAGAACATTTCTGTGAATTTGGAAATCGACCTCTTTGATTGCAAACTATTTTTTTCACTTTTCTAAAATAGCATGCATTTGTAAAACATTACATGAATGCAAATACACAAGCTGTATCACTACAATAGGTAGAGGATATATGAATACCGTTACATGCTAAACATGGCGATATGCATTCAGCTCACGAAGGTTTTATTTGAAACTTAATCATTTTATATATCTTCTGTGTTAATTGCAGTCCAAAGAAATGTTTTCATGTGATCAATAAGATAATACCGAGTGTATTCAAACTTCAAAGGGAGACAATTGTTGCATAACTGTGACCAAAGTTAATGTTTCAATTCAAACGCCTCATTGTATGAAACATTATATACAATTTTACAACTTTTCACTAAATGGAACCAAAGGATAGCAATAGTCATAACTTATTGCAGGTCCATGCACACTAGCGAATCATATAACATTTTATTTGAAAAACATGTAGTCTCAAAATAACGATCTTTCCATGTGATCTTACTTCTCTGGACATTTACTGTACTTTTAACAGAATTTTTTTGTTTAACTATGTGAATCCAATTTTGTGGAATAGATTGTTTCAATTTTTGAAATTCAGCAATTTAAGTTTATCTTACACTTTAATTTGTTAAAGATATATTTTCTGATAATGATATAGTGTCATCTAGAATGTCATTTAAGTATATTATACCACTCTTAATCCAGTTATCAAAGATAAAAAAACCAACCCATCTCATGATAAACGAAACAAAAAGCCAATCCATCTCATGATAAACGAATAAAAAAGCCAATCCATCTCATGATAAACGAAACAAAAAGCCAACCCATCACATGATAAACGAAACAAAAAGCCAACCCATCTCACGATAAACGAAACAAAAAGCCAACCCATCTCATGATAAACGAAACAAAAAGCCAATCCATCTCATGATAAACGAAACAAAAAACCAACCCATCTCATGATAAACGAAACAAAAAGCCAACCCATCTCATGATAAACGAAACAAAAAGCCAACTCATCTCATGATAAACGAAACAAAAAGCCAACCCATCTCATGATAAACGAAACAAAAAGCCAACCCATCTCATGATAAACGAAACAAAAAGCCAACCCCTCTCATGATAAACGAAACAAAAAAAACAACCCATCTCATGATAAACGAAACAAAAAACCAATCCATCTCATGATAAACGAAACAAAAAACCAACCCATCTCATGATAAACGAAACAAAAACAAACAACCCATCTCATGATAAACGAAACAAAACACCAACCCATCTCATGATAAACGAAACAAAAAACCAACCCATCTCATGATAAACGAAACAAAAAAAAAACAACCCATCTCATGATAAACGAAACAAAAAACCAATCCATCTCATGATAAACGAAACAAAAAACCAACCCATCTCATGATAAACGAAACAAAAAACCAACCCATCTCATGATAAACGAAACAAAAACAAACAACCCAGCTCATGATAAACGAAACAAAAAGCCAATCCATCTCATGATAAACGAAACAAAAAGCCAACCCATCTAATGATAAACGGAACAAAAAGCCAACCCATCTCACGATCAACGAAACAAAAAGCCAACCCATCTCATGATAAACGAAACAAAAAGCCAACCCATCTTATGATAAACGAAACAAAAAGCCAACCCATCTCATGATAAACGAAACAAAAAGCCAACCCATCTCATGATAAACGAAACAAAAAACCAACCCATCTCATGATAAACGAATGAAATAAACTATCCGATGTAATTGATTTGTAGAAACAAGAGAAACACATCCAAAGTAAAAAGTAAAATCACAAAAATACTGAACTCCGAGGAAAATTCAGAAAGGAAAGTCCCTAATCAAATGTCAAAATCAAAAGCTCAAACACATCAAACGAATGGATAAAAACTGTCATATTCCTGACTAGGTACAGGCATTTTCTTATGTAGAAAATGCTGGATACATTATTCACTTCAGCTGCAATGTGAATAATAGTTTCAATTGATTTAATGTATTTTTTAACTTAAGTTTAAAATATATTTCAGCATTATGATGTTTAACAAAGATAACATTTTAAAGGCTTATTGATATGTTATAATCATTATATATTTATTTCAATATCAATTGTTCGTTTACCAGTCCAAATGCGGGGGAGAACATAAATCAAGCAAACATCAATATCAGTACATATATCTCTGTCGGATTCTCTTTTTAAATCAATTACAGTTTGATTTTATCCAATTATTCCATTGTGCCAAGTGATTTATAATGCATAGAACAATAATGAAAGACATTTAATTTGTTTCGTATATTTTATATTACTCAAATGACTAGACATGATTCTGGGGATTGCTCCTATGAAAGCTTCAATAAGATTTTAAACTAAACCACTGCAATAAATAAATATATTTTTCAACGATTTCTACAAATTGTAAGTAGCCAAAACAGTTCTACCTAAAATGGAGGGATTTACTCTACCATTTGAAGTAGACCTTCAACCATCTGTTTCGTTTCTGTTATTGACGGATATATAAAAAGAAGATGTGAAATGATTGCCAAATGAGACAACTCTCCACAAGAGACCAAATGGCACAGAAATTAAAAACTATAGGATATGTACATTAAGGCGAAAGTGGTTAACCGATGTTCAAATCTCGTAACTCGATTGGGAATAGACGAATCAAGGTAATACCCAGAACATGGGGGAATCCCATAAACTCAAAAAGGAGAAAAACCGGGTTAGTCGACAGGATAAGCGTCTCCAGGCTGGACCTCGAATTCACACTCGGCAATCGCCACATACAAAAGGCGTTGTTAACATTTAATAGTGTATTATTGATAACATACTGATCATGTAAAAAAGAGACTGACAACACCAAAGAAACAATCAACTTGTATTCTTTTTACAGTTTGTAGCACAAATCAGGTCAACCAGACCACATGTTAACATCTTGATTACATTTGAGCAATAAAATGCAGATAGAAGAATGTAAATAACTTGAATGAAAATAACACTTACAAATTTTTTACTGCGTCATTAGGAACACATGAAGCCAAAGTCAAAGAAGTATAAGACCCGAAACTTGTGAAGAGCTATATGACCAACAAGGGACATAAACATAATAGCCAAATCCTTCTAAGATTAACTTTGCCTGTGGGTTGGAACCTTAGTTTCATTATAAGTTCAAAATTTATCAACGGAGAATTTAAGATAAGTATGTTATAAATTATGTCAGTACCAAAACAATGATCACTGAGCCGATTATACCATCGAATACTAATAGCAGAACAGAAGCGAATCAACCTAGTCCTTGAAAACGAAAATGACGCATACCAATTTTTTTTATGCGTCTGAATTGGTTAGGAAGTGTTATTCATTTACTACTTATTTTCTATACGTCAACACGAAGGTACAGGGGACAGGGTTAGCATTTGTTTGCTTGTTTTAATCGCTTTTTCCTTTAGATACATGATCAATGACTACGCAATCTCAAATGTTTTCACATTATATCTGTCATTTATTGCCTCACCACTATCGAAAAAGTAAAGTAAATCAAAGTTGTTTACAAGAATATGAAAATGCACTGTAAATCTTTATTTTAATGTTGTTGTTATTTTATTACCGCTTAATTACAGAAAGGTTTGTTATCAAAGGAAATTAAGATAAATACAAATTGAAAGGAAAAACACTTCCGGAACTAATATGGAACATGGGTAGTTCCGTTTTATGTTATACGAAATGTATTTTTTTGACGTCCTTTTCAAACCTTGTGATCAAAAGGATAACAAAAACTTACTTCATACCTAATATGTTTGGTGCGCTTTAAAACCTTTCAGACTATAAAAATAACATTCGCAGAGGAAATAGAAAAACAATCTTCCTCCGAAGAACGAATTTTTATTCTTTTGTTTTGCAAACGAACAAAATATGTTTTCACATTTTCTGCTTCATATTTAAATGTTAATTTCCTGTTTACGAAAAAGTCCATTAACAAATGTAAGTTCTTTTCAGCTGCTAGAGTTATAATTTGTTTGATGGCTTTTATAGCAGTGTAAAACTCATTATTTAAAAAAGTACGAAAAGTAAATATGTACTTTGCGCCTTTATTTGATGACAAAATTAAAATTCGAATGAGAGTCGCCATTCTATTTTTTGAAATTCATCCAAGTTAAATTACTTGAGAATATTTCACTTTACAACTTTACAAAACTGTATTTTTTTTTAATTTTAAGGTTATCATCACAGTAAACTCGGTTCCGTAGCAAGTTTTGCGTCCTTGTACAATTATTTTGGGTTCATTGATGCTCAACGGGGTTTCAACATATGGTTTGATTGACACTTAGCCGACTTGTGTTTGTACTCTTAAAGTAAACGTAACTAGAAGTATTGTTTTATTTCCCTCTCAGATATATAGATGATAGTCATTCACTCCATTATGATTTTTTTCAGGAGGTACTCAAATCTTCTAAGGCGATATAGATAATGCAACTGAGACAAGAGACTGATACCGATTGAACTTGAGTTCTAGATCGGTTATTAACGGGATGATTTCAGTTTTCTTGTTGTCATCTTCCATTTCTTGAGTATTAAGTACCATATAGATTAGTTATAACGTTCACTCATTTCAGTTGATAAGATATGATAGAGCTTGTTCTGACGATTCTATAACCAGGGATGTAAGAATTATCAACTGAAACGTTATGAGAGATGCTTAATTAAGACAGTAATTGCTTGATTTTTACTGTGTTTGAGTTCTTAAACTTACCAAAGACCTGTCTCACATGTGCGTAAATGTCCATCATTCATTATGAAACAAATAAAATCATATTTGAATGTTTTAGCCAAAAACGTAGCTTGCCACTGAAAGGCGACAATACAAAATTAAGGAATATAGATGAACTAAGAAGATATTTAAAATCAGAAATATTAAGGGAAGATCATTTGATATTCTGGGTTAGGGGCCAGGAGGATTTTTCCGGATTGATAACTCATTTTCATTTGCTGCTACGCATGCTTATTTTATTCTCACTATTGTACACATTTGTTTCCTGCATGTTGTGTTGCAGAATATATTTTTTTCTGTCTTATGCGAAAGTATCTTAGTTTCAGTTCTTACCAGGGCAAGTTATTCATTTTCAAAATCCTCCTGCCTCTCCTCCCCTCCCCCACCCCCTCCCCCCGAAAAAATCATATGAACGTACCCTTAGTCATTGTCAGGGAAAAACAGATTCTCTCCTAAAACAATCCAAAATAAAACATGACATCCTTTCTTCGATTGGGACTTATTTCATGTGAGTTTAAAGAAGCTTAATTGAAAGAAAAGGAGGAATTACATTGAAAAGTTTTTAAATTATTTAATAGAAAAAATGACAATCCTAGTAGCATGCATACAATAAGATAGTAAATGTGAATATATTATTCCTATATGATGTAAAGCAATATATTATGCTGACAAATAAGTTTTTGACGTTTTAATATGATGCCGACCATCAGACTGTAAATAGTACTGTATTTTTCACAACAAGAAATTTACAGGCCAACTACTGACGTCAGTAAATAATAATAATAATAATAAAAAAACGAAAGTGCCGTTACAAAAACAGACTTGTAATGAACCAACGCAAAAAGGAAACTAACAACCATTGATCTCTTAAAATTGTATAAAACCCCTGTTAGGATTTTGCGCATATACAAGCGCAACAGTATGACGCCGTCGACAGTTTTTGAGGTTGTTATTCTCGCGAACTGGAAACGTTTATAAGAGTTGCTTTCCTTTGATCAGATGAAGTAGTTGACAATCGATTTGAAAGGTCAATAATGTGACATGTAACGTAAGGCATTATGCGATATGCCGTAATTATTTATTGTGTAAAGTAAAACATTAAATATTATTTGATGTAACGCAATCTTCCATAGATTGAACGCATAAGTAGTGGTACTAAATACTCATAATTATTTATGCGACATGTGTAATACATAAGCGTATGTATATGTTTTATTATAACGTATAGTATATATTTCGATAGGTCCCAGTCAGAGGGCTGAGTAGTATGAAGTTAGTAGTATGTAGGAAGGAGATAACAACGTGCTGGTAAAATCATTAAACAGCATGATATAAGCAACATTAGTATATGACAACGTAAACCTTGTGAGACGTCAATAGGGCAGTCGTAACCTACACGTTATGTTGGGCCAGTTTTGATGACCGGAAGTATTATTTTTCCACAGCATTTCAGTTAACAGAATGAACAGTTTAATTTGAACATTTATCAGTATATATATAATTGTAAATTTGTACTATATTAAATTGTTAATTGTTACAGCACTCGTCTATCCGTGACAAAAGCAACAAAATTTTATAAAACTTTCTAACACCAACCTATAGTTTTTTTTAAGTTAAATTTATTCAGATTGGTCCACTTCATCTTTAGTGAAAGTATGAAAACAAGTTAAATTGTGAAACTGTGATTTTTTCATGATAATAGCCCAAAAAGGGGTAAAAATTTATGAAAAATGGGAAAATCATTAAAAATGGGGTACTTTCAAATGGCCGTAGCAAAAAAAGAAGAGCATCATCATATTATTTTTTCTTCATCAATTACTTTCACACTATCATATAAACCAAAAAATCAGGTTAAGAAAAAAAGTTTAATTCTAGAAATTTTTGGCTCCTCAGAAGTGTACATCCTTAAGCTGAGGCTCTAGCAACGACACGGCGTATTTCTAGAAATGCAATCAAACTATAAATGCCTAAAAGAGACTAAAAAAGAAGTTGTGTTATTTCACATAATTTAATTATTTATCGTAAAATGAGAAGGAGGAACAGTCTTAACCAAAATTATATCGACAACAAAGTTTTGACTTGTCTTTTAGATATACATTAACCGAATTATATTTCCTTTGGTGCGGAAAACGTGTAAAATTTGCAATATTGAACATACCCATAACATATTTGGAAAAATCGTATAGTGTAGTTAACTGTATAAATTCTTTGCACATCTTATAGAAAAGTTGTCAAAACTTTCAATGCAGAATACGCATATTTACTTAAATCGTATGTTACAAGTATTTCAGCAGTTCACAAAGTATACTTTGTAAAGTATAAGTATAGTAGTCACAATATACAAACAAATTATACTTTTACATCACTGTTCAAATATGAAAATCAAATTCTTCATTTCTATAAAAAAAAAGGAGGAACAAGTTCTTTTCTATTAAACACAAAAATAAAGACAACACTAGTATACCGCTGTTCGAAACTCATAAATCGATAGAGATAAAAACAAATCCGGGTTACAAACTAAAACTTAGGGAAACGCATCAAATATAAGAGGAGAACAACGACACAACAAAAACACAACATTAAAATGTAACACACACAGAAACGAACTATAATATAACAATGGCCATTTTCCTGACTTGGTACAGGACATTTTAAGAAAAAAATGGTTGGTTGAACCTGGTTTTGTGGCATGCCAAACCTCCCGCTTTTATGGCAACGTCAAACACAACACCAAAACGACAACATCACATGACAGGACCACAATACAAATAAATGGGAGAACATATAGGACAAAGAAACACACGAATAAAAGCTAACAAAAGGTACTAGGCTTAAAATTCAATACGTCAGACGTGCGTCTCGTCCACACAATAAACGCTTTAATTAACTAAATCAAAATTTTCATATAGATATTCTTACATCGCACTACTTTCAGCACGCCACTTTTATATGCTGTCTGTGCTGAAAACTAACTACCAATAGGGATAGCTAGCTATAAAACAGCCTTAACCCAACATTTTCTTCGTGAAAACATCGCCAATTTGAGGTGACGTCTTTTTGGACGCATGAAATTTATAACGTGTTTTTTTTTTTATAGCACTGGGTCGATATCTCTGCTGATAGACTATCAGTCCCCGATGGTATCATCAGCTCATTTGTCAGTACAAAAGTAATGACATGATTTCTAACAAACTGTTCTAAAATTTTGAAATTATAAAGAAACTAAGGTTTCAACTCCATCAAGCAAATTTGACCTTAGTTGGATTTGTTTATTTTTTAGGTCCTTTTTGGTCATATAGCTCTTCAACTGTTTCGGTTCTTATACATCTTTGTTTTTCAAATATTCGGCATTGAGCATTCCTGATGAAGGTATATCAAGAAAATCGCTTCGGACGCATGAAATTGATAACGTGTTGTATTTGACGATGCTTTCATAATTTTGTCAAATGTATTCTCCATTTTCAATTCTTGTTCCTTTTTTTCAAAATATTCTTTTTCCGGTACGTTGACCCTTCATTTTTTTCTTATTTTGTTCAATAAAAAAGAGAATGAATATTCTATTGTATTCCCATGGAGAAAGCATTGGTTATTTTTTGCAATACTGGATTTTTTAAAAGATTTTTTACCATAAAAAAAAGGCGTTTAGTTTGTGGACTGTTGTTTCTCTTTTGGTAGTTTTTCGTTTTTGCCATGGCGTTGTCGGTTCGTTTTGACTTATGTGTTTGAATGTCCGTTTTGTTTCTTCCGTCTCTCGTGTTTCATTTTGTGTGTCCGAAGCGCATTTCTGAATTTACTTTCATAACCAAAACATTTGAAAACCAAGGATCTATAAGACCAAAAACCCACAGATAGCTATACTACCAAAAGGGACCTAAAACATCAACGTAACCCAACACACAAAAACATCTAGAGGTGAACATGACGTCTTCAAAATTATTAAACATGTAGAACAGAACTATTTCCAGGACACCTGCGTTTTAATATGCGGAGGATTCCAACAATTAGTGACTGTTATATGGACATGATTTTATTTTATCAATTTGCAACATGTTTACATTTATTAAAATTTCAGTGTAGCAAGCGCCTTATGCAATTATCTTGATAACAAATAAATATACGATTTTAAGTAATAGCATGTATATTTCAAATAACATATTTTAACAGATACGTTTTTAAAAATGTATGATTACGATTGAGATCAGCATGGTTACCGGCGTAAACAAACAGTTAATTTTGTCTCCTTTTATATGAGAAGAGTCACTTTTCTATTGTTCTTGCGACAACGGTTTTTTCCACTGGAATCATTTAATTTAACTTGTTAAAATACGGGTAATTATAAACACGATAATGTAGTCGACAATTTTTTTCAAATCGTACCAATATTGAAAGGCGAACAGGAATATCAGAGTTGTTTGCATAGAAACGAACAGATATATGTACGCAATTTTACTGCAGTTCTAGACCCCATACCTTCCCACCTTCATTGAAACTGTTTTCATACGGTTCATGTAATATATCTGTCTAAACTCTAAAATCATGAAAATGGTAATTAAGAAGTTGAGCTTAAATCAGCTTCCTTTGTCTTCTGAAACTCCTGAGTAATAATGCATTATACAAAAATTTGTATAGTGTCCTTTTAAACACAAGTGAAGAAAACTTATGGCTATGCACTATAGATTCTAAAAGATCTAATATCTACTGAATGTATGGTAGTTTTAAAAACTTATCATCTAAGTTTCACCTAATCAACTGTTTGAAGAAGTGTACTGTTCTAGCCACTTTTATTAAAAACAAAGATATATAATTGCCGACCGTGCGAGACCCTCATGGGTAGACCTGACATTTAAACACACCCCTAGTAGTAGTAGTATATATAATTGATAGATTCATTTATTGTTATGATATAAATGACAATCACAATCAAGAAGTGCATTTTCTATATATAGTGTCCTGGTGTAGAATAGCTATTTGTTATATCATATTGAGATTTGTTTATAAACAAATGGTCTATTGTACTATTCAATATTGTTGGTAATTCTTGTAATGTTTATATGAATTATTTTAAAGATATGAATTCCCTTTTATTTATTGTGTCCATGTAGGAAGAATAGACTTCTGTTAATCAAATCAGGAAGTTAAATATCCAACGTCAGTGCTCCCTAGATACAGTCATAATAAAGCCAAGGAACACAAAACTATGAGGTATGTACACAAATAGACAATATGCTGTTTTGTGGTCACTAGAAAGTAATATAAGATGAAAATCTGAATTAAGCCGAAACTATTGTCAAAAGTAGTTGCCTTAATATGGCATGTCAAAGGTTGTCACATGAAATGTATAATATAAACAAAATATGTTAACTTTGTTTATGCAATTGAAAAAGGTAACGATAATTTGTTTTTTCCAAATTAACTAATGATTTGGTTTTTTTTAACAGATGGCAAGTGGCAAAATAAATTGTGAATTTTGTAATACCTCGACTGACATTAAATGGAAATGTGATGATTGCAACCTATCACTTTGCGAAATGTGCAATAATAAACTTCACACAAAAATTCCAGCATTGTTTGAACACAATGTTAAGGAAATAAAAGATGAAAGAAATAAAGAAGGTGGAAATACTCAAAAATTAGATTTAAAGTTGGTAAAGTGTTTGCAACATACTGAAAAAAATTGATTTGCTTATTGCACAAGCTGCAATAAATCTCTGTGTCATGATTGCCTAGTGAAGCCAAACCAATACGAAAAGTTAAATGTAGTATTTTCCAAAAGAATGGAGGAGTTAATAAAAATCAAAGGTAAAATTGAAGAAGATTTACCATTTTTCAGTGAAAATATTGCTTAATTAAAAGAAGTGAAAGCAGAACGACAGGAAAAATACTATGAAATCAAACGACAAATTCTATATAAAGAAGAGGAAATGAAAGATGTAATAGCTAGCAAAGCAAATTCGTTAATTAAAGAGCTTGATGACTGGTGGATACCACAGAGTGAACAAATTTCAAAAGTGGAAGAAACAATGAATGATGCTGAAAAAGATCTTATGCACAGGAAAGCCATAATTGAAGAGGTTTTTAAATCTGAGGACACGACATCCATTTTCTCAGCAGTAGACAAAGTGGTAAAAGAGCTACCGATAAAAATGGTTGCTGAAATAAAGAATCCAGAATCCTTAAGGTTTTCAACAGAAAAATCGACACAAAACCTGCATGTAGGGTTATTAATGAAAATACTAGAACCAAAAGTTGTTGGTACATACACATGTGATGCTACTAACAAACTCGCGACCGTCAATACAGATCTTTATGTTGGGTTTGATGAACCGCGTAGGACTTTAAAACTCTTTGTGTTTACCAAAAATAAATGCTACACAGTAAAGAGTGCATATACTGGTAACCAAATTAGTGACATAACAGTAACACCAAAGGAGTCAATTCTATTTACAGAATTAGGAACATCTTCAATTATTTACAAATACGAAGAAAACTCAGGAAAAACTAAATTCTTAGATATCAGTCCAATGCGAGTCCAAGCAATACATGCAAATCCGAGTGGCGACAAATTATTTGTCGGATTCATGAATTTTATTGGTCCTTTTTTACCACCTTCAAAAGAAAGTCATAGAGGAGTAATGCTACTCAATGAGAATGGAAATACAATACAAACTTTTGAACTAAAAAATGATAAATTCAATGTTCCAAATGTTATTACAACGAATATTAACGGAGACATCTGTGTAATTGACTCAACAGGAACAAACTGGGAAGGACGAGTTATTGTTCTTGAATCATTGGGGAAGTTCAAATGGATGTACAAAGGTCATAACGGGATAAATACTGAACATACATTCTCACCGCGTGATATAGTTGCTATATCAACGGGAGATATTTTCGTGTCTGACGAGAAATCTAGCGCCGTTCATGTATTATCCATGGATGGTATATTTATTACAACTATTGGCGAGCAGGACGGTATCCAGAATCCAGTGGGTCTGTCAATTGACAATGAAAAACGAATGTTGATTGGATGTTCCAATAAACTACATGTTGTAGACATTCTAAATAATTAGACAAAGAAGGCATACATGGTCTTTCTTTTTTCAAAAGACCACACGATTTGAATGCATCTGATGTGTGTTTTTAGAGTAAAGTTTACTAGTTTGATAATAAAACGTTATGAACGCTTTTTTTATTTTAACTGCAGGACAAAAAACAACAATAACAATTAAAAAAAAAATAAAATACAATTAATATCAACAAAACATACATAGGACTATATCAATTAAATCATATCACTTCAGGTCGGAATGAATGTCGGGACCTACAAACAACCAGAAGATGTATAGAATTATTTTTATAACAGTGCACAACTCATAAGTTTATTGAATTAGCTTTTCTTTTCTGTATTGAAATGCGGTTCACAAATACTTAGGAAATTACACAAGACCATGTTTGTCTACACTGTTCAAGATGCTGATGATTAAATCTACCCTGATGTAAAGCTGTTGATGTGAGACAAGTATTTACAATCGACAATTGAGCGTCTATTGTCTAGAGTTGAGACCTTTAAACAAGGGATCATCTCAAGAGTATTAGAGTATTATAATATTCCATGTTGATCAAAAGTGTAAATGCCTTACTTGCAAATAAACTCATCATAGATACCAGGATTAAAATTTTGTTCGCCAGACGTGCATTTTGTCTACAAAAGACTCATCAGTGACGCCCGAATAAAAAAAGTTAAATAGACCAAATAAAGTACGAAGTTAAAGAGCATTGGGGACCCAAAATTCAGAAAGGTTTTGCCAAATACAGCTAATGTCATCTATTCCTGGGGTAGAAAATCCTTAGTTTTTCCAAAAATTTCAAAGTTTCATTACCAATCAAATTATGATTATGACCAAATCAATGATAACTCATGTCAAAACAGAACTTTTGTTCAACATGGAATATTATAATAGCTCTAATTTATAAGTTGCTTTTTAAACATTGTTTCCAAAAAATATAAAAACTTTGTAAGTGAAGTCTTTCCACCTTTTCTATCATTATTGTTAATTGATAAGTTGATTGATAGAATGTTTGCATAAAACAAATTACAACTTCTTCATAAGGTTAGTTGGTAGATATGTTAGTTAATTGATTGATTGAAACTTTGCATAATGTCATATTGGACGAATTTCGCATCCCTTAATCAATTGATTTGCTTGGATCGTTTGATTGATTTAATGATTTATAATTGATTGATTGATTGACAGTGTCATCGAGGTAGCGCAGGGATCCCCTTAAGTTACTGATTTTTCGGTCAGTACAATATGTTTATTTGTATCTTAACCATGGTATTTATATGCAAAAAGGTTCCTTGTATATTCTTTGATAAATTTAAATGGGAACATGCAAAGATTTACATCCCTTTCTAAAAATATCTTTGAATCTTCCTCTATCCAATTTTTATAGGGATCCTCGGAATCAATGTCTTATTTATTTGTTGTTTTCAAATAAAATCAGATCTGGATATTAACCTCTCTGTTTTTACGTTTCTATATTTTTTAAATTTAAATTTCCATTGCTTTTTTTTCAAGAAAGTCGTCCCTGTATATTTTATGGAAGAAGTGGTAACCATCCTGTTTTTTTTTCGAAAAAAAGGGGGGCTTTAACCTGTGTCTCTGAGTAAAGAATGTTCGTTAAATATTCGTCACTGGAAGTTACACAAACAATCAATCAATGGATTAGTCACTTTGAAATATGCGTTTCTTAACATTATGCAAGCTCACAATTAATTATTCAATAAATCATTCCATTAATCAATCAACCAATAACTGTGACCAATCAACCAATCAATCAACCAACACACCCAATGACCAACCAACGTATTGATAGAAAGAACTGCCACTTGATATTATGCAAACAGTGTATAAACCAACCAACCAAGCAATCAACCAACCAAAATCATGTTAAACTTAGAAAATATGGAATGACTTTCATCATCAATTGTTTGATAAAGCAGCTCTTTGCAAAAAACAATTATTAAATATTTTATTGGGAGCAATGATATATAAGCTATTAAAGCTACCGAGTAAATCAAATTTGAAATTCATACTTTTGAGATGATCCCTTATTCAAATGTTTGAACTCTACACTCTCAATTGTCAATTGTATAGATTGTAATAAAGCATGCTTTCATACAACGACGTCTTTTATGTTTTGTGTGGGATTTAAATTTTTTTTTTTGCATCTTGTTTAATATTTGATATGTTTTCAGTTAAATTTGTAAAAAAGGAGTTTTAATGGTTTTTTTCAACATTAAGTAAGAAAGATAAATTGTGTTTGCATGTGTTTATGTATGTCCAAGACATGATATAGAAATGATATCGATTACATCGTACTTATATCGGTAGTTACTTAACCCCTATTAAACCTGTAAATGTAAAGTGTAGAGACGCGAATGCGGCGATAGTCGTTACCTATAGATTTGATTTCATGAATAAGTCAGTGTGATTTATCTATTTAAGATATCGATATCGTATGATATCAACGATATCGATATTTACAATTATCCTCAGCCGTTTTTTTCTTCAAATGAATTTACATTTTAATAATCTTCTGAAGTTGTCGATATCAGCGATATCGATTCGACAATTCATATTCCAAATGTTTATCTGATACAGTTGTTCCTGATTTATCTGTTTTAGCTGTCGATTTCGATAAGAAAGGAGTACGTTCGGTAAGGGCTCTATTTGGCCCCGATTGTAAATCTCAATTTTTTAAGATAAAAAATGTTTTAAGTTGATAAGAAAGTTAAATAGAACTTTTTTTGGTAAACGTTTTGTTTAGGCGTTGCTCTTTACATCGCAAATAGGCCAAAAGTAGAGATTTTTGTCAAATTTGACAAAATTGTCCGGATTTCAACCATATTTAGGTCTAGAAAGCATAGAGCGTAGGCTTCGACAAACTAAATATTCAAATCAGATATGTAAAATGTAATAACAAACATTATGTAAAATATTTTTTGTCGACGCATGCGCTTTATGTTCCTTGTCCTAGAAATTAATGTAAAATCCGTTTCTGTTGAATTTTCGTAGAACATCAAAATGAGTGCTATTTGTAACGTCAAAAAAAAAGGACGCAAGTACGTAACGTTTCAACAAAAAGACATAGTATCTATATATTCATTGTATTATATATGGTTCGCTGTGATATTAGTCAATTAATTTGAAATTGTAGATAAAAAGGGGACCATTTTAGGGCTTAATCGAATCTACTCCTTTGTTTTTTTAAGGGTACAGTATTCTGGAAAGTCACAATATGGTTGCCTTGTATGAATACACAGAAAAAATAAATTGATAAACATTCAGCCATCATATCAATATTAATGAATATTCGGTCTCAACTTAATGAGCTTGAAGTCATCACCGATATTTATTCGATAAAGAGTCGAAATTACCGATATTGACGATATCGACAGCAGGTCTTGTCATAAGCATCGTCATCAGAATAGACATCTGATTATGTCATGAATCTATGATAATGTGTCGACATTGTCTTTATCGAAAAATATGTAAGAAAATTCCGAACTCCAATGCAAATTCAGAAAGGGGAAGTCCTTAAGAACTAACAAAATCAAACACTAACAATCAGCGGAACAAGTGAAAAACAACTGCCATGTTTCTGACTTGGTGCATTTCCCGAAGAAAATGGTGGGTTATAGCTGGTTTTATAGGTAGCTAAACCTCCCACTTGTATGACAGTTGAAGATTCTCACTATGATTGCGGTTGTGTATCAATGCCAATTCTCTTGGTATGAGACATAGGGGGCAATTAGCTGCTTGATATATACAGAGAGACTATTGTTGTACAATTGTTGTACATTTGTATATTAGAAAACTCTAATTTTTTACACACAAATTTACAAAAAGGCCGAATTGTGTCCTTTTGGTATCTTTCGCCTCTGTTTTAAGATCCATGAAAAGGCGTTTTATAAAAATTCTGTACAAAAAGCAAAACATTACATGAGATAAACTTTTTTGAAAAAGTCAAATTTATAACATTTGAATTGTTTCATATTTTTCATGTCGGGGTCTTTCACAGCCGATTATTTCTCATTGTTGAAGGTTGCCTATAATTAATAACATCCTCCTCATTTGAACTTTGGTGGATAGTTGTCTCATTGCCAATCATACCACATCTCCTTTTTTCTATATTGTACAATAGTTCTTGGAGTCAGTAGCATAAACATTTATCAAACGAATTTTCGTTTACGATTATTCCATTTATTCTCTTGAATTAATGTCAGCATAAACGTTGATAACATCATGACATAAGTACTGACATTTGTATAATTGTGTCATTTGGAAACATGTATATGGGTAATTAGTTGACTTAACCATATCATGAATAAGGCTAATTTATTTATTTATCCTTTATTCTTTTTGTCATGGTCTTGTTCTTCTTTCTTCAATTTTTTCTTTTTGATTGTCACGCCTTTAAATATTTTCACTTTTCTTATTTAAACCGTGTTGAATCATGTAAAAAAAAGACATGCTGAGAAATCCTGTACCATTTGAAACCAAATATGGCTAGATAATCTTTGACAGCTGTTTGACTTTTGTGTAGTTGCTTACGTTTACGCCATTTGGACTCTGGTGGATAGTTGTCTCATTTGCATTTATACCACATGTCTTATCTTATATATAGAAGCATCTATGCAGGTACTTGTAAACTCCTAGTTTCAATAAGTGTGCTCTCCTTGTGGTGAAGTTGCTGAGGATTATTGTGAGATTGGTAAAACTCTTAATTTAAAAAAGTCTAATTACATAACAAAAGGAACTATCGATCTTGGATAATATTATTTGACGACCCTTTTCAGGAGAAATAGAGCAACCTTCATGAATTATGTTTGATGTTAGAAAATTAAACGAGATCGGATGTGGGGGAGTATAAACTCAATTAGACTGTTTTTTCCCACCTGATTATAATCTCCTTTTATTCAGAAAGGAATGTGCATTGGCTGTAATACATCTTCTTTTGAAAATCTATTTACATTTACTTTATTATTCAGTATAGTTAATTATCACCACCTTAATTGATAGTTCCCATATAGATATATACTCAGTTCCCACACGAACAAGATTAATTACATAATATAAGCTGCAGATTGATTTCTTATTGTATAACCAGTGCATACATCATTGATAATAGTACACTCTTCCTTTTAAAACCGGTATGTAGAAAACATAACCGTGCATCAATTTATTGACATAAATTGCAAAAAAACTACTAATTTATCGAGATGAGAAATAACTTCAATTATAAATCTGTAACGGGAAATACAGGGAACGTAAAAGTTTTTGGTATTTTGGTATGGTGTCCTTTTCAGTAAAATGACCTTTTATCTTGCAACTGCTTCTTAATCAATGGTTCAAGACGTGGGTTCGGAAAGACTTATCCCTAGTTAACTGCTAGGGATTAAATTTTTTTTCTATAAGTGACTTTCTACCCAAGGAATAGATTATCGTAGCTATATTTAGCAAAACCTTTTGGGAATTTTGGTCATTGATCTTCAACACTGTATTTAATTTGGCTTTTTTACTTTTTTGATTCGAGTGTTACTGATGAAACGCGCGTCTGCCGTACAAAATAATAAGCCTAGTTTCTTTGATGAGTTTTCTAGCTCAAGAACACTGTGTCCGTCGTTGATGTTTTTTTTCGATAGTCAAATTGTTTTAAAACTTCCAGTCAATGCTATTTTCTAAGTAAATATGGTAAAGCTGGGATATATTTGCCTCGTCAAGAGATATTTGACCGCAAACAAAAATCTTCAAAGATACCCGGCTTCTAATTTGGTACGCCAGACGCGCGTTGAATTGACATGTTTATCTATATTTCAGAAAAAAAATATTTCATCATATTAATTTATTTTGTCAGATTTGTAGTTTTATGAACATTCTCATCATGAGCACTTCAGACTGAACTCTTTTCTCCTATTCAATGACCATATACAAGGTACTATACTGCCGGGGATAATAATCTATAACACAAAATTCTTTTTTAGGATACTAAAGAAGATACTTATAGGGTTATCAACACCCATGAGTCGAAGGAAGATTGACACTTTGTTGACATGAGTGATCATTGATAATTACATTATTATAAATCAACTGTTAACTATTAATCTTTTTTTAAAATACTAAAGATTTTCTACCCCTGGAATAGATCACTTTAGCTATATTTGCTTATACCTGTAGGATAATGGGGTCCTCAATGTTCATAAACTTTTACTTTATTTGACTTTTTTAACATTCGAGGGTCATTGATGGATCTTTTGTAGACGAAAGGCGCGTCTGTCTTACACAATTGTAAGCCTGGTACCAATGACGAGTTCATTAATTACTTAAAAATCAACAAAAATACTTAAGTACATGTATACAAATTTTATCTTTGACCACACCAGACAGTGGGCAAACGTGAAGAGCTATGATTTGGTTAAACAAAAAACCATTTAAGTTGAAGTAAAATAGACAACGCCATGGCAAAAAGAGAAAAGACATGAACAACAACAGTCACAAACACTAATATTTCACAGCAACAACATAGTGAGCAACACAAAATCTACACCAAATACCGTGGTTTTACTAAGTTATGAGCCTGGTATCTTTGATGAGTTTTTACAACCACTGGGTCGATGCCACCGCTACTTCTTTAACCCATGGTCCCCGAAAAAGAAAAAAGCACTTTAGTTAGTTTTACAGTTTTGTGGATCTTATAATTTTAGATAGCAAAATACTCGACTGATCTGTTAATTTATCACAAGATAAGATAGGTCAATTTACAGTAATGTGTGATCATATTTGCAGAAACAGTACATGATGGTCAATAAAATCAATGTAGATCCCAAAATAAAGAGCTGTTATTTACGAGGAGCATCATATAAGTCTTCTTCAAAGAAACTGGGATATCATCTATTCTAAGAGTGAGCAAATAATTGATTACTATATACTGTTCTCTTATGATGTAGACTTAAAGAACCTGGATCTCCTTGTTAAGTATCGACTTGTCTGTTATATATATAGAAGTATAATACCGATTCCAGTGCATGTGAACCTTCATTAGCACGAGATCAAAAGCTATGGTATCCAAAAAAATGTAAACCTCAAAGATAAGTACAGAAAAATCATCTCGATAACAGCACTTCAAAGCATTTATGGTTATATTGATTTTCAATAAATTACACTGATTTATTAATAAACAAAGTCCAAACTATTGAAAAACAAAAAATCTTCACCAAAAAAATGCGCGGTATGAATTACGTTTAACATTTCTCCTGAAAAGAATCTAAGCATACGAAATTTTTTTGTATAGTACGCGTTGCTGAACAAATTTCACAAGGACCGTTGGAGGGACCTAGCGTTAGAACTAAACCGTATTTTGATAAATAGCAATTCTTTGTAACCACCAACCAAGTTGCGGCACTCATAGTCTCAGATTTTCTTAATATTTTGTTTGTTGGTAGCCATAAATAAACATATAATAAGAAATATGATGACAAAAAATGTAAGTCCTCGTTGTCATGGCAACGGGTCTACTTGGATTTTCGTTCAAAATTGCATATTTTGACGTAGAAAAATGGCCATCTTCAAGCAGTTGATGAATATTGTAACATTTGTTCATTGAATATAGCATTTGATTAGTAAGATAAAAGATAAAATGAATTGCAATAAAAAGGGGATTATGTGGCAACACTGATTAGACTTTTGTGTGTAAATTAGTTTAAAGTCTACAATTGACAAATAAAAAGAAAATAAACTTTTTCAAAACTAAATGTATTTCATAAAATCATGCTAATATCGAAGTGTTGGACAGTAGTAATATAATACCCTCAATGATTCCAAAAGACGTTGTATCAACCCAGTGGGAGTAAATCAAAATCATACAGAGCAGTTTAATTTGAGAATAAGAAAACAATGATTACATTAAAAATAAAGTGCCAATGCATCGAATCAATTTTTTTTTAATAAATTGGGAATTTTGTATGTTAGTTTTATATAAATGTAACTGTCATCATAAATTATATTTGATTGTAATCATTTATGAAAACCTATATTAACATTGTGCAATATAACGTTAACTCTCAAACACATCTTACACTATGTTGTTTAAAAGTAAACAAAATGTCACTTAGAGACAGTGTATATTCCTGCATTCGATGAAAGAGAGACAGAAGATGCCAAAGGGATAGCCAATTTTATAAGTCGAAAACAAACTAATTATGCAATATCAAAACGACCGAAAACAGTCAAAAGACAAACAACAGTCTACAAAATATAACAAAAAACCTAGATTGACCTCAGGTGATCCGGATAAGATGAGATATGGTAGGATCCATTATCTGGCCCACGACATTGCATTTATGGTAAAATTATCCTTTCTGAAATTTAGTAATGGTACTGCCACCTGAATAATTCGGACACGTTAGTGCAGAAAACATTTATGACATCAGTATGGTGTTACAAACTCAACATCATCATATTTGACTAAATAAGGTATGAGACACAACTTTCCCTAAAACCTTATTTCATATGAACCAGAACCTTTGTAAATTTAATTAGGTATGAGCTACAATCTTTCCGAAAAAACAGAATAGATATGAGCCACAAAAAAATTAAAACAACACTCTATAAATTTCATGCATCCGACATGCTTTTCTGGATTTACCTTCTTCAGAAATGCTAAAAGCCGAATATTTGAAAGACAAGGATGTATAAGAAACGAACCCAGTTAAAATGCTATATGACCAAAAAAAGATTTGAAAATAATAGCCAAATCCATCTAAAGTCCACTTTGCCTGATAGAGTTGAAATGTTAGTTTCTTTAAAATTTTTAAATTCATAAACGAACAATTTGAAAAATTAAATTGTTATAAATCATGTCAGTACCGAAGGCTGAATACTGAGCTGATGATCACATCGGGGTAATGTAGTCTACCATCAGCGGTCTCATACGCAGTGCTGTAAAAAAGTCCACAACACTTTATAAATTTCATGCATTCGAAACGTTCTTCTGGATTTACCTTTATCGGGAACGCTCAAAGCCGAATAAATGAAAACCAATGATGTATAAGAACCGAAACATTTGAGGAGCTATTTGGAAAAGACCAATAGATATTAGCCAAATCTATCTTAGGTCAACTTTGCCTAAGCGAGTTGAAACCTTAGTTATTTTAATCATTTCTAAATATATACATCATGTATGACCGAAGTACTGATTTATAAGCTGATGACTACCATTCCAAAACCAAAGTAGATATTAGCCACAGCCTTTCCAAAACCGAAGTAGATATTAGCCATAGTCTTTCCAAAACCAAAGTAGATATTAGCCACAGCCTTTCAAAACCAAAGTAGATATTAGCCACAGCTATTCCAAAACCAACGTAGATATTAGCTTTGCTAAAACACACATGTACGAAAATATCTAATAAATATAATTAAAACATATATGATTTAATACTTGTGAACCATTGAACGATATTAGTCTATAGATTCATAACATCAATTGTTTTTGATTTTAAATTAAAGGGGCAAAAATAGATCGTTTTTCATTTGACAGACTGCCCCGTCAATATAAGTCCCCAAAAGTGTGTTCTAAAGTAGTTGTAATAATTAGGATAATAATGTAAACATATACAACATGGGCAATCAAAACAAACCATAAACTGACAGCAACATGACGAAAAGAAATTCAATAGACAAACAAAACCTACCCAGAAAGGTATAGATTGAGCTCACAGTTACAAACAAACACCAGAATTGAGCTGAAATGTTTAGGAAGTTCACGCACAATTAATTCCACGCGTAGAAAAATCTTTAAAATACGTCATTGATTAAAGAAAAGTCATAAAACACTTTGTGATGTAAAAGAAACTGGAAAAAGAACAAAAACCATTAAATCAGATGGCAGTTAATGGGCACATTAACAAGTGACATGTTTATTTTATTCGTTTAAAATATGTACTCTATAATACTAAATAGGTTTAAAACTTGTATATTAAAAGTGTGAGAAAACATTAACTTAATAGTACCCATCATTAATAACAATAAAAAAATAAAATCCATTTGTTGATTAATGTCGATATTATATAACTAATTCATTGATAATATTGTGCAACATTAAACGATTCAACTGAAAGTAATATCATGCATTACCCTCCACTATTTTCCCAGAATATAATTGTTTTATGTGCGCTGTAACACATATTGTTTTTATATGTGATTTGTTTTCTTTAATTTTTCATTTTTATAACACAAATTGTGAATTTTTCTCTCGATATCAATCTATGTGTAATTAATATATCTTTAAAAGCGTTTAAGCATTTCTACCAAAGAGGAATCAGTTTTTGAAACTTAATACTAATTGAGACAGATAGACAACCTTGACTAAGAGTATTTAATTCACATTACATTTTTCAGGAATTTTTGTACTTCATAATCAAATAAAAAATAAAATCACTATCATGAATAATCAACAATTTTTTTATATCCCTTTTGTTAAATAGTTCCTAAAGTTTCTACGTATTTAGAGATCATTGGCTTTTAAAGGTTTCGGTTCGACCTTTCTTGCTTAAGGTAAATCAAGGAAAGCACTTCGAACGCACGCAAATTGAAAAAGGTGTTATTCATTTACTCATATGGCAAAATCAAAGGTACTTTTTTTTAAATCATTTGCATCACGTGACTTTGTCCCTTTTGATCAAATTACTTCCCTTAGCTTAAGATTGAAAATATAATTTATTATAGATTTGCGGATAATCCAGTCCTTTTCCGTCATGTATCTAAAACTAATGTATCTTTAAAAACTTCCTTTGGCGGATATTTACAAAAATGCTGTGTAATTCTAAGGAAAAATGCTTAAAATTTGACTTTTTACGAAATGGGAAGGTTGAAATCATCATGTTTTTAAAAGAATTTGGCCGAAAACTTAAGAAAGCAGGTAATTAAAAGTTATTTAACTTTAAAATTCAACCTACAAGGTGTTTCCCTATATGCGAACAAATCATGAACAATATCTTCTTGCATGTGTATTTCTGTTTTGAATCTTGCTATTTTACGATTTTACGTCATTTTATTTGATCTTATATAGCAATTACACAATGGTTACGCTTCCGATTTTTAAACTAAAAAGGCCGAAAGATTTCATAGTAGACAATGTCCATTTGTACACGGACAGAAGCCTAAAAACATGTACAATTCACCTATATGCGAACAAATTGTTCATTCGACATAGGTATTTGCATATTGGCATTTTTATTAAAAGGGCTTATATAATCCTATTGTAAAGCGGGTGCTTCGACAAGGTAAGCGTTTCCTGCTATGCATGCATCACCACCATACGAATTCACACTCAGTCAAAATGTCACAATCGGAATAGGACTACAGATAAGACGAGTATACTAGTATCCAAAGATCGTGAAAACATGTCACTATATGTTTGATAATAGTCGTAAAAATGGTAAATAGATCTGTTCATATCAATCTGAGTTTTTGTTCTGTGAAGATTTAGTGTTGATGGGAGATTTTCAGGAGTTTCTGTATGAATTCGGAGCTTTATATATGATCTGAACAATTATATTTGCTGATAACCAAAAGTTGACTTTGAAATAGCTTTGCATTTTTTTATGTCCGCGGTTTTTCACAATTTACGTACATAACACACTCCTTTTAATCAAATAAAACTAACGCTCTTTATCCTCATCGGCATCCAATAAAACGAACAAAGAAAGATAGGATAAAATGAGTATTATCTAGATTTATTTGCTTCAACATGTCACTTCTTGACACATTACCTTCAATCTGCGTTGATGACGAACTGTGTCGTTTACAATCGTTTATTTACCATTTTCAATAAAAAAAATTATCAATGCCATGTTTTATTTTACTCAACAAATAAGGCAATGCTAAAGAAGCTAATCAAAATTACACTGGTTGTTTATGTTAAACTTTGATCATCTTGATTTTTATATATTGTCCGCGCTTCTTCAGCTATCAGCTATTAAGACTATGTGGTGTCCCTTAGGTGTTCTTCGGATTTAATCCAACAACTCATTTTACTTTGTGTAAATGTTTTAGGGTTCTTGTATGACTTGTAATTATCATCTTTAATTCGTATTACAAAAGCATTGCTTATATTTCTGACAAGCGAAATAGTCGGGAGAAAAATTAAATGGTATATCCTATAATTTTTTCTATTTGTTAAAATTGGAAATGCAAACGACGTTTTAACAAACGTAGAAGGAGGAACTGTAGTTCACAAGTTGATATCATTTGCCGTAAAATTTTAAATTCAAATTTAACAAAAAAAAGTTATCATGTGATATCATTGCAGCAAAAAGAGGATATAAATCATGATGTCTGATGGTAAATGGTAAATGTAAATATAAATAACAATACAGGATAGGTTCATCATGGTTCCGAAAATCAAAGAAATACAAAGCAGTAAGAAATTTAATACACATTAGCAGTAAGAAAAAAAATGTTATATACATTTTTCAAAAATAAATCTGCAATTTCAACATGGTTATTATCAAAATGACAATTTAGATCAGTTGTCATCCCTCTTTGTAGTTAATGAGCTGATATTTAATACGAAGAAAATCAGTAGTGTCTGTATAAGTTTAATTTTGGTAAACTTATTCTTAATTTGATTACAATCATTGGACAGTTTCCAGATTGGTGATGGCTTTAGATGTCACGTGGTTATCATTATTATGCCATGGAATTGAAAAAAGAGAGGCGCTAGATATTAAAAAGATTTTCAAATTCCATGACAAAACCAAATGAAAAACGACGTAATGTTAAGTAAGCAACAGTCTACAAAACACAACATACAAAACTATAGATTGAGCAACACGAATCCCATTAAATACCGGGGGTGATTTCAGGTGCTTTGGAAAGGATCTAAGTGATGAATGATTTTCCACAAATTCCATATAAGACATTTTTCCATTTGATGTATTTTGTGCTATTTGTGGGCCTATTCTGACAGCTTATTTGAATAGTCATTGTCTATAACTTTTAATAAGTTATGAATGTTATTTGACGATCGGAAATTACAAGTGCTATACAAAGGTCTTGTATTGCTTCGATTATCGTAACATTAAATGCATTTAATGAATAATGAAGATCAGTTTTTGAAGGATTGTATAGCTGGAAATATTTTAAACAAATTCTAAGTTGAAGGTTTTCGAAGACTGTCTGTATTGGTAAAAATGTCAACAGATTTAAGTAACTAAAAACATTTTGTTAATTCCCTGGTACACTCATTTTTCAAACTTAATTAAAGTCAATAGATATAGATAAAAATAAACCATTCCAACCAAAACACTCAAAGGAAAATACTCTTCTTATTAAACCTGGTGCATTCATTTATCTGTTAAGGCAATAAAAAAGTATGAAAAAGAATACCGAACTCCAAGATAAATTCAAAAAGGGGGAGTCCATAAAAACCTGACAAAATCAAACGTTAGACTATATCAACCAACGAAACTAATGAAAAACGACTGTCATATTCCAGACTTGGTACAGGCATTTTCCGATGAAAATGGTTGGTTTAACCTTCCACTTGTATGACAGTTGTTTATAGTTCCATTCTATTGACTAAATTTGGTGAGCTGACTAGAAAATTCAATCAATGAGATCCTAGATCATTTCATCATTCCTAATCAGTTTTGTTTTTTCTGTTGTTTATTTTAAACATTTTACCGTGAACCTTCCTTAAAAGGTCAATACATTTTTATTTAGGCATTTAAAGCTGCAAATTCGATGATCTTTTATATAGAAATTAATCAAAATGAATATTTGTTTGTAATTTAGTAAAAGAATGAATTGAAATACAGATTATATACCTGCATCCTAGGTAGCACCTATCATTTCATTTTTGTATTTCTCCTTGTTTACATGACTTTGCTGACCTACTGAGCTGTATTAAGCTAAGTATCAAATACAATGGGAATATTGATTGGTAAAAACAGATTAACCTTAATCCCTGGTCAATCATGTATTGGAAAACAAGCCAAAGTAATTTCAGAGATTTCGCATAGTAGACTAAAATGTAATATATATATATGGATTTCTCAAGAAGACAAAATTGACAATTTACATATAGCTGCTTACAAAACCTTCTTTAAAACGGAAACAAATATTAAGCAAGTGAATTAAAGAATATATTGACAATAAGTTAATAAAAAAGCAATCCAACGATGCCAGAAGCTCTAAAAGAAGTCTTGTGGTCTTCAACAACAGAGTAAGACAAGTGTCTATACAAAATATCTATGCTGTATATAAATCTAATAGAGACCCTATTAACTGTTTCCGCCCCGAGAGTATCACCAGCCCAGTAGTCAGCACTTCTGTGTTAACATGATTTATCATTGATATGGTCATATGTATAGATGAACAGTTTAGAAAACTTTGAATTGTTTGAAAACTCAGGATTTTCTACTCCCTGGAATAGATTAACTTAGCTGTATTTGGCAGAACCTTTCGGAATTTTTGGATCTTCAATGCTCTTCAACTCCGTACTTAATTTAGCTTTTCAACTTTTTTCATTCAAGCGTCACTGATGAAATGACAAGAACTTTATTATACCGGCATAATAAAAAACAAGGCACTAACAAGGTTCTTGATTTGAGATAGAGACAAGGATTCATCCTTGAAGTTAATGATACTACAAAGAAATGAACAGCTGCTACATAACTGGATTATTTTTTCGAAATTGCTCAATATATCCAATTTGATACTTTGAATGTACAACTCACACTTTTTACACGTGAACGACGTATATTATTAGTTTTAATTTTAAACGATCACAAGGTCGTGTGCTATATTTCTGATGATACATAACGTTTTACATAACATCATTATACAAACGACTACGATCTCAATAAATATATTTGTCAAATTCATTCGTTTAATTTGTTTGTATCGCGGAAAGGTCATTGATCTTACAAATTAATTATATTAAAAGCAAGATATGCAAATGTCTAGAATAGAATAACGTAAACAAATAGTACAATATTCTAACAAACAATCGCCGACGATTGTTTTTTATTAACCTTGCCATTCTTCAATGCCAATTATAGAAATGCATGACAATTTTGCATTCTAGTATTTCACTGTACATTCAACAGGATATTAATGTCAAAAGAATCATCTTTCCTTTTTCGGGTTGATTTTCATTGTTTTTAGTTAATTAATTTGAATGAAAGGAGACAATAAATGACTTTTTATATATTCCGTGCGTCCTAAACGCTTTTCTTGATTTATCTTCATCTAAAGCGTTAACGCAATCGGTAAAAGTACAGAGCAGACGTCTATATTTGTATCTAAAGATCTCAGACCGCAAAAACGTGTCGGTAATGAGTTGAGATACCGACAAATCATATCTGTCAACCAAGCCAAAAGCTTTGTTAAACTTGTGTGTTTCGATTGAATGATAGATTGAGGATCATTGTATTGTGTTTTATTCATACTGTAATATCTTATTCATAACAATTCTTCTTTCTATTATTAAAAGTTAGAACTACATGTATCTATGTTATAATAAGCGGACTGTCTATGATATAATGACAGAAAATAGATATTTTACCGACAATGTTTTAAATATTCACCATCCAGGGGACAATAACTCGTGGACAAGTTCAGCCGAAAGTAACAAAAAAGGTAAGGAAAACAAAACAAGAGGCATACTGACATAAAACAAAAAATTGGTCAAGATTCACTTAATACCAGAAAAGATGTTCCAGAATAGTTTTTATATCCAGGTACGCATGCAACACAAGATGTAAAGCCCATTGGTTACAGTCGGTATCGGGTCATTCTGCGCAAAACAACTGGAAGCCATAAAAATATGCCAGATAATAGTTACAAAACGCCAACGTTATAACGATTGACAGTAAACAAATGATTATATAAAAAGGCAAAATGTTAACAAATCCCAATACATATTTAACTTAAAAAAAGTAAGTAATAACTGTTAGAGGAAAAAAAGAAGAATCATATCGACAAACAGATAAGCATGAATTAACTTTTTATCTCTGACAAATATGATTTATGTTCAGTTTTAGCTATCTTTTAATGCAATGATGACTGTTTTGTCTTTGCTTTACCATTTACTATGAGTGATAAATATAAGCTTATTGATTTGAATGAGCTATTTTTATGGAATAATGGTGTGTTTAGCATTGACTATACGAAAATAGAAGCAAAGGTTGAAGACATAGTGCATGACCCGAAGGGAAGTGCATTTTGTCTTCAACCGATTCTTCTATTACGCGTAGGCAATTAACGTGACATACTACTAATTGACGGAATGAACACATGTTGTTAACAACAACTGTATTGACTAGCAGCTAGCAGGCAGTTGAACGAATTTTCCCTAAACAATTTATTTAAGCTCTATGCCAAAATAAAAACTTATTATTATCACAGAACCTTCGTTCAGAA
The DNA here is from genome assembly GCF_021869535.1 of Mytilus californianus. NCBI lineage: Eukaryota > Metazoa > Mollusca > Bivalvia > Mytilida > Mytilidae > Mytilus > Mytilus californianus. The sequence continues at coordinate 18,631,264 of NW_026262679.1, read as the reverse complement.
AGTATTATAATAACAAACAACAACAATAATAATGATAATAGCAAGAATTAGGATTATAATAATTATGAATAATAAGTAATTTCCAATCATGGAAAGTTTATATCGTAATGAATTCACTCTTCATAATAGGACATACTCTCAAAAAAAACTCTCAAATACGTAAATTACTAGTTACAGAGTAAAAAAAACCCGAATATCAATAGGACAATACAGGTTCAAGTATTTGACTTTAGACGATTTTTTCTTCTTTATTTAAGGGTTAATATAATAGAAATATGATTTGCTTGGGATAAGAAACAGCGTACAAAAATAAAAATGATACAATTTTAATGATTTCAAATGATTTACTGAAAAGATATTGCATAAAGCCGCGCCACATTTTCTTTAAATCGAATTTTCCATAAATTTGATGATTTCTTTTCAAATAAACTATATCAATATAAAAAAGAAGATGTGGTATGATTGCCAATGAGACAACTCTCCACAAGAGACCAAATGACACAGAAATTAACAACTGTAGGTCACCGTACGGCCTTCAACAAAGAGCAAAGCCCATACTGCACAGTCAGCTATAAAAGGCCCCGAAATGACAATGTAAAACTATTCAAACGAGAACACTAACTGCCTAATTTATGTACAAAAAATGAACGAAAAACAAATATGTTATACAGCAACAACGACAACCACTGAATTACAGGCTCCTGACTTGTTTAGCTATAAGAGATTGTAGGGGTCGGTATTTTGTCAAGCGTGTGGTCAATTTAAATGGCAAATTGTATCTTAATTTTGCATTCATGTGAATACACTTTTCAAAAAGTAAAATCGAAAATCCAGTTTTAGATGATGCTATATATATATTTAGATTTTCAGAAAGTCTGATTTGACTCGGGCATACACAACAACATTTTTAACCAACTTAAATTGTTTTTACATTCAAACGATGTTTCCTTGAAGTAAAATAACAGAACAAAAAGAAAGACAAATCATTCAAGGTTTCTGTTTGAGTTTTCATAGCAATAACTTAAGTTTGAGTAGAGTCTAGAAAAATACGACATATGAAAATTAATGTGGGACCTCCAACTCAAAAGTTTTCAAGACAAGTTTACGTATGATTAGAAAGACACGTAGATCATGTTAACCCCAAAACCATATGTAAGTAATTAGCAGTGCATCAGGTAGTAGATAAAACTCATCTGAGGTACCAGGCTAATACTTGTGTACGCCAGACGGGCGTTTTTCTCTACAAAATACTCATCAGTGACACTCGAATAAAAAAAATTAAAATATCTAATGACGTACGAAGATGAAGTGCATTGAAGACCAAATGTTTCGAAAGGTTTTGCCAAATACAGCTAAGGTTATCTATTCCTTGGTTAGAAAATCTTTATTATTATGAAAACAATTCAAAGTTTTGTTTATCAGTTAATTTATAATTATGACCATATCAATGATAAATCATGTCAACACAGAAATGCTGACTACTGGGCTGGTGATATCACCAGGCGAGAAAAACTCCACTAGCAGTGGCATCGACTCAGTAGTTGTAAATAAAACTCATCAAATATACCAGGATTGAAATAATTTTGTACTGCAGACGCGCTTCATATAAATCTTCAGAAGGATAAAAGTATTATCATATGCATGTTTTTCGGAATTTACTTTAAGGCAATCTAACTTTTTTAAGGTCAACATGTTATGCAAGTACACTTAAGCAATATAGTTATGTTTTAATAACATTTATTTGAACAGTCGACTCTGCAAGGCGATTAATGCAACTGGCTTTATTTCAACGAAATTTCGGGAGGATTATATCAGTGTATAAAAATCATAATTGTAGTAACTAGTTATATTTCCTTGTAATTGTTTTATAAGTCCACTCCAGAAGGAACGTATTGAATAGTGATAAAATTAGGAAACAAATAGAATTATAGCACTAATATCTAAAAACATTTTGCAGGGTAGAAAATTATGATTGTACTTTATCAGCAGTAATTTTCTTGGAAATGAGAAAAGCAGATTTTTTTTATTCATAGGACAAAATAGACTGATAGATATATCATTTTAAATCAACATTCTGAGAAACGTCTCAGTCCATACATTCATATAAATCTTCAATAGGATAAAAAAAAAAGAAAAATTGTAAGAATTAGCTAAGAATTAAGTATTGATGAAAGATATTTTTTCAGTGTTTTGTATTTTGGGTCTCAAAACTGTAGGATAAATGCAGAATATTTGCTTCTATATTTCAGATATAAAATTTTAAGTGCTCATCTTATGAAAATACATATTGACTGCACTAGAATCGATACAATTGATAGCTCTGGTATTTTTCATATAACAGGTTTTCAAATTAATTATGTATGTAACATATATAATGTTTTTAAACATTTTAATTTTACAGTGCAATTGTAAAAATAAATGCATCTTTTGGCCAACACATTTTTAATTTGATTTAAAAGTTTACCTGAATCGGACTGTGTTTTATTTATTTCGATCTTGTCTCATTTCATTTGCACTGAAGATTTTTCCACCTCAAGATATCTGATATTGTTATCGTGTAGTTGTTTTTTCTGTTGAATGAACGAAACGGAAAATTGCCTCATTTTTAACAATATGTAAAATGAAAAGAGATTTTTCTTAATATTTTCCTTTCGTCATAGTTTATAAATAGTCTCTTGCTATCCCGATCTTTCATCTTGTTTGTTTTTTCTTGAGTGTGTTGATAAGCACTGTTTAGATTCTGACCAGCACATTCAAGCCCAATGTCCGGTTTTCTAAATGTTGCTACCCTTTTTGAGTAAAGGCTTCATAACGTCGAAAGCGATGCTCATGAAGTCCAAAATTGAGTACACAATGGATTTCGATTGGTATAGTTAAAAAAACAAGAATGAAATTTGCTGATTAATGAAAATCACATGAAAGTAGACATGGTTACCTCGATTCAAATGTTAACAATGATATTGTTACTGAAAGGATTGATAACGAGTGCAACAGGTTCTGTTGCTGAACTGGCGAATATGACGAAACGACAGACCGTGATTGACGGCTGGTCGTTTGCCCGTAGAACACAACCCAACTGGTGGAACAAATTCACTGACTAGTAGAGCGATTACCAACATTGACTTTTAGTAGGGAATTTGATTAAACATCAACCAGTTAGAAAAATAAAGATAATTTTACTGGTTGTCAGATTATGAAACAAAAAATGGGAACGAATTGGAAAGAATTTAAAGACATGTTTCCGTGCTATATTAGATCTTTAGATATTTGTATTGTCAACTGGTTTTTCTCCTTAGATAGAAGATTTTCTTTATAAGCAGTTTGTGTACTGAAACAAGAATTTTATAAACGTTTACAGGTTAAATTGCTTTAAATAACAAGCAGCATGTTTTAAGGTCTTAGATCAATAGATACCGTAATAGTGGTCTGATTAGTAAATTTACTGATTGTGTTCTTTTCAATATTGTGCGAGTCTTGATTCGTAAGTCGGGTGATTCGTGCATATCAGGAGACTTGTATTTTACTTAAATTTGTATCTTTTTGGTGGATTTATAAAATCAAAATATAGCTTTTTCTGATAATCTGTATTTATTTATTGTTGCTTTTTCAATTTTTCAATTTATCAAAGGACTACCAAAAATCAACAAGCCACGAATAAAAAATTAAGCAAAACTAAAGACCATCTGTGAACGATTACATATTTAATCTAACTCATATATTTGGGTGACCTTTGAATAGTTGTATATTTGTCTTTTAAATAACAATAAAACGATATATCTGCTATTTGGGTATTACCTCTATAACGACAGTATTCACTGCAATAATTCCTACTACATATTAAATGACATGGCCAATCATTGTTTAGTACCACTATTATATGTGTCACTGCTCAAGAACGGAAAGTAGAACAGGAATCAAGGAATTGTTCATTTGATTAGTGGTAGCTTCACAGCATTTAGTATGGTGCATACTGATTCCATTTCCAGTAAATGGTGAGTTATAGCACATTTCTTCCTAACAGATGAAGTCTTACATGTTACTTAATACCAAAATTAATTTGATACAATCCAATAAATAATCAAACAAAACGACAAAAATTTTTGATATATGATAACTTAAAGTTTTTGCGAAGGTTATTGTCCATGTATTCATTGTGTTCTTATATATGGACAGGTATGGAAAGGCAAAATAATCTATCAGTTTCATTGTTTCAAGTGTATTTTCGTTATAATGTTACTGTTTCTTTATAAAAGTGATACTACCCAAAAAACTTAGTTTTCAGATAAATGTTATTTCGAACGTAATCATGCAGTGCATTGATTCTTTATTCTCAGAAAAAAGTTAATATCCTGTTTTTTTCTTTGAGTACTGTGGATTCATTTATTTTCGTAGATATCAATTTTCATGGATTCAGTAAACATTGCATGTTCGTGGATATTTAATTTCGTGGTTTTATCAAAGTCTGCTAACAAGCCTATAGAACATTTGTATTTCGTTGGACATTTGAATTCGTGGTTCACCTTTATCCACGAAAACCACGAAAATTGATATCCCACGAATAATAATGAATCCACAGTATTCTAAATTCCACTTAATCTGACCCCTAGGGTCGTCTGGAATGTGATGTAATATTTGAGGACTTTGTTTCATCATGCGAGACCTGTGAGAAGGTATAAGATATAAAAAAGGAAAATAAAGTGGTACAAAATGCAGATTTCAAATGATTCCTGCATATTTATGCCTTCCACAATTTTCATTATACTCAGAAATTTTGTTATTTCAAAATTAATACATTACCGTCATGCAAAAATATGGCCTTTCAAAAGAATCTAAACCACTCTGCCAAAGAGGAAAGTTTTCAGCTCAAGCTAACCTGTATTTCCGGTTTAGACTGTGAACACTTATTGAAAGTGTTAACGACAGGACAGCAGACTTATTAACTCTAGGAGACAAATTGAAACTAATTGTAGTCGACTTGAAAATCAATATTATCCATATAAGTAATTGAATATTAAATAAAACCATTGAAAGTTATAACATGCTAAAATCTTTCTCATGTTCATATACTAGTTAGATATTTAAACAACTAGAACTTGGAATGAAAGTTGTCTTATTCCCAAACTAATATTTACAAATCTTTCAAAATAAAATTGGCTTGAAAATTATTCTCTTAGTGTCAATCTTACTTCATCTAGTTATTTTATAGATTAAAAGCTATTACCCATTTAATACAAAAACATCTATCCAATGGTTGAATTTTTTAAGATCATGTTAGTGTATTGAACGCGTTGGATAGAAAGAATGAGATTCATCAACTTCAATTTAAGATAAGAAATATCTGGTGCAGTGCCATTAAGCCAGTAGTTATCAAAGGTACCAGGCTTATAATTTGATACGCCAGACGCGCGTTTCGTCTACATAAGACTCATCAGTGACGTTCAGATCAAAATAGTTAGAAAGCCAAAACAAGTACAAAGTTGAAGAGCATTGAGGAACCAAAATTCCAAAAAGTTGTGCCAAAAACAAGTAAGGTAATCTATGCCTGGGATAAGAAAATTCTTAGTATTTCGAATAATTCATACTTTTGCAAACAGTAAATTTTATAAAAATGACCATATAATTGATATTTCTCTTTAAACACTATAAAGTTTACCTTATTTAGGAGACATTTCATATATTTTCACCCTCGTTTAAAGAATGTTTTAATAGGTTTTATTTGCATTTCGAAGATATTGAAATCAAGTTCTACAAATTCGCGTTAAAAGCCTTGTAGAGTAGGGGCTTTACTGGGTACAAAAAAATGCAACATTTTGGAATTTTGAAATGATTCTAGATGCAGCCATTATAAATGCAACGCAGTATGGATAAATATTGACACTTAAATCATTGTAAGTTCTTGTAAGTTCTCATTCATTCCATTTTTCAACTCATTCGGACATATTTTCGCGGGCTTACATCTTTATACGTCATTATAGTCGTGTGATCTGTACCCTTTCCGATTGTGTTCTATTCCCTATTGTAACACTTTCACTGAGTGTGGATTTACACGAAGGGTGATGTATGCATAGCAGGAGAAGCTTACTTTGTCGAAGCATCTCTCTTGTATGAGTAGATGTACTTACCTTAGATCTAATTTTTTCACTTCGCTAAGTATGTAATGAATAGATTATTGACATTTGAACATCGGTAAAGTAGTGGTGTCTATTATTTATAGCTGGCTTTGAATTAATAATTTTTTGTATGCCTTCATTTAATATTGTACTTTTACCTGTGTTTTTGTTTTCTTTTCGACCTGTATAAGGAAGTTTAAAACTTTTTATTCTGTTGTGTGATTTTAAAGAGGACAAAGTGCGAAACAAATATTTTAATGAAATATCGATATAATGATGTCAAAGTGCAGGCACCATGTTAATGGTTGTCTTTAGTTATACGTTTTTAGCCCCCAAGAGAATATTATGTTGATATCAGATCTGTGATATTGTCTATAAAATTTAATCACGACTTTTCTGTACTTGTAGCGATTAAAAGTCTTGAATATCATATATACAATTGAATACTATAAACAGCCTCTAAGAGTTTTTTTTTTGTTTTTTGTTAATTTGTCAATGTTTTTTGTCTTTATACTTCTTACCCCTATTATGCTTAGACGCACATATTGGGTTATAGATAAATGTGATATTTGGCCTTATACTTTTGAATTAATGTTGTAAACTTAAAGCAAATTCCTTATTACTGAATATTAAACTGTAAAGTTGTCATTTGTTTTGTGAATTGAGAGGAAAGTCCATTGCTATTACTAAAGACTAACATTGATATTCCGCATGAGTGAATGCAGAATAAAATATATGTTTTACAAATTTAACAGTCTTATAATAATGTTTTGCTAAATGTCGAATGTTTCAGTTCTTCTTATTGCAATTAGTAACTATTGTAAATCAAAATCAAAAAGTGACAAAAAGTATTGCTTGAAATAAATGGAATTTTATTTGTTGTCAATAGATCTATACGTTTCATAAGAAACATGACGATTGTAACTAGTATAGCAGAAACTGTCTAGCCTCCTGAAATAAATGTATTCTAGATTTTAAAGGGCTCGTTTCCTCAATCTTTTTAAAACTATTTTGATAAGTATATTGAACCAAAATGACAAAAATATTTTTAAAAATTGTTTCAGTATGAATGAAGTCACATTAAGTGCTCTGGTGGTATATACTTAATGCATAATTTGCCTTGGTTCAGCAACAATATTAAGCTTAGGGGTGTTTAAAGAAAAGCTTATAATTTCTTTTAAGACTTTAACGTAATAAACTACAGAAACCTTAAAGTAATAAACTACAGAAAATAAAATTAAACTAAAACAATATTGGTAGATTTTTATCTAAAGTGGTAAATTTGCACACAGTCTTGTCTTTGACAAACTAAGATATGATACAGAGCCAAATCTAAACAGATATTTTCAACATCTACATCTTTGCATATGACATCTTGCAAGAAAATATTCAGGGTCAGTCAAATTAAATATGTTAATTGTCTTACAATAATGTTTAAATAAGCACAGATGAATATATAAAAAGTAAATAATACATAACCACGTATAGGAATGAACTGAAAACAGCTCATACGAACACCAATGATTTGAAACTTAAGCTTTGGGCTATACGAAAATCATTGCTTATAATGGTTTCCGCTGTTAAGTAGTTAAAGACCTCTTACATTCCGTGTGACATCCCTTCATAATGACAGTCATTCATCATTGCGAATTCTGACAGTCTTTTCTTTATAAACTGACCATCCATTGACAATGCTCTAACCAGATAAATATTTTACGCTTAATCTATATTGTTCTGACCACTAATCACATTTAAATTCAGTAATTACCAGAAAAGATCCTTACAATATCCGGTACATGGAATCTAAGTCGAGTTTATAATTTTTATTGATGGCCCTTCATTCAGGTTTGATTAATCATCATTTTCAAATTTTCTTGACAAATGAAAGGAATACTTAGCAAAACAGAAATTCTCTATAGCATTAACAGTGTGAATAAACTCATTATAGATACCAGGTTCTAACTTTGTACACCAGACGCGTTTCGTCTACAAAAGACTCATCAGTGACGCTCGAATAAAAAAAGTTAAAAAGGTCAAATAAAGTACAAAATTAAAGAGCATTGAGCATGACATACATTCAGAACTCAGGTGTTATATCATTATCTATATATACTTTTAGACCTTAGAAAAAAACAATCAGGATACCGTTTCTTAAGCACCAGATTCGCATTTCAACAATTTATGGCTCTTCATTGATGGTCGAAGCCAAATAATTAAAAATCCAAAATCTAAAATAAACCTTGAAAAGCTGATATGAATATAAATGCCAAAAAGAAAAGTCGTACCCGGACCAGGAATTAGAGCTATGCATGAAGGCGATACATTAAAGGAATAACAGTGCTGCAGTTGGAGAGTTTCCGCCGTCAATTAGCGATTTGAAGGTTGTAAATGTAGTTTTACTGGCGATGCGTAATGGAAACAGTTAAACGGATATTTGGGAGCGTCAAATCCAAATTGACGGCGGCAACTCTTCAACTACAGAACCAAACAGTTCTTATGCATCACAAAAAGAGAGAGAACATTTGAACTTGTTAAAATGTATCAATATAGAATGAATAAAAATTCAGCGAAACTTCATGAATGATTTTGGCGTATACACGTCATGGCAATACATGACGTCTTACAAATGAAAACGTTCAAACAGGAGGCCATTTCATTACATGTAGCATTTAGATTTTGATTATACCGCATTAAACCGATGTTTTTGAGGTAGGTGTTGTCTTAAATTCGGTTATATTATATTTATCGGACGTTTGTTGATTGCAATAATTCAGTATGGCCGTTCAAGACATGTCAATTGTGGATTTGACGGTAATTGTTAGCCAATGAAAAAAAAAGAAATTACATAAAGATTGCATTAGAGTCTTTAATTTAAAATGATTTAAATCTACTAGTGTAAGTAAATGAAGAAAGATATAACCGAAATATCAATTAGACAGCATCCTACGACAAGATATTAAAGAGAAACATCTGATGTTCAATTAGCAGATAATCCGAAATTGGTCAAGTTTTTTTATACAATCAATAGATATATTAGGTTGACTTCTATAAACTTGTTTTAGACACTTTCGTCCTTTGAAAAAGCAAACATAGCACAAATGTTAATTCCTGATCAAACTGTACCTACTAGTATTTGAATTTAGCAATATTGAATACAACATGGCATACTATTGTAGAAACGTTCATTGTATATTGTTATGACTTTCAAAACCAGCTCATTAGAAATGACATGTGTAGGCCACATTTTTGTTTCGCACAACATGTAGGGATTGCCTAACTGTATGCTGATCTTTCCTTATTATTATACAACTTCTGTCAGAAATTGCTGAATTGAAAACATAGCAAAGTGTCATAGATTTATAGATCTATGTATCTGCATGAACTCTCCCATTATAATATCAATAATTACAAATTTGTCGTTAGTCATAGGATATCATGTATTACATTTTCTGTTATTAACCTGTTGCTTTAAACATCGGTATCTTACGAATTTGTCGTTAGTCATAGGATATCATGTATTACATTTTCTGTTATTAACTTGTTGCTTTAAACATCGGTATTTTACAAATTTGTCGTTAGTCATAGTATATCATGTATTACATTTTCTGTTGTTAACTTGTTGCTTTAAACATCGGTATATTACGAATTTTGAGGAATTTGAGATAATTCTTAAGGAATTTAAACATTTTGTACTTCAAATTCTTGATAATAGTTAAATTCATCTCTTGAAAAAATACGTTTTTGAACAAAATTCCCTTTTATAGTTATCTTTGCATATAGTCTTGTGTTACCTGATTATGTTGATACTTTAAATTAAAGTTCAAGGTATTGAAGAATTCAAAATCAAGGTACTATGTAAGTTCCTGATGTATATCAGTCCTTGTTTTTTTCTATTTGCTTTGTTGTTTGCTAACTTTCTTACTGTCTTTTTTTAAATGTGAAAAACAGCAAATACCCTAAGTTCATAACTATCTTATTTGCTCATAGATACAAAATAGATAAGGGGCCTTGTTGACCGAGTGGTCTAAGTAGTTCAACTACTGTATCACTAGCATGTTAATACTGATATTGTGATTTCGAACCCCACACGTGGTAGGTGCGTTTGACTCCAATCTTAATTCACTAAGTTTGTCCGTTTTTCTGCCGAAGGGTGGTGATTCTCTCCCGCTTCCTCCATCAAAAAAAAATTAAATTAAAAAACTGACAGCCACTGTATGGCCATTAGCGTTGGAAGTGGCTTTTAACACCAACAATCGATTAATCATTCGGATTTGATAAACTTTTATCATCTTATGATGTCTTTTCCTTGACGGTTGTTAACAGTTTAATAAATAAACAGAGGATAATAATATACTATGTGTAAACAAAACCTTTAAAAAAATAAATAGAAAAACAATAAATTCCATAGAACTCATTCTTAAGACGGTAAAACATTTTTACTTCAAAATTCTTGATAATAGTTAAATTTTTCCGCTTGAACAAATATTTTCTTGAACAAAAGTTTTGTCTGCTCACTTGATTATGTAGATACTGTAAAGTTCAATGTAATGACGAATTTAATTTATGATAATATGTCAGTTCCTGATGTATGTCAATCTGTTATTTTTCTATCAGTCTTATTTGTTTGTTAACTTTATTTCTTCTTTTTTTTAAATGTGAAAGAAGAAGATACTTTTAAACACAACTTTTACAAACTTATGATGTCTTCTTCTCGGAGTTCAGTATTTTTGTGATTTAACTTTTTTCTTCTATATATTATTTAACATTTTATAAAAAAAAAAAAATGAAAAAAAGAAGTCTTTGTCATGGTTATTTTCCATTAATTTACTGTTCATAAAATCAAAAATGTTTTGTTTTTCAATGTTATCAACTTCCGTATTTGATTTAGCCAATCAATTATTTGGATAGGAGCGCCACTGATGAGTCTCATGTAGACGAAACACATTCCTGGCGTACCAAATGATATTCCTTGTATCTTTGCTGATTTTATACAACAACTGTGTTACAAATCGTAAAGGATTAATTTGCAACCATTTATCATCTTCTAGATAATTTTTACAAGGCGGGATTCCTTAATATTGATATTTTCTAGATATATTTATTTTGATTTTCAAGTTTGGCTAAGAACGTTCCTGATAAAAGTCAATCACTTCAAAGCAAAATTTGTTTTTTATTTTGATTTATTAGAGAAAGTCAGACAGCTGATCTTTTAAAAGGCACCAAATGACCTGAAACATACAAAATAAATTTATTTCTACTATAAACAGTGTCTAGCAGACGCATTAAAACATGACGAGAAGTTTCATTATACGATCTTTACATTTATAATCTATAGACATGTTAATCATATAAATATAAATCTTCCAGTTCTTTGTAGGCCCGTTGATTAATATCTGGACATGCAAAATCAAAAGTATTTTAGTATTAATCTTTTATAACAACACGTAACTGAAAAAAAGCCATCTGTATAAAGGAGTTAATGGCAATCATGATATTTGTCTCATAAGTTGAAAATCCCTCCACGTATATAAAGACTCAACCATGAATTGAGAATGATAATGATAATTGTTGAAGTATTTTTGAATTTAATTACATATGGATATTTATATATATTCATTTACAACTAACATTTAATAAAGTATTGAATGAAAGCATTCTGAAAAAATGGCAAAACAAATACCTTGCGTACAATACAAAATTAAATGTTATGAATGATACAGTTTAATTATGTTATGTATATTGCATTGCTTTGTCGTTTCGGAACATTAATTTGCTATATAAATATTTATAGTTTAACATATTACGTTCTCAGTCTAGACACATCTTTATTGACTGCCTGCAAGCGATATTTCTGAACAGTACTGAATGAACTATATACGTAGTCCAAGCATTACAGTTATGTAATTCTCCAGATGAACAGGTATTTCTCAGATGGCGTTGGTCACTTTAATGCCTTGTTCTGTTTTTGTTTTGTTCTTCTGATGTAGTTTGTTTCGGATTTAAATATCTGGTAGGAAGTAAATTCTAAAATGCGCATATGGAAATTTAAACTAGAAATTAAATGAAAACAAACTGTTCTTTTCAAATGTAAAATCCATTCCTACCTACAAATGTCGACATACGGATTCGTCATGTATATTACAAAATAACAAAATATGAAACAAAGATAATTCGGACAAACTCTCATATATTCTTTATCGAATTTGTTATACTCAACTTTGTACATCTTTCAAAGGCAGAATGTAGTTTATATGTGAAAAATTTTAAAGTTGGCTCGCGATTTAGCACAATAAAGATTTTTGGTATGCGCAAAGTTGCATGTTGACAAGATATCTAATAGCATTGGTTGATACTTGAAAGACTAAGTTATCTTAAAATTTGATTAAATGGATATCGGGTTGATGCACATGAGATAACCGTCACATGAAATATAAACGATTATTATGTCAACTTTTGCTATTCTTCAAACTAACAATTCTTTTAAAGTCGTCAGCAGAGAAATAAAAAGAAAATCATAGCATACAACAATACTGAAACAACCCCTTTCGTCGCCTTAGGGTACTGTCTTTGATATATAGCAATAACAGCTACAGATGAATTCAAAGAAACTTTTTAATCTCCTTTCTATGAACTCTATTTTGAAAATTTCGAAACAACCCTTCTGACCGAACAATCAAATAAGGTTACATATCTACCATGTATTAAAAAGTAACGTCAAATCTAAATACCATTTTATGAAGTACATCTAGCGGTATGTTTTAGATTACCGTGCCACAGGGGCTATTCACCCAGCAGATAAAAGACTAGTTATATAAGAAGACCTACATATCATTAACATTATTAAAATGAAGGCACAAAGCTATAAACAGGATATCTTACGACTACGTAGAAACATACATCGTATATTCAACTTGTACGACACAGTATATATATGTCTACCTTCAATTTACTTAATGAAAACGTGGTAGTTTGTTTTATAGTTTCAAGGACAAAATAAGAAAGAACTAAATACTGGTGGTCCATTTAAGATCTTCTGATATTCATAGACCGAAGTATATGTTGTTCTGAAATTGTTCTCAGACTTTTGTTACGTCAGCTATAAAAATACGTTAAGATTAAGGAGATTGATCAGGACTAGTTCGGATGTTATGTCAATAGCTGTTATAGGAGTGCTTTCTTGTGATTCATTGAGACAGAAAATTAAATTAGAAAGATAATGATCTAATCAAAGTTCATTGCCATCCAAGCCAATAGGTCTTGTTAGTTAAGAATGATAGTAGCTAAACTAACAGTGTTTTTCTGTCCTTATTACAAATGTTTTATTGTTATTAATTATTATAGTGTTATTCAATTAAAAGTATATGATTGACAATTCATTCTAATGAAAAAAATTATTTAAAAAAATATTTACTCGTACTTGTTCATGAATCACATTAAAAGAGCATTAGCTGTCAAATGCCATGTTCACTGATTTGACTCAAATTCTTATATTTTATTTAAAACCTACTAAAACGTATATCCAACTTACAAAAAGTCTAAAATGAACAATTAACAATGCATGGACCTGCTTATTTGTATCTGCATTTCGTGTGTATTTTAGTCTACACGTCATCTAATTAACCATCGAGGTGACCTTAGAAGACTGCCGACCGTCATATAACCCATTATAAACATAAATATAGATATAAATAGACCGCGAACACGTGCAATTGGATTTTTCTAGGTCTGTTTGATTTCATATTAAAGGTTAAACAAATATGTTAATCATCGTTGTTACCTGTATTAGAATGAATTTTTGTGGATCGAATCAGTGAACAAAATGGTTTACCCTTGTTCCACTTTCAATTTTGACATTCTTTTCCTCTTCAAGCTGAACACGCTTAGTTTATGCGTAATCCATCTCTAGCTCAGGAGTTCAATAGAAGGTCACATGAATACGGATTCAATAAGGTCGAATCATTTACAAACTGGCTGCTAAAAACGAATTATTATTTCACTATTTCACTTACTTTAATTATTGAACAAAAGAAATCATTCTTCATTTTTTTATATCTCGTAGCTAATGCCCCTTTAACGGGTATTATTTTGTAGTATGTGTAGCTTCATGTTAATGTAAATTCATACTGCTTTTGTCTTATTTTCAACTGAAATCTATAGGATAAATTAAGATTCTAACAACCAAAGATATAACAGATGATATCATTGGCTTACATTTCAAACTTTCATAGTGAGAATAACTTTTGGCATAAATACGTAACAGCCATATCCTATTTTTTATCGAAACTACTACTGAGAAATCTCATCACTTTGATGGATACAACATTTTTTATCATGACTATCTATAGCCATTCATTTAAGTAGTATTCGTATAGCGTGATTATACGTTTCCAATATTAACCACTTGAGAGAAAAAAGTCAGACATATATTATAAAAAGGACATACATGTCATAAAAAAATCTCACTGTAAGCCATACGTATCAATACCGTACGAATTCCGAAATAGTCATATAGTTATTGTAGTGTAAACAGTAAAATAACAAAAATACCAAACTCCAAGGAAAATTAAAATCGGAAAGTCTCTTATCAATTGGCAAATTTCAACGCTCAAACACATCAACCGAATGGAAAACAACTGTCATATTCCTGACTTGGTACAGGTATTTCCTCATGTCGAAAATGGTGGATTAAACCTAGTAAATTATATACAAACTATCTATCATGTAGCTTATCATAATTTCTCTTATCCATACTTTTTCGAACTGTTGATTAATATTTCACAATCATATGTTTATTCTTTTGATATCAGTTCTTCGTTGGTAACAATTCAATAGTGACGTCAAAATTTGTCATGATTTCCATGGGAACAAATTGTGTTCCTTTTCTTGTCGAATCGTTCCTTTATTCATATGAGGCTGACTTCATACAGGAACTTCTTAGGAAGAAAGATTAAGAAGTTAACAGTATCCTTTAACTTCACGTTTTGCTGTATAGATAATGTTCTCTCACTTAAAAATTCAAAAATTTGTTGACTTTGTTGAATGCATCTATCCCATCGAAAATGGATAAAGGATACAACAGATACAGTTAAGGCTGCCCCATATCTTGACTTACATCTAAAAATTGACAATTATGGTCGGTTGAAAACAAAACTTTACGACAAAAGAGATAATTTCAGCAACCCAATTGTGAACTTTTCATTTCTATGTAGAAACATTCCAGCAGCGCCTGCATACGAATAGAAATAGGAAGATGTGGTATGAGTTACAATGAGACACCTCTCCATATCTCCCAGTTGATACGATATTCCAAGGCTTGCATTTCCTATCATGATTCCATTGATAAGGGGTTGCTGCTCACAAGAAAGCTAGTAAACCAAGAGTTCTAAGTGGTGAAGTTGAAATTATCCCTTCGTTAATTTTACGGACGCCGTCACGAATTGGTTGACCGTTACAGAATATCCGTTTCATAGATGACAACGGATATGTTCCAATTGTCGTAACTACGATCCAGTCCTCTTTTCTCCGAATGTGACCTACCGAATTAGACTTATCACCGGGTTTGTACTAATATGAGCACAACGACTTGTGCCAAATGTGGAGCGCGATCTTCTTACCATTCCAGTGCACCTGCGATCACCCCTAGTTTTTGGTGGGAATTGTGTTTCTCAGTCTTTAGTTTTCTATGCTGTGTTTTGTGTACTGTTGTTTGTCTGTTTATCCTTTTCTTTTTTATGCATGGCGTCGTGAGTTTATTTTCGACTTATGAGTTTTATGACCCTTTGGCATCTTTCGCCTTTCTTTTTCCCCTGACTATGCCATTGTGACGTCACGACAAAAAGATCATTGGATTGAAAAAAACACTTTGCCTACATTTTGTGTAAAAATCATTTAAAAAAAAACACGAACTCGTGCCATACGTCATAATAACAATTAAGCCTCTAGTTTAAAATTGGAAAATTAAACTGTCTCGAATGGTTTAATATCGTATTACATTATATGCAGTAGTAGAACTACACAAGTAACTGTAATTATTTAACCTGTAAACAATTTATAGAATTCAAGACCGAGAATCTCAGAAAGACAAACATTAGCGACATATATAGCTGACCAGAGGATCGCTGAAAAGACTTTAATGTAACAACATAACTATACCTGTACTTCAGAAATTATATATCTTATTCTATTCATCGACGGGCCTCGGTGGCCAAGTGGTCTAAGTAGTCAAACAAATGTTCTATTAGCTTCTCAACACTGAGGTTGTGAGTTCGAATCCGACACGTGGCAGATGCGTTCGGCTCCAATCTTAATAGACTAGGATTGTCAGTTTTTCAAAAGGTCAGTGGATCTCTGCAGGCACTCCGGTTTCCTCCACCATTAAAAAAAATGATCGTACAAAAAAGCGCAGAAGTACTGAAAGTGGTGTTAAACACCAATCAATTAATCAACCAATACATCTAACGAAATACAAAATATTCGTCGGAATCTAACGCCAAAATTAAACTGAAAATAATTCAATACAATTCTAATACCCAATTACGTACCATTGGCGAACAATCGATTAGATAAATTGATTATGTTATGGTTGTTCCCATGCTTTGTTATAGTTTTAGTCTAGTATTAAATAAAGTAAAAAAAAAAGAAGCGAAATTCAAGAAATTTAAATGACACTTTAAAGAGGAAATAAATAATAAATAAAACAATGATTCATTCAAACTATAGTATTGATGATTTATTATCAGCTCAATTGCAAATGTGCGGTCAGGCACGAAAAGGTAGCACAGATATTCCAATCCATATCGATTATTCTTTGGTTTTCATCTCCATATTCGATGGCAGTGTGTAATTTTCAATTATGGAGAAGAAAATTTTACTGTACCAAAACAATCACATAAAATTTTTAGAAACATTAAACGGTATCAATTTTCTGAACTAAATGCGCAATTCGACAATAAATGTATCTTCTGTAATGTTCGAGGCTGAAATATTTGAAAATCATAAACCTAATTAAAACATTAGGAACTAATTTAAACTAACGCTAAATATACAGACGAACCCGCAGAAAGCTTTTCATGAGGGTAATACAATACAAGTTTTGTAACAGTAATTTTCAATAAAAACAATATCCGTATTTTTATGCCAATATTGAAATACTAAGCTACTGGCCTGTAGATACCTTATGGAACTTACTATCCACCATCAGAGGTATCGACCCGGTGGTAGCAATAACACTTAACGATACCGATTTAACTGAACCAGATGAGCATTTCAACAATATAGGTGTCTTCATGGGTTTCCAAGGCCAAAATATTTGCAAGTCCGAAATTTTATACTTAGCTGAAGAGCTAATGTAACCGAAAAGGGCTATACGTATCGCCAAACCCGCACAAGGAGTAAGAGCTTATGAGGGAGCTACACTCGTAAATTTGAAAATATTTACTAAATTTTAAACAACAAATCAAAATAAAATATCCGTATTTTCATGTAATGTTTCAGAGAACTGTGCTGCTTGGCAAATGATACTATTCGGGACTAATTGTCCAACAGCAGAGGTATCGACCGGTGGTAGTAATACAGCTAAATTCTACCTATATTTCTGCAACAGTTACGTATTTCGACAATAACTATCTCTTCAGTGATTTTTAAAACTGCTTACGTCAAATCTAAGAATGTATCATTGTTGTTTCCCATATTATCAGTTGCCAGGGATTCTTGAATAAGTCATAAAGTTTACAGTAAAATCCAAAGGAAAATACTTTAACCTAATTCATAGAAAATTATTAATTATATCTGTTTATACAAGGCATCTTCATATATAAGCGTACAAGAACACCGAGTTATTCAATAAAAGTTTAACTTGTTGTGCAGGGGTAGGGGCATTTGTCATGATACAAAAGTGTGAGATTCCCAATAACTGTATAGAATAGTATAATATGTTAGACAATGTAATATAGACCACTAAAATAACTTTATTAATCAAAACAGATTTATCTAATATAATAAAGATGATTCCTTTGTATCACTAAATTGTCTATTGCTCAATCAATTATGTATAATTATGTGATTAGGCGAGGCAAGAACTCATGTTCTAATAAATGTCTTGC
Organism: Mytilus californianus; assembly: GCF_021869535.1. Classification (NCBI taxonomy): domain Eukaryota; kingdom Metazoa; phylum Mollusca; class Bivalvia; order Mytilida; family Mytilidae; genus Mytilus; species Mytilus californianus. The sequence continues at coordinate 18,613,053 of NW_026262679.1, read as the reverse complement.
AGACATCGTCAGGTTTTTATATGCAAATGAGATGAGAAAATTACAAAGTTTAATGTAATATTTTGATGTAACATGATGAAACATATTGACGTATGTCAAATATTTTTTTACTCAATGTTTTTTATTCTTGCACATTGATTTGTTTTTTTATATATATATATATATATATACTTTATATTTAATACGTTACATATTCAACTAGTATTCTTTCAATTTCAATATTAAGTGACATTCAGGAAATAATTCTGTCCTTGTTAAGAATTAAATTAATCAAGCATTTTTTTTGAGTGGAAGTTTGTATAATTGGTTCATTTATTTCTGAGTATATACCTCCACATTTCGTTTTTATATAGCGCAAAAGTTTTTCAAAAAAAAACAAAAACAAAAAAGAAATCAAAATAATTAATAAACGTGAAAACACGTAAAAAAGTACATTCATAGTTATTTTCTAGACCGATTATCATCGGGGACACTTAACTGAAAATGTAAATACTGAAGTTGGTTAACTGCATGAGAAGCAATGTAATCAAAAGGATTATACACTTTCTCCGACGACAGACTTATACGGATTCACTTAAGTTTATGGGTTCTAATTAATCCCTGGAAACAAAACATTACTTTTGTAAATACATGATGACATTGCTTTGTCATGCTAACCTTTGGTAAAATTTGTTTTGTTAATATTCGTGTATCACCATAATTTATGGCATTTATGAACATTATCGTCATCAGAATAATAACACATCTACTTTTACTCATATCAAGATGTTTTTCATTATTCATGGACAATACTAAATCATACCGTAGCAGAAAATCAAGTTCAACCAATAAGAATTTTGAATAGGAAGACGACTTGCATATTCACCACCAATGCTTATTTATTTGACTAAAGAGGGCAGTTGAGCTCATTTATGTTAGTAATCAAAAGTAGTTTTTTTAGTGTTTCTATCTGAGAAATATCTGCAATGTGTCACTGTTGCAACAAATTTAAATGTCACATTTCGTTGTAAATAGTACGTACACGGATTTTGATACACTACTAAATCAAGGTTACATCAAGATACATAAATGTTTCCTACCGAGGGTCGGTGGTTCTCTCCGGGCACTTCGGCTTCCTCCACCAATAAAAACTGACCGCCACGAAATAGCTCAATAGTGTTGAAAGTGGCGTTAAACACCAATCAATCAATTAATCAACCAATCAATCAATATAAATGTAACTTACAAAATGCTGACGGACGTATATGAATTGTACATAGTAACATGTAAGACCAATCTTTTTACTTAAAACTGCATTGCATAAAAAACATGTTCGTCCATCTGCAAGGATTTATTCAAGGTATGCTATTCTGCTCTTTGGTGGGGTTGTTGTCTCTTTGACACATTCCCCATTTCTATTCTCAATTTTATTAGTTTTATGTATCATATATTTGTACATGCGGTACAAATCAGCCCTTTTAAGGTCGTCAAAAGTTTTTAAGCCTCCAAACCGCTATAGGGAATATTAAGAAATTAACAGAAATAAGTGGATTTGAATATAACTCTTCACTAATACTAAACAAAACTTAAAACGTAAATTTTTTCCCCAAAAAGTTACCTAATTAAAAGAGCCTTTCTTTATCTCTTGCATGTTTGTCTCTGTTAACTCGTTAAATTTAATCTAGATAAATACAAAATATATAGAAGATATATGTCTAGAAGAATCGACGGCAATATATGAATGATATTCTTTATCTTAAGGGTATAGATAAATGATACGTTTTTGATACACTTTCTATCAACTTTATTTGTAAACGACCTGACATTTTCTCTCCATTTAGAAAATCTGAAAATCAAATTTCAATTTTGTAGAGTAGGTCGAAAGTGAATACTGTTTCATTAGTTTCAATCACTGAAACATGATTGTTTGTTTAACAGATAACGACACCAAAAAGATAGCCCTACAGTAAGAGAAATTCTTAAACAGTGTGTTGCATTGTAGGTCCTGCTAAACAGTCATGACACGTGTATAATATTAAAACTCGTTTGTACTTATATGCTTGGTACTTTACATTGACAAAGAGAAAAAAAGTTTCCTATCATGATTTCCTGTATAGAGGGTTGCTGCTCACAAGGAAGAGTTCATTGAAGCTGAAGTTGAAATCATCCCTTCGAATATTTTACTGACGCCAGCACGAGTTGGTTGACCGTTATGTAAATATCTGTTTCATAGATGACGACTGATATGTTACAATCGTCGTAACCACAATCCCGTCCTCCTTCAGTCTTTAGTTTTCTATGTTGTGTCTTGTATACAGTTGTTTGTCGTTTGTCCTTTTTTTTCACCAAATAAATTACGAAGTTGAAGGGATTAAAAAACCAATCAACTCAAAAAGTTGTGCCAAATAAGGCTTAGTCATCTATGCTTCGGGTTATAAACAAAGATTATTAAACCAATAAAATATGCATCTCACAGAAAAAAAACATCGCTGTTTTTACTTTCGAGAGTCCTGGTAGGATTTGAGACTTCAAAAATGCCTTTGGTTATTTTGTCTGTACGTTCAATTCGGCAAATTAACTACTTTTACCGTCAACATATTCCCCCGAATTTTATACATATTTTAATGTATATGTAACTTTCAGAACCAATTAAACGATTATTTTTTTAGGAAACAGAAGCAAAAATCTACAGGATGAAACAACCCGTATAATAAAAACTCACCAAATATATAAGGTTATTATTTTGTATGGCTAACGCGCGTTTCGTCTACATAAGACTCATCAGTGACGCTCAAATAAACAAAATTTAAAAGGCCAAATAAAGTACGACCTAAACTATATTCGTTTTTTTTATTTTCGGTCTGAGGCCTTAAAAAACAAGGTTATAATAGTATTTGTTCAGTAAGCTATAATTAAAATATCCCTCAAATCAGGCTAATAGAAAAAATACCGTGTACCGTGTTTAAACAAGATGTCTGATTTCAACATTCATTGGTGTAGTTTGACGTTATGAAAGTATTTTTTATGGTATTGTTTTTTTTATTGTTTTTTCGACATGTCACACTTCTTAGTGAAGTTAAGTGGTCATGTTGTTTAATCTGGACTCACAAATATCATACCAAGCGGTTTTCCGATCGTTCAATTAGTTATCAGTTACACATGATTAAGGTTTGATACAGAACTATCATAGCCAACTAATGTTATAAACTTTCTAGACGTTGAAATGAACGATATCGATTTGTTATAGAATACATGTCCTGTAGCAATATAAACATTAAAAACTGCCAACAAAATAAATCACCTCAATGTTAATTAATTAGATGATTAATTCAACAACTGCACTAATTAAAAATCGATCTTTGTGAACAAGAAGGCAAACATTAGATTCCCATCAACTGTGGTATGTTGAAAAAAACATAACTATTATTTCGCAAATTTAAATAATGTTTCAAAAACACTCGTTAATCATTCTTCTAATGTAAAATAATTAGTAATGAAGTAGCAAGATAAGGAAACATACTTGTTTGTCATATTGATATTATTGACATCAGTGCATGTTCCATTTAAGATCTTATCGTATTACTGAAAAATGTTTTTATAAAATATTTTTAGTGCATTCCATTTGTGCATCATATCATTTGTTGTTTTTTCTATTTATAAATGTCTGGTGATTGCATTCAAACGTTAATTCTGATACGTTAATGAGAACTTCAATATCGGTCGTTTCATAAACCAACGTTATTTGTTTTAAGTATTTGTGTTTGCATAATATTTCTAGGTGAACAAATTCAATTAATTAGTCAAAGATTGTCAGATGTAGATTCTTAAAAATGCTAAAGATCTACTGTTAAATCTTTCATCACTCTCATTACAGTTTTTCAATGATTAATATCAAAATATTGGTTTGTATACGCTCTATACTACTATTCCCCTTGTTCAATTGAAAAAAAAAAAAACCTCATCTTCTATTTAAACAGCGTTTTGTTAAACAACACAAAGGGGAATCGTTGATATACAAAATTATTGTTTTAGTAATGAAAAGTCTTTGTAAACAACCACAATGAATCCAACACAAATACAATGAAAACGATTTTATCAAAATAATGGACTTTTTCATCGACAACATATGTGATAACTTTATTGGATTGAAAATTTAACTACCTTTCGATATTCCAATAAATAAATATGTACAGCGCGTACCCTTACTTACCAACTTGTTCTATTTTTACTCATCTGAAGCGGAATTAAGGCAAAATCTTTATAAAGACAAAAAGATCATCCATCTTGCTAAATTCCTTAATATCACTTTCAGATATATTGATGACGACTTGTCACTGAAAAAATCTCCTTTCTGTGAGTGCTTGCATTTCATTTCCCCCAGTGAATATGAATTTTAAAATACTAAAGAAACTAGAAGATTTGCTTAATATCTGGATATTTTTCATGATATTGACACAAATGGACGATTTCAAACTAAGACAAACGTGCAGATTTCTCATTGTTAACTTCCATTTTTCATTAGCAGTATACTCTCTGTCTTACCGCATGATTTACATATTCGTTACGAGCGTGCATTTTCATATAATACGGCTTCATCAAAAGGTGTGTGCTTCTGACGCAAAGACTGCCTCGGCAGGAAAACGACTGAAATCGACACTACACAAGTTTAACAGCCACCATCACGATTTGGACGACCGATACGTTGTGTCTGTGTCCCGTCTCATAAGCGACATGTTTTCTGGTTATAAAATTGAATAGATACAAAGTAAAAATAAAAGTATTATTGCTTATATCCACTATATACAAAACAAGTATAATTGTTTACATCCACTTCATTTGAACTTTGGTGTATAGTTGTCTCATTGACAATCATACCAGATCTCTTTATTTTTATATAGTAGTCTGATCTGTACATTAATCGATTGTGTCTTATCACCCGTTGTGAAATTTTGACTAAGTGGGGATTCGAATTGAGAGTGATGCATACATGGCAGTTGACGTTTACCCTATCGAACCACCTATCTCGCTGCGTTTGGGGTTCTTTAAATACCCTAAGTTTTGCTATTTATCTTGATTTTAACAAATTCATCAAGACAAAAAAATAAAATAGGTAGTACTTTTTGATCGACCATATATTTGTTTGTGAAAGTCATTGATTGGCATTCTAGCAGAAAAGCAGAATTCAGATGAGCACTTATAGTGTGTCACTTCTAACTTACCTGTTACTTTATTCAGATGACGGAGATTTGAAACAAAGCATTATTATAGACACAAAAAAAGCATCTAGCAGTGTCTATTTTGAGGCAAGGTATACATAAGTTGAAGATATTTCGGATTTTGATGAAATTTTGTATACATTTAGGATTCGTTGAACTGCATCAAAGTTTTGAACAAAAGATTTATGTATGATTTATATTTTGAGAAATACTGCCAATCAAAAATGTCTTAATTAGGTCTATAAATGTATAGAATATATGTAAAACTCGGCCTAAAATATGCATTTGTTTAACTTTCAATTGCGTTTTCTTAAAAATCTGTCCAAAAAATCCTGTACTTTACCTTAATTTGAATTTCAGCTTTATAACGAATATTTCACGTTTAAATACACTAAAGCTTTTACCTGTGCTGCATTAAGCTGTTGTACCTATGACTCATATGTTTCTAAGTATCTTTTTAAAATCTTCAGTAGAGAATTTCAACAAACGAGAAAGAAAGTACACTTTAGCAATTAATGACTTCTGCTTGTAGTTTTTTGTAAGTTTATAAGGAATAAGTACAGTTAAGGTAATCAGTAACGATTGTTAAATGCATTACAAGGATATACTTTTCCCGCTTACGTTTTTCAATCTATAACTCAGTAAATGTTAGGTAACAGTAAATAAAGACTGCCAACTATCACGTATCAATGTTTATTTTTAAAATCACATTAAGCACATGAGAGAGGTCAGCTAGATGATGTGGTTCTCTGTCAGGCATATTAAATAGTAATAAAATGTAACGAATAAGGAAGTTATAACAAGAACGCTAATGTGAGCAGGCGGAGGTGATATTCTTATATAAACATAAATTACGTAACTAGTTGAACTAGCTATAAAACCAGGTTTAATCTACTATTTTCTACATAAGGAAATGCCTGTACCAAGTCAGGAATATGACAGTTGTTTTCCATTCGTTTTATGTGTTAGGGCTTTTGATTTTGCCATTTGATAAGGGACTTTCCGTTTTGAATTTTCCTTGGAGTTCGGTATTTTTGTTATTTTACTTTTTATTAATTTACCAGGTAAAAACTAATCAAAGATACTAGCCTTATAATTTAGTACGCAAGACGCGCATTCGGTCTACAAAAGAATCATCAGTAGTGCTAAGTAAATCTATACCTGGGGTAAAAATACTTAGTGTTTTGAATCTTTTTGACATTTTATAAACATTTAATTTCTAGAAAAAGAACACATCAATGATATTTCATGTAAATATAAAAGTGATGAATCATCTGCTATTAATACAGCCAACAATCTATATGTTATTTTGTTAGGAGGCATCACATTTTAAACTTTGAATATCGATATTATTGAGGTTTGTACTTTTTAAAATGATTTTAATCGTGAGTCTTTTTTTTTTGTGTATGTCGTTCCATTTATCGAACTGGTCAACAAATTTTAAAACGTATGAATGAAAATACCAGTCCAAAGTCTCGACCAATGTCTCTGGTTGTCTGTTTCGTAAAACTTAAACAGTGTTTTGCTCTTAAATTAATTGGAACTGGGAGAGTTATTTTGTAGTACATGTTAAACTGATCTTGTCTAGACGCTTGTTTAGGGTTAGGCGTATGATTTAGACACATGTCTTTGTGTAAGACCGTATGATTCTCTCTAATCTAATTTTATTTTGAAGTTTCATTACTGTCTTGCAGACGTAAATCCCGCATCTTCTATCATTCATTCTCAACACGGAAGTGTACAGTAATATGTTGATTGTCTATATTCTCATGTTAGTAATATTTTGATTATATAAGTGGAAAATCTTTCAAATTATCTAACAAGGATTATTTGAAATTGTGAAAAAAATAACACTTTATAATACACAAAAGAACAAATTTGAAAGAAATGTCCATTTTAAATATAGAACTGTAGTATTACATAATATTCCTGTAAAGTGTATTTACCATTCTCACTTAAATATAAAACAAAGGGAAAATACAGATAATTTCTTTTACGTAGATGTTTATTGAAAATAGAGTTGCTGTTACGGTTATGTATATAAAACTTATATATATACGTTATAAGTCTCATTGTCTATGCATCTCATTTTATTCATATTAATTTACTCTATACAAACAACAGCAATTTCAATGTTCTACAAAGGAATTGTCCATTAGATTGACAAAAATTCTGTCCGCAGTGAAAGAGGGTCTTCAGAAATACTGCGAAACTGTTTATTCGTGTAGTGGTAATATCCATCTGTGGATTCTAAAAAAACTCTAAAGAACTTCTGGATAATTTTGAATCTCGATCTTTATCTGAAATTAATTTTATCAAAACTTTTGATTTTACAACTCTGTATTCCACCATTCCCCATGTGAAGTTGAAAAATCGTCTAAAAGAAATAATCCAAAATGTTTTTCAATATAAAAATGGTAGTATACGCTATAAATTTATTACTTTGTGATACAATACGGCATATTTTGTTAATAGTGAACAAAAAGGTAAAACATGCTACACAGATTGAACAAGTGATCAGTATGCTGGAGTTTCTTATTGACATCATATTTGTTGAATTTGAAGATAGACTTTTTCAACAAATTGTCGGCATTCCTATGGGAACGAACTGTGCGCCTTTCCTTGCCGACCTCTCCTTATTTTCATATGAGTCGGAGTTCCTTCAGACACTTGTCAAAAACAAGAAGATCAAAGTAGCCAGATCATTTAATTTCACATTCAGATATACTGATGATGTTCTTTCCATTAACAATCCGAACTTTTCTGATTGGGTTCCATTAATATATTCTCCAGAACTAGAAATTAAAGAAACAACAGACACGACTTCCTCCGCTCATTTTAAGACTTATACCTCGAAATTGACATAAGTGGTCATCTCAGTAACAGAATCTATGACAAACGAGAAGATTTTAATTTTGAAACTATCAATTTCCCCCACATTAGTAGCAATATACCAACTTCACCTGCATATGGGATATACATTTCCCAACTCATTCGGTATTCAAGAGCTTGCAGCTGCTACTCAGACTTTATAAAACGTCACCAGTGTCTGAGCAGAACGTCTATGAAGTAGGGTTATGTCAAAGAACGTCTCGTCCTTTTTGTAACCAAGAACTTGTTGATAAATATTCCGTATAAACTTCACAAATAATACACGATTGTCTTGAGGTATAGATTCTAGGTACTGACGTTGTTTATCATCTTAATTACGTGTTATAGTGTTCATTTATTTGTCTTTGTAAATTATTTACTTTACTGTGTAGTCCATTTTTTGGTAATATCTTCTTGGCGTGACTCGATACTTATACATCCCGCCATTGTGTTATTGTGCTATCGTCATTTTTTGTATTCTTGTCTTTCATGTTTGCTTATGTGCTTTGCCTATGTTCCATTTTGTTTTTATTTGTTGACATATTTGTTTGTTTTTATAATTATTAAGATTATAACAAAATGTTGACTACTGTACCCCTATTTTTGACATTTTTACATATTATGTCTGTTTGTTTTGTTCACACATTATTGTCAATATAATGGAATTTTATGGGACTGTCATATAAGTGAGCGGTTAAGCTAGCTGTAAAACCATGTTTAATCCACCATGTTCTACATAAGGAAATGCTTGTACCAAGTCAGGAATATGACAGTTGTTTTTTCCATTCGTTTGATGTGTTTGAGTTTTTAATTTTGCCATTTGATAAGAGACTTTCCGTTTTGAATTTTTCTGGAGTTCGATATTTTTGTTATTTTACTTTTTTTCATGCCATTATACTTAACAGTAAGTTTAATTAAGAAATCATAACATGAAAGAAAACTTTAAAAATAATGGACATTAAAATTGAAAACAATCCCTAACCGAATATGAATAGAATCAAATTGAGGATATTGTCAGCTCAGTAGTCAGTGCATGGCTACTGACATGATTTGTAACAAAAGTTGCGTTGATATTTTTAAGAAAAAAAATCAGAAACTAAGGTTCCAAATTCCTTAGTTAGAAAATTGATCTTAGATCTTTTTTTTTGGTTCCTTTTTGGTCAAATAGCCTCTAACGTTTTTATACATGTCCGGCTTTCAAATATTTAGGTATAAGCGTTTTTGAATTGTTAACCAAGCAAGGCGCTCCGGACGCAAGAATTTATAAAGTTTCATTTGTAGCAAGAACCGATCTGAATGTATATGATTAGCTTGTTGCTAGAAGGAAATTAGTATAGTAACATCTTGTAGCAAGAACCAAATATAAATAGGATTACCTTGTAGCAAGAACAAAAGACATTTTGTAAGAATCCAAGGTGAAACTTCCTCGAGCTCGGAATAAGTTGCCCTTTAGTGGATTAGTAAAGGCAACTGTAGTATACCGCTGTTCAATAGTCATAAATCGATTAAGCGAAAACAAATCCGGGTCACAAACCAAAACCGAGGGAAACACATCAACTATCAGAGGAAAACAACGGAACAACAGAAACACTAAACTACAAAAAAACAAACGCCAAAATACATAGAAACGGACTATTTGATAACAATGCCATATTCCTGACTTGGTACAATACATTTTAAGAAAAAAATTGTGGGTTGAACCTAATCTAATGGCTAGCCAAACCTCCCACTTGTGTGACAATGTTAAAAATATCGATAAATGACAACATTACGTGACAGGAATACAGAACAAATAAACACAAGAACACCCAGGACAGAGAAATACATAAATAAATAATATAATAGTACATTACAACATAAAAACCACAGAATATAAAACAGACACCTTAGACTATTCACTTTGTAGATTTTTTTTATAATTTTACTCCTCAAGTATTCAATTTACACATCTTTGGCTTTTAAATTTGTGGTTTCGAGCGTTCTTATTGGTAAATCTAGAAAAACACTTCGGACGCACAAAATTATAGAGTATGATTTTGAAGGGAATACATCTTATCACTAACCAAATTTAAAGGGGTATTAGCTACGATTTAGAAAAAAAAATTGAAATACGATTCTTTTTGTTGCAAGTATTAATTAAAAGCGGAATCAGCAATTCATTCTAATCAGTCAGTTTCGCCCAAATTTGTCAAAATAAGCTCATCAACGCTGATGTATTATTGACTTGTAAGTCAATAATTTAACCTCTTTGAATCCGTATTCATGTAACCTTCGATTTAACCCCCTTGCTGAAATGGATTACGCATTTACTAGGAGTGTTCAGCTATTAAAAGAAAAAAAATAACAACATTGAAAATGAAACAAGGGTGAACCATTTCGTTCACTGTTTCGATCCACAAAAAATAATTCTTATACAGGTAAAAACGATGCGTTACATATTTGTTAACCTGAAACATGAAATCAAACAGACCTAGAGAAATCCAATTGTACGTGCTCGCTATTTATTTATATTTATATTTATGTTTATATCGGGTTATATAACCGTCGGCAGTCTTTGGAGGTCATCTCGATGGTTAATTAAATGGCGTCTTGACTAAAATACACACGAAATGCTGATATGTATTATGGATTTCTTGCATTGTTAATTGTTTATTTTAGACTTTTTGTAAGTTGGATATACGTTTAAGTATGTTATAATCGGTGAACATGAAATTGACAGCTAATGTCCTTTTAAATAGGAACACTTAGTAGCAAGATCTAAATATGAAGTAAATCACCTGGTAACAAAATCAGATGAAAAAGAACGCCAAAAAATAAATAGTTATAGCTTGTAACAGGAACAGAATATGAATAGGAACACCTTGTAGCAAAACAAAATATGAATATGAACACATTGTAGCAAGAACCAAATAGAAATAGGAACACCTTGTAGCAGCAAGAACTATATATGGATATGAACACATTGTAGCAGCAAGAACTATATATAAATAGGAACACCATGTAACAAGAACTAATCATGAATAGGAACACCTTGTAACAGCAAGAACTATATATGGATATGAACCCCTTGTAGCAGCAAGAACTATATATAAATAGGAACACCATGTAACAAGAACTAATTATGAACAGGAACACCTTGTAGCAGCATGAACTATATATGGATATGAACACCTTGTAGCAGCAAGAACTATATATAAATAGGAGCGCCATGTAACAAGAACTAATTATGAATAGGAACACCTTGTAGCAGCAAGAACTATATATGAATAGGAACACATTGTAGCAAAAACTAACTTTTAATAGGAACACCTTGTAGCAAGAACTAACTTTGAATATGAACACATTGAAGCAAGAACTAAATATGAATAAGAACGCATTGTAGTAAGAACACACTTTGAATAGTAACATCATGTAGCAAGATCACACTTAGAATAGGAACACCTTGTAGCGAGAACAATAGAGGTATATAACATGAATAAAAAACACAAGAGAACAGAACAACCGTTTATGGTATTTTTGACGGAAGAACCTTTAAAATGTTTGTCTGGATATAAATGTAGATAAGATGAAAAAAGTCATCTGAGATATCAGGTTTGTAATGAGAAATTGACTATGCACTAAAAGACACCACGTTCTCTGTATACAATAATTATATAAAACAGATTTTTTGAAATTAAGACGATGATTATCTATAGTAAAGAAACTCATATCAATATCCAGACAAGTGTTTGTGTCAATATGTCGACTATGTTGACGAATCTTCCGGGCTTTATGCAAACTAACACATTTAATTGGTATAGTAAATATTGATTGTCGAAATGCGCATCTGGTGCAGTAAAATTGGTACCAGTAATTGTATTGTATTTTTCAATACTAAAACATGTAATAAAAAAATATAATATGTTGTATGACCATCTCGATACGGTGCAGAATATCCGAAACCTGTATATATATTATTAGTTAGATGGTGTGTAACTGACCCCATATATATCGTATTAGGTCACTAGCACACCGTGTAACGAATTTATCTTACCGACTACCTTCACATGTGGTATTTTGACTAGCTGCCTATCGAAGTGATCAAGTCTTCAATACTTAGTATTAAGCTCCTACTTCCATTTGTCTGTACAGAAAACAAATGCCAACAATAGCAACTTTTAAGCTTGAGATTTGTTTTATGAATTAATTTCAATCGTTCATTACATGTATCATAATTACTTCGTCTGTTGAATCCTTTCAGATTTCTTTTTTTGTTTTGAAAGGGAAGTAACCCCGTTATGCCAACAATAACAACTTGTTAGCTTTAATTATGTTTTATGAACTTATTTCAACTTTTCATCATCAATTTCTTCGTCTGTTGAATCCTTTCAGATTTTTCCATAACACCGTGTTGTTTTTATGAAGGGTTGTGGCATCATTTTTGTTTTTGAAAGGAAAGTAACTCCTTACTTATCCCATATGGTAACTAACCATGTATGGTTGCTAACCCTATATTTTTTTAGGACACCCTATATCAAATATACATAGTCACCACGTGTAGTCCTTTAACCAATCATATCCCCATAAATCTATAGAAGGTAAGATAAAGAAGAATATGTGATGTGATTGCCAATGAGACAATTATTAATCACAGACAAATGACGTAGGGGTAAACAACTATAGGTCACAGTACCGTTTCCAACAAAGAGCAAAACAAATACCGAAGGGTGCTATGAAAGGCATGATAAAATGTACTAGTGACACATTCAAACGAGGAAACCAGTGGCCTGATTTATGTACAAAAAACAATCAACAAACTCAAATATTAGTTGATAAACTTATCATGGATACCAGGCTTAAAATGTTGAACACCCGACGTGCGTTTCGTCTGCAAATGACTCATCAGTTAAGCTCGTTTAAACAAGTTTTAAAGGTCAAATAAATTACAAGTAAGATAGACACCCACCTAACAGGCACATACAGAATAAGACTGATTAACCATGTTAAATAGCGCTAAACCCTCCTCTTACCTAGGACAGAGGTGTTACAGAACAACATAAGAACACTATACAAAAACATGCTGAAAAGGGACATGCCGTCAATAATATAAAGCATCCTTAGCTTCGGATTATTTAAAATAATACTTAAATTAACCTTCTTTTGTCTCTGATTTGGAGTTGTACAATCGGAAATTATTGCATATTTGGGAAAAACGGGACAATGCACTTTTACTTTTACTTTTCACAGTTTAATTTGTCTAAGTTTTAGATCGTTTCCTTAATTAAGATTCTCTGAAACTCCTTTCACTTTTTCTACCTGTTTGAATTGCATTACTATTTGTTTGCAAACATCAAGGTTTAGTGATTAGCAATTAGTGTTGGATATTTTTCATCCTAGAATATAGGTGTATTTGTGGTTACCATGTGTTGTTGTTTTGCAGTTTCAATTACATTTAACCCTATATCTCCATTTCTCATGAGAAAAACTAAAACATACGTAGTCTTTCTGATTACTTTTCAATCACTTACGAAAAGACAGTGTTGTTTAATTACGCTAATACTCATAAAGTCTATTTCCTACTTTATTTATTTGAATCAGACTCAACAACGCATGCGACTACTAAAAACGAAAAGATTTCATATCCCTCCGTACAGATAATATCATATCACGGAATATTAATAGTTTGATGACTTTATTTATTCCTGTTACAAGGTTTGTGCCGACAAAGATGCGATAAACAAAAGTTCAGAATAGCATTAGGTGAACATGATTTTTTTTATTAATTGTTATTGTCTTTGAACTAGCTTTCAGTAACTGTGAGTAATCTTAGATCGGTACGTTAGGTAATTTACATTTATGTTTGTTATTTTTGTGCTTCGCGTCAATCTGATACTTTTGTTTATCGCATCTTTGTCGGCACAAACCTTGTAACAGGAATAAATAAAGTCATCAAACTATTAATATTCCGTGATATGATATTATCTGTACGGAGGGAAGTCTTACCATCTCCAACTATTTTTTTACAGTGTGTTCTTATGTGGAGCTATTACACCACTGGCCCAGGTAAAAAAGAAAGGGGGGTGTACTCTCACAATGTACAATGTATAATCCCACCACATTGATTGCATGTATCTGTTCCAAGTCATGAGCATATCATTCAGTGGCTGTCGATGGTTCCTGTCTGACATAATTTCTTTTTGTTTATTGTTTTGTGATTCATCAGGCCGTTGGTTTTCTTGATGAATCGTTTCATAATTTATCATATCGGGCCTTTTATAGCTGACTATATACGGTAAGCTTTTTCATTGTTGAGGGCCGGAAGGTTTCCTATACATCGTAGTTGCTTACATCCACGTCATTTGGACTATAGTGAATAGTTGTCTGAATGGCAATCATACCCCATATCTTCATTTTTTATATTGATCATATGTTACCAAGATGACCGTATATTTGTTCTGCTTCTAATAGTCATCCTCCTTTCCTCAATACTTCAGAATATAAGGTATTCATATTGTTAACAAATAAATCCATGGATAAAAAATGTGTCTCTTCTCGTAAACTCACTCACAGTTATTATCCTTTAAAGTGTGTTCTTACTTAAAAAAAAAATAGTATGCTTTTGAAAAAAGGAAGAAAAAAAGAGACTGAAAAAATGACGAAAACACAGAAACAAACAATTCAATAAAAAAGGAATTGACATACTGGTAGTAACTTGCTAAATTGTTTACGAGTATCATATATAAGCAATTTGATATATCCTTGTCAAACTAAACTAAACTTCAAGAATAGGATACCAGAACCTCCGGAAATTAATGCTAGTAATTGAAATACATCTTACTTTCAACAATTACCGAATGTATTATGCAAAATAATTTGACGTCATCTCAGACATATTTATTCGATGGACAACAAAGAAATGAATAATAATAGAAATCAAAGCTTTTTTAATAAAAGAGTTCAGTATTAGAATGACTGTATCTCAGACATTATTTACATGCTATTGTTATGTCATAAAATGGACGCATTAAGAATAGATAGTGGTTTAAGTTATTGTGTGTGTGTGTGTATCAATTCTAGAAATTAATATCTTATGGATAATTGTCTGGCGAGATCACATCAGTAAAATCATTGCATAATTGCATATTTGAGTTTGATTTATCTATAGAAGCCATTAAAGAGAATATATCAATTTCATTCCATGACTACGTTTTTATCTTTGAATGTTACTGGTGTACAGTATTTACCAGTCTTTTGTCCATTTAGGTACTATTATGCAATAAAATAAAATTAATCATATAAATTGGTATATAAAAGTACAAATAATATCTGGAAAATAAACGAAATGTCTTTGTCTGGGATTCCTAGTTCCTTTCATTTCACGCGGTTCCATCACATAAAACCATCTTATCAGATTGTAATGACTTCAATCCCTTTATGAAAGAACTCAAATAAATAAAGTTGTTGTTACTATGATACTTTCTATTATAAAGAATGGTCAAATGATCACAAATCTAATTGTAGAGACTTAAATAAGGTAAAAGAGGATTTGTTTAAATTTTCCTAGAATACTCAATGGTTTTTATCATTTATAATCACAATCGAATACATCCGTACTTAATTTCCCTTTTAAATCTTGCACTTTAAAAGAAATATAATCTTCTATAAAACTATTACTGCTGAGGTTGATATTGAAAACCTTAATACTATTTCTTGAGACAATTCGATGTTTTGATATGATCCTTGTGGTCATATTATTTCAAGATACCTAAACATTGTCCTGAACCGAAAAGTTATGAATTTTCTTAAGAAGGGACTGTACCAAGTCCCACCGTCTAAAATCAAACTAGAAGCAACTCCAAAACTTAAAATTGTGGCGCATAATAGAGAAAGCTGATAAAAAATCAATTGATTTTTTTTGTAATGCATTAACCTTTTTTTTTATTAATTTGTTTGCTTGAAAAATAGTTTTTTGCGAAACAAGAAGAACTATCAATTGGTTTCCGATAGGGATTAATCTTTACATTATAATTTCTGATGGTAATGCTCATACCAACAAACGGGCAAAAATGTCTTTTTCATACTTTTATTGAAGTAAAACAATATTTTATCTCCCCCAAAAGACATGCTTGTATTTGTGATTTAATGGAACAGTAAATTCTGAGTGATATTTTTGTAAAAATGTTATGTTTTTAGAAACCTAGTGAGATTTGATTGCGTCTAAAACGTTTATTTTCATGATATTGTTTTATAACATTTCGTGCTGCAAAGCATAAGGTAAGTAAGATACAACGCCTTCATTCGTTGCACAGCCACGGCTTAGTGTTTTAATCTGATGAACAATTACTGTACGTCTTTGCATCATTTTTATTTTAATGTTTTTTTCCTACACTAATTTAATTCCTACACCTCAATAATGTTAAATCTATCAAATACATAAACATTGTATCAAACATCGATATCAACGACGACGTAAAATAGCATAACATAAATCTTATCGAAGGCGACAAAATCTTCAAATTCTGTGAGCAATAATAGTTTATGTAAATTATCAACTGAGTTTTAAATATGAAATTCCTCTTGTATAACCTAAACATATTTGTGTCCTAAGTACTTAGTGAAGAAAAAATGTGAATATACTTTTTGCATCTTCTCAATCTTAAGCGAACTTTACTAGTCTAAATTTAATCTAGCCTTTATTTTAATTGTGCAAAAGTAAAAAAAAAGAGGTACAATACCTCTGAATGTGAGACCTTTTACGTAAAAAAGAGCAATCAAAATTCATCATTCGACAAAAAACCGACAAAACCATTGCGAAAAAAAAAAATAAAATCGACGAAAAGACAGTCCATAGAACACTACAAAGAAAACTAAAGACAGCTAGCAAAAGAACCCCACTCCCCCATTAACGTTGGAATTTTACGGATAATTTAGGCAAGCATACCGGAAACAGTCCAAACAAATAGGTTCTCGGTTCATCAGGTAAAATAAAAAAATATTTTTCTAAAACTTGAGGTTGATTGAATCAATTTTCTGTTTAAGAAATGCTTTTATCTGTAGTTAGATGGCATTGCGTACTAAATATTTTCAGAAAAAAACATGACAATATCCTCTTATTCTAGTGTCTAACGAAATTGCATAATGTATTGGAAAAATCTTTAAATGATACATACGAATGGATGGCAATCGAAGTGGTACATTATGAATCAATTGACCGCAGAAGTGTTCTTAATAAACTTATATCGATTAGAATGTAACGATATTGTACTTGATAATTCATAAATAATGTAATGCAAAACAACACAGTTAAATGGCAATTTTCCTAATAGAGTTTTCATATTAGATCATTTATAAGGGTGTGATAACATGATAGAGAGAACAGTTAAGTATCTCAAACAATCAGCATGTCAATTGTTATGCAATGCAATGTTTACCGAATGTGCATTTTAGGTTCAATATATTATTTGGTTTAAAATTGGACATGCGGGTACATCTGATATCAAGCAATTAATTGTCATGAGTAATGACAATGTATCACTTAATAAAATATAAACTACTTCATGTTGAAAAATGTTAGTGTTACTAACTTGTAAGAGGCTAACAAATGTGGTCAATATGACAAAAATATCATGGTCATAAAGCGTTAAACTACAAAGGCAGGCATACCAACACCTGATATTCTGGAAAGTTAAGAAGTTCGCAACATTAAGTCCTAATGTTGATGCTTAGGATCCAATTAGTTATATGACATGAATGAGGACAGAATTCAAGTCTTATAGCATTGATCATAGTTGAACATTCATTTGTATCAAAAAAGGAACAAATTTTCGTATTTTTAACAGATTTTTTCTTATCTGAAAAAAAAAAAAAAAAAAAAAAACAACAATTATAAATCAATTAAACGAATAACCTGTTCAAACTTCTGCTTTGATTCTAATACCAATGTCGCTTATTTTTCTGACAAACTTCCGCAATTTCAATGGTAAACTCTTAACCCACGGTTATCAATTTTTTGCTTGATGTAAAAAAAAACCCAAGATTTTAATGTATTTTATACACTATTAATTAGGTCAATATCCATGCCGGTCGCACGACATTTATAAAGTGTCTTTTTTTACGTTTATTTCATAGAACTCTAAATTTATTTGATCTCCATGTGTTCTAAAATCAATTAGATTATGTTAATGTTAATAACAAATATTCTACACTCCTACTTGTTAATTGTAATGTTTTTATAGACAGAACTGGAAATGAATTTTTTTTAACTGTTTATAAATACGAACAAGGTCAGTAGGTTTATTGCAATTCTGCTGTATCACATTGATAAGACACGTTATTGCCCTGAATCAGACAAGAAAACTGAACAATCTAAATTTTTCATATTGATATTATGCAATGAAGATCACAGAAGAGTTATTTGAGGAAATTCTACAGAAAAAAGAATTAACATTAATTTGATATGATAATATGAACTCTGTGTTCCATAGTCATTTTAAACTTTGGTAAACATATGTGCATTTTCCATTTGCTGTATGTGTTCTATCACGTCAATCATTGTTTAAGCGGGAGGTTTGGCATGCCACAAAACCAGGTTCAACCCACCATTTTTTTCTTAAAATGTCCTGTACCAAGTCAGGAAAATGGCCATTGTTATATTATAGTTCGTTTCTGTGTGTGTTACATTTTAATGTTGTGTTTTTGTTGTGTCGTTGTTCTCCTCTTATATTTGATGCGTTTCCCTCAGTTTTAGTTTGTAACCCGGATTTGTTTTTATCTCTATCGATTTATGAGTTTCGAACAACGGTATACTACTGTTGCCTTTATTTAAGGATGTTCGCTCCTCTGTTTGAAAATTACAAGCTTTTTTAAAGACTGTTATAAACTTATAGTATATAAATAACAGAACTTAAACAGTATAAAAAAATGGCAGGTCTTTTTCCTTGTTATTGGGATATACACTCATTTGAACATTTGGTGGGAAATGATGTTATATATATTTTTCATATATTTAACACTGGTATCTTTTTTCTTTTAAAAAACTATGGAAAAAAAATAACAAAGATTTTATCAGATTTTCAAAAATGGTTTTTTTAACGATATACGATAAAGTTATTGAAAGAAAATTATGGGCTAGTAGGCAAATTTTTTATTGGCACTATATGGATAAAATTAGAGGACTCCGAATATCTGACAAAAGGTCAAAACCAAGAGTGGCTAACATCCTTGAATCAAAAGCAAAAAAAAGTGGCAAATTCTAAGCATAAAGGTTATTTGTAGTTCATGTCGAGGTCCAGATATAAAACAGGAAAAAATAAGTATACCAAATAACAGAATCTCATGAATTTCGACGGGTAGAGATCTGTTGAGTAAACAGAGCAAGTATCTTCTGTCCAACAAAAACTAAAAATTAATGTTTTTAGCAATAGGTGGTCATTTATGATCTATGATCTAACATTTCAATGTAAAAAAAATAATTAGTACATGAAAAGATAAGGCGATATTCTTTATGAAGGTTTGTACAGAAATGCATAAGTTTTAATCTTTACTATCTTTTGAGTACAGATTATTACTGAAATGATGCCGTTGAAATATAACCCCAGCATAATTTTAAGCTTTTTACAGGAGTATTTTATTAATGTCAATTCAGAAAGAATTTGATTCATGGCCAATGTCTTTTAAATAATTCATATAGGTAATATCAACTTTGAGTTAAAGGTACATCACAAATAACATACCAACATGAATTTTCTTCCTTTGCTGTATACACATTATAGGATTAAACACATTTCTTCCAGAGGTTATTGATGTGTAATCTGTGGCGATTAACTCACAAACTGAATAAAAGTTGGAAGGACTTTTATGTAAAGTTTGTGAGTCAGCGACCCAGTTTACACATCAATAACCTCTAGAAAAAATGTGTTTAATCCTTATAAGTCTTAACCCAAACTTTTGCAATTTTTTATTAACCATTTTTTGTACATTGACTACTATTTACCATCAAATGCACAATTGACATTTCGGAACTAAGGAGTAAGCCTCCATATTGACTTTCTGAAATTCATAAATGTTCGATTAATGCAATAGAATCTAAAATGAAATAACATCTACCTCAAAAACTTCATTTTAATGAGATATTATTTAAATTTGAAGCGTACAAGAAACAAAATAATCGTCATCTTGAGATTTTTCATTCGCATGACGTCAAGTTCTCCCATGCCGTTAATGCGCCAAGCTCATTCGTGAAATTTTGCGGAATTTTATATTATTGTAAATTTATACATTTTCCGAGCTTTAATGCATTATTTCTTTTTATTATTCATTAGAATAGAAATAACAGTTATCATTAGTTTTTTTAATATCAATTTGCTTGTACACCTTGATCCCATGCATCTGTATCGCGCATGAATAGATCACAATGAAGGTTACGAAAATAGTTTCGGCAACATGGTCTATCGAAGTGTAAATCAAGGGAACAAATGCCAACGGACCTATCCAATTCAAATACTTGTAGATATGCAAATCATATAAGAATTATCACTTTATGAATACTAAAAAATCTTTTTTTCTGTTTTATAAACTTGCCTGAATACATTTTGTTAAGATGACGTATAAAGCGGAACTAAATTGGTCTCAACGGAGTGAATTTTTGCTTCAAAAACCAAATTATTATCGTACTGAATAGTCTAAAACAGGAAACTGACAACCATGCATTCCCTGTGAAGCCAACTAGAGTTTTGACGATTCTGAAAATAATATCGTTCCCCAAGGAACAGAATACTTTGCTAATATTTGTGATTTATAAAATCTTTAAACAAATAAGCCAAATGTGATAAACATTTTGATGGCGGAAACAATTTAAGGAGTTTTTGGCGTCGATTGTTTTACATTAGAATTTCTTCTTGATAAAAAAGCTAAATTAATATTTTTTTATATGATAATAACCAAATTGATTTTAGAAATCAATAAGAGAAACAACGAAATTTTTTCAAAATTATTAACTTTAACAAAATCAGGACTGATCCAATCATTATTAAACTTTTAAATAAGAATTGCATGTGCTATCATAATTGCAGATACGAGCATACAGCACTTAAAAATAAACCTATGCGTAATACAAGTATCATTAAATATGGATATCTAGTATAAGCAAACAAGAACTCTTCACTGGAACGCTGGGCTTGTGAAGTATATTGTTAACAGCAAAAGTGCAATATGTTGTTGAATGACAAAAAAAAAAAAAAAAGAGAATACTGTTTGCCGTCCTTGAGGGGTAAGTACATTCATATTCAGTGGAACATCAAGTTGTCAAGTTGTCAAGCGTTAAAATACTGATATTGATAAGAAAGTCATGGAATGAACACATATTTAGAACGGACACAAATCATTTTAAAGCTGTGATATGAATACATAAAAGTAAGCAGTAGGTCTGTTGATAGTCAGTAAAACACCCATTTAAACACGACAGTAATTACAATATTGATTTATTAAAGATAAATTATTATCATGTCATTCAATAAACACCTTGCATTTTAATATTGCACCTTATGATAGTAAAATGTGTATTCAACTCCCTTATTTTATAATTTTTATATAACTTTCAAAAACTTGATATGTAGTTTCTTCTGTCCTAGATAACAAACCAGCTGTTTAGTTAGTAGTTGTATTTATACTTGTCCATTGGCATTTAATGGAAAGTAGTATTTATTGACGATGAACAGAAAACGAAGAGTAAGAAGAACACAAAATTAATATTTTCGACAAAACAACATCCCATCAAACCGATACTGACATCGTTGATTGAAGAAGTGGAAGCATATTTTCATACTACCAGTCAGACGCACGATATTCCTACATTTGTTTTCTTCTACATAATCAATTGCTTAATAAATAAAATGCAACATCACCTTACCGATGTTCAAATCTCGCAAACTCGTTTTGAATATATAAACCAAGTGAAAAGTACTAAGGGAATCAAATGATTGTGTGGATTGGCAAGAGTTTTCTGCAATGCATTTGTAAATTCGTTATTGCATTGGCCTCGTTTAGGCTAAAAATGGGTAAAAAATACATCAATCATTTAGGGATATGTGTTTACGTTAAATTGTGACAGACTCACTTTCAAATATTACACCACTGGCTTTTATTAAAAGTGTAATATACAATTTCTTTTCTATAATTTCCTCATTTATCAACGAGAAATATTTTAATAGTGTGTTTTAAATCATGCCGAGCTGATGATACGATCGAAATTATAAAACTCAAATTAAAGATTTTCGTTTTTGATATCACCCGTAAGTAAATTCTGCTTCGTACGAGCAACGAAACAAATCTACAAGATGAGGATAGCCAATGGATTTCAGCATAGACATTGTCAAATAAAACTACAGAATTTCAACAATATTTCTACATATTAAGTTTCTAGCAGAGAGTTTTTCTGTTTTTCTGTTTTCCAAAAGTTATGTATACATACCTTCACTCTCCATAACTTTTTCAAACCACAAACGAGTATCACACATTTAAAAAACAAAAAAGACAAATTAAAAGAGTTGGTATTACTTTGTTTCATTAAAAAGAATGGCGAACGTAGATACAAGTATCTTGTCTTGGGGAGGGATAAATCCTACTCTGATTCAAACAAAAAATTCACTGAAACTGACATTATCAAGATGCTTGATTTCTTGATTGACAACATATTTGTTACGTTTGGAGGACGCGTTTTTCAACAGACTGTCGGAATTCCAATGGGAACCAATTGTGCCCTCTTCTTGCCGACTTGTTTCTTTATTATTATGAGGCTGAATTCATACAGGAACTTCTTAGGAAGAAAGATAAGAAGTTAGCAATATCCTTTAACTCTACACTCCGCTATATAGATGATGTTCTCTCACTAAATAATACAAAATTTGGTGACTATCTTGAACGAATTTATCCCATCGAACTAGAGATAGAGGATACTACAGATACAGTTTAGTCTGCTTCATATCTTGACTTACATCTAGAATTGACAATGAGGGTCGGTTGAAAACAAAACTTTACGACAAAAGAGATGATTTCAGCTTCCCAATTGTGAACTTTCCATTTCTATGTAGCAACATTCCAGCAGCGCCTGCATACGGAGTATATATCTCCCAATTGATACGATATTCCCGGGCTTGTGTTTCCTATCATGATTTCCTTGATAGAGGATTGCTGCTCACAAGGAAGCTATTAAACAAAGAGTTCCAAATGGGGAAGTTGAAATCATCCCTTCGTAAATTTTACGGACGCCATCACGAGTTGGTTGACCGTTTCAAAGATGATATCGGATATGTTTCTTATGTCGTAACTACAATACCCTCCCTTTTCACGAATATGACTTACCGAATTAGACTATTTACCGGATTTGTAATAACATAAGCAACACGACGGGTGCCACATGTGGAGCAGGATCTGCTTACCTTTCCGGAGCACCTGAGAGCACCCCCAGTTTTTGGTGGGGTTCGTGTTGCTTAGTCTTTGGTTTTCTATGTTGTGTCATCTGTACTATTATTTGTCTGTTTGTCTTTTTATTTTTGGCCATGGCGTTGTCAGTTTGTTTTCGATCTATGAGTTTGACTGTCCCTCTGTTGTCTTTCGTCCCTCTTTTTGATACGATCTATATTGCATCGTGTAATATTGTGAAAAAAGTGTAAGGAATTCAAAAGTTTTAATATTAGTTTAAAAATCAAAAGTCTTCATTTAAACAATACAATATTTTTTTAAGACTCATCCACTGGTTGCCAACACAAGTGGTGTAGACTTTGTATAGTACCGAACAAGTTCATTATATGATTCCCACTATTAGTGGCGCGTAGACCTTGTATCTTTATCAAAACAGTTCGTCATTTGATTGCCACCAATAGTGGCGTAGACTTTTTAATCGTTACAAAAGAAGTTTAGTATTTGATTGCCACCATTAGTAGAGTAGACTTTAAATCAATACCGAAGCAGTTTGCATCTGACTGCCACTAAAAGTGGCGTAGACCTTTATCGTCACCAAGGAATTAATCATTTTACTGCTATCGAGATAGATGTGGATAATTTTGAAAAGAGGACTGTTAACACTTTGCAGACCAAATTTTACGTGTTTTTTCAAGAATGGAGGCAAACGACTATATTAAAAGAAAGTATCTCAATCGTAAGAAACTACTAACAAATGTGAAAGCCCGGAAGACAAAGGTCTTTCATGTTATATAAGTCGAATGTAGGGTAAATGTAAAATATCTGAAGCACACACTGTTTTCGAACTTACATGGAATTCTATGCGACTGTCATACAAGTGAGAGCTTTAGCTAGCTTAAAAAACAGATTTAATCCACCATTTACTACATAAGGAAATGCATGTACCAAATCAGGAATATGACAGTTGTTTTCCATTCGCTTGATGTGTTTGAGCTTTTGATTTTGCCATTTGATAAATGACTTTCCGTTTTAATTTTCCTTGTAGTTCGGTATTTATGATATTTTACTTTTTACAATGAAGATTTCTGTTGTTACCATTTCTTAAAGACCTTACAGTATATTTAAACTGTTTTATTTTTACCGGTGCAGATGAAGCATATTAAACAAGACACGATAATAAGAATTGCCAACAATACCATATTATAATAAACCACACTACAACCTATCCAAAGAATAAAACATATAGTACGTCATGCCGACAACTGTCAGTTATAATTTTCTGTAGTAATACCAGGTGATTCCGTTTACACCAAATGCCTCACAAAAGATACTTAACTGTCAAAGACTTACATATTTATCGGAATGATAAACCCTCTTCTAAGACATAACGTACAAAGTGAACTCTCTGTGGAGTAGATGGTATCAAACCAGATAATGTATTATTTCTTATGATGTAAATTACAACGAGTGATATCAGAAAACGCCCGTTCGTCTGTATTAACTACAGTTTTGTTAAATATAATATTGGAGCAAAAATGAACAACTTATACTCATACAATACATTACCATGCCAACCACAAAAGGACATATTTTATGAAATAAGGAGATGTAAGGTATACGTTTATAAGACAAGACCCCACGACACAAAAACACATCTAGACATATAAAGACTATTTACAAATGAGGCTGACTGTAACCAAACCACAAAATTTCCGAATGGACATTTATTGTTTAACCTACATTCTTCCGCTATAAACAGACGTCTATACATCACGCAAAGTTTTGAATTGCCGCGAATATAAAAAATCAAAGTAGTGAATAAAATATCAAGATATGCCACCATTACCAAATTATCGAAATGACATAAACATTAAGATATGACACAAAACAACCACTTGCAAGTTCCAAATATGTGACAGGTATATAGACATTTGTCGATGTTGAACGAGACTTTTTCAATTTTGTTAATATTAGATGACAGCCTTGATTGTACAACTTAACGACATATGGAATTGTTGTTAATGTCACTACAAAGCACTTAGTATCATAAGGGACATTATTATGCATAAGAAAGTAGAAAGTATGATAGTTCCATACCCCTGAATTTAAAGTATAGAATAACATTAGTTCCGAATCCAAGGGGCTAAAAAAGCCAGTTCATATTATCTTTTGTATTTAGTAAATAGTTAAAATAACTATTAACAGGGCGTTTGTCATAACATGAGTCAAGTAATTTCTTTAATCAATTGTCCTTCATTATACAATGAAAATAACACTTTATTGATTTGATTTGCCTGAAGCTTTTTTCTGAATTTACTTTCATCATGAGTGCTCTTACCCCAAAAAAATTGAACGCCAAGGAAATATACCAAATCGATAAAATTTAGATATAATAAATCTTAAATGTGACATGGCTTGCTATAAATTTCAGTGGATTTGTATATGTGATGTACAATACAACAACAGGAACCAATGGGACAGAAACTCAGTTTCAGAACACTTAATTTCAACCATTCATTCGCTTTCAGTGAGTTAATGTCACGTGATCGGTTTTTTTTCTTCTTTTTTGTGTTATAAATAAAATGAGATGTTGTATGATTGCCAATGTGACAACTGTCTACAAGAATCCAAATGACTTGTATATATGTCATCGGTTTGCCTTTAACATTGAGAAAAAATCATCCATCCCGTATGGTCAGTCCTTTAATTATATTAAACCATGTTTGTTAAAATATCATGTGTTTCTTTGACTAATATAATATTTGAATTGATTGATTGTTGGTTTCTTAACGTCCAGTGGCAAATATTTCATGCATGTTCAGGAGGAGAACAAATTAACAATAAAAACAATAGGTAGGTCCTGTAATATAGGACGTCCGGGATGAAAGTCGAGGAAATGTTGACTGCCATTAAAAAATGAGGGTATATTGAATAGGGACAGAAATTTTGCCTTGCAACAGGCCACATGCGGACCCCTCAAAGAGTTATTACAATGGTTCTTAACGTGTAGAAGACGTGGCACTCTCTCTTCACGAAGCATCGGATTAAACGTCCCTATTCTGACCGGACGTGGCTGCTTACATGTACATCCCACACAGACAAACGAACGCCTCACTTTGGCAAGGGTTTTACTGCAGATCGGAAGAAGACCTGTCAGAACCATATTTCTATTCTATTTAGAAATGAAGAACTTTGATTTTTTGGCTTTATACTTAGACTTACACTAATCGTTGTAGACACCATAAAGGAGTCTCGAACATTTAACATAAAGACAAAACTGATGGCGTTACCTTATTGAAAAAAAATCATACCAGACTTATAATTATGGCCGCCAGACGTGGGTTATGTCTACATAAGACTCATAAGTGACGCTGAAATCAAAACAATTGAAAGGTCAAATGAAAAACAAAGTGGAATTAACTCTTTAACAATTGATAAAAGGCACATTTCCTTTAAACCCTTTCGTTGTTTTATCGATGTTGACCCTTACTAAATTGCGACGCCGGACAAGCATATCTTTCATAGGCCCCAACATCGCTTCAAATATTTATTTGAATTCGTATTATCAAAAGCATTGCTTTGTTTGCTGTTTGTTTGCATGTATCTATTGTGTTAGACTGCATAGCTATTTCATTGCTGTTTGAGTATTTCTATCCAGCTTTCGATTTACGATTCCTTCAAAATACCTTAACCATATGTGGTCTAGTATTTTCCATCTGATTTTTTTAAAAGTAATTAACTTAAAAACATTCAATTCTAGACAGAAATGATCGTCAACAATGGTGATTCTTTTTTTTCCATTCTCCAGTGCATAGCCATTCAATCAAACTTCGTTTGACATACCATGGATAACAAGATAAGGAGCAATCATTAAGAACCACTCACGCAAGAGATCCCATTCATGTCAATAATTAGGGTAATGACATATACTTTTCTCGTACAAAATAAATGAACAGTCTACAAAATATATTTTTACGTTTAACTAATAAATACTATTATAGAAACGTTAGGCAGGCACTCATCATGCAGCCTGAATCATAGAGATAATACTTAATCATTTCTTTTAAACGTTATTTATTTAAAAAAAAAAATTGATGTTTGATTACATTATTTGAGCTGTTATATTATGTAATGATTGAAAGCTTTTGATGCATACTAGCAGTAATATAATTGTTGTCAGAATGAGCAATGAGAGGTATTTTGATAAGAGGATGCAATTATCCTAGGGAGGCCATTTCAATTGGAAAAATAAATTACAGAACATACAAAGGAAATGTTTTATTAAATTGGAGATTAATTACATATACTTTTGTTTGCTTTTAACTTAAATAAGGAATCCACCAAATACTTTAATAAATGTAAACCATTTCAAGTTCACAGTCAGACGATATATTTTCGTTTAAAGACTAGTAAATTCTGATCTGAAGCTCTTTTCTCTCTATGTAAGTTAAAGTGTTTGCAATTTGTATCAATCTTGGTTGCAGTTTGTATCAAACTTTTTCGCTTGTCCGTCTACCTTCTCAGTCGATTGGTTTGTGTCTTGCTCGTTCATTTTCTGTTTCATTTTAAATTCGATTCCCGTATTATCATAGGTTCGGCATCGTTTGATATTTGGATAGATTCACTAGTACTCCAAAATCTCATCAAAGATACCAGACTAACAATTTTGTACGCTAGACATTGTGGGAGAAAAACCTTAGTGTTTCGAATAATTCAACTTTTTATATACCGTAAATTTACAGAAAAGTAACATATCTTTGACATAAAAAGAAACAACCAGGGCCTTCTTTCATTCAAAACTATTTGTTTTTGTTTTAACCACTCCTTGAAAATATACTTTGACCAATACAACGGAGTACTAATGCAATATTCTGTCTTCATAATTTGAGCATAATTTCTCTGAAGTTAAAGATATTATTTTTGATTTGTTCTTCATTGAAATTTTGATAAATCATCTAAATATTTATATTGTTCAAAGTCATTAAAGCAATTATATTAACTGTCAAATAAATTTATAATATAGCGTATAATTCGTGTCTCTTCATTATGTTTCATCACAATATCATTACATGAAATTCAATGATGAAATAAAATAAGAATTGTATGAGGAATCCACTCGAAATGTATATAACCTTCGAATTTGAGAGTCCAACAGAAACAACCAGCGATAACAATAATCTCACAAACTGACAAGGACATATGCAGATGGAAACAACATATATTAAATAAAAGCCAAAAAAAAGTCACAGTTTACTCATAAATGTTATATTTTGATAAACATATTAAAATTCTAAAATTTTGTGTTAATAATTAGGTGAGATAAAATCGACTTTGTTATTAAAATAATATATTAACGTTAACTACTGATATAACATCATCGATCTATAGAAAGAGAAACAACTCCTTATTCCAATGGTATTCGTGTATCTTTTTCATAATTAATGACACAATGGAAATTAATGTAAGTACATAATTTTAATGTATTTCTTAGAATGAAACATGTTATATATTTTTTAGAATGAAACATGTTATATATTTCTTAGAATGATCTTATATCTTTGCTTTAAATAAAAAAGAATTTTCCAATTGTTCTTTAAATGATCCTTGTCTTGCAATTTGCCTAAAATGTTGATGAAATGCAAGTATTTATTTACTTCAATTATAGAATATGATTCTGCTATTTCAAGATATTATAAATACTTATATTCTATTAAAGGTATATCGAATATTATGCATTAATACACTTTAAATAAAGGTTATTTTTTCTGTTTTTATCTTTTTTGTATAATGAAGAATTATTGAGCTATGTCCCGTCTAATCAGGTGTTATTGCAATGAACCAGCAAAATATTCCAATGCAGGGTGCATTGAATGGGGGCCATTTTAAGCTGATATTGTTTTTTTTTCCAATATCCTGTCGTGATCTATATTTATTAAAGAACGGCTTTGTGCAAATTGAATATGCATAGAACGCCTGAAATTTTTAGCGCATATTTTAAAGATACTACTCATTAATACTTTAAACAATCAGTATGCATTTAGTTCCCTTGACAAATTTAAACGTCATGATAAGCTGATTTTTTTGTAATGTTTTACAATGGATTTCTTTAATCTAATTGCAGACCAATTACGTATAATCGTTACTCTCTCTTATATAAAATAACCAAAAATCTTATCTCAAGAAATAATGTAGACAGCAAACTACAAATACAGATTATAAAAAATGTTGTTTGAATGTATGCTCCTTTATTGAATGTATTTTTTTCAATCATACCTTGCTAAATACATTAAACAAGAATACCGAACAATGATAATCATTAAATGAGTAGATTCAATTATGTAGGTTCTGTTATGTTGAAATTAACAACGTGTCTGTCTCCAAAGCCATACGCCTACAGTCCAGTGATTGTCGTTGGTTGTCGTTTGTCACTATCTTTTTTGTCAGCCAAAATAAGGCCGTTACAGTTAGTTTTCTCTTTTTAATTTGTTTCAAATTTTGTTATCATGGAGCATATGATAATGTGGTATGAGTTTTGCGTATTGTTTAAGGCCGTATGGTGATCTATAATTGTTCACATCATTGTTTTTTTTTGGGGGGGGGGGGGGGGGGGGGAGGTTTGGGGGTTCAGTTTTCACATTTGCAATGCTATCACATCATCTTTTTTTTTGGTAAATTTAACGGGTTCTTTGTTTCAAATAAGAAATGGTTAATTGAAAAAAAAAAAAATGCGTCTTCTGATTTTTGATAATTTGTTGTTCTGTTTGTTTTAATGACAATGATGACTAGTACTTTTACTTCTACGTTGTGTAAGGTCTTCATGAAATTTTGGAATAGTTATTTCATTATTTTAAAATGTTTATAAGATAATGCGTGTACATGTAGCTGCAATCATTCATCCATCTATATATGAGATAGAACCACAAAATAAAACAGACCTCTTTTGACAATATATATCTAATAAGACTAGATCAATATTTACCCGTGTACTAATGCAAGCAGGAGAGAATTTTGTATCTTGTAATCTTTAACCCAAATCATATATGTAATTATCATTAGGTCTAAATTGCATTGAAATAACAAATCGAAGTAATTAGTGTAAAAAATAAAAATAAGTGATATCAAAACTGAACTTTAAAATATACAGTCTATATATAAACTTACAGCATACATTTGCTTGCATTTCTATTTAGTATGATATCATATTTGCTTTCTATAACGAGAAAAACTGAAACCGTATAGTAATATCAAAACGGTCCCGGGATGAAAATATCTGAAACAATACTAAAGAGGAAACCATCTACCTCATTTATGATAAGGGATATGCACGAATAATAAAATAACCAACGACAACTACTGGATAGCCACTGGACAACATGCTCCTGACTAATGGTACTGGAACATAAAGAATCAATGTAACTTGTTTGTCAGGGATCAACCCTTGCATAACATGGGACAGTGGTGTAATAATGCACCAATACAGCAAACTTAAAAGATCACTTTGAAAAGGCTGTATCCATCAGAGAGATATTAAGCACACACAAAAAAAAAACTACTAACGATATAATAGTACTAGTATGGTTTGAAGCTAGTTCAGAATAGTAGTTTCCACTGAATTCCTTTAATTAGGTCATTTCTGTTTTTGTTTTTGTTTTTAATTTAATTTTTTTTTTTCTAACTGTGTCGTTATTTGTTTTTTTTTTCTTTCACACTGTGTGTTACTGCTTCTATTTATTAATACCTTAAGGTTGATTTACTCAAATGCGCATGATTTGTATAATTATTGTACTTGCTACATTATGTCAAGGGAAAAAAATAAAAAAATAGTAAATTTTATTCGTCTATGAGCAAAACCAAATAGTTGTTAAAAACAAATTCAAAAGCCATGTACAACCAACAAACATTTAGTGTTCAGAAAAAAGTAAAATAACAAAAGTACCGAACTCCAAGGAAAATTCAAAACGGAAAGTCCTTTATCAAATGGCAACATCAGAAGCTCAAACACATCAAACGAATGGAAACAACTGTCATATTCATGACTTGGTACAGGCATTTCTTTATGTAGTAAATGGTGGATTAAACCTGGTTTTAAACCTCTGATCTGTATGACAGTCGCATAGAATTCCATAATATTGACAACAATGTGTGAGCAAAACAAACAGACATAATAGGTAAAAATTTAAATTTAAATGTGTCAATCGCCAATAGGTATTTTTAAGGAATTTGTTAGAACCAATTTCAGACTTTGCTACTTATTGTTAGTGCTTAAGCCATTGAAATCCATTTTCAAACCTTTACTCGAGTGTTATTTCAATACGACAAAAGCTTTATCTATATGACGTGACAGCGTTTAAAAGTTAATTACATGATCGGACGATACTTTGCCAGGGTAATTGTCTTTGTAATGATGTTTACTATACGGCTGATCCCTCAATATCAGAATAATCCCTACTCAAATGAACCGATACACTGTCTCCTTCTTTCTGAGTAATTAAAGAATATATTGGATTTGTCATCTATCTTTCTATCTAAGAAATGCAAACGTACGATAATGATTTCAATACACATGACTCTCTTGTTGGAAATGAACATCAGCAGGTACGAAAGATCAAGTGAATGGAAACCCAAACATATAAAAGCAAAGAGTGTCTAAATAGAACAGTCAAAACCGGTTATAGTCAACTTGACAACCAACGTTTAGAACCATTAAAAAATGAAGAAACGTATTCTCTAAATCATTGCCGTTATCGAATCATTGGCTACGTTTTATAACTTTAAGGTAATTGAAAATGACATAATCTCTAATGAAAAACACAATATCTGCAAAGTGTAATCGGATTAGCTGATTAAGTGTCGTACTTAAATGCATGGTATTTAATTCATTATAATTGAAACAGTGCACACTTGTTACAAAAAAGAATAAAAATCCAATTCAGTATGTATTGTCTTATGACAAAAGCAACATCGTTTCAGTAAAATTATGTAGCACCAAATTATTAAAACGCTTTCGTTGGTTAATTCTGATTCCCCCATGATTCATTGTACTTCTTTCGTTGAAAAATGTTTTTTATTTCCTGCATTAACGGACAAATCTAATCCTTTTTGTGCTTCTTCCTCGTTTTTCTATTGTTGTAATGATGAGAAAAGTTTTACATGATTTTCGATCGACGTTAACTGTTTTCCAACATACATGTTCACTGAAGCATAAGATTCATATGAAATATTAATTACGTACCTAGTCATAGTACAGACTATTCTTTATCACCCGAAGCATGTTTAAATATAGGATAGCAGAATTCTATTTTGCTTTTTATATAATAGGGTTTCAGATTGTAATATCTGTCGGTTTATACGTTTCATTCTTTTTGAATTACTGGTATCAAGTATGGTATTTGTGGAGTATGACCTAAAAATAATGCTGAACATTTTGAAACTATTTTCAATTTCAATAGTCTTTCAGAATCAATGTTAAACGTATGTGGTACTTAAAGCACGTTGTGGCTTTTCCTTCTTCAAGAACAAAAAGGCCAAAGTAGAAAAATAAAGAGTATAATACATAAAAAAAACAAACTTACAAAAAAAAAAAAAAAAAAAAAAAAAAGAAAATCAATAAAGCAAACGACATCAACAACAACTTACAATTTGGAGGACAAGAAGCAAAAACTGAATGATTTATTGTTAGATTTTGTGAAAGGCAGTTTGAAAAATTCGTGTAACTGCAAAAGAAGTTATTATGGTCGGATGCGTTCATTTTGGGTTTTCACGAAATGAAATTTTCGTCTTTGATGTTTCACAAAGCGAAAACACGACGATTGTTTTAATCCAATGCTTGTCTATCATTACCTCGACGTATGTTTTTTTTTAACAAACATCGGTTTACTGCCATGTTTTTTTTATGACAATACTTCTATCATAATAATTATCTGTACAATACTTAAAACAAATGTCACATCAAAATAATCTTATAGGAGCTTACATCTACAGAATACTTTTGATCTTTTTTATATTTGTTTTGTTTTCTGAACCAAATAGGGTATATATAACCAAAGATAATATATCGGTATGGTATAATCTTTGATTCTCGTCATATTAAAATATGTAGACGATATTATTTATAAATAATCTCAAAGAAAATTTATAAATAATTATATATAATCTAATATTTTAGTCAAGAGTGCAAAACGACATGTTTCTCAAAATATTTATAATTTTTACTTAGTTCAATGCAGCTTTGTAACCCTCGATTAATTTATATGATATTTTCCGAAAATTGAATAGCAGTAAACCCCTTTTAAATATATCATTTTTTCGATACCTAAATAAAAACCAGTGTACAGAGTACAAACGACAAGTGACTAACATGTGTCTGCATTTTGTTAGGTTCAGTAAAGAATAAGGTCGATACTTTTATTTAGTTATCAGAGTTCAGTAAATCATGATAAAATTGAGTCTTTTATCAAAGTCCATTAAAGGATAAGGTCGAGGCTTTGATTTAGTTATCAAAGTTCAGTAAGTGATACCGTTTAGGCTTTTATAAAGTTATCAAAGTTAAGTAAGAAAAATTCATCAAAGTTACTAGGTTTACAAGTTTGTACGCAAGACGCGTGTTTCACCGACAAAAACCATCAGTGACGATCGAATAAAAAAAGTTTAAAAAAAAACAAATAAAGTACGAAATTGAAGAGCATTGAGGACCCAAATTTCCGAAAGGTTTTGCCAAATAAAGATAAGATAATATTTTCCTGGCGTAAATAAAATCCTTAGTATTTCGAAAAATTCAAACTTTTAAAACAGCTAATTTCTAATTATAATTCGTGTCAGTACAGTAGGGCTGGTGGCACCATTGGGGAGGAAACCTCCACCAGCATTGGCGTCGACCAAGTAGTTATAAAACAACTTCATCATAGGTATCAGGATTTTAGTTTTCAAAGTTCAGAAACGGATAATGTTGAGGTTTTCATTAATGTGTTAATTTTTAGTCACGGATAGGGATAAAGCTAATTAAGTGTTCAACCTTCAACAAAGGATAAGATTGAGGCTATCAATTAGTGTTCAAAGTTCAGTAAAGGATAAGGTTTATGCTATGTATTTACTGTTCTAAGTTCAGTAAAGGATAATGCTTGAGCTTTTATTATTCATCTGTCATAGTTCTGTAAAGGAGAAGGTGGAGGCTTCTATTTAGCGATTATATAACGTTGAGGCTTTTATTCAGGTTTTCTTTCCAAAGAACACATTTAAGGTTATAATATATAAATTATCACGTTGTAGATTACATAAGTAGGTTATATGTCACTAATGCATTACAACGATTTGTTGTCTAATAAAACAAAAATAAATAATGTTACATGACCCCAAGCATGAAAACGTTATCAATAGAAAATTTTTTTAAAAATGAAATTAAAGAAAAAGTATATGGATGTCAACATGCAATGTTATCTCTTTTTATTCACTAATATTTGTTCTATGTTACAGTATTACAGTATTACTTATTGTTATTGATGTGAAAAGTGAATAATAATGATCGTTGGGGTATATGTTAATGAGACAGAAACCCAACAGCACCACAATTCAAAAGACATTTAGAGTTCTATAATCACACAATGTCAAATCAGTATAATGTCTTATTCCAAATTACCTCGATTCAAAATTTTTCTTAATATACTTGAAAAAGGCTAACGACCTTAAAGGACAATACTATCAGATATAATAAAAAACAAACTTAAACAAGGTTCCTAACATTACTAGGTACATGAATACATGACTTAATACCAAACACGTAAAAACCTTATAATTGTTCTTTTTAATTATTTTTTAGGTAATTGAATTGAACTTTCAGTAACAGCTTACAGTATACACACACACTTGATTGTGTTGTCAGAGCCATTAATGATATATATCAAAGTGTTGGACCTCTGAATGGATTGGCGCATAGAGAGATTGAAAATAAAGTAAACAAACTACGCTGTATCAGATGCTCCGTTCTAAATTTGTTTCCATTAGGAGCACTCAGTGTCAAACGTTTGGTAAGCAAAGATTTATAGATAAATAAAATAGGGAAAGCATGTTTTCATGTCATTCAATTTGTAGTTTAATATATTTTGATCCTGAAAAATTTAAAGTTGAATCATACAGTGATGATTAGTTCTTACCTTTCAAAGTACGATAGTCAAGATAGATATTATACACACAAAAAGGCAGATTTCATCTGTTGTCGTAGGTATATCAATTGAGAAATGCTTTGTCGACAAAGTCGGGCTGTTTACTTTTCAGATGAAAATTGGCTGTATTAACCTGCTATATGATTTTATAAATTACAAAAAAAAAAAAAGAAAAAAGAAAACACGTTATTAATTGCATGCGTCCGAAACGCTTTTCTGGATTTACCTTCATCAGGAACAGTTGAGGATTAAATACTTATCGTGGTCCAAGTCCTGCTTCCACCTCCCCGTTTTGAGCTGCAAGGCAATATATTTGTCCGGCTTACTGAAGAGGGAAACATAATTGTGTAAATAATAAACACGTAATATGAAACAACATTCGACAGTTGCGAAGTTCCGGCTCCTGGGCTGGTGATATTCTCATTGACTTACAGTCCGTCAGCCAATATATCGACCAAGCGGTAGTAATAACACTAACGATACAAGTTTTACTGCACCAATTGCGCATTTCGACAAGTCATGTATCTTCAGTGATGGCCGAAGCCAAATATTTGAAAGCCCAAAACATAATACAGATGTTGAAAAGCTGATAAAACCAGAAAGAAACAAAAAGTAAATCCAACCCCGAAAAAGGAATAAGAGCTATGCAGGAGGTTAATACCTTCCTGAGTTTTAAATAATTTCGAAATCGCAAAATATTTCTGAATATAGTCCTGAAATTTTATTTTCAAACCATATGATTTCTTGTCATCGTTCTGATTTATTACAACGATCTGATTGTGAACATATCTTTATCATACAAAACGGAAATGTTTATTGAATTTTTTTATATTATGAATCGTCAATCAAACATTTGATAAATATAACGGAGTAATTGCGATTCCATTGTGTCAATGTATTTTTGCGGGGGAAATTGTGTGAGCAAAGGAGTAGCATGTCACCCGTAACGTTTGGTTGATAAAAACATTTAATGAAATAAAGTTCATCTCTTTCCTATGTGATTTCTTAATTTTACACGCCGCGTCAAACGAAGCTAACGGAGCAAAGTAAAAAAATCTGATTTTGATCGGATACGAAATAAAACAAATATATTGCATCTACTGTTTAAGTATTGTTACACTGTTTTTTTATTCAAATAAAAATTTGGGATGAAAAATCTATTCAAAAATTAAGAACTAAAAATAACGTTACCAATTTTGCTTTACCTGATGAGCATTTCGACAATAAATGTCTCTATCAGCAGTTCTGCCATATAACTGTTTCTAGCAGTTCTGTCATAGGATAGTTTCTGACAGTTCTGTCATAAAGCAGGTTTGACAGTTGTGCCATCGAATAGTTTCTATGTTGTGTTTTGTGTACTAGTGTTTGTCTGTTTGTCTTTTTCTTTTTTAGCCATGACATTGTCAGTTTATTTTCGATTTATGAGTTTGAATGTCCCTCTGGTATCTTTCGCCCTTTTTTTTCTGGCAGTTCCGCATAGAACAGTTTTTGGCTTTTCACCCACAGAACAGTTTCTGGCAATTCTGTTATAGAACCGTTCCAATGGTAGGAGAGATCTATGACAATTTTGAACAGTCCTATTACAGAGTATTCTGTCAGTTCTGATATTAGATTACAACTGACATATAAACAATCGTGTTCTATTGCATTCCTCTAAGGAACGTCTAAAACATGCAATGAGGTGTTTTAAGAAGGATTTTGTTGTAAAAGTAACTTCCTTTTATTTTTGTCGTTTTAATTTCGCGCAGGGAATTTTTTGGTCATGAATTTAAAATCCATTAATTCAAATTCTGCGTAAAGAACTCCAAAAATGTTTGAAGGATAGATGTAAAACCCGAAAGCACAACTTTAACACTGTTACTGGTTTAACCATGAAATAATGAGTGATATCCAGCTTTTCAGTTTGTATTCCTATGTATTATTGTAACGTTATCATGGGAAGCAAGTGCAGTCATGAATGTTGCATTTTATCAAAGACTAAAATATACTTCTGGAATGCCTTAAGATTGTTGTCAACCAATCAAAAGTACGGATTCTTAGGAACCATACATGCAATGTAATTATGATTATAAACATTAGCATACTGTTTCCATTAAATTACTAGGAAGACATTTTGTATGACTGCCGATATAGTTACTTTTTTTAAAATTGATTCCACAATTGCTAGAAACATGTCTAGGCCACTTTCAGTTGTAGTTAAACAATTTCAAAATATCTTTAGGTGTAATGAGCTTTTCTTTACTCTGAAATTTGATGTAAGCTGTTGGTATTGGTTGATGGCCTTTATTTTTATTTTAATATGTTAACTGCAAACTTTGCAAGAGTGAAAATTTTCTAATCTCGATTTATTTTGTCTTTACCATAATAAAAAGTTTGCGCCTAGATAAATCTATTCTAATATCTTTTATTGAAGTTGAATCAAAGTTTGATTTTCATCTGCCTTCCATGGTTCAAAAGCAAAGAACAGAATATTTAATTACACCAATGAGACAATGAAATGTTTATGGTAAATATTCCATTCAAACAAAAGAAAGAAATGTGTATGATATAACATAATAATCTGGGATAAATGTGAAGAAAGATAATCGTAAAGTTCGCTTTATTTCTCTCTTGAGACACTTAAGAATAATTATTAACGCTCATCTTGAAACAACTTTTGTTTCAACAGAACAGTGGTATTCCGGAATATGCAACATTATTTTATGGATTTGACATTTTTCTGTTGACCTTTTAGAAGGAATGCGAATTGGAGAAAACACATTTTATTATATAATATTATTAATCAACATTTTCAAAAAATAGAATAAAAAATACTAACTTATTAAATATAACATTCTAAAGTAAATGAAAATGCCAGATGTCAGCAATTCACCATAATCATTTTTGAAAGCTAAATGATTTTTTTAAATTTAATAAAAAGGACAATTTAAAACCATTAATGATATTACTCCACTTTATAACTTTATTATAGAAGGTTTTAACAACATTCTTGTTATTCAATTCTTTAAATCTTTATTTTCGAGGGGAAGAATCTAAATCTCTTCAACTGATTTTGTTGATGTTGTTGATTTATGGAATGTTTTTATTTATTTGTTACAATAGTTTCCAGTACGCGTATTTGAACGTATGAAGGAACCATAACATATTTCAAGTCTTTTGAAATGTGTCACAACTTGCATGCGTTGCAGATTTTTTTCATGTTCCATTTCCGTTCAGGCAATTTTATCGATAAAGATTTAGCATCGTAATCTTACCAATAGTATCGTCAGAACTGTTTTTATTTAATCAAATGATCGTTTGATAATTGATTATTATGTAATTTTTATGGTAATATAATGAATCCAAATATTATTTCAAAAAGTAAAATATATAACAATCAATAGTGTTAACTTCTTAGGCCGATGAGAAGTGTTTAAAGAAAACAATACAATTTGTATTTTTTTTTACACTTTCATTTTGGCGTTCCTATTCCTCATGATTATATTTGCGTATGAGTTTATTGATGTATTAGCATTGTTCCAAAAGGTGTATCGTTGACACTGTAAACTTTTGACCCAAATTGTTTGAGTAACACCAAGTATTAACTAAAAATTTGGTAAAAAAGTTTGAGTATCTATTACAGTTTGTGAGCAAAATTGATAGGAAACAAAAGTGAAAAAAGCTAGAACATAACCTTGACCTTCGATTTTGATCTCAATTTCTCGTTGGAAGTCCAATGGCCTCGAATAAAACCTAAGTCTCTATCACTAACGGTTTACGATTTACAAATACATTTCAATTATGTCGAATACGTAAAGAGAAATAGTCCTTATATGGAGTCTCCAGATCGCTTTGGTGAAAACTATTCTCGACATCCTGAGGTCGTAACGAGCAATTTGGGAAAAGAGTTTTGACGGCATCATTAACAGCCGCGAAGGATTAGTGATAACAAAAACAATAGTGTTTGTTAGACGACATTTACAAAGAACAGTATTCGGTTAAGCGGCGTCAATTTAAATGAGTTATGAATATAAAAAGAGATATGGCACACAAAGATAACAAATTTTTGTTTTAAAGTTTATAGCTTTTCACAACCTCTTCAAATTATTTTAGATGCAATTATCCTTTGACAAAGATATCTTTTGTTTTTATTTTTACCAACTATTCTTGATTTAACTGGTATGGCCGTCCGTTATAAAACCTGATTACAAGAAAGTGAGGGTGATAGAAGGATAACATCTATAAAGATTAACCATGAACAACATTAAAATAATTTGAACTTTACATATTTATTGGACGCTTACATTATCTGTAACGAGGAAATGGTTTTGTTGAATTCAGATAAAAGATAATGCTTATTTGATGCTTAAAAAATGTGTTGCACATATTGTTTCGGGTTTTACTATTTATAGGCTCTTCATTTTTGGATTTTCAAATATTTTGGCAACTTACCACTAAAAAGACATTTATTGTCGAAATGCGCATCTGGTGTAGAAAAATTGGTACCGTTTATGTTATTTCTACCACTGGGTTGATACCTTTATTGGTGGACTCTTAGTCCCCAAGGCTATCACCAGCTCAGTAGTCAGTACTTCGGTACTGGCATGAAAATAAGGATATTGTGTCAATAAATTTTGCTGTTAAAAAATTTTGGAATTATTCTAAGGTGAGGAATATGTCTCCCTCATGCAAATCTTTGCCTGCTTTTGCTTTACTTTTTGTCCTTTTTGGTTTATAAGCTCTTCATGTTTTGGATTTTCAAATATTTTGGCTTCGAACATCACTGAAGAATCATACATGTCAAAATGCGCATCTGGTGCAGTAAAATTGGTACCTATTATGTTATTATCAACTTCATTACCTATTATGACAATTAAAAGCATGCAGATAAATCAATTCATCTGATATAAATTTGTATCAAGCACTTTCCAACTATCTGGTATTAAACATGTAAAATGCTTTAGTATGACTCTTAATAATTAAAATAATAAGTCTGATATGGTTTATCTTAATCATGATTCATTGCATTACTCTTACTAGTCATTGATAGATAGATGGTACTACTCATTCCAGTCATGGTTGAATTACATATTTCGGTGACCAGTCATGGTAAAATTATATGATATTACTTGTATGATTAAACAGCTAATATTAGTTGTTCAAACTATGGTGATTGTAAAACAACTAGTTCTACAAATCCTGGTTTAAAATTATTGGTATTACTCCAACCAGTCCCGGTTTAATGCTTGGTATTACTGTCATCAACTATTGTTAAACCATCTGATAACGTTATAGAAAAGCATAACCATTACTTGATTATACTATCTAATGTACACACAATTTACATATTACAATAATTTCAGTAAAAAATAGTTTTATTCTTCCATGATAAATTGAATAGGTTTATGTAAAATATATCCAAATAAGCGAATATAAATCGATGTATATACTTATCAGCAAACGGAAATTTTTCACTGATATGAAATAAATAATAATTTTGCTGTATTCTGTAATTCTAATGGGAACAATAAATTGTCACGGTCTTGAAACAACATTTGTTTATAATTATGACATTTTCCTTAATATTTAGCAAATTGATTTCCGTGGATATCATCTGTAGTTGCAGGCTATAGTCGAAATGCTAGTTTTAGTATGAACAATTCATGATGCTTAAAACATATTTTGGAAATCATTACAAGTGGTAACAACGGTTTCAATTGAAACCAAGTCATATATAAATTTCTTGTTTGGGTAATTTGTACAATGAATTTAAAGGGAGGGTTGAGATCTCACAAAACATGTTTAACCCCGCCGCATTTTTGCGCCTGTCCCAAGTCAGGAATCTCTAGCCTTTGTTAGTCTTGTATGTTTTTTTTTCTGGCTCATTTATATGTTTTGGAGTTAAGTGTGCCGTCCATTTTCGCTGAACTTGTATACATTATTGTTAAGGGGCCAGCAGAAGCCCGCCTCAGCGTGCGGGATTTTCTCGCAGTATTTAAGACGCGTTGGTTGCCCTGGGCTGTTTTCTGCCCTTTGGTCGGTTTGTTGTCTGTTCACATTCCCATTTCAATTCTCAATTTTATGTTGTACAGCACTTTATTATGCTTTTGAGGCTTAAAATGAATTAACACTGTATAAAAATATAATAACATACCATGGAACAGATATCTAGTAAATAAGCTTTGGGAAATAAATAAACTATGATAAATATTATCCGAAGGTATAAGCGCCATACATTATATATATCTGCTTTGGACAAAACATTATACCCCGCTGCTGCTAAAACAATTACTATATCATATTTTATGCAATATTTCAATATTTTTGAACACTCAATCCTGTTTAATATTAAAAATGTAGCCTTAGTTCATACAAAGTGCATGTATTTGACTACGGAAAAAGATTTATCTAGAAAAGACAATTTGTATACATATGATAGTTTTCCTGGTGATTGTAATAGACAATAATAGAATATGAAATGAATTTGTATTGGATAAATCGTAGACGTAATACCTTTAATTGTTGTTATTGTTAGCATTATTGATGTTCAGGTTCTTTGGAGCGATAAATCGTTTATAACATGTAGTATTAGTATTTATCCGAAAGGAAAAGCGACCTTGTCAGAAGTAATCACATCTAAGAAAAAATCTCGTATAAACATAGTAACAGTATCGATATTTACGTTTAGGTTTGACCATGCCTAAGACTGGAATGGGAATTTTGTTCTGTATTCTGCTTTTGCATTTAAAGATATTTTTATCGGTTTTTATCGTCATAGAAACTTCCAAATGCATGTTGACAAAAAACTTTATAAGGACAGAAAACACGATTCAAATTAAATGACAATGATTGATTGATTGTTGGTGGTTAACGCCACTTCCTTAAATGACAATGAATTAATCTACTAAGTATAAGTACTAAAGTAAAAAATGCCAATTTCTT
This sequence comes from Mytilus californianus, assembly GCF_021869535.1. Lineage (NCBI taxonomy): Eukaryota > Metazoa > Mollusca > Bivalvia > Mytilida > Mytilidae > Mytilus > Mytilus californianus. The sequence goes on along the minus strand of NW_026262679.1, from coordinate 18,570,515 downwards.
GGAGAAACTTTGATTCCCGTAAGAGTCAGCTAGGAAGATTATGGAACATGTAACTATTGTTATTAAAAAATAACATTAAATGACAAAAATAACTAACCGTTTACTGTGACCACTGTTGTAAACATGGTACTCCATTGGTACTTTTGCAAGTTACGAATCATCCCATACTGGTTACGTAAACACTAAATAAGAATTTCCAAAAATTCACGGTATATTCCATAATAAAAAAAAATAAAAACGATATTATTTGAATGCATCTGTCTGCACAAGGTACAGTGATTTAAATTGGAAGTATTGATATTTTCCCTGAATAATGCACTGGCATTAATATTTAATGCTTTATTTACTTATCTTTTTCTTCCTTTCTATTTCACAGAGAGCAAATACTAAACATCAATACCGGGGAAACGCACGTGATTAAGAGTGTCGTCTGCCCTAAACTGACTTGTATTGATTGTTCTGTAATGGTAACATATCATACCATTGTCTTAAGTTCTATGAATTATTATTGATAGATTCAATTGGTTATGTATATAGTAAAACCCATGTGTATTACTAAAGGTGAAGTTTCTTAAGTTATCATAACGCAGCTAATTATTTGTGAAGTTATACTAAAGTTATAGCACTTATTTAGAGATCTGAGACCACAATGTATATATTATTTCCATACCAATTGTTGATTGGAGAGACAGCTTCCGTATCTCATCTTAAGAGTATAATTATTTAATAATTTTCCTCGGAGTTCAGTATTTTTGTGATTTTACTTTTTACCTATTCTTATGTGATATCATATGATAAAGAAACAAGATATTAGATTTAAAAAGGTATCATATACTATCAGCTGCCTGGGTAAGTGGCAACTACACTTTTACTGATGATCGAAAGAAAGTTCTACCGTAACTCAAGTTACAATATGATTTTTCATTAGATATGTTAAAGTATAAAATTACATTTAACCTTAAAAATCGTCTCGTGCAAAGTTGACAAAACATTGTTTTGGCGGCTACAACCCTTTGGGTCACGCATTTTTATATAGCTGCGCGTCTATTCATCAAAAGTTTTGTCGCTTTGGTATCTGAGTATACATAGTGAAGTGCACATAGCTGCAACAAAAAATGTACGTTTTACTGTTTTTCAAAATATAAAAATAAAAAGATCTGGTATGAATGCCAATGAGAAAACTATCCACAGAATTTGGCAACCATAATTCACTGTACGATTTTCAACGATAAGTAAAACAAAACCCATACGGCATGGCGAGAGATTTCCAGGTTATAAATGATTGAAACTTCTGGAAAAGTGTAGACTGACTTGGCATTGACAATGCATTTTACTCAAAATTGAGTCTTGAAATGTCATAATAGCGGATATTCTATTTGACACATTACTATTTAATACATATATGCATTCGTATTGACAATTAATAATAATAACATTGCAGGAATAGAAAACCTTTCGGAACTTTTTGTCCTCAATGCTGTTCAACGTTTTTACTTTATTTGGACTTTTAAACTTTTTTTATTCGAGCTTCACTGATGAATCATTGTAGACAAAACGAGCGTCTGGCATAACAATCATAATCCTGGTTTCTATGATGAGTTTATTGTTTATGAATAATTTTATAATTAGCAGTTGTATGGTTTTACGTTTAATAAATTTCGATTTAATGTATAGAGAAATATTCCTGGTAACTCATCAACATGACTGTGTAATGGCTGGAATGTCTATTCAATACCATGCAATATTTTCTTGTTACTCATATTAGTTCACCAATATTCCTGGTGACTCAATGACCGGTCTGTGTGATGGGTGGAATGCGTCTATTGAATACTACGCAGTTTGTATTTGTCACTCACATATACATATATATAGGACAAGGTTCACATTAGGTCAAATATGGCCTTGAATTTCTATTTTAACATAAAATTTCAAAATGGCCATAATATGGTTATTAAATGGATCTATTTCAAAAGTCTTACTTCTAGGTTTAACAAATCTATTCAATAGTGTACATTCTAGGCTTCAAATTCAGCACATTTTTTATATATTGTCAAAAAACAATGATTTTGTGCATTTTTCGGACCTAAAAGCGTTAGGTAACCCTTTGCCGCAACCTAGGATCTAAAATGATATGTAGCCAAAAGTTGCAAATGATGGTATTGAATCCCTAGACACAATCTGGATCAGGGTTGGCGTCCAAAGTAAATTATGTTAAAAACTGCTAAGAATTATTGAAAATTTGACTAAAACTGACGTTACAACACAAATAATGCATACTTGAGGGTCATTTCGTCGTCATTTTTAATGTGATGTGCAAGACAGAATTTATTTTGTAATAATATTTATATCACAACTATTTCTATGAGAAATTTGTAGTATTTAGACCTGATTGTAGAAAGCATCAATATTTTAGGGCTAATTTCAACCCTTTGTGAATTTAACCCTTTACCAATGTTCCTGCACAAGCACCGAACTGTCTGTGCGATGGGTGGAATGTCTATTGAATACCACTATGTTCGCATTTGTTACTCATATACGGTTACCAATATTTCTGGTGATTCATCGACGTGACAGTATATTAGATGGAATGTCTGTGGAATACCAGGTACTTTTTTTTACTTTTATATTAGTCTACCAGTATTCCTGGTGACCCTTCGACTTGTCAATTTGACGGATGCAATGTCTATGATATACCATCCAGTATTTTTGGTTATTTAAATCAGTTTAGCAATAATTTTGGTGACTCATCGAAGTTAAAAAGATACCTTTCTTATAATTAGATATAATGTAGACGAAACGCATGCCTGGCGTAAAATTTTTTTAACTTGGTATCTGTGATGATTTTATTTGAATGGCTGATAGGTGATAAGTACAATATGTCATTTTATGGAATACCGACACTAGTAGTACTTTTGTTAGCATTCAAGCAATACGATAAGTGTACATCACATAGCTCTGTGTACATGTTTATATGTTGAAGTCAGTTATTCAGCTTGAAACCAGTGATACCAGAGATACAACACCAATAACATGCATTATATCTCAGTATTACAGATCGGCGGAACCTTTTATAACTTTTACCTTGTCGACAGATGCATCAGCACAATATGAAATGGTATTATTTTAGAAGGATGTTAATAAGGTCTTTATTCGATAGGTGTTCCCTTTTAAGTTCGAGGACAAACTGTTAAAGTGTTGGGTAGTGAGTGTAACGGTACTGGGGTAACCTGTAGGTTTGTACATGCGACTATTCATGCTTCCCGTGAATAGTCACTGTTACTATCGCCGTTTGCTGTTAGTTAACGTTCATTCAAAGACCTTTAATGAACATTACATATACTTTTAGTGTTATTCTATGTATATAGATTGTTTGTGGTATAGAATCACTAATTCGGCCCGGTCAGAAAGAACATACAAGAAAGTAGTATAAATTTTAATCGAAATAGTTCCTACACATCGCTGTAACTTTGTCAATAAATAAAACAAGTGGGTAATTTTGGTATCAAATGAAAGCTTAATGACTTGTGATCACTGTAGAATCCTTGCTAAAAGTTTCCTCTGAAAATAAAATAACATATGAAATTAAGATAGGAGGTCATATTTGCCCTTTTGCTCAGATCAGAAGTACCTGTTTTTGTACCATCCAACTTCCGGGAACTAGTGCGCTCTAAAATGCAATTAAAGGTATGCTAATTTTTTCAGCACATGTGTCAGGATATGGTATAGTTTTGAAATGAAATGGCTATCCCTTTATTTGTACCTAATACAAAATAGCCACGAATGTTTGAAGTTGCAGAATTTAACATAGAAAGCAATGGGGCTATGAATTAGTGGTGCTATTTGTATAACTGAAAAGCATGTGGAATTCCAATTTTAGAAATTCAACAATTCACAATGAAAATTGGTCACATTTGTTGTAAGTTATCATGTTACATCATTTCTTGTATGAAAAATTATGCTGTTGTCCAATTGCAGCCCTCAAACTGCTACAATATAGTTGTTTAGCCGTTTATGTTAATTGAGCATGCATACAATTAAAACTTAACTTGCATTTTCAATGTTTGCATTATTTTAGACTGAAATCAACGAAGCATGTATATTGGTACTGGTTAATAGTAAAAAGATACCATTTGATCAAAAGATCTTGTGAGTTTTCATGTCGTATTGGGTTTCCTATTGAATCATTTTATGACTTCAAAAATAAGAATTTACTTAAATTAGAATTCTATCTTCTCAATCAATTCGCGACGAGGGTTTCCACACCTGATACCTGAAAATAATCAGAGTGAAACGAATATTCTCCGCAGAACAATGCAAAAAAGAAAAAAAAAAAAAAAAGACAAAACAAAAACGAAAACAAAAATCATGACACAAGTATGAAAACCAAACTAAACAAACTATAAACAAAATTAAAAAAAACAGAGTCAAACAAAATGAATATCATAATTTTGTAAAAAATACAAAGCAATGCTACATACAAAACCTGAGGGAATCGCATGAACTCCAAAAACGGAAATCTGAAAAATATAAGAAGTATTTAAGGAAACTATCAAAAGTAAAACTTGATAAAGTTAAACACTCTTCCCCGTCGATAAATTAAGAAATCAATAGGAAACAAAGGTGCCAACTCCTCAAGCAGAGTTGACCTTAGATGAACATTGATTAACCACATGGTACAGCATATCATAAATCACAAAATCCGTCACAGTTCAAGTTAATATTACAAGGAAGATAACTCGAAAATAACAAAGTATATAAGAATATGATAAATTACTGCATTGGATATGCAACTTGTAACAAATATGCTATTGTACAGCGGATATGTTTCTCTAATTTCACGATTTGATATAATCGCGAAAATTTCCCTCCACTTAGTTCAATATAAGGAAAATTAAAACATAAACAAGAATAACGCTAAAATAAGACTATAAATGGAATTCAATATTTAAACTCCTAGAAAATAAAAGCTTTTCAGTATTACAATCGTATCTGCTATTCTACCTCACTTTTATTTACTGCTAAAGTCGTTGATGTCCATGTTCTTGTTTTTCATTGCTGACTGTTACATTTTATTGTTAGCATACAAGGTAAATGTTAAGTGCTTTCATGACGGTCACTAAGCTTGTTACCTTCGTAAATATCCAGTATGACGTCGGACTTTGAAAAATATGAAATGTCAAATTCCGGGGGGACCAGAATGAACGGCCAATAACTATATATTATATTACTGAAAGATTTAAAACATTTTGACTACAGAAAAAGCAAAATTACAATATGAATAAAAATTGACTGAAAACAAAAGATAAAATGTTGACGGTTATGTGAAATAATCCAATTTATCTAGTTTTTCTATTAGTTGCATCAAGTCAATTAATTTACATCTAAATTACAATTTAAGCTACGAAGAGTACATCATTCGGTCTTGATATGTTAAAATCTAGTTAAGATCTGAACAAAAGAGCTGATAGTTGATCAGGAACTGCTTATTCTTCCGGAATACCTGCGTTCCTCTCCTAATTTTTTATTCTGATCGTGTTGCACGTTGATGGTTTTTTTTTTTGTATAGTATTTTGTACAAGAGAGGGACGAAAGATACCAGAGGGACAGTCAAACTCATAGATCGAAAACAAACTGACAACGACATGGCCAAAAATAAAAAGACAAACAGACAAATAATAGTACAGAGTACAGATGACACAACATATACAACCAAAGACTAAGCAACACGAACCCGACCAAAAACTAGGGGTGATCTCAGGTGCTCCGGAAGGGTAAGCAGATCCTGCTCCACATGTGGCACCCGTTGTGTTGCTTATGTTATTACAAATCCGGTAAATAGTCTAATTCGGTAAGTCACATTCGTGAAAAGGGAGGGTATTGTGGTTACGACATAAGGAACATATCCGATATCATCTGTGAAACGGTTATTCCATAACGGTCAACCAACTCGTGATGGCGTCCGTAAAATTTACGAAGGGATGACTTCAACTTCACCATTTGGAACTCTTGGTTTAATAGCTTCCTTGTGAGCAACAATCCTCTATCAAGAAAATCATGATAGGAAACACAAGCCCGGGAATATCGTATCAATTGGGAGATATATACTCCGTATGCAGGCGCTGCTGGAATGTTGCTACATAGAAATGGAAAGTTCACAATTGGGAAGCTGAAATCATCTCTTTTGTCGTAAAGTTTTGTTTTCAACCGACCATCATTGTCAATTTCTAGATGTAAGTCAAGATATGAGGCAGACTTAACTGTATCTGTAGTATCCTTTATCTCCAGTTCCATGGGATAGATTCGTTCAACATAGTCACCAGATTTTGTATTATTTAGTGAGAGAACATCATCTATATAGCGGAACGTAGAGTTAAAGGATATTGCTAACCTATTATCTTTCTTCCTAAGAAGTTCCTGTATGAAGTCAGCCTCATAATAATAAAGAAACAAGTCGGCAAGAAGAGGGGCACAATTGGTTCCCATTGGAATTCCGACAGTTTGTTGAAAAACACGTCCTCCAAACGTAACAAATATGTTGTCAATCAAGAAATCAAGCATCTTGATAATGTCAGTTTCAGAGAATTTTTTGTTATGCTCGTCTTTTTGTTTTTTGCTTTTATTAGCCAAGGTGTTTGTTCTACCAATGTACTATATTCTAGCCTCTTTAATTACAGAACTTTTTGAAAAGAATTATTGTACAAGCCAAATTTTGTTGTTTCAGAAAAATAATCGCCATATTTCTAATTTTTTTAGTTTGATAGAAGACAAACATCAAAGGGTTAAAAACCACGAAACAACATTAAGCAAAAGCTAATTGAATACGCGTCACCATACAGATTATTGAAATATTCAACCTTCACGTATAACGAAACTAAGTAAGCTTAAATCAAACACAGGTCGACAAAACCTCTAGCAAGTTAACGGATTGATGAAAAATATGAAAGTGACACTTTTTAAAGTGTATGCGTCCGAAGCACTTTTGTAGATTTACCTTCATCAGGAACGCTCAAAGCCAGATATTTGAATGCCAAGTATGTTTAAGTACCAATACACTTGAAGCGCTACATGACTAAACCAGATCTAAAATAATATTAAAATCCATCTCAGATCATCTTTGGATGAGGGAGTTGAAAAGCACATAAATAATGTATCAAAACACCTTTTTTTCCTTGGGGGAACTCAACCTGATCACAAATGATTTCCAATTAGAGAGTTAAAAGATACCAAAGAGATATTCAAACTCATTGAATTACAGAATAGATTTTATGAGAAATAAACTATATTATGTTGTAACTGTATTGGTTTTATGGATTTCCCCATTTATTTTATTTACCTTGGAGCTAGGTATTATTATACTTTTTTACAGCGAGAAAAAGTATACCTACATAAAACAATAGTACAAAATGTATCAAAAGTTGCAATAGATTATAAAGTTAACCCTTTATTTCAACATCACCTCTGATCTCTTGAAATGATTAATTAAATTTGTGACATGACATATCTGATATTTACACAGCACATTGACAGAATATGATAAATGGATTTAAAAAAAAGAAATAAAAAGATATGTAGAGACTATAAAAATTTTACGGAAATAAAGAAAAAAACAGCGTGTGCAAAGAGAACCACAAGTAGAAAAGCTAAATAATTGTCAAAACACTATTAAGGAAAGGCTGATTACAACGAAACCTGTTAAAAATTCGGTCGCACTTAGATACACAGTAAGAGTGAATAAAAGGAAACAATGTTTTATCAAAGTTCCAATTTGAATATCGCTAAACTACTGTTCCCTAAATTTACCGAGAATGGAAACACATAATATATTTAAGTTCTATTTTTCAGTATGAATTAATACTGTTACGAAATTCACATTCCCATTGACGTTCGTCGTTTGCTTTGAAAACAAGTTATGATCTAATTGCAACAAAACATTGGATACACGTGTTAGACATCACCATCATTTTGTAAATGTAATGTTCGTTAAAAAGGGACCCTCGAATATATTGTCTATAACATTTCATTGTGTTTCTGTCAACAGTTATATGGTTCGTATTTACCAATCAATTTTCAACAATTCTGTATGAGAGCAATTTTTTTAACGACCCTGGCGTTAAAAATGGACAAAATTTACTGGCTAGGAATTCAATAAAATCTATAAAAGTCTTTATTTTTATGTATTTATGCATTTTTTAAGGAACGGTAGTGTTTCAACAAATCAAAAGGTTTGCCTTTCGAAAGTGTCGTATAGAGTAACATGAGCAACACGACGGGTGCCACATGTGGAGCAGGATCTGCTTACCCTGCCGGAGCACCTGAGATCACCCCTAGTTTTTGGTGGGGTTCGTGTTGCTCAGTATTTAGTTTTCTATGTTGTGTTTGGTGTACTGTTGTTTGCCTGTTTGTCTTTTTCTTTTTTGGCCATGGTGTTGTCAGTTTATTTTCGACTTATGAGTTTGAAAGTCCCTTTAGTTTCTTTTGCCTCTCTTTTGTTAACAAACAAAACAAAAATGAATTTTCCTTCTGGAATCAAAAAAGTTCCTTCATGTCATGCTCTATTCGCATTTAACATGGGTATTTATTCTATTTGTCAACTTTTTACACAAAGCTTACGCTCGGTTTAACGACCTTGACAAATTTAATGTATTCCCACGTAAGAATGAGCATAGAACATGGTATTGTTTTATTAATCCTTATACCAACTATGGTGATCCTGATGATGTCGATTTCAGAGAATGTCTTTATAAGACTAGTTTTGTCGTAAAAAACTGTTTTTAAGGTCATGTGTATAACTTTCCTACTAGTTGTTTTTATTTATTATCAAGCTCAAATTGGTCTTATTTTAAACAGGAAATGAATAAAAAAAAGTTGGTTAAACATTAATGAGATAACTGTTCCAAAATCAAACGACAACTGGAGGACAACATACAATCTTTGACAGTTTATAAGGAAATATATGATATATCAAGTTCCAAATAACCCGTGTATAAAAAATGTTTAAATAAAAAGAGAACAGCACAGATCTGACATACACAGCACATCTCTTTCATAGACAGTTAATAGTTAAGGATTTTCCTGAGACTTGTTAAGATTAATATATCAATAAAGCGCCGTTTGTTCGATTTATTGGTTCGTAGCGAAGCATGTATCACGTTCTTTTATCTTATCAACATTATTCTTTAGATATCCCTTCGTTTCAAGATAACATTTGAACAGAAAAAAGTCTAGAAAAATGACAACAACAATGAATTGAATTTCATGAAGGAAAATGCAGAACAGGTAGAAAAATTATCAATCTTAAAAACAGCAAAACGATCACGCATGACTCTAAGAGAAATCTACTGAAAGAAACTTTTGAACAAATTAGAAAAAAAAATATTAATGGTTAACCATGAACAATTACAACAAAGGAAGAATGCTTAAAAGTATTTTCTGCTTTACATGAAATTTGCATTCTTAAGTAGATGGTTATACAATCAAATCCTACGCGTTCCCATTACTTACCACACATATATATATACATTTACAGTTGTTTAACACGCTTGTCGAAGTTGTGATCAACTTTTGAAAGCAATATGAGATTTTTATTTATTGGTCTTCTATTGGGACTTCTATCGGGATTTAATGCTGCCCATGATTCTAAATTTCACCATCACACAAAGAAATCATGGGGATCAGTGAAAGGAGTACATTGTATTACCGGCGGGAAATGGTATCTGGTATCTCCGAACATTGCAGCAATATGCTCCAAATCTCCTAAATGTCGTTGTGATAATTTAAATGACATGGTGTGGTGAGATGCTGTAACAGCTTATATCAATAACATGTTGTCTAATTTGTTAAATGAATCAACATTATCAAGTGTATTATCAATAGACATTTTAACCAAACATATGCGATTTAAATACGAATCAGAAAACACAACTTTCAAGAAAATTAGACTTATTTGCTTTGCGAAATGAACCCAACGTGACATACTTACACAAAAGGAATTTATATTGAAAACTGTTAAATTGGTATGTTTATACGCTTATTATACAAATGTATTAACAGATTATTCTTTGTCTTCGCGTTCATTGATTTTTGTTATTATTCAAATAATAACGAATATATTACTATTATTCCAAGACGAAAAATTATAATAAATCTTTAATTGACAGAGTTTCTTTTTTATTTTGGATGTAGAAGCCATTATTTGAATATATCTCCAGATTCATACACAACGTTATCCTGAATATGTATTTTAATCTATATTACATAATATTTTTTGTATTAAGATGTGCAAAATAAAGATGACAATACAATTAAATGTAAAAAGTACAATCACAAAAATACTGAACTCCGAGGAAAATTCAAAAAGGAAAGTCTCTAATCAAATGGCAAAATAAAAAGCTCAAACACATCAAACGAATAGATAACTACTGTCATATTCCTGACTTGGTACAGGTATTTTCTTATGTAGAAAATGGTGGATTGAACCTGGTTTTATAGCTAGCTAAACCTCTCACTTGTATGACAGTCGCATCAAATTCCATTATATTGACAATGATGCGCGAACAAAACAGACACAATAGGTAAAAATGTCAAAAATAGGGGTACAGCAGTCAACATTGTGTTATCATCTTAATCACTATAAAAACAAACAAATGTAACAAAGAAGCACAAAAAGGTATACATTAAATTTGACATCCTCATTTTGCTTTTTTATTATACGATTTTACTTATCTATGTAAAATTCACCCATAAAGGATGGAAGGTTTTAAGTACTGGCGTAAAATCGCGCGTTTGACGTCACACAGATACATATAAAAATAATTTTGTCGTTCAAAGTATCATGGATACATACGTACAGATTCACGTCAAATGGATATCACAAAAAACAGACTTAACAGTAAAAGTAATACTAGTAAAGACAAATAAAAGAATACTATAACACGTTATTAAGATGATAAACAACGTCAGGACGCAGAATAAATACTTCAAGACCATCGTGTATTATTTATGAAGTTGAAACGGAATATTTATCAACAAGGTCTGTACGAAATATAATTACTTTACTACATAGATTACGCATTTTGCAGTGCAATTAAAAAGACACTTATGGTTTTTATTAGTATATTTTAATAACAAAATCAGCAATTGCTCACTAACTATTCAATTTATAATTATTGCAATGTAGTCGAACGAATTTCAAACTAATTTGACTAAAAAAACACAGACCCAACTTTATGCAAATTACTTTTAAAGTATAAATAAACTCATCATAGATATCAGGATTAAATTTTGTAAGCCAGACGCGCGTTTTGCCTACTACATGCTCTTTCAAACAAAGAGTAGTTTAAAAGCACATCGTGAAACATACCGAATTACCCAATATTGATCTGTACAATGTAAAATCGAAAAAAAAACTCACACTGAAAACGGACAATGTCAGATGCAAATATAATACAATACAATCAAATGACGGACGCATGCAAACAAACATTACCGGTGCCTTATTTTTTTTTCTCATTATTGAAGGCCTAATAGTGTCCTGGAATTGCTTGCATTTCTGTCCCTGTAAATTTGTTTTATGGATAGTTGTCTCATTGGCGACAACACCACATCTCTTATGTTAATTTTGATGCTGGAAAGTAAATTTTGAACACTCATAAATTTGGCAGATATAAAATACCCCAGACGGTTTGCATATTCCTCTCTTCGTGCAACAATGTGTAAAAGCCCTTATTCAAAGCAAGAACTGAGTCAAATCCGATAAAATAAGAGACAACAGTAGTTTACATATGTTTAAATTCAGGTCGAAAATCCATTTTAAATATGAAAATCAAGATTAAAAAAAATAACAAATACAAACGAAGCGAGACCTGATGCATTGACAGGGCAAACATCTCCTGTTATGCAGATGTCATCCCATGTCAGTACATACTCAGTCACAATGTTACGATAGAGGGCTAATAGCGAAATATATTTAATGATTAGCCTCTTGTAAAATAAAAAAAAAATATTCCATATTACAATGTCAAACTAGCAGCTACTGCACCTTTAATAAGATCGCCCTTTTAGTTCCTCGAATCTCGACATTTTAAATTAACAATATATACAAATGAAAATGAATCGACAAGTACATAAAAAATACAAGATGTTATTAAAAAAATATGTCCATCTTTGTTAATAATCATATGTTCATATCTTGCCGATGGAAAACAAAGTATAGTGTTTGTTACTGTTTTTTTTCATTAAAATTAGATTTTTCTCGGAGACAAAATTGTTTAAAAATGGTTGATAATTTTACTTGGACGAGGATAGAATATTTTATTTATTTTTAGTTATTGTAAATGGGAGAAGTAGTAATGTGATGTCGTGACATTTCTTCTTTTTACTTCAGTACAAAAATATTGAAACTATTCATTTTTTTACATTTAAAGAAGGATAATCTACATGAAGTAATTAGATGGCTTAGAATCAAATAAACCAAATATTGTGCTACCATTTTTGTCAAATGGGATCGATTTGCAACACATTACGTTCTGAACAGACGTGACGTAATAACTGCAATCAGTGGTCATTTCTTCCATAAATGCCCGCTGAGCACTTTTATTGGAAAACATATAAATTTAAAGCTATGACTATACAATAAAAAGCTATTTACTAAAATAATGTCTGAAAATAGTTTGCAATTAATTATATTTCTTTAAATGCAAGCTATCATAGCTTGGTTTTTCTTAAAAAAAAAATTTCTAAATTATCTTTAATACAAAACTGAAAAAAACACACTTTAGGGACAATTAACTCTGTAAGAATTCACTCAAAACTACGCCATAATGTACCAAATAGTTTAAATAAAGCATATCTAGCATTGATTATGCTTCATGAAGAGATTTCCTGACAGCCAAAAGTCAGATTCAACAAAACAAGTTAGATTGTTTTTTTTTATCTAGACATGGAAGACTAAATATTATGCACACACGTTTTCTATATCATGTGTATCGCTAAAGAAAATGAAGTGCAATGATTTTAAAGTTTTGAAAAAATAAGAATATAAAATGAATACTAATACTTATACTTATATTAAGAATGATATCATTGTTAATAATAATAAAATTAGTTCGTTTAAATAGGAAAAGGAATAATAATGATAACAATAAATTCTTTATTTGAAGAGGTTAAACACAATTAGTTACAACAAACTTATCTTTCCTGAGGCCCACAAGTAATTCCCTGAAGAATGACATAATAATTAGAACAATCACAAAAGAGTTTTAGTTGGAAACAGGTAAAATATGTAATTACGACTTTGAATTACTCTGCATCAATACGTAAAGAATTGACATTGTTGATTGACTTTGGTAACAATGGAATTATTGTAATTCTGAATATAAATTAAGAATTTACATGAGAGAACACGATATTAGTTTTGCTACTCTGTGATATCAAGACATTATAGACTTGCTTAGTGAATATCTTCTGTAAATATGAAGTTAATTTCAATCATTTTATTTACTGTCTGTATATTTGGATTAAATACAGTAGTTATCAATCAGAATAATCAAATGAAGCGAACCTGGGGGTCAACGCGGGTAATCCATTGTATCTTTGGAGCGAAATGGTACTATATACCAGCATGGTTAGCTGCCGTCTGTTTTATCAATCCAAACTGTAAATGTGTACATTGACATAATTATATCATCATACTACGACTTTTGTTGGGCTATTTCAATGGATGATTTGTTGATAGCAATGGACAAATATCATGGCATCTGATTTTTGTTTCATATACCATACAAATGAATCTTAAATATTCAGAAGATTCTCAGCAAACGTTAATGACTTAGTTTGCAGTAAGGAATTATTGAAAAGTGTTGAAAATGATTTATGACTAGAATATACTTGAAGGTCGTACAGTGACAAATAAGTGCTTACACCCACGCTATTTGGATCCTGATGGGTAGTCGTCATTGAAAATTATACCACATCTCCTTATTTTCATATGGAACTTATGTGTTGATTTACAAAAAAACAAATATTCAGATATAATCGTTGATTTTCAAAACAAAAGGTTTTTCATATCTTTCATTTTATTGAAGTAACAGTGGTAAGTGCATTTAAACTAGTAAGGATATACATTCATATACATTTAACTATCATATGCTATATTTTTGTATTCATAGGTACTTTATTCCTGACCCTCGGAACTGAGCCTATTATCAGTTAGTATCAAATTACAAAAAAACAATGAAACTGAAACGCAAATTAACGTATCCAAAATTTCAACAAAATAAGCACTTTTGAAAAATCTAAATAAACCTGTGTTTTTTTCTCTTAAAACATTACATACCTTTTTGAAAAGGTTTAAATTTTGATAATATAAACAATAAGCAGACGTGGTATGATTGAAAATGAGGGAACTCCCCGCCAGAGACCAAAGGACGAAGAAGCTAGAAACTATAGGTCTCCATACGTGCGTCAACAATTGACAAACCCCATACCGCACAGCAAGCTATAAAAACCCTCGAAATTACTAATATGAAGCAATTCAAACAAGAAAACTAACGGGCTTATTTTATACAAAACAATAAACGAAAAACAAATATGATATACAGCCACAGACGATAACCACTAATCACAGGCTCCTGACTTGGGACCGATACATTCAGAATGTGGCTGGGTTAAACATGTCATCGGAGGCCCAACCCTTCCCATAACCTAGGACAGTGATGCAACAGCACATGAAACAAACTTTACCAAACAATGAATGAAAACAAATATAATAAACATTCACCATAACCTGGGACAGTGGTGAAACAACACAACATAAGTACAAACAAAAAAAAACTCGAAAAAAGAGCTTAAGCAATCACATCGATACAAAACAAATAACAACTAAAGAGAACACTAAAAACAAAGAACAGATCTGAGAGTATTCACAGTTCCTGAAAACTAAGTCAAAGCCAAAAACAACTAATAAAAGAATTATATATCTGAAACTAAAATATTAATCAGTGCACACCCATCATTTAATAGAATTAGTGTAAAGACGTCAGTTATATATAGTAATGATATAATGCATTGCCAAAATAAAGGACAGTGAATGGTGTATAGCAATAGTATGTAGTTTGGAGTTTAATTTATTGATAGCAAATGGTAACCTTTAAGAACACTTTTGTTTAGAAGATCGATAAGTTTACCCGGATCGTATCTAAATTTAGGGGCTAAACAAAAACACCATCGTAAACAGAAGGATGAAGTATTCCGTTCAAAGTACAACCAAACTTCTAAACCAAATATTTCTAAAAAAATTAGTAAATACAAAATTAATCAGATGTGGTATAATTGCTAATGAGATAACTCCCTGTTCGAATTGTGTCGTATACGAATATTCTCAGTATTCTCAGCAGTAACATACCCTCTGCCACATAGTAATGCGTTAACATATCTCAACTGATACGTAACACTTGATCAGCATGTTTACGTTATACGGACGTAGCTTTCAGAGTTGTGTTCCTGACGAAAAAAAAAAGTTACAGCATGATTATGAGGTAGAATGACTGAAATCGAAATAACAAGAGTTGTACCGTCACAAACACGATTTGGTTGACCGATACGGTTTGTCTTCCCCTCACTCACTGGCGACATTTTTTTAAATCTTAGATCTTTACGTGCCAAAATAACATTAATAATCTTTTCTATTATTTTTTAATCATCTTTTTGCAAACGATCAAAATTGTACAGAATATTTCATCATTTGACTCAGTGATTTTCGCATAATTTTTGAAATATTAACCAAACAATATACATGTCTAGTTATTCAGAATAATATTCACGCATGATACTCCAAAGAATACCTTATAGCTTTTATATAGAGAAATATGGTTGTAAAAATAATCACAAGTAAAAACAAAATGATAAAGTGTCTGATATAAATGTACTGAATGTGAGTATGTATTCAGTTTTAGATGAGTTTACCCAGATGACGGTTTACTATATTCAATAGCAGAATAAGAAAGGGAATACTGAAACAAACCTCATGAAAGATACCAGGCTTATAATTTGGTTCGTCAGACGTGAGTTTCGTGTACATAACATTTATCAGTGGCGCTCGAATCATTAAGTTGAAATACCAAATTAAGGGCAAAGTTAAAGATCAAATTAATAATAATAAAAAAAGGAAAACGTTGTGTGAAATATAACTAAGGTCATCTATCCCTGGGACAGAAAATACCTAAGTAACATAAGTATTACTAAAATGAGATATTAGGTAAAAGCTACCAAATGAATTAGATATACAAAAAAATACAAGTTGTTTCTGAATTGCCAGTAGATTCTCGTGATTATTTAAGTAAACAAAATCACATTTTAAAACTATTATCGATTTAGAAATGCCTCTTTACCTGATGGATATAAATCAAATCCAATTAAGACAGCTGTTCGTGCAGACAGTAATGGGTCGTTAGTTGTTTTCGTCAATTCTATGAAATACATATAATCATTTTCTAAAAACCTGGTTATCGATATTTTACATAAGACCATCCTGTGTAAGTACGTAGCATTTATGTAATTCCTCATGAATATTCAGAGTCGAAAAGTATATCATTTTCAATTTATATTTGTAATATATTTATTGGTTAATAATAATATATTCATTAGTAGATTTGTTGCATTATTTAATAAGAGTATACTGGGGTTAAAAAGTCTTGTGACTGTTCAGCAAGTCACCTGAGGATTTATACTTCTTTTTTTATTTTTAGTAAATGTCAAATGTTTAACATATAGCAAGAATGAAATTGCTAGAAGAATGAAAATATAAACTCCCGGCGGTTTAGAGCTTGACGTGTTTTATAGACACATTTTTATTGTATTGTTGAAGACCTATGTTGCCATTTAGTTTGGGTTTTTTTTCGTCGTTGTTTTGATGTCTTATTGCCGCTTCCTCACATCTCTTTTCATCATAAATATAACTGTTAATTAGATATTCATAGTTATATGTAATGTTAATTTAGTGATAATTGTCATTGACCACTGGTCAGATTCATATGCATTGATTTTTATTTTTCTTTGACAATAACTGTTAAAAAGAATAGCTTTACTAGATACATATTAACATACGAATTGAAGACACTACATACATTTGTTTTCAAAAGCAGTTTTGATAGTTCTGCAAAATTTTTTAAACAAGCATATAAAGACTATTACGATTTACAAATCTACGCAAACATTAGGAATTATTATCAAATATGCAACTTATTTCTGTGCTTATATTGACAATGCTGTTTTCTGGATTATATGTAGAAGCCATCCCACTAATAAATATAGAGAGAAGAACTTGGAGCAAGAGACTAGGATATAGTTGCTTCTTTGGCTGGAAATGGAATCATGTGCCGACTTGGTTTGCTATCAACTGTTTCAATAAAAAAAACTGTCCCTGTGTTAATTGAAAGTTTGGATTCAGAATATTTGATGGAAGTCAAGAACACAGTTTAGTAAAGGAATATACTTCGTCAATAACACCAATCGCTATGCTACTTGTTTTGTTTCGAAACAGCACATTTATTTTTTAAACATAAAAAGAACAAACTATTAATTTGAAATAAGAAACAGTCATCACATATTGGAACGAACTTCTGAATATGTTATAATTGATAAAGGACTTTCATAATACATTGGAGTGAATGAAGGGAAGATTGAACATTAGTTACTGATATGAACTGATTGTAATGTATGTAATAACACAACACATCTTTATTAATGTTTTCCATGTTGTAAGCATACAACACTATACATATAGATTTCTAGGTGATAATTATCATCTTCAAATAATATGGTAGAAGCAAATTCATTTTTCTCAAGTTTCTGAAATATGAAAATGAAAACAAATTTTATCAAATTCATGTGCCAAATATTTTATTTCCCATTCTCAAATTCAAACTGATAATTATCATCGTAAGGGGTTGGGTAAGATTTTCACTTCTAGACATTTTCATGCGGCTTGTCATTACAAATATGCATTTTGTAAATGATTTGATTAAATGAAAGATGTTAGTTTCTTCATTATCAATAAAATAGTCACATTTTCCTGTACTTTATTTTACAACAACAAATAAACGTGTTTCAATAATTCAAAAGCACAGAAATATGGATCAACCACCGTGCACAACAATTTATATTAATGCGTATGTTACAGGCATTTTCTAAATAAGGAATTCTGCAAAATGACTGAATTTTCAGAAAAATATGAAATGACCAAACGTGACAGGAATTATATTAAATGACTAAAAATACCTTGTCATTTTATGAAATGGTGAAATTTGTAAGCATAATTCAACAAATTGCCTGTTCAGTTTCAGGTTATGTGTAGAAATGGGATATAATTGAGATAAATATGACCAAAACACAATGTCTTGCAAAGAAAATATCTATTGGTTCGGTAAAATTAAGTTTATTCTTCAAGTACCAGTTGGGAAAGTTTCTGTGTTTATGATTAGTTCTTTCTAGTGACACTACGTTTAGTATGTACTCAAACTGTATTTGAGATAGTAATTTTAAGATTTTCTTGTCATAAAGACAGACAAATAAATTGTTTTTACAAAAGAACAAAAATTGCAAACGAATATTTAGAAAATCTAGATTCAAAACAGAGGTGAGTCATATCAATCAGAAATCAAATTCGTAAGTTCATCACTAGATTGACCCGAATAAAGGATAGAAATTTCAAATGTCGCTTGAAATGAAGGTATGTTAGATAGGGACAGAAAGGTTGCCTTCCAATAGTCTACTTAAGAAACAGTAAACGAGTTCTAAACATGTAGAGAACGTGGTACTCTTCCTGCATGAGGTATATTGAATGTCCCGATTCAAACAAATGGAAATTTATACATTCTACACATCCAAACGGATTTCCCTCCATAGCAAGGATGTCACCTTAAAACACCATTTGGTTGTGGTTCGAAGATATGAGTATCTTTACCTATCAAGAAAATTTTTGGGATTTAAAATCTGAAATATTAAGCCGACAGTAGTTTACTGATGTTGAAACCTCGAAGCTCAATCCAGACGGGAAAAATAAGGTAACCTTGTTACTCAACCTGAATGAATCGCATAAACACAAAACAAAACGAGACCGGGTGTGTCGACAAGGTAAATATCTCCTGCTATACATGAATCACATGCCATGCGAAGATCTGCATCACCACGTAGCCAATAAAGGACAAGAACTGGAATGTGCGGTCGCTGGAAGATGAATAAAAACGATGTCATAATATACAATTAAGCCCGAATATTTGATAGATGTCGAAAATTGTAAACCCTAAGATGAGAGTTTTACGGGTTGACTTTTTTTTATTAATATTCCCCTTTTGGTATTGACAAAAAAAATAATAGTAAGCATGAGTTTATCTTTAATTCGCATCTGTTAAGTGCAAGTTTACGTTTATAATATAGTATTAAACATTCATCTGCTCAACATCAGCATATATGTATTTTGTTTCTATATACATAAATCAAAATCATCTGACGTCATCTTTCATTTAGATAAATCTCATATACCCATCTGACACTTCTGTAACGTTGGTTTTTTACGATCAGTGTCAGCTTCGTGTTTAAATGGTTATCATAGAGTTATTACACTTCTTAGTTTCATATTAGAGGATAATGGAAGGGTCTCTATTTTCAAAGAAATTATTTCTTATTTGAATATGCAACTGCTGGTTGACGTACTGTTAACGAGGGTATCATACGCACAGAGTTGACACTCCTGGTCTGGCATCCAATATCATTGCAGTAATTTTGTTTTGTAAATTAACAGAATGAAATTAATGAAAATTCTAAAATGTAAAATCATAAGAAGAATTATTGTTTTCTACCACCAGAATAGATACTTGAAGACAGATCTGGCACTATTCGTTGAGGGACTTTCAGTTTCTCAATGTGTTTCTACTTTGATTTTTACATGCAAGTAGTTAATATTGGGTGCCACTGATGAGCCTTATGTAGACTTTTCTTAATCAAAATTCTGGTAATTTAAAGAGTATATTTTTTACCACTAAAACAAGAAAAGAAGTTACTTCAAGTCGATTAAGATGTGCGTCGATAATATTAGCTTTGTCTGCTTTACAGGTATTATCTATAATGCCATTCTAAACTGCTGTCAAATGCAATAGATTAAACCAAAGATAGACATAAACCGGAATCAACATTTATGAAACGTTGGATCTATGACAGACGCCAAAATCAACCATAGATAATGAAGCGTTCACATTTAGCATGCATTAAAATATCAAACTCAACGTCTATATACCGGACAAACCTTCAATACATTTCATAACATAACTAAACACATATTTAAAAGTTAAAGTCTTTCAAGTAACTTAATTATTAAGCATTTAGATGTAAATGCATTTAGAGAGTCTACGACAGCCTTCTTGTAAATATGTTCCAGATCAATACCGTAAAAGAAGATAAACTGGACACACTTTCTCCATAGAAAAAAAATATTGTATAAGAATAATACTTGCGGTACGAAAACTGATAACCATTATAACTATAAACACATTAAACATGTGGAGAAAATTTAATACAAATATTCTAGTTAAAATTTAGTTTTTCAAAAAGAAAAGTAAATATATAATATTAAGAACATATTCTTATCTTTATATTTTGGAAACAAACTTATATTTCTAAATTATTGTCCAAACTAAATAACATGGATACTTTTTAACGATATATCTAATTACTGTTAGTTCTTTACATTACATGGTAGGCAATAAATATACTCAATATATATAAACATCAATATAGACAGGTTCAATGAGGTATCATGTGTAATTAGCTGCATTATTAACAATCCTTCCGTTAAAAGACTTTCTAAATCTGTACCAAAGACTTTATGTATATTCATCTTCCAGTAGTTATTCATGGCTTAGTATACATATTATTCAATCTATTAGGTTGATTCTTTTTATATCTTTTTAAACCGCGTAATCATTGGAACATCTATAGTGATAAGGTGGTTACATGCAGCGTGGTAGACAGAAAGTTCCATCACCGACAAGGTTTCAGTGTCAATTAATATCCATCTAGATCGATAACCGATTTTGACATGTTCTCGATCTTGACACTGACATGACACTACACATAATACCCATCTGGATTAATGACCGATTTTGACATGTTTTCGATCTTGATTCTTACTTGACACAAAATATTAACAAATAATGTAAATACTGTTTTTTCCTATTCTTTTTATTTGGAATCACTATTTACATATATTTTCCCTGTTATAAATTAAATATGTTAAATCGGTCAAAAATTCACACATGTTCTTTACATCAATCTGATATCATTATGGATTTGTCATGTTGCAGGTTTTGCCACTTATCATATGACCGTTGAAAGGTTTAAAGGTGACGCATTACAGAATATACTAACATGTCGACATACCAGGTCTCGTTTAGAATGCGGTTTGTTTGTTTTTACTCACATCTTTCCTAATGGATTTATTGTTATTTACTATCCTTAGTTAATAAATCATATAACTGGTAGTAAAATGTTATTCTTCTACGATATTTACCATTCAGTTGCCAATTTATCAGTCATGCCATTAATTGAGAAGGTACAATTTGATGAATTCTCACTAGATAAATTTTGTATTTCTTACTACAAGTATTGTTGGAACTCTCTACTTTTAAATCCCCTTTTGTTATATGTCACTCCAGTAAATGATACATCCCTTTCGTTTCAACGATGCAACTGATTGTGGAACGTTCTTCCAGAAGATGTCACAAGTCTAGTAGCCGACTCCCTGGTATCATTGATGAGTTTTATACGATATCCCAGAGCTTGCATTTCCTATCATGATTGCCTTGATAAAGGTTTTCTGCTTGCAAGGAAGTAACTCAACAATGGGTTCCAAGTGGTGGCGTTGAAGTCATCCCTTGGGAAATTTTACGGGCGTCATCATGGACCTACTGAATTAGACTTCACCGTATTAGTACTTATATGAGTAACACGACGGGTGCCACGTGTGTGGAGCAGATATGCTTGCGCATCCGGTGCACCTGAGACCACTTCCGGTTTTTTGTGTGGTTCGTGTTGCTCAGTAGTTGGTTCTATTAGGACAAATACGGTATTTTCATAAATCGAAGCGTACGAAAATACATACGGAATGTTTGGCTGTTCCCGTTTCTTCCTCATGAAGTATGTACATTACATTTTCATATTTAATAAGTTTTGGAAAAAATAATATCAGAGTAAATATATGTTGTTTGAAAAACAATATATAATAAAATTTCATGTAAGCAGCTAAAATGTATATATTTTATTAGAATAAAAATGAAAATAACGGGAATGTTAACAGTAATTTTGTACGCATGTGTCAAAGATCGTCAAACATATGTTGTGCTAATTAGAACACGGCTTTGAAATAAGGACGTCATATTAGAATTTCGTTTGATTTAAATATCCCTTTGGTATCATCCGCCTCTCATCTACACGAGGCATAAATGACCTTAACCAGATTTGGCACAGCCTTTTAGAATTTTTGGTTTTAAAAGCTTTTTAACTTGAAAATTGAATTTGGCTTTCCGACTGTTGATTCGAGTGCCACTTTGACCGTTATGAAATATATATGTTTCACAGATGACGACATATATGGTTCAACTGTCATAACAACAATCCAGGTTTTTTTTCCCGAATGTGAAAACACATAATGTACTTACATAATCAACATGACGGGTGCCATACGCAGATCAGAATCTGATTAAGCACCGGAGATCAAACGCTGTTTTTGACCAGCTTAACGTATTAACTGATATATTCAAACTCCATACAATAAAGCAGAGAATATGTGACTTCTGGGAAATTTGAAGTTGACGATTGGAAAATTGATGATGTCGATATTACAATTAATTATGGGAATATTAGCTTGAACAAAATGAGAATTTCACTTCATAGATGTTATGCGTTCGGAGGGCTTTTCTTGCTGTATCGTGTCCAGGAAAGCTCAAAACCAATTATGTGGAAGCCAAGGATTTATATGATCTCAAACATATGTAAAGATTTTTACCAAAAGGGTCCGAAAATGATAGTCAATTTTACCTGAAGGAGTTTGAACCTTTATTTACTGATACTTTCCAAATTTCGAGTATTTATATTTTACTCCTGCAAGACAATAATTCAACCTCATATAGATTCGTATATATGCAACCTTTAATTTTAACTTGAGTTGGAGATGGGTTGCACATGTGCTCAGCATGTTCAGTTATTAAAACAAAACGAAATTTAGAACAGAAAATTAATGAATTCATATTTAAATTTATGTCACATGATCCTCGAAAGTAATCGGAGGTCATCTCGATGATAAATCAAAATGCGCCTAGTCCCAAAATGCGCAGGAAATGTTGATACCTTATCAAGATTTCCTACATTAGTTTTTGTATGGAATCTATTGTAATTCGGGTAAATATTTTAGTATGCAATGAATCAAATTCAGGAGTTTAAAACAATTCGGTATCAATGAAATTGTCAACTAGTTACTATTTAGTTAATGATCTTAACATTTACATTGACACAGATTAGTTCTCTACTCTTAATCTCTATCCCATAATTACATTAACATACTATTTAATGGTGTGGTTATATTTAAGTGTTACTATATTTATCGTAGTCGTAATTATTCTCCTCTAACTCATCCGACAAAATAATACACTTATTGGACATGCAAAAAAATTATAAAATTATTAGAAGACGTCAAGTTTTTGTCTGAGATAATATTCATATTCGTGTTGAGGTTAACATAAGTAACGTACCGTCCCCTGAATTCCGATGTTGATTAGCTAATCGGATTGTTAAATCCTTCAAAAATCACTATACTTGTAAGAATAAATATTAATAGGTTTCGACCTATTTATGAATTCAAGGGATTTGTCCGGTATACGCTAATGTAACACAATACCAAACGACGCGAATACAAAAGTCTTTTTGAATAATATACGGTTTTCAACAATAGAATGTGGTAGATACAATGTGTCAAACGTAAATCGGTCCGCGTCCAAAAGAGTTAATTCTACAACGAATGGTCAAGAGCTATCATCAATAGCAAAATTGTCGGAAAAAAATTAAACAAAAAAAGTCACTAAATATAACCACAAACGTTCAATATATTACAAGAAAACAACGCATAATCTGCAATTATTCAAAAGGTATTAGAGAGAGGTGCACGGTACCAAAGGGATATCCAAACGCATGTGTCGATGACAAACTTTCAACGCCATGCCCGATTCACAAACCCTCATTCATGGAAATTTTCTAACCCTGGAACTTAACCTGGTGTAAAATTTTCAAATTGAAAATAGAGGTATGGCCCCATATCAATGGTCAAAATAATACATAAAGGATAACATCAACTTAAATACTGTACGGTAAGAAATATCACAATGAACCACTAACAAACACTAACGAAAATATAACACACCTCCAAACAAAGACAAACAACAATTAGCAACATACGTTGTAGATAGCTTGATTTTCTTTAGGTCTTGATCAATATTAGAATACAGCAATATAAATAAAACTGCATTAAACAACAAAGTGTTTAAACTTTAAGTTGTTAAGATGCATTCGTCAGTGTTGATTAAATTTTTTTGGCATAGGCAATTTTTTTTCACGATGTTAATGTCAAGGTGCGCGTCAATGCGTGCATGTGTGCATATCCGATCCCATACAAGTTGAAATGTAAAGTATGGATCATTAACTACATATTGATATATTTATATATCCGGACGGTTGTTTTATAGGGACGAAGGGATATTCATAACATTACCGGTACCAATTCATACATCACAAGTTGAGCATTTCGACAATAAATGTCTCTTCAGTGATACTTGAGGCCAAAATATTTGAAAACCAAACCAAACTTTACTCTTACGTTGAAGAGATGATCAAACCATAAATGACATAAACTCTAATCAGATGCACATACTGATTTTATGTCATAAATGGATACCCTATATTCTATCTTTTCTATTAAGAAATAGGTAGGTCTCTTAACAATAAACGAAGTCAAAGTAATTTGAATTCGTTACTTAACTTAAAAACCCAGACAACAATAATAACTATACCAATAGTCTCGCAGAATCTAGCAAAGGCCTGGAGTTAACATTAACATTATCTGTGTATAAGCTGATATTATATCCTACATATTGTCTTATTTACTAATCAATACATGTTGATCAAGTACATTGAGCATGCTTTCAGTATCTACAAGCATTCTTTAATAGGATAAAATATACCATTGTTTTAATAGATATAGGAAGATGTGGTATGAGTGCCAATGAGACAACTCTCCATCCAAGTTACAATTAGTGCTTTTGTTCTTTTATGTTCGTGTTGTTAATCAACTGACCAATATCAAAACGGAGAGGGTTGAGATACAAAAATATATTAAACCCAAAACATTCTATCTGCCTGACAAAATCATAAACTTTGTCAGTAGTTGTCTTTGTCAATTTTTTTCGTGGTTTTGATAGTTTAGTTTTAAAGTCATATCTTTTATTGTTTCTGCTAAATTTATTCACCACCCGGTTTTTGATAGGGCTTGTGTTGCTCTGTCATTATGTTTTTAAGTTGTGTTTTAATCTTTTTCGTGTTTTTGCTATGGCATTGTCAGTTTGTTTTCGACTGGAGAGTTTTGCATATCTCTTTGATATATTTCGCTACTGTTTTAAAGAATCGGGATAATATAGAGCTCGACGTATCCTGTAGACATCCTACTATTGTTGAATACCTTTGCCTTCTAGAAGATTTTTGTTTTCGTTTGGTTGCTGACTCATTGCCATATACCCCACATCTCATTTTATTCACATCAATAATACGATAATAATATAACTTATAGAGTATCTTTAAAAAGTGGACGATGATGTCACTTTTGTTCCCTAGCAACCTGATATTACATTTCTAGTTTCTAGTCAAAATATCCTGTCCGTATATTAAATGTTACATTAAATACATTGTTATATTTTTATAATAGATAAACGCTTTTAAAATTATTTACATGATATATTTTTCAATCATGGTAGATTGAGTTTCGCTATTAAATTCAAAATCAAGCGTTTGGGTAAAAGAAATCGTCACAATTATTATAAACTGCTATCTAACTTTGTATGAATATAATTGTGCACTACAGAGTTTTCAGTATAAGATTATCAATGTATTTGTTATAAAAAATATACAGATTATGAAGCAAAGAGCATAGAGAACGTCAGTGTTGAACCTCTTCCCAAATTTTGCCGTAAACCGAGTCAACTACTTGACCATCTTTGGAAATGATTACGCTATAGTCAGCTCTCTTCTGGACGGCTTCACATATGAGAAGTTCTTCGTCTCCTTCTTCCACAACAACTGTAAGATACACATAGAGTTTTCCCTTCCCTACATCGAATCTAAAAACGTTATTTGGAAGAATCCTCGTGAAACCAACTTTAATTTTATCCCACTGATATTTGCTTATCTGTTTTCTTCCTGCATCTAATCCAACCTGACCGGGTATATTTACACCAGTGTGTAGGTCTTCATTATGTTCAGTTACGTATACCTTTTCTTCTTCTACTTTTGCCCAAACTGGATGTGGATACCTGCTTGCTACATGTGTTGATGGTCCAGGTCCTCTAAAAGCATCTAAAATACCAGCCATATCTGAAAGAAAATGCATAATCTTTAATCTAAAATTGATTGCGCAGTTCAAAAGGAGTATGTGTTTCAAATCTGTCTACAATAACTTTTTGAACCCTTAAATTGCAAAAAGGTACATTTTTTCCATTTCAAATTTTAATTCTATTTGTCAATAGACAGGATGTGTAACTCATTAGTAAACAAATCTTTGGTGTTGGTATTCCTAACGAATGTTACTGTGAAGTCAGATTTATAATAGACATGTTTTATGGAAAATTGGTAGAGAAAAACTTTTATGAATAAACTATTAGCAACAGCTTTATCTAAATTGTATTATATTCAAATCAACATCTTTGCTTTTGACATCATTCTTTTAAGCACGTATAATAAAATTAATGGGCAGATCTTAGAACTTTTTATCTTTTTTGCAGATTATCTTACTAAATTAAGTCTAGAAAAAAATGTGATAAAATAAATATATGGTACACAAATCGTACAAGCGACGATAAATTTTACATTATTTAAATTTCGATATTTCAATCCCTGTTTGAAAATAAGTGTGAAAGAGGCACATTTATATTCTTATCAATAGAAAATATGGTTACCCTTTCCGGGGTATCTGGTATTGTGATTTGTAGACTTTTGATTGTATATCTCTATGCCTTATGTGTTTGATTCTCGATTTGGCATCTTTCATCTTTTCTGTAATGGAATGAGTGGTAATACATCCAAAATATAGTAAATATATTCAACAAGAGCTTATTGATGCTCAAATCTTATAAATCGATTAACAAAGACAAATAGAAGTACCAAACAAAACATGGAAGAATAGCATGCACTCCAAAAGAATCTAGAACGGAAGTGTCGACAACTGTTTTAATTCGAGCGCCACTAATTAGTCTTATTCATAAGAAACGCGAGGTTTGAAACTTTGATGAGTTTTTAACAACCAAATATTCTATAATCCTTATTCCGTCAGGAAACAAAGACTGTAATATTTGTTCCAGAGGAAAGAATCTTTCTTCCCTTTAGAACGTATGTTATGAAGGAACTTCTTTTTCATAACAGTACCACTAAGAATGTTTTACTTTCATGGCAGATATTTGAATAGTTTCTGTACATTCGTGTTTCTGTCTCACTAAGGAATACCCAACAACTCCTTTCATTCGTATCTACAGATTGTTATGTCGACCTTACTTGCAGACTAATTCAACATTTTAAAAAAACGTCTTTGTTTAAAATAAATCGTTACCCCACAAACGAATGCTCTTTCTCAGAGGCATATATTTACGCCTTTTCTCGGAAGCCGATTACTTAAGGGCATACGATACAGTTTCGATCCTGCGGTTAATTTTTGACGAAAATTTGCATACAAGCTATTTTTCACCTCAGCAATTCAAATATATAATAAAATTTAAATCTTTATGTGCTACTTTAAAAGATAAATGGGGTCGAAATTTTAGACATTTACTCAAAAGTTCGGTCTTTTGGACATTTCTATCCTTTGGATAGACATACCTAACTTTTTTGTTTCAAAAGATAAACACTAGCTGATTTTTTTAAAAATATTTGGAAAATCTTCTTTACATAAGTATGCTCTTAATTTGTATAACAATTCTTTCGAAATGATTAGTTTTATCAAAGTTTCAGGATTTTAGAAAAAAAAAACGGCTTTTTTGCTGTATTTTTAACTAATTTAAAAAAAGTTTCATGGGTGACTTTTTCATAAAAATTGGTACAAATATTCTTCGTACGTAATCAAACCTAATGTCATTTTAGAAAAGAGGGGTCCATGAACTCGTTTTCAAGTTAAATCAGTCTGAATGATAAAAAAATCAGTCGAAAAATGCATTTTTTTCCCGATATGTCACAGTTTGACGTCGTCAAAAATAACATTTTACGTTAGCAGCGTCATTACCTTCCCTGTAACTGTATCGTATGCCCTTAACTTCCTGTAAAAATTCACCTTGGTAAAACCATGTTTTAAAAAGTTTATCAATACCTTTTAAAATGAGTGATAAAATTATATCGTTTCTCTATAGAAGTAGTTGTAATATAGGGGTGTAATTATTACATAAAATAATAAAAGTTATATCACGAGATTTCTGTCTACCTACATGTATTATTTGACTATTTTGCCGCAGACAGAAACATTAGATTTTTGTTGCTTGCTGATAAAATCTGCCATGTGCATGTAAACGTTTCATTTACTGACAAGCATATTATTGTATTATGTCATCCAGGATAATCATTTTTCAACGAAAAATTGCATTATTATTTATTTATTCGTTCGTAAATAAATACAAATAAAAAAATCTTTCGTGCATCTGCTTCCTTTCCATTTTTCTTAACTTTTTGCAAACCAATTATGACGATCATGTTTCGCATTGTAATATTTATTGATAACTGATAACTGTTATATTGAAAATTGAATATACTAAGCCGGTATTTCTTTTTATGGAAACAACAAATAGGGAAAATATTTACAGATACGTTGTAAGTTTTTATTAGAAATCATAACAATTAATTTTGATTTCTACCCTGGAAGAGGTATCTCGAACTCTGTAGTTCCATTTCATGCCTTGCCTCTATCCGAATATAATAATACAATTATTATTCCCTACACTTCAGTGACAGTTGATACCTTTTAACCTTGGATGAAAATAATGAAATCCACGTTTTTTTTTGTAAAATTTGAATCAAATTAATACAAATCTTTTAAAATGATTTTAATCGGATAAAGTAAATATCTTTGTAATTATAAGTGTTTTTTAATATTTCGATTCATAATCACTGGAATAAACAGAAAATTAATGTATTCAGATTTAAAAAAAATATGAGTAAACTACTTTTCTGATACAATAATACTTTTATTAGTGCTTACAAAATATTAAACGATATCTGTGTGCATGCAACTAGATGGGCATTGGACTAAATTCAAGGTCAGCATATAACGGAACATTTAGAACACTTCAAACGTTGAAGAGCTGTAACATGAAAAACATTCATAAGAGCAAACCCCAACTTAAGAATAAATATTTTAAGGGTGGAAATTACCCTTACTACTGAAATGACTTTCTTTCTTTTGTATACACAATTTTTTTCTGACTAATTAATATATGCATTGAAATACATTATAAAACAAATAATGTCTTTTCTCATGGTTAAGGAAACGAGTTGTGAAAGATGATGATAACTTTTGTATTATCTTGTAGTTTTGTTTATATTATTGTCTCAACGATAATAAGACTAGTGCGGCCTTATTGTCATATTGTACTTACTTGTGGTTTGATATATTTACTTTCCAGAATCCTCCTAATTTATGATAACTTGTTACAGCATGTTTCGGGAAATAAATATTTGGTTTCGCGGAAATAAAAAATCTTATCTTTGTCGGAGTTTAACATATCTAAAATGACGTAACGGATGTTATTATTTACAAGCCTATGCAATCATATAAATATAGATTTAATAATAAGATTGCATTGATGTGAGATTTTTGTTTACAAAAAAAAAAAAAAGATCGCTTCATCTTTATATATATATACGTCTAAATATGTGACAACTTTATGGCAGACGTTCTCCGTCGGATAACGTGTGGTTATACAGGGCTAATACCATAATGTATATATACTTCGTCTTAAATTTAGCCCAACAAAGTTAGATGTGCACATTTGTGTTAGCAAATTTTTGTTCTTCCCTCAACGGGATGGGAAACCTTGCATCTGAGACATCGTGGCAACACAGCCTGTACGGTTTCCAGCGCCCTAGACCACTCGACCAACTAGACTATATTTAAATATAACTTTCGTTAGTCGAGTAATGTCTTTCCTCGTCGGCTTTATCGCTTTATCTAGAGTTGTAACACAGTACATGATGTATAGTAGTAATTACATTGTAAACCTTGTAGATCAGCTGTTTTTGACTGGTTGTTCTGTCGTCTTATTCTTAGTTTGCTATTTTCAATAAGATGTTTGTATAGTTCAGTAGCTATATGCAACTTGATATCAGATCACTGAATCTTTGTTTTATTCGTGTATTGTTGTCTTGTCGTCTGTTTCCCCTTTTAACATTGGTAGTTTTAAAATACTTTATACCTGAGATTTCTGTAGTTGAATTTTGATTCTTTCCTATGTTATTATCAATTGGTTTGACATTAGGTTGCACACATTACAAGAAACAATTCATGCACATGCATTAATATCACCGGAAACAAATGTGCTTTTGTGTCATTTGACAAAGTTTTTGATGTTACAATTTCCTGACTATAGTAGCCATTTTCTTTTCCGGGCCGGTATGCTACTGACTTTGTCGAAAATATAATTGATACATCGTTATCTGGAACACTAATTTGATATATTTCTGTTATTCGGGATGAAATTAAATGACCGCTGGTTTAAGATCTTTCAAGTGATATACTTTGAATACAAATTATATAAGATGACTGCAAGAACAACATTGTCACTTTCCTAATTTACATTACCGTTGGCTGTTTGGGTGTGAAACTTTAGCTTTTTTTGTATACCAAACGTTTACAATCCAGTGAACATTTCAGGGGCTATTGCCACAAAACGTGTTGTGGAACCCTTCAGAAATAAGTAAGATGTCGTTTAAAGCAGAACACTTGGTAAATACTTTATCAGGTTTTTTTTCTTCTATTTTTCAGGCTTTGTTTTTAGTTATAAATTACCTGCTACGAAAGTGAGATGGAGCTAATAAATATTAGTCCGGTGCTATATATACACCACAATCCGTAACGAGGCGTTGAGTCCAGGGGCATCCTATTAAAAGTATTATATGCACATTGCCAACATTTGCAAGAATGCTTCTTTTGGAGAACACGTTACTAAGTTAAAGAACTTGTGTCTAATCCATTTGTCATTTTGACCAATACAATATGTTTAAACTAACTAAGAAAACTTCAAGTGTATTGAGGTTTTTGAAATGGAACCTAAAGTATTGACCATCCAAGGTAAAAGAAACAGTATACCAAGGTCTAGTTAGGCTCCAAAGGTGGAGTTTGCAACATCTTTTTGAAGCCCACAGGAGATAAACCCAGTTCAAACAGATAGAGCAGATACAGCGGAATACTACCAGGGACCAAACCATTCAGTGTGACATCAATGGTTCAAAACTTCAACTAGAACACACTGGAAAAATGAAGAACCATGCAAGACTATTAGCAATAAGTAATCCACCAACTAATAGCTACATCAGCACTTTGTATTCCAACACGGGCTACTGAAATAAGAACAAGAAACAGCTACAGTTTGAAATTCCAGCCATATCACTGCATCGTTAACATATACCATCATTTATTTTTTCCTAAAACAGTTACCATCTGGAACGCTCTGTCAGAATCGGTTGTGCTCTCACCAAAACTCTCTGTAGGACCCCCAACCATGAAAACCAACATCAACTAACGAGCTTGAACTTTTGTACAGTGTAAAATCAACGTAGATATCTTTTTATTGGGTTGTTTGCGCACAAAACACTACTCATATGCACAAAAGTCACCCTTAGTAGACGTCCAGAATGATCTTGACGAGTACACGATATTAATAGCGTAAGACATTTATGAAAAGGTGGTAAGTTGGAATCATGTCTACGGTAGCAGCCAAAGAAAAATGTGATATCTTGGTGAGCGAAAAACAACATTTAATCTTAAAATCTATGCATTTGCACTAGACCTGGCGAGTAACGCCTTTCAGCGCGTAAACACTGGCAACCACACTGCAGAAAAATATGGTTATGAATCCCTAATGAAATAACTAATGTTGCATTTATTTACAATTTTGTTTTTTTAAAGAAATACTAGAGCAGGTTTCAAGATTTTCAATACAGTCAAATTTCAATTTAATGCTTCATGATTCTATTGTCTAGTTACAAGAATACAAAATAAGTGCAGCAGTTGTTGATACGAAAACGTTATTATATGCAGTCTGTATTTCCGGTTGGTAATGAAGTTGACAGTTTCAATATTCTTTTAAGCTGAAGTTTCAAGTAAAATGTATGCATTTGATGATCATCTGATAATGCTTGCATTTATCAACAAATGTTCAAATTATCAATTGCAAAACTACACTTACTATTTACCTTTATTCGTTATTCGATATTCAGATGGAAAAAAACGACTTTTAGTTGCGAACATATTTTTCTGTAGTCAGCTCAATTACTTTTCCGTATATGTGCAAGCCATTTTTGTAGAGCAAATACTAATGATGTCAGGGCACACGGAACAATAAAGCATAAGGCTACAAATATTCAAGAAGAACAAGATTGCTTAAAATCATGATAGTTCATGTAATAAGGCATCAAGCACATGCCCGCATCGACTCGGGCGTCACATAAACCTCGTAAAGGTAAATTGCAAATGTCAAATAGATTTAAACAACATCTGAAAAAAATGATGGTTAATGCAGTGTTGCATTACTTTGTTCTAATATTAGTCAAACCTTAAGAAACCGAAGCGTGCTTTCTATTATTAATATGGCGTCATACATCTTATACCATTTGAATAATTGCAGATTACGCGTTGTTTTCTTATGATGTATTTAAAGTCGGGATTCTGGGATCGCTACTAGAAATTATGAAGTTACAACATACCAGTGACTTCTTTACAATACACTTCACTCATAATTTTACTTTTCCATTACTTTCTATAATATACAACATTGTTTAAAGTGTATCCTTAATTACCAAGTGTTTCTATCCTTCCAAATTGAAAATATAGAAAATAATGTAAATTAAATGGAAAGAGATAATAGGTTTTATAGAACAATGTTATTTCGTCATTATTAAGTAGTTTCTAAATTACAGCACTCGGGACATATTGACCCGTCTGACAAGTATATAGAAATCAGTTGCGTTGACTCTGGTTATAAATTTATAACTCAAAATCAATATGAATATATAATAAAACCAATTACACCGGGATGCTAAATATATTTTTCTACGATTTCCTCATTGAAAAAGTCAGAAATAACCCAACGCTCGTATCAAAATTTAAATCACTTTGTGTAATCTACAATTAACCGTTCAGACGCTTCAAATAAATTCCAAGAATTGAATTCGTGACTGCTTCCATATAACAGATCCCTCAAAGTCTAGGCGTATTTTTGTGTTTTAAAATTAAAGTGTTTTTTTTTAATTTAATTAAGGGGAATAACCTTGAATGAATGAATTCAATTAGATAAAGGGCCCTTGAACAGCAAACATCACAACTTAAACACTATGTTCTTAAATGGGAGCATTCATGTGCATTTTGGTAAAATTAAGGCGACATTTCTTTACCGATGTTCAAATCTTGTAATACGATGAGGAAGAGACAAATTAAGGTAACAAACAAAAACTGTTGGAATCGCATGAAACCTTAAAGGTGCGACACCGGGTACTTCGACAGCGTCTCGTGTATCATCCAACATGGAAATTCATACTCAGTCAAAATGTCACAATCGGTAAAGATACAAAGCAGACGACAATGCTGTTATCTAAAGACTTAAGACCGCAAAAAACATGTTGCTACTGAGTTAAGATACCGACACATCGTATCAGTCAACCAATATCGAGGAAAAGATCAACATATGAAGCAGATCTTCAATTTTCCGTAATGTCCTTAATCTCAAGTTCACCAGGATTTTTGAAATGCGGGTTATTTGTTACAAAAACAAATCGGTCAGTAGTGATGCATAATAAGAACCCTTTGGAATGCCGACTGAAATATCAATTCAATAAACTCAACACATATGTTGTCGATCAAAAAGTCCAGCATTTTAATGATATCATCTTCGGTGGGAATCAAGATTTTGAATGACCTCAAACAAGGAACTTGTATCTGCCTTTCCCATTTTTGTAGAAAAATCTCTGTTTAATGAGACGTTGAGCATACAGTCGATCTTTCAATTGAGCATGGGGAATACTTGTGTTAAGTGTAGAAAAATCAAAAATTTTGATATAACTGCAAAATTGTAAAGATTGTGATTGAATATTTTGGAGTAGATCTTTGGAATTTTTACGAATCCACATCTGATTTACGCCGCTTGTTGAATATACCTCATCATAATAATTCTGAAAACTATCTTTTATTGTAGAAAGAATGATGGTACGAACTTTATAAAGATATTTAGTCGAACATCTGGGCGACCTTGCTATATATTGTTTAGGTAACTTAGTATTCAGTTCAAAGATGTATTATTTTTATCATCATTTTTTATGTAAATGACAAAGGAGGAGAGAAGAACGGATTTGTGATTTTCTAATATCTCCTCCTTCGTGAATGATGTAGGGTATATGTGGACTTCCCAGTTTTGTTGTGAATTCCCAGTTCTTTAGTATGAAATTCCAAATAATGTTTTTGCATATAAAACAATATTGTATGAGGCTTTGTCTGCTGGAGCAAAACAATATTTGTTGTGAAGAGAGGAAAAAGCATCCACATCATCGGGCTTCTTGATAGTTCAGAAACCCGTGAGCTCATTGTACATCGTAAGTTGTGAATGTGCTTCTAAATGCATGACCGAACAGCGTTGATCCATTCAAAGTGTCCAGTTTTGAATCATCTGTCACGCGCTTTATCCATTTTCTGGCAAAATCATCAACTGCATCCATCAGTAACCTGACATTCTTTTTCCAGTTGATGGGCTGATGAACTCGATGTGTATGGCCTTCGGCTTACAATTCTCTAAGATGCTCATCGTAAATTAGTTTTTTTTTTCATATTTGTACCATTCCTCTTTCCATCTCGACTTGTAAAATAACACATATATTAATATACAATTTAGTGTAGAAAACTACTTACTGTGGAACCATTATTATTCGTGGTCTACCAAATTTGGTGGATTTTGTGGTAAAGGTGAAACACTAATTCAAATGTTCAACAAAGTACAAATTTTCAATAGGCTTATATACAAACTTTGCCAAAACTACGAAATCAAATATCCACGAAAATACAATTTGTCCTCAAACCACGAAATTCGTACCCACGAAAATAAATGAATCGTCAATATATCTGTAATACAAATAAAAACAAGACAAACAATTATAAATACATTGACAAAGAAATGTCCGAGGTTGCTGAAAAAAAAACTCAAATTACATATTCTGTTACTGTTAAATTACGTTGTGTATTGCTTTGATGTATGTGGCGAATTATCGGAGTAGATTTCATACAGCAACACCAGTAATAGTGCAGGAAGATACGATAGCATACAATGCTAATAATAACTTTATAACCGAAATTCTTGATTTGAATATTCCAAAAGATATGGATTATAGCGCACAGCTTGTCTCTTTTACACTCAAATCGAAAAGAAAAGAAAGCTAGTGATGCCTAAATACATGAAAATCTGAGGAGCTATAGGGACAAAAAGGACCTAAAGGATTAGTCAAATCCGTATTCAAATATTGAATTGCACTGTGTCTAAATAAATGGTGATTTGATTCAGCAGCAAACGAAAAATGTAAAAAAACCATTAAGATCCAGAAATGAGTCTGGCATGTGATAATGGGACTGGATAAGACTGTTTTTTTTCTAGATATCAAACCTGCCTTTTTAAATATTCTTAGGGAACAAACAAACGGTACGTGAAACAACATACAATAAAATTTTTAAAATCGGCATTTAACTCTAAAACACGGTATAATTGATAACAAAGACACGTGAAGTAATGATCGCATCAACCGAAAGGTACCCAACCTAATCATATGGAATCATGCAGTCTTACTCTAATATCAGTAAATGGACATCATATAAGATTTCACACAGCGATGTCATTATAGTAAAGATACAATATATATAAATTTTGTTTCAGTTTGACAGCCGAATCAACAAGGCTTTCATCATATTTACTCCTTTGTTGTGATCTATTGAAATTCAGATGAACAGCATTCCTTGAAGAAAACTGATATTCTATATATATATAAGCCAATGCTACAATTTTCTTTTAAAGTTTTGCCTTCAGTCGTTCAAATATGTCTCTATTGCACTTTCTTGTAAATATAGATGCAAAGCCTACGTATTCTCAGACCAAGCATTTCATTTTAATCAAACATATTGTGGTAATTCATATCTTCAAGTTTCATATATCCACGTAAATAAATCCCAGACGACAGTTTTCGTGTAAAGTCTGGCCTTCAACTGTATATCTCTGCCCATTAGATAAATATTTAGTTTCTCGATCTCTACTATTTCAATTACTGCAAAAGATATGGACGCAGAGTCAAGCAAATAAATTAAAGCAGTAACTATCGGTAGATAACGTATATAATTAGTTAACCATGCATAGGAATGGTCCTTAGAGAGTGTTTCGTACAGAAACGATTTATTTCTATTGGAAAATAGTGTCTAGTTTCAACACTCTATGTCTGATGGTTGAAATCATGATTCCCAGTTTGCTCATTTCAAAGTGATACTGAACGATGTGAAATAGACAAGCAAACTAAATTCCATGCTACCACAAGGAAGGCATTGCTCATGTGGCCATAAATTCAATGTATGTCACCATGGTAATGTCTTTTTTTTTATATTTAAATTCGTGCAGATTATTAATGATGAACTTCGAGGTAGTGAAGATTTTCCCTATTTTATTCTATCAATGTTCTTATTTGTTACTCCTTGATCTTACTTGTTATTCCTTTCTCTATTGTTACTCCTGGTCTTACTGTTTGTTCTACGTTGTTATTCGTGTTGCAAAAATGTTTAAATATAGAATTTGCTATACGCTTTCTATACTT
This sequence comes from Mytilus californianus, assembly GCF_021869535.1. NCBI lineage: Eukaryota > Metazoa > Mollusca > Bivalvia > Mytilida > Mytilidae > Mytilus > Mytilus californianus. The sequence goes on along the minus strand of NW_026262679.1, from coordinate 18,533,129 downwards.
TATCTATATTGAATGTCGGCGTCTTTTGTGTCCAGGAATATGTTTATGTCAAGATTGAGAATTTATGAATATGAAACATAAAAAAATATCCTTACAAAAGTGTCAAAAGTTGTGTCCAGTCTATGAAAGAATACAGCTATACAGGTTAGCATTCTTCATCAGACTGCAATGAATACCAGTGTTTCATAATACACTGTTTAATTTTACGTAATATTTAGTCATTCGACAAAGAAATCATTTCATTTTCCTTCGAATTTCAGTGCTGCAGTAATTCGATACGGTCCATATTGATAAAGCATAAAAGTTAGGGTCATGTATTGCTTATTTCTTATTCGCCTTATTGCTTCATTTTTTATTTATTCCCCTAGTGACCGCTACTCAGAATGCCTTAGGTTATACGTTTTGTATCTTTAACTACGTCAATATTTAAAAACGATATGTTATCGTTTGAAAGTTCTTAGGTTAAACTTCAGTGAGTTCACACTCTCAATGTCTATGTAATGTTTTGTTGACTTGATTATCATTTCGATGTTTTTTTGTGCTTTGCCATGTGCGAGTTCTATATATGTCCCCTTGCATATTATGATCTCATCGTCCCTTTATCAGTCGGTCATGATACGATAGTAATCTTTATGTTTAAATGCAAAAATTATTTTATTCATTATTTCAAATGTATCTTTATCACAGATTTCCGGTAAAGGGACTGAACCGGTTGCCATACCTTTATTTGTATTCTATAATAGCAAAATGTATGCAAGGATGGTTGCCTTCGTTTACTGCATTGAGAACTATTCGCATGTCATGTTTTATGGGATCGCAGTGCTTATTAATTGATTTACACACGTTTTTATTGCATGATATAGTTTGCGAAAATGTCACATAAGGCTGTGACGTATAAAACTAGAGACTGTGTCGCTCACCTGCATCTTCAAAAATGGCCATTTTAGTACAAATCAGCATTAAAGGGGAACAACTGTAAATGAGTTGACTGACAATTTCAGTAATGTTGACATATTTGTAGATCTTATCCAGTTTTCAATACAATAGGTAACAATGGGAAAAATCATCATTAAAATAACTTCAATAAGGTGTCGACTAACGATTTTGGTCATGTTGACTTATTTGAAGATCTTGTCTTGTTGATCATTTTTGCTTGGTATTGATTCTATCTATCTATTATAGTTTTTAAGATATTAGCCAAAAACGTAAAAAAATGGTAACAATAGTCATTAAAAGGCAATAACTCTAATAAGGAGTTTTGATCAAGTTTGACTCGTTTGTAGGATTTGTCTTACTGATCATTTTTGCTTTTTAAAGTTTATGTCTATCTATTATAATTTTCGAGATAATAGGGGAAAAAATTAAAAACGTGGTAAAATTCATTATTTAAGGGCAATAACTCCTACTAGAAGTCGTCTGACAGTTTTGATGCAAATAGACAATAAGTAGAGCTCAATATTCTGAACATTTTTGCTCTTGTAAGAATTTCTCTTTTTATAGCGGGTTTCAAAATAATAGGCAAAATTTGCATTTTACCCCTATGTTCTATTTTTAGCCATGTCGGCCATCTTGGTTGGCAGGTGGGGTCATCGGACACATTTTTAAAACTAGATACCCCAATAATGATTGTGGCTAAGTTTGGTTAGATCTGGCCCAGTAGTTTCAGAGGAGAAGATTTTTGTAAAAGTTAACAGACGACGACGGACGACGAACGCCAAGGCCTTATAGGCCAGCTGAGATTAAACACTACGATGTCGATATACTTTCAGTCAAGAAACTAACCTACATCAATTTCGTAGCAATACAGGTTAAAAACATGATTCCTTTCCTCTTGCCATACGTTGGAAAATCACATCATTTAAGAGATCTTGAATCATTTTTGCTGCCAATAGAGAAATAAAATCAAGAAAGAATCTTTCTTAGGACGGAAGAACAGCATTACGGAAATTGAAGAATGATAAAGCAATTAGAATTCTTCCTCATGCTGTTCTTTAAAGTGCAGTTGAACTAGCATATGACAGTTTTGACAAATCAAACTTCAAAGTGGATGTACCGCTAGGCAATGTTGTAATAAATCTGCTGAAACTCATTATAAAAACAATTATTTGAATTTGAAGGAAGCTAAATGAACAAATAACAGAAATGGCGTTTGGTGTAGTTCCTCCTACAGACGTCTCAGATAAACTGTGAAATAGGGACTCAAAAAAATCACTGCATTTCAACGAATATAGTTCCTTTTAATTAGAGTGTAGTTTTTCTTAATTTTTTTTCTTTCCCTTCCTCACTCATTTCTTAGTTTTTTTTCGGGTGGAAATAAAAGAAGAGAGGTGAAATAAACTTTTGGATGTTGTATTTTAACTGATTTTGATATGGAAAGAGTGATTAGGCCAGGTGCAAAAAGGTGATATTTACAGTTTTCGGAACATCTCTTGACTTGTCCATAGGGGTATGGATGTGTATTGGCTAAATTTGTAAGAGTCATTGGTTCAATCTTTCTGAATTTTCAGTGGCGGATCCAGAGGGGGGCGTAGAGGGCGTACGCCCCCCCGTTGCTTGAACTTTTTTTTTTTTTTTTTTTTGTAAAATGATGAATCAGACTAGACTTCGTGAACTTTGCCATTTCCCGGTCGTGTATTTAATTTTTATGCGACAATTCTTTACTTATAAAGATATTTTTCGCTCGTATTTACTGTAATATATTATTGATTATGTCAGTCATATGTTTCGCTACGGTGGAGTTGATCTGTACTTTTGAAACGTCACTCAGTCATTTTGGAATTAAAATTACAGTAACACATTGCTTAGGCGGAGGATGACAAGCATGACGCCTTCAAAGCGACAAAGGATTGAGCAAGAACGTATTGACCGTGGCTTCTATTTCATATTTCCACTCAACAGAAAGTAATACTCTATTACACTCTCGTGAAAAAAAATGTTCCACGGCAAAATTATTTACCTACGAAAATATGTTTAACCCCACACGCCCCAGCCAATTAATAACATTGCTGAATAATGATCCCCAGTCAGTAAGCTCTAGATATATTTAAAGTCTAAGGTACGGACCATTTGATTTGATAGGGCAGTCTGAGATATTTTAGAGAAAAAATTCTTACCCTGATTTTTGCCTTAAACAAAAATTCTATCCGTATCTGTAATGAAAACAATTATCGTGTCCCCTTTTTTGCTATAAGAAAAAAAAATCCAACAGAATTATTTAGCATTAAATGAACATGGTGAATAAAAAATGGGCGTAATTTTCGTTGTCATTTGATTTTCAGACTCATTCGTAGCCGTTGGTTGATTTGGAACCCCTCACTTCCCTTGTTGAGTGAAACATTTCACCCAAACATTTGGATAAAAATTGCTTGTTTGTCTTTGTTCGTGTCGGTCGTATTATAAACTTCATTGAATAGCCGTATATCATGTTTACAACAAGTAATCTATGAGGTTATGCTAACTAACCATACAACAAACGAGAATTTTCCATGTCCATTTTTTACTGACAAATCCCACATCAAATATATTAGTACATAGCTTTAGATCCATTCAATCATTTTATAATAGACAACTAATGGGGAGAATGCGGCATCAAAAATGTCCAACCCAAGCTTACCGGCACTTTAACTATAAAATATACATACCCCACGTTAGGAACCGTCACTAAAAATGTGCATTTTACACTTATCTTATGTTTTGTAGCCAAAAAAAAAGGTCCAAAAAAATTTTCGCCACGCTCCGCTCGGCAAATATTACATACTACGCCCCCCCTTTCCAAAATCCTGGATCCGCCCCTGATTTTGGATATATTTTTGGACTAGTACTATACATTACACACACAAAAGATTTGACAAAAATGCAAGGTGCAATTTTTTTAATGAAACAAAACGTTATAAAGAACTAATAGGGGAATTTAATTGTGGTTTGTGGCCAACATAAAGATAAAATATCTTATCATGGCAGATACAGGGACGATAGATTAATAACATGCAATGGAACATAGGAATGGTATAAAAGTTTATTTTTCATTAGGCAAATAGTTATGACCCCTTACTGAAAAAAAGAGTCGAATGATACCAAGAGGACATTTAAAACAACTGATAAGTAGAAGAGAAATTGCCACCGTCACGCGAAAACGAATACAAAACAACAAGATAAACAAGTCAACAAAATACGACATAGAAAACGAAAGAATGAGATTACTGAAGTACACCTACGAAATTTCAATCGCAAATACAGGGAAGATGGATTCATCATATATAATTAAAAATAGGATGAAATAAAGATTTGTTTTCGTATAGCAGATAACTAAAGTTTGCTTATGAAATCACAAACGATAAAATATCGTTCTTAAATGTTACCTATGGCATTCTAGGCCTTGAAATACATTTATCTGCATCGGAATAGCTGTCACTCTCATCATGTCTTCCGGGGATTGATAAAAGGTGGTACAATGTGGCCGAGATAAAATATCTATATAAAAAAGTTACCATAACAAATTAATACACAACATCTAACTAATTTCAATTAAATTAGATAGGGTTTGTTATAACACCGAAACAGATGATATTTTTAGAGATAATTTATCAATCAAACGTACTGTATTTTTCAACAAAGAATTCAAAGGAAACATATTCCTTTTACTTAAACAAGAGTGCACATGCTGAAATGTCTCACCTGCTTTACTGATCATTGATTTTATGTTGATAGTCCTAAATATAAAGCTTTATTACAAGAATCATATAAACTTAACATGATCCAAGAAAATGAGACCAAGGTCAGATAAACCAAACAGGAAATACATGCACATCTTACAATCATTCCATACACAAAATATAGTTGACCTTTTGCCTACAGTTCTTTTTAAAGAAACAAACTTAACCAGGAAAATTTAACATTGACCAATGAACCATGAAAATGAGGTCAAGGTCAGATGATACCTGCCAGACAGACATGTACACCTAACAATCATTCCATAACCAAATATAGTTGACCTATTGCTTATAGTTTAAGAAAACCAGACCAAAACACAAAAACTTAACACTAAGCAATGAACAGTGAAAATGAGGTCAAGGCCAAATAAAACCTGCAAGACTGACATGTACCTATTTCCATACACCAAATATAGTTGACCTATTGCATATAGTATTAGAAAAAAAGATCAAAACGCAAAAACTTACTTTAACCACTGAACCATGAAAATGAGGTCAAGGTCAAATGACATCTGCCAGTTGGACATGTACATCTTACAATCAAGAGAAAACTGTCTGACAGACACGAGGACCTTGCAAGGTAGGCACATACCAAATATAGTTATCCTATTACTCATAAGAGAGAAAATAAGAATACTAAAAATCCTAACTTTTTTTTCCAGTAGTCACTGAACCATGAAAATGAGGTCAAGGGCAATGGACATATGACCGACTGAAACTTCATAACATAAGGCATCTATATACAAATTATGAAGGATCCAGGTCTTCTACCTTCTGAAATATTAAGATTTTAAGACGTTTTTTAACGCTGCCATGGCCGCTGCCACCGGATCACTATCCCTATGTCGAGCTTTCTGCGACAGAAGTAGCAGGCTCGACAAATACTAAATATACATAAAATAAAATGTAAGACTGCATGTATTTATTGCAGTTTGACTTAAAACGTCGACAAGATTTTAAGGATGAATTAATTGTTACAAACATAGTACATATGTTTTGTTGGAGAAATGCTTAGTAGATCAAAATATAATAGTGGCAGTTTAACACATGATGATGACAGATCTGTCATATAAGTAATTGATAAAGAATTTGAATAGGACCATATTGATATATGTGAATATTTAAATATTTCATTATTTTATTGTAATGCATCTCAAGAAGACCATCCAAAGCTTTAACCGTAAGGTTTAAAGAATTTGGGTAAAAAACTATAACATTATACAGATACCCACTTCTCCATGATATTGGTTTCGCTTTCAATAAAACACCAAAAAAGAAAATATTTAGACCTTGTATTTGTGAAAGTATTTTTCTCTGTGACAATTCCAACATTTTCTTGTCAATCACATGTAGTTTCATTACACGTAGTCAATACTTACACCTTGGTATAGTATATCTGGGACTATTTTTTACTTTCTATGTATTAAATAATCGTTTCTTTTATAACAGTAGTCCAGCGGTGAGGAAGTTTAGGTGACATATATTGAATTGTTTGCCTACTAGGCTTCACATCAGTCTTTTCAAGAATAAATGCTCTCAACCCCTTTTCAATCCAAAAGCCTCGATTTTTCTGAATCTGATCTCCACTTGACTTGTAAGATCCACCCTAGAATTATGAATCAGTAGCTGTCATCAGGAATGGAAATACCTTCTGATGTCATTATAAAACATGTATCAAACATAGCGATACATACACTGAATGGAAATACCTTCTGATGTCATTATAAAACATGTATCAAACCTAGCGATACATACACAGAATGGAAATACCTTCTGATGTCATTATAAAACATGTATCAAACCTAGTGATACATACACTGAATGGAAATACCTTCTGATGTCATTATAAAACATGTATCAAACCTAGCGATACATACACTGAATGGAAATACCTTCTGATGTCATTATAAAACATGTATCAAACCTAGTGATACATACACTGAATGGAAATACCTTCTGATGTCATTATAAAACATGTATCAAACCTAGCGATACATACACTGAATGGAAATACCTTCTGATGTCATAATAAAACATGTATCAAACCTAGCGATACATACACAGAATGGAAATACCTTCTGATGTCATTATAAAACATGTATCAAACCTAGCGATACATACACAGAATGGAAATACCTTCTGATGTCATTATAAAACATGTATCAAACCTAGTGATACATACACTGAATGGAAATACCTTCTGATGTCAATATAAAACATGTACCAAACATAGGGATACATACACTGAATGGAAATACCTTCTGATGTCATTATAAAACAGGTATCAAACCTAGCGATACATACACAGAATGGAAATACCTTCTGATGTCATTATAAAACATGTATCAAACATAGCAATACATACACTGAATGGAAATACCTTCAGATGTCAATATAAAACAGGTATCAAACCTAGCGATACATACACTGAATGGAAATACCTTCTGACGTCATTATAAAACATGTATCAAACCTAGTGATACATACACTGAATGGAAATACCTTCAGATGTCAATATAAAACATGTATCAAACATAGGGATACATACACTGAATGGAAATACCTTCAGATGTCAATATAAAACATGTATCAAACATAGGGATACATACACAGAATGGAAATACCTTCAGATGTCAATATAAAACATGTATCAAACCTAGCGATACATACACAGAATGGAAATACCTTCTGATGTAATTATAAAACAGGTATCAAACCTAGCGATACATACACTGAATACATACACTGAATGGAAATACCTTCTGATGTCAATATAAAACATGTATCAAACATAGCGATACATACACTGAATGGAAATACCTTCAGATGTCAATATAAAACATGTATCAAACATAGGGATACATACACAGAATGGAAATACCTTCAGAACATACACAGAATGGAAATACCTTCAGATGTCAATATAAAACATGTATCAAACCTAGCGATACATACACAGAATGGAAATACCTTCTAATGTCATTATAAAACATGTATCAAACATAGGGATACATACACAGAATGGAAATACCTTCTGATGTCATTATAAAACATGTATCAAACCTAGCGATACATACACTGAATGGAAATACCTTCTGATGTCATTATAAAACAGGTACCAAACCTAGCGATACATACACTGAATGGAAATACCTTCTGATGTCATTATAAAACATGTATCAAACCTAGTGATACATACACTGAATGGAAATACCTTCTGATGTCATTATAAAACAGGTACCAAACCTAGCGATACATACACAGAATGGAAATACCTTCTGATGTCATTATAAAACATGTATCAAACATAGCGATACATACACTGAATGGAAATACCTTCTGATGTCATTATAAAACAGGTACCAAACCTAGCGATACATACACAGAATGGAAATACCTTCTGATGTCATTATAAAACAGGTACCAAACCTAGCGATACATACACAGAATGGAAATACCTTCTGATGTCATTATAAAACATGTATCAAACATAGCGATACATACACTGAATGGAAATACCTTCTGATGTCATTATAAAACAGGTACCAAACCTAGCGATACATACACTGAATGGAAATACCTTCTGATGTCATTATAAAACAGGTACCAAACCTAGCGACACATACACAGAATTTATAAAGGCTGTGCAGACAATATAAACTTGATTATACATTCAACAAGCAAGCAAAACAAACTTATGTTTAAATTAACATCCCCAGATTAAAATATAATCAATCACAACACCCTATAAAAATTAAACTACAGTATTTCACATCAAAAGAACAAACTTTTGGTGGCAGCCAGTTAAGCTCCCCAAATGGCCTTCATACTTCAAGTAATGGGTTTCTTAGTATCCGAAGTAGCCTTCAATACATGTATGTGCTGAGGGTAAAATACAGACCATCACACTATCTCAGTTTGTTTCCTGTTTTAGGCAGTATGTTTTCTGCCACAATAACATTTCAAACTAAATATTCATAGGGACTCACCATATCTGTACTCCCATTCGTGTCTTTCTCAGTGAACATTTGACTCTAGTATAGAACAATAACTGTTGTTTGATGCATTCGACAGGAGAAAATGTTGAAAAAATTTGGCCTAACTTGAAAAAAATTATGAAGTTTAAAAAAAAGTTGCTATACATTAGATATTTTTAAAAGTGAATTTGAACATTTCCATTGTTTGCATTCTGGGTTGTTTGCATTCTGGGTATTTCTCATTTTAGTAAAACTTTAGAATTTGATTAATCTAAAGTGCACTTTCAAGTTGCACTAACAATTTTACTGTTTTAATTCAAGCTTCACTGATGAGTTTTATGTAGACAAAATGCACGTCAATATCAAATTCTTAGCATTGTATCGTTGATGAGTTTTAAATATAATGGTTTACTTTGACCTATAATGGTTTACTTTTAAAAATTGTGACTTGGATAGAGAGTTGTCTCATTGGCACTCATACCACATCTTCTTATATCTATAAAACTATAGCAAAAATATACTGGATTGTGATGTGATTGTAAATAAGAGCTATCCACAGAATACCTAAGGACAAAGATGCATACAGACTTCAACAATGAGAAAAAACCCAAATATTATATAGTGTTAAAAAAAGATCAGTCCATACAAGTTACAGGGGTAGTGCAATTAGCCACATAAGACAGTTCCGAATAAAATAAAAGGATGAACTATACTATAGACTCATCAGAATCAGCTGTGACTCACCACTTCAAAAAGTGTTAAATCCCAGGACTCACCCTAAACATATCCTAGCGAGAAACCCGGCAATTCATTAAAAAAAATAATCCACAGGATATTTTTTATAATTATTTATTAATCTAAGTATTCAAACAATTTGGCCTTTTGGAAATCAGTTCAGCTTATAAATATACTTTTAGTTTCTAAAAATCTGTTTTGAAAGTCTGTAAAGTTATCAAATAAAAATTGTTGTGAAAGAGCAATAAAATGTATTAACTTTTCAATAGGTTTACAAATATGATTGATGTTGTAAACAAAAATAGAAAAATACTAACACAAGAGAAAAAGTGATGACTATTGTTAAGTATATGCTGCCACAATATTATTATATAATAATCATAATTCAGTTCTCTTAATATTGTATACAAATAATATAACGTCACAGTACCCAGATTGCACCGAGTACCCAAATTGCACCTTTTTAGAAAAAATAGCAGCGAAAATTCAACAAGTTTCCTTAGGGACTAAACAATTTGTATTTTTTTATTATTTGACATTATGCTCGTCTTTCAAATAGGTAAATATATTTAAATATTCACATAACGTTCACAGTATACATCAACAGATGAAGTACTCACTCGAAAAAGTAAACCTACGGAAACGTTGCCATGCATGGTCCACAAAATGAGCAAATAAAATATGTTACGAGCATCCATTTCTTAAAAAATTCATAAGGGTTCCACGGAACCCAGTGTCTCGCCTACTTTTGCTGTTGTCTATGTAATCTTTTGATTGTAAGAAGATAGTTTATGAATCTAATAAATGTTTTAAAAACTTTAACTGCAGACTGTATTTAATGTTAACTCGAAGAAAAACTAAGTCCATTTATAAGTAAAATACGGATAAACAGGTACAAAATTTTAACAAAATTTCCTTCTTGATATTAGCTTTTGATCATTAACAAGCTTCAGTCCAAGTTTGGTACAAATCCAGGATAGTTTAAGAAAGTTATTAAAATTTTAAAAACTTTAACCACAGAGTGAATGTATTGTTTCCTGGCGGAAAAACTAAGTCCATTTATAAGTAAAATACGGAAAAAATAAATTTTTTTTGAACAAATTTACTTCTGGATACTATCTTATGATCATAAACAAGCTTCTGTCCAAGTTTGGTACAAATCCAGGATAGTTTAAGAAAGTTATTAAAATTTTAAAAACTTTAACCACAGAGTGAATGTAATGTTTCTCGGCAGAAAACTAAGTCCATTTACAAGTAAAATACGGAAAAACAGGAATTTTATTTTTACAAAATTTACTTCTGGGTAGGATCTTATGATCATAAACAAGCTTCTGTCCAAGTTTGGTAGAAATCCAGGATAGTTTAAGAAAGTTATTAAAATTTCAAAAACTTTAACCACAGAGTGAATATTTGTGGACGCCGCCGACGGAATGTAGGATCGCTATGTCTCGCTTTTTCGACTAAAGTCGAAGGCTCGACAAAAATGAATAGTAAGCATAGACTAATGTCAAATTGTTCTAAATATTTGAAGAAACATAACAAAACATCTGTTATTCGGTTTTTAAGGATGCGAATTGAAGCATGGATGCAATTTGGGTACTCCTCATTTATACAGAATCATGGATCGTTTGGAGGTCGGTTCAAACCCATTTTTCTATGATTCAATATGGATTCAAAATTAAATTGGTGGAACTATATAGTAAATAAGGAAACATCTACAAAAATAAACACAGAATGGAAACTTTTGTCTGGATCATAAATAAACGTAGGTGAAAAAACTGTCAAAATAGGTGCAATTTGGGTACCCTCACATTAGATATTTCTTCTAGTAAGCTGGAATGGAGTTAAACATGATACAGAATACGAGACACTATAGTGTCAATCTATTCACAAAAACATCTTACAGGTATTAATCTATTAATCAAGTATTCTTTCAAGAATAACAACATCAAAGAGAAATCAGTTTAACAAATATGTTAATGCTATGTTATTTTCAGTCAAGAGTGATGGAATATTTCCTGTTTAGCATATTTATATTTTTACCCATCATTCCAGAAATAAGAAACCTCTCAAATTTATAATCTAAAATTGTGAAAAAAAACCAGAATATAATGGCTGATTCAAAGTACAGTTAAAAAATATAATTGTATACCCGGTAAATAGACACTCTATTTTCACAAAATCGTCTACTTTTTATTGCTATTATTGATCATTTTAAATATTTCTAATATTGCATAATATTTATTGCTGTAATATCAAACTATACCTGTATTGTATATTCTCTCCTTTAATTTTAAAAACTCACTTTGATATGGGATATACAGGTTTTCATATCAATTAAATGTTCAATGCTTATTTCAAATGTTTATTAAAATATCAGCAGTTTTTTAATGATTGTATCTGTTAAACAACTCATGTAATACTTCTTCCCCATCATCCCACTTCTTTCTTTTAATTAGCAAATATCAGAAAATCTTAAAAATTTAGTTAAAATAAATGCTCTTTTTGAAGTGAAATCTTTGGCCTTAATTTCAAATTCTACACATTTTTTTGTTTATCAAAGACGAAAATATATTTAATGAGGTGTGTATTCAATGAATTTTTGTTAATTATATACAATATACAACATATTAAAAATATAAATTTATATTCAATGATCATAAAGCAGACTACAAAATATACAAATCTTGTTTCATATAAATATTAACAAAAATAAACTGATTGATATGTTTACATCTCATTTACATAAAAAAAAATAAACATGTTCATATTCATCAACTTCAAAGCACTACAAAATGTATAGAAAACTACAACAATTTTTCTCTCATTTTTTTGGGATTCATGATTTTTGTGAAATAAAATATGGAGAGTCAAAGTCTTCCCAATATCGATAGTATATTTGATAAGTGTTACAACACAAAAATACTTTAGGTTATTCTAACTGCCACTTTTTTCTATATTTGATAACTTTAACATTTATTTTAATGTAATAAATGTTCTTTGACAACTGATTCTAAATAGGGGAGGTAAATCCACCTCATCATACATAGGAAACCCTGTAGGGTATTATTTAAGATTTTTTACTATCACTATACCCAATTGTCAAACCTCTCCTTTGCCAATTTATGATGTAACGAGTTCAGGAGGATATTTTCTCAGATTGTCTATAAGTTATTATTAAAAAGTCCATTTGATTGTGTCAGCTTTTGTAAAATAACCCTTATTTTTTTTTACCTGGAATGTAATAGTTTATAATTAATATAAAGTTACATGATATTGTATCAGTAAATATATTACAAACAAGAGTGCACACGCTGAAATGTCTCGCCTTCTTTACTAATCATTGATATTATGTTGATAGTCCTAAATATAAAGCTTTATTACAACTGTCACATAAACTTAACATTAACCAAGTAAACTAAACATTGACCAATGAACCATGAAAATAAGGTCAAGGTCAGATGAACCATGCTAGGCAGGCATGTACAGCTAACAATTCTTCCATACAACAAATATAGTTGACCTATTGCTTATAGTTTAAGAAAAACAGACCAAAACACAAAAACTTAACACTGAGCAATGAACCTTGAAAATGAGGTCAAGGTCAAATAAAACCTGCGTGACTGCCAAATAGATCATAAAATATTTCCATACACCAAATATAGTTGAACTATTGCATATAGTATTAGAAAAAAAGACCAAAACTCAAAAAACTTAACTTTGACCACTGAACCATGAAAATGAGGTCATGGTCAGATGACACCTGCCCGCTAGACATGTACACCTTACAATCATGCCATACACCAAATATAGTAGACCTATTGCATACAGTATAAGAAAAACAGACCAAAACACAAAAACTTAACTATAACCACTGAACCATGAAAATGAGGTCAAGGTCAGATGACACCTGCCAGTTGGACATGTACACCTTACAGTCCTTCCATACACCGAATATACAAGACCTATTGCTTATAGTATCTGAGATATGGACTTGACCACCAAAACTTAACCTTGTTCACTGATCCATAAAATGAGGTCGAGGTCAAGTGAAAACTGTCTGACGGGCATGAGGACCTTGCAAGGTACGCACATACCAAATATAGTTGAACTATTGCATATAGTATTAGAAAAAAAGACCAAAACTCAAAAACTTAACTTTGACCACTGAACCATGAAAATGAGGTCAAGGTCAGATGACACCTGCCCACTAGACATGTTCACCTTACAATCATTCCATACACCAAATAAAGTAGACCTATGGCATACAGTATAAGAAAAACAGACCAAAACACAAAAACTTAACTATAACCACTGAACCATGAAATGAGGTCAAGGTCAGATGACACCTGCCAGTTGGACATGTACACCTTACAGTCCTTCCATACACCGAATATACAAGACCTATTGCTTATAGTATCTGAGATATGGACTTGACCACCAAAACTTAACCTTGTTCACTGATCCATAAAATGAGGTCGAGGTCAAGTGAAAACTGTCTGACGGGCATGAGGACCTTGCAAGGTACGCACATACCAAATATAGTTATCCTATTACTTATAATAAGAGAGAATCTAACATTACAAAAAATCTGAACTTTTTTTTCAAGTAGTCACTGAACCATGAAAATGAGGTCAAGGACATTGGACATGTGACTGACGGAAACTTCGTAACATGAGGCATCCATATACAAAGTATGAAGCATCCAGACCTTCCACCTTCTAAAATATAAAGCTTTTAAGAAGTTAGCTAACGCCGCCGCCGCCGCCGCCGGATCACTATCCCTATGTCGAGCTTTCTGCGACAAAAGTCGCAGGCTCGACAAAAATGATATATGAATTTGAAAGATGCAAACATGTAGTACAAAACTGTGCAAAGCTTTATATAGTTTCTGATATTTAAAAGAATACCATTTTCCATTAGCTCCACAATATAATGCCCAAAGAGTTTATAATACAACAAAGATCAGATTGTCAATAACAACACTGTTCAATATTCAAAACAGCCTCTCCAGCAAATTTAAAAAAAAGGGAGTATTTGCCGATATATATCACATCTCATATTTAACCCTTTATATGGTGGTTTTCTTGATACCAGGGTTTTGACAATTTTCAATCAATTGAATGGTGGTAACTAAGGGAATAAAGGTAAAATAATTGGTGGTAGCTTAGCAAATAAAAGGTGAAATGTTTGCTGGTAGCTTAGCAAATAAAAGGTGAAATGTTTGCTGGTAGCTTAGCAATAAAAGGTAAAGAACAAAAAAAGAAAAAAAAGAAAAAAAAGTTTAAAGTTATTGGTATCTGTTCAGTGAGAAAAAGTAGCAAATACCTTGCAGGTAGTTATACATAGTAAATACCTTGCAGGTAGTTATATATAGTAAGTACCTTGCAGGTAGTTATACATAGTAAATACCTTGCAGGTAGTTATACATAGCAAATACCTTGCAGGTAGTTATACATAGTAAATACCTTGCAGGTAGTTATACATAGTAAATACCTTGCAGGTAGTTATACATAGTAAATACCTTGCAGGTAGTTATACATAGCAAATACCTTGCAGGTAGTTTTACCAAATTCTAATCATGGTTTGTGTAAGGCTGTTGTTCATATCAACATAATATTAGTGACAATCTCAAAAAGAGGTAACTGTAGCAATATATATATATATATATATTTGTATAATTACAAGAAATTTGAAGGCTTACAGTGAATATATAAAATGCAAAATTAAAAATCTATTATAGCTAATATCTACAGATTTTATAGATTTAAAGTACTTTGTAGTTTTCAAACTCCCAGGGCCAACAAAAAAGGTTTTTAACAAAACTACTCCTTTTTTTTAAATCTAGCTTTATTTTACACATATTTTTTGGCAGACTAAAAAATTTTATAACTAAAATATATACTAACAAGGCTGAGTTTGACCTGCTGGAGAACTTTAAGCAGTACAAAGGCTCAAAAGAAAATCCCACATGTTTTTATTTTAGCCTGAGTAAGAAGATCACACCTCCTGAGATCAGTTGATTGTGTACCCTGATTTTGTACCAACAATTTGATCCTAATTCTTCTCCTCTTCCGACTGTAATCACAACCATTGGTTTCTATGGTGTCATCTATTTGTCCTCTGCCTCAGTGTAGAAAGCATCAATTGTCTTTTTATACATCTTTGTTACCACTGGACGTCTCAATTTCAATGTAGGACCTGAATAGTTCAATAAAAGAAGAGCAAATAAAATTAATGAAGAAAAAATGACATCTATAATCTCTAAAGTCATTTTACAAATTACAAAAAAAATCATTTACCATCAGATTATATATATTAAACTGATATAAAAAGAATGTGTATGTATCCTTCTAACTATTATAAAAAGAATGTGTATGTATCCTTCTAACTGTTGTAAAAAGAATGTGTATGTATCCTTCTAACTGTTATAAAAAGAATGTGTATGTATCCTTCTAACTGTTATAAAAAGAATGTGTATGTATCCTTCTAAGTCAGGAGGAAAATCAACTGCACAAAAGTATTTCAAATAACAGGCACAGCATAGGAATGTTGAAATTTAAAGAACCTTAAATGATCTTACATTTCAAACACCCCCATATAATAAATATGGATTACTTTTACAAGTCCCCCTTTTCTGATGATCAAACTCATCAAAGTTTTTTTTTGAGTGGAAGACTTCATACAAATTCGAAAAAGGATCTGATAAAAACGAAGAGCCTATCCTAGTGACAAGAATTAACTTAAAATAGAAGTCCCTTCCCAAAAAATGATTTCCCATTTTAAATGTTTCTGATTATCAAATACGTTCAAGGTTTTGATGAGTGGAAACTGTCATACAAATTTGGAGAGAATATGACAAAAACACAGGTGCTATCCATGAGACAGGTATAAATATGGGATATATTTATAAGTCCCTCTCCTAAAAAAATCATTCATTTAGATTTTTCTGATTATCTAACTCATCAAAGTTTTTGATAATTGACAACTTTTATTTAAATTTGAAGAGGATATGACAAGTAGAGAAGGTGTTGCAATGAAACAATGGTGATGTCAGGACAGGACAAAATATTATTTCCTCTGCAACTTCTTAATAGCATAAGGCAATTTCGCAAATGATGAAATTTAAATGGCAACACTTAAGCATGTAAACTATGCAAAATGTCAAATTCAATAGACTATGACTGAGAGGTGGAGCCAAATAATTTCCATGGGAATAAGATGTGCCAATATTAATACAACTGCATACCAAATGTCATAGTCTTATAATCAGTGGTTTGGTTTTAACTGACCTAATCACAATCTTTAACAGATAATTAACACACCTAACTCCAGCAATAGCACTCCTTAGGCTTTGGAAACCTCATAGCTATTGTCTCCCCTGCTTTGGAAACCTCACAGCTATTGTCTCCCCTGCTTTGGAACCTCATAGCTATAGTCTCCCCTGCTTTGGAAACCTCATAGCTATTGTCTCCCCTGCTTTGGAAACCTCATAGCTATTGTCTCACCTGTTTTGAAAACCTCATAGCAGGGGAGACAATAGCCTGATTCACCACCAAGAGTATAAAAGTCTTACCTAATTCACCACCAGGAATAGAGAAGTCTCTAGGAATGATTGACCATTTTTGTACTTTTGCTGCTCTGGACACTGATTTTGCATTAGCTCTGTCAATACCATCTTGGATTGCCTTCAGCACCACAGCATCTTTCTTGTCTATTATATCCTCCACGGTTGTAGCCTCACTTCCAATACTTTTACACCAATCCTTACAGTCTGTGGTAAGATTGTTACTGGGCTCAGCTGTATCTGGATTTATATCCACCTGTTTAATTATAAAATAGCATCAACAAAATGTCTAAATGAATACTTGCAGTATCAATTTGATTTTCCAAAGAAAGAAAACGAGAAGAAAGAGAAAAATTTAATAAGAGTTAAAATGTAATGATGTTTTGTTTGATTTACTGCTCCTGACTGAAATAAAACCTGTCAACTTACAGTTATTGATGCTGGGTAAGGAGGGCTAAAGAAGGGGGAACACCCACCTTCAGACATAAAAATCATACGAGGATTCCAATTAACATACTGTTATTGATCAGGGCTTCCAAAACGGTCGTACTGTCTGGACTTGGACGGTAAATTATGATTAAGACTTGTTGTGCCGAGCATGTAACGGCCATATAACTGGGTTTGCCATTTAAAAAAATTCAGAAAAAAAATTGAAGTATATGCAATCTTCTTGACCCGACCTTTTGCCTTAACAGCCACATATTTCCAGTGACATGATGAATAATAACTATCAATACAAACCCTACTCTAATACCCTCTCATTACAATCAAGGTTAATTAGTTCTCTGACAGCTGAACTTACCTGTTCAGGCGACAGGTAAAACTATTTACCGGACATTGATCGGTCTATTTATAGTTATTTTCTTAAATTTCAGCGGTTTGCATCTAATTAATTTAGCCAAAAAGATTTAGATTATCAGAAAAATGTATAAAAATATGATTTGATGAAAAATTTAAAAAGGTAGTAATAAAGTTTTTTGCAAACAATTGTCAGAACCATGTTGTTTGAACTAGTACACGCGTGCGCATGTGCACAGGTGTGAGATTTAATCATGCATCCAAATTTTATCATTGATACCTTTATCTTAACGTTCATTTCGAGCATTTTCCTAAAGAAATAACGTGGAAAGAGCTACTTCAACTCAATCGTGCTTTGTAAACATAAACAGATTTTACACATCAGTCTCTGGTCCATGTTTTACCACTGTCAAGTCAACATCAGGTATTAGGAAAATATGCTTTTAAAAACAAAAGTGAAGATGACAGCGTAATTTTGCTCAAATAAAGAGTCTAAGGCAGATATTAGTACGCTGATGTTGTACACTTCGAATGATGCACTGTCAATTTGACAGTTTAACTCAGAACATCGAATTTCTAACAAAAGTCAAGTCTAATATCGTTTCTGTGTCAATCATTTTTTATATGATGCCCAACTGATTACCATGGTTGCTTTTTGTTACTAAGTCTGAAGGGATTAAAATCGGGATAAGACAAAAAATGTCCAACTAGTTCAAATATTTTTTGGAAGCCCAGTTATTGATACAAGTTAAGGAGAGGTACCACAGGGGGACACTCACCTTCAGACATAAAATCATGGACAGGAACTTTCTTTTATCTCCTATTAACATACAGTTATTGATACAGGGTAAAGCTTCTTTCACGGCATCCTCCATTGGTACAGGAGCAATATTCTCCCCTCCAGCTGTTATGATTAGTTCTACAAATATCAAACACCCAATGTTAAGTAAAAATATAAGCCACTGATCACGTCTATTCAGGATAATTTAAAAAAAAACCTGTATCGACTTCATGAATAAATTTGACAAGGAAAATGTCTTCTAAAGCCTATATCTCTTTTTGTGCATTGTTGGGTTGCTGTCTCATTGACATATACTAAATATCTCTTTTAATTGATACATATATATCACACTTCACACTTTTATAAGATAAACAATATGACATATCTGTTATTATGATGCTCTGCAGTTGTATGAATGTTTTCCAATTAAAAATTTCATGGACATGCACCCAAAAACCTACATTTTTATCTGTTGAGATCAAATCAGTTTGATGTCATCTTTTTGATTGACATGATTACCCTATAATAAAAACAAGAAAATATTTGGTTTTAAATTTGTTGATTGATTGTTGTTTGCATAACGTCCAGTGGCAATATTCATGCATTTTCAGGATGAAAAACTATCAATAAATTAATACAATAGTTAGGTTCTGCAAGGTGGTGCACAGGGATGAAAGGGCAGAAATTTGGAATGCCACTGGAAAACAATGGTGCATTGAATAAAAGCAGAAATTTTGCCTTGCAACAGGCCACCTACAAACCCTCAATAAGTAGCTGCAAGGGTTTTTTTATTATCAGAGAGTATTATCCCCTCTCTACGCACGACTTCAGAGTTAAAGTCCACATTATGACTGTACATGGCTATGAATTCATACATCCTGCACAGCTAAAGGTAGGCCCCACTTTAGCAAAGGTTTACTGTCGTTCGGATGAAGACTAAGGTGACCATAAACCTTGGATAAATCTTTCAAAATAATTACAATGACTTACTTTAGCAGTTCAGGATAATAGCTTCCATGAAGAAGCTACGATTATGGTTTTCTCCAGGCCATATGGTTGGTTCAATGTTAAACCCAAATGTCTAATCAGTTTACAACTGAACAGCTGAAGACAAGTGATAGTAAAATGTCACATTGCATTTGGCCAGGTGAGCTTAAACTTTTCAACATGTGACAATTTTTACCTTTAATTCTTCCAGTAATGAAAAGGAATCCTTGTTCATCATGTTTTCCTAGATCACCTGTTTTTAACCAATGTTCTTCATCAAAAACTTCCTTATTTTTTTCTGGTGCATTTAAATATCCCATAAATACATGTCTTCCCCACATACAGATCTAAATATAGAAAAATAACTCCATAAATACATGTCTTCCCCACATACAGATCTAAATATAGAAAAATACTCCATAAATACATGTCTTTCCAACATACATATCTAAATATAGAAAAAATACTCCATAAATACATGTCCTCCCCGCATACAGTTCTAAATATAGAAAAATACTCCATAAATACATGTCTTTCCAACATAACTTAACATTCAGTGGCAAATATTTTATGTATATTAATAAAAAGAAAAATATATCCCATTTATACAGATCTAAAATGATAGTATGCTGAAATTTCTTGCCAAATAACAATATTGAAAGTCAAGATAAAGGTCAAAATACATATGTCAAACTTACACAGTGGAATTGAAATTGAAATCTTTAATACACTAGATGATTGTTAAACTAGACCTTACTACTGAGTAAAAAAAAATGACCTAATCACAGATCAATCAGTCATGATAATGATTTCAAGGTTAGCTGAATCCTGTCAGACGCACATGTATGTATTTTAAAAAATAATTTATTTTAAACCCCATTTTTTTTTTTACTAAAGAGTAATTTAGTAATTGACTAAATCATCAACTCCCTACATTTAACAATGAACCTTGAAAATAATGTCAAGATCAGGTGACTGCAATCAGATGCAATTTGTAAGCCTTCAAAAGATGAATATAAATACAATGGAAATTTCATACATGGCCATTATACGTTAGAATATATAAGTAATAAGATATCTAAAAATGCTTTACAGTATAGCATATTTACATTAAACTTTTTTACCAAATTTCAGGAAGCTCTGATTTGTAGACCCCTAGATAAGTGATTCCAACATTTTATGAGTCACACGAAAAGACGTTAACCTCTAAACCACCTATTTTGAAGAGGGAGTGTAACTAATATCTTTATAATTAATGCTACAATGTATTAATTGCTATCTTTAAGAGCTTATCAAAGATTCTAAAAGACAAGACTTACTTCTCCATTTCCATCTTCATCAGGGTTAGCTAACTTTGTTTCAGATCCAGGAAAATTATGTCCTACACTACAGATTTTGAAGTCTTCATTACATCCTACTGTGTGTGGTCCTGTGGAGTAAAATATATCAGGTCAAAATTCAAACTTTGATTGCCCAACCTCTAAATATCCTGGAAAATTCCACTGACCACCCTAAAATATGTTCTTAGAAAGAAAGTTGTCTCATTGGCAAGCATACCACATTTCCTTATTTTTATACAGGTACTACAGATTTCCATTAATTCATATACCACTAAGTCAAAACTTACATAATATTTCATGATTTTTAATTTTCAATTTTTTTATCATTGTATTCAATTAATGTAGTTCAGTGTACAAGCAATACTAATGTATAATCTGGTGCTAATATATGGGAAATGTTTCCAGTGTATGATTACAGATCTCCTTCCAATGGAAAAGTTGGAAAACATGACCAACTAAAATATAGACCAAGAAGTTTTATTTGGGACTAACCTGTACCTTCACTCATTTATTTACCTGTACTTTCATTCATTCCAATTAACAATAATTTACCTGTACTTTCACTCATTCCATAAACTTCATGAAGCTGCATGTTCAAACTGTAGAAAAACTCCAATGTTTCCTTCATGATGGGGGCTGCTCCTGACATGAAGAACCGACACCTATCTAATCCAAGGGCTGTTCTAGCTTTCTTGAAGACTAAAGTGTTGGCAAGTCCCCATCCAAAGGGCATAGACTGTCTGTAAGATATCAATCAAAAGTTCAAAGGAATTTGAGTTAACAATCCCCTGTTTTAGACGAGTAAAACACTTTAGACCACTAGTGTTTAAATTTTAAACATACAGACATCAAACTGACATCTGTTAAATATACAAACCAGAATATGACTTGTTGACCTGTATAGATTTTCTAAACAGCTAACATTTATAAATGAAATGTATTATTCTAATTTTACCTCAATGTATATAAAAATGGAAATTGATGATAAAAGAACAGTCTGTAAATGTTCAATGCTGTCTACAAGGTATAATTTTCCACTTTTCAAAGTTGCAAATGGCAATTAATCCAACAAAATGAACCACCAGTATTGATTCTCAAATTTATTGAGGTGTTTAATACCAGAGACATATAATACAAGAGATTCGCAACTCTAGTAGAGTCTATATAACAGCCAATAAAATGACCTGGCCACCGGAAAGCCGATTAATCCGATGGATTTATGGGTAAAAACTCGCTATTGTTGTGAAAAAGGTTCTACGCCTCACGATTTTTCTAATGGATAATGCCGATACCTTTCACAGCTAAAGCATGCAAGTATATTTAAAAGTTACAAAAAACTAATTCTAATAATTTGTTATTGATAAAATGTGTTCTAATGATGAGATTAATCAAATACAAACAAAGTTAAAACTCGGCCCATTTTACTTCACCTATTGCCGTAGAAACCATTTGATCTCCCAACTTTTTTCTTAAAACTTGGAAATATGCTAATAAATATATAATTTTATGGGGCAATAATACTCCCAAATGTTGTTTCGTGAAAATAAGACTTTTTGTAAAATTTGATCCAATAGTGTTTTTTTTTTCTTCAAAATTATCAACAAATGTGGCGATTTTTTCTTATTGATACCTGAAGCCAGCTGTGCTGGTACTATCATTTTATCTCGTAAAACTTGGAAATGTGCGAATAAATATTCAATTATATGGGGCTATATTACTCTCAGATGTTATGTCGTGAAAATAAGACCAGTTTCCTAAAATTTGATCCAACAGTTATTTCTAAAAATATCAACAAAGGTGACTATTATTTTGTTATTTATACACAAAGCCAGCTATGCTAATTTTATCAATCTGTTTCGTCAAAACTAGAAATATTATGGGAATATATATTACTCCCAATTGTTTTTTTTTTTATTAAACTGGCTAAATATTGAAATTTTTCATGGACAAAATTCCTTAAATCAGTCCTTCATTTTTGTGCACTATGAAATTTATAGCCTGCATTTTGTTAGACAATTTATTCATTTTTCATTCTGTTTATGGCAAAGTTGTTTATTTTCTCCTATTCTGAAGTCATTGTTTTTTTCTTCTTTTTAGGGTGCCAAAGATGAACAAATGGAGTAAATTTACAAAAGGAGTAAAATTTTCCTAGTAAAGGAAACCTTCTGCTGGCCGTAATATTATGAATGAGCTTCATGCATCTGTTGTCGTTTCAGACTACGCTTCTCATTCAAAACATGAACCTAATTCATTTTTAAACTAAAATCTTATTGAGGACATTTCAATGGTGACTGCAAAAGATATATATATATATATATATATATATATATATATATATTGATAATAAAAGATTTTATTTACACCAAGGATTTGTATATGTATACACATAAACAATCTTACTTTTAAACTGCCATCTCTTTGCCCCAGAATAAAAAGACAAAAACCACTACAAATGATTAAAAGACAGAAACCACTACAAATGATTGTATCAACAAAGAGTTCGTTATCAGTTTATTCAACTAGGAGTATATCTAAGTCGTAACTATTAAGATTGTCATCCCACGAAATAAAATCGGAATTTTCCATATTGCGTGCACATGAATGAAGCTTTACTTAAGTGAGAAATTGATTGTAATTTTCTTAAATATTAATTCTCAATACACACTTCGAACATGACGAAACCATAAATTTACCGCCAATCATTTAAAAAACAACTCAATGCAAGCCTATGATGAAACTGTCAAACAACACTTAGAAATCAAACATTTACCGACAATCCTACAGAAAAAACTCAATGCAAGCCCAATAAATGATGAATATAAAAATAAATAAAATTTTAATAATTTATAAATATCAAGAATAAAAAACAAAGCCTATCATGATTAACAACTAATTAACAAATAAATTAAGTTTTTTTCCACATTAATTAATTTTACATTTTGTGAATTGAATTTTTGGAAAGAGTGTGGACACCTGTGGTGTAACAACTTCTTGTTTACAAGGTGTCAATTAAAACTCATTATTTATAACATGTTCGTGATTTACCTGGTCATCGAATAATTCAAACCTAATATACATGTCACACTGTGAAATTATGTCTCCGAGACAAGTGTATATTCAATAGAAACCCATTATGAAACTATCAAATAAAATGAACTCTAACACAATTTATCAAGTGTTAATTATTTAATATCAGTTTTTTTAATACAATATCAAATTATGTCTCTTTTTCAATAATACAAATCTAAAATCAAAATTACATTAAAATAAATAATTATATATGTACTCAAATTATTTAATTAATTATGATAAATTTAACACTGAAACAGTTTATGTTATGCTTAAACATTCGTCCTTACTTCGAGTACTTTTAATACTTTTATTAATGACTTTATTACCTAAGGAGATCTCGCTAGGTTTAACTAGTGGCCGCGTGTTATTACGGGATTTCGCCGAGTTGCGAATCTCTTGTATTATATGTCTCTGTTAATACTAATAAAAATAGGACTTATATTAAACCAGTTTGAACTCCCCTTTAGAAAAAGCTGATATATAAATTCTGTTTGAACAGGTTGGAGAAGATTTTACAAAATTTTACTCACTTGTTCATCAATGCAAGAGATCCTTTTAATCCAACACCTTTAGCCCACATGCCAATTTTTTTCTTTAAAGCACCAGAGCTACGAGCCTTGGCCTTTATGCCTTCATAAAATTTTTCCCAAACACGTGGAACTCCAAAAAATCCTGTTGGTCTAACCTCCTGCAGTGTTCCTAACAGACTTCCCTATATAAAGTATATGTATATATATATAATTTTAGTATACAATAATGTAAGGCTATCATCTTTAAGATTTTATAAAATAAGAAAGGCATAGAGGTTTAAAATTTTGAAGGTCAAAATTCATTAGATGATTTGGTTATGTAATGCTGTCTTACATGGCTAAACATCAAATCAGAGATCATAATGTTGCAATTTCAATTAAAATTAATGTTAGCTTTGTCACATCTTATTCCAAATTTTATGGATTTTTAAAAGTTCTTGCATTGTCCAAAAATTAATGACCAAAATATTTGCATAATCATGCTAGTATGTACCACCTATATTAAGTGTACTGCGCTTTGGGCTGTTCTTTATTTTACCAATGAAAGACGAACAATTTTTTTCTGAACAAAGCAATAGAAGAAATTAACAGTACCACAATACAGACTTTCATGAAAAAGTTACACAGCCATCCATCCATGTTAGTTATCTAACTAAAAAAGGTATAGAGGGTTATGTCTCAATATAATTGCTCTAAGGAAAATGCATGATTTCCAATGTTAATAAACTGTGGGTTCATTAAGATTCGTGAGATACCAACTATCATGGATTTTGTTGGTATAGAAGAACCAGTTCAACACAATATGAATTGTATATAGGTTTGTATGCAGACATTGGTAAAACCATCAATTCAATTATCCACTAAAAAATACATTTTTCCCTCAAACCACGAAAATTGATACCCACGAAAATAAATAAACCCACAGTATAACAAATTAAAAAATGAATATTTTTGAATAATGGAATTTTTATTTTGACACTGACTATCAGTAAGAATATCAAGTGAGCCAGCTAGGACTAGCTGATGTTAGATCTAATGAAGTCTGTATCAAAAAATAAAATGTCATTATTCTTTTTATCAGCAATTTGTCTTTAAATAATTAGTTACTTTAGATATAATAGGAACTTGAATTAAGAAGTTTACATAAAACTCTTCTTGTGAGTACAAACTGTTTTGATAGCTGTTTGACTGTATGGATGATGCAGCATGCAATTAATTAATTGACATACAATGCATAAACATGTTTAAGAGACATTTTTGCCTTATATTTACGAGTATCATATTCTATCTGCGATCTTAAAAAATTAAGACAGTAAGATCAAAGAGAAAATGTACAAATTGCTGATAATGTCATTCATGTTTTGGTAAGTAAACAAAATATATGAAGCATAATATAAAACTAAAATTACTGTTAGTAATCAAACATGCCACAATATTAGTATTGTTGTTAAATGTATATAATGTTGATGTTAGTGTATACACATTTCACCATCTAAGAATAAAAACATAAAATCAAAATTAGTGTGTTAGCTAGAAAAATAACATGAATATAAATAGTTAGCTAGAAAATAAAAATATGAACAAAATTAGTGTACTATCTAGAAGTAAAAAGGCAAATACAAAATTAGCTTATTGATTAGGGAAAAATCATGCACAAAATTGGAGTATAAGGTAACATGCCACAAAGGAACAAAGTTTCGAAGTATGTCCAGTGCAGGATGTTTTGTCGATATTGTCAACATTGCAATGTCTACTTTATCGTGTTATTATTGTGTTAACATTGTATCCTTTTTGTCGATATTGTCCACATCGCAATGTCTACTTTATCGTGTTATTATTGTGTTAACATTGTATCCTTTTTGTCGATATTGTCAACATCGCAATGTCTACTTTATCGTGTTATTATTGTGTTAACATTGTATCCTTTTTGTCGATATTGTCAACATCGCAATGTCTACTTTATCGTGTTATTATTGTGTTAACATTGTATCCTTTTTGTCGATATTGTCAACATCGCAATGTTTACTTTATCGTGTTAACATTGTATCTTTTTTGTCGATATTGTCCACATCGCAATGTCTACTTTATCGTGTTATTATTGTGTTAACATTGTATCCTTTTTGTCGATATTGTCAACATCGCAATGTCTACTTTATCGTGTTATTATTGTGTTAACATTGTATCCTTTTTGTTGATATTGTCAACATCGCAATGTCTACTTTATCGTGTTATTATTGTGTTAACATTGTATCCTATCTATATATTTGTTCTGTACTTTTGTGTTTACATCGTTCACATCGTATACATCGTGATGTTCACAATATCGTGTCAGCAACGTGTTTATGTTGTATATAGAGTCTATACCTTTCTGTTTACATCGTTCACATCGTATACATCGTGATGTTCACAATATCGTGTCAGCAACGTGTTTATGTTGTATATAGAGTCTGTACCTTTCTGTTTACATCGTTCACATCGTATACATCGTGATGTTCACAATATCGTGTCAGCAACATGTTTATGTTGTATATAGAGTCTATTCCTTTCTGTTTACATCCTTCATTGTATACATCGCAATGTTAACAATATCGTTTCAACATCGTTTTTATATTGTATATCTAGTCTATACCTTTGTGTTTACATCGTTCACATCGTATACATCATGATGTTGACAATATCGTGTTTACATCGTTCACATCGTTAACATCGTACAAAAGTAGTGTATCAAGTCTATACCATTGTGTTTACATCGTTCACATTGTATACATTGCAATGTTAACAATATCGGGTCAACATCGAGTTTATATTGTATATTGAGTCTTTACCTTTATGTTTACATCGTTCTCATCGTATACATCGTAATGTTGACAATAGCGTGTTAACATTGTTCACATCGTCTACATCATATTAATGTTGTGTACCAAGTCTATACTTTTGTGCTTACATCGTATACACCGTGATGCTGTCAATATCATGTCAACATCGTGTTGAAATTGTATAGAGTTTACACCTTTTCTGTTTACATCGTTCACATAGTATACATGGTGATGTTGACAATATCGTGTTTAAATTGTTTACATCGTATTAACGTGTGTAACAAGTCTATACCTTTGTGTTTACATCGTTCACATCGTATACATTGCAATGTTAACAATATAGTGTCAATATCAATAACATTGAATAAAAAACGTTGCTTTTATTGTTATAAGTATAGTCTTACATTTATATTGTCATATCCTGTTATTTCTTATGTGTTTACATCACTGGCTTAGGCAACATTGCAATGCTCTTAACAATATAGTGTTCAGCATAGCGTTTATATTGCTTGATAATAAACGTTTAAAAAATTCTAGCAGCATTGAGAATAGTTGTGGACAAAATGCAATTTACAAATCATAATGTTGTCTACGTAATGTCAATCCGTACAAAGATGAACAATTCAAGAATATCAACACAGACGCATGTGAAAAGACATTTTAAAAGATGTTGACACAATAAAGTGTTAAGGATGTTGGCTCCTCTTGTGTTAGAATTTTTGTTGAATATTCAGAAGCGTCTGTTTTTATCAATGTAATGCCATTAAAATTTTTTCCCCATTAACCCCTTCTTTTCTTTCCAGAATTCGATAACATATAGTTAAAAATGTTATCTTTGAAAATCTTATAAAATCCTTGTTATTTTTTCATCATTTTTGAAAGAAACAAGCTTTTTCAATACAAATTTTTGCATAGAATCATAGCAACTAATACCTTTTTATACAAAATTAAATTAAAAGACACCAAGATGTGTACTTTTTGTAAACTTGGTGAAGAAACCATTGAACACCTTTTTTTTGAATGCCCAATAACTTTTCAATTGTGGCAGTCTTTTTCAAATGCAGTAAAACTTTTTTTTGTAAACTTTGTTCTTAACAAAGAAAATGTGTTTCTTGGTTGCAAACATGAAAGTTTATTACTGAATCTGTTAGTCATAATTACAAAAAACTATATATACAAATGTAAATTAAATGAAACAAAACCAAATATGGTTGGGTTAAAGAATAGAATAAAGAAATACCAATTTCTTGAATATTATATTGCAAAGAAAAATAATAGAGTCCAAGTGTGTGAAAAATTTTGGTCTCCTTTACATGTAATATTTAATTAATTATTGTTTCATATAAGTGAGAGAATAAAATATCTATATATCATGAGCAAATATTTAGCCTTGAGTTTTTTTTGTTTTTTTGTTTTTTCTTTAAAATATTTTGTTTTTAAAATGTAAGTCAAGATACATCATGTACATATTGTAGCAAAGCAAATGAGTGAAGAGTATTTGTATTGTATGAGAGAAAGTCAGAGAGCGAGAGAATATAATCAAATAAAATTTATATGTAACCTTAAATACTACATGTATAATTATAAAAATCAACTTGTCAGTGATATATATTGTATACTGAATTATTTTTTATATGTAACCCCTTGATACCCTTGTCAGGTGGTAGTGTAGGGGTACATGTATATTAAATCCTGACTATTGAAAAACAAATAAAAGATAAAAAAAAAAGCTTTCTGTGAGTATTGCATGGCAATACATAGTCCCCTACCGATTAAAAATTCATTGTATTGGAACAAAATTCGAAATTGCTCTATTACTTGTCACGGTGTAAACTATATAACAAATATCAAGTCAAAATCTTAAAGCATGACGAAATAAAGTGTTGAAAACGAAGTGAATTTTGTAAGTCCAAAGACCATAACTCTACACAAAATCATCAGACCGGAACAAAATCCTAACTTGATCTGTAACTTGTCATGATAAATGTATTGCCAATATTCAAGTCAACATCTTCAATCATGACAAAAAAATTTGCGGAAAACTGATTGAGTGAATTTTCTAAGTCCAAGAACCATAACTCAACTCAAAATCATCAGACCAGAACAAAATTCGAAATTGATCTGTAACTTGTCATGATAAAACAATATACCAAATATCAAATCAATATCTTCAAGCATGAAGAAAAAAAGTGTGGAAAACTGATTTGCTGGACTGACGGATGGACAGGGGACTAAAAAGGTGTAAATGTTAATTGTATGAAAATCTATAGAGAATTATTTCCCGCCAAATTTTCAATGGCTTATATCTCGAAAACAAGCACACGGACCCTCCATTTTTTCTGCTTTTTTAGTTACTTTATTTATATACTATCAATTTATAACAGTCTTTATGGTTGCACTTTGTAAATACAGCTGTTTCTCAAACCACGCCTCTTTTGGGGAGATATATAATATTCATAGATAATTAATTTTGTGTATGTACTGGTTCCCGGATATTATCTCTATGTTTCATCTCGTAGAGACATAACTTGGGAATGTTACCAGTAAATATACATATTCAAAGTGATCAAGTTAAAATCTGTGGAAATCCTTAAATCAAGGTAGGGGTACCATTGAATTTTAATGTAAGTTTAAACTCATAGAAGTTCAGGGCATATAAACGTTAATAATATGCCAAACAGCCCTATATTTTGACCTTTGAAAAAAATAGTAGTGCATATGAACTTTCCATTCAAGGATATAATTTTTTTCAAAACTTCATAGTAAAAGTAGTACAGTTTTAGCCGTGAAAGGAGTTCCTGTGGGAAATTGCATTGTTTATATTTACAGAAATGCAACCTTAAAAAACTTTGTTATTCTGAAACAGAGTAGCGAACATCCTAAACATGGTTAATATGGCAATGTAAACGATGTACACACGATATCTTTACAACATTGTATACATCGCGACGTTAATGATGTCAACGATGTAAACAATATGTTAGAGTTCAGAAAATATAAACGATGTCGACACGATATTGTGTTAACATTGTAAATATAGGGATGTAAACACGATATCTTTTCAAAATTGTATATACCGCGATGTTAACAATGTCAACGATGTAAACAATATGTAAAAGTTCAGACAATATAAAAGATGTTGACACGATATCATGTTAACAATGTTTACATCACGATGTGAACGATGTAAACGATGTAAACAATGTATAAGAGTTCAGACAATGTAAACGATGTTGACACAATATTGTGTTAACATTGTAAATATAGGGATTTAAACACCATATCTTTTCAAAATTGTATATACCGCGATGTTAACAATGTCAACCATGTTAACAATATGTAAGAGTTCAGACAGTGTAAATGATGTTGACACGATATTGAATTAACATTGTAAATATTGCGATGTCGACAATATTGATTAAACATTGTGCACTGGACATGTATATATCAATTAACCAAGTAGCAACAAAGAATCCGACAAACCTTCAGGGCATCTGGTTGTGCAAAATAAACTGCCGACGCCATAGTAACAGGTATAAGTATATCCATCATCTGAGCCGCTATGTGGCTCAAAGGGAGATAACTTATAATTACTTCAGATCCAAAAACAAACTTGAACAATTTTGCAATTGCAACAGCAACCCATGTAGCCTGTTAAAAAATAAATCTATTTAATGATAAAAGTATCAAGCAGGTTAAAAAGTTATCTATGTTAGTGCATATTGGTTAATGCACGCAGCAAACCTTGAGGGCGTCTGGTAGTGCAAAGTAAACAGCTGATGCCATTGTAACTGGTATTAATATGTCATTTAACTGAGCTGCAATATGGCTTAAAGGGAGGTAACTAATGAGAACTTCTGATCCAAAATTAATTTCAAACAATTTAGTGATGGCTGCTGCTGTCCAGGTTACCTATGGAGAAATCAAAAATATTATTAGTTTTACCTTTAATGATGTTTTTTTAAAGTTATATGGACTATTGAGAACCAGTCATTTTATTTAAAAGTCAAGTACATTTTCTAAAGAACATTAAAATATGCATCTTTTATTATCTTTCTTTTAGACATGTTGAAGTTCAATATGTAGCATAATAATCAAAAACTTATTTTTGACTTTTGTTAAAAACAACTGATTCCACAAAAATACACAGTGTCCTCTTCATCACTTAATAGAACAAACCTTTAAAGCATCTGGTCGTGCAAAGTATACAGATGCACCGTAGGAAACAGGAAAAGTTAAGTCAACCATCTGAGCAGCAACATGACTTAAAGGGAGATAGCTAACGATGACTTCCTCCTCGTAATGTAAACCAAATGTTTTGGCAAAAGCACTAGCTGTCCATACCATCTGTATAGTATTAGTTATATAAAAGTTGCACAACAATCAATGTAAATCTGTTTACACAACCTTTGCCATATGTAGGTTTGGTAAAATTTCAATTTAATAAAAGGCTAACGCTCAATCTAATTCTAATAAATAGGTTTCAAATGACTTAATTTAAGTTTAAGTTATTTTCCTTGGCCAACATTTTGGAGGGATAAGGATTGATTTCTAATTTGAATTAAATTAAATTAAATTAAAAACATGCAAAATAAACAAGTCTGATAAGAGATCCTTACTGGATGAATAAAGCAAGGCTAAAGGAAATAAAAATTCTTCTGAAAAACCCTTTATCTACAGTATATCGATCAGTATAACAAGTTGAATTTGGCTGATTTTTGAGGTAATTTGTGCAGTCAGATCTCCAACATGGTGACAAAAGGTAAGTTTACCTTTTTTTTAAAATTCAAAAATTTATTGTTTTTTTTTTAATATGAAATTCTGTCTCTCTTTCCATGCAAACATTAATGTGAATTTCACAAGCATATAACTGTATATGAAAATACTTGTCCTTGAGAACTAAATCTCATTGAACCAGTAATTTTACAGAGTACACAATAGGTTTGGTAGATAACTCACTTTGTTTTTACTTAATTATATGTTATAAAACTTGCTCAATTTGTTCTGTTTACTGTGAAATGGACAATTAAAAAAAATCCTTTTACTTCTGTTCATTAAAATTTTCCCTTATATATTTGTTTATCCTGTCCTCTCAAAAGCATCTATCCCAACTTCCATCTTTTTTTTCAAACAGCTATCAAGAGGATATATAGGTATACCCTATTCATACTATTAATACTATTAATACATATATAGTGTATACCACTTGTACCCTATGCGACACATGGTGCTAACAGTTGATGAAGTTTCTATGAAAACAAACACAAACTTGTATAATTAGTCATTTAAAATTTTGCTTACGGCGGTTTAGTGCAAGTCATTATAGATTTCAAAACGAGTTGAGTATTGGATATCTGTTGATATCAACTTTAATACAATAATAATAAACAAGACTCTTCCAAGTTTATTATTATTTCAAATTTAAATAACTAGAGTTGATATCATATAACTTTCAATTATCATGAGTTCTAAAACCTGTTTCTTTTATGATAATTTTTTTTTTTGTATATAAAAGAAAATTCTGTGAAACATTGTTCTTGTCTTTTGCAATGTCAAACATTATCATTATACTTTTCTAAGCTCTTTGTAAGCTTCCCATTGGAATCAAACTTGACAATAAGCATATTTTCCGTTGAATAATGTTTGTAAATTATTGAAGAAAGAAGTCCTTTGTGATCTTTGAAAGTTATAATTGACCTCACAATTAGCCAATGAAAATGTCACAACACACTGCAGGATAGGCCCACCAAGTTAACACATGACAACCCACAACCATCTCAAGCGTTACTGAGTGATAAAATAATCTAATATGACAACAAATCATAGAATAAAAATAAACTGTTAACACAGAGATATGTCTCGCCTTTTTGAACTTTTGATAATGCAAATGTTGAAATTAAAATAGCAATACTTTAACATGTAAGTTATGCAAATATTCAAAGTCAATGAACCATGACTGAAGGTACATGGCAAAACAATCTCCATGGAAATGAGATGTGCCAATGGTAATACAACTGCATACCAAATACCATAGACTTATCATAAGTCGTTCCCTTTCAACAAACCTAAACACAAACATTGACTTGTAAACTATGTAAAAGTTTCAAAGTCAATGAACCATGATGAGGGGGTGGGGCTATATAATCTCCATGGAAACGAAACTTGCAAATGCCAATAAATCTGCATACCAAATATCATTGACTTAACATTAGCGGTTCACCTTAAACTGATCTTGAATCACAAACTAATACATGTAAACTAAGCAAAAGTTTAAAAAGTCAATAAACCATGACTGAGGGGGTGGCACCAATATTCTCCATGGAAATGAGATGTGCTAATGCTTATACAATTGCATACCAATTAACATTGGCCTACCACTAATGGTTCCCCTTGAACTGACCTAATCACAAACTAACACATGTAAACTAAGCAAAAGTTTCAAAGTCAATAGACCATACCGTAACTGCGGGGGCGGGACCAAATATGCTCCATGGAAATGAGATATGCCAATGCTTATACAATTGCATACAAAATATCATTGACTTACCACTAGTGGTTCCCCTTGAACTGACCTAATCACAAACTGATACATGTAAACTAAGCAAAAGTTTTAAAGTCAATAGACCATGACTGAGGGGGCAGGGCCAAATAATCTCCATAGAAATGAGATGTGCCTGTGCTAATACAACTGCATACCAAATATCATTGACCAACCACTAGTGGTTCACCTTAAATTTGACCTAATCACAAACAAATACATTGTTGACGCCGCCTCCGTCGACACCGGAAACAGCATAACTATGTCTCGCTTTTTGACTTCGTCAAGGCGAGACAATAACAGTTCGGTAGTTATCCTTTCAATCTCCAATTTTCACAATGCAAAAGCAACAGTGTTTACATAGGTCTCAAAAGGTATGGATTTTAAAGAGGATAAACTTTAACCACCATAAATATGTACATCCGTGAGTCTGTACTAAATATACATGTAGATATTTCAAGAATTTTATCACTTTGTTGTTTACAAAGTGAAAGCAGCACATCATATTACACCCATGTTTAAGTACATACAAATCAAGTGCAACCAGCCATTTTTTTTAACAACCAGCTCGAGATAAACTTACATTATCATGACTTAACATCACTCCTTTTGGATCTCCTGTAGTTCCAGACTGAAATGATAAATCATGAAATATTAATGCAATGAAAACACCATACCCTGCTCTCACGATCTATGAATTTCTAAGAAAATTTAATTGTATGAAAATTGGAATCTTTTACTTGTTGAAGCCACACCACACAAGGCCTACAAGGTTTCCTAAATTGCAGAAAAACTGAATCTCACATGGCAGCCCTAAATTAAATAACAAATGCACATAAAAAATGTGAAAATGTTTCAACTTCATAACAAGCAATCAAATCAGATTTATCCTGCTGAGCTGACTTTAAATAAAGCTAATACTAACAATGAACACTGCCCTTTCCTGGATCTTGATATCTATATCTTTAACGGAAAGCTTAATACTAAAATTTACAATAAGAGAGATGATTTTTCATTTCCTATTGTTAATTATCCATTTTCAGATGGTGACGTTCCCTTGTCACCATCTTATGGTGTTTATATATCTCAACTTGTTCGACTCGCTCGTGTATGTAATGTATTTGATTTCAACGAAAGAAATCTTTGTATTACTGAAAAATTATTACACCAGGGTTTTCAATATCACAAACTTGTCAAAACATTTACTAAATTTTATCATTGGTACAAGGACATCATTCGTAAATATAAATCAAAGTGCAGACATCTTATACTTTCAGGTATTTTACTTCCAATCTTTTATGGTAATATTCTGTACAAAGCACAAAAATGTCGTCATTCACCTCAAAAGTTAACCAAACCTTTAAACAGACTTATTCAGAAGGGATATAGTTACAATACTGTTGTCAGGTCAATAAAGATGACATTTTTTGGAAATTATATTGATTCACTTGTAGGGTCTTTGGAATGGAAATAAACGCATTTATTCTAAAACCAGTTGTTGCCATGAAACTGGTTATGTTCTTATATCGTATATTTTATGATAGTATTATACTAAACCCCTAACGGAAGGGATTATGCTTGATTTTCATATGATGAAGACATAATCTTTCAATCAGTTTAATTGAGGTCTGGAGCTGGCATGTCAGTAATTGCTAGTAGTCCTTTGTTTATTCATGTTGATTATTGTCATTTTGCTCCGTTTCTTCTGTTACCTATTCTAACATCGAACTCAGATTGCTTTTAAACTGAATATTGCTGTGCGTATTGTTGTGTGTTTGTTTATTCCACATTGGCTAGAGGTATAGGGGGAGGGTTGAGATCTCAAAAAACACGTTTAACCCCACCGCATTTTTGCGCCTGTCCCAAGTCAGGAACCTCTAGCCTTTGTTAATCTTGTATGTTTTTTTAATTTTGGTTCATTTATATGTTTGGGAGTTAAGTGTGACGTCCATTTTCGCTTAACTAGTATACGATATTGTTTAGGGGCCAGCTGAAGCCCTCCTCTGGGTCTAGGATTTTCTCGCGGTGTTGAAGACCCATTGATGGCCTTGGGCTGTTTTCTGCTCTTTGGTCAGGTTGTTCTCTCTTTGACACCTTCCCAGTTTCCATTCTCAATTATATTTTATACATATCCTAGTTTACAATATGAAAAGAGGAATTAAGAAGAAATGCTATTATTACTGCCTTCCTGAAAAGAATTGCACATATTGACCCAAGTGCCGTCCCTTAATATC
Source organism: Mytilus californianus (assembly GCF_021869535.1). Taxonomy (NCBI): domain Eukaryota; kingdom Metazoa; phylum Mollusca; class Bivalvia; order Mytilida; family Mytilidae; genus Mytilus; species Mytilus californianus. The sequence continues at coordinate 18,497,045 of NW_026262679.1, read as the reverse complement.
TCATGTATTCCAAAAAACAAGCTATATTACATCTTTATGTTTTTGACTTTTTTCATCCACTGTCTTCTTACTTAAAAGTGTATATTATACTGCCTCTTTATTTCATTACTTAGTCTGAAAATTATAATGACCTTTTCAAGAAGGAAATCTTTACATTGTCCTTTTTTCTAACATTTTTACTGTTTTAAAAGATCTAAATGCTTTTATTCAGACTACATATACTACTCGACATCTCAGAATTTTATTTATTTTTCCTTTTCCAAATATTTTTTGTCCATTATAAAGAATAAACCAATGACATTGACTTACAGTATATATCAATGTACAACATTTATTTGGTTTGGCTAAATTAATTCTTTCCTGTAATTGTTCATCTGTAACATCCTGTCCAACTTTCATAAACTCATCCCACTGTAAATAACAAAAAAAAAAAAAACATTCATTGGTTTTAATATTGAGATACAACAGTCCTCCTCTTGCATTGCATGTCCTAAGAGAGATAACTCATACTTGATTTTTGTTTACAGTACATTGGAATGTTGTACTATGGGGGTTTTGCATGGTCAGTAGATTCGAATGTAAATTTAAAGTTAACAATTATGTTAGAACTATTCCATTAAAATGGATGTTGGAGGGAAGGACAGGACTTCAGGGCCACAGATATATTGCCAAAAAAATAAACATTTGCTGTTCGTAAGAGCAATGTAATATAAGGAGAATAACCAGAAAACCTTTAAGACAAACAAACGTCATATGAAAATGTCAAGGAGACAGTCCATAAAATAACTTTACTAGTAATGAGTAGTATATTGAAAGATGAGTATAGCTGTCAAAACAAAAAGGCATTCTATGATATCAACTAATTCTCTGATGAACTGTGGAAGGACAAGGCATTCTATGACACCAAATAATTCTCTGTTGAACTGTGGAAGGACAGGCATTCTGGCATTCTATGACACCAAATAATTCTCTGATGAACTGTGGAAGTACAAGGCATTCTATGATATCAACTAATTCTCTGATGAACTGTGGAAGGACAAGGCATTCTATGACACCAAATAATTCTCTGATGAACTGTGGAAGGACAAGGCATTCTATGACACTAAATAATTCTCTGATGAACTGTGGAAGTACAAGGCATTCTATGACACCAAATAATTCTCTGATGAACTGTGGAAGGACAAGGCATTCTATGACACCGAATAATTCTCTGATGAACTGTGGAAGGACAAGGCATTCTATGACACCGAATAATTCTCTGATGAACTGTGGAAGGACAAGGCATTCTATGACACCGAATAATTTTCTGATGAACTGTGGAAGGACAAGGCATTCTATGACACCAAATAATTCTCTGATGAACTGTGGAAATAAAAGGCATTCTATGACACCAAATAATTCTCTGATGAACTGTGGAAGGACAAGGCATTCTATGACACCAAATAATTCTCTGATGAACTGTGGAAGGACAAGGCATTCTATGACACTAAATAATTCTCTGATGAACTGTGGAAGTACAAGGCATTCTATGACACCAAATAATTCTCTGATGAACTGTGGAAGGACAAGGCATTCTATGACACCGAATAATTCTCTGATGAACTGTGGAAGGACAAGGCATTCTATGACACCGAATAATTCTCTGATGAACTGTGGAAGGACAAGGCATTCTATGACACCGAATAATTTTCTGATGAACTGTGGAAGGACAAGGCATTCTATGACACCAAATAATTCTCTGATGAACTGTGGAAATAAAAGGCATTCTATGACACCAAATAATTCTTTGATGAACTGTGGAAGTACAAGGCATTCTATAACACCAAATAATTCTCTGATGAACTGTGGAACTACAAGGCATTCTATAACACCAAATAATTCTCTGAAGAACTGTGGATTCATTCTTTTTCGTGGAAACCAATTTTTATGAATTAAGGAAAAATTATGTTTTGGTTGATGTTTGATTTCATGGTCTTGTCAAAGTCTGCAAACCGGCCTATAGAAAAATGGTACTATGTTGAACATTTAAATTTGTTGTTTACCTATAGACAGGTAATCCAAGAAAATTGGTATCCCACAATTAATATTCATGAATCCACAGTAAATGTTATGTCGGTTAAGGCATGTCCTTCTCTACTAGTATCTTTAATAGTTCAAAAGTTCCTTCTACTTTTTGTTTGATATAACAATATACTTACACTATATACATTATAAATTTTCCTTTCTCTCGGCCACCTCTCCTGTGTATTGTACTACAGCCTTTAGACATGGCAGATTTGGCCACACTGACCTCTGACAATATACCTACACTATTTACATTATCCTTTCTCTCGGCCACCTCTCCTGTGTATTGTACTACAGCCTTTAGACATGGCAGATTTGGCCACACTGACCTCTGACAATATACCTACACTATATACATTATCCTTTCTCTCTGCCACCTCTCCTGTGTATTGTACTACAGCCTTTAGACATGGCAGATTTGGCCACACTGACCTCTGACAATATACCTACACTATATACATTATCCTTTCTCTCTGCCATCTCTCCTGTGTATTGTACTACAGCCTTTAGACATGGCAGATTTGGCCACACTGACCTCTGACAATATACCTACACTATATACATTATCCTTTCTCTCTGCCACCTCTCCTGTGTATTGTACTACAGCCTTTAGACATGGCAGATTTGGCCACACTGACCTCTGACAATATACCTACACTATATACATTATTCTTTCTCTCGGCCACCTCTCCTGTGTATTGTACTACAGCCTTTAGACATGGTAGATTTGGCCACACTGACCTCTGACAATATACCTACACTATATACATTATCCTTTCTCTCAGCCACGTCTCCTGTGTATTGTACTACAGCCTTTAGACATGGCAGATTTGGCCACACTGACCTCTGACAATATACCTACACTATATACATTATCCTTTCTCTCTGCCACCTCTCCTGTGTATTGTACTACAGCCTTTAGACATGGGAGATTTGGCCACACTGACCTCTGACAATATACCTACACTATATACATTATCCTTTCTCTCTGCCACCTCTCCTGTGTATTGTACTACAGCCTTTAGACATGGCAGATTTGGCCACACTGACCTCTGACAATATACCTACACTATATACATTATCCTTTCTCTCTGCCACCTCTCCTGTGTATTGTACTACAGCCTTTAGACATGGCAGATTTGGCCACACTGACCTCTGACAATATACCTACACTATATACATTATCCTTTCTCTCTGCCACCTCTCCTGTGTATTGTACTACAGCCTTTAGACATGGCAGATTTGGCCACACTGACCTCTGACAATATACCTACACTATATACATTATCCTTTCTCTCAGCCACCTCTCCTGTGTATTGTACTACAGCCTTTAGACATGGCAGATTTGGCCACACTGACCTCTGACAATATACCTACACTATATACATTATCCTTTCTCTCTGCCACCTCTCCTGTGCATTGTACTACAGCCTTTAGACATGGTAGATTTGGCCACACTGACCTCTGACAATATACCTACACTATATATATTATTCTTTCTCTTGGCCACCTCTCCTGTGTATTGTACTACAGCCTTTAGACATGGCAGATTTGGCCACACTGACCTCTGACAATATACCTACACTATATACATTATCCTTTCTCTCAGCCACCTCTCCTGTGTATTGTACTACAGCCTTTAGACATGGCAGATTTGGCCACACTGACCTCTGACAATATACTTACACTATATACATTATCCTTTCTCTCTGCCACCTCTCCTGTGTATTGTACTACAGCCTTTAGACATGGCAGATTTGGCCACACTGACCTCTGACAATATACCTACACTATATACATTATCCTTTCTCTTGGCCACCTCTCCTGTGTATTGTACTACAGCCTTTAGACATGGCAGATTTGGCCACACTGACCTCTGACAATATACCTACACTATATACATTATCCTTTCTCTCTGCCACCTCTCCTGTGTATTGTACTACAGCCTTTAGACATGGCAGATTTGGCCACACTGACCTCTGACAATATACCTACACTATATACATTATTCTTTCTCTTGGCCACCTCTCCTGTGTATTGTACTACAGCCTTTAGACATGGCAGATTTGGCCACACTAACCTCTGACAATATACCTACACTATATACATTATCCTTTCTCTCTGCCACCTCTCCTGTGCATTGTACTACAGCCTTTAGACATGGCAGATTTGGCCACACTGACCTCTGACAATATACCTACACTATATACATTATCCTTTCTCTCTGCCACCTCTCCTGTGCATTGTACTACAGCCTTTAGACATGGTAGATTTGGCCACACTGACCTCTGACAATATACCTACACTATATACATTATTCTTTCTCTTGGCCACCTCTCCTGTGTATTGTACTACAGCCTTTAGACATGGCAGATTTGGCCACACTGACCTCTGACAATATACTTACACTATATACATTATCCTTTCTCTCTGCCACCTCTCCTGTGTATTGTACTACAGCCTTTAGACATGGCAGATTTGGCCACACTGACCTCTGACAATATACCTACACTATATACATTATCCTTTCTCTCGGCCACCTCTCCTGTGTATTGTACTACAGCCTTTAGACATGACAGATTTGGCCACATTGACCTCTGACAATATACCTACACTATATACATTATCCTTTCTCTCGGCCACCTCTCCTGTGTATTGTACTACAGCCTTTAGACATGACAGATTTGGCCACATTGACCTCTGACAATATACCTACACTATATACATTATCCTTTCTCTCGGCCACCTCTCCTGTGTATTGTACTACAGCCTTTAGACATGGCAGATTTGGCCACACTGACCTCTGACAATGTAATTACACTATATACATTATCCTTTCTCTCGGCCACCTCTCCTGTGTATTGTACTACAGCCTTTAGACATGACAGATTTGGCCACACTGACCTCTGACAATATACCTACACTATATACATTATCCTTTCTCTCGGCCACCTCTCCTGTGTATTGTACTACAGCCTTTAGACATGGTAGATTTGGCCACATTGACCTCTGACAATATACCTACACTATATACATTATCCTTTCTCTCGGCCACCTCTCCTGTGTATTGTACTACAGCCTTTAGACATGGCAGATTTGGCCACACTGACCTCTGACAATATTCTTACACTATATACATTATCCTTTCTCTCTGCCACCTCTCCTGTGTATTGTACTACAGCCTTTAGACATGGCAGATTTGGCCACACTGACCTCTGACAATATACCTACACTATATACATTATCCTTTCTCTCTGCCACCTCTCCTATGTATTGTACTACAGCCTTTAGACATGACAGATTTGGCCACACTGACCTCTGACAATATACCTACACTATATACATTATCCTTTCTCTCGGCCACCTCTCCTGTGTATTGTACTACAGCCTTTAGACATGACAGATTTGGCCACACTGACCTCTGACAATATACCTACACTATATACATTATCCTTTCTCTCTGCCACCTCTCCTGTGTATTGTACTACAGCCTTTAGACATGACAGATTTGGCCACACTGACCTCTGACAATATACCTACACTATATACATTATCCTTTCTCTCGGCCACCTCTCCTGTGTATTGTACTACAGCCTTTAGACATGGCAGATTTGGCCACACTGACCTCTGACAATATACCTACACTATATACATTATCCTTTCTCTCTGCCACCTCTCCTGTGTATTGTACTACAGCCTTTAGACATGGCAGATTTGGCCACACTGACCTCTGACAATATACTTACACTATATACATTATCCTTTCTCTCAGCCACCTCTCCTGTGTATTGTACTACAGCCTTTAGACAAGGCAGATTTGGCCACACTTTCAGTATTTTCTGTAACTGTTGATTGTTTTCTACTACTAATACATTTGCCTCACTGTGCATTGCCACATATTCTACAGCCTCTGGTGTGTTTGTGGCATAGATTCCTGTGGCAAACCCTCTGAAATATACAGCAATTACAAAATCCATAGACTTTAGTATGTTATTACAGTGGCATATCAGCATAGAATGATATAATTTACAGCTACAAGCATATTTATGTTACAAGTCTAATTTTTGTGAAATGTCAATAAAAACACAATAGTTATAGCAATATGTGTATAAAAACAATTTGATACATATACAAAAGTAATTCATATTCTCAATAATCTACATCTTCTCATTTATATATTATTATTGGTAAACTCTTATTGTCAGGTTGCTCATTACATTACAGGTACTTAATACTTCAAACTTACAACTGGATTTGACTACTTTTAATTATGATAATGTGAAATGCTTATATTTCTTTCTTCAGTGTATACATTTAAATCTTTTTTAAATAGCAGTTAGAAATGTCTTCAGATATATACATATGTCGCCAGTTCAAAATTGTTGATTTTCACTTGTAAAGGGAAATAACTCAAACTATATTATAATATGAACTCTGTGGAACAGTTTAAAGTTTCAGCTTAATTTAGTTCCATTGAGGAACATCTTGAAAGTTTGGCATTAAACCATATGACAGTTTTGTGACTAAAACCCTACCCATACAATAAGCTTGGCACATATTTTTAAAAATAACTTGCTCTGTTCCTTAATGCATGAGAAATTCTGAAGTACTTTACAAAAAGGCAAAGTTCTAGTGTAAGTTCCTTGGCTTCTTTTTATGCTAAGGGTACCAGAATATTCAGTCAAATTTCTGTGCAAGCTGTCACACTGGCAAATAGTCTATTCAACTATTCCACAATTCCTCATTTGCTGATTTATACGTTAAGACGTAAAACTTCTAGATACAATTCTATTCAGAGACCATGATTTATGGGTGTAAATTTTCTCTAATTAAAAGCCAAATACAACTTGAACCAGATACCAATAACCCAAGACAGCTAAATAAAATTAAACAAGCACAACAATACATAAAAAGGACAACAGGAATTTAAAATAATATTGGATAGCACAAGAGATCATACGAACCACCAACTCCTACGAAAAAAAACAGACAAACATCAAGGAAAGTCACAGCCTGACTTGTTACAGGCACAAACTTAGTGTGCTTTAACCAGGTCTTTATTCGCTCAAACTTCATGCATAAACAAATCATAATAGCATATTTCAAATAAATTCACTACTCAATACCTACCCAGCAAATATACATCCCAAGTCTGAAATCAACCACTCTGGAGAGTTAAATCCCAATATTCCAACACCATGATATGGTTCAAGACCAAGCTGAAAACCATTATTACAATGTAAATTATTAAATATTTTGCAGACTTTCATGAAAAGATTCATGCTGAAATTTTTTAAATATCTATGAGACCACAAAAACCTACAAAATAAATCTTTTTGCCTGTATAAATGCAACTTTTATATGCTGCAATTCCTTTGCACAAATCCTAGTGAACAGGATTGTTAATGTCATAGACATATGGTTATATGCTTTCTTACAATAAACTAAATGTTTTAATACACCAGATTGCATGATGGCCACTAGTTGCAATAAAGATTTTAAAATCACAAAAGCACAAAAATGTCAGTATTCACCTCAAAAGCTAACAAAACCTTTAAACAGACTTATTCAGAAGGGATATAGTTACAATACTGTTGTCAGGTCATTAAAGATTGCATATTTTGGCTTTAATATTGATTCACTTATAGGGTCTTTGCATCGGAATTAAACATATTTATTCTAAAACCAGTTGTTGGCATGACACGGGTTATGTTCTTCTCATATATTTTATGATGGTATAATACTAAACCCCTAACAGGAGGGATTGTGCCTGATATTCATATCTTTCAATCAGTTTAATTGAGGCCTGGAGCTGGCATGTCAGTAACTGCTAGTAGTCTGTTGTTATTTATGTATTATTGTCAATTTGTTTATTTTCTTTTGTTTCCTATTCTGACATCGGACTCGGACTTCTCTTAAACTGAGTTTTACTGTGCGTACTGTTGTGCGTTTGTTTTTCCTACATTGGCTAGAGGTATAGGGGGAGGGTTGAGATCTCAAAAAACATGTTTAACCCCGCCGCATTTTTGCGCCTGTCCCAAGTCAGGAGCCTCTGGCTTTTGTTAGTCTTGTATCATTTTTATTTTTAGTTTCTTGTGTATAGTTTGGAGTTTAGTATGAAGTCCATTATCACTGAACTAGTATACATATTTGTTTAGGGGCCAGCTGAAGGACGCCTCCGGGTGCGCCATCTTGCTGCATTGAAGACCCATTGGTGACCTTCGGCTGTTGTCTGCTCTATGGTCGGGTTGTTGTCTCTTTGACACATTCCCCATTTCCATTCTCAATTTTAAGACCCATACCAAAAATTATAATCTACATGTATTGGTATTAACTATTATGCTAAATGCACATTTTTGACAAGTACAGTCTAAATAAGTCAAAAGGGATCAGATTCTGTGGATTCATTAATATTTGCGGAATTTTGCAGATAGGAGCAACCCATTAAAATATCATATAAATGCAAATAAATCCATAAAATATTTTACCATTGTATTGAAAAGAATAAATGTTTAACTTACTAATTTAGGTAATTTTGAGAGAAAATGTTTTCTCAAACAAGAAGAAGTTTTAATCCATAGTCTTTCTATTTCAATTTTTGTTATTTAGAACCTACTTTAATGAACGACTTGGCTGCAGCACACACATCAGCATAGTATTGTTGGTAGGTCCATTTCTTCCAAGTACTATCTCTTTTTACAGCTGTAATGAATAATAAGAATGATTATAAATTCATCCAATCTTCAGCGGAAGAGCATTCATATATATACACGCAGTTCCTTGAAGAGCATTCATATATATACATGCAGTTCCTTGAAGAGCATTCATATATATACATGCAGCTCCTTGAAGAGCATTCATATATATACATGCAGTTCAAAGTGAAAAAGTAGTGAAATGATACAATTGGGGTAATTGATACAAGATTTTTCAAGAAATAACAAGAAAAGAACAGTATTAATTCTACTAATAATGTTGACGATAGCTAAATGCATCTATGTTTGTAAATAAATTGCACAAGAAAGTTACCAAAATGTTAACGATCTGTTGCCATTACCCGTCAGTCATTTGTCTTCATCATTCAACATGTAATTATTTATATTTTTTTCTTTGTACTACTTTTATCAAATCTTTTCTATTATTTTGGAAACACAACATTCAAATAATAAATGAATTGTGTCACTAACTTCTTTTCTTACCATTGTGACCAGTCCCTACAGTCAAGTTAGTATGATCTATTTAAACACAGTGACCTATGTAACAGGTTAGTCTGTCTGGTTCTCTTTTGTCTGTCTACACAGATATATATATATTACCTAATGCTAAGTGATTTGGAGCTCTCTCGGAAGTCTTTTTAAACACAGTTATTAATGTAACTGGTTGATCGGCCTGGTTCCCTTTAGTTCCCATGCGTATTTTGACAGTGCCATCACGTTTTGTTGTAGACCAAGAGTCAGCAAGGACTACTTCATCTATTCCTGTAATTATACAATGATTAGTTTCAATTATCACCTTGTTATCCAATGTCAATTCAACAGCAGCAGGTTTCATCACCTACTTATATCATTTATATCAATGAGAAAAGAAACAATGGTTATAATGATATGTAATAAGGTAAAAAAAAACTGACAGTTTCTCATGTTAAAATTTTCTCATTATTATACCTAGATTTAATTAGATTACTGTTAACTTTATTAATCTACTAACAATGAGGTTTTTCTTCCAGTTTTGTTATGTTTCTTTTCCCGACATTTACCAGTGGACATGAGTTTGTGAATATACCACAACAGCTAGTGATACATTATATAGCAGATAACCTCCAGTTGGAAAATTTTTAAGTTTCCATGCGTCTGTGCATAAGTTAAACGATTTGGAGTAAATTGAGTAAACTACCTTCATACTTTTTAATACATTTTTTTTCACTTTCCAAACGTTTGGTTTCAAGTGTATCCAAGGAAGGTTGTAACAACATGTGGCATACACATGATAAATCAGGATCATGGGTATTTTCTACTGCCTCTGAGTTACTGTGGCTGAAGTCCTTGAGTGTACCATCCACCCATGCATGCTTCTGCACTGGCATGACTTTAGAGCTAATTTACTAATGCTTGTAGATTAAGACTTTGGTTGGCTTGCTTGTTTGCTTTGTATAAACATTTGCTCAAGCATTGTAATTAAGATTAACATCTGCAAACAGTATAAGCAGGCAAGTGTTAAACCTGTATAAAGTTAAATTTGATTATTTGATAATGTCCAATCAAATCTAAACATAATGTATACAGGTTTGACTCCGCCTATTCATATTGTTTGCAGATGTCAAAGTCTTAATCCACAAGCATTAGGAAATTAGCTCTAATAATACTTTCAATCTGTCATCAATGATGTAACTGTATTATTTACAAAGGTTGCATTTCAATCAAAGTTTGACCTTTTATCATTTTGATTGTTCTGCAGTTGTTTTTGGCTTGTTTTTTTCAGGTGGTTTTATGCTCAATGATTTTTGGCTCTCAGAACTTTTTGTCCCTATGTAACCGGGTGCAAGTTACTATGCACAAAAATCAATAACCGCTTATCGATATCACAAGTCATCGGACAGAACATGTGGAGGTTTGAAAAAAACTGGTTAATATGATAGCATTAACGCCTCCCTTTCCACCCAAATGTTATTCCCACTAACTTCAATGTATAAGGTATCTTGTTGCAGATCAATTTTTGATAAGGTGGACAAAATAGCCAAAAAAGGCTGCCCGACTGTTCAGTTTTTCCCTTTTGCAAGAAGCTTGAAGGCCTTGAGCAAATATGCAAGACAATACACCAGGCACTCGCACTCGTTATTCCATATAATTTAAACCAGCTTGGTTATGAAGAAGGTACTGCTTCCAAGTAGATAAACATTTTTACCTGAAAAAACAAATAAGCCAGCCACTTGAGCGTGCTGTTTTTTCCTAAATGATAACCCCTGTTTCAAACGAAAATGTATGCATAGGTTGGGATATTTTACAGAGAAACTTCTTGATACATTTGTATCTTACAGTTAAAAATTGATTAAAATTTTGACCTTGAATTTGTTTTGATAAACAGAAGCCCTGATTAGAACATTATATTATATCAACTTTACATTGGTGTGAAAATATATGTTTACTTTGGCCTATCTTCTGTCAATAAACAAAAGTTTAAAACTATATCATTTGAGAGGGTATAACATTATAGGTAGCCTCTTCAACCATACCATTCAAGGTTAAGAACCCTATTGTTAAAATCAAATTGAATAAAAGAAGAATGTGTCTGAGGACAGGAATGCCCCGTTCAAGTTTCAAATAAACGAAAATGGGACGGACTGAATGACGAAAGGATGGAAAGATGGAAAGACGGAAGGACGGATGGTCAAGGGTAACACTTAATGCCCCTGTCGCCTATGGCAGGGGATAATAAAAAAATAAAGTAATATAACCTCCCAGTTTCCACACAAATCAATATTTTATAGGAGCTATGTTTAAGATTGCTTCTAACTGTTTATCGTCAGGCTATCTTATACTTATATTAACTACATTTAGTAGGTCTCTTGTTAAAAAATATAAACAGAAAGTCAGTCAGCTGAATCAAAATTAAATGTCCTACATTTTTATATGAATAAATGTCAATCATATCTAATTGTTAAGATGTAGTCAATTCATTTAAGTCTATTTCGATCAAGTTTCTTTTTTAAAGGGCTCATATTTTGATACCATATGATAAAAGAAGTTATTTGAATCAATATTTCATCATCAGGTTATATTTTTCTGAGTACACAAGGTTGTTTCTCATTCATAAGTTTTTTCCACAACAAATTTAAAAAAAGTAAAAGTATTATCATAAAACTTAACTAACATAAAGGATGATAAAAGCTGGCAAACATTTGTTAAAAGAAAGATAGATTTAGCTGAGGGTTGTATACAGACGATACATACAAAGGGAAAAAATCAACATACAAATGTATATTGTTTGCATCTAATAGATCATGGGATAGCATCTTAAAAATCATGGGATAGCATCTGATAGATCATGGGATAGGATCTAATAGATCATGGGATAGCATCTAATAGATTGATCATGGGATAGCATCTAATAGACCATGGGATGGCATCTAATAGATCATAGGATAGAATCTAATAGATCATGGGACAGCATCGGATAGATCATGGGATAGCATCTAATAGATCATGGGATAGCATCTAATAGATCATAAGATAGCATAAATAAAACATGATATAGCATCTAATAGATCATGGGATAGCATCTAATAGATCATGGGATAGCATCTGATAGATCATGGGATAGCATCTGATAGATCATGGGACAGCATCTAATAGATCATGGGATAGCATCTAATATATCATGATATAGCATCTAATAGAGCATGGGATAGCATCTAATAGATCATGGGATAGCATCTATTAGATCATGGGATAGCATCTAATAGATCATGGGACAGCATCTAATAGATTATGGGATAGCATCTAATATATCATGATATAGCATCTAATAGAGCATGGGATAGCATCTAATAGATCATGGGATAGCATCTATTAGATCATGGGATAGCATCTAATAGATCATGGGACAGCATCTAATAGAGCATGGGATAGCATCTAATATATCATGATATAGCATCTAATAGAGCATGGGATAGCATCTAATAGATCATGGGATAGCATCTATTAGATCATGGGATAGCATCTAATAGATCATAAGATAGCATCTAATAGATCATGGGATAGGATCTAATAGATCATGGGATAGCATCTGATAGATCATTGGACATTTTTACTTCATATATAAGTTTCTTTTATTGAAACAAAACACCAGGTTAAAAAAAAAATCTAAGTCATACATGTAGCATCATTTGTCATAAGATTAGGAAGATTACATATCTCACATTAACTATATATAATTAGTTAGACATACTGTGAGCTGATTTTGAATTGTCACAGGTCTAGTATTTTAAATCTGCTCTGTCATTTAAATATCTATACTACAAAGGTATGAGACAGGCTTTACTTGGATTTTGTCATGTAAAACATGTACATGATGTATACTTTGGACTTTGCACTCGTGAAATTTTTTGCTATTTTGCGTGATCATGATTAAATTCCTGTCTGATTTTTTTCTACACTGTATTTGACATTACCGCCTGACAGTCCAGTGGACTTTAAACTTGCAACAATATATAATTATAAAAATTTTGAGATTAAATTAAGTGCTAATCAATGGCATCGAAAATTGCTGCATATATGCAATATTTCCAGAGGCTTTGAATACATTCAATTTTTTTTATTCTTGGTTGATCAAAGGTAGCTAAGGATTTTAAACTTATGTAATATGTTATAAAGTGGATAACTTTTCATAACCAAACAATCTTAAATATTTTAATATTTTTATTTTATTATTTCTATTATGAATCATTTATAACAACAAAGACTTCATCTGATCTTAAAACCTTTTGCTGAAATGAATTTAATCATCCATTATCAAATAAAATTACTCAGGAGCCTTCTTTCAAATGTCATCACTCCTAAGAGTTACAACTCCCTTGCAAGTGCCATCTATTTGGCTGTGTTGGATGTATAAATAAGCAGAAATATCCAGTCCTAATGAAGATGTTAAATATGACGACTCATTTAGAAAAGAACCCCAATTTATTATGATTTTACTGAACTACTTCTATCTTTTTTTCTTTGCTGTGTTTGTTTTCCTTATGTCATAACAACTAAATTGTAGTAAAATCTTATAAACTGGACCAAAACATGAAACAAATAAAAACAGATTTTGACTTCTTAATGTACAATGCATTCTCACCTGATGTAGATATCATTGTTCCTACAGTCCAGTACTGAACAAAATAATTCTATCATCCAAATGTAGTGCAATATCTAAATGCATCCAGTTATAGAAATTCAATGCTTATATCTCTCTATAATTTTTTTTGTTAAATTTTGAATATTAATCTCACAATTTTATTCTAGTGCAAAATTCAAAATAAATCCTGTAACAAAAAGTCACTATTGCATTCAAAACATTATAATCTTGTTACAAAAACACTGGGGTCACATTCATGTAAATATTTAATTACACACTGTTAATGAAGTAATGGAGTCCACATTAAACCTTTGTTCATAAAACAAATAACTATGAATAAAATAGCCTCGTAAACAAACACATCAGATCTAGTTGACAAAGTTTGAAGAAATATATCTTTTGCAGATTATCATCTGAACTGTGAGGATCTTGGTGGGAATATGTTTAACAAATGATATCTTATAAAGGTGATAAAACGTACAGGTAGACACAGGTGATATAGGTGGACTTGGTTGATTTGGTTGATTGATTACAATAATAATACACTTTTCTATCAGACCCATTGGGGGGTGTACAGATCAATGAATGTAATACAATGTCTTGTCATATCTTATGTTATCTAACAAGGAAACGTAAACACTTGTTTTCCTGTACATATAAAATAAATCTGTGTTGTAATAATTTATACTGATTTATATTTTAGTGTTAACATGATTTGTCTATTTAATTTCAACAGATTACAACAATTGTTAGTTTCATTTTCCAACTGCATCTTCACATCAAGTAAATAAATCAGGGAAATATAAAGATATTTTTATCATTCAAAAGACAGCCTCTGTTCTGTTGCACATGACAACAAAGGGGATACAACTCTAAGATGTCTATGGTATTATTAACATATCAGTATTAACTGTATGAATCTGGATTATAATCTAACAATAACAATTACTTATACTTTTACTTTAATGTATCTGTTTTACATTTTAAGTTTAATTTTACTTACAAAGAAATTGAAACCATAAAATTTGATTTTACAAAAAGTCAAAACACTTTAACATGTTTAATTATGTAGAATAAAATTGAGAATGGAAATGGGGAATACGTCAAAGAGACAACAACCCGACTAAAGAGCAGACAACAACCGAAGGCCACCAATGGGTCTTCAACGCAGCGGTAAAATCCCGCACCCAGAGGTAGTCCTCAGCTGGCCCCCAAATAAAATTGTGTACTAGTTCAGTGAAAATGGACGTCACACTAAACTCCAAAACATATAAATGAACTAAAATTAAAAAACATAAAAGAATGTTGTTCTTGAGGGTCAATATAGGGGAGTACTTTACGTGAGGCATAACAAACTTACCACAATGTTATTGTACATATGTATGGAAAATGGTCTTAATCCTCAAACAAACAAATGAGACTACAGAGTATTCTCATCTTTCAAATTTAAAAATTTGATTTCAAATCATTTTGTGTGTGCACAATTTGGATAAATGACACAATTCTGCTTACACCTATTTTCAAGGCTTCCATTACTCATGCCCTTTTATGTTTTGCTCAATCGGGTCTGAAACATTAACATACTGATTGTACTAAATGGAACCAAACTTACTATCAACATAGATATCAAAAACATTTTACAACTTTAAGTAGTCTGCTTTTTTTCTTAAAGAAAATTAATTTCTAAAATAAAATAGAAAACTGATGTGTTGTTCATAAATCTATCAAATTAGGTCACAGTGATGCTATTGAAATAGACTTCACTAAAATGTGTCCAACAAATAACATTGACCTTTAGCAATGTTATGGTGGTGGGTATAATAAGATATCAAGGAATAATTATTCTTTAAAAATTTACCTTCAACTGACAAAATAGTAGGCTTTGGTGCATATATCTCTTTCTGCATAACAACATCATTTTCTACTTGTTCCTTCTCTTCCTGTACTGTTTTTGTTATTTCAACAGTTTTTGTCTCTGATACTATTTCTTCAACATTTTTGTTCTCATTTTTATTTTCCAGATCTATTTCTTGCAGCGTGTTTGTTCTATTTTCTTCCGTTACCAAATTTTCATTTGTGTTTATTTTTTCAGAGGTCTGATTGTCATTGCTTTTAGTTTCTGCAGCAGTTTTTTCACAGGTCTCATTGTCATTATTTTTTGGTTCTTCGGTGGTCACATTTTCATTAGTTTTTGGTTCTTCAGTGGTCACATCTCCTTTTGTTCTGATTTCTTCATCAGTTCCATTTTTACTGGTATTAATTTCATCAGTTTCCATGGAAACAGATTCAACTTCTTCGGTCAATACACTTCCATTTTGAGTAATTTCCTCTACTTTTACATTTTCTGTAGAAGGTACCTCTTTATTATCATTAGCTTCATTAGAGGAGTCAGAGTGTCCATTTACAATGACCTCACCGTTGACCTTTCCTGTCACATGACCATTTGCAGCTCCTTCAGAAGTGACATTGATCTTTGTTACAAATGATGAGCTTCTAGAAGAAAATATGTCATCATCTATTAACTAGGTCAAGAAAAAATATGTACCTTGAAATGGATATTAAGTCAGTCAGTCTGATTTTTGGTAACTTTTACAAAATATCTCTTACTGTCGATTCATTATTATTTGTTGGATACCAATATTCTCTAATTTGGTGGGTACAATTGAGCCACTAATTAAATTGTTCAACGAATTACATATTTTCTATTATAGGCTTTTGTGCAGACTTTGGCAAAACAAAATCAAATATCCACAAAAATTGGTGCCAACATAAATAAATGAATCCACAATATTTGAATAGAGTCATCATAATTATCATATAGATATAAGAAGATGCGGTATGAGTGCCAATGAGACAACTCTCCATCCAAGTCACAATCTGTAAAAGTAAACCATTATAGGTCAAAGTACGGCCTTCAACACGTAGCCTTGGCTCACACCGAACAGCAAGCTATAAAGGGCCTCAAAAATGACTTAGTCTAGTGTAAAACCATTCAAACAGGAAATCCAACGGTCTAAAAACGAGAAACAAGAAACACTTATGAACCACATCAACAAACGACAACCACTGAACATCAGGTTCCTGACTTAGGACATGTGCAAACAAATGCAGTGGGTTTAAACGTTTTAATAGGCGCCAACCTTCACCCTACCTGAAACAATAGTGTAACATCACGTTTATGTTATCATGGTGTCTAAATTATATCTTTTTTAAGAGTGTAAAGACTTATATCTAAGTATTACAAGTGTGCACATGCTGAAAAGTTTCACTTGCTTTACTGGTTATGACTGAATTTTATGTTGAAGATCTTTAAAATCAATGTTTTACTACAGGTGTAGTTGAAACATAACTATCGTAGAGTGGTTGTATTGGACACAAACTCAGGCTGAGTAATAAAAACGTTATATTGTAATGATACTTGTATAACAACTGAAAAGTAAGTAACGTCACAACATCTGCGACGTCATACATATAGAACCTTAGCAACAACATCTCATATGCTCAATCCAGAATACTAACAATATCAATGAGCCTAGTGAGCCATGTAAACAGGACAATGACAATATGACAAGAAAAGTACCCTGTGTTGTACTACGCCAACAGGTGAAGTTGGATTTCTAACAGGCCGCCACAAGAAGGTTATTCATCCTACTCCAACACATTGTTCTGACTCTAAACAGAACAGCCTTGACTTTTACTCCTTAATGCCCTGTACTTGGCAGAGAAGAAGGAGATACTAATTTTAAAGTCTTTGGCATGATCAATCAAATGACTTCATTCACCTGTGGAAAGTTCATCAAGCATATCTACTGACTCTTACCATTACTGATGAAAGTAAATTTAGAATTGTACACTGAAGGAGAAAATTTACAATTTTTAAAATTTGACTGAAAATTAAAAAAAAGAACTTCTGAAATTCAAAACACTAAATTACTTATAAATACGATATCATCATGATCATGTTGTTTTCAGATACATACAAATCAGAAGAATCCCCTGCCTCCTTTGGTACACCACCACTGTCTGTCTCCGACATTGTAATTCCTGAAAAGTGTAATAAATCTTTAAGATAAAATATC
Source organism: Mytilus californianus (assembly GCF_021869535.1). Lineage (NCBI taxonomy): Eukaryota > Metazoa > Mollusca > Bivalvia > Mytilida > Mytilidae > Mytilus > Mytilus californianus. Next base: position 18,479,067 of record NW_026262679.1, on the reverse strand, counting down.
TCCTAAAATTGTTTACTTTAAATGCAATACTTTTAACTTATATTTGTGTAGCTAGTTTTAATTTGTTCAATCATTTCCATAGACAGGATTTAAAATAATTCTTTAGAAAAAGTTAACTTAATATAATTCTCACATATTCAAGGACTGAGTTTATGAAGAATTTAAATTGATGTTGTTATTTGAACAGAATACATTTAAAAGATAGATCTTAATCAGAAGGAAAATATCAGGCCAAAAATTAGATCAAGTTTCAAGAAAAAATATTATAAATCCGTTTCAATTTATATAACATAATGTAATATACTTGTTAGGGATGAAGTAATTTCTATCAAGGAAGTTATGCTATAACAATGTTTAGTCTGCTAAAAGTCATTTGGTAAAATTGATTTAATTTTCAGTCATGAATTATTGCATGTTTCTATATCAAGGGTATGGTTTATATGGTTAAGCCTCAGCTATTTGTAAATTTTTAAGTTACATTAATAGAGTAGCATTCTGTACATAACTTAACACTATATCCTGGGTCTGTTAAGACAAAGAATTTTATGAAATGGACCTTCTTGTTTCTGTAACAAAGATAGACATATCTTATCTTTAAAATGTACTCCTTTTACTCTAAACTTACTGAAAACCAATTAATTTTTGCAAGCAGTTTATTTTCACAACTTTTGGAAGTACAAAAATAATGCAAATATAACTTGTCACAAATATGTCTTACTAGGATTTTATAATATATGAATACTCCATCAAAGTTAGAAAATGCGGATAAGAAAAGACTAATTGAGAAAAAGACTACATGTATATATGTACACGAAAATAAGTTGGTTTACAGTTTCACATACATTTTCTGTAATAGACAACATCATAAGAATATAATTTTATCCTATGCAGCAAAACAGAATAAAGTGCTGCTGAAAAAGTAAATGTACTTTCACGACAAGATGAGTGAACCAAAGGAATTGTATAAACTAATACCTCTAAATATCTGTAGAGTATGAGAGGAATGGCCAACTAAACAAGATTATTTGAAAAGAAAACAATGATAATAGTTAAACAAAACAAGAGAGCAAACACTGAAATGTCGCACCTGATTTATTAACCATGATTGATTTTATGTTGATGGTCCTAAAGGTAAAGTCTTACTGTACAAGGATCACATAAGATTAACATTATCAATGATCCATGAAAATGAGGTCACGGTAAGATTAACCAAGCCAGACAGACATGTACACCTTACAATCATTCCATACACCATATATAATTGACCTATTGCTAATAGTATACAAGAAACAGACCAAACCATGAAAACCTAATATTGACCAATGAACCATGTAAATGAGGTCAAGGTCAGATGAACCCTGCCAGACAGACATGTACACCTTACAATCATGCCATGCATCACCTGAAATAGTGTTTAAGAAACAGACTTAACAAGGCAACCTTAACATTGACCAATGTACCATAAAAATAAGGTGATGGTCAATTAAAAATGGCCAAACAGACATATACACCTTACAATAATTCCATGCAACAAATAAAGTTGAGCTATTGCTTATAATATAAGAAAAATAGACCAAAACACAAAATCTTAACATTGACCAATGAAGTGCCAAAAATGAGGTCAAGGTCAAATGAAACCTGCCAGACTGACATGTACACCTTAAAATCATTCCATACACCAAGTTGTGACCTACTGCTTACAGTATCTGAGAAAAAGACCTAATCACATAACTTTAACCTTGATCACTGATCCATGAAATGAGGTAAAGGTCAGGGGAAACCTGTCCGACGGACATGTAGGCCTTGCAAGAAACCCATATACCAAATATAGTTATCCTATTACTCATAATGAGTGAGAAATTAACATGACCAAAAAAAAAAAAAAAAAATTCAAGCAGTTGCTGAACCATGAAAATGAGGTCAAGGACAATGGACATATGACAGACACAAACTTCGTAAAATAAGGCATCTGTATACAAAGTATGAAGCCTCCAGGTTTTCTACCCTGTAAAATATGAAGCTTAATACAAATAGTTTATGTCGCTGCTGCCGGATTGTAATCCCTATGTCTTGCATACTGAGACTTTTGTTGCAGAAGAGACAAAAAAATACCTACAACATTGATTCAAACTCACAAATTTATTTATAACCTACAAAAATATATCTATATAGCAGAATTACAAAAGTTCCATAGGAAACAATGGTTGAAATTGTTAAAAAGTATAATGAAATTGTGTATTCTGCCACTGGACACAATCTTATTATCCATCCAGATGACCTCCCAATATTGCATATGGAGATCATATGTGACCCTGATATAAATATACATATAAAATCTTTAAAAAATAACCCAACATGATATAGAAACCAAAGGTAAGCATGTACAATAGCATAATAGCAATTTTCTTACTTCTCATTTGTTTTCATATCATACATAAAAAAAAAATGTAAATCCTTGGTTTTCAGGTATAAGCATGCAGAATCAATCAATGAAATGGTCTTCTTGCTGGCTTTTCTAGTTTCACTTTTTCAGGTGAAACTCTTTTCAATAACTTGACATGCTGGGCACATGTTCAATCGATCTCCAGTTGAAGTCACATCATAGATTGCATGTATACAGATAATAACATATCAGTAAAGGTTTTGCATGAGCTTATTTTGACAAAATTGAACCATACTGACTGCTCATTTAGCAAATTAATCAATATTTCGTCCTTATGTTTGAAACCAAATAAAACATACTTAAATATCATCACATAATTGTGTCAAAATCATAGCTAATACAGCATAAGGCTTCAACCAGCAGTCATGAAGACAAAATATGATCAACTAAACGTCATGGTAAACTACCTTGAACCTACCAAAAAATATCAAAACTGTTGTACTGATTTCACACTATCACATTTCTATGTTCAGTGAACAGTGAAATGGGGTTAAAACCTCAGAATTTAAAAAAATCATATCAAAATAAACACATGAAACATGTGTACTAAGTTTGAAGACTATGTGACCACAACTTCATGGTAAACCATCGTTACTTGATAAGGGACATACGAATGGATACAAGCACAGATAAGAAAATATAATGTCCCTCTTGAAGGCTGGGCATAATGAAAATAAATGCCATCCATGTACATATACATGTATGATATGTCTTGTATTCAAGGGTTTAAAATACTAAAATGCTTGGCGGGACAAAATAAAAATGTATTATAATTGCTAATTTTTCACCTGTATATATATATATATATATTTTTAAAGGTGTTACAATTCATGGACCTTATCATTTACTACAAGATCCTCCCTTCATTCACAAGTTCATCAGGTTTGTCTGGGTTTCTTCAAAATTACATTTTATAAAAAATCTATGTATCTACTTACTGTTGAAATAAGGGTTGGTCCTTCCCTGGAGTGGATAAACTCAGTGTGAAAAGGGACTACTAATTTTACTTAAGAAATTTAGAAAACAGAATTTTTTACACTGAATTTAAAGAAAAGGACTACTTTTTATGCATTGTTCAAGCAACAAAACTACAAAACAATGGTATTATAACAAAACATCTAAACTGGTCATTGTTTACCTGTATAAAGGTAAACTAAGGTGACTATTCTACCTTGTGAACACCTATCAATTAAAGTATGTTATCAGATGAATACCTATGTATTTGAAAGTGCAATAACCATGATAACTAATTAAATGATTTTTGCCTTAAATGAAATGCAACATCACACATAAACATGTTAAACAGAATTAATGACTTACCCTTGTTTTTGCTAAACACACCTGAGTATGAGGGAATCTCAGGTGAAAACGACCACACCTATGACAGAATTAACAATGATTTTAGGTATCTATTACTCCTACCATATCAAATAAAAACATGACCCAACCAACCACGGAAAGGACCCAACCAACCATGGAAGTATCTAATAATCATGTCATGTGTATCGTAGTTGTTATGTCAAATTCTACAAATTCCTACCAATCACAGTACTATGTAATAACTGTTTTAGGTGAAAGTCTTATAAAAATGTAACAATTTTTGCATAAAAAAATGTCACCTATTTTTTTAAGTATGACAATATAAACAAATGAAAAATTTATATAAAGACATAAGGATTTGGTTTAAAGTGAAAAATTTCAATTATAAACACAATCAAAATGTTTTTTTTTTAATCTAAATACAAAACCAAAAACATTGACTGATTGATTGTTACTTAATTGCTTAAAGTCCACGGACAATTATTTCATGCATATCCAGGACAATAAAACCAAAGCATACTTGTGGCTTCTATATTTACCTTTACCATGATTATTGCCACTGGACGTAAACATGGTAAAGCAACCAACAATCAATCAATTTACCTTGTTATTAACAGGGAGTGTGAATACAAAAAATTAAAAAATAACAAAATGTCTTAAACTTCAATGTCTGAGGAAATTGGTTCTTATAAAGTTTTTATTCAAACAGTATAATTTTTATGTAAATTTCAGTGAACATGGTTCTTACCTTACAAATGTAAAATACTGGAAACTTGCTATTTTTATAAAATTTTAATTGTTTACTTCCTCTTTTAATACATCCTTATTTTTAATCATCTACTTATACATACTTAGTTAGTATTAGAATTTTGCAAAACATTTCTAATCTTCATAAAGGCTACTTCACAATAAAGACTAACAATCTTTTCTTTTTCAAATATTCAAATGGATTTCAGGCCTTTCAGAGCTTATAATACTACATGAGATAGTACTCATTGCAGAAGGCAGGAAGGTTGGTTTAAACAAGTACATTGTAGTTCTAACATCTAACTTGATAAAACATTATTTCCCCCCTATAGACCTTGCAGAGCTAACAATTAAGGATTAAATGGTGGTCACTGATAAAGCTATAATGTCTTTAGATCATCCTATGTTTTTATGTTTTTTTTAATTTTTTTTTATCTTTTATTAAGACTAATTTGGTTTTTGGTTTTCGAGGTTATTTTGTGTTTGGTGTTTTTTTGTTTTGTTTTTTTTTTTTTTTGGGGGGGGGGGGGGGGGGGGGGGTGTTATGCAGATTTAACAGTGATAATTTTTTTCACTCATTCATATCAATGACCTTAAATATTTACTTTCTTGTCCTGTGATAAGTGAGTGTCTCTCTCATTAGGGATTATATTTCATTTCCGTCATAGTTTCTAAATATTGTTGACATTACTGATGTCATTTCCTGTGTAGTTAAGTCTTCACAGAATCTGTCATCCGAGTTCATAGTTTTATATACAAAAAAAAACTACCTATACACAACATTTATTCCTGAGTTAATATTTTTTTTAAATACATGTAAATCTGAAACTATTGTCAAAATATAACTGGAAAAAAACATGTGACAGGACAAAACATGTGTCTAGGTTACCCAGAATAAGGCAATGTGCTAGGTATCTGGGTAAACAAGAATAAAGCAACAAATATACAAAAGTGTTCCACCTTTCGAAAACTCCCCTATTATTTCATATATTAATAAAAATTCTATTGAACCTATTTCTCGTCCAAATTGAATGATTTTTTTTTTTCATCAAATACAGAAATGTGTGCAGTTTCTTGCAAAAAGCATTCTGAGAGTATTGCATGGCAATACATAGTCCCCTACCGGTTAAGAATTCATTGTACTGGAACAAAATGCTAACTTGATCTATAACTTGTCATGGTGTAAACTATATAACAAATTTCTTGAAGTCAATTTCCTCATTGTGAAGCATGAACAAAAAAATGTGGAAAACTGATTATTTGAGTGAATTTTCTAAGTCCAAGGACCATAACTCTGCACAAAATCATCAGACCTGAACATAATTCGACCTTGATCTGTAACTTGTCATGATCAAAATATATACTAAATTTCAAATCAATATTTTAAGCATGAAGAAAAAAAGTGTGGAAAACTGATTTGCCGGACTGACGGATGGACAGACAGACGGACGGAGTGCAAACCTAAAGTCCCCTTCGACTTCGTCGGTAGGGGACTAATAATTATGAAATATGTATGATTTATATTTTTAGGAAAATCACTGTTGAAAGACAAATACAAACTTCTGAACAAAACAATCATATGGCTATATCATGTATATAGGAAACAAGAGTGCACAAACTGAAATGTCTCACCTTCTTTACTGACCATTGATTTTATGTTGATAGTCCTGAATATAAAGCTTTACTACAACTATCACATAAACTTAACATGATCCAAGAAAATGAGGTCAAGGTCAGATAAACCAAACTGGAAATACATGTGCACCTTACAATCATTCCATACACCAAATATGCTTTAAATATAGTTGACCTATTGCACATAGTATATCTAAGAAACAAACTTAACCAGGAAAACTTAACATTGATCAATGAACCATGAAAATGTGGTCAAGGTCAGATGAACCCTGCCAGACAGACATGTTCATCTTACAACCATTCCATACACCAAATATAGTCGACCTATTGCTTATAGTATTAGAAAAACAGACCAAAAAACAATAAAGAGCTGCGCCATGAGCGCATGATACGCTCATCCCTTTAACAAGAATAAAGTTCCATAACTCCTCAATGTCATATCAGAAATTTATAAACAAGAGTGCACACGCTGAAATGTCTCGCCTTCTTTTCTAATCATTGATATTATGTTGATAGTCCTAAATATAAAGCTTTCTTACAACTGTCACATAAACTTAACATTAACCAAGAAAACTAAACATTGACCAATGAACCATGAAAATGAGGTCAAGGTCAGATGAACCATGCCAGGCAGGCATGTACAGCTAACAATTCTTCCATACAACAAATATAGTTGACCTATTGCTTATAGTTTAAGAAAAACAGACCAAAACACAAAAACTAAACACTGAGCAATGAACTGTGAAAATGAGGTCAAGGTCAAATAAAAACTGTGTGACTGACATAAAGATCATAAAATATTTCCATACACCAAATATAGTTGACCTATTGCATATAGTATTAGAAAAAAAGACCAAAACTCAAAATCTTAACTTTGACCACTGAACCATGAAAATGAGGCCAAGGTCAAATGACACCTGCCAGCTAGACATGTACACCTTACAATCATTCCATACACCAAATATAGTTGACCTGTTGCTTAAAGTGTAAGAAAAACAGACCAAAACACAAAAACTTAACATAAGTAATGAACCATGAAAATGAGGTCAAGGTCAAATAAAACCTGCCAGACTGACATGTACATCATTAAATATTTCCATACACCAAATATAGTTGACCTACTGCATACAGTATTAGGAAAACAGACCAAAACACAAAAATTTAACATTTAGCAATGAACCTTGAAAATGAGGTCAAGGTCAAATAAAACATGCCAGACTGACATGTACATCGTAAAATATTTCCATACACCAAATATAGTTGACCTACTGCATACAGTATTAGAAAAACAAACCAAAACACAAAAACTTAACATTGAGCAATGAACCGTAAAAATGAGGTCAAGGTCAAATAAAACTTGCCAGACAGACATGAACATCGTACAATATTTCCATACACCAAATACAGTTGACCTATTGCAAACAGTATTAGAAAAACAGACCAAAACACAAAAACTAAACTATGACCACTGAACCATGAAAATGAGGTCAAGGTCAGATGACACCTGCCAGTTTGACATGTACCCCTTACTATCATTACATACACCAAATATAGTAGACCTATTGCTTATAGTATCTCAGATATGGACTTGACCACGAAAACTTAACCTTGTTCACTGATCCATGAAATGAGGTCGAGGTCAAGTGAAAACTATCTGACGGGCATGAGGACTTTGCAAGGTACGCACATACCAAATATAGTTATCCTGTTACTTATAATAAGAGAGAATTTAACATTCCAAAAAATCTGAACTTTTTTTTCAAGTAGTCACTGAACCATGAAAATGAGGTCAAGGACATTGGACATGTGACTGACGGAAACTTCGTAACATGAGGCATCTATATACAAAGTATGAAGCATCAAGGTCTTCCACCTTCTAAAATATAAAGCTTTTAAGAAGTTAGCTAACGCCGCCGCCGCCGCCGCCGGATCACTATCCCTATGTCGAGCTTTCTGCGACAAAAGTCGCAGGCTCGACAAAAACTAAAGGGAGGTCATTTTAATAGATACAAACCAGTCACCAAAGTTTCATGAACTGCTCAAAGACCTTTTGATTTATTGTCCGAAAACTGGAAAATCACCCTTTTTTAATGAATAAAACCCATAACTCAGAAAAGTAAAATCTAAAATTTATAAAAATCGAAAGGGAGCTCACGTCAATAGATATAAACAATTCACCAAAGTTTCATGAAAACTGCTCAAAGCATTTATGAGTTATTGTCCGAAACTGGAAAATCACCCTTTTTTAATGAAAATAAACCCATAACTTGGAAACATAAAATTCAAAATTTATAAAAATTGAAAGGGACCTCATGTCCAGAGATATAAACAATTCACCAAAGTTTCATTAAAAAACTGGAAAATCATCCTTTTTAAAATGAATAAAACCCCATAACTTGAAACGTAAAATCCAAAATTTATAAAAATTGAAAGGGAGCTCAAGTCCATAGATATAAACAATTCACCAAAGTTTCATGAAAACTGCTCAAAGCATTTTTGAGTTATTGTCCGAAAACTGGAAAATCCCCCTTTTTTAATGAATAAAACCCCATAACTTGGAAACGTATGAAAGGCAGCTCAGGTCAATAGATATAAACATTTCACCAAAGTTTTATGAAAACTGCTCAAAGCATTTTTGAGTTATTGTCTGAAAACTGGAAAATCCCCCTTTTTTAATGAATAAAACCCCATAATTTGGAAACGTCTTCTACCCTCTGAAATATTACGCTTTTATAAAGTTTGTTAAGGCCACCGCCGCCGGATCACTATCCCTAGGTCTAGCTTTCTGCAACAGAAGTAGCAGGCTCGACAAAAATGACACCTAATTTCAATATTTGCATTCAAATAATGCTTTCTCATTAATGACGTTATGTAAATAATTCATTATACACAGAAAAAAAAACAGTAGACAGTTATGAGTTTAACATTAAAAATTTCATCAAAATCAGACCCAAAATTAAATTTTGACACTGTTTTAAAAAAATGACTTTTTATATGAAATAACAAGGGAATTTCTGAATGGTGAAATTGTTTTGACCCAAGACTGTATATGTACCATGTTCTAACTTGCATTAGTCTTATTTCTGATATTCTGAACAGAACCTTCCAATTAAAACAGATGTTCTTTCCAAAGCAATCAATCAATCTTTCCAAAGCAGACTTAAATATATTTTTTACCTGATGTCTTTTTTTAATCCTTAACTCAAATAAACTAGTTTGTAGTGGTTTTGTTTTGCATCACCAAGATTTTTAATAAGCATATAAACAAAACTTTGGACCTGATATAGTCACATTTAATTCATTTCAAGTGAGTATCTTAGGTTACAAAACAGGCAATTAATATATATATGAGGAAACACTCTGACAGTAATGTGTTCAAATTTGACTGGGCGGGTTTCATTGCTTTAATTTTGACATATGATCAAACAATATAAGATAGTTAGTGGCTTTATGTTTTAAATTAAAACAATTGTCAAAGTGGCCTTTAGCATCAGCTGATCAAAATGACTTTATTTTCATACTCCTCTGGTCAAGTTCTTAGATTTGGAAATGAAACCAGTCTTTATCTTGTTCTTGGTATGGATATTTAGACATCTTGAATTGCTCTTACTATTACAGTAAAATATTGAAATTAAATGACTAATGGGAAGTGGTTGGGCTAGCCTCAGTAAACTTAAAGCTCAATTTAAAGAAAAAACAGACTCACTTCCAAAACTTTAATCCCAGTGACAGATAAAAAGGATGTCTCATCTCTTTTTACAAAATTTAATGCCATTAAATTTTATATTAAAGAACCTTTATTTGTAGACTGGTAGTTCATGGTCCATTTTAGATGAATTCAAATAAAAGTTTGAAAGATAGAGTTGTCTCCCATTGGTCATTCATTCTGATCACAACATTACATTTAAAAATCATTAGAATACATGTATGCATTTGTTATAAATTTTGATGCAATAAAGTTAGATAAAATTATTGTCTCTTCAAGGCTTCTTCATGTCTCATGTCAAAACAGAATGTCAAAAAATGGATTCCAACTGGGCATTTTGTGGATTTAATAATATATATTAAATGCTACAGTAGACTCCTGAAGTCTATATATATATATGATGTTTTGTAAAACCTGTTTAGGAACAATTTACCAGATTTTGGACTATTATAAGGTTTTTTAAACCTGTGTTCCTAATTTGCTTTAACCTGTGTCAACCAGTCAATTGACGGTAAAATTGTAAAAATTTGATAAGATCATAATTTTGTGGAAAATAAGGCCGCAATTAAAAATATCTTTGTTTCCCCTTACCCTACCCACCATTTTGGAAGTGGGTAGGTAGGTAGGTTTTTTTTTGTTTTTTTTTAGAGAAAATCCCTGAAATATATCTAACACACAGGAAAACACAGAAAAACAACAAATTGAACTTTATTGATACTAAAACAACATACTGTATAACGTATTATGCATGACTAGAACACCTTACAATTTCAGACTAGAAAATGTTTGTAAATATCAATGTCTTTGTGACTTAGAGTAGACCACATATAAATTGAGACACGGTTCTACATTTTTCTTATATATAGTTTTATTAATTCAATTGAAAATATAAAACCCCAACGAGACTGCTACCTAGTAACATTCGATGCAAAAAATATGTACACTTGTTTTTTATTTAAGGAAATACTAGAAGCCACAAACCGTGATCCAAGCGAGTATGACTACGCCTATTAAGGCTTATTCTAGAAAACTATGAATTTATTTTTAACAATAAACTTTATCATGAAACCTTGGGCGTGCCTATCAGCAGAATATCAGCATTCGCTGAGTTAGCAGACCTTACAATGTTTGTTAATTCTTGAACACATTTTACAACACTTTCAACACAGAGAAACAAAATAATAATGATAGTTGAAGTTCACGTACGAATTTTCCTGTAATGAAACAATATTCTTAAGACACTGTCATAATTATACAAAGGAGAAAGATTCTTTAACGAAGGCATAGTATGATACAAGACATTAAAACCAATATCAAACCAACTGAAGCATATCAATATCGGCACAGACACAGCTCACACCCAAATAGTGTGTTCATTGAAAGGATTTATCAAGGGTGAAGTATTGAGGTATCTCAGAAACACAAGCAGCAAAACTGATCTTAAAAAAACGCACAAACGAGGATATCAAATATCTGAAATCAACGATTTTTTTTATCAAGCACAAAATACAGAAAGGGAAAACTTGCTAACACATCGCCCAGCGAAACGGGAGCAACCGCTAGTAATGTTAACAAAATTCAACCCATCTATACAGAAACTAAAAATATAATAACGAAACACTGGCATCTTATTTCACAAAACCCTGAATGTGTGACCATATTTAATCATCAGCCCATTATAGCTTATAAAAGACATAAGAACTTACAAGAACTTTTATCAAAGCATTAGCTGGTATAGTCATCTCGACTTTTCACAACACAATATGATACTGAGCTCGAAAAAAATCAACTACTATTTTATCCAAAGACAACTGGTGTATGGTCCAATATCACATACGAAATGAAACAAAATAGCATAAATAGCACGCCAATATACAACTTATTGAGTCGACCACTGATGAAGGCGAACTCAGGGATTTACCACAAACAAGGCAGAAACACCGAGCCTAACAATTAAGCTCAAGGGTGAGCTCGGATGCGCAATCGTAACTACTCGGCTATTCTCGCTACGCATTTTGTTATTGGAGGCGTAGCTAGAATGGAAGAGTAGTTACGATTGCTCGGATGCATTTATTTAAAACATTATTCCATTCCTATTTCAGTATCCTTGCATACGTTGTTTACCCTTTGCTGCAAACACACGGGCGACAATGATTTAGCGGAATGTTGAAAATACGGACCATTCAAGGAAACGAAATTAAAAAACAAACTTTTGAGCGAAACGAAAGAAAAAAAAACAACGTGATTTTCGAAAAAAATTATTTCAGTCGGCGGATTTTTAGAGGGTCGGTCGGGTAAGGGGAAACAAACTTAATTTTAATTTTGGCCTAATTAAAATGTCATGATAGATTGCTGTGAGTTCTATACCCCATGACACACTAACTGAAGCTGGTTTGAAAAGTAAGCCTGGAAAACCTTTAACTTCCAATTCTAATTTCAAACCATGGCATGCATGCCTGTGAAAAATTATAGGACCAAAATGGCAAACTTGAATATATATTAAAGCTATCAGTATACATATGTACATGTTTAGTTTATTTCAAACCAGAAGTAATAAAGCTTATAGGTATACCCGTCTTGTAATTCAAAGTATTAGAAAACAGGAAGAAGGTGTCTGACAAATCTGAACAGTGCACACACATCACAGTCAAGTTGCAGACCAAATATAAAGTAATTCTGTTGAATAGTTCCTCCGAAAAATGTGGCAAAAAGTTTCAGTTTATTAAGCATATATTCAAATTTTAAAATATTGGCAAACAGGGAGTAGGTATCCGACATACCTGCAAAGTGCCTACTTGTTACAATTCATCACTGTCAAACTGTTGACCAAATATGAAGTCATTCTGTTCAGTAGTTTCTGAGAAAAAAAGACAGGTATAAATTGATATGTAACTCAACATTATGCACTACTTTAATCTACTGTCAAGACATCTGTTGAATTTCAAAATAACAGAAAGATGGGACAACATGGATAAAATTATATGCCCCTACCATTGAGGGGTTGGGGTATAAAAATGTAAAAACTGTCACTCTCTATGAAATATGGTACTTACATAACAAATTTAGGTCAATTTGGAAAAAAATAGTCCCCTTCAGATTGACCACTGAAGAAAAGTTTGTGAATTTTCTGCACTCAAAACTGTAAAAGTTATTTATTCCAACTTTTGGATGATAAAGGGGAGATAACAAAGATAAAATTTAACATATAAATGACAGTACTTACTCATATATTATAAAATGGTCTGTTCCCCTTATCAACAAAAATATAACTAGCACAAGAATCAAAAGTTAAGTCACTGTCTGACGTAAATATCTGGACTTTACCCTAATGATCAGTGTTATACCACACAAATAGTTTAAGAGTACATTAGTGTCTAAGAAAAGATAAAGTTGTTATTTTATCTCAAGGTGTGCAACCTCCATACCTTTAAACAGGTGTAAACATTCCAAAGGTATGTTAATCAGTACATAGAAACTATAGTATGTTATTTTCTTACTTATTTTTAAAGCTGTTAAGTGTTTTAACTGAAACCTTTCTTTCACTTGGTTAAATTAGAGGCTATTGAAAGGCTACCTTCCTCCTGACCTGCAATTTCTATGAGGTTGAAGATCAGACAAGCATGTCATTATAAGTATCAGTCTCACATACATGTATATCTTTATATATATATGCATGTAATTATATTTTACATCTATCAATTAAACAAGAGTGGTAAAATGATAAAATGCTTATCCTACATAATTTAAAAAAAAAAGACTGAACTTTTGCCTAGCATTAAAAAATCATCAAAATTGAATCATCGTAAACATGATTATCATGGAACACTGAATAAAAATCTGAAAAGCTTCAGGAAGAAATAAAAAATGTTCACAATGACATAGCTAGTTATGTCTACAAGGCAAAACCTTAAAGGATTTTTTTAGATTCTTTAGAAAGATATCCCTTTTGACATATTAAGGTTCTCATATCTCTGGTTAAAAATATAAACGAACACAATTCAATGTTTCCAGGCCATTGCAAATATGTTTTTGGTCTAAGGGCGATAACTCTAATAATTTATTTTTGTTCTTTTAGTACATGCCTCTGATTCAGGGTATTATATCTCAAACAGGATATTATAACCCATTTTTGTGATTGTCCCCAACCTCCTGCATTTTTGTCCTGAATTCATCAGTAAGATACTGAAAAGTAACATAAAAAAAGAATCATTTCTATGATCATAAAATCCAGTCAACATGGTCAATACATTTAAAGCTTCATTTTACAAGAACAAGTAGATGAAACAAATTTTGCCACTTTGAAAAAATTTTGGACTTGCAGTTAACATAAAAAAAACTGAATAATAATAGTATTACTGAAATTACCGGTAAACTATCTGATCCACTTCAAAAAGCTGGTGCACTTACAAAATGTAACAATTTCAGTCAGTATTTACACTGGCAACCAACATCTCTCAAACAGTATTTGTCAAGCACTGAAGCAGTGCAACATGCCAAACAATACTCATTTTCCACCAAAATCAAAATTATAAAAACAGGTGAACAAAAACTATTACATAACTTAATCCTAACAAAGCCCTTGCTTTTCTTGTAAGACTTACTGGTATATTACGTTTATATCAAAGGCTCAAATGAGCATTGTCATGGACAAGTTCAAAAATTTGTACTGATCAGTTGTTTTTGCGGGAGTGATACCTCTTGGAAATTTATGTAAAATGTTTAGAGATTCGCCTTTTTTTATCCAAGGGAAAATATTACAAAGTACTAATAATTACATAAAAGAGAACAACTTTTTCTGAGTACCTGGTTGTATATTCTGATCCCTTGGGAAATGCTGTTTTTCACAGGGATCAATCTAGCAATTTATTCATTTTCTTGAAAAGTTGCTAACTTCTCACAAGTTGCTACTATACACCTTATCGCTATTTATGCCAATCTGGATAAGTTCTGAAATTACACAACTTTTTCAAACCAGTTGAAGCTATCTAGGGCCTTGTTCAAACAATATATTGTGCATAAAACTTTTCATAAAGCCATGTTTAAACGTACATCATAAACACATCAAACAAAGCATTTTAAATTACTTTAATTGGTCTTTTTAAAATTGCTTCATAGAAATAAGATGATGTGGTATGAGTGCCAATGAGACAACTATCCATCCAAGTCACAATGTGTAAAAAGTAAAACCATTATAGGTCAAAGTACGGCCTTCAACACGGAGCCTTGGCTCACACCGAACAGCAAGCTATACAGGGCCCCGAAATGACTTAGTGTAAAATAACTATCAAAATTTTAAAATGTTCACTTCTCAAACTTTTTCCTCCCTCAGCTTATTGCTGATGACCTTTGCTTTTGCGATATTTGACCCAAAAAGGAAGTTGTCTACATTGTAAATGACTTTTTTTCTGGAATGGACTAAAATTGACCTAAACAAATGCACTTTAAAATATTTTTGCTACATTCAAAAATTGAGTTTTAGCACTGAACATTTATATTCCATTTGGGCTTCAGACTTTACACCCTTATGGGATGTTATGACCAATTTAAGAGTGTACTTAGGTTTAAGGTTCATCCTAATAAATTGACAAATATGGTTGTATTCACACCCCAAAAACTACTCTGTGTACAGACTAACCTGTGCAATTTGGAAAGTTTTAAGGCCTGGCATCCACTAGATATATAAAAGTTAAATGTATTTTGTATTTCAGAAAGATAAAATCTTTTTGGGATTTTGATGGGCATTTTTTTCTGTTCCTGCAGAAGGTGTAAAAATAAACTAAGTTGGGTAAATCTTTGAGATGCTCCTTCTCAGGTAACAACTAAATTGTATTGTATTGATTGTCCTTGATGACAGGGACAATAGATATTTACACAACAATAGGTGAGTTAAAGGGTGTAACAGAGTGGACAGTATCAAATGTAATTTAGGTGTTTGTTTATTTTTACAGCAACAGCAGGAACGAAAAAAAATGCCCATCAAAATCCAAATAAGATTTTATCTTTCTGAAACGCAAAATGCATTTAACTTTTATATATCTAGTGGATGCCAGGCCTTAAGACTTTTCAAACTGCAGAGTTTAGTCTGTACTCAGGGTAGTTTTTGAGGTGTAAATGCAGCCATTTTTATTCATTTGTTATGATGAACCTTAACATACCGCTATACACAGTCATTGACAGTGGGGTGTGGGAGCAGGGGGTGTAGGATTTTGAAAAGAGAAGAGATGAAAATAAATAAATTGCCTCAAGACAGGATGAAAATGAATATTCTGCAACACAAAATGTAGGAAATACAGTTATGAGCTTATGTCATGAAGTTATGTACAAAAATGAAACATTAAAGTCCTTGATTAGTGAATAGTGATGTCTGATGAACTAGTTAGACGATTGCGAATTTTTAGAGTAATTACTAGTTAAGTGTAGTTTAGTTTTAGTCTATATAAGGCAGACATATATCTGTGATATTGAACATTCAGAATAACTTGATAGATCTACGACTGGTTTTCTATATATTTCCCGCCATAATAATTTTTAAAAGTGTCACTGCGATCCCTGCCGAATAAATACAACATAAATTAAGTGTATTGATCCCGTGTACTGTGAAAGAATAGTATGTGTACAGGGACTTTCTATACTAAGGTGTTAGTATAGACTGTCCCTGATGAGTATGACCTCAAAACCAGATAATATTATTCAATTAATGTTTTGTATACAGATATGATAAATTATATTACCGTAAATCTGGGACATAATATATTGTTAGTACAAGGATTTGTATACGGCTATACCAGAGAAATATGTGTATATATGTCTCTGGCTATACAAATCCTTGGTTAGTGTAAAAGTCCCGGCGTAAACTGGTAAATAAGCTGGATGCAAAATACGTTTTTTGTTATCAGGTAGTTCAATATTCCCGAATCTTCCATAATACATTTTTACATGTTCAATCAAATTAAGCACAAGTTTTGTCCAATTTATGGCATCTATTTCCCTGTTGTAAATTTTTTTAGCATGGAAAACATTACGTTATTTGAAACCAGATCACGTCAGAACGCCACTGCAAACGCACGCATCGGAATCAACTGAACATTCCACAAGAAGAACCAATGGAACATCACCATTGATCAAGGAAAGAAAACTAAACATTAGAAACGGAAATAAAGTCGTCTCGTTTATCAGAAAATCTTGATATGAATATTACGACGTGAAGTCAGTCTAATATCAAGGTCTAACAATGGTTTTTGGTTACATTCTACTGTTTGATTTGGTAAGAATGAGTTCAGAAGGATACATTCCATTTGTATATATAGACGCAGAAAATGAGGATTGTTTGCAGAGAATATATATCATCTAAAAATCTGCTTGTATTGTTAAAATATCTATAAAGAGTTTGGTCTTTATGCTCCATACATGTACATTGGGATTCCTAACAGTAAATTGCATGTTCAATTCGTGTGTGAATTCGTGTTTGTGGGTTTTTGTAGTTTTTGTTATTGAAAAAAGAATAGTAACGACTGCAACAGATATGAGGGGGTGGACAGGGGGTACCCTTCTCCCACATCCCGCTCCCCTATCTCCCACCTCACACTTTTAGAAGCTTTTTTTCTCTCCTACCTATTTTTTGTCTCCCACCTCCCCCTCCTCCCTTCTCCCTCAAAATCTGTCCACCCCCTCAGATATACTAGTATTTACACTTATATTTTAATTATCTAAAGAAAAGTGTATTACTTCTGTAACAAGATTATGTGGCTGTGTAGTATAAAAAGTAGAGAGACCACTACTGTCAACGAAGGCAAACTGATCTTCAAAGGATCGTATCTAACCCAAGACTTCCAAAGGGTTTTTCACTCTTTAGAAATAGTAAGTACCGCTATTGAAATAACTTGAGGCTTTGTCACAGAATTTTATACTCAGTTCCAAAACGAATGGACGAACGGGCGGGTGGATTGGTGTTTAAGGTAAAGTGGCATTATAGTGGCCTTGAAATATCAAATGCATATCAAGACGAGAAAATTTAATGGTATACGAATACGGACCATTCGATGTACTAGAACGACTCGCTGTCGGGTTTTTAACGTTCTAAGTGAAAATGTTGTTCACAGAAAGACTACCCGAAGGTTGAACATACGATATATGGTGCATTCATTATGTTGTTTATCAAGATGTTAATACACTTAAAATTCAAACATTTTAGCCGTAGCGGTTCAATGCAAATGTTCCTGTGTGTGTGTGTACAAACCAGCGGACCCGCCAAGTTTCCCCCAGATGTACTGAACACCACACAATGGCAGAGTTCATATTATAAAATAAATATAGGAAATTTTATTTCTGAGACAAGTGCCTGTGGTTGTATACACCCTTCTAAAACAAGAACTGTAGTAAAATTTTGCAAATAATAAAAATAAGTTTTAATAATTTAACTATCTTAATTGTAAATGTATTAACTGGTTAATAGGATATCATAACACATATATATTTTGTTTTATTTCCAACAGAAGTTCTAAAATTTGCATTTACATAGTTTCAGGTTGTCACAAATCAGCATCGCTTGTATGTGCACAACGAGCGACAACATTCTTCATTGAAATCACGTTTCGAATAAACTGTGTAACTGTTGTTCACTCTAAATGAACAGCTTGGGCACGTATTTGTTAGCTCTGAGAAGGAAGTTTACTTGTCAAACCTGCCTTCCTATAGATGAGCCCAAACATTTACATCTGGTGATTTGGAAGGTCAAGCCTTAGGGAGGAATGGAACGTCGTTTGCTTGGAAGAATGACGATGCCAGTCATGGATGGTGAAGGCTATCATACATTGTTCTGTTGCATTATAGGAATGTTGTTGGTCTGCAGAATTTTATCACGGTAACATTGAGTAGACTCTCAGTCAAACTATCTAGAACGTGTATCAAATCTATCATGCTTTGCATTATGCGATGTCACCATTTCGATCCAATCACCATTGGTAGTGAAACGTTCGCTTTCACGGCGTCTATACACTCTTGTTATGAAACCTTTGTTCTACTATCGACTCATCGGTGAACCAAATACTAGTAGTTCTCCAGTACTGTCTTTTACTATGTGCTTTAGCCCATTGAAATCTGCTGTGGCGATATGTCCTCCTTAAAGCAACGACTATGACAACATGTTTGGTTCTAATTCTAGCCTCTCGTAAGCGGTTTCGAGTGTCTGGTCATACAACTTGAATAGCAGAGGCAGTTGATTTAGCCGTTGTGATTTGTTCACCACGTAAATGTAGCGAACCTGGCAACCAGTTGAAACTCTTGTCTACATACTACTTCTGTATGGAATTATATGTCTTAGCCTGGTATCTTTGATGATTTTTTTTTGGGGGGACGACCTTGCCTACCCATTTTTACAACCAATCTTTCTATGTTAATGCTGGTGGACCATGATCTCGTCCCCGAGGGTTTCATTAACCAAGTAGTCATCACTTTAGTGTTGACATGAAATATCATTTATATTTGACCTATCTGTTTTGATTCCTCCATAGATATACATGATTATATCTATGATTCCACTGACGTGTCTTATGTAGACGAAACGCGAGCATGGCGTACCAAATGATAAGTCTGGAATCTAAGATGAGTTGTTACAACCACTGGGTTGCTGTCACTTCTTGTGGTCGAACGTTTCATCCACAATGGTATCACCAACCCAGTGTTGATCTGGTATTTTTGAGTGACTTTTTACAGCCCGGGCTAAAACAATGAAAAACACACAGGTGGTAATTTGAAGCCAAACGGGTGTTTGCGGACAAATAACGAATATTCTTTTCCATTTGATAAAGTTCACTGAAAGCCTGTAACCGTCTCACTTGTTATCATCATAAAAAGTCAGAAACTTTTTAGTTTGTTTTGAAAAATTACACACAAAATTATCATGATCGTTCTGCCCTCCGGCATACCACTATCATGAATCAGTTCCACATGATAAACAGACAAAACCATAAAAACTTCACATTGACATGAACCATGAACATGAGTTCAAGGTCATATGAACCCTGCCAGACAGACATGAAAATCTTACAATCATTCCATGCAAAAAATATAATTGATCTATTGCTTATAGTATCTGATAAAATGACAAAACCATGAAAAAACTTAATATTGACCAATGAACCATAAAAATGAGGTCAAGGTCATATGAAACCTGACAGACAGACATGTACACCTTACAATCATCCCTTACACAAAATATAGTGGCCATATTGCTTATAGACCAAACAAAAAATAAATATCCATAGTCCGATGAACCATGAAAATGAGGTCAAGGTTAAATGAAACCTGCCAGTCACACATGTACAATGTAAACTCATGCCATACACCAAATATAGTTGACCTATTGGTTATAGTATCTGCAATACAGACTTGACCATGAAAACTTTACCTGGATCACTGATCCATGAAATGAGGTCGATGACAGGTGAACCCTGTCTGACAGACATGTAGACCATGCAAGGAACCCATATACCACATAAAGTTATCCTATTACTCATAATGAGTGAGTATTTCACATGACAAAAAAGCTAATTTTTTTTCAAGCAGTCACTTAACCATGAAAATGAGGTCAAGTACAAAGGACATCTGTATACAAGGTATGAAGCATCCAGGTCTTCTATCTTCTGAAATATAAAGCTTTATACAAAAAGTTTACCCCAACGTTGAAGCAGCCGCATTGTAATCCCCATGTCTCACATTCTGTGACTTTCGGCCAAGTGAGACAAAGATGACATGGGATACATCTGCTTCCAAAATTAATTGAAAGCAAAATGTTATTATTTGTGCATGTTGGCTATAGGTGTATTTGTCCAACAGGATATAGACTCACAACAAATCTAAATGTGTCATATGGTATTACCAAGTTAGATGAATATTCAACATAATGTCAAGAAGACTCTATTTGTTGTAACTGAGACTAGTGCGTAAAACATCCACATGGTAAAGTACATATAAATGACAGACATGTATTAAACAAACCTAAGTAAATGGACATAGGTTTCATTTGCCATGGTTAATCAAGATGATTTTGGTACGAAATTACGAAAAGCTTTGATTTCCAATTGCTGAGAACCATTTGATGATATTTGTACATATCGTATAAAGAACATACATGTAATAGCAATCAGGCAAAGTAAAATCGCCACAGGCCAGAACATAAATGAAGGGTATCCAGATGGGGTCCTGTAACCTATGGTGTATTTAAAATATACAGACAGACAAACAGAATTATTGGTATTTATTCATTAAACAGATAGTAAAACAGTTTGTGTAGGACGTGAACAAGTGAAAAATATATCTTACAATGCCGAAGCTTGGCACTACATTTAACATGTCCAGAACCTTTGGTGTGCAAATGCTGGGAAATATCTTTTATAATAAACGGCCATGTATGTATTCAGAAAAGAGGAGTAAAAAGACATAGGAGCTGAAAACCTTTTCAACAGTGGAACTTCCATAGATTTTAATACGCTCTGATTTGCATATTCTGACAAAAAGTGTGAACAAATTTTGATATATGAACATTACATATTTTAAAAAAAAGGACTGACATTGTCAAACATGAGGTGAAAAAGCCAAAAACCAGATTACACTTCACTTTGTAAGGTCTATTTTAATAAAGATGAGTACTTAATATAAAAAACCATAAAAAAATAAAAACAAGAGAAAAGCAAAAAATAAATGTTATAGATTAGCCGAGGTAAATCTATTTCTCTAATTCTTACTCGATTTATCCTTTTCCTTGCCTGTTGATTATTTTTATTTAATCAATGTGTGGTTTGCAGGTTGTTCGTAAAGAAGGATTAAGATGGTCTGCATATCGTCTAAAAATCATTAGAGAAACAGATTCCACCACCAAATCTCCTGCAATACGATATTTATCCACATGAGACAGTTAAATTTTAAATATTTAAAACGTGAGGCTCGCCTCCCGTTTTAAATTTGAAAATTTAACTGTCTCCAGTGGATAAATATCGTTTCACACTCGATGTAGTGGTAGAATCTATATTTATCGCTATTTTACGAAATTTTCCTTTGATCTTACTGACTGATAATTACCTTTCTCAGCACAGTAGAGTGATATGAAAAATTATCGCTAGAAACTAAGGGCGCACGTGCCGTTGTCAATGAAATTAACAACGTCGTCATAAGTAAAATAGCGATAAACAGATTATCATTGGTCATCTCAACTCGATTGCTTTTCTCACTTTTGCCGTGCCGGCTCAAGCGAGAAAATCAATCTCGTTGACATGACCAACGATAATCTATAAATACATCCTACACAAGGAGATAAGAAAATTTTACAGTATAATTGGTATATAATTTACAACCAAACTGGAGAAACTATAAATTCAAATATCAGTAGGCAACACAAATATGTTCATAATTATACAAGACATATGTTTTAGGTATTTAATTGTTCTTTATTAATTATCATACACCAAAATGCACCAATCATATTTCTGATTTACAACCATCACAATTACGTTAAAGGCCATCTAAAATAATTTTCTGGAATAATCTAACCAGCACCAGCAATAAACTAGAAGTCTGGAATAATAAAATTAGAACAATAACAATATTACTCACTTTCTACATCTCACTTGTCTATTAAAATCAGAGGTAACCTTATCTTGAAAGAAATCTGCATTTCAAAATTTAACTTATGGTGAAAAAATATGACAATTTCTTTCTCCTAGAATGAGAAGGCTAAATGTATAACTATTGAATAGATATAATACATTTTTTTTAAATGTTCAAGTTATGAAAATAATTTAAGAAATTTCCCCCTGATTTTTAGCTAATATTGTACTAAACATTTTCCCATGTTTAATCTTTTTCAGACAGCTATCATATCTATACTTAAAAAATATTTAATTTGCTCTTTAAGTTAAACCTTACATTATGGATCTTGCTTTATTGGGAAACAAAACCTTCCACCATGGACCATGCTTTGATGGGATGCAATGTGTGTAACTGTGATGTCATAAATTCTTATTGCAGATTTCACACATGAGGACGGATATGTTCCAATTGTCATAATCACAAACCCATCCTCTTTTCCTTAAATGTGACATCACCGGTTTAGACTTCTTACAGAATGTGTACATGCATGAGCAACACAATGGGTGCCATGTGTAGATGCAGGATCTGCTTTCCCATCCAGAGCACCTGAGATCACCCCAGGTTATATATAGGGTTTGTGTTGCTCAGTCTTTAGTTTTCTATGTTGTGCTTTGTAGATGGTTGTCTGTCTTGTGTCATTTTTCATTTTTTGCTGTGGCGTTGTCGGTTTGTCACTAACTTATGAGTTTGAATATATCTTTGGTATCTTTCGCCTTTTTTTTCATTTGATTTATCAGCTGTACATATACTTATATATTGTATGGTTTACACCTTAATATACTTTGTACAAGATACATACACAAGATTCATACAATGATTATTTCTATTTGCACATAGTTGATGAATATATAGTTTTATTGCAAAATATGTAACTCTTCTAGAATTTTTATCTCTGCATTTTAAATTAAAGATTGAGTGTTTTTTTTTGAAAGAAAACACAAGCTAGAAGAATAAATTAAGATTAAGATATAGATTTGATCTGATATGACAATATACATAATTTGTAGCAACCAACTGCACGTATATCACTACACATTCAAAAAAACTCATATCTAATAAAACAAAAGATATACATTTACAATATAAAATATAATTAATGATGAATTTTTCCTTTTAATTATTTTGTAATAATAACAATATAAACATTTCTACAAGTAAATTCAACAGAAAGCAAAAGACTCCAATGCTATTATTAAAGCAAACTTTTTTTTGAAAAATTCAGCTGAAGGGACAGTTAAACACATAGACTGTCCAATTTATAATTCATTCAATACTAAATATCATGCTGACTTGGTTTCACTCTGGCATGAAATTGTGATCAAGAAAGTGCAAATAATGTTGTGCAAACCCTCACTCATTGTTAGACAAGAAGTGAGTATCATAAAAGTTCAAACTATCAAGAACAGGAAATGACTACCCAGTTAATACAAAAATCACTTATACTGTACAAATCAACAGTATAATGCTTCAGATATAGTATTCAATAATACAAAAGCTGAGTAACATGTCGCCAAAACTCCATGCACTGTGGGTAAAATTTAAATTGAAAAGTACCATCAAACAGGAAGTGACTGCCCAGCAGAAATGAAAATCACTTACCGGTAATATATTGTTCAACTCACCATAATAAAGTACAAGACCTGCTTCCTACAGAATTTGATATATTCCAGATAATTTTTTCTAAAGTTCACCTTGGTTATAAATCTGGCATATTCAAGATAATTTTCAGCTAATATCAAAATTAGGAGATGTGGTATGATTTGCAATGACTAAGTTGACTATGGTAATTTAATGGAAATTTATACAGAAAATACATTTTTCTTGATATTAAATTCACATAAAACAAAATTTCAAAAAAGTTTTAAAATATTCAATGAATTGTCTCCCTTCTCATTTTTTTTTCAATTAAAACATATAACACAAACAGGTAAGTTCATGTATTAACTGTAATAAAATAAAACTTGGAAAGATTCGTAGAGAAGTTTTGATGTTTTGATGATTTATGAATTGTTTGACCATTATCTAGCAAGTTTTCAAGACAGATAGATCTGGGGAGATCACACCAATATGTTCAAGACCAAAAACATAAAGTGACCTATTTATGACCAAAACACACTTTCATGTGTACAAACTCTTAAGAAATATAACAAACATTACTTTACTGTCAGTTTAATTATTCTTTGAACTTAGAGACAAGTTATTAACACAATTGTCTTAAGACACCTTGTCAGGAAGACTTCCAGTAACATTCTTTATTCTCTTTCCACTGGGATGATTCATCTTCATATATTTCCTGTTGAGAAATTATATAAATCAATTATTGGTCATTTTTTTTAATTTCTAATCCTTAAAAAACTCCTTTAAAATTCATTAAAAAAGGGCTAATTATATGAAAAGACAGGAAACCATGCTTTGTATCAGACAAACCGATGGTCAGAAGAACAGACAGACAAACAGAGGGACAGGGTGAATGCAATATAGCCCCAACTCTTAGATTGGGGGTACATGTATATTATTTATGCCTGGAATTTTAAATCCTATTTAATTGTAAGCTTTATACATTTAGTTTGTGCTACAGTCAGTCTTTTTTTTGACATATAGAAAAGGCACTTGAATATTGTAGAAGACTGTATGTTGATTGTATGCTGATCATTAAATCTCTATTCTAGTTTTTATTTGTACTAGGCTGTTTTCTTATCATATATTAAGTAACTCCCTTTTATTAATAAAATGAAATCACAGCATGTCCTGAATATTTCACACCCACGGTACCATACTTTTTTTCTAAATAGGGACAACATCCGTGACATTACATGGCATACTGAACATTTTCTAAATTCAAATAAGCATACTGTGCATTTATTTATTTTTGTGGGTATCATTTTTCGTGGATAGAGGAAAAAAAGACATTTAGCGGGATACGTAAATTCTTGGATTGCTGTTTCAAAAATGAAATAAATGGAGAATGTGTCTATGGGCCACAGATGCCCCTGCTTGTAAATATGCACAAGTCAACTTTCACATACAGATGCAGCATTCATGTAGTTAAGACTGTTTTCTGTGATTATAAGCATTGTGTATAAGTTTCATAACATTTGGTTGAGGCAAACTAAAGTAAGAAAAACGAAACGTCAGATTTAGCAATTTTTCCATTTATAAAAGGTATAACTCAAGAGCAGTAAAAGTGACACCTCCCAATTTCAAACTTGATCTATGTTTTGTGGTAATAAGCATTGTGTATAAGTTTCATAACATTTGGTTGAGGCTACCTAAAGTTAGAGAATGGAAACAAAAAATTCAACCATTTTTATGTTTATAAAGGGGCATAACTCATGAGCGGTAAAAGTAACGCCACCATATTTCAAACTTGAACTATGTTTTGTGGTAATAAGCATTGTGTATAAGTTTCATAACATTTGGTTGAAGCAAACTAAAGTTAGAGAATGGAAACGAAAAATTCAGCAATTTTTATGTTTATAAAGGGGCATAATTCATGAACAGTAAAAGTGACGCCACCTTATTTCGAAAATGATCTGTGTTTTGTGGTAATAAGCATTGTGTATAAGTTTTATAACATTTGGTTTAGGCAAACTAAAGTTAGAGAATGGAAACGAAAAATTCAGCAATTTTTATGTTTATAAAGGGGCATAATTCATGAACAGTAAAAGTGACGCCACCTTATTTCGAAATTGATCTGTGTTTTGTGGTAATAAGCATTGTGTATAAGTTTTATAACATTTGGTTTAGGCAAACTAAAGTTAGAGAATGGAAACGAAAAATTCAGCAATTTTTATGTTTATAAAGGGGCATAACTCATGAGCAGTAAAAGTGACGCCACCCAAATTCCAACTTGATCTATGTTTTGTGGTAATAAGCATTGTGTATAAGTTTCATAACATTTGGTTGAGGCAAACTAAAGTTAGAGGGGGGGGGGGGGGCATAAAAATTGTTTCAGATACATAAATTGGTGGATCTCTGTTTGTTTAATAATGAAACAAAAATTAGAAATTTTTGGTCATTCTAGGTTAAAGTGTTCATTTAAAACTTTGTTACAATTGTGGACAAAGGCAATTAATTATTTGTTTGTTTTACAATTTATAATTTCTTGTCAAAATTTTATAAGGTATTCAAAGCCCTTTGATATACAACTGATTGAAAGCTATTTTCCCTAATCACGACATAATAAGCAGTCATTAGAAAATGATAAAAGTAAGAAACACGCTTATGATTGGTTAAACATTTTGTTGAGTAAATTTTATTTTGAAAAAAATAAAAGTTTTTGTTCAGAAAATATACTTGCTTAAACAACAATTTGACGGAATATTATTTGAAATGCAATTTGTGTCCTACATTCTCCCTTTAAAATTTTATTAAGAAAAATTGTTGTTTCATCCAGAATTTAGTAAACAAAAATGCTTAAACAGCAATTTACCGAAATTTCATTTGAAAAAGCTTGAGCTATCTTATTAAAAGTCTTTAAATAATTTTTGTTTAAGTCAAAGTTGAAATGTTATGTTTCTGTCATAAATATTATAACCTACTGGCGGGTGCATTGCATTTGCGCCAATTTTTACAAAATCCAATCTTTCATTAGCGCCAAAAAATAAAAACTACATTTGCACCATTTCACAGGTAACTAACAGAAAAGATTAAATATTCATTGCTATATCGTGAATAAGATTTTTGTTAGACTATTCCCCCTGGATAACTGGTACCGACCGTGCGAGGGCTGTATAGCCAGTCAAGGTCGTTAAAAACTCCCATCATCATCATCTGGGTAACTAAGTGAGCACATACTCATTTCTAATATAAAACTGAGAGTCACTTAGGTTTAAAATTATACAGTCTTCACATGTTTGAGGTGTCAATTCTGATGGACAAACTGGTCGTTAGTTTTCTCAAATGAATTGTTTCATAATTTTCATGTCGGACAATTTATAGCCAACTATAGGGAATGGGTTTTCCTCATTTTTGAAGGCCATATGGTTGCCTATAATTGCTTTCGTCCTCTTCATTTGAACTTTGGTGGATAGTTGTCTCATTGGGAATCATGCCCCCATCTTCTTTCTTTTTATATAGAGGAAATAAGTCTGTAATTTTTATGACCACACATATAGGTTATCAAATGATACATGAGTACACCCGGACCGTTGCTTACAAGTTTTGTGTTAGAACAAACTTTTGGTTTTACTCCAGTGTATAGTGCTTTCTTTTAGGTTTTATGATCACGTTAATTTATAACAGAACTGTGTTTTAACATTATTATGAAAAGTCTCTTTTTAAGAACGTATCAGTGTATGGTGCTTTTATTATTTTTATAATGACTGATTTCTGATGAATATGTTTTATTATGCAATAAAAAAAAATTTGTTTTAAAATTATTATTAAAAGTCTCTTTTGAATAAAACTTATTTTTTTACACTATTTACCTGTATATACCTGTATTATTGGCCCAAATGAAATGTTTTATTTTGGCGCAAATGAAATATGGTTTGTGGCGCAAATGAAATGCCAATTGGGGCAAAAGCAAAGCACCGCTGGCAATGTCTTAATCCTATTGATTTTTAATAACCGATTAACCAAATTATGTTCAAGGTAATTAACAACTGGTAGTTATTTCTAAGAACAATTTTCATCCATTTAAACAATTAAATTCTCACTGATATTCTAAGGATATCATTATTTATTTAATCAAAATACTTTTATTTTTTATTCCATAAACACGTTTTATGTTATCATGTTTATCGCATGTCATCACTTATCTAGAATTGTACAACATAACCTGAAATAAACATCTAACCAGATACACATTTCTTGGGGTTATTCTTCGTTCAATTATTAAATTCGTGATTTGCTCTGACCCACGAAACCCAACAAAAATGGTATACCATGAATAAAAATGAATCCACATTATTCCAAAAACACAGTAACTTAAAAAGAATGTTCATACTTCATAACTCACTATACCTTTTTCCATACTGGAACAATAGCCTTAACAGTATCTATAGCATATTGAACAGCGTCTAAACTTTCCTTTCTATGTGGTGATGATATAGCTATAATGATGCTAGCCTCTGTTACTGGGACAAGTCTGAAAAAGAAAAAAAAATATATAAAGTGAGAATGGTCAACTGGTTCTTTGCTTATCAAGGGTCCAGATATGGTCATCAGCAAAGACCCATCGAAACAACATCTGATACACAAATTTAACAATACTTTTAGATATTTGGATGATAT
This sequence comes from Mytilus californianus, assembly GCF_021869535.1. Classification (NCBI taxonomy): domain Eukaryota; kingdom Metazoa; phylum Mollusca; class Bivalvia; order Mytilida; family Mytilidae; genus Mytilus; species Mytilus californianus. The sequence goes on along the minus strand of NW_026262679.1, from coordinate 18,450,337 downwards.
ATTGGCTCTCAATAATGACAACTTCAGTATGTATACTAAAGAAATTTATCCTGTTGAACTTACTTTAAATAAAGCTAATACTAACAATGACCACTGTCCTTTCCTCGATCTTGATATCTATATCATTAACGGGAAGCTTAATACAAAAATTTATGATAAAAGAGATGATTTTTCATTTCCTATCGTTAATTATCCATTTTTAGATGGTGACGTTCCCTTGTCACCATCTTATGGTGTTTATATATCTCAACTTGTACGATTCGCTCGTGTATGTAACAACGTATTAGATTTTAGCGAGAGAAATTTATATATTACTGAAAAATTATTACACCAGGGTTTCGATATCATAAACTAGTCAAAACATTTACTAAATTTTATCATCAGTATAAGGACATCATTCGTAAATATAACTCAACATGCAAACATCTTATACGTTAGGGTATTTCACATCCAATCTTTTATGGTAATATTCTTTACAAAGCACAAAAATGTCAGTATTCACCTCAAAAGCTAACAAAACCTTTAAACAGACTTATTAAGAAGGGATATAGTTACGATACTGTTGTCAGGTCATTAAAGATTGCATATTTTGGCTTTAATATTGATTCACTTATAGGGTCTTTGCATCGGAATTAAACATATTTATTCTAAAATCAGTTGTTGGCATGACACGGGTTATGTTCTTCTCATATATTTTATGACGGTATAATACTAAACCCCTAACAGGAGGGATTGTGCCTGATATTCATATGATGAAAACATTATCTTTCAATCAGTTTAATTGAGGTCTGGAGCTGGCATGTCAGTAACTGCTAGTAGTCTGTTGTTATTTATGTATTATTGTCATTTTGTTTATTTTCTTTTGTTTCCTATTCTGACATCGGACTCTGACTTCTCTTAAACTGAGTTTTACTGTGCGTACTGTTGTACGTTTGTTTTTTCTACATTGGCTAGAGGTATAGGGGGAGGGTTGAGATCTCAAAAAACATGTTTAACCCCGCCACATTTTTGCGCCTGTCCCAAGTCAGGAGCCTCTGGCCTTTGTTAGTCTTGTATCGTTTTTAATTTTAGTTTCTTGTGTATAATTTGGAGTTTAGTATGACGTCCATTATCACTGAACTAGTATACATATTTGTTTAGGGGCCAGCTGAAGGAAGCCTCTGGGTGCGGGAGTTTCTCGCTCCATTGAAGACCCATTGGTGGCCTTTGGCTGTTGTCTGCTCTATGGTCGGGTTGTTGTCTCTTTGACACATTCCCCATTTCCATTCTCAATTTTACCATATACAGTATACCAGTACTGTTACAATTAAAACATAGACATCAATAGGTGGACTGTTACAAGGCCAACTGTCTGCCCCTATCTAACATATCCTCATTTTCCACAGGCAGTCCACATTTTTCGCCCTTCATCCCAATCAACCAACTATGCAGAACATACCAATTGTATTTATTGTAAATTTGTACTCATCCTGAATATGCATGAAATATTTTCCAACAGGACATTAAGCAAGCAACAATCAATCTACAGTTGAAAAATGATGTCCTTGTTTACACTGACCACACAGAGAGTTGTTGCAAGTAGTTCTTTAATCTACAAATAGTGTTTTAATAGCTATGCATTTGTCACAATGGTTGTCTCCCTTACCCTATTCTATGTTCCATAACAATTTTTTCCACTTCCCATTTTTCTCTTATCTGCTGACAAACTTCAGACATTTTCTTTTTTGCCATAGGAATGTAAGCTTCATATTCTAATGTTTTCACTCTCTTGCCATCAAAATTATCTCTTGTAGTTCCTGAAAATTAAAACAAAAATAGTATGAACCATTACAATGGCTAAGCTAATATATAAACTTTCTTAAACTTTTTTTCAAACATTGAGACTCTCAAAAACAAATAAATTCCATGACTGAGAATTATCTAATACAAAAATAGAGGTAGATGGGAGATACCCAATGAATTATCTATCCATCATATATCACCCAATGAGTTATTTATCCATCATATATCACCCAATGAGTTATCTATCCATCATATATCACCCAATGAGTTATCTATCCATCATATATCACCCAATGAGTTATCTATCCATCATATATCACCCAATGAGTTATCTATCCATCATATATCACCCAATGAGTTATCTATCCATCATATATCACCCAATGAGTTATCTATCCATCATAGATCACCCAATGAGTTATCTATCCATCATAGATCACCCAATGAGTTATCTATCCATTATAGATCACCCAATGAGTTATCTATCCATCATATATCATCCAATGAGTTATCTATCCATCATATATCACCCAATGAGTTATCTATCCATCATATATCACCCAATGAGTTATATATCCATCATAGATCACCCAATGAGTTATCTATCCATCATATATCACCCAATGAGTTATCTATCCATCATAGATCATAGGACAAAGACAAGAAGAACAACAGGAAACTGCATGGCCCCAAACAACCATCAAAACCCACATCACACACCAAGCCACAAATAAGCCCTAGGATGACAAAATGTGAAACAATGGAGAAGAAAAAAACCAAGTCAAATTATAAGATCTCACTTTGTTTTCATTGTATCTTGTTTATGCTGCTTTAAATTTATAGTGACACATTGAGAAATATATAGGAAATTGAAACTCATCTTCCCCATTCATAGCTTTGACTCCATAGACTTGTTCTCTTCCCCATTCATAGCTTTGACTCCTTAGACTTGTTCGTCTCCTTTTTTCCCCTGTTCTATTGTTAAATTGCAATAACTTTATTACAAAAAAAGACATGGAGTAAATGTCAATGAGACAGTAACTGAACAGCATAAATTAATCAAAATAAATATCTGAAGGTCACCATACAATCTCCAATGATATTAAGATTTTAGTGTTGGTTTCAGATTCCCATATATTTTAGCCATATACATCACTGGAGGACATCAATTATAACAAGACACATCTGGTTTATAAAATTCAGCACAATTCAAATATAAAAACCCTTTAGTAGATACAGTAGACTCCATCTAATCAGTTATCGGCTAAAAGAATATATTGGCTACAGTAATATTAATTCAAAACATCAAACCCTTTCCTATATGTTTGAATGGTAATTCTATTGTATATATAAGATATAAGAATATAAAATTCTGTGAAAACCATGCACAATCTGATATTTTCAATGTTTTTCTGACTGGATTGTTGGTTATTGAGGATATTTCCAGCTAGTAGCCAAGTACTTATGACTTTTTACTATTTTGGTCTTGAGCATAAAAGATCAGATTTTTTTAATACAAATGCACTTCTGTTGCACCAAAACGTGCACGGTTCAATATTGAATGTTTTGATTTTTGTGTAATAGGCTCACTGGACTGTACCGTTTTAATTCTTCTTTGATTCATGGATTTCCCAAGTATTATTTCAGTGAACTAATTTACTTCATAGAAAGAAATATGACTTCCAATTAAATATTAAATGAATCAATCAAAGAATTGGTTCCTAAAACAGTATCTTATTAAAATTTTGTCATGTCACTGGCTTTCATCAATTATTTCTAGTAATTACTTCTCTGACAAAAGATGTTTTACTTTAGAAACACATGCAACAAACATCCACCATTAAGACAAACTTATAAATCAAATTTTCAGAAGAAAACAATATTGACCCTGAGTCATTAAACGTGTCTTTACCAATGATTTCATCAATAACATAATTATAAATTTCACTAACGAATCAATCAGTCATTACATATTTCAATTTTCTCAATTAATATCAAAGACAAATGTGTACACATTTTGTCAATATGTCTATCGTGACCAATGATGTGTTAAGTCACAACAAATTTGATTTGGAGTTCTTTGGTGATGATCAATTTCATTTGTTGAAAAAAAAAATTGAAAGATTTTATAGTCTCCACAGTCAAAATGCCTACATTTAGCATGTTTTATATATTTGAAAATAAAAACTATCTATTGACCACTCCTATATTTCAGTTGAAATTTAGTTTTAATATAATAGAATAGTAGTTTTCTAAAAAACTAAATAAATTCCATTGCCAAAAAATCCTACAAAAGATTTAAATTAAACTTCCCTTTCTCCCACCTTTTCATGTCTCTAAAATTCATAGAACAAGAGTATTTGTGTGGCCTCATCAAAGACAAATAATGGGAATTAAAAGGTCCCTTTTAAAAGTTTGCTACCAAAATGTTAGAAGTCATTCAAAACATTTTGCATTTTGTGACCAATGACTGTCTTTCCTGGGTTTTTTTTCATCTCATGGTGAATATTTATTTGCTTACCTATAAACACAGACACAGCTCCACAGCTGGGTGATGTCACAGTACTAGTTATTTTTTCAAGATCTAGTTTGTTCTCTCTTATTTCTACATGATTTGCCTGAAATAAATGAATTACATAATCCTTATTGATTAATTATATTAACTATCTATAGATTTCTATTTAAGACAAAATTTCCTTCCAAGAATCCCTTACCAAATCAAAATATTATGAATATAAAAAATTCAAGAACCTTTGTGAGCGCACTCACATACCCCATGCCCCCACATTGGCAATGGGCAAATAAAATCTCTCTAGATTCCTAAGTTCAAAGACTCATAAATCCTACAAATGTCAACTGATAAAAAATTCTTGTGAATATGCGCATCTACATACTATGTCCCCATTCACCTAAGAGTTTCATGCAATTCTGTTGTGTGTTTCAGAGTAGTTGCGATGACAAACTAATTGCAGTAGTATATTTAGGCCAAAATTCTAAGTTCAAAGGGCATAACTCCTAGAAAAAAAATTGAATCATAATTTCCTGTTGATATGCACATAGTATGCCCTTATTATCTTCAAAGTTTTATGAAAGTCTGTTGTGTGGTTTCAGAGGAGTTGCAATTACAAACTGCTGCAGTAGTATATTTAGGCCAAAATTCTAAGTTCAAAGGGGCATAACTCCTAGAAAAAAAATTGAATCATAATTTCCTGTTGATATGCACATAGTATGCCCTTATTATCTAAGTTTTGTGAAAGTCTGTCGTGTGGTTTCAGAGGAGTAGAGATGACAAGAACAGGACTGACAGACAGACGGACAGACAGATGGACATGTCAAAACCATTATACCCTACATAACTATGTTACTTGTGGTATAAAAAAAATGTGATTATACATAATAATACAGCAAAACATAACAATAGATCAGAATCAAATGGCAGGGTTAAACAAAGAAAAATGCTCTATCTTGAACAAGGGGCTTTGATGGCTGAGTGGTCTAAGTAGTCAAACTACTGTACCACTAGCCTGTCAACACTGAGGTTGTGAGTTCGAATCCCGCATGTGGCAGGTGTGCTGGACTCAATCTTAATTGACTAGGATTGTCAGTTTTCCTACCGAAGGTTCTGGTGCTCTTCAAGCACTCCAGCTTCCTCCACCAATAAAAACTGACTCCCTGAAATAGCACAATAGTGTGAAAGTGGCTTTAAGGTTGCATTTCTGTAAATATTGACAATGCAATTTCCCATAGGAACTTCTTTTACGGCTAAAACTGTACCACTTTTACTATGAAGTTTTGAAAAAAAATCATATCCTAGAATGGAAAGTTCATATGCACTACTATTTTTTTTAAAGGTCAAAATATAGGACTGTGCGGCATATTTTCAACGTTTATATGCCCCTAACTTCTAAGAGTTTAAACTAACACTAAATTTCTTAACTACCCCTACCTTAACTGTAGGATTACCACAGATTTCAATATAAACAAAATACATATATGTATATTTACTGGTAATATTTCCAAGTTATGTCTCTATGAGATGAAACATAGAGATCATAACTGGGAACCAGTATGTAAACAAAATTAATTATCTATGAATATTCTATATCTCCCCAAAAGAGGCGTGGTTTGAGAAACAGCTGTATTTACTAAGTGCAACCTATAAAGACATTTATTCAAATAGAAAACTCTCTAAAAACACTTTTTCTCACATTAATACTTATTAATCAGAATTATAGTCTTAAAGAAATCGCTGCATATACTCTAAGTTTTCTTTTACTGTACATTTTATACCCCTCCCCTGTTTCAGTTTTTTAAAGAATTTGTAAACAATACTTTAATTATTGCCAGCTTACCCTATTTGCATGTTTTCTGACATGAAATGCCTAGAACCTATTTAAAACTGTTCTGATAACAAATTGAAAGCATTTCAGAATACTGTAAATGTAATGATGAGCAGTCAATCATTCCAACATTCAAGATTATATAAAGTATCCAATCCTGCCTCTGTCTCCAGTCCACATCTTACTGTATGCCTATTTGTCAATGAAAGTTCACAATTTCTGCCTCAAATGGTCAGTTTAGATTTTTTGTCACAACAGTTTCATCTCTAACCATATATCTGACATAAATTAGCTAATATATGAACTAGAAGTGTTAAAACAAAGCCATATTTGCAATAGTTGTATGTATGCAGATACCAGTCTGATGTACAAATTCACTTAAAATTTTATAGAAATGACTGCTAACATCTGATTTTGGCATAACTTCCAAGCACAGTTATTGTTTTCTATATAAAGACCTTTAAAATCATAAAATCATAGCATTTACAAGTTATATTATTTGTTTTATGACCCAGGGGGTAGGCAATTTTCTCTGTTTTTTTGCCCCCTGGGGCCTCAAATTTCCTAAATTATTCTGCTGTTTCTAGCTATATGGAATATTTAGTACATATTCAGGATTGCACACACCATTGTAAGTTTTGTTGAGATTGTGTTGTATTTCTAGCTTGTATTTTTTATTGTGCGGTGACAAAAAAGCAGATTTAGGTGTTACAGCTTACTTTTGGGTTATCAACAGGACAAAAACACCCCACCAATAATATTCAGGAAGGATCTATGAGTTTCAATGACTGCGAAGAGTAAATATAAGCACTTCTAAACAATTTAATTTACAAATATGCATATATTATTAATTTATTTTGCATTCAGGGCTTTAAGTAAACTATGCATACTGTAAACTGTGAATTTATGCTGAGTCATCATAGTTAAGGCCCAGGATTTTCTCAATCTTCACGAAATATTTATAAAACTTCATATTTGAGTTGATTTCATTAAAGTCTGTGAGATAAACCAAATTTGGTTAAATTCTGTATGTTCTCTTTTTTCACCCAATATAGGTTGCATTTCTGTAAATATTGACAATGCAATTTCCCATAGGAACTCCTTTTACAGCTAAAACTGTACCACTTTTACTATGAAGTTTTGAAAAAAATCATATCCTAGAATGGAAATTTCATATGCACTACTATTTTTAAAGGTCAAAATATAGGGCTGTGCGGCATATTTTCAACGTTTATATGCCCCGAACTTCTAAGAGTTTAAACTAACACTAAATTTCTTAACTACCCCTACCTTAACTGTAGGATTACCACAGATTTCAATATAAACAATATGCATATGTATATTTACTGGTAATATTCCCAAGTTATGTCTCTATGAGATGAAACACAGAGATCATAACTGGGAACCAGTATGTAAACAAAATTAATTATCTATGAATATTCTATATCTCCCCAAAAGAGGCGTGGTTTGAGAAACAGCTGTATTTACAAAGTGCAACCTATAAACACCAATCAATCAATCAATCTACATTTAACATTTAAGTATTTGAAATATGAAATGTTAAAATTCCTTAAACAGTTTCACTATAGCAGGTGCACAACATATGTGTAATGTTTCTGTGATGTTTCAGGGTTCTGGGTTGAAAACTGTAAGATTTCATTTTAGGTGGCTTTGTCCAATCTGGCTAAAAATCATCTACTAATAAACATACAGTATTCAGCAATAGACCAGATATTTGAGGTCCTAATTTGTTGTTTTTGACCTGAGACATCTACCTCGTATATCCAGTAAAACTAGTCAAGTTTAAGGGCTTTTGTGGTAAACATATTTGAAGACCAATAAACACTTATAAGGGATGTAATTAGGTCAAAAGTAAGTCAACTGACCATCAAACAAAATTGCAATCTCTAACTAGCTGTTGCAAAACTTATCAAAAAAAAAAATTCAGTTTATATTTACAGGAACAGCCATTAAAGATTATTTTGCAGTCCAATGTATTCTGATTTCAGTAAACAGTTCATTACATTTTGGCTGATTAGCCCTAATTCTTAAAGGAGACATGAGGTGGTTAAGTGTGTGTTTAACTGGCCAAGTAGTTTCTGATAAATTGTATCACTGCTATTTCATCCCCTTTTATATATCTACTGATACTCACCATTTTAATTACCCTCCAATGATAGGTGGTATCACTGCCATTTCCTCCCCCTTTTACACATCTGCTGTCTCTGGACAGATACTCACCATTCTAATTACCCTACACTGATAGGTGATATCGCTGCTATTTCCTCCACCTTTTACACATCTGCTGTCTCTGGACAGATCCTCACCATTATTATTACCCTACATTGATAGGTGGTATCACTGCTATTTCCTTCCCTCTTCACATCTGCTGTCTCTGGACAGATACTCACCATTTTAATTACCCTCCACTGATAGGTGGTATCACTGCTATTTTCTCCCCCTTTTACACATCTATTGTCTCTAGACAGATACTCACCATTTCAATTACCCTACACTGAAAGGTGGTATCACTGCTGTTTCCTCCCCCTTTTACACATCTGCTGTCTCTGGACAGATACTCACCATTTTAATTACCCTCCACTGATAGGTGGTATCACTGCTATTTCCTCCCCCTTTTACACATCTACTGTCTCTGGACAGATACTCACCATTTCAATTCCCCTACACTGATAGGTGGTATCACTGCTTTTTTCTTCCCCCGTTTACACATCTGCTGTCTCTGGACAGATACTCACCATTTTAATTACCCCACACTGATAGGTGGTATCACTGCTGTTTCCTTCCCTCTTCAGATCTACTGTCTGGACAGATACTCACCGTTTTAATTACCCTCCACTGATAGGTGGTATCACTGCTATTTCCTCCCCCTTTTACACATCTGCTGTCTCTGGACAGATACTCACCATTTTAATTACCCTCCACTGATAGGTGGTATCACTGCTATTTCCTCCCCCTTTTATACATCTACTGTCTCTGGACAGATACTCACCATTTCAATTACCCTACACTGATAGGTGATATCACTGCTGTTTCCTCCCCTATTACACATCTGCGGTCTCTTGACAGATACTCACCATTTTAATTACCCTCCACTGATAGGTGGTATTACTGCTATTTCCTCCCCCTCTTACACATCTACTGTCTCTGGACAGATACTCACCATTTTAATTACCCTACACTGATAGGTGGTATCACTGCTATGTCCTCCCCTCTTACAAATCTGCTGTCTCTGGACAGATAGTCACCATTTCAATTACCCTCCACTGATAGGTGGTATCACTGTTATTTCCTCCCCCTTTTATATATCAACTGTCTCTGGACAGATACTCACCATTCTATTATCCTCAACTGATAGGGTGTATCACTTCTGTTACCTCCCCTCTTACACATCTACTGTCTCTGGATAGATACTCACCATTTCAATTACTCTCCACTGATGAGTGGTACCACTGCTATTTCCTCCCCCTATAACACATCTGATGTCTCTGGACAGATACTCACCATTATAATTACCCTCCACTGATAGGTGATATCACTGCTATTTCCTCCCTTCTTACAAATCTGCTGTCTCTGGACAGATACTCACCATTTTATTTACCCTACACTGATAGGTGGTATCACTACTATGTCCTCCCCTCTTACAAATCTGCTGGCTCTGGACAGATACTCACCATTTTCATTACCCTCCACTGATAGGTGATATCACTGCTATTTCCTCCCCCTTTTACATATCTGCTGTCTCTGGACAGATACTCACCATTTTAATTACCTTCTACTGATCGGTGGTATCACTGCTTTTTCCTTCCCCTCTGACACATATGCTGTCTCTGGACAGATACTCACCATTTTAATTACCCTCCACTGATAGGTGATATCACTGCTATTTCCTCCCCCTTTTACACATCTGCTGTCTCTGGACAGAGACTCATCATTCTAATTACCCTCCACTGATAGGTGGTATCACTGCCATTTCCTCCCCCTTTTACACATCTGCTGTCTCTGGATAGATACTCACCATTTAAATTACCCTACAATGATAGGTGGTATCACTGCTATTTCCTCCCCCTTTTACACATCTGCTGTCTCTGGACAGATACTCACCATTTTAATTACCCTACACTGATAGGTGATATCACTGCTATTTCCTCCCCCTTTTACACATCTGCTGTCTCTGGACAGATACTCACCATTTTAATTACCATACACTGATAGGTGGTATCACTGCTATTTCCTCCCATCTTACACATCTGCTGTCTCTGGACAGATACTCACCAATTTAATTACCATACACTGATAGGTGGTATCACTGCTATTTCCTTTCCCACTTACACATCTGTTGTCTCTGAACAAATACTCACCATTTCAACTAGATATCATTGAGATGGGAGCCATCTCTGTGGGTCCCGCTCTGAATAATGTGTGGTAAAAAATTTGTATCTTTATTATTGGACATGGGGTTGTCAACTGAAACCAAAGTTTTTGACCTTGACCTTTGACCTAGGAAGTTGTACATAAATTATGACAAACTCTCTGGTGTTGGTTTATAAACATGTCAAGTATAAACTTCGAAATCATAACGGTTCTCAAGATATAGAGCGGACACGATCTTTACCATAGGACATGGGGTTGTCAACTAAAACCAAAGTTTTTGACCTTGACCTTTGACCTAGGAAGTTGTACATAAATTATGACACACCCTCTGGTGTTGGTTTATATACATGTCAAGTATAAACTTTGAAATCATAAAGGTTCTCAAGATATAGAGCGGACACGATCTTTACCATAGGACATTGGGTTGTCAACTAAAACCAAAGTTTTTGACCTTGACCTTTGACCTAGGGAGTTGTACATAAATTATGACACACCCTCTGGTGTTGGTTTATATACATGTCAAGTAAAAACTTTGAAATCATAACGGTTCTCAAGATATAGAGCGGACACGATCTTTACCATAGGACATTGGGTTGTCAACTAAAACCAAAGTTTTTGACCTTGACCTTTGACCTAGGAAGTTGTTCAAACATTATGACACACCCTCTGGTGTTGGTTAATATACATGTCAAGTATAAACTTTGAAATCATAAAGGTTCTTTAGATATAGAGCGGACACAATTTGTTACGGACGGACGGACTGACAGACGGATGGACAGATGGATGGACAGATGGACAGACAGACTGATCACTATAGGGCATCTGCCATTCGGCGGGGCCCTAATTACCCTCCACTGATCTATAGGTGGTATCACTGCTATTTCCTCCCCCTTTTACACATCTACTGTCTCTAGATAGATACTCACCATTTCAATTACCCTCCACTGATAGGTGGTATTACTGCTATTTCATCGCCATCTTGTAAATTTACATTACTGTCTTTTGATAAGTAGTCTTCATTCAGAGCTAAGATAATATTCTCGGAAATAACAGCTAAACTGTAAAAAAGAATTAAATATTTAATATCAGATTAAATTCGAATATTTGAGTTCTAGTTATAGAATATTATGTACATGATCACATATTCTTACTTCTATTTCTAGTTCATCCTCTCTGGATAGGAGCATGATATGGGAAATGTACTGATTATCAAATAGTTGGGTCAATATCCCTTAAATGCGCCTCAAAGTGATGTACTCAAACTATAAATAGAAATAAAAAAGCCTGTATGCAATGAAATTGGACATGATCCTATTTTTAGTAATTGACTGAGCTTAACCATTTGGGCTTTTTTGAAGAGCAGAAGACTGTACAATATTATAAAGATGTAAAAACTTTGGAGATATGAAATGTTTGTACAGAACTGAATTTCCAGAGAATTTAACTATGTGAAAATAAGGACTTGCTGAAGCGGCATGACATGGGCCTTTCTGGGTTACCCAATTTTTGAAAAATTTAATTCCTTGGGGGTCACTCAGCTGTTTCTCATCTGAGCTTTGGACCATTATGAAATTCACCACTGGTTAATTTCTCTTCTTATCACCAAGTAATAACTACTTTTCATCTCTCCACCGTCAATGAAGCATCGCTTCATCCCCTTTTTGAACCCTCTGTGTTCATGGAGTCCACGGGGCTTTGCTACCCACTATACAATGTGTCGTCGACAGGGCCTGGAGCAAAATTTTCCAAGCTGAGATTCTTACTCCCAAAGGGCAAACTTATATATTATAATAAAAGTTAAACTGTATCCAGTCTTTGTTATTAACAGCCTTATCAAATTGTTGTAGATATTAAATTTGATGGTCAGGTCTAGTTAGTTTGTCCGATTCTGGCTTATATAAGGTCCATAATTGTGGTATTTCATCTTGTAGACACAACAGAGAGACTTGTAGTGGTGGATGTTCAATAGCTTGAAATGAGCCCATTTTTTTTATATATGTTGAGCTATCATTTGGCACCAGTCGTTCCATGTTTAAAGAGACTACACATAATAGACACTACCACATAAAAAGACCTCCAAAATTTTAATTAAGGTCTTGAGGTCATCACAAAGCACCAGTCATACCCAGGATCATATGGAATGAGTTAGGGGCATCTTGACCCAGTTGTGTGAATTATTTGCCTGAACAGCACTGATTAGGCACAAACTTAATTTACCAGGAAACTGAGACTGTAAAATATAACATACAAAGTTGAAATTAAAATTCTTGAAATCATTCATTTCTGTTGGGTTGAACAATTTATGATCATGATGATACACATCTATTGACCTTCTCCTTTCCTTTAAACTTCTTCCCAACTGTTATAGTCAACACATTTGGCAAAGTCTAAAATATCAACCTGTACAAATGAAATATAATCAACCAACATTGTTTTCACTTTTTAACAGTTTGTATAGCTTTTTTTGAAAATTCATTATATCTTTGTAGATATTTCTTCACCAACTCACAAAAGTCTACTTTTTCTATTTTTCCTCATCCATATATTTCGTCTTTGTTTAGAAATCACATAATGACTTAGAACTTACAAATACAGCATAATGACTTAGAACTTACAAATACAGCATAATGACTTAGAACTTACAAATACCAGCATAATGACTTAGAACTTACAAATACAATCAGTTTACAGAGGATCGTAAAGGATAATATCAGTTCAACATATTGATAGTTTTGATGATTTTATTTCATGTGTTTTCTAGCTGATTGGCCATCATAGGCTGTAAACTGTGCAAATGAAACAAGACATCATTAGATTCAGAAACATTTTTATTTGATTGTGATATCACTTAAAATTAAAAATGGATCAAAATCTCAAATGGCCATGTTGAAATATTTGGACTAATCAATGTAGAATGTTTACAATGTACAGGGGGAAGAAGATTTTGAAAACTTGTACCCTCTTTCATAAATTTTCTGAAAAATTACTAAGTTCCCAAGTCTGGAAAAATGAGAAAAAAATCCTAAAACAATTCCATAATAGCAGGTGTACAACTTTAAAATAGGTACAATCTTCCTGTGAAGTTTTAGGGATCTGGGTAATGCAAAGCTTGAACCCTCTTTCAGGGCTATTCCATTAAAATGTATGTGGGAGGGTAGGAAGGGACTTTCAAAATATCTCTACAACCAAGAACCATTTTTTAGATAATTTTGCATAATGGTAATAGATGCATACTGAAAAAAGACCCATGACCCACATTCAATAATTAAACCTCCCTTCCTACCCTCCCACATACATTTTGATGGAATAGCCCTCATTGATTTTTGCTGAAAAATGACTTAATTACCAAGTCTGTAAAAATGAGAAAAAAAATCCTAAAACAATAATCATAATAGCATGTGTATAACTTTAATATATGTGCAATCTTCCTATGAAGTTTCAGGAATCTGGGTTGAAAACTGTTGGAGGAGTTGATTTCACAAATTAGATACCAACTTTTCCCTACCCGACCGACACCTTGCTATAAGATGGTTTTAATATACTTCCAACCAAGCATAACATGAAACAAATCATAAAAATGCATTTGTAGAATATTCTGAATTTTCTCTATAAAGGAGTAGGTCCGGTAAGGGCCGATTTTGGCCTCAAATTTCAGATTCATCTGATGAAAGATTTTGGACACTTTTTAAACACTTAAGTGTCTACTTCAGTCGATTCAATTAGTTTATGTGAAAGATATTAACTGATTTAGTCATTAAATACGCTCAAATTCAAGCTTAAATATGAAAGATCTATCAAATATGCCATAATATGTCACTTTTTAGATGGTTTTTGTAAAAAATGGAAGTGGCCGCATCCGTGTTCACTCTCACCCTTTATATATGTTTTGTATTATCATCAAATACAACTTGCATTTAAATATTAAGAATGAACACAAATGCGGCCACTTCCATTTAAGACGAAAACCGTCTAAAATTTAACTCAAATGCTAAAATTGTGAAGATTTCAGTAATTTAGCATGACTGAATGATGCTAGTACCCGATATATGTGCATTGTATTGTCAAAAACAGCCCATATTTGTATAGCAGAAGTATTCTACTTTCCAATAAATAGCTAAAAGTTTACATTTTAACAATTTTGGAAAACTGCTATATTTTGGGGCCAAAAAAGGGTCTTACTGGACCTACTCCTTTATTGATACGGCTCTGATTAAAAATCATCTTGATATAATTGTTCTACCTCTGGTAGAATTAACCTTGATATAAGCTGATTGAATAATATCTACAAGGCAATCTTTTGGCAGGAAACCAGATCAGAACTATTTGTCTTTCTTAAAAGATATTGCTGTAATTTATACATTAACTACTGAGTTTTCTACACATGAAATTAACTTGTTTTTTTTTAAAAGAATCATATCTCATTCATAAACAAATGTTAAGATATTAAAGGGGCTTTTAAAACAATTCATTGCTCTACCCAGTACCCATTCTCTTCCAAATGGTCAATTTAATTCTGATTATTACAAGAGCTTTTTTAATATTATATTTAACAGAAGCAGATTTAAAGTATCCTGAATCAAGGTAAATAATTTAAATATGTAACGATATTTTTCAGGATTCTAAGCAACCATTTTAAAGAAAATTGGTTTACAGATAAAAATATTTGTTGGTATTGTCCATTTACAAACTCAACTTTTCAAATTTAGTCTTAGCTACATGATTTTTTTATTAGTTGTTATTGGCTTATCAGATCTGTACTTAAGTAGATATAAGAAGATGTGGTATGAGTGCCAATGAGACAACTCTCCATCCAAGTCACAATTTGTAAAAGTAAACCATTATAGGTCAAAGTGCGGCCTTCAACACAGAGCCTTGGCTCACACCGAACAGCAAGCTATAAAGGGCCCCAAAAATGACTAATGTAAAACCATTCAAATAGGAAAACCAACAGTCTAATCTATATAAAAAACGAGAAACGACAAACACTTATGAACCACATCAACAAACGACAACCACTGAACATCAGGTTCTTGACTTAGGACAGGTGCAAACAAATGCAGCGGGTTTAAACGTTTTAATAGGCGCCAACCTTCACCCTAACCTGAAACAATAGTGTAACATCACAACATAGAAAGACACATTATAAAATATCAATTGAAATGTCTTAACTCATTAAAAGACATATTAACAAAACAAGTAAACATGCACTGAACGAATAAATTAGATCTATGACACAATGTAAATACAAAATAATAAAACAAGGGGGTTAGATGTAAAACAATATCAGAAAGACAACCATAACCAAAGACAAAATGCCGCCAAATAAAATAACGTACACAGGTAGATAAAAATAATTTTGTTGTAAGGTATACATGGAATACAAAAATAATTTTTACAAAATAAATAATTTTGTTGTTCCTAGTACGAGAACAAAAGTGAAAATTTATCGTCATACTAAACACTTATCAAAGGTGGTATATATTAAAAATAGTGAGACTAGATATAACACTGAATAAGTAAACATTAAATAACAAAGTACATTACAAATTGTATCAACAGGTCAAATTAACACAAAAGTAAGATTTGAGAGTACTCGCAGTTACTGAAAGCTAGTTAAAAGCCAAAAACAATTAATAATAAAAAATTATGCATCAGAGACTAAAATCAACTAAAACACAAGTTCTTTTTTGTTGTAGGGATGTATAAATATCTGCCACGTCCAGTCTTGTGTTTTTGTTACTTGTTTTTCTGCTTTGTATCAATCTGATGAGTTAATAGAAATAAGAAGATGTGGTATGAGTACCAATGAGACAACTCTCCATCCATAGAAAGACACACTATAAAATATCAATTGAAATGGCTTAACTCAATCAAAAAGACATATTAACAAAAACTGAACGAATAAATTTGATCTATGACACAATATAAATACTATATTAAATAAAAAAGTGGGAGATGTAAAACAATGTAAAAAAGACAACTATAACCTTGGACAAAATGGAATAAAATAAAATAACAGGCATAACAAATGAGTTGGGATATAAACACCGTATGATGGAGTCAAAGGAACATCGCCGTCTAAAAAAGGAAAATTAACAATAGGAAATGAAAAATCGTCTCTTTTGTCATAAATTTTAGTATGGAGTTTCCATTTAGAAATTGAAATGTCTAAATCTAGAAAAGGACAACTACTGCTGTTTATGTTAGATTTATATAAAGTAAGTTCCTTTGAGTAAATTTGGGTAGTATATTTAGAGAACTCTGGATTATTTAACGAAAACATATCATCAAGATAACAGTAGGTATTGTTGAATGTGTCAACCAAATACCCTTGTCAACAGATTTTTATAGTTTGTTCATATGTGCTGTTACACCACTGTCCCAGGTTAGGAGAGAGTTGGGTGCCCACAAACATGTTTAACCCCACACATTCTGTATGTGCCTGTCCCAAGTCAGGAGCCTGTAATTCAGTGGTTGTCGTTTGTTGCGGTATATCATTTTTTTTTTTTCGTTCATCGACACAAAATCAGGGCGTTGGTTTTCTCGTTTGAATTGTTTTGCATTTGTCATTTTGGGGCCTTTTATAGCTGACTATACGGTATGGGTTTTACTAATTGTTAAAGGTGGTACAGTGACTTATAGTTCAGTTTTTAACTTTTATGTCATTTGGTCTCTGGTGGAGATTTGTCTCATTGGCAATCATACCACATCTTCTTATCTTTATATCAAGTAACTGAAAACGTTCATGGATTTCATTGCCACCAGGAAAAAAAATTGTTATATTGAATTTATGACATCATTTTTTTTTTTCCAAATTTTCAAAAGCACTACAAAAATAAATATCCATGAAATAGCAACCTCTTCTTGATTATTACAAATCTGGTATGCCTATCCAGTTTAAACTGCATCCAACTTTATAAAAAATATCTATATCATTGGGCGGCCTTTTAAAAACCAAAGACAGATGTTATAGTAATGTAGAATTGATGTCAGAGTAACAGGTCCTTCATACAATACACAGACAATCATTCCTAACAGTCTGTGTATCATTAATTATACCCCCTGTGAATTATCTCTTAAAAAAATCTACCTTTGATTTAACATTCCATGTTTACAATTCAATACACAAACAAAAACAGGTCACTGATTATTAATAGGTCAATTAAATTAATTAAATAGCCATATATCACCATTTCAATTTAATGTACAAAATCTGCTCAAGTTTAAATATCAACTTCAAAATACCTACTTTTTGTAATCAGCTGAGATGAGAAGGAATATAAATAACAAAACTGTCATGTTAAACTGTCATAAATTGTATAAAATCTGTAACATTTACTAAACTGTAGAAATCATTCGGAAAATGTATGTATTTTATCCTGAAAATGTCAATCAATTAAGCAAAGAGTGGAAACTCCAATCCAACAACTTTAAAAAATTAAACCCTGTAATACCGGAAAGTCATCATACTTTGTTTTCTCAGGGAGATTTTAAAACTCAGTTGTGTCATTATTGTGAAAATAATTTATTTATTATCTTAACACCTATTTTGGCAGGCAACATTAATAATACTACAAACAGGAATTTTTCCGTTTTTAGAAAACAAGCATTTCACAGCTGTCCAAAACCATTACTTAAATGTGGCATACAGGTATGTCTGAATGCCTTTCAATACATTACAAAATGTGGCACACAGGTATGTCTGGAAGTCTGTTCAAACCCTCACAAAATGTTGCACACAGGTATGTCTGAAAGTCTGTTCAAACCCTCACAAAATGTGGCACACAGGTATGTCTGAGTCTGTTCAAACCCTCACAAAATGTGGCACACAGGTATATCTGAAAGTCTGTTCAAACCCTCACAAAATGTGGCACACAGGTATGCCTGAAAGTCTGTTCAAATTTAATATTTCAAATACTGTAGCACACATATGTGGCTGAATGTCTGTTCATGCTTATCAAATACCTTTGTTTCCACTAACATTACCCACCCTATGTTTTAGTGCCTACCCTAAATATTTTTGTACAAGTACATGTACTATTAAAGTCAGAAGGTTTCCCCTGTCTAAACCAGTCAAAAACTTTAAGAAAAATAAATTTATTTGCCTACCTGCCTAATTTTTTTTCAGCATATTAGTGGAAACACGGGTCTATCTACCTTTTAAGGACCTTATACACAATCTTCCATCATTACATTACCTAGGATATTGCTGTAGAATATTCTCCAACAAATGTGTAAATGTACACTGACTTAGGACTGTAATCTGGGCACTGTTTACACCACTTAATTCTCTACTCTTGGCAAAAAACAATATATTCACCTGGAAATAAAAGAAAATTTCTATATGTATATATTTTTTATTAAAACATGTGTTTAAATACTGATAAGACGCCTTCCTTAAAGCTTTATATCATGCTAATATGGAGTGGGGTATATGTGTCAATGTGAGTGTGGCCATGTGGTCTCAGCAGTTAATCTACTGTATCACTAGTATGTCAACACTGAGGTTGTTAGCTCAAACCATGTAACAGGTGCATTTGACTCCAATCTAATTTGACTAGGATTGTCAATTTTCTGATGAATGTCAGTGGTTCTCTCTGGGCTCTCCAGCTTCCTCCAATAATAAAAAAATGACCTCCATGGAATAGCCAATAGTGCTGAAAGTGGCATTAAACACCAAAAATCAATGATCAAGTCAATGTGGGAGCAATAAAAAAACACAAAAACAGAAAAATTCAAACATACAGCTGTTTATAAACCAACAAATGGTGTTACCATGCTTTATTGCTCCCAGTCTTTACAACATTTTTTAGTATATTTTTCTTAAATGAAATTCTTATATGAACAAATTGAGTATGGGGTGAATGTTAATTCCAAGCCAAGTTAGCTTTATACCTTAATTATCAAACAACTGATTTCTATTCATTTCAATACCATTCACGTCAATATCTATATTCTTCTATGTATTATCAAATATTGATTAAAGAATGCCATTATATATATGTACCGGTATATACTTTTTTTTTCAATATCACAGAATATATTTGGAATTTATTTAACTCTGTTTCACATCACTCGAATACTGAAAAATGTCTTTCTTGTTCTTTTCTCAAAACATTCACTTCTATGTCTTAGTTTGACCATCTTCAAGAAATGAACCCTCTAACAAGTAACAGATGATTTTCATATCACATTATTCTTACGTTAAATATAAGTTTGCTGAATTGGGTAACCATAATCAAAACAGACAGTACCTGCAAAAAAATGATTTGTTTTGGGGTTTTTTAATTTGACATTGTTGCAAACACCAAATCAAAGGCATAAAATAGTGGCAGACTGATAAAGTGGAAAGGGATCAAATATCACTTGCTAACATGAAAATCTTTCAAAGTTTGAAACCACAAAAATGATCCGAAAGGACACAATCATGACTATAATAATCAACAGAAAAGGGACTGGAATTTTGATAGAAATCCTCTTTAATATTTATTCTGTTTACCAGCCTTATTGGATCTGATTTGTGTTGAACTAATTCAAACTTTATTACCAGGTTTAAAAATTAGAAATAGGATATGTTTGAATGGAACTTATTATAATTAGGGTTATTTTCTAGTGGGTGTAAAACTATTAAAACAGTTTTGTAAACAATCACCAATTTTAAAACAAAAATCAATAATGGTCATTAGTCTTTTTCCTGTCTAAAAGGATAGGAAGGCACAGAGAGTTATGATGCTATTCTAAAACTATTAATTGTTTTTCCAGCGTTTAAAAAAATAATAATAAGTAAACATCTTTTATAAATGATTGGTAAATAACATTTTTCATGTAGATATATATGTTTTATAATAAATTTGTTCCAACTTTTATTGAATTCTTTCATTTTCAAATTGCATTCCTAAAAATGTTCAATGTAGCTCTAAATTAAGAAACACATTATAGTAAAATATGGATTTTATCAAACGGCCAGTTTTTACAATCTGCTGTCAGACATTGCAAAACTGTGAAGACTTTGATTTATTTTGTAAATAATTAACAGAAAAACAATTCAGTTGTGTGAGGAGACTTTATAATTAAACACTGTCATGACTGTAAGTGTTGAATACCATGTTTGTTACACCTTTTTTAGATGGTTAATGCGTTTATCATTTCAGCTCAAGGAGACTTGCTCAAGTATATGATTTATTGTGATACTTAACATACTTAAGTTAGATTCATATCTATTTCAGAAATGAGGAACTGCATTATCATGATTATAAAGGGCTTTGTGTAGTCTATAATAAATGAAAATGAATTTTACATCAAAATTCAAGATAGGCATGTCAAAATCTATTATTACATTGTATAAGGCATTAGAAAATTCAAAAAAATTAGAAAGACACTGCAGGATGTTTATAATGTGGATTTATTTGTTGAATATCAATTATTGTGGATTGCATGGGTTCAGGCCAGGGGCAGGGGGCATGAATTTAAAAGTTCAATGAATTATAAATCTGCTATATGAATATATGCAGACTTTGGCAAAACCATGAAATCAAATTTCCAGGAAAATGCAAGTATTTCACAATTCATAAAATTGAGAATGGAAATGGAGAATGTGTCAAAGAGACAACAACCCGACCAAAGAGCAGAAAACAGCCCAAGGCCACCAATGGGTCTTCAACACAGCATGCACAGCGAGAAAAATCCACAACCAGAGGCGGCTTAAGCTGGCCCCTAAAACAAAAACCAATTACCCCATTAATATAAAATTACTAGAGACTACAAGAAGCCTGTATTGCTTACTTGGCATTTTTGCATAAACTTAATACAATGCAATTAGAAGATTCCAAGTTTCTGGCAAAAATAGCAAAACATGGGTAAATACATGTACCATCATTCAACGGCTACAACTCCTGTAAGGAGCTGTAGTGATGATTTCTGTCATGTTAACTTATTTGTAGAACTTATTTTGCTGATTGTTTTGTTTTGTTGCAGTTTTTCTCTATCTTCTACAATTTCTGCAAAAAACCCACAAAAAATGTATATATTCACTGTCATTCAAGAGCAATAATTCCTACTTATAATCTTCTGACAATATTAATATTGGTTATGTTGACTTATTTGTTGAATTTGATTATGTCCTACTGGCTTGACTGGCAATTGTACATGCTGATTTTTCAGGACCTAGAAATAATATTTTTCTCAGAAGATTTTCTTTTGGTGATAATACATTTGTAGCTACAGTAATATTTATAACATGTATAAATGAAAGAACCTTAGTGAGCCCGCTCACATACCCCACGTCCCCACAGTCATTGGAGAAATAAAATAAGTGTAAGAAAAAGAAATTGTATCAGAAAAAAAAATTGAATCATTATTTCCTGTCAATATGCACATCTACAAAGTATGTCCTTATTATCTACACAGTTTCATGAAATTCTGTTGTGTGGTTTGAGAGGAGTTGCGATGACAAAAGGTTGCAGTAGTATATTGGGCAAATAAGTTCAAAGGGGCGTAACTCCTGGAAAAAAAATTGAATCGTAATTTCCTGTTGATATGCACATCTACGTAGTATGTCCATATTATCTGAAAAGGTTTCATGAAATTCTGTTGTGTGCTTTGAGAGGAGTTGCGATGACAAAAGGTTGCAGTAGTATATTGGGCAAATAAGTTCAAAGGGGCGTAACTCCTGGAAAAAAAATTGAATCGTAATTTCCTGTCGATATGCACATCTACGTAGTGTCCTTATTATCTGAAAAGGTTTCATGAAATTCTGTTGTGTGCTTTGAGAGGAGTTGCGATGACAAAAGGTTGCAGTAGTATATTGGGCAAATGAGTTCAAAGGGGCATAACTCCTGGAAAAAAAATTGAATCGTAATTTCCTGTTGATATGCACATCTATGTAGTATGTCCTTATTATCTGAAAAGGTTTCATGAAATTCTGTTGTGTGCTTTGAGAGGAGTTGCGATGACATAAGGTTGCAGTAGTATATTGGGCAAATAAGTTCAAAGGGGCGTAACTCCTGGAAAAAAAATTGAATCGTAATTTCCTGTCGATATGCACATCTACGTAGTATGTCCTTATTATCTGAAAAGGTTTCATGAAATTCTGTTGTGTGGTTTGAGAGGAGTTGCGATGACAAACTGTTGCAGTAGTACATTAAAGTAAATAAGTTCAAAGGGGCTTAATTCCTAGAAAACGAATTGAATCGTAATTTCCTGTCGATATGCACAACTACATAGTATGTCCTTATTATCTAAAAAGGTTTCATGAAATTCTGTTGTGTGGTTTGAGAGGAGTTGCGATGACAAGAAACAGAACTGACGGACTGACGGGTCAAACACATTATACCCTCCGCAACTCGTTGCATGGGGTATAAATATGATGATGGATAGCTGTTTAACCTCCAGTGGCAAATTAATTGCATATTCAGGACAAGAACATGTTAATGTCTTTTTGAAAATTTACCCTGCTTTGTACATTGTTGTACTAGACTGAAACACAGATCCAGGTTTTTAAAATGCTAGTTAACATTTAGGTCACAGTGTGTAGGAAGACTTGCCACCCTACCAAGACATACTATTCGGACTCAGAGGCGACCAGTCTTTACTCTTACTCCTTAATGCTGCCTGCTTCTAAAGCAAAGAAGCAGCAAATACCAGTTTTAAAGTCTTCTGTTTGATCTAGCTGGGCTTTGAACCCAGGACCTCCAGCACTACAGGCGAACATGCTACCATGAGACCACTGAGGTGGTGTATATAATATGCATGAAACAACTATATGTGTACAAAATGTACTTTATCCACACCATATGTTCATGCGTCTGTCAGAAATTGTTTAATGTGTGCAATAAATACTAGTTTCAATGCACCACAATGTGCCAGTCCCAAATCAGCTAGGAACTTTCTTTAAGCTAGGCCAAAAATAAATAATTGTTTGTTTCCCCAAACCCGACCCTATCAAGTCAGGTGTGGGTAGGTAGGTAGGTAAATTATTTTATTTTTTTGGTAAATTTGTTTTTTTTGGTACTTGTAAATAGGAAATTACAAACCATCATTATAGGGCAGTATTTTAAATTCTAGGGTGTATCAAGCTATCAGTTTCTTCATGTGAGATATATTAAATAAAACTCTATGTATAATTTGAAATAATTTATTTAATTGGGTTTCTCTTGGGTGGTAATTTTCCAATAATGACACAGTCTCTGCAAACTGGTAGAACAATACGATGTGTTTTAATGGCATCTTGGTCCTTTGTTGCCCCCACAGCTGCACAGATATCGGGCTGTGCCAGGGTAGAGGCATAATACATAAATTCCACATGTGTATTACAGTCTATCTGTAGGCACACATTCACCACGCCTTCAAGAGCATCACCTGAAATAAAAGAACAACAGGGATCTTTAATAAATAAAAAATAATATCCTAGAGTACTTTGTATATATATATTGGGAATTTTCAAAGAATAAAATGTCTAAAATACTGAGCCTTCTGTTTATTATCTTAAGCAGTATAATCTGTCAGAAATCTGTCCAAGTTCAATGTCAGAGAGTGTACTACTAGAATGAGGATTATACCGTTCATTGAAGTATGCAATTTTCCACTGAAAGAAGGATTTAAACATTGAAACCATATCAAACACTGAATAACTCAATGGAACATGCATATAAAATACAATCAACTGAGAGTGTATGAACATTTTATTGTATGTTAAATGTGGAACTTTCATTCAATGTTGGTTCACAAAATCATGCTATGCAAGACCATGTTATTATATATTAAAAGTGATAAGAAAATCTTTTGGGAATACTATAAAAGCAAACCTTCAGGTGTGATAACAGATCCCAACAGTAGTCGTACTTGGTTAGCAGTCTGTCGAATGCTCTGGATTCTCGAACAGTTAGAGACTTTTTTGCAGAAAAGCAGCAAATACCAATTTTAAAGCCTTTGGTTAAGTGACTCCGTAGGGAATCGAAGCCACCGTACTCGAGGCGAGCACGCTACCATTGTGGCAGCCTTCTTTTTAGAGAAGTATGGGCTGTCTGCTTTTACGAGACTAGTGTGGAGTGGTCTGCTTTTATTAGGGACCAAATGATTAATTTAAATCAATTGCTATCAGGCCTCGGGTCAAATTAGTAAGGGCATAAGGAAATCATTAGGGAATTTAGGTTAAGGGTTTGAAAATTTGCAAGAAAACAAGAAAAAGAATGCAAACAAAGGTGGGGAGACTCTCCTTATCTTAAAAAAGTCTACCTTTGCTTGCAAGAAATAGATGTTGGGACGGTCACTTATTATGCATACCTGTAAACTTGTTAATAGCTTCTTCTTTTCGCTTAGGAAGTTTGTTGACAGCTTGACTGGCTCCCATCATTTTGTCAAAGGTATTGACAATATTTGAGGAGGAGGCTTCTTTTTCTGTTGAGGTCCCATCAATGTCAATGCAAAATTTCAAAAACTTAAAGTCTTTATTAAAGTCTAGTGCCAGTTTCATGTCATCACCGTAGTGTGGACTAAATATTTCTGTAGAACCACTTTTTTCAGAAATGGATACACGGATGTGTTTTTGTCAAGAGCATCCTCCTCCTCTTCAGTCAATTCTAAATCGGCTATCACGTCCTCACATATGTCTTCAAATATTTCCTTCTTCGAAAATCTGCGCAACACATTTGTTACCAAGTCTTTCTTAAAGTTTCCAGCCGAATAAACGGCAACAGAAACCGACAGAACAGCGTCCATGTTCTGACATTTAAATGTATGAACAATCTAGAGAATATCGTAAAGACCCGAGACCACGTGGAAGAAGAAAGCCAAGTCGCGTCATCAAGGCGTTTTCAACTTTGCCGATTAGAAAGGCGCTTTGAAGAACAGCGTCTCCTTCTTATGTCTTATGTATTTGACTCCTCCATTTCATAGGAGCACCGCACCACCACATGAATTTCGATAAAAAAAATTTCTACACAAAATCGGCAATAAAATTATTCCGGTCGCGGCGATTTTTCCAGGTCGGTCGGGATTGGGGAAACAAACAATATTTTATTTTAGGCCCTATTTTTTTAAAAGTTTTCTCCCCTTTTGGTCATGTTAGTATTGGAGATAATGACAGATCATTTTGAGTCTTTGTCTTTTCACAACTTTTTTAGGCCTACAGATTAGGTTTAAGATAATTTGTAGCTTGACACAATTTAAAGACACTCTTCTTGAAGACCCTATATGAAGAGTCTTTTGAATTTTTATGTAAATGTAGTTTGGATTGATGCTCACTAACATATACCTTTATATGCCTAAAAGGAAAAATAATTGCAAATAAATAAAATATGACAGTCATGAATGAAACAGCAAACCAGTGACTAGTTTTGGGAACTTTCTATGCCTGTGGACTGCTGGATAAATTATACAGCATATAAAGGTAGTCATTTTCTACATAAATCCGGCGTGACTTGTTCTTGGTATTTTTGTTGGGTACAATGTAGCTGTGTAACAGACGTAACGTCACAGTACCCAAATTGCACCTATTTAGAAAAAATAGCAGTGAAAATCTTACAAGTTTTCTAAGGGACTAAACAATTTATGTTTTTTTATCATTTGACATTATGCATGACTTATAAATAGGTAAATATATTTAAATATTCACAGAACGTTAACAGTATATATTACTGGAATTTGGAAAAAGTAAAATCTATGAAAACCTCGCCATGCGACGTCCATAAAGAGTAATCTTTTAAAAATGAGCAAATACAATATGTTACAGGCATCCATTTCTTAAAAAATGAATAGAAAGCATGGACTATTGTCAAATTGTTCTAAATATTCAAAGAAATAGTACAAAACATCAGTTATTAGATTTTTACGGACGTGAATTTAAGCATGAATGCAATTTGGGTACTTCTCATTACAGAATCATGTGTCGTTTGGAGGTCAGTTCAAACCAATTTTTCTATGATTCAATATGGATTAAAAATTAAATTGGTGGGACTATATAGTAAATAAGGATACATCTACAAAATAAACATAAAATGGAAACTTTTGTCTGGATCATAAAAAATCGTAGATGAAAAAACTGTCAAAATAGGTGCAATTTGGGTACCCCCACGTTATACACATACATGTAGCTTTATAGCTTACTGTTCGGTGTGAGCCAAGGCTCCGTGTTGAAGACCGTACTGTGACCTATAATGGTTTACTTTAATAAATTTTGACTTGGATGGAGAGTTGTCTCATTGGCACTCATACCACATCTTCTTATATCTATCTATGCCATACAACTAATACGTTATCTATCCCAGCAAAGGTCATTTTCTAGGACAAACTATATTCACAATAATTTATAACTTGTATGTTTTGAGAAAATACTATAGTAAAGAAAGTAGTTTTGTGTGGATTTTTGTACAATTTGTACAGAATACAAGCCTTTCTTTTGATGTGACATTGCCTAAATTTGCAATAATTTAGATGTTTTTACATTTACAAAGTCACTGTTTTGCTCAGCCATGTGGACAAATAAAATCCTGAAAATGCTTTCCACTGCAAATAAAACTTCGGTCGTTAAAAGCGTTTTGCTGAACAAAAAAAAAGTTCTACATTGCGCAAGTGCTCAAAATCGACTTCCTTAGAAGCAGCTGGTACCCTGACGCAAAATAATTCTCTTCCAACTTCATTTTTAGAATCATATGGTAAGATATTTCGTTTATAAATGATTTTCGCATGTTAAAAAATACCCTTGAGATGTTTATTCCTGTTTAATGACAACATTATCGTTTTCCACTTGCTTCAAATAGCTTCTTGCGATATTTATTTCCGTGAGGCGGCAAATTCAAAACAGGAAAAAGAAGTGTCTCACTAATAAATAAAACAAAAAAAGCGTCAAGAAGCGACAAAAAGAAATAATTAAGCGACCAAAAGAATAATTTAGCGACAAGAAAACTTATTTAGCGACAAGAAATCTGATAATAAATTCTTTAAAATAAATATGTAGATACATAAATAAAATATAGAAACAGTAAACATGGTAAAGTGTTTTTTTTTAATATACATGTATTTTATTATACATAAATAGAAGAAAATAATCATTTGTTCAAGAAAAAGATTTTTTTTTATAAAGAATATGTTTACAGCATAGTGTATAAATGAATGAATCAATATTTATGTAGAGTGTTTTGTTTATGTTTGTGTGTATGTTTGGAGGGGGTCATTTTCATTCTTTAATTTTTAATGTCATTTTTTTCTCAGTTTTATGGACAATTAGTATAATCAGATGATTAAAGAATGAAACATACTTTGAAATAAAAAAAAAACACTAAAAATTAGAGACATATGTACTATACAATTTCTATGTCATTTGGTCTCTTGTGGAGAGTTGTCTCATTAGCAATCATACATGTACCACATCTTCTTATTTATATATATAAATTGTACCATGTATACATGTCTCTGCTAAAAATTATCTTAGCTACATTTGTACTTAGCTACAAAACTGTAATGTATGACTAAATAAATAAAATATAAAGTGCTACAAAATACAACAAAATTTCAAACTTTATGAAACAACACATAATCAATTGACTAATCCATTGACTTTTTCTATAAATTTATTGTTTTAATAGTATAATTTAATTTCTTGTCACCAAATTTGTCTTCTAGTCGCTCATTTTCTTTTTCTTGTCGCTAATTAGTGAGACTGGAAAAGAACATTCACACCAATAAAGTCTTTTGTTTTTCAAAATTAAGCATTTCAAACAGATTTCATGTCATTTTTATGTTTCAATGGATTTAAACTCTCTCACATAATGTAAATGAGTTCAGTCTGCATGAACAGGTCATGGAGGTTGTGAGCAGGAATCCATGTCAACAGATTATATTGGTGTCAAGGGTTGATATGAGTGTGATATCAAAAAGCCATATGATATTCTCAATGTATTGCATCTTCATTCACAGTACCATAACAAACAAAAAACATTAGTATCAACTATTCCAATAATACTTTCAATATCTTGATATCCATTTTTGATTTCTTCCTCCATAAAATCTTAATTATTAAAGATACATTTTCCAACCTTTTAAACATTGTTAAATCCTATTTGGAAAAATTCTGAAAAGTTTAAAAAATTTAAGCAAACGAGGTATAAATTATCATTTTGGGACACTGATTTATATGGGAAATTAAAGCCTTGGTCAATATTGCACAAACTCAATCAAACACTTGTATGAAACTACATTTTCACTGTTTAAAAATTTTTAAGGACAATTTGCAAGAAGTACAGGAGCCTGAATTTAAAGGCCTAAATGTGTTCATTCATTTTGGCCATTCTAAAAAGGATTTAGAGATTCCTGTGTCTTGTTCTAAAAAGCCACAACCACCAAATGTGTATATATATATATATATATATATATATAAGTATAATATAATTATTTCTGTTACTGCATCTTACATTAATTTGTAGGATCCTTTACAATAGATAATTCAGTTGATCTGTAACAATTCCATCTTCATGCCTTATATATCATGTACTGTGTTACGACCCTAGATAAAAACTGCAGAAGAAAGGTAACACCCGGCCACTGAAAGCTTTATAATTATAGAGCCTAGGTGGTCAAGTGGTCTAGCGCGTCGGGCATAGTGCAAGGTGATTTGGTGCCACGATATCTCAGTAGCATCAATTCGAATCCCGGCCAAGGAAGAACAAAAAATTTTCTCCCGCAAATTTACAGATCTAACATTGTTGGGCTGTTGTTTAGACGAATTATATATATATATATATACATGTATAAAACTGTACTATGAAGCACAGTGAGCACAAAAAGTAAACATGTTACCCAAGCAAGAAAAAAAAATAGAAGCAATAAAAGGACGAATTATCAGTAAATCACAAAGAAATAATCAAATATAAGATTGATCTATAGCTTACAAAACAGAAATAGAATGCATGTAATACATGTAAGTTAAATTAAATCAACATGATATGTTGAAAAAAAAAAGTGCTTTCTTCATTTATATACAGTAATTTTAAAACTCTTTCAAGACCTGGAATTGGTTACTTGTATGATCTCCTTGGAGAAAATGAGACACAACAGAACTCATATCCATGATATCAGTTATATTTTCTAAACCTTTTTTTTCTTATGAGGTAGAAAAATATAAATGAGAGTCTGAAAAAGGTTTACAGAGTAGAGGATAACGATCTGTTGAGCAAAACAAATTAAGAGAAAAATGGGTTTAAAAAAAAAGAATACAGAATTCAAATAATGGGGTAAAAAAATATAATTATGAGGACTAGAGGAAATGGTCTAAAAAAAAAACAGGAATGAAAACCCCTCCAGATCCTCTTAAATTCAATGTTATAGTGTTATTTTCATTAAGTGACAAAATATCATGCATGCTTAATGAATGTGTGAAACTGGCCACTGGAATAGACATTGAATGCTCTAAGAATTGAAATATACATGTATATATACATTGTAATGTACAGTTTGTTATTATCACAAAAGAAAGGTAAAAGGCAACATGACAAATGCATTTTTATATCAAATGTAAAATGTAAATGAACAACATATATATGTGCATGTTGTTCATTAACTATCCTATATTCAAACTCTATCATTCTAAATTCAAATTTTATGTGTATGTTTTTTTCTTGCCTTCGAAGAAAGTCACAATATGTGAGACAATATATCTGGGGGTGGCGGTGTGAGATATTTGTATAATGCTTTATATTCTAGAAGGTAGAGGTGGATGCTTCATACCTTGTTTGTGGATACCTTATGTTTCAAAGTTTCCGTCTGTCATATATTCATTTTCCTTGACCAAGCAACCACTTGAAAAAAAATAAAGTTTTGTGATGTGAATTTATCACTTATTATGAGAAATAGGATATAACTGTATTTGTTATATGGGTTCCTGTCAACGTCTTCATGTCTGTCAGACAGGGTTCAACTCACTTCCACCTCTTTTCATGGATGAGTGATCAAGGTTAAAGTTACGTGTTTAGGTCAGTTTCTCAGATACTATAAGTAGGTCAACTATATGTGGTGTATGGAATGGTTTGTAGGGTACATGTCAACCTGGCTGGTTTCATCTGACCTTGACCTCATTTTCATGGTTCATTGGTCAATCTATTTTTTGTCGAGCCTGCGACTTTTGTCGCAGAAAGCTTGACATAGGGAAAGTGATCCTACGGCGGCGGCGGCGTTATTAAAAGCTTTATATTTTAGAAGGTGGAAGGTCTGGATGCTTCATACTTTGTATATGGATGCCTCATGTTACGAAGTTTCCGTCAGTCACATGTCCAATGTCCTTGACCTCATTTTCATGGTTCAGTGACTACTTGAAAAAAAAGTTCAGATTTTTTGTAATGTTAAATTCTTTCTTATTATAAGTAATAGGATAACTATATTTGGTATGTGCGTACCTTGCAAGGTCCTCTTGCCCGTCAGACAGTTTTCACTTGACCTCAACCTCATTTCATGGATCAGTGAACAAGGTTAAGTTTTGGTGGTCAAGTCCATATCTCAGATACTATAAGCAATAGGTCTAGTATATTCGGTGTATGGAAGGACTGTAAGGTGTACATGTCCAACTGGCAGGTGTAATCTGACCTTGACCTCATTTTCATGGTTCAGTGGTTATAGTTAAGTTTTTGTGTTTTGGTCTGTTTTTCTTATACTGTATGCAATAGGTCTACTATATTTGGTGTATGGAATGATTGTAAGGTGTACATGTCTAGCGGGCAGGTGTCATCTGACCTTGACCTCATTTTCATGGTTCAGTGGTCAAAGTTAAGTTTTTGAGTTTTGGTCTTTTTTTCTAATACAATATGCAATAGTTCAACTATATTTGGTGTATGGAAATATTTTATGATCTATTTGTCAGTCACGCAGGTTTTATTTGACCTTGACCTCATTTTCAAGGTTCATTGCTCAGTGTTAAGTTTTTGTGTTTTGGTCTGTTTTTCTTAAACTATAAGCAATAGGTCAACTATATTTGCTGTATGGAAGAATTGTTAGCTGTACATGCCTGCCTAGCATGGTTCATCTGACCTTGACCTCATTTTCATGGTTCATTGGTCAATGTTTAGTTTACTTGGTTAATGTTAAGTTTATGTGACAGTTGTAATAAAGCTTTATATTTAGGACTATCAACATAATATCAATGATTAGTAAAGAAGGCGAGACATTTCAGCGTGTGCACTCTTGTTGTGTTTTGGTCTGTTTTTAATTACCATAATCAAAAGGTCAACTATATTTGGTGTATGGAATAATTGTAAGGTGTACATGTCTGTCTGACAGGATTGATCTGACCTTGACCTCATTATGGATCTTTAAATATGTTAAGTTTATGTGATGCTTGTAGTAAAACCTTTATCTTTAAAACTTTCTCAACACAAAATCAATAATCAGTAAAGCAGGTGAGACACAACTGTGCAGACTATGCACTCTTGTTAACAATAATTAGTAGTCTTTCTAATTACAAATATACATGTACATTGTATTTGACCTTGAAAGCTGGTCAGAAAGTGGATTTTTTTTAGCAAAAAACATTTTTTGTTATAGTCTTTATAAATTTATATGAAGTACTAGCCCCAAAAATATATATGTTAACATAATAAAAAGAGAAAGTCACTTAGAAGTTATATTGCTATTTTTAAACTATTTTTTTTTTATGTGTAACCAATATCATACATTGTAATACATGTACATGTACTAAATCTGGACACTGAATAATTGAAAATGGGTTTTGGGGTAGAATTTGAGCTTTAATGATCCTCTCTGCCTAATAAAGTTTTTCATTGCAATTAAACTATGCATAGTTAAAGAAAAAAAAATGAGTTTATACACAAAAAAGTACATATGTCTGCCAGAAAAAAAATATTTGTTTTTAATCAAATGTTACAATATCATTAAAACAACTTATTATACTATTAAAGTCATTATCTTTTACAATGTACCTGACCTGTTAAATTTGATATCATGTATGCTATTGTACCGTTTTAATTACAGTCCTGAAGAACCATTTTAACTACTTAGTTGTTAACAAAGTGTGTGTTTCTTTAAATTCTTAGTTCAAGAACAAATAAGGTCAATTAGTATATTTATGCCCAGAGATTGGGTGTACATGTAGTATATAAACAGGAGGATACCCAGTTGAAATTAAATTTTTTTATTTATTTTTATTTTATTTTATGTTTCATCATGTTCATATAAAAATTTCATTTTTATATTAGTTTATTCAAGGATTTGTATAGTGATACTATACAAATCCTTGGTTTATTTTATTTATTTTTATATTCTTTACTTTTTTTTATTTTTTTTATTAACTAATTCATCAATTTATTTATTCATTTAGTTATTTAAATTTTTACTCTATATTATTTTTTAATAATTTTTTTTTTTTGTCATTCTAAATTATATCAATTACCATATGGTAAAAATTAAATTATTTAATGCCCAAAAAGGCGCAAGCCAGGGCCGACCGTGCAAGGGCTGTATAGCCAGTCAAGGTCGTTAAAAACTTCCATTTGTTGTTGAAATTAAACCAAAAAAATGGAACTCTTTATTAGAGAAGGTCAAAAAGGCCAAGTTGGTATATTTGAATTGTTTACATCTGTTTCTATGGGCTTTAAAAGCTTAATAAAGGCGCAAAATTTAGGATTGTATGCATCTTATATACATGTTTTTACTAAAAATGGGCAATGATTTCATGGAAAAGAAAAAAGTTGAGTACACCTTTTTATGTTCAGGCATGTGTGAGTTGACTATTTTTTCTTGAAAACGTATAAAGCAAAAAAAAATGATACATTATCTCGCTTCAGATTCTATTATTTTTATGCATTTAGGCTACAGGTTAATATAATAAGATTAAAAATTCACTACTAAAAAAATGAAATATATGGGTCAAGTGAAATACTTTTCTAATTAGTCATTACAAAATAGTAGGAATGTTTACATTGTAAATAACAAATTTTCAATAAAAGCGCTTGACAACAGACTTTACAAGTGGATCTTGAAAATGCATAACTTCAAAAAAACTTCATTTTTTGTGTGTGTTTTCTAGGGTTGTTTGTCTTCGACCTCTGAAATTTTTTAGTCTGCTCTTCCACGAAACATTAAATTAGAATTTTTTTAAATGTTTTTGATCCTTTGAAAATTTCCCCTGACAACCGATCAGACAATAGTTTTAAGTTGACTAGCTAAAGGCATACAATTACATTTAATGATGCTCAATAGCTAGAAGATATATTTGTCTTTTAAAATACAACTGGCATATATATAAGGATCGTAATGATGCTATGTGGATAAATTTATTGGTTTTCAAGAGTTAAATTCACAGTGCGTCATCCTTACAATGGCTTCCATTTTTACAATTGTAAAATTTAGGCGGCGTAATGGGGAGATAATTTTGACGAAGTAGAATCCTGACTGTAAAGGGATTAGTACAGTCTTTTAAAATGTAGCAATTTCAGTCTAATTACCATTTTAATTTTAAAATCTTTGTTTTCATGTTTAACCCATAGACTGAACCCTGGAGATTGAATATATTGAAAAGATTTTTTTTTTTTTAGCATTTATTCTTGACCAAAATCATTGTAATTCCCTGTCTATTGTCATTTTATTCATAAAGCATACAGAGACTTGGGAAACATCATTCATGTCAATTATCACAGGTATTTTCTGGTGTATTACTGTCATCAAGGGGTCCATCTTTAAAAAGACTTCATATCCTAAACATAACTGCCTCAATTTTAGTCTTGAAAATTGCACATTCTACCATTGGATTATTTTTCTATAGTATTATCAGTTTAATTGTCACATTCAAACCTTCTTTATGATTGCAAAAGGGAAATGTATGGGTATTCAGTTCAAAACTTAAAATAAGATATTTTTATAATTATAATTTATATATATTTATAAACATGGAAAAATAACCGTATTATCAATTATTATGCAATTTTTTAAAATTTGTGAAAATAAGAAACACAAATGGTTAGGTATTTATTGGTTTTAAATGAGTAACCATTTGGTCATAATGTACAAATTGACTTGTATACCCAATAAAACCATTTAATTGGTTCCAGCCATGCATGTTTTGCTATAATTACTGTTACAAATTTGAACTTACATTGACTTAGGAAAAGGTAATTGTTATCCAACATAAAAGGATTACTAATGGTAATGTTTATCCCCCCTTGGTCTCAGATAAATACATGTATAAAACACAATGACCTGAGGTCATCCACCTTTGTATATTGATGTGGAACAATTTGACCAGAGCTCGATTTATCCCCTTTGTTTAGCATGTGCAGGACAACTTTTTACAAAATTACTTCTGGTCATTCCCTTTGTTGTTTAGGATGAGTATACATGTATAACAATAACCAAATGTCATCCTCCTTCCTATAGCATGTATAACAATATCCAAATGTCATCCTCCTTCCTATAGCATGTATAACAATAACCAAATGAAATGTCATCCTCCTTCCTATAGCATGTAAAACAATAGCCAAATGTCATCCTCCTTCCTATAGCATGTATATATAGGCATTCCTCAATGTTGTATAAGAAGAGAATAAACCAATGACCAGAGGTCATCTTGGCATGCCTAGAATAAGGACATGTATAAACCCCCTTTTTATATTAATATATAACACAATGACCTGAGGTCATCCCAATTGTATAGGAAAATAATAACCCAATGATCCTACATGAAGGTCCTTTTGTTTGGGATAATTTGTATAAACCCCCTCAAATATATAAGTAGAACACAATTTACCTCAGGTCATTGTAATCTACAATAATATGGGTTTTCTATACGGAATTATCAAACACAAAAGAGCATAACCTCAGGTCATAATGTAATCTACAATAATATGGATTTTCTATATGGAATTATCAAAGACAAAAGAGCATAACCTCAAGTCATAATGTAATCTACAATAATATGGGTTTTCTACATGGAATTATCAAAGACAAAAGAGCATAACCTCAGGTCATAATGTAATTTACAATAATATGGGTTTTCTACAGGGAATTATCAAAGACAAAAGAGCATAACCTCAGGTCATAATGTAATCTACAATGATATGGGTTTTCTACATGGAATTATCAAAGACAAAAGAGCATAACCTCAGTTCATAATGTAATCTACAATAATATGGGTTTTCTATATGGAATTATCAAAGACAAAAGAGCATAACCTCATGATCAGGTCATTATAATCTACAATACTTTTGGTTTTCTATATGGAATTATCAAAAACAAAAAAGCATAACCTCAAGTCATAATGCAATCAACAATAATATGGGTTTTCTATATGGAATTATCAAAGACAAAAGAGCATAACCTCAGGTCATTATAATCTACAATAATATGGGTTTTCTATATGGAATTATCAAAGACAAAAGAGCATAACCCCAGGTTGTTATAATCTATAAATAATATGGGTTTTCTACATGGAATTATCAAAGACAAAAGAGCATAACCTCAGGTCATTGTAATCTACAATAATATGGGTTTTCTACATGGAATTATCAAAGACAAAAGAGCATATTAACCTCAGGTCATTATAATCTATAATAATATGGGTTTTCTACATGGAATTAACAAAGACAAAAGAGCATATTAACCTCAGGTCATTATATTCTACAATAATATGGGTTTTCTACATGGAATAATCAAAGACAAAAGAGCATAACCTCAGGTCATTATAATCTACAATAATATGGGTTTTCTATATGGAATTATCAAAGACAAAAGAGCATAACCTCAGGTCATATTGTAATCTACAATAATATGGGTTTTCTACATGGAATTATCAAAGACAAAAGAGCATAACCTCAGGTCATTATGATCTACAATAATATGGATATTCTACATGGAATTATCAAAGACAAAAGAGAATATTGACCTCAAGTTCATTGTGTTTTACTTATCATATTATACAAATGGAAATAATATCAGGTCATTTTGTTAAACTCATACATGCTAAATAAAGGAGGTGACTAAGGGTCATTTGTGTTCTACTATACAAAGGGGATGACCTAGGTTCATTAGTGTTCTACTTTACAAAGGGGATGACCTAGGTTCATTTGTGTTCTACTATACAAAGGGGATGACCTAGGTTCATAGTGTTCTACTATACAAAGGGAATGACCTAGGTTCTTTAGTGTTCTTCTATACAAAGGGGATGACCTAGGTTCGTTAGTGTTCTACTATACAAAGGGGATGACCTAGGTTCATTAGTGTTCTACTATACAAAGGGGATGACCTATATAGCTAGGTTCATTAGTGTTCACTATACAAAGGGGATGACCTAGGTTCATTAGTGTTCTAATCTACAAAGGGGATGACCTAGGTTCATTAGTGTTCTACTATACAAAGGGGATGACCTAGGTTCGTTAGTGTTCTACTGTACAAAGGGGATGACCTAGGTTCATTTGTGTTCTACTGTACAAAGGGGACGACCTAAGTTCATTAGTGTTCTACTCTACAATGGGATGACCTAGGTTCATTAGTGTTCTACTATACAAAGGGGATGACCTAGGTTCGTTAGTGTTCTACTCTACAAAGGGGATGACCTAAGTTCATTAGTGTTCTACTATACAAAGGGGATGACCTAGGTTCATTAGTGTTCTACTATACAAAGGCAGTGTCATTAGTGTTCTACTTTAATATAAAAGGGGGTGAACACAGGTTATTGTGTCATACTCATTCTATACAACAAAAGGATATTACCTCTGGATATTTGGTAAAACTCATTATACATGTACATGCCAAACAAAAGGAGATGATCTCTGGATGATGTGTTGTACATTAATATACACAGGGGATGATCTCAGGTCAATCATTGTGTTTCATACATATACATATCCTAGGCAAGGTTAAACTAGTTGTTAACATGCTATACAAAGTGGATGACCTTAGGTCATAGTGTTCTACAATAATATACAAAGGGGATAATTTCAGGTCATCATGTTTTAGACATATACTTATTTGATACTTATCCCTTTTTCATATTTTTCGAAATTGTAATAGAAAGTAAAGCAATACTTGAAAGACTCACTTAATATGTTAATGGTGTAGATATAAAAAGTAGATGTGGTTATAATGATTGCCAATGAGACAACTCTCCACCAGAGACCAAATGACATAGAAGTTAACAGGTCAACATTTACCGTTACCATTTACCCATCCATTCAAAACAACCAAGTACCTTATCATTTTTCCCCGTTTAAAACAGCTTAGATACTGATATTGACAATAACATAGATAGATAAAATGAGGATGCCTGAATGGATAAAGAACGGGCTTGTATAGAAACTAGAATCAAGAAAATTAAACCATTGTGTAATAATATAAAGATTAAAGAACTCAATTTACGAAATGGAAGCTTAAGCACATCCTATGCTCTTGCAGTCATAGGTTTACACCTATCTCTTATTACAAATGTTTAATCTTCTTCTCAGACTGTTTGTTGTTTGCTTTTCCCCTCAACTTAAATGGATAACTCCGCCTATGTCAAAAGGTGACTCCTCTTTTCATATTACTTATTAAACAGAACTGAGCGAGTAGCAGTTTTCATAATCGTCGAACATTTAATTATTAAAAGCTGACTATCTCTTGAATATTTGACGGTAAAAACGAAAGTAGAATTACCAAACGTATTTGGGCTAAAGATCGTACTTGTAGACATATACTCTCCGACAATGCTTGTTGATGAATGACCTTACCCAGACGATGCACCAAATTTAAAATCTCCGGTAGTCAGACTATCATAGGTTTGATAGCTGTATCAAAATGCCTATGTGGCTCTAGTGGTAACCACTGATTAAGTGGATTAAGATGTCGTTAATGTGTGAGCGTTTTGTTTTTGTTCGTGATGGAAGATGGACAGGGCCAATTTCCCTGTATTTATTTCTCTAGCAGGGCCATTGCCAAACGGTTATCACTTCTTTACTCGAATTCACGTTCTTCCATCTTCATAGATGTACTTTATGGTTCTGACAACAATATATCATGTTGTCAAAATTAAAATTCCTTTAAGTGTAACTGTTAGGTTTCTGATTTATTTTGACAAATATTTGTCTCCTACAAATGTCCTACTATATATGAATGCTCAACAGGCGATGGCATCCAGCGTACCATTTTCATCGATCATCGAATGTAATAATTATGAGCAAAAGCCTATGTGTCAAATAGGAGTTCAGTATACATTACTTGTTATCTGATTTTAGATTAATTAACATTTGCTGTCTTTTGCATTGTATGTATATGTAACCTTGTCTAACAACATTGGCCTCATGTGACATCTGATATGTGTTTATGTACCATAGAATAAAACCGGTATCACCCCAAAGGTACCACGGATATAGAAATTGGGCCCATTTTCCTTTATCCGAGGAGCCACCTCAGTGGCATTTAGGATGAAAAATGTTGACCTGCATTTTTTTTTTAGTTGTAATCTCTGTCCTGCCTTTTTATTTTTCACTCTATTCGGTCCTTCCTTTTTTTTTTAGTTTATCCTGACTTTTTTTACATAAATTGTCATCCTGCCTTTTTTTTTACTCATAACTCCTGTCCTGCCTATTTTTTTCAAACCCCCCCATAAAAATCAAATGGTAGCTCCCTAAATAGAGATTAATACATGGCCTTTTCCATATCGGCCCGGGTATCATCCCGAGACCCCCATATCAGCCCGAGACGTAGTCGAGGTGCTGATATGGGTCGAGGGATGATACCCGGGCCGATATGGAAAAGGCCATGTATTAATCTCTTTATCATATACTTCCGACAATTGTTTTATGTAAGGCAAATAACAAATGAAATAACTGAAACAGTCAAAAACTTTTTAAAGAAGTTAAATCATGAATCCAACAAATACACTTTAATTGTCCAACAATAGCATCACTACCTCCATATATATTATGGTACCATTTCCTATAGAGGCATTTTGAGAAAAAAAAAACATTAAAAATTTGGAAGCTGGAAGTTTTGAGGAAGTATTTACAGTTTTATGATCATTAATTAATATATTATTACTACATGCTGTACTATATGAGATGATTCATAATTGTCAATGGCATTTATTAGCAAGTACTAATTGTAAACTAGCATCATTTTGAAAATCTATAATATCATCGGATTTAGCCATGTTAACATCTTTTTTTCAATAACAGCTGGTTCTGTACAAACAGATTTACCACTGGATCCAATAACCTTTATCGCTATTTGTCCGCCATTACTGGACATCCCAAAAGTTCCCGTAAAATTTTGACGTCATAATAAAAAATATCTGACGCCACAATGGAAAAGTAAACATACGATACCGGAAATACCGGAAGTAACTTGCACGAGAGGCACTGTTATGTGTTTTTTGCACGAGACGCCTCTGATATGGGTTATCAGCCCGGGTGGGAAATTATGGCTTGTGTACTTCCGTTCATTACACATATGCAAAAGCTATCATATTAATGCTAAGTATATGATAAATATGTATACAGTCGCAATTGAGACGTTGCATCGTGTAGGAAAAGTTTGCTCTCTGAACGTGAAAGAAACATGTAAAACAACTCGTATAGGCGTCCATATATAGGTTGGTAATTGAAAGGCAAACATTCTGTCCTGTGGCAGTCAAATTTTTTTCTTGTTGCTCCATGCCAATCCACTGCAGATCTTGCTGATAAGATTCATTGTTCAGAAGAAGGTTCCCCTGAATTTATGTCATACCAAGGCCATTTAAAAAAGTTTTAATATGATTTTTGCTTAAATTCATAGTATCTCAGCTCACCGTGTATTCTTCGATATTCTAACAATAATGTGGGTTATTTCTAAACCGATGCAGTAATTAAATAAAGAAAGCCCAAAACCGCATTTTGAAAGATTTTAGACCCAAAAAACATTTTTTGTACCAATTCTTTAAAATTAATTAATTTTATTCAATGTTCATGATTTTAGAACAAAATCGGCAATTTTTTTAATTCTTTTCATAACAAATTGGCACACATAATCTATATACGTAATCAAGATAAATGTCAATTTGAAAATAGGGGTCCATGTACTCGTTTTAAGCTAATGATTAAAATCAGTCGGAAAATGAACCTTTTCCCAATATTTCACAATTGGACATCGCGAAAAGTAACATTTTACTTTAGCGACATCGTTACCACCTCCCCCTGAGCACTGTTACTGTATCGTGTACCCTTAAACTCCCTTACTAAAAAAAACACCCAAAAATATAATTTTTACACAGAACCCTCTCTTTAAGTTGCTAACTCTAACCCTATGTGAATCCTATATAATTTGTGCAAGACGCTATATGCCACTGATTGTGTACTCTGAAATGTCTTGACAAGCAGTCAATATGTTACAATAATCTTTTTACACTTGCACCTCACAATAACTTTTCGTCACTTTTCTTTATTTCAAGTGACGTCTTGATTTAATATGTACCTTTGCTCGTTGATCTGAAAAGGTTCATTAACAAATAACACCTTAGCCGCATGGTTGCAATTGAATATAGTATTTAATATTCCTTTTGGAAGAGATTTAAAGATCTATGACACATGATTAAACCCAGCAGAAAAATATTTTGTCCCATTGCTTAACTTATTGTCGGAATAATTCAACAAGGTAAGGTTCTACCTTTTATCATCTTTTTTTTCCAACACCAAATTGCCCAATATTAAAGAGATCATATAATTATATTTGATTCTAGTACTCTTCCTTCTAATTTCGTAATCACTTACTTGGACGGTACATTTGGTTTATGAGTGGACATTTAATTATTCACCTTCACTGTGGTCACTATTTAGAACTACTTATCAGCAAGGCACAAGAAAGGAACTCTGGTACACTGTAAAATCACCATTTTTCTCAA
Organism: Mytilus californianus; assembly: GCF_021869535.1. NCBI lineage: Eukaryota > Metazoa > Mollusca > Bivalvia > Mytilida > Mytilidae > Mytilus > Mytilus californianus. The sequence goes on along the minus strand of NW_026262679.1, from coordinate 18,408,982 downwards.
TCATTTGCTATGAAATGTTTCGGTTAATATTAACTGTTTAAAAATTGTAAAGCGAACAGCTATACAAAACCATACATATTTGTGATAGCAAAAAAAAATGTGTAAGGTGTGTGAAAGGTATAGTTCACAAAAAAACGTTAAAAAACGAAAACTTGTGAAAAGACCCAAGTAAGAGCTATGTACAATTTTGTGTAAACAATATTTTATTGTGAAGATAATAACATAAACATTACAATATGACAGTTTTATTAGGATTGGTTGACAAGTTCATTTTCACTTTTACAAATAAAAAAAATATAAATATGTGGAATCGAACTCACTACAGACTATTAACTGTACTAACAGAATATTGGGGATAACATACACTGTATCCAATTTTATCTAGATTTTTTTTCTTGAAGTTAACATTACACTCAGCAATATCAGGCGAAACACAGGGTTCAGCAGAATCCTTTACGAAGTTTAATATGTTTTTGAAGGAGAGAAAAGACGATAGAGAGAAACTGTAAACTATAGAAGTTAACTTAGATTGCTTGTAGGAGTTAATGCTCTTTAATGTCGATGTTTCCCTTTTTTTTTTGGGTAGAAATATAGTTGATAAAGGAATTCTGTAAACAACTAAAAGGATTAACAAAAAGGATCAAGGTCAATATAATAGACCATTGTCCATCGACTCCTTGCAGGAGTTGTTGCACTTAAATTGCAGTTTTAATCTTTTTATATTTTCGTCTATTATCTTGCAATCTGATTAAAAACAGATCACGTGTTCACGTTTTCCTTACTAGTGATTCGTGTGAGCTAAGCGTGGACAAATGATTTGTATTTCAATCAGATTGATTATCTTGAAAACCGGCTATAATGGATAGACAAAAACTCTGTCCAGGTTTTGTCTGATATCGTGTATACATGGCACATGCATGCAGAGACGTTTAATATCATGTACATGTATGTGATTTTTTTCATTTTTTGGGGGTATTTTGAAAGTCAGTGGTAGGAGTATTTGTAAACACTTTTACAGTCTTAACAATATAGAATGAGATATAGCAAACTATTCAAATATAAATCAAAGTACTGAAGTACTGAACATCGGCTGACCGCAAGTTCTTGTGGATGGTCACAAGCACTTGTCTCAGAAAAAAAATATCACATCTCTATACCTGAAAGTGAGGTTAAGGTACATAGATATATTTTTTTCTGAGACTAGTTCGTGCGTGGATGATGGATAATGACAGGGAATTCAACCTCACCGTAGTAACTATTATATTGTAGTGATACAAATCAGTATACTCTGGTTTGTTGTTTTATATTATATTAATATTTGTATATAACAGTTACATGTATATATAATTTTCATCCATTTGTATATCATTCTATTTTACGTTTCTAATAATAGTGCAGTGCAAGTGCATGGTGGACACTCTTCTGTAATTATTCGGTTTTTCTAAAATATTGGATTTGAGTAGGCATTCATATTTTCCTGCAAAACGTTCTTGAGATATTCTTCCGCATGCGTTAACACAAATTTTCGGTATTCTTGATTTGTTATTGATATATATTTCTCACGACAAAACATTTTCATGAATATTTATTGATGAAATTGATATCTAACAAGCGATAAGGAATGTTATTTTGCGTTCGGTTATCAGTCAAAAACGAAAGTCACGTGGGTAGAAATGTCTGTGGCAACAGTATACCGGAATGCCCTCACGGGCATCTGATCACGGTAAAAAAAACCGTCATCTTCTTAAAATTGTTGGAAATTCTAAAAGGAATATTATACCATCTCTTCTGTAATAGAAATACGACCCAAACGTTACATTAACTTAGTTTTAACATCTGTTTGTTGACAGACATTAGAAATGAAACGGTTCTTTATATTTTGTCTTTCTTCCAGTGATATTTACAGAATGTTTAATGATCTTGTTTTTTCTTCTGTCCTGTCAAAAAGACCTTGGACATCTATATGAATAGCAATTATTGTCCTTTTCTTTTTCATACTTCTGTTCCACAAGGACAAATTAGGATTATTTCATTCCCTTTGTAATATTTTATTTTTAGAACGATGATGTTCCTTTCGAGTATATATTTCCCAACTCGTTCGATATCTCCATGTATGTCGGACGTCTTGGATTTCAATGAACGACGTTACGTAATGGATGTATAACCGAAAAATTAATAAGTCGGTCATAACGGTTACTCACTGAATGATAGTAGATTTTATTAGTTCGTTTGTTTTCTCTTGAATTATTTCACATTGTGTTATGGCGTTGTCTTTTATTTAGCAGACAATATATAGAAAGTATTATTTGCGTTTTGCTCAGTGTTCAAGACTTTTCGGTGACCTGTGTAGGTCTTTATACATCTTTGACCTTTGGTGGATAGTTGTCTCATTGGCAATCATTCCAAATATCCTTATTTTTATATTCAATTTGGTGTATTAATTATTTTTAAGACTGTCTTATTTGATTGGAAATATGTTTAAAATGAATGAAATATTAATTTTATTCTATTTTATTTCGACTTTTGGTGATCACGCATGATTAAAAGACAAATATATCCCCTAGGAATAAAATAGTTGATATCTATTGCCATTTTGGCGACAACATACAGAAACATCAAGATTATTTCACAATTTAAATAATTTCATGAGTACCTTTATTTTCCACTTGAAGGTTTTAAAATTTTTCTATCTTAAGTGATTGAATATAGCGAGGTGAATGTATACAATAATAAGTTGCCATTAATTTTACAAACATAATCTATTTGTAAACAAATATACATTGAAGGGTACTCGGTAGATCCAAACGTTTATCTGACACCGTCAAAAGCAGTTCGTGTAGACATGTCCATGTATGAATCAGCCCCCCCCCCCATTGTGGGAAAAATTTGGTTGATTATTTAGGGAATCACTGAAGCATGACTGAGCGGGCCCCCTCTTATGGCAGTCAGTGTGCCCCTTTATGAAAATTCTTGATCCGTCACTGTGAATATTTGGACCCATATGTGTTTTTTTATGTGAGTAAAAAGCTATTTCTGCAAACTATTTAGGTATACGAGTGTTCGTGTCATGTTAGACATTTGAGCGTTTTGTACGTAAAAAAATCCAAATCGGAAAACACCGTCATAACGATCTTACACAGACATGATTCTAGTATTATACATACTCGTATTCGCATGTCTCGTCAGAGAACAAAGATTAAATCAATCCTTTCTATTAATCAGATAATATTATCCTGTTTATGGGTGAACATCAGGAATCTGTAACAAATTGCAACTAAAAATACAAATAAAAATTGCGCCGAAAAACTTTGAAATATCTCGGGTTATCATGGTTATATACAGATTAATCACCTTTTCTCCAATGCCATAGAATCGAAAATTCATTCTATTTCTACATTTTCTTTCTTATGCTGCTTTTGTTTTTCGTTTTTCAAATATACATCTCTGTTACCAGAAATCAGTCAATGATAAAACTGTTGGTCAGTAATTTTCTGGTCAGTTATTTGCAGGTCTTCAAATGTTTTGTTAAGTATAGTTGCTATAATATTTTTTAAAAAAGAAAATCTCATTAACTATAAAAACCCGACATATATAAAGAAGAAAAAACCGCATTTCAAACATATACTGACAGAAAATGCCAAACCGAGAAAAAATCTATGACGAGTTTAACCATGTGTGCTTTGAAATTGGACGTTTTGTGCTTTTTAAACAAGTTAGTTTGAAGTTGACACTCGACAATCTATATTGAAACTGAAACAATACCTCATGATTGATCGGACAGGTATCGATTCCTGTAGGTATATACAAAAGAAAGTTCACCTGATAATATACCAATCGATTACAACTTATTTCTTTCTGGAGTGTATATATATATGCAATTAGAAAAATGCAGCTTATAATATTGCAGCTTTTGGATGTATTGGAATTTATCATGGCCAGGTAAGGTGACATCTTATCTTATTTCTCAGACATGTCTCTTGGTTTTATAATTTCTGTTGGTCCTGCTCCCCGGGCTAGTGCTGTTTCTGAAAAGTTTTTTTTTTTTTTTACTTCAGACACTGATTTTATGGTAAGAATCAACCTGTAATGTGTCATATTTAAAAAAAAAATTGGTCATTCTATAATTGACATTGATCGTTATCTTAAATTTCACTGAAACTAATAAAATATTCATATTTTGAAATTGATTTAATTGAAAAAAATTCTGAAGAAGTTGAAAAGCGTAATGTTTGAATTATAAAAGAAGGGACATGTGTGGGTGTACATTTAATAAGAATCTTTCTAGGTCTTATATTCAAATGTATTTGTGTTAAGATTACTAGATGTTGCAAGGCTATTTTCTTTTAATTGTATAAAGGTATTTTCAATCTCACCATTGTTATCCTTACAGTTTCTGTTTGATTCAAATTTTGCAATCGATTTCCTTTTTTACCACTTTGTAAACAATGAATCTAAGATTAAAATTTTAGTAAACTGGCATTAGCAGACATTTTATCAGCACAAACAGTATACCTGAAACCTTACTGATATATCATGTCTGTAATTGGCATAAATGCAACTGTAATGACAATTTCTTAAGAGATTCTCAATTTTCGGTTGGATTCGAAGTTTAGTTTGAAATCTGTTTTGATTGTTGAAGACCAATTGAATTTTTTATGGAAATGTCTTTTATTGTTGGGTTGCTGTTCCAATCCAGTTTTTTGCATATCTAAATAAAAAAAAAGAAATGTGGATAAGAGAACCGAATAACGTGGAAGTAAGCAACTACTTATTATAGGTCACAGTACGACCATCAACAATGAGCATATAGTATAGTCAGCTATATAAACCGCTCGACATAACAACATGTGAAACACTTCAAACAAGAAAACAAGGGCCTGATTTATGACAAAACAATAAATAAAATCAAACGTGTCGCACTGCAACCAACAACAACTGAATTATATAGGGTCCAGACTTTGGACAGGTACATAAAGAATATCTTTTTGAGTGCCCAACCCTCCCCCTAACCTTCGACAGGGGTGTTACAGCACAACATAAAGTGTAACTCAATTGGAAATGGTCTGATTTACCAGACACGCAAGAAGCACAAAAACTAACTAACACATAGACAAAAGAGACAAAGTACCGAACTGAGAGTACTCGCAGCCATTGGTTAAGCTAGTTCATAGCCAATAATAGCAAACAAATAATCCATTTTCTAACATACGAAAGTATGAATCAGTACACACCAGAAGGATTTAGTGTAAAGACGTCACAAGTAGTCCGAGAAAAGTATGACTGTGTGCAATTGCCAAAATATAAGTACATAGTATCGACAGGATGTAGGACCAAAAATGTCCATACTTGTATAGAAATACAAATGTTTATATTTACGTCATTTATTTTCTGGTGGAGAGTTGTCACACCGCATCTTCTTATTTTTATATTAGTTATATTTAAGTTTTCAAAAACTTAATCAATTTTAGTACCGTTAAAAACAAAATTCAAAGAACTTCTATACGATTTTAAATTGATAACCTTTAAGAATAAGTTTATCAAAATGTTTCATGAGTTAACATGGATTGTATCTAAATTTACAGGCCTTATATACAACTGTGCATCATCGTGGAAATTAAGATGTGATACCACGTTTGTTTATAAGAATTTAAAAACAAAATCTTTAGATCTATGAAAGAAATAAGTCAAAAAAAATAAACTATTTTGTGGTAATGAAATCCCTGACTTAATAATGTACCAGTTATATAAAAAATATAGCATTTTAAAATTTGTTCAGTCAATTGTATATTATAGCATTTTCAAATAAGATGAGTAATATAATACATATACTGAACAAATTTTCATATAAGTGCCTAGAAAATCAACAAAACAATGTTAGAGTCATCTTCGCTAGCCAAGAGTTACGATCCACTTCCCTCCTCTTCACTTCGCTAGCCAAGGGTTACGATCCACTTCCCTCCTCTTCACGTGAAGAGGAGGGAAGTGGATCGTAACCCTTGGCTAGCGAAGATGTGTTAGAGTAGATCTGATTCCTTACTTCCTCCCATAGCGGGGCTTGAACCTGTACTTTTCACTTATCACTTATACGACAACACCGCCTAGCATTGCGCAGACTCCTTATCCCCTCCTCTAACTATAGCTGATAAAAATCAGTTTTCGTTTCGGGAGGTGTTACCTTCTCGTATGCATTAAACAAGGACATCTTGTCACAATACACGAAGTATATATATATTTGTATATTGTGTTGTTAATCATAAATATGTATATAAAGCGACTGCGCTGACTGCGCAAGAAACGAGGAGACAACCAATAATATTAACGTCATCAGAAATGAAATATTTAGAGGTCACTATCAGGAAATCGGAGATGAGTAGACTCTTATCCAACCAGCTCTATATCCCCGAATTTGATCAATTGAACCTTTATTCATGTGATACTTAGGAAAGGGGAATTGACATTCCCTTTGTATTAGTTTCATTCAGAGGGTGGAAATTGGAAAGGTATTGCCTGATAAGGGTAATGCAAAGTTCTTTTGCTTGCGTTTCGTCACTAGGTCTAGATTCCAAATTTGATAAAACCTAGCGAAACACAAATGTCAAGGTGTTTTTAATTATATATATAATTAAAAAAAATCAAAAATTTTATACATATTAGTATAAATTAAAATGTTCTGCAGCATAAACATTGCTGTTGATGTCAATTATGATATACTGCTGCATATTTTACATGTTTTTGTAAAATTTTGCATCGAATGTAGTTTTTTTTTTACCAAAATGAAGAAATGTTTTTTTTTAATAAAGAAATTGTTTTTCAATGCCCAAATAAACTGAAATTTTTCAGTATACATTCATAAATAGTTTACTGCAGTTTGCTAGAAAATATACAAATATAGGTGCTTACGCTAATAATTTATTACAACTAAGACAGGAATTTGAAGGAAAAAAAACAAATTGAAATTACAACGATTGAAAAAAAAAAAACATTTCCGCTATCCGAGTCCCTATGATTTAACCTACATTTACATTTGAAAATTATTTAGATCGGAATTCGCGACAAGGCAAACAGTTATTTACATTTGGAGTTGTAAAATGTATTCCATAATCATTTGTAAAAATATTTGATTTTTTTTTATCTTAAGCGAAAGTATTTGGAAAGAAATATATAAATTTAGTCATAAAAAAATTGTTTGAGGGTTAGTACTTTTTCGTGTATGAGAAATCACAGGATCTCGCTTTGCTGGCATGACATGTTTTAAATCATTGTATTTTTTTACCTTGGCATCAAGATTTGTATGTTTACTAGCAATGTGCAGTTTACTATTCATATCCATAGCCTAGGAATTTGATAGAATGGTCGTTTTGATAGGAATGTTTTTTTGGACTTGAAGCAAAATTTTCAACTAATCTAATTCATTTTTTTGGATAAATACTCATTATTTGCGAAAATTTATCAAAACAGCAGTCCTTTTCCAACTTTAGAGATTTATTATATGGTCAAAAGTTCGATGATAATGGATAGCTGTTTAACGTCCAGTGGCAAATTGAATGCATATTCAGGACGAGAACAGGAGTATTAAACCCTGCTATATGTACTAGACCGTCACGTTGAGCCGAATTTTTATTTTTAACGTGATAGTTCACAAGGTAACAGTTTGCAAGAAGTCATGTCAGCCTACCCGGACACATTCTTCTGAGTATATTAATGCCGCTCTCTTATCGGAGAAGCAGCAAATACTTATTTTAAAGTAACAGAGACGGTTATTCTACGTGTTCGAAAAATACACCAATATATACCTTGCTAAATTCTAAAATTAAACAGACGAAGCATTGGTACTACAAAGCAATGTACTACTATGCATTTTAGTAAAGACGTACTTTTATGATCCTTTAGTTCAATAACCTACAGGGGAAATATGTCCTTCCTCTTTATGGTATAGCAACTCCGGTTCGTTCATGCGTTAATGTGTTCAGCACAGTTTTTACAAATTCAAATATGTTTCAGCTACGTGCAATTACTTTCAAAATTGAAATGATTCATAAATGACCTAGAGCACATACTTCATGAATGACTGCAAACATCTTGTTTTGAAAGATTTTAGTTGCTTTGTTAATTGGAGCACGTTAGTCTTCCATTTTTGTCGCCCCTGCGACGAAAATCGCTGTATGCGCGACATAGGGATTACTATCCGGCGGCGGCGGCAATGTAAACTATTTGAATAAAGCTTTATATTTCAGAAGGTAGCAGATCTGAATGCTTCATACCTTGTATGCAGATACCTTATGTTCCGAAGTTTCCGTCTGTCATATGTGCATTATCTTTGGCCTCGTTTTCATTGTTCAGTGACTGCTTGAAATTTTTTTTTTGTCGTGTGAATTTCTCACTTATAGGATTATAATATTTGGTGTATGGGTTCCTTGCAACGAGTGCATGTCCGTCAGACAGGGTTCTTCTGACCTCGACGTCATTTCATGGATCAGTGATCATCATCAAAGTTAAAGTCACGTGATTAGGTCCGAACCTGAGATACAAAATGTACTATAAACAGTAGGTCAACTATAAGTGGTATATGGAATGATTGTAAAGGGTACATGTCAGTCTGGCAGGTTTCATCTGACCTTGACCTCATTATTAAAGGCGTATTGGTCAGTTTCAGGTTTTTGTGCTTTGGTCTGTTTTTCAAGTATTATAAGCAATAGGTCAACTATATTTTTTATGGAATGATTGTAAGGTTTACATGTCCGTCAGTAAAGCTGGGGAGACATTTCAGCGTGTTCACTCTTGTTCATAAAAAGACTACAATACCAAAATTTAATGTATTTATATTTTGACGAACTGTACTCATTTGCGAGAGTCTGGGTGTGGTCTACAGAATAGAGAATGATGGGGCCCCAAAACAGTACAGGATAGAAAATGAATGGGATGCTACAATATACCTATAGCATAGAAATTAATGGGGCAAGACAAATATAGAATAGAAAAATGAAGACCCCACCAATCCAAGCAGCATGATCAGAATTGATCAGAATCAGAATATGATTGACAACATTGCCAGCTTTCACTTGATGCTTCATTTTTTTTCTTTTCGGGGAAGTAAAAAGGGAAACCTTAAGAAAAAATACAATATTTATTCCAATTTTTAATAAATCAATTTCATTAACAGGTGATTATTCCTCTGCATTGTTTGTATATTTTGAATATGCACCGACATCTAATTGCTTATGTATGTTTATGCTGCATAGAGATCTTTCTCGATGGCGACTTTAGAACGTCGTCAAAATAAAATTGCGTCGATAAGAGTTATGGAATTCGAGGGCCTTCATATGTTTAAATAGGACAGTTTTAACTTCAATAACGATTTAATTAGTTCTGCTTTTTCAAATTAAATAGTAGCTTAACGATTTTTGTTTGTGACTGTTTAGTTATACTTCCAATGTAGGTATTTGTACAAGTTGTGATCAATTTTAAATGGCGTGTCCAAAACATTGGGTAAATACTCTCAATTCCATATAAATCCTACAGAACAAAACTATTCGACCGTATACTATTGTGGGACTACTTTTATATACTATAATATATCTTTTCAGATTTAAAATACTTAAGCTTCATTTATTTGTCGAGTTTAATTTTCTCAACAACAAACGTTCCATTATTAAAGTCGGATTAAAAGGAGTGAAACGGGAGACAGTCGCGGTGGAATATATATGTAATTTTCGCAGAAGTCCATGTCTTCTTTTACACAATCTTACTAGTTTATCTATTAATTGTCTTTAATCATCAGTCACCCGTGAAATCAATTTATAACGGATGGTATTATTCTTACACAATGGAATACATATATTGAACTGACGTCATCATTTGGCAAAGTTAAAAAGTTTCTATAGCCTGGATATCCAGGGATAAGAATTGAGTGCTGGAATCCATTAAAAATCATTATTTTTTTAAGCAGTGACATTCCTAACAAAAGAGATATTAAAGGATATTACAACATATTTACCAGAAATATATATTTTTTTCCATAATTTACGTAATTCGGATTTGGATAATAAATTAAAGAAACGTCGAGATAACTGCCAATTCATATATGTTAAATGAACTTGGAATTACTTTTATAGTAAACTAAATACTCTTTACAAATAACTAAGGTAAGACAAAGTGTAAACTTATATTTATATTCATTTATAAAAGAATAATTGTATAATGTGTAGTCGGAATCGAATTTTAGTATTTCAAAAGTATTCATATTGCCTGATAGTACAGTAACGGCGGAGTGTATAAACTTTTGAGTGAGTGTGAATGTTTGTTTGTGTGTTAAGAGGCAAACATATAGAACCATAAAACAACAAAACAACATGGCAGTGCAAGTAAATAAACATAAAATAACTATAAAATGATGAAATTAGTTATTTTTAGAATATTTAATGATTACAATTACTTAATGTATTTATTTACTGACAATTTGACGGGTGTCCAAGCCATTTAGGGTGAGCAAGTTATCCCCTTGTCCCCTCCGTGTTTTGCCGTATGCAATACTGTCATAAAATTATTGAAATGCTTACCACATAGTTACCATTAAATACAAAATGTACTTAAGTCTTGTCTATTTGAATTAGGTAAAATGGTTTGTATGAAAGGCAATAGATTTTGGTTGTTGGGTATACAAATTATAGACTAACCATCTGTTTCAACAAAGGGGATAGGGTTGAGTATTTACAAACCTAGTTAAACGCCGCCACGTTTTATTAATGTCCAAAGTCAGGGTCTCTGATGCATCTCAAAACGCGTCGTACGATTCCGATGCCTAAAGCACAGACACAAGTCCAACGCAACTTCTCTAGACAAGAAATGATTTATAAAACGGTGTTCGGTGCTCGTCCATTTGAGGACTGTTTAGGGTGAACATGTGGTGGTAGGTTGTTGAGTAATGAAAATGTACAAATTTATTTCGAATCGCTATTTATATAAAGATACATTTTACAGAGTTTTTTTTATTGTAATTCTTCATCGTGAACATCTTCAAGATTTCGGACAAACAACGTGACCTAGCCTTGGCAGTGTCGTCGACATGTCGGAATCTAAAAGCTGTTAACATTATGACAACACTGAAACCGTTCACAGATTACTTTCGATATTATTTTCTTATTTGTTTTTTTCTTCAGGCTCCAGTAAATACGAAATGCAGCAATGCAGCCTTATAAGTTTCCATCTAAAATAAAATGTTTGGGATTTTAACAACGTAAAATCGTGAAGTGAAGTCAATAATACTGTGGATTTCTTGATATGGCTGCCAGTGGAAATGATGGAGTCAAGAAAAAAGACCCTTTTGGTGCTAATCTTGCAACTGCAGCTTTTGCTTTAGCTGGTAAGCCTGAGCCCCCTAAAGAACCAGATGAACGCCCTGAATCGCGAATTAAATTGTATACAGAAGAATCATGGAAAAACCAAGTGGAACAGGCGGCAGCAGCTCAGAAAAAGTTCGAGAAAACAGGAGGTGTTGCTGAAGCTCATCTCGTAGACGGGGAATTAAAATTTGACGATGACGAAGAGGAAGCTAAAAAGGACCGAGATCCGAATTTGGTGGAAGGAAATCTGCTCCCCGTGGAATATTCAGATGTTTTCGATGATAAATTACTAGGAAAACCTATAGAAGAAATAGACAAATATATGAAAGACAAGGTATGAATAAAGTAAAGAAATTATTTTATGGATTATATAAAAGTGTAGATTATCGTGACAAAGATCTTTAATCAAGGTTTAATTATAAACAGGTAAGTAGATTGAGATTGCTCGGAATTAAACATAAATTAAATCTTTTCAGGATTATTAGTACGTATGATATGATTAAAATAATCCTCAGAAAACACACACATAGCAACTTTACACAAACAGTTTATTTTAAGACCAAACCACTTTTTGCTTATGTTTATTTTTTAAAACTAAGTCACTTTTTGCATATATGTTTATATTTTAAGACCAAGTCACATTTTGCTTATGTTTATTTTAATGTGATCTGATGTATAAATTTTAAGTATATCTATTTGCCATGTGCATGTATGCAGAGTTAATGTACTGAACACGCTGACATAATTTCATCTTTATTCATCAATTTTTCAAGTTCTTTTGAAAGTGTCCACTATTTACAGGTTTTCGATTGGGATAGATACATAATTCATATTGTCACATTTTGGTGTGTACTGTTCAGTTATCTGTAGATTTTATCACAGTTCTGACCATTTATCCAGAGATTAAATAGGAAAAAGTAAAGAGATCTAAAGAGATGGACAAATACAACAACAAAAAACAGCCCAAAAAATCCAATCATTGTTAATGCCAACATCACTGTGAGCACTGCTTTTTGCTTTATGAAAAAAGATGAAAATCAAAAGGAAATATCATTACAGTTAATTTTGATTAAAAAAGTAATAAAGTGCAGTATTAATAAAATTGAAAAATATGTCCTACTACCCTTCTCCTTACAATAAAATCAAGATGCAGTTATTAAAAAAGTATAACTAAATAAAAAATATGATAAAAGTAAATGAAAAGAAAACTAAAAAATTATAAAAGTATGTCAACATATAAATATACATTTTGTAGATATATTTTTCATTGTCTGTTAAATTAAAGCCCTTGCTATACTGAAGATTCATTTATTTTTGTGGGTACCAATTTTAGTGGGTTGTGGAAAAATTGTGTTTTCTTTGATATTTCATTTCATAGTTTTACCAAAGTCGCCTTACAATGTGTACTTCGTTGATCATTTAAATTCTGGGTTCTGCTTTACTCACAAAATCTATGACGTTGGCATCGAATCCACAGTATTATAACTCTTATTCTCAAAGTGGGAATCATCTTAGATGCTGGCACTGGAGAAAGCTCTACCAATGACAGAAATTGTCATATATAAGTTGAATTAAAATAAAACCACTGCATGTTTTGATATCTATAGGCATTCATGCATTTTAACATCACGGTATGTTTGCAAAACTATTGTAAAAACTGTATCACTAATTGCCACCCTATTACATGTTATATAATCATAGTTTGTTTTGTTATACAGAGTTTAGTTTCTCCATATAGTATGGTATGATATAATATATATATATATATACATGTTAGTAGTGAATAGTCCTGCTTCTGGGAGCCAAGGCAGTACTGCATGCTTAGTAGATATAACCAAGATATCCATTGTTCTGAAATATCATTTAATGTAAAACTAATGCTTGTGGCATTATATATACCAATATTTGGAGTTTTAAGATTTTCAAGTTAGTTGAAAAATATGTTAATAATTAAAAAAAATTTGTAATCACGTCCTTATATATTAGTCCATAAACTTATAGTTATGCCACAAGTAAGCAGTTTTACAGAATTTCAATATAATTTAAATTTGTATATAAAATTTTGCATTTTGAGAGGTGAACTTCTTTTTTCAAATATAAAATGATGAGGATTTTATGAATTATGCATGTGATTTCTCCTTCAATTCCTTTCTCCCTTCAATTTGTTAGATGTTGAAAAATTCTTTTTAGATAAGATATAATTTATCTTTATCTCAAATCTTTTCTGCAAATTCTATAATGCTTGTTTTTAATCCTGAAGTACATTTACCTATGTAGATGCAACCCATGGCTAATGCTTTTTATGAAAGTAATCAGGATAAGCTAGATTTTATTTTCCAACCTTGAACCTTTGCTTATGAAAGGACATTTGTCCCATGGGATGTTATGTTTAATATTTCCATTTTTATGTAGAGTACTAAATTCTAAATGAAACGTACTGTCAACTGTACAGTGAGCCAGGATCCCAGGCTAAAGGATATTTTCTGTCTGTGAATATTCCTCTCAGTTGTTAAGGTAACCAACATCTATTGGCAATCCCAGACATTTTGAAATTCCCAGATAATCTGACAGGCATTGGTTCAGACTGCCTTTAAGAATAACTGCAGGTCTAATAGACAATCTGCCCAAATACCTGACTAAATAATATTGGCAGTTTTAGGAATTATTTCTGCCGGTCTTTTATCTTGTTTTGATAAAACACCTTGAAAAAAAAAGCCTGTATGACAAAACCAAAATTTTCTGTAAGACGCGTTCAGTCAACAGAAATTTTGCAACCTTTAAAATCCTATATCTGGGGAACTCATCATTTCTCTATTAAACAAATGTTCAATTTTTAAGTAGTTGGTTGCGAAAGTATTGCTCTGTGTTGAAGGCCGTACCTTGACCTATAATGGTTTACTTTTATAAATTGCTACTTGGATGGAGAGTTGTCTCATTGGCACTCATACCACATCTTCCTATATCTAGTTATAGATAGGCAATTGTTTTGAGTATTGGGGGCCAGCTAAACCCAGTTCAAAATATGTTTTTGTGACCATACATGTACATTAATGAAGAGATCTGTGACATGACAAAACAAAGGACATATTCTAGAGGATACTAAGGGACCATTGTATCATCCATAATTCTTTATACTAGGTACAATTTTAATTGACCCATGCATGAAACCAATCAGAAGATTTTACTGATTGCTGTGTTGTATAGACTGTATATATACATATGTGAAGGTTACAAAAGCTATAACTCATCTTATTTCAAGGGAAAAATTTACATTTACCTTTTTTATTCTTCATGAGTATGAACTGATTGGAGTATGATTGAGATATAGTATAGATTATTCCATCAGTACCTTAGACTAGAAGCAGATCTATAACAATTTAATGTTTTGTCTAATGATTTTTTCCATGGGCTTTTTTAATAATTTATAATCCATTAAATTTATGCATACATTTGCTCCACACAACAGTGTCAATGTTCTGGAACTTTGCCATTTGATTAATAAAAGAGTAAAATGATTTAGAGTCAAGTTTCTAGTCAAGTTTCTGTAGAAACTTATTAACTATTAATGCTTCTATGAAATATACATATTTAGACATTTCAGACCATAGAATAAAAGTGCAGTGTTTTTTTTTTTTACATTTGTTTGAGAACAAGTTGATTAAATGACTTTCTAAAGTAAAATTTATTTATTATAGCTGATTTGTTTTTAAAATTATTAAGTCATATTAATTAGTTTTACACTCAGCATTATTGTAAATCTAGCTGTGATGAATTTATCATTCTGTAAATAAATAAACAAATCTTCTAAACACATTTGTGGTAGAAATAAGATGTTTAAAAATGACCAATTTAAGGCAGCAATTGCAAGTTTTCTTTAAATTGAATTGCTGTTAATACAATCAAACGGTCAAGAGCATGCATCAATAGGTAATATTTACTGCCCAAATGACCTTTTTTTTCTCCTCATTGGTGGTATGGAATTCTGAGGGAGGGGGGGATCTTGCTGCACAAAATATGTGTGCAATAAAAAACAAGAGAGCTTCAACTTCTGTTTTGATTTTTCTTGGAGATAGTAATTGGATTAACCCTGTAACACACGACCATTTAAGGACATTATAACAATAATTAGTCATATTCAAAAACTTTTATGTAATTTCTTTTACCATGCAATATTATGAAGTTTGAAGTTTCAGTAGCTTTTGAAAAGTCATTTTTCATATTCTTTGTTAATGTTTTACACATAAATACATTTAAATATTCAAAAAAATTATTTTATAATGGTGAGGCACAATGGTCCTTGACAATTTGAAAATATCTAATGATCGAGTTACACATTAAATAGATAAAAATAAGACATTTCTGCATTTAAATTCAACTTTCATTTAAATTAGAATAAACATAATTTAATAAAAAAAAAATTTCAATTAGTTTAATGTACTTGAAATTTTAAAGTATAAAATTTGTTTTGAGTTAAGGCATTGCGTGACTGATCACATGTGTACAAAAACCTTGGTTCAGGTTTTTTTTTTTACATCATTCAGTAGATTTTTAATCAAAGTTGCCAGGCATTTTTTAATACCAAATCAAAATTTGATTGCAAAGTTATTAGCCAATACAGTATTGTACTTCATTGAATGCTAACCTTCCAAAACTGTCAATGGAACCACAATCCCACACTATTGTTCATTCAAGGCTTCGGTTCTTCATTGTATCCTTTAAAGAATTTGACAACAGAGAACACATCTGTAATTGTGTTTTGTTCTATACCATGTATACTTTCCTGTGTAAGTTGCATCGGTTTGGCCAATTTTCGTACCACAGACAATTCAGGGACTCTCACAAAACAAATCGTAATGGAAGTTAATTTGCTTATTAAATGCAAAAAGATTTCTGTAAATCTTTCCATTATAATATACAAAAATAAATTTACTGATTTACAATTTTGGAATGGTGTCGGGTTATATATGAATATCATGGGTTTGGAGTTTGGACATTTCTGATTTGTCATGGTATCACCAGCAACATATGGGAAAAGTGGAATTTGTGAAATGTAGACATCTCCTTATTTTATATTGCTTTCAAAATATGCACAAGGTGGTACATGACATTTTTCAGGGCTTTAATATTTCTTGGCTTAAAAATTAAACAATAGATATTGAATATAAAACTGGATTAATAGTAATTATCCAATAGCTTTTAGTTTAATCATAGCAGTTAAAGAATTTAATAGGTAAAGTTTAAACCAATCTATTTATCACAATGACATTTTAGGGAAATTTTCCCCTAAAGCAAGCCATTTTCTCAACTCTTATTGCTTTTTTAGCACACCTGACCTGAAAGGTCAAGTGAGCTTTTCTCATCACTTTGCGTCCGTCGTCCGTCGTCCGTAAACTTTTACAAAAATCTTCTCCTCTGAAACTACTGGGCCAAATTTGACCAAACTTGGCCACAATCATCATTGGGGTATCTAGTTTAAAAAATGTGTCCGGTGACCCGGCCAACCAACCAAGATGGCCGCCATGGCTAAAAATAGAACATAGGGGTCAAATGTAGATTTTGGCATATATCTCTGAAACCAAAGCATTTAGAGCAAATCTGACATGGGGTAAAATTGTTTATCAGGTCAAGATCTATCTGCCCTGAAATTTTCAGATGAATCGGACAACCCGTTGTTGGGTTGCTGCCCCTGAATTGGTAATTTTAAGGAAATTTTGCCTTTTTGGTTATTATCTTGAATATTATTATAGATAGAGATAAACTGTAAACAGCAATAATGTTCAGCAAAGTAAGATCTACAAATAAGTCAACATGACCAAAATGGTCAGTTGACCCCTTAAGGAGTTATTGCCCTTTATAGTCAATTTTTAACCATTTTTCGTAAATTTTTGTAATCTTTTACAAAAATCTTCTCCTCTGAAACTACTAAGACAAATTTAACCAAACTTGTCCACAATCATCATTAGAGTATCTAGTTTAAAAAATGTGTCCGATGACCCTGCCCGCAAACCAAGATGGCCGACATGGCTAAAAAATAGTACATAGGGTAAAATGCAGTTTTTGGCTCATATCTCTGAAACCAAAGCATTTAGAGCAAATCTGATGAGGATTAAATTGATCATTAGGTCAAGATCTATCTGCCCTGAAATTTTCAGACCAATCAGGCAACCTGTTGTTGGGTTGCTGCCCCTGAATTGGTAATTTTAAGGAAATTTTGCCGTTTTTGGTTATTATCTTGAATATTATTATAGATAGAGATAAACTGTAAACAGCAATAATGTTCAGCAAAGTAAGATCTACAAATAAGTCAACATGACCAAAATGGTCAGTTGACCCCTTAAGGAGTTATTGCCCTTTATAGTCAATTTTTAACCATTTTTCGTAAATTTTTGTAATTTTTTACAAAAATCTTCTCCTCTGAAACTACTAAGACAAATTTAACCAAACTTGTCCACAATCATCATTAGGGTATCTAGTTTAAAAAATGTGTCCGATGACCCTGCTCGCGAACCAAGATGGCTGACATGGCTAAAAAATAGTACATAGGGTAAAATGCATTTTTTGGCTCATATCTCTGAAACCAAAGCATTAAGGGCAAATCTGATAAGAATAAAATTGTTCATTAGGTCAAGATCTATCTGCCCTGAAATTTTCAGACCAATCAGGCAACACGTTGTTGGGTTGCTGCCCCTGAATTGGTAATTTTAAGAAAATTTTGCAGCTTTTGGTTATTATCTTGAATATTATTATAGATAGAGATAAACTGTAAACAGCAATAATGTACAGCAAAGTTAGATCTACAAATAAGGCAAAATGACCAAAATTGTCAATTGACCCCTTAAGGAGTTATTGCCCTTTATAGTCAATTTTTTACAATTTTCATAAATTTTGTAATTTTTTGTAAATTTTTACAAAGTATTTTCCACTGTAATTACTGGGCCAAGTTCATTATAGATAGAGATAGTAGTAAGGAGCAAGAATGTTCAGTAAAGTAAGATCTACAAACACATCACCATCACCAAAACACAATTTTGTCATGAATCCATCTGTGTCCTTTGTTTAATATGCACATAGACCAAGGTGAGCGACACAGGCTCTTTAGAGCCTCTAGTTTTGTTTACTTTTGATCAAAATGTGATAAAAACAATGTCTTAATAAAAAAATCAATATTACTTTCTTCTTATAGGAAGCAGTTTATTTTTTTATATATATAATTTCTACCTAGAAATTTGTGTACGTTTTTAGAAACCTCATAAAATTAAGTCGACTGTCTTACTGAGTAATATTTTTTTATGTATAAATCAATAAACTTTTCCAACTACTGTTAAATTGAATAGACACAACAACAGCTTAACATTTTTGTGTCCATCCCCTCATCTAAGTCAACCCTGCAGCTAGGACTTATACTACCACAACATACACTTAATGGGGTTTGAGTCCTGTGACAACATTTCACAAAAAATCTATGAGAAAAAATACTTGTAAGTCATGAACATTTCAGTATAGCTTACAATCAATTTTAGTCTAAGATTATTTGTGAAAAGAGCCCCAATTTTCTGAACTCACCAAATCAAATATCAAGAAGTAATTGTCTGTACCAAAAAAGAGGTGTATGAAGTTTTTTGTACACAAATTGGCATTAAGTGACAGTTCTGACATTGACACGATTAGAACCTTTATGCCATATATCTCTCTAAACATAGACCTATAAGAAGTAAGTTTGACAATGTATTACTTATATGTATCCTTTGTAAATGATAATAAAATGTTGAATGATGATACATAGCATTCTTTGTGGTGAACAGATTACACCCTGCACAACTACAACTCATAATAAAATATTTACTTCTAGTTAGGTGATAGGTTTTGTGTGCAGATCAAATATCTTCACTGGTTCTTTGACTTTTATTTTTGTTCACTTTAATAATCAAACATAAAATGTGGGGAAAAAGTAAGACATCATGCACAAAGGGGACTGTCAAAAACCAATACTTAGGTGAAAGAAATACAGATATCACCATGGCCAAATAAATACAGATATCACCATGGCCAAAGAAATACAGATATCACCATGGCCAAAGAAATACAGATATCACCATGGCCAAATAAATACAGATATCACCATGGCCAAATAAATACAGATATCACCTGATGGCCAAATAAATACAGATATCACCTGATGGCCAAATAAATACAGATATCACCATGGCCAAATAAATACAGATATCACCTGATGGCCAAATAAATACAGATATCACCATGGCCAAATAAATACAGATATCACCTGATGGCCAAATAAATACAAACATACAGACCGCAAAACACTACAAAAATTGATTAATATGAACTTTTTGAAAGTTTTGTTCAGTTGGATGAAGATTAAGTCTAACTTTAACAAGATAAAATCAAATGTGTACAGATGAAACACCCTAATCAAGTTTTTACAATTGAAGCGCACTAGGTCTGTACTGTATTATATCCTATATTGAAAGTTTTCATATATAAATATAGTGGTTTTCATTGACGTATTTTTTCATTTCACATAATTTTCTTAAAATGATTTTTAAGAAGTTATTTATATTTCCAGTTGTTTCTGTTTCAATGTTTGGAATATTTACAAAGCTAGAATAAATCTCAATTATCAATGTTTAATTTAATATTAAAGATGAAAATCAAATAAATCCATTTAAAGTTCAAACTTTATAAACCCCCTCAAATTTAAACCAAGGTCTTTTTGTAGATCTTCATAATGATCAGAGTTGAAAGCAAATAATTTTTGTCCTGTTGGATAAAAGAACTTTAATAATTTCTTATCACCACAACAGTTAACATAAATATTGTAATTTTAAAAGCTTTTTTTCAGCAATGTTTGACAGGGTTTGCACAGTGACCTATTAGTGTAATAAGTGTATAATATGTCTTATTGATGTGTGATCTGATACCCGATTAACACTGACAATTTATTGTTTCACGGATAATGACTGATCAATATCTTCTCCAATGGATAATGTTACAAAAACTTTGACGATTCAGTCAAGCAAAACATATTTAAATAGTCCTGTATCGACTTGGCACTCAAGCGGATCCTATAATCCTAATTTATAGATTGAATGATTGAACATTTAAACAGTTCATCATGATTGCCATTGTTACAAGTTTAATAAGACATTTATCATTGCTTTTAGAATCCATTGTTTTTTAAATGTTTCAATTCATTTTTTGATACCGCAGAAGCTGTACATGTGTTAACCAATTTTATTACAACTGCATGCACAATAGGTCAAAGTTTAAATTTGCTAAGAGCTGAGGAGAGAGATCATAACGTATATGAATCAATATTGCCCAGCTCTACCTTAGATTTACACGATTTCCACTTCAACAATTTTGATTTCAACTATGGATGTCAATGCATGACACTATTGAATGTCAGTTATGAAATTGATACTTGAAAGTAATTGTATACCTATCATATATAATTATATAGCATAGTTTTAATGACCTGTAATACATGAAGAAATATTCTAATTTATTATTAATAATAATTTGTTGTTTTCTTTAAATGTCCAGTAACCACTATTTGAAATGTGTATTATATTTCTGTCTACGGATATATACAAATTGTGCACAGATAATAAAAAGCTTATATTTCACACCACAATATGGTTGTTCTGAATTAAATATGTGAAAGGATAAATAAAACTTCACACATATATATATATATTCTTACAAATGTAGGTCAATGTGGAATAGTATCCTGACATTCTTAGGTGGGAGCCCCACAGTTTTCTCTTTGTCCTTCTGTCTGGCAACAAATTTTGTGAACACAAAATCTTCAAAAGTATAGTTGGAATACTTATGAAATTATGTAGATAGATATGCATATTATTTTTCCTGAAATTCATTTTGTCAAAAAGTTAGTTTTCTTTTAAAAAAAAATCACAAATTTTAAGAACTACTTTTTGTGAACAATTAAGGATACCAATGAAATTTATATAAAGGTTTAATATGTTATTGAATCCCGGAGTTCAAAATTATCTGTCGGCCGCCATTCACAAATGCTGGCCAAAGTTCACACAAAATTCATATGCCTTGATGAATGCATCCACATAGATAGAATATTATTATGATATTATGAATTGATTATTATTGATTGCTGACATGTTTCTAGTTAATGGCAAACGGAAAGCCAAGGATATGTAACTACCTAAACACATGAAGAGCTGTGGGATAAAAAAGGACCTAAAAGATAAATATCCATCTAAAATCAACTTTATCTGGTATATGTCCATTGTCCTTGACCTCTATTTCATGGTTTCACAACTACTTAAAAAAAGAAATTTTTAATGTTTTTCTCGCATATCATTAGAGATATGCTTTATTTGAATTACAGAAATATTGCAAGGTCTACATGTCTGTCAGGCAGGGTTGACCTGACCTTGATCTTCATGAATCAGTGATCAAGGTTAAGTTTTCGTAGTTAAGTGAACTTAGGTACGTTTCTCAGATATTATTAGCAGAAGCCTGCATATGAGTACTAGGTCAACTATAATTGGTTTCATTGGTCAAAGTTGAGTTTTCATGGCTAATTAGATGATTGAATCCTTTATTTACTTGGTTTTAACTTTGAAAAGAATGTAGCAAAATCAATATTAAATCATACACTTAAGGCCAAGAAGCATACACATTAGGCCAAGACAAAGATATGATGTGTTTCTGGTTATGAAGCTAAAAGATTATGATTTTGTATTATTCATGGCAAACTGTGTTTTATAGCAGTATTATGTATAATAAATACTCAATGATATTAAATTTCTAATTAGATGGAAAAGCTGAAGTTATTTAAATATGTTTCTTTCTCTTTTTCAGACATTTATTGCAGTAGCACCTAGATTTAAAAGAAAATTCATCTACAGATTTACTTCCGAAAAAGCTTTGTTTTTACTAACTCCATGGAATCCTGTTAGAAAATTGGCAGTTTACATTGCAACGAATCAGTTCTTTGATTATGTTGTGATATTGACGATTTTAACGAACTGTGTTTTTATGTCCCTGGGACCAGATTCAAAAGCTGCAGAAACTGCAGAGTAAGTTGTCATGTATTGATTATACCAAACTGCAGAGTAAGTTGTCATGTATTGATTATACCAAACTACAGAGTAAGTTGTCATGTATTGATTATACCAAACTGCAGAGTAAGTTGTCATGTATTGATTATACCAAACTACAGAGTAAGTTGTCATGTATTAATTATATCGAACTGCGGAGTAAGTTGTCATGTATTGATAAAACAGAACTGCCTGCAGAGTAAGTTGTCATGTATTGATTATACCGAACTGCCTGCAGAGTAAGTTGTCATGTATTGATTATACCGAACTGCCTGCAGAGTAAGTTGTCATGTATTGATTATACCAAACTACAAAGTAAGTTGTCATGTATTGATTATGTCGATCTGCAGAGTAAGTTGTCATGTATTGATTATACCGAACTGCAGAGTAAGTTGTCATGTATTAATTAGTGTTAGAAGGTCTATTGTAAACTGATCATGGACAGTATATTTTAGTTCCCAGGAACTTTCAAGTCAAAAATCTGAAAGTTTTACTATAAGTGTAATTCAATATATTGATTACTTAATTATCAATTTATGAAACAGGAGTAGTACTAGATGTGCATAATTATATTGATACATCTGCCCAAGGATATGTGGTGATGAAATTATTTTTCTTTTGCATTAATGACTGTTAGGTTATTAAGCACAAACTGGATCATTTTTATTATATTATTAATTTGTGAAATAGTAGTGATATTAGATGTGCATAATTATATTGTACAGAGCAGACAGGGCTGATGTTATCAATCTTTGTACAAGGTTTATAGAGGAAAAGTCATTGTTTTTGTACCATCTTGCATCTTCATATAAGTGAGTGTAGTATAAACTATATTCAACCAGGAAGACATGATATGGGGAATTCCAGTGGTTATAATTTTTATGATAACATTCAGTGTCGACCAAGACTATGTTAACTCTCCATGACCTTGTTGATCATTTATTATTTAACAAAACACTTAACCTTGTACCACAAACATCCCAAAATTGGTTTCTGTTCTCTAACTTTAGTTTGCCTCAACCAAATGTTATGAAACTTATACACAATGCTTATTACCACAAAACACAGATCAAAATGGAATTTGGGTGGCATCACTTTTACTGTTCTCGAGTTAAGCCCCTTTATAACGTTATATGCAAGCGTGGGTTTCATCTGTGTCCCATGGACACATTCTCCATGTGGGAAAGTTAATATAACTACAGGTAATCATCTTTCTAAAATATGATAATATTATTAATTTTTTTTCTCTTTCTTGACAAAATTAGAGAACATTTATTTTGATTATTGAAATCTACCTGTTTACATTTTGATGCACTGCCATGTTTGAAAAAGTCCAATTATTTGTATGTATTTATAATTTCAGATATGCCTTTCTCGCCATATATACATTAGAATCAATTATCAAAATATTAGCAAGAGGTTTTATTCTCCACAAATTTACATATCTGAGAGATCCGTGGAATTGGTTAGATTTTGCTGTCATAGTTTCAGCGTAAGTTTGTTATAGATGTAGTATTGTTAAAAGTTGGATGGCGATCATTCCACATCTCCTTATTTACATACAAGTTTTACTGTAATCTGTAAGTTAGTTACGGAGGAAATTGTGGAATAATAAGTTTGGATTGACAGATGAATAAACGAACACACATATGTCCTCTGTTATTGCTAATGAGGTATTTAAAAAATTATCTTTGAAAAATTAGAGATTTTTTTTTGGCCTATTTATATTTTCTATTTTATTTTGGTGCAGGTTTAGGGGGGTATTAGAATCAAACAAAAGAAGTACCATACACCTATTTCTATCAATAGAAATCATTTGCTAAGTACAGCTGTATAAAACAACTTTATTTTGTTGATTGTCGTCAATGTTTCAGTAAAGAAAATGATATATCTTCACGCAAACAAAGAAATAATTTTAATAAGGATAAAAAGTATTCTAATGTCAATAAAAAGAGATGATAAAAAGATGTTTTATTGATATTTCAGGTATATTACAACAATAATTTCTGAAGTCAGTGGTAGCTCTGGGACAAATCTACAGGCTCTTAGGACATTCAGGGTTTTCAGAGCATTGAAAACAATTTCTATCGTTCCAGGTAAATATTGATTTAAGATTTTACCATTCTCATCTAAAGAAGATAAAATATGCACCAACTTATACATATAATTTCATCAGGTTTAAGATTTTTCTTAATCAAAACAATTTGAAAAAGATATAGTGTGCAAAGAACTACTGGATGATATTGGTCCATACAATCAAAATTCACTTAAAACTACTGAGTTCAACACAAAGCCAAAGTTACAAAGCAACAATGTGCAACCTTGATCTCTATTCCTACAACAGACGACAACATTAGGCTGAAGTTTATTACAGTTTAATGGAAATTTTTTAGTACTAATTAGTCTGTTAGCTTAAGCTTTATTTTGGAAAAAAATCCCCTAGTTTCACAGACAAATACATTAAATCATTTGAACGTCTTGATATTTTGTTTCATTCTTTGCTCTAGTTTCATAAAGAATTTATACTTGCAGTACTTAATTTCTCCAGTTTAGACCTTTGACCTAAGTGTGTAACCGATGAAAACAAGACCACTTCAAAATTCAAATTTTTTAAGTGCTATGATAATTTCTGTGTAGTTTTATCAGATAGTTCTTTATAATCATCTGTAATTGGTCCATAGAAGTAATGCTTAGCAATTCATGGTCTAATTCGTAATTACAAATTTCTTAAATCATTTTATACTGCTTTAATGAAATCAGTGAATCAATGTAGATCTACAATAAAACTCAACAGATTGGAAAATTTGATTTAAGTTAGCAAACAAGTTGTTTTGGTATAGCATTAGGTAGAGATTCAGATGAATAAAAGGTAGATTTCTTGTCATTAATCAATAGGGAAATAAGTAGAAAAGTGTAGGATATGAATCGGAACAATGCACTGGTGGACAACAGGTCAAATAGATAAAGAAAATCATTAACACTGTGACAGAGCTTTGACAGCATAGTGATAGAACAATTTGATATATTTAAAGCTGTGAAATATTAAATATAATCAAATTATAAATCATTTTATGAAAGAGGTAAAATAAACTTATGGCTTTTTCAAAGGGATACTATTAAAAATTGCCAGACAGGGCAAGAGTACATAAAAATTGACAGACAGGGTGCAAGAAAACATAAAATAGATAATGACAATAGCACCTATTTCAGTATTCCTGAGAAAAAAGCAAATATCGTGTGCTAGCATAGGGCAGCTTAACTGCCCAAGCATGACAATGAAAGACAGGGCACAAGAAAACATTAAAAAAAGACAGGGCACAGGAAAACATAAAAAAAGACAGGGCACAAGAAAACATAAAAAAAGACAGGGCACAAGAAAACATAAAAAAGACAGAGCACAAGAAAACATAAAAAAAAGACAGGGCACAAGAAAACATAAAAAAAGACAGGGCACAAGAAAACATAAAAAAGACAGAGCACAAGAAAACATAAAAAAAAGACAGGGCACAAGAATACATAAAAAAAAAGACAGGGCACAAGAAAACATAAAAAAAGACAGGGCACAAGAAAACATAAAAAAGACAGAGCACAAGAAAACATTAAAAAAAGACAGGGCACAAGAAAACATAAAAAAAGACAGGGCACAAGAAAACATAAAAAAAAAGACAGGGCACAAGAAAACATAAAAAAAAGACAGGGCACAAGAAAACATAAAAAAAGACAGGGCACAAGAAAACATAAAAAAAGACAGAGCACAAGAAAACATAAAAAAAGACAGGGCACAAGAAAACATAAAAAAGACAGGGCACAAGAAAACACAAAAAAAGACAGGGCACAAGAAAACATAAAAAAGACAGGGCACAAGAAAACATAAAAAAAGACAGGGCACAAGAAAACATAAAAAAAGACAGGGCACAGGAAAACACAAAAAAAGACAGAGCACAAGAAAACACAAAAAAAGACAGGGCACAAGAAAACACAAAAAAAGACAGAGCACAAGAAAACATAAAAAAAGACAGGGCACAAGAAAACACAAAAAAAAACAGGGCACAAGAAAACATAAAAAAGACAGGGCACAAGAAAACATAAAAAAAGACAGGGCACAAGAAAACATAAAAAAAGACAGGGCACAGGAAAACACAAAAAAAGACAGAGCACAAGAAAACATAAAAAAAGACAGGGCACAAGAAAACACAAAAAAAGACAGGGCACAAGAAAACATAAAAAAGACAGGGCACAAGAAAACATAAAAAAAGACAGGGCACAGGAAAACATAAAAAAAAGACAGAGCACAAGAAACCATAAAAAAGACAGGGCACAAGAAAACATAAAAAAAGACAGGGTACAAGAAAACATAAAAAAAGACAGGGCACAAGAAAACATAAAAAAAGACAGATCACAAGAAAACATAAAAAAGACAGATCACAAGAAAACATAAAAAAAAGACAGGGCACAAGAAAACATAAAAAAAGACAGGGCACAAGAAAACACAAAAAAAGACAGGGCACAAGAAAACATAAAAAAAGACAGGGCACAAGAAAACATAAAAAAAGACAGGGCACAAGAAAACACAAAAAAAGACAGGGCACAAGAAAACATAAAAAAGACAGGGCACAAGAAAACATAAAAAAAGACAGGGCACAAGAAAACATAAAAAAAGACAGGGCACAAGAAAACACAAAAAAAGACAGGGCACAAGAAAACATAAAAAAGACAGGGCACAGGAAAACACAAAAAAAGACAGGGCACAAGAAAACATAAAAAAAGACAGGGCACAAGAAAACATTAAAAAAGACGGAGCACAAGAAAATATTCAATTCTGAACCTTTAGAAGGGAGAGCTTTCTGGTAAATGTGTCTCTAGATAAACGTAGAATTATTGTTACAGTAAAAAAAGTATCACAAAAATACAGAAACTCAAAGACAAATTCCCAAAGGGGAAGTCCACAAAAACTGACAAAATCAAACATCATCAGTCAATCAGCGGAACAAGTGAAAAACAACTGCCATATGGTAATGGAACACTTTTTATTGGAGGATATTAGATACATAAATTGTGTCTAGGATTTGAAATATATTGAATATTTTTAGTTGTAATCAGTTTGAAAATTTTAGTAGTGTTTAGAACAATACTTCAAGCTATCTATCTTCCCAATGAGATATTTTTGTATGATATATTAACATTGTCTGTTTGTTTTCAGGTCTAAAGACGTTAGTTGGTGCATTACTTAGGGCTTTCAAGTTATTATTTGAAGTGATTATCCTGATAACGTTCTGTTTAGCTGTGTTTGCTTTATTTGGATTACAAGTTTATATGGGAGTATTAAGACAAAAGTGTGTTGTAGATGTTCCAAGTTATAATGCGACTAGTTCATTGAATTATTTAGCTTATTACAACGATTGGATCAAAAATACATGTAAGTTTACAATTTTATATCAGCTTCTATGGTCCTGGTAATCTTTTTCATCACTTTATCTTTTAATTGTCATAATTTTTTTGACATTTTGTAACGGCTTTTTCTTAAAATTTACTGGTTGAAAAGAAACAAAAGTACCAAAGAATGATCCCTCAATAATCTGCAACAGAGATGGTGTAGAGATTTGGGATTTGAAATTCAACATGGCTCCTGAGGGTCAATAATGTGTTCTTATTGCCTGAATTTTGGAAAAGCTCTCTTGTTAGAAACTGTACAGCCTATGAAATTGTTACATGGTACCAATACTCAGAGGATGGTCATCAATGCTATTTTTTTTTTGCTACAGTTCAAATTATTCATATTTGACATTGCCAGAAATAGCAACCTTTGTTTAAAAAAAAAACACTTTATAGAATAAAGAAGGACTGTTATTTTAGAAAATCATTTAAAATACAATTAGTGACTTACTGCAGATCAAACAGTTGTGGTTTGAATATATTTGAGTTATCAAATTTTAATTTGTAAATCTGCTTTCGTGCATGCAAAAAGATGTGGTATAGAAGTTTTCAGTAAACAGTGAATCCTTCTAATTTAATGATATGCCCATAATCAACAAACATGAAGGTTTTGTATAGCAGTAATCTGACAGTATGATTAAATGATATACCAAATGTTCTGTAAAAGTCAGATCATTTGAATATCATTTTGTGACCTGTATAAAACATATTTCCACTTGTGTATTACATACATATACTAATATACAACAGTATGAAAGTTTATTCATTTTATCATATTACGTATAGTTTAGAAATCAGAATTAGTGTTGATATCTGCCTACTGCTGTTGTCATGCAAGCAGTAATGACTTTACTCTCTGTTGCAGCTAACTGGTATGAAGATCCAGATAATTCTGGTACTTATGTTATTTGTGGTAATGCCAGTGGTTCAGGGTGAGTGTATATAATGGTAGCTAGCAAAGTAAATGTGCTCTCATGATATTAGTGCTTTGTTTGATCACTAAGAGATCATGTGTATAAAGTTGAGGATACTCAAGTAATACAAGCAAACTTTTAATTTTATTTATGTTCAAAATGGAAGGTTTATTAGATAGTTAGAACAAGTCTGATTGTGTTGAGCAAGTTAACCAAGTATGATTGTGCTGGAGGAGTTAACTAAATCAGGTTGCATTGGACTAGATAGGATTTCTTTACTCTGTGTCCATTACTTTACCAACAGGGTTAAAATTCCATACCATCCCAAACTAGCAAACCTTGATTAATTTATTTATGTAAAATTACTTTGTTCCTTCATATGAAACAAATTCCCTGATCAATAAAAATGAATTTCTCTTACATAGATATAAGAAGATGTGGTATGAGTGCCAATGAGACAACTCTCCATCCAAGTCAAAATTTATAAAAGTAAATACATATACATGTCAAATTATATTTGAAATAACTTCAAAGTTACCCAAGTCTGATTGGTTTGGACAAGTCCCCAAGTCTGATTGTTTTGGACAATACACCCAAATCTGATTGTTTTGGACAATACACCCAAATCTGATTGTTTTGGACAAGTTATCCAAGTCTGATTGGTTTGGACAAGTCCCCAAGTCTGATTGGTTTTGACAAGTTACCCAAATCTGATTGGTTTGGACAAGTTAACCAAGTCTGATTGGTTTGGAAAGTTACCCAATTGTGATTGGTTTGGACAAGTCCCCAAGTCTGATTGGTTTGGACAAGTTACCCAAGTCTGATTGGTTTGGACAAGTCCCCAAGTCTGATTGGTTTGGACAAGTTACCCAAGTCTGATTGGTTTGGAAAAGTCCCCAAGTCTGATTGGTTTGGACAAGTTACCCAAGTCTGATTGGTTTGGACAAGTTAATCAAGTCTGATTGGTTTGGACAAGTCCCCAAGTCTGATTGGTTTGGACAAGTTACCCAAGTCTGATTGGTTTGGACAAGTCCCCAAGTCTGATTGGTTTGGACAAGTCCCAAAGTCTGATTGGTTTGGACAAGTCCCAAAGTCTGATTGGTTTGGACAAGTCCTCAAGTCTGATTGGTTTGGACAAGTTAACCAAGTCTGATTGGTTTGGAAAGTTACCCAATTGTGATTGGTTTGGACAAGTCCCCAAGTCTGATTGGTTTGGACAAGTTACCCAAGTCTGATTGGTTTGGACAAGTCCCCAAGTCTGATTGGTTTGGACAAGTTACCCAAGTCTGATTGGTTTGGAAAAGTCCCCAAGTCTGATTGGTTTGGACAAGTTACCCAAGTCTGATTGGTTTGGACAAGTTAATCAAGTCTGATTGGTTTGGACAAGTCCCCAAGTCTGATTGGTTTGGATAAGTCCCCAAATCTGATTGTTTTGGACAAGTTACCCAAGTCTGATTGGTTTGGACAAGTCCCCAAGTCTGATTGGTTTGGACAAGTTACCCAAGTCTGATTGGTTTGGACAAGTCCCCAAGTCTGATTGGTTTGGACAAGTCCCAAAGTCTGATTGGTTTGGACAAGTCCCAAAGTCTGATTGGTTTGGACAAGTCCTCAAGTCTGATTGGTTTGGACAAGTTAATCAAGTCTGATTGGTTTGGACAAGTTACCCAATTGTGATTGGTTTGGACAAGTCCCCAAGTCTGATTGGTTTGGACAAGTTACCCAAGTCTGATTGGTTTGGACAAGTCCCCAAGTCTGATTGTTTTGGACAAGTTACCCAAGTCTGATTGGTTTGGACAAGTTACCCAATTGTGATTGGTTTGGACAAGTCCCCAAGTCTGATTGGTTTGGACAAGTTACCCAAGTCTGATTGGTTTGGACAAGTTAATCAAGTCTGATTGGTTTGGACAAGTCCCCAAGTCTGATTGGTTTGGACAAGTTACCCAAGTCTGATAGTTTTGGACAAGTTTTGAAACTAAATCTGATTTTTTTGGACAAGTTACACAAGTCTGATTGGTCTGATTGTATAGGATAACACTAAAATGATGGGCAGATTTGATAATATGATTTAAAAGTCCTATTCTGCCCATACATACAGAGGGATTAGGTGTATTTCTCTTCTCAATATTTGTATAAATATTTGGACAGCAGTATATATTTTTTTAGTTTGAAGTGTTAAATGTACCACATCATTTGTTTATAGTGGAAAAGTCATTGTTTTTGTACGATCTTGCATCTTCATATAAGTGAGTTTAGTATAAACTATATTCAACCAGGAAGACATGATATGGTGAATTCCAGTGGGTATAATTTTTATGATAACATTCATTTTACCATTGTCGACCAAGACTATGTTAACTCTCCATGACCTTGTTGCTCATTTATTATTTAACAAAACACTTAACCTTGTACCATATAGTTGTCTGTAGAATATAAAAAGTGCATATGCAATATAGTACCTATGAACTTTGTTCACATCTATTCCTTGTATATGTTAAGTTTTTAGTGGTTCTAAGGTTTTAAAATACTCTTAAGTAAAAATAAAAGAAAGAAAAAAGTAATTGACACAAGTTTTCTTTATACCTTGACATATACCTATATATATACCTATTAGTATATGAAAAACGTTTTCAGTTTTCCAAAAGTGAATTTCTTTTTAAGTAATAAACTGAGGTCTTCTTTAATGGTTTTCACATGTCACACTTACACAAAGTAGAGTTGCTTCCCTTCATTGAGCAAAGAAGAAACAAGATACCAAGGTGGTAGTAATACTGCTTTCTTATACCCCATTAACTCTTCTATTTAGATTAGGTTAATATTCACCATTGATGAAGCTTTAGACTGTCTTTTAAAGGTGTTTGACCATTACTCAGTATTTGGACACATATTTCTCTAATGAGCATCACTCTTACACTAGATTTTTTATACTGACTGTAAAGGCTTGCCTTAATGAATACATGACAGAGTCTGGGCAGTACAGCATTTTGAACTGTGTACAGTCCACACATTTTGAACTATTCTGACAATCTGATCACTCCTATTTTTATAAGATATTCAATACCTTAATAAGTTTTATGATATAACCTGTTTGATTGTGTTCTACACTATGTTGTCTTTAGAGTGTCTAGGTTTTACATTTTCCCATGGATTTTCGACATTTTGCTATTTTGACCCTCTCCATCTGGATCTGACTTCAATGATTCAAGTTTGTTGTAACCAGATGTTAAATAAGTAACCTATGTAGCCCTATACAGTAAATACACAATTCCTTTGAAGCTTGTAAATTTAGTTTTTTACCGAAGAGGACTTTACTCTAGTGTGGTAAATTTTGCTTTTCTTCAGGCAATGTAATAGTGGCTATACATGTTTACCAGACATCGGAGAGAATCCCAATTTTGGTTACACTAGTTTTGACCATTTTGGTTGGGCCATGTTAACATCATTTCAGCTCATTACTCTGGACTTCTGGGAAGACTCATATAACAAGGTAAGAGACTGTTTGATATTAATACAAATGTACCTGTTTATAAAATCACTATTGCATGTGTTAAGTAAAAAGATTTCAAAAGGAAAGCAATCCAAGAAACTAAAAATTTAAAAAGAAAAAGATTCAATATGGTCTTCAATAAAAGACAAGTGTTTGCACCATAAGTCGACCATTTCAAGTTAAAATAAGATGTGAATAAATTTTGAGATTATTAAAGTTTTGCCATCAACAAAAATACTTTATATGGTGAAAAATCATGTTGTTATTTGAAATTAGAAACATTCCAATGGCTTTTCAGCAACAGCCATGAAAAGAAAGCTGTTAGTCTTGTTTCATTGACAATTGTTTTTCGACATAATTTACTAATCCATATTTCCTTCATGTTATACATGTTTTAACAGAATCTGCCAGCTAGTTACTGTATCCCCCTAATAGAAATACGTCTATAATTATCTTACAATAGGAATTTAAATTAAAAGAAAATTCAACAAATCAAAAAAATCATGTTGGGGAGCAGTTGATATTTATGCATTTTTCCTTGCAATATTATTTATATATTTTATTTTCATACCTGAATATGTAACAGTAGGTAAATGTATATGTTCATGCCAGTGTTAGCAGCTTATAAAGGCTTATTTTACAATAGAGCAGCTAGTTACAAAGCAAATGAGAACTACTTTTTAGAAGTGCAAGTGAATATTGAGAGCTATTTAAGAATAATTCATATTTGGACCTAGGCTTTATAATTAGGGCTCCTGGATCAAGTTAGGGCCCCTCATCAAGGATGCAGGAGTCCTATTAGTTTTCACTTTGTCTGTCTGTCCATCTGTTCGTCAACAATTTTTGTTAACACAAAAGCTCCAAAATTGTATGTAAGAAATTTTGCACTGTTGTGTATGATATGTAGAAGTGCATGTTATATTTTGGTGAAATTCGGCTCATTGGTTTTGAAAAATAAACTTAGATTTTGTTTAAAAATAACAAATTTTATCATTAATTTTGTGATACTTCTTTCTTTGTTAGGATTACAATATAAATTTATATATAGGTATGATATACTATTCCAAATTGATTCCATGTGTAAACTTTGCATTCAAAACTTGTTTTGGGTCAAAATTGAAATTCTTATCTGTCGGGCATCTTTTTCAAATTGGTGCAAAAGTATATAAATTCTAGGTTTTGATATTTCAAGCTAATTATTTTTTTAATCAATTTTTTTACTATGCACTGTAACTAAGCTTTGCAAATCTTTTGCTTTCCATCCATTCTTGTAAATAGGACAAGGTTGAAAATGTGTGGTGACTCTTGCCTGCATAGTTGGTTAAAGGTATCTGGACCATTATAAATGGTGTTTGTGATTTTAACTATGCACTATAACTTGGCTATGCCAATCTTTTGCTGGAAGACATATGCTATGTAGCATATTTTCCATTCTTATCACATAGCAGCAAAAGGTTGAAAGAGAGTGGTGACTTGCTTTGTTTGCATCAGTATAGTTATTTGTGTCTGTGCCTCTCACAAATTTACGAGCGGGGACCTTGCTGACATGTCAGTTGTTTTCTTGTTTATATAAATGGTTATATAGAAGGAATTGACTGTTTCACTTGTTTTTGTTTACCTTAACTAGTTAAATACATTTCTGCAGTACTATAAGTTATCTCAGTTATAATTTGTTTTCTTCAATTCAAATAACAGGAAGTATGGGGTACATCAACTAGACAACAAATTTAAGGTGAATGTATCTTGTTGTAGGAATATGCAACTGTACTTATTTAATGATATTAAAGTTTGAAGATCACTGGAAACCTTGGGTCCAAGAACTGACCTATTTAATGTATTAAGTTTAATTGACCTGAGTCTCTAGCCAGTATGGACTGATCTATCTAATGTTACGATTTTTCAGATTCCAAGTGCTTGGTCTGTGAACTGATCTATATATCTAATTTTCCTATTTTTCAGATCATCCGTGCCTCTGGTCCATGGAACGTGTTGTTCTTCGTTATTGTTGTATTCTTTGGATCTTTTTACCTGATAAACTTGATGTTAGCTGTTGTGGCTATGTCCTATCAAGAAGAGGCTGTCAGTGCAGGGAAGGTAAGAATAAAATAATCATAATATAAACTTAATGTTTTAATGTAGAATTTATTTGCTTTGAATTTACTTTTACTGTAGATTTCCACATTATTTTTTGTTGTTGCTTATTTTCCATTTTAAGATATATATATATATTTATACTGAACTAACATTAATTTCAGATTTGTATATTAATAATAATGTCGGCTTTATATATATATATATTAGATTAATCAAGTTCTCCTGTAAAGTTTAAACAGTCATCATTTCCTTGCACTTGAGTTTTGTTCATATTGTTATATTATTCACTTCATCAATAACAGTTTGTGCATTATATTTTATGTTGAATTATTTCACTATTTTCATTTACTCACGTTTATTTTATTAGATATTCATGTAAATTTTCAGATGTGGCGTTTTGGAAAAAGATCCTTGCCCCTGGTATTTCCTCTTCCATACTTTTTATTATGTCAATGTTTAACTATAGTATCTAAATTGACTCTCTGCAGAAACAGTGCATTATTAGATTGTGGAAGAAAATAAACTTTATTTGTTTAATTTTACATGATTTCAGTAACAGACTCATTTATTAGAAAATCTGCTGAAAGAAACAATTTAGATGCCTTATTTGGTTGTTTTAGCAGGTTTTTGTTATAAAATAAATATTTTTTTTAATCTGTTATTTAATTTAGATACTTTGGATTATACATGTATAATCTAACTTAAAATAATGTAATTCTTTGAGAAAATTCCTGTTGTTACATGGACTATTTACATGTTTTATTATTCTATTTATGTATTGAGTCTGTTTCAAATAGAAATCACTAGAGGTTAAAAATTTTAGGAATTCTCACATTAACATTTTATTTCAAGTTGACTTTAGATATATTTTGCTTCAGTGTTAAATAATGCACTGTTAGATTACTTAAGTATCACTTCCAGGGAAGCATGAGGTATTATGCATGTTTATTTCACAATCTCTAAAAATGAGAATGCAACTTTTCTATTATTGATTGACTTTACCTCATCAAAATGAGTGGAGTTGACTGTTAACTTTATAAGCTTTAAATATTTTTTAAATGTCTCCATACTGTAATTTCAGAAATTTTAACATGCTTTGTATGATTAAGAATGTTGTAATCAGATAAATATTGCATTAATGGGAAATAATATTTCAAATTATGAAAGCGTTTTTTTTTTTTATTTTCAAAATGTTCTTAAATTGCATTTACAAATCTCATATGTTTTTCTTTTGATAAAAAAAAAAGATATTTATAGTGGAACAAGATCATTTCTTTTGATTCTCTGTGCAACTTGTTTTTTAATGTATAACTAAAATGTAAAGTTGATCAGAAGAATGATAAAAAATTTAATTGAAAACATAATTTATTAGAAAAAAGCATGGAGATCAATGATAAAGAAGTATATTTATTTAGTACATCATATGACATCAGTCATTTTGTGACTGTGGCAAAAATAAGTTACTTCAGCTTCATTTTTCTGAGATTGTGCTTTTTAGCGAGAAATGTTATTTTATAGTGACTTAAATCTGCTTACATAGTAATGTGGCATAATTTCTTTAGAAAGCTATGCATATTTTATGAATGAAAAAATTCTGTAGACAGCCTAGGCATCATTTTATAAGACATACTCTTTGGTAGAGCAGTTTTTATATATGGAACCTTACAGTATGTACTCAAGAATTAATAATCTAGACATATGGACTTTGCCTTTGTAGCATCATATTTGATAATCATAGAGTTTTAATCAAGAAGATGTCTTAACTTTATAAAGTTAGCCTGATTATTATAAATCTGATATGTTTTTCATGCTAATCAATACTTAAGGAAGAGCAGGTAGTCACCATTAAAACTGTTGTTCACCATGCACCATGAAATACCAGCACAAATAAAATCCTTCCTTAAAATTCTAACTTTCACAGTTTGTTGCCATTTGGCAAACCTAATACATTTGTTCACTATACTTCATTTCAATTCATTTTTTTTTTCAGATAGATAAAAAAATCTGCATCCAAAACCTTTTGGGTTTTTTTCATGAATGTTTCACTTAAATTTGGTATATAAGCAGTATCCTAACATATATTAACAGAAAAACTGCCATAACTTTAAATCTGAGGTCAAGGTTACCATGAAAACAAAATATTAGTTTTGTGCTTTACTCAAATAATTTCTCATATAAAAATTGTATAGATTGATGATAAAATCATATAAAACTACAAGTAATTCTAAATCGGGAGAAATTTTCTTGAAAATGGAAGTAAGATTTGGTGAAATTTGGAATACAATGTATTACATGTTTGTACTGTAAACACTGTACTGCATATTTCTTTGGTTGTTCATTTTTCGCAATTTCAATGAATAAACTTTTTTGCACATTAGTTATATTTGCGCTACATTAAGTTAGCCATTCACACCAATACTGATACTTTAACCCTGGCTTGAAAATTTCCACACTTAACTACTTATGCTTTTGGCAATACACTGTACTATTGATTTCATACAATTATCATGTTTTGTAGAAATAAGGGTTAACATTTGAAAGACCTGCCATCTTCTTAGTGTTTGATGGCAATATAAACAGCTTACTCATAGAAGATTATTTTCCCCACCCGGAAGAACCTTCATAAACAAAACAGTCTTAACATCTGTTTAAGTTCAGGATTCTTAAATTTTCCCCTTGTTTTTATAGGACTATAAAAAAGCTATATGTTAGATTTGGCTGTTAGATTTGGCTGTTAGATATTGCTTTTGTGAATGTTATTTTGCCATCTTGTGTGCTATGGTTGATTCTCTCATAATAATTAAACTTTCATACAAGTCAGTCGCTTTGATAGTATATAGTCTGTTCATTTGTATCGGGACTGTCATGTGACCCTCAAAAATTCATATAGACTATAACATCTTTCTTCATACATACATATATGCGTTGTGATAGCTTTGAAATAATGAGGTAAAAAAAGGGGGAGGTTTTGTGTCCCAGTATTTATTTTTTATTTATTCTTTACTGAGAAATATAAGTCTTTCTTGTTTTGTCTAGGAAATTTTAAAATGCAAAGCATTCCAATTTATTGATATTCTTGAAATAGTGGCAGTACATATCCCTAACCAGCTAACTTTTTAATTCTGACTTATTCTAGAAGGGGCAGAAGAGAAAAAGACAGGTGGCCTTTTACAGTTACTGCATGAGCTAATGCTATGACTTGCAAAATACATTAAAAGTGAATGCTTATATTAATTTAATTCTTATAGTTACTTAGTTATAAGTGTAATAAAGAAAATTCAACACATTACCTTTTAATTGGTTATGAAAATCAATTTGAATGTTTCTGGACCAGGAACCAAATCAATATAAAGCAATAAACGAAAAAGAGTTCTGTATTGGCTTCTAACAACCAAGTGTAGAAGCTCTTTAAAGTTTAGAGTTTTATAGAGAGCAAGGAACAGGGGTCCAAGAAAGCAGAATTATGAAAATACTCATATTTCAAGCAACTTTATGAATACTTATGAAAATATTCATATTTCAAGACAATTTTAGGAATACTTTTTTGGCCTTGTCTAACAGTAGGAGGCATTATATTTTCTGTTCTAACTGTCTGTCATTGGTCTGTCCCTTATCAGGTTTAAGTTTTAAGTAGAGTTACCATGAAGATGTGGTCACATCAACTTGAAACTTATTACTTCGGTACTGACATGATTTATAACAAACCTTTCTAAAATTGTCTGTTTATAAATTTTGAAATTATAAAGAAACTAAGGTTTCAACTCCCTCAGGCAAAGTTGACCTTAGATGAATTTGGCTATTTGTTTTAGGTATTTTTGTCATATAGCTCTTCAACTGTTTCGGTACTTATACATCCCTCAGATTTCAAATGTTTGGCTTTGAGCGTTCCTGATGAAGGTAAATCCAGAAAAGTGCTTCTGACGCATGAAATTATTAAACGTCTTGTTTTCAATTTTTTATTACACATGTTCATCATGATTGAACTTTTTAAGATATATGCCAAATTAGGGTTTTGTCTCGTCACTGAACATTAACATCTAATAATGTGAGCTGGCATGGTGTCATATGGACAATTTTCTTGTTTTATATCTGTCGACACCATTTCTTCAGCTAATCAGACTTATTAGTAAAAATCTACATCTAATGAAAAAATGATGGTAATTTCATTAAATTATCATGTCTTTTTTCATATCTTTGGTTACATTAAGTTTTGAAGGATATATTTAAGTTTTTGCAATTCTTTGTAAGATAATTGATGATCCTTTAATAGGAGAGTCTTAGAGTCAGATTAAAAAATATCCTGAATTTGATTATACTTACTGAGACTATATTAATATTAAATTGCATCAACGAAGATATTGTACAAATGTCCTTTCAGTATATATTTCTCATCAACAAAGTTAAAAGTAGTTTTTACACTACATGGCCAACATTTTATTACGCAAGTGAAATGGTACTGGCTAATGTTTTACATAAATTTCAGACTAAATGCTAATTGTTATCTTTACTGTAGACTGAATACTAATGCTTATGTTAAGTGAGTTCTATACAATTTAATTGATTTGCTTTATGCTTTGATTTCATCAATTATTAAATGTGATTTGTCTCTGATTGATCTCTATACCTTCACAAGCTAAACAATATGCTAAAAATTGATTGGAATTTTATGTTCCTTGCCTTTTATTGTGGTGATTGCATATTGAATGAAAGGAAAATGAGGATAAATTTAAGTTTGATTGATCTATGCTCATTTCATTGTTTTGTGAGTTTCTGCTGAGTTTGCTTTTTAGTTGACAACATGAAAAAGGATCACACTGCTATCATGCTTTTATTAGGATCATCAATATCTCTATGCAATTTTTCAATGTCGGTCAACTTAGTAAAATTATCTCATATTGTTTGTCTTATCCAATATAAATTGTGTTTATCTATTAAATTTATCAGTGTATATTAAGTTTAAAATAGGGCATGGAACCTGAGTTTGATTTAAATATCTATAAAATTCTCTTTATTAAAATCTTTTTTATCCCTATTTGGGCAACACATACTGACTATAACGAACATGTTATTGAGATATTAATAGTACTATAGTACTTTAGCCGCAATATAGCTTTTTTGTGCTGATGTGGGGTAAAGCAATCACCAATCAATCAATACTATAGTACTTTTACTTCTCTTAGAGACATAATATAAGGTAATGTAATGGACAGACTTCTGTATATGGAATTACTGAAATGATATGACTTGTCAATCAACTGTTATTTCATATAAATGTAGGGAACATTTAGTATTTCTTCTTAAATACCATCCACAATAACATTACTCTCTTCCAATTTCTGCTGCTTATGGCAATCAGAAGAAAAAGGTTAGTTCTGACAAGTTGTTATGTAACGTAGATCAGTGTAGCATGTTGTACTGTTATTGTTTGTTCAATCAGTCATTGCTTACAGAAAATGTCAAGTTTTATTTATTTTTTTTAATAATTTATTCTTTTGTTTTTGTTTTTAGCTCACCTGGCATATAGAGCCAGTTTGAGTTATTGCCATCACCTGTTGATGTCAACGATTAACTTTTACATTTGCTCTTCATCTTAGACTACAAAGTTAATTTGAAACATTCCTGGATAGAGTTATTCAGTACTGTACAGTGTACAACTTATCAATTTGTAGTTTCTTAAAAATTAATTAGCTGTGCCCATAGAAAATGTAGCTATTATTAAAAATTTCCTTAAAATCATATCAAACTTTATTTTTAAGGTGTGTTTTCTTTGATGAAGTATATTGGAAAACACATGTGCCATGATACGATCAGTGACTAGGTACATTGAAAGTAAATTATCGATATATCAAAGTCTTTTGTTATATGCAGTAAAACGTTAATAAGTTGCAAACCCCATAAATTTATATAGCTACATGTATTAAGATTGACACAATTTTTTTTTTCTACCTTTTTAAGAATTTATGGTGTGAAAATGTGTTTAAAAATTCTAGTAAATTAATTTAGTTTAAATTTATAATAGAATTACGATATGTGCTATTCAGGTGAAATTAAATCTGATATGAAGTTCCAAAGTATATTAAAATGTGAAGGATTTTATTTTGTTATATCATTTAAGTGATAAAATTCAGTAATAATATCAGTCACCAAACTTTATGGGAGAGATTGATTTTAATCTCATTTAGTAAACAAAAATATCAAATTGGGAGATATTTTTTTCTGTTTCTTATAATGTTCATTTGACTGATGAATTGAATATACCAACCAGTATGTCATGTATGTTATGTCTGGTTAAGACAAGACAATGTTGAATGCTTTAAACCCCATAAAGGAATGACAATTGGTTCTCACATTTTATCAATATGAAAAATGTATTATAAAACAGATAGTCTTTCAAATTCTTACTGTTGTAATTGGAATTTTAATACATGTATGTACATGTCAATATATGAGATACACACTAGTAACACATGTATTATCAAATAAAAAAATGTTAATTTTTGAAAGATATGAACTTGTTAAAATTTTAGATTTTTTCAAGATTTTGATACTTTCCTTGTAACAAAGAGATGTGCCATATACTGGTGTTAAATTTCCAAACTATGCTTATTAGTGCCCTTTATAATCATTTTTGTTTTGCCTGAGATGAAAGTCAAATTAAACTTTGGTACTACTTTTCTGTTGTCAGCAGCGGTAGGTAATATGGACAATGTCTTAAATCATTTGCAAATAACTTAAATATCTTATTCCCATCTTCATATAGGATTAAGTTTGATTGAAGGTGGTTCATAACACCATTTCAGTCAAACATTGTCACCTGACCTTGACCTCATTTCATGCTTCAGCGATTATTAGGTTTTCACAGTGAGCTATGTTGTCTGTAACTATACCTGATGGGTCATTTATATTCATTCATGGATTGGTTGGAATAAATGTCTGACATGGCATATGGCTTTGACTTCTTTTGTTAGTTATCATATACTTCTCTGTTCTTCCGATGGAACTACAGTACCATTCATCCTACTTGACCCAGTTTTTCAATAAAGTGTAAGGGTTAGAAATATTTTGTATGTGAATTAATTACAATTACATGAACCTGTAACCTGTGACCCTAACAGATTTCATTTGACCTGTGAGTTACAACTCAGTTTGAGAGTTCATTGCCCTTAATAGAATCCTATATTTTAGCAAGTGAGACATTTCAGTGTGTCAACTCTTGAGTAGATAGATACAAAATCACAAAAGTTTGTTACTTTTTGTTACTTTTTGTTTCTTTATATGCTTATTGAACGTGTTATGATAATGTTGTTTAAACTTCAAAATATATACTGTAAGTGTGATATCTCTGGTGCAAAAAAGAAAATTACCCTTATAAACATGGCCTTTCTTTTTTGCATTGTATTTTTTCAGTTTATGAGAGCACCTCATTTCACCCATTACACTGAATTAGCATATACATTGTATTGTTATGTGAAAGAATACAAAATTTTAACTAATAAATGATAAATAGAAACGCTGACGTAGATCCAGATGATATATACAAAGAGATTAGTAACTTATATTGATTAGCAAACATTTTGAAATGAATAAATAATGAATATTTGCTTCATTACTGGAGATTCAAAGCCCTTAAAAAATTAAATCAATAAAAGATATTCTTTGAAAAAATCAAATTCTCAGTTGCATTCCTTTATATCCTTC
This sequence comes from Mytilus californianus, assembly GCF_021869535.1. Taxonomy (NCBI): domain Eukaryota; kingdom Metazoa; phylum Mollusca; class Bivalvia; order Mytilida; family Mytilidae; genus Mytilus; species Mytilus californianus. Next base: position 18,366,918 of record NW_026262679.1, on the reverse strand, counting down.
ATTATGTAGATAATTTTATTATTAGTTATGATCTTTGAAATTACCTTTCCCACAGTTATGATAGAAATGCTGTGGGAGGGGGATGGGGTGGGGGTGTTTAACTAAATGCAAATAAAACACAAGGAACAGAAAAATCAATGTCTTCATTGTTTTTGGGTTGTTTTTTTGTTGTTAACTTTATATCAAAAATGGTAAAAGAAAAGATATGATAAGAATTTTTTTTACCCCTGAATTTTACAATCAGAAAGTATTCTATATCTATCAAATGAATAGAAAGGTAGACTGTCATTAGTATCTTAATGTCAATGTTTTATATATATGTGTTAGCCTAATATACACTCAAACATAAAACACTTAATGGTTAAACTGCCAAAAAAATAGACCAAAATTGCCTCCTGTTGTCCTGATAGATTAGAATATAATTGACGTGCAGCCTAATATCTTAAAGGATATTTTCCATAAAGATATACATGTAAGAAGACTGAAAACTCATTTAACACCACAACATTTTCATGCTTTACTAATAAAATGATAAAGTCTGTCAGTCATGTTTCAGTAACAAAAAGGTAAAAAGGTTAACTGTTAATAATATAAGGAGCCAATATGTATCTCCAAAATTAAGAACAATGTATGTTTGAAATGCATTATCCTTCATCATCTTTGCCATAACAATGAAAGGGAACATTAATTTGTCCCTCTATATGATATAACTTGTAGCCGATATTGGCAACTTTAGTACTTTACAGAATTGACATTGTGCACACAGAGTGAACGGTTGCATGCCACATATGCGGTCTCAATTTCTAAAAGTTTGAGTATTCATAAAAGGTTTACAATGATAAAACATTTCCTTTTGTAACCTATAGGAAGAACAGGAGTTGGTAAGTCTAATGCAGACTGATTATATGTTGGAACAAACAATGTCTTTGTTGTGGGTTAATTGTCATGATTGTGTTCAGTCTCATCATCAGATCATTTGGCATGGTTAATTCATTTACAATATTGCAGTGCCTTTTATTTACAAGAAATCGTCATCCACAATAAAACATTGTTTTTAGCTTTTTAATCATTATGCAGTCTGGATATTGGTTTATGTTTATTAAAAATACAAATTTGTTGGTTGCAACAAAGTTTTGTTATTGTTTAATAAAGCTGGAACTGTTTCACATCTATTTTTTTAGATTCACCATTTGGTTGCACATTCAAAACAATTTTTTTTGCAATTTCATGCCCAAATTTTCCCATTGTGACAAGAACATTATAGTATCGATATTTCCTTGCTGTTTATTTTTAATATCAAAATTTCAGACATAATTCTTTCTTTTTCAAACATTAGAGAAGATGTAACTGATAATGAAACATGTTGTACACAATAATTCTATTCACTGTATCCAATATTACAAACCTATTCTGTAGATAAAACAATTTGAAAATGGCTGAACTATAGAATGTTTCCCCCACAATGTTGATTCAGTTCTAGAAGCTAGTTTGGTGTTATTTGAAATATTTTAGTTCTGTTGAGTCAGTAACATTTATGTGAACAGTTTTAAAAAATAACTAGTATTTGTTGAAATGATTATAGAATTTTATTTACACATAGCTGTGCAGATATGCAACTAAACAAGGCATAATGTAAATTGAATGTTAACCTGTGCATAACTATTGAGGTTATGCATAAAATGAAATTTTTGAAATTCATAATTTTCATATATATACAAATGTATATTGAATAACAAAAAAAACCTTTTATTTTTCAAGTAATAAAAAAATCAAATTGCGACATCTTATAAACAATAATGAAATTGGCTAAAATTTTGTCTTGCTCTACAATATATTTAAAAAATCACAAAAATGAAGTTTTTAGGACATTACTGATGCTTATACGGATATGTAACTATATTTTAATTAAGGAAGCAACTACTTAATGTTGAGGCAATAAAAAATGTTTTAACCAGAATTTATAAATCAAATAAAACTTTTTGATATTTTTATACAATAACAGGAATTTTTTTAAAAGTTTGAATCAATTTGTTTCTGAAAAAAATGGAATAATTTCTACATGTTTGTAACTTTTCAAGTATTGTAATTTATTTCATATTAGTTTTATTTTGGATAGAATGAAATAAAAAATAAAGAATAGAAAACATTGCTTCTTTCTTAAACATGGAAGGTTGTTCCTTAATTCATTGGTGGTAAAATAAAATAACGAAATATTATATAAAGAAAAAAATCTTCATGATGAATAAATATATTTGTAAATTTTATTTTTGTCAATGCAGCAAAAGCATGAGGACGAGAAAAAGGTATTATGAATTAATAGCTATATGAATGAAATTACAAAATAATTATTTTTTTTGTCTCTTTGGTGATGGTCCAAATTGTAGCATGTTTTCTGGGATACCCTTTCGTGAAAAAAATAACTAGCTATTCTTTGACAGCATATTTTTGTATGATAATATGACTGTTTCAGAATTTATTTTCCTATTTTGGGAAACTTTCCATCACCAGCTTGAGATTTACCTAACATGTTTTGAATGGAAGTAACTTTGCATGAAAATTGTCTCCCTTTGAATTTAACAAAAAATTTGCCAAGGTATATATATATTTCAAAAATGCCTTCTCTACATTTCCTTATTCAGATATTTTGCATGTATTTTCTTTAGACCTAGTGTTTTATGTTTCTGCAGCTTTTATGATTTAATAATACTGGAATATGGAATATTGTGTGATTACAATTATTTTGTGCTATATTGGAGTGTGATGGTTGGAAATAAGGTCAATTGTTTGTATGTGAAATTAAAACCTCTCGTCTGAGATTCATTTGGACAGAAATAAACATAATATTTTTAGGACAATTTAGTAATTATTGTTTTGTATATTGATTGATGTCTGGAATAATTACAGAAGTAAAAAAATGCAATTTGTGAATGGCATTGCATTACCAAGAAGGAAATTAAATAATTACGTATCTGTGTTCCCGGTGTTGTGTAGAACATAATTGTAAATCAATGTTGAACGAATTGTCTCCAACCGTTTAAATATCAAAATTAAACTTCATATAGATTTGAAACATTAATGAGAAAGATAATTAATGTTGCTTTTTTTCATATTGATTATCAGTTTGATGTAATAAATTTTACAGAATCTCATGAATAAAGTTCACATGAGACAGGATCATTAACCAGATATTGTTATGTATACTGTCTGAAATACTATGTCATTGAACGAATCTTTTGCATAATATAATTCTTTGTATTGAATATATAGATTACAAACTAAATTATAAGAATAGAATATCCATTGGACTTTCAGGTCTTTTTGATGTGTCAGATTAACAAAGTTTTCTTTTTAGGTGTAATCCCTTGAAATAATATTTGTGCTAAACGATTATTGAGTAAATGTTTTTGTTTGATTCTTTCTGGCTAAACTTTATTAAATAACATCAATCATTACAACTTTTATTTAATTTGCTTCTCAACTTAGAAACCGTTTGTCCTTTAAACTTTAATTTAAGAAGAAAAGGAAAGAAAGAGAAAAGTTTGAACAGAAACTTCTTATAATGTTTGAGATAAAGAATCAGAAGAAAACTTTTATTTCTAATTTTCCCCCTATATTTTACTGTTTAACTGGACTTGTTTTAGTTAACCCATTCAGATACAGTCTAAGGTTATAGTTTTTAAAACGTCATTAACCTTTTTCATACAATCCTGGAATTTAAGGAACTTTTACAGAAGCTATTCTTCAGATCATTATGATAAGCTTTTTTTTATTTTAATTTTCAAAATTTCACTACCCAACCTTCACAGAAGTTTTTTCATGATCAAGTGGTAACACTGAGCAAAATTTATATTTTTTATTATTTATTTTCTGAATTTAACTGATTAACAAGCATAGGCTTCTTTTGGCAGTCATGACACCTTTACATTAACAACAGCAGTCATAGGAGAGATGAAGGGAATTTCTTAAATATCATTTGTTATTTCTTATAGGAAAAAGCAGACAATGAAAAGAAACAGAAAGAAAGAGAAAAACAAAAGCTAAAGGAACTAACAAGTGCCACAAAAGCTGCTCAAAAATGGAATCCAGGACATCGAAAAAATAAAACAGGGATCCTTAATAAAGACCAAAAAGATTCTGGTACAAAAAATGATAAAAATGACAAAAAATCTGATACAACAAATGGTGAACCGCTTATCAAATATGGAAAAGGTAGGAATCCTATGGTTAAAATGCCCAGTAAGGACAGTGGTTATTCTGTGGAAAGCAAAGGTAGCTCCCAATCAAATGGAAAAGATACACCTAGAGATGAAGGGGACAACGTCAGTTGGGATAGTGACTCTAATCCACGCAAAGCAGACTCAGGAACAGGATCTCTCAGCCAGGAACCAGTCTATGAAAAGAAGACATCTAAATCCAAAGAATTAAATGTAAGTGATACTAAGGTTCAAATGTTTTATTCATAACAAAGTCTGGGAGTTCTAAAGTGTTTGCTGTGTTTCCTTACTTTTAACCAGACTTCTTTACTCCTAGATTAATAAATGGATTAAGATTTAATTTCGTTTGACATGGGAACTTGCTTTTCATTTTCGTTTGACATGTGAACTTGCTTTTCATTTTCGTTTGACATGTGAACTTGCTTTTCATTTTTTCAATCAAACTATTTTTTTTTCTTTCTTTTTTTTCCAGCTGTCTCAAATTTTTATTTATCTTGATTTAATTCGTTTGGATTGAAAAGTCATAGATTTTTAGGAGAAAAAGATATTACAATCTTGTTTTTTTGTCGCATTTTTTAAAGAGAAAAAATGCTTCATCAATTAAATTATTGTGCTTTATTGAAAAAATGTGAATGAAAAAAGATAGTGGGTAAGCCTCAGTGAGACAGTAACCCAACAGCATAACCATTAAAAATAGTGTTTGATAATTGACAAGTGCACATAATATATATATACATTTGTACATACTTATGTTTACATTCAAATAGAAAATATATTTCATTGGTACACTGGTAAATATGTCTGTTACTACTCAGAATTGGCCACTCTTTGATCAAGATAATTCATAATCATAATTGATAAGTATTTAATGGACACAAAAGGCTGTTGTCCCAGGTGTCCTGTAATAGGGTCAGAGGTGAACCACACCTGGTACTGTATGTTCCTTATTATACAACTATGTAAGAATTTAGGTCATTTAAACATGGCATCCTGAATTTTACAAAAATATCATTATAAAATTAAATATTTTGCATTTTTAAGCCCATTTTTATCTTAATTGCTGCGAGTCTCCTTATAACTGAATAATTCATTAAAATTTACTGGGTGAAATTGTCCCAATTTATTTAATCTCATGATTCTACCAATTGGCAATACATAAATGTCAAATGGCGGAAATATGGCAATAATGTGGAAATGTTTAACAAGATACCTTGGGTTATCCATTGATTTTTATGTGTGACTTGCTATTGTTACCAGCAAATTAAAGTCTAATTAGGGATTTTTATTACTACACAATAAAACACGAAGGATTTATTTAATAATATGATCCTTGTATTAAATAATTCCAACATAGTTACTGATCCAAAACAGATTAAGTTTGGATTGAAAAAGAGCTAATTTGTTTTCGATAAAATCTGTAGTTGTCACATTTTGATAAATTTGGATGATAGACGAACATTTTGTCATGCATTTAATGCAATAAAAACAGTATAATTAAATTGTATATAAGGCCATTTATGTAACTTAAATCTACATTTTACTAAATTTTTATTCGTTGTTAGGAAATAATCATCCTGCTGCGAAGTAGACCCACAAAATCATTTGATTATATAAGGAACAAGAACTTCCAGTCTGGATGTCTGTTAAGGGCTTTATGAAATATTTGAAAATAGTTGTATGTTGAATCTTAACTTGGATGTCTTTCAATTAATATGAATACATGATAGTACGCTAAATAAAAGCATCAATTTATTTTTTATCTAAAAAACAAACATTTCTTCTCAGTTTTGAGATAAAAAAATTTTTAACACAAATGATCTAGTGCATGCAAGAACCTTACAAATATTTCAAGAGAGAATAGTTCATGTAGACAGAGACTGTGGTAAAATTATGTAGTTGATTCTTGTAATTTTAGTCCATAATAGGAAAGTCGTTAAACAATCAACTAAAACTATGTATTTTCACAAAAAAAATGCTTGCAAATGTTCTTCCTGTACATAACTAGATTTATTAAAGCTCTTGACAATAACATAGAAAAGCCATACACATGCACACCCAACATATAATGAAGAAAAATATTACCTAACAAATACATATGATAAAATAAGAGTTCAAAAATAAATCACTTTTGATATTGATTAAATGTCAATGAGACAGCAACCCAATGACAAAAAGAACCAAACAACATCTAAAGTTTATAAAAGTAGAGGACAACATATACCGGTAGTCGTTTAAAAACAGGTGTCCATACTCTCTCAAGCCTGGCTATAGAGCCACCATTAAAGATTAAGACACAAGTAATGTTTCTTGTATGTAATATCATGAAATGCATTATACATTTTAACTTTACAATACACAGGGTGGATTGACACATGTAAGTTACTGAAATAGTGTGTAAATGTTACATTTCTTGCTGAAATGCTGTAATGTCATGTATGTTACATCTTAGCTGAGCACCCTGTAAATGTACATATTATAGCACATCCTTTATCTATGTTTTAACATCCATGCTGTCTTCCTACTAAAACTCAGTTGTATGATTGTCCTCTTCACAAAGATAAAGACAAATATTGCTGTGAAGCTGTAACTTTTGGTACAAGCTTATTATATATAGGAATATTTGGTTTGCTGCTCCTTGATGACTTCCAGTTACCAGTAATCATTTGACTAATTATAGCTCCATAGGTTAAGAAATGAGAATAAAAAGGGAATCAAAATCATATATAAATCCTTAGATATGGTATTGTTGTCTCACCTAAAAGAAGTTGGGTTACGGCAAGACTTAGTTGCAGTGTTTCTGGAAAAGTCTGCTGCATCAACAATTTATGTCAATTTAGGGGTTTAGTGATATTTGATGATATTTAGTATGCAGTTGTATTATCATTGGCACATCTCATTTCCATTGAGTCCATTTGACCACACCCACTTAGTCAGGATCAATTTAATTTGAAACTTTTGTTATATGTATATATTAAAGTGTTGCCATTTAAATTTCAATGTTTGCATTATACAATAGAAACAACACACAGGCGAGACATACATCTCTGTGTAAACAGTTTATTTCTAAACAAATGTAATAAGTGCTACAGGTTAATGAGTAATCCCTGTTATTGACCTCTAGATGTTTTTTTGGTTAATTTCTTGTTGGGTTTCCTCTCTCATTGACATTTGCCAACTTCTCCTTTTATTCATTATTCCTGGCTTGGATTTGGATTAATTTTGTTAAAATTTAAAGTGTTTCCTGTTCATATAAACCTTGTCTTATATACTTAGTATGTCTTGTTTCTGTATTGTCTTGTATACCTGCCTTTTATCATGTCTTGTCTCTGTATTGTCACATTGTGGATTTCATTATTGGGTTTCCCTTTTGGATATATAAAAATAAGAAGATGTGGTAAGATTGCCAATGAGACAACTCTCCACAAGAGACCAAATGACATAGAAATAGTTGGTTTGTTGTATTCTACCTGTTAATGATGGTAACATAAGAATGTTCTACAGAGCTTATAAGACTTTATATAGTTTTTTTACTATTATAATCCTTGTTTTATTCAAGATGATTCTACTGCGGGTCATTTAGTTTCGTGGGTACCAATTTTTGTGGATTGAGGAAAACTTCCATTTTCGTGCATATTTGAATTCAGGGTTTTGCTTTAGGCAACATATATTTCTATGGAACATTTGTAATTCGTTGAACATTCAAATTCGTGGTTTCCCTGTACCCATGAAATCCACGAAAATTGGTATCCAACGAATAATAATAAGTCCACAGTATTTAGTTTTGTCAACATTGAATAAATGAGTCTTCACCTCTCTGTTACTGTAGTGTGTTGTAACCACCTTTATATGTTAATGTGAATCACAAGTGCCAAGTGATCTTCCAGCCTGTTGTAGATAAATATTTACCATCAGATTAAGTAGACAACGTTAAATAAACCGTTACTTGTTTTGAAGATATTTACATGCTTGCTGTTTGACAAATTTACTTATATACAGACAGTCACAATTTTTTAATTATTTTATGTCAACACTTAAAACTTTGAAATTTAAAGATGATTTATGAATATTACTATTTCAGATAAAAAATACCGTAAGAAGGATAACATTTTAAATGCTGGGGTTTCTTTTATGGTTGAAATAATTTATAATACCATAATTTCCCTCTGCTAGGGTGCTTTGTAATCTTTCAAATTTTGGACATCAGAACAAATTAATATTGCACTAATAATGTGTCTTAGACTATGAGTAGCTTTAGATATTCAAAGTGCAGACAGAATTGAAAACTGCACTTCACAGTTCACACCTTTGTTGCCTCTTTGGATAGGACTAGTATAGATTTAGCAAGTCTTGGATAATAACTTAAATTCTTTTATTTACAAACACTTCTTTGATCTTACACATTTCCATGAAAATAATTGATTTATTCCAGGATCCAATTACCAGCTTCCTTCAAACTTAAACTAACATAATAAAAATGAAAAAAAAGCTTTGCCAAACCATAGAAATTTATTTTTGTGTAATAGTTCATTGAATTTCTTTCCTTAACTATACTAAAACTTGATCAGTAAATATTTGAAGTTTTCAAGATATTAGATATAATTTGGTAAAGAAAAAGGACAAATTCTGAGGTCAGCCATGCTTTTTTGGAAAGCGTATACTAAATTACAGCATTCAACAACTGTTTTATCTCATTGATTATTATCTATTTCAGCCACGTTCATTTCTGGATCAAAGTATAGTAAGCTTGATGTGCTAATTGTTTGAACAAAGTCTTTGAAAATAAGTTGTTTATGTATTGTTTCACTAAATTTATCATGTGGGGACAACAGTTGCACTTCAGGTACCTATTGGTGTTCTTAGTCTATGTTTATTTCACATTGAAATTTCCCCTTGTCCATAATTTTGTCCTAGATTAGTGAGCATAACTACTGATAGTGAGCATAAATGCATTTTTTACTGTGATGACTCAATAACGTGCTGTATTGGACATATTGAAAAAGTTGTTACTCTGATTATTTGTCCTTGCATAATTTATTTGTACAACTTAATAATATGTAGAAGTTTAATTACACTGCAATACATGCTCCTACTGAATTTTCAAGTTTGGAGAATCCAACACTTGAGATTATATACGGCATAAGTTATTTGTTCTACATATATTTTATACCTGTTTATAGCGACGAATCACTGTTGTGAGTATTTTTATGGTAGACCTGCATTGTCACCAGAATTAACATTTTTATCCTATCTGTTTTGTGGAGGATTAAATCAAGTGATTTGTATTAATAACTATGCACAGTCGTTTACCAGAAAAGAATGTGCACATTGTTCTAATAACAAAGGAAATTTATGTGTTTGAGTCCTAAGAATTTGAATCTAGAATTAACTTCAAAGTGCAATAGCTGCAGTAACAGGATCTGTTTTCTTTAAGTTATTTTGTTTTCTGATTTAGTGTTAAAAGACCCCTATAGCCTCATTTATACTAATATTTTTTAAGGAGAAAAGGAAGAAATGATAAGAGTCATTACTCAGTCCCTAAATTTTTAAAAAGTATAAGATTCTTCAACACTTTCAAAATATGTTTCAGCTCATAAATAATAAAAGATGGTATACTCTGGACAGGTCAGTTATGATGCGATGTCACTATGAAATCATAAACATGGTAAAGTTGATTTTTTCCCTCCTAACATGGCCATTTTGCACACAGTTTGGTTTAAAAATAAGTAATGAGGAGAGGCCTTACCCAAAAAGATATTTTACCCACATAAACATCTAAGGATAAGAAAGACATATCTTTTTGGATAAAGCCTAGCAACATATATTTAAATATTAGTGGAAGATCTTAGAAATATGGCTGTTTTTGGCTGATTTTGCAGTTTTGCATTAAATGTAAGAAGTTGGACGCCATATCACAAATCTGTCAGACAAAATTCAAAAATATAAATACTGATCTCAGACAGACTATATGGTGCCTTGTAAACATCAGAAAGGATGTTATTTGATAGATTTGTTGTACTTTTGGATCTTCAATGGCCAAACAATCTTATCCCTTCTGTTGTGTTTTCTGTTTCAATAAACTCACTTATAAAGGACCATTCATGCTCTTATTTGCCCCCATTCTGTAGACTTACATTGAATGATTTGAATATTTCTTGTTCTTTCTGTCCCATCTGTAAGAAAAGTACAAACTTCTCAGCTAACTGGAGCTCTCATATCTTCTGCAGAATACGTATTATATGTAAAGAGGTTTTTAAAAATGAGCTATAATTCTTAAAACCAGTGCAGTTTGGGATGTTATTTTTTACAGATATCTTCGTCAGATGTCCAAATTATGAAAAGTGCAGGAAGATTCAGTAGTTTGTCAAGGGAGGAAACTGTAGTCATTATCAAACGTAAGTAATAAATCTATATAACACCACAGGTTTTCACTTTTTCCATAAGACAATAGAATACGTTAAAATAACATATATTTTAGGCTGATTCCACTATTTAATAAAATAATTCTTTACAAGCCAAATTAAATTACAATAGTATGTGGAATGGGACTATGCAGACTTGCAATGTACCATTAGCTGTTATTAATTTTCATACGAAACTCTGTGTAGTGTTATATGGATTAAGAATCGTTTTGCATAAAATGTATACTAGTATATGTATATCATGATCTGGTTAACCGGTAGTTTGGTTTAATGAGACATATACCTTTTGCCTTATGACATGCAATAAAATCTTTTTAAATGAAACAGTAGTATAATGTCTTAACAAATCTCTTCCCAGCTTTGCTTCAGATTTTCTATATTTAGTCATTTTGATACTCAATCCTGTGATCTTAAGGCCCTACCAGTCAAAACATTTATTCTTCCAAGGATATTTTTAAACAAATATTGATTGTTATAATGCATTTTGAATTTTAAATTCTAATTGTCACAAATAACTTAATTATCAAGGATTTCAACAAGTTTGATAAATAATGTTTGTCTAATGAAACTCAATTCAATAGCAATTCTTGTTCAAAATAGAGCACTGACGTACATGTGACGTCAGTCCTCGATTAATAGATATCCTCGTTTCAATTTCAGATCCTGAAATTAATTCTGTATTGCTGATATATATCAACAGTTTTAAACTGATTGTATTTTGGATTTATAACAATGAAAATTGATCTCATTTAAATAATGTTTTTAGGATTATTTTATAAGTTTTTATGCAGTATTTGTTACTTATTAAAAGGTTGTTAAGGTCATAAAAACAAACCCTTTTTTAATTATACTCAAAGAGATCTATTTTTAGGTGTCATCAAATCTCTGGACTTTGTTTAAATTGAAATGTATATATCCATATAGTATAAATGTAAGCAATAAAAAGACAAAAAAAGTGAGGCCTACTTGTATAGACCAACCTCGATTTGTTTTTTTATGAATGAGTTACACCCATTGACCCAAGGTCAATCAGCATAAATAACGTAATTGAACAATGAGTTATTTCTGTAATGTCATAACATAATCATTGTGACATAGGAAATGTACAGGAAAATGCATGAATTTGAAAGTCATCTATAAGTATGATAATGTTTTGCCATGTACTGCAAGTTTTAAAAGTTTAGTTGATAATTTGAATAAGGAACATATATCTTAAGTAGTTGATAATTTGAATATGGAACATATATCCTGAGTAGTTGATAATTTGAATAAGGAACATATATCTTAAGTAGTTGATAATTTGATTATGGAACATATATCCGAAGTAGTTGATAATTTGAATAAGGAACAGTTGCTAATTTGATTATGGAACAATTATATCCTACGTAATTGTTAATTTGAATAAGGAACATATATCTTAAGTAGTTGATAATTTGAATATGGAACATATATCCTAAGTAGTTGATAATTTGAATATGGAACATATATCCTAAGTAGTTGATAATTTGAATATGGAACATATATCTTAAGTAGTTGATGATTTGAATATGGCACATATATCCTAAGTAGTTAATAATTTGAATATGGAACATATATCTGAAATAGTTGATATTAGAATTGACTTTTCAAAATAATTCAGATGAAGATTATAATTAGATGTAAAATTTACCTAGCTTCCTAGTATTGATTCCAAAATATACCCATATAAGCCAATAATTGCTTACATCTAATTCATTTCAACTCTGGTGGATAGTTGTCTCATTGGCAATTATACCACATCTCCTTATTTTTATGTCAGTAGTTATTTGGTAATAGATTATTCAGTTAATACCTTGATAAGAACTAATTATTCCCTCAGTGCTAGTTATGACAAATAGTAATTATAAAAATCAAGTTATCAGTACTACTTATTAGTGTTTCACATATGAATAATTGATTCTTCTGTTCCGTATCTAGTAATAGGTATCAATAAAACCTCAGATTTGTAGAAAGAATAGATTGGTTATATTTTACATTGGTAATTCACAATTTGTAGTAGATAAATATGTTTTTATTGGGGAGAAAGGAGATGGGAGGGGTGGGGGGGGGGGGGGGGGGTCAATTTTAATGATTGTCAATTAGATATCTGTGAAGACAGCCTTATGCTTGAGTGAGGAATGGACAATTTTCCTGGTTGAAATGATGGTGTAAAAGGTCATGTGTAACAGATACTTTATATCTTATATCTCTCTAAAATTCAACATTGAATATCCATAAAAGTCTTTAAAAATATTTAATATCCCTGAAAAACACAATATCCTTAAAATGGAAATATCCCCTATCATAAAGACAATTAAATGAATAGAAACTTTCACAATTAGAAATGTCCCCTATCCTAAAAATAGAAATATCCCCTATCCTAAAAATAGAAATATTCCCATCCCCATTCCTGAAAATAGAAATATCCCCTATCCTAAAAATAGAAATATTCCCAATCCTAAAATAGAAATATCCCCATTCCTGAAAATAGAAATATCCCCTATCCCAAAGATAATTAACTGAACTATTCTTTATCTCAACACTCCTTCAACGAGACCAAGGATGTATGTTAGTTATAAATCCTTGAACAAGACTAAAATATCAGAAATGTGTATTTTCAAACACTATCAATAGTTTATTGTGACCCTTTGTATCAAATTAATTAAAATTTGATATTTTTGTCGAAGAATCTCTTGTTTTCCTTTTACTGCTATTAGAATTGAATATCAGCATAAATAAATGATGACGTGTAGGAAGATCTTAGACTGATCTGACGTGTAGGAAGATCTTAGACTGATCTGACGTGTAGGATTTATTGGAGGTAGGGATTATTTCCCCTTAAGGTATTTCACACTATTATCTAAAAGTCTGGTAATCATTACTTAAAATCAAAGTATCACAATATTATGACTTATTACTGAACAGATTTCCGAATTATAAATGCTAAAAGATAGCCGAAATCTGCAAAATTAATTTTTTTGGCAAATTCTGAGTATTTATCCCAACAATGTAAAAGAAGAGCAGTGTTAACCTTGAATGTAAAGCTTTGTATGTCTTTCAGGTACAAATTAATTCATCTTGGTAAGCAATGTCCTTCAATGCAAAATTTTCAATTTTTGTTTTCAAAATGTCTTCAACAGCAACATGTAGTACTGAATAGCATTTTGATTATACGCGCGTGTATCAAAATTATGTAAAATTGTTAAAACCTATTTCATGTATGTGATATTATAAGACCCTGTAATTTTAGATTTAAGATTTTGACAATGTGAGTTTAAGCAATACATGGGATATTGACGTTTGTTTCATTGTGCTATAAATGTGTCTGTCATAATGTTTCATGGTGCTATCAATGTGTCTGTCATAATGTTTCATGGTACTATCAATGTGTCTGTCATAATGTTTCATGGTACTATCAATGTGTCTGTCATAATGTTTCATGGTACTATCAATGTGTCTGTCATAATGTTTCATGGAACTATCAATGTGTCTGTCATAATGTTTCATGGTGCTATCAATGTGTCTGTCATAATTTTTTTTATCAAAATACTAATTAAAAAATGATAAGTTAAAGAAGGGCAGACAATTCCATGAAAAATGTGGGGAAAACAAACAACTTGATTCTTTGATTTTATGTTTTATTGATGTTTACCCCTCATTGAGCAATACACAAACCATTAGTAAAGAAATATTAATTTTGCAAGTTAAGAACTGCACGAAATCTACCACAAATTAATGCATTTTTCTGATTCAGTTTATAATGATAATTACTTAAATACTTAATATCGTCTTCTAAAATTGTAAAAACGAATACTGTAAATGCGTCACAAGAATAAACTTTGTTCGAAATATGAAAAGAGTTGCAAGTCAATGAAATTAGTCCATACCACATTAAGTTGTTATATGTACTGGATTAGCCTTACATAAATTGATTTATAATATTATCATTGTTATAAATTCCTTGGAATAAATCAGACCAATATTTCTATTGAATATGTACTGTTATAAACTAAGTATGCATAATGACATACAACAAAGTAAAAAGAGTTATGTTTGAAATTGACGTTTCTATAAAAGGCTATTTCTCTACATGAAAAATGTACATTTCATGTAAGTAAATATTTTCACCTGGATGAGGAGTTTATGAATAGAGCGTCTAAGCTGATGCACACCTACTAGCTGGGACACAATAAACCTGGCTTGTAAAATCTTTGTAGTGCTGACAATGACCGTCTATAGAAATCTCTAATTTATTGATTCATCTTAACGCTTAAATTCATTTTACTTAAAGTGTAATATGAGAGTTAAATCTATATGTATTGAAACCTTGTCATTTCTTCAAGGTTAGCTGAAAATTTTATTGAGTGGACGCCAAACTGTTGCATTATTAAAGTTTTATAATAGTACATCTAAAATGGAAACAAAACCACTGCATTTACTTTTATTATTTAATACAGGTGAAGTTTTAGAACTATAACATTAAGCTCGGCTCAAATTTTAAGTGTATTATTTCATTAAAATACTTTATTTAATAGAGTTTAACCAGGCAGAAAATAAGATTTTAATTAATAATACATGTAGTTTAAAGAATTGACATTTAAATAAAAGTGCAAACAATGTAGAATCAACTTTATCTTTTAAGTTATCTGAAAGAAAGTGTTTTTTTAAATTTATTTTACCACCTAATTTGCATTCTTACTTGAAATTTGTGTCTTGTCTCATACATTATTTTGATATGAAATGGGTATTACATTTTAAACAAATGTGCAGGAGTTCAATTCTTTCAAGGCCACTTTTGGAAACGTATGATTAAGCTTTACAGTAGTAGCTTTTTGTGAGGGGTTGAATAACAAAGAAATATCATGAACTACTCTTACTGTGAAAGAAGATATTTTTTTAGGCTGCTTAAATGAAAACATTGGCCAGAATCTTTGAATCTGTTGATATTGCCCATTAAATAATATTTGACCACTGACCAGTCATGGTCTTTCACAAAACTTGTAACTTTGAAGACCAAGATGGCTGTCCCACTGTGGACATGCATACATAGAACCATGTGGGAAGTACATGTATTATTAATTATGCATTGATCTAAGTTTAGGCTAATCATATATCTTGCTTCCATGTATATTGCAAATATATATACATGTATATATGTATAAAACTGATAATGACATTGAATGCCTGAAAGCTAAACATTTATACCTCCTAAGAGAAAAGTGACATGCTTTGTAAAACTTGAATATACCAATGTAATTAAGGACATTTGGCCATAAAGAATTGTTTTATTATTTTGTTTTCCATTAACTAACGATAAGTAACAATTGAATACAAAGTTAGTGTTCAAGTCTAATAATAACTGCAGCATAATTACCGGAATTACTTCACAGGAAATCAACTTTATATTGGGTAGATGTCGTTTTAGATTTTAGCGCTATTGATTTGGAAGTAGATTTTAATATAAAATGTTTTGATATGTTGATGAAATCAATGCTAATTGTTTGAAATGAACAGACTTTTATTTTATGTTACACTAAAACATTTAAGATTTTCTTCTTCCAAAATATGCTGAAGTTCGTGGTTCTCTCCGGTCACTACCGCTTTCTCCACCAATGGAAACTGACCGCCATGAAAAAAGCAATGGTGCTGAAAGTGGTGTTAAACGTTAATCAATCTATTCCCTGTGCATTTTGTGTATACCCCCTCTTTTATCTATAGTTATAGGGGTACACTTGCATCCAATCATTCATTCAAATACAGTTGAAACAGATTGCCTTAATGTAAATAAGTGGACACTTATCACTCTTTGAAGTGAAATTATCCCTTTTAACCAGTTTTAAATGCTTTATACTCCTTTTGGTTGGAAATTTTAATGCTAATCAGTTTGTGCTTCTCATTCATTTTAGTGAAAGTGTAATTTTATTAGTCTTTTGATGTTTAGGTGTTGAGGTACTGTGGTTGCTAATGATTGCAAAATGTCATTTGTTCTATTTCCTAACCCCAAAACTTTAGAATAGGTATATTTTGCTTTTATACTAAGCACACACCTTGAAGAAGTGAAAGCAAATAAACTTCAGCTCCGAGTCAGAATGATATGTATGGGTAGATGGACATTTACCATGTGAGTCAGCAAGTTTAAAATTTTGGCTTAGTGTGGAGAATAAGGTACTGTAATGGAGAGAATAAATGTACCAAAAATGAAGTCATAATGTGACAAAAAGGGGCAATAATGCAAATAAATCGAGTAAAAGTTTTGGTACATAATTTTTCCATTTCATTAATTAGACTAGGCAATTCTTTTCTTGCCAATCAAAGCAGTACAATGTACCGATGTATGATATGGATTTTTTGTAATTTAATCATACTTATTACTATTTTACAGCTGATGAAGATGGCAATGTTTCTGTTAGAGGAAAAGATGAACTGGTGGACAGAAATTGTGCATGTTGTTCCAACACAAAAATGTTTGTTTGTTGGCTCAAGTTCCAGAATGGTCTTAACATCTTTGTCAGTGACCCACTTTTTGACCTGTTTGTCACAATATGTATTGTTTTGAATACACTGTTTATGATGTTGGAACATCATGGCCAACCACAAGAACTTACAACAACTTTGGAGGTTTCAAACTATGTAAGTTTAGACAGTTTTATTTCTGAGAAAATATCAATATCAAATGTATGACACCTATCTAAAAATAGACATTTAAAGCAATTGATATCAAAGAGCTTACACTTGTAAATTCAGTGCCTGAGTGCGAACAATTTAGGCAAACCATATCAAGGAGTTGACATATCTATATCATAATGCAAATAAATAGAGCAATCAATATAAACACATTGACACTTATGAATGCAAAGATAAAAAATTCCAGTGATGAAACCATACCTGTCAACTGACCCGGATCCTGCGGGTGTGACCCGAGATTTTCACAATTCTGAGGGGTAACCCGGGAATTCGGAAAATAACCCTTTTTCACCCGGATTCCTTAGCCTTCAGACTGATTAGATATAAAGTGATTTCAATGAAATACTGGCAAATTCGTAATTCTTCCTGGACAAGAAGTTCAACTAGCTGTGTAAACTCAGCTCAATTGACCCATTTCAGTGCATGGCTTCACTTGACAGCTTTGGTGTCAAACACGCTGTTAATTAACACCAATTATTACCTTAGCTTTAGGTCGTAAATAATTTGTGTATTTCAAAGTTGTTTTAAAAACAATTTGAGTTACTTCCCCTTTTTTGTCAATTCATAATATACTCCTTAAACTTATGTTTTTTTTTGTAAAAAGATTAAATCTAAAATGAATTGAATGCACAAACATATCAGAATAATACTTTTACTTATTACCTTAGAACAATTAAAAAATAAAAATTTTGAAAATTACTTTTTTCATCTATACCTCCTTTATTTTATTATTATTATACTCTAGTCAACATCTGCTATGTTCTAATGATTAACAGCTGCACAAATGTATGTAAAGAGAACACAAATTGGCACATTGTATGTCATAGAATGAATATGAATAGGAATTAAGGCAATGTAACACAAATCTATCAATGGCCTCCAGGTACAATTTTAAATTACTTAACCATGTGGACATGTTTTGGAAACTTTGATATAAATTATAAGAAAAATGTCCTCTAAATACTGAAATTCAGCTCGAAAAAGTTCGTACGCGTTATGACCTGAGATTTCATTCTTCTATGCAGGTCATCACCTGCATTTCATTGTCATAGGTTGACAGGTATGTGAAACTTGGTTTATAAAATTAAATTATTATACCTTAAAAAATTTATTACAGTGTACACACAAAGAAACAATGCTTGAATAGATAAATATTTCATAGAAGCTGTGGAAGATCATTGAGAGAGCATTTAAATATATAATGAAAAAATAAGAAGTTACCAACAGGGCAATGAAATATCATAAACCTGCAGAACTGGAGTTAATAAAAGTTTATGATATAATGAATTTGTATATGTTTTTTTTCCAGATTTTTACCTCAGTTTTCATACTTGAAGCTGTCCTGAAGATAATGTCATGGAGCAAGTTTTACTTTAAGTCTGGATGGAATCTTTTTGACTTTGTTATTGTTATAGCCAGTATTATAGATATCAGTCTATCAGATATTCCAAGTTTTTCTGTCTTTAGATCCTTCAGATTGGTAAGTACTGATGCAGGTTAAACCTCAATGTTGTGACTGACTATATTTTTTTTCTTTTAACTATAGTATATGGTCAACACATCTCCAGCATACCTAAAATGTATAGATTGGTTAATACTTTTTACATGTATACAAATCATGCTGACTTCATACATGCAAACACTATTTTCCATACTTTTGCAAATATAATTCTTTTCTCTGATTTTATAACAATAAAAACTAGACACTTGTACAACAGACTACAGTTAATAAGCAGTATATACATGTATTTGATCTGCCCTGTAGCTAGACCAGCCAATGAAGATCCTGGAAACTCATCAAATATACCAGGTTTATAATTTATTACGGCAGATGTGCTTCTTCATAAATCTCATAAAAATTCCGAAAAAGAAAGACTTTATATTTTTACCTGTTTCATTTGAGAGTTCTGAAGCTTGTTAAATCATTGCAGAACACTAGAGTAAATATTCTATCTATTTTGATATTTAGTTCTGAACTAGACCAGTCATTAAAAGTCATGTTTATACATTTGTCTATTTCAGTTGAGAGTTCTGAAGTTGGCCCAGTCCTGGAAAACAATGAGACTACTACTACAGATTATTTTGAGTACATTAGGATCTCTTGGACCTTTAACCCTTATTCTGATAATTGTAATCTACATCTTTGCTGTTATAGGACTACAATTATTCAGTAAAAGTTACACATCTTCTGTATTTGGAGATGACATTCCAAGGTGTGTTTATGGCTTCTTTTGGTTTATGGATATGAAAACTTTTTTACTGATCCTTTACTAATAGGTATTAAATGTAAGAATGGATAAAAAATTAATGTATATGAGACAATATCTAATGGCGGGAAAACATAAAACACATTGTTATCTCATTACTTTGTGTTGATCTGTATTTATGAGTGTAATACATTTAGTGGAAAATGAAAAAAAAAAAAAAAAAAAAATGGAAATGAAAAATAACATTTAAGAAATGAATGCTTCTTTTTGTAATTTTATTTGGGTGTAAAAGTGTTGATCGTGCACATTTTGTATGAATTGTGGAAGCGCTTTGTTCTTAAAATGTGTGCACGATCAACACTTTTACACCCCAATAAAATTACAAAAAGAAGCATTCATTTCTTATAATTACATTTTTACACTAATAAGACCTTGAAAAAAACGTTTTATCAAGTTTTTCTTTAATTTACCTGTGCTATTTTTGTCGAGCCTTCGACTTAAGTCGAAAAAGCGAGACATAGCGATCCTACATTCCGTCGGCGGCGGCGGCCACAAATATTTACTCTGTGGTTAAAGTTTTTGAAATTTTAATAACTTTCTTAAACTATCCTGGATTTCTACCAAACTTGGACAGAAGCTTGTTTATGATCATAAGATAGTATCCAGAAGTAAATTTTGTAAAAATAAAATTCCTGTTTTTCCGTATTTTACTTGTAAATGGACTTAGTTTTTCTACCAGGAAACATTACATTCACTCTGTGGTTAAAGTTTTTAAGATTTTAATAACTTTCTTAAACTATCCTGGATTTGTACCAAACTTGGACAGATGATCATAAGATAGTATCCAGAAGTAAATTTGTAAAAAAAAAATTTCAGTTTTTCCGTATTTTACTTATAAATGGACTTAGTTTTTCTGCCAGGAAACAATACATTCACTCTGTGGTTAAAGTTTTTAAAATTTTAAAAACTTTCTTAAACTATCCTGGATTTGTACCAAATTAGGACAGAAGCATGTTTATGATCAAAAGCTAGTATCTAGAAGGAAATTTTGTTAAAATTTGTACCTGTTTATCCGTATTTTACTTATAAATGGACTTAGTTTTTCTTCCAGTTAACATAAAATACAGTCTGCAGTTAAAGTTTTTAAAACATTTATTAGATTCATAAACTATCCAGGATTTATAACAAACTTTGACAGAAGCTTCTTACAATCAAAAGATAGTATCTAAAGGAATATTTTTATTGATTTTTTTCCTCATTTTTGTTGAGCCTGCAATTAACAGCAAAAGTAGGCGAGACACTGGGTTCCACGGAACCCTTACGAATTTTTGTGGAAGCACATGTCATCACGAATGTAACATTTCATTTTGATATAAAGGTTAATTTTTTAATGATATACTATTGTTGTTAGCCAATCAAACTAAGGGATTCTCATGAAACATACATGTAATGTAATTATTAGGTTATGAGATACATGCACATGAGACAATGAAGAAACATCATTGTCACATCTAGTTTATAAAAAAACTGGTACAGTGTAATGCTTAGGCTTGCCTTATGGTTTGGGTGCTTGTTGAACATTGAAAGTCATAAGTTGACCCATGGAAGTATTTTTTTAAACTTCTGTCTTTTTAATTGCTGGCTCAGTTTACATTCTTTGCACCTTTGTATACATCTGTAAAAGTTTTGATTTCTGTGATATTGCACAGTTTCATAGTTGTAAAAACTAATGGTTACGTAAAGATTTTAATAAAATGAAATTTTAAAAATTTGATATAAAATGAAGATTGTGTTGATTGATTTTAGGTGGCATTTCAAAGACTTTTTCCACGCTATGATGATGGTGTTTCGAGTTCTATGTGGGGAGTGGATAGAACCATTGTGGGACTGTATGAGAGCAGAAGGAGAACTCTGTATGGTGGTTTTCCTACCCACACTGGTATTGGGAAACTTTATTGTAAGTACATATGGGACCTTTTGAGAACAAGTGTATGAAATACACACATCAACCAAAAACCTTCAGATAAATTTATCTGTATGTGTCCCTTGAATTATAGGATGGTCTAAGGTGTAAATAAATTTGTTACTACTATAGGCATTGGACTATTTCTTACAGCAAAGATAGGAAGCATGTCTGTTACCTTGTAATGTCTACCATATTACTGGTGTTAACAGAGCACCGATAGGAAACATGTCTGTTACCTTGTAATGTCTACCATATTACTGGTGTTAACAGAGCGACTATAGGAAACATGTCTGTTACCTTGTAATGTCTACCATATTACTGGTGTTAACAGAGCACCGATAGGAAACATGTCTGTTACCTTGTAATGTCTACCATATTACTGGTGTTAACAGAGCGACGATAGGAAACATGTCTGTTACCTTGTAATGTCTACCATATTACTGGTGTTAACAGAGCGACGATAGGAAACATGTCTGTTACCTTGTAATGTCTACCATATTACTGGTGTTAACAGAGCGACGATAGGAAACATGTCTGTTACCTTGTAATGTCTACCATATTACTGGTGTTAACAGAGCGACGATAGGAAACATGTCTGTTACCTTGTAATGTCTACCATATTACTGGTGTTAACAGAGCGACGATAGGAAACATGTCTGTTACCTTGTAATGTCTACCATATTACTGGTATTAATAAGAGGAAGTATTTGTGGGAATTCTAATATTCATTTGTCACTTCAGGGTATGAATGTTGAGGTAACATAGAGACTTTAGATAAATATTTACAGTTTACACATTTCTCATAGTAGAAAGAAGTTTTTTAACCATTTTTACATACAATCAAACTGAAGTTTTACCTAGACTTCAATATTCAGGGTACCTATGAACTTTATTGTCGGGTACATAAAGGATGTCATTCCTGTTGGAGCTAGTCCAAAACATTAAATATTTCTTGATAATTAATTATGTACATGTTCCATTTAAATCTATTCAGATCTCATGTTGAGAACATGATTTTTTTCTATATGACAACCATATAAATAATGTTTAACTATACTTACAAAGAAAATGTTGAAATTTGTTTTGTAGATACTTGATTAGATTACCTTGCAATTAAAATTAGAAATTGATGAATGGGTTCAGTTCATCCTTTATAACACTCTGAAGGTTCTCAAGCTTCAACTTCTAATAATGTTATACATAGATATATATATAGATAAAATTCAAATTTGAAAAATGCAGATATTTAATATTTTGAATTACATAATAAATTTTCACAAATTTTAACGGTAACGTCCATTATCCTAAATTTTCACAATTTTAACTATAACATTCACTATCCTTTTATAAATATAAAAATATATATATATATCTATATATATATATATTATAAAGTACATGTACCTAGAAAATCAACCTAACAATGTTAGAGAAGATCTGATTCTTTACTTCCTCCCCAAGCGGAGCTGGAACCTGTACTTTTCACTTCTCACTTCTACGACAACACCGCCTAGCACTGTGCAGACGCCTTATATCCCTCCTCTAACTATAGCTGATAATAATCAGCTTTCGTTTCGGGAGGTGTTACCTTCTCGTAGGTGTTAAACAATGACATCTTATCACAATACATGAAGTATTTTTAAGTGTCTAGGAATGATTATCTACTCATCTCTCCAGTATAATTACAGGATGCTATTCTATTTTTAGAAGCATACAAACACTATGAATTTATAATGAGATATGTCTGCATATGTGTAGCGACAACTGTAAATATATATATATCATGTGGTTGTTTGAAGGAATATATAATTCCTTAGCTTAGTTTTTCTTCCTGGTTTCTTGGGTTTCAAGTAGTGATCATTGTCAAACTTGAAAGACTCAACAAACTAAAAAGGTTTAGATGGAAACAATAACTTACTGTAGATTCCTTTATTTTTGATGGATATTAACTTTCGTGTATTTTATGGGTCTATGTAAAACACAAATTTTAATGTTCAATGAAGAACACATTTTGTAAAGGCTTGTATGCAGATTTTAGCAAAACAACAAAATCAAATATCCCAGAACATACATTTTTTCCTCAATCCACAAAAATTGATATCCACAAAAATAAATGAATCCATAGTATTGTTCAAGATATAAACTTGATTTTTAATGTAGAGTAAATTTTAACTTTGTGGCTGCATTTAAGTTAATTTTATATTTATACCCACTGCTCAGAAGGAGGGGGGTACTGGATTATGTCTGTCTGTCCAATACAATTTCGGTCACATTTTTCTCATGAACTACAAATCAGATCTTCCTGAAATATGGTATCAAGCTTCATGTGAGCATACTATACTGTGTGGTGCATTATAAGATTCATTGTTCATCAACTTCCTGTTAACCAAATACTTATATTTTCATACACGTAATAGCTATGTATGAAATTTCTGTCGCTTTTTTATCAGGAAGGACACATCAAGACTTTCTGAAATTTGGAATCAAACTGAATGAGAACATGCTTTACTGTCTGATGCATTTTCACATCTATCACTTATCAATTAACTGTATACTTATAGCAATGGTATCATTAGTGAGCAGATGTCACCAATAGCTGACAGTTCAAATTGTTAACTCAAAATGAAGAACAAAACTTTAAAACCTTCCACAAGTGTTGACAATATAATCAGTGTTTTTGCTGACGACATATTTTCCCCAAAGAAAACATAAAGATTGGCATGAAATAAACAAAAAAATAGTGTTTGATAATTATTGTGACATATTATGACATTAAGGCTAATTAATATTTACTACTGGCGAATATGAAAGGTACTTTTATAAATGTTTATTTCTGTTTGAGTATACAAAGAAAGATTGTTATATTTTTGAATTTTCCAAAAAAATGTGGATCAAATGTTTTTAGATCTAATTCTAATGCAGGTTTAAACCTCTTTGATTTTCTATAATTGTGTTTGACTTTTTTTTTTTAATAACAATCTTAATGATAACCTGTTGCTAATAATATTTCAGGTACTGAATCTCTTCCTCGCCTTGTTAATTAATGCTTTCGCTAGTGATAATTTGAAAGCCAATGGAGATAAAGAAGAAGACAACAAAATGTTGGCGGCTGTTAGAAGAATCAAAGAGATTTGTTGTTGTTGTTTAAGTAAGAAAGTAGCACCTAATGAGGCAGAGATTGAGGAAGGTATGGAACTCTCTTCTGATATTGAGAGTATTAATAGCAATGGTAAGCACACTGCAGTACTAGCTCTACTAACCTATGCATTTATAAACTGGTGGACAGCCATGATTGTTTCTCTCATTGGTTTTATAAATATATCAAATTAAAAACAGACTGGCTATTTTAAAAAATTAGAATAAATACTTTTTGTTATATATAATTGATGCAAAATAGTAAATTTACCATATAGAGAGACAAACATAGCATTTTGAAATAGGTAAACTTAGATATGTAACAATAGATAGGTCAAACATTTTTAGTATTTTCTCTATTTTATTTAATATAATAATTTTAGTTTTGTTTTGATTAATATTGAATTACATTTCTCTTGATAAACTTGAAAAATCAGTCTCCTCAACATTTCCATTATTATTTGATTTTAATTCCCCTGGAAGAAATTTAATCTTAAAATTTTCTCAATTAACAAATCATTAAATCCCATGGAAAGAATAGATATTTCTACTAATGGAGATAATTGAATAATAACTTCTGTATTATGTTTTATGCATCAGAAGCTTTTGACAATCTGTAATTTTTGCATTAAGCAGAAAAGTATGACTTTTGCCCATTTGAAATGTGTGAAATTTTTTTAGCTTTGGGATGAAGTTAAAGTCATATGATGAATGCAGAACTGTTAAGATAAAATAATATGTATATAGTTTAATATATAAATCCAGTTAATTTCATTGTTTTACCCATTAAAAAATGGTAATTTATTTGTTGAGTTAAAGTAGTTTAAAGTGTCATACAAATATCTCATTTGGATATGCTGATAGATTTAAAAGATAAAGCAAATTCCTTTGGTAATTAACCCATATTTGTTAACATTCTGGAAGAGACTGAATTGCAGCTTTAATTGATGATTTTTTTTAAATGCATTAGAGTATACAGTGTAGAAAATGTTTTCAAAAGTATTTATATGTCCCACAGTTTTCTAGAAAACTTGTACACAGTATACAAGAAATATAAAGATAATAGGAGTTATCTGTACTTATTTTTATACAAATTTCTATGGAATGTCACAGAACAGAAGTAAAGACGTCTGAAGAACAAAATATCTCCAGGTGACATTTAATTACTTTCACTTGACCATAATGAAAAAAATTATAATGTGTTGTTTTTTAATGTAATGTGACATTACATAGAATAAAATCAGTTTTTTTCCCCCGTAAAAATGATGAAATTTGTGAATTTACTCAGTCTGACCATTAAATCTATATAAACACTAATACTTGCTATAGTAGTTTGTAGGACCACCAGTTTATAAATGTATTGAAAGCTTTAACACTTCTTCTTATAATACTGTAACTTAGTGTGTTGTGTTCTTGTAGTGATATTAATTTCGGTGTTTTTCATCTTTGAGTATTTTATCATGTTATTCGCATAAGTCAAATAAATTTAATTTTTAATTCTGAAAATTTAGAAGGTAAAATGTTTTGTTATGACCTGTGAAGAGAGTCTGATCGATTCATTATTATTTTCACTTGTGTTCCTTTGGCACACATGGTAATTATTATTTTTATTTATCAATCAGTATATTTATTTTCCTTTTTGTGGCAAAAATGAGAAAGTAATATGATGTTAAAGGGGTTCCAGACAAGTTTTGTTTTTAAAGTTGGAGATAAGAGCAATTTACAAGTCCCTGAAATTACAAATATTGTAAAATTATTCAATGCTTTCAAAATAATGTTAGTTCTATTGATAAACGATTAAGATGATAAAATTTGGACATTTTAGAACAGAAACGTCATTTAAAATGTCACTTTGATATCATAAACATCCTTAAAATGACATATTTGACCTTGAATGGCACACATAAGCGTCTATGTTTAAGAGAACTTGTACCAAAAGTCTTTTAGGGTAAGGCCTTGGCTCCTATTTAAATATTAATGACAAGATCTCAAAATTAGGTTATTTTGGGATTTTGAGCAGTTTTTAATCTGGTTTTCCAGCAGAAATCTGGTTATTGATTTGGGTTTTTAGGGCGGGTTGGCGGCTCCAATTGTTTACCTGAGATAACTTATGAACTGTTATACCAATGCTTATCAAATTTTGAAATGATGTTGCTAATGACAAAATTGAGGTCAAGTTCAATATTTATTTTTTTCACTTTTGTCATTCAGTAGCTATGATCCTTGATTAATTGGAAAATTACACTTTATGTAGTTTCCATGCAATAGCTTATGAACTGTTCAACCAATGCTTTTCAAATGTTAATATGATGTTACTGATGATAAAATGGAGGCCTAGTTTGATATTGATGATTTCCACTTTTTCTGTTCATGAGTTATGTTCATTGAATGATTGGAAATGACATTTTATGTTGTTTCAGTGCCATAACTTACAATACTTTCAAATTTAAATATGGTGTTACTGATGAAAAAATGGAGGTTAAGTTTGATATTGCTGTAATAATGACATTAATGAATTTAAAAACAACCCAGTTAGCTGTCATTTTGACAGCCTCTTGTATATGAAATAACATACCTAAATTGAAGCCCTAAATCAAATATATTAGACCCATTGTAAAATATGAATACTGATATTTTGTGAACATTTAAAGGATGTTATTTAATAGATATTATATACTTTTGATTATTTAATTCAATTTGTCTTAGGAATCATACATATATTATAATTTTGCTTTTTGAATTCAAGGGACCATAAATTTATTATATTTTTGATTTTTAAATTTGAGGGACCAAAAAGTATCCTTTATATCATACCTTCTTCTTTGACTGAAAAAAACATATTCATGACTGTGACTACTATGTAGTCTGTGTGTCTCCACTCTTTGTTTTAGATGTGTTCTCCTTAATAACTAATTCACAAATTCACATATTTAAACATTTGTGTGCATAGAAAAAAAATGGTAAGGAGGTAAATTTAAATGTTATGCATGATAATTTCATCTGTGTAGATTTCAGTTGAAAATGAGTTTACGTTTTGATTTAAGATTTGAAAAATGATAAGTATGGTGTGAAAATACTCAATATATACATGGTTATTATCAATACAAATTATATTTTCTTTGTTCTTTCTTACATAGTGCTTATAGAGCTTCAGCTTTTAGACAGTGTCTTTGATGGAGAATCATTTTCACACTACTTGTTTTTATTTACTTTCTGCATATTTCAGGGACATGCATAAAAAACTCAACCCCTCATATTTTTTTTACCAAAATGTGGATGTTCCTATTGAAACCAGTCTCTCTTGACAGATGGTCAAGTTTCCTGCTTTTAGAAAAAAATCCCTGTTTTTTCCCTCTTTGATTTTTATTTCGCTATAAGTTTTTGTTTATTCTTTAAGATAGATAAATTATTGTCAAAAAATTGTTTACACAATACAGAGTGTCCAAGATTCTTAACATGTTGTTCAGCTAAAGTTATTGGCTCATTTGAATGTTGATTTAGAATTTTCTTAATATTAATTGTTTAACTACAAAAATAAATCTGATACAATAAAAAAAAAAACAATGTGAAATAGGTTCTAAAGCAGCACGGAACTAAACAATTTCATCCAATGGAGATCTATGAAGGGTGGTTTAAAAAGTTGACAGCTATACAGAATAATATAATGAATATGATTTATTTTCCAGTTGCAGACTGGATGTTCGGATTAGATAAGTAAAAACAAGTTTGATCTTCTGTATCATATCAATTGTACAGTTTGATAGATACAGAAAAGAATATTGACATTAAAAAGAAAAATAATTTAAATTTAGGATTTGTTTTATATATAGACAAAAATGGTAATCCAAAAGTAGATGGAAAGGATAAGAAAGGTTCTGAGAAATTAAAACTACCCCCAATATCACAGTCTAATGGAGCTGTACAGAATAAAGACAACAATAACAAGGTATGTCTGACACACACACACACACACATACACTTACCCAATATCACAGTCTAATGGAGCTGTACAGAATAAAGACAATAATAACAAGGTATGTCTGACACACACACACACACACACACACACACCCAATATCACAGTCTAATGGAGCTGTACAGAATAAAGACAATAATAACAAGGTATGTCTGACACACACACATACATACACACACCCAATATCACAGTCTAATGGAGCTGTACAGAATAAAGACAATAATAACAAGGTATGCCTGACACACACACACACATACACACACACCCAATATCACAGTCTAATGGAGCTGTACAGAATAAAGACAATAATAACAAGGTATGTCTGACACACACACACACACACACACACACACCCAATATCACAGTCTAATGGAGCTGTACAGAATAAAGACAATAATAACAAGGTATGTCACTGACACACACACATACACACACACCCAATATCACAGTCTAATGGAGCTGTACAGAATAAAGACAATAATAACAAGGTATGTCACTGACACACACACATACACACACCCAATATCACAGTCTAATGGAGCTGTACAGAATAAAGACAATAATAACAAGGTATGTCACTGACACACACACATACACACACACACCCAATATCACAGTCTAATGGAGCTGTACAGAATAAAGACAATAATAACAAGGTATGTCTCGGACACACATACATTCATACGTACATACATGTATTGATGTACAGCAATCATGAACTCTCTGACACACACACATATGTATATATTGATGAACGGCAATCATGAACTCTTTGACACACATGTATATATTGATGTATGGCAATCAGGAACTCCCTGACACACACATATATGTATATATTGATGTATGGCAATCAGGAACTCTCTGACACACACACACATATTTATATATTGATGTACAGAAGTCGTGAACTCTCTGACACACATGTATATATTTATGTATGACAATCATGAACTCTCTGACACACATGTATATATTGATGTACACCAATCATGAACTCTCTGACACACATGTATATATTGATGTACAGTAATCGTGAACTCTCTGACACACATGTATATATTGATGTACGACAATCATGAACTCTCTGACACACATGTATATATTGATGTACAGTAATTGTGAACTCTCTGACACACATGTATATATTGATGTATGACAATCATGAACTCTCTGACACATGTATGTACTGATATACAATCATGAACACACTGACACACATGTATATATATTGATGTACAACAATCATGAACTCTCTGACACACATGTATATATTGATGTACAGTAATCGTGAACTCTCTAACACACATGTATATATTGATGTACAGTAATCGTGAACTCTCTGACACACATGTATGTACTGATGAACGACAATCATGAACACACTGACACACATGTATATATTGATGTATGCCAATCATGAACTCTCTGACACACATGTATATATTGATGTACAGTAATGGTGAACTCTCTGACACACATGTATATATTGATGTACAGTAATCGTGAACTCTCTGACACACATGTATGTACTGATGTACGACAATCAAGAACACACTGACACACATGTATATATTGATGTACGACAATCATGAACTCTCTGACACACATGTATATATTGATGTACAGTAATCATGAACTCTCTGACACACATGTATATATTGATGTACAGTAATGGTGAACTCTCTGACACACATGTATATATTGATGTACAGTAATCGTGAACTCTCTGACACACATGTATGTACTGATGTACGACAATCAAGAACACACTGACACACATGTATATATTGATGTACGACAATCATGAACTCTCTGACACACATGTATATATTGATGTACAGTAATCGTGAACTCTCTGACACATATGTATATATTGATGTACAGTAATCGTGAACTCTCTGACACACATGTATATATTGATGTACAGTAATCGTGAACTCTCTGACACACATGTATATATTGATGTACAGTAATCGTGAACTCTCTGACACATGTATGTACTAATGTACGACAATCATGAACACACTGACACACATGTATATATTGATGTATGCCAATCATGAACCCTCTTACACACAGATGTTTATATTGATGTACAGCAATCGTCAAGATACAACAGTCATATTAACATTTTGATCACATTTCATTTGAAAAGACTCACATTTGATATACATGTACATTTCTTTTTAAATCAACATGAAACGTTTTTTTTTTAACCAGATATAGGAGAGTTCAGGGATAGCTGTTTAAAGAGTATAAAGGTTGAAAATATTTATGCATCTGTCTAGTCTTTCTCATTTAGGAATTTAGCAAATGAAATGATAAGTTTTTACCACATTTTTTGTTTTGACCCCTCACAATGCTAGAAACCTATGGTCAGGTGACATTACCCATAAGTTGATATTTCATGCTGACGAAGTGTTGTTCATCCGAGATATGCCTAACTTTCTGATGTTGTCATGTGACTGGTGTGTGAGATCAGACTGAGAACTTTCATATTGAAAATTTTTTAAGACATTAGAGAGATTTTTTTCTGGTTTTAGAAGGTATTGAGCGTCTTTTATTTTTTATATGTTTCATACGCATGGAGCTTTAATTGTTCTTACCATTTTATCTCGGCCAATTTTCAATTTTGCCAAAAAATAAATGTACTTTAAGGATGCTAAAGGAAAAGACAAAGATGCAGCAACTGGAAAAGACAAAGATGCAGCTACTGGAAAAGACAAAGATGCTGCCAAAGGAAAAGACATAGATGATGCCTTTAAAACAAAGAGGGACACTTATTCCAGCTTTAATGACGCAAAAAATGCCTCTGCTAAAAAGGAAGACAAGGAAAAGAGCAAAGATGACAAAGATAACAAAAATAAAGATTCAAAATCAGAAAATGAAGACGATTTGTCTCTTGGAGAAGAAGCTTCAACTCATTCAAAGAAAGATAAAGAGGAAGAGAAGAAAGAAGTTGTTGTTAATGATTGTTTTCCTCTCATGTGTTCAAAAAGGTAAGAAAGTTGTTGGTGAAATAACTCTATTAGTTTTATTTTCCTTCTGACAACCTTCCTTATTTTTTTTAAATTGGCAGTCTTAATAAAAATGTCAAAAACATAAAATGATTTTTTTCGTGATGGACTCCAAGTCATAAATTAAACATTTAGAAATGTCAAGACAGATAGAAAATTCTTAGAATCAAATTAATTTGAAATCAGAAAAAAAACCCATCTCATTTTATTTCCACCAGATATGTCAAATAGTTTAACAGCAAAAGACTAAATGTGCTCTTCATAGAGACTTTTTTAAGGGGAGATAATTAAGTTTACTTGCTTTGTACATGTTATATGGGAGATATCGTTTTCTTTTATGTATTCCTTGGTTTAGTGAGATAACTGTGTACCTCAATTATCAGATTGTTTCCTTATGACAGACTTCTGCATTTTGCATAGCCTTTACACAAAATAGTTTGTTTAGTACATATAAAAACTAAATGATTTTTTATGACATTGTGTACCTTGTTTTCTATCATGTGACAATTTCTCTGTATTTTCACTTATATAGTATTGAACTAAGGTAAGATCTGCATCTTTTTAGTCTTTTATTAAAATGGAAACTGAAAACCTTTTCATTTCTTTATTAACCACAACTTAATCTATGAAAAAGCAACACATTATTTTTTATTTGTAGATAAATTTTATTTGATAAGGAAAACTATTTTCAATAGTAAATTAATTTATAGAAATATTAACAATTATTAAGAATACCTTAACATTTCTTTGTATATGCAGGATACTATTATAAACTTTATACAAATCTTTTTATAATAGTCTCTCATCAGATGGTTGAAGGGGAAAAATTTATAATATATAGTGGATGAAAAGTTAGGGAATTTTGACAAGAAAATAATCATATTTTTTATGTTTTAAATGTATCACTGTTCAATATATAAAACACTATTTTATCAAATTATTTTTGTCAATATAACAGCATGCATGCTTCAACACTTACAAAATAGATTTTTTATATCACCTTTTATTTTGTGTGAAACAATTTTGATTTCAGTATTTGTTTGATTTTTGTAAGATTGTTTGAATAGTTTTCACGTTTAAGTAAAAAAACATACACATAATATCATTTGTAACAAAAGTCCTTTATGACTTGAACTTTATCAGGAAAGGTTTACCTTCTGGGTGCTATGGATTCTACTTATATCTAACTGAACATGAATAACTGACTGATTTAGGGATATATATTCTACAATGTTCTTATGTATTATTCATTCTCACATTTTTGCTACAGAAATCATCTTATTTCTCTAATCATCCTCTCATTTTTATCCGCCTCCCCAAACACTAGCCATTGTTTCCAACAAGTTTAAAAGCTTCTATCCTTTTTTTACCAATTTTCATACATTTCCAAGTGTAATTAATTGGTGTTTTGATTTGCTTTTATGCAATTTCAAGGAGGTGTTTACTATTTAGGACTCTTGAATCAACAAATTGTGAATTAAAGATGTGGGATAAACATTATTGAGATAATGGCAATGTGTTGGAACAATATAGCAAGGCCTTAACCATTGTGAGGTCTGTATTTGAATTTGAATTTGTACTTCGGTATCTGTACATGGGACAATAGAGAAGAAAAAGGAAACAGTGATGGCCTTAATTTTCATTAACGAGTAAAAATGAACATATTATTACACTTTCTGATATTTTAGTATGCTAATTATTTGAACTCCTATATTATAGGTTTTGTAGTAATGGCTGGGAACATTTTGACCAAACTACATGTGGGATAAGATGGTACAAATTTCGTCGTGTGATGACCATGATTGTAGAAAGCAAAGTATTTGAAGCTATTGTTTTGATTTGTATTGGCTTGAGTAGTATGTCATTGGTAGGTACTTTACTTCAGTATTTTTTGTGTAAAATTGTAAAACGAAAGAGTCTATTTACAAAAAAGGGGAAAGAAATATAGATAAAGTACATTTTTGTCTAAGTTCTTGCAATGAATGTGGTGAGACATTTGGATATTATTCAGACACTGGGGTCTAGCATAAACTATTTGTATAATGCTTTATAATTCAGAAGGTTGTAATGCTGGGTAATCCAAATGTTGTATTCAGATGCATTGTGGTCTAAAGCCTCCTTCTTGACTTTAGTGTATTGTCATTGAGATTGTTGTCATGGTTCAATGACGGCATGAAAAAGTGTGTAATCAGTTATTTTAAGTTATATGCTTACTGTATTTGGTTCATAAAATCATTGCAAAGTATACATGTCAGTTAGAGAGTTTTGTAGTCAATGCTACATTATAGTGATTTGATCAGTCTTTCAGTTGTTAGTAATAGGTCAACTGTAGTGGGTGTGTATATATACAGAAAATTAAGATTATATTTCATTTTTTGCAGGCTTTTGAAGATATTTATTTGTACCAGAAACCTGAACTGGAGCAAGCTCTGTATATCATCAATATTATATTTGTTGTCCTGTTCACCATTGAAATGTTGATGAAATGGCTTGCTCTTGGGATGAAGACATATTTCAGCAGTTTTTGGACAATTCTTGATTTTATCATTGTTGTTGTAAGTATGATTTATTTTCACTCAGTTGAAACACCTTAGAGAAGATTTAATTGTACACTTAACATTCTCCCTTGAGCCTACATTCACACAGACGAATGGTAAAAAATGCAAGAAAAAAAGTGAAAACTTTAACAGCAAGGGTCCTGAAACTGTTATATTTGCCAGTCTTGACTGTCAAAATCAAATATTTTCAATTAAGCTCTTGTGTCAGAAATTGCAACTGTTATGGCCCAGTCACAAAGTGGTCAGGGCCATATAGTTTTGCCCTTATCCATCATTCCATCATTCCTTCATTCTGTCATTCCACAACAAACAGTTATACAGAGTTATTTTCTAAATGCTTTTACATATTGAGCTGATTTTTAGTATGTGAGTCTACTATGATGAGTTACAAATCAAGATTATGTTTGGTTATGCTCCACTGCCTAAATTCAGGCTTTGGACCTCGAAAATTTCATGAAAATAACAGTTATATACACTTTCATTCTTAAATTTCCACTCCAAAAAATGGTTTAAATCTTTTTTTTGCGAGTGGGGCCATTCATGTCGTGTTGACACATCTAGTTGGTAATCTTTTTTCCATAACCTGATTTCCAAGCTTTTCTTGTAATAAACTTGCCATTGGGTATTGTATGATGATCCATAGAAAAAAGTTGTGTATGTGCATTTATTTACTAAGCAATACCCATGTTATGATGTGTGCAAGTGAAAGATTAGATGCTGAATTGTAAAAGCAAAATAAGTTTCATGTCAAATTACTGTACATGAATAAAACAATTATCAGTCATAATAAAACTGTTGAAAAAAAATATTCTGACTTTTGAAAAGTTTTTATTTATATAACTTTTGATATTTTGTATTGTGAATGACATTTAATGTTTTTACAGATATCTTGGGCCAGTTTTGCTGCAGCTGCAGCAGGTGCTGCTGACATTTCTGCTTTCCGATCTCTGAGAACACTTCGTGCTTTACGTCCACTCAGAGCCATTTCAAGATGGCAAGGAATGAAGGTATGTTTAATTTTGTTTTTAACCATGCACATTTATGTTAAATACTTATTGATTGTTTAAAACTGAAACTTTACTTTGTTTGAGTTTTTTTTATCTTTTTTTTATAAAATGTTTAAAAGACTTGTTTTTTATTTTTCAGATTGTTGTCAATGCTCTGATGCTGTCAATCCCCTCCATTATAAACGTGATAATTGTCTGTCTGGTATTCTGGCTCATTTTCAGTATTATGGGAGTGCAGTTCTTTGCTGGAAAGTTTTTCAAATGTGTGGATAATGATGGAGAGAAATTTGATCCATCTGTAATAGCTAATAAATCCCACTGTATTTCTAGTGGCTATAATTGGACTAATTCAAAAATAAACTTTGACCATGTAGGACAGGGATTCTTATCCTTATTCCAAGTGGTAAGTATCATATTATACATATATAGTTTTATACAATATCAATTGTGTAATGAAAATATAATAAAAGGGAATTTTTAAATTATGCTCAATCTTGTAGCCATTATGGGGGCCTTCATTTTTTGTTGTATCCTCTCCAAAACTTGTTCACTTTTCAGAACCATGGATGAGTTTTATAATCATAAACACCTTAAATGGGGGAACTATTAGTTTTTGGGGGGAAGGGACTACAAATGCACTATTATTTCATTTTTCTCCTGATCCTCCTTTTCAAATTCGTATGAAGGTTTCCACTCATATCAAAACCTCAGATGAGTTCTATAGTCTATAAAATCTGAAATGGGGGAGCACCTTTTCAGGTGAGGGGCAGTAAATATATCCCTATTAATTCTTGTCACCAGGATAGGGCCTTGATTTTTTCATCTTATTGTCTTTCAAATTTAAATTTGTTGTCACTGATGACAAGTTCCATATAGCCGATTTTCAAAACTGCCGTTCAGAAGTTGAAAATGGCACTTTATGAGGATTCTGTGTGAATTACCTTAAGAACTGATTTATCAATGACACTATTAAGTGTAATGAAACCTTGGTTTGCTGTCATTTTGAAAGACTCTTGTTACACAAATTTGTTATGTTAAAACTCTGTTGATGAACCCTAAAATAAAAAAATTATAATTTGAGAGCTTGATGTTGATTTCTAGTGTTGAAGTCATGTTTTAAGTAGCTTTTAACAGAGACAATAGCATAATATATAAAAAAAATAATTTATTGAACAATTACAATTTTATTTCTAGGCCACATTTGAAGGTTGGATGGAGTTGATGGAAGATGCAGTAGATGCTACTCAGGTAATTATACCGGTTTTTTTTGTAAATTAAAAGAAAAGAAAATCAGGAAAGATTAAGTAACTGTCTGTCAGAATATTAGTTTAAGTGTAAAGTTAAGTAGCTTTAATATACAAGTTTATTTTGACTGTTAATTTGATCTTGGCATACAACTCACAGTTAAGGTTATTTCTAATAAAAAACAGGGTTACAACTAACACTTACTTACCAACTCTTGGTTTGGTTGGAGAATATTTTACTGGTTGTTGATTGTATGACTTTTTATTTCAGGTTGATATACAGCCTTCGTTTGAGTCCAACATATGGTACTATCTTTTCTTTGTGGCATTTATTGTGTTTGGATCTTTCTTCACATTAAACCTGATTATAAGTGTTATCATTGACAACTTTAATGAACTCAAGAAACAGGTAAACTTTATTCTAACCGTTATTTATTCCATTAGTACAAACATTACCATACAAGAGGCAGCAACACCAGATTTCCAGGCATCATACGCCTTATTATTTCATGCGGGGAAAAACAAAAGTCCATTAGTATAATTTTAAGAATATTGTTAATTCAATTTATCATACCTAATAGATATTCAATATTTAGAAAATACTAATACTAAACTATTAACAACATGAAGAATTAGTATGTTGTTTTACTAGAAGAATTTTTAAAAATAAACATGTGTGAACCCTAATGGTATTTCAAATATTGAACATTTCAGTATGAAGGACATGTGTTGGATATGTTTCTGACAACAACACAGCGTAATTATATGAACACATTAAAGAAACTGGGAAACAAAAAACCACAGAAAACCATTAAAAGACCAAAGGTAGGGAAAATTAAAACAAGTTATTTAATTGACCTTAATTTAAAGATATTTCTGATGTTATCCAAACTTTTTGTGTGTAAAAGTCTGCTCAAAATTTGACAGATTTGGATTGATTGATTGGTGTTTGCTTTACGCAGTATCAGTGCAAAAAGGCTTTATCGCAGCTAGACTGATTTGGAGTGATTGATTGGTGTTTGTTTTATGCCATATCTGCATAAAAGGCTATATCGCAACAAGACTGATGTGGACATATAATATGAATTTGCTTTATTTCAACCCAAAAAAAAATTCTTGATTAATTTAGTCTTTTGATTAGAAAATTTTCCTGAACACAGAAACACTTTTCTGGTCTAAAAATGGGTTGAAGACACATTAGTACTGTAAAAGCATAGGTGTGAATCTCGTTGTCATTTAACAGAAACACTATCCACAACGAGTTTTTCATTTTGTGATAAAACTATTTATTCTATGTCTCCCAATATTTGCATTAAAGTCCTTAAGTGACAAAAGTTTTAAAAAATCAAGAGGAAAATGTTTTTTGCAACATCAATTTTTTTAAAAGCCTATGTTGAAGGTCAGATTTTCAGCTGCTGTTTGAGTGGTTTTAAGTTTGTCAGTCAGATAATGTATAAAGACGTTATTTTTTATTGTAATTAGTTTGACATTTATGTCAGTAAAGTTTATTTCTAGATGTTAATTTTTTCACGATGTAAATTTTTAGTTCAGCTGCAGTTTGATAATTGGGCTTTTGTTATTAGACTTAGTATTTGAAAGGGCATGTAAAATGTTTAGAAAATGAAATGTGTGTGTAAATCTGGATCCAAATACACTTTACAGGGTCCTGGTCTACTGGTAAGTATGGAGTCCAGATAGAGTATTAGACCACACTTAGATAGTCATCATGTCTGATGTCAAATGTGTTGTTTTAGCTTGTCATCTGTAATATGATTAATGTATAAATGAAATATTATTCTAAGATTTTGGATTTTTGTCTTCTGTTCAAATTAGACGTGCTGAGCATGTTTTATTACCGGTAATATTAGTAATATAGATGTCATGAGAGATCAATACTTTAGTAGCAGTAGAATATGAAATGCTGAAATCTGTCCTTCACCAAAAAATCAAATCTTACAGAAGAAAGTGCTTGCTATTTTATAACAGCCCGAGGAGAAATGTTTAAGATGAAAGCTGGAAAGTTCTTTTCTACATTTTTATAGTTATTCTAGAGAATTTTTTTTTCTAAATTTTGCATGTTTACATATTTATATAGTTTTATACATTTATGTTCACATTTTTGTTGGATATTTTTCAATATTTGAATTATTGTATTAGTTATTTTTTTATTACATTGACCATAAACTTTTTTTAATGGAAATAAAGTAGAAAATGCAAGGAACTAAATCTTTTTCTACACATTTTCAATTTGTTTTGATGCATCATCATCAACAAGGTTTTGACAACATCCATTGTTGTGTAATGTCAGAGTGAAATTATTGTATTTATTTCACATATGTTGGTTTTTGTTTTACTGGGAAATCACATGATTTCATTGCAACCAATTTAATAATATATTTTACACCTTATTTTTGACTGATTATTACAATTATGTATATCATGGTTTTATTATTTGCTGTTACAAAAGGAACAGGTTATGTGTGTTGAATTGAATTTATTGTTTGTCTAAAACAATTATGTATACAAAACTATTGAAAAAGTAATATATCTTTAATACCGGTAAGTCTTTGTAGCCCTTACAGTAAATTCTAACAGCGTGGATTTGACTCAATTTATAACTACCTACATATTGGCAATCATACCACATCTCCCTATTGTTATCAATAAAGTTATTTAGAAAATTCAAAGATTTCTACTCAAGTTGTATACCTACTGTGGATTCATTATTATTCTTTGTATACCAATTTTCGTGTGTTTCGTTGGTACAGGTGAACCACGAATTCAAATGTTCAACAAATTACAAATTTTATATAGGCATTGTATGCAGATAATGCAAATCCAAGAAATCAAATATCAACGAAGTCTAAAGTTTTCCTCAATCCACGAAAATTGATACCCAAGAAAATAAATTAATTCACAGTATTTTTTTTATGTCAATTGAACCTTTTTTTCAGGAAAAACTTGAAAACTAAAAAAACTTAAAGACATTAAATGGTAGGTGAATTGTGAACAAGTTTAGAATTATTGTTTTGTATTCATATTTTATAAGATGCATTTTGTTTTATTTTCAGAACACAATACAAGGTGTATTTTATGATGTAGCAGTGAGCACCAAGTTTGATCTATGTATAGTGGTTGTAATATTCATGAACATGATAGTGATGGGCATAGAGCATTACAAACAGTCAGAAATGGTAGTAGATATCTTACAAATTATGAATATTATATTCACAACAGTATTTACTCTGGAAGCAGCCATCAAGATAATAGGATTGCGGCTTCATTATTTTAGACAGCCCTGGAATGTGTTTGATTTTATTGTTGTTGTGCTGTCTATACTAGGTATAAATTTAGATTATAGATTAGAATTGATATAGGATTTCTTATAAAATTAGAAATATGAAATGTGGGGTAGATGTGACTGAGACATTCCATCTGATGCTAATGACAAAGGAAAAGTCCTGAGACATTCCATCTGATGCTATTGACAAAGGAAAAGTCCTGAGACATTCCATCTGATGCTATTGACAAAGGAAAAGTCCTGAGACATTCCATCTGATGCTAATGACAAAGGAAAAGTCCTGAGACATTCCATCTGATGCTAATGACAAAGGAAAATCCTGAGACATTCCATCTAATGCTAATGACAAAGGAAAAGTCCTGAGACATTCCATCTGATACTAATGACAAAGGAAAAGTCCTGAGACATTCCATCTGATATTAATGACAAAGGAAAAGTCCTTTGATTGATGTTCTTCATTCTCAGATTTATTGATTTCATGCAAAAATATTTATTATAGTAATATTTCATAATTATAATGGAAAAAAAGTACTCTTTATAATGCAAAGGAGAAGGTACAATTTTGGCTCTGTGAATTCATGAAAAGTGGACTTAAAAAATTAAAATAATTGTATGATACTATTGATATGGTCAATATTTGGTGTAGGTTTTGTAGGTAACTGCATTTGATATAATTTCATTGAATATACCATGAAAAAGGAAATATTACTTGACACACATTTTAAATATCAGTTGTTACACATTGAAATGAAAAATTCAAATTACACATTACAGTGAAATCTCTCTAAACTGAATCCTTTTGGGAATGTGAAGACATTTGTCAAATAAAACAGGTGTTTG
Source organism: Mytilus californianus (assembly GCF_021869535.1). NCBI lineage: Eukaryota > Metazoa > Mollusca > Bivalvia > Mytilida > Mytilidae > Mytilus > Mytilus californianus. Next base: position 18,326,329 of record NW_026262679.1, on the reverse strand, counting down.
GATGAAAACAATTTAAGAGAACAATATTCAATAGTTTATACAGGTTTCACTGTGATATGTATAGAAATTGTCTTTAAAGTTAGATATTTACAATTGTAATTTTGTGAATATTTTATCAGACATATATTCATGATATAAGGGCAGACAACTGGGATGAAAGCCAAGAAATACATTCTCCTCATTTGCATATTATTTGATGAAATTAATTTCTTAAATAAAATGTGTTGATCTAGTTTGATATTTTAACATTGAAATCTTTTGGGAAATTACTGAAATTCATTAAAAGATATTGTCTTACTTATTAAGAAAATTTACGAAAATGTTAGATATTAACATCAGTAAGTGTTTTGACAAAGAATTAATTTTTGAACCAAGGGAAATAATATTCTAATACTGTAAGTTTTCTCTCAGTTTTAATACTACAGGAGTCAGGTAATATATTGTAGATTCTGACTAAGTCACAATTTGACTTTAAAGTCAGTTAATTTTGATGAGACATGCACTTTTGTCACAGTAGGATGTTTTAAGTAGATAATAATATATTGTTTTCACTTTCTAGAAGTGTAATGTTTGCTAGCTTCACAAATGCTGTTTTTGATATTAGTATATCCTTTGTGTTTGATAATATACTTACAAATATCATAGAATATAAACAAAGTCTAGTACATGTTAATTCCTGTCCTTGAAATTTATGATTGAAAAGTAATTGATTCTCTATTAGTTTTGTGTTAGAAGTATGAAGTGAAATGTGAATTTAGATGTAGTTAATTCAGAGATAAATAAGAGAGAAGTAGTGTGAATATTGTTATTATCCTCTAAACTACTTTTAAATCCCATCCCAGCCAATTGCTGATTTAATAAATAGGTCCTCCAGTTCCTCTAAATACCGTAGTAAAATTTCCCATCTCATGAACTGATGATGAGAATTGTATTTAAGGTTGTTGGTACTACATGAGGGGAATTTGTTTAATGACTTAAATCTCACAGGTTGTCTGGCCTAGAAACTCTTAGTTTGAATGCAGCAGGCAGAACAGAGTCCTGCTAGTAATGCATTATTTCCTCTATGCAGCTGTACCATTAACTTACAATCTATCCAAACCTTTGTATTTCAGCAATCATTCTAGAAGATATATTAGAGAGTCTGTCCGTTTCACCAACACTTCTTCGTGTCGTGAGAGTTTTTAGGATTGGACGTGTGCTTAGACTAATTAAAGCAGCTAAGGGAATAAGAAAACTTTTGTTTGCTTTGATAATTTCATTACCAGCTTTAATAAATATCGGAGCTCTCCTGTGTTTAATTATGTTTATATATGCTATTATTGGCATGTCAAGTTTTGGTAACTTGAAAATTGTTGGTGGAATTTTGGATGAGGATGTGGTGAATTTTAAGACGTTTGCCAGTAGCTTTGTGTTACTATTGAGACTGTCTACTTCTGCTGGTTGGAATGATATTTTAGAACCTCTTTTAATACAACCTCCAGATTGTAATGATCAATACATTACTCGTCCGGATGGAACCTTGTACAAACAAGATAACGGTGATTGTGGTACGCCATGGCTAGCTTATTTTTTCATGTGTTCATATATATTAATTATTTTCTTAATTATAATCAACACATACATTGCTGTTATTTTGGAGAATTTCAATCAAGCTCACCAACAGGAAGAGGTGGGAATTACTGAAGATGATTTTGATATGTTCTACGTTGTATGGGAAAAATATGACCCACTTGCATCACAGTTTTTAAAATATGAGCATTTAACTAGTTTTGTTGCCGATCTTGAAGAACCTTTAGGGATACCAAAACCAAATGAAATAGCTTTAGTTGCCTTTGATCTTCCAATTGTGGAAGGTGATAAAATACATTGTTTAGATATTTTAATGAACCTTGTAAAACATGTGCTAGGGCGTGTTGAAGAAACAGAAGAATTTAGGCAATTGAAAAAAGAACTTGAACTTAAATTCTCTGAAACGTTCCCAACTAGAGTAAAAACAACTAAGACATCAAGTACTATGATGAAGAAAAAAGAAGATGTGGCTGCAAAGACATTACAGCGTGCTTGGAAAAGTTGGAAAACTCAAAAGAGTTTACGTAACATCACACAGCTAGCAAAATTACAAAAATCTCAAGAAGAAGAAGCTGCTTTAACCTCACAAAAAGGCAACAGTATTATAAGCTTGGGTCGTAGACTCAGTAGTGCTTTGAGTCAGTTTTTCAGCTCGTCAAGACCTACAAGTGCAACAAGTCGCGCTAGTGTTAAAAGTAGTACTGCATTAACTAGAAAACCTACAAAGAAAAACACATTACAAGTTCCAAGTGTAGGCTCGCTCTACTCACCAAATCAACACAAGTCAGACATTGATTTATGATAATGATGACTTCATAAAATAAGGAAAGTAGAAAAGATTCTGCAAATGTTTCAAATTAAAGATTGTTGAATGGCCTAAAATGACATAATGAGTTTTATTTGTATGTTGAAGATGTTGTGGTATACCTACAATGAAATAAAATGGCATTTCCTTTCCATATCTAACCCTTATTATCATCTATTGTAAAACCATTCACAAATGATTCTCAAAACAAATTAATGCCTCCTAGTTGACATATATCAGCATTTGAAAATTAGAAATTCTTTCATTGAGGTATATCTTACAACATTTGCAGAATTAATATTATTATGCATGAAGCCTACATAGTATTTATGTACGACACAAAGTTCTTCCTTGGTCAGATGTTCTAACATAAGGCCAGCAGTATTTTGTAACCAAAAATCTGAACGAATAACTGTTGTTATAAATTAGAAGACACTCTAGCATTTTGAATATGTATTCTGTGATATTTTATACAACTGATGCAAAAATTCATTGTTGTTGATTTGTCAAAATATATGCCAAAATTTGTATTGCACATTGATATCACTCATAAGTTTGGATGTGCATTTATATTCCTACCCACAATTCCTAGTCACTGTTTATTTGACTGTTCCTTGATGTGTCACACATTAACAGGGTTCCAGTCCTTTGAAAACTCATACAAGATCCTATAAATATCAAACTTTATTTAGATAGGATTTTTAAAGTCAGTTCATTTATTAAATGTTTTCCAAGTTTTGTATCAATAAGTATTGTCCTTCAAATTTTGTCTAAATTTGATGGAACTGTTTTGGGTACTTGAGAAAGAGATTGGTAATCAATGGTAAATTTGCCTTCTTATTCTGGTGTTTGCAAAAGCAAAACCAAGGAAATAATGATAAATTTGTTAAAATAAAATAAAATGACTTGATTACTTATGCCAGGTCACCATGAAGAAATTCAATGACATTTGTGTAAGATAAATACACATTATAAATAATTCTATTACAGTATTAAAAAAAGTTGAATTAGACTAAAAAAATATTGTGTTTTTTTTTTTAACAAAAATCAAAATATTCGCTTCATTATATTCAACGTCCTTCACCCTTTGCTCAAATTATATTTATATATGCACATTCCAGTTTTAATTTGTACCATGAAGCATTTAACCAATTTACATTTACATTTAATTTTGATTTTGTTTATGGTTCTGTTTATATACTCAGTTGTTTTAAACATGTAGTCCTGTCGTATTTAATTTCCATGTGATATTATCATATTATGATACAACTAAAGAGGGTATTCCTTTTTAACAGATTTTTATTTTTATCAGAATTGATATGTTTATTTGATTTTACTTAGTTCTTACTCAGAAAAGTTTTGTGATATGATATTTTAAAGGTAACCAATGAGATATTAAAGAAACCCAATACCTGATATGAAAGTATTGTCTGAAATATTAGGATTAATTTTTACAAATATTTTTCTTTCACTGAATACTGAATGAACTTTTTTGATAGTTGTCTCATTGGAAATCATACCACATCTTCTTGTTTTTATATTGTTTTTTTTTAATTTCAACTAAGATTTATTTTTTAATAATAAGTTTTATGTGATGTAATTTTCTGTTAAATTTATGCATTTGTGTTTGAAAGAATGAAAAATTCATCAGTAAGCCATTTTGCATTGGAATAATTTGAATGTTGAAAAAGCAAACCTGCGAATATGATTTTTTTTTTATGTTTTTAGTGTTTTGTTTTTTCTTTCAATTTCAAAGTTTGAATGTTGTCATTTTAATATGCAGTCAAAAGTGCTTATTTTGAAAGGTTTAGTAATATGAATAATTCATTTTTTGACATAATGAAGGAAGGGTGGGAATAAAAATTTACCTAAATGAAATCTAATAATAAAAATAGAACCAATGGTAGCTGCAATTTTTGCTGTGACTCACTCAAGGCTTAACATGAGTGTTGCCTTTCCTCTGTCATATAGGTTCAAAATTACCGTAAAAAGTTGTGGTTAATCTGCATTTATGTTTAATCTGCACACCCTATTTGGCCATTGGAATTCAGGACAAAAACTTTTTCATTACTTGGTGAAAATCTGATAAGTTTGAAGTCATATATGGTCCTCTGCTTTCCTTTATCAAAAATATGATGGAATATGTTAATAAACGATTTTTGAACACTTTACGAGAACCAAAAGCATCCAAAACAAATACAGAATTTGTGTTTATCATTAACTGGAAATTGAAAAGCAAACAAGTTTGGTCTATACATACTACTTTAAATGTACAATAGTGCTATCATTATGTAAAAACATTGTTTAATTTATTCAATTTATTTATTAACATTTGAAATACTTACAGTTAAAAGAAAAGACAAACTGCATGCTGTCTTAAACACCAAATCTAAACAAATAACCGATTACTTTCCTGACTTTATATATCATTAGGCAGTTTCAATCATGATTTGAATGCTATGAAGAAAGAAATATGTACTGAAGCATTACAATTTGATACTTATCAGGAAATTCTTGATTTTCTTTTAAAATTGCATAATAATATAAATTATGCAAATAACTAAAATAATTAAAGAAATCGGGTTGCCTTCTACCTGGTCAAGAAAAACCATGGCAGCAGATGTAAAAAAAAAAGGACATTGTGGAATTGACATTTCTCTTACTTATTGCTTGTGGCATTGTATTAGCACACATCCCTGCCTGGCAAGTTGAATTTTGGAGTAAAAAATTGTGGATAATACAAGACTTTGAGCTTTAGATCTGTTTAATGGTAATTTCTTATAAGAAGTCAGTAGGATATTTGTTCAGTTGCATTGCATGCAGGGGAGACAAATCTTTCTGTTAACATTTTATATTATTAAATGGAAATTAAATTTATACACAAACATTTATGCCCCTTAATTACCCAAGTTTGAATCAATAAAACATGCTTTGATACTTTATCAAATTTACAAAATCTTGACATTCAAGTTGTTCATGTTTTAGTGTATGCATCATGATGTAAAACAGTTTATATTTAATTGTAACTAATAAGGGTTTCGAGTGAAATATTCTAATATTGCAATTCCTTCTCATATGTTGTATATTCTAAGTAATTGTAAATAAGATTAATTGTTTTATTATTAATTCTGTTGATTTTTTAAAGATATATATCTATACAGAAGTATGTAAAAGTAACAATACCTGTAATTTACTGCTTGAAATTCTTTGTTGAAGTTTTGATTTCATTATCACTATAATGATGATTGAGCTATTACAACCAGAAATGTATTTTGTTTACATGTGTATTTTTCGTCATATTAACTCTCAATTCATTTCATACATACTTTTTCCAAATAAACTGTTTTGAAAAAGAATTTGGGTATTTATTCTGCAAATATTCTTGAATGGCAACTAACATAATTTTTTGGAAATTATTTTAAAAGTGATCCAAAAATTAAAGTTATAACTTGTCTAAGATATTGAAACTATTTTTGTTGATAGTTTGCAGTCAGTTTATAGGTTTTCTTTTATGAATGGGTAAGTCAATATTTTCATTCCACTGCCTTTTTAGTTATCATTTTAATAGAAAAAATATTGTGGTGAAAACCAAGAATACTTTGAGACAACTGCAGTTGAATTGCTCTGCCATTTTTGTTCATCAGTTGGATTTACTAAACATTTCTGCAATATTTGTGTAGTTAGTCCTGTCTAGTACAAAGCAGGGTTCAAAATCATATCTCATGAACATGTTCTTGTCCTGACATGCTATGATATTTGCCAGTGGATGCTAAGCATCATCAATTGTTTGAATTAAGCAAGATTATGCTTAAAAAGTTGTTTAGTTAAGATCCCATATGTAGGTTTCACTCAATCATATGGTTTGATGTAAGTTTGGTATTTTAGTAAAGATGGAATTATGTCATTGTAGAGTTAAGTGGAATCTGTATTTATGAAGATTGAGGTTGGGGAATCTGACATTATTTCTAGTTTACATGTAGTTAAGCATGGCTTAAGTATTAGCAAAATTTTCATGGTTATTAGTACAGGTAGGCATGGTTCAATGGCTAAGAGTAAGAAATATAGTGTTTCTACAGATGAGGACTGTTCAGAGTTAGCTGAATTTCAAAAGTTCTTGGGACTAGCAGAATTTCAAAAATTCCCATACATGATTATTGGTTAGAGAGTAAAAGAACTATGTTCAAGGGCTTACGTAATTTAGGTATTCATATAGACTAAACATGATTAAAGGATGAGCAGAACTTTACATGTAGCATGCATTATAATGGTTCAAGGGCTGGCTGAATTTTATATTCCTAAGTAGTATTTGAAACATGCATACAGGATAGCCTGGTTTAACAATTAACAAATCAAGTATTCCCACAGGTGAGCATGGTTTTAGCAGAATATTGTATGTTGCTGGTCTGGTATCCTTTAAGTAGAATAATTGTCAACATACATCAAATGTCAATTTTTTAAAGTTGTGATTTACTTTTTATAACAAACGGTTGAAACTTTTGGTTGATGAAATGATTTATACAATTCCTTGTCGGTAACAAAGATTTTAATGTTCCAGACCAGGTAAGTCTTTCCAATGTTTATGTATTCTTATTTTGTAGAACTTCAGTAGTATATATAGCTTATGTATATAGTATAGTATTACTATTAACCAAAACAATGCATTGTTGTTAAACTTCATACCAGATTTTAATTTATGGATATTATTTCATACTAAGATACTATTTTATATTCATTATGGTTATCATGTAAGGAAAAAATTATTAGTCAAAATTGACTCCTAGACTGATTTGACTATTTTAAAGTTCATTTTACTTACCATATAAAATAAGAAGATGTAGTATGATTGCCAATGAGACAACTCTCCACAAGAGACCAAATGACACAGACATTAACAACTATAGGTCACCGTACGACCTTCAACAATGAGTAAAACCCATACCGCATAGTCAGCTATAAAAGGCCCCGAAATGACGAATGTGAAAAAATTTAAACGAGAAAACTAACGGCCTGATTTATGTACAAATATCATGGCCATACGTATTTATAAAGTTTTGCTTTCTATACTTTTACTTCTGAATCACACTTGGTGGTTTATCTCGAAAAAAAACTTTAAGCGTAGAAATTAATGTCTCATTTCGATTAGAAAACAATTTTGTTATACGTCTATAAATGACATGATAATGCTATCATTAATAAAATACAAGGAAACGACGTTATTGTCACAAATATAAACCAAATTTGTATATTTTTCTATCATATGTGCGACACTTTGATTCCGATTGAAAATGTAAAACTGTAAAGCCCTTCAGATTAATTTTAGGCTCACCTGGCCCAATGGGTCATGTAAGACATGACTCATCACTTGTCCGTCGTTGCCGTTGTATGCGTCTTCACGTTGTTAAAAATCTTCTTTAGAAAGGACTATTTTTCAATCAAACTTCCCAGTGGCGGATCCAGAGGGGGGCGTAGAGGGCGTACGCCCCCCCCCCCTTTGCTTGAACTTTTTTTTTTTTTTTTTTTGTAAAATGATGAATCAGACTTGACTTCGTGAACTTTGCCATTTCCCGGTCGTGTATTTAATTTTTAAGCGACAATTCTTTACTTATAAAGATATTTTTCGCTCGTATTTACTGTAATATATTATTGATTATGTCAGTCATATGTTTCGCTACGGTGGAGTTGATCAGTACGTTTGAAACGTCACTCAGTCATTTTGAAATTCAAATAACAGCAACACATTGCTTAGGCGGAGGATGACAAGTATGACACCTTCAAAGCGACAAAGGATTGAGCAAGAACGTATTGACTTCTATTTCATATTTCCACTCAACAGAAAGTAATACTCTATTACACTCTCATGAAAAAAAAAAGTTCCACGGCAATATTATTTACCTACGAAAATATGTTTAACCCCACACGCCCCAGCCAATTAATAACATTGCTGAATAATGATCCCCAGTCAGTAAGCTCTAGATATGTTTAAAGTCTTAGGTACGGACCATTTGATTTGATAGGGCAGTCTGAGATATTTTAGAGAAAAAATTCTGACCCTGATTTTTGCCTTAAACAAAAATTCTGGCCGTATCTGTAATGAAAACAATTATCGTGTCCCCTTTTTGCTATAAGAAAAAAAATCCAACAGAATTATTCAGCATTAAATGAACATTGTGAATAAAAAACATGCGTAATTTTTTTTGAGGGGTTTGCATGTAAATCCCATATCTGACCGGAATGTCTGTTTCGCCGAACTGATATACTGATTACTTTTTTCAAGGCCCAACTGCAACCTGCCTGCTGGGTGTGGCCTTTATGTCTCCATTTGTCGACCGTCATTCACAACTTCGTTGTAATTTGATTTTCAGACTCATTCGTAGCCGTTGGTTGATTCGGAACCCCTCACTTCCCTTGTTGAGTGAAACATTTCAACCAAACATTTGGATAAAAATTGCTTGTTTGTCTTTGTTCGTGTCGGTCGTATTATAAACTTCATTGAATAGCCGTATATCATGTTTACAACAAGTAATCTGTGAGGTTATGCTAACTAACCATACAACAAACGAGAATTTTCCATGTCCATTTTTTACTGACAAATCCCACATCAAATATATTAGTACATAGCTTTAGATCCATTCAATCATTTTATAATAGACAACTAATGGGGAGAATGCGGCATCAAAAATGTCCAACCCAAGCTTACACTTTAACTATAAAATATACATACCCCACGTTAGGAACCGTCACTAAAAATGTGCATTTTACACATATTTTTTGTTTTGTAGCCCAAAAAAGGTCCAAAAAAATTTTCACCTCGCTCCGCTCGGCGATTTTTACATGCTACGCCCCCCCCCCTTTCCAAAATCCTGGATCCGCCCCTGCTTCCGTTGAATGATTATTAGAGTATCTAGTATAAAATCCCTGTGTTTATCCCCACCATCCAACCAACATGGCATCCTGATCCTGATCCTAGGGTCAATATATATGTTGACACAACTAGTCTCTTTGTGTTTGCTTGTTTCATCTTAGTACTATAGTTTATCCGAGTAATGTCACACTGTACTTAGGTAAATTTTTTATGCGCAGGATCGGGATTCTTCAGTCTCCTATAATATCCGCTGTTCTCTCGTATGTCTCTTTCTTTGCTGGTGCTAGTAGGATATGAAGATCTATTATGATGTTTTGTATCTCCAACTGTCTTCATTTCTTCTCTTTCCTGATGGTATCTCATACAATTAAGTAGGAAGGGTCCAGTGCTTTCTTCTTTCGCAGTATGGCGTGAGGGATTGGGCTATCTGATGGCGGTATTATTTATTTAGTCTATTGTAGCCTGTTCTAAATTCCGACATGATTCTTCCTATAACTGGATTTGGATAATCAAGGTAGATGGGCCTTACCAACAATAGGAACCAATTCGTGTAGTTGCCTTCCAGTTTCACTTCTAGTCCATCTATTTTGCCATTTAAGTTTTGTTGACATCCTAACTCCACTTCTCACATCTGACATTGTTATGACGTTGTACTGGTCATTTAGACTTGAGGCCACCTGTGCTGCATCTTTTGCTAACTGGTCCGCTATCTCGTTCCGGGCTATATTAGCATGGCTTGGGATCCTAGATAGGATAGTTTGTATGCCGCCTCTCAGGAGTGTCCCAATGCTGTCTTTAATGTCTGTGATAGTGTCAATGTAGTTAGTTGACTTCCAGTTGAGAGTCAAGATGCCAACAGCTGTCTGGCTATCTGATAGAATCTTTACTTCAGTGATCTGTTCTCTAAGTGTGTAAATGCAGTGTTCCAAAACCATAAGGATAGCTACTAGTTCAGCTAAGAGTATTGAGCCTCTGCTAGCTACTGGTCTTGTTAAGCTGGTTCCTTGGTGGTTCTCAGTATATATTACTGCTCCTGCTCCATATGGTCCTGGATTTCCCTGACAAGAGCTATCTATGAATGCAATAACTGTTGAATCTGAGCTTTCTCCTATCAGTTCTTGTACAATTTGTTGCTTTGGACAGTTTGTTCTGCGGTTCTGTTTTTCGAGCTTCCTAATCGGCTCCAGTAGCTTGGTGCTCTCATTAGCATAAAATATGCTCCTGCCTTGTAGGTAAACTCTGGCTCTATGATTTTGATATCTACTTTTGTTGTTTTTTGCATGTCGATGGCTTGATTTATAGCCTTACCAAATGGAGATTCTTGTCATACATATGTATCATTGTTGGTAAGATACTCCTCCATCTGTTGTTTGATTGGTTCGGCTATGTTTTTTTGATTGGATTTTTGCTATTTCTCGGACTGAGATTTCTTCCATTCGGAGGTCGATTGGTTGCATATTGGCCTCTACTTCCATTGCTTCTCTACCTGCTGTTCCTGGTAATCCAAGGCAAATTGATAATCCTTTTCTTTGTATAGCTGCCAGTTCTTTCATATTTTCCATTGATGTTATCTGCCAAACTGGACACGCATATTCAATTATAGATCTTACCATGCTGTTATAGGATATGAGATAAAATGTCTATAGGCTTGAAACCATCCAATGATTCTTTACACGAGTGACCGGATGTTTGACCGAATTTTATTATTATTGTCTATCATAGTGAAAACTGTAAACAAAAATGATCCTCAATATAAGTTCTACAAAATGCCAACATTATTGAAACCATTAATTCAGTATGGAGTTAACTGCACTTAAATGATTAATTTTAACGTGTTTGCCTTAACGAAAATACCAATATTAATTAAGCCACCAATTGAATTTTATAGGAGGTATTACCTTATTTTCAAAGACGAATTTTGCTTTTCAAAATAAATGTTTGTCTCGCCTGCAACGAAAATTTCAGATGGCGAGACATACGGGATGATGATCCGGTGGTGGTGGTTTCGACGGGGCAAACTATTTGTATCAAGCTTTAGTGTCCACCTGACTTTGACCTCATTTTCATGGATAAGTGATCAAGGTAAAGTCATTATCTCAGATACTGCAGGCAATGGTAAACTATATTTAACCAGAGATATATACACTCTATGTGATTTGGTGTTTTGAATTATTGAAACATACACGTCCGTCTGATGGTTCATCTTACCTATTAGTAAATCTCATTTGTATGGTTCGTTGGTCAAGTTGACTTTTAAGTTTTCGTGGTAAGGTGCTTTTCTCAGATAATATAAGACATAGGTCAGCTATATTTGGTGTGTGAACTGCTATGTGTACATGTCCATCTGGTTCATCCGACCTTGACCTCATTTACATGCATCATTGATAACGTTGAGTTTATGTGTTACGTGTACTTAACCTTTATTTTATATTAAAGAATTGAACATAAATTTGATCATGACCAATAAAATAGGCGATATATTTCAACATGTGAACTATTGTTATAAACTTTAATATTTTCTGCATATCATCTTGAAATTAGAAATACGACAGAAAGAAGGTACAAACAGGAAAAACAAGCAAATTGAGATCTACAAATCATTTCATTATCAATGTATGCTTAGAGGAGGACCATTCGATTTAGAGGAGGGGAAAGGGCTAGACAGATTTTGCAACTAATTCTTTTAAAAGATCCTGGTACTGAAAAATATGAATGGCCTTGAATTTACTTGAAAAATTTTATATTTGAAAATAAAAAAACTCCGCTGGGCATCCATTTCATTATAAAGCCAGATGTATTATTAAGAAAAATTAAAGGTTAATTTTTCTTTGCCTGTTTATCAAATTTGTCCACTTTTTTAAAATAAATTTTGAACCTATCATCAAAATTCTAAAACCTTATCGCTAATCAGCGGATGATATACTATCATGTTGAAACAAGGAATACCTAACGCAAATTACCAAAACTAAGAAATATAACATCATGTTTAGTATGTCACAACGATGAATTTTGAACACATTCTTACAGTTTAGCTTCTTAAGGAAATCATTCGTTTAATGAGTAAAAAAAATGGACAATTTCTGTTTTTCGACCTATTACATGTATTCAATGTTCTCGTAGAAGCATTTTGTAAGGACAATGACACCAATTTTGAATCAGAGCTTCATTCGCTAATTCAGTGATTTTTAATTGATAATGGTGGTGTAAAGCTTTTTGACAAACTCTTATTTATCTTTGTATGATATTATATGGCATGCTATTATATGTCATTAATATATCTCTATATACATTTAATTAACTCCGAAATGGTTTCACGAGTTCCTCACATTGAATTAAAAAGGAGAAAAAAACTGTTGAAAACCCTAGGCAACTCCGCCTCATTTGCATGTGTCTGTTCCAAGACAAATACCCTAGGCAACTCCGCCTCATTTGCATGTGTCTGTTCCAAGACAAGAACCTTATCGGTGGTTAGTTACATCTCAGTGTTTTTGTCCTTAGATTAATTGTTGTTGGTGGTAGACCATTGGTAGTCTGTTTAACGTATTCGCAACTTGTTTAGACTCGACGAAGTTAAAGCTTGAAATCATAATGATTAGTGACGGTTTTTATTTCGATCAATGCATCTTTCCATTACACACACTCCAAAACACATACACACATACCCTAAGAATCATTCAAGGCAAGTTTGATTGAAAAAGATCCAGTCCTTTCAAAAGAAGGTTTTTAACAACGTGACGACGCATACAACGGCAAAGACGGACAAATGATTGCTCGCATGACCTATTGGACCAGCTGAGCTAAAAATTAATCTGAAAGGCTTTGATTTTTTTTTTCTCAAAACATTTTGGGACCACATGAAGCTTTTAATGACCCACCTTCCTTTTTGGTAATAAAAAGAACACGTGTTTTGATTTTTTTTTTTGGCGTTATCTAACCGACAACCTGCAACAATCTTTCAAAATTCAAAAATCTCCTTAACAATTTTACGTTTCTTATTTACGTGAACTATTTTTCTGATCTTCTCGGTGACAAGAACAAATAACAATTAAACATCACGAGCAGAAGCCGCTGCTGATATATAAGTAACAAAGATTAATCACGACTTTTTTTTTTTCAGTTTCTGGATTTGACGAAGCTTTAAAGAACATATCCATATCACCAACATTATTCCGAGTGGCAAGAGTTTTCAGAATCGGTCGGTTACTACGAATGATCAAAGGTGCCAAGGGAATCCGAAAATTAATCTTTGCTTTAGTAATTTCTCTTCCAGCTTTAGTTAACATCGGAGCACTTTTAGCTCTCATAATGTTTATATATTCCATTATTGGAATGTCGAGTTTTGGTAATTTAAAGATAGCAGGCGGAATTATGGACGATGATGTTATTAATTTTAAAACTTTTGGTAATAGTTTTGTGTTGATGTTAAGAATTTCAACATCAGCTGGTTGGAATGACATCCTAGAACCGTTGTTGATACAACCCCCAGATTGTAATCCGGATTACATAACCCGCCCTGATGGCACGCTGTATAAACAAGACATTGGTGATTGCGGACAACCATGGTTGGCAATTTTGTTCATGTGTTCCTATATTTTAATCACATACTTAGTTATCATAAATACTTATATCGCTGTTATTCTAGAGAATTTTAATCAAGCCCATCAGCAGGAAGAAATCGGAATTACTGAGGATGATTTTGATGCCTTCTACATAGTGTGGGAGAAGTATGATCCACTAGCGACACAGTTTATCAAGTTTGACAAACTATCACCGTTTGTGGGAGAGCTCGATGAACCTTTAGGAATACCGGCACCTAATGAAATAGCTTTGGTAGCATTTGATATTCCTATCGTACAAGGAGACAAGATGCATTGCTTAGATATTCTTATGCATTTAGTGATTCATGTGTTAGGGAATGTGGAAGAAACTGAAGAATTTAAACAGCTTAGAGAGGAACTTCAAATAAAATTCGCCGAAACTTTTCCCACAAGGGTTAAAACTACAAAAACATCAAGTACTATGACAAAGAAAAAAGAAGATGTTGCTGCCAAAACTCTACAACGTGCATGGAAAAGTTTTAAAACACAGAAAAATCTTAGAAATATAACACAGCTTGCTAAAATGATGAAAAATCAAGACGAGGCTCAATCGTCCTCTCAAAAGAACACTGGTGTTCTGGGTCTTGGACGTAGGTTGACAAATTCACTCAGGCACTTTTTCGGATCTTCACGACCGACCAGTGCTATAAGCCGAAGCAGTATTAAAAATTTGTCTTTATTTACTGATAAGACAAAAGTTAAAACGTTACAGGTACCGAACGTACGGGTTCTGTACCCAAATGTTAGAGCTGTATCTCAAACACATTTATGAAACATATGATAGGATCCTGTGGTATCATTTTTGTAATATTGAATAATTTGCAATGATACACATATTTTCCAGAATAGATAAGTAAGCCAAAACATTATTTGTAGTACATACACGTCTGTAAATAATACTTGCTAATTTTGAATTTTTGAAAATATTAAATATTAACTTTTAAGATCAGTCACTGATTAATTATTCTAGATTGATCGGCATTATATTCTAAACGATCTAAACATACAAGAGGGTAGGAATGGGGTACTCTACATGACGAATGACGGTAAAATATTTGTTAAAATAACGTTCATTTGACCGGTAACGGTAACGAAACACAGACGTTTGACGCTTAACGTTAAAGGACATTCCTACCCTCATACAACATGTACATGTTTAAGACAAAGAAATATGATAGTAACAATCACACGTTATAAGTCAAACAAGACAAGTCCTCCATCAATAGTAATATGATAGTAACAATCACACGTTATAAGTCAAACAAGACAAGTCCTCCATCAATAGTAATATGATAGTAACAATCACACGTTATAAGTCAAACAAGATAAGTCCTCCATCAATAGTAATATGATAGTAACAATCACACGTTGTAAGTCAAACAAGACAAGTCCTCCATCAATAGTAATATGATAGTAACAATCACACGTTATAAGTCAAACAAGACAAGTCCTCCATCAATAGTAATATGATAGTAACAAGCACACGTTATAAGTCAAACAAGACAAGTCCTCCATCAATAGTAATATGATAGTAACAAGCACACGTTATAAGTCAAACAAGACAAGTCCTCCATCAATAGTAATATGATAGTAACAATCACACGTTATAAGTCAAACAAGACAAGTCCTCCATCAATAGTAATATGATAGTAACAAGCACACGTTATAAGTCAAACAAGACAAGTCCTCTATATCTTATATCAAACAGTTCAACCTTAGTTGCAAGATAGATGACAGGAGAAACTTCCGAGTATGTATAGAACATGTAAAAGCAGTATAAAACGGCGCTACCAATTGAGTTATCTGTCCGCTGTTTGAGTCATGTTCAAAACACGTTAACGTTGATTTTGACTCATCAACTCCAATGTGTGTGTATGTAAACAGTCCGTTTCTTTGAACCTATCACTTGCTTATATTAGAATATCATAAAAAGTTATTAATGCAACAGTATTTAGCTCACTTTCTCGTTAACTTTTTAATTCATTCAAAGATTTTCTCCTCTGAACATATTTGATGATGATGGGTGAATGGCTGCTTAACGTCCAGCGGCAAATTAATATGCATAGTCAGGACGAGAACATGTTAATGTAAAATAAATATTTACTCTGTTTTGTACTAGAACGACACGCTGGGCCGGATTTTAACGTGCTAGTTCACAAGGTAACAGTCCGCAGGAAGACATGTCACTGTACCCGGCACATTATTCTGACTCCGAGCCAACCAGTCTTTGCTCTTACTCCTTATTGCCGCGTGCTTAGCGGAGAATATCAATTTTAGAGTGTTTGGTTTCACCCGGCCGGGGTTCGAGCCCACGACCTCCCGCACCAGAGGCGAACACGCTAGCACGACGCCACCGAGGCGGTTCGAACATACTTTAATAAGACTTCATATGACTGATTCTCAGGGTATTTAGATTAAAGTTAGTACCTTTAATTCGTCGACCATTATGTCTGCCATGGCTTAAAAATTGAACATAAGAGAAAAATGCAGGAATTTGTCTTAATATTTTGGTCTGCACCTTACCTTGATAGTGATGAGTTGTAGCATGTAAGAAATTTTTACATCTCCGTGCAGCCAGTTCATGTTTGTCAATACTTTGCAATTGAAATTTAACAACACTCATTGTAGAAGGAAAATTTTCGTCAAACTTTTCGTGGCTTCAATGGCTTCTTCATGCAACCAACTTCAGTTTCATGCAGCGTCGCTGGTTTAGACCCGGTATTGGTCCTGTTTTTTTTTGGTTTCTAGTTATCCACCAACATTGATGATTTTATAACTGCAGTGCATGAGTGGATATGTGAAATTAAATGCATTTAAAAAAAGTGCCAAAATAGATATAGACATGCGTTTAAAACATTGTTTGAGATTCTGCCTATTATCTCATAATTTATCATATTACATAATGGTTTGATTTTTCTTGTTTCTCATTGGTTTATTCAGTCAAGTGTTTTCCATTATATATTTTGTATTTTTTTACTATTTTGACATATTGACTCGACGCTACTCTTTTTTTAAAATGATATTGACTCCATGTTACTAAAATTAGTTACATCGAGTCAATATTATTTTCAAACTTACACTATTTACATATGTAATATATAAATTAAGGACTTTCAGCACTCAGTCAATACTTTATATATATGGACCTGTTCAGATTCCATATATAACGTATTGACCTCGTCAAAAGTCCATAATTGATAAATAATTATATATTATAAATAGACAGCAACTACGAATTGTTACAAGTGTTTGTGTGGGGGAGGAGATGCTAGGAAGATTTTATCAATATTTGTTATCCTGATTTTTACGGTAGTATCAATACGATATATTTTTTTCCCAGATGAAAGATTCAGGCAGGATTGATCCTCTAGTTCTTATTGACATCATATTTTGAGGGGCTGTGCATACGAGACAGCTAAGTGGTGGTTTTGTCTAGAAAGAATTTTCTCTTCTTTATAAAATAACTTAAAGAATGAAGTAGATTCTTATATTGAAATAATCAAACAGTTGAAACAGTTGCTCATTGTTGAAGGCCGTACGGTGACATATAGTTGCTTAAAGATCCGCTTCATTTGGACTCTGTTGGATAGTGTCTCAAAAACTCTCACTGGCAATCATATCAAATCTCCTTATTATATACTGTATCACATGCATTTTTTCTATATACTGTAAATACAGAAATTATTGCGGGCATTTATTATTGAGATTTTGTAAGAATGAACAAAATTGCGAGTTTAATTATTACAATTTTAGGGAAAGCTACAAACAGATATTTGTACCAGATATTTTTTAGCATTGCGGTACTTAAGGAGTCGCATTTATAAAAACCTCTCAATAATTTCTGAATTTACAGTATACAAAAATATACCTATAAACATTTATCTAACACGTGTTAAGTAAAGGCATACATGTATATATATATTTTTTTTATGAAAGGAACAAAAACGTTGCTCTGTCCCAATGTGAGAAACTTCAAATCTGTTGATGTGTATATCCATTTTTAAAAGCATGATGAATGCACATTTCAGATTATCAAAACTGTGTATGAATCTCAAAGTTTTTTAATCTGCCATTTAAAAAAAAAATCACTTTAGAGTACATTCGCCTGCTCCGGAAGGTGCTGCAATAGCTGACCCCCATTGCTACATGTACGAAACTAGTCTTTAATTTCCCAATCATGTTTGAAACATTATACTTTTCTCCAAATACGTAGATAACAAGGGAAGACTGTCGCTATTTTTATTCTTGGCCTAACTATACAATACAATCACTCTTGGGTATGGTTCGGATAACAAAACGTCATCTACATGAATTATACATATATAGATAATGTCATCTAACCAAACGAAGTTTACAGCAGTTCGAGAAGGTCAAAACAGAAAAATGCAAATCATTTAAATTCTTTCACTTTCTTTATTCGACTGTGAGAAAGACTAGATAAAGGCACAGCAAAACGTAACACAACGTGTTCAACGGTCGCTATCTCTTATACACATGAATTTGGATCTTGAACACAAACAAAATTTTACACAAGTAAAACAGCCTCCATTCAGGACTGATTGATTGATTGATTGATTGATTGATTGGCTAGTGATACAGTAGTTCGACTACTTAGACCACTCGGCCACCGAGGCCCCCTCCATTCAGGATAAACACATTCTAGTTTAAACCAACTTTGAATCCTTAAGTCATAGACTTAACTGTACATATAGAATAACAATAGATTGTCTCAATATTTAAACATATTTGAATAAGACTAAAAAGCAGACAGAATGTGCGAGGCTAACCGAGTATTTCAATCTTGCCAAGTTACGCGCCAAGAGTAAAATCTTGATCAGACTTATCACCGAGTTTGTACTTACATGAGCAACAGGACGGTTACCATATGTAGAGCAGGATCTGCCTACCCTTCCGGGCCACCTGATACCATCCCCGGATTTTGGTGGGGTTCGTGTTGCTAAGGCGTTATAGGTTTCTATGTTGTGTTTTGTATACGGTTGTTTGTCCTTTGTCCGTTTTTCGTTTTTTTTTACCATGGCGTTTTTAGTTTGTCATCGACTTTTGAGATCTCTGGTTTAATTCATTGATTTACAAACAATAAATATATTCTACTCATCAACATCAACATAATTTATTATTAGTCTGCTTTTTTTTATTTGACAATCTTTCCATGTATAAACAAACCTTGGTTAAAACCATATCTTCGAAACGGTTATATTTTAAAATTATCTATATTTACATGGAGGATATCACATATATATATATAGTTCATAGAAATGTAATAGAAAACCGTACAACATAGTATAGAAAATCACAAAACTTCAATAGGTAATACTGAAGTTAAAAATGATCAAGGACGGAAATCAATAAGTATGTGTCATCAGAATCATTAGAACTCCACAAAAAGTCAAAATGTTTGTAAAAGCATTGGCGTTAAGCCAAAATCAGCCAATAGTTTTCCGAGAGCATGTTGGATTTTATATTATTTATACTAGGTGCTGATCAAAAGCGATGTTTTCGTTTTCTTGTGTGGGTTGTATAAATACGGAGCCACAACCAGTCAGAATGGGGATGATAAAGGCTTGGCACACAACTATTTTATGGGGATGTAGGTGGTCTGTTGTAATGTAAAATGTCTGCCCCTATTTTCCTAGTGGCAGTCTAAATTGTCTACCCTTTACCTCAGATGACCCAGTTTGCAGAACCTGCCGATTTAATTTAGTGTCGATTTGTTCTCGTCCTAAATATTGTCTGCCATCTGCCAATGGACGTTTAGCAAAGAGCAAACAAACACATGATATATTTATGTCAAATACTAGTACTTTCCATTCAGATTTGTCAAGGCCTTTTAAGAAATATGAATGATCTACAATAATAATTTTGAACAAAATCATTAGACAATTATGTAATCATATAGTCGTCATCCAAACTTTATTATACAAAATAAGTACTTTGAGTCTGTACACGTGTTTTTTTTTTTATTCATTATCACTCTATAATAACCAGTTTTGTTAAAATAAAACAACCAGTGTTCTTTGTATTTGTTTTTTTTTTTTATGTACGTGTAGTAATTTTGTGTTATTAATTGATAAACCCTACCCTTACTTTTCTATTATGTTTTACATTTTAGAACAATAGCAGTACGTGTTTGGCACACACACACACACACACACACACACACACACACACACACACACACACACACACACACACACACACACACACACACACACACACACACACACACACACACACACACACACACACACACACACACACACACACTTATATGATGAATGCGAACAAATAACAATTTCAGCGATTTTATAAAACCATTACACAGTGCATTTTTTTCACTACAACATATACACGCTAAGTTTTCGGTCTGCTTCAATTTGTTACTACTACAACCTCAATTGTGCATTCGTATGCTCTCAGCATGTTTTTACATTTGAAGCAGAGAACATTTGATATTTTCTTTCAAATAACTGATCTCCTCATAAACTATAATATTTCCAAATGTTCCATAAACCATACATTGAATATTTATGTTCTCATCCTCCTGAGTACACACATTAGATCAATGTGTTCATCCAACTGAGTACACACCTTTGGTTATTGGTTATTGTTTTCATCCTACTGAGCACACATATTCGGTTTTTGTTCTCATCTGACTGAGCTTACACATTTTATTATTGTGGTCATCCTACTGAGCACACGCATTTATCTATAATTCTCCTCTATTGAGCACACACATTTTGGTTACTGTTCTCATCCGACGGAGCAAGTACATTTAGTTATTGGTCTCATTCGACTGAGCGGCACAACAACGTTGATTTTTGTTCTTATCCGTTTGAGCACGCATATTTAATTATTGTTCTCATCAGACTGAGCACACACATTTATTTATAATTCCCATCTACCATCTCATCCGACGGAGCACATCAATCTTATTGGTGTTCTCATCCTACTGAACACACACATTTGGGTATTCTCATCAAAATTAAACACACACATTTGGTTATTGTTCTCACCCTACTGAACACAACCGTATAACCATTTTTGGCAAAGCTCAGATGAAGCAGTAGTTGGCAAAGAAAACAATTAAACAAAATTAGTAAACACGAGGAAGTATTTTATCCAAATTTCTGAATTATATTGATAATTTGTTCATCATTACCATATTCATTTGAGGCTATACATCTATATTCACCAAACCCATCTGGGTGTATAAGACGGCTCGAGATAGAAGTGTTATGAATGTGTTCACTAAGATTGATAGGTTTTAAATCAAAAGTACAATCATAACTTATACTTAAATTTGTATTTGTATTGATGCTTGCCATGTTTTTACCCTTATAAGTAATATTTGCTAGCCACGTATCACCTTTAGTCCATGTTACATTATAAAACGGGTTTGCTGTGATCTTACATGAAATTTTGAATTTATCACTAAATTTAGCTGAGAAGTATATTCCTTCACTCGTTCTGTTGAATTTATGGAGATCAACATTCGCAGTGACATCTGGTGGAACTAACAAAGACAGAAAAAACATCATAATATATTCACTTAATACATGTGTTTGCTACAGTTAAAATTCTAGGTATGTATATAGAGGCTATGGCGCCAGCAAACATGTTTAACCCCTCCACATTATGTATGTGCCTGTCCCAAGTCAGGAGCCTGTAATTCAGTAGTTGTTGTTTGTTGCTGTATATCATATTTGTTTTTTTTTTGTTTATTGTTTTGTACATATATCAGGCCGTTAGTTTTCTTGTTTGAATTGTTTTACATTTGTCATTTCGGGGCCTTTTATATCTTACTAATGCGGTATAGATTTTGTTCATATGCCTGTCTCCAGTAAACAGCCTGAAATTCAGTGGATTTTGTTTGTTGCTGTAAAGCATTTGTTTTCGTTTATTGTTTTGTACATAAATCAGGCCAATAGCCGAATTGTTTTACATTTTTTCTGTCGGGGCTTTTTATAGTTTGCCATGCGTTATGGGTGATGCTCATTGTTGAAGACCGTATGGTAACATATAGTTGCTAACTTATACGCTATTTCGTTCCTGGTTGAGAGTTGTAAAGAGGTTTCGTAACTCCAAAATAATTAACTGGGTGGTGACAACGAATTCCTACCAAACATTTGAAGTAAATATTTTTCGCTTTTAAGATATGACAGATTGAAAATACATATAATATAAAAAAAAACATATTGGTATCTGAGTAGAAACACGATTTACATTATGCAATAAAACGGTTGATACACACACACGACAGGTGCTTCTTTAATAAAAATGTCATATGTGCTTACTGCATCCATGAGGGAGTGACGGTGCAGCAGTAGCGGAACTGACATAAAGGTAGTGTTACTAGTAAACAAATTATTAATTTGTTTCTGAGTGCATACATGGCCATGGTCTTGTCCTTTGTCGTTTTTCAAAGTTCGAGTATTGTCACTTTTCTCTCTCTTTTGATTTATAATCTATGATGAACAATGAGTTTTCTATCCTTTCTTACAAAAACAACGAACAAAAATAAAATGATACAAACCACAGGAAACTTAAAGAATGGTGTAACATGAGATAAACTTACATTTTGTTATAGGCTTCCAAGTATGATTTAAAGATTTAGTAAAATTATGCTTCGCTATGCACATATAAGGTACCTCACAATCCCTAGTAAAATTTCGTATTTCTAACACATTTCCAGATATACCAATATCTACAACAAAACAAATCAATTAATACAAATTAAAAATTCAAATTAATCATAAATAAGTTTGACTATACATGTATTCATATCAGTGATTCCGTTTGACTATACATGTATTCATATCAGTGATTCCGTTTGACTATACATGTATTCATATCAGTGATTCCGCCATATGGTTCGTACAGTAAGTTTAAAATGTATTAAGAACTATATCATACATTTGCATAGTATTACAATCAATTTTTTTCAACATCATATTATAACAATTTGTTGTCTGTATGTATGGACTGCTATGGTGTTGTCTGTATGTATAGACTGCTATGGTGTTGTCTGTATGTATAGACTGCTATGGTGTTGTCTGTATGTATGGACTGCTATGGTGTTGTCTGTATGTATGGACTGCTATGGTGTTGTCTGTATGTATAGACTGCTATGGTGTTGCATGTATGTATGGACTGCTATGGTGCTGTCTGTATATATGGACTGCTATGGTGTGTTGTCTGTATGTATGGAATGCTATGGTGTGTTGTCTGTATGTATGGACTGCTATGGTGTTATCTGTATGTATGGGCTGCTATGGTGTTGTCTGTATGTATGGACTGCTATGGTGTTGTATGTATGTATGGACTGCTATGGTGTGTCGCTGTATGTATGGACTGCTTCATATCAGTGATTCAGTCATCTGGTTTGTACAGTAAGTAAAATGAATAAGAACTATATCATACATTTGCATAGTATTACAATCATTTTTTTTCGGAATGATATTATAACAATTTGTAAGTACATAATTATAATATATCTAATGTCTAATGTCAACAGGTTATTTGATGTGTTGTCTGTTCGTCTGTGTGTTGTCTGTGTGTCGTCTGTATGTATGGACTGCTATGGTGTGTTGTCTGTATGTATGAACTGCAATATATTTATTACACGATTTCTACTAATGTATCATTTATTTATCCCTCGCATAGGACGACCTTCCTTTTCTATTTTTCTCCTTGTGTGTTCGTGTTTGAGTGTGTGTATTTTTACTTCCTCGATTAATTAAGAGAGGATTGCTACTGATGTACCATGTAATCACAGGTTTGTGTTTGCCGAGACAATATTTCCCTTTCGCTCTCTTTGTCGCTCTATTTATCGCTATACTGTACACTTCCGGTATATATGTGATTACAATGTAGAAAATTCCTACTAATGTTATCTAACTTAATAGTTTTGGCAGGACGTACACAGGACGAACATCCTTAATTTCCCTATGTGAGTGTGTGTGCGTGTCTTTATGTATGTGATTACCTTGTAAAGGATTACTACTGATGTACCATTTAATGTTAGGTTCGGGTCTGCCGTAAACAGGACAAGTCAAATTAACGGTCGTCCCTTCTACTGCTGTGAAGCTTGTTGTATTGTCCATTATATAAATGTCCTCTACAACGGTTAAAATAAAATCTCTTATAAGAAGATTATATTGTTTTTCTCACATCTCCTGTATTTAAATAATAATGCCACAAGAACCTAACACTTATACCCACACTGGCAGTTACTAAGAAAGCTGGACCATGTCGACCAATATAGTCCCGTTGACAATTAATCAGATAACTGGACAATGTAGACCTATATAGTCTAAATATTTCATGGTTATACTCACTAGTTTAATAGCTACAACTATAACAACATTGATACACGATATGACCTCAATACACTTCCACAGTTAAATTTACATTGAAAGTGTATTCTCTAAAAGGTTGAAATTGTATTTTTTGAATATTCATGTAACATTTAGGAACAATGGCGTGAAATCCTACTTTCCGCGAATGTTAACCTTCAGACCTCGTCCTTTTCAAATGTTAAGCTGCAACATTGCAGTACACTGTAATGCAACAGCACCACTACAAGAATAGTTAGCGTTGATGTGAAATAGTAAAGTACGCCAATATGGGTTATACAAATAAATTAATAAATGTGTATGTTGCTATTGGAAAGACGAAGCTACTGCATGCTTACAACAATGTTTCTATGGCAACAATAAAACTACAGCCAATTGAAAACAATGGACATAAACAAGGCAATAATAAAACTAAAATGAACTACAATAATGACAACACTTACCAACTACAATAACATTGTACGTTGCAATGGAAACATTCGTGATCTGTCCCGAGACATAATCTACACATCGATATATATCAGTATAATTACTTGTTATATCTTTGATATGCAACTTTTTTACATGTGTATCTATGATCATCTGAATTCTTGGATCAGATGTTACTTTCATTCCTCCCTGTACTAAAATCTCTTCACCTCGTTCCCATGCTACCTGAAAGAAATTCATGGACGATTTCTCAATTAAAAATGTATGCTTTATTGCTTACCAGAGAAAGACCTCGTTTAAAGATACATTAGTACTGCCATGATTTGACTCGTCTATACAATATATCCCCTCATATAGCAAAACCGAAATACTTGGTTTGTATTCTAATAACACGCATTCAAATGATTATGAAAAGAAACACACTACAAAATGAAATTGACTTAAGCTGGTGGTTTTCACATGTTTCAGTGTTGTAAGTTTTGTAAATAAAACACAACAGAACAATGTAAATATGTGTTCGCTTTTAACCAATGATATTCCTAGAAGTATTCACGAGGTAAGATAAATATTGTTATCATTAAGTTATAAACTGACATTTCTACGACAACACAGCTGAACCAACGTTTACATTACTGTGGTTTACATGAAACGTTTAAAGCAGTTAGTCTGTTGAAGAACATACAACAAAAGTAGTAAAAACCCAATATCAAATCGAGAATGAATGGATAGTATACCTCTTTATTCGATGAACAGTTCAGGAACACTTCTGTCATGTTCATAAGAACATACACTGTTTGTTGTTCATCTAAAAGAGAAATAGTATATATCTAATTGGCAGCAGTATTATGGATGCTTTGCAATACATTGTACATAAAAAAGTTGTTTTAGCAATCAGGGCTTTCAATAACTTATCAATGAACAGGCTGTTTACTAATTTGAAGTGGCTGACCCAAAAGGGGGGTCAGGGGGGGGGGGGGCTTGTCTCATTGGCACTCATACCACATCTTCTCCTATTTATGTAAATACCTACATGTATATATGTCATCTGCAAAATCTGACAATTTCAGTTTTGATCCAGAAAAGAAATATTATTTTCATGTGTTCTATATTTCAATAAAAACATGCAAACCTGGGAAAGGACATATATGCTGAAGTGGGAAAATGTCCACTCCGTCTTAGCCAGCACTTCTAAGTGCCGGCAATATTAATATGTTGCTTCTTGCGTTCCTAATGATTCTTTTAACTACCTGTCCATATAAGAATCATGCAAATATGAGTCATGAGTGGAAAGCTTACAAATAAAAAAGAACAACGTTTAATCTCGCTGCAAATGTTTGCACCTGTTCTGAGTCCGGAATCTGATGTACAGTAGTTGTCGTCTGTTTATGTAGTTCATACGTGGTTCTCGTTTCTCGTTTTTATATAGATTAGACCGTTGGTTTTCACGTTTGAATGGTTTTACACTAGTAATTTTTGGGGCCCTTTGTAGCTTGCTGTTCGGTGTGAGTCAATGCTCCGTGTTGAAGGCCGTACCTTGACCTATAATGGTTTACTTTTATAAATTGTTACTTGGATGGAGAGTTGTCTCATTGGCACTCATGCCACATCTTCCTATATCTATATTATCTTATTAAAGACATAAAATTATGTTGAAATTCATGTACATTTTTTTTTATATGAACCCTAATCAGGTGAGATGCACATTCTAGAGAATGCATTATAAAACTCATGTTGAGGGAGATAACTCCAATAATATCCTATATAATCTATTGTAAAGTATATGCCAATTATATGTCTGGTAAGGCAATAAAAAGTGGAACATATTACTACTTCCTCTCCAGCCTTTCAAGAAGTGAATCACAAAATATGGATTTTGCATGATCCTAATAAGGATTACTACTTCATATCTCTGATACTACCACATTTTACAGTACTGCCATATGACAGTAAATTTGTCTAATACACCAGAGGTTTATGCATGCTTCTAGTTTTAATGTTTAATGCACTTTCGTCGACATTAGAAGGTGCACTAACTTTAAACCAATTACCACGTAATATATTTCCATGTTTGTTAAAGTTCAATAAGGTGTGATTCAAAATTATTTTAAGTAGACTTGTATTGTATCGTATAAATATGTTCCCACGAGTGTAGTACTATTTCAATCGATACTAAATATCACGATTAAGGATTTACGGATTTGAAACCAAAACCTACTAACGTATTAAAACAATGTGTAAACTTTGACATATTTATGTAGTTATATATTTCTAGCCACTTCAAATTACTTATGAACGTTTTAATACAGGCCACAAGAACCACTTAAGTTTCTTCATCAAAAAATGTTACTCAGCAATCTCGTCACTGCTTGGGATATGTCATATCTTCATGGTTTTTTTTTTGTGGGTTATTTGGAGACATTCAGTTTGGTGGGTGTTTTTTTAGACTTACTTTGGACTGTTTTGGTTTACTTCATGCACATCTTTTTATACTCGAGACGATTTAAAGATTTATATATTATAAAAACATCTGCCAATTACTGGGGTTTGTCCTTTAAACGTCTTTTGGTTATTTTTGACAGTTAGACTTGCTGTCTCGTTAATATATTCCCTACAACTCCATTTATTTTATATTTTGTTGTCCACGTAACAAAAACAAAAGTATGTTGTTTATACCAGTAACACTCATCTACACACAGCAACAACAACAAAAAAATCAACACATCAGTTGAAGACACAAAATACTAATCCAAGAGCACCCTAAGTTACTGAAAGCCAACCTAGAGCCAACTGCAACTTGCTGAAATCATGCCTCACAGACAAAAACACAGACTTGTTTAAAATCGCCGAAGCCAAGAATCTAACTTATTGATAACTTGTCATCATTATAGAACCATTTAAAAGCTTGGCAATTTTCACATGATATGAATTCTATTATAATTTGTTTCAATATGTGTTGTTTAGTTGCTGTCTTGTTTAAAACGTTTACCAACTATCAAGTGTAGTTTTGCTTACAGATAACTACTTAAACTTACCGGCAGAAAGTATATATCTTATGCAATGAAGAGTAACAACGAAATTGTAATACTTAAACTTACCGGCAGAAAGTATATATCTTATGCAATGAAGAGTAACCACGAGATTGTAATACTTAAACAATTTCTTGAAGAGTAACATCCTGAAAAGAAAATGATCTAATTTGTCAAGTGTGTTTTAACATGATTTATCATTACAAAAGTAGAGCACGTCTACCGTAAGTGAAATATTCATGGTTGTTATATTTTTATAATTATTTAGAGGCAGTTGCAGTTGCCTTCTCCATTTTTTTCCAGCGAATAGTTTAAAACCATGAGATAAAATAAAACGAAATGTTTAGATAATTTTAAAGATAACTAATTAAATAACCATCTTTACTTTTGAAGTATTACAAAGTGAACAACTTATATACTTAGAAGCTGTACCAAGTACGGAAATCTTTGCAATACTCCGTATTAACCCAATTATGACTTACTATAATAGTTAAACAATATGTTTGGTTTTGTTGTATTTGTTTGCCTTTATTGACGAAACAAGACATGTATATAATTTGAATGTAAAGGCTCGCTATACTAAACTAGTCCCTTCAGAGAAAATGGCTGTTTACTTTTAGATGCTATATATATATATATATATATATACCGTGGGGGTGAACTCCATACCACCATAGCAACTGTAAAAGATTAGAAGGATAGTCGCATTCGGGGAGGTCCCAGTCGATTAAAAAACATGAAATTTTGGCTAAGATTAGCGAATTACATCAATGGTCATCTGTGACACAGATATTATGTACCGGTCGACCATGCAAATTATGATGGCCACCGTAAAGTCTTTAAAGTGATGATTTGAACTTTACCCTCTGACATACTTGGTTCAATAGATTTCTTGTAACATCAATTGTCTATCAAAGACGTCATGATAGGAAACACTGGGTCAAGCATATCGTATCAACTGTGATATATAAACTCTGTATTATCTATATCTACTGAAATGTTGCTTCACCGAATTCATCCTTTTCGTCGTAAAGTAAAGTTCTCAATCGACCATTATTGTATATTGTTATGTGCAAGTCCAGATATAAAGCAGACATAACTATATATATGATATCCATTATCTCAAATTCATTGGGATTCATGTAGATGCGAACACCATAGCTTTAAATCATTCAGTATTTGGACATCATCTTTAAAGCGCAACATGAAGTTATAGGTTAACGCTAATTTTTTTTCATTTTTCTTCAGAAACTTCTTAAAGAAGTCTGTCTCATAGGAATAAAGGAAAAAAATCAGCAAGATGATGCAGTTGGTTCCCGAAGGAATGCCGATTGTCTGTTGAAAAGGACCATCAAACGTAACAAATATATGTTGTCAATGATAAAAAATCAAGCATCTTGATGGTATTGGTGTCAAAGAACTTTTTGTTAGAATGGAAGTAGTTTTTCTTGACAAAGTAAGAAATGTATCGCTTACGGTTGATACAACCGAATGCGAGGAAGTTATTTGTTTTAACATTCCCAGATTTTTCGACGGAAATAATAAATGTTTGCATATGAATGGTAATTTAAAAAATCGAATCTGTCTATTCATGTAATGTTGATACTAAAAAATAAGGGTTTCTTACCTTCTCAATTTTATAAAATGTTTAAATCATCAGAATCCACGCTGTGACACTGACTTTTTTAGAAGGAAGGTTGTCGAAGCCGGATATTAATGAAATCACCTGGAAATGATCACTTCACTCTACTTAACACACCATTACACCGGCTTCGGGGAAACATTTCAGTTTATGTCAGAGTTCAATTCAAGTTAATTGTTATACAATTTATACATGTACCTTCGCACATGATACTTCCGGATTGTTATTTTGTTTATCTAGTTATTTACAATTAACCACATCAACAAAAACCAAACTTTATTTTTTTTCATATTGAATGTACTAGATTAGATTCGGTTTATTTTTCTAATGTAATGTCAGCACTAATTATTATTGTTTTCTCGACATTAAAAATAAGGGGTAACGGCACATGCTTGTACATGTTATATAGGGGTATCGGCACATGCTTGTACATGTTATATAGGGGTAACGGCACATGCTTGTACATGTTATATAGGGGTAACGGCACATGCTTGTACATGTTATATAGGGGTAACGGCACATGCTTGTACATGTTATATAGGGGTAACGGCACATGCTTGTACATGTTATATAGGGGTAACGGCACATGCTTGTACATGTTATATAGGGGTAACGGCACATGCTTGTACATGTTATATAGGGGTAACGGCACATGCTTGTACAATGTTATATAGGGGTAACGGCACATGCTTGTACATGTTATATATATATATATTCTTTCATCGTCCTTTCCTTTGCCTTTAACACCCTGCTCAGCTCTTCATAACATTGCATATCACGGCTTTGTGACGTCATGAACCAGAGTTATATAGCCATTCTTTCCCCATCCCAGTTTTTCTCCCGGAGGAAAAACTGGCATGAGCTTATTTTCCCCCCGGGGAAATTTTGGATCATTGCCATTCTTCCCCCGCGGAAATTTGACAATACGTATATATATAGCAACTTTTCCCCCATGCCAATATTTCCCCCCTCAGTATAGATTTCACTATATATAATATATACATCAAAATTGCACGATTTATGTAATATATATTCCGCTTTTTTTGAAGAAATAATTGATCTCTGAAATGCTAAAATAATATGTTTTTCGGCTTGGGCTGCTTTTCAAGAAATGTTAGTTACACATTGTGTTCATTTTGTTGACACGCATGTCACTTAAATAGGCATAGGGTCAGGGAGTTGGGGTGGAGCACCTGTATTTTGTTACAGGGATGCCGTTTGAATTCTTAAAAATACCCCATTCATAAAATGAGTCTGTCAAAAATCCAATCTCTTCGTATGGCTGACATGAAAATGTGTTCCTATTCATAATTACTGTGGATGATAAAATGCTACTGTAAAAGTTGGAGATTAACACTTTCACCGCAGGAATGAATTTATTTGATATTCATAAAGATATTTCAACCCATTGATATATTGTTAAAAATATGAATAAAATTGCAACTCATTGACATATGATAGGCTAAAATGTTTCATCCGTAAACATGTCCACATGTCTCTCTACATGTCCACCAGTCTGTTAACGTGTCCATCAGTCATGTCACATGTTCACCGGTATGTCTACTGTCAATGTGTTCACTTGTCTGTCTATGTGTCCATCAGTCATTTCACATGTTCACCAGTCTGTCTACTGTCTATGTGTCCACTTGTCTGTCTACGTGTCCATCAGTCATGTCACATGTTCACCAGTATGTCTTCTGTCTATGTGTCTACTTGTCTGTCTACGTGTCCATCAGTCATTCCACATGTTCACCAGTCTGTCTACAATCTATGTGTCCACTTATTTGTCTACGTGTCCATCAGTCATTTCACATGTTCACCAGTCTGTCTTCTGTCTATGTGTCTACTTATCTGTCTACGTATCCACCAGTCATTCCATACGTTCACCAGTATGTCTTCTGTCTATGTGTCTACTTGTCTGTTTGCGTGTCCATCAGTCATTCTACATGTTCACCAGTCTGTCTACTCTCTATGTGTCCACTTGTCTGTCTCCATGTTCAACAGTACTTGATTGAAACAGAATAATGGACTAATATATATCTACAGGAGAAAGAATTTTACATTAAAGTGTGATAAAAAAGAGAGAGGCTATGATCTATCATTTGTTTCAAACAATCCTACAACAATTGTTACCATCCGACCAAATTCCTTCTTTATGTGGGCTTCAACTAGGACATAGGTTTACGGGCTACTACAGAAAGTCACGTAACACATACCAAGGGTTCACCAAGGATAATGGATGTGATCACCACATCAGAATGTGCTTCATATATACATATATATAAATCATCTGATATTAAATGTATAATAATACGATGTTGGTGTGGTAACGCTTAACTAATTAAAAATGGTATCTATTCTTTAATGAATAAATTTTCTAACTGACGTCGCCGACGTTATACTACAAGGAGGAAAAATTAGCTTCTCTTGCTTCTCGGGGTAAAATCGGCTTAATCCCCAATTAGACAGAGGGGAAAAAGAGGGATCATGCCAATTTTTCCGGGGGGAAGAACTGGATCGATCCAGTTTTCCCCCCGGAAAAATTGGCATGGGGGAAAAATGGCTATAGGACACAGGCCTTATCAACGACGTCATAATGAATGAACCGACGTTGATAAGTCTGACTCGAACTTATCAAGTCATCTTCCGGTTTGCTGGTGAAACAAAGAAAAACACGTACCGATTATCAGGTAGTCTGCATATTGATATTGCAAAAAAAAAAGTATGAAGTTTTTTTTTGTCGAGTGAGTGCAGCGAACGAGTTCAAACAGGCTTCATATTGTGTCGAGCAGCTGATATTTTACAATATGCAGACAACCTGATAATCGATTTGTCGGATTGTATTTGTTTATTTGCATGATAGAAACTAGTGTTTTTCTTTGTTTCATCAGCAAACCGGAACTTTTGATTTAACAGTTCAATTTGGGGTCCTCATTGCGGTCCGCGTTTAAGTGATGTCGATTTTATTCACAACAATTTGGATTGGAAAATAACTATACGTTTAAGCTCAATGCTAAATTGCAGGATATGAACAATATTCGTATGGTTTAAAAATAAATATAAAATTTATTTGTTCTTGCTATAAAACTGGAGAAAAAGCTCGGCGGGTATCGCTTTTCTTTCTATTTCTAAAGCTCTTCAAGTAAATTT
Source organism: Mytilus californianus (assembly GCF_021869535.1). Classification (NCBI taxonomy): domain Eukaryota; kingdom Metazoa; phylum Mollusca; class Bivalvia; order Mytilida; family Mytilidae; genus Mytilus; species Mytilus californianus. The sequence continues at coordinate 18,293,872 of NW_026262679.1, read as the reverse complement.
TATATTTTCCTACACTTTACGAATATTGTATATATCAGTAAATTGTATTTATTCATGCGAGTCAGCAGTGTACAAAGTTCGAGATCAGAAATATATCAAATTGTTTTTTTTTTTTTTTATAGATTCATGATACAGGTAAGGGATGCTGACGGGTTTTTATCGCGCCTACAGCCATTCGGGTTTGAAATCGATACTTAATATGTAAATATTAAGAATATTTCACGAACAGAGTGTACAGGAAATTTAATAGCAGCTGTATAGTTTTATTTTCAGAAAAATCTACCTTTCTGATAGATTGGAAGGGGAATACTTGTGTAAAGGTTAGAAAAGTAAAATGTTGTAATACTATTGCAAGAGAAAAGAGGCTAAGATTGTATGCACTTAAACAGATCTTTGGATTTTTTTATCCACGTCTGATTCAAGCCACCCCTAGAGTAGGTAGTTTCACAATAAGTTTGAAGCCTAGTTTTGATTGCTGATAAAAATGATGTTAATAAATTAATAAAAGAAGTTTCGTGGAGCACTTGCACGACCCACCTATATAACGGTGTTTGCATGCAATTTAGGACCCCAATACAATGAAGAAGATCCAGTTCTTCAACTTTGGTTGGAATTTCAAAAGAACATAGACGAGACCTATGATTATTCAGGATTTCCTCCTTGGTAAGTGTCGTGATGTTATATGTTGAGTTTCCAAGTGAATTGCCAATACCTAATTCGTTTATAAGGCAGTTTAAAGTGATTTACACACAAAAACGATGTTGTTTGAGGCTTTATCTACGGGGACGATAACATCTTTGTCGTGGAGGTAGGACAGGTGCTTAGCAACATTTGGGTCTTTAAAGATCGATGTAGCATGTGTATTCATAGACCTATTAAGTTTTTGTTTTTTTTTAATTTGTATCAACGACCTCAAAGCCGTAATCCATTCGGAAAAAGTATCTAAGTCTTCTTTTTTGCGTTAAATCCATTGCCTGACATAATCCCCGACTGAATTCTTCCATATTTTGAAGTTGTGTTTCCAATTTAATGATTCAGGCTCACGATATTTCGGGCCTTTGCATAACAAATTTCGCAGAGAAGTGTTATTGACAATCGTGTTCCGATCATCATAAATAACGTGGCCAGCCGAATTTTATACCGGTATATGAATAGGGAACTGGCGCAAACTGATCGTTAGAGTAGGGAGGTATTTTCGAGTGAACTGATTTATGATGAAAGGATCTTTTCTACTTTTCATCTTTTCCCATGAGAACCTGTCTAAAAAGTCTGTGACTGGCAATACCCGAGATGATATAGCTGTATATAACATTGTATTTGTTTGAATGGGGTTAGTGACAGTGTTTTCCAAATATAAGTTGTGTACAGAGAATGAAGTTTTGAAAGGAGTAGTGAATAAAGCTTCGTGCTAATGTGATATATTATTACCCAATCCATACGATGTTTGGTTAGTATAATTTTCAGGATTTCGACATAGGATGAGCCCGACAATGTGACACCTTCAAATTTCAGTAGCAAATTTTATTATTTTTCCAGCCAGACTTAAACCATGTTTCTGTGACGTCATGGTAGCACCACTTGTACTTGTCACTCGGCCAAATCGGCTTTATAAAATAGAACTTTCATTGGTCGAGTAATTACCTCGTCGGTTTAATCTAGGTGTGTAAAACATCACATGATGTAGAGTGGCATGTAGATTGGATACCTTGCAGATCGGCTGTTGTTGTTTATCATAATGGATGATATTACATAAACCATGCAGTCAAATCAATAGGATTTTGTAACATACGTTTAAATATATGAAAACTTTACGACAGACATTCTCCATCGGACATCCAAGGGTTATACATGGTTAAACACAATTTTCACATTTATCATCAGATTTAGTTACACAAATCTCATCAAAAACTATGGTCAATGGTCCTGATCCACAAGGCATGACCTATTTTGTGATACTCGTGTTTAAATATGATAACTGATCAAGATTAAGGCATCATTATATACATTTTTGAATGGACTCTTGTGTATTTTCTGCTACGCATGTTTCATCTGATTGCATATCAAAAGTTTCATGGCAAGCAATGACAAAGCAAAAGCGACGATAAACACATTGTCAGCGAATATTTGTGTATGTACCTTGTAAAAAAAACTCTTAATAAATAATTTCTCAATTTTTGTTCGAAGTCAAATTGATAGTTTTTGTATGCTTGGTTTGTAACCATCTTGTATGATTTACTTGTCTCGAGTAGTTGTTTGCGTGTTGCTTCATTTTTAAAAAACGTTATAACGTTTTCTGGCTTTATGAATTTTTTTTCTCGACGAAAGACATTTATTAGTGTACCAGGGTTTTGAGCTTGGTTTCTTTCGTGATTTGTAGTGCGGTTTTGAAAGTGTTGTCTTTGCAGTATCATTGTGGAAAAGCTCATTTATTTCTGCGGTGACGTTGTCTATGTCTTGTTGGGTACATGTATCACGTGTGTATATGTTTTCAAGGTCATTCATAATATTGGTCAGTTTCTCTTGACTATTGTGAAAAGTATTTACAAACTCGTTTCTTTTATTGTCGTTCCACTTGATTGAAGTAGAGTTTTGTGACGTATCATGTGTAATTTCATTATGTGTCAATACTGATTTCAAAACAATGTATATTGCATTGTGAACATCAGAAAAACGTGGTACAAAATCAAGTATTTCAAATTCATCTACTAAAGAGAACAGTTTTGCTGATAAAAGCAAATAATCAATAACACTAACATTTTTACATGTAGTACGTCCAATACCTATATCAGAACCAAGTCTGGAGTTAGCTATATAAATATTGAGTTTTTTACACATATCTAACAATTTATGACCATAATTATTAATATTACAATGACAATCTGATGTTCGAGATAACGGTATATTTTGAAGCTTCAATTGTTCATAGTCTAACATATATGACAAAATTTCATTATCACTTTCCAACTCAAAAATATCAATCAATGACTCGTCGGGAACAATAAAATCATGTAGTGTTCCCGTTTTTGCATTAAAATCTCCAATAAGAGAGACAAACGAATTAAATTTATCAGCAAATTTTCAATTTCTTCAAATGCATCAGTATTTCCATATTTAGAATTTTCCGGTGGTATATAAATACATGTATACATAAGATTATTTTAAGTAAAGTATAGGTCAAACAAATTTTCTCAATACTTTTGCTAACGCGGGGCTATTAAGTGCTTGACCAATTTAAGTATACACCTGTCTATGGTTAACGATTGTATATTTACCATTAGACTCTAGATGTCTTTTATTGGTGTCTTTCGTGTCGTTCGGTTGCTGTCACATTTTACATCTTCTTTTATTCATAGGTACACTGCTACTTTAAATTGAAAAAAAATATTATGGTATGGTTGCCAATGAGACAATTTTCCATCAGATACCAAATAACGTTGAACTTTGCATTTATATGTCACCGTACGGCCTTCAACAATGAACAAAACTCACACCGCATTGCAAACTAACAATTAAAACTAGAAAACTAACAGCCTTAAACGATACAATAAACGAAAAACAAATATGATATAAGAGGGTCTGGATGGGGGTTCCTCCATTTCTTTATTCTTTAATTTTATAGGTCATTTTTCTCTATTCTTTCTATTTTTTTCCAAGTATTCTCTATTCTCTATATTTTAGTACCCCATTATTTTCTATTCTGTATTTTTTTTACCTATTTCTCTCTTTTTTTTTGCCATTTATTCTGTTCTGTTTGCCCATTATTCTCTATTCTGTAAACCCTATCCAGACCCTCATATAAGTCCATAAAACGAACTTGGATTTCTGACATGATCTCTTAATTTTGAGTGTCGCAAGTGACCTATGTCGTTTATTTTTTTAACTTCTGTTAGTTTGGTTGCTTACCAATAAATTATTACTGAACCCCACATATCCTTATATCTACCAAATTGTGACTAGCACTATACAGACATCATAAACAGAAAATGACAAAGGTGCAAGTTATATTTAAAAATCAATGTTCATTTATGCGGACAATTTTAGGGGTTGACTAACCCATTGTAAGGATATGATTTTTCACTGATTAAGTACAGAAAAATGCAAACTTTAAGGTTCGATCTCTCCAGTCTTCATAGTAATTTTTAATTCCGTACACTTGGGTAAAATGAAGGCTTAAATTCCTTTTTTCAACATTCTACCGCCTTTTCCCTTTTCAACAGATCCGCTACATCTTCAGTCCAAACAATTCATAGATATGAAAATGAGAAGATGTGGTATGATTGCCTATGAGACAACTCTCCACAAGAGACGAAATGACACAGAAATTAACAACTATAGGTCACCGTACGGCCTTCAACAATGAGTAAAACCCATACCGCATAGTCAGCTATAAAAGGCCCCGAAATGACAAATGTAAAACAATTCAAACGAGAAAACTAACGGCCTGATTTATGTACAAAATAATGAACGAAAAACAAATATGATATACAGCAACAAACGACAACCACTGAATTGCAAGCTCCTGACTTGGGACATGCACATACATAATTTGAAGGGTTAAACTAGTTTGAAGGCGCGCCAACCCTCCCCCTAACCTGGGACAGTGGTGTAACAGTACAACATAAGAACAAACTATAAAAATCAGTTGAAAAGGGCTTAACTCATCAGATAGATACAAAGCAGAAATACATCTAACAAAAACACAGAGTGGACGTGGTAGGGTACTTATACATCCCCACAACAAAAAGACACTAAGTACAGATCTGAGAGTACTCACAGTTACTGACAGCTAGTTCAAAGACCACTTAGTCTTAATAGACAATACTTATAATTAAAATTAATTAATAAGATGAATGAAATCTGTGTTAGAATTATAGGCTTTTTAAAGACGGGTTTTTAAAGAGTTCGTCGAATTAGATATCAATTGATATCATTACAACTTAATTTAATTTCAATACAATAATAAACGAGTCGTTTTCGAGTTTGTCATTAATTTTCAAATTAGATAATATGGTATTGATTGATATCAATCAATTCAATAATGACGTGTTGTTACATCTATTTCTCTTACGGTAAAAGTTCTTTTTGGGTAAAAAAATAGATTCCATGAAAAATGTCTTTTGAACCTAAACAGCATGATGCCACAAGACCACTTCCGGTGTCAAACATTAAAATCAGATGTTTTTGCGTGAACCCCTGAGGGTGAGGGTTCACGCATATAAATTAGTAAGAAATATAGTCTATGGAGGACTATTCGGAAGCTAAATTATTGTTCATTCGGAACACCTATTCATCTTATCTGTATGGTAGGTTCCTGCAATTAAGAGTACCTCCATACGGGGTATCTAAGATATTTAAATCATGACAGTAAAGAATTTTCACAGATCGCTAAGTCACTTATCTGATATATGATAATAAACTATAGATCCTTTTCAAACATGTATATTTATTGTAAAGCTACATTTTATGCATTGCAATGGTTTACTGACTTGATCAAAGTTGACAGTTGTTCCCTTTGATATCTGGTCAAGATTTAATTATAACGATCTATGCCTATGGTATCAAATATCTGTGTCTAGATATTCACAGAGAGATATTTTAAAATAGTGCTGTGGCTTCTACATAATGAGTTATAGTGGGCTTTGGGATTTGATTTGTAACAATAAAATCATTATGCATACTTGTCATTTTGACAAATCAGATAAAAAAAAATCTGTTTCAAATGAAAATAAAACTAGTAAAATATTAAAAGACTATTCGTTAATATACATTGTTACAACTTTTACTGTTTCCTTTTTACAGTATTCTCTATCAATTAATTAAGTTATCTTGTAAGCTAATTAAATGTTTATTTGATTCATTGGTGTAACTTTTATTTCTTATATTATTCACACACTGTAAATTAATACTCTAAAATTTATGTGTGTTTTGGATGTGCACTAGTAATTGGTAAATATTGATACGTTTCTGTGTTTTTAATATACTTTTTAATCAAATGCGGGACAAGCACGAGAAAATAAGCTTAGTACCGACACGAAACACGGAAAATAATTAAGAGAAAACACAAAGCACGCACGTCGAACCAAACACGAGAAAACGAGAAATAAAACGTCGAAACACGAAATCACGTGAAATAAAAGGCCGAAAACGTTGCATGAAAATAACCTTTTACCACCCTCTAAATAGGTCATACTAGATGTCGACACCTCATATTAGAATTAAAGTAGATGGTCAATTTCGTTTGCTAGGTCAAAGAAATCCTCAACTTGCTCTAATTTGCCTGTGAAGACCATAAAACCGTGATCCCTATTGACAGTGTAACTTGATGTTTTCTCTCCATTGGAACTTATCTAAGATTTTAATGAATAGGACAGACAGATGCAGATATGTGCATGTTGGTGAAAATATACCACCCATGGGCGCTCCTATAAGGTGTTTGTATAACAGTCCATTAAACTCAAATTCCTTGTTTCTAAGAATTAATTTAACAAATGCAGTTAAATCTATTTTGTTGAGAATCTTTAAAGTATATTCTCCTGTGTGTCAATTAATTCTAATGCATTGATAACAGTTTCTTCTTAATTATCAATGATTATATTTGTGTACCTTGACGTACATCATAGGCAATAAGAATGCATTTTTTGACCTCGTGTGACTCTATTTTATTAACGGAATCTTTTTGTCTTGAATGTAAAAGTTATGCCTCTTCAATAATGGTTTTATAATTAGATCAAGTAAGTATCTCTCGCGGGAGAGTTGCATTTATTGATGATTGGTCGGTAACGAACATTAATGTGTCCTGCTAGCTGACCAGTTCGCAATGCCTCATTACTTATTTCTAGATTAATTTTATGAATTTTTAGAAGAAGGTCCCCCATGTTTTGAATCATTATTATTCTTTAAGAAATTATACGTCTGGGAATCTATTTTTTTCCCTCATTGCTTTATATTTAAGACTTCTCTCAACATGCCAAAATTGTAATGATTTACAATAAAAAGAAAATTTAATCTTCCACACACATGACCATGCAAACACTGATATATAATTTCTTATTCAGTTGAATTAATAATTAGAATAAAAAAGATCTAAGGTTCACGTATTGTCTTTTTTTTTTTAAAGCAACTTGTTAATCTTTAAGTACGCTTCAGAATACAATGTAAATCAAATTTGACAGAAGAAATTATTTCAGGTGACACATGTGAGTGTTTGGTTTATAATGGAAGATATCGCAAATCGTTGTTGAAAGGGGCCCTTATGGAACTGAATTGTTTGCCGCAAACTTGCAGCAGACTTGCTGCAAGCTTGCGGCAAACAAAAAGTTTGCAGGAACACAGAAAATAGTGTTTGCAGATGTTTGCCGCTAGCTGCAAACTTCCGGCAAACATTGCAGCTTTTTGCTGCAAGCTTGCGGCAAGTTTGCAGAAACATCAATGTTTGCCGTTAGATTGCCAGAAAGTTTAAAATTATAAAGAATGTTTGCCGCAAGATTGCAGAAAACTTTGACCATTCTATATGTTTGCCGCAAGATTGCAGAAAACTTTGACCATTCTATATGTTTGCCAGAACATTGCAAGAATTACACAATATTGACTGGGCATGCCTAGTTGGCACTTCCTGGAAGTTATCAATTTGAAATTGTGGCTAGGTCATGTTGGTTGTGTTTGGAAAATGCATTTCACAAATAAGAGATCAAGGAGGCATTTTGGTTCAATAGATAAGGATATTCAGTATGTAATTTTGTAAGTACAAATAATTCATAGAACTGCATGTTTTAATAAAATAATTCATGTTATCATCATACATAATAAAGTAAGCAACTATATATACATGTATGTGTGTAATGAAAAACTTTAGCTATTATACGTTTGAATTTTGTAACTGATGTACATGTACTGTACCATGTTTATTAAAACTAAGTTCAATTCTGTTATGCAATTGTTACCTAGCTTTATACTCAATACACATTTGAGATTTATCCTTTTTCATTTCTTAATACAGGTATATGATGTCATTTGAGAATGACCCCTGCCCCCTTTTTCAAAACTCAAATGCATGTATGTATTTCCTTAAATCTTGTAAGTTTGCAAGAACTCTTTCAATGACTGTTTGTATACAGGCATGAATTGATTTTTTAAAAATGTTGCTGTGTAATTTGAATGAGATAAATTGAATATGTCTACACACATGACATTGGTATAATGTGTATTTCCTGCAAGTTTGCCGCAAGTTTGCAACAAACGATTGCCGCAAGCTTGCAGCAAACAATTGCCGCAAGCTTGCGGCAAATCTAATTTGCATAATTATGTTTGCAGCAAGCTTGCCGCAACCTTCATTTGCATGGTAAAATGGTTGCGGCAAGTTTGCAGCAAATGTTTGCTGCAAGCTTGCGGCAATGTTTGCTGCAAACTTGCGGCAAATGTTTGCCGCAGAGCTTATTTTTCGGTAAGGGGGTGTCTGTTCGGCAGGTCCGATCGGAATGCAGACAAACACTTAATTTATTACAGTAATTTAGTTCTAGCAGTTCTAAGGCGATATTGAGATAGAAATCTCGTGTCATCAATTTCTCAACATTCGGATCTTTGGATCATCTGAGTAAACAGTGCGACATTATTTACGTAATCTAGTATAGTACACATACTAAAAAAGTATATTTTTATGTACCCCTTGAGAGTTGTAAGTCCTTTGATTGACAAGATGAAAAAGGCAGAGGATTGAGATCTTAAAATATCGATAAAAATTATTTTGACTACAGTTTAATTTATCTTTTTTCTTAAATGTGAGGATTTAAACTTACAGAAGAAATGAACACCATTTTTAAAGACTTTGTGTTGACTTTACTGTAGATAAAAACCACAAAATTCATCATCATATAACTATCGTTGACTGTGTTTTTAAGAACTAGACATTGTCTTCTAGATTAAACATATTTTTGCTTGCCGTCTTATTGGTCTTTACTCTTTTAGGGCCAGTATATTATTTTTCATTGCCTGTCTATGGCACTTGAAAATAAGGAGACTTCTCAATACGTACCAATTTCGTTGAATACAATACACATTTCTGTTACAGTATGTAATCAAGGCCAAAAAGTTTAGAAAATAAGACGCATAAATATACATATGCCAATGACATATCGTCCTGAACGTGCGCGAAATATTAGCCACTGAACGTAAAGCAACAATCAATCAATCAGATCGAGAGTTTACGAAATTAAAAACTAAATCTGTAGTGATGTTCTTTTTTTTTTAAATTTCGTTTCTTGTTATTTAGCTAAATGTGTAAAATAAATACCACATAACCATTCAATTTATTAAGTAAAACATAAAAATAAAACAAAAACACAAAAGTTATTTACAAAAAATGATGTGTGTCTCATTATCACAACAGTCTTTATCTTAGGAATTCACGTTTGACAAATTCAACATCTGGTAACTTTGTATGGAATCCATTCTTCTCAGTGAACTCCTGAAAAAAGAGATTTAAACAAATAAAAAGATATTTTTTTTCATTTTTTGATTCATCTATTTCCTGGAAATGTGTACCGCTAGTCCTATTCTCATTTGAATTAAGAGATATTATATTTTGTAATTATTAATGGCCCAAAATACTGTTTTAAACTGAGTAGATATCTTTAATATTTCAAATATCTAACTTTCAATAAAAAAAAAGGATTGTGTAGTTTAATGATTTACTACTAGTAATATCTTCTGTATAATGAGTTTTCGCTTATATTGTATAAAAAAACTTAACTTTGTTACGGTATTTACTCAGAATTTAAGTTATATTGTCTTTAGATTTTTTTTTACAATCAAGGATAAAACATGTAAAAGTGATGACCAATTTGTTTTCAGCTTGCCAATCTAATAATGGACACAAAAACAAAAAAGAGTAGAGAAAATAAAAAAGAGAATAATAGTTCAAAGAATAAGCCTAAAAATTAAATACATTAATTTGTATTACAGAAGTGAAGTCCCTATCCTCTCCTGATCCTCTTTTTTTTATATTACAGAGGATTTTTTTTTGGAAATTTGCCCATTTAAAAAATTGAAACAGCTCAAGTTGATTCTAGTAACATGTTTTACAAGTTTTGTGACAATTCCACTTTTTTATTGATCGTTGACAATATTGCTTAATACATGAATGAGTTTTGCTGTAATTTTCAGTCACATGACATAGATGCTTATGAAGATAATTAATGAACCAACCTGAGGTAGAGTAACATGGTATCTGCTGCTCATTTTTTGCACGAGAGTTTGTACTGATATGGTTGTGTGTATCCTTCTGTTACTAAAATAAAAAGAAGAAAAAAAATTGTAGCATATTATTGATCAAAAAGTGTGTTCAGTTTTCATTTATCCATATTTAATGTATGAAGTTATTTTTATTCCTCTTCTATTTGTCGTCCCTTTTCTGCTGTTACGATTGATTTATTAATTGATTGATAAAGATATATGGGGAACAAGAACCCAACAAGAAAGACACTGAAATGTCAATAATACTGTTTTCAATGATAAGTAGTTATATTATTGGACTGATATAGGTACATCCACATTTTACTTACACCGCTGTTGGTGTCGATGTCCTGTCGTTCACTAGGAACTCAATCAGTTTGAATGTGTCCTGTTCAAGCTGAAAAATTTTAAAAAATGTGTTTGAAATTGTATAATGTCTCCTTATGGCAAACCTATTCATCTTGTCATGCAACCTGCAATGAGAAGGTTAACATAATGACATATGAAATCATGATATTATGATCAAAAGTAGCTGGTTGACTCGAAGTACGCCTCTCACCCAAAATTTGTCATTTATAATTCAGTAGCAGATATGTAAAATTTATATTTTATGTTGTATAACCTTTTGTGTGTCATTTTTTCAGACTTGCGTGTGTTGGAAACGGTCGCCTGTGTTTCATGCAATATTGTTTCTACAGTGAAGTGGCTAATCTTATTATAATTCTGTAGTTAGCTGTTTAGTTGATTAAATTTATGTATATGTCTGCTTGGCTTATGATGTTTTATAGTTACCTTTTTGATGAATAACCTTGTCTTGGATTCAAGTTCGAGAAGAGTTTTGTACTTCTTTTCTGCCTTTTTCGCTTGCTTTAATTTTCCTTGAAGATGGTTCTGAATCTTATTCATGGCTCTTTGCTTTACGCTTTCCCCACGTTTACTTAAATTTCCCGCCATGTGATCATAGATCTTCTTTGAGGTATTTAAGCAATTTTGGTACTTGGCAACTTTGCTGTTGGCAAGCCAACACACCTGAAACGTGAATTTATTGATAAAATTATAGAACTACTGTATAAAGTCAACAACTGAATGCATTCAGAAATCAAATTAAACCATCTTTGATTTGTATTGTTGCAAAGTTTTTGTAAAAGGAGGAAGTTTTAAATTTAATAAAGTTGTCAAATTTTGTTGGTGCCCCTGTAAGAAAAATGCATTTTTTCTTATATTTTAACAATTTTAATTAATTTCCTGGGACGAATCTTAATAATATCCTCTAACCGTTGAAAACCTGAATTTATTCATTATACTACATGTATTACAACTACTGAATGTTTATATAAAACTGGTTCCATTATTCAAGTATCGGTAGCTGAATGCGATTTGTACACTATTTGAAAAGTATTTTTGCCAAGTTCTATCAATTGCAAGTTTTAAAGGACAATTTTTTGGGAATATAACCTATTTTTCTTATATTCGAACAATTACGTGTGCATTCTTGCAATATGAATTTTTCCGTTTTTTCTTGATTTTGATGGTAACTATTTTTCCTTACGTTTTTATTTGATGTGCCTTTCTACTTTTTGCAGTCATTTTTTTGGGACCTTTTTCTGGTATAAGTGATGCCCCCTCCCCCGACGCATTTCCCCAATCAAATTTAAAGTTCAGTCACCTACCTTTTGCTGCTTTTGCAATTGCATGTAAATTTGTCTGTGCAAATTTAATTCTTTTTCCATTTCGCTGATCTTTTTCTCACATTGTTTGATAATCTTATTGTCAAATCTACAATATATCTATTTTTGCATTATATTTAAAAAATCACTGTTTTCTTCTTTCTTTTTTCTTTTTATCTATTAAAAGGTTTACCATTACGTAGATTGTGTAAAATTACTAAGCAAGTCAGAGGAAGCAACATTACATGACATGTATGCTCATCTGGAAAAAAATATAATGCATTTGCAATTGGTGATTTACCATTTATTATTTTCTTTTTAATTTTAAGTTGGCTTCTTTGAAACAAATTTACCTAGTTACTTTATGTTGCTTTAGCCATTTAGGGGTCTTTTTGATAAAGTCCCTAAGAAAAAGATAAGAAAAAAACAATGTAAATATCAAAACCAGTATAAAGAAAAATAAACCATTCTGTCGATAACAGTCCTTATTATAATTTAATTAACTAAAAAGTTTAAAAAAGCAGCATATTTTATGGTTGAAACATTCATGTTATACAAAATGTCCGCCCCTCCCCACAATATCGTAAAGGTATACCACAAATATTCGTTTCTAAATTATTCAAATACTTACATTCCTTTTAAAACATAATCTATTCCGTACATCCTTGGAATATATATGGTCATGATGATATCTGTCTGTTCCATAATCTTATTAATTTTCTTCTGAAAGTAGCTGAATCTCTGAGTTAATTTCTTTTCCCGTTGTAGTGAAGGAAATAAAAGACTGATGGGAAGGGCCGACGTCACAATGAAGACGTCTTCCAGTTGGTCGTTAAAACAACAATGTGTAACGACGTTTTCGCCCAAAAAAGTTCTCACGGTGTGCGTGTGGTTTTATTGAACCTAAGACTGTTCTTAGACTTATAACCAGGTGTGTAGTTAAATGAGCAACACGACGGTGCCACGAGTTGAGCAGGATATTCTTACCATTCAGGAGCACCTTAGATTACCCCGTGTTTTTGGTGGGGTTTGTGTTGCTCAGTCTATAGTTTTCTATGTTGTGTTTTGTGTTTGTCTATTTGTCGTGATTCGTTTTATGCCATGACATTGTCAGTTTATTTCCAACTTATGAGTTTGAATATCCCTTTGTTATCTTTAGGGGCGCAGGACGTTTTCGCTTTTTTACCTGTAACACAAGAGGACACTTGCGATTAAACAATTTGGATATTTGCGCTCGTATGTTCATTCTATAGTTTGGAAAGTGCGAGGAACTCTTCCATCATAGTTTCTCTCAGATTGTTTCAATTTGTGAAGACCGAAAATTTTTACCACATGCTGTTCAGGATGACTTTGAAGAAAGATTCATGGCTATTATACGGAGACATATTTAGTAATTCGGGCTTTCTAGATGTCGGATATGAAATTTCATAAGCCTTTATCTCTAAAATAATTACAGTTACCTAATTTTTTTTCAGATAAAAGTGATATTACTTTTTTTTTCTTTTCACTTACTGAATAATGTGTAATTTTCAAATTTCTCATTGACTTATTGAAAATAATTTCCCCCAAAAAACAGGAGAATCATGTGGGATATTGGTCAGTGGAAAAGTAACCAAACAACTAACGAAAGAAAAGAATAACTTTAAGCTGTTACATAAATAAATGAATGTGCTGGTTTTTTTTGTATTAAATGATTTTTAAACTTAATATGTATAGCCTATGTCCTACCAAAAAGCGCAAACGTCTCGCGCCGATCTTTATCCTCTCTTTTATATTACAAGTTGCAACCTTAGTTAAACATTATTTTTTTTCTGATGATAATTCTCCAATCCGGTTTTGGCTTTTTTTTTCCTTTTTGGTTTTGATCGTTTGTATTTGGTTTGGGATTTTCTTATATTTTGGCTTTGAGCATCACCGAAGAGACATTAATTGTCGAAATGGACATCTTGTGCAGTAAAATTGGTACTGTTATTGTTATTATTCAATGTTACTCAATTTTCAACCAATTGACATCACTTTGTTGTTGTTCTTGGCATTGTGCAAGAACATTTTCCTGCATTGTTTATGACATTGGGCATCCTCTCTGAAGTACAGCTTTCAAAGTAGAGTATAAGACGGCATTTTTCAAAGCATGATAAGTCATGGGCGTATAGCTTACTTTCAGTAGGTAAAAACATTCTTTGGAACGATATAGTTTATTGTAGTTTTATTTTTAATTTTTTTCTTATTTATCATAACGTTTTTATAAACTAAAGAACTTTCATGTACTGATTTTTAAGATGATGACCGTGATGGAATCAGAAGTCATACAATATCTCCATTATCATTTAGACTTTTTCGAACGTTTTTAAGTTTTTCTCATGTCGTTAGAAATTTTGAATCCTGGAGGTGTTCCGCAATTATTTCTTTTGGTCCTATTTGATACTTACAACATGATGACAATCAAGAAAACATGCTCGGGCTTTCGCAGACATATCGCTGGAATTAGTGAAAAAGATTCATTATAGGCATATTGTCGAGAAAATGATTTTTTTGTCAGCTAATGTTCCTAGACAAAGAAAACAACGAGAAAACCTTGTATAAATGACCTAGATCAAAGTGTCTGAGCTATGTTTGCTGTTAATAAAACACAAGTTGAGCAAAATGTCATTTATTCAGAAAATAATTTAAAATGCAACTTACATCTTAACAATTATAATAGTACTGCATAAATGACAATGACTTTAATAAGCAAAGGTGGGGGTTGAAAAAGTGCCACACCCTAACATAATAAACATCATAATAAACAGCTGCGCCATGAGCGCATGATACGCCCGTCGTCTTGTTTGTGAATTTTTATGCAATAAGCATAAATAGTTTCTGACATACGGGTCGACATGCGAAAACCCCCCTTTTTTTAAAAAAAAACTCAATATCTCTAAAATAAAATTTTGAATCAAAACCAAAAAGTATGCAGATCTTTAGATTAATATAAATAAGAATTGTGTAAAATTTTAAGCAATAATCATAAATCGTTTTTGAGATACGGCGCGACATGTGAAAACCCCCTTTAAAAAAAAATCAATATCTCTAAAATAAAATTTTGAATCATAACCAAAAAGTATACAGATCTTTAGATTAATATAACTAAGAAGTGTGTAAAATTTTAAGCAATAATCATAAATCGTTACTTACGTACGTCCGTACGTCCCAAAATTGGTTTCCGTTCTCTAACTTGTGTTTGCCTCAACCAAATGTTATGAAACTTATACACAATGCTAATTACCACAAAACACAGATCAAGTTTTAATTTTGGTGGCGTCACTATAACCGTTCTAGAGTTATGCCCTTTATAAATGGAAAAATTGCAAAATTTTTAGTTTCCGTTCTCTAACTTAAGTTTGCCTCAACCAAATGTTATGAAACTTATACACAATGCTTATTACCACAAAACACAGATCTAGTTTAAAATTTATCGGAATAAAGGGACATATCACCGACGTTGATAAGTTTGACCTGAACTTATCACGTCATCTTCCGGTTTGCTGGTGAAACAAAGAAAAACACTTGTTTCTATCATGCAAAATACGTAAATACAACCCGATAAATCGTTTATCTGGATGTCTGCATATTGATATTGTAAAATATCAGCTTCTCGACACAATATGAAGCCTTTTTTATCTCGTTCGCTGCGCTCACTCGACAAAAAGCTTCATATTGTGACTCGCAGCTGATATTTAACGATATCAATATGCAGACAACCGGATAATCGGTACATAATATGTTTGTAAGGTGTACATTGGTTGTCTGGCAGGTCTCAGTTGACCTTGACTTCTTCAAATACTTCATGATTTCGTACTTGGATTAGGATATCTTTTACCGGTCAACAGGAGACATCTCACCCTTGACTTCATTTTAATAATTCAATTATAAATCTATGGTTTAGTTCTTAGACCAATTTCTTAGCATTGAATATCTCGAAATGTTTGCCACTGGACATTAAGTAAGAAACAATCATTTGATCAATCATTGATTCAGGTGAATTTTCTTGATACATTGAGTAGATATAAACGGAAGATGTGGTATGAGTGCCAATGAGACAACTCTCCACTCCCCATCCAAGTCACAATTTGTAGACAGTAAACAATTATAGGTCAAAGTACGGCCTTCAACACGGAGCCTTGGCTCACACCGAACAGCAAGCTATAAAAAGGGGGGCTAAAATTTTCTCTATTCTTTATATTTTTTCCCATTATTCGCAATTCTATAAACCCCATCCATATCCTCATATAATGTCTCTGGTAAGATTAAATCAACATGATCTTAATTTTTAGTACATTTGTAAATTTGTCTACAAAAGACTGAATCAAACTCACAACAGACTCTTTAACGTGAAGTCATTGTACACATGTTTTTGAATTTTAACTTGATATATTCCTTAGGTTTCTTGTGGACAAAAAGGTAAATTTCAATGTGATATTGTGTGGCATTAAAGTGTACCATGTAAGAGACACACGTCTACAATGGAAGACTTATATTTGAGTAATTGTAGTAGATAAAATCGGAATAAAGGGACATTTTTGGGGTTTGGCCAATGAAACAACAATAAAACAGCAAATAAAAACGAAAGGCATTTTACGATATGGTCTTCAAACAGATTCTAAAAACGTCAATAAATTTAACACAGATTTTCAAAGATGTACCATCAATAGTTAATTTTCAGATGAAATCCAGCTAGGTTTGTCTGTCTATTAAAAAGCAATCATCAATTAAGGATAATGTGTCCTTTTGGTGTTTCTATGTTGAACATATGGGGATTTTATTTTAAAAAATCCGCTGCCTTTCCCCTAGTACTCCTATATTTGACAATTAGGTGCTTAATAGATAGAGTATTATTGCATGCAGCGCTAGCAATGATTCCCCTATAACAAATATATATATTTAAAGATATTGGGTAAAACTGGGAATAGTATATCTGTCAATATATATGTTCCTGGGTAAAACAAGTATAAATAAACAGCTGCGCCATGAGCGCATGATACGCCCGTCCCCTTTTCAAAGAATAAAGTTGAATAACTTTTCCATATCATATTAGAAACTTATGAAAAACTAAAGGGAGGTTATCTTAATAGATATAAATCAGTCACCAAAGTTGATGAAAACTGCTCAAAGCACTTTAAGGATATTGTCCGAAAACTTGAAAACTAGTCACCCCTTTTTTATGAATAAAATCCCATAACTCGGAAAAGTAAAATCTAAAATTTATAAAAATCGAATGGGAGCTTATGACAATATATATAAACAATTTACCAAAGTTTCATGAAAACTACTGAAAGCATTTTTGAGTTATTGTCCGAAAACTTGAAAATCCCCCTTTTTTTAATGAATAAAACCCCATAACTAGTTAACGTAAAATCTGAAATTTATAAAAATCGAAAGGGAGCTTACGTCAATAGATGTAAACAATTCACTAAAGTTTCTTGCAAATTGGTGAAAGTGTTTTTGAGTTATTGTCCGAAAACTGGAAAATTCCTCTTTTTTTAATGAATAAAAACCCATAACTCGGAAACGTAAAATCTAAAATTAATAAAAAAAACTAAAGTGAGCTCACGTCAATAGATATAAACAATTCACCAAAGTTTCATGCAAATTGGTTAAAGCATTTTCGAATTAATGTCCGACATGTTGACGACGGACGGACTGACAGACAACGGTAAACCATAATACTTCCCGTAAACGGGCATATAAAAATGGACTTATTGAATTACACCTTCTAGTATAGGGTGTACTCGACTTTAGTTTTGGATTGTAAAGGTTGTTTATGGCTTTCTGTAAACAATTAACACCAGTGTCTGTAATGTGCGAATCCTGAAATGCCATTTTTACTGTATCCGTGATGAATTTCTGATGACGAATGATAAATAAACAGACGACAAATTCATGATTTTTGAAAAAAATAAGAAATTATATATATTATGTATTGTTTTTATAAATTCATGATATAGGTATGAGATGCGGACGGGTTTTCATCGCGCCTACAGCCATCCAGGTGTAAAATTGATACACAAATAGATAAATATTAAGAATAGTTCACGAACAGAGCGCACACGAGATTTATAAGTAGCAGTTAAGTTTCATTTGCAGAATTTTGGTTTTTTTTTTGTGTTTTACCGCCACTTTTAAGCACCGCTTTTGAGCTATTTCATGGCGGCCAGTTTTTATTGGTGGAGGAAGCCGGAGTGCCCGGTGAAAACCACCGACCTTCGATAGGAAAACTGACAATCCTAGTCAATTAAGATTGGAGTCGAGTGCACCCGCACGAGCGGGGTTCGAACTCACAACCTCAGTGTTGACTGGCTAGTGATTACAGTAGTCACTACTTAGACCACTCGCCCACCGAGGCCCCTTCATTTGCAAAAAATGTATACCTTTTAACATAATTATTAATGTTGTATAACTTAAAACAGGTTTTGTTATTAAGCTTGTTAATACGGAATCAAATTCCACTATGCTGTTTTTGTGGTGCGATTCATGTTTACTGTCGAATAATGATATTAGACTTTCATTTTCACTCTAGGGCGATTCATTTCTATTGTACATGCGATGCATTTTCACAGAAGGACATTAATTAATTTTTATTATTTAAAGTCTTAATTCAGCCAACTCTCTAACAAAATTTATGAAGTCAGAAGGATTGATTATATATGCATATTTAGTGAGTGAAAGTCTGAGGTAATATATCAATAAATTCCGTAAAAAGGCATTTATTGCTTATATAGTCAATTCTATTTTCTTTAATAATTTGTCCAGATCCAGATCTATATGTAGGATTAAATTTATCCTTTCCTATGACACGCCATCATTGAATAGATATATCTTGGACAGCTAATCGAATCCACGTCACCGAAAAACGTCATTAGAGCTATTTTCCTAATGCTTGTAGTTTAAAAGTGTGGTTGGCTTGCTTGCTTTGTTTGTATAAATGGTTGCTTAAGCATTGTAATTAAGATTAAGCATACATTTATACTAAAAAAAAAGCAAGCAAGCCGACCAAACCCTTAAACTACAAGCATTAGGAAAATAGCTCTAATGGATGCATCTTAGATAACACAGAGCAGTCACAAAACGATCTTCATTTCAGTGATAGTTACACACTGAGGGATAGGTGTTTCTTATCCAGACACGCCGTATCCCGAAGTGTATAACTAACTTACACCCGATGCTAAACCCTATATTTGTTTACATTGAATACTAGTATCATCAGCAGGTCAATTTGGCCGTATCGTGCATTCTTGTATCAGTTGTCAATATGGACGGGTATAAGACGGACGACATTATGAGTCAGGCGTTGGATTTGGCAGAAGAGACTGAAGATAACGCAATATTAATAACCCAAAGTACTTACATGTATCAGTTAAACGAAGGTAATCATAAATGTATTTTACATGTTACAGTTTTATAAAAAAAAAATCCCCCCCCTTTTCTCAACATTAATTATAAACATTCATATTCGAACATACTGAGGGATAGGTGTGTTTGGATTAGAAACCCGACGACCGGACGCGCTTAACCTTCAAAAATACAGATTGCATACTAGTATGTAGGAACCCCCCTTTTTTGGAAATAAGCCCACTTCTAGTAAAATATGTCTGGCACTTATTTTCCTATGAAAATTTTTATATATCCGTATTCTCATTTTTTTTTCAATGAAAAAGTCCCTGTTAAATTTTATTTTTAAGACATTCTTTAAATTAATTAATATTAAAATTTAGAAAGGAACAATTATAATTATGTACATCATA
This sequence comes from Mytilus californianus, assembly GCF_021869535.1. NCBI lineage: Eukaryota > Metazoa > Mollusca > Bivalvia > Mytilida > Mytilidae > Mytilus > Mytilus californianus. The sequence goes on along the minus strand of NW_026262679.1, from coordinate 18,274,197 downwards.
AAAATCTGTGATATTTATTTTCCTATGAAAACAAGTCCGTTTAACTATATAAAAAAACGAACACCCATATTTTTTTTTATATATAGTGAAATATTTTTGTCTGTTAACCAATTTTAAAACATATAACAATTAAAAAACAAATTATTTCTTTCATTACAAATTTTCCTATAAAATTAAAGGACATGAATTTTATGCATCTTATAGATGTGTTTTTACTTCAATTATAGTTTGAAGCTTCGAGATATTTGTAAACTTTTAAATTATAGACACATTTTCATAAAACAGTCGATTGTGCATAAGCAGAAATTCCGCCGAAAAAAAATCCACAGAAAGAGAATAAATTGATCTTTTTAAAGTAATAAGGATGGACACCTCAGTCTGAGGAGCCAAACATTTCTAGAATTAAACTTTTTTCTTTACCTGATTTTTTTATTTATGTTACTGTAAAAAAGTAATTGATGAAGGAAAAGATCATATGGTGGTGCACTTCTTATTTTGCTTCGGCCATTTGAATTACCCCATTTTTATGATTTCGACATTTGTCATCAATTTTTACCCATTTTTGGGCTATTATCGTGAAAAAAATCAAAGTTATAAAATTAAACTCTTGTTCATTCTTTGACTATAAGAGACTAAGTGGACCAATCTGAATAATCTAGCTTTAAAAAACGAATTATAGATCGTGTTAATATAAGAAAGTTTATAAAATGTTGTTGCTTTTTCGTGTCAAATTGAACATGCTGTAAATTTTTAAAATTTAGGATTTTTTTTTTCCAAAAAAGCATATTATATTAACTTCTTTGCAATGAATGATTGAAAAATACATATCTAAGAAATTGAAAAGAAAAAAGTGACATGGGATGTACATATTTTTGGTAAAATCACTTCGTTGTACAATTCATCAATTTTCTCAACATTTTGGATGATTACACTGACCGGATTGCTTATTAAAATTAAAAATATATATATCTAAAAAACTACTTATTGTTAGTACACAATTTTTTCACATAGTTCAGTTTGATTGTAATATTTTTTTTAAATTCATTGATATTTTCCACTTGTATCACATGTTTTGGAAAAGAAATCCCGAAAGAGATTTCAACGTGACTGATACATCAGAAGAGTACATCCTTTATTTGCATCTCTGCTCCCGGCGACAGTTTTTTTTTGAAAAAAATCCTAAAAAGGAGCAAAAATTTCATCAAAAAAGAGAAAGTCGAGTGCACCTTTCTATGTTCAAGCGTGTTTGAGTTTACCGTTCTGTCTTGAAAACGTATAAAGCAAATATATTTGATACATGATCTCGCATCATTTTCTATTAGTTTTATATTTTAGGATACAGGTTGATTTAATATCATTAAAAAATCACAGTACTAAAAAATGAAATATGTGGGTCAAGTGAAATACCTTTCCGATGAGTCATAAAAGCAGAGTAGGTGTGTTCGAATAACAAATTTTTACTAAAAGTACTTGACAACAGACTTTTCAAGTGGGTCTTTGAAATGTATGACTTCAAAAAAACTTTATTTTATGTGCGAGTTATCTTGGGTTATTTGTCTTCAAACTTTGAAAATTTTTAGTCTGCCCTTCCTCGAAATATTTAATTAGAATTTTTTAAAATGTTTTCGAACTTTCGAAAATTACACCTGACAACCGATTAGACAATAATTTTTGACGAAATGCAGTACATTAAATGATGCTCAAAAGCTAATAGAGATACACATGTCTTTTAAAATACAACTTGCATGTAAGGGTCGTTATGGCGCCATGTGGATAAATTTGTCGGTTTTCAAGAACTAAATTGGCAGCGCGTCATCCCTATAATGGCTTCCATTTTTACGATTGTACAAATTGGCTGGCGTAATTGGGAGATATTTTTGACGAAGTCGAATCCTGACTGATTAAAAGATTAATGCACAACTGTTACAGAACATAAAAATATAAGAATTAAAAAATCCATTGTTAACATGTAAATGATTTCTTTAATTTCACATTTTCTGAGTAAAATAAAGGACATGGACGTTTTTACCTTGAAATATTGATGACCTGAACATGAATTCTTATGAAAATTTGTCTGGGACATAAATTACTGACATCGGACTCACGACTAAATTTATTATTATACTTCACGTTAAAATGCCATATTTTGATTGGCTAATACGAGGGTGTTAATTTACTCTATCACATGGCTGAGCGGGTGACAATTTTTTTGAATGTCACCCTCTCGTCCAGACCAATCAACAATCGATAATTTAAAGGACAATGAATTGAATTTACATCAAGTTATTACAGACGATGCTTAAGTTCTACGCTTTCGCTCAGATTCTATAATTTGACTGTCAGAATAAAAAAATAAAACATCTTGCTTCACTTCTGTTGATTTTTCCAATACCCGTAACGTTGTTATGTACGTGACGTCATAGAAAATACTTTTGAATAAAATTCATCTGTAAAGACAATAATGATAGGACATTCAGTATAATAAATTAAATAACACATAGCTGAGAGGGTGATAGAGCAGATTGGTACCCCTCGAAAAAGCATTGTCAACCTTGGCTTCACCGCGGTTGACAATGTTTTCTCGGAGTACCAATCTGCTCTATCACCCTATGAACATTTTATAATGGTAATATTTGTCTGCCCAGACACATTTATTAGGACTAATTTATCTCTTACACTTGAACACTAAGTATTTGTTTCTTTTGTGACAACCCTGTGATGAAATATAAAAGTTCAACAAACGCTATAGAGTGAGAGACCCATATTCGCCGCATAATTCGTTCATTTCCACTTACATCCGACCTACATTCGAATATTTGGAACTTTTTATGAAGGTTTCCGAAATTTAACTAGATGAAAAAAAATGTTTGATAAAGAAATTATCTTGAAAACATTGGTTAATTGTTCTAAAAACGAACGCAAACTCAAGAGGAAATCTAACGGTTACAAGTTCGTGTACCATGGGGGACACATTTTCGCCGAAATGTATGATATGACCATCCTCATTATCCTAGTATATTATAAAAACGAATGTTTGCAATTACATGAATTAGCTTGAGAGATCATTCCTATGCGATTTTTCTCACAAATATTTACTTTAAGACTGCGCATGATTGCCATATAAATCTTACATAATTGCCAAAATAATTTTGAAAACACCTGCGTATTTCTCAATATGTGCGAATAACCTTGGAAATGGGGTAAAGAAGAATATCAACAGTTGTAACATTACAAACAGCCTTTATCATCTATTTAGGCAAGTATTGGGTAAAGGCACACAAATTTTACAGAAAAAATAGCAAAACGGCGAAAATGTGTCCAAGGCGAATATGCGCCACCCAGGCTCTAACTGTTTTATCTTTATGAAACTTCTTTCTGGTGATATTTTTGGTGTTGCTGCGGACAAAATATATTCTTTCTCCTTGCCTTATAAAAAGTTCAACTATTTTTTTTTATCAGAAGTTGCACTTGGCTCATAATAGGTTATTTGAAGTATTCCCAGGATGGAGCAACTAAATACATGCTTAATTCGATTCATTATAACTTACGGTCACAATTTACTCGGTAAATCCGACAGAAGCCCAAATAAAATTAACCGAAAACTAATAAAAAGTGGTAATGAAAGAAAAAAAAAACTCAGTCTTTTCTAGTAAACAAAAGCTGGTTTAAATTTATGATATTTCGAAGCACTGGAGTCTTCTCCAATATTAATCTCGTGTTTTTGATAATTTTTGTTTTACTGTAAAAAGTAGCCTTTACAAGGACAGAGACGGACTTTTAGAGGAGGACTCCGAGCGGGGGTCCGCCCCCCACCCCGTTTTTGTGGGAAAAATTTGGTTGACTGTATAGGGAATCACGGAAGCATGACTGGACCGGGCCCCCTCGTAGGCAGTCGGTGGACTCCCCTTATGAAAATTTCCTGATCCGCAACTGAATAAGCCAGGTTCTTCATTCTGTATTCTTCGTAGTCATTTTTTTTAATCATTCGCTCATTATTCTTTATCTTTTAAAACTATAATTAATTGATAACTGTATTCTGGACTTTGTTCTTTTCTGTAATCAGTATATTTTTACCCAATTCTTTCATTTTTGCAGTTACTGCAGTATTCATGTTCTTTTCTGTAATCGGTACATTTTTTATCCATTTCTTTAATTTTCCCAATTTTTCTAATTATTCAGTTTATATTTTAGCACTCCACTATTCTCTATTCTTTATTATGTTTGCCCATTTTTCTCTATTTGTTATTTTTTTTTGCCATTAAATAAATTAATAAAATTAAGGTTAACCCCCTTCCTTTACGGTTCATTGCACCACATGCATTCTGTTTTTTATTGGCTACTATTGGCGGGATTTTCGATTGTTCTAATTTTTCAACTCTTGCTGGTGAATCCATTTTGATGTTCTAGCTAACACGTTACACTGAACGACTGTTCACACATTTTACATTTTTTTTGAAAATTTCATCTATAAGGTAGGTTTTATTCTTTCTTTATAAATAACATATGGTTTAGTTATGTTCGCAGTGTGAATATCAAGTTTTAAATGTTGCACAGTATCGGAATGTCAAGTTTAGTTTGGTGACTATCGAAAACTTCTTGTAATCACTTTATGAAAAATACATTTGTGAATAAAGGTAAGAAGAGAAGATTTCATCATTCAACATGCATCTATAACTATAACTAGCCAAAATACTCTCATTTTCCAGTGGGAATCTAAATTTCCCTTAGGCCAAATAAAAATATGTGTGGTTCCAGTTACCCTATCTTTTTGTCTCAATAATAGCCTACCCTAAATATTTTTTGTTGTCTAGTCTGCGACTTCTGTCACAGAAAGCTCGACATAGGGATAATGATCTGGCGGCGGTGTTAGCTAACTTCATAAAAGCTTTATTTTAGAAGATGGAAGACCTGAAGGCTGAATACACCTTATCGTTATTCCCGCTTGACCTGAGAATCTGTCCCGCTTGAACTTTTGACGTCATACAACAATCACTTTTCCATTGTGGCGTCAGATATTTTCTATTATGACATCAAAATTTTACGGGAACTTTTGTGATGTCCAGTAATGACGTACAAATAGCGATAAGGTGTATGCTTCATACTTTGTATATAGATGCCTTATGTTACAAAGTTTCCGTCTGTCATATGTCCATTGTCCTTGACCTCATTTTCATGGTTCAGTGACTACTTAAAAAAGTTCAGAGTTTTTGTAATGTTAATTTCTTTCTTATTATGAGTAATAAGATAACTATATTTAGTATGTGCGTACCTTGCAAGGTCCTCATGTCTGTCGGACAGTTTTGATTTGACCTCGACCTGATTTCATGGATCAGTTGACAAGGTTAAGTTTTCATGGTCAAGTCTATGTATTATATACTATAATCAATAGGTCTACTATATTTGGTGTATGGAATGATTGTAAGGTGTACATGTCCAACTGGCAGGTGTCATCTGACCTTGACCTCATTTTCATGGTTCAGTGGTCAAAGTTAAGTTTTTGAGTTTTGGTCTTTTTTTCTAAGATTTTATGCAATAGGTCAACTATATTTGGTGTATGGAAATATTTTATGATGTAGATATCAGTCTTGCAGGATTTATTTGACCTTAACCTCATTTTCATGGTTCATTGCTATTAAAGTGTTAATTTTTTGTGTTTTGGTCTGTTTTTAGCTCACCTGGCCCGAAGGGCCAAGTGAGCTTTTCTCATCACTTGGCATCCGTCGTCCGTCGTCGTCGCCCGTCGTCGTCAGCTTTTTACAAAAATCTTCTCCTCTGAAACCACTGGGCCAAAAACCAAACTTGGCCACAATCATCATTAGGGTATCTAGTTTAAAAAATGTGTTCGATGACCCCGCTAACCAACCAAGATGGCCGCCATGGCTAAAAATAGAACATAGGGGTAAAATGTAGATTTTGGCTTATATCTCTGAAACCAAAGCATTTAGAGTAAATCTGACATAGGGTAAAACTGATTATCAGGTCAAGATCTATTTGCCCTGAAATTTTCAGACAAATCTGACAACCTGTTGTTGGGTTGCTGCCCCTGAATTGGTAAATTTAAAGAAATTTTGCAGTTTTTGGATATTATCTTGAATATTATTATAGATAGAGATAAACTGTAAACAGCAATAATGTTCAGCAAAGTAAGATCTACAAATAAGTTGTCATGACCAAAATTTTCAGTCGTCCCCTTTAGGAGTTATTGCCCTTAATAGTCAATTTTTTGTAAATTTTTGTAATCTTTTACAAAAATCTTCTTCTCTGAAACTACTGAGACAAATTTAACCATACTTCGCCATAATCATTATTAGGGTATCTAGTTTAAAAAATTTGTCTGATGAACCCGCCTTCCAACCATCCTGGCCGACTTGGTTAAAAATAGAACATAGGGGTAAAATGCAGTTTTGGTTTATATCTCTGAAACTAAAGCATTTAGAGCAAATCTGACTGGTGGCAAAAATGTTTATCAGATTTAGATTTATCTGCCCTGAAATTTTCAGACGAATCCTACAACCAATGGTTGGGTTGCTGCCCCTGAGTTAGTAATTTTACAAAAATTTAGCAGTTTTTTGTTATTATCTTAGATATCATTATACTATCTAATAACTCATACTATTAATTATGATTTTAACCTTATTTTACATGATTTCCAAAGCATCAGTAAATACAGGTGAGCGACACAGGCTCTTGAGAGCCTCTAGTTCTTAAACTATTAGCAATTGCCAATTTGGTCAACTATATTTGTTGTATAGAAGAATTGTAAGCTGTATATGTCTGTCTGGCAGGTATCATCTGACCTTGACCTCATTTTGGTGGTTCATTGGTCAATGTTAAGTTTTCATGGTTAAGTTTTTTCTTAGAGATACTATAAGCAATAGGTCAACTATATTTAGTGTATTGAATGATTATTAGGTGTACATGTATTTCTCGTTTGGTTTATCTGACCTTGACCTCATTTACTTGGATCATGATACTTGTAGTAAAGCTTTATAATTAGGACTATCAAATCAATGATTAGTAAAGAACGCGAGACATTTCAGCCTGTGCACTCTTGTTTTTCATTAAGCAATGTGAAAGTCAGAATGTTGCTCCCATAGGCCTGAGGTAAAAAAAAAAACCAACATAAAATAAAAAAAAATCCCTACCTACCTACCCTTACTTATTTTTAGATGTAAATGGAACCACACATACTATTTTATTTGGCCTTACCTCCTTTCAGAACAGCCACTTACAGGACTTACTTTTTGTATTTGTTGTTAATTTGTTCTTGTCCTGAATATGCATGAAATATTTGCCACTGGACGTAATGCAAAAAATGTACCCTTTGGTTTAGAATTTTAAGTATAATAAATGGCTAGTGTTTTGACCTAAACATTTACTTTTGACAACTGTCAAAGCTGTGTATCTGGAAAAGTTTTGACAAAGCATGGACTAGATAATTGAAATTCGAATACATTTTCTGTTTTAGAAAAATTGAAACTTAAGTTAAAAAATTCATGAAAACAATGGTGATAGTCTTTTTTTTTTCTAAATGCCTTCACATATTTAGCTGATGTTAAGTATGTGAGTCTACAATGATGATGGTTATACAGTCTTTTTAGCTTACCTGGCCAAAAACTGTTCTTAATAGAGGAATTTTGACGTAGGGGAGGGGGGGGGGGGCAAAAATGTTCAGAATATTGAGCTCTACCAATTGTTCCATGTCAAAACAGTCAGGTGAATTCTTATAGAAGTTATTGCCCTTTAATTAATTTTTTTTTATCATTTCCTTTGATGACAATTTTGACCATTTTTTTTGCAATTTTGCTGTATATCTTTAAAATTATTATAGACAGATAGAAACTTAAATAAGCAAAGATGATCGGAAAGACAAGATCTTCATTTAATACAATATGAGGAATTTTTCTCACATTTTCTTATTGGAGTTATTGCCTTTTAATGACAATTTTTTTTCTCAGTTTTTTTGTATTTGCCTTATATGATTAATTAAATTATAATAGATAAATAGAGACTTTGAAATTTTGAATAACAAAAATGATCAGCCAGGCAAGATCCACAAACAAGTCAAATTTTGTCGATATAGTGAGTAGACTGTCACTTTTCATGGGAATGATTGCTCTGAAATGAGGATTTTTTTAACCCTCTTGTGTGTTTTGAGCAAAAACTGAAGAAGACAGAGGGAAACTAAACAGACAAAATGATCAGCTATACAAGATCAATTTTTTTGTCATGAATTTTATTCTTGTCTACAATGTTTTATAGAGTCCATTGTTGATTATATGCATTTAGACCTAGATGAGCGACACAGGCTCTTTAGAACCTCTAGTTTCTAAACGCTTTCACATATTTAGCTGAAGTTTAGTATGTGAGTCTACAGTGAAGAGTTACAGAATATACATTAAATTCTGCACCACTGATTTGTGCAGAAATTATGTGCTTTGGACTTCGAATATTTCATGAAAATAGCTGTTAAGCAGACTTTTTTTTTGTTTTTTAAATGCCTTCACATAATGAGCTGATTTTCAGTTCTACTATGGTGAGTTACAGATCGTGTAAATGTTTGTTTCCACTCTGCTGATTTTTAGTATGTGAGTTTATTATGAGTTACAGATCATGTAAATGTTTGTTTCCACTCTGTTGATTTTTAGTATGTGAGTTTATTATGAGTTACAGATCATGTTAATGTTTGTTTCCACTCTTTGTCTATGTTATAATTAGTCTATGAAAAGGTATATTCTATCCAATTTAGCACATATTTACAACTGGAGTAATCTTTTAATTGCTCTATTGATACTTTATTTTGGCTGACTACTTGTATCACAGGTGTTGTAAAACGGAGCTCATTGACAAAGTTTTGTAAATCTACTCACTAGTATCATTGTAAATTATGTGATTTTAAAAGGCCCTTGACTCCAGAATGAAAAGATGGTAGCTGCTGGTGTACATATGTAAGTATGTTTATTGATATAAAGCGGTGTTTTAACATCATGTACTTTATATGGTAAGATGACAAAACAAATTGACCAAAAGCAGGCAATAATTAAATTGCAGTGGAAGCTTTTATTTACATGTCTTGAAAACAAAACATTTTTCAATTTCACAGCAAAACTAAAGCTATAATAAATTTGAAGCATATAGATAGTATGCAGTGGTGGATCCAGGGGTTGGGGGTTGGAAAACCCCTTTTTTGGACAATCAATGCTTTTAAATGGGACATTTGGATAGAACACCCCCCCCCCCCCCCCCCCTTTATCCTGGGTTGGAACCCCTTTTAAAAATAACTGGATCTGCCCCTGGTATGTCCCCATGGATAGTCTAGCAGATAGTCATTAAAAAGCAACTACCAATAGATCAAAGATCAGTGGCGGATCCAGAAATTTTCATAAGTGGGGGCCCACTGACTGCCTAAGAGGGGGCCCGCTCCAGTCATGCTTCAGTGATTCCCTATATAATCAACTAAATTTTTCCCAAAAAAGGGGGGGCCCAGGCCCCCCCCTAAATCCGCCTCTGAAGATACTAGGGTTTACGTTTTTTTTTTTTTATTTCAAAGTAAAAACTAAAAGATTTATCAGAACATGTATTTATACATATATATATATGTGGCACATTCTCTTCAGACATTATCACGGTTTTTGGTGGAAGAAGACTTTGAAGTCTTCTGAAATCCTATACTGCCGGCTGTAAAATCATTGAACCGTCACCAGGAGTGTTGCTGTATCCCTTTCTGTGCTTTATAATTTCATAACTTCCGTGCTATATCTTGACACAGATGTTTACACATGATTGGTTTCAAGTTTGTAAAAGAGCATCGATCTGCATCATTTTATAAAACAAATGTACAGCTAGGCCTGAAAAAATAATCACTATCGTTAGTGTTATAATTTCTCATGTTTAAGGTCAAGTTACAGTAAATGAACGCCATCTAGCGGATTCCGCGAAATGTTGCGACGTTTTGTACGAGTTACGTCCCATTGACCAGATTTAGCAATGTTGCAACTGGCGACTTTTTGACGAGACAACGTTAAATTTGATGGAAAGTATGTTACTTCTAGGAGAATGAAATTGTTTGCTAAAATTGAAGATGAAGAAATGCTACAGAATTTTGAAAATTAATATGAATATAGTCAAGAAGACAATCTTCAAAATGAAAATAGGGAACTTGACTTGTGTCAGGGAGGTAGGGTGGTAACGTTTGAGCTTGGATATCTCGCCGACCAGTTAAAACAGTGTAAAAACTGTAGCTCACCACTATTTCTACATAATTGTGATGAGGAAAAACAGTGTGATCTCGGAAGTATTCTATATGTAGTATGTTAGAAAACGTCCCTACAGAAACCCTATATTCACTGGGAAAAGATATCGTCCAGCAGAAAATAAGAAGGGGATGCAAGTTTGGGACATTAATACTAAACTTTTAGTCTTGGTAAGATATCCCCTATTTTGAAAATTACCACACCAGTCGGAACAAGTAAAAATATTTTCTAATTCCAGAAAAGGGAATGAACCACATACAATTCTCAGCTTTTTCAGTCAGTCTTGAAACAAATGACACAAAACGATTTTAAATTAACATTAACCTCTTTACGATTGCAACAATCATTTAATATTTATACATCACAATTGTTAAGACTAATATAACACATGATGATAAACAAAACGTTATAGAGATTCATCGCTACAGTTTGTTTTCTAACGATTTTTTGTAATGGTGTTTTCTTTCATGTCCACAATTTTGTGGAAAGTTTTCGAAGCTAAAAATAGAACACAAATCCTTAAATAGATACATGTATAAATAGTATATGGTTTGATGAGTTATACATGGTATATTTTTCCTAATAAAAGAACATCCAGTGGATCCTAAAAGAATTTTCTTAGTACTGATTAGTATTGTTATTTCCTCAAGGTAATTGATATATCAATGGTTAAAAAAATAACTGGAAACAAATAAAAATTTGTAGCCTGAAAGTTGCATCTCAAATATAGAATAGAACTGTTCTAAATTTAGCTGCGGAACCGTAGCTCTTAGGTCCTTGTGTTATTTTTTTGACTTTTTGGGGACCATCTATCTAAAAAATAACATAAGGACCTAAGAGCTACGGTTTCGCATCTATTCTCAATTCTATTTCACTCATACAACTTGAAGGTTAAGAACGAGATTCTATCGATCATGTCGATATCAAACTACTAATATATACATGTGTGTGTATCTACTAAAAAAATATGCACACACACCTTCAGTACCCAAAGTAAAATGAAAAAAGTACTTCAGTAATACAGCAACCAGACAATAACACCAGGCCACAAAAAATAGAAAAGGAAAAGACATCTGATGATGTACATGTTGTGCATTTGTGCAGATGGAATTTAACATCACCTTGTTTTTATATTTATTGGTGTCAAATACAGTTGCTCTCTGATGCACATTAATTTATTGTCACATATAATAAGATTTAAAAGGGGGTTTGCAGAAAAAAAGATAATGGCGAATTGAAAATTGAATAGAGAAAAGAGCCAAAAAATAAAATAAAGGATAGAGAAGAATGGTTCGCAAAAGTATAAAGAATAACAATGGAAAATAAAATAATAAGTTAATGTACAAGTGTAGTGGTTAAAGACATGAACCATGTACAGAATAAAGCAATCATGCAATATTAGAAGAATTTTACAATAAAATCATTTATTGAGGATTAAACAGAATAAGCGTTATATTCAAAATTAAAGAAATTTGCCATTAAAATTAATTAAAGAATACAGAAGTTAAGGAGACACACTTCATATAGACCCTTAAGTTAATCTTTGTATTATCTCGGTGTTGTTGGTAATAAACAAAAAAATCACTAGTCAAATTATGCAGAGGGTGTTGTATTTGATGCACTATGTTCTTATCTTCCCGTTCCTAATGTATCTTCCATTTTTATTGAAGTTCACATTGATCAAAGCCTTAGTTTAGTATAGTTTCATGTTAATACTATACCGCCAATATTTTGTTGCATTTTGTGTATCGTGTACTGATTCTATATATACTTCGAGCATATACGTGCTCACTTTTGGAGTAATCTTTAACGTTTTTATTTATACAATAAATTTTATACAGAACGAAAAGAAATTATCAAAGATGTCAGTTTGTATGCGTGTTTTACTTGTTAACTTGCAGATGTATTAATAACCACATGACACTCTTTCAATAATTTGTAGAAAATTCATTGATGATAATATTTGTCGATATATGCGATGTAAAATTCTATTAAACAATTGTATAATCTTTGTAAAACAGACGACTGTACAGACATAATACAAATTGCAGCAGCATATGAGCAGAACACTTTCTGTCGTTATATAGTACCAAAAGAAGCTATCAAATGTTCCGCTTGTAAAGTTACCGGTTTTTCAAAAAGTGGCCAAATCTTATATCGGAACGGAGAAATAATGCAAACAGATGACCTGCAAGATAGTCTAAGAGATTTTATTAATTGGTTGCCTGACACAATGCAAAGCTTTTTATTCGAGAGTTTTAGTTTATTCCATGGAGAATAATTCTTTCTTTGATAGTTTTGAACAAAAATGTAAGGGTTCTGTTGACTCGCTATCTTTGCTGAAAACTGTGCTACCAGAGAGGAAACAAACGGGTAAAGTTTATAACCAGGAGAGCCTAGTATTTGACATTCTTTGTGTCAAATACGAAGCACATAATGCCGTTGGAGATGTTCAAGCATTACAACAACTAGTAGAACATGTGTCGCTTCCCACTGAGAAAGTGGCACAGGCACCACACTCATTCTCAGTGGAATATGTTTCACAATCTTACGAACGTGAGGGGTCTGATGGTGTTGCCAATCTCCTATCGGAACTTCTTGTTTTGAAAAAGCCAGAGTCACAAAAGATAAAATAATTATATTACATCTTTTTTTGGGTCAAGACATTGGGATGATTTCTATTTTTACATTATTATTTTTGCGTTCATGTACTTACAAAGTATTTTCTTCTGAATTAGTAATTGTTTTAAAAATTATTATTGATAATGAACATATCACATTTTTTACAACTGTAACAGTTATAATTTAATTTGAAATACGTGTCCATAAAAGAGGGTCTGACTGGGGTTTACGGAATACAGAATAAAAGGCAAAAACTGCAGAATAACAGGCAAAAAAAAATAAAAGAATAGAGAATGATAAGGTGCTTAAATATGAAGAATAAAGAATACAATACTGGTAGTACAAAATAAAAAAATAATAAATGAAGGACCCTCTATCCAGACCCTTATGATAAAAAGAACCTATCAATACAAAACACATAATCATCATGCGTAATCAACACCAAGAACTTTGAAAATTCATACCATGATAACTTGACGTTATGTAATAAAAATGAAGACGTCACGATTTTTGATGTTTTTTTTTTCAAAATGTTGAGGTTGCGTCATTTCTAGAGGGAAAACTAAGTCGGTGACCATATATTTTTTTCACATCATCTTATTTGTTAGACATAGATGAAGAAATCATCATTTTAAAAGAAAATTCTATGGAGTGAATCTTGTGATTTATACAGGAAACCGAAAAGAGTAGAAGAAAAATAAGGATTTTCCCTATATATTCAATGTAATTTAGTACCCTCTCGGACCATTTTAAAAATGGCATTTTCTCGAAAACGAAGTCGGTGACATATACTTTTTTTTTAATTTTCTGATGTATATTTTCAATATCTAATTGAATTCTAAATTTTAAAAAAATCTATGGACTGGTCATTTACTGATCCTTGACCTTAAATGTTTTTTATTTATGTTGATTTATTGATATTAGATTTCATCTCATCTTACATATACGTTATTTATTTACTTGTAACCAGATGTTTTTAAAGTAGATTTGGTAGTACGCATGTGTTAATTTAATTATAATCCAAAACTAACTATAATGGTCTGTTAGGTATTTTTCTTCGTTATATACCGGAGCACTCCCACTTGGAATATAGGTTTAACACTTAGCAGATAATTACATATTGTGATGGGGTGCTAAAGTTTTAAAAGTATAAAAAGATTCAGCGCCCTCCATCCACTGCCATTTCTCGTTGGAGTAATCGTAATAAAACAACTGGATTATTCGGGTTAATCCAAACCACGTTGGTTACGTATCTTCGCATGTGCACTTCAACTGTGAATCCGAAAGTTTCAAAATAATGATAAACAGATTTTTCCTTAATTTAACAAAGCATTTTATGTTAATTTCGAGTATCTTCGATGAGATTACTACTTCAACTCAACGATGCTTGACAAAAATACACGGATTTAGTTGTTCCGTCTGTGTTTAGATCTTTAAGGCAATCAAGTCATATTCTGGTTTGAGAAAACATGGGTTTTTTAAAACAAAAGTTATATTATTTCAGCATGTTATTTCGATATTGAAGAGTCAAGCACACACATAAATCTGCTGGTGCTTTACACTTCAAACGATGCACCGTCAGTTCACAGAAATATCAATGTACGAACTAATGTCAGTTGACAGAATCCATATCGAAAGTACGTAGTTTTCATGGGCAGTCATTGTAGGAATCTCCCCAATGATAACCTTTATTGCCTTAAGTTTCAAAGTTTTAAGTGATCAAAATCTGGTTTTAACAAATAAATAGTCCAGCTTTTTACTGTTATTCTTCATGAAGGTAACCACATTACGACCCAGAGTACGGAACCAGTAATTCGTTGCTATCAATCGTATTTTTCATGAAACATCTCAGAAAATGACTGTTTGACACCTGACGAAAAAGGGCATTCTTACCCTCGTACTTTTGTGTAAATTTTTTAGATGAAAAACAAATATGATTAACAGCAGCAAATTAGTGGTTCTTGATTTGGGTCAAGCACATACAGAAAATGAACGGGTTAAAATTTAAAAAGTGCTCAAAAGACCTGAGACAAATCTACATTGGATATATTTAGCATTTTTCAATATATGTTTATAGTGAAGAAAACAAGTAACTGTGAACAACTATAACAATTCATGATTAACTGATTGATGTTGGTGTTAAACCCTACTTTAAGCACACTTGACTAAAGTCATCATACATGGTGGCCAGTTTTTGTCGAGCCTGCGACTTTTGTCGCAGAAAGCTCGACATAGGGATAGCGATCCGGCGGCGGCGGCGGCGGCGGCGGCGTCGTTAGCTAACTTCTTAAAAGCTTTATATTTTAGAAGATGGAAGACCTGGATGCTTCATACTTTGTATATGGATGCCTCATGTTACGAAGTTTCAGTCAGTCACATGTCCAATGTCCTTGACCTCATTTTCATGGTTCAGTGACTACTTGAAAAAAAAGTTCAGATTTTTTGTAATGTTAAATTCTCTCTTATTATAAGTAATAGGATAACTATATTTGGTATGTGCGTACCTTGCAAGGTCCTCATGCCCGTCAGACAGTTTTCACTTGACCTCGACCTCATTTCATGGATCAGTGAACAAGGTTAAGTTTTGGTGGTCAAGTCCATATCTCAGATACTATAAGCAATAGGTCTAGTATATTCGGTGTATGGAAGGACTGTAAGGTGTACATGTCCAACTGGCAGGTGTCATCTGACCTTGACCTCATTTTCATGGTTCAGTGGTTATAGTTAAGTTTTTGTGTTTTGGTCTGTTTTTCTTATACTGTATGCAATAGGTCTACTATATTTGGTGTATGGAATGATTGTAAGGTGTACATGTCTAGCTGGCAGGTGTCATCTTACCTTGACCTCATTTTCATGGTTCAGTGGTCAAAGTTAAGTTTTTGAGTTTTGGTCTTTTTTTCTAATACTATATGCAATAGTTCAACTATATTTGGTGTATGGAAATATTTTATGATCTATATGTCAGTCACGCAGGTTTTATTTGACCTTGACCTCATTTTCAAGGTTGATTGCTCAGTGTTAAGTTTTTGTGTTTTCGTCTGTTTTTCTTAAACTATAAGCAATAGGTCAACTATATTTGTTGTATGGAAGAATTGTTAGCTGTACATGCCTGCCTAGCATGGTTCATCTGACCTTGACATCATTTTCATGGTTCATTGGTCAATGTTTAGTTTACTTGGTTAATGTTAAGTTTATGTGACAGTTGTAATAAAGCTTTATATTTAGGACTATCAACATAATATCAATGATTAGTAAAGAAGGCGAGACATTTCAGCGTGTGCACTCTTGTTTTTATAGGAAGGATATGCCTTTTATAGCTGACTATGCGGTATGGGCTTTGCTCATTGTTGAAGACTGTACGGTGACCTATAGTTGTTAATTTCTGTGTCATTTGGTCTCTTGTGAAGGGTCGTCTCATTGGCAATCATACCACATCTTTTTTTATATCTACCTTTGACAGAAAAACTTTCAAGTGAAACGTAATCAATTACTGCTATAATTGTGTGCATCAAGTTTACCATGCTGAGACGAATGTATGGAATTATAGAAAAATTTAATTTGAATCAACAGTATTTGTAGATTTTTATGTTTAGTATAGTCAGTTTTGGTTGAGACATGAGTATTATTTAAGAATATTATTTTTGGAAGAAAAAAATACATCTTCTTATGGTATCCAGTTATCCATCAGATATTTTATGATTACTAACTGCTGTGCATGCGTAGGATAATTATAAATAAATATTTACAAAAGAATAGTGCCAGAAATGAATACTAACATGACATGTGGTTATAACTATTTAGGCCAAAAAAAATATATGTCTGTTTAAGGTTACACACTTTTAAAAAATAGGGTAGGTAGGTCGGTATTTCCATTTTTTTCCATTTTTTCATTTTATTTTTTGTGACATGATTTTGAGTCATGTGGTTTCGTCTTGTTGTGGTCCGAGTTGATCATGGGCCGAGTTTACCTGTATTTTTAATGATTGGATTATTTCCCTTGGTAATTGGTTTGAAAAAAATGGCGGCAAAGTGTTTATTTCTTCACACGAGTCGCGAATTTCCTTAAAACAGCTCACGATTGTGAATATTGGGATGTATCAGGCAATTGATTTATATTATTTGCAACACTAACTTCGCTTTTGACACGAGTTTAGTTTATTTTTCACTTTACGACAGAAATAAAATAACTTAGGGTAGGCGCTCAAAAATAGGGTCAGTCGGGTAACCGTAAACAGACATACATTTTTTTTTGGCCTTACATAGCTTCTAAGGTCTACTGTTCTATATTGTAGAGAACAGTAGGTGTCAACTGTTCTCTAAAAATATTTAGTGATGGGGAAAGTATTACATTTGGAGGTAGTAAATTCCATTGTCTGATTGTAAAAGGAAAATATGAATATTTGTAACAGTCTTTAGATGTAACTAGGTGTCTGTAAGTTTGTGGATGAATTTGTCGGGTTCTATTGTCTGTTGGTACAAGTAATTCTGATGGTACTGCGACAATATAGTGAACAATTTTATAGAACATTATGAGTCTAGTTTTAAGTCTGTGTTGTTGTGAGGTAGGCCAGTTTATAGTATTGAGCATGTCTGTAACACTACAGGTGTTATGATAACGATTACAGGCATACCTAGCAGCCTGACGCTGAACCATCTCAAGTTTATTGCATTGTTCAGCAGTATGAAGGTTCCAAACCGAGCAAGCATACTCTAGTTAAAGCAATAATGGGACAGAGCAGGCTGGGTTGGTGTGGGCTGCTTTCATGGTAATTCAAGTAACCTTTTATGCATCTTCTTCCACCTCAGAGCTATCAGCTCTTTGATTCAATTCATGACATCGTCCTGAACATGCATGACATATTTGCCACTGGACATTAAGCAACCAATAATCAATCAATCAATTCATGACGAAATAGATCAAGTTGCCTTAATTTCCCTTCGCAAGGTTTCATAGTACACACTTTTTTGTGTACAAAGTAATTGCATGGATGATAAATTATCACAATTTTAAGATGGTATTGTACTCTAATCAAGGTAGGGGGCCTCGGTGGCCGAGTGGTCTAAGTAGTTACTACTGTAATCACTAGCCAGTCAACACTGAGGTTGTGAGTTCGAACCCCGCTCGTGCGGGTGCACTCGTCTAAGTAGTTACTACTGTAATCACTAGCCAGTCAACACTGAGGTTGTGAGTTCAAACCCCGCTCGTGCGGGTGCACTCCAATCTTAATTGACTAGGATTGTCAGTTTTCCTATCGAAGGTCAGTGGTTTTCTCCGGGCAATCCGGCTTCCTCCACCAATAAAAACTGGCCGCCACGAAATAGCCCAAAAGCGGTGCTTGAAGTGGCGTTAAAACACCAAAAATCAAAAATCAAATCTAATCAAGGTATAAAAAAACATATTTGTTACTCTTTATTTAAATGAAATAAACTTACAATTGTCGAAAACATTTTTTAATAGCAGGATATTTAAAAATCAATGTGAAAACTAATTACAAACTATTTAATTTAATTTGGAACACAGCATTTTATTTCAAAATAGAGGGTGGCAATTTTTGTTTTTATATCTTAATTATGATACAATGAAATCTTACCCTTGTGGTCATTCATGCGTAGTTACTTGGTACACAGAAAAAGTATGTACTAAGAAAATTAGAAGGCAAATTCAAGCAATTTGATTGGACAAGAAGTTGTAAGTATGTGCTAACATGATCTGTAACTCATCATAATAGTATGTGAGTTTATTATGATGAGTTACAGATCATGTTAATATTTGTTTCCACTCTGCTGATTTTTAGTATACATGTGAGTCTACTATATAGGATTAGTTACAGATCATGGTAAATATAATGATGTTTTTTTTTCACTTTGCTGATAATTTGCCATTACAATGGGCTTTGCACAACATTTTGTGACAAAAATAATAGTTATACAGACTTTTTTTAGCTCACCTTGCCCACTTGCCAACCAACATGGCCAACATGGCTAAAAATAGAACAATGGGGAAAAATGCAGATTCTGACTATTATCTCTAAAATAAAGCATTTCGAGCAAATCTGATGGAATAAAAATGTTCATCAGGTTAAGATCTATCTGACCATTGCCCTTGAACATGTTGAATTGATAATTTGAGGAATTTTTGGTTATTATCCTTAATATTATTATTAAAAAGATAAACTGTTAACAGCAATAATGTTCAGCAAAGTAAGATCTACAAATAAGTCAAACATACTACCAAAATTGTCAATTGACCCCTTAAGGAGTTATTGCCTTTTATAGTAAATTTTTAACAATTTTTTTGTAAATTTTTGTAATCTTTTACTAGAATCCTCTTCATTTAATCTACTGGTGCAAACAGAATTTTAACTTCTTGATTGAAAAATGTATCCGATGACCCTGCCATCCAACCAACATGGCCAACATGGCTAAAAATAGAACATAGTTGTTTATAGACAGTCGGGGTACTACTTAAACAAGTGATTTCAGAATCACTTCCTCGAGTGATTTTGGCTGTGAAATATTAAAAATTTTCACAGACTTTTTAAAATCACTGAAACAAGTAATTTTAGAAGTTAAAATGTAATCACTTTAATAAGTGTTTATAACATTTTCTTGATATTTTTCCAACAAGCTTGATTTTTTTATTGATAAAAAGACAACAATTCCATTGAAGAAACAACTATGTACATGCAGAAATTGTCTTTTGCTTGATAAGCCTGACACTTTTACAGTTTTTTTAAAATATGCAAAAACTGGAATAGTTTGTAGATCAGGTCATAACCTTGAAGTAGATCATTCTAACTCTAAAGAAAAACAATCAGGTTACCTAATATTGTTGATCTTTGTCTAATAGTAAGAGTAGTTAATGAATTTTTGATTACAGAAAAATTCCCAAGGGTACTTTTAAAAGCTTTAATGCACTAACTTACTGCCCAAGGCACTGATGAAATTAATATACAAAGAAAAAGGGATAATTGATTTATTTAGGAAAATTATAGAAAAGATTGTGAAAATATGGAAAATCAATGAAATTAGCATTTGAAGGTCAAAGAAAACACTAAAATCACTTAAATAGGTGATAACTGAATTTATCAAATCACTGAAATAAGTGATGATGGAATCACTTGTTTAAGTAGCACCCCTGACTGATAGAAGGCTACAGGATAATTGTAAAAATAAAAATTTCACGATTTGAAAACTAATTATATATAATTAATTTTAATAATAAGGGGTCTTCAGTTAACTATTGTAAACAGATATAAGATGTGGTATGAGTATATATATAAGAAGATGTGGTATGAGTGCCAGTGAGAGTTGTCTCACTGGCACTCATACCACATCTTCTTATATATATACTCATACCACATCTAAGTCACAATTTGTAAACCATTATAGGTCAAAGTACGGCCCAAGACTCAACATGGAGCCTTAGTCTACAATGGGATGACCTGATTTTTTTTTCATGGGACGGTACAATTTTGGGGGGTTGGGGGGTTATAACTTCTGCTTGATATTTTCCATTTTCAGAATTTTTAATTAACTTTTCTAGAAACCATCATCATATTGTCTCTTTCGGCATCCTTATATTGGGTGAATGCTTCCCTGCCCAATTTTTTTGAAGGTCATTCTAGGTTTAGTTTCTAAATACTCTCTCATTTTGAGCTTATTTATAGTATGTGAGTCTACTTTAAAGAGTAACAGATCAAGGTTAGGTTTGATATAGTTTCATTGATTTTTGCTGAAATTATGGGCTTAGTGGACTATGTGAAGGTAACATGTATAGAGACTTTTTTCTTAACTATCACATATTGATATCACATATTGAGCTGATTTTCAGTATGTGAGTCTGCTTATGATGAGTTACAGATCAAATTTATGTTTAGTTCTGCTCCGCTGATATTTGCAGAAACAACAAGCTTTGGACTAGTAATATTTTTTTAAATAATAGTTATGCAGACATATTTTGGTTCTGCTCCACTGATTTGTGCTGAAATAACAGGCTTTGGACATTGAAAATTTTTATGTGAGCCGGGCTATTCATGTTGTTCAGACATGTCTAGTATTTAAAAACATTTTTATGGCCCTGCAACAAAGTTGTTGGTCATATAGTTTTACCCTTGTCCGTCATTCCATCATTCCCCAACAAACCATTATACACAATATTTAGCTCACCTTTCCAAGGCTTTTGCCATCACTTGGCGTTCGTCGTCATCAATGTCATCCATTGTCGTCCTCGATACGGTATGGACTTTTTTGAACATCTCCTGAAACTACTGAAGCTGAATGATCCTTAGGGTATCTAGAATAAAGTTTGTGGTTTATTTTCTGTTTCGTCAATGCGACCATGGCTAAAAACAGAACATAGGGGTAAAATGCAGTTTTTGGCTTATATCTCAAAAATAAAGTATTTAGAGCAAATCTGACATGGGGTAAACATGTTCATTAATGATTAGGTCAAGTTCTATCAGCCTTGAAATTTTTAGATGAATCTAACAACCCATTATTTGGTTGCTGCCACTAAATTGGTAATTAAGTCTCCCAAACGAAGTTTGCCAAACGAAGTTTGGGAAGACTTATTGGTTTTGCTCAGTTATTATTATTATTATTATTCTTCTTCTTCTTCTTCCGCCGCTTTTAAATTTGAACTTGTCCGCACCTGTTCTCCAAAACCGCTTGTCAGATTAACTTAGGGTTTCACAATATGTTAGACTAACATGTCTAGTGGTGCAATCAGGGTTTTGTTTGTGCAATGGGGTTTATTAAGGGGTACTTTGAGGGGCAAAAAGAAAGGAGGGTTTTACTATAGAACCCTATGGGATTTTATTTTTTTTAATTTTCAAATTATTATAAATTGAAAACCGTTTGTGATAGGCACAATCTTTTTAATTGAAAATGTTCTAAATGATAAAGCCCATTAAATGAAATACAGGGTTAGTCCCCAGGGGTCACCCCCACCCTCTGCCATTTAAGAAAGTTCTAATATCTTGTAAATGGTCGAGATCCCAACCCCTAAACCATATATATTCTGGTTTGTCATGCTAAGATGGTTTGAATGATATACAGGGTTAGTCCCCAGGGGTCATCCCGACCCCCTGCCATTTAAGAAAGTTCTAATATCTTGTAAACGGTTGAGATCCCCACCCCTAAACCATATATATTCTGGTTTGTCATGATAAAGCACATCAAATGAAATACAGGGTTAGTCCCCAGGGGTCACCCCCACCCCCTGCCATTTAAGAAAGTTCTAATATCTTGTAAATGGTCTAGATCCTCACCCCTAAACCATATATATTTTGGTTTGTCATGCTAAGATGGTTTGAATGATATACAGGGTAGTCCCCAGGGGTCATCCTGACCCCCTGCCATTTAAGAAAGTTCTAATATCTTGTAAACGGTTGAGATCCCCACCCCTAAACCATATATATTCTGGTTTGTCATGATAAAGCACATCAAATGAAATACAGGGTTAGTCCCCAGGGGTCAAACCCACCCCCTGCCATTTAAGAAAGTTCTAATATCTTGTAAGTGGTCAAGATCCCCACCCCTAAACCATATATATTCTGGTTTGTCATACCAAGATGGTTTGAATGATATACAGGGTTAGTCCCCAGGGGTCATCCCGACCCCCTGCCATTTGAGAAATTTCTAATTTCTTGTAAATGGTCGAGATCCCCACCCATAAGCCATATATATTCCTGTTCATCATGTCTCGAACATTTGAATGACGTAAACGGTCAGTCCCCAGGGGTTCCCCCCAACCCCCAATGTTCTAATATTGTGCAAATGGTCGAAATCCCCACCCCTAAACCATATATATTCCTGTTTGTCATGTCTCGAACATTTGAATGACGTATAGGGTCAGTCCCCAGGGGTTCCCCCCACCCCCAATGTTCTAGTATCTTGTAAATGGTCGAGATCCCTACCCCTAAACCATATATATTCTTGTTTGTCATGCCAAGATGATTTGAATGATATACAGGGTTAGTCCCCAGGCATCACTAATGCATATAACTTTACTGGACCAAACCAATTTTTACTGAACTTTGTCCAATGTCAGGCGACCCTGGGAATTACGAATTATGGGAGCTTCTTTTGGGAGACTTCATAACAGCATCCTGTTACAATCATTTCTTGCTTTAAGGAAATTTTGCAGTTTTTGATTATTATCTTGAATACTATTATAGATGAAGATAAACAGCAAAAATGTTCAGCAAAGTAAGATCTACAAATAAGTTTTATTATGACCAAAATTGTCAATTGACTCCTTAAAGTTTGTGTTTTATTTTCAGTTTCCTCAGAAAACAGGGCTGACATGGCTAAAAATTTATTTTCAGTTTCCTCAGAAAACATGGTCGCCATGGCTAAAAATAGAACATAGGGTAAAATGCAGTTTTTGTCTCGCCTTGACTGAGTCAAAAAGCAAGACATAGATATGCTGTTTCCGGCGATGGAGGCTGCAGCGTCAACAATGTATTAGTTTGTGATTAGGTCTAGTTCATGGTGATCCACTAGTGGTAGGTCAATGATATTTGGTATGCAGTTGTATTAGCATTAGCACATCTCATTACCATGGAGATTATTTGGCCCTGCCCCTTCAGTCAAGGTCTATTGACTTTGAAACTTTGCTTAGTTTACATATATTAGTTTGTGATTAGGTCAGTTTATGGGGAACCACTAGTGTTAGGTCAATGATATTTGGTATGCAGTTGTATAAGCGTTGACATATCTCATTTTCATGGAGATTATTTGGCCCCACCCCCTCATTCATGGTCTATTGATTTTGAAACTTTTGCTTAGTTTTCATGTATTAGTTTGTGATTAGGTCAGTTTAAGGGGAACCGTTAATGGTATGTCAATGATAATTGGTATGCAGTTGTATAAAGATTAGCACATCTCATTTCTATGGAGAATATTTGGTCCCTACCCCTCAGTCATGGTCTATTGACTTTGAAACTTTTGCTTAGTTTACATGTATTAGTTTGTGATTAGTTCAGTTTAAGATGAACCACAAATGTTAAGTCAATGATATTCTTTATGCAAATGTATTGGCATTTGCAAGTTTCATTTCAATTGAGATTATATAACCCCAGGCCACCCCCTTATTACGGTTCATTGACTTTGAAACTTTTACATAGTTTACAAGTCAATGTTTGTGTTTAGGTTTGTTTAAAGGGAACGACTTACGAAAAGTCAATGGTATTTGGTTTGCAGTTGTATTAGCATTGGCACATCTCATTTCCATGGAGATTGTTCTAGCCCTGTACCTTCAGTCATGGTTCATTGACTTTGAATATTTGCACAACTTACATTTTAAAGTACTGCTATTTTAATTTCAACATTTCCATTATCAAAATAACAAAAAGGCGAGACATATCTCTGTGTTAACAGTTTATTGACTGATATCTCAAAAACTAAAGCATTTAGAGCAAATCAGACAAGAAGTTAAAGTATTCATTAGATCAAGGTCTATATATATAGCTACCTGTCCTGAAATAATCAGCCAAATCGGGTATCTGATTTTTAGGTTATTGCATGCCTCTGAATTGATGATTTTAAGGAAATTTTGCAGTTTTCAGTTATTATCTTGAATATTATTAATGATAAAGATAGTTAACTGTAAACAGCAAAAATGTTCAGTGAAGTAAGATCTACAAATAAGTTTAATGACCAAAATTGTCAATTGTCCTCTTGAGATGTTATTGCCCTTCAAAAACAATTTTTCACAATTTGTTCATCTAGTTTGCTTACTTTAAAAAAAATCGTCTCATTTGAAATTGCTGAATCAATTTCAGACAAACTTGGGCTGAATGAGTTTCAGAGAAATTTGCACGACATAGATATGTACTGTATATAAATAAATGTATTTGAGCTTTAAAAACCATGTTTTTTGCCAGTTTTTTTATATCCAAATGGAGGACACAATTTCATGCACCAATAAAACAAAACCTCAATTTGTCTTTTGGTCATCATCTGTTACTTTTTGTCAAGCCTGTGACTTCTGTCACAGAAAGCTCGACATAGGGATAGTGATCTGGCGGCAGCGCGTTAGCTAACTTCTTAAAACAGTAATATTTCAGAAGGAAGAAGACCTGGATCCTTCATACTTAGTGCATAGATGCCTTATGTTCAGAAGTTTCCTTCTGTCCTATGTCCATTGTCCTTGACCTCATTTTCATTGTTCAGTGACTACTTGAAAAAAATGTTATGATTTTATTCTTAATTTCTCTCTTATGAGTAATAGGATAACTATATTTGGTATGTGCGTACCTTGCAAGGTCGTCATGCCCATCATACAGTTTTCACTTGACAGCAATCTCGTTTCATGGATCAGTGAACAAGGTTAAGTTTTCATGGTCAAGTCCATATCAGAGATACTATAAGCAATAGGTCTAATATATTTGGTGTATGGAATGATTATTAGGTGTACATGTCCAACTGGCAGGTGTTATCTGACCTTGACCTCATTTTCATGGTTCAGTGGTCAAAGTTAAGTTTTTGTGTTCTCGTCTGTTTTATTATTAGCTCACCTGGCCCGACGCGCCAAGTGAGCTTTTCTCATCACTTGGCGTCCGTCTTCCGTCGTCGTAGTCCGTCGTCGTTAGCTTTTTACAAAAATCTCCTCTGAAACCACTGGGCCAAATTTAACCAAACTTGGCCACAATCATCACTAGGGTATCTAGTTTAAAAAATGTGTCCGATGACCTCGCCAACCAACCAAGATGGCTGCCATGGCTAAAAATAGAACATAGGGGTAAAATGTAGATTTTGGCTTATATCTCTGAAACCAAAGCATTTAGAGTAAATCTGACAAGGGTAAAACTGATTATCAGGTCAAGATCTATCTGCCCTGAAATTTTCAGACAAATCTGACAACCTGTTGTTGGGTTGCTACCCCTGAATTGGTAATTTTAAGGAAATTTTGCAGTTTTTGGTTATTATCTTGAATATTATTATAGATAGAGATAAACTGTAAACAGCAATAATGTTCAGCAAAGTAAGATCTTACAAATAAGTTGTCATGACCAAAATTGTCAGTCGACCCCTTTAGGAGTTATTGCCCTTAATAGTCAATTTTTAACATTTTTTTGTAAATTTTTGTTATCTTTTTACTTTACAAAAATCTTCTACTCTGAAACTACTGAGACAAATTTAACCATACTTGGCCATAATCATTATTAGGGTATCTAGTTTAAAAAATTTGTCCGATGACCCCGCCTTCCAACCATCATGGCCTACTTGGTTAAAAATAGAACATAGGGGTAAAATGCAGTTTTTGGTTTATATCTCTGAAACTAAAGCATTTAGAGCAAATCTGACTTGGGCAAAAAAGTTCGTCAGATTTAGATTTATTTGCCCTGAAATTTTCAGACCAATCCGACAACTCGTTGTTGGGTTGCTGCCCCTGAGTTAGTAATTTTTTACAAAAATTTTGAAGTTTTTTGTTATTATCTTAGATAACATTTTTAATATCTAATATCTTATACTATTAATTATGATTTTAACCTTATTTTACATGATTTCCAAAGCATCAGTAAATACAGGTGAGCGACACAGGCTCTTGAGAGCCTCTAGATACTGAATGCAATAGGTCAACTATATTTGGTATATGAAAATATTTTACGATGTGCATGTCAGTCTGGCATGTTTTATTTGACCTCATTTTCACGGTTCATTGCTCAATTTTAAGATTTTGTTTTTTGGTCTTTTTTTCTAATACTTTAAGCAATAGGTCAACTATATTTGGCGTGTGGAATGATTGAAAGCTGTACATATCTGTCTGACAATTATCATCTGACCATGACCTCATTTTCATGGTTCATTAGTCAATCTTAAGTTTTCCTGGTTAAGTTTGTTTCTGAGATACTATATGCAATAGGTCATCTATATTTAAAGCATGTAATGATTGTAAGGTGTACATGTCTGTCTGGCAGGGTTCATCTGATCTTGACCACATTTTCATGGATCATTGATCATGGTTAAGTTTTCCTGGTTAAGTTTGTTTGATTGAAGTGCAATAGGTCAAATATATTAAAAGCATATTTGGTTAATGGAATGATTGTAATATTTACATGTATTTCTAGTTTGGTTTATTTGACTTTGACCTCACATTCTTGGATATGTTTGTTTTTCCTGAAACAACAGATTGAAGCTTTATAACAAATTGGTCTAAAATTTCTTTCAATCAAATTTATACTCTAATGCTGAATATTTTAATAAGAACATATAGTAATTGTAATTATATACTTTTCTCTATTTTGGGATTTAACATAAATCATGCATCACATTATTTTCTGAATTGATTGCAACAGCAAAGAGTCTGGATTTAAAGCGTAAACTAATTAATATTTTTTGTTTTTGTTACAGATTATACAGCCTTAATATGTAACACTCCTATACCATGAAAGATGCTTTCACACATTAGGATGTTGCACATGTAGGTATTTGGTCATTACAATTGTTCTTAAAACTATGTTTATGTTTGTTAGGTAATAAAAATCCGTTTTTTCCTGAACAGTTTGACAAAAAGATGCTTTATGTTAAAATGGGTCTCGTAAAAGCAGACCTCTGCAGAGAGCAAACTTTAGATTTTGATATAACATTGATGAATTTAATGGGCGCTAATCTCGTAAAAGCAGATCCCCCAGCAGAGCTGATTACATAGTATGATAACTTGTGTTTATGGTAAAATGTATTTAGTTTTTTCGTCTGGCTCTATTTCATTATCAACCAATTTGAAACTTTATTACAAATTGGTCTCAAAAAAATTTCTTCAAATTTATACTCTAATGAAATATATTCTTAATGGAATGTATAGTAATTATAAATATTCTTGTCCAACATGCAAAGATTAAATTCTGAAAAAATTGCAACAGCAAATAGTCTGTATTTAAAGCTGATATTAATTTATAGTTTTTGTTAAAGATACATCTAGATATGTTGCACTCCTAGACAGAGAAGATGGATTCATGGCAGATAGGAAGAGTCAACATGTAAGTATTTGGTCATTACAATTGTACTTAAAACTATGTTAATATTTGGAAGTCAATAAAAATCTGTTTTCACTGAAACAATAGCTTAAAATTTTATTACAGATTGGTCTAAAATATCTTTTATTCGAATTTCAAATGTGGTATATTTTAATAA
Source organism: Mytilus californianus (assembly GCF_021869535.1). Lineage (NCBI taxonomy): Eukaryota > Metazoa > Mollusca > Bivalvia > Mytilida > Mytilidae > Mytilus > Mytilus californianus. The sequence goes on along the minus strand of NW_026262679.1, from coordinate 18,246,181 downwards.
GAATGAAAGAGTAATTGTAAATTAATTGTCCGTAATTTAAGATTTGACATAAAACATGAATCACATTAATTTTTTAATTTTTTTAACAGCCATTAAATATTCTCCAAAGCTGATGCTAATTTAAATTTTTTCTTTTGAAACAGATACAGCCCAGATATGTTCCACTCCTACCCAATGAATATGGTTTCATGGTAGATGCACATTAGGATGTTTAACATGTAGGTAGTCATTACAATTGTACTTTAGACTATGTTTATATGTGTTGGGTAATAAATATCAGTTTTACCTGGAACAACAGCTTAAATAAAATATTATTTCAAATTAGTGTACATATTTCTTTTGTTCAAATTTATAATCTTAGTGAAGTAAATTTTAACATGAATGTGTAGTAATTTTAAATATTCTTGTGTCCAATTTAGGATTTGACATAAAATATGAGCGACATTTATTTTATAATTGTTGCAACAGCCAATAGTCTCTATTTGAAGCTGATACTAATTGATGGTATGGTTTTGTTATAGATACAGCCTAAATATGTTACACTCCTAGACAATGAAGATGGTTTCATGGTAGATTGATCACACATCTGGATATGTAGCATGTAGGTATTTGGTATTTTTAATTGTACTTTTAAAATATGTTTATATGGTTTGCAGGTAACAAAAATAAGTTTTCCCTGGAAGCTTAAATTAGATTTGATTACAAATTGATTTAAAATTTCTTCAATTCAAATTTATACTCTTATGAAGATTATTTTAATGATAATGTATAGAAATTGTTTATATACTTGTCTTCAAATTAGGATTTTTCATCAAAAATGCATCATATTAATTTTGAATTAATTGCAACAACCAATATTCTCTATTTAAAGCTGATACTGATTTAGAGTTTTTGTTTTTGTAACAGATACAGACTAGATATGTTACCCTCCTAGACAATGAAGATGCTTTCATGGTATACAGCACACGAAGATTTGTATCATGTAGGTATTTGGTCATTATAATTGTACTTTTAACTCTTTTTATATGTGTTGGGTAACAAAAATCAGTTTTCCCGTTGAACAACAGTTTAAAATTTTATTACAAATTTGTCGAACATTTCTTTTATTCAAATATTTACTGTAATAAGTTAAGTAATTGTAAATATTCTAGTCTCCAATTTAGGATTTGACATAAAACATGCATCACATTAATTTCTGAATTGATTGCAACATCAAATATTCCCTATTTAAAGCTGATACTAATTTACAATTTTTGTTTTTGTTACAGATAACGCCTAAATATGTTACACTCTTCGACAATGAAAATGGTTTCATTGTAGATAGCACATTAGGATTAGTCACATGTAGGTATCTATTCATTACAATTTTTTTATTTAAACTAGGTTTATTAGCTCACCTGGCCCACAGGGCCAATGAGCTTTTCTCATCACTTGGCATCCGTCGTCGTCCGTTAACTTTTACAAAAATCCCCTCTGAAACGACTGGGCCAAATTTAACCAAACTTGGCCACAATCATCACTAGGGTGTCTAGTTTTAAAAATGTGTCCGATGACCCCGCCTGCCAACCAAGATGGCCGTCATGGCTAAAAATAGAACATAGGGGTAAAATGCAGTTTTTGGCTTATATCTCTGAAACTAAAGCATTTAGAGCAAATCTGACTATGGGTAAAAATGTTCATCTGGTTAAGATCTATCTGCCCTGAAATTTTCAGATGAATCAGACAACCCTTTGTTGGGTTGCTGCCCCTGAATTAGTAATTTCAAGGAAATTTTGCAGTTTTTTGTTATCTTGAATATTATTATAGATGGAGATAAACTGTAAACAGCCATTATGTTCAGCAAAGTCAGATCTACAAAGAAGTCAACATGACCAATATGGTCAATTGACCCCATAAGGAGTTATTGCCCTTTAAAGTCAAATTTAACAATTATTCGTAAATTTTTGTAATCTTTTACAAAAATCTTCTCTCCTGAAACAACTGAGACAAATTTAACCAAACTTGGCCACAATCATCACTAGGGTATCTAGTTTAATAAATGTGTCTGATGTCAGACATGGCTAAAAATAGAACTTTGGGGGAAAATGCAGTTTTTGACTTGTATCTCTGAAACTAAAGCAAATGTATAACGGTTGCATTATTTCATGCATCAATTGTAAATAAAAATATCAGGTGAGCGACACAGGCTCCTTGGAGCCTCTAGTATTTGTTAGGCATTAAAATCAGTTTTCACTGAAACAACAGATTGAAGCTTTATAACAAATTGGTCTAAAATTTCTTTTATTCCTATTTATATCCTAATGAAGTATATTTTAATAAGAATGTATAGTTATTGTAAATATACGTCTCCAATTTAGGATTTGACATAAAACATGCATCACATTAATTGCTGAATTGATTGCAACAGCAAATAGCTTTGATTTTGAAGCTGAAACTAATTTAAAATATTTGTTTTTGTTTCAGATACTGCCTAAATATGTAAGACTCCTATACCATGAAAGATGCTTCCATTGCAGATAGCACATTAGGATTAGTCACATGTAGGTTTTTATTCATAACAATTGTTCTTAAAACTGTGTTTATATTTGTTAGGTAATAAAAATCAGTTTTTCCTGGAACAACAGCTTGAAATTTTATTACAAATTGGTCCTACATTACATTTATTGAAATATTCACTGTAATGAGATATATTTTAATAAGAATGTATAGTGATTGTAAAAATTCTTGTCTCCAATTAAGGATTTGACATTACAACATGCATCACATTAATTTCTGAATTGATTGCAACAGCAAATAGTCTGGATTAAAAGCTGAAATTAATGTTTATTTTTTTTGTTTTCATTACAGATACAGCCTAAATATGTAAGACTCCTATACCATGAAAGATGCTTCCATTGCAGATGCACATTAGGATAAGTCACATGTAGGTATTTGGTCATTACAATTTTCCTTCAAACTATATTTATATTTGTTAGGTAATAAAAATCAGTTTTTTCCTGAAACAACAGATTGAAGCTTTATAACAAATTGGTCTAAAATTTCTTTCATTCAAATTTATACTCTTAATGCTGAATATTTTAATAAGAACGTATAGTAATTGTAATTATATACTTTTCTCTATTTTGGGATTTAACATAAAACATGCATCACATTATTTTCTGAATTGATTGCAACAGCAAAGAGTCTGGATTTAAAGCGTAAACTAATTAATAATTTTTGTTTTTGTTACAGATTATACAGCCTTAATATGTAACACTCCTATACCATGAAAGATGCTTTCACACATTAGGATGTTGCACATGTAGGTATTTGGTCATTACAATTGTTCTTGAAACTTATGTTTATGTTTGTTAGGTAATAAAAATCCGTTTTTTCCTGAACAGTTTGACAAAAAGATGCTTTATGTTAAAATGGGTCTCGTAAAAGCAGACCTCTGCAGAGAGCAAACTTTAGATTTTGATATAACATTAATGAATTTTAATGGGCGCTTATCTCGGAAAAGCAGATCCCCCAGCAGAGCTGATTACATAGTATGATAACTTGTGTTTATGGTAAAATGTATTTAGTTTTTTTGTCTGGCTCTATTTCATTATCAACCAATTTGAAACTTTATTACAAATTGGTCTCAAAAAAATTTCTTCAAATTTATACTCTAATGAAATATATTCTTAATGGAATGTATAGTAATTATAAATATTCTTGTCCAACATGCAAAGATTAAATTCTGAAAAAATTGCAACAGCAAATAGTCTGTATTTAAAGCTGATATTAATTTATAGTTTTTGTTAAAGATACATCTAAATATGTTGCACTCCTAGACAGAGAAGATGGATTCATGGCAGATAGGAAGAGTCAACATGTAAGTATTTGGTCATTACAATTGTACTTAAAACTATGTTAATATTTGGAAGTCAATAAAAATCTGTTTTCACTGAAACAATAGCTTAAAATTTTATTACAGATTGGTCTAAAATATCTTTTATTCGAATTTCAAATGTGGTATATTTTAATAAGAATGAATAAGTAATTGTAAATTAATTGTCCGTAATTTAAGATTTGACATAAAACATGAATCACATTAATTTTTGAATTTTTTTAACAGCCATTAAATATTCTCTAAAGCTGATGCTAATTTAAATTTTTTCTTTTGAAACAGATACAGCCCAGATATGTTCCACTCCTACCCAATGAATATGGTTTCATGGTAGATGCACATTAGGATGTTTAACATGTAGGTAGTCATTACAATTGTACTTTAGACTATGTTTATATGTGTTGGGTAATAAATATCAGTTTTACCTGGAACAACAGCTTAAATAAAATATTATTTCAAATTAGTGTACATATTTCTTTTGTTCAAATTTATAATCTAGTGAAGTAAATTTTAACATGAATGTGTAGTAATTTTAAATATTCTTGTGTCCAATTTAGGATTTGACATAAAATATGAGTGACATTTATTTTATAATTGTTGCAACAGCCAATAGTCTCTATTTGAAGCTGATACTAATTGATGATTTGGTTTTGTTATAGATACAGCCGAAATATGTTACACTCCTAGACAATGAAGATGGTTTCATGGTAGATTGATCACACATCTGGATACGTAGCATGTAGGTATTTGGTATTTTTAATTGTACTTTAAACTATGTTTATATGGTTTGCAGGAAACAAAAATAAGTTTTCCCTGGAAGCTTAAATTAGATTTGATTACAAATTGATTTAAAATTTCTTCAATTCAAATTTATACTCTTATGAAGATTATTTTAATGATAATGTATAGAAATTGTTTATATACTTGTCTTCAAATTAGGATTTTTCATCAAAAATGCATCATATTAATTTTGAATTAATTGCAACAACCAATATTCTCTATTTAAAGCTGATACTGATTTAGAGTTTTTGTTTTTGTAACAGATACAGACTAGATATGTTACCCTCCTAGACAATGAAGATGCTTTCATGGTATACAGCACACGAAGATTTGTATCATGTAGGTATTTGGTCATTATAATTGTACTTTTAACTCTTTTTATATGTGTTGGGTAACAAAAATCAGTTTTCCCGTTGAACAACAGTTTAAAATTTTATTACAAATTTGTCGAACATTTCTTTTATTCAAATATTTACTGTAATAAGTTAAGTAATTGTAAATATTCTAGTCTCCAATTTAGGATTTGACATAAAACATGCATCACATTAATTTCTGAATTGATTGCAACATCAAATATTCCCTATTTAAAGCTGATACTAATTTACAATTTTTGTTTTTGTTACAGATAACGCCTAAATATGTTACACTCTTCGACAATGAAAATGGTTTCATTGTAGATAGCACATTAGGATTAGTCACATGTAGGTATCTATTCATTACAATTTTTTTATTTAAACTAGGTTTATTAGCTCACCTGGCCCACAGGGCCAATGAGCTTTTCTGATCACTTGGCGTCCGTCGTCGTCCGTTAACTTTTACAAAAATCTCCTCTGAAACGACTGGGCCAAATTTAACCAAACTTGGCCACAATCATCACTAGGGTATCTAGTTTTAAAAATGTGTCCGATGACCCCGCCTGCAAACCAAGATGGCCGACATGGCTAAAAATAGAACATAGGGGTAAAATGCAGTTTTTGGCTTATATCTCTGAAACTAAAGCATTTAGAGCAAATCTGACTATGGGTAAAAATGTTCATCTGGTTAAGATCTATCTGCCCTGTATTTTCAGATGAATCAGACAACCCTTTGTTGGGTTGCTGCCCCTGAATTAGTAATTTTAAGGAAATTTTGCAGTTTTTTGTTATCTTGAATATTATTATAGATGGAGATAAACTGTAAACAGCCATTATGTTAGCAAAGTCAGATCTACAAAGAAGTCAACATGACCAATATGGTCAATTGACCCCATAAGGAGTTATTGCCCTTTAAAGTCAAATTTAACAATTATTCGTAAATTTTTGTAATCTTTTACAAAAATCTTCTCTCCTGAAACAACTGAGACAAATTTAACCAAACTTGGCCACAATCATCACTAGGGTATCTAGTTTAATAAATGTGTCCGATGACCCTGCCTGCCAACCAACATGTCAGACATGGCTAAAAATAGAACTTTGGGGGAAAATGCAGTTTTTGACTTGTATCTCTGAAAACTAAAGCAAATGTATAACGGTTGCATTATTTCATGCATCAATTGTAAATAAAAATATCAGGTGAGCGACACAGGCTCCTTGGAGCCTCTAGTATTTGTTAGGCATTAAAATCAGTTTTCACTGAAACAACAGATTGAAGCTTTATAACAAATTGGTCTAAAATTTCTTTTATTCCTATTTATATCCTAATGAAGTATATTTTAATAAGAATGTATAGTTATTGTAAATATACGTCTCCAATTTAGGATTTGACATAAAACATGCATCACATTAATTGCTGAATTGATTGCAACAGCAAATAGCTTTGATTTTGAAGCTGAAACTAATTTAAAATATTTGTTTTTGTTTCAGATACTGCCTAAATATGTAAGACTCCTATACCATGAAAGATGCTTCCATTGCAGATAGCACATTAGGATTAGTCACATGTAGGTTTTTATTCATAACAATTGTTCTTAAAACTGTGTTTATATTTGTTAGGTAATAAAAATCAGTTTTTCCTGGAACAACAGCTTGAAATTTTATTACAAATTGGTCCTACATTACATTTATTGAAATATTCACTGTAATGAGATATATTTTAATAAGAATGTATAGTGATTGTAAAAATTCTTGTCTCCAATTAAGGATTTGACATTACAACATGCATCACATTAATTTCTGAATTGATTGCAACAGCAAATAGTCTGGATTAAAAGCTGAAATTAATGTTTATTTTTTTTGTTTTCATTACAGATACAGCCTAAATATGTAAGACTCCTATACCATGAAAGATGCTTCCATTGCAGATGCACATTAGGATAAGTCACATGTAGGTATTTGGTCATTACAATTTTCCTTCAAACTATATTTATATTTGTTAGGTAATAAAAATCAGTTTTTTCCTGAAACAACAGATTGAAGCTTTATAACAAATTGGTCTAAAATTTCTTTCATTCAAATTTATACTCTTAATGCTGAATATTTTAATAAGAACGTATAGTAATTGTAATTATATACTTTTCTCTATTTTGGGATTTAACATAAAACATGCATCACATTATTTTCTGAATTGATTGCAACAGCAAAGAGTCTGGATTTAAAGCGTAAACTAATTAATAATTTTTGTTTTTGTTACAGATTATACAGCCTTAATATGTAACACTCCTATACCATGAAAGATGCTTTCACACATTAGGATGTTGCACATGTAGGTATTTGGTCATTACAATTGTTCTTAAAACTTATGTTTATGTTTGTTAGGTAATAAAAATCCGTTTTTTCCTGAACAGTTTGACAAAAAGATGCTTTATGTTAAAATGGGTCTCGTAAAAGCAGACCTCTGCAGAGAGCAAACTTTAGATTTTGATATAACATTGATGAATTTTAATGGGCGCTAATCTCGTAAAAGCAGATCCCCCAGCAGAGCTGATTACATAGTATGATAACTTGTGTTTATGGTAAAATGTATTTAGTTTTTTTGTCTGGCTCTATTTCATTATCAACCAATTTGAAACTTTATTACAAATTGGTCTCAAAAAAATTTCTTCAAATTTATACTCTAATGAAATATATTCTTAATGGAATGTATAGTAATTATAAATATTCTTGTCCAACATGCAAAGATTAAATTCTGAAAAAATTGCAACAGCAAATAGTCTGTATTTAAAGCTGATATTAATTTATAGTTTTTGTTAAAGATACATCTAAATATGTTGCACTCCTAGACAGAGAAGATGGATTCATGGCAGATAGGAAGAGTCAACATGTAAGTATTTGGTCATTACAATTGTACTTAAAACTATGTTAATATTTGGAAGTCAATAAAAATCTGTTTTCACTGAAACAATAGCTTAAAATTTTATTACAGATTGGTCTAAAATATCTTTTATTCGAATTTCAAATGTGGTATATTTTAATAAGAATGAATAAGTAATTGTAAATTAATTGTCCGTAATTTAAGATTTGACATAAAACATGAATCACATTAATTTTTGAATTTTTTTAACAGCCATTAAATATTCTCTAAAGCTGATGCTAATTTAAATTTTTTCTTTTGAAACAGATACAGCCCAGATATGTTCCACTCCTACCCAATGAATATGGTTTCATGGTAGATGCACATTAGGATGTTTAACATGTAGGTAGTCATTACAATTGTACTTTAGACTATGTTTATATGTGTTGGGTAATAAATATCAGTTTTACCTGGAACAACAGCTTAAATAAAATATTATTTCAAATTAGTGTACATATTTCTTTTGTTCAAATTTATAATCTAGTGAAGTAAATTTTAACATGAATGTGTAGTAATTTTAAATATTCTTGTGTCCAATTTAGGATTTGACATAAAATATGAGTGACATTTATTTTATAATTGTTGCAACAGCCAATAGTCTCTATTTGAAGCTGATACTAATTGATGATTTGGTTTTGTTATAGATACAGCCGAAATATGTTACACTCCTAGACAATGAAGATGGTTTCATGGTAGATTGATCACACATCTGGATACGTAGCATGTAGGTATTTGGTATTTTTAGTTGTACTTTAAACTATGTTTATATGGTTGGCAGGTAACAAAAATAAGTTTTCCCTGGAAGCTTAAATTAGATTTGATTACAAATTGATTTAAAATTTCTTCAATTCAAATTTATACTCTTATGAAGATTATTTTAATGATAATGTATAGAAATTGTTTATATACTTCTCTTCAGATTAGGATTTTTCATCAAAAATGCATCATATTAATTTTGAATTAATTGCAACAACCAATATTCTCTATTTAAAGCTGATACTGATTTAGAGTTTTTGTTTTTGTAACAGATACAGACTAGATATGTTACCCTCCTAGACAATGAAGATGCTTTCATGGTATACAGCACACGAAGATTTGTATCATGTAGGTATTTGGTCATTATAATTGTACTTTTAACTCTTTTTATATGTGTTGGGTAACAAAAATCAGTTTTCCCGTTGAACAACAGTTTAAAATTTTATTACAAATTTGTCGAACATTTCTTTTATTCAAATATTTACTGTAATAAGTAATTGTAAATATTTTAGTCTCCAATTTAGGATTTGACATAAAACATGCATCACATTAATTTCTGAATTGATTGCAACATCAAATATTCCCTATTTAAAGCTGATACTAATTTACAATTTTTGTTTTTGTTACAGATAACGCCTAAATATGTTACACTCTTCGACAATGAAAATGGTTTCATTGTAGATAGCACATTAGGATTATTCACATGTAGGTATTTATTCATTACAATTTTTTTATTTAAACTAGGTTTATTAGCTCACCTGGCCCACAGGGCCAAGTGAGCTTTTCTCATCACTTGGCGTCCGTCTAGTATCTAGTTTTAAAAATGTGTCCGATGACCCCGCCTGCCAACCAAGATGGCCGACATGGCTAAAAATAGAACATAGGGGTAAAATGCAGTTTTTGGCTTATATCTCTGAAACTAAAGCATTTAGAGCAAATCTGACTATGGGTAAAAATGTTCATCAGGTTAAGATCTATCTGCCCTGAAATTTTCAGATGAATCAGACAACCCTTTGTTGGGTTGCTGCCCCTGAATTAGTAATTTTAAGGAAATTTTGCAGTTTTTTGTTATCTTGAATATTATTATAGATGGAGATAAACTGTAAACAGCCATTATGTTCAGCAAAGTCAGATCTACAAAGAAGTCAACATGACCAATATGGTCAATTGACCCCATAAGGAGTTATTGCCCTTTAAAGTCAAATTTAACAATTATTCGTAAATTTTTGTAATCTTTTACAAAAATCTTCTCTCCTGAAACAACTGAGACAAATTTAACCAAACTTGGCCACAATCATCACTAGGGTATCTAGTTTAATAAATGTGTCCGATGACCCTGCCTGCCAACCAACATGTCAGACATGGCTAAAAATAGAACTTTGGGGGAAAATGCAGTTTTTGACTTGTATCTCTGAAAACTAAAGCAAATGTATAACGGTTGCATTATTTCATGCATCAATTGTAAATAAAAATATCAGGTGAGCGACACAGGCTCCTTGGAGCCTCTAGTATTTGTTAGGCATTAAAATCAGTTTTCACTGAAACAACAGATTGAAGCTTTATAACAAATTGGTCTAAAATTTCTTTTATTCCTATTTATATCCTAATGAAGTATATTTTAATAAGAATGTATAGTTATTGTAAATATACGTCTCCAATTTAGGATTTGACATAAAACATGCATCACATTAATTTCTGAATTGATTGCAACAGCAAATAGCTTTGATTTTGAAGCTGAAACTAATTTAAAATATTTGTTTTTGTTACAGATACTGCCTAAATATGTAAGACTCCTATACCATGAAAGATGCTTCCATTGCAGATAGCACATTAGGATTAGTCACATGTAGGTTTTTATTCATAACAATTGTTCTTAAAACTGTGTTTATATTTGTTAGGTAATAAAAATCAGTTTTTCCTGGAACAACAGCTTGAAATTTTATTACAAATTGGTCCTACATTACATTTATTGAAATATTCACTGTAATGAGATATATTTTAATAAGAATGTATAGTGATTGTAAAAATTCTTGTCTCCAATTAAGGATTTGACATTACAACATGCATCACATTAATTTCTGAATTGACTGCAACAGCAAATAGTCTGGATTAAAAGCTGAAATTAATGTTTATTTGTTTTGTTTTCATTACAGATACAGCCTAAATATGTAAGACTCCTATACCATGAAAGATGCTTCCATTGCAGATGCACATTAGGATAAGTCACATGTAGGTATTTGGTCATTACAATTTTCCTTCAAACTATATTTATATTTGTTAGGTAATAAAAATCAGTTTTTTCCTGAAACAACAGATTGAAGCTTTATAACAAATTGGTCTAAAATTTCTTTCATTCAAATTTATACTCTTAATGCTGAATATTTTAATAAGAACGTATAGTAATTGTAATTATATACTTATCTCTATTTTGGGATTTAACATAAAACATGCATCACATTATTTTCTGAATTGATTGCAACAGCAAAGAGTCTGGATTTAAAGCGTAAACTAATTAATAATTTTTGTTTTTGTTACAGATTATACAGCCTTAATATGTAACACTCCTATACCATGAAAGATGCTTTCACACATTAGGATGTTGCACATGTAGGTATTTGGTCATTACAATTGTTCTTAAAACTTATGTTTATGTTTGTTAGGTAATAAAAATCCGTTTTTTCCTGAACAGTTTGACAAAAAGATGCTTTATGTTAAAATGGGTCTCGTAAAAGCAGACCTCTGCAGAGAGCAAACTTTAGATTTTGATATAACATTGATGAATTTTAATGGGCGCTAATCTCGTAAAAGCAGATCCCCCAGCAGAGCTGATTACATAGTATGATAACTTGTGTTTATGGTAAAATGTATTTAGTTTTTTTGTCTGGCTCTATTTCATTATCAACCAATTTGAAACTTTATTACAAATTGGTCTCAAAAAAATTTCTTCAAATTTATACTCTAATGAAATATATTCTTAATGGAATGTATAGTAATTATAAATATTCTTGTCCAACATGCAAAGATTAAATTCTGAAAAAATTGCAACAGCAAATAGTCTGTATTTAAAGCTGATATTAATTTATAGTTTTTGTTAAAGATACATCTAAATATGTTGCACTCCTAGACAGAGAAGATGGATTCATGGCAGATAGGAAGAGTCAACATGTAAGTATTTGGTCATTACAATTGTACTTAAAACTATGTTAATATTTGGAAGTCAATAAAAATCTGTTTTCACTGAAACAATAGCTTAAAATTTTATTACAGATTGGTCTAAAATATCTTTTATTCGAATTTCAAATGTGGTATATTTTAATAAGAATGAATAAGTAATTGTAAATTAATTGTCTGTAATTTAAGATTTGACATAAAACATGAATCACATTAATTTTTGAATTTTTTTAACAGCCATTAAATATTCTCTAAAGCTGATGCTAATTTAAATTTTTTCTTTTGAAACAGATACAGCCCAGATATGTTCCACTCCTACCCAATGAATATGGTTTCATGGTAGATGCACATTAGGATGTTTAACATGTAGGTAGTCATTACAATTGTACTTTAGACTATGTTTATATGTGTTGGGTAATAAATATCAGTTTTACCTGGAACAACAGCTTAAATAAAATATTATTTCAAATTAGTGTACATATTTCTTTTGTTCAAATTTATAATCTAGTGAAGTAAATTTTAACATGAATGTGTAGTAATTTTAAATATTCTTGTGTCCAATTTAGGATTTGACATAAAATATGAGTGACATTTATTTTATAATTGTTGCAACAGCCAATAGTCTCTATTTGAAGCTGATACTAATTGATGATTTGGTTTTGTTATAGATACAGCCGAAATATGTTACACTCCTAGACAATGAAGATGGTTTCATGGTAGATTGATCACACATCTGGATACGTAGCATGTAGGTATTTGGTATTTTTAATTGTACTTTAAACTATGTTTATATGGTTGGCAGGTAACAAAAATAAGTTTTCCCTGGAAGCTTAAATTAGATTTGATTACAAATTGATTTAAAATTTCTTCAATTCAAATTTATACTCTTATGAAGATTATTTTAATGATAATGTATAGAAATTGTTTATATACTTCTCTTCAGATTAGGATTTTTCATCAAAAATGCATCATATTAATTTTGAATTAATTGCAACAACCAATATTCTCTATTTAAAGCTGATACTGATTTAGAGTTTTTGTTTTTGTAACAGATACAGACTAGATATGTTACCCTCCTAGACAATGAAGATGCTTTCATGGTATACAGCACACGAAGATTTGTATCATGTAGGTATTTGGTCATTATAATTGTACTTTTAACTCTTTTTATATGTGTTGGGTAACAAAAATCAGTTTTCCCGTTGAACAACAGTTTAAAATTTTATTACAAATTTGTCGAACATTTCTTTTATTCAAATATTTACTGTAATAAGTTAAGTAATTGTAAATATTCTATTCTCCAATTTAGGATTTGACATAAAACATGCATCACATTAATTTCTGAATTGATTGCATCATCAAATATTCCCTATTTAAAGCTGATACTAATTTACAATTTTTGTTTTTGTTACAGATAACGCCTAAATATGTTACACTCTTCGACAATGAAAATGGTTTCATTGTAGATAGCACATTAGGATTAGTCACATGTAGGTATCTATTCATTACAATTTTTTTATTTAAACTAAGTTATTATATATAGCTCACCTGGCCCACAGGGCCAATGAGCTTTTCTCATCACTTGGCGTCCGTCGTCGTCCGTTAACTTTTACAAAAATCTCCTCTGAAACGACTGGGCCAAATTTAACCAAACTTGGCCACAATCATCACTAGGGTATCTAGTTTTAAAAATGTGTCCGATGACTCCGACTGCCAACCAAGATGGCCGACATGGCTAAAAATAGAACATAGGGGTAAAATGCAGTTTTTGGCTTATATCTCTGAAACTAAAGCATTTAGAGCAAATCTGACTATGGGTAAAAATGTTCATCTGGTTAAGATCTATCTGCCCTGAAATTTTCAGATGAATCAGACAACCCTTTGTTGGGTTGCTGCCCCTGAATTAGTAATTTTAAGGACATTTTGCAGTTTTTTGTTATCTTGAATATTATTATAGATGGAGATAAACTGTAAACAGCCATTATGTTCAGCAAAGTCAGATCTACAAAGAAGTCAACATGACCAATATGGTCAATTGACCCCATAAGGAGTTATCGCCCTTTAAAGTCAAATTTAACAATTATTCGTAAATTTTTGTAATCTTTTACAAAAATCTTCTCTCCTGAAACAACTGAGACAAATTTAACCAAACTTGGCCACAATCATCACTAGGGTATCTAGTTTAATAAATGTGTCCGATGTCAGACATGGCTAAAAATAGAACTTTGGGGGAAAATGCAGTTTTTGACTTGTATCTCTGAAACTAAAGCAAATGTATAACGGTTGCATTATTTCATACATCAATTGTAAATAAAAATATCAGGTGAGCGACACAGGCTCCTTGGAGCCTCTAGTATTTGTTAGGCATTAAAATCAGTTTTCACTGAAACAACAGATTGAAGCTTTATAACAAATTGGTCTAAAATTTCTTTTATTCCTATTTATATCCTAATGAAGTATATTTTAATAAGAATGTATAGTTATTGTAAATATACGTCTCCAATTTAGGATTTGACATAAAACATGCATCACATTAATTTCTGAATTGATTGCAACAGCAAATAGCTTTGATTTTGAAGCTGAAACTAATTTAAAATATTTGTTTTTGTTACAGATACTGCCTAAATATGTAAGACTCCTATACCATGAAAGATGCTTCCATTGCAGATAGCACATTAGGATTAGTCACATGTAGGTTTTTATTCATAACAATTGTTCTTAAAACTGTGTTTATATTTGTTAGGTAATAAAAATCAGTTTTTCCTGGAACAACAGCTTGAAATTTTATTACAAATTGGTCCTACATTACATTTATTGAAATATTCACTGTAATGAGATATATTTTAATAAGAATGTATAGTGATTGTAAAAATTCTTGTCTCCAATTAAGGATTTGACATTACAACATGCATCACATTAATTTCTGAATTGATTGCAACAGCAAATAGTCTGGATTAAAAGCTGAAATTAATGTTTATTTTTTTTGTTTTCATTACAGATACAGCCTAAATATGTAAGACTCCTATACCATGAAAGATGCTTCCATTGCAGATGCACATTAGGATAAGTCACATGTAGGTATTTGGTCATTACAATTTTCCTTCAAACTATATTTATATTTGTTAGGTAATAAAAATCAGTTTTTTCCTGAAACAACAGATTGAAGCTTTATAACAAATTGGTCTAAAATTTCTTTCATTCAAATTTATACTCTTAATGCTGAATATTTTAATAAGAACGTATAGTAATTGTAATTATATACTTTTCTCTATTTTGGGATTTAACATAAAACATGCATCACATTATTTTCTGAATTGATTGCAACAGCAAAGAGTCTGGATTTAAAGCGTAAACTAATTAATAATTTTTGTTTTTGTTACAGATTATACAGCCTTAATATGTAACACTCCTATACCATGAAAGATGCTTTCACACATTAGGATGTTGCACATGTAGGTATTTGGTCATTACAATTGTTCTTAAAACTTATGTTTGTTTGTTAGGTAATAAAAATCCGTTTTTTCCTGAACAGTTTGACAAAATGATGCTTGTTGTTAAAATGGGTCTCGTAAAAGCAGACCTCTGCAGAGAGCAAACTTTAGATTTTGATATAACATTGATGAATTTTAATGGGCGCTAATCTCGTAAAAGCAGATCCCCCAGCAGAGCTGATTACATAGTATGATAACTTGTGTTTATGGTAAAATGTATTTAGTTTTTTTGTCTGGCTCTATTTCATTATCAACCAATTTGAAACTTTATTACAAATTGGTCTCAAAAAAATTTCTTCAAATTTATACTCTAATGAAATATATTCTTAATGGAATGTATAGTAATTATAAATATTCTTGTCCAACATGCAAAGATTAAATTCTGAAAAAATTGCAACAGCAAATAGTCTGTATTTAAAGCTGATATTAATTTATAGTTTTTGTTAAAGATACATCTAAATATGTTGCACTCCTAGACAGAGAAGATGGATTCATGGCAGATAGGAAGAGTCAACATGTAAGTATTTGGTCATTACAATTGTACTTAAAACTATGTTAATATTTGGAAGTCAATAAAAATCGGTTTTCACTGAAACAATAGCTTAAAATTTTATTACAGATTGGTCTAAAATATCTTTTATTTGAATTTCAAATGTGGTATATTTTAATAAGAATGAAAGAGTAATTGTAAATTAATTGTCCGTAATTTAAGATTTGACATAAAACATGAATCACACTAATTTTTTAATTTTTTTAACAGCCATTAAATATTCTCTAAAGCTGATGCTAATTTAATTTTTTTCTTTTGAAACAGATACAGCCCAGATATGTTCCACTCCTACCCAATGAATATGGTTTCATGGTAGATGCACATTAGGATGTTTAACATGTAGGTAGTCATTACAATTGTACTTTAGACTATGTTTATATGTGTTGGGTAATATTAAATAAATATCAGTTTTACCTGGAACAACAGCTTAAATAAAATATTATTTCAAATTAGTGTACATATTTCTTTTGTTCAAATTTATAATCTAGTGAAGTAAATTTTAACATGAATGTGTAGTAATTTTAAATATTCTTGTGTCCAATTTAGGATTTGACATAAAATATGAGTGACATTTATTTTATAATTGTTGCAACAGCCAATAGTCTCTATTTGAAGCTGATACTAATTGATGATTTGGTTTTGTTATAGATACAGCCGAAATATGTTACACTCCTAGACAATGAAGATGGTTTCATGGTAGATTGATCACACATCTGGATATGTAGCATGTAGGTATTTGGTATTTTTAATTGTACTTTAAACTATGTTTATATGGTTTGCAGGTAACAAAAATAAGTTTTCCCTGGAAGCTTAAATTAGATTTGATTACAAATTGATTTAAAATTTCTTCAATTCAAATTTATACTCTTATGAAGATTATTTTAATGATAATGTATAGAAATTGTTTATATACTTGTCTTCAAATTAGGATTTTTCATCAAAAATGCATCATATTAATTTTGAATTAATTGCAACAACCAATATTCTCTATTTAAAGCTGATACTGATTTAGAGTTTTTGTTTTTGTAACAGATACAGACTAGATATGTTACCCTCCTAGACAATGAAGATGCTTTCATGGTATACAGCACACGAAGATTTGTATCATGTAGGTATTTGGTCATTATAATTGTACTTTTAACTCTTTTTATATGTGTTGGGTAACAAAAATCAGTTTTCCCGTTGAACAACAGTTTAAAATTTTATTACAAATTTGTCGAACATTTCTTTTATTCAAATATTTACTGTAATAAGTTAAGTAATTGTAAATATTCTAGTCTCCAATTTAGGATTTGACATAAAACATGCATCACATTAATTTCTGAATTGATTGCAACATCAAATATTCCCTATTTAAAGCTGATACTAATTTACAATTTTTGTTTTTGTTACAGATAACGCCTAAATATGTTACACTCTTCGACAATGAAAATGGTTTCATTGTAGATAGCACATTAGGATAAGTCACATGTAGGTATCTATTCATTACAATTTTTTTATTTAAACTAGGTTTATTAGCTCACCTGGCCCACAGGGCCAATGAGCTTTTCTCATCACTTGGCGTCCGTCGTCGTCCGTTAACTTTTACAAAAATCTCCTCTGAAACGACTGGGCCAAATTTAACCAAACTTCCCACAATCATCACTAGGGTATCTAGTTTTAAAAATGTGTCCGATGACCCCGCCTGCCAACCAAGATGGCCGACATGGCTAAAAATAGAACATAGGGGTAAAATGCAGTTTTTGGCTTATATCTCTGAAACTAAAGCATTTAGAGCAAATCTGACTATGGGTAAAAATGTTCATCTGGTTAAGATCTATCTGCCCTGAAATTTTCAGATGAATCAGACAACCCTTTGTTGGGTTGCTGCCCCTGAATTAGTAATTTTAAGGAAATTTTGCAGTTTTTTGTTATCTTGAATATTATTATAGATGGAGATAAACTGTAAACAGCCATTATGTTCAGCAAAGTCAGATCTACAAAGAAGTCAACATGACCAATATGGTCAATTGACCCCATAAGGAGTTATTGCCCTTTAAAGTCAAATTTAACAATTATTCGTAAATTTTTGTAATCTTTTACAAAAATCTTCTCTCCTGAAACAACTGAGACAAATTTAACCAAACTTGGCCACAATCATCACTAGGGTATCTAGTTTAATAAATGTGTCCGATGACCCTGCCTGCCAACCAACATGTCAGACATGGCTAAAAATAGAACTTTGGGGGAAAATGCAGTTTTTGACTTGTATCCCTGAAAACTAAAGCAAATGTATAACGGTTGCATTATTTCATGCATCAACTGTAAATAAAAATATCAGGTGAGCGACACAGGCTCCTTGGAGCCTCTAGTATTTGTTAGGCATTAAAATCAGTTTTCACTGAAACAACAGATTGAAGCTTTATAACAAATTGGTCTAAAATTTCTTTTATTCCTATTTATATCCTAATGAAGTATATTTTAATAAGAATGTATAGTTATTGTAAATATACGTCTCCAATTTAGGATTTGACATAAAACATGCATCACATTAATTTCTGAATTGATTGCAACAGCAAATAGCTTTGATTTTGAAGCTGAAACTAATTTAAAATATTTGTTTTTGTTACAGATACTGCCTAAATATGTAAGACTCCTATACCATGAAAGATGCTTCCATTGCAGATAGCACATTAGGATTAGTCACATGTAGGTTTTTATTCATAACAATTGTTCTTAAAACTGTGTTTATATTTGTTAGGTAATAAAAATCAGTTTTTCCTGGAACAACAGCTTGAAATTTTATTACAAATTGGTCCTACATTACATTTATTAAAATATTCACTGTAATGAGATATATTTTAATAAGAATGTATAGTGATTGTAAAAATTCTTGTCTCCAATTAAGGATTTGACATTACAACATGCATCACATTAATTTCTGAATTGATTGCAACAGCAAATAGTCTGGATTAAAAGCTGAAATTAATGTTTATTTTTTTTGTTTTCATTACAGATACAGCCTAAATATGTAAGACTCCTATACCATGAAAGATGCTTCCATTGCAGATGCACATTAGGATAAGTCACATGTAGGTATTTGGTCATTACAATTTTCCTTCAAACTATATTTATATTTGTTAGGTAATAAAAATCAGTTTTTTCCTGAAACAACAGATTGAAGCTTTATAACAAATTGGTCTAAAATTTCTTTCATTCAAATTTATACTCTTAATGCTGAATATTTTAATAAGAACGTATAGTAATTGTAATTATATACTTTTCTCTATTTTGGGATTTAACATAAAACATGCATCACATTATTTTCTGAATTGATTGCAACAGCAAAGAGTCTGGATTTAAAGCGTAAACTAATTAATAATTTTTGTTTTTGTTACAGATTATACAGCCTTAATATGTAACACTCCTATACCATGAAAGATGCTTTCACACATTAGGATGTTGCACATGTAGGTATTTGGTCATTACAATTGTTCTTAAAACTTATGTTTATGTTTGTTAGGTAATAAAAATCCGTTTTTTCCTGAACAGTTTGACAAAAAGATGCTTTATGTTAAAATGGGTCTCGTAAAAGCAGACCTCTGCAGAGAGCAAACTTTAGATTTTGATATAACATTGATGAATTTTAATGGGCGCTAATCTCGTAAAAGCAGATCCCCCAGCAGAGCTGATTACATAGTATGATAACTTGTGTTTATGGTAAAATGTATTTAGTTTTTTTGTCTGGCTCTATTTCATTATCAACCAATTTGAAACTTTATTACAAATTGGTCTCAAAAAAATTTCTTCAAATTTATACTCTAATGAAATATATTCTTAATGGAATGTATAGTAATTATAAATATTCTTGTCCAACATGCAAAGATTAAATTCTGAAAAAATTGCAACAGCAAATAGTCTGTATTTAAAGCTGATATTAATTTATAGTTTTTGTTAAAGATACATCTAAATATGTTGCACTCCTAGACAGAGAAGATGGATTCATGGCAGATAGGAAGAGTCAACATGTAAGTATTTGGTCATTACAATTGTACTTAAAACTATGTTAATATTTGGAAGTCAATAAAAATCGGTTTTCACTGAAACAATAGCTTAAAATTTTATTACAGATTGGTCTAAAATATCTTTTATTCGAATTTCAAATGTGGTATATTTTAATAAGAATGAACAAGTAATTGTAAATTAATTGTCTGTAATTTAAGATTTGACCACATTAATTTTTGAATTTTTTTAACAGCCATTAAATATTCTCTAAAGCTGATGCTAATTTAAATTTTTTCTTTTGAAACAGATACAGCCCATATATGTTCCACTCCTACCCAATGAATATGGTTTCATGGTAGATGCACATTAGGATGTTTAACATGTAGGTAGTCATTACAATTGTACTTTAGACTATGTTTATATGTGTTGGGTAATAAATATCAGTTTTACCTGGAACAACAGCTTAAATAAAATATTATTTCAAATTAGTGTACATATTTCTTTTGTTCAAATTTATAATCTAGTGAAGTAAATTTTAACATGAATGTGTAGTAATTTTAAATATTCTTGTGTCCAATTTAGGATTTGACATAAAATATGAGTGACATTTATTTTATAATTGTTGCAACAGCCAATAGTCTCTATTTGAAGCTGATACTAATTGATGATTTGGTTTTGTTATAGATACAGCCGAAATATGTTACACTCCTAGACGATGAAGATGGTTTCATGGTAGATTGATCACACATCTGGATACGTAGCATGTAGGTATTTGGTATTTTTAATTGTACTTTAAACTATGTTTATATAGTTGGCAGGTAACAAAAATAAGTTTTCCCTGGAAGCTTAAATTAGATTTGATTACAAATTGATTTAAAATT
This sequence comes from Mytilus californianus, assembly GCF_021869535.1. NCBI lineage: Eukaryota > Metazoa > Mollusca > Bivalvia > Mytilida > Mytilidae > Mytilus > Mytilus californianus. Next base: position 18,225,427 of record NW_026262679.1, on the reverse strand, counting down.
TCTTCAATTCAAATTTATACTCTTATGAAGATTATTTTAATGATAATGTATAGAAATTGTTTATATACTTCTCTTCAGATTAGGATTTTTCATCAAAAATGCATCATATTAATTTTGAATTAATTGCAACAACCAATATTCTCTATTTAAAGCTGATACTGATTTAGAGTTTTTGTTTTTGTAACAGATACAGACTAGATATGTTACCCTCCTAGACAATGAAGATGCTTTCATGGTATACAGCACACGAAGATTTGTATCATGTAGGTATTTGGTCATTATAATTGTACTTTTAACTCTTTTTATATGTGTTGGGTAACAAAAATCAGTTTTCCCGTTGAACAACAGTTTAAAATTTTATTACAAATTTGTCGAACATTTCTTTTATTCAAATATTTACTGTAATAAGTAATTGTAAATATTTTAGTCTCCAATTTAGGATTTGACATAAAACATGCATCACATTAATTTCTGAATTGATTTCAACATCAAATATTCCCTATTTAAAGCTGATACTAATTTACAATTTTTGTTTTTGTTACAGATAACGCCTAAATATGTTACACTCTTCGACAATGAAAATGGTTTCATTGTAGATAGCACATTAGGATTATTCACATGTAGGTATTTATTCATTACAATTTTTTTATTTAAACTAGGTTTATTAGCTCACCTGGCCCACAGGGCCAAGTGAGCTTTTCTCATCACTTGGCGTCCGTCTAGTATCTAGTTTTAAAAATGTGTCCGATGACCCCGCCTGCCAACCAAGATGGCCGACATGGCTAAAAATAGAACATAGGGGTAAAATGCAGTTTTTGGCTTATATCTCTGAAACTAAAGCATTTAGAGCAAATCTGACTATGGGTAAAAATGTTCATCTGGTTAAGATCTATCTGCCCTGAAATTTTCAGATGAATCAGACAACCCTTTGTTGGGTTGCTGCCCCTGAATTAGTAATTTTAAGGAAATTTTGCAGTTTTTTGTTATCTTGAATATTATTATAGATGGAGATAAACTGTAAACAGCCATTATGTTCAGCAAAGTCAGATCTACAAAGAAGTCAACATGACCAATATGGTCAATTGACCCCATAAGGAGTTATTGCCCTTTAAAGTCAAATTTAACAATTATTCGTAAATTTTTGTAATCTTTTACAAAAATCTTCTCTCCTGAAACAACTGAGACAAATTTAACCAAACTTGGCCACAATCATCACTAGGGTATCTAGTTTAATAAATGTGTCCGATGACCCTGCCTGCCAACCAACATGTCAGACATGGCTAAAAATAGAACTTTGGGGGAAAATGCAGTTTTTGACTTGTATCTCTGAAAACTAAAGCAAATGTATAACGGTTGCATTATTTCATGCATCAATTGTAAATAAAAATATCAGGTGAGCGACACAGGCTCCTTGGAGCCTCTAGTATTTGTTAGGCATTAAAATCAGTTTTCACTGAAACAACAGATTGAAGCTTTATAACAAATTGGTCTAAAATTTCTTTTATTCCTATTTATATCCTAATGAAGTATATTTTAATAAGAATGTATAGTTATTGTAAATATACGTCTCCAATTTAGGATTTGACATAAAACATGCATCACATTAATTTCTGAATTGATTGCAACAGCAAATAGCTTTGATTTTGAAGCTGAAACTAATTTAAAATATTTGTTTTTGTTACAGATACTGCCTAAATATGTAAGACTCCTATACCATGAAAGATGCTTCCATTGCAGATAGCACATTAGGATTAGTCACATGTAGGTTTTTATTCATAACAATTGTTCTTAAAACTGTGTTTATATTTGTTAGGTAATAAAAATCAGTTTTTCCTGGAACAACAGCTTGAAATTTTATTACAAATTGGTCCTACATTACATTTATTAAAATATTCACTGTAATGAGATATATTTTAATAAGAATGTATAGTGATTGTAAAAATTCTTGTCTCCAATTAAGGATTTGACATTACAACATGCATCACATTAATTTCTGAATTGATTGCAACAGCAAATAGTCTGGATTAAAAGCTGAAATTAATGTTTATTTGTTTTGTTTTCATTACAGATACAGCCTAAATATGTAAGACTCCTATACCATGAAAGATGCTTCCATTGCAGATGCACATTAGGATAAGTCACATGTAGGTATTTGGTCATTACAATTTTCCTTCAAACTATATTTATATTTGTTAGGTAATAAAAATCAGTTTTTTCCTGAAACAACAGATTGAAGCTTTATAACAAATTGGTCTAAAATTTCTTTCATTCAAATTTATACTCTTAATGCTGAATATTTTAATAAGAACTATAGTAATTGTAATTATATACTTTTCTCTATTTTGGGATTTAACATAAAACATGCATCACATTATTTTCTGAATTGATTGCAACAGCAAAGAGTCTGGATTTAAAGCGTAAACTAATTAATAATTTTTGTTTTTGTTACAGATTATACAGCCTTAATATGTAACACTCCTATACCATGAAAGATGCTTTCACACATTAGGATGTTGCACATGTAGGTATTTGGTCATTACAATTGTTCTTAAAACTTATGTTTATGTTTGTTAGGTAATAAAAATCCGTTTTTTCCTGAACAGTTTGACAAAAAGATGCTTTATGTTAAAATGGGTCTCGTAAAAGCAGACCTCTGCAGAGAGCAAACTTTAGATTTTGATATAACATTGATGAATTTTAATGGGCGCTAATCTCGTAAAAGCAGATCCCCCAGCAGAGCTGATTACATAGTATGATAACTTGTGTTTATGGTAAAATGTATTTAGTTTTTTTGTCTGGCTCTATTTCATTATCAACCAATTTGAAACTTTATTACAAATTGGTCTCAAAAAAATTTCTTCAAATTTATACTCTAATGAAATATATTCTTAATGGATTGTATAGTAATTATAAATATTCTTGTCCAACATGCAAGATTAAATTCTGAAAAAATTGCAACAGCAAATAGTCTGTATTTAAAGCTGATATTAATTTATAGTTTTTGTTAAAGATACATCTAAATATGTTGCACTCCTAGACAGAGAAGATGGATTCATGGCAGATAGGAAGAGTCAACATGTAAGTATTTGGTCATTACAATTGTACTTAAGACTATGTTAATATTTGGAAGTCAATAAAAATCTGTTTTCACTGAAACAATAGCTTAAAATTTTATTACAGATTGGTCTAAAATATCTTTTATTCGAATTTCAAATGTGGTATATTTTAATAAGAATGAATAAGTAATTGTAAATTAATTGTCCGTAATTTAAGATTTGACATAAAACATGAATCACATTAATTTTTGAATTTTTTTAACAGCCATTAAATATTCTCTAAAGCTGATGCTAATTTAAATTTTTCTTTTGAAACAGATACAGCCCATATATGTTCCACTCCTACCCAATGAATATGGTTTCATGGTAGATGCACATTAGGATGTTTAACATGTAGGTAGTCATTACAATTGTACTTTAGACTATGTTTATATGTGTTGGGTAATAAATATCAGTTTTACCTGGAACAACAGCTTAAATAAAATATTATTTCAAATTAGTGTACATATTTCTTTTGTTCAAATTTATAATCTAGTGAAGTAAATTTTAACATGAATGTGTAGTAATTTTAAATATTCTTGTGTCCAATTTAGGATTTGACATAAAATATGAGTGACATTTATTTTATAATTGTTGCAACAGCCAATAGTCTCTATTTGAAGCTGATACTAATTGATGATTTGGTTTTGTTATAGATACAGCCGAAATATGTTACACTCCTAGACAATGAAGATGGTTTCATGGTAGATTGATCACACATCTGGATACGTAGCATGTAGGTATTTGGTATTTTTAATTGTACTTTAAACTATGTTTATATGGTTGGCAGGTAACAAAAATAAGTTTTCCCTGGAAGCTTAAATTAGATTTGATTACAAATTGATTTAAAATTTCTTCAATTCAAATTTATACTCTTATGAAGATTATTTTAATGATAATGTATAGAAATTGTTTATATACTTCTCTTCAGATTAGGATTTTTCATCAAAAATGCATCATATTAATTTTGAATTAATTGCAACAACCAATATTCTCTATTTAAAGCTGATACTGATTTAGAGTTTTTGTTTTTGTAACAGATACAGACTAGATATGTTACCCTCCTAGACAATGAAGATGCTTTCATGGTATACAGCACACGAAGATTTGTATCATGTAGGTATTTGGTCATTATAATTGTACTTTTAACTCTTTTTATATGTGTTGGGTAACAAAAATCAGTTTTCCCGTTGAACAACAGTTTAAAATTTTATTACAAATTTGTCGAACATTTCTTTTATTCAAATATTTACTGTAATAAGTAATTGTAAATATTTTAGTCTCCAATTTAGGATTTGACATAAAACATGCATCACATTAATTTCTGAATTGATTGCAACATCAAATATTCCCTATTTAAAGCTGATACTAATTTACAATTTTTGTTTTTGTTACAGATAACGCCTAAATATGTTACACTCTTCGACAATGAAAATGGTTTCATTGTAGATAGCACATTAGGATTATTCACATGTAGGTATTTATTCATTACAATTTTTTTATTTAAACTAGGTTTATTAGCTCACCTGGCCCACAGGGCCAAGTGAGCTTTTCTCATCACTTGGCGTCCATCTAGTTTTAAAAATGTGTCCGATGACCCCGCCTGCCAACCAAGATGGCCGACATGGCTTAAAATAGAACATAGTGGTAAAATGCAGTTTTTGGCTTATATCTCTGAAACTAAAGCATTTAGAGCAAATCTGACCATGGGTAAAAATGTTCATCAGGTTAAGATCTATCTGCCCTGAAATTTTCAGATGAATCAGACAACCCTTTGTTGGGTTGCTGCCCCTGAATTAGTAATTTTAAGGAAATTTTGCAGTTTTTTGTTATCTTGAATATTATTATAGATGGAGATAAACTGTAAACAGCCATTATGTTCAGCAAAGTCAGATCTACAAAGAAGTCAACATGACCAATATGGTCAATTGACCCCATAAGGAGTTATTGCCCTTTAAAGTCAAATTTAACAATTATTCGTAAATTTTTGTAATCTTTTACAAAAATCTTCTCTCCTGAAACAACTGAGACAAATTTAACCAAACTTGGCCACAATCATCACTAGGGTATCTAGTTTAATAAATGTGTCCGATGACCCTGCCTGCCAACCAACATGTCAGACATGGCTAAAAATAGAACTTTGGGGGAAAATGCAGTTTTTGACTTGTATCTCTGAAAACTAAAGCAAATGTATAACGGTTGCATTATTTCATGCATCAATTGTAAATAAAAATATCAGGTGAGCGACACAGGCTCCTTGGAGCCTCTAGTATTTGTTAGGCATTAAAATCAGTTTTCACTGAAACAACAGATTGAAGCTTTATAACAAATTGGTCTAAAATTTCTTTTATTCCTATTTATATCCTAATGAAGTATATTTTAATAAGAATGTATAGTTATTGTAAATATACGTCTCCAATTTAGGATTTGACATAAAACATGCATCACATTAATTTCTGAATTGATTGCAACAGCAAATAGCTTTGATTTTGAAGCTGAAACTAATTTAAAATATTTGTTTTTGTTACAGATACTGCCTTAATATGTAAGACTCCTATACCATGAAAGATGCTTCCATTGCAGATAGCACATTAGGATTAGTCACATGTAGGTTTTTATTCATAACAATTGTTCTTAAAACTGTGTTTATATTTGTTAGGTAATAAAAATCAGTTTTTCCTGGAACAACAGCTTGAAATTTTATTACAAATTGGTCCTACATTACATTTATTGAAATATTCACTGTAATGAGATATATTTTAATAAGAATGTATAGTGATTGTAAAAATTCTTGTCTCCAATTAAGGATTTGACATTACAACATGCATCACATTAATTTCTGAATTGATTGCAACAGCAAATAGTCTGGATTAAAAGCTGAAATTAATGTTTATTTTTTTTGTTTTCATTACAGATACAGCCTAAATATGTAAGACTCCTATACCATGAAAGATGCTTCCATTGCAGATGCACATTAAAGCGTAAACTAATTAATAATTTTTGTTTTTGTTACAGATTATACAGCCTTAATATGTAACACTCCTATACCATGAAAGATGCTTTCACACATTAGGATGTTGCACATGTAGGTATTTGGTCATTACAATTGTTCTTAAAACTTATGTTTATGTTTGTTAGGTAATAAAAATCCGTTTTTTCCTGAACAGTTTGACAAAAAGATGCTTTATGTTAAAATGGGTCTCGTAAAAGCAGACCTCTGCAGAGAGCAAACTTTAGATTTTGATATAACATTGATGAATTTTAATGGGCGCTAATCTCGTAAAAGCAGATCCCCCAGCAGAGCTGATTACATAGTATGATAACTTGTGTTTATGGTAAAATGTATTTAGTTTTTTTGTCTGGCTCTATTTCATTATCAACCAATTTGAAACTTTATTACAAATTGGTCTCAAAAAAATTTCTTCAAATTTATACTCTAATGAAATATATTCTTAATGGAATGTATAGTAATTATAAATATTCTTGTCCAACATGCAAGATTAAATTCTGAAAAAATTGCAACAGCAAATAGTCTGTATTTAAAGCTGATATTAATTTATAGTTTTTGTTAAAGATACATCTAAATATGTTGCACTCCTAGACAGAGAAGATGGATTCATGGCAGATAGGAAGAGTCAACATGTAAGTATTTGGTCATTACAATTGTACTTAAGACTATGTTAATATTTGGAAGTCAATAAAAATCTGTTTTCACTGAAACAATAGCTTAAAATTTTATTACAGATTGGTCTAAAATATCTTTTATTCGAATTTCAAATGTGGTATATTTTAATAAGAATGAATAAGTAATTGTAAATTAATTGTCCGTAATTTAAGATTTGACATAAAACATGAATCACATTAATTTTTGAATTTTTTTAACAGCCATTAAATATTCTCTAAAGCTGATGCTAATTTAAATTTTTTCTTTTGAAACAGATACAGCCCATATATGTTCCACTCCTACCCAATGAATATGGTTTCATGGTAGATGCACATTAGGATGTTTAACATGTAGGTAGTCATTACAATTGTACTTTAGACTATGTTTATATGTGTTGGGTAATAAATATCAGTTTTACCTGGAACAACAGCTTAAATAAAATATTATTTCAAATTAGTGTACATATTTCTTTTGTTCAAATTTATAATCTAGTGAAGTAAATTTTAACATGAATGTGTAGTAATTTTAAATATTCTTGTGTCCAATTTAGGATTTGACATAAAATATGAGTGACATTTATTTTATAATTGTTGCAACAGCCAATAGTCTCTATTTGAAGCTGATACTAATTGATGATTTGGTTTTGTTATAGATACAGCCGAAATATGTTACACTCCTAGACAATGAAGATGGTTTCATGGTAGATTGATCACACATCTGGATACGTAGCATGTAGGTATTTGGTATTTTTAATTGTACTTTAAACTATGTTTATATGGTTGGCAGGTAACAAAAATAAGTTTTCCCTGGAAGCTTAAATTAGATTTGATTACAAATTGATTTAAAATTTCTTCAATTCAAATTTATACTCTTATGAAGATTATTTTAATGATAATGTATAGAAATTGTTTATATACTTCTCTTCAGATTAGGATTTTTCATCAAAAATGCATCATATTAATTTTGAATTAATTGCAACAACCAATATTCTCTATTTAAAGCTGATACTGATTTAGAGTTTTTGTTTTTGTAACAGATACAGACTAGATATGTTACCCTCCTAGACAATGAAGATGCTTTCATGGTATACAGCACACGAAGATTTGTATCATGTAGGTATTTGGTCATTATAATTGTACTTTTAACTCTTTTTATATGTGTTGGGTAACAAAAATCAGTTTTCCCGTTGAACAACAGTTTAAAATTTTATTACAAATTTGTCGAACATTTCTTTTATTCAAATATTTACTGTAATAAGTAATTGTAAATATTTTAGTCTCCAATTTAGGATTTGACATAAAACATGCATCACATTAATTTCTGAATTGATTGCAACATCAAATATTCCCTATTTAAAGCTGATACTAATTTACAATTTTTGTTTTTGTTACAGATAACGCCTAAATATGTTACACTCTTCGACAATGAAAATGGTTTCATTGTAGATAGCACATTAGGATTATTCACATGTAGGTATTTATTCATTACAATTTTTTTATTTAAACTAGGTTTATTAGCTCACCTGGCCCACAGGGCCAAGTGAGCTTTTCTCATCACTTGGCGTCCATCTAGTTTTAAAAATGTGTCCGATGACCCCGCCTGCCAACCAAGATGGCCGACATGGCTAAAAATAGAACATAGGGGTAAAATGCAGTTTTTGGCTTATATCTCTGAAACTAAAGCATTTAGAGCAAATCTGACTATGGGTAAAAATGTTCATCAGGTTAAGATCTATCTGCCCTGAAATTTTCAGATGAATCAGACAACCCTTTGTTGGGTTGCTGCCCCTGAATTAGTAATTTTAAGGAAATTTTGCAGTTTTTTGTTATCTTGAATATTATTATAGATGGAGATAAACTGTAAACAGCCATTATGTTCAGCAAAGTCAGATCTACAAAGAAGTCAACATGACCAATATGGTCAATTGACCCCATAAGGAGTTATTGCCCTTTAAAGTCAAATTTAACAATTATTCGTAAATTTTTGTAATCTTTTACAAAAATCTTCTCTCCTGAAACAACTGAGACAAATTTAACCAAACTTGGCCACAATCATCACTAGGGTATCTAGTTTAATAAATGTGTCCGATGACCCTGCCTGCCAACCAACATGTCAGACATGGCTAAAAATAGAACTTTGGGGGAAAATGCAGTTTTTGACTTGTATCTCTGAAAACTAAAGCAAATGTATAACGGTTGCATTATTTCATGCATCAATTGTAAATAAAAATATCAGGTGAGCGACACAGGCTCCTTGGAGCCTCTAGTATTTGTTAGGCATTAAAATCAGTTTTCACTGAAACAACAGATTGAAGCTTTATAACAAATTGGTCTAAAATTTCTTTTATTCCTATTTATATCCTAATGAAGTATATTTTAATAAGAATGTATAGTTATTGTAAATATACGTCTCCAATTTAGGATTTGACATAAAACATGCATCACATTAATTTCTGAATTGATTGCAACAGCAAATAGCTTTGATTTTGAAGCTGAAACTAATTTAAAATATTTGTTTTTGTTACAGATACTGCCTAAATATGTAAGACTCCTATACCATGAAAGATGCTTCCATTGCAGATAGCACATTAGGATTAGTCACATGTAGGTTTTTATTCATAACAATTGTTCTTAAAACTGTGTTTATATTTGTTAGGTAATAAAAATCAGTTTTTCCTGGAACAACAGCTTGAAATTTTATTACAAATTGGTCCTACATTACATTTATTGAAATATTCACTGTAATGAGATATATTTTAATAAGAATGTATAGTGATTGTAAAAATTCTTGTCTCCAATTAAGGATTTGACATTACAACATGCATCACATTAATTTCTGAATTGATTGCAACAGCAAATAGTCTGGATTAAAAGCTGAAATTAATGTTTATTTTTTTTGTTTTCATTACAGATACAGCCTAAATATGTAAGACTCCTATACCATGAAAGATGCTTCCATTGCAGATGCACATTAGGATAAGTCACATGTAGGTATTTGGTCATTACAATTTTCCTTCAAACTATATTTATATTTGTTAGGTAATAAAAATCAGTTTTTTCCTGAAACAACAGATTGAAGCTTTATAACAAATTGGTCTAAAATTTCTTTCATTCAAATTTATACTCTTAATGCTGAATATTTTAATAAGAACGTATAGTAATTGTAATTATATACTTTTCTCTATTTTGGGATTTAACATAAAACATGCATCACATTATTTTCTGAATTGATTGCAACAGCAAAGAGTCTGGATTTAAAGCGTAAACTAATTAATAATTTTTGTTTTTGTTACAGATTATACAGCCTTAATATGTAACACTCCTATACCATGAAAGATGCTTTCACACATTAGGATGTTGCACATGTAGGTATTTGGTCATTACAATTGTTCTTGAAACTTATGTTTATGTTTGTTAGGTAATAAAAATCCGTTTTTTCCTGAACAGTTTGACAAAAAGATGCTTTATGTTAAAATGGGTCTCGTAAAAGCAGACCTCTGCAGAGAGCAAACTTTAGATTTTGATATAACATTAATGAATTTTAATGGGCGCTAATCTCGGAAAAGCAGATCCCCCAGCAGAGCTGATTACATAGTATGATAACTTGTGTTTATGGTAAAATGTATTTAGTTTTTTTGTCTGGCTCTATTTCATTATCAACCAATTTGAAACTTTATTACAAATTGGTCTCAAAAAAATTTCTTCAAATTTATACTCTAATGAAATATATTCTTAATGGAATGTATAGTAATTATAAATATTCTTGTCCAACATGCAAGATTAAATTCTGAAAAAATTGCAACAGCAAATAGTCTGTATTTAAAGCTGATATTAATTTATAGTTTTTGTTAAAGATACATCTAAATATGTTGCACTCCTAGACAGAGAAGATGGATTCATGGCAGATAGGAAGAGTCAACATGTAAGTATTTGGTCATTACAATTGTACTTAAAACTATGTTAATATTTGGAAGTCAATAAAAATCTGTTTTCACTGAAACAATAGCTTAAAATTTTATTACAGATTGGTCTAAAATATCTTTTATTCGAATTTCAAATGTGGTATATTTTAATAAGAATGAATAAGTAATTGTAAATTAATTGTCCGTAATTTAAGATTTGACATAAAACATGAATCACATTAATTTTTGAATTTTTTTAACAGCCATTAAATATTCTCTAAAGCTGATGCTAATTTAAATTTTTTCTTTTGAAACAGATACAGCCCAGATATGTTCCACTCCTACCCAATGAATATGGTTTCATGGTAGATGCACATTAGGATGTTTAACATGTAGGTAGTCATTACAATTGTACTTTAGACTATGTTTATATGTGTTGGGTAATAAATATCAGTTTTACCTGGAACAACAGCTTAAATAAAATATTATTTCAAATTAGTGTACATATTTCTTTTGTTCAAATTTATAATCTAGTGAAGTAAATTTTAACATGAATGTGTAGTAATTTTAAATATTCTTGTGTCCAATTTAGGATTTGACATAAAATATGAGTGACATTTATTTTATAATTGTTGCAACAGCCAATAGTCTCTATTTGAAGCTGATACTAATTGATGATTTGGTTTTGTTATAGATACAGCCGAAATATGTTACACTCCTAGACAATGAAGATGGTTTCATGGTAGATTGATCACACATCTGGATACGTAGCATGTAGGTATTTGGTATTTTTAATTGTACTTTAAACTATGTTTATATGGTTGGCAGGTAACAAAAATAAGTTTTCCCTGGAAGCTTAAATTAGATTTGATTACAAATTGATTTAAAATTTCTTCAATTCAAATTTATACTCTTATGAAGATTATTTTAATGATAATGTATAGAAATTGTTTATATACTTCTCTTCAGATTAGGATTTTTCATCAAAAATGCATCATATTAATTTTGAATTAATTGCAACAACCAATATTCTCTATTTAAAGCTGATACTGATTTAGAGTTTTTGTTTTTGTAACAGATACAGACTAGATATGTTACCCTCCTAGACAATGAAGATGCTTTCATGGTATACAGCACACGAAGATTTGTATCATGTAGGTATTTGGTCATTATAATTGTACTTTTAACTCTTTTTATATGTGTTGGGTAACAAAAATCAGTTTTCCCGTTGAACAACAGTTTAAAATTTTATTACAAATTTGTCGAACATTTCTTTTATTCAAATATTTACTGTAATAAGTAATTGTAAATATTTTAGTCTCCAATTTAGGATTTGACATAAAACATGCATCACATTAATTTCTGAATTGATTGCAACATCAAATATTCCCTATTTAAAGCTGATACTAATTTACAATTTTTGTTTTTGTTACAGATAACGCCTAAATATGTTACACTCTTCGACAATGAAAATGGTTTCATTGTAGATAGCACATTAGGATTATTCACATGTAGGTATTTATTCATTACAATTTTTTTATTTAAACTAGGTTTATTAGCTCACCTGGCCCACAGGGCCAAGTGAGCTTTTCTCATCACTTGGCGTCCATCTAAGTTTTAAAAATGTGTCCGATGACCCCGCCTGCCAACCAAGATGGCCGACATGGCTAAAAATAGAACATAGGGGTTAAATGCAGTTTTTGGCTTATATCTCTGAAACTAAAGCATTTAGAGCAAATCTGACCATGGGTAAAAATGTTCATCAGGTTAAGATCTATCTGCCCTGAAATTTTCAGATGAATCAGACAACCCTTTGTTGGGTTGCTGCCCCTGAATTAGTAATTTTAAGGAAATTTTGCAGTTTTTTGTTATCTTGAATATTATTATAGATGGAGATAAACTGTAAACAGCCATTATGTTCAGCAAAGTCAGATCTACAAAGAAGTCAACATGACCAATATGGTCAATTGACCCCATAAGGAGTTATTGCCCTTTAAAGTCAAATTTAACAATTATTCGTAAATTTTTGTAATCTTTTACAAAAATCTTCTCTCCTGAAACAACTGAGACAAATTTAACCAAACTTGGCCACAATCATCACTAGGGTATCTAGTTTAATAAATGTGTCCGATGACCCTGCCTGCCAACCAACATGTCAGACATGGCTAAAAATAGAACTTTGGGGGAAAATGCAGTTTTTGACTTGTATCTCTGAAAACTAAAGCAAATGTATAACGGTTGCATTATTTCATGCATCAATTGTAAATAAAAATATCAGGTGAGCGACACAGGCTCCTTGGAGCCTCTAGTATTTGTTAGGCATTAAAATCAGTTTTCACTGAAACAACAGATTGAAGCTTTATAACAAATTGGTCTAAAATTTCTTTTATTCCTATTTATATCCTAATGAAGTATATTTTAATAAGAATGTATAGTTATTGTAAATATACGTCTCCAATTTAGGATTTGACATAAAACATGCATCACATTAATTTCTGAATTGATTGCAACAGCAAATAGCTTTGATTTTGAAGCTGAAACTAATTTAAAATATTTGTTTTTGTTACAGATACTGCCTAAATATGTAAGACTCCTATACCATGAAAGATGCTTCCATTGCAGATAGCACATTAGGATTAGTCACATGTAGGTTTTTATTCATAACAATTGTTCTTAAAACTGTGTTTATATTTGTTAGGTAATAAAAATCAGTTTTTCCTGGAACAACAGCTTGAAATTTTATTACAAATTGGTCCTACATTACATTTATTGAAATATTCACTGTAATGAGATATATTTTAATAAGAATGTATAGTGATTGTAAAAATTCTTGTCTCCAATTAAGGATTTGACATTACAACATGCATCACATTAATTTCTGAATTGATTGCAACAGCAAATAGTCTGGATTAAAAGCTGAAATTAATGTTTATTTTTTTTGTTTTCATTACAGATACAGCCTAAATATGTAAGACTCCTATACCATGAAAGATGCTTCCATTGCAGATGCACATTAGGATAAGTCACATGTAGGTATTTGGTCATTACAATTTTCCTTCAAACTATATTTATATTTGTTAGGTAATAAAAATCAGTTTTTTCCTGAAACAACAGATTGAAGCTTTATAACAAATTGGTCTAAAATTTCTTTCATTCAAATTTATACTCTTAATGCTGAATATTTTAATAAGAACGTATAGTAATTGTAATTATATACTTTTCTCTATTTTGGGATTTAACATAAAACATGCATCACATTATTTTCTGAATTGATTGCAACAGCAAAGAGTCTGGATTTAAAGCGTAAACTAATTAATAATTTTTGTTTTTGTTACAGATTATACAGCCTTAATATGTAACACTCCTATACCATGAAAGATGCTTTCACACATTAGGATGTTGCACATGTAGGTATTTGGTCATTACAATTGTTCTTAAAACTTATGTTTATGTTTGTTAGGTAATAAAAATCCGTTTTTTCCTGAACAGTTTGACAAAAAGATGCTTTATGTTAAAATGGGTCTCGTAAAAGCAGACCTCTGCAGAGAGCAAACTTTAGATTTTGATATAACATTGATGAATTTTAATGGGCGCTAATCTCGTAAAAGCAGATCCCCCAGCAGAGCTGATTACATAGTATGATAACTTGTGTTTATGGTAAAATGTATTTAGTTTTTTTGTCTGGCTCTATTTCATTATCAACCAATTTGAAACTTTATTACAAATTGGTCTCAAAAAAATTTCTTCAAATTTATACTCTAATGAAATATATTCTTAATGGAATGTATAGTAATTATAAATATTCTTGTCCAACATGCAAAGATTAAATTCTGAAAAAATTGCAACAGCAAATAGTCTGTATTTAAAGCTGATATTAATTTATAGTTTTTGTTAAAGATACATCTAAATATGTTGCACTCCTAGACAGAGAAGATGGATTCATGGCAGATAGGAAGAGTCAACATGTAAGTATTTGGTCATTACAATTGTACTTAAAACTATGTTAATATTTGGAAGTCAATAAAAATCTGTTTTCACTGAAACAATAGCTTAAAATTTTATTACAGATTGGTCTAAAATATCTTTTATTCGAATTTCAAATGTGGTATATTTTAATAAGAATGAATAAGTAATTGTAAATTAATTGTCCGTAATTTAAGATTTGACATAAAACATGAATCACATTAATTTTTGATTTTTTTTAACAGCCATTAAATATTCTCTAAAGCTGATGCTAATTTAAATTTTTTCTTTTGAAACAGATACAGCCCAGATATGTTCCACTCCTACCCAATGAATATGGTTTCATGGTAGATGCACATTAGGATGTTTAACATGTAGGTAGTCATTACAATTGTACTTTAGACTATGTTTATATGTGTTGGTTAATAAATATCAGTTTTACCTGGAACAACAGCTTAAATAAAATATTATTTCAAATTAGTGTACATATTTCTTTTGTTCAAATTTATAATCTAGTGAAGTAAATTTTAACATGAATGTGTAGTAATTTTAAATATTCTTGTGTCCAATTTAGGATTTGACATAAAATATGAGTGACATTTATTTTATAATTGTTGCAACAGCCAATAGTCTCTATTTGAAGCTGATACTAATTGATGATTTGGTTTTGTTATAGATACAGCCGAAATATGTTACACTCCTAGACAATGAAGATGGTTTCATGGTAGATTGATCACACATCTGGATACGTAGCATGTAGGTATTTGGTATTTTTAATTGTACTTTAAACTATGTTTATATAGTTGGCAGGTAACAAAAATAAGTTTTCCCTGGAAGCTTAAATTAGATTTGATTACAAATTGATTTAAAATTTCTTCAATTCAAATTTATACTCTTATGAAGATTATTTTAATGATAATGTATAGAAATTGTTTATATACTTCTCTTCAGATTAGGATTTTTCATCAAAAATGCATCATATTAATTTTGAATTAATTGCAACAACCAATATTCTCTATTTAAAGCTGATACTGATTTAGAGTTTTTGTTTTTGTAACAGATACAGACTAGATATGTTACCCTCCTAGACAATGAAGATGCTTTCATGGTATACAGCACACGAAGATTTGTATCATGTAGGTATTTGGTCATTATAATTGTACTTTTAACTCTTTTTATATGTGTTGGGTAACAAAAATCAGTTTTCCCGTTGAACAACAGTTTAAAATTTTATTACAAATTTGTCGAACATTTCTTTTATTCAAATATTTACTGTAATAAGTAATTGTAAATATTTTAGTCTCCAATTTAGGATTTGACATAAAACATGCATCACATTAATTTCTGAATTGATTTCAACATCAAATATTCCCTAGTTAAAGCTGATACTAATTTACAATTTTTGTTTTTGTTACAGATAACGCCTAAATATGTTACACTCTTCGACAATGAGAATGGTTTCATTGTAGATAGCACAGGATTATTCACATGTAGGTATTTATTCATTACAATTTTTTTATTTAAACTAGGTTTATTAGCTCACCTGGCCCACAGGGCCAAGTGAGCTTTTCTCATCACTTGGCGTCCGTCTAGTATCTAGTTTTAAAAATGTGTCCGATGACCCCGCCTGCCAACCAAGATGGCCGACATGGCTAAAAATAGAACATAGGGGTAAAATGCAGTTTTTGGCTTATATCTCTGAAACTAAAGCATTTAGAGCAAATCTGACTATGGGTAAAAATGTTCATCAGGTTAAGATCTATCTGCCCTGAAATTTTCAGATGAATCAGACAACCCTTTGTTGGGTTGCTGCCCCTGAATTAGTAATTTTAAGGAAATTTTGCAGTTTTTTGTTATCTTGAATATTATTATAGATGGAGATAAACTGTAAACAGCCATTATGTTCAGCAAAGTCAGATCTACAAAGAAGTCAACATGACCAATATGGTCAATTGACCCAATAAGGAGTTATTGCCCTTTAAAGTCAAATTTAACAATTATTCGTAAATTTTTGTAATCTTTTACAAAAATCTTCTCTCCTGAAACAACTGAGACAAATTTAACCAAACTTGGCCACAATCATCACTAGGGTATCTAGTTTAATAAATGTGTCCGATGACCCTGCCTGCCAACCAACATGTCAGACATGGCTAAAAATAGAACTTTGGGGGAAAATGCAGTTTTTGACTTGTATCTCTGAAAACTAAAGCAAATGTATAACGGTTGCATTATTTCATGCATCAATTGTAAATAAAAATATCAGGTGAGCGACACAGGCTCCTTGGAGCCTCTAGTATTTGTTAGGCATTAAAATCAGTTTTCACTGAAACAACAGATTGAAGCTTTATAACAAATTGGTCTAAAATTTCTTTTATTCCTATTTATATCCTAATGAAGTATATTTTAATAAGAATGTATAGTGATTGTAAAAATTCTTGTCTCCAATTAAGGATTTGACATTACAACATGCATCACATTAATTTCTGAATTGATTGCAACAGCAAATAGCTTTGATTTTGAAGCTGAAACTAATTTAAAATATTTGTTTTTGTTACAGATACTGCCTAAATATGTAAGACTCCTATACCATGAAAGATGCTTCCATTG
Source organism: Mytilus californianus (assembly GCF_021869535.1). NCBI lineage: Eukaryota > Metazoa > Mollusca > Bivalvia > Mytilida > Mytilidae > Mytilus > Mytilus californianus. The sequence continues at coordinate 18,208,197 of NW_026262679.1, read as the reverse complement.
CAGATAGCACATTAGGATTAGTCACATGTAGGTTTTTATTCATAACAATTGTTCTTAAAACTGTGTTTATATTTGTTAGGTAATAAAAATCAGTTTTTCCTGGAACAACAGCTTGAAATTTTATTACAAATTGGTCCTACATTACATTTATTAAAATATTCACTGTAATGAGATATATTTTAATAAGAATGTATAGTGATTGTAAAAATTCTTGTCTCCAATTAAGGATTTGACATTACAACATGCATCACATTAATTTCTGAATTGATTGCAACAGCAAATAGTCTGGATTAAAAGCTGAAATTAATGTTTATTTTTTTTGTTTTCATTACAGATACAGCCTAAATATGTAAGACTCCTATACCATGAAAGATGCTTCCATTGCAGATGCACATTAGGATAAGTCACATGTAGGTATTTGGTCATTACAATTTTCCTTCAAACTATATTTATATTTGTTAGGTAATAAAAATCAGTTTTTTCCTGAAACAACAGATTGAAGCTTTATAACAAATTGGTCTAAAATTTCTTTCATTCAAATTTATACTCTTAATGCTGAATATTTTAATAAGAACGTATAGTAATTGTAATTATATACTTTTCTCTATTTTGGGATTTAACATAAAACATGCATCACATTATTTTCTGAATTGATTGCAACAGCAAAGAGTCTGGATTTAAAGCGTAAACTAATTAATAATTTTTGTTTTTGTTACAGATTATACAGCCTTAATATGTAACACTCCTATACCATGAAAGATGCTTTCACACATTAGGATGTTGCACATGTAGGTATTTGGTCATTACAATTGTTCTTAAAACTTATGTTTATGTTTGTTAGGTAATAAAAATCCGTTTTTTCCTGAACAGTTTGACAAAAAGATGCTTTATGTTAAAATGGGTCTCGTAAAAGCAGACCTCTGCAGAGAGCAAACTTTAGATTTTGATATAACATTGATGAATTTTAATGGGCGATAATCTCGTAAAAGCAGATCCCCCAGCAGAGCTGATTACATAGTATGATAACTTGTGTTTATGGTAAAATGTATTTAGTTTTTTTGTCTGGCTCTATTTCATTATCAACCAATTTGAAACTTTATTACAAATTGGTCTCAAAAAAATTTCTTCAAATTTATACTCTAATGAAATATATTCTTAATGGAATGTATAGTAATTATAAATATTCTTGTCCAACATGCAAAGATTAAATTCTGAAAAAATTGCAACAGCAAATAGTCTGTATTTAAAGCTGATATTAATTTATAGTTTTTGTTAAAGATACATCTAAATATGTTGCACTCCTAGACAGAGAAGATGGATTCATGGCAGATAGGAAGAGTCAACATGTAAGTATTTGGTCATTACAATTGTACTTAAAACTATGTTAATATTTGGAAGTCAATAAAAATCTGTTTTCACTGAAACAATAGCTTAAAATTTTATTACAGATTGGTCTAAAATATCTTTTATTCGAATTTCAAATGTGGTATATTTTAATAAGAATGAATAAGTAATTGTAAATTAATTGTCCGTAATTTAAGATTTGACATAAAACATGAATCACATTAATTTTTGATTTTTTTTAACAGCCATTAAATATTCTCTAAAGCTGATGCTAATTTAAATTTTTTCTTTTGAAACAGATACAGCCCAGATATGTTCCACTCCTACCCAATGAATATGGTTTCATGGTAGATGCACATTAGGATGTTTAACATGTAGGTAGTCATTACAATTGTACTTTAGACTATGTTTATATGTGTTGGTTAATAAATATCAGTTTTACCTGGAACAACAGCTTAAATAAAATATTATTTCAAATTAGTGTACATATTTCTTTTGTTCAAATTTATAATCTAGTGAAGTAAATTTTAACATGAATGTGTAGTAATTTTAAATATTCTTGTGTCCAATTTAGGATTTGACATAAAATATGAGTGACATTTATTTTATAATTGTTGCAACAGCCAATAGTCTCTATTTGAAGCTGATACTAATTGATGATTTGGTTTTGTTATAGATACAGCCGAAATATGTTACACTCCTAGACAATGAAGATGGTTTCATGGTAGATTGATCACACATCTGGATACGTAGCATGTAGGTATTTGGTATTTTTAATTGTACTTTAAACTATGTTTATATGGTTGGCAGGTAACAAAAATAAGTTTTCCCTGGAAGCTTAAATTAGATTTGATTACAAATTGATTTAAAATTTCTTCAATTCAAATTTATACTCTTATGAAGATTATTTTAATGATAATGTATAGAAATTGTTTATATACTTCTCTTCAGATTAGGATTTTTCATCAAAAATGCATCATATTAATTTTGAATTAATTGCAACAACCAATATTCTCTATTTAAAGCTGATACTGATTTAGAGTTTTTGTTTTTGTAACAGATACAGACTAGATATGTTACCCTCCTAGACAATGAAGATGCTTTCATGGTATACAGCACACGAAGATTTGTATCATGTAGGTATTTGGTCATTATAATTGTACTTTTAACTCTTTTTATATGTGTTGGGTAACAAAAATCAGTTTTCCCGTTGAACAACAGTTTAAAATTTTATTACAAATTTGTCGAACATTTCTTTTATTCAAATATTTACTGTAATAAGTAATTGTAAATATTTTAGTCTCCAATTTAGGATTTGACATAAAACATGCATCACATTAATTTCTGAATTGATTGCAACATCAAATATTCCCTATTTAAAGCTGATACTAATTTACAATTTTTGTTTTTGTTACAGATAACGCCTAAATATGTTACACTCTTCGACAATGAAAATGGTTTCATTGTAGATAGCACATTAGGATTATTCACATGTAGGTATTTATTCATTACAATTTTTTTATTTAAACTAGGTTTATTAGCTCACCTGGCCCACAGGGCCAAGTGAGCTTTTCTCATCACTTGGCGTCCGTCTAGTATCTAGTTTTAAAAATGTGTCTGATGACCCCGCCTGCCAACCAAGATGGCCGACATGGCTAAAAATAGAACATAGGGGTAAAATGCAGTTTTTGGCTTATATCTCTGAAACTAAAGCATTTAGAGCAAATCTGACTATGGGTAAAAATGTTCATCAGGTTAAGATCTATCTGCCCTGAAATTTTCAGATGAATCTTACAACCCTTTGTTGGGTTGCTGCCCCTGAATTAGTAATTTTAAGGAAATTTTGCAGTTTTTTGTTATCTTGAATATTATTATAGATGGAGATAAACTGTAAACAGCCATTATGTTCAGCAAAGTCAGATCTACAAAGAAGTCAACATGACCAATATGGTCAATTGACCCCATAAGGAGTTATTGCCCTTTAAAGTCAAATTTAACAATTATTCGTAAATTTTTGTAATCTTTTACAAAAATCTTCTCTCCTGAAACAACTGAGACAAATTTAACCAAACTTGGCCACAATCATCACTAGGGTATCTAGTTTAATAAATGTGTCGGATGACCCTGCCTGCCAACCAACATGTCAGACATGGCTAAAAATAGAACTTTGGGGGAAAATGCAGTTTTTGACTTGTATCTCTGAAAACTAAAGCAAATGTATAACGGTTGCATTATTTCATGCATCAATTGTAAATAAAAATATCAGGTGAGCGACACAGGCTCCTTGGAGCCTCTAGTATTTGTTAGGCATTAAAATCAGTTTTCACTGAAACAACAGATTGAAGCTTTATAACAAATTGGTCTAAAATTTCTTTTATTCCTATTTATATCCTAATGAAGTATATTTTAATAAGAATGTATAGTTATTGTAAATATACGTCTCCAATTTAGGATTTGACATAAAACATGCATCACATTAATTTCTGAATTGATTGCAACAGCAAATAGCTTTGATTTTGAAGCTGAAACTAATTTAAAATATTTGTTTTTGTTACAGATACTGCCTAAATATGTAAGACTCCTATACCATGAAAGATGCTTCCATTGCAGATAGCACATTAGGATTAGTCACATGTAGGTTTTTATTCATAACAATTGTTCTTAAAACTGTGTTTATATTTGTTAGGTAATAAAAATCAGTTTTTCCTGGAACAACAGCTTGAAATTTTATTACAAATTGGTCCTACATTACATTTATTGAAATATTCACTGTAATGAGATATATTTTAATAAGAATGTATAGTGATTGTAAAAATTCTTGTCTCCAATTAAGGATTTGACATTACAACATGCATCACATTAATTTCTGAATTGATTGCAACAGCAAATAGTCTGGATTAAAAGCTGAAATTAATGTTTATTTTTTTTTGTTTTCATTACAGATACAGCCTAAATATGTAAGACTCCTATACCATGAAAGATGCTTCCATTGCAGATGCACATTAGGATAAGTCACATGTAGGTATTTGGTCATTACAATTTTCCTTCAAACTATATTTATATTTGTTAGGTAATAAAAATCAGTTTTTTCCTGAAACAACAGATTGAAGCTTTATAACAAATTGGTCTAAAATTTCTTTCATTCAAATTTATACTCTTAATGCTGAATATTTTAATAAGAACGTATAGTAATTGTAATTATATACTTTTCTCTATTTTGGGATTTAACATAAAACATGCATCACATTATTTTCTGAATTGATTGCAACAGCAAAGAGTCTGGATTTAAAGCGTAAACTAATTAATAATTTTTGTTTTTGTTACAGATTATACAGCCTTAATATGTAACACTCCTATACCATGAAAGATGCTTTCACACATTAGGATGTTGCACATGTAGGTATTTGGTCATTACAATTGTTCTTAAAACTTATGTTTATGTTTGTTAGGTAATAAAAATCCGTTTTTTCCTGAACAGTTTGACAAAAAGATGCTTTATGTTAAAATGGGTCTCGTAAAAGCAGACCTCTGCAGAGAGCAAACTTTAGATTTTGATATAACATTGATGAATTTTAATGGGCGCTAATCTCGTAAAAGCAGATCCCCCAGCAGAGCTGATTACATAGTATGATAACTTGTGTTTATGGTAAAATGTATTTAGTTTTTTTGTCTGGCTCTATTTCATTATCAACCAATTTGAAACTTTATTACAAATTGGTCTCAAAAAAATTTCTTCAAATTTATACTCTAATGAAATATATTCTTAATGGAATGTATAGTAATTATAAATATTCTTGTCCAACATGCAAAGATTAAATTCTGAAAAAATTGCAACAGCAAATAGTCTGTATTTAAAGCTGATATTAATTTATAGTTTTTGTTAAAGATACATCTAAATATGTTGCACTCCTAGACAGAGAAGATGGATTCATGGCAGATAGGAAGAGTCAACATGTAAGTATTTGGTCATTACAATTGTACTTAAAACTATGTTAATATTTGGAAGTCAATAAAAATCTGTTTTCACTGAAACAATAGCTTAAAATTTTATTACAGATTGGTCTAAAATATCTTTTATTCGAATTTCAAATGTGGTATATTTTAATAAGAATGAACAAGTAATTGTAAATTAATTGTCCGTAATTTAAGATTTGACATAAAACATGAATCACATTAATTTTTGAATTTTTTTAACAGCCATTAAATATTCTCTCAAGCTGATGCTAATTTAAATTTTTTCTTTTGAAACAGATACAGCCCATATATGTTCCACTCCTACCCAATGAATATGGTTTCATGGTAGATGCACATTAGGATGTTTAACATGTAGGTAGTCATTACAATTGTACTTTAGACTATGTTTATATGTGTTGGTTAATAAATATCAGTTTTACCTGGAACAACAGCTTAAATAAAATATTATTTCAAATTAGTGTACATATTTCTTTTGTTCAAATTTATAATCTAGTGAAGTAAATTTTAACATGAATGTGTAGTAATTTTAAATATTCTTGTGTCCAATTTAGGATTTGACATAAAATATGAGTGACATTTATTTTATAATTGTTGCAACAGCCAATAGTCTCTATTTGAAGCTGATACTAATTGATGATTTGGTTTTGTTATAGATACAGCCGAAATATGTTACACTCCTAGACAATGAAGATGGTTTCATGGTAGATTGATCACACATCTGGATACGTAGCATGTAGGTATTTGGTATTTTTAATTGTACTTTAAACTATGTTTATATAGTTGGCAGGTAACAAAAATAAGTTTTCCCTGGAAGCTTAAATTAGATTTGATTACAAATTGATTTAAAATTTCTTCAATTCAAATTTATACTCTTATGAAGATTATTTTAATGATAATGTATAGAAATTGTTTATATACTTCTCTTCAGATTAGGATTTTTCATCAAAAATGCATCATATTAATTTTGAATTAATTGCAACAACCAATATTCTCTATTTAAAGCTGATACTGATTTAGAGTTTTTGTTTTTGTAACAGATAGACTAGATATGTTACCCTCCTAGACAATGAAGATGCTTTCATGGTATACAGCACACGAAGATTTGTATCATGTAGGTATTTGGTCATTATAATTGTACTTTTAACTCTTTTTATATGTGTTGGGTAACAAAAATCAGTTTTCCCGTTGAACAACAGTTTAAAATTTTATTACAAATTTGTCGAACATTTCTTTTATTCAAATATTTACTGTAATAAGTAATTGTAAATATTTTAGTCTCCAATTTAGGATTTGACATAAAACATGCATCACATTAATTTCTGAATTGATTTCAACATCAAATATTCCCTATTTAAAGCTGATACTAATTTACAATTTTTGTTTTTGTTACAGATAACGCCTAAATATGTTACACTCTTCGACAATGAAAATGGTTTCATTGTAGATAGCACATTAGGATTATTCACATGTAGGTATTTATTCATTACAATTTTTTTATTTAAACTAGGTTTATTAGCTCACCTGGCCCACAGGGCCAAGTGAGCTTTTCTCATCACTTGGCGTCCGTCTAGTATCTAGTTTTAAAAATGTGTCTGATGACCCCGCCTGCCAACCAAGATGGCCGACATGGCTAAAAATAGAACATAGGGGTAAAATGCAGTTTTTGGCTTATATCTCTGAAACTAAAGCATTTAGAGCAAATCTGACTATGGGTAAAAATGTTCATCAGGTTAAGATCTATCTGCCCTGAAATTTTCAGATGAATCAGACAACCCTTTGTTGGGTTGCTGCCCCTGAATTAGTAATTTTAAGGAAATTTTGCAGTTTTTTGTTATCTTGAATATTATTATAGATGGAGATAAACTGTAAACAGCCATTATGTTCAGCAAAGTCAGATCTACAAAGAAGTCAACATGACCAATATGGTCAATTGACCCAATAAGGAGTTATTGCCCTTTAAAGTCAAATTTAACAATTATTCGTAAATTTTTGTAATCTTTTACAAAAATCTTCTCTCCTGAAACAACTGAGACAAATTTAACCAAACTTGGCCACAATCATCACTAGGGTATCTAGTTTAATAAATGTGTCCGATGACCCTGCCTGCCAACCAACATGTCAGACATGGCTAAAAATAGAACTTTGGGGGAAAATGCAGTTTTTGACTTGTATCTCTGAAAACTAAAGCAAATGTATAACGGTTGCATTATTTCATGCATCAATTGTAAATAAAAATATCAGGTGAGCGACACAGGCTCCTTGGAGCCTCTAGTATTTGTTAGGCATTAAAATCAGTTTTCACTGAAACAACAGATTGAAGCTTTATAACAAATTGGTCTAAAATTTCTTTTATTCCTATTTATATCCTAATGAAGTATATTTTAATAAGAATGTATAGTTATTGTAAATATACGTCTCCAATTTAGGATTTGACATAAAACATGCATCACATTAATTTCTGAATTGATAGCAACAGCAAATAGCTTTGATTTTGAAGCTGAAACTAATTTAAAATATTTGTTTTTGTTACAGATACTGCCTAAATATGTAAGACTCCTATACCATGAAAGATGCTTCCATTGCAGATAGCACATTAGGATTAGTCACATGTAGGTTTTTATTCATAACAATTGTTCTTAAAACTGTGTTTATATTTGTTAGGTAATAAAAATCAGTTTTTCCTGGATCAACAGCTTGAAATTTTATTACAAATTGGTCCTACATTACATTTATTAAAATATTCACTGTAATGAGATATATTTTAATAAGAATGTATAGTGATTGTAAAAATTCTTGTCTCCAATTAAGGATTTGACATTACAACATGCATCACATTAATTTCTGAATTGATTGCAACAGCAAATAGTCTGGATTAAAAGCTGAAATTAATGTTTATTTTTTTTGTTTTCATTACAGATACAGCCTAAATATGTAAGACTCCTATACCATGAAAGATGCTTCCATTGCAGATGCACATTAGGATAAGTCACATGTAGGTATTTGGTCATTACAATTTTCCTTCAAACTATATTTATATTTGTTAGGTAATAAAAATCAGTTTTTTCCTGAAACAACAGATTGAAGCTTTATAACAAATTGGTCTAAAATTTCTTTCATTCAAATTTATACTCTTAATGCTGAATATTTTAATAAGAACGTATAGTAATTGTAATTATATACTTTTCTCTATTTTGGGATTTAACATAAAACATGCATCACATTATTTTCTGAATTGATTGCAACAGCAAAGAGTCTGGATTTAAAGCGTAAACTAATTAATAATTTTTGTTTTTGTTACAGATTATACAGCCTTAATATGTAACACTCCTATACCATGAAAGATGCTTTCACACATTAGGATGTTGCACATGTAGGTATTTGGTCATTACAATTGTTCTTAAAACTTATGTTTATGTTTGTTAGGTAATAAAAATCCGTTTTTTCCTGAACAGTTTGACAAAAAGATGCTTTATGTTAAAATGGGTCTCGTAAAAGCAGACCTCTGCAGAGAGCAAACTTTAGATTTTGATATAACATTGATGAATTTTAATGGGCGCTAATCTCGTAAAAGCAGATCCCCCAGCAGAGCTGATTACATAGTATGATAACTTGTGTTTATGGTAAAATGTATTTAGTTTTTTTGTCTGGCTCTATTTCATTATCAACCAATTTGAAACTTTATTACAAATTGGTCTCAAAAAAATTTCTTCAAATTTATACTCTAATGAAATATATTCTTAATGGAATGTATAGTAATTATAAATATTCTTGTCCAACATGCAAAGATTAAATTCTGAAAAAATTGCAACAGCAAATAGTCTGTATTTAAAGCTGATATTAATTTATAGTTTTTGTTAAAGATACATCTAAATATGTTGCACTCCTAGACAGAGAAGATGGATTCATGGCAGATAGGAAGAGTCAACATGTAAGTATTTGGTCATTACAATTGTACTTAAAACTATGTTAATATTTGGAAGTCAATAAAAATCTGTTTTCACTGAAACAATAGCTTAAAATTTTATTACAGATTGGTCTAAAATATCTTTTATTCGAATTTCAAATGTGGTATATTTTAATAAGAATGAATAAGTAATTGTAAATTAATTGTCCGTAATTTAAGATTTGACATAAAACATGAATCACATTAATTTTTGAATTTTTTTAACAGCCATTAAATATTCTCTAAAGCTGATGCTAATTTAAATTTTTTCTTTTGAAACAGATACAGCCCAGATATGTTCCACTCCTACCCAATGAATATGGTTTCATGGTAGATGCACATTAGGATGTTTAACATGTAGGTAGTCATTACAATTGTACTTTAGACTATGTTTATATGTGTTGGGTAATAAATATCAGTTTTACCTGGAACAACAGCTTAAATAAAATATTATTTCAAATTAGTGTACATATTTCTTTTGTTCAAATTTATAATCTAGTGAAGTAAATTTTAACATGAATGTGTAGTAATTTTAAATATTCTTGTGTCCAATTTAGGATTTGACATAAAATATGAGTGACATTTATTTTATAATTGTTGCAACAGCCAATAGTCTCTATTTGAAGCTGATACTAATTGATGATTTGGTTTTGTTATAGATACAGCCGAAATATGTTACACTCCTAGACAATGAAGATGGTTTCATGGTAGATTGATCACACATCTGGATACGTAGCATGTAGGTATTTGGTATTTTTAATTGTACTTTAAACTATGTTTATATGGTTTGCAGGTAACAAAAATAAGTTTTCCCTGGAAGCTTAAATTAGATTTGATTACAAATTGATTTAAAATTTCTTCAATTCAAATTTATACTCTTATGAAGATTATTTTAATGATAATGTATAGAAATTGTTTATATACTTGTCTTCAAATTAGGATTTTTCATCAAAAATGCATCATATTAATTTTGAATTAATTGCAACAACCAATATTCTCTATTTAAAGCTGATACTGATTTAGAGTTTTTGTTTTTGTAACAGATACAGACTAGATATGTTACCCTCCTAGACAATGAAGATGCTTTCATGGTATACAGCACACGAAGATTTGTATCATGTAGGTATTTGGTCATTATAATTGTACTTTTAACTCTTTTTATATGTGTTGGGTAACAAAAATCAGTTTTCCCGTTGAACAACAGTTTAAAATTTTATTACAAATTTGTCGAACATTTCTTTTATTCAAATATTTACTGTAATAAGTTAAGTAATTGTAAATATTCTAGTCTCCAATTTAGGATTTGACATAAAACATGCATATCATTAATTTCTGAATTGATTGCAACATCAAATATTCCCTATTTAAAGCTGATACTAATTTACAATTTTTGTTTTTGTTACAGATAACGCCTAAATATGTTATACTCTTCGACAATGAAAATGGTTTCATTGTAGATAGCACATTAGGATTAGTCACATGTAGGTATCTATTCATAACAATTTTTTTATTTAAACTAGGTTTATTAGCTCACCTGGCCCACAGGGCCAATGAGCTTTTCTCATCACTTGGCGTCCGTCGTCGTCCGTTAACTTTTACAAAAATCTCCTCTGAAACGACTGGGCCAAATTTAACCAAACTTGGCCACAATCATCACTAGGGTATCTAGTTTTAAAAATGTGTCCGATGACCCCGCCTGCCAACCAAGATGGCCGACATGGCTAAAAATAGAACATAGGGGTAAAATGCAGTTTTTGGCTTATATCTCTGAAACTAAAGCATTTAGAGCAAATCTGACTATGGGTAAAAATGTTCATCTGGTTAAGATCTATCAGCCCTGAAATTTTCAGATGAATCAGACAACCCTTTGTTGGGTTGCTGCCCCTGAATTAGTAATTTTAAGGAAATTTTGCAGTTTTTTGTTATCTTGAATATTATTATAGATGGAGATAAACTGTAAACAGCCATTATGTTCAGCAAAGTCAGATCTACAAAGAAGTCAACATGACCAATATGGTCAATTGACCCCATAAGGAGTTATTGCCCTTTAAAGTCAAATTTAACAATTATTCGTAAATTTTTGTAATCTTTTACAAAAATCTTCTCTCCTGAAACAACTGAGACAAATTTAACCAAACTTGGCCACAATCATCACTAGGGTATCTAGTTTAATAAATGTGTCCGATGTCAGACATGGCTAAAAATAGAACTTTGGGGGAAAATGCAGTTTTTGACTTGTATCTCTGAAACTAAAGCAAATGTATAACGGTTGCATTATTTCATGCATCAATTGTAAATAAAAATATCAGGTGAGCGACACAGGCTCCTTGGAGCCTCTAGTATTTGTTAGGCATTAAAATCAGTTTTCACTGAAACAACAGATTGAAGCTTTATAACAAATTGGTCTAAAATTTCTTTTATTCCTATTTATATCCTAATGAAGTATATTTTAATAAGAATGTATAGTTATTGTAAATATACGTCTCCAATTTAGGATTTGACATAAAACATGCATCACATTAATATCTGAATTGATTGCAACAGCAAATAGCTTTGATTTTGAAGCTGAAACTAATTTAAAATATTTGTTTTTGTTACAGATACTGCCTAAATATGTAAGACTCCTATACCATGAAAGATGCTTCCATTGCAGATAGCACATTAGGATTAGTCACATGTAGGTTTTTATTCATAACAATTGTTCTTAAAACTGTGTTTATATTTGTTAGGTAATAAAAATCAGTTTTTCCTGGAACAACAGCTTGAAATTTTATTACAAATTGGTCCTACATTACATTTATTGAAATATTCACTGTAATGAGATATATTTTAATAAGAATGTATAGTGATTGTAAAAATTCTTGTCTCCAATAAAGGATTTGACATTACAACATGCATCACATTAATTTCTGAATTGATTGCAACAGCAAATAGTCTGGATTAAAAGCTGAAATTAATGTTTATTTTTTTTGTTTTCATTACAGATACAGCCTAAATATGTAAGACTCCTATACCATGAAAGATGCTTCCATTGCAGATGCACATTAGGATAAGTCACATGTAGGTATTTGGTCATTACAATTTTCCTTCAAACTATATTTATATTTGTTAGGTAATAAAAATCAGTTTTTTCCTGAAACAACAGATTGAAGCTTTATAACAAATTGGTCTAAAATTTCTTTCATTCAAATTTATACTCTTAATGCTGAATATTTTAATAAGAACGTATAGTAATTGTAATTATATACTTTTCTCTATTTTGGGATTTAACATAAAACATGCATCACATTATTTTCTGAATTGATTGCAATAGCAAAGAGTCTGGATTTAAAGCGTAAACTAATTAATAATTTTTGTTTTTGTTACAGATTATACAGCCTTAATATGTAACACTCCTATACCATGAAAGATGCTTTCACACATTAGGATGTTGCACATGTAGGTATTTGGTCATTACAATTGTTCTTAAAACTTATGTTTATGTTTGTTAGGTAATAAAAATCCGTTTTTTCCTGAACAGTTTGACAAAAAGATGCTTTATGTTAAAATGGGTCTCGTAAAAGCAGACCTCTGCAGAGAGCAAACTTTAGATTTTGATATAACATTGATGAATTTAATGGGCGCTAATCTCGTAAAAGCAGATCCCCCAGCAGAGCTGATTACATAGTATGATAACTTGTGTTTATGGTAAAATGTATTTAGTTTTTTTGTCTGGCTCTATTTCATTATCAACCAATTTGAAACTTTATTACAAATTGGTCTCAAAAAAATTTCTTCAAATTTATACTCTAATGAAATATATTCTTAATGGAATGTATAGTAATTATAAATATTCTTGTCCAACATGCAAAGATTAAATTCTGAAAAAATTGCAACAGCAAATAGTCTGTATTTAAAGCTGATATTAATTTATAGTTTTTGTTAAAGATACATCTAAATATGTTGCACTCCTAGACAGAGAAGATGGATTCATGGCAGATAGGAAGAGTCAACATGTAAGTATTTGGTCATTACAATTGTACTTAAAACTATGTTAATATTTGGAAGTCAATAAAAATCTGTTTTCACTGAAACAATAGCTTAAAATTTTATTACAGATTGGTCTAAAATATCTTTTATTCGAATTTCAAATGTGGTATATTTTAATAAGAATGAATAAGTAATTGTAAATTAATTGTCCGTAATTTAAGATTTGACATAAAACATGAATCACATTAATTTTTGAATTTTTTTAACAGCCATTAAATATTCTCTAAAGCTGATGCTAATTTAAATTTTTTCTTTTGAAACAGATACAGCCCAGATATGTTCCACTCCTACCCAATGAATATGGTTTCATGGTAGATGCACATTAGGATGTTTAACATGTAGGTAGTCATTACAATTGTACTTTAGACTATGTTTATATGTGTTGGGTAATAAATATCAGTTTTACCTGGAACAACAGCTTAAATAAAATATTATTTCAAATTAGTGTACATATTTCTTTTGTTCAAATTTATAATCTAGTGAAGTAAATTTTAACATGAATGTGTAGTAATTTTAAATATTCTTGTGTCCAATTTAGGATTTGACATAAAATATGAGTGACATTTATTTTATAATTGTTGCAACAGCCAATAGTCTCTATTTGAAGCTGATACTAATTGATGATTTGGTTTTGTTATAGATACAGCCGAAATATGTTACACTCCTAGACAATGAAGATGGTGTCATGGTAGATTGATCACACATCTGGATACGTAGCATGTAGGTATTTGGTATTTTTAATTGTACTTTAAACTATGTTTATATGGTTGGCAGGTAACAAAAATAAGTTTTCCCTGGAAGCTTAAATTAGATTTGATTACAAATTGATTTAAAATTTCTTCAATTCAAATTTATACTCTTATGAAGATTATTTTAATGATAATGTATAGAAATTGTTTATATACTTCTCTTCAGATTAGGATTTTTCATCAAAAATGCATCATATTATTTTTGAATTAATTGCAACAACCAATATTCTCTATTTAAAGCTGAAACTGATTTAGAGTTTTTGTTTTTGTAACAGATACAGACTAGATATGTTACCCTCCTAGACAATGAAGATGCTTTCATGGTATACAGCACACGAAGATTTGTATCATGTAGGTATTTGGTCATTATAATTGTACTTTTAACTCTTTTTATATGTGTTGGGTAACAAAAATCAGTTTTCCCGTTGAACAACAGTTTAAAATTTTATTACAAATTTGTCGAACATTTCTTTTATTCAAATATTTACTGTAATAAGTAATTGTAAATATTTTAGTCTCCAATTTAGGATTTGACATAAAACATGCATCACATTAATTTCTGAATTGATTGCAACATCAAATATTCCCTATTTAAAGCTGATACTAATTTACAATTTTTGTTTTTGTTACAGATAACGCCTAAATATGTTACACTCTTCGACAATGAAAATGGTTTCATTGTAGATAGCACATTAGGATTATTCACATGTAGGTATTTATTCATTACAATTTTTTTATTTAAACTAGGTTTATTAGCTCACATGGCCCACAGGGCCAAGTGAGCTTTTCTCATCACTTGGCGTCCGTCTAGTATCTAGTTTTAAAAATGTGTCCGATGACCCCGCCTGCCAACCAAGATGGCCGACATTTCTAAAATTAGAACATGGGGGTAAAATGCAGTTTTTGGCTTATATCTCTGAAACTAAAGCATTTAGAGCAAATCTGACTATGGGTAAAAATGTTCATCAGGTTAAGATCTATCTGCCCTGAAATTTGCAGATGAATCAGACAACCCTTTGTTGGGTTGCTGCCCCTGAATTAGTAATTTTAAGGAAATTTTGCAGTTTTTTGTTATCTTGAATATTATTATAGATGGAGATAAACTGTAAACAGCCATTATGTTCAGCAAAGTCAGATCTACAAAGAAGTCAACATGACCAATATGGTCAATTGACCCCATAAGGAGTTATTGCCCTTTAAAGTCAAATTTAACAATTATTCGTAAATTTTTGTAATCTTTTACAAAAATCTTCTCTCCTGAAACAACTGAGACAAATTTAACCAAACTTGGCCACAATCATCACTAGGGTATCTAGTTTAATAAATGTGTCCGATGACCCTGCCTGCCAACCAACATGTCAGACATGGCTAAAAATAGAACTTTGGGGGAAAATGCAGTTTTTGACTTGTATCTCTGAAAACTAAAGCAAATGTATAACGGTTGCATTATTTCATGCATCAATTGTAAATAAAAATATCAGGTGAGCGACACAGGCTCCTTGGAGCCTCTAGTATTTGTTAGGCATTAAAATCAGTTTTCACTGAAACAACAGATTGAAGCTTTATAACAAATTGGTCTAAAATTTCTTTTATTCCTATTTATATCCTAATGAAGTATATTTTAATAAGAATGTATAGTTATTGTAAATATACGTCTCCAATTTAGGATTTGACATAAAACATGCATCACATTAATTTCTGAATTGATTGCAACAGCAAATAGCTTTGATTTTGAAGCTGAAACTAATTTAAAATATTTGTTTTTGTTACAGATACTGCCTAAATATGTAAGACTCCTATACCATGAAAGATGCTTCCATTGCAGATAGCACATTAGGATTAGTCACATGTAGGTTTTTATTCATAACAATTGTTCTTAAAACTGTGTTTATATTTGTTAGGTAATAAAAATCAGTTTTTCCTGGAACAACAGCTTGAAATTTTATTACAAATTGGTCCTACATTACATTTATTGAAATATTCACTGTAATGAGATATATTTTAATAAGAATGTATAGTGATTGTAAAAATTCTTGTCTCCAATTAAGGATTTGACATTACAACATGCATCACATTAATTTCTGAATTGATTGCAACAGCAAATAGTCTGGATTAAAAGCTGAAATTAATGTTTATTTTTTTTGTTTTCATTACAGATACAGCCTAAATATGTAAGACTCCT
This sequence comes from Mytilus californianus, assembly GCF_021869535.1. Classification (NCBI taxonomy): domain Eukaryota; kingdom Metazoa; phylum Mollusca; class Bivalvia; order Mytilida; family Mytilidae; genus Mytilus; species Mytilus californianus. The sequence goes on along the minus strand of NW_026262679.1, from coordinate 18,191,975 downwards.
ATACCATGAAAGATGCTTCCATTGCAGATGCACATTAGGATAAGTCACATGTAGGTATTTGGTCATTACAATTTTCCTTCAAACTATATTTATATTTGTTAGGTAATAAAAATCAGTTTTTTCCTGAAACAACAGATTGAAGCTTTATAACAAATTGGTCTAAAATTTCTTTCATTCAAATTTATACTCTTAATGCTGAATATTTTAATAAGAACGTATAGTAATTGTAATTATATACTTTTCTCTATTTTGGGATTTAACATAAAACATGCATCACATTATTTTCTGAATTGATTGCAACAGCAAAGAGTCTGGATTTAAAGCGTAAACTAATTAATAATTTTTGTTTTTGTTACAGATTATACAGCCTTAATATGTAACACTCCTATACCATGAAAGATGCTTTCACACATTAGGATGTTGCACATGTAGGTATTTGGTCATTACAATTGTTCTTAAAACTTATGTTTATGTTTGTTAGGTAATAAAAATCCTTTTTTTCCTGAACAGTTTGACAAAAAGATGCTTTATGTTAAAATGGGTCTCGTAAAAGCAGACCTCTGCAGAGAGCAAACTTTAGATTTTGATATAACATTGATGAATTTTAATGGGCGCTAATCTCGTAAAAGCAGATCCCCCAGCAGAGCTGATTACATAGTATGATAACTTGTGTTTATGGTAAAATGTATTTAGTTTTTTTGTCTGGCTCTATTTCATTATCAACCAATTTGAAACTTTATTACAAATTGGTCTCAAAAAAATTTCTTCAAATTTATACTCTAATGAAATATATTCTTAATGGAATGTATAGTAATTATAATTATTCTTGTCCAACATGCAAAGATTAAATTCTGAAAAAATTGCAACAGCAAATAGTCTGTATTTAAAGCTGATATTAATTTATAGTTTTTGTTAAAGATACATCTAAATATGTTGCACTCCTAGACAGAGAAGATGGATTCATGGCAGATAGGAAGAGTCAACATGTAAGTATTTGGTCATTACAATTGTACTTAAAACTATGTTAATATTTGGAAGTCAATAAAAATCTGTTTTCACTGAAACAATAGCTTAAAATTTTATTACAGATTGGTCTAAAATATCTTTTATTCGAATTTCAAATGTGGTATATTTTAATAAGAATGAATAAGTAATTGTAAATTAATTGTCCGTAATTTAAGATTTGACATAAAACATGAATCACATTAATTTTTGAATTTTTTTAACAGCCTTTAAATATTCTCCTTGAGCTGATGCTAATTTAAATTTTTTCTTTTGAAACAGATACAGCCCAGATATGTTCCACTCCTACCAAATGAATATGGTTTCATGGTAGATGCACATTAGGATGTTTAACATGTAGGTAGTCATTACAATTGTACTTTAGACTATGTTTATATGTGTTGGGTAATAAATATCAGTTTTACCTGGAACAACAGCTGAAATAAAATATTATTTCAAATTAGTGTACATATTTCTTTTGATCAAATTTATAATCTAGTGAAGTAAATTTTAACATGAATGTGTAGTAATTTTAAATATTCTTGTGTCCAATTTAGGATTTGACATAAAATATGAGTGACATTTATTTTATAATTGTTGCAACAGCCAATAGTCTCTATTTGAAGCTGATACTAATTGATGATTTGGTTTTGTTATAGATACAGCCGAAATATGTTACACTCCTAGACAATGAAGATGGTTTCATGGTAGATTGATCACACATCTGGATACGTAGCATGTAGGTATTTGGTATTTTTAATTGTACTTTAAACTATGTTTATATGGTTGGCAGGTAACAAACATAAGTTTTCCCTGGAAGCTTAAATTAGATTTGATTACAAATTGATTTAAAATTTCTTCAATTCAAATTTATACTCTTATGAAGATTATTTTAATGATAATGTATAGAAATTGTTTATATACTTCTCTTCAGATTAGGATTTTTCATCAAAAATGCATCATATTAATTTTGAATTAATTGCAACAACCAATATTCTCTATTTAAAGCTGATACTGATTTAGAGTTTTTGTTTTTGTAACAGATACAGACTAGATATGTTACCCTCCTAGACAATGAAGATGCTTTCATGGTATACAGCACACGAAGATTTGTATCATGTAGGTATTTGGTCATTATAATTGTACTTTTAACTCTTTTTATATGTGTTGGGTAACAAAAATCAGTTTTCCCGTTGAACAACAGTTTAAAATTTTATTACAAATTTGTCGAACATTTCTTTTATTCAAATATTTACTGTAATAAGTAATTGTAAATATTTTAGTCTCCAATTTAGGATTTGACATAAAACATGCATCACATTAATTTCTGAATTGATTGCAACATCAAATATTCCCTATTTAAAGCTGATACTAATTTACAATTTTTGTTTTTGTTACAGATAACGCCTAAATATGTTACACTCTTCGACAATGAAAATGGTTTCATTGTAGATAGCACATTAGGATTATTCACATGTAGGTATTTATTCATTACAATTTTTTTATTTAAACTAGGTTTATTAGCTCACCTGGCCCACAGGGCCAAGTGAGCTTTTCTCATCACTTGGCGTCCGTCTAGTATCTAGTTTTAAAAATGTGTCCGATGACCCCGCCTGCCAACCAAGATGGCCGACATGGCTAAAAATAGAACGTAGGGGTAAAATGCAGTTTTTGGCTTATATCTCTGAAACTAAAGCATTTAGAGCAAATCTGACTACGGGTAAAAATGTTCATCAGGTTAAGATCTATCTGCCCTGAAATTTTCAGATGAATCAGACAACCCTTTGTTGGGTTGCTGCCCCTGAATTAGTAATTTTAAGGAAATTTTGCAGTTTTTTGTTATCTTGAATATTATTATAGATGGAAATAAACTGTAAACAGCCATTATGTTCAGCAAAGTCAGATCTACAAAGAAGTCAACATGACCAATATGGTCAATTGACCCCATAAGGAGTTATTGCCCTTTAAAGTCAAATTTAACAATTATTCGTAAATTTTTGTAATCTTTTACAAAAATCTTCTCTCCTGAAACAACTGAGACAAATTTAACCAAACTTGGCCACAATCATCACTAGGGTATCTAGTTTAATAAATGTGTCGGATGACCCTGCCTGCCAACCAACATGTCAGACATGGCTAAAAATAGAACTTTGGGGGAAAATGCAGTTTTTGACTTGTATCTCTGAAAACTAAAGCAAATGTATAACGGTTGCATTATTTCATGCATCAATTGTAAATAAAAATATCAGGTGAGCGACACAGGCTCCTTGGAGCCTCTAGTATTTGTTAGGCATTAAAATCAGTTTTCACTGAAACAACAGATTGAAGCTTTATAACAAATTGGTCTAAAATTTCTTTTATTCCTATTTATATCCTAATGAAGTATATTTTAATAAGAATGTATAGTTATTGTAAATATACGTCTCCAATTTAGGATTTGACATAAAACATGCATCACATTAATTTCTGAATTGATTGCAACAGCAAATAGCTTTGATTTTGAAGCTGAAACTAATTTAAAATATTTGTTTTTGTTACAGATACTGCCTAAATATGTAAGACTCCTATACCATGAAAGATGCTTCCATTGCAGATAGCACATTAGGATTAGTCACATGTAGGTTTTTATTCATAACAATTGTTCTTAAAACTACAGTTAACTCTCGTTGTCTCGAACTCGGTTGACTCGAAATTTCGGATGAGTCGAAGTTTTCACGTGGTCCCGAACTTTGTTCCATATAAATGTATGTATTTCGACTCCTGATGAGTGGAAATCGGATGAGTCGAAATTTCGGTTGAGTCGAACTAAATTTACGGTCCCAAGGTTAACAAAAGCATTCAAAATTCATTATTTATCTCGAACTAATACAAATAAGTCAAAACATGACCTCCGGGATTTAAATGGATTGAAGAGTTAATCTGACAATACACGTGTAATTAAATTTCCGGTCACTGACCACTGTAATTGATTTATGACATGCTATTTCCACGAGTGTTTACTTAAGATATTTTTTATAGAATTTTAATAAATAATTAGTGATACATTGTTAATGTTTATGAAAAAGTATTTAACATGTTTACAAAACAATTAATCATGATTTACACTAATGAATTTGGGTGTGTATAAAGTGAGGATTAAGACTTCCGTTGATGATCACCTAAAAACTACTCAATCGGCGTCTTTAATCTTGTTGTATTTTCTTTTGGAAAGAAAGAGTGAGATGAAACAAAATGAAGAGAAATCTAAATTTTCTAAAATCTCTTGTATCCGAGAATAAACAATTTTGTCAACTTTAAACGACCTAGATAACGCTAAGATAGATTGGAAATTACTCTCTCGGATAAAAGCCATAAGAAAAAATTGTAACTGAAACAATTGAATAAGTAAAAATAATGTTATTATAATAATGAAAGACCATGACATACAAATACATCGATCTGATACCAGAATATCGATCCCCTTCCCATATTCATCCGGATTTATTTTAGCTTTACCATTAGCAAGAGTTGTGTCCCTTGGTCTGTCAAACTTCCGGTTTTCGTTTGAGTCGAACTACGTGTATCTCGAAATAATTCTCTGGTCCGGCTGACTTCGAGATAACGAGAGTCGACTGTATGTTTATATTTGTTGGGTAATAAAAATCAGTTTTTCCTGGAACAACAGCTTGAAATTTTATTACAAATTGGTCCTACATTACATTTATTGAAATATTCACTGTAATGAGATATATTTTAATAAGAATGTATAGTGATTGTAAAAATTCTTGTCTCCAATAAAGGATTTGACATTACAACATGCATCACATTAATTTCTGAATTGATTGCAACAGCAAATAGTCTGGATTAAAAGCTGAAATTAATGTTTATTTTTTTTGTTTTCATTACAGATACAGCCTAAATATGTAAGACTCCTATACCATGAAAGATGCTTCCATTGCAGATAGCACATTAGGATAAGTCACATGTAGGTATTTGGTCATTACAATTTTCCTTCAAACTATATTTATATTTGTTAGGTAATAAAAATCAGTTTTTTCCTGAAACAACAGATTGAAGCTTTATAACAAATTGGTCTAAAATTTCTTTCATTCAAATTTATACTCTTAATGCTGAATATTTTAATAAGAACGTATAGTAATTGTAATTATATACTTTTCTCTATTTTGGGATTTAACATAAAACATGCATCACATTATTTTCTGAATTGATTGCAATAGCAAAGAGTCTGGATTTAAAGCGTAAACTAATTAATAATTTTTGTTTTTGTTACAGATTATACAGCCTTAATATGTAACACTCCTATACCATGAAAGATGCTTTCACACATTAGGATGTTGCACATGTAGGTATTTGGTCATTACAATTGTTCTTAAAACTTATGTTTATGTTTGTTAGGTAATAAAAATCCGTTTTTTCCTGAACAGTTTGACAAAAAGATGCTTTATGTTAAAATGGGTCTCGTAAAAGCAGACCTCTGCAGAGAGCAAACTTTAGATTTTGATATAACATTGATGAATTTAATGGGCGCTAATCTCGTAAAAGCAGATCCCCCAGCAGAGCTGATTACATAGTATGATAACTTGTGTTTATGGTAAAATGTATTTAGTTTTTTTGTCTGGCTCTATTTCATTATCAACCAATTTGAAACTTTATTACAAATTGGTCTCAAAAAAATTTCTTCAAATTTATACTCTAATGAAATATATTCTTAATGGAATGTATAGTAATTATAAATATTCTTGTCCAACATGCAAAGATTAAATTCTGAAAAAATTGGAACAGCAAATAGTCTGTATTTAAAGCTGATATTAATTTATAGTTTTTGTTAAAGATACATCTAAATATGTTGCACTCCTAGACAGAGAAGATGGATTCATGGCAGATAGGAAGAGTCAACATGTAAGTATTTGGTCATTACAATTGTACTTAAAACTATGTAAATATTTTGAAGTCAATAAAAATCTGTTTTCACTGAAACAATAGCTTAAAATTTTATTACAGATTGGTCTAAAATATCTTTTATTCGAATTTCGAATGTGGTATATTTTAATGAGAATGAAAGAGTCATTGTAAATTAATTGTCCGTAATTTAAGATTTGACATAAAACATGAATCACATTAATTTTTTAATTTTCTTAACAGCCATTAAATATTCTCTAAAGCTGATGCTAATTTAAATTTTTTCTTTTGAAACAGATACAGCCCAGATATGTTCCACTCCTACCCAATGAATATGGTTTCATGGTAGATGCACATTAGGATGTTTAACATGTAGGTAGTCATTACAATTGTACTTTAGACTATGTTTATATGTGTTGGGTAATAAATATCAGTTTTCTCGGGAACAACAGCTTAAATAAAATATTATTTCAAATTAGTGTACATATTTCTTTTGTTCAAATTTATAATCTAGTGAAGTAAATTTTCAAATATTTACTGTACTGAGGTGTATTTTTAATAAGAATATAAAGTAATTGTACGTATACTAGTCTCCAATTTAGGATTTGACATAAAACATGCATCACATTAATTTCTGAATTGATTGTTTTTTTTTTTACAGATTCAACCTTTATGATGTTTCAGTAGTAGAAGGTGCAGCATGGCAGCAGAAGATGTTAAATTGAGAATCGTGAAGAGACAGTTTAATTCTTTAGAGAATAAATAAGATTATAGTTTATAGATGAAGATTAAAAAAATCTTGAATGTTCAAAATATCAGATGAGAATTTGCCAAGTGCCCTCAATATGTCTACAATGATATAACAATCATAATTAAAAATGTATTGTAAACCTCTTTTTCAATATTCATATTAAAGAAAGTAGATTGTCAATTTAGATATTTACTTATTTACCTGAATTTTTTATTAAGTAATTTGGACAATATGACTTTATTTAGATTTTTTGAAATTCAAGTTCAAAATGTATATACATCAGATAGTTTTGGTTTGCCAGCAACTTCCATTGTATACTAGCCAAAAGATCAATTGTTGGTTGTAATTAAGGCCAGCTCTAAATAAGATCTTAAAATAGAAACTATCTTCAAATTTGACAAGTTACCATATCTACATATGAATAAATTAGAATAGTCTGTAAATATTCTGTATTTTCCTTTTTGCATCATCTTTTGAGTAACCAAATCAGAACACCCAGTTTGGTGAAATACTTGTTCCTGTTATATCTATCATTGCTTTTGTAAGATAAAAACAAAAATGTATATGCAGTTTTGTTAAATATATTTAAATTAAAAATTAAAAAAAAAATCAAATTCAAATTAGCACAAACAAAATTGACTTTAACTTATGGTTTAGTTTATGCACCCTTTAATGTATATCTTAAAAGTTTTGTTGTGGACTAAGCAAATATCAAATTATCATTTCAGAAGTACATTTTGCTTGCATGGTATCATCTTCACTAACATTTAACATAGTGGGTTTCGGAGTTACTGAGGTAGTTCTTATTGAGGTGTTTCTTGTTTTTTTCTATGGAGGAATCAGTGGTTTCTATGTCTTCAGGATATGGTTCTGTCATTCAAAGGGAACTGTCAATGTAATTCTGAAATGATATACATTTGGTATTTTATTGTCATTGAAAAAGAAACAGTATCAGTGCATGAACATTTGAACTGTGAATATATAATATTTAAACTTTATAATTTATAATTTTTAAATCGATTTTGGAAAGTTATTGTATCAAAATTAAATTGTATTTGACACAGTTTGATGGATGGAAATTGAAAATTAGAAAAACTTTGAAAACAAAATTCCAAATATAAATTTCTGCTTCATTAAAACATTTGGTTAAATGGATCTGCAAAATCACTGATAGCTAACATGGTTAATCCACTTAATTAGATAGTGTCGTTAAGTATAGTCTAATGGATCCTGTTGATATCCTATTAAAAGTATTAATGTATTATGAATTATATTCCTAAATCTAACATGTCAGACGCGAGAGACCCCCCTTTGTTATAGAGGGATCGCCCTTGCATCAGTGTCTTACAAATTGTACTGTAATATACTGAACTATAGATTAGCTCAGTGGGTAGATGATAACAATGTACTGGTTGAGGAACAGAATGGTTTATGACAACTTTGTAGTACAATAGACCAATTATCTACTCTTACTAATTTGATAAATGTGAGAAAAACACTTCCTAAATCAATCTTTTGCGCCTTTATATTGATTTTAAAAAGGCTTACGACACTACACAGAGATATTTTATGGTATAAACTAGATAAAATTGGTGTTGCACAGACTTTTTGTTCTGCTATTAAGTCAATTTATACAAATGTTCTGTAAGAATAAACGATCATTTCACAGACTGGTTTGATGTAAACACTGGCTTGAAACAAGGATGTCCCTTGTCGCTCATTTTGTTCAACTTGTATATTAATGATTGAGTAACATTTCTTAAGTCCTTTGACTGCGGAATAGATATTGGTGATGAAAAACTGTATTTTATTATATGCTGATGATGTTATTATAGCAAACGATGAAAAAGAGCTACAACTTTTGGTAAATGCTTTTTCTACATGATTTGAAGACAATTGTATGACAATTAATACAAACAAGAGTGACATTGTACAATTTAGACCACCATCTATACCTAGATATGATGTAATTTTTAATTGTAATGGTCATACTATAAAGTCTTCTAGTAATGATACTTGGTCTCATTTTAAACAAGCATTTAGACTATAATATCACTGCAAAAGCCGTTGCATCTTCAGCAAATAGAACTTTAAGGATGGTAATAGCCAAGTGTAAACTTTAAGGGGGTGTTTGTTTCGATGTATTTGTAAAATTATATGAAAGTTTGGTTTGTCCTATAATAGAATATGAAAAGGTATATGGGGTGTAAAAAGATATTCTTGTATAAATTCCATACATAATGGGGCCTGTAGATTTTCTAGAAGTAGAAAAATATGCACCAAATGCTGCAGTTACTGGAGACTTGGGTATTATTGTATTATACGTTGATAATTTTATTTTATATTGCATTTTGATTTGTCAATACACACGTTTTAAGGTGTAGGTCAGAGCACCTGACCCTGGAGACGGGATTGCGCACTTGGCATCCACTGACACAGGTTTCTAGAGCTTTTTGATCGATTATATCGTTTTTTATCTCTAGTTGTTCCTGGCCGGCCTTGACTGTCTATGAAGGGGTGCATTTAGTCAAAAGTTGGTTTTGGTGTATTTTGGAAAATCATGGAAGTATTATATTTTACTTCCATGGGATAATATATACATAGGAATTGTATGATTTTGAATTATATATACATTGCAATAATAATGATTTATTGAATTTGTGAATATTTATAATACAATCTGGCGTCCATCGAGCATGACGGGCTGTCGGCAAACTAAGATTATGTTTGCATTGTTTATATTTGGCACAAGTATGTAGTTAATACTTTTCCACTGCTTATCAAAAATAGGTGGTATTATTTGTTTGTGGTGTAGATTAAATAACATGAGCTCAAGTCTGATAAATGCAAAAGTTCATTAGTGGGCTGATAGAATGAGTACTAAGCATAAGTGTGCTGAAAACTGGAACTTTTTAGTAAGGAAAACTAGCTTCTCTGAACTGAATTCAAGTCATTTATCGTGTCCTGAAAATATGGACACAAATTATGTTGTTAAACTTTTAATGTCAAAATGCATTTCATTCACAGAAGTGCTTTTCTCAAATTTAGATGTGGTGTTGCTCCACTAAGGATTTAAACTGGGAAATATGAAAATATTGTTTTAGCGTGTGCCATATATGTTATAGTTTTATTGAAGACGAAGCACATGTTTTATTAAGATGTCCTCTTTATGAAGATTTTAGAAACCATTTATTTATATTATGTTGCTGAAACTTATAATGAAAATTTTAATACTTTAGATGATAACCAAAAGTTAGTGTTTTTATTCTCAGATGTGTTATTCTCAGATGTAAATATGATACATGTGTGTTCCAAAACCTGTTATTTGAATTTAAAAAGGCGTTGAAATTTTATATATGGTAAATACATGTAGTACTTTATTTCATATTGTTTAATGTATTATATCTATGCATTTTAATAGTCTTATAATTCTGTATAGAATGGCTCATTTTATTTAGTATTGTTTTACAATGTCGAGAGAGGAGACAGTCATAAAACATTGAATTAATTGAATTGAGTTTGTTAGTATTACAATCAATATTTGTGTATGCCTCGCACAAAAATGTGCAAGCAGGGCCGTACTGGACATTTTCAGTTATCAAGGTTTTTTTTTTATAACAAACACACTGAGATTTGGTATCCAGGAAATTAAAATGAATCAACAATACTTTCATGTATTTTGTACAATAATATTTTTTCTAATTACATCTTACTCATGATGCAGATCTGTCTTCATCTAATACTATGATGATGTACTACAGTGGCATAAAAGTAGTTACGATAGGTTTAGGAAGTGTCATTTTGGTATTTATCATGATGCATTAGATTAAATTTCCCCACGTTTCAAGGAATAACATTGAAAAATAATTTATAAGCTAACACTTCTAGCCAGCAGTCTGTTTTGAATAATAAGGATTTCTTTAAAACTGTTCAAGTATACCTCCTTAGACAATCTTCCTAGCATTGGGTATTGGAATTTTCCAATTTTTTCTCCACTACATTTTCAGTTTTTAGTTGGTTGTTCCATGTCAGCGGGGTCGTCGATGATAGAATTTTTGCCATTATTTGATATTTCTCATAAAATAAAATGCAAGAGCATTTCATCAATTATAATTGCTACGATTTTCTTTATGAATTTATGCTTATCCTTGTTTGCATGTTTATTGTTTTAATGAAGATAAAATCCGATGTCCAGATTATCGGCAATATGAATATATTATTTGTTTTGTTTAAGCCTAAATATTTGGAAAGATTCGTAAATGAATTTTTTTTGACAAAACCTATGTTACAGCTCATCAACCACTTCCATGGTGATGCATATGTCCATCCATCCCTTTGTCCTGTCTCAAGTTTGCTTTCCACTCTGATTAATTACAATTTGCCTAATGTCATGGACAACAATAAAATGTAGGTCAAGTTCGATTTTGTCGTAGTTACCTTTAGAGGTGTAATATTACCATTGTTTTCCCCCATTAGTCTTTATTAAATTTGCACTCTTCTAAAAATTTATCTTTGTTCCAAATAAAGAAATACTTGGCTTTAGTCAAGTTTTATTCTTTCTAACTGTATGGCTACAGACAAAATTTCAAATAACATGTCATTGCATATACGATGATTACCATCACTGGAAGTTCACCAATCAAATGTTCTCCCCTTTTTTCCTGTGTACAAGCTTTTGTAACCATGTAACCTCAAGTTTCCTAAATATTCTATAGAAACACCAAACCAGAGGCTCTGACGATCCTGTGTCGCTCACCTGGTTCTACTTTGGTTGTGGAAATGATGTAAATATAGATTAAAATCATAACAGATACCCTAAAAATAATTGAGACCAAGTTTGGTTTAATATTGGCCCCGTAATTTAACAAAAATCATAGTGGCCATCTTGAACAGTTAATCGGCAACAAAGTATCAAGTCGCACATTTGCAGCCATCTTGGTTGATGGATTTGCTATAAAGTAACACTTGGTCAGCACCTCATAAGGAACATTCATGCCATGTTTGGTTTCATTACATTCAGTGGTTCTTCAAAAGAAGACTTTTGTATGTATTTCACATAGGGTCCTTTGTTAAACTAAGTTCCCCGCTGGAAAATATCTTGGATGATTGATTGACTACAAAGTAACAACACTTGGTCAGCGCCTCATTAGGAACATTCATGTCATGTTTGGTTTCATTCCATTCAGTGTTTCTCTAAAAGAAAACATTTGTAGTCCATATGGTCCTATGTTAAACGAAGTCCCCCACTGGCGGCCATCTTGGATGATGGATCAGCTACAAAGTAACAACACTTGGTCATAACCTCATAAGGAATATTCATGCAATATTTGGTTTCATTCCAATTAATGATCCTTAGAAGTTCAAAATGTAAAAAGTTATGATGACAGACGACGGACGCCAAGTGATGAGAAAAACTGACTTGGCCTTTTAGGCCAGGTGAGCTAATAAAAAAAGAATGGTGCTTTGAAACACCCAAGCTATGTTTATGACTCGGATTTTTTTTTTTACTGCAATGAAATGTTGGATAAATTTTCTTCAACTGGCAAATTCAAGGGGATATTTTTTTCGAACCTTCTTCGTATGCAACCGGATATGACGTCTGATGTGACGTACTATAATTTGGTGGTATTACACCTGTATTATGGGTTTCATCTTTTTTATGATAATACTGCATGCTCACATCTTTTGAAATAAACACATGTCTAATTTGCTTTTGATATGGTTTTGACATTTATCGTTCAAAAGACCTGCTTTGGAATTGCTTAAAAACTACATTTCTTTGTATTCTGGATGGTGATTATAGTACCACTTGATCCAATCCTTAGAAATTTGTTCAGTTTCATTGATCATCGAGTACAAGGCAATGTCCACATAAATGGTTTTGACATTGACAGTACACGATTGCCCCTTAGTTACCTTATTTATTTATTCTTATCACTGTGCGTCGTTGTTAATTTTAGCAAAAAAAATCTCTGAAACTGTAAGGCCAAATTTAACCAAAATTGACCAAACTATTCATTTGGGTATCTAGTTGAGTGCTTTCCAACCAACATGGTAGACATGGCTTACAATAGAACATAGGTGTCAAATGCAGATCTGTTTTATCTTGAAAACTCTTAATAAATAGAGAAAATCTTCATTTTTGCATTTTATCTTGAAAACTAAAATAAATAGAAACTTTAAAAGCAGAAAATACTAGCAAGATCTACAAATAGAAAAGTCAAAATGGCTGAAGTTGTCTTGGCGATTTCTTATTTAAGTAATTGCGACCCTTTTCGGATGATTTTTACTACGTTTTGTGGGCGGTTTGTTAATATCGTAATACTCTTCACAGGTCAGAATATTTTTATTGCACCTTTTTGTATGTCCCAAATAGGGGTCATTGTTCTTTGAACCACAAAAATAAACCTTGTAGCCTCCAGTTTCTATAATTCTTATATAGAAATAACCTTGTGTCCATTTGTTTCCGCCTGTATCCTTTGTTTCTTTAATTCTTAATAATATATGGAAATAGATTCGAGTCCACATGTGTCCACTATTTATATATAAATTTATCGCGGTGTCTAGATTTGTACTAATTTGTTTACCCCATACATATACGTGTATCCTGGACACAAAATGCATGCTAACTATATTTTGCATCGAAAATAAGACATATCTAGCCATTCATTGCAAAGGATTTTAAAATTAGTGTATTCAGATTCTTTTCAAAGGTCAGTTTTATGCCTCTTTCAATTTTCTGTTTTTACAACGTTTGTTCGGTTTTAGGGGTTGAAAATGGGTTCCAAAACAGAACTTCTGTCAAAATTATAATTATTTGTTTATGCCTTTTCAATCCAATTGCGTAATGCGCGTGTTTTTAATCTTAAATTCTAATTCGTAAACTCAAACGAACATAAAATATTTATCAAATAACCACAAACTCACATGGGAGACACCACTTGCAGAGACCAGCGCTCTTTTTATTATGAGTATTATAATGTGGAAAGTTCGTGTAAATACACCGAAATTAAGCAGCTGGTACTGTACACTTTGACTGCAATGGCTCTAATGAATTGAAACCAACTTAATTCACTCGTGCATGAACTCAATATCCAAATGGAACCGACCTTACTATAAATAACCAAACACGTGTCAACGATAAATTAACAACATTTTTACATGTTCGATTTTTGTACAACTTTGATAAATACATCCATTTTGCATAGATATACTTTTCATTCGCAACGTCTCCAAAACCACCGAATGAGATTATCTTCCAAGAATCATCATTGCTATCTTACATGTACATCGATTAATGAACCCGAGGTCTTATCGAAATTAAAAGTTCAAAATTCTTTATTTAACCTCAGACACATTGAGTGTATGAGAGGACAATAAACAAACATTATATACATAAATGATGGCAGGCGAGACTGTAAAAATACAGAGAACATACACCCAGATCGAAAATATGATATATATATCATGTTTCACCAAATTATTTAGTGCTATAAAAGCACAATCTGAAACATGATATTTCTAAAAAAATACTTCGAGATTTTTTTCAGGAACAAGGACAGATTTTTGTTGAACATGACATTATGATAACATATTTTTCACTTTTATCTCATTTGGATTTGTACTTTAGTAACTAGGTACATATTTTTTCGAAGTTGTTCAAGTGGTGGAAATGCACATTGGAATAAATATAATAAATTCATTCCAGATTCCGTTTTTCAAAGGTTACAAATTCTTTTCTCTTTAGGTACCGTGGCCCATCTTTCAGTTTCTACAGGAAATCTAATATTTGCACATCTCAATTTAGTAATTTTCCTTATCGGAAGTCGATATTTTCCCGTAGCAAAATTTGAAAATTTAGCGAATTAAACTGAATGACTGAACCGAATTATTTTGACGATTTAATTAGTAAAATTAACCACGTTAATCTCCATTTTGTATAAATGAAGTATACAATTTGAAAGAAATTATGAAATTTTGAATATCGGTTAACTTAAAGCTGTGAGTTTCAGTCAAGATTACCGATTGGTAATATTTCAGAGTTTGAATACTCAATGCATGTGTATGCAATATAATTGAATATTGTGCAATAACTGGCATTTTGCCTTTTGTTTCATCACATTTCATTAAAATAATTACATGTATACTTTAACGATCTTCATGGCGTTTTGGTACACATTTTTAGTCATTTCTTTCATCCCTGAAATCATGGCGGAAAAAGGCCATATCCACTATGACTTCGCATTTCAATATGACAGTAAAAAATGCCTAAACGTAGAAAGCAAAAAAAAAATGAGATGTTATATGTTATATGACTCTCTGACATGGTGCTAGCCTGTCCACACTGAGGTTGTAAGTTCGAATCCCGCACGTGACAGGTGCGCTCGACTCCGATCTTAATTGACTAGGATTGTCAGTTTTCCGACTGAGGGTCGTTTGTTCTCTCCGGGAACTCCGGCTTCCTCCACCAATAAAAACTGACAGCCATGAAATAGCAAAATAGGATTGAAATTGGCGTTAAACCCCAATCAATCAATCAATCAATCAATCTGGCATGATGCGCCTCGCCACCTGATTAATTTTGTTTGTATAAACCTTTATGTTGTTTTCGATTTTCGAGATCTACACAAATATGAGAGTAACGGTGGTATATGCATTCGGGTTCTCTGCTCACAGTTTTTCAAGTCTGACACTTCCAATTATGATATTGTACATCACTCCTTGATCCTTAAATTGTTTAGAAGGGGTTTTAAAATATGATTTATGTACTAAAATAATCGCCCATCCTATCACCGGAATGTCCCTGTTTTTTAAGATATTAAGGAACTAATATTATACTGTAATCGGCTTTCCATTCATCGGTCAATTATGTTTTCTGAAGAATTGTCATTAGGCATTATAGTAAGAGGTAGGGACAGTATCCCCTGAATTTGATTCACATCATGACCGTTTTCAAAAAGTATTTCAATCTTTAATTATTCCATAGCAGCAGAGCCCAAGTATCTAATTTAAGGTTCTTACAATATTATATAAAAAGATGTGGTACGATTGGCAATTCAGTGGCGGATCCAGAGGGGGGCGTAGAGGGCGTACGCAATTTTTTTTTTTTTTTTTATTTTGTAAAATGATTAACTAGTATCAGACTAGACTTCGCGAAATTTGCCATTTCCCGTGTATTTAATTTTTATGCGACAATTCTTTATATTTTTTACTTATAAAGATATTTTTCGTTCGTATTTACTGTAATATATTATAATTGATTATGTCAAAGTCATGTGATTCGCTACGGTGGAGTTGACCAGTACGTCGAAATAAACGTCACTCAGTCATTTTGAAATTCAAATTACAGTAACACATTGCTTAGGCTGAGGATGACAAGCATGACGCCTTCAAAGCGACAAAGTATTGAGCAAGAACGTATTGACTTCTATTTCACAATTCCACCCAACAGAAAGTAATACTCTATTACACTCTCATGAAAAAAAAAGTTCCACAGCAATATTATTTACATACGAAAACATGTTTAACCCCACACGCCCCAGCCTATTAATAACATTGCTGAATAGTGATCCCCAATCAGTAAGCTCCAGATATAGATTTAAATCTAAGGTACGGACAATTTGATTTGAGGGGGCAGTCTGAGATATTTTAGAGAAAAAATTCTGACCCTGATTTTTGCCTTAAACAAAAATTCTGGCCGTATCTGGATTGAAAACAATAATCTTGTCCACTTTATTGCTATTAGAAAAAAATATTTTCAACAAAATTATTTAGCATTAAATGAACATGATGAATAAAAAACGGGCGTAATTTTTTTTTTTGGGGGGGGGGGGGGGGGGGGGGGGTTGCATGTGAATCCCATATCTGACCGGAATGTCTGTTTCGCCGAACTGATATACTGAATACTTTTTTCAAGGCCCGACTGCAACCTGCCTGCTGGGTGTGGCCTATATGTCTCCATGTGTCGACCGTCATTCACAACTTCATTGTCATTTCCGACTCATTCGTAGCCTTTGGTTGATTTGGAACCCCTCACTTCCCTTGTTGGTTGAAACATTTCAACCAAACATTTGGATAAAAATTGCTTGTTTGTCTTTCTTCGTGTCGGTCGTATTGTAAATTTCATTGAATAGCCGTATATCTTGTTTACAACAAGAAATCTGTGAGGTTATGCTAACTAACCATACAACAAACGAGAATTTTCCATGTCCATTTTTTACTGACAAATCCCACATCAAATATATTAATTAGTACATAGCTTTGGATCCATCCAATCATTTCATAATAGACAATTAATGGAGAGAATACGGCACCAAAAATGTCCAAACCCTACACTTTAACTATAAAAAGCATTTTACACTTATTTTATGTTTTTTAGCCAAAAAAGGGTCCAAAATTTTTTTCGCCTCGCTCCGCTCGACGAACTTTATTACTACGCCCCCCCCTTTTCCAAATCCTGGATCCGCCCCTGGCCGGCAATTTGCCAATGAGACAACTATTCACAAGAAACCAAATAACACAGAAATAAACTATAGGTCATCGTACGGCCTTCAACAATGAGCAAAGCCCATACCGCATAGCCAATTTAAAAGGCCCCGGACAATGTAATAATCCAAACGAGAGAACTAACGGCCTAATTTATGTACAAAATAATGAACGAAAAGCAAATATGTAACACAGAAACAAACGACAACCACTGAATTACAGGCTCCTGACTTGGGACAGGCACATACAGAATCTGGCGGGGTTAAACATGTGAGCAGGCGCCCAACCCTCCCCTAACCTGGGACAATGGTTGAAAAGTACAACATAAGAACAAACTATTATGGCTTGTTTCCATATCTAAGTGATTTTGACTTGTAAATTTTGAGCAGTTTCCCCAAAAGTGTAAAAGGACATCGTTAATCAAAACCAAAATTTCTTTGAAAGTAAAGATATAAAAGATATAAATAGTTTTGCAGATACAAATTAAGTAATTTCGTTTCAAAATGACTTTAACAGCAACAAGTTGTAGCAACGAGTTTCATTTTGAGTAAGGGAAATATAAATTGTTAAAAAAAATTTAAGTATATGATTTAGACCCTTTTAAATATTCAATTTCCAATTAGTATTTGACAAGAGCTTTAAGATTTTGACCATGCGAGTGAAATAAATACAAATGTAGAGGGGAAATCGTCCTATCGTTCTATTGACAACACGCATCGGCGGCGGATTCAGCCATTTTTAACAGGAAGGGAATTAAACGATCTGGCTAAAAGCACATGAGCCTTGTAGTTCTTTCTCCACTGACTTGTAATTGAAGATAACAGTCGGAAAAAATTTACTTTTTAATCAAATGGTATCATATTATTTATTTGTTCGTTTTCTGTCAAAATCTGTATCTACTGTGAATTATCCTCCCTTTCCTATAGTTTAAAGCAATTCATTATCTGCTGAGATACGATATGCAGTTTTGTCGAGCCTGCGAGACATTCCGTAATCGGCGTTGGCGTCGTCAATTTTTATGTTCAGCCTGTGGCTAAATTTTTTTTAAAACATCTATGAATTTGTAAAACCTTTATGAAATTTTACAGAATATAGGCAGAATTTTGTTTATGATCAAAAGAGTATCCAGAGCATAATTATGAAAATTTAATTTTAATTTTTCCGCATTTTACTGAAAAGAACATTGTTTTTATTAGTTAACCAGTAGATACTGTTTGTTACGCATCAATTGCTTTGTCAAAACTTCATCGAATTTTATGTAAAAATGTTAACACCAACTGTACGAATTTTGTTTGCACCAGATGCGCATTTCGACAATTAATGTCTAATCAGTGATGCTTGAGGCCGAAATATTTAAAAATCCAAAACCTAATAAAAACATTGGAAGAGCTGATCAAAATAAAACGTACCTAAAGTATAGCCAATTCCGGACAAAGAATCAGAGCTTTGCATGGGTGAGATATATTCCTTTATTACATTGGTAGCATTGAATTACATTGATTTCCCAGTCAAATAAAAACCGATAATTTCACATGTGAAATAAACGTGGTTATTTCACTCTCTGACGTCATACAACAATAGGCGTTGTCAAGACGTCGATAACGTCGGATCAAAACAAATTGTGAATGCATAGAAAAAAGATATAGTTCCTTACATTTTCTACATTAATTTCATTAAAAAAAGCCATTTGCCAATGTAATAAAAAGAATAACTAATCAAAGAATTCAAATATCGAAAAATATTCAACTCGTGACCGAACAACACTGATAATTAACTCATGCGCTACGCGCATTCGTGAATTAATGTGTTGTTCGGTCACTCGTTGAATATTTTTCTCTATTTGAATTCATCGATTAGTTATTCTATAATTATTTTAAACAGTCAGCAAATTTCAGTCTAAAATTTTTTTTTTTTCATTTTTCAGTATTTTACCATTTTTGGGGGGCAATTAGCAGACGGTCTTGAATTAAATATTTTTCACCTGCTACATTTGTAAACTTTCATAGATTGTTATGAAACTTGGAGTTTAACCGACAGCAGCAATCCAAGACGAAACACAGAATTTCACGGAACCCTTTGAGTATGTTTATGTCACACCTGACCATTATGGAGATTTATTATTGCATGTACTTGTCCACTATCGAAATTGGCGAATAAAAGGGAAGAAAACTAGATTAAGTCATAATAATCAAAAGAACGACACCATTGAAAATGTAGACTTGCTTTTTTTATATTTCGAAAGGTTTGGATCTTTGGTCGATTGATTGTTTTACCCCACATCTCCTTTTAAACATATTTCATAGTACTAGTAACAACTATTGGCCATTAGATTCCAAATCAACACACTGAATAAATTATACATGAAAAAATCAAGAAATTAGACTTTAAAGTATGTTGCTATTGATGAGTTTTAATGACAAAAAATAGTATCTCTCTCTCTCAATAAATTATTAGCTTCCGTCGGACCCCTGCTGGAAGGTACCTTGCCCTGTACCCGCTAAGAACCCTCAAACCCCTCGCCGATGTTCGGGCGTACACTTAAAAATGGCTTAGCTACGCCACCGAAAGCTCCTCACCTATTCAAACATATATAATCCTTTAAGGTAAACGCTTCGAGCGCACCAACATGAAAAAAAGACCCGACAAAAAAACTATCCCAGATGAAATACAACAACCAAATATACGCCTATTGGACCTCAGACGGTCGTATATTTGTTAAAAGGGCTGAAAATAGTCGAAAGGGACTGATAAATAGCTTTGGTGACATCTCTGACATCGAACGGGGCATTACCGCATCACCTAACCAACAACGTTCAGATACCGATAGGAGTCCAGCTGGGAGCTTATTCACGAAGCATCCGTTAACTAACGGACTCGTTAACTTAACGGAGCCGTTAACGGGTACGTCCGTTAAAATTTAACGTGGTATTCACAAACGTTTCCGTAAACATTGTGATAACGGGTGTGCTATAACGGGTGCGTTAGTATGCAAATTAGACGTAATTGAAGTGTCGGGTGTTTTCATTGGTTTATAAACCAAATGGGCAATACAGTAAAAATAATGTAATGTTTTCATTTTCATCATAACAATGTAAACAGGCGATGTTTAAAATTTTCTCATAATTATGCTTATAGAATTTGCTGCAATACGTCTACAAACATGACAATTAATCAACACTGCGTCTTGGTGGTGGTATTTGGTCATTTATTCGTAACGTTTAGTATAGTTTTATCATTTAATTTGATAGGCTAGTGGTAGTAGCGAGCGCACCTCACGTGGGAAATGTAGCAGTTCGATTATTTCGACAATTCCCAGAGGATCCAAAGGTTATATTGCAAGGAAAAATATTCTTCTTTCCAACCTACCATAATATTTTTAAAACTAAGTCAAATATCTCGTCCTTCATCAATCCCTGTCGATCGACTCATGCAAAACCAACGATATTAGATCTATTGTTGATATGTTCTCGGTGTGAATACACATAAAATATCTGCCACTGAACATTAACCAAACAACAACACATCAATCAAATTGTGTTAGTGTAGTTTTAGTCAAATCATTTTTTACTCTTTTTAGATTAGGATAATGTCTCCCAGAGTCGCATAATAATTCCGATGTCAAAGATGTATAAAAAATGTGAATTCCGATTAAAGTTATAGCTGCGCATGACAACTTATTCAAATGAAGTTACTAGTGACAAGATAACCCAAAATACTTATTTTTGCAATAACATACACGATCAAGAAAATTTTAGAATCAGTGCTGTTATTTACTTTTAATTTTCAAAGAAACAATTAGTTTTTTATGTCCCCTCCGTAGCGGAGGGGGCATTAAGTTTTACCCTTGTCTGTCTGCACGTCTGTCCGTCCGTCCGTACGCCCCAACATTGGTTTCCGTTCTCTACATTTAGTTTGCCTCAACCAAATATTATGAAACTTATACACAATGCTTATTACTACAAAACACAGATCAATTTTGAATTTTGGTGGCGTCACTTTCTTCGTTCTAGAGTTATGCCCCTTTACAAGTCGAAAAATTGCTGAATTTTTTATTTCCGTTCTCTAACTTAAGTTTGCCTCAACCAAATGTTATGAAACTTATAGACAATGCTTATTACCTCAAAACTCAGATCAAGTACGAATTTTGGTAACGTCACTTTTACCGTTCTTGTGTTATGTCCCTTTATAACGTTATATACAAGCGGGGGCATCATCTGTGTCCCATGGACACATTCCCCATTTATTTCACTCACCTTCAGAAAGACTTTTTGTTAAGAAAACAAATCAAACAATTAATCTAAAAATCAAGAAGAGGAATGATGGATGTCTTCGAGGATTTTACTCATTTAGGCGACGATCATTTCATTTTCTGGGGAAGAGGGCTTGGAATTTTTGAGAACGTAATATTAGTTTGCGCCTGTTGCTTGGTTAATTTATGTCCATGTTGTAAATAACTATTTCTTGCAATTTGTGGGGAAGAATATACATTTAATCCTGTCATAGGCGAGATTATTTTGTTAGTTCTTACTAGGCTAGCAGATTATTTTCCAAAATCTTCAGGACGACCCTCCCCTTCCTCCGAAATTTAAATTGAATTATCCTACCTGGTTTGCACGAATTTCTGTTTCGCTCATAATTCTGACCTTCGTTATGACAAATATCAAAATTCTGAAACCTACGACACAATTTACCTGTATAGCAGGGTCGGATTCAGACACTCCTTTGACGGTGACGGCAAAAGGGGGAACATAAAGGGGATATAATACGAAGGATGTTGAAAAGCCTTAGGTGGATTTCAAAAGTTATCCCTCGGGGGTACCCCGGTGTATGTAGATAATCCCAGGGTCTCTGTGTTAGGGCTATAACAGAAATTGGATATGCCAAGGAGATGCTAAAATTTCACAGAATTTGTTCAGAAGAGACCTTCGACTTATATTTTTATTTAGCGAATTATGGTGTAAGAAAACAAAGATTGTACTTATGTTATTTTTAGTTGTTGTCCGTCGGGCGTCTCAGCTTTGTCTTTTACCGACAGAATCAAATGTTTTGGCAAATTGGATTCCTATCATTTCACAATAAAATATCTAAGCTTTACCAGAGGTCATAGAAATCAGAACTAGAAAGAACAAAATTACAGAGCATTTAATTTTGATCTTGATTATTTAAAATTAAAATTTGCTTTTCTAAGCAAAGCAAGTCTGTCTTCTTTACCAACAGTTCTTCCAAAATCAATACAACTTTGAATAATAAAGGACTTCTACGATCTCTATATATTATAGATCTTTTTTATAGGCCTAATTCTACATAGATCACTTAAACTGAACTTTGACAGTAACTGGCGACTTTTGACATTTTTCAATCCTTCCATAGCTTTTTGATCTGAATTAAGATAGATCGGGTGACTTTTCTTGAGCATCCCTTCTGGGTATGTTGCAAAATTACTCTTTTGGTTTGAAATAATTTACCACGCATCATTCAATATACAACCGAAACATCTAAAACTTGAAATTTTAAGACTAAACTATCAAAAAATTGTCGTTAAGTTTGTTTTAAATTTTCAGAAAAAAAAGATCATTTAAAATCAAGGGCAGATAATTATATGGAATTTGATAGGACAATTTGTGTTTTTTTTATTTTTATTTGAGATTTCGTAAGTATTTATGAAAAGCAATTCTCTCATGGAATTTTGACCAATTATATCTTTAAATTGTTCCTCAATAAAGGAAAAAAAGCCCATATAGAATAACCGTGATTTCGTTTATTTCAATGTATTTTAACGAAAAAACAAGATCCCTGATCTATCGTCGAACATTTAGACACTCCAGCTACCTTAATTTCATTTTTCGACGTCAAAAAAAGGACCCATTTACCCTGTATTTGTTTTCATTCAAAAGGTCAACATCTAAAACTTGTCCAATCCTACTGGAAATTAAACATCAAAAAGCTTAGTTTTGGTTAACGACGATCATTTTAAACATTTCTGTGATAAATACTCAAAATTTGCCAAAATTTGTCAAAATTGCGGTTATGAGTTATCTTCAGGCACTTACAATTTGGTGATCTGTTTAGATATAAAAGAGAGGCGAAAGATACCAAAGGGACATTCAAACTCATAAGTCGAAAATAAACTGACAACGCCATGACTATAAAAGAAATAGACAAATATACAAACAATAGTACACAAAACACAACATAGAAAACTAAAGACTATGCAACACGAACCCATGCACCAATATTGGGGGTGATCTCAGGTGCTCCGGAAGGGTAAGCAGATCCAGCTACACATGTGGCACCCGTCGTGTTGCTCATGTTAGTACAAACCCGGTGATACGTCTAATTCTGTAGGTCACATTCGGGGAAAACGGTACGGGATTGTAGTTACGACATATTCGTTGTCATTTGTGAAACGGATATTCCATAACAGTCAACTAAAAATAAGCAATCATATATTGTTAGAACCTTAAGATCACAAATAAGGCTGTTATACTATCCTTGTATATGAATTTATGTAAAGATTGAAAGAATTTTTGAAAATGTCCCTGCTGTGATACAAATTCAAGGGAAGTTGGCACTACCTCTTTGCCCCATGTAGAAACGGTAAAATAACTGAAGTCGTAGTTTTCTTAGAGTCGCTCCGCTATTCCGACACCCCATTGGTCCGATACCTCATTAGTCTCACACCCCAGTAGTCCGATACATTTGCAGGCCGCAATAAAAAATCTACTTCATAGAATCGGTAAAAGTGGTAATTGAACTATTGTCTACTTTCCCTTTTGAGTATTAAGAATTAAATGAAAAAGACAGCACTCCCTGTCTAGTATGTAAAAAATACCACGATCCTATGAATATAAGGCAATGGACAACCTTGCAACATTTTGCTTTACTACTATAACGTATAATCAGCTATTTCCTAAAAAAAACCACTCCGCTAAAAAGTGAATTTGATTGATAGATTGCTGTTTTTCTTTAGTCCAGTGGCAAATATTTCATGCATATTCAGGACGAGAAATAAATTATCAATAAATACAGTAAGTAGGTCCTGTAATAGGTAATCAACCGGATTAAAGGGTGGAAAATTTGGACTGCCACTGGAAAATGATCAGCCCCGGGGTATATTGGTGAAGGACAGAATTCTGACCGGACGTGGCTGCGTATTTATACATCCCGCACTGCCAAACGGACGCTCATCATTAGCAAGTGTTTTACTGCCGGTCACAAAAAGACCAAAAGTGAACATATTTCTATACCACTATCCCAGTCACTCTTAGGGTGAAGAGAATATAAAGAACATTTTCTCGTCGTAAGGGAAAATGTCCAGACCACTATATACTCCATAAAACGGTCAACACTGAATAGATTTCATTTGCAATGAAAAGAAATTTATTTTATCTAACTTAAAGCATGTTTGTTTCCATTTATCTACCCTGAACTTGAATTTAAAGATCGAAAGCTTAAAAAAAATGAAAGTCAAAATATCCGCATCAATATTGTACAATCGATAATATTTTGTTTTTTTATTGAACACTTTATCAAGGTTGTTAAAAAAAACCTCAACGTCATTGCAGGTCCTTAGATAAGTATCTTATCATAAATGATATCCGAATCGGTTCCAACAAAAAAGCACGACTATCTGACCATATGTTCACTCTTAATACCATTGTATTGTAGCACAAAAGAAGAAAAGTGTTTTTTTTCCCTTTTTTTTTTGATTTAGAGAAGGCTTTCAATATTGTCATACACCAAGGGATAAAATTCAAGCGGTAAGGTTCAAACTTTTACAATATCATTAAGAGCATGCCCCGAGTAAATTTTGTGTTCTATCAAAAAATAGAGTGACAGACTTTTTAAAGGCCCATGATTATTAAAATTTAAAAAAATGACCTTCCTGATTGTCTCGAAAATTCGCCTGGTCCAGTCTTTGGTAATTGATGAACAGTCCATTATTTATTATATGCAGATGATAATATTGTCATTTTTCTCAACCTCAGGAAAGATGAGGAAAGGACCTCAGAGTAAAACTAATCGATTAAGTACGTATTACAAAGGCTGGTGTTTGAGAATTTGTCCCAATAAAACAATAATAAGATGTTCGTTTTGAATAAAGCAGACAGGCATATCAAGCATTTTATCTTTATGAAATATTTATTGATTGTGATCAACATTTTAGTGCATCTCAATCTCTTTCCTTCGGTCAAAGGGAATTGTATGACAAGTAAAATTGAGAATGGAAATGGGGAATATGTCAAAGAGACAACAACCCGACCAAAGAGCAGACAACAGCCGAAGGCCACCAATGGGTCTTCAATGCAGCGAGAAAATCCCGCACCCGGAGGTGGTCCTCAGCTGGCCCCTAAATAAAATTGTGTGCTAGTTCGGTGAAAATGGACGTCACACTTAACTCCAAAACATATAAATGAACTAAAATTTAAAGGCATTAAAAGCATACTACAAGCTATACAAGGACTTCTTGTCATTGAATCTAAATATAAAACAGTCTTCATGTGTTTGATCATACAATTCTTTTAGAAATAGAAACAGTTTAGAAACTTTGAGATAGTTTAGGCCTTTCAAAAGAAATGTTTAATCTCAGACTAAAACAGTAGATCAGGCTTATCCTAAGCTTCTTTCAGGATACTTGTAAACTTTTTCTTGGTGTATTGGAAAGGGCAACACATCTTGCCACCCTTTCACAACTAAGGCAATTCCCTCCGCATTTTGGCATAACAAAACCTATGATCGGATAATGACGTAGGCATAAAATATGAGTTCATCTTTTCATTTAATAAAGTAAGCATATTTGGAGTCAACATTGCTACACGAGTAAAAATCCCCTCATGGTATGGATATTTCAACTTACAAAAGAATGTAAAATGTGTTGGTAGTTAAGCTTCTACAAGCAATTTGAGGCATACATTTTTATGCAAAAGAAATCTGTATCAGTACTACAGGAATTAATGGAGACTCAAAATGCATATCTGTGTTGATAGAAAGCTTCGTAGCTACAACACATTCAAGAAAAATTTTGGTCTTGAAAGACATCTGATTATGTTACGATCCCCTGAGCGAGTGTGAAAATTCACTCGCTTGCGTATTACGTCACATAGACTAAGAATAGAGCAAGGTCGTTATCACGTCACTTCCAGGTAAAGCAGAGTATGTTTCAGGAGAACCTCAAATGCAATGATAAAAATCTTTTCTTTTTTTTTGTGCCAACCATCTCAAACTACATTGTAAGAGAAAATACATGTTTTCTAAGATTAACTCACTCTGTTCCAACTTTAAACACTTGATTCCTAGCCAGAAACTGATCTAGGTACTTAATGTAGAGTTGACATATTAATTTCTGTTTGTAACTTTAATAATGGATGCTAAATATAGATCTATAGTCTTCTCTGTACTAGACACAAGGATGGCATGCTGGTACCTAGACTCACCAATAATAATATGCCCTTTTGTGTGTTTTTTTTAATTTTAGATAAACAGGATTATTCCCAGATAAATTAATTCTTTTCTACTTTTTCCTAAAACAATGTGTGCTCCTTGTGACATCATTGAATGGAAATAAAACGTCTTTTTTCATACCCTTATTTATTTTGTAATCAACGTTTTTCCATAAACTCAAAATATTTTTTGGAATTTATTCATATATAAAAACCTGCAAAACTATGCCAATAAAGAATAATCTCTTTTATTCGATTACAGAAATAGAGTTGTAGGTCATTTGATCAACGATTAGGTATACGAAAAACGTAAACAACAGACAACCGACTGTTTAAAATTTAATGGGATCTCAGCGAATCGCAAAAATAAAACCTCGTATTTTTGCCGGGGGCCTTAAATCGCAAAAATAAATGCACGCATTAATTTCTGAATTTACAGTTCTGGAGCCATTTCCGAAGGTTTTCTATACATTTTTTTTCCAAATGAAGTGATACCAATTTCTAATTTGACAACAACGTTAGTTTGACAAGTAAAAATAATTTGCCATTTGATTATACACCGGCTTTAAAATTTGGTCTTTTTTTACTTTTTGTACTTCTTCTCTTGGTTGCCTTTATATTTTATTCAATTAAATAGTGTTGTTGCGTATAAGCCCTAAACGTACTTAGTGTGTGACAAGAAAATCAAATAAGGACAGTAAAATGAAATATTATTTATGTGTACAACTAGTTAAAAATAATAACTAAACCAATCTCAATCTTCCATAACCCGAATGATCACTTTGGATGACCGTTAAAACACATGTGTGTGTGTCAGATTACCATGAACATAAGTTAAGCTAGTCAATGTTACAATAGGTCATTCGTACATGTGTTTATCACAGAACTTATCATTGGATTACGCTTGATACATAACGACGACAGAAATTGATTATGCTTGGGTTTTTTCCCCTACTCAATATTGAGTTTTCTTTACATCTTGCATATTCTTATGACTATTCTTCAGTTTTCATTGAACAAATTTCGTATTCGTTTTCGTATTACATATAAGAAATATTATAAAATTCGAATCCATATATAATGCATTCTTTAAAAGTGCCCGTATAACGGATACGTTAACATACCCGTTAATTATCGGGGTTAACGGAACATTTAACGGAGACGTTAACATACCCGTTAATTATCGGGCTTAACGGAACATTTAACGGAGACGTTAACATACCCGTTAATTATCGGACTTAACGGAACATTTAACGGATACGTTAACATACCCGTTAATTATCGGGCTTAACGGAACATTTAACGGATACGTTAACGTACCCGTTAATTATCGGGCTTAACGGAACATTTAACGGAGACGTTAACATACCCGTTAATTATCGGGCTTAACGGAACATTTAACGGAGACGTTAACATACCCGTTAATTATCGGGCTTAACGGAACATTTAACGGAGACGTTAACGGGTGCGTTAATTAACGGAGGCTTTGTGAATACGAATTAAAATTAGCGGAAACTTAGCGGAAACTTAACGGAGATATTAACGGGTCCGTTAGCTAACGGATGCTTTGTGAATAAGCTCGGCCCAGAAGCAAATGAAGTTAACAACTCACAGCAGTATAATAATGGAGAGTAAAACTGTTTGAACAAAATTTAACTGTTTTTCTGTTTTTCTTATCTAGTTTGAGCTGTTGAATTTACAGAAATAATTGCAGTACAATGAATATTGACTTATTTTCCACGTAAATACCATAAACACGTTTTTCTTAACTTGAGTATTATAATAGCAGACAGATGGTCTAATCCAACGAAAGCTTTTTTTTTCTTTCTTATATTATTTTAGTTATCTGAATAATTGTATTCACCTGCTAGACACACCATTTATCCAACACACTCTTTTTCCCCTGTTCACTTGTATGTATTCAATTGTAACTTATTTCTTTTTCCCCTAATTTAAATAATTCCAGGCTTGAAAATTCCTGTAATACCAAACTCGTATTGTGACGATGTCTGTTTAAGTTCCTAAGTGACTAAATACATTGAAAAAACACACAATATCGGATACCCCACTTTTACCCCCCCCCCCCCCCCCCCCCTTTTTTTAAAACTGGATACAACAGTGAAAATGTTTACCCTTTAATAAAAAAATAGTAACTTTATTCATATTTAATGCCTTTTTCTCACCTAAATAAAATCAATATAAATAATACAACCGCAAAATAATCTAAATTTAATAAAACAGTTGTTTGTAAACCCGATAGAGTTTACTTCTGTGTTGATAAATTTACTTCGGTGTTGATAAATGTAATATGACTTCCTTTTGTTGAAAACCTTCAGATGCCTCCAGCTTTAAAGATCTATGTAAACAAAATGTTATAACCATGCAAAAACATGCAGTTCACTGACGTATACTTGGGTTTTTGTTTCAAATTTATGATAACAAGTACTTAAGTATGAACAACTATTGAATACTATTGAATGGTATTGAAATATAAAAGTAAACAAGTAAACATTACTATCAAAACTATTAAGGATGAAAAAAACCTGCTTTACTTAAAAAAAATTTGAAGCAATTATTAATATTGTAATCCCTTACGGCCTCTTTTGACGATAATTGACATTGAGAATGAAGTTATCGTTATTTAAATTGGGGCGCGTTTGACTAGAAAGTCCTAAAACATTAAAGACTTCTTGAAACTTGAATTCGCAAATACATATACGAATGTAGCTATATCGCTGTTATTATTATTTTTTGTTTTATGTTGTACTGCACCATGTAATGTATTTGATGAATTTTGTTGTATTGATGTCACTTGTAGTATTTGTTTTCGTTTTGCGTGGCTCTATGCATAAATTTGGAGTTTATAGATGTTTCCCTTATTTACTTTTTTTTTTTTTTTTTATATTTTATTGAGAACTAATAATTCTTTTTAATCACTCAATAATCCTTAAATGCAATTAGGTAAGAAGTTTGCAAAGTTCTATAACCATATGATTTTACACGTAACATATCAGTATAATGCTTTTTAAAAAAAGTTCCAAGTCTTCAAGTAGTAAATGATTTCCCATTTCAAATACAAATGCTCTCTCTCATATTTCAAACCTTGTTTCTTTTGTTTTGTATATTTTCTTTTTTTTGTCTTTTTTGAACTTTTCCTCAGTTATGGGGCTACCATTTGATTTTTATGGGGGGCTAGGATGAAAAATGTTGTCCTGCCTTTTTATTTTTCCTTCTATTCGGTCCCGCTTTTTTATTTTTCACTCTATTCAGTCCTGCCCTTTTTTTTATAGTTTATCCTGACTTTTTTTCACATAAATTGTCATCCTGCCTTTTTTTTGTGCAAATAATCTCATCCTGCCTTTTTTTTTTACTCAAAACTCCTGTCCTGCCTATTTTTTTCAAATTTCATCCTAGCCCCCTCCCCCCATTAAAATCAAATGGTAGCTCCCTTATATGTGATGATGTGTGTGGTTGTTGTGATTTTTATACTGCAACTAGTTGTGTTTATTTCCTAAATATAGTAACACAGCTATATTTTGTGCAATGTCAATTCCATCATGGAACACTTTCTCCACAAACAGGGGTTCATTAAGGGATAAAAATAAGTTTGACATTTGTGTTACAATTTAAATAGCTATCAATGTAATAAATTAAGTTGCAGTATACAAACAATATTAGGTCAATGTCATAAAAATATAAACTTTTTGGTATTTTGCACAAAACTGTGGATGGGCTCGGTAAAACCTCGCCCTTCCCCAGTTTCTCAGCCTCATACAAAAAAGTTTATATTTTTCTGACATTGACCTAATATTGTATATATATATTTCGTTTTGCTGCCTCATATTTGGCACAAAACTGTGGATGGGCTCGGTAAAACCTCGCCCTTCCCCAGTTTCTCAGCCTCATACAAAAAAGTTTATATTTTTCTGACATTGACCTAATATTGTATATATATATTTCGTTTTGCTGCCTCATGTGTATTATGATTTCTATGAAAAACCCAATGGGTAATTATATAGAACAATATAGGGCAGCTATCGGGTTATTTAACTTATGTAGATACACTTTTAGACTCTTTAAAAGAAATGTTACTTACCAATTTCAGATGCTCGTTACTCGTCGTCTCTCTCTCACTTCTCCAGAGCTTAATTCCGAATATAGATATTGTTTTTTTGTTATTTGTTTCAAATTCCATCCTAATTATTGGAAATATTGAGACTAATCCAGGTCCGAATACAGATATTATAACTGATTCTACTAGTATCAATGAAACCTCACTATCCATATGAAACATAAACATACGTAGTCTAAGAAATAAGCTTAATTTTCTCCAACATTTTACTGATGAATTTGATATAGTAACTACAACTGAAACTCATTTGGATCCAAGTGTTAACATAGACGATTTGCAGCTTTTCTCATTTTCAAAGAATATAATCCGAAAGGATCGTAGCAATGCCGGCTGAGGCATTGTAATCTATGTAAAGGATGATATATCCATCTTACGTAAAGGTGAACTCGAAAACTACATCGATGAGACAATATGGGTAGAGATTAAAGGTAAAGGCCAGTCATTTCTTCTTTGTTGTACTTATAGGCCTGAGTGGACGGACAATGACTATTGGACAAGACTTATTTATTCACTGGGATTGAGTTACCAACTAAGTGAGAATATTGTGATAACAGGAGATTTGAACTCTGATTTATTTTCAATTCATAATAATAAATTATATGATACAATGAATCTTACGGAAGCGTATTAGCGCCACACAATTTTTTTTTATATTTTTTCCTATGTTTGCGTTAACGCAAACCTTTGCGTTATAACGCAAACCTATTGCGTTATAACGCAAAACTTTGCGAAATAACGCAATCCTTTTGCTTTTTAACGCAAACCTTTGCGTTATAACGCAAACCTATTGCGTTACAACGCAAAACTTTGCTTTATAACGCAATCCTTTTGCTTTATAACGCAATCCTTCTGCTTAATAACGCAATCAAACAAAGTCAAATATCTCATCGAAAACTCTAAACAAAATTATTATACCAATATCATAGAACACAAAAAGGGAAACAGTTACTGTAGTAAATTATGGAAGCACCTACATACTGTCAACGGAACCGACAATCATACCAGTATTAAAATCATAAGTGATTGTTACAAAAAGGAAATTTTAGAACCGAAAAGCGTTGCTGATGTATTTAATGCTTATTTCACAAATATCACAGATAATCTTAATATAAATCAAAACAGCAACAATAGTTCCTTTAACAAACTTGATGATTTCATATCGGGTCATGTACCAGATAACGTGTATTTTTCTATACCACTTATGAGTAATGATTTTGTGTGTTTACAACTAAAAGCACTAGATGAATCAAAAGCAACAGGTCTTGATAACATAAGTGCAAAGTTTTTAAAGATGTCTTCTCATGCTATTTCACTACCACTTTGTCATATTTTTAACTTAAGTATTAAAAAATGTATTTTTCCATCTTCATTTAAACTTGCAAAAGTCATACCAGTTTACAAGAACAAAGGTTCAAAACAGGATGTTTTTAATTACAGACCAATTGTAATTTTACCACTCATTTCTAAAATCCTCGAAAAACATGTGAAAACACACTTAGTAAAGTATCTTAATAAATACAACTTATTGTATAGAATGCAGTCAGGCTTTCGCGTAAACCATTCTTGTCAAACTGCGTTAACAGCTTTATTGGATAAATGGCTTAAAGCCATTGATGATGGCGATCTTGTTGGGGCAGTGTTTCTAGATCTAGCAAAAGCCTTTGATCTTCTCAATCATGAACTGCTTATTCAAAAATACACATTTGCTTATACTTCGTTACGATGGTTTACATCATATTTGGCTGACAGATATCAGATGGTATCTATTTCAAATACATTTTCAGACTTACAAAAACAAAAAACGGGTGTACCTCAAGGATCCGTTTTAGGACCTGTGTTGTTTTTAATTTTTATAAATGATCTTCCTTTGTCTAATCCTAATCATAACACCGATTTATTTGCTGATGATAGCACCATATCAGTCGTTGGACAAAACAAAAGTTGTATCAGTCAAAAACTTAATACGGTTTTACAAGATATTTTTCGCTGGTGTGATGACAATAAAATGGCTGTAAATGTATCTAAAACGAAGGCTATATGTATTGGCTCTAAACAGAAGCTTTCAGTTACATCAAATGAAAACATTAATATTGCTATGAATGGACAACAAATTAAAGAAAGTACATGTGAAAAGGTTCTAGGCATTTTTGTTGATGCATCTCTATCCTGGTCTTCTCATATTGATTATATCATAAAAAGGGTTAACTCTTCTTTAGCTTTACTAAAAAGGATAAAGAAATATTTAAATCACAAAGCTAGACAAATGTTCTATAACGCTTACGTTTTACCTCACTTAGATTATTGTTGTTCAATATGGGGAAACTGTAATAACTTTCTATTAGATAGTTTACTAAAACTGCAAAAGAGAGCAGCAAGAATAATTTTAGACGAACATGATTACACCAAACCTTCAAGCGAATTATTTCACGAATGTAACATTGTGCCGATTACACAAAGAATACATTATCATAAATCATTACTAATGTATAAGGCAAAATATGGCTTAGGTCCAGAATATATGTCCACTCTTATTTTATCAGCTTCTGCAAACAAAAAATACAATACGAGATTTTCGTCCTCAGATAATTTTATAATTCCAAAACCAAATACAGAGTTGTATAAGTCTAGTTTCTCGTACAATGGACCAAAAGTATGGAATGCTCTTCCTAATTCAATTAAAAAATCAAACACAGTATTAGAATTTAAACATAACTACAAATCTATGTACTTTTAACATTACCATGATATTTGTACTGTAATGCCATATATAATAATTGTTTATTGTATTTAAATTGTATTACATCTTTATTTATCATTATTATTGAATATGTATTGTTTATTTTTAATGTAATTATTATTGTATTAAGAGAGCCTTATTGAAAATTGGTGTAATCCAAATGAGTTACTCTCTCTAAATAAAGATATTATTATTATTATTATTATAATCCTTTTGCTTTATAACGCAAACCTTTGCGAAATAACGCAAACCTTTGCGAAATAACGCAAACATTTGCGTAATAACGCAAACCTTTGCGAAATAACGCAAACCTTTGCGTTATAACGCAAACCTTTGCGAAATAACGCAAACATTTGCGTTATAACGCAAACATTTTGATTTTATTTATTCATTAAGTTTTGAATATTTAATAATAAAAAAAACTATATATAATATTAAATTTACATTTTATGTTTATTATATAATTTGAAAGCAGTGTTTTGTAAATGTCGGCATTTATATGTCCGTCTGTCATCAAATTTCGGTTGTGATTTAGTTAAGAGAAGAACCATGAACACAAGGCCAAATCATTATAATAAATATGCATAGAAATAAAGGAATACTAATTATACACAAATTAAGAATGGTTTTTGCATCAGAAAATTATATAGATTTAACAAGTAAATAGATATGGTATAGGCAAATTTTAATTGAAAGGCCAAGATTTTGAAAGTTTTGATTAACGGAAAGTGGTAAACTAGATAAGAGCAAAAATAATGTCATACAATTGTGAAACTATAAGTCAACTAGACAAAATGATCTTTCTGCTTAAAAATTTATTATTCAGAAAAAAACATTTTTTTTTTTAAATTTTGATGTAAGAAATCGTTTGTTGAAATCTCAGAATAGGATAAAGATTCTTTAAAAAAAGTCATGGAATTTTAATTTCAATCTAGTGAGGTAGCTATTTAAGATGTTTGGATAGCAATTTGAATGTAGATAACATAATTATAATAAGATAACATCTTCATCTTATACATTTATGGAAAAAGGGTAGCTTGTTTGAATCTAACCAATCTTACACAATGCTCAAACGAGCTCTTACTTTGGAAGTATATTTAAATTCGGCTACACTAGCGGGGTTGATTTTTTATTTTCTTCGGTATAACTTCAATTTACTCAATTTTCTTTGTAATATCTATATATTTAGACAATATACGTATAGTGTCTTGAAATATGAAATTTATTTGTATGAGGCTAAGAAACGGGGGGAAATGCGAGGTTTACCGAGCATTTCCCCCTGTTTCGTGCCGAATACAAATAAATTTCATATTTCAAGACACTATACGTATATTGTCTTTATACTGCAATCGATAAAAAACATAAAAAATAAAATAAAATACGTTACAAATTTATTGTTAAAAAAAAGTGTTTGGAATTTCCCTTGGGGTACCATTGTTGGGTATTTCCCTATAAGCGTAGTAACTCATAAAGTCCAGGCGATAAGACATTGACATTTTTAGGAATTAGAAAGAGAAAATAAACTAATTTAATAGTATTTAATAAATATGGTATGTAAATTACGAATTTCAAGACATAACAAGTTTAAATTTACAAAAGTTTGACAATTGTTACTACACGTTGTCATGGTTGTGACGTGACGTTGTTGATGAAATACAGTAGTTCCGGTAAGTAGGCGTGGCTAATAGGTTAGTTGAGGTCATTGACGTATAAAGCTAACGTTTATACGTATAGCTTTATCTGTATAGTAAAATAGCTGATTGCAGTATAAATATATATATATATATATATATACATGTATTATCCTGCTCATTTTTATCCCATGATGTGTGCTAAACACTCAAGCATTTTACATTGCAATGAGTACAAAGGGTGATAAATTTTAATATATGCAGCCTCCTCCATTTATAACAACTGCTTCCTTTGAAACTTAAATAAGAAATAAAATAAAACAAATGTTTGCGTTATTTCGCAAATGTTTTGGTTATAACGCAAAGGTTTGCGTTATATCGCAAAGGTTTGCGTTATAACGCAAATGTTTGAGTTATTTCGCAAAGGTTTACGTTATAACGCAAACATAGGAAGAAATATAAAAAAAAAAGCTTTTGATAAAGTTTGGCATCAAGGATTGCTACATAAAAAGAAGTCATACGGTGTGAACGGGAAATTATTGAATTGGTTTAAAAGTTACCTGAACAACACAGGCGGAAACCCAGTCGAAATAGAACAAAAGAATCAAAGCTCTTTGCTAGAGAAGGCGATAAATGCTAACTGTAATGTTTACTATAGTATTTTAAAAGTTAATAGAAACAAATAAAATGACAGTTTTCGGCTAAATTACGAAGTATTTTATCATAAAAACACCATTTGCATAAGTTTTCAATTTATCTATTAAATAATTAAGCAGAACAATTAGATATCAAGTCGACGACATGGGTGTCTATTCAGTTGGATCTAAAAAATGCATATCCGATTTAAAAAAAAAATACCACGGACGGAGAACATATCAATCTATTTGTTCCTTAATTTTTTTTTCTGCCCTTACATTATGTGACTCAAGAAATAATTCCAAAAATGGGTAACAATTGCATCGAAAAGAGAAAATCGAGTGCATCTTTTTATGTTAGGGCGTGTTTGAGTTGAATATTTTGTCTTGAAAACGTAAAAAGCAAAAGTATTTGATACATCATCTCGCTTCAGATTCTATCATTTTTATATATCAAGGCTACATGTTGACTTTATAACATCGAAAATTCACAGTGCTAAAAAAATGAAATATATGGGTCAAGTGAAATACCTTTCTAATGAATCACAAAAACAGAATAGGTGTGTTCGAATAGCAATTTTTACTAAAAATACTTGACGACAGACTTTTAAGTTGGATCTTAAAAATGCATATCTTCGAAAAAACTTCACTTTTTGTGTGTGATATCTAGGGTTTATAGTCTTCAACCACTGAAAATTTTTAGTCTGCCCTTCCACGAAATATAGAATTAGAATTTTTTAAATGTTTATGAATTTTCGAAAATTCCACCTGACAACCGATCAGACAATAGTTTTAAGTTGACTAAATGTAGACAAGTACATTAACTGATGCTCATTAACTAGTAGATACATTTGTCTTTTAAAATATAACTGGCATATAAGGATCGTAATGGTGCTATGTGGCACCGTTAAAGTCCATAATTCCTCTAAAGTCCACAACACCGCTAAAGTCCACAACAAATTTCAGCTAAAGTCCACAACGCCACTAAAGTCCACAAACTTTCCGCTAAAGTCCACAAAATGACCTCCGCTAAAGTCCACAAGAAAACGCCGTTAAAGTCCACAATAACAAGTTCCGCTTAAGTCCATAAAAAACACCGTTAAAGTCCACGCAACTTTTTTTATTTTTAGAATATCAATTCGCTTTTTTTTTTATCCCGGTATACAATACAAAGCATGGGCTTTTGTTCTTGGTAGTTATTTTTTTATCAGTTTGATAAATGAAAAAAAGTACAGTATCTGTAGAAGATTTTGTTCCATTAATTTGATCTTTGTATTATGATGATCCGATCAATGAATCAAACAGGCCAATTTGGACATCATTTCTAAAAAGTAATCTATTCATAGTAAATTCGTTAGTTATTACATAATTACTGGAATCTTCAAGTACTGTTTTTTTATTCTTTGTATATAATCACTTTTTTACGTCACTATAAATGTACAGAGCACCGACAAGAAATTCGACATATAATTCGATTTTGCTAGTTTTAATTAAATTGTTACTAAACATAAGCACATGGACATGGGGTCATAATAATGTATCCTGCACTCCCCTCCAGCTATTTTTTCAACTTTTATATAGTTTGCCGATATAAAAATAGCTGGCTAGTAAAACAGCACAAATAAGTAAAAATATCTGTATAGATGACCAGGAATAGATAGGTAAACGTCATTTGTATAAATGGCTTTAAATCAGAACTTTTACAAAATATTGCCTCGTAAAAAAGAGGGAGGACAGGGTATATCATCATGACCCAATGTACCTGTGTAAATAAGATTTGGTATGAGTGCCAATGAGACCACTCTCCATCCAATATTTTTGTATGATAATTGATATCGGATTAACGTATTTAAGAACCTACATTGTATACATAATTATTATAACAAAACTGGACACACTTAAATGTCTTCCCTGTTTTAGTGTTTATAATTGAAGTTATTTGAAAGTGAACATTTTTTTTTACAACAAGCAATACATTAAATTATCAAGTCAATGATCAATGAACATGATGTCAAGGTGAGATAAATCTTTTCAGACAGACATGGAGGCCGTATAAATTCATCCCATGATATACCAAATTAAGTTAGCTATCGCTTAAAGTATCTCGGAAGCAAACATCATCAAGAAATAAGAACTTTGACTAATGAACCATTAAATTAGGTCAAGGAAATATGACACAAACCAGACAGACAGTCATGTACACCTTACAACCATTCAATACACAAGATGTATACATGACTTTAATATCACTTATAATATCTGAGAAACTGTCAAAACTATATATCAAGCATTTCATTTTAATTCTATCAGTCTTCTCACAAATAAACAGCTGGCTTGACGGTTTTTGTAGTAAAGTTCTCTAAATTTTCTAAAAAACATATCTTCCAACATTATTTGTATTTCAAATAACTTCAATTTCAGTGAGCTTTTTAACTCAATTTCATACTTAATACAGGAGATTAACTGACAAAGTTACAATGTAGCGTGACTTTTGTATTAAGTTTTTATTTCATTTGTTTATTCTAGATTTGACAAATTTCTTAAAATTAGACAAGACGGCACGCGTACGGTCCGACCGTATACGTATTTTGAATAAGTTCGTCTACGGTCCATACCATATACGCGTATGGTCTAAATGCGCATATGGTCTGGAACATCCGTACATTGGATTTGATGTGATTAAAGTGATTACAATTTGATATAATTAGTAGGTGAACTACTAAAAAAATGTTAAAAAACAATTACATTATAAAGTTATGTTGATTTTTACAAAAAGAGGAAGAAGTTATATTTTCATTTATTTAATGCTGAATGCCTGTCTATCAGTTACTTGATGTGTGTGGTTGTTGTAATTTTTATACTGCAACTAGTTGTGTTTTTTTATACTGCAACTAGTTGTGTTTATTTCCTAAATATAGTAACACAGCTATATTTTGTGCAATGTCAATTTCATCATGGAACACTTTCTCCACAAACAGGGGTTCATTAAGGGATAAAAATAAGTTTGACATTTGTGTTACAATTTAAATAGCTATCGATGTAATAATTTAAGTTGCAGTATAAAAACAATATTAGGTCAATGTCATAAAAATATAAACTTTTTTGTATTTGGCACAAAACTGGATGGGCTCGGTAAAACCTCGCCCTTCCCAGTTTCTCAGCCTCATACAAAAAAGTTTATATTTTTCTGACATTGACCTAATATTGTATATATATATTTCGTTTTGCTGCCTCATGTGTATTATGATTTCTATGATTAAACCCAATGGGTAATTATATAGAACAATATAGGGCAGCTATCGGGTTATCTAACTTATGTAGATGCACTTTTAGACTCTTTAAAAGAAATATTACTTACCAATTTCAGATGCTCGTTACTCGTCGTCTCTCTCTCACTTCTCCAGAGCTTAATTCCGAATATAGATATTGTTTTTCTGTTATTTGTTTCAAATTCCATCCTAATTATTGGAAATATTGAGACTAATCCAGGTCCGAATACAGATATTATAACTGATTCTACTAGTATCAATGAAACCTCACTATCCATATGAAACATAAACGTACGTACATGTAGTCTAAGAAATAAGCTTAATTTTCTCCAACATTTTACTGATGAATTTGATAAAGTAACTACAACTGAAACTCATTTGGATCCAAGTGTTAACATAGACGATTTGCAGCTTTTCTCATTTTCAAAGAATATAATCCGAAAGGATCGTAGCAGTGCCGGCTGAGGCATTGTAATCTATGTAAAGGATGATATATCCATCTTACGTAAAGGTGAACTCGAAAACCACATTGATGAGACAATATGGGTAGAGATTAAAGGTAAAGGCCAGTCATTTCTTCTTTGTTGTACTTATAGGCCTGAGTGGACGGACAATGACTATTGGACAAGACTTATTTATTCACTGGGATTGAGTTACCAACTAAGTGAGAATATTGTGATAACAGGAGATTTGAACTCTGATTTATTTTCAATTCATAATGATAAATTATATGATACAATGAATCTTACGGAAGCGTATTAGCGCCACACATTTTTTTTTTATATTTTTTCCTATGTTTGCGTTATAACGCAAACCTTTGCGAAATAACGCAAACATTTGCGTTATAACGCAAACATTTTGATTTTAATTATTCATTAAGTTTTGAATATTTAATAATAAAAAAACTATATATAATATTAAATTTACATTTTTATATTTAATATTAAATTTACATTTTATGTTTATTATATAATTTGAAAGCAATGTTTTGTAAATGTCGGTATTTGCATGTCCGTCTGTCATCAAATTTCGGTTGTGATTTAGTTAAGAGAAGAACCATGAACATACGGCCAAATCTTTATAATAAATATGCATAGAAATAAAGGAATTATGCATGGAATAGTCATACAAATCAATCATGACCGATCGTTCACAGTTATAAAAAAATGTCTTTTAAACGTATCATATCCCGTACCCTATGAAAATTCACTCAACTTTTTTGGAATTGGAATTGCTTTATTGCATTCATTTGGATTTAATAATTGTTGATGAAGTTTGTTTTTTGATATAAAAAATACAAACTAATTTTGCATCGAAAGGTATATCATTTTAAAATATTCTCTGAATAGTAAAACAGGCCTCAGCAAAATGTAATTTTTGTATGTCGGATATGCCTAATAACCAAACAAAAATAAATAGATCAGGGATTAATAAGACCAAATAGACACATCTTAATTTTGATGTCCACTGTATGTTGACCTCTGATATAGCTCGTGTGCTATTGTTCAGTTAAGGTGTTAAATACCGTAATTTAATTTGTCATATGGAGTAAAGAACATCTTAAAATTCTTGAATAGAAAACGAAAGCAATATATATAATAACCTCTAGATATTTTTTTCTGTTATTGGATTCCTAAATTTATTTCAGTAAACGCTTACATTCCCTTTTATTAATCATGGAGAATTATGAAGCCTTAAGTTGTCATGCTAGACCAACCCACAGACAAAAGATTTTCATATGCTAGCTCACTTTCACATGTTTGGGAAAATCAAGATACTTTTTCAAAAAAGCGTTTATTGCTCGCACTTCATACCAAACTTAATGATAGATATCTGAATTATTGGAAAGAAAATATTTGTTTGTGATGATAAATCATTGAACG
Source organism: Mytilus californianus (assembly GCF_021869535.1). Taxonomy (NCBI): domain Eukaryota; kingdom Metazoa; phylum Mollusca; class Bivalvia; order Mytilida; family Mytilidae; genus Mytilus; species Mytilus californianus. The sequence continues at coordinate 18,151,111 of NW_026262679.1, read as the reverse complement.
GTAATAAGCTTAGAACATATAGACAGCTTTAAGAAAATTACAAATTGGAAACCTACTTAATGTTGATATTGACAAAAGTAATAGGACATTTTGCCAAAATTTGCAAAAAGTAATAGTGTTCTTAAATTGAACAAGAGAGACATACTAAAACTCCGTTATTTGTTCTTTATGTCTTTTAGAAGTAGAAGATGAATTTCATTTCACTATAAAATGTACAAAACTAAATACAATTAGAGAACAATTATTTTCTAAAATTAGTGAAATAGTTCCCTCTTTTTAAATATGACTAATGAAGCAAGATTTAAATTTTTGTATAAATAATACATGAGTGAGAATGATATAATTAGAATTATTGTAAAATTTATGAGTGACATGTACAATTCTATAGAAATGCTTTATTGAGTAATAAATAACTTTGTAGTACCACCTCCTCAGCTGAGAAAAGTTTATATATACTAATGTAACATTTTTTTTATAATGGAGGGGTATACAAATTCATGTATTATACAAGGTTTATAAATGTGAACAGATATGTGTTTGTATGTTTATGTATAGCCAATGTTTATTGTCTTTGGTAACAATCCTGTAATTTTAGATTTGAACCCAATAAAATATCTTATCTTATCCTATCTTGGTAACAGACATCGAACCAACCAGTATTGCCCTTACTGCACACGAAAGACAGCAAATGAAAATTTAGATAAATTAGCATGGTCGGAATTAAATCCTTGTATCCCTCACGCTACCACAAGAATACATTTAACTCTGATAAAATTAATAAAGAAAACTGAGACTCTTTTTCAGTTCTGCAAATACGGTTTGGTTTCTATGATGATTGATATTTTCCAATGTAATGTACTTCAGTTATCATCCAGCCAAAATAGGAAATTAATATCGTTAGTATCACGTGTCTAAAGAAGACTCGAAAAATAATTATTGGTACCGTATCATTTATCAAACAAATAATCCAGAAAGTTATTGCCCTTTCTTATAATAAATTTCTAAGAAATTTCATTTAAATACTCTAAACGTCCTCAAGAGTTTTAATATTTTACGAAAACAATTTTTAATTACATTTTATATTTTCGGTTGAATTTAAGCAGCTGCCTTTGGGAAATTATCAGATGGTACTTACATTAATATGAAATTGAAAATAAATTAATTACTCTGGAGCAAGAGTATAAATCCACCGGACTTGAGTAAATGTTATCTTTACTTACCACAATGGAAGTTCATATGTTCCAATGCTACGTCTATTTAATGATTCTTAAGACTGGTAAGTTGTGCATTTCAGACAATGTAAAACTAATCATCATGATGGCATTTGTAACAATTTCATTTTGGGACAGAAATTTAGTTTACTCTGGGACATAATAGTATACTATTCCCATGTTTAAATCACATAAATCTATTTAAATTACAGTCAATTAAAACACAAATACACATGTATTTGACGGAAGTATTATTGTGATGACGCGATGCGCAAAATTCGTAACCTTATTTTTTTGTCTTAATTTCTATTTATCAACTCATTTTTTCATTTAACTTAACCATGCTATGTTTTTAATTTCAGTCATAGTTGGAGAAACAACATATTCAAGAAATTATACAAACCCAACGTATTCAACAGAATTACAAAATCAGGCGGAAAATATTGAAGATGACAACACCAATAGTCTACATAGAAACATCCAGTCAATTAGAAATGTAGGCAACAGTTCTATCACCACCGAGACTGCTCCAATTAAAATACCAAAGCGCCAAAAATATAAATTATATCCAACTACGTCATGGCAACCTACTGGCACTTTATTATATAAGACGATTTTTAAATCTGGCGGTTTTTCAATAAAGCCTAAAGTTGACGAAACATCAAATCTCCAGATATTAGATAATTTCAATAGTACGACATCCAATACAACGGACACGATTGCAGAAGACATTTATCATAAATACGAGCATGCGACTAGTTTCCTTCCAGAAATTTATAATGATCACCATAACGATTATGAGAACAATAGTTTCATTCCAAATGAATCAGAAATGCCATTATGTCCAAGGTAGGAAGTTTCAGTGTTAATCAATCTTTTTGTCAGACATTTTTCTTTAAACCAGATTTCTTTTGCCTTTTATTAAAGAAGTATATCACATATTCAAATATAAATTTTATTCACATATGGAGCTCGTTTTTATCAAAATTAGGATTTTTAAACGATGGTTTGTGTATTTTATTTAATAAATACAATGCGTACTAGCATTTTTGAAATTAAGAAATTTTTGGAGGGAAAAGAATGCTTTATAAAATGAAGAAATGACAGGAATTTGAAAATATTTTGTCAGAAGTGTTTTTAAATCGGTATGTATTTAACCAAATGCTAAACTATAGGAGTTATAGGATATCAAAACATTACCTAGGGAAAAGCCAGAGAATTACAAAAGTATCGAGCATACCTTAAACACTATGAAACAAATTCAGAAATGTGAAATAAAAAGAGACAATGCTGAACCAACTTTAAACAGCCCATAACCATTGCACAAGTAAAATGTAAGGATTATAACAAAAGTTGCATATGAAAAAAACTTCGAGATCTTAATTTCGTTTTATCAAATGGTATTTAAGTATGATAAAAAGGTAGTTTACAAATGTAGCAAATAAGTACCGTAGAATTAGAATATAGACAGACAACATCATAAAGACGAAGACAGACACTATATAGTCCACAAAAAGGACACGTTTTTTGCTTGATAGAATTTAGCTCGTTTTGGGGAATGTATCTTTCATGAAGTATAGCGACTGAAATTGTAATGTAAATCGGTATGTTTTCATATCACCTACTAGTTGTGTCCTTTGAGCTTGGTCTAAGTAATTACGGGCATTCTTTGATCCGATATTGTTTGGTTTGTCATCTTTAATTCAATGTTCATGTATATAGTTTAAACCGTTTTCCTTTACTGATTTTAATCTTATGTTGCTATAATTCTTATATGACTTGCATATCTACAAATACTTGAAATGGATTGGTCCGCTTGGTTTACATTTCGATAAACCTTGTTGCCGAAACTATTCTCGTAACCTTCATTGTGATCTATTCATGCGCGATACAGATGGATGGGATCAGGGTTCCAGCAAATTGAGATTGAAAAAGCAAATAAATAAATGTTATTTCTATTCTAATGAATAATAAAAAGAAATAATGCATTATAGCTGGAAAATGTATCAATTTACAATAAAATAAAATTCCGCGAAATTTCATGAATGAGCTTGGCGCAATAACGTCATGGGAAAACCTGACGTCATACGAATGAAAATTCTCAAGATTTTTCCGTTTCTTATACCAAATTTAAAAAATATCTCATTAAAATGAAGTTTTTGAGGTAGATGTTATTTCAATTTAGATTCTATTGCATTAATCGAACATTAGTGGATTTCAGAAAGTCAATATGGCGGCTTACTCCTTAGTTACGAAATGCCAATTGTGCATTTGATAGTAAATAGTAACCAAAAATTGTTAATTAAAAATTGCAAAAGTTTGGGTTAAGAATTAAAAGGATTTAACACATTATTTCTTATGGTTATTGATGTGTAAACTGGGTCGCTGACTCACAAACTTACATAAAAGTCATTCAGTTTGTGAGTTAATCGCCCCAGTTTACACATCAATGAACTCTAGAAAAAGTGTGTTTAATCCTATAATAAGTGCCTTTACATGGTAAACTGGTCGAGATACGAAAAGTAAAAAGTTGAGATATCAAAAACTAGTTAACCTCTCCGCACAAGCCTGTCCATAGTCAGAACCCTCATCAGCGGTTGCCTTTTGTCGTGTTTTTGTGTATTTGGTGTAAATTTACAGTTTCTGCAACATGCATTACTGGCACCCGTGTTACTGTTAATGATAATTATAAAATCCGACAATAAATTACATTTGATAGGGCAGTCAAAAAATATGTTTGAATGATTCATTGTTATTTTTCATGGACAACGATACATCGGTGCTTTGCTTTTGCGTCAATTTGCATTTCTGACATTTGCGCCAAAATAATACATTTCATTTGCGCCAATAATACAGGTAAATTATATAAATAATATATCTATACTGAAAAGAGATAATAATGTTGCAACATACATCGATAGCATAATATAACATATTCATCATAAATCATATTAATCAATAAACCAAAAATAAAACACTAAACAGTGATTAGTTGTTTTAAATGCTGAGATTGCCCTTTTTGCTAGTCTAAACCGTGGTTGACTGTATCATTCAGTGTTTTATAATCTGTTTGCTATCCATATTTGTAGTGATTCTGGCTTTGCAACTTTTTTGGATACATATATACAATTAGTCTCCGATTTTTAATACATGACATGATATCCTAAATGTGAGGTCTCAAAAATTACAGACGTATTTCCTCCTCTATTTGTTTCCAAATGATGATGTCCATTTTGTCACATGTGAACACAATACAATTTTATACCTTTAGGTGACTCTAAGCTTTGTATGAAAAATAAATATAAACTCACTATTTACTCAGGAGGATACACTCTACAACATTTGATTTAAGTAATAAAACCAGGTTTAATCCACTATTTTCTACATACAGAAATGCCTGTACCAAGTCAGGAAAATGACAGTTGTTTTCCATTCGTTTGATGTGTTTTAGGTTTTGATTTTTGCCAATTGATGAGGGACTTTCCGTTTTGAATTTTCCTTGGAGTTCGGTATTTTTGATATTTTACTTTTTATGTTAATTCTTTTTCAGACTAAATTGTTCTAGTAAGCTATGCTCGTGTGATGAGCACTGTTTGATATTCGATGACTGCTGTTACGTTATGTTAGAACGATTATTTGGCACATCTGAAGAAGATATACTTGCAGATATGATTTACAATAAAACTACTGCGTTCCAAAGATTGGGATACGACAAACATCAAATCAAACTAGCAGAAATGATTGCTCAATACGGAAACTGTAGATTTGTTGAATATCCCCACAATTTTTACACAGTTATTGATAGCTGTCCGGATAATAATCGTGACTATTTTATTGAAAATCGATGTAGAAATACACCGCTCGAAGATATATGGGACATTCCAGTTTATTTAAAATTTTCACAGATTTACCAGATAACCTTCCGTAATATTTTTTGTGCATTATGCAATGGATTTAATACCAAGGAGGTAATTTTTTGGAAAGCCACTCTTCATTGTCCTAATGTTCGTACACCAGGATTAGACGGTTGCTTCGTGGTAAAAAACGTTAGCCAAAACTTGTTACCTCATAAGTGTCTTTCGTCTTATTTACATCCATTATCAATATGCGATCAAGAACCACTAAATGTTGAAAGCATTTTATGTTCTTCTTACCTAGAACCGATTATCTTAAGAACAAAGCAGTTTAAGAATCGGCATTGTTTGAATTGCCTCAATTTCAATTTATCATCAGATGCCAACGCAAAATGTAAATTTGGCAACATTGGTGGCGGAGAGTCTCGACCAAACTATCCGGGCTTTGACATCTTTTTTGCATACGATAGATATGGCTTAGTTTCAGACGAAAACCTGATACAAATAACTTGCCCAAACGGTTTATACTTTGACTTTATCACGATGTCATGTACACAATTTTCCTGTCCAAATGGGTTTATAATTTACGAATCCAAATGTATCCCCAGCGAGCTTCATCTGTCAAAGGATATGTATGCCAGTATTAGATACCGGCTAATAATGAAAATTAACCTACCTGATATAAACCTTACCGATATATCAATCGCAAAATTTGAGAACATTTCTAAAGCAGCTGTTCGAGTCATAAAGCTATTTGCTTTGAATTTAGATACTTTTCGGGCAGAAAACGAAACTCAGCTAACGTCTATTTTTGTCTTTAATGTAACGCATCCAACCGTTTTGTATCATTTGATACAAGAACTGAATACGTTAAATGTTTCGTATTTAACAATCGCGTCTTTGGATAATTTCGAAAACAAAAACACTGTGCCATGCCCAAATTACACATATCATGTTACATTGCATTCGTTGGAAATTGATTACACAAACCAAACGGTGGTAGGTTTAGTTCCTGGTAAGGAGGGCATTGATATTTTCTATTCTTGGTTTTCTCTAACTCTGTTAGAAACCTCATTATCGGTTATAACATATTGTGCGTCAAGACTTTGCTCCCGGTTCTTTCAATATTCAGCGCATTTTTTCAGTTTTTCAAATGGCACTTACTCTATTTTGGGACAACAAGTTGACGTAACGAGACATCATTTCATACAAAACGGAACTTTGTTTGTGTGTGAGGATGCGTTTTCCCAAAGTAAGATGAAATGCACATTTTTTACTGCTTATTCTAGTAGCCAATTTGAATACGTCAATGGGACACTGTTAATAAACGGAGAAGTAACACCAGCAGAACATTTTGTACAAGACAACACATTATACGTGTGTTACAATCAATCATCACTGTACAGTGTAATTAACAGCATATCAGATGTTTGCATGATTGTCTCCCTTTTATCTTTGTTGCTTATGATCACGTGTTATATATATCTTAAAGGATTACGCAACCTCCATGGAAAGAATATCACCATGTTTTCGACGTCTTTATTCTTTGCCCAAGCGGTATTTCTTGTTTGTCGACATGTGCCACTACAGAAGATGATTCTTAGAGTTGCATCAATCTGCCACCATTTTCTTTGGTTAAGTGTTTTTGCATGGACTGTTGTTATTTCAAGTGATATCGCCAGACGAATGGTCAACATGAAGCGCTACACCATACACCAGAAGAAAACTGAAAGAAGGCGTTTCAAGATATACGCACTATTTGCTTTCATTGTTCCGTTTATAGTTGTAGTCACATCTACCATTTTAGACGTCCAATATTCACATCTAGGTTATGGTAAAAATGGTTTATGTTGGATTTCTAAACAGGATGGGCTTTTGTACTTTTACATTATTCCGGTATGTGTTGCCCTATTCTACAGTCTACTTTGCTTCTTTTTGATATTGGTTAAGGTAGAATTATCCAAACAAGGATCTACTTTAGCAACATCTAACCATAAAAACAGGGTAACTTTTATCATTTATTTCAAATTATTCTTCATTCTTGGATTGTCATGGATAGTTGGTATTATTTCGTCCAATGTAGATTCCATTGTTTTGTCGTATATAAATAGCGTATTTAACGGGCTCCAAGGTTTCTTTCTAACAATCGTTTCTATGTGCAACAGGCAAGTCAAAAACGTAATTCAAAGTCACAAAAAAACCTCATCTAAATCGGAACCGCAAACAAAGGTTACAAAAGATACTTCCATTTTATCCTAAAATAACTATGATTTCTACATTTGATGAAAAGCTTATTACAGGGTTTTAACGTGAGTGCACTGTAAACCATGGTTGAACACACCAATTTCATTGGAAATTGCCTTTTTACTTACCAAGTTAAGACAATGATGATTCCCTTGATGGCCGTTTTAAAAGATATTGCAAGAGCTACACGGTTTAGATTGCTATAGCTACACGGTATAGATAGCTAGAACTGCACGGTATAAATTGCTAGAGCTACACGATAAAGATTGCAAGTGCTACAATGCATAGATTGCAAGAACTATACGGTATAGATTACCGGAGCTACACGGTTCATACTGCAAGAGCTACACTGCATAGATTACCAGAGCTACACGGTATAGATTTCAAGCTACACGGTATATAGTGCCGGTATAGATTGCAAGAGCTACACGGTATAGATTGACTGAGCAACACGGTATGGATTGAACATACTATACAAGTACCTCTCAGTAAAGTACATTTGTCATCCACTGTCATTTAATCAGTTAATTTTTTGTTTGCTTAATTTTCTATAAGAAACAACTTTAAGGATGCCTAATAGTGTAGTGTTGAAGACATCTTGGAACTTTAAGATGAGGAACAACAATAAAAGCGTTGTATCTTTGCTTTGAGTTTTGTCAAGTGCTTGTAGAAGTTCTGCGTCATTGGTTGATGCATCATTTACCTTCGTATCTATTATATTTTATGGGATACTAGGAAATAATTCGTTTATCAAAGGAACAAAGATTCCATTGCTGCTCATCATCTTGCCGTTGTCTGAATCAAAACGAAACTGTGTTATTGAGATCATTCAGTTCTTTTGATTGTGACGGAAAGAACTAAAAGATAACGACGTGAATCTTCAAAGCTAAATGTTATCTTAACAGAATTACTTTCACATCGAAACTAAAGACTATTGATTACATACTTTACTTCATTGTTTACACAGCAGAAATATTTGGATTTCTTTATTGGATATAATTTGTATTCTTTGAATAGTATGCAATTATAATATCATAGAATTTCAGGAGTAAAACCGTCGAGAAATTGTTGTTATTGTATAAAAGATAAAATATTGAACCAAAAGCAGCGTTTTCTCAGCAAGGGCAATATGTTTATAAGATTGTAAGTAATTGTCACTTGAAACTTTAAGTTTATTTTAATGTTTATCTATGTTCATTTTAAAGTTGATCTATGTGCATTTTAAAGGTTTATCTATGTTCATTTTAAAGGTTTATCTATGTTCATTTTAAAGGTTTATCTACGTTCATTTTAAAGGTTAGCTATGTTCATTTAAAAGTTTATCTATGTTCATTTTAAAGGTTTATTTATGTTCATTTTTAAGGTATATCTATGTTCATTTTAAGACTATCATTTTCATTTTTTTTCCTTTTCATTACAAGTAGATTGCAATAGAATATATTAATCATGTATGAATCATAGGCATTTATGCCATTTTCAATGTTATGCGCTCCACCAATAGAATTAACTCGGGTACTATTGGGTTTATTTCCGTAATTTGTCTATTGTTTTGTGACGAGTTCTTCCCATTCAGGACAGTTGGTTGCAAAGAAGAAAAATAATGAATCAGAATTTTAACACATTGTTTTACGATGTTTGGCTGCGGCACCACATGATAGATTAATGGCAGTGCATAAGATATTAGGGCAGATCTTGAAAAATGTGTCCATAGTTTTCTTCCATAAATGTTCGAGGTTACATTTTAATGTTAACATGACTTACTTCATTTCATTTTGATTTTCCTGAAACTTTGAAACTAAACAATTGTTATGATTAAAACTTTTTTTATATGATTTTAATAACTTTGGTTGGTAAAAGGCTTTCGTGAGAACGCGTTGCTTTCTTATTTGTCTTACAATTTACATTTCTATATTGGAGGAATATAGTATCGTTTTCACAACAGTGTGGACAAGACCATATCTTGGCGCGCTCAGATCACCGATTGACTGTGTCAGATTAGATGAACGTTCGTCTGTAACGCCCACTTATCATTTATAATAATACTTTATTCAGAAGCAATACAGCTTATAGAATGTACATTTTTACATCAAATTTTTAAATGCATCAGTGTAATATTAATTACAATAATTATACAAAATACACATATGGCGGAGAATGACAATAAATTCATATGATAAATAAAGAATACAACTAAAAAAATGTACGTATTACGGATTTCTTCGATGTTGAACAAAAAATTACCTAAATCATTAAGTTCTTTCACATTGTGAACTGATAACAACTGTAAGTTTAAAAGTGGATGGTTTTTGCCAATAATATTTCTTAATATATTGATTTCTTACATCACTATATCTATTACATTATAAAATAAAATGGTATTCGTCTTCAACAATATTGCTATTGCACATAGTACATAATCTTTTTTCTCCATCTACATTGTAATATCTGCCTGTTTCGATATTGAGGCTATGGGCAGAGATACGATATTTACATATATAAGGTTTATATATTTGATTAACAGGTCTATTTAAATAAAATTGCAATATATCTGTGTCATATATATATATATCTACAAAGTATACATTTAGATGAATTGTTAAAAAACACATTAACATCAGTGATAAAGGTATCTTTCATTCGTTGTTTTAGCTCATGACGATAATGTATGAATATATCAACATTATTTACGCCATTCATCGTGAAAACCATATTTACATAAAATATCTATGACTGAACATGCCCAATTCAATTTGTCTTTGGGTTTTTTAAATGAACTCTCCAACATATCTTCATAACATGCTTTTAATGTACAGTATTTTATAATTTACCGGGATACGGTACTTTTTACCGTCTATAGAAGGACGTTAAAGATTAATTCAATAAATGACTTCTTCTTTTTGTAAATTTATTGGGGTGTAAAAGCGTTGGCCGGAGTTCGTTTTGCATGAAGCGCGGAAGCGCTTCATTCTTAAAATGTGCGTACGGTCAACGCTTTTACAACCCTATAAAATTACTAAGCATTCAATACTTATAATTACATTTTTTTGCTAGGATCATGAAAACACGATTTCTATCAAGTTTTTCTTTTATTTACCTGTACACTTTATTGTGGAAGCTCGTGTCATCATGAATGTTACAATTCATTTTGAAATGAAGGTTAATTTTAGAATGACGCGAGATTGCTGTTAGTTAATCAAAATAACACATACAGAGACGTGCAAAAAGTATTCGGTCACAATGGCGTCGTTTTTACGTTCTTACATGTGACTGACTTTTAAATGGCCTTGCCCCACGTCATTCACGTCACTGAGTATTACTGTACTAACCTTTTAGCGTTGTGCATCAGATGGGCTACCGTCATGTGACGTTTGTTGTCGTCTGCCATTGTTGTTTTGTTAAAACAAGTAAAATAGCAAGATGGATAGAAAAGGTCAGGAACTGTCAATGGATGTCAAAAACATGATTGTGGAAATGTTCCAGAATGGATTTTCTCTCCGAAAAATCGCTGAAATACTTAAAATTCCCAAGTCAACAGTTATTGACAATGTTCGGAAATTTATAGACACAAAAACTAACGGAGTTTCGTGAAACATACATGTTATGTTATTATTAAGTTATGAAAACTAACACTGTTGATGGTGCGCCGTTATTTTAAGACATACACAAAGCTTACTTGTCACACATCCCTTTTAGTCATAGTGATAGTTTAGTGTATTTTTATTCGACTTATTGTTTCTGATTGCCCTCCTTGACATATGTTTGTATCTATTTAGTAAAGATGATTCCAATCCTTTCACTTGACCTAATTATAATGTATTCAGAGGATTTTGGAAAAGATGAAGGAAAGGAAAATTCAGGTACATACTCTAATAGCCCAGAAAAATTAGACAATTTTACGGGAGCGTATTAGCGCCACATAATTTTTTTTCGAAAAATTAGCATACTAGTACTTAAAAATTTTACATTATTTTCAGTTTTATTTAATTTTTTTCAAGTTTAAATATACTGTTCAAATTAAAACGGTATTATGTGTCATGGAAATAAGAAGATGTGGTATGAGTGCCAATGAGACAACTCTCCATCCAAGTCACAATGTGCAAAAAGTAAACAATTATAGGTCAAAGTACGGCCTTCAACACGGAGCCTTGGCTCACACCGAACAGCAAGCTATAAAGGGATCCAAAATGACTAGTGTAAATTCAAACAGGAAAACCAACGGTCTAATCGATATAAAAAACGAGAAACGAGAAACACTTATGAACCACATCAACAAATGACAACCACTGAACAACAGGTTCCTGACTTAGGGCAGGTGCAAACAAATGCAGCGGGTTTAAACGTTTTAACAGGCGCCAACTTTCACCCTAACCTGAAATAGCAGTGTTACATTACAACATAGAAAGACATACTATAAAATATAAATTGAAATGGCTTAACTCAATAAAAAACAAGTAAACATACACTGAACGAATACATTAGATCTATGACACAATATAAATACAATATTAAATAAAAAAGGGAGAATGTAAAACAATGTCAAAAAGATAACTATAACCTTGGACAAAATGGCGTTAAATAAAATAACGTACACAGGTATTTGAATAAATAAATTTGTTGTTCATAGTACGAGAACAGAAGTGAAAATTTATCGTCATACTAAATACTTATCAAAGTTGGTACATATTAAAAATAGTGAGACGAGATATAGCACAAAATACAAAAAAAATGCATTACAAATTGTGTCAACAGGTCAAATTAACACGAACGTACGATTTGAGATTACTCGCAGTTACACAAAGCTAGTTAAAAGACAAAAACAATTAATAATAAAAATTCATGCATCAGAGACTAAAATCAACTAAATCATATCCCAGGGATTTAGTGTTTTAACGCCATGGACAGTCAAAGAAGACATGACTTGTGCATTGTCAAAATAAAAGTATCGACATGCAGTAATAAATATGTATAATATTATATATAGATAAAGCAATATCTATATAGAAAATGAACGTGGATGTGTATTATACATCACAAAAAACCATTCGAAAAGAATACAAATTTAGTTATGTACAAAATCGATATTTGTGCCAATGTAAAGATGTGCAAAGATCTTATTACAACTTTATAAGATAACCTTTTCTAATAAATGTGTTTAAAGGTTCAGTGAGTTTACACGGATCACATAGTAATTTCCGCGCTTTTAGTACAATATTGTCGTAAAATTTCGGATGTGACATACCGTTTTTAATAAGTTTTCTACAGGTACTGCCAAATATGCTAATGAAATCTTTGTATCTTTGAAAAAATTTAGTAAAAGTTTTAAGTAATTTATGATAACGAAATCCCTGACTTGATAATTTACCAGTGATACATTGATTACGTTCGTTAAAATCTATGACATCACTACACACACGGGCATAACGAACGAGTTGGGAAATATAAACACTGACTAATTATAAACAGGCCATTTTCCTGTTATTCATCTGAGGACGTGTCTAGTGTGAAAATAAGCATAACGGCACTTCTCATATATATTTATTTTATCATTTAAAACATATCAAAACAAAGTTTCATATGCAATAATTCAGACAAAAACAAACTCCTAAACTAATATATCTATAACTTCATTTTTGGTATACACACAACCAGAAAAAATAAATGAAAATTTTTTAACCTTCTGCAACTCAGATAATAGGTAAAAATATTATTTAGATCTCTCACAGCATTTTCAAGTTGAGCTGTTTCCGGTTTTGCAGATTTGTTTACATTATTCGTTCAACAATAGAAAATCACTGCAAAACTTGTTGAATGTTTTAAAAATTCTACCAAAGAAAAGTAAAAATCTAACAATTTACCTCCACTTATGGAAATAACGTTAACATTTTTATTTGTATTGCTCAAACATTTAATTATCGAATCACCTATAATTAAAACTGGAACAAAGTTTTTATGAAATAACAATTTATTTTCAATTTTTTCATGAACTCTATCAAAGCAAAAACTTGCAGCAAGCATATTCCATTGCAAGCCCTTCTTGGCAGAAAGAAAACCATTTTGGAGGGATAAAGCAAAACTCCAGTATCCCCTTTAAAACCAATAGGAACAACTTGACTCGCATGTGCTAAAACTACAGGAAACCAAGGTTGAACTGGTTTAAAATCTGGAAAACCCAAAGTACAGCTAAGTCTTTCTTGTAAAATAAAATTTTCTACAGTGGCATTCAAACAAAAAGGAGGAAATGCGTAATATCTTTCTCTTTCGTTGTATGTCTGGACAAAAACATCCACCCCAGACGAAAGACTTACAGGTGTAGGAAAAGGTATAAAACGACGTTCATGATGCCATCTTCATCTAACATTGTGTTACTATCAATTGAAAACATATTAAGTGTGTGTGGGACAAATAAATATTGCAAGTACCACCAAGTTCGCTGCGTAATTGATGCATCTGATTTAGATAAATTTCTAGAGGGTCCCTCAGCCGGATTGTCAGATGTATGAACATACGACACAGATAGGTTAATGTTAGAATTGAAGGTCAATTAATCAGCTTTCTTTCAAAATTTTGTTCAGCTCCTCATTTTTACCATACTGATTATTCCAAGTAAAAACTAGGGCTTTGTTATCTACTCTTGCATCTATGCTTGATTTTTTTTAACTTTTCGCCTCAAGCGTTCTTCAAGCCCAGTGTTTCCTTTATCATAATGTGCGAACCCTTTATTTCGTCACTCCAGTAATCTGAAAATGTTTGGGACTGGCCATTGCTTAAAAATGATACCCCCATTTAAAATCAGATGCATCAGAAAAAATAGACAAAACATGATGTCTTTCTGCTATCCAATAGAGTGGTTCTATCCAATTATCTAAAAACGTCCAATGGCTAACTTCTTCACTAAGATTTGAATCAAATTTAATTGTCGTTGAGTTCTTTACAGCTTTAGAAATAGCCCTATTACATACTGAAGTGTAAAGTTTTGCCCCTGGGATTGCCAAAGACATCGATATACACATACCATTAAATTTTTGGATCAATAAAACCGGACATGAATTACATCTTAAAATGTTTTCCCTCAACACTGCAAATTTATGTTTCCTCTGCTCTGTGATGAAACATGACATACAAACAGTATTAATAATCATGCCTAAAAATGTTAAAGACTGCTTCGGCAGGAAGCTAGATTTATCTATATTAAAAAAATACCCTAAACTTATAAAAAGTCTAACAGCATATCTTACTGCAATATGTGACCTCTTTATGGGATTATCTAGATCATAAGGAAGATAACCATGAAATTCTTCAATCAATCGGTCATCAATGTATAATAAACATGAAATAGACTTGCTTCGAATGAATGAAATGCCCTGTAAATTTAATGTATGGTATATGTCATTGGTGATACAATATGCGGCGGTTGCACTTCTCCAACTTTCCCCAATAATGTAACAGCACCAGAATGTAAACGAGAAGTTATTTCATCATTAATAAAATCAATATGTTCTTGACAATTCGCTGCATTGTTGAACTGTCGGGATCGGATGTGGGTAAACGTTATCATATTGTACACCCAAAACATGCTTTTAAATGGCTGCATAAAGTCATGGATATCAACGTAACTGTTAACTCAATTTAACACTTCACTCTTACTTTCCTCGATTATTTTAACCCAAACATGTTTATTATTATAAATACTGCAATCAATGAAATTACATGGATCGCGAAAAACCATTTCTTTATCTAGATCGAAGTCTAAAACATATCTTTCAGGATCAAACACCACATCATCATATTAAACAGTTTCCTTATTCCTATTTACATACTGTATACTACTACAGCGCTTCACAACTTCATACGGTTTGAAGGAGTCAGCAGAGAATTCCCATACACGTGACTTGAAAAGGTATTGCTTATCTGAAACCTACAAAAGTTATAAAACTGTTATTTTCTTGGGCAATCTGCTCTAAAATGGGTTACATCTCCACATTTAAAACAACCAGGGCAGTTTTGAGGTATCTTTCTAGTAGCAGTTAACCTCCTGAAATTTACATTGATGACTGGCGGAGGACTCTTGAGCCGGGCGTGCAAGTTGGAAAACGGATTGTGTTACTTGCATCATATTGACGAACTGCTGCTTATCAAATATCTTTGTTTCAGCGGGAGAAGACAGCA
Source organism: Mytilus californianus (assembly GCF_021869535.1). Classification (NCBI taxonomy): domain Eukaryota; kingdom Metazoa; phylum Mollusca; class Bivalvia; order Mytilida; family Mytilidae; genus Mytilus; species Mytilus californianus. Next base: position 18,135,636 of record NW_026262679.1, on the reverse strand, counting down.
AAGAAGTGACCAGAAAACCAATTTTTTTATGATTCGTATGGCACAAGAATCTTTGTAATACCATGGAAAACAATTCTCTAATACTGTCATTTACTGTTCGAGCTACTTCGTCCAAATGATGAGCTTAAGTTGCATGGTATCTACGTTAATCTCTGAGGAACGTGCCACGTACTCTTTGACCTCCCTAAGGGCTTGGGCGGCAACATCAACATTCAAACCTTTTTTTCAGGATTTCTATCTCTAACAACAGATCTTGATTTTGTAATTTGGTAAAACTATTGAATTAGTCAACAATTTTCCTAAGATTTTGAATTTGTTATATATTCGCATACACATTAGCTGGAATAACCTCACTCGTTTTAGATAATGACTTTGCAGACTTTATTTTATCACATAAGACGTTCGGGGGCAATGCTATGTTTTAACATGTCATCTGATTGCCAGCCTACATGTGACTTAATTATTTCATTGCTAATTCCTAACCAAGCTAATGTTAAAGCACACCCACTTTTGGTACTACTATGAAGAGTTTCACCTTCCCACAAACCAAGATCCTTTAAATACAGTTTTAATCTCGCATTAGCGGCTGATGATGAAAACGGTGCAACTAGAATCTCATTCTGACGATGCTAAAGGACGGAAAAAATATCCACCTGTTAATGCAATATCTTGTCAGAAGCACAAGTCGGTTATATATTGTTTTTGGCATCAGGGAGAACCTGACCAGGTGTATCTGTGAATTGTTAGATTAAAAAATGCAGAGAGCCTTTTAATTTAAATAAATGAGTAACAAAGGTTTTTGTTAAAATCCACAGTGGGCATGCTTATAGAACAGGAATTGTGGTTTTTAGGTACTTTTGTTCATTTTGAACAAATGGTAAAAATTGCTAAAAAAAAAAAAAAAAAAAAAAAAAAAACCTGGCGTAGATTCCATAGACTTGATGGTAGTATTTCGGTTAGAAATGTAAAGTGATTTGTGCATGTTGTTTTGAAGAAAGGTCATAGTTGGTAGCAACTGTGTGTTTTTATGCACTTTTTCCCTTTACCAAGAAATTTGTTTTGCATTCACACGTATAAAAATTGCGGTTTTTATCCAACGCAGTCATTTTGAACGTTGTTTTCAATTTAGACTTATTTATATTTTTTCGTTTGGGCTTGTATTATATTTGCCTTCGGGTTCATATGATCCGTTCATCCTATTTCGACTCTTCAAAATTCAAGAGTCTTTCGCAATCATAGGTTTGAACGTTGTTTTCAATTAAGACTTATAGACAAGTCTATATATATATTAACAAGTCTAAATTGAAAACAACGTTCAAACCTATGATTGCGTTGGATAAAAACCGCAATTTTTATACGTGTGCATGCAAAACAAATTTCTTGGTAGAGGGGTCTAAAAACAGCACAAACAACATTTTTCAAAAGCCCAAAAAAGTGAAAAGCATATTTTAACAAAGCGCATTTGACTAGCATGTCGAACAACCGATGTTCTTAAACCATGCTGACTGCCATTGGCGATTGCCAAATAAACGGATCATAAGATGAAACAAAATGGATCTTATAATTAATTTATTACCAAACAGAAAAAATAAACTTGCGGAAAAGATGTATATATATAATAAATGTGAATCAAGTCAAAGCATTAATTACATAAATTGATTTAAGAGAGAATATATATTTGTGAACATTGTAGATTTTCCGAATCTTATCTGTACATACAACTTAATTTCAATTAATTATATTTTGCCCCCGTTTGACCCATTTTTTATAAAGAATTGGTGAAAAGAAAATAGAAAACGTTTTTTAAATCAAGTTGAAGAACAATTAGACTTGGGTAATTTTGGACACATGAGTAAATGATTTATTTTAACAATCTTTTGGAAAATTTATTTATCGATAAATATCAACATTGCTCAGAAGTTTATGATAACGTGTTGGTTGATTGCGGAAGATAGAAAATAATGTTTATAATATAGATTTAATTATACAGATAAAATTAAGGTTAAGTTCATAATAATTTATAATTTTCAGTCTTCATGTCACGATTCGTTTTTCGAAAATAGGGATACGATAAATGATAGGATATCGGAATTGGAATCTCTTCTCCAAAGAACAAAATACTCAAAGCAAAAAAAAAAAAAAAAAAGATTTACGTGATAGTCTTGTGAGTTTTCTGAACCACTTTGATCCAAAGAGGACATTAGATGATGCTTTACCATCGGATGTTCGTAGGTTTTTAGTGGTAAAAGATGCAAGTGGAAAAACGCAAATGCATATAAAACAATGTGAAAATAAATGGTAAAAGGGACAGTTTACATGTGGATGTCCGTGTAGACTCTCTGCTTTTTCGGTTGATAGTCTAATTGGTCAAATTTGTGCATTTTTTAGGGATCATGGTAGAGGGGGTGATTGGAACGAAGTATTAGGACTTGGTAATCCAGCCGGTGCATCGATAATAAAACGATATTTGTCCGCTGTTAAATAAGAACAATCTTTAGCTGCGGCATCTCCGAAAAGGGCAGTCCCTCTGTTTTTTAATAAACTTATACTTTTGTCACGGTACATTTCATATAAGTTATCGGATAAGAGATTAACAACCTTTCAGCAATACATTTTAATGCGTGACATAGTTTTTTTTTAAGTGATTGCTTTTACTGGCGAATGAGCAGGAGATCTTGGTTCAGTTCTAACATATCAAATCAAATGGCTTCCAAATAATGAAGAAATACTTTTGCGTCTTATAATCGGGAAAACTATAGATATTCGAGAACCGCGGGTAGTGCTTGTATTCCCGTCGAGTAACATAGAAATTTGCTCATACTATGAGATGGAAAATTATGTAAAATTTTGTAAAAAACATGATATTGCATTAACAGGTGGATATTTTTTCCGTCCTTTAGCATCGTCTCAGAATGAGATTCTAGATGCACCGTTTTCATCATCAGCCGCTAATGCGAGATTAAAATTGTATTTAAAGGATCTTGATATGTGGGAAGGTGAAACACCTCATAGTACCAGAAGTGGGTGTGCTTTAACATTAGCTTGGTTAGGAATTAGCAATGAAATAATTGAGTCACATGTAGGCTGGAAATCGGATGACATGTTAAAACATAGCATTACCCCAAAACGTCTTATGTGATAAAATAAAGTCTGCAAAGTCATTATCTAAAACGAGTGAGGTTATTCCAGCTAATGTGTTTGCGAATATAGAACAAATTCAAAATCTCAGGAAAATTGTTGACTGATTAAATAATTCTACCAAATTACAGAATCAAGATCTGTTGTTAGAGATAGAAATCCAGAAAAAAAACATGAATGTTGATGTTGTCGCCCAAGCCCTTAGGTAGGTCAAAGAGTATGCGGCACGTTCCTCAGAGAATAACGTAGATCCCATGCAACTTAAGCTCATCATTTGGACGAAGTAACTCGAAGAGTAAATGACAGTAATAGAGAATTGTATTCCATGGTATTACAAAGATTCTTGTGCCATAAGAATTATGAAAAAAAATGGTTTTCTGGTCACCTATTTGGTGTCTTCTCCCGCTGAAACAAAGATATTTGAAAAGGAGCAAAAGTTCTTAAAAGTTCATGGGTGTGACAAAGAAAAAGATTCAGATGAAAGCCCCAAAAATGCATCAAATCAGAAATCAGAGTATGACCTGCAGCAGTTCGTCAATATGATGCAAGTAGCACAATCTTTTTTCCAACCTGCACGCTAAGCTCAGAGTCCTCCGCCAGTCAAAAATGTAAATTGCAGGAGGTTAACTACTACAAGAAAGATACCTCAAAACTACTCTGGTTGTTTTAAGTGTGGAGATGTAACCCATTTTAGAGCAGATTGCCCAAGAAAATAACAGTTTTATAACTTTTGTAGGTTTCAGATGAACAATGCCTTTTCAAGTCACGTGTATGGGAATTCTCTGCTGACTCCTTCAAACCGTATGAAGTTGTGAAGCGCTGTAGTAGTATACAGTATGTGAATAGGAATAAGGAAACTGTTTAATATGATGATGTGGTGTTTGATCCTGAAAGATATGTTTTAGACTTCGATCTAGATAAAGAAATGGTTTTTCCCGATCCATGTTATTTCATTGCTTGCAGTATTTATAATAATAAACATGTTTGGGTTAAAATGATCGAGGGAAGTAATAGTGAAGTGTTAAATTGGGTTAACAGTTACGCTGATATCCACGACTTTATGCAGCCATTTAAAGGCATATTTTTGGGTGTACAATATGATGACGTTTACCCACCATCCCGACAGTTCAACAATGCAGGGAATTGTCAAGAACATATTGGTTTTTATTAATGATGAAATAACTTCTCGTTTACAATCTGGTGCTGTTACATTATTGGGGAAAGTTGGAGAAGTGCAACCGCCGCATATTGTATCACCAATTACTATAGAACCTACCAAGTCTCGTTTGTGTATTAACTTGATGTACCTTAACTCGTTTATGAAAGATACACCTTCTAATCTGGATACTTTGGTGGATGTTCCAAAAACTGTTCAAAAGGGCTCATTTCTGACAAAGTTAGATGATAAATCTGGTTATGACAATGTATTTATTACTGAATCATCAATTTACTAGGGTTTGAGTGGGGAGGGTACTTTTTCTGCTGTAATACCCTCCCATTTGGATGGAAAAACTAAGCTTTCATATACTATACATTAAATGTATAGAGCATTTCATTCATTCATTCGAAGCAAGTCTATTTCATGTTTATTATACATTGATGACCGATTGATTAAAGAATTGAATTGTAATCGTCCTAATGATCTAGATAACCCCATAATGAGGTCACATATTGCAGTAAGATCTGCTGTTAGACTTTTTATAAGTTTAGGGTATTTTTTTTTAATATAGATAAATCTAGCTTCCTGCCGAAGCAGTCTTTAACATTTTTAGGCATGATTATTGATACTGTTTGTATGTCATTTTTCATCACGGAGCAGAGAAAATATAAATTTGCAGTGTTGAGGGGAAAACAGTTTAAGATGTAATTCATGTCCGGTTTCATTGATTTAAAAATATATGTGTATATCGATGTCTCTGGCAATCCCAGGGGTAAAACTTTACACTTCAGTATGCAAAAGGGCTATTTCTAAAGCTGTAAAGAACTCAATGACAAAATTGATTCAAATCTTAGTGAAGAAGTTAGCCATTGGAAGTTTTTAGATAATTGGATAGAACCACTCTATTGGATAGCAGAAAGACATCATGTTTTGTCTATTTTTTCTGGTGCATCTGATTTTAAATGGGGGGTATCATTTTTAAGCAATGGCTAGTCCCAAACATTTTCAGATTACTGGAGTGACGAAATATAGGGTTCGCACTGGCCTTGAAGAACGCTATTATATCTTGAGGCGAAAAGTTCAAAAATAGATGCAAGAGTAGATAACAAAGCCCTAGTTTTTGCTTGGAATAATCAGTATGGTAAAAATGAGGAGCTGAACAAAATTTTGAAAGAAAGTTTTTTAATTGACCTTTAATTCTAACATTAACCTTTCTGTGTCTTGTGTTCATACATCTGAAAATCCGGCTGATGGACCCTCAATTACTATTCTTAATGTTAATCACATGTACTATATAGCGATAAGATATCCCCAGTACTCACAGGCAGGGGAATCATATCTATAGAGGAAAAATATAATATTTATGTAATAATGAAAGTAACAGCTTCACGGGCTAATTTTCATGTTCATGTAGGTATGAGCGAAGGAAAAAAAAAACAAAAAAAAACCCACACACATAAAAGACAAACATCAAAAAGTAAATAAGAAATAAATTAAAAAAAAAAAGTAAAAGAGAAAATGCAATTTAATAGTTCTTCTATAGTCAATTTCGTACGGCTGGTGATTCATGAAGTATCTTTTGATGCTTCGTCGTGGTTGGAGAAAATCGTTACGGAGAGGTTTCTGGTGTTGTCAATTCATAGGGAGATGGGTTTAATATTTTGTGATGGCGGAGTTTATTTCTCAGGAGTAAAGCTTACGATTTGCAAACACCTTGTAAATATCCATTAAATTATAGATATTTGATTTACTGATTAGTTTTCATTTTGTTGTAATAAAAAAAGATTTTAAAACGGAAAACCATTATGTTACTCTTTTAAAGTTGTTGGTATATATATATATATATATATATATATATATATATATTATATTTTAAATATATAAGATTTATATATACAAATCTAAATTGAAAACAACGTTCAAACCTATGATTGCGTTGGATTGGGTTTTTATATGTGTACATGTAAAACAAATTTCTTGGTAGAGGGGCCTAAATACAGCACAAACAACATTTTCAAAAAGACCAAAAAAGTGAAAAAGTATATTTAAACAAATCGTATTTGACTAACAGGTCGAACAACTGATGTTCTTAAACCCTGCTGACTGCCATTGACGATTGCCAAATAAATTGATCACGAGATGTAATATGGATCTGAATTATTAATTCAATACCAAACAGAAAACAATAAACTTGCTGAGAAGATGGTATATGGCAAACATGAGGTGCAAAAATTTGTACACCATATCCGGATTTCGACAAATAATGTCTCTTCAGTGATGTTAGGGATCGAAACGGTATTTAGAAGGCCATATCATTTACCTCAATTTAGGATAGACACTTGAATTTTAAAGAGTCGAAATAGGATGAACGGATCATATAAACCCGAAGGCAAATATAATACAAGCCCAAACGAAAAAAAAAACAAGTCTAAATTGAAAACAACGTTCAAACCTATGATTGCGTTGGATAAAAACCGCAATTTTTATACGTGTGCATGTAAAACAAATTTCTTGGTAGAGGGGTCAAAATACAGCACAAACAACATTTTCCAAGAGACCAAAAAAGTGAAAAGTATATTTTAACAAATCGCATTTGACATGTAATGTCAGAAGTTTATTCCTTGTAATAGACTGGTAATGTTCATTTCATTTATGGAATTTCAATGATGATCTGATCGCTGTTTGAGTGTCTGCACACCTTAGATACAGATAACTTATTACCTTGCCAGATTCCCCGACTGTTTAGTTCTCATGTCTCTATAGTCTTCTTATGAGATATTTCACCATCCCCATATCTTATCTATATAGGGACATGGGACCATCATTTAGAATAGAACACTATGTCAATTGGACCTGCTTTGATACTATAACTGCCCTTGAATTTTTACTAGATAACATTTTTGTTCGCTTTAAAGATTCCATATATCGTCAAGTTATCGGAATTCCAATGGGGACTAACTGTGCACCACCATTGCGGACCTGTTTCTGTATTGTTAAGTGTTACAGTTAATGACTTACATCTGATACAAAAATTTGATAACACTTTTAGATATCTGGATGATATATTGGCTCTCAATAATGACGATTACAGTATGTACACTAAAGAGATTTATCCTGCTGAACTGACTTTAAATAAAGCTAATACTAACAATGAACACTGCCCTTTCCTGGATCTTGATACCTATAGACAGGTTTTTACAATTTTCTGCCTTAGTTTGTGACGCGACTCCTAGGCGTCCTCGTAGTAGTAATCGCCATTACAACCGTCAAAAAATGTAAACAAGATATACATCTATTTCCCAGACCGCATATAATTACCGTAAACACAAGAACGTGAAGCGTACTTGACCTCGGCAAAATTACAGAATAAATAATAAAATAATTATTAGTTAAGGAATGGACATTAAAATTATAAGTGTATTGCAGGCCAGGTGTCGTGTCCTTAAAATATAACTGACGGTATTTGATACGTTACACCCGGGACATAATATATACGAATACTAATTCCAATTTAAATATCGATTATAATCATTTGATAATCATAATATTTATTATTATTACACATACATAAATACATTAAATTGTCTTGCCGGGTCGAATGTGATATATCAGAAAAAACAGGTGCAATTTTAGCAAACTCATTGAAATTTCTGTGGTTAGACCTATAATGAGGCAGTCTTAAAATTCAACAATCCTCCAAACCGACGGTCCTAATTCGACAGCCCGTTTTCTCCGGCGCGCGGTTACTTACATCTTATGAAAAAATATACCTATAGACATGTACCGTTTGATGATAAACTTTTTCACAGAAACGATTTTTTTGCTTGTGGTTCGACTCATGTATACTTCTCGAAATTGAGTGACGTTTTCATATCACTTTTGTCTCCGCATGAATTTAGTTATTAGGTGTTCAATTCAAATTTCTTTTGCAGAAAAATTACTTGACATAAAACTACTAGTATGCATAGAACAAAATCATGCTCCGGCCCGTGCTAAAAATAAATGAATGCCATTAAACCACAAAAGTCGCAAACGTGTAAATTAAAAGCAATGATTAGTTATATGTTTTAATAGCGTCATTTAGTGTTTTGCCAACTCACCCTCCCCACCACCCCAAAACAGAGGTCTCGTATATTTTCATCCCGAATCAGTCCCCGGTGTATATAATACAGTGAAATACAGTATTACAGTATTATATTAGGGATGTATATTGGACCATCGGACTACTGAACTGTCGGAATTTCGGATCGTCGGATTATGGCTACGCTTCTGTAGGTTCTGGTTAACTATTTGATTACCAAGACCTTTGAAAAATCCTTTCTTATATGCAAAATTTTATAATTCATGCACAGAATAATCGACTGAGGAAAGTTCAAATCAAGTTTCAACAGAAAATACTGTATACGTTGTATAAAGATAGCAAATTTAAGTGAATATATACTTTAAGCACACATGCCTTCATATATGGAGACGAGGTTTATAGAGAAGTGCCCTTAATAGAAAGTTTTGCTGGGATTTGTCTATGGATACAGCTGTTTGTAAAACCTTTATGTTTTTTCAGCAAGAACTGGCACCCAGGAATAAAAAAGTTTACAAGCCTTACTTTTCAAAATATGAAAGCGCCATCCGAAATAACCAAATATCGAACTAAGTGTTAACCTCATCAGTACGATCGAACAACAGCTTATCTGAATATCGCAATTAAAAATTAAATTATGTTGTAATTTCACTAAATTAAAGAAAACTTAGTTACATAGGTATACAATAAGGCGTAACTGTCATTCATAATATGTCTAAACGCTGAAGTGGTTTCCCCCTTTTATTCAATTTTGAACTTCTTACTACTCTGTTAATAATATTTTTGTCTGAGTTAATGTTGTCGGAACGTCTGTCCATTTTGCAGCATAAAAATAGACGTCATGTACAGAAAAAGTTCGTCTCTTCATACTTGGTTGATTTGCATCCAATTCTAACTACATGGATGTAGCCTCGGGGTAGGTTTCATCTCGGGTTTCATTGTTATTATCTAAAGAAATGTACAGGAACGGATTTAGGGGGGTGCCCGGGCCCCCTTATGAAGCTTCATTCACGGTTAATCCAGACTTTTTTCCGCTTCCACTACAAACTGTGTCTTGTTTGGGGACCCCCTCCCCTCTTTCAAAATCCTGGATCCGCATCTGATGTGTAGATATTTTTTACAAACAGAGGCAAATGAACTGTAGTCATCGGATTAATTTTCATAGATAACTGAAGTTTTTAACAGTCGTTTGACATCTGCCAGTGTAAATTTACTTTCATAACAAGTTTTATTAAAAAAAAACGGATTGTGTGCAGTCGGCACAACTTGTATAATTCACATATTTTATTTATTGATTTATTCAACATCTGAAATTTTCTACGATTATTTGTACAACTATTAACTGCACAAGAAATGCCTCCACCTTTTTTTTATAACTTTCGGCAGTATCCATATTGAAATAAATAAGAAAATGAAGGAAATACAAATGTAAACAGAAAATCGATAATGTTTTGATCAATACACGTGCGTTATTTTTCACGGTTGTAATGGCGGATCGGTCACGTGAGAGGTTAATGGATGCGCCCATGTTTTCTAGGTCAATTATAGATAAACCCGTCTATATCTTTAACGGGAAGCTTAATACCAAAATTTATGATAAAAGAGATGATTTTTCATTTTCTATTGTTAATTATCCATTTTTAGTTGGTGACGTTCCCTTGTCACCATCTTATGGTGTTTATATATCTCAACTTGTTCGATTCGCTCGTGTATGTAACAACATATATTATTTTTACGAAAGAAATCTATGTACTAATGAAAAATTATAACACCATCGGTACAAGGACATCATTCGTAAATATAAATCAACATGCAGATATCTTATACGTTCAGGTATTTCCCATCCAATCTTTTATGGTAATATTCTTTACAAAGCACACAAATGTCGGCATTCACCTCAAAAGATAACAAAACCTTTAAACAGACTTATTAAGAAGGGATATAGTTACGATACTGTTGTCAGGTCATTAAAGATGGCATATTTTGGTATTAATATTGATTCACTCATAGGGTCTTTGCATCGGAAATAAATACATTCATTCTAAAACCAGTTGTTGGCATGATACGGGTTATGTTCTTCTCATATATTTTCATATGATGGTATGATACTTAATCCCTAACTAGAGGGATTGTGCTTGATTTTCGTTTGATGAAGACATAATCTTTCAATCAGTTTAATAGAGGTCTGGAGCTGGCATGTCAGTAACTGCTAGTAGTCCTTTGTTAATTTATGAATTATTGTCTTTTTGTAATTCAAGTCTTACTTGACTATGTATTTCTAGAGTTTAGCATATTGTCATGAACCCTGTAATACAGATCAAGAACCGTTTTGAAGGTTTCGGCATTTGCCATTCAAGAAATAAGCTGCTGATTGAGATATTGTTAATTACTAGATAATCTTATTGAATTTTTTGCTGTGTTGGTATCACCAAGTGTACTTTATTGTACTAGGAAGGTTTTCTTAAAAACAAGTACTTATTTGGTGCAATCTCTGGTTACGTGCAAACAATTTGGTATCTGGTCTCCATAAGTTACAAAGCAATCTGGTATGACATTTCACTGATCAATCTAACTGTTCAATGATATCATGAAAAAAGGTAATGAGCAATCAATCAACTTGACAAGATTTCAATCAATTTAACAATATACATGAATGCAGCCTATGAAATGTGTAAGACAACGCAAGATAGTCACAGATGGTTATCTCCTTAACTTTGACTTTCACCAAAAAAATACAAATATTAGACCTTTCTACTCGGTGGATAAGTAATTTTTACCTGTCAATAACAAACTGGCTGTGTCCTACAATTTTGTTATTATTTAAGTGATTAGTGTACTTAAAAAACAATAAACCAACCAATTGACAAATATCAATTAGAAAATAATTCACCATTTAGTTGTGTCAGTCTGATCTCGTTTGGTTATAACTGTCTATATTAGCAAAACTGCCTATATTAGCAAGTGGTCAAGACTAGTATTTGCAAGTCTATATGCATTTAATCTTCAGCTATGGCACCCTGTCTTGAAAACTATTTTCGTTGCAATGAATTTTTATAGTGTTATTATCTAAAAGTAACTTGCCTCCTTCATAATGATCGAAACAAATCCAATCAAAGAGTCTTGGTTCCCAATTAATGGTCTCTCTGTATCATTTTGGTCCATATACTTTTTTGTTTCTAATCTTTCGGAAACCTGTAGTAGGATCTTTTGATATCACTTCCCATGTCGTTTACCCTTTGATTGTTGCATCCAGGGACAAAACAATAATCTCCATACGTTTTTTTCTTCCACATAATTTGGGTTGCAAGTTATATCAATAAACCGGAACTCCGCCACTACGCTGAGGATTGTGGGTAACAGTGAAAGACTGTTATTCAATTATGTGGAAAACAAAAGGGCATGGAATGGTATAATTTGTAATCAACACCATTGTCCTGTATTAGTTATTTATAAAGTTGAATTCTTTTGTTCGTCGTTTTTATGTCATGCCGGCTAACAAATTAGACCTCGTTATTTTAGTATTATAGATAAGTGTCAAATTTTACCTGAAGCAGAAGAAAAACTCAATGTTTGAACAATTTATCCTTTTTGTCCTTATAAAACTATGTTAATGCTATTTCAGTCCATCCGTTGAAATGACCATTACACATGCTATACATTCCTTTTATTAAACAAGTTAACACTTCATTATAAAAAGTGAATTCTTATTAAGGTTTGAATATTAAAATAGGAAAGGATAAATTTGTAAGGTCACTCGAAGGTGTGAATATGTTCGAAATTGGTCAGACAATACTTGTTCATGTTTTATGAACATTTAAAACCCTCGGTTACGCCTTGGGCTATAAATCTTCATAAAACATGACCAGGTATTGTCTAACCTATTCTGAAAATGTATAATTTACTCGAGGCATAGCCGGAATCAAATCCGTATATCACGAACGCTACCACAAGAATACATGTGACTGATAAAACTAAAAAAAAAAGACTTTTTTTTCATTCTGCAAAATTTTAATACGGTTTGGTTTCTATGGTGATTGATATTTTCAAATGTAATGTATTTCAGTCATCAACCAGCCAACATATGAAATTAATATCGTCAGTATCACTTATCCAAAGTAGACTCGAACAATAATTGTTGGTACCGTATCATTTATCAAACAAATACTCCTGAAAGTTATTGCCCATTATTATAATAAAGTTCTAAGAAATTCATTTAATTACTCCAAACATCCTCAAGAGTTTTATTAATATTTTACGAAAATAATTTTTAATTACATTTTTTGTTTACACTTGAATTTAAGCACTTGCCTCTGGGAATTCTCAGATGGTACTTACATCAATACGAAATTGAAAAAAAATAATAATTACTCTGGAGCAAGAGTATAAATCCACCGGACTTGATTAATGTTATCTATATTTACCATAATGGAAGTCCATATGTTCCAATGCTACGTCTTTGTAATGATTTTTAAGACTGGTAAGTTGTGCATTTTAGTCTATTTAAAACTTAAGTATCATAATTGCATCTTTATTTTTAATTTTTGGGCAGAAAACAAGCTTACTCTGGGACATAATAGTGTACTATTCCCATGTTTACTTCACAGAAATCTATTTAGATTACAGGAATTCAAAACACAAATACACATGTGACAGAACTATGTACTGTGAAGACGCGATCCGTTTCCTTGGAATTCTATTGCTCATCTACATTAAATTTCGTAACCTTATTCATTTATTCTAATTTCTATTTATTAACTCATTTTTTTTATTTGATTGAACCATGCTATGTTTTAAATTTCAGTCATAGTTGGAGAAACAAAATATTCAAGAAATTATACAAATCAAACGTTTTCCACAGAATTACAAGATCATGCGGAAAATATTGAAGATGACAACACTAATAGTCTACATAGAAACTTCCAGTCAATGGGGAATGAAAGAAACAGTTCTATCACCACCGAGACTGTTGTAATTAAAATACCAAAGCGCCAGAAATATCAATTATATTCAACTACGCCATGGAAACCAACTGACACTTTATTATATAAGGCGATTTTAAAAACTGGCGGTTTTTCAATAAAGCCTGAAGTTGACGAAACATCAAATCTCCAGAAATTAGATAATCTCAATAGTACGACATCTAGTACAACGAAAACGATTGCGGAAGACTTTTATAATTATAATTACGAGAATGCATCTAGCTTCCTTCCAGAAATTTATGATGATCACTATGACGATTATGAATCGGAAATGGCTTTATGTCCAAGGTAGGAATTTCAGTGTTAATCAATTTTTTTTTCAGACATTTTTCAATAAATCTGCTTTCTTTTGCCTTTTATTAAAGAAATATATCACATATCTAAATTTAAACATTTTCACAAATGAAGCTTGTTTTAATCAAAATTTTTTTTTTAAGATAGATCCGTTAATTTGTTTTTGATAAATACAATGCGTACATGCATTTGTGAAATTAAGTAATGTTTGGCGGGAAAAGAATGCTTATATGAAGATAAATATAATAATAAAATGACAGGAAGTTGAAAATATTTTGTCGAAGTGTATTTTAATTGCTGTATTTTTAAAAATCAAAGGCTTAACTATTAGAGTTATGTGACAATAATTAAATTTTGGATGTAACGCGTCTTCTGATTGGCTGACGTTGTTTTGTTTATCAGCTTATAGACATAATTTTGTCATGTGACCGTGACGTCACAAAGATTTTTCATGGTTTACTACTGTTTAAAATGGAATTTAGAATTACATTATAAGAAATGACTGTAATATTTTTTCTGTCTATTCGAAATAACATGCATAAAAAATGTGGTGCACACTTTAAAATAACCCGCTACGCGGGTTATTCAGTGTGCACCACATTTTTGATGTTATTTCTTCATAGACAGAAAAAATATTACAGTCATTCCTTAATTAAAACATTACCGAGGGATAAACCAGAGATTAACAAAAAGTTGTATATTTTGAGTATCGAACATATTATAACACCACGAAACAAACTCAGAAATGTAAAATAAAGAGACAATGCCGAACAAGCTAAAAACAGCCCATAACCATTGGACAAGTAAAATGTAAGGATTATAACAAAAGTTGCATATGAAAAAAACTTCTAGATCTTAATTTCGTTTTATCAGTTGGTATTTAAGTATAATAAAAAGGTAGTTTACAAATTTATCAACTAAATACCGTAGTTTATAAGACAGACAAAGAAGACGGACAATATATAGTCCTAAAAAAGGACACGTTTTTGGGTAAAGATTGCATGAAATGCAATCAAACCCTATGGAATGACTTGATATCAAAATCTTCCAAGGTTTATCACTACCTTTGAGATACACAAAATCTAGTGCATTGATCATAACATTCTATACATTCTATCCAAGAACATTTCCAGAAACTTATCAATGAAATATATGCTCAAATATGCAAGACACAAATCAATGTTATACTTGTCAAGAAAATGACATAACTTTAGCAAGGTGCAGGAATCTAATATCTGTTCTAAAAATATCCATGATGTCATTGTTAAAGTCATCTTTAAAATAAGAGTTATCTTCCTTTGTCCAGAATTGTAGTTGAATCAACTACAACCAATGTTTTATACAATGCAATATTTAATTTTACTTCCCACTGATAAATTAAAGCAATTTTTACCCTTCAGTGTATACAAGCACTTTGATTTTGCTTGATAGAATTTAGCTCGTTTTTTTGGGAATAGTATCTACCATGAAAAACAGCTAGCGATATTTTAGGGTAGGACGGTATGTTTTTATATCAACTGGATGTATCCTTTGAGCTAGTTCTTAGTAATTATTGCATTCAGTGATTCAATATTGTTTGGTTTTCTATTTCTTAATTGTTATCTTTAATTGCATGTACAGGTATAACGTTTAAACCCCTTTCCTTTACTGACTTTAATCTTTTGTTGTTTATGTGACTTTACATGGTAAACTGGTCAAGTAAGACAAATTGAAAGTTTAGATCTCAAAAACTAGTTCAATCTCTCCACATGAGAATGTCCCTAGTCAGAAGCCATGTTAGCGGTTGTCTTTTGTCATATTTGTGTGTATTTTGTGTGGCTATTTTTTAATAGTCTCCATTTAATCCATACATTACTTTTAAAACCCAGAATTATTTAGAGCATGCAATATAGTAAAGATGTATACATGTCTGTTACAACTGTATGAAAACCTATATTCTCCTTTCATTCACATAAAAACTTTAGGATTGAGTAACATGAACCCCACTTAAACCTGGGGTGAACTTATGAGCCCCAGAAACGCTAACAGTTTCTGCGCCGTGCACTACTGACACCCCTGTTCTTGTTAATAATAATTACAAATCCGACGATAAATTTCATTTGCTAGGGTGGTAAAAAAATGTTAAATGTTTCATGGACAACAATAAATCAGTGCTTTGCGTTTGTGCCAATTGGCATAATGCCATTTTATTTGAGCCACAAACCATATTTTATTTGCCCCGAAATAATACATTTCATTTGCGCCCATTATACAGGTAATAGTATAAATGATATTTCTATATTTAAAAGAGACTTTTGATACTAATGTTGCAACATAGTTTTGATAGCATAATATAACGTATTCATCATAAATCACATTCACCAATAAACCAAAAACGAAAACATTAAACAGTGATTACTTGTTTTAAATGCTGAGATTTCCCTTTTTGCTAGTCTAAACCGTGGTTGACTGTTTTTCATTCAATGTTTTTATAAAGGATTTGCTATCCACATCTGTTGTGATTCTGGCTTTTCAACTTTTTTTGGTTACAACTATACGATTTGTCTCCGATTTTTACTACATTTATTATTCTAAATGTGAGGTCTTAATAATTACAGACGTATTTCCTCCTCTATTTGTTTCCGAATGAATGCTGTCCATTTCGTTACCTCGAACATGTAAATACAATACCTTTAAGTGATTCTCAGCTTTGTATGAGAAATGTGTATACACAGGAGGATACTACTGTACAACAATTCTTATACGAGCCTCCTATTCAGGATACAACAGCTTACGAAAAAATAAGATATATATCTATAATACTAAAATAACGAAGTCCAATTTGTCATTCGGCGTAGGGTAAAAACGACAAATCAAAGAATTCAACTTTAAATATAACTAATATAGAACAATGGTGTTGAATCAGATTAAAAATTACACCATTCCAGGCCCTTTTGTTTTCCACATAATTAATATTACTAAAAATTAACAAGATCCGGGTCGAATCTGATACCGAGACCAATAGTATATGTCACCTGTTACCTATTACCTAATATGTACGTTCCTCACCTGTCTAGCGCACCACCAAAGGGTGTATTTGGGATTTGCTATATACACGGGTCATAATTACATCTAAACTTCGTCATTATACAGGGTTGACACTACTAAATTCAATTATTGTCTCATTGTTTCCGGTTGTAGTATTTTAATCAGCATGACTTTATAAGATGACAATACGAATACTAAAAAATCCAGACTTAAAATAAGGCGTAGGTACAGTTTCCAATTTTTTAGCCGGCATGACGTAAAAACGGCGAATCAAAGAATTCAACTTTATATATAACTAATATAGGTCAATGGAGTTGATTAAAAATTACACCATTCCAGGCCCTTTTGTTTTCCAAATAATTAATATTACCAATAAATAACAGAAAGATTATGAAAGGAGAGAAAACCGTGCATCTTATAATCAGCATGACTTTATCAGATGACAATACCAATACTAAAATCCAGACTAAAATTAAGGCTTAACCATAATTAGATACTTTAATTCAGTCACGAACCCGCGATATCGCAGGTGTGTTCTAGTATATATATATATATTTAACGTTAGGTCAACCTTTGATTTAAGTAATAAGTTGATTCTTTTTCAGACTAAGTTGTTCTAATTGGCAATGCTCGTGTGATGAGCACTGTTTTATATTCGATGACTGTTGTTACGTTATGTTAGAACGATTATTTGGCACCTCTGAAGAAGGTATACTTGCAGATATGATTTACAATAAAACCACTGCTTTCCAAATATTGGGATACGACAAACATCAAATCAAACTAGCAGAAATGATTGCTCAATATGGAGAATGTATGTTAGTTGAGTTAAAGTATCATTTTTTTACAGTTATTTGTACCTGTCCGGATGATAATCGTAACTATTTCATTAAAAATCGATGTAGAAACACACCGTTCGGAGATATATGGGACATTCCAGTTTATATAAAATTTTTCGAGAATTACCAGATAACCTTCCGTAATATTTTTTGTGCATTATGTCATGGGTATAATATCAAAGATATAAAGTTTTGGAATGCCACTCTTCATTGTCCCGTTGTTCGTACATCAGGATTAGACGGTTGCTTCGTGATAAAAAATGTTAGCCAACATGAATTGTTACCTAATAAGTGCCTTTCGCCTTATCCAGAAAAATTAGCAACATGCGACCAAGGAACACCAAATGTCGAAAGTATTTTATGTTCTTCTTACATAGAACCGATTATGATAGGATTTTACCGTTTCAAGAATCTGCATTGTCTTAATTGTCCTAATTATAATTTACCATCAGATCCCATTCCAAAATGTGAACTTGACAAAGTGGGTTTCGTAGACCACCGACCAGACTATCCGGGCTTTGATATCTTTTTTGCATACGATAGATATGGATTAGTTTCAGACAAAAACCTGATACAAATAACTTGCCCAAAAGGTTTATACTTTGACTTTATCACGATGTCATGTACACAAATTTCTTGTCCAAATGGTTTTATAGTATATGAATCCCAATGTATACCCAACGAACTTCATCGGTCGAAGGATATACATATCAGTATAAGATACCGGCTAATAATGAAAATTAACCAAACTGATACAAACATTACCGATATATCAATCGCAAAATTTGAGAACATTTCTAATGCAGCTGTTGGAGTTATAAAGATATTTGCTTTGGATGTAGATACTTTCAGGACAGAGAACGAAACTCAGCTAACGTCTATTTTTGTCTTTAATGTAACACATCCAATCGTTTTGTATCATTTGATACAAGAACTGAATACGTTAAATGTTTCCTATTTAACAATCGCGTCTTTGGATAATCTCGAAAACACTGTGCCATGCCCAAATTACACATACCATGTTACATTGCATTCGGTGGAGATTGATTACACAAACCAAACGGTGGTAGGTTTAGTTCCTGGTAAGGAGAGCATTGATATATTCTATTCTTGGTTTTCTCTAACTCTGTTAGAAAGTTCATTATCGCTTATAACATATTGTGCGTCAAGACCTTGCTCCCGGTTCTTTCAATATTCAGCGCATTTTTTCAGTATTTCAAATGGCACTTACTCTATTTTGGGACAACATGTTGACGTAACGAGACATCATTTCATACAAAACGGAACTTTGTTTGTGTGTGAGGATGCGTTTTCCCAAAGAACGATGAAATGCACATTTTTTACTGCTTATTCTAGTAGCCAATTTGAATACGTCAATGGGACACTGTTAATAAACGGAGAAATAACACCAGCAGAACATTTTGTACAAGACAACACATTATACGTGTGTTACAATCAATCATCACTGTACAGTGTAATTAACAGCATATCAGATGTTTGCATGATTGTCTCCCTTTTATCTTTGTTGTTTATGATCACGTGTTATATATTTCTTAAAGGATTACGCAACCTCCACGGAAAGAATATCACTATGTTTTCGACGTCTTTATTCTTTGCAGAAGCGGTATTTCTTGTTTGTCGACATGTACCACTACAGAAGATGATTCTTAGAGTTGCATCAATCTGCCACCATTTTCTTTGGTTAAGTGTTTTTTCATGGACTGTTGTTATTTCAACTGATATCGCGAAACGAATGCTTAACATGAAGCGCTACACCATACACCAGAAGAAAACTGAAAGAAGGCGTTTCAAGATATACGCACTATTTGCTTTCATTGTTCCGTTTATAGTTGTAGTCACATCTACCATTTTAGACGTCCAATATTCACATCTAGGTTATGGTAAAAATGGTTTATGTTGGATTTCTAAACAGGATGGGCTTTTGTACTTTTACATTATTCCGGTATGTGTTGCCCTATTCTACAGTCTACTTTGCTTCTTTTTGATATTGGTTAAGGTAGAATTATCCAAACAAGGATCTACTTTAGCAACATCTAACCATAAAAACAGGGTAACTTTTATCATTTATTTCAAATTATTCTTCATTCTTGGATTGTCATGGATAGTTGGTATTATTTCGTCCAACGTAGATTCCATTGTTTTGTCGTATATAAATAGCGTATATAACGGGCTCCAAGGTTTCTTTCTAACAATCGTTTCTATGTGCAACAGGCAAGTCAAAAACGTAATTCAAAGTCACAAAAAAACCTCATCTAAATCGGAACCGCAAACAAAGGTTACAAAAGATACTTCCATTTTATCCTAAAATAACTATGATTTCTACATTCGATGAAATGCTTATTACAGGGTTTTAACGTGAGTGCACTGTAAACCATGGTTGAACACACCAATTTCATTCAAAATTGACTTTTTACTTACCAAGTTAAGACAATGATGATTCCCTTGATGGCCGTTTTTAAAGATATTGCAAAAGCTACACGGTTTAGATTGCTATAGCTACACGGTATAGATAGCTAGAACTGCACGGTATAAATTGCCAAATATTCATCTATGTTCATTTTAAAGATTTATCTATGTTCATTATAAAGGTTTATCTATGTTCATTTTAAAGATTTATCTATGTTCATTCTCAGGTTTATCTATGTCCATTTAAATGTTTATCTATGTTCATTTTATAGGTTTATCTATGTTCATTTTAATGTTTATTTATGTTCATTTTAAAGGTTTATCTATGTTCATTTTAAAGGTTTATCTATGTTTATTTTAAGGTTTATCTATGTTCATTTTAATGTTTATACATGTTCATTTTAAAAGTTTATCTATGTTCATTTTAAAGGTTTATTTATGTTGATTTTAAAGGTTTATCTATGTTTATTTTAAGGTTCATCTATGTTCATTTCAATGTTTATACATGTTCATTTTAAAGATTTACCTATGTATATTTTAAAGGTTTATCTATGTTCATTTTAAAGATTTATCTATGTTCATTTTAAAGGTTTATCTATGTCCATTTTAAAGGTTTATTTATGTTTATTTTAAAGGTTTATCTATGTTCATTTTAAAGGTTTATTTATGTTGATTTGAAAGGTTTATTTATGTTGATTTTAAAGGTTTATCTATGTTGATTTTAAAGGTTTATCTATGTTCATTTTAAAGATTTATCTATGTTCATTTTAAAGATTTATCTATGTTCATTTTAAAAGTTTATTTATGTTGATTTTAAAGGTTTACCTATGTTTATTTTAAGGTTCATCTATGTTCATTTTAATGTGTATACATGTTCATTTTAAGGTTTATCTATGTTCATTTTAAAGGTTTATCTTTGTTCATTTTAAAGGTTTATCTATGTCCATTTAAATGTTTATCTATGTTCATTTTAAAGGTTTATCTATGTTCATTTTAAAGGTTTATCTATGTTAATTTTAAAGGTTTATCTATGTCCATTTAAATATTTATCTATGTTTATTTTAAAGGTTTATCTATGTTCATTTTAAGGTTTATACATGTTCATTTTAAAGATTTATCTATGTTTATTTTAAAGGTTTATCTATGTTCATTTTAAAGATTTATCTATGTTCATTTTAAAGATTTATCTATGTTCATTTTAAAGGTTTATCTATGTCCATTTTAAAGGTTTATCTATGTCCATTTTAAAGGTTTATTTATGTTGATTTTAAATGTTTATCTATGTTGATTTTAAGGTTTATCTATGTTCATTTTAAGAGTTTATCTTTGTTCATTTTAAAGGTTTATCTATGTCCATTTAAATGTTTATCTATGTTCATTTTAAAGGTTTATCTATGTTCATTTTAAAGGTTTATCTATGTCCATTTAAATGTTTATCTATGTTCATTTTAAAGGTTTATCTATGTTCATTTTAAGGTTTATCTATGTTCATTTTAAAGGTTTATCTATGTTTATTTTAAAGGTTTATCTATGTTCATTTTAAAGGTTTATCTATGTTCATTTTTAAGGTTTATCTATGTTCATTTTAAAGGTTTATCAATGTCCATTTAAATGTTTATCTATGTTTATTTTAAAGGTTTATCTATGTTCATTTTAAGGTTTATCTATGTTCATTTTAAAGGTTTATCTATGTTTATTTTAAAGGTTTATCTATGTTCATTTTAAGGTTTATCTATGTTCATTTTAAAGGTTTATCTATGTTTATTTTAAAGATTTATCTATGTTCATTTTAAGGTTTATCTATGTTTATTTTAAAGGTTTATCTATGTTCATTTTAAGAATTATCATATTCATTTTTTCTTTCATTTTCATTAAAAGTAGATTGCAATAGAATATATCAATGATGTATGAATCATAGGAATTTATGCACTTTTCAATGTTATGCGCTCCACAAATAGAATTAACTCTGGTACTATTGGGTTTATTTCCATAAATTATGAAAATATGACATTGAAGTGTAGTTCACTGTAGTAGATCTTTCTAGAAATCCAAATTTGAGTCCAATGTTTTGTGACGAGTTCTTCCCATTCAGGACAGTTGGTTAATGAAGAAAAATAATGAATCGGGACTTTATAACTTTGTTTTACGATGTTTGGCTGCGGCACCACGTGATAGATTTATGGTAGTGCACATGATATTAGGGCAGATCTTGAAAATGTGTCTATAGTTTTCCTCCATAAATGTTCGAGGTTACATTTTAATGTTAACTTAACTACTTCATTTTATCTTGATATTCCTGAAATTGTTAATGTGAACAATTTATTTGATTATAATATTTTTTTTCATATGATTTGAATAACTTTGGTTGGTAACTTACTTGCTAACTGTAAAAGACTTTCGTGCAAACGCGTTGCTTTCTTATTTGTCTTACAGTTTACATTTCTATATTGGAGGATTATAGTCTAATATGAGTAAAAATTATTAAAGATATAAAACTAAAGATCAATTGAACAAGCACAAATTGACCTCAGCATATTCAGAATGGTTTCGATTGATTGTTGGTTGCTTAACGTCCAGTGGCAAATTGAATGGTTTCGATAATTACTGTAAACCAAAGTTTGGTATTCAACATATATAAGTCGTAATCAACTTAAAAAAATATAATTTCCTTCAGTATAACGTTTCTAAAGTCCAATAATGCATCGAATAGTATCATCTATCAAACAGATATAATTCAGGAAGTTATTGCTTTTTCGTGTACTAATTAAAAGTTCCTTGTTTTTGTAAGTACTCAAATTGTCCGTTATAGATTCAAATTCAATATTTTATTAAAGTCTCACCACTTTTATAACGTAAAACATTCGAATACATATATAAAACATAGCGTATTTTAAAACTAACAGAAATACTTTTACCCCATATAGAAGGAATATTTCCATACTTGAAACATGTAATGTCCCGATACACATTTTAATATGCACCCACCATGCCATATAGCACCGTCCCTTGGTGTCTCCTGCAGTTAAGCTAGATATATTTAGCCTACTCACAGAATTCTTTTTTGTTACTTTCTAGAGGTGTGCCTGAGACAAAGGTTTTATATATACTCCTATATATATACAAATATGTGAAAACTGTTGTTTCTTATTTGTGTTTGTAACTATGTATACTGTATTGTTTATTATATTTGTAAAAATAATATTATAATGATATTATATTATGCTCCTTGTGAGCCCATTTGATGGAAATAAAGCATCTTCTTCTTCTTCTGTATCAAATTACTCATGCAAAATTAACATCAATGCATTATTTCTAAATAACTCTACTGACAACTGATCAATACCTGGTGACTTAAAATTTTTACTTTTAGCAACAGAATTTACTTCTTCTTCCAACAATATTTTACTGTCTAAAAAAATCATCAGAGACTCAGATATTAAAATTAACAGTAGTGTCAATGGTCTGATTATTACAATTTAATAAGTTATCAAAACAGTTTTTCCATTTATTTAAAACAGTGTTTGTCTCTGTACTAGTTGTCTCATCGTCTACTGTGACTTCCATCGGTATCTTTAATGTATATTCGTTGTACGCTGTTTATCTTAGTGTTATTGCTATTTTTGCACTCAGGACTATTTATAGTCATCGTATATGCACACAGGACGAATGTATATTCGTTGCACGCTGTTTATCTTAGTGGTAAATTTTGGTAGATTTGAAAACGAACTTAAATAGACATTTATTATTTTTATGAAATAATGAAGGCACGTGTTACCTATTACACAACTACTCCAATCAACAAAACAAGTTGCTTTCTTTAAAAAAAGAAATGCAATCGTAAACCCAAATGCTTGTTTGGCATTAAATATTAGATAATTGTTTTTTTTAGATAAGGGTTAGTTTCTAGGCTTATGTTCAAATAAAAATGTGAAGAAATTTAATCAATTAATGATTATTTGTGCTTAAAAAAAGAAATGCAATACGTGAAACTTAATAGCTGTTTTTATTGGAATTTGAGAAATGTTCATGGTTATTTGAACAATGGCTTGATATTGTTCATTATTAAGATCCTTACACCTGCTCTGCAAGGTTTTTGTGATGCTTAGGGTAGTAAGCATTGGCAACTTTAAGTTGTGTGCTTTGTGATCTTAAAAGTTTTAGATGACAAACCTCTTTTGTTAAAAACAAAAACTTTTTAAAACCTTTAACTCGATTTGAAGATATTTTTTGAATGTCCCTTTTTATTTTGATGTTTTCTTATATTTTAAATTGTGGGTCATGAAAAAAGGCATGCAAGTTTAATTGTAAATATATATAATTTGAATTGCACTGTATTCTCTTCACCTTGATGACCAAAACCAATTCATTAAGAAAGCTATTTACAGCCTAGACAAAACAGCTTACACCTTGTACTTATAAATAAAGAAACTAAATTGAAAACAACAAAACAACTAACATAATCAAACCTGAAATTATCACTGAATACCCATTTCTAAACATTAGTTTGTTTAAAGGCCACATTTATAAACTGTTGTAAGGTGTTCCTTTTTTTATTTGAACACGTTTTTTCATTAACTTTTAAAGGGTGTCATTTACATGGTAAAATTACACTACTATCTTATGGTATGTATGTAAATTCTTTTAAAACAGGTGTATTCATGAGCACATGTCCCAAGTCAGAAGCATGTTGTTTAGTGGATTTTTTTTTGGTGCAGTTCATATTTGCTTTTTGTTTCTGGTTTGAAGTTAAATTAGATTTGATTTTTCCTGTTTGAATTGTTTTATAACAGTGTCTTGGGGCCCCTAGTAGGATTCAGTTCAATGTGAGCCAAGCCTTTGTGTTGAAGGCTGTATTATAACCTATAATTGCTTACTTTGACTACACTGTGTCTTGATGGAGAGTTGTCTCATTGGTATTCCTACCACATTTAAAACAGATATTCCCTCTGACATTTGACAAATCCATTAGAATAATCTAAATATTGAAATGGAACTGAAGTTGCCTTGTAGCTTTCTTATATTGACCTATCCTTTTTCTCTCGTGCTGGATAGTTTTATACTAGTCATTTGGGGGCACTGTATAGCCTACTGATCACTGAGATGGCTTGTATTGAAAGAAAAAAATGTAACCTGTAAAATTTTGCTTAATTGTACCACATTGTGTCTTGAAAGGGAGTTATGTCATTGACATTCATACTACATCTTCTGATTTTTATATTGAAGCAGTTTTGAATGAAAAAAATCATTGATTTCCAATATTGAATTTTTTTTTAACTCAAATTAGCCGATACTAAAGAAACTAATTCCTCAATTATATATGTCATATAATGTCATGTTTCTTGCTGCTTCAATGTTTAAGTGAAAGAAATCGTAAATACAAACAACAAAGCAATTTAATACCAATAATATTTTATTTTAAACAAACATGGCAAGATCATTTTAGAGAAAATACAAAAGCTCAGGCACTACAAAATAATAAAGTTTCATATAACTTTTCAAAATTAAGAATATCTTTCAAACATTCAGACACATACAATGTATCAATTTATATGCAAAGATATTACTTGAACAAATTTTGATTTTGAAACTTGAAGTTAATTGGGAAAGTGTTTAAGTAAGAAATTGGCTAAGATATTGAATTTTTTAACTGGTTATGAAATCCTTTTCTCTGACAGATTAATCATAATTAAGCAATAAACTTGTGTTCTAATAATCTTAAACTCTAGTGTCCATGGTATTACTATAATGTGCACTATAAAGTACAAATTATTAACACTCGTCAATTAAAGTAAGGTTCAATTATATATTTACACTTAAAGTAAGGTTCAATTATATATTTACACTTAAAGTAAGGTTCAATTATATATTTACACTTATGATAAAATAGTATACATGTTTTAAGCAATAATGATCTTAAAGTAGATTGCCAAAAAGAATTGAAGTTTTCAGGCTCCTTAAAAAGTTTATGGAATCAATTATTAAGGAAAAACCTCGATGGAAAAACATAACATTTAATATTCCAACACAAATGCAAGTACATAAAATACAACCTAAACTTGAAATCATAAAAAATAAAAATCCTTGTTACTGCTATAAGCGACTATTTGATAGATTAAAAGGTTTAAGAAAAATTATTTAAGGAAAACAAAAGGAAGATTTTTTTTTTGGCGAGCTACCTTTTGATAAATTATTTATGGATTTAAAAATACAGTAAGTGGGAAACACCTTCAATGTCGTCCCTCCTCTGGGTACGGTGGGGAGAAAAAGATTTTTATTGTTGCGTGCAACAATTTGATGAAATATAACTGGGTATAAGACATTTTTTAAGTAAGACAGGAGAAAGATTTTTACCGCGCGACCATTTGATGAATTAAAAATTGATTTCAGATTATTGTATTAAGAAAGGCAGGACAAATGTATTAAGAAAGGCAGAACATATAGCAGATTTTATTTATTTAGTAAGGGGTAAATCTCTTAGTTAATTTATCTTAAACCGGCGTTTTGCATTTGCGCCGATCTGCATTTCACTTGTGACGATTTTTTCTTTCAATTGCACCAGTTTTATACGAGAGCATGACATATGTAAGGTATCCTAAAGTATTTAACGACTAAAATAACCTATTTAAAAACGTAATTATAATAAGAAAAAAAATCATTAACCTCGCAAGATCTTTCTATGATTTTTTTTTTTAGTATTTATATTGTCTTTCTATTTTTTCCAAATTAGATTACTAAAAAATCATTTGAATAGGCTATTGTCTCATTCGTAAAGTATACATCTCTCTCCACCTATGGACTTTCAATGTAGCCATTATGTCAACATATGGCAACAACAGGCGTCGCTCTATATAATTAAGATTCTCTCAGTATCAATTATAAATAATTTTATACTCACTTACTGTCTTGTAATCTAATTAATTAGTACAACAACCGATTTGTTTTTGCAACGCAACTTTAACATCACAAAGAAACACTTACAACCCATACACCGTAGCTGTTATATAAGACATAAGAGAAAGTTTAGTTTACACAGTTATGAGAACAGTTGACCAGGAGCTTTTAATTAATTAGATAACGCGTTTACATCGGTACATTATCACAATTGTCACACAAAGTTCTGCTACTTGTGGTCAAAATTATAAAAATATAACATAAATAAAACAAACTTCAAAATTTTACTATTTTACATGCATAAAACCAAAGTATCAATTATCCTGTCGTCTTTCAAAATCTCCTTGTACTATTGTACATTTTCGTATTTAATATATTAAAACCGAAAATTCATCATCTGATCGTTTTCAAGAAATAATAATAATTTTTTTTTTATTTTGACGAACATTTTGAAGAGTCGTAATTACTACAGGTTAGATAATCTGTTCCCTGGCCCAGATAACTATAAATAGAAATTATTTTTTTCTTATCTCTGCCTGCATCTGTCGTTACTCGGTGTCTATAAATAGACTCGCTGACCCTGTTAAGTCTGCTGAAATTCCATGCATGATTAATTTTAAGGTTATCGATCGTAATTAAAGCGGCACATTTTTTATTTCATTGCTTGAAGTATTATTTCTTTCATCTGCATGGTCAAATGTATTTTTTTAAAAATATATTTTAGATTTAGATTTCAGTTTTAGTTTTTTTTTCATATTCAATATCTATTTATTCACATTCTAATAACGAAAAAGGATCCAGATATACCTATAACAATCTGATTTGTTATTTTAATCAAGGAGGTTATATGACCTCCTTGTTTTTTAAAAAGGAAATAATGTTGCAATATTTAAACAAAGAAAATAACTGTATTTCAATTTGCAATGTACTTTCATAATTAATTTAAACGTTATTTTTAATAAACGATATTTTTTTCGATAAATCCTCGTTTTTTTTTTACATCCATTCAAGGATGTATAATAGATTATATACGTCCTTGGTCTATTCTAGACGTAAAATTTTAATAAAGTGTAAGAAAGACTTCTATTTAATTTCAGTATAAAAAAATGAATTAGCCTGCTTTGTACATCAAGTACATCTTCCCTAGACTCAAAATCTTAAATGAAATGCTAGTAATACTTCTTTTATAGATTTAAGTTTTAAAGATTCTCGTTCCGAATATAAATCGCATTGTTTACACGAAATCTTATCTCATATCTAAACACAGCTGGTTTCAACGTTCGACTCTAATTAAATTAAGTACGCATATATGTAGGTAAATATTAGCAGCTTGTAATTGCGTGCAAGGAAGTTTTCAAATGCTTATTAAAGTAGCTTGCATCATAATAAATTTCGCATCATATGTAACATATCTCTATAGCAACTTTAAGATGATAATGCTTATTCAACAGGTCAATTAATAAGCTATTGCGCATGTATATGAAAGGTGGTCATAGAAAGAACAGATGTATTCCGAATAACATCTGGTGTTCCGAAAGACTACGGACATCGTCCAATATATACTGCGTAAACCCTCAGGGGTTTACACAATTAATTGGATTATCTGTATTGCTTATTAGAACACTGCTTTACTGAAATTGAATTATACGATGTTTTAAGAGCTCTGTCTTTCCCTATAAATCGTGTAAATATGGATAAAGGTAAAAATAGATATGGAAATATGCTGTTGAATTTTTGCAAAGACGTTGCGCACGATGTTGGTACTACTTAGCGTTTCACGACGTTCCTCAAAATAAGGCGATTTCGACGATTTCAAAGAAAGTTTCAGGCGTTCAAGCATATTATTGATGATGTCAATTTACTGTTGTGAATTTGGTAACCGATTTCGGTTTGTCTGAAAAAATGCATAAATTTACAAATAAAACTCAAAGTGGTCGTATAGATATTTTTTTAATGAAATTCATTTACAGGAGTTGTCAGTCTTTCCAGGCAATACTTGATAATTTTCCTTTCGGCAGCAGTTCTCATTAATGAATCCGATACAATAATGTCCAAATTTACACAGATTTATTTTTAATATAAATTAGATTTTGAATTCATATTCTCCTATTTTTTGCATATTTATTCCTTTTGTTGCATTTCTTCCCGTTTCCGTTTCCTTTCTTTCTATATTTCATCATTTCCCGATGCTTTCTTTGTCGCAAAATATTTAGGAAGTTAAACATTCGGGACTCATGTTTTAAATTTTCTCATTTCCGTATTTTTGTGGCATAGCCTTTGTTTGTTATAATTACCAGCAATGGGTTTTCTCTATTTTATTTGATTAACAAAAAAATATACATGTTACTTTTGACGATTTAAAACTTGCAGATAGACAATGTTCCTTATATAAAACAAATATGCTATAAAAAAAAAACCCTAAGATCCCGATATTTTTTTTATATCGATCTCATTTGGTCAACATTTGAATTTAAACTTAAACTATTCCTTTCTCATACATTGGTTGTATTGTAATTTATACATGTATTTTTATTTTCATTCGAATTAAACTGGAAACAAGTAATTACGATATAAAATTAAAAACCAGAGCATGACATCAATTACGTTTTGCGAACGTTGGGACAAAACGGCTATACTTTTTGAAACGATCTAAAAACTTTGTTGCCTAACGAAAAAATATTAAACACTATATTGTTTAAGAAGAAAAACAGAAAAACCTTTACCGCCAAGTTTTATTTTTTATGATCTAACTATGCTTATTTGATAGACAGCTGGTTAAAACCTCAATTTTAAAGAAAATACAGCGTTTTTTTCGTTGGGACAAGATGGCTATACTTTTTGAAGTCATTGCAATAGAAACTATACGCATGGTTTCCGGCAAAAAAAAATCATGAACCAGGAGAAAAGTAAAAAAACTTTCAAAATATAATAAATATTTTTTCTCTAAGCTTTTTCAATTTCACGGTATAAATGCGCAAACCCGAAATATACTTACTTTGCATACGGTTGGACATTTTTCAGACCATATACAAAAATAACATTTTCCGGATTACGGTTTCAGTGATATTGATTTTGCTTTAACACGCGAATAATTATAACAATAGCAATATTATTGTGAAGTTTTACGATGACCAGAGAAAAAATACCGTAGGAGAGAAACGGAACTCTGATCTTTTGCACACAAAATGAAACGTTGGACATTACGTTTTTGCGTAAAAATGGGGTAATTAAGTGTTATAATTCCTGGTATTTTAAATTTCGGTTCCTTTTTTTCTTTAATTTCAAGTCTAATGGAATGAATTCAATCAGAAATCACTATATTTTTATCGAACTGACCAGTCTACGTATTTATTTTTATGCTAATCTATAGCAAAATTTAATTGGTACCAACATCGTGCGCAACGTCAAAGGTAACGGCGTTTTCATACTAAATGGAAGAATGGGAAGGGATCAAAATGTTGGGCGATTTACTTGTCGTGATGCCAGTGTCGTAGATTATTGTATCTGCAGTCCTGGACTTCTGAAATCGTTTAAGGACTTTGAAGTTTTAGATTCAAGTAAATTATTATCAGATGTTCATAACCCACTCTCTGTTACTTTTTCTTGTAATAAAAACTTGGTAAATGATCATGCAGAAAATGTTGATTGTTATAGTCACAATAATACTTTTAAGAAAATAAATAGATGGGATTCTGAAAAGATGAATGATTTTCAGAATAATATTGATGTAGAAAATTTTTTAGAATTAGAATACAAACTTAGTAATACTGATTTAAATGATGTTAATAAAAATGTAGTTAATTCATTTATAGGTGATTTATGTAACATTTTTGTAATGTGTGGGCAGGCAACTTTTGGTATTTCTACCGTAAAACGGAATAAAAAAAAGCAGAAAGTGGAAATAAGAATAAACCATGGTTTGATGTGGAATGTAAATTTGCACGCCAAAATTACAGGAAAATAAGGAGACGTTTTAAGTCGAAAAATAGTTGCAAAAACCATTCAGACATGCTAAATGCCCAAAAAAGCATATAAAAAGGTTCTCGATAACAAAAACAGAAACTTTAGAAATGATCTTACAAACAAAATTCAAAATTTGCGCACCAACCCGAAAGAATTTTGGAAAATTCTAAATCACAGTAAGAGGAAAAAGCAACCCGATATTGACATAGGAAAATTACACGACTTTTTCAAAAACTTGAACACTGCACCGGAAGATGACCAAATTGTGCGTTTTCCCGACATTGATCCCATGCAACGTGAGCAGCTAAATGAACATATAAATTCTCCTTTTTCACAAGCTTTGTCATTCTCCAGTGCATTAAGAAACTGAAGAATGACAAAGCTTGTGGAGAAGACGAAATTATAAATGAATACATAAAATCCCCATCAAGCCAGTTTATATGCACTTATGAGAAACTTTTTAATGATATATTCGATAAAGGTTTAATTCCACAAAGTTGGCTAATTGGTACTATTAAACCTATATATATTAATAAAGGCGACTTTAAAGATCCAAAGAATTATAGACCAATCACTATTGTTAGTTGCTTGGGAAAACTATTTACTGCAATCTTAAATTAAAGACTAAATGATTTTTTAGACGAATTTATTACCAGAGTGGTTTTCGGTAAAAGTATTCTACTACAGATAATATGTTTACCTTATATTCTTTTTTTGAATTATTGAAATGTAAGAAGAAGAAATTATATTGTGCCTTTATAGATTTTGAGAAGGCATTTGACACTGTATGGCGAGCTGGTTTGTTTTTATAAAATGTTATTGAATAATATAAATGGTAAGATGTATAATGTAATATTGAATATATACAGTGATATTAAATCTCGTATATCATATAATCATATAATATTGCTTGTGACAATGGTGTACAACAAGGAGAAAACTTATCACCGTTCCTATTTTCTTTATTTTTGAATGACTTAGAAAATTTCTTAGTCAGTAATAATATTGCAGGACTTAAAACTATAGCAGAAAATCTGGAAAGAGAATTAGAAATGTATCTTAAGTTTTTTATTATATTATAATCAGATGACACGGTATTGTTGCCCGAAACAGCACAGGACCTGCATGCAGACTGAACTCAATGCCTTCCATGATTATTGTAATGGAAATTGAAAGTAAACGTTGACAAAACCAAAGCCTTAGTGTTTGGTTTTGGACGTTTGCCAAAATATCTCCCTCCGATTTTCTTACAATGACACTAACATTGAGATAGTAAAGCAGTATAACTATTTGGGAATTGTTTTTACTAAAACAGGGAATTTTAATATGACAAAAAAGTATTTATCCGACAAGGCCTTAAAAGCCATGTACGAAGTCCTGAAAATGGGAAGGATGTATCAGCTTTCTGTAAAATGTCAGCTTGATCTTTTTGACAAAATGATCAAGCCCATTCTGTTGTATGGGTGCGAAGTATGGGGTTTTAGTAATAATGATATATTAGAAAAGATACCTTTAAAATTCTGTAAATTACTTTTAAATCTGAAATCCTCAACACCAAATTATATGGTTTACGGGGAACTAGGTTTGCCACCCAGTCGCCATAGATATAAAAGTTCGAGCAGTATTATTTGGGCAAATTTGATATCCGGCAAACAAGCAAAGTTTTCCTTTATATTATATCAACTTTCTCGCCTTATGAACGCTCACCATAACATGCAGACTAAATTGATTGTTTGTCAAAAAAATAATTCAAAATTGTGGTTTCTCATATAGTGGGAAACACAAAATTTCATTAATAAAGATTGGTTAAAAACTGTTATAAAGCAAAGATTGTTAGACCAGTTTCTTCAGAAATGGATTTCGCTAATCCAAAATTCGTCAAAAGGTATTAACTACAAAAATTTTAAGAAAAACTGGGAATTTGAGGAATATTTTAATATTTTGGACTTTAAATATGCCGTTGTTCTCTGTCGATTTCGAACGACTAATAACAAATTGCCGATAGAAATAGGAAGGTGGCAAAGCGTATTAAGAGAAAACCGTTTTGCCATCAATGTAACAATCGACAAATTGGAGACGAATATCACTATATATTTGAATGTACTTTTTTCGATCAAAAACGTAAAGAGTATTTATCCTATTTTGTACAACGACATAATACAGTTAAATTCTCTGAACTTATGTCACGAAGACCAGTCCTGAAGAAGCTTTGTTCATTTATAAAAAATGCTAGAACACACCCGCGAAATCGCGGACATTTAGAGCGTGGTTGAAAGTATATAAACTGTTGTAGGATGAATTTTTGCAAAAGATTTTATGACTGGAGAATTTCAGGAAAGGTATCAAAAGTCATAGGTACTTGGGGACAGGACAATTTGTTTTAGCCCTCCCCCTTTTTTCCAAAGTCCATTATTTTTTCTGTTAATTTCAGTTATTTTCGCGTTTTTCTGTATACTATGAACATACATAAACTATAAATCACGTAAATAGAGTGTATTTGCTATTTAAGATCTTATTCCAAATTTACTATCCACGGCTCTCTATATGATATATCAGTGACCGCCGTGGATAGTAATCTTGGAATTGATAGTAAATAGTAAATACACTTTATTTATAGTATATGTATGATCATAGTATACAGAAAAACGCGAACATCCAAGTACATATGACAATTATGTGTAATTTTAAAACAGTCCATAACGGAAGTCTTGTCTATGACTTAAAAGTCCGTCCGATGACGGAAACAATATCCGGACGCCTTTATTTTCGTTTTCCTCCCAAAATATATCAAACGGAATAATCATAAGTGCGGATGACAAATGCAACTATGCATGGTACCTATAGGACACAGAGGCATGACGATTAATTTATTGTGGAAGGAAGAGAAGCGACACACAAAATGAGGTCTTCTCATTTAAATATATAGATTAATACTGTGTTTGTCCTCCTGGCTAGTGACTTTTGTAACCTCTCTCCCTTGTTTTGTGTATATTGTAAATAGTTATTGTTGTTATCTCTGTACTGATGTCATGCATTGGCTTTATGAAAATAAAGATATATATATGATATATAAGTTGTTTCGGAATTGTTTTATGTAATTAAATTTACTTTATGCGTAGTGAATTTTTAGCTCAACCGGCCCTTTGAGGGCCATGTGAGCTTTTACCATCACTTGGCGTCCGTCGTCGTCCGTCGTCTGTCGTCTGTCGTCGTCGTCGTCGTCGTCGTAAACTATTTCAAGAATATTCTCCTCTGAAACTACTGGGCCAAATACCTTCAAACTTTAACTGAATGTTCCTTAAGGTATCTAGTTTATAAATTGTGTCCGAAGTTTTGATCCATCAACAAACACGGCCGCCATGGCTAAAAATAGAACATAGGGGTCAAATGCAGTTTTTGGCTTATATCTCAAAAACTAAACCATTTAGAGCAAATCTGACAGGGTAAAAATGTTCAATATGTCAAGGTCTATACCCTGAAATTTTTTTAGACGAACCGAACAACCCATTGTTGGGTTGCTGCCACTAAATTGGTAATTTTAAGGAAATTTTGCAGTTTTTGGTTATTATCTTGAATATTATAATAGATAGAGATTAACTGTAAACAGCAAAGTTTTTCAGCAAAGTAAGATCTACAAATTAGTCAGCATGACCAAAATTTGCAATCGACATCTTATTGGAGTTATAATAATTGTCCTTTAAAGTCATTTTCTGCAATTTATTGGTAATTTTTGTAATTCTTTTCAAAAATCTTCTGCTTTTAATTTAACTACTGGGCTAAATTAAACCAAACTTGGCCTCAATCATTACCAGGGTATCTTTTATGATTTTAACTAGAGCTTAATTATTACTCTGGATTTTAACCGTATTTTACATGATTTCCAAAACCACAGTAGATACAGGTGAGCTACATAGGCTCTTGAGAGCCTCTAGTTCAAATCATCGTACATAGCCCTTGTTGCTTTCTCAGCTTGTGCCTTTTTCACTTTTGTGTAACTTCCTGTTCTTGAAAAATAGTACACCAAGATATGTAAAATATCCAACAATATCTAACACATCAGCACATTTGAAAATAACATTCTGTAGTGGTTTACCTTTAGAAAAAAATTACGATTTTGCTCTTTTGGACATTGACTTTCAATTTCCATTGATCACAATATTCTTTTAAAGTTTCTAATTGTTTACGTGCTGTCCTTTGTCTCTTTCTTTGGTTTGGCCAGGGGCAAGTTTCTGTGGTTTTGCACTTCAATTTGTTTTTACATATAGGCTATCGCAATAAAAATAAAAGCTTAGAAAAAATATTATTTCACAATTTCACTCGTTAAAGAAATGTATTACTTGACAAGAATGAGTTTTAATGGCGAAATATAGGTTTTTTTAAAATAAAATTTGCATATGAAAAGCTGTCTATGAATGATATTTAACTATATGAGGAGTTTCAAGAAATTAAAAAAAAAAATGCTTTATTGATGCATTATCCGTTATTCTTTTATTATTATTATTTAAAACAAAATCAATGTTCATAAATAAGGCAACCTTCCATTGTATGAATGATAATTTTGATTCCTAAAACACAATGATACGACGAGAAAATATTCTAAAGCTATATTTTAGTAAGTGAAAAGGTTAACCGGTGTTGAAAACTTCAAGGTAATGTTGTTTCGCCGAATTGTTTGATTGTAGAACTATACAATTAAAGTCTATTGTAAATATAAACTAAAATTCTTATTGGACGAAAGTTTGGTAAAATACGAAAATCTGTAAAAAGGAAATGATTGCGGTATCATTTTAATCTATTAAGTTGAATATCTTGCCCAATCTCTGGAAACATTACTCGTCACAATGGACGCCACATTTTGCAAGATCTATATATATTTTTTTAACGTTTTCAAATGAAATAAATTGAATGGAAAACTTCCCGACTATATGTAGATTTCATAAATTTCTCAACTGGCTTCAATTATTACAAACATGTTTGCTAAAACAATATATCTTTATTATTTATATTTTTCTAAGCAAACCTTTTTTTCATTGCTTGCCAAGCTTACTTGTTTGTGTTTATAACCACCACTAATCATTCCTAATTATTAAACATCAAACGACCTAATCTACATGATAATTGGTATTTAATATAATCATCGGTCATGCATGACATATCCCAAGAAAACGGCGCGTGCCGATAAACTTCGTAGATATTAAATGGTAAGAGAAATTGGGTTTCAAATGTTCGCGATTTATTATTAAGTTTAGGTATGAACTATGTATGGATTGATCAAGAGAACATTAATGTTACATTTGAAGATATAAAATGTCGTAACTGGTTTGCTATTTTGAACGATTGTGAAAAACTGTGTTTATATAGAAAATTGAAAAATGATTTTTGTTTAAAGGATTACTTAAATTATGATTTTAAGAGTAATTTACTCACTAAACTAGTACGTAGTGGAACATTAAAACTGAATATAGAAGTTGGTCGTTTTGACAATATTGCAAGAAAAAATCTTATACATACATGCTGTCATATGAATTGTATAGAAAATGAGTATCATTTTGTTTTAGTATGTCCTGCCTTTAGATCATTGAGGCTACATTTTTTACCAAAATATTAACGTTCATGGCCAAATAATAGAAAGTTTGTATTTCTTTTGCAGGCTAGCTCAAAGAATTTAACTGAAAAATTGTGTAAATTTCTTAATGCGGCATGGAAGTTAAGATTACAAATTATAATTGCATAACAGTTTTAGTTCTGTACTTGCTGTGACTTTATTGTGTTGTTGTCTGTTAACTGTCATTATTGTCATTATATAATATGTTATTTAGCTATAGCATTATATTTGCTTCTGCAATAAAATAATTCGTTCATTCATTTAATTGACAATATTTAGACAAAATTTAAAAGATCAAAAACTAAATTATCTATCGAATGCATACCCTCAACGCTCACTAACACATCTATAACATGTCCTGAGTGCACTCAGGAGGTCCTTGGCCGAATTTAGACGTACAGGGATACGATACGTCTATATCCCGGTACGTTAAAGATTAGTTCAATAATTGAATGCTTCTTTTTGTAAATTTATTGGGGTGTGAAAGCGTTGACCGAAGTACATTTTGTAATTTTCTTAAAATGTGCGCACGTTTTACAACCCTACAAAATTACTTAAAGAAGCATTCAAACTTATAATTACATTTTTTTGCTAGGATCACGAAAATACGATTTCTATCAAGTTTTTTTTTATTTACCTGTGCACTTTATTGTGGAAGCTCGTGTCTTTATGAATGTTATATTTCATTTTGAAAAGAAGGTTAATTTCAGAATGACGCGAGATTGCTGTTAGTTTATCAAAATAACGTATTATAATGAAACATACATGTAATGTAATTATTAAGTTATGAAAACTAACACTATTGGTGGTGCGCCGTTATTTATTTGTGAAAGCAGGTGCCATTTACAAATGTAGCATTTCATTTTGATTTAAAGGTTAATTTTTGAATGACGCGCGATTGTTGTTAGCCAATCAAACTAACGGAATTTCGTGAAACATACATGGTGCGCCGTTATTTTAAGACTTAAGACATACATAAAGCTTATTTGGCGCACATTCCTTTTAGTCATAGTAATAGTTGAGTGTATTTTTATTGGACTTATTGTTTCTGATTGCCCTCCTTAAAATATATTTGTATCTATTTAGTAAAGATGATTCCAATCCTTTCACTTGACTAAATTATAATGTAGTCATAGGATTGTGGAAAAGATGAAGGAAAGGAAAATACAGGTACATACTCTAATAGCCCAGAAAAATTAGACAATTTTACGGGAGCGTATTAGCGCCACATAAATTTTTTTCGAAAAATTTGCATACTAGTACTTTACAAATTTTACATTATTTTCAGTTTGATTTAATTTGTTTCAAATTATAACGGTATTAGGTGTCATAGAAATAAGAAGATGTGGTATGAGTGCCAATGAGACAACTCTCCATCCATGTCACAATGTGCAAAAAGTAAACAATTATAGGTCAAAGTACGGCCTTCAACAAGGAGCCTTGGCTCACACCGAACAACAAGCTATATATAAAGGGCCCCAAAATGACTACTGTAAAACAATTCAAACAGCAAAACCAACAGTCTAATCTATATAAAAAACGAGAAACGAGAAACACTTATGAACCACATCTACAAACGACAACCGCTGAACAACAGGTTCCTGACTTGGGACAGTTGCAAACAAATGCAGCGGGTTTAAACGTTTTAACAGGCGCCAACCTTCACCCTAACCTGAAATAGAAGTGTAAATACAACATAGAAAGACACACTATAAAATATAAATTGAAATGGCTTAACTCAATCAAAAACAAGTAAACATACACTGAACGAATAAATTTGATCTATGACACAATATAAATACAATATTAAATAAAAAAAGGGGGATGTAAAACAATGTCAAAAAGACAACTATAACCTTGGACAAAATGGCGTTAAATAAAATAACGTACACAGGTATTTAAATAAAATTATTTTGTTGTTAGGAGTACGGTAATATTTTTTACAAAATAAATAATTTGTTGTTCATAGTGCGAGAACAGAAGTGAAAATTTATCGTCATACTAAAAACTTATCAAAGGTGGTACATATTAAAAATAGTGAGACTAGATATAACACAAAATAGGTAAACATTGAATAATAAAAATGCATAACAAATTGTGTCAACAGGTCAAATTAACATGAAAGTACGATTTGAGAGTACTCGCAGTTACAGAAAGCTAGTTAAAAGCCAAAAACAATTAATTAAATAATAAAAAATCATGCATCAGAGACTAAAATCAACTAAATCACATCCCAGGGATTTAGTGTTTTAACGCCATGGACAGTCAAAGAAGACATGACTTGTGCAATGCCAAAATAAAAGTATCAATAGGCAGTAATAGATATGTATAATATCATATATAGATAAAGCAATCTCTATGTAGAAAATGAACGTGGATGTGTATTATACATCCCCAAAAAAACATTCGAAAAGAATACAAATTTAGTTATGATATTTGTGCCAATATAAACAATATTCAAAGATATTATTACAACATTAATAAGATAACCTTTACTAATAAGTTTGTTTAAAGGTTCGATGAGTTTACACGGATCATATAGTGATTTCCGCTCTTTAAATACAATATTGCCGTAAAATTAAGGATGTGAAATACCGTTTTTAATAAGTTTTCTACAGGTACAGCCAAATTTACTAATCAAATCTTTGTATCTATGAAAAAATTTAGTAAAAGTTTTAAGTAATTTATGGTAACGAAATCCCTGACTTAATAATTTACCAGTGATACATTGATTACGTTCGTTAAAATCTATGACATCACTACACACACGGGCATAACGAACGAGTTGGGATATATAAACACCGTATGATGGAGCCAAAGGAACATCGCCGTCTAAAAAAGGAAAATTAACAATTGGGAATGAAAAATCGTCTCTTTTGTCGTAAATTTTAGTATGGAGTTTCCCTTTAGAAATCGAAATGTCTAAATCTAGAAAAGGACAACTACTGCTGTTTATATTACTAGATTTATTCAAAGTAAGTTTTTGTGTAAATTTCGGTAGTATATTTAGAGAACTATGGATTATTTAACGAAAACATACCATCAAGATAACGGTAGGTATTGTTGAATGTGTCAACCAAATGTAACAATGACGTGTCTTTACTGAGTTTGGTCATAAACTGAGATTCATAGCAATACAGGAATAAATCTGCTATTAAAGGGGCGCAATTGGTGCCCATTGGAATACCTACTACCTGTCGATACACTTTATCGCCGAAACGTACATATATGTAGTCCAGGAGAAAAATTTAAAGCTTCAATCATATCTTCACATTTCCAGTAAGTATATCTAGCATACTTTCCTTTTTCCTTACAGAAAAAGGCTTTAAACAAGTTACAGCAAATAAATTTGCAACGAGATTTTTCAAAAGACCATTTAATTAAATATGAAAACTTTTTCTTGATAAGATCATAGTTCTCTTAGCAAGGATTTGTAGAGTAAGACAATAATATACAAATCCTTGCTCTTAGTTATAAATGGAAGCTACCAAATTTTATTGCTCTTTGCATTTAATGCAAATAGAAAGTCTGAAGTTTTTAGCTTAATCGTTGCAGAAGAACACTATATAAAGACAACTAAGTAAACTGAAGTTGTATTGAAAAGTAATTAAAAAAGCCTGTTGATGTAGCCATTCAGTCCAATTTATACAAGCTTCTTCTGAAAGTGTATTAATCAAGGTTTTCGATATCACAATCTAGTCAAAACATTTACTAAATTTTATCATCGGTACAAGGACATCATTCGTAAATATAAATCAACATGCAGACATCTTATACGTTCAGGTATTTCACATTCAAAATTATATGGTAATATTCTTTACAAAGCACAAAAATGTCGACATTCACCTCAAAAGCTAACCAAACCTTTAAACAGACTTATTCGGAAGGGATATAGTTACGATACTGTTATCTAATTATAATAGATCAGTATAGTGCTACCCGACGAATGCCATAGACCATACTTGTCAACTGACCTGGATTTTGTGGGTCACAATTTAAGAACACTACCGCGATTGTTCAATAGTTGCCCGGTTCATCAAATAACCCGTAATTTCGGCATTTGATCCGTTTTCACCCGTAGTCTTGTGCCATGAGATTTTCTAAGTATGAAATGATAGATTTCATAAGTGAAATATTTTTGTTTGAAATACCGGCAAATTCGTAATTCTTCCTGTATAGGAAGACCAACTAGCCGTGTGAACTGCCAAATCAAGTGACATATTAAGTGCATGGATTCATTTAACAGCTTTGATGTCAAACACACTGTTAATTAACGGTACCAGTCTTGTATTACAACTCCAGTTTCCGGTTCACATGGAGTGAAATGAAACAGTCCATTTTTTTCTGAATTTTTTTCTGGACTCATTTTTTTCTGTTTGATTAAAATGTTATGCTGAATTGAAATCTCTATTTTGATTTTTAAAAACAATGTTGCATCTTTTTGGGGATATCAAACCAGGAAAGTGGAAGGATATCATGTTTACTGGAAGTGGTGTGGACAAGTAAAAACAGCAAACAGAAAGTAGAAAAAAAGTAGTTTTGACTTCAGACTTCAGGGTTTCATATCTTTTTATTCTTCGTGGCACGATGCACTTTTTTCCAATAGATCACAATTTCTACATACATGATATGTACACGAAAAAAAAAAATTCTATGTAGCATTTTTTTTAAAAACAAAATTCAAAGATCAGTTGTTTTGCACGTAAGCCTATGGAGCAGTCAATTACAAGACTGCAACCTAATATGTGTTTTTCAAAGATGTTTGACAAAAAATTGGAGTTACTCCCCTTTTTTTGCCACTTTTCACAGTATACTCCTTAAACTGATGTTTCTTTGTAAAAAGATTAAATATAAGGCAAATTGAATGTAAAGATATATAAGAATATTACTTGAATGACTTTAATTTTCTTAGGACAATTAAAAATGAATATTTTTGAAATTATTTTTTTCATCTTTACTACAGATCGATGAATCATATAGTAAAGCTCGTTAATTCAACATCTATAACTAACCATGAAGCTTTTGAACTAAAGGTTATTAACATAGTGAAAGAAACATATAAAGGGGGTATGCCTGGAATAGTTATAGTATTACAACTAAAATTTCAATTATTAATTAATGCAATGAAAAAAATAAAATAAAGTTTTAAATTATTTTCAGTAAATACTTAACCATGTGAAAATTTAAAATATAAAAATTTCCCTTAAATACTTAAATTTAGCGGAAAAAAGTTCGTACGCGTTATGACCTGATATTTTCTTCTTCAATGCAAGTAATATATATAGGTTGACGGGTATGCCATAGACGAAGAAGACTGAAACATATTAGTAATGTTTTGGGGCCCTTTATAGCTTACTGTTCGGTGTGAGCCAAGGCTCCGTGTTGAAGACCGTACTGTGACCTATAATGGTTTACTTTTGTAAATTTTGACTTGGATGGAGAGTTGTCTCATTGGCACTCATACCACATCTTCTTATATCTATATAGTAGAATAAACTTGAATACTGAATAATATATATTCTTAGAGCTTTTCCTCTTCTTGTTTTTTTTTATATTGGATACATCAAAATAAGAAGACGTGGTATTAATGCCTATGAGAAACAATCTATCAAAGATCAAAGGATGAGTTCTTTGTGTATGTTTTGTCAATCTACTGATCAAGATTATACAAATAACACTGAGATAAATTACCACGTACACTCTGTGTTATATTTATTACCATTAAATCAAAGGAATAGTAGGTGTTTTGGGGTCTTTTTAAGCATCTATAGGAGACTTTGGTTATTCGTGTGGGAGATGAATAGTTTAAATTCATGAGATAGGTTGTTTGAAATGTCAATTATAATAAGATGCCTCGATATTTGGAAAAGGAAAGCATGAAATCCATGACCACAAATTGAATTAAAATACTAGTCAGTGCCGTTGATTTTACACTCTAAAATATTCTTTTGTCTGGAGTCGCAGGAATTTAATATTATCATAAAAAAGTAACCCTTGTGATTTCAGAGCAGATGCATTCATTAATAAAAGATGTCAACCTGTCTAAACTGACGGACGTATATTTTTTGTATAGAAATATAATTAATAGTGTGTAAATGTAGACATATATTTTCTGTGTATTTTTCTTAAATATCATTGATATTGCCATAATTTTTTTTACACTAGAATGAATATAGGTGAATACATATTTGCAACAATTGGAAGTCAATGTAGAAAATGTGATCTTCATCATTAGGAACTTTTTTTTTGCATTTTATAGGAAAAAAAGAACTATTTCTGGCTAAATTGTATTGAGAAAATCTCAAGTTATGGAGTATCTCTATCGGATACGACGAAAGTTTCATGGAGTTTAAAGACTCTCTCTCTCTTGTAAAAATATCAGTTTGTATGTGTTAATATTGTTGTTGTGATGTAATGTGTTGGTTAACCCTCAGAATGTATTTGGAATAAATACTCTTACCAGACGAAACTTGAAGATTGTTTTGTTTCTATCATTGAGTTGCGGTTTCATTGACATACAACTCTCACCTCTTTGATTTATATTTACAAGCTTCATATTTAATTACAGTATATTCTCTGAATAAATTAACATCTGCTTGTCATGTTTTACTTCTTTTGACGTACCTGTACAATATGCATAACTTGAACTTTTTGTCTCGAGCATATATTTGATAAAGGTTATTCCAGAATCACATTTCGTGCACACTGAAATCCCCTTTTTAGGTGGAGGAGACGGGTCATGTATATGTCTTACATGAAATAGAAATGGAGTGCAAAATTTACAGGAGGTGACAAAATAAATACATAGATTTTGGTTGC
Organism: Mytilus californianus; assembly: GCF_021869535.1. Lineage (NCBI taxonomy): Eukaryota > Metazoa > Mollusca > Bivalvia > Mytilida > Mytilidae > Mytilus > Mytilus californianus. Next base: position 18,092,417 of record NW_026262679.1, on the reverse strand, counting down.
CGATCCCAAGTAAGGGAACTGCAATTCAGTGGTTTTCGATGTTTGCTGTCCGTCATATTTGTTTTTGTTTATTGTTGTGTACAGAAAATCAGGCCGTTGTGTTTTTCATTTGAATTGTTTTACATTTTATCATTTCGGGGCAGTTTATAGCTCACTATACGACATGGTATTTGACTGTTGAAGGCCGCACAGTGACTTATTGTTGCTTAAACCCGCTTTATTTGGACTCTGTTGGATAGTCATCTCATTGGCAATCATACCACATCTTATAATGTCATGAAATTAAAATGGTGTGCAAAATTTACAGAAAGAAACAAAAATGTATACAGAGGTTTATGAAGCGGAAACAAATTACATAATGCACGTCGACTAATTGTGCGGTATGAAAATTAAATATTGTTAAGGGCATAATAAGTTGCGTGATATATAATATATTATTACTTAAGGTGGTAATTAATTATGTTGTTAAATGACTAAACTGTACTCGCATAAAAGAAACAAAATTCATCAAATATTCAGTTTAAGTTTACACCTTACAGATAAAAAACAGTGGTAAAGAACACATTATCATGCTTTTGTCAGACTGCTTATGGCGTCTTAACACGTCATTCATTTGGGCTGTACTGCTTAATGGTTTGGTGTCTTTGAACTAGCTTTCAGTAACTGCGAGTACTCTTAGATCGGTACTTTGTGTCTATAGATATAAGAAGATGTGGTATGAGTGCCAATGAGACAACTCTCCATCCAAGCGGGAAAACCAACGGTCTAATCTATATAAAAAAATGAGAAACGAGAAACACTTATGAACCACATCAACAAACGACAACTACTGAACATCAGATTCCTGACTTAGGACAGGTGCAAACAATTGCAGCGGGTTTAAACGTTTTAATGGTTTTTATGTCTTTTTGTTATTTCTTTTTATTTATACTTAGAGCGATCTGATGAGTAAAGCCATTTCCAACTGAATTTTTACTGATTTTTTTCTCAAGTTATGCTGTTTCACCACTGTCTCATATAAAAAAAGGGGTGCGCTCATGCATAAACACATTAAACCCCCACTAAGATCTGTATGTGCCTGTCTAAGCCAGGAACCAGTAATCCAATGGTTGATTGTCATTATTTGTTTTCCCTTTTATTGTATAAGTACATTTTCTAGTATTCCGTCGGTTTTCGTTTTGAATGGTTTCACGTTTTTTTATCCCAGGAGATATGTAGCTGTACACGTCCGTGTCCTTTAGTATTTTGGTAGTTAGATGTCTTATAAGCAATCATACCACATCTCCTCTCCTTATTCTGAAATAGCTGAGTTTAAGTAATTGAAAATACAAATTGAGTGTGACTGAATATAAATATTGTCAAAAACACAACACTTGGATCTAATTAAATTAAATCCTATTGCCTCACGTTCAGTGGCAAATTTCTCACAATATTAAGCAAACTCCGAAACAGTGGTGACATCTGGCTACGCTTTTTTGGTCATTTTTCAATAAGCACTGTTAAAGTCAGAATGTCCCTCCCATAGACTCATTATGTAAAAAAAAAAATGGTAAAATGAAAAAAAAATCCCTATACCTACCTATGTAACAGCCACTATGTTCCGTCAGTTACTTTGTTCCGGCGGAACTTTAGCTAGTTGAAAAGTCCCAGAACAATGTAGCTAGTTGAATAGTTCTGGCGGAACAGAACAACTATAGTTACATCGTTCCGAATATACCATATTTCGTCCTTTTTGAAGAAAGAGGGGGAAGAATGAGTATCAGTATTTATAAGAGCAAATCATTAATTTACAAGAATACCCAACGCACTGAAAGGGGTTTCTTTGGGGACAAATATGCAAAATTTAAGTTGTATTTCATAGCTCACATAAAACGGAATAAGTTGCATTATCATGCAAATTTAGTATTCATAATACCCTTAAGAGAGGGAAGAATACCCCCCTCCTCATGTGGTTCTTTGCATCAATTCTCCAAATGGAACTTTGTGACTGGTTGATAAGTTCCGTTGGAACTTTTGGGCTAGTTTGTTAGTTTCCGGTTTTGACTTATTTGCCAAAGAGGAACTTTGTGGCTAGTTGATAAGTTCCTTTTGACTTTTGTAATCAGTATCTTGGTTTTCCTTTGAAAGGTTCAAATATAATATGTTGCGCTTTTACTTTGCATCAATTCTCCAAATAGAACTTTCTGCCTGGTTGATAAGTTCCGTTGGAACTTTTGGGCTAGTTTGTTAGTTCCGGTTTTAACTAATTTGGCAAAAAGGAACTTTCTAACTAGTTGATATGTTCTGTTGGAACTTTTCAACTAGTCACTTTGTTCCGGTGGAACTTTTAAACCAGAGGAAGAACAAAGTAACTAGTTAATAAGTTCCTCCGGAACTTTTCGGCTAGTTAGTTCTTTCCGCCCGGAACTTTCCAACGTCGGAACAAAAGAGCATTTACACCTACCCTATTTTTTCAAAGATGTAATAGGAAACACACATATTATTTTTGTTTGCCTAATATTGTATGTCATGTAAAATACTGTATGTTGTAACGATTATATTTGTTGTGTGTATGCCCCCCTTGGAAAATAAAATATCTTATCTTATCTGTATATATGCTCATAATCAGAAATGATTTTTTATTTAATTTGTTAATTGTATTTTTGCATCATTTTCATGTCATTTATAGCCATGACTGTAATGTATTTGTGGTAAATCTAATAAATTATGTCTATTTCTGTTTAACTTTTTTTATGTCTACAAACAATACATGCACTTGATCCTGATTGCTCGACTTGGAACAGACACAAAATTATAAAAATATGTTATTGTAAAACAATTAAACATGTACAAAGACCCATTATCCTTTATCTGTAGGATATGGTTTTAGTGGCGTGGGGTAGTTTTAAGGTTATTTTGCTATAAATTGGATATACATATATATACTATAGTCATTCAAGGCCATAACTTGCATAAGTGTTAGAACTGTCACTGTGTCACTCACTGACTCAGTGTCAGATCATTCTGATTGATTTGGTTCTTACTCTAAATCTGGAGAGAAGTTAGCCATTCTCTTTTTTGACTGTTTGTAGCCATCTTTGTACTTTGTACTTTGACAAATTTGATAATGCTTCTTGCCTAAATGAATTGAAATTCTGAATTTTTTGAAAACAGCCACGGCATAAACAAGTTGATGGTATATTGACGATTTCCTGCAGTAATTGGTTAGAATTTAAAAAAGAAGAAAACAGATTGTAAAATTTTGAAAATTTAGGTCCACAAATCGAATAATAGTTCGAAAGATTTGTTCTAAAACAGAAACAACAGCTTATGTCTGTGATTTTTTCCGGCGTCTGCTGCCAAGCAGCCATTTTGACGCTATTGCTGCTAAGGAAATAGTAGTTCCAGTCTAATCCGCAGCAAATAACCGAAAACACCCGAAGGGCCAATGGCAGTGTTTGTAGAGAAAGGGAAGTATGACCCGAACGATAACGCTGTATGGAGTTTGAATATTAAGGACAAGAAAACCCTATCCTTATCTGACTATCTGACAGATAGAAAAGGTCCAGGTGACCACATTTCTACACCTAAGGCTACTTTTGGTAAAAATCTATATAAACGCAATTCTTAAAAAGTATGTTCGCTCAATGACAAATACCCTATAGGACATTTGAAGTCAGTTGGCATGTATTCAAGTTTATTTTCTAAATATGGGTTAACTTCGTGTGGGGTATAAGTCAATGAGACAGAAAACCTACGATACAAAAAAAAACAAAGGTCAAAATGTGCTTTTAATCTCAAGGTCAAAATGTGGTTTTTAATAATAAACATTAACTTCATATATTGTAAGCTTCATATTACTTTAAACCTACATAGCTCTTAATGAGCTCAACATATCGTATCAAAAACTAAATTCCATAAATGACAAAACATTAAGATTAATATAAAGACAACTACTGTCGGGGTTGAATAAGTTTTTTTGTCAAAATAAGCGAAATAACAAAAGTTCATAAAAAAAAACCCGAAAGAAATTATGCCGTCCTACACTGTAATATCAGCGACTGGACATCGGTTGAAATTGATACAGCAACGTCATAAAAAGTACATTAAAACACGGTCTTGTTCAACGCGCTCAGAGTAAACCTGTACAAAATTTAAATGCAGATAAAAAAAGAAAAGAAAAAAATATAGAGTCTTCTTTAAACCTTTAAATTAGAGATTTCATTATAATCTCCCAAAACACTGTATGCAGTGATTTATAAAAAAGATATAACTATAACGTATCAATAAGGGTTTTTAGCCAAAAAATATCTATATGCCTAAATATGTTAAGGTAAATAGGTTGGGTTTTTTTCAGAGACAAGTTCTTGTGATCCGGAACTACTAGTTTATACTAAATGTTTCTACAAATACAATATAATGAACAATACACAATACACACATCGGACAATATTGATAAAAAAAAACAGCCATTTAACACAACAAAAGACCTCATTTCCTTAATGTGAGGGTTAGATTTTGTAGACCGAAATGAAGGAAGAAGTAATAAAATCAATTGAAAAATTCAAATGGTTGTTGTGTCAACATAAATTTGTTCCGCCTAACAGAAGTTGCCACTGGAAACTTTGTTATAAACAATGCCATAATATATATGTTCCTGTTGGAACCAATCTTCTATACCCTTTATTCAGTAAGGAACAGTTACTGTTATATTTGTTCCAGTGAAAATAATTTTACAGAATATTTCTTCCACTTGAAACTTGAAGATGAAGGAACTTCTATTTCATGACAGTTGTTGGCTACAATATAAAAATAAGGAGATGAGGTATGATTGCCAATGAGACAACTATCCACCAAAGTTCAAATAAAGTGGATGTAAGCAATTATAAGCAACATTACAAACGGCCTTCAACAATGAGAAAAACCCATACCGTATAGTCGGCTATAAAAGGTAAAATGCATGCCTTAAATCATATTACGCTGAACGTTATAATTTATGTCAATCGTCAAAAATAATCAAAGTACTGAAGTACTAATCATCGGATGACCGCAAGTTCTGGTGGATGGTCACAAGCACTTGTTTCAGAAAAAAATCACATCTCTATACCTGAAAGTTAGGTTAAGGTAGATAGATATATTTTTTCTGAGACAAGTTCGTGTGTGAATGATGAATAAATGACAGGGAATTCAACCTTACCGTAATAACTATTATATTGTTGTGATATGATTATTTGTTATCAGTATACTCTGGTTTGTTGTTATATATTATATTTATATTTGTATAATAGTTATATAAAATTTTCATCCATTTGTATATCATTCTATTCTACTCTTCTATTGATAGTGCAGTGCAAGTGCATGGTGGACACTCCTCTGCAATAATTCGTTTTTTCTAATAGATTGGATTTGAGTGGGCATTCATATTTTCCCGCGTTTGTTACAAAACGTTCTTGAGATATTCTTCAGCATGCGTTAACACAAATTTTCTGTATTCTTGATTTGTTATTGATATACATATTTCTCACGACAATCATTTTCATATCATTTATCTATGTTCTTAAAATTATTTTCACGAATATTTATTGATAAAATTAATAGATAACAAGCGATAAGGAATGTTTTGCACACGATAATATCCGCGTAATTATACGGGTTTCAGTCAAAAACGAATGTCACGTGGGACACTCCTCTGCAATAATTCGTTTTTTCTAATAGATTGGATTTGAGTGGGCATTCATATTTTCCCGCGTTTGTTACAAAACGTTCTTGAGATATTCTTCAGCATGCGTTAACACAAATTTTCTGTATTCTTGATTTGTTATTGATATACATATTTCTCACGACAATCATTTTCATATCATTTATCTATGTTCTTAAAATTATTTTCACGAATATTTATTGATAAAATTAATAGATAACAAGCGATAAGGAATGTTTTGCACACGATAATATCCGCGTAATTATACGGGTTTCAGTCAAAAACGAATGTCACGTGGGTAGAAATGTCTGTGGCAACAATACACCGGAATGCCCTTACGGTCATCCGGTGTAAAAATGCATAATGAGAGAAATATTTTAAAATGTTCGATATATGTGCAAACATTGATATTTTCAACGTAAATTTGTAGAATTTGATTAACATGCAATTGATACATAAAATGTTCATATCATGTTAGAAATTTGCATATATGTATTCATCTTGTAGATGGAACGACTCAAGTTAATCCATATAGTCTACACTTTTGAACTTGGAAGCTTGACTTCCGAATTTGAATAAAGCTTTATATCCAAAAAAATGCGAGACATAGTTTTGTTACATTTTGTATGCTCTTTAAGATGAAATAAACATACATTTAATGTATCTTTCAAGCTGATAATAAATATTTCAGAATAGAAATTGTGTTATATTTTTTTTTAATTTTCTTTTAAATATCATCAGTATTACTAGTATGGTATTTCTTTGTTATCTCGTCCTAATTTAACGTAATATCTTTTATAATGACTAAGATATATAGATCTTTAGATACAACCACCCAATATTTTCCTGAACTAAACTGTTGAGCTACCTTTACTGGGGTTTCTCCAACAGAGAGATTTCTTCAGTAATCTTTTCCAATACCACTAGTATTTACTGTTGAGCCTTGCCACGTTTCGACTTTTTCTTCCCTTTTACTGAAATGTGCGGATTTTTTGTTTTAAATTTTTCATATACGATCTGCAAATTTTATTTATAACTATGACTTTCTCGATTTTCTTTTCTGTTCGTTTACTGTTTTTAAAAGTATTAATAAAAATGTATAGCAACACAGATTTTTAATTTAAAACATTTAAACAAAATCTTTACTTCTAAACATAAAAAAGTTATTTTTTTTTGTAACACAGAATATAAATAAGTTTAGAGTTTTATTAGACAAAACAAATACTCGATAAGAAAATTTTGCTGTAGTTTTAAATTGAAATATTTGTTTCTATATTTTTACTAAGTAAATAAAGGTTGATGTTACTAATCTGACTTATTGAATACTGTAATATCACTTAGTTAGTAAACATCTATTATATCGAAGATTCTCCACTCATTGTCAATTTTCCATTATAATTATAATGTAACAATTCTCTATGATATTCGATTGCATTCTTATTGTTTCATAACATAGATGACTTCTTCATTGCATATGTAAAAATGGATTAAAGGGGACAAGATGTATACGTCATAGAACACAATAAAACCTAACAAAAGACGTCCATACACATACGGTCTCTATAACAATTGGTAAGTGTCTGAACCATACAGGACAAGCTATGCATGTATTAACAGAGACTGCCCAAGATTTGTGAAAACACCAATATCCTTAATAGAAAATATAAAATATTCAATGTATTCTGAGGGGTATCACATATCATGATAGTTTTTTTAATTTAATTTATTAAAAAGCAAGTACGATTTCCCTTTCTTCTGTGGTCTGTTAAGATTGTTTTAACGAATTGTCTGTCATTTCTATTTCCTCGGTTTCCTATTGTCACTTAGTCTGACACAAAGATGTTAGTGTAAACTATTTCCGATGTACAATCTGCCATTCAGAAAAAAAATGTGTATCAAATATATACATTTATAAATGTAAAATATGTAGTTATATTGTAAATTGTCAATCAAATTCATACCTCATCAAAGCATTGACATGACTGTATGCGATGACCTTTGTCATCAATGTTCTTTGGATTTGTGGTTTATAACCGAGACGACACGAACTGATTTTAAACAATAAGCACTCACATTATAATTGGACATTTATTGTTTAGTTCAATTTCTGTAATAGTTTAAGAAGTGTGTCGATCATCTATAAGTGTAACGCTGATAACTCATCAGGTAAAGAATAAAGCTGGCGTCTGAATTAAACCAGGTTTTCTCCCTTTTAATCCCGTATACTTTACCTTTCATTTAATGATACGAATCCGGGCACAGTAGACGCATAGATTCCCATTTTCTCAGATTAAAACTTTTGTCAAGATAACAATCAACTATGAATACAATGAATCATGTCAGTTTTATGGGTTAAATACAAGTATTAACAAAAACACTCCGTAATAACAAAGCCTTACCATAAATAATATGTTTATGTAATTGGCCATCAAAGAACATATGGTGCTATTAAAGATGAGAACAGTAGCAAATGTGCAATGTATAATAGATTCTTTCTGGTAGTCACATGTATGTCATTAGAATTTGTCTCGTTTATCTCTATTTGAGTTTTTTTGGCGTTTATAGTATATCATTTCAGTTTTTTCATGCATTTATTTAAGTTCTGTCGGATACTTTATCTTGGGTTATTTCGTATATTCAATTAGAGATATATGCATTCGTGTGTATCATTTTCTCTCTACTTTTTGGGATTGTTTATCGACTATAATTTGCCGTCATCTTTTGAAAATCGGTTTAGATTTTCTTTTGTATTTCTTTTAAGGCTGCATGTACCTCCTTTGTGTGTACTAGTGTAGATAGTTTTAGCATGCCTCAACTATATTATTTCCTGGTATTTCAGGCATATGAAATTTATTATTGACCCATGAATTTCAATTTGATGTCTCGTGTACATCATCACTGTTGTTTCGTGTATATCATTTGATGGTGTTTCGTGTATATCATTTAATGTTGCCTCGATGACTCTTAATAAATGTCGTGCGTCCGAAGCTCTTTTTCTGGATTTATCTTTATCAGACCTAGATATTTGAAAGTCAGTGACAAAAATACGTAGAAACGTTAGGAAGTTATGTGACAAAAAAAGACCTAAAATGAATAGCCAAATTCCTCGTGTTGTCTCATGATATGATGAGACAAATGTATACTATCAAATACAACAAAAGAAACGACACAAGGAAATGTATTTTCCATATATAATGAAATTGGATACACTGTACCAAGGTAAATAATTGCCCAATTGGTCTAATATTTACAGAGTGTTATTTTCTTACCAAAAACCATTGATTTAAGGCAAATACGCGTATTTGTTTTTGCAATTTTTGTTATTTCAAAAATCGTATTTTCACCCAAAAATTCAAAAAATCGTTATTAGAACTTAAAACTTTAAACTTAAACATGGTCTGCTTAAAATTTTGAAGGCCTTTGCAGATATTTGAATACTTAATTCTCATCTTTGAAATTAAGTGCCGACTTTTGACATCATTTTCCACAAAATAAATTTGACCCAGGAGCTGTGTTCAATAACACGGTATTTTCTCACTTTCCAATTTGGTCAGATTCTTTTAATCATATGCATTTGCTTTGCAAATGAATGTCTTTCATTGGTTAATTTAACAGTTGTTCCTATTTATTATATTGTATGATAAATTGGAGTTCAAACTTGTGTATCGTTACTTTTGTTGACTAGTATATATATATGTGTCTCATGTATACTATATGATGCTGTCTCATTATACCAGATAATGCTATCTCATGTATACTATATGATGCTGTCTCATTATACCAGATAATGCTATCTCATGTATACTATATGATGCTGTCTCATTATACCAGATAATGCTATCTCATGTATACTATATGATGCTGTCTCATTATACCAGATAATGCTATCTCATGTATACTATATGATGATGTCTCATTATACCAAATAATACTATCTCATGTATACTAAATGATGATGTCTCATTATACCAGATACTGCTATCTCATGTATACTATATGATGCTGTCTCATTATACCAGATAATGCTATCTCATGTATACTATATGATGCTGTCTCATTATACCAGTCAATGCTGTCTTATGTATATCATGCAAGAATGTTATTTAATGTACAGAACATTACGTGATGTTTTACTTTTATTATATTTGAGTCATCTATTTTTTTATTGCTTCGTCTATGCATAATGTTTAACTGTGGTTTTTTTTCTCTCAAGGAGAACGTCTAAGACCTCCACTGTTCGACAACCATTAACATGTGTTTACACTTCAGCTCGATATGCTCCTTTTATTATACATAAGCCAATTTATATAAATATTTATTGGACACACATAATGACTGATGAAAATTGTTATCACAGATATATATTTTTTTTTCATTTAAGTTAAAGTTTATCAGTATTATTTCATGGAATTGATCTGGTTTTCATTACAAACTTTCACTCAACAATAAAAATCTAGCTTTAATTCTCACGGTCATCTAACTGCTATTTTAGTTCAGAAACGTATAGTAAACTATTGAAAAGTTATATTGTTATAGGATAAGCGAAACATGTATTGTTTTGAAGTTATGTTAAAAACACGTTCATCATATGTATGAATCATTTCCGTAATGAAACAATATAGATGGGCTTAAAACAGCATAATATACCGTTTTAGTTTTGATTGTCCAAGGAAAAATAAAGTCAGCATGTTTGATAGGGGGACGCATAAACCATATTTTCAACGCACCTTACAAAAGTCAATTAAAGCTCTGGAAATCCGATATACATTTGGAAACATACACATCAACAATTCCATATATTCGTTTTTGTTATATTTGAAATTTTTGTCGGTCTTTTTAGCCACTCTATCATATCCGATATAGTCACAATATAAACATCATTGTATTCCAGTATGTTATCAATAAATTTACTCAGTCCCGCTAAATGTTTACTAGAAGACCAATGGAACCAGTTCTGCTTTAAATGTAATCCAAATGGCGCACGGTTGTTATGATAATATTTTTCAAAGTTCTTTAACAGGTACTGATAAGTCTCCTCTGTGTTGGTTGGCAGATTGGAACATTCATCGACATAAACGCAAGGTTCAGATTGGTTATATCCAAAAAGAGGAATGATGGGAACTTCCCAAATTCCTTGATGGCCATTCAGGTGACAAGATTTCATATCCGTGCAGTGTTTGTCCAAACCAAAATCCAGAGTAAATGGGAAAGCTTTCATTGACCGATCAAGAACTAAAGAAGAATCATAAATAGACTTGTTTTTTAAAAATTCAAACTGTTCATCGCCGAAAATCTTCAAATCAGGACTTCTCCATCCAGTGAGTGACCTCCCCTGATTTCCAATTCGTTGTGCAAAATTTTGCATTTGCTTGTCAATGTCAGATTTAAGTGAAACCATGTCCACGTAATGTTTTTTGGATCCATGGATGGCTATTTCAGTTCCATAACGTTGAAGATTTCTCGCAAGGCTGTAACTACTTCCTGATTCGGAAACAAAGAAGGTTGAACTGATAGGGCAACCATTTGGGTTTATTCTCTGAGACTTGAATAAAGATCTCATTTTTGAATAGGAAAGGAAATTTATATCTCCTTCGAAAGTGATGTAAACAATTTGGGGAATTTCGCTTCTTTTCATTTCAAACGGATTTTTGTGTGTCATGCATAAACAGTCAGGTAATAAACAATTAACATTTTGTTGACAATTGTTTAACGCCGGAATTGACGTTCCTTGTCCGAAATGTGTCAAATTTATATCCGTTTTTACTATATTTTCGACAACTTTCATGTTAGCCATTGACGAATTTATTGGTTTTATAGTTTTACTTATATTCGGTGCTTTAGTAGAAAATATATCCGTTTGTATCGTACCATTCATCTTCTCTCTTGGTGACATCGTTTGTTGTGTTTTTATTTGGTTTAAATGTCTGTCTACTTTTTTCACATTTGATTTTATAACTTTTGTTTGACCTTTTGTGATTTTTTCAATTGTTCTATCTTTACGAGTGTCAGTAATCCAACTTCTCCATGGCATTTTCATGTCTGCATTATTCATATTAAACAAGTTCCACGATCCACCGATCATCTGTACATTCGGTGCACTATAATATTTTCTCTTCGGTTTCTCGACAATTGGCGAGACTACAGAATTCGTAGATTTAATGATTGATGATTTTGGTTTTATTCTTTTTCGTTTCACAGGTGTTTGCATACTATCATGTAGTTTAGGTTTGTTTATACCTGTTTGTACAGGCTTGCTATGAACAAACTTTGGAACACTTTTTATTTCTTCATTCATCTTCGTCTGCATTCTAGGTAATTGTTGTCTCTTTGGTACATTTACATAAGTATGTGACTTTGATACTTTCTTTGGTATCTGTAAACGGTTAGCTGGGTTCAAGATTACATTAGTCCTTGGAACAGGCACACGTCTTTCATTATTCATGTTAATCGTTTGAAAATGTTTTCTTGGTGTATTACTGACAATTTTATTTGATTCAGTGCTTACAGTATTATCTGAAACACTTTTAATTATAGTTTTTGGTACATCTGATTTAGCATTTCTTTCTTCCTGTAGCTTTATTGTTTTTCTTAATCGATTTTCTGCCGCAATTCTTTGTTGTTTACGGATTCGCTTTTGTTCTTTTAGCATGATTTGTTTCCGTCTAGGATCACTGTTTTTACCAACTGGCCTAATCATACGTTTTGGAGCGAGCGGAGGACGTACTTGGGGTACATTTTGGATCAAACCAACTCTCGGCGAGAATCCCGGTCGGTGGGACTGTTGTGCATACCTTGGTCTCGATTGGGCATGTTGTTTTCTTGAATGTGCCACAAGCATTTGCTGCCATGTCATTGTAGATGATGTCTGACCTGACGACACTCTCGGGTGCTGCTGTGAGTAAAACTGTCTTTGTGGAGTTCTTTGTTGGTAATTTGGATATCGGGAAAGTTTTGCAGTTGCAGCCTTTTTAGCAGCTTGCTGCATTTTCCAAGTGCGATGCTTTTGTAAGAAGTCTGTTTCCTGTTTCACGTATCTTTCATGCCGCAGTTCTTTTAATCTTTGTTCTATTTGTTTGTTTCTAAGATCAAATGCAGTTTGACTTCCAGTCCCATTGTTTGCATTATTACAACTCCAAGGTCCAAAACTGTTAACGTCTTGAAGTTTGACTGGATTTCTCAGCCATTCTATAACTTGTTTAACTGAAACAATATACACATCATCTAAAAGTACTAACTCACGGATAAATCGGTCCATAGCCTTAAGCCTGTCTGGATAGAAGAACCATGATGCATGCATATTAATACCAAATGGCGCCTTGTTTGTCTTGTAGTAGCTCTCGAAATTGTTCCATAGAAAACGAAATGCCGCTTCCTCGTCCGGTGGCGGATTATTACATCCATCAACATATACACAATCAAACCTTTGTAAATAATCCATCAAAGAAATAACCGGAACTTCCCAGAATCCTCGATGTTGTTTTCTTGGACACGGTTTAATCTTGCAGTCATATGGCCACCCATAATCTAAAGTAAATGGTACAGGGGGCTTCTCTTTTAATGTTTTTTTGCTAATTGTTAGCGTTGCATCATACGAGTATCCTAGTTCATGAAGCATGTTTGGCTGAGCGTCTCCGAGTGGTTCGAGAAATGGGCTTCTCCATCCCTTGATTCTTGTATGAGGAATTCTCGCCATTCTCGCTAAATTCTGTTTTTGTTTCAGTGCTTCGTCTTTAAATGTTGACGTCTTAGGATGTCCATGGGATACACTATGAGAAGCAATCTCCATTCCCTTTTGGTAAAATTCTCTTACTAAACTGTAAACGGTATTGGAATGTGAGATAAATAATGTCATTGAAACTGGGCATCCATTGGGATTTCTGCGACTTGAATCAAATAATTGTCTATAGAATCCTGCAACCTGAGGAGTAATTGCATCATCAAAAGTAAAGAATACCATTTGAGGAATTGCTTTGTATGGCAAAGGCATATCATTCGAGCAACATACACAATTTGGCGGCTTGCAAGTGTGAGTATTCTGGCATCTTGTGCATGTGTTAGGAGTATAAGCACTTATTTCCAACAAGAACATGTAAACAAAGAGCGCTGTAAAAGTTAACTGTAACTCCATCATCGATTGATGGAAATTTATGGACTCTATCCCGGTCTTACCACTCGGTCATTCACAACACCAATACTGGTCAAACACTACAGTATCTAACCCATACTTTGAATGAACCTCATATTACCGAGAGAACTACAGTTGAAATGAAATTAAATAATGTCAGGTTGTCAAGTCCTCATTCATTTGTAATTAATTCACGTACAACATCTCCCTGGGGCTAACATATAACTGATGTTTCAATTATACACGACACATAGCATATCATTGTTTTCTTATTGTTTATTAACGACTTAATGTTAGAACATGCATTTCACACTCATGTAATTAATAATTACCTTTAATATCTCCTTGTACGTTACAATAAATGACACGGGTCATAAAAACCTTACAAAATTATGGACGACAAAACTGTTTTATTTGTCACTTCCACAAAATATACATAGATTAATTAAAAAAATCAACAAAAAAAATCAGTTATTTATTGTCTTCTTTCAACTTTTTTTTTATTCAAATTGATGTATGTTTTCTGTCATCAGAAATGTTGAGTTTTTTCCCTTTTTGATATAAATATTTATTTTTAACAATTAATTTGACAGATTTGATGAATTTTGATAATACAAAAGGCATTTGTTTTTTTTTCAATTTTGTTCATCATAATAATTAATCATAATAAATTCTAGCAGATAAACATTAGTAACAGAAGGCAGTAAAAACTTTATTGAAACATTACTTAAGGAAAAGCGGAATCCATGCAGTTATTACGAGTAATTCACGACAGAGCAAGTGAGAAAAGGAGCTTCATCGTATGTGTTCTGAACGAAAATAATGGGAAATTGATAAGCAAGAAAATAGATGATATATTATAATGAGATGTTTGTAGTAACAATTTTATAAAAATAGTACATTTTAGGGCAATTGTACACATGTTGAATTTTTTTTTACATTGTATATAAACTCATCATAGATACCAGGATTGAAATTTTGTACGACAGACGAACGTTTCGTCCACAAAAGACTTATCAGTGACGCTCGATTCAAAAAAGTTGAAAGGGCCAAAGACAGTGCGAAGTTGAGCATTGAAAACAAAAAATTCCTAAAAGTTTTGCAAAATACAGCTCTGGTAATCTATCCCTGTGTTAGAAAATCCTTAGTATTTCAAAAAGTTCACAGTTTTGTAACCAGTAAATTCATAATATGACCATATATCAATGATAATTCTTGTCAACACAGAAGTGCTGAATACTGGGCTGGTGATACCCTCGGGGAGAAAAATTCCACCAGCAGTGGTATCGACCCAGTTGTAAATAAACTCATCATAGATACCAGGATTGAAATTTTGTACGGTAGACTCTCGCAGAATGTTCTCTTTTGTATTTACTACTACCATGTGTTTAACGACCTTGACTACCCTTGAGGTATCACGAGGGTCAAGGTGTCGATTGAAGCAGCATAAAAATGAAATCGCTCCATCATGAAAATGGTATCGCTCCTTCATGAAAATGGGATCGCTCCTTCATGAAAATGGGATCGCTTCTTCATGTAAATGAAATCGCTCAGTCATGAAAATGGAATCGCTCCCTCGTGAAAATGGGATCGCTCCTTCATGAAAACGGAATCGCCCCTTCATGAAAATGCAATCGCTCCTTCATGAAAATGGAATCGCTCCTTCGTAAAATAGATTCGCTCATCCTTCATGAAAATGATTCATAACGATAATGCCAAAGAAAGCAATTAACAAACAATAAGTTAGATATTTGTACAGAGTTCCTAATTGTGTCCAACGTCCTTAACTAAAGAAAAACTACAACAAATATGTTTTATCATTCTAAAAGCAGCGACTGACAAAGTAAACGATTGTTTACTTAAATGAGAAAAGAAATATAATAAAAATGTCACCGTCTATGAAATATTTACATGTCATCTACAGGTCGTCATTAAGATTCTTTAGATGACTATACTTCCGTACGACGAGTCATATGAACTCTGTTTTTAAAACTTATTATAACAGAAAATAGCACATTACTGTAATAGACAAATAAAAATAAAATATTTTGTGTAATCGCCATTAAGATTGAAGCCCAATAATACAAAGGAACAAAAATAGACATTTAGAAGTCTACATCGTAGAAAAGAATATATAAATTAAGATAAGATAGACATTTATTTCAATTAAAGAGCCCATGAAGAGCAAATCAATTTATTACAATGATTTTTTATAAATGACACAAATAATTTTGACAATCAGATATAAATATGAATATAATCAACTAAATTTTAAGAACTTAAGCCAAAGCCAGACCAGAGCCATAAGCATATGTGTAAAAAAGCAGTAATACATCAGATCATATATAATATAAACAGGCAAATATTCTAAATGGGTTACATATTAACATATCTGCACTATATTGATAGTTTTCTGAGTTCAAACATTTACTAATATAAATTCCAAAAATGTTCAATTTCATTAGGTTTTCTTGAATAAAAAGCCAATTGAACTTGGCACTTATATTTAACATTTCGAAACTTTTACAACTGTTTTATCAAAATTTTATCATATAGAACTCTTTTTTCAAGAGATTATAAAGGCGACATTCACATATAAAATGTTCTTCATCTTCAACCTTATCCGACGTGCATTTTTTATATAACCCTTGTGATTTCTCTATATAGCTTTTTGCATATCTATTAGTTTCTATTATAGGATTAAACGCCTTTTTAAAGGAATTTATTGGTGTATAGACTCGACCAATTCACTCACAAACAAATAAAAGTCCGAAGGACTTTTATGGTATGTTTGTGAGTGACTTGGTCCAGTTTATACATCAATAAATTCCTTTAAAAAGGCGTTTAATCCTTATAATTCTTTAAAATTGAGATAAAGAATTCATTTTCCCACACTCGTAACCTCTATCACACGTAAATTGTATATTTGTGTCATTGAATTGGCCTGGCGCATGAATATATTTGTTGGTTAACGCATAATTATGTACTCCATGAAATTTGCTATCTGATAATAAATAAACTGCAAAAACTCTTATTGTCATTCAAAAGTGTTTATTATTTAAATTAATGATTAACGCGAAGTGAAAATATATTTTGTTAACGTCGAGCCGGATTGTGTTATAATCGCCGCCATCTTGTTTACATTGGTTACGAAAAGAAGTTCGGTCAACGTCGTCTATCGAAAAATAAACAACGTCAAGAATAACTACCGGAAGTCCTCTCGACCAATCATATCAACGTATTCCCTAATATGCAAATCATATAAGAATTATTTTAGGGTGTGTGCAGTTATTCTGATCTTATAAAGAAGAGGGGCGAAAGATACCAGAGGGACACTCAAACTCAAATATCGAAAATAAACTGACAGCGCCATGGCTGAAAAAGAAAAAGACAAACAGACAAACAAAAGAACACAAAACACAACATAGAAAACTAAAGACTAAGCAACACGAACCCCACCGAAAACTGGGGATGATCTCAGTGTTTGTGATAGTGTTCGTCTATTGTTAAATTCTTTTAATTCCATATATTTTTCTGTACCAAAAATGTTTTTAATTGAAGAATAGGTCAAGAGTTTACCTTTATTTAATTTAACAATATTTTCTCTAAAATCTTTCTAATAATTCAGAAATCTGGCTTTCACATAATTTATCCTCCATAACCTGGTGTATTATATTGTGATCTATGTCACAAAATCAATACACGTTCTTAAGAAAACCGGAATACAAAGGAAACACGTTTCTCTTTTTATTCTTTGTTCTGGTATTACAGAGAGCAAATAAACAAACATAAAACTGCTAGATAACAATGTATTTAAACATGTCAAAACTGTTTTATGTAATTATGCATAAAAGAATAACATGAATTACCAAAATTATTGGACAGCACTAGACCATACCAGTTCCCAACCAATCCAATTCCTCGGAAAACTTTGATGATGATGATGATCGAATAGTGTTTAACGTCCCGTGACAAATATCACATGCATATTTTGCAGTACATATCAGGACGAGAACATGTTAAAGTGATCGATATGCATCTTTATTTGCTTTGTACTAGAGCTGGATTTTTAACATGCTAGTTCCCAAGGTATTAATTCATAGTTTGACATGTCACCCTACCAGGACATATTATTCTGAATCCGAGCCGTAAGGTCTCTGTTCTTACTCCTTAATGCCGTGTGCTTTGCAGAGCAAATATAAGTGTTCAAGTGTTTCATATGACCCGGTCTGGGGTCGAACTATAACCTCAGCACTCAAAGCAACTATATATATATATATATATATATATATATATATACATTTTTAAATAGGACATACATAAAACAAACCAAACAGTTATAGGGTACAAGTCAGCTCTCGGCTTGTTGCCCATGTTGTACAGACAATGTAAAACTTATATGCACAATACTGTCATTTCTTTACTAAATGCATATGCACTTTGTTTAATCTATGTATAAATTAAATATAATATTTTATTTGTTGTCATTTAATTGCAAGGAAAGGACTTATTTAATTGGAGTAGCTTTAGTCCAATCTTATTGTTTATCTACAATATATGATAATATTTAAATAACTTAACCTAAAGCCAGCATGCTACCACGAGACCGAAAAAAACCCAGATGTACAGACAAAGAAAAACAACAGTGAAAACACGGGATGACAAATAAATCATGTCGTCTTACACTCAAATCTGGATTATGTACTTCTGAAGAGTTTTCATTCAAGAAGTATCTGTTTTTATGACATGTCATAACAAGACATAAGGATTTAACAAAAACATAAAAACCATTTAGCCTCCGTTGGCTTTATTAGCCTTAAAAACCCAACAGAAAGAGTATCACATATGACATATTCCTGAAATTGGAATCATACTTGTAAATTTAATTATTTATATCGATATCAAAGATTAGATAATACATAAAAAAAGATAACATGAACACCCAAAACTAGACAGTACAACAGTACAATAGACGACATCAACCATGAACCAACATCAAGCTCCTGCGTACAGACGTACAAAGACAAAGAACAAACCACACATATGGCAGATTAAATTTATATAGATTAGACCGTTGGTTTTCCTGTTTGAATGGTTTAACTCTAGTCATTTTTGGGGTCCTTTAAAGCTTGTTGTTCGGTGTGAGCCAATGCTACGTGTTGAAGGCCGTACTTTGACCTATACTGGTTTACTTTTACAAATTGTGACTTGGATGGAGAGTTGTTTTATTGGCACTCATTCTACATTATCTTATATCTATAGATAGTCTGAGTTAGTCCATGCACAAAGTATTAAAGAATTCTTCTGATCACTGTGAAATTTAAGCAAACATCACATTTCATAACAATAATGGAACAAAGCTACTGTAAGACTGGCACGGGTTAGTGATCTCAATTATTGACGAAGACAGACTGACTCACTTTTTTAAAATGTATAATATCAAACACACCAGAAAGCATTAATACAAATGTTTTTTTATTCAAACAATTGATAACGAGCCACTTTTAAATAAAAATAAATAAAGACATTGTTGGGACAAACATGAAATAGGAAGAATGGTAGATGGCGTCAGAATATAAATGTTTCCATATCTATTTGAACAAAAATTATCGGACAGCTAGGTAATGGACTTGCTATCTCTCTCAGACATGATGGCAATAGTTTAAATGGATGAGGCGGGCTTAAACATCTTCATGTACCAAATATCCACTGACTGACAATTATTTTTACCGCAGGTTCTTTGTAGCACTATGTTATTTTTACCGTACATTAAAAACTCTTAAGATAAATAAAACAGTAAAATATGATGGAGCTCGTAAAGATTCAAATTGTATTATATCATTTCAGCACTCCCCCTTAAAAGGGACAGTGGTGTAACAGCTCATTAGATCCGAACAAAGGACAAAACAACTATCAGAACAAAAAACGCAAAGCACCTATCCAAGAGTACTCGCAATAACTGAAAGATAAGACAATAATATAATTTCTGCTAATAAATAAACCATTTTTTCCAAAGGCAGTTTTTCTGTGACGCTAGAATTGTTCAATTTTTTTCGCCGGTATTCCAGTAATACCAAATTGTCAGTGCACATACTAAGACAATCGGACTTTAATACAATAACAACATTTCAAGGCAGCATTGCTATGATGTTTTATTTAGCCATGCTCCCCAAAATCAATCTTGCAAAGAAAATAAAAGAACTTTTAAAAGCAATTATACATGCCGTTTTAAAAGTTTGAAATTTGCCTCATTTGCCTCCACTGCGCTTCAGTCCTGAAGACTGACCTCAAGAAATATCAATAACAAGATGATAGTGAATACCACTAGATGTAAAACATTAAATGCGGAAGTGCAAAGCATGTTGGAATATCAATTACCTTTTATAAACCACTAATTAATAATGAATATATAACTATGAATGTCTGTCATTGTCGCTTTTTTGTTTTTAACCAAGGATATTAATAGTTATACACTATATGCAGATCCTTGTTTTAAATAAACATATATTCTGTTATTAACACTTACATTACTCTTATGTAACACGAAGCCAGAACAATGATTACAATAAATTTCCAATAAAATAATGGCTGTATTTTCAGGTTCAGATGCTCTCATACTCTTTGCGGTATACAAATATTAAAAAAATATATAAACTTTTCAAATATGATTACCATCGAATTAAATAAACGGAAAATTGCCTCAAACAAAAAAAAATCGATAAACATTTTTTTCGTCATTTTGACTATGCAATATTTCACACAAGAAAAATTAGTCGAATGTTCAAAGAACGAAACAAGTCTGCAACAAAGAACATCGACAAATACTTTCAATCACAGAAAACCTTAAAGGTAAAATGATGCAAACTCCCATAATGACACTAGTTGATATCATGTACTCCGTACGAGTTAGCATATTGTCTTTGAGTCTTTTGTCTTTATGATAGTTTTTTATGCTTCGTGCCAATCTGAGTAGTCAAGCCATTTCCTATTGATTTTTACAGTTTGTTCTGATGTTGTGCCGTTCACTACATCACAGTCACAAAAGAGGGCAGTGGCATTGGTCCTCGCATGTTTAACTCTGCCAGGATCCTGTAATTATGTGGTTTCCGTTGGTTGAAGTTATATCTGTTTTTCGTTTTTTGTTATGTTTTCTCGTTTGATTTGTTTCACATTTGTCAAGTCAGGGTCTTTATTGGATGGGTTTTGCTCATTGTAAGTGACATATTTGCTTACATATATCTGTATCTGTATCTGTTTGAATATGTTGTGTGTTCCACTCGATAACTGTTTCCACGAAGAATGAGTTTGGATATTGTGTTGTTTCGATAATTGGAATGTCAAAACACTTTGTTTTGTTCTTTACTTGTTTTTCCACAATATTTATTGTATGGAAGTTATAAAATCTCTTGGCAGTAATTGTTCTTTTTGGACGTGCTTTCTTTAAATATTCGTCTGGTTCTAAAGTAGGAAACAGCCTCGCAACAACTTTGTACAGAAATATAAGCTTTTGGCTTGAGCGTCTTGTCTGTTGATATTGAAGCTCTAGTTTGGCGAGCATATTTGAGACGCAACCATCTTCTGTGGATTTGTTGTCTCCTATTATAAATCTCGCTGATTGTCGTTGTATCCTTTCAAGCTTGTTGATGTTCGTAGATGTGTAAGGGTCCCTTACTATCGCTCTATACTCCATTGTTGACGTGACAAGCGAAATATATGTTGTTTTCTTACATTCTTGTGGGCAATATCTCAAATTCCTTCTCAGTAAGCCTATAGTGTTCAGTTGACCTTTTTCGATACGTTGGAAACATGAATCAACCTTTTTAGGTCTTCTGAAATGCGTATGCTCAACTATGGGTTATGTTGGACTTGTTGTAAAATGTGTCCGTTTAAACTGTAGAATCTTTGGCTCTTGTTTTATGCGTAGGATGTAGCATTTCGTTGCGTTGAACTTCATTCCCCATTTTTTGGCCCACACTTCTAGGTTCTTGGGATCTTCTTGGAGAATGTCATGGTCTTTTTGTGTCTTTATTAGAGATGTCAACGAGTACTCGAGTATCGATCGCTCGGTAGTACCGAGTATCGATTACCAAAATGATACTCGACTAATCGGTTTCCTGTAAGAATGTTGTTGCTTTCTTGCCTTCTTAAGCTAAAACAGCACCTCCCGGGAAATTAAATATTAATCAAAATTAATAAAACTTAAAATTCGATTCGAATGTTTGTGTTTAAATTTCATTTAAAATTCATCCAAAGGATATATAAACAAGAGCATTTTTCCAAGGCTTACACCTTTGGCTGATCTTAATTATTCCTCCACTTCTCTACCGTAAGAGTATATATTTTCTTCAGCAGGACTTTTAGTTACCTAACAACGATGAGAAATAGCCACGTCCCAGAAAAAGTATACAAGATGATATTTTTCAATAATAACAAATTCGTTGCACCCTGTGTTGACCCTCAGAAAAGGATTAAGTTCTAATCATCACCCCTTTGGTGATCATTAAATGTGTTTTTTACGGTTACTGTTGTTTTAGTAATAATGTTTCTATAGATATTAATTAATTACTTGATTAGATTATTGTCAGCTTACATAATCAGTTCATGTAGTAAATGAACTATTAATTATGATATAAAATTCCTTGGACTATTATCTAGTCCTAAGTAATAATGTTGAGGGTTTAACGTTTATAATGCAACGACCCACAATACATAAAATGGATATAATTTTGTGTTTCCATTTTGTAAATATAAAATGCTTGACCGAGCGAGTACTCGAGTATCGCTCGGTAAATCCTACGAGTACTCGATTAGTTTATCTTCACCGAGTTGACTTCCCTAGTCTTTATAGATCTGTAGAGTAGACAGTCATCTGCAAATAGTCGAACTGAAGACCTGACTGCGTCTGGGAGGTCATTTATATGACAAAGATAGAGTAAAGGTCTTGTGGAACACCAGTGTCAACTGTTACTTCTTCTGATTGTTCTCCTTCTAATACTATTTTCATTTTCCTGCTTGTCAAGAACATATTCAGCCAGTTGTTTTTTTTTTGTATTCCATATTCGCTCATTGTAACAGTATTTTCATATTGGGTAATGTGTCAAAAGCTTTCGAGAAATCTAAGATGGCAATAACAGTTTTGAGACCGGCGTCATATGCTTTCATGAAGTCGTTTAAGGTGACTAGTAATTGGGTTTTGCATGCAAAGCCAGATCTGAAACCATGGTTTAATGATGTTAAAATTCCATGCCTTTCTAGATGTTTTATAATGTGCTCTAGGATTTGACATGGAACTGATGATACAGGTCTGTAATTCTCGGCAGCATCTGTTTTTTTATACTCATGACATGTTTGCGTTTAACCAGTTGTGTTGTAGAGTTCTAGTGTTTACAGATTTTTGAACAATCACTGCCATCCTTCTATTATTTGGCTAGCGCATTCTTTGAGTATTCTGGGTTCACATCTTTGAGCAGTTTGTTCAAGTCTTTTTTCTGTCATAATGAGGTTAGGTATGGATTCCTCAATGTGTTTTGTTGTTTCTGGTATTGTTGTGGATTTGTCTATTGTGAAGACAGATTTAAATTGTTGTATAAATATTTCGGCTTTTCCTTTACTGTCGCTGTTGAGTTTGCCTTTGTTCTGTAATGGGGACACTCCAATGTTGTCATTTTTCCTGAATTTTATATATTTCCAGAAAGGTTTGGTATTATTTGTTTCTAAACTTTTTAGTGATATAATGATATATGTCCATTTAGCTTTCTTAATCAATCTCATGATTTCTTTTTGGAAGTGTCTATAGTTCGCCCAGTTTTTTGTGCTTTTTGCTTGTTGGTATAGTCTGCTTTTCTTTTTTGAATAGCTTCCTTATTTTGTGTGTTATCCAATGGACACTGTTTTGAGCGGATTTCTGTGGATGGTATGTGCTTGTCCATACTTTGGAATAATTCTTTTTTAAATTGTGTCACTCATTTCTCTGACGTTTTAAACTTGCTTGTGTATCTGTTTTATCAATGATGATGTTTTGGTGACATCTCCATTTAAAGTTTCTCCCAATTTGCCTTTGAATAGATATAGACTTTCTTGGTTTACTGCGTTGATAGTATGGCTTAGTGTCACAGTCTGTGGGCCGAAAATAAAATTTAAATTGTTTTATGTTGCCTACCTTCCCACCAAAAAAGCAGCCTACTCTAAAACATTTATGACAAAAATCGTTTCAAATTTTTTTTTTTTAAAGATTTTTCCTGTTCTAACGTCTAAAACATGCAAGTTATGTTGTTGGCCAAAAAAATAATAAAATCCCAACCTACCTACCCAACCCTACAAGACATGGGTAGGCAACTGCAAACAAGGAACTTTTAGGGTGGCCTTATTACCATTTCTTGGTTTGATATGCCTGATGAATGCATTTCTGATGATTTTACTGGAGATGGATTTGTAGTTAATACTATATTAAGGCGATTGTTCTCTCTTGTTAGCAGTTCGTGGATTGGGGTAGGGTGAAATGATCTTGTTAGGTCCATGAGTTTGGTTTGGATTTCTTTATCATTTGCGTTTGAGTTTACAGTCGTTGTTTCCCAGTTTATTTCTGAACAGTAAAAATCTGTCAACATGATGTTTGTGTTTTTGGATGTTTCCATGTTTAAATGATTTTTCCAATTCCACCACGCATTTCATGTTTCGTTGGGCATGTAAAAAGAGCCGATTAGTAATTCGTGTTTGCCTTTTATCTGTATCTTAACCCAGTCAATTTGTGTCTAATTCTGATTGTTCCACTGTTATGATGTCGTTATCGACTAGCATAAAGACTCCGCCTCCCAGTATTCCCCTGTCATTTCTGTATGCTGTGTAACCCTATGGGAAGACTTCGCTTGATTTGAATGCGGCCTTGGTGGGATTTTCCCTAGTTTTTATCTCCTTTTACTATGATTCTTTTCCCCAAATTATGTCAGGTTTGATGTAGATTACTGCTGCTTTGAACTCTGATATTTTATCTTTTAGGTTCTGCAGTTAATGTTGCTACTATGTACTAGTATTCTACTCTTTATCTTTTGAGTTTTGACTAATTATTGGTTGTGCTATGATTTTTGGGCTTCTGGTCTTCAACGGGTTAAATAGGTTTGATGATATTGATTCAAGTGTGATGTTATGTGATAATGTTTCATAATAATTTGAAGTGTTTAGTTCATAGTTGTGAAATGTAAAGGATGATGCATTTATACTGTCATATTTAAAGCACAGCCATTGGACATTTTATCTTTCTAGTTCATAGTCTTCTGTGCACAATTCAATGCATGATCTGTGATGCCATATGTCATAATCGTCACAGCATACGCCCTCGCATTACCATGTTACAGGATGGTCACATAGTACAAAAGGGTATATTTTGTTGTTTTCCTCTAGGATCTGGATTTTGTTCGATGTGCCCTCCTAAAAGTATTAGTATTGCAAGTAGTTGTTTTGCATTCGCCTCTAGCGGTAGTGTAAGTGGTCGTCTACCCGCAATTATTTCCAATGCTGTAAAGGAAGCTTACTATCAGTATTGTAGTTACTAAATTCAAATTAATTTCTGATTTGGTATCTGCTGTTTTTGGTTTGTTTGTGTTACAGTCATGGTTTATCGCGACAGTTTAATTTAACTAATAATCTAACTGAGTTTTGTTTAAATCTAACCCATGTAACTATCACGTCTTTTAAGTTCTCTGATTTGCTTGTCTTGATGCATGTGTTCACAGTCTTGGTTTAGCGCGGAAGTGCCCGCACTGACCTAGAACTGCAAACACTACCAACAAACTGGTTGAGTCTGATCGGAAATATTTTTGAGCCAGGTGCGTGCTAGAAGGTTGTCTGGATGTATTCCATCTACATATAAATCAAATGTAGTGGTTTCTTTCTGTTACTTTTCGATGAGCTCCTTCTTTTTTGTACTTGGATTTGACTTGTAGGTCGTTCGAAAATTTTGGCGTATGACTGTTGATTTCTGTCTATTTCTTTCACTTTGTTGTTTAATTCTAAACTTGTTCTGCCAGTTCTTGACTTTGACTTTGAAGTCGTCTGGCGTTTTATGATTTTTGCCTTTATTCCAACGTTGTATTGAATATGCTGGAGTTTCTGGTATGGTTATCCTAGTCTGAAAATATAGTTGCCTACATCAACGTACATCGGACTATGTGGATAGTTGTCTCATCGTCAATCAAAAAGTAAAATCACAAAAATACTGAACTCCGAGGAAAATTCAAAAAGAAAAGTCCCCAATCAAATGGCTAAATCAAAAGTTCAAACACATCAAACGAATGGATAACAACTGTCATATTCTTGACTTGGTACAGGCATTTTCTTAAGTAGAAAATGGTGGATTGAACCTGGTTTTATAGCTTGCTAAACCTCTCACTTGTATGACAGTCGCATCAAATTCCAAACCACATCGACTTTTTTTATATAATAATGTTAGATACTTAAAGTACACATACGGAGCTGTTATACTGTAAGTCAAGTTAAGATTAAAACTTTTAGATTTGTCCTGGTGTGAAATAGGTTCACTAGAAATAGGTTCTACCTCTTTCAAAAACAATATCTTACTTAACACAATTTTGAAGTTTAAAACTTACAGAGACATAAAAAGACAATGTATTTAACAATGTAAATACCACATGAACATTCCGCCATATAAGATTGTTTGATGATAATATTGATGGGCCATATCCAAGAGATAAAAAGATAAATGTTTTACTAAAACTTTTGCTTTTCAGTCAGTCAAAAGTTATTTTGAAAAATTGAGAGTTTATAAATAAACCAAAGACAGGAAATTCCAAATGATGCTTCGTGATTTGACAGTCTCACTTATGCCGTGCTTATCACGCTTACTGTAATACTACATATGTGATTCATCGACCAGTAGTACATCAACGTGGTTAACAGGCTGCCCAGCTGATCTACATGACCCTTAAAGGAGTAATTGTGCAGTGCAGTGATGTTAATAAATATCAACAAAGTAATGAAACCAAACAACAGGCCTTCTATCTAACCAACTTTGATAGCGAAATCTAAAACAATCAAAGCTCAACAAATGCCCTCAAGGCAACGGGCCGACTGTGCGAGGGCTATATAGCCAGTCAAGGTCGTTAAACACCCATCATCATCACTACCGGTAAACAATGTATGATTTTTTTTATAAATCACCAAAATCAAAAGGCATAGTGTCTTTATTCTTTATAAAACCTAACATTGTATGAATATTTCATTAGGATTTGAGAAAGCATAATTGAGAAGACTTGTTGAACAGACGAAGGCCTAGTTTTTGAAAACTAAAGTTCCGAAACTCTACAGCTAGTCTGAAAATCATAAAATTATTGAGGTATGTAGTCTTTATTGGTCTTACATTGTGTAAAAATCGGTTGGATTTAATGTCGCAAATATCAATATTTAAGGTCATAAATTGACGTTTGTTGTGACAAACTGAAAATGGTATACTCGAGCTAATACTCCATTTAAAAAAACATAAACACGTTATAAATTTCATGTGTCCAAAGCACTTTTCTGGATCTACCTTCATCAGGAATGCTCAAAGCCGAATATTACTCCATTTCAATACTTCAGTTCCCTGATAGTCTGTTTTACCGTGTCCGATTTCTATTTACACATAAACGATATCGTCAGAAATCTATGCAGAGTTGGGATCAGTACAACATGGTCTGCATGAAACATCAACATATGGACAACGACACCTCACGTGATATGACTTTTTCAATCTCCACATTGAAACAACAACTATCCCGGAACTCTCCTATTGTTGTATAAATATGACAAAATGCTGTGTATTTTTAGTAAATTTCTATGTGTGGGAAATATTGAGTGCATACAAATTTTCAGTATTTATTCATAATAGGTATAGTTGTCCCTTAGAAAACCTCTATAGTTAATCATTAAGTAAAATCTTCCTTTGAATCTATTTGTGAGCCCAAAATCTTTCTGAATATCAAAGAAAGGCTTAGTATTTCCACAATAAGATTTAAAAGTATCTACTACTTGTTTTTACTTTTGTATTATCACGTTTCTCTGAACTGTAATAGATATATTGGGGGATATGAATGGAACTCTTAAATCAAAAGTATTACTTTTAAAGAAAAATGAGGAGACTACACTATTGCATTTTAAGCTAGGCCTACAAAAAATATAGCTTTTACCACAGCAAATTGAGGTTACTTTGCAGAGCTTGATAAAGTGATATTTGCGACATTAAAACCAAGTCTTACATAAGCCAAGCTTCAATCTGTTTTTAAGCAAACTAAACAAATCATTCCATTTTATCTATTATTTCAATGTCAAAATTTCATAAATCTACAAAACATTGTTCATTTCTTTGGCAGCTTAACAGTTTTAATAATAGGTACTCAATGTTAAGGGTAAACACCAGGTGATTCAGACTCTGTGCACACTTCACAATGGAATAACATTTGACAGACAAAACAGTTAAGGTGAAAAATGTGTTTTTATTTGGTTTATTATGTAAGAAATCACATACAACATGCATTAAATAATTTCTAACATTTAAAATGACAGCTTCCCTAATTTAATACAGACAGGTAGATTGATATTCATTTACTAGTTATCTAATATGATCCATCAATATAAAATAATTACATTAACATAGCTGTAAACACATCCTGTCCTTTAAGTGTGGGGTTGGGGGTTGTCTTTTGCTATACTGCTTACATTCTGACTGTGTCTGCTAGTATGTATTGATTTTTTGTAATGTATTTTTCGGTCCTGGAATGTTTTGTTCAGCAAGACCTTTTATATTTCAGGACTAAGTATTAAAAACAATATCCCACAAAACTCTTTTAACCAAGAAGTAAACATATCTCTGACAGAATCTTTCAGCTTTTTGGAATGTGTCAAGGACCCTTTATTGATCATAACCTCATACATATGATCATATATTATTCCAATTCTTAGACAGATGAATGCAAAAGAATATACTGTTAATGCTGTGCTGGAGTCTAACTATTAAATGTTAGATTATGTAAATTTAGATTCTACTACAGTTGTATACAGAAGTCAACAGGGTTAAATGGTAGAGTCTGTTTTTTCTAATAAGTACCTGTAATTAATGAATGATCCCAATTGATGAGGCAGGAATTTAAAAGATAACCAATCTAATAAACATGTGGTTTATCCAAATTTATAGAACTGGTCAGAACCAGTATAAATGCCGATAGAATAAGAGATTTGACATGTCCACATTATATTTTTATTTGTGGTTTCAGTGGTCCACAGTATCACTATCATATGTGTGGATTTCTTTTGTCCACAGTAACTCTATCATTTGTGTGGATTTCTGTCATCCACATCATTTCTGTTATATTTGTGGATTTCAGTCGTCCACAGTATTTCAATCATATGTACTGTTTTCTGTTATCAACAGTGTCTCTATCATATAGGTTGATTTCTTTCATCCACAGTATGTCTATCATATGTGTGGATTTTAGTGGTCCACAGTATCTCTATTATATGTCGATTTCTGTCATCCACCTTATCTCTGTCATATTTGTGGATTTCAGTGGCCCACAATATCTCTATCATATGTGTGGATTTCTCTCCTTTCCTTCATAGATATATTACACTCTTCCTCTGTATTTCAATCAAATCTGAATATATTAAACATACATCCGACTATGTATGTAATTACCAACTTCCAAAACATTCTTTCTGTATCATATCTAACTATTTTACTGCCATTCGCCAATAATTTAGTGCAGATAACAATAACTAGGGCCCTCTATTTAGCATTTTTGTATATTTTTCCACCATTGATTCTGTTAGAGATGGTTCCACTGTAAGTAAAGCTTGTCTGAAATGTTCCATTGATACACTGGTGGATTCCAGACTATCTGTCAGTGCATGTAGAGCAGCCTACAGAGAAAACAATTCTAATTAGTGAAGCAAAGACCAAAACTTACATAAATCACTCATCATATCAATTCTGTATGTGATGAGTGTTTGTCAGTCAATTGCTGTGATGAACAATGGTTTACATTTGGACATTTTGGTGTCCGCTAATCTAAACAAGTGTGCAAACTGAAATGTCTTGCCTGCTTTACTGCTCACGATTGACTTTATGTTGAAAGTCTTTATTATAAAGGTTTTACTATAACTATCACATAAACTTGTCCTTATCAATTATCTGTGTAAATGAGGTCAAGGTGAAATGAACCCTGCCAGACTGATATGAACACCTTACAAACATTCCATATACCAAATAAAAGTTAACTTATTGCTTATTGAAACAGACTTAACATTGACTAATGAGCCATGAAAGATAGAATTGTACACCTTAAAATCCAATACCTACCTCTCTACATAAGTTTTGTAAGTCAGCACCTGAGAACAAATTTGTGTTCTTTGACAAATCTTCTAAGCTCACATTTTTCAGTGGCATTTTCTTTGTGTAAACTTTTAATATCTCAAATCGAGCCTAAAAATAAAAAGCATACAAATTTTAGCATATTCTTATCATATCACTGAAAAAATGTCTGAGCTATTTAATAATCTAACAAGATTATCTCCCTTTTATCATTCGCTTGAGAAATAAATTTTTGCTTGGGAATAAGTTACAAGTCCCAATTGTGTAAATAGACTATGTAATTTCCCAGAATAACTGACTTTATTCTAAATAAAGATTACCAATTTAACACTAGATCTTTGAACATTGTCTTAATAGGTACATGTACCAACATTGATTTTATTTTCAACAGTTTAATGCATATCAACTAAATATTTATTGCTATCCAGTATTTGACATTTACAAATTCATATTTTTCTCAGACTGATTATAATGTCTTTTGATAGAAATTCTAGTTGGGGAAAACATGGTCTATCTTTCATGTCTATTAGTTAAATTGAACTTTAAAATAGCTTTCAGTAACTTTTGTGTCTTTTGTGCTGAGTGAAGATCAGATGAGTCAAGCACTTTCTAACAGGTTTTTACAGTTCATTCTAATGTTGTGCTGTTACACCAATGTGCTGGGTTAGGGAGAGAGTTAAGCCCTTAAAATCATGTTTAAACC
This sequence comes from Mytilus californianus, assembly GCF_021869535.1. Classification (NCBI taxonomy): domain Eukaryota; kingdom Metazoa; phylum Mollusca; class Bivalvia; order Mytilida; family Mytilidae; genus Mytilus; species Mytilus californianus. Next base: position 18,061,555 of record NW_026262679.1, on the reverse strand, counting down.
TGCCACATTCTTTATGTGCCTGTTTCAAGCCAGCAGCCTGTAATTCCAGCGGTTGTCATGGGTTGCTCTCTGTCATAACTGTTTTTTCTATTTAATGTCATCAGCTTATATCCGACTTGGTTTTCTCTGTTGTATTGTACCCCATTTTGTTATCTTAGGCTTATTAAATCGTTCTATATGGATTGGGTTTTGCTCATTGTTTAAGGTTGTATCCTGACCTGTACTTGTTTACATCATCATCCTTTCAATTTTTTATGGATAGTTGTCTCACTGGCAGTTGTACCACATGTCCTTATTTTTATATTGATGTTTCTATGAAATATGAGGTTTAACTGTAAAAATGTGAATATTAGCTATTTCATATAATGGCTTAAATGTAAGAAATATAATTTCAGTAGCACATAAGTCTAATTTTTATTTGGTAAATTTTTTTGGAAAGCTTCCATTTCCTTTCTACCAGATAAAGATAAATTCATTATTCTATTAGTACAAACTTGACCAATGTGTGCTACGTAAGATTTGAACAATAAGATTAAATTATTTTCACTCATTATTAAATTACGGCATATAAAGTGACAAAGATTGACTAAAGGATCATGAAGAAGATGTGGATGATTACCAAACCTTGTACATGTAATTACCTCTTCATCAGGTGGAGGTACATAAAGTATTCTGTCAATTCTACCTGGACGAACCAATGCATCATCCAAGAGATCTGGACGATTGGTTGCTGCTACCAACAGAACATTTCTGTTTTCTGTTTTATAGGATTTTCCTTCCTGTAATGTTAATTAAATAAGTAATTAAACCAGGTTTTAACAAGTTGTTGCAGAATTTATAAAGTCTGAAAAGTATTAGAGAAATATAAGAGTTGACACACAAAGTTAATGTACCCTAAAATACTTGCAAAAGCACTAACATATACCCATTTCAACATTGAAGAATTTAATCATTATTTTTGAAAACCAATTTTACTGGCTACATAATTTTTTTGTCTCATATATATACACCTTAGCAATTAAAACATTTCCAGCTTGATAGTAATTACTAATGTTGAAGAAGTTAAGTGAACTATTGACCTCACTTTGAATTGAATTATTCTGTTCGTCATGAACTCAATTTTGCTAGTCTTACATTAATTTGATTTCCATTTAAGAACCTTATCGTTCATTGTTGCTTGATATACTTCATTCTTTTTTCCAATCCTGTTTCATTTATGATGTGGATTATTGGTGGATTATAGCCATACCTTTTCTGATCATGTTGCTTTTATAGAAAATGGATGTATTGACATGAATCCAAATAAGATGACAGGAAGAACACTGTGAAATTATTTTCTATTCCAAACTATTTTCACCAAATAGTCAAAACTAAATAATGGAAAATAAGTATAACAAACTACCTATACTGTTTTATATTATCTTTATGAAACAGAATCATACAGGTTAATTTAATCTGGTAGTTGTAGAAGTGACAAACAAAATCAATGTTTGGTATTGTAGATACTCACCACTGATTTACTGCTAGTTATATCACCCTCTTTAACTCTCTCTGATGTGTGAAGTTTATCGTCCAGTTTTATCCCTATACCATCCATTTCATTCAGTAAAGAGGAGAGAACTCTTTCTTGTACTCCTCTGTTAGATGAACTCTCAGATCTTTTACCAACAATAGAATCAATTTCATCTAAAAATATTATAGATGGAGCTGCTGCTCTGGCTTTCTGGAAAACCTGAAAAAAAAAACCCAAGAATGGACATATTGTCATGCTGAGCAAATCCTAAGCTGCACTGACCACAAGATGGTTTATCTTAACAGTGTGACGGCTGCTATCCACATCAATCAATAGATTACCAGCAGTGTGTATGACACCTCTGTCAATTTATTTAGACAACTGTATGTAATTATTAATTGCCATCAATAAGACATGCAATTAAATCATGAGTTATTCCCCTTTGGACATTGATATCTGGAGATTCAAGTCATACTAAACAAATACAACTTCATTTGCTGATAAAGAAAATTAAGATTATTTTAAAGCATCTCAATAAACATAGGCAGTCAAAATAGTATTTGTAAGTTTACACAACAATCTGTGGCATCTTCTTTGTATGCTGCTAGGTTTATGGGAAACTTTTGTTAGAACTGTTTGGTTTGCAGAGCAGATTGGTAACATCTCATTTCCATTAATTTTTCAAATGAGGATTTCATCCATAAAGTTATTTTTTGGGGATCTTGTTATCAAAGTAATATTGCTGTTATTTTTTTTTTCTATTTTCAGTCTGTTTATTAAAGTTTTCAAGATCATCAGAACATATGCTAAAACTGTTAAAAAGGTTAAAGGCAATGACTCCTATTGGTTTCAGTCACCATTATTGTGACAATGGTAGGAAAATTGTAGATCTTGTATTGCTGACCATTTTTTATGTCAACAGTTTCTGTCTATCTTATTCTGGCCTCTTTTTCCTAAACGGTTTGGGCCATAACTCCCAAAACCAATCACAACCTTCCTTTTGAGGTATGACACCTTGTGATACAATATTATAGAGATCCATACATTTGTACACACGTTAATAGTTTTCAAGGTAAAATTTTTGCTAAACCTAGTGAAAAATCATCATTTAATGGTAATAACTCATATAAGTAATCAATTGATTGCACAAGTCATGTTGGCATGTTTGAAGATGTTTTATTGTTGTGTACAGTTTATGTCTATCTATTATTTGCTCCTTAGTTCGGTTTTATGAAGGTCTTGCAGTTTAATTTTTCCGCCTGAATTATAAATTGGATAACAGGAAGTAGGTAAATGACAGATCCAGAAAATGCCCACACGTTACAACTCATCGCTAATTAACTGCTGACTAAATATGAAGTCATTTTGTACAGCAGTACTTGAGAAAAGTGCTACAACAATTTAGGTTCATTGAACATATAGAAAATTTCAAGGTATTGGCAAACAGGAAGTGAATGTCCCACAAATCCAAAAAATGCTCACACATTACAACTTGTCACTGTGAGAATGCTGACCAAGCATGAAGACTTCCTGTTCAGTAGTAATTGAGAAAAGTGTGATTTTTTTTATAATTCAACAGATCAGCAAACAGGAAGTAGGTGTTTGGCAGATCCAAAAAGTACTCACACATTACAACTCATCACTTTCAAGCTACAAGACTAGGTATGAAGTCTTTCTATTGATTACTGTTTGAGAAAAGTGTGACAAAAATGGTTAAGTTCGTTTAATATATCAAAAAATTCAAAGTATCTGCATACAGGAAGTAGGTGTCCGACAGATCTGAAAACTGCTCACGCGATACAACTCATCACTGTCAAGCTACTGACCAAGTTTGAAGTCTTTCTGTTCTGTACTACTTGAGAAAGTCTGATGAAAATTGTTAAGTTCATTTAACATTTTAAAAATTTCAAAATATTAGCATACAGGAAGTAGGTGTCCGACATATCAGAAAAATGCCTACACTATACAACTGCCAAACTGCTGACCAAACATAAAGTAATTTTGTCAAGTAGTACCTGTAGTAATGACTGTGAGGAAAATATATTTGTAGGACAAAGGACAAGGTGAATGAAATAAAGCCCTCACTTATAGAGTAGGGATATAATATCACATAATTTGTCAGTTACCAATGCAAGCAATTTTACTAGTCTGGTATACTTCTACATTATTACCTCACTTATCAAACGTTCAGAATCACCAATATATGGTGAGTATAACTGGGCACCACTCAGTGATATAAATGTGGCATTGACTGACGTAGCTGCTGCTCTCACTAATGTAGTCTTACAACAACCAGGGGGTCCATACAATAAAACACCTTTAGGACATGGTAATCCCATTCTATGGAAAGCTTCTGGGTGTTTTATTGGCCATTCTACTGCCTGAAATGAAAACACATATTAGTAACCATGGTAGCAGTTCTGATATAACCAAAATAATTCTTTGAAAAGCATTAAAATGTCCTTCCAAAAAGCTTCTAATTCAATGGCAATTTTAGATACATCTTATGAATAGAATGAAGCAAGTGATATATCATATCAACCCCAAGCAAATAATAACACCAAAAGTAACAGTATACAGACTACATGTCCAACTCTTATTTGCCATGAGTATAGATAAGCTGGGAATAAATTTATCACAGTTTATACAAATATCAGTCATCAACTTCAATTCTCAACCTGCAAAAAAACTACTAAAACTTAAACAGGTTAAGACAATCTTATTAACATGGGTCAATTTAAAAAAATTTAAAACACTGTCGAGTCTACCCATACATGTAAATTTTACATTACAAATGTTTTATTTAAAGCATTTGTTTATAGAAACTTACTTTTTAAGTATTGAAAGGGATAAACATGGGACTTGATTAATAGTTATGTAGATCTAATTCTAGCATTGAATTGTCTCCCATTGTATATATATTTTAGAAATGAGTAAGAAAATACTTTTGATATCATCACACAGCTTGTACTTAATTTTATTCCATTACTTCCTTAAGCATCAAATACTGATAAAAAAAATGCTAAGCTGGGTGCATTTACCTTTTACGGTCCAATATCCAAAATCTAAAATACATGGTTAAGATTCAGCATATCAAAGAGTCCCTTGAATTAAATTTTTATTAAAATCTAACAAAGTTTAATTTTGGACTCTTTGGACCTTTATGACTGGACCGATTTGAAAATCGGTTCATTATTTTTCAATAATATCTAATAATGAAAGTAAATTTTCAAAATATCATTCCTCATTAATACAATGTCTTTAAAAAATCTATAAAACTTACCTGTAATTATTTTTCAAAATGTCTAATAATGAACAGTAGATTTCCAACTATATCTATACATAATTTCTTCTCTTAAAATTAGACTTAATGCAATATTTATTTTTGATTATGACTCTACTTACAATTTCTATTTGTTGTGCAATACAGCTCTGAATTTGAATTGTGATTAAATATTTGACATAGCATAGCTACTGACACAGAATGAATGTGGTCTTAAGAAATTAAAAAATTGAAATTGGACATTTACCTATTATGGTCCAATATCCAAAATCTAAATACATGGTTAGATTCTGCATATGAAAGAACCCCAAGAATTCATTTTTTGATGAAATCAAACAAAGTTTAATTTTGGACCCTTTGAACCTCAATGTGGACCAATTTGATAACTGGGCTCAAAATCCAAAATCTATATACACGGTTAGACTCAGCATATCAAAGAACCCCATATATTTAATTTATGTTGAAATCAAATAGAAAAAGTTTAATTTTGGACCCGGATTTGGACCAACTTGAAAACTGGGCCCAAAATTTAAAAACTTACTACATGTTTAGATTAAGCATATATCAAAAAAACCCTCAAATTCAATTTTTGTTAAAATCAAACTAAGTTTAATTTTGGACCCTTTGGACCTAAATTTGAACCAATCAGAAAACTGGGCTTGAAATCAAAAATCTAAATACACACTTAGATTTGGCATATCAAAGAACCCCAATTATTCAATTTTTGATGAAATCAAACAAAGTTTAATTTTGTACCCTTTAGACCTCAATGTGGACCAATTTAATAACGAGGCCTAATATCCAAAATCCAAATACACAGTTAGATTTAGCATATTAAAGAACCCCACAAATTCAAGACTGAATTAAACTACAGTGAAATTTACAAAGAAATAAGAAATTTATACAAAGTATTAGAATAGTATTGTTTTGGCCTCTTTTTCCTGAACGGTTTGGACCATAACTCCCAAAATCAATCACAACCTTCCTTTTGAGGTATGACACCTTGTGATACAATATTATAGAGATCCATACATTTGTACACACGTTATTGTCCTGAAAAAAAATGCTTGTTTTTTACCCCTTTTTGGTTCGTAATTCCTAAACAGTTAGGACAATAACCCCCAAAATCAATCCCAATCATTCATTTCTGGCATAGAACCTTGGTACAATTTCATAGAGATCCATACACTTATTCTCAAGTTATTGTCTGGAAACCAAATGTTTTCGGACGACGACGACAAAGTCATCATGGTCATAACATTTTACGACATCGTATTAAAATTATTTATTATTATCAACTATTTACTTCAAATCTTAAAGAATTATACTTTTCATTAATTTTGATATTCTGTTTAGGTCATGAGACATGAAATTTGCTCCCAGTCAACAAATTTCAACAACATACACAAAACACTTGATATGTCTGTCAATGTTTTACATAGGCCTTGCAACTTGATAATACACTGGCCTTTATCTATACTGAGTAAAAAATGTTTAGCAACATATATATTCTAATTCAAAAACTTTGCAATAAAAATTTACAAAGTTGGGAAAACAAATTTTTAATTATTTTTTCGTTTTTCTTGATTAAGAATTGCATTTTATGGTTTATTATTGCTATGTTTAGAAGAATATTTTATTTTTCAAATGTGATATTAAAAAAGTATGTTGCTAATCTTTTTTTTAACTCAGTATATATCATACACATTCTTGTCCTCTTGGTATTCTCTCCAATTATTTTGTACAATAGAGGATAAAATGTGCAGCTCATTAAATTCTATCTATAAATCTTTTATTTTTAGCTTGACAACAATTTTTTGGTAAGAATGAATATATCCAGTATTGTATTCATATTAGGCCCTAAATTTAGTGCACATTTCAAAGTTATCATACATGATCTTAAATTTGACCCAACATAACTAGGGTAAAAGGTAATCACAAAATAAAAACAAATTTCACATTTGATGAGTTATCAAGGCATAAATGTACATTACATTCATAAAATTTCTTGCTTTTCCTTGTTTCCTATCAACTTTTGAGAACATTTTTGAATGAAAAAGTATAATAACAATTTTATATTTGGTTGGAGTGTATGAATACTTATAACAACTTAGCAACATGACGGATGTCACATGTGGAGCAGGATCTGCTTACTCTTCCAGAGCACCTGAGATCACCCCTGGTTTGTATGGGGTTCATGTTGCTCAGTCTTTAGTTTTTAGTGGACTTCATGGGTACAGACTACACACAAATTGAAATGTTAAATGATATTCTCTTCAATCCATGGAAATTGGTACCCTCCAATATAAATGAATGCACAGTAACCTTGAAATGTTCTATTCATGTACCAAATTTCAAGAATTGACAACAGACAATGGTATATTGTTAAAGGTTATCTATTATAAGCTTCCGTGCAGACAAAAACAACCATCTTGTTAGAAGTTAGCTATAGGACTACAAGCTCAATTCTATAAGATATTTTTACATTTATTTTCCGCAAACTGTAAAAATATGAGTAATTAGATGGCAAAACAATAACCTTCCAAGATCTTTTTTTTTAATACACAGCTCTTGCAAAACAATTCTATGTCCACAAATAAAGAATGTAAACAAATTTTGTGAACATTTACAAAACTTGTTTTCGTGTTAAGTATTGACAATTGTATATTCTTAAAGGTTAAGTCTTAAAGGTTAAGGCCATATTAGTTAATTTCCGGGGATGTCTACCATGGTCAATTAACAGTCTAAATATATTTATTTTTATATAGGGCATTTATTTCTGGAAGGAGAAAGTTAAATATGGAAACAAGCTGTGACAAAAATAAATAATTAACAACTATGAGAAAATTTGAAAGTTGAACAAACTCAATTCCTACAACTCCTATAGGACATGCCAAAATGTGAAACAATTGTTAACTAGAAAACAATAAAACAAATGTTACAGATTTATTATTGTTCAGAGTGTTTCAATGTTCTTAGATTTCATAGGTATATATAAAGCTCAATGAAGAATACATTTTTTAAGGGGTTTTATGCAGACGTACTTTGACCTATAATGGTTTACTTTTATAAATTTTGACTTGGATGGAGAGTTGTCTTATTGGCACTCATACCACATCTTCTTATATCTATTTAGCAAATCCAGTAAATATCCACAAAGATATAATTTTTCCTCAATCTACGAAAATTAATGAATCCACAGTATGAGAAACAGCAAGCAACAATATCACTGAATTACAGGCTCAAGATAGTAGAAAAAACAGCCTCATAGAGCTATCATTATTTACACAATAACTGCTATCTTTTCCTTCCCTATATTTCTGTATTTATATAGCAGGAAACATTAGAAACATATTAATGTGTCATAAAATTTAGTTTAAAGCTTAACTTTTCAATGCATATATTTATTTTTTTACACCAGTCATTTTGCTTACAATCAAGGTCAAATTAATTTTCTAAAAAACTATTTCAAATGTGTGTAGTGGCTACAGACAATTTATACAACATATATATAATATGTTTATTATTGAATACCAAATTGTTTATCACTTGAAATGAAAAATAAATACAACTGAAAGAAATGTGTGAAATAAAATAATAAAACTTTATTAATTATTGTCACTCTATCTTAAAATATGTTACACATTTCTGTTAACATGGTTAACAAACTATCTCAAATCAGATTAATCTAAGCTCTAGTTGGCAAAACCTTTCGGAATTTTGGGTTCTCAATACTCTTCAACTTCTTACTTTATTTGGTCTTTTAAATTTTTTTGAGTCTTTTGTAGACGAAACATACTTCTTGCGTACAAAATTTTAAGCCTGGTATCTATGATGAGTCTACTTATAAATTCCAATCATTTTAAATGTAGATCTCTATATATATATTCATAAAACAAGAATATGTGTTCAAAATTAATAAGACAAAATACACCACTCACACTATCATATTGCCATGTTCAGTGAATTGTGAAATCTGGGTCAGAACCCTAATTTATAGCCATATGTATCAAAAAATTATTTTGAATAGTATATGGATGGCTTCAAGTCTAAAAACTGATGATAATTTTCAATAAAAACTCAAAATAAAAAAACTATCTATCTTTCAATGATTTAAGTGGATTAGTGTTGAAAAGTTTATTAATTAGAAAAAACAACAAACATATAGTCAGTAAATTTTTGTTGATAAATAGGACAATCAATACCATATGCTAATATGTTATACAAATATACCAATATCTGCAACAAGTAACAAAACCAATCAAAATGATTACCTGTTGTATTTGACACTTCACTCCTGAAAGACCCCCTATCTGAGACCATTGTACAGGAGATAATTCAACCAGTCCAACTGTACCTTTCCTGATGGAAGGCATGACTTTTCTTACTGCTTTTTCAAAATGATTCATCTTTATTTTTCTTTCCTAAAGAAAGGAAATATTCCAAAAGTTGATTTGGTAGAAGCAATGAATTTACTTTTATATGAAAGACAAGAATAGACAATAAAGCTACAGGGACTTTACATAATGGAGAATTATTGTGTTTCAGTGTTTAACCACCAGGCAGAAATACTGTTGTGGCATACAGCATGATGGTTTTTAATGTATTACTTTTATAATGACACATTCTCATGCTCATTTTGTATTTGACAGCTGGTTTTGTACTTTAGGAGTGAATACACTGGTTTTATACTTTAGGAGTGAATACACTGGTTTTGTACTTTAGGAGTGAATACACAGGTTTTGTACTTTAGGAGTGAAAGACTTGTTTTATATCAATGATACACTGGTTTTGTATATAACTATTGTACTGACAACTGGTTTTGTATACGACTGTTGTAGTGTCAAGCTTGTTTTGTTTATGACTATTATAATGTCGACTGGTTTGGTATGTATGACTGCTGTAGCGATAATCTGGTTGTGTATACGACTGTTGTAGTGTCGAGCTGGTTTTGTATATGACTGCTGTAGCGATAATCTGGTTGTGTATACGACTGTTGTAGTGTCACACTGGTTTTGAATATGGCTGTAGTAGTGTGAAGCTGGTTTTGTAACTGGAAAGACACACTAGTTTTTTTATTGTGTGAAGGATTTACTAATTGGATTTGTACTTGTGATTGAATACATGCATACTAGTTTTATATTTATTATTATTATGGTTGATGAAGCGACACATTTTTCTATTTATTGCTGTAGAATTGGATCATTGTCATTTATTTTCAACTAATAATTTGTAAAACCAGCCTCTTTAAGTGTGAAGATATGGTAACTCCCCTCTATGCATTATGTTTTCTCTGTATATTAATACCTTGTTCCTTCCTATAATGTTTTTTTTCTCTGTATTTTAATACCTTGTTCCTTCTCAGAATGTTTTTTTCCCTGTGTTTAATACCTTGTTCCTTCACACAATGTTTTTTCCCTGTTTGTAATAACTTGTTCCTTCCTAGAATTTTTTTTCCCCCAGTGTTTAATACCTTGTTCCTTCCTAGAATGTTATTTTTCTCTGTATATTAATACCTTGTTCCTTCCTATAATGTTTTTTTTCTCTGTATTTTAATACCTTGTTCCTTCTCAGAATGTTTTTTCCCTGCGTTTAATACCTTGTTCCTATCTAGAATGTTTTGTCCCTGTGTGTAATAACTTGTTCCTTCCTAGAATATTTCCCCCCCTGTGTTTAAAACCTTGTTCCTTCCTAGAATGTTTTTTTCCTGTGTTTAATAACTTGTTCCTTCCTAGAATAATTTTTCCCCCCGTGTTTAATACCTTGTTCCTTCCTATAATGTTTTTTTCCTGTGTTTAATACCTTGTTCCTTCTCAGAATGTTTTTTTCCCCTTTGTTTCATACCTTGTTCCTTCCTAGAATGTTTTCCCCTGTGTTTAATAACTTGTTCCTTCCTAGAATTTTTTTCTCCCCTGTGTTTAATACCTTGTTCCTTCCTAGAATGTTTTTTTTCCTGTGTTTCATACCTTGTTCCTTCCTAGAATTTTTTTTTTCTCTGTAAATTAAAACTTGGTTCCTTCCTAGAATGTTTTTTTTTGTACATTAATACCAATGTTTTTTCCCGTGTTTAATACCTTGTTCCTTCTCAGAATGTTTTTTTCCCTATGTTAAATAACTTGTTCCTTCCTAGAATATTTGTTTTCCCTTTGTTTAATACCTTATTCCTTCCTAGAATGTTTTTTTCCTATGTTTAATAACTTATACCATCCTAGAATGTTTTTTCCCCTGTGTTTAATATCTTGTTCCTTCCTAGAATGTTTTTTCCCCTGTGTTTAATACCTTGTTCCTTCCTAGAAAGTTTGTTTGCCTGTGTTTAATACCTTGTTCCTTCTTAAAATGTTTTTTTCACTTTGTTTAATACCTTGTTCCTTCCTAGAATGTTTTTTTCCCTGTGTTTAATTCCTTATTCCTTCCTAGAATTCTTTTTTTCCTGTGTTTAATACCTTGTTCCTTCTCAGAATGTTTTTTTCCCTGTGTTTAATACCTTGTTCCTTCTTAGAATGTTTTTTTCCCTATGTTTAATACCTTATTCCTTCCTAGAATGTTTTTTTTCCCTGTGTTTAATACCTTGTTCCTTCCTAGAAAGTTTGTTTGCCTGTGTTTAATACCTTGTTCCTTCTTAAAATGTTTTTTTCCCTGTGTTTAATACCTTGTTCCTTCTTAGAAAGTTTGTTTGCCTGTGTTAAATACCTTGTTCCTTCCTAGAATGTTTTTTTCCCTGTGTTTAATACCTTATTCCTTCCTAGAATTGTTTTTTTCCTGTGTTTAATACCTTGTTCCTTCTCAGAATGTTTTTTTCCCTGTGTTTAATACCTTGTTCCTTCTTAGAATGTTTTTTTCCCTATGTTTAATACCTTATTCCTTCCTAGAATGTTTTTTTTTCTCTGTGTTTAATACCTTGTTCCTTCCTAGAATGTTTTTTTTCTCTGTGTTTAATACCTTGTTCCTTCCTAGAATGTTTTTTTTCCCTGTGTTTAATACCGTGTTCCTTCCTAGAATATTTTTTCCTATGTTTAATAACTTATACCATCCTAGAATGTTTTTTCCCCTGTGTTTAATACCTTGTTCCTTCCTAGAATGTTTTTTTCCTGTGTTTAATACCTTGTTGCATCCCAGTAAGACAATTAACACTGCCTCTCTTGCTACTGAAACTAAGTCTGCCCCAACATAGCCATTGGTTATGAAGGCTAACCTCTCCAAATCAACATCCTCTGACAATGGTAATGAAGATGTAACTTTCTTCAGTATATCTAACCTTTGACTTTCATTTGGTACATTTATCATAATCTGAAAATATAAATTAAACAAAACTCTTTTCAATTTGGTGTACTCAATTTGTATTTGAAAATTTCTAAAATGTAACAACATTTCCATGTGAAAATGAATAAACAGTGGGTCATATTTTAAGCTTTACATCACTTATTGCAGATATATGTATAAAGGAAAATGAAATTTATCATTAATTTGATTATTTGGGTTATAGATAAAAGATGTCCTTCAAATAAATAACAAATAAGTCCCACCCTACTCAGCATGTAATCAATGGTTGTTTTTGGTTATATCTTGGTGTTGGCAGCTTATCTTTATTCATAACTTGTCTTGAATCTTTGTGATTTAGAGCTTAACATACATGACATATATGGTATAAACAATAGTATATTGTTGAAGAAAGTGCATTGACTTCAAGATGGTTCTTTTGGGATCTTTGAATTGCTGTTCTATTGATATATCACTAACATCTTTTAATCTTACAGTTGATACTTTTTTTTATTATAATTTATTTTTTTCTTCTTCGTGGATTGACAGGCATTTACATATATTTATCTATGGTGGCACATAATTAAGCAAGCAAGATAAATAAGCATAATCAGTAAACGTTATATTTGTGGGTGCCAATTTTCATGGATTATGGAAAAATTGTACCTGAATTCTTTTAAATAACTAATAAGAAAATTTTATGTGAATCTTTAAATGACATTCAGACACTTATAAAAGGTGTAGAACTGTTAATAAACATGACATTTTAACTTATACAAAGTATAAATCATTGATAAATAAGACATTAACACTTATACTAAATACTTATATATCTCCTATTTGTCTACTGGACATGTAACAGCCTAATAACATGCATACATTTTTATAGGTTACATAAAGACAGTCTTATGTATAATTATTATACAAGTCATGTTTATTTACTTGAAGATGTAATTAATGTTTACTTATATAAGTAATTTGTAAGATTTAAATTTTCTTTTCACGGTTTGAATAATCTCCCTTTAATCTTCTTCAAAAATTTACTTATACAACCCCTTAACTTCTCAAGTTTTGGGAGGTCATCAGGTATATATATGGTCTCCTTTTTCCATAATTTCATCATGTTCATGTAAAAATAATTTATGAGGAATGGAAGAAAAAAAGTAGTTCTTGTCAGCATAGTAAAGGTTAAATTTGGTCCCCAATTATCAATTCTATTTTTCAGATGAACAGTATTTCAAGTTGATGTATAAACATGTGAGAAAATGAAATAGAATGATTTGTTAGGCTGAGTTAATGCAATATATTTGTTAGTAATATGATTTTTTAGCTTTTTCTTGTGGAAGGATTGTGATCATTCATCTTACTTTTTACTTGATTTAGGATCATTTTTTAAATATCTTTTATTGAAATCTGGGAATTTGACATATTTTTTACAGGGTGTAGGGTACTACCTTTGGTAGAACCCTACAGGTAGACTAATATAAGACGTTTTTAAACTAGAGACAGAGAAACTGAAATGGGTCGAATTTTTGTGCGCAATGTTGTGAGAGTTACATCATAAACGGTGTGACGTCAACGTGGGTCATTTGCATAGCTAGGTCAGTAGTACCATTCATTGACAATGTGGCTGCATAGTGATGCATTTACTAAAATGAGTGCAAATAATCGATGTAATAAGATAAAATCGTTAGTGGATTACGTATTTAATTATACAGACATCATGGAAAATCTACAGAATTCGATATTTCATAAGGAACAACCATGGAACTAAGGAAAACGCGCGTGAAATTCCCCGATGTAATAAGTAGCAACGTCCGGGGATATGGGTTAGCAACACCCAGGGGCTATGGGTTTTGTAACGACGTGCGTTAACCAATCAAACTCCTAGAAATATACTAAGCCAGGGATAAGGTTTTTTATGTTCTTGAGTTGCTGTTTTATTAACTTATACCCCATATCTTCTTTATTCATACTCCTTTTCTTTTCATAAAGTTTGACATTTTTTTATAGTCTTATTGATCTTGGAAAATTCAACATGTTTATCAATCTTCATGCCTAAAATTCAAAAGTGCCAACTACAAAAAATGTATTTATCAATCTTAACAGTTTTTCACCTGGCATTAATGTCTGTTAATTGAATTTCACTTCAAACTTTACTATTAATTGTTTACAAAGAATATACATTTCATAATAAAAAACCAGTAACATTGTTTATTAACATGGTCGTAAACAAAAAAATATATTGACACAACTTTTTTTAAAATTTTGATAGAAAAATATTGTTTTGACCCAGACATGACTTGTTATGAATATAATAATGAATTAATTAAATGGATGAATCAGTGCTTAGTTTTTGAAGAGTACACTGCAGTGATTTTTTTATTGCATTTTGAGCAATTCTGCCCCTGCCAGATTTTCTCTATCTGTAACGGTTTTCAAGATAATAAACAATACATGCATTTTACCCCTATGTTCTATATTCATGATATTCTAGCCATGGCTGCATTGATTATTGGCAGACAGGATCATCAGATATATCTTTTCAACAAGATACCCCAAGGATGAATGTGGCCAATGTTGGTTCCAATCATGGCAATTGGCCACGTAGTTTCAGATGTGAAAATTTTTGTAAAGTGAAATGACAGCGGAAGGAGATGGCAGACAACAATAAAGGACGACCAAAGCCAAGTGATGACAATAGCTTATAGAGGCCCTTTGCAATAGGTGAGCTAAATAGGCAATTTGGGGATCAAGTAACAATTTAGAAATTGCCTTTTAAAAATTTTTTTGCTATAATCTTCATTTAATTTCCTTGTTTAAAATAAAATTAGTACATGTAGTTTTTTTTGGATACTAAATGATTTAAGGAAGCAAACTTTGCAGATTCTACCAAATTGTCATTAATTTTTAAGTGCAAGTCTATAGGCCTAGCTAATATCTCTGTTCTAACAGTCCCATTTATTTATCTCGTCCTGAACATGCATGAAATATTTGCCACTGGATGTTAAGCAACCAACAACCAATCCATTTATTTATCATTGATTTTCTTCACATCCAGAACTAGCAACCAAAAAACCATCAATCCTTATGCAATCAACAATCAATCTACAAGTCATGATTATACTCTAATTCATAACAAAAACTGTTCTAATTCATAACATCTCAATCTACAAAGTACAATACAACATGATAAACTTTGGTATGTTATTTGTGATATCTTCATTCTTAGTAAACATTACATATGCTTCTTAATGTGACATTATCCCTAAAAAGGTGTAAAACTATGAAGGCTGGTAAATTCAAGGAAGATTGGAAGGCTTATGAAATTTAGAAGGTCATTCCCTGTCAGGCTTATCACTATAAATAAATTGTCACACTTTTATATGAATTGTGGGATTAGTCATTTTACAGATTACATATACATGTGTGGGAACAATACAGAAGATTTTTTTTTATGTGTGACCCAATATTCAACTTATTGTTGAAACATAAATAAAAATAACAACTAAAACATGAATGGTGAAGCCGAGTTACACATACTGTACAATGGAGTTATAATGCAGATATAATCAGGTTATTGTTTTTTTTGTTTGAATTGTTCCATGTTTTGTCATGTCGAGCCTTTTATAGCTCCCTATACATGCTATAAGGTATGGATTTGCTCATTGTTGAATGCTATACAGCATTTGTACAGTGACCTATAGTTGCTTAAATCTAGGTCATTTAGACTCTTGTCATAGTTATCTAATAGGCAATAATACCACATTCCTTATTATATATTATACAGATTCTATCATTACATGTACCACTATAATGAATGTGGTACAGATTGATTTGCTTCAACATACCTCCTTATCAAACCTGCCTGGTCTCCTTAGTACATTATCTACAGAGACTGGACGGTTAGTAGCTCCTATCACCATAATATTCTCATTACTGGTAATCCTGTCAAAGAAGTCCACCAGTAGTTTGGTTAAGTTTATTTCCTTTTGACCATCCAAATGTCTCCTGTCAGGACACAAGGTATCAACTTCATCTAAAAACAAAATAGTCCGACCTTCCTCACTAAAGGTCAGAGCCTTGTCTAATATTTTGCTTAAGTTTTCTTCTGTTTCTCCTGGTCTGGCACCGAAAACTTCTGGACTGTTAACTGTTATAATATAAGCATTACATTCACATCCAACATGTTTAACTAAAGAAGTTTTTCCTGTCCCTGGAGGACCACGTAACAATATACCCTTTGGTAATACTTTCTTAAACTCACCAGATATCAGTGATCTGCCTTGAAATGGAAGAGATAAAATATTACATAGTTCCCGAGCTTCTTTTTCCAATCCTCCGATGTCTGGTGCTTTTAAATTCTGTAGAAATCTCTCTTTACTAACAATACAATCTACTAATATCTCAGTTTGCTGATTGATTATAAAACCATCATAGTTGTCATCTTCACATGAATTAATCAAAATATAATAAATTCCATATATTTTTCCTAATTGTGTTCGACCTACGGAAACAGTAAAATCTTTAGCCACACAGTATTTATAAAGTAAATTTTTGCACATATTTTCAACCTTATTTGGATGAATTTTGAGGTCATGTTTTAATAATTTAATTATCTGATGGTCTTCTACAATTAATGTTAACTTGAGACTTTTTGAGTTTGTAGAATTCATATGTATAGCATCTCCATAATTATTTACACTACTAGAAGCATGTGCACTTTTGTTTTTAAACACAGAGTTAGAGAAACAGAGACAATTTGCACTGATCTGATCATTTGGCCAAACCTGACAGATAAATTCTGAATCTGAAGTAGAGATCATAAAATAGGAAGTCAGTTCCCCGTTCAGTTGAGACAGTGTAGCAGGATGGATCCAACATTTCTGGGACTGGTCCTCACGAACACATACATGCATTATATCAATGATGGAACTTGATTGTTTATCAGGTCAAAGGTCTCTTCTGCTAAGGGAACACACTTTATTTTCCAATTCACTTTATCATGCGTCAATCATACCTCTGTAAATATATGTTATAATAAAAAGCTTAAAATATTACGTTGTGTTTTATTTAATCATACATTTTTTGTACATCAGGAAATAAAAGTCTGACATTTTTCTGCAGTAAGACTTTAACTGTTTAAAACATCCACAAAAAAATCTAGTAAGATAATTAGTCATCTTCTTATTTGTATTAAAAATATTGAAAATTTGATAAAATAGTTCTTCCAAGTTAAATGGTTTAAAAAAAATTTGGGTCGTATTTATTAAAATTTTTCTGTTTTAATAAACTGGAAACATAGGTTACTTGATTTTCAATGTGTTTTTTTTTTGTATAAACAGCCATTATACTGAAAATGAGCTACTGTGAACTTTTTAAAGAAACAGTTGACAGAATAGTTTTTGGTTATTGGTGACAGTAATGAAAAAAATGGATTGTAACAATTAAAACGTTAATATATTTGCCTTTTCTGGACTGTAAAAAATTCACAGATTTGTTTCTTTTAAAATGTTATACATCATTGTACATTGTATTTAAAAATTAAAATACAATAATAGATTTCATCTACAAACTATGGTTTGGAAAAATCTGATGCTATGTTTATTTATTTTTAACAACTGTGACCTTGACCTTTCAACTATGACCCACTCATCTTTATGTTCAATAAATACTTTTCTATTCATATAATTTTGTTCAAATATGTAAAACAACTATATGGAGCAATGACATGAGACAGTACAAAGTATCCTGATGCTACATTGAACACACAAAAAAGACATAATTTGCAAATGTAAAATTTTGCAGGTAGCAATAAAAAATTATATTTATATTGTTACCTGCAATTCCCGTATGAAATCAGGTCCCTGTCCGGAAATACATTTGGTCAACTAGTCTCAGAAGTAGCAATAGTCAATATTTCTTATTATTACTTTTTGCGGATAATCGTAGCTAGAGCTTAATTGAAAACCTCAAAATTGTGCAGCTGTTTTTCTTGTCCTTGTTGTGTAACCCCAGTACTATTTGTATGCAAGTGATTATTCTGAATTGACTAACCTGTAATGCCAGCAGATCTAAGTGAGGTGTAGTAAAACATTTATTTATCTTTTTTACTCTGGCTTTTTATATTTTTGTTTGCATACCTTTTAATTTTGTTGTAAATGCTTAAAATTCTTTTATATAGTGCTTAATAGCTACTGCATGAATGTCAGTTTGTATGCATTTTTTGTTTGCTTTTATATGCTTTGATTTGCTTATTATTTGCTATAAATTGCTGTGTGTGTGTGTGCTACCATACTAGTATTTATGCTACATGTACAAATGTATGCATGATCTGCTTTCTGTTTTAAGTGTTTTATATCTTGTGTTTATCATACATATGTATGTCGGTAAAAAGCTCTACACAGCTAATGTTGTGTTGTTATATGTATACCCAACTTCAAACAAATCTGTTATGCTTTAATACTACCAAATACCCCAAATTTTCTATCTAATCAGACTACAGACAGTCACCTTTTCAGCAAAAGATATTATGGTCAGATCATATGTTTTCGTACGTCATATGAATTTGTACTATGTATGCTTTTTCAATGGAAATTGTGACGTCACAATGCATTCTTAATAGTATGAAAACCCATGAGAGGAGGATATGTAGGATTAAATATTGTCCGCCATGAAATTATGTCCACTGGACACTTTTTCACAGTAAATTGTGTCCACGGACATGATGTTATTATGAAATATCATCAGGACTATATTTACCTATGAAATCGTGTCCACAGATGGGAAAAAGTGTCCTTCAAAGAAAGGACAATATTTCATATGAAAAAGTATCCTTCATAGAAAGGACGGTATTTCACGCGAAAAAGTGTCCACTCTCAATACCTACAAAATGTATGTATACATAGCTTCAGTTCTTTATCTAAATTGAAGTTTTAAAACTAGCATGGGGGTTTTGTCTCTATTAAAACATGGCATGTAAACTGGATTATTGAATTCATATAAAATGTGATCATGTGTAATTTAACAAAAATTATACAATAAAACAATATTCTCTATTTTGTTTTTTTTATCAATAATCATTGATAGCTGTACAGTACAGTTCATCATTTTTTATTTTATAGTTAGATACTTTTCTCCTGATAGTTCTTTTCTCATTGTCAGTTGAGGCTGGTGGATACTTTTTGTCGACATCTTTATAGCTAAGATAATTGAAAATGCTTTTGAATTCAACACCTTTCAATTTTTGTTTATATCAAATTATAACTGGTTCTTAATTGGTTTGTTTTTGTAATAGAAAATGAAATATATCTAAAACATTTCAGTGACTTTTTTATTATCTCCCTTTAAATGCGATTTTTTTTTTTAACTGTGAAAAAGTGTCCTATTATTGAAAATCAACCTTTACTGGACAGAATTTAATAGTTTTTATCATGAATTATGTCTGATTGAATGGACACTTTTTCACAGCATCTGACACATTTAAATATACCTTTTCTGTGAAAAAGTGTCCAGGTGGACACTATTTCACAGGACACTTTTATGGATCACAGATACATGTAGGTCTTATAACAAGCTTTGTAAACTTTAACTTGTGCAATTAACCACGGATGCACAGGTACCTACATTCGGGAAACAATGACACAATAGACGCCAATTTGTCATTGCAACTTTTCTGACAGTAAGCTCTACAGTACGGGTAGAGACTTATTATTATGGATGTCTTAATCCGTCTAGATGTCAGACTGGCCGGACAGTTGTCTCAGTGTAATTAACACCTGCTGTGATATTAACCTGTACAATATCCGAGTGGAAGGTCGTAAATCAATCTGAACCAGGTTGATTAGAATTAAATTTTACCTGTATAGATATTTTAGTATTTATGGAGGATAGATAATAAATGTAAAATATTGTTTTGTATTCAAAGAAAAAATTACAATAAAAATAAAAATGTAATATCATGAATATGGGATCAACTTTTTTTTAACTTGAAAATGAAAGAAAGACGATTTTTAACAATGTACGTACTGTAAAAATGTGTTGCCAATTATAATAATTGTGTTTGTGCCAATAAACTATTTGTATTTGTATTTGTAAACCGTAAATATTTCATTTTATTCAAAATTATAACAACCAGGACTGTTTTCAATCGAAGTTTTAATCAAAATGTTGAGACATCAATCCCGTAAATTATACGAGTTTTCGTTGATGGTTACAATATTTCCCCTTTTTAACGTCCTGTTCCTTAAAGTTATTAATAGAAACACAATTTTAAGTATAAGGCCAACATATCATATTTATAAAGTATATAAACAAATTGAATATAGGCATTGTGAATAAACTGCTCCTACATAAACTCAATCACTATGGAATCAGGAGAAAGACCAACAGCTGGATAGAAGCGTTCCTGACAAATAGAACCCAAGTAGTAGTAGTTGAGGGTGAACAGTCAGACAGAGCAAAGGTAGAATCTGGAGTTCCACAAGGTTCAGTCCTAGGCCCTAGTCTATTTTTGTTTTACATAAATGACCTAGCGAATGACCTAAAATCAACAGTTCGTCTCTTTGCTGATGACACAGTAGTCTACTTAACCATCGCCTCAGATACTGATTGCCGACACCTACAGTCAGACCTTGATAAACTGGCACTATGGGAGGAAAAGTGGAAGATGGAGTTTCACCCAGAAAAGTGTAGCGTACTGACTGTCTCCAGAAAGAAAAAGCCAATCAAATGGGACTATGTATTACATGATCATGTACTAAAACATGAAACATCAATTAAGTATCTGGGCTGCACCATCACAAGCGAACTAGACTGGGGAGAACACATCAACAACATTACCAGCAAAGCCAGCAGAAGCCTTGGTTTCCTCCACAGAAATCTACACATCGGCTCTAAAAGCATCAAAGAGCAAGCTTACAAAACCCTAGTAAGGCCCCAACTAGAATATGCCACAACAGTATGGGACCCATATCATCAGAAACATATTGACCAAATTGAAAAAGTTCAAAGGAGGGCTGCGCGATACGTCACCAAGCGCCACAGAAACAGATCAAGTGTCACGGACATGATTAATGAATTGGGTTGGAAAAGTCTCCAAGAACGACGCAGAGAGGCCAGGCTCGCAATGATGTACAAGATCGTCAACGACAAAGTAGCCATCAACAAAGACATGTACCTCCAGAGACCAACCAGAGTATCCAGACATACACAACAGCATGGATACATGGTACAAACAGCAACCAAAGACTGCAGGAAATGGTCCTTCTTTGTGAACACCACCAAAGACTGGAACAAGCTTCCCACGGAGATCGCCACAGCACAGTCATTTGAGACATTCAAATCTCAAATGACCAACCTTACAAAATAAGTTGAACATTTGTTTTTATCCTGTTTTTAACCATGCAGAACCAATTTGCCAGTATATTCAGAAAGTTGAATGTGGGCAGTATATGGAAGAAGAAGAAGAAGAACTGTTCTTTTCCTTACGATACACGTCCCCATCGGAGCCTCTACGTCTATTCATACCTGTCAATCATTTCTCGCAAGTAAAACAATTTGGTCAGCCAGATCATCCGTGCTTTCTATTTTGACATATATTTTCCGTTAATCTCTTTGAAACAATTGTTTTTTTACAATATTTATAACGCAGTGATCATCTTTCGATTCCTAGTTTTTATATAAAAAAAACTTTTCATATGCACGTCAATATTCTATGATCCAGCATTATTTTAAATTTTGTTTGTTAATAAATTTACATATAATGGAAATAACAGATTTGTTGACACTCGTTGTATTATAACAAAGATATTGCCTTTCTATTTCCATGTTTGAAATTTTAATGAAAATCGTGTTTTTTATAAACATATTTTACGATTGTGTCAATCAATACATGAAGATCAAAGTTTTACACTATTCACGATCAGCCGTCTTTACTTTTGCGTCGTATTTCTAGCCATTCTCTAAAGCTCGTGCAGTCAGTAAGATTTTGTAAATCGATGTCGGCAGTTTAAATTGTATAATTCCCGAACTTTAAAGGAGGTGTCCGAAAATTATTTAAATAGGAATCTGGGTGTTGACTAACATGACTAATAAATATAATAAATAAAATAGTTAAAGTAGACTAAAGCTTGTTTTGTTTATAATTACAAGGATTAAATTTTTTATTCTGGTAAATCAATTATTAATGGATCTCGATCATGAGCCTCAAAACTAACGCACAATACTGCCAATCATTACGTATCAAATTAAATCATGAATGGATTTTCCCACGGTCGGTCAGTAAGGTCACCTGTGTTAACTGTTACGATATTTCCCGCCATATGAAAATCACGTGCATTTGACAAAATTAATCCCAGCTATTTTTAGCATTCAACATTGTATTGTGAGTGAAGTCAAGTTCAAAGTTCAACCAAATGCTGTTGATCACTGATAAGTGTATCATGGAATTGTCTTTTCACGGCAAATATTTTTTTAGATTGGTGTCAAAAATACAACATACAAGTTAACATGCATTGTGCGTAAATTAATATTATGCAATTAAGAGTCAATGCAGCACCATAAAATTATTTAAATAGGAGAAATTGCATTTCCTTAAGACTACAAATCATAGTAAATGTTTAATTAACTGGTCATCAAACGATTGAATGCTTCTAGTTTTAATGTCCATTCATGTCAGTGGCAATTATTTCATGCATATTTAACAAACACAGAAATATAAAAAAAAACCTAATCCCCGAGAAATATCGTTATCTTCTTCTAGTGTTATTATTTGCGTACTACTTTAGTGATATATCACCAACTTTCGGACAATATTTGTTTACAGTAAAAAGTAAATTCACAATTATAAAGAATCACCTAACTACTAGTATACAAGTATTGCTCACTGTAATTATTTTTATTTCAGAACTGACCCAACGCAGACTGAAAATTAAATACAAATGTAGTGTTGTCAAACTAAAACGTATGCAGCAGCACTTTGCACATCATTCTGCTAATCAATGGGTTTACGTGGAAAATAAATCAGTAAAACAAAAATAACCTTCCAGAAATTAAAAAGAAAATATTTTAAAAACTGTATGCCAACAAATACGAAAAAGATACATAACAAAAAAAAAAACAGGGAACATAGAAAATAATATTTTGAGGAATATAAACAGCATTTGAAATACAAAAAGCCATAATTAAAAAAAATAGGCTTTTTTTATTAAAACAAAGTTGTTCCAGTACTTCACCTATAAAAATATTTTATGTCAAATACGATGTAGAACTAATCAATAAAGTGACTGAGAGGTTTAAATCACAGGTAACCTGATTCTGAAATCAGTGAAGCGTAATAATCTTGTAGCACGGACTGAGATGAAAGGACAATTATATTACGACCAAGTTCACACCTGGATCTGTTGATTAATGACCATACTACCTACCATAAAAAAGTCGGATTATTCATTTCCGACATGTCCCAGTCCGTTATTTATAGTAATAAGTCTCTACCCGTACTGTATACACAGGCACTTGTCTCAGAAAAAAATTTCCTATATACCTTAAAATAACACAAGTTACTTAACTCACATTTTTGAAAAATGTCACCCGGTCGCGAAATTCCGTTATTTGCCGATTTCTCGGTTGTCAACCCCACTAAAACTTATGCCGTAACTGTAAATTGATTTATCTACACAATGGTGTATAACACGCCTACCTTTGTAGGAATCATCGGTAGCAGGCCTACCCAAGTCTGTCAACCGTAATTATTTCGTCTACCTACACTCGATTGGAAACATAAGACTCGCAGTAAATGATTAATTATAAAAAATATTTAAAAAAAAACTGTTAGTTTTTGTCTGAATAGAACTTATCATCCAGTTAGTAAAACTGTATAAGATTCCGTGAAAAAAATCTAACAAGTGTTATTTGAGGTATGTCTAATAAGTTACGACTTTCTATTTTTAGACACAAATTTTCCCATTCCATCATTGTCATTCAGACTCTCTATGAACTTTACATATGAGATGAGATAAGATCAGATAACTCCGAAAAACATTTATTTTAGCAATAGACCTTCCCATAAAAGTTGACCAATCGGAAACCGAGATATATAAAGAGAGTGGGAAGATACATTTTACTGCGAGTCTTATGTTTCCAATCGAGTGTACAAAATGTAGGTAGACGAAATAATTACGGTTGACATACTTGGGTAGGCTTGCTACAGATGATTCCTATAACAAAGGTAGGCGTGTACTAACCATTGTGTAGATAAATGAATTTAGATTTACGGCATAACAAGTTTTAGTGGGGTTGACAACCGAGAATTCGGCAAATAACGGAATTTCGCGACCGGGTGACATTTTCCAAAATTGTGAGTTAAGTACCTTGTGTTATATTAAGGTATATAGGAAATTTGTTTCTGAGACAAGTGCCTGTGGCTCTATAGTAATAGAACAGTTATTACCTATCCAATTACAAGCTTTTTAGAAAGCTACTAATTTCTTTTTTTTATGAAAAAATCATAGCACATGTACATATCTTTTCCCCCAATGTGCACGTCAAAAGGGAAGGTAACAAGTGAAATATTAACTGTTATCATATATGATTACTGTTTTACAAAAAATATTATCTTGGCTACATTACAATTTTTTGTTGTTCATGGGCGCAGACATGACAGTTCGAAACAGAGGTCTACGGTGTCGATACATATTTACTTCAAGCGAAAAGTTAGATCCCCTGCAAATAATCTATATATATATATATATATCTTTTTTTATTTCTGTATCAATTATATCATTTTCTACAAATTAATTATTTTTGAATAGGAGTTCTTCATGAAATAATTTTCTAGTGAATAATCCAATAAGATGCTTGATTTTTTTCTCTCAAAAGTAGGATTTATTCATATGACACCGGATTATTTGTAAACAATGTCGGTGCTCCGGCTTATCGCACCGAATTTGAAATTTTTTACACAAAGTTTGATAAAACCTCCAGACATTCTCTGTAAAGCAGGCTATGCTGCAGGAAAACTCAAAGGTGAATTAAGATAATTTACTCATTTTCGTCCCTACTTTCTTTCTTGAGAGCCCCGTCCCCATTATCATCGAAAGGATAGGATTCTCCTACGAAAAATTATGTTGAAGGTTAAATTATGTTTATCCTACAATTACTTTCACTTTGGCCTCGTCACTACTTTCACTTGAGCTAATAATATGTCACTTGTTTGTTTATATTTGTCATTTCATATTTCTTTTTTATCGTATGGACTTTTATCATGTTTATTTTATATTTATTTATTTTTCACACAGAAAAAAATTGATGAATAAAAGTCCAAATGATTTAAAGGTACAAATGTAGTATGAAAGGGCAAAATTAGAGAACGATTATTTGGTCTATACTTTCACTTTCAGCAATATTTTTTCCCACATGATAAAAATGTTACTTTTTCAG
This sequence comes from Mytilus californianus, assembly GCF_021869535.1. Lineage (NCBI taxonomy): Eukaryota > Metazoa > Mollusca > Bivalvia > Mytilida > Mytilidae > Mytilus > Mytilus californianus. The sequence goes on along the minus strand of NW_026262679.1, from coordinate 18,036,065 downwards.
TCAGGGCAGAGACATATATGTATATATGTCTCTGGTCAGGGGTACTACTTATACAAGTAATCTTTATTTACTTGAAGAAGTAAATAAAATAAACTTATATAAGTTAATTATAATGTTTGAATAATCTCCCCTTAATTTTCTAAAAAATTTACTTGTATAAGTAGATTTATTTTACAATCCCACAAAAATTCTCAAGTTTTGAGATGTAAAAACATGCCTTTAATTTTTCTCAGGTTAGCTCATAATTTTTTATTAGAGTTCAATGTTTCATCTCATTAATTCAACAAAGAAACTGATTGCGCAAAGATCTTAAGTATTTGCGCAAGGCCTTCAAAAATTGCCCCTTAGGGGCTTGTAAATGAGCAGTGTTCTGAAGATAACAGACAAATGAGATTTTCATTGTCCATGAAATTACACTTAAATGATTAGTAAAGACATCTGCAAAGGACAGACAATCAAAAATTCTATTAGAGCAAAGAAGTCCTAAGAATTCAAGAAAAGAAGATAGGATGACTTTTTTACTTGTATAAGTAAAAAAAATCTGAATGTCTAAGGGACATAACTAAGCCCAATTTTTTTTTACCTATACAAGTAATTAAAATACACTTGTATAAGTATCCTACAAATTTACTTATATAAGTATATTAATATTTACTTCTTCAAGTAAATAAAAATTACTTGTACAAGTAGTACCCCTGACTGTTTTTAAGACCACTTAAAATCACAGGCACTTGTTTCTATCCATGGGAAGATCCACTATCTAATAGACTATTAGGCTAAATATATATATGTTGATAGTGGATCTTCCCATGGATAGAAACAAGTGCCTATGCTTAAAATGTTCAAACATTGTAACGTCTAATTCAAACAATTTGGAACCAAAATGTTACAGTCGAGTCTCCCCAGTACCCCACCTGATATCTTTAATCAGGAAAAAAGAATCAAAGCCATTCTAGAGATAACACACTGTCAATTTAGCTCTTGAAAACCGAAAGTGTTTTTTTAAAAGACAAGTGTATCTACTAGCTATATTTAAAGCATCATTTAATTTACGTTATACTTTCAGGCCTTTTGTAATCTTTTGTGTGATTGGTTGTCAGAGGGAATTTTTTAAAGTTCAAAAAACACTAAACATGCTAATAAACTTCTATTTAAATATTGAAAATAAAAAAAAAATTAAGGGGGTGATGAAAAATGAGTGAACAATAATTTAAAAAATTGGAGTAAGGAATACACCTTAAGTTTTAACATTTGTTGTAGCACAAACCTTTTTTTGTTAGTCAAACACACTAACTCTGTTAATAGGACTCATTAGAAAGGTACTTCACTTGACTCATATATTTCATTGTGTGGTACTGTGAATTTTTAATGTTATTATATCAATATGTAGCCTAAATATATAAAAATAATGGAATCTGAAGCAAGATGATGTACATGTATCAAATATTTTTGCTTAATACATGTATGTTTTCAAGACAAAACAGTTAACTCAAACACACCTGAACGTAAAAAGGTATACCCAACTTTGTCTTTTCAATAAAATAATTGTCCATTTTAAAGATTTTCCCTCCCATAACCATGATAACAGTTACCGGGGGCAGTAGACAGTACTATAGTGCTCCCTTCCCATTTTTTGTCCCAGGGGCATGATAAAATGTTCCATCTTGTACATGTTATTTATAATTGATTAGACTATTCAGATGTAAGACTTGCAAGTTAGACTAGTGACTTTGGGATGTTAGAATATTGGGCAGACCCTCTGCCTTTCATCATAAACCTTAAAAGGTGATGTCATTTTGGTTTACATTTTGTAAAAGCAGCCTGAATTGAAGTTAAACTTTTTTTCAATATACATGTACATGTCGTGAGTAACAGACCTTTCATCGAATTTTACATGATTACTATCATGACTATAGGTTTCTTATTTTGAGGGGACAATCATCTTTGCTAGCCTAGGGTTGCAATCCGGCCCCCTCCTCTTCACCCTTAGCAGATATAGTCAGAATTTCAGATCCACAAGGTAATGATTTTCATTGGTTGCAGTTGTAACTGGCTGCATCCAATCAAAAAGTGCCTTTTAGATGAACATGTGCAAATCTGCTCCAGGAGGCACCCATCATATTGCTCATGTAAGTACAAACCAGATGATAGGTCTAAATTCAGTAGGTTATATCATGTATGTATATTCAAGGAAAAGAGGACAGCAATGTGGTTATGACAATTGAAACATATCTGTTGTCATCTGTGAAATAAATATTCCATAATGATCATCCAACTTGTCATGCTTGTGATGGTATCTGAAAATTTTTCAAAGGGATGACTTCAACTTCACAACTTGGAACTCTTGGTTTAATAATAGCTTCCTTGTAAGCAGTAACCATCTATGAAGGAATTCATGATACTAACTAAATGCAATCTCTGGAATATAGTACCAACTGGGAGATAAATTCCCCATTTGCAGGCGCTGCTGGAATGTTGCTACTTAGAAATGTAGGGTTCAGAATTTGGAAGCTGGAATCATCTTCTTTTGTCGTAAAGTTTTGTTCTCAACCTTCCCTCATTGCCAATTTCTAGATGAAGTCAAGATATGAGGCAGACTCAACTGTATCTGTTGCATCCATTATTTCAACAATGATATAGCTGCGTTCAACATTGTCACCAAACTTTGAGTTATTCAATGAGATGACACCATCTATAGCAGAATGTGAAGTCAAAGGATAATGCTATAGCTGCTTTTTATTCTTCCTTAGAATCTTGTGTGATTGTGTAAGAATAATTGATCTAAAACAATTATGTCAAGACACTGTTACTTTTATGTGACCCTTTGTTTTTATTGTTAATAAGTTGACTGTTCCATCAGATAATTTGCCTGATCTTTTATCATTAAACTATTTGTTAATATTTGTCTTTGTTCATTTCAGGAAAGATGATGTCAGCAACACAGAAGAAAACACTTTTAGAAGTTGAAACTGATCCTTATAAATTATGTAACTTTGTTTGTGGGGCTAATTATTTTAAAGAAGGAGAAGATCCCCCTATTAAACCAGACAGTGAATATCCAGAATGGTTGTTTTCATTGCATATAGATCGACAGCCACTAGATCTAAGTGAATTAAGTAAAGATGACATGTATTACTGGAGACGATTAAGAAGAATAAATATGAGAAGGAAAAATAAAGAAATAAAATATGCAGGACAGAGAAGACCTAAACGAATCTGGTGAAAAAAATTGATATTGAATGTTACATCTGAATAAAATTATAAAGGATTTTAGCATTTATTTCATTATGTTCATGCAAACACTTACCAAATGGACTTTTATTCAAAATATACATCTACTGGTCACCATACATGTATATGTACAGGACACATTTGTAAGAATTCAAGAAAACCTTACCTAACACATTGTCATAATACAAAATATACTGCTAGATGTCATACAGTAAAATTGAGAATGGAAATAGGGAATGTGTCAAAGAGACAACAACCCGACCAAAGAGTGTATAAAGAATGAACAAAATATTTAACTAATCAGGTAAATTTGAAAAACCTCTCTTCCTTTAAAGTTAAGTCTGTTCCAATCATCTCTCATACCTATACCACACCTATTGAGACTAAATTTTTTACAACAAACACATGTTGCTCCCAATGCTGCCTTGCAGGATCTCAATTTTTATGACTTCAAGTCTTGAACAACAGCATTTTTGTCGAGTTGGTAAATTGAATTATCTTCAAACAGTCGATATTCTCATGGGTACTAATTGTACACCATTTCTGGTCGATTTGTATTTATATACAGCAGAATTCATACAAATCCTTAAACACCAAGAGAAAAGGCACAATGTCATGTTCAGATATATTGATGATGTCCAGTCTCTCAATAACCAACATTTTAGTGATTGCTTACATCTTATAAAAGTTTATTATACATGTCTATAAAGCATTATCATGATTATATTATCATGATTATATCTCATTTTACATTAGAACATTGTATTTATTGTATTTTTGTTCATTGATATTAAAAAAAAGAAGGAGATGTGGATTGATTGCCATTTAGACAGCTATCCACCAAAGTTCAAATGAATTGGATGTAAGCAATTATAGGCAACCGTTCGGCCTTCAACAATGAGACAAACCCATACCATATAGTCGGCTTTAAAAGGCCCCGACATGAAAAAATATGTAACAATTCAATTGAGAAAACTAACAGCCTTATTTATAACGGAACAATTTACGAAAAATAAAAATGAGAGACATGAACCAACGACAACCACTGAACCACAGGCTCCTGACTTTGGACAGGCACATAAAGAATGTGGTGGGGTTAAACATGTTTCTGAAAGCTCAACCCTCCCCTAACCTGGGACAGTGGTGTTACAGCACAACATAAGAACAAACTATAAAAATTATTTGAAAAAGGCTTAACAGTTTCTCTCTAAACCTGTATGTATTGTTTTAAGTATATACATATATATCCCATTGAACTTGACATTACTAATAAAAGCGCAACTACACATGCTAGAAGGTCTTCTTCATATCGAGATGATTTTCTTGAAAATGACACTAATGGACAACAGTTATTCAAACAAGGGTCTATGACAATTGTGACGATTTCAGCTTTCCCATTGTCAAGTTCACATTTCACACAAGTAAAAGAGAGCCGAAAGATACCAAAGGGACATTCAAACTCGTAAGTAAAAAAATAAATTGACAACGCTATGGCTAAAAAAGAAAAAGACCAACAGACAAGCAGACAAACAACAGTACACAAATCACAACATAGAAAACTAAAGAATGAGTAACACGAACCCCACTCAAACTCTGGGTTGATCTCTGGTGCTCCAGAAGGGTAAGCAGATCCTGCTCCACATGTGGCACCCGTCGTGTTGCTCATGCTAGTACAAACCCGGTGATGTCTAATTTTTGAGGAAAAGGGGATGGGATTGTAGTTACGACAGTTGGAACCTATACGTAATCATCTGTGAAACGGATATTCCATAACGGTCAGCCAACTCGTAATGGCGTCTGTAAAATTTACGAAGGGACGATTTCAACTTCACCACTTGGAACTCTTGGTTTAATAGCTACCTTGTGACCAGCAACCGTCTATCAAAGAAATCATGATAGGAAATACAAGCCCTGGAATATCGTATCAACTGGGAGATCTATACTCTGTATATCGGCGCTGCTGGAATGCTGCTACATATAGAAATGGAAAGTTCACAACTGGGAAGCTGGAATCATCCCTTTTGTCGTAAAGTTTTGTTTTCAATCGCCCCTCACTGTCAATTTCTAGATGTAAGTCAAGATATGAGACAGACATAACTGTATCTGTTGTATCTTTTATCTCAAGTTCGATGGGATAGATGCGTTAAACATAGTTACCAAATTTTGAATTATTTAGTGAGAGAACATCTATATAGCGGTAAGTAAAGTTAGAGGATACTGCTTACTTCTTTTCTTTCTTCCTAAGAAGTTCCTGTATGAAGCCAGCCTCATATGAATAAAGGAACAAATCGACAAAAGGAGAAGCACAATTGGTTCCCATAGGAATGCCGATAGTGTGTTGAAAAACACCCAAATGTAACAAATATATTGTCAATCAAGAAATTAAGGATTTTGATAATGTCAGTTTCAGAGACTTACTTTGAATCAGAGTGATTTTAGTACGATTTATCCCTATCCTAAGACAAGATGCTCGTATCTACGTACGTACGTTGGTCATTCCTTTTTTATAAAACAAATCAGGACTAACTCTTTCAGTTTGTCTTTAAGTTTGGAATGGGGAATACTTGTGTAAAGTGTACAAAAGTCATATGTTTTAATGCTATTGCAAGATGAAAGAGTCTTAGATTGTATGTACTCTTAAAGTTCTTTGGAATTTTTAAGTATCCACATCTGATTCACGCCACCTCTAGAATAGGTAGTTTCACAATAACTTTGAAGCCCGGCTTTGATTGCTGATAAAATTGATGTTGATAATTTAGAAAGAGGTTTCGTGGACCACTCGGAAGACCCATCAATATAACGTTGTTTGAAAGGAAACTTATGTAGTTTAGGTACCAATACAGTGATAAAAGATCTAGTTCTTCCTTTTTGGTTGAAATTCCAAAGAAACATAGAACAGACCTGTGATTATCCAGGATTTCCTCCTTGGTCTATAGTAACTTCGTTTCGGAATAGATCAGCTATATTTGATCTGTTGAATGATTGTAAGCTAAGGAGTACATATCTTTTTGAAATGTTTGATCTGATCTTGTCATCAGTTCTATGGTTCATTAATTAACCTTAAGTGTTCCGTGATTACATTATATTCTTAGTTTCTATAAGTTATAGGTTCAGTATTTGTGTTGTATTGAATTATCGTGAGATGTCTATGTCCATCTGACAAAGAATTCGCTGTTGTTTTAGTTTTGTAAATTTTTAACAGAACATGAAATTGATGAAATTGGGATGACTGTTTTAACTGAAAGTTTATAACATTCATGTCAATGAATTGTATATGAATACAGTTTGTATAACACAGTTACGCTTGTAAAATCATAATCATTATGTTGATTAATTCCAGTTTGTATACATGTAACACTGAAAAACGTGATTTCTTGTCCCGGCCACTTTAAAAAAAATGTGTTTGATCTACACAAGTAATTTTTTGTGCAGTTAATACATTGAATTAGATTTAACATTTGTAAGCAAAGAAACATACTATTTTTAGAGGGATTAATAAAATATTGATTCCTGAATGGTTCAAAATAACCAAAATGGCATGTCCCTAGACCTCCTGTTCAACATTCATACTCTAAAATATTGTAAAAAAAGGTAGAAATAAATGTTATATTTACTTAATATAAGTTCTTTAATTATTCAAAAGTATGTTTAGAGCCAACATATTTCATTAAACAGTTTTTGACAAAGGATTTTTAATTTTAGAAGGTGTGTCCCTTGACATTCCTGACAAAATGTCCACTACGAAATGAAGTCATTAAATTTTGCTAATAAACAGTTTTACAAAATCAATGTTTGCAAGAGATATAAACATTAGGGTCTTACAAAAGAAGTGATGCTTTTATAACGGCAGTTAAATTGTTGGCAAAAAAAAATTGAGCACACCAAAATGGACCAGATTGATATCGTATTTTTGTTAATGTCCACTACGAAACGGGTCAAATCTCCTTCAGTATCTGGTTTTAAAATTATGAAAAAAATATCAGTGTACAGCTTAGTACGTGCTTTGATGAATAGAATCATTCTTGTTACTATTGCAGTATAGAGATTGTGGGGAAAAAATAAAACATGTGAATATGTCCACTACGAAACGGTCCCCTACGAAACAAGTATGGAAGAAAAACGTTTCGTAGTGGACACTACCACTACCATGCAGTCGTTTTTTACTCTTTTTTCAATTATATTCGTGCAAAACAATTAACAAGGGTTAGTTTCATGTAATTTTCAGTATGTTTTTATCAACATAGAATAGGGTTGATGTCAACTACGAAACTTTTTGTCCACTACGAAACGGTTTTGTCAACTACGAAACTCATCAAAATGTCCACTACGTAACATGAGTTGTACCTTCATATGTGAAGTACTGTCTAATCTTTATCGATAAAAAATGGTTCTCCAATTCAGAAAAAAATGAGATCGTTCTAGTATATAAAGTAAAACAAACTGGAATGTCTATAGGAGACATTAAAATGCAATAAGATGTGCGTTTAGAAGCAGTTTCGTAGTGGACAAATGTCCCCTACGAAACAGTACATAAATTATGAAAATAATATCATTTTAAAGAGTATTTAAGATTGCACTTTTTATTTACAAACAGGTCTATAATAGAGGTATTCAAAATAACTCTTGAAATAAAATCTTAGACAAGTTGATTTTCCATTTTTTTTAGGTCTGAAATTCACACTTTTATTGAAAAACGCCCATATATGTATTTTAACAAATGAGCAGTGAAATTAAAATATCAGAATCTAAAAGAGGACAATACTTGCTAATTATAATGTTAATTTATATCAATCAAAGTGTCTACCTTTTGTAAATTTCCGCAGTATAGTTATAGATAATTCTTGATAATTTCAAGCAAAATTATCATTAAGGTAAAGGTAAGTGTTATTCGATTTATTTATAAAAAGGAATTTAGACAGATCTTTACTGAGTTTGACTATAAACTGTGATTCATAACAATACAGGAACACGCCTGATTTTAAATGAGCGCAATTGATGCCTATATGAATAATATAACATGTCGATACACGTTATCATGGTTATTGCGAAACGTACATATATGTTGTCAAGGAGTAAATTTACGAATTTAATCAATTCCAGTAATAAATCACAGTTCCAGTAAAAAAAAAGTATACAACACTTTATAAATTTTAACTTTAGCGCTTTTATGAATTTTCCTTCATCAGGAAGGCTCAAGCCGAATATTTGAAAACCAAGGATGTGCAAGAACCGAAAAAGTTGAAGAACTATATGACAAAAAAAAGCCAATTTCATCTAAGGTCAACTTTGCCTGATGGAGTTGAAACCTTAGTTCCTTAATGATTTCTATATTTAAAAACGGATAATTTAAGCAAAGTTTGTCATAAATCATGTCAGTACCGAAGTACTGACCCCTGAGTAAATGATACCATCGGGGACTGACTTAGTATAGATCTACAATAATATTTTGTATATAATTGCAAACTGTGTAGCTACAGATCGAATAAGTTTTTGGTTCAGGTAATGAACTTCCGACCTATTTACGGTCATTGGACATTTCAAATGGTATATTCTTTAATTCGTTGTAAGTCCTCGCATATACTAGTATTCAGTCTGTATTTGGTACTAGTATATATAATTAATTATTGTTCAGTTAAATGTCAAAGCAACCGATGACAATACAATGAAAAAAAAAACAAATTTATCTATTAAACCTGCCGGATCACATGAGATCATCCTAAGTTTTTGGGTGGTTTGTGTTGCTCAGTCTTTAGTATTTTGTGTTGTGTTTTGTATACTGTTGTTTATCTTTTCGGCGTTTTTCGTTATATGCCATGGGGTTGTCATTATTCTTTGACGTATGAGTTTGAATACTCCTTAGGTATGTTTCCCCTCTTTTTTAGTAAGTGAAGTCAATGTCCATTTTCTGGGCGAATCGTCACTTGTGAAAACTCATCAAAGATACCAGGCGTATAATTTGGTACGCAAGACATACGTCTACATAAGCCTGAGTAGGGGCGCTCTAATGTGAAAAGAGGTGATGAAAGCAATTTAAATTTGTATGATTGAACTTGATTTGAAAACGCTCGTTTGGCGAAAATCCCGGTGAAAGCATGCATTTCGATATCGACCTTAGGAAAATTTCACCGCCAATTTCTGCTTTTGTTTTATTACAATTTTTTACCTGATTTTTTTTATACGATTTTTCTTGGTATTTTTGTTTTTCTTTTCCGTGAAAAATTTTCACTCGGAAAAATTAGTTGATGAAACAGAGAAACACTTAACTTCCTTTCCGAGACTTCAAAATATTCGTCTTTCCATGGATTTACAGTTAAAATGTTAATTCATTGGTTTTTCCTTTTTTTGACATACTCTTAACAAATATGGGGTTTTAAAAATCAAATAAAAACGCCTGGAATATTACATCTCGAGTTCTCTGTAAAAGTATCTCGATCATGGGTGCTAACAAGATTCCCACTTGAATTCAGATCAAATTAAAAATGGTATGCTTTTTTGGCATAAGTTATCAACAAATATTAATAAGTTGTACATGCGAGGCTTATTCCACAGCTTTTGTGAATTTTCATTAATTAAGCTATTACCACACTTTACTATAAGTCTGATGTGATTCCTAACTTGACGACACGGTACTCATATCTTGACTTGCATCTAGAAATTGGTAATGAGGTTTTCCATTTAAGCATATATTTAATCATTCAAAAGTATAATAAAAACTCATCAAATATGCCGGGCTTATTATTTGGTACGTCATTAATTTACTTGAAAAATAAGTACATAGGAAAGATAGACAAAAAGAAATATGCCAAGTATATGCATAACTAACTTCCATTGTGCCTTTAAACCACCATAACGATTTTGAGAACGATTTTTTGCGGTTGAGAACAAGACTTTACCACAAAAGAGATGATTTCAGCTTTCCAATTGTGAACTTGAATTGTGAATCTACGAAGCAACATTCCAGCAGCGCCTGTATATGGAGCATATACCTTCCAATTTTCCAAAGCTTGCGTTTCCTCTTAATATGATTTCTTGATAGACGCCTAGGTAGCTGATTACAAGAAAAACTATCGAACCAATGATTTCTAGTGTTAAAGTTGAAGTCATCCATTAGGAAGTTTGGCGGGCCCCATTATTAGTTAATTGGCCGTTATGGAATATTTATGTCACATGTCCATGCATGGATATGTTTTAACTGTCGTAATCATTCTTCCGTCTCCCCCCCCCCCCCCCCCGATTTTGACACCACCGAATGAGACTTAACACCGACGCACTTACAATAATCAACACGATGGGTGCCACATGTGGAGCAGAACATGCTTACCCTTCCGGATTACCTGATATCACCCGTTTTTGTTGGGTTCGTGTTGGTCAGTTTCTAGTTTTTTATTGTAGTGTTTTGTAGACAGCTATTTGTCTTTTCGTCGTTTTTCTGTTTTTGCCATGATTTTGTCGATTTCTCATCGACTAATGAGGTTCGATATTTTCGACCATCTTTTTTGTTGAAAGCTAGTTCAAGGTCAATTACAAATAACGAATAAATCAAATTTCCAGAATATTGAACACGGTCATGTTTTCTTAACTGTTTATGACTTCTTTACTCTAAATCCATTGTATTATGGATGTGTTCTGATTGATATTTTAGTCTTAGATAAATTTTTTCATTAGTTGTTATTGGCTTTGAACTAGTTCTCAGGAACTGTGAGTACTCTCAGATCTGTACTTAGTGTCTTTTTTTGTTGTGGGGATATATGAATACCCAGCCACGTCCGGTCTAGATTTTTGTTACTTGTTATTCTACTTTGTATCGATCTGATGAGTTTTTTTCAAACCTTTTTGAACTGGTTTTTATAGTTTGTTCATATGTTGTTACAATACAATTATTACAGGTTAGGGGTAGTGGTTGTCGTTTATTGCTTTATACTATATTTGTTTTTCGTTCATTTTTTGTACAGAAATGAGGCAGTTAGTTTTCTCGTTTGAATTGTTTTACATCTATTATTTCGGGGCCTTTTGTAGCTGACTATGCGGTATGGGTTTTGTTCATTGTGGAAGGCCGTACGGTGACCTATAGTTGTTAACTGCTATGTCATTTGGTCTCTGCTGGAGTGTTGTCTCATAGGCAATTATATCACATCTTCTTTTTTTTATACAAAAAAATCCATTTGTACGCATCAAATTGATTTAGTGTATATACGTCATAAACAGTTTGAAATATCGGCATCATGTCGGACCGTAAGTGTTCATAGCTGTATAGCAATACATTTGAAATTTTGTGTAATGTTTTAACTTATTTATAACAAAATCATTGTAATCATATACTAGTATAAAAAAAAACAGTATTCAAAGATCGTATTACAGTGATACATTGATAACCTGTAGAAATTTATTCAAAGGATCGATAAGATAATAGTTCAGGGGAAAATTTAAGTTTTTACTCAGTTATTTAAGAGACAGTTAATACTTAAAAATATAGTACATGTCATTTATGATGCATAACTACTACACAATTGAACAAGATAGATTCTTCATGATCAAGAGAGTAATTATGGCGAAAAACCCAATATACTAGATCATGAAAATCATGGAAATATTGATATTGGGCTCGATTTAGAGAAGCATTTCCTATATCTTTAATACATTTTGCTTTTGTCAGCATGCTATTTCCATTTGGAGACCAACACAAATTGCAATTTTCAATAATGGTATAAATAATTACTGTTTATTCATTTAAATGACATCAAGCGATACATGTGGCTGAAACATACAAACGCAAATTCACAAATATTATTCTGATATATTTTAAAATCTGATTAAAATAAAATAAAATCAGCATTAACAACTAAAGATTCCAATGTTTAGTTTTGACAACACTTAAAAAAGTATTTACATATCTCTTTATATATACAGACTTCATAAAAATAAGAAGATATGGTACCGCCAATAAGACAACTCTTTACCAGAGACCAACTGACTAAATGCAACTATAAGTCACCGTACGGCCTTCAACAATAAGCTAAACCCATACCGCACAACAGGCTATTAAAAGCTTCGAAAAGATAAATGCAAAACAATTCAAACGAGAAAACTAACGGCCTGATTTATGTACAAAAAAATAAACGACAGCCACTCAGTTATAGGCTCTTGACTTGGGATAGGCACACATAGAATGTTACGGGGTAAAGCATATCTGCAGGCGCCCACCTGGCCCTTAACCGTGGTCAGTGGTGTTATAGCACAAAATAAGAACAAAACAATAAAAAGGGTTTAACTCATCAGATCGATAAACAGCACAAAAACAACGAACTAAAACAAGAAAGACACAAATAACTTATCTGAGAGTACTCGCAACTACTGATAGATAATTCAATGCATAACAACTAAAAAAATCATCTATCTAAGCCTAAAATATCAATAAATACACATCCAACTTCCGGAATCTGTCTGTCTGGATTTCCTGAGGAATGCTTCCAATACCCGTCGATTTCAATCGCAATACCTCTATACATAGAAATGTTATTATTATAGTCTAATCTATGAATAACAATTGAGCCAGTTTACGGGTTAGCTATACCAGAATTATTTCCATTAAATTGCTTAAAAATTGTGTGTTTCTGACCTACACGCCCAAACAAAACTGTTGAGTATCTTTACTAACCTCCGTTTTCACTCTACTGACGTTTTTCCTTTTTCAATGAAAGTAGAAAATAAACCCACACCTGGGAAATGTGGAATATGTTTTTTTTTACCAATCAGAAAACCCTTTTTGTATCTGACAAGATGGGTAAAATACTGGATTCGTATTTGAGCTGAAAGATGACGTCATACTAAGTGCGGATTCTGCATTGAAAGATCGTAACCATGACACTGACGGTGTAACATGAAATAGTGAATTGGTTTCAAAAGACTGAGTGGTGGCCGGACAGGTCTTTGTTGTCATTCCGAATTCAGATACTGGAGATTGAAAAATGTGAAATGGATTGTTAAAGGTTGTATGCATCGGTGTTCCTTTCATTGAGTTGAACCCAATTTGTGACGATGTCATAGGTACAAAGTTGTATCGGAAGTCATTTTCATAAGAAGAACCGTTGATAGATTTTACAGAATTTGTCCGTGCTCTCCGCTTTGCTTGTCGACGCCTGAAGTCTCCTTTTGCAAAATCTTCGATGCATGTTGGATGAATAGACCAATAATTGCCCTTACCGTTCTTGGACCTGCTATGTTTTCCGAAGCACTCGTTTAGTGAAAGATTATGCCGTATGCTGTTTTTCCATGCCTTTTCTTCGTTATTGTAGAACGGAAAATGTTCCATTATATATTGGTATATATCATTCAGTAAGATTTTCTTGTCTGGTTTACTCAATATTGCCATGGAAATCATTGCGATGTAAGAGTGTGGTGGCTTCTTTTTGGGATCACTGGGACTTAATCGTTTCTAAAACAATACACAATCATCATAAAATAGTGAGTACAATATATATAACTTTTTAATGTATCAGTTAGCGTGTTTAAGTTATATTCCTAGACATTTATATAATTGTAATTTAGTAACTTTATCAGTTTATTTTCACAAGCTGATCCACGCCTAAATAGATTGAATGTTGATTGTTGCTATTTTGTGACATTATATGAATATATATATATATATGCGGTGTACAGGTTATAATTTTGTACACGTTTTAATATTTGTACAAATAATCAGTATTTTGTTAAAGATGATACAAGTCTATCTTCAATGATTAACCAGCTTGATGTTTCACTCACACATTTATATACATCAACCTTAACTACGTATTACGAGTATTTTTTCTGCAGACTGAGATCATGACAATGATTACTAAAAGTCTTCAATTTTGTCCCTGATCGTTCAAATGATACTGAACAAAGTAACAGAAAAATATTAAAGATGAAACTGATCATAAGAAACAAGACGATTTATAACCAATCCATTTTTTAGTATGTTGAAGCAAAAAAAAAGTGCGATGGAATTGCCATTTAGACAACTATGCAAGAATGACTAACTCACAATGTATATAGGACTACAGGTCATCATATGGCCTTCAACAACAGAAAAAATAAACAATATTGTATAGTGAGCTATGAAACACATCTGAATTAAAAATGCTTATAACATTACAGAAAAAAAAACATTATGCAAGACGGCATCAAAAGACGACCACTTGACTACATACTGCCTACCGTGGAAAAGTACACAAAGAATATGACGGGGTTAAACCTATTTGTGACCAAAAAAGACTTCCTTAAAGCTTGGACATTGATCTCATAGCACAGATTAGAACACACTATAAAAATCAGTTGTATAGCTATAACTGACTACTTTGTTTGATTTGTAAGGGGTTTGATTGACTGCTGACCTTAGAAAAAATCTGTACAAAAGCTAAAATGTGAAAAAATATTCCTCCACGTTATAAAAAAAAACATATCATAGAAACAAGCCTGCTTTCAAGGGTGCGTGATGTTGTGCATAGTCTGAAATGGGTCCATCTCCAAATCAAATAGAAGCTTTTCATTTAGTTATTCCAACATACCTTTGCCAATGATTCACCATTAGTACAATTACTTTCACTTTCACTTGTACATTGAGAAAGTTTCTCGACTCTATCATCTTCGCTCGAGATAGATTCTCCTTCTGTTTCAATATCCCCTTTAGTATACTCGATGCTAAACTGTGAACTAATCATGATTCTTAAAATTCTTAGACCCAATCTTATTGAAAGAAGCATACAGAATATCCTATATAGATTGCGAATCAGTTTATATAGCAGAGACATTTGTTGACAGTCTAGACCACATGCTGTTTTTTCACAGTTTCTGATTTTAATAGCATCATTTGGAAGTTAAAGGTCTACATATGTAAATGACATTTCTTTATTAAAATGATTGATCGGATAAGATGAATATATGGTATAAACATTAAAAGTGGTAATTAAGGAAAACTGACAATCGCATGTATTTTATTTTGCCAAAATATAAGATATATGGCATTGCAAAACACTGGATAATAATGATTTCATTTGAAAAAATAATTATAACAATGATAAAAATAATAATAATAATTATCAGTATCCTTGAATATGATATTAACATCAGTGAACAAAAATGATATCATGATTGCATCATAAGGGAAACATGCATATATCATTATAGCATTATATATCATAAACATGTGATTCAAGTAATTAAAGTAGGTCGTTACTGATTATATATTTATATCAATATGATGTGCATCATTTTCTCTGTGTATGCATGGTCACCACGACCATCTTCTTACAACTCTTATTTCAACAAATTCCTGTCCAAAAACAATTCCAAACAATGTCAAAAATATAGCTAAAATATATTTCCAATGTAGCCCAACCGATCAGGAGAAATTAAGACCACTAATTCCTGACCCCATTGCTTACTTTGTTAAGTTCAGCACGCATAGTCATTTTACATCAAATCAAAATAAAATCACTGTCATTTCCGGTCAACAAAATCCCTTAGCCTGACTTGTCCAGAAAACGTTAACATACCTTAAATTGCACATAAAAGCGCACTGGTTCCTACAAAGTCGGAAGTGCAACACCGGTACTTCTGTTCAATGAAACAAAAATATCGATTTCATACTTTTTTATCATTTAAACCAAACATTCAACAAGGGTTCAACAATGATTCCTGCTCCCTAAAGATGCTTAAGTGTTTTGTTTTACTCAAACTATCCAAATAGTGTGCCTATTTTGAAAGTCACAGCTATGCGTAGGAACTATTTTGTGTGAAAGACGTTCTCCTTTCTTATATGTTCTTTCTGACTTGGCCCGAATTACTAGGCATATACAACACCATATGTATACTCTGTGTAGAGCGGGTTACCCAATATTATTTCTAAAAAGTTTGAAAAGATCTCGCTTTTATATTGAATTTACCAGTTAGTGTGTAGTATTGCTTCCGACACATGTTTTTTTGTTCTGATACTAAGTAGTCAACTGGAAAAAATTAATGAATTCTTATACAAAACTTCCACACCTTAGAAGGTTTCGTTTAAATTACCACACACAATTGTATTACATAAATGATATATATATATATATATATATAAGAATCTGTGTGACATAAAGAAAACATATCACAAAAAACGCTTGTAAAAGAGCTATATTTAACAATTTTGTAATGGAAAAAAATATATTATAAAACAATATATTTGTTAGGATTCAGAAGCCTTGACTTTCTTTGAAGATCAATTTTGTAATATTTGTAATGGAAATAAACTATGTAACACGTTTGATACATGAAAGATTCGTAAGGGTTCCGCGGAACCCAGTGTCTCGCCTACTTTTGCTGTTGTCTATGTTTTCAGTGTGATAGGGGAATGCACATAATAGATTTACAGTTAATGAAATAAAAATCCAGGATGGTTATGAATCTAATAAATGTTTTAAAAACTTTAACTGCAGACTGTATGTAATGTTACCTGGAAGAAAAACTTTGTCCATTTATAAGTAATATACGGAAAAACAGGAAATAAATTTTTACCAAACTTCCGTCTAGATACTAGCTTTTGAAAGTTATATTTAGCATTTGTTTATAGTAGGAAACATGTTATACATTGCCGTTTGTAGCAGAAACAGACTTTATGTCCACATACACATGAATGCAACGGCATGCTACTATTGACTTAAAATTATCTAAAAGGGAAAAATAAACACACGTTAATATCTACGATTTTTAAGATCAAGGTCTTGACATTTTTTACACGTAGGCCAGTTCCGTGACTATAAACTATACAGTAGTTTAACAATAAAGCTTGTTTTTTTAGCTATTTGAACGACATTGTTTCATTTGATTGTCTGAAATCCAAGGCTTGACTAATGTAAAGAAATAACACCTGAAGCTCTTCCATCCCGAAGGGTAAACCCATGCTAAAAGTGGCTGTTTGGTTATACAGGATGAAGAAACATGCAGCCACTAAGGAAAAGTCCCGTACTCTTTTCATACTAAGAATCCTTTTGTAAGAACTCTTTGGAGGGGTTTGTAAGTAACCTGGTTCAACAATAAACAGATTTGGAAGTACAAACAGGTACATCTGATCTGAGGTAAAGGCAAAATATGCTCTTCTATTGCAATTGCATACACTTTTTTAATCATTCAAAACAAACATTCAAGAAGGATTCAACAGTGATTCCTGCTTCCTATGTATTCTTTTTTTTGGGGCCAAAATTACCCATATATTTTGCATATTTTGATAGTTATAGCTATGTGTAGGAACTATTTTGTTTGCAAAACGTATTTTTTTTTATGTTCTTCCAGACTGGGCCCGAAATAACAATCTGTATAATCCGTGTAGAGAACGTTGCCTAAACATCATTTCTAAAATGTTTGAAAAGATCTCGCTTTATATTGAATTTTCTAGTTATAGTGTGTAGTATTGCTTCCGACACATATGGTTTTTTATTCGTTTGGATACTTAGTGGTCAATTGAAAAAAAAAAACAAAATTTACACACATAACCTTTTTTTGTTTACATAACTACACTATTGGATTACATAAATGTTGAATATATTAGAATCTGTGTTACAAAAACGAGGTTTGTAATAAAAACTAAATAAATTTAAAACAATATATTTATAAGGATTCAGAGGCATTGACTGTCTTTGAAGATCAATTTAGTAATGTTTGTAATGGCAACAAACGATATGTAACACGTTTGAAACAGGAACAGACTATACATAGCATGTTTGCAGTGAGAGCAAACTATATATAGTATGTTTATAGCGATAATAAACTATAATTAACATGTTTGTAGTAAGAGGAAGCTATAAATAACATTTTGCAGTTACTGTAGGAACAAACTTTAAATATCATGATTTTAGCAAGGGCAAGCTATATATTACATGTTTATAGTACGAATCAAACTATGCAATGCCGTTTGTAGCAGAAAAACCTTTATTTCACATACACATGAATCCAACAGAAGGCTATTAATCACTTACAATCACAATAAAACGGAAGACTAATCAAATTTTAATAGCTAGAGATTGGAACAGTATGCATGGTTCAAGCATCACTCAAGTACAACACTAGAAACATTCTACAATTGGTAAGTACAAAGTCATGACATTTTTCACAAATGGGCTAATTCCGTGACTAAAGTGTACATTAGTTTAAATAATGAAGCTTATTTTATAGCTATTTGAACGACAGTGTTGCTTTCGATTTCCTGAACCACAATGTTTGACTGGTGTATAGAAATGTCACCTTAACTTCTTCCATCTGGAAGGGTAAACCCATGCTCAAATCGCCTGTTTGGTTGTACGTAATGGGGAAATATGCAGCCACGTAGGGAGTGTGCCACGCTCTTTGCATACTAAGTATCCCTTTGTAACAACTCTTTTGCGATTCTGTTAGTAATTTGTTAGATAAAGCCCCAAACAACATTGTTTTCGTATGTAAATCACATTATATAAGCTGCTTGATAAAAGAATTAGGTATTGACAATTCACTTGGAAACTCAACATATACCCCAACGAAACTTACCAAGGAGGAAATCCTGGTCTGTTCTATGTTCCTTTGAAATTTTAACCAAAGATGAAGAACTGGATCTTCCTTAACTGTATTGGATACCTAAATTACATATGTGTCCTTACAAACAAAGTTATATTGCTGGGTCTTCCAAGTGCTCCACGAAACCTCTTTCTAAATTATTAGCATTAATTTTTATGAACAATCAAAGCCGGGCTTCAAGGTTATTGTGAAACTACTTACTCAAGGGTCTTCGTGAATCAGATGTGGATACTTAGAGTTAGAGTTAGAGTACATACAATCTAAGTGTCTTTCCTCTTGTAATAGTATAAAAACATTTGACTTTTCTACCCTTTACACAAGTATTCACCTCTCCAACCTTAAAGACAAATTGAAAGAATTGGTCCTACTTTGTTTCATAAAAAATATGGCCAACGTAGAAACAAGTATCCTGTCTAAGGGAGGGATAGATCGTATTTTGTAAAAATCACTCTAATTAAAACAAAAATTCACTGAAACTGACATTATCAACATGATTGATTTCTTAAATGACAACACAGTTGTTACGTTTGGAGGACTTGTTTTTCAAGAAACAATCGGCATTCCTATGGGAACCAACTGAGATTCTGTACTTTCCGGACTCTAATTCTGATTTTGCGATGCTGACATAATTAACATTCTAATTTTGATGTGCATATTATATTAAATATCAAAATGAAGAACTGGGGTATAATATTGCACATGAGACAACTATCCACCAGAGACTATAGGACGAGGATCTAAACAAGTAAAGGCCACCGCACGGTCTTCAACAAAGAACAAAACACATTAGCATTCCAATGGGAACCAACCGTGCTCCTCTTCTTGCCAACTTCTTCCTTTATTCATTTGAGAATGAATTCATACAGGAGCTTCTACAAAGGAAGAATGAAAAGAAGCTAGCATTATCCTTTAATTTCACGTTCTGCTATATAAATGATGTCCTGTCACTAAATAATCCAAGGTTTGGTGTCCTTGTTGAACGCATCTATCCCATCGAACTTGAAATAAAGGATACAACAGAATCAATCAGGTAAGTCTGTCTCATATCTTGACTAACGTCTACATTGACAGTGAAGGTCGATTGAGAACTAAACTTTACGACAAAACAGATGATTTCACCTTCCCTATTGTGAACTTTTCATTTCTATGTAGCAACATTCCAGCAGCACCTGGATATGGAGTATATATCTCCCAATTGATACAAACAAGTCTAAATTGAAAACAACGTTCAAACCTATGATTGCGTTGGATAAAAACAGCAATTTTTATACGTGTGCATGCAAAACAAATTTCTTGTAAGAGGGTTCTAAATACAGCACAAACAACATTTTACAAAAGACCAAAAAGGGAAAAAGTATATTTTAACAAAACGTATTTGACTAACAGGTCGAACAACAAATGTTCTAAAACCCTGCTGACTGCCATTGGCGATTGCCAAATAAACGGATCACCGATGTAATAAATTGATCTTAATTTTAAATTTAATACTAAACAGAAAACAATAAACTTGCGGAAAAGATGATATACCGCAAACAAAAGGTGCAAAGGTTTTTGTACACCATATCCGGATTTCGACAATTAATGTCTCTTCAGTGATGTTAGGAATCGAAACAGTATTTGGAAAGCCATACAATTTTCCTCAATTTAGGATAGACTCTTGAATTTTGAGGAGTCAAAAAAGGATGAACGGATTATATAAACCCGAAGGCAAATATAATACAAGCCCAAACGAAAAAATATAAACAAGTCTAAATTGAAAACAACGTTCAAACCTATGATTGCGTTGGATAAAAACCGCAATTTTTATACGTGTGTATGCAAAACAAATTTCTTGTTAGAGGGGTCTAAATACAGCACAAACAACATTTTCCAAAAGACCACAAAAGTGAAAAAGTATATTTTAACAAAACGCATTTGACTAACAGGTCGAACAACAAATGTTCTAAAACCCTGTTGACTGCCATTGGCGATTGCCAAATAAACGGATCACCGATGTAATAAATGGATCTTAATTTTAAATGTAATACTAAACAGAAAACAATAAACTTGCGGAAAAGATGATATACCGCAAACAGATGACGACGGATATATTTCAATTGCCGTAACCACAATCCCGTCCCTTTTCTTCGAAGATGACCTACCGAATTAGACTAATCACCGGCTTTTTACTTACAAGAGCAACGCGACAGGTGCCACATGTGGAGCATGATCTGCTTAACCCTCCGGGGCACCTTAGATCACTCCTTTTTTGGTTGGGTTCATGTTGCTTAGTCGTTGGTTTTTGGTTTTTTGCCATGGCGTTGTCAGTTTGTTTTCGACTTATGAGTTTCAATATTCCTTTGGTTTCTTTCGCCTCTCTTTTACAGCTATGCGTAGGAACTAATTTGTTTGATAGATGTACTCCTTTCTCATAAGTTCTTCCTGACTTGTCCCGAATTACTAGGCTTATACAAAACCAAATATAAAATCTCTGTAGAGAAGGTAGCTAAAACATTATTTCTAAAACCATTGAAAGGATCTTACTTTTATTTTGAATTAACCTGTTAGTGTGTAGTATTGACTTCGACACGTTTGTTTTTTTGTTTGAATACTTAGTACTTAATTGAACAAAATGAATTGATTCTTACAAATCTAACACTCCTTAGTTTTTGGTGGGGTTCGTGTTGCTCAGTCTTAAGTTTTCTATGTTTTGTTTTCTGTACTGTTGTTTGTCTGATTGTCTTTTTCTTTTTTAGGCCATGGCGTTGTCTGTTTATTTTCGACTGTATGTCCCTTTGGTATCTTTCGCCTCTCTTATATAGTTTTGTGTTGATATTACCACACTATTGAATTACATAAATATTAAATATATTAGAATATGTGTTACAGAAACTAGACATACCACAACTGTTGGCAAAAGAGCTATATTAAACATGTTTGTAAATAGATTATAAAACAATATATTTGTCAGGATTCAGAGGCCTTGACTTTCTTTGAAGATCAACTTTGTAATGACAACACACTATAATTAACACGTTTGATACAGGAACAAACTATATATAGCATGTTTTGAATCGGAGCAAACTATACACAGTTTGTTTGTAGCGGGAGGAAACTATATATAACATGTTTGCAGTAGGAGGAATCTACAAATAGCATGTAGATAGTATGAAAAAACTCTGAATATCATGTTGTCAACAAGGGCAAGCTAAATATAACATATGTTTATAGTAGGAAACAAATTATTCATTGCCGTTTGTAGCAACAGCATAGGAAACAAATTATTCATTGCCGTTTGTAGCAACAGCATACTTTATTTACATACAAATGTATGCAACGGCAGGCTACTATTGACTTAAAATCATATAAAAGGGAACAATTAACAAATTTTAATATCTAGAGATTGGAACAGTATGCATGGTATGACCATGACTCAAGTACAATAACAATAACATTCAACAATTTTTAAGATCAAGTTCATGACATTGTTTTCAATGTTGCATCACAATTAGACCAGTTCTGTGACCATAAACTATACAATGGTTTAAATAATGAAGCTTGTTTTATAGCTATTTGAAAGGCATTGTTGCATTCTATTTTCTGTACCCCAAATTTTGACTGGTGTGTAAAATATCACATGAATCTCTTCAATCCGGAAGGGTAAAACATGCTAACATCGCCTATTTGGTCGTGCGGGATGGGGAAATATGCAGCCAATTTAGGAGAGTGCCACGCTCTTCGCAAACTAAGAATGTCTTTGTCACAACTCTTTGGAGTGTCTGTAAGCAACCTGTTTCAAGACTAAACTTCTGAACCTACCTACCCAGCGTAAACGTTTTCAGTAGAATATTAAATTTTACGTCATTCATTTCGTTAGACCTCTTCATAGAATATTCTTATCTATTTTGTAATCTGTATGATAAATTGCAACTTGATATTTAACAAACAACACTCAATCAATGATCTGCAGCATATTGAATGTAAGAAATTATTTGTTTTATAGACATTTGCGTTGTGACAGCTTATACTGAATAAGTTTGAAAAAATATTGTGATATTTTCTGTTTAGGCATTTTTCACAATGTTGAAGATTCATTTATTGCATTTTCTTAATTAGTTAAGCGTGAAAATTCGTTTTTTATTTTCTTGATTTGTATATTGTATATTAAAAGTTGATTTACAAGTTTGGAGCATCGGTATACTACGGTTGCCTCTTAATTTGAAACGTCAGTAGTATAAGTTTATTGGAATTATATTGTATAATAATTTTCATATTTTTCAAGTGATAAGCAATCTCAGTCACAAAACATAATTGTTCTAATGGCTTAAATTGTGAATGACTACACACCGTAAATTATGATTTGAATTGATAATTTTATTTGGTTAAACTATAAAGTTACAACAAGAACTTAAAAGGCATTTCATATTTGTATTAATATGTAAACGTCAAAGGAAAAGTGAAGAAACGTTATGTCTGTATACAATAAACATTTTTCAAAAGCATCAAAACCTTTACTCTACAATCAGACATAAAAAAATATTTCAAGATCAGTAGCAAAATATCAAAATAAACATACATTATTTCCTAGCATAGTTATCTTACAAATATCCTATTGTAGTCTGTGTACTTGTCTTAATGTTTGGTTATTTTCTACATTCTACAGTGTCATTTTCGGGTAAATAATGACAGTTAGATATCCTTGGCCATTTAAATTTTAGATTTGTTGATATAACCTTGCATTCGTTTGCTTTAATACGGAGATATAGAATTATTGAAAATACAATAGGAATTCTACTCAAGAAATCATCTACGTGATTTTTTCTTCTTGTTGAAGGTCAAAAGTTAAACACATGTGGAAAAGTAGCTTCAGTTTTGTTGAACAGAATGTAATAATATGCATCCACGTAGTTATAGTGTCAAACTCTCTGTATGTTAACGCGAATCTCCTTGTTACACTTCTTTGAAATGATATGTAAGTGGCATATTGCAAGACTAAAATTCTACAACTATCCAGCGGACAAATTGTCAGTGGCAATCTAAATTTCCAGGCTTTCATCCCGGTAGACCCCTTTGTAGAACTAGTTGATTTGACGTTTTGTTAATTTTTTTTTTTCGTTTTCAAAGTGATTATGCAATATTTACAACTGGCTTTTAATAAACAGTTGTCCGATTTAACTGCAGGTTGAATGTCAGAATTAGAGCAGTAGCAGGAAAGCGTGAACACATTTGTTTTTAATTTTGATGTGAATATTAAAAATAGATTTTAACCATTTTATATTTTTCGGTTATACGCAACCTTAAACACAAGACATGTTTGTTTGGTAGCTTAAATGTCGAATGACTTCAAACTGAAAATTTAGGGATTCACCGATAGTTGGTTATACAGCTTACAATAGAAATTAACTGTCATTTCATATGTCTTGTAACATGTAAAAATCAAACGAAAGTTGTATGTATACTATAAGCAATATTTCATATAAGAATCAACAATTTAAAACTACAATTGGAAACAATCTTGTTTAATATCAGGATCAGTATCAAATTCCATATGCGTTATATCTTACAACGTTACAAATATCCTATTGTGGCCCGTAGTAATGATTTCTGTATTCTACAGTGAGATTGCCGGGTAAATAATGACAAAAATTGTTTTAGATTCCTTGACTATTCAAGTCTATAATTGGTTGAAATAACCCTACATCTGTTTGCCTAAATATACAAATGTAAAATTATAGACATCAAAGATTACTGCTAAAGGGATTATCGAAAAAGCTTTTTTTCAAGTTGAAGTCATACTATTGCTTTGAGAGTAAAAACTATATAAACCAGTGTTCGCAAAGAAGCTATTAAACCAAGAATTCTAAATGGGGAATTTGAAATCATTCCTTTGTAACTTTTACGGACGCTATCACGAGTTGGTTGACCATTATGAAATATATGTTTCACAGATGACGACGGATATGTTCAAACTGTCGTAACCACAATCCTGTCCCATTTTCTTCGAATGTGACCTTCCGAATTAGACTTATCACCCACTTTGTACTTAAATGAGCAACACGACGTCTGCCACATGTGGACCCAGTTTTTGGTGTTGTTGGTGTTGTTCAGTCCTTTAGTTTTCTATGTTGTGGTTTGCGAAATGTTGTTTGTCTGTCTGTTTTTCTTTTTCTTTTTCTTTTTTAGTCATGGCGTTGTCAGTTATTTTAGACTAATGAGTTTGAATGTCCTTTTGGTATCATTTGCCTCTCTTTTATCTGAGACCTTATGTATTTATATTCTTTTCCGATTGGTTGATATCTTATTAAAGAATGTCATGCATCTCTTCTGTTCATATTCTATCAGGTGTTATGCTATGAATTTTATGCATACCATTTAGTTAGATTATATTTTTGCCGAAACAGGCAACATTTATACAAAAATGTGCAAAACTTCACACGCTATTAGTAGCATATTTGTAAAAGATAAAAGCTACTCTCAGGTCGTTAACTTGTATCGTTAGTCCCTTTGTAATGTTTTTGTGCTTTG
This sequence comes from Mytilus californianus, assembly GCF_021869535.1. Classification (NCBI taxonomy): domain Eukaryota; kingdom Metazoa; phylum Mollusca; class Bivalvia; order Mytilida; family Mytilidae; genus Mytilus; species Mytilus californianus. The sequence goes on along the minus strand of NW_026262679.1, from coordinate 18,010,772 downwards.
TGTCGATCTGATGATTCGAGCCTTTTTCAACTAATTTTTATATTCTGTTCTTATGCTCTGCTGATACATCACTGTCCCATGTCAGGGAGAGGATTGGACGCATGCAAATATGTTTAGGAGCCTGTAATTCAGTGGTTGTCATTTGCTTCTCTATAGCACATTTCGTTTTCGTTAATTGTTTTGCACATAAATCAGGCCGGTAGTTATTTTTTAGTTTGAATTTGTTTTACATTGGTCATGTCTTTGCCTTTTATAGCTTACTTTGCAATATGGGCTTTGATCATTGTTAAAGGCCAAACGATATGAACTGTAGTTCTATGCTAGTTGGTCTGTGGTGGAAACATGTCTCATTGCAACATTTCCAAATCATCTTATCTTGAAATATTTACCATCTGTATAACAGAAACAAAATACATAAAAGAACTTAATTTTACATGATTGTTATATTGACACCGTGTTTTTAACAACAACAATGTATATTTGTCAAGATTCTGAATCCTTGACTCACGTTGAAGATTGAATTTAGTATGTTTGTAATTGTAACAAACTTTAAGGTACATGTTGAAGCAGAAATAAATTATATATAGCTTGTTTGTAGCAAAATTAAACTACATATAGCATGTTTGTAGCAGGAACAAACTATATTTAGCATGTTTTCAGAAGAAGCAAACTATATTTAACATGTTTATATTAGGGACTAGCTATATATAACATATTTTTATAAAAGGAAATGATTATATTGTAGCAGTTTGTATTAGAAACAGACTGTTTTCACACTTCCGGGAATTCCAAAACATGTTATTATTGACTGATTATCATTTAAAAGGGGAAAATAAACTATAAAAATCCACAGTTTGAAACAGTGGAGCATTAAGAAGCAACCTTCTACAACATTTAGGATCAAGGTCATAGCATTTTTCAAAGATTCATTAGGCCTGAACCAGTTTCGATAGTGTAAACTATAAATAAGGGTAAATAAATAAGATTTTCACATAGCTATTTGAACGAGAGTGTTGCTTTCAATTGTATGAGTCGCATGTATTTCTTCCATCCGGAAGTTAAAACCATGCCAAAAAGTCGCTTCTATTTGTTTGAGCGCAATGAAGAAAATGCAGCCACAAAGTGGTAGTGTCAAATCTATGCAAGTTAAAGAATTCCCTTAATTGTAACATATCGTTAGAGAGTGTGTAGTTGGCCTGTTGCTAGATTAAACTTCGTCATTATTTTCACTATACCTGTTTTGTGACATTTTACATTTCAAGCCTTCCATCCATGTAGATAATCTTTGCAGAATCTTCTTATTTTTTATGTTAATCTTTTTGTCTACCAATCTGCATGAAATACTTACCACTGGACGTTGAACATACGTTATAGATATATGCATTGCGACAGCTTGTACTGGTTCAGTCTATTGTAGTCGCACTATCTAGGGCGTAAATGAACTGTTGACTATGTAGGGTTCTGGATAACTTTATTAACGAAGCATCAAACGAAACCCTGTAATATAATATCACATTTAATAACAACATATATAAACTAATTCTTTTCAAACATGTATTATATCAATCTGATAAATTTACGTAATGCGTGTACTTACAAAAAATAACCAATTAACTGTAAAATACGTCACAGTTTAGGAAATTAGCAAAATGTACAATTAAGCCTTTTCTAATCAAAATATAACTTCCTATGACATTCGAAAAAGAATTTAACTCGTCAAAAGAGCAAAATAGAAATATAGTTTCTCATTCAGCAATTACATTATAATATACAAATAAGCCGTTAAAACTATAAACAAACAGTTTAAGCAAAATATGCATTAGTAAAGCCAATAGCGAAAAGCAGTTAACTAATAAAGCTAAGCTAAACAAAGCAATATTAATAAGCTAATAAAATAATAAGCATCTACAACTGAACACTCATTCTTACCTCGTATGAGGTACAAAGGTTATGCCTCAACGTATAACTACATCATATGCATGACTCTGTCATAATACCTGTATAACCAATACTAAATTATAGTTATTATGCACAGACTTAAATAGTACTTAAAATCTGTCAATCTGCGACAAAATTGTTTTAACGACTCTGAAAAGTATTTATTAATTTAACATTTTACTCATTTACTCTCGGACTCATTCTGATCAAATATTCGTCCTTCATTACGTTTATCTTTACACTTATTTTCAGGCTTAGATTATGTAACTCAAATGTAAAATGATAATGTGCCTGTGATAAAAGTTACGTTAACCTTTTATAATAATAATAATAAATTTTTATTTAACGAAGGTAACTCATTTAACATACAATTGTTAATCTCACACGAGGCCTTCACACATTAAAATGAACAATTAATACATATAACAATCAATGCATATAACACAATAATCAATAGAGATGTACACAATTACAAATTTATATACACAAGCATGAAAACAGACTGTAGAACTAGCATGGCAAGAATGTCCTAAGAAAAAAAAAGTTTGTCTACTCATTTTGTTTTGTGAAAAAAAGATTAGCACATTTCACCTTAAAGCTTTCGATATGACTTGAATCCTTTATAACATTTGGCAAACTATTCCAAATAATTAGACCAGAATATTGAAAAGTCTTTTTGAAGTATTCAGACTTTGGCCTTGGTAAATGAAGATGTCCAGATGTTGTTGACCTAAGAGAATAACTATATAGATCACTGCACGCAGTAAATTTACTAGTAAGATAATCTGGCGCTAGTCCATTCATCCATTTAAACATTAAAATGGCTTGAAAATATTTTATCCGTGTAAAAATGGTCATCCAATTAAGTTCTTTAAACATTGATATTGACGAATAATCAAAAGGTTTATTCAAAATTAATCTTGCTCTGCGCTTTTGCAGCTTATGACTCCGCTCAATGTTGCAGTTTGCGGTAAAACCCCATATGGTGCAACAATAATCAATTATTGGTAATATATAACTATTGTATAAAAGGATAAAACCTTTGCGAGGCAAGTATCGTTTTAATCTATTTAGCAGGTATGATCTGCTTGAAAAAATCTCACATACTTTATCTATGTGAATTGACCATGACAGATTTTGATCTATATGGATACCAAGAAGTTTTTCTACTTCCACATTGTCAAATGAAGTCTGATTTTGCGATAATACACACAAGACATCATTACAATTCTCAAGTTTTCTCTCAGATCCAATAAGCATACATTTGGACTTCTTGTTATTTATTATCATATTGTTTTCAGCACACCATTCAATTACGTTTTCAAAGTCTTTATTTAAACAATAGTTTAAGTTTGAAATAGATTTAGACGATATATGCAAAGGTGTGTCATCAGCATATAATTCAGACTCTGTGTGTTTTAATGTAAACGGGAGATCATTTATATAGATTAAGAATAATAAAGGTCCTAATATGGAACCTTGTGGGACCCCGAATGTTACATTATTGTATCCTGATTCAGTTGTTCCAATTTTAACCTTTTGCAATGTATTTGAAAGGTAGGACGAAAACCACTTAACAGAGTGATCATCACATCTATTAAACATCTTTGAATAATTTACAACATTCATTCTACAATCACACGATACACATTGTTACTACGAAGTCATACTAAAATGGAAAGTTACTCGCGCGTAAAATACTGATTAATCGGGTAATAAAATTACGATGAAGATAAGTTATAGACAGAATATCTAAAGAGATAAGTAAGCAAACTGACCGGAAATAATCGTGGAATTGCTCCAATACAAATAATACGAAATATGAAACAGCAAATAAAGGCAAAAGAAAATATATGAAAGTGACTTCGGTTTGAACATCAATCCACAATTTTCTATAGACTTCAATAGAAATAAACCGCAAAAAGATATATGGCCAATGAAAAAGCAGAAAGTGTGCGGTCAAATCAAGCGTAAAAACAATGACCATCAAAATAGAACAAGAGAGTAACAGTCAGGACGAAAATAGTCAATCGTCAAAGTCTGTGAATATAACGTACAAATGGTACAACTCATAATTAATAACAATTCGGCATCAACCTATTTGAAAACGAAAACACAAATATGAATTAGGAATAAAATCATCTTTATTTTAAAGTAAATAAAAATAACAATTACAAAATCATATCAATATATATTCAATCATGAATAAATACACCCTAGCACACTATGATAGATATTGTGATGATTTATGATCATGCATTGTGCGCAAAGTTGATGACTCATTGCATTTCAAAATATATAAAGCGTTGACACTTCATATTTAATATCATTGTTTGTACATCGGTATACAACTGTTAGCTCTAATTTTGAAAAAAAGTATTAACAAAAATGCCGAACTCCAAGGTAAATTCAAAAATGGGAAGTCCATAAAAACTTAAAAAATCAAACGTTAGACTATATCAACCAAAGGAATGAACGGAAAACAACTGTCATATACCTGACCTGGTACAGGCATTTCCCGAAGAAAATAAGGGGTTATACCTGGTTTTACAGCTAGTTTAACCTCCCACTTGTATGACAGTTGTTTTTCACTTGTTCAGTTGATTGATAACGTTTGATTTTGTTAGTTTTCATAGACTTCCCATTTTTGAATTTACCTTGGAATTCGGTATTTTTGATGATCTGTTGATAAAACCCTACATTAGTTTGCTATCATACCGAGATATGACATATCTGACAATCCAACAGGCATTCTGCACAAGAGATCATGTAAAACGTGATTTTTTTTCGTTTTGTTGTAGGTCTCATTTTTACTATGAGATTACGGACAATACTAAAACCGGTTTTCCTTTACTTTGTGTTTTGACAAGTAGGAACATGGACTTTGTTTCAGTATATCCCTTCTATTTCATTATTGTGTCGCTAACTTATTGAAGTGTATTCCACATCTCAGTTTTGATGTAAGTTTCTCTCGACTTGAAGGTTTAGAAAGTCACTTTGGTTTCTTCCGTGTTTCTTCCGTCTCTTTTTGTATCCTTTTGGGCATATTTATTAGGAAAAGTGCCGTGTTGATACAGTAGAATTTAACAGAATTAAAACGTATAAAAAACCTTTCGAGAAAGAGCTAAATTGCGAGACCCCATGAAAACAACCAATATATATTCGTCAAGATTCAGAGACTTTGAACTTACTTTGAAAATTTAATTTGATATGTTTGTACTTGAAACAAACTATAAGTTACATGTTTTCCACATGTGGAGCAGGATCTGCTTACCCTTCCGGAGCACCTGAGATCACCCCCAGTTTTTGGTGGGGTTCGTGTTGCTTAGTCTTTAGTTTTCTATGTTGTTTCATCTGTACTATTATTTGTCTGTTTGTCTTTTTATTTTTGGCCATGACGTTGTCAGTTTGTTTTCGATCTATGAGTTTGACTGTCCTTCTGGTATCTTTCGTCCCTCTTTTGCAATATAAGTGAACTATATATAGTATGTTTGTAGCAGAAAGAAACTATATATAGCATATTTGTAGCAGGAACGTACTATATTTAGCATGTGTGTAACAGGAAATAAACTATATAGGGCATGTTTGAAGCAAGAAATGATTATATATGTTTGTAGCACATTTTGGGATTCAATAACATGTTGTTATTGTCTTCAAATTCTATAAAAGGGAAAAATAAACAATCTTTGAATACTAATATCTTTTAAAAAGTTCAATAACAGTTACCTACTACAACTTTTAAGATCAAGGTCATATTATCTTCAAAATAGGATGAATAGATATTATGAATGTCAATTTTAATTTTACCCGATAATTCAGTTCAGGAGCCAGTAACTAAGTGGTTGTCGTTTGCTTCTGTATAATATATTTGTTTTTCGTTTATTGTTTTGAATATAAATCAGGCTGGTAGTTTTTTTGTTTGTTGATTGCGTCTTGGCCTTTTATAACTTGCTATGCAGTAAGAGCTTTGCTCATTGTTGAAAGCCGTACGAAATAAACTATAGTTCTAATTTATTTGGTCTCTGTTGGAAAGTTGTCTCATTGTAACCTTTTCATATCTTCTTATCTTGATATGTTTACCATCTGTGTAACAGAAACAAATAAAAGCAACAGTATTATACCACTGTTCAATAGTCATAATTCGATTAAGCAAAACCAAATCCGGGTAACAAACTAAAACCGATGGAAACACATCAACTATAAGAGGAAAATAACGGAACAACAGAAACACTGAACTACAACAAAAGCAAACGCCAACATACCTAGAAACGGACTGTATGATAACAACTGCCATATTCCTGACTTGGTAAGGACATTTTAAGAAAAAATGGTGGGTTGAACCTGGTTTTATGTCTAGCCAAACCTTCCTCTGATATGGCAATGTTAAAAATACCGCTAAAATGACAGCACTTCGTGACCTTGGTGACTGGAATACAGTACAAACAAAAGCAAGAACTCTAAGCACAGAGAAATACATAAATTAATAATATAATAGTACATTACAACATGTAAACCGCAGAATAACAACGGACACCTCCCATGAATTTACGACAGCAAGCCGGGACACCACAAACGAAATATAATGTGCGCGTCACATAAATAGATCAAAGTCACACATTTTGTTTTATGTATTTTCTAACCATGACAAGAATACTAAAATGGAATTGTGTTTGTAATGGTGTTATTATTTGTATTTTCTAACCATGTCGATTTTTCTTCTAAATCAAAACTGTGTATAAACAAAACAAACAATCTTGTGCATATAGTTGCTTTAAACTTAAAATCATATAAATGAGGTAGCTGATTTTTTATCTTAACTTTAACATACATATAGAAAGTAAAAATAAAATAACTGTAATATGAGGCAAGATCATGTAAGACCAAACAGTAAACACAGTAAACACACATGAAACAAACAACATAAAAAAAAACACCTGTAGAAGAACCACGAGTAACTCGACTATACTGACAATTAAGACATATGTGAAATATACCGAAAATACAGAATTCAAACCACAAACTTGTCAAGATTCTGAGGACTTTGTGTACTTTGAAGAATGATTTTGGTATGTTTGTAATTGTAACAAACTATAAGGTACATGTTGGAAGCAGAATAAAAACTATATATAACATGTTTTTATCTGTTGTATCCTTTATCTCAAGTTCGATGGGATAGTTGCGTTCAATATAGTCACCAAATGTTGAATTATTTAGTGAGAGGACATCATCTATATAGCGGAAAGTGAAGCAAAAGGATACTGCTAACTTTTTTTCTTTCTTCTTCGTTGTTGAAGACCATGCGGTGACCTCTGTTTGTTTAGATCCTTGTCCTGTGGTCTCTGGTGGATAGTTGTCTCATTTGCAATATTATACCCTATCTCTTCAGTTTAATATTATGCACTTAAAAAACTTAGAATGTTAAGTATGCCGGCATGGCAATATCAGAATTAGACAATATGTGATGTATAGATGTGGTGCTTCAAGTATGTTTATCTCAGACCTCATGTATTCATATACTACCCGTTTGGTTGATATCTTGTTATATTATGTCATGCCTCTCTTCTATTCTTATTCTGTCAGGTTTTATTTTATGCATGCCATTAGGCAGATTGTATTTTTTCCCTAACAGGCAACATTTCTACAAAAATGGGCAAAACTTAACAAAAAACGTTATTAGTAACATATCTGTTAAAGAAAAAAGCTACTCTCAGATCGTTAATTTCTGTCGTTAGTCCCTTTGTAATGTATTTGTGTTTTTTGTTGATCTGGTGATTCAAGCCTTTTTCAACTGATTTTTATAGTTTGCTCTTATGTTGTACATCACTGTCTCAGGTTAGGGGGAGGGTTGGACGGCTGCAAACATGTTTATTCCCGCTACAGTCTTTATGTGTCTGTCCCAAGGCAGGAGCCTGTAATTCAGTGGTTGTCGTTGGCTTCTGTATTCCATATTGGTTTTTCGTTTATTGTTTTATACATAAATCAGGCCGATAGTTTGAATTGTATTACATTGGTCATATCTTGGTCTTGCAGTATGGAATTTGCTCATTGTTAAAGGCCGTACGATATGAACTATAGTTCTATGTTATTTGGTCTCTGGTGGAAAAAAATTGTTTCATTGCAACCTTACCATATCTTCTTATCTTGATATATTTACCATCTGTGTAAAAGAAGCAAACTGTATAAAAGAACTTGATTTTAGATGTTGACACCGTGTTTACAACAACAACAATGTATATTTGTCAAGATTCTGATGCCTTGAATTACTTCGAAGATTGATTTTATTATGTTTGAAATTGTAACAAACTATAGGGTACATGTTTGAAGCAGAAATAAACTATATATAGCTTGTTTGTAGCGGGACAAACTATATATATCATGTTTGTAGCAGGAACAAACTATATATAGTATGTTTGCAGAAGAAGCAAACGATATTTAACATATTTATATTAGGAACAAGCTATATATAAGATAATTTTATTACAACGAAATGATAATATTTTAGCAGTTTGTAAAAAAACTGTATTCACACTTCCGGGAATTCCAAAACACGTTATTATTGACAGATTATCATATAAAAGAGAAAAGTAAACTTTAAAAATCCACAGTTTGAAACAGTTTGAGATCTAAACAGTAACCTTCTACAACATTTAGGATCAAGGTCATGGCATTTTTCAAGAATCATTAGGCCTGAACAATTTCGATAGTTTAATCTATAAATAAGGGTAAAACTTAAAACAAAAAAAAAAAAAAAAAAAAAAAACGTTATATTACAATGTATATCAACCAACGGAATAAATGAAAAGCAATTGTCATATTTCTGACTTGGAACAGGAATTTTTCGAAGGAAATAGTGGGTTAAACATGTTTTATAACTAACTAAACCTCCCCATGTATGACAGATTTTTAAAGTTCCGTTACATTGACATAAATGAATGAGCAACCCAAAACAGATATATTTGATTGATGTAACAACATTTGGGATCCAGCAGCAAAAAGATACATCTTCTTTTGAAAGGTTGAAAGAGAGGCGAAGGATACCAAAGGGACAATGAAACTGATAAGTCGAAAATAAACAGATAACGCCATGGCTAAAACAGAAAAAAACCAAACAGACAAACAACAGTACACAACACATAACATAGAAAACCAAAGACTGAGCAACACGAACCCAACCAAAAACTGGGGGTGATCTCAGGTGCTCCGGAAGGGTAAACAGCTCCTGCTCCACATGTGGCACACGTCGTGTTGCTCATGTTAGTACAAACCCGGTTTTAAGTCTAATTCCGTTTGTCACATTTGAGGAAAAGGGGACGGGATTGTAGTTACGACAATTGGAACATATCCGTTGTCATTTGTTAAACGGATATTCCATAACAGTCAACCAACTCGTGATGGCGTGGGTAAAATTTACGAAGGGACGATTTCAACTTCACCACTTGGAAATCTTGGTTTAATAGCTTCCTTGTGACCAGCAACTTCTACAAGAAAATCATGATTGGAAATATATACAAGCCCTAGAATATCTTATAAACTGACAAAGACGCAAGCAAAAATACTGTAGTTGATAGTTGTTTTGTTAAATGCTTTAAAAGCTCAAAGATTAGTCGGAACAAATATTCAATCGCTTATTAATTTCCTATTTTTCCAGTCACAAGCAATCTCAGTCGCAATGCTTGTTTGTTCTCATAGTTTAAAGTTCGATGATTACAATTGTGAATTATATAAATCACCAATCATTGTATTTGGGTAGAGTATACAGTAATGTGGCGTTCACACAATGCCGATTATGGCTCCCGGTTGAGATCAGACACCCCTTAAGACAAAAAAACTGAAAAAGTCGGATTACTATCCTCAGTGATCTGGAATGTCCAATCATTGCCTGAACGCATTCGTATACGTCCGTAACAGATTCCTACTGATCGGGAATTGTCCGGAGAGGTCGGCCAAGCACCCCGACAGTTAGGTGCGTCCCATAATATTCGCGGAAACTCAGCCGATTTTGTCTAGTCGGATTACCATCGTGACTATGTCGTGACAGATTCTGCTGTATCGGATCAAAATCGTAACAAAATTCTGTGTTTTCTGGACGGTGTCCTGTAGAACGGGCATGATGTCATTTCTTTTTTTTTGCCGATTAGGTCCAGATTACATCCAGATCTTGGCGAATGCAAATCGCTTTTGTTCCGGAACAGTTCCGTTATTAATACGAAATTCGGCAATAATACCCACGTCGGAGTCCCGACTATTACAGAACACGATACAGCGGAGTCCAGACAAAGCCGTTTGCAATGCGGTACAGCAGACTGTGATAGGTAGTACCTGATCATCCCGAATATGTCAATTTTTTTAAAAGACGGGACTATCACATGAAACGGTTTTCTAACGGATATCTTCAATCAACGTCGGTTTACTGTCTGGTCACTGTCTGATCTCTGTCGGATCGCATTCGGCAGAATCGGGACGCTGTCGGGACATATTTGGTCGTTTTTACCAAATGAAAGATACAAACGAAGTAGAATCGGATTGAGAACGGGGAAATCGGGACAAATTCAGCTGGAAACGGATGAATTTGGACGCTTCCAGAACAATATCTGATTTTTGTCGTGATTAGATAAATGTTTTTACAAATTTTAATTTAAGTTTGAATTTCCAGCCACGATTCACCGGATCTTGATCCGACTTTTGAGAAAATTTGATCGGAAATGGTCCTAACAAGGACGGCAGTAAAAATCGTGAATGTGTGATCCCGGCTTTAAGACAAGAAATCAGGTGCTTTTCATATTTCTTTAAACATGTAAAGTCAAACGGAAAGTGTAAACAACTATGTCTGGGTCCTAAAGTTGTGTATTTTTTTTATTTACTTTACAGTATTCATTTAATTTTCTTCGTGCATTCATGTTGCTTTTGGTTCTATGACTTTTGACGTAAATCGGTATTTATGCATCCTGCTATCGGGTTTTTGACTTTAGGCGTTCCATGGTGTAGGTTGGTCCGGATGATCGATTCGGACGCATGAGTTTTTTAACAGTGTTGTTTCCAGTTTGTTTTCCCTTGTATTTATATTCACTTAATGTTTACTTTATCGAGAAGGTGTTTGCTTAAACGGTATGTACTATCAACTACACAAACTTTTTTATCGGTGTCTTTGATAATTTACTATCAACTACGTAATTTTTGTTGGCGTCTTTGTCAAATTTCCTATCAACTACAACACCTTGTCTGTTGGCGTGTTTGTAAGATTTATTTGTATGTTTGTTTGAATTTATAATTCAGTTGTGATGTGTGTTTACACATATTTGGTTGCTGGATCCCAATTATTGTCACATTTACCAATAATGTCTATTTGGGTTGCTCATTCAATTTTGTCAACATAACGAAAAGTATCGTGTTCATACAGTAGAATTTACTAGAATTAAAATGTACTACAAAACCTTTGCAAAAGAGCTAAATTTTGAAACTCCTTGTATAAAAAACAATATATATTTGCCAAGATTCAAAAACCTTGACTAACTTCTAGAGTTATTTTGATTGTGTTCGTAATTGAAACAAACTATATGTTACATGTTTTCAACAGCAGCGAACTATGAATAGTATGTTTGGAACAGGAACAAACTATATATAGCATGTTTGTAGCAGGAACAAACTATATAAAGCATGTTTGTAGCAGGAACAAACTATATATATCATGTTTGTAGCTTGAAGAAACCATATATAACATGTTTGTAACAGGATATGATTGTATATGTTTGTAGCAGTAACATACTATATTTTACACATACATGCATGAGGATTCAACAACATGTTATTATTTTCTCAACATTATTTAAAAGGGAATAATAAACAAACTTTAAATATCAAGATTTTGAAACAAGTTCAATAACAGTTACCTATTACATCTTTTAAGATCAAGGTCGTGGCATTTGAAACCATTACGAAGGTCAATTTTAATTTTTTTTCATGACTGTATATTGATTCTAACAACTATCCGATCTTTCGACAATCAACAGTTCAAAAACAAACGAAAAGCTTTTACAAGAATTGATTTTTATAATTTTATAGGACTGTACACGCGGTTTACGTGTGCATATTTTTAGTAATGAAACATCTTCGAAGTGGTTCATTTCAAGTCTTATCTACAACTGATTATAACGCATTTTATTTTGGACAATAAAAGTTCAGCTTATAAAACAAAACAATAATTCTATTGAATTTTGTTTTCTTAGAATTATTCATAACATATTACATGACCGATTATTCAAAATCTTTCACAAGACTGATTATTTATTATACATGTTATATTCATAACAGATTTATTTGGCTTCTGTCATGTACAAATGAAGATATATGCAACACGGTTTCTTTACTTACGTCTTACATGAGCATACGATGGGTGCCATAAGTTTTTAATGTGTTTCGTATTGCTCAATCTTTAGTTTACTATGCTGTGTTTTAAATACTATTGCTTCTCTTTTGGTTGTTTTTCGTTTTTGGCTATTACATTTTCAGTTTGTTATCGACTTATGACTTTGAATATCCTTTTGGTCTTCCGCCTCTCTTTTATGTAACATGACCTTTATGTACTCATGATTGGTTTTACAAAGTATTCGTATTCTAACATCAACATTGTGCACGTTAACTAATATTCCTTTAACAACTTTTGGAGGAATTTATAGGTGGCCTGTTGCAAGATTTATCATCTTGACCTATCTAGCCTACACTTTTTTCATTGGGATTTTAATTTTTCAGTTGTTCACCCCTGTAGAGCTGCTTTGCCGACTCTATTAATTGGAGATTTTATTTCTTTTATCGCGTTCTTAATATGCATGACATATTTGCAACTTGATGTTTAACAAACAACACCATACTTTAATGAATTTACAATAAGGAAACAACTGCTATAGTTTACTTCAAATTATCATTATCACTAGTATTATCATTCTTGTTTCTTTTCTTACATCTTACATGAGCAACATGAAGGGTACCACAAATAAGATCTACTTATCCCTCTTGAGCACCTGGGATCATCCCGGTTTACATGTACAGAGGTAAGTACTTCTGAATGTTTTTATGTGCCTGTTCAAATGTTGAACTGAACATTTAGTAGTGGTAACGTTTTGACCTTTCAAGATTGGTTTGTAAAGACAGATTGTAATTATTTTAGCATTTGTAATCCAACTTAACATAATCAGTTTTACCCTCGTCAACTAATTTTCTGTACTTTTGGTTCAGGACTGGTGTCTCATTGACGTTTACTTCAATTTTTTATATTCAAATATATTTTTGTAATCACTTTATCAGTAGCAAACATATATAATGAAAAATAAAACAGGCATGTCTTCACACTGTGGTTTACCAAGTAGGTAAATAAACTTTGTTTCACTATATCCTTTCAGTTCCTTTATTGTAATGCTAACTTTTTGATGTATATATCACTCCTCCCATTTTCGTTGTCAGTTTCGACTTACGAATTTTGAACGTGCCCTTGGTATCTTTTGTCTCTTTTTCAATCTTTTTCGTCATATTTATTACAATAAGTGCCATTTTGATACAGTAGAATTTAACAGAATTTAAATATAAGAAAAACACATTTGAAAAAAAGCTAAATTTCGAGACCCCTTGATTAAAAAATGATGTATATTTGTCAAGATTTAGAAACCTTGACTAACTTTGAAGATTAATCTTATAATGTTTGTAAATGAAAAAAAAACTATAAGTTAAATGTTTGCAACAGAAGCGAACTATATAAAGCATTTTTGTAGCAGGGAAAAACTATAAATAGCATGTTTGTAGCAGAAACAAACTATATTTAGCATGTTTGTAGCAAGACCAAAGTATTTATAGTTACCAGGAAATGATTATATATATGTTTAAAGCTAGAAGCAGACTGTATTTCACATATATGGGGAGTCCATAATATGTTACTATTGTCTTAACATTATATAAAAGGAAAAAAATAAACAAACTTTAAATATCGAAATTTTGAATAAAGTTCAATAACAGTTACCACCTACAATTTCTAATATCAAGGTCATGGCATTTTAAGAATAGAATGATTTAACATTACGACGGTCAATTTTTTTTTCAATTTTTATCTGTATATTGATACACAACAATTAACCGATCATTCAGTTTTCAACGATCATTAAGAAACCAACAATCTATCATTATTTCGGTAGCCATCAATTCACCAACGATTTAGCAACCAACAATCAATCAATTGTAAAACACCCATCTATCCATCAATATTTCAGCTACCAGCAATCAAACAAATATTTTGCAACAATCAATTTACCAATAATTAAGCATTCAACTATCAACCAATTATTTAAAAATTATAAGTTTTTGTTCATGTTCATACCCGTATTTATTACAAAAAAGGTTCATATAAGTTTTAATTTCTAACATCTTAAAACTGAATAACTTGAAAAAAACTTTAATAAGAGATAATTTGATAAACATCTTGGTTATGATCAATATAAATGTAATTTGTTGATATCTTCCTTCGTAGAATGCATTGCAAGTGTTTCTTGATCTGACATTAACATTTAAAAAGTTTTGACAATGAGAATGTTGATCCATTTTAGAAATATTAGAAGACACATATACACGTGTTATCCCGCCACATTTTTCATTTCCTGTCCCAAGCCGGGAGCCTGTAATTCGTTGTTTGTCGTGGGTTATTAACGGACTTTGTTGACTTCTTGTTTCTTGTTTTCAGCATAAATTATGTCAAATGTTTGTTCTTATAAATTCTTTCAAGTTTTTCATCCCTAGGTCTTTTATAGATAGCTATGCGATATGTGGTTTGCTCGTTCGGTGACCTGTAGTTGTCTGTATCCTCGGCTATCGTCTCTGGTGCATAGTTGTCTCATTTGAAATCATATCCCATCTCTTTGCTTTCATATCACACAAAACTTAGAATGTAAATTATGTTATCATAAAAATATCAGAGTTATGCAGTCATTAATCATTGATTTTTGACCAGAAAAAGTTAATTCACTGAGGTTGATAACTGTTAATAAATTGTTACAATTTCTGAGTTGAGAAATGAATCATGATTCCTTTACTGCTTATATGTTTTAGATATAAACAGGGGAATATGTTTTATTTGGGTATCTTATTTTATGATATCTCATTACTATCAAATCGTTGCATGCAACTGTTTTTTGGAAATAATCGAGTTCTAACATTTCATAATTACATTATATATATAGATTCTACCACTGCATCGAGTGTGATACGATATTTATCCACTCGAGACAGTTAAATTTTCAAATTTAAAACGCGAGGCTCGCCGAGCGTTTTAAATATTTAAAATTTAACTGCCGAGAGTGGATAAATATCGTATTACACGAGATTTGGTGGTGGAATCTGTTTGTCTAATGATTTTCAAACAATACGGAGGCAAATTTATTCCTTCTTTTCGAAAAGATGTGTTCTTTCTATGTGACGTCATCAGGCATGGTCGCCTTTTTTCATGCCGTCACAATAGGAAATTCAGAGGAAAGCAAGAAAATTCGACGTCATAATCGGATTTTAACCAATGAAGAACTGAGATCAAACGAACCACACGTTGATTAATTTTTTTTTATATAATGGGTGCAGACAGGGATAAATTGACGAAGAATTAGAGAAAGAGTGTTTATACAATTCTGTAATTTTGATTGGACGAGGCATCACACAAGCTATATTTTTTCCCAATGAAATTCATCATAAATGTATGCACGTGACAAGGTTAAAACAATGCATGGAAAATAAAACAAGCGAAAAGATTTATTTCGCTCGTTAGTTTGATTCGAGCGTCACTGATGAGTCTTTTGTAGACGAAACGCGCGTCTGGCGAAAATACAAAATTTCAATCCTGGTATCTATGATGAGTGTATTTAGTTCATGGTTATGACATTAAAATGTAATTATAAAAAATGAATGCATTTATAATTCTAAAGGACTATAAACCACGTACACATTTTTAGTATGAACCATCTTCGCAACGGTTAATTCGTGTATGATATCTACAAATGATCATAATGTACTTTGTCATTGACAATAAAAGATTATAAAACAAAACAATAATGTTATTCAATTTGTTTTTCCTCTATGAATTATTCATAATATAGTACATGACTGATTATTCATAATCTATTACAAGACTATTTATTCATTATTTTCATAACAAGTTTATTTGGCTTCTTTCATGTTAACATGAAGAGATATATAACACTGTGGTTTTGATTTGTTACAAATGTTTTACAATAGAAAACAACTGCTATATTTAACTTAAAATTATCATTTTCACTAGTATTATCGTTATTATTTCTTTTCGTACGTCTTACATAAGCAACACGACGAATGCCACAAGTGGAGTAGGTTCTACTTACCCTTCTAGAACACATGAGATCACCCGAGATCACCCCGGTTTTTGAGATGTTTTTTGTTGTTCAATCCTATGTTTTCTATGTTGTGTTTTTTTGTACTATTGTTTCTCTTTTTGATTGTTCTTCGGTGTTTGCCATTGCGATGTCAGTTTGTTATCGACTATTAGTTTGAATATCCCTTTAATATCTTCCGCCTCTTTTTTTATGTAACATGATCTTTATGTACCGATGAATGATTTTTTAAAGTACTCGTATTTGTATTAGTAACTTTATCACCTAAGAAACAGTGATTTGTTTGCCTTATAATGTTTCCTACATGAAATTGAAGGAAGAGAAAGGACTTTTTTTGTAATAATTCATGAAACAAAGTTTACATGCACAAAGGAAAAAGCAAAACAATAGGACTTTCTTCACATTAATGAACTGTTTTCATGTATTAAAGCACGTAATGTAACTACGATTCTATCACCCTGTATACTTATTTTATATATAACGAGGCTAGCGCTTCTGAATGTTTTCCTGTGCCCGTCCAAATATGGAACTGTACAGGTCTTAGTGGGTGCCGGTTAACGTTTTGACCTATAAAGACTTGTGTGTAAATTCAGAATTTAATTATTTAAGCATTTGTAATCTAACTTAACATACTCCATTTTACCTTCGTCGGCTAACTTTTTGTACATTTGTTGCATGATGGTGTTTCATTGATGTTGAATTCAATTTTATATATTCAAATAGTTTTTGTTTTAACTTTTAGCATGTTTCTCTGTAGAACAAACTATATATAACATATTTTTAGGTGGAGAAGACTATATATAACATGTTTTATAGTAGGAACTATCTATATACAACATGTTTGTAGCAGGAAATAATTATACATTATCTGTGTGTAGTAGAAACATACGTTATTTCACACATCCGTGATGCAACAACATGCTATATAAACAAAAACTTTAAATACCAAGAATTAAGACAGTTTGAGCATATACAGTTCAATAATAGTAACATATGCATCAAAATCGAGCACTTTACATAGTCTCCTTTTGACAACTCTTTAGGGGGGATATTTAGATGACCTGTTGCAAGACGTATCTTCTTGACTAGTCTAGCCCAAATTCTTTTCATTGTCATTTTACTTTTTAGCTTTTCATCCCTATAGAACCGCTTTGCAGAACCTATTTGTTGGAGGTTTTGTGACCTTTTACGCGACTTTAATCTGCGTGAAATTATTATTTGCTACTTGACGGTTTAACAAACAGCAACCAATCTTATAATTTGATTTAAACGTACGATTACATGTCAATAATTATACATTAAGTGTCCTGGTTCTATTTAAAAAGTATTGTGGTATATCTTGGTTGGGCGTTTTCAACAATCATGAAGACTCTATCATAGTCGTCTGATCCGTCATTTTACCAATTGTGCTCTATTTACGATTGTGACATTTTGACTATGTGTGGATACTCGTGACGGGTAATGCATTCATACTGACGCACGATATTACTCTCCTTTTGGAGTTCATGCGAATTCCCCAGTCTCGTTTCTTACCTGATTTGTATCTTCTTAATCGATTTCTGAGATATTAGATTTGATGAACAAATGTAGCCTAAATTCATTGCATTTTTCATTATGACTGAAGGGTGAAAAATTATGACTTATCATCTTGATTTCAAAATGGATTTTAGAGTTTTGAACATCGGTATACTACTGTTGTATCCTACTTTGAAACGTTAGTACCAAAAATTAATTTAAAGATTGTTAACATCAAGTGATTAACTCTTAAATATATTATATGGATTTATTATTTATGTATTTGTCAATCATAAGCAAATTCAATCACATAACATGTTGGTTCTGATTTTATTTCGAATGACTTAAAACTGTAAATGATGTAACTCACAGATAACTGCATTTGGTCTAATGTGAAGATAAATAAAGGCAACAGTAGTATACCGCTGTTCAATAGTCATAATTCGATTAAGCAAAAACAAATCCGGGTACCAAACTAAAACCAAAGGAAGCACATCAACTATAAGAGGAAAACAACGGAACAACAGAAACACTGAACTACAACAAAAGCAAACCCCAACATACATAGAAACAGACTGTTTGGTAACAACTGCCATATTCCTGACTTGTAGAGGAAATTTAAAGAAAAGTGGTGGGTTTTATGGCTAGCCAAACCTCCTGCTTATATGGCAAAGTTAAAAAAAAAATACCGCTAAAATTCAACACTACATGACAGGAATACAGTACAAAGAAACGCAAGAATACTCAGCACAGATATATATATATAAATGAATAATATAATAGTACATTACAACATGTAAACCGCAGAATGACAACGGACACCTCCCATGAACTTACGACAGCACACCATGACACCACAAACGAAATATAAACTGCGCGTCACATGAATGGATCATAAGAAATTAAATGTCATTCCATATTTCTTAAAACATGTAAAATTCAAAAGGAAACTGAGAAAAAAACTATGTCTGTATACATTAACAATTTTTCACAAGCATCATCAAGTTTTCTGTACAATACGATACAACAATGATTTACATCAAGATTAGTTTCTAAACAAACATACATTATTTCCTACCAAGTTATCTTGAAAATATCATGATAAACATCGTAATTGTCCTATTGTATTTATTCTGTACTCTTCAATGTAATTAATTACAGTATCTTTTCAGATTTCCTTGCCTATTATAGGTTTTTTAAAAATTTTTGATATTTCAATACATCCATTTGCTTTAATACACAGATATATCATTATCAATTCCAGCGAATAACTCTGCTCAAGGAGACATCTAAAATGTGGGTATTTCGTAATGTTAAAGGTCACACTGTTACTTAAAGTAGATTAAGGGAAAATGTTGTTTTCCTCTTATAGTTGATGTGTTTCTCTCGGTTTTAGTTTATAACCCGGATTTTTTTCTCTGAATCGATTTATGACTTTTGAACACCGGTATACTATTGTTGCCTTTATTGAAACCCCATTTCTTTACTCTGTTTTGACAAGTAGGTAATGGGAACTATATCACTTTTATTCCATTATTCTAACTTATTGATGTATATATGCCTCCCCCTGTTTCGTTGTTAGTTTCCCTCGACTTATGAGTTTTAAATGCGCCCTTGGTATCTTCCGTCTCGTTTTGTATTATTTTCTTCATATTTATTACGAAAAATGACATGTGGATACAGTAGAATTTAACAAAATTAAAATATACAAAAAAACTGTTTGAAAAAGAGCTAAATATAGAGACCCCATGTATTAAAAGCAATGTATAGTCGTCAAAACTTTGAGAATTGATTTTATAATGTTTGTGATTGAAACGAGATATAAGTAACATGTTTGTAACAGCAGAGAATTATATTTAGCAATTTGTAGCAGGAACAAACTATATATAGTATAGTTTGAACTATCTATATATAACATGCCAGTAACAGGGAATGAATATATGTGTTTGAAGCAGTAACAGACTGTATTTCACAGATATACGGATTCAACAACATGTTATTATTGTCTGAACACTATCTAAAAGAGAAGAATAAACAGACTTCATATACCAAGATTTTGAAACAAGTTCAATAACAGTTAGCTACTACAACTTTTAAGGTCAAAGTAATGGAATTTTTAACGTAGAATGGTTAAATAGTACGAAGTCAATGTTAATTTGATTTCAAAAAACAATTAACCGGCCATTTAGCAATCAACGGTCCAACAATCATTATTAAACCAACAATCCGTCAATTCATTCGGAAACCATTAATCCACCAAGCATTCAAAAATTAACATACATGACTGCACGTGCTCTCCAGGAAAAGGAGGAAAAACAATCGAAAAACTTTATTTAACTCGTTATTTCATGGTTATAGCACCCAACAAATAATTTTGCTTAAGGAATCATCTAAAACGTGGTCATTTAGGAATGTTAAAGGTTTCATTATTACTTTCAGATTTAGAAACATAATTAAACCGGCATTTCTGTACTTTGTGTTGTGAAAAGTAAGTAAAGGATCTTTGTTTCACTTTATCTCATCTATTTAATTATTGTGTTGCTCATTGATATATTTATCCTTCCTCTCAGTTTCCATGTCCATGTCCCTCGATTTATGAGTTTTGAATGTGCCCTTTGTATATCATTTTGTATCCTTTCTGTCATATTTATTACGATAAGGGCCATACAGTAGAATTAAACAGAATTAAAATATATATATAAAAAAAAAAAAAAAAAAAAAAAATGGAAAAAGAGCTACATAGCGAGACCTCATGTATAAAAAAACAATATATAGTTGTCCAAATTCAGAGAGCTTGACCAACTTAGAATTAATTTCATAATTTTTTTAACTGAAACAAACTATAAATTTCATGTTTGCAACAGAAGCGAACTGTATAAAGCATGTTTGTAGCAGGAAAAAAACTATATATAGCATGTTTTTAACAGGAACAAACTATAAGTTACATGCTCGCAACAGAAGTGAACTGTATGTAGTATGTTTGTAGCAGGAACAAACTATATTTAGCATGTTTGTAGCAGAACATGTTACAAACTATATTCAGCATGTTTGTAGCGGGACGAAACTATATATAGCAGTTTGGTTACCGGAAGTGATCATTAATGTTTGTAGCAGAAACAGACTGTATTTCACACAAATGGGGATTCAAAAACATGTTATTATTGTCTTAACATTAAATAAAAGGGAAGAATAAGCGCACTTTAAATACCAACATTTTGAAACAAGTTCAATAAAAGTTACCTACTACAACTTTTAATTTTTTTTTATTTCCTAACTATATATTGCTACCCAACAATTTACCGAACATTTCACCTCGCATTTTATTTGGCCTAGTTATATTGTTTTATTCGATTGTCACTAATGAGTCTTTTGTAGACGAAAAGTGCATCTGTCGTACGCAATTCTAATCCTGGTATCTATGATGAGTTAATTTACAACCACTGGGTCAATGCCACTGTTGGTGGAGGTTTCGTCCCCGAGGGTATCATGAGCCCAGTAGTCAACAATTCTGTGTTGACATAAATTATCATTGGCATGGTCACAATTATAAATTAACTGTTTACAAAATTTTTTTTGTTCGAAATACTTAGGATTTTCTAACCCTGGAATAGATATCCTTATCTATATTTGGCAACACTTTTCGGAATTTTGAGTCGTCAAAGTTCTTCAACTTCGTACTTTATTTGGCCTTTTTTAACACTTGGAGAGTCATTCATGAGTCGTTTGTAGACGAAACACGCGTCTGGCGTACAAAGGTTTAATCCTGGTATCTATGATGAGAATATTTATCAGCAATTAACAATTCGACAATCATTAAGATAACAACAATCCAACAATCATTAAGACCAGAACAATTCGCCAAACTTTCCCAAGCACATTATTCGTAAATATAAATCAACATCAGACATCTTATACGTTCAGGTATTTCACATTCAATATTTTATGGTAATGTTCTCTACAAAGCACAACAATGTCGGCATTCACCTCAAAAGCTAACCAAACCTTTAAACAGACTTATTCGGAAAGGATATAGTTACGATACTGTTGCTAAGTCATTAAGGATTGCATATTTTTGTATTAATATTGATTCACTCATAGGGTCTTTGCATCGGTAATAAACACATTTATTCTAAAACCAGTTGTTGGCATGAAACGGGTTATGTTCTTCTTATATATTTTATGATGGTATGATACTAAACCCCTAACGGGAGGGATTGTACTTGATTTTCATATGATGAAGACATAATCTTTCAATCAGTTTAATTGAGGTCTGGAGCTGGCATGTCAGTAACTGCTAGTAGTCCTTTGTTAATTTATGTATCATTGTCATTTTACTTGGTTTCTTTTGTTACCTTTTCTGACATCGGACTCGGACTTTTTTAAACTGAGTTTGTTTGTGCGTATCACTATGTGTTTCTTTATTCTACATTGGGTAGAGGTATAAGGGGAGGGTTGAGATCTCACAAAACATGTTTAACCCCGCCGCATTTTTGCGCCTTTTCCAAGTCAGGAGCTTCTGGCCTTTGTTAGTCTTGTATGTTTTTTATTTTTATTTCATTTATATGTTTTGGAGTTTAGTGTGACGTCCATTTTCACTGAACTAGTACACACTTTTATTTAGGGGCTAGCTGATTTTCTCGCTGCGTTGAAGACCCATTGGTGGCCTTCGGCTGTTGTCTGCTCTTTGGTCGAATTGTTGTCTCTTTGACACATTCCCCATTTCCATTCTCAATTTTAATTCGACAACCATAGATACACCAATCTTTAAGAAACCAACAATCGACAATTATGAAGAGCTCAAGAACCCAGAAATCTTTCTGTAACCAGTAATCCACCAATCATTTATCAACAAACAATCCACCAATCGTTAAGCACTGCACAATTTCCCAATCTTTCTGCAACCAGCAATCAACCAACCATTTAGCAACCATCAATCCACCAATCTTTTAGCACCCAGCAATCCATTAATCCTTCAACAATCACCAATCCACCTATCATTTAGCACCCGCCAATCCACCAATCGTTAAGCATCCAACCACATATCTTTCAGCAACCAGTCTTCCATCAACCATTTAGCAACCAACTATCCACGAATTATTAAGAAATCAACTTTTCCGAACATACTTAATTGTTCATATTCATACCCTTAGTCAATTTTAATATCTAACATCTTAAAACTGAATAAGCTGAAGGTAGTTCTTTTCTACTTATAGAGAAAACTTAAAATAAAATTGAGAATGGAAACGGAGAATATGTCAAAGAGACAACAACTCGACCAAAGAGCAGAAAACAGCTCAAGGCCACCAATGGATCTTCAACAAAGTAAGAAAATCCAGCACCCGGAGAAGGACTTTAGCTGGCCCTAAACAAAAATGTATACTAGAACAGAGAAAATGGACGTCACAATAAACTCCGAAACATGTAAATGAACCAAAATAAAAAAACAAAACGTACAAGACCAACAAAGGCCAAATGCTCTTTGCTTGAGACAGACGCAAAAATGCAGCGGGGTTAAATATGTTTTGTGAGATCTAAACCCTTCCCCTATATTTCTAGCCATTGTAGAATAAACAAACACACAGCAATACGCACAGTAAAACTCAGTTCAAAAGAATTCCGAGTCCGATGTCAGAAGAGTTAACAAAAGAAACTAATCAAAATGACAATGATACAAAATTCCTAAAATTCCATTGACATCAGTGATTTACCATGAGTTAGAATAGTGTATAGTTCTTGTGCTTCTTTTTTCAATTCCCGATATCTGGTGTCTGTATAAATCTCTCTTTACTAACAATAAACTCAACTTATATTGGACTATGTTTATTTGGATGGATTATAAGGTCAGATTTTTATATTTTAATATGTGGATGGTCTCTTAGAATAAATGATATATATCGACTTTTTAAGTTTTGAGTATTTATGTCTATAGCAATTCCAGAACTTTGTAACTTTTTTTCCAAACATAGTTAGATCAACAAAGACAAATCGCTCTGATCTGATCATTTGGTAAGAACTCACAGGTAAATACTAAATCTAAGGTATATATCATTGAATTAAAAATTCACTTCTCAATTAGTTGAGACAGTGAAGAAGGATGGATCCGATATATCTGGAACTTGTCTTCCGATATCATATCAAAGATGGAACTTGGTCTGGTTTCAGACACATCTCAGAAAAGCATCCCCAATTAGATAAAATATTCTTTTGCAGAAGGAACAAACATTATTTGACAATTCACTTTACTATGTCTCAATTATAAACCTGTAAATCTACATTATAATCAATACTTAAATCTTTACTTATACATGTGTACATACAAGTCTGATATTTTGTGCAGTTAAACATTAACAGTTTAAAGCGTGCAAATTAACTAGAACACGTTTAAAGTAAGATAAGTCATTGTCACTTTTTTTATCATATTCAAATATAATAAATAATTATATAAGAAAATAATCTTGCTGTGTTAAAATGATACTAAATGGTAAACGGTTTACAAAATATTTTTGGAACTTCTACATTAAAGATTAAAACTTCAATATCAGTTCTTTACAAATAATAAGTAGCGGACATTATATCTGCATGTATAATAATTCGGAGCGTTTTACTGCAATGAAATGTAGGATTAATTTCATACAACTGTCAAGTTCAAGGGAATATTTTTTTCGACCCTTTTTCGTATGTAACATGATGTGACGTACTATGATTTGGTGGTATTACACCTAGAGCATTAAAGCGTACTATTTACCTTATAAGAGTTATCTCACCCATTCTCAAAAACATTTTTATTGCTACTTTTCATAAACTATAAGAGCAAGCGACAAGTATTTTTTTTAAATGTTCCTTGCAACATATCGCACCTCAATTACATTTCGACAGAAGCGATCAATTGACTCCGTACAGGAGTGATCTCCCCTTGAATATTTTACTTAGTGGTATGCTGAGCTATCTCATAAACCATAAGCTGTAAAAACCTAGGGCCTTTTGATTCGAGATTCTTGTACCATAACTTAAAAATATAGGTCAAGGTCAAAGGTCAAGGCCATGGTTTAAATTTTGACATTTCTTTGTTTACCCTATTGTTTTCAAATGGTTATAGATATAAGAAATTCTAAGGGTGGAAAATTTTTGGGTAATTAAGGCGCAACTTTGTTACATTTGACCAGAGAGGTTTGACCTTTCCATAAGGGGCATAACGGTTTCTGAAAAGACAAAATGACAATTTACTTTTAAACCAAAGGTCCTAGACCCATGCGGTCTTTTGCAATGACACAAAGGGACCAATGACCTTGACAAGGTCATGTTCCAAATAGCGAACTATGTATTTTTAACCATATTTTAAGGGATTTATTTGTTTTAAAGTCCATTAAGGTTGACCTTTACTGATGACCTTACACCTTGGTATGGGATATCTCAGAAACCATAATACTTACAGAAATCCTGAATATTGAAAAATGTTTGGGTCATTAGGGCGCAACTTTGTTACATTTAACCGTAGAAATTTGACCTTTCGGTAAGGGGTATAACTCCCGTTAACGTTTCAGAAATGACAAAACTATATTTAACTTGGAAACCAATGGTTATAGACCCAGGGGGTCTTTTGCAATGATATTGGTGATAAATGACCTTGATAGAGGTCACGAGATCATAGGTCAAGGTCCCGTCCTAGATAATGAACTTTAGTGTTTTTTGCTCTTTTTTGAGGGTTGCATGTATTTTGTAAAGCTTTTCAAAGCCTTCTCAGTCTGTACGAGTGTAATTTTTTCAAAAAGAAAATCTTTTCAATTTATCTGGAGATTATCCCTGACGTTCAAATTTCTTGGATGTCAGAGACCAGTTATTTTTTTATAAATCTTTAAACTCTCATTAATTTAGCATTTAAATTTTTCAGTAAATCATTCAAATAACTTTGGAAAGAAATTTTATAGTTTCTGGTAACTAAAATATGTGCATGCGTATGTGAATATAGTGAAAAACCTGCAAATTTGGGTGTTTGTTTACATTAAACTGATCCCCCCACTTTGATTGGATGAAATCAAGGGAGACCCCCATTTTTACTTCTGATTGGTCCTATAGGTTACAATTGCACAATTATTCACAATGCATTTTCCACAGGGTATCTTGTCTATTTGGATACTAATAATTAAAAAAAAGGTATGTAAATTGCATAGAAACTTTAAAATTCTGATTCTAAATAATAGAATAGACATAAGATTTATTTCAGTGAAAAAAATACCGGGATGCTTGTGCAGAAGAAATAGTATTAAAAAGCCGCTGTTATGAACGCTTTCAAATTCCGTAATAAATGACACAGCATGATTTTCAGTCAGCCTCTCCCCCTCCCCCCCCCCCCACCCCAAAAAAAAAAGATATGTCACAGACACTTTCACTCCGAATTATAGCTATTTTGGCACATGGTTGATCTTTCATAAAATTGATAAATTAAAAGCATACCATCCAATCATAAGCCTCACAAATTTTTTTTCTTACTACCATCTTGGGTTCAAAAACTTGCCGGTGAAATGTAAACCAATTGAGGACCCATGGTGTAGGGGAGTGTAACGTGATTTAAGCGTAAGTCATATATATACCACTAAATTCCTCCAATTAAGGGCAACCACCAGTAATTTGGCGCGCCAAGTGTATGAGAGTACATCCTAAAAATCAATTGAAGGAAAGACCTTTCAATTTTTTTGCAAACAATTGATCTTTCGTTTTAAAATATTTTTCACCCTTCTGATTTTCAATATATTAGTAATGTGTTGTAAACAAGATATTAACAACAACAGCAATATATGGCATTAAAATTGCACGTGACTTTTGAAAGCTGTCAACAACTACAATGTATATAAAGACAATAGCCCCATCATTATTTTCATTCGGTCTATAATCGCTCAACATTATCGACATGAATTTGTCATCATTCTGGATTGATTTCCTGATGTCTTCACCTGTAAGGAATATAGAATTGAATTCCAGCAACGGGGATAAAACCAGTTCTCCATCTACGCATCAATGTCCAGAAGATGGAAACTTTAATGGTAAAAATGAGTATCTCGAAGACGTGAGTAACTTTCGTTTAATCCTACTTTTAGTTAGACATCAACAATAAGTTATCGCTTAACACATTATGTGGTCTTTTTAAACATTATGATATATGTACTTTTGAGAAAAATAATAGTAACACTCTTGTTAGACTAATAAGCATACATTATATAGCAAAAGTAACCCATTTTACAATTATTCCTCATACAATAAGGGTTAAAAACTATAATGATGATTGCATATGTATACATGCCACACAAGTATAACTAGTAAGAAACGACACACAAGCGATACTTGAATATACATATTTTTTTAGATGTGAAAAATGACTGTTACATATCAATGTTTTTCTAATGGGGGGAAACACGTTGAGAATCTTTTCTTTTCCATTTGTTGGCATATGAAGATAAAAGGGAACGTATTTTCTGCTCTATCTACATAATCAAATCATTGAGCGTGCACAAGTTGAATAAACAGCAACTGTTTTCTATTGTAGAGCTAGTTTCAATACTCGTTATAACTTTATAAAATTTTTTTCCCTAAAGTTAATTTTATATTACCATCAACTTAGAATGAAAAATAATAACAATATTTCTTTAACTAGGGAGCAATTATCATATCAAAACGCTATTCTAAATTATAGTTTTTATTATATCTAGGATTTGTTGTCACCGAATGCTCCACTTGAAAATAGCAGACAGGATAACAAACCACCCTGTTCTTTCATTGCTATGATATCACATGCAGTGTTAAGCAAGACGAACAGAAAAATTGTGCTGAAAGATATATATCAATATATCATGAATACCTTTACGTTCTACAACAACAAGGAGAAAGCATGGAGAAACAGCGTTCGTCATAACCTGTCCATAAATGAATGTTTCATTAAAACTGGCAGGTCTGGTAATGGAAAGGGCAACTTTTGGTCTATTCATCCTGCCTATATCGATGGTTTTATTAAAGGGGACTTTCGGTTACGACATGTAAGGCGAAGAACAAAACACAAAATGGTTAGTGGACCAACCAGATACAATTCTTGGTACATACCTATGACACAATTACCGACTGGATTCCATCAGTGTTTATCAAACGGAGCCGAAATGCAGGATTTCCATCAATATCAGCATCAAGAGTCTTCATTTGGACTTGAAATGAACTTGTCTACAACAGGAGAGCCTTCTTTAAGCAATAAGTTGTATATGCCGAGTTCAGATTTTGAAATAATTACAAAACCGTT
This sequence comes from Mytilus californianus, assembly GCF_021869535.1. Classification (NCBI taxonomy): domain Eukaryota; kingdom Metazoa; phylum Mollusca; class Bivalvia; order Mytilida; family Mytilidae; genus Mytilus; species Mytilus californianus. The sequence goes on along the minus strand of NW_026262679.1, from coordinate 17,982,653 downwards.
TGAAAATGAGCAAACATTTTTTCAAATTCATCCACCATTTGAACGATACAACACGTCAACATTTGGTGTTTTTCCTCATTGTTGTCAATATGAGCAAGAAATCCGTTATCATTGAAGCCGTTTACAGATTTTCCAATGTGGTAAACACATTTTGCACTTACTAAATAAACTGTTAAGAAGGTGTAAAGATTGTTATAACTGGATTAAGCTTCGACCTTTACTTATACAACTGATAATTTTAGAGGCCATTGGCATGACGTTTATGAAACAAAACAGATACAAAAGACGTTAATACGACTTATGGAGTGTATGTTTTCTTTTCAGAAATATTGTTGTTTCAGAAAAGTTTAGTTATATATTTCCTGTTTTTTATTTGACTTAGAAAACAATTATCTTGTTTATAACTATAACTATATATGTGTGTGTTGGTAGATAATCATCAATATTTTAATCATGGACAGTTATATATTCAATAGGGTAAACACATTTTGCACTAATCTGATGAATTTTTAAGAGAAGGTTATGATTGTTATATATAAATTTAGCTTCGAACTGTACTCATACAACTGAGATTTTTAGAGGGCATTGACATGCTGTTTATGAAACAAAAGAGATATAAAAGATGTTTATACGGCTTACGGATTGTGTGTTTTCTTTTCATAAATATTTTAAACTAGAACTATATATGTGTGTTGGTAGATAATCATGAATATATTGTTCACGAAGAGTTATGTGTCCTTACATGTATCACGTCTTACTTTTGGAATGGCTTAGAAATATACATCGTCGAATGAGTCTTATAATAATCGTTGTCCACTTTTCATGAAAATAAAGATATTTATCTTACGCTATCTGATGCATATTTTAGGTTTTTATTTTGCATTTTTCGGAAATGTTTAAAAAGGACTATCGCTAGAATATTAACAAAATAGAATAAACACGAAAAAGAAGACGTGGATTGTAAGCTGTAAGGCTGTAAGGTCGTTGATACAAATTAGAATAAAAAAATGAATGGGTCTATGAATACACATGCTACATCGACCATTAAAGACTGAAATGTTGCAAGGCACCTGTCCTACCTCCATGAAAAATATGTTCGTGTCCCCACAGATAAATCCCCAAACAACTACGTTTCTGTATGTGAATCACACTAAATAAACTGCTTGATAAAGGGATTAGGTAATGACAATTTACTTGGAAACTCAACATATCACCCGAGACACTTACCAAGTATGAAATCCTTAATATTCATAGGTCTGTTCTATGTTCCCTTTAAATTTCAACCAAAGATGAAGAACTGATTCTTCTTTTACGAGAAGGTGACTCAAATGACTTGTAACAAACATTTTCATAAAATCTCAGCCTGCAGAAACATTACTCACAAATAGTTCAAATAAACAAAATACAAATTATAAGTTGAACTTCAAGTGCGTAAAATACAGTTTATTTGTGCTTTCCTTGAGGAACAACAATACTGTTAATTTATGTACTTATTTATATCTAATAATTTTTAATTTCATAACAAGATGGACTTGAAAGATTACTATTTATTGTTTATATGGATTGATGATCTCAAAGGTACACATAATTACAATGTGTACTGTACTCGGGTGATCATAATCAGAAACATATATTTATTGAATTTAGTTTGATAGAAAAATATTGTTTTGACCCATTTATAGCTTGTCATGAATTGTATAATGAATAATTCTTTGAATTAATATTTCAGTCCTAAGACTACTATAAAACGATTCGAAGATATATACATATTTGATGGAGATATTAACAGGTCAGGTACACTTCCTTAATCGAATATGCATAATTTAGCATACTAATGTTCCCGCCGATATAATTGTTTGTTTACATAAAACTTAATTTGTTGTTAACTTAGGTTATTGACCAATCAAATTAATGAGTTTGAGAACACATGTTTAACTGATATGCAACACATTTTTTTCACAGAATGCCTAAAAACGATCTCATGTTATTTTTTCTTCTCATATGATTACATATACAGACCATAATATAAATTATTAGGCATATTCTCAGATTACCGATAAAATGTCGAAGACATTCGTTCATGGGACAGCAAACAAACGACACAAAAACGCAAAAGATAGTTACTTGTACGTGCATCCACATTACGAAAACGGGAGGCTCCTGAATTTTCAGATATCTCATATAATTGCAACGACGAGTGTCAAATATCCGTGACGGACTCTTTTCTTTTATGCTCAGAATTTATATAGATTGAATGATGATTAATCTACATTTTATTTTTCTGCTGTCATTGCAAAGGTCAATTACATGGGCGACATTGTCCAAAAACGAATGCTGCAAGTCCTTTGAGATTATCAGAAGGTGTTTTCCAGTGAAACCACATGTACTGAAAATTGTTTTATTGTAAATAATTATTGTTTTTGTAAGTGTACATGTGATAGGTTTATTAGATTATAGTTTTGAGACTTTGAGATAAATATCCCAAAAAAGCGTGGTTTCTTTTATTTTCTGATTTTCTTTTGCACGTAGTGATTTTGCGTTATGATATGATAAAAAGGAAAATAACAAAAATACCGAACTCAAAAGAAAATTCAAAACGGAAAGTCCCTTATCAAAAGGCAAACTCAAAAGCTCAAACTCATCAAACGAATGGAAAACAACTGTCATATTCCTGACTTGGTACAGGCATTTCCTTGTATGGAAAATAGAGGATTCAACCTGGTTTCACAGCTTGCTAAACCTCTCACTTGTATGACAGTCGCATAAAACCACCCCTTTATTTTCTCTTACCTAAATACACGTGTACGATAAGAGGATGTCATTTAACAGGTCTTAAACTACGAATAGGAATTAAACCAGAGGTGTCGTGAATGTCAACCAAACAAAAGAAATAACCAAAGGACAACTAAATGTCAACATAAAATTTACAACAATAGACATGTGTCCCAGTCTATATAACATATAGACTGTGCATTTAAATTATGTCCCTGTCTTTCAAGCCATGATGCTTTGCATCATTTAATGAAAACGCAACTGTTTCTATTTCTTTTCTGCGCCCAGAGTTATAAATGGCTACCTTTTAGATTTTTTAACAGATTTTGTTAAGAACAGCAATCACTTGAAACTATACAAAATAAAGGGTTTATTTTGTAACGATTTTAAAAACTCGAAAATCAATTTTTGAATATTCAAATCAGGGAACTGCATGCAACTCAAACTGAGCAGGGTCGGGTACATCGACTTTTTGCTCCTTTGCACTCAATGCAAATCCAGACTTTTTGGCAAATGTCACAATAATGAAAAGGGAAAGACATGAAGAAATGAAAGAAACCAGTAAGTAATAGGCATACTATAACTTTTTTTTTAAGGAAATTGGCTTTGATATAGCGTATTTTAATGTGCATTTCAAGATAAAAAATTAATATAAATCAAAGATTGTGTTCTTTACAGCATGAGGTCTTAAATCGATCATGACCAAAGCTGGCAAAACAAACACTGGAGGTACATATTGGTCTCTTTTTAACATCTTGTCTTTGTGATTTCATCTAAATATAGTCTGGTTAGCATGTACACATTTCAAAGTGTATAAATCAGTAGTATTTAAAACATAAGAAGACTGCTGAATTATTGACTATTTATTGGAAAATAGAAGGAAAATATGAAAAAAAAAAATTGTTGAAAGTGATTCATTGATTCATTGGTTTTTGCTTAACAAGCGGGGGAGGGAGGGGGGGGGGGGGGGCAAATATGACATGCTACAAATATGAACAGTATATCAACAACTGCAACAGACGTTTTAAATAAAGATTATGCAATTATTTATTTGACAATTAATCGTAACAACAGCTTAATTTTGCTTTATTGGAACTATTGTGAGTATGATATGGTACTTTGACGAACTTCATTATCTTAAAATATATAAATGTGTTTTTATGTTTTTGTAATATTCATTATTATTTTTGTAGGTTCAGTTATCGTTCGACAGATCAATAAAGAATAGATTACCCTGCAGTGATACATATAAAAAGCCATCACACTCTTACATAGCCATGATTTTCATGGCAATACTGAGTAAACCGAACAAGAAAATTTTACTCAATGACATATATCAATACATAATGGATAATTTTCCCTTCTACAATAACAGAGAAAAAGCATGGAAAAACTGTATACGGCATAACCTTTCACTAAACGAGTGCTTTATGAAAAATGGCAGATCTGATAAGGGCAAAGGCAACTATTGGTCTATTCACCTAGCATGTGTAGAAGATTTTGCAAAAGGAGGCTACAGGCGTCGAAATGCAAGACGAAGATCAAAGAAAAAGTTCTGTAAATACTGTCAATGATTCTTCTTATGAAAACCATCACTAACAGAAAGTGGGATATGTACCTATGACATCGTCACAAATTGGATTCCACCCATACTCCGTGAAAGGCACCCAAATACGCACAGACTCTGAAAACCAATATCAGAATTTTCAGTCTCCAGTATCTACATTTGGAATGACAAGAACGCCATTTCCGGCAACCATGCAGTTGTTTGGAAGCGATTCACTATTTTCCGTTGCACCATCAGCTTCAATGGGACCATCATTCAATACGCACTCTACATACTGTACGTCGTCATATGTCAGCCCGAGCACTAATTCAGCCTTTCATCCACCTTGTCACATACAAAAAGAGTTTCCTGATTGGTGATGAAAAACATATCCTGCATTGGCTAGTGTGGGTTATAAGTTTTACTTCTTTTGAATTAACAAAAATTGTCAATGAAGTGATGACTGAGTTTAGTAAAGGTATTGGACAATTTGTTAAGTTTGCAGGTTGAGCATACATAATTGTTTTTGAGGAAATCAGGATAATATCAAATCATACCAGTATAACTACATCGGGAACGGTCTTAAATGTACTTTGAAAGATTAGACTATAGTAGCAACGTTTGTAAAATTCTTGCATTTGAAGTAGATATATATATTGTAAGAATTCTCAGAAAATCAGAAAAGGAAACTTGGCACCGTTTCTACATAATATGTAAATTAATCAAGTGAATTTAAAACAATTAATGTTTTGTTTTGTTTTTTTTTGATTTTAATGGAGTTGAGATCATTAAAATTTTATATTATTTGTAAAAGAAGTTTAACTTTTGTTTCACATTGAAACAGCTAAAGTGCAATAAAACAGTTCAATCTATGTTCCTTCTCTTAATGCATGATTATTTTCATGTGAACATCAATTAATAGAAAAGATGAAAATACAAATCTATACTACTAAAGGAAGAGACCGATTTCATTGAGCCGCAACTCCTCTGAAACCATACAAAGTCGGAAATAGTTGTGATGTGACGTATAAATGTAGTGTTTTGTACTTCCTAAATTTGTCTTTTAAACAATCTTTTTTCCACAGAAAACGCCAATTTTTGAGAAAATATCCAAATTCGGAGACCGTTGTCGATCCGTGTCTTATACACTTTCGCGCATGCTCAGTCGACGTACTGCCCGACAACTCGGCCCACAGCCAACTCGCACTAGGTTACAATGTACTAAATAAAGTTAGATGGGCGCAGTCATTCGTGAAGGGAACATGACTAAGAGATGAAAATAGCTGGCTATCTGTGATTGGTTGTTATATCATTTGTTTATTTTTCTCCTGGAAAGCATTATCAATAAAGTTTCATGCAAGCACAAATTTGTCCACAAAGGTATATGATCAAGGGCCGGAAATGTTTTTTTCATTTGGAACAAAATTGGGAAAAATTTTCTGAGAAATCGTAAGGTATGGTAAAAACCCCAAATTCACCAAGAAAAGTCATGGGACAATATATATTTAAGTGCAGTAAAGTCACAAATAGATATCGAGCTCAAATTAGACAACAACAGTTTTTCCATAAATAGTTTATTAAAAACGCCATTTAATGAGATAATTGCTAAAAATGGCATTGCCGGCAATGGGACCAACATTTAGTACTTTATATTCACTACTCAAACACTCTCACTAATTGTTACAACTTGCATCACTTGATCAAAGTCGCAGAAATGTGTTTGATCATTAGATTGTTTTCTTCTTCTCTTAGTAAATTCCTCCTTTCTCGGAGCACCCGTGTCACACAGAGACACCACTCGAAAAAAAATACTACAAACTCGCACCACCGGAGAGTTCTAGATTGTTTTCTTCTTCTCTGAGTTATTTCCTCCGTTCTTGGAGCACCCGTATCACACAGAGACAGAACTTGACTCGCACCTTTCGGGAAAAAATAGAAATTCTACAAAATAGCACCACTCAGAAATGTTTAAATCATCAGTGTTCTAGGAGCACCTGTGTAACACCGAGACAGAAGCTACTAATTGGACATTCAAACTCCTATGGAAGAAGAACTGACAAACTAATAAAAACATAATGCATCAGTGCATAAAAAACAGTTTGAGAAACACCAACTAAAGCTGTGTATCACCATAAACGTTTCAAGTAGTCTTCAAGCCACGCTCGCGCGGGTTTTTTCTAGTACAGGTAATATTAGAAATTTTAACTTCATATCAATGGTATTAGCCCAAGTTAGATCCATGGTTTGTGGTTATATATATTTATATTCTAATGGTTTTTGACGTTTTGAAAATATTGTGTTGGTAGAAGGAAAATACCTCTGCTGAATTGATTTTAAAGCTTCACATATTGAACATACTCTTGATTAATGTTGAAGACAGTATGTCGACCTCTAGATTTCCTTTTCTTAGTCTTCGGATTGCTATATATTATCGAGCACTTGGCATCTTCTTTGAACTGTGGTTTTCATTTCAACCTGTAAGTAGATGCATAAAACGTAATTTAAATAAATTTTCTACATCAAACTTTGGAGATGTGGTATGATTGCCTATGAGACATCTATCCAGCAGAGACCAAAGGATGTTAATTTTAGCCAGTATTGGTCCCCATAAGCCCTTCAACATTGAGAAAACCCCGTACCGTATAGACAACTATAAGTTAGACTAATTTGATCATTCTTGTTGGTCCTTTTTATTTATATAACTCATAAAGTTTCTACACATTTATACATCCCTGTGTTTTGAAATGTTTCTGTTTGAGCCTGCCAGATGAAGGTAAATAAAGGAAAGTGCTATGGACGCGCGAAATTTATAAAGTGTTTTTTTTTTATTTACTGGGAACTCGGATGCTACCACTGCTAGTGGACTGTAAGGTATCATCAGCTCAGTAGTCAGTGGTTCGGTAGTGAAATGATTTATAATATATTTTTCTTAAAATTTCCCGTTAATGAATTGAAAAATAATGTTTGTTTGACATTGTCACATATCTTTGAACGTAATTATTGTTCCTGGAGCCACTTAAACTTTCTCGATTAATCCTTATAACTAGTACCTTTGCAAGATAGGTCAATAGTATGTCATATGAAACTTATGATGTATTGAAGGTGTATATATGAATTATAAGAGATAAATGTCACACTGACATATTATATAATAACCTTTACCTTTATATAGGTCAATAGTATGTCATATGAAACTTATGATGTATTGAAGGTGTATGTATGAATTATAAGAGATAAATGTCACATTGACATGTTATATAATAACCTTTACCTGAAGAAATTTACTCTCACCAATGTTCAGAGAAAGTTGGTGTAATTATGTCAAATCCGCAGTCACTATATTCACAGAGATGTAGAAACAGCGGAGGATCTAAAATGTATGTTTGAGTAATTTCACAACTTGGATAGTGTATAACTATCTTATTATAATATTTATATTACCCATAATACATGTATATATAATCTCATCATAGATACCAGGACTAAAATTCTGTACGCCAGACGGTTTGATTGCCAGTATCTATCGTAGACCAAATGACGTAGAATAAGCAATTATAGGTCACCGTACGGCCTTCAACTATGAGCAAAACTCATACCGAGTAGCAAGCTATAAAGTCTTCGACATGATAAATGTAAAACAAATCATAGAAGAAAACCAACGGTCTGATATGCATGTACATGTTTTAAAATATCTGTGTCCTCTGTCCCAATATGGAAAAATGTTTATGCGCCCTTGTACATGTATAACACCACCACATTATGTATGTGACTGTTACAAAGTCAAAAGTCTGTAATTCAGGGGTTGTCTTTTTCTGCTTTGTGTCATATTTGTTTATCATTTGTTTTTATCATTAATCAGACTGTCTTCAACATTGAACACGAGTATGTACATTATGTAAAGCTTTTAAATCAATTTAACAGAGACTTTTTTTACATCTGCCCACTAAATATTTCGAAAACCAATAGAATATAACTAAATATAACCGCCGACCAGGAATCTGACTATGGATGATAACATTGATATGAATTTAAAATTTCTAATATTACCTGTAGATTTTCATTTTTCTATTAATTGATGTTCACATGAAAATGAATATGCAATCATTATCCTTTAGGTGGCACGGTAGTATTTCCTGGTCCATAGGGATAATGATAGCCTTTTTAGACTTTTCACCACTTTCTAGCACTGCCCAAAAATCTACGTACACAGTTTACTGAAGTTCTTTCATTATAATTTTCAGAAATGAATTTAAATATGTATCATGACCGTTTACTTTTTTTGCTATCTTTTAAAAAACTAAGGACACTAGTGCTTTTAGGCCTTTTATCGTGCAGTGAATACAAAATTTAAAAAAATTCTCAAAAATTCATTTTCACCTGTTTGTAAAATTGTTTCATATTTTTCTACACCTGATTCATCCCTCAGTTTGGGAAAGTATGTTCAGTTGATACTGTATTTTTTGTCCAATCACACTGTTCAGATACTTTGACTTAAGTAGGGTACACAAAAGAGCAACCTAAATTCCGGAATGTAAATACTACCGTGCTACCTTTACAGTTATCGATTGGTGGCAAAAGGGGAATAATCTAGAAATTTTTGTAACCAGTGAAAAGTAAAATAACAAAAATACCGAACTCCAAGGATAATTTAAAACGGAAAGTCCTTTATCAAACGGCGAAACTAAAAGCTCAAACACATCAAACAAATGAAAAAACAACTGTCATATTCCTGACTTGGTACAGGCATTTATTTATGTAAAAAATGGTGACGGATTTATTCCGTATTGTCATTCTTTCTCAGCACTAGTTAGTTTATCAATGTCTTTGAGTACGGATATGTAGTTATGGCAAGTACTAATCATAAACTAAAAAAAGTTATCTTTAAAGTTAATGAATGTGCATTAATACATACATATATCATCGAGTTAAGTTTTTTACTCTAAAATTAATCTTTCAATTTGGCATGCATTTACTAGGGATATTAAAAGAATTCCTGATTTTTTTACAAACACGGTAATTTGCTCAAACATAGTGTAAATAGTTAGGAAAATGTTGTGAAAACATAGGAAGTTTCCTAAAGTTATCCATGTTATACTTTTGTTCGTTCCCATGCAACAGTTCTTTTTATTTATGAGCGATGTTTTCCCTATGTCTTTAATGAAATGAATATCAAGAGTTGCCTCCCGTACACCTTGGATTTGACTATGTCAGGACTCAAAAGTAATTGGAAGTAAGTAAATTTCAGAAGTCTCCCATTTAGAACAGTTGCTGTAGTGGTGCAAATTTTTTGTAAGCTATAATTTCATCAGATAACAGTAAAATATCCGAAAATAAAGTAAATTTTACACAACTACGGAATTACAAAGCTGTTTACGCCAATACATTGATTGAAATTTAAAAACAATTCGGTGATAATGCTACATGAAGTGATAGAAAATAACACATATAGACAGTTTTATTGCATTTTGGCTGTTTCAATGTGAGACAAATATATAATCTAAATGATCACAACTCTATTAAAATCAACATCAAAAAATTCAAATGTTATAAATTCAATTGATCAATTTAAACATATGTAGAAACGATGCCTAGTTGTCTTTCTTTTCAATATTCATTGACTTCAAATGCAAGAATTTCATACATAGAATATTACTATAGTCAAATCGTTCAATGTAAATCCTTTCACGATGTAGTTATTCTGGCATTGCTTTAGATTTTCTGATTCCCTAAAACAATTATATTTATATAACCTGCAGAGGTAAGCATGTCAAGTACCTTTACTTAACTCAGTCATCACTGCATTGACAATGTTCATTAATTCAAAAGAAGTAAAACTTAAAACCGACACTAGGTAATGCGCGTGTGTTTAACCAATCAGGGAACCCTTTATGTTTTTTTGTCCAGATGGATAAATGGTTGAATAAGGGCTTTGAAATATGACGACGTACAATATATGGAAGTCGCATTGAAAGATAGTCCCATTGATGGTTCAACGGGAAATAGTGAATCCCTTCCAAACGAATGCATGGCTGACGGAAATGGCGTTCTTGTCATTCCAAATGTAGATACAGGAGACTGAAATTTCTGATATAGGTTTTCAGAGTCTGTATGCATTGGGAATACTTTCACTGAATATGAGTGGCATCCAATTTTACGATATCATAGGTACATATGCCAATTTCTGTCGGGTATTGTTTTCATAAGAAGAATCATTAACAGTCTTTACAGACCTTTTTCTTGCTCTTCGTCTTGCTTGTCGACGCCTGAAATCTCCTATAGCAAAATCCTTTATACATGCTGGGTGAATAGACCAATAGTTACTTTCACCGTTATCGGACCTACTACTTTTCACGAAGCAGTCGTTTAGGGAAAGATTATACCGTATACTGTTTCTCCATGCTTTTTCTTTGTGATTGTACAAAAACGAAAAAACATATAAGACAATAATTGAGTTAATCAAAGTGCCATATCATACTTTGAAGTAGGTGCAACAAAGCAAAATTAATGGGTCATTTCGATTTATTGCAAATATATAGAGGCATAATCTTCTATTTACAGATGTCTGTTGCATTAGTTGATATACTGTTTTTAGCAGCATGACATATTTGCCCCCCCCCCCTTCCGCATGTTAAGCAACCAATCAATCATTTTTTTTCTATCTTTTTCTAATGTTTTTTTTTCAATAAGTAGTCAATAATATAGCACAGTTCTAATATTTTAAATACTACTGATTAGTACTCTTTGAAATGTTGACATGTTAACCAAATTTTATTTAAATAACACCACAAAAACAAGAAGTTAAAAAAAGAGCAATATGTACCTCGTTATCTCCTTTTTAATGCAAAATGAAGACACACTTACGGAGTAAAAATCTCATGAATCAAAAATTCCGCAAACCTTTGTTCTGATGTTTTGAACCTTCACGGTATGACTTAAAAATATAATTTCAGCGTCAAATATTAATACGTTTATGAGCTGTATATAGAAATAAGAAGATGTGGTATGAGTGCCAATGAGACAACTCTCATCCAAGTCACAATGTGTAAAAAGTAAACAATTATAGGTCAAAGTACGGCCTTCAACACGGAGGATTGGCTCACACCGAACAGCAAGCTATACAGGGCCCCAAAATGACTAGTGTAAAACAATTCAAACAGTAAAACTAACGGTCTAATCTATATAAAAAACTAGAAACACTTATGAACCACACCAACAAACGACAACCACTGAAATAGGTTCCTGACTTAGGACAGGTGCAAACAAATGCAGCGGGTTTAAACGTTTTAACAGGCACCAACCTTCACCTTGTGTTACATTACAACATAGAAAGACACACTATAAAATATCAATTGAAATGGCTTAACTCAACCATAAAGATACATTAAAAAAAGCAAGTAAACAAACACTGAACGAATAAATTTGATCTATGACACAATGTCAAAAAGACAACTATAACCTTGGACGCTTCACAATAAAATATAATTTGACAAAACATAGTTGACACACCTAGATCTGTTTATCTTGTTTATTATTGAAGAAAGCACGTTCCAATAAATTCTCGAATTCAAAGTGACTACTTCTCTTAGTTAAAGACCGGTAAACCGTGGAATTTACCTCTTGAAAATATAATATTGTCAAATCAAAATCGTGACAACACAAAAATGCACAAGAATCATTAATGATTTATTTGATACCAGTGTAATTTCTAATTTCTAAGGGAAGAACTATAGCTACCTGTCTAACTGCTCTCATTATTACAGCCAGTATTAATTATAGTTTGCTGTTCCTAAAAGTAGCAGGGCTCCATTCAGACTCCTTTAATCTTTTTCATATGTCTAAAATGTAGTTTCAAATGTGAATTGATACACGAGTAGTTTACCAAAGTTCCAACCTCATAAATCGGTAAAGAAGATTAATCAAGGTAGCAAACAAAAACTAAGGTAATCTCATCAATTCCAAATTAAAAGTAGCGAGACCGGTAAACTAAGCTTTATTGATATTTGTCTCTACACCCAAAATTTGTTTTGCTGTTTAAGTAGACTTTGGCATTTTGCTTGTGCTAAACCATACTGATTCCCAAAAATGTGGCATAGTTGTTTGTTTTTATAGAAGGGATGTCAACGAGTACTCGAGTACTCGAGTATCGCTCGGTAGTACCGAGTATCGAATACCAAAATGATACTCGACAAATCGGTTTCCTGTTAGAATGTTGTTGCCATCTTAAAGAAAAGATATTTTCATTAAGAGCGCTTCCCGGGAAATTAAATATTAATCAAAATTAATCAAAATTGAAATACGTTTCGAATGTTTGCGTTTATTTGTCATTTAAAATTCCCTCGAACAGAGGTAAATTATGAACAAGAGCACCTTTCCAATGCTGACTTTTTTAGCTAATCGTGTCTTCGTTTTTCCAACACCTCTGTACCGTCAGAGCAAATGTTTTCATCGGCAGGACTGTTAGTTACGTAACAAAGTTGAGAAATCGACCCGTCCCAGAAAAAGTTGACAAGATAATATTTCCAATACAAATAAAAACAAATTCGTTGTCGACCCTCAGAGAATGGTTAAAGGCATCAGTAAGTTCTAATCACCACCACTTTGTTGATCATTAAATGTGTTTCTTTAGGATTCACAAATACTGTTGTTTGAGTAATCATTTATCTGTAAATGTTTATTAATTAATTGATTAGATTATTGCCAGTTTGCATAATTAGTACATGTAGTAAATAAGCTATTTATTATGGTATGAAATTCCTGGGACTATTATCGAGTCCAAGATAATAATGTTTAGGGTTTTTCGTCCATAAGACAACGACCCACAATACGGAAAATGGGTATAATTTTGTAATTCCAGTTTGTAGATGTTTTTCCGAGCGAATACTCGAGTATCGCTCGGTAAATCCAACGATTATTCGATCAGTTAATCTTCACGTAGTTGACATCCCTATTTTATAGTGATTAATATTATCACACAATGTTGACTGCTGTACCCCAATTTTTGACAATTTACCTATTATGTCTATTTGTTTTACTCACACATTGTTGTCAATATGATGGAATTTTTTGCGACTGTCATACAAGTGAGAGGATTAGCTAGCTATAAAGCCAGGTTTGATCACCATTTTCTACATAAGGAAATGCCTGTACCAAGTCGGGATTATGACAGTATTTTTCCAACCGTTTGATGTGTTTGAACTTTTGAATTTGCCGTTTGTTGGGGGACTTCCAAGGAGTTCGGTATTTTTGTTATTTTACTTTCCCCAACAAATACACCAAAGACAACATCACCAAAATGCTGTATTTGTATTCGTATCAAAAGAAGTCATACAGAACCTTCTCAAATACAATTAAGCATCTTGGAAAGTTACTTAGTTTAGCTTTCAGGTATAGGGATGATGATGTTTTAAATAAAGGCAACAGTAGTATACCGCTGTTCAGTAGTCATAAATCGATTTAACTGAACCAAATCCGGGTCACAAACCAAAACCGAGGGAAACACATCAACTATAAGAAGAAAACAACGGTTCAACATAAACACTGAACTGCTACAAAAACAAACGCCAATATACATAGAAACGGACTATTTGAAAACAACTGCAATATTCCTGACTTGGTACATGACATTTTAAGAAAAAATGGTGGGTTGAACCTAGTTTTATGGCTAGCTAAACCTCCCGCTTATATGGCAATGTTAAAAATACAGCTAAAACACTCAATAACCCACATTTCAGTGCATGATAACATATCATATATCATAGAAATTAAGGACTCCATTAACAATGATGTTCTCCTTTCACCAAAAATGATCTTAAAGAGTTATGAGGAAGAACGCCTGACACAACATAAGATTTAAGGTCAGTGTGACCGATACGAACTGTCGGTGTCTCATCTCTCTAGCGACATGTTTTCGCGGTCTTACATCTGCAAATACTAGTATCGTGGTATGATCTGTAATTTTATCGATTATGACCTATTCTCAATATGACAGTTCAACTAAGTGTGAATTCGCATGTAGGGTGATGCACACATAGCAGAATGCGCTTACTCTACTGTCTCTTCTTATCAATTGAAGAGATTTGAATATTGGTAAACTACTGCCCTCTGCATAATGCATACATAGTAAGAGACGTTTATCCTGTCGACGTACCTGATTTCGCTTCTTTTGGAGATCATGACCCAGTTTTTATCTTTGAATATTTTTTGTACGAAAGACAAAATGTTCAAAAGGAATATTCAAACCCATAAGTCGAAAACATTCTGATAATGCCATGGTAAAGAACAAAAAACTATCAAAAGACAAACAACATGATACAAAACGAATTATATAAAACTAAAGACTAAGCAACACAAACCCTACTAAATCTAGGGGTGATCTCAGGTGCTCCTGCAGAACAAGCAGATCCTTCTCACATATGCCACCTATCGTGTTGCTCATGTAATTACAAACCTGGCGATAAGTCTTATTCGGTAGGTCACATTCTAGGAAAAGATGATGGGTTGTCGGTTCGACAGTTTTAATGAAATCTCCATCTATTAAATTTAAAAAAAAATTACTTGATTTATATCTTCGTCATGGATTTACGAGATATTCACATAGGTAAACTACTATTGCCTCTAACTACTGCAACTGTTCCATCTGTCCTGTTTAATTGTTCAAGAAAAAAGACAACAGGATATTCAAACTCGAAAACAAACTAACGATGCCATGGCAAAAACGAAAAACGATGAAAAGACAAACAACAGTTCACTAAAAACAACACAAAAAACTAAAGACTGAGCAAGACAAACCCAATCCAAAAGCCAAGGTGATCTTAGGTGCTCCGGAAGGGTAAACCAATCCTGCTCCACTCGAATTATTTTGAAGCTGTATAACATCGAGTCAATTTACGGATATGCATTCATTTGAATGCAATTGTCCACTTCGAAACATTGTTTGTTTACATAACATGTGAATTCACTCATTATCAAATCGAGATAACCAGTTGCGATGTAATTGTCTAAATGAAGTTTACCCCTCGTCTCCTTTCATTTAACCAAAATATCTATAATCCAAAAACCCAAATACAGAGATCATTTTACGTTATCATGAGAACACTGTAATTGAATATGTAATAGGAGGGAATGTCTTTGAAATGAATTACAATTTTCTCATAATAATAGAAAAAAGTTTTTTAATATAGATTTTGCTCTAACAAATATAATTAACATATAACACTGTTTATGTTTAGTTCTGTATTTATTGATTTTAAGATGGAAATAAGTATGCATAAAGTGAAAAAAAATATAACTTTAAATTGTCCCTAAAATAATTATGTTTGTCTGACGTGCAGATTTACACATATTGTCAAATACCTTTACTAAAGTCAGTCATTATTGCATTCAAAGTTTTCATCTTTTGAAAAGAAGTTAAACTTAAAACCCTAGGTAATGCGCGATACGTTTTTTTTTTAAAACTTTAAAACTAGGTAATGCGCGATACGTTTTTTTTTTTCACCAATCAGGAAACCCTTTTTGTATCTGACAAGATGGATAAAAGGTTGAATTTGTGTTCGGGCCGAATGATCACGACGCACAGTATGTGGAGGGCACATTGAAAGATAGTTCCACTGTCGCTGATGGTGCAAAGGGAAATAGTGAATCGCTTCCGAACGACTGCATGGCTGCCTGAAATTGCGTTCTTGTCGTTGCGAATGTAGATTCTGGGGATTGAATTATCGGATATGGGTTGAGAGAGTTTATATGAACTGAATATGGGTGGAATCCAATTTGTGACGATGTCATAGGAACATATCGCAAGTTATTTTGGTAGTTGTTTTCATTAGAAGAACCATTGACGGTTTTTATAGAATTTTTTCTAGCTCTTCGTCTTGCATGTCGACGTCTGAAATCCCCTTTTGCTAAATCCTCAATACATGCTGGATGAATGGACCAATAGTTGCCTTTGCCGTTATCGGACCTGCCACTTTTCATAAAACACTCGTTTAGGGAAAGATTGTGCCGTATATTGTTCCTCCATGCTTTTTGTTTGTTATTGTAAAATGGAAAATTATTCATTATAAAACGATATATGTCATTGAGTAATATCTTCTTATTTGGTTTACTGAGTATTGCCATGAAAATCAGGGCGATGTAAGAGTGTGGTGGCTTCTCATTTGGATCACTGGAACATAATCCGTTCTTAATTGATGTGTCTAATGGTAACTGAACCTGCAAGAATAACAATAAATATTTTTTAGAATATAAAACAGTACACAGATATAAGAAAATATTGACGGTTATCAAAATGCTTATCATCCTTTGAAATCTGTTTAATAACGCAAAATTAAGCTGTCGCTTCGATTAATTGTCAAAAATATGGATTCGTATATTTTTAGTTACAGATGACTGTTACTGATTTTTTTGCCTCTCAGATATGCATGAAATAGTTGCTACCAATTGACTGTACCAAGTCAGGAATATGGCAGTTGTATTCCATTCGTTTGATGTGTTTAGGCCTTGTTTTTGCCATTTGATACAGGACTTTCCGTTTTGAATTTTCCTTGGAGTTAGGTATTTTTGTTATTTTACTTTTTTGTAAGTAAACAGCAATCAGTCAATCGATCAGGTAAAATACGTCTATTTTCCATTGTTTTTTTTCTGTTTGTTTTAATAAACAGTCAGTAATGCAGTAATTGTATTTTTTTTTAATTTGTGAGTAATGTTTTTGCAGGTTGAGATTTCTGAAAATGTTTGTTACAAGTCAATTGTGTCACCTTCTCGTAAACATGTTATTGAATGAATGCTATGAGATGGCGATGATCAACAAAAAAACTGGCAGGTAAAGCATTCCCTTAAAAAGCCTGCTCTTATACTTTTAGTTTTAAGTTATTGGATGCATATAACTAACTAATTTGATTCTTTTGAACGTTTTTTTTTAAATTTCATGATGTTCTCTCAGATATTTACTTCTGGTTTGAATAATATAAATGAATTGAAAAGTTTTTAACATCGATATAAAGTGTCACCGTTATTTTGCTTTCCCAATTGAAAGATATTCTAATTGAATGAGACAACATACCTGTGCATTAGATTCAGCACTGTCACTGTAGCTACTTTCACTTTCACTTGTACAAGGAGACGGTGTCCAAACTCTATAGCCCTCGCTTGAGACAGAATCTCGTTTGACTGTTTCTGTATCTCTCCTGGTCAAATAATAGATGCTTGACTGTGAATTAATCATGATTCCTAAATTCAGTGGAACAATCTTCTTGAGAAAAAATTACAGAATGACTTATATTGTTTTCAGAATATATACCATATAAAGAAAGCTGTTGACAGCCTAGTTCAAGCGCTATTTTTCACAGTTCTCAATCACGTGATCCGCTTTTAATGGCAATGATTATTAGTTAACAGGTCATATTGTTGATTGGAATAGAGAACGAGATTGTGGCTATAATAAGTCGCATTCAGCAATGTCATACACAAGGACTAGAGGGCTTTGCTGTGGCTATAACAAGTCACATTCAGTGATGTCAATCACGAGGAAAAGAGGGCAAGGTTACGGCTATTGTAAGTCAAATTTAGTAATGTCATACGAGGAAATGAGAGAGAGAGATATAATACATCTGTGTCTCAGCTCACTAGCGATATCTTTTTGCAGTCTTAGATACACCTATGTCGTCTAATCTGTATTTAAACCGATAGTGTCCTATTGCGTGTGATGCATGTATAACAGAAGAAGGTTATTTACAACCAATGGGTCGATGCCACTGGTGATGGAAGTTTCCTCCCCAAGTTTATCAACAGCCAAGTAGTCAGCACTTCTGTGTTGACATGGATTATCATTGATATGGTCATAATTATAAATTAACTGTTTACAAAACTTTGAATTGTTCGAAATACTGAGGATTTTCTACCCATTGAATAGATAACGTTAGCTGTATTTGGAAAACCTTTCAGAGTTTTGGCTCCTCAAAAGTCTTTAACTTCGTACTTTATTTGGCCTGTTCAATTTTTTTTTAATCGAGCGTCTCTGATGAGTCTTTTATAGACGAAACGCGTGTCTGGCGAGCAAAATTGTAATCCTGGTATCTATGATATGTTTATTTACTATGTCTGAGATAACTTCCACTATATTGCTATTCTTTATAAAGGTCAACTTAGCCACAATAACGATCACAGAAATGTTAATGCAGAAGTTAACTTCTTCAGTATATCTAACCTTTCAGACTTATTTTGGTACATTGCTCATTATCTGAAAATAAGAGAATTTATTTTAAACATCTGGACACTAAACTAAGGTCAGTATTTAGGAAATTTGCGTATTGAGGATCCTGTTCTCACTTGAATACTTAAACTTCTTTCTGATATAAAAAAAATTAATAGCATGTGTATTTATATGTTAAAAAGTTTCAAAATACTTCTTATATATAAGCATTACTTCTATCACCATACCATGTTGTCAGTAATTGGCTGTTTTCAAATGAGTCTTTGCTTTATTTAGTGTGGATGGTTGATCTGTAATAGTCCGATGCATTTATTTTTGAATTGTCTAATATGTTGGTGACAAATGGCTTATCAACAGGTAAAGATCATTGTCTATCGTGTACCTTCCAAGATGTATTCTTTAATTTTGTGTTGTTCGTTTGTTGTCTTAATAATTTGTACTTAATGTGTCCATCAAAAATGTCCAATTTTGTAATAAACAAGTATGAATTAGTCAATAATAGTCTTAGCACTCAATCATTCATAGAAATATTTTTTACAGTTACATGTATTTTAAAGATTCTTATGGCTAAAATATATGTACCGTCTACTTCGCCTGTGAAGTTAGCGATGAACCATTGTCATGGACAAATGCTCACACCTGTTCGAAAATTTAACCGGGCAACCAGGTATAAATAAAGGCAACAGTAGTATATCGCTGTTCGAAATTCATAAATCGATTGAGGAAAAAACAAATCCGGGTTACAAACTAAAACTGAGGGAAACACATCAAATATAAAAGGAGAACTACGACACAACAGAAACACAACATTAAAATATAACACACAGAGAAACGAACTATAATATAACAATGGCCATTTTCCTGACTTGGTACAGGACATTTTAAGAAAAAAATGGTGGGTTGAACCTGGTTTTGTGGCTATCCAAACCTCCCGCTTTTATGGCAATGTTAAATATAACATTCAAATGACAACATTACATGACAGGACTACAATACAAATAAATGGGAGAACATATAGGAAAGAGAATCATACGAACAATAGCTTACAAAAGGTACCAGGTTTAAAATTGAATACTCAAGACGCGCGTTTCGTCCACACAAGACTAACCAGTGACGCTCAGATCAAAAAAGTACGAAAGCTATAACAAGTACAAAGTTGAGGAGCATTGAGGACCAAAAGTTCCAAAAAGTTGTGCCAAATACGGCTAAGGTTATATGTCTGGGATAAGAAAATCCTTAGTATTTAGAATAATCCATACTTTTGCAAACAGTAAATTTATAAAAATGATTATATAATAGACATACATGATAACACCGAAATGGTGACTAACTACAGAATAAAAACGGATACATAAAACAACATAAACCAGCACATAAAAATTCACAGCCGAGTTAGCCAAAGAGATCAACGCAAAAAAAGTGACGTCACATTTGAATTTCTGAAATTTCCCAAAAATAGGATTGAATTAGGATAGAATTCAAGATTTGGTTTATAATACTCATAAAACATTTATTAATAACAAAGAAAATTACAATACTAATTAATATGAAATGTGGTAGTAATTAGATAATTAATAGTATTATATATCTATGTCGGTGTTTCTTCTAAATCAAACTGTAAGCCAAATATATCTCATAAATTTATTTGACCCAAACTAAAATCTAATTAATGAACTGGGTGATTAAATGATGCCTAAAACTTTACTCTTCTCAAGTTAAAAAAAATATTCATTGCTAGAAACAAGGATGGCAAAAAATTGTTTACCTTGTTTCTATACAGGTATTAGTAGACAATGGGGATCTTATATGGAAGTATAATTCCATCTGCTTAAATTTAATAAAAAATCGAAATTTGTGTCCACATTCTAACGACAACATTACTTATAAAGCTAACAAGTTTTAAAATTGTCCTTCTTACCTTCTCTTTGGTGTTATAGACTTATTGATAACAGTTATAATTTTACTGTTTGTGTTCATTCACGTCATCTGATATTATTTAAAATAAACATCAAATCGCTTATTTATTTTTTGTCCTTATTTATAAACCTTCACATCTGGTATTTGTCTATAAAATGTCAAATAAAGGTTATATAAAGATACATTTGAAATATTACAATTAATTGTTTATATGGAGCAATGATTTCAAAAGAGCATGCACTTACCTTGTACCTAAGTGATCATAATCAGAAAATAGGTTAAAGGAATTTTTTGATAGAAAAATATGGTTTGATCCGTTCATAGCTTATTATGAATTTTATAAAGAATATGTCTATGAATGATGCAGTGCTAAGACCTTAATAGACCCTTTGATAATTGCCTATTAGAATATATGTATATTTTATGTTTGAGCTATTAAGTTAAAGGTTCAAATAAAAAAAAACATATTGGTGGGTCTTCAGCAATTAAATAGAACCTTTAATTTGTCAGTTGGTAAGTTCTTAATCACCATGATGATAGACAAATTAAAAATAAATGCATCGGTCTTAATGAGATCAGCAATCTACACCAAATTAATATAAAAAACTTAAACATATGGGTAGAGACAATCACGGACGACAACATGTTAAGTTGGATGGAACGCATTGGTTATAAATAAGAAGTACATTTGAAACCCAATTATTTAAAATAAATCTTGTCAGTGATGCTCGAGAGGTCAAAATATTTGATAATACAAAATCATATAAAAACGTTGAAGAGCTGATCAAATAAAAAACAAACTAATGTATTGCCAAATCCGAGAAAGGAATGAGAGCTTTACATAATTAAGATAAATTCAATAATTTAAAATAATTTCCAAAATTTTATAACAACAAATTTTAATCAAATAATATCCGTATTTTCATGCCAGTACCGACATACTGGCTACGAGGCTGGCGGTTCACTCGCAGACTAACAGTCCAGCAGCAAAGGTATCGACCCAGCGGTAGTCATAACTTAAACTGTTCAAAACAAACAAACAACAGCCACTAATTACAGGCTCCTGACTTGGGACAGGCACATACATAATGTAACGGGGTTCAACATGTTTGCAGGCGCTCGACCCTCCCGCGACCTGGGATTTAATGTCTACATAATTCTTAAAAAGTTATCACTAGCTTGTTAACTCTGATGTCGTTATTTTGATCCTCACTCGTTGTGATGTGTTGTCATCTCCAAACTAAATGAAAAGGTGTATCAGTTTTTTTGTCGAATGACGCTGGTTTTCTCTAGCCTCTCCGGCTTCCTCCAAAATTAGAAATGGCTATTATACCCCTTAGATAGCACTAATAAACAAAATAAAAAAACCTAAACAGAACAGCCGAAACCGTCAAACGTCGTCTTCCTTATGTTTTACAACAATTATATTATCTTATGAAGATGAAAATCACAAGCAATACATATCCTTTAATTCGAGTTACTACAGAAAAATGAAAATGTATGATATCATCTCCGTAAGCACAATACGTGTTTCTGGAAAGCCTTTCATCCCGTTCACTCTCCAATGCCAACCTGTATTCACTTACAGAGGAAGCGAAAAGTCAGAAAACAGATCTTTGAGGAAAATTGACATGTAATTCAGCATTTCATCTTATTCTTTGTCGTTTTGTCCCTTCTTTATATAATTAGGGTCTTGACCTTTGACCTTCTTTTGTGTTTGACCTTCTTTTGTGCCCCTGATATCGTTGTTGTAGTTGTTATTTATAACAATATCGCTTTCATTATTGTTTTCAATTTTCATAATAATTATCATTATTTTATTTATTATTGTTATTATTTTTCAAATAAAATAATCATTATCAAGTGTTCTTCTGATGAGTAATGTTAATATATTTCTTTGCTGTCAGATAAATTTTCACTGTCAACTGTCAACATACTTTTCAATATAGAAATGTTATTTACCAATTTGACCCGTTAACTGAAAAACAATGCCATTTAAATAAGATCACGTGAGTGAGAACTGTGAAACAACAGAGCTTTAACTAGGCTATCAACAGTTTTGTCAGGTATATATTCTGAAAC
Source organism: Mytilus californianus (assembly GCF_021869535.1). Classification (NCBI taxonomy): domain Eukaryota; kingdom Metazoa; phylum Mollusca; class Bivalvia; order Mytilida; family Mytilidae; genus Mytilus; species Mytilus californianus. The sequence goes on along the minus strand of NW_026262679.1, from coordinate 17,960,130 downwards.
GAAAATAATATAATTCATTCTATGTTTTTCTCTCAACAAGATTGTTCCTCTCAATTTATGAGTCATGATTAATTCACAATTAAGCATCAATTATTTGACCAGAGGAGATACAGAAAGAGTCAAACGAGATTCTTTTTTGAGCGAGGGTGGTGGAGTTTGGTCATCGTCTCTTTGTACAAGTGAAAGTAAAAGTAGCTACAGAAACAATGCTGAATCTTTTACACAGGTATGTTGTATCATTTTATAAAAATACCTTTAAATTGGGAGAGTAATTTTTTCACATATTAAAAGAATGAATGAAAATACATATTTATTTAGAAAAAAAAATATAAATCAAGGGCGATTTTTTTAGGATCTGAAAGATGTTCATCTTAAATTAATCCCGAAATCAATAAATGAGAAGATCGTCATGAAAAAAAAATTGTCAATGCCACCATTAAGATAACTATTTCTCTCTTTTGAACATCTTGTCTCTGTGGTTTCATCTAAAATTAGCTTGATTAACATGTCAACATTACGAAGAAAAAAGAAAAAGATAAACTGATTGATTGGTTGATTGTTGTTTGCTTAACGAGCTATGGCAACTATTTCAAGCATATCCGAAAGGCACAAAAGGAACAGTGTCTCGACAACTACAATAGACATCTGTGAAAAGAACTAGATGCATCCATATATTTGACATTTAAGCAAAAAGGCAAATTATGTCTGCTTTGCACAGATTTTAATAAATGATAGTGGTACTTTAAATAATGTGTGCATTATGTTCTAATATTTAGCTATTGTTTTATTTATATAATATTTATCATTATTGTTGTAGGATGAGTTATCATTAGACAGATCAATTAAGCATGGATTATCTTCCAGTAATACCAATGAGAAGCCATCGCATTCATACATTGCTATGATTTCCATGGCAATACTGAGTAAACCGAACAAGAAAATTTTACTCAATGACATATACCAATACATAATGGACAATTTCCCCTTCTACAATAACAAAGAAAAAGCATGGAGAAACAGCATACGGCATAATCTTTCCCTTAACGAGTGCTTCGTAAAAGGTGGCAGATCCGTTAATGGCAAAGTCAACTATTGGTCTATTCACCAAGGATGTATAGAAGATTTTGCAAAAGGAGATTTCAGGCGTCGAAATGCAAAACGAAGAGCAAAAAAAGGTTCTGTAAAAACTGCTGACAGTTTATCTTATCAATTCGACACTCGGAATAATAATGAATATGTTCCTATGACATTGTCGCAAATTGATATCTCCTCATACACAATGAAAGGATCGTTAATGCATACAAACCTTCACAACCCACATCATATTAATCAGTCTCCTGTATCTAGATTCGGAATGACAACAATGCAATTTCCGGCAGTCATGCAGTCGTTCGGAAGCGATTCACCAGTTCCCGTTTCGCAATCATCGTCAGGATCACTATCATTCAATGTACAATCTAAATACTGCACATCGTCATCATTCAGGCCGAGTTCGAATTCAGCTTTTTATTCATCTTGTCAAATACAGAAAGAGTTTTCTGATTGGTGATAAAAACTTATTTCCTATTACCCAATGTGGGATTTTTAAATTTTTGTAAAATTGAATACATGACAATTATCAATGCAGTGATGACTGAGTTTAATAAAGACACTGGACAATTTTTATACGTCTTCAACGCATACGTACATAATTGTTTTGGGGAACTAAAGCCAATTTCATTAAAATTATACCTGATTTACTATATCGTGAAAGGACTCAAAGGTACTCGAGCGATTGGACTATAATAAGAGTTTCTGTATAAAATTCTAGCGTTTGAAGTCAACAAAATAGTGTAGGCATTTATCTAGGGACTAAGACAGACAACGTGGCACCGTTGCTACAACTGTATATACAAATGTGAATTGATCATTTTAATTTATACCTGCTTAATTTGAATTTTTTGTTTCTGTTAATGTTGAGATCATTTTAGATCTGATATATATTTGAAAATTATTTGATTTTGTTTCACATTGAAACAGCCAAAGTACAATAAAACAGTTTACCATATGTTTTTTCGCTTTATACATAATCATTTGCATGTGCTCATTAATAAGTGCAGAATTAATAATGGCTTATCATTACGGTCACTCAATATAAAAATACTGAAGTCATTTGATTTATCAAAGTAGTTGATTATTTCTAAACCATTTATAAGATAACCGTTCAGGATTTGCTCCAAGGTTAGTTGTTGAACTCGTTCAATTTAATCTGACAAAGCATCCCTGTAACGATACAAAAGTTGAAAATTCAAAAACAAGAAAATTACAAATCTTATCTTCTTATACATATGGCTATCACTAGTACGGTCCCTAGCTTGTGCGTGGTTATAATTATTTGTATTCTAATGAGAAGATCTACAATATATGTGTTGAATTGATTCACTACTTTTCACTATTTAGAGCGATAAAAGCTTGACACATTGTACATACATTAATGTTGAAGAATGTGTGTCACCCTCTAGATTTCTTTTTCTGTTTGTTGGATTGCTAATATATTGTCGTGAAAAACAACAATAAAAGTTTTCTTCCTTTGCTTCTGGGTAGGTATTTTGTTGCATCATATTCCTTCTTTATGCTATTTTGTGGTAATTCAGTGATGTTTATACCACATCTTCTTGAATTTTATCGACTTTTACCGCGGTATAATACTGATACAGTACAATATATCCTCATTATGTATATCTAGCTTATTACTATGTATATACCACATTTTATTATGTATTTACCTGTATACCAAACATCATTATGAATATCCCTCATCTAATATGTCCACATGTTCTTGTCACTATAGAGTACTAAAGTAAATGCGTGTATCTTTAATCTAATGTTTTAAGACAAGAAATACAAAAAATATTTCACACAACTCATTCTTTAATTGAAGTAGTCATCCTTGAAAAGAAATATTTCACACAACTCATTCTTTAATTGAAGTAGTCATCCTTGAATAGAAATATTTCACACAACTCATTCTTTAATTGAAGTAGTCATCCTTGAATAAAAATATTTCACACAATTCATTCTTTAATTGAAATAGTCATCCTTAAATAGAAATATTTCACCAACAAAAATAATTTACAGGAACAGAATTATAAGCATTAATTTAAATGATTGTACTGTGACCTGATAGGAATAAACCATGACCACAAATTATTGTACATCTGACAATCAGTTTAGCTATACCTACACACTGAAAACTGTTGTTTGTCTTTTGATCTTTTTATTTTTTTGCCATGATGTTGTCAGTTGATTTTTGACTGATGAGTCTGAATATTCCTTTTGTATATTTTGCCTTTCGATTTGTATAACCTCATAAATCGTTTACTGTTTTTTTTATCATTTCTTTGTTTAAGAAGGATTGCCAACATTCAATTGCTACATGTCGGAACACATATTAAGTTTACCTCATTTGGGAATATGAATAAATTAGTATGCGAGGTATACAGCAATGAAAAAGAAGTTCAACAACGCAATCTCGTAAAATTATTTTAACAATGTATGTTTATCAACAATAGGAAAGAGTGTGTTTCCTTCATTCGTATTTTCTTTTGCAGGAACAGGAATACAATATGTATGTTTTTACATAATTTAGACAATGCTGAACGAAAATCTATATTCAATTATTTAACACTTAGGTTATCTTATATTGCAATATCAGTAGTAACTCTAGTCAAAAAGCCTTACATCCTGACTGTACATATATTATGGCATTCACAATGTCTTGCTTTATTAGACTTCTCATGGCGTCTTTATACTATATCAGTAGTAACTCTAGTCAAAAAGCCTTACATCCTGACTGTACATATATTATGGCATTCACAATGTCTTGCTTTATCAGACTGCTCATGGCGTCTTTATACTATATCTGTAGTAACTCTAGTCAAAAAGCCTTACATCCTGACTGTACATATATTATGGCATTCACAATGTCTTGCTTTATTAGACTGCTCATGGCGTCTTTATACTATATCAGTAGTAACTCTAGTCAAAAAGCCTTACATCCTGACTGTACATATATTATGGCATTCACAATGTCTTGCTTTATCAGACTGCTCATGGCGTCTTTATACTATATCTGTAGTAACTCTAGTCAAAAAGCCTTACATCCTGACTGTACATATATTATGGCATTCACAATGTCTTGCTTTATTAGACTGCTCATGGCGTCTTTATACTATATCAGTAGTAACTCTAGTCAAAAAGCCTTACATCCTGACTGTACATATATTATGGCATTCACAATGACTTGCTTTATTAGACTGCTCATGGCGTCTTTATACTATATCTGTAGTAACTCTAGTCAAAAAGCCTTACATCCTGACTGTACATATATTATGGCATTCACAATGTCTTGCTTTATCAGACTGCTCATGGCGTCTTTATACTATATCTGTAGTAACTCTAGTCAAACAGCCTTACATCCTGACTGTACATATATTATGGCATTCACAATGTCTTGCTTTATTAGACTGCTCATGGCGTCTTTATACTATATCAGTAGTAACTCTAGTCAAAAAGCCTTACATCCTGACTGTACATATATTATGGCATTCACAATGACTTGCTTTATTAGACTGCTCATGGCGTCTTTATACTATATCTGTAGTAACTCTAGTCAAAAAGCCTTACATCCTGACTGTACATATATTATGGCATTCACAATGACTTGCTTTATTAGACTGCTCATGGCGTCTTTATACTATATCTGTAGTAACTCTAGTCAAAAAGCCTTACATCCTGACTGTACATATATTATGGCATTCACAATGACTTGCTTTATTAGACTGCTCATGGCGTCTTTATACTATATCTGTAGTAACTCTAGTCAAAAAGCCTTACATCCTGACTGTACATATATTATGGCATTCACAATGTCTTGCTTTATTAGACTGCTCATGGCGTCTTTATACTATATCAGTAGTAACTCTAGTCAAAAAGCCTTACATCCTGACTGTACATATATTATGGCATTCACAATGACTTGCTTTATTAGACTGCTCATGGCGTCTTTATACTATATCTGTAGTAACTCTAGTCAAAAAGCCTTACATCCTGACTGTACATATATTATGGCATTCACAATGTCTTGCTTTATTAGACTGGTCATGGCGTCTTTATACTATATCAGTAGTAACTCTAGTCAAAAAGCCTTACATCCTGACTGTACATATATTATGGCATTCACAATGACTTGCTTTATTAGACTGCTCATGGCGTCTTTATACTATATCTGTAGTAACTCTAGTCAAAAAGCCTTACATCCTGACTGTACATATATTATGGCATTCACAATGACTTGCTTTATTAGACTGCTCATGGCGTCTTTATACTATATCTGTAGTAACTCTAGTCAAAAAGCCTTACATCCTGACTGTACATATATTATGGCATTCACAATGACTTGCTTTATTAGACTGCTCATGGCGTCTTTATACTATATCAGTAGTAACTCTAGTCAAAAAGCCTTACATCCTGACTGTACATATATTATGGCATTCACAATGACTTGCTTTATTAGACTGCTCATGGCGTCTTTATACTATATCAGTAGTAACTCTAGTCAAAAAGCCTTACATCCTGACTGTACATATATTATGGCATTCACAATGACTTGCTTTATTAGACTGCTCATGGCGTCTTTATACTATATCTGTAGTAACTCTAGTCAAAAAGCCTTACATCCTGACTGTACATATATTATGGCATTCACAATGTCTTGCTTTATTAGACTGCTCATGGCGTCTTTATACTATATCTGTAGTAACTCTAGTCAAAAAGCCTTACATCCTGACTGTACATATATTATGGCATTCACAATGTCTTGCTTTATTAGACTGCTCATGGCGTCTTTATACTATATCTGTAGTAACTCTAGTCAAAAAGCCTTACATCCTGACTGTACATATATTATGGCATTCACAATGTCTTGCTTTATTAGACTGATCATGGCGTCTTTATACTATATCTGTAGTAACTCTAGTCAAAAAGCCTTACATCCTGACTGTACATATATTATGGAATTCACAATGACTTGCTTTATTAGACTGCTCATGGCGTCTTTATACTATATCTGTAGTAACTCTAGTCAAAAAGCCTTACATCCTGACTGTACATATATAATGGCATTCACAATGACTTGCTTTATTAGACTGCTCATGGCGTCTTTATACTATATCTGTAGTAACTCTAGTCAAAAAGCCTTACATCCTGACTGTACATATATTATGGCATTCACAATGTCTTGCTTTATTAGACTGATCATGGCGTCTTTATACTATATCTGTAGTAGATGTACTGATAAAGAATAAAGTCGGGGAGAACATGGATTATTTACTATTTCAAATTTGGATTTGAACAATTTTTCGGAAAGCACTCTTAGTTCATAAATTTTTGCCTTTTGTCTCTGTTTATCTGGTCTTGTGCTTTGTACCAATCAAGGGTTTACCCAGTGATTTTTACAACATGATGCCTAAAACTTTACTCTTCTGAAGATAAAAAAATCTTCATTTGCGAAAAATAAGGATGGCTTTAGAAACGGGGTTACTGTAGAGTCTATTATGGAAGTATAATTCCACTTGCAGAAAATCAATAAAAATGGAATTTGTATCCACATCTTAACAATAATATTAATTATAAAGCTAACTAGTTTAAAAATTGGATTTACAGACTTATTGATATCATTATAATTATATTGTTTGTGTTGATTGACTTCATCTGATATTGTTTAAAATAAACATTAATTCGCTAATTTATTGTTCGCCCTTATTTATAAAACCTTTTCCATCTGACATTTGTCTTTAAAAGATCATTTAAAGGTTATATTAATATGTATTTGAAACGTTAGAATTAATTGTTTATATGGAGAAATTATTTCAAAAGAACATGTACTTACTTTGTTTTTTGTACCCAAGTAATCATAAACAGAAAAATACATTCATCTATTTTATTTTGATATAAAAATATAGTTTGATCCGTTCATAGTTTATTATGAAGTTTATAAAGTATACATATACGAATGATTCAGTGCTAAGACTATAATGGACCCGTTGATGATTGCTATTAAATAATAAGTATATTTTGAGGAGATATTAAGTTAAAGGTAATAAGACAACAAACGATCAACACAAAATTAAAAAAACAAAACCATATTGGAAGGTCTTCAAGAATAGAAAAGAATCTTTGTCAGTTTGTCAGCTCTTAATCACGCAGAGATTAGACAATTTTGATAATAATAAATGCATTAGACTATGTGAGACTAGCCAACAACACTAAATAAATATAAGAAATTTAAACAGATGGGTAAAGACAATCATAGACAACGTGTTTATGTTTATCCTGTGGTGTTTTTCGTTGATGGAGAATATGTTCGTTGTTGTTCTGTGGTTTGTATGTTGTGTCGACTATTATATTATTTGTTTGTGCGTTTTTCTGTTATGAATGTTCTTGCGTGTGTTTGTGCTGTATTTCTGTCACGTAGTGTTTTAGCGCTATTTTTTAACATTGTCATGAAGCGGGAGGTTTGGCATGCCATGAAACAAGGTTCAACCCACCATTTTTTGTCCTGTACCAAATCAAGAATATGGCAGTTGTTATCAAATAGTTCGTTTCTATGTGTGTTGACGTTTGTTTTTGTTGCACGTCGGTGTTCCTGTTGTTCATTTGTTTTCCTCCTATAGTTGATGTTTTTCCCTCGATTTTGGTTTGTAACCCGGATTTGTTTTCTCTAAATCGATTTATGACTTTTGAACACCAGTATACTACTGTTGCCTTTATTTAGTTAGTGGAATACATTGATTATAAACAATCCTCGAGGACTTGTTGTGATGTGTTTGCATCTCCAAACAATATGACAAGGTTTGTCAGTTTTCCTGCTGAATGACGGTGGTTCTATTCAGCCACTTCGGCTTTCAACAAAATTATGGAATGAGTATTATACCCATGAGACAGCGCTAATAAGCAAACAAAGCCTAAACAGAATAGTAGAAACCGTCAAACGTCGACCTTATGTTTTACAACAATGATATTATCTGATGAAGATGAAAACCACAAGCAAAACAAATCCTTTAAATCGAGGCACTACTGAAAAATGGAAATGTATGATATATCATTCCGTAAGCACAATGCGTGTTTTTGGAAAGACTTTCACCCGGAATACTCTCCAATGCCAACATGCACTCAATTACTGAGGAAGCTATACTAGCAAAACAGATCTTTGAGGAAAATTGACACTTCATTTTCTTTTTTGTCTATTTGTCCCTTCTCTTTGGTCTTGACAGTTAACCTTCTTTTGGGTTTTTGTTATCTTTGATTTAGTTTATATCATTATTATTTTTATTATTTGTTTAAATAATATTTATTTATATAAATCATTACATAACAGTATAATAGACATGAAATAAAAAGTAAAATAACAAAAATACCGAACTTCAAGGAAAATTCAAAATGGAAAGTCCCTTATCACAAGGAGAAATCAAAAACTCAAACACATCAAACGAATGGAAAACAACCGTCAAAAGGATTCAGAAACAAGCTAAGCTGCTTTTTGAAATCTGTCTCCTATTATTATTATCATTATTATCAAATAATCATTATTCTTGTCATGGTTATTATTTTCAAATGATCTAATTATTATCAAATTCTTTTTCCATGTTATGTTTATATTTTTCATTGCTACCAGATAAATACAATTTTCACTGTCAACTGTCAGCATACTTTTTAATATAGAAATGTTTTTCAACAATTTGTTAGAAAACAGCGCTTTAACTAGGTTATCAACAGTTTTGTCAGGTATATATTCCGAAACGAGAACAAAATAAGTCATTCTGTATTTTTCTCTCGACAAGATTGTTCATCTCAATTTAGCAATCATGATTAATTCACAGTTAAGAATTTATTATTTGATCAAAGGAGAAACAGACACAGACAAACAAGATTCTATCTCAAGCAAGGGTGATGGAGTTTGGTCACCGTCTCTTTGTACAAGTGAAAGTGAAAGTAGCTACAGTGACAGTGATGAATCTATTGCACAGGTATGTTGTATCATTTAAAGAAAATATCTTTGAATTGGGAAGGGGTTTTTTTCATATATCAAGGGATTATTATTTTTCTTAGATAAAAAGTTAATATAAATCAAAGGCGGTTTTTTTTTAGGGCCTGAGAGATGTAAATCTTTAATTAATCCCGAAATAAAAAAATGAGAAGATTCTTATGAAAAAAAACTGTCAAGGCCACTCTAAAGGTAACTATTTTTCTCTTTTGAGCATCTTGTCGTTGTGGTTTTATCTCAATAGAATTTGATTAAGATGTCAACATTTCAAAGAAAAAGAAAAGATAGAAAATAGAATTGTTAAAACTGATTATCCGACAGGCAAGAAATGAACAGTGTTTCCTGGACTACCCAAGACATCTATAAAAAGAATTTTATGCGTCCATATATTTGACATTTAAGCATAAAGAAAAATTGATTCTGCATTGTTGCACAGATTTCAATAAATGATAATGGTACTTTAACTATTTTCTTCATTATGTTCTAATATTCAGCTACTGTTTTATTTATACAATATTCATCATTATTTTTGTAGGTTCAAATATCTTTAGACAGATCAATTAAACATGGATTATCTCCCAGTGATACCAATGAGAAGCCATCTCATTCATACATCGCTATGATATCCATAGCAATACTGAGTAAACCGAACAAGAAAATTTTACTCAATGACATATATCAATACATAAGGTATAATTTCCCCTTCTACAATAACAAGGAAAAAGCATGGAGAAACAGCATACGGCATAATCTTTCCCTTAACGAGTGCTTCGTAAAATGTGGCAGATCCGTTAATGGCAAAGTCAACTATTGGTCTATTCACCAAGGATGTATACAAGATTTTGCAAAAGGAGATTTCGGGCATCGAAATGCAAGACGAAGAGCAAGAAAACGTTAAAAACTGCTGATAGTTCATCAAATAAATTCTACACCCAGATTAATGATAAAGAACATGTACCTATGAAATTGTCTCAAATTAGTATCTCCCCATACTCAACGAAATGATCGTTAATGCATACAAACCTTCACAACCCACATCATATTTTACAGTATTCTGCATCAAGATTAGGATTGACAAGAACGCAATTTCCGGCAGCCATACAGTCGTTCGGAAGCGATTCACTAGTTCCTGTTTCGCAATAATCTTCAAGAGGGCAATCATTCAATGCACAATCCAAATACTGTACGTCTTCATCACTCAGACCGAGCCCGAATTCAGCTTTTTATTCATCTTGTCAAATACAGAAAGAGTTTTCTAATTGGTTATAAAAACTTATTTCACATTACCAAGTGTGGGTTTTTTAAAATAATCTGCTATTAAATAAATGAACATTATGAATGCAGTGATAACTGAATTAAGCAAATGTAGTGGACAATTTTTATACGTCTGCATTATAGACGTGCATAATTGCTTTGAGGAACAAAGTACAATTTTATTTAAGAATTACACCTGCTTAACAAAGCCGTGAAAGGACTCAAAGGTACCGGAGCGATTCGACTATAGAACAGTTTATGTATATCATTATTCCGTTAGAAGTCAACAAATAGTGCGTGCATGGAATCAAGACAGACACTTGTCACTGTTGCTACAACTGTATATAAAAGTTGATAAAACGAATTTATAACATTTGAATTTTTTGTTTCAGTTAATGTTGAGATACTTTTAGATCTGATATATATTTGAAAATAATTTTTATTTTGTTTCACAATAAACAGTTTAACATATGTTATTTCGCTTTATACATAATCATTTGCATGTGCTCATCAAGTATAAAATTATTAATGGCTTATCATTATGGTCCCTTAATATGTAAATACTGAAGTTAATTGATTGACTCATTTATCAAAGTAGTTAATGATTTATAAACTATTTATAAAATAACCAATCAGTATTTGCTCCTAGGGTATTTGTTGAACTAGTTCAATTTAAACTGAAAAAGAATCCCTGTAACCATACAAAATTTGAAAATTGAGATACAAGAAAATTAGAAATCTTATTTTCTTATGCATGTGGCTATCCCAAGTACGATCCCTAGCTAGATGACTAGTGTGTGGTTATAACTATTTATATTCTAATGGGAAGATCTACAATAGTATGTGGTGAATTGATTAACTACTTTTCTTTACTAAGAGCGACAAAAGCTTGACATATTGTACATACATAAATATCGAAGAAAGTGTATCGCACTCTAGATTTCTTTTTGTGTTTGTTGGAATGCTAATTTATTGACATGAAATTCAAATCTTCTGTACACTGGGTTTTACATTTTCAACTAAATATAGATGTTTAAATCGTAAGGTCAATTAATGTTTCAACAAGAATGTATATGTCAATAAATTTACAACTCTGAATAAGAGTAAGCTGTGAAAAGATGTAATAGCTTCTATAATTATAAAGGTCATATGAAGGGAGCTAGTTACTATCATTCATAATTGCCCATTACAATATATAGTTAGGAGAAAAAATATGATTAACTTAAAAGTATACATAAAAAAACTTCTACATTGTACATATATTTGCTACTGTTGATCCAAAAATCAACAATTACAATAATGCAAAATGATGTACATCAATTTAAATAAATATTACATAGTTTTATCTAATGATGAAAAAGAAGATAGTTAAAGATAAGGGGCTTACCACATTCAACTTTGAATATAATCATGTATGATATACACTATTTCGTGAATAACATCAAACTATAGGGCATATTTCGGACGCTTAAACAATAACGCTACAATTTTGTGAAGTGTTGTTGAAAACCATTCGTCAAAATAGTGTTTATGGTTTTACATAATAATGTAATACACATTGTTATGATATTGTAAGTATTATATTTATTTAGCTTGGTCTTATTTGTTTTGTGTGACCTTATAGTTGTTTAGAAAATAATATTATAACTGTGCAGTTTAGAAATCACTGGAACAATCATAGATACTGATGGAATGATTAGAACTTTCTATTTGACTAACATAACATTTCAAGAATGATCATAATAGACTATGCGTAATTTAAACCTCTTGTTCTAGAAGTTTCCCTTCTACAGTTTCTAGGTATTTCCCTTCTACAGTTTCTAGGAGTTTTCCTTCTACAGTGTTCTAGAGGTTTCAGTGGCAGCTATATATACCGAATCCGAAATTGGACAGACAGACATTAATATATTTGGATTCTCAAAAGATCTCTGGAGTTATTGGATTGACACTTTTATTTACGTTAACTACATCATACTAGATTGTGAACTTACTGGACATATTCCGTACAGTTACGAGAAGAATTCCGGATAAAGAAAAGAAAAAGGACCGGACGTATATTTTTAAAGCGGGAGGTTTGGCTATCCACAAAACCAGGTTCAACCCACCATTTTTTTCTTAAAATGTCCTGTACAAAGTCAGGAAAATGGCTATTGTTATCTTATAGTTCGTTTCTGTGTGTGTTACATTTTAGTGTTTCTGTTGTGTATTTGTTCTCCTCTTATATTTGATGTGTTTCCCTCAGTTTTAGTTTGTAACCCGGATTTTTTTCTCTCAATCTATTTATGAATTTCGAACAGCGGTATACTTCTGTTGCCTTTATTCAACAGCTAAGTTGACATTTCAATTTGTATAGTATTTCTTGTAAACTTGTGTATAAAAAATCTTGTTAAATTTTTTTTTTTATTTGTGTCTTTTGTTGGCTACAAATTAAAGGTGATTTCTGGTCGTAACAACATAATAGCAATCTCTAGCTTGTGAACAGCTGTAATGTATGTAAAGACATCAATTATATCATAACTTACATATAGACTGTAGTCACATAAGATAATCATCGGGCTCGAGTTCATGATGACACCACCTGTGCTAAAAACTCATACTAAGGAACAAGAAGCCAAACAAAAAAATGGGTTGTAAAAATAGTATGTCGCTATGCAATAACAGAAATTTCGTAAAGATCTGAACCGACCTAATTTTTCTCCACAATTATTGGATACATTATTTGGCCTTTTAACATTTTTGATTCGAGCGTCACTGATGAGTATTTTGCTGACGAAACGCGCGTCTGGCGTACTAAGTTTTGAACTTGGTATCTCTGAGGAGTATTTTAAATCACTGGGTCGATGTCACATTTTGTTGTAGAAGCTATATACTTGCCACCATGGAGTATTAAAGTAATTACGTGTATCTTTTATTTAATGTTTATCGTGCAAAGGTTCCATATAATGAAAAGAAATACCAGTCATATTTCATGCAACTCGTTCTTGAGTGGGAGTAGTATTCCTTGTATGTAAATATTTCACCAACAGAAATGAATTTAAAGGAACAGAATTCTAAGCATTAATTTAGTTGAGTATACTGTGACCTGATAAGAATGAGCAACGATCACAAATTATTGTGTACCTGATAATCAGTTAAGCTATACCTTCACACTCAAAATCAAGTTTTCTATGTTGTGTTTTGTGTACTGTTGTCTGTCGTTTGGTATTTTCTTTTTTTGCCATGACGTTGTCGCTTGTTTTTCGAATTATTAGTTTGAATGTCCCTTTGGTATCTTTCTTCTCTCTTATTATATAACCCAATAAATCCTGAACTGTTTTATTTTATCATTTCTTTGTTCAAGAAAGATTCAAACATTCAGTTGCTACATGTCTAAACACATATTAAGTTTACCTAATTTGGTTATATGAATAAATTGGTATGCGAAGTATAATGCAATGAAGGAGCAGTTCAACAATGCAACAATATACAAGAGCTCGTGGCATTCAGTCATATTTTCTTTTTGCAGGAACAGGAATACAGTTTGTATGTTTTTTTTACATAATTTAGACAATACGTAACAACAACCAACATTCAATTGTTTAACACTTAGGTTATTTTATATTGCAATATCAGTAGTAACACTAGTCAAAAAGCCTTACATCCTGTCTATAATCATATTATGGCATTTGCAATGTCTTGCTTTTTCAGACTGCTAAGACCTCTTTATACCTAATCTGTAGGAGATGTACTTATATAGAATAGAGTCATGGAGAACATGAACTATTTACTATTGAAAATTATGCTTCGAACAATCTTTCTTGATGAATTATAATGTACAATAACAGTAACCTTTCTCAGCTTTTACGATAAAAATCATGGCTGTTTTTGCAATATTTCAACAGGAATGAACCATAACAAAATGTTGCAATAGACAATTATAAATTGGTCCATAATAGTTTTAGCACTCAATCATTCAAAGAAATATTCTTTATTAAATTCATAAAAAACTATGAATGGATCAAACCATATTTTTTCTATCAAACAAAAGTCCATCAATACATTTTTTCTGTTTTTGATCACTTATGTACGGTAAAAAATGTAAAAGTATTTATTTTGGAAATCATCCTTCAAGATTAACAATAAATAGTAACGTTTCAATTGCATCTTTATATCAACTTTAAACAAATTTCCGATCCTAAGGTCTATTAATAAAGACAAACAATAGATTAGCTAATTGATGTTTATCTTGAATACGTAAGTTCAGAGTTAAAGAGAGGCGAAAGAAACCAACGGGATATTAAAACACATAAGTCGAAAATAAATTGATAACACCATGACAAAAAGACAAACAGCAGTAAACAAAAACAAAAAAGAAAGCTAAAGACTAAGCAACACGAACCTAACCAGTATTAACTTTGCTAGAGGGAATTTGAACCTCGTTTCAAATAAATCATTAATTTTTCAACGGGGAATTTCCAAAGAAAAATATATTATATCAATCATTGCAGTACTGAAGCACTGACTTCCCTCGGGGACACAGTCCCCCAACAGAGGTACCGACCCAGTGGTGGAAAATAAAAATAACAGTTTATAAATTTCGAAAGCGGTTTTCTGAGTGTATCTCCATCAGGAACACCCAAATCCAAACCTTTAAAAGCAAAAACGTGTAAAAAAGAGACGTGAGATACTAAAAGGGATATTCAAACTCATAAGTCAAAAACCAACTGACATTGCCATAGCAAAACACGAAAAACGACCAAAAGATAAACAACTGTATACAAAACACAACATAGAAAACTAAAGACTAAACAACGCAAACCCCATTTAAAAGATTACAGTAGGTCCGGAAGGGTAATACGCAGATACACAAGGAGTTATATGCACTAAAAGGACCAACGAAGAATAACCAAAATCCTTTAAAATCAACGTTAACTGAGGGAGTCGGAATCTTTGCAGCTAATTGTTCCTTGGTTGATCAACGGTAAATTGAAACAAAATATTTCATAAATCATATCATTACCACTTATTACTACTGAGCATATGATACCCTCGGGTACTAATAGTCCTCAAGCTGTGGTAGCATCCTTATGTTGGTCAAAAAACAAAACATGTTTAAAAATGTACGTGCATCAGAAACGCTTTCCATGATTTAACTTTATCAAAAACCTAAATTTTTCATAGCCAGAGATGTATGAATGCGTTGACACATTAGGAACTATATTTAAAACAGGTTCTTGAAATGAATAGCAGAATGTATCTGATTTATAGCGTTCTATACGGTGTTGGTTTTGATCATTGTTTCAGGTCGTAAATTGACCTATAGTTACTTACATGTGTTTTGGTTCCTTATGGATAGTTTTCTCAGTGTCAAACATATTACATCTCCATAGTCATGTAGAAACATTAATTTATCTTACGATTTAATCATTTCTTTGGTTAAAATGCAAAACCCAGTTCGAAGAAAATGTGAATATTCGTCAAAGAAATCTAACGAACGGAAAGGAAAACAGAAATCTATCGCTCGTTGTCTCGTAGTTAAGAAAAGCAGTAAATCAATTCAACAGAGACAATCATAGATCTGCCCGAGAGATTACCAAAATGACAAAAACCATTGCAATATAACTTATTATAACCTCTGATTTGGGACAGGCACATGCATGTTAAGTTACGATTTCTAATTTTCCTGTATTTAAAATTGAGAATGGAAATGGGGAATGTGTCAAAGAGACAACAACCCGACCATAGAACAGACAACAGCAGAAGGTCACCAACAGGTCTTCAATGCAGCGAGAAATTCCCGCACCCGGAGGCGTCCTTCAGCTGGCCCTTAAACAAATATATATACTAGTTCAGTGATAATGAACGCCATACTAAACTCCAAATTGTACACAAGAAACTAAAATAAAAAATAATACAAGACTGACAAAGGCTAGAGGCTCCTGACTTGGGACAGGCGCAAAAATGCGGCGGGGTTAAACATGTTTATGAGATCTCAACCTTCCCCCTATACCTCTAGCCAATGTAGAAAAGTAAACGCATAACAATACGCATATTAAAATTCAGTTCAAGAGAAGTCCGAGTCTGATGTCAGAAGATGTAACCAAAGAAAATAAACAAAATGACAATAATACATAAATAACAACAGACTACTAGCAGTTAACTGACATGCCAGCTCCAGACTTCAATTAAACTGATTGAAAGATTATGTCTTCATCATATGAATATCAGGCACAATCCTTCCCGTTAGGGGTTTAGTATCATACCATCATAACATATATGAGAAGAACATAACCCGTGTCATGCCAACAACAACAATTTTGTTTGTTTAATTATTTGTATCGTTACAGGAATGCTTTGTCAGATTAAATTGAGCTAGTTCAGCAATTACCATAGGAGCAAATACTAAACGACTATTCTATGAATGGCCTATAAATCATTCAGTACATTAATAAATAAGTAAATCAATTGACTTCAGTATTCAAATATTGAGGAACCGTAATGGTTAGCCACTATTAGTTCTATACTTATTGATGTGCACATGCAAATGATTGTGCATAGAGACAAATCAAAACATATATTAAACTGATTTATTGCACTGTGGCTGCTTCAGTGTGAAACAAAATTAAAATATGTTTTTTTTTTCAAATATATGTCAGATCTTAAATGATCACAACTCTGTTAAAATCAACTTTAACACCAACAACAAATTCAAATGTTATAAATTCATTTATCAATTTTTATATACAGTTTAAGAAAGAGTGCCAGATTCTCCTCTTGATTTCCATATAAATGCTTACACTATTCATTTACGTCAAATGCAATAGTTTTATACATAAACTGTTACTATAGTCCAATCTCTCAAATACACTTGATTCCTTTCACGATGTACACTTTTTACATAGGTTTGTACCTAGAATCCAAAAACAATTATGTACGGATACGCTGCAGACGTATAAAAATTGTCCAGTATCTTCACTAAACGCAGTCATCACTGCATTCATAATGTTCATTTATTTAAAAGCAGAAAAATTTAAAGCCCGAACTGGGTAATGTGAGATAAGTTTTTTTTTCACCAATCAGAAAAATCTTTCTGTATCTGACAAAAGGAATAAAAATCTGATTTCGAGCTCGGTCTGAATGATGACGACTTGTAGTATGTAGATGGTGCATTGAATGATTGTGCTCCTGATGATAATTCCGCAACGGGAAATAGTGTGTCGTTTCCGAACGACTGCATGACTGACGGAAATTGCATTCTTTGCATTCTGAATCTAGAGACTGGAGAAGGAATAATCTGATGTGGAGTGTGAGGGTTTTTTATGAATTAAGGATCCTTTTGCTGAGTATGGGTAGAATCCAATTTGCGACAATGTCATAGGTACATATCCATAATTATTCCGAGAGTAGAATTTGTCCGATGAACCATTGACAGTTTTTACAGATCTTTTTCTTGCTCTTCGAATTGCGTTTCGACTCCTGAAATCTCCTTTTGCAAAATCTGCTATGCATGCTGAGTGAATTGACCAATAGTTACCTTTGCCGTTTTCGGATCTGCAACTTTTGACAAAACACTCTTTTATTGAAAGATTATGTCGTATGCTGTTTCTCCATGCTTTTTCTTTGTTATTGTAGAAGCGGAAATTATCCATTACGTATTGATATATGTCATTGAGTAACATTTTCTTGTTTGGTTTACTCAGTATTGCCATTGAAATCATATCAATGTATGAGTGCGATGTCTTCTCATTGGTATCACTATAAGATAGTCCATTCTTTATTGATCTGTCTAACTGGACCTACAAATATAATAATAAGTATTATAGATAAAAAACCTAATAGATAAATATTGAAAAATAATGAAGAAATTAGTTAAAACTAAGCTGTGGCTTCCCTTAATTGTTAAATATATGGATGCATAGACTTCCTCGCCCTTGATTTATATTAATTTTTTATCTACGAAAATAAATATCTTCATTCTTTTAATATATCATAAAATTGCTCTCCCAATTTAAAGCTATTTTCATTAAAAGATATAACATACCTGTGCAATAGATTCATCACTGTCACTGTAGCTACTTTCACTTTCACTTGTACAAAGAGACGATGTCACCCTCGCTTGAGATAGAATCTCGTTTACCTCTTTCTGTTTCTCCTCTGGTCAAATTAAAGATGCTTATCTGTGAATTAATCATAATTCCTAAGTTGAGAGGAACAGTCTTGTTTAGAGAAATAACAGAATGACTTATATTGTTTGCGCGTCAAAATATATACCTGACAAAATTGTTGATAGCCTAGTTAAAGCGCTGTTTTTCACAGTTTTCAATCACGTGATCTGATATAAATGTCATTGTTTTTCATTTAACGGGTCATATTTTTGAATAACATTTCTATATTAAAAAGTATGTTGACAGTTGGCAATGAAAATTGTGTTTATGTGTTATCAAAAGAAAAATAGTAACATATCACATTAAAAAAATACTTGAGGATAAATATTTTATTTAGATAATAATAATATAGATAATAATAATAAAAACAACAAAAAACATTAAGAGCACAAAAAGAAAGAAAAATATGAATACCGAAGATTATGGGAAAAACGAGTACTGAATTTCATGACAATTTCCCTTATAAATCTGTTTCGCGGGTTTAGCGTCCTCTGTAGTTGAATACAGGTTGGCATTGTTACAGTATACCTTGAAGGTCTTTCCAGAAACATGTATTGTGCTTATGGAAACGATATTCTGTCGTGGTTTTGTTTGTTAACATTGTGAAGGCAACGAGAGTATTACCCAACCAGTGTCTCGTGTTTCAGTAATACTGTATATGATATATTCCTCTTGTATTCCTCCAGTTTAAGTTTACAAAATTGTGAAATTATTAAAGAATAAAGGTTGCAACTCCCTAACAAAAGTTGACTTTTGGCAATTTTGGTACTTGCTGTTTTTGGATTATACGCTGTCAAACGCTTAATATTATTTTCCTTCCGAACATTTTGTGTTTGTTGTATCTAATGGAGTCATTCTATGAACACAAGTTGTAGGCATTAACATCATATTATACGTTTTCATATATGTATAAATGTTTGCAAGTATTCATGAGGTCATTAAGATTAGATTATTTCCCATATGGTTGTTCTAAATGATAAGGAGATAACAGCATAGCCTACGTAAATTGTAAGTTCTACTTACCTACAAACGCAGACTTTGGTAAATGAATGATTTCGGCAGTAAAACCTAGATTTACATAATAAAAACTTAAAATACAATAAAGTTTTCGCCTTCTAGTGCAAAATGAGAGAAACATTCAATTAAAAACATATACACTTGATTAAAATCTCAAAAACTGGAATTGCTGTAAAACTCTTTCGAATCCTTACAGTATGACGACATTATAACAATTACAGCGTCAAACGGTAATACAAGACATTTGTGGGCTTTATGAACGCTTCACAATGACATAAGATTTGACAAAACATAATAATTTAGTAGAGACATCTGCTTATGTTGTTTATTATTTATGACATCTAAACCAACAACTTCTTAAATTCAGAGTGGTGGCTTCCATTATTTGGCCTTTATACCTTTTTTTATTCAAGCATCACTGATGAGTCTTTTGTAGACGAAACGCGCGTCTGGCGTATACAATAGTAATCCTGGTATCAATGACGAGTTTATTTCCATTAGTTCATACCTGTAAAACGTTGAATTTACCCCTCTACAACATATGATGTTGTCAAATCAAACAATAGGCTGTTATCGACATCAAATTATATAAACAAAAAAAAACAAACTTTTATGGACCAATTTTTGAAACAGTTTGCGCATTAAGAAAGTTCATCAACAATAATATTTATCGACTTGAAAGATCCAGATCATGGCTCTTTTGCAATATTTCACCAGGAATGAACCAGCTCCATATACTGTGAAATATATAATATATATAATGAATTTGAAGCCTCTAATCTATTTTCTATAACTGCGGCCATATAAGTAGGTTAGCAGGTAAAAACGCATCCTAATCATATTGCCTTAAGAATAAGTTCAGTTAAAATTGGCCAAGTATTTTCAGAGGATAGATTTTACAACAAAATTACAGCGATGATGACATTCTCTACAGACTAGTATGATGACAATAGCTCTTGTGTCACTTGGCATAAAGGACAAGGTAATATAGGTCAGTAGTTTTAACGCTAAATATATGACCGACCTTCCTCTGTTTTTAAGCATAATATCAGGTTGTTCTAAGTATGACAATAAGGTTATTACCTCTTTACTACCATTCGCTATGAAAGTCAACCTCTCAACATCAACGTCATCAGAAATGGCAATTCAGTTGATACCTTCTACAGTATATCTAACCTTTGATACTCATTTTAGTACATCAACCGTAATATGAAAAGGATAGAACTATTTTCAAACAAAATGTCATCAATATATTTTTCTGTTTAGGATCACCTTGATACAATAAATAATGTAATTGTATCTTGTTCTGAAAACATCGCCATATAAACAATTAATTGTTACGTTTCAATTTTCATGACCTTTATATGATTCGACAAATACAAGATATTGAGGTTTAAAATAAGGGCAAACTATAAATTAGCGAATTGACGAATTGACAGTTTGATGTTTATTTTAAATACTATCAGACAAAGTGAATAAATAACAGCAGTGAATTTATAATTGTTATCAATAAGTCTAAAAGGCCAAAGAGAAGGTTAGAAGGATACTGTTTAAACTTGTTTGGTTTATCAATAATATTGTAGTAAATCGTTGGATACAAAATATTCAACTTTTGTATTAAATTCTTGCAGGTGGAATTATACTTCCATAATAGATCTCTAAAGTTCACCAGTTGTCTTCATATAGCTGTATAAAAAATATTTTAAAAAAATTTTGCCAACCTGATTGTAAGCAAATGCACGTCTTTTTTTTTTTTAACTTGGAAAAAGTGAAATTATATTCCCTTAACAGTTGTCTAACCAATGTAGTTTTCCTACAGGTGTGTACATTTGTTTTAGACAAAGGACCATCGATAACATCACAGCAGACGGTACATATTTTTTAGTCTTAAAATATTTTTAAAAAGGACAAGGTTTATTGGTTCAAAATGAACTCCTAAAAATACCAGGCTTTCAATTTAATACGTCAGACGTCAATTTCGACTGCATCAGACACATCAGTAAAATCAAAGCAGTGGGAAGCACAAATCAATATCGAAATTTAAGAGCATGAAAAAAAACTTCGAAAAGTTGTGCTCAATTCGTAGCTTTAATGTATATATTGTTAAGTACAACCTGTATTTCAATAAGTTGTTAAAATGTAATAGCTTTGCTCTTATTATCGAAGCTTTTTGTTGTCAACGCACAATTGTCAATAAAACATATAGTCAAAGCTACACTCACCTATAGTTATTGTTAGTCATGAAAATGATATATCTTCATATAAATAATAAAAACAATGGAAACAACGCAAACTTCCTATAGTGTTTAACTTACTAGCTATTAGTCAAGTGGGAGGTTTATCTAGCTATGAAACCCTACATTTCTTTCGGAAAATGTCTGTACCATGTCAGGAATTTGCCAGTTGTTTCTTCCTTGTTCTGTTGGTTGATAACGTTTGATTGTATTAATTTTTATGGACTTCCCCTTTTTGAATTTACCTTTGAGTTCTGTATTTTTGTTATACAGTTTTCAGCATTTCACATCTTAAAGCACGTAGTTTTATATTTGAAACAGGAGAAATATATATATTAAACTTAAAAGTATATAAAAAAAGATCTTCATATATTGTTGGGGAAATATTCTACATTATTATAATTTGCAGCTTCGTTTGGATTACTCCCTATTTAGATCTTAGCGGTTGTAAGACGTTTAATTCAAGACAACGTTTTAAACGCAAAAAAAAAAGTAAAATTCGCTTGCATTAATTATAAATCTGTGTCAATTATTATGCACATAAAACCATCATAATGTCTAATAAATCCTAAATTAACAAATTAAAATGGTTTTTATCGAGAAAAAGACGATAGTAAGAGATAGGATTTGATTATTTTCAGTGATGAATAAAATTATGTATCATATATTTACTGTTTCTTTATTATCATAAAACTCAAACAACACCAATTTTGTAAAGTATTTTGTTCAATCGGATACAATAATGTTTTATATCAAGATCGATATCAGTATAGAAACAATCATGTTGCAAAATGATGAAATGAATACTAGTATCTCAATTTGATTGACTAAATATTTGTGTTGTTTCTATATTCTACAGTGAGATTGGCGGGTTGATAATGATATGATTTAGATTTCCACACCATTCTAAGTTTTTAATTCGTTGATACAACCCCAACTCGTTTGTTTTAATGTAAAATTGAGAATGGAAATGGGGAATGTGTCAAAGAGACAACTACCCGACCATAGAGCAGACAACAATGTTTATTTAGCATTATAGATTCTACTCAAACGAGTACTAGGAATCATCTTGTAATATGGTGTGAGATTTTGCGTCATTTAAAGGGGTCCACGGTGACGTTGAGTTCAAGAACAACAATAAAGGTGTTGTTCTTTTGCTTAACGGGGGAGGAATTTTGTTACATCATATTCTTTTTTTTATTTTATGTTTGTGGTAGTTTATTGGTGTGTGTCCCACATTTTCTTACGTTTATATTTTTTTCAACATTAGCTGTAGTATAATTCTGATGCAGTATAATATATCCTCGTTGTTGTCTCGTTATGTTTATACCTTATTTAATTTTTTAAAAATATCCCACATACCATTATGTATATCTAACATATAATTATGTATATCTAATATATCATTATTTTACATTTCCCACATATCATTATGTATATCCAACATATCATTAGGTATTTCTAACATATTATTATGTATATCTAACATATCATCATGTTACATATCCCACATATCATTATTTATATCGAACATATCATTATGCATATCTCAGTTATAAGTATGTATATCTAATATACCATTATGCTAGTCAAATGCGTTTTGTTAAAATATACTTTTTCACTCATTTGGTCTTTTGGAAAATGTTGTTTGTGCTGTATTTAGACCCCTCTACCAGGAAATTTGTTTTGCATGCACACGTATAAAAATTGCGGTTTTTATCCAACGCAATCATAGGTTTGAACGTTGTTTTCAATTGAGACTTGTTAATATACCATTATGTATATCTAACACATTATTATGTATGTCCCTCTTATCACTTTGTATATCTCACATATCTTTATCAATATCCAACATGTCTTTATGTATATCTAACATGTCAGTATTTATATCTAATATATCATGATGTATATCTAATATATCATGATGTATATCTAATATACCATTATGCATATCTAACATATTATTGTGTATATCCCACATATCACTATGTACATCTCCCATATTATTATGTATATCTAACATATCGTTACGTCACTGGTTCAGACGTACTTATAAATATAATTATTTCTGTGACTGTATCTTGCATTAATTTGTAGGATCCTTTACAATAGATATTTCAGATGATCTGTAACAATTCCATCTTCATGCCTTATATATCATGTACTGTATTACGACGCTAGATTAAAACTGACGTTGAAAGGTAACACTCGGCCACCGAAAGCTTTATTATTGTGAAGCCTAGGTGGTCGTGTGGTCTAGCGCGTCGGATACAGTGCAGGCGATTTGGTGTCACGATATCTCAGTAGCATGAGTTCGAATCCCGGCGAGGGAAGAACAAAAATAAATTTGCGAAAGCAAATTTACAGATCTAACATTTTTGGGCTGACGTTTAGACGAGTAACATATCGTTACGTATATCTAACATATCATTATGTATATCTAACATATCTATATGTATATCTACCATATCATTATTTATATACCCCATCTCAACATGTAGGAAGGAAATAACAGCACTACCATACTTACATTGATTCCGACTTGCATATCTGATAGCAGAGGACAAATTAAACATATCTTTATTGATTATAACTGGTCTGAAATTAAAGATGAAATAATTAGAGGAGATAGAGCGACTGCAGTAAAATCGAAAATTGGATATCTCTTGTCGGGTCCCGTACTGACTAAGAACGGAAGTAGTTTAAAACAATCTGCTATAATGAACATTTTTACTGATCACAGAGCCGTTGATTGCGATTTTGAAAAATTTAGGAGCTCAAAATCGTTTGGAGTTTCATATAAAGAGTCAGTCAGAAGTTGTACGGATATACGGAGAAAAGTGTACAACATGTCTCAAAAATGGAAAGTACACAGCTAAGTAACTATAGAAACAAGACTTTTGTCCACTGTTGCAAAACATGGAATTGGTTAAATAAAGGACAGACAACGTTAATAGGCATTTAGCAAACAAGCCTGATCTACAGAAAAAATATTATTAGCTAGCAGGAGAGGAGACATTTATTGAAAAGGTTGATGAAATTAAAGTTCCTACCGTACACTATATTCCGCATCACCCTGTCGCCAAGGAATCATCTACTGCACCGATATACGTTGTTTATGATTGTAGCTACAAAGATGGAAAAGGTAATACAAGTCTAAATGAAAGCTTATAATCACACTCGCCTGTTATGAATGACATAACAGGAATTTTTTAAGACTTCGTGCTAAGAAAAATGCTACGACCTCAGATTCGGAAACGGCATTTCTACAAAAACAGATCGACGAAAAAGTCAAATTTGCAACGCGGTTATTGTGGCGTAGCAACCCCGCAAATACATCGAGTCCGTTAATAACATATCGGTTCAAGACCTTACTCTTCGAAGCTATATGTTTGCCCTTCATTTTAAGCGCCACACTCCTTAAGCACTTCAAGGAAAATCCGGTTAAACTTTCAGACTTTCTAGACAATGGAGTATATATGGACAACATTTTAACTAGTTTTGATAACGAAAACAACGTAATAGATTAATACTGGTATGCAATGGAACCCAGTTGTGTAATCCAACTAACAACTTTGAGATAGACGAAAAAGGTAAAACTAACAAAACGATACAGATTCAATTGCATCTTTAAATACACTTTAAACACATATCAGATCATAAGGTTTATAAATAAGTGCAAACTATACATAAGGGAATTGCTGTTTATAGTAAATAAGTTCAGATGTAGTGAATGAAAAATATAGAGATACTAAAGAGATAATCAAACTCATAAGTCGAAAACTAACTGATATTGCCATTGCAAAAAACTATCAAAAGATTCCACTAAAATCAACATTAACAGCAACAAAACTTTCAAATGTTATAAATTCAATTTATTAATTTTCATACAGTTGTAGAAACGGTGCCACTGCTTCCCTGATAAATTTCTGCACTTTTTTTTTACGTCAAGCGCAAGAATTTTATACATAAACTGTTGCTATAGTCCAATCTTTCAAATACATTTGAGTCCTATAATGATGTAGTTATGCAGGTATCATTTTTAAATACAACTGTCCTCGGTTTCTCTAAACAGTTATGTACGTCTACGCTGCAGACATATACAAATTGTCCAATACCTTTACTAAGCTCAAATAATTTTCAAATTTTCATAAGCAGAAAATGAAGAACCCACACTGGGTAATGTGACATAACTTGTATTCACCAATCAGGAAACTAATCCCTTATCTCACAAGATGAATAAAAAGCTGAATTTGAGCTCGGTCTGATTGATGACGACGAACAGTATGTGGATGGTACATTAAATGATTGCCTTTCTGACGATGATTGCGTAACTGGAAATAATAAATCGCTTCCGAACGACCGCATGACTGCAGGAAATTGCGTTCTTGTCATTCCGAATGTTGATACATGAGACTGATTTATTTGATGTGGGTTATGAAGGTTTGTATGCATCAATGACCCTTTCAACGAGTATGGTTGGAATCCAATATGCGACAATGTCATTGGTACATATCCATTATTATTCCGGGTGTAGAATTTGTTAGATGAACCATCGGCAGTTTTTACAGATTTTTTTCTTTCTCTTCTTTTTGCATTTCGACGCCTGAAATCTCCTTTTGCAAAATCCTCTATGCATGCTAAGTGAATAGACCAATAGTTGCCTTTGCCATTATAAGACCTGCCACTTTTCACGAAGCACTCGTTTAGGGATAGGTTATGTCGTATGCTGTTTCTCCATGCTTTTCCTTTATTATTGTAGAAGGGGAAATTATCCATTATGTATTGATATATATCATTGAGTAATAATTTCTTATTCGGTTTACTCAGTATTGCCATGGAAATCATAGCTATGTATGAGTGCGATGGCTTCACATTGGTATGACTGGAAGGTAATCCATTCTTAATTGATCTGTCTAACGATAACTGAGCCTACAAAAATGATAATAAATATTATAGAAATAAAACAACAGATGAATAGAAGAAAATAATAAAGAACTTAGTTGAAGTGCCATTATCATTCATTTAAATCTGTGCAAAAAAGTAAAATTGAGCTGTCACTTCGCGTACTTGTTAAATATATAGATACATAAACCTCTTTTTACAGATGTCAGTGGCAGTTGTTGATGCAGTGTTCATATTTGGCATGAAGATCTTGTCATTAATTGATTTCGGGATTAATTCAAGTTGTACATCTCTCAGGCCCTATAAACATCCGTCCTTGATTTATATTATTTTTTTATCTACGAAAATAAGCATCTTCATTCCTTTGATATATGAAAAAAATACTCTACCAATTCAAAAACATTTTCCTTAGATGATACAACATACCTGTGCAATAGATTCATCACTGTCACTGTTGCTTCTTTCACTTGTACAAGGAGATGGTGTCCAAACTCTATCACCCTCGCTTGCTATAGAATATCGTTTGACTCTTTCTGTATCTCCTCTGGTCAAATATTTAATCATAATTCCTAAGTTGAGAGGAACAATCGTGTTGAGAGAAAATTACAGAATGACTTATATTGTTTGCGTGTCAGAATATATACCTGACAAAATTGTTGATAGCCTAGTTAAAGCGCTGTTTTTCACAGTTTTCAATCACGTGATCTGATTCAAATGGCATTGTTTATCAGTTAAGGGGTCATATTGAAGAACAACATTTCTATATGAAAAAGTATGTTGACAGTTGGCAGTGTAAATTGTTTTGGTTTGTTTTGAAAAAAAAATATCAACATATCATATTTAAATAAATACTTGATAATAGTTATTTTATTTGAATTTAAAAATAATAATAATAATAATTATGTTAATAATAATAATAATAATAATAATAATAATAATAATAATAATAATGATAATAATAATAATAATAATAGTAACAATAATGATAATAATAATAATAATAATAATTAAACTACAACAACGAGAAAAAGAGGATAAAAAGAAAAAAAAAGGTCAAGTCCAAAGAGAAGGGAAAAAACGACAAAGAAGATGAAGTGGTGAACTACATGTGAATTTCCCTCAAAGATCTGTTTTGAAAATGTTTTTCCTCTGAATTAGAATACTGAGTCGAAATGTAGAGTGTACCTGATGAAGGAATTTCCAGAAACAAGTATTGTCCTTATGGGAATGATATCATAGCTTTTCATTATGCTGTAGTGGTATAATTTAAATGATATTTTGTGTTTGATTTTCTAGTTCATATAATAACGTTATTGCTGTAAATCATAGGGTCGACATTTGACGATTTCGGCTATTCTGTGTTGGGTTTGTTTGTTAACATTTGTAAGGAAAACTGACAAACCCTGTCTTTTGTCACCTCGCCATTAGTGGGTTTTCCTCGAATGCAACCTGCCGAAAAAGACTTATCACCGGGTTTGTACTAACATGTGCAATACGTGGAGGAGCAAGATCTATTTACCCTTCCGAAGCACCTGAGATCAACCCCTTTTTCCGGGGTGTTAGTGTTGCTCTGTTTTATGTGTTTAGTTTTCTATATTATGTTCTGTATGCTGTTGTTTGTCTTTTGATAGTTTTTCACTTTCTTTTGCCATGGCGTTGTCAGTTTGTTTTCTACTTATAGGTTTGAACGTCCCTTTTTTATCTTTCGCCTCTCTTAAACAAGTTCAACGGTAACCGTTTGCAACTTTGAAGATCGATCAAGATTATGGCTGATTTGCAATATTTGACAAGGAATATATTGTGAACTATATAATTAACACAAGTGCATTTAAAGCCTGTGTTCCTTTTTCTATAACTACGACAATGTAAGTAGGTTGGCAGAAAACAATTGAAACGTCTCTTGAACACGTTAACAGCGATGACGACATTGACTACAGACACCCATTGATGGCAATAGTTCACTTGGCAATTAGAAACCGCTGAGTTAGATAGCTCAGTCGCTTCAACGCTGAATATATGACCGCCTGTTTTTCTGTTTTTTATGCATACTGTGATGTTGTCTCTTAGTTTGACAATTATGTTTCTACCTATATATTGCCATTCGTTGTGAAAGCAAACCTCTCAACATCATTATCCTAAGAAGTGGTAATGCTTCCTTCTTCGGTATATATCTAACCTTTGATACTCATTTTGGTACATTAATGGTAATCTGAAAATAAGAGAACTCTTTTTTTAACATCATGATTCTCAATAAGGATTAATATTTAAGATATTTAAGTACTTATATTACTTACACTTTTAACTGATTTAAAAACATAATTACATATAATTATATCCATACTTAAATATTTTGGTTTAAAACATACACATAAGTTTATGTCAGCTACTTATAAATAACCAATGCATTACATCTATCTTAAAATGTTATCAATTATTGCCTGTACCCATATGTTAAAGTTTCTTATCTTAATTTGGTGTTGATAGTTTATCATACATAGTCCGATGCATTTATTTTTCAATTGTCTAACCTCTCAGTGATTAAGAGCTAATCAACTGGTAAAGATTCTTTTCCTTTTTTGAATATGTTTTGTTTAATTTTGTGTTGTTCGTTTGTTGTCTCTTAATATCTCCATCAAATAAGCATTCATCGAAATAGGACATTTACGCTTCGGTCAATAGTAGGTTTTGCACTGAATCATTTTTAGAATTATTCATAATAAAATCCATAATAAGCTATGAATGAGTCAAAACAATATTTTTAATTCAAACAAAATTTCCTAAAAATATTTGTTTATTTAGGATCACCTAAATACAATAAACAATGTAATTGTACGTTGTTTTGAAAACATCGCTCCATATAAACAATTAATTATTACGTTTCAATTTTCATGACCTTTATATGATTCGACAAATACAAGATATTGAGGTTTAAAGTAAGGGCAAACAATAATAAGTTAGCGAATTGACGAATTGACATTTTGATGTTTATTTTAAGTACTATCAGACGAAGTGAATAAATAATAGCAGTGAAATTATAATTGTTATTAATATCAAGTCTATAAAGCCAAAGAGAAGGTTAGAAGGACAATTTTTAAACTTGCTAGGTTAAAAAAAAGTTGGATACAAAATTCCACTTTTTTTTTATTGAAATCTTGCAGGTGGAATTATACTACCATAATAGATCTCTAAAGTTCACCAATTGTCTACATATAGCTGTATACAAAAAATATTTTGCCAACCTTATTGTAAGCAAATGTAGGTCTTTTGTTTTATCTTGGAAAAGAGTGAAGTCATATGTCCCTTAACACCTGGTTAACCAACGAAATTTTCCGACAGGTGTGTACATTTGTTTTAGACAACGGACCACTGATAACACTACAGTAGACGGTACATATATTTTAGTCATAAATATCTGATTTATTGGTACATACAAAATGAACTCCTAAAACATACCAGGCTTCCAATTTATTACGTCAGACGTCATTTTCGACTTCATCAGACACATCAGTGAAAATCAGAACAGTTGAAAGTACAAATCAATAACGAAGTTTAAGAGCATTAAAAACAAACATTTCGAAAAGTTGTGTAGATCCGTAGCTTCAAATGTATATATTGTCAAATACAACCTGTATTTGAATAATTTGTTAAAAATATAATAGCTTTGTTCTCATAAAACGAAGCTTGTTTATATAATGCACAATTGTCAATCAGAACATATAGTCACAGTAACACTTACGTATAGTTATGTTAGTCATGAAAATGATATATCTCCTATTATCATATAAATGATAATAAAAAAGGATTATGATAATTTAAAATTAATAAAATAGGCTATAATGACTTTAATAGCATAATGTCCAGCTCATTCTGTTAATGGAGAACAAGTGAACTTCCGATAGTGTTTTGCTTACTGGCTATTAGTCAAGTGGGAGGTTTATCTACCTATAAAACCTTACATTTCTTTCGTAAAATGTCTGTACCATGTCAGTTGTTATCCATTCGTTTGATGTATTTGAGCTTTTGATTTTTCCATTTGATCAGGGACTTTCCGTTTTGAATTTTCCTCGGAGTTCGGTATTTTTGTGATTTTACTTTTTATCACTTGTTTTGTTGGTTGATAACGTTTAATTTTGTTAGTTTTTATGGTCTTTCCCTTTTTGAATTTACCTCTGAGTTCGGTATTTGTGTTTAACTGTTTTCAGCATTTCCCATCCTGAAGCATGTAGTTTTATATTTAGAACAGGAGAAATATATTATTAAACTTAAAAGTATAAATAAAAAAAAAAATTCTTATATATTGGCCAATTGTGGGGAAATCTTCTACATGATTATAATTTGTAGCTTCCTTTAGATTTACTCCCTTTTAAATCAAGTTTAATTCAAGACAACGTATTGAACGTAAACAAGTTCATTTCGTTTGATATTATTAGAATCTTATTCACTTATTTACCTAGACTAAGCCAAGAATTAGGTAGGAAATAATTATAAATCTGTTTCAATAATTACGCATATAAAATCAGCATAATGTCTAATATATCCTATTCCAAAACAAAACGGTTTTTATTGAGAAATAGATGAAGGATTTTATTATTTTAAATGTTGAATAAAATTATGTATTATATATTTTCTGTTTTTGTAATTATCATCAAACTATAAGCCATTTATCCGACGCTATCAAGCTGAAACCACACGAATTTTGTAACGTATTGTTCAAAATCACTCATCAAAATATTGCTTAAGGTGTTACAAATAATAAAGAACAAATAACAGTAATTTATGGCATTAAAATGTCAACAGATGTTATATATACAAAAACTCGGGCACTATCATAACTTATATTTGGTCTTAATTCATATAAGATTATCAGTAATACATTTTTTATCACTCTTGGTTGAGTTCATGATGACCTCACATGTACTGTAAACTACAGACTGAGCAACAAGAAGCAAACAAAAAAAAAAGATTTGTAAACATGATATGTCGCTATGCAATAACACAATTTTCGTAAACATCTAAACAGACCTAATTTGTCTCTACAGTCGGATACCATAATGTTTCATATCAGTATCAGTATCGAAACAATCATGTTGCCAAAGGATAAAACAAATGTTTCAATTTGGTTGATTTAATAGTTGTGTTGTTTCTATGTTTAATAGTGAGAATGGCGGGTTTACAGTGATGTGTGTTAATCAAAAGAACAACAATAAAAGTGTTGTTCTTTTGATTAACACACATCATATTCCTTCTTTAAATTATTTTGTTATAATGTATTGATGTTTGTCCCACATCTTCTTACGTTTATATTTTTCGACGTTAGCTATAGTATAATTCTGATACAGTATAATATATCCTCGTTGTTGTCTCATTATGTTTATACCACATTTAATTTGTTTAAATATCCCACATATATCATTATGCATATCTAACATATTATTATTTATATACCTATATGGAGTTATTTTCTTTCAGAACGATAGGTTATTCTTTCGAAGAATCAACCCGGACGATACCATGTTTCAATGATATAGGATTCAACGCATAAAATAATTACCTGTGTGAAGTCATTATTTTCCTTGATAAAAATGCAAGCTATAATTTACTTCAAAATTATATTCGTCTGATAGTTTTTTGTTGTCGATTTGGGAATCTATTTTTAGTTCAATCTATGATAGGTGTAAACAAATCGTCATTGCCCGCATTTTAATTTTAGAAACAAATAATGTGAAGTTTTGTTAATTTATCGCTACAATACAGAGACATTATCATATATGTGAGCTAAATTTTAATGTAAAACTTTCATAACACTTTGAAAAAAGCCAGATTTAACATATTCGTGTGTAAGATTTTGAAAATCTTATTGATTCACACTGAATAGGAAATCATACTGTGACCTACATGTATTGATATTCGTTTTCGTGTCACATGTACATGTATCACGATTTCGTGCTCCCATCGTGTCAGTTCTTAACTTTTTTACATTTAAGTATTACACCTTTTACTTTATCAAATAATCAACTAATAAAATATTCTTATATTCTATTTAATAACATCCATGTACCTCACAATGGTCGGGGGGGGGGGGGGGGGGGTATAGAATTATATCCTGATTATCTGTTAAAAAAATATTGCTATTCAAAAGAAAATCATTCTGAATATTTCATTCGATTGAATTAAAATTGTTGAAAAAATAATCACTTTTCCGCGATAGAAATGTCATTACAAATAGAAAAAAAACGAACAACATAGCACCCCCCCCCCTTTTTCATAAACTAAGTTAGTACAATAAATTACTTACAAAGTGTCCTGTATTTTTCTTACACCGTTATCAGATGGTAACAATTCATTTGTGGCTAACTTCATGCAGTTACAGTAATATTTTTATTGTGTATGGATAATAATTTCTAAGGTTTATATCTAGATTATTTAGTCAGCTGTATTTCATATTCTAAATGAGCCGTAGGGCCTATTAAAACCTGAACGCATTAGAAAAAAGAGGATGCTAAATTTTGCAAATCTTTATGAAAAATAATATTTTTTTGACGGTATATAAGTCAGATAATGCATATTTTAAGGTTTTCCATGTCGTAGAACGCACCTCGGGGTGTCAGCATTGCCCTAAGGAAGATCTCCCTACGGTCCGTCTATCATTTGATCAATCCTGACACCCCTCGGGGTTTCTACGACAATAAAAATCTTAAATTATGCATTATCTATAACGTATATCTAACATATCATCACTTTAAATATCATCTATATCATTTTGTATATCTAACATATCATTATGTATTACTAAAATATCATTATGAATATCTCAGATATCATTTTGTATATCTAAAACGTCAGTTTATTTTCGATTTATGAGTTTGAATGTCCCTCTAGTATCCTTCGCCCTTCTTTTAGAGTAGATAGAGCGACCACAGTAAAATCGAAAATTGGATATCTCTTGTCGGTTCCCGTACTGACTAAGAACAAAAGTAGTTCAAACTAATCTGCCATTATGAA
Source organism: Mytilus californianus (assembly GCF_021869535.1). Lineage (NCBI taxonomy): Eukaryota > Metazoa > Mollusca > Bivalvia > Mytilida > Mytilidae > Mytilus > Mytilus californianus. The sequence continues at coordinate 17,926,492 of NW_026262679.1, read as the reverse complement.
CATTTTTACTGATCACAGAGCCGTTGCTTGCTACTTAAAACGGTTTTGGGGCTCAGAATCGTTTGCAGTTTCAGAAAGCGTAAGGGAATACGGTGAAAAGTGTATAAAACTCAAACATGAAAAGTACACAGCTAAATTACTATGGAAAGAAGACTGCCGTCCGCTGCCGTACAACATTGAATTGGTTAAACAAAAGACAGACAACGTTTAAAGGCTTTTATTTTTACTCAAAATTGATAAAAGCAGTTGAGGAGACTTTATTGAAAAGGTTGATTAAACAAAAATTCCTTCCTTAACTCTATTCCGTATTACCCTGTCACCAAGCAATCATTTACTGCATCGATATGCATTGTTTATTATTGTATCTACAAAGATGAGAAAGGTGATTCAAGTCTAACTGAATGCTTAGAATCACACCCACCTGTCATGAATGATAATTCGGGAATTCTTAAGAGATTTCGTGCTAAAACAAATGCTACGACCTCAGATTCGGAAAAGGCATTTCTACAAATACCAATCGACAAGAAAGACAAAGATGCAACGAGGTTCTTGTGGCTTAGCGACCCTGCAAACACATCAAGTCCGTAAATAACATATCGGTTCAAGTACGTACTATTCGGAGCTACATGTTCGCTATTCATATTTAAGCGCCACACTCCACAAACGCTTCAAGGAAAATCCGGTGAAACTTTCAGATTCTCTAGTAAATGAAGTATTTGTAGACAACATTTTCATTAGTTTTGATAACGAAAACAACGGAATAGATTATTACTAGAGATTGAGGGAAATGCCCATGAAAGGCGGATCCAACCTAAGCTCTTGGAATTCAAACAGTTCAAAATCACAAAAACTCGCTTGCAAAGAAAAAACTTTAGCAAAAGATAACTCACTAAAATTCTTGTTATGCAATGGAAGGCTTAAACGGATCAGTTGTTTTATCCAATTAACAAATTTGAGATAGACAAAAAATGTAAACTAACAATAAGATACAGATTCGATTGCATCTGCAAATAAACTAAAAAACAAATATCAAATCATCCGTTTTCATAAAGTATAAAAACAAACCAAGAATTCATGCGGTCATTTTAACTGGTTTATTTCCCGTGTGAAGATGGTTGTTCGAAACCTTTCAGGAGATAACAGCATGCCCTACGTAAGACGTAACATTTACGTACCTACCGAAGCGTAAGAGAGCTTGGTAAACGAATAATACCGACAGTACAACCTAGTTTTACATAGACAAAGCTAAAAATGCAACAAGGTTATCGCCTTCTAATCCAAAATGAAAGAAGCATTTTAACAAAAACATATCTGCGGGATAAACATCGAAAAAAATCTAAACTTCTACGAAACTTTGTTCTTGTCTTTTGAACCTTTATAGTAAGACGTCATTAATACAATTCCAGCATCAAACGGTGACACCAGACATTTTTAGGGCTTTATAAACGCTTCAAATTGAAATAAAATTTAACTAAACATAGAAATTCTGTTGAGACATCTGCTTATTTTATTTATCATCTACGAAATTAATACTTATAATTTTTTTAATTCAAAGTTGTGGTTTCCCTTAGTTACAGACCAGTAATACAGGATATAGCTGATTTGCAATATTTCACAAGGAATAAACCAGTTCCATATACTGTAAACTATATAATTCACACAAGTGCATTTAAAGCCTGTGATCCTTTTTTTTTTATAACTACGACAATGTTAGTAGGTTGGCAGAAAAAAATTGAAACGTCTCTTGAACAAGTTTACAGCGATGACGACAATGACTACAAACACCCAGTGATGACAATAGCTCATTTGGCCTTACAGACCAGATAAGTTAACTGGCTCAGTCGCTTCAACGCTGATCTAATGACCGTTCTTTTTCTGTTTCTATGCATAATGTCATGTTGTCTCTTAGTGTGAAAATTATGTTGCTACCTTAGAATTGCCATTCGTCATAAAGGCCATCCTCTCAACACCAACGTCCTGAGAAATGGTAATGCAGCAGCTACCTTCTTCAGTATATCTAACCCTTGGTACTCATTTTGCTGCATTAATCGTAATATGAAAATAAGAGAACTCTTTTTTTCACATCATGATTCTAAACAAGGATCAATCTTTAAGATAGTTAAGTTTTTATAATTCCTGTTCTCACTGAATACTTACACTTCTTACTGATTTAAAAAAAAATAGATACATACATAATCATACTTAAATATGTATGTTTAAAAGGAAAAAATACAGAAATACCGAACCCCGAGGAGAATTCAAAACGGAAAGTCCCTTATCAAATGGCAAAATCAAAATATCAAAACCATCAAACAAACGGAATACAACTGTCATATTCCAGACTTGGAACAAATAAAAGATACATATAAGTATATATCAGCTACTTATAACTAACCAATGCATTCCACCAAACTTAATATTTGATTGTCTGAACATATGTTAAAGTGTATTATCTATATTTGGTGTTGATAGCTGATCATATATAATCCGGTGCATTTATTTTTAAATTGTCTAATCTTTATGTGATTCAGAGCGTACCAACTGGTTAAGATCCTTGTTTTCCATTGAAGACCCTCCGACATGTTTTGTTTTAATTTGATGTTGATTGTTTGTTGTCTTATCAACTTGAATTAAGAATCGACATCAATATGAATATATTTTGATAGGCAATACCTGTCGGTCCATAAAAGTATTTGCACATAGAAATATATGTTATCAAATTCATAACAAATATGAAAAGGGTCAAAACAATATTTTTCATTCAAACAAAATTCCATAAATATATTTTTCTGTATATGAACACCTTCATACAAAAAACAATAGAAGTAATTTTGATGACCTCTATAACGTTACGCACGCTGTTCCTACAACCCATAGGATTTAAAAAAGAATCTTCGACATTTTCTCCGCAAAACTTGAAAAAATGTTAGCAAACACTAACCACTATAAAAACAAATTCAGTGCATGTTTTCAATAATGTTTTTATAGCTCTTGGTCATATGCGCAGTAATATCTAGTATATTTGAGGATTAAAACAACAAAGCTATATGTGAAAAAACGGATGTCCAACGTTACATTTTTGAACAACTGTTTAACTCTTATGTATAGTGATCCTATTTCTTATTCTCTGATCTTCCTGAAACTTGGCGAGAACAACGACATGTGTCGGTTCTTTGTGACAATTAAGTCATTATTTTGTCAAATTTCATTTGACTCGGCGGCTGCATATTAAGCTGGAATAAGAAAAATGTCCAACGACGTTCTTCGTTGACTCAACGACTGAAAGTGTATTTTATAAGTAGATATAGCAGAAAATGTCTAAAAATGGTAAGATAATAATAACATCTACCAATAGTACAAATATTTGCCTCATTGTTCGTGAGTTCAAATATTGTAGATTCTATAAAATCTTCTCTTTACAGTCGTTTTTTCAAGCGGTAGTCATTTTGTCCAAGTTGATATTTCATTTGTCAAAGCAATTAATGCGGGTTTTTTACCTGATATTTCAATAAATTATTTATAATTTATAAAAACAAAAGTGAGATACACGAAGAGTACACAATGCCTAGATTTGTTTTTTTATTAACTACATGCTTGGGTCTGAAAGGAATAAAATGCTAAGAAACATTACAAAACGGTAGTCATTTTGTCCAAACGGGTGAAAACGTCTAAAAATCCGAAAAACGCTTATTTCCGACGTTGCATGTGCTTTTGATTCAATTAAATGTTCCTGATAATAAAAACAAATCGTGTGGTGAAATTTGGAAAAAGATATTGAAGGCTGTCGAAAAAAGAATAGTGCATATTGACAAACTCGGAACATAGATTCGACACAGATTAAATTTTGATATTTTATAACCATTTCTAGCTTTTAGTGATTTATTGTTGCTAGAGGCAAATGTTTGATTCAGAATGCGAATGATATGTACAACTTTTGCAAAGACAATTTGGAGACACCAAAACAGTCCTCTATATGTTAAAGGTGAATTTTTCGTTATGTTGCGGAAGTACCCTGAAATAGATATAGATCATTTAAAGTCGCCCCTTCAATAAGGTACATTCACCAAATTAAAAGTACAAGTACTCGAAAAGTTTTAGTTCGCGACTAGTCCTGCTACTCATGTTATAACTGTCGTACTGAAACTAATTCATGTACTAGCAAAGCCAGACATTTTCGTCAAAATAAACTTGTGCATGAAACGGAGGTAACCGAAAGACTACTTGCAAACATCGACGAAAACAGTTTCATTGAAATGATACAACCCGGGATTGTATTACTCGTTTTTACGGACGATCCAGGAGAAGATTTCTAAAATTTAAAAAGTACATCAGACGTTAGAAAACTTAAGCAAGAAACTATAGATGACTGGTGAAATAATTTTGAAGCTGGGGTTCAAATAATTGAAGGGCTGTATTTCGACAAATTGTGTGTCAAGGAAAGAACAATTCATAATCAAGGGTAACAAAAAAAGATTTACTTGCAGAGTGTCGGATATATTTGTATTGGGGTTGAATCAAGATATGGAAAATTTACAATGACATATGATATGCACCATAAAAGTTTAGCAGCCTGTGATTAAAGTTTTGTGCTTCTAAAATTATGTTTTAATTTATTTATGGAAAACTGTATATTTAATAATTCCGTCCCATTTTGCCGTAAATAATACAGCATTTTAAGGGTAATTAAGGGTAAACATTGTTAATCGATCTCTGCAACTTGAGGTAATTAATGGTAAAAATACATCACAAAAATAACAGAGACAGAATCAACCCATTACATATAAAAAAAACGAATGAAACTAACAAATTTAATTAATCGACGTCAAAATTTCAGAAAACACTCTTTGACGTCCCATTTTTGGTGTAACGTCGTGTTGTAGGAACATCGTGCACAACGTTTATATGACCTTTCGACAAATACCAGATATTAACATTTATAAATAAGGTTAAACTATAAATTATCGAATTGATGTTTAAGTTACTATGACTTGACTACAGGTGTTGCTGTTTACCTTTACCTATTGTTCAACCAGATTGTAAAATTGACAATACAATTGGGATATTTAAATTGACCAGTTGGTATTGTTAAAGTTGAGTCTACCTTGATGCTACCTGTTCTATTTTTTTATTCACCTTAACTACACGGAGTGTGATACGAAAAAGTGATACGAAAACTGCGTTAATTTTGGTCGGCTTATCCAGCATCAGGAGACGATATTACGACATTTCTATTGGATATTTGTTAGGTCATTGATAACTTTTAAAGGTTAAGGCGATGTTCATTTCGTCCCTGGCAACGGATATATGTGATTTATTCAATAGTATACAAAACACATACACTTTTCACTGGGGAATCTTCTTTTGATAAAATTTTATTACATTCTGAAACGAACAAAAATATTTAAAATGTCTGATGTTAAAGTTTGACCCCGGAAAAACATATGACGTATTTCTGGTATGTGCAAAGGACTAGATCAAGGATTCGTGGATTTTTTTTTATTTAACACAATGAGAGTGTCGATCATAAGAGAAATAGGTTTAACAACTCGTGAAAATTGGATATTGCTTGATATCAACTCTCGTTATTTAATCTTAATAGTAAAAATAAAGCTCGCCGAAGGCTCGTATATTATTATATTGAAATCAAATAACTCGAGTTGATATGAAACGGTATCCAATTCACACTCGTTATGAAACCTATAATTAATCCTGGTATCTATGATGGGTGTAATATACTTCCATATTAAGGAAGATCAGATGTCTTCAGCCATCTAAGATTGTCAAATAGCAGAAAACAATCGGTCTAGATCTTTAATGAATTGTGATAATTGTAAGAGATTAATATAATTCATTTGTAAGTTTTTTTATTTAAATGAAGAAATCAATTCATACTTTACGACTGTTTTTTACAAAATAAGTCAAGATATCTGTTGTATCCTTTATCTCAAGTTAGATGGGATAGATGCGTTCAACATAGTCACCAAATTTTGAATTATTTAGAAAGAGAACATCATCTATATAGCGGAAAGTAAAGTTAAAGGATACTGCTAACTTCTTTTCTTTCTTCCTAAGAATTTCCTGTATGAAATTAGCCTCATATGAATAAAGGAATAAATGATGATGTCCAATTAAAAAACAGGCTATAATCGTTATCACATTAAATAACAAAAGATCAAGCTAGTTCTATGGATCAAATTCTGAAACAGTCTGAGGTTGGCAGCAAAATTGAAAAACCTCCTAATATGATCGCCCTAAGAAAAATTGGCCAAATATTTTCAGAGGATAAATTTTAGAACAAGACTGCGACGATGACGACTTTGACTACAGGCGCCTGTTGATGGTAATAGCTCACTTGGCCTTTGGGACGAGATAAGTTAAATAGCTCAGTAGCTTCAACGCTGAATACATGACCGCCCGTTTTCTGTTTTAAAGTTTTTAATGCATAATGTCAGGTTGTCTCTTTGTGTGACAATTATGTTACTACTTATATATTGCCATTCGTCATGAAGGCCAACCTCTCAACACCAACGTCGTAAAAAATGGTAATGCAGTAGAAACCTTCTTCAGTATATCTAACCTTTGATACTCATTTTGGTACATTAATCGTAATCTGAAAATAAGAGAACTCTTTTTTGTAACATCATTATTCTAAACAAGGATCAATATTTAAGATATTTAAGTTTTCATGATTCCTGTTCTCACTTGAATACTAACACTTCTTTCTAATTTAAAAAAATTAATTACATATATGTTCATAGTTAACTATTTGGGTTTAAAAGATACAAATAAGTAAATATCAGCTACTTATAAATTACCAATGCATTCTACCCAACTTAATATGGTGTCTGTGATTGTCTGTACATATTTTGTAAAGTGTATTATCTATATTTGGTGTTAATAGCCGATCATACATAATCCGATGCATTTATTTTAAAATTGTCTAATCTCTAAGTTATTAAGACCTAACCAACTGTTAAAGATCTTGTCTTTCGGTTAAGACCCTCGAAGATGTTTTGTTTAATTTTTTGTTGTTTGTTTGATTTTTTTTTCTTTTTGTCTGATCAACTTGTACTAAATATCTCCATCAAATAAGAATTTATTTTAATGAGAAATGACCAATCGGTCCATAGTAGTATTTGCACTGAATAATTCATAGACATATTCATTATGGAGTCATTACAGAATTAATTACAGAATACGAAAGGGTCAAAACAATATTTTTCATTCATTTCAAATTCCATAAATATTTGTTTTTTGTTTATGATCATACCTTTCGATAAATACAAAATATTTACGTTTATAAATAAGGGCGAGACTATAAATTACCGAATTGATGTTTATCTTAATTAGTATCAAATGCAGTGAACGACCAACAACAACTGATATCAATAATGTGTTATGGCTTGTAAATAGTATTGTGGTAAAATGTTGGTGGCAACAATTCACTTTTCATTAAATTCTTGAAGGTTGAATTGCGTCTCGCGTATACAAATATTAGTCCTGGTATCTATGATGAGTTTATTATACTTCCATATTAAGGAAGATCGGGTGTCTTCTGTCACCTTAGATTGTAAAATAGCAGATTCTAAATATAAATTCATTTTTGAAAATTATGAAAAAATTGTATCGATTACAATTTAGACACCCCATCTACCTTAACAGATTTCGAAGTAAACCGATTGTCTACATATAGCTGTATAAAACAAAATATTTGAAAAATTGTTTCTTACTAATTGTAACTCAATAAAGGACTTATTTAACTTAGGAAGAGGGAAGCTTTATCACTAACACCACAGGCTAAGTAGACGGTACACATATTTAAGTCTGAAATAACGTTAAAATGGACAATGTTTACTGGTAAGCGAACTCATGAAGGCTTATAAATTAACACGTCAGATATGCGTTTTGTCTACATTAGAATCATCTGTCAAAATCAAATCAAATCCAGTAGTATACCACCTTTATGTCAATAATTTGTTGAAAAATGTCATAGCATCTATAAGTATATAGGTCTAATAATCGAAGCTTGTTATGACAATGCACAATTGTCCCGTTCATAATTATATATAGTCACAGAGACACTCTTCTATGTTAGCGTAAGTCATGAAAATGATATATTTCCTATCATCATATATAATAATTAAAAGGAATTATGATAATAAACGATTTATAAAATGGGCTATAATGACTAAAATAACCTGTTTCATCTGTTAATGGAAAGCAGCTTGAAATTCCGATAATATTTTGCTTACTGCCTATAAGTCAAGTTTTCAGCATTTCACATGTTAAAGCACGTAGTTTCATATTAAGAACATACAAAATATATAAATCAAACTGAACAATTGCTGAAAAGTTTAAATAAATAAAAATTTTCCCATAATTTTATGTTGACCAATTTTGGGTGGAAATCTTCTTCAAAAATAATCAGTTACAATATTGTTACAACCAAAAAAAAAAAAGGAAACATTATTATAGCTTCCTTTGCATTTACTACTTTTTAAATCTGAGCGGTTCTAAAAAAAAGATTAATTCAAAACTATGCACAATAAAGTTCTTTTTGTGTAACACTATGGGAATCTCACTCATTTATTAACAAGCTACATATGTAACATGTTTAGGGACAGACTACATTTCACACAAAAGGCTATTATCCACATCACATTATATAACGGAAAGAATAAACAACTTTATTAATCCAGTTTTTTAAACAGTTTAAACAATATTAAAACCTTTTGTAACTAATAAAATCAAGGTGATGTTTTGCAACATGTCACCATGATGACTGAACTATTTCCATGACTGTAATAGTAATAATGTCCTTTATTTCACCCAGATAACACATTTAGACCAAAGACTTGTTAAGAATAAGGTCCTTCATTATATACATAAATATAACATTAAGTATAAAATTCTTAATAATAAAAATACTAAATATTAAACTATTAAACTGTGAACTAGGATACATATGTATACTTTTGAAACCTGCGATCTATTTATAATAACTGTGGTTTTGTTTGATTTGTTTTTTGTGTGTTAGTTTGTTGTCTAATCAGCTTGTACCTAATATCTACATCAAATATGTCAAAAAAATAATAGACAATTTCAAATCGATTCTTAGCACTGAAAAATATATAGAAATATTCCTTGTAAAATTCATAACAAGCTATGAATGGGTCAAAATAATCTTTGTGGATAAAACTAAATTTCATCAATATATTTTTTTCTGTTTATGATTACTTGGGTACTATAAAAAAGGAAGTAGTTTGTACTGTTATCACTAAGTCGTTCAAGCAAAAGTAAAGGTTATAAGGAGAGTTTGTAAACATGTTAGCTTGATAAATAATAATGTTCAATAATAACAGTAACCTTTTTTCAGCTTTTAAGATCAAAACCATTGCTGTTTTTGCAATATTTCATCAGAAATGAACTATCAAAAATACCAAATTTTGTAATAGACAATAATAAATCCGCCCATAATAGTCTGAGCACTTAATCATTCATAGACATTTCTTTTTTTTTTTTATTAAAACCATAAAAAGCTATGAATGGATCAAACCATATGTTTCTATCAAACAAAAATCCAACAATTTTTGTTTCTGTTTATGATCGCTTAATTTCAGTACGCAATATCATTTAAGTGTATGTACTTTTGAGGTCATCGCTACAAGAAATCACTTAATAATAACGTTTAAATTGCATCTTTAAATGATTTTTAAACAAATATCAGATCCTAAGGTTGATAAATAAGAGCAGACTATAAACTGACAAATTGATCTTTATCTTAAATAAGATCAGATGCAGTGAATGAACACCAAAAAGAGAAGCGGAAGATACCAAAGGGAGATAATCAAACTCATAAGTCGAGAACTTTTTTTGCTCATGCTCTAGTTAGTTATGGTCGAAGAGCAAAAATATGATACTGTAAATTTAATCTTTGATTTGGAGAATCCAGTAATACATTATTAGATCTAAAAGGTTTACAAACTAATAATTCACACAACATACTTGTAAGCATTTTATCTTATTAGTTGCATTTTTCTTTTCTTTTTCATTTGATTATGAAACTCAACTGACATTATCAATATTTTTATTATGTAACAGAGCATGAATTTTTGATTTATTTGTGTATAATGTATCCAATTTAACAAGGTGACAGATTAACATAAGCACTTGTTGCTTATTTCTGAATCCTATTTGTGAATGTGTATATATATTGTAATTCGTATAATTCATAATAAAATATTGTTTACCCTAAGTCGAGAACGAACTGAAAAAGCCATGGCAAATAAATGACCAAAAAATCAACATTAACAGCAACAAAACATTCTAATGTTATAAATTCATTTTATTAATTTGTATATACAATTGTAGAAACGGTGCCATACTTTCTGTCTTGATTCCCTGATAAATGCCCTCAATATTAATTGATTTCAAACACAATTATTTTTATACATAAACTGTTTCTATAGTTTAATCTCTCAATTACATTTGAGTCTTTTCACGATGTAGTTAAGCAGGTATACTTTTGATAAAATTGTCCCTAGTTTCCCAAAACAATTATGTTCGTCCACGCTGCAGACGTATAAAATGTTACCAGTATCTTTACTAAACTCGCTCAACACTGCATTGATAATTTTCAATTATTCAAAAGCAGAAAATGTAAAACCCACACTGGGTAATGTGAGATAAGTTTTATCACCAATCAGAAAACTCTTTCTGTATCTGACAAGATGTATAAAAAGCTGAACTCGAACTTGGTCTGAATGATGACGACGGACAGTATGTGGATGGGGTATTAAATGATTGCGCTCCAGATGATGATTGCGAAACAGAAAAGAATGAATCGCTTCCGAACGACTGCATCACTGCCGGAAATTGCGTTCTTGTCATTCCGAATGTAGAGACTGGAGACTGAATAATCTGATGTGGGTTGTGGGAGTTTGTTTGGATTAAGGATCCTTTAACTGAGTATGGGTAGAATTCAATTTGCGACGATGTCAAAGCTACATATCCATAATTATTACGTGTGTAGAATTTGCTAGATGAACCATTGGCATTTTTCACAGAACTTTTTCTTGCTCTTTGTCTTGTGTTTCGACGCATGAAATCTCCTTTCGCAAAATCCACTATACATGCTAAGTGAATAGACCAATAATTGCCTTTGCCGTTATCGGACCTGCCATTTTTGACGAAACACTCATTTATGGAAAGATTATGCCGTATGCTGTTTCTCCATGCCTTTTTTTGTTATTGTAGAAGGGGAAATTGTTCATTATGTATTGATATATGTCATTGAGTAATATTTTCTTTTTCGGTTTACTCAGTATTGCCATTGAAATCATAGCTATGTAAGAATGCGATGGCTTTTCATTGGTATCACTGCAAGATATTCCATTCTTAATTGATCTGTCTAACGATAACTGAACCTACAAAAATAATACGAAATACTATAGAAAATAAAACAATAGATAAATGTTAGAAAATAATGAAGAAATTAGTTAAAATACCATAATCATTCATTGAAATCTCTGCAACAAAGCAGAATTAGCTGTCGCTTCGCTTAATTGTTAAATACTAGTATATGGATGCATAAACTTCTTCGCCATTGATCATATTAATTTCGTATCTGCAAAAATATATATTTAAATTCTTTTGATTATGATTAGATTCCTCTCCCAATTGAAAGACATTTTCATTAAATTTTATAACATACCTGTGCACTAAATTCATCACTGTCACTGTAGCTACTTTCACTTTCACTTGTACAAAGAGACGGTGTCCAAACTGCATTATCCTCGCTTGAGATCGAATCTTGTTTAACTGTTTCTGTATCTAGTCTGGACAAATAAAAGATGCTTAACTGTGAATTAGTCATGATTCCTAAATTGAAAGGAACAATTTTGTTGAGAGAAAATTACAGAATGACTTATATTGTTTGCGTGTCAGAATATTTACCTGACAAAACTGTTGTTAGCGTAGTTAAAGCGCTGTTTTTCACAGTTTCCAATCACGTGATCTGATACAAATGTCATTGTTTTTCAGTTAACGGGTCATATTGTTGAATAACATTTCTATATTTAATTCAAAAGTATGTTGACAGTTGACAATGAAAATTGTATTTATTTGTTATTAAAAGATAAATATGAAAATTTCACATTTAAAAAAAAACCTAATAATAATTATGCTATTCAAATAACGATAATATAGATAAAAATAACAACGTCAACAAGAGCACAAAAAGAAAAAAATACAGGTTGGCAATGTTACATTGTACCTGTTGAAGGTAGTTCCAGAAAAACGTATTGTGCTTAAGGAAATGATGTCTTACATTTTCATTCCTCTGTAGCGGAATGATTTAAACGGTAAAAATTGTTTGTGATTTTCAACTTCAGAAAGTAATTTTATTCTTGTTAAGCATGGTGTCGACATTTGGCGGTTTAGGCTATTCTGTCGTGGTTTTATTTGTTAATATTTGGAAGGCAACGAGAGTATTACCTGTCCAGTAATTGTCAAGTTTCAGTTTATAAAATTGTGTAATAATTATGAAATTAAGGTTGCAACTCCCAAACAAAAGTTAACCTTTTGGCAATTTTGTCTATGCTGTTTTTGGTTTATACGCTGTCAAACGTTTAATATTGTTTTCTTTCCGAACATTTGATGTAGATCGTATCTGATGGAGTCATTCTATAAACACATGATGTGGGCATTAACATCATATCATACGTTATCACATATGTATAAAATGTTTTCAAGGATTCATGCGGTCATTACAACTGGATTATTTCCCAGGGGAATATGGGTGCTCTAAATAACATGGAAATAACAGCATGGCCTGCGTAAAATGTAAGTTTCATTGACATACCAACGCGTAGCAGAGCTTGAAGAGAGTTCTGACAGTAAAACATAGCTTTACATTGGCAAAACTTACAAAACAATAAAGTTTACGCCTTGTAATGCAAAATGAAAGAAACATTGAAATTAAAACATATCTACGGGATAAAATATTGAAATTGCTGCGAAACGTTGTTCTTGTCTTTCGAACATTAATACAATTCCAATGTCAAACGGTAACACTAGACATTTGTGAACATTATGAACGCTTCACAAGGAAATAAAATAAAATTTGAGAAAACATAGAAATTCAGTTGAAAATTTGCTTATTTCGTTTATTATTTACGGAATTTGTGGTTTACAGTTGTGGCTCCTGTTATTTGGCCTTTTAACTTTTTTTATTCGAGCGTCACTGATGAGTTCTTTGAAGACGAAACGCGCGTCTGGCGTTCAAAATAATAATACTGGTATCTATGAAGAAGTAATTTCCATTAGTTACAGACCGATAAAACGTTGAAATATTACTGCTATAAAAATAATTACATGTATATTCATACTTAAATATTTGGGTTTAAAAGATACAAATAAGTATAAACTAGCTACTTATAAATAACTTATGCGTTGCATATATCTTGATATGTTCTCAGTTATTGTCTGTACCCGTATGTTAAAGTTTCTTATCTTTATTAGGTGTTGATAGCTTATCAAACATAGTCCGATGCGGTTTTTTTCAATTGTCTAACCTCTCAGTGATTAAGAGCTTTTCTATTTTTGAATATTTTTTGTTAAATTTTGTGTTGTTCGGTTGTCTTTTCAAATTGTCCTTAATATTTCCATTTAATACGCATATATTTAAAATTTGGTTATTACATCTAGAAATTGACAATGAGAGTCGGTTGAAAACAAAACTTTTCGACAAAAGAGATGATTTCAGCTTCCCAGTTATGTACTTTCCATTCCATTTCTATGTAGCAGCATTCCAGCAGCGCCTGCGTACGGAGTATATATCTTCCAATTGATACGATATTCCTGGGCTTGTATTTCCTATCATGATTTCCTTGATAGAGGGTTGCTGCTCACAAGAAAGCTATTAAACCAAGAGTTCCAAATGGTGAAGTTGAAATCATCCCTTCGTAAATTTTACGGACGCCATCACGAGTTGGTTGACCGTTATGGAATAACCGTTTCACAGATGATAGCGGATATGTTCCTAATTTCGTAACTACAATCCCGTTCCCTTTTCACGAATGTGACCTACCAAATTAGACTTGTTACCGGGTTTGTACTAACATGAGGTAGCAATACACAGTTAGGAGTTTGGTTTCGCATTTTGGCCCCGGTGGATTTTTCAAATATGAAAGTTATTGTGTAATAAAATTCATTTTTAGACAGCTGAGTACTAATTTAGCCTTCAAAGGTGGTTTATAAGAACATCAAGATTATTTTTTACATGTTTTATGGGCTATTTTCTGTTTGACTCTCCGTATTTTCATAGCTAGACCGGTCATCGGTCCAGAAATTAATGTAATGTTTACAAACACTTTTTTTCTACACGAAGTTTTTGACGCAATTTTACAAAAAAATGAGATGAAAGACATATGATTTTCATTGGATTTATTGAAAGATATATGTAAGCAGTTTCAGAAAAGGTATTACTTGAAGTGATTGAAATTCTACTTTTGGTCAAATTTTGGGGAAATATGTGACATCTTTTCCCCCCTTTTTGCTATATTTTATAACAAAATAATGCAGATTGTTGCTATGGATACACCAAAAAGAAATTATATTTTACCATTTTATATACTGGATATGAAATCTATGGAAGATTCTGATTACATACATATGCACATATATGACACAAACAGTAAGCTTAATATTGCAAGAAGGCAATGAAAAGGGGATGGTAAAATTTATGAGGGAAAATTTTAATATTTTTTCCTAACTGTTTATTGCTACCTTATGGCATACTTACCAAGCTCAGAATTGTATAATTTAAGACTTTTCATAACACAAATCTATTGATATTTAGATTCTAAATCAACTTTTGAAGGGATTAAGTGTTTAAGAATGACAATACATGTCAATTTTATTGTTTACAGTCCTTAGCAACCAAAATTAGACATTTTGACACAAGGCTTATAATTGTACTCTATTTGCTTAACCCTTGCTTCTGAAGGATTGGGCAGTATGTAGTAGCCTAAGTATTGAATGTTTTGTATTTTTTCTTGCGAATATATCAAATTATTATTTTTATCAAGATTTCATGTTACATTTTGACATATATTAAATGTATAGTTGATTCAGCTGTAAGAAATTGATTCCCCATTACCAAGTTTTTTTTATCAAGTCTTTGGTATACATTAAACATAAAGATTAACATTTTCATGCTTGAAATTGTTAAATTTTGTACAATTTTGCATCATCAAAGGTCTTATAAAGATTTTCAACATTAAAAAACTGACAAAAGAGGTATAGTTTTTAAGATTTTGCCAAAAATTGAGGTAGAAACAAGATTTTACACTTTGACTTGGCACCTTTCTTTAAATCAGTTTTTGTCGCGTTTCAGTGTCAACTGCTAACCTTCATAAAATATTCATTTATCAACCAATTTTCAAAAATAAAAGGCCATTTTACTCGTTTTAGCTAGCAGAACACAGAAAATTGGTTAAAAGGGAGAATTTGAAAAAAATATTTACTATTAAGGTAGCAATACACAGTTAGGAGTTTGGTTTCGCATTTTGGCCCCGGTGGATTTTTCAAATATGAAAGTTATTGTGTAATAAAATTCATTTTTAGACAGCTGAGTACTAATTTAGCCTTCAAAGGTGGTTTATAAGAACATCAAGATTATTTTTTACATGTTTTATGGGCTATTTTCTGTTTGACTCTCCGTATTTTCATAGCTAGACCGGTCATCGGTCCAGAAATTAATGTAATGTTTACAAACACTTTTTTTCTACACGAAGTTTTTGACGCAATTTTACAAAAAAATGAGATGAAAGACATATGATTTTCATTGGATTTATTGAAAGATATATGTAAGCAGTTTCAGAAAAGGTATTACTTGAAGTGATTGAAATTCTACTTTTGGTCAAATTTTGGGGAAATATGTGACATCTTTTCCCCCCTTTTTGCTATATTTTATAACAAAAAAATGCAGATTGTTGCTATGGATACACCAAAAAGAAATTATATTTTACCATTTTATATACTGGATATGAAATCTATGGAAGATTCTGATTACATACATATGCACATATATGACACAAACAGTAAGCTTAATATTGCAAGAAGGCAATGAAAAGGGGATGGTAAAATTTATGAGGGAAAATTTTAATATTTTTTCCTAACTGTTTATTGCTACCTGAGCAACACGACGGGTGCCACATGTGGAGCAGGATCTGCTTACCCTTCCGGAGCATCTGAGACCTGTTTTATGTGGGGTTCGTGTTGCTTAGTCGTTAGTTTTCTATGTTGTGTTTTGTGTACTATTTTTTGTCTGTTTGTCTTTTTCTTTTTTAGCCATGGCTTTGTCAGTTTATTTTCGATTTATGAGTTTGAATGTCCCTCTTGTATCTTTTGCCCCTCTTTTAAATAGGACATTTACGATTCGGTCTATAGTCGTATTAGCGCTTAATCATTCATAGAATTATTCATTAAAAAATTCATAACATACTATGAATGAGTCAAAACTATATTTGCATTCAATCAAAATTTCAAAAATATATTTTTCTGTTTAGGATCACCTAGATACAATAAACAATGTAAGTGTATGTTGTTTCGAAATCATCGCTCTATATAAACAATTTATTGTAACGATTCAATTTTCATGACCTTTATATGTTTCGACAAATACAAGATATTAAAGTTTAAAAAAGGGCAGACTATAAATTAGCAAATTGACGAACTGACATTTAGATATTTATCTTAAATGTTATCAGACGAACTGAATAAATAACAGCAGTGAAAATATAATTGTCAACAATAGATCTATAAGGCCAATGAGAAGGTTAAAAGGACAATTGTGAAACTTGTTTGGTATATTAATCATATTGTAATAAAAAGTTGGATACAAAATTCAACTTTTTATTAAATTCTTGCAGATGTAATTTTACTCCTTAAATATATCAATTGTCTTCATATAGCTGAATTTTCTACAGGTGTGTACATTTGTTTTAGACAATGGCCCATAGATACCACCACAGTAGACGGTATATGGAACGCGGGAACCACATTAAAAGATAATCACAGTTTATCGGGGATAATGATAGATTATCGGGCGATCATTATAGATAGTCACCGTAAAGTATACTTTACGGTCGACCATCATAGATGATCTAATTAATGTGACTCGCGCGCAGATAATGACAGTTACTTTTTTTGATAATGCATCCACGGTTGATAATGTAAATTGTTTCGATAATGATAGTTAATCTCGACCAAGTAAATTAAAACACGAGTCGTAAATTCGATAACTTAAATTAAGAACCGGAAATACTTGCCGATTGTAAAATCGATTTTGATTGACAGTCAACTTTTTTCTACCTCGCTTTTGCGAATTGATGTAAGCAGCATGGATACAACAATCTATATGTTTTTGGAGGTGAGTGACAGCTGTGAA
Organism: Mytilus californianus; assembly: GCF_021869535.1. NCBI lineage: Eukaryota > Metazoa > Mollusca > Bivalvia > Mytilida > Mytilidae > Mytilus > Mytilus californianus. The sequence goes on along the minus strand of NW_026262679.1, from coordinate 17,909,040 downwards.
TAATAATCTTATGTTATATAAGGATATAGTTACTGTAATTTGTTATACCTATTCTCATTACTCCTAAATATAAAGACCTGAATCAAGCTATATTCTTCAAATTCCTTGACAGGTCAACGTCAAAAGACCAAGGTAGCCTGTTACCGTCACCTGGCATTTGACTTTTGACCCCATGTGCTTATAAATTGCGTTTGTGTTATGAGGAAAGGGTACATATATTTTAGTCTTAAATATCTTTAAAAAGGAGAAGGTTTATTGGTACAAAATCAACTTCTAAAAAATACCAGGCTTTCTATTTGATACCTCAGATGTGATTTTTTACTACATCAGACACATCAGTGAAAATCAGAACAGTTGAAAGCACAAATCAATAACGAAGTTTAAGAGCATTAAAAATAAACATTTCGAAAAGTTGTGTAGATCCGTAGCTTAAAATGTATATATTGTCAAATACAACCTGTATTTGAATGAGTTGTTAAAAGTGTAATCTCCTATTATCATATAAATAGTAATCAAAAGAGATGGTGATAATATAAGATTGATTAAATGGGCTATAATAACTACAATTACCTGATGTCCAGTTCATTCTTACGAAGTATTTCATCTGTTAATGGAAAACAACGTGAACTTCCAATAGTGTTTTGCCTACTGGCTATAAGTCAAGTGGGAAGTTTATCTACCTACAAAACCCTACATATCCTTCGGAAAATGTTTGTTCCAAGTCAGGAATATGACATTTGTTTTTCACTTGTTCCGTTGGTAGATAACGTTTGATTTTTTTCAATTTTAATGGACTTCCCCTTTTTGAATTTACTTTGAGTTCGGTATTTTTTATACTGTTTTCAGCATATTCCATCTTAAAGCAAGTAGTTTTATATTTAGAACAGGAGAAATATATGTATTAAACTTACAAATATAAATAAAAAACAATTTCCTTATATATTGGCCAATTGTGGGTGAAATCTTCTACATTATTATACTTTTTTGCCTATTGTGGTTTTACTCCCTTTTAAATCTGAGTGTTTCTACGAAGTTTAATTCAAGACAACGTATTGAACTTAAAATAAAGTCATTTCGTTTGATATTATTAGAGTTTTATTCACTAATTAACCTAGATTAAGCCAAGAATTTGGTAGGCATTAATTATAAATCTGTGTGAATGAGTATGTATATAAAACCAGCATCATTTCTAATAAAACCTATTACAAATTAAAATGGTTTTATTGAGAAAAAAAATTATGTATTATATATTTACTGTATAATACTTCTCCTATAATTATCATCAAACTATAAGCCATTTATTCGACGCAATAACACTGAAACCACGCCAACTTTGTAAAGTATTGTTCAAAATCACCCATTAAAATATTTATTAATGTGTTACAAATAATAAAGAACAAACAACAGTAAGTTATGACATTAAAATGGCAACAGATGTTACGTATACAAAAACTTCACAACTTATCATTACATATCAAGATCAGTATCAGTATCGAAACGGTCCTGTGGCCAAATGATAAAACAAATATCCCAATTTGGTTGACTTGATATTTGTGTTGTTTCTATGTTTAACATGAGATTGTCGGGTTGATTATGTCATGAATTGTGAGATTTCCACGTCAATCATAGTTTTTCATTCGTTGATACTATGCCACATCCGTTTGTTTTGATGTGTATATTAAGTATTGTCGCGTTGAAGTAAAAACTGCTACTAAAACGGGTTGTAGGCATTATCATGCAATATGTTGTGAGGTTTTATGTCATGTTTAAGGCCTCACGCTGACTTTGAGGACCAACACAACAATAAAAGTGTTGTTCCTTTGCTTCAGAAAGGGAATTTTGTTACATTATATTCCTTCTTTATATTATTTTGGCAGTAATTCATTGATGTTCATAATATATCTTCTTACGTCTACATGTTTTCGACGTTAAACGTAGTATAATATTGAAAGAATACATCCTCGTTGCTCATATTTATACCACATTTAATTTTGTATATATCCCCCGATATCAATATTTATATCTAACATATCATTATGTATATACCAAATCTTATTATGTATATACCACATCTGATTATTCATATACCACACATCTTTATATAAATTCCTCATCTAATTTGTCAACAGTTTTTGTAGAAGCTATATACTTGTCAACGTGAAGTATTATATTAAATACGTGTATTTTACATATAATGTTTATCGTGTAACGTTTCCATTTTGGTGACAAGAAATACCAGTCATATTACACGCAACTCATTCTTTAAAAGGAGTAATAATTTCATTAACAAAAAGAAAAAGAAATTTACACGAATAGAAACCGAAGCATTAATTTAGTTGATTGAACTATGACCTATTAGGAATGAACAACGAGCACCAAGTATTGTGTACCGTACTGTCAATCTGGCTCTACCCACACAGTTAAAATCAATTGTACAACCCCGTAAATCTTGAACTTTTTACTTCATCATTTCTTCGTTCAAGATGGAATGAACAACGACTACAAATTATTATATACCTGTTAATCGGTTTAGCTCAGCCTATACAGTCAAAATCAATGTTTTATTTAATCATTTCCTTGTTCAAAAATGATTCCCAACATTGCCCCCCCCCCCCACCCCCTCCCCCCCCCCCCTCCCCCCACCCCCAACATTCAGTTGCTACATGTCTAAATACATACTAAGTTTACCTAATTTGGTTATATGAATAAATTGATATGCGAGGTGTACAACATAAAAAGAGAATTTCGACAGCGCAAAATCTTAAAATTGTTTGTACAATGTATATTTATCAACAATAGATAGACATATGAATCTAACATATAAATTAATGAAATACTAACAAAAATTGTTATTCATTTGATCTACTACACAAATGTTATAATGGATTGACTTGATATTAGGCAGCAATACCTATAGATTGTTTTGTAACAAAATAGGTAACTCTTTGTAATAAAAAGAATTGTTTTTCGCCTTTTGAAAAGAAATACGCATCGGTTGAGTCCGTCTTTTTTGTATGCCAGGAAATCTTACCTGAATGGTTCATAGAGACTTACCCTGTGTTAAGCAATGCTTTCAAAATATTATTTTCTTATGAACTTAGTAAACTAATTATACACTACGTCTAGTCTTTTTTTGGTGTTTCTATAAAATATCTTCAACATTTGTCACCAAAACATCCACTAATGTCGCTTATTGACCAACTATGTAAACTCCTTGCACACATTATATTTCTAAAGTGTTACTAATGGTGTAATTATTTGTATTTTTAACCATGTCGGTTTTTCTTCTAAATCAAAACTGTGAAAACAAATTAATCCTGTGCATATAGTAGCTTTAAACAAAAAAATCATATAAATGAACTAGCTGATTAATTATCGTAACTTTATCATACATGTAGAAAATAAAAAGACAACATTGACGACCAACGCTTAGTGATAGTTATAGTAAGAAGATATTAGAAGATGTGGTATGAGTGCCAATGAGATAACTCTCCATCCAAGTCATAATTTGTAAAAAGTAAACCATTATAGGTCAAAGTACGGCCTTCAACACGGATCCTTGGCTCACACCGAACAGCAAGCTATAAAGGGCCCCCAAAATGACTAGTGTAAAACCATTCAAACAGGAAAACCAACGGTCTAATCTATATAAAAAACGAGAAACACTTATGAACCATATCAGTAAACGACAACCACTGAACATCAGGTTCCTGACTTAGGACAGGTGCAAACAAATGCAGCTATAGTTCAGATGGCTTTTTAATCTAGATGAGTTAAATAGGCCTGTCGCTTCATCTCTTAATATATGGTCGCTCTTCCTATGTTTTCCATGCATAATGTCTCCTAGTATGCAATTAAGCTTATCTCTCAGTTGGCTGCTTCTATATTGTCATTCGTTACGAAGGCACCCCTCTCCACATCAGCGTCATCAGAAATGGCAATGCAGTAGTTACCCCCTTCAGTATATTTCACCTCTGAGACTCATTTTAGAACATCAATCACTATCTGTAAATTAGAAAACATCTGGATAGTAAACAATGGCCAATTCTTCGGACATTTAATTATTTATAATTCCTGGTATATAAAAAAAGAAGATAATCGCATGTATATTCATATTTAAATTATTTGAGTTTTAAATGTACTTCTTATAATTAACCAGTTCATTCATAATATTCAAATGATTCCTGTCTTTTTGTTTAGCATTGCTTATTTATCTGTAATAGTCCGATGCATTTAGTTTTAAATTTTCTAATCTTTGTGTAATTAGTAGCTTATCATCTGGTAAATATCCTTGTATATCTTCAAAGACCTTCAAAGATGTGAGTTCTTTTTAATTTGTTGTTGTTCGTTTATTGTCTCATCAATTTGTACTTGATATCTCCATAAAAAATTCCACCCAACTTGTTGGCAGTTATTGTCTATACTAATATTTTGATATTTCTTTTTTTATTTGGTGATGATTGCTGATCTTTAATTTTCCGATGCATTCATTTGTAAACTGTCCAATCTATTGGTAATAAAGGGGTTACCAACAGGTACGAATCTTTCGTTTCATACCCTTCTAGATGCTTTGTTTAATTTTGAATATTGTGTTGTTAGTTTGTTGTCTAGTCAATTTGTTCATAGTATCGCCATCAAATATACAAACAAATTAATATGCAACTACGATTCGATTTTTAGCACTGAATCATTCATTGAAATATTATTTATAAAATTCATAACAAGCGATGAATGGGTCAAAATAATATGTTTCTATCAAACTAAAATTCATAAATATTTGTTTCTGTTTATGATCACCGTGGTACAAAAAACAATGTAAGTGTATGTACTGTTATCAATAAGTCTATAAAGCCAAAGTAAAGGTTATAAGGACAGTTTTTAAAAATGTTGGCTTGATAAAAAATAGTTTGCAATAACAGTAACCTTTGTCACCTTTTATTATCAAAATCATGCTTATCTTTGCATTCTTTCATCAGAAATGAACCATCAATAATGCCTAACTTTGTAATAGACAATAAATAATCAGTCTCAGCACTCAATCATTCATAGAAATATGGATGAAACAATATTTTTCTATCAAACAAAATTCCCAAGAACATATTTTTCTGTTTATTATAACCTAATTGCAGTGCACAATATTAGTTTGTGTACTTTTGAAATCATCGCACCATGTAAACACTAAATAGTAACGTTTTAATTGCATCTTTAAATGATCTTAAGGTTGATAAATAAGTGCAAACTATAAATTGGAAAATTGATATTCATCTTAAATAAGATCAGATGCAGTGAATGAACATCAAAACAGAGGCAGAAGATACCAAAGGAGGATAATCAAACTCATAAGTCAACAACGAACTAACAATGCCATAGCAAAATACGTCCAAAAGACTCCGTAAAAATAAAAATTAACAGCAACAAAACATATAAATGTTATATATTAATTTTATTAATTTTTATATACAATTGTAGAAACGATGCCACGTGGTCTGTTTTGATTCCAAGATAAATGCCAACAATATTTATTGACTTCAAACGCAAGAATTTTATACATACACTGCTACTATAGTCCAATCTCTCAAGTACATTTGAGTCCTTTCATGATGTAGTTTTAACGGTATCATTGTAAATGAAACTGTCCTTAGTTCCTCAAATCAATTATGTAAGTCTACGCTGCAGACGTATACAAATTGACCAGTACCTTTACTAAACTCAGTCAACACTGCATTGATAATTTTTAATTATTTACAAGAACAAAATTTAAAACCCACAATTGGTAATGTGAGATAAGTTTTATTCACCAATCAAAAAAATCTTTCTGTAGTTGACAAGATGAATAAAAAGCTGAACTCGAGATCGGTCTGAATGATGGCGACGTACAGTATGTGGATGGTGCATTGAATGATTGCCCTCCTAATTGCGAAGAGGGAAATAATGAATCGCTTGCGAACGACTGCATGACTGTCGGAAATTGCATTATTATCACTTCGAATGTAGACACAGGAGACTGAATAATTTGATGTGGGTTGTGAGGTTTTGTATGCATTAAGGATTCTTTCATTGAGTATGGGTAGGATCCAATTCGCGATGATGTCATAGGTACATATCCAGTATTATTCCGTGTGTAGAATTTATTAGATGAACCATCGGCAGTTTTTACAGAACTTTTTCTTGCTCTTCGTCTTGCATTTCGACGCCTGAAGTCTCCTTTTGCAAAATCCTCCATACATGCTAGGTGAATAGACCAATAGTTGCCTTTGCCGTTATCGGACCTGCCACTTTTCACGAAACACTCGTTTAGAGAAAGATTATGCCGTATGCTGTTTCTCCATGCTTTTTCTTTGTTATTGTAGAAGGGGAAATTATCCATTATGTATTGATATATGTCATTGAGTAACAGTTTCCTGTTAGGTTTACTTAGTATTGCCATTGAAATCATAGCAATGTACGAGTGCGATGCCTTCTGATGGGTATCACTGGAGCATAATCCATTCTTATTTGATCTATCTAACGTTAACTGAACCTACAAAAATATTGACAAATATAATAGAAAATTAAACAACAGATAAATATTGAAAAATAATCAAGAAATTAGTTAAAGTGCAATTATCATTCATTGAAATCTGTGCAACAAAGTAAAGTTTAACTGTTGCTTCACTTTATTGTTAAAAATATAGATATATAAACTACTTAGCCCTTGATTTATATTAATTTTTTATCTAAGAAAATAAACATCTTCATTCTTTTAAGATATGATAAAATTCCTCTTCCAATTTAAAGCTATTTTCATTTAATGATACAACATACCTGTGCAATAGATTCACCACTGTCACTGTAGCTACTTTCACTTTCACTTGTACAAAGAGACGGTGTCCAAACTCTATCATCCTCGCTTGAGATAGAATCTCGTTTGACTCTTTCTGTTTCTCCTCTGTTCAAAAGATAAATGCTTAAATGTGAATTAATCATGATTCCTAAATTGAGAGGAACAATCTTGTTGAGAGAAAATGACAGAATGACTTATATTGTTTGCGTTACAGAATATATATCAGACAAACCTGTTGTTTTTCACAGTTCCCAAATTGATTCAAATGGCATTGTTTTTCAGTTAACGGGTCATATTGTTGAATAACATATCTATATTTAAAAAAAGTATGTTGACAGTTGACAGTGAAAAATGTATTTATTTGTTATCAAAAGAAAAGTATCAACATTTCACATTAAAAAAATCCTTGATAATAATTATTTTGTTTGTAAATAATAATAATGTTAATACAAAACATTACGATACCCAGAGCACAAAACGAAAGAAAAATATGAAGACATAAGAGAAGGAAAAAAACGACACAGAAAAAAAATACGAAGTGGTCAAGTACCAGTTAATTGCCCTTAAAAATCTGTTTTGAGAGTTAAGCTTCCTCTGTATTTGAATATAACTTAGCATTGTAGATTGTACCTGTTGAAGGTCTTTTAAGAAACACGTATTATGTTTACGGAAATGATGTCACACATTTTTAGTCCTCTGTAGTGGCATAAATTTAATGCTTTATTTTGTTTGAGATTTTCAAGTTTATAAAATAGTATTATTGTTGTAAAGCATAGGTTCAAGATTTGACAGCTTCGGGTATTCTGTCTTGGTTATATTAGTTAAAAATTTGGAAGGAAAATTGACAAACCCTTTCATTTGTCACCTCAAGCGACCTCAGAGTTGACAAGATAGTGATTACTGTCGATTAATCACGAAGAACACTGGACCATAGAGCGATCTATTATGTTTAGGACACCTTGGTTCTACTGAGTCAGCTGCGATGCTGCTGGACTATAAGTCAAGGAGAGTATTACCCGCCCAGTATCTCGTGTTTCAGTAATACATGATATATTCCGGCTGTATTATTGTCCGGTGCCAGTCTATAAAACTGCTTGATTATCATAAAATTGAGGTTGCAACTCCCTAACAAAAGTTGACCTTTTGGCAATTTTGTTAATGCTCTATTTGGTTCATAAGCTGTCAAAAGTTTAAGATAATTTTTCTTCCGAACATTTGGTGTTGATCTGATGGAGTCATTCTAGGAACACATGTTGTGGGAGACATCATATCATATATATTCGTCACTGATAAGTCTCGTCCTTTTTCTAAAAAAATTCATCGGAAGGTACCAAGACCTTGTTAATAAATATTCCGTATCAACTTCACAAATAATACACGATGGTCTTGAAGTATAGATTCTGCGTACTGACGTTGTTTATCATCTTAATAACGTGTTATAGTATTCTTTTATTTGTCCTTATTTATATTACTTTTACTGTTAAGTCTGTTTTTTGTGATATCCATTTGACGTGACTCTGTACTTATGTATCCCGTCATACTTTGAACAACAAAATTATTTCTATTAATATTACTTTTACTGTTAAGTCTGTTTTTTGTGATATCCATTTGACGTAACTCTGTACTTATGTATCCCGTCATACTTTGAACGACAAAATTATTTTACATCTACCTGTGTGACGTCAAACGTGTGATTCTACGCCAGTACTTAAAACCTTCATTTTTTTATGGGTGGATTTTACATAGATAAATAAAATCGTATAATAAAAAAGCAAAATGAGGCTGTTAAATTTGATGTATGCTTTTTGTGCTTTTTTGTAACATTTGTTTGTTTTTATAGTGATTAAGTTGATAATACAATGTTGACTGCTGTACCCCTCTTTTTGACATTTTTAACTATTGTGTCTGTTTGTTTTATTCACCCATCGTTGTCAATATAATGGAATTTGATGCGACTGTCATACAAGTGAGAGGTTTAGCTAGCTATAAATAGTTACCAGGCTTATAATTAGATACGCCAGACGCGCGTTTCGTCCACACAAGACTCATCAGTGACGCTCAGATCAAAATAGTTAGAAAGCCAAACAAGTACAAAGTTGAAGAGCATTGAGCCCAGGATATAAAACCAGGTTCAATCCACCATTTTCTACATAAGAAAATGCCTGTACCAAGTCAGGAATATAACAGTTGTTATCCATTCGTTTGATGTGTTTGAGCTTTTGATTTTGCCATTTGATTAGGGACTTTCCTTTTTGGATTTTCTTCGGAGTTCAGTATTTTTGCGATTTTAGTTTTTTTGAAGACGAAACGCGCGTCTGGCGTACTAAATTGTAATCCTGTTATCTATGATTAGTTAATTTCTATTAGTTACAGTCCTGTAAAATCGAGGACTTAATGCCTTTAAAATACATCAAAGACCAGGCTGTTATAGACATCGCATTATATAAACAAAAGAATAAACAAATTTTATGGATCAAATTTATAAACAGTAGGAGTATTACACAAGTTCAATAACAGTAACATTTTACATTTTAAAGATCAAAATCATGGATTGTTTGCAATATTTTACCAGGAATGAAACAGTTTGATAAATCATGAAATACTAAATTATAATACTAGTATATATATATATATATACATAAATGTGCATTTGAAGCCTGTGATCTGTTATAACTGCTGCCATGTTAGTAGGTTAGCAGGCAAAATAGAAACGCCTTCCAATTGTATCACCCTTAGAATAATTGTGGCCAAGATCAGTGAAAATTGTCCAAGTATTTTAAGAGATTATATTTTAGAACAAATTTACAACGATGACGACATAGTATACAGAAGCCTATTGAAGGCAATAGCTCACGTATAACTTTGCATTTTGGACCTGCTGAATTGAATAGGTTAGTCGCGTCAACGCAAAATATATGACAGACCTTCATTTGTTGTTTATGTATAATGTCATGTGTTCTCTTAATAGAGATTTCCAATAAAATGACATACAATGTACGTACGTAACTCGACGTACGAACCTAAAGGAACTGGTTATTGGCAACCATTGAATTTGATTAAATACGTTGCTCAAGTTCAAACAAAGTATTCCAAGACTTTCAAAATCACACACTGGAATATTCGTCCACATAATATAATTTTATAATGACAAAAAATGATAGAAATCTAGCATTTTTATTTATCACGTGGTTTTCTAGATTCCCGCCTTTATTTTCACTGACATAAGATCACGTATAAACACACGTATCCCATACCTATCATACGTACGATTTGAGTTATCTTTCATGGTTTTGAATATGACAGTTATTTTTTAATATTCTTTCCAGGTGAACACCCCGTCATACCTTTTTTCTGTCTTTCTTTATAGTTCTTCTATATAATATTCTTTTTATTATATTTGTTGCGGGGAAAATATTTAGAAGGATATTTTTCTGAAAATTTCACAAATATCAAAACACAAGTTTATCAGAATCTGTCTCTCTATAAAAAGAGAAAATTGAGATAAAACCATCGCTTCCGTTTAATTTCTAAACAAAAGTATATTTCATTTATTAATTTTTTTTTTCAAATTATAATTCTTTATTTCCTTATCACAGGGCCCTTTTGGGCATTACAAAGTTTAACACGATCATTCACACTTTCATACTAATCTTTCTCACTCCGCTTGCTCTGATTATGTTATTCAGATACAGTACATTAGAACATACATATTTTAAAATGTATTTATAAAAAAATCTCTATATACGCAGTTTTTTTTAGAACTAAGGTGTGTTCGATTAGGGATTGTTCTGTACTAATTTGTTTAACGGGAATGTTATCTCGGAGTCAAAATACAGAAGACATTTCCAGACAATTTTTTTATGTATCCCTTAAAGTAAATTTACTTATAGTATTTTATTCATTTCATTAATAAACAATTAAAAGGGGTTCACCGAATTCATTGTACTGAATAAATCATTAACATGGACAATATAATAAAATAAGATATCGTTGCCAGATGTTGATCCAGGATTTTGAAAAGGGGGGGGGGGGGTATAGGAGACGTTAAAAGTGGAACAAAAAATAGAAGTATTAAAAGGATGTAAGGCCATACATTTAAGGTTCGTTGCTTATGTATTTTACATATCCATATTCAGGACGAGAAGATGAATATTTACCAGACTTTGTATTATACCGCAGGAAGACATGTCATCCTACCCGGACAAATAATTTTGACCCCGGACCGACCAATCTGTGCTCTAAATCATAAATATTGCGTGCTTGGCAGATAGGCAGCCAATCTTCGATTTGAAATGGGCGAGGATCGCGCCCAAGACTTCCAGCGCTCGAGCAGTGGTAAAGCTTTGATTGACACAATGAGGCAACCGTCTCACCAAATGTTTTAGCATAAAACAAGAGAGATAAAGAAAATTGTATACCATGTAGATCATAGTAAAAAGTATACTGAGTGACCACTGTTCAAAACGTTGACTGCTTTATTCTTTACTCAATCATTCATCATTATTAACGTCTTGAAATTTTTTTTTCATAAAATGAACAAGGTAGATGCAAATATATATTTTTAAGTAAAAGACAAAGCTTACTTCGCAAAAAACTGATTCAAACAAGAGGTCATAACTGTGAAACTGATATGACGCTTGATTTTTTTTTAAACGAACTTGTTACTTTTGGTGGACAAAGTTTTCAACAAACACTTAGCATTCCTACATTTTATGTAGTAATCTTCTACCTTGGAATATATTAGCAAAACTTCATAGTTTACCCCGTTATTATCATCCATACATTTTGACAAAATATAAACGTATAAAGTTAAAAGACAAGGTGTATCTTAAACTTAATATCCCTAAATCTGTACAAAAGCATTATAGAGGAGCCCATACATATAATTCTGTCAATTATTTTTGTTTTTATCAGGACCCGAATGCTGAGAATTAAACCTTTAATCAGCAGTTTCATTGAAATATACTGATAAAATGCGCACTAGGAATTTTATTTTAGGATGAAGTTGCAGATATCTGGATTTTTCATAGACAGGATCATTTTGCCAGTGTGTGACCAATAAAGAGTATGATCACTTACACCTATTTTCCGATTCGTATTTTCAATTAACCGTCCACTCCCTACTGGCATTGACGTCTTTTAACCAAGCGAGGCTTTGACTGCCAAGATTCAGAAATAAGATTCAAGTTACGCTACTATCGATTGATTAATAATTGATTGCTTAACGTCCAGTGGCAAATATTTCATGCATAATAAAACGTGCAGTGAGCTTGGCATTCTCTCAACTAGACGCAAGTGATTAAACGTTCCCCCTTTGCTTTGACCGGACGGGACTGCGTACTTGTACATCCTGCACAATCAAACAAACTCTCCACTTTTGCAATGATTAAACTACCGATCGGAACAAGACCAATATAGTGACCATATTTCTATTCCCCCGATCACCTTTGAGGGGTTTAATACTGTCGAGGCGAGCGCGCGACAAAAGAAACAAATATGAATATGGAAGATACATATACATGAACGTGTATTAATTTAAACATTTGCAACAAGAATGTGTGGCCTTTAGATACCGTGCCCCTATACATGATCATATTTCCATGCCATGGTCAGTGCACCAATTAATCCGGTTAAACTCTAATTTGGTACATAATTTTTAACGTTTTACAATTTTTTATATTTTGAACATAAAACTAAAATTATCATTCTTCTTAACAAAACATCAAGCAAATATTCCGTTCATATCCGTTTTTCATAAATATTTGTATAAGTTAAACGCCATACATTTTAGAAAAACAATTTAAGAGCTATGACGTTAAATTACGCATACTTTTGTACGGACTCTTCTTATAATCCATGCTTCATTTTAATTAAAGACAAGCTATAAAAAAACTGATTCAGTAAAGTGTAATCATATTTTTTCTTGAAGAAGCGTCCTCATAAATTCGATTTGATAAAATTCTACGGAAAGGTGAAAAAGCGCTATCAGAAAAATGCATCAGAGATCTGAATTTTACTTTTGGCAAAAGTATCTTGAAATAAAATATAGAAGTATGCAAAAAAAGAAGCAAGTCGTGCATTCCTTTTACTTTCCGGCGTGTTTGAAACTCTTGTTTAATCTTAAATCTTAATCTTTTAAATCAAAAATTAGAATATGGTCTCGCTTCAGATTCCATTATTTTTATTTTTTTAAACTTAATTTTGATTTAGAAGCTTTAAGAATTCATCGGTTAGGAGATAAATACATGGGTCAAGTGAAATGACGAAGTAATGATCGGTGCATTTGATTACCGGTTACTGACCTAAATATTCCTTTTAAAGGTTGTTGTATAAGAAATAATCTCAAATATAATAAAAAAATATGTAAAAAATTAAAATAGTAGTTTGTGCTAATTTTTAAATAGCATCTATTCCAACCAAGTATTGTATTCAACGAGCCAAAAATTCGTGCAGTGCATGCTCCCCTCCAACGTCCTTCACTGCAATAGGCCGAGATACGGTCAGATAGGTTGGTTATGTCGAGTAATGTCATTTTATCGGAAATCTCTAATATGACAATTAGGTTACTACCTCTACGTTATCATTCGTTATGAAGGCCAACTTCTAAACATCAACGTCCTCAGAAATTATAATGCTGTATCTACCTTCTTCAGTATATCTAATTTTTGATACCCATTTTGATACATTTGATAACTTTTTTTTAACACCATGATGCTAAACAAGGATCAATATTTAGGATATTTTACTATTTAGAATTCCTGTTCTCACTTGAATATTTTTATTCTGATTGCAATGAAAAAAAAAATAATTACATATATATTCATATATAAAATTTGGGTTTAGAACATACAAATAAGGATATATTAGCTACTTATAAATTACAAATGCATTGTACCTAACTTAATATTTTAATATCTGTATCCATATGTTAAAGTTTATTATGTTTGGTGTTGATAGCTTATCATACATAATTCGATGCATTTATTTTAAAATTTTCCAATCTCTATGTGATTAAGAGCTTACCAACTGATAAAATGCCTTGTCTTTCGTTGAAGGTCCCGCGAGATGTTTTGTTTAGTTTTGTGGTGTTCGTTTTTTGTCTTATCTTGTACTAAATATCTCCATCAAATATGAATATATTTTAATAGGCAATTACCAATCGTGTCAATAGTAGTATTTGCACTGAATATTTCATAAAAATATTCATTATAAAGCTCATAACAAAATATGAATGGGTCAAAACAATATTTTTCATTCAAACAAAATTCAATAAATATACTTTTATGTTTATGATCACTTTGATACAATAAACAATGTTAGTAACTTTCATGACATTATAATGACATTTCGACAAATACCAGATATTAAGGTTTATAAATAAGACCAAACTATAAACTAACGAATCGATGTTTATCTTAATTAATATCAGATGCAGTAGGCGACCAACAACAGTATAATTATATGATATTAATAAGTGTATAAGACCAAAGAAAGAGTTAGAATGATAATTTTGAAACTTCTTTGGTTTGAAAAATAAAATTGTATAAAAAATTTGAAGGCAAAATTTCGCTTTTTATTAAAAGTGAAATTGCGCCTTGTGTACACAATATCAATCCTGATATCTATGATGAGTTTATTTTACTTCCATATTAAGATAGATCGGGTGTCTATGGCCATCTTAGACTGTAAAATAGCATAAAACCATATGTCTAGATCTTTAATGAAATGTGCAAATTTTATTAAAAGAGTGTAATTCATTTGTAAGACTTTTCATTTAAATGAAGAAAATAATGTGTTTTATCATACGATTGTTTTTTTACAAATACAGAATATTTTTTGTTTAAATAAAGGTTTTCCACTTTGCCATATAATGGGAAATAACTCAGATAATGTTACTTTCATTAGTGAGAAATGAATTTACCTTATTTATTTTGTAGCGAGTAAACGAGTCCCATGAGCTCAATTTTGTCTTTATTTTCTGAAAGCACATTATGAAAGCTTTCTTCTCATATTTCATTTTAAAATTCTATCATTTAGCTTTCGATCTATCCCACAAAATTAGGTTTTTTATGCATTATCTATAGAAAATCTGACAATTTTGCACGATCTGTCGCTTGCAAAAGAGTCCCGTGACTGACACTTTGTATTATATATTTGAAAAAAGCATGATTTAAATACACTTTGCGAATTATCAAAAAAGATTAATCGATTTTTATTTAGAACTCCCATCTACCTTAATAGATCTCTAAAGTAAACCGATGTCTACATGTAGCTGTATAATAAAATTATTTTAAAAATTGTTGCCAACTTATTGTAGGTTAATTAAGGTCTTTATTAACTTGAAAAGAGGAGAGTTTCATGTCCTATACATATCTGGTTAGCCGTTAAAATTTTATGTAAATTTGTCTTAGACAATAGACTATCGCTAATACCACAGGCTAAGTAGACCGTACAGATGTTTAAGTCTTTATATCTTTAAAATGGACAAGCTCTATTGGTACAAAAGGGAACTCATAGAATTCAAAACGTCAGATGTGCATTTAGTCTACATAAGACACATCAGTGAAGCCGAAGTTGAAAAGTAGTAAAATTAAAAATTGCGAAAAGTTGTGCAAATGTAGCAATAAATGTATATATTTTCATATACAACCTTAAGTTGTTAAAAAAATGTTATAGCATCTAAAATAATATACTGATGGGTGCAGTTCTAACCTGTACAGTAAGTTAATTTGACTGGTTAAAGTTAACATGCGCCAGGTTTTAGGAATGCTCCGACCGGTCCTAGGACCACAATCAAGTTAACTTGAAAAGCAAACTTGGTTCTAGGACTTTATTATTGACTGCCAAAAAGTTAATTTAAGACAAGTCCGCTACTAATGTTTAGTTCGAAACCAGTCCTGCTATAAGTTAACTTCCATTTTGACAACTGCGACTGAACAAGACCAGATGTTAAGTTAACTTTTGGCTGGTCTGCTCAACACCTTTAAGTTGTGACCAGGACCGCTCTACATCGATTGGTAGCACTTTTTTTTTAATTTAGAATATAAACAGTCTCCAAAAATAAGTAGTTTTCATATCTAAGGCTATTTCGTATAACAAACATATTAGTGAAGTATTGCAAAGCTCGTATGGAACGGATATGAAATCTGTGCCGGAGATTGGAAATTAACGAAAAGGTCAAAATGTATATCACACCTCTTAAATCCGGGCACTATACAACTTTCGTTCAAACATGTTGTCGAAAATATAATCGTGAAACCAAGGCAAACAAAGCAAATTTCCATGAAAAATGCATGTAGTGCATTGAATATATTTAGAGACTGTAAAAAATGGGGAAAAAATATTTTACCGTTTCAACCAAAACTGACCATATTTGCATATGATTATGAAATTTTTAAAGGCGCGTATCATTAATCAGTATATTTGTTAACTCAGGATGGATTGTATAATGTAAATGACAGCAATATTGGAACACAATGACTAAAAAATATTGTCCGCAATAAGTTTGATTACCAGCATGTCCTCTTTTTATTCAAAATATTAAACAGTCACCAAAAACCAGTAGTTTTCATATCTCAGGCTAGTTTGTATAACTATAATATTTGACCGCATCAACCAAAACTGACCATATTTGCATTTTACTATGAAAATTAAACAGGCGCGTATCATGAATCAGTATATTTGGTACCTCCGGATAGATTGTATAATACAAATGAAAGCAATATTCGACCACGATGACTACAAAATGTTGTCCTAATCAATTTTAAGTTCCAGCATGTCCTCTTTTTATTCAAAATATGTCACCAAAATTCAGTAGTTTTCATATCTCAATCTTATTCGTAAACATATTTGACCTCATCAAACTGACCACTTTTTCACTTTATTATGAAAATAATATATTCGCGTTAATCTTTTTCAGTATATGTGTTAACTCAGGGTGCATAGAATTATACAAATGATTGCAATATTGGAATACCAAGACTATAAAATGTATTCAGCATCAATTTTGAATGCCAGCAGGTCCTCTTTTTATTCCAAATATTAAACTGTCACCAAAAATCAATAGTTTTCATATCTGAGACCGGTTCGTATAACAAAAATATTAGTGAAGCATTGCGGAGCACGTATGGAACGGATATAAACTCTGTGCCGGAGATTAGAAATTGACGAAATGTTAAAACTTATATCACACCTTTTAAATCCGGGCACTATACAACTTTCGTTCGAACAATTTGTCGAAAATATAATTGTGAATCCAAGCAAACAAAGTGAATTTCCATGAAAAATCCATGTAGTGCATAACATCTATTTAGGAGGAGACTGCAAAAAATAAGGAACGAGGCAAATTAAACAATGTTGTGAATATCACATCATATGAAAAATATATTTCCAATGCGTTGGATAAACTTTTTATCCGTCTGCAAGTATAAAACAAGTAAGTAAAACTGTGAGCTACTGCTCACTGATGATACCCCTGCCGTAATATTTCGGTTAGCAGGAAGTTGTTTCTGAAAATGCATCACACGGTAAAGCTGACTTATATAAACCCTGAAACAAAATTTCAGAAATCCTTGTCAAGTAGTTCCAAAGAAAAATGTGACGAAAATTTTCAACTTGGCTATCATGTGTAAAATAATACAAGTGTTCGGTAAACAGGAAGTAGTTGAGTGATGAATCTGAAAACGCCTCACACGGTGTAACTTACTTATATAAACCCTGAAACCAAATTTCAGATATCCTTGTCAAGTAGTTCCTGAGAAAAATGCGACGAAAATATTCATGGGACGGACGGATGGACTGACGGACTGACGGAAGGACAGACAGAGGTAAAACAATATACCCCCTTTTTTTTTAAATATCACATCATATAAAAAATATATTTCCAATGCGTTGGATAAACTTTTTATCCGTCTGCAAGTATAAAACAAGTAAGTAAAACTGTGAGCTACTGCTCACTGATGATACCCCTGCCGTAATATTTCGGTTAGCAGGAAGTTGTTTCTGAAAACGCATCACACGGTAAAGCTGACTTATATAAACCCTGAAACAAAATTTCAGAAATCCTTGTCAAGTAGTTCCAAAGAAAAATGTGACGAAAATTTTCAACTTGGCTATCATGTGTAAAATAATATAAGTGTTCGGTAAACAGGAAGTAGTTGAGTGATGAATCTGAAAACGCCTCACACGGTGTAACTTTCTTATATAAACCCTGAAACCAAATTTCAGATATCCTTGTCAAGTAGTTCCTGAGAAAAATGCGACGAAAATATTCATGGGACGGACGGATGGACTGACGGACTGACGGACTGACGGATGGACTGACGGAAGGACAGACAGAGGTAAAACAATATACCCCCCTTTTTTTTAAAGCGGGGGTCTAAAAACTCTCATTTGTTTAAAGATGTTTTTTTGTCATTCAACAAGTACGAACGTTTATAGACATAGAGAGTCACTTCGTTAAAGAGTATAGTATTTTGCTATACTGGAAAAGATGGACGAAAGATACCAGAGGGACAGTCAAACTCATAGATCGAAATTTAAACTGACAACGCCATGGCCAAAAATAAAAAGACAAACAGACAAATAATAGTACAAATGACACAACATAGAAAACTAAAGACTAAGCAACACGAACCCCACCAAAAACTGGGAGTGATCTCAGGTGCTCCGGAAGGGTAAGCAGATCCTGCTCCACATGTGGCACCCGTCGTGTTGCTTATGTTATTACAAATCCGGTAAATTGTCTAATTTGGTAGGTCACATTCGTGAAAAGGGAAGGGTATTGTAGTTACGACAGAAGGAACATATCCGATATCATCTGTGAAACGGTTATTCCATGATGGTGTCCGTAAAATTTACGAAGGGATGATTTCAACTTCACCATTTGGAACTCTTGGTTTAATAGCTTCCTTGTGAGCAACAATCCTCTATCAAGGAAATCATGATAGGAAATACAAGCCCGGGAATATCGTATCAGTTGGGAGATATATACTCCGTATGCAGGCGCTGCTGGAATGTTGCTACATAGAAAATATAACAATACTATTATCGTTTTACATAATCAAAGGTCAGGTCCGATATAAAAAGTCTTCAACACGACAATATGTCAAAGACAGGCCTGACCTTAGGTTTGATCAGGAGCTGACCTATTCTCAGGACAGTTCAATCGCAGACCTGTCGAGAGGTCTGGTCTGGAGCAGAAATTTCCTCAGGTCAGGTCTGGTCTGGAGCAGACTTGTAGATATGTCAGCTTGAGTCCTGAAGAAACAGACATAGGTCTGGTCTACCACCGCCAAAGTTAACTATCTATTAATACAATTATCAGTTACAATATGATTACAACTAAACAAAAACTTTATAAAAGATGACTCTGTGTGTGTTTTGTTAGGTCTCTTTCGTTATACTGCATTACTGAATAGTTTCAGATGTTATGAATTTTATGCAATGAATTATATATCTTGTAAAGAAGTGAATAAAGAAATTGAATAAGGCAGGACGGTCATATACATATTTTGCTCTTTTTTATGCTAGAACAATAAGTTGATGTCTTCTTATCTAAAACAGTTAGAAACTTGATGTCCTAAAACTTATGACTATAACAACAGTACATGTAGGTTTCATGTACACACCCTGCATGGCCGCTAATTCCCATGACTTCAGAAAGTGTTGCCAACTGACTGCCTAACTTAAATTTGATCGTAGGAAACACTGAGGTTTTTCACACTCATAACGAATTGAAACTTTCTACATGTACCAAGCTAGTTGTGTCATACATGTACATTATATGCTATTATATACATAGGATATCAAAGGTTTGGTCTTTTAGGACAATCTTTTTCTGTAAAAAATAATTACATATGTAGATAAAGGGGTGGTATAGGCTGTTAAATGGCTAGTATAGATAATCTGTAATTTTTGAAAATGATCAAACATACATAAATGAGACTCCCTAACACAGGTCCTGGCCAATGTTCAATAATCACCAGTGCTGTATAAGATTTCAGAAAATGTGTCTCATATGTGTTTAAAATATTTGGATAGTATAAGCTTTCACTAAACAGTTTTGTTATTTTAATGACACACTAAAATGATCACTGTACAAAGTATTTGAAAACATTAGACATGTTTATGATGTACATGTATTTTTAACATTCCTTTAGAACCTTTTCTGCTACTTACATGTAACTGAAATGATTTGTGTCAAACAATCTTTGATTTTACATATATGCCTTCATGGATTATCAGTTTTGTAGTAATTTACACCTATATAAGACATGATGCATCACTATTCAGGGGTATTTACAGAAAAAATTCCGGTTTGCAGTTTAAAATGAGTCACAGGAATAATAAATCTTGATATAAATGATCAACAATATTTGAATATTTTTTTAGCAACAATTAAAAACCAATTGTTCAGAGAACAATTGAAGATCTTTTTATATCATTTTTCTAAATAATTGATAAGAAGCTACTTTTGGTTTACTCAAAGTTACTATTGGCGTCAAATCATAGGTTTCTTCAAACTGATTCAATGAATATATGGTTCCTATATACTTTTGCCTGAAATAAGGCAGATAATTGTCAACTTCCAGTTTAGAAAATGTCACTTCCGGTGTCATATGATAGCATTATTCATACTGATTTCAAAAATATGTGGTTTCTTTATACTTTTGCCTGTAATAAGGGAGATATTTAGCTACTTCCGGTATATTGAAGTCACTTCCTGTCTTAAATGATAGGTTTATGTATGCCTATTTAAAAAACATATAGTTTCTATGTACTTTTCCATAAAATAAGTGCAAAAATGGCTACTTTTGGTTAACTCAAGGTCACTTCCGGTTGATATTTGCCAAGGTCATAAGTCATCCAACATTTTGCAAAAGACCCTTTGGCTCTATCATGTACCAAGTTGGAGTAATAATCAATTAACCTTAAATTTAACCATTTCAGGGAAAATAACTTCAATAAGATGTCATTGGATTGTTTCGGACCAAATGTATCATATCTTCATCAAAATGAGGCAAACATTTTGCACTAAGTCTAGTTCTTTTATGTATATCTTTAAAGTTGACAGAGGAGATCATAAAACAAGGAAAAGTCAAAATTTAGAATATGACCTTGACCTTTGACCTTGACCTCAATTTCATCTTAGTGAACCAAGGACTTCAAACCAAAATACCTTAGGTCTCTATCACTTACCATTCATGCTATACATTAATAGATTACTTATGTCAAATACCGAATGGGAAATAACTCTCATATGGAGTCGTCGTGTCGCTTTGGTCAAAATTGGACAAAACACCCTGAGGATATAACGAGCAAATTGGTAAAATAAATTTGTTTATTTCTTTTACGGTAACGAAGGAGATGCACGAACAACAAAAACAGTGTTTGGGGAGATAATTCTTACGATAAAAAGTGTTCAACTAAACAGGGTCAATTTTAAAAGTGCAATAACTGTTCAATATCCTATGCAAAATATATGAGCGACATCTTGCGAAACCACTATACACCGCAAGAAACAAATTTGGCGGAAGAAGAAAATAAATAATCAGAACAAATACAATAGATCTTTCCACAGAAAAGTGGAAAGACCTAATAATTAAAAATCAATTGTTCTCTAATCAATTGTTCAGAGAACAATTGAAGGTCTTTCCACTAAAATTCAATTAAGATAAGAAAATTTAGATAAAAAACAGTTATCCGGGAATAAATGATAGCTTATCACACACTGATTTTGAAAATACAATGTATGAGGTCTTTTTTCATTAATTAAAGAAGAAAATAAGCCACTTCCGGTTAAATTAAAGTCACTTCCGGTGTCAAATAATAGATTAATTCATTCTGATTCTAAAAATATATAGTTTCTATATACTTTTACTTTAAATAAGGGATAAATTGCTACTTCCGGTTTAAAAAAAATCACTTCTGGTTGACATCCTCAAAGAAATGTGTCTACTTACCTAATGCAAAAGATCCCAAGTCTTTATCATTTATAAATATGAATCTACAGCAAAGATCAAAATCTAGAACGTCAATTTTACCGTGGACCTTAAACTAAATTTCAAAGGTCATAAAGCAAGGACCTAAAATCAAATGACCCTTAGTCTCCACTATGTAAGGGAAATAAGTTCTATCTCAATACAGCTTATTTTGAGTATTAGAGGGGTAGAAACTCCCATCAAATGTCAACGCACCTTTTTAACCAAAATATGTATGTTACGACATGTCGCAAATATCAGTTTAGTAAAAGTATTTTGTCGATATCTTATACGGTTTCTGAAAAGAAGCAATATTAAGTCAAAATGAAATTTTTTAAATCTGACCTTGACCTTTGACCTTGACCCCATTTTCTTTTTGGTGGACCAAGGACCTCAATTCAAAATACCCTAGGTCTCTATCACTTATGGTTTAACATTTACAATTACATTTCACTTATTTGAATACAAAAGGAGAAATAACTCTCATATGTAGTTTCCCGACCGCTTCGGTATAGGATATAACGAGCAAATTGGTGAAATAGTTTTGTCGTAATCTTTAACGGTTGCGAAAGAGATGCGCACACAAGAAAAACAGTGTTTGGGGATAACAAGATAACAAAAAAAAAGAGTTCGGTTAAACAGGGTCAGTTTAAAAAGCACAATAACTGTTCGATATCATATGCAAAAAATCTAAACGACATCTTGCAAAACCACTATACACCGTAAGAAAAAATGTGGCGGAAGAAGAAAAAATTAATAATCAAACAAACTCAATCGGTCTTTCCACAGAAAAGTGGAAAGACCTAATAAGATTAAAAGCAATAGGTCTTTCCACAGAAAAGTGGAAACACCTCATAAAGAATTTTAACAGAGTTTATATAATCAGGCAATGTATGGTTATTTACTATAAAAATTAGGGCTCATATTTAACTTGACATATTGCTTTACATAACTTCTTGCTACTTGTCTGGTATCTTTCAAAATAACTTGCTATATCTTTATAATGTAGATTGAAAAATATAGATAGAAAAAAGAAATGAGCTGAAACTTTAAATTAGATGATTATTGAGTACTGGTACATAGTGTATATCATTAAAATAGTCATAAATATATATCAAAATTGTTTTGAAAAAACATTGAACGGCAAAATTTCTTCCTATGTGACGTTTACATTTTCTGACGTCAGACACGCAAAGCAATGAATGTGGTTTTTAATTTGATAGATGCTTTTGTGCTTTTTTGTAAATGATTGTTTGTTTTGATATTGTAACACAGTGATGACTGCTGTACCCACATTTTGACTATTTTATTTATTATGTCTGTTTTGTGCACGCATCGTTGTAAATATAACGGAGCTTGATGAGACTGTCGTACAAGTGAGAGGTTTAGCGCTATAAAACCAGGTTCAATCCACCATTTTCTACATTTGAAAATGCCTGTACCAAGTCAGAAATATGACAGTTGTTATGCATTCGTTTGATGTGTTTTGTCTTTAGATTTTGCCATGTGATTAGGGACTTTCCGATTGAATTTTCCTCGGAGTTCAGTATTTTTGTGATTTTACTTTTTTCTATACTATTAAATGAGAAGACCTCATTTTGTGTGTCGCTTATCTTCCTTCCACAATAAATTAATCATCATGCCTCTTTGTCCTATAGGTACCATGCATAGTCGTATTTGTCATCTATTCTAATGATTATTCAGTTTGGGTTATTTTTGGGGAAAAACGAAAATAAAGGCGTCAGAATAATGTTTCCGTCATCGGACGGACTTTTAAGTCATAGACAAGACTTCCGTTTAGGACTGTTTTAAAATTACACATAATTTTCATAAGTACTCGGGGACAGGACAATTATTTTCGCGTTTATCTGCATGTATACTATGATCATACTACTATAAAATATAGAGACTATCTATATCGTATATCAGTGACCGCCGTGGATGATAAAATTGGAATTGATAGTAAATAACAAATACACTTTATTTATGATAAACAATTATGTATGTTCATAGTATACAGAAAACGCGAAAATAATTGAATTAACAGAAAACAAAAAATAACGGACTTTGGAAAAAAGGGAGCGGGGCTAGAAAATATTGTCCTGTCGCAGTACCTATGACTATTGATACCTTTCCTGAAATTCTCCAGTCATAAAATCTTTTACAAAAATTCATCTTACTACAGTTTACATACTTTCAACCACGATCTAAATGCCCGCGATTTCGGGTGTGTTCTAGTATCATTAAACTTGGGTGGTTGGTAAGGATAATTCAGACTACTGAATATAGCCAGACTAAACAATCTTAAGATATATAAGTGCAGAATGCAAATTTATAAGTCATAGAAAATACTCTGCTGTGACTGTAAACATTGTTTAAGTGATTGGTCAGACATAGGTCGTGTTCCATTATGTACCAATCTATCAAGATTTAACTGTACATTGAAAGTTTTTATATTGTGCATTACTCATTATTATTACCTAGTGCAACTTTACTGTTGATATCCCAAAATCTTCCATGACGCTTGCCAGTTGGTACATTGTTTAAGTGCTCATGATGTTTTATGATGACTTTCAGAATGGACCCTTCACAACACTCATTCATATTTACTGCATGTTTACATGTACAGGAAGGCCACACATTTTACAGTCCAGATTGTCAGCTAAAACCTCTAACTCTACAAGTCTCCTGCCTTTTCTCCAAACATCAGTATTTGTTGTAATATCAATTTCCTCCTCGTCAATCACTTCTTCTTGTATTACGTTTGACATTTTTGTTATTGAATGAGGTGCACAAAAAACTGGAAGCATATGGGTGGTCCAAATTTCGGTTACATGTCCGTCTGATCTACCCTTTTTTAAAAGCTTTAAGTTTCCTTTTGTTTCTCGGCAAATTAAACCCAGACTTAAGCTTCGCCATTCTTAAAACGATATGTAAAATTCCAACTATGTAAAATAATTAAAAGACGTGTATAAAATATAGAAAAAGTATCAAAACGCTATAGAAAGTACGAGTGAAACCATCGTCTGCAAAGTGCAACTCCCGTCGGAAATGTAAACAAAAATAAAGGAAGTTCCAATATGTACGTTTAATTGTCGACTAATTTCTTATTTATTAAAGAAACATTAAGGTGAATTCTGAGGACGAAAGAAAGACCTTTTTTTCTTGATAAAATCATAGATCTTTTTTACGACATGTCCCTTTTTATAACGGTGAGCCAACTTTGCCATAATTCAAAACTACGCTTTGAAAACACTATAAGGAATATTGTATGTGACACTACGGGAATCTCATTCATTTATTTACAATAAACTCATCATGGATACCAGAATTAAAATTTTTACGCCAGACTGGCATTTCGTCTACACAAGACTCATCATTGACGCTCGAATAAGAATAATTAAAAAGGGCCAAATAAAGCTACATATATAACATGTTTAGGAACAGACTATATTTCACAAATTTAGGAGTGTAACAACAGGCTATTATTGACATCAATATCATATCATATAACGGAAAGAATAAATAAAGTTTATTGATCCAATTTTGAAACAGTTTAAACAATATTAAATTTCAATATCAGTAACCTTTTACAAATATTGAGATCAAGGTTATGTTTTGCAACATGTCACCATGACTGAACTATTTCCATGACTGGAACAATAATAATTTCCTTTATTTCAAACGGATAAATAATTAAGACCAACATCTAGTTCAAAATTAGGTCCTGCATTATATACACATATTACAACAAAAAGTATAAAATTCAATAATGAAATACTAATACAAATATTAAATTATGATACTGTTAACTACATGATACATATTTATGCGTTTGAAGCCTGTGATCTATGACTAACTATTTAGTTAGTGCTAACTGATATTAAAATAAAAGATAATTACATGCATACATTGTATTTATATTTTAAATATTGGGTTCCAAATGTGCTTCTTATAAATAACCATCTCATTCCATCAACCTAACATATTGTCAGTAATTGTTTGTACCCAAATGTTTCTTGTTTTTATTTGTTGTTGATGATGGATCTGTTATAACTCCGATGTATTTATTTTTAAATTGTCTTATCTCTGGGTGATTTGTCTAAAGGGGAATACCTTTCTAGATTTATTTTGTTTAATTTGTGTTGTTCATTTGTTGTCTTGTATAATTTGTACCTAATATCTCCATCAAATATTCCATCCTACGTAGCATGTGTCAGTGATTGTCAGTATTCATATTTAATGTTTCTTGTCCTTATTTGGTGTTGATTGGTGATCTTTAATATTCTAAAGCTTTTATTTTTAAATGTCTAGTCTCTTGGTAATTCAGAGCTTACCTACAGGTAAAAATCTTTCGTTGAAGACCCTACGAGATGTTTAGTTTAATTTTATATTAAATTTGTGTTTTTTCGTTTGCTGTTCAATCAGCTTGTACTTAATATCTCCATCAAATATGTCAAAAAATTAGGCAATTACGAATCGATTCTCAGCACTTAATTTTTCTCAGAAATATTTTTCCAAATTCATAACAAACTATGAATGGGACAAAATAATATTTTTCTATCAAATTAAATTTCATAAATATATTTTTCTGTTTATGATCACCCGGCCGCAATAAACAAGGAAATAGTATGAACTGTTATCAATAAGTTTATAAAGCCAAAGTAAAGGTTACAAGGACAATGAAAAAAATGTTAGCTTGATAAATAACAATATGCGATAACAGTAACCTTTTTCAGCTGTAAGATCAAACAATGGCTGTCTCTGCATTATTTTATCAGACATGAACCATCAAAATGCCTAATTGTGTAATAAGCAATAAAAAAAAATGGTTCAAGCTATGAATAGATCAAACCGAACTTTCTATCAAACAAAATTCCAACAATTTATTTTTCTGTTTATGATAACCTAATTTCAGTACACAATATAAGTGTGTGTGTACTTTTGAAATCATCGCACCATGTAAACACTAAATAGAACCGTTTCAATTGCATCTTTAAATGATCTTAAGGTTAATAAATAAGGGCAAACTATAAGTTGGCGAATTGATGTTTATCTTAAATAAGATCAGATGGAGTGAATGAGCACCAAAAAGAGGCGGAAGATACCAAAGGGAGATAATAAGACTCATAACTCGAAAACGAACAAAAGACTCCGTTAAAATCAGTCAGCAACAAAACATTTTAATGTTATAAATTAATTTTATTAATTTTTAGATACAGTAGTAGAAACGATGACACGTGGTCTCTCTTGATTCCCAGATAAATGCCAACACTATTTCAAACGCTAGAATTTTATACATAAACTGTTACTATAGTCCAATCTCTCAAGTCCGTTCACGATGTAGTTTTACCGGTATCATTGTAAAATCAAGTTGTCCTTAGTTCCTCAAAGCAGTTATGTAAGTCAACGCTGATGACTTATACAAATTGTACAGTACCTTTACTAAACTCAGTCAACACTGCATTGATAATTTTCAATTATTCAAAAGCAGCAAAATCTAAAATCCATACTTGGTAATGTGAGATAAGTTTTATTCACCAATCACAAAACTCTTTCTGTATCTGACAAGATGAATGAAAAGCTGAACTCGAGTTCGGTCTGAATGATGACGACGTACAGTATGTGGAGGGTGTAATGAATGATTGCC
The DNA here is from genome assembly GCF_021869535.1 of Mytilus californianus. Lineage (NCBI taxonomy): Eukaryota > Metazoa > Mollusca > Bivalvia > Mytilida > Mytilidae > Mytilus > Mytilus californianus. The sequence goes on along the minus strand of NW_026262679.1, from coordinate 17,881,586 downwards.
CTCCTGATTGCGAAACGGGAAATAGTGTATCGCTTCCGAACGACTGCAAGGCTGCCGGAAACTGCGTTCTTATCATTTCGCATGTAGATGCAGGAGACTGAATAATTCGACGTGGGTTGTGAGTATGCATTAAGGATCCTTTAATTGAGTATGGGTAGACTCCAATTTGCGAATGTGTCATAGGTACATATCCAATATTATTCCGTGTGTAGAATTTATTAGATGAACCATCGGCAGTTTTTACAGAACTGTTTCTAGCTCTTCGTCTTGCATTTCGACGCCTGAAGTCTCCTTTTGCAAAATACTCTATGCATGCTAAGTGAATAGACCAATAGTTGCCTTTACCGATATTGGACCTGCCACTTTTCACGAAACACTCGTTTAGAGAAAGATTATGCCGTATGCTGTTTCTCCATGCTTTTTCTTTGTTATTGTAGAAGGGGAAATTATCCATTATGTATTGATATATGTCATTGAGTAACAGTTTCCTGTTTGGTTTACTCAGTATTGCCATTGAAATCATAGCTATGTAAGAGTGCGATGGCTTCTCTTCGGTATCACTGGAAGATAACCCATTTTTCATTGATCTGTCTAACGATAACTGAACCTAAAAAAATGTTAACAAATATAATGGAAAATAAAACAATAGACAAATATTAGAAAATAATGAAGAAATTAACTAACTTGCAATTATTATTCATTCAAATCTGTGCAACAAAGTAAAATTGAGTTGTCGCTACGCTAAATTGTTAAATATATGGATACATAAACGTCTTAGCCCTTGATTTATATCAATTTGGTATCTTAGAAAATAAATATCTTCATTCTTTTAATATATCATAAAATTCCTCTCACGATTGAAAGCTATTTTCACTTAATTATGGTACATACCTGTGCAATAGATTCATCACTGTCACTGTAGCTACTTTCACTTGTACAAAGAGACGGTGTCCAAACTCCATCACCCTCGCTTGAGATAGAATCTCGTTTGACTCTTTCGGTATCTCCTCTGTTCAAATGAAAGATGCTTAAATGTGAATTAATCATGATTCCTAAATTGAGAGGAACAATGTTGTTGAGAGAAAATGACAGAATGACTTATATTGTTTGCGTTACAGAATATATACCAGACAAACCTGTTGTTTTTCACAGTTACCAGTCACATGATCTGATTCAAATGGCATTATTTTTCAGTTAACGGGTCATATTGAATAACATTTCTATATTAAAAAGTATGTTGACAGTTGACAGTGAAAATTGTATTTATTTGTTATCAAAAGAAATGTATCAACATTTCACACTAAAAAAATGCTTGAGAAAAAATATTTTGTTTGAAAATAAATATTTTTATAATACTAAAAATTAAGATATCAAGAGCACAAAACGACAGAAAAATATGAAGACATAAGAGAAGGAGAAAAAACGAAAAAAGATGAAGTGGTCAATTACATGTTAATGTCCCTTTAAAATCTGTTTTAGAGTTTAGCTTCCTCTGTATTTGAATATAACTAATCATTTGTGATTGTACCTGTTGAAGGTCTTTCCAGAAACACGTATTGTGTTTACGGAAATGATGTCAAACATTTTAAGTCCTCTGTAGTGGCATGATTTAAATGGTATATTTAGTTTTTTATTTTCAAGTTCATAAAATAGTATTATTGTTGTAAAGCATAGGGTCGACATTTGACAGCTTACGGCATTCTGTCTTTGTTTTGTTTGTTAAATTTTGTAATAAAAATTGACAAAATCTGTCATTTGTCACCTCGCCACGAGTGTGCTGAAACGAGCGACTTCAGAGTTGACAAGATAGTGATTACTGTAGATAAATAATGTAGACCACTGGGCCATAAAGCAATCTATTATGTTTATGACCTCTTGGTATTACTGGGTCGTCTGCGATGCTGCTGGACTATAAGTCAAGGAGAGTATTACCCGCTCAATATCTCGTGCTTCAGTAATACTTAACATGATATATTCCGGCTGTATTTTTCCAGTGCCAGTCTATTAAATTGCTTAATTATCATAAAGTTAAGGCTGCAACTCCCTAGTAAAAGTTGACCTTTTGGGAATTTTGTTAATGCTCTCTTTGGTTTATACACTGTCAATAAAATTTGACAAAACATAGAAATCCAGTTGATACATCTGCATATTTTGTTTATTATGTACGAAATCAATACCAACAAATTCTTGATTTCATAGTGTTGGCTTCCATTATTTAGCCTTTTTACCCTTTTTTGGTTCGAGCTTCACTGATGAGTGTTTTTTAAGAGTAAACGCGTGTCTGGCGTACACAATTTTAATCCTGGTATCTATGATTAGTTTATTTCTATTAGTTTCAGTTCTGTAAAAACTTGGACTTCACGCCTTTAAAATACTGTAAATTCCGAAATTATTGCGTGCATTTATTATTGTGATTTTTGCGAAATAAACAATAATGCGAGATTCATTACTGCGATTTTAGAATCTGGATACAGATATATGTATTATATATCAGAATGCTAGTTTTAATTATTGCAATACGCACCCAGTCGCATTATTTGCATTAATAAAAACCTCGCAATAATTTCTGAATTTACGGTATATTATGTTGCCTAATCAAACACCAGGCTGTTATCGACATAGCATTATATAAACAAAATAATAAACAAATTTTATGGATAAAAGTTTTAAACAGTTGGAGTATTACAAAAGTTCAATAACAGTAACATTTTATATTTTTAAAGACCAAAACCATGGCTTGCTTGCAATACTTTACCAGGAATAAACCAGTTCCATTTATCATGAAATACTAGATTATAATATATATATATATATATATATATATATGTGCATTTGAAGCCTGTGATCTATTTGTTTATAACTGCTGCCATGTTAGTAGGTTGGCAGGCAAAATTAAATCGCTTTCCAATCTGATCTCCCTAAAACAATTGTGGCCAAGATCAGTGAAAGTTGGCCAAGTGTTTTCAGAGGATATATTTTCGAACAAGTTCACAGCGATGAGGACATAGTCTACAGACGCCTATTGAAGGCAATAGCTCACGTATAACTTTGTATTTTGGAACAGCTGAATTCAATAGGTTAGTCGCGTCAACGCTAAATATATTACAGTCTTTCCTCTTTTTTTATGTATAATGTCATGTTGTCTCTTAGTATTACAATAGGGTTACTACCTTCATATTACCATTCGTTATGAAGGCCCACTTATAAACGTCCTCAGAAATTGTAATGCTGTATCTACATTCTTAAGTATATCTAACATTTGATACCCATTTGATACATTAATCGAAATCTGAAAATAAGAGAACTCTTTTTTCAACATCATGATTCTAAACAAGGATCAATATTTAGGATATTTAAATATTTAGAACTCCTGTTCTCACTTGAAAACTTTCACTTCTTACTGCAATGAAAAAAAATAATTACATATGTATTCATATTCAAAAATTTGGGTTTAAATCATACAAAAAAGTGTATAGCAGCTACTTATAAATTACCAATGCATTGTACCCAACTTAATATTTTAATATCTGTATCCGTATGTTTACGTTTATTATCTTTGGTGTTCATAGCTTATCATACATAATTCGATGCATTTTTTTTTTAAATTTTCTAATCTCTATGTGATTAAGGGCTTACCAACTGGTAAAATGCCTTTTCTTTCGTCTATGATCCCCTAAGATGTTTTGTTTAGTTTTGTGTTGTTCGTTTTTTGTCTTATCTTGTACTAAATATATCCATCAAATATGAATATATTTTAATAGGCAATAACCAATCGTGTCAATAGTAGTATTTGCACTGAATATTTCATAGATTTATTATGAAGCTCATAACAAAAATATGAATGGGTCAAAACAATATTTTTCATTCAAACAAAATTCCATAAATATATTGTTATGTTTATGATCACCTTGATACAATAAACAATGCAAGTAATTTTCATGACCTTATAATGACATTTCGACAAATACCAGATATTAAGGTTTATAGATAAGGCAAAAAAATAAAGTCAACAGTAGTATACCACTGTTCCATAGTCATAAATCGATTAAGCGAAAATAAACAAGGTCACAAACCAAAACTGAGGGAAACAAATGAACTATAAAACAAAAACAACGGAACAACAGAAACACTGAACTGCAACAAAAACAAACGCCAACATACACAGAAACGGACTAATTGATAACAAACTATAAACTAACGAATTAATGTTTATCTTCATTAATATCAGATGTAGTGAGCGACCAACAACAGTATAATTATAACTGATATTAATAAGTGTATCATGCCAAAGAAAGGGTTAAAATGATAATTTTGGAGGCATAATTTCGCTTTTTATTAAATTCTTAAAGGTGAAATTGCGCCTTCTGTACACAGTATCAATCCTGATCTCTAATAATGAGTTTATTATACTTCCAGATTAAGGTAGATCGGGTGTCTATGGACATTTAAAACTGCAAAATAGCAGAATGAAATATGAATTTATAACTATGAAAAGGACAAAATAATATTTTTCTATCAAATTAAATTTCATAAATATATTTTTCTGTTTATGATCACCTGGGCACAATAAACAAGGAAATAGTATGTACTGTCACAATATGTCTATAAAGCCAAAGTAAAGCTTACAAGGACAATGAAAAAAATGTAAAAAAAGTTAGCTTGATAAATAACAATATGCGATAACAGTAACCTTTTTCAGCTGTAAGATCAAACCATTGTTGTCTCTGCATTATTTCATCAGACATGAACCATCAAATTGCCTAATTGTGTAATAAACAATTAAAAAAAAATGGTTCAAGCTATATATAGATCAAACCGTACTTTCTATCAAACAAAATTCCAACAATTTATTTTTCTGTTTATGATAACCTAATTTCAGTACGCAATATAAGTGTGTGTACTTTTGAAATCATCACACCATGTAAACACTAAATAGAACCGTTTCAATTGCATCTTTAGATGATCTTAAGGTTGATAAATAAGGGCAAACTATAAGTTGGCGAATTGATGTTTATCTTAAATAAGATCAGATGGAGTGAATGAGCATCAAAAGAGGCGGAAGATACTAAAGGGAGATAATCAGACTCATAAGTCGAAAACGAACTGACAATGCCATAGCAAAAACGAACAAAAGACTCCGTTAAAATCAGTCAGCAACAAAACATTCTAATGTTTTAAATTAATTTTATTAATTTTTAGATACAGTAGTAGAAACGATGACACGTGGTCTCTCTTGATTCCCAGATAAATGCCAATACTATTTCAAACGCCAGAATTTTATACATAAACTGTTACTATAGTCCAATCTCTCAAGTCCGTTCACGATGTAGTTTTACCGGTATCATTGTAAAATCAAGTTGTCCTTAGTTCCTCAAAGCAGTTATGTAAGTCAACGCTGATGACGTATACAAATTGTACAGTACCTTTACTAAACTCAGTCAACACTGCATTGATAATTTTCAATTATTCAAAAGCAGCAAAATCTAAAATCCATACTTGGTAATGTGAGATAAGTTTTATTCACCAACCACAAAACTCTTTCTGTATCTGACAAGATGAATAAAAAGCTGAACTCGAGTTCGGTCTGAATGATGACGACGTACAGTATGTGGAGGGTGAAATGAATGATTTCCCTCCTGAGTGCGAAACGGGAAATAGTGTATCGCTTCCAAACGACTGCATGGCTGCCAGAAACTGCGTTCTTATCATTTCGCATGTAGATGCAGGAGACTGAATAATTCGACGTGGGTTGTGAGTATGCATTAAGGATCCTTTAATTGAGTATGGGTAGACTCCAATTTGCGAATGTGTCATAGGTACATATCCAATATTATTCCGTGTGTAGAATTTATTAGATGAACCATCGGCAGTTTTTACAGAACTTTTTCTAGCTCTTCGTCTTGCATTTCGACGCCTGAAGTCTCCTTTTGCAAAATCCTCTATGCATGCTAAGTGAATAGACCAATAGTTGCCTTTACCGATATTGGACCTGCCACTTTTCACGAAACACTCGTTTAGAGAAAGATTATGCCGTATGCTGTTTCTCCATGCTTTTTCTTTGTTATTGTAGAAGGGGAAATTATCCATTATGTATTGATATATGTCATTGAGTAACAGTTTCCTGTTTGGGTTACTCAGTATTGCCATTGAAATCATAGCTATGTAAGAGTGCGATGGCTTCTCATGGGTATCACTGGAAAATAACCCATTTTTTATTGATCTGTCTAACCAAAACTGAACCTAGAAAAATGATAACAAATATAATGGAAAATAAAACAATTGACAAATATTAGAAAAATAAATAGAAATTAACTAACATGCAATTATTATTCATTCAAATCTGTGCAACAAAGTAAAATTGAGCTGTCGCTACGCTAAATTGTTAAATATATGGATACATAAACGTCTTAGCCCTTGATTTATATCAATTTGTTATCTAAGAAAATAAATATCTTTTCTTTTAATATATCATAAAATTCCTCTCACGATTGAAAGCTATTTTCACTTAATTATGGTACATACCTTTGCAATAGATTCACCACTGTCACTGTAGCTACTTTCACTTTCACTTGTACAAAGAGACGGTGTCCAAACTCCATCACCCTCGCTTGAGATAGAATCTCGTTTGACTCTTTCGGTATCTCCTCTGTTCAAATGAAAGATGCTTAAATGTGAATTAATCATGATTCCTAAATTGAGAGGAACAATGTTGTTGAGAGAAAATGACAGAATGACTTATATTGTTTGCGTTACAGAATATATACCAGACAAACCTGTTGTTTTTCACAGTTACCAGTCACGTGATCCGATTAAAATGGCATTGTTTTTCAGTTAACGGGTCATATTGAATAACATTTCTATATTAAAAAGTATGTTGACAGTTGACAGTGAAAATTGTATTTATTTGTCATCAAAAGAAATGTATCAACATTTCACACTAGAAAATGCTTGAGAATAATTATTTTGTTTGAAAATAAATATATTTATAATACTAAAAATTAAGATATCAAGAGCACAAAACGACAGAAAAATATGTAGACATAAGAGGAGGAGAAAAAAGGAAAAAAGATGAAGTGGTCAATTACATGTTAATGTCCCTTTAAATAAAGGCAACAGTAGTATACCGCTGTTCGAAACTCATAAATCGATAGAGATAAAAACAAAGCCGGGTTACAAACCAAAACCGAGGGAAACGCATCAAATATAAGAGGAGAACAACGACACAACAAAAACACAACATTAAAATGTAACACACACAGAAACGAACTATAATATAACAATGGTCATTTTCCTGACATGGAACAGGACATCTGTTTTAGAGTTTAGCTTCCTCTGTATTTGAATATAACTAATCATTTGTGATTGTACCTGTTGAAGGTCTTTCCAGAAACACGTATTGTGTTTACGGAAATGATGTCAAACATTTTAAGTCCTCTGTAGTGGCATGATTTAAATGGTATATTTAGTTTGTAATTTTCAAGTTCGTAAAATAGTGTTATTGTTGTAAAGCATAGGGTCGACATTTGACAGCTTACGGCATTCTGTCTTTGTTTTGTTTGTTAAAATTTGGAAGAAAAATTGACAAAATCTGTTATTTGTCACCTCGCCACAAGAGTGCTGAAATGAGCGACTTCAGAGTTGACAAGATAGTGATTACTGTAGATTAATAATGTTGACCACTGGGCCATAAAGCAATCTATTATGTTTATGACCTCTTGGTATTACTGGGTCGGCTGCGATGCTGCTGAACTATAAGTCAAGGAGAGTATTACCCGCCCAATATCTCGTGTTTCCGTAATACTTAACATGATATATTCCGGCTGTATTTTTCCAGTGCCAGTCTATGAAATTGCTTAATTATCATAAAGTTAAGGTTGCAACTCCCTAGTAAAAGTTGACCTTTTGGAAATGTTGTTAATGTTCTCTTTGGTTTATACGCTGTCAATAAAATTTCACAAAAATAGAAATCCAGTTGATACATCTGCATATTTTGTTTATTATGTACGAAATCAATACCAATAAATTCTTGAATTCAGAGTGTTGGCTTCCATTATTTAGCCTGTTTACCCTTTTTTGGTTCGAGCTTCACTGATGAGTGTTTTTTTTAGAGTAAACGCGTGTCTGGCGTACACAATTTTAATCCTGGTATCTATGATTTGTTTATTTCTATTAGTTTCAGTTCTATAAAAACTTGGACTTCACGCCTTTAAAATACTGTAAATTCCGAAATTATTGCGTGCATTTATTATTGCGATTTTTGAGAAATAAACAATAATGCGAGATTAATTAATGCGATTTTAGAATCTGGATACAGATATATGTATTATATATCAGAATGCGAGTTTTCATTATTGCAATACGCACCCAGTTGCATTATTCGCATTAATAAAAACCTCGCAATAATTTCTTAATTTACAGTATATGATGTTGCCAAATCAAACACCAGGCTGTTATCGACATCGCATTATATAAACAAAATAATAAACAAATTTTATGGATACAATTTTTAAACAGTTGGAGTATTACAAAAGTTCAATAACAGTAACATTTTATATTTTTAAAGACCAAAATCATGGCTTGTTTGCAATACTTTACCAGGAATAAACCAGTTCCATTTATCATGAAATACTAGATTATAATATATATATATATATATATATATAAATGTGCATTTGAAGCCTGTGATCTATTTTTTTATAACTGCTGCCATGTTAGTAGGTTGGCAGGCAAAAATAAATCGCTTTCCAATCTGATCGTCATAAGAACAATTGTGGCCAAGATCAGTGAAAATTGGCCAATTGTTTTCAGAGAGTATATTTTCGAACAAGTTTACAGCGATGACGACATAGTCTACAGACGCCTATTGAAGGCAATAGCTCACGTATAACTTTGCATTTTGGAACAGCTGAATTCAATAGGTTAGTCGCGTCAACGCTAAATATATTACAGTCTTTCCTCTTTTTTTATGTATAATGTCATGTTGTCTCTTAGTAATACAATAAGGTTACTATCTCTATATTACCATTCGTTATGAAGGCCCACTTCTAAACGTCCTCAGAAATTGTAATGCTGTATCTACATTCTTTAGTATATCTAGCATTTGATACCCATTTGATACATTAATCGAAATCTGAAAATAAGAGAACTCTTTTTTCAACATCATGATTCTAAACAAGGATCAATATTTAGGATATTTAAATATTTAGAACTCCTGTTCTCACTTGGAAACTTTCACTTCTTACTGCAATGAAAAAAAATAATTACATATGTATTCATATTAAAAAATTTGGGTTTAAAACATACAGAAAAGTGTATAGCAGCTACTTATAAATTACCAATGCATTGTACCCAACTTAATATTTTAATATCTGTATCCGTATGTTTACGTTTATTATCTTTGGTGTTCATAGCTTATCATACATAATTCGATGCATTTATTTTTAAATTTTCTAATCTCTATGTGATTAAGAGCTTACCAACTGGTAAAATGCCTTGTCTTTCGTTTAAGATCCCCCGAGATGTTTTGTTTAGTTTTGTTTTGTTCGTTTTTTGTCTTATCTTGTACTAAATATCTCCTTCAAATATGAATATATTTTAATAGGCAATAACCAATCGTGTCAATAGTAGTATTTGCACTGAATATTTCATAGATTCATTATGAAGCTCATAACAAAATAATGAATGGGTCAAAACAATATTTTTCAATCAAACAAAATTCCATAAATATATTGTTATGTTTATGATCACCTTGATACAATAAACAATGCAAGTAACTTTCATGACCTTATAATGACATTTCGACAAATACCAGATATTAAGGTTTATAGATAAGGGCAAAAAAAAAAAAGGCAACAGTAGTATACCACTGTTCCATAGTCATAAATCGATTAAGCGAAAATAAACAAGGTCACAAACCAAAACCGAGGGAAACAAATGAACTATAAAACAAAAACAACGGAACAACAGAAACACTGAACTGCAACAAAAACAAACGCCAACATACACAGAAACGGACTAATTGATAACAAACTATAAACTAACGAATTAATGTTTATCTTCATTAATATCAGATGTAGTGAGCGACCAACAACAGTATAATTATAACTGATATTAATAAGTGTATCATGCCAAAGAAAGGGTTAAAATGATAATTTTGGAGGCATAATTTCGCTTTTTATTAAATTCTTAAAGGTGAAATTGCGCCTTGTGTACACAGCATCAATCCTGATCTCTAATAATGAGTTTATTATACTTCCAGATTAAGGTAGATCGGGTGTCTATGGACATCTAAAACTGCAAAATAGCAGAAAAAATTCTGTGTAGATCTTTAATGAAATGTGGAAATTTCATTTGAAGAATGTAATTCATTTGTAAGACTTTTCATTTAAATAAAGAAAATAATGTGTTTTATCATACGATTGTTTTTTTACAAATACAGAATATTTTTTTGTTTAATTAAATGTTTTCCACTTTGCCATATTACTCAGATAATGTTACTTTCATAAGTGAGTTATGAATTAACTTTATTCATTTTATAGCGAAATACGAGTCCCATGAACCCAATTTTGCTTTTATTTTTATATTTGCACATTACATCTCTCATATTTTATTTTAAAATTCTATTGTTTGGTTTTCGTTCTATTCAACAAAATTGGGTTTTCCATGCATAATCTATAGAAAATCTGACAATTTTGCACTAGATGTAGCTTGTAAAAGAGCCCCGTGACTGATACTTTGTATTATATTTTTGAAAAAGGCATGATTTAAATACACTTTGCGAATTAATAAAAAGGTCAATCGATTTTTATTTAGAACTCCCATCTACCTTAATAGATCTGTTAAGTTAACCGATATCTACATATAGCTGTATAATAAAATTAATTTAAAAATTGTTGCCAACTTATTGTAAGTTAATAAAGGTTTTTTTTTACCTTTATTTAAATAAGATGTTAAAATTTTTTATAACTTCTGTAATAATATACAGATGGGTGCAGCTCTAACCTATACAGTAAGTTAACTTGCTGATCAGTCATTTTGACTGGTCAAAGAAAGCATGCAACAGGTTTTAGGACTGCTCCGACCGGTCCTAAGATCACAATCAAGTTAACTTGAAAAGCAGATTTGGTTCTATGACTGTTTTTATGACTGCCAAAAAATTAACTGTAGACAGGTCTGCTACTGAAGTTAACTTCAAAACCAGTCCTTTGCTATAAGTTAACTTCGATTTTGATAACTCCGATTGAACCAGACCAGATCTTAAGTTAACTTTTGGCTGGTCTGCTCAACACTTGTGACCAGGACCGCTCTACATCGATTGATAACACATTTTTAAATGTCCTTGTTTATTGTATTTTATTCAGAGTGCCCTCATTTCTACTGTTTCTTTTTCTGCATCAGTTTAGAAAACCAGTATGTCCTCTTTTTAGTCGAAAAATTAATCCCTCACCAAACATCAGATATTTTCATATCTCAGTCTGGTTTGTAAAACAAAAACATTTGACCACATCAACCAAAACAGACCATTTTTGTTAATTCAAGATGCATTGTATACTACAAATGACAGCAATATTGGAACACAATGACTACAAAAGTTTGTCTGCATCAGTTTTGAGTGTCAGTATGTCCTTTTCTTTGTTTAAAATATAAACCCGTCATAAAAAATCAGTAGTTTTCATATCTAAGGCTGTTTCGTATAAAAAAACATGTTAGTGAAGTATTCCGAAGCACGTATGGAACGAATATGAAATCTGTGCAGGAGATTGGAAATAAACGAGAAGGTTCAAATTTATATCGCACCTTTTAAATCCGGGCACTATACAACTTTCGTTCGAACATTCTATCGAAATTATAATCGTGAATCCAACGGATATAAAATTTGTGCAGGAGATTGGAAATAAACGAGAAGGTTCAAATTTATTTCACATACAAGGCAACCAAAGTGAATTTCCATGAAGAAAGCATGTAGTGCATTGAATATATTTAGAGACTGTAAAAATGGGGGAAAAATTGACTGCTTCAACCAAAACTGACCAATATTTGCATTTTATTATGAGCATTATATAGGCGCGTATCATTAATCAGTATATTTGTTAACTCAGGATAGATTGTATAATACAAATGACAGCAATATTGGACCACAATGACTAAAAAATGGTGTCCACAATAACGTTGAGTACCAGCATGTCCTCTTTTTATTTAAAATATTAAACCGTCACCAAAAAATCAGTAGTTTTCATATCTCATGCTAGTTCGTAGAACTAAAATATTTGACCGCATCAATCAAGACTGACCATATTTGCACTTAATTATGAACATTATATAGTCGCGCATCATAAATCAGTATATTTGTTAACTCAGGATGGATTATATAATACAAATGACAGCAATATTGGATCACAATGACTACAAAATGTTGTCCGCATCAATTGTGAGTGCCAGCATGTCCTATTTTTATTCAAAATATTTAACTGTCACCTAAATTAAGTGTTTTTCATATCTCAAGCTAGTTCGTATAACAAAAATATTTGACCTTATCAACCAAAACTGACCTTTTTTGCACTTTATTATGGAAATAATATATTCGCGTTAATTATTATTCAGTATATTTGTTAATTCAGGGTGGATAAAATTATACAAATGATTGCAATATTGGAACACCATTACTACAAAATGTATTCCGCTTCAATTTTGAATGCAAGCATGTCCTCTTTTTATTCCAAATATTTAACTGTCACCACAAATCAGTAGTTTTCATATCTTAGACCGGTTCGTATAACGAAATTATTAGTAAAGCATTGCGAAGAACGTTTGGAACGTATATGAACTCTGTGCTGGAGATTGGAAATTGACGAAATGTTCACTTATATCACATCTAATAAATCCGGGCACTTTACAAGTTTCGTTCGAACATTCCGTCAAAAATATGATCGTCAATCCAAGGCAAAAAATGTGAATTTCCATGAAAAATTCATGTAGTGCATAAAATATATGTAGGAGGAGACTGTAAAAAATAGGGAACGAGGCAAATTAAACAATGTTGTGAATATCCCATCATATGAAAATATGTTTCAAATGCGTTGGATAACCTTTTTATCCGTCTTCAAATAAAAAAAGAATCTCCTTGGTTTAAAGATGTATATTTGTCAATCAACAAGTACGAAAATTTATAGCCATTATTTTATTATACAAGAATATAGAATAAAAAAAAGAAATTATAACGTGTATATAAAGAGTCACTACGTTGAAGAGTATAGTATTTTGCTGTACAAGAAAGTAGAACAATTCTATTATCGTTTATATAATCAAAGTTCAGGTCCGATATAAAAAGTCTTCAACACGACAATATGCAAAAGACAGACCTGACCTCAGGTTTGATCAAGAGTTGACGTATTCTCAGGACCGTTCAAACACAGACCTGTCGAGAGGTCTGTTCTGGAGAAGACATGTTCACAAGTCTGGTCTGGTCTGGAGCAGACTTGTTAATATGTCAGCTGGAGTTCTGAAGTAGCAGACATAGGTCTGGTCTACGACCGTCGAAGTTAACTTGCTTGTCTGCTTAAAAGTTTCAAAATTAACTTGGAAAGCAGTCAGCCAGTCTGCATCAAATTACTTTGTGTACAGGTTAGGACTGCATCCATCTGAAGGTTTAATGATCGAAGCTAAATATTATAATGCTCAGTTGTCCCGTCCATAATAATATATAGTCACAGTGACACTCACATATAATTATTGTCAGCCATGAAAATGATATATCTCCTATTATCATATATAATTTTTAAAAGGGATTATGATAACATAAAATTTATAAAATGGGCTATAATGTCTAATATAACCGTGTGTCCAGCTCATTCTTATAAAGTTGTCCATCTGCTAATAGAAAACAACTTGAACTTCTGATAGTGATTGTCTTATTGACTATAAATCACGATTTCAGCATTTCACATCTTCAAGCACGTAGTTTTATATTAAGAACAGTAGAAATATATATATATTAAACAGAGAAATATCAATAAATAACAATTTCCTCATATCATAGCTAATTTTGAGGAAATCTATCTATACAATTATCAGTTACAATATGGTCACTTTTGATTATACTGCATTACTGAATAGTTTCAGATGTTGTCAATTTTATGCAATTAATTATAAATCTTGTAAAGAAGTGAACAAAGAAATAGTATAAGGCAGGGTGGTCATATACATGTTTTGTTCTTTTTTATGCTAGGACAATTAGTTGCTGTCCTCTCATTTAAAAGAGGTAGGAAACTTGATGTCCTATAACTATAAAAACAGTACATGTAGGTTTCATGTAAACACCCTGCATGGCCACTAAGTCCCACGAGTTCAGAAAGTTTTGGAAACTGACTGCCTCACTTTAATTTGGTCGGAGGGAACACTGTAATTTTTTTTCACACTCATAATGAATTGAAACTTTCTACATCCACTAAGTTAATTGTGTCATACATGTACATTATATGCTATAACATAAATAAGATATCAAAGATTTGGTCTTTTAGGACAATCTGTTTCTGCAATTGTAAACAATGATTACATATGTAGATAAAGGGATGGGTTTGGCTGTTAAATGGCTAGTAAAGATAATCTGGAATTTTGAAAATGATTTAACATACATAAATGAGACTCCCTAGCCCAGACCCTGACCAATGTTCAATAATTACTAGTGCTGTATAAGTTTTCAGAAAATGTCTTATATGTGTTTAAAATATTTGATTAGTATGAGCTTTCACTAATCAGTTTTGTTATTTTAATGACACACTAAAATGATCACTGTGCAAAGCATTTGAAAACAATGGGGGGTACATGTATTATTAACATTCCTTTAGGACCTTTTCTGCTAGTTACATGTAACTGAAATAATTTGTGTCAAACAATCTTTGATTTTACATATATGCCTTCATGGATTATCAGTTTTGTAGTAATTTACAACTATATAAGACATGATGCATCACTATTCAGGGGTTTTTACCGAAAAATTTCCAGTATGCAGTTTTAAATGAGTCACAGGAATAATAAATCTTGATATAAATGATCAACAATATTTAATTCATTTTTTTAGCAAAAATAAAGAATTCTAACAGAGTTTAAATAATCAGGCAATGTATGGTTATTTACTATAAAAATGAGGGCTTATTTTTAAATTGACATATTGCTATAAATAACTTCTTGTTACTTGTCTGGTATCTTTCAAAATAACTTTGATAAATATAGATAGAAAAAAAGTAATGAGCTGAAACTTTAAATTAGATTATTACTGAGCACTGGTACATAGTGTATATCATTAAGATAGTCATAAATATATAACATTAACATTGGGGGTTGGTCAGGATAATTCAGACTACTTAAGATAGCCAGATCAAACAATCTTAAGATATATAAGTGCAGAATGTCATAGAAAATACACTGCTGGGACTGTGAACATTATAAATGTGATTGGTTAGACATGGGTCGTGTTCCTGTATGCACCAAACTATCAAGATTTAACTGTATATAGAAATTTTATTGTGTGCAGTACTCATTTTTATTACATCTCATTCATTTATTAACAATTAAATCATCATGGATAACAGGATTAAAATGTTTACGCCAGACGCGCATTTCGTCTACACAAGACTCATCATTGACGCTCGAATAAGAATAGTTCAAGAGGGCCAAATAAAGTTTCGGAGTTTAGTGTGACGTTCATTTTCACTGAACTAGTACACATTTTTGTTTAGGGGCCAGCTGAAGCCCGCCTCCTGGTGCGGAATTTTCTCACTGTGAAGACCCATTGGTGGCCTTGGACTGTTTTCTGCTCTTTGGTCGGGTTGTTGTCTCTTTGACACATTCCCCATTTCCATTCTCAATTTTACTACATGTATAACATGTTTATAAACAGACTATATTTCACAAATCTAGGAGTGCAACAACAGGCTATTATTGATAAAGAAATCATATTATATAACGGAAAGAATAATCAAACTTTATTGACCCAATTTTGAAACAGTTTAAACAATATTAAATTTCGATAACAGTAACCTTTTACAACTATTAAGATCAAGCTGATGTTTTGCAACATGTCACCATGACTGAACTATTTCCATGACTGTAACAATAATTATTTCCTTTAATTTTAAACGGGCACCACGTTTAGACCAAAGACTACTTTACAATAAGGTCATACATTGTATACACATATTACAACATAAAGTATAGAATTCAATTATAAATATACTAATACAAATATCAAATTATTATACTGTGAACTATATAATACATATGTATGCATTCGAAGCCTGTGATCTATGACTAACTATCTAGTTAGTGCTAACTGATATTTAAAAAATGATAATTACATGTTTAGTCATATTTTAAATATTGGGTCCCGAATGTGCTTCTTATAAATACCCAGTTCACTCCATCAACCTAACATATTGCCAGTAATTGTTTGTACTCAAATGATTCTTGTCTTTATTTGGTGTTGATGGTGGATCTGTTATAATTCCGATATATTTATTTTTAACTCTGGGTGAATAGTGGCTTATAGACTGGTTAAGATTTTTGTCTAACGGGGAATACCTTTCTAGATCTATTTTGTTTATTTTGTGTTGTTCATTTGTTGTCTTGTACAATTTGTACCTAATATCTCTATCAAATATTCCATCCAACTTAGCATGTGTCAGTGATTGTCAGTATTCATAGTTTCATGTTTCTTGTCCTTATTTGGTGTTGATTGGTGATCTTCAATATTCCAAAGCATTTATTTTTTAACTGTCTAGGTAATTCAGAGCTTACCTACAGGTAAAAATCTTTCGTTGAAGACCCTCCGAGATGTTTAGTTTAATTTTTAATTTAAATTTGTATTTTTTCGTTTGCTGTTCAATCAGCTTGTACAAAATAAATCCATCAAATATGTCAAAAAATTCGACAATTACGAATCGATTCCAAGCACTGAATATTTTAAAGAAATATTTGTTTTTGTAAAATTCATAACAAGCTATGAATGGGTGAAAATAATATGTGTCTATCAAACTAAATTTCATAAATATATTTTTCTGCTTATGATCCCCAGGGTACAATAAACAATGTAGTTGTATGTACTGTTATCAATAAGTCTATAAAGCCAAAGTAAACGTTACAAGGACAGTTTGTAAACACATTAGCTAGATAAATAATAATGCGCGATGACAGTAACCTTTTTCTACTGTAAAGATCAAAATCATGGCTGTCTCTGCATTTTTTATTTCATCAGAAATGAACCATCAAAATGCCTAATTGTGTAATAAACAATTAAAAATCGGCCCAAGCTATAATTGGATCAAACCGTACTTTCTATCAAAAAAAATTCCTACAATTTATTTTTCTGTTAATGATAACCTAATTTCAGTACATAATATAAGTGTGTGTACTTTTGAAATCATCGCACCATGTAAACACTAAATAGTACCGTTTCAATTGCATCTTGAGAATATCCTAAGGTTGATAAATAAGGGCAAACTATAAGTTGGCGAATTGATGTTGATCTTAAATAAGATCAACATCAAAAGAGGCGGAAGATACCAAAGGGAGATAATCAGACTCATAAGTCGAAAACGAACTGACAATGCCATAGCAAAAACGAACAAAAGACTCCGTTAAAAGCAGTCAGCAACAAAATATTCTAATGTTATAAATTTTAATTTTTATATACAATAGTAGAAACGATGCCACGTGGTATGTCCTGATTCCCAGATAAATTTTTAACACTATTCATTGACTTCAAACGCAAGAATTTTATACATGAACTGTTACTATAGTCCAATCGTTCACGATGTAGTTTTACCGGTATAATTGTAAAATAAAGTTGTCCTTAGTTACTCAAAGCAATTATGTAAGTCAACGCTGATGATGTTTACAAATTGTCCAGTACCTTTACTAAACTCAGTCAACACTGCATTGATAAATTTCAATTATTCAAAAGCAGCAAAATCTAAAATCCATACTTGGTAATGTGAGATAAGTTTTATTCACCAATCACAAAACTCTTTCTGTATCTGACAAGATGATTAAAAAGCTGAACTCTAGTTCGGTCTGAATGATGACGACGTACAGTATGTGGAGGGTGTAATTAATGATTGCCCTCCTGATTGCGAAACGGGAACTAGTGTATCGCTTCCGAACGACTGCAAGGCTGCCGGAAACTGCGTTCTTATCATTTCGCATGTAGATGCAGGAGACTGAATAATTCGACGTGGGTTGTGAGTATTCATTAAAGATCCTTTAATTGAGTATGGGTAGAATCCAATTTGCGATGATGTCATAGGTACATATCCAATATTATTCCGTGTGTAGAATTTATTAGATGAACCATCGGCAGTTTTTACAGAACTTTTTCTAGCTCTTCTTCCTGCATTTCGACGCCTGAAGTCTCCTTTTGCAAAATCCTCTATGCATGATAAGTGAATAGACCAATAGTTGCCTTTACCGTTATTGGACCTGCCACTTTTCACGAAACACTCGTTAAGAGAGAGATTATGCCGAATGCTGTTTCTCCATGCTTTTTCTTTGTTATTGTAGAAGGGGAAATTATCCATTATGTATTGATATATGTCATTGAGTAACAGTTTCCTATTTGGTTTAGTCAGTATTGCCATTGAAATCATAGCTATGTAAGAGTGCAATGGTTTCTCATGGGTATCACTGGAAGATAATCCATTCTTTATTGATCTGACTAACGATAATTGAACCTAAAAAAATGATAACAAATATAATAGAAAATAAAACAATAGAGAAATATTAGAAAATAATGAAGAAATTAACTAAATTGCAATTATTATTCATTCAAATATGTGCAACAAAGTAAAAGTGAGCTGTCGCTACGCTAAATTGTTAAATATATGGATACATAACGTCTTAGACCTTGATTTATATTAATTTGTTATCTTAGAAAATAAATATCTTCATTCTTTTAATATATCATAAAAATTCTTTACCCGATTCAAAGCTATTTTCATTAAATGATGTAACATACCTGTGCAAACGATTCATCACTGTCACTGTAGCTACTTTCACTTTCAATTGTACAAAGAGACGGTGACCAAACTCCATCACCCTCGCTTGAGATAGAATATCGTTTGACTCTTTCGGTATCTCCTCTGTTCAAATGATAGATGCTTAAATGTGAATTCATCATGATTCCTAAATTGATTGGAACAATCTTGTTGAGAGAAAATGACAGAATGACTTAAATTGTTTGCGTTCCAGATATATATATATATCACACAAACCTGTTGTTTTTCACAGTTTTGAATCACGTGATCTGATTCAAATGTCATTGTTTTTCATTTATCGGGTCATATTGTACAATAACATTTCTATATTAAAAAGTATGTTGTTTTTCATTTAACGGGTTATATTTTTGAATAACATTTCTATATTAATGTGAAAATTGTATTAATTTGTTATCAAAAGAAAAGTATCAATATATCACATTTTAAAAAATGTTTGATAATAATCGTTTTGTTTGAAAATATTAATATTGATAATATCAAAAATTATGACAACAAGAGCACAAAAAGAAAGAAAAATATGAAGAGCTGAGAGAAGGAAAAAAACGACAAAGAAAAAGATGATGTGCTGAATTTCATGTCAATTTCCTTGAATGATCTGTTTTGAGAGTTTAGCTTTCTCTGCATTTGAAAATAACTTAGCATTGTAGAGTGTACCTGTTAAAGGTCTTTCCAGAAACATGTATTGTGCTTATGGAAATGATGTCACACATTTTCAGTTCTCTGTAGTGGCATGATTTAAATGGTATATTTTGTTTCTGATTTTCAAGTTCATAAAATAGTATTATTATTGTAAGGCATAGGGTAGACATTTGACAGCTTTTGGCATTCTGTCTTGGTTTTTTTTGTTAAAATTTTGAAGGAAAATTATCGAACCCTGTCATTTGTCACCTCGCCATGAATGTGCTGGGGCATACTCAGAGTTGACAAGATAGCAATTAAAAAAGATTTATCATGTAAAACAATTGGCCAAAGAGCCATCTATTATGTCTGATTATACTGGGTCGGTTGTGATGCTGCTGGACTACAAGTGAAGGAGAGTATTACCCGCCCAGTATCTCGTGTTTTAGTAATAATTTACATGATATATTCCGGCTATAATTTTCAATTGGCAGTTCATAAAATTGCGTAATTATTATAAAATTAAGGTTGCAACTCCCTAACAAAAGTTGACCTTTTGGCAATTTTCCTAATGCTCTCTTTGGTTTATACGCTGTCAAAAGTTTGATAGTATTTCCCTTCCGGACATTTGTTGTAGATCGTATCTGATTGAGTCATTCTAAGAACACATGTTGTAGGCATTAACATCATATCATATATTTTTATATATGTTTTAATGTTTTCAAGAATTCATGCGGTCATTATAATTAGAATATTTCCCAGGGGAACGAAACCTCTTTCTAAATTATTAATATTAATTTTATCAGCAATCAAAGCTAGGCTTCAAAGAAACCCATCATAGATACCAGGATTTAAATATAAAGTTATTGTGAAACTACCTATTCTAGAGGTGGCGTGAATCAGATGTGGATACTTAAAAATTACAAAGATCATTAAGAGAACATACAATCTAAGACTCTTTCATCTTGCAATAGTATTAAAACATTTGACTTTTCTACACTTTACACAAGTATTTCCCATCCCAAATTAAAAGACAAATTGAAAGAGTTGGTCCTGCTTTATTTCATAAAAAAGAATGGCAAACGTAGATACAAGTATCTTGTCTTAGGGAGGGATAAATCCTACTTTGTAAAATATCACTCTAATCTGATTCTAACAAAAAATTATCTGAATCTGACATTATCAAGATGCTTTATTTCTTGATTGACAACACATTTGTTACGTTTTGAGGACGTGTTTTTCAACAAGCAATCGGCTGTGCCCCTCTTTTGAAAAAATATTCATTCGAGGATGACTTCATACAGGAACTTCTTAGGAAGAAAGAAAACAAGTTAGCAGTATCCTTTAAATAAACTCATCATAGATACCAGGATTGAAATTTTGTATTTGCGCCATACGCGTGTTTCGTCTACAAAAGACTCATCAGTGACGTTCGATTCAAAAAAAGTTAAAAAAGACTTTACTCTTCACTACATAGATGCTGTTCTCTCACTAAATTATTCAAAATTTGGTGACTATGTTGAACGCATCTATCCCATCGAACTTGAGATAAAGAATACAACAGATACAGTTAAGTCTGCCTCATATCTTGACTTACATCTAGAAATTGACAATGAGGGTCGGTTGAAAACAAAACTTTATGACAAAAGAGATGTTTTCAACTTCCGAATTGTGAACTTTCCATTTTTATGTAGCAACATTCCAGCAGCGCCCGCATACGGAGTATATATCTCCCAGCTGATACGATACTCAAGGGCTTGTATTTCCTATCATGATTTCCTTGATAAAGAGTTGCTGCTCACCAAGAAGCTATTTAACCATCATTCCTTTGTAAATTTTAAGGACGCCATCACGAGTTGGTTGACCGTTACGGAATATCCGTTTCACAGATGATCGCGGATATGTTCCTAATGTCATAACTTCAATCCCGTTCCCTTTTCCCGAATGTGACCTACCGAATTAGACTTATTACCGGGTTTGTTCAGCACGACGGGTGCCACATGTGGAGCAGGATTTACTTACCCTTTCAGAGCACCTGAGATCACCCCCTGTTTTTGGTGGGCTTCGTGTTCCTCAGTCTTTATTTTTCTATGTTGTGTCTTGTGTACTGTTGTTTGTCTGTTGGTCTTTTTCATTTTTAGCCATGACGTTGTCAGTTTATTTTCGACTTATGAGTTTGAATGTCCCTTTGGTACCTTTCGCCTCTCTTGTTCCTAATAAAAAGGAAATAACAGCAGTTCATGCGTAGACTGTAAGTTACCTACCGACCATCGCCTAGTAGAGCTTGGTAAACGAAAAATTCCTACAGTTAACTGTAGCTTTACACAGGACAAACTTAAACTATAGTAAGTTTTTTGACTTCTAATGCAAAATGAAAGAAAGAAGAATTCAATTAAAACCATTAATAAGTAAAATAACAAAAACACCGAACTCCAAGGAAAATTCAAAACGGAAAGTCCTTTATCAAATGCCAAAATCAAAAGCTGAGACATATCAAACGAATCGAAAACAACTGACCTATACCTGACTGTACAGGCATTTCCTTATGTAGAAAATGGTGGATTAAACCTGGTTTTTTTTACTAGCTAATGTGGGATGAAGATCTCAAAAATTGAAATTGCTGTGAAAGATTTATTTGGCTTTTGAACTTTTACAGTACACGTGTGGGCTTTATGAATGCTCCACAATGCAATTAGATTTTACAAAACATAGAAGTTCAGTTGAGACATCTGCATATTTTGTTTCTTATTGACGAAATCAATACCAATACATTCTTGAATTCAGAGTGTTGGCTTCCATTATTTGGCTTTTTCACTTTTTTTGGTTCAAGCGTCACCGATGAGTCCTTTGTAGACGAAACGCGCGTAAGGTGTACAAATCTGTAATCCTGTAATCTATTATAATAAAAATAAGAGAAGATGTGGTATAATTGCCAATGAGACAACTCTCATCAAGTGAACAAATGACACAGAAATTAATAACTGTAGGTCACCGTACGGCCTTCAACAATGAGCAAAACCCATACCGCATAACCAGCTATAAAAGGCCCGGAATGACAAATGTAAAACAATTTAAACGAGAAAACTAACGGCCTGAATTATATACAAAATAATGAACGAAAAACAAATATGATACACAGAAACAAACGACAATTACTGAATTACAGGCTCCTGACTTGAGACAGGCACATACAGAATGTGGCGGGGTTAAACATGTTAGTTTATTTCTATTACATTTCTGTAAAAAGTGGAAAAACTACGCCTTTAGAATATATGATGCTGTCAAATCAAACAACAGGCTTTGATCGACATCGCATTATATATACAAATGACTAAACAAATTTTATGGATCAAATTTTGAAACAGTTGGAGTATTATACAAGTTCAATGACAGTAATATTTTACATTTTTAGAGATCAAGATCATGGCTCTTTTGCAATATTTTACCAATAATGAACCATTTCCATATACTGTGAAATACTAGTTTATATTTATATATATATATATATATATATGCATTTGAATCCTGTGATCTATTTTTTTATAACTGCGGCCATGTTAGTAGCTTGGCAGGCAAAATCGTAACGCCTCCCAATCTTATCACCCTAAGAATAATTGTGGCCAAGTTCAGTGAAAATTGGCCAAGTATTTTCAGAGGATATATTTTAGAACAAGCTTCCCTCGGTATTATTTTGTAACCCGAATTTGTTTTCTCTCAATCGATTTATGACTTTTGAACATCGGTATACTACTGTTGCCTTTATTTATAGCGATGACGACATAGTCTACATACGCCTATTGAATGCATTAGCTCACGTACCACTTGGCATTTTGGACCTGCTGAATTCAATAAGTTAGTCGCTTCCACGCTAAATATATGACCGCCCTTCCTCTGTTTCTTATGTCTTATGTCACGTTGTCTCTTAGTATGACAATTAAGTTACTACCTCTTCATTACCATTCGGTATGAAGGCCAATTTCTAAACATCAACGTCCTCAGAAATGGAGGAGCTATTTTATTCAGTGTATCAAACATATGATTTTCATTTTGGTACATTAATTGTCATCTTTTTTAACACCATGATTCTAAACAAGGGTTAATATTTAGGACATTTAACTATTTAGAATTCCTGTTCTCACTTGGATACTTTCACTTCTTACTGATATGAAAATAAATAATAACATATATATTCATACTTAAATATTTGTGTTTAAAAGATACAAATAAGTATCACCTACTTATAAATAACCAATGCATTGCATCTAACTTAATGTTTTCTGTGATTGTCTGTACCCATATGTTAAAGAGTGGTATCTATATTTGGTGTTGATAGTTGATCATACCTAATCCGGTGCATTCAATTTCAAATTGTCTAATCTCTATGCGTACCAGCTGTTAAAGAGCCTTGCTTTTCGTTGAAAACCCTCCGAGATGTTTTATTTAATTCATGGGTTTTTTTTGTCTTATCAATTTGCATAACATATATTCATCAAATATGAATATATGTAAACATGCTATTACCAATGGGTCAATAGTAGTATTTGCACTCAATATTTAATAAAAATATTCTTTATAAAATTCATAAGAAAATATGAGTGGGTCAATACAACATTTTTCATTCAAACAAAATTCCATAAATATATTATTCTGTTTATGATCACCTTGATACAATAAACAATGTAAGTAACTTTCATGACCTTATCATGCTTATTTTGACATTTCGACAAATACCAGATATTAAGGTTTATAAATAAGGGCAAACTATAGACTAACGAATTGATGTTTATCTTAATAAATATCAGATGCAGTGAGTGACCAACAATAGTATAATTATAACTGATATTAAGAAGTGTATAAGGCCAAAGAAAGGGTAAGAATGATAGTTTTGAAACTTGTTTGGTTTGGAAATAAAATTGTAGTAAAAATTTGGAGACAAATTTTCGCTTTTTTATTAAATTCTTAAAAATTAAATTGCGCCTTGCGTACACAATATCAATCCTGATATCTATGATGCGTTTGTTATATTTCCATATTTAGGTAGATCGGGTGGCTTGGCCATCTAAGACTGTAAAATAGCTGAAAACAATCTGTCTAGATCTTAAATGAAATGTGCAAATTTTATTAGAAAAATGTAATTCATTTGTAAGACTTTTCATTTAAATGAAGAAAATAATGTGTTTTATCATACGATTGTTTTTAAAAAAAAAACGGAATATTTTTTTGTTTAATTAAATGTTTTCCACTTTGCCATATAAGTGGAAATAGCTCAGATAATGTTACTTTCATAAGAGAGCAATACATTTGCCTTAATTATTTTGTAGCGAGTAAAACGAGTCCCATGAGCCCAATTCTGCTTTTATTTTCTGAAAGCACATTATAAAAGCTATCTTCTCATATTTTGTGTTAAAATTCTATCGTTTGGTTGTCGTTCTATTCCACAAAATTGGGTTTTCCATGCATAATCTACAGAAAATCTGACAATTTTGCGCTATCTGTAGCTTGTAAAAGAGCCCATTGACTGACCTTTGTATTATATTTTTGAAAAAAGCATGATTTAAATACACTTCGCGAATTATCAAAAAAGATCAATCGATATTTAATTAGAACTCCCATCTACCTTAATAGATCTCTAAAGTAAACCGATGTCTACATATAGCTGTATTATTAAAATATTTTAAAAATTGTTTCAAACTTATTTGTAAGTTAATAAAAGTCTTTTTTAACTTGGGAAGAGTGAATTTTCATGTCCCATTGATATTTGGTTAACTGATGACATGTTCGTACAGATACGAAAATTTGTCTTAGACTATAGACTATCGCTAACACCACATGCTAAGTAGCCGGTACAGATGTTTAAGTCTTAATATCTTTATAATGGATAAGCATTATTGGTACAAAAGGGATTTTATAAAGGCTTATAATTCAATACGTCAGATGTGAGTGTAGTCTTCATAAGAATCATCAGTGAAAATCGAATCAAACCAGTGTGAAGCCCAAATCAATAACGAAGTTGAAGAGTAATAATATCAAAAATTCCGAAAAGTTGTGCCACTGTAGCAATAAATGTATATTTTGTCATATACAACATTTATTTTAATAAGTTGTTAAAAAGTGTTATAGCTTCTTTAATGATATACAGATGTGTGCAGTTTTAACCTGTACAGTAAGTTAACTAGCTGATCAGTCATTTTGACTGGTCAAAATTAACATGCGACAGGTTTTAGGACTGCTCCGACCGGTCCTAGGGCCACAATCAAGTTAACTTGAAAGGCAGACTTGGTTCTAGGACTGTTTTTATGACTGCCAAAAAGTTAACTTTAGACAGGTCTGCTACTAAGATTAACATCGAAACCAGCCCTGCTATAAGTTAACTTCGATTTTGACAATTCCGATTGAACCAGACCAGATCTTAAGTTAACTTTTGGCTGGTCTGCTCAACACTTATAAGTTGTGACCAGGACCTCTCTACATCGATTTATAATACATTTTTAAATGACTTTGTTAATTGTATTTTATTTAGAGTGCCCTCATTTCTACTGTTTCTTTTTCTGTATCAATTTAGAGTGCCAGTATGTCTTCTTTTTATTCAAAATATTGAATCACTCACTAAAAATCAGATATTTTTATATCTCAGTCTGGTTTGTAAAACAAAAATATTTGACCGCATCAACCAAGATAGACCATATTTGTTATTTCAAGATGCATTGTATACTTTAAATGACAGGAATATTGGAACACAATGACTAAAAAATTGTGTCCGCATCAATTTTGAGTTTCAGTATGTCCTTTTTTTATTTAAGATAAAAAACCGTATCGAAAAATCAGCAGTTTTCATATCTTAGGTTTTTTCGTTTAAGGTAGATTCATGGTATACCGCCAGCTTGAATTGTACAATCCCAGTACAAAATCGGTTAAGTTATTTGCCCAAATCTGCAAATTTGGAGACAGATTTGCAATTTATTGGTTAGACTGTTTATTTATATAAAGAAAACTTGGTGATTCATTGTATAACTCAAAATATTTGAACAAATATCAAATTTTGTGTTTTTAGAATCAATCTTTTTTAAATACGCCATTTAAGGGGAAACAACTCTTTAAGTAAAAAAAAAATTGACTGATAGGGAAATTTTAAATTTTTACTTGAAGCAAGAAAACAAGTTCGGTGACACAATTTTTTATTTTTATTTTCTTAAAATATGTTATAAAACCTATCTTCTCACAATTTATTTCAAAATTCTATCTCATAGATTTTGTTTATGCACACAAATGTGTTTTTTTCATGAACAATCTTACCAAATTTAGGCAATTTTCAACGACTCATAGCTTGGAAAACAGCACAGTGACCCATACTTTTTATTATATTTTTGAAAAAAGCATAGTAAAATCTTCATTTTGGCAAAGTATAAGAAAATTCTATCTCAAGAAATATATACCTATGATCTACCTTAACAAACATATTTTTAAAGTTTTGACTCGGATATGAAATCTATGCCGGAGATTGGAAATTAACGAGAAATTTCAAATTTATATCACACCTTTTAAATCCGTGCACTATACAACTTTCTTCGAACATTCCGTCGAAAATATAATTGTGAATCCAAGGCAAACAAAGTGAATTTCCATGAAAAATGCATGTAGTGCATTGAATATATTTAGAGACTGTAAAAAATAGGGGAAAAAATATTTGACCGCTTCTACCAAAATTGACCATATTTGCATTTTATTATGAACATTATTTTGGCGCGTATAATTAATCAGTATATTTATTTACTCAGGATGGATTGTATAATACAAATGACAGCAATATTGGACCACAATGACTACAAAATGTTGTCTGCATCAATTTTTAGTGCCAGCATGTCCTCTTTTTATTTAAAATATCAAACCGTCATCAAAAATCAGTAGTTTTCATATCTCAGGCTGGTTTGTATAACAAAAAATATTTGACCGCTTTAACCAAAACTGATCATATTTGCATTTAATTAACAAAATTATGTAGGCGCGTATCATACATCAGTATATTTGTAAAATCAGGAAAGCATGTCCTCTTTTTATTCCAAATATTTAACTGTCACCAAAAATCAGTAGTTTTCATATCTAAGACCGGTTCGTATAACGAAATTATTAGAAAAGCATTGCAAAGCATGTTTGGAACTCTGTGCCGGAGATTGGAAATTGACGAAATGTGTAAGCTTATATCACATTTTTTTAATCCGGGCACTATACAACTTTCGTTCGAACATTCCGTCGACAATATAATCGTGAATCCAAGGCAAACGAAGTGAATATCCATGAAAAATTCATGTAGTGCATAAAATATATTTAGGAGGAAACTGTAAAAGTAGGGAACGAGCCAATTACACAATGTTGTGAATATCACATTATATAAAAATATGTTTATAATGCATTTGATAAACTTTTTATCCGTCCTCAAATAAAAAAAAAACTCTCCTTTGTTTAAAGATGTATATTTGTCAATCAATAAGTACGAAAGTTAATAGCCATTCATTTTTTTCATACAAGAATATAAAATAAAAAGAAGAAATTATAATGTGTATATAGAGAGTCACTTCGTTAAAAAGTACAATACTATTATCGTTTATACAATCAAAGGTCAGGTCCAATATAAAAAGTCTTCAACCCGACAATTTGTCAAAGACAGACCTAACCTTAGGTTTGATCAGGAGCTGACCTATTCTCAAGACAGTTCAAACGCAGACCTGTCGAGAGGACTGGTCTGGAGCAGACATGTCCACAGGTCTTGTCTGGAGCAGACTTGTTAATATGTCAGCTCGAGTCCTGAAGAAGCAGACATAGGTCTGGTCTACGACCCACGAAGTTAACTTGCTTGCCTGCTTAAAATTTTCTAAGTTAACTTGGAGAGCAGTCAGCCAGTCTGCATCAAATTATTTTTTGTACAGGTTAGGACTGCATCCATCTGAAGGTTAATGATCGAAGCTCCATATTATTATAATGCTCAGTTGTCCCGTCCATAATAATATACAATCACAGTGACACTCACATATATTTAGTGTCAGCCATGAAAATGATATATTTCCTTTTATAATATATAATTATTAAAAGGGATTATAATAATATACAATTTATAAAATGGGCTTCAGTGTCTAAAATAAACGTCCAGCTCATTCTCATGAAGTTGTCCATCTGTTAATGGAAAACAACTTGAACTTCCGATAGTGTTTGTCTTATTGACTAAAAATCACGTAGTTTTATATTAAGAACAGAAGAAATATATATATTAAACAGAAAAGTATCAATAAATAACAATTTCCTCATATAATGGCCAACTTTGAGGAAAATCTATCCATATAACTATCAGTTACAATATGGTTACAACTTAAAAAAACTTTATAAAAGATGACTGTTTGTGTGTTTTGTTATGTCTCTTTTGGTTATACTGCATCCCGCCATTGTGTTGTTGTGCTGTGGTCATTTTTTGTATTCTTGTCTTTCATTTTTGCTGATGTGCTTTTTCTATATGCCATTTTGTTTTTCTTTGTTTATTTATCTGTTGGTTTTTATAGTGATTAAGATTGTAACACAGTATTGACTGCTGTACCCCTATTTTTGACATTTTTACCTGTTATGTCTGTTTGTTTTGTTCACACATTTTTGTCGATATAATGGAATTTTATGCAACTGTCATACAAGTGAGAGGTTAAGCTTGCTATAAAACTAGGTTTAATCTACTATTTCTACATAAGGAAATGCCTGTACCAAGTCAGGAATATGACAGTTGTTTTCCATTCGTTTGATGTGTTTGAGCTTTTGATTTTGCCATTTGATAAGGGACTTTTCGAATTGAGTTTTCCTTTGAGTTCGGTATTTTTGTTATTTTACATTTAACTGAATAGTTAAAGATGTTATGAATTTTACCCAGTTAATTATATATCTTGTAAAGAAGTGAACAAAGGAATGGAATAAAGCAGGTTGGTCATATACATTTTTTGTTCTTTTTTATGCTATATACAATCAGTTGATGTCCTCTTATTTAAAACAGGTAGAAACTTGGTGTCCTATAACTTATGACTATAAAAACAGTACATGTAGGTTTCATATACACACCCTGCATGGCCACTAAGTCCCATGACTTCAGAAAGTTTTGACCAACTGACTGCCTAACTTAAATTTGATCGTAGGGAACACTGGGTTTTTTTACACTCATTATGAATTGAAACCTTACTACATGTACAAGTTAGTTGTGTCATACATGTACATTATATGCTATAACATGAATAGGATATCAAAGGTTTAGGACAATCTTTTTCTGTAATTGTAAAATATAATTACATATGTAGATAAAGGGATGGTATAGGCTGTTAAATGGCTAGTACAGATAATCTGGACTTTTTGTAAATGATTATACATGCATAAATTATACTCCCTAACCCAGGCCCTGAGCAATGCTCAATAATTACCAGTGCTGAATAACTTTTCAGAAAAGGCTTATATGTCTTATATGTGTTTAAAGTATTTTGATAGTATGAGCTTTCACTAAACAATTTTGTTATTTTAATGACACACTAAAATGATCACTGTGCAAAGCATTTGAAAACAATTGGACTTTAGACATGTATATGATGTACATGCATTATTAACATGCCTTTAGAACCTTTTCTGCTACTAACATGTAACTGAAATAATTTGTGTCAAACAATCTTGAACTTTACATTATGCTTTTCATGGATTATCAGTTTTGTAGTAATTTGCACCTATATAAGACATGATGCATCACTATTTAGCGTTTTTTACAGAAAAAATTACAGTATGCAGTTTAAAATGAGTCACAGGAATAATTAATCTTTATATAAATGATCAACAATATATGATTCATTTTTGTAGCAAAAATAAAGAATTTCAACAGAGTCTAAATAATCAGACATGCATGGTTATTTACAAACAAAATTAGGGCTCATTTTTAACTTGACATATTGCTTTAAATAACTTCTTGCTACTTGTCAGGCATCTTTCAAAATAACTTGCTATATCTTTATAATGTAGATAAAAATATAGATAGAATAAAACAAATGAGCTGAAACTTTAAATTTTCATAACTATTGAGCACTGATACATAGTGTATATCATCAAAATAGTCATAAATATATAACATTGAATTGGGGGTTGGTCAGGATAATTCAGAATACTTAAGATATCCAGATCAAACAATCTTAAGATATATTAGTGCAGAATGCAAATTTATATGTCATCGAAAATACACTGCTGGGACTGTAAACATTGTAAAAGTGATTGGTCAGACATGGGTCGTGTTCCTGTATGCACCAATCAATCAAGATGTAAATGTACATTGAAAGTTTTTATTGTGTGCAGTACTCATTGTTATTACCTAGTGCAACTTTACTGTTGATATCCCAAATTCTTCCCTGCCGCTTGCCGGTTGGTACATTGTTTAGGTGCATATAATGTTTTTGTTCATACACATTACTTTCAGAATGGACCGTAAACCACTCTAATTTATGTTTAATGCATGTTTTAAATGTAGAGGAATGCCACACATTTTACAGTCCAGATTGTCAGTTAAAACACCGAACTCTACATTTCTCCTGCCTTTTCTCCCAACATCAGTATTTGGTGTAATATTAATGTCATCCTCGTCAATCACTTCTTCGTGTATTAAGTTTGACATGTTTGGTATTGAATAAGGTGCACAAAAATTGGAAGCATACTGGTGGTCCAAATTTCGGTTAAATGTCCATCTGATCTACCCTTTTCTAATAGATTTAAGTTTCCTTTTCTTCCTCGGCGAATTAAATCCAGACTTAAGCTTTCCCATTCTTAAAACGATATGCAAAATTCAATTATATAAAATAGTTCAAAAACGTGTATAAAATATAGAAAAAAGTATTAAAACGCTATAAAAGTAGGATTGAAACATTCGTCGGAAATGTAAACAAAAATACCGGAAGTTCCGAAAATGTACTTTTATTGTCGATTAATTTCTTATTTATTAAAGAAACATTAAGGAGAATTCTGAAAACGAAAAAAAAGGCCTTTTTTCTTAATAAAAGCATAGATCTTTTTACGACATATCATTTTGCATAACGGTGCGCCAACTTTGCCAAAATCGTGACTAGCGAACATCCATAATTCAAAACTACGCTTTAAAACACTACTTTTTAACAGTAAACTCATCTTGGATACCAGGATTAAAATATAAAATTTTACGCCAGACGCGCATTTCGTCTACACAAGACTCATCATTGACGCTCGAATAAGAATAGTTAGAAAGGGCTAATAAAGCTACATATACAACATGTTTAGGAACAGACTTTATTTCACAAATTTAGGAGTGCAACAACAGGCTATTATTGACATCGATATCATATTATGTAACGGGAAGAATAATCAAACTTTATTGATCCCCATTTTGTAACTGTTTAAACAATATTAAATTTCAATAACAGTGACCTTTTACAACTATTAAGATCAAGTTGATGTTTTGCAACATGTCAATATAAAATTGAGAATGGAAATGGGGAATGTGTCAAAGAGACAACAACCAGACCATAGAGCAGACAGCAGCCGAAGGCCATCAATGGGTCTTCAATGCAGCAAGAAACTCCCGCACCCGGAGGCGTCCTTCAGCTGGCCCCTAAACAAATATGTATACTAGTTCAGTGATAATGGAAGTCATACTAAACTCCAAATTATACACAAGAAACTAAAATTAAAAATGATACAAGACTAACAAAGGCTAGAGGCTCCTGACTTGGGACAGGCTCAAAAATGCGGCGGGGTTAAACATGTTTTTTGAGATCTCAACCCTCCCCCTATACCTCTAGCCAATGTAGAAAAAACAAAGGTACAACAGTACGCACAGTAAAACTCAGTTTAAGAGAAGTCCGAGTCCGATGTCCGAATAGGAAACAAAAGAAAATAAACAAAATGACAATAATACATAAATAACAACAGACTACTAGCAGTTACTGACATACCAGCTCCAGAGCTCAATTAAACTGATTGAAAGATTATGTCTTCATCATATGAATATCAGGCACAATCCCTCCTGTTAGGGGTTTAGTATTATACCGTCATAAAATATATGAGAAGAACATAACCCGTGTCATGCCAACAACTGGTTTTAGAATAAATATGTTTAATTCCGATGGAAAAACCCTATAATTGAATCAATATTAAAGCCAAAATATGCAATCTTTAATGACCTCACAAAAGTATCGTAACTATATCCCTTCTTAATAAGTCTGTTTAAAGGTTTTGTTAGCTTTTTAGGTGAATTCTGACATGTTTGTGCTTTGTAAAGAATATTACCATAAAAGATTGGATGTGAAATACCCGAACGTATAAGATGTCTGCATGTTGAGTTATATTTACGAATGATGTCCTTATACCGATGATAAAATTTAGTAAATAACTGAATTATTTCCATGACTATAAAAATACTAATTTCCTTTATTTCAAACGGATACACAAATTACTACATAAAGTAAAACATTCAATAATAAAAATACTAATACAAATATCAAACTATTATACTGTGAACTATATGATATATACTTATGTATTTGAAGCATGTGATCTATGACTATTCATGTTTTAATGTTTCTTGTCCTTATTTGGTGTTGATTGATGATCTTCAATATTCCTCATCATTTATTTTGTAACTGTCTTATTTCTTGGTAATTCAGAGCTTACCTACAGGTAAAAATCGTTCGCTGAAGACCCTCCGAGATGTTAAGTTTAATTTTTAATTTAAATTTGTGTTTTTCGTTTGCTGTTTAATCAGCTGGTGCCTAATTAAATCAATCTCCATCAAATATGTCAAAAAAGTAGGCAATTACGAATCGATTCTAAGCACTGAATATTTCACAGAACTACTTTTTGCAAATTCAAAACAAGCTATGAATGGGTCAAAATAATATTTTTCTATCAAATTAAATTTCATAAATATGTTTTTATGTTAATGATCACCTGGGTACAATAAACAATGTAATTGTATGTACTGTTATCAATAAGTCTATAAAGCCAATGTAAAGGTTACAAGGACAATTTGTAAACATGCTAGCTTGAAAAATAATAATGTGCGATAACAGTAACCTTTTTCAGCTTTTAAGATCAAAATCATGGCTGTCTTTGCATTATTTCTTCAGAAATGAACCATCAAAATACATAATTGTGGAATAGACAATTACAAATCGGTCCAAGCTATAAATGGATCAAACCATATTTTCCTATCAAATAAAATTCCAACAATTTATTTTTTCTGTTAATGATAACCTAATTACAGTACACAATATAAGTGTATGTACTTTTGAAATCATCGCACCATGTAAACACGAATTAGTACCGTTTTAATTGCATCTTTAAATGATTTTAAACAAATATCAGATCCTATGGTTGATAAATAAGGGCAAACTTTAAATTAGCGAATTGATCTTTATCTTGAATAGGATCAGATGCAGTGAATGAACAACAAAAGAAAGGTGAAATATACCAAAGGGAGATAATCAAACTCATAAGTTGAAAACAAACTGACAATGCCATAGCATAAAAACGTACAAAAGACTCCGTAAAAATCAACATTAAAAGAGAGGCGGAGGATACCAAAAGAAGATAATCAAACTCATAAGTCGAAAACGAACTGACAATGCCATAGCAAAAAAGATGAAACGACTCCTTAAAAATCAACATTAACAGTAACAAAAAATATAAATGTTATAAATTAATTTTATTAATTTTTATGTACAGTTGTAGAAACGATGCCACGTGGTCTGTCTTGATTCCAAGATAAATGACAACACTATTCATTGACTTCAAACGCAAGAATTTTATACATAAACTGTTCCTATTGTCCAATCTCTCAAAAACATTTGAGTCCGTTCACGATGTAGTTTTACTGGTATCATTGTATAATAAAGTTGTCCTTAGTTCCTCAAAGCAATTATGTACGTCAACGCTGCTGACGTATACAAATTATCAAGTATCTTTACTAAACTCAGTCAACACTGCATTGATAATTTTCAATTATGCAAATGCAGCAAAATTTAAAAACCACACTTGGTAATGTGAGATACGTTTTATTCACCAATCAGAAACCTCTTTCTGTATCTGACAAGATGAATAAAACGTTGAACTCGAGCTCGGTCTGAATGATGATGACGTACAGTATGTGGATGGTGTAATGCATGATTGTACTCCTGATTGCGAAACGGGAAATAATGAATCGCTTCCGAACGACTGCATGACTAACGGAAATTGCGTTCTTATAATTTCGAGTGTAGATACAGGAGACTGAATAATTTGATGTGGGTTGTGAGGTTTGGTATGCATTAAGGATCCTTTGTATGTGTATGGGTAGAGTCCAATTTGCGATGATGTCATAGGTACATATCCATTATTATTCCGTGTGTAGAATTTATTAGATGAATCATCGGCAGTTATTACAGAACTTTTTCTAGCTCTTCGTCTTGCACTTCGGCGCCTGAAGTCTCCTTTTGAAAAATCCGCTATACATGCTAAGTGAATAGACCAATACTTGCCTTTGCCGTTATTGGACCTACCACTTTTCAGGAAGCACTCGTTTAGAGAAAGATTATACCGTATACTGTTTCTCCATGCTTTTTCTTTTTTATTGTAGAAGGGGAAATTATCCATTATGTATTGATATATGTCATTGAGTAACAGTTTCCTGTTTGGTTTACTCAGTATTGCCATTGAAATCATAGCTATGTAAGAGTGCGATGGCTTCTCATGGGTATCACTGGAAGATGATTCATTCTTTATTGATCTGTCTAACGATAACTGAACCTAAAAAAATGATAACAAATATAATAGAAAATAAAACAACAGATAAATATTAGAAAATAATGAAGAAATCAGTTGAAGTGCCATTATCATTCATTGAAATCTGAACAACAAAGTAAAATTTAGCTGTAGCTACGCTTAATTGTCAAATATATATTAATTAGATATCTAAGAAAATAAATATCTTTATTCTTTTAATATATGATAAAATTCCTCTCCCAATTTAAAGCTATTTTCATTTAATGATACAACATACATGTGCAATAGATTCATCACTGTCACTGTCACTGTCACTGTAGCTACTTTCACTTTCACTTGTCCAAACTCCATCACCCTCGCTTGAGATAGAATCTCGTTTGACTCTTTCGGTATCTCCTCTGTTCAAATGATAGATGTTTAAATGTGAATTCATCATGATTCCTAAATTGGGTGGAACAATCTTGTTGAGAGAAAATGACAGAATCACTTAAATTGTTTGCGTTTCAGATATATATATATATCACACAAACCTGTTGTTTTTTGCACAGTTTTTAATCACGTGATCAAATGTCATTGTTTTTCATTTTACGGGTCATATTGTTGAATAACATTTCTATATTGAAAAGTATGTTGTTTTTCATTTAACGGGTCATATTGTTGAATAACATTTCTATATTAAAAAGTATGTTGACAGTTGGCAGTGAAAATTGTATTGATTTGTTATCAAAAGAAAAGTATCAACATATCACATTTAAAAACAAATTGCTTGATAATAATTATTTTGTTTGAAAATAATAATATTGACGCCAAGAGTACAAAAAGAAAGAAAAATATGAAGACCTAATAGAAAGAAGTAGAATTTGGTAAACGAATAATTCCTACAGTAAACTGTAGCTTTACAACCAAAAAACTTAAACTATTATAGTTAAGGTTTTTGCCTTCTAATGCAAAATGAAAGAAAGAAGCGTTCAATTAAAACCATTATTAAGTAAAATAAAAAAAATACCGAACTCCCAGGAAAATTCAAAACGGAAAGTCCTTTATCAAATGGCAAAATCAAAATCTCAGACACATCAAACGAATGAAAAACAACTGTCATTTTCCTGACTTTGTACAGGCATTTCTCATTTAGAAAATGATGGATTATATTTTGTTTTTATAGTTAGCTAATGCGGGATAAAAATCTCAAAAATTGAAATTGCTGTGAAACTTTTTTCTTGTCGTTTGAACTTTTACAGTTTGTCGTCATTATTACAATTCCAGCGTCAAACGGTAACACCAGACATGTGTGGGCTTTGTGAACGCTCCACAATTTGAAAAAACATAGAAATTCAGGTGAGACATCTACATGTTTTGTTTATTATTTACGAAATCAATACCAATACATTCTTGAATTCAGAGTGTTAGCTTCCATTATTTGGCCCTTTTTACTTTTTCAGCGTCACTGATGAGTCTTTTGTAGACGAAACGCGCGTCTGACGTACAAAACTGTAATCCTGGTATCTATTGTCAGTTTATTTATATTAGTTACAGTCCTGTAAAACGTGGAAAAATTACGCCTTTAAAATATACGATGCTGTCAAATCAAACAACAGGCTGTTATCGACATCGCATTATATAAACAAACGAATAAACAAATTTTATGGATCAAATTACTAAACAGTTGGAGTATTATTTTTTTTAACGTTACAATATCTTTATTGGAGTATTATACAAGTTCAAAGATAGTAACATTTTACATTCTTAAAGATCAAGATCATGGGTTCTTTGCAATATTTTACCAGGAATGAACCATTTCCATATACTGTGAAATACTAGTGCTAGTCAAATGCGTTTTGTTAAAATATACTTTTTCACTCATTTGGTCTTTTGAAAAATGTTGTTTGTGCTGTATTTAGACCCCTCTACCAAGAAATTTGTTTAGCATGCACACGTATAAAAATTGCAGTTTTTATCCAACGCAATCATAGGTTTGAACGTTGTTTTCAATTTAGAATTGTATATATATATATAATTGAATCCTGTGATTTATCTTTTATAACTGCGGCCATGTAAGTAGGTTGGCAGGCAAAATCGAAACGCCTCCCAATCTTATCGCCCCAAGAATAATTATGGCCAAGTTCAGTGAAAATTGGCCAAGTATTTTCAGAGGATATCTTTAGGCAAATTTCGCTCGGTTTAATTTGTAACTCATATTTGTTTTCTCTCAATCTCTTTATGACTTTTGAACAGCGGTATACTACTGTTGCCTTTTTTTTTACAGCGATGACGCCTATTGAAATCATTAGCTCACGTACCACTTGACATTTTGGACCTGCTGAATTCAATAAGTTAGTCGCTTCCATTCTAAATATATGACCGCCCTTCCTCTGTTTCTTATGTCTAATGTCACTTTGTCTCTTAGTATAACAATTAAGTTACTACCTCTTCATTACCATTCGGTATGAAGGCCAATTTCTAAACACCAACGTCCTCAGAAATGGTAATACAGGAGCTATTTTATTCAGTGTATCAAACATATGATTCTCATTTTGGTACACTAATTGTCATCCTTTTTTTTAACACCATGATTCTAAACAAGGATCAATATTTAGGATATTTAACTATTTAGAATTCCTGTTCTCACTTGGATTCTTTCACTTCTTACTGATATGAAAATAAATAATAACATATATATTCATACTTAAATATTTGTGTTAAAAAGATACAAATAAGTATCACCTACTTATAAATAACCAATGCATTGCATCTAACTTAAGATGGTGTCTGTGATTGTCTGTACCCGTATGTAAAAAATTATTATCTGTATTTGGTGTTGATAGCTGATCAACTATAATCCGATGCTTTTAATTTCAAATTGTCTAATCTCTATGTGATAAAGAGCGAACCAACTGGGAATGATCCTTGTTTTTCGTTGAAAACCTTCCGAGATGTTTTATTTAATTTTTGGTTTTTTTTTGTCTTATCAATTTGCATTACATATATTCATCAATATATGTAAACATGGTATTATCAATGGGTCAATAGTAATATTTGCACTCAATATTTAATAAAGATATTCTTTATAAAATTCATAACAAAATATGAGTGGGTCGAAACAATATTTTTCATTCAAACAAAATTCCATAAATATATTTTTCTGTTTATGATCACCTTGATACAATAAACAATGTAAGTAACTTTCATGACCTTATCATGCTTATTTTGACATTTCGACAAATATCAGATATTAAGGTTTATAAATAAGGACAAACTAAAGACTAACGAATTGATGTTTATCTTAATTAATATCAGATGCAGTGAATTACCAACAATAGTATATTTATAACTGATATTAAGAAGTGTATAAGGAAAAAGAAAGGGTTAGATTGATAATTTTGAAACTTGTTTCGTTTGGAAATGAAATTATAGTAAAAATTTGGAGACAAATTTTCGCTTTTTTATTAAATTCTTAAAAAATTAAATTGCGCCTGGCGTACACAATATCAATCCTGATATCTATGATGCGTTTATTATACTTCCATATTTAGGTAAATTGGGTGTCTATGGCCATTTAAGACTGTATAATAGCTGAAAACAATCTGTCTAGATCTTAAATGAAATGTGCAAATTTTATTAGAAAAATGTAATTCATTTGTAAGACTTTTCATTTAAATGAAGAAAATAATGTGTTTTATCATACGATTCGATTTTTTTTTTAAACAGAATATTTTTTTGTTTAATTAAATGTTTTCCACTTTGCCATATAAGTGGAAATAACTCAGATAATGTTACTTTTATAAGAGAGTAATAAATTTGCCTTAATTATTTTGTAGCGAGTAAAACGAGTCCCATGAGCCAAATTTTGCTTTTATTTTCTGAAAGCACATTATAAAAGCTAACTTCTCATATTTTGTGTTAAAATTCTATCGTTTGGTTGTCGTCTATTCCACAAAATTGGGTTTTCCATGCATAATCTACAGAAAATCTGACAATTTTGCGCTATCTGTAGCTTGTAAAAGAGCCCCTTGGCTGACCCTTGTATTATATTTAAAAAAAAAGCATGATTTTAATACACTTTGCGAATTATCAAAAAAGATCAATCGATATATATTTAAAACTCCCATCTACCTTAATAGATCTCTTAAGTAAACCGATGTCTACATATAGCTGTATTATTAGAATATTTTAAGAATGTTTTCAAACTTATTTGTAAGTTAATAAAGGTCTTTTTTAACTTGGGAAAAGTGAATTTTCATGTCCCATTGATATCTGGTTAACCGATGACATGTTCGTACAAATATGTAAATTTGTCTTAAACAATAGACTATCGCTAACACCACATGCTAAGTAGACGGTACAGATATTTAAGTCTTAATATCTTTATAATGGACAAGCTTTATTGGTACAAAAGGGAACTTATAAAGGCTTATAATTCAATACGTCAGATGTGAGTTTAGTCTACATCAGAATCATCAGTGAAAATCGAATCAAACCAGTGTGAAGCCCAAATCAATAACGAAGTTGAAGAGTAGTAAAATCAAAAATAGCGAAAAGTTGTGCAACTGTAGCAATAAATGTATATATTGTCATATACAACATTTATTTTAATAAGTTGTTAAAAAATGTTATAGCTTCTATAATAATATACAGATGGGTGCCGTTTTAACCTGTACAGTAAGTTAACTTGCTGGTCAGTCATTTTGACTGGTCAAAGTTAACATGCGACAGGTTTTAGGACTGCTCCGACCGGTCCTAGGACCATAATCAAGTTAACTTGAAAAGCAGACTTGGTTCTAGGACTGTTTTTATGACTGCCAAAAAG
This sequence comes from Mytilus californianus, assembly GCF_021869535.1. Lineage (NCBI taxonomy): Eukaryota > Metazoa > Mollusca > Bivalvia > Mytilida > Mytilidae > Mytilus > Mytilus californianus. Next base: position 17,841,338 of record NW_026262679.1, on the reverse strand, counting down.
TTAACTTTAGACAGGTCTGCTACTAAGATTAACGTCGAAACCAGCCCTGCTATAAGTTAACTTCGATTTTGACAACTCCGATTGAACCAAACCAGATCTCTAGTTAACTTTTGGCTGGTCTGCTCAACACGTATAAGTTGTGACCAGGACCTCTCTACATCGATTTATAATACATTTTTAAATGTCGTTGTTTATTGTATTTTATTGAGAGTGCCCTCATTTCTACCGTTTCTTTTTCTGTATCAATTTAGAGTGCCAGTATGTCTTCTTTTTATTCAAAATATTGAATCACTCACTGAAAATCAGATATTTTCATATCTCAGTCTGGTTTGTATAACAAAAATATTTGACCGCATCAACCAAAACAGATTATATTTGTTATTTCAAGATGCATTGTATACTACAAATGACAGGAGTATTGGAACACAATGACTAAAAAATTGTGTCCACATCAATTTTGAGTTTCAGTATGTCCTTTTTTAATTTAAGATATAAAACCGTATCGAAAAATCAGCAGTTTTCATATCTTAGGTTTTTTCGTTTAAGGTAGATTCATGGTATACCGCCATCTTGAATTGTACAATCCCAGTATAAAATCGGTTTAGTTATTTGCCCAAATCTGCAAATTTGAAGACAGATTTGCAATTTATTGGTTAGACTGTTTATTTATATAAAGAAAACTTGGTGATTCATTGTATAACTCAAAATATTTAAACAAATATCAAATTTTGTGTTTTTAGAATCAATCTTTTTCAAATACGCCATTTAAGGGGAAATAACTCTTTAAGTAAAAAATAAATACTAGACTGATAGGGAAATTTTTTATTTTTACTTGAAGCAAGAAAACAAGTTCGGTGACACAATTTTTTATTTTTATTTTCTTAAAATATGTTATAAAACCTATCTTCTCACAATTTATTTCAAAATTCTATCTCATAGATTTTTTTTTATGCACACAAATGTGTTTTTTCATGAACAATCTAACCAAATTAAGGCAGTTTTCAACGACTCATAGCTTGGAAAACAGCACGGTGACCCATACTTTTTATTATATTTTTGAAAAAAAGCATAGTAAAATCTTCATTTTGTCAAAGTATAAGAAAATTCTATCTCAAGAAATATATACCTATGATCTACCTTAACAAATATATTTTAAAGTATTGACTCGGATATGAAATCTGTGCCGGAGATTGGAAATTAACGAGAAGGTTCAAATTTATATCATACCTTTTAAATCCGTGCACTATACAACTTTCTCCGAACATTCCGTCGAAAATATAATCGTGAATCCAAGGCAAACAAAGTGAATTTTCATGAAAAATGCATGTAGTGCATTGAATATATTTAGAGACTGTAAAAAATAGGGAAAAAAATATTTGACCACTTCTACCAAAATTGACCATATTTGCATTTTATTATGAACATTATTTTTGGCGCTTATCATTAATCAGTATATTTATTTAGTCAGGATGGATTGTATAATACCACAATGACTACAAAATGTTGTCTGCATCAATTTTTAGTGCCAGCATGTCCTCTTTTTATTCAAAATATCAAAGCGTCACCAAAAATCAGTAGTTTTCATATCTCAGGCTGGTTTGTATAACAAAAAATATTTGACCGCTTTAACCAAAACTGATCATATTTGCCTTTTATTATGAAAATTATGTAGGCGCGTATCATACATCAGTATATTTGTTAAATCAGGATTACTTATATAATACAAAATGACAGCAATATTGGATCACAAAGACTACAAAATATTGTCTGCATCAATTTTGAGTGCCAGCATGTCCTCTTTTTATTCAAAATATTTAAATGTCACAAAAATTCAGTAGTTTTCATATCTCAAGCTAGTTCGTATAGCAAATATATTTAACCTCATCAACCAAAACTGACCATTTTTGCACTTTATTATGAAAATAATGTATTCGCGTTAATCATTATTCAGTATATTTGTTAACTCAGGGTGCATACAATTATACAAATGATTGCAATTTTGGAACACCATGACTACAAAATGTATTCCGCATTAATTTTGAATGCCAGCATGTCCTCTTTCTATTCCAAATATTTAACTGTCTCCAAAAATCAGTAGTTTTCATATCTAAGACCAGTTCGTATAACGAAATTATTAGTAAAGCATTGCGAAGCATGTATGGAACTCTGTGCCGGAGATTGGAAATTGACGAAATGTTTAAGCTTATATCACATATTTTAAAACCGGGCACTATACAACTTTCGGTCGTACATTCCGTTGAAAATATAATCGTGAACCCAAGGCAAACGAAGTGAATTTCCATGAAAAATTCATGTAGTGCATAAAATATATTTTGTAGGAAACTGCAAAAATAGGGAACGAGCCAATTAAACAATGTTGTGAATATCACATCATATAAAAATATGTTTCCAATGCATTTGATGAACTTTTTATCCGTCTTCAAATAAAAAAAAATCTCCTTTGTTTAAAGATGTATATTTGTCTATCAATAAGTACGAAAGTTAATAGCCATTTATTTTATTCATACAAGAATATAAAATAAAAAAAAAGAAATTATAATGTGTGTATAGAGAATCACTTCGTTAAAAAGTACAATACTATTATCGTTTATATAATCAAAGGTCAGGTCCAATTTAAAAAGTCTTCAATATGTCAAAGACAGACCTAACCTTAGGTTTGATCAGGAGCTGACCTATTCTCAGGACAGTTCATACGCAGACCTGTCGAGAGGACTGGTCTGGAGCAGACATGTCCACAGGTCTGGTCTGGAGCAGACTTGTTAATATGTCAGCTCGAGTCCTGAAGAAGCAGACATAGGTCTGGTCTACGACCCACGAAGTTAACTTGCTTGCCTGCTTAAAATTTTCTAAGTTAACCTGGAGAGCAGTCAGCCAGTCTGCATCAAATTACTTTTTGTACAGGTTAGGACCGCATCCATCTTAAGGTTTAATGATCGAAGCTAAATATTATAATGCTCAGTTGTCCCGTCCATAATAATATACAATCACAGTGACACTCACATATATTTAGGGTCAGCCATGAAAATGATATATTTCCTTTTATGATATATAATTATTGAAATGGATTATGATAATATAAAATTTATAAAATGGGCTTCAGTGTCTAAAATAAACGTCCAGCTCATTCTTATGAAGTTGTCCATCTGTTAAAGGAAAACAACTTGAACTTCCGATAGTGCTTGTCTTATTGACTAAACATCACGTAGTTTTATATTAAGAACAGAAGAAATATATATATCAAACAGAAAAGTATCAATAAATAACAATTTCCTCATATAATGGCAAACTTTGAGGAAAATCTATCCATACAATTATCAGTTACAATATGGTTACAACTTAAAAAAACTTTATAAAAGATGAGTGTTTGTGTGTTTTGTTATGTCTCTTTTGGTTATACTGCATCCCGCCATTGTGTTGTTGTGCTGTGATCATTTTTTGTATTCTTGTCTTTCATTTTTGCTGAGGTGCTTTTTCTATATGCCATTTTGTTTTTCTTTGTTGATATATCTGTTGGTTTTTATAGTGATAAAGATTATAACACAATATTGACTGCTGTACCCCTATTTTTGACATTTTTACCTGTTATGTCTGTTTGTTTTGTTTACACATTGTTGTCGATATAATGGAATTTTATGCAACTGTCATACAAGTGAGAGGTTTAGCTAGCTATAAAACTAGGTTTAATCCACCATTTTCTACATAAGGAAATGCCTGTACCAAGTCAGGAATATGACAGTTGTTTTCCATTCGTTTGATGTGTTTGAGCTTTTGATTTTGACATTTGATAAGGGACTTTTCGAATTGAATTTTCCTTTGAGTTCGGTATTTTTGTTATTTTACATTTACTGAATAGTTAAAGATGTTATGAATTTTATCCAGTTAATTATATATCTTGTTAAGAAGTGAACAAAGAAATGGAATATCCAGTTAATTATATATCTTGTAAAGAAGTGAACAAAGAAATGGAATAAAGCAGGTTGGTCATATATATTTTTTGTTCTTTTTTATGCTATATACAATAATTTGCTGTCCTCTTTTTTAAAACAGGTAAAAACTTGATGTCCTATAACTTATGACTATAAAAACAGTACATGTAGGTTTCATGTACACACCCTGCATGGCCAATAAGTCCCATGACTTCAGAAAGTTTTGACCAACTGACTGCCTAACTTAAATTTGATCGTAGGGAACACTGGGTTTTTTTCACACTCATAATGAATTGAAACCTTTCTACATGTACAAGTTAGTTGTGTCATCCATGCACATTATATGCTATAACATAAATAGGATATCAAAGGTTTGGTCTTTTAGGACAATCTTTTTCTGTTATTGTAAAATATAATTACATATGTAGATAAAGGGATGGTATGGGCTGTTAAATGGCTTGTATAGATAACCTGGACTTTTTGAAAATGATTAAACATGCATAAATGATACTCCCTAACCCAGGCCCTGACCAATGCTCAATAATTACCAGAGCTGAATAAGTTTTCAGAAAAGGCTTATATGTCTTATATGTGTTTAAAGTATTTTGATAGTATGAGCTTTTACTAAACACTTAAATGATCACTGTGCAAAGCATTTGAAAACAATTGGACTTTAGACATGTATATGATGTACATGCATTATTAACATGCCTTTAGAACCTTTTCTGCTACTTACATGTAACTGAAATAATTTGTGTCAAACAATCTTGAATTTTACATAATGCTCTTCATGGATTATCAGTTTTGTAGTAATTTGCACCTATATAAGACATGATGCATCACTATTTAGCGCATTTTACAGAAAAAATTCCAGTATGCAGTTTAAAATGAGTCACAGGAATAATGAATCTTTATATAAATGATCAACAATATATGATTCATTTTTGTAGCAAAAATAAAAAATTTCAACAGAGTCTAAATAATGAGACATGCATGGTTATATACAAACAAAATTAGGGATCATTTTTAACTTGACATATTGCTTTAAATAACTTCTTGCTACTTGTCAGGCATCTTTCAAAATAACTTGCTGTATCTTTATAATGTAGATATAAAAATATAGATAGAATAAAAGAAATGAGCTGAAACTTTAAATTCTCATAACTATTGAGCACTGATACATAGTGTATATCATTAAAATAGTCATAAATATAAAACATTGAATTGGGGGTTGGTCAGGATAATTCAGACTACTTAACATATCCAGATCAAACTATCTTAAGATATATAAGTGCAGAATGCAAATTTATATGTCATCGAAAATACTCTGCTGGGACTGTGAACATTGTAAAAGTGATTGGTTAGACATGGGTCGTCTTCCTGTATGCACCAATCTATCAAGATTTAACTGTACATTGAAAGTTTTTATTGTGTGCAGTACTCATTATTATTACCTAGTGCAACTTTACTGTTGATATCTCAAATTCTTCCATGCCGCTTGCCGGTTGGTACATTGTTTAGGTGCTTATATTTTTTTTGTTCATACACATTACTTTAAGAATGGACCCTAAACCACTATAATTTATGTTTACTGCATATTTTAAATGTAGAGGAATGACTCACATTTCACAGTCCAGATTGTCAGCTAAAACACCTAACTCTACATTTCTTCTGCCTTTTCTCCCAACATCAGTATTTGGTGTAATATTAATGTCATCCTCGTCAATCACTTCTTCGTGAATTAAGTTTGACATGTTTGGTATTGAATAAGGTGCACGAAAATTGGAAGCATACTGGTGGTCCAAATTTTGGTTAAATGTCCTTCTCATTTACCCTTTTCTAATAGATTTCAGTTTCCTTTTCTTCCTTGGCGAATTAAATCCAGACTTAAGCTTCCCCATTCTTAAATCGATATGCAAAATTCAAATATATAAAATAGTTCAAAAACGTGTATAAAATATAGAAAAGTATCAAACGCTATAAAAGTAGGAGTGAAACATTCGTCGGAAATGTAAACAAAAATACCGGAAGTTCCGAAAATGTACATTTTATTGTCGATTAATTTCTTATTTATTTTTTAAGAAACATTAAGGAGAATTCTGAAAACGAAAAAAAAGGCCCTTTTTTCTTGATAAAACCATAGATCTTTTTACGACATATCATTTTGCATAAGGGTGCGCCAACTTTGCCAAAATCGTGACTAGCGAACATCCATAATTCAAAACTACTCTTTAAAACACTACAAGGAACATTTTGTGTGACACTACGGGAATTTACAACATATATTAACAATAAACTCATCATGGATACCAGGATGAAAATATAAAATTTAACGCCAGACGCGCATTTCGTCTACACAAGACTCATCATTGACGCTCGAATAAGAATAGTTAGAAAGGGCTAATAAAGCTACATATACAATATACAACATGTTTAGGAACAGACTTTATTTCAATAATTTAGGAGTGCAACAACAGGCTATTATTGACATCGATATCATATTATGTAACGGCAAGAATAATCAAACTTTATTGATCCCCATTTTGTAACTGTTTAAACAATATTAAATTTCAATAACAGTGACCTTTTACAACTATTAAGATCAAGGTGATGTTTTGCAACATGTCAATATGACTGAACTATTTCCATGACTATAAAAATACTAATTTCCTTTATTTCAAACGGATACACATATTACTACATAAAGTAAAACATTCAATAATAAAAATACTAATACAAATATCAAACTATTATACTGTGAACTATATGATACATACTTATGTATTTGAAGCATGTGATCTATGACTAACTATTTAGTTAGTGCTAACTGATATATAAAAAAAGATAATTACATGTATATTCGTATTTCAAATATTGGGTTCCAAATGTGCTTCTTGTAAATAACTATCTCATTCCATCAACCTAACATATTGTCAGTATATGTGTAATTGTTTGTACTCAAATGTTTCTTTTTTTGGTGTTGATGTTGGATCTGTCCGATCCATTTATTTTCACATTGTCTTATCTCTGGGTGATGAGTGGCTGATAGACTGGTTAAGATCTTTGTCTAACGAGGAAGACCTTTTAGATTAATTGTGTTTATTTTGTGTTGTTCGTTTGTTGTCTTGTACAATTTGTACCTAATATCTCCATCAAATATTCCATCCTACTTAGCATGTGTCAGTGATTGTCAGTATTCATATTTTAATGTTTCTTGTCCTTATTTGGTGTTGATTGATGATCTTCAATATTCCTCATCATTTATTGTTTAACTGTCTTGTTTCTTGGTAATTCAGAGCTTACCTACAGGTAAAAATCTTTCGCTGAAGACCCTCCGAGATGTTAAGTTTAATTTTTAATTTAGATTTGTGTTTTTCGTTTGCTGTTTAATCAGCTGGTGCTTAATCAAATCAATCTCCATCAAATATGTCAAAACAGTAGGCAATTACGAATAGATTCTAAGCACTGAATATTTCACAGAACTACTTTTTGCAAATTCAAAACAAGCTAAGAATGGGTCAAAATAATATTTTTCTATCAAATTAAATTTCATAAATATGTTTTTATGTTAATGATCACCTGGGTACAATAAACAATGTAATTGTATGTACTGTTATCAATAAGTCTATAAAGCCAAAGTAAAGGTTACAAGGACAATTTGTAAACATGCTAGCTTGAAAAATAATAATGTGCGATAACAGTAACCTTTTTCAGCTTTATAGATCAAAATCATGGCTGTCTTTGCATTATTTCTTCAGAAATGAACCATCAAAATACCTAATTGTGTAATAGACAATTACAAATCGGTCCAAGCAATAATGGATCAAACCATATTTTCCTATCAAATAAAATTCCAACAATTTATTTTTTCTGTTTTTGATAACCTAATTACAGTACACAATATAAGTGTCTGTACTTTTGAAATCATCGCACCATGTAAACACTAATTAGTACCGTTTTAATTGCATCTTTAAATGATTTTAAACAAATATCAGATCCTATGGTTGATAAATAAGGGCAAACTTTAAATTAGCGAATTGATCTTTATCTTGAATAAGATCAGATGCAGTGAATGAACAACAAAAGAAAGGCGGAATATACCAAAGGGAATTAATCAAACTCATAAGTCGAAAACAAACTGACAATGCCATAGCAAAAAAACGTACAAAAGACTCCGTAAACAATCTACATTAAAAGAGAGGCGGAAGATACCAAAAGAAGATAATCAAACTCATAAGTCGAAAACGAACTGACAATGCCATAGCAAAAAAGATGAAACGACTCCTTAAAAATCAACATTAACAGTAACAAAAAATATAAATGTTATAAATTAATTTTATTGATTTTTATGTACAGTTGTAGAAACGATACCACGTGGTCTGTCTTGATTCCAAGATAAATGACAACAGTATTCATTGACTTCAAACGCAAGAATTTTATACATAAACTGTTCCTATTGTCCAATCTCTCAAAAACATTTGAGTCCGTTTACGATGTAGTTTTACCGGTATCATTGAAAAATAAAGTTGTCCTTAGTTCCTCAAAGCAATTATGTAAGTCAACGCTGCTGACGTATACAAATTATCAAGTATCTTTACTAAACTCAGTCAACACTGCATTGATAATTTTTAATTATTCAAATGCAGCAAAATTTAAAACCCACACTTGGTAATGTGAGATACGTTTTATTCACCAATCAGAAACCTCTTTCTGTATCTGACAAGATGAATAAAACGTTGAACTCGAGCTCGGTCTGAATGATGACGACGTACAGTATGTGGATGGTGTAATGCATGATTGTCCTCCTGATTGCGAAACGGGAAATAATGAATCGCTTCCGAACGACTGCATGACTGCCGGAAATTGCGTTCTTATCATTTCGAATGTAGATACAGGAGACTGAATAATTTGATGTGGGTTATGAGGTTTGGTATGCATTAAGGATTCTTTGTATGAGTATGGGTAGAATCCAATTTGCGATGATGTCATAGGTACATATCCATTATTATTCCGTGTGTAGAATTTATTAGATGAATCATCGGCAGTTTTTACAGAACTTTTTCTAGCTCTTCGTCTTGCATTTCGGCGCCTGAAGTCTCCTTTTGAAAAATCCGCTATACATGCTAAGTGAATAGACCAATAGTTGCCTTTGCCATTATTGGACCTACCACATTTCAGGAAGCACTCGTTTAGAGAAAGATTATGCCGTATACTGTTTCTCCATGCTTTTTCTTTGTTATTGAAGAAGGGAAAATTATCCATTATGTATTGATATATGTCATTGAGTAACAGTTTCCTGTTTGGTTTACTCAGTATTGCCATTGAAATCATAGCTATATAAGAGTGCGATGGCTTCTCATGGGTATCACTGGAAGATGATCCATTCTTTATTGATCTGTCTAACGATAACTGAACCTAAAAAAAATGATAACAAATATAATAGAAAATAAAACAACAGATAAATATTAGAAAATAATGAAGAAATCAGTTAAAGCGCCATTATCCTTCATTGAAATCTGTACAACAAAGTAAAATTGAGCTGTAGCTACGCTTAATTGTCAAATATATAGATACATATACTTCTTAGTCTTTGATTTATATTAATTTGATATCTAAGAAAATAAATATCTTTATTCTTTTAATATATGATAAAATTCCTCTCCCAATTTAAAGCTATTTTCATTTAATGATACAACATACCTGTGCAATAGATTCATCACTGTCACTGTAGCTACTTTCACTTTCACTTGTACAAAGAGACGGTGTCCAAACTCCATCACCCTCGCTTGAGATAGAATCTCGTTTGACTCTTTCGGTATCTCCTCTGTTTAAATGATAGATGTTTAAATGTGAATTCATCATGATTCCTAAATTGGGTGGAACAATCTTGTTGAGAGAAAATGACAGAATGACTTAAATTGTTTGCGTTTCAGATATATATATATCACACAAACCTGTTGTTTTTCACAGTTTTTAATCACGTGATCTGATTCAAATGTCATTGTTTTTCATTTAACGGGTCATATTGTTGAATAACATTTTTATATTGAAAAGTATGTTGTTTTTCATTTAACGGGTCATATTGTTGAATAACATTTTTATATGAAAAAGTATGTTGACAGTTGGCAGTGAAAATTGTATTGATTTGTTATCAAAAGAAAAGTATCAACATATCACATTTTAAGAAAAATGCTTGATAATAATTATTTTGTTTGAAAATAATAATATTGACGCCAAGAGTACAAAAAGAAAGAAAAATATGAAGACCTAATAGAAAGAAGTAGAGCTTGGTAAACGAAAAATTCCTACAGTAAACTGTAGCTTTACAACCAAAAAACTTAAACTATTATAGTTAAGGTTTTTGCCTTCTCATGCAAAATGAAAGAAAGAAGCGTTCAATTAAAACCATTATAAAGTAAAATAAAAAAATACCGAACTCCCAGGAAAATTCAAAACGGAAAGTCCTTTATCAAATGGCAAAATCAAAATCTCAGACACATCAAACGAATGAAAAACAACTGTCATATTCCTGACTTTGTACAGGCATTTCTCATGTAGAAAATGGTGGATTATATTTTGTTTTTATAGCTAGCTAGTGCGGGATAAAAATCTCAAAAATTGAAATTGCGGTGAAACTTTTTCCTTGTCGTTTGAACTTTTACAGTTTGTCGTCTTTATTACAATTCCATCGTCAAACGGTAACACCAGACATGTGTGGGCTTTGTGAACGCTCCACAATGCAATAAAATTTGAAAAAAACATAGAAATTCAGGTGAGACATCTACATGTTTTGTTTATTATTTACGAAATCAATACCAATACATTCTTGAATTCAGAGTGTTAGCTTCCATTATTTGGCCCTTTTAACTTTTTCAGCGTCACTGATGAGTCTTTTATAGACGAAACGCGCGTCTGGCGTACAAAACTGTAATCCTGGTATCTATTGTCAGTTTATTTCTATTAGTTACAGTCCTGTAAAACGTGGAAAAATTACGCCTTTAAAATATCAATGCTGGCAAATCAAACAACAGGCTGTTATCGACATCGCATTATATAAACAAACGAATAAACAAATTTTATGGATGAAATTACTAAACAGTTGGAGTATTATTCTTTTTTAACGTAACAATATCTTTATTGGAGTATTATACAAGTTCAATGATAGTAACATTTTACATTCTTAAAGATCAAGATCATGTGTTCTTTGCAATATTTTACCAGGAATGAACCATTTCCATATACTGTGAAATACTAGTTTATAATATATATATATATATATATATATATATATATATAAACAAGTCTAAATTGAAAACAACGTTCAAACCCATGATTGCGTTGGATAAAAACCGCAATTTTTATACGTGTGCATCCAAAAACAAATTTCTTGTTAGAGGGGTCTAAATACAGCACAAACAACATTTTCTAAAAGACCAAAAAAGTGAAAAAGTATATTTTAACAAAACGCATTTGACTAACAGGTCGAACAACAAATGTTCTTAAACCCTGCTGACTGCCATTGGCGATTGCCAAATAAACGGATCACAAGGTGTAATAAATGAATCTGTATATATATATATATATATGCTAGTCAAATGCGTTTTGTTAAAATATACTTTTTCACTCATTTGGTCTTTTGGAAAATGTTGTTTGTGCTGTATTTAGACCCCTCTACCAAGAAATTTGTTTTGCATGCACACGTATGAAAATTGCGGTTTTTATCCAACGCAATCATAGGTTTGAACGTTGTTTTCAATTTAGACTTGTATATATATATATATATATATATATATATGCATTTGAATCCTGTGATTTATCTTTTATAACTGCGGCCATGTAAGTAGGTTGGCAGGCAAAATCGAAACGCCTCCCAATCTTATTGCCCTAAGAATAATTATGGCCAAGTTCAGTGAAAATTGGCCAAGTATTTTCAGAGGATATATTTAGGCAAATTTCGCTCGGTTTTAGTTTGTAACTCATATTTGTTTTCTCTCAATCTCTTTATGACTTTTGAACAGCGGTATACTACTGTTGCCTTTTTTTTACAGCGATGACGACATTGCCTACAGACGCCTATTGAAATCATTAGCTCACGTACCACTTGGCATTTTGTACCTGCTGAATTCAATAAGTTAGTCGCGTCAACGCTAAATATATGACCGCCCTTCCTCTGTTTCTAATGTCTAATGTCACTTTGTCTCTTAGTATGACAATTAGGTTACTACCTCTTCATTACCATTCGGTATGAAGGCCAATTTCTAAACATCAACGTCCTCAGAAATGGTAATACAGGAGCTATTTTATTCAGTGTATCAAACATATGATTTTCATTTTGGTACATTAATTGTCATCTTTTTTAACACCATGATTCTAAACAAGGGTCAATATTTAGGACATTTAACTATTTAGAATTCCTGTTCTCACTTGGATACTTTCACTTCTTACTGATATGAAAATAAATAATAACATATATATTCATACTTAAATATTTGTGTTTAAAAGATACAAATAAGTATCACCTACTTATAAATAACCAGTGCATTGCATCTAACTTAATATGTTTTCTGTGATTGTCTGTACCCATGTGTAACAATTTATTATCTGTATTTGGTGTTGATAGCTGATCAAACATAATCCGATGCATTTAATTTCAAATTGTCTAATCTCTGTGTGATTAAGAGCGAACCAACTGGTAAAGAACCTTGTTTTTCGTTGAAAACCTTCCGAGATGTTTTATTTATTTTTATTTTTTTTCTTGTCTTATCAATTTGTATACATATATTCATCAAATATGAATATATGTAAATAGGCTATTACCAATGGGTCAATAGTTGTATTTGCACTGAATATTTCATAAAAATATTCTTTATAAAATTCATAACAAAATATGAATGGGTTAAAACAATATTTTTCATTCAAACAAAATTCCATAAATATGTTTTTCTGTTTATGATCACTTTGATACAATAAACAATGTAAGTAACTTTTATGACCTTATCATGCTTATTATGACCTTTCGACAAATACCACATATTAATGTTTATAAATAAGGGCAAACTATAGACAAACGAATTGATATATTGATGTTTATCTTAATTAATATCAGATGCAGTGAGCGATCAACAATAGTATATTTATAACTGATATTAAGAAGTGTATAAGGCCAAATAAAGGGTTAGAATGATAATTTTGAAACTTGTTTGGTTTGAAAATGAAATTGTAGTAAAAATTTGGAGACAAATTTTCGCTTTTTATTAAATTCTTACAGATAAAACTGTGCCTTGCGTACACAATATCAATCCTGATATCTATGATGCGTTTATTATACTTCCACATTTAGGTAGATCGGGTGTTTATGGCCATCTTAGACTGTAAAATAGCAGAAATTAATATGTCTAGATCTTAAATGAAATGTGCAAATTTTATTAGAAAAATGGAATTCATTTGTAAGACTATTCATTTAAATAAAGAAAATAATGTGTTTTATCATACGATTGATTTTTTTTAAAAACAGAATATTTTTTTCTTTAATTAAATGTTTTCCACTTTGCCATATAAATGGAAATAACTCAGATAACGTTACTTTCATAAGAGAGTAATAAATTTACCTTAATTATTTTGTAGCGAGTAAAACGAGTCCCATGAGCCCAATTTTGCTTTTATTTCCTGAAAGCACATTTTAAAAGCTATCTTCTCATATTTTGTTTTAAAATTCTATCGTTTGATTGTAGTTCTATTCCACAAAATTGGGTTTTCTATGCACAATCTACAGAAAATCTGAAGCTTGTAAAAGAGCCCCGTGACTGACCCTTGTATTATATTTTTGAAAAAAAAAACATGATTTAAATACACTTTGCGAATTATCAAAAACGATCAATCAATATTTATTTAGAACTCCCATCTACCTTAATAGATCTCTAAAGTAAACCGATTTTTATAGCTGTATTATAACAATATTTTAAAAATTAGTGCAAACTTATTTGTAAGTTAATAAAGGTCTTTTTTAACTTGGGAAGAGGGAATTTGCATGTCCCATTGATATCTGGTTAACCGATGAAATGTTCGTACTGATATGTAAATTTGTCTTAGACAATACACTATCGCTAACACCACATGCTAAGTAGACGGTACAGATGTTTAAGTCTTAATATCTTTAAAATGGACAAGCTTTATTGGTACAAAAGGGAACTTATAAACTTATAAAGGCTTATAATTCAATACGTCAGATGTGAGTTTAGTCTACATAAGAATCGACAGTGAAAATCGAATCAAACCAGTGTGAAGCCTAAATCAATAACGAAGTTGAAGAGTAGTAAAATCAAAAATTGCAAAAAAATGTGTAAATGTAGCAATAAATGTATATATTGTCATATACAACTTTTATTTTAAAATTTTAGTTGTTAAAAAATGTTATAGCTTCTATAATAATATACAGATGGGTGCATGTTTAGTCTGTACAGTAAGTTAACTTGCTCATCGGTCATTTTGACTGGTCAAAGTTAACATGCGACAGGTTTTAGGACTGTTCCGACCGGTCCTAGGGCCACAATCAAGTTAACTTGAAGAGCAGACTTGGTTCTAGGACTGTTTTTATGACTATCAAACAGTTAACTTTTGAACCAGCTCTGCTATAAGTTAACTTCGATTTTGACAATTCCGATTGAACAAGACCAGATCTTAAGTTAACTTTTTGGCTGGTCTGCTCAACTCTTATAAGTTGTGACGAGGACCGCTCTACATCGATTTATAATACATTTTTAAATGTCTTTGTTTATTGTATTTTATTTAGAGTGCCCTGATTTCTACTGTTTCTTTTTCTGTATCAACTTAGAGTTCCAGTATGTCCTCTTTTTATTCAAAATATTGAATCACTCACCAAAAGTCATATATTTTCATATCTCAGTCTGGTTTGTAAAACAAAAATATTTGACCTCATCAACCAAAACAGACCATATTTATTAATTCAAGATGCATTATATACTACAAATGACAGCAATATTGGAACACAATGACTACAAAATTTTGTCCGCATCAATTTTGAGTTCAGTATGTTCTTTTTTTTATTGAAGATATAAAACCGTAACGAAAAATCAGTAGTTTTCATATCTTAGGTTTTTTCGTAAAACAAACATTTTATTGAAGTATTGCGAAACACGTATGACTCGGATATGAAATCTGTGCCGGAGATTGGAAATTAACGAGAAGGTTCAAATGTATATCACACCTTTTAAATCCGTGCACTATACAACTTTCGTTCGAACATTCCGTCGAAAATATAATCGTGAATCCAAGGCAAAAAAGTGAATTACCATGAAAAATGCATGTAGTGCATTGAATATATTTAGAGACTGTAAAAAATAGGGAAAAAAATATTTGACCGCTTCTACCAAAACTGACCATATTTATTGGCGCGTATCATTAATCAGTATATTTATTTACTCAGGATGGATTGTATAATACAAATGACAGCAATATTGGACCACAATGACTACAAAATGTTGTCCGCATCAGTTTTTAGTGCCAGCATGTCCTCTTTTTATTCAAAATATCAAACCGTCATCAAAAATCAGTAGTTTTCATATTTCAGGCTGGTTTGTATAACAAAAAATATTTTACCGCTTTAACCAAAACAGATCATATTTGCATTTTATTATGAAAACTATGTAGGCGCGTATCATAAATCAGTTTATTTGTTAAATCATAATTGATTATATAATACAAATGACAGCAATATTGGATCACAGGGACTACAAAATGTTGTCTGCATCAAGTTTGAGAGCCAGCATGTCCTCTTTTTTTCAAAATATTTAAATGTCGCAAAAATTCAGTAGTTTTCATATCTTAAGCTAGTTCGTATAGCAAATATATTTAACCTTATCAACCAAAACTGACAATTTTTGCACTTTATTATGAAAACAATGTATTCTCGTTAATCAATTTTCAGTATATGTGTTAACTCAGGGTGCATAAAATTATACTAATGATTGCAATATTGGAACACCATGACTACAAAATGTATTCTGCATCAATGTTGAATGCCAGCATGTCCTATTTTTATTCCAAATATCTAACTGTCAACAAAAATCAGTAGTTTTCATATCTAAGACCGGTTCGTATAACAAAATTATTAGTAAAGCATTGTGAAGACGTATGGAACTCTGTGCCGGAGATTGGAAATTGACGAAATGTACAAGCTTATATCACACATTTTAAATCCGGTCACTATACAACTTTCGTTCGAACATTCCGTCGAAAATATAATCGTGAATCCAAGGCAAACGAAGTGAATTACTATGAAAAATTCATGTAGTGCATAAAATATATTTAGGAGGAAACTGTAAGAATAGGAAACGAGCCAATTAAACAATGTTGTGAATATCACATCGTATGAAAATATGTTTCCAATGCATTGGATAAACTTTTTATCCGTCTTCAAATAAAAAAAAAACTCTCCTTTGTTTAAAGATGTTTATTTGTCAATCAACAAGAACAAAAGTTTATAGCCATTTATTTTATTCATACAAGAAATAAAAAACAGAAATTATAATATAAATATAGAGAGTCACTTCGTTAAAAAGTATAATCTTTTGCTGTACTGGAAAATAGAACAATACTATTATCGTTTATATAATCAAAGGTCAGGTCCGATATCAAAAGTCTTCAACACGACAATATGTCAAAGACAGAACTATCCTTAGGTTTGATCAGGAGCTGACCTATTCTCAGGACCGTTCAAACGCAGGCCTGTCGAGAGGTCTGGTCTGGAGCAGACATGTCCACAGGTCTGGACTGGATTAGGCTTGTTAATATGTCAGCTCGAGTCCTGAAGAAGCAGACATAGGTTTGGTCTACGACGCACGAAGTTAACTTGCTTCCCTGCTTAAAATTTTCCAAGTTAACTTGGAGAGCAGTCAGCCAGTCTGCATCAAATTACTTTTTGTACAGGTTAGGACTGCATTCATCTGAAGGTTTAATGATCGAAGCTAAATATTATAATTCTCAGTTATCCCGTCCATAATAATATATAATCACAGTGACACTCACATATATTTAGAGTCAGTCATGAAAATGATATATTTCCTATTATGATATATAATTATTAAAAGGGATTATGATAATATAAAATTTATAAAATGGGCTTTAATGTCTAAAATAAACGTGTGTCCAGCTCATTCTTCTGAAGTTGTCCATCTGTTAATGGAAAACATCTTGATTTTCCGATAGTGTTTGTCTTATTGACTAAAAATCACGTTTTCAGCATTTCAGATCTTAAATCACGGAGCTTTATATTAAGAGCAGAAGAAATATGTATATTAGACAGAAAAGTATCTATAAATATCAATTTCCTCATATAATGGCAAATTTTGAGGAAAATCTATCCATATAATTATCAGTTACAATATGGTTACAACTAAAAAAAACTTTATAAAAGATGACTGTGCCTGTGTTTTGTTATGTGTCTTTTGGTTATACTGCATCCCACCATTGTGTTGTTGTGCTGTGCTCATTTTTTGTATTCTTGTTTTTCATTTTTGCTGATGTGCTTTGTCTATATGCCATTTTGTTTTTCTTTGTTGAAACATCTGTTGGTTTTTATAGTGATTAAGATTATAACACAATGTTGACGGCTGTACCCCTATTTTTGACATTTTTACCTGTTATGTCTGTTTGTTCTGTTCACATATTTTTGTCAATATAATGGATTTTTTTGCAACTGTCATACAAGTGAGAGGTTTAGCTAGCTATAAAACTAGATTTAATCCACCATTTTCTACATAAGGAAATGCCTGTACCAAGTCGAGAATATGACAGTTGTTTTCCATTCGTTTGCTGTGTTTCAGTTTTTGATTTTGCCATTTGATAAGGGACTTTCCGATTTGAATTTTCCTTGGAGTTCGGTATTTTTGTTATTTTACTCTTCATGAAGTCTGGGGAGCACTTTTTACTGAATAGTTGCAGATGTTATGAATTTTAAGCAGTTAATTCTATATCTTGTAGAAGTGAACAAAGAAATGGAATAAGGCAGGGTGGTCATATACATGTTTTGTTCTTTTTTATGCTAGGACAATAAGTTGCTGTCCTCTTATTTAAAACGGTAGAAACTTGATGTCCTATAACTTATGTCCATAAAAACAGTACATGTAGGTTTCATGTACACACCCTGCATGGCCACTAAGTCCCATGACTTCAGAAAGTGTTGCCAACTGACTGCCTAACTTAAATTTGATTGTAGGGAACACTGGGTTTTTTCACACTCATAATGAATTGAAACCTTTCTACATGTACAAGTTAGTAGTGTCATACATGCACATTATATGCTATAACATAAAAACCATATCAAAGGTTTGGTCTTTTAGGACAATCTTTTTCTGTAATTGTAAAATATAATTACATATGTAGATAAAGAGATGGTATAGGCTGTTAAATGGCTAGTATAGATAATCAGGACTTTTTGAAAATGATTAAACATGCATAAATGAAACTCCCTAGCCCAGGCCCTGATCATACTCAATAATTACCGGTGCTGGATAAGTTTTCAGAAAAGGCTAATGTATCTTATATGTGTTTAAAATATTTGGATAGTGTGAGCTTTCACTAAACAATTTTGTTATTTTAATGACACACTAAAATGATCACTGTGCAAAGCATTTGCAAACAATTGGACATAGCCCAGGCCCTGACCATACTCCATAATTATCGGTGCTGGATTAGTTTTCAGAAAAGGCTAATGTATCTTATATGTGTTTTAAATATTTGGATAGTATGAGCTTTCACTAAACAATTTTGTTATTTTAATGACATACTAAAATGATCACTGTGCAAAGCATTTGCAAACAATTGAACATTAGACATGTATATAATGTACATGTATTATTAACATTCTTTTAGAATCTTTTCTGCTACTTACATGTAACTGAAATGATTTATGTCAAACAATCTTGAATTTTATATATATGCCTTCATGGATTATCAGTTTTGTAGTAAAAAGTAAAATCACAAAAATACCGAACTCCGAGGAAAATTCAAAAAGGAAAGTCCCTAATCAAATGACAAAATCAAAAGCTCAAACACATCAAACGAATGGATAACAACTGTCATATTCTCGACTTGGTACAGGCATTTTCTTATGTTGAAAATGGTGGATTGAACATGGTTTTATAGCTAGCTAAACCTCTCACTTGTATGACAGTTATATCAAATTCCATTATATTGACAACGATGCGTGAACAAAACAAACAGACACAATAGGTAAAAATGTCAAAAATAGGGGTACAGCCGTCAACATTGTGTTATCATCTTAATCATTATAAAAACAAACAAAGAAGCACAAAAAGGCATACATCAAATCTAACAACCTCATTTTGCTTTTTTATTATGCGATTTTATTTATATATGTAAATTCCACCCATAAAGGATTGAAAGATTTTAAGTACTTGGACCGAATCCTTATCTTGACAGACACATGGTTAGATTAACATTAACTTTGACGTAGAATCGCTCTTTTGACGTCACACAGGTAGAAATAAAATAATTTTGTCGTTCAATGTATGAGGGGATGCATAAGTTCAGAGTCATGTCAAATTGATATCACAAAAAACAGACTTAAGGTGGCTGGGGCGTCTTAATTAAAATTGACAGATTTTTTTGATAATTTGTCAAAAATGAAGTTTTTATCATACTTTTTTCAAAAATATAATAAAAAGTATGGGTCACCGAACTTATTTTCATGCTAGAGGTTGTGCAAAATTGTCAGATTTTGTATAGATTATGCATGGAAAATCAAATTTTGTGTGATAAAAAGAAAACTACTTGGTAGAACTTTAAGATAAAATGTGAGAAGATAGCTCTTATAAGATGCTTTCATATAAGAAAAAGAAAAAATGGGGTCACCGAACTTGTTTTCTTGCTACATATCAAAATAGGTAAATTCACAACACTTTCTATTGTAAAAATTACTTTATCTGAGTTATCTCCCCTTATGTGGCAAAGTTGAAAAAAATCTAATTAAACACAAATAAGGTGTTTTTGAGAAATTACAGCAGTAATTATGATAAAACACACAATTTTCTATATTTACATCAAAAGTCTTTTACATAAATTACATACTACTCTCAAAATTTGCACATTTCATGAAATATCTAGACCAACGTTATCTGCTACGTCGAGATCCAAAATGGAGGAAGACACCCGAATCACCTTAACAGTAAAAGTAAAAAGGCATAATCAAATCTAACAACCTCATTTTGCTTTTTTATTATACGATTTTATTTATTTATGTAAAATCCACCCCTAAGTAATTTAACCCTATATAAGACATGATGCATCACTATTCAGGGCTTCTACAGAAAAAATTCCAGTATGCAGTTTAAAATGAGTCACAGGAATAATAAATCTTTATATAAATGATCAACAATATATGATTCATTTTTTTAGGAAAAATAAAGAATTTTAACAGACTTTAAATAATCAGGCAATGTATTATTATTTACCAAAAAAATTAGGGCTCATGTTTAACTTGACATTTTGCTTTAAATAACTTCTTGCTACTTATCAGGCATCTTTCAAATAACTTGTGACATCTTTATAATGTAGATTGAAAAATATAGATAGAATAAAGGAAATGAGCTGAAACTTTAAATTTTTGATAATTATTGAGCACTGATACGTATAGCGTATATCATTAAATAGTCATAAGTATATAACATTGAATTGGGGGTTGGTCAGGATAATTCAGACTATTTAAGATATTCAGATCAAACAATCTTAAGATATATAAGTGCAGAATGCAAATTTATATGTCATCGAAAATATACTGCTGGGACTGTAAACATTGTAAAAGTGATTGGTCAGACATGGGTCGTGTTCCTGTATGCACCAAATTATCAAGATTTAACTGTACAATGATATTATTTATTGTGTGCAGTAATTATTATAATTACCTAGTGCAACTTTACTGTTGATATCACAAATTCTTCCATGCCGTTTGCCGGTTGGTTTAGGTGCTTATAATTTTGGTTCATACACATTACTTTCAGAATGAACCCTAAACCACACTCATTTATGTTTACTGCATGTTTTAAATGTAGAGGATTGCCACACATTTTAAAGTCCAGAGTGTCAGCTAAAACATTTACTCTACAACTCTCCTACTTTTTCTCCCAATAACAGTATTTGCTGTAATGTTAATGTCATCCTCGTCAATCACTTCTTCGTGTATTACGTTTGACATGTTTGGTATTGTATAAGGTGCACGAAAATTGGAAGCATACTGGTGGTCCAAATTTCGGTTAAATGTCCATCTGATCTACCCTTTTACAATAGCGTTAAGTTTCCTTTTCTTCCTCGGCGAATTAAACCCAGACTTAAGCTTCGCCACTCTTAAAACTATATGCAAAATTCAATCATATAAAATAGTTCAAAAACGTGTATAAAATATAGAAAAAGTATCAAAACGCTATAAAAAGTGGGAATGAAACAATCGTCGGCAAAGTGCAACTCCCGTCGGAAATATAAACAAAAATACCGGAAGTTCCAGAAATGTACGATTTATTGTCGATTTATTTCTTATTTATTAAAACATTAAGGAGAATTTTGAGAACGAAAAAAAGTGCTTTTTTTTTCTTGATAAAACCATATATCTTTTAACGACATATCATTTTGCATAACGGTGCGCCAACTTTACCAAAATCGTGACTAGTGAACATCCATTATTCAAAACTACGCTTTAAAACACTATAAGGAACATTTTGTGTGACACTACGGGAATTTACAACATTTATTAACAAAAAACTGCATCATGGATCCAGGGTAAAAAATTTTACGCCAGACGCGCATTTCGTCTAGACAAGACGCATCATTGACGCTAGAATAAGAATACTTATAATGGGCAAAATAAAGCTACATATATGACATGTTTAGGAACAGACTATATTTCACAAATTTAGGAGTGCAACAACAGGCTATTATTGACATCGATATCATATTATATAACGGAAAAAATAAACAAACTTTATTGATCCAATTTTGAAACTGTTTAAACAATATTAAATTCCAATAACAGTAACCTTTGACAACTATTAAGATCAAGGTGATGTTTTGCAACATGTTAATATGACTGAACTATTTCCATGACTATAACAATAATAATTTCGTTTATTTCAAACGGATAACACGTTTAGGCCAAAGACTAGTTTTCAATAAGGTCCTTCATTATATACACATATTACTACATAAAGTATAAAACTCAATAATAAAAATACTAATACAAATACAAATATCAAACTATTATACTGTGAACTATGACTAACTATTTAGTTAGTGTTAACTGATATATAAAAAAAAGATAATTACATGTATATTCATATTTCAAATATTGGGTTCCAAATGTGCTTCTTATAAATAACCATCTCATTCTATCAACCTAACATATTGTCAATAATTGTTTGTACTCAAATGTTTCTTGTCTTTGTTTGGTGTTGATGGTGGATCTGTCCGATGTATTTATTTTTACATTGTCTTATCTCTGGGTGATGAGAGGCTGATAGACTGGTTAAGATCTTTGTCTAACGGGGAAGACCTTTCTAGATTTATTTTGATTATTTTGTGTTGTTCGTTTGTTGTCTTGTACAATTTGTACCTAATCTCCATCAAATATTCCATCCTACGTAGCATGTGTCAGTGATTGTCAGTATTCATATTTAATGTTTCTTGTCCTTATGTGGTGTTGATTGATGATCTTCAATATTCCTAATCAATTATTTTTTAAACTGTCTTGTTTCTTGGTAATTCAGAGCTTACCTACAGGTAAAAATCCTGCGTTGAAGACCCTCTGAGATATTAAGTTTAATTTTTAATTTCAATATGTGTTTTTCGTTTGCTGTTTAATCAGCTGGTACTTAAAATATCTCCATCAAATATGTCAAAAAATTAGGCAATTACGAATCGATTTTAAGCACTGAATATTTCACAGAACTATTTTTTGCAAATTCAAAACAAGCTATGAATAGGGCAAAATAATATTTTTCTATCAAATTAAATTTCATAAATATATTTTTCTGTTAATGATCACCTGGGTACTGTTATCAAAAAGTCTAAAGCCAAAGTAAAGGTTACAAGGACAATTTGTAAACATGTTAGCTTGAAACATAATAATGTGCGATAACAGTAACCTTTTTCAGCTTTTAAGATCAAAATCATGGCTGTCTCTGCATTATTTCATCGGAAATGAACCATCAAAATACCTAATTGTGTAAGAGACAATTACAAATCGATTCAAGCTATAAATGGATCAAACCAGATTTTCCTCTCAAATAAAGTTCCAACAATTTATTTTTTCTGTTTATAATAATGAGATAATCAAACTCATAAGTTGAAAACAAACTGACAATGCCAAAGCAAAAAAACGAACAAAAGACTCCGTAAAAATCAACATTAAAAGAGAGGCGGAGAATACCAAAGGGAGATAATCAAACTCATAAGTCGAAAACGAACCGACAATGCCATAGCAAAAACGATGAAAAGACTCCGTAAAAATCAACATTAACAGTAACAAAAAATATAAATGTTATAAATTAATTTTATTAATTTTATGTACAATTGAAGAAACGATGCCACGTGGTCTGTCTTGATTCCCAAATAAATGCCAACACTATTCATTGACTTCAAACGCAAGAATGTTATACATAAACTGTTACTATAGTCTAAGCTCTCAAGAACATTTGAGTCCGTTCACGATGTAGTTTTACCGGTATCATTGTAAAATAAAGTTGTCCTTAGTTCCTCAAAACAATTATGTAAGTCAACGCTGCAGACGTATACAAAATGACCAGTACCTTTACTAAACTCAGTCAACACTGCATTGATAATTTTCAATTATTCAAATGCAGCAAAATTTAAAACCCACACTTGGTAATGTGAGATAAGTTTTATTCACCAATCAGAAAACTCTTTCTGTATCTGACAAGATGAATAAAAAGCTGAACTCGAGCTCGGTCTGAATGATGACGACGTACAGTATGTGGATGGTGTAATGAATGATTGCCCTACTGATTGCGAAACGGGAAATAATGAATCGCTTCCGAACGACTGCATGACTGCCGGAAATTGCGTTCTTATCATTTCGAATGTAGATATAGGAGATTGAATAATTTGATGTGGGTTGTGATGTTTGGTATACATTAAGGAGCCTTTGATTGAGTATGGTTGGAATCCAATATGCGACAATGTCATAGGTACATATCTATTATTATTCCGTGTGTAGAATTTTTTAGATGAATCATCGGCAGTTTTTACAGAACTTTTTCTAGCTCTTCGTCTTGTATTTCGACGCCTGAAGTCTCCTTTTGCAAAATCCTCTATACATGCTAGGTGAATAGACCAATAGTTGCCTTTGCCGTTATTGGACCTGCCACTTTTCAGGAAGCACTCGTTTAGAGAAAGATTATGTCGTATACTGTTTCTCCATCCTTTTTCTTTGTTATTGTAGAAGGGGAATTTATCCATTATGTATTGATATATGTCATTGAGTAACAGTTTCTTGTTCTGTTTACTTAGTATTGCCATGGAAATCATAGCTATGTAAGAGTGCGATGGCTTCTCATGGGTATCACTGGAAGATGATCCATTCTTTATTGGTCTGTCTAACGATAACTGAACCTAAAAAATGATAACAGATATAATAGAAAACAATAAATAAATATTAAAAAATAATGAAGAAATTAGCTAAATTGCCATTATCATTCATTGAAATCTGTGCAACAAAGTAAAATTAAGCTGTCGCTACGCTTAATTGTTAAATATATGGTAACATAAACTTCTTAGCTCATAATTTATATTTAATTTCTTATCGAAGAAAATAAATATCTTCATTCTTTTAATATATGATAAAATTCTCTCCCAATTTAAAGATATTTTCATTAAATGATATAACATACCTGTGCAATAGATTCATCACTGTCACTGTAGCTACTTTCACTTTCACTTGTACAAAGAGACGGTGTCCAAACTCCATCACCTTCGCTTGAGATCGAATCTCGTTTGACTCTTTCGGTATCTCCTCTGTTCAAATGATAGATGTTTAAATTTGAATTAATCATGGTTCCTAAATTAAGAGGAACAATCTTGTTGAGAGAAAATGACAGAATGACTTATATTGTTTGCGTTTCAGAATATATATCAGACAAACCTGTTGTTTTCCACAGTTTTTAATCACGTGATCTGATTCAAATGTCATTGTTTTTCAGTTCACGGGTGATATTGTTGAATAACATTTCTATATTAAAAATGTTGCTGTTTTTCATTTAACGGGTCATATTGTCGAATAAAATTTCTATATTAAAAAGTATGTTGACAGTTGGCAGTGAAATTGTATTATTTTGTTATCAAAGGAAAAGTATCAACAGATCATATTTAAAAAAAAATGCTTGTTGATAATTATTTTGTTTGCTACTTATAAATAACCAATGCATTGTATCTAACTTAATATGTTGTCTGTAATTGTCTGTACCCATATGTAGAAATGTATTATCTGTATTTTGTGTTGATAGCTGATCATACATCATCCGGTGCATTTAGTTTTAAATTGTCTAATCTTTGTGTGATTAAGAGCGAACCAACTGGTAAAGATCCTTGTTTTTCGTCGAAAACCCTCCAAGATGTTTTGTTTAATTTTGTGGGTTTTTTTTTACTTATCGATTTGTATTACATATATCCATCAAATATTAATATATGAAATAGGCTATTACCAATCGTTCAATAGTACTATTTGCACTGAATAATTCATATAAATATATCTTAATAAAATCCATAACAAAACATGAATGGGTCAAAACAATGTTTTTCTTTCAAATAAAATTCCATAAATATATTTTTTCTGTTAATGATCACCTTGATACAATACACAATTGAAGTAATTGTCATGACCTTTCGACAAATACCAGATATTTACTTTTATAAATAAGGGTAAACTTTAAATTATCGAATTGATGTTTATTTTGATTAATATCAGATGCTGTGAACGACCAACAACAGTATAATTATAACTGATAACAATAAGTGTATAATGCCAAAGAGAGGTTGAGATTGATAATTTTTAAACCTTTTTCGTTTGTAAATAATATTGTAGTAAAATTTTGGAGGCAAAATTTCACTTTTCATTAAATTCTTAAAGTTGGAATATTACTCCTGGTATCTATGATGAGTTTATTATACTTCCGTGTTAACGAAGATTGGATGTCTGTGGATATCTTAGATGGTAAAATAGCAGAAAAGAGTCGGTCTAGATCTTAAATAAAATGCGCAAATTATAAGGGGAGAATGTAATTCATTTGCAAGACTTTCCATTTAAATGAAGAAAATAAATCATACTTTTACGACTGTTTTTTACAAATACAGAATATCTGGTGTTTAATCAAAAAATTTAAAACTTTGTCATATAAGGGGAGATAACCCAGACAATGTTACTTTTGTAAATGTGTTATGGATTTACCTATTTTGTTTTGTACCAAAAGAACGAGTCCCGTGACCCTAACTTTGCTTTTTTTATTTTCTGAAAGCACATTAGAAAAGCTATCTTCTCTTATTTTGTATAAAGGTTCTGTCGTTTGGTTTCCGTTCTATCACACCAAAATGAATTTTCAATGTATTATCTATACAAAATCTGACAATTTTTGCACATTCTGTAACTTAAAAAAGAGCCTCGTGACCCATACTTTTATTATTTATTTTTTTTAAAGCATGAAATGAATACATTTTGGCAAATTCTATCGATAGCTATTTAATTGTCTACATATAGATGTATAAAAAGACTATTCAAAGAGTTGTTTCCAACTTACTGTAAGTCAATAGAGGTCATTTGTAACTTGGGAAGAGGGAAGTTTTATGTCCCATTCACACTTGTTAACCGATAACATTTGTGTACAGGTGTGTACATTTGTCTTAGACAATAGACTATCGCTAACACCACAGGCTAAGTAGACGGTACAGATATTTTAGTCTAATATATTGTTCAATGGACAGGTTTACTGGTATAAAAAGGGAACTCAGGAGAGCTTATAATTTGATATGTCAGATGTGTGTTTAGTCTACATAGGACACATCAGTGAAAATCAAGTCAAACCAGTTGGAAGCCCAAATCAATAACAAAGTTGAAAAGTATTAAAAGCAAAAATTGGGGAAAGTTGTGCCAATAATGTACCAATAAATGTATATATTGTCATATACAACTTTTATTATAATAAGTTATTAAAAATGAATTAGCTTCTGTAACTATATAGGTCTAATGATCAAAACTAGTTATAATGCACATTGTCCAGTCCATAATGATATATAGTTACAGTGACACTCACCTATAGTTAGTGTTAATCATGAAAATGATATATCTCCTATTACAATATAGTATCATATATAATGATCAAAAGGAATTATGATAATATAAGATTTATAAAATGGGCTATAATGACTAAAATAACGTGATGTCCAGCTCATTCTTTTGAAGTAGTCCATCTGTTAATGGAAAACAACTTGAACTTCCGATAGTGTTTGGCTTATTGACTATAAGTCACGTTTTCAGCATTTCACATCTTAAAGCACGCAGTTTGGTATTAAGAACATGAGAAATATTGTTTAACATGCACACGTATAAAAATTATGGTTTTTATCCAACGCAATCATAGGTTTGAACGTTGTTTTCAATTTAGACTCGTTTATAGTTTTTCGTTTGGGCTTGTATTATATTTTCCTTCGGGTTTATATGATCCGTTCATCCTATTTCGGCTCTTCAAAATTCAAGAGTCTATCCTAAATTGAGGTAAATTATATGGCCTTCCAAATACCGTTTCGATCCCTAACATCACTGAAGAGACATTGATTGTCGAAATCCGGATATGGTGCACAAATTTTTGCACCTCATGTTTGCGATATACCATCTTCTCCGCAAGTTTATTGTTTTCTGTTTGGTATTAAATTAAATATAAGATCCATGTTACATCTGGTGATCAATTCATTTGGCAATCGTCAATGGCAGTCAGCAGGGTTTAAGAACATCCGTTGTTCGACCTGTTAGTCAAATGCGTTTTGTTAAAATATACTTTTCACTTTTTTGGTCTTTTGGAAAATTTTGTTTGTGCTGTATTTAGACCCATCTAGCAAGAAATTTGTTTTACATGCACACGTATAAAAATTGCGGTTTTTATCCAACGCAATCATAGGTTTGAACGTTGTTTTCAATTTAAACTCGTTTATATATATATAAACTGATATGGGCCAAATTTGGAGAAAATCTTCTGCAACTATAATCAGTTACTATATGGTTAAAATTTAAAAAGGAAACTTTTTGTGATGCCATTAAAAGTTTATTTACCTTTATTAAGCGAAGAATTCGGGAGGCATTGATAACTAATCTATGTCAATGAGTTTGCACATAAAACCAATTAGGTTCGAATGAATCTTATGAAAAGATTGTATTTATAGAAGAAAAGGAAGAAAGTTAGAGATGAGGGATTTAACCACTTTCAACTTTTAATAAAACTATGTGATATATTTACTATTTCTTGAAAACCATCAAACAATAAGGCATATTTCGTACCCTTTAACTCTTAACCATGCCAATATAAAA
Source organism: Mytilus californianus (assembly GCF_021869535.1). Classification (NCBI taxonomy): domain Eukaryota; kingdom Metazoa; phylum Mollusca; class Bivalvia; order Mytilida; family Mytilidae; genus Mytilus; species Mytilus californianus. Next base: position 17,812,778 of record NW_026262679.1, on the reverse strand, counting down.
GTAAGAAGATGTGGTATGACTATCAATGACAACTCTCCACCATAGACCAAATAACGTAAAAGTAAGCAACTATAGGTCATTCTACAGCCTTCACGCAAATTTTTAAAATTGTTGTTCAATACTATTCATCAACATATTGTTTAAGGTGTTACAAAGTAATGAAGAACAATCAACAGCAATCTGTGTCACATGACTTTCTAAAAATATCAACAGCTGTCATGTATATAACGACTTCATCATTATTATAACTTACATTTTGAAATCAGTCACATAAGATTAAAAATATGATTTTTTTATCACTCTGGGTTGAGTTCATTATGACACCACCTGTAAGAAATAGTGATGTAATTACCAAAACTGGACATGGAGCTAGTTGTCCAACGACACGTCCGTACTCAGCCTTTATTAACATTGAAGATTAGAATGAGTATCTCGTACACGTGAATACTGTTTCGTTTAATGTTACAAGCAGTTTAATTATTTCATAAAAATAGTGTAATTTTTGTAATTCTCCACCAAAGATCCGTAAGCAAGACCCTCTACGTCACGGACATGTTTTCTTATCACCACTAAAATGATTTATACCATCCATATCTAAATATTCCTTTGGTATTTATACAAATTATGAGGAAACTAAGGTCGCAATGGTCTCAGGCAAGATTAACTTTACATTGTTGTGGCTATTTTTTTTAGGGTTCGTTTCGTCGTAAAGCTCCTTAAGTATTGATACCTCCCTACTTTACTGGTTTGAGGATTCCTGTTGCAGATGAATCCAGAAAAACGCCTCGAAAGTACAACATTTAGAAAGTGTTAATTTCAATATATAGTTTTCAAATCATACCCATGCATCTTTAGCAAAAGTATTTTACTGTTTTTTTCCGACACAATCCCGTTTAAAAACTAGTAATTATTCCATAAATATCCACACATATCAAAGCTTAACCTCATAAGCGACAATGAAATACGGATTTTTAGAAGCAACATAAGACTGCATGGTGACTTTAGATAAAATTATATGAAAAAGTTGCGTTTGCTGCCTTTCATCCGAACGATTATGCACTAATTACATATAACATTACGGCCGTAAAATATCAAGAACTTATATAAAAAAAGTCAGCAAGGAATATTTTTTATACATCCGTGTTTTACACATATCTAAATAAATGTCCATGTATTTTTTCAAACAACTGCTGCATACCACGTATACTGACATATATTGGAATTACATATATAGATGTGAATAATTGATTAATTGATAACAGTTTTCTGGAATGGGCGATAGCCTATGTTTTGTTTTACAGTCCCTTCTAAATTTGGTTTGCTATTGTAACTGTCAATGCACATTTTCACATATGTGAAATAATGAATTAGTACAACCCACCTCTCGATTTCTGCGCAACCTTTATCAATATATATTGTTATATAATTTATTTTATATTACTGTTCACTGACCCTTTAAAAACCTAAGAAATGTTATACAATTACTGTCTTTTGATGAGGAAAAATGTCGGCCTCAGTGAATATCAGTTTTTCAAAAGTCAATAAAACCACAAATTAACAGAAACAAAAGACAGTTATTGTTTTATTCCATTTTCCGAGAGAAAACAATGTATTTGATGTCAAATATTTACCAAAACCAATTGTATATCAAACATTTTACCATAACGTTAAATGTGAAAGCGCGTGACGTTCAGCGCGGTGAATATTACTTTTCTCCAGGTGTATATGCTTTTCTATTCAAAATCTAATTCATAAAGAGAAAACGTACTAAAATAAAACCAATATGGAATAATTTCCATTATTTGAAGACAGCAACAACTCTATTTTATATTGTATTTTTTCTGATCTGTAGGACTGTTATCAGAGAATTTTAAAAGCCCAGTTCAGGAAGAAGTCAGAACAATAAACCGATGGTTTTGTTGATATGATATTAAAGGAAATCTTAAGCAGAAAGGACAAGAAAGCTATTGTCAGTATATAACAGACACCTTCTACAATAACGAGGAGAAAGCATGGAGAAACGGCATACGTCACAACCTGTCCCTTAATCAGAGTTTCGTTAAAAATGGTAGATGTAGTAACAGAAAAAGGCCATTTTTGGTCTATCCATCCTGCATGTATTAATGTTTTTACTAAAGGGGACTTTCAAGGACGGCAGGCAAGGCGAAGGAAAAAGATGGAAATAGTCAGTGGATCTCCTCGAAACAATACATGGTTCATACCTATGAAGACATCTCCAATTGGATACCATCCGTGTTTATAGCATGCAGTCTTCACACTTTACTCAGCGCCAATGGTCTACTTGTGGGTTAGGTAAGAAGCTTTCTACAACATAAGACGTTTTAATGCATTATCATTGAGCTTGATTTATACAACTGACATTTTAGAGGACAGCCAGTTGATGTTGATATAACAATATTTGTGGGTTTTTTTCAGAATTAACTATGTTGTAATAAAGTTTTGTGCCTTGTTTTTGACTGAACTTAAATACCAATCCTTTGTTATTGATTAAAGTACTGATTATGTGTCCGTAGTAAAATGATTTATTGTTGATGAACAGTTAAAATTGTTATATGTCTTAGTTTTGTAATTGAAAAGAAATGCAAACAATAATCAAGTTTTAAAAAGTTCATCAGATTTATTATCTTATTATTAGTCTTTAAATTTTTTCATTACGGCGGTGTTGCTTAAGTTTAATACATGTTGGGTTTGAAGATCACAAATAAGATGTTCACGTTTTTGTATTGAATCTGAAGTTATAGAAAGTTTTGTGTATGATGGATTTTATTTTGGACTACTCAATTTCATGTTGATGTATAATACAATGGTTACCGATTAGTATTAAGCAGTAAAATTTATGCATATTCGATGAAGTGTGAAATGTGGTCTATGTTTGTCTAAATTCTGACTTCCTTAAACGCATACTAATTTTTTCACTTGAAGAAATAATCCTGTTACTTATAGTTAAATAGATACCAACTCTGAGTCATGATAGTGAAATTTGGCGTCAACTTACTAAAATCAATTTGCATTAAACCTCCAAGTTAACAAACGTTCAGAAATCATTCAATTGGGTTACAAAGCTATAAAACCAGGTTTATTTCACCATTTTCTACATAAGGAAATGACTGTACCAAGTCAGGAATATCGCAGTTGTTTTCCATTCGTTTGATGTGTTTAAGCTTTTGATTTTGCCATTTGATAAGGGACTTTCCGTTTTGAATTTTACTTGCAGTTTGGCATTTTTGTTATTTTACTTTTTACAAGTATGATTAATCACACGGAAGCCTTGCTACTGTACGAAATATTTCTCATTGCAATGTTTTGATAAAAAGGTTAAAATATCGAGTACAAAATCCAAAATCGTCTCATGTGAAAAAAGAGGTGAAAGATACCAAAAGGACATTCAATCTCTGAAGTCGAAAACAAACTGACAACGCCATAGCAAAAAAACAAAAACTAAACAAAACACAAACAACAGTATACAAAACACAACATAGAAAACTAATAAATGATCACAACGAACCCCACCAAAACCTGGGGGTGATCTCAGGTGCTCAACATATTTTATTTGAAAATTTACATAGAAAAATCATCATTTGATGTTTGATTGTTAGTATCATAGGGGACTAGTATTCCTATTGTACTGATCCAGTGGTAGTATAAAATGTATGAAGTTATTTCCGTGTACTTAACATGTTTTTCTACAATAACGTTATTCATGAGGTAAGCTCGAGACTAACATGTTCGATGGCCAAAAATATAAAACGTTAAGGCACACAAAGACCAGAAGGGTCCAAACAGAACAGTCTAAACCATAAGGGTAAAGACAGAAGAGTCTAGTCAAAACAAGAAAGGTCGAAAGAGAATAGTCAAAACAGACGGGTCTAAACAGCAAAGTCAAAACCAGACAGGTTAAACAAAATAGTCAAAACCAAAGGGTCTTAACAGAAAAGTCAAAACCAGAACGGTCTAAACAGAACAGAAAAGTCAAAACATTAACGGTTTTAACAGAAGAGTTAAAACCAGAAGGGTCTAAAGAGAATAGTCAAAACTAGAAGGGTCTAAACAGCATAGTTAAACAGTGTTAATGTGTATGTCTCGAGAGCTTTTGTTAGATTCGCACATTGTGTTGCTATATTTCAGACGTGAAACGTATATAAATACAACCAAAAACACATATGCAGCAATACTAAAGTTATTTTAAAGAAGGATGTAATAATTATTGTAATAAACAAATAATTCGTTTTTTTTTAATATTTTATACTTACTTTAGGTCAACAACGTATTTGTTTGTTTATCATATGTCTAAACGAGGACAAGATGATATCAAGTGGCAATCAAACAATAAAAGTCGACGAAATACATTCAAATACAGAACACTCTTAGGTCGAAAGATAATCGCCAAAAGAACAAATAACAAATCGTAATAAAATTCACATCAAACTTAAGATTGAGCATACCCCGGATGAAATCATGTACTCCGAAAGGTAACCAGTTCCTGCTTCCATAGTTTCACCAGCAATGTTGCTATTTGCAATTGCAATTCAGAATTCTGTAATGTCATATCGAGGAAAGGGACCGAAAGCATGGCTGCTTGGTTTTTTATCGACAATATATATGTTACGTTTTTGGGACGTGTATTTTTCAACAAAAAATCGGTGTTCATATGAGAACTAACTGTGTTCCTCGTCGTGTCGACTTGTTCCTTAATTCAGATGAACTGGACTTCATAAATGATAATCTCAGGGAATATGAAAAGAGCTAACAATATCCTTTCGTTTCACGTTCCGCTATAAAGATTATTTCATCTCATTAAATTTTGTAAACTTTGGTGACTCATATATTCTATAGAACTTGAAATAAACAAAAATAAAACTTAAAAATTTCGTGCATACGAAGCGCTTTCTCTAATTACCATCATCACGAATACTGAAACCAAATCTTCCTGACTTCAGGGAATGATACTAAACATCGAATTGTAATTATCTTGAGTAACACTAGAATCAGCCCTCACAAACATGCTTAACCACGCCACATTATGTATGTGCCTTTGCCTTGCCATCTGAGTGCTGGTATCAATAGTGGTGTTTTTTGCCAGGAACCTGTCCAGTTTTTGTCTTTTGTTGTTGCCAGCAGGTTTTTTTTTTATTTTGGGGATTTTTAATTAGAATAAACCAGGCCGTTTGCTTTCTCTTTTGGATTGTTTTACATTTACATCTTAATATACGGTGTGTGTTTTGCACATTATTGAAGGTCTTACGGCGACCTGTTATTATTCACACCTCTGCCCGTTTGTCTTTTTGAATAGATGTCTCACTGGCAATCATACCACATCTCCTTAATTATTTTTTTTTTATTTTGAAAATATTGCACTTATTGGGAAAGTCTACTTATTATTTTCAAGAAAATATTGAATTTTAGCGCGACACCTTGTTATATGGTATATTAAGAGAAAGACCGGTTGTTTAACTGGCAACAAACAAATGGTGTACAATGTTAATGGTTGTCTTGTGTGAAAAGCTACATACTTGATTAACTAATAGGTATTTAGCTATGTATGGTGTAGTCAGTTGACAGTCAGCTCCGATGCTATAAAACTGTGATGTGCAACGTAAGTTGGTTAATTTTATCGAAAATTAGAAGATTTATATTCAATATTTTATAAGAATCTCACCGCATACAAACATAAAATAAGATTCACAGAATAACACATAAAACAGTTAAAACATTTGCAATTTATGAACCAATCTTAAAAAGATTTATGAGAGACTTTTAAGACACAATATATATGTATATATACAAGTCTAAATTGAAAACAACGTTCAAACCTATGATTGCGTTGGATAAAAACCCCAATTTTTATACGTGTGCATGCAAAACAAATTTCTTGGTAGAGGGGTCTAAATACAGCACAAACAACATTTTCCAAAAGACCAAAACAGTGGAAAAGTAAATTTAAACAAAACGCATTTGACTAACAGGTCGAACAACTGATTTTTTTAAACCCTGCTGACTGCCATTGGCGATTGCGAAATAAACGGATCACCAGATGCAACAAATGGATCTTAATTATTAATATAATACCAAACAGAAAACAATAAACTTGCGGAAAAGATTGTATACCGCAAATATATATATATATACAAGTCTAAATTGAAAACAACGTTCAAACCTATATTTGCGTTGGATAAAAACCGCAATTTTTATACGTGTGCATGTATAACAAATTTCTTGGTAAAGGGGTCTAAAAACATTTTCCAAAAAACCAAAACAATGAAAAAGTATATTTTAACAAAACGCATTTGACTAGCAGGTCGAACGACGGATGTTCTTAAACCCTGATGACTGCCATTGGCGCTTGCCAAATAAACGGATCACCAAATGAAACAAAATGCATCTTAACTATTAATTTAATACCAAACAGAAAACAATAAACTTGCGGAAAAGATGGTATACCACAATCAAATGGTGCACAAATTAGTACACCATATCCGGATTTCGACAATTAATGTCTCTTCAGTGATGTAAGGAATCGAAACGGAATTTGGAAGGCCATATAATTTACCTCAATTTTGTGTGTGTTACATTTAAATGTTGTGTTTTTGTTGTGTCGTTGTTCTCCTCTTATATTTGATGCGTTTCCCTCAGTTTTAGTTTGTAACCCGGATTTGTTTTTATCTCTATCGATTTATGAGTTTCGAACAGCGGTATACTACTGTTGCCTTTATTTGGATAGACTCTTGAATTTAAAGAGTCGAAATAGGATGAACGGATCATATCAACCCGAAGGCAAATATAATACAAGCCCAAACGAAGAAATATAAACATGTCTAAAGTGAAAACAACGTTCAAAACTATATTTGCGTTGGATGAAAACTGCAATTTGTATACGTGTGCATGCAAAACAAATTTCTTGGTAGAGGGGTCTAAATACAGCACAAACAACATTTTCCAAAAGACCAAAACAGTAAAAAAGTATATCTTAATAACAAAACGCATTTGACTAGCAGGTCAAACAACGGATGTTCTTAATCCCTGCTGATTTCCAACATTTTCCGAAAGACCAAAACAGTGAAAAAGTATATTTTAACAAAACGCCTTTGACTAGCAGGTCGAATAACGGATGTTCATAAACCCTGCTTACTGCCATTGGCGATAGCCAAATAAACGGATCACCAGATGTAACAAAATGCATCTTAACTATTAATTTAATACCAAACAGAAAACAATAAACTTGCGGAAAAGATGGTATACCGCAAACAAAAGGTGCAAAAATTAGTACACCATATTCGGATTTCGACAATTAATGTCTCTTCAGTGGTGTTAGGAATCGAAACGGTATTTGGAAGGTTATATAATTTACCTCAATTTAGGATAGACTCTTGAATTTGGAAGTGTCGAAATAGGATAAACGGATCATATAAACCCGAAGGCAAATATAATACAAGCCCAAACGAAGAACTATAAACAAGTCTAAAGTGAAAACAACGTTCAAAACTATATTTGCGTTGGATAAAAACCGCATTTTTTATACGTGTGCATGCAAAACAAATGTCTTGGTAGAGGGGTCTAAATACAGCACAAACAACATTTTCCAAAGGACCAAAACAGTGAAAAAGTATATTTAAACAAAACGCATTTGACTAGCAGGTCGACCAACGGATGTTCTTAAACCCTGCTGACTGCCATTGGCGATTGCCAAATAAACGGATAACCAGATGTCACAAAATGCATCTTAACTACTAATTTAATACCAAACAGAAAACAACAAACTTACGGAAATGATGGTATACCGCAAACAAAAGGTGCAAAAATTAGTACATCATATCAACATTTTACACATTTGCATTGGAAATTTACACTGTTTAACAGTACTACATGTATGTAAAACCTTTTTTTTTTCTTTTAAAGCTAGTGAAATAAAACACTGTTTCTCCTCAAGAACCCGAAATGGAACATTCGCCGAGAGACAGATTTTACTTAATTTCTTTAAACTTGATTTCAATCTAAGAAAATACTAAGCTGCGTTACAACATTCATATCGTAACATCCTTTGTCGATTCAGATTCTTAACTTCACGTTATCGATTGAGGTTCAAATATGGGAGAACATTCCATATTCGAGTAAACATTGCCTTGCGTGTAGTACCAATGAAATCGCGATCGGGAACAATATAATTATTGGTTTGAGTGTATTAACAACGTACTGAGGAATCGCCCGTCATGCAAATCCACAGTCAGTCAAAATGTCATCATAAAATTTTCTAAATTGGTATAATTGTTTGCAAAAAGGAAAAAGCAAAACCGTGAAAATGACGAAAACGCGAAATGGTATTCAAAAAGACAGATTGAATAAATTTGTCTATTCTTTTATTCTTATGATCCAGACTTCATTCAGGAGTTTAGTATTAACCTTTAATTTCATGTTCCGCTATATGTAAAAAAGATGTCCTTTTTACTTTATATGATTAATGTGTTGACCTCATCTATCCCATTTAACTTGAAACAATGAATACCACAGATACAGTTAAAGTCTGATTCATATCTTGACTTACATCTAGAAATTGACAATGACGGTCAAAAAAGAATTAAACTTTACTACAAAAGAGATGATATCATTAATACAATTTTCCCATTTTGAACATTCGATTTTTGTGTATAGCAACTTTCCAGCAGCGCCTGCTTATGGATTTTATATCTCCTAGGTAATATTTTATGTCAATGCTTACGTTTACAATCGGGTTTTCTTTCAAATAAGGGTTGCTGCTCACAAGGAATTTATCAAATCAATGGTTGAACATGTCCCGGACAGGAGAAGATATTGAATACGGACAAAATTACAATATGGGTATTCAAAATTATTTTTTTTATTTACCTGTGTACGTTATTTTATTTCGCGGCATTTTGTCCAAGGTTATGGTTGTCTTTCTGATATTGATTTACATCTAACCCCCTTGTTTTATTAATTTTGTATTTACATTGTGTCATAGATCAAATTTATTCGTTCAGTGTATGTTCACTTGTTTTTGGTAATATGTCTTTTGATTGAGTTAAACCATTTCAATATTCTAGTTTGTCTTTCTATGTTGTGATGTTACAGTGTTGTTTCAGGTTAGGGTGAAGGTTGGCGCCTATTAAAACGTTAAAACCCGCAGCGTTTGTTTGCACCTGTCCTAATTCAGGAACCTGATGTTCAGTGGTTGTCGTTTGTTGATGTGGTTCATACGTGTTTCTCGTTTCTCGTTTTTTATATAGATTAGACCGTTGGTTTTCCTGTTTGAATGGTTTTACACTAGTCATCTTTGGGGCCCTTTATAGCTTGATGTTCGGTGTGAGCCAGGGCTCCGAGTTGAAGGCCGTACTTTGACCTATAATGGTTAACTTTTACAAATTGTGACTTGGATGGAGAGTTGTGTCATTGGCACTTATACCACATCTTATAATATCTATTCAAGATCCGATCCAATACCCGATCAATAAATATTTTTGCCTTTACTGGCTTAGACTAGGTTCACACTGTATAGGTATATAGCTGTGACGGAGCTTAAAGAGGAGCATAGAAGACGAACAAGAAGGCGTATACAGCAACGGCGACGAGAAATCTGGTTGAGGCAGTGGCTGACACGGCGACCACTGTATAGGCAATATGAGAGACTGTTGCAGGAGCTCAACAGAGAGGACCCCCAAAGGTTATAAAAACTTCCTCATAGTTGATGCTGATATGTTTGGGGAGTTTTTAAACCGTATATCACACAAAATAGAAAAACAGAACACCAATTTTAGGTAAGTTGACATGCTTATGCATTGATAATTTCATCCGAATGAAAGCGAGGTAAAATTATATTATCATTGCAGGAATGACATTCATAATTGTTTCATCTTTTTTATATTTCAGAGAAGCCTTAGAGTCTGGACTGAAATTGGCTGTCACCCTTCGCAATCTCGCAAATGGCTTCTTATGCAGAGCTCTTGTATTCATTCTGAGTGGCTAAAAACACCATTAGCTCGTTCTTTCCGAAAGTATTGGAAGCTGTAATACATGAGTACTCGGAAGAGGTAATGCCAGTCGTCGTCACATTCAAACAGTGGCAACAAATTTCCGATGACTTCCAAGCCAAGTGGAACTTTCCTCATGCATATGGAGCGCTGGACGGCAAGCACATGAGGATAAAGTGCACAAAAAACTCTGGTACACTGTACTACAACTACAAAGGATTTTTCTCAAGCATACTACTGGCCCTCGTCGTCGCAGACTTCAAGTACATATGGATCAGTGTTGGTGCTAATGGAAGTGGCTCCGACGCCCAGCACTTCACCCATTCTAAACTAAGGTGTGTGATTGAGGAAAGTATCCTCGGTATGCCGTCACCTGACCCACTGCCCGTCGATGACAAGAACATCCCATACTTCATAATTGGATATGAGGCATTCCCATTGAGAACTTGGATGATGAAGCCATACTTCAGACGTAACCTAACCGACGAAAAGCGCATATTCAATTACAGGTTAGTCTTTAATAACAAAGTTATGAACTACCTTTAACAAAATTAAATTAGTTATAAAATATCAGAAGGCTACCTTATATCTTTTGCTGTTTGAGGATATCAATTTTTTCATTTTTTTCAAAACAATTTTTCATCCTTTTTAACCTCTACCGGTACTGATGAAATGCAAAAGAGAATGGATTCTTTTAGTTTAATATAACAACGTAATTTTAATTGTTTCATTGTTATTAATCTTTTATAGTCTTGCATTTGAATACATTTTGTAAAATTACACATTGTATATTTTTACTTTGCAGACTTTCCCGTGCAAGGTGAGTGGTGGAAAAAGCATTTGGTATCCTTGCCATGAGGTTTCAATGCTTGCTTGACTTAATTCTTGCGTCAGTCTCCAGAGACCATTGATTCCACCATTCTTGCATGTATTACACTGCATAATCTTCAGAGAATTCAGAATACTTCTATCGTTCGCCATTCCATCGACCATGAGGATAAGCACAATCAACTACAACCTGGTGAATGGCGTCAGGGAAGGCAGATGGCAGATACTGATCATACCTGTGGAAGGAATGCTGTGACATCCGCTGGGGTCCGTCAAAGAGACTATCTTAAGCACTATTTCAATTAACCAGCAGGTTCACTTGAGTGGCAAGAGAGTATGATTTAGTTCACCAGTGTTATTATAGAGTTACTTCTAGTTTCACCGTAAAACCGCTGATGTAGTTATTTTATTTTTATTCTCATGTGTTATAAAATTGACAAAATTGTTTTAAAATAAAGGTAATTATGTTTTGTATTGTTTAAACTTGAACTTTAGCTTTGGTATGTGTGTTGCCTTTTTTCTGCGTTTTAAAAAATTAGTTTCTTGATTGCAAGTTTATAAGGAGGTCCTATGAGTTAAAGAAATCCTCAAAATAATAATAATGATAATAATAATTTTAACTGTTTGTATTTTCTGTTTATAAAATGTATTGCTCTTTTCCTGAAAATAACACCACAAAATGAGACTTGTCACCGGATTGGTAATTATGTTAAGCAATACTACGGGTGAAACGTGTAGTGCAGGATCTGCTTACCCTTCCAGAGTACCTGAGATTATCCCAGTTTTTTGCTGGGTTTCGTGTTGCTAAGTTTTTAGTTTTCTATGTTGTGTTATGTGGACAGCTGTTTGTTTTGTCGTTTTTCGTCATGAATGTGTCGGTATGTTTTCGGCCTTAGGGTTTGATAGTTCCTTTGGTATCTTTTGCCTCTCTTTTAAAATGTTAACCCTCCTTGTAAAAGTACAGCCAAGTACTGTACATGGAGGAATTTTTGTGGAGTTAATCTTTTGTACAGTTTTAAAAAAAAACAGTGACAATATATTTTTTTGCGGAAGCAAGTTATGAGTGTTAATCAGATATGCACACCCTTTTATAGAACCTTGTAGTTGTGATGTGTACTCGTGTATGACCAAGTAGAGATCGAACGATCAATTTGTTCTTTAAATTATCGATTTTTGATTGGTCTGCACGAGTGGGTTATATTAAATATATATCTCCCGCGGAGCCATGGTAAAGAGTACACTGTCTCCCTTGTATTATCCAATCAAAATCTGGCATTTTAACGTGAAGTATAATGAACAATCATACGTTCTATCTAAGACGTGCTTATTCTACCTCATTTATGAGTTAATGAACAAAGGATATAAATAACACGTTTCCCATGCTTAAACAACCACATATACCACATCTTACTTAAACGTATGGTATGTGAAGCACTCCAAAGCTTTTTAGAAAGCTAAACTTTGTGTTTCTTTTTTTCAGTATCGTAATCAGAGCTATTTTATTTTTCAATGTCTATTTTATTTCTATCTGTTAAAGTCTATAAATTCCCATTCGATCAAGATTATAGGGTTTGAGAATTCACTTGACTGACGATTTATGATTATGGCAATGTCTTCTTCGGCTTAGATAGAGACATTTACCAATTTGCTATTGTGTGATGCCTAATCATAGGATACCATTATTAGATGGAGTAACACCGCGGTGTCATTGATGGAGAAGGAACAGTTGACCCTGCCGGGGCACCTAAGTATACCCCTGAGGATCGTGTTGTTTAGTTTTTTGTGTACTGATTTTTTATTTCCGCTTTGGTATCTTCTTCCTCATTTAGAACAAACCCGTAGAGTAGCCCCCCTTAGAAGTGTATTAATTCAATAAATAATGCTAATTTTGTGCAATCTATATATCATATTTTAAGCTACAATGTGTTGATTGTTTTCCATTTAATAGTATATTAAATGTATAAGATGAATTATTTTAACGAGATAATGTAATGAATCAAATTCATACCAAAATGTATATAGAATAAATCCACTACCATCATACACAAAGCTTTGGGTATTAGATGGGGGTAATCCCATGGCGGCAAAAGACAACAAAATAAATAAGTTATATATTTGACAACAACAATGATATTCTATGGAACGCCATAGCTGTCTTATGTGTCTTTTTATTGCTTTTCTATTATACGAAGGTGCTTTTCTATTATACGATGGTGGTTTTCTATTATACGAAGGTGCTTTTCTATTATACGATGGTGCTTTTCTATTATACGAAGGTGCTTTTCTATTATACGATGGTGGTTTTCTATTATACGAAGGTGATTTTCTATTATACGGAGGTGCTTTTCTATTATACGAAGGTGCTTTTCTATTATACGATGGTGGTTTTCTATTATACGAAGGTGGTTTTCTATTATACGAAGGTGCTTTTCTATTATACGATGGTGCTTTTCTATTATACGATGGTGCTTTTGTATTATACGAAGGTGCTTTTCTATTATACGATGGTGCTTTTTTATTATAATAAGGTGCTTTCTTATTATGTGATGGTGGTTCCCGTGATTAAGCGAGAAGTGTGGAGTTTATTTGAAAAAATGGACTGTGGATTCATAATTATTCGTTAAATACCAATTTTCGTCCTTTACCCACGAAAATTGGTACCCAGGAAAATAAATGAATCCACATGCAGTGCCATACCGCAAGGGGAAAGCTGGGTTTAGTTTGGAGGTTATTACTCCTAGGTTTTTTTTTCTCTAAAAATTTTCCATTGATTTTTTCTAATTTATATATAAAAGCAACAAAAACTAATATGGAAGGAGAAACACACCAAACAGCATGTGTAGATTAATATATATAACAGATTAACTAAATATTGTGCACCAGCATGTTATTGCACAATATCAAAAAATCTGCTATTAATTTTTTTGGTGTTTTTTTTATATACTAGTATGCTAAATGTGACCATGTTGTTAGATTTTGGATATCAGGCTATACTATGGAAATTCAATGTACCATTTCAATTTTCTATAAAGATATTTTACCTCAAATAACATTGATTTGTGTCAAAAACCTGCGTTATGTCAATCTTTATTATTGTGTCCAGGGATTGACCTCTGAGCTCGTATCAGCACTTTGTTTGTATTGTAATTACTTTCATTGCATCAGAGTTTGATTAGAGTTAATGACAGTTGAACAAGAGCTACTTGTTGTATTAAAAAATATGTTGTTCAAATATTAAAATGAAATAGTTAGTTCAACATTTTAAGTAGATTTTGTATCGCTTAATGGAGTCAAAAAGCGAGACATAGGTATGCTGTTTCCGGAGGCGTCAACAATGTATTAGTTTGTGATTAGGTCTAGTTTATGGTGAAGCACTAGTGATAGGTTAAAGATATTTGGTATGCACTTGTATTAGTATTGACACATCTCATTACCATGGAGAGTATTGGCCATGCCCCCTCAGTTATGGTCTATTGACTCTGAAATTATTCCTAAGAATCATGTTTTAGTTTGTGATTAGGTCAATTATTGGGGAACCAATAGTGGTAAGTTAGTGATACTTGGTAAGCAGTTGTATAAGCATTGGCATATCTTATTTCCGTGGAGATTATTTGGCCCGTCCCCTCAGTCATTGTCTATTGACTGAATTTTTTGTTAAGTTTTTATGGAGCCTGCGACTTTTGTCACAGAAAGCTCGACACATGGATAGTGATCCGGTGGCGTTAGCTAACTTCTTAAAAGCTTTATATTTTAGGTGGAAGACCTGGATTGTTCATACTTTGTATATAGATGCTCAATGATACTAAGTTTCCGTCTGTCACATGGCCAATGTCCTTGACCCCATTTTCATGGTTCAGTGACTGCTTGAAAAAAAAGTTATGATTTTTTGTAATGTTAATTTCTCTCTTATTATGAGTAATATGATAACTTTATTTGGTATGTGCGTACCTTGTCAGGTCTTCATGCCAGTCAGACAGTTTTCACTTGACCTCAACCTCATTTCATGGATCAGTGAACAAGGTTAAGTTTTGGTGGTGAAGTCTTTATCACAGATACTTTAAGCAGTAGGTCCAGTATTTTTGGCGTATGGAATGATTGTAAGGTGTACATGTCCATCTGGCAGGTGTCATCTGACCTTGACCTCATTTTCATGGTTCAGTGGTTATAGTTAAGCTTTTGTGTTTTGGTTATTTTTTCTTATACTATAAGCAATAGGTCAACTATATTTAGGGTTTTGTCTGCTCTATGGTCGGGTTGTTGTCTCTTTGACACATTCCCCATTTCCATTCTCAATTTTATTAGTGTATGGAATAATTGTAAGGTGTACATGTATTTCTTGTTTGGTTTATATTACCTTGACCTGATTTTTATACTCATGTTTATGTGATAGTTAGGCTTTCTATTTAGGACTATCAACATATTATCAATGTTTAGTAAAGAAGGCGAGACATTTCAGTGTGTGCACTCTTGTCATGTATTAGTTTGTGATTAGGTCAGTTTATGGGGAACCACTAATGGTAAGTTAATGATAATAGGTATGCAGTTGTATAAGCATTGGCATATGTCATTTCCATAGAGATTATTTGGCCCCGCCCCCTCAGTCATGGTCTATTGACTTTGAATTGTTTGCTTAATTTCAATGTATTTGTTTGTGATTATGTCAGTTTATCGGGAACCACTAGTGGTAAGTTAATGACAATTGGTATGCAGTTGTATAAGCATTGGCATATGTCATTTCCATGGAGATTATTTGGCCCCGCCCCTCAGTCATGGTCTATTGACTTAAACTTTTGCTTAGTTTTCATGCATTAGTTTGTGATAAGGTTGGTTTATCGGGAACCACTAGTGGTAGGTCAATGATATTTGGTATGCAGTTGTCATAACATTTGTACACCTCATTACCACAACGATTATTTGACCTTGCCCCCTCAGTTATGGTTTATTGACTCTGAAATTTTGCTTAGTTTACATGTATTAGTTTGTGTTTAAGTTTTAAAGGGAATTATGATAAGTCAATGGTATTTGGTATTAGCATTGGCACATCTCATTTCCTTGGAGATTGTTTAGCCATGTACCTTCAGTCATGGTTCATTGACTTTGAATATTTGCAAAACTAGCATGTTAAAGTGTTGCTATTTTAATTTCAACATATGCATTATAAAAATTACCAAAAAGGGAGACATATCTCTATAATAACAGTTTATTTATTTTAGTAAACCTGACTGGAGGAATTTCAGTAGAAAAAAATCTATTTAATTTGAATTTTCTGTGTTTGATATCTTCATACCATGACTCTAAGTTTTAAAAAGGTATCTGGGGGTGGGGGAGGGGGGAGCATGCCCTCCAGACCCTCTTAGAAAATTATACAATAGAAAATTGAAGAGGTTTCGGTCTGGAACATTTTATGACAAAATGAAGTTTTCATATTATCATGACAATATTTTGAAACTTACTAAATAACAATGTATTGAGGGGCATGTGTTGATTTTTGATACTTCTTTTACAACTTCTGTCATCGGTATATTTTGATATCTTGTTAAGTTTTTGAAAAATTAAGGAATATTTCTGAAAACTTAACTACTTTCTTTCTTTATATATGACTCTTATACATGTTATATTCTTATCAAAGCATGTGGCTGCGATATTTCTCGAGATTTCACAAAGTTGCTTATCTCTAGTATTATATGTCTCTGGTTGAAGTACTTTTTAATTTGGCAAATTGTAAGACCAATGACTTAATATTCAGGACACAATTAATGATTTTCAGTTCAAACACAAACATTTAAATATCTGTTCATTATCGGCCAAATTCTTTTAATGCATGTAAAAGTCACAGTTACATAAGTTTTCATTGAAAGCATTACCGAAGAATTTCATTTAGCTGAACCATGTAGCCAACCTTTATATATAAAAAATAAAGATAAAACAGGGAATGGCAATAATTCGATATAAAACATCAAACAGCACCAACACCACCAATCAAGCCATCAAAATAGAGACATACAGCGACAACACAAAAAGGAAAATGTACAGAAGGTAGAGAGAAGTCCCGACTTGGTACAGGCACTCTGGCAAAACTTGGCAGAGTGGTAGGGTTGAACCATGTTTATGGGTACACTAACCTTGCCCCTCAATCTACTCGACTTCCTATCAAGATTCGAAAGACGCGCAGCAAAAAGACTTGCACAATACAATTGCCAACTCAGCGTCCATATAAGTTAGAAAAATTGGTTATAATAAATACTAAAATAGTTAGAGGATACACAGATCTGTACATTGTACATGTACTACCTCTACACAAAATGATACAGTTACATATAACCAATATACCATTTAAAGCTTGAAGTTGTTGAAAAGTCATGGGGTTTTATAAGATTAAGTATATAAAGAAGTTATGCAGTTATCCATTTACGTTCAAGATATTAAGGCAATTTAGTAAATTACAAATAAGTTTTAATAACCAGTTTAGTTATTGCTTTCAATGACTTCCAAACATTCAAGATAATAATCTATTCCAAAGTTAGTATTGCTTCTTTTCAATTGTCGAGTTAAATCCAGCCTGCATTGATCACTTATCATGTGTGCAAGGGGTCCAAATATTGGTCTCTCGCCCTCTTCTACATCATTTTGATCCACATAGCCTTCAATTCCATAATCTTGCAAATTTGCTTCTCTTTCGGTAATTCCTACGGCATTTTGAAGTTGACCTGAAGTCCACAAGCTCAATGGAGATGAATTAACAGTGCGTAGTCCATGACCAGCCTATGCCTCTGCCCAAAATTGCAGCTTCCCGTTTATTTCGTCCATGAAAACAAAGTGGAGAGCAGCTAAGTTTGTCAGTTTTAGTGGGTATAGATAACATTCATCTTCCATGAAATAAAACAAGTTGTAAAAGTATCTAAGCACACCTTCATACACATCTCTCCATAGTTTCTCAATCCGTTGATTATGAGTGCTTTTTCCCGTTACCATACTGTTTGGGCCTTTTTGAATCAACATGTAGTCTGCCACAGAAACATTTTCCAATCCTTTGTCAGACCTAACTTTATTGGGTATCCCATACTTTGCAACACCGGAGAAGAAACAATCCAAAACTGTTCTTGATGTGTTGTTGTCGGTACATTTTAAAAATGTTATCAATCGACTAAACCCGTCAATGCCACCTACAATAACAAATCTCCACCGGACAAGTTTATGATTTGTATCTATGTGCCAGAGGTGATTTGGACCCATTACATTGTAAACACGCCTATGAAGCCTACAAGTACGTCTCGCCTGTACACCGGCGGTATCTAATCGATGCATACACTCCCTCAGTCTCCATCTCTGTACTATTATGCCTTTTAATAGAAGCATCTGTTGCAATAGTGTTTCGCCACACAATGGAAACTCTTTCATTATTTGTCCAAGTGTCAAGTCTAAATCACTGTCATCAATTTGTGTACAATTCATTTTGCTTAATCCGAACTGTGACATTCTTCGGTAAATGGTGCTTTCAGACACGGACAACAATTTAGAAATGTCGGATATTTTAAATCCATTTTCCAGAACATTTTTTAGAACAGACTTTGGAATATCAAATTTCGGAGGGCCGCATTCAGAGTTTATTTTATTAGGGGCAGACGTTCCATATTTTACACATTCAGTTCTTAACTTCATATCTGCCCTACTAGATACACCTAATATTTCCATTTCATGTGTCGAAAGCCTACATACAATTTTATGGAGTGATTTTCTCTCTCTCAAAGTTTGGAAATGCTTGCTGCAAGTTTAATTTCTGTAAAACGTTTAACATTTAAGTATTCACAGCCATGGCCGCCATGTTGGTTCGGTGAGATTCAAATACACGCCACGCTTCCGGTTAATCACGGGAACCACCATCACATAATAAAAAAGCACCTTATTATAATAAAAAAGCACCATCGTATAATAGAAAAGCCCCTTCGTATAATACAAAAGCACCATCGTATAATAGAAAAGCACCATCGTATAATAGAAAAGCACCTTCGTATAATAGAAAACCACCTTCGTATAATAGAAAACCAACATCGTATAATAGAAAAGCACCTTCGTATAATAGAAAACCACCTTCGTATAATAGAAAAGCACCTTCGTATAATAGAAAACCACCATCGTATAATAGAAAAGCACCTTCGTATAATAGAAAAGCACCATCGTATAATAGAAAAGCACCTTCGTATAATAGAAAACCACCTTCGTATAATAAAAAACCACCATCGTATAATAGAAAAGCACCTTCGTATAATAGAAAAGCAATAAAAAAGACACATAAGACAGCTATGGCGTTCCATAATATTCGTTTAAAACAGTGCTAGCAGTCATCCTAATTGAAAGTTAGGTGCGAGTCGTTGAAGACCCTTTCCAGTCTTATAAGATGAATAATGGTAATCATTCCATGTAAGTTTAATTGTTCAATGTTCCTTTTGTGATTGAATGTCATAACCATGTTTCATGTCTTTTCTTTTCTTACACGAAAATAAAATTGTTAAGACTTCTTGTAGCCCAATGCTCACAGCTTCGTTTTTTAAACCCCTATATAGGGGGAAACATGATTAAAATTTCCTTTCTTATGGGGAGTTGGTTACTTTCATACAGACATAGCCTTTGTATTGAGTATTTCTTTGAAAAGTACCTTGTTTCTGAATTTTGCTGTTTTATTTTAATTTCCATAGAGTTTTGTCATCTTTCTGGTTGTTTTTCTTTTTTCTTTTTTTTTTCTGTTTGTTTTGTTTGCTTGATGCTTTAGTCGGCTTGTGTTTGTGTAAGTGATAGTTTCGTTGTTTTGTTTTTGTTTTTGAAGCATTTTTGTTATTTCTTTTTAATGATGATTAACAAGTAAGATTGGCAAAAAAACGATCAATACTCATATTGACCAGGCCGGCGGTAAATGCCGGGAAATACTAACACTGGTAAAAACTTGTCAATTGAAATATTGAGTGTACATTACTATAAAAACCCGTCCCTACCAGGTCAATTACTGGGCAAATGGACAGATACAGTCACAGGAAAGAAAGTCACG
This sequence comes from Mytilus californianus, assembly GCF_021869535.1. Classification (NCBI taxonomy): domain Eukaryota; kingdom Metazoa; phylum Mollusca; class Bivalvia; order Mytilida; family Mytilidae; genus Mytilus; species Mytilus californianus. The sequence continues at coordinate 17,792,912 of NW_026262679.1, read as the reverse complement.
TATTCTACTCCAGGAATAGATTACCTTAGTAGTATTTGGAAAAACCTTTCGGAATTTTGGGTCCTCATTGCTCTTCAACTTCGTACTTTATTGATTTGAGCGTCACTGATGAGTCTTTTGTATACGAAATGCGCGTTTGACGTACAAAATTATAAGCCGGGTATTTTTTTATTTACCGCCCAACCTTGTTAACAAGACGTGTCAAGTTTTTTTATGATGTGTAACATTCGTCATGCACACCACCATTTCAACTCAATTGACGAGGACGCCTGTGGAATATTACACGTTTACTTTTGGCGACCTCTAACATGAAAGATATGAAAAACAACAAACCAAAAAAAAAAAAACTGTTAACACATAGCTATGTCTCATCTTTTTGTTAAATTGATAGTAGAATGCAAATGTTGAAATTAAAATAGCAATACTTAAACCTATAAGTTATGCAAAATATTTAACGTCAATAACCATGACTGAAGGTACAGGGTCAAACTATCTCCATAGAAATGTAATGTGCCAATGCTAATACAACTGCATACCAAATATCATTGACCTACTACTAGTGGTTCCCCATAAACTTACCTAATCACTAACCAAAACATGTAAACTAAGCAAAAGTTTCAAAGTCAATAGAACATGACTGAGGGGGCGGGACCAAATAATCTCCATGGAAATGAAATGTGCCAATGCTAAAACAACTGTATACCAAATATCATTGTGACCAACCACTAGTGGTTCTGCATAAACTGACCTTATTATAAACTAATACAGTGTTGACGCCGCCGCCGCCGCCACCGACTACAGCATACCTAGGTCTTGCTTTTTGAATCCGTCAAGGCGAGACAAAAATACTAATTCCGCTGAACTAGAGGTCTAAATTGATCAATTGTCCAGGAAGTGAAAGATGAAGGATTTATAAAAAGAGGGTTTGAATTATTTTGCCAATATCAGTTTCTTGTTAATTTTCATCTGAAAATATTATTTTATATAACACTACAAATAATAGAAAAATAATTTTATTGCACCTTTTTATATATATTTATTTACAATAATCGTTAAAATTTTAGCACTATCATCTCTTAGTATGTTGATATTTACAGAAAAGATAAATAAATACAGTCCGATATATATTCTGACATTTGCTGAACTATGAATGATTTTATTTTCAATAAAATCAACATCAACAACTAAAAATTCAAATGTTAATGTTCAGTTGACCACGCAATTTTATATTTTTCTGCCACTTTGTCCTTCTTAATTTCCTGAGAAATACTTACAAAACCAGCCGACTTCAAACGCAATACAAAAAAAAACGTTACTATAGTCCAATCTGTGTATTACAGACAATGCTATTCTACTTGTATAATTGTTCAATAAATTGCTCCGAGTTTCCCAAAAACAATCCTGCATGTCCAACCTGCAGACGACAATAAAAAATTGTCCAGTACCGTATAAAAATCGGTTTTCATTGCACATGAAGCTTTTCTTTTTTCAAAGATCGTTAAAATTTAAAGTCACACATTGTAAAACGTGGGATACGTTTTTTTACCAATCAGAAAACCCTTTCTGTATTTGACAAGAAGAATAAAAGGCTGGATTCGTGCTCGGGCTGAAAGATGACGATGTACAGTATGTGGATGGTACATTAAATGATCGTCCCACTGACGCTAAAGGTGCAACGGGAAATAATGAATCACTTCCAAACGACTGCATGGCTGCCGGGAAAGGCTTTCTTGAAATTCCGAATGTAGATCCAGGAGACGGGAAAATCTGATATGGGTTTTGCGGGTTTGAATGCATTGGAGATCCTTTCATTGAGTATGGGTGGAATCCAATTTGTGACGATGTCATAGGTACATATCCCAAGTTGTACCGGATGTCGTTTTCATTAGGAGATCCATTGACAGATTTTACTGTACTTTTCCTTGCCCTCCGTCTTGCTTGTCGCCGCCTAAAATCTCCTTTCGAAAAATCATCGATACATGCTGGATGAATGGACCAATAGTTGCCTTTGCCGTTATCGGACCTGCCATTCTTTATGAAGCACTCGTTCAGGGAAAGATTATGACGTATGCTGTTTCTCCATGCCTTTTCCTTGTTGTTGTAGAACGGGAAATTTTCCATGATGTATTGATAAATATCATTCAGTAAGATTTTTTTGTCCAGTTTACTGAGTATTGCCATGGAAATCATTGCGATGTAAGAGTGCGGTGGCTTTTCGTTGGGATCACTGGAACATAAGCCATTCTTGATCGATCTGTCTAATGATAACAGAACCTGTAAAAAATCAAATAAATATTATAGAAAATAAAACAAAAGATAAGCATCTAAAAAACAGAATTACTTTAAAACAGCTGTAGCATGCTTGCAATTATCTACAAATTGCAGATTCAAATCTGCATTACACTTGTTTATGGTAAATAAACGTAAACTGTTTTCTTATATTTTCCCTCTTTTTCAATATTCTTGAATGGCATCAGTTGTTAAAATGCTCGTATAAATTTCAATTTGAATTTTCAAGTATGCATTTTTGTTAGTTATGTTGTTGGTTTGTTGTCTATTGTTTATTTCATTTTTTGTTATATAAACGAACACGGCTCCATTATATTTTAAGAATAGAAATTTACAATTAAATTGGTTACCTAGAGTAGGAAGGTGGAGGGGGGGGGGGGGGGGGTGTTGAAATGAAAATGATCTCTTACATTGGGCAAGGATTCAATTTCATAAGACGCAGTACTCTCACATACCGTTGTGATTTATTTATATTTTGTTTTTTTTCGGGGATAATTCCAATCTATGATTACACAGAAGCCAATAAAATTTGTTTTAATTTTTATTGTTATTATTATTATTATTATTATTATTATTATTTATAACACCAAAGAAAATAAACTTATCATATTGGAATAATATTTATTCATTGTGTTTTTTTTTTATATGTCATATTCATGTTTGTTGCTAATATTTATTTTCTGTTTGTTGAGATCGCGGAAATGTTATTACGTGTTGTTGGCTAATACTTGTGATACTTGTGAATGTTATTAAATGAAACAACATCATAATAAAACAGAAATTGATCAGTAAATAAAACAATAACATTGATCAACAACAAATAAGAAGTTTTTGCATAAAAAAAGGGATACTGTTTGTGTATATGTTGTATATCTACCACCTACTGGTTAGTTTGACTAGTTTTAATTAGCTGCTGTCGAATTAAGGAATCGGTAAATTTGTAAGTAGTATAGTATATTATATCTTAATTAGAAGAAGCGATTCCCCAAAGTTTTTTTTTATAAAATGCAGAACGGATGACGGCCAGAATATTTAACTTATTGTTTTCCTAACTCTAACTGTGTTTATAGAGAGAATTGTAGGGGCCAGTTTCAAAGCCCTGGAGCATTACGGCAATTGCAATTAAATTGAAGTTTATATGGTTTTATGATTACTCTGATTAAGACAACACACAACAGTAATCAAATGGTTCCAGGGAATGGATCAGCCCTCCTGTGTTTCCTACTTTTGAAATTTCTGTTGACTGTTATGCACATTTATACTTTCAATTAAATGCATTTGTTTTATTAGATATATGCACTGTTATGGTTGCTTTCATTAAGCTTATATAGATAAGTTAAGGAAAAAATTTGCATGATTCAATATATTGAACTAGGAATCGTTTGCAAACCTATACTAGATGCAAAATCCCCGGCATATTACGAGTGATCGTCAGTGTGCCTCTTCCAAAAAATGTCCCCTCTACCAATTAAAAATTTGAACTAAATGAGACAACATACCTGTGCAATAGATTCGGCACTGTCACTGCAGCTACTTTCACTTTCACTTGTACATGGAGATGGTGTCTCGACTCTATCGCCCTCGCTCGAGATAGAATCTCTTTGGACTGTTTCCGAGTCGACTCTGGTCAAATAATCGATGCTGAACTGTGAATTAATCATGATTTCTAATATCCAAAAGGAACAAGCTTATCGAAGAAATAATAAAGAATAACTTGTTATGTTAGCGAATCAGTTTATATACCCGACAACTTGTTGACAGTCCAGTTCACTTGCTGAGTTGTTCACAGTTCTTAATCACGTGGTCTGATTTCAATGCCATCTCTAATGAGATAACGGTTCATATTGTTAAATGACATTTCATTATTCAAAAATATTTTGACAGGTGCAAAACTGATTATTGTAATGTTGAAAATAAAGTGCGAACTATAAAATCAAGGAAAACTGACAATTTTATTCATTTCGTGTATTTTTAATAAAGCAAGAACTATTTTTGATGAAATAACATTTAAGAAAAGCTGGAAAATAATAATTCTGTAATCTGGAAGTGATTTATCATAGTCAACACGATAATAATAGTAATAGTTATAAGTTTTTGAATTCTATAAATATATATTTGATATTTATATATTTATAACAATGTCCATTAAACAATATTAAGAACGTTATATATAGTGAAATAAGGTGTTATAAGATTTTTTTGTATATAATTTTGTTATGAATTTATAAAAGAAAATTCAGTGAGCGTTGTTACAACTGGTACGATAAAAAATAAGCATTGCACACTCTTTGACTTCGAATCTTTGATCCGGGAGCCATTAAAAGCAAGTTAACGGTATAATGGTTTAACGATGAAAATATTACGTCTTATAACAAAAATAAAGTAATAAAATTAAATAAAATTAAATTAAGAAAAGCATGGCATGGGGTTATGTAGGGGTGGGGATGACATAGTGTGGTGAATTAGTAGGCTGAAAAGTGTGTTGGAGGCAAACTTCTGGAAGTCCCTCCCCCCACCCCCCACCAAAAAAAGAAAATGATTCCTAATAGTATAGAAGTAAGTCAGTATCCGCTTTAATTTTTTTTACTTATTTTTATTTTTGATAAATTTTTTTGACCAAAAGGTGAGGTGGAATTCGTCCCTTGTCCTCCCCAAGCTCCTACGCCATTGGGATATTATTACATCAACCTAACCTTGCTTTTGAATTAACGCTATTTTTTCTCGTTTGACCTTTTGTTTCAAGTGTGTTGTATTTTGTGTAATATACAATTCGACCACTCCTATAATCTTGGACCGGGCTTGGTCCATTTCTCATTCGTTCACCATAGCATGAAATGGGCTCGGTTCACTTTTCGTTCGTTTATCTTGACATAACAGGGGCTCGGTCCAGTCCGCTTTTCGTTTGTTCAGATTGTCTAGCAGTTGCTATCAAATAAAATGTACATGATTTCAACAAAAAATATTCCAGCATTTTGTATAATATTTTTGCAAAGTTTCGTCTGATTTTGCAATTGTCGTTTTACTGCATGTGAAATTGATTGTACTATAAATATAATCATTATCTTCAGATTTACACACTAATGCAGTTTATAAACTAAAGAATGAAATGCTGACATTATTTATCAAATTAATTGGTTCAAATTGGTGGTATTACTGATCAGGTCGGGAAAACGGATATGTGCCGAGAAAACTGCCTTACATGGATATGTGCCGAGAAAACTGCCTTACACGGATATGTGCCGTGAAAACTGCCTTACACGGATATGTGCCGAGAAAACTGCCTTACACGGATATGTGCCGAGAAAACTGCCTTACACGGATATGTGCCGAGAAAACTGCCTTACACGGATATGTGCCGAGAAAACTGCCTTACACGGTTATGTGCCGAGAAAAATGCATTACACGGATATGTGGATGCCGTGAAAACTCCTTTAAACGAATGTGTGCCGAGGAAACTGCCTTACACGGATATTTGCATGCCGTGAAAACTCGCTAACACGGATATGTGCATGCCATGAAACTCCCTTACATGGATATGTGCCGAGAAAACTCCTTTGCACGGATATATGCCGTGAAAACTCCTCTACACTGATATGTGCACAGAAAACTACCTCTAAACGGATATGTGCATGTCCCCTTTCTTCTATCAGAATTTTCGTTTAATGTCCTTATAGATACAAATATCAAATTACAAAAAAAGGGGGTAGCATAAAGGAAGTGTTCTGTATTGTTATATACATTTTCCCACTGACTTCTACATTTTACTAGAAGTATAAAAACGTGCCATTTTAGTTAAAGAGATTTCACAGTCTTGCGAAAAATATTTTTCTGGGTACTTTACATTTCTTAATGCATAACATAAACTAATGTTTCTACTCACGGATTAATATGTTTAACATTAATTGTTATGGAATATATTAGATGAGGGAATGACATTTTGTCGTTAAATTTAAAAGAATAGATATATAGCATGTCATCCAATATTAAGTTTCGAAGTGAATAACTAATTTCGATATATCTTAGGAAATAGAACATACAATCGTTTAGATAGCTGTAGTAATATGGTACATATGCACTTGTACCTGTTTTATGACAAATTACCTCCTGTAGATGTTTATAAAACAAGGAGATGCGGTATGATTGTCAATGAGACAACTTTCCAACAGAGACCAAGTGACGAAGATGTTAGCAGCTATATGTCACCGCGCAGCCTAGTTTACGTAATCCGCTGTGCTGCTGTTAAGATTTAGTATACCTGATAATAAATTTCTCAAAGGTTAATTTGAAAAATCAACACTAAATTAAGGACGGAAAAACGACATGTCATATCATACATCTGTGACTGGTAAATCATAGCAAAGGAAAAGATCATTTAGAAAGCAGTCATTCACATGCTTAGTATCGACTAGCTCTCCAGGACCATTGTCTGCTTTGTGTTTTAAGAAGCTACATTGTATTTGATAAGGCACTAAAGTACACAGTACCAAGATGCATACAAAGATTTTGTAGAACTCAAAACATATGGATAACAGATTAATTGTTTGTTGTTTGCTCAAAGGTCAGTAGCAAATATTTCAAAATAAAAAAAACAGAAGACATGGAATTGCCAGACCTAGACATCATTCGCTTTCTTATTCATTTTCTCCACCAATATGAACTTTCTGTTCACCGATTACCACACACAAAAGCTTTATTCCCCTCAGCCACCATTTGTTCAATGTCCTTGAACTTTGAAATGTTGTCACATGACTGCGTTATTTCTATTCGTGTGCAATGAATTTTGGCCTAAATTTATGCTTATGATCCACACCAGCATATATAAACAAGATTTACCTTTTCATCATATGTTTTGTTTGCAAACGCAGCACATTACAACATTTTTGTATAAATTAGCTCCGATGATTACAAGTGCTGAGTCAAAATAACGCAAGATCGCAATGTATTAGAGACTACGAACGTTCTTCCCTCAAAATGGAGAGTTAATGGAAAACACCTTTCTTTTATGCTACAATGTTCATGTTTTCTATATTACCCGACTTTGAAGTGCCACAGTCCAAGAAAATCCTTAAAAAGACCGTCAGGCAATGGACTTACAGCTTACCTAATGCACACCAATATTGGTAACCTCCGGTTCAACCATAAAACGGTTTTTCGGGTATTTAATAGATTAACATATTTTTGTTTCTTCAGTGTCCAGTGGCAAGTATTTCATGCATTTTCAAGATGAAGAGAGAGTTAGTATTTAACACGGGTTTTTTCAGTACTTTTATTGTTTTAAGAAATCGATGTCATATAAAGATAGTTTCGAATCAATTAGTACCATTATCAACCAAATTCAAATATTTTGAGAAAGCATTTCTTTTCTGTTTTTCGCTGAATGATTTGCGGTAGGAAGAGAAGGGTCTCTGATTTCGTATTATCGATAGTTTGTCCCCTTTTAACAAAAGTTTTAACATCTCATTCCTGGACAAAGTTAAGGTCTCTTGACATCTCATTTCTGGACAATATTAAAGTTTCATGTAACAGCATGGTTACAACGATCTCGTATAAACCTTGAATTTTCACAATTTCATGAACTGTAAAGGTTTTGATTTGAATATCAATGTCGGAATATATATATGTGTAATTAAAAGTTATTATACTTCTGCTAGGATTTCTTAAGTGTAAGACAGAACTATCAAAGCATGGAGGTACACGTATATACATTGAAGACAACAATTCGTTTATAAGGTCAAGTTCATAACCAAACAGTAGATACATGATAGGACTTTTAGAATGGCCAGACTTTAATATAATTGTGGGTATATACACAGTTCAGAATCTGTTTATAGGTCATAATATTTCAAAGGCTTTAGAAGATTTTTACGAATTACCAAGATGTATTTTTTGTAACTGTCACCATATAACACATAACTTGAACGTATTGTGGTCATAGAACAGGTATTTCTAAATTTTAAAGTATTTAAATTAATCTTTCACTAATGATTTGTAGAGAATTGGACAAATGTCTTTATCATCTTTTAAAAGATTGATAATTAGCACTTCCATGTTTCCTTAGCGTATACTTATCGGTCAATTTGTTGTAATTTAATTGTCAACACCAGAACTAGGTGTTTGGCAGGTCTTTATCAGCTGCGGGGGTCATAGTTCAGAAAAAGTGTGTCCTAGTTGTCATTTAGAGTAATTGAAATTACTAAAACACATAATGACGAAAAATGGATGGAAAATTTTATTCGAATTTCAATTAACATATTTACTTTAAACCTTAAATCAGTGTTTTAATACACATATGACAAATAAATGGTAAACAAATGTATATATAACAATAGTAAAGTTAGATCTTTTTGTTTCAATATGCTAAATGTTTCTCAGAAATTTTCTTAAACAGAATTAAACGTAAATATATATGTTGTGTACATCTTGTAACTCTGTACAAGTTATCATTAATTTGCTAGTCCCTGATACAAGCAAACTGTCTGATTATTTTCACCAATGCCTTATTTGCATGACTATATACCACAGCCTCATGCACAACGCTGAAACCAAGTTTTGTTCATGACATTATTATAATAAATAATTGTTTTACAAAGGAAGAAACTAATTGATGACTTTTTTTCTAGGAGTCATTATTTTGTTTATACACTATCATGACCTCTAGTGACACGGTTTACGCTGTTAGTATATGATATTACAAGGAAGATATTACGAGTTTTGGTTGTGGTCTTGGTATCACTTGGACATTACTACTGCCAGCACATATACAAATTTAAAAAGAATGTTAAGTGATTTGTTATCCCCTATTTCTGTGGCAATTTTCATCACTGAATGATATCCCGTATGGTTTAACAAAAAAATCCAACACGCGCTGATGTTACACAGGAATTTTATCATATTTAGAAAATTCTGTGGTGCTAAATTCTCGTAACCTTGGTGCATAATATCACGTACGGTATGTCTCCCTCTCTATTTTGTAACCTTTACGGTTGTCTTGACACCAGCTTTTATCCTACTTCCTAATACTTTTTGAATCGCAGCATTTTAAAAGAACTTTTATATGGTTTATAATATATCTCAATTACAGAAGTATAATAAGGACAAAAAGAAAATAGGATGGACACTCGTTTTTTCGAAGTTGACAATTTTTCTAAAGAAATTAAATCGAGTTTAATGATTGATGGTGTTAAATTAAGTGTAAGTTTTTATAGGTTGACATTTGTTGTATTTTAAAAAGTCGCTTTTTTTTCTTTAAAGATTTGTAAAAGTTAAAATTCAGTGTTAAAGTCTATATTTAAGCATTTACTATGAAAAAATTTCAATTTTATTTCCAGTATATAACTAATTGGCTTATACTCTTCAATAGTAATTGGAGAGTTCGCGCTGATTTGCCAAATTTACATGTGTACATGTTAAGTGTATTTGGCACATTGATTTTAGAAATAACTTGCGTTAAGTTTAAGCATAGTGCTGAGTTGTATTGAAATATCAGCAATTACGTGGTACCGTTAAGAAGATAATTATCACAAGACATGTCAAGATTTGTGATGATTGTCCACGCGCGTAAAAAGGAAATGTCATAAAGAAGTCCATTCAGTGACTCACCGGGACACACACAGCGAATGTATCACCTGTCAGTGTGTGGTTAACACCTCTCACGACAGTTAATGTAAAAACTAGACAAAATTGAAATACTAGTGGTGAACATTGCTGAAATTATCCTACTATGCAAACAAACAAAATAATATTTTACTCCCCAAGATTTACACACTTGCTATTAAACGTCGAAATTACCTTAAACACGAAAAAATGGGATCAAATGCCATACTGGTAAAATTGTTTTGTATATTTTCCATTAAGACAGCAGTCTTTTTTATATTGATATTGGTATTTGCCGCTGGACGTTAAACAGTTACCCATCATTATCATCATATTGATAAAACCAACCGTTATTTGTTTATGTTGTTTGGTTACTGTCTCATCGAAGAATACCCCACATTTACTTTTATTCATTTATCTTTTTTTACAATCGATAAAAGCAATATATAACCTACTATAAATGGTTCCTTGATAAAACTGCATAACAATTGAGCATTCATAAGATGGATTTAATATCATTCAAAATGATTGAATTGATGTTGAGCTGTTAATTCTATATTAGTTAATTATAAATATTTATTAGTGTTTTTCACAGTTGGTGCCACAAACACTTTTGTCCAATGCTAGGGAGTGTTGAAAACACAACACAACTCTGTACAAATATTGAAGTTTAAAGACAAAAAGAAAAATCATATATCGCGGATATCAATATGATAAAACAATTCCTTGATCATAACTCATAGCACTCTAATTGAATATGTACATTCTGGGGAAGACCCACTGTCGTTAACATAGATAAAAACAAAACGATTAAGGATTGAGGCGCGTGCCGTGAAAAAAAGCAGAAAAGTCAAAATTAAAAAAGAAATACAAAACATCAACACAATTCAAACAAAGAATCAAAACGAAAAGAAAAGAAACAAACCAAACCAAACAAACATCCACCGGTAATGTGAAACAACGTTGTTTAGTACACGTCCTTCGTGGTATACTGCCGATGCAATGAAGGTTGAAAGTGCAGTGTATTCAAATGTTTTGGTTAGGGGAAGTTTTTACATTGATGCATTACTTTTCGAAAAATATGTATTTTTCATTACTCAAACATCTCACTGTTCTTGCTATCTATCTATGGACAAACTTTTGGATAAGTGATCTTCAATTCAAACTCTGCAGCGACAACGTCGCTTTTGTTGCAGGAAATCAGAAAGGTGTCAGTGATAATATGTTAACACTATTTTTTTTTTGTACTGTTCTTTTGGTATATAAAATTAAGAAGATGTGGTATAATTGCCAATGAGACCAAAAATGACGTAGAATTTAACAACTATAGGTCACCGTACGGCTTTCAACAATGAGAAAAATCCATGTTTGACATTAATGTTCGACATAAAAAAATTAGCGTTGGAAAGAAAAAATGAAAACAGCATGTGGCACTATGACGACATTCCTCGGAATAAATCATTGACGATTGTTCTGTAAACAGTGACGACATTGATGTGTAATTCACTGGTGACATCAATCAATGACGTCATTGCTGTGCACGAGGCAGTGACAACATTAATATACTGGAAACAGTGACGACATAATATTGGCGTCCGGTAAACAGATACGACATTGATACACATGAAGTAGTGACGACGTTGCTGCGGGGCTCACAACTTTACAATTTTTATTTACATTTTTTTTTTCAATCTGAAATATAAACAAAGAAAGTAAGAGTCAGCAATATATTTTTCCATTTGATACGCTAATAAACAGCAAATAACGACCGTAACAACAAGCAGGATAACTTAAAAACTAAAACTTTTTTAATTCAAACTTCCGTGAAATAAAATCAAATACTAAGTTGAAGTTATCTTGTCCCCTAAGCCTAGAACACTCAGGGAAGTATAAAAGCAACTATGTGAGAGATATAAAACACAGACTGGTGTATGTATATAGAATAATGGCTATTTTGTTTCTGATACTGACTTTATCAGCAAGAATAGCAAGCGAGGCCATAATGACGAGCTCAGTTTATAGCTGAAGAAGACAGTATCAAAAAATAAAATACCATTATTCTTTTATCGATAATTTGACGTAACAATATGTGTTTTGGTTAATAATGAAATAACAATCAAAGTCCAAGTCAAAGATCTTATTGATATAAAATCCAAAATCTGGATTGTCATCAACACACAAACAAAGAACAAACATTAATCATAACAAACATAAAAATTTATGAAATCATCTTTCAGTTTTTTATGTATAGCAAAAGTTAAACGATTTTTACTAAAGATTATTGAAAGATGGTAAAATATCTGAAATATTCTGAAAAAATTATTCCTCAAATCATTGAGTTTGGAACATTTTATGGTAAAGTGGAATTCATCTTCAACTTCAAATTTACATTAGGGGGGGGGGGGGGGGGGGCATAATCTGTTTTCTTAAGCAATCTTTTTATGTCTGCCTTTTTCAATCATAAGGATACTATTACTTATCCTTATTCTTACAAAATTTGAAATATCAGCTCTGTCTATATCTAATTTTAAAAAGTTCTCCATATCAAATGCGTCTTCAAATCCTTGTAGGTTCTTAATTTGTTTCCTCATTTATCAATAGCACTTTTTGAAATGGAATGGTCCCAAAAATTTATGAAATCGTTTTTCAGCTTTTTAAATATAGCAAAAGTTAAACGATTTTTACTAAATGGATTTTGATTTTCCCAAACATGTTTGAATCCAACATAACATAGAACTAGTAAATAAAATATTTTGTCTATCCTGTTACTAATTTCAGAAGGAATTTCGCTCATTTAGTAAAGGTATAGATAACATTTAAAAAGCCAGTTTTTCATAAACAATCAAGTAGTTTTCAAGGAGAGAAACTTCTGTCTATAGTAGTTTATTTTTATGCATCGATAAATTTGCCGTGTTGTTGTTGCGAAAAATAGCTCTAAAATTTGTCTCTTAAAGGTCTTAAAAAACCACCAGAAATGTATGTCTAAGATACATATTCAATTATATTCATATAAATAAGAAGATGTGGTATTAGTGCCAATGAGACAACTATATCCATCAAAGTCACAATGTGTAAAAAGTAAACAATTATAGGTCAAAGTACGGCCTTCAACACGGAGAATTGGCTCACATGCACCGAACACAAGCTATAACGGGCCCCATAAACACTAGTGTAAAAGATTCAACCAGGAAAACCGACGGTCTAATCTATATAAAAAACGAGAAACGAGAAACGAGAAACGCTTATGAACCATGCACACCAACAAACGACAACCACTGAACAACAGGCTCTTGTCATAGTTCCTTTTTCTCTTTCTTTTTAACACAAAACCAATAAACAATCTTATAAACTATTTGAAGAAGTTTCATACAAGTCTAGCTTATCCTGCTATTTCATCGATAGCAATAGGATAGACAAATGTCTATATTTATGAAGGCTGTTGTAAACATCTGATACCCTTTTTTGTTCGTATGTGGTCTTGGTTTCCAAAATGGTATCGCGCTTTTTGTAAATATAAAATTGTTTTAATCAATTAATTTCCAATCGTAATTGGTAACATATGCGGTTAATTTTAATTAAATTTACTACACTGATATGCAAGGAACATGCCGTGTGCAATTTGCCAATTTTTAAGATGGTGCACGGCCTTTGAAATCATCGCAACATATTTGAAATTCAAAGGGAGAAATAATTTCACGGTTGATCTAGTATCGGTAAAAGAAGGGACATACATTTCATGTTGTATGATGTGCACCGATTTGATAAATTGTAGAAAAAAGTAACAGATATAATTATAAAAATGTGTTCTTTTTTTCGTTAGATTTATATATTAGTTTACTGTTAGTTTAGTAAAACAGGAGCGTAAACGAACAATTTCACAAATGTCTTTGACATTTTGCAACAAAATAGGACATCCAATACTGCATATGAGTATACAATAAAAATTGTAAGTAACTGTCATACTTTCCGAGATGAAGCAAATTGGTTATCCTGCAAAGAGACGTACAAATGTATAGGATGCACGTAAATGTCGCAAACAATATTAAATAATTTGATCCGACATTGCTTTTTCTAAATTCGAATTATTTTCGCTGTATAATTCATTCAAGAGTTCTTTCTTTTTTGTATAAGTCATTTAAGTATATCAAAATATGATGCATCAATGTGCAGTCACGACCGACGTCACGCTTAGTTTTGTTTCCCTGTTGGGCGTTTTTCACACTTCGCAGAGGAATCATCTATTTTAAATCACCGCACTATTGGATTACATACATGTTAAATATATTAAAACCTGTGCTACAGAAACATAACATATCACAAAAAAATGTTTGCAAAAGAGATATATTTAGCATGTAAATTTGTAATAGAAACAAAATATACTATAAAACAATATATTCGTCAGACTCAAAGGCCTTGACTTACTAGTACTTTGAAGATCAATTTTGTAATGTTTGTAATGGCAACAAACTATAAGTCGCACTTTTGATACAGGAACAAACTATATATCGCATGTTTGTAGCAGGAAGATGATATTGTTCAATGCTTTGTTCTATGCTTACGAAAGTTAGAACTACAAAATGTACAGTGGAGATCACTTCTAACCTCTCATTAGAACTGCCAGAATAATCTGTCATAGAACTGTTCTAAACTGTCCTAGAACAGTTCTACCTAGAACAGTTCTACCCTAGAACTGTTCTAAGTAGAACTGTCAGAATCAGTTCTAGGTAGAACTGACCAAATCAGTTCTAGGTAGAACTGTCAGGATCAGTTCTAGGTTAGAACTGTCTAAAACTGTTCTAGTCGTATAACTGTCAGCAGAACTGACTAAATCAGTTCTAACCGTAGAACTGTCAGCAGAACTATCTAAAACTGTTCTAGCCGTAGAACTGACCAAACCTGTCAGGATTGTAGAACAGTTCTGAATGACGTCACTGAAGACAAAGAGTTCTTAAAACTGTTCTATGGATAGAACTGACTAAATCAATTCTAGCCGTAGAACTGACCAAATCAGTTCTAATCGTAGAACTGTTCTAGTCGTAGAACTGTTCTAGCCGTAGAACTGTTCTAGTCGTAGAACTGACCAAAGATTTGGTCAGTTCTAGGTAGAACTGTCTAAAACTGTTTTAGGGTTGAACTGTCAGGATCAGTTCTAGGTAGAACTGTCTAAATCAGTTCTAGGTTAGAACTGTTCTAGCTAGAACTGTCTAAAAGGTGTCAGGATGACAGTTCTACATACTGTCCTAGAACAGTTCTCCTGACAGATTCTGACAGATTCTGACAGATTTGATGAGAGATCAGAAGCGAATAGGTTATATATTTCAAAGAATGATTCTTTTTACGATTTCACAATTACAGGTGCACTATTAACTCAAAAACTATTCCGTATGTATCAGAAGAAGAAGAAAAAAAGCCAAATGAAGCAATCATTTCAAAAGTTATACATGCTAGCGATATAATAGCAGGAGGTTTTAACCCTGCACTTCAGGCTCAATCCGTTTGATTTTCTAGGGTTCAATTGTTTGTTCCTGGACATGATTTTTGAACATACTTCAGTATCAGCATCATTCGGCATATAAATGAGTCTAAAATATAGATCATGGTTAAAAGAACTACAACTGTGTTCGAACCGAGATTCACTGATATATTTTATATGAAATAGTTCCGTTTATACCTCGTCAACTATATAATTCAAGTCACATTATTAAGGAAACATTAGAAATAGGATATTATTTATAGCGATTCATTCACTGCATAACAATGCATATTTCTAATAGAGAGGGTAAAAGGAATTTAGGGTGTAGTTTAACGATGTTTAAATAGTTAACAGAGGAAGAAAGTATCCACCAAAGAAAACTAACCCCACAGGGAAAACTGGAAAAACAACAATCAACTCTTGTGTGCCTTCATAACAAACAAAATGTTCCGATTTATTGAATGTTTTTTCGAGATTTGTTTGAAATGTTTTGAAACTTTTTCAAGCAATTAATTTAACGCAATCATTTCATATCTTAAAAACAATATGCAAATGTATAACATCGTGAAAAATACTTAAAATATAATTTTTTGATAAACTAATCATTATAAGAAAAAAAAGATGACTTCTTTTCAAGTTTTTGAAATAAAAATGTATCCAAGTTTGGGAACGACTGTTGTAGATGTATATCATACCGTTTCTGACTTGCTATAGTCGTTAAAATCGCGATAAATTCGAATTGATCAGTTATTATGTTGTCGATTGTTTCTCGCAGTTATTCTAATAACAAGTAATATTTTTGATATATAGACTATAGAAAATGATTAGTAAAATCAGTAAATATAATTACATATGATATATATGTGAACAACTTCTTGGCATTATAGAAATATCTTGGGAAATTCAATTTATTTTTACAAAATGAATGTTAGATATATCCTTTCAAACTTGTCCGAACTAGGTAACCCCGGTGATATATATAAGATCTCGTTTCAATACAAATATAATTTTAATGTCAGCAAGTTGGAAAGGGGGTCTGTTAAAATGGAAATAGAAAATTGTGATCAAGTTGATACTTTGAAAGACAAGGTTCAGACAGGAGAGAAAAACTGTCCAAGTCCAAAACCAGGTATGTCTTATATAGCTTTGATTTCGTTGGCCATACAAAGTTCTCCACCAAGGAAAATGCTGTTGTCTGAAATATATCACTGGATCACAGAAAACTATCCGTATTACAAAATGGAAGAAAGAAGTTGGCGGAATAGTATAAGACATAACCTATCTTTAAACGAATGTTTTGTAAAAAGTGGGAGATGTGAGAACGGCAAAGGAAACTACTGGTCAATACACCCAGCTAACATTGACGATTTTGCAAACGGCGACTTCCGCAGGAGAAGAGCACGTCGCCGTGTAAGGAAATGTGACGAAGAACTTCAGAAGCTGGTTTCGTGTGAAGACGACGAGGACGATAATAAAAGTTCTGTTGTCGACGAACCATACTGTACTATTGTTCCACAAAATGCATACGTTCCGATGACAAGCACGTGGGCTCCAACGGATCACCTGACTGCAATGTTTAGTGTAGAAGCAATTCTATCTCCAGAGGAACGAATCCGGTACTTTTGTCGAAACAATAGCTCAGAAGAAACCAATACCACGAATGAAATGTATCAAAATTCTTATCAAGGGAATAATGAAATATTTGTTCAGTCAAACTGTCAAGGATTTATGCAAACTAACGATCATCAGACTTTCGTTCATCCATCTACAGTTAATGTCAACGTAAACGTAAGTGTACAAGGCATTCCGAACAACATAGATCAGATGATTCCGTCATGGCAGGATACATTTAACAGATTGCAGACAGATCTTCACACTAAGTGCTAAAGTTTGTGATATCTTTACATTTGAGGAAAACTGTTTTTTAAGTTCATTCACCGATCATTCAGTCGTCACGATGACATAAACACCGTTTAAACATTTTTGGAAATGTGCTACCACTTCCACTTGCCTTTACACACGAGGCAGTCCTAATCGTTATTATTGGATCTTCTCAATAGGTATCTTGATTTAGACATATGAATAGTCATAAACTTCTTCAGATAGTGATGTCATAATATCAAACGTGGTTTAAAGAAGGAGCTGTTACAATGAAAATATATTTAATCTTCTTTGCAAGTATGGACAATGTCTATGCTTGCTTGAGTCTCAGTTTGAGAGTAATTAAAAAAGGGCAAGCTGTTAATTTATTTATTAAAGTTAGTTATCAGAAAATTAAATGTTTTTTCTTCTTATATTGAAAATAGTTTGCTAGTATTATTTTTAACGAGTCTTTTAAGACAACCGAAAGATAATTAACCAAATAAACTGTATGATGTGGGTCTCATTGGGGTCTAAGCGTGACGCGGGATTGCCGATTTTTTGTAAGCGTGACACGTGAAAGTCAAATTATTGTGCCGTGAAACGGGAAATGAAGTCTAGCGGGATACGGGAAATTACAAAAAAATGAGAATTGCTTTATACGTACATAATGTAAGCGGGATACGGGAATCTGACAAAACAGTAAGCGGGATCCGGGATCAGAACCCCCCAATGAGACCCCCTATGATGCGAAAGATTAGTGCAAAACGTCAAACTATCACATCTATGATATCTAGTTATAGCTAATGATTGTGTTTTCATCCACATAAACTTTTGTTTTTATTTATCTTTATAATCTTAACAAGTGTGGACACAGATCAGTGTGGGTAGTAATAGTTCGGTTTGAGTCCTAGTAATTTACGACATTCATACTGAATTTTGCATGATATGCATGATACAAATAGTAATATTATGGAGGTATTACTATATTTCTTCCCTTTTTGAGCAGAACTTACAGGTATTATTTAATTGAACTTGTGGGCTAAACTACAATGTATGTTTAGTATGGTGTTCACCACCCTAGTAGCATTTGTGCATTCTTTGGTTTGTATGTCTCTCTCGTTAGGTTCTAAGTTAAACTGTTTCCATTGGTAACAGCCATTTTTTATTTAGATTGGCACCAAATACTCAAATTTGTATAATTATGATCACCCTTGTATCACTTATTCAAGATTTTGTTAAATCTTTTAGACAATTTTAAAGCAATTGCTATTTGTATGCATTACCAATATGGTTCTACACAGCTTGTTCTACATTAGAATATTATCCCCAGTGGTATCTATCTTTGATTTTATTAGACAAGCAGCAAAAGCTCAAAATTAGAAGAGGAGCAAGCCTTAGTGCATTTGTGCATCATCTCGTTTTAATGTTTGAGATGTTTTTTATAAGCTGTTAGTATGTTTTCCCATTTGGTTTTATTATATGTTGCAACATTGTGGTCATTTAATATTTATTTTGGTTTGGCAAAAAAGAAACTTATAAATTATAATAATACTTATTAGTATATGATCATCCTAGCATCTTTAGTGCACGATTTTGCTTAAATTTTGGAGATGGTTTCTGAGAAAAGCTATGTTTATGTATTTTTGAAAGGGTTGCATAAACTCTGATTCTTGGTGCCAACTCTCTTTGATTTGGATTGGGACAAACACCTCAAAATCCAAATTCACAATGCCAAGAGATTCATTAAGAAATCTTTGTAATGTCAGGCAAATTTTTGGCTCCAACATGTATTTTGAATTTCTGATGAACTTCAAAAAATCTTAAAAACTGTGAAGTATCTTCAAATCAAGATGACTGCAAAGTTTGGCTCCAATTGGTAAATTATGTTTTGCAAAAGAAAATGTTACAATATGTGTGGATTCACTAATTATGATGGAATCAAATTGACGACAATACCTCACACAACAATCGATTCTTGTGTCATTTTTGTACCATCTTCGAACATGTTTTCTGCCTAGACACATTAGGCTTGCTAGACAATATGTAAAAGAAAATATTGCATATCTAAAAAATTATGTGTAACAAAATGGTAAATACGTTTTATATGTTCATGATTTTTTTATTTCTAGAAGTCAAGTAAGATAAATTGTGTTGACTAAAAGAAATATGATAATTTTACTGAATTTAGAATGAAAAAGGTAGTGCAGAATTTTTTTGTTGAAGTTAAACGAATAACACTGATCTATTTTTATACAAAAAGTCAACATTTACTCTCCTATTTTCATTTACACTTTCATTCAAAAAGTTTGTAATCCACATGGTTTATAGATAACAATATTTTTTTTGAATGAAAGTGTTGAATAATGAAAATGGGAGTATGCAACTGTTGAATTTATTTTTATAAAAATAGATCAGTGTTGTTATTTTTATAACACAAAATTTGTATTTTACCAAATAATTTTAATGTTCAACAATGTATGATAAATCTCTTCGTCTGTTGATATAAAAATAAGGAGATGTGGCTTGATTGCCAATGAAACAACTATCCATTAAAGTTTGAATGAAGTGGATGTAAGCAATTATAGGCAACCGTACGGCCTTCAACAATGAGAAAAACCCATACCGTATAGTCGGCTATAAAAGGCCCCGACATGACGCCTCACATACGCCTTGTGCCATTTGTACTTGGGACTCTTCAGAAGGCAGTATAGATGGATAATAAAAAAGTGACACACATAGAAACGCATCACAGTTTAATAGCAGTTTTCAGTTTTCAGGTTTATTGATATTTGGATCTAGCAGATATTTTTCTGATTCAAATAGAAATAATAAACTTTTGACACAGAGATATTTCTCGATTTTTTTAATAATGATAGTATACATGTAATGCAAATGTTGAGTTTGAAATTTAAACATGTAAACTATGCAAAACAATCAGTCAATGAACCATGACTGACGGTACAGGACCAATAAACCTCAGCAGAAATGAGAAATGCCATGCTTATAAAACTGCATACCAAATACTATTGACTTATAATAAGTGGTTCCCTATAACCTAACCTTAACACAAACTTTAACTTGTTAACTATGCAAAAGTATCAAAGTCACTTAACATACGAAATTCATCTTAGACTGATCTTATCAAAAACTTTAACATGTAAAATATGCAAAACATTCAAAATCAATAGCTATGACTGAGGGGGCGGAGCCAAATAATCTCCATGAAATGAGATGCGCTAATGCTAATTCATCTGCATACCAAATATCATTAACATACTACTAAATTGTCCCCTTAAACTGATCTAATCACAAACTAACACATGTAAACTAAGCAAAAGTTTCAAAGTCATTGAACTATGACTGAGGGGCAGGCCAAATAATACCCATTATGAGGTGATATGTGCCAATTCTAACACAACTGCATACCAAATATCATTGACCTGTCACTAATGGGTCCCCTTACACTGACCTAATCACAAACTAATATATTGTTGACGACGCCGCGGGAAACATCAGGCCTGCTTCTTGCTTAAGGCTAGACTAAAATCTTAAATTGCCTTTTAACAGTCTATATTACGGTAAATCATACCTAAAGTTAGTTATTCTGACCAGTGATTGGAGATTCTGCATAATGCTTCCGCCATCTAATGGTCTTACCTTACAGTTCATTTGTACATGTGGGATGTCAGTTTACAAATCTAAAGTAATGCCTATAGTAATCTTAGGGAGGCTACTCAATCCAGTTATATACTTTGAAAAAATTGTTATAATTTTAGGTAGTAGTTTGTGACAAAACTCCAAAAAAGCCTTGTCCATTAGTTCTATGAGATATTGGAGGTTGTGGTGAAAATATTCAGTGCAAATTAAAGTTAATAGCACCAGTGGTCACGCCATTTGCACAAATCCTGGGGGAAAAAATATATAGTGAATGCGTACATTTTTAATACGCGCCTCCTTTTTTACACTTGAACACGTATTGAACAGAATTCCACCTTTCTATGATAAACGGGTGGGAAAAAAAACTTATCATCTCACTGTGTTTTTCTTATTTCGAGAATTTTAGGTTGACAGCAGATTTTTGTTATTGCTTTTGTTTAATTGACTTACAATTTTATAAATCGTTGTGTTCACTTATTATTGTGATTGTTGAACACAATAGACGTGGCAAAAATAAAAATAAAAATGTATATTAAATTGTGATAGAAAAAAGAAGATGTGGTATGAGTGCCAATGAGACAACTCTCCATCCAAGTCACAAAGTGTAAAAAGTAAACCATTATAGGTCTAAGTACGGCCTTCAACACGGAGCCTTGGCTCACACCGAACAGCAAGCTATATAGGGCCCCAAAATGACTAGTGTAAAACAATTCAAACAGGAAAACAAACGGTCTAATCTATGTAAAAAACTAGAGACGAGAAACACTTTTAAAAGAACCACATCAACAAACGACAACCACTGAAACAGGTTCCTGACTTAGGACAGGTGCAACCAAATGCAGCGGGTTTCAACGTTTTAACTGAAATTGTAGTAATTACAAACGTAGCTTAAATTTGTAAATATAAGAATAAGAAGATATGGTATGATTGACAATGAGACAGCATTATTTTTGTCACTTTTATAGCTTACTATGCGGTATGGGTTTTGCTCATTGATGAAGGCCTATATATATATATATATATAGTTGTTAAGTACGTCGTTTGGTCTATGGTGGAGAGTTGTCTCATCTGGTACTTGCATGTGAATATAGAATATGTTCATTTCAATTGTATGTATTCTAAAAACGTGGCAAAAGAAAATATTCGATGCAAAATGCAGTCACAACATTACACACACTTTATCCTTTTCGACGTTATCTTTTCACGCTGAATTGCCGAAGACTCATACAAGATCGAATTCGGTGAACCTTTTACCAATTGTGTATCAATAAAACGGAATTTTTAGTGACAATTACATTATTTTGAAAGAAAAAAATTTTAAGTTTCGAGGAATAATAATTGTAAGAAAAAATTGCTTGCTGAACATTTTTAGATAATACTTTCCATATATTCAGTTTGCAATGTTTTGGAAAATAACTTAGTTACATAATCATATCATTAGTTTTGATAGTTGCAGGTTCTCATGCTATAGCTGAATGCAAAATTTCATTAGAAACAAATCCATGAGATCGTCCATTTACGTACGTATGACTATACTAAACATCAATGAGACAGCAACTCGTCGACACAAATGACAAAAATAGATCTAGAGAGCAATATAGTCTCAACAACATACAGGTGTCCACACAATATGTCAATATGCTCTAAATCGTCCCGAGTCTGTAATAGTTGTAATTAACTTTAGCATAAACAATCAAAGAACTGCATGTAACACCCAGTTCTCCAAATAACGAAAAACATTATATAAATAACACATAGCTGAGAGGGTGGTAGATCAGATTGTTTCCCCCGAGAAAACATTGTCAATCGAGGCAAAGCCAATATGAGATGTGAGACGATTTCATCTGCAAGCTATTTGTAAATCAGTCGTTTGTCTGATATCTAAAGTCAAAATTTATTTGAAAAGTTAATTTGTCATAGTGAACAGACCTACGTTTTGTAGAAGGCCTCTTAACCCTCAATATGAAACCTCGCAAGAAATTATATGACTGCAAGTCATTTAGTATCTGAGATTTGAACTTTAAAGTTAGATTTGTTTTATGTCAATGTATTGCAGCAAAAAACAAATCGTCACAGTGACATACTGCATTACTTCCCTCGATGCATTCTTACACCCTGTCTTAAGATTGTAGCGATCCAATACTCAAAATATAACTGACCTATTACTAATAGTATCTGAGAAACTACAATACCAAGAAACCTTAACGTTGACAAATGAACCATGAAATGAAGTCAAGACAGGATGAACCCTATCATGAGGACATGAACACCTTACAACAAATTATATAATCGACCCATTACTCATTGTATCTGAGGAGCTAACCTACTCACGAAACCATAACGCCAACGACTGAACCATGAAAACGAAGGGTAAGGTCCGATGGGCATGGATGCCTTACAATCATTCTATCTATCACAATAAGATAACATATTACTAATGGTATCTTAGAAACGGACCTAATCACAAAAACTAAAATGAACCATGATTAGGGGAAAATAACATTTGCCAAAGAAGCCTGAACTATATCATGTATATTTGTGAAGGAGGTTGTTAGGTTCCTCATAATTCATTTTTATTTCCTAGGTTGTAAGAATGTAAGAGCCCTTCTTCAATATGTGTGCCATCACTATATATTTTAATAAAATTGATGGAAAACTGCAGAAACAGATGATGATACTTTAGTATCTTCTTCAGCTGTCAGTGAACAAAGTTCCATACTTGGGATACCCGAGAAAAATGATTTAAATCTGTCCAGGCTAGAAGGTGTAGAAATTCAAAATGTGCATTTTTTTTTAGCAAAGTTTGAATAATTGTGAATACATTTCTTTATAGTAACGAATGACACAAACAATGTACCCTCTTTAGCTTCAATGAAATCAAAATATTATTTTCTAAGCAAAAAAAACCTGTCTGAGAAAAAAATCATTTAAATCTGTCCAAAATGGATGGTGCACATATTTGTGATTTTTTTGTGCAAAGCTTGAATAATGTTAAAGAATACTTTTTACCGTTACGGATAACAAAAAGTAGAACCCTCTCTGCGTTAAGAATGTCGGACTCGCTGGTGACGCAGGTAATAATAAATCAAATGGTTAAGTTATTCAAGGCAGTAAGCCTAAAATAAAAATTAGATTTACCTATTCCAAGCTAGGCTACTATACTCTCAAAGATCCATCATTACATCGAAGTATATGGTTGTATGTCAAGTAGTATCTGAGAACTGAAATCGAAGGTAACACGTGATAAAATTAGATAAGAAAGCACACGCTGAAATGTCTCGCCTGCTCAACTGATTATGATTGAATTTTTTGTCAAAGGTCTTTAAGAGAATGGCCATAACACTTAGTTTAGTATAACATAAATAAAATATGATCCTCCAAATAATATAAATGACAGTTGAACCCTATCAGAAGGCCATGTTCACCTTATAATAATTGTATATACCGAACATATGTTACCAATTATATATGTATCCGAGAAACCACATTACCAAGACAACTTAACGTTGACCAATGAACCATGAAAAGATACCAGAAACCCCATATCAGACAGACATGAACAAATCATTAAATACACTCAATAGAGTTGAACTATATACTTACCTACGCACCTACTCTTAAAAACTGTGCATTGAACAACGAACCATAAAAAGGAGGTCAAGGTCAGACGAATCTGTCTGATGGACATATACACCTTAGGTACTAGTAGTTGAACGACACGTATTGCTATATTGTATCAGAGAAATGTGTCTTATCACGAAAATATAACGATTTCCAAAGATCTATGAAAATGAAGATGAACAAGAAAAATAAGGTTAATCCAATAAAAATACACCTAACCATGCCCTCCAAAAGATTAACTAAATAACAAAGAACATAGAAAACCATGTGGAACGGAAGTCCTACTGCTCTACTAATTGCCCGCGTCGGGATTCTCATCAAAAGTAAAATTATGTGATAAGTCGCAGTCGGTGATTTTAATATTGAGGAAAAATATGATGGGAATGTGGCTACTACAAGTGGAGCATATCCGTGGTAAATAAAATTTAATTATACGATACCGATCAACCAAATCATGAAAGTGTCTATAAAACCTATGAAATAATATCATTTAAAACCGTTGGATGAATATCTTCCTTTCTATCCCCTATTAAGGACATCGTGATAGGAAACGCAAGACCTGGAATTTACTATCAAATGGGAGATTTATATTCCATCTGCAAATGTTGTTAGAATGTTGCTTTACAGAAATGGAAAATTCACATTTGGAAAATTGAAAACATCTCTTTTGTCGTAAATTTTATTTCTTTAACTATCTTCATTGATAATGTCTAGATGTAAGCAGATTCAACTTTATCCCTGGTAACATTTTTTCAGTTTAATGGGATAGACGCTATCAACATAATCACTAAATGGTCATCTAAATGGCTTATGTCATTTAATCCTGATAAAACAGAAATTATGATATTTTCAAATATTGAGATACCAGATCTCAACTTTTCATTAAATGATAAAACTATCCCTATAAATACATCGCATAAGCACCTGAGAGTTACCTTTAGTTGTGACGCAAAATGGAACAATCATATTGAAAGTATAATTACAAGTGTAAAGAAACACCTTAATGTTCTGCGTAAACTTAAATATCGACTGTCTCGTAATAATTTAGAAAAACTTTATCTAGTTTTTATTAGACCCATTTTTGAATATGCCACGGATGTGTGGGATAATTGTGGGATATGTTATTCAAATAAATTAGAAAATTTGCAATTGGAAGCCGCAAGAATTGTAACAGGTCTACCAATCTTCACTAAAACTGATACTCTGTACTCTGAGGTTGGCTGGGAATCTTTATATGAAAGACGAAGAAGAAGAAAATTACAGATGTTTTATAATATAAATAAAAAACATGCACCTCAGTATCTGTGTAATCTTGTCCCCCCATGTATACAAAGTACAACCAACTATCCGTTGCGAAACGGTCAAAATATCATTGTTCCATTTTGTAGACTTTCCCTTACCACTGAATCTTTTATTCCATCCACAATACGAGAATGGAATTAGCTTGACTTAAAAATTCGAAACACCGACTCTATATCTAAATCTAAGAGAGAATTGAAAAATGAAAGTGTTAAGAGTAGAGTTGCGCCGTATTATATGTACGGTCCGAGGAAACTGAATATTATTTTAACTCAATTGCGATGTTCCGCTTCATTTTTGAACTCTGACCTTTTCAAAGCTAACATTATACTTGATCCTTCGTGTCAGTGTGGGTATTGAGGATGTTCATCATTTTCTTTTAGTTTGCCTAAAATACACTACATGTAGAGAAATTTTACTTAACAATCTTAATTGGCTTACTGAAAACTTTATTATTGATACTAAACTATTAACTTGCGGAGATCTTGAACTTTCGAATGAACAAAATCTCATAATTTTCAAACATGTTCAAGATTTTATTAAAAGGCCTAACAGATTTCTAGTACCTTCATAAAATATTATTGCTACCGGCACGGATGATCATCACCATCAAACCTAAGTCAACATCACAGAAAATATAATTTGCTTCGTTTTCTTTTCCTCCTTTTCCATTCTTCTTGTTCTTTTTTTCTTTTTATTTATAGTTCGTATAATATTTAATGAATTTGTTAGCTTTACATGCATGCTCATAATGTTATTATTGTATATATACTTGTATTGTAATATGGAGAAGACTTCATAAGTATGATTTACTTGTGTCTCATCCATTTTGCTGATATTTAGCAAATAAAATATGTTTAAACTAAACATAATCACCAAGAGAGGCAAAGATACCAATGGGACGTTCAAACTCATAAGTCGAAAATAAATTGACAACGCCATGACAAAAAAAAAAAAAAAAGAAACAAGAAAAAGACAAAAAAAAAAAAAAAAAAAAAAACAGTATGCAAAACACAGCATAGAAAACTAAAGACAGGTCAATCTATGAATTGTTTAATGAGACGACATCATCTATCCAGCGAAACGTAAAAAAAGTTTATGCAAGCATCCATTTTATGGATCAAATAACCGAAACATTCAGTTGACTAATGAAAAAGTATAACAAAAATACCGAACTCCAAGGTAAAAACCAAAAATGACAAAATCAAACGTTACACTTTATCAACCAACAAAACGAATAGAAAACCATAAAAAAGGATGTCATTGTCAGATGATCCCTGCCAGACGGCGATGTACACCTCTGCACCAAACATAGTTGAATTATTACTTCAAGCATCTGATAAACGGACCCATTTTGCATATATAAAATACTCGCAAAATGTAGTTGATAAATAGAATGTAAGCTTTTCATATTAGTTGATAATCAGTATGTAAGCTTTACCTATTATGTCTGTTTGTTTTGCTCACACATTCTTGTCAATATAATGGAATTATATGCGACTATCATAAAAGTGAGAGGTTTTAGTTAGCTATATAAGGAAATTCCTGTACCAAGTCAGGAATGTTTTCGATTCGTCTGAGCTTTTGATTTTGCCATTTGATAAAGGACTTTCCGTTTTGAATTTTACTTGGAGTTCGGTAATTTTGTTATTTTACTTTTTGATTCAGCTTCTGAAGTGATAACATTACAAATGTATACCATCAATTCCATATCAAATCAGATTCCAGCTTGAATGTGCATCCACAAATCTGACAACAACACCAAGACCTGCATTGCTCTTTCTGGGGAACAATTAACGAGATAATTAGCAAATAGTTATTACCTTTCAATCAAGAGTGTCAAAATTATGTTTTGATAGCTGTAAATCATTCAATTGAGAGCAAATTATCTAACTTCATGTCTAGGAAGAATTTCGAATTTGCCGTTTTTCAGTGGAAAATTGAGCTTTGTAGACATTGGAAGTCTCATGACACTAGAAAACGGGTCATTTGATGAATTCTCGGGTTATTTGATCACCCGGACGGGTATTGATAAATCTAGGGTAAGCTGGTAAATTCACGGGTCACATCCGCAAAATACGGGTCAGTTGACAGGTTTGCAAATCGATAAGGAAGAAACAAATCATCATAACAAACAAAAACTGAAGGATTTGCATAAATGAAAAGGAGCGAAAGAGGGTGCGTCGACGGGATAACCTTTCCTGATATGCATCCATCACCTGGCATACGACTTCACATTCAGTCAAAATATTACAATCGGGAATATGACACAATCGGTAAAATTACAGATCAAACGACTATACTTGTATCTAAATATGCACGACACCAAATTCGTTGAAAAACAAACACATCGTATCGGTGTTTTGGTCAACCAATTCGTGATGGTGACCCTAAAACTTAAGTAGTATCGATTTCAGTCGTTCTTCTTTTCATAACTCTGTAGGAGCAGATTTTGTGTAAGGAACACACCACTGTAAGTGAAATCCGTAAAGTGTGAACTTACACGATTGTAACGTATTATCTGAGATATGTAAACGCCATACGATGAAATACTGAGAAATGGGAAGTCGACAATTAGAAAGCTGAATAATCACGTTTGTAATAGATTCTAGTTTGAGGTCGCCCATCTGTGGCAATATCGTTTAACAGCTAGAAATATCCCCATTCTAAATGTACAGATGGATTAAGGCTGTGAAGTCGTTGATTCAAATTTGAATTTTAAAAAAAATAATGGGTCTATGAACACCCATGCTACATCTATCTCCAATGATTCAATGTTGCTAAACACCTGCCCTACCTCCATGACAAACTCTATAAAGAACGTTATATAGCTTGGTATGCCAAATACTCCACGACGACCCTTCCCAAATTATTAGGATCTAATTTATCAGCAATCAAAGCCTATCAATCAAAATTAGAGCTATTGTGAAACTGCCTACTTTAGGGCCAGTCTGAATCAAAAGTAGATACTAAAGAAATCCAAAGAAAAGATATGTTAGTACAAGTAAAATCAAAGTTCCTTTCCTCTTGCAATAGTATAAACCATTTGACTTCTGTACCATTTACACTAGTATTCCTCATTTTAAACTTAAATACAACCTCATTTCTTGACCAACACATATACATTGACAATGAGGCTCGGTTTCGAACGACAAGAAATACCAGCTTTTAAATTGTGAACTCCCAATTTCCATGATTTCCATGATAGAGGGTCGCTGCTTTCGGGAAGTTATTGAACCATGGACTTTCAGAAGTAAGGTTTTGAAAGTTTTTCGAACTACCGTAGTCTTTCTCTCGTAGTCTTTTTCTCGAATTTGTACTTATCATGATCAACACGACGGGTGCAACATGTGGAGCAGGATCTGCTAATCCTTCCAGAGAACATGTGATCACCCTAGGTTTTTTTTGCGGGATTTGAGTTTCTGTCTTTAGATTTTTAAGATAAATATTTTTGTAGACTCTCTTTTCGTCGTTTTATTTTCGAATTTGTTGTCCGTCTCTTTTCGATTGGTAAGTTTTGATTCTACCGATTTTTTTCTTCCAAGTTTGACAAATATATACCAGCAATGCATTATAATATGAGAAACATGTGATTGTGTATTTCAGTGTATTTTATAGAACTGTGCCACTTTTACTATGAGGTGTCGTAAAAAATTATAGCCTAGAATTGGAAGTTTTCAAATGCACTACTAATTTTTTTTCAAAGGTCAAAACATAGGGCTGTGCGGCATATTTTCAACATTTATATGCTTCGAACTTCTAAGAGTTTAAACTTATACTTAAATTCTGTACTACCCCTCCCTTCTCTTTGGGTCTTCCTCATAATTCAATTTCGCCGCTATCCATGTGTATTTATACTGGTAACATTCCCCAGTTATGTCTCTATGAGATGAAACACAGAGATCATATCTTGGAACCAGGACGGAAACAAAACAAAATATCTATGAATATTATATATCTCCCCAAAAGAGGCATGGTTTGTGAAACAGCTGTATTTACAAAGTGCAACCTCTAGATGCCTCTTTTTATTTTTTTTTCTATTGGTTATTGTCTCATCAATATTTACCTGCATCCAATCTTTTTGTTTTTTTTTTTAATTTAAATACTAAGCTATAAGGAAGCAGAAATTATAGACGTAAATTCAAGTTTTCATTTTATTGCTCAGTTTTAAATTGAATTAAATTATATTCATATACATTCAACAAAATATCATTACATATATTTGTGCACAAATCCATCAATCAATTATTTCTATAAGTTATGGAATTCCTGTTAAAATCTAACACAGATACAAAATAAAAGCAAGGACAAAACAAAACAAATCTTATATGTAACAGTATGAACATACAGCTATGTGATGACAGTACGGACAGCTATGTGATAATAGCATGGACATACAGCTATGTAATTACAGCTTGGAAATAACAAATAGGTATATCACCAACACAACAGATATCACTAATTTAGATATAAAGTTGGATTTTTCTTATGACTAAGGGTTCAAATCTAAGGGTGGTTAAAACAGGCTGTTATTTTAGAGCATGAAATATTATAAGCTTTTGGGGAAATACCCTATGCAATTATATAGAACATCATTAATAGTAAGTTGCAGTATTCGTGAATATTGCATGCAGTAACACATCACATTATATTTTAATACAGTTGGCGTCTTCTTTTGGTAAACATCATGACATTTTAAAAGTTTTTCCATACAATAAAAGTGTCAATGCATGAATTTTGGTAATTAATTTTCTTCATCAGAAACTTATTGCACTAGCAATCTACTGCAATACAGTATTTTATTTAGGAAATATTCATTAATATTCATGCAATAACCAAAAATTTACTTAGTTAACCTTCTTCCCTATTCAAGGTATTTTATTTATTTATTCAATACAAATTACTGGTTAGATAAGCATCAAAGAATACACTTACTGTTATATATAGTTAAGAATGGGTAACTCATTGATACAAACATGAAATTTGAGAATTTTCTTTAAATCACAGCGGATTTGAAAATATACAAATATAGATAAACATAAATATATTGGAAACATTTCAAATCTGAATTAAAATTTGTTGGAATTTAAAAGATTTATGTTGAACAAATTATCATATTTCACACAGCCATTCTAAAGACAGTAGATTCAAAGAATGATATTTAATATCATTAATAGATATAAAGTTCAAATGGGCTGTGTAGTCAAGATTCCAGCTATATCAAACCTTTAATTTCCAACCTAATTCAATTGCTAAAAAGTACTTGTTACCATGACAACAAACGATTTTGGTTTTATCATTTGCATAAAACTGTATTAACATTTATAGAACAAAAGATGAAACAAATCCGTTATAATAATGATGACGGTACCAATTTTACATATAAGTAATCACATCACATATAGTTTTTTCCTCGTTGAGCGAAATTTTAAATGAGCTGAAATAGAAGGTTCACAATAGTGACACTTGTCCATTGAATTCTGTCTTATTGAGAGTCAGAATAAAAAATAGAGGTAACCAGAATGAAAACTATCCCCTCTAATTCACCTTCTAGAAGTATATTCTTTCTTTTAAGTCATTAGAATATGTTCCAGGACAGAATGGGAGATAGATATACCGGAACAGAGTATTTTCAAGAACTTTGGTTTCGGGGCTATTTAAAACTAATTCCTGGCCTCTTCCATTTCAAAAGGCAGGGTAAAAATATTATTTTGGAAAACACCCATCGTCCGCAAGGACAAGTTCATTAAAACGCAGAATACTACATGACACACTGTTGCCATCATATGCTTAGGTGATGCTAAGAGCCACACAATCATTAAGTATTATCTTTGACCTTTAATAATTCTCATGATTTAAATATTTTACCGGGCCATTAAAACAATAATTTTTTTTATTAGAAATTGTTCTAATTATACATGTAAGGAAAAAGCAAAACACCATTAAGTTCTAATAGATATTTAGATGGTCTTTCAAATGTAAATGACACAAATGTACTGTAATGTCAAAAAAGTGTGACACTCAGATCATTCCCATGAAGAGGTCAGAACTAGTTTTATTTCTGTATTATGCCGGAAAATCAGAAGCTTCCAAAGAAACGCCATAATGCATATATCTTATTATGAAATCATGGTTGATGAAGATAAGCAAATATATTTAGTATATATATTAAAGACTAGAAAGCTCTTAATATCAGTGATCAATTATACACTAAGATGCCCAATATCTGACAATCGAATCTCTTTTAAAAAGGGCTCTAAATTTCATTGATCCATCAATTCCACATGAAAATAGATGATGTCCTGGACAAACAGCCACCTGCATCCCTCCCGATGCTGACCCCATGTTTCTGAAGAATTTACTTTTGCTATGTTCTCCTTGTAATGATAAAATCAATTGATGTGCATCTAATGCCCAAATTTAAAAATAAACAATGCATTGCAATGGTGAATTCAATGTACACATGTATGGAATAGAACTAACCATTGTTTTCTGATAAAAATAGAGGCATTACAGCTGTGCTGGTTAAAGACTTAAAAGAACCCATTTCCTCACAAGCATTACATTTGATATACATGAAATTCTATACACCTATTGACTGGTTATGAGGGTAATAGCAAGTTTGTGGTCCCTGAGATACCAACTATTGCTCGAGGCGAAGCCGAGGGTAATATTTAGTTTCGAAGGGACAAAAAACTTGCTATTACACTCATAACCAGTCATTAAGTGTTTTATTATACCGAACACAACAACAGTCTAAAAAGACTACATACACCACTCGGAAAAAAAAACACAAAAAGTGACATAAATATGCATTAGATGAACTATCAGATTTTTTTTCCCCGTGTGGTATTTGTCAATATTTTATTTACTGTAATCAAGACCAGGAATCCTTGTGTAAAAATTCCCGTGCATATTATAAACGCTAGCTAAAATATATTACCGTACGCCAAAGCAATCCCAAATTATGAAGCCGACGACAAACCCATACCATACATTTGTTATGTTTTAGTTCTTAAAATATGTCAAATAGAATTTCTTTTCTTTTTTAATTGCTTCTGGTAAGTAATATATTAATTTGAAATTACGACGACAGACACATACAGATTATACCTTTTATGATATTTCAGTGTTAAACGTTGCCAAGCGCACAAATCAAAGCAGAATAGTCAATGACGTCATTGTTGTCCAATGAAAAATAAAATATGAAAAAGTACGGGAAATATGTTTATAAAACTATTGACCGGGGTAATAGTCTTTGAAACTAGTGACTGGCAAATAGTTTGTGGAATGAAATAGCACAAATATTTCATTCTTTTTATAATAAAAAAAAAAACATACTGAGGTATAATAAATTTGATTATTGAAGGCCGTCCTGAATATGCATGAAAACAATTTATAAATCAATAAACAGACGGAGGTTTAAGGCATGTCTCTACATTGTATACCTTATTGTTCTGCATATATAAAGTAGATGGGAATACGTCACAGGATGTACCATGAGAAACTTTGATGAAACCAACAAATTTGAATATTTTTCTTTGTAGTAACACAGAGAAGTATTTGACATTTTTCATCTATATGCATTACAATAAAACATGAAAACTAGGTTCAATCCACCATTTTCTACATAAGGAAATGCCTGTACCAAGTCAGGAATATGACAGTTATTTTCCTTTCGTTTGATGTGTTTGAACTTTTGATTTTGTCATTTGTTAAGGGACTTTTCGTTTTGAATTTTTCTTAGAGTTCGGTATTTTTGTTATTTTACTTTTTGAGAGTAAATACACGAACCAATGTATTCCACAAAACAATAAGTCAGTAGAAAATCTACTAAGAAACACTAAATAATTAACATTCACGTTGATTTAACCCCTGAGACAAGTAAGAAACCAGATTGGTTTTGCTGAAGTCAAACCAGCCAAATATCTTGCGGTAGATTTACAAGTTATGAGCTACATGTATATATAGTCTTACTTTTTAACTTTTTACATATCTGTTACTAATGCTCCACCCAGAGAAACTTTTTATGGTGGAATTTGAAAACCTTTTTATATGTCACATCACTTCACTGAACTGTTTGAAAGGTTTGTTCTGCATTGATGATTTACCAGCTTTCAAAGTTCTGGTAGTCTGTTCAGGATGTTTTATAATGCACAAATTCAGTGAATGCTTTTAACCATAAGTGTTTCTTACACACAATGCACCTGTCTATGTAGTAAAAATAGCAAAGGACCGGTATGAACTCACAAATAACTCTTAAATTTGTTTAAATTTGTTTCTTTGCATGAGAGTTTTTAGTTTTACAGTTTAGATTTTATTAATGAGAATGTTAATGACACTATCACAATAGAGTAAACATATTTGTTTTTAAAGTCGGCTAGCTATAGGAAATTGTATTCGTTACATATTGTTCAGATATATTATCTATAAACATGTTTATGTGACAAACAAATTTATATATTCTAAACCAATAACCTATAACACAATTATTGCTTAAATCTTTGACCTTTTCTGATCTAAAAATAAAACATTGGCTATTTTCAGCATAGACTAATTTATATATAGACATTGAAAAAAATAACCATATAGGCCTCAATGGAGTTTCATATTAATTTCCAGTTTCAAATTCTAACAAATAGAAGATATCTGCTTTTCTAATGGCCTCATTAATTCTGTATGCATTAAAATCTATAAATGAGCTCCGACTTAATTCTCCATTTTAAGGGAAAATTCCAATAAAACACTACACAATCTTCCAACATGGTTCCAAGTTTTCATACAATGAAGGTAAAATCTCAACCATTACTACTCTGGCGCTGACGAATTTGTAAACATTAGACAGGTGTTCAGTTTAAACAGGTTCAATATGATCTTCTGATAAATCTGGGTCTATATCTGTCGTCTCAAATTTCAATGAAAATAACTTTTTGATAGGGGATATAAATATCATAGATTAGTGTGAACTTTACAAATATAGAGATTTATTGAGAAAGTATGATTGCAGGTATTTAATCAAAAGAGGTTTGTATCATCCATATTTGTATGGTAATGGTGGTAATCAAGCTAACAAATTTAATAAATGTCCTTTAAATATGTCTCCTTGGCTTAGTAGACTTACTGATACGGTTATAATTATACTGCTGGTCACTGTCATGTATTTTTAGGGATGAAGAAAGATTTCCTAATTTATATTATAATGAAATATTCCTTTCGTTTTTTTCTGCCTAGTTTGTTGTTGGTATTGCAAAAAATAATGTAATCAGCAGGTTAAATCCTTTGAGCTTGCCTTCAGTAACTGAGAGCATTCTGTAATACAGTATAATGCGTTTGTTTTACACACCACTATTTTAAAGTTAAGTGCTTTTCATGCACTAGTATTTATTTACGTTATTCTATGTAAGGTTTGTTAATCTTCTCACTGAGATCTAAAAAAGGGAGAGGGTTGAGATGTCAAAAAGTTAGTTTCCCCCCGCTTCATTTCATGTACCTGTCCCAAGTGGTCCGGTGACACAGTTATCGTCCTTTGATTTTCGTTGTCTACAAATAGAGTCCCTAGTGTGGAAAATGTATAACTTGCAATTTTTTTTTCATATACCTTCCAAATTTATTTCTTATTATGTTATGCAAAAAAAAGTAAGTAGGGGGTGAAATTACATGTAAAAAAAAATTTGGTCCAGTTTGAAAAGGCCAAATATTAGTATGTCTGAAGCTGTCAAACTTAATTACAGACCCCTTAATATAAAATTGTCCATATTTTGAGTAAGAGCCAATAGACTTTTCTATAATTTTGATATAATTTGTCTCAAAAGTAGTACACTACACTGTAAAAATCCTTTTTGGATAGAGCAGGTGCGATTTTTTTTAATTTGCGTTTTTTGTCTAAAAGAAATAACTGTGTTCTCGGGCCTAAGAGATGAATTCAGTAAATGTAGATTCTGTACTTTGGCAACTTCCCCGAATGATTTGAGGGTATCAACTTGTCAAACTGAATGAAAGAAAAGGATTTTCATCTTTATTTAATAGAAATTCTGTAAAAATGTCCAATTTTAGTATTATATGGCTGAAATGAGCATTTTAAAGCCATTTCAAGTTTTATGCCTGAGGGGAAAGCTGAATTTTTATCTGACAGGTTTTCATGTTTTGATATTTGTGTTTCTAGGCTTAATTCAAGTTTCTATAATCATTTGTGAACCCTGAATCTAGAGAAAAGTAGATTATCACAGAAAAAATGTGCAAAATGTGTTGTATTTATGGTCCTGGTCTAACGGCCTGTTTGAAGGAAGTGAAATGTAAGGAGCTATGTAGATCTATCATAAAGAGTTCACTAAGTCTGTACTTAAAGCACTTTGCAACGATTGTTGTAACTGTTTCCTTTCATAAGACACCTTTTTAGGCTCATATAAATTTGACTTTTGAAGAATTGTTATAAATATGATACACCAAATGAGTGTTTAGCTGCTTTAAAGACATGCTCCTGTCCACTATATATTAAGGCATTTGAAATTTTTTGCAATATTTAAATTTTGTAGGCCCAAATCTTGATTGTTGAAATTGTTTGATTTAAACGTCAAAAATAAACACCCAAAGTTCAAATTAAAGAATGACCATATGGTCTTTAATAAGATTCTATTGACATGAAACTTGGTAAACTGTCTTATAATTCCCTAATCTTAGATCATGCCAAGTTTTATTAAAATTGGTAAAGTCTTTCAATCCTATTATGTCCGGGGACACACTTATCGTTCTTTGATTTTCGTTGTCTGCAAATAGTCCCTAGTGTGGACAGTGAATAACTTGCAAACTTTTTTCATATACCTTCCAAATTTATTTCTTTATATTTTATGCAAAAAATAGTAGGTACGGGAGTGAAATTACATGTAAAAAAAATTTGGGTCATGAATTTTTAGGTAAAGTAGTGATTTGGTCCAGTTTGAAAAGTTAAAAATTAGTATGTCTGAAGCTGTCAAACTGAATTACAGACCTCTTTAACATAAAATTGTCCATATTTTGAGTTAGAGCCAATAGACTTTTCTATAATTTTGATATAATTTGTCCCAAAAGTAGTACTCTACACTAAAAATCTTTTTTGAATAGAGCAGTTGCGATTTTTTTAATTTGCGTTTTTTGTCTAAAAGAAATGCACAACGAAATAACTGTGTTCTCGGACCATGTCAGGAATCCTGTCAGTAGTTGTAGAATGTAATATCTTTATATCTTTCATTATTTGGAGAATTGAGTATTACTAGAAGACTCATAAATTAAAAAAATGACATACTGTACGGACACATGTCTATTGTTAAAGACTGTATGTTGTCTGTAGATTAAATATATGTAATTGAATGATTAAAAATTTATAACAAGAGGCTGCCAGATTGACAGCAAACCGGATTTTCCTGCATAAAATTACATTTAAAAAATAAATGAATTTTGTAGGGTTGAGAAAAGGAAAGGCCAACACATCTTAATTTGAAAAGATTTCAAGTTATTGCACGGACAACGCTCTAGGTATTACTTTTCGCTACTTAAAGGTGTCTCAACTCAACAACGATAAAAGCTAAAATCGTGAAAATCGATCCTTGACCTTCATTGAGTCTCAGGAAACAGCATAAAAATTTATCTAAACTTGAAACGATTTCGTCAAAGCGTTTTCAAGTTATTGCATGGACACTGTTTGGAAGCCGATAGCCCTCCCGCCCGCCGTATATCACCAAATTAATAACCGATATTTTCCTTTGGAAATCCGGTTAAAAATTAAAAAAAATTATTCTTGAAGCGCACTGGAGTTGAGACATTTAAAAAACTGCCTAGTTTTTGACAACTGAATTCCATAAACTCTAGAAGGACAAAAGTGAAAATCGTCGAAAAGTTATTATGTAATTATACAAATATTTTTTTCAGGAAGAAGTTTATGAATTCATGCTGAGTTTATTTTTAATAACATTTTTAGTTGGGAAGCTATTGTGTGATGAACTTAAAAACAGTTTGTTTCCACATACATTTGTTTATAGAATTGTGGTAAAACATTAAGTTCAATTAATAGGAAGTTAACTATTTGTCACATCAACGTTACAATACTTCCATAAACCAATATTCTTTATAATTTGGTACATTTTGAAGTAAGTCAATCAAGGCATACTTGAGCTAATGTGCATTATGTCAAAAATTGCAGCTTTTAAAAGATAAAACACTGGAATGACACAAAATAAATAGTAAAAAAGTTAAATATTTTCAGACCAGCATGAAGGTTGAATCCGAGATTTTGTTAAATTAAGTCTATAATTGAATTGAAGAATAGAATATATCTTGGTAAGGTTTAGTCATCCCTTCTGAGTTGCAAGTTTATTTTCGACTTATGAGTTTGAATGTCCCTTTGGTATCTTTCGCCCCCCTTTTCTAAAGTTTTTAGAACTATCGTACGTCTTTCTCTCGTACTCTTTTTCTCGAATTTGTACTTATCATGAGGAACACAATGGTACCACATTTGGAGCAGGATCTGCTTACCCTTCCAGAGCACATGTGATCACCCTAGGTTTTAAGTTGTTGTCTTTGGATTTTAATGAAGTGCTGTGTAGACTTTTCATCGTTTTTCCAATTTTTACATGATTTTGTCTGTCTCTTTTCAACTGATCAGTTTCAATTCTTCCTTTGGTTTCTACCTCATCTTGTTTCCCTTATGTTTGACAAATATATACCAGCAATGCCATATCATATCAGTTTCTAGCTTATAACATGACAAATATATACCAGCAATGCCATATCATATCAGTTTCTACCTTCTCAAGTGATAACATGACAAATATATACCAGCAATGCCATATCATATCAGTTTCTACCTTCTCAAATGATAACATGACAAATATATACCAGCAATGCCATATCATATCAGTTTCTAGCTTCTCAAGTGATAACATTACAAATACAAACAAGTAATGCCCTATATATATTAACTTCCAGCTTCTCAAGTAATAACTTGACTAATGCATACCAGCAATGCATTCTAACATGAGAAACACAAAAGTGTATTTTATAGAAGACATCAACACCATTTGCACAATATGAAATGGTAGGGAAACAGACTTGTCAATTTTATTGTTATTTCCTTTGACTGATTCAATGTAGACAAGAACTATCTTTTGTCTTTCTATTTCATAACTGTTTGGACTTCATACATTGACCTCTAGAAGCCTCTCTTTCTGTTTTTTCTATTGGCTATTTTCTCATCCCTATTTCCCTGCATTCAAATCTTTTCAAATCTTAAATATTAAGCTATAAGTTAGCAGGAATTAAAGACGTAAATCAAGTTTTCATTTTATTGCTGAATTTTAAATTAAATTAAATTATATTCATACACATTCAATAAAATATCACTACATATATTTGTGCACTAATCCATCAAGATAAATCAATTATTTCTATAAGTTATGGAATTCCTTTTAAAATCTAACACAGATACACAATAACAGCAAGGACAAAACAAAACAAATCTAATATATAACAGTATGAATATACAGCTATGTAATAACCTTATGGAGAGCTATATGATAGCATGGAAAAACAGCTATGTAATAACCTTATGGAGAGCTATATGATAGCATGGAAAAACAGCTATGTAAGAACAGCATGGACATAACAAATAGGTTTATCACCAACACAACAGATATCACAAATGTAGATATAAAGTTGGATTTTCTTATGACTAAGGTTATGGAAACTATTGTTCAAATCTAGAGCGATAAAGCAGGTTTTAATTTTAGAGGTATGAAATACTTTTAGCTTTGCACAAAATACTGGATACATTTATAGATTTGGAGATATTATTGTAGAGCAAACTTAAATCCCTGTAGAACATAAGTTCGGCTGCAATTATCACTGTTATTGCATGCAGTAAAACATCACATTTTATATTAAGAGTTGACATCTTCGTAATCATCATGCCATTTTAAAGTTTTTCCATACAATAAAAGGGTTATTGGATGAATTTTGGTAAATAATATCACTGGTCAAAAATTGACTGCACTTGTCACTTACTGAAATAGAATACTTTACTTAGGACAATATGCACCAATATTTATGCAATAACCAAAACCGTATGTATTTATTTAGTTATCCCTCTTTCTTGTTTAATAAAGTTTATTTTTCAGTACAAATTACTAGTTATATGATGACCACATGATAAACTTGCTGTTATATATAGTTCAGCATGGGTAACTTGTTAATGCATCAGAATAAACCTGCTGATATATATAGTTCAGCATGGGTAACTTGTTAATGCATCAGAATAAACCTGCTGATATATATAGTTCAGCATGGGTAACTTGTTAATGCATCAGAATAAACCTGCTGATATATATAGTTCAGAATGGGTAACTTGTTAATGTATCAGAATAAACTTTCTGATATATATAGTTCAGCATGGGTAACTTGTTAATGCATCAGAATAAATTTGCTGTTATATATGCAAGTAAAGAATGGGTAACTCATTAATACAAATATGAAATTTGAGAATTTTCTCACAACGAATTTGACAATAAACACATATAATATAAATATATTGGAAACATTTCAAATCTGAATTAAAATTTTTTGAATTTAAAAGATTTATATTGAACAAATTATCACACAGTCATTCTAAAGACAGTAGATTCAAAAAATGATATTTAATATCATGTACTAAGTTACCCTTTCAAACAATAATACAACATAAGTCATTCATACATAAAATGACAATGAAATAAATTAAAACAATATTTACACTTCTGTACAATTTTATCTTCCACTCCCAACCTGTAAACCATGGCTCTATTTACAAGGTTTTTGGGAAAGCTGCTTATTCATGCAAGAATTGATGTAGGGAAGGACAGAAATGTAATTAATTTCATTGATTCATTTGAAGAACTGATCTATTGAAACCATACTGCATCTAACCATTGTTGAAGAATTTATTTTAAATGTTTCAAAGTAGCTATATAGGACAACACATACACAATGCATTAATTCAAAATTTTCTGATACATACAAATATAATAGTTATCATAATTACGTGTATATCATAATATCGACATTATAATAGCTATATATACTCTTTCTGTACCGTGGGGTAATGGTTCCAGCTATATTAAACCTTTGATTTCTCCACACGCAATTGTTAAAAAGGACTTGTTACAATGCCAACAAAAGATTTTCGATTTTATCCTTTACATAAAATTATATTTAACATTTATAGAACAAAAGATCAAGCAAATCCGTAATAATAACAGTAACAGTAATAAGTACATATTAATAATCACATCACCTATAGTTTTTTCCTCATTGTGCGAAGTTTAGAAATGATATATATAGTATTTACTGTCAGAGTTGAATTTGAACGTTCACAACAGTGACATTTGTCCATTAAATCCTAGGCCTGTCTTATTGAGAGTCAATATAAAAGAATAGAAGTAACCTGAATGAAAACTGGTACCCTCTAATTCACCATCAAGAAGTATCTTCTCTCTTTCACGACATTGGAACATGACTCATGGACAGAATGGGAGATAGATATACCAGTACAGAGTATTTTCAACAAGCATTCTGAGAGTATTGCATGGCAATACATAGTCCCCTACCAGGTAAAAATTCATTTTACTGGAACAAAATGCTAACTTGTTCTATAACTTGTCATGGTGTAAACAAAAAGTAAATATCATGTCAATATCTTCAAGCATGACTAAAAACAGTGTGGAAAACTGATTATATGAGTGAAAAAAACATTAGATATGATTAATAGTTCTCTAAAATTAGATATGATGTAATACAGTGTATATCTATTTTCAAATTATAATCAAATATAATTAATAGTTCCAAATATTTTTTCTTTCATTTGTCACAAATAATATAGATTTGTAACTTATCTATAAAATGTCAACAACTTTTATCTACACAATGTAATGTATTGAAATATATACATTAATAAAAATAGATTATTATCTAATTAAAGGATTTCTCTTCATAATTTTGTTTTATATATATAGCATTCAGAAAATTAGTTTATAATAAATAACAAACAAACCTGCCAAAAAATTCTTCAAGTAATTAAACAGAGAATGTCTTTAAAAAAATGAGTTATCTCCCTTTGTACAGAAATATGGTTTAACATAGTACTCTTACATTAGATATGGTCCAGAGTTATGGTCCATAACTCTGGACTAAATCATCAAAACGAAACAAAATTCGAACTTGATCTATAACTTGTCATGATAAAACTATATACCACATATCAAATCAATATCTTCAAGAACGAAGAAAAAAAGTGTGGAAAGCTGATTTACCGGACTGACGGATGGACAGACGGACAGATGAACAGACGGACAGACAGATGGAGTGCAAACCTAAAGTCCCCTTCGACTTCGTCGATAGGGGACTAATAAACTTTTTGTTTTCCGGGCTACCATTCAAAACCAATCCCTGGCTTCCTCTAGAAGGCAGAGTAAATATATGTTTTTGGAAAACACCTATGGTCTGCAAGGACACTATTGCCATCATATGCTTAGGTGATGCTAAGAGCCACACAATCAATAAGTATTATCTTTGACATCTAATTGTTCTCATAATTTAAATATTTTACTGGGACATTTAAACAGCAATGTTTGGTTTTTGATTACAAAATGCTCTAAATATACATGTACACCATTTAGGTCTAATAAATATTCAGATAGTCTTTCAAATTATGAATTACACAATTGTGATGTTAAGTCAAAAAGGTGCGAACCTTGGGTCATTTCCATAAGAAAGTCAGAAATAGTTTTAATTTGTATTATGCCTGAAAAATTGAGAAGCTTCTAAAGATATGCCACAATGCATATTTCTTATTATGAAGTCTTGTTTGATGAAGATAAGCAAATATATTCAGTATATATACTGAAGACTAGAAAGCTCTGAATATCAGTGATCTATTATATGCTAAGATGTCCAATATCTAACAATGGAATCTCTTTCTGGAAGGGCTCTAAACTTCATTGATCCATCAACACCACATGAGAAGAGATGATGTCCTGGACTAACAGCCACCTGCGTCACTCCTGATGCTGACCCCATGTTTCTGAAGAATGTACTTTTGCTATGTTCTCCTTGGAATGATAAAATCAATTGATGTGCATCTAATGCCCAAATCTAAAAATAAACAATACATATCAATGGTTACTTCAATGTACACATGTATGGAAGAGAACGAACCATTGTCCCTTTTTAAATCTAGAGACATTTCAGTTGTGCTGGTAAAGGATTAACACAGAACTCCCCCCCCCCCCCCCCCACTTTAAATAAGCAAACATCAATTCATCAATCAATAAATAAAATGAGATTTAGGATTTATGTCTACATTGTATATCTTAGTGTTCTGTATAAATGAAGTAGATGGGAA
Organism: Mytilus californianus; assembly: GCF_021869535.1. Taxonomy (NCBI): domain Eukaryota; kingdom Metazoa; phylum Mollusca; class Bivalvia; order Mytilida; family Mytilidae; genus Mytilus; species Mytilus californianus. Next base: position 17,749,716 of record NW_026262679.1, on the reverse strand, counting down.
TGTGTCATAAGGTGTACCTTGAGAAACCTTCATGAAACCGCATTTTAATTTTTTTCTTCTTTGCAGTAACAAAGAGAAGTATTACACAGAGTAAATTACATGAACAAATTCATTCCTCAAAACAAGAATTGGAAAATCAACTAAGAAACATTACATGATAACATTCACTAATTTAACTCTTGGGACATGTAAGCAACCAGATTGGTTCTTTCTGAAGTCAAACCAGTCCAATATCTGAGGTAGTTTTATAAAAGAGGGACGAAAGATACCAGAGGGACAGTCAAACTCATAGATCGAAAACAAACTGACAACGCCATGGCCAAAAATAAAAAGACAAACAGACAAATAATAGTACAGATGACACAACATAGAAAACTAAAGACTAAGCAACACGAACCCCACCAAAAACTGGGGGTGATCTCAGGTGCTCCGGAAGGGTAAGCAGATCCTGCTCCACATGTGGCACCCGTCGTGTTGCTTATGTTATTACAAATCCGGTAAATAGTCTAATTCGGTAAGTCACATTCGTGAAAAGGGAAGGGTATTGTAGTTATGACATAAGGAACATATCCGATATCATCTGTGAAATGGTTATTCCATAACGGTCAACCAACTCGTGATGGCGTCCGTAAAATTTACGAAGGGATGATTTCAACTTCACCATTTGGAACTCTTGGTTTAATAGCTTCCTTGTGAGCAGCAATCCTCTATCAAGGAAATCATGATAGGAAACACAAGCCTGGGAATATCGTATCAATTGGGAGATATATACTCCGTATGCAGGCGCTGCTGGAATGTTGCTACATAGAAATGGAAAGTTCACAATTGGGAAGCTAAAATCATCTCTTTTGTCGTAAAGTTTTGTTTTCAACCTACCCTCATTGTCAATTTCTAGATGTAAGTCAAGATATGAGGCAGACTTAACTGTATCTGTAGTATCCTTTATCTCTAGTTCGATGGGATAGATTTGTTCAATATAGTCACCAAATTTTGTATTATTTAGTGAGAGAACATCATCTATATAGCGGAACGTAGAGTGAGAGAACATCATCTATATAGCGGAAGGTATAAGTTATGATTGATATATATTCTTACTTTTAATTTTTTACATGTCTGTTACTAATTCTACAATCAAGAGGAACTTTTTTTTTGTGATGTGAAAACCTATTTAAGTTTCACTATTTCACTGAAATGTATAACTGGTTTTATCTGCATGGATGATAAAACAGCTTTAAAGTTCTGGTAGTCTATTCAGGACATTGTATAATCTCAGATAAATATATTTACTGCAAAAATACAGTGGATGCTTTGAACCATAAGTATTTCTTACAGACATATAGACAGATACACAATGCACCTGCAGTCTACATAGAAAAAATAACACACAATGCACCTGCAGTCTACATAGAAAAAATAACAAAGTACCGGTATGAACTCACAAATAACTCTTAAATTTGTTTAATTTTTTTTCTTTGCATGAGAGTTTTTAGTTTTAACAGTTTAGATTTTATAAATGAGAATGTTAATGACACTATCGATACCACAGAGTAAACAAATTTGTTTTTAAAGTCAGCTAGCTATAGGAAATTGTATTTGTTACATACTGTTCAGTAATGTTGTCTATAAACATGTTTATGTGACAAACAAATTTAAATCTTAAACCAATAACCTATAACAATTATTGCTTAAATCTTTGACCTTTACTGCTTTAAAAATAAAACTTTGGCTATTTTCAGCATTGACTAATGTATATATAGACATTGAAAAAAGTAACCATATAGGTCTCAATGGGGTTTCATATTAATTTCCAGTGTCAAATTCTAACAAATAGAAGATTTCCGCATTTCTAATGGCCTAATAAATTCTGTATGCATTAAAATCTATAACTGTGCTCTGACTAAATTCTCCAGTCAAGGAAAAATTCCAAAAAAACACCACACGATCCACTAACATGATATCAAGTTTTCATGCAAAGAAAGTAAATAAAGTCATCAAAGATACCAGGATTGAAATTGTGAACGCCAGACGCGCGTTTCGTCTACAAAAGACTCATCAGTCACGCTCAAGTAAAAAAAAGTTAAAAAGGCCAAATAAAGAACGAAGTTGTAACCAATCAATCAATTTGGGGTGAATGTAAAAATGAAGGGATAGCAAGAATTTTAAAACTCCAAAAAAGGGCAGCAAGATTAATTCTAGATGCAGATCCTTTATCCCCCTCAGCCCCCTTATTTAAAAAACTTGGGTGGATGACAGTTGACAATAGAATAAAATACCACAAATATTTACTTCTATATAAATGTATGCGTATGGAAGCACCAATGTACCTAGTTCAAAAGTTTAAACTGAAATCAGATAATAATCCTTACTCCCTGAGAGGCGTCACTCAAGGTAATCTGATAGTTCCTAAGCCAAAAGCTGAGCTATTTAAGAAATCTTTTGTTTATTCTGGATCAGTGTTATGGAATGGACTACCACACAAAATGCGTAAAGCTCAAAACACTTATACTTTTAAACAAAGTATCAAGAAGTACTTAACACAGTCCTGATAAGATTATATTTTCTACAATGTATTTGTATATTTCTTTTATTTATATTTGTATTTGATTTTTTGAGTACATGTACATCTTGAACAGCCTTATATCTTATCATGTTAGTAATATTACATTGAACTAATTGACTGTAAATTAACTTTGTGTAAATATCTGTTTTTGATTGTATTGTAATTTGTATGTGAGGGCCTCAGGGAAGATTAGTTTATTGTAACTAACTGAGTTTACCCTCTTTAAATAAAGAATTTATTATTATTATTATTATAAACCAGAACTACTCTGGCGCTGAAGAACTTGTTCACATTAGACAGGTGTTCCATTTTTACAGGTTAAATATGATCTTCTGATAAATCTGGGTCTACATCTGTCATAGTCTTTACAACTCCTGTTTAGTATTAACTTTGAAAAAAAACCAAATTGGACTTGCAAAAAAATGATGGAAGCCATTTATATTTTGCTTGATAATATTCATGTTCGTTCAGTAGATAAAGTACACTGAGGGATACTAACTGTGCACCTCTTATTGCAGATTTATTTCTTAACTGTTTATATGAATCCAAATTTATGGCAAAGCTTCATATAGACAGCACTTTATAGATATTTTCAACAATTATACAAGCTGATATCAAGATGATATATTCTCCGTAAACAATCAAGACTTTTCTAAATAAACAAGAGGCTCTCAAGAGCCTGAATCGCTCACCTGTATTTTCAGAGGAGAAGATTTTTAAATGTTAGCAAACTTGATGAACAATTGTGTAAAATTGTCTTTAAAGGGCAATAACTCCTTAAGGGGTCAATTGACAGTTTTGGTCATATTCACTTTTTTGTAGATCTTACTTTGCTGAACATTATTGCTGCTTACATTTTATATATATCATAATATTCAAAATAATAACAAAAAACTGCAAAATTTTGTTAAAACCACCAATTCGGCGGCAGCAACCCAACAATGGGTTGTTCCAATAGTCTGATAATTTCAGGGCCCATAGATCTTGACCAATTAAACAATTTTACCCCATGTCACATTTGCTCTAAAAGATTTAGTTTTTGAGATATAAGCCAAAAACTTCATTTGACCCCTATGTTCTATTTTTAGCCATGGCGGCCATGTTTGTCGATGGATCAAAACTTCGGATACAATTTATAAACTAGATACCCTAAGGAACATTTAGTTAAAGTTTGAAGGTATTTGGCCCAGTAGTTTCAGAGGAGAAGATTTTTGAAATAGTTTACGACGACAGACATCGACGACAGACGACGGATGACGATGGACGCCAAGTGATGGCATAAGCTCACATGGGGTCCAAAGGGCCCCTCTGAGCTAAAAATGAAATAAATCCATCTGAACTCAATTCTTATTCAATCTAACTTTAATGGTGACCGACATCCTTTTTTAACCTTGATATTAGAATTTCACAAGGTAATTTCCATACCAAATTTATAATAAATGTGGCAACCTGTCCTTCATTGATCGTGAAGGTTTGTAGGCTTTATCTTATGACATGTACATTTCTCTGTTGGTTTTATATTAATTTTTTTCCTTACAAATATAGAGATTTACTGAGGAAGTCTGATTGCAGGAATTTAATCAAAAGTGGTTTTAGTATCCATCTTTTTATGGTAATGATGCTAATGAAGCTAAAAAAAATTAAAAATGTCCTTCAAATGTGTCTCCTTGACTTAATCGACATACTAATAGGATTATAATTATACTGCTGGTCACTGTCAGGTATATTTGGGATGAATAAAGATTTGCTTATTTATGGTTTGAAGCAAAAATTAAATATTTCTTTCATTTTTCTGTCTAGTTTGCTGTTGGTATTGCAAGAGATCAAGTTTTCCTGTACTAATCAGCAGGTTAAATCCTTTGAGATTGTCTTCAGTAACTGAGAGCATTGTTTAATACAGTATAACTTGTTGTTCATTTGGAAATAAGTTTCCATACCATTATTTTAAAGTTGAGTGCTTTTCACGTACCAGTATTTATGTTATTTTGTGTAAGGTTTGTAAATCTCATTGAAATTTAAAAAAAAGGAGAAGGTTGAGATCTTAAATAACAAGTTTGACCCCGCTACATTTCATGGGCCTGTCACAAGTCAGTAATAGTAGAATGTAATATCTTTATATTTTCTATTATTTGGAGAATTGAGTATTAATGGAAGATCTTTAATTGTATCTCTTTAACTTAATCTATAGACTCATAACTTTAGAGTTTGACATTCTGTATGGACACATGTCTATTGTTAAAGACTGTATATGTTGTATGAAGATTTAATACGTGTATTAATTGAATGATCAAATAATTGTAAAATAAATGGGGAATGTGTCCATGGGACACAGATAATGCCCCGCTTGCAAATAACGTTATAAAGGGACATAACTAAAGAACCATAGAAGTAATGCTACCCAAATTTGTACTTGATCTGAGTTTTGTGCTACCCGGTAATATGCATTGTGTATAAGTTTCAAAACATTTGGTTGAGGCAAACTTACGTAGGAGAACAGAAAGGAAAAATTCAGCATTTTGTCAAATTATAAAGGGGCATAACTCTAGTACGGTAATAGTGACGCCACCAAATTTCAAATGTTTTGTGATAATAAGCATTGTGTATAAGTTTCATAACATTTTGTTGAGGCAAACTAAAGTTAGAGAACGGAAACGAAAAATTCAGCTATTTTTCTATTTGTAAAGGGGCATAACTCTAGAACGATACACGTGACGCCATCAAAATTCTAAATTGATCTGTGTTTTGTAGTAATATTCATTGTGTATAAGATTCATAATATTTTGTTGAGGAAAACTAAAGTAAGAGAACGGAAACGAAAAATTCAGCAATTTTTCTATTTGTAAAGGGGCATAACTCTTAAACGGTAAAAGTGACGCCACCAAAATTCAATCTTAATCTGTATTTTGTAGTAATGAGCATTGTGTATAAGTTTCATAACATTTGGTTGAGGCAAACTAAAGTAAGAGAACGAAAACCAATTTTGGGACGTATGGACGTACATACGGTCAGATGGATGGACAGACGGACGTATAGACGGACAATGGTAAAGCTTAATGCCCCCTCCGCTACGGCGGGGGCATAAAAATTTAAATGTTTCTTGAATTACACTCTAGTTATTTTGAGACATTAAAAAAAATTCTTGTTTTTCCCTATTGAAGTCCCAAAACTCTGGAAGGACAAAAGTGAAAATCGTCAAAAGGTTATTATACAAATAATATTTTTCAGGATAATTCCGAATCATGCTGAGTTTATTTTTAGTAATATTTGCAGTTTGGTAGCTATTGTGTGATATACTGAAAAAAGCAGTTAGTTTCTACATAAATATGTTTACAGTGGTACTACATAAAGTTCAATTAATAGGAAGTAAACTGTTTGTACATCAACACTATATTACATGTTGTAGATCACGGTTATAAAGTGTAATTTTCATTTATTAGCACTGGGTTAATGTTGTTGCTGGTGGGCAAATAGTGGAGGAGGGTTTCATAAGCTTAGTTGTCAGTGCTTCTGTAGTTATCTGATTTAAAACGAACTTTTCTTGAATCATCCTTGATAAATTTAGAAATTATTAGGAAACTAAAGTTCCAACTCCCTCAGTGAAAGGTTAGCTTGAGTGGATTTGACGATTATTTTTACGTCCCTTTTGGTTATTAATTATTTGATTTCAAAGGTTTGGGCATGATTAAGATAAATCCATACCAAATATCATTGACTTACAGTGGTTTCCCTTAAACTGACCTTATCACAAACTATAAATACACTGACACCACCAGAAATAGCACAAGTAAGTCTTGATGATCCAAGGAGACTGTATGGCTCAACTGGTATATGTGCATATAATAGATGAATTGTACTGAATAAAAACTGTATGGGTCAAAATCTCATCTTACTAATCATTTCTTGTAGACAAAATTTGTTCATCTATCCATTATAATTTTCAAGATAATAGGCAAAAATAAACATAGTGGTTTTAAATTGTGATTTAGGGGCAACAAAGTACATTTTTATATCAATCATATGACATATTTGTAGATCTTATGTTGCTGATCTTATTTACTGTTTAACGTTTGTCTGAATCTTTGGCAAAACTTTGAAGGGACAAAAGTGAAAATTGTCAAAAGGTTAAAATATAGTTAACGTAACAGTACCTGAATTGTACCGAGTACCCAATTGCCACCCATTTCCCCTAAAAAGCAGCTGAAATCTTACAGGTTTTCTTATAGACTAAAAAATTTATATTTTCATAATTTGTCATTATGCACGTCTTTCAACATACTGTAAATTCAGAAATTATTGCGTGCATTTATTATTGCGATTTTGTCATTTTTGACTAAAATGCGATTATAATTTTTGCGATATTGAGAAAAATCCTGTTGAATTCATATAAAAAATTTCAAAATGCGAGTTTAAATTATTGCGATTATAACCCTGTCGCATTTTTCGCAATAATAAAAACATCGCAATAATTTCTGAATTTACAGTAGCTAAGTACATTTAAATGTACACAAAACAGTCACATTAAATACATATCACCAGATGAAGTATCCATTGAGAAAAAAAGCAAAATCTATGGAAACGTAGAATGCGACGTCCACAAAAAGTCTTCTTTTAAAAATGAAGAATAAAAATTTGTCACAGGCAACCATTTCTTATAAAATGCATAGTAAGCATGGACTATTGTCAAATTGTTCTAAAAATGTGGAAAAATAAATCAAAACATTAGTTATTCGATTCTTACAGATGTGAATATAAGCATGGATGCAATTTAGGAACTCCTCAATACAGAATCTCATTCAATATGGATTCAAAATTAATTTTGTGGAACTATATAGTAAATAAGGATACATCTACAAAATAAACACAGAATGGAAACTTTTGTCTGTTTCATAAATTTTTCCATTTTCAATATCAAACTTTGGGACAACATAGAAAATAACAGATTCGGACATTTTCCAAAAATGGACAATAAAAGGGTGAAGGTTTGGTACCATTAAAACGTTTAAACCCGCTGCATTTGTTTGCACCTGTCCTAAGTCAGGAATCTGATGTTCAGTAGTTGTCGTTTGTTGATGTGGTTCATAAGTGTTTCTCGTTTTTTATATAGATTAGACCGTTGGTTTTCCCGTTTGAATGATTTTACACTAGTAATTTTTTGGGGCCCTTTATAGCTTACTGTTCGGTGTGAGCCAAGGCTCCGTGTTGAAGACCGTACTGTGACCTATAATGGTTTACGTTTATAAATTTTTACTTGGATGGAGAGTTGTCTCATTGGCACTCATACCACATCTTCTTATATCTAATAATTAACTGTTTTATAATAAAATATATCCAACCAACTAAAGGTATGGGAAATGCCAGACTTATCAATGTTTTACCTATTAGTAACTAATTAAACAATATCTCATGTAAATATGAATGAAAGGAGATGTTAGATATACATCAGTTAGACAAGCAACCCAATGACATAAAAGTCCATAAGATATTCAATTGTCACATAGAGAGGGATAGTTAATGCAGGCAACTTATCTGTATTACATTGGGTGTTATTCAATGTGGAATAAATTGTTTTGTTTCCTGTACCAAATGCAACGAAGAAGAAAAATATGTACTTTTTATTCAATAATCAAATGTCTGCTTGTGAAACAGCATCAACACGTTAGTTTAACAAATGACAACAAAAAACATCCACTTTCATTGAAATCAATTCAGGCTGGAGATGGTCACGTGCAATTTTAATAATGTCATAGAGACACACAAAACAGTTCAATCTCATAAAGAAAGTGTTATGATAATTAGGATATAGTTTTACAAATAATATTTTTTTCAGGATGAAGTTTATAAATCCCTGCTGAGTTTATTTTAAGTAACATTTGTAGTTTGAAAAACAGTTTGGTTCCACATAAATATGTTTACAGAATTGAAGTACTACCTAAAGTTCAATTAATAGGAATTGAAATGTTTGTCAAAACATTACAATACATCTTGTAGATAAGTTTTATAAGGTGTTATTTTTATTTATTATATACTTAGTAGTGTTAAAATACAAGTTAATTGTATGTGTAATACAATCAATGACAATCATGCTGTATCAGACATCTGTGATGATATTAATATCAGTCATGGTTACAATGGCTATATCAAACCCCTAATCTGTATGATGTCATGTAATTAATATCAGTCATGGTTACAATGGCTATATCAAACCCCTAATCTGTATGTTGTCATGTAATTAATATCAGTCATGGTTACAAAGGCTATATCAAACCCCTAATCTGTATGATGTCATGTAATTAATATCAGTCATGGTTACAAAGGCTATATCAAACCCCTAATCTGTATGATGTCATGTAATTGATATCAGTCATGGTTACAAAGGCTATATCAAACCCCTAATCTGTATGATGTCATGTAATTAATATCAGTCATGGTTACAAAGGCTATATCAAACCCCTAATATGTATGATGTCATGTAATTAATATCAGTCATGGTTACAAAGGTTATATCAAACCCCTAATCTGTATGATATCATGTAATTAATATCAGTCATGGTTACAATGGCTATATCAAACCCCTAATCTGTATGATGTCATGTAATTAATATCAGTCATGGTTACAAAGGCTATATCAAACCCCTAATATGTATGATGTCATGTAATTAATATCAGTCATGGTTACAAAGGCTATATTAAATCCCTAATCTGTATGATGTCATGTAATTAATATCAGTCATCCTGGTTACAAAGGCTATATCAAATCCCTATTCTGTATGATGTCATGTAATTAATATCAGTCATGGTTACAAAGGTTATATCAAATCCCTATTCTGTATGATGTCATGTAATCAATATCAGTCATCCTGGTTACAAAGGCTTTATCAAACTCTTAATATGTATTAGGTCGTGTCTTGTAAAAACATCTAAATTAGTTGTTCTTGAGGTACATGTATATAATAAAGGGTATGATATGGATTTTCCAATATAATACACCCTATCAACCGTCAACTAATATTACCCTGAGCAGAGCTCTTGGAATTATATTGATGTCTCAGGTTGATACAAGTGTGATATAAAAAAGCCATATCATATTCTCTATTTATTAGCACTGGGTTGGTACTAATCTGGGCTTCAATACTCATTACTGACCTGATTTATATAACATCTTTTTTTAACTTCTCCCTCGATAAATTGAGAAATTATTAGAAAACTCCCTCGGTCAAAGATTTTACCTAGTTATTTTATTAGGTCTGTATGCAGGTCAAAAATAGTTCTGAAGATAATTCAATCATGCATTGTCCACCTGACAAGTTCCATTTTACCTTGACTTCTGGTTGAAAGTTCACAGCCCTTTATAATGTCTAATCTGCTCCAAAAGTTCAATTATTTTAGAGTAAAATTTAGAGTATCAACTAATGTTTAAAAGTGGCTGATGTTATTTCCTACGATTAACACATTGTAAATACAAGACTCAAATTAACGAACCTGTTAAAGAATGTGGGCTATGTAAACTATGTGTAAAGAACAGCCTTTTACAGTCAACTTATACCTACTGCCCAAACCAGTCCCGAAAAACTCAGCTGCAGTTGCCCACAGCTGTTGGGAAGAGAAAATAAATGCAAGTGGCAAAACAGTCACTTTTCCTAGAAAAACGTGATGAATATTTCATACAGGACCATTATGTGTTAGAAAATACAAATAATCGGAAAACAGGAAGTTGATAAGCCATAAATCTGAGAACACATTACTTGTAAAACATGTTCACATGAAGCCTGATAATAAATTTCTGGAAGTTCTTATTTGTAGTTCCCTAGAAAAATTAGGCAAAAAATTTCATACAAGGCTGTTATATGCGTTAGAATATACAAGTAATTTGTTAACAGGAAGTTGAGGATGGATCTGAAACCACATCACAAGGTAAAGCATGTTCACATGAAGACTGATAACAAATTTCAGGAAGATCTGATTTGTAGTTCTTGAGTAAAATGCAACATGGGATGGCCGGCCAGACAGAGGTAAAACAGTATACCCTTCCTTTGGAGTGGGGTATAAAAACATTCAGAATGTATATCAAATGTCTCTGCATGATGATTAGAATTACAGCATTTTCTAAAACCCTTTACAAATATCATGGATAATTTTGAATGAAGCATCAAAAATAGTATTATAGTGGCTTTTTTTCATTTTTAAGGATAATTTATCCATATACTTTGTCCATAGACCTACTTCATGACCAAATTTAAAGAGTACTATTATAGAACTCATATCCTCAAAACAAAATGATTGGCTTGAAGTAGGTTTTGAGTTTAAGGAATGAAGATTATTCCAGAAACCTAGGGTGTGCACACACATATCATATCAAACAGATTTTACAACTACTGGGTTGCTTCTGCTGCTCCTTCTGACTATAAATGCCTAAGGGTATCAGATGTCGACAGTTTCAAATAATGGGTTTTGTCTGTAAATGTCAAGTTCATAAAACTATGAAATGGACAAAAGCCAAGGTTGCAACTCCATGAGGAAAAGTTGACCTTAGATGATTCTAACTTTTCTGTTAAGAATCTCTTGGTTTAAGTGGTCTCCAAAGTTTTATATTTCATGTGTGTATACCTCATTGTAAATCTGTCTATTGTTGAAGACTGTATGTTGCCCTCTAGATGTCATTTGAATATTTTTGACAATGGGTTGGTTGTTACATTACTTTTTCTTCATAACTATAAAGGTTGTTTCAAAACATTGTGTTGTGCACATCACAATAATATATTTGTTTATTTGTCATATGAAGGACAAATATTCAGGACAGAGAACACATGCTGAGGTTATTTTTAGTAACATTAGTAGTTTGACATGTGATAAACTTGAGAGGAGAGCATAAAAACTATTTTCACATAAATATGTTTACCAGACAGTGGTTCATAAACTGCATTAAGTTCTATTAACAGGAAGTAAAACTGTTTCCAACAAAAACAAAATAACAATAGATTACAGATATTACATACATAAGGGACTTTGATATCAGGAAATATAAAGGGTACAACATTAATTGATTGATAGATAAGTGTTTAACGCCAATTTCAGCACTATTGTGCTTTTTTGTGGCGATCAGTTTTTATTGGTGGAGGAATTTGGAGTGCCCGACTTCATTCTTGCTAATAGAAAAATATAACTTTGCACTGTTATTTTGACTTGTCCAGTTTACTCCAGGGATACTGCCTCCTCAGTTAATACTTGATGCAGCCTTCTGAAAACCGTCACAAAGATAAACAAAACTCCATGCCCTTGGTAACTTACTTTGACATCTCCCTCTGATGACCCTGTCACAAAGATAAAACCTAACTCCACCCCTTTGTTACTTACTTTGACATCTCCCTCTGATGACCCTGTCACAAAGATAAACAAATCTCCACCCCCTTGGTTACTTACTTTGACATCTCCCTCTGGTGACCCTGTCACAAAGATAAACAAAACTCCACCCCCTTGGTTACTTACTTTGACATCTCCCTCTGGTGACCCTGTCACAAAGATAAACAAAACTCCACCCCCTTGGTTACTTACTTTGACATCTACCTCTGGTGACCCTGTCACAAAGATAAACAAAACTCCAACCCCTTGGTTACTTACTTTGACAACTACCTCTGATGACCCTGTCACAAAGTTAAACCAAACTCCACCCCTTTGTTACTTACTTTGACATCTCCCTCTGATGACCCTGTCACAAAGATAAACAAAACTCCACCCCCTTGGTTACTTACTTTGACATCTCCCTCTGGTGACCCTGTCACAAAGATAAACAAAACTCCACCCCCTTGGTTACTTACTTTGACATCTCCCTCTGGTGACCCTGTCACAAAGTTAAACTAAACTCCACCCCTTAGTTACTTACTTTGACTTCTCCCTCTGATGACCCTGTCACAAAGTTTAACCAAACTCCACCCCTTTGGTAACTTACTTTGACTTCTCCCTCTGATGACCCTGTCACAAAGTTAAACCAAACTCCACCCCTTTGGTAACTTACTTTGACATCTCCCTCTGATGACCCTGTCACAAAGTTAAACCAAACTCCACCCCTTTGTTACTTACTTTGACATCTCCCTCTGATGACCCTGTCACAAAGTTAAACCAAACTCCAACCCCTTGGTTACTTACTTTGACATCTCCCTCTGATGACCCTGTCACAAAGTTAAACCAAACTCCACCCCTTGGTTACTTACTTTGACATCTACCTCTGATGACCCTGTCACAAAGTTAAACCAAACTCCATCCCCTTGGTTACTTACTTTGACATCTACCTCTGATGACCCTGTCACAAAGTTAAACCAAACTCCACCCCCTTGGTTACTTACTTTGACATCTACCTCTGATGACCCTGTCACAAGTTAAACCAAACTCCACCCCTTTGTTACTTACTTTAACATCTCCCTCTGATGACCCTGTCACAAAGATAAAACCTAACTCCACCCCTTTGTTACTTACTTTGACATCTCCCTCTGATGACCCTGTCACAAAGTTAAACCAAACTCCAACCCCTTGGTTACTTACTTTGACATCTCCCTCTGATGACCCTGTCACAAAGTTAAACCAAACTCCACCCCTTGGTTACTTACTTTGACATCTACCTCTGATGACCCTGTCACAAAGTTAAACCAAACTCCATCCCCTTGGTTACTTACTTTGACATCTCCCTCTGATGACCCTGTCACAAAGTTAAACCAAACTCCATCCCCTTGGTTACTTACTTTGACATCTCCCTCTGATGACCCTGTCACAAAGTTAAACCAAACTCCATCCCCTTGGTTACTTACTTTGACATCTCCCTCTGATGACCCTGTCACAAAGTTAAACCAAACTCCACCCCCTTGGTTACTTACTTTGACATCTACCTCTGATGACCCTGTCACAAAGTTAAACCAAACTCCATCCCCTTGGTTACTTACTTTGACATCTCCCTCTGATGACCCTGTCACAAGTTAAACCAAACTCCACCCCTTTGTTACTTACTTTAACATCTCCCTCTGATGACCCTGTCACAAAGATAAAACCTAACTCCACCCCCTCGATTACTTACTTTGACATCTCCCTCTGATGACCCTGTCACAAAGTAATCCTCTTCTAAATCTATTGCTAGACATCTTATTGATGCATCATGGGCCTGGAATGTATGGCGTAACTGTCGTTGACGAATATCAAAGATACAAATCTCTCCTTTCCTTCCACCACTGATCAGCAGTTGGTGATGAGGTGCATATACAAGGGCAGGACAGCCATGTTCATGACAAGTGAAAGCTGAAAAAAGGGTTTAATATGGTCGAACTATTTCTTGTTTCTTAAAATTCATTTTTCTTGAGGTAATTAAGAAATAAATGGGGAATGGATGCCCCCGCTTGAATGTAACTTTATTAAGGGATATTACTCAAGAACTGTAAAAGTGACGCTACCCAAATTTGTACTTGATCTGAGTTTTGTGGTAATGAGCATTGTTTATAAGTTTCATAACAATTAGTTGGGGCAAACTTAAGTTAGAGAACAGAAACAAAAAATTCAGCAATTTTTCCATTTGTAAAGGTGCATAGTTCTAGAACAGTAAAAGTGACACCACCAAAATTCGAACTTGATCTGTGTTTTGTGGTAACTAGCATTGTGTATAAGTTTCATTACATCTGGTAGAGGCAAACTAAAGTTAGAGAACGGAAACCAAAAATTCAGCAATTTTTCCATTTTTAAAGGGGCATATCTCTAGAATGGTAAGAGTGATGCCACTAAAATTCAAACTTGATCTGTGTTTTGTGGTGAATAGCATTGTGTATAAGTTTCATATTATTTGGTTGAGGCAAACTAAAGTTATAGATCGGAAACAAAAAATTCAGCAATTTTTCCATTTGTAAAGGGCATAACTCTAGAACAGTAAAAGTGACACCACCAAAATTCAAACTTGATCTGTGTTTTGTGGTAATAAGCATTGTGTATAAGTTTCATTACATTTGGTTGAGGCAAACTAAAGTTAAAGAACGGAAACCAATTTTGGGACGTACAGACGGACAAGGGTAAAACTTCATGCCCCCTCCGCTACGGCGGGGGCATAAAAAAGTAGAAAAGAAACACCTTTAGTGTTCTTAATGACAAAAAAAAATTTTGTTACACGTTACAGGAGAGATAAAAACAATACGATATATCATGATCAACTATTTATCCTTATTATGGACTGTCTACAATTGTGGTGTCAAATAATTATTTAAATGGTATGATAATAAGGAAAGTTTAATCAGGATTCTTCCTAGAAAATATAAATATTTCAAACATACCATGGACACAAGAACTTCTTGGTGGTAACAGTGTATCCCATAGACACACATTCCTACTCTCAGATGAGTGGCCACCAGTGGCTATCAAACTGGAAGATCCAACAAAGGCCACATCACTTGTTGTTTTGTTGTGGCACTTCAAGCTCTGAAATAACAATATTAACCATGTTAACAGTAGAAATTTATGTTTTCCTCTTAGAAAATAATCATAATACAGCAACTCTGTAGTTCAATTGTATACTAGATTCTTTCATCTTAGCTAGCCGCATTACAAGAAAAAAGTTAAACCTATTTTTGAATGGCATAAAAAGAACATCTGAAGTATGTATGTAATAATTGTCAATAGATCATTAACATTGAATAATAAATTTTCTCTTGAAATGTTGCCACAAATTTATTTAAATTGCATCTTGGTGAATATTACAATAGGTGCTACTTCCATCATAACTGTACTGGTTTTTGCTTGTCAAAGTTATTTTTTGATGAATTTAACAACAAAATATTCATTTATATTTTATGCTGGTAAATTTTCAATAAAATGTCTGTTGAAATGATCTTGTAATAAATCTTACCATGATTGGCTTGTTAAAGTTACTTCCAAGTCCAACCTGCCAGAGGCATACATCTCCTTCGCTGTCACTTACACAACACTTAAATTAAATGGAACATACAATTAATTCTTTCCTAAAATTTATCAATGAAAGGACGGCCAATGTTTGATAGATCCAAATAAAAACATGGCAATGTTTGATAGATCGAAGTAAAAATATGGCCAATGTTTGATAGATCGAAGAAAAAATATGGCCAATGTTTGATAAATCAAAGTAAGAATATGGCCAATGTTGATAGATGGAAGTAAAAATATGGCCAATGTCTGATAGATCAAAGTAAGAATATGGCCAATGTTTAATAGATGAAAGTAAAAATATGGCCAATGTTTGATAGATGGAAGTAAAAATATGGCCAATGTCTGATAGATTAAAGTAAGAATATGGCAATGTTTGATAGATCGAAGTAAGAATATGGCCAATGTTTGATAGATTGATGTGAAAAGATGGTTAATGTTTGATCAAATGAATGATTTACTTAATGCATGGCATAATTTTGTCTCCGTTCAATGCTTTATCTTTAGAGTTTCCAGTGAGCTTTGGTCATTAACCATTTAAAAAGTTTGGCTACTTCATGACTTTACAGTGACATCAAGAAACATCTGCACTAAAATTACTATTTTTTATGAAAAATTTAGCTATTCTTTAATAAGCAGAACATATACTGTACTTCTTTTAAAACAGATAAAATATGTTGGCAATAAAAGGTCTTTTTACCTTCTTTTTTTAACTATTCAACATTAATTTATAGTCTGTCATAAAAGGGATTTCCTTCTTTCATTGACAACATTAGTCCTACCTTGTTTCCTTGACTGCTAAACATAACTTTAGTGACTTTAGGGAAAGTTCCTGGCTGTCTAAGCATGGCTAATGGCTGAATATGACCCCATTCATACAATCTAACACTCCCATCTGTACTGCCTGTTAGATCTGTTAATACAAATATATGTCTACCATAAAAAGATATTAAAATCAGCAAAAATAAAGGAAACTATATAGTTCTTGACTACTGCCAGTTTGCTAGTATAATCAGTGCTTCAGGTTAGATTAACTGTTAAAGAACAAAGAAAAAAAAATTATTTTATTGAGTAAAACACTTTTAATATTCTGATATGATTTTCTTTTGGACAGTTTTAATACATGTAAAATTGGTTAACTGTAAAGCATGATGACATAATCAAACAGACGCTGTGTTCTACTGAAGATTTGAAAAAGGTATTTAAAAAAAGGACCCAACCTGACAAATATATATATGCACAAGGTTACTATGATGAAAGAAAATCACATTTTGTCATAACATGACCTTTTTATTGCTTACTATACAGTATGAGTTTTGCTCATTATTGAAGGCTGTAAAAGAACCTGTAATTGTTCACATCTTTGTCCTTAGGTCCTGATGGATAGTTGTCTCATTTGAAATCATACCAAAACTTTTAATGCATGTTCACTGAGCTTGGAATCATTTGTTCATTGTAATTTCTGCAATGTTAAACCTATATATTTTTTCTCATCAACAAAAACATAAAACCAATTTCTGAATTCTACAGTTATGATAGTTCTATAAAGCAATACATATATTTCTATTTGTTTGATAGAATTGTGGAGCACATTTTGTACTTTTCTGTGGTTTGTCATATTAAACTTTAAATGACACCAAACAGCCTTAACTAACAACAAACTTTCACCATCACATCATATTATAAACCTACAGTGAGGTAGATTTGGATGAGATCCTATCCTTCGTACACCTGCTACAGGTCTTCTCAGAATCTGTCAAATAGATATAAAACAATATAAGTATCTATACAGATTATAATGTTGTCTGTAGTTGTATAAGAATTGAATATTTTTCATACTTTACCATACTACATGCATTAGGTTTTCAGGGGAGGTAGAATTTCGTTATTTGAAATTAACAAATGTCTGAAAATTACATAATATAGTTTGTTTCTGACTTCAATTCTGAAGCCAAAAACATAGTCAGTATAACAGAAATTAACATAAGATATAATAACTGTAAACCTTTTGAAAACTTAATACCATACAAAAACCTGATTGAAATGTTGTCTAAACCTTGTTTTACTATTATAGACATGCAGTACCTGAGAAAAAGAGGGTAAACAAAAATCTGAAAATCTAATAAAAAACTGTTGTTCAAAAATAGGCTGACCAATATTTTCTAATGATTTTCTCAATATTATCTACCGTGGTAACTCAAATAATTTCAGTGCTCTTTATTAGTCAGTGTCCTCCCAAGATTATAAAGTGATTGTTAGTAAGCACTATATAGCTACTGGATTATTAGAGTTGAATACAATTAAAAGATTATATTTAATTTGACATAACTTTGGACTACTGTTATCCTGTGAAATTGTATTACTTTTAACCAATAGTTTAAACTTCAACATATAAATGACTTACTAACATTAGATGTTTTATTACTAGTTTAAAAAAGCTATTCCTAAAAACTAATGTCACTATTTAAAACTATAATATGAAACCATTACAATGTATTTCTAATAATACTCCTCCTGAAAAATAGTCCCCAATTTAAACAATTCCTGATTATTGAAATAATACAAGGTTTTAATGAGTGGAAACATTCATTCAAATTTAAAAAGGATCTAAATAAATTGTAACTTATTCTGGATTCCAAATTTGAAAAGGATGTAATGAAAAATGAAAGTGCCATTCTGACCACTACAAAAAGATGATAAACAGACTGACACAGAATGATAGGTCAAAAACAGTATACCCTGCACAACTTTGTTGCATGAGGTATTATAAATAATGCTTGATTGTTGGCCCATTATCGTCTAGGGGTAAATGTTTCATATATATTCAGGAAGATTCATTATAATTAAATTGAAATTGAAATGTCTGGGGATGTTTGGGACTGCTGTTATTAATATTTGGGACTGTTTCGGGCTGATGCTGTGAATATAAGAATGTTTGTGTCTAAAGTGTGAATCTGCACAAATGTTAAGGTCTGATTGTAAATATTAAAAAATGTTTTGGTCTCATGTAGTGAATTTTCAGGGATGTTTGGAGATAAAACTGTGATTTCCTGCAATGAGCTATATCAAAATAACTCTACCCCATGCAGACGTAATGCCCATATAAACCAATTTATAAAAACATGACAAACTGTTTTATCGTCCTTGAGTTTTTTTATATTTTTTCCCCTTTTCAAAACATATTGCCATACTGGTCTTAACTAATTGATTGATTTGCCGTTGATTACTTAATCCTAGTATATATTATTGTATTGCAACCACCTCTGATTTCAGTTTAACTTTAAAATTAAATACTTTCTTCTTGCCTACAATAACTCTAGCATAAATAAGCATGTTTCTGATGACCTTCAAGATGTATTGGACTTTTGTACTTTTGATTCTGTATACTGTAAACATGACTTCAAGGGGATGTGGTGTCTATGATTTCAAGGAGATATGATGTCAGTGAGACGATTAAAGTTCATGATTTTTCGTCACATGGGGTTTCATGTTCTGTCTTTACAATAAAAATAACAAACAACATTATAAAAAGCTTACGGTATGATGAAAAATTGTATAAGACTTAAATATATACTGAACATGTTCCTTAACTAATCCTAAAAATTGTGATTTTAGCCTTTAAAGAAATATTTAAATAGAATAGGTTACTTTTTTGAAATTACAGAAGTTGTGACTGTTTCTCATCAGATAGTACAACATATTTCAAGTCTACAAAAGACGTTCAATAAAATGTTTACCTTAGATTAACCAATTAGTTTGAGAGAATGCATTGAATTATTTGTTTAATATATACATGTATATGATATAATTAAAATGTTGTAACCCTTTTAATATATCCACTATATCCTCTTTTAAAAGTTGAGAGTACAATGTATATGTAATAGATTACAGATTGATTTCATTTTACACATTTCTTGGAAGAACAACAGTTATAGCTATAATGAATCTGTGCATAACAAAAACATTATTAAAAAATAAATAAATTAAGCAACAATTGTAAACGAAGAATAATAAGTATTATTACATTATTAGTATACAACCTTCAATGGTTTGAAAATAAGTTTGTTCAATTATATACTAGGAGACAGATTATTAAAGGAGAAAACAGATAAATAACATGTCTTATTGTATCACTACAGAAATATGTGTCCTTCAAGGACAATAAATTTAGACAATTTTTTTTAGTTATAACCAGATCTTTCTAAACAGGACACATAGGGATTCAATTTTTTTCTATTAAACCTTTCTATAAGACAGGGACTCGATTTATACAAGTAAACTTTATATTAATAAAGAATTTTCCTTTTGTGTTCTGTAACAAGAGATCTGTTTAGTAAGAATCAACTTTACCCAATCAAATCTTGTAAGTCATTATGTTATTGTGTAATGTTTTATGTGATTGTGTAATGTTTTATGTGATTGTGTAATGTTTTATGTGATTGTGTAATGTTTTATGTTATTGTGTAATGTTTTATGTGATTGTGTAATGTTTAAAGTTATTGTGTATTGTTTTATGTTATTGTGTAATGTTTTATGTGATTGTGGAATGTTTTATGTTATTGTGTAATGTTTTATGTGATTGTGAAATGTTTTATGTGATTGTGTAATGTTTAAAGTTATTGTGTATTGTTTTATGTTATTGTGTAATGTTTTATGTTATTGTACATGCGTATTGTTTTATGTTATTTTGTAATGTTTTATGTTATTGCGTATTGTTTTATGTTATTGTGTAATGTTTTATGTTATTGTGTAATGTTTTTACGTTAATATTGAGTTTTATGTTATTGTGTTTTGTTAGCATAGTTACACTACCAATTAGTCATGTTAATATATTGATAATTTAAATGTACTCACAACCAATGGTTCTGGGTAATGGTTTGATATCTAAATATACAACTGATAACTTAGGCCAATTCAACATTTTGTAAAAAGATTTATAACAGAAATATACTCAAAGACAAACTTTGTTGAATAAGTTGTAATCTATTTATGAACTATATAACTTACACCAAGAAAAGCTTTGTTGTAAGTTTTAGAACATAACAATAATATGTGCCAATAGGACTCCATGCTCTGCTCACACAATCACATTTCTATGTTCCATGAACTGCAAAATCTGGCATTAAAATTTTTTAACTGATACAGGAATTACAGATACACAGAGCTGAAAATTTAATAGCTCTTAGTGTTGTAAGTGGGACATAAAAATAAAACCTGTAATGTAAGACAAGACAAACTTTTATGAAACAGACAAACAAAAGTTTAACTCTGGGTATGATCAAGTTTACCATAAAATAACTATGGACAAAGTTGATTGATGGTTTGTAATCTTAGACCCCGTTCATTTTTTTAATCGATTTAAATTTGAATTGATCTAAAATATAAACTGTTAACACAGAGATATGTCTCGCCTTTTTTGTAATTTTGATAATGCAAATTTTGAAATTAAAATAGCAATACTTTAACATGTAAGTTATGCAAATATTCTAAGTCAATGAACTATGACTGAAGGTACATGGCTAAACAATCTTCATGGAAATGAGATGTGCCAGTGCTAATACAACTGCATACCAAATACCATTGACTTATCATAAGTCATTCCCTTTAAACAAACCTAAACACAAACATTAACTTGTAAACTTTAGTCTTAGATACATGATTTTTTTTATTAGTTGTTAGTGGCTTTGAACTAGCTGTCAGTAACTGCGAGTACTCTCAGATCTGTACTTAATGTCTTTTTGTTGTTTGGATGTACAAGTACCCGGCCACATCCACTTGTATTTGTAGTATTTGTATTTTTATCCATCTGATGAGTTAAGCCTCTTTCAACTGATTTTTATAGTTTGTTCTTATGTTGTACTGTTACACAACTGTCCCAGGTTAGGGGGAGGGTTGGGATCCCGCTAACATGTTTAACCCCGCCACATTCTGTATGTATGTGCCTGTCCCAAGTCAGGAGCCTGTAATTCAGTGGTTGTCGTTTGTTTATGTGTTACATATTTGTTATTTGTTAATTTTTTGTACATAAATTAGGTTGTTAGTTTTCTCGTTTGAATTGTTTTACATTGTCATTTCGGGGCCTTTTATAGCTGACTGTACGGTATTGGCTTTGCTCATTGTTGAAGGGCGTACAGTGACCTATAGTTGTTGATTTCTGTGTCATTTGGTCTCTTATGGAGAGTTGTCTCATTGGCAATCATACCACATCTTCTTTTTTATATATAAAAGTTTCAAAGTCAATAAATAAAGGCAACAGTAGTATACCGCTGTTCGAAACTCATAAATCGATAGAGATAAAAACAAATCCGGGTTACAAACTAAAACTGAGGGAAACGCATCAAATATAAGAGGAGAACAACGACACAACAAAAACACAACATTAAAATGTAACACACAGAGAAACGAACTATAATATAACAATGGCCATTTTCCTGACTGAATGAACCAGGATGAGGGGGTGGGGCTATATAATCTCCATGGAAACGAGACTTGCAAATGCCAATACATTTACATACCAAATATCATTGACTTAAAATTAGCAGTTCATCTTAAACTGATCTAATTCAAACTAATACATGTAAACTAAGCAAAAGTTTCAAAGTCAATAGACAATGACTGAGGGGGCAGGGCCAAATATTCTCCATGGAAATGAGATGTGCTAATGCTTATACAACTGCATACCAATTAACATTGACCTACCACTAGTGGTTCCCCATAAACTGACCTAATCACAAACTAATACATTTAAACTAAGCCAAAGTTTCAAAGTCAATAGACCATGACTGAGGAGACAGGGCTAAATAATCTCCATGGAAATGAGATGTGCCAATGCTAATACAATGGCATACCAAATATCATTGACCTACCACTAGTGGTTCACCATAAACTAGACCTAATCACAAACTAATATATTGTTGACGCTGTCGCTGCTGCTGGAAACAGCATACCTTTGTCTCGCTTTTTTACTCCGTCAATGCGAGACAAAAAACAGTTAGTGTTCACATTACTTTAATCCTAACGATCTCTATAGGTCTAATCTGAACCACTAGGTTCACAACTTCACACTACAAGTAAACATGTAACTGATCTGATCTAATTAACCCTAGAACTGTAAACACTGTGTATAAATAAAAATGTTTAATCAAATTAATGTGTTGATACACACCCTAGCAAAAGAATAATGAATGAAGTTATTGTTTCACTTTAATTTCAAATGATGCTACTACTGTTCTACAGTTTTCGTTAATTTTCAAAATAAAATAAAATTAGCAAGGAAGTTACAACATTGTGAAATTCTTTGATTCTTAAAGAGACAAAAACAACAGAAGAAAAGAAGACACAGATTTCAAAAGTTTGTTATGTTCCCTTTCATCTCCTCCTAACTTGATCAGAAGGACTGTTTCCTCGTGAGTCCATGTATCAGACGTTTTATGTTGGTCATCCATTTTGTAATAAATTGCAAGTGTAGTTTTGATTCCATACATGAATACAAATTATTTTTTGATTCAATCTTATTAGTTTAGATCAATCTCTGCATTCACATTTAAAATAAGACCGATTCACTTTAGATCGATTCAAACTTAACTACTAAGGATATTATAATTCTGTTATGTCATTTTGTAAATAAATATTTTAAAAGTATTTGTTTAACAATATTTTTTAAATATATGCTTAGTTAAATTCTTTGTCATGACAGTTAATTAAACTGATCTCACTGCATATTGTAAACAAAATAAATGTGGATAGTGTCCACATGTGGACACAGATGATGCCCCCGCTTGCATATCATATAGTTATAAAGGGACATAACTGAAGAACGGTAAAAGTGAGGCTACCCAATTTTGAACTTGATCTGAGTTTTGTGGTAATAAGCATTGTGTGTAAGTCTCATAACATTTGGTTGAGCCTAACTTAAGTAGAGAACAGAAACTAAAAATTCAGCAATTTTTCTATTTGTAAACACGCATAACTCTAGAACGGTTGTGTATAAGTTTTATAACATTTGGTTGAGACAAACTAAAGTTAGAGAACGCAGCAATTTTTATGTTTATAAAGGGACATAACTCAAGAATGGTAAAAGTGTCGCCACCAAATTTCGTACTTAATCTGAATTATGTAGTAATAAGCATTGTGTATAAGTTTCATAACATTTGGTTGAGGCAAACAAAAGTTAGAAAACGGAAACAAAAAAATTTGTACTTGATCTTAGTTTTGTGGTAATGAATATTGTGTATAGGTTTCATAATGTTTGGTTGGGGCAAACTAAAGTTACAGAATGGAAACTAAAAATTTTGCAATCTTTTGATTTATAAAGGGGCATAACTCAATAATGGTTTAAGTGACACTATCCATATTCAACGTGATCTGTTTTTTATCAGTGGAAGTCAAAATTAAACATTGCATTGTATAAAGCATTGATTGTAGTTGATTCAACTATAATCATGGACAAAGGAAGATAACTCCAATTTTAAAAATTACTTGATATTTATTAGAAAATAAATATTTTGCAATTTTTCCATTTATAAAGGGTTATAACTCTAGAACGGTTAAAGTGACGCCACCAAAATTCAAACTTGATCTGTGTTTTGAGGTAATAAGCATTGTGTATAAGTTTCATAACATTTGGTTGAGGCAAACTTAAGTTAGAGAATGGAAACTAAAAATTTTGGAATTTTTTCGATTTATAAAGGGTCATAACTCTAGAACGCTTAAAGTGACACCACCAAAATTCAAACTTGATCTGTGTTTTGTGGTAATAAGCATTGTGTATAAGTTTCATAACATTTGGTTGAGGCAAACTTAAGTTAGAGAATGGAAACTAAAAATTTGCAATTTTTCGATTTATAAAGGGTCATAACTCTAGAACGCTTTAAGTGACACCACCAAATTTCAATCTTGATCTGTGTTTTGTGGTAATAAGCATTGTGTATAAGTTTCATAACATTTGGTTGAGGCAAACTCAAGTTAGAGAACGGAAACCAATTTTGGGATGTATGTACGTACAGACGGACAAGGGTAAAACTTAATGCCCCAACGCTATAGCTGGGGCATAAAAAAAATTTCAACTTTTGTAAACAACAGGCTAACCTAAAGTTTGACACAAACTGAATAAATATTAATTATATTTATTTAGATGGAGAAAAGTGAATAAATTCCTTGACTTATCCTAAAATAGATTCTATGTTCCTCAAATAGATTTCATGTTCCTCAAATAGATTCTACGTGTTAATTGAAAATGTTCTAAACTTAGTAAATAAGATGTTCTTTATTGTTTTGTTTAACCTGAAAAATCCTTCAAATTTTTCCTTCACCTATCCTCCTACAGTTTCTATGTATGGACAAAAGGTCAAGGACATGAGTGAAAACTGTCTGGTCATAATGAATACAAACTATTTTGGTCTGAATTTAAATATTCAGAAAGCACATTTAAATTTGTGGTGTTCTTTTATAATTCATAAAAGCAACAAAAATTCACTTATGATTTTATTTCATTTAATTTCCTTTCTAATTCAACTCCATAGAAATTTATATTTATTAGTCATTTATAATATATCAATAACTGAATGCATATTTTTTTTACATAGACATGTACATGTATTGGCAAGTCATTAAATATATCTATTGACATCTTATAACCTCTCACCGTATTACTATAATTAACTTTAATTTGCTTTTTTGATGTTTTAGAAGCATATAATTAACGGAAACTACTATAGAGTTAAATGATTTATAGATGATCAAAGGTTTTGAAATGAGGGGGAGTTTCTCGGCTACAATCTCATTGAAGGGCGATGGCAATGAGATGAGATGTAGCTGAGAAACTTCCTCTATAGTGTTGAAAGACCATAGATAATATGTTTATTGCTATTTTCCTAGGCATGCATGACGTTGGCATATGATGTCATCATGTTTTCACTCAACTCGACTGAGAAAAACCATTCATCCTTTAGTACTAGTAGCTTGATATAGAAAATTATAGCACAAAAACATCAAAGCAAAATTTATCAAAAAAGTGATAACTCATTTTAATCAGATTGAAAGTCCCATAAGATTGCAATACTTGTAAAAACAGATCATATACCAAAATCATGGTTGATTGAATGACCTGACAGATTAAACATTGGATGAGTGTTTAATTTTTGGGGTTTGATCTGCAAAAATTGTGTCAGTTGTCAGGTATCAATTTTATAATTTACTGATTCATCCAAAATTGAAAACTGAGATATAAGATACAACAAACATGTAACACAAAATAAAACTATTTTAATTAAAGTAAAACAAATGTGATAAATTGAAAATTTGTACAACATTTTTAAGCTAACACTGACAACAATGAACTACCACAATACAACAGAATTTACCGTTTTAAGCAGACGACGACTTCGGTCCAAAATTTTTTGAGAGAAATGTGGATTGGTTATCCCTGGTATGTGTATACTTTTACCCTAAATAGCCAACGAACATTTTAATGATTAAGTAACAATGAAACTGACAGCTACATGGAGTATGTATCACAAAAATAAGTTATCAATGTATTATACAGACAATCACAATTAATGATATAGTAAAAACCTGACACATTCTTCACACTGGTCCTTTTTTCAATATGCTCTACAGTGGCAATTGTTTAGAACTTCAAAAGGGACCAATTTCATCATTTTTCTCCAGTACTATCAGCAGATCATATATCCATGATACATATATATCCCATGAAAAATTCCAACCTTGTTGATTTATTCTATACTTGTTTCATGGTCTAGATATGCATATAATATTTGCCAGTGGATGTTTAACAAAGAACAATCCATCAAATAGTCAGTTTTTTTGTATAATATTGAAAAAAGCATATTTTTTTTAAGTACTCAATGAGATGAAAGATTTCATAAGATATAAAAATAGAATTTGAACAGATTTATAAAACTTTGTTAAGTTTGTAAGGGGAAACTGGTACAGAGTATTCCAGAGCAGGTATGCTGTAAAGATTCCAACAGAATGGTATCAGAGGACATAATTGTATCAGAGGATATAATTGAGACAGACATTAGAAGAGTGGTTTCAGAGATGTGCTACATACACAGTCAGTATGGTTTCAAAGGATATATGCTAGACACCGTCATTATGGTTACAATGGATATATGCTGGACAGATATTAGCAGAGTGGTTTCAGGTGAGAAATACTAGACACACAGTCAAAAACTTTTGGAGGATATATGCTACACAGACACTATCAACTAGTCTTTTCAGAAGAATTAGGCTAGAAACCAAGTTATAGACATAGACAGTTAGACTGGTTTCAGAGACGATATGCTACACACATTGCCACTTTGGTTACATACGATTTCTGCTAGACAGACACAAGTAGAGTGTTTCAGAGGGGATATGCTAGACACAAAATCCATATGGTTTCAATGGATATGTGCTAGACTGTGAAAACGTATCGAGTGGTTTCAGAGGAGATATGATAGACAAACAATCCAGCATATTTTCAAAGGATATGTGCTAGACAGATGATTGTAGAGTGGTTTCAGATAAGTTATAGACATAGACAGTTAGACTGGTTTCAGAGACGATATGCTACACACATTGCCACTTTGGTTACATACGATTTCTGCTAGACAGACACAAGTAGAGTGTTTCAGAGGGGATATGCTAGACACAAAATCCATATGGTTTCAATGGATATGTGCTAGACTGTGAAAACGTATCGAGTGGTTTCAGAGGAGATATGATAGACAAACAATCCAGCATATTTTCAAAGGATATGTGCTAGACAGATGATTGTAGAGTGGTTTCAGAGAAGATATACTAGACAAACTAGTCAGTAGGTTTCAAAGAATGTGCTCAATCATGTCAACAGATGATTGATGGTAGAGGTTTCAGAGAAAATATGCTAGACAAACATTGGTAGAGTGGTTTCAGAGCAGATATGTTTCACAGCACTGTCAGTCTGGTTTCAGAGGATATGTGCAACACAGACACTGGAAGAATGGCATAGGAGATGTGAGACAGAAAATGTTGGCCACAGAATACAAGTCTCAATACAATATGAAAATCATACACACTCTGATATGTCTAACCACCTTATTTGGTCACAACTGATTAATATGCTGTTACTCTTTCAGATACAGGAATTAAGAAAACATAATTGACCACTGTGAAAAAAAAAAATGTTCACCTTACATGATCTTGCAAACTAAACATTAAGCACAGAACCATAATATTAAGTCAAGGTCAAATGAACCCTGTCTAAACGAACATGTATACTTTACAAAGATTCTATAGACCAAATGTAGTAGAACTTTAACCCACTATAGTAAGTGAAAAATATGGAATAAAAAGGCCTAGAAACTTTTTACAGTTGAACCATGAAAATAAGATAAAGAAACTTCAGAGCATAAAAATACTATACACTTCTCCCATCAGGAAATAGAAAGATGAATACAAATAAGTTATGTAATAGCTTCAGCAGGATAAGCATCCATATGCTACATATTGAAGCACAAAAAAGTTACTTCTTTCCCTCTTTTATCTAATTGAATTGTTTGTTTATTTACATTAAACATTACAGCATGGATTGATTAAAGAAAAACAGGTTTGCCATAAAACACTAAAGCTATTGAAGCCATGCATTATTTCTTCCTATGATGAATTGGTTCTTGGTGATGTGCTTATCTAACAATAAGCTTTATGGAAATAATGATGCATTATGTTATACACTGAGCTTATACATGAACATCACTTGAAACTTTCAATTTTCTCATAAAAAAATTACCCAGGACAAGTGTCTTATCTTCCTTTCTTTCTCTTAATGTATCAGTGGCAGCCTTAATAAAAAAATGAGTAGATCTATCTATGGAGACCAGTCTGCTAACATACAATTCCCACTCTGAGGGAATAATCAACCAATCAAACCATCTTTTCCCACTATTTTATTTTACACAGTAATTTGCCATGTAAAAATCGTCAAATTATTATCAAAACATTTCTTCATTTGAAAAATATTGGAGAGCCAAGCTACCTAATATAAAAATAAGGAGATGTGGTATGATTGCCAATGAGACTGTACGGCCTTCAACAATGAGAAAAACCCATACCGTATGGTCAGCTATAAAAGGCCCTTACATCAAAAATATACGAAACAATTCAACTGAGAAAACTAACGGCCTAATTTATAACAAACCAATTTACGAAAAACAAATATGACAGACATGAACCAATATAAAAAAGAAGATGTGGTATGATTGCCAATGAGACAACTCTCCACAAGAGACCAAATGACACAGAAATTAACAACTATAGGTCACCACTCTGTTTTAGCAAATTAATTCATGAATGAAAGGATCCAATTCAATATTGAAAGTAAGTAAGATAAAATGTCTTTAAAACCAACATGAAAGAAATTTTTTGACAAAACTACAACTACATGAACTAATTAATTATCCTCAGAAATATCTTCAAATTTGGAGGCTTGAAAAGCTGACACCTATGTATGACATATAATACTGGATTTTGAGCAATGCCAGACTACATAGAGATCTTGGGTATTGCCTGACTAGAGAGCATATAGCATGGACTGATATTACTGATGGACTTGGAGCAAAGCTGCACTACTACAAATACTAGCTTACAGAAGGAGTACATATCTATCACTTAAATACTCACTATAGATTTGTTCTATTGGTATAAATAAGATTTTTATTTTCATGGTTTGAAATTTCAAAATTATCATAAAATATAAATAAATTTGACCAAAACAATGGAAGCCTTTGGTTCATTATACTGTATAACATATGAATCTGATAATTGTTTATTTACACTTATGCCAGAAATATCATTTATGTATTTACTTGCTTACTCCTCCACATTATTCTGAATCAGTGTTCTACCCAAACTAAACATCAAGAAATATTAATGTACTTCAATTAACAAACTCATTTTCAGCTGTGCCTTGGTCTCCTTTCTGTTAATTTATGAAACCATTTGAAAGGGTTTAATGCCCACCTATCTATTAATAATTTATATCAGCCTCAATTTTACCCATAGTACAAAACATCATATAATAGCAACAAGGCACCATCTTCTCCTCACAAAGCTAATTTTCATAAACTTAAAAAAATATTATTTTGTTTCAAACATTTTTCTTGAACAAGTTTTCAACAATCAGATGCAAGAGGGTTCAATTTGAAGAGCAGAATTCTTTGAAAAGTAATTCTTAAAAAAGAACATATAATGCCAATTTCTGATATAGAGGCTTGATATTATTGAAATATTTTACTTCTCAAACCCCCAAAAAGGTTTTTTCAAATCAAATGAAAAACCCATCCATGTCTTCTTAAATAACAAAAATGGAGAAATGTAATATCTACTAACAAAAAGAGAGGGTGGTCATCTAAAATGAGTTGAAGAATATAAATGGAATACTCTGGTGAATAGTCTCCTTGGCAATAATATCACATCTCCTTTTTATAATATCTATACTTTCAAATAACACTTGAAAACAAATATATTTCCCATGTTGTTACAAAGTTATACCGTGTTGTGACTCCTGGAGACTTTTTTGTTACAAAGTACACAATATTTACAGTTACAACTTGTCTACTAACCATGTTTGTTGATCTCCCTGTCATGGTTGACTGAACACCCGATGTAGGAGTTGATGCTCCTGTTTGAGGACTTGAGTTTCCTTGAGACTGACCATCTGAATGAGTCTGGACTACATAGAAGTCTACAATCTCTCCAGTTGTACCCTGATCTGGACTGTCAAATAAAATATATAACAATGATTTTGGGACTAGAGTTTTCATGGACCGACCCTATCCATTTATAAGGTGTGGTCATCTGGTTATCACAACCTGATCTTGGCTGTAATATCAATCAAATAACATACATCATGTTTCTTTAATAGTTGCTTAGATTGGGGCCTTAAAGCAGCATTCAAAAAGGTTGTGAAATTATAAAGGTATTTGTCCCACTTTTGAATAAGCAATCATTCCTTCCAAAATATAGTCCATTGACAATATAGTTTCATTATAACTTTTTTTTCTGGAGTTTGAAAATAACTAGAATCATTCATACATACAATGTAGGTCAAAGTTACCAAACATTTTTTACATTACAACCAAAGATGTACCATATTATACTTACTTTTTAAATTGTTCAATATCCATCTCATTTTCATCTTCTAACCAGACTGGTGGGTTAATCACTGGACCAACGTCCAACTCTATGATTTCTTTTTGTGTAGATAATGCTAGACAATTGGAATTAGCCTGTAATGCAAGTTATTCCACAATCAATATGAAATGAGATATTTAGCATTAATAAACATATGAAAAACCAAAATCTGGTAAAGAATCATTCATAGTTTAATGTAAATTGGTGAAGTTTTTAGAGAGTACCTAAAGCCCCTTTTAGTTTAAATCTTATCTTAATGAATGAATTAAGCATGACTTCTTTAAGTATTTCATTGTTCTTTTATATCTTAAATTTCTGATACTGAAGCCTAACCAATGAAATTATGAATTGTCAACAATGAATGAGATATATCTAAGTTGGGTTTTTTATTGCTGTTTTTCCTCCTAGAGTCCTAGTATTGATTACTTCTTGTGGCTACAATGATTCGACGTAAAGCAATCACCAATCAATCAATCAATCTTGTGGCTACAAGACTTTTAATCATGAAATGAATAAAAACAAAAACAAAAATCAAACCTTAACAATTACCTAAATGCAGTGCACTCAGATTAATTTAAGATAGCTATTGGTATAAACATGATAAAGTGAATGTTTAACATAGGTAATAAAGCGTTTGTTTCAATATCACATTAATAAAAAATATATTTAGACAAAGCTGCAACCATCAATCATATTAAATAAATGGCAAGTAAAAATATTTGAGATGTCTATACTATAATAATAATCTTTAATGAAAGGTCTTCTCAACATTACACTTCAAATTTTTACACTTTATATTCTAGGCAAAAAATATATGTTACAACATATATAATTGCAAAGAGAAATAAAATATGCAAGGGCTGTTCTCAAATTCTAAACATCTTTACTTGTTTAAGCAGATAAGTGTGTTGACACAAATTTTGTCATAAATCATTTTTTGTTTCTCCATTTTGTATAGAATCAAAGAAAAACCAAGTAAATTATAATTAATTAAAATCCAATTATAGAACATGCAAAATATAGTACATGCAAATATAAATAAAAGATAGTATCTGATGTTCGTTCATCAATTAACATAAAATAAACTAGACTAGTGCTTTTTTTATTCTTCAATTTTGTATTTTTGTCTATATTTTTTCAGCTTACATAATCCACCCTTACCAAAAAATAAACCATCAAACCATCCAGAAACAAATTGGCTCACTTACATAAACCACTGGGTAACATGTCTGTAAGATGTTATACACAATGTTATATAATACAACTACACTTCCCCTCCCCTAATCCAACTAGTTAGGAACAAAATGTGTGACATGCATTCACAATTGGTAAAATGGTCTGCAAATAGAACTAGTTGTCCTTCACTACAATTTCTCTTCCCTCTTATTTCACTACAATTTTTTTGGACAAGAAAGACAGTCAACATTTTTTGTGTCTTGTGAATTATTTGTATATTTGGCCTTGAAGATAATGTTTGCTGAGAACAGTTTCTGTACATCTATTATCATGATTATAGTTTAAAAGATTACTACAGTAGAAGTTTTACTACAGGTATCACATAAACTTAACATTATCAATGATCCATGAAAATGAGATAGAGGTAAGATAAACTTACCAGTAACATTATCAATGATCCATGAAAATGAGGTAGAGGTAAGATAAACTTAACATTATCAATGATCCATGAATATGAGGTAGAGGTAAGATAAACTTACCGGTAACATTATCAATGATCCATGCAAATGAGTTAGAGGTAAGATAAACTTACCGATAACATTATCAATGATCCATGAAAATGAGGTAAAGGTAAGATAAACTTAACATTATCAATGATCCATGAAAATGAGGTAGAGGTAAGATGAACTAATCCAGACAGACATCTACACCTTACAATCATTCCATGCACCAAATAAAGCTAACCTTTTGCTTATAGTATAAAAAAAGAGACCAAAGTAATTTAGCATTTCATGAAAGAATGATAATTTACTACAATATAAAGCACAAAACTTTTGCTGTGAGAGCCTTGTAACTACTTGGATTAGTAGTATAGGTCCTCTTTTCTCAAAAACATGGTTATTAAATAATTTCTAAATCATTACATTCTAACATGCATGTATGTAAATAACATCCAGCCATTAAAAAAACTAAACTACTCGAACAAATATTAATGTGAAAACCACTGCATGTTAAGCAACCAACAGTCAATCAATTAATGTAAAAATCCTTAGATAGTTTTTCCAAAAGTATAACTTTCTATACAGAACCAAGGTTTTAAGTAGATAAAAGTTGTATTATTTGCTATAAAATATTAGCTGAATTATTTCATCAGGGAAATAATAGAAAGCTCATCAAACAAAGTAACAATATACATCTGGTTATCTTAGTTAGTTTTCATTTTAAAACACTGTTCAGATACAGATGACAGCAATGCTGAACTGGTCATTAGCAATAAACCGTTTCTGTTGATTTAACTGGACAATATTAGTACAAATATATGATTTGTCAGTCCTGACATCATATCAAATCATAGTTCTTTACTTTGCCATCAATGAAAAAAAAACTCTGGATTGGGAAAAACACAGTCATCATGCCATAAGTTCTAGAGATAAAATTAAAGAGGTTTTGATTGATAATTTGTCTGATAAAACATTATGATTGAACATAAATTGAATAAATAGGAATATGGTCAATATATGGTGACTTGAAGCTATTAGAAATACAATATCCTGTTAATAAATTTGCCGGGAGCTGACAAAAGCTAAGTTTCCTTGACTGTCTTCCAAACAGCAAAACTGATGGATGTGGCGACTGACCTATCAACCATAAGTGTGAGTCTTTCAATTTTACAAAAACAAATTATAAGCTGGGTATTCCTTGTTATCCTCTTAATTCAAGCAGGGTTCAAATATTTGTTTTAATTGAAATAATTGAATTCTTTGCATCAACTTTTATTTCAGATATGGAAACATATACAAAATTGATGTTACTATGGTTACAGATACTCTGGTCTACTTTGGGTAGGATGTTAGTGTGAATAGGTTATACTTATACATGTTAGTTAATAATATTAATGTGCAGTGCAGATTACATACTGTTTTCAAATCTTCTATTTCAAAATGGATGAAATTCTGACAAGAGAGAAAGAGGGGTTTAACCATTATATCAAATTACTGTGGATTCATTTATTTTCGTGGGTACCAATTTTCGTGGATTGAAGAAAACTTGCATTTTCGTGGATATTTAATTTCGTGGTTACGGCAAAGTCTGCATATTTCCTTTAGGAAATTTGTAATTCGTTGAACATTTAAATTCGTGGTTCCCCTGTACCCACGTAATCCACGAAAATTGGTATCCAACGAATATTAATGAATCCACAGTAGTTCACCATTTCATGTCACATAATTGGTGAAATCTATATTGTTTTGTCACAATGAAATCTTTGTTCAAACTGGTTTGTATCAGAGTGATCCAGTTTAACAATAACCTTTGAACTTGACTTGTTTTATTAGATATTGGTTGCCTTTAATTTGTCCATATGTCAAATGGAAAAAGATCTGAAAAATTACATAACTTTTATTTTTAGAGAAAAATAGTTGTAAAATATCAATTGTCCTAATTATAAACCATAACAAATACAAAATCTGAAATGTAAGTTAGGATTGAGGAAATAGAGCTAAGCAACCCACAAATCATAGATATCTCCACTCACCTCCCCGTATATACTCTTGTAAGCAATTTTAAAACATCAACATCATATAAACTTCATTCATATTTGACTTATAGCCTTTAACCTCATTTATGTAAATCAAGTCTTTATACCCTCTTAAACTAACAAAATATTTTTTTTCATATTCAAAACGGTACCTTAAAATCCGATGGCAACTGTTAAATGTAAACACCAACTTTGTGAAATAGTTGATCAGGTATTGTCAACAAACATATATGATTTTCCCAGACATTATGTACAAGTATTCAATGCACAAACATGAAGACAAACAATTAAACAATCACATGACCAGATGTCTGCTGATCAAATGAAAAAAGACCTGAAACATCACATAACTTTTATTTTTAGATGAAATTAGTTCTAAAATATCCATTGTCCTGATTATAAATCATAAAAAGCAACAGACAAAAACTTGAAGCACAGATAACTTACTGATCCTTGTATCTTCAACAAAAATAAATTTGAATTCATTCATATTTTGATACACTGATAATAAGAATACAAGGAAACTCCTAAATACATAAATGCTGAATCATGTATCAGTCACTTGCATAACAACTAAAGGATGGAGAGCCTGTGTGAGTCTAATGACTTCTAAATATCATAGATGGCTACCAGAATAATAACAAGAACCATTAAGTATTGGTGGTAGACCTATTTGATCAGCGTTGAGGTTATGAACCTTGATTCTGATAATGGTTCACAAATTAATCATTTCCCAAGAGTTTCATTTCAATTGGTCCTTTAAATGACTTTTTATTGATTTTTTATCACATGTTCTAATTTAGTAGTAACAGACATGAAAGTGGTTGGTGGTAACATAAGACAAACTGTATAAAAATCAGACATGCACCCATGAGATGATTGGAGTCAAATTATATGACAACAATGTTTTCATTGTACAACATATCCAGCATATAGACCGAATAAATGTACTCCCAATTACAATGTTTAGTTACTAATCCCTTATATCACAATATGCTAGTAACTTTATATTTTTTTTATATATTATATACTTGTATGATATTATAATACTTATATTACCACAGAATACTGTTAACATGCTACTGACAAGTAAGTATTTTTGTCATGGACAAATTTCTCCCTCACAACCTTAGTATACCTGTATGCATGTGAATAAGGTATTAAAGTGCAATAGTTGACATATATTAATTTGTCAGTAAAGAAGCTGAAAATAATGCAGTGACTTTTTACCTCCATGTTGTGACCCTGAATTTGTATTGTAAAGTAAATAATATGTTCTTACAAATAAATCATCAAATTTTCCTATTTTTGGGGCTAAACTATTTAAATTTATGTTTTGTCATCTTACAGATGATTTCCCACATCTTCTGTTATTGAAAATAACTTTGCCCTAAGGAAACTGTATCAAATACAGTGTTTATATTAAAGTTAATGGTGATATGAACGGCTGTAGGTCTAAAAAAGTCAAATATCAAAATATATTGTACACCGAGCAGTGAATTGCTGATTCCAACAAGTTTTAGGACAAGTGTTAGATGCAATGATCAACCATGCATGATATGACTGAACAATTTGAATAATATACAGAATGAGTGTGCCATGACAGGGGTGCAATCAGGACTAGGATTCAATCTATTTTGTTAGCTTAACAATAGTCAATGTCTAGGCCTACCTGATTGATCGCAAAGGCTGTTATAATATCTTGTTCTTTGTGGATTATTTTCATTGGTTCTTTTATTCTGCTGTCTAATGAATCGCTTTGTAGACTTTGTTCTCCCTGTAACATATAGTATATGATGAGCAATGTTAAGTATTTAATTCTACTGGATCCCTATTATGTAATTCTGTTGCATTGGGAAATAGCAATGTAAGGGATAGTTCTATTTCATTAAGACTCTTTTTCATTGTTATTTGTTTCAAAATTTCATTTTTACAATAGATGATAGAAAAAACGGTATAGGAAATAAAAATTACACTCATATATATAGTATGTCACAACTTGAAACTATCCTCTACCATCAGAGATAACATTTTATATCAGCCTAAGTGAGAAATGAGTTCTTAATTAAATACTGTAAACGTTTAAATTTCCCTTGTGTAATAATTTATTCTATTTTCCTCAATACCAATAAAAACAATTCTTCACTCTTAGCCTATTTTATATAACAAAATTTCAAAAACCTGGGAAAGAAGATCCCTCCAGACAGGAAATTCACATATATATTGTGCATACATACTTTTGAATCATGGTGCTGAATTTTTCGTTTACCAAACACATATCTGAGAAATATTTCTTTCAAACATTCTTGTCTTATTAAATGGAACCATAACCTTTTAATAGCTAATGTTGAATTATTATCACTGAAAAACAAGAACAAAATTCTGAAACTAACATTTAACATTGTATATAAATATAGATAAAAAAGATATGTAAGACAAATATCAATGAGACAAAACCTAATAACACAAAACAAAAAATGTTCTTATATGGACAACAGAATTTAGCTGTATCTAGTGATATGCACAGGTGAGGTTGGGTATAGAATAGCTATTTCCTGACAATCTAGTCAGATGATCAATAGAATACAGCTGCTATTCCTCCACTGTGTCTAGAGATATAGACCAATCAAAGTTCTTGTGAGCACTGAAGGGTACTAAAAAATTAAATATGGCATTATGTTAAGCATTGGAAAGCAATAATATGAATTGGTTCAACTAAAATTATGAACAAAGAAAGATAACTCCAATTTTAATACTACTTTAAACAATGACATCATCACTATTATTAGATTTATTCACCATGCACAATTTATATAATTTTCTTGACAAGTATGGTTTACACACACAAATCATTTTGTTACTTGAATATCTGAGTACATATTTCATTGATAAATTTCTTGAAATGTTTGTTGATATGATGTATAGAATGCTGTGCACAAGCACCATGTTTTGTTTATCTCAAAAGTAGTCTGGAAAACTGAAAACTATGAAGCCAGTCTCACAAGGGTTTTGATTGCATGAATGCAATCTTAACCACAAAAATCCGGTCTCTTGACTGTATCTAGTTATATTAAGCACAAGTCAGGTTACCTATAGAATGTGGCAGTGCAAGGACCGCATCTAGTGATGAGTAAGGCAAGTCAGGTACACAATAGAATGTGGCAGTCCCTAGAGTGAATAAAGTGATATATATCAAGTGGAACATAGGATTTGGTTGTTCTCAAACAGAATCTAAGATATAGACAAGTCAATAGATAATGCAGCCTAACTTACATAAATGGTGTATTGTTGGTATTAAGTAGAGCTTGGTACTTGGAATGTGGCTGTCCCTGGACTGTGTCTAATGCAGTGGATGACAAAAACTCATCTGGAGGACCAGAAAACATGTCTAATTTACTCAGCAGCATTTCTAACCACTGTTCTAATGTTTTAAATACAGCATGCATTAATGGTGAACACACTGGTAATTCTGAAAGTAAAAAAAAAATTATCATTAAAAAAAAACAAGGTTTTATAATTTTGAAAACAAACTAGTCCCAAATTCAATTTCACAGAACTCCCAAATCCAGGACATGTATAAAATCTAGAAAACCTACATGTATCAATATCAGGCCATACATTTGTTTATAATAAGGTCTGAAAGGATATAAACAAAGTAGCTTTTTTGTTTTTATGAAGTGCTGATTTGTCTAGGTGCCTATATATATTTGTCTTGATACCCAACTGTCTTTCTTTGATGCCGAAAAGTCCTGGTGGCAATTTGTCCTGGTTCCAAATTGTCTAGAACTCATATCTAGCACTTGGTTGACAGCAGTTATATAGGTGCTATTAATGTTTTTAAAAACTGTATCAGTACATAGAAATAAAGATAGGTATACAGATATAAAGACAGACTAAGACTATTTCGCAATTCTGAATGAGTGATTCAACAGTACAATTACATAATCATTCAGTTAATTCTGTATCAAATAAAGGCAAAAGTGTTCACAGGACAGTAAATTTAATATCAAAATCAATGAAAATAAGTTTAATTACCTGGTAATTCTATACCAATCAATGGAAGGAATGATAGTTACCTGTTAGTTCTATACCAATCAATGGAAGGAATGATAGTTACCTGGTAATTCTATACCTATCAATGGAAGGAATGATAGTTACCTGGTAATTCTATACCAATCACTGGAAGGAATGATAACAGGTTGTTTAGCACCAATTTAACAATTGTATATCTTATTAAGCACCATGAATATGAATTTGGATCGGTATGTTGTTGCACAGCTGAAAAATTTCTACAAAAGAAAACAAAGTAATGTTACTTAATATTGTAATGCCCCCTCTCCCTCCCCACCAAAGTATGAAGGAATACCTGTGGTATGACAGAAGGCATGTAGGCAAAATGAAAAAAAGTCAGACAACTATTGAATTTCTGATGACAGAATGACATACATGTACAAGAGAAATAGTACTATATGCTAGGGGGCATAAAAAGTTTCCCTTAAAGGTCTTACTTATAACAACAGATGTGATTTTCAGGTTATCTATGACAATAATTAATACTTTCAAAATATTGGTTTTCCCTTATGTTTTGTATATTTATATCAAATAGTCTATCATGTATGTAGAATATAGGTATGTATGTTTGCAAAGGTTTGTTTAGTGTGTGAAACAATGTGATAGATCTGTTTTATTCAAACAATGTTTTATAATTCTATGTGACTGTCATACAAGTGAGAGGTTTAGCTAGCTATAAAACCAGGTTTAATCCACCATTTTCTACATAAGGAAATGTCTGTACCAAGTCAGGAATATGACAGTTATTTTCCATTCTTTTGATGTGTTTAAGTTTTTGATTTTGCCATTTGATAAAGGACTTTCCGTTTTGAATTTCTTGGAGTTTGGTATTTTTATTATTTTACTTTTTATGTCTGTTTGATTACAAACAACATGATCATGTTGAAATGTCTGTTTTATTTCTAACAATGTTTTAGGTCTGTTTGAATACCATATACAATGTGATTTGGTATGTTTGATTACAAACTATGAAACAGCTTTATTTGATTAAGAACAATGTGATTTGGTATGTTTGATTACAAATTATGAAATAGCTTTATTTGATTAAGAACAATGTGATAGGTCTGTTTGATTATAAACAATGATTTACTTACAGTGTATCAGGTCTCATTGATGTATCATCATCTTCATTTTCCTCGTCATCATTGTCAAAATCTTCCTCTTCTGATGACAAAGACTCTTCTGAATCATAGTTAAATTCTCCATAACCAGATCCTGTTGTAAATGGCTGAAAAATATCAAACTGAATAAACAACTCTTATTTCAAATTGTTATGTGTAATAATGGTAAATTTTCATTTGTTGTGCAATTAATAAAGCAAAAATTAAATCAATTTTGGCATCAGTCTTCATATGATTGGAATCTTCTGTTGTATGGTGGTAGTTTTTTGCACTGCTTATTTATGAACTTTTGTATTCTATATTGATGTGTACCATAACTGTAATAATTTTGAGATGTTCAACAGCAGGAACACCTAAAAAAATTGGGTAAAAAATCTATTTTATTCTTACCTCAAAAATGCCTAAAAAACTGAAAAGGGCAGCCATGAAAGCATATTCTTTTATCCATATTTCCAACATTGTATAACAAACCGATTTTGTATCAAATTTTCAAGGAAAAGTTAATGTTAGATCTCTCTTGTATTATATGCCCTTAAATAATCAGTCAGATCCTGTGTAAAAACAGGACACACTCCAGCCATCTTGGAGGACTTTACTGTGTATTGGCAAACCACACCAAGATATCAGCTCAATGTAAAACTTCTTGTACTACCAACAAAATTATACAATATAATTCTGCTGGACCTTTTCATCAAGTTATCAATATTTATTTATTCTGACACTGTAGAAATTCCTGTAATCATGATCATTAATGAACATGTTTATTTTTTATTTTCAACATGTTAATTTTTCTGTTTAGGTTTTTTGTGTAGGAATACTACATACCTTTGTCATGAAGAATGTGATCATACTGAGTTCTGGTGGTAGAAAAGTTTCTTTGAATGTTGTCTTTTCCTTTGTTGGCACATGTGGACCCAGTACTTTATTATGTAACCTCCGTCTCTGTCTTGACAGTTCATCATCCTCTGCAAAAAAAAAAATAAAAAATCAAAGCACTGTAATCGCTGTAGGACAGGATATTGATAAACAGAATGAAAGTATTTATGACTGGCATCAACTTATTATTATAGTTTATTATACATCTATATGTATCAATAATATATTGTAGTGTATTTACTAGTTTACTTCAAATTTTAACCACCAAAGCCAGTTATTAAAACAATCATGGAGATGAAACACATAATAATACCTAGTTGGCAATGTACATAGATATGTCAACCATCAGCCATTAGAATTCTAATTTAATACCAATATGATGCAAAAAAGCTCTAGACTATAATCAGTTTTTTTTTTTAAATTCCCATTATCCAATTGCCTTTTATTAACAAAAAAGTATAAAACCAAATACCACTTAATAAAAATGCTGTATTCATATCAATAACGAGGAAGAACTTACTCTGCTTGGCTTACGAACCCTGGGCAAAAGGACACGATGTACGAGTTCCAGTGCTGACATATTTTCTTCCAAAACGGGTAAGGTCAAAGCTTGGAAGTGTTACTCATTCGTTCAATTTTTTTTTATCTACATTCTGCCATTTTTACCCCCTAAACCACATAACAACATTACAATCCGTGACACAATTTTACACAATGATCAGTAACTTATTTAGCAAGCACCTTTATGTCACAGACAAAGAGCAGTGACTAAAACCCCAATGACAGTTAAACCCGCATTTCCAGATTCAGTGCATTGATCTGGAATATCAAATTTCCCCAACAATTGGTTTACTGATTGCTGATCTGGATGGAATATAATAACTAGATTATTGTTTGCACCTGTCCTAAGTAAGGAATCTGATGTTCAGTAGTTGTCGCTTGTTGATGTGGTTCATAAGTGTTTCTCGTTTCTCGTTTTTATATAGATTAGACTGTTGGTTTTCCCGTTTGAATGGTTTTACACTAGTAATTTTTGGGGCCTTTAATAGCTTGCTGTGCGGTGTGAGCCAAGGCTCCGTGTTGAAGACCGTACTTTGACCTATAATGGTTTACTTTTATAAATTGTGACTTGGATGGAGAGTTGTCTCATTGGCACTCATACCACATCTTCTTACATCTATATACAGGAAAGACTGAACCTCCTTACAATATATCGATCTGTTATCAGTCTATATCAGTGATACCCTGACATCCTGGTTCAACCTCCTTTTCGCGTCAATAAGCAGTAAGCCAGGGTCCCAGGCTATATCAGGGATAACTTAATAATATTCCTACAGTTTTATCAAAAGGAAACACCATCAAGAATTAAAAAAGAGAACGAAGATACCACGTGCACAATGAAAGTCTAAAAAAACATTGGCGATATATATGGCATTTCATACAGTTGAAACATCCATTTCAAAAGACATGAACAAAATCAGTCAATTTAAGACTTACTCAATAAGCACTATATTTTTTTGTTTTGTCGTTCATCAATTTTAGCCTTTTTTACATATATTTTTAATGTTTCAGAAGAAAAAACGTTCAAAAATGTCCAATTAGCTGTAAATAACCTTTCAGCTTGCTGGATAAGG
This sequence comes from Mytilus californianus, assembly GCF_021869535.1. NCBI lineage: Eukaryota > Metazoa > Mollusca > Bivalvia > Mytilida > Mytilidae > Mytilus > Mytilus californianus. Next base: position 17,707,650 of record NW_026262679.1, on the reverse strand, counting down.
ACAATTATACAAAATTCAGCATTTCTGAAGCAGTTAGCAAATATGCTGTGATGACATAGGGACAGAAAACTTGTCCCAAAAACATAATGGGACAACCAGAAAGGGGTCTTAAATTAAAACTCATAACAACAAAAAAGAGGTCTTAAATTAAAACCCATAACCATTGGCTCACCTGTATCACATGAGTCAATGTCAGTGTGTTCTTTAATATAGAAGGAAATATAAGCATGGTCTAAGGTTTACTCAAAACATTTTGACTTAATTTTATCAGTAGTTACTTTAAAGAGGTTTTTTCCCCTGTTGAATTTCAAGATTTCTTGCGAGATTTTGTTTTCTCTGATTCTTGTCTTCTGTAATTATAACAATTACGCAGAAGCTAATTCAAACTAAATCTCGCAAAAAAAAATTAACCACTTTACAGTATCTTGGTATGCTAATTTAAAAAAAAATAATTGGTCATTAAAAAAAATTAAGCCTGGTAATCAAGAAGGTGACAATAACAATTTCTCATCTTTTAAAAAAAAAAAAAAAAATTTAAACATGTTCAGATATATATAAACCAGACATGCACAAAAGCCTGTCTTACACATGTGGATACTTTTTCAAACTATATCCCCATTCTCCTATTTTTCATCTCATCATCGTCTCACTTATATATATTAGGTGTACTTGATGTAATAAAGACTATAAATTGACTTACATGGCATTTCATCCAAATAAAACATATAAAGTTTATTAGCGTAAATTTCATCAAGTTAGTTAATGTATTACCTGTTGATAAAGGCATGTAAAAATGAGTTTTTCCTACATGTTCAAGACTGTTAGAGTTAATGCCTTAGCTACTAGAAAATGGAAGTTTTTGGTTAAGAAAATATTCTATCAGAGAAAGTGTAATTTTCATGAGCAAAAGTACTATTAGTGATAACTTGAAACCTGTTCTACTTTTCTAACCTTACTATGTATTATGAGGTCACAATGTCCATGTGGACACTTTAAGGGTGACCTTATCATATGTTCTCCCTTAAAGTGTATACACAAAGTAAAGTTATCCTTGTAGAAAATGTACTTTTCTCTATCCCTCCTGATGTTAAAAGTACTTACGAGGTAATGGTGTCCCTGACGACAGTTTTAGAGCTGTTTTAACTCCTCCCCCAAACAAAGCTGCCCATAACTGTTGGTGGAATCTATGTGCTACCAGCCTGTACAACATATGGCAATCATATGCTGCCAGGGCATTGACTAGAAGGCTGATATAGACAGCTATCATGGACTCACATAGGAGGATGTTTAACTTAGGTGCTACCTCATCTTTTTCTCTGGCTAACAGCACTCTTAGAGATGTCACACCTGAAATAAAGAAGGACTTCCGCTGCATTTGTTTGCACGTGTCCTAAGTCAGGAACCTGATGTTCAGTGGTTGTAGTTTGTTGATGTGGTTCATAAGTGTTTCTAGTTTTTTATATAGATTAGACCGTTGGTTTTCCTGTTTCAATGGTTTTACACTAGTCATTTTTGGGGCCCTTTATAGCTTGCTGTTCGGTGTGAGCCAAGTCTCCGTGTTGAAGGCCATACTTTGACCTATAATGGTTTACTTTTACAAAGTGTGACTTGGATGGAGAGTTGTCTCATTTGCACTCATACCACATCTTCTTATATCTATAGATTATAACAGCTACAATTGACTCAAAAAAGTTGACATCTATTCACATGAGTTATTTAATCCCACCTAACAGCATTATTTTACACAAGCTATCACAGGAAAAGACAATTTAAGAGCTTACCACCTTACCTTGCAAAATGACATTGTTTAAGTGGTTATATTCTCTCATTTTTTTTTAATATAGCGCTAAAACTAAGTTAAATTTATGTAAAATGAACATGCATAGCAAAGAACAAATCAATTAGGATGATTTCAATATATGTATATATATAGATTCATGTTTTATTTGTCAAAATGAACTTTTCAAAATGAGTTCTCAGGAGATAGTTCACCACTGAGTCTGATGTGCCTCTCAATGTAAATAACTGAAATTGATGTGCAGTATGAGATATGACAGAGGACTTACCTGGCCACTTTACAGGTGAGGTATTAATGATATCATCACCTGTATTAGATCGTCTTCGATACTTCTGCACTCCGGCCATTAAATGACCTGCCTGACTACTGGTAAAATTATGACTGAATAAATAAAGCATGGACTTTGTTAATAAAAATATTGTTCAAATGAATAAAATAAAATAATCATATAAATCTTAATACAGTCACAAATTTATTATAACATTTGATATTGTGTAAAAGTATTTTGTCTTCTATGAAACATGGTGATATATGGCTGCAACAAGGTTTAACTTTGAATACATCTCTTTAAAACTTACCTAGTAAAACCTTCCAGACTAGCATCATTACTTTCCTTCAGCGACACAACAAAACTATCACAATCACACAGACATTGATATATACATGATGACAATGCTATACTCAAATTTCTCATAGTAAATATAGTGTTTATTGCACTATCCGCACCAGGTGGAGCTACTATCTCTATGACGGAATGCAGAAGATCCTGTGTCATACACTGTATGTGCTGTATGGGATCTGCTATCACAGTTTTAGAACTAGCAATGGCTGCTGACAATAAAGGAAGTGTTGTAGGGAATGGCAAGGGAGATAACAACTGCTGTTGTGTTTTCTCTTGTTGCAATTCCTGAAAAATATTGTTTTCATGTATTTATTAAAAAAAGCCTGCTAAAAACAGAAGAATTTTTGTAGGGAATGGAAAATGAGATAATAACTGATACTGCATCTTTTTCTGTTTGTTGCAATCCCTGAAATGTTTTTTGTACATTATAAAAGTGCTCCTGCAGAGGAAATATTGTAGGACAAGGAAAGGGAATTTACTGCTGTTGTGCGCTCTCCTGAAAAATACATTATAAAATTGCATGCTGAAGACAGAGGAAGTACTGTATGAACAGGGAAGGTAGATAATAACTTCTGTGTTGTCTTCCATTAAAAAATATTTTTAGTATAATTTCACAATCATGAATGCCCAAGGAACACTGAAGAAATACCACAGAAAAAGGCAAGGGTAAAACCTCTAACATGTCTAATGTGTCTTTCCTTGTTGTTAATCCAAAAAATCAATGGAGAATGTGTCCATGGGACTCGACCTGAGTTTTGTGGTAATAAGCGTTGTGTATAAGTTTCATAAGACTGGTAAAAGTGATGCCACTCAATTCCAAACTTGATCTATGTTTTGTGGTAATAAGCGTTGTGTATAAGTTTCATAAGACTGGTAAAAGTGATGCCACTCAATTCCAAACTTGATCTATGTTTTGTGGTAATAAGCGTTGTGTATAAGTTTCATAAGACTGGTAAAAGTGATGCCACTCAATTCCAAACTTGATCTATGTTTTGTGGTAATAAGCATTGTGTATAAGATTCCTAACATTAGGTTGAGGCAAATTAAAGTAAGAGAATGGAAACCAATTTCGGGACGTATGTACGGACGTACAGACGTACGATGTATAACACTTAATCCCACCGGCTTATTCTCATTTCGCCTTAGCTGTCAAAATCTTTACATAAAATTAATCCCATTTTGCCTTAGTACAAATTTTCAGGTAAAAAAGAATTAACTAAGGCGAAATGGGAACATGTGTAAACAATGTAAATAAGTTATTTTTTGTTTGTATTGCAATTAGTGGATATTTGTTCTTTTATTGTCAAAATCTGCCATGAAATACTTTTTAAAAGAAGATGTTTTTTTGGTGTCTTTCTGATTATTTTTTTATAGTAGCTCATCATCTTTTTATGAAATGTCATTTTTCTTGTACTAGCTGCATAAAGAGATCATGGTTCGTCCGGCTTTCTCCTCCTACAGTTACATCATCATAACAAGGGCAGTCTATACTAACTATATAGAAAAGAAAGTCCCTGATCATACAATACATACTGTTAAATTTATGGTCAGGCGGGGGCATCATTTGTGTCTCACAGACAGCGAAACAATTTCAAGTTATATGCCAACATCACTGTTCGAGCAGAAAGGGGGGGGGGGGACATTGTCCATATCTAGTTTTTACTTATGTGATATATTTTGTGAATAAAGTCTTTGTTCTTGTTTCTTATTAGAGATGACCAACAGGTTACAGAATATTTCATATTTTACTGAATAAAATAACGAAAAATATCATACAATCATAACAAATATTTAATTTCTGAATCAGCACTGAATTACAAGCACAATTTTAAATTAGCATACTAATATTATCATATATAATTAGCATAATTTTATAGATTTTTGTTTTGATTTTTTTTATTAAAGTTTCTGTTATATATGTAAAAAAGTCTGTGGGGAAACTTGTCTTTTTTTGTTCTATTAGACTTTATGTGTTGCATAATGTAAAGGATAATTGAATTATTTAGATTTTTCTAATTGCATAAAATTCATAAATTGCAACTTTTATTAAATGAAACAAATAATATTTCAAGAGAAGCAACATTCCTACTGACAAATCTTTTTATTGCAGATTTTTTTCTGATTTAACAACTTTTGAAATCATAGAAATATTCAATTTTGTTAATTGAATATAAAAATAACAACTCAAGAGAAACAATTCACCCATTACATGTTGTTTAAATTGTTATAAAAACACAACGGTTTAATTTGTTTATTTAAATTTTTTAACTAAATTCACATTTAGCCTTAGTTCAATTCCCATCTCGCCTTAGTATTTTGTTTACCTTTTTTACCTGGAATTCGCAGCTAAGGCGAAATGGGAACACACCATCCCACCTCCACTGGGGTGGGGGCATAAAAAAAAGTGTTCTTGTACATTGTTACAATGCCTGTTGAAGACGGAGGAATTATAAGCAAAAGTCAAGGGAAACTACTGCTGTTGGCACCATGCCTTGCTCACACTATTATATGTCGTAACCAAATTTATTAAATTGAGAATGTACTTATTTCATACTATCACATTTCTGTGTCCAGTAAATCATGAAATCAGCATAAAAACTATAATTTGGTAAATGATTTTTAAAAATGTTCACATCATAATAAGCATATGTATTAAGCTTCAAGATGACGTGACCACAACTTCATAGAAAACTACTTCAACCAACAGGAGGGAATAACAAACACAGACTAAAATACATAATGACCCCTCTACTACTGAAGGCATAGTGGCATAAAAATTAGCATAATTAGTTAGAATTCCTATTAACAATATAAAAAATAAAAATAAAAATTCAATAGTTCAATACAGATTAGAGTTATCTCTCTGACCAACTCTTATGTACTTTGAGCTTCAAATTGTTCTTTAATGTATTTTTTCATAGGAATATGGACAATAAGTTATTCAGCTCCTCAAGACAGGTCATTTGGTCTCTTGGGGAGTTGTCTCATTGGCAATCATACCATATCTTCTTATTTTTATATTAACTGGTTTGAAGTTTGACACTTTTGTAAGATATAGTTTTATAAATATTAATGAATTACCACAGTTGTATTATGTGCACCTTTTGATTCATATCACTATTTAATTAGATAAAGATTATATTTAGAGTAGCCTGCCTTACTATATATTTTAACTGTTAATCACATTGATTTACAAGTGTTTACAGTTTAACCGATTAAAAAGAAAAATTAAATAATTTAATACAGATTGAAGCATCTCTCTGACTAATTCTTATGTACTTTAAGCATAAAATTGTTTATTAACGTATTTTTTCGTAGGATTATGGACATTATTCAGCACCTCAAGACAGGCTTGGCTCAAACCTGCCAACTATCCCGATTTATGGGGATATCCCCAATGAGTGTGATGAGTGGTGTTGACTTAAATTTTGAAATTCTTTATTATATAAACAGAACCCCTCAAAACAGGCATTCAAATTAGTTAAAAGGGTATTTAGGAACAAGAATATTCACTCAAACAATATACTATTAGATTTAAAACACTTGTGACAATATAAGAGGAGGATTAGGTCCTGTTGCACTTAAAATCCCCCATGGAGATTTTGAAATGTTGGCTGGTTTGAAGTTTGACACCTTTTTAAGATAGATATATAAATATTAGTAAATTATCACCTTTTAATCAGTGGAGGGGAGAAATATTGTTTTTCCAGTTTAAACAGATATTAAAGATCAACTTGTTGAACTTGCTGTCCGATAACAAGTTTAAACATTATTTCAAAGAAAAATATATAATTTTTAACACACAATGTCTAATTGAACTAGACTATGGGTGAAATGGGTAAGATACTGATACAGGTTATCTAATGACCAGTAAGTTTTAGAAAAATCTAGGATGAGTGAGTTATATCTGGGTCACACCAAAAATAATCATGTAGTGGACAGGAATTATCATGATGGTATTAAAACATGCATCAAAAAGATAGAGAAGATAATAAAAATAATTGTTTAAATATAATTCTGGCTTGACAAGACTACAACTTGTATTTCAAAATTCTTTTTTTAAGCTAGGATGTTGTTTTAGTAAAACCTCTTACAATTATGCTTAAAAATGTGTAATCAGAATTTTGCAAGTACAAACATTTCACATCAGTAGTTTTATTTTGACAGTATCAAATGCCCCTTCATTAGAACACAGAAAAATTTCCAGTTCTATAATTAAGCGTGGTTTTGCTTCTAAAATCCTGTATAACATATGTCCTATAACTCTTAAGCCTAAAAAGATGAAGTCTTCAAAAGGAGGCTTATTTTCATCATTGTTAAGAATGTGTTGATTGTTTAGAACAAAGACTATTAAATTCTGCCTTAATCGGAGCAGAAATTCCATTTGAGATGAGGTCAGACCTCTTCCATGGGGTCTTACCAACAGAGTGAAGTCAGTCAGACCCGTGCTTGATGAGGGAGTAATTCTCACCTGTAATAGCAGCAGTAATTCCATCTGAACTGAGGCCAATCCTCCTCCACCAGCCCCTTGTAACATACAATAACTAGCAAGGGTTCGTAACAATTGTTGGTGTGTTTTTAACCACTGTTTTCTGTTTGCCATTCTCTCTAACTTGGACTGGAAGTCCATCTTCTCTGCTAAGATGACCTCATGCAATGTTGGTTTGTATGAGGAATCAGATCTGACAGACATAGACCTTGTTGGCCTGGTTGGTATATCTAGTGAGGGCTGGTCCTCAAACCCATAGTCTGAAGGACCTGTAAATACAAAAAAAAAATATATAGAATTGGACCTCACTGGCTGGATGGAACATAAAAAGAGGGTACCTGCTAATATAAAAAAGAAGTGACCTCACTGGCATGCTGGCCTAATGTATGGCCCAATAACACAACTAATTCGTAGTGCATTTCTTTTGAACAATATTGCAAGTTAAAAAAAATTGCACCTGTGCTGTCTCAATAACATGTTTAGTGTGTTGTACTACTTTTGGGACAAATTATATCAAAATTAAAGAAAACTTCATCAGCTCCAACACAAAATATGGATAATTTTATGTTGAGGGGGTCTTGAATTCAGTTTGACATCTTTAGGCATACTATTACTATTTTTTTGCTTTTTGCAACTGGACCAAATCACTGCTTTACCTTAAAATTCATTACCCAAATTTATTTACCGTGACATTTCATCCCCCTTCTTGCTGCTTAAGGCATATAACATGAAGAAATAAATTTGGAAGGTGAATGAAAAATATTTGCAAGTAAAACACTGTCCATACTAGGGACTATATTTGACAACAAATATCAAAGGGCAATGATTGTGTTATTGGATACACTGGGTGAGAACTAGCATCAAATCAGTTATCTTTCATCTGATTTTTATAGTTTGTTCTTATATTGTACTGTTACACCACTGTCCCAGGTTAGGGGGTGGGTTGGGATCCCGCTAACATGTTTAACCCCGCCACATTCTGTATGTACATGTATGTGCCTGTCCCAAGTCAGGAGCCTGTAATTCAGTGGTTGTCGTTTGTTTATGTGTTGCATATTTGTTATTCGTTCATTTTTTGTACATAAATTAGGCTGTTAGTTTTCTTGTTTGAATTGTTTTACATTGTCATTTTGGGGCCTTTTATAGCTCACTGTGCGGTATGTGCTTTGCTCATTGTTGAAGGACGTACTGTGACCTATAGCTGTTAATTTCTGTGTCATTTGGTCTCTTGTGGAGAGTTGTCTCATTGGCAATCATACCACATCTTCTTTTTTATATTTACATCAACAGATATAAACAATTCACCAAAGTCAAACTTAGTTGTAAGATCTCTGAAATTTTTTACACGGTACAAGTTTTTCTAATTGTTGGGAGATTGTACGGTGACAGTAACACCTATAACTGCTTAACCCATTTCTTATGCACTTTGGTTCGATAAACTCACTGAATATCATACCACATCTCCTTATTTTTTTATGCATTACAATTTACATGTGCATGTAATTGTAAATAATATTTATATATATATATCAGAACAAACTTCATTGCGTCACTTTTATTTATGCATCCTTTGGCACAATACAAGTTCTAAAATTACACAACATAAAACAACTAAATGTTATTTCAGATGAAAGTTTTGTTTCAGTTCCATTCATAGGATTTATTAGAATTTTGTATGTTTTGCCAAGTCCAATAATTAGCTCTATGTGCATGTGTTAATTGGAGACTTTTTTATCCCGTATAAGAGTTTTGGAACTAATTCTGTTTCTTTTTTTGAAAAAAGTGAGGAAACAAATCTTGCACATTTAAACCTTTGTCATCACAAATATCAAAGGGCAATGATTGTGTTATTGGATACACTGGGTGAGAACTAGCATCAAATCAGTTATCTGAGGTACAAGTAAAGATTACCCCGTTAGCAAGAAACAGGCTTCACTGGCCTTGAAGGTACATAAAGTAAGGATTTGTTTGAGGAATCTGTAAATTAAATCATGCGACATGCTAGATATATCTAGTGAGGACTGGTTCCCAAATCCAGTTAGATAAACTGGTAATATAAACAAGAAATTGACCTTACTGGCCTAATAAGTAGATATAGTAACGGATGGTCCTAATAATCCATAGTGCGAATTACTTTTAAATATATACAACATGACCAAGAAATGGACACAAAGAGTCCTGAATGTGCATTAAGGACAAAATGGTCATCAAATCAATAGTCAAACATAGCTATACACTATCAAAAAGGTTTATATAACAATAATAGACCTCCTTGAGTGAGCATAATCCCTTTTGGGATTCTGTGTCTGAAGCTATTTTCTGATTCTGATTTTATAAACTACCTCACCTCGAACTGGTGCCTTTTATGCTTACATCACCATTCTGTACATATTAACCAGGTAAAAATGGAAAAGACGACCAATTTGCCTTTCAGAATCCTTTAAAATTTTGAAAATAAGATAAGGGATTCTGAGGGCAGCCGAATCAGAAAATCGCTACGGACACAGAATCCAATCAAAGCGCGAAAGCGCTGTAAAGGCAGTTAATTACAGGTTGTGTGTATTTTTAGTCCAGTTATATCATTATCTTGCATAGTACATTGTACTTATCAGAGGTGGCTTTCAGTATTTAAGATTTAGAGTTCTCTAATGATATTGAACAAGTTTTATGAATGTCATATTCTGAGCACTATATGAAGGCGATTGTTCTCATTTGTTTATGAACTAGTGCATTATGTCCAGTTTGTACCTTTTTTATCTATGTTTATATATAGTCAAATACTGTTAAAAATAGTTTGGCATTTTCTTTTTAGTAAGTAAATGTTATCAACTGTATTTTATTCGACTTTGCAAATGTGGTTTGTTACTGGTAAGTACAATGTATGGGTGATAGTTGTTTCATTGGCAATCATGACACATCTCCTTATTTATATAATGATCTATATTCAACGACCTCAGGTACAAAAAAAATGTATGTAACTAAACTATGATGGGAAAACTTTGACTTCTTTCTTTTATATAAACTTTTGATTTGGTACCATTAAACTATGTAGAATAAATGTACATTGCAACATGTCAACTCTTTCAATGACAATACTTTTTTTAGAAACTATAACTCCAAGCAAAATTATATTTCCAAGTATAAAGTAATTTATGAATGAAACAAGAGTGCACACGCTGAAATGTCTCGCCTTCTTTACTAATCATTGATATTATGTTGATAGTCCTAAATATAAAGCTTTATTACAACTGTCACATAAACTTAACATTAAACAAGTAAACTAAACATTGACCAATGAACCAAGAAAATGATGTCAAGGTCAGATGAACCATGCTAGGCAGGCATGTACAGCTAACAATTCTTCCATACAACAAATATAGTTGACCTATTGCTTATAGTTTAAGAAAAACAGACCAAAACACAAAAAACTTAAAACTGAGCAATGAACCTTTAAATGAGGTCAAGGTAAAAAAAAACCTGCATGACTGACAAATAGATCATAAAATATTTCCATACACCAAATATAGTTGAACTATTGCATATAGTATTAGAAAAAAAGACCAAAACTCAAAAACTTAACTTTGACCACTGAACCATGAAAATGAGGTCAAGGTCAGATGACACCTGCCAGCTAGACATGTACACCTTACAATCATTCCATACACCAAATATAGTAGACCTATTGCATACAGTATAAGAAAAACAGACCAAAACACAAAAACTTAACTTTAACCACTGAACCATGAAAATGAGGTCAAGGTCAGATAACACCTGCCAGTTGGACAGTCCTTCCATACACCGAATATACTAGACCTATTGCTTATAGTATCTGAGATATGGACTTGACCACCAAAACTTAAACTTGTTCACTGATCCATGAAATGAGGTCGAGGTCAAGTGAAAACTGTCTGACGGGCATGAGGACCTTGCAAGGTACGCACATACCAAATATAGTTATCCTATTACTTATAATAAGAGAGAATTTAACATTACAAAAAATCTTAACTTTTTTTTCAAGTAGTCACTGAACCATGAAAATGAGGTCAAGGACATTGGACATGTGACTGAAGGAAACTTCGTAACATGAGGCATCCATATACAAAGTATGAAGCATCCAGACCTTCCACCTTCTAAAATATAAAGCTTTAAAGAAGTTAGCTAACGCCGCCACCGGATCACTATCCCTATGTTGAGCTTTCTGCGACAAAAGTCGCAGGCTCGACAAAAAGGAGTTCTTAATTAAGAAATAAACTGATTCGCTGAGCGCCGCTGGATACACCTGCAGAGGTCCAACCCTGAACAGTTGGGGCAAAAATGGACACAATATTCAAGCTTGATACAGGTCTGAATTTGGATTGTAATTAAATATTTGACATATTATAGTTTCTGAATAAATGTAGTCAAAGAACTTGAAATCGGTTATATGAATTGAATTTATATTCAATTAAAGATTTCTTGCTGTTGTGCAATACACTGTGCTGTTGCGCAATACTTGATAAATCTGTTGCCAGACTATAAACAAATAAAGTTCAATTTCTTCTCAATGTCATATTTGAAATTTATGAAAATCAATAGGGAGATTACATCAATAGCTATAAATAATTCACCAAAGTTTCATGCGAACTGCTTAAAGCATTTTTGAGTTATTGTCCAAAAACTGGAAAATCCCCCCTTTTTTAATGAATAAAACCCCACAACTCAGAAATGTAAAATCTAAAATTTATAAAATTCTAAAGGGAGCTTACGGATTGATAATTTAGTCTTAGATGCAAGATTTTTTTATCAGTTGTTAGTGGCTTTGAACTAGCTGTCAGTAAATGCGAGTACTCTCAGATCTGTACTTAGTGTCTTTTAGTTGTTTTGATGTACAACTACCCGGTCACGTCCACTTGTATTTGTATTTATCCATCTGATGAGTTAAGCCTCTTTCAACTGATTTTTATAGTTTGTTCTTATATTGTACTGTTACACCACTGTCCCAGGTTAGGGGGTGGGTTGGGATCCCGCTAACATGTTTAACCCCGCCACATTCTGTATGTACATGTATGTGCCTGTCCCAAGTCAGGAGCCTGTAATTCAGTGGTTGTCGTTTGTTTATGTGTTGCATATTTGTTATTCGTTCATTTTTTGTACATAAATTAGGCCGTTAGTTTTCTTGTTTGAATTGTTTTACATTGTCATTTTGGGGCCTTTTATAGCTCACTGTGCGGTATGTGCTTTGCTCATTGTTGAAGGACGTACTGTGACCTATAGCTGTTAATTTCTGTGTCATTTGTTCTCTTGTGGAGAGTTGTCTCATTGGCAATCATACCACATCTTCTTTTTTATATTTACATCAACAGATATAAACAATTCACCAAAGTCAAACTTAGTTGTAAGATCTCTGAAATTTTTTACACGGTACAAGTTTTTCTAATTGTTGGGAGATTGTACGGTGACAGTAACACCTATAACTGCTTAACCCATTTCTTATGCACTTTGGTTCGATAAACTCACTGAATATCATACCACATCTCCTTATTTTTTTATGCATTACAATTTACATGTGCATGTAATTGTAAATAATATTTATATATATATATCAGAACAAACTTCATTGCGCCACTTTTATTTATGCATCCTTTGGCACAATACAAGTTCTAAAATTACACAACATAAAACAACTAAATGTTATTTCAGATGAAAGTTTTGTTTCAGTTCCATTCATAGGATTTATTAGAATTTTGTACGTTTTGCCAAGTCCAATAATTAGCTCTATGTGCATGTGTTAATTGGAGACTTTTTTATCCCGTATAAGAGTTTTGGAACTAATTCTGTTTCTTTTTTTGAAAAAAGTGAGGAAACAAATCTTGCACATTTAAACCTTTGTCATCACACTGTCACCTGGATCACATAATTGAACTACACATGTATTCTACATCTTTCAACTATTTCACAGTCACTGGTACAACCAACATATGCATTAGAGACATACATTTTTGTAGTTGACTAAACCACCAGGTGTCGAACATACAAGTATTTTCAGTGTTTCTGTTTTTATATGATGAAAAGGTTGCCTGAGCTCTAGGAGCTTTATGTTTTATCACGGGATATTCTGTGCTGTCAATAATAATCCAAGTTGTAGGAAACTTTAATTTGAAGTTGGATGGCGAAAAATACCTGACTAAACCACTAAATGGCCAAGTGTTAGCCTCACGCCACTGTTTAGACATAAAAACAATCCATGTTTACACAATATTCTTAACACTAGTTTCAATCTAGAATCTAGACAGTTCAAAGTTGGTTGTATAATGCCTCAATTTCATCAAAGTCATAAAAAAATGATTTTCAAATGACACCCTATCAATTTGAAAATATATGTATCTCAAACAATGTGCTGCTGGACCAAGTGTGGTCAAAACAAATAAAAATTTAGTATACAACTCTAAACTGGTATAAAAATGCATGGCTGTGTCACATGTCTTCATTTCAAAATTCTCTGCTGAAAATATAGGCATTGATGGTGTTTGCGTAATTCCATCTGTGAAGCTCAACATTAACTTGGCAGTTGGTGGTGGACAGTCATAAATCCTGGCTGCAGTATGAATGACTTCTTCAGGAAAACCAACTTTACAATCAAAACTTTCCTCTAGATTTCTACTACAATATTCATCAAGTTTAGTTCTTTTGTTTTCCCAGGAAACTGCCCTGACTTTTCTTTTTGCGGACGATTCAGTCTCTTGCTTGATCCAGGAAAATAGGCTGGGAATGGCAGTAGACTTAAGTCTCTGTATGGAGGGTTTGCGCTCTGAAAAAGGTTATAAAACATTAGTTTTTTGATAATTAAATGAACTTCCATTAGCAATGCATACTTTGTACTACCTGGCAAAATATTAACTAGATTTATTCATTACAATCTGGATAAAACTATGTTAGCCTGATTCAATGTACATCAAAATGTATTTTATGTAAATCCAAAGGACAAACAATGAGAGACGTATGCAACAAACATACATTGTTTGTACCCAAATAACTATAATATAGATGAGAGCATGTCATTGTTTTGTTCCTGTTAACATTTTATTGATATTTTTCAAGAAAGTCTATGAGGCATAGCTTATGCATTCCTGTCATTACTACATTAGCATAATTACTGCTAAAATAATTCTCAGTATGATATACCTCTTGTAAGAAATCATATAATTGTAGCAAGCACCAAAAAATCTCAAACAGATCACATTGAATCGTAATCCAAAAAATTATGACGTCTTGAGAATTAACCACCCCCTTTTATTCTAAAACGATAATTGCGGTTGTAAACAGACTTTGGTTTATTCGCATGGCGATTACATATATAACTATATATTTTAAAAAGAAAATAGAGTTTTACCATGAATAGTTTCCTGCACGTAGTCTTTTTCAGTAAAATGTGCCTTGCAAACAACAGCTGATTGAGATGGACTCCACGATTTCATCGTGTTCTCGTCCAATCTGCGTATGGGCCATGGCGTTGATCCAACTTTTCCTTCTTTTTAAGTCATTTGGAAATGCATGTCCTCCTCTTAAATGACATCCAGGTACACAACAACAAGTACTTGGCATCGTTAATTAAAAATGCAACTGTATAGTTGCACAGTGCAGAAACCGGAAGTTTAAGAACAGGATCGGCTACCACGGCGCCACCTATTCAGGAACGACAATTTGCTACTTTATATAACACTTCAGCACATTATAAATATTATTTTTATAAAATTTTATGATGACAATCCTATGAATTAGTTATAATATTAATTTTTAGTAATTATTATTGCCTAAATTCAGTCATCTGTACATAATTAAATGTTTCCTTATGTTCTAAGGTGTATATAGTTGCTAAAATCATACCCTATGGGTAGTGCTCCACAATTAATGGAGGAATATACAAGAAACTGAACTGAACTATAACTGCGAAATAACAATCAATAACATTAGATGGGTTCACGTGCATAAACAGAAATGCGCCTTAAATTGTATAATATAATTCATGTTCAGTCGACCTTTAATTATTATATCAACGACTGAAATGATTTATAAACATCTAGATTGCAGATAACACTCGAAATTAACCCGACCTCTTTACACACGGAATTCAAATAATTCTAGTTTGTCAATCGGTTGACTGCTTATAATGTAAAATACAAATATATCAAAAGTTTTTAAAACTAACAAAACACAATGATCGTTTCTCTATTTTCCAATGTAAATGAAATGAAACAAAAAACATTTTATATCACAATAAGAAGAGGAGAGAATCAACATTTTCCGGATCTACTTGGAGCCTAATGACCCCCCACGTAGATAAGTTGGATATCGTGGAAAGAAAGATTAACACAGCAACTAGAAAGGCATTAAAGCACTGCCTTTAAAAAGGGATAAAAGAGTGAGCACACACATTTATCGTAAATGAAATGATTTTTCACAGTAAAAATGTCTAGGTCCAACCAAAATAAACCAGCCACAGCAAATAACAAGAGAACAAGGACCACAATTTATATTTTTGATCACTGCAAGAACAACTATATCATGTATATTTGAAAATATATCATAACTATGATGTCATGTTTCAAGTTCTAATCACTCAGCTACTTATTGGAGAGGTCTTCTCTGGTGAAATTTAGAAGAACAAATTGTGAACATATTTATAATTTAGATATAAATGCATGACAGATGGTGGATAATGACATCCGCTAACACTGGCCGATTGATCCCATGTATGGTAAAAAGAAAAAACACAGTTTAAAAAGATTTGTTGTCTCTGTTTCATTTATAATGTACTTACTCTCTGGTGGTTTTGATGTAACAGGTGATACAATTTCAGTGGCAGATTTATCTTTGTTGCCATAGTTACTAAGAAACTGTAGAACTTCTACTTCTTTTTCAAGCCAGATGTACAACTGAAATCTCAACTGTCCACCATCCACCTCAAAACCAGTGGCTAAAGTCTGCATTTCTTCCATCAGTACTTTAAGACATGCAATGAAAGCATACTGTTGAGCAAAAATATCAATCTTTTGATGACCTTTGACCCCTTGATCTTTAGAATCAGTCTTATCCTCTACCACAACAGATGGTACATCATTTATAATTTTGTCCTCCCCATTCTGTTCTTTAGAATCTAACTCTGAATCAGATTCTTCTGAACTAAAACTCAGATTAAATTTAGGTTCCTCCAAGTCAAACTTGAGAGAAGGTGCTCCCCAGTCGATAGTATCAGAACTATCAACCTTTTTACTTATTGGTGTACTCCAGTCAACACTACTCTTAGTTTCCTTGTAACCATTGGTAACAGGCTGACCCCAATCAAGACTGTCTGATTTATTAATAGGTTCACTCTCTTGAATAAATGGGTCTATTGTTCCTGTTTCTATGGCAGCAGAAGAAGAGACTGGAGCAAAATCCCTTAAGGTTTTTGAGGATGCATTCTCTATAACTGGAGGTAGTTTTGATAAGACTTCTAGAGCTAGCAATGGACAGCCATTTTTATAATGAGTATGAGCAGTTGTGAAAAACAAACGTCTCTCTAATGGAGTTACTTTATCAACAACAACAGAACTGTCATCAAGGACAACAGTCTGTTGTCGAGTAAATCCAGGAATAACACTTTTTTTTCTCATCTCAGTTCCAGCATTGGCCATTCTCTGTCTAACCAGTAATGGATGAGTTCGTAAATAATTGTAAAAGTTAAACACACTAGGAAGTGAATTAACACTATCTGTATCAGCATTACGTACAAGTTTACTTGGTTTTCTTGCATCTTGTAATAAAGTGTTTAGTGAGCCTCTGAAATCTTTCATAGACCATAATGACATGCTCCTGAGGAATGGATCAGTAAGCATTCTATCAACGTCATAATTATCACCATTTTTATCACAACCGAGAATCTGAGTGTAGAGAATTTGTTTAACACTGTCTGGTAATATATCATCCCCACCATTCAATCGACAAATCACTAATGCTAACTGGATGTCATACATGTTGTTCAGGCATACCTTAGAAGAAAAAATATATTTTACATATATAACAATTACAGTAATCATGAAGATCCCACCCCTAAACCATATATATAAAAGTGTATGAAAATATGTTATGCAATTTCTTTTAAAGATAGATTGTATCACATATTCAGTGGTAAAAAACCTAATACATGTATATTTAAATGAAAGTTTAACATGAACTTTCTGTTTTGTTGTTAAATTCATAGTATAGGTGCTGTACAGCATTTTTACCATTAATGTGTCTTCATTTCGGTATGTGAAGCAGCCATATATACAAAATGCAATTTATAGGGATAAATTGTAAATTTTTGGGATTTTAAAAACAAACCAAACTGTTTAGTACTAAATTGATATTTGTGATGTTTATAACTGAATCTCACATATAAGGTCATATGACTAAAGGCATAAGTAACCTAAAGAAGGGTAGATAACTGTCATGGATAACTTATTGTTCTGTGCTTTGACTATCAGCATGTCAATTTAGAACAAAGAAGGTTTCATGTCTATATCATATTTACATGTTATTATCATGTAATTGCCACTGGACATTAAGCAGCCATTAATTCATCAATCAATCCACCCAAAGCATAACAAAGGGCACCAGCAACATGTACTTTAAAGCAAAAAGCTGCAGAAAATTAACTCTTAAAGCAAGGTAGACAACTAGTAACACAGCATCATCAAAGGGCACTTGCTAGTTAATAGAAAAGCTACACCTATGTAGCTTAAGACAATGAGTCAACTTACCTCGACGGCATCATTGAGAGAACCAGCTAACAAGAAGAATGCAGCAGCATGACTAAATCTTTGTTTTCCAAGTAGGTCAAATGCATTTTTCAATGCTGCTTTTCTCCATCTGTCCTGATCAAAGTCTTGTTTGAAGAATTCTACCATCTTCTTGTTGCTCAATGACCTAAAATATTATAATAAGTTAAACTGTCAATTCATTTTTATTTGTGTTATACCAATACTGGTGTTTTTTTTTGGTTGTCAGCAAACCACAAATTAAAATGATAACAAAATATCTCCAGGTTATTTCAATTTTCAAGGTTCAAGTTTTTAATTTCACAGTAGATTTGCTAATATTGAAAATTGATAAATAATGAAAGTTGAAAGTCAAGTTCATGTTAATGGTACTTTATGAGAAAGGTATGTGTGTGTGATTTTGCCATAGATAACATGTACAAAAGAGGCAGAAATACCTGTTGGAATAAAAACAATTATGCCTAAAACAGTACGCAATTGGCAGTTATGAATTCAAATGTCATTGTGTTTAAGTGATGAACTGTCATCTTTTATTCTTCATGGCCTAAGCATATATAACTATATTAAACCCAGAATATATTTTCGCTCTTTATGAAGTTAAAAGTTAATAGATATACCTATATAAGCCCCAGAGGACACTTTTCTTCTTCATGGCTAGATAGTATATAGCTGCATCCATAGGATCCTTGTTGGCTTGGAATGCTGCTTTGGCTACCTGAAAGATTTAATACAAACATTGTAGATAACAATGCATTTGTCTGAATTTATCTATTGATTGCACCCATTCCCTTTTTGGACACAATAATTCTGGAAAAAGATCTTATTCATTTGGTTAACCTCTTTTAACTGTAATTAAATTAAATATCATTTAATTTTACAGTTCAAGGCAGGGCTTCCTAAACAGATGTATTGTCCTGACAAGTCTGAGAAATTATATTCTTGTCTGGTTGTGTCTAGCCTGAACCGGACATATAACTTGGGTTTGCCATTTACATAATTCAGAATAAAGTGAATCTTTGAATGAGGGAATGACAGACAAGGATCTATATGCAATTAAATAAAAATATAACTGACAACCAAACAATTAGCTTCCTACCTTTTCCATAGTTCTCTTCAAAATATTTATATTGTTTATCCACCAACCAGCTCCAAATTCCTTCAGTTCAGCCCATACTGGCTCTCCTTTCTGCATACTAGGTATATATGACAATAACTCCTATAAATATAAAGATTACATTTAGAGCTATTTTCCTAATGCCTGTAATTTAAAGGTTTGGTTGGCTTGCTTGCTTTGTTTGTACAAATGTCTGCTCAAGCATTGTAATTAAGATCGACATCTGCAAATGTATACAAGCTGAAGCCCGGCCTATCTATTGATTGCAGATGTCAATCTTAAATACAATGCTTGAGCAAACATTTATACCAAAAAAGTAAGCAAGCCAACCAAACTACAAGCATTAGGAAAATAGCTCTAATAGATTTTAAATACCAGGAACAAAGTCTTACAGTTCAGTCAACATATAAAAAGAAAGAAACAGATGTACTCAACTTCAAGACATATTCCAAATTATAAAGTCTATATACAAACTGACTATTTTTCTAATTGTTTTTTCGCTTCTTTTTGGAGGAAGGGGGGTGTGGAGGGGAGATGATCTTCACTGGATTATTGTGTGATCTGCTTACTTGCTTGTATTTAAAAAAAATGTAAATCTTCTCTCAGGAGAATTTTCTGTAATGACCCTTTTCCAAGCATTATTACCATAATTGGTATAATTGAGAAAACTTGTTAATATTATAATTTTTTTCAAATTAGACAATCTTGGTAAAAAATTATCAAGTTAAAACAAGTTTTGACACTAAAAAACAGAACTTTGGAATAATTATCTAAGAGAGATAGAAACTTGATTTCTTACCAGGTAATCAAGTGTAAATTAAGTAATCTTCCCCTAAATGAGTATGCTATTGAGTTAATACCTCTGTTGATTCTGAATGGTATGCCCAAACCAGACTAGCTGATCGAAGTCCCTGTTGACGCAGCATGGCTCTCTGTACTGGTGGTAGAGTTCTAATCAGATAGATATGGTGTCTAATAGCCAGAAGAAATCTCAGGCCACAATCGTCTATACTCTCTGCTGTTCCAGCTGTCTGCAGATCTAAGAAAAAATACAAAACTTTTCATTTTTATTTCACTTCCTATTAAATTGTACAATCTTACTTCCTATCCCAATCCCAAAGTCCAAAGGCAATCATTTGTGGTACAGCCCTGTATTTGTCCATGACATGACACTGTGGTTTTATTCAAATATTACAGCTATATTAAAGTTCATAAAAAGATGGTTTCAAATTTAATAGCACAATTAACACTTTAATGATATTTATAAAAAAAAATTGCTCAAAATAATAAAACTTTTCTGTATATTTAAAGTTAGCACGGCACCAAAATGAGTCAAGTAAGCACAAAATTTAGGAAAGAAAGGGAGTATGCAACATTTCAATCTTATTTCTTTAATAAATCTTGGACCAAATAATTGTGAAGATTTTTTTTTAATTGAGTAAGAATGAACAAATTCTGGGCTGTGTGTAAACAGAAAAAATTTGAAGCAATACCAAAAATAAAACCACAATTCTCGACATTTACAAGTTGATAAAAAGGACAAATTTTCAAAAAGTCAAAGTGGAGAATAGATTTTGGTTGCAATGAGTTTGCAGAGAATTTTAGGATGTAGATACATGTAGTATGAAAACATTTATAGATGGAATTAGTTGGTTTTGAAATTACCTGATTTACTTTCAGCTTCGAATCTGTCAGCAAAGTCTGTTTTAGTATGAGCTACAGTATCAGCCAGAGCTAACAGGTACATTTGGTCCAAACTTGTCAGACCTGGTAACTGTGTATGTGTCAAGTGTTGGGTTAATAATCGTGAGTGACCAGCACCAAAGTACGTTGGTTTCTGGTACCCTTGTGAAGATGATGGAATCCTTTTTCTCGTGGTAGCATTCTCTGGACTGGTTGAAAAAACATCTACATTAAGTTCTTCATCATTTAAATTTGTGTCAAACAAATTAGTATAATCTTGGTTGGGTACATTTGTTGCAGGAGCATTAATCATCTCAGCTTGGGCCACAGTGTTATCTTCATCAGCAGCTAACAATGCATACATAGGAAGAGCTGGGATAGACGAGATCTCTTTGTAGTCTAACTGTGTTTCTTCCTGAATGACTGGTACCTCTACAGGACTGCCACCACTGACAGAAACTGTCCTCGGTTTGGTTAAACGGTTTTCATCATGCTCTTCCGAATCAAGGTAACATAACATATCACCACCAGAAATACAGCGCACTAGATGAGACAGAATAGCTTTTACTCGTCTTGTCTTCCCAGAATTCAATAGTTCCATAAGTAATTTAGGATGGTATTGTGGTAAAACAGGATTAGCAATACGATATGCCTCAAATAAACCAAATTCTTGTATCACAGAGAGACTAGTTGTACTTTCACTTTTAGATTTACTCAGATTAAATTTAGATAAGTTTGAATCAGAATTTTTACGAGACAGATTGTTAAGATGTTTAAAACTTGGCATGGAATAAGATGGCTTTAGCTTAGCAACAGATTTTGAGGATTGCAAACTATTTAGACTATAAACTGTCAAACTAGCATCATCAAGTGTCCTCTTATCAAAATCAGCTTCACTTACATCAGTATTCTTAGCCGAATTCCTCCATTGGGAATACACATGCATTTCATTGTCCATGCCCACAACCAGAATACCTCCTCGTACCCATGACAAATGCATAGGCAGGGGAGGTAATCCATCTGCTGTTGTAAGTTCTATTGATCGTAATTTCATCCATTGTATATCCTCGTGTATATTAGTAATCATTATAGATTTGGACTTTACAAAGTTCTGCCGTCGATATGAGGCATCCATGAAACCGTGACTAGATTTAACTCCACCATCTTGTTTCTTTTCTCTCTGTTTAGCTTTCTGACATGATTGAACTATATCATTTGACACTTGTCCATACATGAGAATTTTAGAACCAACCCCCACTGTGAGTATGTGTGATCCATCTTCAGTTGAGACCCAGTCTAACTGTACAAGTTGTTTCTGTTGAAGGATACCATGGTTATTACATTGTGCGGATAATGTCTTTTTAACACTGAATATAGTACTCATGCTAGGAACATGTGTTAACCGATTCATATTGACAAGTGAAGCAGAAGGGGACATTCCTTTATTCTGGTCCTCTTCCTTAACTTCAAGGGTGGTTGCAGGAGGACTGTTTGGAGTATAGATGCAGTTTAAATCTATTTCAGGATTATTTTCTGGAACACTAATGTTCTTAAGCTCTATTGTATCTTCTAAAAGCCATTCTGATCCACCTACAAAGACATAAAATCTATCTGAAAACCAGTGACAGTTTTTTAATTCAAACTTCCTTTGTTCTTTGAATTCTGTTTAAAGTAGAAATCAAAAGTCTCATGTTTAACAACCATATTGTTGTCACTTCTAATTTTATACTGTATGATATATACTTTTATGTATTCTCTACTTTAAATGACATAAATGAAATGAATGTTGTAAAAGATACTGTCATATATTCAAAATATTTCTTTTTTCATTCTTTGAGATATCATGTCATGTAGATTTACTTGTGTTTTTATATTGTATGCAATTAGTTATCAAAGGTACCATGCTTATAATTTAATACGCCAGACGCGCGTTTCGTCTACATAAGACTCATCAGTGATGCTCAGATC
The DNA here is from genome assembly GCF_021869535.1 of Mytilus californianus. Taxonomy (NCBI): domain Eukaryota; kingdom Metazoa; phylum Mollusca; class Bivalvia; order Mytilida; family Mytilidae; genus Mytilus; species Mytilus californianus. The sequence continues at coordinate 17,685,198 of NW_026262679.1, read as the reverse complement.
AAAATAGTTATAAAGCCAAACAAGTACAAAGTTGAAGAGCATTAAGGACCCAAAGTTCATGTTTATCTACAACATTTTCAGTTTTATGTACATGTATAAGCTATATATAAATATTTATTTACTTTACCAACCACATCCTTACATTTGTATATGTTATATTTATCATAAATTATCTCACATACATTTTATGCTTATATCATTTGGATATTTAGACAATATTAAAACTGTGTAAGTTATTATTTCAATAATATCTACCACATATTTTCATTATTATACTGAATTCTTTCATGTACATTTACCATGTCTTTTATCTAGATTGGATATATCAGGTCATGTTTATAAACTCCCTTTACATCTTATGTTGTATGCCAAAATATATAAATCATACATTGTTTAAAAAGGATTCATTTTACATTAAAACTATCATTTTAAAAGTACAGCACACACATTTAATAGGTGGCATAGTTTTCTTTGAATCCATTCTGCTGTAGTAGATATGTGATTGTAAGGAAAATCTTACCTGTGGATTCACATTCATATATTGCCACATACAAGTTGACAATTTTTCCTTTGGACTTGTCGGTGTTGGTTTTGACACTTCCCATTCTATAGGCTATAGCCAATCTACCACTGTAGGCACAGCTTACTGCTATTGGTTTACCTGATATAATTAAGAAAAATGAACATTAGATATTGTTAATTGTACATGTATGTCAAATGTAAAAACACTAAGGTTTTTGGTCAATATATATATATTGTCGTATCTGTATTTGGCACAACTTTTCAGAATTTGCTTCCGCTTTCCAACTGTTTTGATTAGAGTGTCAATGATGAGTTTTATGTTGACAAAGCACATGTATGGCATACCAAATTGTGGCCTGCATGGGATCTTTGATGAGTCTTATGTTAACAAAACACATGTGTGGCATACCAAATTGTGGCCTGCATGGGATCTTTGACAAGTCTTATGTTAACAAAACACATGTGTGGCATACCAAATTGTGGCCTGCATGGGATCTTTGACAAGTCTTATGTTGACAAAACACATGTGTGGCATACCAAATTGTGGCCTGCATGGTATCTTTGACGAGTCTTATGTTAACAAAACACATGTGTGGCATACCAAATTGTGGCCTGCATGGGATCTTTGACGAGTCTTATGTTAACAAAACACATGTGTGGCATACCAAATTGTGGCCTGCATGGGATCTTTGACAAGTCTTATGTTGACAAAACACATGTCTGGCATACCAAATTGTGGCCTGCATGGTATCTTTGACGAGTCTTATGTTGACAAAACACATGTGTGGCATACCAAATTGTGGCCTGCATTTTATCTTTGACCAGTCTTATGTTGACAAAACACATGTGTGGCATACCACACTGAAGGCCTGCATGGTGTCTTTGACGAGTCTTATGTTGACAAAACACAAGTGTGGCATACCAAATTGTGGCCTGCATGGTATCTTTAATGAGTTTTATGTTGACAAAACACATGTGTGGCATACCAAATTGTGGCCTGCATGGTATCTTTAATGAGTCTTATGTTGACAAAACACATGTGTGGCATACCAAATTGTGGCCTGCATGGTATCTTTAATGCGTTTTATGTTGACAAAACACATGTGTGGCATACCAAATTGTGGCCTGCATGGGATCTTTGACAAGTCTTATGTTGACAAAACACATGTGTGGCATACCAAATAGTGGCCTGCATTTTATCTTTGACCAGTCTTATGTTGACAAAACACATGTGTGGCATACCACACTGAAGGCCTGCATGGTGTCTTTGACGAGTCTTATGTTGACAAAACACAAGTGTGGCATACCAAATTGTGGCCTGCATGGTATCTTTAATGAGTTTTATGTTGACAAAACACATGTGTGGCATACCAAATTGTGGCCTGCATGGTATCTTTAATGAGTCTTATGTTGACAAAACACATGTGTGGCATACCAAATTGTGGCCTGCATGGTATCTTTAATGAGTCTTATGTTGACAAAACACATGTGTGGCATACCAAATTGTGGCCTGCATGGGATCTTTGACAAGTCTTATGTTGACAAAACACATGTGTGGCATACCAAATTGTGGCCTGCATTTTATCTTTGACCAGTCTTATGTTGACAAAACACATGTGTGGCATACCACACTGAAGGCCTGCATGGTGTCTTTGACGAGACTTATGTTGACAAAACACAAGTGTGGCATACCAAATTGTGGCCTGCATGGTATCTTTAATGAGTTTTATGTTGACAAAACACATGTGTGGCATACCAAATTGTGGCCTGCATGGTATCTTTAATGAGTCTTATGTTGACAAAACACATGTGTGGCATACCAAATTGTGGCCTGCATGGGATCTTTGACAAGTCTTATGTTGACAAAACACATGTGTGGCATACCAAATTGTGGCCTGCATGGTATCTTAGACAAGTCTTATGTTGACAAAACAGATGTGTGGCATACCACACTGAAGGCCTGCATGGTGTCTTTGACGAGTCTTATGTTGACAAAACACAAGTGTGGCATACCAAATTGTGGCCTGCATGGTATCTTTAATGAGTTTTATGTTGACAAAACACATGTGTGGCATACCAAATTGTGGCCTGCATGGTATCTTTAATGAGTTTTATGTTGACAAAACACATGTGTGGTATACCAAATTGTGGCCTGCATGGTATCTTTAATGAGTCTTATGTTGACAAAACACATGTGTGGCATACCAAATTGTGGCCTGCATTTTATCTTTGACCAGTCTTATGTTGACAAAACACATGTGTGGCATACCACACTGAAGGCCTGCATGGTGTCTTTGACGAGTCTTATGTTGACAAAACACAAGTGTGGCATACCAAATTGTGGCCTGCATGGTATCTTTAATGAGTTTTATGTTGACAAAACACATGTGTGGCATACCAAATTGTGGCCTGCATGGTATCTTTAATGAGTCTTATGTTGACAAAACACATGTGTGGCATACCAAATTGTGGCCTGCATGGGATCTTTGACAAGTCTTATGTTGACAAAACACATGTGTGGCATACCACATTGAAGGCCTGCATGGTATCTTTGATGAGTTTTTACAAAATGGTGACAGATAGATTTATTCCATGGCCATTGTGTGGGTCATCAGGAAAGATATCTAACAAGGCATATTTTTTTATTGATGTAATCTTATATCTATACGTCTGGTACTATACAGGACATTCCTACCGTTTTAGATCACCTTATATACTAATCAGATTTAAAAATGTGCTCCACCTGAAGCAGCTGGATACGACCACAGAAATCGAACTCTGAACAGTTGGGGCAAGTATGGACACAATATTCAAGCTTGATACAGCTCTGAATTTGGATAGTGATTAAATATTTGACACATTATAGATATCTGACACAGAGTAAATGTGGTTCAGATAACTTAAAAATTTGAAATGGGACATTTAATCTACTTAATGGTCCAATATCCAAAATCTAATTCCATGGTTAGATTCAGCATATAAAAAAAAAAAAACCAGGAATTCAAACAAAGTTTAATTTTGGACCCTTTGGACCTTAATATGGACTAATTTAAAAACAGGGCCCAAAATTAAAAATCTGAATGCACAGTTAGATTCAGCATATCATAGAACCACAAGAATTCAGTTTTAGATGAAATCAAACAAAGTCTAATTTTGGACCATTTGGACCTCAACGTAGACCTATTTAAAAATGTCCAAAATATCAGATTATCAAATATAGTAATACATGGTAAAAACCTCAAACAATTCAAGACTTTAAATTAATCCTCATTGAAACTGGATAAAAGATTTGTATTTATTTTCAATTGAAGATTTTTTGCTGTTGTGCAATACTTTGCTGTTGTGCAATACTTAGTAAATTTGTTTACAAACTAAATATAAAAATTTACACACCCTATTTGGTGAATACCTCCTGCCATATCAGTATTTGTTGTTTCTTTATATAGATCAGAAATAATTTATGTTAGAACTAGCTCAGCCAGTATTAAAAAAGTCTTGTTTTTGGCCCATATTTGGCCTCTAGTTTCTTAACGATTAAAGCCACAACCCACAAAATCGACCCCAGCCTTCTGTGTGTGGTATGGAACCTTGTGGTACAATTTCATAGAGATTCATTGAATAATACTTAAGTATTTGTCCGGAAACCAGAAAAACCTTGTTCATCCCCCCTTTTTTTCCCTTTATTCCTGAACGGTTTGAGCCATAACCCCTAAAGTCAAACCCAACCTTCCCTTTGTGGTATGGAACCTTGTCTTTCAATTTCATAGAGATCCATAGGGCCAAAATAAAAATATGGTTTGTTTCCCCTCGCCCAACCGACTCAGACAAAGTCCCACCGACCCAAAAGTTTTTATTCCGTATTTTCTTTTCGAATTTAATTCCGGAAATTTTTCGGGGTTGTTTCCAGTACCGACTGTCATTTTTCGGTGACCGGAAGTTTCCCATTTTTCATCGGATCCTATCAAAAGTCAAGAAACTATACGATTAGCCTAGAGGAGGTCTGCTAGGTCGTCTACACGGGGAGAAAAGAGACTTAAGAGCGGCGAAACATTTACGCTGTGTTTATCAGTGGTTGCAAAAGGTGACAGTGACATCAATAACTTGTGTTCAAAAATCACCTGTACGAGTATGACGATCATGAGACATGGAACGACGTACTTGGACATCAAGTTCATGACGTTTTGCCTTTGGAAGGAGACGACTTTACTTTCCACATTGTGACAAAACTGACACTATTTATACATGTGTGTCTGATATGAAAGAACCTATCAGAATCGTAAAGGAATTTCACAGAATATTTAAACATGTAACTTTTCCTACATTTGTTGTAACTACAAACAGAGACAACGATGTTGGTTTGACCAACCCAGTGTGTATTCCAATATTACCCTGACGTCTGACAGCTGTTTTGCCAGACAAAGCTTGTCTAGCAAAACAGCTGTCGGACATCAGAGTAATGTAATTCTAAAAAAACTAGAGGCTCTAAAGAGCCTGTGTCGCTCACCTTGGTCTATGTGCATATTAAACAAAGGACACAGATGGATTCATGACAAAATTGTGTGATGTGTTTGTAGATCTTACTTTACTGAACATTCTTGCTGCTTACAATTATCTCTATCTATAATGAACTTGGCCCAGTCGTTACAGTGGAAAATATTTTGTAAAAATTTACAAAAATTTACAAAACTTATGAAAATTGTAAAAAATTGACTATAAAGGGCAATAACTCCTTAAGGGGTCAATTGACAATTTTGGTCATGTTGACTTATTTGTAGATCTTACTTTGCTGTACATTATTGCTGTTTACAGTTTATCTCTTAGTATCTATAATAATATTCAAGATAATAACCAAAAGCTGCAAAATTTTCTTAAAATTACCAATTCAGGGGCAGCAACCCAACAACGTGTTGCCTGATTGGTCTGAAAATTTCAGGGCAGATATATCTTGACATAATGAACAATTTTATCCTTGTCAGATTTGCTCTAAATGCTTTGGTTTCAGAGATATGAGCCAAAAACTGCATTTTACCATATGTACTATTTTTTAGCCATGTCGGCCATCTTGGTTCGCAGGCTTGGTCATCGGACACATTTTTTAAACTAGATACCCTAATGATGATTGTGGACAAGTTTGGTTAAATTTGTCTTAGTAGTTTCAGAGGAGAAGATTTTTGTAAAAGATTACAAAAATTTACGAAAACTGGTTAAAAATTGACTATAAAGGGCAATAACTATTTAAGGGGTCAACTGACCATTTTGGTCAAGTTGACTTATTTGTAGATCTTACTTTGCTGAACATTATTGCTGTTTACAGTTTATCTCTATCTATAATAATATTCAAGATAATAACCAAAAACGGCAAAATTTCCTTAAAATTACCAATTCAGGGGCAGCAACCCAACAACGGGTTCTCAGATTCATCTGAAAATTTCAGGGCAGATAGATCTTGACCTGATAAACAATTTTACCCAGTGTCAGATTTGCTCTAAATGCTTTGGTTTCAGAGATATAAGCCAAAATCTACATTTTACCCCTATGTTCCATTTTTAGCCATGGTGGCCATCTTGGTTGGTTGGCCGGGTCATCGGACACATTTTTTAAACTAGATACCCCAATGATGATTGTGGCCAAGCTTGGTCAAATTTGGCCCAGTAGTTTCAGAGGAGAAGATTTTTGTAAAAGTTTACGGACGACGTACGACGGACGCCAAGTGATGAGAAAAGGTTTAGAGGTTGGTGGAAAAAAGCTTAAAAATGTGGGGAACTTCTGCTCAAATTTTTTTGAAATTTATTTGCAAACCTTTTTTATGTACTTCCTTAATTAATACCATAAAGATAAAACCATATATCAAATCATTATTTGGCAACTCTGACACAGGAATGCAACCCATTCATAAGATATGGGACTTGTGACTTAAGGGTTGTGGGTTCGACTCCTGTCACCGGAAACAAACCTTGAGCATGATACTTCCCTCGCTTCTTCAAGTCTATTCAGCTGTTTAAAAATGATTATGTGGTTCAGGGCAGTGATGGACATGTTGTATATTTTATGTTGTTTGCTTCATAAAAGAGTTGATTATGATAATGGGTTGAAAGGCCCAATGACCACAGATGATAATTTTTGAATCGCTTGGAGACAAATGTACAAAAAATAATGCTATCCGGGGTATTTCTATGTTTGAAAAGATATAACATCATATTGCATGTTGAATACATGCATTTAAAAATCCTCTTTATTTGAATTGTACTGTCAAACACCAAATTTTCGACTTTAAATAGAAGATCAAACCTTGTTGTACAGCCTTCACGCTTAACGTTTGAGTCTACAAGCCAGACGCTCAATTTTTCTAAATTTTAGTTGGATTCTGTTGGCTTGTAGAGAAGAATTTTACAAGCCCGAGAGCAATTTTACAAGCCAATGCCGTAGGACTTGTGGTTAAGCGTGAAGCCTGGTTGTATATATAAGGATTTGTACAATGTATGTGTTCATAGAAATTTACAATACACATTTATTACTGCTGGAGAAAAAAAAAAAAACTTTTGACCTACCTACCTACCTTCCTGTGAAATCCAGGGTCGGGAGAGGGGAAACAAACATATTTTTAAATGTGGCCTAGACTACTACTTAAGTAATTGTCCATTAACCAGAAAAACCTTTTTTTTCCCCCTTTTTCCTGAACAGTTTGCGCCATAACCTTCAAAGTCAATCCAAACCTTCCCTTTGTGGAATGGAACCTTGTGGTACAATTTCAAAGTACAAATTTTTGGCGGTCGTATAAAAACTAGAAGCTCTAAAGAGCCTGTGTCGCTCACCTTAGTCTATATGCATATTCAACAAAGGACACACTCCAACATTATAGATGAGAATAGAATTCATGACAAAAATCTCTGTTTTGTTGATCTTGTATTGCTGATCATTTAGTCAGTTTAGTTTCTCTCTATCTTCTTTAGTTTTTGCTCAAAACACAAAAGAGGGTAAAAAATCCTCATTTAAGGACAATCACTCCTATAAAGAGTGACAGTCTACTAACTATAATGGCAAAATTTGACTTGTTTGTAGATCTTGCCTTTCTAATCATTTTATAGTGTCTATTTATCTATTATAATTTTTATATCATATAAGGCAAAACACATAAAAAATGGTAAAAATTATTAAAGGGCAATAACTCCAATAAGGAGATGTCGGACGATTTCAAACATATTGTCTTAATAGTGGATTTTGTTTTGCTGATCATTTTTGCTTATTTAATTTTCTATCTATCTTTTACACTAATAAGGAGTCAACTGACGACTTTGACCATGCAGACTTATTTGTAGAACTTGTCTTGCTGATCATTTTTGCAATTTAAAGTTTTTCTCTATCTATTCTAATTTTCAAAATAATAGACAAAAATAAAAAAAAAGGTAAAATTTTGCATTTAAAGGCAATAACTCCTATAAGAAGTTGTCTGACAGTTTTGATGTATATGGACAATTGGTAGAGCTCAACATTCTGAACATTTCTGCTCCTGATGATGATTGAGGCCAAGTTTGGTTAAATTTGGCCCAGTAGTTTCAGAGGAGAAGATTTTTGTAAAAGTTAACAGACAACGATGACGGACGCCAAGTGATGAGAAAAGCTCACTTGGCCCTCAGGGCCAGGTGAACTAAAACTGCTTAATGTTGATATTTTATGTTCATTGTTATTTTTTATTTTAGTTATGTTGTCTCTTCCTTGCTTGGTCCATTAGAATTTCAGTTCATTTTACAAATGATAGCTAGTTTAATGCAACACATTGATTAATGTTATACACCAAAATGGATATATTGGATAAGGCTTTATCAATGACTTTAAAACTTGAGGTGAAACTATGACTTCAGTTTGACCTCTTATGAAGACACCAAACAGATCATCAGCTTGTGTTATCAATTTTTACCATATAATACTGTGGATTCATTATAATGTTGGGCATACTAATGCTGTGGATTTCTTCAGTATATACCACAAATTTCAGTGTTCAATAATATTAAGTTTCCTACAAAATTGCATGCAGAATTTGTCAAAACCATGAAAATCATACAGTAATGAAAAAATAATCATTCCTCAAAAATTACCCTTGACCTTGTGATTGTCACCAACTCCTAGAAAAAAAATATACCTGGTATATACACTGCACTGGAATCATCAGCTTGTGTCATCATTTTCCATTCACACCAATTATAGCTGATATCAGTAGCCTCTGACCTTGTGAAGGTAGAAATGGAGGGTTTCTTGGAAAGACAAAATTCTTCCATTGTATATTCAAAGCTAACAGTACTCATATTTAGTTCACTGTGACTGGTATGAGACAAAGATTGTCCAGAATATACTGGCTCTATTGTTGTTAAATCACACCTCCAAAATCGAAGAGTTCCATCTGAACATGCTGTTACTAAGAGATATGGAGCTAAGCATGCTGGGTAAATTGAAGCTGAACTAAGGTGCCCTGCTGCTATTTCTGCAGAGACAATGTCCACATCATCTGGTAATGGTAGCTTTTTTGTGTACACCTATAAAAGTAAATGGGAAGTTTAAATTATGCAAATATCCATCCTCCTTACTAATTTGCAGTTTCAGAATTTAAAGGGATATGGAAAATTTCTTTGTTTGAACCCTAAAAATAACATAATGTCACATTATTGGTTGTATTGATTGTTTGGGAAGTTTTTAACCAATCACAAACAAAATGTGGTGTATGTTTTTGAAAAAATTATCCAGAATGATGTAGATTAATATGAAAAAGATGAATTAAATTTTATTAGACACTTTTAAATTTCCAATTGCATTAATACAAATTTAGATGCCATTTCTGCCAGTGTTATTTTTAGTAGGACATATACATAAACAGACTAAACAAAGAATTGCAGAATACACTGTCATTATATTAATGTTACAGTCTGTAAGTGTTTTCCTTATTGTATACAATAACAAACAATTTTCTACATTTTATTTTAAAACTCATTGGAATTTTAAATCAAAATATCATTTACCCAGCACTGTAGCTCTTTTTTATGTCAATTTCCATATCTTAACTTCACTGCTAATCTAATTTAATTCATTAATATAAATAATTCCTCTTTCTGGGGATAAACCATTGTTTGTTGCAATAAAGTGTCAATAATTGGCAAGACTTATTTCCCTTTAATTGTCAGGTCATATTTTTTTTTACTCTAACAATGTACAGCTTGAAAAAACTGTACATATAAGTAACAACAAACTTATTATTTTCTTTCACACCAAATCTCTGCATTGCAACAAACCAGTACTTCTGTCTTGGAAGGGAGAAACTGATACCAAAATATAATTTAGCATTTAATCTAGAAATCAAGAGATGATCTACTTAAAGGTACTTATGAATTCAGGGATACTTGAAGAAATTTTACTTTGTTGGTTAAAGATGGTCATTATGTAAATTTCTATCACCATCAGAATCTTCTAATTGAAAATTATGGATATCCTAAATACAAATAGTGAGTCCAGAACTCATCAATATGTATTGAAAAAAAAACCTTTGAATTGATCTGTGAATGAGAAAAAGTGCAGTTTCTGAAATATACTTCAGTGTTCCATAATATACTGTAAATCTGAATTTTTGTTGTGCTGGGTTAATATTTTTTGCTTATTTCGCTTTCTGTGGAGTTCTAATCTAATGCGCTAAAGTATCCCCCATGCTAGGTTATGACACCCTCAAAAAGTTCATGCACTGAAATTACCAAAAATCCATGTTTACATATTGAACAATCAGAATATCATTTTTTTTCATGTAGATAGGTTTCGATATGTAATTTGAGTTATTTCCCTTGGCAGCTATTTTGGAGGGGTAAGTGGTTAATTTTTTTATTTGACTGACCAAATTGAAACACACTTTACAACCAAGCCTTATAACAGATCCTGACTAGATCGTAGTAATGAATCAAGCAAGGCGAAAGAATTTAACATTGTTCAGAAAACAACTTTTTTAAAAGTGTGACAGTCAGTTTAACAAGTTGAATTTGGCTGACTTATGAAGAAATTTGGGTACATATGCCTCAAACATGGCAACAAAAGGGAAGTAACTCTTGCTCAAATTGTGTCAATTGTCTATTAAGTAAGGTATTCTATGAGAGGAACACACCAAAGACAGTAACTATAGAAAACTGATTCTTACCTTTGCAGTTGAGAAACACAATTTGACAACAGCCATGGGCTTGGATGTGAAGTGTTCAGGAGTGGAACTTCTGGATGGTGGATTAGAACCATCATCATCCACATAACTATAATCAGGTACATAACTCCTTTTGGGATCACCTGCTAAGTAAAGAGAACATGATTTATTACATTATCATCCACATAACTATAATCAGGTACATAACTCCTTTTGGGATCACCTGCTAAGTAAAGACAAGACATGATTTATTACATCATCAGCCACAAAACTATAATCAGGTACATAACTCATTTTTGGGATCACCTGTTATGTAAAGAGAACATGATTAAGTAATGAGTATTGTGATATTAACTGCTTAAGGTTATGTTGTGTTCTACTCATGCTCTCACATACTGATTTATATTTCTGAAAAAAAAAGCTTTTGTTCTCTAGATCCTCCATTCTAGTATGTAACAAACACTGACAGTCCTAAGAAACATGGATCAAAGACTCAAATGGCTGGGATGCTAAGATTTTACTTAGAGAATCGAGAATGGTCTATAACAGAACATTTTAAAGCATATAGAAATAGAAAATGGGATAAAATCTTCAAACAACTCCATAATGGAAGGTTCACAACCAATAGGTTTGCCAACTCTCTTGAAAGTTCCAAAGATCTGGGTCAAGAATAAAAATCATTACCATGTTTTGAAATTTTTTGCTGAAAAATTACTAAGTTAACGTTCCAAAGTCTGGAAAAATGGTAAAAAATTATTAAAACAATTTCCTAATAAGATGTGAAAAACTTCTATATATCTCCAATCAGTCACCATAAACAAGACCTAATCACAAACTAATACATTGTTGACACCGCAGATGCCACGGTCGGCAAACAGCATACCTATGTCTCGCTTTTTGACTCGTCAAGGCGAGACATAGGTATGCTGTGGAGAATAAACTATGGAGTTATTAAATGTATTCAAAGTATTAAATTTTCAAAAAACTTATTGTGTGAAAAAAGGGATATTTTACCACCAGGAGCCGCATCAAGAAAGGATTTTCGGGGTGTGCTAATTTACAGAAAAATGAATCTCACTTCGTACCCCGAAAATTTAACCACATATGTGAAAATGTCTCAGCCTCGAAACAAGCCATCATACATATCCCAGTTTACGATAAGGACTGAGGTACAGAAGAAAGCGTTACCATTACCGCCTATGGGAAATCAATTGCACATATTGACCCATCTGGACTGAAAACTGTAGGAGTTGATTACTGTACACAAAATTGGTATAGCGGTTTGTAAACTTTGATGAAAAATTACCAAGTTTCCAATGTTGGAAAAATGAGAAAAAATTCCTAAGTCAATTCCGTAATAACAGGTACACAACTTCAATATATATATGTGCAATAATTAAAGGAATATTGGTTGAAAACTATAGGAATTGATAACACAAAACTGGTACAGTCATGCGTAAACTTTGCTGAGAAATGTCTAAGTTCCAAAGTCTGGGAAAATGCCCCCCAAAAAATCAATAATAGCAGGTGCACAACTTCAACATGCATGCACTCTTTCTCTCAAGTTTTAGGGTTCTGAGTTGCAAACTTTAGAAGTTACTTACAGAAATAAGGTACCCACTTCTCCACACCCTCCATTCCAAAATTAGTATACTTGAAGATAGTTTTGAACTTAGTACAACCCCAACCAGTAAAGGTTATATTTGTTGATTAAGTTTAAACTTAACTGAGAAGACTATATAATTTTTTCATCCTTACTGAAAGTAAATGGATCGTGTACATGTTTCATACCAACCTTCCATACTATTTTGTGATTCTAATTGAGAAGAAATGGTTATTTTCCACATATGAAGTGTTGATCCATGATTTTCTTCATCTTTTTGAAGAACCACCAAATAAAAATTCTCCGAGAAGTTCCCCGAATTACTGAGATCAACAATGGCTTCCAGGTTACCAATAGAACCACTCGGTGATCCTGTCAGTAACTGCTCTTGGAAGACATGTAAAAGATGGGTTTTCTGCCAGTTCTGAAAGAATAATTCAGTTATATACAGCAACCAGATATAAGTCAATGATTTAAGTCAGAGAGTTAGACTTTATTTTTGGGAGCACTATTGAATTTTCTCACAAAAGAAAGCACTGGATGGTCAAGATTTCTTTCATTTAGCAGTGGGAACTAAAAATTAAACATTGCATATTATTCAGCATTGGAAGGCAATACTATGAATAAGAGATAATATTGTAGTTGGTTCAACTACAATTATGATCAAAGGGAGATGACTCCAATTTTAAATATTACTTTAACAATGACATCAATGTTTTGGTCCCTCAGCTTTGATTTCTTGGTTTATCTACACCTTTTATAACTAACCTGTTTTGCATCAGCTAAAGGTTCTAGTTCAATAATACATCCTGGTCTGGCTGAAGATTGAAGACTGATGATGTTAAACATTTCTCCAGGGGCTCTCTGAGGTTCTATACTGTAACCTGAGCTGGTATTACTAGAGAAACTCATCCCTGGCTGAAATAAAGAGATATCATGTTTAAAATCTACTTGCTGATATAACTAGAATCAAAGCACGAAAGCGCTGTAAAGGCAGTTAATTACAGGTTGTGTGTATTTTTAGTCCAGTTATATCATTATCTTGCATAGTACATTGTACTTATCAGAGGTGGCTTTCAGTATTTAAGATTTAGAGTTCACTAATGATATTGAACAAGTTTTATGAATGTCATATTCTGAGCACTATATGAAGGCGATTGTTCTCACTTGTTTATGAACTAGTGCATTATGTCCACTTTGTACCTTTTTTTATCTATGTTTATAGTCAAATACTGTTTGAAATAGTTTGGCATTTTCTTTTTAGTAATAAGTAAATGTTATCAACTGTATTTTATTCAACTTCGCAAATGTGGTTTGTTACTGGTAGGTACAATGTATGGATGATAGTTGTTTCATTGGCAATCATAACACATCTCCTTATTTATATAAAATGATCTATATTCAACGACCTCAGGTACAAAAAAAATGTATGTAACTAAACTATGATGGGAAACCTTTGACTTCTTTCTTTTATATAAACTTTTGATTTGGTACCATAGAACTATGTAGAATAAATGTACATTGCAACATGTCAACTCTTTCAATGACAATACTTTTTTTAGAAACTATAACTCCAAGCAAAATTATATTTCCAAGTATAAAGTAATTAATGAATGAAACAAGAGTGCACACGCTGAAATGTCTCGCCATCTTTACTAATCATTGATATTATGTTGATAGTCCTAAATATAAAGCTTTATTACAACTGTCACATAAACTTAGCATTAACCAAGTAAACTAAACATTGACCAATGAACCAAGAAAATGATGTCAAGGTCAGATAAACCATGCTAGGCAGGCATGTACAGCTAACAATTCTTCCATACAACAAATATAGTTGACCTATTGCTTATAGTTTAAGAAAAACAGACCAAAACACAAAAACTTAAAACTGAGCAATGAACCTTGAAAATGAGGTCAAGGTAAAAAAAAACCTGCGTGACTGACAAATAGATCATAAAATATTTCCATACACCAAATATAGTTGAACTATTGCATATAGTATTAGAAAAAAAAGACCAAAACTCAAAAACTTAACCTAGACCACTGAACCATGAAAATGAGGTCAAGTCAGATGACACCTGCCAGTTAGACATGTACACCTTACAATCATTCCATACACCAAATATAGTAGACCTATTGCATACAGTATAAGAAAAACAGACCAAAACACAAAAACTTAACATGAAAATGAGGTCATGGTCAGATAACACCTGCCAGTTGAACAGTCCTTCCATACACCGAATATACTAGACCTATTGCTTATAGTATCTGAGATATGGACTTGACCACCAAAACTTAAACTTGTTCACTGATCCATGAAATGAGGTCGAGGTCAAGTGAAAACTGTCTGACGGGCATGAGGACCTTGCAAGGTACGCACATACCAAATATAGTTATCCTATTACTTATAATAAGAGAGAATTTAACATTACAAAAAATCTCAACTTTTTTTTCAAGTAGTCACTGAACCATGAAAATGAGGTCAAGGACATTGGACATGTGACTGACGGAAACTTTGTAACATGAGGCATCCATATACAAAGTATGAAGCATCCAGACCTTCCACCTTCTAAAATATAAAGCTTTTAAGAAGTTAGCTAACGCCGCCGCCGGATCACTATCCCTATGTCGAGCTTTCTGCGTTAAAAGTCACAGACTCGACAAAAAGGAGTTCTTAATTAAGAAATAAACTGATTCGCTGAGCGCAGCTGGATACACCTGCAGAGGTCCAACCCTGAACAGTTGGGGCAAAAATGGACACAATATTCAAGCTTGATACAAGTCTGAATTTGGTTGTAATTAAATATTTCACATATTATAGTTTCTGAATAAATGTAGTCAAAGAACTTGAAATTGGTTATATGAATTGAATTTATATTCAATTAAAGATTTCTTGCTGTTGTGCAATACACTGTGCTGTTGCGCAATACTTAATAAATCTGTTGCCAGACTATAAACAAATAAAGTTCAATTTCTTCTCAATGTCATATTTGAAATTTAGGAAAATCAATAGGGAGATTACATCAATAGCTATAAATAATTCACCAAAGTTTCATGCGAACTGCTTAAAGCATTTTTGAGTTGTTGTCCAAAAACTGGAAAATCCCCCCTTTTTCAATGAATAAAACCCCATAACTCAGAAATGTAAAATCTAAAATTCATAAAGTTCTAAAGGGAGCTTACGGATTGATAATTTAGTCTTAGATGCAAGATTTTTTTATCAGTTGTTAGTGGCTTTGAACTAGCTGTCAGTAAATGCGAGTACTCTCAGATCTGTACTTAGTGTCTTTTTGTTGTTTGGATGTACAACTACCCGGCCACGTCCACTTGTATTTGTATTTATCCATCTGATGAGTTAAGCCTCTTTCAACTGATTTTTTATCGTTCGTTCTTATATTGTACTGTTACACCACTGTCCCAGGTTAGGGGGTGGGTTGGTATCCCGCTAACATGTTTAACCCCGCCACATTCTGTATGTACACATATGTGCCTGTCCCAAGTCAGGAGCCTGTAATTCAGTGGTTGTCGTTTGTTGATGTGTTGCATATTTGTTATTCGTTCATTTTTTGTACATAAATTAGGCCGTTAGTTTTCTTGTTTGAATTGTTTTACATTGTCATTTCGGGGCCTTTTATAGCTCACTGTGCTGTATGTGCTTTGCTCATTGTTGAAGGCCGTACTGTGACCTATAGCTGTTAATTTCTGTGTCATTTGGTCTCTTGTGGAGAGTTGTCTCATTGGCAATCATACCACATCTTCTTTTTTATATTTACATCAACAGATATAAACAATTCACCAAAGTCAAACTTAGTTGTAAGATCTCTGAAATTTTTTACACGGTACAAGTTTTTCTAATTGTTGGAGATTGTACGGTGACAGTAACACCTGTAACTGCTTAACCCATTTCTTATGCACTTTGGTTCGATAAACTCACTGAATATCATACCACATCTCCTTATTTTTATATGCATTACAATTTACATGTGCATGTAATTGTTAATAATATTTATATATATATATCAGAACAAACTTCATTGTGTCACTTTTATTTATGCATCCTTTGGCACAATACAAGTTCTAAAATTACACAACATAAAACAACTAAATGTTATTTCAGATGAAAGTTTTGTTTCAGTTCCATTCATAGGATTTATTAGAATTTTGTATGTTTTGCCAAGTCCAATAATTAGCTCTATGTGCACATGTTAATTGGAGACTTTTCTATCCCGTATAAGAGTTTTGGAACTAATTCTGTTTCTTTTTTTGAAAAAGTGAGCAAACAAATCTTGCACATTTATACCTTTGTCTGCCATCACACTGTCACCTGGATCACATAATTGAACTATTCTACATCTTTCAACTATTTCACAGTCACTGGTACAACCAACATATGCATTAGAGACATAGTTGACTAAACCACCAGGTGTCGAACATACAAGTATTTTCAGTGTTTCTGTTTTTATATGATGAAAAGGTTGCCTGAGCTCTAGGAGCTTTAGGTTTTATCACGGGATATTCTGTGCTGTCAATAATAATTCAAGTTATAGGAAACTTTAATTTGAAGTTGGATGGCGAAAAATACCTGACTAAACCACTTAATGGCCAAGTGTTAGCCTCACGCCACTGTTTAGACATAAAAACAATCCATGTTTACACAATATTCTTAACACTAGTTTCAATCTAGAATCTAGACAGTTCAAAGTTGGTTGTATAATGCCTCAATTTCATCAAAGTCATAAAAAAACTGATTTTCAAATGACACCCTATCAATTTGAAAATATATGTATCTCAAACAATGTGCTGCTGGACCAAGTGTGGTGAAAACAAATAAAAATTTAGTATACAACTCTAAACCGGTATAAAAATGCATGGCTGTGTCACGTGTCTTCATTTCAAAATTCTCTGCTGAAAATATAGGCATTGATGGTGTTTGCGTAATTCCATCTGTGAAGCTCAACATTAGCTCGGCAGTTGGTGGTGGACAGTCATAAATCCTGTCTGCAGTATGAATGACTTCTTCAGGAAAACCAACTTTACAATCAAAACTTTCCTCTAGATTTCTACTACAATATTCATCAAGTTTAGTTCTTTTGTTTTCACAGGAAACTGCCCTGATTTTTCTTTTTGTGGACGATTCAGTCTCTTGCTTAATCCAGGAAAATAGGCTGGGAATGGCAGTAGACCTTAGTCTCTGTATGGTGGGTTTGCGCCCTGAAAAAGGTTATAAAACATTAGTTTTTTGATAATTAAATGAACTTCCATTAGCAATGCATACTTTGTACTACCTGGCAAAATATTAACTAGATTTATTCATTACAATCTGGATAAAACTATGTTAGCCTGAATCAATGTACATCAAAATGTATGTTATGTAAATCCAAAGTAAGTAAGTAAAACTTTATTTTGATTCGGCATATTGACAAACATACAAACATAAGCTCTAATGAGGACAAACAATGAGAGACATATGCAACAAACATACATTGTTTGTATCTAAATAACTATAA
This sequence comes from Mytilus californianus, assembly GCF_021869535.1. NCBI lineage: Eukaryota > Metazoa > Mollusca > Bivalvia > Mytilida > Mytilidae > Mytilus > Mytilus californianus. The sequence goes on along the minus strand of NW_026262679.1, from coordinate 17,667,401 downwards.
TATAGATGACAGCATGTCATTGTTTTGTTCCTGTTAACATTGGGTATCGGGTCCGTTCGCGCCCAATACACGTTCGCACCCTACACGTTCGCACCCCACACGTTCGCCCCCTTTTTTTATTCAAAAACCTGATAAATTTTTAGATGTTTTGTAAAATATTTTTATTTTCATAAATAAAAATTCGGGAATTTTTAAATGAAATATTGTTTTAAATTGATTTGATGATTAATTATTAAATGTTAATTTGTATGATTACTGCTAATTGGTATTTATACACAGCCTAATATGATGTTATTGTTGGGTGTTTAAAAATCATGATTGTTGTCATGGTTGTTTTAACTTGCTTTAAATGTAAATACTGCATGTATTTAGCTTGGTATGAGTAAAACTTTGAAGATTTTAAATAAAAAACATGAAAGATAATTGTTTTTAACAGCTTGGCTCCTTTGATCTCATGTGTGTCAGAATCTCACTTTATTCATAAACAATGAAAAAAAATATTTATAGCAATACACTATCCAAAACATGATTACGAATTATTCAACATATAAAAAAAAACGTTGTCAGAATCCCATTTCCTTTTGAACAATAAAAAAGAAATATTTATAGCACTACACTAACCAAAACATGATTAAGATTTTATCAACACCTAAAAAAACGTTGTCAGAATCTCACTTTATTTAGAAACAATGAAACAAAATTATTTATCTATATATATATATATATATTTGTTTTACATGCACACGTATAAAAATTGCGGCCAACGGTTTTTATCCAACGCAATCATAGGTTTGAACGTTGTTTTCAATTTAGACTTGTATATATATAGATATATATAGAGCAATACACTTACCTAAACATGATTAAAAATTATTCAACACAAAACTAAAATACTGGTCGTCAGAATATCACTTAATTTAAAAACAATGAAAATAAAATGCTTCGCTGGGCGCAGCTTGATACGACCGCAGAGGTCGAACCCTGAACAGTTGGGGCAAGTATGGACACAACATTCAAGCTTGATACAGCTCTGAATTTGGATTGTGATTAAATATTTGACACAGCATAGGTTTCTGACACAGAAAGAATGTGGTCTAAGAACTTCAATTTTTTTAATTTACCTATTATGGTCCAATGTCCAAAATCAAAATACATGGTTAGATTCAGCATATCAAAGAACCCCATATATTCAATTTTTGTTGAAATCAAACAAAGTTTAATTTTGGACCCCAACTTGGACAAACTTGAAAACTGGTCCCATAATCAAAAATCTAAACACATGTTTAGATTCAGCATATCAAAGTACCCGAAGAATTCAATTTTTGTTAAAATCAAACTAAGTTTAATTTTGGACCCTTTGGACCTTAATGTAGACAAATTTAAAAAACGGGACCCAAAATTAAAAATCTAAAAACACGGTTAGATTTGGCATATCAAAGAACCCCAATAATTCAATTTTTGATGAAATCAAACAAAGTTTAATTTTGGACCCTTTTGACCTCAATATGAACCAATTTGATAGCTGGCCCACAAATAAAAATTCTAAATACATGGTAAGATTCAGCATATCAAAGAACCCCATATATTCAATTTTTGTTGAAATCAAACAAAGTTTAATTTTGGACCCCAATTTGGACCAACTTGAAAACTGGGCCAAAAATCTAAAATCTAAATACATGTTTAGATTCAGCATATCAAAGAACCCCATATATTCAATTTTTGTTGAAATCAAACAAAGTTTAATTTTGGACCCCAACTTGGACCAACTTGAAAACTGGTCCCATAATCAAAAATCTAAACACATGTTTAGATTCAGCATATCAAAGAACCCCAAAAATTCAATTTTTGTTAAAATCAAACTAAGTTTAATTTTGGACCCTTTGGACCTTAATGTAGACCAATTTAAAAAACAGGACCCAAAATTAAAAATCTAAATACACGGTTAGATTTGGCATATCAAAGAACCCCAATAATTCAATTTTTGATGAAATCAAACAAAGTTTAATTGTGGACCCTTTTGACCTCAATATGAACCAATTTGATAGCGGGCCCACAAATAAAAAATCTAAATACATGGTAAGATTCAGCATATCAAAGAACCCTATATATTCATTTTTTGTTGAAATCAAACAAAGTTTAATTTTGGACCCCAAATTGGACCAACTTGAAAACTGGGCCAAAAATCTAAAATCTAAAAACATGTTTAGATTCAGCATATCAAAGAACCCCATATATTCAATTTTTGTTGAAATCAAACAAAGTTTCATTTTGGACCCCAACTTGGACCAACTTGAAAACTGGGCCCATAATCAAAAATCTAAACACATGTTTAGATTCAGCATATCAAAGAACCCTAAGAATTCAATTTTTGTTAAAATCAAACTAAGTTTAATTTTGGACCCTTTGGACCTTAATGTAGACCAATTTAAAAAACGGGACCCAAAATTAAAAATCTAAATACACGGTTAGATTCGGCATATCAAAGAACCCCAATAATTCAATTTTTGAAGAAATCAAACAAAGTTAAATTTTGGACCCTTTGGACCTCAATGTGGACCAATTTAAAAACGGGGCCCAAAATCCAAAAACTTAATACACGGTTAGATTCAGCATATTAAAGAACCCCAAGAATTCAAGAATAAAACCCCATTGAAATTGATCAAGAAATAAGCAATTTATACGAAGTATCTTCTTTTGCACAATACTGTGCAATTGAATATTTCTTGCTATTGCGCAATACTGTACAATTGACAATTTCTTGCTATTGCGCAATATTGTGCTATTGGATATTTCTTGCTATTGCGCAATACTGTTAAATTGAAGATTTCTTGCTATTGCGCAATCCTGTGCAATTGAAGATTTCTTGCTATTGTGCAATACTGTGCAATTGAAAATTTCTTGCTATTGCACAATACTTTTTATATAATAATTTACACATCCTGTTTGGTGTGTATCTCCTACCATATCATTATTATTTGCTTTTAAATATAAATCAGAAATAACCAACTTAAAATGGAAAATTTTAAAAGAAAAAAAAAAGGAATAAAAAGAAGAAAAAAAAAAAAAAAAAAATCCCCCCCCCCCAATTTTTTGAACCCCCTTATGATTCATCACCCCCAAACTCAATCCCAGCCTTCCCTTTGTGGTATGGTACCTTGCAGTACAATTTCAGAGAGATCCATACACTTGAACACAAGTTATTGTCTGGAAACTAGAAAAATGCTTATTTTTGGCCCCTTTTTGGCCCCCAATTCCTAAACGTTTTGGGCAATTACCCCCAAACTCAATTCCAGCTTTCCCTTTGTGATATGGAACCTTGTAGTACAATTTCAGAAATATCCAAACGCTTACACACAAGTTATTGTCTGAAAGTTACAAAAATGCTTATTTTTGGCCCCTAATTCCTTAACTGTTGGTACCATAACCCCCAAAATCAATCCCAACCTTCCTTTCGTGGTATTGAACCTTATGGTGAAATTTCATGGAGATCCATTCACTTAAACTAAAGTTAGAGTGCGAAAACCAATGTGTCTTCGGACGACGACGACGACGACGACGACGACGACGCCAACGTCATACCAATATACGACCAAAAAATTTTTAATTTTTGCGGTCGTATAAAAAAATGTTAATAGCAATACATTTACCATTTACCATGACACAAAAAAAACCTTGTCAGAATCTCACTTTATTTAGAAACAATGAAAAAATATATATTTATAGCAATACACTTACCAAAACTCGTTTACAAATTATTAAACACAAAACCAATAAAAATTGGGCGCGAACGTGTAGGGTGCGAACGTGTAGGGTGCGAAAGTGAAAGGGGGGCGAACGTGCATGGGGGCGAACGTGATTGGGCGCGAACGGACCCGGATTCTTAACATTGTCATTGATATTTTTCAAGAAAGTCTATGAGGCATAGCTTATGCATTCCTGTCATTACTACATAAGCATAATTACTGCTAAAATAATTCTCAGTATGATATACCTCTTGTAAGAAATCATTATAATTGTAGCAAGCACCAAAAAATCTCAAACAGATCACATTGAATCGTAATCCAAAAAATTATGACGTCTTGAATTAACCACCCCCTTTTATTCTAAAACGATAACTGCGGTTGTAAACAAACTTTGGTTTATTCGCATGGCGATTACATATATAACTATATATTTTAAAAAGAAAATAGAGTTTTACCATGAATAGTTTCCTGCACGTAGTCTTTTTCAGTAAAATGTGCCTTGCAAACAACAGCTGATTGAGATGGACTCCACGATTTCATCGTGTTCTCGTCCAATCTGCGTATGGGCCATGGCGTTGATCCAACTTTTCCTTCTTTTTAAGTCATTTGGAAATGCATGTCCTCCTCTTAAATGTCATCCAGGTACACAACAACATGTACTTGGCATCGTTAATTAAAAATGCACCTGTAATAGTTGCACAGTGCAGAAACCGGAAGTTGAATAACAGGATCGGCTACCACGGCGCCACCTATTCAGGAACGATAATTTGCTACTTTATATAACCGCGAAATAACAATTACGTTAGACGGGTTCGCGTGCATAAACAGAAATGCGCTTTAAATTGTATAATATAATTCATGTTCAGTCGACCTTTAATTATTATATGAACGACTGAAATTATTTATAAACATCTAGATGGCAGATAACACTCGAAATTAACCCGACCTCTTTGCACACGGAATTCAAATAATTCTAGTTTGTCAATCGGTTGACTGCTTATAATGTAAAATACAAATATATCAAAAGTTTTTAAAACTAACAAAACACAATGATCGTTTCTCTATTTCCCAATGTAAATGAAATGAAACAAAAAACATTTTATATCACAATAAGAAGAGGAGAGAATCAACATTTTCCGGATCTACTTGGAGCCTAATGACCCCCCACGTAGATAAGTTGGATATCGCGGAAAGAAAGATTAACACGGCAACTAGAAAGGCATTAAAGCACTGCCTTTAAAAACTCATCCCTGGCTGGTGTAATGTGTATTGTGATCAGTTAGAACAACATTTAACCCAAATTATTGTATTTTAATCACTTCTTTCGTGTTTTGCACTATATAATTAGGACTTCGGTACATTCCAAGGTGATTTGAGCAGTTCCAGGTTCTTACTTTAAACATTTTTTATGAGGATCTATCTGATATTATCATATCAACATTAAACTAACCTCCCGTTTTGTAGATTGTGAATCTAACAGTAGGGTTCTGGCATCTATCACAGCTTGGTACATCTTTAATGAAGCTCCATCTGAAGCCACAAACAAAGCACTGGGTGAATTACTATATGTACCTAATGTAGAGCTTGGAAGCAGTGTGGGCACCCAGGCCACATCTATAAAAGCAGAAATATCTGGGGCATTAATCCTGGCTAGTTCAACAATGCCACCTGATTTTGACAATGGCCCAACAGGATCAACTCTCCACAATATTAACTCACTACAAAACTCAATGCCCCCTTTCTTATCCTCCTCCTCAGTTGTATCTAAATCCTCACTACTGTCTTTGATTGGAACATTGTGATGGGATGTTGTCAACAGTAATGGTAATACAGGGTGGCATGCAGCGTTATTAGTCCTAAATCTATGGCCACATGCTCTAGAGGCATGTGCCACACTAACCACAGTAGAAAATTTAGAAGTATCAGAAAAACTAATTTGCCATTGGTTAAGACTTCCATTTGAATGTTTTGAGATCATTAAAACGTTTGGAATCAGCATATTATCATTCTGTCCAGGAGAGCTTTTTCCTGAGGCTGGTGCAGGTTGAGAAGGGATTTTCTCTGAACTTAACCTACTCTCTGTCAGCCTCATTGCTGATTTGATATCCATTTTACTATAATTACAATATAACATCAAGTTAGTTGCCATTGTTCGAGCATCAGCTACAGGGAAAGCATGTGGTAAACGAGAAGAAAAGCTGACTTGTGCCTGCCGAAAGCAATATGGACTATATTCATCCAACCAATCCACTAACCTGTAATATAAAGCCAAGGATCATAATTTAAGTCAGGCAATCTGCAATTTTATGGATATTTTTAAACAAATGCCTAGTGATAATTTGGTAAATTAATAACAAAAGTGAAAATTGTAAAGTACACTATCGTGCCAAAAGTGAAGATAATTTAACAACGTCATGTCAATTGTGGGTTGGAAGTGACAACTTCAAAAGCAGTTTTCTCTGTAAATAAGTTGGGAGTTATCTCTCTTATTGCACAAAATGAAAGTTATGAGGTCAGTCAAGTTTGGAATCATGTGCTTTGTTAACATTTCATATAGTTTTTAAAATAGCCCTAAAACAAAAGGAATTGTCATTGTTGGAGAAAATTGCCAGTGCAGCATTGCATAACGCTGGTATGAAAGGACCTGATATTGCACGGCAAACAGGACATCCACTTCCAACCATTTATGGAGTTCTACATGGTTTTAACAATCGAGGGAGTTTGGAAAACAAGGAGAGCATGGGTAGACCAAATCTGATAACACCACAGGATACTCGCAAACTTTGCACCACTGTCAAATCAAAGAGAAAACGTCCACTTCATGAAATAACTGCTGTTTTTAATGAATTGAAGGAAGAACTCATGTCTAAGCATACTGTTCAGAGGAAATTGTATGAAGAGGGTTATAAAAAGTGTGTTGTAAAAAAAATCCATTAGAATTCGTGCAGCTGTGCTACAAATGTCAAAAAAGGCTGGCATGGTGTAAATTGAACAGGCACAAAAATGTGGAAGGTTTTTGGAGAAGAGTCATCTATGGTGATGAATGTAAGGTGGAAATCGGAATGGATAATCATGTTTTAGTCTGGAGATGAAGAATGGACACCTTCCTGCTTAAATCCAATCTGTGGGACATGCTTGAGTTTGATGTTTTGGGGCTGCATTACCTATGACGGTGTTGGTACTATTACTGTTAGAACTGGTAATATTAATGCTTTAAAGTATAATGAGATTGTTCACAATTTTGTTTGGCCTGTTATTGCTCTTCATTTTCCTGATGACAATTTCATATACCAAGATGACAATGCCCCAGTTCAAAAGTCCAGACCTTAATATAATTGAGAATATGTGGGGTAAAAGTAAACTTAAACTGCAAAAACAGGCACTTAGTTTCACCACAAAGGCTCAAATAGAGACAACAATTTGTAACATATGGACAAATATACCCTTAGAATTCATATGAAAACTTTATGACTCGGTTCCGATATGTTCGAGGCAAGTGATTATGGCAAAAGGAAACATCATTAAATGTTAGGTGAGTATAGATGATTTTATTAATATAATCACAAAGGTTGAAAGTGACAGGTACTTGACAACTGTGAGTGGCAGCTATCTTGGAATCATTTTCACTTTTGGCACAAGTCTGTGTACTTAACAGTAGGTCCGAGTACACAGTTATCGTCCTTTGATTTTCGTTGTCCACAAATAAAGTCCCTAGTGTGGACAGTGTGTTGCTTGCCAATTTTTTTAGTACCCCTTCCAAATGTATTCCTTCATGTTTTATGCCTCAAATAGCAAGTAGGGGGATGAAATTACACTGTAAAAAAATTTGGGTCATGAATTGTAAAGTAGTGATTTGGTCCAGCTGAAAAAGGTTAAAAATTAGCACTTAGGAAGCTGTCAAAAGATTTCAAGACCCCCTTAACATAGAATTGTCCATATTTTGAGTTAGAGCCGATGAAGTTTTCTATAATTTTGATATAATTTGTCCCAAAAGTAGTACAACACACTGTAAAAATATTATTGAGAAAGCGCAGGTGGGATTTTTTTATTTTCATTTATTGTCTAAAAGAAATGCACTACGAAATAACTGTGTACTCGGACCTAAGAGGCGAAATCAGTAAATATAGAATCTGTACTTTGGCAACTTCCCTGAATGATTTAATGGTGTCAATTTGTCAGATAGCATGAAACTAAAGGATTTAAACTTTTATTTGATAGAAATTCTGCAAAAATTACCCATTTTGGCATTATATGGTCAAAATAAGCATTTCAAAGCTTTTTCAATTTTGATGCATAAGTGGCATTCTGACTTTCTATGTGACAGGTTTTCCTGTGTCAATATTTGTGTTTCTATGCTTTAACCCAGTTGTATTACTCATTTGTGAACTCTGAATCTACAGAAAATAAGATTATCTCAGACAATATGTGAAAAATGTGTTGTATAAATGACCCTCGTGTAACGGCCTGTTTGGATCAAGTTAAATGTGAGGACCTAGGTACATAAAAGTTGAAGTCCATAATAAAGATTTCACTAAATTTGTATTAAAAGCACTTCACAATGTCTTTTGTACCTGTTTCATTTCACATAGTATCTTTCTTTTCTTATGTTAAATAGCAAGTGGTTCAAATATAAGCCTGCTGAGGCTAAAATTGCATGCAAGTTTTTCACTAAAAAGTGAAAAATCTTTGTATCAGACCATACTGTCTGCAAAAAAAGTTGAATGCAAGAGTCCTTTTATGCTCAGATTTATTGTATCATGTAACCTGAGTATAGAAATTATAAAAAAGACACAAATTTTTATTTCCTATAGCTTCAGTATGCATTTTTAAATGTAAATATGTGCTACGGCCTAAATTGACCCTAAATTATTTTCAGTCTTACTTGGCTTAAGACCCTTTTATACTAATATGGTATGCTATTTGTAATTTTTCTTTCCATTTAAAGTACATTTAATACATATGTAAGGATTATTTATAACCAAAAAACTCCACAAATTTAAAATTGCTGGAAAATAATACATCTTCATGTAAGGCCCCCTTCATTGGAAAACCTCCATTTTTTGGCACAGGCTCATATAAAATTGACTTTTAAATAATTGTGATAAGTCTGATAAATCAAATGAGTATTCTTTTGCTTTAAATACATAATATGTCATATATTAAGGCCTTTAAAATGTAATTTTTTGCAATATTTTAATTTTTAAAGCCCCAAATGTTGATAGTTGAAATTTTTCAATTTAAACGTCAAAATTTAACACGCGAAGTTGAATATAGAATTTATCATATTGTCTATAATATATATCCTATTGCCATGAAACTTTGTCAGCAGTCTAATAATTTATTAAGCTTTTGTCATACCAAGTTTTATTAAGATTGGTCAAATTTTTCTATCCTATTAGGTCCGAGTACACAGTTATCGTCCTTTGATTTTCGTTGTCCACAAATAAAGTCCCTAGTGTGGACAGTGTGTTGCTTGCCAATTTTTTAAGTACCCCTTCCAAATGTATTCCTTCATGTTTTATGCCTCAAATAGCAAGTAGGGGGATGAAATTACACTGTAAAGAAATTTGGGTCATGAATTGTAAAGTAAAGTAGTGATTTGGTCCAGCTGAAAAAGGTTAAAAATTAGCACTTCGGAAGCTGTCAAAAGATTTCAAGACCCCCTTAACATAGAATTGTCCATATTTTGAGTTAGAGCCGATGAAGTTTTCTATAATTTTGATATAATTTGTCCCAAAAGTAGTACAACACACTGTAAAAATATTATTGAGAAAGCGCAGGTGGGATTTTTTTTATTTTCATTTATTGTCTAAAAGAAATGCACTACGAAATAACTGTGTACTCGGACCAGTATCTCTTACAACCATTATTAATAATTTGGTAAAGTTTGAAGTAAATTGCTCAATATAAAAATAAGAAGATGTGGTATGATTGTCAATGAGACAACTCTCCATCAGAGACCAAATGACATTGAAGTTAACCACACTATAGGTCATTGTACAGCCTTCAACAATAAGCAAAACCCATACCGCATAGTCAGCTAAGAAGATGTGGTAAAATTAAAAATGAGACAACTCTCCACTGCTCAATGCACACTTGAGTACGTTTATGACATGTTTATGATTGACAAATGGATTGATAACAGTATACCTTATGTCATTATACCTGCTCCACATGTAATGTCATTTAAAAATTGAATGCTTCTTTTTGTAAATTCATTGGGGTGTAAAAGCGTTGACCAAAGTAAATTTTGTATGAAGCGCAGAAGCGCTTCATTCTAAAAATGTACGCACGGTCAAAGCTTTTACAACCCTATGAAATTACCAAAAGAAGCATTCAATACTTATAATTACATTTTTTTGCAATGATCATGAATTAACACGATTACTATCAAGTTTTTCTTTTATTTACCTGTGCATTTTATTGTGGAAACGTGTGTCATCATGTATGTTTCAATTCATGCAATTCATTTTGAAATGAAGAATGACGCGAGATTGCTGTTAGCCAATCAAAATAACGTATAATAATGAAACATACATCTAATGTAATTATAAAGGTATAATGTACAAAAGAAATGAAACAAACTAAAATCATTCATAACTACAGATAAAATATCGAATATTTGGAATTGATATCATTTGGCACACTGTGTAAACATTTGAACTATTATAATTGTTTTACATTAACATAATATCTTGCAAATTAAAAATGAAAATCATCTGGACAGTATTTCTTGTATATGCATTCATTAATCCTGCATACGTCTGTACAAACGTTTCACTGGTTATTTCAGTCCTTTATGTTAGGGATCCCAGGCCACAAAGTATAATTTTTTTATCCTTACCCTCAAAATAAACAATGACAAAAGTCATAAGACATCTGAAGTATATAACAGTAGTTCACTGAATGTTAAAAATTCATAAAGTCATTTTGAATAATCAAGAGAAAAAGTTTTAGGGAATCAAATGAACTACCTCATAACATTGGAGCATGTCTTTATAACTGGATAAACTTCCCCATACCCTATTCTTACAGCAATCCCTAGATTGAACCATTAATTATAAAAATAAGAAGATTTGGTATGATTGCTTATGAGACAACTCTCCAGAAAAGACCAAAAGACACTGAAATTAACAACTATAGGTCACTGTACAGCTTTCAACAATGGTAAAACCCAATAAGTTTATATACTAACCAAACAAGAAAACTACCATCAATAGGATGTATACTAAACAGCATATCAGGACTTTGGTGCCAGTCTCTCAGTAGTCCTTCTATTTTCCTATCTAAAGCATCTATCACTGAACCCTGTAATTTACATCATTTATATATAACAATAGTTTATTCTATAAATTATAAAGTTCTAAACAATGAACAAAAATATTTAAACTTATTTAACATCATACATTTATAATGTTTATCTTTTTTAAAAATCAAACATAACTTTCTCTGCCCCATTCATTTAAAAAATATAATGTTAATACTTTGTACTTGTTAGAAATACTAAATATTTGATCAATCAGTGTTAGTACATGTACCTCTAAACTCCATGCTAAGTTACCTTAAAAGATGTATTGCAATTTCTATATAAAGTAACTTTATTTTAGTACCTTTTACACCTCCGTGCTAAGTATAAAACCTTATTGATACCTTGGTTGATGTAGCAACATGTTGTATACCTCAGGTGATTTAGGAATACTTCCAAACCAATTTCAACATTTAGTAACATGTTCTTAGTACCTCTTACCAGCATGCTTAGTATAAAACTTACTAATACCTCAGGTGAAGCAGGGATACTTCATGTTTCTAAATTTAGTAACATGTCGTTAGTACTTCTTACCTGCATGCTTATAATACGACTTACTGATACCTCAGGTGATGTTGGGGTACTTTCTGTTTCTATATTTAGTAACATGTTGTTAGTACCTCTTGCCTGCATCCTAAGTATAAAACTTACTGATACCTCAGATGACGTAGGAGTACTGCCTGTTTCTATATTTAGTAACATGTTGTTAGTACCTCTTACCTACATGCTTAGTATAAAACTTACTGATACCTCAGATGACGTAGGAGTACTGCCTGTTTCTATATTTAGTAACATGTTGTTAGTACCTCTTACCTACATGCTAAGTATAAAACTTACTGATACCTCAGATGACGTAGGAGTACTACCTGTTTCTATATTTAGTAACATGTTGTTAGTACCTCTTACCTACATGCTTAGTATAAAACTTACTGATACCTCAGATGACGTAGGAGTACTGCCTGTTTCTATATTTAGTAACATGTTGTTAGTACCTCTTACCTGCATGCTTAGTATAAAACTTACTGATACCTCAGGTGACGTAGGAGTACTTCCTGTTCCGTCCGAGCCATCATTAGACTGTATACTGCTTTGGCTCTCACAATCATTTCCTAGTTTTAATTCTTCCTTCCTCAGTTTATGTTTCTTTTTAGAATGTTTTTTCTTTTTCTTCTTTGCATGAACTATATCAAAAAAAAAAAAGATTAATAAATGCATTCACACAACTTTAATTTGTAATTATATAATTGTATGTGTAGAGATATATCTATAGTTGTATTTGTAATGGCTTCTTTATACCTTTGTATTTTGTCTTCCTTTGGTAAAATCTTTCAAAATTTTAAGGAAAATTGATTTTCTGTTTAATCTACTTTAAAAATCTTGTAATTCTCATATCACTAATATATTATTCAATTGAAGCCTCCAACTTGATTTTCTGTTAGTAAGCATAGGAGATGTCCTTGATAGGAAAAGCATTACTCCTTTAAAGATTATAAGATGAAGAAATTACAAATTCTTTTAGGTTTCAATATCCAAACTATCAAAATCAATTTGATAAAAAAAACAACTATAAAGTCAGCTTTAATTCTGTTTAAAAACAAAGGAAAATTATTTTCCCTGACTTTGCTTTGAATTTAAGGTTTTCAAAAGAAGCTTGTCAAAATGGTCTTACATCTGAATTGATTAGCTTTGAAGTTTCTATCAAAATCGTCACCATATCAGGACTTATATTATAATCAGAATGTCAAACCTTTACACTTACCATCCATATCGACCTGGTCATCTAGGTCATGACCTGAATAAGGATCACTATCTGATCCAATATTAAAGTCAGGATTATCCATCTGTCCCTCATACATCGTGCCTTTATGCATTTCCTGGAGTATGGTTTCAGCCTCCATAGTAAACTGCAATTCTTTGTTGTTCAACCAGTGAAGCTGAAAGTTGTGTTGGACATCACCATCTGTATTGACTACTGGTAAAAGTGGTATATCTAAGAATACAATAATCATATAATTAGTTTCCATGACAACTGGCAAAAGTGGAGAATTTTAAGGTGAAATAGTAATATAATTAGTTTCCATGACAACTGGCAAAAGTGGAGAATTTTAAGGTGAAATAGTAATATAATTAGTTTCCATGACAACTGGTAAAAGTGGTACATGTATATCTAAATGTACAATAGTAATAAATTGTTTTTAAATGTCATTTTGGGGCCTTTTATAGCTTGCTAAAAGGTATGGGTTTTGCTCATTGTTAATAATGGACAATAATTATTGTAAATTTCATGGGAAAACTTAAACCATGAATTTAAATGTTCAACAAAGTATAAATTTTTTATAAGCTTTTACACAAACTTCTGCAAAACCAGGAAATCAATTATCCACGAAACTACAAATTTCCCTCAATCCATGAAATTTGTATCAACGAAATTTAAAGAACTATTAATACTAACTAGATGAGTGTGTGAGGCTTACCTGTTTCTGGGTTAATACTGCCTGCCAAATGGAAATGAAGAGTAGGACATACTCCATTCTGATGAATGGCAAACTTATGAAAGTCATGGACACTTAGAGAAGTACCCATACTGTCTAAATGTGGTACACTCATTACTGTTTCTGGTCCAAACTTATGGTGCTTTCTTCTCTTGTGAATCGCATGTCTGAAATAATATAATTTTTCATCATTAGTTTAATTCATTTTAAGCCTGTCCAGAGCGACTTTATAAAGAAAGCTACTTTATTTTATAAACTCCTACGATAGGATTTTAACACTAAGGTGATATAAATCAAAAGATGTAAGAAGCTAATCTTACATTTACTTTTAAATGGAAATGCATAAAATAACAGTATTTAACAGATTGTCTCCCTTGTCTGATTAACACCAGTTTATTTCTAAGATAATAGATTGTTTGATTTATACATCAAAGTTTATTCAAAATACTTTAAATTTGTATACCAATACAATTTCACATCAAAAAAAGATCCTGTAAAAAGGAAAATTCACCATTTCAACATATATCAAATGAGTATTTAATTGACTTGATGAACAATTTTTTAATGTTTTCTGATTATGATAACTATACATTATTTCTAGCTGAAAGAGAACAACAAGGTTGTTACATTAAATTTAACATCAACAAAAAATCTATAAATACTTTTAAACATATTTTGCTGAAAGTGAAAGTAACATAGTGATTTACAATTATGTCATAACCCAAACTGAGGTGGTGAGGTAAGAAATAGCTTTATTGCTAGCATGTATATCTGGCCACTATCCAGAAGAATTGTATTTCTAGCTGAAATGATTGCTGACTTTTAACTGGTAATATCCTGGTATAGGTAGATTCTCTGGTAATAGAATGGGTAAAAGCAGTGCACCCACACCCGTACTACAGACAAAGTCTGTTGTATCATTGCATTGTTTTTCACATGACAGGAGTCTTTTCATAAATGTCAGAATTTAAATTTAACATTCTGCTTAATCGCATAGTATTCATTTTACTTTGTAGCTGATAGAGCAATAATACAACAAAGTCTGACTGGCCTTCTCTTATATTAAAAGACAAAGTATTGTCATGATTGTAGAATGTAGAGTAATGATTTTTTCAGATTGGAAAGGCAGTGGTCATTGGTAAGAAAATAGTGTCTGAGGCCTATGAATAACCTTTTTTTAAGAGGAATAGCTGATCACAAAATGTATGACAGGCTAATGGATTAAATTTTAGATCTATACTCAACAACAAAAGAAAATGACATTCTACTAATCAAATGCACTTTGGATTAATTTTGGCTAGTTTTATAAATGGCATTTGTTTTCCTCTTCTAACAAAAATAAGAAGATCATAGTATCATAGTAAATGTCTTTAAGATCTAAAATTATAAATCCTTTCAGTTTAGGGTTTGCTACTTAAAGTAAAAAAAAATCTCTAGCTTCAAAAACCTTATATTAGCACAAAATAGGTATATCATGGCAATAGGTAATTGTAGGTTGTGATACAGGATATGGGCAGTGCATTTGGTCAGAGTATTCTAAAATAAAAGAAGGTTGCAATAACTAGCAATTAATAGAATTAAAACCTTGACATTGTGGCTTCAGTTTTACTGAGGAACAAGCTCCTGGCTGACATTGAGTACTGTGTCGTAATTGAGCCACCTTGTTCAAAATTTCCTAACGACAACCTAGCCCTGTTGCCTAGAGACCTAGTCTTTTGAGTGAAGGTATCAGAAAAGTCAGCTGACTTCCTCTTTGAGTCAATTGATAAACTATTTTTAGAGTCAGCAGAGGAACTCCTCTGTTTAGGTCTAATTCTAAACAGTTTTGTGGAATCAGAAATGTCAGCTTTATTTTGTTGAACAACATAGTCTGAGTTTATTGACGTAATCTTAGTAGGAGAAGTCGGTGAATCCATTGATGATTTACTGATTGGTGATAATGGTGTGGTGGATGTGTCACTTAACACAGACTGATTATCTGCACTGTCTAAAGAATCAGGCTCAGAGATACAGATATAACTATCACTGTCGGAAATTATTTCAGCAAATGTTGATATGTCTGCTTTCTTTTCTGGTTTGATACTTTTTGTTATCTCTTTAATTTTATTTAGTTTTAACTTTGAACTGCTTCTGTAATAAACAGACATACAAAGAAAATAACCTACCTTCATATTAAAACATGCTAAATAACTAAACTAGTGGATAAAATAAATCATAAAATTCAATTTAAATAAACATAATCATTCAATATGGAGAAGTTTTTAAAATAAAATGAATTGCATGTCTTTAATTTTTTTACTAAATATTCTGGACTTTATTTTGAACCTTGTAATGACTGTTCACAGTTATGAAATACTTGAGTACATTCATTCATGAACAATTAGTAAAACTTTTAAAATATTCAGTTTCATTTTTCAAAGCATAGCAATAAGTCAATAAGATTTCAAATATAAGTGTCAGATGCCTTAAAACATACAACATGTACAAGGGATAATGCAAAAAATTAGGATATTTTACAGAATTGACATGAATCCAAACAAATGTATTCATTTTTTTTTCCATTATCTCTGAAAAATATTGTATCTGGTACAAGGATCTGGAATTTTTTCACACAATTTCGGTAATTTTGAGAGGACATAAAAGTTGGGCCTCATTTTCAAACTGTCGAAATTATTCACACTAGATTCATAGCATCGACGAACTTGTGTTGACTGTTTCATCGCATTTACTTCATGAATTTTCTTACCGCTTTTCTAAAAACGTTCAAGAACAGTTAATGGAATGCAACAGTTTAAATTGAAATGATTTTAATGACTAAAAAACGGTAAATTTCTCAGACATCGCTAACATTTCTTTCAATTTTGAAGACGAAATTAAAACCCGAAGTTTTACGACAATACTAAAGTACGAGTAATTCGAGATTCATTTCAGGAATTCATTCTATTTATATTAAATCAAATATTGACAGGAAATCACAGGATTTTAAATTTTATTACCTTTAAATGTGTTTGATTATAACATATAATAGTTGCATTCCTTTAATTTAGCATTTTACAAATTAAGTGTCTAATCAGGTGAAGACAATTTCACACATGCGTATTACATAGTTAATAAAGCACACGTTTGACTCGTGAAAAATTACTTTTCCTGTGTAAATTAAATCAAGTTTTAATTTTAAATCAGAATTGTAGATTGTCTTTGCTGTAAAGAAATTGAATAAAGAAGAAAGTTGTCATTGAATTTTAATTTCTTTGTAATATTAGTTCTGAGCTTGTGATCAATGTCAGGTGTGAATTAAAAACACAGGTAAAAAGTGATTTGTGATCATTAGCCAATATTTCCCGTAGGAATTAATATGGTTATTAGGACGGCCCTCGGGATTATCATACTATACTGGAGTGGCAGTTTTATTACAGGAAAGGGATTACATAACAAAAACAAGTGCAAAATGGCGATAAAGAAACCTGATCTCAATGAAATGACAGAAATTAGTTCTGTAAAAAAAATTAATTTGTCCTAAATCCCAATCTGCCGTTTAGGACAAATAGCTTTCAGTTTAGGACATGACTGTCAAATATGACTGTTTTCAGGCCCTTGATCTGGTACAAAGTACAACAAATCTACAAATAACAACAATCCTAAACTTAAACATGCAAATGAAGGTCACTGATTTAACACTAAAACTTAGAAATGTGCCTCTCACAAATATCCAACACAATGGAACAAGTGTCTTATATCTGGATATTAGTAAACTGTGCTAAAGCTGAATGTATAATATAATAGTTTGTTAGTAAACCACAAACTCAATGGTTTTTATAGGTTATTAGCTATATAATAAACTGTTAGAGCTACAAAGCAAAACTTTCCCAGCTAAAATTAACAACATATCCTAATAAACCAATTTTGTACTACCTGGCTAAATGCATTATAAAGCAAATTAACAGCACACTCAATATCCTTAAAACCATGTTAGCGCATATAATGCAATCTGTATGAAAATATACACTTCAATCATTTTAAATGTCCATTTCTTACACTGAGTTTTATTTCACAGATGAAATGAATTTTTGGACATACACACCTGATGGTTTTCAATCTTTGCATGAAACGTTTCTTATGTCTGTGTGTATGATATTTAGGATCAAATGATGCACTAGGATCAAACTGTTCTAAATCCACTAATCCATCATCTGGGAGCACTGTCTCTATCCATAGTCGACAGACGTTGTCAGCACAAGACGATACTAGCATGTTAGCTACAGATCCCCTGAAATGTAATATTGTTGTATGAACAAAAATAAAACTTGGCTTTTCTGCTATATTCCATACTTGTTCATCTTATATTATCTCTATCAAAAATATCTTATTGACATTTTTTTCTTTTTTTATTCATTTCACAATGTTTTACAATGAAAAAAGTTTTCAAAGTCCCAAGCCTGAAATTTCGGCAAAAATCAGCGGAGCAGAACCAAATGTAAACTTAATCTGTAACTCATAATAGTGGACTCACATACTAAAAATCAGCTCAATATGTGAAGGTATTTAAAAGAGTCTGTATAACTGGGTCAATATCCCAAATGCGCCTCAAATTGAGGAACACAAAAGTTGTGCGTAAACAGAAAATCTCTGTGTAGTGATATTGGACATGTTTCTATTTTTAACAAGTGAATGAGCTTAACCATTTGTGTTGATTTGGAAAGTAGAGGACCATAGAATAAATGTGTAAAAACTATGGATTTATTATAAAATGTATGCAAAGTATTAAATTTTCCAAAAACTTATTGTGAGAAAAAAGGGATTTTTTAATACAAGGAGCCGCATCACGAAAGGATTTTCCGGGGGTGCTAATTTACGGAAAAATGAATCCCACTTTGTACCCCGAAAAATTTAACCACATATGGGAAAATGTCTTAGCTTCGAAACGAGCCATCATACATATCCAAGTTTACGATATGGACTGAGCTACAGAAGAAAATATTATCCATACCGCCTTTGGGAAATCAATTACACATACTGACCCAACTGTTCGTTGTGGAATGACGGAATGACGGATAAGGGTAAAACTATATGGTCAGACAACTTTGTTAAAGAGCCTGTGTTGCTCACCTGCATCTTCAACAATGGCCACTTTTTAGTACAAATCAGCATTAAAGGGGAACAACTCTATCATGAGTTTACTGACAATTTCAGTAATGTTGACATATTTGCAGATCTTATCCACCTGATATTTTTTTCCTTTTTAAAGTTTCTATTTATCTATTGTAGTTTTCGAGATAATAGGCATAAAATGCAAAAAACTGTAAAAAAATTAACACCAAAGGGCAATAACTCCAAAACATGTTGACTGAAGATTTCTGCCATTATGGCTCTTTTGTAGATCTTGTCTTGCTGATCATTTGTGCTTTTTTAATAAAGTTTCTATCTATCTATTACAGTTTTTAAGATAATAGGCAATAATGGGAAAAATCGTCATTAAAGGGCTAATTTTAAACTTCAATAAGAAGTCAACTAACGATTTTGTTCATGGTGACTTATTCATCATTTGTAGATCTTGTCTTGTTCATCATTTTTGCTTAGTATTGTTTCTATCTATCCACCCATAATAGTTTTTAAGATATTAGGCAAAAAAGGGCAATAACTCTAATAAGGAGTCAACTGACATTTTTAGTCATGTTGACTTATTAGAAGATCTTGTCTTGCTGATCTTTTTTGCTTGTCAAAGTTTCTGTCTACCAATTATAATTTTCGAAATAATAGGAAAAACGGATGATGCCCCCGCTTGCATATAATGTTATAAAGGAGCATAACTCAAGAACGATAAAAGTGACGCCACCCAAATTCGAACCTGATCTGTATTTAGTAGTAATAAGCATTTTGTATAAGTTTCATGACATTTGGTTGAGGCAAACTAAAGTATTTGGGACATACGTACGGTTGATGTACGGGCGGACAAGGGTAGCACTTAATGCCCCCTCCAGTGATGGCAGAGGCATAAACATTTTTAAAAAGTAAAATTCGTCATTTAAGGGCAATAACTCCTATTAGAAGTAGTCTGACAGTTTTAATGAACATTTTTGTTCCAGACAGAATTTCTCTATTCAAAATAATAGGTAAAACTTGCATTTTACCCCTTTGTTCTATTTTTAGCAATGTTGGCCATCTTGGTTAGCTGTAGGGGTCTTCTGACACATTTTATAACTAGATACTCCAATGATGATTGTGGCCAAGTTTGGTTAAATTTGGCCCAGTAGTTTCAAAGGAGGAAGATTTTTGTAAAAGTTAACAGATGACGATGGACGATGAGGGAAGACGGACGCAAAGTGATGAGAAAAGCTCAATTGGCCTTTCCGCTAGATGAGCTAAATAAGTAGGAACATATCAACAAAACAAAGATGCCAACTAATGACCAGCACTAAGCCAATCCTGATTATTTTTAAAAAGGATACAAAAGCTAAATGGCAATCAAAAACTGATTTTATACATGGAAAATTGTCACACTACCAGTAATTATCATAAACAGAACCAAGTAATGCATGTACAAACCTCGGCATAAATTTGCTAGTTTTTCTCCAAGAAAATCCTGTAACGGTCCTAGGGTGTGCCACATATACAAAGGAATAATGTAGCTCTTCTTTCTTAGGACTTATTAAACTGTCCCCTCTTGATAAGGCTGATGGAAAAGATACTGTAAAAAAAGCATATATTCAATAAATCATGTCCGGTATTTTAACATGTAAAAATAACTTCTTTTTTAAAAAAATTTCTGTAATAAAATCAATAGACAATAGGCATCTTTAAGGTTATTGAATAAGTTTTTGTAATGTTCAATATTTATGCTAAATACTGATCATCAATGTTTATCTAAAATATTTGTTTCTCTTCTCTTTTAACTTTGCTGAAATGAATGATGATGGATGATGGATTGGTGTCCAGTGGCAAATATTACATAATATCAGGACAAGAAAATGTTAATCTGATATCAATATGAACCCTGTTTGTATTAGACTGGTCAATACAATAAACCAGATTTAGCATGCTAGCCAACTAGGTAACAATCAGCATGCAAGACAAGTCACCCATCACAGACACATATTCTGACTCTGAACCGACCAGTCTTTGCTCTTACTCCTAAAATTGTGTGTGCTTAGGGAAGAAACAGCCAAATACTGATGCACATTTGCTGAAAAGGCACTTAAGACTTATTATCAAAACAGTGCAAGAAGTATGAATACATGTATTAGGGATGTTAAATCTTTGGCATTTTGGTCATATAAATGACAGGCCATATTTCCAAAATTTTGCTGACAGGTCATAGTGTCCACTATGCCTGCTGACAGGCCATAATTTCCATTATGTTTTATGACAGGATGTAAGGTGCACAATGTTGCTGATAGGCCATATTGTCAACTGCACAAAAATATTCTTCTCTCTACAAAATACTCACTTTTTCTGTCCTCATACCAAATCTTCACTAGACGATCATTCTGAAAAAGTAATTATTTTTATCAATATAACCCACTGCTATCCGAGATGCTTCACAGAAACTACTTCTATTACTAGATAGTTTTATCCTTTATTTTCCCGCATTTTGAGGACACAAAAGAGGTGACCAATTGTGTGCTACCTAATGAATTCTAAAATGCTTCTGTAAGCATTAACTTTGATGTAAATACATTAAAAGACCTAGAAAGCTAAATGACATGTGAACTGCAGCTAGATCAGATTTTTAAGTGATGACTTCAAGTAAGGGTTTAAAAGACAAGATACTGAACAGCTTTCATAGTTCTTAGTTTACAATACAAGGACCATTTTAATATCTGGTAAGCTAGGACTTGCAGCAGAAGCTTGTCCATCTGTCGACAATCAGGTGATTTTTATGGAAGATATTACAGGACTGTGTTTATGTTTTTACTGCCATGTAATTTTATGGATGCAAAAAACAAATCAGGGTAATGAGATAATGACAACACTATACTATGCATCTGCACATTTGTGAAAAAAAGATGTTCTAATAGTCATTATCTCCCTGACTTGGTTTTTATCCATACAATGTAATTTCTCCAACTTGGCAAATATTTAATCATCTTAATCAAGAAAACAGTTGTGCTGAAGTGCAGCCCAGTAGATAGACACACCAATTTACTGTTTTCTCAAATAGTATGTAAAGAACTGTCCACTTAATGTACTACTGACCTGTCCAGCAGAGGCAAACAACAGTCCATCATGGGAGTACTTCAGGAAATAAACAGGAGAAGCTGGTCTGTCAAAATAATATACAACAACAAATTTAGACGTCAATTTTTTAGATTAACTGAACATAATTTATAGTGGAAAACATTTATATCATTTAAGCATATGCATTGTAGACTAGTGGCAATCTGATTAAAATCTGATGTATTGATACGCTGCGGGTGGAAAGTATCGTAGCGAAAACTAACAGCTGATTTTAATGAGATTGAGACTAGTGGGTAATTATAGAAATCCCCTTAATCTGTAATCCTAATTCACATTTTGATGATTTGATGGCTCAATTTTAAAGGATGATCCAGATTTGCATTTAATTAGTGTCTGGGTAAATATTCTCCAAACATACTGTGATTGTTTTTTCTCTGTTCATTAATTGCGAGAATACCTTGTTGGTATCCTGTTCCTAATAACTATCTAATCATTTTCAATGTGCCTCAAAGGAATGAGCTGAATACAAAATCTCCTTTCTCAAGATACACTTCAAGAAACCTTCAAATCAGTATAACAGATGATAAAATCTTACTTAATCAAGATCCACTCCAAAAATATTTCAAAGAAGTTAGTAACAAGATGAGTGAATCTGACTTAATTCTCCACATAAATTCCTAGAAATCTCTAAATCAGTACACCTAGATATATAGAATAATGACATTTTTGTTTTTGAAACTGACTTTTTCAGCAAGAATATTAAAAGCCGGGAAGGGCAAACTGATATTTAAGCTGATATAGTTAGTATAAAAAAATAAAATGCCATTATTATTTTTATCAGCAACTTGTTTTAATAATATGTTTTTGGTTTTTTTTTAATATATATGAAATAATAAAAGTTATCAAAACTATTTTAAAGGGTATAAAACTTTGCGATGGTTGTTCAGTTGTATGAATGAAGTCGATGCATTTCATTTATAAATTGACACAGATGGACATGAAATTGATTTTGCTGCACTGTTACATTACTTCATTGTCTTAAACATTGGAGTATCAAGTCCTGTCCATGATCTAAAAAAAATATTATGCAGTAGGATCAAAGGGAAAATGTGCAAATTATCAATAAAATAAATCTTACTCATTTCTCCAAATACATTCCAAGAAACCTGCAAATCAGTGCACCAAGATGGCAAAATCTTACATAATTTTCCAAATACTCTTAACACACTCTAGGAAACCTCCAGATCATTTCACCAAGATAAAAAAATCTTACTTTAAAATTATCCCATTACTGCATCATTCAAAGAAATCTCCAAATCAGTACATGAAGATGATAAAATCTTACTTGATACTCCAGATGCAGTCCCACACTGGAAGTGAATCCTCATCATAAGGATGGTGTACCTTCCCCTCCTCCTCATGGTCTCCTACAGAAAACTTTACGCTCTTGTTTTCTTCATCATGTTGCTCATGATCCAGGTGCCATATCTGGATAACATCCCCTCCTGTCAGAAGACGTGATCCTGCACACAAAAAAAAAACCCAACATTATCAGATTTGGATATTATATTTTACATTTTCCCTCTTTTGAGTTTTTCTTTTTTTTTATTATGGAACCATACTGTAAATACATTCTTATATGAAGGTACATCTGCAATATTTACATTGTATCTCAAAGATATAATTTCATACCAGACTTTACCTTTTTGGTTACATATGAAACTGTTGAATAAAGGCACTGAAAAGAGGACCAGGTACAATATTTTTAACTGCATCACTTCACATCTCAACACTTTACCTTCAAGATTCCAGCTTAGACAGTTAATCAAACTTTCTGCTTCAAACAATGCTGTCTGATACCACTGATAGTCCAATTTCTACAAACAAACAATTTAAAACATACTTCAAACTGTTACAAACTACAATATAAAAAAACTTACAAATTCATCTGTTTATAAGAAAAAATGCTTAATCTAAAAAAAATCTTACTTTTAATGTGCCAAAAAAGTTAGAGTCTACTTCTTTAAAATACATGTACAGTCTACAATGTCTAGTCTGGTAATTATGCTCATAGGTTTTGTGAACATATTGTACTTTTGTGATGAATGAAATTACAAGCCAGCATCCTAGATAAATAGGGTCACCATAAAAATAAATGGGGAATGTGTCCATGGGACACAGATGATGCCCCCACTTGCATATAACATTATAAAGGGATATAACTCTAGAACGGTAAAAGTGACGCCACCAAAATTCAAACTTGATCTGTGTTTTGTGGTAATAAGCATTGTGTATAATAACATTTGGTTGAGGCAAACTAAAGTTAGAGAACGGAAACCAATTTTGGGACGTATGGACGTACGTACGTACATACGGACGGACTGACAAGGGTAAAACTTAATGCCCACTCCCCAACGGTGAGGGCATAAAAACATCCATTTGAAAACATAATTGAATCTAATAATGTTATACATAAAAGGATGGAATGATTTAATATGGCTTGTAGGTACCATAGAGCTGCTCGAGTGTTGTATTCATTATCAAATTTTGTACAATACATGGTTAATAATTTGAACAATATTTAAATCTGACTTTGTATGTTATCATTTTAAATTAATAAACAAAGCATTGCTATGAGAACATAATTCAATGTCAGAGATTAAGATCTTTAAGGATGTTCGCTACTCTGTTTCAAAATAACAAGCTTTTTAAAAGACTCTTTAAAATTTAGACTGATAGTATATAAATAATGGAACTGAAAAAAAACAGAAAAAAATGAAGGGTCTGTGTGCTTGTTTTTGAGATATAAGCCATTGAAAATTTGGAGGGAAATGATTCTCTCTAGATTTTCCATACTATTAACATTGGCACCTTTTTTCTTTCAAAAAGTATGAAAAAATAACAAGGATTTTACAAGTTTTAAAAATATGGCTTTTTAAACTATATGTTATAAAACTATGAAAAGAAAAGTAGGGCTTAGTGGTCAAATTTTGTAATGGCAATACATGGATAAAATCAGAGGATTCCGAATATCTGACAAAAATTCAAAAACAAGAGGAGCAAACATCCTTAAACAATCATTCTTGTACCTTTATAATGTAAGGCTCAACTTTGTGGTGTTTTTTTAATGTAACTTGTTTGAAATCATAGTGATAAACATAAGATACATATAATATATTATTTATTTCTAGTTTTGGATTCATTTATGAAATAACAGGTTAGCATTTATATATCAAAGACATTCAATCATATGAAAATTAAAGAAGAGTATATGGTGTTAATAAAGACAAATAATTTTAGAATTCTTCAATCCTTTACAGAAATCATTACACAGCTTGGTATATTGTGAAGACACCTGTTTATTGTTTAAAACTGTATGTTGTCCTCTAGATGTCTTTTGATTATTTTTGTCATTGGGTTGCTGATTCACTAATGTATACTATGTATCTCCTTTTATTCATAAGAAATCTTATGCAGACATTTCACTGTTATGAGAGTAGCATATATAGCATACATAAAAAAAAACAAAAAATAGTCTAACAAATCATTACTATCAGGGGTCAATTTTTACAGTTTCAGGCATATTGGTACTTGCATTTTTGAAGATCTGGTATTTCTGAAAATTTTAACAATGGAAGTTTTTTCTAACTTTAATAGATTTTTAAGTTAATAGGGTAATTCGGTTAAGAAGCCAGTGACAAACAATGCACCAGAGAGTGATACATATTTCTTACAAATAACTGTAATTTTAAAATATGTATAATATTTGGGTAATTTTTATATCAAATGAAAGCTTAAGGACTTTGCATCACTGTAGAACCCTTGGTGAACGTTTGTTTTGAATAACTAAAAAAAATTGAAAATAGTAAGGAATATTTTGCCAGTTTTTCTAAATATTAGAAGTACTTCTATTCGTATCTGAAAATCTTGGAAGAAATGCAATTAAACTTAAGTTGATTTGTTTTTAAAATTGTCATTTAAGTGTGATAACTCCCATAAGCAAATGTCTGATAATTTTGGTACAAATGGTAAGTTGGTAGAGCTTGTCACCTGAAGATTTTTGCTGGTCAGATTTTCTATAGCTATTATAGTTTTCAAGAAACTAAACAATTACCAGTCTTGTACCATTATGTTTTATTTTGGCCCTTGGTTCCTTTTTGTTGAGGAAGCAGATTAGTAGAATAAAATTAAAATCCAATACTAACCATTCAAAAATATGTCAAAATTTGAATACATGAATTCTGCAAGTATTTTTCAATTTAGTAGTGACAATTAAAAAAATTTCAATCAGAAATAAATTCAAATTAATTTTGGAAAACTGAGATTTGTATAAAATAATCATTGTCTGCATGCTAGCACTGTAAGAATTTTCTTGTATGATGAAGTTTTTCTGTAAGAGAAATTCATGGTTAAATTTATCCAGAAACTAACTGAAGAGGGTCGTGACAAATATGACTCATAACAAAGATGAATGATTGTTGTTTGCTTTATGTCCAGTGGCAATTATTTCATGCATGGTTGGGACGAACAAAGAATGTAAAGCTTAGTCTTATACAGATTTATGGTAAGGCAAATTTATTAAAGTAAAGCATTCAGTATTCAGTCAAAGAATTAATAAAGAAGACAAAACTGACTCTTGCCCAATATAGCTAAGTATCAAAGCATAATCTAGCTAATTTATAGCTATGACATCATAGCTAAAATCAAAGCATGGTCTAGCCAGTGATTTACAAACCTTTCCAAAACGATGATTCTGTATAAATATAATCACATCTTTATATAAAAGGAGCTTCCTTTGATGATTTTATAATATAAAATAAACTTATGTAAATTCACTACTAAACTGGGTAAATGACTAAATGATACACTTGTACTGCTTTTGAAAGTATTATCATGCAAAACTGACTTTTTATATTGATATATACATGTATATGCATAAAAACATAAGCTCATGCAACCATGCACCTAGATGAATCAGGCCTTCCTGAAGTTTATTCAATTGATCAAAATAATGCATTTACATTCCAACTTTCAGTTGATAACATAGTGGATATACTTCATATAAAATGACTAATCAAAGATACAAGGCATATACTTTTGTATACAAGACACACCTTTGATAAGACTCATTAGTTACAATCTAATCAAATACAAGGATGGAAAGCATTAAAAACAGAAATTCCAAAAAGTTGTGCTAAATAAGGCCAGGGCAATCTATACCGGGGGTAAAAACACATTAATAGTGTTTTGAATAATTCAACATTTTAAAACCAGTAAATTTACAGAAATATAAAACAATGTTTTTTTTTCAGTTGTAAAATCTCTGTTCTCATTTATTTGGCCAAAAGTGGCAGGAATTAATTCTTAAATTAAACAATTATTGTTAAAGCGTTCAATCAATAGATATGTTTTGATTGACACAATTTGAGCAAGAGTTACTACCCTTTTGTCACCATGTTGGAGGTCTAAGTGCACAAATTCCTTCATAAATCAGCCAAATTCAACTTGTTATAGGGACAGCTAGACTTAAGAAAAAGAGGTTTTCTGAACAATTTTTATTTCTTTTAGCCTTGCTTCTATTTATCACTTTGAACAAGTAAGGATCTTTAATCAGACTTGTGTGTATTGCATCGATATCAAACCTTCATCCCTCAAATTCTTTTTTTTTTTGCATTTTTTTTCTTCCAGAAATGTAATAAAATGATCCGCTGGGGCGCAGCTTGATACGACCGCAGAGGTCGAACCCTGAACAGTTGGGGCAAGTATGGACACAACATTCAAGCTTGATACAGCACTGAATTTGGATTGTAATTAAATATTTGACACAGCATAGGTTTCTGACACAGAATGAAAGTGGTCTAAGAACTTAAAAATTTTCAATTTACCTATTCATACATGTGATGGACTGTGAAACTCAGATCAGGAGATTGGGAAATTTTGGTCAGGAGATTAGGACTCAGATCAGGAGGTTTTTAATCGACATTAATTTTGTTGTAAATGTAACCGTGTGCTGTAAAAATGGTCTTTTAAAGTGTGTTTTCTTCAACTTTCCAACCAATTTATTATGTTTATAGTACCCTTGTACTTATAAAGTTTCTCCATCTTTATATTCTACATGTTCAATCTAACATTGTTTTTTTCCAGTATGTTCTTTAAATTTTTTACTTCATATTCTATAAAACAATCATTGCAACCAGAACATTTGTTTAGCTGTCTGCAAATAGTTTTTATTTTTTTTTTTTTTCTCTTGCAAATAGTTTTTATTTGCAAACTCAGAAATTCATTCTATCTGTAAAGTTAGGGTCATAGTTATTATAAAAATTTCAATTTAAGCCTTAAAAGGAAGTATAGAATCCTCAAATAATTTTCAAATTATTATTTTTTTATTTGTCCTAAGACATTTAAAATCATTTAATAACCATCCTTTTATGATTATTTGTTCAATTTATATTTTATTTATATTCTTTTATAAATTTTCATTATTAAAAGGAAAGTAACTTAAAACAGGATAAATCAAGGGAAGTAACCCAATAAATACACAGTTTTTGTTACACAACGGCAGTTAGCCTGAGGTAAAAATCGTTGCTTACCAGTATGTTTGACACCCAAGCTGACAAGTGAAGCCATATAATTATGCATGTTAATTGATTTACAGGTAAAATATAACTTCAGGTAATGTCAGTTACACCAGATGCCTGAGATGTTATGTTGGGCAGAAATTTTTCATTCATGAAAAATTTCCATTCATGAAAAATTTCATACACAGGATTTTTTCAACGGAGGGGGGGAGGAGACCCCTGAAAACGGGATTATTGTACTCCCGTCGGGAGGTTCACATGTATGCCTATTCAAACCATATCATTATTATTTGCTTTTATATATAAATCAGAAATAACCAATTTAAAATGGAAAATGTTAAAGAAAAAAAAGGAAAAAAAAAATCCCCCCCCCCAATTTTTTGAACCCCCTTATGATTTATCGCCCCCAAACTCAATCCCAGCTTTCCCTTTGTGGTATGGTACCTTGCAGTACAATTTCAGAGAGATTCATACACTTGAACACAAGTTATTGTCTGGAAACTAGAAAAATGCTTGTTTTTTGGCCCCTTTTTGGCCCCAAATTCCTAAACGTTTAGGGCAATTACCCCCAAACTCAATTCCAGCTTTCCCTTTGTGATATGGAACCTTGCAGTACAATTTCATAAAGATCCATACACTTACACACAAGTTATTGTCCTGAAACTAGAAAAATGCATGTTTTTTTTTGCCCTTTTATGGCCCCTAATTACTAAAATTTTGAGGGAAAACCCCCAAAATCAATCCCAGCCTTCCCTTTGTGATATGGAACCTTGTAGTACAATTTCATAAAGATCCATACACTTACAAACAAGTTATTGTCATGAAACTAGAAAAATGCTTGTTTTTTGCCCCTTTTTGGCCCCTAATTCCTAATATTTGGAGGAAATTACCCCAAAAATCAATCCCAGTATTCCCTTTGTGATATGGAACCTTGTAGTACAATTTCATAAAGATCCATACACTTACAAACAAGTTATTGTCATGAAACTAGAAAAATGCTTGTTTTTTGCCCCTTTTTGGCCCCTAATTCCTAAAATTTGGAGACAATTACCCCCAAAATCAATCCCAGCATTCCCTTTGTGATATGGAACCTTGTGGTACAATGTCAGAGAGATCCATACACTTACACACAAGTTATGTCTGGAAGTTACAAAAATGCTTATTTTTGGCCCCTTTTGGCCCCTAATTCCTTAACTGTTAGTACCATAACCCCCAAAATCAATCCCCACCTTCCTTTTGTGGTATTGAACCTTATGGTAAAATTTCAATGAGATCCATTCACTTAAACTAAAGTTAGAGTGCGAAAACTAATGTGTATTCGGACGACGACGCCGAACGACGCCGACGACGCCAACGTCATACCAATATACGACCACAAAAATTTTTTTGCGGTCGTATAAAAACCATAAATTGATAATTATCTTATTTCAATTCCTGAATAAAGATGCTCAAAACATAAAAGTTCTATAAAACTTTCAAATCAGGAATGACTTAATTTTACCTCCGATACCTGAATATATGTTAAAGCCATAAACCTTCATACCACCATGGACTATTGACTATACCTATTACCAATATCATTAAGATTAAGAGGCTGTATACAGCGACACCATATCTAATTATATATACGGGGTGGACATGCCAAATACTCTGTTAGTAAAATATTAGGACGTGATCAAAATATCAGGAAGTCATAATTACATGTGGATGAATAGTGCACTCATCCTCTTCCTAAAATATAAGTACATTTCAACTGAACAGTAAAGCTAGTACTAAGATAGAAGAACATATAAAGAGACAAGACAGTTTGATACTGAATCCAACTCAAAATATTTAATTATTAGATGAACTCAGAATATTTATGATCTACATGTATATGCAAATTTATTTACATAAAATATCCATAAAAGGATCTGTGAATGAATACTGATTAATGTTTATGAACATGATGTACGATAAGTAAATTTATTTACATGAACTTCTAATAAAGGGATCAGCTGACGAATTCTCATAAAGAATTATGTAATAGAGAATTACTGCTAGACTAAGTCTGACAATGATTTCCAATAATCAACTAACGTTACATGTTTGATTTATGGATGTGAATAAATTCTTCAGTATACATGTATTTACACAATAATTTGACTTTGGTCTCAAATAAATTATTGAGTGGGATTCATTTCATCTAAATTAATATAAGAAATGACTAAAAGCAGAAAAAAGTTGCTTAAAAAAAAAGAAATGCAATCGTGAACTTGATTGTCTGTTTCGTTTTACAGATAATTGATATACATACATGTATAAAGATGCATGATTTTACCCTATTTTTATATATATACAGGACGCAAAAAACTGACATGGATAGTAACTATTAAATCATGTAAATGGGGGCATAATTCTTTCTAAAAACATTATTTCCTAAATCTAACATTACAACATGCAAAAAAGGAGGCAACCATTGAGTGTTCCTTTTGAGGTGCTGTTTTCAAAATATGAGTTTGATTCCTGGCTACAATTGAAATGTAAATGTGAGAACACTTTTTGTTTTGACAAAGTTTAACAAAATATTATTTATGTTTATTTGTTTTTTTAGCCAGTTTGAAAATAATTAAAAGCCCTCAGCTGTATTCTTATATGTTAATCCCAAATTAAAACTATTTTGGAAAATCAATCACACAGGTTTAAATAGTTTGATGGGTAATTGTAATGAAGAATACCACCAGAGATAAATAAAACTCCAACAAAGAGCAGCAAGAATAATTTTCGATGCCCCTTTCTTTACACCATCAAAGAACTTTCTGACAGATTAAAATTGGTTTAGTTTCCCAGACAGAATTTCTTGTTTTTATTTAAAAGTTTGCTTCAACGAACATATGACGAAAGTCTACAAAATCAAGAAACCAAAAACAATCATTTTCCATCTACCTCTTACATGTATACAACAAATTATCTAAATGAATGTTAGAGCAGTCAGGTTTGAATATAGGAAACTAAATCAAATTCTACAAATGATTTAACATAAAGATAAAGCTCAAAGGTATTAAAAGAAAATAATGCAAACAGACAAAAAATAAAATGTATGTAAGTTTTATGTGTACAAGCAATATAAATAATATAATATCGAACACTTACATGTGTACTTTCATGGTGTAATAATGGTGTTGGTTCAAAAATGTACACTTTACTTTTATATGATGCTGCAATCTACAAAATAAACAACAATATTGCCTGGTTAATATGTACTTTTGTCTGGTGTCCTTCCCAAACAAATCTATTTTAATGTTTTTTTATATTTACAGTAGTACCGGTAGACTTCTCTTTTTACTCAAGATATTTTTTGTTTTGTTATTGTCTTAACAACAATGAATATTCAGGCTAACTTTGGTCGAAAATGATGTGAAAAAAAGGTGACTATATTTAAAAAAAATAATGATGATGGATAACAACAAATGTATGTAATGTTTTATTTCATTAAATTTTTTGTTGCACAAGTGAAAAACAATCTGCTTTCAAACTGAGAAGCATGGCATAAAGACCTTTTATAAAATCATGATTACCCTATTATGATCTAATTGGTTTATGGTTGTTAATACATACATGTATTTATTTCACTCCATGTTTATAACAATCCATTTGTATATAGTTGCCATGGGTAACCCTACAATTACTATATATGTTGGTGGCAAATATTTACCTTCCCTGAATCTGTAGAACAATCTATACAGTTGACCTTTATGTTGCCATGGGTTACACCAGGAATTATCTGTACTCTCTGGAAATCACTGGCGAGTATAACTATATCACATCCAGCAGCATAGGCCTGAAAGTTTATAAATAATAATTCATCTACATGTATAGTACTCTTGTTACCATCGGAACACTATAAATAAAACCTTAAGTCGCAATTATAATTTTGATCCAAGTGAAATGACAATTATGTATCCTTAGCAGTGTCATATACATATATTGAAAGTTAAATACATGTTTGATACTAATATTTCTGTACACATGACTGTTTCTGATCAAAAGCTTGTGAAGCAATAGATACATTTTTTGTACAATTAGTGGACACAATGGGTCTCTTTTCTTTCCATTATAATTACATTCTGGAGTTATAAAAGTAACAGTTTTGTATCATAACCAACATTACTATCATTAGTCCTTAACCCTTATCCAATATCAAATAAATAGATTATTGCCCTAATCCAGTATAAACCTCCAAGGTTATCAGTTTTTAGTTTAATTACTTAACGCTAATATACTGTAAAGAAGATGATTGATGTGTAAGGATGTTGTAATTGTTCTCAGCTTCATTGCTGTTTAATTTTGAATAACATATTGATCTCAATTTTAATCAAGACATACCCAATAACTATACTTAAAAGTGCGGTTTCAGGCTGCAAAATCCATTTATGAATATTCAGGAAATTACACGTCAACTCAAAACCTCTAAAGATTAAAATAAACTCAAAACTTCCAATGATTTAAACATTTCTTATTCTGACAATTGAGATAAATGTTCCATGGGAATTTTCGTTCAGTGAAAGGCAATAGAAAGAGAAAACAGATATATCACCAAGTCAGGATTTTTCATGTTTTATATGAGATAAAATTTTACAGAACAAATAAACTTGTAACTTTAGAAAACATTTATACATCAGTTCTATAGTCTTTTTGTGCAACTTATTATAACACTGAAAATAAAATGCTCCGCTGGGCGCAGCTTGATACGACCGCAGAGGTCGAACCCTGAACAGTTGGGGCAAGTATGGACACAACATTCAAGCTTGATACAGCACTGAATTTGGATTGTGATTAAATATTTGACACAACATAGGTTTCTGACACAGAATGAATGTGGTCTAAGAACTTAAAAATTTTTAATTTACCTATTCAAACCATATCATTATTATTTGCTTTTATATATAAATCTGAAATAACCAGTTTAAAATGGAAAATTTTAAAGAAAAAAAAAGGAAAAAAAAGAACCCCCCCCCCCCCCCCCATTTTTCGAACCCCCTTATGATTCATCACCCCCAAACTCAATCCCAGCCTTCCCTTTGTGGTATGGTACCTTGCAGTACAATTTCAGAGAGATCCATACACTTGAACACAATTTTTTGTCTGGAAACTAGAAAAATGCTTGTTTTTTTGCCCCAAATTCCTAAACATTTAGGGCAATTACCCCTAAATTCAAACCCAGCTTTCCCTTTGTGATGTGGAACCTTGTAGTACAATTTCATAAAGATCCATTCACTAACACACAAGTTATTGTCCTGAAACTAGAAAAATGCTTGTTTTTTGCCCCTTTTTGGCCCCTAATTCCTAAAATTTTGAGGCAATTACCCCCAAAATCAAATCCAGCATTCCCTTTGTGATATGAAACCTTGTGGTACAATGTCAGAGAGATCCATACACTAACACACAAGTTATGTCTGGAAGTTATAAAAATGCTTATTTTTGGCCCCTAATTCCTTAACTGTTAGTACCATAACCCCCAAAATCAATCCCAACCTTCCTTTTGTGGTATTGAACCTTATGGCAAAATTTCATAGAGATCCATTCACTTAAACTAAAGTTAGAGTGCGAAAACCAATGTGTCTTCGGACAACGACGACGCCGGACGACGACACCAACATCATACCAATATACGACCGCAAAATTTTTTTGCGCTCGTATAAAAATGGGAAGTATAAAATGCATGCACTGATCATGAAGTATACTCATGAGAAATATTTGTTTGAAATTTATTGATAAGTGTTTTGATAATCAGTCATAAAGTCAAGATTTTTCCAATGAATTCCCTTGTTTTTATCAAGACATATAGAACAGTGATTTGTTACCAGCACATTGAAAATATTGGCATAGCTAACTTTTTAAGAGAAACAGATTTCAATGTACAAATGTAGCACTATTATTTCATGTTCAGCTCATTGTTTTTTTAGCTCATTGTTGAAGGTCATATGATGACAAGTAGTTGTTTACATTCTTGCACTTTTGTCTTTGATGAATAGTTGTCTCATTGGAAATCATACCACATTTCCTTATTCTTAAAAGTTTTAAAAGCTTAACCAGTGTGAAACAAAAATGCCAATAAAGTGTCAGCCGTAGCCTTAAGTATAGTCTACTGATTGAATGAGTATATCCATTTTCATTGAACAAGTACACATTTTGTTTAGGAGCCAGCTGAAGCCCGCCTCCGGGTGCGGGATTTTCTCGCTGTGTTGAATACACATTGGTGGCCTTCGTCTGTTTTCTTCTCTTTGGTCAGGTTGTTGTCTCTTTGACACATTCCCCATTTACATTCTCAATGTTATCATGTATATGTTCACTCCTCCCCAAGATCTTTCAATTATGTCATTACCCCAAGAAGATGTCTATGAGCTAAACAGTTCTACTTTTCCAATGGGTGTATATCCACCGATACTCCCCTCCCAGGTATCTGACATTGAAATAATATTTTTTCATGTGTATATCAATGGATTAATGTATTGACTAAGTCTACGGCTATTTTTTTGTATGACACACAAGTGACAATGAAGTAAAGTATTGATTAACAAATGACTTCTGGTCAGCTGTAGAAAATAAGCACTTAATTAGTAGCCATGAGAATTCTATATGATTTGTGCTTTGAAATGAGCTTCCAGTACTGTCAATTTAGAAATTTCAACAAAGATTTCATTAATTGCAAAAGAATGCATCAGGATAAGGAATGCAATAAATTAAAACTTCAGTTTTTTATTTGAGGCAGTTATCATGGTTATAGTGTATCACAACATGTGTATAAATCACATTGCTAAATGCCACTAATTTATAAATGTTTTATATTATTTGACCTTGTTATGTTGATGGTGTTCAAGATTCGCTAGAAATAAACGTAATAAGCACCTATTATATTTTTAATTTACAGCAGAAAGGCAAGAGAACCATTCTACCTTCATGACCTTAAATTAAATGAGAAAGTTCCAAATTGGTAAGGGAAACAAAATTATAAAGACCTGTTTTTTTCTTATCAACTCTATGTCATCAGGCTTAATCCTTGCCTCTTTAAATCATTTGTAATTAGAGGCAACATAAAGCTCTCTCACATGCAGTTTTGTGCTTTTTGTCTACAAAGCAGTAAAATTATGAGTATAAAATGAAAAGTGAAACCTGTCAATAGGAATCCCCATTAAACATTGGTGTTCATATTAGACAATCCAAACAGATTTCACTGTTTATATATACAAAATATCTAGGGCTGGAATAGTTTTTTTGTAGCATGAGAGTTAGAACCTTAGCAATTTAATTGCTATCAATGAAAAATATTTGATACAACTGTATTGGTTTCAATCAACAATAGACAATATATCACATGTATCACAAGATTGATCTTTATAAATGTTACTTTCTAAACAATTTATTAGCAGATAATAGAGAAATTATTGAAATCAATTACTGACAAATAAATAGTCCTAAACATTCTAAATGCTTTGCATCAAAAACAAAAACAAATGTCTCCTTTACCGAAGAACAAACATGACAAAATAGGAATTTGATCTAAGCCATTACTGATGATCAATATTTCACCATAGGTCAATGTAAAATACACTTTTATCATAAAAGTCTCTCATAACCACAAATCTCAAATTAATAACTGGTACATAATTAAGAAAAAAAGACCAAATGTTTAATCCTACCACTAATGTTACTTGATTAAGAATCAATTGGTTGTTGGTTGCTTAACACCCAATTGCAAATATTTCATGCATGTTCAGGAGAACAAATTAACGATATTAAAAATCAAAATCAATTTTGTGTCCTATAATGTATTATATCATTTTTCCCACTTTTATTACAAATCAAAAAAGATATATAGAACAAAAACAAGGAAATGAACACAACATGACACAAACCATGCAAACCATGGAAAAGAAACAAAATATGACACAAATCATTGAAAAGAAACACAACATGACACAAATCATGGAAAAGAAACATAACATGACACAAATCATGGAAAAGAAACACAACATGACACAAATCATGGAAAAGAAACATAACATGACACAAATCATGGAAAAGAAACACAACATTACACAAAACAAGGAAAGGAACACAACATGACACAAACCATGGAAAAGAAACACAACATGACACAAACCATGGAAAAGAAACAAAATATGACACAAATCGTGGAAAAGAAACATAACATGACACAAATCATGGAAAAGAAACACAACATGACACAAATCATGGAAAAGAAACACAACATGACACAAATCATGGAGTATAAACAAAACATGACACAAAACAAGGAAAGGAACACAACATGACACAAACCATGGAAAAGAAACACAACATGTCACAAATCATGGAAAAGAAACACAACATGACACAAATCAAGGAAAGAAACACAACATGACAGAAATCATAGAAAGAAACACATGACACAAATCATGACTTAGAAACACAACATAAACATGATAAACAGATGAAACAAAGTATGTCAGAAACATTGCAACAAATGCCTTAGAAATACTGCATGATTCAAAACATGACTCATCTGGATTTCTAGAATAACCTCATCATTTCCAAAGAATCTAATTTAATATTATTTGCAGGAGAAAGACTGAATGATTTCATGGAATAAAGACTGGCATTAATACAACATGACTGAACAGCTTGACACAGACAATAATACTTGACAGAACATATACTCAAAACTTTAAGCCAAAGAATATGAACAGATTCTCAAACAAATATTTGAGATACATGTGGTACCGCACTAAGAATCTGACTATAGAAAAATCTAGCAAATTAACTCAACTTTAAGTTTAATAAAGGTTTAACTTTACCTTGATGAGGATGTATCACTTAATTTTTGTAATTTTGTAAAATTATACACTTTCATAAAATATTTACATATTAAACTGACTATATTCAATATTCAATAATCAATTCTATAGAAGAAGAAAAATCCCTATACTGTGATCAGGTGAAATCAATCAACATACAGAGTAAAAGACTGGCTTTAAAACAGTCTGACAATACAAGACATTTTCTTAAATAATTTATTGGTTAAATTCAATAAAGATATTTACTTTTGCCTGTCTTGTATTATTAATTCTTTTCTTTCTATCAGATGTCCGTCAAATTCATCTCATATTTCTAACTAATTCTAGAAATCAACATGTCAGCTGACAATTTGGTATACGTTTCTTTATAATTCACATTTCTCTCAGACATCAGACATGTCAGAGGGGTTGGAACAGAAACAAGGGATTTAAAACTCTTAATTATAAAGTGAAATTATGAGGAAATTCTAAAATAATACGGAAATCAAATTCAAATACATATATACATGTAACATAACCAGATAACACAGGGTTGTAAAAAATATGTCAAAGGTAAAAAAAGAAGTTTTTCGAATGTAGTTCCATTAAATCAAGTGGCATTATCCAAAAAACAGTTGGCTGTAATGTTTGTCTTTGTACGAGAATTCTGATTGTAGGCGTCTAATCATAAATCAATGTCTACATATATATAACAGAGCCTTTTATTAATCAGTTAATTGGTCCATGTAGTATTTCTATAGCTTCCTTAACTAATGGAGTCAATAAACATTTATATCCTAACCTATAAAACTATGACAAAATACTATGATTATACTACAGCAAACAAAATATCATCATGATCATAGCCATAGATTATTTCGTGCAGTCTGGAGATAATTAAAAATTCTAGAAAAAAAAGAATGATTCAAAGACCACTTTTCCAGTGTGGTCATTAACTCTTTTCTGTATAAGGTTTCTTTTGTCATAAATCATGCATTGTCACACCACTGTATCAAATAACTCACAACTAAGAAAACTATCCTTACTAAAGCAGAAGAATCTAAATTATGAATGAAACTTTTATATAAACTGGTGGACAGTTGACTCATTGGCAGTCATACCACATCTCCTTATTTCATATTCGTGTACATGTATGTAAGAGGATACCAAATATCCCTTTCTTTTGTGTAAGGGTTGCTTTCTAATTAATCTACCCCACATCTCTTTAATATTCAGAAATATCAAAGGTCTAGTAGAAGTACTTCTTTATAAACATACTTTATATAAAAAATAGAGGCTCTAAAGAGACTGTTTTGCTCACCTAGGTCTATGTGCATCTTCAACAATGGACACTCTCTAACATTGTGGACTAGAATAGAATTCAGGACAAAAATCTCTTTTTGTGTTGATCTTGTACTGCTGATCATTTTTCTGTTTGGTTTCTCTCTATCTGCTTTAGTTTTTGCCCAAAACACATGAGGGTAAAAGTCATTAAAGGGCAATCACTCCTATAAAGAATCTCCAAACTATATCAGCAAAATCATACTTGTTTGAAGAATCAAGATCTTGTCTTGCTGATCATTTTTGCTATTTCAAGTTTCTATCTATGTATTATTGTTTTTAAGATATTAGGCAAAAACACAAAAAAAATGGTAGAAATCATATATATTCAATAACAAGTCGACTGCAAATTCCCCCAGGACTGAGGAGACTTACCCGGTAATTGTAGATCTTGTCTTGCTGATCATTTTTGCTGTCAAAAGTTTCTATCTATCTATTGTAGTTTTAAAGATATAAGGCAAAACAGCAAAAAAATGGTTTAAATCGTCATTAAAGGGCAATAACTCGTATAAAAAGTCGTCTGATGACTTCGGCATTTAAACTTAGTAGACAAGTAGGCAAATTTTTTAAAATGGTAAAATTCCGTCATTATAAGGCAATAACTCCTATATGTCTGACAGTTCTGACGTTCATGGATAATAGGCAGAGCACAACATTCTGAACATTTCTGTCTCCATCACATTTTCTCTGTTTAAAGTGGTTTTCAAAATAATAGACAAAACTCACATTTTACCACTATGTTCTATTTTCAGGCATGTCTGCCATCTTGGTTGGCAGGTTGGGTCATCGAACACATAGTTTAAACTAGATACCCTAATATTGATTGTGGTCAAGTCTGGTTAAATTTGGCCCTGAAGTTTCAGAAGAGAAGAAAAAGTTAAAAGTTAATGGATGATGATGACAAAGGATGACAAGTGATGAGAAAAGCTCACTTGGCCCTATGGGCTGCCCAGGTATAGGGCCCAGTGAGCTAAATAACATAAATTTCAAATTACATATACCTGTAGAAAACCTCAAAGTCATTGAAGCAAGAATTCATGTTTTTACAATGCATGTCATTGTCATATAAATTTGTAAAAAGTGGGGTATGTCCACGGCAAAACAGGAAAATAAATGGTGATTTTACGAACGAAAAAAACAGTTGCACGTCATGCACGTTGCTTTTTATCAATTTTCTGGAAACATGGTAGTTTCAGAAGTGCCACAGGGCACAGCCATAGGACCCATACTTTTTCTCGTCTTTATAAATGACCTCCCAGAATCTGTCAAATCCAGTGTAAATTGTTTGCTGATGATTGCCTGATTTATCTGCCTATAATTAGATTAAGCTGCAAGAGGATTTAACTCAACTAGAGAAATGGGAAAAAGATTAGCAGATGGCAATCAATCCACAGAAATGTACTGCCATACATATCTGCAAGAAACACAACCTGATCAAGTTTGACTACCATCTTCATGGT
The DNA here is from genome assembly GCF_021869535.1 of Mytilus californianus. NCBI lineage: Eukaryota > Metazoa > Mollusca > Bivalvia > Mytilida > Mytilidae > Mytilus > Mytilus californianus. Next base: position 17,627,490 of record NW_026262679.1, on the reverse strand, counting down.
CATACCCTTGAAAGTGTCCCAGGTTGGAAGTAACTTGGCGTTTACATCAGCAAGGATCTGTTGTGGCGAGAGCACATCAACCAGACAATTGCAAAAGCTTCATTGAAAAAATAGCTGACTTTCAGTTTGAAGAATATCAACAGTGATCAAAGTAGTGGTACAATTTGCGTTTTCAATAATCGTTGATCCTTCAAAATAATATATGTGCACTGTCATTTAAAATAGTGCAGCTGGTCGATTTAAACAAATCTATGTGGTGGCATTAAGCTGGTAGTCCTTAATACAGTAAAAATTAAGGGAAATCTGTTGGGTGGATTGAAAAACGGTTGCATAGTACAGTATTTGGAAGCTCAATACAGGTAGTCTTTAGCTAGGTCTAAGTTTGTTCCATTTGATATTTCCTTGTTTAATTTAGCGGTCATCCTGTTGGTAGCCACTTTAGTTTTTTATGGTATACAAAATGTATGGTCTAGATATATACACAATAAAATGCTTCGCTGAGCGCAGCCTGATACGACCGCAGAGGTCGAACCCTGAACAGTTGGTACAAATTTGGACACAATATTCAAGCTTGATACTCAATACTGTCTGAATTTGGATTGTGATCAAATTTTTGACATAATATAGATTTCTGACACAAAATAAATGTGGTCAAAGATCTTACAAATCTATTGCCCAATACCATGCAATATAAGATTTCTTCTTGAAACTTTTCAAAAATTCAAAATTTGAAAATTTTTGGAAAAAAAATCCCCCCCCCAACTTTTTGAAACCCCCCTTGGAGTATTAACCCCAAAACTCGATCCCAGCCTTTCCTTTGTAGTATGGAACCTTGTAGCACAATTTCAGAGAGATCCATACACTTAAACACAAGTTATTGTCTGGAAACTAGAAAAATGCTTGTTTTTGGCCCTTTTTTTGGCCCCTAATTCCTACATATTTGGGCAATTAACCCCAAACTCAATCCTAGCCTTCCCTTTGTGATATGGAACCTTGTGGTACAATGTCAGAGAGATTCATACACTTACACACAAGTTATTGTCTGGAAACTAGAAAAATGCTCGTTATTGGCCCCTTTTTAGCCCTTAATTCCTAAACTGTTGGCCCCATAACCCCTAAAATAAATACCAAGGCCAGACTTAAAAATATTTCTGTTTGCCCAAACCCTACCCACCAGTCTCAGGTGTGGGTAGGTAGGTAGGGAAATTTTTTTTTTTTATACTTTTAGAGAAAAATAGGGGAAAAATTATTTTACCTTGTAAACAACTTTTAAAATGAAAGACTATTATAGAGTTTTGTATAAATTGTCAGACACATATATGCCAGGATCTATATGTACTATAAAGATCTTTTCTATAAACAGTTTTTTTTCAGCATTCCACCTCAATGTTCACACTTTTTTCTGAATGTTTACATTGTAAATACAGACAAACATTTTAAATGAGTTTATACTCAGTACTACGAGAGAAAAATATTTCACTGAAATAAGAAAAGAGATCACTAATAAAATCACACCAACAAGATGGAACTGCACCTTCACGAACAAAACTGCAATAGTACAATTGCTTATAGACTGTTCAAAATATAAGGAGCTGTTTGATAACTGTGAAAAATTCCAGGAAAATATTGAAAACAAAACCAGAAATATGTTATTCCAAATGCATATAGAAAGATTGAAAATTATGGATAACAAATAGCAAGACATATGATATATTTCATATACGTATATATATATATATATCTCAAAATGGAGGAAATGACAAACAAATGAAAATAGTGATTATCATGATTATCATAAGTGACATATATATACCGACACAGAGTCTGTCATATAACAATTGCAAGAAATGTAAAGAAGCTCTGGACAAATATTAAAAGCTATGAAAATGAAATTAAAGAATTAATAAAAAGGTCCCTGTAAATATGCCATGCATGATACTTTTATTGTTTTATATTTATATGTGCTGTACATATGTTGGAAGAAACTTTTTTGTTTTATTCTTTAAAATTTTAAAGTTAAGGAAAAACTCCATATATATTTGGAGGTTCTAATTAAAGGAGGCTCATACTAAGAAGAAGAAGTTTATTTGAATACAAAATTCAAATACAAAGCACTTGAACAAAACACTGTTGACAGAACTTCTGTCAGAATAATAACATTTTAATCAAATTTTAATGCCAAATCAAATTCCTGAACAACTTCCTCAAAGTCGGGCTCAATGAGTGTCCCAATCGGTCAGAAACAGTCACACAAATTTCAACAGTTTTCTGTAGCATGAAATCGTCATCACACACTTTATCAAACACCTCTTTCCATGTTTTTGTGTTTTCAAAACGATAGAATTTGTTGGAAACTATGGGTTTTGATTTTAATCCAACCTTTATTTGTACTAGACGGTAACATGTTGTTTTTCATCCATATCAATTGGAGGCTTTAATACATAACCCCAATTGTCCTGTGATAAAGCGCAGTCAGATCGGATCAGGTTATTCTATGCAACAAACTCAAGACGGATACTGATACGAAAACATCACGAATTTTGAATAAAAAAAGATTTTGACTTGGGTGCTTTTTTATGGGTCGGTCGGGTTAGGGCAACCCAACCTATTCTTTTTTATGGCCCAACCTTCTACTTGTGGTATTAAACATTGTCATACAATTTCAGAGCAAAAGAAATACTTATACACAAGTTAAATTCCTAAATGATTGGCACCATCATCCCCAAAATCAATCCCAACCTTCCTTTTGTGGTATTGAACCTTCTTAAAAAATTTCATAGAGATCCATTCACTTAAACTAAAGTTATTGTCCGGAAACCAATGTGTCTTCGGACGACAATGCAGACGACGACGACGACAACATCATATCATTATACGATCCCAAAAAATTTTTTGCGGTCGTATAAAAAAGGGGGTGGGGGCGGGGGAGAGTTTGAGGTGGTATGTGTACATAAAACTGGTTAAGTATGATTTCATAATTAAGATTTGTGTTCAAAATTAAGAAAATCCCTGGTTTGTTAGTACTTCGAGTCTTCGAATTCACATAACATATGTGATGATTTGTGCATACATTCCAGAAAAAGTTATCATTAAATAAAGGAAAGATTTTATACATGTTATACTACGAAATAATATCAGTTTGAACCACACATAGTGCCAAGGATGTGAAGCCAGAGCTCCAGATTAGCTGCGTATTTGCGTGAGCAAGCAATAAAAAAAATTGAAAACCCAATTCAATTGACGATTGCAGCGTTCAAAAACCCAATTCATGCAAAGGAAAACCCAATTATATGTCAAAACCATGCGTTCTTAACCCTTCTAGTCGCTATCGTGTGCGTTATTTACCCTTATCTATTACATTGTCGTCGCGTAAATCTATTTTTGTAATATTTATGATTGGAAATGTCCTTTCATTCTAAAAATAAACACATATTTCGATCTTCTCTGCATTTATCCAATTAGCATAAGTCATGTGATCATAATTATTTGCGTATTGATCGGGATTTATCGTTACACATCAATGCACATAGCAATGAATTAAAACGAAAGTAAATTTTCGGTAAATATATTGAATAGGAGCATGATTTCAGCTTCTTTTTGATAGCTGAGGGAAAATTATGATGATAACAAAACTCAGCTAGTGTTATCAGGAAGCGTCCCTCGGACGCACAGGTTCGTGCAATGTCGCGTCCAGGGCTAGTATGCGTGCCTGAACGAGAACATTAATTGTTACTGTTAGTACAACACGGGTTTGGTCTCCATATGACTAATCAGTGGTGCAAGAACTAAATCAGTCGGAACAGTTAAAGGCCAAATCAATTAATATAGTTGAAAATCAATGGAAACCAAAAGTTCTAATAAGGGACAACTAAAGACCAGATTTATGTAAATAAAATTAAACAAAAACATTCAAGTACCGGGTATTATTTTAGTTTTAAAAGAGTATTTTTTTTTCTTCTTCATTTTAGTTGATGAGTGAACACACATATTCGTTTTGACGTAAATGTAGCTTGCCACTTTCTTTGTTTTTGGTCTAATTGTTCTTATGCTATAGATAGTAGTCTTATTGGCAAGTGCGCATGCAGTACAACATTGTCATTTATTAATTTGATGTTGCAGGATTATTTAAATTGAATGTAGTCTCAGTCATTACCCCCCCCCCCCCCCCCCCGCAGGTCATATCCTTTACCTGGTAGTTCTAGTCAAGGTTTTATGGTGTATCTTAAATCAATTATGGGAACTACTTATAATTTAAAGAAAAAGTAGGTCTGGCAAACAGTTGATAGGACTGGTAGACTGTCTTACAGGACACAATGTTCACAAATACTACATAAAAGTCTAAAAACTTAGCCACACCTACTCCAAATAAACTGACAGGTGATAGTATGTGCTCTAGAAAAGTAATTAGTTACTGTCCCACTAGTGACACCAGTTTATGCAAGTTGAGAGAAAATCCAAACGGTTTAAACTAGACACAAATTAAACGAACAATTGCTTGTAAGGGTATAAACTAAATAAAACAGCTATCACATATATATAATGAAAGAAACATATTTAAGATGGATGAACATCTCCGTTTGATGTAATTTCATTATAACATACCTAAATCTTGTTGATGAAAAAACCCAATACATTAAGGAGCTTGGTGGTGAAAAACTCAATTTGATATTTGCTTGAGGGGTGAATTAGAATTAATAATGCAATTGAAAAAACTATTTCACTCAATTACATAAAAAATGGTGGGTAAAAACCCCAATTTGTAAATTCTTATCTGGAGCTCTGTGAAGCTTAGCTTTCTCATTTAAAACATGTCTTAAATTCAAACAATTTTTATTGAAAATGATTGCTATAATCATGACATACTTTAATTTCATGAAATTTTCTTTATGTACATGGTTTCACCCTTAAGATTTTTTGTACTGTGTGTCCACAATTAGGAATCCCCTGTTTTGACAGTTCTTAAAATGTCTGGTGATTTCAAGCATGCCTTCTAAAAATAGCTAATTTTTAATACAGGAAAGGTTTTATACTACAAAATTTAGTTCAGTGTGAACAAAACAGACTGCCAAGGATGCGGAGCAAAATTTTTTTAATTTTGATAAAAATTTTACTTAAAATGAAACCAATTTTATTTGATGATGAATTTTTTTTTTAATGGAAAATGGCGAAATATGGTTAATCATGTGATTGCAAATATAAATCTATGCTCAGACTTATCAATTTTAATCTTTTTTGTCCCTTCAGAAGACTAAAACAATTACAAGGACAATTCTTCTTGTGTAACATTGTGGATATGATGAAATCAGGTGATGCACGATATCACCAGTCGTGCAGACACAGGGGTTCCACTGTATATCTATTTAAGTAAAAATATCAAATGACTTTAGTAATATTGCACTAGTAAGAAGTTGCATTCAGACAGAAATAGCGTGAATGGAGAAATCAGAATGAAACAAAACAAAGAATTACTTCCCTGTTTCAAGATACAAAAATGTGCTGCCTACTTTCACTTTTAGATTACAAAGTACATGATGTTTGGGGGTCTGTTTCCAACTTAATAATTACAAAATAAATTTAGCTTATTAACGTTTTAGGATTGAACAATTTAGTTGTTGTTGAGCCTGATCAATAGCCCTAAATTGCTTAATATTGATATAAAATTTGATATTATTGGGGTCCAAATTTAGATGGCCAAATATTAATTTATTTATCCAGTCTTTTATTACACATGTTGTATGTAACAGGTGTTAGGAAATATTGCCTATTTAAATCAAATGAACAGCGTTTTATTGTTGTTTTCTTGGTTAATAAGCTTGTGAAATGCTTACAGAAACTTATTTTACACAACGACAAAATGTCAAATGTTATAATCAGGTGACACTGTCTGATCGTGATCAGGATCGCTTCCTGATACAAGTCATGTTTACAAACATTTACCGTGAAATGTATGCCTTCAACGCTTCCTACAGCGTAGCACTGATCACCAGGATTACATGCACCCGTTAGGACCTGATGTCGGTTCATGTTTTTCTACTTCTTTTCAGTTAACATCACATGTTTAGCATGTAAATATGTAATCATCGAAACTCCTCCTCAGTCGTCGCCATAATGGGTCAATTTTAACAGGGGAGCTAATCTGACGACCAAAGATTGCAGCACAATCAAACAGTTTCTTTCCAAGTTCTAAAATATAATAATAATAATAAAATTCTTTATTTAACGAAGGTAACTCATTTAACAATGACATGTTAATCTTCCCTGAGGCCTTCAAAAACTATTAATACACTGAATAGAAAGGGAAAAAAAATACAAACAAAATAAAATACATAATACGTTATATAAATAATAGTCATATTTGACAAACAGAAAACAGGTTGTAGAGTGAGAGACCCATATTCGCCGCATAATTCGTTCATTTCTACTTTCATCCGACCTACATTCGAATATTTGGAACTTTTTATGAAGGTTTCAGAAATTTAACTACATGAAAAAAATGTTTTGTAAAGAAATTATCTTTAAAACATTGGTTATTTGTTCTAAAAACGAACACAGACTCAAGAGTTAATCAAGTTGTTCGTGTATCATGGGGGACACATTTTCGCCGCAATGTATGATATGACCATCCTCATTATCCTGGTATATTATAAAAACGAATGTTTGCAATTACATGAATTAGCTTGAGAGATCATTCCTATACGATTTTTCTCACAAATATCTACTTTAAGACTGCGCATGATTGCCATATCATGAAATCTTACATGATTGCCAAAATCATATAAAAACACCTGCGTATTTCTCAGTATGTGCGAATAACCTTGGAATTCAGGGGTAAAGAGGAATATCAACAGTCGTAACATTACAAACAGCCTTTACCATCTATTTAGGCAAGTATTGGGTAAAGGCACACAAATTTTACAGAAAAAATAGCAAAACGGCGAAAATGTGTCCAAGGCGAATATGAGCCACCCACTCTAAGTGTAAATGGGGTGATTTCAGAAGTGTGTAATATTACATGTGGTGTCCCTCAAGGTAGCTTACTGGGTCCACTTTTGTTTTTGATCTATGTCAATGATGTTCAAACTAGCATCGACTCAGACTGTAAAGTTTTGGTATATGCAGATGATACTGCAATTTTATTTTCCCATATAGACCCTGGGGTCATCTCGCATAAATTATCCAGAATGCTGGAATCATGCCATGATTGCGGTTAACTGACAATAAATTGTCCCTACATTTGCGAAAGACGGAGAGTATAGTTTTTGGTCCTGGTCGAAAACTTCGGTCTTTAATACCGGGTGATTTTGCTATCTCCTGTAATGGTATTAATATTGAATCCAAAACTTTTGTAAAATATTTGGTAATAATAATTGATCAGTTTTTAACTGGTGATTTTATTGCCAACTCTATAGTGAAAAAAGTCAATAAAAGGCTTAAATTTTTATATAGAAACAAAGAATGTCTAAATTTTCAATCTAGGAAAACTTTGTGCTCTTCACTGATTCAATGTCATTTTGACTATGCATGTGCATGCTGGTATGAAGGTATATCAAAACAAATGAAGAATAAACTTCAAGTGGCACAAAATAAGATTGTGAGATTTATTCTGCAATTACATCCCAGAAAGAGTGTGACATATATTGAATTTAAGAAATTGGGCTTTTTAGATATTAGTAATAGAGTCAAACAACTAAGACTCAATCATGTTTTCAACATTTTTAACAATATATGCCCAAATTATTTACATACTAATTTTGTTAAAATGAAACATCTTTCAATACAAGATCTAGTAGTAAAAAACTTTTATATACCAGGAATTAAAGGGTGTGAATCCACCACTTTCTTTTATAATGGAATAAAAGACTGGAATTCGTTACCAGACATGATTAAAAGTTGCTCTAAAAAATATAATTTTAAAGTACAAGTGAAAAAGTTTTTGATGGATAAATTTAAATCCATCTTTAATAGTGAATTTGTTTTCTATTAATTATACTGGGGCTTTGACCATATATCTGTGATAAATTCTAAATGATTTGTGCTTGTATTTTCTATATGTCAACCCTTGGTGTAAACTGGAAGTCTCGTTATAAAAGGACCCCACTGGAAATAAGTTTTAATAACTTTTGTGGGTCATCCTAAGATATTAGGCTACAGTGAAAAATCTAGTCAATTTAAATTTCACTCATTATTAAATCTAGTCTATTCATATTATCAAAATATCATGAACATTTTCATAATTTTATTTTTTAAATTAAAATTTTTATCAAACATGTATATCATTTTAGTGTCTATAAACTATGTCTAGTGCTATATCTGTGTCTTTGTAATATTTTGTATCTGTCAAATTCATGCCTTTTTATCTTGAATAAATATATATATATATATATATAAAGCAGCTTAACAAGTTGAATAAGTACATATGCATTCAATAAAAGAAAAAAAAATACATTAGATTCATTTATTTTCATTCTGTAATATATTATTTGGCAAATTATTCCAGGTAATAAGACCAGAATATTTAAATGTTCTTTTAAAAAATTAGAATTAGGTCTTGGTACAAGAAGAAGTCCTGATGTTGTCGACCTGAGACAATAATTATAAAGATCAGTACAAGCAGTAAATTTAATAGATAGATAATCAGGTGCTAGACCATTCATACATTTAAACATTAACACAGCTTGAAAATATTGTATCCTCGTAAATATAGTCATCCATTCAAGCTTTTTAAACTTTAAAGTTGATGGAAAATCAAAAGAAACAGATAAAACTAATCTTACAGCACGTTTTTGGAGATTATGTATCCTTTCCAGATTACAGTTTGTGGTAAGACCCCATACTGTACATGTACAACAGTAGTCATAATGGGTAATATATAGCTATTGTAAAAAAGAATAAGACCCTTTAATGGTAAATAACGTTTCAAACTTTTTAACAGGTATATTCTGGTTGAAATAGTTTCACATATTTTATCAATTTGATTTGATCATGATAGATTTTTATCAATATGAATTCCAAGAAGTTTTTCAACTTCAACATTATCTAAAGCGATATTATCTTGTGATAAAACACATAAACATTCATTGCAGCTTTGCAGTTTTCTGTCTGATCCAACAAGCATACATTTTGATTTCTTGCTATTTATCGTCATATCATTTTCTTTACACCATTTAATAACATTTTCTAAGTCTTTATTCAAACATATATTTATATTTACAATAGATTTAGATGACAAATGCAAATTTGTATCATCAGCATATAGATCAGATTCTGTATATTCTAAAGTTAATGGTAAGTCATTGATATAAACAAGGAACAATAAAGGTCCAAGTGTTGAACCTTTGGCGAACTCCAATGATGATATATGAATACCCCTGCATTCTATTTTACATAAACAACAACATTTACTAATTGATACCGATAAATTGGGTCCTTGATAAGATTTTAAATTTTAACAATATATTTAATGTATGGAACCCCATGTGATTGTTGAACTTTTTATCAGTATTGACAAAAATAATCCTTATCACATTAATTACTTTTAAATTATTGGACACTGTTTAACACACCAATTAAACTTTTATCCATTTTAAAATATAATGTTTTAATCTTATGTCAGTCTGCTATGTACAGTGTATATACAAGTTTTACCTTTTATCCTCTTTATCCTTATTATTTTACTGTATTTTACCCTAACATAGTTAAAGTATCTTAATCTATTAATTTTTTAAAGTAACGCATTTTTTAAAAATATAAATAATAATATTTTTAATGCGGTGACCCTGCAAATAGGGTGGACTTCCAGAAGAAGAAGAAGATATAAGGAACCGAAGTAAAAGAGTCTGCACAGAGAAATAATTCTTTCTGATATTGCAGAAAGACTTATTTCTCTGTGCAGACTCTTTGCAGATGACACGTCGTTCAGCTGTGCGGATCGTGATGCATTGCATTGACCTACCGAATTAGGCTATTTACCCCTATTTGTGACATTTTTACCTGTTGTTTTTGTTTGTTTTGTTCACACATCGTTGTCAATATATAATGGAATATTTGATGCGACTGTCATACAAGTGAGAAGTTTAGCTAGCTTTAAAACCAGGTTCAATCCACCATTTTCTACATAAGAAAATGCCTGTACCAAGTCAGGAATATGACAGTTGTTATCCATTCGTTTGATGTGTTTGAACTTTGATTTTGCCATTTGATTGGGGACTTTCCTTTTTGAATTTTCCTCGGAGTTAAGTATTTTTGTGATTTTACTTTTTGCAAATAGAAACTGTGATAAACCATGATCTGGATAAGCTGAACGAATGATCCAAAAAATGGTTAGTGTCTTTTAATTCAGATAAAACAGAAATTATGTTATTTTCTAATGTTGAAATCCCAGAAATGAACTTTATATTCAATGATAAAAATATACCTATTACAAATATTCATAAACATTTAGGGGTTATATTTAGCAATGATGCTAAATGGAATGTCCACGTTGATAACATTATCTTAAGCACATCTAAACATATAAATATGCTAAGGAAGTTGAAATATAAACTGAGCAGAAAAAAATTAGTAAAACTCTATTTAGTTTTTATAAGACCTTTATTTGAGTATGCCAGTGAAGTTTGGGATAATATTGGGGTAGGTTATATCAATAAACTGGAGCAATTACAGCTCCAAGCTGCTAGAATAGTTACGGGGTTTAATACCTATATTCATAAGCTCAAGGGTTATTTATGAAGAACTTGGATGGGAAACATTAGCTGAAAGAAGAGAGAGAAAAAAAATTCAAATGTTTTATAATATTCAAAAAAATAATGTTCCAGAATATTTGACAAATTTAATTCCCCCAAAAATCCAAAGTATGACGGTCTATCCTCTACGCAATGGAAATGACACCATTATTCCATTCTGCAGACTAGCATTGACCAATGATTCATTTATTCCACCAACCATACGTCTTTGGAATAATCTTGATGATCCAACTCGTGATGCGGAATCAATAAATAAATTTAAAACGACAAAAAAAAAAAAAAAAAAAAAAAAAATTTACCCTCAGAGTAACATATTTGTACCGAAGCAATATGAGTTTGGAATTCGAAAACTGAATATTATTCTAACCCAACTTCGATGTTTTGCATCATCCTTAAACTATGATCTATATAGGGTCAATATTACTTCTGACCCTTCTTGCCGCTGTGGTGTTAATCGTGAAGATTCCTATCATTTCTTTTTTAAATGACTGTATATTATATTCAGACATACGAAATAAAATGTTTGAAAGTCTGCGCTGGCTTCCAAATGATTGTAAAATTACCATAGAACTACTAACCTCGGGTAGTTATCTTCTTCTTTTTCAAAAATGTCTTCGAGTTTATTAAAAGTTCGGAAAGATATCTAATTGTCTAGATAGCAAACCATGATCGCTCACACATCATCATCTAAGTAATAGTCTTCCTTTTTTATTTTGATATTTTTGTTTGTTTGTTTAATTTGTATTTTATTTTTTGTTTTTGTTTTCTAAATATTCATTTATTTATTTTTATTTATATATTTATTTTTTCTGTATTATTGTTTTCCTTCTGTCTTCACTTTTCTGTCTTTTGACATAAATCCATATATATATATATATATATATATATATATATATATATATATATATTAAATAGATATACCATTCTATACATGCATGCTCATACATATATTTTTTAGTATATTGCTATAAATGTTAAATGGAGAAGACTTCATAAGTCTGTTTGACTTGTGTCTTATCCAATTTGTACTTGAACAAATAAAATATGTTTAAACTAAACCGAAGTAAATAAATTGTTAACCGAATAATTTATAAACAATTACTGATGTATTACTTAATAGATGCGAATCACTGAGTATTGCTAAACTTCATAAACTGACTAAAAACGAAAACCCCTTAATTGATTGATTGATTCATTGATTGATTGATTCATTCATTCATTGGTGTTTCACTTAAACCGCCTTAGTGCAAAATTTCTATATGACGGTGAAAAACAATTATATTGACTAAAAGGTGCGATTAAAAATATCAGACAAAATATCTTCATAATCGAAAACTAAAGTTTTTCAGTAAAACGAAAACACATCACTTGATAGATATGTATGTGTTTAAGAATTCCTGCAGATGTATTGACAGTGTCTCTGACAAAGAAGATTTATTCTCTGTAAACAATCAAGATTTTTCTGATCTGACATACAAACTAGTAGTAAAACTTTACTACTTACTATGACACTTTATACTATTAAATTATGTACCTTGATGTTAGAATTTATCACTAAAATTTATGATAATTGGGACAACCTTTTTTTTTTCCCTATTGTTGGTTTTCCCTTTTACGGTATGATAATTTCAGTAGTACAAAAAAAAAACTTTTATAGCAGGGATATAGTGACAAAACGGTCAAGACATTTTCTTAATATATGTTTATCCAAAATGTAGAAATTTATTGTGGAAATATATTTCCACCTGTATGAATTTAATTAAAAGTGGCATTTTACAGCAACCTTTTTGGTGCCTTATATACGGTAGTATTGATAAAGCAATTATCATTTAAATATTGCTTTTTGTGTTTAATTCAAAAGACTTATCGATAAAACTTAAGTTTTAATTATACAATTGCAGTTCAGTCATTGCATCTGGTATTTTTAATGATGAACCTTGTTATATTCTGTCTCTTACAAAACTGTCGCATAACTGTCCAAATTCACATGTTTTGGCTCTGTTTTTTTAGTTCTGTGGCATAGTGGTCTATGTTTTCTCCTTCACTTATTGGATTGCAAAATTGTTCAAATTTCATTAGCAATGGTGCAATTTTGTCCTTTTCATCTTCTACGAAATTAAACGTGTTGAAAACTCAAGTTCTACGGCATCTTCTCCAATACAACGAAGTAACAGCGAACATTGCAACTTTTCTGCTTTTTCGTTGAACTCAGTAGCGTCTAGGTAAAACTGGAATTTTTGTTTCCATTTTCTCCAATTCTCGGATACATTTCCCTCTAGAATAAGGCTATGGGTGGTTTCAGTTGATCCATTTTGGTAGTTAATCCATTCGTATTTTAATCTGACACCATGTTATATTCTAGCACGAGTTTGAAATATGTCTTGAATGAATACAGACCTAGATATGCCCCATGCTAGAATATAACAAACCTCAATTCAGTAGTTTATTGTTCGAAGCAAACAGTTTGACTTAACTGTTTCGTTTGTTTTTCTGCTTGAAATTATGTACTACTTTTTTTTTATGGGCATAATACAATAGCAAGTCTTCCTGTACTGCTTATGACGTTGTTCTATGAAATATATGAAGTAAAACCTCAGAGAGTAAAACCACCGTGATATATCAGAGGTAGTGTAAGATGACCATTAATTTAATATTGATCAATAATTTAGTTTTGGATGTAACACGTCTTCTATTTGGCTGGCAGTTGTTAGTCTATCAGCTCATAGACATAATTTTGTCATGTGACCGTGACGTCATCAACCTTTATTTCAAGATTTTACTCCTTAAAAATGGAATTGAGAATTAAATTATAAGGAATGACTGTAATATTTTTTCTGTCTATTCGAAATGACCCCAAAAATGTGGTGCACACTTTTGAAAAACCCGCGTACACATTTTTGGAATTATGTTATTTCTTCATAGACAGAAAAAAAAATATTGCAGTCATTCCTTAAGCATGTTGAGTACTTTTAGCTTGCTTTTAGTCACATTGAGCTTAGTATGACTTATTATTGTTTTGTTTGTACTTGGGTATTTGTTATCTTTTATGCCGTTATTATAGAGGTAAACGTTGTCCTTCACTGATTTATATTGGAAAATTATATATGTATTTTTTTTGTTAGTCCACAGGTCGAGATTAAAATTGAAAGTTTGATACTTAAAAAGAACAACCAGTATCCCCGTCTCATGTTCACGTGACCGTCTCGTAAATGTACCAGGAACATCATATCAGTGGTTGTCTTATGTCATATCTTCATGGTGTTGTCTATTATTATTCGATTTATCGTTTTTGGTTGCCCCCTTGGTATCCAAAAATTCAGGGCCTTACGTGTTGTAGGGATACCATTTTAGGAGATTCTGTTTTCACTAGACCCATTAACATAGACATTCTAAAAATACATATTTTCAGTCACACTCTCTGGTAGCACTGCGACTTCCAATAACTGCGAACAGTTGTTCAAGGGGAACAACTGTTGTTAATGATAAACATGATACACACATAAAATTTCTCTATGTCGCTAAGTAGAGCCTGTGTTGCGTCCTATTAGAGCTTTTCATTCATCTTTTTTCTAATACCGGTTGGTATAAGGATGCCCCGTTTTTGCTACATAGACAATGGTAAACTCCTGCCTTTATCTTTTATGTATAAACTTTTTAGAGAGTCTGAGATGTTTGTTTTTTGTCGGTTAAAACCCTTTGATATGTCCGTTGTTGTTATTTACTATTGCTGAGTTTGATATTGCTATGTTATTACATTATCAATAAAGTATCTTTCTCGAAACTGTATTAATAGGTTACCTCTCATTGCATGTAATTGATAACGTCATCTATTGAAGTTGTTCCCCATTGAAACAAATATCCGGGTTTTAGTTTACATGTGGTTTTGTGTAGGAGGTGTGTCCCAGTCATACATATCATATGTTATATATTTTGTTTTAATATCATTGTTTACATTTTTAGTATATAAATAATTTTTTCTTTATCACACCCAGATGGAGTTGATGTTGCTTTTTATGGATTTATATTCATATTGGTTGTTTATAGATATACATATGTATTGGTACACTAATGATAAAGCAAGCACTATTAGGTGTCAATTTACCTTTTTTTACCTGTCGAGCACCGACGTGATAGAGGTAATAAGTCTCATACAAATCAGATTAAATCATTTAAGGTGTAGATGTTAACGTATTTTTGTTTGTAAATGTCATATTCAGCTAGGTTCAACTTGCACGACAACCATTGAACTGACAATGCATCATCTTCCAACCTGAATGCTAGTTGTGTAGAAGAAAATAAGTTGTTGACGAACACTCGATGTGCACAGCAGACAAAAATCAAACATGTGACACTTTTGGAGAGCGGTAAATCGAAAACATGCATCTGCAACGGCATCAAAACCGATCATTTATTTACCGAGGAGTGGTACCGACGAAATTAAAGAGTTCTGGTAGACATTCAAATAATTCAAAAACAATCATGGTTTTGCTCATTGTAGAAGGCCGTACGTTTACCTATATATATATATAGTTGCTAATTTCTACGTCATTTGGAATGACAATCCACTAAAAAAAAATAATCACTGTAATATATTGTATTTTTCTGTTCCCCAATGTAACGTAATATTACTGAAAATGCATTTCTTTTTTAAATGTTCATAAGCCTAATAAGCCACGCATGCAACGGCGCGTAATTGTCAAAGTAAGCTGTGACTGAGTGCGGAAATATAAAGATAGATAGATTCTCAGATTGCTCATTCGAACAATAGATTCGAATAGATGAGGACATTACAGTATATACATGCAACGTATGTTTATAAAGATCCTAGTAGCATTTCAACAATGAGCGACACAAAGACAAACACTTTGGTCTGAAACAAATAATAGAATTAGCTGAAACATAATGTTGGGATCCACCAATTTTTGGATCGAAATAACAGTATGTAGCAAACAAGAAAAACAAAAGAAAATAGTTAGATAAGACGATTTGGTGAGACACATCATCCAGAGGGTCTTCAACACAGCCCGCTTAGAGTGAAGAGCTTGGGAGGTACGTGATACTTATCAAATACATAACTACTCTGTCAAATGACAGGACCAAAGCCATCATAACACGATTGAAAATCCTTGAGATATGCACCAGGATAGCATTCATAAAAGTTCCTTCATGCAAAGAAGTACTAATAAACTAAAATAAGCTTTGAGAAAAAGAAGAAAGCACTGGTGTCTTATATAGAGAAAAGAAATTTACTGGTGTTCAAACTGTCTATATTTAAGCCGAATAGATCATTCCATTTAATGATACTAGTAATCTGATGTGAATGTATTAGCTAGAAAAAGGCGAATAAAAGTAACAATTGGCATGCGTAAATTATACAATGTCATTTAATATATGAAATATCATTCATAGTGCAAATTTACTGTATTGTATTTGAGTTATCTTTCCTGCATTAGTACTTATAATATTTTAAATTTCATGACCTGCCGTTATATTTATTAGTGTCACACGTTTTAATATTTGATTCAACTCAACAACTAAGTAACCCACAGCTTGAGAGTGTATGTTATTTCAAAAGTTGTGCTGATAATAACCTGGTTTCAAATGAAACTAAGAAGAAATAAAGCCCGGTCAGTGAGTTGCAGAAATGCAAATTGTGAGTTCACTGTAAAGCACTTAACAAAAAAAATGGCAGTTAAAGGTAGTTACGTTAATAAACGGTTTACTCCTGGTTTGCCCACTTTTAATTATATCAATTATCTATTAGTAAAGAAAGCAAAAAAGACAAAAGGTTTAATAAGCATACAATTGTATAGTCTGTTCCAACTTAGGTATATAGTTTATCAGTGTTTCTTTCTATATTCAGGTATTTTTTTCCTAAAAAATAATAAATAAATCAAATATTTTTTCTCTCAATAATTTGATATCAATTCAATCTATTCCTTTAACATACATGTACGACTACAGACGAAACAATGACATTCAGTTATTCAAGTGTCTTTTAACAATTCATTAGTTTCTGAATGATTTTCATGAAATAAATACTCCAATACAAGTTCTCTTTTATTGCAAACATAATTTATATAATAATCTTATATAAATTAAGTTTATTAATTCATTGCACAAGGAAATAAATAAAGCACTACGGTAAAATAAGTAATATGGGGCACTGTATAAGAAATAGAACATTATATAATTATATATATATATTTCAAAAGTCACAAAACATTTTATTTTCAAAGTCACAAATTGCAGTATTTCACTAAAATGTTCAATTGAAATGGAGACAATGGGGTGCTATGTCAGAGTAGTCTGTCACGCTGATGAGCCCATGTCAGGATCTGTCTTTCAATAGTTGGAGTCTGGGGACTATGTATCTTCGTCTTTTTGGTGGACAGGCTCATCCTGTTGCATACTGGATGATATAACATTCATTAATGTCTTATAAAGTTTTAAGCACTCCTCTACAAGTAGGGATGGACCAAGAGGTAACACTGTTGCTCGTCTTTTTAATCGAGTGATGTCTTCATTTTCTTTATAAAAAGACTGTTGTCCACATTTCTGTGCCTTCCGCCAAATACATTGGGTAAAGTGGAAGAAGCAGCCTTTCACGCTTACCCCTGGGAACACTGTCTGTGCTGCGTTGTTGGTTGCGGTCTCGTAATCAGCAAATACTGTTTCTGGGTGAAGTTGTTACTGAAGTTGTTGAGCGATGTATCGTTATTTAACTTTTTTCAGAATGTAACAACAATTAAAACTATTCGTTGATAAGTTGTAAAAATAATAAATGTTTTTGTACACATTTTTGTCTTTTTTTTTTCTATTTGTCAAATTCAATACATTTTCCTACATAAATTATATCAAATAAAAAATATCTTTGCACATATTTCATTGATTTAATAGCAGAATGTAGTATCTTCATAAAAAAAATTACAGGTTTGTCAAATTCAATACATATTCCTGCCAAAATCTATATCAAATATAAAATATTTTTGCAAATTTTCCTTGATTTAATAGCAGAATATTGTATCATTTTTAAAATTTTACAGGTAAAATATAGGTGAAAAATATGACTATAATTCAGAAATAAACTATAATTGTTAAAACAACAATCACCCCTATGTTTACATATGCATGTAATTAAAAGTGGGCAAACCAGGATGACACCGTAATAAACCTCTCTCATTCTCAATTTATAAAACGTCCGACGAAGGAAAAAGGGCTTGAAGTTTTTTCTTGCCACTTTGGAATCTTGTTCATTTCTTTATACATAGGAGACACATTTGCTTTTGTGGAAATATACCCTCAAACAGAAGTACTAAAAGGTTTCAAACCCCAACGAAGGTGAAAACGAGAACGACCTTATTCATGTTTCCACGATAAAACTGGGAAAATATGACTTTGTGAAGTGAGCATATAAATAGTCCCATATTTTTTTCACGAAATCTGGAAAAGTAAGCATGTTCTGTTATTTGTTCAAAGGAGTTAAAGACGACAAAAACGTCAGATCTAAATGAAAAATACAGAGACTTCTTTTAATATAAAAATGAATATTTTATTTATAACAGGAAATTCTGAATCACAGATCGGTACAGTTTAAGGACAACTTATAACTACAAAGAACAATGTTTTGTTTTTTAAGTGTTAACTATCCTTACGACAGCTTTATGTACTCGTTGATAGTCGGAAGAAATAACCCCATCTATATCGATGGGTTTTCCGGTTAAATCAGTTAACCTTCACACTTTGAATTACTAATATTATTTTCTTAATAAAACTTAAGGTAAGTGTTCAAATCTTTTCTATTCATTTCTATTTAATTTACATATTGTTGGAAATTATCTTTGAGATACGATTGTTCTTTTTCTCAGTAAGTTCTTCAAGTATTTAAGTAGATTTGGTATGTGATAATTTTATTTCACTCAAATGTCATTGATTATCATTGTGATTGACCTAAATTATCCATATACTATATCCAAATAAGGAAACAATATACTGTTAACTAACAGTAAGACAATTCATTATTAAGGTGATTTAACAGTAAAAATACTATCATATTGAATAAAAAAATATCGAAGAGTTTTTCGGTTTGCTACTTTGGAAAGCCGGAGATGTAAAATAAATTTTGGAACAGTTTTTATTCAAAAGGAGGATACAGCCAAGAGATAAGACACCAAAACAAAGTTTGACCGTATTCGATCTGGAATCATACATAACACGCAGAATTACCAAAGGTATCAACTTATCAAGCTGTTTGTTTAAAAAACAGTTCTGTTAGACTGACTTCAATTCCAATGATACACTTGGTGACTGGCACTTCACGTGCAGTGATATCGACACATGTATACGAGTCAGAGTGGACTATAATAAACTTGTTGCGGTATTTCTAAGCGCTTTAACTGATCTAATCTTAAGTAGAATTATTCAAGGCTTAAAGTTTCAAGAATGAAAAAAAGTCTACTTTATGGAATGGGAAATTAACAGAATAAGGCGTATTCCATATTCATATCTAGGTGAATATTTGTTATACACTAGTAACAATTTACTGTTTCTAATGTTTTTCAGATTGCATAATGAAGATACTGTTACAGTTGCTTACCATCTTTGCTTTAGAATGTATTGTTACAACGAGAATTCGTAAGTTATTTTTATTCAAGTTTTTCTCTCAAATGCACGATGGGAGAAATGCATAATTTCTGGACGTATATCAAGCTTTTTGATATAAGCAGACTATCAGATTAAGAATAAAATTTACAGAAAAAAATTTAAAAAAATCCGTTTAAAGTAATATTATACCACACATCAGCTGTTCATGACCAAAACTAAATATATTTGATGCCAGATGTGAATGTCAATATGTGATCACGGCGCATGACCAAAACTAAATATATTTGATGCCAGATGTGAATGTCAATATGTGGTCACGGCGCATGACCAAAACTAAATATATTTGATGCCAGATGTGAATGTCAATATGTGATCACGGCGCATGACCAAAACTAAATATATTTGATGCCAGATGTGAATGTCAATATGTGATCATGGCGCAGTTTTTTTTACTGAGATTTGTGTATACATTTCCGAGAATATATTTATTGACAGCTGCCCATTATCACAAAAGAACACAGAATACCTCTAGACGTCAACATACGATTTCAAGAATATACACGTGATTATACAATATGTCATGCTCTAATCACACCGAGTCCATCGAAATAAGTTAATCAGACTATTAAAGATATGAACTCAACACCAAATTCCATAAAGGCAAACATCATTTATATATAACTGTAACCAACCCTCAGTTGTCAAACTATCATACTTTGTCCTTTTAACCAAACAGCAGATCCTATTCATAAATGATTGATTGTTGGTTGCTTAACGTCCAGTGGCAAATATGTCATGTATGTTCAGGAAAACCCTATTTATGAATATATTGATCGACGTTATCAGGAGTTTTATTTACAATAGTCCCATATAACCAACATGTATTGTCAAATCACAAACAAAATTATTCAAGTAGAAGATTACATGATGTTACTCACACATTCCGGAGTGTGTGTCTTGTTGATATAAATAGACTATTGTGAATATATGCCACTTGACGTTCAAGATACAGTTTATAAATGTATTGTGAATTCATATCCTGAATGTATAATTTCTACCTGAGTGACAGTTTGCTTCAAGAAAAATGTATGCAACTTGAAATAAAGAACTAATAAAAAAAAATAAAATTCGATTGCTCAATTGAATCGAAAAAGACGACTGGTGTATATAACACTCCTGAGATAATAAAGTCTGAAGAGAATGAAAATTAAGTACATCGCTTAGTGCTGTTCATCATCTTAACAGTTGTTAACAGCATCTTCAAAATACAACAAACAAAAAACAAAGAGACAAAAAAAAAATATACCTCAAAAAAGCAGACGATTCAACAGCATCATGAATTTTTATATATTTATATACAGTTTGACGATAACCACACATGTTTTAACCATGTCCCGTCCCGCCAATTTGTTTTTAAATGTACATGTAGCTCCACATACATTAACTAGAGACATCGATGGTTGGTATGCTATTAATTCAGAGATCGAGTCATTTCTAAATGCAAAAAGTACTTCTGAAATAGCCATTTTAATATGAATTTGATCTGAAATCCTTAAACATCAAACCGCGATGTCTGTGTAGATTTAGCATGTCTATCAGGTGTCTTTCTTGCAGTATATGCATACAGAAGTACTTATATTTTCGATTAGAGTCAATTCAAATCTGCCCTATCACCTTGCAGGTTATTTACTACTTTTGCATACTCAAACCCAGCACAGGTAAAGTAGACTAAAATCATTTTAATTGACTGCATGTTGTAAAATGTAAACTATTGTAATATATGCAAGAACATTTATCCCGCTTATTTATATTATAAGATAAATCAATGAAATCTGTACATTAATACTTTTCGAATAATTATGTGGGTTATTTAGGGACTTAATGACAATTCGTCTTTTCCAAGATTAAACCGTCTTCAAAGTTTAACCTTTGTGTAGCATAAAGACGGTAACAGGGTATCGGATATTAATCTTCTCCAACAGAGTTATGCGATACAAGGGCTGATATCGACACCACACATTGTTTACCGTCACCATCACGAATCGGTTGACAGATATGTCTGTATCTAAACTCACTCGCAACATGTTTTTGCAGTATAAGAGAGCTTTATATCCAAGAATACCGATAGTCGTTTAATCTGTAATATTACCGATTGAATTTTATTACCGATTGTGACATTTTAACTGAATGTGGATTTGCATGGCCGGTGATGCATGCATAGCATGATACGCTTACTTAGTCGACGCACCTGGTATCGATTCTTTTTGGAGTTTGTGCGATTCCTTTAGTTTTTTTTAGTTTTTTTTGGTTACTTTTCTTTGTCTTCTTTATTTATTATCGAGATTTGAACATTGGTAAAAAGTAAAATAACAAAAATACCGAACTCCAAGGAAAATTCAAATCGGAAAGTCCCTTATCAAATGGCAAAATTAAAAGCTCAAACACATCAAACGAATGGAAAACAATTGTCATATTCCTAACTTTGTACAGGCATCTCTGTTGCCTTCATTTATATTAACGCTTGCTTTCAATTATTTATGCATTTACATTATCTCCAATTCTTTTTGTAGTTCCACATTCCTGTAAAGTGAGGCCATCGATTGGATGTAATACATTAACCCAATGTTCCTTACATGTTACTTTCCATTTGTCACAACCTCTTATTAAAGGAGAGTACCTTATTTACTGGAGAATAAATGGTACCAAAACAAATAGTAATTTTACAGAAGTGGAGTACAAAGGCCCTTGTATGCCTCGATCAGTTTGTGCACAGGAAGTGAAAGCTACATTAAAATTACCCCGTACTACCGAAGCCTATGGAATGTATACAGTAAAACTGTACAACGATAGGGAACAAGTGCTGTGTTCTACACATGTGTGTAAAAATTGTATCATAGGTCAGTCTTTCTATCTCACTATATAAAAACGCCTTTTGTGCAACAATTTTACTATATTTTTATCCACTGAATAGCAATCCGATGGTTATGTGTTTTTGCCCTTACAATTTTAAATATCGCTTTTGATTCGACAGGATTAGAATAGAAGCTGTTGAAAGATTAAAGGCTTCAGCTCTTCTTCTGTCTTTAGTTCTCCTTAAACCACATGTGCAAATAGATAAATCATATATAAATAAAAGATTTTGAAAATTTGCAAAGATGCTTTTATTACACAAACTTGAAAGATCATTCATACCTCACAATGACCGTAAAAAATATGTACGCTTGATCGTCTCGATTTTTCAACGTTGTTATCCATGTTTGAGTTCTAAAAAAAAATTGTTAGCAACAAATTCTACCAACAGGTCACGCAAGCTTCATGCAAGCGTGGATTCACGTGATTTTGGGAACTTGAGAAGAATTCCGTAAGAACCGTATGAACTTGACTCAACCTTTACTTATTTTGCAATTCATTTGATCTTGCCTAGAAATCGTGCTATATAAATAGAATGGGTATGTGATTTAGACTTGCAATGCTTTCGATATGCTTAATTATATATAGATATACAAAATAAATAAATGAATTTGGAACTGAAACTGTACGCTTTCAATTCGCAAGTTTGAAAAATCATTTATACATGTACCTCAATTAAAATGACAAAAATAAAAAAAATCTACAATCGATTGTCTCTTTCAATATTTTACCTTAAGTTTATTTTCACGAAACCAGACATATCCTTACATGTATCTCTTTTCTACAAGCCAGTTATGGACCAACGTAAAAATCTAGTAAATTGACACATGACGTTCCGGAAATCACCCAGTACTACAAATAACACTGTGTTTTTTGTACTATCTTTAATAAGCAAATCATGTAGCACATTTAACTTAAAATTGTGATACAACTTCATACTGAATTCTGTCTCTGGAACCTCCTCTCAGATCCATATTTATCTTTTACATTTTCTACATTAAACACGTGATTTAAAATTAATGGGAATTTAGGAATTTCGGGTGTCTGAAAAAGATTGCAAAACACAACATTAATTAGTTAGGATTATAAAATGAACTAATGATATATTATTCCTGATATAATATTTACATTCAGAAGATGGTATTCTCATTATAAAAATGCAGTTAGTATAAAAGTGCACAAAAAGTCAACGTTAAAATGTGTTAAACAATACACAATACAAGGCAATCAATCAAACGACATCTTGATATCACTCTGAATTTGTTCAAAGACGGCTAGACGATCATACTTTAATTCGGTCTCTCATCTTCTGAAAAACTGAAGAATTAAACTCTGAAATTCTATACAGCATATCATTATTCCCTTCTATTATTTATTATTCAGATGACCAGCAAGAGGAAGAAGAACAGACAGTATCTACGGGTACATACATTATATATTATATGTGAAATATACGGTTGGTAACTAACATGTAGTGGTTAAACTGTAGTACTGCAAATCACATGGCCCTATTCTAGAAACATAGAGTAAAAACTAAACACATACACTATAATTGTAAATAATGTTAAACACATACACTATAATTGTAAATAATGTCACAGTGGTAACATTTTACATAAATGCTTTGTACTACAAGTATGCTACTTTACAATATCCTCCTATACGTTTCTAGGAATATGATTGGTTAAAAGCGTCCGCGTGTAGACCGTGTATATTCCATATTAGGTTAGTAGGGAGGCGGGGCTTATTTCAATACACGGTTAGTAGTGGAGTTTTGCACTATTTGATTATTTAAATGTATTGAAAGTTCTGTTTAATATTGTTATACCAAGGTTGTTCATATTAAATTGTTATTGTTGACATTATTTTTTTTTGTGCAGACCAATGGAAGAAGTTCTTAAAATTGAACACTTGAACACTTTAATATAAAAATAAGAAGATGTGGTATGATTGCAAATGAGACAACTCTAGTCTAAATTCAACAAATAAAGATAGTCGGTAAGATAAATTCGTTACATAGTGTGCTAGTAACCTTCGCTCTCACCCCATATGGAATTTACTGACCCGGTATATATCGTATTAGGTCACTAACACACTATGTAACTAATGATATTATTCTTAGATCGGTATCATGTGTCTTTTGTTTTTATGTTAGTTGTTTTGTGCTTGGTGCCTATCTAATGAGTTAATTAATTTCCAACTGATTATGAATGC
The DNA here is from genome assembly GCF_021869535.1 of Mytilus californianus. Classification (NCBI taxonomy): domain Eukaryota; kingdom Metazoa; phylum Mollusca; class Bivalvia; order Mytilida; family Mytilidae; genus Mytilus; species Mytilus californianus. Next base: position 17,603,020 of record NW_026262679.1, on the reverse strand, counting down.
TTGTTCTTATGTTATGCTGTTACACCACTGTCCCAAGTTAGGGGATGGTTCAGCGCTCACAAACATGTTTATCCTCGCAAAATTCTTTATCTGTCCAAAGTCAGTGATTGTCGTTGTTTGCTGTCTGCAATATTCGTATTTAGTTTATTTATTGTTTTGTCATAAATCGGGCCGTTGGTTTTCTTGTTAGAATTGTATCACATTTTGTCATATACCTAACTATACGTTATGAGAAACAATTCACATAGAAATGATGGTAGAATGTACCAAATTAACTATTGTCTGACACTATGACAGTATGTTTCGTCATCTTATCGTTTGAACTGAAAGGTTTGATTAAGTAGACAAAAATTGATTGAAACTTCTATGATGAAGTTAATATATTTGTTTTGACATTTACCTTTGTTTTAATAATTCCATCTAAAACTTTTCATTACCAAAATGGGAAAGTTTGAGATCAAAACTAGAAGTATAATCGTGACCAATAAATATTGAAATATCGTTGAAATCAAAGACTAAAACAAAACAAAATTCAACAGGGAAAGCTTAAGCAAGGCAAAAAGTATTTATCTTAAGCGTTCTTTCCTTTTTTAACAGATATAACTAGAAATGTCTACATTTATATCGTCACTGGTATTGTTGCAATTTTGATGACAGTTATAATAAGTTGTGCGATTGTGTTACTTGTAAGGAAGAAAGGTAAAATATAAAATTATTATATAAAGATTAAGTGTTAATTAAGTGTCTTAAAGTTACAACCTTTGTTGTAAAACGTAATTGTTTAACATAGTTTGAGTTTTCCTTCAATTTGGATTTTTTGTTATTGTAACCTGACTGTAAGTGTTGCTCGCCACTGTTGCAATAGGTGGAGATCAACACTTACAGTCAAGTCCCAGTAAAGGTCTCTCTGGTTTTGATGCGTTTTTTATTTACATATACGACTATAAATGTTTTCGACCATACCAGATGAGAGTTATTAAAAAAAAAACTTGTATTTGATCGCCTACCTATAGCAAACTTGCAAACGTTGTCGTTCTTTGATAAATACGAATTAAAAGAGATGGAAAAAGGGGTTAAACATCAACGAGACACCAACCGAAAAACACAGTAAAACAACAAAAGACTGAGGGCAACATGTGGTCTTCAAAAGATTATGTTATTTATGAACTCATCATAGATACCAGGACAAAAATTTTGTACACCAGACGCTCGTTTCGTATATTTAAGTATTATAGACGACAAACACACAGGAGGAATTACATGTAAACTAATATAAAAAAAAACAGTATCGAAGATTGAATGAAAGAGTCCATATATTGAAATATTCTGACATGATATCTGCACGTAATAGTAGATTGCACATTTAAGAGATTCGCGATTCACTTCACGTGAAAAACTTTTGAATATGCAAAGATAAATTTAATGTTAAGCAAATATTTCAATACTTGTGTATTTCAATGATATAATTTTTGCAATTTTTTACTAACATACATATATTCAACCTTTATTCTTTTACAGCTAGGAGAAGACCTATTCAAACTCCTACGAGGTATGGTATGCTTTTGTTTTGAAATATATATAAAACTATGGGTGATTATCATTGACTTATTTTCATACAAGTCGGTCTCTGCGTAATTAATAAATATCAAAAAGATAATTGTCGGTCGGATTCAAATTCAGAAAAAATAATATATGTATTTTAGACAAGCCAGTATCAGAAGATCGAGTATCATCATCTTATATAAGGAAACTACCACTACGTCTTTCTAATTGTTTTTATTCATTTTTCAGACCTACAAGCACAATATCTGATGACCATGTATCATCTGATGAAGCATCAACAGCCGTATCAAATCATACATATGCTTCTGTCCAATTAAGTGGTCCCAGCAGATACCAGGGGTTGCTATCAAGAAACGTCAGTCGACACCATTATAATAATCCAACATTTCAAGATATTCAAGGTGATTTTAACGATTAAGAAAATGTGACTTATCACAATAATGGTATTTTATTCAGGAAGAGTAAGATGTAGAAAAATTGCCAAAAGATAATCATGATGTTATCGCACATAATGTGAAGTAGGCATGGATTCATACAAAGGCGCATTGATATGCTCCCTCCTAAACTCTGAAAAAAATATCATTTTGATAGTATAAAACTCGTCCGAATACGTTTTCGTTTAATTCGAAATTGTAAGGGTTTCGCCACACTAACCTTACATCCTTATTCGCTGGTGAAGGACAGTCTAATTATACTTGTTTGTTTACTAATAAATATAACTATAAACAGCTGATGCGAAATACAACTGATTGTTTATTAATTCAAGCAAATATAATAATTCATTCTGAAATAATATAATTATACTTTTGTGATTACATTTGGTAAAAATTAAAACCACTTTATGATATATTTATCCTGCTGTTGAAGAATTTCAGTTGTTGGGCCAATTTATGATATCCGTGTTGGTAAAGTATTCATGTCTAAAATAAATCAATGGTCAATTGTGTTGTCCCTTTAAATACATGCATATTGAACCAGAGGACAGAGAACTGCATATGGTTAATGATCTTCCGAGATCTTCCATGTTAACGATTGGTCCCATGTTGCTGAAACTTTAGGTTTCTGTGTAATATATTTCTGGACTATTGTATTCTCTTGTATTTTCTTGTTTTTCCAATTTACAATTGTGTTTCCGTCCTTTTGAGTTTAAGGTTACACTTGCTGTCTTTGGTTTTTTTTTTGTTCACCAGAAGGGTCCAACGAAACATCGCCGACAAGGAAGAAAAATGTACAATAGGAAAGGAAAAGTTGATGAGACTTTTAAATTTGTGATTACTCTCGATCTTGAAAGCTGAAAAAGTAAAGTGGGAGATGGAAGCATTGTCTTTGAACATAACGATCATGATGATGACTTATTACCCAACGTCGTTATAATGATGCATTATGTTGGTTGTGATGACTTTATTTCGACCCTCGACAGTCATTAAGACTAGTCCCAGTTGCAGAACAGAAAATACCCACTGTCCTGAGCACGTACTTTACGTCCCTTTAATGAGAGTTGGTAAATCTCAAACTTTAATTCTCAGAGTTATCTGTTGTTTTTGCGATATATTGTATCGTGCATTGTTTTTGGTAGTATTTGATTGTCTTACTCGTACCTTTGATAATTTTTTTTTGTTACATCCTTTTGATGTCCAATTTACCTTTTGCTTTTAACACCTATGTAGAGATACTATTCAAGTTTCTATTGACAGTTTTACAGATTACATTAAGCTTGTGAATAACCAGAAAATTTTAATATTGTAGATGAGAGTGCAGGAGATTCAGCTTTCGCTTCGACACTTACTATATTAAGTTCTGACCAGAATGAAGACCAACAAACAGAAAGAACAGAGGAACCACAACTGACGCGCCTACCAATCAATATACTAGTATCAAGATTAGAAGAAATTCAAACTAACCAGAGTCTGCCTAATTTAGTTGGTAAGGTTTTTCTAAATATGTAACATTACATTAAAAATGATTCATACCAATCGTTCCAATACTGTTAGATAAGTGTAGTGTGTGAGACATACATTTACAATAATATGCCAGTCGCAATAACTATTATCAACCTGATGACCGATAACATAAAAGATGTAATTCACTATTCACATATTCATACATACTGGTTTTTTAAAAGCAAAATGAAACGATTATTCATTTATAGGAGCTTGTAAAAGGCGACCAAAAAAAGGGGGGGGTATAGGTATGATTTTATATGAACCATATTTTTATCAACCATTTCATACCAAAAATAATGACTTATGTGTATAAAGTATGATTTGATATTCATTTTACATAATAATATAATCAATCTCTTCAACAACACTAAAAAATTGAAAACAACACGTTTAATAATTTCATGCGTCCGAAGCGCTTTTCTGGATTTACCTTCATCAGGAACGCTCAAAGCCAAACATTTGAAATCCGAGGATGTATAAGTATCGAAACCGTTGAAGAGCTATATGACAAAAATACCTAAAATAAATAGCCAAATTCATCTAAAGTCAACTTTGCCTGAGGGAGTTGAAACCTTAGTTTCTTAATAATTTCAAAATTTAAAAAACGGACAATTTTAGAAAAGTTTGTTAAATCATGTCAGTACCGAAGTACTGACTACTTAGCTAATGATACCCTCGGGGACTGATAGTCCACCAGCAGAGGGATCGACCCAGTGATGTAAAAAATTGAAAACAACACGTTTAATAATTTCATGCGTCCGAAGCGCTATTCTGGATTTACCTTCATCAGGAACGCTCAAAGCCAAACATTTGAAATCCGAGGATGTATACGTATCGAAACCGTTGAAGAGCTATATGGCAAAAATACCTAAAATAAATAGCCAAATTCATCTAAAGTCAACTTTGCCTGAGGGAGTTGAAACCTTAGTTTCTTAATAATTTCAAAATTTAAAAACGGACAATTTTAGAAAAGTTTGTTAAATCATGTCAGTACCGAAGTACTGACTACTTAGCTGATGATACACTCGGGGACTGATAGTCCAGCAGCAGAGGGATCGACCCAGTGATGTAAAAAATTGAAAACAACACGTTTAATAATTTCATGCGTCCGAAGCGCTATTCTGGATTTACCTTCATCAGGAACGCTCAAAGCCAAACATTTGAAATCCAAGGATGTACAAGTATCGGAACCGAAAATAAGAGCTATATGACAAAAATACCTAAAATAAACACTAACAGGTGCCTATAAATCCACGGAATTCTGCACCATTCGTATGATGTGTTTGAGCTTTTGATTTTTCCATTTGATAAGGGACTTTCCGTTTTGAATTTTCCTTGGAGTTCGGTATTTTTGTTATTTTACTATTTGATTGAACGAACTAAAAACGCAAACTATCTTTAAACGGATATCAATATTGATTCAAAAAAGTAGATTGAACTCTTAAAGTCAGATTTATTTTTAGCTTGTACAACGTAAAAGGAGGAAAAAATAATAAGGGTCAAGAAAACCAACAAGGTAAAAAACAAATCAGAATACAATGATCCAAAGAAAACAAGTCCCCAAAAGCATACAAAGAAAACTAAGAATTAATCCACAAGAACCCCACCAAAACCGGTTTATTAGAAGTTTTTTTCTATTCAGGACGATAAAGAATTCTAATATCTGAAAATGTATTTTTCATTTTTGTGCTATCTTTATCTGTGTTTTACTGTCTTCCTTTTAAGATATTGACAAGAACATTTATGTTTTGGTTTCAGTACATGATTACCAGAATATCAAGAGAACAAGGAGACTTACATGATACTGTGACGTCATAAATTCTGTCACACCGTCTAGAAAAGTAAAAACACACTTCCATTTTGTGCCCTGAAACATTTTCTGAGATTTGTTAGTTAAAGAAGGAAGGTCAGAGAAGCGTCATATTTAAGAGCACAGAGAACGGATTAATGGACCATATAATATTCAATGATATAAAATACTATCATTATTATACAAACATATGAAGCGCAATATGTTTTGACAAAGTAAATCATTAATATATTTAATTTAATGTTTTCGTAAATGTTGTTATTTATCTTTTTTAGTTCATATTTGACTGTTTGTTGTAGACTTATAAGTCAATTGAATTTTTATTTCGTCAGTATTTTATTGTTACTGATGTTGATCAATCGTAGTTTACAGATTTATTTCTTATTCGTACTATTTTATTGCTTACTCTAAAGGAACCTTCCTGTAGTATTAATGAAATTAGAAAAAAATAATCTGACAAATAATATTAGTATTATAATGAAACTGTTGTCAAGACTACACTGTTTCAGATAAACCTTTTGTTTTCAAATGCTTTGTTTTTGTTTTTAATTTTTGACTCACAAATAGAACGTTTCTAATAAAAAGTGAAAACAAAAGTAAAAATATGAATCAGAATTCCTCACGAAGAGAAACGCACATCAAGGACAAAACTATGAGAAAGAGTATAATACAAGTAAAGGATAACAGTAATTATCAAAAATATTGGACAGTACGTTGACTATACCAACCAACACCTTCCGATTCCGCCAAACAAAAACGTACAAATAAAGTTAACAACGAATACAACACGGCCTTATTCTATATACATCTTCAAACCGACAGACCTGAAGACCTGCAGACCTGAAACTTAAAACAGCTGTTTATCCCTCACGAATCTATTGTCAACAACAGTTATTACCCTCATGGACAAACATAACACATGACTTAGTACCCTCATGGACAAAAATGACACATGAGTTAGTACTCTCATGGACAAAAATAGCACATGAGATATAGTACCCTCATGGACAAAAATAACACATATGTTAGTACCCTCATGGACAAAAATAACACATGAGTAAGTAACCTCATGGACGCACGGCCCACACCAGTTGATTCCATTATGGACAAACAGTTCACAGCAGTTGATATCTTCATGCATCGTCGGCACACTGGAGTTGATATCATTATGTGGGAACAGTCCACTCCAATTGATATCTTCCTGAACAAACAATTAGTATGGTAACAACTGCTGTAAACTATAGGTTCATGAAGCTATCAACAGCTGTAGTCGGTTTGTATATGAGGGTATTCACTGTTGTGGACTGTTTCTAAATAACGATCTCAACTTCAATGGACCGTCAGTCCTAGAGAGTATAAACTGCATTGGACTATCTCTCTACAATGGTATTAACTTTTGATGATCGTCTTTCCATTATGATATTTACTGCTGTGGACTATAGGTCAATGAGGGTACCAACATCTGTTCCCAGGTTATAAACTCATGTGAACAGTTTCTGTATAATGGTATCATCTTCTGTAAGGTGCAGGTCGATGAGGATATGAACTGTTGTGAGCTGTTTGTCCATTAAGGTATCAATTACTGTAAGCTGCAGGTCGATGAGGATATCAACTGATGTGAGCTGTTTGTCCATAAAGGTATCAATTACTGTAAACTGCAGGTTGATGAGGATATCAACTGCTATTGGATGTAGAATATTTCTTTATAATGGTATCAATTGCTTTGATCCGTCGATCAATGTTGGTATAAACAGTTGAGGACTGTTGGTTAATTATGGTATTAACATTTGTAAATTATTCGACAATGTTGGTATCATTTGCTGAAGATTACAGGTCCGTGAGGGTATCAACTGCAATAAAATATTTCTTTATAATGGTATGAATTGCTTTGGGCCGTTGATCAATGATGGTATCAACATCTACAGGTTGATGATGGGATTAACTGATGTAGTCTACAGGTCGATAAGGGGATCAACTGATGTAGTCTACAGGTCGATGAGGGGATCAACTGATGTAGTCTACAGGCCGATGAGGGGATCAACTGATGTAGTCTACAGGTCGATGAGGGATCAACTGATGTATTCTTCAGGTCGATGAGGGGATCAACTTATGAGGACTACAGGTCGATTATGGGATTAACTCTCATTTGTCGTTTACCCATGAGGGTATCAACTGATGTAGATTATTAGTATCAACGGCTTTAGACCGTTGGTCTATCAAAATATCAACAGCTATAGACTGCAGGCCAATGAGGTAATCAACTATTGATAACAGGTCTTAAAATATTTCTGTTTGATTTATTTACAGCTTTCATAAAATTTTGATGTTTTAGAATGTGACACATTGTATAAAGATATGTCTATCGTTGAAGATGTTATATTGTCCTTTTAAGTTCTTTTGTATACTTTTGTCGCTTGGTTGGTGTCTCATTGGCATACACTCCACATCACCTTGCATTCATATCGAAAACTAAACATTAATTTTATTTAAGATCAAAAGCAAAATATTCGGCTTTGAGCGTTCCTAATGAAGGTAAATTCAGAAAAATGCTTCGGACGTGTTCTTTTCACTTTTTTCTAAACAAATAAAACTTTAGACTTTTGATTTGTCTAGAATCCATTTACATTATCAATCGGCATGGAAAATCTTCATCATTTTAATGATATCAACTTCAATGTATTTATTGTTGACTTCAGTGTGGATCTTCAAAGAGTATTTTCGTCCGAATCTGAAACAAGAACACAATGTATATACATGTATACAGCACAAAGTGTTTCTAGCGCTCAATGAAGATTATTGTAAATGATAACAATACTGAATAACAGTTTGATCTTCAAATACTTAATTGAGTATGTTAACTCTTCATAAACAATGCTCTTCAAATACACCACTGTCATGTCTATTTTAATGCATTATAAACGAAATGAGCTTGAGTAGGTACTTTCGGAGAAAAAATGAGGGCCAGAGTGAACAACACTAAGGAATTAAATAATCAGTTTACTTGAAGGTTCTACTTAAGTAATCTTCGAAAAATCAGACAGAACTTTAAAAAAATAGGATATTGTTAACGACAAGCTAACTTTTTGAACCAAAACAAAAAAACAAAAAGATTGGTTAATCAAATAAATCAAGCAAAGACCTACCATATTAATGTGTAAGAGTATTTAAAAATTTATCATAACCAATATTGGGAAATCATTCAATTCACTACGAAGACTACAATCTATATGTTAGCCCTCTTGTTTATTATAACATCTCAACTGCATTTGAATATTATTATCATTATTGCCTTTTTTGATATAGAGTTACGTAACCATCTACCAGTTAAATCGGTACATGATTATAATACCCCAAAGTTATATTTCAAAATAGCACGGATGTTTCTTGGCCTTTCTTGGACTTCAATGTTATAGTTATCTCTATAAACCGAGCACTTATATTATTTCATTGATAAATGCAACCTTAAGACTTTGAGTAAGTTTATGTATATAGTGAAGCCGTGTTATGTATTGTGTATCTTATCTGTTTTAGTCATTTAATTACTAACAAAGTGATGGCTCAGCCAATGTCTTTCCTTTTTGTGTGGAAGCACTGAGTTTATGACACCAGAAATAATTAAAGTCCAACAGTAGAGATATCAATTAAATTATACAAAATGTAGTCTTTATATGTTGCGGCATATAATGATTAATATAAAAAGAGATATTAAGTGTGGTAATCAGAAGGCAATCGATCATCAAACAGTTACGTTAAGAGGTCAACAATATGACGTGGATAAGTAAATTTGTGGTATACCACAAATGACTCATTTTGTCCTCGTCAATGACATAACACGAAATGATACTTGTCATAATCTTTTACTACATAAGGAAATGCCTGTACCAAGTCAGGAATATGACAGTTGTTTTCCATTCGTTAGATGTGTTTGAGCTTTTGACTTTGCCATTTTATAAAGGACTTTCCGTTTTGAATTTCCCTTGGAGTTCGATATTTTTGTTATTTTACTTTTTACTTGTCAAGAACAATGCTCGAATGCCTGGAGAGAGGGGTAAGATTTCCAAAACATCTAAATCACAAAAACTCATTCCTTGTTTTAATGACACCAACAAGACCACTGCAAAAGTAACATTACAGGCATACAACTAAAATGTCACAAATACAACACCAAGTACTATGACAAGATAACATGAACTAATTAAATACCTACGATTGAACTCAAAATATCATATAAAAATGTGTACCAGTTAAAGAATTTACATATATCTATTGTTTATATAAGTAAATGTCTTCGGATGAGCCAAAATGCATTTACCAGTTGCCACTGTATAATATCTTTCACCAATATATATATATTGATTTTTAAGATTTTGACACGAATACATTAGGCAACATTACCTTAATCTCATAAGTCAATTGAGAAGATACAAATCAGGGTAACAAACAAATACTGAGGGAATTGTAAAAACTCCAAAAGGATGCCTTTTGATATGCATGCATCAATATGCAAGATTATCACAGCAGGTGTCACTCGATGAACAAGAACTGCTTTCCATTCCAGGGTTTTAATGGGATACTTTTGCTCATTGTTTTAAGTGCAACTACTATTTTGTCTTTACGTATTTTATCTTTTGGTATTGGTGTTGTCTGTCCTTTTCGACTTTTGATATCGGTCGCTTTATCGCTATCTTCTGAAATATTCAATGATAAATAACTGTTCAAACCATACAGCAAGCTTTGAAAAAGTTCAATAGATAAGATTAACTGGAAGTAAATATACTTCAAAAATTTAGGGAAGTGTAACTCATTAGCACTATTCTTTTCTGGGACAAACTGAAAACAGGAATTTGGGTTACTATTGTTATCACACACGCATTGGTAGTTGAAATGTTGGTCTGTTGTACTATCCAGTATTTTTTGTGATTCATTTTATCTTTGATATTTTCAAATTTAGAAAATATAAACTACCAGTTTGAAGGATATATTGTTATATAGATATTTCTAAATTTTTATCTTGACATTTTGCATAAAATATTTCTTTTATGGAAGTAATAATGGCACGAAATGACAGTAAGTACATTTAGAATTGAAGAGTTAGAGTTATGCAATTTCCTGACGATTGGGCTCACAAATGATGAAGATAATAGAGAGAAAATCCTCCTGCTTGCAAAAATGATATAAGAAATCAATTGTACTAAATTCAAATATTTGAAATTGTGGCCGATTTTAATGGTATTAATAGTAAAATTAACCATTATTAATGTTTGTAGATCCCAATAAGCCGTCTTAACTAAATTCTACTTTATCCCCTTAATTACAAATATTTATAACTTCCTTAATTCAAAAAAGAAACAGTGAATTATTTTTTTCAACAATGTGTATATTAACCAAAACGATGATAGTATTATATTCAGCATCATATAAAATTGCATACTATTAATAGACTAAAAAAAAATTATTTTTATAACATAAATAGTTTTGAAACCATAATCTTTGACGTAAAATACAAGTAACCTATTTCTTTAAGTGTCTATAATATTTATTTTTAAAATATGTGAAGTGTGCTCTTTGGATTTGTCATGTATAAGCGTGTTTGATAACGCTTCATATATAGAGACAGTCGGAAGAAAGGTTTTTATTATTGATAGGCTTTCCGGAGGTATCATGTATCACTATAGTAAAAACAAATCAAGTTCTCCGATATAAAACTGCTGAACAGGGTAAGATTGTATTATCAATTTTTCACATTTGATATTTTTTCCATCAACACTAATAAATTTCATTTTAAGCACATTTTTAAATCAATCTATCATAAAAAACAATTACATTAATTTGGCTATTCTTTTGATGTCCTTTAGGTCATATGAACCTAAACTATTCTAAGTAATCATAAATTCCTGGCTTTCAAATGCTCAAATAATAGGGTCTGAGTGTTTTTGATAAATGTTAATCCAGAAAAGCGATTCGGATGCACGAAATTTATAAAGTGTAATTTTCAACTTTAATATCCGACAAACAAAACATGATTAGATATATTGAAGTTAATTTTGGAAGATTATGTAAAAACTATCTTAAAGCAATGAATTTCAGTTAATATTTGATAGAATTTCTATTTGTAATCCGACAAAAACTAGCACTATTAATAAAATTCTTTTCATTATGAATAAACGGATGGAGTAAACGTGAACCAGTTTCGCATGCAGTGTTCATTTGAGTCAATTGTATAAATTGTATTGTACGAATCAATTCTTTCAATTAAACCAATGGAACAAGGAAATACAAACGAACAAGAATTTACTATCTCAACCAGAAATCTATTGAGTTTAGATATTTGGATAGTACAATTTATTATCGTTGTAGACGTTTTAGAGCCAAAGAAGGCCAGTAACTATATTATCCTTTCTTTCCTAAAAAAATATAAATAAGTACAACATTTAATTAAACAAGAAAGCAGTAAGTTTTGGGTTAATATAAAGGTATTTCAACCTATATAAAATAAGGAGATGTGGTATGATTGCTGATGAGACTTTTTACTAGAAACAAAAGGCCGAGGATGTAAAAAAAAAAACTGATTACAACTCATACCGTATAGTAAGCTACAAATGGCCCCGTCAAGACAAAATTGTGAACAATTCATAACAGAAGACCAACTATTATGATTGACAGGATCTATGGAAAACTGATAAAATTTACTTTCTTAGACTAGGGATGTTAATCTTTTTCAAGTACGATTGGCTCAATTGCTTTCTAAATAAAACAAAATACAGCTACATTATTTAATTAGGGATTTCAGAGGAGTCAAATCAATTCAATTGCACATTGATCACGTTTAAGTTCCGTAAAGGGGCATTAGCTACGAAATATAAAAAAAAAAATAAAATATGATTTGTTTTTTGTTCAATCATTAACAGTTTGGTTAAATTTTGTCAAAGTAAGCTAAGAAATATCGCTTATGAAATATTCACTGGCAAGTGAATAATTCGACCTCATTAAATTCGTATTCATGTGACCTTCAATTTGATCCCTTAGCTTGAGATGGGTTACGCATGTATTCAGCTATTAAAAGGAAAAGAATGTAAACATTGAAAATGAAACAAGGATGAACCATTTGGTTGACTGATTCGATCCACAAAAAATCATTCTTATACAGATTAAAACGATGATAAACATACTTTTTAACCTACAATATGAAATGAAAGACTTAGAAAAATCCAATTGCACGTGGTCGCTATCTATTCATATTTATATCTATGTTTATATCGGGTTCTATGACCGTTGGTAGTCTTCGGAGGTCCTCTCGATGGTTAATATCATTGAGTCCATGCATTGTTAATTGTTTATTTTAGACTTTGTAAAATTTGGATATACGTTTTAGTATGTAATAAATCAAATATGAGAATTTGAGTAAAATCGGTGAATACGAATTTGACAGCTAATGCCCCCTTTAAAAGATTGACTTGTTTGACTTGGTGGTTTCAATTGTACTTCCAAGATCAATTGTATCAATAAAAATTCGGTGAACGTTAAATTTTCTGATTTTAGGAAGCGATTGAACGGCATAAACAATTGTGTAATTTGAGGCAATTATTATAACAATTTAATTCTGTAAAGATATAACTTGCATGGCAAGTTTGACTTCCAGGGTTTAAAATGTATGTGTTTCTTGTGTTGGTATTTCCCACTCTAATATGCATTTTCAACACAGATGTATATATAACAAAGCCCAAATTTGAAAACAAATGTTACCTCTTATTAACATGCATACATAATTATTGATCTGTTGCTTGGTCGTTACTCTTAATATCTCTATCAATATCTGTATCAAAGAAAACTATAGTTATGAAACATTAAATTTGAACAAAGCCTCCTTGTTCATGGCCTGTTATATGGCCGCATATGGCTTGCTCTGGGATCTTATTTTAACACGAGCGATATGATGGGTGCCACTATTTGAGCTAAAATAGTTACCATTAAGATCATAATTCTGTGTAGATCATGTTCTATTGGAAGTCGTGTATTTATACAGCATATCCTCTCTTTTCCATTTTACGAAATTAGACAAAAACAAATTTATTCAAGATTAAAAAATCAATTCGCATTTGGGGCATCAAATTAGCCTTGATATCTTATTATTCTGCGTAACAATACAATTTATTGGAATATTATACATTTTAGCTCTCATAATGAAGAAATTTTTAATAATGTCCATTATATTTGCATTGGAGTATCCAGACATGTCGTGTAAGTAAATATATGTAATTTGTATAAACATTATGATACTGGTAAATGGAATTGAAATATTTATTTTTTTGTTGCTGTATCAGTAGCATCTTTTATACTCTTATTATGAGAATATTCGTAACCCAGGAGAAGATACTCATAATGCAAAACAATATTATTCTCAAATATTGTAAAATCTTACAATTATCTGAACATTTACAACTATCTTAATTTGATAATTTGTACCTCAATCTGTTAAAATATGTATAAAAAAACTGGTAAAAAGAAATTGCACTGCATACATATTTTATGATATATATCATAAGTAGTAGCTATACAAGACATTTTTGTGAATCAATGTAAACACATACTGATGTTACTTTTTTGGAGATCCAGAGTTCGTCTCCGCATTTTCGTAGGGTTTTGTGTTCAGTCTTTCTATTGTATTTTTAATGTTGTTTGTTTTTTTGTCTATTTTACTCTTGTCATGGTGTGTCAAGCTCCCTTTAACAAGTAGTTTTTCATTGCCTCTTATTATCGTCTTATATTGTTTTGAGAAAAACGTAGAAGAAACTCCAAGCATACATCGGCGTATACTTAAAGAGAACACAATTCAAATGGAAGCAACTAATTCAATGAAAGATGGAATAAGAAAAGTGTGTATAAATTGTGATAGAAATAACGTAACCAATTGAAATTCTGAAGTCCTTTTAAGTATATGACTTGCCTTCACTTCCTTGTTTATAAAATTAAAATTAAAAGATGCCTTGTTTTCTGTGGTGAAAGATAAGTAGATGTCTTTCCTGTGTATCTGTTCACAATGATTATTTGATGAAATAATTGTAACATAACAATGATAGTTCAATACCCAAATCCGGTTGCAAGACACGAACTATATTATACTCAAGCCAATAACTAGTTTTAAGTTAAGCGGCTTTACCAAAAGTCATAGGCTCGAGTAGTTTTTTTAACGAGTTGGCTAATTAATCCCGCTCAAATTAATATAAATCTTGAAATCTTGTTTCTTAAAGTAGTCAATATTATTTTTTTTATTTATTAATCTACCTTCGGGATAAGTCCATTCATAATTCCATATTCTTCAAAATGATATGCTTCTTGTTATGTGGTATTGTTTTTCTGTGTTTTTTTGCAAAATAATTTTTGCCTAGGTTTTAATTATTTTAGTAATGTCTTCAAAACCATTAGTATATATGTTTTCATTTTGCATTGGTTTTAATTATTTTAGTAATGTCTTCATAGCCACTAGGAATGTTTTCATTTTGCTTTGCTGAAGAAATTGAAAATCAATAGTTTAATGGTGCATTAGCTGTCAAATTCATGTTCACCGATTTGACTGAAATTCTCATATTTGATTTATAACCTACCATCTTACAAAAAGTCTGAAATGAACAATTAACACTACATGAAATCAATAATATGTATTCGCATTTCGTGTTTATTTTAGTCTAGACGACATCTAATCAGCCACCGAGGTGACCTCCGAAGACTGTCAACGGTCATATAACCCTATATAAACATAAATATAGATATAAATGGGTACCGAACACGTGCAATTTGATCTGTTTGATTTCATATGATGGGTTAAACAAATATGTTAATCATCTTTTTTACCTGTATAAGAATGAGTTTTTGCGGATCAAATCAGTCAACCAAATGGTTTACCCTTGTTCAATGTTGAAACTTTTTCTTTTAATAGCTGAACCCGCCTAGCTCATGCCAACCCATCTCTAGCTAAAGGGTTTCCATGAATACGGATTCAATGAGGTCGAATTATTTATTTGAAGGCGAATAACTCATCAGCGATGTTTCTTAGCTTATTTTGACAAAATAGAACCAAACTGGCCACTAAAAGCGAATTATTTCACTTTCATTAATGATTGAACAATAACAAATCATATTTTATTTTTTTATATCTCGTAGCCAATGCCCCTTCAAACTTTCGATTAGTGATTGCTCTATATGTCATGCATACTGCAGCTTTTAAACTTTTCGCTCCTTAAAAACTATGATAATTTTATATATTTTATTTCTTGTATCATAGATGATGTTGTTGCTTTCCGACTGTCATAACATGATTGTCTTTCGTTAATTGTTAATTAGATTATATCAGTTCATTTGTTTTCTCTGTATATTGTTGCACATTAAGTTTTTTGTGGCCTCATATAACTTACATTAAGGAACAAGTTTGCTCACTATTGAAGGTCGTACAGTGACCAGTAGTAAAAATAAAATGCAAATTAATTAGAATTTAGAATATTGATTAAGGGTGACTTGAATTCGAGAAAATAATAAGATTTTTTTTGCAAATTTGACAAAATTTGTGATATTGACTTACAATCTTCACATTATTTTGTAACATAAACTATCAGTACAATTTGATCTTTTGAAATTACAATAAAGTAGTTTTTATAATAGAGAGCCTCAAGTATTTATTGTTGATGACGTACAGTTTTGTTTTATTTAAAAACAAAAAACCAAAAACGTTCATGACGAAGGTAAATCCAGAAAAACAGACGCAACAAATTTATAAATGTGTGATTTTTAAAAAAATAATCAAAGAGACGTTTTTACTTTAGCACGGTTATTTTGACCTGAACGTAAATAAAACATTTAAAATTTCTAACGTATAGAAATTCTTTTGTTAAGACTATTTATATTGATCCATATTAAATTGACCTTTTATCAATAAGTATAATTATATATTTCAGTTTCGAACTGTTGCCAGTTAAAACAATCAGAAAGGTGTAGCTTTTTACAAGACATCAGCTGCAATTTGACTTTTACATTTTGTTCATCACAGATTGTTTACAACTTAAATATTCTATGGTTCCATGAAGGTGATTTGATTCACCCAAATGAGGGCTTTACGACTACTCCTGCCAATTTCGTTGTTCCGGTAACGTCAGAATGTATACAACATGTTAATACAGTATTAGTTTTCCCGGTATCATTTCTGCCAAGTGATTACGGGAACTATACTGCAAAAGTTACGGGAAGAGCAGGAGAAGTAACCCAATGCTCAACAACTGTGTGTGAAGGCTGCAGAATTCGTAAGTCAGTAATACTTGATCATTTTTTAATGTTTAAGTCACACTAAATCACATCGGTAGGACCAATTTACACTGAATATATTTCACATAAGGGAACTTTTTTAAATATCTTTCGATCTTTGAATTTTTAGGAAAATTTTTTAATTTATATAAAAGGACAACAACCAGTTCACAAAACAATACGTATAAGACAAACCCAACCTAAAATAATGAAAACAAAACAAAGGAGGGTGAACATAAGGGTTCCAGAAGGGCTAACTGTTCCAATACCACAATTTAAATCCGTCTTGTTACATGTGTTAAAGGGTAAACCCCTTATAAAAAAATAGCAAAAATTAAAACCCTCAATATTACATATATGGCTATATAACTAAGGATCAATCGACTTTTGTCATCTGTTTTGTAAAAGTTGATATACTTGTGCTAAAGTGAAACTGGTAGGCGTAGTCGTAGTTTAATAAAAAAAAATATACAAATCAAGCATAGACGTTCGCCAGGTAAACAGACAATATCAATATAAAGAAGATAAAGGTTGAGACAATCAAGACACAACTTTGAATAATTCAATAAAGCCCTTTCCTCAGTAATATCAGTACTTTAGGTTTTCCTTTACATACGTTTATCGATTTGTGAATTGACTATTGTCACCTTAATTTATGTTGAACTAAACTTATTTATTAGGACCAGGTATATACGTTTTATATTGCGACCACTGGCATTGGCTCCGCTTCTGATGGACTTAAAGTCTGTGAGAGGATGGTCTGCAGAGTCGCTAATCTCAGTATTGGCACGAATCAGTATGATTGCAAATTGTCAGTTTATGAATTATTTTACTTAAATTTGCAACCATCTGAGACCAAGTTGACTTAAGATTGTGTGGAAGTTTTGTTTGAGGCCTTTGGATTTGGTGCTAATGACCGTTATTTAACAATGTTCTCTTAAAACAGATATATGTAAGTTTTGATTTCCATAATGTAAGAAATTATGAATTCATAATGGATTAAAACTGTTTTCAGGACAACAACTCTGCCAGAAAAAGAAGAATAACGACATAACAATTCCCGTAAAAGAAAGTACGTATACAAAGCTTATTTATTGTAATAAATGAGATATGTAAACGGCATACCATGTTACAGAGGGTATGTTACAGCTGAAAAAAAGGAAAGTTGATAATTTGGAAGTTGAAATCATCACGTTTGTGATAGATATATCTAAGTCGTCCATCTGTGTCAATATTGAGGAAAAAATCTAAATATGAAGCAGACCTTCTACTTTCGGTAGTATCATAAATCTCAAGTTCACTAGGATATATGAAAAGTAAGCACTAATTGAAATGTTAGTTATTGAAAGACAGAACATCATATAATCAATATGATTTATTTAAAATCCTTTTCTACATATTGAAAGTGTATTTAAATAAATTCGCATGCTTGTTTAAATAAAAAAAATCCCTCTTTGACAATGTAGTTCATATTAATCTGTTAGATACCTCTGACTATCCCGGTTCTTGTATTTATACCCACTCATAAGTCTGATAAAGACTTATAAATTGAATAGCTTTGTACTTAGCATACCATTAAGATAGAAGAACAACAAAGACATGTTTCAGAAAAGTTTTGTGCCCTAATTCTTATTATATATTATGTTCACACATTACAAAATAAAATTTCATTGCGAAATATTCTTTTAACTTGTTTATCACATGTGAATATTTCAAATATACTTGCAGGAAAAGACATCGGGAAAAACCTGTATATCTTTATAACTGTTGGTGTCGCTACTTTTGTTCTTATTATTACATTTACCACAGTGATTGTACATTGCAAGAAAAGAGGTAACGTCTTCCAGTTTGAAAACAAATCATAGTTATAAGACTGTTAACATTTATAAAGTATTCAATTTATAAATAATACATTAAAAAAACTGACCTATTTTAGAAAAGACTTTAAGACGTCCAACAAAAAAAGACAACTACTTAATGATAATTTTCATGTTGCTGTTTGCCCTTTCAATAAGAAAAAAAAGGAGACAGTAGTTTTTAAATGTCGTAAACTCGTGAATCCAATAGGAATATATTTTCCAAGAAAATAAAACAACCTGAGGAAATCGCTTGAACTCTAAACGGAACACAGCCAACATATTCGAAAGGGAAGTCGTCTCCTATTATATGTGCCTCCCCCGTTATGCGAATAAGTTCTGGATGAAACTTGTTATTTCTATAATTAAAATTAAAAAAAAACAAATTCAGATCACATCGTAGGTCTTTTCTGTGATGAAAAGAAAGGCAAATTTCCCTTTAATATATTTCACACCAGGGGCATTATCATACAGTCTTTCAATTTTTACATGAATTAAAGTATCACAGCCAAATATGTGTACTTTAATGTTATTTCTTAACAAATTATGACAGTTTTGAAGCCTGAAGAATGACGAAAACCACAACGATTAGATATTTTGGCATTTTTGGTATTGTCTTTAAAATGTACAAGAAGGACATCGCATACCAAAACCAAAATTATGTTGATAATACAGCTAGGTGTTGTCTTTCGGCAACACATTAATTAACCTTTGCTAAGCGATGTCTTTGGATGCAAAATTTAACAAAACATGTGAATTTTCCCATCTTGTAAAATATGCATTAAACAGCAACATATAGCACCGAATAACTTTTGATTCAATGACAATATGTAAAATTGCAAAACACTATGATATAGACTTTGTAATATTCAATTTCCAGTAGGATTTGACAACTTTTATACTTTGATTCCATAGTTAATCAAATACAGGGGAAATTGGCCCTACTCTCTTTGACTTACACTTTGTTGGTTTTCTTTAAACTGAAAAACTCATCATATTGTTTTCCTGTTTTAATTTGAAAAACTTAAGCTGTCACTGAAAATGAAAATTGCTTTGTTTATTAAACCACGGTTGGTTTCGCAGTTGGGCGACAAATGTAACTGGAAAGCAAGATTCTTACAGAAAAGATTTTGTATACATGCTTTTTTGCATTAAACATTTGCTGGTTGTAAATGTATTTTTTGTTTAAACAATGGCTCTTATGTTAATCGTGTCTTCAAATCGGAAACAAAGTGGTATTGATTTCATTTTTAGACATGCATACTTTTGTAACTTTAATTTAAAAACAAATCTTTAACGCTTAAGCAGAAATAATCTACAATGTTATATATACCGCCTCGTTGGTCTCGTGGTAGCATGCTCGCCTCGGGTTTTGAACCCTACCAGGTCAAACCAAAGAAAATTGGTATTTGCAGCTTCTCCGCTAAGCACGCGGCATTTCGGGGAAAAAGCAAAGATTGGTCGGCAATGTTATACACATATTCTGTACAAATCTGAATACATTTTTACTCATTTGAAATGCTTTGGGTTAATTGGCCAAATGATTCCGCATATAGTTCTTTCTTTAAGCATTAATAAAAGTAGATGCTTTTTGTAATAACGCGTATTTGGTTTTTAAAGACAGTTTTTTTTTTAGAAACTATTTAATTGCCTTTTTGAATTCGAAGTTGTTTGTCTTTTTTTCAAGAAAGAAGAAAAAGAAACAGAGCGGTGAGGTATGATATACCATTAAGTACCTTATAGCAATGACAATTGTTTTAAGATGCATCATTCTGAATAATTATAAAAGAACTAATTGCCACTCGACGTCTATCAATGAATTAATCAATCAATCAATGAACATTCAAATTGTATTATGTGCAATTCGATTTTGAACACTTGTGGTCCTATTTCCTGTCAATACTTATATTTTGCACGCCTTTTAACAATAATCATTAACACGTGTTTGTAGAATTATGCTTGATACATTATTTTGCGTTTGAATATTCGTTTCATTGTTGAGATAAATGCGTAAAATTTTTCATAATCTATTAAACTATCTTAAGGCATATATCATTTATTGAATTTTTCAGAAATAGAGCATACATTATGTTACAAGTAAAAGAAGTTGAATGTTGAAAATCAAATTATGAAATATCAATGTTTAGACGACATTGTTGGTGAAACAAATATAGGGAAATAGATCCTTCCTCTATGCTTCATTGTGATGGGAATATTGTACATGTACACAGTGGGAAATCTATTGACTGAGATAAAACAAAAATCACTCTTATTATAAAAAGTCGAGAAAATTAATAATAAAACAATGCCGGTGACGATACTGATCAAAAGTTATTCCTAAACAACAATCGTACATTCTAAAGAGCTAATTTGATAAACTGTGTTATTAGATATATACATGCAAATACACGATGTTTTATGGTCAGTATTTATCGAGATAATTGCATTAGAAGCTTGGAAACTGAAATGTAAAAATTGATAAAAATAAATTTGATTTTTCTAGTACATCGGTCTGCTTTTATCACGTGAACATTCAATATAAAAATATTGTCTGTTTGTGCATATAAAAATTTAAAAGTCTGTCTGTGCAGGTTCAAAAATTAAAGATAAATATCTTTTATAAAGAAGGTTTTTCGTTAAAAGACCTTACTATTTCTTTTCACATTTTAAGAAAAGGTCGTGTCGATTTTTGTACATGTGTTTGCGGTCTTCTCGATCAATTCACACTCAACGTTGTCATCGGGATAAGGCCCGTTTGAATTTGCTTAATAGTATAATTTCAAAAGTGTTAATCTTTGCTGCATATCAATCGATTCCTTTAGAAATATTTTCCCTGAACTTCTCTGATCTTGCTGCATACATATACGGATAATCAGCATGTTCCAGAGAAGTATGCAGCAAGTGGAAAAATAAATCGAAGTTGGTACTCCAGGATTTTATTCGCAAAGCAACATTTAAAACCAATTTTATACCACGCTCATATAGCCTGTTATGCTTCTCGCTTGCTATTTAAGGAGGGAAATGATAGCATTAAATAGAAATGTGTTTTTATTACATTTTATTTTTATTTTTACTTACCAAAACGTTTTCTCGTGTATATATAATTGGTAGCGTCCTTGCTAAAACAGGACAAGCATTGAAAAGATCAAGTTCAGGGTTAATATTTTGACTCTTGATTTCCCACTGTACACACAATGTTTAAATGCCTGTCGATTTGCTCCATGAATAATCCAAAAGTGATTTAACAATACTGACGGAATCTTATTTTGGAAGTTTACCTTTAAAACTTGTTTAAAGAACTACAAAAAACTCTTTGACAATTTTATTTAAGGCAGAATCAGCTAGAATCAGAAACAAATATATCTACAGATGACCTTTCAAATCACACATACGCCTCCGTAGAATTAAGTGTTCCAAGGTACATGGAATTACAGGAAACAAATTTAAGCAATCATTGTTATATGAACCACACAGATCAGAACAGAACTACATTTGATGATTTCTCTATTAACAATGGGCTATCAACAGAAGACGTACACTGTAAGTAGTTTTATTTCAACATCCTCATTATCATTATCATAGACTCTGAAGCTTCAGTCACATCAAACTAGTTCTCAAAACGTCAGAATCCGTCCCTTATAATTCGTAAAACGGGTTGTAGTATGGCTATAACGTATATCTTTGGCCGGCCAATATCTACCATACGACCCTAATTAGTTCTTAAACATTTCTCGATACGTTAATTTCGTCTTTATTCCGTTTGCAGTCCGTTTATATCCAGTTAAGATCGGGTAAATTGCCCGTTTACCTCATGGGGACACGGTTTCCAAACAGTCCAAGCCTCTCTGTAATCCGTTTAAACCGGTTTGTGATTAGTTCTACTTCGTCGAAATCCATTTAACTAGTTCTTATTCGATCACCTCGTTCACAGACAGTTTAACTGTTGAAGAGTGTTCTGACTACGTCATCATCTCGTCCCTAGTTCGTTCAGAACGTAATTATCATCACGTCCTGACCTGATGGCTATACAAACCCAACACATTTCTGCCAGTCCTCTCTTGTCCGCTGCTTTTTATATAATTTTTATTTGTGCCGGTTATTCTATAACTTATGTTTTTTTTAATGATGATATTTCATATTGTGACATGCTGTATGATTGTCTGATATTCCGTTTGATACCTATGATGATATGGTGATATTCGTCTTCAATGTTATAAGATGAAGTACATCATGCAAATGAATATGTTAATATTGAATGTAATAATGTCTCCCCTCTATACAAACTAGAACAGTGATCACGTTAACTGAAGGTACCCCCAATACCATTCACAGCTGCAAAGTTATTCATATATCTGGGCCTATAAGAACCAAATGGTGAACCAGTGAGGAAACGGCCTCTTTTTATACCAAACCTTGTCTGATTGTACAGCAGATGGGTATACATGTTAATAATTGCATAAGAACGCACCTAAAACGAGTAGACCGTATCAAGAACCTGCTGAGAAATTTTAAAACTGTGTCAAAACGTGTTACGAATTTGTTATTTTGATTTTGATCGTATTTAGACGGAATAAAGACGCACAAAGGACGTATCAGTGTTATGTATGTGCAAGAACTATAACACTAAAAACATTTATTTACAGTTCTTTTATTTTTTGATCTGGTTTTTTTTTCCACAGCAGCCTTTTGACTGTGCATAAAATACCTGAATTTACTAAATTACACATTGGTATGTCACTTATGGGAAACATAATATCATTGATAGCAAAATTGTTCCACTTTAATGTTGCAGAATATGATATGGTAAATACAGCGACAACAGAAGTTTCCTAGCGCTATAAGTTAAAAAAATGTCGCATTCTGTAATGTAATGTGTTATTTCTAACATTGTAATTTAATCGTTACATTTTAAAGGCCTAACAATTACATGATACCATCTGTATTGCTAAAGGTAATTTAAAAGAAATTCAGAATATTGAAATAGTTTTGTGATTTTCTAATAGTTTTTGTTTGTGCTGCTCTCTTTAAGAAAATCGTGTTCACCAAACGTTAGCAAACATTTATTCCATCTTCAATTTAGGATACAAACAGAAAAAAAAACCAACCTGAAATAATAAAAAAGGAAAGGATATTTATTTAAAATCAACGGATATTACTACTAATTTTACTACTTATAATAACAGTTATATGGTTGAAATAACGAATTTCTTTTTGCATTTTGGGAAAAAATATGAAACTTTTTTTAATCGCACTTTTTATGCAAGCTCAAGCTCTTGTTTTCCTGAATTTTATCTCGGGATGATCTCTTCTTTTTTTTCTTTTTCTATAAATGATGAAAACAATGTGCAGATTCGGGACATTATCTCATTATATTATATTATTTAATAAGCTTCTTTAATCCACTACATTTTCATCGAGGTAGTGATAGAGAGGCGAAAGATACCAAAGGGACGTTCAAACTCATATGTCGAAAATAAACTGACAGCGCCATGGCTTAAAAAAAAAGACAAACAGACAAACAATAGTATACAAAACACAACATGGAAAAGACTGAGCAACACGAACCCCGTGAATATTCACTTATGAAGGAGAAACAAATCGAATTAAAAGAAACATTTCTATTGAGAGCTGGAATTTCTTTTCCATTATCATAATAGTTTCGAAAAACTTCAGATAAAACCAAAAATGTTGTCATCAATTCCTAAGACATATTAGTGATGCAAGTCAACAAATCAATTCATAACTTTTGACCAAGAATAAAGAAAAGGGAGAGTTAACCTCTATTTACTTTAAACAAAGCAATACAGATGATTTTGATGTCTTTTAGAATTCTCGTATAGATACTGGGAGTTCTTTAGCAACAAAATTTACAAATATGTTGACGGCAGATTATTCTATGAAATATATTACGCATAGACGCGTGTATTAACAGGATCCATGGGATCTGATTCTTTGTAGGTGGAACAATGTTTCTGTGGTACTCATATCATATTATTATTGCAAGGCATTTTCCTCCACAAAAATTCTTAAGTCTCCGTTGTCCCTCATCCTTTAAAAAACCTTGACCCGTTGCTGAGAAGATTCATGTACTTGAGTCATGTCTTACATCAAGGCAACATTAGTTTATCAATGTTTAAATCTCGTAAATCGATTAGGAAGAGACAAATCAAGTTAACAAACAAAATCTGAGTGAATCGGATAAACTCTGAAAAGAGCAAAAACAAGTGCGTCGACAGGGTAAGCGTCTACTGCTTTGTATGCATCACTCACCATACATTCAAATTTCACAATAGGGATTAGGAAAACTACAGATCAGACGAATATACTTTATCTAAATATCTTAGACCGAAAGCATTTCACTAGTGAGTCGAGGCACCGACACATCGTATCAATCAATAAATGTGTGATGATGACAATAAAATTTATGTAGTATCCATTTCAGTCGTTCTTCCTCATAACTTTGTTGAAGTAGTTTTTGTGTAAGAAGCACGTCCCTGTTAATTATATCCATATAGTGTAAACAACGAAGAGTGTATCGTATTAACTAAGACATGTAAATGCCATACGATTAAACAGTGGGTATATCGAATTAAAGATCAATATATGATCCAGACCTTCTACTTTCGGTAGTATTCTTAATGTTCACAGTAACATATGAGATGTAAGCAATCGTTGAAATATGGGTTATTGAGTAATAGAACATCATCAATATATCGGAAAGTGAAATGAAAGAACTTTGCACGATGCTTTTTTGCCTTTGAGAAGGATCTGGATGAATTCTGCTTCATATGAGTACAAAAACAAGTCGGTCAGTAATGGTACTGAATAGAATCTATTGGAATACCGACTGTCTGTTAAATTATCTATCCACCAAACTCAATAAATATGTTAAATCATACAATAACATTCTCTTTCATTTTAGACTTTTCAGAAAAAGCAAAAATTGAGCAGAATTAAGTTTCAATGCTGCACAACTGTAAATGTTCTAAAACTTTAGGCGTATGGCGTCCTCTTTAAACAATCTCTACCGTCCCGTTTTAATAAATGATGTGATATTACTCGTGTTCATAGAAATATATAAAAAATATCCTTAGCACTAGCGCTTGAAAGGCTTACAGTCTCGTTTGAATTTCAACTATCACAACTTTGTTTTAGATGAAAGGCCTTTTGTACCAGCACATGTTTCCGCAACCGCTAGACTACCGATTAATAACCAAGAAAACGTTACAGAAGACAATATTCTAGGACGCATTGCACGTTTAGATGGAAGTCATTTAGTATCTAGTCCAGAACAAACCCAACGACAACGTATCCAGGATGTTAAAGGTAAGAAGCATTATTCTGGATTTTCTTTTTCAAAACTCAAATTTTTATTGAAAGAAATCGCTACATGAACAAACAGTACTAACAGTATAAAGATTCTATGTGTTTGTTATACCGTTCATGAAATGTTTGGAGAAGTTACCAAACTTTAAATAATAAGAAAATATGACTTTAATTTGCAATATCTTATTTGTTTAATTGCAGTGAACGACTATCAAAATGTAAGAAGAATAAAGAGATTGTCTTGACAAAAAGGTCCTTCACAAGCTGTACATACGTTATAACTGATAGTGTACATACATTATAAGTGATGGTATACATACGTTATAAGTGATAGTGTACATACATTATAAGTGATGGTATACATACGTTATAAGTGATGGTGTACATACATTATAAGTGATGGTATACATACGTTATAAGTGATGGTGTACATACGTTATAAGTGATGGTGTACATACGTTATAAGTGATGGGGTAAATACGTTGTAAGTGATTGTATACAATCGTTATATGGGATGGTAAACATATGTTATAAGAAATAGTATACATACGTTATAAGTGAGGTGCACATACATTATAAAGGATGATAAACATACGTTATAAGGGATGGTATACATACGTTATAAATGATGGTAAACATACGTTATAAGTGATGGTATACATATGTTTTAAATGATGCTGTACATACGTTAAAAAGGATGGTGAACATATGTTTTAACGGATGGTTTATTAACGTTATAAGGGATGGTGTACATACGTTATAAGGGATGGTGTCAATACGTTAAAAGATATGGTTTACATACGTTATATTGGATAGTGTATATACGTTATAATGAAAGGTGTATACACGTTATAAGGGATGGTGAACACATACATTATAAGGGGAGATGCACATTGTTATTGTTATAAGATATCGTTCTCTTCTTGGACCTTCTTAAAACGAGAAATTGACTTGTCATAAAGTAAATATCAGATTTAACCCAAACTGATCCGGTTTTTTGTAGCTTTAAAGTTTTTTCATTCCTCAACATTTCGAATTTATCATAAAAATATGAAGAATATAATGGACTTCAAATTCAATCAATACAACAATATGTTCAAACAATCAAAGATACAAACAATCAAACAAAGACTACAACAATAGTTTCAAAGGTTATACTTGTTTTTTAATTCAAAATGAGTTTGCAGCCTTGATTATGAAATATAAAGCATTTAACCAAACACACACTTGATTCACGTGAAAGTAAAAATCATTAGTTTTGTATCCATAAAGGACAGCTATCTATTAAGGGGTTCTCCTTGAATGATTTACCGCATTATAAAAAATAAATCGACAAATTTTGTTTTGGTTTTCTTGAGCAGCAACATACCGGCCTACAACAAGTTACAGTTAATTACAAAAAATGGTAATAAATAATGTTTTCCAAAAGTTAAACGGATAAAAGAATTCAGTTAGGAAACGTCATATTATGAAGATATATTTCTTCCTCATTCTTGTCAGAATATTATCTGACATGTCGACTTAAATATTTGACCAGTAAACACCTAACAAGAATTTGGAATACAGAAAAACTGATTTTGATCCGAAGAAGGAATTGACAGTATTTAGGGACGAAAATCTATAGATTACAATGGCAATACGCAATTCTATATAAAAATAACACGTAAAAGTTGCTTTTTAAAAGGTTGATCACATAACGTCATATCTGTTATCCTTTCAGTATTTTTGAAAGACTAAATATTGAAGAAGAAAAAAATGATGCAAATTTATTGGAAAATTTTAGAATAAAAGGCTTTACTAGTCTTCACTGGGAATTACTTTGAAAGAACGTTTTTTTTATATCAGTAATCAGTTTGTGAAATAAATAGTTTATGAATGCAACTAAGCAATCTATGACGTGGTGCATATCACACATTTACTTTAAAAACGCGTATTCCTGACATCTCCTTTTATTTACAGAACTCATGGCGTACACCCCTATCTCCTTTTTTTCACAGAAAACAATGTGTCAAAAGGATAAAATGGACGACAATTAAACAACACGTCAATAATACATGATTTTAACGTTAATATAAAACATTACCAAAAAGTTCAACAATATTATGTTTACGTCAGAAAAGCACAATGGAGAATGGAAATAGCAATATTTGGTGTCCTATCATAATGCAAGATGGTGAAATATTGAGTGTCAAATAACAGCTCTCGACTTTGACCCGTCTATTAGATCTTTTAAAAAGTTGCCGGATCATAAATGAAAATGTAGATATGGTTATATGTCACAATTGCCAATGGACCAGATCAGACTTGAATCCTTTTATTTCAAACTCCATTGAACAAAGAATCTTACTTTATGCATGGCTAAAGGATCCAGAAACTGCATGCTATTAACTTACATATACGCCCAACTTTTTAAAGGACATAAAAAGAGGTGATAGATACCAAGGAGTCATTCAAAACTCATAAGTCGAATATTTTGAATTACTTTATTTTCGTAGATACCAATTTTCGTTGATTGAAGAAAAATGGTATGTTCGTGTATATTTGATTTTGTGGTTTTCGCAAAGTTTGCTTACAAGTCTTAAGACTTAATACGTTGAACGTATAAATTCGGTTTGCCTTTACCAACGAAATCCACAAAAATGTGTATCCCACGAAAAATAATGAAACCACTATAAAAACTGACAACGCCATGTCAACAACGAAAAACGGCGATAAGACAAACAAGTCCACAAAGCAATATGAGTGATCTCAGATGCTCCTGAAGGGTTTGCAGATCCTGATCCACATGGGACACCCGTTTTACTTCTATAAAAGACGTTTATATGTTTATTCAAATGAAATAGCGGGTGGTAATTGACTCTTATATAACCCTAAGACATCACCAAATTCGTAAACCATCGATCGGTGATGTAAATTTTCTTACCCTAAAACTTGATCGAATGTGAAATTTTGAAATTGAAACGCGTTTTTCCAAATCAAAGGATAGACAAGACTGTTATTGGTAGAAAAACACAGACATTGGAAAATTTACAGGCACAAAGTACAGCACTGAAAAGTAAAGAAAGAGCAACACAAACCCATGTCAAGTACGAATTTTCTCCAAAGAAATTATGCTATTAGAAAAGGAAATTTAATCTTTTTTGAAAAATATAAAGCTAGAACTCTAATACGATTGTCGCAAGGAACTTTCGACTTCCACGCTCTTTACTACTATTCCCCATGATCACTGTGTTTTTCTACAAGCATGGGAATCATAAATGCAAATTTCTAGTTCTAGGTCAGGAAAATACTTTCTTTGTGAATAACTAAATTATTTTAACCTACAAATACACCAAAGCCAATATCATGAACATGCTTGACTCTTGATATTCTGCTTACTGGTCGAGCTTAATGGATTGAGAATACGAACGAAAATAGAAGTTCTGCTTCATACCTAAATCTACTTCTTAAAGTTGACAAAGATGGACGAATTCAGCTAGGATCTATGACAAACGTGACGACATCAGTGTTCACATTTTCATCTTCCAAAGTCTCAGTTGAACATACTTTGCTCTGTCGTCAAAATTGACACTTCAGGCGTTCTACGGTCAACATCACACAATTGTTGACCGGTACGAATACCGAATTTGCAAAGTAATCGATTGTATCCTATTCCATATCGCGACCAATTCCCTGTTTCAAATGGCGGGTGATATATGTATAGCAGAAGATACTTACTATGTCAACACAATCGATCTCGTTCCGTTTATAGTTCAGTAGAATCGCTTTTCTTAAATTGATTTCAGTCTGTGTATTCAAAATGGATTTATGAGTTTTGAACATCAGTAAACTGTGGTCCTACATCTTGTTGATACTTATATTTCACAAAGTCATGTTTTTCTCAGAAAGTCTCAGAAATTCAGTGATTGTCGTTGCTCGCTGTCTATGATATTCACTTTTCGTTTATTGTTCTGTGCATAAATCTGACTATTGGGTTTCTCGCTTGAATTACTTTACATTTAATAGCTTATTAAACGGTATGGTTTTTTGTCATTGTTGAAGGCCGTACAGTGACATATAGTTGCTTACAATCTACGTCCTTTGGTTTAGTGTCTGGTTGATAGTTGTATCATTGTCAATCATACCTGGCTAACCACATCTTCTTATTTTTATGCTGTTGCGAAAAATACACTTTATAAATCAGTTGCGTCCGAAGCGCTTTTCTGGATTGACCTTTATCAGGAACCCCAAGAATTAAAAGACAAAAACGTATATCTCCATAAACAATTGAAAAACTATATGATCAAAAGGGGTCCTGAAGAACAATCAAACCACCCAAGGTCAACATTGCCTAAAGCATTATGAAAGTATTTTTGAAAAAACTCATCAAATATTTTTATCAATATAAGCCGCTACTCTTACCTTAGTTTAAACAGTATTTATTAATGAAAATTATAACAATGAAGTAGTACAATTTTACATAAAATTCAGATATGGGATTCTGAAACAGGTTTACCTTAATGACAACATTGTGTAATTTACCAAACCTTGTTCATAAATTTCCACAATATCCAAAACTTTTTTCATATCGAAAACATTGTTTTCAAGTTTTTCTTGATTTCACAGTAAAAAAAATGTTTTGATTCACAAGATAGGTTTAACCACGTAACTGGTACCTTACCATGTCCGAGAAATAAGAATCCGATACGAAGCAAAATGTGAGTTAAACTGAAAAAAAAAGAATGTCACAGAGGAAAATATAATTAGGAAATTAAATATGCATGCATAGAATGATGACGACAATCCTTTTCCATTAACAAGTATTAAAAAGTAAAATAATTAAAATACCGAACTCCAAGGGAAATTCAAAACGGAAAGTCCTTTATAAAATGACAATATCAAAAGCTCAAACACATCTAACGAATGGAAAACAACTATTAAGCGAACAAACAGCAACTATAGTTGTTTAATCCTTTGAAACACTGTGTAGTTTTGTTGATGTCTCATATAGTTATACCAGACATCACATCTTGATCCGAAAAAAGAGGCGGAAGATACCAAGGGGACTTTCAAAACTCATAAGTCAAAGAGACACACTGACAACACCATGGCAAAACATTCCTTCCATACGATCTGTTACACAATTTAGTTAAGTTAACTAATTTATTATTGGTCACTGAAAAAGTTGATGTTAAGGTTTTGGAAAAAAAGGAGACAACCATCGATCTTGTAAAAGTTTTTGATTGAACAAAGAGAGGAAGACGATACTAAAGTGACAACAAAAAAACTACAAGTCTAAGAAAACAGGATAACAAAACACTATACATAAACCTAAAGAATGAGCAAAATGAGCCTTCGTGATATCCAATGATCTGGAAGATCTTACCCCACTAGAAGCAACCATCAAGAGAAAACGTTTAAATAAACAGTTGATCCCTGAAAATTACAAAATTGAGCATCACATCCAATTTGCAAAGCAAACTCCACTGTGATTAACCATGTAAGGGTGCATAAGTAAAGGCAACAAAAGTATACCGCTGATCAATAGTCATAATTCGATTAAGCAAAAAGAAATCCGGGTAACAAACTAAAACAGAGGGAAACACATCAACTATAAGAGGAAAACAACGGAACAAGAAAAACACTGAACTACAACAAAAACAAACGCCAACATACATAGAAAAGGACTGTCTGATAACAACTGCCATATTCCTGACTTGGTACAGGACATTTTAAGAAGAAAAAATGGTGGATTGAATCTGGTTTAATGGCTAGCCAAACCTCCCGCTTATATAGCAATGTTAAACATACCGCTAAAATGACAACATTACAGTACAAACATAAACAACAAATAAGAGATCAGTTCGTACGAAACACGCCATGTAAATGTAGTAATCATTTGCACCGTTAAAGAGAAGATTGTTTGAATATTTCAGTATTCGAAATATTCCTGGACAATGAACAAGCAGAATCGCAAAGAAAGAACACCTTTTTCAAAAGTATGAATAATGCTAAACAGAAAGAAAAACTATGCCACTATAATCTTATTGAGATTCTTGCTACGTTGCTGCATAACAACGTTTAGCTTATGAGTAAAGACCGAAATGAATGGTTGATTGTTTGTTTTGTAACGTTCTGAATTTTGAAATTAAAGATTTATATTAATGCGTGCAAACCTATATGGAAAACTGACACATGTTATAAAAAATGTTTATACGCCTTCAGAGAACAATTAAACAAAATAATTTAAGGAACAATTCCCCCCCCCCTAAATGATCACGGTATAAATATTGAAAAAGTTTGCATTGATATTGTACCTTTCATGGTTATCTCAACATCCTACACATCTCACATATTACGATGAATGACTGATAAAAAATGGCAAATAAATTACTCCGACCTGACCTTAAAAACTTCAAGCAAGGCTTTTCTCCATTTTTATGGTTTAAGATGTACATTATGTATTTCCTTATTCAGTTTTCAGGTACAAATTCAGCACATTTGTTCCAAAACACATTCACATCCTTGTCATTTTTGTTTGCCGGATATTGTAAGTACGTGTAAGTGTTTATGATATCTAATACATCAACTGGAATAGATGCATACGAAATTTTCTCAATCATCACAGATAATATAAGCTTACGTTTTGAATGCAGTGATTCCACCCGGGCTATATTTAACTCATACATACACCATTCACTGTTGAGAAATTTACCAGATATAAATAAAATAGTTCGCCTACTACTACGGATTCCTTTCAAAATATTCAGAGCTATCGATTCTCCCGGTTGAAAATCTCTTTCGTGAAGGCAAGCACGTAAGCCACGTTTAGATTCTAGTTCGTTCAAAGTCCCTGCTCTTGCTATTTCATAATCTTCAGATGCATATGAAATTAACACATCGTATTCAAATATTCACGGGACGTTGGTTTGTATGGAATCTTTATTTTAGTTTTGTAGTAAAAATACCGTTTTTGCCACCGGAATTTGTATAAAAGTATTCCACTTACCATTACAAGAAAACAAGCAATTATGACACTAATAAAAATAATCAAGGTTGATTTATGCGTACATTCATTGTTTAGGCTATTTTAAATGTGTGATATGTCTTTCAGGGTGGTAATACTTCCATTACTGTAAGAACATTGATACTCGTAACGCTTCACTAATTTAACTTTTGTCTTCATCATCCACTGCAGAAAATGTAGTGTTTCACACGTGCATTGCAAAACGTTTCCTGATAAGATTACTTCTACGTTTTGTTGTACAGCAATTGCATCTAAATCCCCCATATTGTCTTCAGAAAGGTCTGATATTCTATTTTTTCAGAGATCAATGTGTTCTAGATTTAAATTATACTCAAGGGATGTGTCGAATCTTTGCAATTCATTATTGGACATATTTATTCTTTGCAAATCTCTCATGGACCTCACTGTGTAATTGTTGGAACAATTTATTTGATTATCTGCAATATTTAGTACTCTTAAAGATACCAGATTGTTTAGTCTATCACTGAGGACACAACCCATACTACCGAGCATATTGGATGACAGATCAAGTATTTCTAATTACTGAGGTTAGAAAAGGAATGCTCTTCAGTTTCTGAGATTTCACAGTTTGACATATTCAGAAATTTCATACTAGGACGGCATGAAGAAAAGAATGAAGGAATTTTGCTATTAACTTTGTTGTTAGATGATAAATCCATGTATGTAAGGTTCGGTGAGAAATCCTTGGAATCTCCAAAATGCAATGACTCTTTGGAATTTGTCAAAACAAACCATTCTAACGCATACACATTTGCTGTTTTAATGGCAGGTTGTGTAAGAAACAGTTCTATATTCCATTCCATATGATGAGACTTAAACGAGCATCTGTTTTGGTTGCTTGCATTTAGGGTCTTGATTTGCTTATTGAAAAAACGGACACTGAAATTTATATCGTAACTCGAGAAACAGTTATTCTGTAAGTTGAGATGTTGTGAAGATTTTGGAAATTTGTCACATTCTTCTGTGGAATTGAACGATAAACTGTTTCCAATCATTGATACAGTTTTCAGAGAATTCAGTGCAGTAAGATTATCTAATCCTATACTTCAATGGAATTCCAGTCTTATACCATTTGAGATCCCGTTTAAAAGAAGTGTATTTAATTTGTACAAATCAGAAATTGAAATCGTTACATTATATATTAGATCAATGGCGTATCCATATGGTATGTTCTGTCCATATATCGCAAGATGTTGCAAATGTTTCTGTGTGGTAATACAATCATCCGTAAGTTTACTTGTTAGAAACATATTGTCTAGTATCATCATTTCAAGAAAAGGCATATAATAAAATTGCCGATTTGTTAATGTACCGTAAAAGCACACAAATCCGTTTAAAAGGTATAGTGATTCAGTTTGATATATAATCATTTTTTATGTTTCATGCGTTTGCCATTTTAACAATGCTGCGTCTATCTCTAAACTTTCAGCAAATCGGAGAGCATCAACTTTTTCAAACGGTTGACTTTTGTACCTGAAAGAGCACGGGACAGGACTGAATTTTTTATACTTTGGTAATTTAAAAGTTAAGGCGAATTCTTTCAAATTATATAACCCTGCTAGTAACGAATCTAATACAAGCGTTTTTTGCTTGTATAAAAGGGAATTTTTTATTATCAGTTTTGAGAAGTTCAACAATTCTTTAAATAAATTGACAGTAACATATTCCAATGGATTATCAGATAGATAAATTTCCCGTAAATCGGACATTCCCTAAAACTGAGTTCTAAATAAAATGATACTTATTTCATTGTTTGACAAATCTACAGATGTAGCCCATTTTGGTAATGGCGGAATAGATGTCAAATTTCTTTTTGAACAGTCCACATATAAATTTGTCGTCATCCTTCTTTCACTACAACTATGGTTGTATGGGTCGACGTTTATTTTCCGTGGAGCTGTCATACCATCGCTGATGTAAATGTTAGTTTGAAAAAGTATTACTGATGTAAAAATATGAATTTCCATTGTCCAAACGAAGACTAAAAAGCTGAAATAGAAATTCTATTTAATGACTTTATTCACAACCAATTTCCTGCCGACATATATAATACTTTTCCTATGAAAACATAAAATAACCATAAAAAGATTGAAAGGGTCAACATGGTAACGCACCTGCGTTATGTATTGATTTCAGAACATGGTTCACCTAGTAAAAATTTGCCATTTTGATATTTATTTTTATTGCAATCAGTTATGTTTGCTTTTTTATAAATCTGCTTTAGGGATATTGTTGTAAATCTTGTTTTGATGATAAATTTTAATGTTTACAGTTGATTTCTATTTATTTAAGATTTTGAGATACTATGAAATTGAGAATAGAAACGGGGAATCTGTCAAAGAGACAACAACTCGACCAAATAGCAAAAAAAATAACCAGACCAAGGCCACCAACGGGTCTTTAAAACAGCGAGAAAATCCCGCACCCGGAGGCGGGCATTAGCTGGCCTCTAAACACAAATGTTTACTGGTTCAGAGAAATGGACGTCACACTAAACTCCGAGACATATAAATGTACCAAAATATAAAAAAAAAACATACAAGACTAACAAAGGTATGAGGTTCCTGACTTTGGACAGGCGCAAAATTGCGGAGGGTTAAAACATGTTTTGTGAGATCTCAACCCTCCCCTATACCTCTAGCCAATGTAGAATAAACAAACACAAAGCAATACGCACAGTGAAACTCAGTTCAAAAGAAGTCCGAGTCCGATGTTAGAATATGTAACAGAAGAAACTAAGGAAAATGAAAATAATCAACATAAATTAACAAAGGACTACTAGCAGTTACTGACATTCCAGATTCAGACCTCAATTAAACTGATTGAAAGATTATGTCTTCATCGCATGAATATCAAGTACAATCCCTCCCGTTAGGGGTTTAGTATCATACCATCATAAAATATACGAGAAGAACATAATCCGTATCATGCCAACAACTGGTTTTAGAATAAATGAGTTTATTTCCGATGCAAAGACCCTATGAATGAATCAATATTAATTCCAAAAAATGCCATCTTTAAAGACCTGACAAAAGTATCGTAACTATATCCCTTCTGAATAAGTCTGTTTAAAGGTTTGGTTAGCTTTTGAGGTTGATGACGACATTTTTGTGTTTTTGTATAGAATATTACCATGAAAGATGGGATGTGAAATACCTGAACGTACATGTATAAGATGTCTGCACGTTGATTTATATTTATAGTTTTTTATTACAAAAATGAAAAAAAATTTGCTAAAAATTATCATTCAGGGGAAATAACTCCAATAAAGAGTCGCTTGACAATTTCGGCCATGTTGACTTATTTGTAGATGTTATTGTGCTAAACATTTTTGCTATTTACTTTGTCTATCTATTTCAGTTTCAAAAAAAAAATTTAAAAAAATACAAAAATAGGTAAAAATGATCTTTTTAATGCAATCATTCTTCTGAAGAGTCATTTGACAATTCCGACCATTTTGACTTATTTACATATTTTATTTTGATGAACATTTTCGCCGGACATTGTTACACTCTATCTAGGATCTAGGTCTACGAAAATAAAAAAAATCATAAAATGGTTATTCAGGGGCAATTATTCCTATATGGAGTCAGTTGACAATTTCGGCCATGTTGATTGGTTTGTAGATTATGCTTAACATCTTTGATATTTACAATTTCTCTCTATCACGGTTCCTTAAAAATTGCATAAATGGTTAAAAACCATCTTTCAAAGGCAATAACTCCTACTAGTGGTCAATTGACTGATTCGTGAATTTATTTTGCTCTAAATTGTTTGCTATTTACAGTTTCTGGGTTCATAAAAAAGAATGACCAACGTAGATACAAATATCTTGTCTAAGGGAGTAATAAATCGTAGTTTGTAAACAATCAATCTGATTCGAGCAAAAAATTGTCTAAAACTGACGTGACATTATCAAAACACTTGATTTGTTGATTGATAATATATTTGTTACGTTTGGTGGACATGTTTTTTCAACAAACAATCGGCATTCCTATGGGAACCAATTATGCTTCTCTTGTCGACTTTCCGCTGCATAGATTATGTCCTTTCACTGAATGATTAAAAGTTTGGTTACTATGTTGATTGCCTCTATACCACGAAGTTGAAATAAAGGACACAACAGATACAGTTAAGTCTGCCTCAAATCCTAACTTACATCAAGAAATTGACAATAAGGGTATGTTTAGAACAAAATGTTACGACAGCTTCCCAATTGAACTTTCTATTTTTAAGTACATGTAGCAACATTCGAAGGTGCCTGCATATCACCTCCGGTTTTTGGTGGGTCCATGTTGCTCAGTCTTTAGTTTTAGACGTTGTGTTTTGTGAACTGTTTTTAGTCTTTTCGTCGTTTTACTTATTTTGCCAGAGCATTATCAATTTGTTTTCGACTTATGAATTTGAATATCCCTTTTGGTATCTTTTGACCCTCGTTTTCTATCTATTATCGTTTCTACAAAAATTGAGTAAACTAGTTATTCAGGGCAAAAATCATCTATAAGGAATCCGTTGACAATTTTGGCAATACTGTCTTATTTGTAAATCTTGTTGTGTTTAACATATTAGATCTACATTTTTTTTCTATAAATAATGGTTTCTGCAAAAACAATTTAAAATAGATAAAAACTTTATTTTAAAGGATATACCTCCTATACGGGGACAATTGATGAATTCGGCAATGTTGGCTAAATTGTAGACCTTATCTTGATGAAAATTTTTGCTATTCGCTGTTTCTCTCTGTCTATTATAGTCTGCAAAAATGATCAAAAACCATCTTTCAAGGACCATAACTCTTATAAGGCGTCAATGACGATCTCGACCATTTGGTTTTAAATCTAATTTTCTGGACAATTTTGCTATTACAGTTTCTCGCTATTTATTATTGTTTGGGGAGGGGGATTAACTTCAGCAAATAGTTATTCAGGGACAACAATTGTCATCTGTCAATGGGTATTACCCCAATATTCGTCTATGTTGAATTATTTGGAGACTTTATTTTGTTGAACATTTTCACTTATTAAAAATTATCTCTATCTAATATTGCTACAATAACCAAAAACTTCGAAATTTGCTAAACATTTCAAGGGCAATAACTCCAAGATGGATTGTCCGATTAATCGGAAAATTTCATAGGAGATACATCTTGCACTACTGAACATTTTTATCCCGTCAGTATGACTCTTACTGTTTTAGTTTTAAGATATTAGCCAAAAACTTTAAAAATGGTATTTCAGGGACAATAACTCTAAAATAGGTTGTAGCATTTTCTGAAAATTTGATTGGAGCTAGAAGTTTTTCTGTTGATATTTTTTTTCTACGTCAGTTTTGCTCTAACTGCTTTTATTATTGAGATATAAACGTTCACTTTTTAGCACCTGCGTCCATGTTTGTTGATAAGGATACACATTTTGCAAAAAATGCAAAAAAAAGGTGAACAAAACAACATCTATAGGGGTAAATTGACGTTTTCTGCCATATTCGATTATTTAAAGATCTTGTTGTTCTGGTCATTTTTTCATATATTTCAATTTTTGGTCTATCTACTATAGTATGAAATTTGCTAACAATTAACCTTTTAGATTTATCTTCAAATTACATAGGAGATAGATCTTGTTGTTCTGATAATTTTTTGTTTAATTATAATTTTTCTATATCTACTATAGTTATTACATTAATAACCAAAAAAAATTTGATAACAATTGACCTTTCAGACATCACCGTGGCCAAAGTAAAACGAAGAAAAAACAAAGAACAGTCTACACAACAAAACACAGAAAGGTAAACATTGCAATTGAGCAACACGAACCCCACCAAACACAGGGAATGACCTCGAGTGAACCTAAAAAAGAGTTGATGCCATGCTCAAGGAGATCTTATGCATCTTATCTTTCATAGTCACTGAATATTGATATATGATAGTGTGAATCCATAAAAAAACGTTTCTTAAAGGATGTTTGACATCACATCAAGCTTGAGAAAATAATTACAATATAATTCTTTAATTATATGCAGCATACCTACAAATTCTTGAATATCGTTATAATGTTTTCATTTGGTTTACAATTCGATAGACAATGCCGTATCTACTTGTGTAACCTATGTAAACGCTTTGATATATTCATGCGCTATACATTTGCAGATTCCAGGGGTTCCGAGCAAATTCAAATTGAAAAAAAACTACTACACATAATAGTTATTCTACTCTAAAGCAAAACCAAATAGAAATAATGCACTAGAGCTGAGAAAAATGTATAATATTAAAATAAAATAAAATTCCGCGATTTTTACTTGAACGCTTCAAATTCGGATAAATTTAATTTAAATGGAGTTTTTGAGCTAGATGATGTGTCATTTTTATTTCTATTGTATTAATCAAACATTTAATGATTTCAACAAGTCAATATCGCGGCTCACTTCTAATTTGTAGATTTGAACGTAAATAGTACTGAGCAATGAAAAAAAAAGTGTTTATTAAAAATTGCAAATGCTTAGGTTAAGAATTATAAGGATTAAATACATTTTTTTTCTTGACGTGATATCTGCTAAATATGAAATGATACTCCAAATAGTGTTTGATCTTCGTGAAAATCATAAAACTGAATGATAAACGCGTACATGAATAAAAAATGTCTGTACAATATTATCTTAGCTGTAATCTTTCCGTCTCATATGATCGAGCTAATCAAACTGCCAATCGAAACTATCTAAGGACAGGATGATATGATTTCCGTATAACATGAACTCTAAAAAAAATTGAGAAATAATAGTATATATGTGTACTACTTGACTTGTATCTTGTTAGTGTTGTTGTTATCATTGATGACTTCACTTTGTTTGATGAATGTTTCTTCTGTTATTTCTCCGTTGAAAACTGTTAATTAATTAATATGTTTTTATTTATAAAAATAAGAAGATGTGGTATGATTGCCAATGAGACAACTCTCCACAAGGGACCATACCATGGCACAGGTTAGATATATTTAGATTACACAATGACATTCTCCATGTGAGTTGTTTTATTATTTAAAACCTGTACAACCTTATGTAATGATACGGTTGATTGATTAATTGTTGTTTGCTTTACGTCCAGTTGCAAGTATTTCGTGCATGTTCAGGACGAAACAAATTAACTATCAATGCAAGATGGGATAGATCGGGATGAAGAATGGGCAATTTGGACTGCCTTTGGAAAATGAGAGTAAACCGAAATGGACATAAATTTAGCCTTGCAATAGGTCACCTACGGACCTCCTCAAATAGTTATTGCAAAGGTTTTTAATGTGCAGAGAGCTTGGCCCTCTCTCTACACGGGGAATCGGATTTAACGTCCCCATT
The DNA here is from genome assembly GCF_021869535.1 of Mytilus californianus. Classification (NCBI taxonomy): domain Eukaryota; kingdom Metazoa; phylum Mollusca; class Bivalvia; order Mytilida; family Mytilidae; genus Mytilus; species Mytilus californianus. Next base: position 17,562,868 of record NW_026262679.1, on the reverse strand, counting down.
CTGACCGGACATGGCTACGAATTTATACATTCCGCACAGCCGAACGGACTTTCCACTTTGGCAAGAGTTTTACTGCCGGTCGAAAGAAGACCAAGGGATGACTATATTTTTATACCCCAGTTAAATCTTAGGGTTTGATACGTTTGAGGTTTAACTAGTATTATCTAATTGCATGTTAAAATAATAATAATTTTTAAAAATGAACAAAGTAAAAACTAAATTATCATAAAAATTAAAAAGTAATAACAACTATATCTTAGAATATTCTGTTTGAAATAATAAAGATATAATTCGAATAAATGAATAAATGAACAAGTAAATAAAATAAAAACATAAATGAATAAATATAAAGAAATAAATTGATAAATAAACATAGTTTTCCAAAACTGTTCTACAGACAGGATGGTCTGAAACTCACCAAGGGTAGAACTGTCAGAATGTCTTTTAGGATAGAACTATCCAAAACTGTTCTACGATAAAACTGTCAGAATCAGTTTAAGGGTAGAACTGTCCAAAATAGTTTTAGGGAAGAACTATCAAAAACAGTTCTAGGGTAGTACTGTCAGAATCTGTTCTACTTTAGAACTGTCAAAATCTGTTTAAGGGTAGAAGTGTTCGAAACTGTTCTAGGGTAGAACTGTCCAAAATTGTTCTAGGATAGAACTGTCAGAATCTGTTTAATGTTACGAATGTCTAAAAGTGTTCTAGGATAGACTGCCTTAAACTGTTGTAGGGTAAGAGCTGTCAGAATCTGTTTTAAGGAAGAATTGTCAAAAAACTGTTCTAGGATAGAGCTATCAGAATCTGTTTTAAGGTAGAACTGTCCAAAAACTGTTTGAATTTAAAAATGTCCATAAACTGTTGTAGAGTAGAACTGTTCGAAAACTGTTATAGGTTAGAACTGTTAAAAACTGTTCTACCCTAGAGTTATCCAAATGTGTGTACAACTTATTCACGTAGCTATCCCCGACACTAAAGACTCTCTCCAACATTGTTGAGTATAATAAATTTCATAATTAAAATCTCTGTTTTGTTGAACTTGTATTGCTGATTATTTATTTCTGTTTACGGTTTCTCTCTATCTTCTATAGTTTTTCCGAACCAAAAAAAAAAACCTAAAAATTGTCATTTAAGGGCAGTAAGTTCTAAAGATAACTGACAATTTCATCTATGCTGACTAATTTGCAGATCTGGTCTTGCTGATCATTTTTGCTTTTAAAGTTTCTATCTATCTATTAGAGTTTTCAAGGCAATAGACAAAAACGCAAATAAATGGTAAAAAATGTCAGTTAAGGGCACTAACTCCTATAATTTGACCAACGATTTCAGCAATATCGATTTATTTATAGATCTTGCTTGATGGATAATTTTTGCTAATCAATGTTTCTCTCTATATAGTATAGTTTCAAAATAATAGTCAATAACACCCAAAACATGGTAAAAATATCGTCATTTAAGGGCATCGACTCCTACAAGGACCTACAAGGAGTCGAATAACGATTTCGGCATTATTGATTTATTTGTAGATCTTGTCTTGTTGAATATTTTTGTCTTTTAAAGTTGCTATCTATATCTATTAAGATAATAGGCAAAAACGGAAAAAAATTGGTAAAATTTAACATCAAAGGGCAATAACTCCAATACGCAGTCCAATGACGATTTCGGTCGTGATCACTTATTTGAAGATCTGGGTTTGCTGATCATTTTTGCTGTTTCAAATATCTATCTATTATAATTTTCAAGATAATAGGCAAAATGAAAACAATGGTAAAATTGTGTCATTTAATGGCAATAACTCCTATAACAAGTAAATGACAGTTTTGATGTAAATAGACATTAGGTAGATCTCAGTATTCTGCATGTTACCCCATTGTTCTATTTTTATCCATGTCGGTTACATTGGTTGGCAGGCTGGATCATCCGACACATTCTTTAAACAAGATATCCCAATGGTGATTGTTGCCAAGTTTGGTTAACTTTGTAGTTTCAGAAGAGAAGATTTGTGTAAAAGTTAACGGACGAAGACGACAGTCGACGGATGTCAAGTGATGGCAAAAGGTCACTTTGGCCCTTTGACCCAGGTGAGCTATACATTATCAACAATTCGGGGAAAGTATAAATCGGCTAAGAATTAAAGAATTGGTTATTCAAATGATAAGAAATCATACTTCTAAAAACCTATGGTTTCTGTTTTTAAAATATGCCCATATCAATAACTTTAAAATAGGATGAATGTAAACGATATGACTTTGATGTCGCAGCTACTTTTGTTAATACAACTTTTGTGAACAAAAAACTATAATAGGCAATTTTCAGCTGATAAATAAAAAAAAAATTAATGCAGTATATGTTTTAAGGATGTTCACTACTCTCGTTAAATAACATCTGCCAATAAAACTTTTGCCCGCTAACCCCTACTTTTCTTTTCATAATTTTATTACATATAGTTTTAAAAATCATTTTTGAAAATCTTATAAAGTTCTTGTTATTTTATTTTATAGTTTTTGAAAGAAAAAGGGTGTAAATGTTAAATGTATGAAAAGTCTAGAGAGAATCATTTCCGCCAAATTTTCAATTGATCATGACACGGACCTTTTTATTCTGCTTTTCAAGTTTCTTTATTTATATACTATCAATTTATATCAGTCTTTTTAAAAGCTTATTATTCTGAAACAGAGGCGAGAACATCCTTAAGAAAAGCAAAACGGCGAATTTTCTCCAATAACAAGGCAACATAGTATGTGTAGCATATAAGCTGATCTGTGCATAATTTTGGCAACATTATACAAGCTCAATAAGTAACTGAAGCAATAGGAAATTTTTTTTTAAAAGAAAGAATAACAATAAAACTAAAATAAATAAATGTAAAGCAATAAAAAAAAATGCTTTTTCTACTTCCTGTTTGGTAGTAAACGTATTAATATGTATAGCTCCATTATAGCGTCCATTAGATCTAGAGGCATCACCAACATAGACCTGAAATTTTAAAAATTTAAAGAAAGTGAGACGCAAGAGATGAAAGAATTCAGATTTGGATTGTTGGCATACAGACAGTTCTCCAGCCTCATAAAGACAGGCTTGGATGCATCAATCTAGAATAATAAAATTAACAATGGGATGCCAGAACCCAGCAACAACAGTTTCCAGCATTTCAGTTGTATTTTAACGGCTCAACCCGCTGTATTATTAGCATCCAGAATTATTATAACCCTTTATTCTCAGAACAAAGTTTTCAAAAGGGAAACGATATAAAGACTGTAAACATTGGCACAGTTACAAAAAAAGGATAACAATGCAACAAATATTTTACAAAATTGTACAAAACTAGTATTTGTTACATTTAAAAGGCTATTTCTACGTAATTTAAACGAATTTGTTTGAATATTTGTTCGCAAAGATAACAAATTTTCATTTTTCATCACAAGAGGATACCATATGAAATTTTAGATGTGGTACAAATTTGCAACGATACATGTTGACGTGTAAGATGCTTGTTTGATAATTGTCAAATGATAAGATCTGTGATTTTTGAACTTATTTGAAAAAAAATGCATTTTCGTTATATTTCAGAAAGTGATTATTACGATAATAAATGAAAATTTTCAACATACCAAAAATAGTTATAAATAAAATTGGTGTTCGACGAGCCAATACAAATTCAGTATTATCATTTAATCATATATATAAACATTGAGATATGGATTTGATGTGTTTGGTAACTTTACCAGCAACTTTATTCTTACTTCAATGTGGTACATGATTTAGATGTTAATAGCGTTCAATCAAACTGAATGATAACATTTCTATTGAAGGAACATCAAACTCCATCCGATTGTTGATTATCGTTCAACAAATATAGATTTTATCACAGAAAACTAATGTAGTATGTTTCTATGAGAAATATTATGTAAATTTACATAAATACTTTTTGTTTATTTCCAGACGAAAGTCATTGTCATCAAACATATGCATATTTAAACTTTAAACAAAAACAATGGGACATTTTTCGTTAAAATGAGATTCTGGATTTCGATTTATGTCAAAACGTAAGGCTATCATATAATAAAGATTACATTATGTGAAAGTGATCAAATGATCGAATTTCATTGCAATCAATCGGACAAAAGCTTGCTTTTGATAGTTTTCATTATAAACATTATAACATTATAACCATTACTACAGAATCACATCAGTTCACATGCTAGATAAGATGATTTAATTCGTATATAACAACGAAAGATTCTACCTCTAAGATACAATTTATCATGAAGATGTTTTGGTTTTATGTTATGATTATTGCTAACTGGAAACATACAGTACAACCCTTGCGAACCTGTCTCGGTCAAAGATATGACACTTTAAAACTTTTTGACATAACCAGCTGGAAAATTTTGAAAGAAAAATCAACTTCCATCTATGACTGTACAAATATGTGCATATTTGAAGACACATGTCTCGGATTTATGTTCAACAGAACAAGAGGAACGAAGGGAAATTGTCAACTCCTGTCAATTACCCAGGTTTTGTTTCAAGGCGAACAAGCAGCCTTGGCGAACGATCCCGTTGTAAGTCAAGATATTGCATACTACCCAGTCCAAAAAGGTATTTAGAATCTTTACTTTGTTGTTTTTTTCTGTAATGTTCACGATATATTAAGTAATCGTCTACACCTGTTTTTATAATTGTTTAATTTGTTTAATTTATTACAATGTACCGTTTGTCTTTTAAAAGACGGTTATTCCAACAAGATGAACAGAAATTTCAATTTTTGTTCGTACACGAATTCTTACATTTTAGAATGTTAGAGTAAATTTAAACAAATGGGGAGAATTTTCAAAAGGGGGGAGGGGCAATAAAAAAACCTCAAATCAAAGAAAGACAGACATTAACAATCTAGATGGTCACATGATAAAAGACGAACACAGTAACTATAGTTCACAATTTAAGATTGAACAACACGAAAGGTATCCTAGTACTTTTGATAAACAACAAAGCTATTAAAAACATTTTTGAAGAGAAATTTATTTTTGTTGGTGTTTCGAAAGATTCAAGTATTTAACCATATGTATTATACTGGCTTGGAGACATTTCAGATACATTATTTGTCGAAAAGCGCATCTGGTGCATCAAGATATAAACACATATATATATACCGGAATGCTTGATTTCGCATTGCAGATGAATGAATTAAACATCCACGAATCACAAAAAATAGTAAAATACAAAAAATATGGACAAACTGATTAACAGTTCCATAGATGAAATTTTATAATTCTTTCTTCAATTATATTCAATTTGAATTTGTGTTGAAATCTTAAGTTAATGTCTCCATATTTTTTTATCATAGGATGTCTTGTGCCAAACTGTCGTGTATCAGAAGAGTATGTGTTTAATGTAGAGATTTGCCTCTGTATGAAATACTATCCCATCTTTTTAGCCTACGCAAATGCTTCAAACGTCTGTAACCAGGATGGTGGTGAGCTGGCAAGAATTAACAACTTAAGTAAACAAATATTTGCTACACAGCTTCGTAAGTTTCACCGTTTATTTGTATTTACAGTTTATATTATTTCGAAGTAGCTGAGGGCACATGTGACCAGGACCATCATTTGTTACTTTTAGTGTTTTGTATGTTTTCAATGATCATACATATATATATATATATATAAGCAAATGTCTCCTTTTAGTTTATAAAAATATCCAGGTTTCTTTACTCAAATCTTGACTCCATGGCTCAACATTCGAGTTTCCCGTCATATATGTTGCATATAACTTGAATAAAGCATGGCAGATTATGCTATGAATAAAATGGTTGTCAAACTTCTGGCTCGTTTGTGTGCTTAAATGTAGATAACAACATTCCCTTGAACGTGACTATAGGAAGATGTGTGGTTTCCATCTTAGGTTTTTGGTACTGCCTTTTGATTCAAATAGCTAGGTTTATTCATATATATAAAATATGATAATGCAAATAACACTTAATTAATTTTATACGTCAGAAGCGCTTTTCTGGATTTAACTTCATCTGCAACGCTCAATTAAAAAAAAATGTAAAGCCAAGTATGTTTAAGTTCAGAGTCACGTGAAGAGTTATATGGCAGAAGGGACCTGAAAATAAAAGTAAACTTTTCCCGATAAGTAAGTAAATAAATAAATAAAAACAAAATGGGGCTTTAATTGTTACATGTACATAACTATTTGTCTGCATGTTCCAATAAATAAATGCATGTTGATAAATGATTGACAATGTATGTTCACTTGCAGTAGTAAAAACATGGTTGGTGACACTAGATGTGACTATTCAAGGTTTTTACAACAATGGAGACTGGTATTTTGATGATGAAACAAGAATGAACTTTAACTACTGGAGTACTAACGGACCACAGCCAAATCTAAATGGGGAAGAGTATATTTTTCTTCGTCCTACAGAAAACGAAGGCTGGCATGATACCAGCGATTATCCACGTCCGTTCCTTTGCGAAATCACGCCAATGTAAGCAAAAATTGAAGGATATTCAACTGTCCGGATCATTTCCTTGTCGATACCAAGTCAACGTAAACATAATGAAAGTTACCAATGATGTGTCCTGTTTTATTTATGTCCCGACTACGATAGTAAGGATCATTGTGTTTTCAGGTCTGGGCATGTGTTCGGCCGTCAGATTGAAGTTTAAGTAAGAGGTAGTTTAACATGAAGTGTTGGTCACATCAACTTGAAACTTATTACACATATCACAGGCACTTGTCTCTAAATTTGTTTTACCTATATACTTTCATATAACACAAGGTACCTAACACATAAAATTGAGACTGGAATTGGAGAATGTGTCAAAGAGACAACAACCCGACCAAAGAGCAGAAAACAGCCCAAGGCCACCAATGGGTCTTCAATAAAGCAAGAAAATCCCGCACCCGGAGGCGGGCTTCAGCTGGCCCCTAAACACAAATGTGTACTAGTAACACGTATATTTGAGTATTGTAACCCAGTCATGAACTTCCGTTATATTTCTATTCTGCGGTTGTCCATCCCACTGACACTTGTCGTAAATCTACATTAGATTATCTACAAAATGGTGTATAACACGCCTATTTCTATTGTCGGAATAATTCGTAGCAGGCCTTCCAATTACTCTAATCGTAAATCATTTCGTCTTCCCACGGCCAAATTGCAATGTTAATGTCAAGCGGGTGTGACATTGTTTCCTACTGACATGTTATCCTGTTATTAGCTAAAAATAAGTATTTTCACACATTACATATCTGAAATGGAAAAAAGTCGCTAATTTAAGGCTTTAAATCAATCATTATGGAAATTATTATACCATGATTGTTTCATTTTTTTTTTAAAGTCACAGAAGCATCTAAATTGAGCAACATTATAGTATTTATCAAAACTTTGTATGGGAAGGGCATTCTAACAAAGCTAAATTTATGTTGGAAGTAAAGCTATATGTCTTTTGGATAAATATTATATATTTTTCTAGATAATTTAATTGTTTAATATTAGAAGTTATTATTAAATATTAAAATTTTACAAAAAAAACCAGTAGCATTTGCAATTTTGCATCACAATGCCTTAAAGAGCAAGATGTAGCGTTGAATAACATTAATTTACGATATGTTATTGAAATATGTCGAAAAGTGATCTAAGTAAACGATATAAACACTTTGATATGCAAATTCAAAATTCTAATAGAATTTGAAAACTATTAAATTTTTATCCTATCGATAAAAACATGAAATATCGCCCCGAATTCACATGTTATAGGACTAACTTTGAGCGAACCACTCTCTCCTCTTACTCCTTAAAGCAGAAAAATATTTTTAAAATCTTTTATCACTTTTATGGCTAGCATGCCTATTAAAAGCTATCACTACACTCTTTGAATTCCATCAGACAAAAGACAAACAAAAGGATATGAGGTTTCATCATAGTCAAATACTATAATGACTTGTCAGATGCGATTATGCAAAAGTACATATAATTTATCCAAGAAAAATACATGCATGCTTGTTGAACAATTAAAACAGGGATCGGTTATGACGACAGTTGTAGGCAAAAATGTATGTGTTTTTTTATTTATAGAAAAGGTCAACGAATGGTATAACTGGAAGTACATCGGATCGCTTTCTGTCAATAACTGCCCTCAACGTCATGCACACGGCAATGAACTGTTAAAACAAATTGTTGACGTTCCATTTTGACATTCAATTTACATTAAGATTAATCACATGTGGGTTTGAGCTATTAAACTGTATTATGCAATATGAAAGTGTCTATGTTAAGGTGGAACGGTAGTATTTACTTCAGGGTACTAGATTGCTCTTTTGTGTACTCTACTCAGGTCAATGTATCTGTAGACTGTGATTGTTAAAAAAAATACTGCATCTATTGAACATATTTTCCAAAACTGGTGGATGAATAAGCAAAATTTTAATGATCAGGTGTAGAAAAATATATGAAATAATTTTACATACAGGTGAAAATGAATTATTCCTATGGCCAAGGAAATACTACGTAACCGTTTCACATATAAAAAAACCAGTTTTCACAAACTAGTCAAAACATTTACTAAATTTTATCATCGGTACAAGGACATCATTCGTAAATATAAATCAACATGCAGACATCTTAAACGTTTAGGTATTTCACATCCAATATTTTATGGTAATATTCTTTACAAAGCACAAAAATGTCGGCATTCACCTCAAAAGCTAACCAAACCTTTAAACAGACTTATTCGGAAAGGATATACTTACGATAGTGTTGTCAAGTCATTAAGGATTGCATATTTTGGTATTAATATTGATTCACTCATAGGGTCTTTGCATCGGAAATAAACAAATGTATTCTAAAACCAGTTGTTGGCATGATACGGGTTATGTTCTTCTCATATATTTTATGATGGTATGATACTAAACACCTAACGGGAGGGATTGTACTTGATTTGCATATGATGAAGACATAATCTTTCAATCAGTTTAATTGAGGTCTGGAGCTGGCATGTCAGAAACTGATAGTAGTCCTTTGTTCATTTATGTATCATTGTCATTTTGCTTAGTTTCTTTTGTTACCTATTCTGACATCGAACTCGGATTTCTTTTAAACTGAGTTTTACTGTGCGTATTGCTATGTGTTTCTTTGTTCTACATTGGCTAGAGGTATAGGGGGAGGGTTGAGATCTCACAAAACATGTTTAACCCCGCCACATTTTTGCGCCTGTCCCAAGTCAGGAGCCTCTGTCCTTTGTTAGTCTTGTATGTTTTTTTAATTTTAGTTCATTTATATGTTTTGATGTTTAGTGTGACGTCCATTTTCACTGAACTAGTACACAATTTTATTTAGGGGCCAGCTGAGGACCAACTCTTGGTGCGGGATTTTCTCGCTGCGTTGAAGACCCATTGGTGGCCTTCGGCTGTTGTCTGCTCTTTGGTCGGGTTGTTGTCTCTTTGACATATTCCCCATTTCCATTCTCAATTTTATTTTGTTCGAAACAAATTTGAACGGGATTCGGACAAACAAATTGCGGAAGTTTTTTTTATGATTTCAGAACTTTCATAAAAGAAGCAGGGAAATCATATAGATGTGGCATAGAAGGACAGTTTTAATCGTTGTTTGATTATTAGAATCACATTGCAATAAAACATGAGCGTGAAATGCTATTTTTAATGAACATCTTGAAAGTAGAATGTAACTTCCATATTACATCCTTGTATGTGTGATGTAATTTATTTAATTTCTCCTCAAGTTGTGATGTCAGTTACCCTGTTGGTAAAGTGAACGTGATATTTTCGTGCATTTTCACAAAACTGATATCACAGCTTGGTGAACGATTTAAATATCACACATAAGTATGTTTTAATTTTGATAAAAATAGAAAAAAGCCCCCACCTTAAACAAGATATCGGTATCTACGTTGGTTATTCATTTTCATATATCAAAGTTTCAATTATTCTTTTAAATTTATCTTTAAGTTTAGAGAGAAAAATACCATGACTGAGAAGTGAATGTTTTATATCGATTGCATGAGGAGAGAAACATACAATTTTTGTACTCCTAAGAGATTTTTTTCAGAATGTACATCTGATTCACACCACCCTCTAGATATAGGTAGAGTTTTGCATTCTGTAGCCGGTTTTGATAGGTTTTTAAGTAACAGATCAGATCTAAATGCGCGTGTGATGTGTAAACAAATTATGTTTGGTCGTGCTCGCTGTATAGGTTGCTGTCGTATCCAAAACCTTTAAAAACATTTTTGTAGTTTTGAAATATCAAGAATAATTAGCATAATGGTGGAAAACAGATTGAAAAAGGACGTGTGACTAGACTCGAGTGAAAAAGGACGTGTGACTAGACTCGAGTGAAAAAGGACGTGTGACTAGACGCGAGTGAAAAAGTACGTGTGACTAGACTCGAGTGAAAAAGGACGTGTGACTAGACTCGAGTGAAAAAGGACGTGTGACTAGACACGATGCAATATTAATCCGCACTTGGGACAATTTTTATGACTGTTTTCTATGGAGCTCGTCATTACTCAATTCAAAATTAAGATTAAAGGCTACATTTATTTATAAATTATCGTTAATCAACTTATCCACATCATAATATAAAACATATATTAGTTTAATAAATTCCCGATAAGATGTCATCCGAGTTGTATTCCAAAAACAACAATAACGTATTAATTTATACCGAGTAATTGTGTAAAACGGATAATCATACAATGATATATTTAACATTACTTTTATTCGTCGATACGTGTGAACTTCTTTGTAAAATATACGTATTGACTTTTATGAAATAATTATTACGAACACAACAAGTCCTGCTTTTTTCGTTGTTCTAAAGATAAATCGTTATTTGATTCTGTCCGTATTGTTTGAAACTCTTTCAGGCTTGCTTTGATAAAGTTTGCTTTACTTTAGACAAACTTTTCTATAAAAGCTTATTGATTTTTTATACGTTGATAATTTTCTATGATTGTAATATACGCCAGGGTTCACATTCAAGAGTACCTATTGTAAGGATATCATAAAACGAAAAGCTTTATAATTTTTCATCATTTGTCGTAAATCTGAATACAAAGGAAATGACATGATATTCATCTTTTGAAGAAAATTGTTCTCTCTTGAACTTAATATTCGTTTATACCTTCCATTTTCTGTTTTGAATTTTCCAATTTTTCGGTTTCCTGTTTTCTGAGATTTTATAATACAATCTTAGTTTTTGTCTCAAAATACAAATTTCCGGTTATGAAATTTAGTTAGTTTCCTTAAACAATCAAGTTTGTGGTGTTTCAAGTGGAGTTATATTGTATGAAACATGCAGCGACATTAATAACATAAATATTAAAATTTCCCAGTTTCCATTGATTCTTTTATCAAAAAATGACGAGTTGAACCCAAAATCATCAATTTTCACCACTATTAACTTGGAGGACTTTTAGTATATCAAATATGAATACATCGTGGGCATAAAAACACCCGAGTAGTTTCTGTTGCAGTCTTATTGACAATAATTAACAGGAAGAAGAAATCACTTTCAAACCGAAAGTATAAATGTCTAAACTTTCAATGTCAGAACCTAGTAGTAAGTACATTATTAGCGATTTTTAATGATCTTTGATATATGACTATACATTTGTGTAATTCCTTTTATCTAGATGATGTAAGCACTATTTGATATAACTCACTTGTATGTCAGCTTAACCTTATGTAGTGTCCATACAGTAGAGTATCCGGGTCACTTCGACAGTGATATCTGGTAGAAAAGAACGTTGTATAATCTGAATGTTTACGAATTAGTTCCAGATTCGTGTTTCAGTAAGATACAACACAAAAAACCTAAAGACATCGAGAGGGGCACATTTAATCTTCAATAATAGATAGATGTCTCTATAAAATGACAAGCCCGAAATTTCCTGGAGACAAAAACAAAGGCCGAAAAAGCAGATCTGCCATCTATACCAAGTTCTCCAAAAACTTACCAGGAATAGGATTTTAATTTGCTCTATTGATTACTTAGATATAAGAAGATGTGGTATGAGTGCCAATGAGACAACTCTCCATCCAAGTCACAATTTGTAAAAGTAAACCATTATAGGTCAAAGTACGGCATTCAACACGGAGCCTTGGCTCACACCGAACAGCAAGCTATAAAGGGCCCCAAAAATGACTAGTGTAAAACCATTCGAACAGGAAAACCAACGGTCTAATCTATATCAAAAACGAGAAACGAGAAACACTTATGAACCACATCAACAAACGACAACCACTGAACATCAGGTTCCTGACTTAGGACAGGTGTATGCAAACAAATGCAGCGGGTTTAAACTTTTTAATAGGCGCCAACCTTCACCCTACCTGAAACAATAGTGTAACATCACAACATAGAAAGACACACTATAAAATATCAATTGAAATGGCTTAACTTAATCAAAAGACATATTAACAAAAACAAGTGAACATACACTAAACGAATAAATTTGATCTATGAAACAATGTAAATACAAAATTATTAAAAAAAGGGGTGAGATGTAAAACAATATCAGAAAGACAACCATAACCTTGGACAAAATGCCGCCAAATAAAATAACGTACACAGGTACATAAAAATAATTTTGATGTAAGGTATACAGGTACATGGAGTACGGAAATATTTTTTACAAAATAAATAATTTTGTTGTTCATAGTACGAGAACAGAAGTGAAAATTTATCGTCATACCAAACACTTATCAAAGGTGGTATATATTAAAAATAGTGAGACGAGATATAACACTAAATAAGTAAACATTAAATAACAAAAATGCATTACAAATTGTATCAACTTTTTATATATTTTGATACAGTTCAGTATGTCCCATAAATATAAAAATAAGAAGATGTGGTATAAATGCCAATAAGACAACTCTCCGCCAGAGACCAATTGAGAATAGACATTAACAACTATATGTCACTGAACGGCCATCCACAATGAGCAACACCCATACCGCAAAGTCAGTTATAAAAGGCCCCGAAATGAAAAATTTAAATTCAACCGAGAAAACTAACGGCCTGATTTATGTAAAAAACAATGAACGAAATACAAATATGATATACAGCAACAAACGACAACCACTGAATTACAGGCTTCTGACTTAGGACAGGCACATACATAATGTGACGGGGTTAAACATGTACAAGACCCCCTAACCTGGGATATATCTTCTCATTTGTTTCTTTTTTTCCTCTTTTTTTTTTACAGTGGACAAGGATACACAACTTACTTACTAACTATAACTAGCATCATGTCGTTGACCTTTACTGATATGGTAGGTAAAGGCACCAGTGTAAGTCAAATTTCGAGCGTATTTCGATTTCAATCAGACAAGATCTGTGTTGTTATGAAACTGTTGTTAGTGATAAAATGACTTTTAAAACATATTTCACTGTTTTTAAACTAATAACAAACAGTTCAAATGTAAACATGGTTGCTCAAAACTCAGGTAAAAGGAAACCAAATTAAGGCTTTCCACTATTTCGATTTCTTATATCCAAGTGGTCGAAAATCTTGAAAATTTACACACCCTTTTCTGAGAGTGAGCAACCGTGTAAAACACTTTGGAACCGTGCTAAATAGCTTCCGTTTTCCGTCTTTTAAATCTTTTTTTAAAACAAGTTTCATCTTGTTCCTCCATTACTTTGCTAGATATACACGTCTTAAATGCACCAATATCTGGCGGATTTTGTCAGCTTACGAAAAATACAAAAATAGTCATGAATGCTGAAAAAGGACACATACGTCGAATTATTCTTCGGGAAAAAATACAAATCCTTCAAAGAATTTGGCAGATTTTGGAACCAAACTTTTGTTTTGTTATAAGAGTTCAGTCCGTGGCCTTATGTTATCCTAAAAGAACTAGAAAAAAAAACGAGTCCAATTCGCCAGGATTTTTTCCAGATAGCTTGAAAAATTACACGATCCCGTGAAAATGACTTAACTGCAATTTTACAAATAAACAGGAAAAGTCGGAATTACACAGGAAGCCCATTCAATGTCTTTTAAAATGTGCTATAGCCTTTTATAATTGTTTGGTGTCGGTTTTTCCCTCATCTTTGATTTTAAAGGAACCCAGCCCTGATCCATTGCTGTAGTCTATTTTCCCTTCTATAAATGGCCATATGTTTGAACTAGCTGTCAGTAACTGCGAGTACTCTCAGATCTGTACTTAGTGTCTTTTTGTTGTTGGGATGTACAAGTCACATATGTATGTGCCTGTCCCAAGTCAGGAGCCTGTAATTCAGTGGTTGTCGTTTGTTGATGTGTTACATATTTGCTTTTCGTTCATTTTTTTGTACATAAATTAGGCCGTTAGTTTTCTCGTTTGAATTGTTTTATATTTGTCATTTCGGGGCCTTTTATAGCTGACTATGTGGTATGGGCTTTGCTCATTGTTGAAGGCCGTACGGTGACCTATAGTTGTTAATTTCTGTGTCATTTGGTCTCTTGTGAAGAGTTGTCTCATTGGCAATCATACCACTTCTTTTTTTTTTTATATATGTGTCCAAATAGTCAACTGGTTTCTGCTCACGGAAAGTTATGGACATTTGATTTGTTTTACAGAAACCGGATCCGCTCTTTTTGTAGTGTTTAAGCTCCATATCTTTAAAACGACGATATAATAGAGTTACATTTTGTTTTGTCAGTAAGCCGAAGACTTTTATTTACAAGTCATTTGCAATTCAACTTCAAAATGAGTGGATATTTTATTGGTCGTATTAGTTTCGAACTATAAAGGTTAGTTTTTACTGGTTATTCAACTGTTCGAATCTCACATATCGTTTTAAGATATTGAATTTAGATTTATATACTGAATATCAAATATGGGATTTCATATGAGCCTTCCTGGCATTTGTGCCTCTGTAAGATAAAATTATTCAAACAATAGTAATTTTTCTATTACAATGGAATATCAAAGAATAACAAAGTTGTTTCTATTATTTATAATTTTTATTATAGAGACGATAAACAGGAATAGAAAAATATAATGATATGAAATGATTTACAATGAGACTTAGAGTCCAAATGACGTGGATGTAAAATAATTAGGAATACAGTTCTTTTTCAAACCCATGACTATGAGGTCATACACCACAAATATATAGGACACATTCTACTGCATCCGCACATCATGAGCAACAAATCCTGCAATCAATATAAAAAAGGAGATGTGTTATAATTGCCAATGAGAAATTTCAATAAAATAAAATTGAGAATGGAAACGGGAAATGTGTCAAAGAGACAACAACACGACCAATTATATGCCGGTTGCCAGCGGCAAATATTTCACTAGGTAACTGAATACATTGGTTTAAATGAAGTACTGATATAGGTTAGCAAATATTCTTTTGTAATGACTTTTGCGATTGTATGGGTAGAAATTGTGACATCAGCAACTATGTACCCCTCAGAAAGAGTTGCTGCAAGGGTCCTTTAACTTGCAAGGATCACAACATTTTCAGAACACCAGGCTTCTCATTGTTCAACCCTGGGTTAAAACATTCTGCATAGTCAAAGCTGTATCCATCCTCAATGAGTTCTACTTAATATATAATTTGTAAGAAATAATTTCCCAATATTTTTGACTTAACATATTTGAATAAGACATTGTTTTCATCGTCGTTTTCTTAAGAAATTGTTTGGTGATCAAGATGATTACTACATTCCGCAAACCTCCGCATGATCAAATTCTTGAACAAGCCAAATTTTGTGTGTAGCATACTCAACTTTTATTCAAGATCTTTATCCTTGCATGCTAAAATAAGATCTTGAAGGAAACCTGATGACATAGGTCCCTCGAAGAAAACCGGTTTGTGTTCTTAATTCTTCAAACAAATGTGTGGTCTTTAAAAACAGTAAAGAAGTCTTCGATACCTTCAGTGCTTTTGGATGAGACAAACAAAAATGAACTATAAAAGTCAAGGAACGCCTTCCATACGTTTGATGGTTCAATACTTTTTATACAGTTTTTGTCTCTGAATGAATTGAACAATGCTTTAAACAAAGGAACCATGAGGGCCTTATATGACAGTGTTAATTCTGTACCACCACGATTCAACTGTTCGCAAATAAGAATCTGTTTACTGCATTTCGAGCATAAATTCCAGAGTCAAAACATAAGTCATATAGCCAGTTGAAGTTAATATCTTACTAACTGTTGCTATATACAAGATGAGAGCCCATGAAATCCTCATATTCTTTTAATGTGGGAGTATAAAACGTCTGCCATTTTTATTTTTATTTAGACCATTTTTCTTGTTGGGCAACAGCATACAATTGCTGGTTAAATGTTTACTCTGCATTTTGCTGAACATATCTAATCATGTTTCTTCAAATGCAACAATACCGTTAGGTAAATATGACATGTTTCAATTCTGCCTATTTCCAAATTTTCTAAGCTAGTGAGATATCTTCGTACTTCCGAGTATGATTCACAAAAGCCATGGGAATTTTGATTGTCAATTATATTTTTGTATCCAAACTCATGATGTAGTTGTAATGCAAACTCAAGATGGAATGGGATAACAAAAGTTAGCTGCTCCATGTAACTATACATTCTGCTATTGCCAAGACTTTTCACATTTCGTCGTTGAAGTTCAGAAGCATTACCTTCACCATTGTAAGCATATACTCATCAATTATCCACAACAAAAACTTCGTAAGTAGTCAAGGACTGTGTTGTGTGGAATATGACATAGATATTTCAGATGGTGTTGGGTAAGTCCCATTTGATATATCTAAGGAAGTTAGTGCATTTCACTGGGAACTGTTGAAGCGGCTGCATGTAACAGTTGGTCTTTATTTATAGTTATTGTCTCAATATCAGTTTCAATTTCTGACAGTATTTATCTAGATTTTAAATTGTAATTTATTTATGTGAACAATGAAGTCTTCAATGATGTCATCAATCAGGCACTGGGAATTCTTCTCATAAAACATTCAACTCGTCGTTTTATTCTTTCTTTTACCAGTATGCTAAGTAAAATAAATAACCATGCAAGCCCTGTAGTACAGAGAGCCTTTGTTTTAAATTCTTGAGAAAAAAAGTGATTTTATTTCTAAATCGTTGTTGTCCGATATTTCTTTTATGTTTGGAATCATTCGTCTGTTTAAGTAAAATGTAGATGCGTGTCGCGTTTCTTCGATCTGTGCTTGCAGACAATACTATCAATCCAGTCAAAAGGCGTGGACATTGATCTGGTCAGAAAAGACTGGGAACAATATGGTTGATCATCAGCATGGAAAGTATCTAGATGATCATCCAAAATATCAGGCTGTGTAAACTTTTCTAAATTTATTATACTAGTGTATGATTATTTACCAGATTTGTGATAATGATACCTTTATATATATAAACATCATCAGGCGAACTACACTAGCTTCATAGAGTCGGTGGTACGCATCCTCTTTTATTGTATTCACAGCATTATAAAGGGTTCCTTTTGCAGTTAGACAGGAAAGTTTTTTACTTATTTAAATCTGATATATATTGAAAAATTTCAGTTCTTTGAAGCACGGCTCCCTTTAGCTTGCGAAGATGTCAGCATTAGTGGACTAGACTACTAAAAGAAGACATATTCCAGGAATAACACTTTTAAAATATGCGCTCCAATTTGATTTTTACTGTCAGGAAAAATATATTTTTAACTTTAGAAAAAACACAATAAAATAAAATATCAGTCCAAAACTTTTTAAACCTTTGATACAAAAATATCAATCCTAACATGTTTAATTAGCACAAACACGAACAATGGTATGATGCAGTGCTGAAGCGATTCGTCAATAAAAAGAAAATCTACTTCGTATTGGTAAAAGAAATAAATCCGGAAATTCACTGAATTAAAATGTATATTAAAAATATGTCGAAAAACATGAATTTATTAAAAAAAAACTGAGCCGGAATGGTCTCATAACTTTACAAAATGAAGTTTTATTACTTTTTAACGCAAAACATTTGGAAGATATCGATGAAATGTAAATTTACAAATGTTGTAACCACTCCGTGGAAATAAAACAGAATGCATATTCTTAAAACTGAGTGAAAACCAAAAAAAAAATAAGGCTAAATAGAAGGATTTATAGTTTTACAATATGAATTAGCACTAATAACTCTTGATAAAACGTGAAATAGTTTAATAGTTTAAGGACTATAAAAAAGAAACAAAAGAAAACTTTTTGTCGAGTTGCATTTTGAATGAAAAAATCAACATGTCTTTTTCTTTCCATTTATGAAAAACTGCACCGTAAGAAGTGGCTACGACCGGGTAAAAAATTAAGACCAAGGTATTGGCTTTGCAAAAAAATTATATTTAGCCTAAAGTTATGCCGGTTCATTAAAGTCGTAAAATAAGCACCTTTTTCTTGATTTGTCACTCCACTATTCTGAATAAGTCTGTTTAATGGTTTGGTTAGCTTCTGAGGTGAATGACGACATTTTTGTGCTTTGTATAGTATATTACCATAAAGTATGGGATGTGAAATACCTGAACGTATAATATGTCTGCACGTTGAATTATATTTACGAATGCTGTCCTTGTACCGATGATAAAATTTAGTAAATGTTTTGGCAAGTTTGTGATATCGAAAACCCTGGTGTAATAATTTTTCAGTAATACAGAGATTTCTTTCGTTAAAATCAAATACGTTGTTACATAAAGGAGCGAATCGAACAAGTTGAGATATATAAACACCACAAGATAGTGCAAAAGGAACGTCTCCATCTAAAAATGGATAATTAACAATAGGAAATGAAAAATCATCTCTTTTTTATCGTAAATTTAATTATTAAGCTTCCCGTTAAAGATATAGATATCAAGATCCAGGAAAGAGCAGTTTTATTTTATTTAAAGTCAGTTCAGCAGGATAAATCTCTTTAGTGTACATACTGAAGTAGCCATTATTGAGAGCCAATATATCATCCAAATATCTAAAACTGTTATCTAATTTTTGTATCAAATGTTGTTTCGATTAGTCTTTGCTGATTTTAGTCGTAAATTATAACTCGTATCAATACAGAAACAGGTCCGCAATAAGTGGTGCACAGTTAGTCCCCAATGGAATTCCGATAACTTGGACGATATACGGAATCTCCATAGCGAACAAAAATGTTATCTAGTAAAAGTTCAAGTGCAGTTATCGTATCAAAGCAAGTCCAATTGACATAGTTCTTTTGTTACTAAAATATGACCAAAAATTTGAACATATATAATCGCATTCTCAAATGTTCTGTTCAATGTCTATTATAAAAAAATCCCAGCTTCATGAAGATAACTTACATCAACAATTTATATATTTATTTCAGCTTGAAACGGTGCAAAAAACTATACGAGATCTGCAGCAAACACAAAGTCAGATTACTGATACATGTAAGATAAACCATGCGTGAGTACTTATAGATGATTAAATGGTATTTTCCATATTGGCCCTGGCATCAGCCCGAGACTCCCATATCAAGCCAGAGAGCATAGCCCAGGGCGAATATGGAAAATGCCATGTAACGATCTATTTTTCACATATTTTATTTATTGTTTTTGATTGACAAATTTACCTGAAGTTAAATTCGGGGGCTAAACATGGGTATTTGAGGGCAAATATCGATATTAGTCCGGAGGACAAATAACCGACTCTGAATTCCGGCTATTATCGGACATCCAAAAACTAACATATAACTACAAAACATGTGAAAAAAAACGGTTACAGGAATGAATAATACAAGTGATAATTATAGCCTCGTTGGAAACTTTTTTTATGATGGATATAATATTGCATGACAATTTAAAAGTGGTATAATAGTAGAGCACAAGAGAAGAGTTTCATGACAGCGATGTAGAGTGAGATTGTTTTAGTTCAATAAGATACACATGTATTAGAAATCCAAATTTAAAAGCTTGGTATTGCTTTTGATGTCAGTCTTAATATTAAAGTGTTGAACCTATTTCAATATTTGCATCAAACATGCGTATGGAATTTCCATCACCAGATATGCTCGAATGACATGTTTGAAGCAACACAACAAAAGGACGTATTCGTTGATCCGCCATCAAAGCAGAACATAAAGTTTTTAAGTTAAAGTGTCCTCGAGATTGGTCCAGTTTACCCTACAGTTATATTACAGTACTTCAACTGGAAATCAAAATGCAAAACTCCCATTCACAGCTTAATTACTAGCTATTGGGCATATTTGCCATATAGTATTGACAATTTAATAGCCAATGTACCGAACTTATGTATCAATATAAACGCATGATGCCAATTTCAGATGTGTGAGTAAACAACATCACAATAAATAGAAAGTTATTTGCGTCTACAGCGGTGACCCGTGAACCACATTAAAACGGCGAAAAAACACATTCAGTTAGAATACAATGGAATTTATATTTTCATGACTTGTATGCACCCACATGGTGTTCTACGTCATCAACATTACCTCATTTTGACATTTATTAGTTAGAATAGGGTTATTATGCCATAGAGTAAATTTCAAGAAATCTAAATTATAAACTAACATTATTTGAAAAAAATACCTTAGTAGTGTTCTGTATTAAACAGGTACTGACAGCTTTAAAACATGTATCTATTACATTATTTACAAATCTGTTTTATCTTATTCAAAGCAGGCCTACAGTGACGCACGAAATAAGTAGACTTGAAGGTAAATCATTTACGTTATTGAATCTATTCAGCGACTTCCTTAGAGCTAACAATATATCTGACCCAGCATTTTACATTTATGTGAGAGGCTTTGTTCTCGCCTCTTTTATTGCCTAAAATTTAAGCCGATTAAATGTTCATCATATTGTTTGTCCATCCACAATTAAAAAAAAAAACCGTGAAGATTAAATAGTTGTCTTTATTTTGTGTATTCGTATTACTGTGTTGCTGTCTATTGACGTGCCTCCCGCGTCTTTGATTTAAAGATGGTAGAAATATATATATTTTATGACAGGAATAGAAAAACGTTTGATGACAGTTGATGAAACTAAAAGAAAAAATTCGTCTCAACTGCAGTCAATATCAGAATCTGTCGGAAAGCTAACACAGAAACTGAATACTTTTTCTACTAGTATTGATGATTTCAGAAAAAGGGAAGATTCAAAAACTTCAGATATAACAACTGTTGATGAATGAACCTTCCAAAAAATCAAGTGATGCATATCAATATAAGGAAAGACAAAAGAATAATCCAAAGTCAAAAGATTCAGCATCTTATCAAGAAAGAACATATGTCAATGTTCAACAGCCGCCAAATCACTCAGAAGCAGCAACGTCTTCGAAAAGTTCATCTTCAGATACTTTGAATGCAAAGGTCACGTTAGTCAAATCAAAAACAACAGAGCAAATGGTAGATAAGAAACCTGAGAAAAAGAAATCAAAGTATGGGTTAAGATTATGCCGGACCAATGAAAATCTAGACAACAGAACGTTCTATCACAAAAAGAAAATATGTTTTCAGGGAGAGCTGATATATCCAAACATAAACAGCCAAATAGCAGCAGAAACGAAGCCTAACATAGACCCTGCAGGTGTAAATGGAAGGTAGGATAACAGTATTAAAACTATATTCAGTTTATATATTGAACTAATTAAGCCACAATATATGGAAGATTGAAAACAGTAAGACTTTAAAGAACTAAACTTACATGTTATAGCCAAAATCAATCACGGACACAATCATTGAAACACTGTTTAAAAGAAATATATAGATACATATTTAATAATAAAAGGGTGGTTGATGAAAAAAAAAACAAATCTTGATCATTTGCCATTGCCATGGATTTTCTGTTTGTTTGGTTGATAAAGTGCCAATGAATAAAAATATACAAATAATTAATATTTTAATATTAATTTATTTCTTATTTGTTAACACCAACAAAGTATGCATATACCTCATTGAAATGCTTGAGATATGCTTTCAAAATGTATATATATTTATATATATAACTATAAAAGGTCTAAATTGAAAACAACGTTCAAACCTATGATTGCGTTGGATAAAAACCGCAATTTTTATACGTGTGCATGCAAAACAAATTTATTGGTAGAGGGGTCTAAATACAGCACAAACAACAATTTCCAAAAGACCAAAAAAAAGTGAAAAAGTCTATTTTAACAAAACGCATTTGACTAACAGGTCGAACAACTGATGTTCTTAAACCCTGCTGACTGCCATTGGCGATTGCCAAATAAATTGATCACCAGATCTAACAAAATGGATCTTAATATTAATTAAATACCAAACAGAAAACAATAAACTTGTGGAAAAGATGGTATACCACAAACATGAGGTGCAAAAATTTGTACACCATATCCAGATTTCGACAATAAATGTCTCTTCAGTGATGTTAGGGATCGAAACGGTATTTGGAAGGCCATATGATTTACCTCAATTTAGTATAGACTCTTGAATTTTAAAGAGTCGAAATAGGATGAACGGATCATATAAACCCGAAGGAAAATATAATACAAGCCCAAACGAAAAAATATAAAAGGTTTAAATTGAAAACAACGTTCAAACCTATGATTGCGTTGGATAAAAACCGCAATTTTTATACGTGTGCATGCAAAACAAATTTCTTGGTAGAGGGGTCTAAATACAGCACAAACAACAATTTCCAAAAGACCAAAAAAAAAGTGAAAAAGTCTATTTTAACAAAACGCATTTGACTAACAGGTCGAACAACTGATGTTCTTAAACCCTGCTGACTGCCATTGGCGA
The DNA here is from genome assembly GCF_021869535.1 of Mytilus californianus. Classification (NCBI taxonomy): domain Eukaryota; kingdom Metazoa; phylum Mollusca; class Bivalvia; order Mytilida; family Mytilidae; genus Mytilus; species Mytilus californianus. The sequence continues at coordinate 17,540,113 of NW_026262679.1, read as the reverse complement.
TTGCCAAATAAATTGATCACCAGATCTAACAAAATGGATCTTAATATTAATTAAATACCAAACAGAAAACAATAAACTTGTGGAAAAGATGGTATACCACAAACATGAGATCATATAAACCTATAAAATGTAATGATAATTTATCAGTAAAAGATACATGATTATTTGTTAGTGGGATTATATATAACTAAATAAATGAATATTTATATTAAAAGAAACATCAGAAACAAGAATATGTGTCCATAAGATTACACGCCAGTATCACTATTCCGTGTTAAGTGAGCTCTAAATCCAGGAAACAATCCAATTCAGTATGTAGTCTTAAACTTTTAAATCTCGTGCGAGATGTCTCATGTTCAAACATTGTTGTTTTTGAAACGTATTTATCAAAGTCAAACGATAATCATTTAATTTTTTTTTTTGTGCTATACAATTTGTGATTATGGTTGGATCCAAGATATTTGAAAGAGGGCGTAGTTCCCGATAATTGAATTTATACTGCCGAGCGAAGCAACGCGAAAAAATATTGGACGATTTTATACTAAACATTTGTATAGATAACGTGGAAAATGTGAGATGTTCAAAATTACTTGGCGATCGAAAGGGGGTAGTACGCCGCGGCCTCTATCCATTTATCTGCGAATGCACGTTTAGGTATACATGGACAAAAACCTCGTCGCATGCATTATTATATTTAAAGACTAAAAAGTACTTTTTGATAAATGTATCAATGATATGAATTTCTGCTCACGTCAAATTATCTTGAATTAAATTATAGAAAAATATTGTTTTTAAAAGTTAGTCGCCATACCTTTTACATTCGGGTGTGTTGGAATTCACTTTTTAAACGTTAAAACTTATAAAAACAAAAAAAGAGATAACCTTCTCGCTTCGGATTTCATTATTTTAATATTTTCATGCTAAATGTTTACTTGGTAGTTTTTAAAATTCATATGTTGAGAAGAAGTGAAATATGGGTCAAGTGAAATGACAAGAAATGGTGGGTGTATTTGATTACAAGTTGCTAGCTTACTTATTCCATTAAAATATTTTTGTCAATAAAATCATTAAAAATTTAATAACAAAATATTTAAAGATTAAAAAAAAGTAGTTGGGGTTGATTTTTACATTAAGTATATATCAGCAAAAAATGCGTGGTCAAAGAGCAAAAAATGCATGCAGTGTATGCTCCCCTCCGTCATGTTTCGATGCAATAGGACGTATATCGTTGAGTTAGGTCGGTTATGTCGAGTAAAGTCATTTTATTGGAAATCTCTAATAGAGCTTTCTTACATTTTGACGAAAGGTACGAACCAATGTAAAGGGAGCATGTAATTACATTTCCATGATAACACTTAGAGTCTTTGTTTTATCCGGTAAAACAGCATTCTTTTCTGAATCAAACGTATCTTTAAAAATTTAAGCATATCGCAAATAAAACACGCTTTTAATATCTGAAAATAAAGAAAAATAGTTTCAAATACACTTACGTCCGATACGTTACTTATGTTACCACGATTGCACACATTTGCGCTGGAATTATTCAAGCATGCGTTTCACCATTAACATTTTAATGAAATTATTGAAGTATAATTCTCTAAATTTAACGACAAGATTCACTATTTATTTTTATTTTTAATGAGTATGCTATCATCAAAATGTCAACGTGGATCAGCGCACGATTTGCAAGACAAGGATGCTGCAATGTTTTGAAAAAAAGTAATGTGAAATAAATCTGGGAAAAAAAAAAGATTTTGCGATGAAGGTTTTTTCTATTAATGTTAAAGTTAAATGTGATAAAAAAAAGTAATGTGACTCTAGCGATCACAGGAAACAAATGTGAAACGGAACAAATACTATAGCCCCCTCCCCCTTCCCTTTGAAAGTTAATGATCGTTGCCTTAGTATTCCACTGCTGATTTTCATGGTCTGTTTTTCAACTAGTAATATCTTTAGGTAATGCTATATACGCAACTGATCATTATTTTACACGTCGTTAATTTGTTTTAATCAACTAATAATTATGGACCAATCAGTGGTGCATTTAGCATTTACAGAAGATGTTAAAACGAGCCAACCAACAAATAGATGATCATCAACATCAATGGAAATAAAGATTAATATGAACGCTACATAGTTCACACTACATAACAAGCATTAAATGCTAGAAAAAGAAGAAAAACAAACAAGTTACACTCAAAGAAAAAACGGAAAACTTGGGTGTTTTGGAAAAATTAAACCGTCTCTGTCTCTGACTTTTCTGTACATAATAGACCAAGGCTAATATTTAGATTAGGAGGCTAGGAATGTGTCTGCTGTGTAGAGGCACTCGTGTGCGCCTCACTCCTAAATCCGCATATATCAACTAATTATATATGATTATTAGTTGATTAACGTCCAGTGGCAAATATTTCATGAAGTTTTAGGACGAAAACGCAATTATACATTGAAAGAACGGTTCCATAGGTGAGCCTAACTCGGGTGTAAACGGGGGATTGAACACAATCTTTTATTTTTAGGTTTTTTCCTTCTGGCTAGCCTATATTTAGGAAATATCTTTTAGGAGTTATCTCCTTCCCCCTGGTGGTATTATATTTTCACCTTGTGTACGTCCCGAAATTCCTATATCTCACGAAAAATCAAGTTAAACACAGGTAATTGCATGCAGTGCAATTGTCCTAATAGGCAAACATTTAGGTGAAACGACATCAAAGTTACATAAATATGTCAAATTAACGGATCCCTAAAACGAGTCTTACGTATGATTCGTCAAGCGTACGTTCCTTTCGTCAAATTGTAAGAAAGCTCTAGTAGGAAGTTTTAACTCTTACTCTGTGTATGCACCTGTTGTCATTTTATTAAATAATTAAAGTTTACTCCTTGGTTTGATATGGATATCGGGACTTGTGATATATTTGCTGAACATAAATATATCACCGTATTATTTATTATAACTGTTATACAATAGTATTATATTTTGTGTAAACATATTATCTCAACACAGTTGCCATGAAAATGTTTTTAAATGTTGGAAAAGTAAGCTCTCGTGGTCATGACTACTTGATGCTGCTAGACACATCGGAAAGTATGCAAGGAGAAAAATTTGACTTAATGATAAAAACTACTACAAACTACATCGATGGTAAATATTGTAACTTTATTTCAATATTTGATACAGTACACATATCTATATATGATAGAAGGTAGAAACTAACACATGTGAAATGCTGACAAGGGGCACTTCCATAAGTAAAAACAATAACAAGAAATTGTGTAGAACATTTATTGAGAGAAAAATGATCAATGATATTTGATCTTATTGGAAGATTAAGCTGTACTTTTAACATGATTAAATTATGTCAATTTACTCATGGAACAGGTGGGCTTTTGTCTGTTTTTGTTTGGTAGCTTATATTTGAGTATTTATCTAACTGGCATTTAACCCACATCTTCTTTAATCAATGCTGAGCGGAAGAGTATAATGAAACTATTGAACAGTTAGAACATGTCAACCATATATGATACATGATTTTTTCACATTAGCAACCTTTAGCTAAATAAAAGATTGATGACAGTTACACAGAAAGGAACTGACTAGTAAAAACTACACAAACCGCCAGCTCGACACAATAAATAAATATTGCTAACTTTACATATTCATATAAAATTTCCATTGAACTCCACTAGTGCTCTGTTACAATATTTTCTTTCTCTTTTGCACTTAAGGTCTTCAGCAACATGGTTTAAGACACAATTTTCGAGATAATGTCGGTTTAGCTTGTTTTGGAGCTGAAACTAAATTGATTCTTGCGCCTCTAGCAGATTATGACGAAATCAAGAGAGCAATAGGTAACAAAATGATGTTTGAAATATTTATCCGCTCTCGATAGTTAGATTTTCGAGAATGATATGACATTTCATTTTACAGTGGATAACTGTCATAATTAATGGGATATTGTAGTAGAGTCAATTTCTAAATTACTACAGGTTTAATGTTTTAAACAACATGATAAAAAATTTAAATTATACTATTAACATATAAGATGTTAGACCTTTAATTCCATTGCATTCACTACACAAAGTAGTGTTTCGTTCGCGGTCAACAAGTCTTCAAATCTCATCTATTCATGTAAATTTAATGTTTTAGTCCACATTTTAGGTTGAATTCAATATATTGCAAAAACAAACTGATTTCTTTTTGCACTTGAAATCATACTGCCATAAGACTTTATTAACGACGTTGGCACATATATTTGTATTAATCTTATGTATATCATGACGACATTAAATAATGGACAGTATGAAAGATACTATCGAACGTTTTTCCTCGATATGAAAAGCAGACGGAAACGTAAAAGAAACACAACGACACCCAACCCCAAACCTAAAAAAACTATTGTACTAAGCTCAAACGTTTTGTCGATTTTTTATCAGAAGAAATATGAAAAAAAAAACTGGTAATAATTCCTTTGACATATCAATTTATTTGAAAATTTAGACAATTGAAATGAATGGGACATCTTGCTTGTTCCCAGAAGATCTGAATAAATGTGGAAGAAAATACTATTTTGGTACTACTCTGTAAAAAAAAATGGCATTCGAACGGCAACGACGATGCATGGGGTCTAGCTCGCTCTTATATCGTCATATTAGTGCTGTAATGTTTGTCCAAATTGAATGAACAACTCAATATAAATTACAGTTGACTTCAGATATCGGAAATAAATCGAAAGTAGCAAAATGCTTGTCGAAAGTCGGTTTATACAAATACTTCATAACTAAACACGACTCCTGATCAAAACTGATCATATTTTGTGAAATGTCCGTCAAACATGGGAGAACGCTAAATACTCTTATCACACCATTAAATGCGATCGATTGTGGAAAGATTTCAAAATATTATTAATAATTCAAGTAAAGGGGAAAGGGTTTCTTTTTTATGATGGTTTTAGGACCATATGCTCATCAAGTTCCTTATTAGGTATAACCACCTTCCCGTGGAAAGACCTTTTCATATTTTTCGGATTATATTTCTTTTTCTTCCTCCACTTTTCTAAAATGTCGTTTTTGTTTCGGAACATGTCAATAAAATAATTGGTTAATGATATCCGATAGTTATTGCGATTTTGAAACTTACTTTTTTTAATCGAACACTTTTCCATATATGAGCCATTTTTCTGTGTACTGTTTTTCTTGTTATCGCTTGTTCTCAGAAAGCGTGAAAGTCATCTCTTATTTTTTTTTCTCCAAAATGTTCGTTACCTCCTCAGAATGATAACATTACGCCAAAGCCGTTCGGTGACATGTTATAAGAGTTATTTCTCTTTATTGTTTGTCATGATTGGTATATTGGGGTAACTAAAAAACATAAATCATAGAGACCTAGAAGCTTTTGATATTAAATCCTTGGTCAATAAGCATGAAATTTAGGTCATGGTCTAAGGTCAAGGTCATGTTATAAAAGAGAGGCGAAAGATACAATACAATATACAAAACACAAATTCTGAACTCTGCTTGTTATCGCAACTCCTCAGAAACTATAAATGTTATCGACAAAAGGTCTTTGACAAATTATAAGTTTCGACATGACTTTTTATAGAAGTTATCTCCCCTTAAATATTCAAAATAAGCTGTTTGGTAGGATCACTTATTTACCATACATATAATGGAATTGGGGTCTTTGATATGAAGTATATATTTTAATAATCTGTGAATTAACTTTACATATGAACCGAAAGTGACATTTTGTAAACCGGAAGTAGCAAACTATCTCCCTCGATGCAAGCAAAGGTATATGGAAACCGTATATTTTTCAAATTAGTAAAATGAAAATAAAATAGAATAAAAAGGTCACAGAAAACGAAAGCTTAACAACAAGAACCTCTTAAATTACGGCGACAGTAGTTTACCGATGTTCAAATATCGTAAATCAATTATGAAGAGACAAATCAAAGCAACAAACAAATAATGAGAAAATCGCAAGAAACACCAAAAAAGCGAAACAGGGTGCGTCGACAGAGTTAGTGTACATTGCTATGCAAGTTTAAAATGTTTTAAGGGTGAACTCAAGTGTTGCAGAAGGGAAAGCAGTTCATACGCAACGAGTGGAAACCGCCGAGTTGCTCATTGTGAAGAATTATCTGCTGATAAGCAGCATTCTGTGATGTCATTAGCAACGAAAAGAGGACCGAACAGTAGCTTCGACGAGTGGATCATATCTGTGATAATCTGTGGCACATAACTCGAATAGCGGTTAATGAAATTATGATAATTTTCGTTAAAGTTTAAACAGATGTCTTCGTCTTTACCATTAGGAACCTTTGGTGTTATAACTACTTGTAAAAAGCAACCTGTATGAAGGTCGATATGATATGAAATGCAAGACAAAAAATATCGTATCAACTGGCAGAAATATACTTCATAAGCAGGTGCTGCTGAAATGTTGCTATATAAAATAATGAAAGTTCACAATTGGATAATTGAAATCTTCTGTTTTGTCGAAACATTCTCACCGAACCGTTATCATTTAATATTTCTAGGTGTACGTAAAGACCTATCTTTTCTTATGGAAATAATTGTATTCCGTGATTATTTGCAGTTAACATAGTAACTAAACACTGAAATATTTAGTAAGATTACTTCATAAATATAGTCGAACGCGAAATTAAAAAAAATATTGCTAGTTAGACGGCAAAATATTTTTTTCTTTATTCATGTAGATAATACTGGTTCTCAAACTACTTGTATGTGGAATTGTATCGCTTTGTTTTTTCTTGTCTGTTTTTGATAAACGTTTATGTTACTAAAATGATATACGGATAATACTGATAAAATTTATTTTAGGAAAATTAAAAGCAGGTGGTCCATCCCCTTTAACAGCTGGACTTCTGATGGCAATTTCTGGATTAACTCACTGTAAGTTTTCTCATGGAAGACATCTGTATATGATTAACTGCGTTTGTTTATGTTTTATGTTAATAATGGTAATTCTGAATACGGGAATGATAATGTTTTCATCACAATAGATCTCTGTACAGATGGTATGTTTTCTGTTTCATTTTTCATTACATTCCATTATTAAGCGTTTTACCATTTTGTTTTAAACCATAAAGGCCCTACTATTGTAATCGAATTGAATTCCCCTAAGTGCGATATATTTTATCTACTTGAATTCCCAGGCAACTGCTTTGATGGGATTTTACTATATATACATATGTATATAAACAAGTCTAAATTGAAATGTATATATATACTTTCTATGACTTACATTTAACCCAACAATTGGAGAACTACTTATTTGTTTGCACCTGCATTTTAGTGTTGTTCCCTCAGCGTCATTTTCATAACTGAAACAACACCTACATTTTATTCATTGTCTCGGCTATTAGATTGATGAAATATATTGTTAAGTTGTTACAAGTACAGAAGACTTTAAACCAAACAAATGTGACTGTACGACAATATTAAAACTATTAACATCATAATATGTTTTAAGTACGATGAACTGCACAGATATACGAACTTTAAGATACTAAACATCAAGTACTATGTTAAAACCTATACTAAGCTGACGAATGAAGGCATCATTTGACTGACGAAAGTTACAATTTATAAAGCACAGTTGGCCGAGTTGTCTAGGCCGTTTGTCACAGTGTTTCATGTGCTGCCACAAATGTCTCAACAGTTTGACTTCGAATCCCTAAGATAGACCGACAAAAGCTTGTAAATACAAAATATACAGTTTAAACAAAATTAGACTGAATTGAAGACAAAGAAAGAAAATGTATTTTGTAAGCATGCATAGTATTATAGTGGAAGTCCTATATATAAGTTTACCATAATGGCTAAATAAAAATATGTCGTAAAGTGGTTACAAGTAAAGAGGTATGTATAAAGACAAAATATTGTGTGACTGTATGATAAAAAAGTATAACAAAGATACCGAACTCCAAGGCAAATTCAAAGAGGGGAATTCCATTAAAACTGACAAAATTAGGCAACACATGAAACAAAAACTAAACTAACAAACTAAAAAAAGTATATAACCATTTAACTATAACATACAACTTATGAGTTTGAATGTTCATTGGGTATATTTCCCCTGTCTTATTATGTATATATAAAGGTACAAGCCCTGTGTGTCCGTTGTACCGATGTGTATCATAATGATGTTTATTGTTATGTATATTAACGGAAATTTTTGTGTATCAACGGAAAATTTAGTTTGTGCTTTGCATCGAGGCTTGCGTTGCTTTACATCGAGGCCACAGCAGTTCAACCAATCGGGGAATGTTAAGTTGGGACATACCTCTATTTTTACTGCAGGTTTTGGCATAATTAAAACGGAATTATAGAAAAATGAAATTTTGTTAGTAGATACAAAACAGAAAATGATAAACACTTTTAGCAAAAGATGAATTGGATCGGGGTTCTGTGTATTCATATTATTTGTACAACCCTCCTTTACTCTTGGGAAGCTTGTTCTTTACATCGAGGCTTGCGTTGCTTTACATCGAGGCCACAGTAGTTCAACCAATCGGGGAATGTTTATTTGGGGCATGTGACCTATTTTAACTGCAGGTTTTAGAATATTTTAATCGAAATTATAGAAAAATTGAATGTTGTTAGTACATATAAAACAGAAAATGATGAATACTTTTAGCAAAAGATAAATTGGATCGGGGTTCTGTGTATTGACATTATTTGTACAACTCTCCTTACTGATGCCATATTTTGGACCTAAATGGTTCGCGAAAATTAATATTTTTATATATAGTATAGTAAAAATAGACATCTTAGTTGCAATCAATTGGTAGCCGAGAGATTTCGTCGATGTGTTGTCAGTCACACATAACAGATATCAAGGAGGGGTTCGATTCCCAGTAAAGGCATATAAAATCACAAATGTTAAAGGTAAGTCTTTAAATTAATTCCATTAGTGAACAGAAATCAGTAAATTAGCCAATTTAAACTTCATGAAATTAGGCAAACAAAGGAAACAATTGAATATAATTTGATGAGTCCATTTCAGCGACAGATTTAGGAAGCGTTGAATTTAGAAAAATAAACCACGGCAAATGAATACGGTGACGTCACGGCAATGGTTTAATCATGTAAAATCATACTTCTAAAATACTGCTTTATAACTGTGATAACCTTAAGTTACATTTCTACCAAATTTTGATACTATACTCCTGCTTAAATATTGTTTTAAAAAGTAATGGAAATATAATATTCATTAAAACCCATGTCGTCTTTTTGCAAACACATCCGCTATGTACTGATCATAATTAGGAGCCAACGGAACATCATCCTAAAGAATATAAAAAGTAACAATAGGAAAGAAAAACCTTTGCTCAAAGATTACAATGAAAAGTTCTAATGCCGAGTTTATACCATCTTCAAGCTGCCATACATAATCCTGATGGTAAATTCGATTAGGAAAGGCACTACCTGAATTATCATACTATATTGTTTTATTTATGGTTTTGGCTTTTCGTCTATTTCTTGCATGAAGAGATATTTTTCGTATCACACTGCACGGAGTGTGATACTAAAACTGCGTTAATTTTTTTGGCTTATCCAGCATCACGAGACGATATTTCAACATTTCCATTGGCTATCTGTTAGGTCATTTATAACTTTCAAAGGTTAAGAAGACGTACATTTCGTCCCTGTCAACGGATTTATGTGATTTCAAAAACTCACACTTTTCAACTGGACATCTTCCTTTTGACAAATTTTATTACACACTGAATCTTACAAAAAGATTTAAAATATATGATGCTAAAGTTTGACGCCGTAAGAGGACATATGATGTCATGCTGGTGAGTGGAAAAGACTAGACAAGCGATTCACGGAATTTTTAATTTAACACAATGAGAGTGTTAACCATTAGAGAAAAAGGTTTAACAACTCGTGATAATTGAATATTGATGTCAACTCTCGTTATTTAATTTAAATAGTAAAAATAAAATTGAAATTAATTGATTGGTGTTTAACGCCCTTTCAGCACTATTCTGCTATTTTGCGGCGGTCAGTTTTTATTAGAGGAGGAAGCCGGAGTGCCCGGTAAGAACCACCGACCTTCGGTAAGAAAACTAACAATCCTAGTCAATTAAAATTGGAGTCGAACGCACCTGCCACGTGCGGGATTCGAACTGACAACCTCAGTGTTGACAGGCTAGTGATACAGTTGTTCGGCTACTTAGACCACTTGGCCACCGAGGCCTCTATTGAAATTATATAACTCGAGTTGATATAAAGCAATATCCAATTCTCACTCGTTATGAAACCTATAAATATAGCCTATTTGGACGAGAAATTCGAGTTGTTGGTCACAGTGCAGGCACTGTGTACGTTAATGTTTTAATACAATGCGTTCGAATTATGCTGACGGAACAATATAAATTTGAAAGTGCAATTCTTACAATGAATGGTTGAATTCGTCGAGAGTTTATATTTATATTTGGTTTACTTGTTATTAAAATGTACAACATATAATTCGTGCACATTGTGATTAGACTCAAACAAATATTATAACTTGTAAAGAATATGAATGAACAAAGCAAACAAGTTCAGTGTAATACCTTGTACAAAGATAAATTTACAATATAGAAGTGATATTGTCTAAAGATTTTGAACATTGATTATTTGAACTCCCTTGGGAAAAAAACTTCTATGAACTTTTTTTTTTACTTTTTCAACGGTTTATTATGCAGGAGTTAATTCTTGGAAGTGATCATCACTTGACATAAGGAGAGAAGATACCAAAGCGGCAATCAAAACATAAGTCTATTAACAGACAACACCATGACCAAACGAATAAAAAAAATCTCCACTTGTTGTTATCAAACTGAATATATAGCAAATAGAATTCCACCAAAAGCGGTGGGCTGACCAGGGTGCTCGAGGGGGATATGAACGGTTTCTGCTGGATCAGTCCCAATCCCATGGTAAAGAACATAAGATGATGGCACAAACATCGGATACTATTAAAGCTAAAACCAGTGGAATGTATAAAATTCAATGGTTTTCAATTTAACAATTAAGTACCATATTCAATAGCTTCCTTGAAAGAATAATGAAGGAAAAATTGAAAGGAAACCCCAGCATATCAAATGAATGAGCTAGGAAATATATACTTCAAATGCTTGTGCTGCTGTTAAGGTTTTACACAAAAATGGAAAGTTTACAATTGGACAATTGAATTCATTTCGTTTGTCAAAGTTTCAGTTCTCAACTGACACTCACATTCAAATTTTGTATATATGCATGTCAAGATATGAAGTATACATGACCTCATTTCATATTCTGCAGGCTTTATTCCTTTTTTCTTTACTATAGACGCAACAAAGTCAAATACTAAATAATAAATACATTATTTTTTTTAATTTGTAAATTGACTTCCACATATCATTATTAAATAACAAATTCACTGATATGTAGCAAAATAGTTTAAACCAATCGAAGATTCTACAGTTCAGTCAGATTGCGCCAGATCGATACCACTGCTGGTGGACTGTAAATCTCTGAGGGTATCATCAGCTCAGTAGTGCTTTGGAACGGACATGATAGATAACAAATAATTATTTAAAAATCCCCGTTCAAAAATTAAGACTCTTATTGAAAAACTATGGTTCCAACGCCCTTAGGCAAACTTGACCTTAGAACAATTTTACTAACAGAGTGGTCCCAATATATTACTATGGTAATGGTTTATAATAGATGTTGAGAAAATGTTAACCCTGTAAAACGTCAAGGTTAACAAAACCATGATGTCGTCCATAAAACTGTCGATAGGATGATTCAACTTTACTATTAGGATGCAATAGTTTCCTTTTAAGCAGTAACCCTCTATCAAGGAAACCATGATAGGGAACGCAACCCCTGGAAATAAACTCATCATGGATACCAGGATTAACAAGATTGCACGCCAGACGCACGTTTCCTCTAAAAAGGACTCATCAGTGACGCTCGAATGAAAATAAGTTAAAAAGGCCAAATAAAGGACGAAAATCAAGAGCATTGAACTAGCATACCAACTCGGAGATATATCTCTGTTTGAAGGCGCTGCAGGAATGTTGCTTAAAAATATGGAAAGTTCACAATTGGATAATTAAAATCATCTCTTTTGTAGTAAAGTTTATTTCTTAACCGACCCTCATCGTCAATTTCTAGATTTAAGTCAAGATATAAGCAGATTTAATTGATATCCTTTATTTCAAGTGCATTGGGAAAGGTAAAAAGTCAACATAATGACAAAATTTTGGATTAATCAGTGAAAAGACATCGTCTTAATAGCGGAAAGTTAACTAAAGAATAAATCCAGCTATTTTATTTTTTTCTTGTGATGCAATATGTTTTTCAACGAAATGTCGCTCTCCATCTGCACCGTCCTACAATGTCATCCAAATATTTTGTACATACATGGGCAACTAAAAAAAAAACCTGAAATAAATAACCAAAATTAATGTAGATCAACGTGTGTCTGGGCGAGGCAGACTTTGTCAGAATTATGGGGTTTGATGCATACGTCTCACAAATAGTTACTTTTTAACCTCAATTCTAACATATTCCTTTCTCCTGTAGACGGTTCCACAAGGATGGCTCATCACGACCTCATGCCGTGTATTATTCTAATAACAGATGGGATTCCTACTCGTGTAGAGGCACTTAATGAAGAGGACATACGTGGTAGTGCTACATTAGCAGTGTCATCATCATTGGTATATACAAATTATTCCTGCATGTTTTTATTTTCGCAAAAAAAAGTATCTAGATCTTCACAGAAAGTATTTTTTTTCTCGCATTGGACAAAATTATTATCTCTCGGAGCACACGAATTCATAGATATAAAGAGATGTGGTATGAGTGCCAATGAGACAACTCTACATCTAAGTCATTCCCGTTTTTTGCTGGAATCGTTTTGTTCAGTCTGTAGCTATAGTTTTCTATGTAATGTTTTGGTGGGAATCGTTTTGTTCTGTCTGTAGCTATAGTTTTCTATGTAATTTTTTGGTGGGAATCGTTTTGTTCAGTCTGTGACTATAGTTTTCTATGTAATGTTTTGGTGGGAATCGTTTTGTTCAGTCTGTAGCTATAGTTTTCTATGTAATGTTTTTGGTGGGAATCGTTTTCTACAGTCTGTAGCTATAGTTTTCTATGTAATGTTTTTGGTGGAAATCGCTTTGTTCAGTCTGTAGCTATAGTTTTCTATGTAATGTTTTTGGTGGGAATCGTGTTGTTCAGTCTGTAGCAATAGTTTCTATGTAATGTTTTTGATGGGAATCGTTTAGTTCAGTCTGTAGCTATTGTTTTTTATGTAATGTTTTGTGGAATCGTTTTGTTCAGTCTGTAGCTATAGTTTTCTATGTAATGTTTTTGGTGGGAATCGTGCTGTTCAGTATGTGGCTATAGTTTTCTATGTAATGTTTTGTGGAATCGTTTTGTTCAGTCTGTAGTTATAGTTTTCTATGTAATGTTTTGTGGAATAGATTTGGTCAGTCTGTAGCCATAGTTTTCTATGTAATGTTTGGTAGAATCGTTTTTTCAGTCTGTACCTATAGTTTTCTATGTAATGTTTGGTGGAATCGTTTTGTTCAGTCTGTAGTTATAGTTTTCTATGTAATGTTTGGTGGAATCGTTTTGTTCAGTCTGTAGCTATTTTTTTTTATGTAATGTTTGGTGGAATCGTTTTGTTCAGTCTGTCGTTATAGTTTTCTATGTAATGTTTTGTGGAATCGTTTTGTTCAGTCTGTAGACATAGTTTTCTTTGTAATGTTTGGTAGAATCGTTTTTTTTTTCAGTCTGTAGCTATAGTTTTCTATGTAATGTTTCGTTTTGTTCAGTCTGTAGCTATATTTGTTTATGTAATGTTTGGTGGAATCGTTCTGTTCAGTCTGTAGTTATAGTTTTCTATGTAATGTTTTTGGTGGGAATCGCGTTATTCAGTCTGTAGCAATAGTTTCTATGTATGTTTTTGATGGGAATCGTTTTGTTCAGTCTGTAGCTATTGTTTTCTATGTAATGTTTGTGGAATCGTTTTGTTCTGTCTGTAGCTATAGTTTTCTATGTAATGTTTTGTAGAATCATTTTGTTCAGTCTGTAGTTATAGTTTTCTATGTAATGTTTGGTGGAATCGTTTTGTTCAGTCTGTAGCCATAGTTTTTTATGTAATGTTTGGTAGAATCGTTTTTTTTCAGTCTGTAGCCATAGTTTTCTATGTAATGTTTGGTGGAATCGTTTTGTTCAGTTTGTAGTTATAGTTTTCTATGTAATGTTTAGTGGAATCGTTTTGTTCAGTCTGTAGCTATAGTTTTCTATGTAATGTTTGGTGGAATCGTTTTGTTCAGTCTGTAGCTATAGTTTTCTATGTAATTTTTTTGTGGATTTGTCCTTCAGTTTGTCGTATTTCGTATTTTTTTTTTTGACATGGTGTTGTCAGTTTTCCTTCGACTTGTAGATTTTGAATACCACTTGGTATCTTCTTTCATTTTTTAAAACTACCCAATCAATGAATATGTTGAAACGTAGTGAAGAGGTTTCCTCAAACATTATGGGTTTTGTTTGTTAATAATTGTATTTTAATTTGAAGAATGCATTTTCCAAAATTAAGTACGCTATTATTCGTTAAAATATTTAGCTTTTGTCTAAAAAGTCAATTTAGCAATTTCTATCTTTCAAATAAAGCCCGGTTATGCATCAAACTTGCTGATTTCAGTAGAAGCTAGACTTTATTTGCAGACATTTGCTATTAAATATTGATTTTGATCTCCTTCTACTTGAATAGCACAGTGTACAATTAACTTGTAAGAACACCGATAATTCAAATAATATAGACTTTATAAAAAAGGTCAGAATATGAATAAAAGGAGGCACGACCTATACCTAAATAAGACAACAGCACAATGACAAAAATAACTCAAACATTGAAAGGTAAATATTCAGTCTTCAACAATAAAAAGGTATTAATACAATACAATCTCTAAATATTTCGAGATATAAAAATTGCGACTAAATTTAACACAAACAGTCAAAGATCTGCCATTAAAACCAGATTCTACAAATAACGAAGAATCTCAACCCACTCCTTTTAATTTCAATATTTTAAGTCAATTAGAAACTCTTTTTATGTTGTCCCCATCACTCTCTGGCCTGGGCATTGTACATCATTCCCCCCCCCCCTCCTTCTGTCTTTTTTGAAAAACTATTAAATGTTTTATTTCTGGTATTGTGGTGAATGATGACTTACAGATCGAAATTGTATTTGGTTCTGGATGACTGAATTTAACCAATTTCTGGTCCTCGGACGTTCAGTTCAAATACTTTGTTTTAATGTTATTAACAAATCTCGTTAAAAGGTGTAGCAAGAATTAAAAGCGGACCGATGTGCACTTGAGTGTTTTGAAAATGGCATTAACTTAACACAATATAGTAATACGTAACGGATACCCAAATTACGGTTATGATTTTATTGATGTATTATTTTCTCCGAAAAGCAATGATTTCGATCATTTAAATCTAAAAGCCTTGTTACTGCCACGTTCAAAATGATATGACTCAGTTGGTGTTCATGCTGCACCGATTGAGTTTACCCCTTATACATTTCTGTGCATACCTATAGATAAAAAACAATAACATTTTTGGTGTCGGTATACCACTTTGATATTATAATGAAATATCAAAAGTACTGAAACAGGTACACGAACCAATTACATGCTAAGTTGTGATTGATAATATTTAGATTTTTTCTAATCAATAACGTTAATCTAACATATAAGCCATATATATTATTTTATTAAAAGTAACAATTAGGTACAAGTACATTGAAAAAAGTCGGCAATCGAATATGTCCTAGGGGCAAACAAATGTGGGAGTGAAAATTACAGTTTGCGCTTAGAATCTCCTTCACTCAAAACGGTTGTGTAGGGGTCATGCTTCCTTCAGTCCTGATTCTGTTCAAGATATTCAAAATGAAACAGGCCTCCCTCTTTTTCATTTTAGACTAATTTAGAAAGAGACAAAGAATTACAAAAAATAGTCAAGGATATTGCTATGAGAGGTATAAGAATATTCTGTATTCCAATCGGATCTGCAAACACAAATGTAAGTTTTATGTATTCAAGAATAAAAATTCACATAATATGTTGCACCGTTTCTGTCAGTTGATCAACATATAGATATAACTTATCTTATTTTCTATTTGTGTTATGGTACAAGTTGTAAAACGTGTATCTTAAATAGTATATGTGTATAACGTATTGGTTTAAATCGATAATACGTAGAGAGCACTTATCGCATTTATTTTTTTTATTTGTGTTTTTATCTTTTGTTTATACTTTAGTATTGCTTTTGATCTTTCCAAAGAAATAAGAAAATGTCAGGGACCTATCCTTATCGTTCCAGAAAATAGAATATTATCAGAAGCAGTAGACGCTGATGGTCATATCAAGTTTTCAGATCCGTTTTAAAAATAAAAAAAAAAAATTATTAAAATTTAACTATGTCAAATATAGAACGCATTTTAGGATTAACTTTTATCTTGATGCCTCATGCTGAAGTGTTTGAAAAGCGTAACAATTTAGAAACAAAAGAGCAATGAAAAAGTCAACATATTAAGGGGCCAGTTGAAGCCCGCCTCCGGTAGCAGGATTTTCTCGCTCCGTTGAAGACTCATTTGTGGCCTATGGCTGTTTTCTGCTGTTAGGTTGGGTTGTTGTCTAATTGACACATACCCGTTTCAGTTCTCTATTCTATTAACAGATACGTCAAAACAAGCTTAAATCAACTTTTCTTGCAGGATCGTCTAGACACCTTGATATATGGACTACGACTATGGCATTTTGTGTCGAGTCAAACATATCTATATCTGAAACATTGCATAGCTATCCTCTTTCTTCTTCAAATTTTACAGTGGATAATGTTAACACCATTTTTAACAGAAAAATATTGTGTACGCCAGAGAAATAAATCTAATACGGTCAGTGATTGTATAAATCATTTTTTGGCATTGTATTTGTCTGCCCAAATTGCAATGGTTTTTTTTTAGCATGTCGACAACCCCGTTCTCGTCCATTTTGGAGTTCATGTAATTCCCTCAGTTTTTGTTTGTTATCTTGGTTTTTTCGTAATCGATTAACGAGGTTTTAACATCGGTAAACTACTGTCGCCTTGATTTGTCAAACATACATTCTTCCCTTAGTTTATTTATTTTGTATTTACATTGTATAATAGATCAAATTTATTTGTTCAGTGTATGTTCAATGGTGTTAATATGTCCTTTGATTGAGTTGAGCCAATTCAGTTGATATTTTATAATGTGTCTTTCTATGTTGTGATGTTACACTATTGTTTCAGATAAGGGTGAAGGTTTGGTACCATTAAAACTTTTAAACCCGCTGCATTTGTTTGCACCTGTCCTAAGTCAGGAATCTGATGTTCAGTAGTTGTCGTTTGTTGATGTGGTTCATAAGTGTTTCTCGTTTCTCGTTTTTTATATAGATTAGACCGTTGGTTTTCCCGTTAGAATGGTTTTACACTACTAATTTTTGGGGCCCTTAATAGCTTGCTGTTTGGTGTTAGCCAAGGCTCTGCGTAGAAGACCGTACTTTGACCACATCTTCTTATATCTATCATTATGTAGTCTCGACAAAACCTTACCAAATACAATTAAAAAAAAGAGGCAACGAAGAGCAGCTAATGCACTTTCGCTTTAATTTGAATTGCATAAAACTATTCTGACCATAGTATCCATACAGCTAAGCTACATTGGTTAATGTTTGTTTAATGTGCACGATGTAAAACGAATTTCATAAAACCACATCGTTATTTATTTGTTTCGGTGGGTATTTCGGACAGAAATTTACAACAAATGGATATAATTGTGTTTTAGGAAATATTATGAAATTAGAAATAGCTTTGATAAACCAATATAACGAACTAAATCTAGCTAAATGTGAACATAGAGTGGACACACTTATACGAGTGAAGTGGACACACTTATACCAGTGACTCTGTCATATGTTAAGCTCTAAATCATTTAAAAAATATTAAATTGTAAATAGTTTTAACCGAGATTATCAAAGACCCTTACCGGTCAAAAATATATATGGTGTGAACAAACACAGCTAATCACTGTGGTGTTTAGATTTGGGACAGTTATATCAACATATGAGGATGTTAGTTTTGTGGGTCTTCAACCCCCTCACTTGATGTTACCTACATTGCTTTATAGCCTGAATAAGAGATCTTGCATTCTTTTTACATCACTGCACTAATCTAACTTAGATTTTATAAAAAACAAAGACAGGAGCGGAAAAAAATCATATGTGATGACGGAAGAACATTTTCTATTTAGAAAAAGGAAATTACTGACACATAAGTGTTTGAAACTGTATATGAGTGAATCGAAGTTAATCCCTATTAAACAAACGAAAAAAACATGTTTAAAATCTGTTTGTTTTTATACTTGCAAGATACGGAGAACAAAGTAAAAACCCATGATAATATGATACAAATCATATTGTGATAAACTATTGTTTATTTAATTCCTATGGACAAAGCATCATTCCATTATATATATCTATATATCTATGGCAAAATTTTAAAAATATTCAGTGTAAGGGCTTATTAGTACTATAAACATAACATTTTGATTGGTTTCAGATAATGAGAAGGATAGCTACTAAAACATGTGGGAAACTGGTACCGGCTGAACAGATTAATCGTATCTGCAAAAATACACAGACACAGGTATGTTTACAATCTTTTAAAAAGCAATAATTATTAATACATTTATAACACAAATGGAAGCGTGGTATCTTTTCAACAATTTTATTAATGCGATTACGTAAATTTTACTTAACACAACACGTGTAGCATACAAAGAAGTATGTTCGGTAAGGACCATAATTGGCCCCGAAATTAAGTCCATTACATGTATTTCAAAATAAAAAAAATGTTTCAAGTTGATTTAAAGACCAAGTTAGAAAGTGAAATAAAGCTATCTTTGTGCAGCTTTTCTGATAGAGCGTTTACAACCCAAATCGGCTGTAAGTAGAGATGTTGGTGAAATTTGACAAAATCGTCTGGATATCAACTAAATTTATGCCTAGGAAACATAAAGCACAGGCTTCAACAAACTATATACTCAATGTTATGACAAACATTTATGTTAAAAGGTTTTTTTTTTGTGGAAGCACATTATTTTATCAGTAGGGATGTTAGATAGTCTCAGTTAAAATTATTTACAATTAAATATTTATTAAATGATTTAGAGCTTAATGTTCCCAGTCCACAAAATCAATTGAAATATACCTGTTTTCATAGAATTTTCATCGAAAATCAAAAGGTGTGCTATTTGTCACGAAAAGAACGCTAATACGTAAATTTTCATTTTCCTTTTAGTCATTGTTTTAGCTATAATTCATTGTGTTGGTCATTGAAACCTAATTTAAAATTTTAACTAAAAAAGGCCAATTAAGGGCGTGATCTATCCTACTCCTTTTTACATTAAAGTTATAATACATGTTGTGGACATTCTTACCCGAAATGAAAATTACACTTTGTAAATTTGTTTTATTCTAAGTGCTTTCTGGATACACATTTACCATGACCCCTCAAACCCGAAAATGTATAAGTACTTGGATACGCGATGAACTATATCAACAAAAGAGACATTAAAAGAAAACCAAATTCATCTAAGGTCAACTTACCTTGGGAGTTGGAACATTAGTTACTAACTAATTTTAAAGAAAGGTATGTAATAAGTCGTGTCAATACCAAAGCAATGAGTTCTGACATGATTATACCCCGAGGACTATCAGGCCAACAACATTAGTTTCTTGATAATTTCGGAATTGATCAACAGAGAATTTAAGAAAGGTATTTTAAAAATCATGTCATAACTAAAGCACTGGTAATTGATACCTTCAGGGGGGACTAGCAGTCAACTAGACCCGAAGCGTTACGTAAACTTAAACGGAACTTACATTTATTGATGTTATGATTACTTCACTATATTACTCTATGATGCATATAACCTTGTCTTCAGATTTACGGAACATGGTTTATTGACTATTGTTACTAGCTATATTGTAATTAAACTTAATTTCAAGCGACACGTTTTAGTCATTAAATTGGTGGTTGGTCATTTGTGCATGCTTTTCCAGTTCCACGCATCAGAAATTGCACACCAACTGGGGACAGCAACAGATATTGACATTAATGGTGTAAGAACAGCCGTGCGTTTGGCAAATCTTCAGGACTTTGATGATTTTGTAAGTTATAAATCTTAATTAAAGAGTTTGTTATTTTGAAAAAAAAGACATATTATTGCTTCAGTTGTTTTCAAATGTTCACATATGTATCAATATTGGAAATAAATTACATCGTAAAATCACTCAAACACATAATTTGTTTATATATAGAGATAAGTGAGATAGCAACAAATATTGTTACCTGTTTCAGTACGAACATCCCCCCGTCAAAACAGTATTAGACACTATATTAAGATAGGGGAAAGCGCAGCACGTTGGACCCCAAAAATAGAAACTTCAAAGTATTCAAATGTATCCTAGGCTATATAAGCCTTTCGATACAAGATTTTATAAATATTAAGTGATCTTTTGGACTGAATTATTGCATTGACAGTAAATACAGAAATATGATCAACTGGATAATTTTGTAACGAAACATACCTTTCATAAATTGGTAACTTTATCTAAATTATGTATTACCAAAGACTTACATTTATATTTGATCAGGATGACCTAACAAACAATATTATGCTCCTACTGGATCCTGTGAGACAGTACATCGAGTTCTTTAAACAAACACAATGGAAATCAATACAATTAGGAACACGTGTTCGACGTGGACCGAATTGGCACTTGGGGAATCAAGATTCAAACATGGCGGGAACAGTTATCGGGGAGGATGATGATGGTTTGTTAATCCATTAATTTAATTTTCGTTGTTTGTTTTATATTACGTGTGGAGACAATCAAATAGAATAAACATCATCAATTTACAACGTTAAAACATCAACACAACGATTGAATTTAAAAACAAAAGGTTTTATTCACATTCTATTGTATATATCAGAAACATTTTTTTTTTTAAAAAAGAACCGAAGATGTGTCAATTCTACAATCATGTATTTGTTCATTTTTTTTAGAAAGAGAAGTTATTGTTTTGTACATAAGATTATTTTATTGGAAATAACTTTTAAAAGATGTCCATGACTGCTTTGAAAGAGTGTGGGACTTTTCTTTCGTTTAAGGTACGATTCGCGTAGAATGGGACAGTGGTCATAAAAACCGTTACCTTTATGATGAAAATATGAAAGTCTTTCATATCAAACCAGTAAATGAACCAAGAAGATTAATAGATGAGATAATTGGTGTAGGCTGCAAAGTAAAAAGAGGTATTAAAATAACATTATTATGTAGTCTAAGTTTGACTATGATGTGTTTAATAGAATATGACAAAAAGCTGTTTTCCATTCGTTCGATGTGTTTGAGCTTTTGATTTTGCAATTTGATAAGGGACTTTCCGTAGTGAATTTTTCTTGGAGTAATGTATTTTTGTTATTTTAATTTTTGATTAAAAATAAAAATTAGCAAAAATAAAATTGAATGAAGGTGACCCAGGAAGCGAAACATTATGGACAAACGAGACCAGACCTAAGTCAAACTATTAAAGAAACACAAGACATACACTTTAAGTTGAGCAGCAAGCACCTCACTAAAAGTCCGGATATGAAGTCATGTGCTCCTACTCCATTAATGGTATCCTTCATGTAAAAATTCAGTAACAAATTAAGTATGGCTACAATAAATGGAACATATCTGTTTTTTATTATTGTTTATTTAAGGTACGCTAATTATGTTGATTGTAAGCACAACCAACATTTTAGGACTGTATTTTAAACCTAAGAAAAACTATCAAAAGCATAAACAAACGTATGGTTAACAAAATCATTGCAAAAAACACGAATAATCTTCAACAGAAGCAACCTAAAAACAGTTTGGAGAGTGTGAAATATGAAAAGTTTTAAAGCATACAAAAGAAGATGAACACAATAGAAGAGCCTGGCAACTGATTTCAAATTTCAATAGGGAGTTGACGCTTTATATTAATACAAATATATAAACTATGAACTAGAAATTTACAAACAAAATGTATCAATTTAATCCTGCCTGTACCGACGTACCAGGTACTGGTAGGATGGTACCAATGAAGAATGATAGTTGTAACAACCTAATGATAGCAAAAGAGATTACATATACATATTTGACAAAAAGAAGAGCATAGAAAACAAAATAATTTCAACTATTGAAGAAGAACTTTTCATAAGGATATTTACTCTCCATAAGTCAATTTAATCCTTACATTTATTTTTTGTTTATGTCCTTGATTTGTCTCTTCGGAATCAATTTACGAGATTTAAGTATTAGAAAACTACGGTCGCCTTAATATAGTTCATGTTGGGAGATTTATTGACCAAAAATTTACAAACAAAATATATCATCCAAATCATGCCAGTAACCGGACATTCGGCCGATGGTATCTATCATTGAAGTGGTATTCAAAAGATAAAAGCGCCACTTGTTTCAAACCGAACCTTAAGATATGTTACTTGCTATTTATCTTTTGTCATATATTAAGGTAAAGACTGGAAACATGGCAAACAGGATGGTGGACGAGGTAGCAGAGGAACAGTGTTACGTGTTGTAAAATACGGTAAAGTTTTGGTATGTAACTAAAGTTAATAACAAGCTCTGGCCATTCTTTCATTCGGAAAGTTGACAAAACCATATTGATGCATTTTTATATTGTTTATTATATTTTTTTCCATCATGCAATAGATTAAGTCTTTTATATAAAATTCGGAAATCACATAATTTCATAGTCCACCACAAAAGATAAATGCACTACTATATTTTATATCTCACGTTTTTTTTTATTTATCAAACGTTGTATTGTACTCTTAACTAGTGTGAATACGAAGTTGTGATGTCTGGTTGGAAAATGTCGACACTATTTTATTTAGATGTTGTAATATAAGTAGCACACTTAGTGTTCGGTGAAAATGTTTGTAATGAAACTGTAATTGAATAAATTCAACTGTTCGGCCTTTCTTTCTCTTTATTCTATTTAAAATGGGATCATATACCATGGATCTCATCAGAAGCTTACGCATAAGAGGTGACAGAAAGAAAGAGTTACCTAATTGAAACTTATAATTGGCACAGTAGTTTAATTTAATTATTGAATGTTCTTTATACAAATGATATACATATTCTATCAAAGCAATAAAGTCTAATGAAATCAACATTCACTAGAATGATTGAAATTTGTGTTTGTTTATTTATTTTACAAAAATTGCATATTTGAAAATGAGAATTAAAAAGAGTAATCTAGTGATGCGTTTTCAAAGTCGGTCAGTATATATCACGCAACTCTAAAATTCGAAATAACTAAATCTAATTCAAGTTTACACGTGCATTGTATAAAAGTGTAGCTCATTAAATATATTCTACTGCTAACACAGTTTGTTTATGCACTTTTTATATCAATAGATGTAAGAAGATGTGCTATGAATGCCAATGAGACAACTCTCAATCCAAGTCACAATGCACATATATAATCATCGTACATATTTATACATGTATAAATGTATATGTGCCTGTGTCAAATTAATGTCCTTGAAATTTTATCATTTGGGAATCGGGAAATAGCTTGTTGGAATATGGCAGTTGTTATCAAATAGTTCGTTTCTATGTGTGTTGGCGTTTGTTTTTTGTTGCACTTCGGTGTTCCTTTGTTTTCCTCTTATAGTTGATGTGTTTCCCTCGATTTTGGTTTGTAACCCGGATTTGTTTTCTCTAAATCGATTTATGACTTTTGAACACCGGTATACTACTGTTGCCTTTATTTGTAGCAGGAAAATATATCAAAGGATATACACTAAAATAGAAAAACATATAAATGAATCAAGATAACAAGATCATTTATCCTACACGCCCACTTGATACAGCCGTTTTATTATGCTGCATGAAAATACAAACATAAGAAGTGAATTTATGTTTCGTAAAGAATCTCAACTTTGCAGATTGTTGCAGATTTGTCCTTTAGCAAAATATTATTTGATAATTGAAACTATTTCTTTTATTTCTTTGTGTTTCTTTTTCCGTACTATTATATTTGTTTTATCAGTTGCAATGTGAGGCAACTGACTACATGCCTCCGCATAATCTACGGCCCTTTAAGCACTGAAGTTCAAAGTTGGCACTCTAAATTTCATGATTGTATGCATTGCGGCAAAGAACACTACTTACAAAGAAACAACCGGAAACTATTCATACCACAGTGCTAAGTTTTCAAGGACTAATACATTACTCAAGTGACCTTTTAGTGTGGAAAGTTGGGGACTATACATATACAGTTTCCATCTAAATTTGTTGACAACTTCACATGTCTTTGTAACTTGAAACAATATTGATTTACTATAATTGATCTTACATTAAAAACTATCTATATAAAGGAATCAAAAGCAAAACTGTCCTGCATTAAATATTCTAAAGAAAAATATCAATGGAATCCACTTGATTGCAGACCTATTAATTGCATAAGAATTAGGCCACTGAACCATGTTCGTCATATTTCTTCCTCTATGTAAATAGATTCTCTGAATTTTCAGATCTCACCCCTTCCCCTATACCCCTAGCAAATGTAGATTAAGCAAACACACAGTAAAACGAACAGTAAAACTCAATTCCAAAAAATGTTGCATTTATGTAATAAAGAATGAAAAAAGATTCTATAAAAATCATAAATCCTTAAGAAAAAGGGAAGACAATTTCTATTTTCATTATATCAATTGTTAAAGATGGGCGGACTATACCAATAAAATAGACAATAGATCGAAAACGATCTGACAATGCCATGTTTAAAACAAATCTCTACCAAAAAGAACACAATAGTCATCATCAATGTAAGTCAAGAAATGATAACTGTATTTGTTCTATCCTTTTTTTCAAGTTTTATGAGTTAGATAGTTCAACATAGTCACCAAACTTTGAATTATTCAGTGAGAGAACATCAACTACGTAATAGAACGTGTAGTTAAAGGTTAATGCTAGCTTCTTTTCGTTATTCCTTAGAAGCTCCTGTATGAAGTATTCCTCATATGAATAAAGGAACAAGTCACAAGGGAGAGATGCACAGTTGGTTCACATGGGAATACCGATTATTTGTCTAAAAACACTACCTTTGAACCTAACAAATATGTTGTCAATCAAGAAATCGAGTATATTGACAATGTCAGATTCAGAACTTTTTTGTTTCAATCAGAGTGGTTTTTCACAATTTATTCCTCTCTAAAACAAGATATTTGTGTCTACGTTGACAGTTCATTTTATGAAACAAAGCAGGACAAATTCTTTCAATTCGTCCTATAGTTTGGAAAGGGGAATACGTGTGTAAAGGGTCGAAAGGTCTAATGTTTTAATACTATAAAAAGAGAAAAGAGATTTATATTTTATTAACTCTAAAAGATCTTTGCGTGAGGGAGTTGAAACCCCAGTTTTTTGATAATTTCTAAATTGGTTACGGTGCACAACATGAAAAGATACAACCTAACACTACAGAGAAAAATTGAAATACATATTTTACAGGTTTATTGGGAAAGAGGTAGACTTGGCATTTACAAGTTTGGGAGTGAAAATCTGTTTGAAGTGGAAGTATGGTTTGTATAAAATAGAATTCTATTGAATGACAAAGCGCTAAAGTTGCAAACAGACCATACAAATTTCTAAATTGATAAACGGACGATTTAAGAACTTTACAACATGAACACTTTTATTTTTTAATTTCAAGACATTATAAGGATTATTATAAGTAAGTATCATTTAAGTGTTAGTTACGCTCTTTTTTTCGTTATTGCTGTCCATGATTTGTACATGGTGTGATGTGAAGTAGTCATTCTTGCTACTTGCTGATAGACATTTTGTCTCTCAGGGTATCACCATCCTAGAAGTCATCACTTCGGCACCGACATTAAATATAATTGATATGCTCATTTTTCTGTAAATGTATTGTTAATAAAACGTGACAGTCTTTCGAAATACTAAGGTTTTCCTATCACCAGGGATTGATTGCTTTATGCTGATTTAGCACAGCGTTTTGCATCTTTTCTGAATGTGTGGTTTTGTTTAAATGATCTTCAACTTCAAAATTGATTTGTCCTTTCAATCGTTTTGATTCGAGCGCCACTGATTATCTTGTGTAGACGAAACGCTTGTTCGCGCCTACTTAATTATAAGCCTTCCCGTTTGAATGGTTTTACAATAGTAATTTTTGGGGCCCTTTATAGCTTACTGTTCGATGTGAGCCAAGGCTCCGTGTTGAAGACCGTACTGTGACCTATAATGGTTTACTTTTATAAATTTTGACTTGGATGGAGAGTTGTCTCATTGGCACTCATACCACATCTTCTTATATCTACTTATATTATTGGTGAGTTTTTGAATGATCTCAATATAATATACATTGTAACTAATATAGCACAAAGTTTCTCTCAATCGGAAAAAGAGCACTTATTTGTACTGAACTATAGATCTTTTTTTCTTGACGATCAGACTATGACTATTCGTATATACATTTATATATCATGTACTGTGTTACAACTCTAGATTCTACTGACGAAGAAAGATAACAGTAGGTCACCAAAAGCTGAATTTTTAGTTCAGTCTAGGTGGCCGAGTGGTATAGAGCGCTGGACACAGTGCAGGCGGTGTTGTCTCGATATCCCAATAGCATGAGTTCGAATCCCGACAAGGGAAGAACAAAAATTTGCTTCCGCAAATTTGCAGATTTAACATTGTTGTGCTGATATTTAGAGTAATTATGAATATAATATGTGTTTTCAGTCGTGTATTACCTTGAATTGTTAAAAAAAACCCAGGTAAAACTAATGTTCCTAGAAATACAACAAACAAGGTGTTCGCAAGAATCGGTCAAAATTCTATTTTTCAGAACGACTCTTAGTCAATGGCTGCTAAAGAAGATTCTAATACAATTGTAAAGTGAAATATTGATTTGTGATCTTAAATTCCGTTGTTGAATTCAATAACTCCAGCATAAAGCTATTTTCAAGTCAAGGGTTTATACACCCAAAAAATTCCCAAAGACCTTGATAAGTGAATGCCTTATTGAAATATAGAATAAGGGTTTTTCTACGCCTGCCTTATCTTTCTTCTATTATGATTTAAAAAAAAGATTTTACAATATAACTTGTTAATTGAATTGCATTCAAATACATTACAATAATAAGAACATTTTCTGTAGATAAATTTTGACAACAAAAAAACCATGACCGCATACAAATAATGTTATAAGGGCTCATCTCTATATCTACTTTCATTTCTTTCAGTGAGCATGGTTGGACTTCAAATGCACCCGATACCATAGAAGATAAGGCGAATAACAGACAGGATGTGATGCCAGATTTACCACTTATCCTGCCTTCTCATCTAAGTAAAGGTACGTAGAACGCATCGATTGCGTACCTTAAGAGTATTGGTTCCTTGATCTGGATATATATGTAGGACTCGGAGGTGCGATGGGGACGCTGAAGTGCGATGGTCACGCTATAGTGCGATGGTTCGTTCGATGATGTGCGATGGTCTATATTACGCGTGATGGTTAGTTTTATATCTACAGATGTTCAATTATTAGGCCTATGAGAAGTAGATTTTTTTAATAGTTAGTATATAAATTTGCATTCGTTGTTGTCTTTGGGTGTCCTTAGTTACAGTTGCATACTAAGTGAGAGATCGTCCTCTCTGATTTTCAGGATGTGAACATAATTCTGCGTTAACATTTTATCTTTACTTGGTTCCTCTCGTGAGTTCCTAGTTTAAATAATATTATAATACGGAGAGTCTGTCTGCGGACCCGATTGTATTAAGAGAGTGCCACACTCCATCGTAAAAGAAAAAAAACCTTTTGTAGATTTCGAAAAAAAAAAATCCGCTACAGAAGGTTAACTTTCCATCTCAACCAATCAATATCCGTTTCCCATAGTATTAAAACGTTTATATGCCACTTATTAAATTAAAACCCCGAAAAAAACCTGTTTCTAACAAACAAATTGACTTCGACATCGACATGCAAAGCATTGAAATTATAGTTTATGTAGTCCATTGCACTTCAGCGATACCACCATCGCACTTCAGCGTTACCACCACCGCACTTCAGCGTTACCACCATCATACTTCGACGAAGCTATCAACAAGATACCATCACAATGCCACCATCGCACTTCAACGTGATCAAAAACGCACTTCAGCGACAAACCATCGCACATCAGCGTGACCATCGCGGTTCAGAGTCCTACATATATAATCAGGAATATGTTCAGTTAGTAAGTGCCGGTATCATTTCCACGTAAATATAGTAATTCCATGTATCCATTTTTAACATTTGATATTTGTCGAATATTTTGATTGAAACAGGATTTGAAACACAAAATTCCTTTTATAAGTACTTAATATTATTTCTGATGAATTACATTGTTTACATTTAACGGGTTACTTTACCATTAAAGTAAACAAAACCTTGTAGTATAAACATTCATATTCAGGATGAGATATCAAATAAACAGTAAAATCGATTGATAGGTTCAGTAATGATGGTTGAGAAGGCTAAACTGTTGGAAATTTGGACAGTAAAGAGGAAATAAAATTGACATCCGACCTCCTACTTGACATGTCTGCGTAGTTAAACAGATCCACAGCCAAACATACGTTCGTCTTTAGCATGTGGTTAATATCCAGAAGTGATAATATTTCAATATATATCACATTTAATCCTTGAAAGGTTTTGTTTATTTACATCTCCAACTCTTAAATCATCAAATTATTAACTGAATTAATTGGAAAATGCTATATGGATACATGTGATATCTCAAACTTGTGGAGCCGTTTCCAACTTGTTATATTAGAGTAATTATCAAATAAGAGCTTTTGTATTTGAAGCTATTATAAACTGTGTACTCGACATCCCCAATCACTGACTTTTCAGACCGGTTCGCACTGGAAAGGAACAAAAAAGGAGAAAGCATCCTTTCAAAAACTTTGCTTCAACATGAATAAGTACATCCTTACTTGAAAGATAAGTCTATACCTATCGTCTCTAATACCTATATCAAACCAATTGCAACAACAACTTTCAATTACAAATTCGTGTTGCAGGGTCTCAATATTGACGACTGCAACTCTAAACCTCCTGGTTGCACCTGTGTTAGCTCCACATTTATATTTAATCCGGCTGGCCACGTTACTACTGGTAACATGAACATTGTCAATAACACTTCTTTCGAAATATATTATCCAAAGGCCAGAAATATCGTGAGCCTAAATCCTTAAATTGGAAACACATCTTCAAAATACTGATGGATTCAATTGAGGATTAAGCCAGACAATGCGCTAAATGCGAAAAGGGAGACGTTTATACTCTTTCCGAATTGGTTAAGGCTGTGAGCTCGTTGATACAAAATTAATTGAAATTAAAAAACTGAATGGGACTTTAAAGACCCAAATGTTGTAAGCACCTGTCCTACCTCCATGAAAATTATGTTGTTGTCCCCGTAGATACAGCCACAAACAACATCTGTTTTTGTATGTAAATCAGATTACATAAACTGCTTGCTAAAGGAATTAGGTATTAACAATTCACTTGGAAACCGAACATATACCCCACGACACTTACCAAGAAAGAAATCCTGAATAATCATAGGGCTGTTGTATGTTCCTTTGAAATATAAACCAAAAATGAAGAACTGGATCTTCCTTCACTGTATTGAATACCTAAATTACATAAGTAGCACTTCAAAGTTATTGTGAAACTACAAACTATAGGGACAGCGAGAACCAGATGTGTGAAACCATTGGTCCTGCTTTGCTTCATAAAACAAAATGGGCAACGTAGATAAGTGTCTTGTTTTTTTTGGGAGGAAAAATCTTACTTTGTAAAAAATCCCTCTGATTCAAACGAGAAATTCTCAGAAACTGATATTATCAATAATCTTGATTGACAACATATTTGTTACGTTTGGAGGACATGTTTTTCAACAAACAATCGGCATTCCCATGGAAACCAACTGTGCTCTTCTTTTTTTGCCGCTTTGTTCCTTTATTCATATGATGCTGATCTCATACTGGAGTTTCTAAGAAACAATTAAAAGAAGCTAGCATTTTCCTTTAACTCATGTTCCGCTGTAAAGATAATGTCCTCCCACTAAATAAGTCAATAGTTATCAAAGGAACCAGGATTATAATTTAATACGCCAGACGCGCGTTTCGTCTACATAAGACTCATCAGTGACGCTCAAAGTTCATTTTAAAATAGAATATTTATTCATTTTTGCGTTTAAACACTTTTAAATAATTACAAGTTATATCCTCAACTTTGTAGTCACTTTGGAATTGACTACATAGATATGAGAAGATGTGGTATGAGTGCCAATGAGACAACTCTACATCCAAGTCAAAATTTATAAAAGCAAACTTTTATAGGTCAAAGCACCTATAGCACGAAAAACCAATTGTATGCCAGGATATATTTGATTGATGTTGTTGCAAAATATCGATATTGTTTTTAGAATAACGTACCACTTAAGGCAAATACTTATTTCCCCTTTAAATAAATGTGGGTTGCCGAGCGTTCTGTTATTTGATAGATTTAATCTATCTTCAAATGCTGCTGTTTTAAGCTTTCAAAATAATTACACATTATATATTAAAAATGAATTAGTTAAGAAGAATAGCTACTTGATATTAGCATAAAATATAAAGAAGACAGTAAAACTACAATGATTTACTTGTCAATAAAATGTTTTTGAAATAACAAAAGTAACCAATAGTTCGGTTAGAGCATATTTAATTCTGTATAATAAAGGCAACAGTAGTATACCGCTGTTCGAAACTCATAAATCGATAGAGATAAAAACAAATCCGGGTTACAAACTAAAACTGAGGGAAACGCATCAAATATAAGAGGAGAACAACGACACAACAAAAAACACAACATTAAAATGTAACACACACAGAAACGAACTATAATATAACAATGGCCATTTTCCTGACTTGGTACAGGACATTTTAAGAAAAAAATGGTGGGTTGAACTTGGTTTTGTGGCATGCCATACCTCCCGCTTTTATGGCAACGTCAAACACAACACCAAAACGACAACATCACATGACAGGACCACAATACAAATAAATGGGAGAACATATAGGACAAAGAAACACACGAATAATAGCTAGCAGAAGGTACTAGGCTCATATACCATTTTTTATAATTGATATCATAATAATATATCATTGATAATCAATGAATGCAGATGAACAATTTTATAACTGAATAAAAAGTCTTTTTGTTTTCTTTGACAGATACAACGAGGAATACCCAAGAAGAAACACAATGAACAAGCGATACTTTTTTCTGCGGTGTGCTCATTTGAAGCTAAAGATTACCTTGTTACCAAAGTAAAAATAAAGTTATAGATATTGATAACTTTCAAAATAGTTATTCCAGCAATATCTTGACCATACAAATAAATAAAATTATAATTAGTAATGATGAATATGATTTAAAATTACGATAAGACAATTTAATAAATTATTAAAATAGTCATGGTAAACAAAAGTAGCACTTTATCATTTGTTACGTCCAACGCGCTGTTCTGGAATTATCTTCATCAATCAGGAACGATCAATTAAAAAACCAAAACAAAGCCATTCATGTATTAATAGATGTAAACTTAATGAACTATGTGACCAAATGTAACCATAACAGAATGGCAATGTTACACTCGTCAACATATAACTCGATAAGATATGCAACTATCTGGTTCAAGCAGATACACTTTATCGTATACTCCAAAGACGATCATTGTCTTTAATGATGATATTAATATTGTATATGATGTTATTTACATGTATTTTATTTGTGTGCAGTTATTTTTTATTTGTATGTAATGGAGAAGAAGTTCTAAGTTGCAAAACTTGTGTCAGATCCTATTGTCAATGTTTTTGGACAATAAAGTATGTTTAAAAAAAAAAAATAAATGATGATGATGGAAACAACAGAGTAGAGTAACAACATCAGTAATATCCCCTATAACACTTTAGTCAGTTCTTTTTGTTACAGTACTTGCAAAACTATGTTATTCATGCGAACAGCACGTGTTCCTGAAATAACATTCACAAGACACACCCATGACCAAACGATTGGAAAATCCAAACATACCAAAAATGTTAAAAACACACAAAAACTCGTCTTTACAAATAACAGTAGCTTATTGTTACAAGCAAATGAGAACTTTGTAATTGGCTTGTGAATGTATGGTACTTAAGGGACTGAAAAGGTACCTAAATTAATACCGATGAAGGAGTAATACTAAATAAGGTATGATAGATATCCATGTCATGCGACTTAAGTGTTTCAGGAAAACTTATTTCTCAACGGTTTATAAATTTAAAAAACGAACAATTTAGAAAAGGGGTATGTTATAAATCATATCAGTACCAACCCACTGACAACTAAACTGATCATAACCCCATAGACTGATAGTCCACCAGGAGCGGTATCTACCCAAAAAAATAAAATAACAGTTAAAAATATTTTAAGAGTCCGAAGGAATTTTCTATATTGACATTCACCAGGGAAGTCTAAATCAAAATATTCAACAGTTACGCTCCTGAGCAAAAGTTAAATAGGATAATTTTCGTATAACATAAAATATCTTGATGGCATATTTGTCGTCTGAGGACGAACAAAAGTTGACACTTTTAAACTCACGCGCAATTTTGCTTGAAATAAGCTGCTTCGGTAACTGATGACAGTTGGTGCCCGCATATAGCAAGAGAAGTCTATTTTGTTGTCATGTCTGGTTTCAGTTCGTTGAGGTTTTATTTGATTCCGTTATTTTTACTTTAATGTGGTCAGTTTAACACCTAGATTTGATGTATTTATGGCAACTGTAGACTACCGTTATGTGTTTTCTCTACTAGAAATATTCGTATTACTGCTAATGCCATGAACATATCGGATTGAAGCCGCATTTGGTCGAATTTGGTCTTGCGCGGTAAATAGTAATTGTCGTATACATAGGGAGGAAATTTGGAACATTAGTATTCCATACGAGTTACATAAGTCATGGTGACGTCCGAACAACTTCAAAAAGATAACTTCATGAATCACTGTTTCAGTTATTCTTTGGTAGGTGTTACCACTCACTTGACGAATGTTTCTAGAGATACTTGTGCTTTGGAGTGTCATATTAACATGACAATATATATTTTACATATGCATGTGCTTCTGGAATGATATATTTCTTTTTCTCATTTGTTGGCACTGCTAAGTTTCAGTATTTAAGGTTATGTGGACTGTTCTTTGTCTTTTCTGGTCATGGTGTTATATGTCTTCTTTGATTAACGTTGTGTGTGCCTAGTTTGTTTTGTTTCTACTATTTCATTTTCCAAGATAAACCATGTTTGCTAAGATATTGTAGCACAAAAAAGCATTAGCATTTCGATCACTCCAATAGGGCAGCAGAAATGTCCAATGGAAAACAATATAGGCGGTATCACTATTTCAATCAACACTCTAAATGCATTGTACCTTTGTGCCTTATGATAATTGAATAGACATTAAAAAAATAAAGGATATCAAAGGTTTAACGTACATTTTGATCTCAATGTTCTAAAGGACAAAATCATATATATTTTGTAACTGTTCAAGTATGCTGCGTTTGTTTTCATGATGAGTATAACTTGTCTAAGTTTAACAACGTCTTATGATTTCAACGTTATTATCTTGAAGGAAAATTTTGCCTACTACTAAAACTGCCGGTAAGAAATCATACCCTTATACACTTAATATCGCGGTTGCAGTACTTATAACATGTCACACAGCAACTTTATAAGCTGTACAGTAAGACATTATATTGTGCAATGCCAAAAAACAAAGTAAAACATTAAATAAAAAAAGGAAACGTTTAATTATTGCTTATTTAAATTATAGTATTACAAATGTCAGATAGTCATTTCGAAACCCACACTTGTCCAGATTTGTTTTCAATTTGATTTTAGTTTTGATTTATAAATGTATAATGAGGTGTTAAAGATCGAATTCGGCATTCCTTTTGGGTGACCCGCATTTCACGGAATTACAGTCCTTTGAGTTTAAAGCAGCGGGTCCGGATATTTTTGTCCTCTCACTTGATCTTTTTTTTTGTATTAAACAACCATTTTGTATTTATTTTTATTATATATTTTAAAGATTATCAATAATTGGATATTTCTTCAGTTAATTCATTCCTTTTGGTCTAAGAAACTAGTAATGTCTCAGAATAGAGCTATTAACAATATGACAAGTACGGAATTAATGATTTCTTTATAATGAACAAGAAATTTGTTCTGTATACTGGACTAAATTTCAAATCTCAATAACACAATCAGAAACAAGAATTCCACAAAATGGCAGATGTTTATGACAGACACTTTTTTTAAAAATCAGATAAACTAAAAATCCAACTTGATAAAATTGAGAATGGAAATGGGGAATGTGTCAAAGAGACAACAACCCGACCACAGAACAGACAACAGCAGAAGGCCACCAACAGGTCTTCAATGCAGCGAGAAATTCCCGCACCCGGAGGCGTCCTTCAGCTGGCCCCTAAACAAATATATATACTAGTTCAGTGATAATGAACGCCATACTAAACTCCAAATTGTACACAAGAAACTAAAATTAAAAATAATACAAGACTAACAAAGGCTAGAGGCTCCTGACTTGGGACAGGCGCAAAAATGCGGCGGGGTTAAACATGTTTATGAGATCTCAACCCTCCCCCTATACCTCTAGCCAATGTAGAAAAGTAAACGCATAACAATACGCACATTAAAATTCAGTTCAAGAGAAGTCCGAGTCTGATGTCAGAAGTTCGTTTGCTAATAACCCCTCTACTTATATATAAAAAAAGAAGATGTGGTATGATTGCCAATGAGACAACTCTCCACCAGAATCAAAATGACATAGAAGTTAATAACTATAGGTCGCCGTACAGCCTTCATCAATAAGCAAACCTATACACATGGACCCGAAATGTAAAACAATTCAAACAAGAAAACTAACGACCTGATTTATGTACAAAACAATAAATGAAATTAAATATAATACACAGCAAAAAACAACAACCACTAAAGTCAGGAATATGACGGTTGTTTTCCACTCGTTGGTTGATATAGTCGAGCATTTGGTTTTGTCAGGTTTTATGCCGATCTGCATAAGATGGTCCCTCAAAGCATTAATTGTATTCTGAGTGAATTAAAATTGACAAAACGTTTCTGTGTCTTTGTTATGTTATAAAGATTTAGTCCGATAGAAAAAATGAAGAAAGTTCAATTGAAGAATAACGCTCAAATTATAAACGAAATATTGTAGATAAGTCTTTTTTTTAGTCATCCTGAAATATTTTCAGAATTTGTTGAGCCATGATGAATTATCATACAACATTGATACAACGGAAATATTGTTCTGCCTATAAAAAACCTGAGCATTAAAATCAAAACAGCAGTTACAGATCTCTCTTAATTCCACATGTTTTAACAATTATGCACATATAGACAATCTAAACCTTGTTTCCACATTATTGTAACACTTAACCATTCTTTTTCTGATTTTAAAAAAAGAGTTCAATACTCATTTCGGGCACGTCAGACTTTATGTTTGTGTTTCTACCATTCTATGTGTTGACTGTGTGATTAAATCTTGCTTTTAGCGCTCATGTTAAAGAGAGGCGAATGTACCGAAGGGATATTCAAACTCATAAGTCGAAAATAAACTGACAACGCCATGGTTAAAAAAGAAAAATGTTAATACACAAACCTACCTTGATAGCTTGAATTACCTCTTCAGACGATGGAAAGGTCCTTCTGCTAAAAACGACCTACACCAATATTAGAGACTACTCATACTTTATAAAACGTCATCAGTGTCTAAGAAAAAAATTAACGAACCAGAGTTTTGTCCAAGATCTTCTAGTCCTTTTTCTCAAAAAATTCATCGGAAAGTACCAACACCTAATAGATAAATATGCAGTGTCTACTTCACAAATAATACAAGATGGTCTTGAGTTATAGATTCCAGGTGCTGGCGTTGTGTATCTTTTTATTTACTTTTCAGTTTTCCCTTTATTTGTCTTCGTGTTATTTTGTTTCCTTTGGTCGTAAGACGTTTTACATGGACCGGTATTTATGTATCCCTCTATCGGGTTTTTGACTTTGGTGATCCTAGTGAAGGCGGGTCATAAGATGCGATGAAGAGGTTTTTACAGTCTTGTTTTCATTTTGTTTACCCTTGAATTTATATTTTACCCAATTTGTACTTTATCGAGAAAATATACACTTTATACGGTATTCACTATTAACAACTGTTTTATCTGCTTCTTTGTCAAATTGACTATAAACTACAACAACATTTTTTATAGCGTCTTTGTTATTGTTTGAATGTTTTAGTCATTGTGTTGTATGTCTGTGATGTATGTTTACACAGTGTTTGGCTTTTGAATCTCAATTATTGTCACATTAACCTTTTATGTCTGTTTGGGTTGCTCACCCAATTGTGTCAATATCCCGGAACTATAAACAACTGTCATACAAGTGGGTGGTTTATCCAGCTATAAAACCAGGTTTAACCCACATTTTTCTTCGGAAAATGCCTGTACCAAGTCAGGAATATGAGAGTTGTTTTCACCTCTTCCGTTTATTGATGATGTTTGATTTTGTCAGTTTGTATGGAATTCACCTTTTTTGGAATTTATCTTGGAGTTCAGTATGTATGTTATATGTGTTCAAAAAAATCACTTTTTATTTATAATATATTGATCATTGTCTAACAGGGTGTCGGAATATCGAGGCGCACACAGTGAGGTGAACATCTAAAATATGAACATAATCATTTAAAAAAGTTTGAAGGTCACAATTTAACATATAGGAGAACATAGAAACTAACTTTTTGACGACTTCCCGTCAACTTGACACTCACCATTCTATGAGGCCAAAAAACATATGTCTGTTTCCTGCTTTCCGACTGACCCTATGTTTGATGGCTGACCCTGAAACATGTCATTATCTTGCTAAAAATTACTAAAGATCGTTAGAGTTTATATGTGTAGACTATGTATTATATTTTCGCTCATCAATTAAGTAAATTTATTTAGTCGGGCGTTTGATTCTGTCAAATTTCATGAACTTCCCACTTTTTTGCATTTACATTACAGTTCGGTATTTTTATTAATACTTTTTTTTTAATTTGTAATAACAGAGTAAAAAAGTTGCATCGTGAATGCGGAATCTACCGGATGTGTAGTGTATGTTGGTACTGGCAGTGACGTGAGTCTTTCCCAGATTTTGTCAGGATGATAGACACATTCACGATGGGCACATTTTGTTAATGGCTAGAGACAGGAAACAGATATATTAGTCGGCAAAATATGAAGTAAATCTATGAAGAGAAGTATAAGAACATGTATTTTCGTAATTTGTGAAGGACCAGTTTATAATTAATCACACTTGATGAGTCGACAGCAACAGGTCTTGTGTTTTATTTCCATGTCAAATACAATAAAAGGTCAAACTACTTCAGCATTATCTTTTTTTGAAGAAGTTTTTGCACAGACATAGGTCATTAAATCGCACATCGATTCTAATAACAAAGCTTTTGTTATTAATTCATAACGTTATGGTACAAAGCAAATGTTGTATTCCAAGAAGTTAAATATGTAAAGGTAACCAACAGAAATATTGATATGAAAGAGGAAGTTGCATAAATACAAAAATGTAGATACTCCAAATAGCAAAAGAGAAGAAAACATTACTAAAGTGATAGAATAGTTTCTTTGATTAGAGAAAACAACAAAAGGTATGTAATTCAGACAAAAAACTGTATTAGAAAATATTTTTCATTGATGTGATAAAAACAAAATGCTAGTAAATGTGACAAAAGATAAGAGAATGTGCATAGGGCCAAAATCAGAAACTATCTACCATGTGCAATGACAATATTAAGCTAAGTCACTGTGAACACTTCCTTGGTATTTTTGTTAACGCAAGTCTGCCTTGCTATGATCATATCAATTATGTTATCAAAACATTTAATTTTTCATTAGCAATACTGAACAGAATCAATAAATATTTGATTCATAATGCAAGAATGTTATCATATTTTTCTAATTGACAGTTTTCTGAATTGCATAAGGGGCAGCTATAAAAGAACACAATATTCGAAAATTATCTATTGAACTATTACAGGAATCTGGAATATTTCTCGTAACTTAGAGAATACTTTATCAAAAGTCATTATTAATGTATAAATCAAAAGATGAAATTGCACCCAAATATTTATCAAATCTTATTGTGCCTACAGATAGTAAAAAATCCTCGTATTTTGCCATTAGATACAGAGTTATACAAATGATTTTTTTCTATAAGTGGTCCAAAAGTGTTGAATCCAATAACCAGTGAAATTAAAAAAAAAAAACATCGAAAACTGTATCTGCATTCAAATAATCTAATCTAAATAAAAGAACTATGGGGAGCTATGGAAATACACCAAAAAAAATATGAAATAATCTACTCACAACATTTTGACATTATCTAAATTCGAAAGAAAATACAATAAATAAGTATGTCATGTGTATAATGTCTCGCTTTATATACCTTTTAAATTTTAGAATTGTGCCAGTTCATATCGCACATTACTATTTTTATTTGAAGCATATCTTGGCAGTTTCTGTTGTAAATAGCTATATAACCTATGCCATGTTTAAAATTTTGATAATTGTACAAACGTCTAAACTATGATGTTCGGTTTAACTGTTTTATTGTATAAATTTCAAGATTGTTATAGTTTAATCAAAGTAGATTGATATGATTCATTTGACATCCATGATCATAATCATACTGATGAAGGATATCTGTTATCCGAAATATCTATAAATAATTACATTTATAGTTTTTTTTTTTTTTGTTATTGGTGTTGTTTTGTACACTTTTCAGGCGTTTATATATATATATATATATATATGAGTCTAAAAGATTGTGTAACAATACCGATAAATAGATGGAAAACAAAAGACTAAAAAGTGTTGAATATCATCGCACAAAGATGGAAAAACTGAACAGATGATATAAATTATACAATAATTGCAAATATTTCGGCTCAACAAATGGCCTTCCTCAGTGTTAAAAGTTTTAACAATACTGATGTAATGTATATATATATATATATATATTTATAATATCTCAATCGACTGACCATTACAATCATAGACCACAACACTATTTGGTCAAGGGAGGATATAGACTCACTCGGGAAAGATTTTGGATAAGAAAATTAAGAACTTTGGCACCAAATGGGATCAATGAAAAGGTGTAGTTCTAATTCGCGCAATGCTTTTCATTTGGGTTACATTACATATTACTACGCAGTCTATGTTGCTATTCCTTTACCTTCGTCAACTCTAAAATTCCAGACTTATACCAGTTTAAATCGCAGGGTACTATTCATTTGGGATGTATAAGTACGCAGCCACGTTCAATTACTTAACCTTTGTCAAAATTATTATTATTATTAATTTTTTTTAATCATTATCAAACTGCTATTTATTTGAGATGTTTAAATACGCAGCTTCTGTTGTTATTACTTTACCGTCGTGAAATTTGAAATATTATATCAGCTCAAATCGGTCAGTGCTTTTCATTGGGAATGTATTTGTACGCAGTCCTTGTTGTCATATCTTAGCTGTCGTCACCTTTTTAGAATTTAGAATTTTGAAATTTTAAAAATGTACCAGTTCGTATCGCACATTACTATTTTTATTATAAGCATATCTATGCAGTCTCTGTTGTAAATACCTATATAACCTACGTCATTTTTGAAATTTTATAATTGTACAAGCGTTGTTGTGTTCGGTTTGGATAAATTTCAAGATTGATATAGTTGAATCAGAATAGATTGACATGATTCATTTTACATTATAATCATACTGATGAAGGATATCCGAAATATTAATAGATACTTAAATTTTTATTCTTTCCTTTTTTTAATATTGGTGTTGTTTTGTACACTTTTTAGGCGTTTATATAATTTATTTATTGTGTACATGTATCGTTACTCGTATCGATCCAGCGCTCTTGTAAGAAAGATCGTTGACTAATATCTAGACGTTTTATATATATATATATATATTCATATATATACTCATGTATAAATTATAAATAAATTAGACCACGTATACTGTACAAATGTATATATGTTTAAAAATAGTCTTAATGTCAAAATACACTTTAAGTCGTAAGTTATTTTTAGATATTATAATTTCTATTTTTAACCATTCAAAATTGTATTCATTTAAACAATCAGGAACAGGAAGCAGAACATTCAAACCGAAAGTACAAACTTCTTCACAAACAATGACGGAACACAAAAGTAATAGATGTAAGTACATTATAAGCAATGTTTCAAGCTTCGGTATGTCTATAATGCCTTGATCTAGATTATTTAAGAACATCTAGAACATATATTTTTATCACTCCTATTCATGTGACTGGAAAATAATTAGAAATGAAAGTATGTTCTTCTTTCTCAAAACACACTCGATAAATATGTAGAAATAACTATGCATATGAATCAACCCTCAATAGGAACACAATATGTATATAACTGCAATTTGAACATAACAAAAAGATATTTCACCTTCACTATATTATTCGTATAACATGTACAATAAAAAATAGTGACGCGTCTGTACATGAGCAATGCAGAGGCAATGCATGACGCTAAGTCTGACATCTGCCTAAGGTCTCTATCCATATCATGCCTGTATCAGTCACTGTATTCTGGTGATATTCTCGTGTTAACATTCACATATTTCTTTTATTTGGTATAACTGCGTTGTATACAACAGACGGCTTAAGAGTGTTCAGACAGAGTATCTGTTAGAAAGAAAATTTGCTTGTTCTATTGTATAATCTGTATTTTAACACATTAATTCCGGGTGTTTTATTAAGATGTAACGTAGGACACAACGGTGATGTTGGGGGTAAACACGTACAATATAACAGAAACCGAACGATAAAAACAAAAAATAAACAACAAAAAAGTCATCTAGAGGTTAATATGTAATTTTCAACGATAGACAGATACAAAATGTCAATCTAGAAATTGCACCGAGACAAAAACAAAATTTCGCAATATCTAAACAGAAACTATTTGCAATCTTCACTATGTTTTGCAAAAATAAGATTTGAGTTCACTCTATTGATTGATTGAGTACAGTTTATATATTATGATATATTACATTATGTCCTATATTTATAACTTTCTACTCTCTTTTTAATAGTGGCAAAGGATACACCTCTTACTTGCTATTTATAAAGTCATGGCGTTGACAGTAACTGATATGGTGAGTGAAGAACAAGTAACCAGTTAAAGTCAAATTTCGAGTTTAATTCAAAAGTAGTCAATCAGAAAAGATCTTTGCTGTTGTGAAACTGTTGTGGCCAATAAAATGTCTTTCAAAATTAAAATTTCATTAATAATGAACCGATAACATACATTTTCAAGCTGGAGCTCGAGCTGGTTGCTCAAATTTTTAACAGAGATAAAACTAAAGCAACAAATTCAATGGTTTCAGTCTTTCCACTGGTCAAATGTTTTAAGCAACTCAGTCCTGGATGCTTTTTATAATTAGAGTTCCTCTCCTTAAAAAGCCATATTTTTTCCAAAAATAATGAACTGGTGTCCAGTTCACTGAAAGTTATCGACATTTCATAGGCTTCTATGAAAAACCTGATCAGCTCTCATTAATGTGTTTCGACCATCTTATTTGTAAATCGATGTTATTGGTCAAAGCGATTTCGTCAAAATAGAGTTCAAGTTTGTTTGTCAGTAAGGCGGCGATCTTTGGAAGAGATGTTTATTGTCAAAATGCGCGTCTGTTGCAGTAAAATTGGTACCGTAAATGTTATTTTAAACAGTTGCATTTCAATTTCAAAATGACCCGATTTTTTTTAAGAAATCCATTGGCCGTAGTATTTTAAAGTATTAATAGTTCTTACTGGTTATTCAAGTGTTGAAACTCGCATTTCACATCACCGTGCTAGATATTGAAATTTAAATTCATATACTGAACTTCAAAGGTAGGATTTTAGATGATCCTTTCTGGCTTTTGTGCCTCCATAGGATAACATTGTTCAATAGCTTAGTTATTTAGAATAGAATATCACAGAACAAAGTTTCATTTTCGTTGTTCATACAATTAACTTTGTAGAAATGATTAACAGGAATATAAAAATAAGAAGATGTTGTACGATTTCAAATTAAACAACTATCTACCAGAATCCAATTGACCTGGATGTAAACAATATGAAAATCAAAACGCTCTTTCACAAACTGTAAACTATAAGAACATACATCACAAGCACGAGACATATTCGTCTGAACCCACATAACACGAGCAACAAACCCTGTAATCAATATCAAAATAAGGACATATGGTTTGATTGTTCATGCGATAGATAGTTCATTACAATGTATAATCCTCAAATGTTTTCGATATAAGATGTTTAAAACACCAACAGATACATTTAGATGTTAAAAACGTTAACAGTTCATTTTTATTTCAGCTGCACACGGTGCAAAAGACTATACAAGATCTGCAGCAAACACAAAGCCAGATTACACATAAGATGAACCATGTGTGAGTAGAAACAGAAACAGGAATGAATATTACAAATTTAAAAAAATAGCTGGAAACCCATTCTATGATAGATATTAAATTGTATGTGTTAAAAAATGTAGTGTTATCGTATGGCAGTAGGGGATTTAGTATAAGCGATGTAGAGTGCAATTTTGTTTTAGTTCAATAAGATGAAAATATATAAGAAATCCAAAAACTGTGTATTGCTTTTGATGTCAGACTTAATATAAACGTGCAATTCTTAAATTGCACCATACATGCATATGAAATTTCCATCTCGAGGTATGCTCGAATCAAAATGCATAATATGTCTGAATTACAACGAAAGGGCTTATAAATGAATACGCCATCAAATCGGAATATAAAACCGTTTTAAAGCCAGGTTTCCCTGAAAGTAGTACAGCGTACAGTATAGTACATAAACCTGCATATCAAAATGCAAAACTCATATTTGAATTGTTATCAATATTTGGTTAGAATTCTAACGAATATGTTTTAAATTATATGCTGTGTCGTCATATAAGTGGGATTTTTCTAGCTATAAAACAAATTTAACTTATGATTTTCGTCTGAAAAATGCCTTTACCAAGTCAGGAATTTGAAAGTTGTTTTCCATTCGTTCTGTTGGTTGATATAGACGAGCGTTTGATTTGGTCACATTTTATGGACTTCATCTTTTTAAAAAAAAACATATGTGAGAGTTTTAGTTAGCTATAAAACCAAGTATAACTCACCCTTGTTTTCGGGAAATGCCTGTACCAAGTCAGTAATATGGCGGTTGTTTTCCATTCGTTTCGTTAGTTGATATAGTGGCGCTTATGATTCTGTACGGTTTTATGGACTTCCCTTTTTTGAACTTACCTTGGAGTTCGGTATTTTTGTTAATACTTTTTTTACCTTACTGATACCAACATGAAGTTTTACATAATCAACATAAGCTTATTTTTGCATTGATGAGTAAGAAACAGTAAATCTAGGGAGATGCAAATAATTATTGTGTGTGTGTGTGTGTTATTAATTAAATTTCATCATAAATCTGAGATATAATCAAGAATTGTTTAAAACAAAATCTTGATTGTAATTTGTATCAATCAGATACTGACTATATATCGATTAAATCATATTAAAAATTATGTTTTATCTTATTCCAAGCAGCCCTGCAGTGACGAATGACATAAGTAGACTTGAAGGTAAATCTTTTAAGTTATTACATAACAATTGTAAACATGTTGGAATATCACTCTTTTAGCTTTCTGTTTGCAACTAAATATATTTCAAATGATGGTGAGACAACGTAACGTAATTTATGAGGGCTGAATTTCTAAAGTGATATATATTATCCACACGTACCTTTCAAATTTAAAACGTTTCACAAGTTTGAAAGATATTCGTCGAATGGAATACATATACTGTAAATTCAAAATTAAAATACACCTGTGACGTACATCTTTTGTTCAAACTCTCCATTATTTTTCAGGAA
This sequence comes from Mytilus californianus, assembly GCF_021869535.1. NCBI lineage: Eukaryota > Metazoa > Mollusca > Bivalvia > Mytilida > Mytilidae > Mytilus > Mytilus californianus. The sequence continues at coordinate 17,495,798 of NW_026262679.1, read as the reverse complement.
TGGAGAGTTATTTTCTATTGTTCGTCTTCATTCATCCGGTCGTTTTGCCCTTAGGATATTTCCATGGGCACTTTCTAAAAAAGTGTTCACCCATGGGAATAATTTTAAAGGACGTAACGCGATATTGAATGAAGATGAAATCTTACTAAAACGACTGATACTGGATTTTTTTAAATTGGGATCATAGTAATACAATGAACACTAAATATCTTATTATTAACAAACAGCTTTTATTTGCGAGTCTTAATTCCATCGTGTAAAATATAGTATCGTATGCACTAAAATTCAACAATATAATCCACAATTTGTTTTCCGATGCAAATCTTGGCTGAATTTTTGTCACGGATAGTATCCAAGTGGGTAAAAACGAATATTTTCCATTGAGTCCCATTCCTCTTCTGTGCATCTACAAAATATCAAATGTGTAAACTGTGTGTGAGTTAGTGAATTATATTGTAATATTGAACACAATAACATTATTCAATAATGAAAGTAAAGAGAAAAATATATTTCACATAAAGTTTGATTTTAATTTTACCGTTTAAGATATCATTTCCTTGAAATATTTTGATTTCGTACAGCAAAAATCGTTTGTTGCATTTATATATATATATAAATTAAAACACAAAAATTACTCGGATAGTTTCTACAATAATATTGTGGTTTAACAGAATAATTAGTCCAAGAAACTGAAATGGTCAAAATGGCGTATTCGGTATTTTATTTGATTGTTCGTTGTTATAATTTAAATATAGTACTCATGAATACAATTTGAGGTGTTATGTATAACATTTGAATAAGGCTTGTGTTAAATATTGGGCGGGGTTTTTATTCAATTTTCAACAGAAACGCGTAACATAATCGAATTCATTCACTGTTGTTATATGTCCCGTGGCAAAAATAACAATTATACCGGCAGTGCAAATAAACGGCGTTAATGTTGAAATAGTTGTTTAAATGAAATTAAAAGGTAGTTGTCCATGCGGATTTTTTTTTCTTAACCTTTTTTGCTTACTTTTTGATAATAGGGAAGAATGAAAAATACTTTCAGTTTGCTTGTATTGCTCTTTAAAAAAAATGCATAAAAGTTTTGTTCGTTGTAATTAGCAAAGGGAAAGACGAAATGTTGGGTTGTGCATGAAATACTGTTTTCTTGTTTCATTTTATTTCATCGAATAAAATGGTTTGAAATATAGAATCATATTTTGTTTTCGATATGAATTAAAATCGAACACACCGTTATTAGTTAATAACATATACTAGAGTGTTACATACTTGGAAATTCATTCTAGTTGTACCATTTCACTTTTCACAGACGATTCTACATCCAATATTTATTAAACGAAAAACACACATAATCTATTAACATATATGCATAAATACTAGTTTTTTTACTCTCCCGAAATACCACTTAAAGACACAAATAAATATCCTTTCAACCCCACTACAAGAAACACGTGCGTATGCAATAACTTTAAACATAAACCTGAATGAACTTTATTCAAGATCTTTTTATAGTAATTATTCTACTGTTCATAAATACTTCGTTAAGTGAGTGGTCAGCTTGATCTTAAATTTTGCCTGCAGATTCTTGGGTACAACACGGGGAAAATGAAAAGAAAACAATTACAAAATTAAATAAAATTCTTTAAAATGTTATAATCTGAAGATTCGTTTTTAATATTTAAGGTGTATTTTAAGTTAGCGAAAGTCCAAATAACTGTCCATTCTTAGGAAAAAAATGGGCGTCGGCCCTACGGGCTCCATTATTTTCCAGGAATGGACAGTTATTTGGATTTTCTCTATAACATCATTGCGAGGTTTGTATTAATGCAAAAAATGCGACTGGGTGAATATCGCAATCTGATATCTGTGATTGCTTACTTCGTTTTAAATCTTTTGTGTATATGCAGCTGCGACATTTTGTTGTTTAAATATAAATGTACCGAGTGCTTTCCAAACATGACTTTTATCGTGTTTTTATGTATCCAAAAATAATCTAAAAGAGTAAGAGTTTTATATCTATTAAGCTTTTTTTTACCTTTCTACGTCTACATGTGCTAGTCCTATGTTATAAACTTTAAACATATATATAAAAAGTTATGGAGAGATATTTGCCTAGAAATTCTGACGAAAGACGGCTATTTGGATATTTCCTAAGCCGATAGTCGAGTGAAAGTTGATTTCAAGACTATAATTTTTCGCAAATAAACCTCCAAAACATTAACGATGATAAGTTTATTTACATTAAATGTTCTAAACTTTGAGCTCATAGTAATGTACACAAAGTTGTGGATAAATTCTCTTTTGCTTGTAAGTTTTTGCTTTCGAAGTAAGAGTCCTATGGACAGCCATCATCGATTCACTGCGAGTTTTGTAGGTTTATGCGTTTTCTTTGATAATTCATTATTCAGCAGTCATTCTTTTTCATCATCTTCGATTTAACCGAATCTTTGTACACCGTGGCCACCGCCACCAGCCATCATGTGTTAATTGAAGACAGATACACTGGTTATCAACCACTAAACTTCATCATTGTTGAATTAAATTTTTTTTAATAATAATAATTAAAAAAAGCCAATACACTTGATATGATACCCGTTAGCACACTACGTGCTTTGGGATAGCCTTCATCAGGTTAGATTGTGACCAAAAATTTGGAAAGCCAGTAATATAAAATGTTTTAGAACATAAGCAATCCCCAAAAAACTAAATGAAACAGTTAAAATGATCTACCGTCATTTTCGCCTAAGAGAGTCATTGTAAATGTTTCGTTGCCTCCTAGTGTTATGATCAATAATCCATTTATTGATGGAGGCTTTGTTATTGGGCAGAATTTGGGCCGATTAAGAGTTAATCATTTCGTTTGTCCATCCATATTTGTATAAAACGTGAAGACTACAAGTGGTCAATATTTTGTGTATTCATAATACTGTGTTCGTGTCTATTGACGTAGCTTCCGCATCCTTGTTATTTAAAGATGGTAGTTATGCTATTAAACATATTTTATGACAGGAATCGAAAATCGTTTGATGAATGTTTATGAAACTAAAAGAAGAAATTCAGCTAAACTACAATTAATATTAGAATCTGTTGGAAAACTAACACAGAAACTACAAATCGTTTCTACGAGTATTGCTGATTTAAGAACAAAAGAAAATTCAAAAACTCTGCGGCTAATAGAATCAAACAGTTTAGAATGTGACAATTTTTCAATGCAAATAGAAGAAGACAGTTCAGATATACCAACTATTGACAAGTCCTCCGAACAATCAGATGATGAATATCAATATACGGAAAGACAAGAGCATCACCGGAGGTCAAAAGATTCAGTATATTATCATGAAAGACCAAATGTCAATGTACAACAGCCTCCAAATCGTTCAGAAACAGCAACGTTTTCGAAAAATTCTTCTCCAGATGCTTTGAAAGCAAAAGTCACGTTAGTAAAATCAAAAACAGCAGAACAAATAGTAGATAAGAAAATAGAGAAAAGGAAATCAAAATATGGGTTTAGATTATGCACAACTAATGATAATCTAGACAACAGAACGTTTTTTCGCAAAAAGAAACGGTGTTATCAGGGAGAGCTGTTATTTCCAAAGATAGATAATCAAATAGAAGAAGAACCAAAGCCTAACATAGTCCTTGCAGGTGTGGATGGAAGGTAGGATAATAGGATTAAAACTATATTGCGATAGTGTGCATGTTGCTATATATTGAACTGATTAAACAAAAATATATTGCCGAATTATAGCAGGAAAAGTACAAAAACCTTCACCTACATGTTATAACCAAAATCAACACGGACAGAATCTGAAAAAAAACCTGAAGCTGTTTGATCTGTATCTTTGTTCCATGTTGTTAATAGAAATTGATAAATATTTGGTAATTAAAGGCTGACTTGTAACAGTCATAACATTAATTATTGACCATTGAATCTTTAACATTTGAAATGTTTTATTATCATTTAATATTTGTTTAGATAAGAAATTTCAGAGAATAAAATATAAAAACAATTAATATTTTAATAATAATTTATTTCTTAGTTGTAATCAACAACTTTACATCAATGTATGTATATATATATATATATGTGTGTGTGCGTGTACTTTTAATCAGTTTTTTTGTAATTAAAGGTCATACAGAGAGGCCGGTAAAGAAACTGCTCGTAAACAGAAAGGAATAATGACCATGGCACAAATGACAGAGAGAGGTGATTATATTAGTGTCTTTTACCATTATAAGAAATAAAGACAATGTAACAAAACCACATACACCCTATTGACTAATTGATGTCTTTAGCGTCCAGTGGCATGTATTTTATTCATGTTCAGAACGAGAATAGCATAAACAAATACATCCTATAGGTGGCCTCTGCAACGTGGATAAATAGAGATGAATCGAGGACAAATTATAAAAAGATGCGTTTAAAAAGTTCATTGCATCAGTGTTGAGTAGACAAGTAGACATAACCATTAACGTATAAGCTATATATAAAAAATATCACAATTAACAACAGCAACACAAACAAAAACCCTACTTCTGAAACTTCAGATCAGTAGTGTGAGATCTGAACTGGTAAATAGGTACAATAATTGCATAGGTTTTGTAATTTGTCTTTTTCACTATCGTTAAGTGATTTGAGAATATCCGTTCAGTTACATGAAATATAAAAAAAAAATGAAAATGAGTTATTACTGGTACTCTTCTTTGTCTACAATATTCTTGTTATTTTTCAGATTACGACAATAAGCAGAACGTACATTCACTGTTAGAATGGGCACATATTGCAACCCAGTCACAAATGGAAGGTAAACCGTATGATTAGTTAATTATGTGTGTTTGAATTGAAATGGTTCGATGATAATTAAGAAAGATAATTATCATGTTTATTGTTATAGTCTTCCACTATTAATGTTGTTTTTAAGTTAATTTATGTAAGTAGCAGAACAAGGACATCATATTTGCATTATAAAGCCAAGATATATGACAGCAAATCCAGTTTACATGATGTCAGCTTCACTTGTTTAAATATTAACATGCCATCTGAATATAACGTTCATGCATCTGAATTTATGTGATATGCCAAATCCTTTGCGAGAATAATTATTAACTCAAAAACTACTCAAGCAAATATATAGAATGAATAACTGAGATTTACTTCACAAGTTTTGCGGTTAACCATCATGAATTTGTTTATTAATAGAACATATGTTTTCTTCTTATTAGTGCAATTTTGACTCTTCCATAGATCCTACAAATACATTATGGTCCATCCGACATTGGTATCATTTTGTCTGTTGCTTTGGTGCTGACTTCATAATATGAATTTGACGGATACCTCATACATACCAGAAATTTTTAACTCTTTCCCTGTTAATTTACCTGGTGCCATTGTAATTAGTGAGTCAAGTTCACTCTTGACTTTGTTTTGTATACCTGGATATTTGACATATTCGCTATACTACCGTCGTATTTATCATTAATGTTATACAATAGTATCATATCTTAAATAAAAATAATATTATTTTAACACAGTTGCCATGAAAATGATGTTAAATATTGAGAAAATAAGTACTCATGGTCATGACTACATGATGCTTCTAGACACATCGGAGAGTATGCAAGGAGAGAAATTTGACTTAATGATTAAAACTGCCACAAATTACATCGATGGTAAATATTGTAATTTTGTTTCAGTTTAATACAGTACATATATATATCTATATATGATAAAAGATAGAAAGAAAAAAAATAACCCATGTCAAAGGCTCACAAACGGCGCGTTCCCAATTATAAACAGAATCAAGATATTCTACCTATAAAACATTTATTTATCTTTTCTCAATACTGAGCGAAGGAGTTTAATGAAACTAATGAATACTTAAAACATGTTAACTATAGAATAACAGATTTGTAAAACATAAGCATTTTACGACCAAAAGATATTAATGACAGTCACACCGAAAGGAACTGAATATCAAAACAACACAAACCACCGTTTAGATGATAAATTTCATAAATATAGATTACTTTGCCAACTTATATATTATTTCCATTGACCTCAAGGGTTGAAATGATCCTTTATTATGCTGCTATTTCTTTCTCTTTCTGCACTTCAGGTCTGCATCGAGACGGTTTAAGATACAATTTTCGGGACAATGTCGGTTTAGCATGTTTTGGAGCAGAAACTAAATTGATTCTTCCGCCTCTAGCGGATTATGACGACATCAAGAGAGAAATAGGTAACAAAAATGATGCATGCATTATTTGAGCACTCCCAATAGTTAAATTTGGAAAATTGTAAAATGCTGACATTTCATTCTCTAGTTGAAAACTATACTAATCAATAGGATATATTGATGTATCCAACACAGTTACAAAACATTGAAATATTTAGTACGAGGTCATTCTACATGTACTGCAATGTGAAATTAAAGGAAAATGTTAGCTTCATATAAGATTACATGATTTGTAATTCATAGACATTTTTGACAGCACAAGTTTTTAGATGTCTTAGTTATCCATAAAAAAAAAGACTTACACCAGACACACTTTGAATGTTTTCCTTAGTTACTCTTACATGTATTTATTTTCAAAAGGAGAATATATCTTAAACGATAATCGAAATAAAAATTCAAACATAACTCAGACAATGGTAACAGATTGAAGTAAACAATTTTAAACATGAAAATGTTACCGAAAACTTTTGTGTTCCCTTATTAATTACTTTTATTCAGATATAATTTACAAGCAAGCATCTGCAGTTATCAAAACATTTGATATTTTAAGATCATGAATCTTATATCTCAGATTCACTATAGAAAAAGTGGAAGAAGGTCTTGAGAATAATATTGGTATAAACTTTTCCAGAACTACAAAATGAAAAACGTAACTATGTAACACCTTCAACATATGAGGTGAATACTGTTAGCATTCACTACAGTCGTAAATGTTCCAGAAATCGAAAGAAAGTTGTGATGACTAAAACGATAGAAAATATTTTTTGCATCTCTCATAGATAACACTGGTTTTCAAACTATGTTGATTTCTATATGGCGATATGTGAATTTGTCTGTTGGTGTACGTTTATGAGTTACTTTATTGATATAATTGTGATTCTTATCAATTTTATTTTAGGAAAATTAAAAGCTGGTGGTCCATCCCCTTTAACAGCTGGACTTCTGATGGCAATGTCTGGATTAACTCACTGTAAGTTTGTTCATGAAAGAAATCTGTATATGATTAACTGCGTTTGGGTTTTGTTTATAATTATTATTTGTGAATACGGGAATGATAATGTTTCATCACAAGAGTTCTCCGGATAATTCGCATGTTAACATATCATATTCTTATACCTTCCATTATCCAGTGTTTTGCCATTCTGTGTTAGACCATCAGAGCCTTAGATTTGTAATCGTGCGATATATATTGTGTGCCTCCACTGTATATTTCAGGCATACAGAGAGTTTACTATATAAACACTTTCTCTTAATTCCGCTCAATAATGTTAGACTTTACGTTTCTTTGCACTTGCATTTTTATATCAATTTATCTGCGGGATTTGCAATCAGACGGTTGAGACTTAAACTTCAAAAACTGTGTCCGTTACCTCGGCTGTCAGAAGAAGAACTAATATTTACGAGTTGTTGCAGCAAAGACAGCAAGCACATCTATGTTGAATAGGTAATTTACATGCCAATGGAAATAAATATTCAAATAACTATCAGTTTGGTTTCTAGAAAGATTGAATAGCATTCTTATTTGGCAATGGCTTCCCTACGTTGCGTTGCAATAAACCAGCAACGTGTCAACGAGGCCGCTCTCAGTCTACGCCATCATACGTTGTATGGCAAATATGTTTACATATATGGGCAAATATAACCAAAAAGGACATAAGATGAATAGTCAAAACAAATTTAGGTCAACTTGAGATGCAGATTTTGTCAGAATTACGGGTTTTGACGCATACTTAATATTTACTTTTTAAGATTTACATTAATTTCTAACATATTCCTTTTTATATCGAAGGTGGTACCACACATATTGTTCATCACGACTTCAAGCCGTTTATTATTCTGATAACAGATGGGATGCCTACTCGTATGGAAGCTCTAAATGAAGAGGATGGATGCGTTAGTAGTGCATTAGCAGTATCATCTTTACTGGTATGTTTCAATAATGTTCTACCCATAAATCCTTCATTTGTGGCAAACAACAAGAGTATCTAGCTTTCGTTTGTCAACTCACAAATTTATCATTAAAATTATAAAATAAATGTAGAGGATGCCACGTTGGAAAAAGGTTTCCACACTAATTCATTTAGAGGGATCTGCACCTGACGAAAAACCAATCCAACAGATTTATGAAGAAACCCGTCTGAAAAAGACCTTAAAAAAGTTTTACAGTCATCATTACATATAGTTGACAATTATCATGTGGCTTTGTCTCAATTTACTAGCAAAATGTTTTTCGGTCTTAGTTCTCTAGATAGCATAAAAGTTGTCTGATCTATAAATTTACCTATTACGTCCTATTCTTGATTGTGATATTTTTACTGAGTGTGGATTCACATAGCGGGTTCTGCCTGCATAGCAGTCTCAATCCATATTGGAGTTAATGGAATTGCCCCAGTTTTTGTTTTTGATCTTGATTTGAATCTCCTGATTTGATTTATGATATTGAACATCCGTCAACTACTGTAACCGCTAATATCTAAAACAAAATGGGTTTTATTTGTTTTGAATTCTTTTTCTTTTGTGCTCAATGTATTCTCTTAATTATTTACAGTATAACTCGTCAAAGTTCTTTGCTATGGGCCAAAACATGTTTTTGGTTTGCAATTTTTGTAAAAAGAAATGTTACAGGAGACTAAATGAAAAGTGTCACTTGCTAATTTTCAGTAAAATCTAGACCAATCATTTACAGTCATTATCAATAAAAGATTAAAGACAAAAAACACCACCTACTTTAAAAGCACCATATGTTGGTACCTTAGAACAATTCAATCTAGTAGGCTTATATAGTAGACAATAAACAAAACATAGTTAATGATTAAAATGAGACATGGGTTATACGTCATAAAGACAGCAACACAACGACGAATATAACCAAAAGACATTAAGAGGGCAACATACGGTTTTCAATAATGTGGCTGGGCATATTATGTTACCCTTGTCCATCATTGCATCCTTCCGTCCTCTTCAAATTGAACAGTTGTCGTACATGTTTCTTTATGACAGGAGATATTGGTCTTATTTTTGTACTGTACATTAGGGATTATTAATGACTTACAGATCGAGTTTGTATTTGGTTCCGTTCATCATAATTTTACCAAAATTACTGCCCTTCAAAAACTGTTCTTGTCTGGACTATTTTGTAATGTCTGTTGTTGATCTATAACTGATAATTGGTACAATTATGTATAATGACATACAAATCGAGTTTCGTCCAGGATTTGTTTGCTGGCGGAGACTCTCAACCGTGTCGTACCATCTAGACAGCAAATAACAAGAATAACATGAAAAAAGAATCATGATATGAAATGAGATTAATAAATAAATAAAAAAACAGCTTAACCATTACAATGCTTGCAAAAAAGTATAACAAAATACCGAACTCCATGGCAAATTCAAAAAGGAGAAGTCCATAAAAAACTGACAACATCAAACACTACCTATCAAAGGAACAAGTGAAAAACAACTGCCATATTTCTGACTTGGTATAGGCATTTTTCGACGACAATAGTGGGCAACTTGTATTTTGAAATAACTAGCCTAGATACTTGGAATGTCATAGTTTATAATTTTTCATTCCAACAAAAACCAAGCTCTGCAGAAGCTTAACAAAATTATCACAATTCAAAGGCTTTGTTTCAGTATTATTAACTTATGTCAATAAAAAATGCATCAAGTTTTAAGAGAAGAATGATTTGCGTTTGTACGCTTTGAAAATAGCTTTATGATAAGATAATTTAGCGAGACGTTTACTCATTTTACGATAATGTTTTCACTGATGTAACATTTTCTCCGAAAAGCAGTACTTTTGTTCATTTCAATCTGAAAACCTTCTTAGTCGTCGCGTGCAAAATGAAATTTTTGCAAAAGGATTAATGCATATTATAGCCCAAGGAGAATCCATAGATATTACCAATCGTTACACATGTTGCTTTACTCAGTTTGTATTCATGCTGTACTGATTCATTGTAATCTCATATTTTTCTGTGTGTACCTATGAATGGGAAAAAAATGATATTAACGATGGCTTAAGGGCTCATAATTGTGGGAGTGAAAATCTCATACTACTATAAACAACATGCTTTGTAAAAACAGTTGTGCGGGGTCATGCTTCCTTCAGGCTTGATTCTGTTCAATATGTTAAAACTGAAACGGGCTTCCATTGTTGTTCATTTCAGACTAATTTAGACAGAGACAAAGAATTACACAGAGTAGTGAATGATATTGCAGGGCGAGGTATAAGAATATTCTGTGTTCCAATCGGATCAGCAAACACAGATGTAAGTTTTCAGGAATAACAGTTCAGATAAGCTGCAACACATTTCCTGACAATTGATCAACATATAGATATGAGTTATTTTTTTTTTCATTTATGATATGATGCAAGTTGTAAAATGGGTATCTTGAATAGTATTTAACACGTCTTGGTTTAAATGATAATACAGAGCACGCAATTACCGCACTCATTTTGTCCAATTATAATCATTATCAAATTTATTAATTATTGCTTCTGATCTTTCGAAAGTATAAAATAAAGTGTTTATATATCGTGGATCTATCCTCATCGTTCCAGAAGGTAGAACGTTATGAAAAGGCAAAGACGCTGATCCGTTTTAAAAAGTCTGATTTGAAATTAATACATGTTATTTACGGAGCCTTTTAAGATTTATCTTTATATGAAAGCCTCATGCGGAAGGGTTTTGAAGCTTAATAAATCAGAAACAGGAGAACAATTAGATAGTGAATAGATTAAACAGATACGTCAGAACTCCTCAACCCTTTACAAATTGCTTAATTATCTAGAATAGAAATTATACATGCATTTTATATCATTGCTGTACTTCAACTGAGATTTCTTACAACAATGACAGGCGTGAAAAAATAAATCTTGTGCGATGCCAGAAATAAACTTGCTGAACAGAAGAAGAAAGGTACCGAAGTGTTTGAACCTGTAAATCAGGGAATCGAAGTTAATAAGAATAAAATAAGCTAAAATACATTCTACAAGCTTTTTGCTATTATACTTAAAAAAGAGATAAAAGGGAAATACCAATGATAATATTATTACAATCTTAGTTTGATACACCATTGTTTTATGAAATTCCTTCAAATAAAACATAATTCCACAATAAATCTCTGTATATTTGTGGTAAAAATTAAAAAAATACCATTTTAGGTGTAAAAGCTTAGTAGCACAACAAAACTTACAATTTGATTAATTTCAGATATTGAGCAGGATAGTTACTAAAACATGTGGGAAAATGGTACCGGCTGAACAGATTTATCGTATCTGCAAAAATACACAGACTCTAGTTTGTATTTCACCTTTTTGTTTCATATAGGCAAATCTGACGAATCGCTTTTAAAGATAACGTCAATTACATCATTTTGTAATATTATATTATCAACTCAGGTTGATATACTTTGCATGTTACAATCGTTTAAAAATGCAATACGTATAAATACATGTATAAGAATATTATTATATACAGAAAAAAATGAAGAGTAAGCGTGGCATTTATTCAACAAGAATCATGCGATTATTAGTACGTTGAATCCGCTTAACACCACCCCGAAACGTTTAAATGTCTGCATCAAAGTTGTGGTTTCTGCTTTGGCCATTATTATCCGACAATAAAAATAGCGTTTTGTAAATTTGGTGCATCCGAAGCACTGTCATATTTTACTTTCACGACGAATGCTCAAACCCGAAAATTCAAAAGCATATAATGTATAAGTACGCATGGAGTTATATGACCAAAACGTATCTAAAAAGAAAGACAAATCCTTCTAAGGTCAACTTACAAGAGGCAGTTGAAAAGGTAGTTTCGTTATAATGTGTACATTTATCATTGGTGAATGTGAGAACAGTATGTTATAAACCATGTCAGTACCGACGCAATGCATACTAACCTAATTATACCCTAGAGTGTTAACAGTCCATCAGTTATCGACTCAGTGCTTAATAATGACATTTACACTTTATAAATGTGGTGCTTTCGAAGCGTTTTTCTGGATTTAGGAACGTTCAAACCCGAAAATGTGGTAGACAATGATGTATAAATTTATGAACAAGTGATGGGATTAAGATCAAAGGGAACATAAAAAGAATAGCCAAATCTTTTAAAGGCCAACTTTGCCTGAGTGAGATCGAACCTTACATTTTAGATAAGTTTGAAATTAATCAACGGTGAATTTAATAAAGGTATGTTATAAATTAAATCATGTCAGTACAAAAGCGCTGACTATTGATACACTCGAGGACTAGAAGTCAACCACTACCGATGCGTTACGTAGATATATTTATTTATATTAGTTTTTTGTTATGTATACTTCACTTAGTCTAGCTTTCTCCATTGTGCATAGAACCTTCTCTTGATATTTCAGAAGTAAGGTATATATACTTTTTTTCACGGCAATAGAGAATATTTTATTTCTTTTTATTCTATTTCTTTAATTTTGTTTTTATCTCGAATTCAACAAAAGCTGATGGAATATTATTTAATCTATGAAAATTATAAGCTAAAACTAAATTTCTATTCGCATGTTCTGCCATTTAATTGTTGGTTGGTCATTTATGCCTCGTATATATTCCAGTACCACGCATCAGAAATTGCAAACCAGTTGGAGACCGCAACAGATATTGACAGAAATAGTGTTAAAACAGTCGTACGTTCGGCAACTCTCCAGGATTTTGATGATTTTGTAAGTAATGCATCTCAGTTCAAAAGTTTGCTTTGAGAAAATGATATATTATGACTTCAGTTATTTGAGTTTTTAATTTTTACACATGTATCGATATAGGAAAACATATTACTCAAACGCAAAATGTATTTATATATAGAGAGAAGTGGGATACTGAAAGATAATGATACCTATTTCGGTACCAATAAACACATCATAGATTCACGGAGTTTCGTATGCCATACGCGCGTTTCGTTAACAAAAGACTCATCAGTGACGCTCGATTAAAAAAAAATAAAGGAGTAAATAAGGCCAAATAAAGTACAAAAATACGAAAGCAATAAAATTTCCAGTGAAAACAGTAAGGGATATTGTATACATATCTTGGATTCGCGTAGAACTTTGGAACCACAAACTGAAGGTTTAGTCTGTCTTGGCATTGAAATGAAATAAATTCATATCCAATGATGAAAAGTATCTATAATTAAACAGAACAACAATTGGAACGAATATAGCTCTGTCCTATGCAAACGCCTTTACTGGCAAATAAGAATATCAAATTCGCAGTCGTTTTTTTAACTAACCTTTCTCTTGTTGCTTGTTAATTGACGACGATGACATGAAATTGAATAAACCAGAACAGGCACTTAATATAGTCATTCAATATGCCAACAACGCTCAACCCTCAAAGGAATTCCCATTATGAATTTTCTGCCTTATGAATACATTCGTTGCCACAAAAGTACTGGACAAGTCCCAATATCATTTCTCCTCATATTTGTTAAACAAAACATTGTATTTAAAAGTATTCCTTATACCTATGCTCTCGATATTTAGCCACTTTGTTCAAACTAAGACACCGTGATAAAGCATTTACAAGAACGGCGTGGCCATCAAAACAAGCGGAGTACAGAAGAAAAACACGGATAGGGGCTTCTTCTGCGCAAACAACATCAGCTTAGACAAACAGTTAAAAAATAATGAAAAAAGGTTAAAAAACAAATGATGGTTAGCATTATAATTTTTATAATTTGTTACACGCGATTATTTACAGTTTCGTTTTTCGATATAACGAGTGGCACGAATGTTCGTTGGCTACACCAAAAAATTCAGATATTCTTCTGTCGGTTGACCGTTTGCAGGAACTACTAGATGAATTTAAAAGATTGACTGTGTATCTTCGGCAAAATATAGACACTCTAAGTACATATATTATGCAATTACGCAATTTTGTTCACCTTTGTTCGAAAATAAGGAAAGATTATTTATAAGCGCAATAGAGCGATACATATAATTTGTTACCTACTTAAGGTCCTTTCTGGCTTGATCAGTTTTTCAATCTTCAACGTTTGTATTAGATTATGGATATTCAAATATTTTGGCATCGAGCATCACTGAAACGACATGCATTGTTGAAATGCGCATTTGGTGCAGTAAAATCGGTACCATTAATGTTATTAACGACTTCAATGTAAAAATGTTCTAATGGTATGAAATACTAATGTTTTGAATTATTACATTGCCAGATAATATAGAAACATGATAAACAGGATAAGTTTTTGCTTATTTATCTGGAATATGAATTGGCAACCTTATTTTTATGTCAAGGAACAGTATGGTCTATGTCAGAGATTTTGGTAAAAATTTTGCATATAACTTGGGCTCGTTGATTTATATCTGAAAATCGAAAAATAATACCTTTATCTCTTTTATTTTCTGAAATATAACTGATTGAATTCTTTCATAATAGGTGAACATTTGTATAGGAAGCACATGAAATCGACGAAAAACGTTCATAAATTTACCTTAAAATCATCAAATTTTCAATTTTTAATACATAGATTTCCGTTTTAATTCTATAAAATAATGATATGGTCACCGACTTCGTTTTTTGTGTATTAACCATTCCGTTATCGTGTAGGAAGTGAAAAACGTTTTACGGTCTACAACGCGATGACGTTACGATTATTTCTACGTTTTTTTTTTTGGTATTTTTTCACCTAGTACACCACTTTGATTGATGTATACCGTAAAAACGAAGTCGGTGACCCTATAATTATTTTACATCATTAAAACGGAAATTTCTGTACCAACAACATATAGTTTTTTAAGACAAAAGTCTATGTAGTAAAAATTTATTTTGAAAGAATTCAATCAATAATATTTCAGAGATAAAGGCATTCTTTTTTTCGATATTCATATACAGTTCAACGATCCAAAGGTGTATGCAAAATTTTATGACAATCTGTGACATTATCGTAAGTTCATTTTAAGTTGACAAAGTCTAACGTTTGATGTGTTCAGTCTTCATTGAATGACTTCCCCTTTTTAGATTTACCTTTCAGTTCGTTTTTTTTTAATGTTTGGTTGATACCTTTTTAGCAAGAACTTACATTAGTTTTCATTTGAACAGGATGACGTAACAGACAATGTTATGCACTTACTTGATCCTTTAACACAGTACAGTGGGTACTTCAAGCAAACTAAATGGACAGCAGTACAATTAGGAACACGTGTTCGACGCGGACCAAATTGGCACTGGAGAAATCAAGATTCAAATATGGCGGGAACAGTTATCGGGGATGATGAAGATGGTTTGTGCATTCAATCATTTATTTATCATCGTGTGTTTTATGATAGTGTTGTAGCAATCAAATAAAAAAGATAAGATTTTACATTATCATATCACAACATCACAATATTTACCTATCTAATATATTTCAGGTACATTTCTATAAAAGATCATGACCAAAGATGTGTTAATTTACACAAACATGTCTATTTTTATTTATCGGGGAAAGGGGCTGCTTTCTGCTGTTTGGTCGGGTTGTTGTCTCTTTGACACATTCCCCGTTTCCATTCTCAAGTTTACTATGTTCATCTCTGTAAATTGTAGTGTTGTACAACAGATTACTCCGTAAGTAATAATTTCTAAAAGTTGCACATGGCTACTTTGTAAGAATCTTGGACTCTTTTTTTTCATTTCAGGTAAGATATGGGTGGAATGGGACAGTGGTCACAAAAACTGTTACCAGTATGATGAAAATATCAAAGTGTTTGATATTAAACCAGTAAATGAACCAAGAAGGTTAATAGATGAGATGATTGGTGTAGGATGCAAAGTTAAAAGAGGTATTCAAGTAGAATCCGTATGTAGTTCAAGTTTGATTGCCCCAAATCGAAAATGAAAGGAGGTGAAAAAAAAATCAAACATTTATGGACAAACAAAACCAGACGAAAAAGCAAAATATTAAAGAAACACAAGACATAAACTTTAGATTGAGCAGCATGCCCGCACAAATATTTCGGATTTGAAGTCATTTGCTCCGTTAAAGTAAGCATTGCATACTTTTTTCATGGTTCTCGGCATGTTTAAATCAGTTTAAAATCAAGAACGACTACGATAAAAAGGAACATTTCTGTGTTTTATTATTGTTTTTTTGAAAACACACCAAAATAAATGTTGATTGTAGGTGGAGCTGAGATTTAAAGGACGATATTGTAAACCTTACAAACACATTTTTCAAAGACACTTAGAAACTGTATGATAAGAATAATGCAATTGACACAAGAAATAAACTTTATCAGAAGCACTACAGGAAAAAAGTTTCGAAAGTTTGAAATATGAAACGTTTGCAAAGCAAGATGAACAAAAAAAAGCAGCCTACCAACATATGTCAACATTTCATTTGGGAGCTGACCCTATATTTAAGTACAATTACATAATCTATGAAATTGAAATAATAAAAGTGTATCAATTAAATCATGCCGGACGGGCGTACTACCTTCTTAGAGAGTGGTACATATGAGGACTGGCAATCCACCTGTTGCGGTAGCAACCCAGTGGTAGCAAAACATGTTTGAACTCTAAAAGTATGACAAAATGGTGAGCATAAAAACAAGAGGACCCAATAAAAATATTTAGGAGGAAATTTTCATAAGAACGTTTACACTTTAGCACATTGGTGTACTTTATTAACTGATAACTTACCAAAAAATCATGCCAGTACCGGGACACTGGGCGGATGGTACCAGCTATTGAACGAACTGGTATTTAAATACAATTGTTATATATTAAGGTAAAGACTGGAAACACGGCGAACAGGATGGAGGACGAGGCAGCAGAGGAACAGTGTTACGTGTTGAAACAGACGGCAAAGTTGTGGTATGTTACAATAATAACAAACTCTGGTCATTCTGTCATTCAGAGTGTCGACAAAGCCATATTGATGTGTGTATAGGCTTCTTAAATTTTGGCTACTTCATGCAATAGATTTAGATTTTTATATTAAATCCGAAAATTACATTATTGTATGGCCCAGCTTGTCATATAAGGATAAAATATTCTTTAATACTTTTTAAAATGTCATATATAACGTTAATAATCTTGGCAAACGTTGCATTTTGGAATTAACAAGTGCAGTACAGACTCGCTTTCTCTGGTGGAAAAATGAAGACACCATTTTATTTTAGTTGTAGTACTAGTCATCTAGCTAGTGGTAGCACACATATTTTTCGGGAGGTCACAAATGGGATCATATATGTTTCTTAAAGGATCTCCACTTTGAAGAGTGTTTCAGATTTTTCCTTTGGTAATTATAGTTATCAAAGGTACCAGGATTATAATTTAATACGCCAGACGCGCGTTTCGTCTACATTAAACTCATCAGTGACGCTCAGTTCAAAATAGTTATAAAGCCAAACAAGTACAAAGTTGAAGAGTAAAATAGTAACCGACCAAATTGAACAAATGCAGCTAAAGTATGGAAACAAATCATGTATCTGAATACATATTAATATAACAGTGTACAATATAACGTCTTTGGGCTTCCAAAATGTCGTACATGCATTTTTGTTGTTGCTAAAACTACTTTTTCACACAAATCGGCTTGGCGGGAGGACATCTCTGATATTCCAAAATATCATACATTTAGACCAATCAAAACATTTAAAATAAGACATGTTACTAAATTGTCAATCTCAATTGTTTGTAAAGTTTGCTTCCAAAATGTTGTATGTAAACTTAGAAATTGTTGTATGATGGCTTTTAGTATCAAAAACTTGTACATTTCTTTATTTCTGTGAAAATGAGGTCAGGTT
This sequence comes from Mytilus californianus, assembly GCF_021869535.1. NCBI lineage: Eukaryota > Metazoa > Mollusca > Bivalvia > Mytilida > Mytilidae > Mytilus > Mytilus californianus. The sequence goes on along the minus strand of NW_026262679.1, from coordinate 17,477,775 downwards.
TTGTGTTATCCAGAAATGTCCAAGTTTTTTTTATTTTAATTGTTTATTTCACAGCCATTTACAAAACAAAATTCAAGTTCACATGCGATATTTTGGAAGCAAACAGTACATCCTGTTTTGTGAGATTTTTTTGTTGTTGAAAGATTTGTAATATACTACATTTTGGAAGCCCAGCTACCAGGCTACGATAAATTGATATAACCAAACTCTGCATAGGCAAATTGAAATGCATATTTTACAGGTTTATTGGGATAGAGGTAGACTTGGTATATACAAGTTTGCAAGTGAGAACTTGTTTGAAGTGGAAGTATGGTTTGTATAAAACAGTTTTCTATTCAATTACAAAGTGATAAAATTTGTAACAGACTACATCTTGATCTTGATAGATTAAACTACATAGAAAGAAACACAAATATCGGCAAACTTAAAAAATGACAAAATAATCAAACACATATATAAAAATAAGGAGATGAGGTATGATTGCCAATGAGACAACTATCCACCAAAATTCAAATGAAGTGGATGTAAGCAATTATAGGCACCCGTACGGCCTTCAACAATGACAAAAACCCATACCGTATAGTCGGCTATTAAAGGCCCCGACATAAAAAATATGAACCAATTCAATTGAGAAAACTAACGGCCTAATGTATAACAAAACAATTAACGAAAAACAAATTTGACAGACATGAACTAACGACAACCACTGAACTACAGGCTCCTGACTTTGGACATGCACATAAAGAATGTGGCGGGGTTAAACATGTTTGTGAGCGCTCAACCCCCCCCCCCCCCCCCCACACACACACACTAATGTGGTACAGTGGTATAACAGTACAACATAAGAACAAACTATAAAAATCAGATGAAAAAGGCTTAACTCATCAGATTGATACAAAGCAGAAAAATATCAAACATAAACACAAACCGGACGTGGCAGGGTATTTACCCATCCTTTTTCCCTAACAACAAAAAGGACACTAAGTACAGATCTGAGAGTACTCGCAGTTACTGACAGCTAGTTCAAAGCCAATAACTAATAAAAAAAATCATGTATCCCAGACTAAAATATCAATCAGTACACATCCAACATCCAATAAATTTAGTGTAAAGACGTCATTAACAGTAAGAGAAAAACATGACCTTGTGCAATGCCAAAATGCCAAACGATCGACAGATTGTAGTACCGTTAAAGTGCATATGTGTATAGCAAAACTATTCGTATCATTTTAATTTACTGATAATAAAATCAATATTTATACCAATAAAACAATATTCAAAGATCTAATTACAGTGTTGAATTGGTAACCTTTAGAATAAGTTTATTTGAAGGATTGATAAGTTTACCCGGATCGTATATAAATTTCCGGGCTCATGACATCTTTTATTCAACTTAAAGACTCTTTTTGTTTTTTTTCAAGACATTCTAAGGGTTATTTTAAGTAACTACTATTTACGTGTCAGTTATGCTCTTCATATTGTTATTGTCGTCCATGATTTGTTCAATGTGTGTTGTGAAGTCATTCTTGCTAGCTGCTTATTTAAGTTGAGTAACCGAGGGTTCTATCACCAGCCAAGTAGTCAGGATTTCGGTACCGACATTTAATATCATTCATACGATCCTTTTCTGTTTATGTATTGTTAATAAAACGTTACAGGCAAATTCTATGGTTTTTCTACAGCCAGAGATTGATGGCTTTATGCAGATTTGACACAATATTTTGCAATTTTCAGTTTCAAACGCTCTTTAACTTCGTAATGGATTTGTCCTATCTACCGTTTTGACTCGAGTACCACTGATGAGACGATACTCGCATAAGCGTACTAAATTATCAGCTCGGTATCATAAGTGACTTTAAGATGATCCCAAATTTATATATAATCTTTAACTGATGTAAGGTTAAGATTTCTCTAAATGTAAATAAGAGCATTATAATAACCAAAATATCCCAAAATATCTTAAAGAAAGAATGTCACATTGAAATATAGAATTAGATTTTTTCTACGACTGCTAAACTATCTTTTTTTTCTGCTATATTTTTTTTTATTTTGTAATTACATAAATAACATTAATAAGAACATTTTCTGTAGATAGCTTTTGGCTCGAAAAACTCTAGTTTGATATGCATAAATATAAAAATCTAAACGCACATTCCTGTATTTTCTAACCTACTTTTATTCATGCAGTGAGCATGGTCGGTCATTAAGTTCACCTGATATAATAGAGGATGAGGAGAATACCAGACAGGATATGACGCCAGATTTACCTCTTATTCTACCTTCTCACGCTAGCAAAAGTAAGTTATAACAGTAATAGTCTATTTTTATAGTCATACAACAAATAAACTACAATAGTATAGACAGAATAGCAGAAGGTAGTGTGAAACATATTACAAAATGTCAGATCTTAATTCTTAACTTTTGGGCACGAAATATAAATTTACCCGAATTACATATCTCTTTAAGATTATTAGAACTCAATAATTGTTTATATTTATACATAGAAGGTATTTCTCCAATAATAAGATTTGATAAAAGTAAGATCTAAGACTTTTATAAGTGGGACATTTTAAAATGAAATGTATCTAATCCTCAATGTCATCCTTACAAAAAATACGCAGAATAAGTGGAACATCAACTGCGTACCGTTAGAGTATTAGTTCGTGGGTTTTGAAATAAATGTATATACTAAGGAGATAATAAAAGGTAAAATAGGCGAAAAATACCACTCATAAGTCAAAAACAAACTGACAATGCTATGGTATTAAAAACGAAGAAAAAACAAACAATAATACACAAACCAAAACATAGAAAACAGAGACTGAGCAAAACGGACCCCACCAAAATCCGGAGATGATCTCAGGTTATCCGGAAGGGTAAGCAGATTTGTATATTTGTTACTGACAGGTAATCAGAACGTTATAAGTGGAAATGAAAAGAATGATAACAAAAGTTTTGATAATTACCCATAATTAACTATACACTATACCTCCACAGCGAAACCAGTGACGTCAGTCTGGCAGTATCAGAACATTAATGAACAATGGGAGTCTTATGATGAAGAAACCAATGTAAAGATAGAACGTGCTTACAACAGAAAACCAAATGGAAAATGTATTGTAGATATAGACAAAACAGTGTAAGTACCGACCTAATTTTTCGTCCTTATCATAGTTCGACTTATTTTTTCTTGTTTTTAATTTACCTAATCTTTTACTGTTTATATTTGTGTTCAACTAGGCATGTATGATTTTTAATTTTAGTTCAATTATAAGTTTTGGAGTTTAGTATGACGTCCATTTTCCCTGAACTTGTACACATTTTTGTTTAGGGCCAGCTGAAGCCCGCTTCCGGTGCGGAATTTTCTCGCTGTGCTGAAGACCCATTGGTGGCCTTGGGCTGTTTTCTGCTCTTTGGTCGGGTTGTTGTCTCTTTGACATATTCCCCATTTCCATTCTCAATTTTTTGTTTGATACTGGCCTTGTGCTACAATTAACGATTCGAAGAGACATCGATTAAATTAGCTTCAAAAACCAAGAAAAAAATATCACGCCGAAACAATTTATAAAGAAGACTGATATATACAAATAAACATAAAAATACTATACATCAACACAGCAATGAGTATAGATATAGAAATATCACAAAACAAAATATTCTTTTAAATACTTGCAATGAATGTGTGGTAAGGAACGACATGTATAGTTTATAGATGTTTTAGATTATTATTATATATGTAATTTCAGTCATGTTGTACTGTTTTCAAAGATGGTTCAAGAAAACCAAACGGACAAAAGCATAGTTCCTGTTCAACGAATAGGTGAGATTAATAATTAGCAGCTATGAAAACGTCAAATGTAGAGTTTGCTAGTAAGTTCATTGGCGCAACTCTTTGGCATGTGACGATTAATTCATTGATTTGCCTCATATGTCTAAATTGGATATATTACGCAATAACATTTATTTGGTTGATTGTTTCCTGTTCAACATTCTTTGGCAAATAATACATACCGACTCAGGACGAGATATCAAATAAACAGTACAACCGATAGGTATATTGTGTAGATTCAGTAAGTCTTGTTGACCAGTATAAAGAATTGGCAATTTGGACTGCCAAGAAAAATCGAAATAGCATTCCAATTCCGACTGTACGTGTCTATGTATTTATCCACCCACAGATAAACCGACGCAACTCTTTGTCATACGAATAACGCCGGATGGGATACCTCCAAGTGATCAAATTGCTATATTATACCTCGGTTAACTTTTGGACATTATTGTTATTGTGGTGTTAAACCTCTTCCATTTTTTTGAATATTAATGTATATTGATAACTGAATTAACTAGAATAAAAGTTTAGTTACGAAAGCATAAACGCTGGAAATGAAGAATGTGATATATCAACAAACTTGTGAGATCGTTTACAGCTTGCTCTAAATAAAGAGAGGAATTTTTCCATTAAGAGCTTTTAAATTTTAAGCTTAAGAATACTGTGTACTCGAAATCCCGATTGCAACCTGACCATTAAATAAAAATACTTATGTACCTTTAAAACATCTTCAAGAATTTCAATATGTTATCTATCTATTTGTATGCCTTATAATAATCAAATATGTTCTGCTTTTTAGCGTTTACACTTTTGAATAATTGCAAGTCATATTCTCCGGTTTGTGGTTGCATTGAAAGTGACTACACTTTAGCACGACGAACATCAGTAAAAATACTTGTATTTTTTCGACAATTTATACTTGATTGATAATGTGGCTAAATACCGGGAAGTGAAAAATAATATCGAACAATTTACGGTGAATTTGTATTTCCTCTTTAAATTAATGTTTGTTGCCAAGATTTCCGATATATGAAAATAATTTGTTTTGGTTGGCCAGCCTTAATCTTCATTTTGAATACTGCTGTTAAGCTTTTCGATAACAACACATATACTTGAGCTACATGGCAATACAATTGGTTTGAAAAACACAACATTATATGAAATTTCGATTTAAACATACTTATACATATACCTTTTTTATAATTTGTTATTGGAATGATCATAGATATACGTCATTAGTTATTGATAACCAATGAATATCGTTGAATAGTTTTGTTTTGTTTTACAGATAGAACAAGAGATATCCAAGAAGAAAAACAATAAACATACTATCTTCTCGTTTTGCTCACTGTTTATTTTGAAGCTTAATATTACATTGTAACCACAGTCATTATATAAATAACACATAGCTGAGAGAGTGATAGAGCAGATTGTTACCCCGAGAAAACATTGTCAACCGCGGCGAAGCCAAGGTTGACAATGCTTTTTCGAGGGGTACCAATCTGCTCTATCACCCTCTCAGCTATGTGTTATTTAATTTATTATACTGATTGTCCTATCATTATTGTCATTTACAGATTAATTTTATTGTAAAAGTATTTTCTATGACGTCACGTACATAACAACGTTACGGGTATTTAAAAAAAAACAAAAATAGTGAGGCAAGATGTTTTATTTTTTTATTTTGACAGTCAAATAATAAAATCTGAGCCAAAACGTAGAACTTAAGCATTGTATTTAATTACTTGATGTAAATTCAATTCATTGTCCTTTAAATTATCGATTTTTGATTGGTCTGGACGAGAGGGTGACATTAAAAAAAATTGTCACCCGCTCAGCCATGTGATAGAGTAAATTAACACCCTCGTATTAGCCAATCGAAATATGGCATTTTAACATGAAGTATAATAAAAATAACGTTATGATATTGATAACTTTCATTATATGATAATGGTAATCTGGCAATACCTTAAACATGAAAATTAATGAACAGAATTATAATTGGTAATGATTTAAACTATTTGAAAATACAATAACTTAAATTAACAATATATATAAAGATATATGTCAAATGAAAATAACATTTTATAATTTTGTACGTCCAAAGCATTGTTTTGGATTTATCTTTACAATCAACCGCTTAAACCAAATAAAAAAGAGGACCAACGATGTATTGATACTTGAAATCTTGAGTTACAATATGATCAAAGGGAACATAAAAAGAATTGTAATGTATGTTAAACTCGTCAACATACAACATTCTTCTTAAGATCTGCAAATATCTGCTTCCAAGGGACACATGTATATGTAATTATTTACTCTAAAGACATTGTATTTTATGATGATAATACGGAAACAGTAAAATAGTGAAGTAATAGAATTGGTTTTTCCCGCACCAATTCCGATCAGTTCTTTTCTTGATATAACAAACAACAGTAGTAACAACATTATATGTACCAATAGAATATCATTAAAACCATATCAGTACTGTGGCAGTGCTTAATGAACGCATAGTTCCATTACGGACTGAAAGACTACCAGTAACAATACCGATCAAAGAGTAGTACCAACACGGTATGTTAGATACCCTTGACACTTCAACTTCCAAAACGTTCAACACTTACGTTCGAGAACAAAAGCTTCATATGATAATATCTTATAATATAAGATATCTTGCTGGCATATTTGTCGTCTGAGGACGAAAGAAATTTGACACTTTTAAACTAATTCATACTATTGCTTGAAATAAGCAGCTCAGATAATTGATGACAGTTGATAGCGTGTAGCAAGATATCTCTATTCTTGTGGCATGTCTATTTTCGCTTCGTTGAGTGTTTATTTGATTACGTTATTTTTACTTAAGTTATTGTCCATCGTACACCTAGACATTATTTATTTAGTGTAACTGTAGACAAATTTATATATTTTCTCCACTAAAGGCACTCTTTATGCTGCTAGTATCATGGACATATCTGGTTGTAACCATTTTTGCTCGTATTCGGCCGCGATTGCTTAATAGTGATTGTCATATACATTGTGCATAGGGAAAAGTTTTCACTTTGGCTACGACACACGGATACCCGTATTTATACATTGTACATAGGGAAAAGTTTTCACTGGGGTTACGACACATAGATACCTGTATTCAAATTCGACACACATATATTCTATACAAGTTACATATATGTCATTGTGACGTCCGATCAACCTCAAAAAGATGACTTGAGGAACCATTCCTTCAGTAGTTCCTTGGTAGTTGTTCGTAATCACTTTCTTAACGCATTTGTTATACGTATGCTTTGTGATGTCATATCAACATACAATATGTATTTTCTGTATGAATGTGCTTTTGGAATGATATCTGTTTCTATCTATCATTTGTACGTACTGCTTATTTGTCCATTTATCCAAAGTTTGTGGACGGGTCTTTGTGTTTTTCTGATCATGATGTTATCTGTCTATTTTGATTAACGTGGTTTGTGTCTCGTGTTTTGTTTGGTCGAATTTATTCTCAAAGATACATCTTGTATGCTTAGTTTCATGAGGCATAAATAGCATTGACATTTCGATCACCTAAATACGTCAGACATATTAAATGGTACATGTAGTTCAACATTCAGTGATAAAATCACTAAACAAGCATTCTTCAAACATACTGTTATGAAACCAAACAATAATCGTTTGTAAATATATTCTTGTTTGTTTGTGGAATTTTTCAAATCCGTAAACAAGACAAATGTCGTTGCATATGTGTTGTCTGTGGCACCAGATAAGTGTGTATAACCGGACCTGTTTGTGGAACAAGCTACTTTTGTGCATACTATGTGTAGGACGTCTCATATTTAAGTCAACATTCTCCGTGCATTGTTCCTTATGAAAAGATCATATGCCAACATTTTTGCCGTTAAGTAATTGTATAAAAATTCCAAAAAATAACGAATATCAAATTGTTGTTCTCCATTTCCTGAAAAAAGTCTTATTTATTTTTGTAAATGTTAAAAGTTACTGAGTTGTTTTCTGGATGGGTATACGTAGTTCAAAATGTACAACTAATTATGAATTATGATTTCAACAAACTAATCTTAAAATGAAAGACATTTTGCCTTCTACTGAACCTGTTGATAAGAAATTCTCCCGATCTACACTTAATATCGTCAATACATAGACGATTTCATACAGCCACGTTACAAACTGTACAGGATGATACGATAGTGTGCAATACCCCAAAACATGGTATACAAAAAATACCAAGAAAAATACGCGTTTTAGCATAGCTTATTTAGTTTATAGTTTAACACACATGTAATAGTCATTCCGATATTCACAAATGTCCAGACTTTTTTTCAATATGCATTAATTTATTGACCCGATTTCTGCATTATAACTGTATAATGATGTGTAATAGATCGATTTTGACTCGGATTACCTGCGTTTCACGGAATTATGGTCCTTTTTTGCGCAGAAGGCAAAAATAATTATCAAAAGAACTTACTGGTATTTATTTTTTATTTATCTATTATGAAGACTAACAATTTTGGATATTTTTTCAGATAATACCCCTTTGTTATACGAAAATACTAATGTCTCAGAATTGAGCTATTTAGCAGTATCCAGATGACAAGTATAGTTCAATGTTTTTTTTATTATGAAAGAAATTTGTTCTGTGAACTGGACTAAAATTTCAATCTTGAATAGACAATCGGAAACAGTTATACTTCTTCGAAGTATTTTAACTTGAATATGTTTTGACAGACATTTTGCAAAATGCAAAAAAACGAATAATCCCACTTGAAAGTTCGTTAGCTAATTGCAAATTTATTAAAAAAACATCCATATAGGTATATCCAAACCTGGAACACAAACAAATACAAAACGTTATGTGTCCTGTGGAGCTTGAAAAAAAACGTTTGCTATTTCAACCAAGATTAACGTTCATTAGATTGTTCATTTGATGAGATAGTAGACATAATAAGTTATTTTCAAAATAGACACAAAGGACAAACTGCAATATCTTGACTGGACTAGACTGTGGAATGGACTGGACTATCGACTGAACTGGACTGGACTGGACTGTGGACTTAACTGACTGGATTCTCAGATGTTTATTTTTTTTAATAACATGAACTTATCTTTATTTGTTTATTTGTTAAATTCATGTACTTGATTCTGTTTTATTCAATAATACAATTTGAATTTATAATCTGTCTTTCCGGGACAAGATGATTTGTTTTATCTCTAGATTTAATTTATGCGGATGTCTAACATTCCTAAATGATTAGAACAGATCAATTCTCAACATATCATTATACAAATCTCGTGTCAGTTAGTACCAATAGCCGGTGTCGCTACCATACGGTGGTATTGTGAATTATTATGTGTGTAATACGTTTATCATCTTGTTATATTTCTTTACCGAAATATATTATTGTGCACTTTGTTTCACGTGTGATAAAGATATTTCATTCCAACTAAATGGCCCATGATCATGATGATGAGCAAAGTAATTCATTACTATGTTGTTTTTTTTTTAATTGAGAGACCCAAATAATTTTTACATTGATATAAATATGGATATACTTATCTTATTTTTTTAGCAGCAGCCAGACCAGAGCCATATGCATATATGTTAAAAGAATTAAAAAACAGATTATATAAAATATTAACAGGCAAATATTCTTTATGGGTTACATATAAACATATCCGTACTATATTGATAGTTTTCAAAACATTAATAAATATAAGTTCCAATAATGTTCAATATTTCTAGGTTGAATAAAAAAATTGTCACATGGGAACTGGGGTCATTAGTGTACTTGGAGTTACTGCACTTTCATGACGTAGCTAAGGTATAATTAAAATATTAAAAATATTAAAATCTTTACTCACCTCGCTATAATCAAAATCATATTTCCGGGTAGATTTTTTGTAAACATAACAAATAAGAGGGTGCTCAGTATTATCAAAATAACCAGTAATTTGTTCTTTTACGGAATGAATTTCGGAACTATTTACATAATCAAAAGCTTTATTGACATATTTGATTTTAATGAAATGTTTTTTTAGGATCTTCAGGGCGATAAATGTTGGGAAACAGTTTAGAATAACAATATGAAAATAGTATCTCAATTGTTTATAAAACAATTGAAAGGGGTTTCCCTTTAAGGTCTTATATTTGTAATGCACTCTTTGCGACATATCATTTAATATGTTACGAGCATACCTTTCTTAAACTTTTCACTTTTCGCACTTAATGACCATATCCATCTAAATTTTCGAGATCGGAAGTATCTGTTATGTAGACTTGATGACCTTTCATTTGATATGCGACAACACCATATTCAACAACCTTATTTTAGAAGACAATTTATTTTTTGCACTCAATGACCCCACCCAACCCATTTTTGGCGGCTGTAAATTTGATGTTTGAAATGTACGCTTTATGGACTTTCATTTAATATGCGACACCCTTACCATCTAAGAAGTTTTGCACTAAATCACCTATATTATTACCATTAGATATCTTATATCATAAAATGACCCCACCCTTCTCACTGGGATGAAAAGGGGTTTAAATTTTTCATTTTTAAGCTAAAGCTCATTTAGACGTTCAATTTGATATAACAAATGACCCAGTTGGCAAAGTCTCAAAAATGATGCAATATCAATTTTATAAATAGAACTTATGAAACTTACAAAGTCAATGCAAAACATGAAAATTTCAAATTGCTTTTTTTTTTTTTGGTTTTTCATTGAATGTTCTTGGTAATTAGCCAAACATATAACCATGTTAAACTCTTCAATTTCTGAAAATTTCAGGTGGCTAGCTGTTGTTGATTCAAAAATACATGCCCCAACTAGCAAAATTTCAAACTGCATTATCTCTAAAACGACAACAGATATCCCAAATCTGCTAAATTAAAAATGACTTGCAGTTGAAGTACAACGCTCTAACAAAAAAAGAGAAAGAAAAATGTGACAATTCCAAAGTTCATTAAGATCACAATGAATAATCAAATATATGATGCAATACCAAACCGGAGAATCGGAAGTCGTAGAGACATGGGACTACCACCATTCAACCCAGAACCACATGACCTTTCAAATGTCACAAGGTCAAGGTCAAAGTACACTTTCAAGGTAAAATTTAATCATGACATTGACATTGACCTCAAATTGAAGGTCTTGAAATACTGATCATTTTTGCAACATATATAGTAGGTTGATATCTGTTACCTTTTCAAAGATATACACAAAATACTATACTTTTAAGAATTATTTCGTCGTAACTTTTGAACAGATGGTCAGACAGTCTTGAGTCTACTGTATAAAATGTAGAGCTCGTCGAGATGTATGTATGCAGCAATCTCTTACCGTTTTCTTAATATGTAAGCTTGAAATTTCAGCGTAAAGACTTGTTTGCACTCCGTGACCTTTGACCTTGCTGCAAATGAAAGGTTACATGAACTAAAGATTATTGGCGATGGTCCCAAATCTCCACGACTTCTTGTTCTCGAAATATAATTTTTCAAAAATTGTGTATAATAATTCAAGGGAAATAACTCATATAAGGGTTGATAACAAAATAATTGTTTATGTTTATTACATTGCCATCTGTTCCTGTACATGTTGCCATTTTCAAATCGATTCTATCTGTGATAATTTTTAAGAAAAATGCAAATAAAAGAAATTGTTTCAAGGGGATATAACTTTCAAAGGGGATAATGAAATCCTTCGCAGCCTCATCTGGTAATACTTTATGATGAGATCTACCTATTGTCCAAATAAGGTCTTGATATCTTCAAAAACAACGACGGGGCCCATGTCAAAAAAAAAACAATAAAAGAAAAATAACTTCTAAAGGGGATGATGAAGTCTTACACAGCCTCACCTGCTAATACTTCATGATGAAGTCTATCGATGGTCCATATTTGGTCATGATAACTTCAATAGAAACGGTGGAGGCCATGTCAACAAAATGCTGAAAGAAAAAAAAGAAGAAAAAAACATTAGAAAATTAATAAGGTCTTTCCTCACGTAGGGGATCCCTTAATTATAATTTGGACAATTTCATACTTAGGACTGCAATATGGAATTGTGTTGCAATCCTCCTAAAGTTGATGTTATTTATTAATAGGTAAAGAACAGAGCTTCAGGCTGTGACAATCATAACAAAAAAAAACAAATATCTTCATGACACATGATACAGGAAATCATGACTTACCTTTGAACTATGTGTCATTCATAGATAATACGATGATCTACAATACACATTACACATCATTGTCTTTCTGACATAACAAATTGCTTCTAAAACAACACTAAACTTCTAACTGTTTAGTTTAATCAAAGAATTTTGTATATACAGATATATAATGTTTTTCATTGTGCATGGCATTGAATATAAACATATGCCCAACCTAAATACACAAGTAGTTTTGATACAGTTGAAATTATAAGAATGAAGAAAATACGTTAAAAAAATTATAAGTTTCTAGTCAAGTCTAAGAGTCCAGTCCAGTCCCCAGTCGTACAGTCCAGTCCAGTCCAGTCCAATCAAGATATTATGCTTTGCCAATACAGAGTGTCTTTTCAATGAAATATATTAATTCATTAGGCTAATGATGACGTGATCGATATTAAGCATCATCAGTTTTAATAGGAAAGCGGTAATCATGCTTTCAATTGGCAAATATATAAAGGCAAGTTAAGAAGCAATATCAGTTTGCATGATGAATTTGCAGGGAACGAGAACTTTCTACATGCCGTATCTAGCATTATATATAAGATTTGTTTTCCTGGTCTTAATTGGTTGTTTTGTTCTCACAGATTGTAATGAGGATAAACAATACGCAACATCAGAAGTACAAATTAATACGACGTCATCCATATCAGATTTTTCCGAACATGTCGTAGACATCATAAAGGGAAATGATTTAAGTAATGACTCGTCTCTTCAAGTTGGTTCGCAGTTCAGTAATGGATCAACGATTAAGGATACTGTTATGAGATCAACAATAGTAACTCCCGGAAGTTCTCAAACAGAGCGTAATTCTTTTGTCAGTACAAGTATTCAGTCGGAGTTAAAAGTTATTTCGACCGAAAAGCCAAGTATGAAGACTGAGACCATTGACCAGACCAACGGTACATCCGTTGCCAGAATACCTTATTTCCTGTTGTTTGGTGACAAGACAGATTATGCGACCCCGAACATGTCTGAACTTGATTCAACACAATTAATAGAGTCAACGTCAAAGCCGAAAACCAAGGCTGATCTTGTCATCTTAGATTCTTGTTCACAATATGGAACATGCGAACATATATCGAAATATTCGTTTCAGTTCTGTAACTGCGATAGTTTATGCCCATTTTACGATGACTGTTGCCTTGATGCTGACAGAGATATATTATTACCATTAGATATCTTATATCATAAAATAACCCCAGAATGTATTCCATTTAGAAAAGCGGGCTTTCCTATGATTAGGGGTAATTTTGTTATCAACACATGTGCCGATTATTGGGGAAATTCTCGAACTGCTATTAAATGTCGAACAACTGATATCTTAACAGTTGGTCCATGGGTTGTTGAAACAGACACGAATTTGGTTTTTCAAAATGGCTACTGTGCTCAATGCAACAACATTTCTGAATACAAACAATTTGCAGTTAAGATTTCAAATATGCCAATTGATATATTTTTAAACATAACCGATTCTGTAATGTATGATGCGCTAAATACTTATTGGGATAACGATTTGATAATGGAGTTTGTTCCACCAGAGGATGTCAAGGTGCGATCTTGCTTAATACTGATTCAATCGACGATTGAAAAAGAAGATTGTATGAACTACTACGTGAACCCTGTTATAAAATTAGGTGGAATGGTGAGGAATAAGTTTTGTATTCATCAAGACGAATTCGTCGCTTGTGCTGGCATGTTTGATCTGCCTGATGACATTAAAATTGATCCGTATGGGTTGAATCCTTTATCAGGGATTTTTTATTTCAATGAGAGCTGTAAAACTGAGGTATGTAATACATTTTTAAGGCATTCAGAACACAAGCAAATCATACCAATAAAACCTAGCAGGGCAATGCTTTCTTCAAGTACGTTTAAATATCCCTTTAAAACCCTTGCAATGCTTTTACCAGAACAATTCAAAATTATTAACGCAGAAACAAGGGATTATGAAATGAATATGTTCCCTTGAAATTATGCCATACAATGCTCCATACCAATGAATGCAAAAGTATTATTGAATGAAATTGTCTTAATCACAACATTTTTTTGCTGTTTAACAAGCCATCCTGGTATACCAAAAATTATAAATTTCAAATTCCAGTTCAAAATTTTTAATCGAATTAGCAGTATTGCTTCTCATAATGACTACCCCTTTCTAAAAAAAAACATCTGTACACCTACATAGCTTATATAGCAATCTAGTAGTAAAGTATAATAGTTACATGTTTAATGTAAATCAGTCCATTATTTGGTACCAGGACTATTGATTTTTTATACTGGTAGCATTTTTTTTTTATTGATATCTAAATTTATACTGGCCATCTGTATAGAAACAACATAAATTTTGTCCATTTTATCCATTGATTTCTCACATTATTGAGAATCAAAATCAATTCTGAGATACTCAAATTGAGAGGAAGAAGATAGAAAGGACGCAATAAAAAATACCACGAAAAAAGATGACAAAAAGAAAAAAGAAAAACAGACAACAAGCAGCATCGATATCCAAAAACACTTCATAGAAAACTAATGATTGAGCATTAAGAATCCGAATAAAAATGTGAATTAAACCAGTTACTTGGGACACTCGTCATGTTGTCGTGGCAATAAATATCCAGTGATAAGTTGGTGTCGTCATAAGAGAAGAACGTATGTCGCATTTGCTTACGTTCGACAAGATCACATGTCATTCACCAGAAAGAACGCTTGATTCAAAGGCTTTCTTGAATGCATCTACATGTACCTTCTGTCAAGGATATCAGGCTAAGAAACGCAAGTCCTCAAATATTCTTTTAAATGGGAGATTTATCCTGCATATGATGGTGTAGCTGGAATGGTCTTGTGTTGTAAAAAAATAAATAAAAGATGTATTGACACTCAGAGCCATCAAAATTGTAATAGTAATGATTAATTAGGGTACATATAGCATAAGTTAAAAAGTCATTTGTGATTTAAAAAGGAACATGTTGTATCTACGTTAAGTTAAAAAGTCATGAGTGATATATAAGGGAATATGTAGTATCTAATATAAGTTAAAAATTCATTAGTAGAGATTTCTCACATTTGCGCTTTCTTACTATTTGACGGACGGTACGTACGCTTGGCGAATCACACGTAAGACCCGTTTCAGGGATTCTTTATTTCGACTTTTAATTTCTTTTTAAAATTTTACGTACTTATATAATCTTTTGTAATGTTTGAACATTACGGACCATTACACTGCATGCAACGACATATGTCAAAATTGAATGTGCATGCAAAATAGGAATTTCGGGACATACAATGTAAAAATATAACACTAGGGTGAAGAAGATAACTCATTAAAATTGGCTAAACAAAGGCTCGTCAAAAGAAGAAAAATATATTTTAAAATAAAAGATTGTGCTCAACAACCACCCCCCCCCCCCCCCCCACCCCCCCCAAAAAAACAAAACACTGCATCTTTGCATTATTCAACATAAACAAAAATACCTATGTAAATTCATTAGCTTTCTCCCCGTCAGAATAAAAATAATACGAAAAATTACTTCCTAAATTGTAAATTTGGAAACCCCCCAAAAAAAATTAAATTGAAAAAAAAAACACACAAAATATATTACGCGGCTCGTTTCAAACTTTTGTAGAGATTCTCCGCCTTCCCCTGGATAATACCCCTTGTCGCCTTGTGGTGTGTCCATACACCCGAGTTAGATTCAGGTATTTAAGCATTCTTATAGAATTGTTTTTTAAGCGTGTAATTCCGTTTTCTTCCAATCAAGTTTACTGTGTAATCATCAGTATCAAATCCAGAAAAAATATATATAGTGCAAGATTGTTCATTGGTTTTTCTTGTTATACATTCAGATGTTCAAATGTGTATGTTGCATTTGTTTGCACCTGTCCTAAGTCAGGAACCTGTTGTTCAGTGGTTGATGTGGTTCATGAATGTTTCTCGTTTCTCGTTTTTTATATAGATTAGACCGTTGGCTTTCCTGTTTGAATTGTTTTACACTCGTCATTTTTGGGGCCCTTTATAGCTTGCTGTTCGGTGTGAGCCAATGCCCTGTGTTGAAGGCCGTACTTTGACCTATAATGGTTTACTTTTACAAATTGTGACTTGGATGGAAAGTTGTCTTATTGGCACTCATACCACATCTTCTTATATCTATGTTAATGAACAAAACAAGATCTATAATGATGTGTCTCTTCTTGAAAGACATATTCCTAACCTCCTTTTCTGGATCTCCGCCTTGGTCTGTTATATGCACAGCTAAGCCAGAGACAGAAACAGTTTAACCTTCTGCGACACTCAAGTTTTCCAGTTTTTTAAGTATAAATCGTTGCTTGTTTGTCTTTTTTTTCTTTTTGACCATTTGAAGCTTAATATACAGTGTGGACTATAATATAATATTTTATATTGAACTCTTTTTGCATTGATGTTGATGATCATCAATTTGTTGGTTGACTGATGTTTCGTGGAAATTTATCCCATATATAACCACTACTGTATAAACCAAAACTGTTTGTAAGGGTGTGTGTGTGTTAACTGTTCACCTGGGATTGACACTGGATTTCACACCTCCGCTCGTGTTAACTGTTCCCCTGGGATTGACACTGGATTTCACATCTCCGCTCGTGTTAACATTCTCCCGTTAAAGTTAAATACACCACTGATTGATCCATAGATATTAGACGATTTTAAACCAATTAAAAGAATGAGATCAAATCAGATGTGCATCTAACAGTATCTGAGTATATTACTAGTTGAAGACAGACCATGAAAATCATTTGAGGAATAGAAGGCAATGAGCAAATTTTCAGAGGGAGTGTATAGTTTTTTTTCCGTTTCATATTTGTTTCATACGATCACAAGTGTTTCTGTTTTGTTTGTTTAACATTTAACCTTGAAAATTAATGGAAAAAATTTCATTACAAAATCTATTTTTTTCCTGCACCCAGATTTTTTTTCATAGTTTTTTTCATACATTGTAGCATCTTTTTATGGCAATCTTGATCATCCACGTTCTCACAAATTGATGATACATACGCATTAATAAATAAAACAAAATGAAAATTTTATTGTTAGATTTACAGTATCATAATTTAAGAACTATTGTACGACTTTGCCCCTAGCAGAGCTATAGAAAAACAGTACATTAATGGGTGTTACACGGACACTTTTTTGTTGTTACACGGACACTTTTTATGAATAGAATCAATCGTGCATGATCAGTGAGTTCATGGGCACTTTAAATTTCAATTAGATTTGAACTTTTTTGTTTCACCGACATATTTCCTGTCTTTTTTATTAAAATATTTACGTTGACATCAATAACTATATTTTGTTCAAACAATTCCAGTATATTATTATTCATATCAGTACACTAAGGGATTGACCATTTAACTTCAAAAAGGGGGGGGGGGGGTTATGTTTTTTTTCCTAAAAAAATATATCAACACTCTCGGAGACATATAAAAACCTATAAGCATGAATTTTTTTTTAAAAATCCAAAATATATGCCTATATATAATATCTAATAACAAGACAAAATCCATTTTTTCATAACATTTCATTCACTAATGAAATAGGAAATTTATTCTTTTGATACATTTATATTGTTATTGAATTCATATATATTTAATACATATATTTGGGAGCAAACGTACGATTTTTATTATTTTTTTAAGGGAGAATGGGGGGATAGAATGGCACATTCTGCATTTTTTCAACAAATAAAGGATCAAGCCTGTTTTTTTTTAAATTTATTTAACACCCCTCCCCCTTTTCCGTTTTCCCCAAATAAAAATCAAATGTTAGCTTGCTTACCTCTGAAATCTTTTTCATACATTATTTACTTGCGAAGTTGCATTTTGAAAAGTCTGAAATGTGAACGACATTCATCTCCAACTTGACATGGTTCTTTTTTATAAAATTATTAGATTCTTGAATTTCTTGAGAAAAAACTCTCGGTTGAAGGGAAGTGAAAAAAAGTTTGTTTAAACTGTAACTTACATTAACTTGTATATGGTCATTTAAGTTTCTAATCTGTTTAATTTTGCTACCTCTTCTAAATGCAAAATGTACTACTTCTTTCTTGAAACGTCGTACAAGTCAGATATAAAACAAAGGTAACAAAAAAACAGGCCGGAAACAAACTGCCGTATAGTTCTTCTGCACTTGTAGTCAGGGCAAGGTCCTCGGCTATCAGCTAGGACCTTCACCTGACTACTCGTGCAGAAAAACTATCCGGCAACAGTTGTTACCGGCCTGGTTATTTGTTACCTTTGTATTGTATCTAATACTTATTAAATTGTTAATTGTTTAAACATTTTAATAAAATGCATGCTGCTGGCATGTCAGTAACTGCTAGTAGTCCTTTGTTAATTTATGTATCATTCTCATTTTGATTAGTTTCTTTTGTTACCTATTCTGACATCGGACTCGGACTTCTTTTAAATTGAGTTCTACTGTGCGTATTGCTATGTGTTTCTTTATTCTAGATGGGCTAGAAGTATAGAGGGAGGGTTGAGATATCACAATTATGTTTAACCCCGCCGCATGTTTGCGCCTGTCCCAAGTCAGGAGCCTCTGGCCTTTGTTAATCTTGTATGTTTTTTTTAATTTTAGTTCATTTACATGTTTTAGAGTTTAGTGTGACGTCCATTTTCACTGAACTAGTACACAATTTTATTTAGGGGCCAGCTGAGGACCACCTCCGGGTAAGGGATTTTCTCGCTGCGTTGAAGACCCATTGGTGGCCTTCGGCTGTTGTCTGTTCTTTGGTCGGGTTGTTGTCTCTTTGATATATTCCCCATTTCCATTCTCAATTTTATTGAACAATCAAAATGTGTGTAATTGTGGTTAAGGCGAAGTATATGTAATTGCACGCTTCTAGCGGAATTCGGGATAAAGATGTGCGTCGTTAGTTACGCGAGCTAGCTCCCTTACTCCAAACAAGGAATAATTGGGAAACAACATAAGCAACGTACAAAACAATGTATCGGACGTGTTTTTCTTTATCTTCAGATATTAAATGCGGGTTTTATTCGATATGCTTAATTTTTAAAGCTGCTGTTCATTTGAATCAGAAAAGAACACCGTATTACCGGATAAAGCATATCTCAATGTTTATATCCTTGGAATGTAATAACTGCTTCATCTACGTTCGTTCGTACCTTTCGTCAGAATGTAAGAAAGCTCTAGTGATACGTTAGGGTACATATAGTATCTACGACAAGTTCGTTAGTGATACGATTTAGTTAAAAAGTCTGCAGTGATGCATTAGGGTACATATAGTATAGATCTACGATAATGAAAAAGTCATTGTGATTTGTCAAGGAACATAAGGTAATGTACATGTATCTACGATTTGTTAAAAGTGCACAATCGATTTGAATAACAGAGACACTGTTATCAACCAAAATTGTATTTTTGTAACTTTTGAGGGAATAACAATCATATGTTGATCGACCAACTATCGTTGTTCAAAAGGATTCTGTTTTAAACGTCACTGGTTGTAATTCTAAAATCATAAAGAAATATCTTTTAGACCACGTTATCGTTATATAATAAATAGTCATTACTGAAAAACGTTAAAGTGTAAACCAACCGCTTGGTTGTTGTTCTATATAATAAATAGTCATTACTGAAAAACGTTAAAGTGTAAACCAACCGCTTTGTTGTTGTTCTATATAATAAATAGTCATTACTGAAAAACGTTAAAGTGTAAACCAACCGCTTTGTTGTTGTTCTATATAATAAAAAGTCATTACTGAAAAACGTTAAAGTGTAAACCAACCGCTTTGTTGTTGTTCTATATAATAAATAGTCATTACTGAAAAACGTTAAAGTGTAAACCAACCGCTTTGTTGTTGTTCTATATAATAAAAAGTCATTACTGAAAAACGTTAAAGTGTAAACCAACCGCTTTGTTGTTGTTCTATATAATAAAAAGTCATTACTGATAAACGTTAAAGTGTAAACCAACCGCTTTGTTGTTGTTCTATATAATAAAAAGTCATTACTGATAAACTTTAAGGTGTAGACCAACCACTATACTAAGGATTTTCTACCCCAGGAGTAGATGACCTTAGCTGTATTTGGAAAAACTTTTAGGAATTTTTGGTCCTCAATGCTCTTTAACTTCGTACTTTGCTTGGCTTTTTTTCAAACTTTTTTTTATTCAAGCGTGACTGATGAGTCTTTTTTTAGACGAAACGCGCGTCTGGCATACAATATTTTAATTCTGGTGTCTATGATAAGTTTATTTGTTTGTCGTTTTGCAAAAGTGTTGGCAATAATATTAATTGCAAAATAATCTTAAGTAACATACTGAAATTACGTTTTGTTTCTTTTTGCATATTATTTACGGTCATAAGACTCTTTTTCGCTTAAATTAAGAATATGAAAAAAATTAAAAATAAAGCTGTTAACAGCCCGCGGACTTCATAACAGATGACATTTTATATATATATATATAAAAAGAAACAAACATGTATGTAAAACTACGTGGACATATGAAATTTGAATTTAACATATGAGTCTTAAGTTAAGCATTGTTTTATTTTATTATTATTATTGTTTTATAGTATCTTTTTCTTTTTAAATAGAAGAATGTGAATGGTATATGTATGGACGAAGCACTTTATGAAAACTTCTATTTAACCACATACCTATACTTGATACCCTCTACTAATTTGTCGGAGAACATTATTGAGGAGATATGCTTTATTGTTGTATGGTCCTTCGGTACACAACTCAACACAAGGAGTATTGTGTTCAAATATTTTGATAAAGTTGGAAATTATAGCGACGCACCTTTTGTATGTTACGTTAAACTGTCATTTTCGTTCGTTAACAAACTAACAGCAAAAGAAATAATGGTCTTTAAAAGCAAATTCAATGATATGGAAAGGTTGATACTCCTTAAGTCCCAACACGGCCTTGTATATGAAGTGTATACAGTGAGAACTAATGAGAGAAGAGATGCGGGCTACCAGGAGAAACGTCTGTCTCAACCTCAAATCAAACGTAAAATAGACAATCTGAATGTTAATATGACAGGGAACCATGAGGTAGAATTATGTGGCAAAAGTATCATTAAATGTGAATTAAGCAAGGATGCAGAAGAGAAAAAAATGATAATCAAAGAGGTGACGTGTAATGACTCCATTCAACAATCCCTTCTATCTACCGCAATGACTACTGAAGACTTCGTTAAATACACAGTCATGGGGATTTCAATCATTGTCTCGACTGCTTCGGTTATTTTCAACAGAAGATTGGGTACGTTAAGAAGTATTTCCGATTCAAATTTGGAAAATCTGTTAAATACTTTGATAATTTCAGATATGATATTTCTCATTGGAATAGCTGCTGCTGAACATTTCACAGTGTGCTACATTGTGGGTGTTTTCTTGCATTTTCTTTGGCTTCTGGTATTTTCATTCCAATCTATTGCGTTGTACCTTATAATAAAAACCAATATGTCTGACAACAGTGCAAATGAATCTGGGACCAAGCGTTACAAAAAGATCCCTTTCACATTGTTTGGCCTTTTCTTGCCATTTGTGTTTGTTGCACCTGCAGTTATACTTGATTTAATGAAGATTCCGGATTTCAGTCTCAATTACAGTGGATTCATTTGTTTTCCTACAGGGTACCCAGCTAACCTGATGTTTGTATACATACCAATAGGTTTGTCCGTTGTAAACAATATATCATTACTCGCGTTTATTGCATTTGCTTTGAAAAAGAACACTTTAGGAAAATCTACTTTTCTACAGAATGTTCCAGTATTTTTTCAAATCACTGTCGTGACCTGTATACCGTGGTTTATTGGATTCTTAGGGGTCATTATTCAGACTGAATTGATGGATTTCTTATTTGTAATATGTTATGGTATCCAAGGTCTATTAATTGCAATTGTAAGTTTGACTGCAAGACGCGCATATTATTCATTCTGTAAGCAGTCGCCGACAGAAACCTAACTCTCAATTGAAAACTAGCAGTATCAAAATATATTCACTTCACAATATTTATTTATCTGATTCCATGTAAAGTGAAAACCTTTTTTTTCTCGTTTATCGTCAGTTTCAATAAAAATAAAGCAAATGTTTCGATTATTACATATTTAAAAATGTGTGCTACAATTACAAAAGTTCTTGATTTGTTTTCTTTCCTGTCATTAGTTTGATTTAACTAAACTAAGGATATACAACGTGGTTTTGCTTCATAATCAATAATCAAATTTAAATTTGTCTGATTTTTTGACATAACATTTATTCAACATTATTAGGCAAAAAAACAGCAACCAAAAACAACAACAAACTGGTCAGCCAGTGAAAACTTAAAGACAAATGATCACTAACATGAAAACCAACTATTTCTAGCTGTTGGGCAGATCAATAACAGCTCAATGATCGCTAACGTGAAAACCAACTATTTCTAGCTGCTGGGCAGATCAATAACAGCTCAATGATCACTAACGTGAAAACCAACTATTTCTAGCCACTGGGCAGATCAATAACAGCTCAATGATCACTAACGTGAAAACCAACTATTTCTAGCTGCTGGACAGATCAATAACAGCTCAATGATCACTAACGTGAAAACCAACTATTTCTAGCTGCTGGGCAGATCAATAACAGCTCAATGCTCACTAACATTAAAACCAACTATGTCTAGCTGCTGGGCAGATCAATAACAGCTCAATGATCACTAACGTGAGAACCAACTATTTCTAGCTGCTGGGCAGATCAATAACAGCTCAATGCTCACTAACATTAAAACCAACTATGTCTAGCTGCTGGGCAGATCAATAACAGCTCAATGCTCACTAACATTAAAACCAACTATGTCTAGCTGCTAGGGAGATCAATACCAGCTCAATGATCACTAACGTGAAAACAAACTATTTCTAGCTGCTGGGCAGATCAATAACAGCTCAATGATCACTAACGTGAAAACAAACCATTTCTAGCTGCTGGGCAGATCAATAACAGCTCAATGATCACTAACATTAAAACCAACTATGTCTAGCTGCTGGGCAGATCAATAACAGCTCAATGAATATAAGTTAACTTGAATAAATTACTACCAAAGGAATTATGTTGGTGTTGATATGCATTGTACGACTTTGCCCCAAGCAGAGCTATAGAAAAATAGTACATAAATGGGTGTTACATGGACACATTTTAGATGATACACGGACACTTTTTAGTTGTTACACGGACACTTTTTATGAATAGAATCAATCGTGCATGATCAGTGAGTTCATGCATATGGGCACTTTAAATTTCAATAAGATTTGAACTGTTTGTTTCACCGACATATTTCCTGTCTTTTTTATTAAAATATTTACGTTGACATCAATAACTATATTTTTTTTTCAAACAATTCCAGTATATTACTATTCATATCAGTACACTAAGGGATTGACCATTTTACTTCAAAAGGGGGGTTATTGTTTTTTCCTAAAAAAATATTCTGATCCCCAATTTTATGAGAAAAAACATGTTGTGTTCAAGCAGATGACAAAATAATGTTCTGATTCCTGATTTTCCGAATACCGTATATAATAGTGCTAATTTCGAAAAAAATATTTGGGTGATAGCGTTGAAAAACTAAATAATTTTCTTACTCACAAAAAAACATACCCACCTTTTGAAGCTAAATGGTCGGTCCGTAAATATTCTTTTTTTTTTCAATATATGGCATGAATAGTATTCTGGACAATGCTGAAAGTTAAGAAATGGTTCCAACGTTTATATTTCAATAAAAAAGACAGGAAATATGTATAAAAAAAAAAAATCAAATCTAATCAAAAGATAAAATCCCTATCAACTCACAAATGCACGATTGATCCTATAAATAAAAAGTGTCCGTGTAATACATGTTCAAGTAGGCAGCAAATCTTGAAGAAAATCATTCAACTTATGTCATCAATTTTAGACGGTAAGCTGCGATTGGATCATATTGTGAGACGTGTCTAATCCTGATCAACACTATTAGAGACATATAAAAACCTAAAACCTAATTACAAGGCAAAATCCATTTTTCCATAACATTTCATTTACTAATAAAATAGGAAATTCATTCTCTTTATACATTTATATTGTTATTGAATTTATATATATTGAATTCATATATTTGGGAGCAAACGTACGATTTGTATTATTTTTAAAGGGGGAATGGGGGAATGGAATGGCACATCCTGCATTTTTTAACAAAAAAAAAAGATCAAGCCTGTTTATTTTGAATTTATTTTAACCTCCCCCCCCCCCCCTTTCCGTTTTTCCCCAATACTTACATTAACTGGTATATGACCATTTAAGTTTCTAATCTGTTTAATTTTGCTACCTCTTCTAAATGCAAAATGTACTACTTCTTTCTTGAAACGTCGTACAAGTCAGATACAAAACAAAGGTAACAAAAAACAGGCCGGAAAAAACTGCCGTATAGTTCTTCTGCACTTGTAGTCAGGTCTAGGTCCTCGGCTATCGCCTCGGACCTCCACCTGACTACTCGTGCAGAAAAACTATCCGGCAACGGTTGTTAGCCTCCTGTTTCTTTGCTACTATTGTATTGTATCTAATACATGTACTATTACACTTTTAGAACTAAATGCCATGACGGAACACATATTTTCGAATCACTGATTTCTGTAAACCTCTTCTATTTTGGGTATGCGTAGGATCGATTGATAAATGTTGAAGCTTCTGACGTTAATAAGTATAGAAGATCTAAACGGTTATTAATAATAATAATTTTGATCTGTTTAATCGTACAATTTGAAAAATAAAGTATGAAAGCCAGAATATGTTCATATAAGGGAGGGAGGTTGAGTTGAAATGTCTTGAACAAGTCATGAATGAAAACTGAGCGGAAAAACGGGTTTTATAAAGGACTTTTATTTAAAAGTACACGAGCGCGTATAGGATTTTCAATGACACACCTCACTTTATGGAAGGTAAAACTGCCCCTTGCCTCATCGTGCGTGATAATTATCAATAACAGCAGCATATGTTACTAAATGATCATAATTATACCGGAGAAATTAATTAACTTCTTTTGAAGTTGGTTAAGTCGTCCCATAAATTCCATATTTTTTTATTAATTGATAAAAAAACCCATCATGATTGAATCTATAAAAATGAAAGGTTACCATAGGGTATGATAAAATTTTGACAAGGAAAGGTAAGGTGTATTTGGCCATTAAAATGTAATACTAAAATGTTTTCCTACAGTGATATAAAATAAAGTAATTAATTTAAGATACCATAACAACTTATTTTTTACAACCAACTAACTATCAAAATAGTAAGGAGCAACCTAGTAAGGAGAATTCATCTTAGTTTCAGGAATGTTTTTTTTTATTTCCGTACTCCGACCAACTCCGGTAATAATAAGAAAGAAAAGAACGGATATGTGTTGGATGAGCGTGACATAATTCAAATCATCTTCAAAACACTAGAAAATTGACGATGTACTCTTAAACATTTTATGCTCCTGTTTTTCTCATGTTTGTCGTTTTGTTGATTATCATATCCGTCCCCAATAGGGATCATTCGTAATATTTCTTCCTGTAGACGTCGCTGGTGTTCCATAAGTGGTTGTCGGAAACGTTTTAATCACTTGGACGCTTGAATCGCATTTACGTTGCACATGTTTACATTAGTAACCACAAATTATCGACACTCGCTAATTTCACCAACCTAAGCTTCAAAATTGTTGTGTCCCCGGCTGCAATTATTCTGAAGGGGGACCACAGATTCCCAAAAGACAATGAAATTCTTTTGAAATGGAGAGAAGGCATCAAGAGAGTTGATCCACCCATCAAAAATATCTAGCCTTCTAGGGAAACCCGGCGGAAAGTCGACCAAGTTTGCCATAACCAGCTGATAACCATGTCATGCCAGGAGATTATATAACAACAGGATTAGGTTATTATGTATTTATATTTTTTTTTATATTTAGTACATTATTAAACCTCTTTGTTTCATTTTTTCTCGATTAAACAGCCCAATAATTTGACAGGTTATTATTTATTAAAATAGGGGGATGACACAGGGATGTATTTATTCTTCAAATATACCCTCACACTTTGCAAGTTTTTTCCTAGTCTTCACACTTTGTAAGTTTTTTCCTAGTTCTCACACTTTGTAAGTTTTTTCCTAGTCTTCACACTTTGTAAGTTTTTTCCTAGTCTTCACACTTTGTAAGTTTTTTCCTAGTCTTCACACTTTGTAAGTTTTTTCCTAGTCCTCACACTTTGTAAGTTTTTTCCTAGTCCTCCCACTTTGTAAGCTTTTTCCTAGTCCTCACACTTCGTAAGTTTTTTACTAGTCTTCACATTTTTTCACCCTTTTACCTTTGTTTGCATTGTAAATAAGAAATAATAATTATGTTGTGCACTTAATTATAGCAAGTGAAATATATTTCCCTGACAAAACAATGCATGAAAGGAAGAGAACTACATATATTGGGAAATATGACAATCCCTATATTGCATTCTAAAAACAAGAGTGCACACGCTGAAATGTCTCGCCTTCTTTACTAATCATTGATATTATGTTGATAGTCCTAAATATAAAGCTTTATTACAACTGTCACATAAACTTAACATTAACCAAGTAAACTAAACATTGACCACTGAACCATGAAAATGAGGTCAAGGTCAGATGAACCATGCTAGGCAGGCATGTACAGCTACCAATTCTTCCATACAACAAATATAATTGACCTATTGCTTATAGTTTAAGAAAAACAGACCAAAACACAAAAACTTAACACTGAGCAATGAACCTTGAAAATGAGGTCAAGGTCAAATAAAACCTGTGTGACTGCCAAATAGATCATAAAATATTTCCATACACCAAATATAGTTGAACTATTGCATAAAGTATTAGAAAAAAGGACCAAAACTCAAAAAACTTAACTTTGACCACTGAACCATGAAAATGAGGTCAAGGTCAGATGACACCTGCCCGCTAGAAATGTACACCTTACAATCATTCCATACACCAAATATAGTAGACCTATGGCATACAGTATAAGAAAAACAAACCAAAACACAAAAACTTAACTATAACCACTGAACCATGAAAATGAGGTCAAGGTCAGATGACACCTGCCAGTTGGACATGTACACCTTACAGTCCTTCCATACACCGAATATACTAGACCTATTGCTTATAGTATCTGAGATATGGACTTGACCACCAAAACTTAACCTTGTTCACTGATCCATGAAATGAGGTCGAGGTCAAGTGAAAACTGTCTGACGGGCATGAGGACCTTGCAAGGTACGCACATACCAAATATAGTTGAACTATTGCATATAGTACTAAAAAAAAAAGACCAAAACTCAAAAACTTAACTTTGACCACTGAACCATGAAAATGAGGTCAAGGTCAGATGACACCTGCCGCTAGACATGTGCACCTTACAATCATTCCATACACCAAATATAGTAGACCTATGGCATACAGTATAAGAAAAACAGACCAAAACACAAAAACTTAACTATAACCACTGAACCATGAAAATGAGGTCAAGGTCAGATGACACCTGCCAGTTGGACATGTACACCTTACAGTCCTTCCATACACCGAATATACTAGACCTATTGCTTATAGTATCTGAGATATGGACTTGACCACCAAAACTTAACCTTGTTCACTGATCCATGAAATGAGGTCGAGGTCAAGTGAAAACTGTCTGACGGGCATGAGGACCTTGCAAGGTACGCACATACCAAATATAGTTGAACTATTGCATATAGTACTAAAAAAAAAAGACCAAAACTCAAAAACTTAACTTTGACCACTGAACCATGAAAATGAGGTCAAGGTCAGATGACACCTGCCCGCTAGACATGTACACCTTACAATCATTCCATACACCAAATATAGTAGACCTATGGCATACAGTATAAGAAAAACAGACCAAAACACAAAAACTTAACTATAACCACTGAACCATGAAAATGAGGTCAAGGTCGGATGACACCTGCCAGTTGGACATGTACACCTTACAGTCCTTCCATACACCGAATATACTAGACCTATTGCTTATAGTATCTGAGATATGGACTTGACCACCAAAACTTAACCTTGTTCACTGATCCATGAAATGAGGTCGAGGTCAAGTGAAAACTGTCTGACGGGCATGAGGACCTTGCAAGGTACGCACATACCAAATATATTTATCCTATTACTTATAATAAGAGAGAATCTAACATTACAAAAAATCTTAACTTTTTTTTCAAGTAGTCACTGAACCATGAAAATGAGGTCAAGGACATTGGACATGTGATTGACGGAAACTTCGTAACATGAGGCATCCATATACAAAGTATGAAGCATCCAGACCTTCCACCTTCTAAAATATAAAGCTTTTAAGAAGTTAGCTAACGCCGCCGCCGCCGCCGCCGGATCACTATCCCTATGTCGAGCTTTCTGCGACAAAAGTCGCAGGCTCGACAAAAACCATGGTACACATGAGCATAATTTTTTTATTTGTTTGTCGCAATAAAGTCTGAATTTTCTAAGGACTTTACATTAAACTTATGGCAAAAGCTGTGTGAACAATTTTTTTTAATTCTTCAAAGTTGGAAATCAAAGAGTATTTTTGTGAGAAAAAATACATCACACACATACCCGCATTAAACGCTTGTCCTTTATGAATGATAAGAAAAATTTCTGAACCTGCAGTTTATTAAATAACATGATGCTTTGTGGTTTCCTGTTTTAATATTTCAGAAGCCATCATGGATAACAGACTTTTTACCCAACCATGAAGTGATGGATGGGATACATCTTTATGTTTAAAATGAATTCATGGTTAAAATCCAAGTGGCTGCAAGTGCGAGGATCAATACTTCTGTCAGAACCAGATGTAAAAAAAAAATTTGACAAAGGTGACAACAAATGGCAAATAGTGGAATTATGAAACAGGATTTATTTACTAGCCAAGACAGTTCGATCCTTATATTAACACACAAACTTTTCTGAAAGGGAAATTCCAACTAGATCAGAAGAAAGTAGTTTGTGATAGAAAAGTGTCATCCAACCGAATTCACATTAAAAGAGTCCTTGTATTGTCTAAAAGTTACACAAGGGTAAAACTTAATGCCCCTCCTTCGCTGTGGCAGGGGAATAAAAAATCTGAAACATGTAATTCCACGTGGAAACTTCTAATTCAACTTGGTTCCAGAATTATCTATGTTTGCTGTGTTCTTTCTAATCTCATAAAAATACATTGTAAATAAATATGCATAAAAGATGAAATGGATTTACATGCAATTGATTTTATTATTTGTTCTAATGTGGTGCTGCTTCACCACTGCTTTCCCAGTTAGCACCAAAAAAAAATAGAAAATGCTGAAAAAATATTGTAGAAAAATATCAAACTCATGCAAAAATGTATGGCGTTAAAAATATTTTCAAAACATTTTCATGATACTTTTTAAACATCATTAAAATGTTACTGAATTTTGATGACAATGTTTGTAAAATGTCTTATAAATGATTTGAATGTGTTTGTTAATCAAATATCCCTGAAACATTTTAAAAACATATAAAAATTCATTTCTGCAGGATAAAATGTTTTGAAAAAGTTCAAAAAATATTTTTTAACAAAATGTTTTAATCATCTTCATATTCTCAAAAAATCGTTAAAAAAATCATTTAAATGTTATACGAAATATCATTATAAAAATGTTTTCTAACATAATCTTTCAAGTCCTTTTATAAAATATTCAGAATATAATTGAGAATGGAAATGGGGAATGTGTCAAAGAGACAACAACCCGACCATAGAGCAGACAACAGCCGAAGGCCACCAATGGGTCTTCAATGCAGCGAGAAACTCCCGCACCCGGAGGCGTCCTTTAGCTGGCCCCTAAACAAATATGTATATTAGTTCAGTGATAATGGACGTCATACTAAACTCCAAATTTTACACAAGAAACTAAAATTAAAAATGATACAAGACTAACAAAGGCCAGAGGCTCCTGACTTGGGACAGGCGCAAAAATGCGGCGGAGTTAAACATGTTTTTTGAGATCTCCCCCCTCCCCCCATACCTCTAGCCAATGTAGAAAAAACAAACGTACAACAGTACGCATAAACAATGTTTAATATCAGAGACAGATTTAGGAGTGGGGTGCCTTTATGGCCCTTATGGAGCTACATTTATGGTTAATCCAGATTTTTTTATTACTCTCAAAACTTTGTCTAGTTTGGGGTATGATGACCCCTTTCAATGCCCCCGCAACTGAAAGTTGGGGGGAGGGGGCATATTATTTTACCCCGGTCTGTCCTTCTGTCTGTCTGTCCGTCCGTCCCATTATGGGTATATAGTTATTCAGCATAACTCCTCCTACAGTTAGAATCCTAGGAAGTTTTCACTTTGCTGTCTGTTTGTACATATATTGAAGATGTGCATGTGGTCAGGGTTTTGATTTTTATTAACATTTGCTCTTTTGGGAGATACAATGTAGTTGAACTTTGTCATTTTTGGGGTATAAGCGGTTAAATGTTATAGTTATTTTAAAATAACACTTTGCATCTACGGGGGCATCAATTGTGTCTCCCAGACACAATAATATCTCAAAGAAAGTCCTACATTGACTTTGTTTTAATACAGTTACTTCAGAGTGGATTGGGGGGGATCACTTTATTTAGATTCAAAATCCTGGATCAACATTTGAGAAAACAACTGCCGTCATACTGATCTTTACCCCACATCTCCTTTTACATTTGTCTGCATGCTGTTGATGCCGGCTTAATCTACATATATTTTGGCTATTTTTGTCGGGTTGATGTCTCATTGACAAACCCCAATATTTCCTGTCTTAGATATCAATTTTATTGAATAGTCCATTTTTTTGTATTTTGCACTGAACACATATGAAAAAGAAGATGTGGTATGATTGCCAATGAGACAACTCTCCACAAGAGACCAAATGACACAGAAATAATTACAACTATAGGTCACCGTACAGCCTACAACAATGAGCAAAGCCCATACCACATAATTTGTTTCACTTGCATAGAGGTATTAATTTTTTCAGATTATAAATATCCTCATGCATTTCATTTGGTCCAGCATTGAACAAATTTTTTTCTTAGAAGTGTTTTTTTATCTTTTGTTTGATCATGTGTAGCATCTGTCATTTTCTGTCTGAACAGCTTTTCGATGGTTTTTTTTGCTGTCTTGGTCAACAATACACAAGATAACAACAATAAGAAATGCAAAACTTTATTTAATTTTGTCATTTCACTGTTCTTTTTCATTTTTTCTTTTGTTCCATTCTTTTTATTTCTCTTGACTTCTGCTGGCTTCTGTAAAGAAAATGTTAACAAATTAGTCCTGTTGTTTAGTGAGTAAACTAGTGGAGATAATTTAAATTTCACCAAATTACACAAGAAAATTTTATTTTAATCCAGTCTGGTTTCATAAAAATTTATATTGAAAAGCGACATCTAATCAGTGTGGCTGGGTTTCAGAAGGAATATTCATAGCTATTAGATATGCACGTACATCTGTGGAGTTTCAGGTGTATTATTATCATACGAGTCTGTAACGGTAGAGTTCACCAGTACTAAAATAAAACTGTACAGTACCATTTTCCCAACTGAGATTAGGTCCTGTAACCTTTACTTGGTCTTAACACAAATACATTTTTGTGATATAGATTGAGGCTATAAAAGGATAAATACCTTCACACAATCTGCTCCTCCAGAATGTTTTGAACCTAAGCTTATACATTTTGGCTCCTCTAATTGATTCTACAAAAGATAAAAAAAAAGACAAAATATCAAATAAAATACAGTCAAGAAAAAATCACATTGTACAAGTCAGCTACAAAGGTCACAACATTCAGAAATGAAAGAAAATTCAAACAAGAAAACTAATGGCTTGATTTTAAATTATAAAATAAGACAATAAAAAAACAAATATATATGTATATATATCAGAAATTAACCAACTATAACTACTAGATTAAAGGCTCCTGACTAGGATTGACACATTAACAATTATCTATACTTACAAAAAATGTATCTGGCCTGGCCTGAAGGGCTAGCGATTAATCACAGGCACTTGTCTCAGAAAAAATTTCCTATATGCCTTAATATAACACGTGTTATATATTGAGGTATATAGGAAATTTTTTTCTGAGACAAGTGCCTGTGCGATTAATCATGAAAACTGTATAATGAATATATTGTCTTTCATGGTTACAAATATCTATCAGTAGAAAATGTTATCTATCAGTAGAAAATGTCTGCAATATTTCACTATTTTATATTACTTTACTAACTAATACATTGTTGATGACGCTGAAAACAGCATACCTAATATATGCTATGTCTTGCTTTTGGACTCTGTCAAGGCAAGACAAAAAGGAAAGAAATCAATGATTCAAGTTCAAATATATTGATGGATTGTTGGAATCTTAATGTCCAGTGACAAATATTTAATGCATGTTCCAGCCAAAGTTTAATTAAACAAGCTAAGGAATGGTTTGAATTTTTTTAAAACATGTAGGTAAAGATTTTTTAAAGTACTATTACATAGATTAAAATGTTAGGATTACAAAGGAGGTTTCTGCTTGCCATGAAATATTTGAAAAACAAGATATCAAGTGGATTTAATGGTATAACTAATAAAATTTTGAAAAATTCTTGTATGCTGAATGTTGGGCATGATATGTATATAAAATTATGAAACACTACTTTTTTCTTAAAAATTAATAAAATTTTCTCTCTAGCAAGAAGTTCTTATTGGAGAGAAAATTTATTTAACCCATATTCAAAGGAAGATATTTTAATAGCCCTTCAAACCATAGAGGTATAACCCTTTTTACTAGTTTAGGAACATTTTTTTCTAGAGAATAATAGTTAAGAAAACTATTTAGAATCATATAAGATTATCTGCCAAGAACAGATAGGATTCAAAAAAGGACGTAGAACTATAGGGACCACATTTCTAAGTTTAAAAAATATTTAGTTGGGTTAGTTTTCATAATTATTTTCTAATCAATTTTGAAGAATTTGAAATTATTCCATATTTAAATAATTCCTTGTTTGAACTTGAATTACAAATAAAACTTCATTATAGATGTATATATCTTTAAAATTTCCAAAAATGGCCCCATCATGTTATATGTAAAAAGTTTGCAGAGAAGGGCCTTTATATTTTTTTTTACAGTGTCTTTTTTTTTAAGTTGATGAAGCTGAGACATATTAAAAGATTTAAAGCTTAAAAATGTAGAATCATGTCTTGTTTAAAAGTGGTATTGGGAGGATTTAATACTTTCCTTGTGTAATTGTCCCATTTTCAAAAGTAATAAATTGTTTATATATAACTGGGACTATAATACTATTAGTATAATAGTCCCAGTGTATAACAAGTTAAATTTAATTTTTCCTTGCCCAGTCTGCATGGTTTATATCACATTTCATGGCCAACAGATAATATCTGTATAGAACCCCTATTTTTAATTATTATTATACAAAATCATTTAAATGTATCCTAGAAAGTTTAATTATACATTCATGACTATTTATAAGTTCAGTGGGTTTTTTGTTGTTGTTTTTTTTCTAACTTGGGGTACATGTATTTGTCACTTGGTATTTCACTAAATATTTCATATAAAATTGCATTTCAAAAGATTATTTAGGGGACATTTCTGATTTGATTTTATGCAACTTGGTACCAACAGCAGAATAATTATTTGTTTATTTTCATTTTCTTCTGAGATAAACATAAATATTATTGTCTATTATAAACAATCTTGCTATATATTTATATTTCAACCAAATTGAATTGTAAAAAATAGTACATGTGTTCACATCAGGAGAAAATGAAAACAACTGATGACAGAGCTATGACAAAACAATCAAATACTCTTTATATACAATTCAGCGTTTTTCAACACATTATTTGTAAAAATACAACCATAAATGCCTCCAATAAACGTGTTTTTATATGAAATATATAGCCCAAAAATGTAGGTGACGAAATCTTTTTGGCCATGTACTGTAGCGGCGTTTCCGCTTTATATAATAGAAGAAATCTCAATATTTTTTTAAATACATCGTTTACCTTTCTATAAGATCTATAGTTCTGTCTCTTGTGACAGCTCCATGTAACGTTAGTTCTGGAACAGAACAGGTGATGTAATCATCGGATGCCATTGTTTACGTTGTAAATACAGATGCAAGCGTTTTACGTGATTGAAGCGTTCAAGTAACCACTTATGGAACCGCAGCGCCGCCACGCGTGAAAAGTCGTGAATGATTCCTATTAGTGATGATATTTGTTCTTTTATGGTTGTGACCTGTTATCTTTTTCTCGCATGAAGATATATTCCTCGTAACACACTGCTCGTAATGTGAAATGAAAAAGTGATACAAACAATGCGTTAATTTGATTGGCTTATCCAGCATCATGGGACGATATTGCGACATCCCATTAGCTATTCGTAGATCATTGATAACTTTCAAAGGTTACGACGATGTACATTTCGTCCATAGCAACGGAGAAATGTGATTTCTTCAATAATATACAAAACACTCACACTTTTCACCATAAAATCTTCTTTTTTTTTAAATCTTATTACATTCTGAAGCTTACAAAAAGTTTTTAAATGTCTTATGTTAAAGTTTGATACCGGAACAAGACATATGACGTAATACTGGTATGTGCAAAAGGTTAGATCAGCGATTCGCGGAATTTTTAATTTAACACAATGAGAGTGTTGACCATGAGAGAAATAGGTTTAACAACTCGTTAGAATTGGATATCGCTCGATACCAAAACTCGTTATTCAAATTTGAATAGTTATAATAAACTCGCCGAAGGCTCGTTTATTGTTATATTGAAATTAAATAACCCCAAGTGATATCACGCGATATTCCAATTCTCACTAGTTATGAAACCTATAATTATCAGTTTATTACTACGACTATTCTTATTTTCTTTTGTCTTGCATTTCTTTTAATGTTTGTTCTCGTATTAATGTTCAATTTTGTTCAAATGTATAATTTCATGCTTGTTTTGTTCTCATGCAATGCTCATGTTTGATCTCATAGTAGTGGTCATGTTTGTTCTTATATTAATGCTCATGTTTGATCTCATATCAATGCTCATGTTTGCTCTCATAGTAATGCCCATGTTTGTTCTTATATCAATGTTCATGTTTGATCTCATAGTTGTGTTCATGTTTATCTCATATCAATGTTCATGTTTGTTCTCATATCAATGCCCATGTTTGTTCGTTAAGTTATATTAATGTTCATGTTTGTTCTCATATTAATGTTCATGTTTAATTTCATATTCATTTCCATGTTTGATCTCATAGTTGTGTTCATGTTTATCTCATATTAACGTTCATGTTTGTTCTACAGTTATGTTAATGTTTAATCTCAATTTAATGTGTATGCTTGTTATCATATTATGCTCATGTTTGTTCTCATATCAATGCTCATGTTTGATCTCATATTAATGCTCATGTTTGTTCTTATACTAATGGTCATGTTTGTTCTCATATCAATGCTCATGTTTGTTCTTATACTAATGGTCATGTTTGTTCTCATATCAATGGTCATGTTTGATTTCATATTCATTTCCATGATTGTTCTCATAGTTGTGTTCATGTTTATCTCATATTAATGTTCATGTTTGTTCTACAGTTATATTAATGTTTGATCTCAATTTAATGTGTATGCTTGTGATCATATTATGCTCATGTTTGATATCATATCAATGTTCATGTTGTTTTAATTTCGTGGTAAAGTATATACTCATGTTTGTTCTCATGTTTATTTTCATGTTTATTCTGATATTAAGCTCATGTCTGCTCTCAAGCTCATGTCTGCTCTCAAGTGTGTTCGTGTTTATTTCCATGTTTTTCGTCACGTTGTTGATATGATATTCACATTGTTCATTATTACATTTATTTATTTTGTTGTATCACGAAAATATAATTAAAAAACTAACTATCAATATATTCTTGTTAAGTATTATAGTATTTACGATTGATGAATCAATCTCCGTTTCATAAGGAAGGAGGATACGATGCATCCTACCAGCTAGTAAAGAATAGGTACATTCATAGAATTCGAAGCGACTGTAACAGGGTCACTTTTTGCAGATGTGTTTTTAAGGCAGGGTGTATGGTCGCTGATTGTCCCCTAAAATCTGGGATAATAGATGTACAATTCTGCATTCCGATAGTTCCGGAGAGCTCATAATATTCTGATGCAAGGAAAACCGATTTCTGAGCAATCCGATTAGATGAGAGGGGGATGGGAGGGGGCGGGGTAAATTTTAAGTCGATTATGCAATTAACTGTATGTACTTCGTCGCTAATTAATCAGTGTAAGACCTTTCATTACAATGCACTATTTTATGACAAATTCCAAACACTAAATTGTCATTAGAGATACCAATGTTAGAATATCAAGGAAAACGCACAATACATGTGACAACCCTATCACAAGTCTTATTGGCATCGACGCCAAAATTTCAATGAATTCGAAGTTAAATGATGGAAAAATTTGATGAGATTCATTACCAATGTCCTTAGAATTGATAACAAGGAAGGTTAGTAAGCTAAATCATTACATGTGCAAATTCAAAAAAAAGATTTACTTTTTATTTTTAAGTAATTCTAAAATTCTATACTGCAAATGACTTGGTATTACATTTTTTGTACTTTAATGTTCTAAGCAGGTCAATCTACAATATACATTATACTTGTTTTCAGATTTTTGGGGCCAGCAATATCTTTATTTTTGTTTTTAACTATATATAAAAGTAAGGAGATGTTGACTAAGTATGATTGTCAAAGAGACAACTTCACCCTATATAAAAAAAACCTAGTTTGCATGTAAACTACAGTAGCGCCAGGATATTGAGTATATACAAATGCATATCTCCAGGTTGATACGATATTCCAGAACTCGCGTTTCGTATCATTATTTTCTTGATACAATGTAGATGCTTGCTACTTAACACGAATCTATTAAACCAAGTGCTCAAGTGGTAAAGTTGAAGTTATCCTTTCGACAATTTTAGGAACATCACCACGAGTTGGTTGACTGCTATTCCTTGAATGTGACATCACCGAATGTGTACTTACATGATCAACACAACGGGTGCCACATGTGGAGCAGGATCTGCCTACCCTTCTGGAGCACATGAGATCACCCCGGTTTTCGGTGGGGTTCGTGTTGCTCAGTCTTTAGTTTTCTTTGTTATAGACTGTTGTTAGTCTTTCGCCCATTTGCCATGGTATTGCCAGTTTGTTTTCCACTTATGAGTTAAATATCCCTTTGATATCTGCCTGTCCTTTGC
Source organism: Mytilus californianus (assembly GCF_021869535.1). Taxonomy (NCBI): domain Eukaryota; kingdom Metazoa; phylum Mollusca; class Bivalvia; order Mytilida; family Mytilidae; genus Mytilus; species Mytilus californianus. The sequence continues at coordinate 17,440,353 of NW_026262679.1, read as the reverse complement.
AGTACGGCAATAATTCAGTGTCGTATGGTAAGCTATAAAAGACTCAAGATTAGCAAAAAGTATCAGAAAAATAAAACTAAAATGAATTCGCATCAAATATACCAGACTCATATTCAGTTCTAAATGCATGCGTTTCATCTCAATACGACATGTCAATGACATGGAACCAATCAAAACAGTTTAAAAAAAAAGACAAACTCAACAATAGCATTGACCTTAAGTTCCAAAAAGGGACAATAAATGGACTGATTTCAGAATATAAATTAGACAAATGCAATAATGTATTAATGAAGATTGATTTCTTTAACTTCTTGGTTGTGCACCACGTGGTGTGTACGCACCAGCATTTTGACAGCAATGTAGCTACACCAGGACAATGTATTTATCTAAATCGACTTAATATGGCCTGATCGAGTTTTTCTTCGTAATTTGGCGTCCGTCCCGACCAGATATTACGCTGATATTAGATGATGATTTATGATTTGAATAAGTACACTAAACGAAATAAAAAAAAAAAAAACCTTCGCATGCTACTTTGTTGATACATTTGTAACTCATGATTTTGTCTCTTTACGCACATTTATTCCGTTTATTTTGGAATTGTGAGTATCAAGTATACATATTTGTATATCACAATTTCAATTGCATTAACGGTGAGATTACAACTGCATTAAGGAAACAACGGTTTTTTTTTTTGCGCGATAGAAATTTCCTACAAAGTCAGAAACTATTAAACAATGTATGAACCTCTAAATGTCCTTAAAGATTTTAGCATCCTCTGTTGCTGATAATTAGATTTAACCAGACGAGTCCTCAAAGACAGACAAGTTTCAATACCATATGTAAAGCACTAAATCGCACAGGGTTTTGATAATCGTTGACAGGATTTTGTCATCATACCTGGACAAAACATAACAATAAAAAAAAAAACAGAAAAAAAAAATGAAGAGGAATAACAACAGACAAGGTGCTAGTATACTATGGAGATATAGATAAATTAACTTATTTCGTGAGTACTCAATTGCAACATGCCTTGTATATTCTCTTTCATTGGAATACGGAAAGTTAATTAAAGAACATAGCTATGCCATACTGAATATAAAAGAAAAAAAAAAGAAAGAAAAACATCAAAACATCAAAACATCAAAACAGACAAAAAACGAAAAATAAAACAGCGGTTCTTCAACTGTTTTCAGGGATTGTCTTCCATGATTTGAGAAATGAAGTTCCTGAAGGATGCAGGAAATAATTATTTGCAACAAACAGTGTTTTAAAGAATAAATCTTATAAAATATAATAACTCTTTTTTTACTTACAAAAGTGTCCACTACCTGGATTCGAAAAAAAAACCTATTGCAGATACAGGTGGACAAATTGCCGTTTTTGGTTTGAATTGAGTAACCTTTCTTACCATCTACATGTAATATGTATTATTACTTACCATCTACATGTAATATGTATTATTACTTACCATCTACAGGTAATATGTATTATTTCTTACCATCTACAGGTAATATGTATTATTTCTACGAAAGTAGGGAATACTGATTTCATCCGGTTTATTCTCAGTCTCATTCGGTGATAATAAACGATAACAATGATTGTGATTTAAACAATCATCGTAAATACATAGTATCTTCTTGGGGGATAAATTGGCTTCTTTTAATTACAACAAAGTCACTAAGTTAATTATGGTACTCAAAATATCATTTTTCCCCAAACTGTGGTTAAATGTACTTTTCTGTAAAATAACAGGATAAACTGGACTCTTCTAGTTACAAATTTAAGTGGTCATTTTCAGTGTCATGTAATGCACTGCTTCATTGGCACTTTTCTTTGGTGTCTATTCAATTAAATATAAGGGATGGGTGGATAGATGGCTTTTTAGGTTCTAGACATATGTATGCGAAAAATGTGAATTCTGTTTTGCAATAGACAAGACTAAAAATTTGAAACATATTATACGAGATAGCAACCCATCGATAATCAAGCACCCCACCTCCCCCCTAAAAAGTCAACTTTCGAATTCAAAACTTTTAGAGACTCGAGTAATTTAGACCTCGCCATTTTGTATGCATACCTTTGTTTGTTCTTGCAGTTTTTATATTGCCCTATAGATGTATGTTGATGATTGTTTTTGTCGTTCGGTTAATGTTTGATTTATACTGCACATTTTCTTTTCTTCATAAAAGCTCTAAACCACATATTCTAGAAAAGTTGTGAATAGATTTTAAAGAGATTATTATATGAAATTTGCTATTAAGGATGTACACTTCTGAGGAGCCAAAAATAACTAGAATTAAACATTTTTCTTAACCTGATTTTTGGGTTTATATGACTGTAAAAAAATAATTAGTGAAGAAAAATCATATGGTGGTGCACTTCTTTTTTTGCTACAGCCATTTGAAAGTACCCAATTTTGATGATTTTCCCATTTTTCATCAATTTTTACCCATTTTTTGGCTAAAAACATGAAAAAATCACAGTTTCACAATTAAACTTTTGTTCATACTTTCACTAAAGATGAAGTGGACCAATCTGAATAAATTTAACTTAAAAAACTACGGGTAGGTGTTAATATAAGAAAGTTTTATAAAATTTTGTTGCTTTTTCGTGTCAAATTTACCATGTTGTCAATTTTGTAAATTTGGGATTTTTCTCTTTTTTAGAACAAAAAGCATATTATTTCAACTTCTTTGTTATAAATGATTGAAAAATACAAATCTAAGAAATTTGAAAAGAAAAAATTGATATGGGATGTACATGTATCTGGTAAAATCATTTCTTGTACCCCTCACCCATTTTCTCAACATTTTGGCTAATGAGACTGACTTGATTGGTTATAAAATTTTATTACTCAAAAACTACTTATTGTGAATACACAATTTTTTCACAGAGTTAAGTTTGATTAAAATATTTTTTAAAAATCATTGATATTTTCCACTTGTATCACATGTTTTGGAAATAATTCCAGAACGAGATTTCAACGAGACCGAAACGTCAGAAGAATGCATCCTTAATGCTAAATTTCCTAAATGACAAAAATATTGCTATATAACAAGCAACAGAAGAAAAATCCAAAACAAAATTAAAACAGAATAGAACAGAAAAAACTGAAAAGTTGAAAAATTAACTGAAAAAAACCTACTGAAGAGGTCACTAGGATGTGCAGATACACATATGGCGGTGATAAACTTGTTAGGTACATGTATATAGATAACAATTGGCAATCATTCCACATCTCCTTATTTTTATATTGTTTTCTTAGATCTTAACTGAATTCCCACTTTTAATTTCTACGAGTTAATTAAAAAAAAAATCAAGATAGTTTGTGGTTCACGTCTGCAAATATACACAAATATATCTGTTATAGGCACACCCACACATCTTTTAATACTTTAAGTTACGACGGGAAATGGCTAACGCTTAACATCAATTAGTATTTGCGCTCATATTTACCAAATTAATAAATTATAATGAATTATAATGATAACAAATAGACTAAGTATGAAAAATATACACATTTTAAGTTAAAATCAAATTGCGTGGATTAACATGAAACCACAATTCTTGTGATACATTTAATGTCACTAATATATCCAAGAAAAAATGTTTTTTCTGCGGTCAATGGTATCCTGACAGTTTCTGTCTTTTCCTATGAACGTAAAAAAAGGTGATGTTGTATGACTGCCAATGACACAACTAGCCACCAAAATTCAATGAAGTGGATGTAAGCAATTATAGGCAACCGTACGGCCTTCAACAATGAGAAAAACTCATACCGTATAGTCGGTTATAAAAGGATCCGACATGACAAATATGAAACAATATAATTGTGAAAACTACCGGCCTAATTTATAACAAAACAACTTACGACAAATAGATATGACAGACATGAACCAACGGCAACCACTAAACTACAGGCGCATGATTTAGGAGATGCACATTAAGGATGTGGCAGGGTTAAATATCTTTGAAGGCGCTAACCCCCTAACCTGGGAAAGAGGTGTAACAGTACAACATGAGAACAAACTATAAAATTCAGTTGAAAGGGCTTAATTCATCAGAACGATACAAGCAGAAAAACATCTAACAAAAACACAGACCGGACGTGGGAGGGTATTTATATATCCCTGAAAACAAAAATGTACAGATCTGAGAGCAGTCGCAGTTACTGACAGCTAGTTCAAAGCCAATAACAACTAATAAAAGAATCATGCACCAAGACCAAAATATCACTCAGTACACATCCAACATCCAATGGATTAAGTGATTAACAGTCAGAGAAAAACATGACCTTGTGCAATGCAAAAATATAGGTATCGACAGATTGTAGTGCATATATATGTATAACAATGACATTTAGTATGGTTTTAATTCACTGATAACAAAATCAATATCTACACCAATAAAAACAATATGCAAAGATCTAATGCACGGATATTTGTAAACAGATACAATTTACAATGACCAAATTATTTCCGCGATTTCATTTTTAAATACTGTATATATATACAATAAATTCAGCAACTGCTTCTACAAGATAAGGTCAAGATTTTTAAAATGTTGAAATTTAAAATATAACACAATGTAAAAGTGGGACGTTCGTTTATTTTCACTGTGCAGGGAGCGTATTCACAAAGCCTCCATCTTGTGTAGTAAGACACCGATGATGATATGCACGTTACAATACTCTTGCAACAACTCTGTTGGCTGTAAGCGGTTCGTACGTGGCCTGCAGTGAGTCGAAATTGTTTATTGACAGAGATCTACACCTTATCGTTATTTGTCCGCCATTACAGGAGATCACGGACGTTCCCATAAGTGTTGACGTCACAAGAGACCATTGCTGAAGCCACAAAATTAATGTGATTGTTGTATGACGTCAATAGTTCAAGTGTCGCAAATTCTCGGGTCAAAGTATCGCAGATTTCCAAATAGCGATAAGGTCTATAAAAGTTCCCACCCTTTACCTCCGTCAGTCTAAACTGCAGAACCTACTAGCATATTTTGATTATCCAACTTGTTCTCGTCTTGCATATGCATGAAATTAGCCCTATAATATAAGACGTGTTTGCATTCAACGTTATGGACCTCAGCATTGATAATAAAAAAAATCCGGTAAAAAACGTTGAATGCAAACGATATGGACCTACGAAGTCTTATATTGTGATATTTTAGGACTCAGTTTGGTGCAGGATCATGCAGGAATTATTTCTGTATTACAGTGGACTTAAAGAAAAGGACAATTAACCAATCAATCAATTCATGTGTAGAAAACGATATTGATGCAACCTAGAAAAAATCTTTTTATTTTTGAGTTTCAGAGGCTGCAGAATAATTCCAAGGAATACCAATCCTTTTTTAATTTCCAATGACAAAAATAGTCAATTCTGAATAGAAGATAAAAAAAATCGTATTGAAAATTGAGTTATCTATCTTAGTGTAGAAAGGTTATTATCCGTTAATGTCAACAAAGAGATGAACTTCAGTGTCATCATTTCTAACAATGCGTCAATTTTGACAATTGAGGATGAACACATTGCATTTAATGAGAAGGAAACACAAAGTTAGTTATTAATTATTTAATATCTCACTTCTTCTTGCAAGGCTAACGTGCATGATATATCCGTGTTCCAAAATAATTGTGTACAAATGGTGTCGTATAAACAAAAGATTTACCTCCCCTTATTTAATTTCTACATTTTCCTGTCGGTTTCATAATTTATTTTAAATCAAGATATATTATACATATATAATGTATCTTAAATGGCGATCTGTTTCAAAAATTCTTTTAGTTTTTGCTATCAGTATAAATGTTATAATAATATTCTATAGTAAACTAATGCAAAGTATATCATATCTATATAGGTATAGCTATTAAAATACAGTCTTCCCTTCAGTTTAAAAAACCTCCCTGACCATGCTGACTTTTCTGTATAAATCACAAATAGTTGTCATTCACAAACACTGGAGCAAGAATAATTTTACTCAATGTTATATTATTCTATCTTTAATTTCAAAGGAATTGGAACCATTGAAACTTTCTTTTTCTCTTCCCCTACTGAAAGAAATTAAGAATCAAACAGATTGATTAAAAAATAACCATGCTCCCCCATAAAAACATTAAAATTCGGTTCCTAATTCATTATTTATGTTAATATTTAGGACAAATAACCTACGAAAACATCTTAACTATAGAGAACGCTAGTGGTGACAGGAGAACATCAAGACTTTATTACATACAAGATCATCCATTCCCTAATCATAGATTAACCAAAGAATATGTCGAATTTGATGCAGATGAGGGCACATATGTACAGCTTCAAAAAACCATATTAGAAAACATTAAAATAGGTATAGTACGCTTATTTATGCTAAATTTATTCTTGTTTGCTAGTAAGAGGACCCCTTTTCTTAATAAATTGATGAATCGATTGCTATTTCAGAAATACATGTCATTATACAGTCATCCTGCCACTAGGTCGATACCGCTGCTGGTGGACTGTCAGTCCATGAGGGTCACAGTATAACTCGCTCAATACAGTGATGGCACGAATTAACAGATTCATTTTGACTTTCTTGTTTGCTTTCAAAAAAATTGGTCCTGTTAGTTTAGAAATACATGTTGTACGAATGGTGCGAACGGAGAAGTAAAATCAGATGTCTCATAAAGGAAGAGAGTCACGCTCTCTGCGAGAACCCTTACAACAACTCTTTGATTTTGTCTATGCGTTTCTAGTTCGTTTATTGGGGCATTGTCCTAAAACCAGCAAATTATATTATTTTATTTTATATTAGGACTTTCGTGTTTACTTTCAAAACATTTGGTCCTGTTATATTAGAAATACATGTTTTACGAATGGTGCGAATGGAGAAGTAAAATCAGATGCCTCGTGAAGGGAGAGAGCCACCATCTCTGCATGTGAGAGAACCCTTACAACAACTCTTCGGAGTGGTCGTGGAAAGCCCGTTGCACTGTTGCAGTTCATTTCCTATCCAATCCAACGTAATGCTTGTCATGGCATTGTCGGTCTAAATTTCCCAACATTTATCTTGATTGACCCACTTTGCAGATTCTACCTTCGTTTTATGTTTTATTGCATAAACTACTTGTTACTGGACGTTTATCAAATAGACGAATCAATAAATCAGCCGAGTAATCCAGCCCATCAGTTATGTATGTATGTATATGTAACTGTAAAAGATATGTTACATTTTGCAATCTGTGATTAGTTTTTAGCTCTACTTGCACAAAAGACCAAATGAGCTTTTCTCACCACTTGGCGTCCATCGTCCGTTAACTTTTACAAAAATCTTCTCCTTTGAAACTTCCAGGCCAAATTTAATGAAACTTGGCCATAATCATCATTATGGTATCGAGTTTGAAATGAATTCCATGACCCCGCGTGCCAACCGACATGGCACTGATTAAAATAGAATATAGGGGTAAAATGGAAGTTTTGCCTATTATATATCTTGAAAACCGCTATGAGAAAATCTGACAGGGGAAGACATGTCTATAAAGTTGAGATCCAGAGGCGGATTTAGGGGGGGGGGGGGGGGGGGAGGGGCCCGGGCCCCCCCTTTTGTGGGAAAAATTTGGTTGATTATATATAGGGAATCACTGAAGCATGACTTAAGTGGGCCCCTCTTAGGCAGTCAGTGGGCCCCCTCTTATGAAAATTTCTGGATCCGCCACTGAGATCTACCTATTTACTATTTACTATTTACATCGAAACTGTCAGATGTCTTACTATAGTAGTTTCCCTTAAATTATGAATCAACCGATTAATCCAGTCCATCTTATATGTATATGAAACTATAAAAAATATATTATTTTTTGCAATCTGTGATTAGTTTTTTGGGTTTTTTTTCCAAAATCTTTTACTTTTTTACTTTATAAACTTTTGTTCTCGAGCATTTATAAGGATAAGTCCAGAAAAGCGCTTGTGACGCACGAAATTTATCATTTTAATTTGAAAGTTATGATATTTAATAAAAATGTGTCATTCGTACGAAAAGGAACAGTTACTGTATGTCCCGCAAAGATAACCTGGTTTGAGAGGCGTAATAGTCACTTAACTGTTCATAGATATAATAAGATGTGGTATGAGTGCCAATGAGACAACTCTCCATCCAAGTCAATGTTTAGATATTAGCCTATAAAGGCACAGCAAATAGTCACGGCTCCAATAAATCTGTTAAGAGATATTTACATGTAAAACCAGATGGGCCATACACAACAGGATTCTGATTTAACATGTGCTGTAAAATCTTTTGTTATTCTTGGCTAAAAATTAAGTTAGACACTGTACTTGATTTTTTTTCAGCAACTGCGAGGCCAAGGAAATTAGCCGTGTTTGTTAACCCTATTGGCGGGCAAAGAAGAGGTAAACAGATATGTGATGAAATAGTGGTGCCCATTTTCACACTAGCAGGGATAGAGGTAGATGTTACAGGTGAGATTGGTACCTTGGCAATCATACAACATCTCTGAGGGTCTGGATTGGGGGAGGGTCTTTCATTTCTGTATTCTTTAAATTTTTAGGCCATTTTTCTCTATTCTTTATACTTTTTACCCATTATTGTCTACTCTTTATATTTTAGCACCTCATTATTCTCTATTCTTTAGTTTTTGGCCCATTTTTATCTATTCTTTATATTTTTTGTCCATAATTCTCTATTCTGTAAACCCTCATCCACACCCTCATATATATGCTGTTGCTTTTCAACACCGTTTTTTTCTTTTGTAGTGTCTGAAAAATCTGGACATGGAAAAGAGTTTGCAGAAACATACGATTTCAAATCTGTTGATGGGTAAGGTCATGCTGTTTTCGATGATTATGTTAGACTTTAAGGATGTTATTTTGAATTGTATTACTCAATAAAAGGGACAAAATCTTGAAAGTGTATCACAAGACCTTAACGAGGAGTTTTTCATATACCATACATTTAATGTTATATTAATATTAATTGAACAGGTTAGTCATACTTGGCGGAGATGGCACTGTATCGGAAATATTCAATGCTTTAATGAGGAAAACCCAGAGCGATGCTGGTGTAGATTTAAATGACCATAACACCACATTAGAAAAGATGGAATTGCCTATTGGCATAATACCTGCAGGTAAAAATATTCCACATTTAATGTTAATTACATTCGGATAAAGTATGTGTTGTCTGCTTATTAATAATGTCGATTGGGAAGTATTTTCAAGGCATATGAAGCAGAACAAATTCAATTAGTTATAAGTTAGTTTAGTTCCGATAAGTAGGTCGGTCAGACGAAAAGGGATGGGACGCCTTGACTGCCACAAGACTAATCCGTATGTTTAAGCTTTTGATAATTTATTCACCCTTGGCTTTCATAGCTTTGGTGTTTAGCGGTCCTGATGGAGGCGAAGTCTTAAAAAGCGCTACGGGCGCCCCGGAATCATACAGCTAAATATATTTCTCAATTTTATATAGTTTTTAATCTAATTTACTAGCACTGGGTCGTTACCGCTGTTAGTCCTTACTGGTACTATTATAGCCAAATAGTTAGTGCTTCTCCACAGACAGTATTTCTAATATACATTTCATACATTTTTCGTCTATAATTTTTTTTCATATAAACTAAAGTTGAAACGACCTCATGCAAAGTTGACCATTTTAGTCCTGGTTTTGGTCATAAAGCTACGACAAGTATTTACACATCCCTAGATTTTTAATTGCCTTGCAATAGATCACCTACGACTCCTAATATTATCATACGTTTATTATTAAAACAATTATAGTATGATTACTTTGTTATCATTTATTGTAATTCATATTTCAAGGAAAATACAGATTCACTTATTTAACAATTTTTGTTTTATTACAAATCAGACTGAAAAATATGTTACAGTTATACAAATGAATCTCTTTCGAATTTATGTGATAAAGTCCTTTTAGCATCATATATCCAGTTTAGAAAGCTTATTAATTACATTTTACATTTAATCATTTTCATATTAAAATGAACTTCATTCTTATATTTCAGGCACAGGTAACGGTTTGGTTGGCATTCTTCATGGATGTAAAGATGTAATGACATCTACATTACAAATTGTCAAAGGTATGTTGATGACTATTGTTTGTTGTTTTTCTCGTTTTATTGCCATGGCATTGTCAGTTTGTTTTCGACTTGTGAAATTGAATGTCCCTTTAGTATCTTTCGCCTCTCTTTTGCTGCGTCTCCACCAAGCACGCACCATTTAGGAGTACACGGAAATAGCAATTGGCTCAGAGTCTGAACAGTGTTTGTGGCTAGGGTGACATTTCTTCCTGCAGAATGTTTTTTTGAAATCTTGCACATTATACATCCGAATCGGGGGTGCTATTTCGGTAAACGGTTAATAAAATTGGCATAACATTGACATTTTATCGTCCCAGGAACTTTATTCACAAAGTATCCGTAAACGTTGTTACTTAACACAGAACTAATTAGGAATATGTATTCATTTTGCCATGACTCGCATTTCCCAAACGACGGGTATATCTGTTGAAATTATAAATTGTCAAACGTTGATTAATGTAAAATGTTATTTTCGCGACGTCAAACTGTGACATAACGGGAAAAGATGCATTTTTCGACTGATTTAACTAGAAAACGAGTTCATGGACCCCTCTTTTTTAAAAGGACATTAGGTTTGATTACGTATGAAGATTATTTGTACCAATTTTTATGAAAAAAGTCACCAATGAATTTTTATTAAATAAGATAAATATACAGCAAAAAATGCCGTTTTTTTTTCTAAAATCATGAAACTTTGATAAATATTAATTATTTCCATTGAATTGTTATACAAATTTAGAGCATACTTATGTAAAGAAGATTTTCCAATTGTTTTTACAAAAATCCGCTATTGTTTATCTTTTGAAACAAAAAAGTTAGGAATGTCTATCCAAAGTATAGAAATGTCAAAAAACCCGAAATTTTGAATAAATGTCTAAAATTTCGACCCCCATTTATCTCTTAAAGTAGCACATGAAGGTGTATTTTTTATTACATATTTGAATTGACTAGGTGAAATATAGCTTGTATGCAATTTTTCGTAAATAAATCACAGTGGGATCAAAACTGTATCGTATGCCCTTAATGACGTTTACTCATATGAAAAGTATATCTAATAAAGTCTGATACGTAATTACCAATTTAAAACACATTGTCATCTGGCAAATATAAGACTAATTCCATAATCAAGGTTAGGAGTGAACTCAAACAAATAGTTCATGTTTTGGGGATGTAAGCATCCACTGCTGATTTAAAACTATCTATACAATTTATCATTATTAAGGTCCATATCAAATTTATACTGTAATCTTCGTTTTCTTTGGAATTCATGCAATAACAATTGAAATCACAGGCATGTTCTTATAAAAATTAGTGAAAAGGTAAAGATTAAAACTATCGATTTACAGAAAGTTGTTGCATGGTAGGTCTGAAAATCGCTTACAATGTTGAATCAATATAACTAAGCTAAAAAAAAAAACAAAGAAAGAAAAAACATGAGAAAGTGCTGCGTGATATGTAACAAAAGTTTGAAAAGACGGAAGAAGAGAAAGATGTAATGCAGTGTACAACACATGAAGCGGTTACTAACGTAATATTAAAGAGAACCACTGAAGTCGACACTGGAGACCGTCTTGACTTTACTTTAAGATCTAAGCTTTTTGTTTCATCATTGAATATATTAAGGCAACTGACAAGATGATAAACAACAATAAATTCTTAACATTTTACGATTGGTACATCAATCGTTCTCCAATCCGTTGTGTAATTAGTGTTTTACATCAAACAACATATTATACTATATAAATGCTATTTAATTAATCTTAAGCGGAAAATTCATACTAGAGGACGATCACCAATGATACGATAATTTGAAAATAGATATGAATAAAAGTAAGTTCTAAAAAGTAGTTAGACCGTGAGAATTGGCAGGAAGTTTTTAATTGCGACTTGACATTTTTTCATATTGAGAACAATTAGAAACTTTGCTTTGCAATGGTAATTTCTACGGATTCCCGGACATGCTAAGAAGATACCATTCTCCAAGTTCGTCCCCGAACGCAGGATGGAAAAGTGTTGATATTCATGTATTATTCTAATGTATAATGAACATCTGCATAAAGCAGTGTTCATTTTGAAAATCTGCATGAAATACAAAGTAATAAAAAAGTCAAGTAAACGCTCAAACGAAATACATTTTTGTAGGTAGGAAAAAATGCTGTAATGTTACTGGGAATTATAACGACGGAGATCTGATTGGTTATGGGGTATTTATAGCTGCATACGGATTATTTGTGGACTTGGCTGATGACGTACACAGGTTTCGTTGGATGAAAATATTTAGGATCATAGGTTTGAAGCAATGCTTTTTATTTGTTTATAGTGTGAGCCGATTGTTAACTAAAATGAACTAATGATGCAGATTCTAATGTGAACACAAGTTCTTACTGTAAATTCGTTTTGTGTAAAAATGCGTATAATTGATATTTAATATATTTTTGGGGCTTACATTTTAATTGTTCCTTCTTTATATTAGAACAGGTTTCTTAATTACTTAACAAAAGGTGAGTAGGGCAAGAAATATGATTACTAACTTCAACTGTTCGCCTGTTCGTCTGTCAAACTTGTACTGAAGAGGTTCAGTCTGACGTTCTTTTGCAACGATAACTCTTGGACTACATAATGCATTAAGCGCCACACTGTATGAAAACAATTGGCAGCAACTCTTTAGAAAGTTCACAAGAAACTAATTATTTTGAAAACACGTATCGTTTTTGTCTTGAGTCCTCATCCTGGTTGATGCACACTACTAATTGTTATATAGTACTTATCCATTAATGTACACAAACAACTGATAATACATTTAATGCAAACAATTAACAACAATTAATCAAATTGTTCTGAACTACAACCAACTTTTTAACAGTATTGACGCAAAATATGTAAACAAACCCGTATTAGTCATACCTCAGTATGAATTGGTTAACATTTTACTCCAATTAAGCACTCCCTGCCTCTTTTCCAAAAAAGACATATAACCCTCAAACAATCATAAGTTTGAAATGATTAACACATTTATGCTGTACGAATGAAATTTATAAATCGAGTTGCCTTTGCAAAATTTGGCAAGATGATGATTTAATATGAAAAGTTCTTCGCATCCAAATTTAAAAAAAAGATATGTTGACCGAATGACAATTCCATCAAAACAGTTCTCCTAGATGACATTGTAATCATATGATACTTTATTTACAGCCGTTCTCCTAGATGACATTGTAATCATATTATACTTTATTTACAGCCGTTCTCCTAGATGACACTGTAATCATACTATACTTTATTTACAGCCGTTCTCCTAGATGACACTGTAATCATAGTATACTTTATTTACAACCGTTCTCCTAGATGCCACTGTAATCATATTATACTTTATTTACAGCCATTCTCCTAGATGACACTGTAATATTATACTTTATTTACAGCCGTTCTCCTAGATGACACTGTAATCATACTATACTTTATTTACAGCCGTTCTCCTAGATGACATTGTAATCATAGTATACTTTATTTACAGCCGTTTTCCTAGATGACACTGTAATCATACTATACTTTATTTTACAACCGTTCTCCTAGATGACATTGTAATCATATTAATATTATACTTTATTTACAGCCGTTCTAGATGACACTGTAATCATACTATACCTTATTTACAGCCGTTTTCCTAGATGACATTGTAATCATAGTATACTTTATTTACAGCCGTTCTCCTAGATGACACTGTAATCATACTATACTTTATTTACAGCCGTTCTCCTAGATGACATTGTAATCATAGTATACTTTATTTACAGCCGTTCCCCTAGATGACATTGTAATCATACTATACCTTATTTACAGCCGTTCTCCTAGATGACACTGTAATCATAGTATACTTTATTTACAGCCGTTTTCCTAGATGACACTGTAATCATACTATACCTTATTTACAGCCGTTCTCCTAGATGACATTGTAATCATAGTATACTTTATTTACAGCCGTTCCCCTAGATGACATTGTAATCATAGTATACTTTATTTACAGCCGTTCTCCTAAATGACACTGTAATCATACTATATATAATACTTTATTTACAGCCGTTCTCCTAGATGACATTTTAATCATACTATACCTTATTTACAGCCGTTCTCCTAGATGACACTGTAATCATAGTATACTTTATTTACAGCCGTTCTCGTAGATGACACTATAATCGTATTATACTTTATTTACAGCCGTTCTCCTAGATGACATTGTAATCATATTATACTTTATTTACAGCCGTTCTCCTAGATGACAAGGTAATCATACTATACTTTATTTACAGCCGTTCTCCTAGATGACACTGTAATCATAGTATACTTTATTTACAACCGTTCTCCTAGATGCCACTGTAATCATATTATACTATATTTACAGCCATTCTCCTAGATGACACTGTAATATTATACTTTATTTACAGCCGTTCTCCTAGATGACACTGTAATCATACTATACTTTATTTACAGCCGTTCTCCTAGATGACATTGTAATCATACTATACCTTATTTACAGCCGTTCTCCTAGATGACACTGTAATCATAGTATACTTTATTTACAGCCGTTTTCCTAGATGACACTGTAATCATACTATACCTTATTTACAGCCGTTCTCCTAGATGACATTGTAATCATAGTATACTTTATTTACAGCCGTTCTCCTAGATGACATTGTAATCATAGTATACTTTATTTACAGCCGTTCTCCTAGATGACACTGTAATCATACTATATATAATACCTTATTTACAGCCGTTCTCCTAGATGACATTGTAATCATAGTATACTTTATTACAGCCGTTCCTTTCTACTACATGTTTCTAAAGCGCCTGAGAGAGATCAATGTAGACATCAAATATGATTTTTTGTAAGTTAGAAACAAAAGAAAATTGTCATGATATTGAGAAAATAACATTAATTTGCAAATTGAGTCTCATGTATGGGATACAATATGATTCCAATACCAGGTTGATGCAAGTTTTCATGTGCTGGTCACAAAATACATGATCAATTCATAATAAAAAAGTAAGCCGTAAACCTCATTCACTTATTATTCTGTATTGAAATCATCTGTACACACAATTTCTTATTTTATGTTTATGATTTTTCTGTATGTGGTTTCTTTTCACAATTTTATAATTGAGAACTTTCAAGCACAAGGAGTAGATATATCCGAGTTCAAAACAACAATCTATAATAGCTTGCGTGTCTATTCTTTGCTATTTGCAACGAGGCTACTGAAACATTGGTTATTTGTTGTCAATCAAAGGCATTGCTCCGCAAAATCTTTAATAATTTCATTAGTTTACAAATTTTATGGGCACGGAAATGTGTGTCACAGATGACCACGCATATACTCCATTGAATCGTAACCATTACAACAATACCGTCATCTTTTCCTCGTAAAGGACTATCAGCAAATGCGATTTATCACAAAGCACAGATGACCACGGATATGTGCCACATGCCGTAGCATTATGAAGGAAAAACATGTGTCCTTAATGATGCATACACAACTTACCCCCACGAAGGACCTTCGTTCGTCCCGAATTTTATTGTTGTTTGTGTTGTAAAATATTTAGTTTTCTGAGTAGTTTTGGGGTTAACATTTTGGCCATGGTGGTGTCGACTTTTAACTAATTGTTTCATACTCAATCGTATATCTTTTTTTCATGTCGGTCATTGGTAGAACGAAATATACAAATAAAAAATACCTCCAAAAATTCAAAGTAGAAGAAGCATTTAATAAATCATATTTAAGAATACCAAAAAAAAATGTTAAAATACTTTTACATGTAAACCAAAGATTTGTCGCAGATGCTGAACGCAAAATCTTGTTACAATGTTTTAATATGTTTATTTGTTTTCTATTATCGAATATATATGCTTGAGTTTAACCAAAGAAACCAAAAAATAAGTGAAATATTCGATTTGCAAACAAGAAATGGTACAGTAGTAAATATTCATTGTGAATGGTTTTATTGTTTAAATGTTTAGAGTCTGTCACTGTAACAGCTAAATTACTTTCTCATTTTGTAGAGATGGAATACTGCATCATTTAAAAGCAGACTGTCAAGGTAAAAGTATTATCGAGTGATGGATAAATGGTGTTTTTTTTCAATTCTAACTTAATCATGTTAATGTATTTTACATGTAAACTCTACGTTTGTCATAATATAGTTTCCGGTAGGTAAAATTGCTAAACAAAATTACATGTATGAATTTTTTTATGGGCCAGTTGAAGCCCGCCTGCGGGTGCGGAATTTTCTCGCTGTGAAGACCCATTGTGGCCTTGGGCTGTTTTCTGCTCTTTGGTCGGGTTGTTGTCTCTTTGACATATTCCCCATTTCCATTCTCAATTTTATGATACATGTATGTGTAAATGTTATCGGAAGGAAGTTTCAATTAAAGACCTCTCTTTCAATTCAGTGATTAAGTTTTCAATGTTCTACCGGCTTAATGATTTTTTAATGCTCTGTGACAGTATGATCTACACAATTTTATACTGATCTGTGACAGTATAATCTACAGAGTTTTATACTGATCTGTGACAGTATGATCTACACAATTTTATACTGATCTGTGACAGTATGATCTACACAATTGCATACTGATCTATGAAAGTATGATCTACACAATTTTATACTGATCTGTGACAGTATAATCTACACTGATCTGTGACAGTATAATCTACACAATTTTATACTGATCTGTGATAGAATGATCTACACAATTTTATACTGATCTGTGACAGTATAATCTACACTGATCTGTGACAGTATAATCTTCACTGATCCGTGACAGTATAATCTACACTGATCTGTGACAGTATAATCTACACAATTTTATACTGATCTGTGATAGAATGATCTACACAATTTTATACTGATCTGTGACAGTATAATCTACACTGATCTGTGACAGTATAATCTTCACTGATCTGTGACAGTATAATCTACACAATTTTATACTGATCTGTGACAGTATAATCTACACTGATCTGTGACAGTATAATCTTCACTGATCTGTGACAGTATAATCTACACAATTTTATACTGATCTGTGACAGTATGATCTACACAATTTTATACTGATTTGTGACAGTATGATCTACACAACTTTACAATGATTTGTGACAATATGATCTACACAACTTTACACTGATCTGTGACAGTATGATCTACACAACTTTACACTGATCTGTGACAGTATGATCTACACAACTTTCACTAAATAAAACAAAATTTGGTGACTATGTTGAACGAATCTATCCCATCGAACTAGAGATAAAGGATACTACAGATACAGTTAAGTCTGCCTCATATCTTGACTTACATCTAGAAATTGACAATGAGGGTCGGTTGAAAACAAAACTTTACGACAAAAGAGATGATTTCAGCTTCCCAATTGTGAACTTTCCATTTCTATGTAGCAACATTCCAGCAGCGCCTGCATACGAAGTATATATCTCCCAATTGATACGATATTCCCGGGCTTGTGTTTCCTATCATGATTTCCTTGATAGAGGATTGCTGCTCACAAGGAAGCTATTAAACCAAGAGTTCCAAATGGTGAAGTTGAAGTCATCCCTTCGTAAATTTTACGGACGCCATCACGAGTTGGTTGACCGTTATGGAATAACCGTTTCACAGATGATATCGGATATGTTCCTTATGTCGTAACTACAATACCCTCCCTTTTCACGAATGTGACTTACCGAATTAGACTATTTACCGGATTTGTAATAACATAAGCAACACGACGGGTGCCACATGTGGAGCAGGATCTGCTTACCCTTCCGGAGCACCTGCGATCACCCCCAGTTTTTGGTGGGGTTCGTGTTGCTTAGTCTTTGGTTTTCTATGTTGTGTCATCTGTACTATTATTTGTCTGTTTGTCTTTTTATTTTTGGCCATGGCGTTGTCATTTTGTTTTCGATCTATGAGTTTGACTGTCCCTCTGGTATCTTTCGTCCCTCTTTTACGCTGATCTGTGACAGTATAATCTTCACTATTTTAAAATAATCTGTCAGGTAGTAAATATTGAAAGTAAAAAAATGGTTGGGTCTGTTTATAAACCACTGTTAACCTCGGTAATTGTACAGCTGACAGAAGCCTACAGGTTTTTATCACTACAACTTGTACATTATACAATTATTGACTTTTGATGAGGTTGATACAATGATAAACATTGTATCAACTGAAATCAAAAGTCAATAATTGTTTTTTTTATATGACTTATTATCCTTCTCCAATTTTCTAGTATTTGCTCAAGATACTTTTAAAACTCAGGCCCTGTTTTTATACTAAATATATCTGCTTTTGCAGTTGCTTATTTTGCTAAAGTTGAAATATTCATTACAATAAAGTTTACTAAAAAATACAACAAAAACAATAAGAAGAGAAAAAATACGCCGAAAACAGGAAGAACAAGAAAAAACGGGAATTTACTTGAAGTCATAAACCTACGCCATTGACGTTGCCTTGGAATATCTATATTTTGGTACACGGACGCTGTTTCAAATCTATATTAACCTCTCGTGATTTTTACCGTGGTGAATATAATGTTTTATAAAAGAGGATTTTGTATGCTTTTAGCCAATGAGAAAACAGAAAATTTATAGTCATATAATAATGTAGATATTTTGTTTTTTTTTTAAATTACATCTCAATTAGCTTTGAGCAAAGATCAAAATTAATTATTCCGTATTCACACTAGCCATGCGCAAAGATCTGGGATTTCAATGTGACGAAGACACTGTCAACTGTCTTCCTTAATGACGGAGTGTTTATACTGTCAACTGTCTTCCTTAATGACGGAGTGTTTATACTGTCAACTGTCTTCCTTAATGACGGAGAGTTTATACATATTGTAACACCATAGACAAACTAACTCTCTGATATTAAGTACGATGTACTTGTTCAAACTTAATTTTTTTTTTCTTCAGTTAAACAAAAGAAACGATTAATTAATTTAATGGCATTGACCTATGACCTAGACTTTGAAGATTATCCTAAAGATGAACAGCCAGAGAAGAAAGACCAGTTTGATTTACTTGACTATACACCATGTTCACGCTTTGATTTGATAAAACATTTCTATAATCTGGTACATTTGACCAAAGAACATGTAAGTAACAAGAATATAGTTCTTTCTTTTCGTTCATCAATTCTTCTTCTATAGTGATAAAAAAAATCGATGCAAGAGCGATTTACCTCAAAGAGTGATTTTTCATGTGCCTGTAGCGATTTTGTGTCATGAATTGGTACACCATATACGATTTTCTCCATTATACACAAGTTCTGATTTTCGAATAAAAAAAAAGTAATTTGAAAGTAGTGAATTATCTTTAATACTAGTAGTTTTTAAACAAAATACTTTAGTCTATCTTAAATGGCAAAATAGATTTATCATTGGTAAAGATGTTTTGGGATGTGCTACTTTAATTGTATGTTTGCATTTAGGAGCGAAGTGAGACATAAATTGGGGTGGCAAGCTGATGCTTATTATAAAAATATGCGGTTCAATGTAACTGATGATCATTTATCGTTGAGTTAAATTCCGCCGATTTGGATCGCCAGAATTCATGCATACACGCTTACCTACATGTATAAGCTACGCCGTTGGACTATGAGACATTCACGTGGTACTATAATCAATTTTTAAAAATTCAATAATTATACAAATCAAACTGTTACATTCGGTATTTGTTCAGATTTTTTTTTTTTTATTTGAACAGCTTGACAGCGTTAGTTTTATTACCCACAACAAGGTCACAGCTTTTAACCTTGAAGTCACAGAGGACAATAATCCATCTGAACAAGAGCAAAATCTTCGATATAATATTGATGGTGAAATTTATAATATAAAAACACCAAACCTTTACGTTAAGTAAGTATCGGCTTTGATAAAAATATTTTAAGATGATAAATAGAGTACCGCTTTTTAAAGTTAATTGAAATTTTAAAGGGGCATAAGCTGTCAAATTCATGTTCACCGATTTGACTCAAATTCTCATATTTGATTTATAACATACTAAAATGTAACTATATCCAAATTACAATAAGACTGAAATAAACAATTAACAATGCATGGATTCGATAATATATATCAGCATTTCATGTGTATTTTAGTCTAGACGCCATGTAATTAACTATCTATCGAGAAGACCTCCGAAGACTGCCGACGGTCACATAACCCGATATTAACATAAAAATAAATATAAATAGATAGCGACCTCGATCGTGCAATTGGACTTTTCTAGGTCTGTTTGATTTCATGTTATATGTTAAAAAAATAAGTTAATCATCGATTTTACCTGTATAAGAATGATTTTTTGTGGATCGAATCAGTCAACGAAATGGTTCACCTGTGTTTCACTTTCAATGTTGACATTCTTTTCCTTTCAATGGTTGAACACGACTAAAACATACGTAACCAATCTCTAGCTAATGGGTTAATTTGAAGGTCACATGAAAACGGATTCATTGAGGTCGAATTATTCACTTGCAAGTGAATAAATCATCAACAATGTTTTTCAGCTTATTTTGACAAAATAGAACTAAACTGGCTGTTAAAAGCGAATCAATATTATTTCACTTTCATTAATGATTGAACAAAAAAAAAATCATATTCATTTTTTTTATATCTCGTAGCTAATGCCCCTTTAATGAAATATTTTGGACCACTAATGGCAGGTTAAGTACGATTTTTGTCCCCATTCGTCAGAGTCTGCGTATATAGAGATCGTCATGTCCGTCCGGTTTTGTAAGTTAAATGATCAAAGGCGGGTTCATTTTTCTGACAAAAATAAATGCATTTTTAGCTGAGAACATTCCTGGTATGACCACCTTTGCTTCCTTTAAATATACTTATAGCAGATATGTTTCTTTTGTTTGTGTCTAAGTGTTCGACTTGAAGATTTCATTGAGAGTGGAATTCAGAACCAATTACTTTTAAAGCATACTTTAACATTCTGAATTATCCATGTGAATACTTTGCAATATTTATTGCAGATTACATCCAAGATGTTATACCGTCTACAGCTCGTATACAGGATCACTGCGATGGACGTAATAAAACATGTTAAATCAGCCACGAAATGAGTCATGTGACACACATCCACCTACGCTGGATACATGGAATTGTATACATTACCAAGTATAGTATTGATGTAGTGACGGATCTTAGCGTTTGCCTTAGAAGTCCAAGAAACAATAAATTCATCAATCATATTTTTACTTATTACAAGATTTTGTAGAAATTTATTTTCTATTACGCATATGATTTATGTAATATGACATAGATTTTGTTTAACTTACAATTATTAGATAGACTCGCTATGATGTAATCTTGTATCAAACTAGACTATTTAGATTTAGTTCCTAGTGAGTATAGGGTCAGATACTTATAACTGGTGTAAAATAAAATCAAACATTCAAATATTAAAAATGAAAAATCTAAATGGGAAAATTTGTTCATTTTTTTTTTATTGAAACAGTTTTTTTTACCATCAATCACTGTCAATTTGTAGATGAATCCTCAGACCGAAGATTTTGCAAGTTATATATGCAGCCATCATCTCGTTTATTTCCCATCACAGACTATCAGGCCAACTGCATTGGAAAAAATGTAACGGAGAACCAATCTTGTCTAAAACTTTCCTTTGTCGAAAAAGGTCTCGATCTCATCAATTTAGGCAACACCCTTCATCATAAATCAATTCAATCAAAAATACCTCCCTATTCTAAAAGATCAGTCTGTTCCTATCAGCTCTTATACTTATTACACTAGTGTGACTAAAATTATTTACTACAAACGTGTTGCAGGATCTTAATATTGACGACATCAAGTCTAAACCTCCCGATTGTATCACTGTTTAACTTCCTCTTTTCTATATACTTTGGCAGTCCACGTTAAACTAGAGATCTGAACATTGTCAACATTTCACTGTAAAATGTGTTAAACAAAGAGCCGAAATATATTGAGCCTAAATCTCGTGTAATCTATTGACGTTTTAGGCCGTGCTACTTGCTAGTGAGGTTTACTTAACAAAGCATACACATAGTCTTTCTCTGTTAGTTGTGCCTTTATACCTGTCAGCAATTCGGTACTGCATTTAAACTGACATCATGAAAAGGAACTCGTAGATAGTTCAGACATGGTGCTGGTAATGGGACCACTGCAAACATAAATGGAATTATTAGCAGTAGCGTCCTTTATTTCAACAGATTTTGTTGATGGAATTTCAACCGTAAGGGTTATTTTTTTGGTTCATTTACATAAACCTGAACCTGTATCAAGATTTCCAACTCTTGGTCAAAAAACGCTTTTTCGTATATACAGATAAAGTTAAGTCTGCTTCATATATTTACCTACATTGAAATTGACAATGAGGGTCGGGTGAGAAAAAAAGAAATGATTTCAGATTCCCAAATGTGAGCTCTCCATTTCTATGTAGCACCTTCCACTAGCGTCTGCATATGGAGTATGTATCTCCTAGTTGATACAATATTCCAGAACTTGCATTTCCTATCATGGTTTCCTTGATAGAGGGTTGCTGATTACAATGAAGCTATTAAACAAAAGAAATCAAAGTGGTGAAGTGGAAATCATCCCTTCGATAATCTTACGGACGCCATCATGAGTTTGTTGACAGTTATATGGAATATATGTTTCCCAGATGACAACGGATATGTTCTTATTGTCGTAACCACAATCAAACCATTCGTCTTTCCTTAAATGTGACCTACCGAGTTAGACTTATCACTGAGTTTGCACTTACATATGCAACAAGACGGATGCCATATGTGGAGCATGGTCTGTTTACCATTCTGTAGTCTGAGATCAACCGCAGTTTTTGGCGGTGTTCGTGTTGCTCAGTCTTTAGTTTTCTATGTTGTGTTTTTTATACTGTTGTTTGTCTTTTGATGTTTTTTTTTGTCTTTTGCCATGGCATTGTCAGTTTGTTTTCGACTAATGCGTTTGAATTCCCTTTGGTATCGTTCGCCTCTCTTCAGTATAAATTGAGTTAGTATGACTTGTATTCATCCAGGTTATCTTTCCGTTATTTCCAAATGCTTTTGAAAATTACAGAACCTTACCGAATAACTTCACAAACCTCAAACTTCTGCCAAGGCGGCAACTGATAAACAAACCAATCACACGAGGTGATGTCAAAAATCTTTCTGAATTTAGTTTGCGTTGTCCAATTTCTCTGTAGCAGCTGACTTGGTTTAATTTCTTAATTTTGGCCTATATCCAAAATGTTTACTAATGTATACACATATGATCACCATTTGACCTTCCCGTTCGGCATTAAAACCAATGCTAAAAAGGGGCGTCCGTTTGGCTGTGTTGGATGTACTAATACGAAGCCACGTCCAGGCATAATCTAAACGTTGAATTATATGTCTCGCGAATGAAGGGTGTCAAAACTCTCTGCTCGTTGAAGGACCTCTGAAAACATTTTGAAGGGTCCGTAAGTGGCTTGATACCAGGCAAATTTCTGCCCAAATCCAACTTACATTATCGTCATGAATATGCATGAAATATATGCCACTGGACGTTAAGAAGAAAAAAAAATACAATCAACCTATTATTTCTGACTATACCTAAAACATCCTTCTTTTTAGGGCTGTCAAAAATGTCCAGTTCTTCATCCGCTCTCTACTTATTATTTGATGATTAACACCATTCAATCAATCAATTATTCACATATACGGCGTTCTCCATATTTAGACCTATGAACACTAAAATAAAAAAAAAAAATGCTTGAAAATCGCTGGTATGTTATCTCCTACATTGTGCTATCCCGACTTTGATTACCTGTGCAAGGTCAACAGGGTTGGTTGTGTATATTTATTGTCGGTTATAGACATATTTGTTGATTTTTAATGACAATAAGTTCTTACGGACTGTGTAATGATAGGGGAAAAGAGTTTTGAATAATACATGTATTTCATGATCATTTCGTTTATTTTCAAAACCAATCAAACATGGCTATTACTGGAATAACTTTTCCTTATATTGTCATTCACACAATGCTTTATAAACTGTTCATAGTATAGTAAGACATATCAACATATCAGACTGAATTACACCAAACAAGATAATATATAAAAATAAGGAGATGAGGTATGATTGCCAATGAGACAACTATCCACCAAAATTCAAATAAAGTGGATGTAAGCAATTACAGGCAACCGTATGACCTTCAACAATGAGAAAAACCCATACCGTATAGTCGGCTATAAAAGGCCCCAACATGAAAAATATGAAACAATTCAATTGAGAAAACTAACAGCCTAATTTATAACAAAACAATTAACGAAAAACAAAGATGATAGACATGAACCAACGCCAACCACTGAACTACAGGCTCCTGACTTGGGACAGGCACATTAAAAATGTGGCGGGGTTAAACATGTTTGTGAGCGCTCAACCCTAACCTGGGACAGTGGTGTAACAGCACAACATAAGAACAAATTATAAAAATCAGTTGAAAAGGGCTTAACTCATCAGATCGATACAAAGCAGAAAAACATCAAATATAAACACAGACCGGACGTGGCAGGGTATTTATCCATCTCTCATTCCTAACAACAAAAATTTTAAAGGACACTATAAGTACAGATCTGAGAGTACTCGCAGTAATGACAGCTATTTCAAAGCCAATAATAACTAATAAAAAAATCATGTATCTTAGACTAAAAAATCAATCAGTACACATCCAACAGCCAATGGATTTAGTGTAAAGACGTCAATAACAGTTCTAATTCAAAGTAAGTTGCTGTGGGTAAATTTCGGCAGTATAATTAGAGAATTGTTGATTATTTAACGAAAAAATATCATCAAGATAACGATAAGTGTTGTTGAATTTATCAATTAAATGGAATTTAGACGGGTCTTTACTGAGTTTGGTCATGAACTGTGCTTCTTAATGATAATATACTTCACCTTATTATAATATAGTACATTTTTGTCATTTATTTAGTACAGTTATCGTTCTTTTTAACCGTTAGTCATACTTAACATATCGATGTAAACAAATCAAAATTATCAGAAATATTTGTTTGTTGCGCTTCAAAAGGTGTCATGGATTTTAACGTTCAAATATCTGGTGCTTCAACCGAAATACAAATAGGAGAATCAGGCATTGTGTATTTCACAGGAAAGGAAGAATGTAAGTATAGCCATCAAACACAGATAAGATTCATACATATTTTTTTCTGTAAGTGGCTATTTATAGATTAAAAGTATAGCTTACATGATACGGTTTTGAACAGATGATCAACAATAATATTTGTGTAGCCCACAGCTAATGCATATATGATCTATAGATATAGAAAATTATATTCATTTCGATACAAATGTATGTATATCATGTATATATATTTATAGATATAGGAAGATGTGGTATGAGTGCCAATGTCTGAGACAACTCTCCATCCAAGTTACAATTTATAAAAGTAAACCATTATAGGTCAAGGTACGGCCTTCAACACGGAGCATTGGCTCACACCGAACAGCAAGCTATAAAGGGCCCCAAAATAATTACTAGTGTAAAACCTTTCAAACGGAAAAACCAACGGTCTAATCTATATAAAAACGAGAAACGAGAAACACGACTATGAACTACATAAACAGACGACAACTACTGTAATCAGATTCCTGACTTATATGTTTATATATAAGTGAAGAAATTACTCCCGATGTACCTTACTTCCTCTAATATTCAAATTTCATTTGGTAATAAACTCAAGTACTTTAATCACCATAAAATCAGATATTTTTGTTTAGGGCAAACGAATATTCAAGGCAGTAAAAGTAAATGTTATTTAATGCAAAGTATGATGTGTAGATTTCCTAGAGTATATATATATAGCCCTTGTAAAGATGATTAAATTTGACAATTCGCCGTTGTTACATAAACAGCACGGGTTAGATTGTATTGGAGAAGAAAAGGGGTGTCGTATTCTAACGATACACATAATTCGAATGGGACGCGACGAACAGTATAATAGTAGCATTGTCTAGTAATAAGGGTATGTAAATATGCACAAGGCATACAAAGATGACATAATAAAATGGGCTAAATCTGATTGTAAAAAGATAATGTTAACCTAAAACATAGTACACGTAATAAGAGTCGCTGATATCTTCTCGAATTTTGTAAGTTATTAAAAAGTGTTATATTATTGTACCACACACACATATGAAGGTATGGATGGGGTTTACACTCGAGGGTTTACATAATAGAGAATAACGGGTCAATACTACGGAAAAATCGGCAAAAAAAAAAAAAAAAAAAAAAATTAAGAAAAAAATTAAGAAAAATAGGCAAAACAAAAATAAAGAATAGAGAATAATATGGTGCTTAAATATAAAGAATACAGAATAAGTGGGAAAATCTATAAAGAACAGAGAACAATAGCTGAAAAAATAAAAAAAAAACATACTGAATTGAAGTACCTCATACCCAGACCATCACATATACACTATATCTATTTATAAACATCACCAACTTAAGTATATATATATGGAAGTAGTTAAGTAATACATGTACATTACATTGGATGTTCAGAAGCCATCCACCTCACATGTATGATCTTCATTGTGTTTTTGTTGTCGATTATCCTTTCTATTATATAAATTATATATATTTTCTTAAAATAAGAGATAATTATATTTATACATAAATTTGTCCTTTATCAATACGTATACGTCACTTCAATCTCATTTACATAAACAATCAGGGGCGGATCCAGGATTTTGGAAAGGGGGGCGAAGTATGTAAAAATCGCCGAGTGGAGCAAGGCGAAAATTTTTTTGGACCTTTTTTTGGCTAAAAAACATAAAATAAGTGTAAAATGCACTTTTTTAACGGTTCCTGACGTTAGGCATGTATATTTTATAGTTAAGTGTAAGGGTTGGACATTTTTGATGCCGTATTCTCCCCATTAATTGTCTATTATAAAATGATTGGATGGATTCAAAGCTATGGAGACATAAAGGCCACACCCAGCAGACAGGTTGCAGTCGGGCCTTGAAAAAGTATTCATTTTATCAGTTCGACGAAACAGACATTCCGGTCAGATATGGGATTTACATGCAAACCCCCGGCCCAAAAAAAATTACGCCTGTTTTTTTTATTCATCATGTTCATTTAATGCTAAATAATTCTGTTGGAAATTTTTGTTTCTAATAGCAAAAAAGTGGACAAGATTATTGTTTTCAATCCAGATACGGCCAGAATTTTTGTTTAAGGCAAAAATCAGGGTCAGAATTTTTTCTCTCAAACATCTCAGACTGCCTCCTCAAATCAAATGGTCCGTACCTTAGACTTTAAATCTATCTAGAGCTTATTGACTGGGGATCATTATTCAGCTATGTTATTAATAGGCCGGGGCGTGTTGGGTTAAACATGTTTTCGTAGGTAAATAATATTGCTGTGGAACGTTTTTTTCCTGAAAGTGTAATAGAGTATTGCTTTTTGTTCGGTGGAATTGTGAAATAGAAGTCAATAAATACGTTCTTGCTCAATCCTTTGTCGCTTTGAAGGTGTCATGCTTGTCATCCTCAGCCTAAGCAATGTGTTACTGTAATTTGAATTTCAAAATGACTGAGTGACGTTTTTTCGACGCACTGGTCAACTCCACCGTAGCGAATCACATGATTTTGACATAATCAATAATATATTACAGTAAATATGAGCGAAACATATCTTTATAAGTAAAGAATTTTCGCATAAAAATTAAATACGCGGAAAATGGCAAAATTCACGAAGTCTAGTCTGATTAATCATTTTACAAAAAAAAAAAAAAAAAAGGTGCAAGCAAAGGGGGGGGGGGGGGGGGGGGGCGTACGCCCTCTACGCCCCCCTCTGGATCCGCCACTGACAATAATCACTTGGACCTCAACTATTCATCGATTATATAAAATTTTGGGATTTTCAAGTATATAGGAATAGAGCATCATTGACGATATATTAATTGTCGAAATGCGGATCTGGTGCAGTAAAGTTGGTACCATTAATTTTGTTTATATAGCTGTGTACTTAACTTTTACATTTTGTTTAAGATATCCTTTAATTTGAATAATATATTTTGGACATTTAGATTACCTTTGTATACCGCCACTCGAAAAAAAACCATATTGTATAAGTGTTGATACATTTGTCCGTCCTTATATATGCGTTCTTACGTGTATGTCTGTCCGTCTTCCACATCCGTCACATTTCTTATAATTACAAACTTATTGGTTTTAGTTTGTTGCTTGCCAGTGTATTGTACAGGAGATTTGACATTTTCGTCGTTCTGCATCACTATAAATATATTAAGATTTCCGGTAGACAAAGAATCCTCAAATTGTACATTTTTTCGTGGTATATGCCAATATGAATATTTCTTTAACTCTCTCGGAGCTTTTTAATATATATACATTAATGTTTTCTTTTTTAAGCAACATGATTAACAAATGAAGATACAGTAGTGAGCCAATCTGATTAGAATACATATCTATCGCAACTCGCGTGCTCATATGAACATAACGAAATCAAATATCTGTATTTTAATTTTTAATTTTGATTGAATAGAGAGCAAGCTTACAGACCTCAAGCACCTTTAGTTTATGTAGATATCTTTACAAGACCCCCACCTAAACGTTGTCCCCTATTTCAGATTCTTCTGAATATCGAGCTCATCTGAGGTTATTTTTTTTTACTACTGATGATTAAAGTCCAGTGAAAGGTTATTCGATTTATACTAGGACACACTATTTTCTTAGTCTTTTGTCATCCTCATAAATGCAGCAAAAACACATCTTTAAAGTCTTTGTGATTAATCGGACCAAAGTTGGGCTTGAAACAACGACTCGATGTTTGTCGTGACGCTATAAGAACATACGTTGATCTCTTTATCTTGTATGTTTTTCTTGTTGTCAAACATATATATATATATTGAGGTTAATAATATGAGGACTCACTTGATATTTATTTGAAACGAAAACCAACATTACATTTTGGCCTATATGGATTTATGATATTTATAATATAAACCGGTATAATAGACCTTGAGTCTTGATATTGGAAGTGAAACTTAGTCTATTTAGTTTTGCAAGGAAAAAACATGTTCATAAAAATATGTGACGTCAAATTTTCTTCAATACAAGGAACCCATTTGTAGGCTTTTTTCTGTTTTCCAGATAAACGTGCTTACGAAGATATTATATCATTGGAGAAATTATCTGGTGACGGAAAAGCATGTAGACTTCACTACATACAAGATCACCCGTTTCCAAATCACAAGTTGACGAAAGAATATTTAAATATTACATCAGAGGATAAGGTTTTAAGAGATTTTGAGGAAACGCTTTCTAAGAAAATCAGTGCAGGTAGGTATAATCCTTGGTTTAACACACATTTGTAAACGCTAAAAACATAAACGTTCTGAAATTTCGCATTTTCTTCTTTGAATATATTGTTTATTTTTCGTATGATGAATAAGGATAGTAAATATATTCATGAAAGCAACCTTCAAGCTGGTATCCTCATTATGAAAGGTCTTGGTATATCAGTAAAATGCATTAATAAACAATCATAGTGATGATAAAAAGACTTTTATGAATATCCAAAACCAAAACAAGAGAGAGAACCCGCGAGAGTCTGCAATAGGGATTGATTGATTGTTTCTTGCTTGCTTAACGTCCAGTCGCCAATATTTCATGCATATTCGGACTGTAATCTGAGACTACTATAACATGTATATATTATAATATATATATATACATAATTACTCTAAATATCAGCACAACAATGTTAAATCTGCGGAAGCAAATTTTTGTTCTTCCCTCGCCGGGATTCTTACTGATGCTGTTGGGATATCGAGACAACACCGCCTGCACAGTGTCCAGCGCTATAGACCACACGGCCACCTAGACTGAACTAAAATTTCAGCTTTCGGTGGCCTAGTGTTACCTTTCCTCGTCAGTAGAATCTAGAGTTGTAACACAGTACATGATATATGAGGCATGAAGATGGATATATATATGTTATACTAGTCTCAGCTGTAATATAAGCTAGAAAAGGTCTCAGAAAACAAAATGTTATTTCTGTCACTTTTTTGATATTTTCGTAGTTACAAAAAGACCGCGGAAATTAGCTGTGTTTGTCAATCCAATTGGTGGAAAAGGAAAAGGTAAACAAATTTGTGATGAAAAAGTGGTACCAGTTTTGCAGCTAGCAGGGATACAGACAGATGTTGTTGGTGAGTTAATCGTACAAACAATCTAGGCTTCGAAAACCGAACAGCCTGAAAAAGAACTTAAAGACAAAATGACAAGTTTATAACTCTGATACATTGATACATGTACATTTCATAACGTACATGTTTCGATAAAAGGTAAAAATAACGAAGACCATAGACGTTTTTACGAGTGTTTAAAGAAACATTTTTGGGAACAATTTGGAAAGGAATTAGTTTCAATATGATTTCGGTATATCTCATATTACATATCCATCAATTGTCATTGAAAAAAGAGACGAGATGACGAATTGGCAGGAGTGTAAAAAACCACAGGTCACCATACGGCCTTCAATTATCAGCAAATCCCACACCGTAATAACAGTAGTAAGCTTTTAAAAAAGGACTCTTTAACATAATGTTAATCAATACGATTAATAAAAGCTGCGGCCTGATATATCTTTTAACATTTAATAAATGAAAAAAGACTGTTTGCTACTAACGAGTAGCACTGGACTACATGCTCCTGGTTTGAAACAGACTGTATGGTACATTTTCGTACCTCTTAACTGTGTATCTTGAGTTCTATTTTTTTACTTTTTGTACTTTCATTTAGGGAATGTTTATTTGATGGAAGATCTTTTATAGTCCTTATTAAAATCAGTCGCAACTATTCTGTACTAAAATGGTCTTTGGCTACCGACTTATTGACCTCAACACCATCATCTGTTATAATGCTCCCTGAATGTCATTGGGTCAAATGTTTAACTTACAGATCCAAAAACGGAAAATTTAGATAAATGATGTAATTTTATCATCTTGGTAATTTCATGGGATTTAAATAAATGTATACAGACTGATGATAAAAAGACGGAAACAAAGCCTTTGGACGTTGAGGTCAAGTTCAGTTACAAAAATAGGCAGCAATACATGGAAGGAAATTCCGCAAATTGTTTTTGTCCGGATATTTCTCTAATTTATTGTCGTGTGATTTAGCAAGGGTCGAGGGAAACACTGTCTTTTTTTAAAAAGAGGCCCAAAAAAGATTTTTCTGTATATAATGAGGATATAACACAGCTTGATATAAACTGAATTTCACAAGAATCTGGATGCTAAAGTTAATCAATTTGATCTAGTTTGTTTTGTCTCAACTTGACGGCCATGAACCCTCAGTCATGGTCTATTGTTCAAGTTTGTGATTAGGTCAGTTTAAGGGAAACCACTTATGATAAGTCAATGATGTTTGGTATGCAGTTGTATAAGCATTGTCACATCTCAATTTCATGGAAATTAGTTGTCCTTGCTCCCTCAGCCATGGTCTATTGACTTTGAAAGGTTTGTATAGTTTACATGTTAAAATTTGTGGCTAGTAGGGCAATTTATGGGGATAATTAATAACCTAGCCTTATTTTGTGGCTCATGATAATTTTACGGAATTCTTAAGGGTATTACTTTTAACCAAAGATGAAACTTTCTTAGTTGAAGCCAAATTTACTGTGTATGATTGGAAAAATATGACAAAACAAGAAGGGATAATGCCAAAAACATAATTATAATTATACATTTAACAACGCCTGATGATGATTCGCAGCCTGATCCTTTCGGTCCACCACAGACATTCCTCAGAGGTAGAATGGTGGATTAATAGTGGCACACTATTAATATACATGTAGTATTTGAAAGTTATCTGTTCTTTTCAATTATCCGCTATTCGTTCTGAATAATTATCCGTATTGGAATAAATTATCTATTCAGTCAAATGTCTTTCTTATATATAGTTATGGTACAATGTATAACTTTGCACGACATAGTCGGCTTTTATTTAAGAGCTGTTAAGATTCTATACAAAACATATGTTCTCATATTTTTTGAATGAGAAACAGTTCACTTTAAATGACCTGATTTCCAATTTTTTTTTATAGTTTCACAAAGAGCGTACCATTTTAAAGAAATAACAGAGAACTACGACTTTAATTCTGTGGACGGGTAATTTGAGATAAACGTAACATTTTATTTTATTTATAATATAATCATAGCAATTTGACATATTGTTTAAAGTCAAAACATTTTATTAGCAAGAACAAAAGAAGGGGTCGAGGTAAAAAAATATTTTCTTTGATTTCTCGTCATAAAACCGATCCATTGTAAACTTTCATCTGATTGGAATTTTCTCTTTAATTTGAGCTGATAAGCGAAACCTTAAATTTGGTGTAATTTTCAATCAGTCCAATTTAAATACTAGAGTTCACTGAATTATTTATTTGTCAGGTTAATTATAATGGGAGGTGATGGAACATATTCAGAAATAATAAATGTTCTGATGAGAAAAAGGCAACATGAAGCTGGTGTAGATTTCAACAATAGTTCCTCTCTTTTGAAAACGATGGATTTCCCTATTGGCGTTATACCTACAGGTATGGGAATGACAGTTTCATTTGTTTATATGAAGTTTTTAATGTTACTGTCAAGAAGGAAAGAGGATGGTGTTTCTTTTCATTATTCAGTAACCCTGCTTTTAAATAAAATTAAGAATGAAAATGGGGAATGTGTCAAAGAGACAACAACCCGACCAAAGAGCAGAAAACGAAGGCCACAAATGGGTCTTCAACACAGCGAGAAAATCCCGCACCCGGAGGCGGGCATCAGCTGACCCCTGAACAACAATGATCACTAGTTGAGTGAAAATGGACATCATACTAAACTCCAAAACATATAAATGAACTAAAATTAAAAATCATACAAAACTAACAAAGGCCAGAGGCTCCTGACTTGGGACAGGCGCAAAAATGCGGAGGGATTAAATATGTTTTGTGAGATCTCAACCCTCCCCTATACTTCTAGCCAATGTAGAAAAAACAAACACACAGCAATACGCACAGTAAAACTCAGTTTAAAAGAAGTCCGAGTCCGATGTCAAAATAGATAACAAAAGATACTATTAGTAAGTAAAATGACAATGATACATAAATTAACAAAGGACTACTGGCAGTTACTGACATGCCAGCTCCAGACTTAATTAAACTGATTGAAAGATTATGTCTTCATCATATGAAAATTTGATATACAATACCACAAGATCCTTTTAGTTAATATATATTACCCGTACATATAATACCATGGTACAAACCATTTATTTATATGTACCATGTTATTTACGGAAGGTATCTTCAAAATTGTGTAAAACATTATAGAACTAAGACAATTTATAACAATTTGCTCAGAGGTGTTCAAATAGTTAATGCTTCGAAAAATAGAAATAAATTTGCCATTCTTTATGAGATTATAGTATCGTTATTAAGGTAGTTTTTGGTAATTCAAAAAATAAAATGTCTTTACGTCACTAATTGAAACTGATAGCGGAGATTGCAAATATATATTTGTTAGTACCAGTATTATTAAACGATGTAAACATTTTTGAACATTTATATATTTTCGCCTTATCATAGAGTACGCCTACTGCAACAACGGTAGAAAAACAAAAGGTTTCCTTTGTCTTAAGATAGAAATAAGATTTGTCATTGCTCGGGAAATAGACACGAACAGCTATGTGTATTAGCTATATGTTGGACTTTAAAAACTTATAGTTAATTGCAATACTCATAGAAGAAGACCCTATATTAATACTGAACGAATAACAATGAGATGAAGAACAACGATCAAGAGTTGTTGACGTATTTTCTAAACTATGTTGAAGTCCTTCCTTTAATCACAAAGTGATTAAAAATTGTTCTAGAGTTGTCTCTCTTTGTCTGTTGTTAATCGTAATTCACAAAAACCAAAATTAAAATACTACAGACTTTCTGTAAATTATACTCATTTGTGTAGAGGTTCCATCCTCTGTTTTTCATTTATAACTTTTACAACTTATACAAAAACAATCATTCTAATTACACATACATTTTATTACACCAACTTGTATTTACAATTTCATGACTAGAATATACATTTTTACTTTGTGGCATTACTTTGGCTACAGAGTATTCTATAATATTTTGTTGAGGCGCCAGGGTGACTACCGATTACCTATACACAATGGCTATCAGCTGACCTATGTTGACATAGTGTCATAAAACCCCTGGTAGTTAAACACAGTTACACCACCACCTACCATGGGGAGTGACCGGGGAAAACACTCGTATTACCAATGCTCCAGTTATTAGTGCCCCACCTGTTGGCAGGTGTAGGCATCCCCTCTATAAGATGAGGTGGAGGAGATCCCAGAGTTACCCATCTGTAGACCCCACCGTTACCAGTAACCACATTTTCCAAACCTGCAAATTGTAGAACTTGTCAGGCCCAGAGCAAGGGCCGAGTGAAATAATCCTCCAATCACTTCCAGTCTCCCTGGACCGCCACATGAGAGGCCAAGTCAGCTACCAAATCTGACTTGGGTTCTCACCTGCACAAAAATTTCATTATTGAAGCATTGGAAAAGTTGAAATTGTTGTGCGTAGGAAAGACTCAACCCCCCTTGTATATTATTTAAGAAAACCTGATTTCCAGTTTGTGATAAATGAGTTCCATCTGTTCTGTATAAAGACACTTCACTTGCCCTAATGTTCTCATGTAATATAGCTTTCCCCCAATTTTCTATTACAAAGTTTTTGACCACTGAATTCACTCTTTTTCTCTCCTGTTCGATTATTGCACCCGCATTCAAGGGTGCAAAATGCCAGTATCTGCGCTGTAGCATTGAAGACCATATTACAATAACATTTTTAAATACAGCCTGGTAACGTAGGATAGAACATTTTACATGTTCAATTAAACCCTTCCTTGTCAATTCTAAATCTGTCAAATCATTAGCTCCACAGTGAATAATAATAAAATTAGGGAGGTAAAAATTTTCTTTTTGCATCCAGTAGGGAGTCCAAATTTTTAATCTGTAAACCAGGTTGCCCAATCCAGTATGTTGTTACACCTTTGGACTCGAGTCCCAGGTTGGTCCTACCATATTTCTTCGCCTCTACATTGGCCCAATGAACAAGGGAACTTCCAACAAGCCATAAAATCTTGGGACCTGTGAAAACTTATAGCTTGTTAGCCTTTTGAAACTAGAAAAATTGCAACCTAATATAGCGAGAATAAGCATGCGATTTCCATCTGCCTAATTTCATAATTACCTCCTCTGAGACCCCCTGCCTGGCTAGTTCCGTGGTCCCCCAATTCTAAAACTGTGTGACCTAAAATGACCTTTACTAATATGAAGAAAATGTAAAGCCTTTTCTAGTATACTGCTGAATTGGTATCTAGTTAAAGGCATACCATTATAATGTATAAACAAATCTTTATTGTTACAGGTAGGTCGTACCTTTAAGTATTCGTTAATGAGTCGTATCGGACAGTAGTTTTTTATGTTCTCGGGTATCAATAAAGTAACGGACTTTGAAATTCCCTTTTGGTCAGTTTTTGACCACCTTACTCTTAGCTCCAGGATTTTTTTCTTAACTAAAATATCAGAAATTGTTAAGTAGGAGCCATTTATAACAGACTTAGTTTTTGAAGTAGTGATTTCCCCTACCATTAGCAAACCAAAGAAGGCAACTGAAAAAACTGCTGAAAATAAAGCAGCTTCATATTTATTCTTACATACTTTATCTAAACAACCTATCATATCTGCTAACAATTGCACTGTAATTGGTGCTCTAATGTCATTACGTTTCCCTCCTTGAATTCTTTTTATTCCTTCTAATGCCTTGCCAATTATAAAGAATTTGTAGTATCCTGTTTGCCTTGTATTTTATGATGGTATGAAACTCCTGATATATAAGATGATATGGTACCCCCAGAAAGACCTTATACTGACAAAAAAGCTATAAAATTTAGCAAATCATTGACAGGCACTGGCCAATGCTGTTTCAATTTGTAAGATGATCTAAAATTACAAAGTTTTGACAGAGCCAAATTGTATGTTTTTTGTGTATTTTTGGACACACCTTGATTGACAATATAATCCGCCACCTGACTTAAATGTTCCAGATCCGTGTTGGAATTTTGGTTGGCCACTGGTCTGCTTCTGGAGCTAGGCTTCTGAACTTCCCTCACTGAGAACGAGAGAGACAATCAGCAATTTGGTTTTGTTTTGAAGGGATATAAATTGCCTTAACTGACGTATTGTTTTTTAAGTTCATTAAAACCACTTGTCTTACTAAAGTCATAACTCTACTTGATTTGCTAGTTTTCATATTAATGATTTGAACAACCGCCTGATTATCAACATGTAAAATAACTTTTTTGTTAACAAAATATGATTCCCATGACATAAGTGCTGCTACAACTGGAAACAACTCTAAAAATGTCATATCTCT
Source organism: Mytilus californianus (assembly GCF_021869535.1). Taxonomy (NCBI): domain Eukaryota; kingdom Metazoa; phylum Mollusca; class Bivalvia; order Mytilida; family Mytilidae; genus Mytilus; species Mytilus californianus. The sequence goes on along the minus strand of NW_026262679.1, from coordinate 17,403,690 downwards.
GGTGATTCCAGTTTCAACCCAATGTTTTGGCCATATGCCTTGGGCCCACTGACCTGCAAAATAGATCCCATATCCACCTTTGGACCCCCCTGCACTATCCGTGAACAACTCTAATTTTTCATTTGAAACCCATACATTGTCGGTTATTACAGTGACACCATTGTATTGTTTTAAAAAGTCTAACCAAACTTCTAAATCTGCTTTCGTCTGCTTGTTTACACGAATTTTGTAATATGATTTTCTTACCCCGATTGTTGAATTTATAAGTCTGCGACAGAAGGTGCGGCCTGAAGCAACCACCTTACAAGCAAAATTCAGGAGCACAAGAAGAGATTGCATATCTTTAAGAGTTATTTTAGAACCGTCTAAGGTATCTCTGATTTTTTGTGAGAGTTTGACAAATTTTTCATTTGGAAGCCGCATGATTAAATTCTGTGTATCAAATTCTATACCCCAAAAAATATGTAATGTAGTAGGCAAAGTAGTCTTGTCACTAGCAAGAGGAACACCTATTTTGTCGCATACCTCTTGGAATATCTTCAAAGTATTGCCAACTTTTGATGTTTGGCTCGACTCGACAAAAAGAAAATCATCTAAATAATGGAGGATATTATCATTTCCGCTTTTTTGCTGTATTATCCAATGCAAAGCTTTTGCAGATTTCTCACAGGGCACAACTTATTGAGGCCCCCATTGGCATCATTTTATTAAGATAATATTCACCCTGAAATTTTATCCCTAACAAGTCAAAATCCTGCGGGGCAATTGGCAACAAACGAAAAGCCGCTTTTACATCACACTGACTTAAACGGGCAAATGTTTTGTGTCTATTAATCAAACATGCTGCATGCTTCGTCCACTGAACTGTACTGCACTGAACAATGATCTTTATCAATAAAATCATTTATTGAATTATTCTCAGGATAGGATAAATGTTGAATAAGTCTAAAATCCCCATCATTTTTTAGCACTAGCCCAATTGGTGATACCTGAAGTGTGGGAAAAGGCGGGTATCTGAAAGGACCATGCAGCAATGCGACCAAGTTTAACTTCCTTCATTAATTTTTCTTTAAAAATGTTGGGTAGCTGTAATGCACTTTTTATATTGGAACTCTCCCTTGGTTCCCTAGAGCCAAAATATTTTAATGAAAAACCATATTTGAAACCAGATATAATTTCATGTGCTACATTGTTATGTGGGTAAAATTCTAAATAATTTTCCAAGACCGATACTTTAACAGGAGTATTTCCTAATGAATAAAAATTAATACTTTTTGTTACTTCTTCCTTGGGCCCGGTTATTACATTGGGCCTTTCTGTGTTTGCCACTGCATATTTCACATACATGTTGTGTTTAAACCTACAACGAGGGAAGTAGGGACAGTCATTACCATTATTTATAGTATTTACATGACATATTTACACTTCCACTAGTTACCTGTGATTGTTGATGTGTTCTCGTGTTAGTGTTTGAAAATGTAGCTGCATTTGATTATAATGACCACGATTTTGTGTATTTGTTCTATAACCCTGTGATTGCACTGACACATTGTTTTGTACTGTGTGAGATGTGATGTGTATTAGCCAATATTCACCGTGTATGTTTCCCCAAGATAAATTTGGATTCTTTTCTATTTTTAGCCTAAATTGCTCGTCATAGGTGGCCCAGTTTTCTGACCTCGTTGCCGCTAATCTTGTATCGCGCATATGTTTTAACAATTCCTGTGCCCGTGTCCTGTATTTCTCAATGTAGACACTCATAAAAACTATGAATGCTGAAGTCCATTCATTTATGGACAAATAAACACCCGACGATCTTTTTTCAATGCAAATTTTCCCCCTTTTTAATTTCAAATCGCCCTCTTCAACCTCCTCCATTTCTTTTTGCGTTCTCAAAAGATAATGAAGCTCTATAAACTTTCCCTCCCAAATCTTTTCCTTAATTTTAAAAGGCACGTGTTCCCCTACTGTGTCATGAATGCTAGACTCTTGTGTCGGAGTGAAATCAATGGAATTATTTGCCATTTCAAAATGTTTGTGTGAAGGGTCGTGTCTAAAAGAGGGGAATGCCCGTGCATACTCCTCCGACTCATTACCTGATGATATTTCAGCATTTTCTTCTGGTCCTTGTGTCTCCACGTGTCCCACCTCCTGTGTTTTCCTGACCATTCTTTTCCGTCCAACTCCGTCCTTCTTTTGAGTGATTTCTTCGTTCCGCACTCCCTGTCCTTCTTTCCTGCTGGTCGTCCTCCTCTTCTTTCCAATGGCCCTTGATGGCGATCCCCTGGCATTTCTTTTGTTTGGCATATTTTCGTTTAAATAATTTAACTAATTTCTGCAGCACCTGCTTTGTTGTCGACAGCAAATTAACAAGTGCCCGATACGGGAATTCCAAAATTCAGATTCCACCTGAGAGCGCCATCTATGGCCATGCCCAATATGGCAATGAGCTAAAGGCTGCAACACCCACACACCCACACAAATATTTGATTGAAATAAACCAGATTATTGAAAATATAAAATTTTGATAATCTCTATTATTTGCATGATCATTCAGTTAAATCTAAGAGGACAAATATTGAGTGTGTGTAAAAAAGAATAACATTTTATTTAACTAATGACTATATTCTTTTACAGGGTCTGCTTGTGGACTTGCTAAACTTGCACATGGAGTATTTGATGTAATGACATCAGTTCTACACATTATAAGAGGTTTTTCTAATTTTGCTTTTATATTCAGAAAATAGAGGTCCGTGGTTCTTCTCATATACAAAGTGACCTATTATGATGCATGTATAAATTGGTACAGTGAATCAGCATTCCTATCAAACTTTCTTATTTCATGCTTTGTTTACTTATATTAAGTTTTCTATCCACGTTGAGTTATCCAATACTAAGAAAGCTAAAATCATATGAATTGGTCAAAGGATGAATTTGTTGGGAATAACTATCGATCAAAAGTAGGTAACTTTTACTGTTGTTAACGCTTTATGACTAGGGTTGGCTTTTGTAGTCAATGATTTCTCAAATTCTCAAAATGATGTCAATGCATATACATCCTATTCTCACATATATTTTGTTATATATTTGATTCAATTATGAGGTCTGTTCTAATGTATTTGAGACCTATATATAAGAATAAGAAGATGTGGTATGAATGCCAATGAGACAATTCTCCACAAGAGATCAAATGAGACAGAAAATTAACAACTATAGGTCAGCGTACGGCCTTCAACAACGAGTAAAACCCATACCGCATATATATATTAGTCGGCTATAAAAGGCCCCGAAATGACAAATGTAAAACAATTCAAACGAGAAAACTAACGGCCTGATTTATGCACAAAATAATGAAAGAAAAACAAATATGATATACAGCAACAAACGACAACCACTGAATTGCAGGCTCCTGACTTGGGACAGGCACACAGAATGTGGCGGGGTTAAACTAGTTAGATGGCACCAAGCCCTCCTCCTAACCTAGGACAGTGGTGCAACAGCACAACACAAGAACACACTATACAAAACAATAAACGAAAAACAAATATGATAAACAGCAAAAAACAACAACCACCACTCAATTACAGGCTCCTGACTTGGGACAGGCACATATAGAATATGGCGGGCTTAAACAAGTTTGAAGGCGCGCCAACCCTCCCCCTAACCTGGGAAAGTGGTGTAACGGTACAACATAAGATCAAACTATAAAAATCAGTTGAAAAAGGGCTTAACTAATAGTATCGATACAAAGCAGAAATACATCTAACAAAAACACAGAGTGGACGTGGCGGGGTACTTATACATCCTCACAACAAAAGGACACTCATTACAGATCTGAGAGTACTCGCAGTTACTGACAGCTTGTTCAAAGCCAATAACAACTAATAAAACAATCATGCATCTAAGACTAAAATATCAATCGGTACACATCCAGCATTCAATGGATTTAGTGTAAAGACGTCATTAGCAGTCAGAGTACAACATGAGCTGTTTAAAAGATTCATCTGGGAAAGTTAAAGTGCATTCAATAAATTAAATTGATTAAGAGTTCAATGTCTCACCTCAAATTCAATGAACCATAAAGTGTCGTTGACAAGTATGTTTTAGAGGGATAACACTGGTTCTTGAGATATGTATTGAGATGATAAAAAAACTTCTACAATTTCAAGCATGCATCTTTTCTTATCGACATTTTAACGATAGGTTTAGACCTAAAATAATTTGCTAGGAAATAGGGATGCATTTTGTTTTATAAATGTCAACTACAGTACTCTCAGATCTGTACTTAGTGTCTTTTTTGTTGTGGGGGATGTATAAGCATTTGTCCACGTCCACTCTTTTTAGCTCACCTGGCCTGAAGGGCCAAGTGAGCTTTTCTCATCACTTTGCGTCCGTCGTCGTCGTCGTCGTCGTCGTCGTCGTCGTCGTCGTCGTCGTCGTTAGCTTTTTACAAAAATCTTCTCCTCTGAAACCACTGGGCCAAATTTTACCAAACTTGGCCACAATCATCATTAGGGTATCTAGTTTAAAAAATGTGTCCGATGACCCCGCCAACCAACCAAGATGGCGGCCATGGCTAAAAATTGAACATAGGGGTGAAATGTAGATTTTGGCTTATATCTCTGAAACCAAAGCATTTAGAGTAAATCTGACATAGGGTAAAACTGATTATCAGATCAAGATTTATCTGCCCTTAAATTTTCAGACAAATCTGACAACCTGTTGTTGGGTTGCTGCCCCTGAATTGGTAATTTTAAGGAAATTTTGCAGTTTTTGGTTATTATCTTAAATATTATTATAGATAGAGATAAACTGTAAGCTGCAATAATGTTCAGCAAAGTAAGATCTACAAATAAGTCGTCATGACCAAAATTGTCAGTCGACCCCTTTAGGAGTTATTGCCCCTCATAGTAAAATTTTAACAAATTTTTGTAATCTTTTACAAAAATCTTCTTCTCTGAAACTACTGAGACAAATTTGACCATACTTGGCCATAATCATTATTAGGGTATATAGTTTTAAAAATTTGTCCGATGACCCCGCCTTCCAACCATCATGGCCGACTTGGTTAAAAATAGAACATAGGGGTAAAATGCAGTTTTTGGTTTATATCTTTGAAACTAAAGCATTTAGAGCAAATCTGACAGGTGGCAAAAATGTTCATCAGATTTAGATTTATCTGCCCTGAAATTTTCAGACGAATCCGACAACCCATTGTTGGGTTGCTGCCCCTGAGTTAGTAATTTTACAATTTTTTGTTATTATCTTAGATATCATTATAATATCTGATATCTAATACTATTAATTATGATTTTAACCTTATTTTACATAATTTCCAAAGCATCAGTAAATACAGGTGAGCGACATAGGCTCTTGAGAGCCTCTAGTTTTTTGTTAGATGTATTTCTATTTGTATTCATCTGATGAGTTAAGCCTTTTTCAACTGATTTTTATAGTTTGTTCTTATGTTGTACTGTTATACCAGGTTAGGGAGAGGGTTGGCGCCTTCAAACGAGTGTAACCCCGCCACATTCTGTATGAACCTGTCCCAAGTCAGAAGCCTGTAATTCAGTGGTTGTCGTTTGTTGTTGTGTAACATACTAGTATTTGTTTTTCGTTCATTTTTTTGTACATAAATTAGGCCGTTAGTTTTCTCGGTTGAATTGTTTTACATTTGTCATTTCGGGGCCTTTTATAGCTGACTATGCAGTATGGGCTTTGCTCATTGTTGAAGGCCGTACGGTGACCTATAGTTGTTAATTTCTTTGCATTTGGTCTCTTGTGCAGAGTTGTCTCATTAGCAATCATACTACATCTTCTTTTTATATATAATCTAATGAGTCTAAATGACAATATTACATAAAGGTCATTTCTTTTAAAGCTTAAGTTAGAACAGCTCCTTTTATTACTATTTATATTAACACGCGACAGGGACTGCATTATAACTATACATTTTTTATTTTAGGTAGAACAGACCACTATAACACAATTGGTGGGTTCAATAACAACAAACTGATAGGATATGGAATCATATGTTTTGGTTATGTTATGTACGCCGATCTGATGTATGATACTGATGTTAACTATCGATGGATGGGAACATTCCGTTATATATGTAAGTCATCATTTATTTAAGTAAATCTGCATGAAGATAAATAAATTGATAGCACAACAATCCTAAATGCTGTCAGATATTTAAAATAAAACCTAATGAATGTATTTGTTTTTAAAATAATACGTGTAGTGGTGCCAAATTACCTGGTTTTGATATTGTAATACACCACTCTTACTTAAGATATTTTAACTTGTATTGTTCAATTTATTTTAACATTTTTATTTTCTTCATTACACTATTTATATATGATTATTTTTAATATTTTCACTGCCTTTATACGTGTTGGGACTTCATCTTATAATAGCTAGTCATTATTAGTTAGAAATTACCCCATAACTTTTTAGATAGTCTTATTCACGTTAACAACATTGGTTTGTCTAAGGAGAGGTCTACATTACCGCCTTCATTAACACCTGAAATGTTTGCCTACTTTCGATTACTTAAGAATTGAATGCTTCTTTTTGTAACTTCATTGGGGTGTAAAAGTGTTGACCGAAGTACATTTTGTATGAAGCGCACAGTCAACGCTTTTACAACCCTATGAAGTTACAAAAAGAAGCATTCAATACTTATAATTACATTTTTTAGCTAGGATCATGAACACACGATTTTTTTCTAGTTTTTATTTGATATACCTGTGCACTTTATTGTGGGACCTCGTGTCATCGTGAATGATAAATTTCATTTTGTAATGAAGTTGTTTAAGAAATAACGCGAGATTGCAGTTAGCCAATCGGAATAACGTATTATAATGAAACATGCATCTAATGTAATTATTTGGGTATATATACCTATTCACATAACCATGCTGCAACGTTACAATGTACGTGTATTACCGTTAACCAACGGCTGGTCAGATTTACAGTTGTTGATCGTCATTATGTTTTGGTAATATATAGTTGTTTGTTAAATAAAGCTCGAATTCAGCAATGAAGTTGCAGCAAGATACTTTCCTACTTAACCATGTTAACTATTTTCTGTCTTATTTTAAAAACTAAGTTTATTTTCTTATGAGGCACCGAAGTAGAAATCAATTGATCTTACTAAGAATGATCATGACTTACATAGTATGCAACAAAATATTTGTCGCTTTTACATTTAAAAGACTTTATTTGATTAATATCATTATTGTCAATAATTTTTATGCCCCAACTACGATAGTAGAGGGGCATTATGTTTTTGGTCTCTGCGTCCGTTCGTTCGTTCGTTCATCCGTCCGTCCGTCTGTCCCGCTTCAGGTAAAAGTTTTTCAGGTTAAAGTTTTGGTCAAGGTAGTTTTTGATGAAGTTGAAGTCCAAAAAACTTGAAACTTAGTACACATGTTCCCTATGATATGCTCTTTCTAATGTTAATGCCAAATTAAAGTTTTGACCGCAATTTCATGGTCCACTGAACATTAGAAAATGATAGTGCGAGTGCGGCATCCGTGTGCTATGGACACATTCTTGTTTTTTTTTATTTGATAAATATTGTTATAATTTTTTTTAGCATTGTTCTTATTTCGTTTTCTTTGTCTTGTTATTCTGTTTATTACCATTGTAGATGTGCCATTCAGGAACGTTTTTATAAAGCCACTCAGAGAGGTGGAAATGGAAATAACATACGAATATTTGTAAGTTAAAACTTGAAATACATTGTAGAGTAACATTACAAAATACAGTTTAAAATCAAATAAATGACATAAATGCTGTATGAGCAAAGACTAAATGTATTCAGCAAATGAAGACATTGATTTCCTTTTATGCTTTCCAATAAAGTCATTGTTAAATAAACACACAATTACTGTGATCTGACAATTTGTAGCTCAGAGAAAAGCACTCATTTCAACCATATTTTATTTGAAATAGTAAAAAGTTCAAATTTTACTTAAATCTACGCATACACACACAAGAAAATAAAAAAATAAAAACAAAATGCGGCATCAAAACTCAAAGATTTAAACTTAAGGAACAAATTGTACAAATTTACACTATTTCATCCACCAAGGTAAGCCGTGTTGATTCTAGAAAAGGAAATAACTGAGAATTAATATGTTGTGCAATACTTGTTAGTTTTAATATTTTCAGAGAAAATAGAGAGTCGGGTAGTACAACTGAAGAGGAAAAGGCTAATTTGCAAGGTTAGTTATTATTTGATTTTGGTAGCTTAAATAACTTATAACATTAAATGTGAAATACAATATCAGATAACATTAAATGTGAAATACAATATCAGATAACATTAAATGTGAAATACAATATCAGATAACATTAAATGTGATATACAATATCAGATAATATTAAATGTGAAATACAATATCAGATAACATTAAATGTGATATACAATATCAGATAACATTAAATGTGAAATACAATATCAGATAACATTAAATGTGATATACAATATCAGATAACATTGAATGTGAAATACAATTTCAGATAACATTAAATGTGATATACAATATCAGATAACATTAAATGTGAAATACAGTATCAGATAACATTAAATGTGAAATACAATATCAGATAACATTAAATGTGAAATACAATATGAGAGTAACACGTGACTTTTAGGTTCTATCTATCGTACATTCATCATGAAATCGCTCTCATTCTCATTTATGAAAGAGAGCTGAAAGATACCAAAGGGATACCATGTTGAAGTACTTTGACCTGTAATGGTTTACTTAAAACAAATTGTGACTTGGATGGAGAGTTGTCTCATTGGCACTCATACCACATCTTCTTATATCTAATAAATCGAAAACAAACTAACAATGTCATTGCAAAAAACAAAAACGACGGACAGATAAACGATAGTACACAAATAACAACATATAAAACTTAAGACTGAGCAACACGAACCCAACCAAAAACCTGGTGGTAAACTTGCATGGACAAATAAGTTCAAAAACAATCCTTCTCCTTCACCAGTTTTCTCAAATTTTTCAGATTAATTAGGGCCCCGCCGAATGGCGGACGCCCTATAGTGATCAGTCTGTCCATCCGTCCGTCCGTCTTAATTTATGTACAACTTCCTAGGTCAAAGGTCAAGGTCAAAAACTTTGGTTTCAGTTGACAACCCCATGTCCAATGATAAAGATACAAATTTACACATTATTCACAGCGGGCCCACAGAGACTGCTCCCATCTCAATGATATCTAGTTTATTCAAATGTAAACTATTTCGGAATATTGCATGCATAATTTATTTTTTACAGTTACAGAGACGAAAAGAATAACAAATGTAATAGGTGGAACAGGCGACGTAGATTTTAAAGACCGGCCATATGATAAACAGCCAGCAAAAAAAGACCAGTTTTTTATGTTAGAATATACTATGTGTGGGAGATGGGCTCTGGCTAAGCATTTTGTCAATCTGTACCGACTTACGGAGGAGCATGTAAGTTATCATAGAATTTGGAAAATGTATCAGAAACGTAATGGTATTCATGGGACTATCAAATACATTTAAATAGGAAATTAATGATCACACAAAGGAATATCAAAATGAGATAAGCGTTACCTATGTTTCAGTAACAAGCTTACATTATACTTTCTTTTCTAGAGATTCAATATAAATCCAATAGCTATGCCTTTCTTATTTATCATATTAGTGCCAGTAATCATATTTTTAGTCATGCATTTCAAATCAATAGTCATCTACTTTCTTTCCTATTTTTTCTTGTCATTTTAGTCTTTTCAATAATACTGTGGATTCATTTATTTTCGTAGGTACCCATTTTTATGTATTGAGGAAACAATGTATTTTCATGGATATTTGACTTCATGGGTTTAGCAAACTCTGCAAACCAGCATATAGAACATTTATTTTTCGTTGAGCATTTAAATTCTTGGTTGTCCTATACCCACGAAATCAACGAAAATTGGTATCCCACGATTACTAACGAATCCATAGCTTTCGTTGATGCAGTAACTAAAGGCTTTCCGTGTAAAACGTTTGGCATTAATCAATTTTCACATTTCGTTCATATCGAGGGAAGTCAATTGTTTATTCTGATTGGTAAATTTTCAAATTTTACATGACTATCTACGGGTGTTACTACTGATCTTGCCGGAACATCTTAGCTCATCCATTGGTGTTCGTATGATTCATGTTTTGAAATCTTTGATAGTTGTTATTAAGAGCTCAAAAATCTTTCATAGATGCAAGTATTATGTTTGGAAGCTTGTCTATACATATTCCGTTTAACATTGTCCTATATTTGTCCGAATTTTATTTGATTTCTCGGTGCATTAGGAATGATTCATTGTATTTTCTGCAGTTCAACTACTCACGACTTCAACGTAACGTAATGAAAAAGTTGAGACATTATGTGATCAGCTTGTTTTTGATTTTAGTACAACATTCATCAAGGTTTTTTCCTTATTTTTTGTTCCAGTAACGTATACATGTATATTATTACTTTGAGTAATTACATGTATATATATATATACTACATAAGTGACCATTTATATATCAAACTCTCAATAAATCTTAAAATCTAATACACGAAGCAAAATATTATCGTAAACAAACAATGTGACTTGCGCTCTGACTCCCATCCTCCAAGGGCTCACAGAGACCTTTATATTTTAGATGTGAAAGTATTCAAGAAGTCTATTAGTTTTAAGTTGGTTATGTATCTAATTATTTTCAATCCAATGAAGACACATTGTTATTTAAGGCGAAAATAGTTCGATGTTCAAATCTCATAAATCAATTTAGAAGAGACAAATTAAGGTCATAAACAAATATTAGTGAATCATATGAAGCTCAAGGAACTAGAAAGGGTGCGTCGATATGGAAAGCCTCTCCTGTTATGCATGCATCACCCACCATGCAAAGAAAATATCACAGTCGGGAATACATGTAGGACACAAGCGATAAAATTACATATTATACTAATTTACAGGTATCTTATAATCTAAGACCGTGAAAACATGTCTTTAATGAGTTGAGACACAGACATATCGTATTGGTCAACTAATTCGTACTGGTGATCGAAAACTTATGAAGTGTCAATTTCAGTCGTTCTTCCTCATAACTCTGTAGGACCAGTTTTTGTGTAAGGAGCACATCCATGTTGACGAAGTCCGTATAGTGTGAATATGCACGAGCATAACGTATAAATTGAAATATTGAAAAAATGGACGACGGAGCAAAGGGTATTTTACTGTTATGAAAAATGCAAAATGGGAAGTTGTCAATTGGAAAGTTGAAATCATCACGTTTGTCATAGATTCTAGTTTGAAGTCGTCCATCTGAGTCAATATCTAGGAACAAATCAAGATATGAATCGGATCGTCTAGTTTCGGTAGTATCCTTTATATCAAGTTCACTGGGATATACATGTATGAAATGTAAGCACTCATTGAAATGTGGGTTATTAAGTGACAGGACATCATCACGATGTCTGAAAGTTGAATTATAGAACTTTGCAAGATGTTTTTTCTTTTTGTCTTCGAGAAGATTATGTATGAATTCTGCTTCATATGAGTACAAAAACCAATCAACAGAAGTGGTGAACAACTAATACCCATTGGAATACCGACTGAGTGTGGAAAAATCAATCAACAAAACTCAACAAATATGTCCAGCAGTTTGATGATATCGTAGAGCTAACAAAATATCTGCATGTGATATATATATATATATATAAATAATAAATTGTATAATAATGTTAAAACCTGATAAGACAAAATTTTGAGTTTTACAATATAAACACTACAAATACGCATTTAGATTTAGCAGTATTCTCTTGATTTGTTAAAGAGTGAAAGACCTTGTAAAAGTACACGTATTCCAAGTCAATCTAGTGAAGTCCACTTTGATCGGATATTTATAATAAAAAAATAAGAAATAAGGCCATCGGGTAAATGCTTTTTATGTAGATTTTTTCATGATTTGTTTTTATATTTACATGAAAACATTATCTTTTTGAAATAAAATTAAACATAAGTCTTCATATTTAGAAATGTGATTCAGCTAAAGCACCAGTATTAGGCCTTTATGAACTTTGTTAGAAGCACTCGTCAATCTGGTTTATAAAGCTCAGTAGATATTCTTGTCGTTATGTTGTCATTTCGCTGTTTGGAATTCTTTCTGACTAACCTTTTTAAATTCGAAAGTCTTAAAAGGTGTTTGTTAACATTTATAATATAATAAAAAGACTTCAGTCAGTCTTTTGTCTTTTTATTTATAAAAAAATATGTTAAAAATGCTCAACGAACATACTATGGTGAGAGCAGTTAAACAATTTTGCTGGATGTGACTTTGAAGGCTGCTGTTGTTTACCCAGTTATCCTTTTTTGTTTATATAGAAAATAAATGTTTTGTCAGTGTTCACATTTTGTATGGTTATGCTATTCGATTTTTTATTATCATTACTTATATTTTCCAAAAATAAATGTTTGCCGTCGTTTCCCACTTTTTTGTTGTTTTCTTTCATTTTATCTTTTTGTAGCTGGATTCGGTCAAACATTTTGTGAATTACAATAGAATAAAATCCGTACGTCTGAGAGCCACGGAAAACAATGATCCTAGCCAGCGTGAAATGAATCTAAGGTTCAACATTGATGGAGAGAGTCACCAATTAGAAACACCAGACGTATATATCAAGTAGGTAAACGATTGTCGACCTTTACTTTATTCCGATCACAAATTGAAATAGTTGTTCGTATATATGATACGAACGATTCTTTCCTTCAAAACAATAATACAATGTGAAATTCCATTCAAATAGACCGCATACAAGGAAAAAATATCGGAATGTTTCTTTTGTGTAGTTGTTATTCGCATCATCAGTAGTTTATAGATGGTTAACACTGTAAAGATCGTGAGGTATAATATCGGACACATGGATGTAAATAAATCATTCATGCACCACATACCCGTATTATATTCATTATGTCTGTATAGGGTTAAGCTTTTAATAAAAACACTATTAAAAATGCTTATTCGTATTTTTTGTCATATTAATTTTAAATCAGTTTCTCGATCATGATTAGTCATTTGTTATATGAATGGTTACATTGAAATAAAAATCAATTTTCAAAAATTATTTATTCCTAAAATGACTTTTTTCAGATTGTTTCCTCGATGTTTAACATAATATACCTCTTGACTTTTTTCAGATTGTTTCCTCGATGTTTAACATAATATACCTCTTGACTTTTTTCAGATTGTTTCCTCGATGTTTAACATTATATACCTCTTACAAAGGATCATGGAGATTTTAGATTTCAAACTTCAACGTACATACAGTTTTAGTAGTTTTAAATCAATTGTTGTTTTTAAAGTATTTTTCAAATTGATATTTCGCAATACAAATACACTATAAATTTGGTGATTTATGTTCGAAATCAACTTCATCACGATTTTAAGCTTTACAAACTTAATTTACTTGTAGATGTAAAAGGTTCTGGACGATTCTCTTTTTGAAAGAATAAAACTAAATGCTGTTTGTTTCAAATACTAATTGTATGTAGTATAATATGTATGGTATTGTGTTAAGTATGTGTAGCAACTTCAAGCTATGTAATAACTGATAAGTTTGGAATTGTATACTATGTAAATGTAACCTTTTATGTTTTAATCAACGACTTCACAAATATTATATAAGTCGGAAAATAGTAAAACAGTCTTCTTCCGTTTTATGTCTCTAAAAACACCGGAAAGGGCCTCCTTTGTGCACAAAGGAGCGCAATGTAGCACAAAAGAAAAAAAAAAGAGGTTTGTTTTATTTTATGAATAAAATAAGATGTTGGGTATACGTCAATGATAGAATTGAGAATGGAAATGGGGAATATGTCAAAGAGACAAAAATCCGAACAAAGAGCAGAAAAAAGCCCAAGGCCACAATTGGGTCTTCAAGGCAGCGAGAAAATCCCGCACCCGGAGGCGGGCTACAGCTGACCCCTTCCCGAATCTATTTACGCTGTGAATATTGTATAAATAATTAAAATTATAATTTACTTTTGTGCTTGTCAGTTAAAACAACTAATATGTTTGTTATTTGGACCTAGAAGTCGTTCTGAATATGTCTGAAATATTTGTCAATGGCCGTTAAACAAACAATTTTATATTGCTTTAATTTTTTTTTGATAAAAATTTTTTTTTTTCTCACTTACGCAATAAAACTATGTTTTTTTCAAATTTATATCGCTATGAAGAAAATGTTTCACAAGACGCAAAAAATGTCTTTGAATAGTGGTGTCGGAAGAATTTTATGATCCGTATTCACTTTGTTTTATCGAATTTTATTCTGGGCAAATTCAAAGTATGAACTGAAATTTTCTTACTTAACGAATCTTGTAACGAGAGTGTCACATCATGAATCTATGGCTTTGAATGTTTCTATGAAAGAATTCACTCATTATAAACTTTCTTATAAAGTGTTTTTTATTTCCCCTCCTTTTTTACTTCAATAGACTAATATAAGGAGGTTCAAACTTGTATTAGAATATAATCTGGTTGAATAGACGATGTGTTTGATCAACGCTTGTGTGATCTATATTAAAAAAAACATGTGTATTTTGCATACGTTTGAAATTTTTATTCCAAATAGTTTTCTTGCTTTTAAAAAATGCTCTTAAACACTGATGATTAATTGTGAAGAATTTCGCCTCATTTATATTCAATAGTTTTTATTTGTGAAAATTGTACAAACAATGTTTACTTTATTTTTTTCTGTTTAATGTACAGCCTTTATTTATATGTTCATGTTTTACAATATTTTGCAATATATATGTATAATAAAATCGTCGATAATTGATAATCTTTGAAGTGCCGTAATTTTATGCATATCCTTACCGATTTTTGATCTCGTTTTTGTAAATCTTCAACTTACCGATTTAACGCACGCATTTAATAGAAATAAATATATTTTTCGCATATAGTGACTTTTCCCCCATTATGAAAACAATTGTATGTCCTTTGTGCTCTTATTACACTCCCTTGTTGTCCTTTGCGGTGTTTTAGAGACCGTAGTAGTATGCCCATTGTGAGTCATAATCCACCACTCAAAGTGTATCTTAATGTCAAGCATAGGTTAAACTTATGTTAGTCTAATATTTTGATTAATAATAATTTCATTTAAGTGAGACATTAAACGCATTTCCGGGAGACATCTAGAATTGTCAATCCGAAGATAAAATATCAAACTGGGTTATTTTTTTCAGACTATTATTAGCTCACCTGGCCCTTCGGTCCAGGTGAGCTTTTCTCATCGTCCGTCGTCCGTCGTCGTCGTTAACTTTTTTCATTTTGAACTTCTTCTAGCGAACCACTAAATGGAATGAAACCAAACATGGCATGAATGTTCCTTATGAGGTGCTGACCAAGTGTTGTTACTTTGTAGCTGATCCATCATCCAAGATGGCCGCCAGCGGGGGACTTCGTTTAACATAGGACCCTATGGACAATACATACAAATGTCTTCTTTTAGAGAACCACTGAATGGAATGAAACCAAACATAGCATGAATGTTTCGTATGAGGTGCTGACCAAGTGTTGTTACTTTGTAGCAAATTCATCAAACAAAATGGCTGCCAACGGGGGACTTAACAAAGGACCATATGGGAAATATATACAAATGTCTTTTTCTAGAAAACCGTTTAATTGAGTGAAACCAAACATGGTATGAATGTTTCTTTTGAGGTGCTGACCAAGTGTTGTTACTTTGTAGCTGATTTTTCATTGTCCTTATAAAGTCATTTTCTACAATTTCAATGAATTTATTGGTAATTTATGTAAACTTAACAAAAGTCTTCTGCTTTTGATTAAGGTACGGGGCCAATATTAAACCAAAAATCACTGCAGCCAAAGTTAAACCACAAATTCTTAAAACTTGTTACCCAGTTACCAAATTTGCACAGTTTAAAAAACTCGAACTGCATTTAATTTCGTTGTCTGAAGAAAAAATGTTTGAACCAAAATTTTAAAATTTTAAGATTAAACTTCACAACTGTATTCAAAATACTGCACACACACATATATATGTAGGTCGCAAAAAGATGTATTTAGAGAAAAAGTATTTATTTTCCTTCATTCTAATACCATACATTGTGTTAATAAAATTTGCTGTTACAAAATGATGGAAATTATTTTAGATTAAGGAATAAGTCTCCATCAATGGCGATGCAACACTCTTATTCCTTGCCATGCTTTGGCTATACATGAATTTTTTGTCCTTTTTGGTCTATAAGCTCTTAATTTTTAGCTCACCAGGCCGAAAGGCCCAGTGAGCTTTTCTCATCACTTGGCGTCCGTCGTCGCCCGTCGTCGTCGTCGTCCGTTAACTTTTACAAAAATCTTCTCCTCTGAAACCACTGGGCCAAATTTAACCAAACTTAACCAAAATTATCATTGGGGTATCTAGTTTAAAAAATGTGTCCGATGACTCCGCCCGCCAACCAAGATGACCGACATGGATAAGAATAGAACATAGGGGTAAAATCAAGTTTTGTCTATTATTTTGAAAACCACTATAAATAGAGAAATTCTCACTAGAGCAAAACTGTTCAGATGGTTGAGCTTTAACCATTGGCCATTTACGTCAAAACTGTTAGACGACTTCTTATAGGAGCTATTGCCCTTAAAGGACGGATTTTACCATTTTTGAAATTATTTTCCTATTATCTCGAAAATTATAATAGATAGAAGAAACCTTTTATAGCAAAAATAACCAGCAAGACAAGATCTACAAATAAGTCAGCATGACCCAAATCGTCAAACGTCTCCTTATTAGAGTTATTGCCCTTTTATGACGATTTTTACCAAATTTTTGCGTTTTTGACTAATATCTTAAAAACTACAATACATAGATAGAAACTTTAAAAAACAAAAATGATCAGCAAGACAAGATCTACACATAAGCCTTAATGGTCGAAGTTCTCTTTATTGGAGTTATAATTGCCCTAATACAAATAAGTCAACATGACCAAAATTGTAAGTCGACTCCTTATTGAAGTTATTATCCTGTAATGATAATTTTTTACATTTTTTTTTGCATTTGTTACGAACTATAATAAAAAAATAGAAACTTTAAAAAGGAAACATTATCAGCAGGATCAGATTTACAAATATTTCAACATGACTGAAATTGTCAGATAACTCTTAATCGAGGTGTTCCTTTTAATGATGCTTTTTGGGTAAAGATTGCATGAAATGCAATCAAAACCCTATGGTACTGACTTGATATCTAAATCTTCCAAGGTTTATTACTACCTTTCATAGTTCAAATAAAATAGTGCAGTGAAGTTCTAGTTCTTTAGATCCTATCCAGTCAATGTCAAGTAATTTATAAATGATATGTTATACTTAGATGTTCAAGTTAAAATATGATGTGTATTTAAATAACCATATTTATCAAGAAGAATTTTCGTTAATAAAGTTTACATAAGTAATGCATGGTGTATGAATGTGATAAAAATAGGTTCAACTACAAATGTACAATCATGAACAAAGGAAATTAATAATTTGCCTACCTAGTAAATATTATTCAATGTTTTATTCTAAATTTGACAAAATTGCAAAATGAAAGAAATCTTTACCCCTTCAGTGCTCACAAGCACTTTGATTACAAAAAAGTGGCCATTGTTGAAGATGCAGGTGAGCGACACAGGCTCTTTAGAGCCTCTAGTTTTAGTCCGTTTCTATGTATGTTGGGTTTTGTTTTTGTTTTTGTTGCAGTTCGGTGTTTCTGATGTTCCGTTGTTTTCTTCGTATAGTTGATGTGTTTCCCTCGGTTTTAGTTTGTTACCCGGATTTGTTTTCTCTCAATCGATTTATGACTTTTGAACAGCAGTATTCAACTGTTGCCTTTATTTAGTAAGTTTTGGAATTTCAAATATTTTAGCATCGAGCATCACTGAAGAGACATTTATGCGCATCAGAAGCAAAATTATTGGTACCATTAATGGTATTGATTTTCGGCCTTGCTTATCGTATTTTTATGGGAGGGGGATTGCTAAAAAAATACAAGTATAATTTACTAAAAACAAATGTAAATAAATTTAACCACTGATTCATATTGTGCACCTAAAAACAACCATACTTCGCAATTTTTAACTATACTTCCGTTTCTAAAGATGAATCTTAGTTTTTGAATATTTACTGTGAAGAAAAGTTTGTTTTTGAGCAAATTAGAATGACTTCCCTCGTTTTAAATCGTTTACATCTTGTAAAATAAAAGTTTGTCGGTAATAGGACTATTTAATTGTTCAAACATTACTTCCCGGTTCAAGCCGTTTATAATGGAGAAAATGTGGATTATACTTTTCGTCGTTATAAACATTAGTAAGTATATATGTTAGCAAAATACGGGTAAATTATTTATGCGGCTAGATATCCAAATTTTGTAATTTTATTCCGACCTCTTTGGACTTTTTGTGTTATAACACATTGGCTTTTGTCCAACATGATAAACATAATTATTTTAACTTCCTTTTCACTCCGATTTAAATTATCAAAATACAGTAATGCATATTAAAGGGATTTAAAAGATTTGAATGTGTTGATATGTACAATGTTTTTATATATTTAACTGTTGTAGAAAGAGGCTTTATATAGTAGACTAAATGGCGCGTTATATTGTTAGTAATTAAAGGACTTAAAATCAACATTTAAAAATTACTAAAACTATTACGCAATCGTTTTTGTTATTTTATCACATTGTTTCGTGACGATTTGGAACTTGAAATACTGTATAAACAATAGTATATCTATTTAGACATTATATAGACCTCTGGGTTGGGTTGCTGTCACATTGGCGTAAACCTCTTATCTCCCTTAAGTGTATTCACAACATACCAACAAACAGTGGAAACAGCTGTCTTGTCAAACCCTAAGACCTAAACACACGAATGAACAGTACATGTGAATTATTTAACCTTATAACAAATGACTAGATGTGAATAAACATATGATAATCGGTATGAATACCGTGCGTTCATCATGTGTGTCTGTAATAACCTTCTTTAAGTTAGTTTGGAATGCAAAACATATAAAACGACGAAAAAACTAAGCCTATACCAGAGGCTCCAAGCAGACTATCGCTCATCGAACATTTCTTCATAAAATTAATACAATACATCAAACATATTTGTGTTGAATTGAAACTGTATACGCTAAAATCGTGTCTTGCCAATCATTTTTGCAGCACCAAGTGTCTGTCTATTTATTATGTTTTTGAAGCTAATAAGCAAAAATGGAAAGAAATGGGTTGAAATTCTACAGCAATTACTAAAAGAAGTCAATTGATGATTTTATTCATATTGACTAATTTGTATATCTGATAATTGTATCCGTTCAAATTTAGTAACAGTCTATTTAATATGTTTTTCAAGATTAAAATAGGGCATAAAGCATCATTTACAACTGTCTTTTAATACCAATTACCCCTATAAGGAGTAAAATGGCAATTTCATAAATTTGAGTTATTTATAGATTTTATTTGCTGATCATTTTTCTTATTTATCATCCTATTGCTTTTTACCTCCAGAAAAACCCTTGCAAAAATGGGTAGAATTGTCATTGAAGGATGTAACTCATACTAGCCGACTGATGATTTTGGCTATGTTGGCCATGTTGACTTATTTGCAGATCTTGTCTAACTGATCATTTGCTTTTTAAAGTGTCTATAACAGTTTTCAAGATTATGACCAATACTAAAACAAATTAAGAAAAACACCGTTATTTTCAAGAGCAATTATACTCTTTGGCGTTTAAGATTTATTTGAACATCTTGTTGTGCTGATCATTTTTGCTATAAACAGTCATTTAAAGGTCATACCTCCCAAAGGGAGCCGCCGGACATTTGCTTTTGATAGTTTCTTTTTATCTATTACTGTTTTCAATATAAATGCCAAAATTGAAATTAGTAGCTCCAAGGAGCACGTAACTCTCTTGGCATACAATTAATACAATGCAACAAGAATGGAAACTGTGTCTGCCAAAACCTTTTCTTGCTGAAACTTTTGCTGGAGAGTCTCTCTTTCTATTATGAAAAGAAAAATCGAAAAATGAGTTAACACTATTTTTTAGAGACAACAACTCCTTTAAGGAGTCGATTGAAATTTCATTCATTAGACCATTTGTATATATTATATTGGTGATCTTTTTGTCGTTTTAAGTCTCTCCATCTACTAATGCTTTCGGAAACAAATTTTAAATGATCAGAAATATATATTCAAGGACAACTAAAAAAATTAAGTGACTTTTCGGCTCTTCGACTTATCTGTAGATTTAAATTTGCTGATCATCTTTGCTACAAAAACTTGCTCTCTATCTACTTTTGTTTCCGCCAAAAACAGAGAATGTGCTAAAATCATCATGCAAGGGCAACAACTCATGTAAAGAGTCTTTTTGACTGATTAGTAGATATTGTCTTGCTGATCATTTTACTACTTAAAGATTCTGATTATCTACACTTAAATTTTATGAAAATACTCAAAAATGGGTAAAAATTGTCATTCAAGGGCAATAATTCACACAAGGAACGACTGACAATTTCGACAATGTTGTCTAATTTTAAAGCATTTTCTTAACAATTTCTGTGAATGTGTAATAGCTTTCAGGACAAAAGCCAAAAGCTTAAAAGTGACCAACAAAAATCGTCATTATAAAAGGTGACAACGGTTATAAGGAGTCGTATGACAATTTTGGTATTGATAGACAGTAGATAAATCTTGATATTCTGAACATTTCAACCCGTTGGATTTTCACTATCTCTACCGGTTTGTTTTGTTTTTGCTTTGGTGGCCATATTGGTTGGCAAGCATGATCAAAGGACACATTAGACTAAATACCCAAAAAGACGAATAGGTCCAAGTTTGTTTCCAATTGGCCCAGTAGTTTCAGAAGAGTAAGACTTTTTTTTTAGTGTAAAAGATAATGGACGATGAAACACGGACGCAATTAAAATGACGCGAATAAAATTGGTTCAAGTAAGTTTATAAATCAGGCAACACTATATAAGGTCAATTTCGTCTATGAAAGATCGAAAGATGCAACTAGGAAGTTTTTAATAAAAGTACGATTATACTAATTATATAAGTAATGGTTTTCAGGATATTTGATAGATAAAAGCTAACTAAAACCGATATAAACAACCGTAAAAAGTAAAATTGTACAAGTAACACAGAAAACTAAAGTAAAAACAACACGAACTTTACTAAAAAAACATTGGATGAACTAAGTATGACAAGCAAATCTGGCTCCATTAGTAGCACACGTCCTGTTGCAAAAAGCAATATCCACACATACTTATTAAACTAAATAATGGCAGAAAACGCAAACACTTATGTCGTATTAACTAAAAAGATGTATACTCTATATACAAGTGCCGAGGAAAGACGAAAATACATACAGCATAAAACAATTCAAACGAGAAAACTAACGGCCTGATTTATGCACAAAATAATGAAAGAAAAACAAATATGATATACAGCAACAAACGACAACCACTGAATTGCAGGCTCCTGACTTGGGACAGGCACACAGAATGTGGCGGGGTTAAACTAGTTAGATGGCGCCAAGCCCTCCTCCTAACCTAGGACAGTGGTGCAACAGCACAACACAAGAACACACTATACAAAACAATAAACGAAAAACAAATATGATAAACAGCAAAAAACAACAACCACCACTCAATTACAGGCTCATTGAAATTGTAGAAAATGACTTTATAAGGACAATGAAAAATCAGCTACAAAGTAACAACACTTGGTCAGCACCTCAAAAGAAACATTCATACCATGTTTGGTTTCACTCAATTAAACGGTTTTCTAGAAAAAGACATTTGTATATATTTCCCATATGGTCCTTTGTTAAGTCCCCCGTTGGCAGCCATTTTGTTTGATGTATTATTGGCTACTTCACATGTTTGAAACAAAAATGATTACATTCTATTTGTCAATTTTTGTTGTATAAATGTAGTATGATTTCATCTGTTTTACTACATAATTTTACAAATATTTGTTCGCAAATTCCTATGCTAGAAAATCGTGATGTGCCTAGAGTGCTAGAAAATTTCGGTAACAAACTTATTATATATACTTTATATATGCTCTTTGGTCGGGTTGTTGTCTCTTTGACACATTCCCCATTTCCATTCTCAATTTTATTAGAAATAAGTTCGAATATGTCTTATTTTGTAAAAACAGATAATATTCAAATGCCTGATAATATAAAGATCTTTAAAGGTAGAAGTGTTATATTTATATTTTGTTAATATCACAGGTTTTACTGTGCGTATTGCTGTGTGTTTGTTTTTTCTACATTGGCTAGAAGTATAGGGGAGGGTTGAGATCTCACAAAACATGTTTAATCCCTCCGCATTTTTGCGCCTGTCCCAACGAAATTGAATTATAAACATATTTGAAAGACTCACCAATTTCTTCGATGTCATGGGTATTTGTTGTATCTTTGAAAGAAATTACTTTTATTTTTCTTTGTTCTGTAAACATAATTATTTGTTCAAACTTAACTGTAGAAGAGAATAAATGCATGATATATACAGTTTGACACTATCATACTTTGGTGGTCTTTCAACAAACTTGTATAACTTGAAAAAGCATTAGTTTTTGTAATTTGTCATGTTGTTTTCTAGTTTTCAGCGTATTCTTGTTTTTATGTACAACCAAACGTGAAACTAACTTTTAACGAATGTAAAAGGTTAAAGTGAAACACTTTTTTTCAGGACAAAGGACAAACAAGACTGTTATCGTTAGAAGCAGCACCGAAATAAATAAGATCGATAACATAGAACATAATAAAAACTCAAAACTAAAGCAAAAGCAACACGAAACCATATATTTGGTTTGCCTGAGTCAGATAAAGATTTTCAGTATCTGATCAAGCTTTTCTGAAGTAGATACAAACAGACAAAATATTCAGTACCTGATTCTAGACCGATACATGCAGACAAACATTTCCTTATATGACCAGGCTTGTCCGAGTCCGATATAAGAAGCCAATATTTACAATATCTGACCATAGATACAAGAAGATGTGGTATGAGTGCCAATGAGACAACTCTCCATCCAAGTCAAAATTTATAAAGGTAAACCATTATAGGTCAAAGTACGGTCTTCAACACGGAGCCTTGGCTCACACCGAACAGCAAGCTATAAAGGGCCCCAAAAATTACTAGTGTAAAACCATTCAAACATGAAAACCAACGGTCTAATCTATATAAAAAAACAAGAAACGAGAAACACTTATGAACCACATCAACAAACGACAACCACTGAACATCAGATTCCTGACTTAGGACAAGTGCAAACAATTGCAGCGGGTTTAAACGTTTTAATGGTACCAAACCTTCACATTTATCTGAAACAATAATGTTACATCACAACATAGACACTATAAAATATCAATTGAAATGGCTAAACTCAATCAAAAGACATATTTACACCAGTGAACATACACTGAACAAATAAGTTTGATCTATGATGCAATGTAAATACAAAATAAATAAACTAAGGGAAGAATAATTAAAGTAACATGTAATACCGCTGTGAAATGTTAAACAATTTAAGAAAAACAATATGCTTGAACAAAAATATCAGCCATTTGCAATTACTTTAAACACTGGTAAATGAACATAATTTTGTTGTTAGGTATACGTGTACAGTTCAAATGGAGAAAGGAAATATTTTTACAAAATAAATAATTTTGATGTTCATAGTACGAAGAAGTGAAAACTTATAGTAATACCAAACACTTATCAAAGCTGGTATATAGAACAGATATAACCCTGAATAACATCAAATAACAAAAAAGCATTACAATTAGTATCAACAGGTCAACTAAACAAGAAAGTACGATTTGAGAGTACTCGCACTTACTGACAGCTAGTTAAAAGCCAAAAACAATTGATAATAAAAAATCATGCATCAGAGACTAAAATCAACTAAAACACATCCTAGGGATTTAGTATTTTAACGTCATGAACAGTCAAAGAAGACATGAATTGTGCAATGGCAAAAATAAATGTATCGACAGGCAGTAGGATAGTTAGGAGTTAACCTCTTTATAGATCAAAATGAACGTGGGTGTGTCTTTATACATCCCGTTTGAAAAGAATACAAATTTAGTTATGTATTAATTTGCTGATGACAAAATCGATATTAGTGTCAATGTAAACTATATTCAAAGATCTAATTACAACATTGGCTTGTTTGACCCAAATATTAGCAGGCACGATTTCTTGATTTTAACCAAGGGTTTTCAAGTTATAAACAAGCTAGCAAGATTTGTAGTATCTGACCAGGCTTGCCCGAGTCGTTCACAAATGAACAAAATTTCCAGGATCTGACCAGGCCTGCTTTAAATAATCAAGATTTTTCTTAATATGGTATACTGCAGGGCACTTCTTTTTGACGATGATGTTTCTTTGGTCACGTCAAATAGTGTGTATGTTTCCCTAATCGTCCGTCAAGCCAGTGTAGAGACTGTTTGAATTTAAATGAACATATTTGTAAAAGTTTCGTTAACTTAAATTACTTAAATGTTTTGATAAATTCTTTCATAGAAACAAACATTTGGTTAGGGAGTTGTGCTGTACCTTAGAAAACCGTATTGCAAATGTAATGTCACATCCTTTTTTTTACACTAGAGATATGTTTTATAGAGCTCGTTTATAATTCAGATACGATCCGTTAAAATTTACTGGTCCTTTGAATAAACTTATTTTCATAAAGGTTATGAATGTAACAATGTTGTAATATCTTTAGATGTTGTTTGTTATTACTAACACTGATTGTCTTTTAATAGTAAGTTTCGCATACTTATGACGTTGTTATACTAAATCTGTTGAAGTATTGTTTGATATTTTAGTTTTGGAAAACATAGTTTATCTGTCAGTGAAAAATTGGCTTTGAACAAACTTTCAGTAACCGAGAGTTTTCTTTTTCAGATAGCGTTTATACTAATACAGTTCACGAGTTCATTGGTTCTACAGCTACTTTTAAATGTCCGTATATTCAAGAAGGTAGCAGCAAAGTTGTGTGGAAAGGACCTTATAATGGTCAGACAGTCTATTCACATTCAAATCATCGGAATACTTATTTACCTAGTGACTTGTATAATCGTTTATTCATCATAAGTAACAGCAGTATTGGCAGATTTGATTTGAAAATTGTTAATTTACAATACAGTGATGAAGGAGAATACAACTGTTCAGTACTTAACAATGGAACGACGAACACACACTCGTTTAACTTATCATTACCTGGTAATTATACTTATTTAGTTATCAAAGTACTTCAAAGGTGTAAGTCAAAGCAGCAATCCACCACTTCTTTCGTGGAAAATATGTTGTACTTTACACTGATTTAAGTCCCTTCTCTTTACAAACATCAATTATAAGTATAACAATGAGCAATGTATGGTATATAGCACATATGTTTATTAGTAATAAGTAGAGACTTCGGAAGAATAATCAACAAGAGACGTCAGTAACTTATAAAATTGAGTCCATGTCAACGGTTTAAAGTATTTGAAATAAACGAAAATATTTCACTTGCATTTTTTTAACATTACTTATTACTATATATACATGTAAGCCTCAAATCTATGTCCAGCCTCAAATCTATGGCCTTTCCGCAAATCTATGTCCTTTTTAAATTTTGCGTCATAGACGTTCCAAATTTATGTCCTTTATTGTCTCAAATCTATGTCTTTTATTGTCTCAAATCTATGTCCTGTATTGTCTCAAATCTATGTCCTTTATTATTTCAAATCTATGGTATGGCCATTTTTGTTTCAAATCTATGCCCTTCATCGAAATGTGGTGACGTAAGGAAGTTACATGGACGGGAGTCCCTATCATCCACATAGCCAAGGACGCATAGAACGCTTCAATAGAACACTAACAGAATATTTTAGAAAAGAGATGTCATTAGAAAAAGACTGACTGGCCTTCAAAATTGTCTGAATTGTACAACAGGGTACACAAAAGTACAAAGCCTTCCACACCTTATCAGCTTTACACTAAAAGACCTAACTTTGCAACAACTTATGATGAACAGGTGACTATAAAAATGAATAGAATTTAAAAAAAAAGAAAGATAAAAATTTATAAAAAAAGTCACCAATTACGTTTTTTAAATAAATGATATTCATCTTGTCTTATTAATTTTTACTAAACTACACATTATATAATACACGTACCTTAATGTTTTATTAATTAGACGCGAATCAAGTTAAAAGCTGATAATCCCTCCCCCCCCCCCCCCCACCAAAAAAAACAAAAAAACACATACACACACGTGATAATTATTACAGAACAATTAACACGGGATCAAGAAAAGCAAACTGTGCAATTTGAAAATGTTGTAGTTGTAGTTTTACAATCAAATGTAAATCATACAATAATTACACACACATGTAAAAAATTTAAGCACACACATGGGGAACACATCCCAACTAGACGGGCATATTAGACGGGCATAGATTTGCGCATGGCGAAACAAACTGGAAAAGATTTAAGAAAAGGACACAGATTTGAGGCCGTATATTTGTTAACGGACATAGATTTGCGAATGACGTCACGATTGAAAACAAATTTGAAAAAAGGACACAGATTTGAGGCCGTATCCTTTTTTAACGGACATAGATTAACGATTGACGTCACGATGGGGCACAGATTTGAGAAACGGACACAGATTTGAGAAACGGACACAGATTTGAGGCCGTACACAGATCTGAGGTTTACATACATACCACATGAGTGGTTTTATGACGATAGATATATTAGTCAAATTCATCTGTAGACGATTTCGCGGATATCTAATACTTAAATTAAATCATAAATTTTATAATGAAAATAACGTTTTATAAATTTGATGCGCCCGAAGCGTATTTCTGGTTTCACATTCATCAGGAACGTCCAGGAGCCAAAAATTTGAAATCCAAAGGTGCATACGTAACAAAATACGTGAAGAGTTATATATGACTAAAAGGGACCTACATAGAATAGCCAAAGCAATTTAAGATCAATTTTCTCTGAAAGAGTGGGTTTATCTTTGGGGTAAAAACACAATGAATGTTAATTGTCGATTGTTTTTTTTTTCTCACGCATGCAAGCAGTATATTTAGAATCACCATATGCATTTTATAACAAGGTTGAGAAAGAGGTTTTCTTGTATTTCAGCATTACTTGAATCATCGTCGCTGTCTTATTATAGGTACTTAAAACTTGATCCCAGTGCCAAGAAACTTATTGTAGGTCATATGTAAGTAGCATGTATATATGTCATAAATATTTATAGAATATCAAACTTCATTCGCTGATGTGTGATTCTGAATATAACACGTACGTCTTTGTAAAGTTTAGACATGTCATCATACGAATGACAAGGTTTTATATTTTACTTATGATGCATTTGTCGATCAACCTACAACCAAGTCAAAAACCATTATAACGTGGACAGTAGATCATTGGTAGTCTCTGAACATGTATTCATATGTCATATTTATAATTAACTGTTGATAAAACTTAGGATTTTCTATCCCAGGAAAAACTACCTTAGTAAAACCTTTCGAAATTTTTGGTCGGCAGTGCCTTTCAGCTTCGTTCTTTATTGGCCATTTAACATTTTTCATTCGGATCTCACAGATGAGTATTTTGTAGACGAAACGCGCGTCTGGCGTACACAATTATAAGCCATGTTTCTTTGATGTTTTGTTTTCACTAAAGTTTTAGCTACTTGGGAAACATTGAAGTTGAAATGCCAATATTGTGTTTTGTTTTGTTTTATTTTTTGGTAAATTGCAGTGTTAGAATAATGAAATCGTTTGAACATTTAAAGTATATCTACTTCATTCATAGTCCTGATAAAGTGCCTTGGTTTGTCTAGATTTTTTATTTCAAAATATTCTGTCCTCAAGTGCACCGAAGAAAGACCATCTGTCGTGTCAAAATGTGCATCTAGTCAATCAGTAAAATTGGTATCGTTTAATGGGGAAAACTTGTTGTTTAATCTTCAGTTTCATGTGTAGTGTTTTGGTAATTAATGTTTTTTTCTATTGGTCTTTTTTTGTCATGTTAATGTGTGCCTCTCTTAAAATTATAATTTTAAATGTCCCATTTGGTATCTCCTTACTTATTTTTATCTTTTGTTGAGGCTCGTTAATATTAATGACTTCTAGGTTTCATTAGTGTTTTTTTGATGAATGTTCTGACTGCTGTACTATTGACATACACCAATATTTGTTTTCTTTTTCGTTTCATTGAGAAAATATAATGGTGTACATGTATCAACATACCATTCAAAGCCTATAAACGCTTCTAATAAACAAAAGCTTATGAACAGTGCTTGTATTATTATATATACGTATATACATGTATTTCTCATATTTGAGGGGGTCAGCCCCGAAGATATGAAACGATTACATCTTATTTACATAGAAGTAAAAATAAATGTTTTATCTTTTCTCTTTTTTCTAAAAGGAGCAATTAGTTTTGATAAAACAGGAAAAGTGTCAAATTCTCCAGATGCAGTAACTTTTTCAGAAGATGTTTTGTAGTTATGGATTTATAATCAAATCCTAATTGCGTCTATTTTTCTGTCATCAAATTGATACCTTATCACTACTTTTGTATGGCAATATGAATCGCTGTACTATCTTGTCTTTTTCCCGTTTAATTTCCAAAATATTTTTTGCTGCTAAATAACACTTCTATGTACGTATAAGATACACATTGAGGGCGTTATCCCGAATTTGTGTATTTAATTTACACCAAGATATTATTATTGTCAATGCAGAGTGATAGTTCTCAATAATTTAGGAGGGGGATCTTGCAGCGATTTGATCATATGATATTGAAAAGCATGATAAATGCAGGGTATCCAATTTCATTTAAAGACATCTTGGTGTAAATACAGATAAACACTGTTAGGACAGAGAAATCTTACAAATACTTTCTAATTTACAAACTGTATTTGCCGACAATCTTACGGTAAAATATAACAAAACTACAAATTAAACACTCACGATAAAGAAAAAAAAAAATGAAATATTTGTATCATAAATAAGTGCGCAACAACTGTAATGTTAACATATTTTAGATAATACACATTACTAAGGGGAAACTTACTACGGTCGCCACATAAACGAAAATATGTGCGAATATACATGTACATTGCACATTATATCTGATAATTATGAATCATTTACTATTTCTTTAAGGTAATATGATCACTCCTATATGTACTTGTTTCTATAGAAGTTCGGAACTATTTCCTGTTGGTGATTTTATTCTTTCAATACTGTAAATAGTTTTTTTTTATAACTTCTATTGTTTTTCTATTATAATCGGTAAGATTAATGAAGAAGGAAGATGAAATACATTTACCTTTGTTCCTCATCTAAATTGTTAACCGTCGAACATTAAAATATGAGCATGTAGTGACTTTTTTCTTGACAAAAATTATGGATGATATTTAGTGATTTGAATTATTAAGTATATTACCTTGTAGTTAAAAAGAATCTTACAAAAGATACCATGTAGATAAAATCTTTTTGTTCATGTTATTATATTTTATAAAAGGGTTTAATATTAATAATACAATGACATAAGTTGTAAAACACACTTCCATACAGCACTTCTATCAAATATAAATATTAAATATCATTATAATTGCAAATAACAAAAAATTGCATTACTATCACATTTTATATGTTTTTGAAATGTTTGAAAAGGAAAGAAAGATACCAAAAGGCAACAAAACAATATAAGTAAACAAGAAAGAAAGAAAGAAAAAAAAAACACGCCACGACCAACAGAATAGAGACGAATAGATCCCAAATAGTCCAAGATAGAATACACACAAGATTTAGCGTTCTTTAAAGCTTTGGAGTGCTTTGATGTATCATACTTTGAATTAAAATGTGGTTTTTGTGGTTGTTTAAGTATGGGAAAAGTGTTAGTTATTTCCTTTGTGTATATACTCATAAGTGTGGTATCATAAGCCCGTCTTAGATGGGATGTATTATTGTATATTGTAGTTCATCCATGAATATTTCCTATAAATTTTTGCTTTAACCAATTCCCACAAAACTAAACGGAACATTAGGATTGATAGAATATAAAAAAAAGGATAAGAGGTATAATTGCCAATGACACAACTATCCACCAAAGTTCAAATGAAGTGGATGTTACCAATTATAGGCAACCGTACAGCCTTCAACAATATGAAAAACCCCATACCGTTTAGTTGGCTATAAAAGTCCCCGACATGAAAAATGTGAAACAATCCCATTGAGAAAACTTACGGCCTATTTTAAAACAAAACATTTTACGAAAAAAACAAATATGACAGACATGAACCAACCACTACCACTCAACTACAGGCTCCTGACTTGGGACAGGTACATAGAGAATGTGGCGGGTTAAACATGTTTGAAGGCGCCAACCCTCCCATAACCTAGGACAGTGGTGTAACAGTACAACATAAGAACATAATATAAAAATCAGTTGAAAAGGACTTAACTCTGATTGATACAAAGCAGAAAAACATCTAGCAAAAACAAGGACTGGACGTTGCAGGGAATTTATACATCCCCCCACAACAAAAAAGACACAAAGTACAGCTCTGAGAGCTCTCGCAGTTACTGACAGCTAGTTCAAAGCCAATAAATAACAACAAACAAAAAATCTTGTATATATCACTAAAATATCAATCAGAACACATCCAACATCCAATGGATTTAGTGTAAAGACATCATTAACAGTAAGAGATAAACATGACCTTATGCAATGCCAAAATATAGGTAATCACAGACTGTAGAACACTGAATGTACATATGTGAATAAAAATAATATTTAGTATGGTTTTAATTTGCCGATAACAAATTAATTGTTATATTAATAAAACAATATTCAAAGATCTAATTACAGAATTGATTACCTTTTCGAATAAGTTGATTTAAAGGTTTGATAAGTTTACCCGGATCGTATCTAAATAAACAACATCACCGTCAAAATAAGAAAAAAGCTTTGTTTTGATTTTCAAATTCTTTGGTTGCGTCATTCCAGAGATCCACAGTTATCGTCCACTTTGACGATCAGGTATGCTTTGGTCAATTTACTACACACTTTACTATGTTGTTGGTATATGAGAATATAGATTTGCTTTATATTTTGAAAATTTATGGTTCATCGTGCGAAAGTTATTGAACTAATAACAGTTCGTCGTGTGAGTCTTATAGTGTTGTATGTCCATATATTTGATATCAGGGTGCAATGGTCTATATCCTTATATATTTATAAAACGAAATTTCTACATATTACAAGTTTTTTCAGAACTATACTGTTTTATCTCCACACTCCGATTGAATTATAATAGCTTATTCATCTACTTGGACACCGGAAATTCAGAGAAAAATAGTTTTATAGTGTTTTCAAGTATTTTAGCTGTAACATATTTGTTATTAAATTTGTCTTAGTTGTGCTCTGCCTAAATTGTTAGCATGGTTTGAACTCAGTTTATGAGTAATTCTTAGCGAAATAACCATTCCCGACTTTTGGAATATAACACATTGAAAAATCCATTATCTAGCTCCAATAGAAATATAGGTATTTATTTCTAAAACTATCTTCAGAAAAAGGGGTGCTTTATTTATGTAATGTGCTTGTCTATTTAGAGAGACAATTGAACAAAGAGTTACTCTATATGTTCGTACATAACTTTTTATATCTCTGTCAAGTATTTATGATATCGCGTTTTTAACCTTCAGGTTTAATTTCCCAGCACTTACACTACCAACAATTTGCCTAACGTTTACATGTACATTAAATGCCGCTATATAAACAGTACTTTTAGGAAACATAACTAATCAGTACATTAAATGCCGTTATATAAACAGTACTTTCAGGAAACATAAAAAATCAGTACATTAAATGCCACTGTATTAACAGTACTTTTAGGAAACATCACTAATCAGTACATTAAATGCCGATATATGAACAGTACTTTTAGGAAACATCACTAATCAGTACATTAAATGCCGCTATATAAACAGTACTTTTAGGAAACATCACTAATCAGTACATTAAATGCCGCTATATAAACAGTACTTTTAGGAAACATAACTAATCAGTACATTTCTTACCCATACATTTTCAGTACATTAATTTATATATCATTTTTAGTAATGTTGAGAAAAAGTTGTTTACAGTACTGAAAATTTCAGTCATTTTTCAGTACTGAAAATTTCAGTAATTTTTCAGTACTGAAGAAATCTGTCATTTTTCAGTACTGAAAATTTCAGTCATTTTTCAGTACTGTAAATTTCAGTCATTTTTCAGTACTGAAAATTTCAGTCATTTTTCAGTACAGAAAATTTCAGTCGTTTTTCAGTACAGAAAATTTCAGTCATTTTTCAGTACTGTAAATTTCAGTCATTTTTCAGTACTGAAAATTTCAGTCATTTTACTGTACTGAAAATTTCAGGCATTTTTAAGTACTGTAAATTTCAGTCATTTTTCAGTGCTGAAAATTTCAGTAATTTTTCAGTACTGAAAGTTGTAGTCATATTCAAGACATAATAAAAAAGTTCTCGGTTATGCTATCACAAATATCATAACCCCCAAGGGTGAGTAGGGAATAGAAATATTGTCACTTGGTCTTCTTCCGACCGGCAGTAAAACGCTTGCCAAAGTTGGGCGTCCGTTTGGCTGTGCGGGATGTATCAAGTTTGCAGCTACGTCCTGTCAGAATGGTGAGGTAAATCCGATGCATCGTGTAAAGAGAGTGCCAAGCTCTTTGCACGTTAAGAACCTTTGCAACAACTCTTCGAGGGGTCCGTAGGTAGCCTGTTGCAAGGTAAAATTTCTGTCCCTATCCAATATACCCTCATTTTCCAGTGACAGTCGAAATTCCTCCGACCATCATCCCGGTGGGCCTCTATAATTACAAGACCTACTTGTTGTATTTATTGTTAACTTGTTCTCGTCCTGAACATGCATAAAATATTTGCCACTGGACGTTTAGCAACCAACAATCAATCAATCATCAACAAATATCATAAGTTGGTTTGGGATAAATACAAGTATTTTATTTTAAAACTCCATCGCTGTATGTATTCTTTCATTTCAACCCATTAATGCATTGAAGATGATTCTTTTGATGAACTATATGGCCACATTCTTTATGTGCCTGTTTCAAGCCATGACTTCTCATTTTTGATTGTCGTTGTTTTTTGTATGTCATAAATGATGTTATTCAATGTTTTTGACGTAGATCAGTGCGGGTTTATTTTTATTCTTACGATTAGTTTCGCTAGTTATTAAGTACTTTTACAGCTTTCCGTGCGCTATGATTTTTTCATTGTTGATTTGTGTGAAAGACGGAAAAGGAACTGTCATTAAGACAGTCAAATTCAATCACATAAGCAACAAATACAAAACCATCAGACAGAGGTCACCAATACAGTTCTTCAATGTTTAGCAGTCCACACCATACATGAAGCTCTGAATGGCTCCGACAAAAAAAAAGATGTTATCTAGCTGTACAGCACAATGTCAGAATATCGTTTATTCAACTAAATGTATAACTACACAAAGACATATCTATGACACGACTTTGTCCGACTTGGGACAGAGGTGCATATAAATGTGGCGGTTTAAACCGATTTTGTCGACGTCTGACGTTGGACATTATGGTTATATATAGTATCCTTGTTCTGTTGTTGATAGTTGGCAAGCATACCACATCTCCTTGTTTTTATAATACAAATAAATATGTAGGTTATATATGCAGTCATCCATATTAAAACTGTTGCTCTTTAAGCAACAATGCATGGTCATAGCTATTTTTGACTAGGTACTTTCTTGGAGCACTTACATTGCAATAAAGTCTTTAATATAGTTCACGTTTCTCCTATAGATAGAAAACATTCTTCTGATACCATGACAGTTTGTTATCAGTAATAATTTCAAAGTAATTTAAAAGAATATGCACACATTTCAAGATCTTTTTTATAACATAAACCTATGACAAAGTCAAGAGCCTGTAGTCTAGTGGTTGTGGTTGGTTCATTTCGGTCATATTTGTTGTTTGTAAATTGTTTTGTTATAAATTAGGCAGTTAGTTTTCTCATATGAATTGTTTCATATTCATATTTTACATGTTTAAACCTTTTATAGCGACTTTACGGTATGGGTTTTCACTCACTGTATCAAGGCCGTACTGTCGACTATAATTGCTTATATCTACTTAATTGAACTTTGGTGAATAGTTATCTCATTGGCAATTATAACCACATTTCCTTATATATTTGTTTATTGTAAGAGACCTATTTGGCATGTTTGGGAGTTTCAACTTCTGCAAAATAATGCTTTAGGTTAGTTTGTATTTCAGATAGCTCGCTATTTGTTTAAACTAGAAACCAGCAATACCAACATTGATGTTTTCTATTCAACGGCAAGAAATTAGAACCTTAACTTTGCTTCTTTTTGTTCTTTGTGT
Source organism: Mytilus californianus (assembly GCF_021869535.1). Taxonomy (NCBI): domain Eukaryota; kingdom Metazoa; phylum Mollusca; class Bivalvia; order Mytilida; family Mytilidae; genus Mytilus; species Mytilus californianus. Next base: position 17,369,112 of record NW_026262679.1, on the reverse strand, counting down.
GGTTTTAATATTGCATAAGAATTTTGACAGCAGTAGATTTTGAATGAAAAGCTGGACTAACTTTTAGGGTAGTAAGGCAGAATCCAATTAAACTACATAATGTAAATATAAAAGGAAATATTAGTTAAATCCCCATGAAACAGTAACCCTCCTACCAAAGATATTTCAGTCTATTACTATATGAAGTCTAATTCGGTTTTCTTCATCTTTAACGTCACAACTAAAAGAGTGTTCAATTGCAAAAAAAAAAAAAAAAATTTGTTTGTCCTTGACCTAAAGCACTTAAATCCAAAGCGGTTGGTGTAAAAGAATTATTTGAATAACAGACAAATTTTCTACCTATATGAAATTAATGTGAATCGAGCTATCACATGATTTTGTTTTTAATGTGAAATGAACACGAATCGAGCCTTCACATGAAATTAACAGTAACTGAACATATTTTAGATAATATTAATGCTTATCTAGCATACCTTCTATCTTTTATAATACATAAATTTAGAAAATAGATATGTCTTCTTTTTGGTAGTGAGCATGTGTTCATCTACCATTCCATATTTCTTTCTTGTTGTTCATATTTCTTGGTCCTCAACAATAAAAGTCAGTCCTGTAAACTTTAACCAATAATGTCTCAAATATAACATATAAGATGCAACAAGAATTCTCAAGCTGAAATGTCTCGCCTGCTTTTCTATTCATGAATTATTTTATGCTGATAGTCCTAAGGATAAAGTTTTAGTACAAGGGTCACATAAACCTCACATTGTCAAAGATCCATGAAAATGAAGTCAAGGTGAGATAAACCAATTTAAGCCAGAAAGACATGTATAGCTGACAATCATTACACACGCTTAATATAGTTTTGCTATTGCTTATCTTATACAAGAAACAGACAAAACCATGAAAATCAAATATTGACCAATGAACCATGAAAAAATAGGGTCAAGGTGACTCGTCAGATGAACCCTGCCAGACAGACATGCACACCTTAAAATCATTTCATACACTAGATATAGTTGATCTATGATTGCTTATAGTAATAGACAAAAACAAAATTTTAACATTGACCAATGAACTGTGCAAATAAGACAAATAATAGTACACAAGACACAACATAGAAAACTAATGACTAAGCAACATGAACCCCACCAAAAACTTGGTTTGATCTCAGGTGCTTCGGAAGGGTAGGCAGATCCTGCTCCACATGTAGCACCCATCGTGTTGCTCATGTTATTACAAACCCGGTAAATAGTCTAATTCTGTAGGTCACATAATAGGTAAGTGAGAAATTCACATAACAAAAATAGAAACTTGTTTTCGAGCAGTCACTTAACCACGAAAATGTTGGTTTTATTTGGCTTCTAACAAGTTTTCAGTTACTACAAATACTCTTATTTCGGTGCTTCACGTTTATCATCTTTAGTTAATGTTAGTTGTTGTTGTGTCTCGTACCGATCTTTTGGGTTAATCCAATTGCAACTGACTTTTACACGTTTTTTTTATGTTGTACTGTTACACCACTGTCTACGTTTGGGATGGGTTGAGCGCTCACAGAATCCTGCCACATTATCATGAGCCTGTAATTCAGTGGTTATTGTTTGTTCATATCTGTCGACTCATATTTGATTTTTTTTAGAATGGGTTTGTTATACATGTTATATATCGTTTGGCCGCTCCTTTATTTCGTTTTAATTGTTTCACATTTTTTATGTCGGGGCCTTTTATAACTGATATACAGTATGGGTATTTGTCATTTTTGAAGGCCGCACAGTTGGTTATAATTGCTAATGCTACTTCATTGAACTCCGGTTGATAGTTGCCTAATTGGCAATCATACCATATCTTCTTACTTGTGTTTTGATATTCTATATATGACTTTTAATTTCGCGTCTTGTCTAAACATGTATGAAATATTAGTCGCTGGACGTTAAAAACAAACAAAACAAACAACAATCAATCAATTTAAACTCGTGTTAAATAAGGAGAAAATCATTTGATTTTTTAGGGAAAAGGGGGGGGGGGGAAGGGGGGGGGGGGGGGGGCAGGAGGATTTTGAATATGAATATGGTGGCCTGGTAAGAGCTGGAAAAAATAGGCATGCTTAGCGACAAGTTAAAAATTTTAAATGAATAAAAAATTCCGCAGAAGATCCTCCTGTCCCATTCCCCTCCTTAGAATATCAAAAGGTCGTACCCTTACTGTTATTATCCGTGTGTTTTTATTATTTATCCAGCTAGTTGTCCTTATAGTGTCCTACTAATATAAGGTTGCCATACCATAAACACGTTTATCACACATCTCATATTTTATCATTTCTGCATCAGTTCTATAAATCTATTAATGTCATTTAGACTAAGCAACGCGATGTTTGTTATGTGTCTCTGCCGTCTAAACTACCTATTAAAAAAGAAGAGGTAGAAGAGAGCCAGAAGATCTTCCCAATACCAAAAAAAAAAAAACAGAAATGGACCTCTTCTGGCTCACTACCGAAGAACAAAAAAACACGCCCCTAGTTGACGTTATAATTTTATCTATACTCAACATGCTCAAAATTGGAATAAAAAAAGTATCAATTTAGATACTTCTCTTCAGACTCGTTATTTTTCCTTAAATCATTTATTTCTTCCAAAGTCTAATTTTGTACTTTAACTTAGTCTGAGTTGTCATTATAGATGGTCCGAGTTGTCTTTTTTTAGACGGTCCGAGTTGTCCCAGGGTGGACTTGTCTTACACCCAACTAAAATGCCCCTAGTTTGAACACCATATTCAATTTCATGACCACCATACCATACTAACCAAATGAAATGTGAACTACTTTGATATAATTCGTAACTTTTTACCTTAAAGAATCCTGGTCCTGAGTAGATTTTGAAGTTGTCGTCAGCAAAAGATTAAAACACCGTTCTATTGCGGGTTTCCGTTGTCGTTGATTTCTATATTTTGTGCAATGTCAATTTCATCATGGAACACTTTCTCCACAATCAGGCAGGGGTTCATTAGGGGATAAAAATAAGTTTGATATTTATGTTATTAATATATAATAGTTACGATTTAAAAAGCTATCAATGTATTAATTTAAGTTGCAGTATAAAAACAATATTAGGTCAATGTCATAAAGATATAAACTTTTTTGTATTCGGCACAAAACTGGGGAAGGGCTCAGTAAAACCTCGCCCTTCCCCAGTTTCTCAGCCTCATACAAACATTTTATATTTTTCTGACATTGACCTAATATAGTATGTGTAGAAGATCTTAAAGATGACAAAAAGTTTAAGTACTGAAAAATGACTGAAATTTTCAGTACTGAAAAATGACTAAAATATTCAGTACTGTGAAATGACTGAAATTTACAGTACTGTAAAATGACTGAAATTTTCAGTACGGAAAAATGACTGAAATTTTCAGTACTGAAAAATGACTGAAATTTTCAGTACTGAAAAGGGACTGAAATTTTCAGTACTGAAAAGTGACTGAAATTTTCAGTACTGAAAAGTGACTGAAATTTTCAGTACTGAAAAGTGACTGAAATTTTCAGTACTGAAAAATGACCGAAATTTTCAGTACTGAAAACAGTTTTATCTCAACATTACTAAAAATTATATAAAAATAAATGTACTGATTAGTGATGTTTCTTAAAAGTACTGTTTATATATCGGCATTTAATGTACTGATTAGTGATGTTTTCTAAAAGTACTGTTTATATAGCGGCATTAAATGTACTGATTAGTGATGTTTCCTAAAAGTACTGTTTATATAGCGGCATTTAATGTACTGATTAGCGATGTTTCCTAAAAGTACTGTAAATATAGCGGCATTTAATGTACTGATTATTTATGTTTCCTGAAAGTACTGTTTATATAACGGCATTTAATGTACTGATTCGTTATGTTTCCTAAAAGTACTATTTATATAGCGGCATTTAATGTACATGTAAACGTTAGGCAAATTGTTGGTAGTGTAGAAAAATGGGACTTACAACATTATAACACTCACACGACGAGTTATTTCTGACGCAATATTTATTTGCATATATATACTGTTCCTCGTGCATGTTTTTCTACACAGCAATTTTACTAACTGTTATTTGATGCCTCCTAACTATGTCACATCATTATCACAAGAATTATAATGCACCATTCGGGAATATCATGTGCTGTTTTTTCTATATCAATTGGTTTTATAACATGGATCACACATATTCCGACAAAATTCTTATTATACAGTAATATGTATTTTAAGTGTTGGTGTATATTAATATGTAATAAGATGACCACTCAAAAACTTGTTCATTTTTGTCGAATAAACCAGCAAAGGCAATTGGGTATTGGCTCGGATCTTGAATACCCATACTTTATTTTTCCGTATTTAATACCTTCTCCTGTCCGGGACATGTTCCCAATTTTATATCTCATTCTAGCCAATAGAATTTTTCACACATCAAAAGTCAACCAATGAGAACTGATATTTGTTACGGAATAATTTAAAGATGGCGTGAATATCGTCTGAAACTAATGGCTTTGCACAGAAGCAAAAAATGGGTCCCACTTAAAACCTGATGTGAACTGAGTTGCTTCACTATTTACATCATTCGTAATGCTCATGAACAGTAAAATCCGATTATACCATATATAAACCGACTTTGGTGATGTCAGAAACAATGAACTAAATACGGGATTCTGGCTATGACAAGTTGAACAAATTGGCATCTGTGACATGGGTTATACGGTGAACTAATTCAAAATGTGATTACTTCAACTTAACCAGTAAAACCCTTGATTAAATAGCTTCTTTGTAAGAAGCATACCTCTTTACAGGTAATCATTATAGGAAACGCATTATCTGGATATATATTCTATATGCAGGTGCTGCTGGAATGTTGCTACACAGAAATATAACGTTTCACTATGATAAATTGGAGTAATCTGTCGCAAAATTTACTTCTCAACCTAGGCTACCCTTACTGTCAAGTTGTATGTAGTATAACATTTGAAGTCAACCTTTCTGTATCGATATATATCCCTCTACCAAGAAATTTGTTTTGCATGCACACGTATAAAAATTGCGGTTTTTATCCAACGCAATCAGAGGTTTGAACGTTGTTTTCAATTTATACTTGTTTATATTTTTTCGTTTGGGCTTGTATTACATTTGCCTCCGGTTTTATATTATCCGTTCATCCTATTTCGACTCTTCAAAATTCAAGAGTCTATCCTAAATTGAGGTAAATTTTATGGCCTTCCGAATACCGTTTCCATTCCTAACATCACTGAAGAGACATTAATTGTCGACATCCGGATATGGTGTACCAATTTTTCCACCTCATGTTTGCAGTATACCATCTTTTCTGCAAGTTTATTGTTTTCTGTTTGGTATTACATTAATAATTAAGATCCATTTTGTTACATCTGGTGATCCGTTTATTTGGCAATCGCCATGGCAGTCAGCAGTGTTAAAGAACATCCGTTGTTCGACCTGTTAGTCAAATGCGTTTTGTTAAAATATACTTTTTCACTTTTTGATCTTTTGGAAAATGTTTGTGCTTTATTTAGACCCCTTTACCAATAGATTTGTTTTGCATGCACACATATAAAAATTGCGGTTTTTATCCAACGCAATCATAGGTTTGAACGTTGTTTTCAATTTAGACTTGGATATATATATATATGCGGTCGACATTGACCCAATATTTTCAGCAAACTTTGAACTATTCAGTGGGAGGACATCGTTCATATATTGGAAAGGGGAGTTAAATGATATTGCCAGGTTCTATTACATTCTTCTTGAGAAGTCTCTGTGTGACGTTTAACTCATCTCAGGTATATAACTCTTCTTCTTTTTACAGGAATTATATCAGTATTGTAGACATTTTAGATATTCCTCGATTTCCAGTAAAATCGGTGAGTAGCACACACATATGTTAAGAAGTATGTCGACTTTTGGAAAATTGTACATACATTTTTCTATCATCGTGCGATATTACGTCGCATGTAAAACAAATGGAAATCAATATATAAAAAAAATAACAATGTTATACTGAATTTGTTTCACACTAGGCTAATTTCCCCAAATTCCTTCAATTTTTACTAAAGATACAAAAACATGTACAATTTGCAATATTGTCTTCAACAGCAACATTAAGTCCTGAAAAGCATTTTAAACTCTAACGAAATATTTAAAGTTGTTTACAATATATAAATTACATTATTCGAACTCCAGTGGATTTTCACTCTGTAATTGGAACAGATATATATTGGCAGTTGATGACCCACTTACACTCTTTGAAAATGCACAATTGGTGAGAAAGGTTTTAAAATCAGATTAGAATCGGTCATAATTCACACGGAAAATAGATAGATAGAAGTTTGTTGAAATTTCTTTTAGTTCATCTGTAACACTAAGTCTTGATAGGATGAAATTCGTCATATACAATAAACAAAGGCTTACCAATTATTTAAAGCTATTCAGAAATATCAAATCGGAGTTCCTGATCGTATAAGATATAATTTTGTGCATTTTGTACATAAATTAAGCAGAGAAAAAGTATTCAATATTGTATTATGTAAACTGAACCCTGAACGTGTAATTTTCTGTAGTTCTGCATGCATTTCCATGGATTATCTTAATAAATTAACATGCTTGTATTATCTGTTCAATTCAATGAACAGAAAGTTTACGAGTTCTGTGCATTTGATAAAAAAAAACGAAAACAAAAACAAAAACTGAAAACTAAAACTAAAACTAAAACTAAAAACAAAAACTAAAATCAGAAACACAAAAAACAGACGTACAAACAACAGCTTACACTACATGGTCCAGATTATTAATAACTATCAAATAAATACATCATAGATAACAGGACTTAAATGTTGTACTGTACGCAAACGTGCGTGTTGTCTATTAAAGACTCATTAGTGACTCTCAGAACAGTTACCACACCAAATAAAGTACGAAGTTGAAAAGCATTGAGGACCCAAATACAACTATTGTTTATATCTTGAAGTTGATTTTTTTCGGGAATGTTTCTGGTATAGATGTCTAATTTATAAAAGTTTGATGGACTACAGTAAAACTATGTTGAATATTTAGACTTACTGGCGATTGAACACATCTTTTAAAATGCTTAGCAATCATTTCAATAAAAGTTTTAATTGTGACATTCCAGCATTCATATATAGTAATCAGGTATTGATGGCGATTTTATTTAGACCATATAGTACTTTTAATATAAAAAAGGCAAAAGATACCAAAGGGACATTCAAAAGAAGAAAAAAATAAATAAAAAAGACGAAAAGGCTAACAAGTCCATAAGTAAAATGAAATACAACTGTTTCAGCATTAATTTTATTCAATGTTTTCTTAGACTTCTATAGAGTTTCCATCTGATGCGGATAAGCTTAATTACTGCACCTTATCGAAGGAAAAGGTAATGTATGGTAGATGTAAACTCAAGGTTTGTTATTTAAACAATAAGTTGCATAATCATTATCAATAAGAAATATTTTAACAGCAAAAACCTCAAAAATATAGTCTCAGTATGAGCTTTTGCTATCTATTGGTGTTTGAGAAATAGAATTGAGAATAAAAAAAAAGACTTCTAATAATTTATTTTAAGACAGGAATATAAACTATCATATAACACATTCAATATCAGCTTTATCTTCAATAGGCTTATGTTAAACTATACTAGCATGGAACGTGGTAATGCTTATTTATTTTTCCCTTCACAAATCTATTTCATTTTAGATACCATATTGCCAAAATCACATAAGAGTCCTTGAGTTTAGAACTGACGACATAGTCATATTGTGCGGAACCAATGCTGACTCACCAACTGGTTTTGAACTGAACATCACAGATAATTCACATATTAGCTTAGGTCCTGTTCCATGTGCAAATGATCCATTTGATAATTTTACGACTACATATATTAGTAAGTAACACAAATGTCGGAATATAAATAAGATATTATGACCAAAACAGCAAGATGATGTAAAAATGAAAAGATGATGCATTTTAACGATCATTATATTTATTGTATTAGATATTTGCAGTATTGATTACTGTAAATTGTCAAGAACGATCATGAATATGCATCATAACATCATATATTCAAGCAAAAGTGCTCATCAAGATATTATTGTTATCTGCTTCACAAAATATTGTGTCAACTGTTTTGATTTCCTTATGAGAGAAAATTTATGTCATGTAAATTTTTTTTCATCTTCATCCCTCAGGTGATTTCTTTGCCAGCAAAGTTTGTGGTCGCCTGCACTAGTAGGTCAATCGTTAAGCCAACTGATGACATTTGATATAGTTCTAAGAGTGCTTCATATCTTTTACCGGCTTTCAACCTAATATAAGGCTTACATGATCACTTACTGGATGTCGGTTGTGATACAGGATATGTTTATTCTACGGACCACCTGATACATGTTTTACTCACGATTTAATTTAAAGTTCATATTGCCCTAAACTTTATTTTGTTAGTGTTGACTGTTTCGATATGTTGGTTTGCCATCTGAAAATGGCAATTACAGGTAATCTAAACATGTAGGAGTATGCCAAAGTTGACGTCATATTGCATTTCTATAAAGGAACACACTACAATTACTCAATTGTATTACATAGATACGAAGTCCATGTTTATAATACAATAATATTATACCGGTTATCATCCGGGATGTTTTTTCCAATTACATTATGTACAAATGTATTATTACATAAAAGCCGCAACATTATTCTTATTAAACAAAATAAGATGGAAACGGGTTTTGTTTCCTGATTTTTGATAACTGACTGCAATCTTCCAAGGTAAACGTAGCTCTTGGGTAAAAATTACTCGTGAAAATGTATAAAGTGGGTTGGGGATTGGACATATCAAATTAACATTCAACAAAGATTTCATAGCGGGAATAGTATGACTGATTAATTGTTTGCTTAGTCAGGACAAAACACCAACTGAAAACAATAAATACAGTACACCATGTACAGCTTGTAGGTTTTGCATAGTGGTTCAACCGGGATAAAGGACGGGGACAATGTGGACTGTCACTGGAAAAAGAGGGAATATTGGATGTTCGCAGCATGTCGCCTACAGATCTCTCATACAGTTGTTGCAGGGTTCCTTAATATGCAGAGCGCGGTACGGTCTCTATACGGGGAAGCGGAACGAATATCTCTATTCTGCCTGGACGTGACTGCTATTTATAATTGTGCAAACCAAGAAAGCCACAGGCGGAGAGTCGCCGCTACAGTCAGAGAAACTCCGTTCAATTTTCATACCCTGGAAAACTGTCGGGGCTAATTATAGATCGAAGGCCTGTGATGAAAGTATTAATAATATTTATATCAGTTTGAATGAAGTTGACTCTTATAGAGTACACGTACAGTACAATCTCAGATATATAATGAACAATGTTGAAACTACAGTATGTGGAATAAGAGACGACGGTATCGTAATTGTCATTATATTGCATTAAAAAATTCAATCATCGAGTCATAGTTCATTTTTTTACAGGAGATCCTAATCAGTATGGCAAAGGAATTATGTATTATGGTGCCACGTTACATACTGAAGCGACAATATCTAGACCAATCTATAATAGTGGCGGGACGGTCAGTGAGTACCAAAAAGGTGTCATCAGCTCTAACTGGATGAAAGGTAACTATTAATTATATATAATTAAGTGGAATCAATTATTTGTTTACCCTTAAAATAGCACATGTGCGAAATCACATTTCGTCCACACGGACATCATATAAAAGCTAATAGTATAATTCATTTGTCGGTACCGCTGCGTGTGGTCTTTCAGTACCAGAGAGTACCATCCGTGAGTTTAAAATGTTTTATCGCGGCCGTATCCTTGAGTTTACCTCTTTCCGTTCATAATACCATAGCGCATTCTTTTCTTTGCTTACACATTTGAAATATAAATATGCCCTTAGTGGGATATTTCAAAAAGAAAGTAATAATATGATAAAAAAAATAGATTAAATTTGAAGACAAATAACAGGAAAAACTACACAGAAAATTTGAGATAGATAAATATGAAACCCTAAAAATCATCTGGATGTTTTTATTTAATAGTTTTTTCAGTATGCAAATACTAAAACGTTATACTAAACGCCCGTTATACCGCGGGAGTTAACTTGACTTAGGGCCATATTATGCATTTAGATGAAAATTTATGCAAACGACAAGTAATATTATCCATACTTTGTACTACTCATTTGAATTATTGAATATATCTAAGAACCATGTTATTATTTAATTACTTTAATACTCGATCAATACTTTCTGTTCGGCATTGAAAAACACCAAAAGCTGACTTTGTTATTATTGTTTTGTACATAAATCAGGCCGATTGTTTTCTCGTTTGAATTTCTGTTATGTTGGAGCTTTTTAAAGCCTGCTATGGGGTATCGGGTTAGCTCATTATTAAAGGCCATATGGTGACATATAATTGCTAACATCTACGTCATTTGGCCCTTGTGAATAGTTGTCTCATTTGCAATTATACCATATCTCCTTATTTTATATTCGGTATACAATTTGGTCATCCCTGGACTTCTCATCCCATCTTCCATTAACATTAAAACTCATGCAAAAAAGGGTCGTCTGTTTTGCTATGCGGGATGTATAAGTACCCCGATTATCAGTTTAACTGTACATTAACAATACTATAAGATATCAGCTATGAGTCACAATATGGAGCTTTTAGTAATTAGGCGCAGTGAAAGAGCTCAAAAGCCTCATATTGTGTTAAGCAGTTGATATTCACAATAACTATAAACAATAATAGGCTTTTATTCATTCTAAATTTTCTGTCCTTCATCCCAGTCGACTAACTTTGCAGACCAATTAATTTTTGATTTAAATTTACAGTAAATGTGTTCTCTTTCTTAATATGCATGACATATTTGTCACTGAACGTTAACAAGAATATATTGTATTCACTGAATTTATACTTAAAAGTCTTACATCACAATGACTTTCTGTGAATGCTAGTAATCCTAACTAGTGCTTGTGCCGATGCATTGTTCATTGAAATGTGCACCATTTTCTGGTAGTCAGTGCTTTTCACTTAAATAAACCATCTAGATACCAATATGATTTTCCTGATGTGAAAGGCATTTATTGTACAGCTACTGCCTCTTGTGCAACAGTGTAGTTATCTACTCCTCTAAAAAACATAAAGCTCCACAAAATTAACAACACACAAACAAACAAAAACGAAAAAGAAAATTAAATTAAATTAACTGAATTAAGTAAAATATCTAATATGCGTCTCAAGTTTGGTGTTTGTCATTTTAAATTCAAAACCCAAGTTACTACTTATATCGTTTTTTACAGATCCCCAATTTGTCGGGTCTTTCTCCTTAAAAGAATCAGTACTTTTCTTTTTCCGCGAAACGGCTACTGAAGTTGATCCTTCTGAACACAATAACAAAGTTTACTCGAGAGTTGCAAAGGTTTGTAAGGTACGTTAAGTACTGGTAAATGAAATAAAGTACAATAAGTTCCACCAACCATAAACAGAAATATTGAAATAAGATATGGCTCTAGAATAGACAAATCGAAACGATAAAAACCTGTACAAAATATCTATCTCGTCCAAATTTGGTCTGTTATGTTGGCTTGTTCATATGGACTACATAAAAGAATATGCTGGACCGTTACAAATTAAAACGTTTAGACCAAAACTGATGAAATAAGATATCTCTATATGTTTCCGGTTCTAAAACAAAAGAGAGGCGAAAGATATCAAAGGGACGTTCAATTTCAAAAGTCGAAAACGAACTGACAACGCCATGGCAAAAAACAAAAAAACTGAAAAACGACCAAAAGACAAACACCAGTATACACGATCATATACATAGTCTATGTGACTACTTAACGACATGAAGGATGCTTCATATGCAGCAGAAAATGCTTATTCATCCATATCAAACTTTAGTTAAGTTCATTGCTTAAATTGTAGAAGTTTAGATATTTTATTAACATGAATTACAAAACTGATTATTTTATTTAATAAATATTGTAATTAAATGGATCAGTGCAACAATTTAGCTGACGTGTAGGAGTATTATTGGTCACTTTTTAAAACGTGCATTTACTAAATGGTCACATGCATGTGATTTTGGTGAATTATATTCAGGTATGATAAGAATTATACCCATTTGTAATCATCTAACTATTATCACCAAAATTGTTTTAAGTATAAAATATCAATATTGAAACAAACGAAAAGTTCAAGTCAGGTGATGAAACATAATAACTTCTTTAAATCATACTTGTCGTTTGTATTCATTAGGTAACTTGTCTCGGAAACCTCCCGATAAAATTGACTAAACATATCTTTCATTTTGTAGTCTGATATTGGAGGAAATTCAATTTTAAGGAATAAATGGACAAGTTATCAAAAAGCCAGACTCCAGTGTTTCACTGAAGGAAATTCGCCAGTTTATTTTGATGACATACGTATGTATACTACATCATATTAACAAGGTTTGTCTCTCGTGCTGTGTTTTTACCTGATTGGAACTATTGCTAAATTTAATATGGAACACCAAGTCTTACTCAATGACATTATGCTTTTTCAATTCAGAAATTAGCACTCTTAGCAAGCTGCAAATTTATTGATATGACAAATCATTTAAATAGTAAATTTTTAAAGATATACACATTTTGTGGTTTAAATGTTATTTTTGGCAAATCAATGAAAAATTGTATCTTTTCTATATTATTTCAGAGGACATTGTTGAAAAAGATGGCGTTATCTATGGCCTGTTCACGACAAGGCAAGTAAAGATTAGCAAGCGTAATGTTACCCTTGATAAAACTCATCAACGATATCGGGTTCTAGGAGAGTAAACTCACCAGTGGCGCTCAACTAAAAATAGTAAAAGTGCAATCAATAACGAAAATGGAAAACTTATAGACAATCCAAAACAATAATAAATCTTTGTCTTTTAAAAGAATGGATCGCAATGATATGCAGTTCTTGTTAAATAAAAGAAGAATGTGTCTGAGGACACGAATGTCCCCGCTCAAGCTTTGTAATTTCCCAAGTTTCAAAGGGGCATAACTCTAGAACGGTAATGACTCACTGCCCAAATTCGAACTCTGTCAGCGTGTTGTGTTACTTAGCAATGTGAATGAGTTTCATAAATTTGCATGAGGCAAACTTAAGAAAGAGTGCGGGAACGAAATAAAATACAATTTCCCAAGTTATAAAGGGCACAACTCAAAAAGGGCAAGCGATTTACTGCCCAAATTCGACGTCCCTATGCGAGTTTTGGTTCTTAACATTGTGTATTAGTTTCATAAAATTTGCATGAGGCAAACTTAAGTAAGAGTGCGGACACGAAAAAAATTGCAATTCTCCAAGGTATAAAATGGCATAACTATAAAACGGTAAGCGACTCACTGCCTAAATTCGAACTCTGTCTGCCAGTTCTGGTTCTCAGCATTGTGTATGAGTTGCATACAATTTGCATTAGGCAAACTTAAACTTGAGTACAGAAACGAAAATCGGACGGACTGAAGGACAGAAGGACGATGGTCAAGGGTAACACTTAATACCCCAGTCGCCTACGGCGAGGGCATAACACACAAAACAATAACTTTATCAGAGCACGAAACCAATCCAATTAAAAGAAGTACTTACTATGTTATATATAGTTAGAATGTTTAAACTGTCAATCCTTTCCATCAACAAGCGTCTCGACTATATATTTTAGACGCACAAAAAGTATTATATTCATATCTCATTTTATTTCAAACTCAGGAGTTGTTTTCAACTTTCAGAAAAAGATTTTGTTGTTTCCTATCTTTCTCTTTATCAATGAATATCAACAATTGATAAACATTTGTTAAACCAATAGCCGACCGAATGAATACTTTGATTGGTAGCAGCGACTGTATATGCAACTATTCCGTGATGATGACTTAAATCTAGATAAAATAAATATATGCAATATGCAAATATACATGCATTTCTAGTAATATTAAGTAAAGGGGTTAAAGGCCGTAATTATTTCTGCAAGTATGTTGTAAATACTTGTTACCTTTTTAGAATCAAGTCACCAGTCTCCGTTATTTGTGCCTTTAACACCCTTGACATTGAAGCTATATTTAATGGGCCATTTAAGACCCAGGTTACACCAAATTCATTTTGGACAGAGGCCAAAAATATACCACAACCAAGACCTGGTAGGGTAAGTTTGTTTTCAATGTTTATTTTTACGGTAATTTTACAATATTGCTTGACATTTTGAGTAATTGAATGAACTAAATGATCATGAGCATTGACCTCAAGTTGAGACATAAACGTAGTATAATACTGATCTATCAAACGGTTATGCTGATCGTTACAAAAGCGTTAGCACAGAAACTATCAACGCACCGACAAAAAAAAGTAGACGAAAATAAATGACATATGGCAAGGAAATCATAATAGGAAAAGTAAGCTCTGTTACATCATATTAACTAGGGGATATATACTCCATGTCCCGGAGAGGCTGGTATGTTTTGGTATGTCAATTGAGAAGCTGAAATCATACCTTTCTTTAAACGTCAACTATTTCTAGCATAAACTTGATAAATACAAGATATTATATTTAGACAGATAAAAAAACCCATGTTTGGGGTCATGGTATGGTTCAACTTAAAATGGCAAGGAAATGATTTAAAACTAATAATATCACATTTCAAAATGAATGTCTGAAAGCCTTTTTAATATATTTGAACACAACTAATTTTTTACTTTTATATAAGTATATCCGTAAGATGAAATGCACTATGACATAAGCAATCACGCCTCTTCTGTGTGTATCGATGATCATTATTAATATAATGAACTGAAAACTATTTTGGTCTTTCGTCGGAAACCGTGAACTTTTGATCTCTAAGCCACACGAGAATGACGTATGTTGTAACAAATCGGCTAAAAGAGGAAACCAATTTTGACTAAGAAAAAAGAAAAAGAAAACATGAATACATATTATTTTACATTTTCTAAATTTTACCATCAGATCCACAGCTGACATGTTATAACTATAAATTTAGCAGCCATATCGAATTGTTTGAATCAACAAATGATCGATAACTACAATATAATCGACAATAAAACAACACTCAACTCAAAACGCAGTTTTGATGTGATATTATCCAAATTTGATTCGAAGAAGTAACGTAACAACCTTTAGTTTGAAAGTTTTCAGGTGTATGACGTCATGTTTAGCCATGAAGTTTTCATGTGTATGGTGTCATGTTAAGCCATGAAGTTTATGCGAATTGAGAATAACGTTTCTTCAAGGTATGAAAAACAAACAATCAGTATACATACGGAATAACAGTACTGTAGTTGAAGAGTTGCCGCCGTCAATTTGGATTTGATGGTCGCTAATATCCGGTTTACTGGCTCCGCTACGCGTCGCCAGTAAAACTGCATTTGAAGAAACGTTATACTCAATGACAAAAATAACAAATGTTCAATTTGTTTTTCAGTGTATAAATGATTCTATGGCTCAAAGTGAAGATGTTCTTAACTTCATTGCCAACCATCCGCTAATGTACGAATCTGTTAAGCCTTTGTATGGGAAGCCAATCTTTGTCTTGTATGATCATCTACAGAAATTAGAACTACACAGAAATATGACGGAGATTGTGTTTTATGCAGGCTCAAGTATGTATAAAAAAAGATGCACATTGAAAATGTAAATGAGACAAGGCAGCCATCGGCTTACTAATACAAATGCATTAACAACCCTCAGGTTCTGGAAGATATGTGTTAATTAAAATTGTTTTTTTTTCATTTTCAGCATACACTTTTCGATTAAAAGGTTTTGCAAAATGTACAAGAAAAAGAATTAACAAAAATGAAATAGAATATACTATTCAGCTCTCAAAATCTAGAAAATAATCCGATTACACTAAATTAGCATCTTATTTTAGATATCATGTTAGAACGATGGTTATACCAAGGCAAGTCCGAATACCACGACTGAAGCAAACCAATTTCTATGGGATTGAACAAGAAATCTATGTCCTGCTTTGTAGAAATGATCACCGATATCATTATTATATGTCCCCAGTTCGTTTACAAGTAAAACAACTTGTTTTTTTCTTATTATATAGGTAATGGAAAGGTTTATAAATTATTTTCGACAAACGAAAACACTTACGTGTCAAATATGTACTCACCGTTAGCAAAGAATGAAGCCATCTGGTCTTTAGTCAATTTTGTAAGTTTAATATTTTCAATTATGAATAAAAGCAATATTAGTATACCACTGTTCAATAGTCATAATTTGATTAAGCAATAAATCCGGGTTACAAACTAAAACCGAAGGAAACACATCAACTATAAGAGGAAAAAAACATTAATAAAAATAAACATTATTAAAGAAAGAAAATGGACATTAAAAAAAAGTGTAACAGTAAACACCCTCCAAAAAAACAAAAACAAACAAAACAACAAAAACTGGTTGACACCCAAAAGCAAACATAATATCTCTAATAATAAATTAGGTCACTGTATACACAATATTGTTAGCTCTTAAAAGGAGTTATAATTGTAAAATAGATTCTGAATTACAAATAACAGTGATTCATTGATGACATTTATTAAAAAAAAAGGTGAAACTTCACAGTTATAGTAATTATATGAAAAATATGTATAATGAAAACAAACTATTGTGCAAGATTTCTTCATATTCACACCGAAAACACACGTCGTATGCATCGATATCAGTTTCATGCGTATGTAATCTGCTATAGTTATTGAAAATTATATTACAGGGAGACTTTCTACTAATTGGAACAGACTATTCAGTGCGACAAATAAATGTGATAAACTGTGAACAGTACATAAAGATTGATAACTGTATAAAAGATCCCCATTGTGCCTGGATGGGCACCGTATGTCGTTCCAAAAATTATGTATCTTTAAATCCTGACATGTAAGTAGAAGTAAACTGTAGGGTCAAGTTTCAAACACTCACAAAGAAGCAAATCAAGAAATTGCTCATACCATAGATAGAACTTCACTCGTCTTTTAAACAGCCTTAAGACGAGTGTCGTGGATTAACTTTGAAAAACTAGTAGAACTTTTAGTTAATGTAGGCAAAAGTAGTTTAACGATATTCAAATCTCATAAATCGAGTAAGAAAAGACAAATCAAGGCAAACCCGAGACACCTGTTATTCGTAGTAAAACTTTATGCAAAACCGTTTGTTCTCAAGAAAATTGACTTCGTCTACAGTCGATCGACGTGAACACGACACTGTTTGAAGTTTCTAGGAAATTCAATATTCTTTATAGTAAGTTTTGCATTTTTTTCAAATAGCTTCCTTGTGCATTTAACTGAATGAAGTTTTGTCATATTACTAATATTTTTTAGCAATGGTGTACCTATATATACTTATGACAACTTTAGTTTGACAGATCGCATCCCATATATGTGTAAGCAACCTAATTCATATACGTATGGAATTTCATTTTATTAAAACTAAGCAAAGAGACTTAATTTAAAATCAGAATTTTTAATTATTTAAGTATGCCAAAAAGCTAAGACACATAGTTTACCGATGTTCAAATTCTCGTCAATTAATTAATGTTTAATGTACATAAATACATAAATTCATCAATCAGAACGGAAAAACAATTCAACCAGTGATATGCTCCAAAAGAATTATTTTGAAAATGATTTCATGAAGAATGAAAACGAATTGATATATTCTGTTCAAGTCTCACCAACAGTGTGGAAAAAAATCATCTTCACTGTTCCTTTGACAGTGTTTGTTCAAATAATGGCAAAAGTGCATACTGCAAACACATTGAATCTATAATTTAACTAGCTTGAAATAAACCGTTTGTCTTTTTAATATGTAGGGTATACAATAGGTCGAATAGTTAAGATATATAAAGCGGTAACCTTTTATTGCTGACTATATATTATAGTTTTTGCTCATTGAGGAAGGCCGTATGGTGACCTATGGTTGCTAATAGCAACGTCATTTGATCTCAGATGAATAGTTGTGTCATTGGCAATCATATCACGTCTCCTTATCTTTATATTTAAGTATATTCAATAGAAGATAATAAGAGGCGATACCATAGCGACAAAGGTTACAATATCTATCAATACTCGTATGATATATTTGTGAATATTGAGTGCAATTATTTGATTTGTAGATCTTCCTGAAATTCCAAAATGGTTACGTGTTATCAATACGTTTGAAACGAAACTTTTGATTGAATGGATGTTTAGATTCAGCGGAGACAATTCACAGATCTTTGTACTAGAATTCAGAAAGTATGATGAAATACAATGGGCAAGTGTTCCAGTAAATGAAACAGATATGCAAAGTGATTTACAAAGTTTCGAACTGACTGGGCT
The DNA here is from genome assembly GCF_021869535.1 of Mytilus californianus. Classification (NCBI taxonomy): domain Eukaryota; kingdom Metazoa; phylum Mollusca; class Bivalvia; order Mytilida; family Mytilidae; genus Mytilus; species Mytilus californianus. The sequence goes on along the minus strand of NW_026262679.1, from coordinate 17,350,708 downwards.
AAATAAGAGTCAAATATATAACATACGAATGTGCACAGAGAACTCGTTTGGAAGAAGTCAACCCACAAAAATACTTACTGTATCAACAGGTTATTTCAATGACGATATAGTTGAAGGTTTGTACTTAAAGGTGTGATAAAAAGTAAAATAACAAAAATACCGAACTCCAAGGAAAATTCAAACATATAGCAATACAGGACACATTCATTTAGATATGTTTCCATTGAAATAACTTACTATCAAACTTAGTGATACAAACAGAAGCCTGGAGGATTATGTAAAACTCATCCGACTATTTTTGGTATGAACTTTGGCAAAACAGTATGCATTTTGCTTTTATCTATTTAATATGGATTATCTTAAAAATGGAAATTTTCTCCAAAAGGGCAAACATGTCCAAACCCTCATTTAGTACTCGTTAATTTGCTAAATGACACAACCAGTAATTATTCGACTCTGTAATAGGACGGAATAAAAACGAATCAAATGTGTTAAAGAAATATCCCTTTGGGTATCGAGCGTACTTGAAAATCTAAATCCAAGAAATATTATCGTTCATACTGAAATCTGTATGACATATTCATGATACTGAAATTTTTGTTACAGAAAAAAACATCGTGTATATTGAAATCAGTGTCCTACTTTCAAATTGACCCATCAGCTATAAAATGTCCACCAACTCATTATGGCATCAATAAAAGTAGAAATGATATAGATCCGTTTTGACTGACTATTTCTATCATAGTAATATTTAGTGCTCTCTGGAGGGGTTACTACATTTGACATACCCTTTGTACTGATACAAATTAAAAAACAATTGGCAACTGAACAAAACTAAAGATGTATGAATACAAAAGGGATTGTAAAAAGATTTTCTGCCGTGCACTTACGATTTATATTCAGACAGTCAGTGTTGCTTCATTAAGTGTTGAGATGAGATACATTTTGTAACTATAATGACTGACTAGAATATAAAGTTAAACTTTATACTTTTATTGTTATCAAAGCTGTTGTTTAGTTTGACAACAGTTTAAGAGTAATCGAAAGAAAAAGCCGAACAAATGGTTACTATTATTCACCAAAGTTTGAAATCAATTGCCGCAGCTGATTCCACAGTTAAACAATCATTTATAAATTAGAAACACTCCATCCATTCCTTGATATATAATTTTGTATTGTTTATCTTAATTATAGGTCTTCCAGATAGACCTTCATGGTTACGTGTCACAAAAGTGTGGAAGACAAAGTTACAAATTGAATGGAAGCCTGGAATACACGACGGAACCTATCAAGTATTTGTTTTGAAATATGCAACGAATGTAGAAATCCAATGGACATCAGTAAAAATAAACCAACTGAACATGTCGACCAATCCACAAAATATTACACTAACAGGTCTGACTGAATGTCAAATATATACATTGCACATGTATGCAGAAAATGATGTCGGCAAAAGTAAACCTACAGAAAATATCACTGCTTCAACAGATTGTTCAGGTAAGTTTAAGGAAAGGTGTGTAGTACAGCATACTATACCTTTGGAAGTCCTTGTCAAAGAACTATTTCTTTTAGTAAAAATATCAAAATAGTCAACTTTTTTGTAGAAAGTTGAAAACTGTTATTCAGTTAATTCATAATTTTCATTAGTTCAACCGACAACTATATACCTACACTAAAAAATATGTTTCTCTAATAAATATTCAATTGCATTTTAAATGATACAATTATTTAAACTTTAGGTCCACCAGTAAAACTACAAAATGTAAGAGTTATACAAATATCCAAAACAAAGTGTTTGATTGCATGGATCCAAGAATTTAGAACTGAACAAAATTTAACGTTCATATTGAAATTCGTGAGGAATGATCACCCCGAGTGGCAATTACTTAAAATAAACCAAACTGATACGAACAATGAAATACAAACTTTTGAACTGACAAATCTGAATGAATGTGAGAAATATACGATACAAATGTCTGCAGAAAACTACAAAGGCGAAGGTCCACCTACAGAAAATATCACTGTCACAACAGACTGTTCACACACAGGTGCTAGTGAAGGTTTGTAGTTTGAAATGTATTATAATATTCAAATCAGTAACAAACAAGTACAAATCTGCTGCATTTTAATTTTAATTGAAATGTTTCGTGTGTTGTACATTTTATAAGTATTTTGGTTATTCAATAAAAAAGTGTAGTATCTAACTTAAAGTGGAAATGTACAAATTAAGTAATGAGAAATTTCGACAATGATTTAATTTATTTATAAGATTAAGTATATGAATTTAATTTTCTATTTTGTAGCGGTTTTTCACTTTTTAGGATTTAACCTATTGTGTTTATTCTATAATATAAAATGAGTAATTAATGAATCACATTTTCATTATTTACTAAATAAATCAAAATGAAAATTTAAGTTCAAACAAAATGTAAAAAAATCATTTGTCGCCTCATGAATATTGATATCGATTCAACCTGTCGAATACATATACGGCATACAAGACATTTATTTATTAGTTTTGGTAATTTTTAGAAATCCTTTTTAAAAAAACTATCTGTCATGTTTTCGTTGCAGTTGTACTATTTCATGAGCTAAGACGCTGAAAATGGTTTTGTTATTAACAAGTACCATACTGGTAGCTTCCGACCATATAGTTTTTCTATTATTAGAATTAAGTATTTATCATATTTATCCTTAAAAACAAACTCACGTAAAAAGGTTTTACTTTGTACATTCGGCGTCTTATGAAATTTTACCAAAAATTTAACTGGGTAACAGATAGCTAGCTGTATAGTCAACAACAGAGTGTGCACATGATTTATATAAATTTATAATGCGCAGTATAGATGATGTACGCATTCCGCATATCCAGGATTTGACCGAATTTCGTGACATTTTTTTTTATAAATAACAATAACAATAATGTAATCGGTGCAAGAATGTTTAAACATATCATTAAAAATAAGACATACATAACAGTTTTTGTATATATACAACTTTCAATATTGCACCTTTTTGATACAAATGACTCAAGTTAACATGATTTGTATTAGACATGTTAGATATATGTTAACTGTTGACAATTGAAAGCCAAGAGTCAAAAGTTGAGACATTCAGATAAGGGATCATCTCAAAAGTATGAATACAGTTATCTATTTACTCGGTGAACAATAGCTGTCTAAAATTGATATCATTAAATATAAAACAATTATGGGTAAGTCTTTCCACCTTCTCTAACACGATAATTGGATGATTGGTTGGTTTGTTGGTAAATCAGTTAATAAAATGTTTGTAGAACACCAAGTGATAATTCTTGATACCGATAGTTGGTTGGTATGGATAGTTTGAAGATAGGTTACTAGTAGTTGATTATTTGAAATTTAGCAATATGTCAATTTTGCCGAACTTTCACATTTATCAATCTATTGATAAGCTAGTTGGCTTGGTTTATTGATTTATTGATTGGTTGATTAAACGTAAATGAAGGCCTTTTTCATATTGATTGATTGATTAATTGATTGTTTGAGAGACGTTTAGTGACGAATATTTTTCAGAGAATGTTAAAAGTTTTTCCCTTGATACAAATTATGAGTCAGCGAGGGGACTTTTTTCCCGATAAAATACACATGTTTGGTCTGTAGGACAGTTACGGGCATAATCCCCCTCCAACACCTCTCCCTTTTAAAAACACAATCTTCAATGTTACCTTATAAATTTCAATTTGGACATGCAAGAGTTTAACATCCCCTACAAAATAATTTCGCTGTATCTTTCTAAATAAATTTAATTTTCTATCAAGGGAACCCTGGAATTATTTTTTTTTATTTATTTGTCGTGTGTGCATTTTGTTTTAATTAATTGGGAGATCGGACCCGAATCGTAAAAAAGATGCGCATTTACCAAGGGGACATTCAAAACTCATAAGTCGATGAAAAATTGATAACGCCATGGCAAAAATTCGAGAGAAAAAACGACGAAAAGACGAACAAATAAAAAAAAAACCCACTACATAGAAAACTAGAAACTGGTCACCTTGCACCCTCCAAAAACCATGGAATGAACGAAGGTAATCCAGAAGGGTAAGCTGCTCCACGTGTGGCACCCCAACATGTGACTCATGCAAGTATTAGTATGGTGATTATTTTTATTCGGTGATGTCAAAAAAAAAAACGTGAAAAATGGAACGGAACATACTAACTGTCATCTGTGAGACAGATATCACAAAACTTTTGTTAAATTTTGTTGTATGCTTCTTACTATATTTGAATCCGAATTACCTTGTATTTCTTTTTTCGTTTGTTCCTAGAGGACCGGTCCCGTGGTGTTCATTTTTTGCACTCCTAAAATTCCTTTATTGTACACCTTGCTGTTCAACAATATACTTGATGTTTAGCATTTAAACAAGTATCCCTGTTACATTGATTACTAAATATCCAGGGGAATATTTAGCTAGCTGTAATTAATATCATTATTGTTCTAATATTTACTTTCTATATATTACTCTACAAATCTCTGATACTACTATCTGTCAATATATTTATTCTTAAGCTATGTATACGTATAAGGAAATTATTGTAAAACCCGTTATCGGTTCTTTTCTTTATGCAACTTGCACTAATGTAGTCGAATGAGTAAACTGTGAAGGACCGCGTAGTAAATATAAATGTGGTTTCTACTATATTTGATGTATATTTGATTTATTGTTAAACAAGGTTTTGGCAGTTTGGATATTGATAAAAACGGTAAATTACTGTACTATGAAATGTTGGTTTCCTTGAACATTTTGGCCTATCTTTTTATTTGCAGATTTGATCCAAATTAAATGACCCATGACCTTCACCTGTTAATTCTTGTAAACAAACAATCTACAATCGTCAATTATGCTTAAAATCTGTCGTACAATTATGTAACACTACGCACACATAAATGTGCATACAAGCGGTCCCGTGAATTTTATCGAAGAGGGGAAGTAATTTCATATAAATAATGTGCTATTTGTCCCTGCACACGTCACCAATGAATAAATTGATCTATATGCAATATGCGTCTCTTGACGTTATGCAAACTTTCAATCAATAACCTAATCAATTAATCAACCAGGTCAACCAACCAAAGCTATAAAAAAATCAATCGATCAATGAATGTGAAATTCGTCAAACTTGACATTATGCATAATTTCAATCAATCAATCGACCTACCAAATAACCATCTAAACCATACAATCTACCAATTGATATAAATAACGTGTCACTCATTTTATTAATTCACCAACCAACTAACAAATAATCAATTCATGTCAGAAAAGGTGGAAAGACCTTCACTTACAACTGTTTGCTTAAACATTGTTTTGTATTGATTTGCAGCAATGTAAGAAAAGCTTTTGTTTAGATTAAATCAACAACTAGAGTCATTTTTTTAGATGACTCCTTTTTTAATGGGTCAACCCTCGACATTCTATTGTCAGCTGGCATATTCACGTCACGTTAATGTTTTATACATACAACTGTTAAATATAAATTATTATCATACATGTATTACAGTTACTGAAATATCTTATAAAATTAGTCTTAATAAATTACATTTAATATTTAATTTGCCTTAGCTGAGTTGTTATTTATTGTAAGAAATAACAAAATATTGATTTTTAACAAGAACGTTACTGAGCTTTTAAACCCAGTAATGTTTTGAAGTAAAAAACTACAAACAAGAAAATCAAAATCATATGTTTGTGCTGAATATATTATAAGTGCTAGTTCGAAATGAAAAAGAAAGGACACCGAAGTCATATGTAGTTGTTGAATATACATACAACACACTCCCTTTATATACAATTATTGGTCGATAGAAAGCAATGCATTGATCTATCATTTTTTAATCAATCTTAAAATGTATTGTTTTAGATACCAACCAATACGTATTCTTTCTGATTGCAAGTTTTATAATCTTGATGGTAGTAATACTAGTATTAGTAGTATACAACAAGAGAAAATATATACACAGGAAGATACAAAGATATGGTACGATTCAAAAATGTTAATTAATCGTTGTTACAATTTAATGCTAGATTTGAATGCAGTGAATCAAAGTAAATTAATCAATGCTTTTCATAAGTCGTCTATTAAATCAAATATAAATAGATTAATTTAAATGAAAATATTAATAAAAGGGTAAAATTTCTTTCTAGATGTAGTTTCTACACTTGCGTGTTAAACGTAGTTATATTACAAAAGTGATTTCCAATAGAAATAAGTATCAATGAAAACTTATAATCAGCTATCGTCTGACACAAGACTATACATTTTAACCCGGAGGTGAATATTTTTCTATCACAATATGTGATTTGGTGTGGAAAAGCCTTCAGTTTGTCGCTAAACAACTGTTTTTAATTGACAATGGTTGGTCTGATGAGTAAAAGAAAGTCGGTAGATACCAAATGGTATTCAACTTTATAAGTCGAAGACAAACTGACAACGCCATGGCGAAAACGATAAAAAGACAAACGCAACCAATTGTCTTCAAAACGCAACATAGAAACTCAAGACTGATCAAGATGAATTCCAACAAAAAAAAAGGTAATTTTTTTACAATTTTTTGCATTTTTTGCCTATGATCTTGAAAACTATAATAGGTAAATAGAAACTTTGAAAAGGAAAAATTATCAACAAGATACGATCTACAAATATGTCAATATTACTGAAATTGTCAGTTAACTCTAAACAGAGTTGTTCCCCTTTAATGCTGATTTTTTACTAACAAAAATGGCCATGGTTGAAGATGCAGGTGAGTGACACAGGCTCTTTATAGCCTCTAGTTTCTCATAGAAATTAAGAGACCCAAATATGACGAGATCGTCAACGAATCTGGTATTGAAAACTAAAAACACATAGAAGGAAAAGACTATCAAACTTGCAATTTTATCCTGTAAATTAGGTAAACTCAGCATAAAAAGACCATACCTTATTTTTTGGCATAGAATTCTGTAAAGATGTTTTAGATTTGATAATGGAAGTTATATGAAACAAAATGATTATTTGTAAGAAGTTAAGGATTTGGATTTGCAAAGAACTTTGCTTTTAAATTGCGTGTGTTTAAGTTTTATACACTCAGACTTTTATAGTTTTAAAAGAAAACTTTAAGCAATTAAAAAACAGTCGTTTAGCGACAAACTGAAGGCTTTTCCACACCAAATCACATATTGTGATAGAAAAATATTCACCTCCGGGTTAAAATGTATATTCTAGTGTCAGATGATAGCTCAATTTACGCTGATTCAAATAATATATCGTTTCTTTATACTTTTGCTAAAAATTGAGAGATAAGTGGGTACTTCTGGTTTACACAATTTCACTTCAAGTTTAATTTGAACGTTACACTTAAAACGTGAATATACAGATGACGAACCTGACAAAATTCCAAGCTTATATATATTTATAAAAGGGTGGTTGAATGAAGTTAAAAGAGCAAATGAATCAGACACATACGACAGGAGGTTTGTGCCCTAAAAATTCCTGTAATGGTTATAATGCTGCAAATAGAAATCATTGCCTTCACGAAATAATATGAGTTTGCTTAAATCAATCACGATACGGTTGAGACAACGGAAAATGTTTTTCTTTTATATATTTTTATACACTACGCTTTACTCGTAGATATTAAGAAAACATCCAGTTGTTCTTTGACCATCAACGAATGCAGTGATGCAAACAGTGAAGACAGAGAAGAAGACAAAATACGCTTCGACAATGAGACACAAGGTTGGTGTGATAAGTAAAGGAAAGTCGGTAGATACCAAATGGTATTCAACTTGATAAGTCGAAGACAAACTGACAAAGCCATGGCGAAAACGATAAAAAGACAAACGCAATCAATTGTCTTCAAAACGCAACATAGAAACTTAAGACTGATCAAGATGAATTCCAACAAAAAAAAGGTCTCAAGTTCTCCGGAATGGTTAGCAGATCCTGCTTCACATGTAAAATAGAAAATAGAAAGACTTATAATTCAGTTTGGTATTGGAAACTATATTGTTCATCTGATTCAGTGTGTCTATCAGGTATAAAACGCAAAGTCTTAACATGGTATTTTGTTCTATAAATTCTGCACAGATATTCTAGAATTAGTTGCGGGTTACAATAGACAAGAATGTCCTACATTCAGATGTATTAAACGAACAGGGAACATTGTGTTTACCTTGCTTTTGTTGTAGATAGATTTCAATTTTTAGAGGTTAAAATAAAAATGCAAAAGTTCTATAAATTAAACGAGTCATGTAGATTAAAATTTTAGGAAAAAAGTACAGTTAAGATTCCCCCCCCTCTTACAGTAAATTCCTACACTTTAAAACAAACTACGAAAATATTAGAAGAAAGGCAACCAACGTGAATATCAACATGATAATCTTGAAGATAATCAAACGAACCTGTAGAAATATGACCTGAGGTTTTTGCCCTACACATATCTGTAATTCGGGCGATTAAAACATCTACTTTTATGAACATATACCAATTTGTTAAAACAAATGACGTAATGTGGGAACAAACTAAAAATTTATTACTAGGTTACACTAATATACAATTATCTTTATCCGTAGAGATGAATACAAAAAGCAGTTGTTCTGAGGAAAATAAGGAAATTGTTGAACAAAACAGTGAACACAGAAGAACATGTGATGAACAGGGGACAAAAAGTATCGACCAAACAACCAACAACCATGACAATGTGGCATATGAGGATGATAAAAATAAAATATGAAAAAAAACTCAAAATTAATATGCGATATTGAAGACTCTCAAGCTTATATTTTTCATCTTTGAAATCAGATAACTACCACTATGTCGATATATTTGCTGGTGAACTGAAAGTAGCTAGGTACTTCGGTTTAAAAAATACGAATACCGTGTATCGGGTATTTTTCGTGTGTGTCTAATTTTTGCTTGTTCGCGGCAGTTATAGAAAAGGCGAAAATTTGACCCCGCGTAAATTTCACTGCATATTCACAGATTTATTATTATTTGAAAGTTTCATTCATTATACTGTTGATTATCGAGTCTTTTGTGTTGTTCGGTAGATCACAATAAAGAGTATACTTAATTAAGATCTCTGTTTATACAGGGACAGTCTATACTAACGGGACTCGTCTCTATTGATTTTAGTTAAATAACTACGCCTCCCGTGTAAAGCAACCACCCAACAATAAAATTAGTTTCGTATCTCTGATATACGAAGCTAGTAGATATTTTCGTATTATAATTTAGTTTTTTTTTTAAATCATTCAAATCTGATTAATATATAACCATTTACCATGACAAAAAATATAAGATTTTAAAAGAATGTTAAATTAATAAAATTGAGAAATCTCGTTTTGAAGAACACTCCAGCCGTGCAAAAGGGGGTACACATTGAACAAGATGGCGGCAACTCTAATTTTACTAACAAAATACCTGAAAGTTCAAAGGGCTATATTTTAAAAACTATCAAAGAAATCTTTTCAAAAACATCATTTTGCAATGACAAAATGTATAAAATTTTATAAAAATGTTATTTCATTAAACTTGATCACATTGTTGTGAAGAATACTTCGAAAAAGTGAAATGATTTGCTATGAAGTCACGTGACATCAGCCACGGCACATTTATGTCTGCATATGTGTATAGACATGGTTATAAGTGACCAGTCCCGTTAGTATAGACTGTCCCTGGTTTATATAATAATTAAAATGACTAATCATATATGGTACACCTTTTGACAACACAGCAATCAGTGAAAGATTAAAAGATGTGAATTAGCGACGATCTATTTATTGGTGTCATAACACGAACATTTTGAATCTGTTGTAAAATTAAAATAAAAATAAATCACATTTACACGGATATTTGTTTACCTGTAATGATCAATAGCTTCAATTTTTTAGCACGCCCCATGGTCTGTACCTATTCTATGTTCGATGAAAGTTCACTGAATTATGTGTGTTTTTGTTTGTAGTACCCATATGTATTTGCAATAGATTACCTGTCAGTCAATCAAGTTTATGTTGTTTACATTTTTAATAATACGATACAGTTATTTTTTCGCGTGTTTTTTCCCATTCAGCTAAAATTATACACAGTGAAAATTTAACCTGCCCATTTTGTCATTAAATCACGAAAAAAGCCGACGCGAAAAAAATCCGATATACGGTATTGTGTTATTGAAATATGCTGAATCGAAGATACGAGAATTATAATTGTGTACACTCGTTTCGTCTACAAATGACTCACTATTGACGGTCGAATCAAAAGAGTTGGAAGCCCAAATCAAACACGAAGTTGAAAAGCATTAAAATATTCCATACAAATGTGGCAAATAATGCTAGGGCAATCTTTACCTGGGGGTAGAACAATCTTAGTGTTTTGAATAATGCAACATTTTATAAACAGTAAATATACAGAAAAATTAACATATCAATGACATTTCATGTCAAAACAAATGTGCTGACTACTGGTCTGGTGATACCCTCGGGGACGAAATATCAACCAGCAGTGGCATCGACCCCAGTGGTGGTAAAAACGCATTAAGATGCCAAACTTTGAACAATTATACTGATAAAACTTAGAAAATCATTTCAAATTAAGAAATGTATCGCTCTTAACAAATTGTATATATAAAGGCAATAGTATACCGGTGTTCAAAAGTCATAAATCGATTGAGAGAAAACAAATCCGGATTACAAACTAAAACCGATGGAAACACATCAACTATAAGATGAAAACAAATGAACAACAGGAACACTGAAGTGCAACAAAAACAAACGCCAACATACATAGAAACGAACTATTTGATAACAACTGCCACATTCCTGACTTGGTATGTCTGCAATGACCTAATGGTATCAGTACAAATGTGTTATACATTTGTCCGGGTAATTTATCAATGCTCTTCAACTTTGTACTTGTTTGGCTTTATAACTATTTTGATATGAGCGTCACTGGTGAGTCTTAAGTAGACGAAACGCGCGTCTGGCGTATTAAATTATAATCCTGGTACCTTTGATAACTATTATGTCAGTTGCTAGACATTATGCATATCATGACCTACTAAAACTACGGAAATTATAAAAAATTTATCGTTGGCATTCAAAAAAGATTTAAGTAATTATGTTTCTTATGAAAAGTACTGTAAAGATTGTCTAAGTCTTTTCTGTCTGAAGATTTAAGGTATCAACGTGATTTTACAGTTTGACTTTATGTTTATTTAATTTGTTTGTTACTTTTTGGTATTATTATTAATTAAAAGAAATTAATCAAAGAAACAAAAATTCATTATCACACAAACTTATAAAGTTTTTCTCTTTAGAAATTGGACCATATGAAATAATTCTGATTTTTTGAATCAGCTATTGTTGTTTTCTTTTCTTCAAAGGTTTAAATACATATATTTTACAAGAATAAATAAGCTAGTTAATAATAAATATTATAATCTAGATAACATTTTTATGTATTCTGACATAAGTTTTAATAAATTACTGAGTTCTTAAATTCTACGACTGATATTGATGAAGTTTTTGTCTATTGGTTACTATGGAAATTTCGTACTTTGTGTTGCTCAACATTTCCGGAATTATTGTTTTAAATCTGAATTGATTTTAAATTTTCTTATCTTTACAATATAATTCTTGACGGACCTCGAGCAGCACCAAACGCTTGAACCCAATTAAACAGTTGCTACAACCAAGTAATCTTAATATACCGAAGCAGGATCACGTCAAAGTAGATAACTGTCTTCTTTGTGGTTAAGCTAGGGCTGATAATGATAGCTATGCCAATAATTTTAATGGTTTGAACATGCTATTTTTAAGAAAACTGCTAACCTTGTGTGATGATTAAGCCGACATTTTCAAAAGGGAACATATTTTAATAATCAATCAAAAAGGCAATATAACAAACCCCAGAAATGATAACAAACTAAACTATAGTATTATTATTTTAATTATTGTCATTTTGTCTAGATGCTTACACTAGTAAACCAATTTTGATCTGAACTGCTCTTGTTTCAGTCTATTTTCAGACTTGACTACTGCGGTTAATTCAGTACTGTTCAGATATTTTGCTTGCAGTCAATAAAAATCTGTTCAGTCTTTGTTCAGACAGTTAGGTAGCTTCTATTTACCTGTACACATCAACATTATACAGATTTGTCTGAAATGATATTGAGCACTACTGAATTGACTGCAAGTGAACTGTCTGAACAGTACTGAAATAACCGCAGTGGATAAGTCTGAAAATATACTGAAAAGCTGAATATGACTAAACAATTAATTGTTTAGACATTTCAGATCATGTTAAGATCAAAATGACCGTTTCAAACTAAAATTCTTTCACTAGTGTTAACAAAGTCATTATGATTTTAATCAAAATCATGTATGATATACACAATTAATTTCCTTTGTTTTAATATTACGTTCATCGAAATGCTAAAACCTACTTGTCTGCAATAGACATATACACCATGTTGTGATAATATACTTAGATGTTGGCAGATCTTTCACATACTTTGTTTAGTTTTTTCACAACTGTTTTACAGGCGATGTCTGTTGTGGACGACTATATAAGTTACTGTTTCATTGGCGTATACACTGCATGTCCCTTAGTGAAACGTAGAATAAGAAAACATTCTGGGGCATATTCAAAGGATTAGAAGTCGAAGGATCATACAAAACTTTGATCAAAAGCACTCACCTATAGTGATTTCGGCACTGATTATGAGGCATGATTAAATATTGACAAATCATATAACTACCTCACTTTTTTTTACTTACATCCAAATGACCATATTCATGTATCTAAAATATTAAAACAACACTCTATAAATGTCAAATGTCCGAATTTCATTAATTTACTATTTTTGTTGATACCTTTTTCCGTAAGACTTCAACAGTAAATCTGTAAAAAGAATGTTTGAAATCAAATATTTTTCTATCAAAACGTTTTCAAAGAAAGAATAATTTATTTATCACTACAAAATAAAATAGGTTTTATTTTGTAGTGACAAATGAATTGTAATTATTCGGCACTATGGCTACTTTATAGAATTAGTATTAGTTGTATTATAATTACATCATAGAATTTCGAAGTTATGAAAATTGCAACCCTTAAATGTCAACTGTTAAACAGCGTAGACCAAACATCTGGCACCTGTCCTTGCTTCTAATATGAATAGTCTTGTATTTACAATCTTCATAAAATTCTAATAATTACATCAATAATAAATTTACAGAAATTGACAAGCCTGTCACCAAAATAAACAAATCTGGCACGCGTACATGGAGAAAGTGAATGTTTTGATAAGATTCTTGTAAATCCGTTTCATACGATGTATACATACATGTACCTTTATATTATATGGTTTTGTTTTGATAAATAATACATATCAAGGAGATGATATTTTTTTTGGGTATTTTTTGTATTTTTCATGATGAAACATGTGAAATTACATTGTACAGTTATAGACACAAATTATAAAGATAAGGTAGCACTTGTAAAATTGATCAAATCATTATGATATATATAGATTATAACATGGCATTTTTCATATCAGACCCCTTATCAGCCCGAGAGCCGACAGGCTCGAAGGATGATTTTGACCATGGGCTGATAAGGGGTCTGATATGAAAAATGACATGTTATGTTCTTTTTATCATATACTTCGGCAGAAGACATACAGACAAGAACTATTGTTAAAAAATGCATTTATTTTATTATTTGTTATGCTTTTTTTAATAATATATTTTCCTGTTTCCTAATATTTGTTTTTTATCCTATTTTGTTATGTTTTTCACTCGAAACGTACCATTGAGAAGTATTTTCCGGAATTTGCAGAGTGACGTCGAAATGCTATTCGATAACGTAACAAAAAGGCAAGCGATAATAACCGGAAGCAGTTGATTCAAACAGGAAGCAGTTGATATAAACCGGAAGCAGTTGATAACGAAAGTCATATCACACGGTTAAGACAATTCTTCAAATTTGATGAACAAATATATGTACAAATTAGTTTTATCAAGGGGTACAATTATACCATTATTTTCTATAAGTATATGATAAAATAAGATATATTACAATCTGTTTAGTTTAAAAAATGCTGCTTCTTACAATTTTATCCCACCATATATTGAGGGAAATATGTTCTTATATCTACATTTGTATATATAGTATTTGAATAGCAACAAAATATAATTTACTGTTAACAAAATTCTCAGACACAACTAAAATTACTTCTGTTTGCTAAAAGGCAAGAAAATGTCATACTTTCTAATCCAGTCTATCATAGATAGCCAGAAATTTTGTACAACATAACATTCCCCAAAAATATGAGAAAAAAAATTCTCTGATTCCTGAACAATAAGTACATCATGTACATAGTTCAGTTTCTTTTAATATACATTTCAATAAAAATGAATTACATGGTAGAATCCTGTTGTTATGCCATTTAAAGATAACGGGAACATGTTAATGTATTAATAACTAAATATAGAATTCTCGCTTTTTTTACACAACAATTTACGACCTTTTTTCGAACTACTCATCAGTGAGTTTTGCTAACTCAATTAAGTCACTACTAATGTTTGTATTTTGAATGATTTGTTTTTAAATTGTCCTTACTTCAAAAGGCTATTAAATTATCTTCCTTTTATAAATACACCAAAATTATTACTCAGAAAGACTAACACAGTATTACAAGAGTTTCCCAAATCCAAGCAAAATCATATACAGAACGGCAAAACTTCAAACTAGTATAGTGGCATACAGCTGCCATCGAATTGACCAGTTGCCCAGATAATTATTACGGCAAATTGATATATTATCACGATAAGTCGACATATTATCTCGATATGTCGACTTAATTATCTCAACCAGTCAACATAATGGAAGCATTGTCTTAAAGCAAACACAACATGTCGACATACTTATCGCGACAAGTCGACAAAAGCTATCTCGGCAACTCGTCTTCAGGTCGAGATGAATGCCAGTAACTGCCCTTATCTTGTTGAGTTGTCGAATTAATAATCACGACCTTGTACTGCAGTTGACAGGGCAAAAATCTTTCCCGCGTTTACAGTCAAGTTCCGAAAGAATTAATAGAGTTCCGAAAGAATTATATTTTTAAACTATCTCAGTATCTGTCTCGATCCGACCCCGTTGCATGTCGACTTGTCAGGAAAATAAAGCTGACTTGTTGTGATTATCAAATAGTGCGTTTCTATGTATGTTGGCGTTTGTTTTTGTAGCAGCGCAGTGTTTATGTTGTTCCGTTGTTTTCCTTTTGGTTAATGACCCTGATTTATTTCAGTTAATAGATACAAGAAGATGTGGTATGAGTGCCAATGAGACAACTCTCCATCCAAGTCAAAATTTATAAAAGTAAACCATTATAGGTCACAGTACGGTCTTCAACACGGAGCCTTGGCTCTAACCGAACAATGAGCTATAAAGGGCCCCAAAAAATTACTAGTGTAAAACCATTCAAACGGGAAAACCAACGGTCTAATCTATAAAAAAAAACGAGAAACGAGAAACACTTATGAACCACATCAACAAACGACAACTACTGAACATCAGATTCCTGACTTAGGACAGGTGCAAACAAATGCGGCGGGTTTAAACGTTTTAATGGTAAATCTATTTATGACTATTGAACAGCGATATAGTACTGTTGCCTTTGTTAGACATGTTACGAACAATTCAAATAGATTTATAGGACAAAAAATATATCACTATAGGGATTGAAGCGTGAATTATTCTGAGTATTGTAATAATTGGCACTGAAATTACAACACATGTTATGTGCCTTCTGTTCGTTTACAAATGAGCATTGTCAACTTTG
Source organism: Mytilus californianus (assembly GCF_021869535.1). Classification (NCBI taxonomy): domain Eukaryota; kingdom Metazoa; phylum Mollusca; class Bivalvia; order Mytilida; family Mytilidae; genus Mytilus; species Mytilus californianus. The sequence goes on along the minus strand of NW_026262679.1, from coordinate 17,334,850 downwards.
GAATTTTCGGCCTTTTTAGTTTAAATAATTTCTATATATAATAACTCACAAACAAGCTAGTTACATGATCAAAACAGATACCAGACGAGGTTTTTCTTGATTTGTCTGCATATAGGGAAGCATCTTTGAGTTTAAATGTTCTGGTTAAATAACTTTCTTCTCACCTTTTTTCATGGCTCTTTGGCCAAAATATTATTATTTGCGTATCCGTTTGAGTTAATATTCCAATTCTGAGCATTTTTCTCAAAACTACACAAACTGTTTGTAAATATACCCAAAGGTAAATATTTGATAATCCGTAAATGTGAAAGAAAGTATTTTATAAAGCTACAACCAAGTGAGTTAATTATATGTTGAATCAAAAGGGCAAGTCACGTGATGCCAAAAAATTATGAGTAAAATACTTTAGATTTTGCTATCATAAACAATAATGTTTCAATATCTATCTGTACAAAATGGGAAAATTTCTTCTTTATCAAAATTAATATTTGATAAGAAATTTTCTTTCATTGTATTATTTTCGACCATTTGGAACATCATTAGTAGCATCTTCAACAAAAAATCTACATGAACATTTATGATCGTTCTTTACATGTTTTTCATATATCAACAGAAAGAGATGTTCGAGATACTTCAATAAGACAGACCTCAACAACACATGTGACCAGAAGAAATCTCGAGGTTTAGCAATTGACAAATGTCTCTAGCTTTATATATACAATTAGCGGTCAACATTTGATTCTGAAAATGACTTAAACAAGAAGCAATCGTTTACTAGGCTCGTGACTTGGACAAGCAAATCTGAGATCTCGACTCTATATGCATGATCAATGCTAATGGTCTACAGCAACCTGAAAAAATAAATCAAATAGTAAGTTGGAGAAATCATCAAAAATGTGATGTTATATTCATTAAAGAAACTCATTTTACCAATTTAATGCAGGATAAATTGAATAAAGAATTTGGTAAAAATCTATTCAGAAGTGATGACACAAGTAATTCGCGTGGGGTAGCAATATGGATAAAAGATAGAATTAATTTCAAAATTATAGATGAACACAAATATTGTGAAGGAAGATTTATTTTGATTAATATTGAAATTAACGAAAATATCCACACACTAGTAAACATCTATGCTCCAAATAGATTTAGAGAAAGAAATATTTTTTTTCAAAACAGTTAAATCTAATATAAATAAATATGGATTAGGTCAAACAATCCTTGGAGGTAATTTTAACGACATCTGGTCATTGACAGATACAAAAAATAAACTAAATCTTCAAAATAATTTGATAAACCAGTTACATTTATAGGGGCTTATAAAATCATGTAAACTAATAGATATTTGGAGAAACAAAAATAAAAACCTTTACTTGGTGTAGGAAAGATAAATCAGAGACCCATTAGGATTAATTATTTCTTGATACTCCAGGAAGTACAAAAAAATTTAAAAGCTGTGATATTAGACCTATTGTTCAAAAACTATCTGACCACCTTAAAAATCAAAACTGATAGAGGAAATAAGGGGCGGGTCTACTGGAAATTAAACTCTAGTGTATTACACAATGAGGACTATGCAAATATAATACAAAAATTAATATCTAAATATAAAAATGAATCAATTAAATGTAATGACTTAGCAATACTTTGGGATAATTTGAAAATAGAAGTGAGAGATGCAAATTTAGACTATTGTAAAAGTAAAGCCAAATAAAAAATGATGAAATAAATGTTCTAGAAAAACAGCTGAATTATCTTAACAATGAAATAAATAATGGTATTGATAAAGATCATAAATTACAAAAAGGAATAGAGAATGTGGATCGAATGTTAGAGGGCTTGTATAAAGATAAAATTAAAGGACAAAAATAAAAATCAAGGCTAAAATGGTTCAAAGAAGGAAAAACAAATAGTGCATACTTCTTAGGACTAGAGTCGTCAAACAAAAAAAGATTATAACTGAACTATATGATTTAAATGGGTTGTCTACAACAGACCACGATAAAATTCTAAATTTACAAGTGAAATACTACAAAAATCTTTATGAGTCAACTATGTTAAAATATATATTAAAGAAACAGAACTATCAAAAAAGTTAAAAGACTCGGATAGTAATCAGAAACAGAAAGTACAGATGCAATATTTAAAATGAAGCTAAATAAATCCCCACGTCTAGATGGGCTGACGGTGGAATTTTATAGGCATTTTTGGAATAGTTTAAAACATATTATTGTCAAAGTATTTAACTATAATTATGAAAAAAAACGACAAACTCTCGAAAGAAAGGTGCAATTTTACTAATATTTAAAAAGAATGACCCTCTTTCATTAAATAATAACGGTCTTAAAACTTTATTGAATATTGATACAAAAGTGTTAGCTTATGTGTAAACACAGTCTATCATTAGTCTAGATCAAACCGGATATGTCAAAAATAGATATATTGGTTTTAGCATAAGACAATTACAAGGTATTATAGATTATTCTGCGAAATTTGATATAGAAGGAGCAATTCTTTTTTTTTCTATTTTAGTAAAGCCTTTGACTCGTTAGAATCGACGTTTATGACAGAAACTCTAAAAAGGTTTGGATTTAAAACTGGCTTTATCAGATTGGTTGAAACTATGTTAACGACAATGAGGGATGTATCTTAAATAATAAGTGGGTCTCATGTGCGTTCAAAATATATCGTGAAATACGACAATGGTGTCCAATTTCAGCTCTCCATTTTGTCATAACAGTAGAATTAATGGCAATAAGACTTAGAAGACAAGTAATAAAGATTTCAAAGGATTAAAAATATAAGTTGGAAAATCTTGTAATTTAAAAAATTTGCCAATTAGCTAATGATACAACACTTTTTCTTCATTCACGGAAAGAAATAAGTTTGCCTCTTCGTTTAATTGAAACATTTGGAAGTTTTTCAGGACTTAAACTTAATAGAAACAAAACAGCGTATGATGAGGAAGATTAAAAAGTTCAAAGGATAAATATGAAAATATAAATTGGACAAACAAACCAATTTAAAGCCTTGGGAACTATTTTGGGTATGACAGAAAAGAATGTCAAACATTAAATATGGAAAAGGTGTTGGATAAAATAGCAAAATTTTTAGACAGATTGTCAAAACGAAAGTTAACAATACTTGGAAAAATATAAATAGTAAAAGCTCTTCTGTTACCTAATATAACCTACATTGCTACTAATAGTATCATAACTAAAGATAAACTACAAGTTATAAATAAAATCATATATAAATTCATTTGGAATGGAAGAAAAGATTAAAAAAGAGGGACGAAAGACACCAGAGGGACAGTCAAACTCATAGATCGAAAACAAATTGACAACTCCATGGCCAAAAATAAAAAGACAAACAAGAAATAAACTTCAAGAACTTTTAAAGCGGTTTGTGTTTGTACCGGCCGACAAAGCAGCCATCAATGTGGTGGTGGTATGCCGTAAATACTACACGGACGTTCTTAAGAATGAAATTTTAAATTCATCTACATTCAACTCCATGCGCCCCACAGAGAGTCATATAGTTAACAAACATATCATAACCACATCACAGCTTAAGGCTTCTTCTGAACATTTGAAGGTCCCTACTATGTATTGGTTACCTAAACTACACAAAAAACCAGTAAAATATCGTTTCATCTCGGCCTCTAGTAAGTGTTCTACAACTAATCTTTCAGTGCTTTTAACAAGTTCCTTAACTACTATCAAAGAGCTTATCATAAACTATTGTAATAAAATATATGAAAATAGTGGAATTAACTATTTTTGGAGTGTAAAAAATTCTTTAGATGTTTTAGATAAATTACGTGCTTTTGATGGTCCTTTTGATTCTGTTGACAGTTTTGACTTTTCTACTCTTTACACTACACTTCCACACAATCTTATCAAACCAAAAATTTGACTATTTAATTAAATGGACGTTTGATAAATCTGAATGCAAATATATTTGCTGCAACTCATTTAAAGCCTTCTTCTCTAATGAGAAAGGTAAATATGCTAGATATACTTGCTGGAGGTGTGATGAGATGATTGAAGCTGTTAATTTTCTCCTTGATAATATTTATGTACGCTTCGGCAGCAAAGTTTATCGACAGGTTGTAGGTATTCCTATGGGCACTAATTGTGCCCCTTTAATAGCAGACTTGTTTTTGTACTGTTATGAATCACAGTTTATGACCAAACTCAGTAAAGAACCGTCTAAATTGCATTTAATTGATAAACTTACCGTTATCTTGATGATATGTTTTCGTTAAATAATCAAGAATTTTCTCAATATACTGCCAAAATTTACCCAAAGGAACTTACTTTGAATAAATCAAATTTAAACGGTAACAACTGTCCTTTTCTACATTTATATATTTCGGTTTTACACGGGAAACTCCACACTAAAATTTACGACAAAAGGGACGATTTGTCGTTCCCTATTGTTAATTTTCCCTTTTTGGATGGTGATGTTCCTTTGGCACTATCGTACGGTGTTTATATTTCACAACTCGTTCGCTATGCCCGTGTCTGTTGTGACGTTTTTGATTTTAACGAATGTAATCTATGTATTACTGGTAAATTATTAAGCCAGGGATTTCGTTACCACAAATTACTTAAAACCTTTACTAAATTCTTCCACAGATATAAAGATTTGGTTTTGAAGTTTGGTTGTACCTTTATAAAAAAATATTTCAAACGGGATTGCACGTCCTCATTTTTACGGCAATATTGTTTACCGTACCCGAAAATTTAGAAACGATCCTGGTAAACATATCGATCCTTTAAATAAACTTTTTCTAAAAGGTTACCAATTCAACACTGTCATTAGATCACTAAATATTGTTTTATTGGTGCTAATATTGATTTTGTTATCAGTAAATTAAAAGCAAACTAAATATTATTGTTATATACATATACACATTCATGGATCTACAATCTGTCGATACCTGTATCTTGGAATTGCACAAGGTCATGTTGTACTCTGACTGTTTATGACGTCTTTACACTAAATCCGTTGGATGTTGGATGTGTACGGATTGATAATTTAGTCTTTGATGCATGATTTTTTTTATTAGTTGTTAGTGGCTTTGAACTAGCTGTCAGTAACTGCGAGTACTCTCAGATCTGTACTTAGTGTCTTTTTGTTGTTTGGATGTACAAGTACCCGGCCACGTCCACTTGTATTTGTATTATTTGTATTTTTATTCATCTGATGAGTTAAGCCTCTTTCAACTGATTTTTATAGTTCGTTCTTTTGTTGTATTGTAACACCACTGTCCCAGGTTAGGGGAGGGTTGGGATCCCGCTAACATGTTTAACCCCAACACATTCTGTATGTATGTGCCTGTCCCAAGTCAGGAGCCTGTAATTCAGTGGTTGTCGTTTGATTATGTGTTACATATTTGTTTTTCGTTAATTTTTTGTACATGAATTAGGGCGTTAGTTTTCTCGTTTGAATTGTTTTACATTGTCATTTCGGGGCCTTTTATAGCTGACTGTGCGGTATGGGATTTGCTCATTGTTGAAGGCCGTACGGTGACCTATAGTTGTTGATTTCTGTGTCATTTGGTCTCTTGAGGAGAGTTGACTCATTGGCAATCATACCACAACTTCTTATTTATAAACAGACAAATAATAGTACAGATGACACAACATAGAAAACCAAAGACTAAGCAACACAAACCCCACTAAAAACTGGGGTGATCTCAGGTGCTCCGGAAGGTCAATAATAACAAAAATATTCTCTAAAAAAGATTGATATGGAGGCTTATATAACATCAATCCATTAAAATGTATTATAACAATACTACAATCAGGAAATTCTAACTGTTTTGTATTTTCAAAATTCTACCTTAATAAATTTGGAAAAAACCTGCTTATTTTCAAGATGAATCTAAATAACACAAAATTGCGAGATAAAAAAATATGGAACGATACACCAATTTTCTATCAAGAGATGATAAAAACATGGATAACTGTGAATAATTGTAAAAACAATCATCGTGATCAAATCGATAATTATTTAGATATTAGAAAACAAGTAATATGGGGCAATAGATTCATAGAATTAATTTCAAGGAAAATGTTTATTCTTTGATAATTGAATTGTAATGATATATTATATATGCATGACATAATTGATAACAGGGGAAATATGTCTGAAGAAATAATTACTTCAAAAGTAAGAAATAAAAGCAATTCAATGGCTGAATTTAAAAAATCAAAAAAAATCATTACCAAAACAATGGGTAGACAAATGAAAATCAGAGGAATCATTCAAAACCGAAGTCCATATTAACCGAACTAAAATCAAACTTGGAGATAGCAAAGATGTCCTAACCATCAATATTAAAGACATATACAAAACAGCAATACAACATGTAGGTTCAGTAAAAACAGAAATACCAATTGGATTTTTGAAATGGGGAAAAGTCTTAAGGATAGGAAGACTAAAAAATAAATTCAAAGACTCTATTAAGGTAGTATGGGTGTCTTTCGCCATCTTGGATTGTAAATAACAGAAAAGCTAAGGTCCAGATTTTCAATCAAGTTAGCAAAATTTGATGCAGGAAAGCAGATAACTAATGTTGACTTTCATTTAAAAGAACAAATTTATAAGATTTTAACTTAAATAACTTTTAAGTTAATATTTTTACAAGCGTAGATTATTTTTTTTGATTTTTAATATTTTTAAATTGGCATTTTAAGGGGAAGTAACTCTGAAATAGTGCATTTTCTAATGGAATCTACACGGATTTTGCTAAATTACATTTTAGCCGGAAAAAACATACGGTGATCCGATCTTTTCTTTTGATATTCTCAAAGCATTTTCTAAAATCTATCTTCTCATATTTTATTTTATAATTCTATCATTTAGTTTAGCTTCTAATCATATAATGATGTTTTTTCCTGTATAATCCATACAAAATGTGTAATTTTGTCACAACCTGTAGCTTGAGAAAATGCACGGTTACCCATCATTATTATTATATTTTTGAACATATCACAATATATACTACGTTTTGGCAAAGTATGAACAATTTTTTTAATTTATACTCCCCTACCACCTTAAATTCACTTCTGAGTATCTTAAAGATATAAAAGTAAAATGTTCAGGTGGAAATTAATGTATAATATTTTGTCAAATTAAGAACTGCTTTTCCAGTGGAAAATTCCACAAAACAATGTTTGTTCATACTGCAATGAACAAGATAACTATAATCATTTTTTCATTACATGTTCGTATCATAAAACATTGTAGAAATCAATGAAAGATTTACTAAAAAAAGGTCTGTATTTGGCGGACATGTAATAAGTCTCCATTCTCTTGTCATAGGATACAAAATTCATGATGATGCATACTATGCACTAATTCATCTGCTAAGCTAAATGTTCTTTTCAGTTTATAAAGCACATTATGTTTCTAATAAAAAGGCTAAAATGGTAGACACATTAAGAATTTTCAAATATGAAGTAAAAAATATAGTAGAATTATATAGTATGGCAAATATAGAGATAGGCTGCTTATTAAGAAAGGTGTTGAATATTTTGTGAAAAAATTGATGTCATTTAAAAACCCAGAAAATATTTGAATGTTATATGTATGGTAGATGCTGGAAATATGTTAATGCATGTGATGCATGTACTTTAATTGTAAATGTAAGTACGAATATATATACAATAAAGCATGGAAGTATTATATTGAAAGGAACTTGTCAATATGATACTTCAATAGTTACAGTATGTACTTTGGTTGTGTGTGTGTGTGTAAGTAAGTACTTTTGAATAAATTTGTTCGCAAATTCACCTAAATGATGTGACGAAATGAGTTCAAAATGATAACAATATGAAATGTATGTATCATACAGTTTACTAACAAAAGTACTCTATACTCAGAGCAGAAATTGATATAATTTTATAAAATTGAGCTGGTAAAGCTACAGAAAGTGTTTTTGTTATAGTTAACATGCATGCATGTACTGCTTTAATTACAGAAATATGTATGAACCTAATTATGTTTTTGTGTGCACATCAGATGTTGGAGTATGTGAAGGCGCGTGTGTGTTTTTGAATATATTGGAACTGTAACACATGTACGTTATATACAAGAGATATTTGTTTGGGTCAAATCAATAAAAAAATTATTTAATGATTAAGTTGTGAAAGACAAAATATATTATTACAACAATTTACCTTTTCGAATCATTATTCCAATTTTTTTAAAAACATTACAAAATAAAATAACCAAACACGAGGAACAAAAAAAAAAAAAAAAAAACGTGCGAGGTCACTGATCGCATTTCGTTAAATCATAGATAGTATAAAAAAATCATTCCGGAGTAACGCATAATATCCGTACAAAAACTGACAAACCTGTGTAATGATCAATTATAGATATTGTAATTATAGATATTATTATAAAAATAAATTATAGAATAATTTTGTAGTAGTAAAGACTGTGTGTAACAGTAATTTATTATTCAGATAATTATATTAATGTTGTTTATAGTTAATTTTACTGAATATTCTCCCTGGATATTTAGATGGAATGCTGTACATCAAGTTTTTACTGTTAAACAGCAATATGTGCAATAGAGGATCAATTTGAGTGTTAAAGAAAGAAAAAGAAAAAAAATGGGATCTCGACAATCCTTATTGTAATTCAAAATTTTAAAATTATTCCAATAACATTTAGGACAAAACTTTGAAAGTTTCAAAAATAAATCTCTCGCATGGCTATGCATCACTTCATATTGCAGGGAATACGTTTTGATACAAAATTGCGAATTCTGTAGGTTTCTGTTAAACTTTACATCGAAGAATGTCTCTAGCTAAATAAAATGCTTGAAAAGACAACATATAGCTTTACTTCTAATTTCGTTTTGGTTTTGGATAATAGTTTCCTTCCTATACAGTTTTTAGGACAAATACTAATAAAGAAGTAGGGTCAATAAGGCCCTTATTTGGCCCAAATATGAGTGTAAATTAAAATAAAAATATCATACATATTCTTATCTTTGTCCTAACTAGACCAAGGAACAAGGTATTCTGAAAATATAATCAAATTTCAAATTTACTGCGTTACCATGGCAACAAACCATGACGAAATTAGTATATTTTGTAAAATTTCTTAATTTTCCTTTTTTTTCATCAAATTTTAAGTATATTCTAGATTGGCATAGTACTCGCACCCAAGAAACAAATTTATGTTTAGTGATATTAAGTCAATAGTTATAATAAAGCATCTCTAAAAAATTTTGGAACGATGGAAAACTGCATAATTTCTGTACTTTTCCTCATTTTTATAAAAACGGTACATATTATGACGTAATTGTGATGTCATCAGTTGAAAAATCTTATTTTCTTATTTATATTTCTTGACTCTATGCATTTCCAAACATTATGTTCAAATTGGAAATAGTTGTCTAACGTTTTATTTTCTTGGGCCAAAACAGTAATAAATGCGGGTTTGAGCATTCTGTTTGTGTTTATAACGTCGCCATCTGTTTGAAATAGGCCATGCTATTGTAAGAACCTGAAAGTACACTCATGGAGCTGGGATAATGTAAACTGAAGGTGGTATGGGATTATAAAAGAAAATTATCATAGAATGTTTTCATACTTTGCCAGGTAGTATATTGTGATATATTCAAAAATATAACAAAAATGATAGGTCACCGAGCTTTTTGTTAAGCTACATTTTGTATAAAAATGACTCATTTTGTATGTTTTTTTCAGACAAAAAATATGAGTGATTATTACTTAAGATCAATTAAATTTGTTCATTCAAATGAAAATTCTAATTAGTAAATTGCATTTCTGCATAGAAATTTTCTGACTTAATAAAAAGTCTAGACCCATTGTGTTATTTTACAATTCAAGATGGCGGAAGACACACATACCACCTTAAGTAAATATTGAAAGACGTTTTGAAAATGGCTCGGGAATAGAATTTAGAGGAAATTGGCCCTGACCTGCACGTGAAATAAATTCAGGGTAAAAAAGACCCACGTCTTTCACATAAACGTCATGCATTTCGTCAATCGATAAGTTTTTATTTAAAAAATCAGACATTTCATATCTTTTGTATTTTAATTCAGTTAAGACAGAATAAAAAAGTAATAAAATTGTGGCATCTTTTAACAAATATTTTGATTAATCGTACAAAATTTACTGGTGCCTGTATGGAATAGATTTGGTGAGACGATATGTGGTAAACAAAAACACGAGATAAAGGATATCGAATGTCAAATGATCAAAATAATTTAAAAAATGATCACAATAACTTACAAATAATCACGACGACTTACAAGTGATCACAATAACTTGCAAATGATCACGATAATTTACAAATGATCACAATAACTTACAAATGATCGAAATAATTTACAAATGATCAAAATAATTTACAAATGATCACAATAACTAACAAATGATCAAAATAATTTACAAATGATCAAAATAATTTACAAATGATCACAATAATTTACAAATGATCACGATAACTTACAAATGATCACAATAACTTACAAATGATCACAATAACTTACAAATGATCAAAATAATTTACAAATGATCACAAAAACTAACAAATGATCAAAATAATTTACAAATGATCACAATAATTTACAAATTCCTCTATTCTATATCTCTGTTGACTTAAAAATGAATTGAAAAGGTTTTTAACTTAACCCAACGTGTATGTGCTTCTGCTTATTTAGGAACCGAGTAAGTGGTTGTCATTATTCATGGCTTAATTGTGATATTTTCTCCCTCTTTGTAATGTTTTGTCTTCTTATTGTGATGGATGAGTTATTTTTACCTTAAACATTAGGATGTGATATCCCAATTGTCATGATGTCAACTTCTATCATTTTAGTCGCTATTTTATTGTCCTATACCCAATTTTCTGTTATTCATGTCTATCAAAACGTATTACGAAACCATTATGTAATTATAGCCTACTTGTCCCGGTCTGAGGTCTTCATATGTTTATGTCTACTGCCAATATAAATTTGATTCGTGCTGATATTTGAATAAACCTTCATAACATTTGTCAATATCTGTTAAACTGAATGCGCATATATAGCTGAAGCAGATGGATTCATATTACGGATAATAATAAAAGGAATATATGTTCTTCAAATCCACATTTAAGAATATATCGCTTAATAAAATCTTACTCCTTGATTGGTAAAATTTCAACATTTGTATGATGGATTACTTGCACATGTAGTTATATTTTACTGTAAACTGGCGATTATTCTAGATTAGTCTGTCTATAATATAGGTCGGTCAATTTAAAACGTATCCAATCGTATCAGATGAAGTTGACGTATACGTATCTGGAGATAATAATACTAAAATAAAACATAATATGACCCCGGTCGCGAATATACTCAATGTTTCCGTTTTGAATTTTCCTTAGAGTTCAGTATTTTTGTTATTTTACTTTTTGTTATGCTTCAAATTCATATGTCGAACTACAGTTGTGCCCATGAGTGAAATACCGTTAGTACATCGGAGGATACGTAGGTGCTGCGAGTACGAGTTACAAAATGTACGTGGCATTCGTGTTTTTAACAAATAAATACCTATAAGTTTTACTATCTTGCAACTGCCTCGGTGATCTCGTGGAAACGCGTTTGCCTTGAGTGCGTGAGGTCTTGTGTTTGATTACCGGCCGCGTTAAACCAAAGACTTTAATATTGGTATGTGTGGCTTCTTCACTAAGCACGCAACACTTAGGGAAGGATAAAGACTGGTCGACCTGAAGTGAAAATAATGTGTTCGGGTATGGTAACATGTCTTTCTCCTGACTTTTTGAGGTACGATGTAGCACGAAAAAAATCAAATTCAACGTGATGGTCTAGTACAAAGCAGGGTTCCTATGACTTAAAAAACGCAACACACATTTTAATGATTTGTTTTACTAAATCATGATTAGTTTTCATATAGCTACTATTCATGCTTACCATACATTTTTCTGTTTACAAAAATTCAATACCTGACTTACCTGAGTGATAATTGAATACCGGATTATTGACGTCGAACGAATTTCTTAAAGCGATATTTGTAACCAAGGAATGATTTTTAAGGTTTTTTTTTCTTCGTGAAAATTTTTTTTCAATCCATACCCACACATATATCAGTAAAAAATGTTGCATTTCCATATTGTTATGACTGAGTAAGGAAAATCTGAATCAGGCCATAAGAATAATGCAGGAAAGTATATGTGAACGTGCTGTTGGTACAGAATTTCACGTCAGAAATTCCTCTTCCTGTCCTTACTACAACGTTTCAGCCAGATGGGATTTGTTTATGACCATACATGGCCAGATCAATTTTTAGTGACAAATGTTTCTCGTATACTGAAATGCCAAAGAATCGATTGCAGAAATTGAAATATTTTTTTAAAGTCCTAAAGGGTAAACAGCATAATTACCAAAATACGTTGTAATTGGTGGAATATAGAGGCCGATCAGAAGGTACAAAACAGAACTCTAAACATGCCAAACAGAACTGGTTGACCTTTCTGTCAATCATTTAGACGTTGGTTACAGGCAGGCTTTGCTTTCTACGGTGACACATCCATTGATAAAGAGGAAAAACAGGATTTCAGTGCATACGAAATGTTTTTAACTTTATACATGACGTAATCAATTCAACTTTCGAACTGAAATATTGTTTTTGACAATGAAGTAATGAATGAAATGTATGTTTATACAATTGCATATTGGAAAAAAGAATAAGCTAATGTTGCGTTTTTAAAGTCCGGCAGTATATAACATTAACATGTTATCGTCCTGAATATGCCTTAAATTGCCACTGGACGTATCCAATCATCCATCCATCCATTATCTCGCAGTTTAAAACAGAATTGTATTGCTAGTTTTGTATTACATGTTCAAATAAAATTGAGAATGGAAACGGGGAATGTGTTAAAGAGACAACAACCCGACCAAAGAGCAGAAAATAGCTCAAAGTCACCAACGGCTCTTCAACACAGCGAGAAAATACCGCATCCGGAGGCGGGATTCAGCTGGCCCCTAAACAAAAATGTATACTAGTTCAGTGAAAATGGACGTCACAATAATTCCGAAAAATATAAATGAACCAAAAATTAACAAAAAAACAAACAAGACTAACAAAGGCCAGAGGTTCCTGACTTGGGTCAGGCAAATCATGTTTTGTGAGATCTCAACCCTCCCCCTATACCTCTAGCTAATGTAGAATAAACAAACACACAGCAATACTCACAGTAAAACTCAGTTTAAAAGAAGTCCGAGTCCGACGTTAGAACAGGTAACAGAAGAAACTAAGCAAAATGACAATGATACATAAATTAGCAAAGAACTACTAGCAGTTACTGTCATGCCAACTCCAGACCTCAATTAAACTGATTGAAAGATTATGTCTTCATAATATGAAAATCAAGCACAGTCCCTCCCGTTAGGGGTTTAGTATCATACCATCATAAAATATATGAGAAAAACATAACCCGAATCATGCCAACAACTGGTTTTAGAATAAATGTATTTAATTGCAATACTCATAGAAGAAGACCCTAACATAATACTGATCGAATAACAATGAGATGAAGAACAACGATCAAGAGTTGTTGTTGTTTTCTAAGCTATGTTGAAGTCTTTTCTTTAATCACAAAGTTGTTATAGAGTTGTCTCTCTTTGCTTGTTGTTATTGTAATTCACAGATACCAAGATTAAAATACTACATGCTGTCTGTATACTATACTCAGTTGTGTAGAGGTCCAATCCTCTGTTATGCATTGATAACCTTTACCACTTATACAAAAACAATCATTCAAATTAAACATACTGTTGCGGAGACGATTTGAATTGTGCAGTGGAATAAATTGTTCATATAAAGTTCGACGATTTGGGATTTGGGAGTTCGACGATAATAGCATTATTATATCCATAACATATAACTAACTCGAATGTTTGCTAATAACTACGTTTGAATCCAATATTTACAATATTTACAATCATTGCGTATTACAATTTCACAACATTGTTTTCGATGTTAACTTATCGCATGATAAAGACGATCTGTTTATGTCTGAACGTTAGACATAAAAATTTCACACTAATTTAACCTGATTCCCAGAGATGATCAAAACAAAGTAATTAAATCGCCACAGCTGCATTTGCAGACGACTATTATTTGAACTCTAAATGACTAGACTGACCTACTGAAGGTGTCATAAAATTTAGGAATCCCGTTAAGATTAACAATTAACTTTCTACACTGTAATAAATTCTTTGGAACATATCGTTATCTTTAACTAATCTTAGCAGACGAAAATGTAACTTTATTTCAACATAATTGTATTGAAAATTAACGATAAAATTAAACTTGCAAAAATATAAGTGCAATTAATAAAAACCGATTTCTACTCTATTAAAAATCACAACTAAAAACAATCATACTAATAAAAACTAAAAACTATTGTCTTCAATCCACATACATTTTATTACACCAACTTGTATTTACATTTTCATGACTAGAATTTTTACTTTATGGCATTACTTTGGCTACAGAGTATTCTATAATATTTTGTTGAGGCGCCAGGGTGACTACCGATTACCTATACACAATGGCTATCAGCTGACCTATGTTGACATAGTGTCATAAAACCCCTGGTAGTTAAACACGGTTGTACCCCCACCTACCATGGGGAGTGATCGGGGAAAACACTCGTATTACCAATGATCCAGTTATTAGTGCCCCACCTGTTGGCAGGTGTAGGCCTCCCCTCTAAAAGATGAGGTGGAGGAGGTTCCAGAGTTACCCATCTGTAGACCCCACCGTTACCCCTAACCACATTTTCCAAACCTGCAAATTGTAGAACTTGTCAGGACTAGAGCAAGGGCTGAGTGAAATTATCCCCCAATCACTACCAGTTTCCCTGGACCGACACATGGGAGCCCAAGTCAGCTACCAAATGATCTGACTTGGGTTCTCACCTCCACAAAATTTTAATTATTGAAACAGTGTGGAAAAGTTGATTTTGTTGTGCTTAGAAAAGACTCAACCCCCCCCCCCCCCCCCCCCCCCCCCGCCCCCTTATATATTATTCAAGAAAACCTGATTTCCAGTTTGTGATAAATTAGTTCCATCTGTTATGTATAAAGACACCTTCCTTGCTCCAATGTTCTCATGTAAAATAGCTTTCCCCCCATTTTCTATTACAAAGTTTTTGACCACTGAATTAACTCTTTTCCTCTTCTGTTCGATTATTGGACCAGCATTTAAGGATGCAAAATGCAAGTATCTGAGCTGTAGCATTGAAGACCAGATTATAATAACATTTTTGAATCAAGCCTGGTAACGTAGGATAGAACATTTTACATTTTCAATTAAACCCTTCCCTGTCAATTTTAAATCTGTCAAATCATAAGCTCCACAGTGAATAATCATGAAATTAGGAGAAGGTAAACATTTTTTTTTTTCGCATCCAGTAGGGAGTCCAAATCTTTTAACTGTAATTCAGGTTGACCAATCCAGGTGACTCCTTTGGACTCCAGTCCAAGTTTGGTCCTACCATATTTCTTTGCCTCTACATTGGCCCAATGAACAAGGGAACTTCCAACAATTCATAACATCTTGGGACCTGTGACAACTTGTAGCTTGTTAGCCTTTTGTAACTAGAAAAATTGCAACCTAATATAGCGAGAGTAAGCATGCGATTTCCATCTGCCTAATTTCATAATTACCTCCTCTGAGACCCCCTGCCTGGCCAGTTCAGTGGCATCCCCAATTCGAAAACTATGTGACCTAAAATGACCATTACTGATATGAAGGAATTTTAAGCCTTTTTCAGTATACTGCTGAATTGGTATCTAGTTAAAGGCATACCATTATAATGTATAAAAACTCTTTATTGTTACAGCTAGGTCGTACCTTTAAGTAGTCTTTAGTGAGTCGTAGCGGACAGTAGTTTTTTCTGTTCCCGGGTATCAGAAACGATATGAAACTCCTGATATATAAGATGATATGGTACCCCCTGAATGACGACATTTTTGTGCTTTGTATAGAATATTACCATAAAAGATGGGATGTGAAATACCTGAACGTTTAAGATATCTACACGCTGATTTATATTTATGAATGATGTCCTTGTACCGATGATAAATTAACTAAATGTTTTTACAAGTTTGTGATATCGAAAACCCTGGTGTAATAATTTTTCAGTAATACAGAGATTTCTGTATAGCCTCAGCCAAAAAATTAATAAGTTCCAAACTATTAGATGGTCCATCAATAACATTGAAATAGTCCACACCAAATCTTGAATGCAACAGATTAGTTTGCATTTGAAGCATATCTTTGTAATTCAAATGCTTTAGAACTTTTGACTGAAGTTCCATAATTCTATTCCCAGATGTTTTTATTACACCATTTTTATAAAAAAAAATGTAAGGTACTTGGATTTCTATTGCTTATAAATTCAACAAAGTTATCAAATTGCAACTGGATATCATCGTTTTGAGTTTCAATAGGTAAAGTCTCCAATTTTTTATATGAGTATCCAAGTTCATGTACACAAGAATGTGAAAGATATTTGGCAGATGCACCATTTACAACTAGTTTTTTCTTTCAAGTTATAAATGGTTTTGTATGTTTAAAAAAATCCACACATGTTAACACTTCTTCGGTCATGATGTCCCGTTTGGCTGCTTAACTTTATTGTCATTTTCAACACCACAAATGTATTTACTAATAGTTTTAACACATATACCAGTCTGCTTGGAAATAGCAGAAAAGGTTAATCCAGATTGATGCATTCTTTTTATTTTAGTTATTTCGAATTGGTGTATTTTTCCCCATATCTCCCTCTCTTGTTTTTCTTCAAAATCCATTCTTAAAATGCATGCAACTAGCATGGACTTTAACTGATTATGTTTAGTAGATGAAGATGATGGTATTGTCCACCTGTACTAGTGTTGTTCCATTTTACAGGTGAAGATAGGCACAAAGATTTACCTTCATAAGAATCTATACATACACAGACAATGAAAACATCCCAATCTTAAATTTTATCCTTCCAGTTCATTTTTTAAATATCCAGTCTAAAGAAAAAAATGGCATTTAGTTAGTTTGTTCTCGTGCAAAGTAAGACTCTTTTTTGGCAATCATGAGTTTCGAAATTACATCTTAAGAATTTTTCTTACAAAAGAGGGACGAAAGATACCAGAGGGACATTCAAACTTGGTCCAGATTATAGGAAGTACTCTGACACATTTAATGAACATGGATTTACTATCTGCACAATGGAGACCAAAGAAGACCTGCTGACCATGTTCTCACATGAAAGTATGCTCCTAGGTCATAGGAGAAAAATTGAAGCTGCAGTAAAAATTTGAAAACTGCCACCAGCACAAAACCCTGTGATTCAAGTAACTACAGTAATAACAAAGAACCATGCAGAGGAGATGAAGAAAAAGGAAGACTATCAAAGATTCAAGAGAAACAGGCTGAAGAACTCAAGGAACTGAAAGACAAGTTGGGAAAAGCTTTTGCAGAAAGAGATTGAAAAGTTTATCCCCTTACCTGAACCTGAAGGACCTTACAAAAACCAGACATGTTCAATTTGTCATGTTCGAGTCTATAAATCCGATGGAAATAGGGACATATCTCATTGTAACAAAGAACCATGTACTTCATGGAAGTATTGTGGTAGGAGAAACAAACACAAACCAGATGTTAGCAGAGAGAAAAAGGAGACAGAGAAGGAAATCAGAGATTTGAACCGTGACATGACAGGGGTCAAAGTGAAAACGAATAAATGGATACATTTGCAGAGAGGTCTCAGTCCTCATTTATGCATCTAATGAAACCCAGATTGAAAGCGATTAATCCTATGAAATATTCATTGTGCACCGTCCAGTTTCATCTGATCAAGCAATGTTCGCACAGTCAAGTAATTAACCAAATTATATGTACCCATTTATGCCATATGGATATCCACAAATGTATTACTACAATCCTTATTATTATATGAGCCGTGTTTCTATTGAAAAAGATTTGAACGAGCGATGACCTTTCTCCAGCTGTTTAAGATTTAAATGTATATAACGGTACAGATTAATTCTGTCATAGATACAGATCAAGAACGACTGAAGTATAACAAATTGACACCTAAATGAAAATAATAAAATCAATTATGAATGACTAATATTTATTATATATCATTACACAGGCTTGTATTCAAGTTATCATATAATATACAAAGAAATAATAAACACAATAATAATAAAAAATATAAAAATATAAAAACTTTGAATTTTTCGGAAAACTAAGGATTTTCTTATCCCAGGAATAGATTACTTTAGCCGTATTTGGCACAACTTTTTGGAATTTTGGGTCCCCAATGCTCTTCAACTTTGTACTTGTTTGACTTTATAACTATTTTGATCTGAGCGTCACTGATGAGTCTTATGTAGACGAAACGCGCGTCTAGCGTATTAGATTATAATCCTGGTATCTTTGATAACTATTGTCGTTACGGGCAACATGCTAGCAATTGATATGTTTTTAAAAATAAAAAAGAAATTAAATTCACATTATTCCAGCATCTATCGCGGAAACTGCACTAAACGACAGAGTGTAGATGTAGTACCGTGACTTCAAATAACTTTGACCATATTCTTTAAGGAGAAAGTCACGAGCCACTTTAGTATACATCAAACAGAAACATAACTCGTAGAGTATTGCATGAAACCTCAAACAATGTGAACCTAATAGTAAAGCGAGCCTTTTAAAAGAGAGCATTTACAAGAGCTTGAAGCATAATTCAAAGAACAATGTGTTACTTCAAAATACCTCTCTACGATTGACATGTTGAGCGCTGGCCCATCCGATGTCAAACATAGGTAACTCAAGTATACCCACTTTTTTAGTTTATTTTAGTTAATTTTAATACCTGCATGTTGGGCGCTGGCCAAGCCCATGCTTAGAGGTATGGGCTCACTTTGCAACCTGAGACGGATAACCTTGAGTGAAAAAAAACATTTGCACACTAAAACATATATTCAAATCAGAACTTTCAAATAGACAAACAAATGATTCGTTCACTCGACGAGAGGGCTGCCTAGTTACCCGTGTTTTTGTTCAGGGCTGCCTGAGAACTCAGGTAATAATTTTGTGACAAGTAAAGAATGGATGAAATCCATTATTACATTGCCCAAACGAAATGCTACACATGTTGCCCTTGTACGCATGGAGTATCCCCAAATTGAATATTTGTTACTTGTTAACATGTTTTCAACTAATTAGAGCAACTTTACAAAAATAAGTAGAAATTGATAATCTAATAAAATACAAAAAATAATAATGAATCATTAAATGTCACATACGAAGTAAAGAACAAAATTGTACTATTATTTGATTTGAACTAATGAATCGTAATTATTTGCACATTTTCAACAGAGCTTGAATGTCAACTTCAGATGTTCTGATATAACGAGTGTAACAGTCAGATGTCCAACGCCCTAAATGTTGAATCATGCTATCTTGGATACCATTAGAACTATAAGTTGTGGCTGCTCCTATTCTGAAAGAATGTCCACTGTATTTATCGGCATTTAAACCTAAGTGCGCCAGTAATGCTTTCGATGATAATGATCTGCGTAAAGCTAAATAACTACTGTCAACCAATAGCGGATCGTTATCTGTCGCACCGTTCAGTTTCCTGGATGTTACGTATTTTGACAACTGTACATATGGAAAAATATTATAATTAGTTTTAAAAAGTTTAATAATTACTCCATGACGAAAAATGTCGGTTTTAGATGCCTTTAAACGTAAATTAACTTGACAATCAGATACAAATACTACATCATCCATAGATTAGTTAAGTTTAAAGCTGAATCGAATGACTGTTTGCATGTAAATTCAGAACAACGCAGGAAACCGAAAAATCCTATAACAGCTGCAGTTGAAATAGTAAAATCTAAATGCGGATCGAAAATACCTTTCTGTAAATGTTGGTAAATCTGATGAAGCACATCATAAGTAATCGGTAGTTTTTGTCGAACACTTTTGTTTTCGGTTTTCTTTATTCCATTCAGAATATTTTGTAAACGTAGCAAAGGCTTATATAATTACCTACATTGTCAACTAAAGGATTGACACTACAATTTCCAATAGAAAAATGACGTATTCCAGCAAGATATAACTTTATAGTAGAATATTTCAACCCTAACACTGACTGGTAATATGATACAAAACAAATTAATATATCTTCAGAAATATTAGACTTTACATTTCCAATGAACTCTTCCCCCTCGAATTGGGAGGTACGAAATTTAAGAAAACGCTTATATCCAGATGTGTATACGTCTCTTGTAGCATTATTTATGCTTTTACTGCACAAATTATTAATTACACAACTCAATTCCACAGAACTTCTGAGTGGGGCGGGCAGTGACAAGGTTCCACTGATGCTGTCGGACACAGTTGACGAAAACGGTCCATCTGAAATCCAGAGAGAGCATCAGCTATAGTATCACATTTTCCAGCTATATGAGTGGCGTGAATAATAAAATAATATTTTGCGGAACATCAAGTTAGACGTCTCGTCAATCTCATAATTTCTAATGATTTTGATCTTCCTTTCTTTATAATTAGGACTGTAGCCATATTATCACAGTGAAATGGGATACGCTTCCCTGACCACTCATTACCCCATATAATCGCAGCAATTACTATCGGATATAATTCCATGAAAGCCATAGACAATGATAATTCCGTATCTAATTTCATTTCTACGGGCCATAACGCTTGAAACCAGCGATTTTTGAAATAACCTCCAAATCCCACGGTTGACGCAGCATCAGTATATAAATCATAATCAGACGCATTTACTATATTATCATCGATAAAGAACGAAATTCCATTCCACTGATATAAGAACTTATACCACAATGATAAATTATTTCTGCAACCAGAATTCAAAGTGACATGGTGATGAAGTTCTTTAACAGAGTGAGCGCCTAATAATCAGGCAGTGGTGAAAACATGACAAACGAAAACCCACTCAGCTTTACATTAATTTTAGTTCAGAATGTATAATGGTGCATGAATATAACATTCCTTTCCTTTCCTTGTTCTGGTAATTCAAGATATAATTTGGTAAAATGCACTAGGAATTAACAATTAAGGAGAGATAACTCCATAATTTGCTATCATTTTGATAAAAATTTATCTAGATATTTCTCGAATTACCAGACACACAGAAACGAAAGAACTACCATTTCTAACTCAAGATGAAGGTACCTTCAATATAGGGTGGTTAGGTCGGTGGGTTTTTTTCGGCCATGTTTTGAAATGTTTCTAAATTGCCTGATTCTTAAAAAAAATGGCACTTAAGTAGATATGATATAAAAGATCTGCCTGGAATAATGACTCTCATAGCAAAATTTAAATGACCCAACAAACCTAACAGCTCACGTTTTGTACATTTTTTGCGTTTGATGAAAAGAAGTAGATATTCCTTGATTCGACATAATTTATCTGCGGGTAATCTAGCTTCTACACGAATGGTGTCCAACTTAATACCCAAGTATTCGATGCATGTTACTTTAAATTTAGTCGCCATTTCTATGATATCTTGTAAAAACATGTCGAGTTCTACACCACGATCTTCATATTCGCAAACAATGTTTTTGAAAATGTTAAATGCCTCAATGTATTTATGTAATCAGAAATCACGTTGCAGGCGATGATCTTTGGGTTTAAGAAGAAGAATAGAACCATCTGCCTCTATTTGCTGAGTATCGTTTTGATTTTCATAGCAGGAATTAACAAAGAAACTAAATCAATGTATTTGCCTTCTTTGATATTTTGTCGCTGGGTTTGTGACACTGTTTGTATGTGCAGGAACATACCAGCAGACACTTTCATGGAATTGCTATTTCCCTGTGTTTCAATTATTGAAAACGAAGTCTGACTTTGATTACATGATAATGCACTTCCGGCAGTATTCTTCTGAAGGTCCGCCACAGTTTTTAGAATTTCACCTTGACTTTTAACAGTTTCGGTCAACGATTTTACATTGGCCGATAGTTCACGAATAGTGTTCTTTGACATATTATCACAGTGAAATGGGATACGCTTCCCTGACCACTCATTACCCCATATAATCGCAGCAATTACTATCGGATATAATTCCATGAAAGCCATAGACAATGATAATTCCGTATCTAATTTCATTTCTACGGGCCATAACGCTTGAAACCAGCGATTTTTGAAATAACCTCCAAATCCCACGGTTGACGCAGCATCAGTATATAAATCATAATCAGACGCATTTACTATATTATCATCGATAAAGAACGAAATTCCATTCCACTGATATAAGAACTTATACCACAATGATAAATTATTTCTGCAACCAGAATTCAAAGTGACATGGTGATGAAGTTCTTTAACAGAGTGAGCGCCTAATAATCAGGCAGTGGTGAAAACATGACAAACGAAAACCCACTCAGCTTTACATTAATTTTAGTTCAGAATGTATAATGGTGCATGAATATAACATTCCTTTCCTTTCCTTGTTCTGGTAATTCAAGATATAATTTGGTAAAATGCACTAGGAATTAACAATTAAGGAGAGATAACTCCATAATTTGCTATCATTTTGATAAAAATTTATCTAGATATTTCTCGAATTACCAGACACACAGAAACGAAAGAACTACCATTTCTAACTCAAGATGAAGGTACCTTCAATATAGGGTGGTTAGGTCGGTGGGTTTTTTTCGGCCATGTTTTGAAATGTTTCTAAATTGCCTGATTCTTAAAAAAAATGGCACTTAAGTAGATATGATATAAAAGATCTGCCTGGAATAATGACTCTCATAGCAAAATTTAAATGACCCAACAAACCTAACAGCTCACGTTTTGTACATTTTTTGCGTTTGATGAAAAGAAGTAGATATTCCTTGATTCGACATAATTTATCTGCGGGTAATCTAGCTTCTACACGAATGGTGTCCAACTTAATACCCAAGTATTCGATGCATGTTACTTGTCCTAAAGTTTTATGTGTTGCAATGGGAATTTCAAGTGAAGCAAACACGGAAACTAAGATTTTCATAGTAGCGTCGGCGTTTGCTAAAGGTCTGTCGATTGTTAAAAATCATCGAGTAGATGCAGAACTGTATTAATTCCATAATTATTGTGTAAAATCCAACACATAGCGATAGATAAATTGTCAAAAATTTTAGGACTTGAACGACATCCAAATGCTAATCTAGTGTAACAGTAATACATATTTTTCCATTTAAATCCATATAAATGCCATAACCTCGGATGAATAGGAATTAATTTAAATGCATTAGATACGTTCAATTTACAACACCTTGAGGCAAAACCGTATTCTTTGATGATTTTAATGGCATCATCAATTTTAATATACGAAAGCGAAAAATCATCTTTGTTGATGAGGTCGTTGACACTACTATATTCATCATTATTGTGAGGTGCAGATAAATCAAGTATAAGTCTTTTCTTTTAAGAATATTTACCTCCAACAATGCCGACAGGACTAACCCTATATATATCAAAAGGTGCTTCCGTAAATGGGCCTATAACAAAATTATTGTCTAACTCTGATTTGACAAATTCGGAAACATCATCTGGACATTTTCTAGTAGAAAGCAGGTTTTTACATTCTAAAACTTTTTCCGGTAAAGATGATACGTCAGTAAAAATTCCTTTACGTAACCCGTTAGTTAATGAATTAACGAAATATTTATCTGGATGTCTTTGTAGCTCCCATGCTAATTTATCTACATTAATTGGTGTCGTGGCATGCATATACATAATATTATCGTTATCGAGTCATATATGTGCTTGTTTAGCAGTTTTTGATACAATTGTCGAAGGTTTGCTTTGAGTTGACGATTTTGTATTAATGTCAATATGAGCATAGCGGCACGCGAATCCTCTGTAGCAATTACCAGCGAGATAATAATTGCAAATTTCTTTCCCTTTGTGAAATAGCTTGGGTCCACCGTATGGGTCAATATCGACACTTGATTGTGGCTTAGAATAAGGTGTTGTAAAAATGCGCTTTTGTTGAGAATGGTAGCTTTTGCCCTGTGAGGTATCGGATAAGTAACACATTTCAGTGCTATGCAAAGAACTTCCACATACGTCACATGTATTTATAGCTCTCCCTAAGCAAACTGAAAAATAGAGTTTTTCATCTCTAATCGACCAGTCAACGGTCAAACCTTTAGTTAATTTGATTGCTGCAATTTTCTTAGCAAATGCCTTGTGGTATTCATAGAAAATGTTCCCTTTAAATTTAGTCGCCATTTCTATGATATCTTGTAAAAACATGTCGAGTTCTACACCACGATCTTCAAATTCGCAAACAATGTTTTTGAAAATGTTAAATGCCTCAATGTATTTATGTAATCAGAAATCACGTTGCAGGCGATGATCTTTGGGTTTAAGAAGAAGAATAGAACCATCTGCCTCTATTTGCTGAGTATCGTTTTGATTTTCATAGCAGGAATTAACAAAGAAACTAAATCAATGTATTTGCCTTCTTTGATATTTTGTCGCTGGGTTTGTGACACTGTTTGTATGTGCAGGAACATACCAGCAGACACTTTCATGGAATTGCTATTTCCCTGTGTTTCAATTATTGAAAACGAAGTCTGACTTTGATTACATGATAATGCACTTCCGGCAGTATTCTTCTGAAGGTCCGCCACAGTTTTTAGAATTTCACCTTGACTTTTAACAGTTTCGGTCAACGATTTTACATTGGCCGATAGTTCACGAATAGTGTTCTTTGATATATTATCATTGACTTCTGTGTTATCATTTGATTGCATGTTAATAGCAGGAATAGCATGATGAATAGAGTTTAACAGAGCTTGTAATTGTCTTTGACTAAATGAAGCGGGAGCATTAACTCCAATCACAATAAGTTCTGCAATTAATTCCTCTTGATTTTTTGCTAGCATTATTTGAATCGACAACGGTAGTGGATTTTCGTTTTTTCGAAGCCATATTCAATAAATACAAATAAAATTATTACATAAAATAAACATGTGTATCTAATCCAAATAAAAAATTACAACTGCAAATTAACTAAATTTCTGATTTACTCTAGACAAAGTAAGGGAGGAGTTACTTTAAGATTGACATGCCTTATATATAAAACAAAATAGACTATCAAACAATGCGGTCAGATAATTCCCAGACTTCCATAAATAAGTCAAGATGAAGTGATAAAAGTAAACAAATGGCATCTGCAAGGAAATAAACACTTACATAAACTTTAATTAATGAACATTAATACACATATAATCAATATCATTAACAGCCTCAACAGCCTTCAATGGCAACTTCACCACCACCGACCAATCCATCACTACCAAAAGGATCCCCGCCTATGTAACTTGTATTTGTTTTATACAAAGTTTGACTTTTTTCCAACAGAAGTTAGATGTTAAAAATTTCAGTGATAATTTCTAAGTAGAGATAACTCTATGTCATTTTGTTAAACTTGTGCTTGTTAGCTGGCAACAAAAGAAAACATATTCATTAGTTTGTAAGGATTAAATTTTGGAGTAGAACATGTATTCAGATTAATTGTTGATTTGCACTTTGTGGATTTACAAAAAAAAATAAATCATAAATACCTGTAGAGTATAGTAACTTGAAACCCTACATATTTAACTTCAGTGATTCTGATAAAAATTTCAGTGGAACATAATTAGGAATTAAGTGATAAAGTAAAAAGTTTGATGTTTAGTGTTATGCGTTCAAAACTCAATGACACAGGAATAGTTATTGTAAAGTTTATAAATTTGTTTGCTATATTGATTTTATATTCATATATTTACTTTGATTTGAGGTAATTAACAATGAAAACATATGGGACAAAAACACACGAGACAATATCCAATTCAACAAATCTATAACTTAAAAACATTTTGAAATCACTGAGTGGTCTACAAAAGGCAGTACTCCAATACAACTATGTATTTTCAAGAAGGCCCAGTGATCAGCATACATTATAAAAACCCCATTACTCTGTTGAAAAATGTGTAAAAAATGGCCAAACTGCTTCCACAATTCATAACTTCATAAGAAATGCAAAATGCATTATTATTAAGGCAAAATTTCCATAAAGTGTTTGAAAATTTGGAACCACTTAAAAGATTCTTAATTTTCAATGCCTACAAACCAATCTTCTATCCATCATTGCATTTACCCCTATGTATTTAATGCAATCAAGCTGAAGGATATACAAATAGAACAAAAATAGGTAAATATGTAAACCAACTAATTTTTGCAAGCAATTTTGTGGTGTGGTGTCTTTTATTATAAGAGTGAAAATACATTGTTGTAAAAATGTTAATTTTTTATCTTCCCTTATATAAATACAGCAAGAAATTTAGAAAACTATTAAAATACATAGCTGAGAAATCAATGTAAAAGGGATAAATTTACATGAATAACTATCTGTGAAAATAAGTTGGGTTACAGTATTTAAAAACAAAAAACATAAAAAAAGACACATTAACATACATAACTGGGGCATCTATTGTACTGATTTCTTCCCTGTTGGCCTAATTCTTTCCATTATTCACTACTGACATCCTTTCATGAAAATAAAAAAGGGTTCAGTTTTGAAAGAAGAAAAAACCCCACCAGGGAATATTGAATAAATACAACATCACATGCAGTTTTGTGAGTTAAAACATGTATTTTCATTTATTTGGAAGATTATTTTTTTACTCAGGTAAATTAATCAATGAGTGATAGATTTCTCTTAGAAAAAATTTAAAGGTCCCAGTGAAAAAAACTACACAGAGATCAATAGCTATTGTATTTATTCAATGGGACAATAGAACTGACAAAAGTTTAAATAGATTGAATTTGTGAAAAAGTTTCATTTGGTTCGCAATAAATAACAAAATTTTTCATTGTCAGTTTCTGCTAAATTACTTTGACACTTTACCATTTTATCGTCGGGGAATACTTGTACGAAGTTCTTAAATCTGCTAATAGAATATTCATTTCATAATAACTGTCACACAAAGCTTGAGCTATTCTAGACAAGGAACGATTCCATAAAACTTCGACTTATGAGTTTTGAATGTCCCCTTGGTATCTTCCGCCTCTTGTTTAACAGGGATTGTGCTGTTCTATTTTCATAATTATTTTCGTTATGGTCCAGTTGAGTTCTATAAATCTTTAAAATAGACAATAAAAAAATCACGATTTTCATATATGGTAAGTGAATTTTATATTCCACATTTTTCTTATTGTCATACTAACCAAGATTTTTTTTCCAGAAGATTTTGTCTATTAATAATGAAGTTATCCATTAGGTCTCTATCGTGAATTCGTACTTAACAGTCTTACCACAACAGCCATTTATTTTTTTCTTAGAAGTAACATTCACTAAAATAGAAATGGAATACCCTTGACCAAGATAATCTCCATTCATATTTAAATTAGGCTGTTTAGAATTAAGAATAGAACATCGTTTTCTCCATTACTGTTTATTTTCCTTGTTAATATTTTTTATAACATAATAATTATTAGCGGATGACTTAAACACACTAGCAAACATTTTAAAATTAATTGTCAGAGTTCGTATACAACAAAGATAAATATACACTGCAAAATAAGCAATGAAATTTAAAAATCTGATTTTTGATCATTCATTTTAGAAGATGTATAGAATTCAAACAGTTTATTCAAGAACTTTTCAAACTTCGCTTTAATTGTGAAAAAGTACAACGAAATACTACTTTAAAACAACCGTTTTAAAGTGGGACGTCTTATTTTTACAGAAGCTCACTCCTTCGTGTAAGGACAATGGAATGAAAAGTTCGTGTATATGACGAATACATGTAATATTCATTTTAGCATATTCACAAATACCTTATATACGTTCCATCACATACGGATACGTCATCGATACGTGCGTTTTGCGACAGCTCTAGTAGAGAAGTAAAATGACCAAGATGGTATATTTGAATTGTTCACATCAGATTCTATTCTATGGCCGTCAAAAGTTTAATGTATGTGCACGATTTAGGATTTTTGCATCTTATAAACTCGTTTATACAGAGATTATAGTATGTATTTTTTTCCACTCAGTGACTGTCAATTGATGCTTTAATTTTTTTTTCGTCTGACGGGAGTTGTCTTATTTTCATACCCCATCTTTAACTTAGAAGGATTCCGATCTGTAGGTTTTCTGTTAATGAAATGTTCATAGCATACATATACGTTTTTCGGAAGATCTTTCCGATTTAAAGTTTTACATCCACTCAAGTCGTGTTGATTCCTTCAATGTCATTGTAGCTTGTAAGGAATTAAACAGGGACAATGGTCGCGTGTATTTCACCATGGTATTCACACATTGATTACAAAAAAGTTATTTTTTCGATTATTAGAAAAACCTTGACCTGAACATGAGTTCCCTCTGTTTTGCATTCATTTTCACTCTCCATTATAAAACGAACTAGTGAAAAACAAAATGTAAACAGTTGTGATTAAAGCACGTACGTTGTCTATCATTAGTGCTATGCTTGCGGCACCACGTGATAGATTAATGGCAGCGCACATGGGTCAGATCTTGAAAAATGTGTCTATGATGAGGAGATAATTTTGACGATATAGAATCCTGATTGTATCTGATATGCTTGGTGCATTTCAAATTGACCGACATCTTGTACTTATCTATCCGAGGTCACGATAGATACAGATGTTACAGTTATGTAATAATCAATTTACATGGCAGTTAAAAAATAACTTGTCATTTTTCTGGGTTAATCGTCGAAACCTTAACTTTTTAATGCTAATTGACAACACTTCTGTGTAATGTAAAATACCATATACAATTATAATTGAGATGCTGGGCGCGGTTATAAATAAACGCATTTGAAAAGAATCTCAAACTTGATAATGTAATTGGATAAGTTGAATACAAACGTCTGAAAAATATTACTATGGAAAGTGCGAATCGAAGAAAAAACGTTTCTTATGTGGAGTATAGTGATATGTTTAGCGAATTACACCATGCACACGGGAAAATCAAAAGAACTATTTACGACAAAAGAGACGATTTTGCGTTCCCTATTGTTAATTTGGTTTTTTGGACCATTTCCTTTTGACCCTTCTAACGGTGTGTATTTTGCCAACTCTTTCGCTTTGTCCGTGTCTATAGTGACGTTTTAGATTCAATGAACTTAATTTATGTAAAACTGGTAAAATATAATGTCAGGGATTTTATTGTCATAAAATACTTTAAAATCTGATTTATTAAGTTCTTTCATAGAAACAAAGACTTGGTTTAGGGTTTGGCTGTACCAGTAGAATATCTTTTAAAAAACGGGATACCACATCCTAATTTTTATGGTAACGTTGTTTATAGCACGTAAATTTAAATACGATCCATGTAAACTTATCGATCCTTTGAATAAACTTATACTTAAAGGATACTATTTTAACACCGTAGTTTCAATATGGTTTTTATCAGTACTAGTATTGATTTTTTTTTAATCAGAATATAACTTAATAAGAAAACTTATGGTCCAACTTCCTGTCGGCAATATGTACTTATATTTTGGCATTGCAAAATGTCATGCTTTTATAAGACTGTTTATGACGTCTTTACATTAAATCCGTTAGATGTGTACTTATTGATACTTAAATCTGACGAGTCAAGTCATTTCTAAATATTTATTACAGTTTGTTCTTATGTCGTGCTGCTACACTACTGTCCAAGTTTGGAGAGGGTTGAAAAAGTTTACAAACATGTTTAACCCTGCCACATTCTGTATGTTTGTGTCCAAAGTCAGGAGCCTGTAAAGCAGTGGTTATCGATTGTTGCTGTCTGTTATATTTGTTTATTGTTTATTGTTTTGTTAGAAATCAGACCATTATTTTTTTATGTTTGAAATGTTTCATATTTTGTCATGTGCCTTTCGTAGCTGACTACACGCAGTGTAGGTTTTGCTCATTGTTTAATGCATTACGATGGCCTATAATTACTTAAATAAACGTCATTTAGACTCTGTTAAATAGATGTCTCATTGCCAAACATACAACATCTCCAAGTTATTTCATATCATTTACAAAATTTCAGTGTCGGCAACAATTTGTTTCTTGTTTGTATTCAAAGCATTGTGCCATATCATCGTCATTGTTTTCATATGAAAAAAGTATCTTAATGCTATGAAGATATATAACATTAATAAGTTTTTCATAATTAAAAAAAAACATCGCTATTCTATTAGAAAAATATCGCACTCATATATCAAGTATTGACTCAATGTGGGATTTTC
This sequence comes from Mytilus californianus, assembly GCF_021869535.1. Lineage (NCBI taxonomy): Eukaryota > Metazoa > Mollusca > Bivalvia > Mytilida > Mytilidae > Mytilus > Mytilus californianus. The sequence continues at coordinate 17,304,489 of NW_026262679.1, read as the reverse complement.
TCATTGTTGAAGGCCGTACGGTGACCTATAGTTGTAAACATCTATGCCATTTAGTCTCTGGTTGGGAGTTGTCTCATTTTGGCAATCATGCCACATCTTATTTTTATAATAAGAGTTATCATTTAATTACAAGTGATTATGGCGTAGAATGTAGTCGAACACATTGGATATGCATTTTACTGTCTTTGCTAAATGATCGCCATAGTATTTCTACACCTCAAAATCATAGATTGTGCAAATAGGTTAATTTATTCCATAGCCTATTTCTCGCATACATACAAAATACTTGGTATCAGATGTACACAATGCATGGAAATTAAGTTATACAGACGTTTGTCCTGTTAAACACGTCTCTGTTTTCAATAGGAACGGCAACTACTTATCGAAAATCTTCATTTGTTTTGCGATAATCCCACAATGCATCTCGTTTACAAAAGAAAATATCGCTACTCCACATAAGAAACAGTTGTGTAGATTCGCACTTTGTGCATAGACTGAAATTGTAAATACATATAGATTAATACACATCATATCCGATATGACTGTTTGTAAGGGCGATAATTATACACTTCCTTGTTTAGATGAATAAAATGTGGATTCTACTTTTCGTCGTTATAACTATTCGTAAGTATATTTGTTACTAAAATACTAGTAAATGATTTATGCGGCTAAATACCTCAATTATGATGTTTGTTTTAACTCTTTTGAAGTTTCAAATTATGAAAAAGTAAAATGATCCACATTGGATTTAGTCTAACATGATAAACATGTGTGTTTTTCCGTATGCTTAAAAACCATGCGTACAATATGTAAGTCTGGAATATTTTTCATTATTTACACTAAAAGCTTGAAGTGCAAAACATGAAAAGCTACAAAGTTAAACACTCTACATGGTTTAAACTAGAGGCTCAGAGGAGCATGTATTGTTTACCTGAAATTTTGCATAATTTTGATACAATTTAACAAAAATATTTTTGTTGAATGGCAACTGTGTAATGCAATGCACCCAGTTTCTGTCTTTATATATTTTTGAAGATAATTAGTACAAATGAGAATAAATTGGTTACAATTCTGCAGAACAATTGTAAGGAGTCGATTAATGATTTCATTCATATTGACTAATTTATAGATCGGAGAATTGTTGCTGTTCAGAGTTTCAGTTCATCTTTTATATTTTCCAAGATATTATATAAAAACACCTACATTATTAAACCATCATATAAGAAATCGACTGACAAATCGTAAATTTTACTTAATTGTAGATCTTATATTGCTGATCATGTTTTCTTATTCACTGTTTTCTCCATCCTCCAATAGGTCCCCCCTAAAAAAAAAAAAAAAAAATAAATAAATAAGTAAAACAGAAATCGGTTGAATTGTTATTGAAAGAAATAACTCCTATAAGTCGATTTATAATTTTATCAATTTTATCAATGTTGACTGATTTTTAGATCTTGTAAAGCTGATAAACATTGCTGTTTGGCAAGGACTATTGTTTTCAAATTGTTCTAAATATTAAGAGAAATAAAACAAAACATCGGTTATTCGATTTTTACGAATGAGAATTTAAGCATGGATGCAATTTGGGTACTCCTCATTACAGAATAATTGATCTTTTGTATTAAGATTCATATCCATTTTTCTAGGATTCAATATGGATTCAAAATTAAACTTGTGGAACTATATAGTAAATAAGGATACACAATAAACACAGAATGGCAACTTTTGTCTGGCTCATAAATAAACATAGGTGAAGAAAAAAAGCTGTCAATATAGGTGCAATTTATGTACCCTCACGTTATATAGATTGCACCAGGCTCCCAGGAGACTGTATCGCTCATAGGCATGCAATTGATACAATGCAACACGAAATTTGTATTGAATGGAAACTATGTCGTCCAAAAAGTTATCTTGCTGATCATTTTATTTATCTTGCTGCTCATTTTGATTAGAAAGAGTTTCTGTCTATCCATTATAGTTTTCAAGATAATGAGCATACATGTAATTGAAATCAAAGCATCGTCGGTGCTTTGATGCAGTCAATGTTTTAACCTAGTTGGACATTTTTCTGATATCATTATCCGTACTATTTCTTTATTCCAAATTCAGTAAGAAATTTCAAGACAATCATCATAACTTGGGAAATGTGATTTTTGTCCAACATACAAAATTGTGTTCAAACACAATTTCTATTAAAAAAAAAATAGAGAGACGATATCTAATTGATCGATTGAGTGTTTTACGCCTCTTTCAGCACTATTAGCTATTTCGTGGCGGTCACGACCGTCGGTAGGAAATCTGACAATCATGGTCAATTAAGATTGAAGTCGAACGCACCTGCCACGTGCAAGATTTGAACCCACAATTTCAGTGTTGACAGGTTTATGATATATCACTATTGCATTAAGCTTGTCTCACAAAAATTTACTATAAATGGTTGCTTTTGGGAATATTTCTATGATCAAACAAAGGTACATGTATACTACTATTTAACTCATCTTTTATTGATTTTTGATTAAAAAAAATATGACACTGAAGAGGAATGTTTTATATTATTACATGACTAAACAAATTCTCTTTTCTCATTGGCTAAAAGCATACGGAGTCTATTTTGATAACACATTGTATATTCACCGCAGGAAAAAATCACGAGAGGTTAATATAAGATTTGGAACAGCTAACGTGTATCTAAATATAGATATCCCAAGGAAACGTCAATGACGTAGGTTTATTACGTCATGCAAATTCTCGTTTTTTTTCTTTTTCTTCTTGCTTTCGGCATATTTTTTTTTCTCTTCTTGTTTTCGGTTTATATTTTTAGTAAACTTTATTGAATATTTCAACTTATGAAAGTTAGCAACTGCAAAAGCAGATGATATATTTAATATAAAAACAAGAAACAGTTTTAAAAGTATCTTGAGTAAATACTAGAAAATTAGAGAAGGATAAAAAGTCATATGTTGACATTTGATTTCAGTTGATACAATGATTTATCAACCCCAGAGATTATGACATTCACCCATCGGCCGTTGGACTAGGTGAATATCACATCTCTGGGGTTGATAAATCATTGTATCAACCGTAAGCCTCGGACGATGAATTTCATATCTCTGGGGTTGATAAACCATTATATCAACCTCATCAAAAATCAATAATTGTATAGGGTTATTTTCATTTCCATAATAATACTATAAAGTTTGTATTCTATTGCTAAAAGATGGATAAATTGTCAATATTGATGCAAATTCTTTTAGTATTCAAATTTTAATAGGTGCACTCATTTTTAACATCTAGCTTCTTTTTATAAACATTTTTTTCAATTTAATAATTTTGATATTGATGGAAAGAAGAATCTCCAAGGGAAGGTGTAGTATGTTTTTTATTGAAGTTTGAACAAACACAATAACCAGAAAGAGGCTTTGAAAATGCACTTTTTCAACAACAATAACAAGTCAGATATTAAGTAACTAATTTTTATTTAAATAGGTGTTCATTCTTCGCTGTATATCTTAGATCATATGATATGTCATAATGTGTAAATCAAAGTTGTCCTATTAAGATAGTCATACCTATGATGCTCTTATGACTGTCATAAGTGAACACATTTTATTTTATATTAAATAACGATTAAAAAATGATGAAAACAACTATACAAATAAAATGTATGAAATGATAAATTAATTATTACCATTCTTAATATTTTCAAATATTTTATGTTTTCATTATACTGAACATGAAATTACATATAAAAAGGAATTAAAATCTGAATTTATAATTTGCTCAAATTCAGTTTGTATATATATAATAAAATTTTAGAACTTCGTATGTATGTATTGTTATACATGATGTGTAATTTAATTGTGAATACTTTTAAGATTTGGTACATCGATTACCCGCTTAACGAAATAACCGTGCAAATACGTTAATACACTACAATATAAGGGAAAAAAATGATGCATATATTAATTTTAAATAATCATGAGTAAGAAAAGTAGTCTTACACCCCAGTTCTATTGTTATACTTCATAGTTTCTATTTCTGAAACATGTGTAAATGAATAGATCTATTGTTACGAATAACAATGAATTTTGACCACAGGGTGTGACGAGCGGGGTTTCTGGAAACCCCTGCTTCTACATCCCGAAAACACAGTCCATTGTTATTCATAACAATAGAAATTGTTTGTTTTTTTTCAATAGCATGAACATAAGAGATTAAATTAATAATAGTGTTCACTACAAGTTGTTTCAAGACATGTTAAAAAAACATGTTTCAGGAAATTACAATGGCGAAAAAAAACATAACATTCTCTTTTGAATAAAAAAAAAGTCATTTAAATACTGTTTTGCTTGAAGCTAAAATTTTTGATCCCATATTGCAATGTCTTAAAAAACATACATGTAACGAACTTTTATTTGAATTATACATTAAAAACATATAGTTTTCATTTGGACTAAGTCTTCATCATAAAATAAATATTAATGTTTGGATTGTTGAATACTAATGATGCCACCCAGTGGCGGATCCAGACATTTTTTAAAGGGAGTGCCAACCCGGGATAAAAAGGGGGGAGGGGTTCCAGTCAAATGTCTCTATTCTAAAGCATTGATCGTAAAAAAAGGGGGGTTCCAGTCATATGTCTCTATTCTAAAGCATTGATCGTAAAACAGGGAGGTTCCAACCCCCCCCCCCCCCCCCATGGTATGGCCCCCAAAAAGGTGGGTTCCTAAATATGCAATCTGTTTTTTGTATGTTAAGCGTGTCCGGTCGTCGGGTTTCTAATCCAGACCTCCTATCCCTCAGTATGTTCGAATATATAAATATTGCCTTAATCTTTAGTCTATTCTACCAAATCCAACGCCTGACTCAAAATGTCGTCCGTCTTATACCCGTCCATATTGACAACTGCATACAAGGAGCATGATGTATTTTTTTGTAATAAGAATGCACGATACGGTCAACCTTGACCTGCTGATCCATATTAGCACATGGATTTAACGGGAATATGCAAAACGGCAACGTTGACATTTGTATAATCTACTCACTTGTCAAAGTTTGAATGAAGACCGTCAAAGTAAGGTTACTAGTGGGTTTCATATAAAAAAAAATTCTTATTAATCATTGTTTGATATTGTCAATAAAAATGCTATCCTTTCTTTTTCATTCAATATTCAATGTAAACAAATATAGGATTTAGCATCGGGTGTAAGTTAGTTATACACTTCGGGATACGGCGTGTCTGGATCTTATTTCTAAACACTTAATAATATAATTGCCTAGGCACATAAGAGTTGGTAAATGCTCATTTGTGAACAGCCAGAAATATTTTTTATCCTTGGGTAATTCTTTACAATTAGTACAAAAACTGTTTACTTTATCCCATAATAATTTTCTCTGTTCGTTATATAAAGGACAACTTACTGTAAAATGGGTCTCTTCCTCAATAGAATTTGATCCATGTGATAGGCAGTGATGACATAGACGCTGAGTTCTCTCTATGTATTTTTTTACTATATCTATCTTTCTCAATTTTAAGATCATGTGCACTTATTCTCATTTTACATATAGCTCTTCTTATATTAAAATCTTTAATTGATAAATAAGCCTCCTTTACGAAGTCAGTCTTGAGGTTGAAATAATTTTCTAATTTACTATTACCTTGTGATAAGGTATCAGATCTTTTGACCACCCAAAATGTTTTAAAACTGTTACAAAGTTTACATTTTACAAATTTAATTAATTTATTGAGCTTTGTATTCAAATTTTGTATATCAAGTGATTGAAGGACATTTCTCATAGATGAATACCAACAATTAATGTTTCCTGCATCTAAAATTTTATTACAAACATAAGCATCATAAAGTAACCCATCGCCCAATTTGTTAAGCCTGTGTACATATTTTACCATAGATATAATGACAGAAAAATAAAGAGGAAATCTTGCAACCTCTGATAACACTTCCAAATTTGAGGCTTTTTTATTTACACCAAGAATATATTTTAGATACCTGAAATGTGATTTTTCCAAATAATCATTTATGTAAATTAATTCAAATAGATAATCACTTTTTTTCTTGCAAGCAGCAGAGTTAATCACAATGTACCCCAAATTTCACTACAATATAATAAAATTGGTTTTATTGTGTGATCATATAAATGGATTGCAGTATCAATACTTGGATTACAAGCTGACATGGATTTTTGTAGTTTAAATTTTGCCTTTAAGGACTTTTTGAATAGCTCTTCTTTCCCCTGCTGAAAAAGACCACTAGAAGTAAAGACTATCCCTAAATATTTATATCTGTTAACACATTCTATAGCCTCATTATCTAAACAAAGTGATTCGTTCAAAAATTTTCCAGGCTTGTTAAAAATTAAAACTTTTGTTTTGGAAAAGTTTACATCTAGACACCAATCAATACATTAAGTATGCAGTTTATCAAGTCGGTTTTGAAGACCCTGTTTTGTGTTTGATAATATAATAATGTCATCGGCGTACATAAGACAATCAATTCTACGCCCATTGATATAAACAGCATCTGGACTCGACTCAAATCTTAAAGGCAGATCATGAATGAAAATCTTAAATAAATTTGGGCTTAGAACATCCCCTTGTCTTACCCAAACTAGCGAGCTGAATGATGGCGTTAATACATTACCCACTTTCACTGACATTTCATTTTTTCTGTACATATCTTTTAAAATAGTATAAAATTTTCCAGATATGCTATTTTCCAATAATTTGTATCTAATACCACAGTGTATGACCCTATCAAAAGCCTTTTTTAAAGTCCACAAAGCAGGCATAAATTTTCCCCCTTTTCTGTTAGTATATTTATCTAATATGGTTTTTAAAACAAACATATGGTCAGATGTTCTCCTCTTTTTTGAAAAACCAACCTGACATGGATGAATTATATTATTTTTATCGAGATGAATGTCAAGTCTTTTATTAAGAATACTGTTAAATAATTTTCCAATGCATGAATTAATTGCTATGCCTCTGTAATTTCCAGGCTTACTAGGACTCCCTGCTTTAAAAATTGGACATAAATAAGACAATGACCATTTGCGAGGGTATGTTCCAGAGCAGAATATCAAGTTAAAAAGTTTCTTCAAAACAGGTGCAAATATACTACCCCCTGATTTCAATATCTCGTTTGGGATACCATCTAGTCCTGCAGCTTTATTATTCTTTAGTTTATTTATAGCATCCAAAATTTCTTTTAGGGTTATTTTGTAATCCAGTTCATAAAAAGTTGGATTTTTTTCTAAATTTTTTACTTTCTTGTTAATTTCCACTAATCTGTCTTTAAATTTGTCAGAGTTGAGATTTAAAGATTGAAAATATGAAAACCAGACGTTAGTTTGAATAGAATGTTCTGGACCATCCGAATTGTCTTCTTTTAATTCTTTGATGAGATTCCAATAACTCTTTGGATTATTATCCCTTAGATTATCCAGACTGTCAAGAATGTTTTGTTTAAATTTCCTTTGTTTATATTTACGTAGCTTATTATACTCCCTATAACATTTATAGTAAGACCCTTTTATAATTGGGTCCCAGGGGAATTTTGATAACAGCTCAACTTTAGAAATAAGGCTTTTACGTTTTTGTACCAGGTCTTTGTCAAACCATTTTTTGTTTTTGTATTTACGTGCAACTTTTTTCTTGGTTTTACGGAATATTAAACATTTACTGGCAGCATTATCTATTATATCAAAACATTCATTAGCTGCCTTTTCAATATAGTCCTCTGAAAGATTAAATTTTGTGTCTAAAAATTTTTAATACTGTTTCTAATAATTGGCTGGCATAAAGTGTCTTGAAGTTTTTGTGTAGAGGTTTCTGACCATATATATTTTCCTGGAAATAAAATAGTATTGTCTTGCTCCTTAGCTTTATTTGAGTAACTAGCTAACAGGCCAAATGTCAGTTTACAGTGACAGTCTGACAGAGTTGATAAAAAATCAGCAACATGAAAAAATAAAGTATCTTCAATCAAGTCTTCCGATATGATAACATAGTCAACCACACTACTACCTACTGCTTTTATACAAGTGTATTTACCATAAGAATCGCCCCACATTCTCCCCTTTAAAATACGTAATTTGGACGCAATACACAAGTCCAGAAGCTGTTTACCTCTTGAATCTACTTTCATATCATACTTACATCTCTTTTCTTGAATAATATCACAACTATAATTATCATACATTGGTATATGTATATCATTGACATCATTTATTATAAAATCTGGCTCTGACCCTGTCCTTGCATTTAAGTCCCCACACAATATAATACTACCTTGATGACTAAAATTTATGATATCTTTTTCTATGTTTTGTAGTGTGTCATCTTCTGATTGATCAACATAAAATGAAGTAGCTGGTATAATATATGCCAAACATAGGAATATATCTGTACTTAGATTAAAATAATGTTTATCAAATTGCAACCATTGATAATCTTTACATGTATTTATCAAAATCTTGATGCCCTTGCGAACTTCATATTTGATCAAAATACCTAAGCACCCATAGTATCTAGAGTTAGCTGATTGTGGTCTACAAATAGGGTAATAGTTAAAACCCTCAATATTGACTGTAGTGTTATAACCTACATGATCCTCAGTTAATAGTATAACATCATATTCTCTTATCTCTTGAAGAAAAAGGGGATCGGTTGCTTTGAAATAAGCCCACCTATGTTCCAAACACAAAATGTTATGTTGTGAAAAAAATTATTTCTCTTTTGACTGGTCATAATTGCTTTTTTAATAGTTATCTTTTAAAATTCCTTCTCACCACTGGTTAATTGTACAATAATCTTTTATTAACTTTGACAGTCAGCTTTTGGGCAGGTAATATGAATATGTTTAATACTGAGGTCAGGTATTGTGTGTTGAAGGGTGTGATAAAGTGTTTATCAAATTATGTAATACAGGATATAACTGTGATTCAAATTATTACTCACATCTTTAATGGTAATTGTTTGTAAACCTTGACAGTTGTCAATTATACTGGTATTATATCAGTACTCTTACTTGCCTTATGAAATATTTTTGAATGACAGTCTTTGAAAAAAATTGTGGGAATGTACTTCATTTTTTTTATAATGAATTTACTTTATTGTAACAAATAGGGTAGCACAACATGTATGAACAAAGGTAAAGAGAATGGAATATTCACAGCAAGGAGATTTTAAATCAAAAACAACAATTGAATATATAATAGTATAACATTAGGTTAAACATTAATAATTCTCTAATAACGAGGGAATCTTAATTCGTTCTTGGATATCTATTTGTGGTGTTTATAAATCAAAAACTGACATTATTAATTAGTCTATAATGGGATCCAGGGACTCCAGTATTTGTTATATTCCTCTTCAGAGAGGTTTTTAAATGAAATGTATTTCTCTAAGTTCATGTGTTCCTTTAAATAATTTTTTAAAGCATTTAAATTTGGCAATACTTCTTGTAATTTTGTGCGGTAAATATTATAGTATTTTGTAACCAAAATAATCTTATTTTTAACAAAATTCGATTTGATACTTTCGAAGTTACCAAATAGAATAATGTTGATATTCAAAGGCAGTTCAATATTTGTCATTTCAAAAATCCAGTTGTTTAGTGCATGCCAGAGACTGGAGACCATATGACAACTCAAAAATAGATGTTCTATGGTCTCTTGTTCGTCTTTGCAAAATTTACATATATTGCTACTATTTATCTTCATCTTATAAAGTAGTGTTTTAGTTCCCAAAATTCTATGGATAATTCTATATTGGAACCAGTAAAGCTTTGTGCTTCTACTATATTTAGTACACGAAGTGTGTATTTTTTTTCCAGTTATTACCAGTCATATTAAGATAGTTTTCCCATTTTTCCTATGCATCAAAAGCAATATATTTCTCATTCAATACTTTGTACATGTCCTTTGAACCTTTCTTTGATTCAAAGAAAACTAGAACAAACCCGCGAAATCGCGGGTATTTAGAGCTTGGTTGAAAGTATGTAAACTGTTGTAGGATGAATTTTTGTAAAAGATTTTATGTCTGGAGAATTTCAGAAAAGGTATCAAACTGAGTCATAGGCACTTGGAGACAGGACAATTATTTTAAGCCCTCTCCCGTTTGTCCAAAGTCCGTTATTTTTTTTTTTTGCTCTCTATTAAATTCTATGATTTTCGCGTTTCTGTATACTATGAACATACATATAATATAAATAAGTGTATTTGCTATTAACTATCAATTCCAAGTTTCTTCTCCACGGCGATCACTGCTATACTATATAGAGAGTCTCTGTATATTATAGGATTATAATCATAGTATACATGCAGAATGACGCGAAAATAATTGTCCTGTCCCCGAGTAATTATGAAAATTATGTTTAAAGAGGGAGTAAAGGAAGGGGGGGGGGGGGGGGGTATCTGCACGGAAGAAAATAAAATTGCCATTTCACGTTTGAGCGAACATTTAAAAATTTCTTGCACGTTGATTTTTTTATCGATTTCAAGAAACACGGTGAATAACGAACCTTTTTCACGGCTGCACGTGAAATAAAAAGTGGCAAAACATGTTGCACGAAAATAACCCTTTACCCCCTCTTTTAAAGTTTAAAATCGGAAGTTTTGGGTATGACTTAAAAGTCGGTCTGATGACGGAAACAATATCCGGACGCCTTTTTCTTCGTTTTTCTCCCAAAATAACACAAACTGAATAATCATAAGAGTGGATGACAAATGCGACTATGCATGGTACCTATAGGACACAGAGGCATGATGATTAATTTATTGGGAAAGGAAGAGAAGCGACACACAAAATGAGGTCTTCTCGTTTAATAGTATAGATACTTAAAGGTAGAATTGCTTGAATTGTTTTCTCCTTTACATCAATATTGATCGTGTTTAACCACTCTTTAAAGCGAGTGTGATATTCCATAATTATGTAAAAAAAATGGTCTAAATTGATATAATTGTTGGAAATTTTGAAATGACATAATTTTGCCCTGATTATCTAACAAGCCATGCACTGTCCAAATTCCAGCTTTAGCCCAGTTTTTATAATAAACACTTGAATCACCAATTTTAATGTTTTCTCCCTCCCATAAAGGATAACAGCCAGGATTCTACTTCGTCAAAATTATCTCCCCATTACGCCACCAAATTTTTATAATCGTTAAAATGGAAGCCATTGTAGTGATGACGCGCTGTCAATTTAGCTCTTGAAACTCGATCAGTTTATCCACATAGCATCATTACGATCCTTATATGCCATTTGTATCTTAAAAGACAAATGTATCTACTTTCTATTGATCATCATTTTATGTACTTTTATGCTTTTGGTTAACTTAAAACTATTTTTTGATCGGTTGTCAGGAGGAATTTTCGAAAGTTCAAAAATATTTAAAAAAATTCTTTATTAAATATTTCGTGGAAGGGCAGACTAAAAAATTTCAGAGGTTGAGGACTAATTACCGTAGATAACACGCACAAAATATGAAGTTTTTTTGAAGTTATGCATTTTTAAGATCCACTTAAGTCTGTCGTCAAGTACTTTTAGAAAAAAAATTGCAATTCTAACACACCTACTCTGTTGCTGTGACTCATTCTTAGTACTGTAAGTTTTTAATGTTATTATATCAACCTATAGCCAAAATATATAAAAATAATCGAATCTGAAGCGAGATGATGTATCAAATATTTTTCTTTATATGTTTTATACGTTTTCAAGACAGCATAGCAAACTCAAACACGCCTGAACATTAAAGGTGTACTTGAATTTCTCTTTTCGATGAAATTATTGCCCATTTTTTTGATTTTTCCCAAAAAACTGTCGCCGGGGGCAGATATGCAAATTAATGCTTTAAAAAGATAAATCTATTATCTTTCTTTGGAATATTTTCGGCGGTATTTATGCTTATGCACAAAAAAGATCCACATGTATTTGCACCTACCCCAATCGACTGTTTTGTGAAAATGTGTCTATAATTTAAACGTTTATAAATATTTTGAAGCTAAATACCATAATTTAAGTAAAAACACATAAATACGATGCATAAAATCCTAAATTATGCACATTCATAAAACTTTTAAAGCCCATAGAAACAGATATAAACAATTCAAATTTACCACCTTGGCCTTTTTGACCTTCTCTAACAAAGAGTTCCATTTCTTTTGTTTAATTTCAACTGGGTTTCCGCCTGATAAGATAGAACTTCATCAATACATCTTGGTTATTCTAATTTGATGAAGGGTTTTCCAAGCATCAAAAACCTCTTGACAAAATTTATTTGATGACCTTTTCATGGGCCCAATGTAACTTAGTTCAATAAAATTTATTTGCTCCACAATAGTACTCTTACTTGCCTAATGAAATGTTTTTAAATGACAGTATTTGAAAAAAGTGTGGGAATGCACAGCTTGTCCACATTTTATTCAATTACTTACTGACATACGAGCATAAGATACTAATAAAATACTTAAATAATTCTTATTAACTACATAAATGTGATATACAAGTATTAACTTTTGACATTTATTCATAAATAGTAATATTTTATAAATTTTGATTAACAAAGGAAGTTTTTGAAAGCTGTATATTTAAAATGCAGTTGCTGTTCGACCACTCTGTCCTTAATTAAAGGGCAAATAACATGTGAATAGTTGGCAGAAGATGATTAAAATGGTGTATAAAGTGTATGTAAGACATATAATACATCATAAGATTCATGGTATGTTTTCAACTCAGAATTCTGCACCATCTCAAAATCCGGAATGATCACATAGATCCAGCTTGGCTTATTAAAAATTGGCTAAAACTATAATGTGGGGATAACAACCTCTGCAAAAAGTCGTTCGACCATTTCATTCTTATTGAATTATTAGTACATTTGGTGTTACTGATCATGTTAGCTGTTCAATTTTTTTGTCTATCTATTATTGTTTTCAAGATATAAGGGAAAAAAGTAAAATTTGATAAATTAATAATTTTTATGGCAATAACTCCTACAATTAATGGAGTCGACTGACGATTTCGACTATGTGAATTATGTTTAAATTTTCTGCTCCACTAGGTCAACGGATTCTCACTATGACGTTTTAGATGTAAGTTAAGATATATAGCAGACCTAACTGTTGCATTGTGTTTATGGTAACCTTCATTTCAGTATATATGTTTAATCAAATAAACACCAAACTTTCAATTGTGCGGTGGCAGAAATTTATCTATGTAGAGGAATGTTAAGTTAAACGAGGGTATGCATGCAAGCTTGTAGGCCTTCTTGTGAGTCCCCTGTTTAAAGGAACAAGTTATCGAAACGAGGAGAACGGGCGCATGTAGTTGTAATAGGAATACAAACGTCATATATAATTTCTAAAATAAGCAGACAAAGTTTCAAAATCATCTGCCGAAATTGTCCGAGTCAGATACAAACAGAAGATATTTATGGATAATACAAAAAATATACTGAGGGGCAATAAACAAAAACATAAGCAAAATGAAAACAGACAACGCTCTGGTCAAAAGAAAAACGACGAAATCTTTTTAGAACAGTCGTAATAGCACTACACAGAACACAATATATTAAGCAGCACGAACCCATAAGAACTCGGGTTGATCTCAGGTGCTCCTAAAGGGCCGGCAGTTCCAGCTCTACTATTTATAACGAGTGCCGCCTGCCGTATTGCTCTGCTAAAATACATTGATGATTTATATAGTGTTTCCTAACAAATTTTAGGACGTAACCTAACTCATAAACAATCGGCACCAACAAATCTTTAAAACTAAACTTTATTTATTGTGAAAGGTTGAAATAGAACATTATTTTCAGGACCGAGGATAGACATAACTACTGATAGAAGTAACACCGACACATAAAACAAAAGGGCATAATCACACTGAAAACAGATGCGACACGAAACCCTTAAATTAGTTTGTCCAAGTCAGATACAGGCAGACACTATTCACAGTATCTGACCGTGCTTGTTCGAGCCAGATTTAAACTAGGCAAGATTTATTTTCACATCGTTAACTCGGAAATGTTTATAGCAATAAAATATATTTTTTTTTAACAAACTCTTAGGACGGATTTTTTCGACAAATCGAAATTTATAGTGAAACATTTTCGACGCTTTTTACATACATTCTGCACATTTCTAAAACTTTTCTCCATCTTTTAAATCAAAATGTGAAATCTGGGAAAAAACAGGGTTTATTTATTAGTTAATAGTACAGTTTTGTTTTTTTTAGTAACAGCGATTTCTCTTTTCAGATAACGTCCAGACTAATACAGTATACAAGTTCAGTGGTTCTACAGTTACTTTTAAATGTCCGTATGTTCAAGAAGGTAGCAACAAAGTTGTGTGGAATGGACCATATGGTGGTCAGACTGTCTATTCACATTCAAATCATCGGAATACTTTATTACCTAGTGACTTGTATAATCGTTTATTCATCATAAGTAACAGCAGTGTTGGCAGATTTGATTTGAAAATTGTTAATTTACAATACAGTGACGAAGGAAAATACAACTGTTCAGTACCTAACAATGGAACGACGAAAACACACTCGTTTAACTTATCATTACCTGGTAATTATACTTATGTAGTTATCAAAGTACTTAAAAGGTGTGAGTCAACGTCGCAATACACTACTTCTTTCGTGGAAACTATGGTGTAATTCACACCGATTTGAGTCACTTCACTTCACACACATACATTTTGAGTATCACATGAACAATGTATGGTATATAGTTGAATTTCGAAACGATTACTAACAAGCGACGTCAGTCATTTATAAAATTGAGTCCATGCGAACGGCATGTAACACAGTATAAAACAATTGAAATTATCGAAAATAGTTCACTTGTTTCTTTTATTATAACTTATTACTATATACATGTATACATTTTTACATTATATATATATATATATATATATATATTTGAATTGTTTTACAATAGTCATTTTGGGGCCCTTTATAGATTGCTGTTCGGTGTGAGCCAAGGCTCCGTATTGAAGGCCATACTTTGACCTATAATTGTTCACTTTTTATACATTGTGACTTGGATTGAGAGTTGTCTCATTGGCACTCATACCACATCTTCTTATTTCTATATAGTAGTCCAATTCACCGGCAGGGGATTTCGTCTACTTAAATTAAATCAATGATTTGAAAATGAAAATAACATTTTATATATTGTATGCATCCGATGCGTTGTTCTGGCTTCACCTTCATCAGCAACGCTTAAAGGCCAAACATATGAAATCAAAGGATGCATAAAGAATATATGAGTATTCATATGATCAAAAGGGACCTAAATTAAATAGCCCAAACCATTTAAGGTAAATTTTCTCTGAAAGAGTGGTTTTATCTCTGGGGATAACGATACAATGTATGTTAATTATCGATTGTTTTTTCATAGTATCTACTCTAGTTATACCGTCATACATGTTGTTTTTTTTATTTTATGTTATTTTATGCTTTAAGAAGTGTAACAAAAAAATTAAAAGCTTCAAGCAAATTAGTGAAAAATCTTTGTCATTTTGATACGTGAAAGTTTTAAAGACACCCATTACGTTCACATGTTTGTATTTTTGAACAAACTTTTGTTCGTTGTCAAAAGTGCATGCTAGCAGTAATTTTAGAATTACCTTATGCATTTTATACCAAGTAAATTCGGTAAAATAGAGAATTAGTTTATTTGTATTTCAGCATTACTTGAATCATCGGAGCCGTCTTATTATAGATATTTAAAACTTGATCCAAGTGCCAAGAAGCTTATTGTAGGTCATATGTAAGTAGCATGACTTTTTTTTTATATATGTCATAAATGTTCAATTCATAGACGATTAAACTTCATTCGTTGATGTGTGATTCTGAATGAAACACATGAGTCCTTGGGTTATCAAAAGTGGTACAATAAATGTTAAGTTTAGACATTGCATAATACAAATGACAGGGTTTTATGTTTAATTTATGATGTATATGTCTATCAACCTACAACCAAGTCAGAAACCATTTACCGTGGATGGCAGATCAGTAGTAGTTTCTGTAAGTGAATTCATAATGTCAGATTATAAATTAGCTGCTTACACAACTTTGAAATGTTCGAAATACTAATGATTTTCTACCCCAGGAATAGATAACCTGTATTTGGCAAAACCTTTCGGAATTTTGGGACCTCAATACCCTTTCACATTGATCTTTATTGGCCAATAAACTTTTTTGATTCGAGCTTCAGTGATGAGTCTTTTGTAGACGAAACACAATTATAAGCCTGGTATCATTGATGGTTTTTTTCGGGATAGTTTTAGCTTCTCTGGAAAATTGAGAGTTGTCAAGCGAATACTGATTTTTTTGTTTCGTTTTTTCGTAAATTGCAGTGATAGAATAAGGAAAGCGTTTGCAAATGTAGAATATACCTACTTCATGCATGGCCCTGATCAATTGTCCAGGTATGGCTACTTCATGCATAGTCCTGATCAATTGTCCAGGTTTGGGTCTACTTCATGCATAGCCCTGATCAATTGTCCAGGTATGGGTCTACTTCATGCATAGCCCTTATCAATTGTCCAGGTTTGGGTCTACTTCATGCAAAGCCCTGATCAATTGTCCAGGTTTTGCTACTTCATGCATAGCCCTGATCAATTGTCCAGGTATGGGTCTACTTCATGCATAGCCCTGATCAATTGTCCAGGTATGGGTCTACTTCATGCATAGCCCTGATCAATCGTCCAGGTTTGGCTACTTCATGCATAGCCCTGATCAATTGTCCAGGTATGGCTACTTCATGCATAGCCCTGATCAATTGTCCAGGTTTGGCTACTTCATGCATAGCCCTGATCAATTGTCCAGGTATGGGTCTACTTCATGCATAGTCCTGATCAATTGTCCAGGTATGGGTCTACTTTTGATCTTTTTTGGTTATATCAGCTCTTCAAACTATTTTGGCCTCGATTACACCGAAAATATACAGTTTGTCGACATGTACATCTGGTCAATCAGTACAACTGGTACCGTTAAATGTAGTAAAACCTTGTTGCTCAATCTTCATTTCCACGTGTGATGTTTTTGTTTTCTGTTCGCCTTTTTTGTCATGGCACTGGGTGCCTTTCTTAGAAGTATGGTTTTGAATGACTCCCTTGATATCTTGTTACTTTTTTCGTCTATTGTTGAAGATAGTTAACATTGTTGACTTTTAGGTTTCATTTGTGCGTTTTCATTGACATGTAACAATGTTCTCTTTCCATTTCGTTTTATTGAGAAAAACCTATTATCTTAAAAATAAGGACACAGACCTTTCATTTTTCTGCTTTTTAAGTTCCGTTATTTTAAAAAGCTTGTTATTTTGAAACGGGTGACATCCTTAATATATATTTTTTTTAATGGAGGAAAAAAGTGGAAAGATACCAAGAGGATAATAAAAACCACATTATTAGAAATAAAAACAAAAACATAATCTAAAGAACAGAGACGACTAAGGTCGTACGGTGACCTTTTGGTTGCTTACTTTTCCGTCATTTGGTGTCTGGTGGAGAGTTGTCTCATCGGCAATCATGCCACTCCTTCTTATTTGTATATAGACAATAAAACGAAAATATATTTTACACAATACAAATTACAGCAAGCGTAAAATGGAGCAATTAACTCTTTTTCTTTTTACAGGAATTATGTCAGTATTGTAGACATTTTAGATATTCCTCGATTTCCAGTAAATTCTGTGAGTAGTACACATATATGTCGAGAAATATGTCGACTGTTAAAAAAATAGTACATACATTTATGATTATCGGGCAATATTACGTCACAAGAAAAAAACAATTCAGAAAATAATTAAAATGTGGCACCAGTTTATACTGTATTTTATATCAGGCCAATTATCCAAAAGTACCTAAACTTTTAATAACTATACAAACACATGTAAAATTTGCAATATTGTCATCAACAGCAATATTTAGTGCTAGAAAAACTCATAAGTCAAAGAAAAACTGGCAACGTCATGGGAATCAAACTAAAAACTACGACAAGACGGAGACATCATTAAAACAATACATAGAAAAGCAAATACTGAGTAACACGAACCCGACTAAAAAACGGGGGTGGAATCGGACAGATGCCCAGGCAGAGTACGCAGTTTATGCTCCACATGTGTATAACAATGCTATTTTCTGAGAATTGCTCCACATGTGTATAAACAATGCTATTTTCTGAGAATATTAACATATGCTAAAGAATTTAGTCTTTAGTAAAGTGAAAAACTACAATATCAGCATTAATTTTTTCACTGTAATGTTTTTTAGACTCCTATACAGTTTCCATCTGAAGCAAACAAACTTAGTTACTGCACCTTATCCAAAGAAAAGGTAAATTATGGTAGTTGAAAACTCCTGGTTTGGTTCATTAAACAACTATTTAATTATCATTATCGATAAGAAATATTTTAACAGCAAAAAAATATGAGAACTTCTTATAACTTATTGCACGAAGATGATGATTGTTGACCAATGGGTATCCATGTGAACACTAGTTTGAACGCTATACACAAATGTTAAAGACAGACAGTAACTATAAACAGCAAACTACTAGGGAAGCGAACACATATAAAGGGTATAGTTTTGATAATGATATCGGATAACGTTCCTTATGTCGTAACTACAATACCCTCCTTTTTCATGAATGTGACTTACCGAATTAGACTATTTACCGGATTTGTAATAACATAAGCAACACGACGGGTGCCACATGTGGAGCAGGATCTGCTTACCCTTCCGGAGCACCTGAGATCACCCCCAGTTTTTGGTGGGGTTCGTGTTGCTTAGTCTTTGGTTTTCTATGTTGTGTCATCTGTGCTATTGTTGGTCTGTTTGTCTTTTTATTTTTGGCCATGGCGTTGTCGGTTTGTTTTCGATCTATGAGTTTGACTGTCCCTCTGGTATCTTTCGCCTCTCTTTTGAAAATGGTGAAGACACTTTTCTATTATTATAACAGTATTTTAAACTTTTAAAGATGTCTCGACGTTGTATTGCTTCTTTTGGTTGTTGTCAATTAACGTATACCTCATAATTCCATGAATGACTTTTAACAAAGACTTTTTAAATTCATTTAAAGATAGGTATATAAAATATAATATTTCAAATTTAATGCCAGTTTAAGCATTTGATTTAGTAGACTTACTATCGATCAAACTATACTAGCATGGAACTTGGGAATGCTTATTTATTTTTTCCCTTCACAAATCTATTTTATTTTAGATACCTTATTGCCAAAATCACATTAGAGTCCTTGAGTTTAGAACAGACAACATCGTTATATTGTGTGGAACCAATGCTGACTCACCAACGGGTTTTGAACTGAACATAACAGATAATTCTCATATTAGTTTAGGTCCTGTTCCATGTGCAAATGACCCATTTGATAATTTTACAACTACATACGTTAGTAAGTAATACGTTATTAAAAAGAAGGATACAATATTGTGACTAGCCCCTTAAATAGATCTGATACAAGTTGTATACTCTGACTTTGACTTTTAAGCGTTTAGTGAAATCTGGTTAAACAATAACCATACAGACGAATCAATTAAAATCTTAAATTATCAGTACCCCTTCCGTCGTGATAGAGGACCACACAAGGCTGGTGGGGGAATAATTGTTTATGTAAAAAATGATATACATGTTCACCGTCGAACTGACCTCGAAAGCGTAAATGTTGAAGCAATATTGTACAACTAGAATTTAAAGATAAAAAGACTTTACTCGAAACCTTTTATATACCTTCAATAGTGGATCGGAAATCTTGGAAAAAATTGAATATTCTGTTGATATTGCTTCCAATGATAGTACTATTAATTACATAATGGCCACATGCGATTTTAACATATACCAACTAGACCCTGTCAATTCAAAAATAACATCTTTGATAAGCCAATTTAGTCTTACTCAAATGATAGATGAACCGACTCATTTTACTGAATCGTCGTCATCATTGTTAGATCTTTTTATAACAAACGATGCTCACATAATGACATACTATGGAATCGGACCACCTTTATTAGACCAAATACGTTTTCACTGTCTTGTAATAAGACTTTTGAACTTTCCAACTGTCGTCAAAAATCTTTTAAGCGAAAAATTTGGCTATATGATCGCGGAGATTATGACAGATATCGTAAAATCTTATCCGAAAAAAATTGGGATTCCGTAATAAACTCGAATAACGTTAAACAATTTATCACCGAAATAACAAAAACTATCATAGGGGCCGCTGAAATATGTATTCCAAATAAAATAATAACTGTTCGGAAAAATGAACCTCATTGGCTAACAAATGATATTAAAAAAAAAGACAAGGAAAAAAAATATAATCCACAAAAGGCTAAACGATATAATAACCAATTGGATTGGACAAACTTAAGAAGATACGAAATGAATCTACTAGCTATAGAGCTTAATAAGAAAGGATGATTTTAACAACAATTTAATTAAAAAAATCATGAACAGTAACCCGTCCACTACAAATTGGTGGAAACGGTCTAACAATTATCCTAATTAAAAACAAACGACTCAAGTTTACATCCATTAATGGTTAATAACAACTTAATATTTAATGAAATCGAAAAGGCAAATGAATTTAATCGCTTTTTTTTCTTCAAAGTCAAATATTGATGACTCAAGTGCTATGTTACCTGAAGAACTTCATAGTATTAGTGTTGTCATTACTAATATAGAATTACTGATACTGAAGTTGAAGATGTATTGAAAATTGTTAATCACACAAAAGCTTCTGGTCCAGACCTCATAAATTCAAAATAATAAAAGAAGCATCTTCTGTATTACAGTATCCATTATGCAAACTATTCAACTTATCCTGAAGTACGTCTACTACTATTTTTCGGAAAACTAAGGATTTTCTTATCCCAGGAATAGATTACCTTAGCCGTATTTGGCACAACTTTTTTGGAATTTTGGGTCCTCAATGCTCTTCAACTTTGTACTTGTTCGGCTTTATTATAACTGTTTTGATCTGAGCGTCACTGATGAGTCTTATGTAGACGAAACGCGCGTCTGGCGTATTAAATTATAATCCTGGTACCTTTGATAACTATTTACACAACTGGGTCGATGCTGCTGCTGTTGGACGTTTCGTCCCCGAGGATATCACCAGCCCAGTAGTCAGCACTTCGGTGTTAACATGAATATCAATATTTGGTCATTTTTATAAATTTCCTGTTACAAAACTTTGAATTTTTCGGAAAACTAAGGATTTTCTTATCGCAGGAATGGATTACCTTAGCCGTATTTGGCACAACTTTTTGGAATTTTGGGTCCTCAATGCTTTTAACTTTGTACTTGTTCGGCTTTATTACTATTTTGATCTGAGCGTCACTGATGAGTCTTATGTAGATGAAACGCGCGTCTGGCGTATTAAATTATCATCCTGGTACCTTTGATAACTATTTACACCACTGGGTCGATGCTGGTGCTGGTGGACGTTTCGTCCCCGAGGGTATCACCAGCCCAGTAGTCAGCACTTCGGTGTTGGCATGAATATTAATATATGGTCATTTTTATAAATTTCCTGTTACAAAACTTTGAATTTTTCGGAAAACTAAGGATTTTCTTATCCGTGGAATAGAATACCTTAGCCGTATTTGGCACAACTTTTTGGAATTTTGGGTCCTCAATGCTGTTCAGCTTTGTACTTGTTCGGCTTTATAACTATTTTGATCTGAGCGTCACTGATGAGTCTTATGTAGACTAAACGCGCGTCTGGCGTATTAAATTATCATCCTGGTACCTTCGATAACTATTTACACCACTGGGTCGATGCCGCTGCTGGTGGACGTTTCGTCCCCGAGGGTATCACCAGCCCAGTAGTCAGCACTTCGGTGTTGGCATGAATATCAATATATGGTCATTTTTATAAATTTCCTTTTACAAAACTTTGAATTTTTCGGAAAACTAAGGATTTTCTTATCCAAGGAATAGATTACCTTAGCCGTATTTGGCACAACTTTTTGGAATTTTGGGTCCTCAATGTTCTTCAGCTTTGTACTTGTTCGGCTTTATAACTATTTTGACCCGGGCGTCACTGATGAGTCTTATGTAGACGAAACGCGCGTCTGGCGTATTAAATTATAATCCTGGTACCTTTGATAACTATTTACACCACTGGGTCGATGCCGCTGCAGGTGGACGTTTCGTCCCCGAGGGTATCACCAGCCCAGTAGTCAGCACTTCTGTGTTGGCATGAATATCAATATATGGTCATTTTTATAAATTTCCTGTTACAAAACTTTGCATTTTTCGGAAAACTAAGGATTTTCTTATCCCAGGAATAGATTACCTTAGCCGTATTTGGCACAAATTTTTGGGATTTTGGGTCCTCAATGCTCTTTTAATTTGTACTTGTTCGGCTTTATAACTGTTTTGATCTGAGCGTCACTGATGAGTCTTATGTAGACGAAACGCGCGTCTGGCGTATTAAATTATAACCCTGGTACCTTTGATAACCATTCCCAGATCAATGGAAACGAGCAAATGTTACCCCAGTTTATAATAGTAAACCGAATGACGTGAAAAACTATATACCTATTTCTTTGTTGAGTGTAGTATCAAAGTGTATGGAACGCTGTGTACATAAACACGTTTACAGTCATTTAAAGAAAAATAACATTTTAACCAAAAATCAGTCAGGCTTTTCACGGGGGGAATCTGCGGTTATATCTAGGTAAAGCTTTTAATAGTGTCTGGCATAAGGGACTGCTATTCAAACGTCAACAAACGGGCATAGTTCATTCTTTATTAAAGTGGTTTGAAAATGAGTCCAGCGGGTGGTAATTAACGGTTCAAGTTCTGAATGGCTACCTGTAAATGAAGGCGTTCCACAAGGGTCCATTCTGGGCTCTCTCCTTTTTTATGCCTCCACCGTAGCGTTCTCTAACTTTATTTTGCCTCAACCAAATGTTATGAAACTTATACACAATGCTTATTACCTCAAAACACAGATCAAGTTTGAATTTTGGTGGCGTCACTTTTACCGTTCTAGAGTTATGCCGCTTTACAAAAGGAAAAAATGCTGAATTTTTCGTTTCCGTTCTCTAACTTAACTTTGCCTCAACCAAATGTTATGAAACTGATACACAATACTTATTACTACAAAACTCAGATAATTAACAAATTTGGATAGTGTCACTTTTATCGTTCTTCAGTTATGTCCCTTTATGACTTTATATGATATGCAAGCGGGGGCATCATCTGTGTCACATGGACACATTCCCCATATATGTTATATTAATAAACGATATTGTTAATAATTCATATGTGGAAACTCGATGTGGAAAATTATCTGATATGCGACGCAACCATAGATTAATTGTTTTTTCACAAAATTTTGAATATTAAAACTCTAAGAGACCTAATGCCCGTTTCAGTGGGAATTATACATGACCATTATACAAGAGAAAGAAATAACATTACACAACTCAACACACGGACCCGTTAATATTCTGCATATTCTTTTTATCCCAGCAACAACAGAACTATGGAACACACTTAACTTAAACATAAGAAAATGTGAATCTCTACCATTATTCAAAAAACAAATTCGTCCCCAAAATAGTAAGATCCCAATGTATTACTATGTAGGATATCGTCTTGGTCAAATTTTCCATGCTCGCTTAAGATGGATTCAAGTTCATTGAATTCTCACCTATTCCTTCGTAATTTCGTAGACTCCCCAAACTGTCGTTGTGATGATGTAGAAACAAATTCTTACTTCCTGTTATCTTGTCCCATATACACCGATTTAAGACACGAACTATTAGCTTCTTTTTCAGTTCTTCCTGTCCAAGTTGACACTCAAATTTTGCTTTTTAGATCAACGGTACTCTCAGATGAGCAAAATAGTAATTTATTTAGTTTGGTGCAGAAATACATTATCAAAAACAAAAGTTTTAACCCTTGATGTTACTGCTTCATTATCCAATAAGAACCCTAGCATTTCACACTGTATACATTACAAAAAGTCATGTTTTTTTATTTGTTCTCTATCGTATTTTTCACGTTTTTCATATTTATATATTTATTACAGAGCATACCAGTATTTATATTTATGTATTATTCAATAAGTGTATTATTTGTTTATTAGGACAGATTTGTAAAAGCAAATTTGCTTGTTTCTGAATCCTAAATAATTTTTTTATTTTATATCGTCATGTGATGATTAATCTGAATAAATATTGTTTAAACTAAGCAAGAAGAGGTAAAACTGTTGAAGATGGTGCATTTTTACTATTATTATGTTTATTCTATTTGATATTTGCAGTTTAATTTTCTGTTATTTGTCAAGAATGAGCATGCATATGCTTCATTGCGTACCAGTATAGTATTTGTATCTGCTTCTCAAAATATTGTGTTAACTGCAATGATTTCCTTGAGAGAAAAAAATTCTGTCATTTAAATATTTTTTTCCATTTTCATATTCATCGCTTTGCTGATTCTCTAACCAACAAAGTTTTGTGAAGGTCCGCAAGGGTTGGTCGATAGTTATTTAGTGATTGTAAGACAATAGATGACAGTTGATATAGTTCACAAAGTGCTTCTCTTTTTTTATACCAAAATTTAATCAATTAAGGCGTTGACTACTGACTATATGTCGGTTGGGAAGTAGGATATTTTTACTCTGACGGACTACCTGGTACATGTTTCACCGTTTTTTATATGCATCGGAAAAAAACCCATTATAGTATGCCTGAGTTGACGTCATATAAGGAAACGATTGTTTTAAAGAACCTTTTAATTAATTGGTTGGGTCTTGATGTATTTTAGTGGTTTGTACGGCAAATAAAATGATACATATCCATCCAAAATTAGCGGTAGAGATATCAGTTCGCGTGAAAAATAGATATGCTGAAATATGTAGATGTAAAGAGATTTCAATATCAACCCGAGACACCACTTTAACCCGAGAGCCATATATTGAACACTTCTTTATATACTTAAAAGAAAGTTTGAGACAACCTGTGCTACCGGAACTTTAACTTTTATTTTTAATTTGTATCAATATCATCACGATGGTTGATACATACATGTATCAATTGTCATTGCTTGTTTTATGTATATAATTACTCAATTGTATTAAACAGCTACAAAGTTCATTTCTAAAATAAGATTTTATCATACCGATTAAAAGACAGTGCATAACTTGTCAAATTCAGGTTCACCGATTTGACCCAAATTCTTATATTTGATTTACAATATACTAAAACAAATATCTAATTTAGAAAAAAGGTCAAACAGAAACATTTAACAAAGCATCACTACAAACCAGTAAAAGTCTGAAATGGCCTATACCTGTACTCGACTGTACTGATTTTTACTCGACCTGTCTGAATTGGTCTGATTTTTACTTAATATTACTCGACCCAGTCTTAACCATACTCGACTACTGATTTGTACTTAACCCTTATTTTTGCTACTGAAAATAGTCTGAACTATTACTCGACCAGTCTGAAACAGTCTTAACCCATTCTCGACCTGTACTCGACCAATACTTGACCAGCTCTCGACCTATTTTTTTCAGTCTGAACCATACTCGACCAAAGGTCTGAACAATACTCGACCAATCTGAACCATACTCGACCAAATAACCTCTACTTTTTATAATTTTAATTGTTAAAATAACTTTCTTTTTAACTGACAAGCCACTATAAAATTAAAATATATATACAAAAACAGATTTTTACATCCTTACATGATTCTCAGATTTATCAAATCGAGATAGTTAAATTATCTAATTTTAAAGTCTGAGTCTTGTTAAATAGAAAAACTTTGTTTACTTGAAAACACACCTATACTGAGGGTGATAAAACCTTATTAATGTGCTTTTTGTTTGGCATATGTTTTTTTTAAACAAAACTTGATTTTCTTAAATTTCTAAATAAAAACTACATAGGTTTCATGTTTACTATATATACTACTAATATATCTATCTTTTTAATGAGGTAACAACAGCCAACAAAATCACTGACATTGTTTAACCTTAATATATCAGAAATATATCTATTCTATAATATAATTTGGGATATATGTTTTAAAAAGGGATAAAAAATTAATAAATTCTTCTGATTAGGGGTAAACTATAAAGTAATACATCCTGCTTGGGGCACACTGATTAAAAAGATCACACCTGGTCAGAGAGTAATAAATTTTTAATTACATCCATTGAAAATTACAACATCCTGTAAAACTTAAATCACAAGGCCTTTTGAATTCACTAGATAAGTAATACACGAGTTTAAAAAATATAGGGTTTTCTTTTTACCTGTAAAACACAATTGTACTAAGGTAAATTAAACCTTATTAAAGTGCTTCTTGTATGCCAAGTCTTTAATTATGACAAAACATATTTAAATTTAATTAAAATAAATTTCTACTGCAACTTTGGAATACATTTCCTTTTTTAAAAAGTTTTATTATTATTATTATTATCATTATTATATTAAACTCTTAGTTTTACCAAACAAAGGTGTCAATGTGAACATTTATTAAGTTGCTTTATATACTATTTTATATATATTTTGATAAAAAAAGTTTTGAATAACATTTAAGATATTTTAATAATGGTTGAAAGTTCTGGTATTTTTGATGTACATAAAGCAATGTGAACATGATATTATGTATATAAAAATTCATTTGATGAAAACTTAATTTATTACATGATATTTTTTTAATCCAACCAGAAACTACTTTCTTTGATCATCTTGTTTTATTTTTTTTTTAAATGTGATATACATTGTATATATATATATATGTATGTAAAACAGTTCCTAAATTGATGAAATACAATCTAGATAGATACAAAAAACAGGTCTAGGTTGGCTAAGACTTGGTCGAGTATGGTTCAGACTAGGTCGAGTATGGTTCAGACTAGGTCGAGCATGGTTCAGACTTGGTCGAGAATGGTTAAGACTTTGTCGAGTATGGTTCAGACTCATATAAAATGGTTTAGTACTGGTCGAGTAAACGTCGAGTACAAGTTCAGACTGTTAAGTATGCTTCAGACTACAGTCGAGTAATATCAAGTAAATTTCAGACCAATTCAGACTGGTCGAGTAAAAATCAGTACAGTCGAGTACAGATATAGGCCATTTCAGACTTTTACTGGTTTGTAGTGCATGGACTCCTTATAATGTATTAGCATTTCGTGCGTATTTGAGACTATACACCATCGAATTATCTCAGTAAACTGCCGATTATCTTATAACCAGATGTATTCATAAATGTAAATGTAGATAGATAGACTAGCACGTGGAATCGTAAACTGACGATTGTTCTTTAAAAATGAGAATGGAAATGGGGAATGTGTCAAAGAGACAACAACCCGACCATAGAGCAGACTATGTCTGTTTGATTTCATGCCATTTATTAAAACTATTTGTTAATCATCGTTTTACCATCATAAGAATAATATTCTATGGACCGGATCAGTCAATGAAATGGCTACCTACAGTCAGAGAAACTCTATTCATTTTGTATACCTCGGAGTACTGTCGGGGCTAATAATAGATCGAAGGACCGTGAGGAAAATATCAATATGCTAATATCATTTTCAAAGAAGTTTACTCCTATTCGTTTATTCCAGTACATATGTAGTACAAGTTCAGATTTAATGAACCATGTTGAAACTGCACCATTAACTATAAGAGACGATGGTATCATAATTGCAAATATATTGCATCAAAAAATAGGTTATAGTTCATTTTGTTTTTACAGGAGATCATAATTCGTATGGCAAAGGAACTATGTATTATGGCGCCACGTTGCATACTGAGGCAACAATATTTAGACCAATTTATGATAAGGACGGGACCGTTAGTAGTGAGTACCAAAAAGGTGTCATCAGCTCTAACTGGATGAAAGGTAACTTTTAATGATAACTAATGAAGTGGAAAAAGAGGCAAAAGATACCAAAGGGATATTCATATTCATAAGTCGAAAACAAACTGCAAAAAAAAACAACAAAAACAACAAAAAGACAAACAACAGTCTACAAAACACAATACAGAAAACTAGACTGAGTAACACGAACCCCCCGAAAACATCGGTTTATCTCAAGTACTCCAGACGGGTAAGCAGATCCTGCTCCACATGTGGCACCTGTTGTGTTGTATAAGTACAAACCCAGTTAAACGTCTAACTCGGTAAGTCACATTCGAGGAAAAGAGGACGGGATAGAGACTACAACAATTGGAACATATCCGCCGTCATCTGTGAAACAGATATTCCATAACGGTCAATCAACTCGTAATGATATCCGTAAAATTGTCGAAGGGATGATTTCATCTCCATCGCTTAAATATCTTAGTTTTATAGCTTCCTTGTAAGCACCAACTCTCTATAATGGAAAGCAAGCTCTGGAATATCGTATTAACTGGGAGATACGTACTACCCTCTAATATTCAGGTTAAACGGAACATTTAACGGAGACCTTGACGGGTGGGTTAGATAACGTGGCTTTGTGAATAAGAATAAGAAATTAACAGAAACTCAACGTAAATATAAATCGGTCAATCAGTTAACGAATGCTTTGTAAATAAGGTCACAGGTAAAATTCATTTGACGCCATTAAGCCGCAACAAGGGCTTTTTACTACAGCTAAACAGGTTGATATAAGCACAAGAAAAACCTGTAGATACACAGCCAAGTCCAGTCTGAAACGGCTCTTTAATTCCGATGCCACGTATTGTTAGAATACAACGCTTTCAATACGTTAAAAACTTTAAACAACAACTCTTCAAAGGGTCCATAGATGGACTGTTCCCCTATTCAGCACAAATATCACACTGACACTCGAAATTACGTCATTTATCTTGGTCGACAAACTTTGCAGACCCTTTCTATTGGATTTTTGTTAACCTGTTTTCTTTCATGATATGCATGACATATTAGCCGGAAGACGTTAGACGTTGAGTTAATAATAAAAACATGTCTTTGTTTAACACATTATTTTCAGTTTACTGAACTCCTACATAAACTTCCTACATAAAAATGTTTAGTTATTCCTTACCGGTGTTTGTGCCAATGACTCGTTAATTGCAGGATTCACCGTCTTTGAATTGTCAGCACTCCACGCTTAATTATTTATTCGAAACACATATAAAAACATTTTGGTTAACAACATAAAACAAAAAACAAAAAACAAAACAAAAACAAAACAAAACAAAAAAATAGACCTCCAAAACCAGTAAACTCACAAACAAATTAAAAATAAAAACATACAATCTTAAAGACATGACATATTTAAATGTATGCAGCTCACATTTAAAATTCTAACAAAATAGTTACTTCTCATTTGCAGACCCCCAATTTGTCGGATCATTCTCCTTAAAAGAATCAGTACTTTTCTTTTTCCGCGAAACTGCTACTGAAGTTGATCCCTCTGAAAACAAAGTGTACTCGAGAGTTGCAAAGGTTTGTAAGGTACGGTGAGTACTGACACAATAAGATAAGTTAGATGGATAAAACACATGAATATTTAAAAAGTACATATAGTACATCTGAAAGGAAAGAACGAATAAAAACAGTATAAGGTACAATAATTTTTTGACGTAGAAAGAGAACATAAAGTCAGGAGCCTGTTAATGTTTTAAAATTATTTGTACACATAAATTAGGCCGCTGGTTTTTTCGTTTGAATTTTTTCACATTTTGTCCTTTTGGTATATTTCGCCTCTTACGATATAAGGTTTGCTGATTGTTGAAGGCCGTACGGAGACCTATAGTTGCTTCAGTTCTCATTCGTTGGTTTCTGGTGGATGTCTCATTTGCAATCATCCAATATTACATCCTCCTGTTGTTTCTAAAAGCAAGATCTTGTACGATGACAAGACACACAGAAAAAAAATCCAAGATATGACCCTAAAATAGACTAATCGAAACGACAAATACTTGAACAAAGTGTTATGAGACAATTATTCGACATTGACCTAAACAGTTTCTAAAGCTTCAGCTCAGTTAAATTGGTTTGCTCATAATTGATGTTGACTAAATATAGAAATCTGCTGGACCTTTATAAAACGAATTTTGAAGACTATAAACACAAGAGATGTTTCCCGCTCACATACAATTATACAATTCTTTGTATTACTAGTTGCCGTGGCTGCTGTGTGTTTCATTCGCAATTTGATTTGCATATAAAACACAAAGAATATTGTTTAGTGCTTTGAATTTCATGTTTTATTATCAGGAATTCGGATTAAGAAACACGTATACTGCCATTAAATGGAATACAAAAGTGTGGTAATTATTTGTCATTACCTGATAGTGCATTTACTAAACGACTTTTCGGCTTTACATTAAGAAATGATAATAATTATACATATTTCTATTCATCCAACTATTACCACCATGATCATATTATTTTAAATATGAAATATCAATATTGAAGCAAAAAAAAAAAAAAACCCGTTCAAGTTGCTAATGAAACACAAATGTCGTTCTTGTTCATGTCATGTCAAAAGTAAAAATGTTACGAAAACATTTAAATTCTACCTTCTAATTAATCTGACTTGATATATCTTTAACTTTGTAGTCTGATATTGGAGGGAATTCAATTTTAAGGAATAAATGGACGAGTTATCAAAAAGCCAGACTCCAGTGTTTCACTGAAGGAAATTCGCCAGTTTATTTTGATGAAATGCGTATGTATACTACATTATATTAACAAGGTTTGTCTTTCGTTTTGCGCGGTAACAAGCTAAGAATGAAACAATTGCTAAAATCAATATGGAACACCAAGTCTTTCTCATCTTCTTAGCCAAACGAAACTTCATTACTCCTAGCTAATTGAAAGTTTAGAGAAATGATAATCCGTTATATTGTAAATTTTTAAAGATATACATATTTAGTGGTTTTCCGTCGATGCTAGGATGGGTTGAAGTCGGAATAAATCAAATGACTCAGTCAATTATAAAATTAAAAGCCATTTGTATATGCCACTACAGATATAGGAACAAAATTGAATGCCTTTATGTTAGTAATTCACGAATCATTGATGCACTGACAAGCGACCAGTACCATTGTATATGTTCGATTGCACTAAACAATTTGTTTTTTATAGTTTTCTAATATTGTTTGTGAAAAGAAATTTAGATAAGACACCTGCTTAAGTTTAAAGCTTGCATGCTATCAATTGTTAAAAAGATAGTAACGCCTTGTTATCATGTACAGTTATAAACAAACATCTTAACGTATATTTTATTTTCTATACCAAATTTGAGTAAATCACCACTTTGAAATATCCGTTAAATTTTGTAACATCTGACTTTTTAAAAATTCACTCCAATTTAGCTTGTCGGTGATATAAAGATATTTATTATTTGATAGAAAGTTTTCTTAATATACAAATCTAATGTCATATATCTTTATAACAAATTCATCGTATTAATGAGTAATTTTAATCAAATAAATGAAAAAAATGTATGTTTTCTATCTTATTTCAGAGGACATGGTTAAAAAAGATGGCATATTCTATGGCCTGTTTACAACAAGGCAAGTAAAGACTAGCAGTGTCAACCTTGATTAAACGCAACAACGATATCTGGTTTTAGGAGAGTAAACTCCCCGGTGGCGCTCGTATTAAATAGTTGGAAGGCCAAATGAATAACGAGATTTAATAGTATTGAAAATCTTAAAATTAATGTATTTGTGCCAAGTCTATAACTAAAGCCCCGGAGCTTAAAAGTAGAAAAACTAAGTGTTCCAAAGATTTCAAAGTTTGATAAATAGTACATTTAAAGACAATGACTGCAATATTAATATCGGTTACAATTTTAAGGAAGGACTTTTCAAGTACTGTAACTAGATCGTCGAACAATAGTTTGGTGGGAAAATGATGCTGATTTTTTTAAATCTATTTATAACAACCTTCAATTTTGTAATTTCAATATTTAACAATTCACACTAAAGCCTTTAGTGGTAAACTTTGCAATTCTGGTCTAAAAAACACAAAACAGTTACTTTATCAGAGCTCTAATTCAATTCAAACAAAAAAGTACTATGGAAGATTAAGTTAGAATGTAAAGTGTCAATCATATATATCAACAAGAAGGAAGCGTCGTCCATATATTTCAGACGGATGAAATGTATAAGTGTTATTTTCATTCTGATTTTATGTCAAACTCAGTAGATGTTTTCGAGTTTTGCAGAAAACATGTATAGATTTAATTGTTTACTTTTTTTTTCTTTCCCTTTATGTTTCTCTTTATCAATGCATATATCAACAAGACAAAAATGTTTTAAACCCTTAGCCATTCAAATCTGGATAAAGAATATTACGCAATATGCAACTTCTGCAAATATGTTCTAAATACTTAACACCTTTTTAGAATCAAGTCACCAGTCTCCGTGATATGTGCCTTTACCACCTCTGACATTGAAGCTGTATTTAATGGGCCATTTAAGACCCAGGTTACACAAAAATCATTTTGGACAGAGGCCAAAAATATACCGCAACCAAGGCCTGGTATGGTAAGTTTGTTTTCAATGTTTAATTTTACTGTAGTTTTACAATATTGATTTACTTTTTTAGTAACTAAAACATAAAATTTAGACACCACACTTAAACATACAGGTATCCATTATAGATCTAATACAGCGTTATTTCGACATGCATCTAAATTTCTTCAGTCATTGATAAATGATCACGACTCATCATGACGCCAAAGCCTAATGGATAAATAGCTTTTAAAAGTGATAGTTAAGCAAGCTATAAAATCATTTTCTTCTGAAAATGCATGTACCAAGTCAGGAAGTTTCCATTTTGTTTCCAGTCCTTCCATTGGTTGATATAGTCGAGTGTTTGGTTTTGTCAGATTTAATGGACTTCCCCCTTTTTGAAATACCTTGTAGATTGTTGTTTTTGCTAATATTTGTTTTACATTATCGAATAAGCATTGCCTTCAAATTTAGACACAATATACTACTGATCGATCAAACGGTATTGCTGATCTTTACAAAAGAGGCAGAACAGAATCTAATAACGCACTGGCAAAAAAAGAACATAAAAATAAGTCCACACAACACAACATACAACAGCACGAACTATTTCTCTCGTAATATTTATAGAATACACGATATTTAAATATCACATTCAGACAGTTTAGATACCCATACTTGGGGTCATAGTATGGTTCAACTTTATGATGGCAAGGTTATGATTTAAAACTAAACACATCACATTTCAAAATGTTTGGCTGAAAGCCTTTCTAATATATTTTATCACAGCTTATTTGTTATATCCTTCAGCTAAAGTGTCAGTGACATATGCAATCACTCTTCTTTGTGTATCGCTGATCATAATAACTATATGGAACTGAAAAGTATTTTGGTCTTTTGTCGGAAACCGTGAACTCTTGTCTTTTAAGACACATTTTATGACTTACGCTGTTACAGATTGGCTACAAGAGGAAATGAATTTTGACGTAGGATAAAAAAGAAAACAGAAACAAATAGTATATTGATTTTTAGTTTTAAAATCTTTGCAGAAACGTTATGCCCAATGAAAAAGTAATAAATGTTCAATTTGTTTTTCCCCAGTGTATTAATGATTCAATGGCTCAGAGTGAAGATGTTCTTAATTTTATTGCCAACCATCCTCTAATGCACGAATCTGTTCAGCCTTTGTATGGGAAGCCAATTTTTGTTTTATATGATCATCTACAGAAATTAGAACTACATAAGGACATGACGGAGATTGTGTTTTATGCAGGCTCAAGTATGTATAAAAAAAGATGCACATTGGAAATGTTAATGAGACGACAAAGCCATCTGGTTACTGATACAAATGTATCAAAATCCCACAGGTTCTGGAAGACATGTGGTCATCAAAATTGCTGATTCCTTTTTAAGCACACACTATTTTATTAAAAGGTTTTGAAAATGTACTGAAACAGAAAAATAAAAAAATAAAATATGAATACACTAATCGGCTCTCAAAATCTAGAAAATGATGCAATTAAGTTTAATTTGCATATCATTAGATGTCATGCCAGACTGATGGTTTTACCAAGGTATGTTCAAATAACACAAAAAAGACGCAAACAATTGTCTACATGATTGCAAACAAGAAAACTGTGTCCTGGTTTGTAGAAAATCAGGTCAACTTTATCATTAAGTCTCCAGTTCATTTACAAGTAAATCAACATTGGAGATTGAAAAAAAAAAAAAATTTATAAAATGTATAAGTAGTTTATTATTTCAAATTATAGTAGTGCTATAATATGTTTTTGCTTATTTTCAGGTAGTGGAAAGGTTTATAAATTATTTTCGAAAAACGAAAATACTTACGTGTCAAATATTTACTCACCTTTACCAACGAATGAAGCCATCTGGTCTTTAGTCAATATTGTAAGTTTAATATTTTCAATCATAAAAAATATTAGGGAACATACCTAGACATAAATAAGTGCAACAGTAAAAACCCTTCCAAAAATAATTAAAGCGGATGGACATTCGAAAGCAAACATACGGTCTCTTAAATTAAGTCACTGGTTACACACTATTTTTAGCTCTTAAAAGGAGTTAAAATTGTAACATAAATTCTGTTTTTCAAATAAATGTGATTCGTATATGACATTTATTCTCAAAATGTAAACTTTCACATTTATAGCTAGTCTTACAAAATATCTACAAATGAAACAAATGAATACAAGCTATTATGCAAGGTGTCTTTATATTAATTCAAAACACACTTCACACGCACTTATATCAGTTGTATGTGTATATAATATGCTATAAGCATTGACAATTAAATTACAGGGAGACTTTGTGTTTATTGGAACAGATTATTCAGTGCGACAAATAAATGTAATACACTGTGAACAGTACATAAAGATTGATCAATGTATAAAAGATCCCCATTGTGCTTGGATAGATACCGTATGTTCTAAAAAATATATTTCTTCAAATCCTAACGTGTAAGTAGAAGTAAACTGTAGATTATAGTTTCAAATAATCAAACAGAAACCTATCAAGAAATCACTTATACAATAGATAGAACTTCTAGCGTCTTTTAAAATGTCATAAAGCTATATAAAAGGCTCTCGTAAGACGAGTATCGTTGACTAACTTTCAAAAACTACCACACGTTTTAATCAATTTCGTTAATCGATTAAGAAGAGATAAATCAAGGAAACAAACAAAAACTGGCTGAATCAAAAGAATTTAAAAAGAAGCGAGAGCTGGTGCGTTGACAGGATAAGCGTCCCCTGCTGTGCATGCATTCCCCACAGTACGACTTCACTCAGTCAAAATTTCATAATCGAGAATAGGACATAATCGGTAGAATTGCAAATCAGACGACTTAATTACACGAGAAAACCAAACAAGATGTCGTTAAATTATTATGTTGTTAGGTTGCTGATGACTAATAGACGTATAATTCACATTCAAATGATAATATAAATTGAGAACTCCTATGTTTGCTGCTAAATTGACTCCATTAATTGAGTATATGACCGAGGTTCAACTCTTTTGTGCTTATTCTCAACCAAAATGGGCATGTCTCTAACAAACTATTGTTTTGTGTGAAATCTTCATGTTTTTTCCTTTCATGTAGTTAAGTTCCTGTTTCATAAACGTAAACCCAACACGCCTTCAATTCATAGAACGACTTTATGCAAAACTGTTTGTTCTCCAAGAACATATACTTCGTCCACAGTCAATAGACGTTAACACATTTCTTTGAATTTTGGCATGTATCTTTTGAAAGTTATTAATTATAATGATGGGACACGACACTGTTTGAAATTTCTAGGAAATTTAATATTCGCTATTGTAAGCTAACCTTCATTTTTACATTTCATTTCAAATAACTTCATAGTGAACTTTACCCGAATGAAGTTATTCATGTAACATATATTTTGTAGCCATGAGATACAAATAGATGATTATGACAACTTTAGTTTAACTGGTCGTATCCCATATATGTGTGAGTAACTAAATTCATAATATGAATGTAAAATTTCCATCATATGCAACATGAAGCAAAGACGCTAAATCTAAAATCCTAATTTCTTCGTAAATTTAGATTTTCATTTTCATTTGCATGGCAATAATTAAGAAGCAACAATAGTTCATCGATTTTCACGAATTTGAGTTTGATGTACACGAACTTATTTATTCAGAAATCAAAAGAAATAAACAATTCGACCAATGCTGTGCTTAAAAAGATCTAGTTTGAAAATTACTTCATGAAATTCTAAAGAAATACAAAGAAGGGATACAGCTATGTTAAAGTTTTATCAACCAGTAGCGAAAAATTCATCTGTTTTTTTTCCCGTATTTTCTCATTGACAGTATACTTATTCAAATAAAGATGAGCGTGCACACTACACACACAATTGCTCTTTACTTAACGAGCTTGATATAAACCATTTGACTTTTTAATATGTAGGGTATACAATAAGTGGAACTGTTAGGGTATATCAAGCGGGGCCTTTTTATTGGCGACTATACAGTATGGGTTTTGTTCATTGGGGGGAGACCGTACGATGACCTATGGTTGCTAACATGGACGACATTTAATTTTTGATAAACAGTTGTCTCATTGGTTATCAACTCACATCTCCTTTTTTTATATTTAAGAAATAGTTCATGCCAGCCATAGGATTCCTAGTTTCAGGACATTTTCACATGGCCTGGGATGTTATATTCAAATGTCATTACGAGCGTAAGCTAGGGGTCAAATTACCAAATATAACGGCCCAGGCCATGTGAAAATAAAAAAAAGAAGCTATGGCTTGCATGAATTCGTTTGATTCTGATTAGACAGGTGCCTCAATGATCGAGTGTCTAAGTAGTTGAACTACTGTATCACTAGCCTGTCAATACTGAAGATGTGAATTAAAATCCCGCACGTGTCAGGTGCGCTCGACTCCAATCTTAATTGACTAAGATTGTTAGTTTTCCTACCGAAGGTCGGTGGTTCTCTCCGGCCACTCGGGCTTCCTTCACCAATAAAAAAACAGATCTAGACCTCCACGATTAGCACAATAGTGCCGAAAGTTGCGTTAAACACCAATCAATCAATCAATCTGTCAAATTGGTTAAACACGGTTGTTTAAGAATTGAAGCGAAGATAAGTTTGCCGTTAATGTGGGTGTTCTAATTTTTATACCCTGTAAGATAAAGCTTAAACATTCAAATAAATCCGTGGCGTTCTTGAATTATTTCTTTAAAAATCTCCAGAAAGAAGGATCAGTCCTTAAAATTCTCAACATAAACATTTGCAATTTTTAATTACAATATTTTTCAGTTGACATATCGTAAATAAGATATGAGCCGCCCTACTGACTTGCTGAAATCCATAAAAGTGCAACTAATGCAATCTAATAGAAAATGAGGCAACTAATATCTCAACACTTTTATTAAAGAGATATTATCCGAATTTGCAGCATACAAGTTACGGAATAACCTTTAAGTAAACTGTAACAGTCATTAATATGTACATTTCTGAGTCTGCACTACGCAAAGATACATGTATATCGAGAATTTTATTATGCTGTTGTTTTCAAAGCGAAAGAAGCACGTCATATTAGAATTAAGAATATTCAATAGAAGAAAAGTTTCTACATATGTATATCAATACTCGTATGATATCTTTGTAAATATTGAGTGTAATTTTTTGATTTGTAGATCGTCCTGAAAGTCCAAAATGTTTACGTGTTATTAATACGTTTGAAACGAAACTTTTGATTGAATGGATATCTGGATTCAGCGGAGACGAGTCACAGGTCTTTGTACTAGAATTTAGAAAATATGATGATTTTCACTGGGCAAGTGTTGAAGTAAATGAAACAGATAAGAAAAGTGATTTACAAAGTTTCGAACTAACTGGTCTCACTAAGGGTAAAATATATAACATTCGAATTTGCGCAGAGAACTCATTTGGAAAAAGTCAACTTACAGAAATACTTACTGTATCAACAGGTTATTTCAAAGACGATATTATGAAAGGTTTGTACTTAAAGGTGTGAAAATTACTAATGCATATACAATTCATTAAGGTATTTTTGTCCATTGAAATATCTTACTATCAAACATAGATTTATAAACACCAGCCTGAAGGATTCAGTATAACTCATCTGACTATTTTTTGTGGTATGGCCTTTTGGCAAAATAAGATGCACTTTTCTTTGATCTAATTAATATGAGCTATCTCAAAATAATTTAAATCTAATGTAGAAGTGCAAACATTTTCTAACACTTATTCAATTCTTGTTAATTTACTAAAAGACAAAAACAGTAATTATTCGACTCGGTAATCTGACTGAGGACACATAGCGAAACATGTGTGGATGGAAATCTTAAATCCAGGAACGTGTTTCATTCATAAAGAAATCTCTATGACATATTCATGATACTACCTTTAGGTTGGCACCGTTGTTGTCACAGACGAAAAAGTATCGGTAGATTGAAATCGGTGTTATATGGTGAAATTCCACCCTCAACTATAAAAAGGTCCACTAACTCATTATGACGTCTATTAAAGTTGAAATGAAAGCGATCAATTGTGACTGAATATTTCTATTCTAGTAATATTTAGTGCTCTGTGGAGTGAGTTACTGTATATACGATATGTATTGCTACAAATGAAATGACAATTGGCAATTAAACTAAAAATGTATGAATAAAAAAGGAATTGTGAATTTAAAGAGAATGTTCTGCCGTGCTTTTATGATTTCTCGTGAAACATTGTTTTATTTGGTTTTTAGATGAGATACATTTTTGTAATGACTTATTCGAATATCAGTTTAGATGTTATAATTTTATTGTTATCAACCGCTGTTTATTTGTTTGACAATGGTTTTGAGTTGTTTTGCGTTGAGAAAACAAGCCCATAGCTTGTATATTCGTAAATTGTTTTGTTATAAATTAGGCAGTTAGTTTTCTCGTTTGAATTGTTTCACATTGTTCATGTCGGGGTCTTTTACAGCTGACTATATGATATGGGTTTTTTGCATTGTGGAAGTCCATATATTTGCCTATAATTGCTTACATTTACTTCATGTGAACTCTGGTGGATAGTTGTCTCATTGACAATCATACCACATCTTATTTTTATATAGAGCAGTTACTATCATTCACCAAAATTTTAAAATTAATTAAAGCTGCTTATTACATCTGTTTAACAATCTTCTATAAATTAAAAACAGCATACCCATTCCTTGATGAACAATATAGTATTGTGAATCTTAATTTTAGGTCTACCAGATCGACCTTCACAGTTAAGTGTCATAAAAGTATGGAAGACAAAGTTACTACTTGAATGGATGCCCGGAATACATGTAGGAACCTATCAAATATTTGTTTTGAAATATAAATTGAATGAAGGAATCAAATGGACGTCTGTAGAAATAAATCAAACGAAAATGTCAAGCGATCCAAACAATATCACACTAACAGGCCTGACAGAATGTCAAATATATACATTGCATATGTATGCAGAAACCGGTGTGGGTAAAAGTGACACTACAGAAAATATCACTGTTTCAACAGATTGTTCAGGTAATTGTTTATCGAAAATTTGTAGTACATAAAAACTCTACAGGTAGAAATCTTTGTCAATAAACGATATCTCTTTCAGTATTAAATAACACAGTATATTTTTTGTAGACAGAAAGTTTACAAATGTAATTCAGTTCATTTGGAATTTACATTAGTTAAACGCATTACTATGAATATATACACTCCGCCATAAGTTAAGCACAACCTATTCAATTCCGTTATATTTTTTTTTTCTAAATGTTTTTTATTTTATAAAAGAAACACAATGTATTAAAACTGCAAAAAAAAGGTAACATTTGGATACAGGTAAAATGTCGATAACATTTTGATTGTTCAAAACCAGTTTTTAAAATATGTCTTGTGTGTTTTTCGTGTAACCGGTTTTCACTAAACATAAATGGTTCTAGCACGTAAATGTCTACTGGCTCGTAGGTCAATAAAGCGCCCAGAATTAACTTTAAGACACCACCGCAGATTAAGATAACAGTGGACTAGGAACCACAGCCGATGTATTTGTTGCAACTGAAGAAGAATGGACTGTTCCGATGAAAGCCGTTTTTACTGAAGCTCGTCGACTGCAGAACACGTGTTTCGAGGGAAAGATACACCTTATATCGGGACAAAAACATTCTGGATACATCAGCTTTCGGTGACGGCGGTGTAACAGTATGGGGATGTTTTGTCCATGACTGTAAGCTTTATATTCATGTTATTGAATAAAAAAAGATACCGGGACAACATCCTAAATACCATAGTATCGCCTCATTTTGATAATCAAGCGTTAGCTGATACGCCAATCTTTCAAGATAACAAAGCGAGACCTCATCGCACACTAATTGTCAACGCACACTTGACGTCGGAATTAATAAACGCTTTACCTGGACCGGCCATTGCACCTGATATGAACCCCATTGAACATATATGGGACTTTATCGGCCTAAACTAGACAACCAAAATGTGCAACAATACCCTAATCGAGGGTCCTTGTGGTACGTGAATGGCAGATATTTTAACAGTTTAAGATATGACAACTGGTGTAAGGAAAGAGGAGACGTGTATTGAATCTGTACCGGAAGCGCGGAAGCTATACACGATATTGACATTAGTAACCTAAGTTAACAGTAAATGAATACTTGATCATTTTCCGATAAGTTGTAAAGTCCATCATTATTTTAATTAGTGAAATAGATGAACAAATTATTGTGACCTTAACTTGTTGTTTTTAACGAGAAATTGGAAGTTCCATTTACATAACAGAAATCATTAAATAAAATGTTTATTTAACCAATGTCAACACGATTGACTTTTATTAAAAATATGGATGGTGCTTAACTTATTGCGAAGTGTGTACAATAACAAGTATGTTTTTTTAATAATCATTATGTGGTATTTTGAATGATAAATTTTTAAAACTTTAGGTCAACCAGTAAAACCGCAACATCTAAGAGTTATACAGATATTCAAAACAAAGTGTTTGATTGCATGGATTCCAGGTTCTAGAACTAATCTAACTTTCATAATAAAATTTGTGAAGAAAGATCACTCTAAATGGCAATTACTCAAAATAAACCAAACTGATACCAACAACGTAATAAAAACTTTTGAACTAACAAAACTAAATGTATGTGAGATATATACCATACAAATGTCCTCAGCAAACTACAATGGCGAAAGTCAACCTACAGAAAATATCACCGTCAAAACAGACTGTCCACATACAAGTGAAAATGAAGGTTTGTAGTTTGAAATATAATATCATATACAAATAAGTATTAAAGACACACCTTGGGTCCTCAATGCTCTTCAACTTTTTACTTGTTTGGCTTTATAACTATTTTGATCTGAGCGTCACTGTACCTGAAGCGCGGACGCTATACACGATATTAACATTATTAACCTAAGTTAACAGTAAATGTATACTTGATAATTTTCCGATAAATTGAAAAGTCTATCATTATTTTAAATTCGTGAAAATGATGGAAAAATTAAAAAAAATTATTGTGACTTTGACTTGTTGTTTTTAACGTAAAATTGAATGTTCCATTTACAAAGCAGAAAACATTAAAAAAAAATCCATATTCTTTATATTGCACAAGATTTACATTTTATTCAACCAATGTCAACACGATTGACTTTTATTAAAAACTATTTAATTTT
The DNA here is from genome assembly GCF_021869535.1 of Mytilus californianus. NCBI lineage: Eukaryota > Metazoa > Mollusca > Bivalvia > Mytilida > Mytilidae > Mytilus > Mytilus californianus. The sequence goes on along the minus strand of NW_026262679.1, from coordinate 17,262,760 downwards.
TTGATATGCAAATTTCTAACTATTAAAAATATGGATGGTGCTTTACTTATGGCGGAGTGTGTGCATTAATAAGTTTGTTTCTTGAATAAAAAATATCTGGTATTTTGAATGAATCATTTTTTTAAACTTTAGGTCAACCAGTAAAACCGCAACATCTAAGAGTAATACAGATATTCAAAACAAAGTGTTTGATTGCATGGATTCCAGGGTCTAGAACTAATCTAACTTTCATAATAAAATTTATGAAGAAAGATCACTCTAAATGGCAATTACTTAAAATAAACCAAACTGATACCAACAACGTAATAAAAACTTTTGAACTTACAAACCTAAATGAATGCGAGATATATACCATACAAATGTCATCAGAAAACTACAATGGCGAAAGTCAACCTACAGAAAATATCACCGTCACAACAGACTGTCCACATACAAGTGAAAATGAAGGTTTGTAGTTTGAAATATATTGTTATATACAAATCAGTATTAAAAAGTACAATAATGTTTCAAGCGTTTTAATTAATATGTTTCTTTTTTTATTATTATTTTGGTGATTGAATAAAATATGTAATATCTAATTTAAAGTGTAAGGGAACAAATACACAGGAATCAAATATTTATATTAATCGAAATTTATATTTTTTCTATTCAAAAAAAAGTTTTCACCTTGTAATTTAAAACAACTAATGAAGAAACTGCCTCATTATTGACCATTCATGAAAAGAACACTTCTAAATTGATGATGATAATGGTTGGCTGTTTAACATCCAGCGGCAAATTTTAAAATCGAAATTGTAGTACAAAGAAAATAATAAAAAAACAATGTCTCAGCATGAGTATAAAAACCGATTTACCTGCGTACAAAATTTTAAGGTTGGTATCTATGACAAGTTTATTTTCATATAAGGATTTTCTATCCCAGGAATAGATTACGTTAGTTGTATTTGACAAAACCTTTCTGAATTTTGGGTCCTCAATGCTCTTCAACTTCGTACTTGATTTGGCCATTTTAACTTTTTTTATTTAAGCGTCACTGATGAGTCTTTTTAGACGAAACGCGCGTCTGGCGTACAACATTTAATCCTGGTATCTATGATGAGTTAATTTTAAATCTGTTTAAAAGATATATATGTATATACCACATACTCGCAATATTGATTAGTTTTAATATTTTGTAGAAATTATTCAATACTAGTCTTTCCTTTTCTTTACTAAACTAAATAGATCCGAATGAATTAAGGCTGTGAGGTCGTTGATACAAATCAGAATTTAAAAAACTGAATGGCTCTATGAATACACATTATACATCATTCTTTAAAGACCCAAATGTTGTAAAGCACCTGTCTTACCTACATGACAAATATGTTGTTGTCCCCGCAGATAAAGCCCCGAAAAACATCATTTCTGTTTGGAAATCACATTATATAAACTACTTGAATAAAGGCAACAGTAGTATACCGCTGTTCGAAACTCATAAATCGATAGAGATAAAAACAAATCCGGTTACAAACTAAAACTGAGCGAAACGCATCAAATATAAGAGGAGAACAACGACACAACAAACACACAACATTGAAATGTAACACACACAGAAACGAACTATAATATAACAATGGCCATTTTCCTGACTTGGTACAGGACATTTTAAGAAAAAAATGGTGGGTTGAACATGGTTTTATAGCATGCCAAACCTCCCGCTTTTATGGCAATGTTAAATATAAATGAATTAGGTATTGACAATTCACTTAGAAACTCAACATATACCACCACGACACTTACCAAGGAGGAAATCCTGGATAATAATAGGTATGTACTATGTTCCTGTGGGATTTCAACCAAAGATGACGAACTTGGTCTTTCTTCACTGTATTGGATACATAAATTACATAAATGTCCTTACAAACAACCATATATTACTGGGTCTTCAAAGTGTTCCACGAAACCTTTTTCTAAATTATTAACATCAACTTTATCAGCAATCAAAGCCGAGCTTCAAAGTTATTGTGTAGCTACCTCTTCTAGAAGCGGTATGAATCATATGTGGATACTAAAATATTCTGAAGATCTGTTAGAGTACATACAATCTAAGACTCTTTCATCTTGCAGTAGTATTGAAACATTTGACTTTTCTACCCTTACATATTCCCCATTCCAAACTAAAAGACAAGTTAAATGAGTTGGTCCTGCTTTGTTTCATAAAAAAAAAGCCAACAGACATTATGAAGATGCTTGATTTCCTGATTGACAACATATTTGTTACGTTCGAAGGACGTGTTCTTCAACAAACAATCGGCATTCCCATGGGCACCAACTGTACTCCTCTTTTTGCCGACTTGTTCCTTTATTCATATGAGGCTTACTTCATAAAAAAGCTTCTGAGGAATACTAAAAAGAAGCTAGCATTATCCTTTAACTTCACTTTCCGTTATAAAGATGTTGTCCTCTCACTAAATAATTCAACGTTTGGTGACTTTGAACGCATCTATCCTATCGAACTTGTAATAAAATATACAACATATATAATTAAGTCTGCCTCATATCTTGACTTACAACTATAAATTGACAATGAGGATCGGTTCAGAACAAAACTTACGACAAAAGAGATGATTTCAGCTTCCAAATTTTGAATTTTCTGTTTCTTTGTAGCAATAATTCAGCAGCGACTGCATAAGGCGTTTATATGATTTGATACAATATTAAAGGGGGTTAATTTCCTATCATGATTTTCTTGATAGAGGGTTGCAATAGTTCCAAGTGGTGAGGTTGAAATAGTCACGAAACAAGCCACATGTGGAGCAGGATCTGCTAACCCTTTCGGAGCACCTGAGATCACCCCCTGTATTTTGTTAGGGTTCGTGTTGCGCAGTCTTTAGTTTTCTATGATGTGTTTTTTTTTGCCATGGCGTTATTAGATTGTTGTCGTCTTATGAGCTTGATTGTCCCTTTGGTATCGTTAGACTCTCTTTTAAAATAAACAGTAGTTTACCAATATTCAAATCCCATAAATTTATTAGAAAGATGCAAATCAAGGTAAAGAACCCCTCCTTAAAACCTAGAAAAATAAAAAAAAAAAAAACCACACAAAAAGCACAAAAAATGAGGGAATTGCATAAACTCCTAAGGGAGCGAAAGCGTGTATGTCGACAGTGTATGCATCTCGAAATATGCATGCATCACCAGCATTTAAATCCACATTCATAATAAAGTCCATTTTTATCTGTAACTATCTGAGATCATAAACCAAGTTGCCTTTGAAGTAGAATATTACAAACAAAAAAGAAAATAAATAAAATATCTGTGTGTGCGAAAGTTTGTTCAAATTTTAAGGAAAGGATAATGAAGTCGTTCGTAGAGATAAATTATTTCAATATCAGCTGCTTGGTATACGATTATTTATCAATTGAATGCAACGCATGTATCTTAATTATAATGATCAACGTTAAATGTATTTTTGTAGATACCCGGGAAAACAATCTGCTGGTTGCAATACTTATTGTTCTAATCTTTCCTGTTGTTATACTAGGATTTATAGTTTACTACAAATGTGTTTACAAGAAAGGATATAGACCTGGTAAGACTGTATATTAAAGCCAATAGAAATAAGAAGATGTGGTATTAGTGCCAATGAGACAACTCTCCATCTAAGGCACAATGTGTAAAAAGTAAACAATTATAGGTAAACGTACGGCCTTCAACACGGAGCCTAGGGTCACACCGAACAGCAAGCTATAAAGGGCCCCAAAATGACTAGTGTAAAACAATTCAAACACTCAGGAAAACCAACGGTCTTATCTATATAAAAAACGAGAAACGAAAAACACTTAAGAACCGCATCAACAAACGACAACCACTGAAACAGATTCCTAACTTAGGACAGGTGCAAACAAATGCAGCCGGTTTAAATGTTTTAATAGGCGCCAACCTTCACCCTAACCTGATATAGTAGTGTAACACTACAACACAGAAATATCAATTGAAATGGCTTAACTCAATCAAAAAGACATATTAAAAAAATAAAAGTAAACATAGACTGAACGAATAAATTTGATCTATGACACAATATAAATACAATATTAAATAAAAAAGGGGGATGTAAAACAATGTCAAAAAGACAATTATAACCTTGGACAAATGGCGTTAAATAAAATAACGTACACAAGTAAATTTAAATATATTAATTTTGTTGTTAGGAGTACGGAGATATTTAAAAAAAATAAATAAATAAATTTGTTGTTCATAGTACGAGAACAGCAGTGAAAATATAATATATCGTCTTACTAAATACAAAGGTTGTACTTTTTTAAAAATAACGAGACGAAATATCACACAAAATAAGTAAACATCGAATAACAAAAATGCATTACAAATTGTGTCAACAGGTCAAATTAACATGAAAGTAAGTTTGGAGAGTACTCGCAGTTATTGAAGGCTGGTTCAAAGCCAAAAACAATTAATAATAAAAAATCATGCATCCGAGACTAAAATCAACTAACTTACATCCCGGGGATTTAGTGTTTTAACGCCATGGACAGTCAAAGAAGACATGACTTGTGCAATGCCAAAATAAAAGTATCGACAGGCAGTAGGATAGTTTGGATTTAACCTGATAATAAATGTGTATTATGTTATATATAGATAAAGCAATCTCTATATACAAAATGAACGTGGATGTGTATTTATACATCCAAAAAAAAAAAAAAACATTCGAAAAGGATACAAATTTAGTTATGTTTTAATTTGTTGATTACAAAATCGATATTTGTGCCAATGTAAACAATATTCAAAGATCTTATTACAACAATAATAAGATAACCTTTACACATTTCATGTTGTTTGTCAAAATTGGGAATGAAGATTGCTCCGTAATTTGAACGTTTGGTATATCTTTAAAAAAATAACAATAAAAAAGTACTCAATTTTATTTATATCAATATCTACTGGAAATGTGAAAATCGAATTTTTAACAGCTATGTTAGATAATTCGCAAAGATTTAAATGATTCTTGTTGTAGATCAATTTAGTTTATTGACATTGTTTCACAAATTGAAAAAAGAACAAGTGGAAATTTCACAGAACATTGTTATACCCCCGCTTTAAAAAAGTGGGGGTAAACTGTTTTACCTCTGTCTGTCCTTCCGTCAGTCCATCCATCCATCCATCCGTCAGTCCATCCGTCAGTCCGTCCGTCCCATGAAAATGTTCGTCGCATTTTTCTCAGGAACTTCTTGACAAGGATTTCTGAAATTTAGTTTCAGATTCATCACTCAACAACTTCCTGTTTACCGAACACTTGTATTATTTTACACATGATAGCCAAGTTGAAAATTGTCGTCACATTTTTCTCAGGAACTACTTGACAAGGATTTCTGAAATTTGGTTTCAGGGTTTATATAAGTAAGTTACACCGTGTGATGCGTTTTCAGATTCATCACTCAACAACTTCCTGTTTACCGTAATATTTCGGCGGGGGTATCATCAGTGAGCAGTAGCTCACAGTTTTACTTGTTTTTTCTATAGTAAATACAAAATCATACAATGCACATTCAGATAGCAAATTATTCCCTATTTGTTGACAAAGAAAGTAAACAAACAAAGAATTCCTCTAAAATGCTTTGATATACTTCACATTACCTATTTCAATTGTAATAAACAATAACAATTAAGAGTTAAGAAATGAAGTAATGTGTTCACGAACATATGCTACAATATCTTCAAAGATCCAAATATCAAATACCTAAGACAAATATATCTTTGTTCCAAGAGTTTAGGCCGAAACTATATGTTTTTGGGTTTGTCATTCACATTACATAATCAGTTTGAGAACCGAATATGGTTTTAAAAATTCATTTTGGAATTTTACATATGTTCTTCTTAATATCAATCCGGAACACCTATAAAGGATTGCTTTAATGTTCCTTAAGAATTTCAACCGATAATGTAGAAGTGACTCTTTATCATTAGGTCTTTCCACTTTTCCGTGGAAAGACCTATTGATTTTGTTCTGATTATTTTTTATTTCTTCCGCTTTATTTTTTTTCTTTCGCTGTTTGGTTGTTTCGCAAGATGTCGATTTGATATTTGGTATATGATATCGAACAGTTTATGCGCTTTCAAAACTGACCCTGCTTAACCGAATACTTTTCTTTGTAAGAGTTATCTCCCCGAACACTGTTTTTCTTGTGTTTGCTACTTCTTCGCAACCGTAAAAGATTACGACAAACTTATTTTACCAAATTGCTGGCTATATCTTCATAATGTTGAGTTTGGTTTTCACCGAAGCGGTCAGGAGAATCCATATGAGAGTTATTTCCCCTTATGCATTTGATATAAGTGAAATGCATTTCTAACTGGTAAACCATAAGTAATAGAGACCTAGGGTCTTTTGATTTGAAGTCATTGGTCCAAAAAATAGAAAATTAGGTCAAGGTCAAAGGTCAAGGTCATATTCTAAAATTTAATTTTGGCTTATTTTCACTTTTTTCAAAAATTGTATTAGAAATAGACAAATTATTTTTACTAAATTGTTAGTTGTGACATGTCGTAACACATACATTTTGGTTGAAAGGGTACGCTAACATTAAATAGGAGTTTTCTCCCCCCTTATATTTAAAATAGCGCGTATGGTGATATAACTCATTAACCATATATAATTAAGACGTAGGGTCTTTTGATTTGAGGTCCTTGGTTTATGACCTTGAAATTGAGCTCAAGGTCATTGGTAAATTTGACGTTCTAGATTTTGACCTTTTCTTTTACCTCATATGTATACATGATAAAGTCATGGGACTTTTTGCATTATCATTTGAGGTTGGAAAACCAACCGGAAATGACCTTGTGTAAACCGGAAGTAGCTATTTTTTGTATATATTTAATGTAAAAATACATAGAACCATATATTTTTGAAATCAGTGTCAAGTGAACTATCAAATTATACCGGAAGTATCATTTTTCAAACCGGAATTCTCAAATTATCTTCCTTATTTAATTTTGTTTGTAAAGAAACAATATATTTTGGGAATAAGAGTACAATAAGCCATCATTTGACACTTGAAATGACATTTTAAACCGAATTTTTATATTTTTATTTCAAAATAGATCTTTATTGGTGGAAAGACCTTCAATTGTTCTCTGAACAATTGGTTTTTAATTTTTTGTTTTCTTCCGCCTAATTTTTTTTTCTTTCGCTGTTTGGTTGTTTCGCAAGATGTCGATTTGATATTTGGTATGTGATATCGGACAGTTCATGCGCTTTCAAAACTGACCCTGCTTAACCGAATACTTTTCTTTGTAAGAGTTATCTCCCCCGAACACTGTTTTTCTTGTGTTTGCTACTTCTTCGCAACCGTAAAAGATTACGACAAATTTATTTTACCAAATTGCTCGTTATATCTTCAGGATTAAGGGTATTATTTGAACCGAAGCTATCCGGAGACTCCATATGAGAGTTATTTCCCCTTATGCATTTGATATAAGTAATTTGCATTGGTAAATGAAAAACCAAAAGTGTTAAGAGACCTAGGGTCTTTGGATTTGAGGTCCTTGGTCCAAAAAAAAAAAGAAAAATGGGTCAAGGTCAAAGGTCAAGGTCAAGTTCTAAATTTTGATTTTGGCTTATTCTCACTTCTTTTCATAAACCGTACAAGATATTGACAATATATTTCTATTAATTTGTCATTTGCAACATGTGGTAACTTCTAAATTTTGGTTCAAAGGGTGCGTAGACATTAAATGGGAGTTTTCGCCCCTCTCATATTTAGAATTATGCTTAAAATAATATAACTCATTAACTATGCATATAATAAACCTAGGGTCTTTTAATTTGAGGTCCTTGGTTTATAACCTTGAAATTGAGGTCAAGGTCATAGATAAATTTGACAGACTAGAAAAGCAAACCGGAAGTGATCTTGTGTAAACCGGAAGTGGCTGTTTTTTGTACTTATTGCATGTAAAAGTATACATAGCAATATATTTTTGAAAGCAGTGTCAAATCAATAATCAAATAGTACCGGAAGTGACATTTTTCAGAACGGAAGTAACAAATTACCTCCCTTATTTCAAACAAAATAGTATAGAAACCATATATTTTTGGAATCAGCAAACAATGAGCTATCATTTGACACTGGAAATGACATTTTAAACCGATTTTTAATATTTCCGTATCAAAATACATAGTAGGAAGTGGAAAGACCTTCAATTGTTCTCTGAACAATTGGTTTTTAATATTGTTCTTACATCTGTTCTGAAAAAAAAATCCACATGCTTGTTATCACATGTTCTCTGAAACTACATGTCCAATTGACCCCAAAATTTGCAGTCAGCAGGGTATACATGTATTACATCTTCATAAAACAACGTGGTGCAGATATCTCTCAAGAATTTTCCTAGAGAAAAGAAATTGCAATGCCGTAAATATCGCTTGCTAGTTCCGTAAATCTCAGTGAAATCCTACAATAAAATGTCCGCTCCTAGATTGAAATACAAATCTGTGTTACAAACTGCTACTGAAAAATGTACATTATATGAAAATAATCAACAAACGTGTTTTAAAATTACACAATTTAAAATTAGTTTTCGCTATTATAAAGCTTCGTCACGTGACGCCACAATCTGGCGCGAGACAGTTACGCGCGCGGGACCTGAAATAGAATAAAAACTTTCCAAACTAAATATAGAAACTTAACCAACACACTAATATGGACCCTTTAAAGAAAGAAAAAAAGAAACAAGCAAACAAAGAAAGAAACAAAGAAAGAAACAAAGAAAGAAAAAAACCAAACAAACAAACAAACAAACAAACACATATATCAATCAATCATGTTTCAGAAGGGGGAAAGACCGTTTACAATTGCTTTTTAAAGCAATTGATTTATATTTCTACTTGATATCCAAAGTATGTAATGATCCTTATACACAAGGGTATATTTCTCATGGTACGCCAAATGCTCTACGAAACCTGTTTCCAAATTTATTTATTTTTTTTATCATAAATCTAAATTGTTTCAGAGAGATTGCAAAACTATATACCCTTGAAGTGGTAGGATTCAGATTTGGATACTGAAAATTTCCAATGATTTGTTACAGTAAATATAATATAAATGCACATATCAGCGCAATAGTTGAAAAATAAATTGGTTTCTATACCTTTTTACAAATTTTCTTCATTTTCACTTTGGCATCGTGTCTATCTCTATTTCAACTATGATCCATATTAACAATTATTGCGAAGGTATTCGCCAAAACTTTGGTTTCACATCACGCCTTTTGCAGTTATATTACTTTGTATATTTGTAAGAATTAAAAAGCAAGTTTCATATAATATAAATCGTGTTTAATACAAAAAGACATAAACACATAAACATGTTTCTCAATGCCAATGTCTAACTTAAGATTTTGCTTTTCATTTTTAAATTAAAAACTGGAATTTCAAACTTCTTAAAGGCAAATACAGGCATTGACACATTCCCCGTTTCCGTTTACTATCCTATCTGAAAACTGGTATGTAAAAGGATAAAATTATAATGATCTTTTTATTTACTAGTAAAAGAAGTGAACTCGATAGAAATACGACATTGGTTCATTGCACTGCTATGCAGACAAATGTCTGTGGTGAATATTTTTTGGACATTGAAACTAACGTTTTTTTCAACCGTGCAAGTTTTTTTTTGATCCATTACGTTATATTAGTGACTAACTAAAAAACATCATACATTCATATATTTATCTAGAAGAAAAGACTGTAAGTGAACTTACAACCATGTCTACAGAAAAAAGCGGTACCATATTATTGGGTTTCAACGATATAAAAAATAACCATGACCAGGAAGAACAGGGTGAGATTAACAAATTGTACAAAAATATATAAAAACTCCTAATTCATTCATTGTTGAGACTCCTTGGCTGATCTTTTGAAATCGGTTACATTTATTTCACCGCTTTTTTTGTAGTTCGATCACATTTTACGTTAATGATTAAAATGAAAATTCATAAGTTTCATAAAATAATTTTTTCATAAATTGAAACCATACGAGCATCTGTGATTAATATCACCACCTTATGGATAAAAACATTTTTAAGTTAGTGGTGTTATACGGTCATTAAAACTACTGTTATATAATTATACAAGTCAATATGTTATGATGCGTTTTCCCTCAGATAATTTCGACCACATTTTTATGTACCTTCTAAAACCTCAAAATCCAAAGATAACGAAAATACGCCAAGAACGGCAAATGCAACTTCAACTGATGGACTACCAAAGCTCATTGAAATTTTGCTAAATCTTTAAAACAAGTGAATATAAGATAGAAATGAACTTCCATCTTTGTCGTTTAGGCAAATATTTTTTCGACAATTGAAGCTACTGCTTTCGCAAATTATATTACAAGTATTTTTAGTGAAATGCAAAATGGTAGCAAAAACTTGAACAAAATGACTTTAATATATTTATTCATATAAAGAAAAACTCTTGGGAACGAAAGGAGGATCAAGTTTTTCTGTTAGCATCAGCAAACCTGGTGACGAAAACAGTGAACACACGGGAACAGCCGATGAAAAACACGAAGAAAGTCTCAGCAAGACAGCAAACAGTCAAGAAAATGTTACACGTGGTGAGTTTAAAAAGGACAATATAAGGTAGAAAAACTTACGTTACATTCTCGTTATTGAAGACTTTTACGGTTATCTATTTCATCCTGCAAATCATGTTCATTACGCCTAAAAAGACTACATTTTATTTTCACATATTATTCTGCACAGATATTCTAGATTTAGTTGCGGAAGTTTTGTGCAACAAGAAAGTTCTTCGTTCATAGGTAGTTAACGAATTAGACGTACAAGTAACATTGTTTGTAATTGGATTATGTCTAATAATATATACATATACAAATTGGCTTTTGCCTGCCTCCATGCATACAACACAGGGAAGGTAGACATGAATATTTAGTGTAGACATGGAGGCAGGGCAAATTACTATATTTGTTTGGCCTTACATTGGTTAATATGAAAACTTAAAGTTTTCCTTACGGCTAAGTTCTTAAGTATACGCAATTGCACGCCTCTAGCGGAATTTGGGATAAAGAATGTGCGTCGTTAGTAATGCGAGTTATCTCCCTTTCTCCAATAAAGAAAATAAATTGGTACACGAACGAGAAATAACTTTGTGTGGGCTATGAGGGTCCAAACAAGTATGCTTGTGAAGTTTCAAAACTGTAAAGAAATTATTAGAACGACTCAAGTCAGAAACCTGATTATCCTAGTTAGCCTGACCCTTTTACCACTGTTTTCGTTTTAGACACGAAGGATGGGGTACACAATACGACTTATTTTTATACCAACAGAAAATAAAAACGCTTAACAACAAAATTAAAACCAAACACACACTCTATTGGGACAAGTTAATTAAAATCCAACCAGAAATGACCCAAAATTGTTTTTATTACAAACCGTAGTTTTGAATGTGTTACACACAGTAGCTTAAAATTGTAGGTTACAAACATTATATGATATGATAACATGTGCATTTGTGAGTTAAGCTAGGAAGGCATTGGCCTTTTCGTTTTTTGGTTCAATTGAAAATTTTAAGTAATGATTCACATTATTATAAGAAGTAAAAAGATATCAACGATACTCGATCACTAACGCGAACATTTACAAGTCGAAGAACAAAGATAACAACAAAAAACAACCAATCAGATTCAGTCCTTAAAACATTACACAGAAACCTACAATTGGGTACTCTAACATTTATCTCAGAATAAGTCTAAATAAAATATGTTATTCAACAGGATTCCTCTATTTCATCAGCATTTTTTTTAAAGTAAAATGTAAATAAAGACCCATGGTTGAAACTGAAACAACACATATATATTAAAAGTAGAACATATTATTCCTTCTTTATCAAATTTCAATTTCGAAGGGATAGCAAAAGTTGTTTTCTTTTATTGTGCTTTTGTGTATCATTCAGATGTAGTGAACGCAATTTTGAAAAAGATTTTTCTTCTCAAGTCTATTAATCTCAAGATTATGACTAAACAAAGTATCAAGAAGGATAAAGGGGGGAGGGGGGTAAGAAAATAATGTGAAAGTTGCTACTGCAGTTTAAGCCTTTTGGTGTAAATGCAGAGTAGGTAATATTAGATTATGTGGATTGAGAGCTGAAATTTGTTCAGACTCTAACATTCTTATAACATGCGAATTTTGCCTGTATATCATGCAAATGGATTGCTTTTAATATAATGCTTGTTGGACAGTTTGGAACTAGGTGATAGATAGAGGAAGGGTCGTTTGAAGACTTGACTACCAAGAGGATCTTGCACGGTTGGCTCTATTCTATTACCTTTCCTTTTTACAGGCAATTTTCGTATAGCACTACACTAGGTAAACTCGTATAGCATAACATTATGAACAGTCTCCTTGCATTTACATTCTTATCACATTACACTGGGTACATTTTTTAGCATCATACTGGATACATTCTCAGGGGGGGGGGAGGTCTCATCACGATCCACGAGTTGATTTTTTTGTCAATCACGATTCACAGAATATAAATTTCCATGATCACGGATCACGAAAATATAAAAAAAAAAAATAAATCTGTAGAAAAACGGATCACGATGAACGCAAATAACCCATCAGGCCCCTCATCATTTGCAAGCCGTGCATGTGGATATTGAACAAATAATGGTTTAAGAAATATTTATCTTTGCTACTGAAACTCCAGTCAGCCAGCAAACATTATATCATGCTTTGTCGTTTAGTTAAAAAAAGGGAAATCGATGAGATAGGACATTTTGTGAAATAAAATGTAGAGCTGTGTCACGTGCATGTATGTGAACCAGTCAACTAAAATGGATTTTGATGTAGACTGTATTGAGCGCAATACCTCGAATTTATAGCAACACAAATGGTGAGGATGAAAGGATGCAGAAGATGAGGCTTAATTTTTTTTAAATTATATAATAAAAACATGCAGAATAAGATTAAAAAAGACGTGTATATATATATACGCAATATTTCGCTAAACATATTAGCTTCATCAGGCGTGTGCATCTCTCATTTAGTTGACACTTTATGTAGTTGAAGCTACAAACATATATTTTTTATAGAACATCAATAAATTTTGTTAAACTTTTACTCAAATTTTGTGTAGTTCAAGCTTCAAAAATATTTTTTTGTCATGCATCCGATTTCACCTTCAGAGATGCACACGCCTGATGAAGCTAATTTGTTTAGCGAAATATTGCGTATTTCTATTTAAAATCTAATAGAACTTTTAATGTATTAAATAGCGTGTTTTAGTTATATTCTTAGACATTTATATAATTTTAATTCAGTATATTCTTAGACAATTATATAATTTTAATTCAGTAACTGTATCAGTTTATTTTCACAAACTGATCCACGCCTAAATAGATTGGATGTTGATTGTTGCTATTTTTAGACATTATATATATATAAGCAAGTCTAAATTGAAAACAACGTTCAAACCTATGATTGCGTTGGATGAAACCGCAATTTATATACGTGTGCATGTGAAACAAATTTCATGGTAGAGGGGTCAAAATACAGCACAAACAACATTTTCCAAAAGACCAAAATAGTGAAAAAGTATATTTTAACAAAACGCATTTGACTTACAGGTCGAACAACGGATGTTCTTATACCCTGCTGACTGCCATTGGCGATTGCCAAATAAATTGATTACCAGTACAAAATGGATCTTAATATTAATTTAATACCAAACAGAAAACAATAAACTTGTGGAAAAGATGGTATACCACAAATATGAGGTGCAAAAATTTGTACACCATATGCGTATTACGACAATTAATGTCTCTTCAGTGATGTTAGGGATCGGAACGGTATTTGGAAGGCCATATAATTTACCTCAATTTAGGATAGACTGTTGAATTTTAAAGAGTCGAAATAGGATGAACAGATCATATAAAGCCGAAGGAAAATATAATACAAGCCCAAACGGAAAAATATAAACAAGTCTAAATTGAAAACAACGTTCAAACATATGATTGCGTTGGATAAAAACCGCAATTTTTATACGTGTGAATGTGAAACAAATTTCTTGGTAGAGGGGTCAAAATACAGCACAAACAACATTCTCCAAAAGACCAAAATAGTGAAAAAGTATATTTTAACAAAACGCATTTGACTTACAGGTCGAACAACGGATGTTCTTAAACCCTGCTGACTGCCATTGGCGATTGCCAAATAAATTGATCACCAGTACAAAATGGATCTTAATATTAATTTAATACCAAACAGAAAACAATAAACTTGTGGAAAAGATGGTATACCACAAATATGAGGTGCAAAAATTTGTACACCATATCCGGATTTCGACAATTAATATATATATATACAAGTCTAAATTGAAAACAACGTTCAAACCTATGATTGCGTTGGATAAAAACCGCAATTTTTATACGTGTGCATGCAAAACAAATTTCTTGGTAGAGGGGTATATATATGCGATCCCACTATTATAATCGAATAATCTAATATGTATAAATTTATTCTGTCAACGCTTTGTTAACCGGGACAACATCAAACTCGATCAGTAACCTTTAGTATGTTTAGTATTTGATTCATAGAAATCATGACAAAACAAGCATACACCTTTCCACTCTCCTATCAATCATCAGTAGATAGACCAATCACATGTGGTAAATTTACCACATGTGTAAACATTTGATAGCAGCACGTGTTGTCGGCCGCGGTCAAACATTCTTATCTAAACAGTTAATTTGATCTAACATTTCTTTAAATTTTCACAATTAAATCGTCCAGAATTTAGTTTTTTGGAAAGCAATCATTGTAACAGGGTAGGGGAAGGTCAAGTTGACAACTTGAAACAAAAAAAAAAGAGATTGTTTTAATGAATGACAGTTATTTATAAATCAATTAAAAGGGAATATGCTGACAGTGCTAATTATTTTAAAATATTTTTTACATGCTATTTTGTAAAATGAAAAAAAAAATATATTCTAAAACACGAGATTTGAATTGGTGTACAAATTGAGTTGAAATTGATATTTTTGTTCAATTTAAAAGATTTATACTGTAAAACATGCAAGTTAGTTTGTATAATTTCTTGAAATTACATCATATATCATATAGTAAAGATTCAGCAACAACAAAAAAAATGACACCTTTCCCATTTTAATTACTAAGAATTATCTATAACTTATTTAAATGTTAAAATGTTTGTACTTGGACGCAGTTTAAATTGAAAACTTCAGGATATCATCTATTGGGTGGACAAATTTACAAAATAGTATTTCCATTTTCTAGTATAATATTTGTACAAGACCTATTCAATGTTCTTTGACAATCAAATTGTTTTAGAGGTAGTGTAAGTTTTCCCACCTTAAAATCAATCTGGAAGAAAAAATATACAACCTCATTGGAATTACTGATCTCAAAGTCTGCATGGAATGAAATGATGTAGTGAATTAAATATTTGTAGTCTTTTTGTGTACAAAATATAAAAAAATGAAAGTATTTGTTTGTACTGCCATCATCGATAGCATTTCGTTAAAAGACCGAGGGGAAACTCAAATAATAATAAAAAAGTATGTTTCAATAGATGCTTCATAAAAAGTAAGATAATGTTTAATTTTGATATGACTTTGGTCTACTATGGGAATATTTGCTGATTGTACTTGACCTTTTACAAATTGTATGTATAAATTACAAAAGAGGAAAAGAAGTAAGAACTATTAGATACATTTTATTTTCTTAATTTGAAAAAAAGGGTCAGTACAATGTGCAAAGATTTCTGTCAAGGACAAGATTTGTATATAAATTTAAAACAAAGACGAAGTACAATGGCCAAATATTCCTACATGCAAACAAACAATTAATTTTCTTTTGTTCTTTATATTTTACTTAGTGATAGGAATTTTAATTATCATTAAGATATCTATGGATATAAAACAGAAAACCGGTTAAATGTTATTTGATAAACAATCAATAGATACTGGAGCAATGATGCTAATGTTTTACAAGTTGACCCATGTTGTATTTGTCTACACAGTAAACACATTATACATGCTTAACTAAACCTGTAATTTATCATCATAAAATATATCCTATTAATTATCTAATGTAATATTCTATATCTTGTTATTAAACTACATTTCTGGGGAATGAGGGTAATTCTGTAGCTTCAAATCTGCAATATTTTAATTTTTTCTCTTTATTCAGTATAAATGCACATAATTTCTTCAAAATGTCATAAATTTATCTCTCAACCCTTCAGGAGTAACTATCTTGTCATACTTGAACACAAAAGCAAATATATGAACAAAATATTGCTCTAATTTATATTTGTTATAACAAATTCTTTACTTTGTTATTATTCAATGTTCATAATAACCGTCATTTTGTTGATTAGCTTGACATAGGATGCTGGGTTGCCATGTGTTGCTAAGGTGGGCGGGGCATACCAGTAGATAGTGGAAAGGTGTATTACAAAAAAGGTGCTGACAATAGTTTAATTTAGAAAAGATGGGTTTAAAGCATACAGTAACTTTCTTTCACTATCAGTACGTTTATTATGCCAATATTGATACAAGATTGTGTTACGATATTGTACAGTGTAATAGCGTTATAGAGTACAAGTTTGTAGACACCAATAACGTCGCCGAATATTTTCCCCTTTTTCCGATAAACATCCAAACTTTACAGGATATCGCTTGAAAACTAGCACGTTTGCTAAGGAATTGCTTTGCACCAATCGATTCGTTGTTCATTTATCCTTTGTATGTTTGGCATATCATGCTGTTGATTTCAACACCTCGTATCTCAAACACAAAAATTGTTACCCCCATTTTTTAGCTCACCGGGGCCCGAAGGGCCCCATGTGAGCTTATGCCATCACTTGGCGTCCGTCGTCGTCCGTCGTATGTCGTCGTCGTCTGTCGTCGTCGTCCGTCGTCGTCTGTCGTCGTCTGTCGTCGTAAACTATTTCAAAAATCTTCTCCTCTGAAACTACTGTGCCAAATACCTTCAAACTTTAACTAAATGTTCCTTAGGGTATCTAGTTTATAAATTGTATCCGAAGTTTTGATCCATCGACAAACATGGCTGCCATGGCTAAAAATAGAACATAGGGGTCAAATGCAGTTTTTTGCTTATATCTCAAAAACTAAAGCTTTTAGAGCAAATCTGACATGGGGTAAAATTGTTCAATTGGTCAAGATCTATCAGCCCTGAAATTTTCAGACGAATCGAACGACTCATTGTTGGGTTGCTGCCACTAAATTGGTAGTTTTAAGGAAATATTGCAGTTTTTTGTTATTATCTTGAATATTATTATAGATAGATATCAACTGTAAACAGCAATAATGTTAAGCAAAGTAAGATCTACAAAAAAAGTTTTATATGACCAAAATTGTCAATTGACCCCTTAAGGAGTTATTGCCCTTTAAAGACAATTTTACACAATTTGTTCATCAAGTTTGCTATTATTTAAAAATCTTCACCTCTGAAACTACTGGGCCAAATACCTTCAAACTTCATCTAAATGTTCCTTAGGATATCTAGTTTATAAAGTGTATCCGAAGTTTTAATCCATCGACAAACATGGCCGCCATGGCTAAAAATAGAACATAGGGGTCAAATGCAGTTTTTGGCTTATATCTCCAAAACTAAAGCTTTTAGATCAAATCTGACATGGGTAAAATTGTTCAATTGGTCAAGATCTATCAGCCCTGATATTTTCAGACAAATCGAACAACCCATTGTTGGGTTGCTGCCACTAAATTGGTAGTTTTGAGGAAATTTTGCAGTTCTTTGTTGTTATCTTGAATATTATTATAGATAGATATAAACTGTAAACAGCAATAATGTTCAGCAAAGTAAGATCTACAGAAAAGTTAAATGACCAAATTTGTCAATTGACCCCTTAAGGAGTTATTGCCCTTTAAAGACAATTTTACGAAATGTGTTCATCAAGTTTGCTAACATTTAAAAATCTTCTCTTCTGAAACTATTGTGCCTAATACTTCTTAACTTTGAATGAATGTTCCTTTAGGAATCTAGTTTATGAATTGTATCCGAAATTTTGATCCATCAACAAACATGGCCGCCATGGCTAAAAATAGAACATAGGGGTGTAATGCAGTTTTTGGCTTATATCTCAGAAACTAAAGCATTTAGAGCAAATCTGAGATGAGGTTAAAATGTTCAAAAGGTCAAGATCTATCAGCCCTCAAATTTGCAGACACACCGAACAACCCATTGTTGGGTTGCTGCAACTATATTAGTTGTTTTAAGGAAATTTTGCAGTTTTTGGTTACTATCTTGAATATTATTGTAGATTAAGATAAACTGTAAACAGCAAAAATGTTCAGCAAAGTAAGATCTTCAAAAAAGTTTAATATGACCAAAATTGTCAATTGACCCCTTAAGGAGTTATTGCCCTTTAAGGACAATTTTACACAAGTTGTTTTATGTTTTTTAACTTTAAAAATCTTCTCAAATGAATCTAGTATAAATTTTGTATTTCATTTCCTTGTACGTCAAGAAACATAGACACTATGGCTAAAATGGAAAATATGGGTAAAAAGCAAAAATAATCATTGATGAAAGATTTAAGCAAAAAAAAAATAACAGGTGAGCGATTCAGGCTCTTGAGAGCCTCTTGTTATTATTTTTTATTTCGGTTTATTTTTACAAGCAGAAATAATTTGTGAAATTTAAAGTGTTTTGTGGAGTGGGAAATTACACACACTTCGACTTAATTAAAAAAAAATCATGTACAACTTAAAACAAACAATCTTAGGATGGTTTAAAAGTTGTTTTTTTATAGTTAATTTCTACCTACATACATGTAGTGAGTTTTTACCCTGTAAATATCTGTAATTGTTATAATTCCGACCATTGAAACTACTGGGTTTGTTTTAACTATACAAAGTTTGTTTAGATCAATAATGGTGGAGACAATCTGAAAATGAATTATACATGTTATCTATATACACTTAACTATACGGTACGCTCATAAATGAAAAGAACAATAAGAACGAAAGAACTGGGATAACAAAACAGTGAGCACACAAAACAAATCGCGGAAATATAAAAATTACAAAAATGAATGGAGTAATTATAAAATTAAGGAAATGTGGTATGATTTCCACTAAGACAAATCCCACCTAAGATCAAAGGTAGATGGTGTAACAATTATACACCACAATACGGTCTTCATCAACATACCGCATGGTAAGCCATGGACGATGGCATATGAAAATGTGAAACAATTCTAAACTCTTTGATTAATGCTAAAACATTGAACGAAAACATCGTACAGCAACAGAAAACATTGAATTTCAGGCTCCTGATTTGTTTGTTAAAGTGTTAACGGAAGAAATCAGCATGAAATTGATTAAAATCAAATTCTGTCCATAATACTGTTGATATCAATATGTAAACAATGTAATCCGTGAACAAGTCTCAAACAGAATTACGACTTCCTTTCCACCTTAAACCTTATGAAAGCCCTAGAAGTTATTATTTTCAATTGTTTACACAATAAGATTTTAATTCTTGCATTTATAGAAAATATCATCAGCTCACCCTTCCAGAACGCCCCCAGTTTTTGGTGGGGTTCGTGTTGCTCAGTCTAAAGCGTCTATGCTGTGGTTTTGTTTGTCTTGTTGTCTTTTTTAGACAAGGGGATGTTATAAAAGTAAGAAGATGTGGTATGTTTGCCAATGACACCTCTCTCCACCAGAAACGAAAATGACATAGAAGTTAACAACTATAGGTCACCGTACGGCCTTCAACAAGGAACAAAAGCCATACCGCATAGAGAAAACTATACAATTTCTTTGTATTATGACAGTGATGAACAAAAATAAACTCTATTGATGTTTAAGATATTGTTTCACATGATTTTGGCAAGTAGTAACATTATGTTCCTTAAGAAAAGATTACGCAATATATTTAGATAAGGTCTTACCCGTTTACCCGATGGTATTTGCTATCAGGTTTAACTTTATGTTTGTAATATTATTTTGTGACTTGTGTTTTGGTTTTCTTTTGTTTTATAATCGATAACGAATTAATGAAAGCCAACCGAAAGCCTCTGTCGCCCAAACTATTAACGTTTTCGTTTAAATCACTTATCTTTATTTATTGATTACTTTCAAAAAGTAAACATTCAAAACTACTGATTTCATGAACTCCACATCTGAAATTGATGGCGTTTCTGTCTATTGCTTAATCTACCACTTTCTTACAGGAATTTCTCAACATATCGAGAATTATTGTATTTAGTCCAATATTGATGCTAAATCTTTTTATCTTTTAAACAGACCAATTGAATGAAACCTGTGACCAAGCACTTGAAAATCAATCTTGCAGTTCTGACAACATGTAAATCTAGACTACCAAAGCAGCTGTCTCGTCAAAGTAAAAAATTGTCATGCTAATTATTCAACTGGTTTAAATAATCACCACTAAGGCAATAATTTAAATTACAAAGGACACAGCTTTTGACAGGAGATAAACAGCATAAAGGAAAACCTTGTGTGATAATGAACAGTTTCGAAAAACAATTTAAAGCAACTGATCTTAATAATCAATCATAACAAAAACGCATGCAGAAATGATAACACGCTTATGTCTTACAAGTCGCTTTTCCAGATGTGCTACATAGTTATTGTGATACATGTATTGTTCAAAACATACATGACATAGACGTTAATTGAAATGTCCATTATTGTTACATGACTCTCCCCGCATTGCTGAAACCGGCTTGTCTGCAATAGAAATCTCTTTCACAATTAATGCCATAAACGAGGGGCTTGACATGTGGTATTTCTATATTGTATTTTATTTTTATATCTTTCTGTACTTGCCGCTTAATATCTTATTCGTCGTATGACTTAAGGAGATGTGTTTACGTCAATGAGACAGCAACTCAGCGACAATTACAATAAATGTATAACTAAATACTCAAGACGACTTTATAAAGTCGTTAACAACAGACATAGCGTGTAAAACAGTTGTGAATAAACTGAACAAGGATTACCAAAGATCTGCCAACATTTAAGTGTCTTCTCATAAAACTGCTCCCCCAAAATTAATAGAATAGACTATATGATGATATTTTATTTTCTTCAATACGCTTGATTTCAATCTTTGTCTTTCCGTCAAAGTATTTGGTTGAGGACGACTTTATATACGCCATTGTTGCGTTTATTGGCATACAATCTACGTCAGAAGGATATGAATTTTCAGATCGCGGCTGAGATAAATGTGATAAATAATGACTTTATATTTCAACAGACAGTCGGTATTCCAATGGGAACTAATTGTGCACCCCTACTGGCCGAATGCATTCAGAACCTTTTAAAAGACAAAAAGAAAAAGCACCTTGCGAAATTGTTTAATTTTACTTTCCGATATATTGATGATGTTCTATCATTGAATAACCCATATTTCAGCCAATACTTACATCTCATACATCCCAGTGAACTTGAAATTAAGGATACTACTGATACTAGAAGGACTGCTTCATACCTTGATCTTTTCCTCAATATTGACACAGATGGACGACTTCACACGAAAATCTATGATAAACGGGACGATTTCAACTTCCCAATTATCAATTTCCCATTTCTCAGCAGTAACATACCCTCTGCCCCTTCGTATGGTGTTTACATATCTCAATTGATACGTTATTCTCGTGCTTGTCACTCTATACGGACTTCATATACAGGAGTGTGCTCCTTACGCAGAAACTGCTCCAACAAAGTTATGAGGAGGACAGATTAAAAATGACACT
The DNA here is from genome assembly GCF_021869535.1 of Mytilus californianus. NCBI lineage: Eukaryota > Metazoa > Mollusca > Bivalvia > Mytilida > Mytilidae > Mytilus > Mytilus californianus. The sequence goes on along the minus strand of NW_026262679.1, from coordinate 17,240,955 downwards.
CCGTAAATTTTACGGACACCATCACCAATTGGTTGATCCATACGATGTGTCTTTGTCCAAACTAACTAAGGACATTTTTACCACGTGTTAGATTGTGGTGTGTCATTACGTCGTCTGATCTTTTAATTACCGAACGTGACTTATTCCCGATTGTGACTGTTTTGCTGAGTGTGAAACCGCATTGTTATAAGACGTGTGACGGTACCTTTCTATCCCAAATTCATGTATTTAATTTTGATGTTATATTTGTTGTTCTCGTCGGATTTTGTCAAATGTCTTAACGTCTTTTCTGTTATATTCGTGTGTTATGGTAAAGACAATTAATCACCCCCTTCATTTATTAGATTTTAGTTTGGTTCAACGAAATTTATACGATATATTTGGTTTACAGTTTGATTCAGAAGAAACACCGACATAGCTAGATAATACAATTAATTATCTAATTACTACCATTTGATATTAATAAGTATTGTAATTTTCATTGTTATTAATAAATGTAATTTCAGTATTACAAATCTAATCTTTAATCAATCCTAATCCTATCTTATTTTTGGGAAATATTTTTACAAATTCAAATGTGACGTCACTTTGTGTGTTTTTTTAGAATTTCAAATGTGACGTCGCTTTGTGCGTTGAGGCTTTGGCTAACTCGCCTGTGTATTTTTTTATGTGTTGGATTAAGTTGTTTTATGTAATGTATCCATTTTTATTCTGTAGTTAGTCCCCACTTTGGTTTTATCATGTATATCTATTATATAGTCATTTTATAAAATTTACTGTTTGCAAAATTATAAATTATTCTGAATAATAAGGAAGTTCTTGTCTCAGGCAGAAAACCCTGGCCGTGTTAGGCGCAACTTTTTGGAAGTTTTGGTCCTCGGTGCTCTTCAGCTTTGTACTTGTTTTGGCTTTCAAACTTTTTTCATCTGAGCGTCACTGGTTGGTCTTGTGTGGACGAAACGCACGTCTGGCGTATTGAATTTTAAGCCTAGTACCTTTTGTTAGCTATTATTCGTGTGTTTCTTTGTCCTTTATGTTCTCCCATTTATTTGTATTGTGGTCCTGTCATGTGATGTTGTCGTTTTGGTGTTGTGTTTGACGTTGCCATAAAAGCGGGAGGTTTGGCATGCCACAAAACCAGGTTCAACCCACCATTTTTTTCTTAAAATGTCCTGTACCAAGTCAGGAAAATGGCCATTGTTATATTATAATTCGTTTCTGTGTGTGTTACATTTTAATGTTGTGTTTTTGTTGTGTCGTTGTTCTCCTCTTATATTTGATGCGTTTCCCTCAGTTTTAGTTTGTAACCCGGATTTGTTTTTATCTCTATCGATTTATGAGTTTTCGAACAGCGGTATACTACTGTTGCCTTTATTTGATGATTTCTGTAGTTAGGTGTACAAAATCTACATAACAAATTAGGACAAATGCTGAAAAAATGTCAAGTCGGCACTTTGACCTTGTCAGTTCAAGGATGCAGTGAAAACACTTTGTTAAAAATGAGAAACACACAAGTATAGTTAGCTTTTAAAGGCCCCGGCATGAAAAATGTGAAACAATTCAAACGAGATAACTAATGGCCTAATTTAAAACAATAAAATTTACGAAAAACTGATATGACAGACATAAAACAACTACACTCACTGAACTACATGTACAGGCTCTTGACTTGGGACAGGCATACAAAGAATGTAACGAGGTTTAACATGGTTGGGAGCGCTCAAAACCTGTGACAGTGAAGACACAGCAGAACATAAAACAAATTGTATAAAAATCATTTGCAACTCAATAGATCGGTACGAAGCACCAAAAATATAAGATAAAAGAGCATTTACAACTGAAAGCTAGTTCGAAGCAAATAGCAACTAATAATTAAACCATGTTCTCAAAACGAAGGTTTCAATCAGTACACATCCAACGGATTTAATGTACAAACGTCAAAAACTGTCTTAAGAATGCATGACCTCGTCCTATGACAACAAATGTAAACGGTATCGACTGAATGTAGGATCGTGAGTTCTTATTACTGTATATATATATATAGCAATATATATTTAGTTATGTTTTAAGTTTTCAAAAACAAAATCAATGTACATGTAAGTTCCGATAAAAACAATATTTGAAGATTTTACTAATGTCTGAAATTGATTCCTTAGTTTGTAGCAACGACATGACAGCTTTATCTTATTCTAAAAGAGTATCTACGTCTTTTGTTTTGTGTTTAGTTCATTGCCTGACTCGACTGAATTCATCAGTAATGTTGCGTTTACAATTGATGGATTTTCGCTAATGACATTTCGGGCCTTTGGATAAATTTGTCAAATTTGTTTTGTCTCTTTTTTGTATTTAAGATCATTTAAGCAAAACAAAACAAAAATAAAATCAGACTACATATGTTTAAGAAGAAGTAGTTTATAACAAGTTATATTTTCTAAAACATGTAAAAGTTTCTTTTAGATTCATAATATTTTATTACAATAAATCAAGTAATTGCAATGGTAACACGGTATTTCAACTAATATGTGGTATTTTTAATTAAATGCACAATAAATATATCTGTGGCCCAAAATACACATCCTTCAGAGCATGAACAATATAAAAGGGAAAGAAAACAGTGTAAATAGTAACGACTAAATTCCGACTTTGAATTAAATTGTATATGACTATTCAATGGAAGAAATAAATTTCTAAACAAACATTTACTTGTATGAATGAAATTACTTTCATAATTTCCAAACAATAACGTTTCAATATCTGGATGTAATATTGTCGGCATTGTATAAGATAGTACGTAGAGTATTCATGACAATTAGATAAACACGGAAACATTTATGATCGTTCACTACACGAATTTGATTTGGAAATGAAACATATATTGACTATGATCCTAGCTTTGGACATACAATACTGAAATCTGAACCATTCCGCTTTTGTATGGTTTAGCCGAATATCAATAGATACACAAAAAGTATAGTATTGGTTACATGTTACATTTAGGGTTGCAGGTTTCAATGTTTATACTAGCACACAATACCGTCTTGTATAGAAAGTAATAACATGATAATATGTAAGTAAGCAAATATTTAGGACCACTGATACGACATTGTTGTTCGGTTAAGGTAATATTGATTATTAGACAATTCTTCTTATTTTAATAAACATCTATTCAAAGTGTAAGCCGACCAAATGTTATATAATTAAATGTATGACACCACATGAACATATGCAGTCGTTAACTTGATAAAACGCAATAGATACACATATTTCGTATTCTATTTCATGGAACGAGGATTCCAGCATCAGTTTATACACATCTACTAACTCCTTCATTGATGGATTTTCCATTTTCTTCCTTGAATAGGTAAAATGTGGCAGATATTTATTGGTTACCGAAGTGAAGTAGTATAACACAATGTCAAAAAGAAGTGGTCTGTTTGGTTGCACTATTTTCAAACGCAAGATCTACAAAATAATTCAATGTACATGTGTAAGTACACAACCATAACAGGACTCATGTATTATTCAGTATCAGTCCCTAAAACAATTTGCAATTTAAAAAAATATTGGAATCAAAAAGGCCTACAAATATTGAGTTTCGTTATTTGACTAGTCGTTGGTACATATCGTGTAATGACTAATTGTTGTTCTCGTACTGTCTGCTTGTTGAAAAACATAGAATCATAATAAGATTGCAAATAAATTAACTTCACATTATTAGTTATATGGTTTGATACTGACGGAATCTTAGAGAGTTAGTTTTTACTTATCTTCTATGGATTCGAAAGGGGTCAGTAGCGAACCGTATAACGGCTTCAATGAATATTGCACACGGGATTTTGCCTGTAGTTTTGTATGAAGATAAACAATGAAATACAATAACAATTATAGTAGCCATGACGTCATGATACCCCGATGAAATCTTCTGATCCCCTACGGATCCATAGGGGGTTTCCACGTAACGGCGATTAACCAATCACATCCATTAATTTTTCCCGATGTGCGATGAGATGAACGTATTTACCTTTGCATCAAAGTGCATTCCATATTATTTGATGAACACGGGTTAAAATAGATATTTCAGGTAGCTTTTGATATAACATGTATAGGTACCTGCACATTCTGAACAAAATAATAATAATTAACTATGATCAGGATATCCATCCCTTAATAACCTTTTATATGGATTTTAGACGGAGTCGTACATGTACATTAATAAAAGTAATACATGGAAATTAGGGACCTTAATGGTCAATCCAAATGTAGCTAATACAATAGGAAATATTAAAGAACGCATGTTTTCGTTTTCCTTCTCACAAAACACAAAACACATTTTATAGTAGTTGAATTGAGCCCTATGGTTTTCCAATATCTAGTATAGCTACATTTAACTAGGTTGACCGTTATTGCATACATGTATGTGAAATTGATGACAGTCTCGCTTGTCGGAAGCCATCCTATTTTTTTTTTAATTTATGAAAATAGTGAATAAGTGTTAAAGATAAAATCGAATCAAATAAGATACATTAACCATAATCTTACAAAAAAGGTATAACAAAAAAACAAACTCAAAGCCAAACTCTACAAGGGGAAGTCCATAAAAACGGACAAAACCAAACGCTATCAATCAACGGAATAAATGAAAAACAACAGCCATATTTCTGACTGAAGTTGAATCTATTTTGTTAACAAATAACCAAATTAACAGGCTAATCAAGTATAATGTAATGTTAACTTTTAAACCATTAAAAACACATAGATGATCCAATGAATCGTATTTTGATTGCCAAAATAGCAAAAGTAGACTTTTAATCAGAACAAAAGTAAAACATATGGAACATATTAAATATGTCTGGTTCAGTAGTTCTTGACGTTCGGAGTGCTTTTTTTAAACCATCATCAGGACGCTCAAACTTAAATATTTGAAACCCATGGCTGTATTAATATGTTAAAAACAATAGGGTCTATATACTCAAAACGAACCAAAAAAAAAAACATAACCAAACTTATCTTAGGTCAACCTTGCCTGAGGATCTTTAAACCTTAGTTTCTACATAATTTCATATGTAAGCATGCATGCTTACCCTGTAGACGCAATCGGTCTAGTTCATTTTGGAGTTCATGGGATTCCCTAATTTTTTTTTTGTTACTTTGATTTTTCTCTTCCTAATTCATTTGGGCGAGTTGTAAGCATGATATAAGCATGGGAAAACTACTGTTGACTTAATTCATCAACGGAAATTAACAAAAAGTATGTTATAAATGATGTCAGTACCGAAGCACTGATATCTGAGCTGATGATACCCTCGAGGACTAATAGTCCACAAGCAGTGGTACTGACCCAGTGCTAATAAATACATTTCGTGCGTCTGAAGGTTTTTTTTATTTACCTTCATCTAAAACGCCCGAACCTAACCATTTAAAAACTTAGTAACGATAGGAGCTATGTGACCAAAAGTTACCTAAAATGCATAGTCAAAGAAATATTTTTTTCAATTAGTAATTAAACGTAAAATATTTTTTAGTTTGTCAGTGTTACAATTACTTAGTGCAATAGAGATGATAAATCATATTTCTTTATTTTGTATCGAAAACATTTAGCACTACACAATAAAAATATGAAATTTGATTTAACACCACCATTTATAAGTAAAATTGAAAAGGTGCAAATTGTTTTAAACACTAATGAATTGGCAGTTTGCCTATTTTGCCGTTTGCACTGTACCTACTGTATCAAATACAGAAACTGAACTTACAGTTGAATATCATTTCATCATATTTCAAAATTAAAAAAATAAACACCGATATAATAAACATGCTGTGACCACATACTCACTGGTAAAAAGTTTATGTCACGACAATAATTTAAACAATTACAGTTCAACATATTTGACTGACTTACTTGTTGTTCCGTTTACTCCATTTCTGAGTTTCTTGAAACCTTTTTTCTTTTTTTTCTTTTGGTGTTTTCCATTATCTGATATACAAAAGCATTATCATGACGGAGTTCACTAAACATAATGATAAAAATTATAAAAAGCACTTTTAATTAATAAAAATAAAAAACGAATGTCCAAGATGGGTTCGAGACAAAATGTAATAAATATAATCTTAATACCATGTTATTGATATGTTTCTTTTGTAAACGATCTTTTAATTCGATTATTTAAAGCATGCTGAATTAATAATTGTCAAGCTACAGTATTTATTTTCTGAAATCGACTTGATAAAGAATCAATATGATTGACAAAAAATTGGTATTTTTGGTAGGTTCGATTTGTTAGTGGAAAGCAGCCAGAATTCAAAACTTTATTTTATCCTTTATAGAAGAGTCTCCTCACAGAATTAATAAGCATATGCATAGGGAGTATATATTTTCAAGTATACTCGATATTTTAAAGTTTGGGTTTTCCTTGACTGATTGATTGATTGCTTGTTTCGTAATAGCTTAAAGACGCATCAACACTAAAAGGCTATATCGCGGCGAGATATTCCTTCGACAGGCGGTTGCTGTCTACAAGGAAGCTGCTGAACCAATGATTCGTGATGGTAAAGTTGAAGTCGTCTCTTTGTTATTTTTACGGCGTCATTGTGGTTGGGGTTATCGTTTTTAAATAGTTCTTCCATAGATATGCTCATATTGTCATTACTACTATCTTTTCGGGTCGACATAATTGAAAGTAACTTTAAAGTGGATTTTTCTGACCAAGATTAACACGACGGGTGGCACAGGTGGAGTAGGAACTGTTTATCCTTATGGTGAATGCAAGTTCTCTCTCGAGTTTTGTTGGTGTTTGTGTTGCGTTATCGCTAGTTTTCTGTGAAGTGTTAATCTGGTTTTTTTTCTTTTTCTCTCTTCGACTGAAGGTTTTTTAATTCATATTTTGTATCTTGTTTCATGTTTCAAATTTCTAATAACATGTTTTAAGTACGCTCAAATCGTTGATTCATTGTCATAGATTTGTTCTACTTCTCAAAAGTTTAACAAGAATGTTCCCTCAATAAGTTTTTTTAATATAATATTTTTTATGTTGTGTGACAAAAGCCACCATGTTTAGTCGATTTGCGGGCACCAACTATGTTTTTTGCCAAACGTTTTAACTGATTGATTATTTAAGGATTTTTGTTGTTGAAATTGTTCTATTAAGTTTCTATCGTATTAACGATTGCAGGTATGTTTAATTGAATTTGAATTTGAAAATGGCTCTGCTTGAATCTGTTAGTAATAAGGAATAAATATTGTAAATGTATAACACTTATAATCTTTGGTAGCAGTTTGATCTCAACATCTGTAATTTATCATGACGATTTTAGCCAAGAACAATATTTTCTGGGTGGGACAACATATATGTAATTTCTTGAATTATGACAGCATTCTTATTTTCTTTACTAATTGAATTTGAAGTCAGAATTTCTGTTTTTATTTCTATGTTAGGCATGTCTAAATTGCAAACAAAAGTTTTAAGCTAGGTATAAACGTACCTCATGATTGTTTACCGTACGAATTATTTGTACCGTCTAGGAGCTAACGAATACAATGCAGAAATATAGATAAAATGAAAAAGAACTAAATTAACTTACTTTTTATGCACATTTTGATTTCATTTGCCTTCATAAGGCATTCACCACACAGAATATGTCCAAGTTGAATTCCTCGATTTAGTTCTTCTAAATGTTTGATTTGTTGATTGTTATTTGATTTCTACAATTATATTCAATGTAATAGCATTTTGGTAGATGGATGTTCAATAACTGATTTTATATCAATCAATTACTATAGTAATATCAAAATATTCAAAATGTACAGAAATCCTGCATGCTACCAATATAATGCAGCACCCCAACGCCATATTGCTGATTACAACACTGAGTGTTTTAAAGGCATTATATACAACGTAATGCACAATTCAAACAGTCGACTAGAACAAGAAGATATCAAAGTGAAATGTATGTACCATAAATCTTTTGGGAATCAAAATACATAAAGAATTATGAGCATCAATATTCGGAGGAACGAAACAAAACATGCCAATCAGTGTCAGCCTAGTTGTCGTCCAGGGAGTTGTTATCCAAGTACAGTCAGCTTCAAATTGTTCACACTTCTCAATCACAAGGTCTAATTCCAACCCAAAACCGATATTTTAATACAAATTTTAAACTTGTTTAGTCTAAACTAATCTTTTTCATTCTAATAATGTGTCCATATTTTTTTTACAAATGATATCTCCGTATAATTTATCAAGATGTACAAAAAATGTATCAAGGCTTAAACAAAGATAATGGTATCAACGTATAATTCTTTATAGACACTTGTACAGTGTTGTATGTTGCTTCAGCAATTTTTTTATAATCGAGATGCAGTAAGCATTCTATGTAATAATTGATAACTGAAATGCTTACAAATATTCTCTAATTTGGATTGCAAATAAATGATTAAAGCCATTATATTGATTGGTGTTTTGCTTGATGATATTTATGTTTGTTCTAAATGTTTGATTTGTTGATTGTTATTTGATTTCTAAAATTATATTCAATATGTAATAGCGTTTTGGTAGATGGACGTTTATAACTGATTTTATCAGTCAATTACTATAGTAATATCGTCATCGATTACAGTGTATCTTGTTTAACATGTTTGTTAATTTATGTATCCTTGTCATTTTGCTTAGTTTATTTTGTTACCTATTCTGACATCGGACTCGGACTTCTTTTAAACTGAGTTTTACTGTGCGTATTGCTATGTGTTTCTTTTTTCTACATTGGCTAGAGGTATAGGGGGAGGGTTGAGATCTCACAAAACATGTTTAACTCCGCCGCATTTTTGCGCCTGTCCCAAGTCAGGAACCTCTGGCCTTTGTTAGTCTTGTATGTTTTTTAAATTTTAGTTCCTTTATATGTTTTGGAGTTTAGTGTGACGTCCATTTTCAGTACAAAATTTTATTTAGGGCCAGCTGAGGACCACCTCCGGGTGCGGGATTTTCTCGCTGCGTTGAAGACCCATTGGTGGCCTTCGGCTGTTATCTGCTCTTTGGTCGGGTTGTTGTCTCTTTGACATATTCCCCATTTCCATTCTCAATTTTAGTGTGATAACTTCCCATTCTGAAACGTGTCAATGTCATATCAAATAATTTAATTAAATTGCAATTGCAATAACAGTTTCTCTTTGACTTATAAGTCTTATATGTCCCATTAGTTTATCCCGCCTCATTTTCACAGGAACGTGTCCAAATGTAAAAATGAATTTAAACATTAAATGACATTGCCTAATTTATTATGCTGTTTGTTTGCTGTCTTTTGACGAAAACTTTACACATTCTTGAATATGTTTTAACAACAATTTTTGAAAATAAATTACCCGTAAATGTGTTAAGGGGTTTTCATTGTTGTATTTTGTGTTATTTTACAATGTCTGTATTCTCTCTTTAGGTAAAAATTTTGTACGACCTTCGTCCTCGAAAACCTTGTTTTTATTACAAACTTTTACAAGCATTCGTATTAGAAAATTTACCTGTATCGATGGTAATAGTGTTTGGTGATGTCTTAAGGTTAGTCAAGAGACTTTTGCCAATCCACCTGATCAATGAGGTGTTCTTTCTATGTGACGTCATCAGGCGTGGTCGCCTTTTTACATGTTGTCACAATAGCAAATTCAGAGGAAAGCAAGAAAATTTGACGACATACTCGAATTTCGACAAATGAAGAACTGAGAGCAAACGAACCACACGTTGATTAAATAGAAATAATCAACAGGTCCGGAAAAGGATAAATTAGGTAAGAATTAGAAAAGGTGGTTTGATATTCCACAAAAAGATTCTTTGTGACCCTAACTATCCACATTAAAACACTAAAATCTAAGATTTGACAGATTATGTTTATGCCTTCAAACATTTTCCAGACTTCAAGTTTGTATATATATTAATTAATTTGATATATTTGTTGTTCTGCTGCCCATTTTTCAGTTGAATATGTTTTGTTTGTCATTTTCTTCGGTTATGCAGCCCATGTTTTAGATGCTGCAAATGTTTCAAATCTATTATCCCCTTCTTATCATTGACATGGAGCATACCTAAAGCTGAAACTCATGTGTATTCATCTTTTTTTTCAATGATCAATTAATTAATGGTTTTCAAGTCAGGTCTGTTGACCAAAAAAAAGAAACTTGGAACTACAAAATACTTTCAAAGGTATGCTATGTTTCGTTACAGCAGGCTAACTGTTAAGCCCTTATTAGTTGTTTGCAGATATTTTTTTCACGCAGGTAAACGCCTATTTTAATATACGTCATCAGTGACTTTCGAAATACTTGTGTGTGTTGAGATTGAGAATTGGGTGATCTTGCAAATAGTAGCTGAAATATTGTAAATGCATGAGACCATCATAACTAAATTTAAAATAAAACCTTTACAGTATCATAAGCAAACGATATCGGGTACAGTCCGCTAAATGTTATACATAAAAGAAGGACGAAAGATACCAGAGGGACATTCAAACTCATAGATCGAAAACAAACTGACAACGCCATGGCCAAAATAAAAAGACAAACAGACAAATAATAGTACAGATGACACAACATAGAAAACTTAAGTCTAAGCAACACGAACCCCACCAAAAACTAGGGGTGATCTCAGGTGCTCTGGAAGGGTAAGCAGATCCTGCTCCATATGTGGCACCCGTTGTGTTGCTTATGTTGTTACAAATCTGGTAAATAGTCTAATTCGGTAGGTCACATTCGTGAAAAGGGAAGGGTATTGTAGTTACGACATAAGGAACATATCCGATATCATCTGTGAAACGGTTATTCCATAACGGTCAACCAACAATTTACGAAGGGGTGATTTCAACTTCACCATTTGGAACTCTTGGCTTCTTTGTGAGCAGCAATCCTCTATCAAGGAAATCATGATAGGAAATACAAGCCCGGGAATATCGTATCAATTGGGAGATATATACTCCCTATGCAGGCGCTGCTGGAATGTTGCTACATAGAAATGGAAAGTTCTCAATTGGGAAGCTGAAATCATCTCTTTTGTCGTAAAGTTTTGTTTTCAACCGACCCTCATTGTCAATTTCTAGATGTAAGTCAAGATATGAGGCAGACTTAACTGTATCTATAGTATCCTTTATCTCTAGTTCGATGGGATAGATTCGTTCAACATAGTCACCACATTTTGTATTATTTAGTGAGAGAACATCATCTATATAGCGGAACGTAAAGTTAAAGGATATTGCTAACTTCTTATCTTTCTTCCTAAGAAGTTCCTATAAATGATATAGAATTGCATCAAGTGTAAAAAAAAAAAACAATGTAAATTCCATGAAAAGTTGGTAGGGTATTCTAAATTTATTTATCAAGTGAAGAAGATTATTTGAATTTTTAGATATAATTGTAGTTATTCAACACTAAAAACCTTAGATGATATTTCATGTTTAAAAATACTTTACTTATTTATGCATGTAACTCATTTCATCACTTGAAAATCAAATGTTTCATCAGAAATCATATGTTAAAAATCCAACACTTCGTATAAGTGTACTAAATATCATAGTTACCTTCTCATCTTCGATTTGAAAAACAACCTCTCCATTTAAAGGTTTCGCTAAAAAGGATATTTTACGATTAATTCAATCAGCGTAGACAATTTGATATGTAACTAATGTTGCAGGTATAATTAATATCTAATAAATTATGTTTTAAATCGTAACATGTTGTGAACATAATTATTGAAATATAAATATATATATGCATTTTTGAAAATAAATACAACAATGCGTTCTACATTGATTTTATGAGATTCTTTGCAAAAACAGGACATCTTTAGGGGGATGGATATCAAACGGCGTCAACAAAATACATGTACACTGAGAAATCCCTATAAAACTCTAACCTTTTATCAGATTGTCTACATCTTGAGATTGTTCATTTATGTTGAGACTTTTAATTTTCATTTTGTGCAAACTGTACATGAAATGTTTCAATGTCCAAGTTTTAGCATTCAAAAGAGTATGGCAATCAAAATCCTTGTAACTTGAATAGAGCTGCATGGTTATATATTTCCTATCACAGGAAAGGTTGTATTATTTGATGTGTCTTTGATGATTATATTAGGATCGAAACATCTCCGATGTAAGACAGGAATCTGCACTAGCTTTTAATTTTTACTGAAGATCTATGATTACTTCTGATACTTGTTTGGATCGTTATAATAAAAAAAACAAAAGAAGTCGATGAAAGTTGGTATTTCACATAAGGATATCGCCCAACCAGTAGGAGTGCGATCTAATTCAAAAGATAAGTATGATAAGACCATATTATGCCGCAGATATATGGTTTGTGTTAATGTTCAAAACGTACAGAAATCCTGCATGCTACCAATATAGTGGAGCACCCCAACGCCATATTGCTGATTACAACAATGAGTGTTTTGTATATACAACGTAATTCAAACAGTCGACTAGAACAAGTAGATATCCGTCTTGACCTTGTTGTAGGGTATGAATGATTCGTTCATTATTGAAGACCCTACATCAACTGTCAAGATGAAGAACAAGAATAAAAGCACTGTTCATTGCTATTTATTTTATTTTTTTATATGTATTGTGTGCGATTTTGTCCCATGTACATTTACTCCATATCCTTTTATTTGCTATCAAAGTGAAATGTATGAAATAGTTTCAATTGTGTACCATAAATCTTTTGGAAATCAAAATACATAAAGAATTGTGAGCATCAATACCCAGAGGAACGAAAAAAAAAACAGTTTAATCAGTTAATCTAATCAAATCTAAGGCTCTGTGTTGAAGGCCGACTTGGATGGAGAGTTGTCTCATTGGCAGTAGTACCACATCTTCTTATTTATAATCAGTGTCAGCCTAGTTTTCCTTGAGGGAGTTGTTACCCAAGTACAGTCAGCTGCACATTTTTTACACTTCTCAATCATAAGGTCTTATTCCAATCCAAAACAGATATTTTAATACAAATTTTAAACTTGTCTAGTTCAAACTAATCTTTTTCATTCTAATAATGTGTCCATATTTTTTTCGAGGTGCAGTAAGCAGTCTATGTAATAATTGATAACTGAAATGCTTACAAACATTTACTAATGGGAATGCAAATAAAATATTAAAGCCATTAGACTGATTGGTGTTTTGCTTGATAATATTTATGTTTGTTTAGAGAATAGAGTTTACCGACAAGCAATTAGTTTTCGATGGGAACTAAATTTGCCAAAAAAATCCTTATTGTAAATTTATTTCTTTATTGTTATAGATAAGTGTGTGGCAAAACTTTACAAAGACTCAACGAAACAACATTTGAAAGATGTTTTTACAATATCCGCAGATATTTATAGGATATATTCTGTGAAGATTTTTCTATACAAACTTGAAAATAAACTTTTTTTAAATCAACTTAGCTTTACTCAAACAACTATAGTAACAGATGCCCAGTTTAGACATTGACATTAGAATATTTCATGTTAAATTTCGCATCAAAACTTATGATAATTGAAACGGTCTTTCCTTATACCATGGGTCCTTTTCTTGATAGTGTGTATTGATAGCGCTTTTCTTAATATGCAGTGTACATTTCTCCGTTTATTCGATATGCCAATGTTTGCAGTGATGTTTCGGTTTTCTTCATTCAAAGCACATGCATCTTTACATTGTATTCTGTTATAACCAAAATCGTATTATCGTGTTCTGTTTATGACGTTGCTGCATGAAATCTTCAATGATTTGTTTCTCACCAAGATTCGAGTGACGAACGGAACGAATTCATATCGACATGGTTTAGTACTTTTGAATAGTAACTGCTAATTTTCTCTGACATGGAATAAGTTTGTTTATTATTTTGTGTTTATATTTACGTTGAAATTGTCTTTTACAGTGTTACGTAATTGTCCTGTAAAACATTTTTGTTGTAGGTTTGTTTGTCTGCCTTTTGACGTTACTCTGATAGGGTTTTAATTTGGGAGGGTTGAGGTTTCAAAAACTATATAGTTCTACCCCGCCACATTTTCATGTTCCTATCCTAAGTCAGGAACCTCGTCAGTGATTATATAATGTCATATCTTAATAGTTTAATTATCTGATGAATTTGGTGTTGTTGGTTTATCTTTGAAAGTATCTTTTTAATGTATTCAAATTGTTTTTAGACTGAGGACAATTTAAAGCTTGACATATTGTATAGACAATTGTATACTGTTGACGGCTGTTTTTGACCTGATTAGTTGTTTTTATTTTTGGGTTGATGTCTTTTTAACGTAGTCTCGACATCTCTTTTTATTCATTATACCATATGAACTGACATACCTTTGATTTGAATGTCTGCATCTACTTGATTATCAGTTGGCTTTCCTGGAAAGTGAAAATAGCCAATTAGTTTTAGATTTAATAACAAAATATCATATTCACTATGCTCATAGACTATAGAAGTTGTCACATTTCAAAAGAGTAACACACGGGCAGTAAAGATAAATTGTTGTAGATTTTATGTTCTCAATATTCAATATTGTTAATAATGTAAAAGAGAGGCGAAAAACACCAAAAGGACATTCAAACCTATAAGTATTATGTACCAATAGGCACATTTCATAAAGGTGTATTGTCTTCGATACGTGTAACATAATATACTGAGACAGTTTGTTAGAACATGCTTTCGTAAAATGATTAAAACACATTTTATTGCATTTTTAGATCAGGTGCATGTATACATGTATTGTTATGTGAGATTTACGCATTTTTACAGCAGTAACAACCTCTGAATCTGACCAGAAAAGTGATATACATTTATTAGTTAATATCCAATGGAATATATAGTCAATGGATATTAATGCAAAATAAAAAAATAACAGAAATAAGACCATTATTCAAATAAACATAATGAATAAAGACCTAGGTAAATCTTACTTCTGCAGTTTTTAATGTTTAACTTACTTTTTTGTCTTTCAAAGCACCATTTGCAACATATGAATAAGATAACAGATGCAAGGATACATATTGTAATTATAAAAAGAATCGTATAGACGTCTGAAAAAAAAAGTAAATATCTTTACGTAATGAACATGTTAAAATATGTAATATATTTCTAAAATAAAGCACGTATCAAAGAGTAAAATGAATATTGATGACCTGTTACATCTATATATTTTTTTGTTGCAACTTTTAAACATAATTAAGGTATGAATTGAAAAGAGGTTTTGTGTATAGGTCAACCAGACAGCCACCCAATGACACACAAACCTCAAAAACACCCAGAGATCAACATAGTTGAGAGCATTCAACAATAGCATTAACAATTACTAGAAGTAGGTCAACACGATGGAGACAAAACTTATACCTGTGATTGCTGTCGATACGGAAATGGAAGCTGTATGTGGACTGCTACCAATACTGTTCTTTGCACACATCCTTATTGCATATACTTTCCCGCTTGCAAGTCCAGTGATTTGATAAGTTTGTATACTTTTATCACTGACGTCTGGATTATACTCTTGTACACTCCATGAACTTGCACTTTCAATCTGATACTCAAAAACAAACGTTTGATCGTATCCTCCATTGTATCCTGGTAACCATCGGAGATCGATTTTGTCTATCGTTGTCTTAATGACTTGCAAATATTTTGGTTTGTCTGGAGGACCTATTCAAATAAAATACTAATTTACATATATTTTAAAGATATACAGTTATTATATAAACAATCCGTAGTCTATATAGCGATACTCTTTTATACAGATGTTTTGATGAGACACTTTCAACAGGAAATAGGTGAATAAATCTAGGTTTTGTATTGCTGTTTCGATGTATTTATCATGTTTTATACCGTTGGTTTGGTTGAAACATTTTCTACAGGAAGATGGTGGATTAATCAGGTTTTTATACTGCTGGATTGATGGAGAAAATTTCCAAGAGCCGTAATTGGATAAACCAGGTTTCATACTGGTTGTTGGGTAGAGAAACTTTCCAATCACAGGAAGTTAGTGGATAAACCAGGTTTCATACTGGTGGTTTGGTAGATAAACATTCCAGACACAGTAAGTAAATGGATAAAGCAGGTTTTATTCTGATGATTTGGTCACTGGGTTTAGGTGACAAACCTTCCACATGAAGTAAATGAATTAGCCAGATATTATTTTGCCTGTTGGGTGGAGTCAATTTTCACAGAACGGAAATGAACTACGCCTGGTTTTATACTTGTTTTTTTTTATGGAGACACTAGACACAAGAAGTGGATTAAATCAGGTTTTATAGCATCGCGTTACCAGTCCGGTAGTCATTCTGACTTAATCAATTTAACCTTAATTTAATCCCTAACAATTAACAACTTAAATCCTTTTGAAACCCCAAATGTAATAACGTCAAATTACAAGACATAAATACTGCAACTGATCAAACGTGGGAATAGCATCAGTACATTTGATCTCTTGAACGATAACTTTATATACAAAATAAAAAGAACACAGGCACAAACATCGAAAAAATCTTGAAGATATATAACTAAAAACGCATTAAGCAAAACAAATGCAATGACAGATTAAAATAAAATACATTATTACATAAATTGAAAAAAATGGTAATGTTTTAGTTGCCCAATGTAAATACGTACCAACATACGAAGTATCCATGGACAGGTTGTAATTGATGTGGGTGTAAACTCCCTCCTTATTTCTTTGGAAAAAAGAATACGTAAATATGTTTTATTATTACATTGGTTCCAATGAATTATCGTTATTTCCGAGTGAATAAAAACCGATATTTAACATGTGAAATACACTCGATAATTTCACTCCTCTGACGTCATACAACAAAAGATGTTGTCAAGACGTTGTCGAAGACTTTGCATCAAAGCAAATTGTGAATGTGTAGAAAAGGGTATAGTCTCTTGCATTTTCTACTTTATTTCCATTAAAAAGCACAATGTCAATGTAATAAAAAGAATTCAAATATCAAAAAATATTCAACTCGTGACCAAACAACACTGATAATTAACACATGCACTATGCGCATTCGTCAATTAATGTGTTGTTAGGTCCCTTGCTGAATATTTTTCTCTGTTTGAATTCTTAGATTAGTTATTCTATAATTATTTGACTACATATAATGAATAACAATATAACATTTTTTTAGATATGTTTTTTGAAAAACGGAGACGCAGAAGACTGCGTAATAAGAGTACCATTTAATGTTTGTACATATTTACACACAATGGATTATAAATGCAATACATTCTAAAACACTATCATATCATCAACCTTTATAGAGTATTAAAATAATTAACTTAGAAAATTCCTTTTTTTTTGTAATACCGTTGGATACAAATTAATAATTTTGACAACAAATTTTCGATAGAATTTTTTGGCATATCATGCACTTTTTTCACTAGTTTGTGATGATAGGTTAATATTTCATGTAGAACGGATGTATAAATTTCTCTCTCAAATCTTCTACTAAACTATTTTAACATTCGCATATATAATATTAACACTGTCAGACTCATCAATTGATTTTAAATTGTTCAAGAAAATCTCATCGTTAGAGTCTTCGATATGGCTTGGGAGTTTATTTTGTACAAAATGTATGTAATCCGGAGGACTACATTGATTTGTATGAAGGTCAGGGATTCTTATTACAAAAAAAAATATGAAAATTGATCGTAGGTTACTCTAAAATGTTTAACTCGTACATAAAGATTTTTTCGTATTTTTTTTAATGAGCCATAGATGTTTTGTGCAAAGAATAACTTGATGATATACCTCTGAATATACTTATTCTTTCAAAGGAAATCATATTTAACAAATTCCTATAAAGTTTAATGCAAACAGTTTTATTTTATGAATGGAAATGTATAACGATAGTAATTTTGTACATCCCAATTGACAAGCCCTGACTACTGTTTTGCGTGAAACCATGTTGCCAAAAGCCAGTGACACACACGATAATAGTTAGATACCAGATTTCCACATCCAGGTAATTGAGAACTTCATTCTATACTACAACCATTAAAGAAAAGTCCAAATATAGCAGACAAACGACAACAACTGGATTATAGGGGGTTGGCTTGGGACAGGCACATGCAAAATGTGGCGGGATACACAAGCTTGCGATCGCTCGATCCTCTCCCTAACTTTGGACATTGGTGTTATACCACAACATTATACAAACTGTAAAAATCAGTTGAAAACGACTTGACCTATCAGATTAGTACTAAACACATAATAAAATAAAAAAGGTCAAAAGATCAAAAAAGAATACAAGATATGTACAAAGTACAGCTCAAATAGTGATGAAAAAAAAGCAGCCAGGATCATTCTTAATAAAGCATATAATACACCGTCAAAAACTTTATTCAAACAATTAGGATGGTTAACTCTTCAAAAAGGATCATATATCACAAAGGAGTCTTAAAGTATAAGTGTTTAAATAGTATTGTACCCGATTATCTGTGTCAATTACTTAACAATAACCAAAATGTCAACGCAAGATATTCTTTGCGTTCATCAGACAACAATTGTCTTTCATACCAAGTCCACGAAGTTTTTTTATGAAAAATACATTTCAATAGTCCGTTACTGTCCTTTGGAACAGTATTCCTGTAGAAATAAAAAAAAAAGACAGAACAGACAAAACAGTTCAAACAAATGTATCATAATTTCTTGTTTTTAGAACAAAAAAGCTAATTATCAGGTTCATATACACATGTAAAACCAACGAAATAATGATTATCACAGAAATTTATCCATAGTCTAAAAATCCATATATTTGTCATATACATCATTTAGGAAATATGTTCATGAAACGTAACAGTAAGTCTTATAATCTGTATGTTTTTCATCATTTGTTTAGCATAATAAGTTGTATTTATGTATATGTATATATGTATATATTATATTATTATATTTTGAGTTATTCAGAGGGCATCAGGGGGGATTAGTATTGTACTAACTGATTTTACCCTCTTTAAATAAAGTATTTATTATTATCATCATAAAACTAGTTCAAAGTCAAATTTGAATTATAGTGAATGAAACATGTTTTCCAAGACTAAGAAATTAGTCAGTACACTTTCAACGGATATTGAATAAAAGTACCGTAAGCAGTCTGCGAAAAGTCCAAACTGAGCAGTCAACATATAAATATCGAGGATGTAGTACCATAAGTTTAAATAACTAAATAGCGATACATATTGGAAAAATAAAATGTTTGAATAGAATCAACACAAAAGTAAATGGGAAATCTTGAATAAATAAAAACGCTGATTACACAACTGAAAACCACAACTTACAGGAGACTGTGATCTTTAATATAAGTCAGAGCACGACACTTGAGATCGGTTTCAGTTTCTGGTAATAGCTTTGTTTTGTTTATCCAAGCACAATGCGGATCTTTTACACAGGAATCTATCAGTCGGTACTGTTCACAATTGATAACATTAATTTGTTGTACTTTAGTATCCGTCCCTACGTACACTGAACCTTCCTTTAAAATAAAACAATGTATGGTATGTTGATTTCTTAGCAACACAGTATAAAAATAAAAATAAAACAATTATTATAATTATAATAGAGAGTTTTCCCGTTGACTTAAGTTTGAGTTAAAGTAATTTTCCTTTGCCGCCATGTTAGCAGACAACGAACGCAAATTCCTTGATAAATTTAACGAATTCAGCTTCTTAAATTGACCGCTAGACATTATAGGAAAAATGGTTTTCTGAACAGTTTTCATTTGTTATGTCTTCTTTATTTTTGTTATCAAACTTTTACTTGTACCACATGTTGAAATTTGGTAAGTCAAACAAGAAAATAGACATGTTGAAAAATCTAGACTGTACCAATATAACGTGTGTAAAACTGAAACCCTAAAACTACTCTTAGAACAAAGGATAAACATATTTGATAGTGAGTTTTCACTAAGCCTTCCATAATAACCGTATAATTTAAAATCTAAAACCTCGTAATAATTTACATTTTATCTTCAGAATCATATTATTTATCAAAGAAACTATAAATAACATAAAACAGAGAACACGATAGTTGAAAGAACAAAGACGAAAAGACACAACTATCAATAGACATTTACAAATAAAAGTTTAGATTCAGCATCACCAATCTTCCAGATATACGATGACGACCCCAGATGCTCTTGAAGGATAAGGAGTGTCTTTTACACTACTGACACCACTTCATAAAGCTAATTCAAATAAAATTACGGGAAGGACGACTATGGAAATATTGTTAAGAATGAGTTATTATATGAAATAATAAAACTATTATATACAATGTAGTAAAACACTTTTGACCTAAGACTGGTGTTCAACGAAACTCATTAAAAAGTACGAGCAGCGTTTTGTGATCACGCAAAACATCAAAAAAAATTGGGCACTTGCAGTCTTCAAGGTGGCTTAATTTTGGTGTGCAAAGAATTATCTAATCCAGAGGACTAGAATGATTTTTTACTGATCATTGTCTGTGGTAGTTCTATAGATATGACCTCGGGAGCGATATTTTCTTTTTCTGTTTGTTATCTATACATATATTTTAACTTATATCACAAATTGTTATTTTATATTTTATGTCCGATGTATTTGTTATCAATGTGCCACCCCCACCCCCTAAAAACGTAACCCATATTTTCTAAATAATACAGAATCATTTACCTATGCCTTTTTTTCAGCACGGATGTCAAGTTGGTTCAATATGAAACATTCAACATTCAAATATTTGTTTTTGTTAAACATTTTTTGTTTGTTTTTTGTTTTATTATTTTTAACGAATGTTGAAAACGAATGTTAAATGTTGAAAACGAATGATGAATGTTAAAAAAAAAATTAATGTTGAATTTTGAAATCGAATGTTGAAAAAAAAAAATTTGAAATAAATTTTTGAATGTTGAAATCGAATGTTGAATGTTGAAAACGAATGTTGAATGTTAGAAACGAAAGTTGAATGTTGAAATCGAATGTTGAAAAATTAAATCTTGGATGTTGAATGTTGAATGTTGAAAACGAATTAAAAAAAAATTGAAAGAAAAGATGTTTAACAAACAAAAAAATAATTTGAATGTTGAATGTTGAATGTTGAATATTTCCACGTTAACCTAATCTGACCAAGCCAACAGCTGGCCACAATGGACCAACAGATAGGCATATTTAAGCAGTTATGGGTTTGATGATATGCAATTAAAACTTATAAGCAAATGTTTCTCATAGAAGTGGTAAAGGTTTGTGCCATTTTTAGTAAAATTGTTAATAATGAGAAACAGGATAATTTATAACACAATGAAATTGCTGGTAATATTTAGAATGTTAACAATCTAACCATAATACTTACAAGCTGTTCTATGGACCAAATAACTTCTTGATCTAGGGAAACCGAGTATATACTTGAGACATATGTCCTCTTGCCATCCTTATTAAACAATTTATAGACCTTTCCAGTATCTATAAAGGTAGACACACACACACATACATATACAGATGAAATAAAGTTTTATTTATATTCTATCAAACAATATATATCATGAACTTTTTCTTGTCCAGAATGTGCATGACATAATGATTGATTTCCTTTTTCAAGTGAAAGCTTAACTAGGGAATTTTCGACTTGGTTTAAAAAACAAACACAGGCTCAAATTAATGAATGACCTGTTATTCATAGCTTAACAATTGAGCTACTATATATGATGACTTTAATTATACATTACAGTTAATCCAATTAGATTTGGTCTATTTACCAAAATAAGTTAAAAATTAAATACCTTGCACATGCAGAATTGGAAATATGGTATTAGATATGCCTGTACAAACAGTTTAGAAGAAGTTGAGTAAAACACCAGACAAACTTATAGACTAAAAGTAAAATCTTGATTTTATCTATTTTCTTGTCTGTAAAGACTATGTTCGGGACAAAAGTAATGAACAATAGATGTTAGCAAAATTCCAAATCGACCGATGTTATAAATTTCACACATTTTCTGTGAAATATTTTGGAGACAGTAGTAGTGCCACTTGCGTTCAAGCTTCAGTCTTGCCTCTTTGGAAAACTTTAATTGTTTTTGTGAGTTAACCACCAAGCCTTTGAGGTATATTAATTTAGTAACTTTCTTACTTGATGCAGCATAAAACACCACTTCCGTCAAATTACGATGCAATTCTAGTCGTTGTAATTCCGTCTGATACAAAACAAAAATCGGTTCTCCATTTAACGGTTGCACTGATGCATACATTAAGGGATTGTTGGCAATGAATTGGAGGTTGGCCTCAGCGAGAGACATTGAATCGTTTGAGCACTGAAAAAAATAACAAGTTTTGATAATAATAATGCGTTTGTATTACACTCAATTAACACAAACGAAATTATATTTCCAAGACTTAATATAGTTTTAGATGGATTTGGCTATTTATTCAGGTCCTTTTTGGTTATATAGCTCTTCAACTGTTTAGGTTCTTATACATCCTTGGCTTTCAAATATTTGGCTTTGAGCGTTCCTGATGCAGGTAAATCCAGAAAAGCGCTTCGGACGTATGAAATTTATAACGTGTTGTTTTCATTTTTTACAGCAGTGGGTCGATACCTCTGCTGGTGGACTATCAGTCCCCGATGGTATTATCAGCTCAGTAGTCAGTACTTCGATACAAAGCATTTTAGAATTGTTCGTTAATAAATTTCGAAATTATTAGAAACTAAGGTTTTAACTCCTTCAGGCAAAATTGACCTTAGACGGATTTGGCTATTTTTTTAGGTCCTTTTTGGTCATATAGCTCTTCAACTGTTTAGGTTCTTATACATCTTTGGCTTTCAAATATTCGGCTTTGAGCGTTCCTGCTGAAGGTCAATCCAGAAAAGCGATTCGGACGCATAAAATGTATAACGTGTTGTTTTCAATGTTTAATTCCTCTAGCACTATTGTTTCTATACTTCTCTTCCTCTTGTGAATCGCTTCCAATCGTTTGTCTAAACATAAGCTCCACTATAACTAAACGGTAAAATAAACAAACAAACAAACAAACAACAAAAACTATGTCATATATATATAAATGTTTTTCGTGTTGTATTTAGACCCCTCTACCAAGAAATTTGTTTTGCATGCACACGTATAAAAATTGCGTTTTTATCCAACGCAATCATAGGTTTGAACGTTGTTTTCAATTTAGACTTATTTATATTTTTTCGTTTGGGCTTGTATTATATTTGCCTTCGGATTTATATGATCCGTTCATCCTATTTCGACTCTTCAAAATTCAAGAGTCTATTCTAAATTAAGGTAAATCATATGGCCTTCAAAATACCGTTTCGATTCCTAACATCACTGAAGAGACATTAATTGTCGAAATCCGGATATGGTGTACAAATTTTTGCACCTCATGTTTGCGGTATACCATCTTTTCCGCAAGTTTATTGTTTTCTGTTTGGTATTTAATTAATAATAAAGATCCATTTTGTTACATCTTGTGATCCGTTTATTTGGCAATCGCCAATGGCAGTCAGCAGGGTTGAAGAACATCCGTTGTTCGACCTGTTAGTCAAATGCGTTTTGTTAAAATAAATTTTTTCATTTTTTTGGTCTTTTGGAAAATGTTGTTTGTGCTGTATTTAGACCCCTCTACCAAGAAATTTGTTTTGCATGCACACGTATAAAAATTGCGGTTTTTATCCAACGCAATCATAGGTTTAAACGTAGTTTTCAATTTAGACATGTTTTCAAAAGACCAAAAAAGTGAAAAAAGTATATTTTAACAAAACGCATTTGACTAGCAGGTCTAACAACGGATGTTCTTAAACCCTGTTGACTGCCTTTGGCGATTGCCAAATAAACGGATCACCAGATGTAACAAGATGGATCTTAACTATTAATTTAATACCAAACAGAAAACAATATATATTTATATGCAATTAGTTTTTAGTAAATCAATTTACTTATTTCTGTTTGTAAAGTTTTGGTAACACGAATAACGCTAAAAAAACCACTAGAATAAAGAAAACGAACGTCACAAAAACTTACAAAACCTTCCATACAAGTGATTCTGGCCACATAAATGAATTGAGAAGATACCAGTTTAACTTTAATACACGTTGATGTTCCTGGCACAATTAAGGGAAAAATTTCATTGGTTGTAATTATTCGTGTTTTAATCTTACTAGTATCTTCTCCATCTTTTTAATTTTAAATCTTTTAGAGAATTGACTGACCAATGTTTAATAATCTGTTGGGAAATTTATTTACAACTTTGTTAGATTCTTGTCTGTTGTTGAAGATAATTTTTGATATTTATAAACTCCCGTTAACCTTCAAATGCATACATCCACCCAAACGCAACAAATTACCAAGAAATATCTAGAGTTCAACTTGAACATGAATTAATTAAGATATTTTTTTTTAATTATTAAATGCCAATTAGGCCGCAACCAAATGACATCAAAGACCACCTCGAAATTATTTATATTAAGCTAACATCTTTTTTATACTTGACATAAATTGGTAGCTATCCCATTAACACATATTCCACGTTTTTTTCTGTTAACAAATTTTATCAAAAGTTTTGAGCAAACATGATCATATATATATATATATAAATATATATATATATTATATATATATATATATAAATACGTCTGAAAGCAGTGACAACTCTACAACAGATTTATCCATCGGATCACCAGCAGTGACGCGTCGGATACAGTGCAGGCGATTTGGTGTCACGATATGTCAGTAGCATGAGTTCGAATCCCGGCGAGGGAAGAACAAAAAATTTGCGAAAGCAAATTTACAGATTTTACATTGTTGGGCTGATGTTTAGACGAGTTGTATATATATATATATATACAAGTCTAAATTGAAAACAACGTTCAAACCTATGATTGCGTTGGATAAAAACCGCAATTTTTATACGTGTGCATGTAAAACAAATTTCTTGGTAGAGGGGTCTAAATACAACACAAACAACATTTTCCAAAAGACCAAAAAAGTGAAAAGTATATTTTAACAAAACGCATTTGACTAACAGGTCGAACAACTGATGTTCTTAAATCCTGCTGACTGCCATTGACGATTCCCAAATAAATCGATCACGAGATGTAACATGAATCATAATTATCAATTTAATACCAAACAGAAAACAATAAACTTGCGGAGAAGATGGTATACCGCAAACATGAGGCGCAAAAATTTGTACACCATATCCGGATTTCGACAATTAATGTCTCTTCAGTGATGTTAGGGATCGAAACGGTATTTGGAAGGCCATATAATTTATCTCAATTTAGGATAGACTCTTGAATTTTAAAGAGTCGAAATAGGATGAACGGATCATATAAACCCGAAGGAAATATATAATACAAGCCCAAACGAAAAAATATAAACAAGTCTAAATTGAAAACTACGTTCAAACCTATGATTGCGTTGGATAAAAACCGCAATTTTTATACGTGTGCATGTAAAACAAATTTCTTGGTAGAGGGGTCTAAATACAGCACAAACAACATTTTCCAAAAGACCAAAAAAGTAAAAAGTATATTTTAACAAATCGCATTTGACTAACAGGTCGAACAACTGATGTTCTTAAACCCTGCTGACTGCCATTGACGATTCCCAAATAAATCGATCACGAGATGTAACATGAATCATAATTATCAATTTAATACCAAACAGAAAACAATAAACTTGCGGAGAAGATGGTATACCGCAAACATGAGGTGCAAAAATTTGTACACCATATCCGGATTTCGACAATTAATGTCTCTTCAGTGATGTTAAGGATCGAAACGGTATTTAAAAGGCCATATAATTTATCTCAATTTAGGATAGACTCTTGAATTTTAAAGAGTCGAAATAGGATGAACGGATCATATAAACCCGAAGGAAATATATAATACAAGCCCAAACGATAAAATATAAACAAGTCTAAATTGAAAACAACGTTCAAACCTATGATTGCGTTGGATAAAAACCGCAATTTTTATACGTGTGCATGTAAAACAAATTTATATGTAGGACTCTGAACCGCGATGGTCACTCTAATGTGCGATGGTTTGACGCTGAGGTGCGTTTTTGATCACACTGAAGTACGATGGTGGCATTGTGACGTTATATTGTAGATAACTACGCCGAAGTGCGATGGTGGTAACGCTGAAGTGCGATGGACTACATAAACTATATTTTCAATGCTTTTCATGTCGACATAGACGCCAATTAGTTTGTAAGAAGGATTTTTTTCGGATTTTTAAGTTAATAAGGGGTTTGTACACTTTTAATACTATGGGAAACGGTGTTTGATTGGGGGAGAGAGGAAAGTTATACTTCTGTAGCGGATTTTTTTTCGAAATCTGCAAAAAGTTTTGTTACGTACGATGGAACGTGGCATTCTCTAAATATATACATGTCCGCAGACTCTCCTTATTATAATATAACGGTAAACGAGCGAATGGGCATCGCACTTCAGCGCAGACCATCGCACTTCAGCGTGACTATCGCACTTCAGCGTCCCCATCGCACCTCCGAGTCCTACATATATAAAGATCCTCGTCAAATAAAATACATGTTTCCATCACCTCCAGTTATTGCTTATCACAGACCCAAGAATCTCAAAGATATACTAGTTACATCTAGGTAATAAAAGAGACCTCTAAAATCGGATGCTACAAACAATGTGGAAGAAGCAATTGTAAGTGCTATAAAGTCACCAACACTGAAAACACTTTCACCTGCACAGTAACAACGCAGATATACAATCTATGTAACACCTGACTGGTAAACGGAAAATGGTATTTATATTCTTACTTGTGGAACTTGCAAGCTGCAATATGTTGGCAAAACATTCCTAAATATTCACCTGTCATTTTAAACCAAAGGAAGAAATTGCCCAATCACGAGACACCTCTTAAGAACAGGACATTCTTTGAAAATATCATCTTTCAAAAAAACAGAGGTTAACCAAACTTGGGACACACACACAGAGAGATATTTTGGATGCATCAGCTACGTACTCTCGAACCTGACGGACAGAATGAAAGAGGTGAAAAACAGTTTTATCAAAAACCAAAGAAATAAATCTTGAACTTCATACTATTTAACTAACACATAGTACAATTGTCTTTTTATTTGTTAAACACAATGTACAATTAGCTGCAAAAATATATTAAAAAGAATGTACGATAAGCTGCTTATATTTCTTAACAGCATCCCCGTTTACCTGGATGGCTGCAGGCGACTGATGAACGGCTTATTTATTTAGCTAAATATTGCGTGAATATATAAAATATAACAACTATTTTTATAGCAATCATTAGCGTGTTAAAGTTACATTCTTAGGCATTTACATATATATATGTAAAGTGTCCAGAAAATCAACA
The DNA here is from genome assembly GCF_021869535.1 of Mytilus californianus. Taxonomy (NCBI): domain Eukaryota; kingdom Metazoa; phylum Mollusca; class Bivalvia; order Mytilida; family Mytilidae; genus Mytilus; species Mytilus californianus. The sequence continues at coordinate 17,213,614 of NW_026262679.1, read as the reverse complement.
TAACATTGTTACAGTAGATCTGATTATTTTCTTCCTCCCCAACCGGGGCTGTAACCTGTACTTTTTCTACATATATATACATTTAAGAAAATTAATAAAAGATAATAACAGTTTAATTCATCACTTTTACTAGGGCTTTCACTGCTTTCGCAGATCTTCAGGTAATGTGACTTGTATACATAAGTGTTATAAAACAATTTATATATATATATATATATATATAGCAGCTATAGTTAGAGGAGGGGATAAGGCGTCTGCGCAATGCTAGGCGGTGTTGAAGTATGAAGTGAAAAAGTACAGGTCCAGACCCGCTGGGGGAGGAAGTAAAGAATAAGATCTACCCTAACATTAATTGTTAGGTCGATTTTCTAGGCACTTTATATATGCGTAAATATATATACATTGTATATATAAACAGACAACTAGCCTAACCTGTCCCGGTCTAGGGTCTAACGACGTTTTTTTCTCCTTCCAATATGAGTTAGAATCGGGCTGATCTTTGAATGAACCTTTATAAACTTTGTCAATTTCTGCTAAACTGAATGCGCATATGGCTGAAGCAGGATTTCCAGTTCTGAAAGATAAAATCATTGATTCAATGATAATAAAAAAAAGTTCTTTCAAAATAAATCTATAGTATATACATTCTGTTCAAATCCTGGGTTCGGCAAAAATGCACATTTGTATATCTAACTTGATTTATGCAAAGTAAATATATCAAGTAGTTCTTTCAACAGCCAATCAACTTTACAATACACATGTATGATTTTCTTAATTGAATTAGTTTTCTAGAGAACAAAAACTAAGTTAACGGAAATAATTAGTTTTTATGTTCTATACAAACCTGGTCGTAAACAACCCATAAAAAATGTTGTTATCTATCGTAACTACATCCTCTACAAATAAATGAACAAACAATTTAATTCATATCAAATAACTTATCACATGACTATAAAAATTCTCTTTTCTCATTGGCTAAAACATCTTTTTATCTTAGATAACTAAAAACATAATATTCACCGTGGGAAAAATCATAAAAGGTAAATTTATAATACCGTTACATAACGTTTTGTGTAATATAAGATTTGGAACTATAAATAGTTTTATCCTAGGCAACGTCAATAACGTAGGCTTATGACGTCATACACATTCTCGTTTTTCTTCTTCTTTTTGTCGATGTTATTTTTTTTCAATAAATTTTATTAAATATTTCAACTTTTTAAAAGTTAAGAAACTGACAAAGCAAATAATATATTTAGTGTATAAGGAGAGTTAAATATCTTGAGAAAATACTAGAAATTGGAGATGGGTGAAAAAGTAATATAATAATTTATAAAACAATTGTCGACTTTTTGATATCAGTTGATACAATGCATTATCAACCCCAGAGATATGCCTTTTTCCCTCGGCCATTGGCCTCGTTGAATATCATACCTCTGGGTTAAGTTGATAAAACATTGTGTCAACCTGATCAAAAGTCGATAATTGTATAATATTAAATTCGTGCACTCACATGTTTTATTCCAGACAGTCATCATTCCAAAAAATGACATAGTTCAAAACAAAACAACTTTGGTTTTCGTGTGTAATTAATTGTATATAAAACTCTGAATAAAGGAAAACATTATATTGATCATTTACTTAGTAATCCTATATATTATAACCTAAAGACATTTCTGAAGGAGAAAAATTCAAAAATCATACATTTGTTTGTTGAAGTGTTACAGTGAGTGAATTTCAATCAAAGAAAAATGGTTCTTCATCTCCTTTACTGGATACCTACATAACATTGCTCAGTCTTTAGTTTTCTATGTCGTGTTTTGTATACTATTGTTTGTCTTTTCGTCGTGTTTCGTTTTCTTCCATGATATTGTCAGTTTGTTTTCGACTTATGAGTTTGAATATCCCTTTGGTATCTTTCGCCTCTCTTTCACATAGTGTCTCTTTAAACAACGCTATATATTCATTTTGATAATTCTCAAAAAAGATCAATAACACATCTTTCAAATTACTAACATTTTTCAGCTATCAAAACGTGGCTTAAATTATACTAGTAAATAAAAGTGTATACCGGTGTGTAATAGACAAGTTGAGACAGGCACATATGCGAGTGAAATACACTTAATTAAATGAACTCTAAACGTTATTTAAACATATTTTATTGTTCAAAATGACAAATGGATCAGAAACATTTTTAACAACTTAGTAACGTCTCTCCAAAAAAACTAAACGTAGTGAAACAAGAATATAAATTAAGATTTACGACAGCCTAATATACTCCTCTAGCTAGTAAAACAAAAAAATTTATTAATCAAAATGTTCATATTAAGGACGAGAACAAATTCAACAATATATCAAGTGGTTATTTTTTCAAACGAAATCATCCGGGGCGGGGAATTTGGGCATGATAACTACTGGGAAGAAATGTTGAATCACATCTGCTTTTCAACGCACCCGAAGAAGTGTTACATAAGTTTGACACAATCTTACAAGTTAATGAAAATCATAGTCTCCAGTCAAACGGGAATTTGTTGTGTATCTATACATCCCGTATAGCCAAAACGGAAGCACCCCCGGTTTTACATGTACTGCTAGAACGAAGGCACATGTCTTTTATGCAACCATGCTTCTAAAATCCCGTCGTTTTTGGGTACACATACATAGACCCCATGTACTAGGGTACATATACAGGCGATGTAATTACTCAAGAATGGGAGGATAAATGAAATCGTCGCTTTTTTCATAGTTAATCGCTTTTATTTGTTCCTTTGAGTCAATGTATAAAGTAGATATGAGTTAAATCAGATATGAAAACAGGAATTAGCGAGGAAAATATATCATATCTAGTCCAGGAAAATCATAAAAAAATATACTTACGTATGAAATCAAAATATATCGGATATGACCCAGGAATAGAACAGATAAGTCTTGCCTTTTGGTAGCTCGTCCATTTGTTTCTCAGTAACGAATTTCCGCCGACGTCTTTCTATAAAATATATATTTTCTATAACACCAAATTTTGATATGATTGATAAATATTTTAATACATGTAAGCAGGACCATTTTGTATACACCGGAAATTCAGAAGTCATATTCTAATCGACGAGTGAACGAACTTGGTACAGCACAAAAATTACTTGTGTTACCATGGAAAAACACAAGGCAATCTGACTAAACATCTAAAATTCCATCGAAATATGGCTATACTGAAATATATCTAAAAGACAAGTCACTCGTTTTTATACAATAACTCGGAATTTGATACTGTTGTCACGGACATTTTATTTGCATAGTATAATTATATTTTTATAAGGAATAAACGTTTCCTTTTGCCTTCTTAAATAACCTCAAAGTAAATTCAAATATCAATTAACAGATATAGTGTGCGATGAAAGAGTTAATTTCTAGTTGTCACAATGTATTAGATGTGACCTTCCTTAAAATATAATCGTCATCAAAATTAAAAATCCAACACTATATTATCAGAGTTTTGTTATTCTATGTGTTATATCGTTTTTATGATTTTTTTGTCATTTACTTTAGAAAAAAGCAAAATCACAAAAATACTGAACTCCGAGGATAATTCAAAACGGAAAGTCCCTAATCAAATGGCATAATCAAATGATAAAACACATCAAACGAATGGACAACAACTGTCATATTCCTGACTTGGTACAGGCATTTTCAAATGTAGAAAATGGTGGATAGAACCTGGTTTTATAGCGCTAAACCTCTCACTTGTATGACAGTCGCATCAAATTCCATTATATTTACAACGATGCGTGAACAAAACAGACATAATAGGTAACATTGTCAAAATATGGGTACAGCAGTCATCACTGTGTCACAATCTCAAAACATACAAACATTTAACAAAGAAGCACAAAAAGCATCTATCAAATTTAACAACCACATTCATTGCTTACTTATATATGTATTTTAAAATCAACCCATAAAGGCTTGAAATATTTAAAGTCCTGTGACTGCATTCACATCTACTCTTAGTGTAGAGTCGCGTGTTAGACGCCAGAAAAATGTAGAAAATGTAGAATAGAATGTTCTTATTTTAGTAATTTAAAGTACTTTACCGTAGGTGTTTTGTCTAGGGACTAACTTTTGAAATAACCGATGGGCTGATTAATATTACCTCACAATGCCTAACTGATGTAAGTCATGACAAATACGTCAAGAAATAAGATCATTCTCAATTTTGTTTAGGCCAAAAGAAGAATGATTTTTATTACGCGTTTGCTCAACACACTTCAGCATTTGTCTTGATACCCCTTGGACCTGTAAATTGAGTAAGCCTTTTAAATGTGCCAACACCATTTTTAAAATAATTTATTATCTACACATTTAATGAATCAATTTCTCTTAATAACAAAAATATAGTTGTTTTGATATTCCTCATAGATCGTAAAATATTTTGGTAAAACAAAGAAGACATTTATGAGTTTGGCTAACCAGCGAGTTAAAGTTTGAGGTAGAATTCGAGTTAAAAGTTGGGAGTTCGAGTCCAATTTCGAGTAAGAGAGTGATTTTTGATGCCAAGCGTCGACCTTTCTATGTTTTTTATTCATTTTTTAGTTACTCATTCAGTTGACCGGTAACTTGACAAAACGAATAGTATACATATTTTGTGTATCTGTATGGCAAGTCTCGATATAGAAAATGGTTTAGAATAGCTGACTTGAGAGGTTAAATTTCAATATAAATTGTAAAAGCCTTAGAATTCGTCAACATACTGATCTTCGAATCCATTCTTTATACAGTTTACTACACAAATCTGTCAGTCGAAGAACTTTATTGTTTTTTTCTTCTGCACTCAAATGTAGTTGATAGTTTACCGATATTAATAACAATTTTTGTGGAAAAGAAAAATTAACATAAAATAAAACATACAAACAAACAAACAAACAAACAGATGAACACACAGTACAGATGATTCTTAACATACACAGAAAATGACTTGGAACTTACACATTTTTTGTTACAATTTTGACTGCATATAATGATTGCAAAATTAATCAAAAACTGCAGTTGTTTTCATAATGTATCAGATTGTATCTATTCTTAATTTATTATTTATTATTTTTTAACATGCATGCTAATATAATGTCAGTTGTTATTGTGTATATAGAAGAAGATTTCATAAGTTGGATAAGGTAAGAAGAAGCAAATGAGCGATGGAGATTTATGAAATTTTGTATGCAACTAGAGAACGAGGAACTGAACTTGAATATCGAAAAAATTAATTCGTGCATTGTAGGATAATATAAAATCTGTATGTACGAGCTTTAGAAACAAAGAGAAAAGCGACGCTCGTTGGGCAGGGTCATTGAAAATGTTATTAAGTGAAAAAAATCGTTATTCTGAAAACGGTGCACTAACGTAAAATTAGATATTGGGTCTATTCACAAAACTGCTGATAACGCTGTGATGATAACAGGCTCCATATATATTTTGAATGAAATATAGTGCAAAGGGTTGATGATGCTGTTACAAATGATTCTAAATAATGAATAAATGTGTACATGTAGTTGTATCAGCATTTACTATGAGTAGCAGTAGAGTGTAACATGTCGGATTGGTTAAAGAAATCTAACACTACCACACATTTCAATATCTTACCAATTTAATAGGATTTTTTTTTAAATCTGCAAATCAAGATTTCTAAAATGTGTAAACAATAATTGAAAGATGCATCTTTTGTAAGAGAGTTTCCTTTTTGTCAGTATTATTGTCGTTAAAAGTGATGAAAAGGATTAGGAAAGCACCTTGTTTACATTCGAACGAACAACATATTAAGCACGGAGCCGAAAAAGATGTAACCTATGCCATTGATGCAGACTTGTCTTTCTTATGGTTCAATATATGTAGCAATGAAATATCACATAACATTTGTTCAAATAGTTTTTTTCCAGCTTTTCTTGGTGTAGTATAGTTGTCTTATCGAAGAAGGTCGGATTTCATCTAATTTAAAATTATACAAATAAAGTTGAAATGGTCTTTCATTGCATGACTTATGAATGAAAAACAGAAAAATACGACAGGTGTTTAATTATAATTCCATGCATAAAACACTGCTACGAACTAGTCTGACGCGATTGAGATATTAGAACATAAAATGCTACTGAAAAACAGTCGGCGGAAACATAGTGCCACCTTCACAAATAGGTTGTCAGTAAATGTATACGGTCAGTGGTTGTATATCACTATCTTTGTTTACAGGTAGTTATATTGTTTACCACACATAAGGATTATTGATGTTATTTGAAATTATCGTAGAGTACAAATAAAAATTGCTTACAAAAGACGAATAGAAAGGCACATACTAGTCCAACCAAAACAGTAACATGAATCAAATGCATAAATATACTGTTCGTTAAATTCTAAAAAAAATGTGGATATATTTGTTACCTTACAGACTTTGGAAACTCTGGAGTAAACTTTGTTATCGTTTGGAGGTACATCTACAGCTGTCTCTCGGAAGAAAAAGAGCACTCTGTCATCAACATCAAAAGAGCCTACGAACTGTGGATCTAATAAAAAACATTGTAAAGCTCGAATTCAATGTGTGTTTACCGACTGTGTCATATTCTAGATTTTGACATTCTCACTGAGTTTGGATTGTCTGGCGGTTGATGTTTGTATAACAGGAGACGCTTACCCTGTCGACGAACCCGGTCTCGCTTCTTTAAAAGTTCACGCGGTTCCCTCAGTTTTTGTTTGTTAACTTGATTTGTCTTCTTTATCGATTTTAATATTTGGACATAATTTAACTATACCTTTATATATACAACATTACTGCAGGTTTTGTTTCAAATCATTGATATGAGTTTTGCTTAGTCATTGTGTTTTTCAAAAGATCTTAGTTACATCGGCCGGTGTATCCCTGTTTCTCGTTACATTTTTTTCATCAAGACAAGACAGATCTCATCCAGAGTAAATAATTTGTCTTAATGCCATCCCCCCTCCCCCTTTTTTAATTTTTTTTATAAATACCGGTTTGTAAGTTGGTACAGATAGATAATCAAAAAATGACATTTTCCCTGGTAACTCTTTAAGTAGATTTATTAATACGTATTCAACTAATTTATTGACATATATAATAATTAAGCTAAAATACTACAAACATTATTTTAGTCTTCATCAACTGCTTTACATTAACGCCTTTTTTTTCTTTTTATATGAAAAATGCAGGTTACTTTTAAGACTATATTTAAGTATACCTTTCATCCACGTGTTACTTATTACGCCTTTCATATAATCATTAGTACCGAATATAGGTCTCTGAATTGTTGATTCAGAATGCAATGTGCTACCATAATAAATATCATCTTCTCTGCTTGAGTTGTTGGATTCTGAAAACCAATGTTTTAAACATTAATAGCGTTCCCACAGTTTTATTAGACGTGTTCATTCCCCTTAAGTTATGAAACAGAGACTGATATTCAAAACTCATAAGGCGAACAAAAACTGACAACGCCATGGCAAAAGAATGGAAATCGACGAAAAGAAGAAAATTTTTAATGTTCTACAAAAAAAAAATATAAAGAAAGCTAAAACTGAGTAGCACGAAACTACCAAAACACCAGGGATAAACGCAGGTGCTCTTGAAGAATAAATAGTTCCTGCTCTTCATGAGGCACCCGTCGTGTTGCTTATTTAGGGCAAAATCCGGTAATAAGTCACATTCGGTGCTGTCACAATCTAGTGAAAGAGGACGAAATTGTGGTGACGACAATTTGAACATCCGAGGCCATCAGTTACATAGATATTCCCTAACGGTCGACCAATTGATGATATGGTCCATAAATGATAAAGGGTGACTTCAAGTTTACCTCCATGTAAATCATACATCATCGACACATGGCGCTTTTAAATCGTTAATATCGACATTAAGATCGTATCCTGATACCGTTTTTGGGGTTTGGCAGTAAAACAAGTTAGAGGAAATAATGAACAGTACAGAATTGGAATTAACAATATAGTACAATCACTCATACTGTATCAAATTTGTGTACATTAATGTTAAATTAAACATTTGTCATTTTATTTAGAAAAATAGAGTTTGAAAATTGCTCTTCAATTCAAATCCTTTTCTAAGTGAAATTCGAAATTTGAATACAATATCTTTTTTTGATATCGCAAAGTTTCTAGAAAAAATTTAGAAAAAAATTGTTCAGAAATGCATATTTGCTTCTTTTTAGGATTTTTCTCTCTTATTTGGAATAGCATTATTAAAATGTCTCACTGATTGTTTTTCAATTTGACTTTTAAAATTGAAAAAAAACTCCAACATTTTTCAATTTGAAATTAACCATTAAAAAAAATGCCCCATAATAGAGATTTTTTTACATTTACTTAAAAAATATTGAAAAATGAAAAGTTCTCCATGACAGAGAAGTATCTATTTTCCTTTGAAAATTAAAATTTGACATTTCTCGGATCTGCATCCTTATTTGATTTTTAATTTGTATAACGAAATGAAATCTATTTCAATATGAGTTTTTTCAATTTTCAAAGTGTTGACAATATTCTTTAAAAGCTCCATTGTTTATTTGTTTTTTTAATTTTCATTTCTTCAAGTACTAGTAAAATGTGTTTGATGGACTTTATGGGGGATGTATACTGTGTGCGATATTAACTAGTTCTTAGCATATATAGTATACAGGGAAGTATGAAAATTACAAAAGCAAAATCTATCCATCCATCTATCTATCTAACTATCTATCTTTATATTCAGCCATCCTTCCACCCAACCATCTGCCTTTCTTTTTTAATTTTCGGGACCTCTAAGTGTATTTGATACCTTTGGCGGCATATTTTCTCAAGGAAACTGGTGTGTACAATGGGAAAGTCAAGATATGTATAGGGACGAAAAGCGCAGTGACAACGTAGTGGAAACGTAGCGGAGTTGTGGTTTGATCGAAGAAGACTCGCATTGAGATCGTAATGCGATCTGAAAGGTCTTGGTGGAAGCGTACAGAGATCGTGTAAGTCGAGGTAGGGTTTTATTAGACGGAACAAGAGCGTGACAAGATCGTAACAAGAACGTGTTACTATCGTAGCAGGATCTTATCAGGATCATAGCAAGGTCGTGGTATGAATGTGAAAACTATGAAATATTCAATATATCAAGCCGACTATTTTTTTTTATAGATTGTAGCGGGATCTTCATGGTGTTGGTCTAGTTCCACGGGAGCTTAATGGACTATTTTCTATTTTTATTAAAAAATTCATAAATTGGAAAAATAACTACTTTTCCTGTGAGTCTTTATTTATGAGTTGAAAACTGAAAAAGATAATGTGAACTTTGTCATAGCCTTTTTAAGTTTCAATTAGTAAAAAAAACCGAACCAAAATGCTGTGATCATTAGGATTCTTCTATTTACTTTCTTTGAAGAAAAATGGAAATAAGCCGCATAATTGTGAATTGTTTATATAGAACAAACAGTGAGCTGTGAAATATTCACTTATTTTTTTTTCTCAATCTTTGAATGAATTTTCTTTTCGAATTCAAGAGAAAATACATAAAAAATACACGGGTGTCATTCGGTTTATCGAGAGAAATGATCGTGAAAGAATATATAACGGTGGTCAAGTATTGCGAGACGATCGTGAAAGCTCTGGTACCGGACCGTGAATGTAATTAAATGTAAATTCTACTTCAGAATGTGTGAAAAAATCGTTGAATTTTCAAAATGCGGAACAAATCTGGACAAAAAAATATGTCTGTCAAAATGATTCAACTTCCTCAACATTACTGTGCAATAAGATAAAGAAAATATGCAGTACTTTATGAAAAAACACAAAAGGCATAATGCATGGCTAATGGTCGTATTTCAATGTATCATGATATATTTGAAATTTAATCTTTGTTGTGTCCGACAGTACAGTAAAATAAAAGTATGCTCTTCCCTTAAAATCGTTCATTTGTTTATGAAAACCTTGAATTTTGTTGATTTTTCATTAAACTTGATCGTGAAAGATCAGGCAACGCATTATTTTGATCGTGAAAGATAATGCGTGACCAGACTTAATAATCAGAAATCAATATTTCTTTTACCACTTAATATACCTACAACTGGTTGAAGCCTGTAACTTTTTTGATAAGAACGAACATGAAAGCTATCATTTGTTTTTTTAAATTCAACACTTTACCTCTAAAGTTAAAAAAAATTACTTAAAACGTGTCTAAATCAGTGTGAAAAATTCAGCTCTGAGAATAGGACTAGTGCAATTCAGGCAGACCGCCACTATTTAGCCAATAATATGGGTATGCAACGTTTAAACCAAAAAGTTAACCATTAACCAAAAACTTATAGCAAAAACAGCATCTTTCATGAAAAATTTGAGATTGAACGATAACCAACATTTTGTGCAACAATACTTTATATATCTTTGTATACAACGTAGCAGATGTGGATTGATTTCCAATGAGATAACTATATATTTCAGACTAAAGAATACCAGAGCGCAAATGCTGAAATGTCTCGTCTGCTTTACTTATGATAGTATATTTGTTGAACTTCTGTAATATTAAGGGTTTTACTAGAAGTGTCACATACGCTTAAAATTGTCAATGATTCATAAAAAGAGGTCAAGGTCAGATGAACCATGCCATACAGATCTCTACAGAAATCCCGTACACCAAATAGAGGTGTTCCGATGCTTACAGTACCTTAGAAACAAATGTAAAAGTTATGTTTGGCCAATTAATTTGGAACATGAGGTCGAAAGTATATGAACCCTGACCGACAGCCAGACACAGACATCTTACTATCAGTCAATATATCAAATACAATTGACGTCATATATGAAACATGCAGACAGACATGTACAACATACACCAAATACCGTGACCTTAAAGCATACAGGTATGTAAGCTTTATAAATATAATGGGCATAAAAATGAGAATTCAAAGTTATAAATACAAAATAAAACATCTTAATGTATAAAAAAAAACAATACTTATGAAGGACGGACAAATGGACTGGTATTGATACAATTTACAAGTCTGTGTGGTATTTTAAGATATTAGATCCAATGGCATTGCACGATTATAGCCCTATTTACCAACAAAAGAGACCCGGTTCAGTCATGCCAATTTAGTTTTTTTTAATACCAATAACAAATATTAATTATCATATAATTGAAGAATAATTTGAACGTCTTCGTAGCATCAAATCTTTCACGATCCTTTTCACGATCTTCAAAAACCGGTACGTGATCTTTCACGATCCGAAATATCAATTTTCTGTAAATATTTCTTTTTTTACCAAGTTTCAGATTATGTTTATACAAAATAACTATGAGAACCATTTGATGCATTCAAATAGAATGCCCTTTTTCGAAGAAAAATAGTTTATTTTATTCGAATTTGTGAAAAAAATCATGTTTGTTAACATTTTTGATGTCACTGAAATGTCGAGGAGCAATATGCCTTTTCTTGTTTTGTAAAAACTATATACTTTTAGAACTGGATTTTCTCACATACTGATCATAATGTTGGACCATTTTGACAGACAGTTTTATTTTGTTGTAAATTTGTCCGTGTAATTAATTAAATTAGATTATTTACTGACTTTTCATATGTTTTCTCGATTAAATTTCTTTCACGATCCGGTACCAGAGCTTTCACGATCGTCTCGCAATAGTTGACCTCCGTTAGATATTCTTTCACGATCATTTCTCTCGATAAACCGAATGACACCCGTGAAATAAGTGTGGCCAATTTGTTTTTCAATCTTTTAGTTGATATGGATATAACAAATGTTAGTATGTTTCTATAGTTATTTTGTTCAAGATTTACAAAAACTTTAAATTACTGAGCAAGTCTAAATTTCAAATTTCGAAAACCAAAATGAAATATGTTCGACTTGAATATACAAGGTCTTTACCTGCATAAATTAATTATGTTAAATTGTCTTCTTTTTATTTTAAAACTGTTATACATATTAAATCAAAACACAGAGGACATATCCTCAGTTGCAAGAAAACAAAAATCTAGAATCAACTAAAATTTAAGTAATATCCATTGATGGCAACTTTGACACTTTTCCTTGCTTTTGTTCAACAAAATATGTTTTTTTTTACAAACGAGATACTCACTAATGTAAATAGCTGTGAAATTGTGAAATGGGTCATTTGAACAAGGTACATTAGATCCATGCGTTGCTATGCCACTTGTTGTATTGATTTCAAAACTTATAGGTGCATCCGCGTTGGTACCGCATGCAAACAAGATATCCTCTTTCTTTTTACTGATAAACCTGATATGATTTTGACAATATGGCACCTGAAAGAATAAAATATCAGTCATCGATTTGAATATAAACAATTTCAACTCCATAGTCTGAAGTCTATATATAATACATAACTAAAGATCGAAGGACAAGGAAGAGTATAACTGTTCGGTCTTCAACAATGAACAAAACTAATACCGTATTTTAAGGTATAAAAGGCCACGTAAGGATGAGTATTAAAATACAGATAGGTATTAAAGTATGGATATGTATTAGAAATAGAAAACGAACGGCTTAATTCAGACTTATAACATTCAACGAAAGACAATATGACAGACGGAAACCTACGAAAATCAGAGGAATTCAAACATCTGGTTTGGTACAGAAACATACAAAATGAATTAGCTATGTCAAACATGTCTTTAAGCAGTCTTACAAATAAACTATTTCAATATCATTGATGTACATTACTTGTCTTTAGTAATATATGAAAGGGTAATACAAAGTATTTTTAAAAGTAAAGTTTTTTTTTCAATTCATTTAATAATTTAGCATATCCAAATCCAATATAAAAATAATGAGATGTGGTATGATTGCCAATGAGACAACTATCCACCAAAGTTCAAATGAAGTGGATGTAAGCAATTATAGGCAACCGTACGGCCTTCAACAATGAGAAAAGGTTTGTTTTAATTGGAAGTATATCTTTGTAATTTACATGTAACAAGTCTTAATTATTCTATAAACACTGAATACTTTAAATTTTCAAAACACCCATTTGCAAATCTTACGCCACACTTTCTTAAAGATACGGTGTCATGTAAATAACCAAAATATGCAGAATGACATTGGATTCATTAAATACTAAGTTTTAAAGCTCTAACGTCACGGTACCCAAATTGCACCTATCTAGCAAAAATAGCAGAGGAAATCTTACAAGTTTTCCTAAAGACTAAACAATTTGTATTTTTATGATTTGACACTATGCACGTCTTTCAACATAGGTAAATATATTTAGATATACACAAAAAGTTCATAGGATCCTTAAAGTTATAACTGTTGTTTTGCCTTCACCGCTCAAAGAATCGATGGCGTATCAAAATTGTTTTAAAAAAGAATTCTTTGAGAATTATAGTTAAAACGGTGATTTAAAGCGAAAAAAAAAACGAAAGCAAACCCCTTAAACTTACTGGGTAGTCTCCTTGAATTTATGTTTGTTTAAATAGAATTACGTTATCGTTTTACCGTACTCAATATAAAATTAGAAGATGTGGTATGATTGCTATTCTAATATGACGTTCTTCAAACGCTTTGAGTACACACCCTTGGTAAAATATGTGTTAGTCCATTTACAATTTCATACATTAAAATTGATTGTTGGTATTTTATTCTTTCTGTAAAAGATAGCCATTTTAAAGAAGAAAACATAAAATTAGATGGAACAAAAATATCACATTCAAGTATAATGCTTGCTACTCTTTTTTGAAGTTTTATGATTCTGTCTGATTCTTTTTGTAATAAATTTCCACAAACTGAACTACAATAGTCTATATATGGTAGAATGTATACATAATAAAATAGTTGTCTTATGTGTATAGGCAAATATTTTTCAAGTTTATACAAAAGTGATATTTTAGATGAGATAATCTTACATATACGATCAACATGTTCTTCCCAGCTTAAATTTTCATCAATGTCAATTAGGAAAAACACACACAGAAGAAGGCGGGGTAAAACATGTTTACTTTCCGTTATCACTAATTGCATAACAGTGGCACTATTTGCTTTTGTTATCCTTGTTTGCTTACGTTATTCCGGGTATTGTATAACATGATTTTTTTACATTAAATAACATAACATCTTAAAATGTGGTAACGTCATCGGTATTAGAGGCAGTTGCGGATCCAGACATTTTCATAAGAGGGGGCCCACTGACTGCCTAAGAGGGGCCCGCTCCAGTCATGCTTCAATGATTCCCTATATAATCAACCAAATTTTTCCCACAAAAGGCCCCCCCCCCCCCCCCCCCCCCCTAAATCCGCCTCTGAGAGGGCTAAACAAAAACAACTGTTATAACTACCGATCATAGATATTTGATTTCTAATTCTGCATTTTAAATCAATTGGATAGAAAATACAAACGTTGAAATGCATGATAATAGCAGTTTCCATCTTTCTAGGCGGTTTTACAAGCGACTATTAGGCGAGCCCAAAACTTGCCATGACATTCGAAGGCTTATTTTATATACATTTATGTGAAAAAAATTCTACCTTTTATCCTTACCTGCCTTTGGCGGAAATATATTTACATTTGACGCAGATGTTTATAATTTCTACAATTGCAATGATCTTTTTTCACCGATTGTATAACGTGTTAAGTTGTATTGTTTTAAATAGAAAATTAATTTTGTTTTTAATTCAAATACATAGATTACCTCTTGTTTGGAAAGTTTACAGTAGTCCAAGCTGTTCGGATTAGATGTGAAGCGATGGGATTTCTACAATGCAAATTTGTTATTCAGAATCTTACAAAATCTGCATTTCGAATTGTTTCTTTGACCTGAATTGTCATTATTGTAAATCATCCGCATGAAATGTAACAGAAAAAAAATATGACATCAGGAAACGGTTTTATTATAAAGTATGTATGTTGGTAAATTTCCAGTCGACACTTTTTTTTCCATTGTCTTATTTCTCTACACCAATCTATATTTTATATCATTAAAACGGTAATTTCAGTCGATACATGTAGGACTGCGTTTTAAGAAATAAAAATTAAATATTACAATGGCTATTAACGTGGATACTTTACAATTGAACTTCTTTTTTCTGGATATTTAATTTGCTATATATAGGAACGTGTGCAAGTTAAATGCATTGTGCAATATTTCATAGAAATCCGCCCATTTCAGTACATGGTACCTTAAAATATGAGAACATATCATATAAAACAAGCAATGGAAATCAAAATATACAATTTGTGAAAAGTCATTTAAATTATATACTTACCGGAACTATTGGAAACACTGGCTTGTCGGAAATATCAAGTATATCTATATAATTCCTTTCAAATGATAGTAAAAACCGTTTAAAATAAATATATATATATCCATATAAAAAAGTCTAAAGTAAACATTCAACAATTAAATATTAAAATGAAGACCTAGGAAAAAAATATAAGAGTTCAGAGATCTGTGCAACGAAACTGATAAAAAATAATTATATGCGATTTGAAAAAAATATTAGGAACTGTTCATTTTCTTTCATTAGTCGGGATGGGAGGAAACATCTGAATTTCTGTGATTTTTTTCAAGTTCCCACCTAGAAGAAAGAAAATATATTCAGTCTCCTCTTTCCAAAGATATGAAAACTTCAATTTGAAATGTATGCTCAATCATGAGTTTTGCGATTACCATATAAGTTAACAACTATAAAACATTATTAGAGTTTTATTATATGGAAAGGAGTATGATATTAAGAAAACCTCGCGAAAAACCTGTAAAAACCGAAAGACATCAAACCAATATTCCTTATTATAGTCATTCTTAATGTCCAACACACAAACAGAAGGTGGTAAAAATTCACATGAATAAAACATTTAACATTGAAATGAAGTTTAAGGTAAAAAAAATATGACACAATAGTTATAAATATGAAATCTGAATCTAGAGTTAGATACTTTTGTTGAAAATTATCATATACTGATTTAGAGTATTCATTAAATTGGATATAATTTTTTGTACTAATGTTTCAAATACTTTAATGTTTCAAATACTTTAATGTTTCAAATACAGAATTGTTAAAATGTTGTCCAATTTTGTAGATGCCTCCCATCTTAAGTATTGAAAAATTTAACCCCCCTTTCCATACACAAAAAAATTCAAGGCCCCCTTAATCCCCCTTTTCAGGTTGCAAATGACCATTCCCTTACAGACGAAGGCTATTTTGTTTGTGAAGAAATAGTTGTCAATACGCTATTATGTAATTCTATCAGTATCGCTGCACATATCTGTTGAATATATTATACATGAAGAAGCACATTTTATGTGTAATACAACCAATTTCAATCGATTTTGTCATCCGTCATGATATCGATATCAGACATTGTAGCACATGATGTATTACAACTGTTTTAAGTTTATAATAAAGTGTATTTTTTCAATATCATACACCGTATCAAACCTCACTGTAAGTATGAAATCATGTCGTCCTATTCTGTAATATCGATGGCTGCACTTAACTGTAAATTTCATATAGCAACATCATGAATATTTCAGGAAGACGTGAGTCCAATGTAAAAAACACATCTGTACAAAATTGGTTAACAAACGAGATATTTGTTTTGTTTTTCTCCCAACAATAGAGTAGCGAATCGATGTTCATACCGATAATACCGAAAACATAGATAAAAAAGGCAGTAGAAGTACGACATGTCTTTTCATGCATATTTGTTCTTTAAATTATAAATCAGCATGATTATCATCTCCAGATATAAATCATCCGTCACACTATTTCATAGTTTCAGGCAGGAGAAGTAAATGAAGACATGATTACATACGATTCAAAATGTATTGAGTGACTTCAGAATTTGAAACGTTATAATTTCCAACAAATTCATGATGGCGCGAATAGAACATATGGTGCGATAAATTTAGTGCTATTGATTATACTTACATATGACCTACGATAAGTTTTTGTGAATCAGCATCCACCAGCATGAACCGGTAATAAGACGCGTCAGATGAACTCAAAAGCGCTGAAACGAAATATGAATATCTGGTTGCGATATACAATATACAATAGCAAATATGATATATAAAGTAGTCACTGAAATCGGTATTTTAAATGAATTTATTAGTCTATTAATCCATTTCAAAATTGCCATATTGAACACGAAAACCTCAAAGTATAAATAATAATACTGTGTCTTCTGTTCACCTTTTTGAATAGTACTAAGCAAGAGGCAAAAAAAAAACAAAAAAAAAAACAATAAGAGCGATCCTGGATTCAACTTTGAGTCCATATTCATGCCAGCCTTACAGGAACGGCGCCAATTCAAGGAGTTAAAATTGTTAAATATTTCGATCTTTGAATTTTCTAAAACATTCGATATTGTACTACACACAACACAACTGTAAATATTGAAGAATTTAGATTTTAAGGATATCTAAACAACTTGCTAAACATTTTTTCTGATCAGTAAGAAAATAATAAAATTACAAGAAAAAAATCTGCCTAAGAAATAAGAAATACATTCTACCATTCAGCTAGGAAAGTTATCAAGACACTTCTTTATTTGAAACCTGTATTTTGTCCTCGAAATGTCTTTTGATTTGCTTGGTCTTTGGATTTACTGTCTTATTGACGTATACTCAACATAACATGTTATCCATATTCCCATCAATTAAGAACATTTTCTTTCCGTTAAAGTTTCTGCAAGGCAATAACTCACCAGGAATATTCTAAAAGTTAACTAATATTGTCTCCTGATTAATGATCGTATATATTTAATTTTTTGTTTCTAGAGGTTTAAGTTCCTTAACAACGTTAAGGGACATCCATGCATTTATATGCTCAGCAATGGAAAAAACAGAGATACCAAGGGGAAATAAACAACATACGACTAAAATAACCCATAAAACTGCCTACTCTAGCAGCATGTGAAGCAGATGATGATCCAAATACATAATTGTAAGGGCACATTTTATCAGAATCTTTCTGATCAAGCAAAAGACCGAAAAGCTTGATTTAACTACCCTCTAAAACAATGTTCCACATTCACAATTTAGTATTAGTATTTTGTCGTTTCTGTAAGAAAATAATGGCAAATGTACTTAAGAAAGGTCGTTTGAACGCTCTGCTTACAATTAAACGTGTTCTGAAATTGGAAAAAAAACGCCAAGGGAACAATAAGAAAATAATTCCAAATCAGATAAAATCAGACAACAATCTGGACGAAAAAAAAAAACAAAAAAAAAAAAACATTTGAAATGACAAACAAGTCCACAACACACTAGACATACATATACAACTCAAGAGAAAAATTAACTGCACCAAAACAACGGGATAAACTCAGATGATCAAGAAGGTCAGCAGTTCATGAAACTAGTGACAACTGCCTTGTTATTCCTGCAGAAAATGCGTTAACGAGTCATGTGATTGCACCGCATACCAATATAGAAGGAAAAAAGAGGAGAGCTATAAAAAGGAGAAATCAAAACCATCAATTTAAAAAAAGCAGACATCGCCATAGTTAAACATAAAAACTAAGAAGAGACAAAGAACGATTTACAATACACTACAAAACAGATTGACCGACATGATAGATAATAAATTGACCAGATGTTTTGGAAGAGTAAATAGTTTCTGTACCATTAGTGGCATCCTTTGTGTTATTAACTGCATGAAAGAATCCGATATTATCAGTAAAAAAGACTGGGTTTTAGCAGCAAGAAGTGGAACAATTCAGCGGTAATCTGTGGCATTGAAAGCTTTTTTGTTCGCAGAAACCCTCTATCAAAGAAACCATGAAATCAAATGCAAGCCATGGTATATCGCATTAACTTGGAGATATAAACTCTATTTGCAAACGATGTTGGAATGTTTCTTCGCAGAAATGAAAATTTCAACCCGGGAGAATTGAAATCATCTCCTTTGTAGTAATTATAAAAATAAGAAGATGTGGTATGACTGCCAATGAGAAAACTCTCCACCAGAGACCAAATGACACAGTAGTAAACAACTATAGTTTACCGTACGGTCTTCATCAATGAGCAAAACCCATACCGCATAGTCAGCTATAAAAGGTCACAAAATGATAAATATAAAGCCATTCAAACCAACGTCCTGATTTATGTACAAAATAATAAACAAAAAACAAATATGATATACAGCAACAAACGACAAACACTGAATTACAGGCTCCTGACTTGGGACAGGCACATACTGAATGTGGCGGAGTTAAACATGTTTTCTGGCGCGCGAAACCCTCCCCTTAACCTGGGATAGTGGTGTAACAGTACAGCATGAGAAGAAACTATGAAAATCTGTTGAAAAGGCTAAATTCATCAGATCGATACAAAGCAGAAAAACAACAAACCAAACGAAAACACATACCAGATGTGGCAGGGTATTTACACATCCCAACAAAAACAAAAAAGACACTAAGTATAGATCTGAGAGTACTCACAGAACTGACAACTAGTTCAAAGCCAATAACAACTAATAAAAAATCATGTATCTAAGACTAGAATATGTTTAGTTTCAACTATCCCGTTTTTAACTTCTAGATTAAAGTCAAAATATGCAGCAGCTGACAACTACTAAATGTGTCTGTGGAAGTTCATTGGGAAGGAACTCTACAAACCAGTAAAAGTCTGGTAAAAGTATGAAATGAGCAGTATTTGTACACGACTGTACTGTTTTTACTCGACCATTCTGAATTGGTTTGAATTTTATTCGATATTACTCGACTCTTGTCTTAATCATACTAAACAGTCTGAACTCGAGCAGTTCGTATCCATTTATACAGTCTGAATACATGTTTGACACAAGTTTGAACCTTATTCGATCAAGTCTGAACCATCTAGCTGTCGACTAGCTGTCGAGTTCAGAACTTAAAATCCATTGGTCAAGTGTTAACACTGAAAACAGGTCGATAACTGGTTAAGTACAGGTCACGAATGGGTTAGGACTGTTTCTGCCTGGTCGCGTACAAGTTCAGACTGTTTAGTATGGTTCAGACTACAGTCGAGAAATATACAGTAAAATTCAGACTGGTCGAGTAACGATCAGTACAGTCAAGTAACAATCAGCACAGTCGAGTATAAAAGTGCCAATTTCAAACTTTTACTGGTTTGTAGTAGATGTCATCAATAACGTTAACGGTATCAATGTTGCTGCATCCTTTGCCAAGTCTGTCATTTAATGTATCTTCAGTGATGCTGGAGGCCAAAATATTTGAAAATTTGCAAAATCGTATAGCCAAATCCGGGCAAGGGATCTGAACTATTTATGAGGTTTGTACGTTCTTTAAAAAATAGTTCTAAATATTCTAGTAAATTTGAATAAAACAATGTCTGTATTTTTATACAAGCATCGAAGTATCACTAGACTACTAGGCTAATGATACTCTCGTGGATCAAATATTCTCGGAAATACATAGCCTTCAATACTGTATGATTTTAAAGCAAGCTTAATTTGGTCTTTCCACTTTTCTGTAGAAAGACCTATTGTATTTGTTCTGATTATTATTATTATTTTCTTCCGCCAAATTTTGTTCTCGCGTAAAATTTTTGTTTCGCAATATGTCGCTAAGATATTTCTTATATAGTATCATACAGTTTTTGCGCTTGACCATGGAAAAGCCAACCGAAAGTGACCTTGTGTAAACCGGAAGTGGTTAATTTTTGTACTTATTTAATGTAAAAGTATATTGAACAATATATTTTTGGAATCAGTATCAAGTAAACTATCAAATAAAACCGGAAGTGACATATTTCAAACCAGAAGTAACAATTTATCTCCCTTATTTAGAAAAAAATGTATAGAAACCATATATTTTTTTAATCAGTGTACAATAAGCTATCATTTGACGCTGGATTTGATATTTCAAACTGAATTTTCATAGTTCTATATCAAAATTGATCTTTATGGGTGGAAAGACCTTCAATTGTTCTCTGGTTTTTAATTAACTTATTATTTTTTTTAAATGGGTTATGATCCAAGTCCCCAACATTTACATAAAAAAAATCATAAAAGAAAATACACATCACGGACCATAATTATTTATTATAAGCCGTTACAACTAATAACATATTTCTAACTTAACCAGTATCAGAAAATACGGCAAAATTTATTCAAAACAACTAAACATAAAGGATGCAACTAAATTGACAGTGCGGATTGGTTTAAAATTGATGTTTTCCATTCGTTTGATGTGTTTGAACTTTTTATTCTTTATCTGCTACATCAATCGTGGAAGACGTCCTCGCATTGGTAGCATTTAACTATCACATGCCTTATTCTATGTTTCTTAATATACTTTATTTTCACGAGTTTATCACAGACGACACAAAGGTGAACAAACCTGATTAATTTTCTAAATAATATTATGATACCAATCAGTAAATAATCTATATTTTATTATAAACTATCATTTGTTTTCTTTGTTTCATTTTACTTTCAATTTCTTTTTTGTTTTTTTTTTGTGTTTTTTTTCTGTGTTTTTTTGTTTTTTTAATATTAATTTTTTAATATTCATATGTATACTTTTTTGTAAAACAGTCAACCCTGTTCGTCACAGTTTCATATAATTACTCGCCAAAATGTAATACTAAAAATATATTAAGGAATGAGCGTATATACATCATATTTATGTTATATGGATTTAAGGCGCAATTACTATATAAGTAAGCCGCCTGTCAAAACCAATAACTACAACAACAACTTTTGAATTCTAATTTGACAAAAGACTTTCTATTTTGAATTTTCCTTGGAGTTAAGTATCTTTGTTATTTTATTTTTTAAAAAGCAGAGATGACTTCTATTTTCAAGACACTAACTTATTTAATGTATTAGTCATCATTCTAGCGACAAATGCCTATGTAACTCATCCAGTTTCTTCAATTTTTCATAGCTTCGTTTCTTATCAGAATGACGTAGGCTATGTAGATGAAATGGTTGGATCTAACAAAGCAGTTACTGAACCAATGGCTTTGAATTTAATGTTAAAGGTTTATTTTGAGACGTGTCTTTGACGTTTACTTTTCATGGCAAAAAGTCTGCTACGACAAGTGAACTATTTACTGCTTACTCATCGGTATCAATTCGTTTTAGTTTTTAATGAGGTTTCCTGTGTGGGTTTATTATATTATTCTCCCCTTTATTTTTTCATGGTTCTGTCATTCTTTGACTGATCATTTTGTTTACGCTCAGTGTATCTTCTTACTTGTTAAAACATAAGAGAGGGTAACATGACTGATATGTCTTACATAGGGAAGTTATAGATGATGAAGATTTATAAATAATTATGAAGAAAGCTGGATTGTCCCCATTACGATTGGACACCGCGATCACTTTGCCATCAGCCGTATAATCGGTCAAGGCTGCAACACGGTATCCTAAGCATAATCTAATGAAGAGCTTTATTGTACTAAAGAGTTAGATGCCGGACAACAACCAAGCTAAAGTTGCGCTTAGGATCGACAAATGAGCGGAGCTGTGTTTAAGCTTGTTCAATGTCTATTTATCTTAAACTTATGATTAATCATGTGTTTTTATTCGTTTTCTGAATTCAGTATTTTATTGAAGTATCTAGTTTTAAAACAGGACGAATGAGCTTCCATGTTTAAGAATATAGTGGAAGCAGAATTTCATGCCAGCTAACACAAACATAAAGAAGTAATAAACAAACCTCTTCAGAGGAGTATTCATCACCGACTTGTTACTTTTTTGTTACTAAAGAGCGACTGTATTGTTTAAGCGTGAGAAAAATCTTCTTAAAACTAGCAAGCCTCACCGGAATGTTATAGCAAAATAAAAAACGATATAATTTGTATGTCAAAAGCTTAATTATGCAGACCCTATCCAGTCATTAATTTTTCATCAAGTTTCGATTGATATTATTATCAATTAGATATTTCATCATTGAGACTGATTTGATAAAAATTGTCCCCATGCCCGACCAGTTAGCATGTTTGTCTTTGTTTTAGAATTAATGCGGTAATGCTTTATTTTTGCTTTTATATAAGTCCACTAGGAGGTCGTCATCCCTATGTGTGTCTGCATTTATTGTACAAGTATATATTACACGGCAACTTACCTGGTAATGAAAGATTGAAGCTTGTTATTGTAATTGTTCCTTTGATATTATCGACACATTCGTACAATCCTGCATCACTCAACTGAGCATTGAATATTCTGAAAATATTTCCAAATATATAAATTCGATTAATCAAATTTTGCGGCAGATTTTCATTTATTTGACCAGCTTCAGAATAGATTGTGTTACCATCGCAGGGCCCTCTCCACGAAACAGCATTATTTTCCTCACATGTTAGTGTAATTGTTGACCCTATTACATGAAAAACTGTGTGACATACACCAATATCTGAAATGATAAAAGAGATCTCTTTTGATGGGTTTTATCTTAATTAAAAGCTAACAATATCATTGTTAAAAATATACAAATAAATTGATAACACACAAAGTGTAACATTTTATTTGCATTCGAGAATCAGTAATAACTCTCTGAAGATTCATCAAAACTTTTTGTTTGAAATAGGTTGTAATGACACCACAAAATTTGTATTTGTCTGTGTTTTTGTCGTCCTTCGCTATTTCCCAGGGCGTTGAAGTTTCTTCGACTTAGTTTTTATTGTCCCCTTTGTATCTTCCGCCTCTGTTTAAAATCGTATATGTTGAGCAGATAACTATTGTCAATCTATTTCCGTAGTAGGTAAACAATACAATAAAATTGTAACATGAAGACGATGTATCGAAAATTTAACATAACCATTTAACTAGTCTATGTTTACAGCTTCTTAAGGTATAATAATAATGACAATCAGGGTAACTTTTACACGGCTGTCATTCGGTGTATCGGGAAAAGTAGCGGTGGTCAAGTATTGCGATTGGATCGTGAAAGATCTGGTGTAAGATAGTGAACAAAATCTTGTCGAGAAGAATCATGCAACGTTCGTATATAATCTAATTTAATCAATTAGCATGACAAATATTGGAAAAATAAAACTGTCTGTTAAAATGGTTTAACATTATGATCAGTAAACGAGAAAAATCAAGGCTTAAAAGTACAACGTTTTGACAAAACTACAAAAGACATATTGCTCATCGAAATTTTAGAGAAATACAATGTAAAATTCATTTAGCCAAAATTAAGTTGGACATGTGACAATGTTGTGTTGTTGATTGCCAGTTTAAGGCTTAAAGTCTATTAATGTATATTATGTCGTTCTTGAAATAACATCCTTATCACTACGTAACATACCTGAATTGATTTCTTGGTTAAATATACGAGGGAATAATAATGGAAGTTATCATCAAATTAATACAATAAATACTTACCAAAAAACGTTAAACTTGTAATAATTATATTCCACATTGGGCACACAAACAATACACAAATATATTCATAGTTATCTTGCTAAAGGCGTTTTCATCTTTAGTCATCTTAACTTTACCTGTGTATTAAGATCGATACAACAAAGTTAACGTGATTCAGTCTGTTAAATCGAGTTGCATTTTATTAATCAATACTACAATGATTAATTTATGGTAAATTAAAGCAACAGTATTGTACTGATATTCAAAATCATCAATTGAAGTAAAAAAGTAAGGGGAGGGAAAACACAATAAATACTATGGAAGCAATAAGTTAACACAAAACTAACGATTTAAAAAGTGTTGAATTTTCCTTTTGAGGTAGTCCGACATTAACATGATTAAACTGTGTATTATTGCTATACCTTAATTCAATATGTATACTTAAATCAGTATCCAAATGTAAGCAATCTATATAGTGACACTAATCCACATGCTTTCGGCTAATGTCGACTGAAGATATTTACCATATTTACCAACAATTGCAGAATATAACGAGACATATGTATTGGATATATGTTTGTTTATGCAAGTAAAAGTAACTGGCAGATGATTTATATTTTAAGCTATTAAATTTTTGTGGTTTTTTATTATGATTTTGGACAACCAATGCAATTTGCATTTCTCCGTTTAGCCAACATTGATTAATGCGTGTGTTTGTTTGAATTATTCTTTTCAGACACGATTTTTTACATACCTTTCTAAAATTTGCTATTGATGAATTTGAAAATATTTGACAAACTAAGATTTCAACTCCATCAGCCAAATTTGACCTTAGACGGATTTGGATATTCATTTAAGGTTCCGTTTTGTCATAAGCTTCTCACGTATGCAAGTAAGTATATGTACTTGACTTTAATATTATGTATTTGACCGTTTTCGATGAAGGTAAATCCAGGTAAAAGCGCTTCGGACACACAACTATATAGCGTGTTTTACATTTCAAGTGCAAGTGTACCAAAACGCATCTAACAGATGTTTGTAAGTTTATTTGTAAACAAAACGTATATGTACATTGGTTATGTGATATGATTGATTATATACATAAACTAATTGTTAACTTCATATTTGTATTTTATAAACAGTTATTCTCCATGTCCATATACGTTTAATATAGATAAAAGAGTTAATCGAAGCAGGTGATCAGTTTAAACACATTTCACAGTTGTGATCTCATACAATTTGTGAAGTATGATGCAAGTCTTGTTATGTCATTTTGTAAACATCTGAAATATGCAGATCTTGTACAAGAATATTAAAATAACCAAATGTGGTATGATAACCAATTACACAAACTTTCGTCTATATTCTAATTACATGGGTGTTAGCAGCTTTAGATTACCGTACTGCCTTCAACAGTGATCAAAACCCATACCGTAAAGTCAGCTATAAAAGTCACAAAAAAATACAAAATGAGAAATCATTTGTTTGACGTTCATACATGTACATGTATCACAAGGTTTTAATTATTTCTATTTTGTGATTGGATAGATTGAGTAGCGGAGTTCTATATTCTTTTGATATTTTTACAGTGAAAGCACTTGATCTTTTTATCTGGTGGATCTTTCCAATAAAACATACTTAAATTATAATTTATTAGTAAAAGTATTGATATTTATCATTCATAAAATATATATGTTGTTCAAATTGTATAAATCCTAAATAAATATCATGTTTCGCAGTCTTGATTTGTGTTAACAGTGTTTCAATATTGATCACACAATTTTAAGATATGGGTAGATTCATTTAGAGGTGAGTCGTGAAATATGGAAAGTAACTCTTATTGCGACAAAATCAAAATCAAAATTGTCTGTATGGTAAAAAAACACTGATTTATAGTTATTTCACAATTACAATTATACATTTTAAGTGATGTCTGTGAAATTTTATGAAACATGCAACTGCTTACTGGTGTTGTTTCATCCATTTTCAGGCAACTGCTGCAGCTTGTTGGAATGTTATGTTAGGCAAAGCCATACAAGCGAATCTAGCGCAATACATTTGTAAATTCAAATTTTCATTTTAAAGATGATAATCTTTGCTGCACGTTTATTAAAAGATAAGAAAAAAGTATCACATCATAATCTCAAGCCCTTGTCATACACCCATCTTTCAGAGACTTTGATATGATACAAGTTCACCTCCTCGAACAATTTACAACCACGTTTTTCTGTAAGCGGTGTTCCCGTTGTCACCTTTTCTCTAAAAATTCTTGTCTTGATATGAAAAAAGGATTAAAAGAATGTATGTTTAGAATAAAAACTACAATTAAATATTGTTAGGAAAATGTTGTTTTGTTAAAAAAAAAATCATTTTTTCTGAAACATATGGTTTTGTGCATCAAACATTTGTCAAATGCAAATGTTGGAATACGATCGTTTAGAAATTTCTTAGCTCCCTAAATCATGTCACAAGTATTAAATTTTGCCGTAAATCAAAAATAGTTGTTAATATCAATTGTTTTTAATTTCTTGATATCATGTACTCTACTCATTTTGTTTTTATGTTGTGTTAAAATGCATGTATTTATCGTTCCTATTACGTATCTTGAATTAACAGTAAACATTGCTGTCTCCAGTAGTCATTTTCGTCATCAGCTGACACACGGACTAATAAGACATTCCTAAAGAAAATCACATCTAAAATTCCTTACCGATTTTTGATGTGGTTGGTGTATATTTTGAAAGTTTTCCTATGTTCCTGGAAAAAAAAGCATTATTCGACTCTAACGTTTTAAAAGATAGGTTGAGGTGAGTTGAGGCGACGAAAGTTATACAATTGTGAGATGTTCATTTTTACCCGGCGTTTATATTAATAAAATGTTCATCGAACAATGCGACAAAACTCAAAAGTACATACTTGTAAAACTATATGTTGTTCAATTCTATATATATGTTTTTGTGCTTTGCTACAAATAACCAAAATAAAAAAAAAGACTTTAAAAAAGAATAAATAGAGCATGCTTTTTTGATATTTAAAGCCTTTGTGTAGATATAAATAGATACAGATTGAATAGTCATCTTGTATTTTTTATGCAAATAATTTATACATGTTATATAAATATCATTTCTAAACTTTTGAACATTATGTTCGAATGTCCAGACTAATGCCATATTTCAATTGGAAGAAAGGAAAAACAGGATGAAATGGTTGTGTCTGACACATCTTAAATATAATTTTTATGAAATGGTCGATTATTGTAATGAATATTTCAATTGCCTAACATTTCCGAAGAACTTGTATTGCAACACAATTATCCCGGTGGGAAATTTACGTCAGCATCAATCTCCATTCTTAATTTCGGAGCATCTGACGGGGTATAATTTAAATATTTGCATGCTGTATAATTATTTGATTCATATTGTTTCTCAGGAGTAGAAGATCTAACTTGAACTAGCTTGTGTCTAATCCGCTTGCTGTATTTTTAAAATAAACATGTTTAAACAAAATGACTTTGTCTATGACATTTTGTGGTTCCTATTGAAGGTAAATTTATAAAGTGTTATTTTCGTCAGGAATTTTGATGTGACTATTATTTAATAACTTTTTACCGATTATCAGAGCATCTTAGAAAATGAAAAACATAAATTTCCAAAGTATCTAACTTTACCGGAAAAAGAGAGTTGAATGATTAATACATTAGAGGCAACAGTATTTTACCGATCTTCAAATTTCGTTTCTATACATGCAGCATAAGTCATGCAAATCCAAATTCAGTCGAAATGTCGCGATTGAAAAAGGACACAATTGGTAAATTCACAGATCAGACGATTAATTTAGAACCTCAGATCTTACACCTTGGAACCTCGTCTTCGTGAGTTGAGAAACAAAAACATCTTGTCAGTCATCAATTTGTGATGATGTTCTTTAAATTTGTGAAGTAACGATTTCTGTTGAAATATATCGTATCCCGACTTGCAGAAAAAAGTCTCTGTGCTCAGTTGAAATAGAATGCAAACACATCCTTCTCAAAAGACAAAATTAAAAAGTGCATATCGAAGAATTCTTTAATTTCACTTTCTGATTTATTGATGATGTCCTGCCACTCAATAGCCATTATTTCAATAGTACTTATAATACAGTGAATTTCAGATTAAGAATGCTAATGGAATTAGAAATGTCTGTTTCACATCATGACCGTTTCCTCGATACTGACACAGATGGACGGCTCCAAACTATATATAGCTAGAATCTGTGATAAACAATATAACTTCAACGTTGCAATAACGACTACCTATTTCATAGTGATAGCATACCTATTCCAAATCGTATGGCGTTATATACATATCTCAATTCATCTTACCTCCTATACATTTGTAGGAATATGATTGGTTAAAAGCAACCGCGTGGAGACCGTGTATATTCCATATTGGGATAGTAGGCGGGGCTTATTTCAATACAGGGTTAGTAGTGGTGTTACGTCCCTTTATAAAAACAACACAGTGTTGAGGAAAAATCTTAAAGGTTTCAGCAGACGAAGTAATTGATGATGAAAGATTGAAATAAATTCATAAAACACATTTAAAGCTAACAAATTGTTATTGTTGGCATTTGTTTTTGAATAGACCAATGGAAGTAGGTTCTTAATAATAACACCACATGTTAAGATAATCGGTAAGATAAATTCATTACATAGTGTGCTAGTGACCTTCGCTCTCACCCCATATGGAATTTACTGACTCCATATATATCGTATTAGGTCACTAGCACACTATGCATCTTTACATCTGCACATTATACGGACTTCTTTTAAAGAGGTGTGCTCCTGATAAAACAACTGTCCACAGTTATTAGGAAATACGACTGAAATCTATACTACCAACATTTTACGGTCTAGGTGGTTCAATGATTTGCAATGAAACATCGAACCACCTATTTTGTTCGTTTACATACAAAACAACAGTGCAACTCTATTTGTTATTTATTCGTAAGTTTCGTTAGACTTCAGTATAGCAAATAATGCTCTGTCAACTTGAGACTGAATCATAGAATTTAAGATATGGTCCCTATGGCCATGTAAATACGGGGAAACAAAATATTGTTCAATACAGAGATTTTATGAAAAAAGAACCACTGTTACACCACTGTCCCACGTTAGGGAGAGAGTTGTCTCATTACCACATCTTCTTATTTTTGTGCAAAACATTTCTCCATCGAAAAAAGATTGGACACAATGTCGGCATGTCATTAAAGACGCTCTTCACACTATACGGACAACCTTTTAAACAGGTTTGCTTTTGACAAAAAAACACTGCTTCGACAGCGTTATACGGAAACTGAATCAATACTACAAAACGTTTACGGTCACCATCATGAATTAGTTGATTTATAAGATTCGTTTGTGAAGCAGGTTGTTATCTATTTTAAAAACCGAAGATTTGTCATAGATTCTAGTTTGAAGTTGTCTATTTCCATTATTTTCCTGAAAAACACAAAAATATGGAACAGACCTGATTACAGGAATATAAATTGTGCTGTTAGGATGCAGTAGAATGCATACCCGTGCTCGTAGTATTTGCACTTGCATTTTACAATTATGTTTTGTTTTATGACAGCTTGTGGTAAAGGGGTACATAGTGTGCCCATTTCTAAAATAAAAAAAAAATACATATTTAATCCAACAACCTTCTATATTTGCATGTCCCAAGTCAGGTTTCTGTAATTAAGTGGTTGTCGTTTGTTGTTGTAGTACTTGATTTTGTTTATTGGTTTGTTCAATTTGTTTTTGTGTTGTACTGATGCACTGTTGTCCCAGGAAAGGGGAGGTTTGGCACCTCTAACATATTTTACACAGCCGCATTCGGTATATGCCTGTCCCAAGCCAGGAGCCTTTTTCACAAAGTGCATTGTTCATGTCAGTCTATCCAAAACATAACAATCTTTGAGGACCGGGTTTCATATAAAATGAGAAAAATCTTTACAAATTATACAATGTATCAACAGAGGCAAATTTCTATATGATCTACCGTTGATAGTTTAAAAAAATGTTGTATCTTAAGTAGAAGATGAACCGTGAAAAGACGACGACAAGATAACATTACAACTTTTAGCAATCATCAAAGGAAATAGTGTAAGTTTACCACAAAAATCATACAAAACATTTTGAGTTGAAAAGAACATCGTGGAAACTTTGAAACGCAAAACAATTGTTCATTTTAGATTTTTCTGAACACTGTATTGGAGGCGACAGTAGTCTACCGATATTAAAATAACTTAATCGATTAATAGAGACAAATAAAGGTAACAATATAATTGAGGAGATATCATGAACTCCAAAAGAAGCGAGAACAGCTGCGTTGACAGGGTAATCGTCTCCTGCTATGAATGCATCTCCCGCATTTTGAATTCACACTTAGTCAAAATGCCACAATCGGGAACAATACAAAATCGGTTGAATTCAGATCCGACGACTATACTTTTATATATAGATAAAAAAAATTCACGAATACATGTCGCCAGTGTATTGAGAAATCGACACATAGTCAACCAATTCGTGATGGTGATTGTACGACAGAAATAAGGAAACAAAAGAATGACAAACATACCGAACTCCAAGGTAATGTACAAAAGGGGATGTCCATAAAATTGATATTCGACTTGAGTATTTGATTTTTTTATTTTTTTTTTCTGTATGATGCATTCGCATTTTCATTTCCTTTTTACAACATATACTTTACAAAAATATGTAATGCCTGTGTAAAATAAAATGTTATTAAACAAATTAAATATAAAAAAAAAAAAAAAAATCGACGTTGGTTTTAATGGCAAACTAATGTTAAACTATAAACGAAGAAACTTTTAATATCATACTAATTTATTTTTAATAAAGTTTTTGTGAATTTGCAATAAATGTTATTTACTAGTAGTTACTGTTTATCATCATCAAATAAATGTCAAATGTCATTTTATACAAAATATGGTACTATTGTTTGATACATTAGTAGATATATTATATGATTGATTAAATATGATTTAATTTAAACCATTCAATAATTACACTTTAATCCTTAATGCAACAGATCTCCAGAGAAAAAAAAAAGAAAGAAAGACAATTGGATTCGGGAATCGGGAATTGCGACACCATATGGTTGCAGGACAAAATTGATAGTGAAGGTATTATATTTGGTCCTTCTTATAGCTGCAGTGATGGTCATGGTCATTACACAATACCTCAAATACATGGTGTATGATGTCTTCATTAATGACCTTCTGCCATTTATACAAAAGCCGTTGGATATTCATTAAATTAGCACGAAGTTTTATTCACTATTTCTTTCTAAACTTCATTGTTTCATACAACTTATATTTGGAAACAACTTTTACAAACCCCCATTCAATCCAATACAAACTACAGATATCAACTCGAAAATTTCCGCCACAGACTTTTCAGACTAGTTTGCATTTGAAAAGATGAGTCCTGTCTATAACTGACCTTTGTCAACAATGGTCTCAATGCCATCAACTTTGGCAATATTCTTACTTTGAAGATCAGTAAATATCTATTATTTCCATAATGATTAAACAACTGGTGATGGCGTTTGCACAATTTTCGAGTTATCAAAAGCTCAAAAAAATGTAAAGATTAATCCATTATTGGAAACACAACTTTTAAAATACTGATTGATTCATTTGAGGATTATGCCAGAAAATGGGCTAAAAAAATTTAACAACACGACAAACCCCAAGGCAAATTCAAAAAACGGAAGTCCATAAAACCGAAAAAAAATCAAACAACGAAACAAGTGAAAAACAACTGCCATATTCCTGAAGAAATTATTGGGTAAACGAGAAAAAGAATACATAGATACCCTTTCCGAATGAGTTAAGATTGTGAGGTCTTTACGAATTAAAAATACAAAAATGAATTAGTCTGAGAATACACATGTTACATCGACCCAAAAGCAAAGCATTGTTCTACATTCATGACAAATTATATATGTTGAGGCTCTCGCAGATAAAGCTGCAAACAACATTGTGTGTAAATCACGGAATAAGGTATTACAAATTCACATGTTAACTTAACATTTACCTCCACAACACTTACAAAGGAGGAAATCTTGAATAATCATAGGTCTGTTCTAAGTTCCTTTCGGTATTTCGACCAAAGATGAAGAGCTTGGATCTTCCTTAACTGTAATGGATACCTAAATTACATAAGTGTCCTTATATATAGCCGGGTCTGCCAAGTGCTCCAGGAAACCTCTTTTTAAATTAATAAAATCAATTTTATCAACAATTAAAGCCAGGCTATCGTAAAACAACCTACTCAAGTAGCGGCGTGAATCAGATATGGATACTAAAAAATTCAAAAGATCTGTTAGAGAACCCTTTACACAAGTATTTCCACTTCCTAATTAAAAGAGAGATTAAAAGAATTGGTCCTGCTTTGGTGTCTTAGGGATTGATGAATCGTATTGAAATTGACATTAATTATCAAGATGAATGATTTCTTGATTGACAAGATATTTGTTACGTTTGGAGGACGTGTTTATCTTTTAACAATCGACATTCCAATTGAAACCAACTGTGCTTCTTTTCTTGTCGACTTGTTCCTTTATTCAAATGAGGCTGACTGGCATTTATACTTTACTTAATATGTATTTTATAGGGAAAGTGTTTACTAGTATGGCATTATTTTATTTATTATCAACTTCAAAACCTTTTTTTTGTTAGCGTCTTTGTCGAATTTTATGTGAATAACAAGATCTTTTTTGTTGGCGTTTTTGTCAAAGTTTTTTGTATTTTTGTATTATTTTTTTGTACAGTTGTGTTGGATGTCTGTGATGTTTGTTTATACAATTTTGGCTGCTGGATCACAAATATTGTCACATTTACCAATTATGTCTGTTTGCGTTGCTGACTTAATTTTGTTAATATAACAGCACTATAAAGTGGGAGGTTTAGCTAGCCATAAAACCAGGTTTAAATCACCATTTTCTTCATGGAATATGTCAGGAATATGACAGTTATGTTTGAATCTAACTATGGACAACCCTTTTTTTATTTACCTTGAAGTTCAGTATTTTTATTTTTGATACTATTTTTCACACATGAGCTTCTTAGGAAGAATGAAAAGAGGCTCGCATTATCTTTCAACTTCACGCTCCGCTTTTAAGATGATATCTTTCAACTATATAATTAAGAATATTGAATATCGGCATTTGTACAAATTTTAATTTTATTTACATGTATATTTTTTTCTCATAGTGTAATATTCTCACACGCTAAAATGTTACTGTTTAATTGATAAATGCATATGACTAAATAGGTTAGTTTTTGGTTGAACCCCAAGATGTATTTTTCCTTCTGGTCATTTAATTTGCTTTATTTAGAATGCTTTACTGTTTAGACATGCTTGCATTGCATATATATATATATATATATATATATATATTCATTAATATGAACATGCATGCTACTTTTTTACGTAAGTTATTATCTCGTTGCTTTGTTTATTTGGTCTTGTTTTGTTATTGTAGTACACGTAGTTTGTTATCCCCAAATATACTTAAATGTACAATTCATGCATTTTGAACTGTTATATATGTTTATTTTTTGGTTATGAGACCGATGTCTTTGAACAATAGGAAAACCGCAATAGAACGTTAAAGGTGTAAGACAGCGAGGACTTACTACTCTTATTATATAACACCCAAGACAAAACTGAGAAAATAAGCATAAAATGCTACAAACAAAATATTAAACATACATTGTACCTGTATGTATGCAACATAAAAGAAAATAAATTGAGAATCTGTCCATGGGACACAGATGATGCCCCCGCTTGCATATAGCGTTATATCCCTTTATAAAAGGACATAACTCAAGAACAATAAAAGTTTAAACTTGATTTGATATTTGTGGCAATAAATATTGTGTGTAATTTTCATAACATTTGGTTGAGGCAAACTTATTAATAAGTTAGAGAACGGAAACGAAAAATTCAGATTTTTTTCCATTTGTAAAGGGCATAACTCTAGAACGGTAAAAGTGACGCCACCCAAATTAAAACTTGATCTGTGTTTTGTGGTAATAAGCATTGTGTATAAGTTTCATAACATTTGGTGGAGGCAAACTTAAGTAAAAGAACGAAAATCAATTTCGAGACGTAAGTACGGACATACAGACGTAAAGACGAACACGTGTAACACTAAATGTCCCCTCCGCTGCGGGGACATAACAAAGTAACTAGCAGGTCGAACAACTGATGTTCTAAAACCCTGCTAACTGCCATTGGTGATTGCCAAATAAACGCATCACAAGATGTAACAAAATAGTTCTTATTATTAATTTATTACAAACAGAAAACAGTAAACTTGCGGAAAAGATGGCATACCGCAAACATGGGGTGCAAAACTTTGTACACCATATCCGGATTTCGACAATTAATGTCTCTTCAGTGATGTTAGGAATCGAAACGGTATTTGGAAGGCCATATAATTAACCTCAGTTTAGGATAGACTCTTGAATTTTGAAAGAGTCAAAATAGGATGAACGGATCATATAAACCCGAAGGCAAATATATATATATATATATATATATATATATGTGTAGTGACTACAGCAAATTATATCTTATCCATCGGATGTCTTATGATTAATATAATGCAGTACCTACGCATAAAAAAGTGTACAAAACAACACCAATATTACAAAAGAAAACATTATCTTTTATCAGTATGATTGTAAATAAATCTTATCATTTTATTCTGATATTAGTAAAACAATCTTGAAAGTAATACAAATCAAAAACTGAACCACGCTTGTATCATTCTAAAATTTCAAAGTTGACGCAGGTTAAATATTTAAAACAGAGACTGCATAAATATGCATTACAAAAGAACAGTTATGTGCGATATGAGCTGGTACAATTCTAAAATTTCACAGGGGACAAAAGTTTCGTTATAATACGATCGCCTTGAACTGGTATAATTCTAAAAGTTGCCGAAGATTGAGTGATTACAATAGAGGCCGGGTTTTTATACATTTCTACCACAATAAGAAACGATATACGTTGAGAAAAATTAATCCACAAAGCTTGGCTTGATTTGTTTCTTGTTCAATATTTGAAAAAGTTAATAAAAATTTAATAATAGTTTACTGTATGATAAAGATTTATATGGAAAGAAAGATACAATAGAAAATGTTGATCTCAATTAGGAAATTCCATATTTAGAGGTTTAAAAGCTAACAAATGAAATGAGAAATACTCAGAATTAACATCAGCAATTATAATAATGAAAAATAACAAAGTCCAGGATCAGATGGATACACCAGTGAGTTTTTCAAAAATATTTTTGGATAAACGTAATGAAATTTGTTCTACGGTCAATCAACTATAGGTATAGTATGGGTGAAATGTCAGTATCTAAAATATAGAAGAATAATCACTTGTATACCAAAAGAGGATAAACCAAGACAATATACGAAAAGGTTGCGACCTATAAGTCTTTTGAACACAAACATATATTTAAACTCGGGTCTGGTTGGTTGCAGAGCGAATGACGTCTATCTTGTCAATTTTTATCAATAATGATAAAACAGGGGTTATTCATGGAAGATGTAATGGTAATAATACTAGACTAACTTATGATATTTAATTGTCTACAGAAGAAAATGACATAACTAATATTTTCCTTCTTTATGATTTTGAAAAGGCCTTTGACTCAATTTCTTAGAGTTTTATTAAAAGCGTATTGGACTTTTTCAATTTCGGACCATCTATCATACATTGTATCATTACTTTTATTTCAATCTGCAGTATCTCAAAATTGCCAGAATTTTGTGAGATTCAGAGAGGCTGTAGACAAGGGGATCCCCTGTCACCATATATATTTTAACTGTGTTCAGTGAAACTTGGTAGAATTATACCAAAATTAAGGAATCACTATAGATGACTCAGAGTATCTCAGTTCACAATATGCAGCTGATACTTCTCTTACACTTGATGGGTCACCAAAATATTTGAATGCATCTCTCTGTATTTTAAACAAATATGCAGGTTTATCAGGCCTTAATAAAAATTTAGACAAGACCAAGGTTGTTTTGGATTGGGAGGAAAAAGTTAATCCAAGAAACTATGTGTGTAAAGTTGAGATAGTAGTGGGATTCCAACAGATTTACACTTCTTGGGATAAATTTCTCCTTGCATCTTAATGAAATTGAAAATATAAAAGATCAATGGACATATGACAGACAGAAACATTGTAACATAAGGCATCTGCATACACGGAATGAAGCATCTAGGTCTTCTACCTTTAGAAAAAAGTAAAATCACAAAAATACTGAACTCTGAGGAAAAATCAAAACGGAAAGTCCCTAATCAAATGGCAAAATCAAAAGCTCAAATACATCAAACGAATGGGCAACATTTGAAATATACAGCTTTAAAAAAAAAAAACTTTAGGCCGTCGCTGCCTGCAGATTGTTTAACACTATGTCTCCCATTCTGAAACAAAAATCGGTTGAAAAGGGCGTAACTCATCAGATCGATCAAAATTGTTGTGATCAAAAATTCACTTATATTGTGTAATTCGATGAATATAGTTATTGGACCAATAAAATTTGTACCCCTTATAATCATTCCATACACCACATATAGTTGACCTACTGCTTATAGTATCTGAGAAACAGACCTAATCACATAACTTTAACCTTGATCACTGGTCGAGGTCAGGCGAACCCTACCCGACAGACATGTAGGCAAATATAGGTATCCCATTACTCATAATAAGTGAGAAATTCACATGACAAAAAAAACTATATTTTTCTTTCAAGTAGTATAGTCGCTGAATCATGAGACGAGGTCAAGGATAATGGACATATGACAGACGGAAACTTCGTTCGTAAAATAAGGTATCTGCATACAAGGTATGAAGCATCCAGGTCTTCTATCTTCTGAAATAGAAAGCTTTATACAAATAGTTTACGCCGCCGCCGCCGCCGGACAGTAATACCTATGTCCCGCATACTGCGACTTTCGTCGCAGGCGAAACAAAAACCAAATACAACGACTGCAAGATGTATGAAAATAGCCCTTCTTCGAGGTCGATATTATGCATTTATGTTCAATATAGGCTTCCAGTATTGACAAGCATTACAATTTTTTCACGAAGTCAGTAATATGGTCTTGATTGTTCTTATCTTGGTTTGTATCTTCTACAATAAAAAAAACAAAATAGTAAGTAAATTATAAAAAGAAAATTAATTGCATCTGTAATCAATAAATCATATTGTGATTTATTGCAGTAAGTTAGCGTTACTTTAAATTGTCATAAATACATTGGAATTAGCACTTTGGTTATACACTCATTGTCTGAAATAAAGGTTATCGAACATTTGTTTTGTAGATAGGTACATACATGTGATTGACCAATAAAGATACTAATTCACGAGTTTTAGAAATGATAATCCAATTTCAAGATGATAATGGCAACGTAAATACAGACATTGTATATTAACTGGGCTAAGTCTAAGCTAAGGTACTGGGGAATAGTAATAGAGACAAATAAGGATAAGATTGTGTCGGGAGTCTTTAGAAAAATGCATACATTATTAACAGCAAGTTGACCTTTGTAAAAATCACCAGTCAAGATTCAAGATTTTACCAAATATAAGAGACGATGCATTTCATCAGCTTAACTATCTATTTCGAAGATATGCTTGTACATATAGGTTTGAAATGAGCATGATAGTTATTCTGACTATTGATAAAATTTTTAATATGTAAAACACTCGAAGTGATTTTTTGTTCTAATTCATTTGTTCACATGTGTTGTACAGGTTTCACGACCGGGAATATGTGTAATTTTCAATAGTCAACCCTTTCAATATAACGCAGTAACCAATTTTGGATATCGAATTTGTTCTAGTTACCAAATATTCACTTTTAATAACGTGTATGCCTTATAAACAACGGGTCAACACATAAATACAGGTCTTCACTAACCGTCGATTTAGCCGTCTACATTCTATTGGGAAAGGGTGTCGACTTTTATCTCATTTAAAACCAATTCCTTACCTGGATAATTGTCTTTTATTACATTTTTAATACTCCAGATCTAATATTTTATGGTTATACATTTGTACCCTGCCGAACACAACTATATTGTAATGTTTAGATTGAGTCGATGAAGTATGTTTTATATGATTTACTTATGTATGTACTTGCGCATATCGTCTGCTAAATCAATGCAGTGGTGTCCGACTGCATGTTTCAAGTTACTTTATGGATATCATATAAAGATAAGAAGATGTGGCCATGAGCTCTGTTGCTTAGTTGTAATATCTTCTGTTAAAGAACAATCACTGGACAACTTGAGATGATATCAATTCAATATTTTTCAATAGCTTAATATTGTAGTCCCGGTTTCCCGGAAAGGAAAAGTTACCATTGGTACTGTATGTTACGTGACACTTACCAATTTTGTATATACACGCTTGAACACTCAATAATGGTAGTTAGCCCAAAGTTCTGCTGGCGACAAGCAGCTGATATTTTACAGTATAAATATGATGAAATCTAATAATCGATTTATCGGATTGCATTTGTGTATTTTGCAATGATAGAAACAATTTTTCTTTATTTCACCGGCCAACTGGAAGATGACTTGATAAGTTCGAATCAAACCTATTAACGTTGCTTCACTCATAATGACGTCGGTGATATGTCTGGGTCAAAGTTATTTTGGCCAGGTTAACGTATTTGACGTCACAAAGCCGTGATATGCAAGTTTATGAAGAGCGGAACAGAGTGATCTAGACAGTGGAACACCGATAATCGTTATTATAAGCTATTGCAATTTTTCTTATGATACATGTAAAGGTTTGTTATAATTTAGCTTTGTTAGCAGCATAAATACACATTAATAGATTTGATTAAGCTGTAATGGTGAACTGAGTTTATCCTTAAAGGACACCGGCCACTTCAAACAATCATGTGTAAAATAAAACCTTCATAGTTAATAAAATCGATATCTTCATGTTGTTGTGTGTATTTCTTATCAGGGAATGTGATAATCATTAGTGTAAACACAGATGGCCTTGATCGCCCTTGTATGCATATTTTTAGACATGATAACGAGGCTCACGGCTATGACATCACTTGTGTTACCAGCTGTATATTCTCAGTGGTAATATACTATATAGATAATACAGAAATGCCATGAGTATAGGGTTCCATTCATATCTCATATTACATACATATTTTAGTTTTATGTAAAAGCAAATCTTTATGCAGAATTATTCAAAAGTAAGAAGTAATTATTTTTTATTTCGTAAATATTAGTGTATAAATATGCCGTATTGTGTGGTTTATGGTTGCAATAGCAATTCTCAATGTGACAAAAATATATATTGGTTTACTTTTCCGAAAGATTCTCAGAGAAATCGAGCTTGGGTTCACTATTGTAAACGACAGGACTTTACACCGTCTAAACATAGCAGAATTTGTTCTAAGCATTTTACCCTTCATCAGTATAGCAGACACCCAGAAAGACTTTTAGAATTGGGATATCCGGGTGCGAAGGCAGCACTGAAAGATGACGCCGTACCCGACATTCCTGTAGTTGTGGATGCAGAAAAAGGACCATCTTCTCCTAAAAAGCCTAGGTCGGCCTTCGAA
Organism: Mytilus californianus; assembly: GCF_021869535.1. Taxonomy (NCBI): domain Eukaryota; kingdom Metazoa; phylum Mollusca; class Bivalvia; order Mytilida; family Mytilidae; genus Mytilus; species Mytilus californianus. The sequence goes on along the minus strand of NW_026262679.1, from coordinate 17,173,621 downwards.
AAAAGACAGAAACGTCAGGTACAATTGATCCTCTTTATTATTCATCGAAACTTATGTGAAACATACGTTCATGGTTATCTGTATGGTTTCAATACTTATAAACAATTATTATATTTGTATATCTTTCTTCCCGTTTTTGTTCTTCTGAAAATTGTCACAGGCATTTATCTTATTAACATGAAAAGGTATTTATCCATTTACAAAATACTACGATCCATTAAAAAAATTATCGTAAGTAATACTGAAATGTTCAGGACTTCCGAGTATTTTTTTTTCTCGTATACTTTTTTTTCTGAAATGAGTTGTTTGAGGATAATTTATAATTTCGCTTGAAGAAGGAGTCCGTGTATTGCCATTCTGAATCTATTATAAAATGAAATAAACGAATAAGGTTTCGCGAGTCTTGCTAAAGAAAACATAAAAAAACATATCAATTATTCAATTCCACCAGAAATCTGCGACAGTCCTTTCCCGAATACCACGCATAAAAAAAGGTGTATTTACGGGATATATGATTTTTTTTACATTCATGTATGAGAATATATTTTTTTTAATGAAAGCATTTTTTTTAAATAAAAATTTAATATCATCTATAGGTTCTTGAAGAGGCCTTCAGTGATTCATTAGATAAGTCTTTAGACTCCATTGACATTGAAACTGAATCGTCACCCGCACATGACAGTATGGACATTCGGGAAGAGGAAGCAATTCCGGTAGATGTACAAAAAACATTCGAGACAACTGCTTCTAATACCGATGCCACAAACATGACAACACAGAAATTTCAAACAGATTCCATTCCACAGAGAACAAGAAGATTGCAAACGTCAAAGCCCAAGAGAAAATCAAAAGGCATCCAGTGTAACCCTTCAGATATTGATTCAGAATGTCTAGTCGCCACATCAAAAAAATTGATAACCGCAAATACTACAATCAGTAGCCATACACCGGTAGCGACCGAACAAAACTTGGATGACAATGATGAGATGGATGATGATGAAGATGATGTAGATGAATATGATAATGATCCTGATTATATTTATAACGAGTCCGAGGAAGAAGATGGAGATGATGAGTATGGTTCTGATGAAGACGAAGAAACAAGCAATTACAGGATGGAAGAATATAATAATCCAATTGAAGAAAAGTATTACATGGTCTCTGAAACAGCATTATTTCAGTTACTCTCAGTATGTAGAGAGTGTAACAGTCGGTGCGTTCCAATAATTGAATTCAGTAGAGGGACAATGATATCTACATCATCTGTATGTGCTTTTGGACACGTCTACAAGTGGAAATCCCAAAACTGTCATGAAAGACTACCATGGGGAAATCTTTTACTTGCAAGTGCCATAATGTTTAGCGGAAATAATACAGCCAAGATTGTAAGATTATTCGATCAAATGAAACTGAAAGGTATTAGTGAACGCTCAGTAAGAAGACTGCAAACAGCATACACATCATGTGCTGTTATTTATGAATTTGACTCACAGCAAGCAGACCTCCTTACTTCCTTGCAAGGTATGTATATTTCTTCATAGTGTTACTTCGTTTATTATACCCAAGTCTCTTTTAATTTATTTCCTGGAATACATGTTTATTTCTATCCTCATTTTCTCCCACTCTCAAATTAAGTATCTTGTGACAGAACATAATATATTTTCTGTACGAAATAATTTCATTGTTTATTATATAAATAAAAATGTTATAATCTTCATGCATTACACTTTTTAATATTGCAGGTCCAGATAAACAAGTAGTACTTGGTGGCGACGGAAGGTGTGACAGTCCTGGTTATAGTGCTAAATATGGCAGTTATACCCTGATGGACTTGAACACAAATAAAATATTGGACATTCAGCTTGTTCAGGTTTGCATTAATTTAACACTTGATAGGGTTATCGATATTAGTTTTAAATTAGATCTGTATAAATGATTCCAAATGAATTCAGCTTAACATGCATACAACTATAAAACGGGTTGATTGTTGCTGTCCAGTGGCAAGTATTTCATGAATATTACCCAAATCTCATTGCTTTTATCTAATTTTTAAATTATATATGTATAAATGATTAGGAATAAATACAATTTAACATGCATACTACGGATTGATTGTTGTTGTCCAGTGGCCAGTATTTCATGAAATTTTCTCCAAATCTCATTGTTTTCATAAATTATGATGACAAATAATTTCATTGTTTGCTTATTTATTTCAGTCTAATGAAGTTAAGGGGTCAACCCATATGGAATTGGAAGGACTAAAGAGGGGTTTGTCCCTTCTTATGGACACTAATAATATTTAAGTCTCAACGCTTGTCACAGATAGACATGTTATGATTAAGAAGTTCATGAAGGACAACCATCCAGAAATAAATCATTATTTCGATGTATGGCATATAGCAAAAGGTATAACTCACTCAACTTCTTACTATAGCTATTTATACAATCTAATCAAGTTGTGAGTGAAAAATCTCAAATAATTGAATAACAAATCTTGTTTTATAAAACCGCAATACTCTTAGAATGTTAAATAATAAAACAAAATTTGCATTTCGAAATATTTACTTTAATCCATTGCTTACAGGAATATCAAAAAAGTTGGAAACCAGAGCCAAGAAGAAAGATACAGGGGACATAAGACCATGGATAAAGAGCATTGTTAACCATACATATTGGGTAGCTGCATCAAGTGGGGAAGATCAAAATGTGAAAATACACAAATGGACATCAATTTCCAACCACATCATCAATAAACATGTCCATGAGTCTAATGTATTTCCGCAATGTATCCATGGAGAACTTGAAGAACAAAGAGCTTGGCTTAAACAAGGTAAAAAATATCTTGAAATAAAAATGGTTTCCATATTTCTATGATAAAAGTCGAATTGTGATTTTTCGTGTTTTTGTACAAATTAAAATAAGAAACTATTTAAATAAAAAAATAAAAAGGTTTGATTTATCAGATCGACGCAATGGCGATCATACCACATCCTCTTATTTTTATAAAATGTCTATATCATGAGCCATATATAATGAAATGTTCGCATCTAAGTGAGGCATTGAAGTTTGAATCTATACATTTCTATGGCTCAAATTATTTCTTTAATAAATGATATTCAATTTTAATTTTTAGGTTCCAGATCTCATAAACTTGTTCTGGAAGTAATCGAAAGCAAATATTTGCTAAACGATTTAAAAAAGTTGTCACCAGTGCACCAGACATATGGCCTTGAGGTGTATCACTCTCTTGTGAACCAGTATGCACCAAAGAACACCCACTTCTTCCAGTATGCAATGAAAGCAAGGTTAATTTATTGTGAACAGTATGTTAAAATAACCAATAGCAAACAGAATAGTGAAAGGTGTGTTCCTGTACTTTAATTACATTAAATGGTCACCATATAGTGTACATATAAACTCATCAGTGGCTAATTTAAAACTTTGAAGCAATAAATTAAAAAGTTTAGTAGGTTCTTTATTTATAAATCTGTTGATTTAAATGCTTTTGTACCGTTTTTTCTTCTTCTTCAGAATTTACATTGCTGCATTGCATTTCAATGAATATGGAAATAGACAGCAAGCTGTCACAAAAGCAGGAATCTTGAAATGGAAAAAGTCGTACCCTAAGGCAAAAAAAGGAGAGCAATGTGTTGTCAAACCACAGAAAGTTCAAGCAACCTATGGTAGGATTTCATAAAACTTTCTGGTTCAATAATTAAAACATAAAAAGCACTATGCAAGACATTTACTTTGTAATAATATTGCTCTTCAGCAGTTTATTTTTATATATGGGAATTTTAAAGGTTTATTTACAGCAGAATGAGTCTCTTTTTGTACAATTGAAATTGAATAAGTTTGTATTCTCAAAATGCATAATGCACATGCATGTAAGTGCATTTATAAATTCGAACTGCTAAGTTATGTGAATTAGAGGCTGAGCTACTACATATTGTTTCTATTTGTCTTGTAGATTATGTTGGAGCTCTTCTGAAAAGAACTTTTGACAGACGAAATAACTTGTCAAGCATTAAAGAAGCTTTAGAGGACTTTAACATTGTATACCAGAGACTTCCTCCACTAACAGCATCAAATGCTCATTTTGATAAGGAGGAGCTAATAAGACATCGGACAAGTCGTTTTGCTAGTAACTGACATCATTTCTCAACTTTGCATACTTGTACATTTGTTTTAATATATTATGTGATCATTGTTCAAAACAACTCTTCACCATTATCCTTGTATTTACCACACTCAACACCATGTAATCAATTGTTTTTATCTTTCATTACTAGGTCGTGGAAACATGAAATATACACAGATTTTAACCACATATATGGGCGGGAAATTGAGAGCTTCATGAAATATTTTTTTTCAAATTATCATGGCCTGAGTGAATCGTCTGTATGCAATATATCTATATAATCTGAAAAAAAAATAAAATATTTAACAGATTATTCAAATTCGTTATACAAAGTGATACTTAAGGCTTGAACAAGGATATTATCATAACTGATTTTCAGTATGCTGAAAAAAAGTGATTAAGATGATTTCATATTTTCATGATGATATATTTGATTATCCAGATTTAATTATTTTGCCTTTTTTGCATTCCATCATCAGTTTGGTCTTGACATTTTTTTTATTATGTTTCTGATTGAAATTGTAATTAAAAAATGATAGTTGTGAAGTTAAATTTTTGTTTAATCGACGACATTAAATTGAACTTACGCATGAATTGGTTCATTATCATCTACTGGTCCCTGCCTTTCAACAAAGTCATACAAAGAGACCCCAATGACATGTCTATTTAGACAGTTTCCAGTAAACCCCTCATGGTCTGTTATGCAATTAAGGTCCCCATCTTCCATCTTTTCTACAACTGGACCAACTTCCTTGCAACAAAGGCATTCATTCACAGTGGTTATTACAGTGCAGTTGTTACAGTCACACCTGGGAAATTTAATGTACTACGTAGATTTGACTTGCAAATATTTTACAATAAATCCTTAAAATCCATTATTATGTAGATTTGTAAAAAACGGTCAAGTAATTCATAAAAAAGGTAACAATGCATCAGTGTGAAATGAATAGCATGGCACATTTTAACATTAATTCCATATCATTGTGAGTAATTACTACATGTACAAAATGTACAACAAAATCAGAACCTATTTTTTAAATAAAAACTAATAGTCTGTAGGCCTTATTCATCATCTTCTTCTTTGAAAATGAAAGTATGGCATTATCTCATTTCATTTGACTCTGTATGTAGTTCAGGGAGTTTTTTAATATACGAGTGTCGGCAAATGTGTATGATATACATGTCAACCCCCCTTTTTTAATAAAGAACAAAAAACCAAAACACATTTACATCTACGGAGGCTTGGTTATGTTAGTTATTTAATCATGTTAGACAATGTTGGACAATCAACCATACCATGCCAAGTTATCCATCCGGCTATCTTGCAGGTCAGAGGAGTCAGATTCGTCGACTTCAGAATTTTCCTCAGAGTCCGATTGATTTTGACTGCTCACTTCGTTTTGTTCAATATGAACAACAGGCTCGAACTGATACGGTTGAATATTATCAACAGCAGTTATAAATGGCTCATCACCGCTGTCCTGTCCGTCGAAATCCATTGAATACTTTGTCTAATTTGAGTTGGAAATAGCTGTGTTTGTCGTGGTATGGCGAATGTAAACAACACAAGTAACGTCACGCAGTCATTCGGGACGATGCTTATTAATTGTCGGCAATTATCGGCAATGTCCGGAAAAGGGTTATTTCAAGCTGATACAACCTGTTTTTATAGACATACGATATGTGTTACACACTAATCTACGAAATAAACGATGTTTACATCCCATTACGATTTATTTTACAAATGATAGTTTGAAGTGGCCGGTGTCCTTTAATTAAACTCAAACGGTTAATATTAAGGAAAAGTTATAAAGTTTTTGTTTTTGTTTTATGCTCATTAATATTTGTTTTGTTTTTGTGAAATGTATAGGTACATTTTATTTAGTTGAAAGAGAAACAAGCTTATTTTTTTCCCAAAGGAAAGAAGCCAAGAAATGACATTTTTGCATACGTAACTATCAAATAACTTGCTTTGTTTATACTGAACAATTGTGGGGGTTTCTCTGGAAAGGTCTGTAGGAGGGGACAAACACATACCATGATAAAAGATGACACAAGTCGCAACAAAATCTTTCTATAAAAAGTCGAAAGGGGTTCCGCAGAACCCTGTGTCTCAACTGCGATTGCTGCTGTCAGTGTAAAAGTGTAATGTTGACATAAAATGTGAGTCCATTTATCAGTAAAATACAGAACTCAAAATAAAAAACATGCAACCTTTGTCTTTAGATGCTATTTCTTAGTCTTAAAGATTAGCTTCAGACCCAGTTTCACAACAATCTATGAAGGTTAACAAATTTATCATGTCTAAAAAATTTTATCCCAGACTGTCTGTAAATTGTAACTGTAAAAACTGAAAATCAATACAGATTTTCGAAAGTTTGCATCACACATAATTTCTTAATCATAAAAAAGCTTCTACCAAAGGTTCATAAATTCTATGAAGGTTTGACAAAGTAATTGTTGTGTAAGAAACTTTAACCCAAGACTGTATATACTTGTAAAAAAACTAAGTCCATTTATCAGTAAAATACAAGATAATGAAAATAAATATTTTCAAATTTTTGCTCTGGATACTGTATTTAAGTCATAAACAAGCTTCTGTCCAAATTTCATTAAATACCATGAAGAGTTGACAAAGTTATTGATGACTGAAAAACTTTAACCCCAGACTGAATATGAATGTTAATTGTAAAAAAAAACTAAGTCCATTGATCAGTAAAATACGGAAAAATGAAAATAAATATTTTCAAGTTTTGCTCTGGATACTGTATTTTGGTCATAAACAAGCTCCTGTTCAAATTTCATAAAATTCCATGATAACTGAAAAACTTTAACCTCAAACTGAATATGAATGTTAAATGTAAAAAAACTAAGTCCATTTATCAGTCAAAAACGGAAAAATGAAAATAAATATTTTCAAAATTTTGCGCTTGATACTGTATTTTGGTCATAAACAAGCTTATGTTCAAATTTCATAAAATTCCATTTTAGATTTATGAAGTTATTGATGATCTTAAAACCTTTAACCACAGACTGAACCTAAATGCTGACGACGACGACGCCGACGACGGAATCTAGGATCGCTATGTCTCGCTTTCCCGAAATAAATCTCGCAGGTTCGACAAAAACAGGAGGCAATGCAATGTAGCAGTTGTGTATGTTGTTTGATTCACTCTAACAGTTTTTATGAATTCAGAACATAAATTTTGCGTTCAGCATAAGTTTGACATTTTACATGCATATATATACATCTGGAAATAAATCAACTGTAAAAAAATACATATATATATATATATAAACAAGTCTAAACTGAAAACAACGTTCAAACATATGATTGCGTTGGATAAAAACCGCAATTTTTATACGTGTGCATGCAAAACAAATTATATATATATATACGTATTTTTTTACAGTTGATTTATTTCCAGATGTATATATGCATGTAAGATGTCAAACTGATGCTAAACGCAAAATTTATGTATATATATATATATATATATGTCAATAATTGGCCATTTATCGAATCATGAAGACAAAGGTCACTTTTTTCAAATGTGTTCAATAAATAAGTTTAAAGAGCCCATATTTGAGTGTGTAGATAAAGGTAAAATTGTTGGTTAGCTTGATGGCTAGCTGAACCTTGAAATCATTTTTAGCTAAGGTACTACCTTCCTTTTGGTGGAGTCAATAGTAAAGCAAAGAACCAATAAAAAAGGAGAGACATTATATATACGTTGTGAAACCATTCAGTTTGAACATATGTTTTTAATCATAATTTAAAATGTGTTGTAAATTATAAGCTAATTCACAAGCATGTTGCAGGTTTGTTTGATTTGTCAATTGCTTTTCAGACACTTTCCTCTTTTCATTATTACTAGATCATTTACATGTGTAATTATATACTGTAAGCAGAAGACAACACAGGTTTAATCGGATTTTCAAAAGAACTTTTCATATCCTTTTTATCAATATTTATAATATAATGTTGATATGGTTATCTTTGATTTTGATATGCTACAGAAGGTGTAAAAATAAACTTAGTTGGGTAAAATCTTTGAGATGTTTCTCTTATCATGCTCATGTAACTATTGCATTCATTGTTTTGATAAACATGACACAACAGCGGGATACATGTAATAGATAGCTGCCCAACAATATGGGATTTAAACAGTCAACTAGTGGATAGTATCACATAAATTTCAGGGTTTTACTTTACGATCGGCTACAGTAATGAAAAAAAAAAATGAATATAAAAATTAGGGAATGTGTTTTTCAGAATCAAAATCCATGTGACTTTCATATATATTACGAGGGCGCTGGATCGTCATGAAAAACTAACGATACTGTGCACAATAGAAAAATAATGTATATATACGTAAAACAAAAGTGTACAAAACAACACCAATATTAAAAAGGAAACAGTAAATACATGTGTCAATAAATATTTCGGATAACAGATATCCTTTATCAGTATGATGATATATAATGAATCATTTCAATCTATTCTGATTTTAACTAAAACAATCTTTAACGTTATACAAATTAAAAACCGACCTACGCTTGTATAATTCTTGAATTACAAAGTTGACTCAGGTTTTTAAGTATTTACAACAGAGATTGCATAGATATGCATCTCAAAAGAATAGAAATATGCGATATGAGCTGGTACAATTCTAAAATTTCACAGGGGACGAAAGTTGAGTTAAATCATTAAGGTTAAGTAATTACAACAGAGGCTGCGTATTTAAACATCCCAAATGAATAGCATTGTTCGATTTGAGCTGGTATTATTCTTAAATTTCAAAGTTAACGAAGGTTAAGTAATACCTACAGAGGCTGTGTATTTATACATCCCAAATGGAAAGTACTGTGCGATTTGAACTGGTATTATTCTAAAATGTCATAGTTTACGAAGGTTAAGTAATTACAACAGAGGCCGCGTATTTATGCATCCCAAATAAATAGCATTGTTTGATTTGAACTGGTATCATTCTAAAATTTTAAAGTTAACGAAGATTAAGTAATAACAACAGAGGCTGCGTATTTAAACATCCAATCCAGAATTGCAGAGTTGACGCAGGTAAAAGAGTTACAACAGAGACTGTTTAGTTAAACAACCCAATTGAATAGCACTGTGCGATTAGAACTACACCTTTTCATTGATCCCATTTGGTGCCAACGTTTTTAATATTTTCTTATCCCAAATCTTTCCCGAGTGATTCTCCGATCCCTAAACCAAGCAGTGTTGTGTTCATGGTTATAGTCAGTTGATCGAGATCTGCCTTTGTGTGGCCAGGGGATCTCAAATGTCAACTGAGAAGAAGGTCTGGATTACATTCATAGTCACTACGTTTGTCGTTTGTTCCGACAACACTTCAAGGAGCCCGCTGACGAGGAGCCTTATTTAGAGTATAAATCGGCTCTCGCCAGCAAGTCTTTAAGGCTTTCAGGCCTAAGGAAAGCCAGTACGGGAGGCTCGGGAAAGATTTTTGATTTCTATCCAGTTTTCGTCGATAATGTGTGATAAATTGTTAACTTTAGGATGGTAAGCCAGCACACACGTAAAAAAATGGGAATTACACAGAGGAGCATAAAATGGTAACACGTTTCATAAATTTTCGTTATTTTTCATTTGGTAAAAAAGTGATAAGATATCAAGATGGTTCCAACTTTGTGTAATCTACTCCTTCGACAGTTTTTAACCCTGAAACCTCACAGAACGTTTGCAAACCTATTGAGGTCATGCATCTTCCATTATGAAGTTGTTTTAAGATATTTTGCCATGTTTTCCCATAATGCATTTAAGTGCTAGTAGTAGCCGTTCTGGTTTTCAAATGTACCCTTAGAATTTTCTTTTTTCCTTTACATTTTTTACTATAAGATAACAAGTTCACAAAATTGAATGGTTTGACGTAGTTTTTCTTTGTTTCTTTTCTATGTGAATATGAAGGATTTTATTTTTACAAAATAATACATATCTGATGGACAGACACACAGATCAAATAATTGTTCTTATATGTTGTGAATACATAAACAGATTCTTTCATCATAACAGCCTATCAACAGCGTAAAAAAGTTCTAAAGACTCCTTATTTTTGTTATTGTAATTAAAAGATTTTTTTTATATATTAGAACAATTGCACAGTTGGATGCAATGCAAGGTTTTTTTTCGATATTAAAATAGAACCGTTACACGAAAGCAGTACAAGTCCCCTATTTTTCTTTTTCTTTCTTTGAACACATCCTTAATATGAAAATAAGAAGATGTGGTATGATTGCCAATGAGACAACTCTTCACAAGAGACCAAAATGACACAGAAATTAACAACTATAGGTCACCATACCGCCTTCAAAAGAGACATTAAAATAAAAAAATATCTGTGTATTTTAATGAGTATATTTAGCAGTTTGCATCAGTTGGTGACTAAATCCTATTTACTGTTTTTGTCATTATTCATTAAGGAAAGACAAATAAAGGCAACAGTAGTATACCGCTGTTCAAAAGTCATAACTCGATTAAGAGAAAACAAATCCGGGTAACAAACTAAAACCGAGGGAAACACGTGAACTATAAGAGAAAAACAACAGAACAACAGAAACACTGAACTGTAACAAAAACAAACGCCAACATACATAGAAACGGAATATTGATAACAACTGCCATATTTCTGACTTGGTACAGGACATTTTGATAAAAAATGGTGGGTTGAACCTGGTTTTATGGCTAGCCAAACCTCCCGCTTATATGGCAATGTTAACAAATATTATATTTTTTTACGGACGAACGAAGTGTTGGGAGAAAATAGATATTAGTATTCAACAAACCATTACTATGAATATTTTATTGGACGAATAAATGGCATTTTGCTCCTCCAACTTGTAAGGTTGGACTTGAATACACAAACACCACATCTCCTAACTTTTCATATTGATATGATTCGTTTCTATTTATAAGACACGTGTTGCTATTTAAAATGGTACTTGTCTATTTTACTCAATTAACAAAATTAAGTATTTTGGTTGATGCTGTGAAGTATAAACCTCTAAATCGAACACAATTAAAACATAAACTATTTCGAAATAAATATTAGAAATATTGCCAATTGCATGATATACAGATTTCCGCATTTTAAATTAAAAAAATGAATAAAACTTTAATATGGTGAACAATTATATAGATTGCATTTTTTTATTATGTACATGAAAAACTAATCAAAACACATTTTGAGCAATATACAACATATCGATTAAAAATATATATCCAACCCTTATTTTGTTCGTTGTAATAAGGCACCGGCGACCATAATCTGGTGGGGAGCAGGTTTGTTTTCAGAATTGCTAAATTTTGAATTTCTGGAAACAAATATTATTTTTCAGAGGGGAAGTAGTTTTTATTGAAAATTAGTTAAACTAACAACAATGATCAGAACTAAATGTTTTTTGTTCTCATTGTTTGTTATTGAAACAATAAGCTTTGTTTTTATGGAAGTTTGCAAAAAAATATTTGTCTCCAAAACAAGAAATGCCTTCTTGCAAAAGGTAAATGATCGGTGTCAGAACAAAATCAAGAACAGATCTAGCTATTAACACATCATATATTTGAAGGTATTAATCAAATATGAATACATGTGACTTTGTGTGTTTGTATAATATGTACATCTGGGATCTCTTGAGTGGTGCGTTCATTCTAAAGAGCATATTCGCTGATTGTTATTCCGTTTTCAAAGTTATAAGACATGTATTCAGTAAGGATTTTACTATGAGATGTAATAAAAATAAAGATTAGATAACACTGAAGAGGGTTCCCTACTTTTTCCTAATGTTTATATGATAAAAATTTATCCTGGTATTCTACAAATACGAGCTTATGAAACTACGTGCTATATCAGGCTTATGGTTTGTTTTCCTATGCATCGTCGTGACATTGTCATTGGAAGTAATTGCAGTCATGAATGTTGCATTTTATTGAGAGATAACATTTGATTTTAGAACGCAACGCGGTTGTTGTCTTCAAAAGTACCTATTCTTATGAAACATACATGTAATGTAATTATTCATTAATGCCAATTTTGGTCACTGATAACGTTATGCATTAGCTTGGTCCTTTTTATTATACTTACTTGATTGACTATGTAGCTTCAACTTTTCATCGTTTATATCATTTGGAACGTCTACCTTTTTTTGTCCGATTCTCTTTTTTTTTCTTTTCTTCACTAGAGAATATCATTAATGATTGAAAAATAACATTTGGAGGAGATTAAGATGAATGTACAGTAAATGATATATTTCTTAAAGAACAGGCAATGAATTTGTAATTAGCGATTTGATGATTTTAAGACAAAATGAACGTTTTTCGTCGAATTAATATGCTTTCTAAACAAAAATGATGTTAGCGATTTGATGATTTTAAGACAAAATGAACGTTTTTCGTCGAATTAATTTGCTTTCTAAACAAAAATGATGTTCACATATTTTGAAATAAATCATTCATTAATAGTTCAGAAAAGAAATGATAAATGCAGCATGTTTTAGGTTAATTTTAATATCCAACATGCCAAAGTTGTTTGAAATTATCAAAATCTGTGACATAGGCCAGTAAATGTACGTTGACCTTAAATACACTTTGTATATTCAACTTTATGCACCAAAGATGTATTTTCATTGTAATCGAACGTTTTGAACTTGTTCGTCTATGCAAAAATGGTTCAGAGAAGAACATTGAATTGCGTACTGAAGTTATCTTTAAGCAGGGGTAATAGCGAATGTCATTGGATATCGAACAACAATAGTCTGATGCATTAGAAGATTACATGATGGCCCTCAAAAGGGGTAGTTCGAGGTTTAAAACATGGTCTAAGTCATTGTTTTAGCATGTGAACTGTAGAATGTCAAAGTTGTCTTCGATATAAACGTTAGATAGCAATGTTCAACTAATACAATTCAAAATACGCAAGTCACCATTTAATGTGAAAGATATTTTTCAGCAACAGTATTTAGAATGATCTTTCCGTTATCATTCCGTGTGATAAGAGGAAACCTTTTTTCACAACAGAAAACCTTAAAGAATAGGCGAAATTCGTTTTAAACGTCATTCCACAGGTTTAAGGGTAAACATGTTTAGGTCCCTGAATATGAAGATACGAAAATGTGGGTAATTGTACCATTCTGGACTGCTGGGAATCGTTTTGCTAAGGTCAAGTAACTTCAATACCTATGTAATGTATTAGGTGTGTAAGAATAAAACAAAAGTTGTTTATATGTTAATTAATTCTTATTCATCTGATTTTGACGTTGTTTCATATAGTTTCAGTTTGTCATTTTCTGATAATTTCTCCCTTGACAAAATTAACTTGATTTTCTTTTGAGTGCTTCTAGTTGAAAAATATGTAGTGATTGAATATTTCTTCCTAAAACGAATTAAACAGTAACAGGAGGGAATAATTTTCATAAATAGGAGGGACATTCAGACGAATAGTACACATACACATTGTTTGTTTTGTAGATGAGTAGGTCAAAATAAAACACCTGTAAAAATTACGTTGTTTGTTTATAACTTAAAAAAAATATTTAAATAGCCTGATTTGATATATTTAAAATGCAATATAAAATTGAATGCTGTCTTTTATTTAAGCTATACACGAAATAAAAGTAAGTGATCATCACATTTTGCAGGAACCATAGACACATTTTTTGCTAAAAATGTGGTAGTCATTTGCTTCCATTTTGTATCAAATATAACAAATATCTCAGCAGCCAATCCGTATATTTACAGATTTTCGAAGTAAGAAAAATACAATACATGCTATTCACATTTTGAATGTAAAAATAAAACTTTAACACGAAACTTGGTAAGAAATTGTTTAGTGAGAAGAAGGCAGTATCAATCCATGTCAAATCAATTATAATACGTCATATAGCTAACATTGGCTTAAGGGGATGTCAATCATTTTTGTAATTGCATCATAGGACTATAATTAATTTTTATATATTTATATTAGCTTTACACATACCACGATATATTGTCAACTACCTTTTTTCAAAAAATAAAAGTTGAGAGTTTTTTAAAAGCATAATCGTTTGTACGGATGACACAAGTATTCCGTAAATATAGTGTTGATTAAGTTGGTAGGAGTCACTAACAAGTCTATTATCATGGGTTGCGTTCATACGGTATGGGTTACTTTCATACAGCATTGGTTGTTTTCATACGAAATGAAAGCATGTGACAAAATTAAGTGATAATTTTTTCAGACAATAATAGATCAATATTTGTATGAATTTAACACCAACAGTAAATATATAAACTTAATTATACTAGGATTTGACGGTTTAGAAATAATTAAACGTAAGAACATTTACCCTTTGAAGGTCCGTGCCGGTTGTTAAATTAACACAATCGGCGACAGTAACGGTGGAACAGTAGTATTTACTTTCTTGAAACTAGGTTGCTCTTTTGTGTACTTAGATCAATGATTCTGACCACTGCGATTAGACAAAAAATACAGCGTCTACTGAATATATTTTCCCAAGCTGATGGATGCATCAAGTGTAGAAAAATGATTTTACATACAGGTGGAAATGAATTTTTGAGAATTTATGTAAATTCTGTATTCACTTCATAATATTAGTCCTCAAAGCACTAGTCGCCTTGGGTTTATAAAGAAAGCAGAAAAGATCATCGTACGTATTCACATTTCCGCAGAATTCAACCTTCGTATTGTCATTTAATAAGATAACCATTGCAAGATTTAAGACACCGACGACATCGTAAAACATTGAAAAATTTAGTAGTGTCAATATCAGTCTAGTTTAAAGTGAGGCACTTTCTGAATTGTCGTTAACTGGCATTAATGACACACGCATAAGGAACGACCTGGCTAATCGAGATTGGTACCGCAAAAACTTTTAAGTCATAATATGAGTATTAAAATACCTAGCTCACTGATCAGTGTATGCCTCTGTAATTGTGCTATGACATGGGAAGAATTACTAGTAGCTATTGCGGACAACATATTCCGAGAAGTCAACCTACCATACATTTATTTCATCTCCCTCAAACAAAGTTGACCTAAGTTGGTTTTGCCAATTCCTTTGACGTACTTTTTGTTCGTACAGCTAATCAAATTTTTAATATTCATTAAATAAATTAGAGGAGTTACCCCGAAATATTGGATAATACAACATACAAGACCAACCACTAACACCCGACACGCGTTATTGCGTACAAAAAATTATCAGTAGCGAGAATCAATACAGCTGGAAGGTCAGATACGAGATACAAAGTTAAAGAGCATTAAGAACATAAGATTCCAAAATGTTTAGCCGAAGTTGATTAAGGCCATCTGTTTCTGGTGATAGTAAAGCCTTAGTGTTTCAAATAATTCAACATTTTATTAATTGTAAATTAATAGTAAAACATCTCATCAAATATACCATGCTTAGGATTTTTTACACCAGACGCGCAATTCGTCTACAAAAGACTCAACAAATGAGTCTATTGATTATATTTCATTTTAACACATGAGTGCTGACCAATGGGATGTTGATTCCATCAGAGACGAAACGTCTACTAACAGTGGCATCGACCTACTGATGATTATAACTCTATAAAGCCTATCATAAAGCTTGTAAGTTGTTACGCTGGACGCATGCGCACAACCTAAAGTATTCTTACTACCACAAAACCACTTTCGTCAATTATTTTGACCACATTTCGTAAAAATAAAACGCATGAACACCCAAAATTGAGCTACTTACTGGATGACCACTTTCCTGAACACAAAAAAAGCAGAAACTTTAAAAGAAGAGTTTACTATAATATAGGAAGCGAGCTCAGGTAGCCAAATTTAGTAAAGAATTGTCGCTTCAGACTCATAAAAGATTCAATAAGTCTCATAAAAAAATTTGATCGACATTATTTTAAAGTATTTAAAATCTCCAAGTCATTAGAAGAAATAACTATTTAAACTGCACTGGTCTAGAACTAGTAACAATCAGATTCTTGAATAATTTTTAACATGGACTGTTTGAGGAAATATTCTTTTAACATAACGAGGGTTACCATAAGTAAGATTTATAACCATAGGCTCCGCTTTTGATTCCTCTTATAAACAACGAAAACAACTAATTAATCGTATGGCGAATTTTGCGGGAAATTTCTTAGGTACGATGACCAGTTACCCTAACTTTTGAATCATACCATTAAATGATAGAATTTAAAGTTAGTCTGGACAATAAGATAATTTATTTTTATTTCGTGTAGCAAGAAGAAAAAAAGGTATACCAATTGAACCTAACACATCATGATTTTGACCATAATTTGGAAGGTTTCTGGTCTGAATGTGAAAATTACGTAAAAAGAAATCAACCACTTACACTGTATTGAAGAGAGACGTATAAACTTTAATTTTGAAAATTATAAACTTTTAGGATCAGTTGAAATAAATGATATATTCTAAACCAAGGTTAGATATTGCGTTGTCACCGAGGATGACAAAAAGCAATGACGTCATGTCCCCATTCGTGGTTCTATCAATGAGGTGTTTAATTTATAGAATATTCGGCATTTCCCTATCATTATCGGATAAAAAAAACTGAATTTGTAAAAATATCGATCTGAAAATATCAGCAGTCTGTTGTTTTTACACATAATTTCCGTTATTGAATAAAACGGCAGGTGACGTTAACTTGTAACTGACGGTAACTAGTCATCGATCAAGGACTTGTATTTACAACAGAAATTAAAAACAAATTTGGGAAAAACTGTTTCTTCAGTTTACCAGGACATTAAGTAATTTGTCAGGATATGAGATTGTGTCTTAACAAATTTAAATGATTAGGAGTCATTGTACTCATATATTCAATAGGATATAGAAATAATTCAGGCCGGTATCACAGCTCTAACGAATCTGACCCCATGTCTCCCACAATTTAAGGATTCGCAAACTGATTAACTTTGTACTCTACTGCATCTTCAAGTCACTTAATAATGTTTTTGTCAGTTTCATCATGAAATATGCCATCTAACGTTTAAAAATAACTGGTTGTCCTCGCTAATTACAAAAATATATGAACTACACACCCGCTCATGAAATTTCTTTGTAGTAATGCAAGTATGAAGCAATATATAAGCATTATTGTATCTATCATTAAAATATTTGTTGCCGCACTGTCGTAGAAATGTTAACAGCGAATACTAAACATTCGGTTTCACATCATTTGGACAGCAATTGAACAACACAATAAAACAGAAACGGCAATCAAGATTTATAAAGAGTGTTTAACAAGAGACATGTGTATTTTCCATGTGTAAAGCTATTAGTCGCCGTGACTCCAAACAAATTGAAAACATATCTTATAAACTATATATACCATCAGAATATGTTTTGTATTCTTAATCAAAATGAACACAAATTGAGACTGATTGTCAATATAATATCTTACCTTGTAATGTTGCAGCTTTAGTTGTGCCTGTAGAGCATAGATTATCTTTGGGTTTTCTGTCAGAACTATTTAGTATTGATTTACTGTTGTTGCTGCTGCAATCATTACCTGGCGCTGAAAGTTGCTTATTTTCTGTATGAGATCCTTTTCCTTCCTGTAAAAAAAACTAGACTCTCATTCAAACAGAAAACCTGTGAAAGAAAATTAACCTACCATTTAATTCATTAGAGTCATATCAATATGACAACATATTACCTTAAGATATAATAATAGTCTCTGATGCATGATTTTTTATTATTAACTGTTTTTGGCTGTTAACTTGCTGTCAGTAGCTGCGAGTACTCCCAAATCGTACTTTCTTGTTAATTTGACCTGTTGATACTATTTGTAATGCTTTTTTGTTATTTAATGTTAACTTATTCAGGGTTATTTCCTTCCTATTAAAAAAATAGACTCTCAGTTAAACAAAAACACTGTGAAAGAAAATTAACCTACCATTTAATTCATTAGAGTCATTTCAATATAACAACATATTACCTTAAAATATAAACATATTTAGTCTCTGATGTATGATTTGTTATAATTAATTGGTTTTGGCTTTTAACTAGTTGTCAGTAACTGCGAGTACTCTCAAATCGTACTTTCTTGTTAATTTGACCTGTTGATACTATTTGTAATGCTTTTTGTTATTTAATGTTTACTTATTCAGGGTTATATCTGGTCTATATACCAGCTTTAATAAGTGTTTGGTATTACCATAAATTTTCACTTCTTCGAACTATGAACATCAAAATTATTTATTTTGTAAAAATATTTCCTTTCACTTTTTAAACTGTATACCTAACAACAAAATTATTTTCATTTACCTGTGTATAATATTATTGTAAATGTAATACTGTTACTTTAATAATTATTCATCCCTTATTCTATTGATTTTGTATTTACATTGAATCATAGATCAAATTTATTCGTTCAGTGTATGTTCACTTGTGTTATTAAGTCTTTTGATTGAGTTAAGCCATTACAATTGATATTTTAAAATGTGTCTTTCTATATTGTGATGTTACACTATTGTTGTAGACAAGGATGAAAGTTTGGTACCTTTAAACCGTTTAGACCCGCTGCAATTGTTTGCACATGTCCTAAGTCAGGAATCTGATGTTCAGTAGTTGTCGTTTGTTGATGTGGTTCATAAGTGTTTCTCGTTTCTTGTTTTTTATATAGATTAGACCGTTGCTTTTCCCGTTTGAATGGTTTTTCACTAGTAATTTTTGGACCCTTTTTAGTTTACTGTGCGGTGTGAGCCAAGGCTCCGTGTTGAAGACCGTACTTTGACCTATAATGGTTTACTTTTATAAATTGTGACTTGGATGGAGAGTTGTCTCATTGGCGTTCATACCACATCTTCTTATATCTATTATTATTTCACCACAAAATAATAACAACTTTTCAATTACTATACGGGATCGAACAGTCAAACTCATATGTAACTGTCCGACTGGGTATAACATATTCACAATATGTAACCGGTGTCTATGAAATGTGCCTTCGCGATCTCGGTATACTGTGACTTCCATTTTGCAACACAAAATAACAACAATACACTTAGTTTGGTATGTTTAATTTATTTTCTATTTACATAAAAATAATAATAACTTTACCTAGAGGCTCTCAAGAGCATGTGTCGCTCACCTGTATCTACTGTGGTTTTGGAAATCATGTAAAATAAGGTTAAAATCATATAGATACCCTAATAATAATTGAGGCCAAGTTTGGTTTAATTTGGCCCAGTAGTTAAATTAAAAGCAGAAGATTTTTGAAAAGATTTACAAAAATTACCAATAAATTGCAGAAAATACCATTAAAGGACAATAACTCCAATAAGATGCCAATGCCAATTTGTCATGTTAACTTATTTTTAGACCTTTCTTTGTTTGAAATTTTTGCTGTTTACAGTATATCACAATCTATAATGATATTCAAGATAATTAACCAAAAAAAAAAAAAAAATCCTTTCCTCCGCTCCAAAATTTATTTCACCCAGGGCCTGCATAATGCTGAAAATGCCTTTAAATGTTTTTATGGAACACCCTTCAAAAGAAATTTGGGAAGAAGTTCCCCTGACCCCGACTAACCCGCCGGGTCTGATTGGCATTCACCCAATATAAGTTTGCTGAAAGAAAAGATATAATAATGGTTTTTAGAAAAAGTAACACTGAATAATGCTGAAAATGGAACATATCAAGGAGAAATTATTGGCACCACTCTCCCTTTTTGAAAAAAATGCACCCCCTGGCAAAAAAATCAAGTCATCCCATTGTAGTTTTACAACAGTTACTGAAGTCTCCTTATCATCATTTAAATTAGTTTTCAAGTTGTGACCATTTGAAATAGTTTTTTTTTTACATTTTTCCCATAGACTTCTATAGTAAACCCCTATGTTCTATTTTTCCAATAGGGACCATGTCGGTTGTAGGGCAGGGTCATCGGATTCATTTTTCAATCAAGATAATATAATAATAATTGTGGCTAAGTTTAATTCCATTTGGCCATGTAGATTAAGAGGAGATGCTATGGTGTATGGTGTAAGGGGAATGGTGTAATGGTGTAACGTGCGATCGGGAATAGTGTGAATGAATGGTGTATGACATTTAAAACTATGCAAAATATTGATAAGAACTGATTTTTAAATTTATACATTAGTTTACAATATTGTGATCAAAATTCGTTTTTTTAAATAAATAAATAATTTTGTAGTCGCACGCTTTCTATTGAAATTTATACATTAGTTTACAATATTGTGATCAAAATTCGTTTTTTTTAAATAAATAAATAATTTTGTAGTCGCACGCTTTCTTTGAAATTAAATTGCATTATGGTGTAATGTGTAAGGTGTATGGTGCAAAGGTGTAACGTGTATGGTGTAATGGCACAGGGTGTATGGTGTAATGGTGTATTGTGAATGGTTTAATGGTGTAATAGTGTATGGTGTTAGTGGGAAGTTTACACCATCCAAGGTCTGTATTACTGTTATACTTTAACATTGAATGAATATACGTAGTCGGTTTAGTTTGCAGGTGTACTGTGACTTCTCGTTTATAATCTGTATGACGTTACTGTGCCTTCATGTTATTGTGTACTGTTACTTCGTGTTGTAGTTATAAACATATTACGACCTTAGCTATCAGTTTCCACATCCTAGGGTGATCATATTGGTGTGTTATCTTAACTAATCTATATGATAACCCCAAAAACTTTGTATGGAACTATTATGCGATGTATACGTTTTGTCTGTCCTAGCTTTGAAATAACAGTCGAATATTCTTGTAAATTGTCAATATCTCACAAAATATCCTAAACTCCGGATAAGCTTACACGGTTGAATTGTGTTTGCATGTGCAAACTATCTCCTTTTGCAAACAACTTGGCGGACTTTTGTACTAGGCTGTATGCTTATCTAAATTCATCAATAGCTTTCAGACAGTCATCCAAAGTCTCATTCATTTGATACAAACTGGTACACCACTTATCACTAAGGCATAGATAGAATATCTTCTGTTGAACCCGCTTATCTCTTTTACCGCCTGCAAGGCACGTTTGTTTTATTTTAATTTAGCGTTAATACGAAGTTCGCTTGGCTTCAAAAACAAACAGTTCAATACCCTCGCAAATGATCTAGATGACATGTTCATTTGTTTTGCTGTGTCCACAAATCTTGAAAATTTTCAGTCTGTTATCCACAGAAAATATTTCAAGTGAGGAAGTAATCCTGGTTTCATTTCATTACTTTGCAATAGCTGATTGGCTTTTAAAGTTGAACTGTATTGAACTGTATTGAAACTCCATTCAAAAATTTTAAAGTTTATTTTTCTAAAGACATTAATCGAAAAAATCTTCCATGGATCAATTTACCACAAATTTGCCAGAATTGTTTAATTGCTTCCGAATATCTCATTTGCTACACATTATCTGACCTAAGTAGTTTAACTATATACACAAATGGAAGATACGAACATCGGTTTGCCGGAAAAGTTTTTTCTTGGACATGTTTAAAAAACTATTTATACTTTCAAGCTGAAAATTTTGACTTCTGATAAAAGTTAAATAATACATTGCATATCATCATCACAATACATATCATCCGAGTTATCAACATCATCTTAATTATTTTATGTATAGACAACAATATATGTTAGAATATAGTCGGATCTGGAAAACTTTCGAACAGTTTCTGTATAGGTGGTAGTGATGATATGCTATTTGGTTTAATTTCTTCATGAGCTGGACTTATTATTGGCGGCGATATCTAATGTGATATGACAAGCGGTTGGCGACAATTCAAGTCCGGTTTAGCATCTTATCTCTTTATTTCAATGATGAGCTATGGTATGCTTCAGTATGTCTTTATGTGCCAATTAACTCTCAACGCAGTAAAAACAACCAATTTGGTCCTTCGAACGGTGGAATCGACAAAACAAACTTTTGAAAAAATGAATAAACTTAAAAGGTACATATATTGCTATGAGTCATAATATACAAATTCTTCGTAAAACTAGTGAAGGTCATATGAGAGCAACCGATAAAATATATCTAAGGCTTAGAGCTGCTAACAATGGAACAATTTAAAGGGACTAAAATAACAGTAACTGTGTATTTGTTGAACATGTAGTCGCAGTTTATTCACAATCGCTTTGTACATGAAGTCACAGTACACTGGACTAAAATGAAAGCAAAGTCACAGTACACTTGCAAACTAAACCGACTTTATATCATCATTACATGCAAAACTATAAAGCAATAATAAGGATCATGCTTGTTTGATATCAAAGATAAATGATTTTAAAGAGGGATTTGATTCATGCTTTGGCATTTGTAGCAATATTTTCTAACTAAATTGTAAAATTCTTGGAACAGCATCGAAAGTTCAGACAATACACCAAAAAACTTTAAACTGTATTATTATTTTTATGTAAATGTGCAATTAATGTATGCAAAATTAATTCTGTAATACATCATGTTATTAAAAGTGAAGGATCAATATAGAAAACAAAATAAACTTACCTAACTGAATGTATTGTTGTTATCTGGTGTTGCAAAATGGAAATCACAGTACACAGAGAACTCGAAGACACATTTCATAAAGGAAATCGTTTACATAGTTGGATATTAAAAAGTAAAATAACAAAAATACCGAACTCCAAGGAAATTCAAAACGGAAAAATCAAAAGCTCAAACACATCAAACGAATAGAAAACAACTGTCATATTCCTTACTTGGTACAGGCATTTCCTTATGTAGAAAAATGGTGGATTAAACATGGTTTTATAGCTAGCAAAACCTCTCACTTGTATGACAGTCGCATTAAATTCCATTATATTAAAAATGTGTGAACAAAACAAACAGACATAATAGGTAAAAATATCAAAAAAAGGGGTACAGCAGTCAACATTGTGTTATAATCTTAATCAGTATAAAAAAACAAACAAATATGTCAACAAAGAAAAAAATAATTTTGAGGTCTGTGGCATGGATTGAAACATTTATAAAGGAAAAAAGAAATATGCTAAAGAGTTACTGAATCAATAATTTATAACCTGTGTATATCTATTCGTTCGACAAAACCATGAAACAGTCATACAAGTGTACTAAAGGGGACAGAATATTGATAAGATATTTGAAATAAAAATGTTAATTTGTGTTAAAGATACTACAGTGTTATATAATTCTAACTAGAACAACACCAATTACTCCTGTTTATAAACATTGATACACATTTCCGTGTGCATGACAGGTATTGTTTTTTTTTATTAATTCTAATTTTGAACTCCATCAACGCATTACAGAATCATCAGTGGTGCTCGAATCTAAATAGTTTGAAAGCAATATCAAGAAATACAATAATACCAACTATAAATCTTAAACCAACACAAAATTTCTGCTTTGGATCGATCTGATGAGTTAAGCCTTTTTCACCTGTTTTGTTTTATAGTTTTGTTCTTATAGTGTACTGTTATACCACTGTCCCAGATTAAGAGGAAGGGTTGGCGCGCCTTCAAACTAGTTTAACCCCGCCGCATTCTGTATGTACCTATCCCAAGTCAGGAGCCTGTAATTCAGTGGTTGTCGTTTTTCCTGTATATCATATTTGTGTTCCGTTCGTTATTTTGTACATAAATAAGGCCTTTTGTGTCTTTTGGTCTCGTGTTGAGAGTTGTTTCATTGGCAATCATACCACATTTTCGTATTTTTATATATACAATATTTCCGCACTGTACTACTGGTGGTTTATGGGAAACAAATAACAACAGCAAATCTTACCTCTACGGTATTAGCAATTGGCGATGTTCCTTTTTTCATGCAAACCCCTGAAATACGAACACAAGTGAAAATGCCACAAATAATGAAATACAGATTATTGGTTTGAAAGATACATATAATACCTCCTGCAATTAAAACACATTTTTGAAAAAACTGATTGATCAGTATTAACCTAATACAATGTCATGTAATGCTTCAATGCTTCCCTTTTTTGTGTTGTTTATTTTTCCTAAAATTTATTAGGTAAAACAATTGTTGTTTTTGGGAAACTATGTATTAATCTTTATAAGCCTTATAAAAATTAGATATCAAGTACCAAGACACTCTTCCTTTTTAAAAAAATTTACCTAGTTTTCTTCAAAAGAACACATTTGATTACTCTTTTTGATATGAACATCTGTTTTGAATATTTTTCAATATTTTTCTATGTTGTGTAAAACTGTTAAATTTGGTGAGACCTTAATTGATGTTAGAGAAATTCATAGGTATTTGAAAAACGAGAATATCACCTTCTAAATTCATAGCTTATATATGTGTTGATATAAATATATTTTCATTTGATATGAAATAATATTTATGAATATAACAACTAATATTGATCAATGGCAATCCAACGTTTCGAAAAGGTTTTGATAGTCTTTGCTTGTCAATGCTAAACACAAACAGGATGCTCTGCTATTGTTCCAGTTAGATTACATTTTTGAAACAAGTTTAAAGATTTATAGAAATTGAACTGCATTCCGTTTTAGTCGAAAAAATACTGAAAAGCTATGGCATAAAAATCGAATAAAGATCAAAAGAGAAACAACTGTCTACAAAAAAGCATAGACAACTAAAGGCATAGCAACAAAACCCGTTTATTTTTCATCTGTGTGCCAATACTGTATTTTCTCAAAATGGACAATATTGACTAGTATGATGATGTTAATTAAGCTGAAAGTCATTCGGACAAGTACATTTAGCATGTCTAATAAACTCAGGACTATAAAGGTAAGGACACTATTACGTTATCTCCTATTTTTATTAAAATTTCGATTGTTTTGTCAGAATTTTATATTCCCGTTCTGAAGTTTTCCCATGAAAGAAGATACATAACTGTAATGACGATACGCGCCAGATATGGAGTTGAGTGACGCAACGGTTTAACTTACAAATGAAAAATAGCGCACGAATAAAATAAAACATATATTTGTCGAATTACGAAAACATGTATGTTATTTGGAGTATTTTTAACACTCGATGAACATGCAGATGACAAAAAAAAAAGACGTGTGCAATATAAAATCAAAGTTCCAGCACGGCATCTGTTCTACGTCAAATAAGTCTTGTTTTGTATGAATCAAAATGTGTTGCTGTTTATCTGTATACTTCTGAGTGAAAGTACTTCAAACGATTGTTCAACTTACTAGTATGTAAGACTGCCGTTAGAAACTTTTTGAAAATGTACCTTTTTCATGTATAAAACGTTTACAATCATATCCATGTTATCAAAATTGTTTACGTTTAACTAATACGTCAAAGGTAAAACCGCACATGTATCGATTGGATTAAGAAGGAGGCAGACTTACTAAAAAAGACGTTTTCTCAGAATTGAGCCAAACTGTTTGTTTACACATTCAGAAGTGCATTTAAACACAATCATTCACTTGCACCACACTGATTTCTCAAGGTTTCAAAACTTGCATTGATTGTTTTGGTTACTTTATCCTCTCTTCAAGACATACATGTATATTATAAAGTTCCCACAGAAAAAGCCTCAAGCTATATTGTTTTACTCACAAAACTCAGTAGTTGGATAGCATAAACAAGAACTTAGAATTAATTGCAAATCCAAGGAATCCCACTTACACTCCAATAGCATTCACGAAAGTGGAGATTTTAGAAAATCCGTCATTTTCCCTTTTTTGTTTTAAAATAAAAGAATATCCATTCCTTTATACAAATACATTTCAGAAACATCCTTTGTACGCAGCCTTGTCATTATATACAAAACTTCTTTCAAAATCCTAAGAACTATTCTTTCTACAGTATTGGATAGCATCATCGATATATCCGTAATAATATATTAACTATTTATAAAACTTTAAATTTGTCTGAATACTAAGGATTGTCTACCCAAGAAATATGTTACCTTAGCTGTATTTGGAAAAAAACTTTCGGAATTTTAGATCTTTAATGCTCTCAAACTTTGTACTTATTTAGCCTTTTTAACTTTTGTAATTCGAACGTACTCTGTAGACGAAACGCACGTCTTGCGTACAACAATAAACATATAGAAAAGTAAAGAGGCCAATTTATAATTAAGTGGCCCTCGACTCAAATCAATTCAAAATCAAAAGCATATTGTAAGTTAACACGACTAAAGAGCATTACAATCGAAAGTTCCGAAAAGTTGTGCCAAATAACTATTCCTAATGGTAGAAAAACCAATACAAAAAATGCTGACTTCTGAGATTGGGATTCCCTTGGGGCCCAAACGTTCACTACATGTAGGTCATGAAAAATCTGTGTTAGGACTCTGTACTAATTCCAACAACAAATACACAGAAGACAAAATCATCAAAATTCTGGACTTATTGATTGATTACTCATTTGTCGAGTTTAATGTCAAATAGTAAGTAGTACATAGGTAATTATGGTGCATCCTTAATTTGTGACCTGTTCCTGCATTCATACTTAACTCGTACAAAACATTCTAAAAAAACATCTTTAATTAGCCGTCCTGCGTTGATGATGATTTTCAGCATTTGATTAATAAACCACATTTCATTGCGTCATTGTACCAAATTTATCGTTGTGAATTGGACATTAAAGATACCGCTACAATGAGAAGGTATGTTTTATATCGTGATGCTGCTCTTAAAGATGACACAGATGAACGACTTCTAACTGACTAAGATCTATGACAAACGTAACGATTTCAGTTCTGCACTGTGCCATTTTTCTAGTTTTAAGTTGTGGCATACATTTTGTCCCTCTTATTACATCTAAATATCTGAGTTGAACTTTTCAAGTCTGATATATAACATTATACAGACTTTATTAACATCGTTGTGTTCATTATCAGCTATTTTACTATATATATAAAGCTATTCGTATAAACGTAAGCGTTATACGTCAATGACCTCAACTGACCTGTAAACCACGTCTGCTTGCCGGAACTATTTCAAAACTATTGTGTCAACAATTGTATACAGATAAACACTGTGTGCGGTTATTAATAAGAAATAATAACTGATTTGGTAGTTTTGATTTATTGAAACATTTATTTATTTGTTTTTAGAATTTTAGAAATTTTAAACTAATTTTTGATAAGCAAAAAACTCCACTGTCCTAAGCCCTCAGACCGAACTTCGTCTGCTTATAAAATAACCAGGAAAATAACGCAAAAAGTCGCAAAATTTAATCTCCAGTTATCTCAGTTAAATTTGTTGGAAAATGACCAATATGTTAATGCAACTATTGATGACGACCTAGCTACTGTACTTATTCAAATAGATATGTTGGCTGATCAGGGAAGTACTGAAATCTGTCCTGAATAGTCCCTTGACACAAACACCACTGACACTGCAAATACAGTATAGCAGCAGTTCTATCTGTTTCATACAGAACACATGAAATAATATTAACCATAACAATGTTATGCGCATTTCGACAACAAATCTCTCTTTAGCGATGAACATGGCCAAAATATTTGAAGGCCCAAAACTTATACAAATGTACAACAAACCAAAAAGGACCTAAAGTAAAGCTCAATCCGTAAAAGGATTCAGAACTTTGTACGAGTGATATATTCACTAACTTTAAATGATTTTCGATACATTTCAATCAACCACTATCTATATGTTCATAACATTTTTGAAGAGATTGAACGTAATGTAGAAAAACATTTTGACCAATAATTTTAACATTGAGATGAAACCGTTCAATACATTCTTGACATTCAATAGAATATAAAACCATTTGTGATCTTGCATTAGTGACGACCAGGTTTCACAGATTGAAAAACAAACAGTACCAGTTGCTGAGCTTGATCCTCCTCTTTCTAATTTTGCGTTGACTGTACGCAACAAGGCAATGACTATGAACCATCAACCATTCTTGGCTTCATACGTGGTGTTGAAAGAAAAACTCATGCGTCACAAATATGGTCATTCAATCATGGAAGATGAGAATGATGAGAGTTTCAACCTAGCAAGGCAAACAATGAAGTCCAAGCAAAAGCTGTTAGAACAAAAAGGCAGGGGAAACAAACCTAAAAGGGCTCAGCCTTTAACAAATGAGGAGATCTGCCTGTTACTTGACAAGGAAGTTGTTGGGTCCTTAAGCCCTCCTAAACACAGTATGATTGAACAATTGTATTCAATGTTGACATTGAGATGTCTCAGAACATTACTCTTTTCGGAAGGTTTTTAAATAGAAATAAAAAAGTTCTCAGTCAGCAGAATTCAGAATTAAAAAAAATAGATATGGGATATGTGTCTGAGACATTAAACAAACCTCAACATGTATTTACAAAAAAGCGTACCTTGTCAGCAAATTTTTTTAGTGTTACGTGAACGAGCGCATCATTGAGCTGACCAGTAGTTGTTTCATTGGCACATTTCATTTTTTTTTTCATTTTTTTGTATATACATTACAAGGTACGACGTTTATGAATATTAATAAAATAGAAAATAATATGAAACAATTAATTGTTTTATTATATTCAGAAACCACAATATTCAACTTAAATGCACTGGTGCTCATGAGACACATAATTTGCAATCGCAGATTTGATGATGCTAGGAAAGTCGTCTGACTTGTTAATCAACTGAATGTGTCATATACATATACAATATCGGGACAACTTGAACGATTCGTATGGTTGATGATAGATGCACCGTCTCACCTCATTCAGTTTGCATGCGATTACCTCAGTTGCTCTAAAGGTTATGATAGATTTACGAGATTTGAACAGCAGTAAACTACCATTGCCTGATGTATACTTATATATTTTCAGTTGTGATTATAAAAGAAACAAGTCATCTCTTTTTCTATATACGGCCAATATTTTTGTTTTGAAACTAGAACTATCACTGTCGGCTTTTAATAACGATAACGGTACCGATTTTACTGCACTAGATGCGCATTTCGACAATTCATGTCTCTTCAGTGATGCTCGAGGCATTAATATTTGAAATCCAAAATTCAATTCATGCGACGAAGGGCAGATACAACTTAAACGGGACAAATAGGTATGGCCACATTCGGGCAAGGAATCAAGGAAATGCACGAGGGAGATATATTCCGTAATTTAACAAATGATTTCCAAAATTTAATAAAATCAAATTTCAATAAATAATACTTACCGTATTTTTATTCCAGTACCGAAGTACCCAGCAGATGAAGTTATAACGATAAAAAATAATAGAACAATTTTAATAGTTGTATTACCTAAATGACCATAACATTACATCTGCTATTGGATTGTTTGATAAAGTTTTTAATTTTTACCGTAGCTAAAAATAAATTTAATACTGAATATAATTGCAGTAAATTGTGTGCAGAGTTGAAATTGCTTGTATTTGAAGAAACGAAGGTGACAACCATGTTTTTGGGAAGAAACTATTTGTTCAATATAATAATTAAAAAAATCAATACACTCACCTTTTATCAAAAAATATATACTGGGTAAAATAACAAAGCATGTGAGTACAACTGCATATACAAGAACAGATAATTCCAATGGATGATCAAATTGTGAATTTGTGAAAACTGTCGACCCTGAAAAATAAAAAACAAATCAGCTATTACTAGAAGTTTAAACAAAAAGAAATAGGATGAGCGTACTATCTACCAACTATCGTACATGAATGTAAGCAACTAAAAGTCGATGTGGTAGGACTTTCCGACGACAAAATGTAAAACAATGTAATTGACAAAACATAACAGCATGATTTAGGTAAACAGAATACACAAATAGCTACAGCAAACTAAAACCACTGAATGACAGGTCCTTGACTATGGAAATGCATATATAAAATATGACGTGGTGAAAAATGTTTGTGAGCGTTCAACCCTCGCCTAACATGCAACAGTAGTGTATTAACAAAACATACGAGCAAAATGAAAAAATCTGTAGGAAAGACTCATCAGATCCATCAAAAGCAGAAAACATTAAAAAGACAAAAGACACAAAGTACTGATCTAAGGGTACTAGCAGTCACTGAAAGCTAGTTGACAGCCAGTATCAAATACGTAATTAAAGGTATCTTACAGTAAACATCCAACGACTTTGATAAAAGACTTTTCAAAGATTTTGTGACAAACCCGCCATTGTGCAACACTACAATATTAGTATTTACATGATAGTAAACCATAAATGTTTTCATAACTGTATATAGAAATATATGGACTACAATACGGTATTTCATACTTGATCCGAAATATATATGTAGTTATGTTTATATTTATGAAATACAAAACCGTTATAATTTGGATGTTATATCCTAAAAACAGACAGAAAGAGGAGGCGGTAGGTAATAGAGGGATAGTCAAACTTATAATTTGAAAACACGAACTGACAATGCCATGGACAAGCACGGAAAAAACCCAACAGTATTCAAAACTTAAGACTAAGCAACACGAACCCCGGAAAAAATCAGGAAAAGATTGTACAGGTACAAGCAAACTTCCAAATCAAAATGTGTTTTATCTGTGAAATTAATTTAGTAAACTATTAACTTACCGTAACGAAATCTCTAACTAAATAATGTACTACGTATATGAAAATAATAAGATATGGTACGATTGCTATTGAGACAAGTATCCACGGAAGACCAAACGACGTAGGTGAAAGCAACTATATCCTTTAAAAGTGAGCATAACCCATACTGTAAAATAAGTCATAAAAGGCATAGATAGTGTGTGTTAACATCTAAAACGTTACTACTGACATGGGTATAGCGAATTAGTTGGGAAATATGCATACCATAAGAATGGGAAAACCAATCGTGATGTTCGAAAAAGAAAATATGACGATCGGGAACTAACTTAGTGTGTAGAGTTTAAGGTTTGAAACGGAAATTTCCAAATTAAGAAAAGGACTATTATTGCTGTTTTTACTTGATTTGTTGAAGGTCAGTTCCCTTCAGTAAATTTTCATAGTTTTATTAGAGTCTTTATGATCATTTAAAGCAAATATATCACAGTACTATATAACGCTGATTATATTTTTTTTTTCAATGAGCATGAATTTAAACGAATTTCCTTGGTTGATCTTAAATTGTGATTCATAACAATACAGAAACAAAATTGCTACTTAAGCTTCGAAACTGGTGCACATCGGAATACATACAACTAGCGATAAACTTTATGACCGAAACGTACATATATGTGTCAAAGGTGAAAGTTCTCAGCTTTGATCGTCTCTTCACAAGCACATTTAGTATATCTAGCATACTAAACGTTTTCGTTACAAACGAAGGCTTCGATTGACTCGCAGGAAATATATTTGCAATCAGCTTTTGTAAGGATCAATCTTTAATAAGAACAGTCGTATTGATAAAATTGGGTTAAGTGTAATGTTGGGAGTCGAAAAGTCATAACTGTTCACATAATCGAAAGAACCACCAAAGGCACGTTATTTATCAAAAGAACTTTTTTCTATTTCAAATATAATTAATTCCATCATTTGCATATTCTGTATGATAAATCTGTAATGCGATCGGGAACCAGTTTAACTGCCCGCTATATTTAA
This sequence comes from Mytilus californianus, assembly GCF_021869535.1. NCBI lineage: Eukaryota > Metazoa > Mollusca > Bivalvia > Mytilida > Mytilidae > Mytilus > Mytilus californianus. Next base: position 17,141,978 of record NW_026262679.1, on the reverse strand, counting down.
AAACTCTCTGTTTCAACACTTGCCCAATTGTACCACGATTTCGTGGGCATCTTCTAGTATTTACAAAATTTCGGAAATGATTCATTAACAGGAATGTATGTTGATTAAATTTCAATTCTGTTTGTTTTGTTTTTAATAGATTGATCTTATAGCATCTTAATCTTTTCAATATGGTGCGACTTTGAACATTTGTGTATTCATTTTGTTGACCAGCTATCATACACCCGTCTTGGTTTATTTTCATTATATGGCATCTTTTTGCGTTTACAAAAATTTCGGATTAAATGCCAATGAATCCGGAGTCAAACCACTTGAGGTAGGTAGTTTGACATCCGAATTCAACTAGCATTAGATTTGAGCCTATAATTATTACACGCGATGATGCAAATGTGTATTATAATCCAGACGGTATCAGTGCGTATGCTTTCCAATTACTATTGCTTGCGCTGCACAAGAAAACCACGTGCATACATAAATATTAATTTCACTCGCGGTCTGCCTTTCTTATCTTAATTCAGGACACGGCAGCAAGAGCTGGACATTGAATCATGGTCATCATAAATTACGGTATTCTGACCTCTAGCTGTTTCTCTTTTCTTTTTCTATTTTTTTTGAGTGACTGTCCTATTATAAACTTTGAAATGTTCGAAATACTAAAGATTTTCTTCCCAAGGAACAGATAGATTACCGTAGATGTATTTGGCAAAACCTTTGTTTTGAAATGTTGGGTCTTCAATGCTCTTCGACTTCGTACTTTATTTGGCCTTTTTAATATTTTTTATTCGAGCGTCACTGGTGAGTATTCTGTAAACGAAATGCACGTCAGGCATACAATATTTTAATCCTGGTATCTATACAATTTTATATATCTACATAGGGTACAAATATCTTTTTTTATACTAATTGCTTTTTTAGAGCATATTCAGGTATTCAAAGAACTTCTTCAGAACTAATTTTTTCCTTTAGAATATTTTGATTGATTAAAGTAACTTCAGGAAATCCTTAAATTTGAGATATCTTAAAAGACCAAAATAATTGTCAGTATATAAGAGGTCCCAATGGAGCTGGTGTGTTACTCGCAAACACAAAATACAAAATTAAACCATCTTCAAAAACAGAAAGAAGAAATATAGATGAAAAAAGAAAAATTTGGTAAGTTTTTGAATATTGATAAAATTATAACAATTTGAGCTAAATTTTAGTTTTTTGCTATATTCTTTAAAAAATCTACTCTTGCGAAAATGAGACAGTCTCAAAATATAAAATCCACCCTTCTTATAAGTTGCATGCCACAGAGTTACACTTCACATTGAAATTGAACTTTCTATTTCTCTTTATAAAGAATCTACCATGAGTAAAGACGACAACTTCAATAATAATTATAAGAATAATTGAAGCCATCAAGGAAACAAAATATGAAGATATGACAGATTATTTTAGCAAACTGAGTGCTTAAATTTATATTGCGATTAGTCTGTGCAATTTGCTTTAGACATTCAGTTTGTAGAAACTAAGAATTGAATAGGATTAGGACTTTGTATGTATATCAAACACAAAGAAAAACTGGTGTACACTCCCAAGTAAAAAGTAAAATAGACAAGCCTTAAAATACAAATTCGTATAGTAGCTGTATACACTTTTCTGTTTACAACTAAAATCCAACAGGGCATTTAATTGAATTGTGCAAGAATCTACACACAATTAGAAATGTTCAATAAAGGTGTTTTAACATCATCAGTACCTTATTCTATTCAGCCAATTATTTCAAATCTAAAGCCAAAAAATTTGTTTAAATTATGATTGAGAAGAAGGAGTAATTTTACTGTTGGTACATCTTATGAAATTGTAAAGCTGTTTGAGTATTTTGATTTTGGGTTTTTTAGAGTTCAACAGTGTCTTGTATTTGTAAACATTACGTCTGCTTATTAGTTCGTTTGGAATCACTCAATCTTTTCCTTTCATTTTCTAAAACCGGACATACAAGAATATAGTGATAATCGTCTCCGATATGTCCATTTTGGCATATAGAACACATTTTGTCATTTCAGGTCAACATGATATCATCTCACTATATCTATAAGCTATACATTTTTGCACATTTTATTCTGATTTTAACACATTACCAAACAAGTTTGATTCGTCCGAAGTTCGTACTGACTATTTCAACTCTTTATTGACATTTTTTTAAAGTAAGATACAATGTATCTACAAACAAGAGTCTATCCTTAATTGAGGTAAATTATATGGCCTTCCAAATACCGTTTCGATTCCTAACATCACTGAAGAGACATTAATTGTCGAAATCCGGATATGGTGTACAAATTTTTGCACCTCATGTTTGCGGTATACCATCTTATCCTCAAGTTTATTGTTTTTCTGTTTGGTAATAAATTAATAATAAGATCTATTTTGTTACATCTTGTGATCTGTATATTTGGCAATCGCCAATGGCAGTCAGCAGGGGTTAAGAACATCAGTTGTTCGACCTGCTAGTCAAATGCGTTTTGTTAAAATATACTTTTTCACTCATTTGGTCTTTTGGAAAATGTTGTTTGTGCTGTATTTAGACCCCTCTACCAAGAAATTAGTTTTGCATGCACACGTATAAAAATTGCGGATTTTATCCAACGCAATTATAGGTTTGAACGTTGTTTTCAATTTAGACTTGTTTATATATATATATATATATATATATTGAACGTTGTTTTCAATTTAGACAAGTCTAAATTGAAATCAACGTTCAAACCTATGATTGCGTTGGATAAAAACCGCAATTTTTATACGTGTGAATGCAAAACAAATTTCTTGGTAGAGGGGTCTAAATACAGCACAAACAATATATATATATATATATGTTATATCTTTGAGCTTTAAAACATAATGTCATCTATGATTGATTGATAATTGCCTAACGTCCAGTGGCAACTATTTCATGCATGTTTAGTCCGGATGTATAAGTTCGTTGATTGTTTCTGTTTAATTAATTCTTAACTTTTATACACTGTATGGATACACCTGTCTACTTATAAGGACTTATGTTGGTCTGAAAATGTATTCTAGATACTGTTGTCGTAGAGTTGCTGTCATATTGATGTTCTCCCAATATATTCTTAAATTCATAATGCATGTCGGGATAACAAAAACAACATTATTTTAGATAAAGTCTATTTGCTAAATAAAAAATTTTAATACTTGACATTCGTTTATTTATTTGAACAATATAACTGCCAAGTAAATCATCAAAAAATCATTTTTTTTTCAATTTTCACTTAAAAGAACAATCAAACACAATACAAAGAGAAAATAAACAGGAAGCTTGAAACAATTGATATTTGGTTTACGTATATAGAAACATTAATCTATTGATATTGTTATTCGTTATAAACGGCCACTAGCATTGACAGACTTATTCAAAATATACTTGAGAATATGTTGTATGATGCCATTGAGACAACTATCAACTAATTCGGTGGTCAATCGACAAGCAAATAACAAAACTTCCAAGATTTTTCAGTATAAACGCGAAAATAAACTATATTCATTTATTCATTTATTTATCTTGGGGTCAAGTAAAAAAAAACCTTACATACATGTAATACATAGGAATAATTATACAATTTAGCACCTCATTATTCTCTGTTCTTTATTTTCTGGGTTCATTTTTCTTTATTCTTTACTTCGCATCACGGTGCGGAGCTATTAGTTTCAGTCGATATACACGCCATCTTGAAATAATTACTTATCACATATAGATTCTAATTGGTTGTTTTATGATGCGGCTGAGATACAGCACCAGCTATTGGCTTAAATGAGATAAAGAATTACAGACTTTTCTCGTCTCAGGATAAGACATCAAATACCGGAACATTAACTATGTGTATTTCAGTTCCGATCAAATGTCATTAATTCATGTTCGTTTTATTATGCATATATTATGCATATATTGCACACTGAAATTCAATACTGAAATATCAATTATTAATACGTGTTTATTTGCTTTGTTAATCTGAAATATGCACGATTTGTTTTGCTAAACAATGTTCCTATACAATGTTTACAAAAATGCATTATCTGTATTTTATAACTTCTGCCTATCCAGAGTCGTGTCTATTTGTATATGTTTTAATTTTCAACAAGTAAAGTGAACAAAATTTTAAAAGCATCGGTGTATAACGCACACTCTTAAAGTAGATGATATTCATATTTTATGAAGTATTTGCAATATTTATAATGGGGCTGATTTAATGGGTCACATTTAACAGATTTATATACTTCATGATCATTTAATCGAATAAACATAAAAACAAATATAAATTGAAAAGTGAATAAATGAACTTTATTCTCATAAATCTACGTGTCATTCACAGAGAAAATTGATATTCACAATAACAAAATAAATTTGACGTTAGCGATTTTTTCAGCAAGATATATACAGTTCTAAAATTGTACGTAGAACCCGATTTTTACTGAGAGTGGGGATTGCCAGTTTAAAGGTTTGCGTTTTTTCAATAGCCGTTTCCGACGTTAAAGCTAAGTAAAAAAAATACGCAATTCCGACAACAGATTTCATTTTCATTGTAATTTATAACCATTTAACTTTCAAACATATTTCATTTTGAACAATTAAACAAAGCAGAAGTATTTGTCACGGAAAGAAATCAATATCATTGAGAAATCGATCAATGTACAGAAAATTATAGTCCAAGCGCGAATGAAGGGAGACAAGCCTTATAAATCTGCACAAACTATTTTAAGTCAATATCGATAGATTTACCTGGCACTGAACACTACTGAAAATTCCCAAACAACTATTTTATCGATGTACTGACTTATACGAAAACGTTCTTGACTCTACTGAATCGAATGCAAGGCGTTTTCTCTTAATTACCCGAGTCAGTACTGAACTGTACTAAATCTCCTGCACGGATCGGGGTACTGAACACGTACTGAATAAATGACAAAGATCTTGACATTTTTCCTTGCGATTAATTCAGACATTTAAGAGTTGTTCAGTTTAAAATGATCGTTTCAGTAATAAAAACAGTAACTAGTGTCTGTGACTGTAGTAAGGTCACAGCTTAAAAGAAATCCTCTTCTTTCAGACATTGTCAAATTTATCTTCGAAATATTTTGTAACTGAGACGATGAATAATTTAACTTTGCTAACTTTTTCATACTTTTTAATACTCAGGTGTAACTCTTATTCGTATGAATAACAAAAATATATATGCATATGCTTTAAACGGCGCACAATTTGTATATATTGCGGTGGCGATATTCTGATTCTGATATTCAGAGGTATCGCAATGTCCAAGGTGAACAATGTATAACCCGTCAGTTCTTATCAGGTAGAACAAAGGAAAAACTAGCCCTTATGGCACAATTGGATATATATATAAATATATTGTAAGTGTATTTTTTTGTGATAAGATATGAGGTCCATTTTCATAACTTGTATCGATTAATTGATTGCGTTTATCTAAACTTTCAGACGAAAATATTAATGTATTTTTCGAATAAGTCGAATATTGCTTTGACGTCTGACGTTTTTTATGACTTGCTTTAATCGTCGATGTCAGGTCGCAGTTCTTGTAGAAAACCTGTATATTGCTCCACCAGGATTAGAGTGACAAGTTTCTATATCAAGATCGAAAAATATCCAATTATTACGCCAATGAACCATACGTTATTCGCTTCTTTATTCATTATTCGCATAAGGGTGCTGTTCACTGTAAAATCTCATTACTGAAACCAGGCTATTAATTTCAAATTTACAAAAATCTAGTTAAACGTTTCGTCCACATAAGGATCATTAGTGGCGCTTGTCAAAACAATGCGATTGCTAAATCGTTTAAGAAAGTGAACAAAATAGAAAGTAAAGGTAGAAAAAGTGCAAAGTCTGCCTCATGCCATTGGCGTAAGAGGTAATGATAGTAGAAAACCTTAGTGTGTCGTGATATTTTTACATTTAATAATCAGTAAATCTATAGAAAATGACCATGTTCTTACCATTAACAAAACAACACATGACATATGTGGAGCGAGCTACATGTATGCTTTATGATTTAACAATTTTCTGAATATGTGATTTCTAATCATACAAGAAAATTTTAAGGTCTGCTGTAAAAAGTGAGTGCATTTATCAGTAAAATGCTAAATTAAATAATAATAATAACACTTTTTCTGTAGATGCTATTTCTTGATTAGCTTCTGTCCATAATGGTTTACAAATTTATCATGTCAAGAAAATTTAATCTCAAACAGTTTGTAAATGTTAACTGTAAAAAGCAATAGTCCACCTATCAGAAAAATACCGAAAATAAAAACAAATATATTTTCAAAAGTTTGCTTCAGACGTTATCTCTTAATCATAAAAAAAACTTCTGCCAAATTTTCATAAATTCTATGAATGTTTTACAAAGTAATTGCTGTGAAACAAACTTTAACTCCAGATTGTATCTTCTTGTTAACTGTAAAAGCAATAAGTATTTTTTAATAAAATACGGAAAGATTCAAATAAATATTTTCATTAAAGACACCAGGCTTTTAATTAGTACTAAACACGCTGTTTCGTCTACTAAAGACTCATCACCAGGTCAAAACAGTTGGATGGTCAGATCATTTGCCATGTTGACAAAATGAAAAATGCAAAATTCCAAACAATTTTCCAAGTTTGGATAAGGTAACCAACACCAAGGGGGTTGAACGATTAGAATAATTCAAATTTTATGATAAATAAATTTACATTAAATGGCCAATAAAGTCAACAGTAGTATACCGCTGTTCGAAACTCATAAATCGATAGAGATAAAAACAAATCCGGGTTACAAACTAAAACTGAGGAGAACAACGACACAACAAAAACACAACATTAAAATGTAACACACACAGAAACGAACTATAATATAACAATGGCCATTTTCCTGACTTGGTACAGGACATTTTAAGAAAAAAATGGTGGGTTGAACCTGGTTTTGTGGCATGCCAAACCTCCCGCTTTTATGGCAACGTCAAACACAACACCAAAACGACAACATAACATGACAGGACCACAATACAAATAAATGGGAGAACATATAGGACAAAGAAACACACGAATAATAGCTAGCAGAAGGTACTAGGCTTAAAATTCAATACGCCAGACGTGCGTCTCGTCCACACAAGACTAACCAGTGACGCTCAGATAAAAAAAGTTTGAAAGCCAAAACAAGTACAAAGCTGAAGAGCACCAAGGACTAAAACTTCCAAAAAGTTGCGCCTAACACGGCCAGGATTTTCTGCCTGGGACAAGAACATCCTTATTATTTAGAATAATTTATAATTTTGCAAACAGTAAATATTATAAAATGACTATATAATAGATATACATGATAAAACCAAAGTGGGGACTAACTACAGAATAAAAACAACTTAATCCAACATATAAAAATACACAGCCGAGTTAGCTAAAGCCTCAACGCACAAAGTGACGTCACATTTGAAATTCTAAAAAAACACACAAAGTGACGTCACATAAGAATTTGTAAAAATATTTCCCAATGCTATATCATTTCAGCACAGAATTGCAATATTACTGGGCGGATGATACCTTCCAAGATTTTAGATAAAAACAAAGGGTAGATAATACAAAAATAGTATTTTATCATTTCTAAATTACTGATTGGGGAGGGGGGGGGGGGGGCAAACAAGTTAATACCCTTAATATGACTTCTATCTTACCTTTTTTAAATATAAATTATAAATATTTGTAGCACTCGGGTGTTCTGTTTGTTGGGTATACTTAGAGCAGTAACATTTGCATTTGGAAAACGGAAAATATTAAAATGTACAAACACAAAAATCACTGCAAATACACTTTCTATATTTGCTCATTATTTTGACCAAAGAACAATATTAAGGAGAACATTATCGTTATGTGGTATTAATTATTTACGTCAAGATATTGTCGATACAATGGTTTTGTTTGAGTACACTTGGAAAATGTTAAAATGTACACACAAACAGTCACTGCAAACGCACTTTCTATGTTTGCTCCTTATTCTGACTATAAAATAATACTAAAAAACTTTATCGTTATGTAGTATTAATAATTTACCTGAAGATATTGTTGATACAATTAAACAGTCTGTTACTTGACTCATACCGATTTCATTTCGTGAAGACAACTTAATTTTATAACAACTATCTGACTGCAGACCAGAGAGAGTATGTATCTGGGGATCGGTATCTGCTCCAACATGATTGACTTCTGAATTAATCCAGTCCTCTGATTGATGGATTTGATATTCTATAACATATGTTTGATCTAAACCACAAGAAAAGCCAGAAACCCATCGGAGGTCAATTTCGGATAACGTGGAATTTGTTGAACGGACATATTTTGGTTTGTCTGGAGGGCCTGCAATTATAGTAAAGATATATTTTAAATGTGATCGATGGAATAGAGTATAATGTAAAAATATTAACGCCATGCGAACAAATTAGTGCAGTCCTAACCAATAGAAAAGTTAGCTTAAAGTTGACTGTTTGACTGCTTTCCAAGTTAACTTAAGAAATTTGCAGCAGACAAGCAAATAAACTGCTTTTTAGGACTGCTGCAGACCATTTTGCCAAGATAGCTCCAGCACGTCTATACATACACATAAACATTTCTTTATCCTTCATTATACAGTAATGATTAAAAATTTACATTTGTTGATCGACATATATATAGACATGCAGGTATCATAAAATTGAAAAAAAAATGTTTTTAATTCGATGACGGATAACAAGGTTATCCAATGCATTGGAAAAAACAAATATTTGTGATCGGATATTAACAATATTGTTTGAGTTGATTCGTTCCCATTTTTGTACAGTCTCCTTCTTGCTATATTCTATGCTAATCATAAACTTTACACTTTGTTTTATGATTATATGTTCAACGGAATGTTCAAGTTAAATTTTTATAATGCCGGAATGCATAAGGTATTGTATAATTTTGTGAAGCCCTTTTGAACCCTCTCGTCATTTTCTCAACATAGTTTATAGGAGTAACACGATGTCACATGTGGAGCAGGATCTGCTTACCCGGAGCACCTGGGATCCCCCACCTGGTTTTTGGCGGCGTTCGTGATGCTCAGTCTTTAGTAATGTTGTTTGGCTATTCGTTGTTTTTCGTTTCTTGCCACGGCATTGTCAGTTTATTTTCCATTTACGAGTTTTAGGCGTGACATGTTTCAAAAAGTATAATGTATCATTGGAAAGCTTATTATCTTATTTCTACTTTATGTCTTGCGTACGGTGCATTTTCCGATTAATCAAGGCCAAAGGGCAAGAATTAACATTCCAAATGTTTGCTATAATTAAACAAAATGCGATTTCTTGTTCTTGTTTGATACAATTTTTCAGAATTATCATATGAGCATTATAGAAGAGGATACTAAACATCCAAATCAATCGAAAATTAATAGGTTGGTTGCACAATATTTTATCTGTAATTTCTATATATTCAGGTATCTTTCATTTGTGTAAATGAATAAATAATACATAAATGAAATATTTTATTCTTCAATAATGTAATGGCAAGTCAATGGATTCAGTTAAAAGACAACTACATTAATATATACAAAGAACAAAAATGGAATTCATTGATGAAAGTGTATGGAAGCGTATTAGCTCCACACAATTTTTTTTTATATTTCTTCCTATAATTTACGAAAACATTTGCGTTATAACGCAAACATTTGCGAAATAACGCAAACCTTTGCGATATAACGCAAACGTTTGTTTTATCTTATTTCTTATTTAGGTTTTAAGGGAATCATCTGCAAATGGAGGAAGCTGCATGTATAAAAATTTATCATCCTTTGTTCTTATTTCAAAGTAAAATGCTTGAGTGTTTAGCACATATCATGGCATAATAATGAGGAGGAGAATACATGCATATATATATATATATACATATATTTATTTATAAACAATTCAAAATTGAAAACAACGTTCAAACCTATGATTGCGTTGCATAAAAACCGCAATTTTTATACGTGTGCATGCAAAACAAATTTCTTGTTAGAGGGGTCTAAATACAGCACAAACAACATTTTCCAAAAGACCAAAAAAGTAAAAAAGTATATTTTAACAAAACGCATTTGACTAACAGGTCGAACAACAAATGTTCTTAAACCCTGCTGACTGCCATTGGCGATTGCCAAATAAACGGATCACAAGGTGTAATTAATGGATCTCAATTATAAATGTCATACCAAACAGAAAACAATAAACTTGCGGCAAAGATGGTATACCGCAAACAAATGTACAAAGATTTTTGTACACCATATCCGGATTTCGACAATTAATGTCTCTTCAGTGATGTTAGGAATCGAAACAGTGTTTGGAAGGCCATGTAATTTACCTCAATTTAGGATAGACTCTTGAATTTTGAGGAGTCAAATTAGGATGAACGGATCATATAAACCCGAAGGCAAATATAATACAAGCCCAAACGAAAAATATAAACAAGTCAAAATTGAAAACAATGTTCAAACCTATGATTGCGTTGGATAAAAACCGCAATTTTTATACGTGTGCATGCAAAACAAATTTCTTGTTAGAGGGGTCTAAATACAGCACAAACAACATTTTCCAAAAGACCAAAAAAGTGAAAAAGTATATTTTAACAAAACGCATTTGACTAACAGGTCGAACAACAAATGTTCTTAAACTCTGCTGACTGCCATTGGCGTTTGCCAAATAAACGGATCACAAGGTGTAATAAATGGATCTTAATTATAAATGTCATACCAAACAGAAAACAATAAACTTGCGGCAAAGGTGGTATACCGCAAACAAAGGTGCAAAGATTTTTGTTCACCATATCCGGATTTCGACAATTAATGTCTCTTCAGTGATGTTAGGAATCGAAACAGTGTTTGGAAGGCCATGTAATTTACCTCAATTTAGGATAGACTCTTGAATTTTGAGGAGTCAAATTAGGATGAACGGATCTTATAAACCCGAAGGCAAATAAAATACAAGCCCAAACGAAAAAATATAAACAAGTCAAAATTGAAAACAACGTTCAAACCTATGTTAGCGTTGGATAAAAACCGCAATTTTTATACGTGTGCATGCAAAACAAATTTCTTGTTAGAGGGGTCTAAATACAGCACAAACAACATTTTCCAATATATATATTCAGTAGATTGAAGTTATACCGAAGCAAATTAAAAAATCAACCCTGTTAATGTAGCCGAATTTGAATATACTTCCAATCTAATTAAAATTAAATCCTTTAATTGCTCCCGTTCTGATATGTCGAGCATCCTTGATGCGCTTGATGCTCGACATATCAGAACGGGAGCAATTAAAGAATTTAATTTTAATTAGATTGAATATACTTTCAAAGTAAGCGCTCGTTTGAATAATGTGTAAAATTGGTTAAATTCATACAAGCTACCCTATTAAAATAAATGTATAGTATGAAGATTTTTTTATTATTATAATTATATACTCTACATTAAAATTGCTACTCAAGCATCTCAAATAGCTACCACACTAGATCGAAATGTAAAACCCCATGATTTTTTACTAAAAAATCTTTATCATATAATGAGATTTCAACAAACGATTTTTTAAATCAAAACTCATTTTTTTTCCTTCAAAATAATTCATTTTAAAGCCGAAAAATCATTTTGTCTATTCGACTTTATAGTTTCAGAATTGTATGAAATTTTTGTTGCTGTTCTCTACTTTGTCACTTCCCGTAAATCAAAATTATCAAAACCTTGGCATTTCAATTCACATTTTCCTATAACCATATCTTATTTCATGTTGAATTTATATAATTTTCTGATACAAAAATCTTTCTTAATTTGTGTATAATTGCAATAATTACAAGTATTCCCTTATTCCTATGTATATAATTTATAATGATTCGGCCTTGTGTTCATGGTTCTTCTCTTAACTAAATCTCAACCAAATTGTACTGGCAAACGGACATGCCGATATGTACAAAACACTACTTTTAAATTATATAATAAACATAAAATGTAAATTCAATATAAAAGTTTCTGATTATAAAATATTTAAAACTTAATGAATAGTTAAAATCAAAATGTTTGCGTTATAACGCAAACCTTTACGTTATTTCGCAAATGTTTGCGTTATTTCGCAAACAATATATGATGTTTAGCACTAATTAAAGGGTTTTACTTTTATTTCAGTGATTAGCAATTGAATCAAAAACAAGTATTTAGGTTTTTACTCAGTTTTATTATTTTTACTGGAATTTCATGGAAAAGGTGCTGTCTATAAAAAACATGCTTTGAATATTCAAAAGTGCGCTTGATAAGTAACTGTCAAACTCCCTTCTTAAAAGTTTCCATGTTTGCATACATTTTTTTTATATAGAAAAGCCGGAATATGCAATAGTGCTGACATCTTAAACAAACTTACTTTTCCGTCCTTGACCTTTGATTTTGATTTGATGGATATTGCACCGGGCGAATTTTTTTCGATCGTGCGAAACAGAAAGTATAGATTATGTGCTTTCGAATGATATATGATTTAGCCGTGTGTAAGATGGGTGCATTCCAAATATTATTTAACGGTTAATGTCATTGTAACACAATACGGATTAGATTATTATTTAATTACATAACGACAAATGTGTACAAGAAGTGTTACAATTATTTCGACAATCGTAATAAAATAACATTTGGACAATATGTAGCAGTATTTGATTAATAAATACAGACAAATGTGCATTTCATTAATAGACTGTACGCTTCATTATACAATACGTTTTGATTTCAATTACGCTGATACATCTATCCTGCAGTAAATTAATAACCTTACACAGTGTGACCAGGAAGATTGACCGCATATAAATACTAGGAAAGAAAAATGAACAGAATATTTCCGCTGGGTCTCCCCCCTCGTCGGTAGGCTAGAATTCACTCACCATCCGAATTCATTCTAGTCAGAACCGAATTAATATCATAATACGATTTACGTGTCAGTGTGACGTTTTGTGAACTTTGGAACATTTGAACTTTTGAAGCATTCTCAAATTGTGAACTTTCGAACATTTGAACTTTAGAACATTATTAACTTTGTAATTACTTATTAAATTTTATTTACCGACTTCGTTATATCATTCCACTATTTGAATATACCTTTGGTATCTATCACTTCTTTTTATACAATCAATCTTCAGATATCGAAACTTATGTTTTTTTAGTGACAGTTTGTTTTTTTTTTGGATAAAACAGAGAACGTGTTGAATTGACAGAGACAAAATTTTGTTGTCATTGAGTACAATATACCTGTCATTTGTATTATACAATTTTTCCTGAGTTAAACAATTTACTGATTTATAATATCGCCATATAATGATATACAAATATGGACATTGTTGGTAGATTCAAACAAATATGTTGTTATAAAACCATCTTTATATATATCAAAACTATGGATTTGTACAGAATGATCAGTATTTTGAATCAAATGATGAAAAGGTGGCACTCTAGATGGATGTTAACAAAATTGTGTATTCACTTAGTAGCCATATTACTGTTCTTTATATTTACAATTCATCCTGAGTTACCAAATTAACTATTTTATGATACCGGTATATTTTTTAATTGTTAATAACGAATGTGAACAGTATTGCTCAATTCGGGTCTTTGTATAAACCCAGACACTATCGAACTACATTCGATTAAACATGAATGCTCATGTGGCAATTTTATCAAGTACAATTTCGTGTAAACATCAGTAGTTAGTAACATGTGTTTACGTTAGTGTTTTTCTACAGCGTACTGTTGTATTTAACTAAATGCATGTTATATATTAGTATCGTAGTAATATTTCGGATGGCAATGTCAACTTATGTTTTTTTTTTCAATAGCCTTTTACAAAGAAGCACAAAAGTAAAGTTGTCTATTACTTACACGTTGTAGGTGTCGTGAACGAAAAATCATACTCCACATGTGTATAAACACCAGTTTTGTTTCTGTAAATTAAAAAAAAAAAACACTGATCGATTAAAGTCCAATTGAAAATTAATATTGAGATTATATCATTGCATGGCTTTATCTAGCAATGGTATTGTTGAACAATAATAATATTTGATTGTTTTTCTGAATCAAATCTGCCATTAACTCCTATCGATTAAACTCTGTGTTCAACAATAAAAATAAATGATCCTTATTATTTACTACGGACGCAATGACATTTAGAAAGCAACATTTTTATATTCTTTCATTATGTGTTGCAAGTAAAAATAAAGAATGGAGACCACACACACTATCAAAAATCAGGGACAAATGTTAAGCAGGTCTTCTTGTACTAGTGTCACAAGTATTTATAAAAAGAAAACAAATTTCAAACTTAAAAAAAGCAAAAAAGAAGTGAGACATAAGAGTTAAGCTTTTCCATTTTTTTCTCAAATACATGTCAATCTGAAAATGCAGTTTTGGAAGGTAGTTTTTACTCCAACAAATAAATGTGATGACAGAAAACGGATAGTCGTATAAATTTGACAAATGTTAACTAAATTCTTTGCAATTGTAATAATACATGTAGGTTTTTGTTTAGTTCGCCCATTATTGAAATTTTGTTAAAGTGTCATATGCTCACAAACACACACATACACATATAACTACGTTGTTTTTATTTAAATCTTTAAACCATATACATTTTGAATCAGGTTCGTATTATTAATGTATTTATCAGCTATTCAAAATACTAAACATTGTCCATCGTTAGTAGGTGGTTTTTCAGAGATAAATTTATGCGTGTTCAATTGCCGAAATGAAAAATACACTTAATTCATTTCCTTTAAGATATAGCTACCTCTAAATCGATGCACACCAAATGTAACACCATATTGGCCCCTTGACACGTGTTTGTGTAGACGGTTTGAATAATTTGAATAGTATTAAACACAATTTCAAACTAAAATGTGTTATACATGATTTAATTGTGTTCAGTCCGATCTTATTGAGTCATCCTCATTATTAAAAACAGCTAATCGATCCGTATACCTAATATAAGACATATCTCTCTCAGTGGACAGCTGCATATTAACGCTGAATTTTTACTGGATTGGTATTTAAAAAATCAATCTTAACGCAAATGCAATGCACAAAATATTACGTTCAATGTTGCTTATTCAACGTATATTTTAGGTGTATATCTTTTTTTTTAGTTACGTTTGATATATGATTACTACATTCATATTAAACTTTTAACTAATCTTACAATAATTGATGTTCTATTAAATAATCAAAGGTACGGCATCTGTTGTAGCACTGGTTTTCATTTTCAATCAATTCTGTTGTATTATCCCATCCACAATGAGGATCTTTTACGCAATGGTCAATCAATCTATGCTTTTCACAGTTTATAACCTTTATACGTGTAACGGAGAGATCTGTTCCTAGATACACCGAGTCATCCTTAAACATAAATAAGCCATCATGAGATCATAAACGACTGATTTTTTTGTCGACTGCGTGCTTCATGCCCCTTTAATACTTCTAGAAAATGCAACTTAAATTTGAGGACACAAATACCATAAGTATTGTCACTTGTCAAGAAAAGCCTGCATTGAGTCTTTTAAATTGTAAACAATGATTATATGAGGAAATCCAAAGGTTAATAAAAACATGATGAGCTTATAAACCTCAAAGAACAAAAAAGTATAGTCAAAGTCGGGCAAAGAATCAGAGCTTTGCATGAGGTAGATATATTCCTTAATCTAAATTAATTTCTAAAATTTTGCAACAGCAAATTTTGATAACGCAAAATCCGTATTTTCATGCCAGTACCGAAGTTCTGGCTACTAAGCTTGTGATACCCTTGGGGATTAACAGACAATCAATAGACGTATCGACACAGTGGTTGTAATAACATAAACGGTACCGGTTTTCTGCACTAGAAGCGCATTTCGACAATTAATGTCTCTTGAGTGATGTTTGAGGCCAAAATATATGAAAATCCAAAGCTTTTTTAAAAAATGAATAGCTTATGAACCACAAAGAACAAAAAAGAATAGCCAACGTCGGGCAAGGAATCAGAGCTGTGCTTGAGGAAGATATATTCCTAAATTCAAAATTAATCTAAATCAACAACTTCATTCACTCTTTATTATAAGATGTTATCTACCTTTAAAATGAACCCCTTTATACACGAACAAAGAAAGTATTATCTGAAAAAAGATTTGCAGATTTATATCAAAGTGTACTTAATCTAAATCCTTGCATTGAATAAAAACGGTAACCACACTAAAGACCACAATGCAACAATAACTATATTTATGGTACTTTTTATACAATCGAATGTTGCCACATAAAGACGGAGTGTTAAAAAAAAAAAAAAAACATATGTGTGTTTATATTAATTTAAGTTTTCATCCAACTTTTACTGGTGATTTTTTAAGTGCAAATAAAATATAAAAAACTCAAAGATACCAGCCTTTTAATTTAGTAATTCAGACGGTCGTGTCATCTACATAAGACTCTTCAGTGACGTTCAAATCAAAACGTTTAGAAGGACAAATCATTTATAAAGTTACAAAACAATGAGAACACTAAATTGGAAAATGTTTAGACAAATCTGGCTACATTTTATAAACAGTAAACTGAACGAAAATAACTGCAATTTTACAAAAACGAAACGTCAACCGAAAGTGGCATCAAATCGGTGGTTATACACACCCCGTTAAGAATGCTTTTTAATTTAGTACGACAGACGCGCATTTTGCTTATACATAACGCATTAGCGAGACTCAAATCAAAAGTTACATATGAAGTTGAATAGTACTAAAGCAAAACATTCCAACCAATTTGTGTCAAATCTGTCTACTCTGTCCACACCCGGTGGTTGTAAAACCTGATTATATCGAATAAAACAATATTTAAAAAAAACTGTATGAACCAGACTTGGCTGTATATTAGATATAAATGAAGTTGCTGAAAGATTAATGTTTATGACCATTTATCTAGTCCGACAGTACAGATTGTCCGCTTCATGAAAAGGTTTCATAGAAACTTTTGTCAGCAAGCTACACAAAAACTAATGCCTCCACAAACCATTTGTAAATACATGTAATTATCAAACGCATCCATGAGTGTAGCGAATTTAATCTTTCATTTAATTTTGACGAGAACTCGAAACACATTTGTTATTTAATAGTTCGTTTCTATGAATGTTGCATTAATGTTTGTTTTTTGTTGCACTTCTGTGGTCTGTTATTTCGTTGTTTTCCTCTTATATTTGATGTGTTTCCCTTGGTTTTAGTTTGTAACCCGTATTTGTTTTCTCTTAATCGATTTATGACTTTTGAACAGCGGTATACTACTGTTGCCTTTATTTAAGGCGTTATCATTCCAAACACTGTATTGATTTGATAGACAGGACCAAAACCTTATACCTACCGCAACTTTGTAAATATATCCCATATCAATTCTTGTTCTCATGAATCTCTCATAAATATGATGAACAGAAAAATCTTAAATGGAGAACCAGATTTTGGGGATGCGCACTTCTAAAATTATCGCATGTTCATTCTTATCACCATCTTCGCTAGCCAAGGGCTACGATCCAATTCCCTCCTCTCCACCCTTGGCAGATTATGCCAACATTTGTGATAACAATGTTGCACCATCTATCGGTAGATTAAAGTCACGCCTATTCCGAATACATTATTCTTGACCAATGGTAGCACTTGAACTCTTCAATTTGGAGGTAAAAACACGGTAGCGTCTAGATTCTACACACTTGGTAAAACAGGAAACGAAAATATACGTTGACATTCATGCATTTGTGCAAGAAACATACACAGGAACTTCAATTAATTGATTAAAAGCATTCAAATTGTCACTAAATATAGCCGTATGTTTAGGGATGTAAAGACTTGTTGCACAATAAGCACGTGACAATTGTTTACATACACTTTCTACATTTACACGTGATCATGTTATAGGCGCTTTTTGATAGGATGCAGCGAGTTTCGACTGCAACCAATGAAAATTATTACCTTGTGCCTCCGAAATTCTATCTCAATCCGCCAAGGGTGGAGAGGATGGGAGTGGATCGTAACCCTTGGCTAGCGAAGATGTCTTATCACGGGAACAACACTTTCAGTTTTTGTCCTTATTCTTTAAAGTTAGATTTAGATTTTTACTGATACAATAATCAGAAAACAATCTGATATGGGGAATCATTTTTCGGATTGGGTATTTATAAATGTATCTCATATTAACTCTTATCGTCAAAATACAGCTATCACTTGTTATGAAATCCTCTTCAAATTTGTAAATGTTTCAAATCATCTTTACCCTGTTTGAATTCGATATCAAGAAAAATCTGAAATTGGGCATCACGTGTTAGGGATTGGAACTTATATTACATATATTATCTTATATCAACTCTTGTCGCCTTCATAGCGGCTTCATTTTTCGTCGAGTTTTATTTTCAAGTTTTGTTGATATTGAATGTTCAATTAAACTGATGCTTGGTTTGAAAACGTCACTAATTTGAGCGAGGTAACCATTTATATCGAAAAAGGCATAACAAACATAATTTTTGTTTGCCACCTGGACAGCGATTCAATTTTTAACGAGTAGTTATTATGAGTAGGAATTTTCCCCACATCACCTTGTTTGATTCGATCTACAGGAAAATAATCAAATGCAGGAACATTTCATGGTGATGGAGCCAAGTAAAAGTATCCCAAATTGATTATGTGGTGGCATTTGGGTGTTAACTTTCTTTGCTAAAGATTATTTTTATTTACGTTTTAATGGAATGAATGCGATCATTGAAATATTGTTTTCTCATTTAATTCAAATCTTACATATAGCGGAAAGTTCGATTTAACGGTGATCATTACATTATTGTTTTCGTGGTAAGACATGGTTAAAAACTGTTATATATACTAATTACTACATATAAACCATTCAATGAAAAAATAACCCACACACAGTGTTAATACCCGTAGGAATGTCTATCATTTGTGTAGTTTTGATACCATAAAAAACATGTAAAATTAAGAGAAGAGGAATGATTGGCAATGAGACAAATATCCACCAGAGTTCAACTGACGAAAATATTATTATAACAATTATAAGTCAAGGTAAGGCCTTCAACAAGGAGAAAACATCTATGTTTAAACTGGCATTTCCATGGCCGAACGTTTTCTTAGAGGTTACTGATGTGTCCATGACTTTTTAGGAACAACACTTCGGGTTCGTCTGAGCTAAATACAATTTCAGAAGAGTTCATGAAAAGGCCGGGATTGTTTTCCCCCATTATGAAAGTTCGGGCAAAAGTAGCCTCCCCTGCATTAAATAACACGGGCATAGAAATGTCAGTTTAAAATTAAATGGTTTCGAATTGCTTTCTTGATTGTTTTTAAGTTTGAATAGTAATAAAAGGGACGTTTGCAGGGTGAATAAATTCACCAAACACAAGGTTAGTCAAGCGTATAATGTAAGTATACAGTATGTGGTATAAATATTACAAATTGGATATTCTGTGTAAAAAATGAAAAAAAGTAATTATCCAAATCTTGTACCCAGGCGTCTGTTAAAGAAAGAAGTTCGTTTCTTTAATGTTACAATGTTATTATGAAACATACAATGCAAAACAACAATTACCCGTTGTATTTGTTTTATAGATTAATTCCCTTTAGAATTCCAAACGAAAAGTGCTTAGCCTAACGTATTGGCATGATTGATTTTTAAGACCTAGGAATGTATAAACTCCTAAATAACAGTATTTTCAAACAATTCTATCCGATTTATGGTGATAACACAATAAAGTACAAATGTATCAGACGTTAATGTAATAATATCTGTAGGTCACGATATTACGATGTCAGTCCATTCGAAAATCTCATTTTATTTACTTATTCGTCATCATAAAAAAAGCTGATAAAAGTTTTGTATTACTTTGGTACTACCTAAGCTGTCTATTGATATCATTGACTAGGGAAATTCCACTGTCTACACACTAATACTTTCTAGTTTTCTATTTTCATCGTTATAAACAGGCTTTTAATGTCATGTGTTAGACACGTGATTTTGTTTTGGTGAATATCATTTATGACAACAAAAATTTGCATCTTCACCATACAAACGAAAGAAAAATATTTAGCAACGAAAATCATTTATGTGTCTAAAAAATCTGTTCATCAAATTGAAATTAGAGTATCAGTTTTACAATTTATTGGTAGAAATTACAGAAAGTACCTTCCCACGTTTGAATTAATCCATTGTTTTAATCTCATACTTATCATGGTATATCGTGAATAAATATGAAGGATCAACAGTAACATTGACGTTAGCATGTGCATTAAGAAAATGAAGGCAGCAAATTTGCAAAAAGTCAAGTCATATTTAACTTAAAGTAGATTAACTGTATATCACAATCTTGGATTGTCAAATTGCAGTACACAATCGATCTAGTTCTTTGCTTACAGAATGGCAATTTATGTGTAAGACTGTTTATTACATTAAAGAAAAATAAGTGATTTATTGTATTATTCAGAATGTTTTTACAAATACCAAATATGTGTTTATGTCCGATTCCAATTTTCAACTCAGCCATATAAATGTAGTAAAACGTTTATAGAGGAATGTTTATGAAATCTCTTTTTTTTTTACTGGTAGCAAGAAAACAAGTTTGGCGACCCCATTTCTTCTTCTTTTTTTCTACGTATACAAGCATATCATAAAACCATTCTATTTTATTGCAACATTCTATTTGATAGTTTTCTTTCTATTCACAAAAACATGTTTATCATGAATAATCTATCAATTTTGCACAACTGGTAACTTGAAAAAACGCACCGTGACCCATACTTTTTATTATATTTTCGGTAACGGCGTGGTAAAATCTACATTTTGGCAAAGTGTAAGACAATTCTATTGGAGAAAATTATTTAGTGATGATCTAACTTAATATACTCGCCCTTTTCAATATTTAATAACTTTTATAATTGTTCTATACTCAGAATAATATTCTTAGACTTATCATGTTTTATTTGTTATCATTGAAGTTGAAATCATTCCTTCGACATTTTTACGAAAGCCATTACGAGTTGGTTGATCGTTATAGAATATTTATTCCACAGAAGACGACTGATATATTATGACGGTCGTACGCACAATCCCGTCCTCTTTTCCTCGAATGTGACCTACCGAATTAGAGGTATCACCGGATTTGTAATTACATTAGCAACACGACAAGTGACACATGTGGAGCAGAATCAGCTTATCCTTCTGAATCACTTGATAGCACCTCTGGTTTTTGGAGGGACTCCTGTTGTTCAGTCTTTAATTTTCTGTATACTGTTGTTTGTACTTTAATAGTTTTTCGTTATTTGCAATGTCATTGTCAGTTTGTTTTCGACTTATGTGTTTGAATATCGCTTTAATATCTTTTGCCTCTCTTTTTTTATTCATACGAAATTAAGGTATTGCTATAAATCAATAGCAAAATAAATAAACCTTCAAACCTACAAGCTTTGCTAAAAAAGTAGGAAGACAAACGAAATATATGTAATCGACATGTAACAGCAAGAACAGTATGCATGCAGTTCTAATATTGATTTCCGTTCAAATTTACACAATTATATGTTAAGGCAAGGCAACAGTAGTTTACGTATGTTCACATGTTATAAATCGACACGGAAGAGACAAATCAAGGTTACAAACAAAAACTAAGGAAATTGCATTTACTTCAAAAGGAGCGAGACCTGTAGCGTCCACATGATAAGCGTCTGCTGATATTCCTGCATCAACCGCGAATTCACACTCGGATAAAATACCACAAAAGGGAATAGGACACAGTCAGTAAAATCAAGATAAGAAAACTTAACTCGTATCTAAAGATCTAAGAACTTAAAAACATGTCGCTAGTGAGTTGAGACACTGACACATCGAATCGGTCAATCAATTCGTGATGGTGAAACATAAGTAGTGTTGATTTCAGTTGTTCTTCTCGTGACTATGTTGGATTAGTTTTTGCGTAAAGAGCACACTCCTGTTGATGACATCCGTATAGTGTGAACATGCACGATCATAACGTATTAAGGATGTTCGCTACTCTATTTCAAAATAACAAGCTTTTTTAAAGAATGTTATACATTGATAGTATATAAATAACGGAACTAAAAAAGCACTACATCGATTAAACTAGAGGATTCTGAATATCTGACAAAAATTCAAAAACAAGAGGAGCGAACATCCTTAACTGAGATGGGAAAACGCCATAAAATTGGGCAGAAGGTATGTTATTGCTGGTGGTGACAAGTTGACAACTGTAATGTTGAAATCATCATGTTTGTTATTTGTTCTTATTTTAAGTCCATCTTTGTCAATATCGAGAGAAAAAAAAATCAAAATATGAAGCAAACTTTCTACTTTTGGAAGTATCCTTAACTTCAATTTGTCTGGGATATATACGAAGTAAGTAATTATTTAAAAAATGGATTTTGAGTGACAGAACATCATTAATATATTTGACATTAGAATAAAAAAAACTTTGCAATAAGCTCTATTTTTGTCTATGAGGATTTATTGATTGATTGGTTTTTATTGGTGGAGGAACTCGGATTTACCAGGGAGGACCACCGACTTTTGGTAGGAACATTCAAAATGCTGATCAATTAAGTTTGGAGTTGAATTCACCTGCCACGTGCAAGTAGTTGAAATATTTAGACCACTCGGACACCGAGGCCCCTTTGTCTTTGCGGAGATTCTGTATGATTTTTGCTTAAACAAGTCGACAAATAGTGATGCATAATTAATACCCATTGAATACCGTCTGACTGCTGAAACAGTATTCCACCAATCTTGAGAAATAATGTATAATCAAGCTTTTTGATTAGTATTTGTTGTGGAAAAAATGTGGTTCATAAAGTAAGATTTTGCATGACCTAAAACAAGGAATTTGCATCAGCATTTCTTTTTTCTTTTTGTAGAAAAGGCTCTGTTTAATTAGATAGTGTAGTTGATCTTTAAATTGAGCATTGTTAATAGTAAGATAAAACGTAGAAAAATCAAAGATTTTTTGAAAAATAAAAAAAAATATTACTACAAAATATTGTGATTAAAGATTTTGAAGTAGATTTTTCAAATGTTTAAGAATCCACATCAGATTGACACTGCTAGATTAATATACCTCATCACAATATTTCTGATGCTCATTTTTTACTGTTGAACAAAAGGTGGTAAAAACTTTAGAAATATATTTTGTTGAACATCTTGAGGACCCGGCTATATATCGTTTTTTATAAGGATTTTTGAGAGGCGAAGGTACCTAGCATCCATGCATATATATATATATATATATATATATATATTAACATAAAATGAAACATTGTACTTACATAATGTTTGAGTGCCCAATGACTTCTGATTTATTGAAGGGTATGTAGGTACTTGTAATAAAAGTATTTTCATTTTTAAAAAACAGTTTGTAAACCTTCCCAGTATCTGTAAGGAAATAAGTAAAAACTACATTTAATGAAAAAGAAGCAATCAATTAATAATTACAAAAAAAGTACTCTCACTTTTTTATTGTTAATATGATGTCTTTCTCTGGTTTCCAATTATTCATTATACATTGCAGAAATTTGTGATTCCTGTCTTCTTTTGATGTTGTTGGATGTATATTTGCTAATTTTGGGTTGAATAGAAGCTGTCTCATTCAATTATAAAAAAACTTATATCTTCATATTGATATTGTCTCCTGGTTGCTAAAAAAATCCTATAGGTATAGTTAAGATACTTTCGATGACTGCATAATTTCATCTGAATTGTCATGTTTAGAACGAAGATCTTACAATACTTTTTGCTCCCTGTTAAGGTCTTTTTTATTGATGATTGTATAGATTTTTTTAACTTTGTTTGTCGAACATACCTGATGAAAATCATTCCATAAATTTGTGTCGTTGGCCTGGAAATCATTATTAAATGTCTTTTTAACAGGTACTATCAAAGGTCTCATATCAGTTCTACTCTGGGAATGTTTTTAAGCAATACCGCACAGACCAGGAAAAGTAACTGTCGTAGCTTAACATGATTCAAACAATGTTAAGCTTAACGTTTGATGGCAAACATATCATGCAGGTTCAGAGCAATATATTATTCTAGTTGTATCAATCATTAGTTGCCTATCGAATGTGTAACTGTATTTTCCAAAAATAGTACGGAAAAGGTTTTCTTTATTATAATTTATCAAGAAAAATGCTTGATAAAGACGTCAAAATGCAAATGTGTTAAATCAAATTAAAACTTCAGAAGCAATATGACCAAAAGGGACATAAAGAACCAGACAAGTTAAGGTCAACTTTGCCTGAGAGAGTTGGAATTTCATATTTTTAGTAAATTCTAAATTTACTAAGATGAAATTTTTGTCAGCTAATGTTCCTAGACACAGATAACAACTAGAAAACTAAGTATAAATGACCTAGAGCAAAAGAGTCTGAGCTATGTTTGCTGTTAATAAAACATAAGTTGAGAAAAATGTCATTTATTCAGAAATTAATTTAAAATGCAGAAATTAATTTAAAATGAAATTACATCTTAACAATTATAATAGTACTGTATAAATGACAATGACTTTAATAAGCAAAGGTGGGGGTTGAAAAAGTGCAACATCCAACATAATAAACATCATAAAAAGTACAAAAATAAAAGTGAGTTGAAAAAAGTAACTCACCAAAATATACAAAGTATAAAAACTCTATACTATGATTATTGTCGTTAGATTACATTGATGTTTAAAGAAAAATAAATGTCCAATATAATAAAACTAAAAAGAAGGGGGGAATGGGAGGGTTCTCAGTTAAAATTCATAAACGATTTTTTATCTCTCCCAGAACAAAGGCGAATGACCGCATGTCCGAGCACATGTAGAAATATGAAATTAATTACTAATCTCAAGAACTGACCAATCAGATAATATAATTAGATGATCATGCATTGAACATGAAGTCGTTGACCTCCTGTTGATATACGTAAACAAAGAAATTCCTTCTTACACACATGAAACTACACATTACACATTATGAAACTAAAAATTATCGGAAATTCCAGCCAAAAAATCTTTTATTTACAATAAATGTTATTTTGTCAGCTAATATTCCTAGACACAGATAACAACTTGAAAACTAGGTATAAATGACCTAGATAAAAAAGTCTGAGCTACGTTTGCTGTTAATAAAACACAAGTTGAGTAAAATGTCATTTATTCAGAAATTAATTTAAAATGCAACTTACATCTTAACAATTATAATAGTACTGCAAAAATGACAATGACTTTCATAGTCAAAGGTGGGGTTGAAAAAGTGCCACAAATCTCCAGAGGGATCCCCATCCGAGGACTCTGTAGTCAACTTAAGGAACTCTAGAACTAGAAAAATTGAGCAAGCCATGTTGACCTCAACAAAATACACCAAAAATGGAATACAATATACACCTTTTGCATTCCAATTAAAAGTGTAGAGCAAACCATGTTGACCTGTACAAAAAAAATAACAAAGATTATTAAACAAAAAAGAAAATAATATATATAATGAAAGGTAAAGCAAGCCATGTTGACCTCTACCAACCAAATAAAAACCATTACATATAGTAAATGGCTGAAAGAAAACACTTAAATTTGCAGGGCAAACCATGTTGACCTCTACAATAATAAACTAATTCTAACATACATAAAACAGTCTTGTTGATCATTACAAAATTGAACCACCATGAAGTAAAGCAAGCCATGTTGACCTCTACCAATGAACTGAGTAAGCTACTGTGATTATATTAAATTTAAGTGTGAAAATTATCAAGTCGTATATAATGTTGAAAAGCATTGGACTTCCATCTACCCATGTTTTGGATCAAGACTAAAGGCACACCTCTGGCAGCTGCAGATGTTGCAGCTCCAATTCTGAAACTGTGACCTTTATAAAAATGTGTGTCTAAACCTACGAAATTTACCAAACTTTTTAATGAAGAATTGAAATAAAAACCTTAAATCAGGTTTTCCACATTTAAATCGACATAAAGGACCGTGTGGACATTTATGTAATCTTAGATATTCCTCAATAGCTTTAACAGGACAGAGACGATTCTCAGAACGTCTAGCTATTGATAATGTCTTACTTTGCAGATTACTATGTTTGTAAAAATTTATAGTAATTGTCATATTGCTAAAATGACCATTTACTCTTTCAAACTTTGTATCGTCCCTTTGAATTACTCTATAGAATTCAGACTCAGTTTTAACTGCAATTTCGCCAATACGTAAGAAACAAAAACAAGCCATAGACATCATAGCCTTTAACAAAACTTGGTTATAAATGCCAACTATTACTTTTGGTAAAGCCTTAACTAATTTTACAAGAATATCATATGTTTTTGGCAACCGTGTATCAACAGAATGTCTCAACTGTTTTGTACCTTTCAACATCTTTTTAATAAAAACTGTGTCTGTTGGATCCTGTAAAAACTTAATTTTATGTATAAAACTGATGGCTGATATGTATGATGCAATTGTAGATGGTTGATAATTTTGAATAAACAAATGTGAAGTAAAATGAGCAACCATGACATGAGTAGATGGTAGTAGAATAACTCCTGGAAAAAAGTTCTGACAAAAATTTGAATACACACTTAACATTCTATTATATGATAATACAGTAGCGTCAGATAATGATGCACTAACAAGCTTATCAGTCATAGATGCAAAAATTGAGGTGGAATGGCCACAGGAGTTGGATTTAACAAAGGAGCAATCTGATAATTTTCCTGAAACGCAAAACGAGACAACAAGACACAAATAACGTTGGTTTTCCCAGGAATATGTTTGGCTCTAAATAGATATTGTACTTTAATGCAGCTAGCACTAATCTTCGAATCAATTTCACAATATTCTTTCCCCGAGATGATGTTTTATTTATAATTTCAACAACAGCTGAATTATCTGTTAAAAACGGTATTTTATGATTTGCCGATAGAGGACCCCATATATCAATAGCTAAAAAAAATTGGGAAAGTTCTTTCACTGTAATGTGTCAATCGACTAACACTGGTGGCCATTCACCTGAAAAACAATTGCTGCCAAAAACAGCAGCAAAACCACCATATGTACCTGCAGCATCAGAAAAAAGTTTTAAAAAATCTGATGAAACCCATTCTTTGAATAAAAAACAAGATTTACCATTGTAATTTTCAATAAAATTGTACCATAACTTCAGATCTAATCTTGCATCAGAATTAAGATTGATTCTATAATAAAGAGATGTATGGCCTATATTCAGGTCAAAAAGCCTGCGTAAAAGGGCTCTCCTAGGTATGATTACTCCGCATGCAAAATTTAAAAGACCCAGTAGGGATTGCAATTCTGTAAGTGAGATACTGCGTTTACATTTGTATTTACTGAATAATAGCAATTTTTTTTCAATTTTTTCCGAGCAACCTTCTGTGTAGAATCAATTTCTATACCGTAGACAATAAAGCAAGTAGTAGGAAGTTGTGTTTTGTCTGATATAATGGGTACCCCCAATTTATCGGCAAGACAAAGAAAAGTTTGTAATGCTCTATAGCATTCATTTGAGCCAGCTTTGCCGACATAGAAAAACTCATCTAACTCATAAATTTGAAATTTAGCGTTTAAAATCCAGTGGAGGGTTGTAGAAAAAGACTCAAACAGCTGACACAAGGAAGAAGCCCCCATTGGAAGGGAGGCATCATAATAAAATTGTTTGTCCAAATGAGAACCTAATAGATGATGATCTTTTTTAGCAATTGGAATTCAGCGAAAAGCATGCTTAATATCTGTTTTTGGGCATCTGACATTTTGAACCATAAGATTGGACTAAATCTATAACTGTCTCAATGTTTTGATATTGTACAGCCGACAATTCTGGGTAAATACCCGAGTTTACAGAGTCACCCTAATGATATGACAAATCATGTATTAATCGATAAGAAGTGGGTTCCTTTTTTGGAACTAACCCCAAAGGGGAGCATACAAAAAGAGGGAAAGGGGTTTTTGTAAAAGGACCCTTAACCCTACCTGCTTCAATCCCTTCATTCAGTTTTGATTGCACAACATGATAATTCTCCCTTGCACTTTTATGATTTGGAGGAAAAATTTCTTTATTTAGGGGTGTAGAAAAACAAAAATTGATTGAAAATCCAAAGCTAAGACCGTGAATCAATTTATCTTTCAACTGGGTTTCATAATCTGCTAAAAATGATTAAGATTTTCAACCTTTATTGGTGTTGGAAGTTTTGACAAAGGTTGCTTGTTTTCCTCTTTCTTCTTAAGGGTAAAGTGTTTTTTGCTGCAGTGTACACATTGGTGTTTAAGTTTGCAAAACTTTGCTGTACATTCCCCTGATTTACAGAAGGCCCAGCAATAGCCGTTTGGGAATAGATACTGATGCTAGGCCTTCCTTTGAAAAGAATTTGGACCTGAGTTTGACGTTTTTTGTAAAAAACCTTCTTATTTTGACCTGTAAATTCAGTTTGTCTGTCAAATATAGCTGCAGATCTCATTGGTGAATGGACAAAAACTCTTTTTTAGGTTTCCTATTTGAAATTGTAATATTTAAATTTTCAAACAATGTTGAATCATTACATGTATCATCAATATTAGAAGGTAACAATAAAGCAAAATTAACATAATTGTCACACCAAACATCAGATTTCACCATTTTGCTGATCATGACATGATAATCATAGGGTATAGAGTGTCTCAACATTTGACATGCATATGGAGTTTCTTCATTTGAATTACTTGAGTTTAGCAGCTCACCATCAGAAGGAGTGTTGAAATTAGGATCAGAGGAAATTGGTGGCTGAAAAACATCTAACATTGGCCCCTGCGAGTCAGTAGTTTTCTGGTTGCCTAGGTGACGACAACATACCCGTTACTTCATTGATTGGGACCACAGTATTATCTTTGACCAGTTGAATGCCTGAATTTTGAAATTTTAAGAACAAGGCATCAGAAATGTCATTTGCACTTGGACCAGCCGGCTGTTGTTGTGTAGGCGTTTCACGATCTAATTGATTGAGATGAGCTTCTTGTCTGCCCTTGCGTCTCCGAACTGGTGGCCTATATATTGGTGGTAACTCTTGGCTCTGTTGTTCCTCTACTAAATTTCAATCTTCAACATCATCCGCAAGGTTTTGTGGAGAAGCCTTTCTTCTTGTTCTGCTTTTCTGTTTTGGCATTTTGCTATAAATACATGAAACCAAAATTAAATAAAAATCCTGTATTATCTACAGATTTTAAAGAATGTTACGATATATGTAATACTTTTAAACCAAAATGCTTTTCCAGCAAATTAAGCATAGTTGATATGATAATATATAAAATAAGATGTACTCATGTTGTTCAAAATTACGTTGGACTATTGAATGATATGATAATTAATACTCCAAAACCATTTTTTGTCTTTTTTTTTTAAACCAACCAATATGTAAGTACTTCAATTGTACCAAAATCGATCCCTATTGTGACACAACCATTATAGGGAAAGACATGTTTTAATCTCTGATTAAATAACCAATAATATACTAATATAATAGTATATAAACCATAATTATGAATAAATAATCAATAAGTCAAAATAAACAGAGACATATTATATTATATATCTCTGATATAAATGATATAAATCAACCATAATAATATATAAACAAAACATTTTTCATGTCACCAAGTGTCACAACCATATGCATCTAAGCAAAACCAGTCAGAGATTATCAAAATTAAAAAATTAATAAGGTAAAGGAGTAATAATATGCAAATAATTCATAGATAACTAAATAATTGCATTGTATGCTTCTACTTCTTCGTATGTCCTTCCAATTGGGAACACTAAGTAAAAACTATCATACACGGTAGTTTGAAACGCAAGTATGCTCGACACTACATGTACGTGAAAGGCTACAAATAGCAGCACGAACACTTCTAGCGTATATTTCCATACTTTCATCATTAAAATGAACATTATCTTTTAATAATAAATCTGAGGTGTTCTTCCACAACCCTCTATGATGCCAGAAAGTCGCATTAGCTCTTTGTTTTAGTAAATGCCGAAGTTCTTTGTTAACAACGTAAAGCTTGTTGTTATAATCTGTTTCCGGTCTTTCGGAATACCTCGGGAGAAGTTGACCAATAACCACGTGGTTAACATGATAGCAAAAACGCTGATATCTCTTGCTAATTTGACGGGCTCATTTTCAGACGATAAATCGTTGCCTCCAACCTAAAGAAAAACCGAATGTGGCTTATATTCTTCAATTATATGCATATATTGTTGCTTTTGAACACATTTATTGCCGGGGCGAAGAATCCCTCCCCCCCAAACTAAAAATAATCAACCTGAATATCTGTTCCGTCTCAACCTAAAGTAAACCAACCTCAATTGCAGTTTTCATGGGTAAATGATTTAAAACGACGAATAAAAGAATTACCAAAAATTAAAGCACGCCGGACCATGTTTCAAAAGCAACTAATCTATTATAAAATCAATAAATTAGAAATTAACCTTGAAAAACATATAATAATAATACTTAAGGTTCGCTTTTACCTTATAATCTGGTGATTCTTCGATGAATGTCTGGTAAGCCCTTTCTACAGTACTTTTTCAGTTGAAATTCATAAACGATCTTTTATCTCTCCCAGAACAAAGGCGAATGACCGCATGTCCGAGCACATGTAGAAATATGAAATTAATTACTAATCTCAAGAACTGACCAATCAGATAATATAATTAGATGATCATGCATTGAACATGCAGATCTTGACCTCATGTTGATATACTTAATCATAGAAATTCCTTATTACACACATGGAATTATGAAACAAAATATTATCGGAAATTCCAGCCAAAAAAATCTTTTATTTACAATAAATGTTATATAGAAAAAAACGCCAGACATTATGTCTGTGCCGAATCACTCACTTTCTAGCCGATGATATTTATTGTAGACTAATGTAAATAATAATCTATAGGGATTAACTCTCCCTCAAAACAAAATGAAATTAAATAAAATCATAATGAAAAATATAACTGTGAAATTCGAGCAAAATTAGACGCCTTTTGCTGTTCTGGAAAGTTTCATGTAGGCTCGGATGTAGTTCAATTGAATTCTTATATCGTTATGAGAGTATTCTTTTCGCATACTCAGATACAAATAAGACGAATCATACAGTTATTCTCGATTTAATTTTTGTAACTGAAATGTTCTTATTTAATTAATTGAGATAACGAAAAAAGACATTAAATGTAAATCAGACTTTTTATGGTGATGACTTGTAAATGAACATTGTGCTGATAAAAATATGTAATTGGCGACTGGAGATTTAAGAAATTGACTTTATACTGTTCGAATTCTTTCGGTCCTTTAAATTTATCTAATAATACAAATTGTTATGAAGTCTATTTTGGAACAACGATTTTTGATTGGTTCCTTTATTGACTAGTGATTTAAAGACATAAAAGTTTTACATTTTGCCGTTGATAGCCGAAAACTATCTATTATTTAGATTTGTATTCATTCGCAATGATATAGACATGTGGATTTTAGATTCGTTTTCACTCGGAAAGGATATAGACATTTGGACTGTAGATTCGTTTTCACTCGGAAAGGATATAGACGTGTGGACAAAGTGTTGTTGACAGATGATGCTGAACATTGATTGAATTAACTTCAACGTCTATTATTGTTTTTCATATTACATTGTAATAATTTGCCAAAATTAAATGTTTTATATTAATTCGCTTTTTTCATTTCATAACATAAATTATTCAGTATTGCTTTGCATCCAGTTGTCTCATGGTATATATCTGCGTCTAGTAATTTTTCTTAGATTCTGATTGATTGACCATACTTACTTCAAAAGAGCAAATTCATCTTATATTCACAGACCTCAAAGATTTTGACAGCTGAATTGTCGTGTCTTATTTATATTGATAGTTCGTTTCTGTGTATGTTGGCGTTTGTTTTTTGTTGTACTTTGGTGTTCCTGTTGTTCATTTGTTTTCATCTTATAGTTGATGTGTTTCCCTCGGTTTTAGTTTGTTACCCGGATTTGTTTTCTCTCAATCGATTTATGACTTTTGAACACCTGTAAACTACTGTTGCCTTTATTAATCTGTTTTGAGCTTCTACCGGGAATATTTTTTATAAATGTTTCCTTAACATATCATTCATCAATAAAGATAAAGATGATTTTGATTTCATTTTCTTTACGGAGGTGTATTATTCATGATGATAAATAATCAGTCACTTGTTCTTTTCTTAAACAGAAGAAAATTTGATCTGGTCTCTACTTATAACAAAACCCAATTCATTTGGGAGAATTGTTGTAAAACATTATTTCTCAGTTTGTATACATTCATTTTAAAGTGTGCTAAATTCAAACCTCCTGATTGTTCTTGTTCGTACCCCCATCCCCACCCACATTACAAATACAGTCCTTCTGGTTTTGTTATAACCGATATCTAAATATACATATATATAAAGAAGAGGGAATATTACAGATCAGCTGAATTATCTATCGTAGAGGATCTTACAAATTAATGTAGGATGCAATCACAGAAATAATTATATTATAAGTACGTCTTAACCAGTGACAACTCTACGACAGATTTTATTCATCGGATCACCAGTGATGGTGATACATGGCTGAAAACATATTCTGTATAAACATTCGTCTAGATAACAGCCCGACAATGTTAGATCTGTAAATTTGCGGAAGCAAATGTTTTGTTCTTCCCTAGCCGGGATTCGAACTCATGCTACTGAGATATCGTGAGATATAAGGTTCCTCCCTGTATTATTAATTCCTAGTAAAACCAGGGGATTTCATTTGCAACCTTTTTTTATTCATGAATTATGTGGTAGCTGCAATTTACAGAGTAGATCTACATACATGTATACGTGTTTGGTATCACATCATAGATACAAGGAAAACGAAAACGATATTTTGACTGTCTTTTGTTTAGATTTGAATTTCGGGTTTTCAAACAGAAAGTACAATTGATCAAACAAGCATGGTTTCTAATTTTTGCGACGAAAGGTCAGTTTTATTGAATTTATTACGATTGTCTCTTAAATAATATCTCATCATTCATCAACTTCAAACAAGAATGAAATGTGTAGAGTTTGTAGACATACATTAATATAATACAACATTTCTGGTATTTAAAGAAAATAGTTTAAGCAGTTCTCGATCAACATTTTTCATCCTTTTATGTCCTTTAAACTTGTCAACTGTGGTTACCCTCCAAAACAAAAGAGATAAAGAATCGCATTCTAAAAATTTCTTCTGAAGTTTGTCAAGAAGAAATTTGCGGATAATATAAAATGTGTGTTTCAATTTCATGTTTAAGGACTGACAGCATATTCACAAATTCAGTTCTCAATTCTGATAAATAAAAGCAATCTTAAATCAAAAAGTAAACAAACAAGTGTTATAATATGATTAAGTATGCTATATTCAACATCTTCAATTGAATATCCTATTACAAGATTTTTAGACAAAACAATATATTGACTGATATTAAAATACACAGGTATAAAAATAAGGAGATGAGGTATGATTGCCAATGAGACAACTATCCACCGAAGTTCAAATAAAGTGGATGTAAGCAATTATAGGCAACCGTATGGCCTTCAACAATGAGAAAACCTATACCGTATAGTCGGCTATAAAAGGCCCCGACATAAAAATACGAAACAATTCAATTGAGAAAACTAACGGCCTAATTTATAACAAAACAATTCAAGAAAAAACAAATATGACAGACATGAATGGTGTGTCATATTGTCCAATAGTTTTAAACCCATATGCATTCATAGAAGAAATGGTTATAGTTACTGCATTTGAAACATAGCTCACGGTTTGCACTATTTTCTACTTACAAACGATATAGATTATTGTTTATTGCTAACATATTATGCAATAGTTTCCATCAAAAAAAAGTGTGCAATTGTACAACCTGTAATAACATTCTATGACAAGCATTTTTAAAAGTAATTTTTTAAATAGCCTTAAGCTTATAATTATAAACAATAGCTGTTGACAAAGAGCACATCCTTGTTAAACTCACAGACTATTCAAATAATCTTAATTCTTCAGTATTTGCGAAACTGACAGTTACCTGACTTAGTACCTATGTTATAGTGTGTTCCCATTATTATCATTATACAAAACGTTTTACTGTAAAAAGAAACATCTCCGTATGAAGAGTTTGATTGATAATCAATTACATAATCGGCATCACAAATATTGGGTCCTAACAAAGCCCCTATAATTTCTGAATTTATTCAGTTTATGTTTATTCGACATAAGCTCTGACGCAATCATCTAATTGATACAGATTTTGTAATACTTCATTTTGTAGCATTTGTTTTTCCAGATCGACTTTGAAATCGACAAGTAATACGCATTTGGAGGTATATCAGAAAATGCTTACTCTGTCGTACTGTGAGTGCTTTTTTATTATTAGTTGTAGGTTTGGTTATCAAAGTTTAAAAAAAACCCAGATAGTACTGTCGATTAAATATTCTAAACCTTCTGAAATTGAGAATTTTGCCTTGAAACCTTGGAAATCGACTCGCTTCAGTACTAGTCGATCAGACCAAAACACATAATGTAAATTGCAATATTTTTTTTAAATTCATAGCATACTTAAAACTAATTAGAAAGTTTGTAATACAAACAGACTTGTAAGCAGTAGCATTTATTATACACTTGACAAATTATGTTTAATACACGATAAACAATAATTAGGTAAACTGTCTATAAGTTAAGTTCCGGAAACGTTAAGCTTACACTAATTCGAATCCGAATCGCGTACTTTCCAAATAAAAAAGAGTACAATGGTAATGGGTCAATTCGGTGAAAGCTTGTGTACTTTCACAAAATAAACATCTTGTAAAAATATTTAGTCAATCGTCCTCAATCTTGCCTTTGACCTTGAGAGCTAAAGATAAACTTACATGAGTATTTTATAATTATGCAAATAATTCATGCGTACTTGATGCTGCATAAAACACAATTTCTTTCGTATTGCTATCTAGTTCTAGTTGTTGGAGTTCCTCGTCGTCTAAGGAAAATATTGCTTTTCCATACATTGGCTGAACTTTCTGATGCATTAATGGATGGTCTGCTATAAACTGCAGAACACTATCGCTTAGAGTCATTGATTCATTTGTGCACTAAAATATTCATGAAAAATATTCATTTTTGTTTAAATTTTGCAAGATAATGTTTTAAATGCTTAAATTTTATCAAATGCATAATGCAGTTAAAATAAAACTTTTGTTCGATGATTTGATAATTGATTGATTTTATTGTAACTAGTGATCAAACAACAGATTAATCAATGAATTTCGACTGTCACTTAAAAACTGAATATATGTTGGACAGTCAACTACGACCCCTCAAACTGTCATTGTACTGGATATCTAATGTCCAGAAAGCGTGGTAATCGTATAACAAAACATCGGACTTAATTGTCTCAATTCAACCGGATGTGTCACAACAATGTATTTACTGACTTACCGATTAGCAGAATAAACACATATTTCTTAAAATAAGCTTTATATTCGTATAATATTTGTTATTGACAGTAAGCTTTTGTTTTTAAACGCTTGTTTAAAAGGCCAGAAATATCGTGAGCCTAGATTCATCAATTGGAAACACAACTTCAAAATACTGATGGATTCAGCCGAGGATTATGCCAGGTAAGGGTTAAGCGCGAGAAAGAAGACAAAGATACTCTGTCCGAATGGATTAAGGCTGTGAGGTCGTTGATACAAATCAGAATTAAAAAAACTGAATGGATCTATGAATACCTATGCTACATCAATTTTAAAGACCCAAATTTTGCAAAACACATGTCCTACCTCGATGACAAATATGTTGTTATCCCCGCAGATTAAGCCCCAAACAACATCGTATTTGTGTGTAAATCACATTACATAAACTGCTTGATACATGAATTAGGAATAGACAATTAACTTTGACACCCAACATATATCTCAACGACTTTTATCAAAGAGGAAATCCTAGATAATCATAGGTCTGTTCTATGTTCCTTTTGAATTTCAACCAAAGCTTCCTTCACTGTATTGGATACCTAAATTACATAAGTGTCTTTACAAACAACGTTATATTGCTGGGTCTTCCAAGTGGTTCACGAAACCTCTTTCTGAATTTTAAACATCAATTTTATAAGTAATCAAACTCGGGCTTCAAAGTTATGGAGAAACTACATATTCTAGAGTTGGCGTGAATCAGATGTGGATACTAACGTATTTTGAATGATCTTTTGGAGTACATTCAATCTAAGACTCTTTCCTCCTGCAACAGTATTAAAACATTTTACCTTTTTACACTTGACACAAGTATTCCCCAAACCAAAGTAAAAGACAAATTGAAAGAATTGGTCTTGCTTTGTTTCATAAAAAGAATGGCCTAAGCAGATATGAGTTTCTTGTCTTAGGGAGCGATAAATCGTACTTTGTAAAAAATCACTCTGATTCAAACAAAAAATTATCTGAAACTGACATTATCAAAACGCTTGATTATTTCATTGACAACATATTTTTCACGTTAGGAGGACATGTTTTTCAACAAATAATTGGCATTCCCATTGGAACCACTTGTGCTCCTCTTCTTGCCGACTTGTTTATTCATTCATATGAAGCTGACTTCATACAGAAACTTCCTAGGAAGAAAGAAAAGAAGTTAGCAGTATCCTTTAGCCTCAATTTCCACTATATAGATGATGTTACCTCACTAAATAATTCAGAATTTGGTGATTATGTTGAACACATCTATCCCATCGAACTTGAGATAAAGGATACCACAGATACAGTTAAGTCGGCCTCATATCTTGCCGTACATCTAGAAATTCACATTGATGGTCGGTTGAAAACAAAAAAAAATATGATTTCAGCTTCCTAGTTGTGAACATCCCATTGCTAAGTAGCAAAATTCAAGCAGCACCTGCATACGGAGTATATATCTCCCAGTTGATACGATATTCCTGGGCTTGTATTCCTATCATGATTTCCTTGATGGAGGGTTGCCGCTCACAAGGAAACTTTTAAACCGAGAGTTCCAAGTGGTGAAGTTGAATCGTAAGTTTACGGACGCCATCATGAGTTGGTTGCCCGTTATGGAATATCCGTTTCACAGATGACAACGGATATGTTCCAATTGTCGTAAATACAATCCTGTCCCCTTTTCTCCGAATGTGACCTACCGAATTAAACATATCACCGGGTCTGTACTAACATAAGCAACACGAAGGGTGCCACATGTGGAGCAAGATCTGCTTACCCTTCCGGAGCACCTGAGATCACACCCAGTTTTTAGTGGGTTTCGTATTGCTCAGTCTTTGGTTTTCTTTGTTGTTTTTTGTGTACTTTTGTTTGTTTGTCCTTTTCTTTTTAGCCATGGCGTTGTCAGTTTATTTTCGACTTGTGTGTTTAAATGTCCCTCGGTATCCTTCGCCTCTTTTTTTGGTACAATTACATTTATATAAAATGTAGGGTTGATTGTGTCCTATCGAGCTTGCCCGGCTTAATTTGGTTTATAAAAAAACACATACGTTTGAATTCCATCCAACAGAGACATTGGTTATCGAAAATCACGACCGCAATCTAGTTATGCCTGACAGTACGTGCGTTGATTTAGGCAACATAAGTTTACCAATTTTCAAATGTCGTACATCGATTAAGAAGATACACATCGATTTAAAAATTAAATACCCAGAGAATCGGATGAAATCCAAAAGAACAGAGACCTATCGCGTTGACAGGACAAGCAACGTTTAACACCAGCTATACGAATTCAAATTCAGTCAGAAGGTCACAATCAGAAATAAAACACAACTACAGATATGACCACTATTATACTAGATATTTGAGACCGCAAACACATATTGTTATGGAGTTGAGACACAGATACATCGTATCAGTCAGCCGTGACCAATAAGGAATGCAATATAGTGTGAACATACACGAGCGTACAATTATAATTGAGATATATACTGGGAAGTGGGGTTATTACTGCTGAAAAATGGAAAGACGACAATTGACATAAGATTCTAGTTTGTAGTCGTCCAACGGTCAATATCTCTGAAAGATAAAGCATACCTTCTAGTTTCTGTAGTATTTTTAAAGTGCAGATCACTGAAATATATGAGATGTAATCACTTGCTGCAATTTGGATTAATAAGTGACAGGACATCATCAAGATATTTGGAGGTTTCGGAAATTAAAGGCTTTTGCAAGATATTTATTTTTGAGTTGTTTTTGTATGGAATCTGGTTCATATAAATACCCCGAAAAAAATAAATCGGCCAGTAGTGCAGCACAAAAAGAATCCATTGGAGTACCGACTGTTGGTTGAAATATCATTCCATTTAAAAATGAAATAATATGTCTTCATTTTTTTGTGAGAACTTGTTTCTTTCTTTTCGACGGCTTTCGTGTTTTGGCATAAAGTTGTCAGTTTCTCTCTACTTATTTCAGCAGCCCCTTCATATGAAATATATATCTCCCAGTTGATACGATATTCAAGGGCTTTCATTTCATATCATGGTTTCCTTGATAGAGTGTTGCTGCTCACCAGAAAGCTATTAAACCATGAGTTACAAATGGTCGAGTTGAAATCGTCCCTTCGTTAATTTTACGGTCGCCATCACGCGTTAGTTGACCGTTATGGAATATCTGTTTCGAATTTGACGAAAGATATTATCCAATTGTCGTAACTATAAAACCGTCTACCTTTTCTTGAATGTCAACTACCTAATAAGACTTATCAATGAGTTAGAACTAATATGAGCAACACGACGGATACCACATGTGGAGCTTGATCTACTCATTTTTTTTCGGAACAATGGATATCACCCTCTGTTTTTAGTGTGGTTCGTGTTGTCCTTCTATGTTGTGTTTTGTATACTGTTGATTGTCTTTTGGTCTTTTTTCGTTTTATTTTTGCCATGGCGTTGTCAGTTTATTTTGACTGATAAATTTAAATGGCCCGTTGGTATCTTTCGCCTGTCTTTTTTAAGTTTCGATTGTCCTGATGGCAACGTCCTACCTTGAATTTGTCGATCGAAAAGTGCAGCATTTATTAGGATATTCTATTCAGTATCATTTTGGTATCATCATGATTCTCTTTCACGAAATATGATTTTTCAAGACCTACACAAGGAAATTGTATCTACGACTCTTTTTTATGATCATTTGGAAAAGTAGTATAAACCATAAACACAAATCAAGTTTTTGTATTACATGTACTGCTAAATTGTAAAAATTGTGATCGAAGATTTTGAAGTAGATCATTTGAAATTTCAAAAATCCACATCTGATGAAGACCGCTGGTAAAATATGCTTCATTGCAATTTTCTAGAATGTAATGTTTACTGTAAAAAGAATGCTGGTAAGAACTCAACGCATATTTTACAGCTATATCTTGATGACCCTGGTCTATTTCGTTATTTATGAATAGGTTGATGAAGTTTAAGTATTGAGTATAAATATAGGAGCTTTTCATCGTCCCCTTTAGGTTAAAGGGGAGTGTAAGACTTATTTATGATTATATAAAATCTCCTCTGCCGTGAATGATGTGGAGGTATATGCTGGGTGAATTCTTTAAATTTGTGTAAATCTATCGTATATTCTAAACCATTCTTAAAGTAGTGTTACTGTATCTTCAAAATATGCTAACCAATAATATTGAAATATCTTCGTATTCAACAATTAAAGTCAAAGTCAACATACATAGACAAATATTAATGATTATCGCAGAATTTCATAGGCATACATGGTTGACATGTATACTTTGCTTACTTTGCCAGGCCTAGGGGTTGGAACAGTTGATACTTCCGTCCAGAACGAATTTACAGTTGTTTGTTCTTTAAATGGCCCGTCCAGGACAGTATCAATGCTTGTTAGATTAAAGGCACATATTGCAGATGCTGATGATCCTGTGCTGTAAATATAAAGGTGAATGATATAAATGGTTTTGTTACGATATAATACGACCCTTCAATCAAGTTTATAATTTTTATGTTTCATCAGGCCTTGTTCCGTTGGTATTCATGAAATTACCTAAGGTTTTTCCTTTACGTAAAATGTATACAGATGGGTGTAGTCCTAACCTTTACAAAAGTTAACTTTGATTCTCTTTTTTAGCAGACCTGCAAGTTAACTTTATCTGTATCCGACCAAACCTATGTCTGCTTTTGTAAGACTGCTGAAGACCAGACATGATGACAGGTGGTCTTATAAATCAGACTTGTCCTCATTACAGGTCAGTTTGACCAGACTTGAGGACAGGTATAATGCAGCTTGACAAGTACAGACTTGTGGAAAAATCAGCTTGACAATATCAGGCCTGTGGGCAGGTCAGCTTGGCAAGACAAGACCTGTAGACAGGTCAGCTGTTAACCTATCCTGTAGACAGACCAGTACCCGAAGGTATAATTAGCCCAGTAGTCAGTGCTTTGGAACTGTCTTTAATCGATGTTGTTATATTTTTATTTGCTGGTATAAATTTTAGAAATCATATTCAATCACGGAATGTATCTCTTTCGTGCACAGTTCTTAAACTGGTTCCTTGTTTGAGTTAGTCTTTTTTTTTACTTTTGGTCCTTTCTTGTGTTTTCGTTTTTGTTTTCTCTTTAACCTTTTTATGAGGTTTTGGGTTGTTTGATTGTTTGGCCTCGAGCGTCACTGAATTGACATTATCTGTATTTGGTCATTAAAATTGATACTGTTATGCTATAACCCCGTCTGATTTAAATAAAAATACATAAATATAAACAAATAAATTCAGGAAAAATTATCTATAAATCATAGAGTTGAAATTTGAATTGATGTTACCACGGGTTGGCCCTTTACGCCAAATGATTTATCACGATAGAAAATTAAAGCAAGGGATAGAATATCGGCATCAAGAGAAAACCCGTGGTAAAGTCAGTATAAGTTCAGCCCCATGATTATTTCCTATTCTGATTGGACATAGACAGTGACATGCTTAAATAATTTTTAATACCATACTTAGACTTGTTAGGTTGAAGCAACTATTTTATGACAAGGATTATTGTGTGTGTTGCTATCGGATGTGATGGATTTTATCTTTGTTTCATGTTTATTGAAGGAGGTTGGATGTGCCACAAATAAATAGTTTAGACCTGTATTGATTTAATTTATTTACCAACTTACTTGATTACTCAACAAATTTGACTAATCTTACTTTCATTTTAGAAAGTGTGCGTTCAAAAAATGCGTATCATCGTTTGTTTATGTTTCCATGTGTTGACGACCTTCATATTCGTGCATTTTCCCGTACAATGCGGTTTATAGCGTCCCGGTTATAGTTGATTGTTTAATAAGGTCTTTTAAACAGAATGACCTCGGATAACTCATTCATCAATGGCATACGACGTGGGAATATGATAATCAGAGCCGAAACAAATTAAGTCGTTGTCGATCAGCTGACATACTATATATTCGTACTTTACGACGAGTTTTGACTCAAAATATTTGAAAGGCATCAAGTTAGAATGACGATTATATTACTGTTTGATTTCATATCGATGATTTTAAAATAAAAATGACCTCCCGTTTCCTTTTCAATACAATAATATTTTTACAAGCCGAAAACAGTTAAAATGAAGACAATCTTTCTCTTGGCTTCCCTAGATTCACTTTTCAGTTGACATTATTTTCAATAGCTGAACATGCGCAATCAGAATTGCATCCATCTGATGGTCGGGGATGAGTCTTTTGTAGACGAAACGCACGATTGGCGTACACAATTTTAAGTCTGGTATCCTTGATGATTTGTATAAAGAACCAAATATGGTCGATAAATTGTCTTGAAATGGGGGTTTTAAGGTTTGTATGTTTGTTAGTTTTTTATCGTTTTTTTTTTATTAGGAAGAATATATATTTACTGTAAGACAGCCTTGTGTTCGATAAAAAACATGAATAACCACCTATAATATGTTGATATTTTACAATTTCAAATTCCATTATCTTGTAACGCAAGAAAGGCAATTGCTGATAACATCAGTTTAAATTTCAAACTTAAAAGTCTTTCAAATAAGTCTTTCATGAAGTCTTTCAAATATAATGACTTTCACCAAAATTTAAAGGTATCATGAATTGTGGAGTTTTTTGTTCCGCAACAAATAAAAAAAAATCCGCACAATTAACATAAATATGTTTAAGTCGCAAATACCAGCACACAAAGGAAGCATATTAATTAATACTAGCACGAGAGTTGTTCTCTATGTAGAATAACATTGTGATTGATAAATTAATCATAAATCTGGTACTTGCATGTGATTTTTAAAATGTGTTTACACAAACAATGTTTTGAATTACAAAATATAAATTTTACCTTAAGAAAATGTATTTTTCTTACGTAATTTAGAATTGAATCATATACTACACACTTGTTTTAATTATATTATTAGTTTTAATGAGTACTCAAATGCGTCCCATGTTTATCCAATACATATTTAGAAAGTTTACATTTACTACCTTACTACAAAGTTTGAGATACATTTATGAGTATTCATAGGAAAATAAAATAATGGAAACAAAAACATTTCCACACAAATATTGATAAACAAATATATAAGATGGTGTCTGTTAAAGGTTTGTGAGGATTTACTCTGGGTATAAACTAATTTGTAAAAATTTTGACCTGTCTGAAAAGTTCATACAAACAAAGTGGGATTATACGTAACATGACTCATTTCTCATATCGGTGAAGAATTTGTATAATTATACTTCATACTGCAAATCGGAAAATGAATGTTTCAATGCAATCACCTTGTTCGCCTGTCCGTTTCTTCAGGCAACAAATATATCTTTTTTTTCACTTTTTTCTTTAACCATTAAATACAACAACACATATTTGTCTCTTATGGATATTCGTCTCATTAGCAACCATATCACCTATCTTCTTTTTTAATATTACAACGTTTCGTCACTTATTTCCCCTGTATTTCTGAACATAATTGCTTCATATTTACAATGATAGGTTGTCACGTTTAAGTACTTGTTCCGATACGTTGAATTATTTATCATGTTGTATGAAACAAATATTTTCGTCATAGTTTTCTTAAACACAACC
This sequence comes from Mytilus californianus, assembly GCF_021869535.1. Taxonomy (NCBI): domain Eukaryota; kingdom Metazoa; phylum Mollusca; class Bivalvia; order Mytilida; family Mytilidae; genus Mytilus; species Mytilus californianus. Next base: position 17,098,790 of record NW_026262679.1, on the reverse strand, counting down.
AAAGGTAAATCATGGAAATTTTTGCTGACTAAATTAAGTAAAATATATAGGTGATATAACCCCTTAATGTTTGCATACGACAATACATTTGTAGCGATGTACTACGTAATATCTCGAGACAAACCAGATCGAAAAAAAAAATTCTGTCCCCATGTTTCTGGAAAATGACCAAACCAATTTGAGCCTACACTTTATATCTAGATTCTTTTCTTGGCCCAGATAGAAATTGTTCAGAACAGAATTTTCTTTTGCAAAATTATCCCAAAAAATGGTCTCATATTCCGATACAGATCTAATAAAAGCAATATATAAATTAACCATTAGAGTTTAACGAACACCTTAAACTTCATACAGATTTTTATTTCATTTCATCTTTAAACAACTGTCATATTCCTGACTTGATACAAGGTGTCTATATGCCATTTTGTTTTTCTTTGTTTAAATAATTATTTGTTCTTATAATGATTAAGATTATAACACAATGTTGACTGCTGTATCCCAATTTTTTACTTTTTTACCTATTATGTCTGTTTGTTTTGCTCACACATTGTTGTCAATATAATGGAATGCTATATGACTGTCATACAAGTGAGATGTTTAAAACCAGGTTTAATCCACCTTTTTCTACATAAGGAAATGCCTGTAAAAAGTCAGGAATATGACAGTAGTTTTCCATTCGTTTGATGTGTATGAGCTTTTGGTTTGCATTTTATAAGAGACTTTCCGTTTTGAATTTTCCTTGGAGTGCGGTATTTTTGTTATTTTTCTTTTTATTATGGACACACTGTGACAAACAGCACATATAAAATGAAAAAAAAAAAACTGCATAAATTTGGAGAGTCGGAAAGGTTCTTCTAAAATAAACTTCACCAGTAACGCTCAAAACCAACAGTTCCAAAGCTAGGAACCTAAGAATACTCAACGTAATGAACCATATGACGAAAAGGGATATAAAAACATATCCAAATACATCTAAATACAATTTTGTTTGATTTGGATTTAGAACCGTGGTTTTTAAATAATTTCCTTATTTGTCGACATAGAAGTTTTTAAAAATTCAGTTACTTACGTAGTCGTAAATAATCCATAAAATACATTGTCCCTCATTGTTACGTCTTCTGAAAAACAATTGTAACCGAATATTCATTTTGTTTCTGATGAAAATAGCTTGTGCATTTGCATTTTTTATTGTTCTTATGAATTATTAATTAATATATATTTAGGAATAAGCCTAAGGTGACAGGGAATGTCAATTCTTATATATCGAAATGAATGTTTGATACAATGTATTTATATATCTTGTCGTTTATTTCAAACGTTATGTTATAGTTTGCATGATTCTAATCAAACCTTTAGGACGAAACAACTGCGGATGGTTAAACATCTCATGGCAAAATAATCTTTTGAAAATTCCTGCTAATTCAATTGGTTTTAACAATTATAAAACACAAAATAATAATAAAAAAATCATAAAAAAACAACAGGAAAACAAAGGGAAAAACAAAACCGTTAATACATTTCGAAAAAAGTACAAAATATAAAAACCTAGAATGAAATTTTTGTACATATATTAGGCCGTTAGTTTTCTCGTTTGAATTGTTTTACATTGTTATTTCGGGGCCTTTAATAGCTGACTGTGCGGTATGGGCTTTGCTCATTGTTGAAGGCCGTACGGTGACCTATAGTTGTTAATATCTGTATCATTTGGTCTCTTGTGGAGAGTTGTCTCATTGGCAATCATACCACATCTTCTTTTTTATATTTCCCGTCATAAGTCAGGAGCCAGATGTTGTAATGAAAACACCATTGCTATAACAAAAAATTACAAGATATTTTATTCATACATACGTATTGAGTCAAGACACACTGGAAGTTTTCCAGGAATAAAACAATCAAGTTTAGCTTTCTGGAAGCTTGTCCATTTATTTCGTAACAGCGAATTACCTCCAATGTCTTTCTAAAAAATGAAAACAACTAGTTATACATTTCATGCATCCGAAGCGTGTTTTGTTTTTGATTTACCTTCATCAGAAAGGCTCAAAACCGAAAATTTGAAAGCCAAGGATTTATAAGAATCGAAACAGTGAAGAGCTTTATGACCAAAACGGATCAACAAAAGTAGCCAAATCCATCTAAGGTCAACTTAACCTGAGGGAGTTGAAACCTTAGTTTCTTTTTAATTTCAAAATTGATAAACGGACAATGTTATAAAGATTTGTTATAAATCATGTCACTGACTACTGACTACTGAGTTGATTATACCCTCGGGTATGGGGTAAGGGGGATGGGATTGATAGTCCACCAGCAGTTATCGCCCTAGTGCTGAAAACAACACGTTATATATTTCATAGGTCTAAAGAATAAAACAATTATTATTAACAAACGATTTCAAAATATGTTAAAAATAATAACTAAATACATATGATGACAATTTTAATAAAGCAATAAAAATTGAAATCTCGGAAAGCGCTTTTCCCAATAAATGCTATCTAAATCGCTATATGATTGCAAATATATCCATGTTTAATTTACATCACTCACATTATAATTAGATGAAATGGTAATCGCAGTCAACTTTAGTCTGAAAGCGTATGTGCCTACCAACATCTTAGTAAAGTCAAATAACACGGGCCCAAACATAAACTGGCAACTGCAGTTATAAAACAAGTCAGAATGTGTATCTACTCCAAACGGAGTAACATGTTGAGTCAACATACTATTTAACAGTATATGTGTCCGTAATCTACCATGTACCGCTCAAACTATAATAATTTAATTTTTATTGAATCACAAGCTATGGATAAACAATAATTTGTCACATATTTCTGAAAGGTCACATCATACTAAACATGTGTGCGAAGTTTCAAGTTTATGTGACCACAAATTCATGTCGAACTACATTAAAAAGAAAGAATAAACGGGTGTACAGACCAGAAAACATAATGTCCAAACTCTCTTAGAAGGGGCACTATACAATGAATCTGTCATATAATTCCAAAGTCATATTCAGCAGTATGTGTACCTCTAAGGAACATACCAAACATGAATATGATCAAAGGGATATAAAGGGATTTTTTATACATGTATCTTTTATCGATAAAAGAAGGTCTTTAAAATAACTAGTAATTCGAAACATTGCAATAGCGAAAATAATGAAATACGAATCAACTAAATACAAAAAAGATGATTTTTAATGTTTGGCTGCAAATAGAAACTTTTCAGTAATGTTCACGTCTGTGTCTTTTGTTGCATCTATCATGTACGCGAATAAATTGTTAATTTATTACTCTAAAAAGAAATTGATAAATGTTTAACAGTTTTATTTGAAGATCCAAAAGATCTCATTATATAACGTTCTCGAAGCGCCTTTTTTTTTGGGGGGGGGGGGGGAGGGGAGGGGGGGGGCTATTATTGAAGTAGGGAATATAAATAGGAAAGTATTTTTCATTCAAAATTGCCCACTAAGGTAAAGATGCAAGTGTTGAACTTTGAATGCATTCCAACTTCATCTTATTAGTACACATAAATAAACAGGAGAATGTATATTAAGGCACATCCAAGTCAGGAACCTCTAGCCTTTGTTAGTCTTGTGTGTGTTTTGTTTTTAACATTTGTATGTTTCGGAGTTGAGTGTGGCGTCCATTTCGCTGAACTAGTACATGTATTCATTATTGTAAAGGGGCCATTTGAAGCCCGCCTCCAGGTGCGAAATTTCCTCGCTGCGTTGAAGACCCAGGTTGGTTCCTGCATGCACTTGGGTCGGGTTGTTCTCTCTTTGACACATTCCCCGCTTCCATTCTCTATTCTAGTAGAAGAATAAGTAAAGTATTATATGCAATGTGACAGCAACCGAACGACAAATAATCCGATCTTTAACACTAGATAAGTTGCTATACATTTTTTAAATTCTAAATCGCCCCATAAAAAAATTACTGTGTCTTATTTTATGGACTATCTAGGATTTACCGTCAACATAAAATTCCCCAAAAAACTAAAATCAAACCTTTAGGACGAAACAACTGCGGATGGTTAAAAATCTCGTGGCAAAATAATCTTTTGAAAATTCCTGCTAATTCAATTGGTTTTAACATTTATAAAACACAAAATAATAATAAAAAAAATCATAAAAAAACAACAGGAAAACAAAGGGAAAAACAAAACCGTTAATACATTTCGAAAAAAAGTACAAAATATAAAAACCTAGAATGAAATTTTTGTACATAAATTAGGCCGTTAGTTTTCTCGTTTGAATTGTTTTACATTGTTATTTCGGGGCCTTTAATAGCTGACTGTGCGGTATGGGCTTTGCTCATTGTTGAAGGCCGTACGGTGACCTATAGTTGTTAATATCTGTGTCATTTGGTCTCTTGTGGAGAGTTGTCTCATTGGCAATCATACCACATCTTCTTTTTTATATTTCCCGTCATAAGTCAGGAGCCTGTCAATCATTGGTTATTGTTGGTCGCTGTCTATCATTTCCTTTTTTGTACGCACATCAGGCTGTTTGTGTTTTGTTTGAATTGTTTTACATTTTTGTCACTTCGTGGTCTTTAAAGTTTATTATTCAGCATTGATTTGATCATTTTTGAAGGCCGTATGGTCATCTATAGTGTTTATATCTACGTCATCTAGTCGAAAGAGGCTTCCTACTAGAGCTTCACTGATTAGTCTTTTGTAGGCGGAAAATTACAAGGCTGGTATCTATGATAAGTATTTTCTACGTTATAGGAGTGTCGTTATGTATACCTTGAATCGAAAGGTTTCGTCGATATTGTGGTGCTGAACACCAATATATAGTACTGAACCAGTCCATGTTTTATATGTACTTCATCATGAACCGATGACGTAGTGCGCATAATGGTAAATTCTGATTCTTCACCTTCAACGACATGTATTGACTGTTTATTAATTGTATTGATTGCTTATATATATTTGCTGTATTTTGTGTATAATTTGCTATCACTTGAATAAACCCTGGTGAGTTATCATATATTGTTCATATATTAGTATTACATGCTCGGATCCCACGATAATATGTTTACTATCAATAACACATAACAGTCATACGGGATTTGGTTCGATTTCCAGTGACAGCAAATGAAAATTTTAAAGTTTAAAGTATTTTTTGAAACATTTCTCTATGTGCATGATGTGAATGGAAATCTGTTAATTCCAATATAGTTTAATTAAGCGCACAACATGGACACTTGTTATATGAGTTGATGACTCTATTTCAGCGACACATTTAAGACATTATCAGACTATACTATCGTATATTATATACAGTTACAATCAACATCTTGTTCAAGAAAAATATGTATTAGCTTGAGTAGCTTCAATTGTCAATATAAAGACTTTCTACAAATAGTAAGCCTTTTGTAAGCACGACAACGTTCAGAAAGTCATATTCAAACGAAATGCTCAGATGTAGTGAGTCAATTTTGCTTCAATGTTATGCATTTAACGGTTTAATCATGTTAATAATATATTATACACTGGTTTTTAACCAAAAAATTGGAAAACAGGGTATATTATGCCAATATTTAAATCAAATTCGTAAAATAATCCTTCTGATTATAGAGGTATTGCAATAATAAGTTGTATTGGAAAATTATTTAATTCCATTCTTAATAATAGATTTGATAGTTATTTAACTAAGCTTAATGTAATTTCTGAAACACAGATTGGTTTTCAGAAAAGATCAAGAACAGTTGATCACATGTTTATTTTGAATACTCTAATTGAAAAGTGTATTGCAAACTAAACTTTCTTATAACTATGTATTGTAGATTTTAGAAAAACATTTGTTTCATTGGAGTTAGACAAGGGGATAATCGAAATCCGAATCTTTTCAAGATATTCGTCAATGATTTACCGTGTTTTTTTTATACTTTCTGTGTACCAGCTGAAATAGGAAGGGCAAAACTTAATTGTTTAATGTATGCTAATGATGTTGTGCTTCTTTCTTCTGCTGGTCAGTAAGGTACAGGAAATGTTTAAACAAACTAGAAGAGTATTGTTAAAGCTGATGTATTCAGGTTAATCTTTAAAACATAAAAATTGTAATGTTTGATCAAGGTGGTAAATCATTAAATGAACTTTTGTTTTGATGGTGACCTATTGAAAATGTAAGAAATTATAAAAATATTTAGTAGTTATTTTTTTCATATCCTGTAAGTTTTTCTACTGTTCGATATAATTTGTATCAAAGGGGGTTAAAGGCTTTCTTTGAATTAGAAAGTACTTTCGGTGAAAACATCCCGAAACTTGATAGTGCTTTACATATCTTCGACCACAATTCAAAATTGATAAACGGACAATGTTATAAAGATTTGTTATAAATCATGTCACTGACTACTGACTACTGAGTTGATTATACCCTCGGGTATGGGGTAAGGGGGATGGGATTGATAGTCCACCAGCAGTTATCGCCCTAGTGCTGAAAACAACACGTTATATATTTCATAGGTCTAAAGAATAAAACAATTATTATTAACAAACGATTTCAAAATATGTTAAAAATAATAACTAAATACATATGATGACAATTTTACCAAAGCAATAAAAATTGAAATCTCGGAAAGCGCTTTTCCCAATAAATGCTATCTAAATCGCTATATGATTGCAAATATATCCATGTTTAATTTACATCACTCACATTATAATTAGATGAAATGGTAATCGCAGTCAACTTTAGTCTGAAAGCGTATGTGCCTACCAACATCTTAGTAAAGTCAAATAACACGGGCCCAAACATAAACTGGCAACTGCAGTTATAAAACAAGTCAGAATGTGTATCTACTCCAAACGGAGTAACATGTTGAGTCAACATACTATTAAACAGTATATGTGTCCGTAATCTACCATGTACCGCTCAAACTATAATAATTTAATTTTTATTGAATCACAAGCTATGGATAAACAATAATTTGTCACATATTTCTAAAAGGTCACATCATACTAAACATGTGTGCGAAGTTTCAAGTTTATGTGACCACAAATTCACGTCGAACTACATTAAAAAGAAAGAATAAACGGGTGTACAGACCAGAAAACATAATGTCCAAACTCTCTTAGAAGGGGCACTATACAATGAATCTGTCATATAATTCCAAAGTCATATTCAGCAGTATGTGTACCTCTAAGGAACATACCAAACATGAATATGATCAAAGGGATATAAAGGGATTTTTTATACATGTATCTTTTATCGATAAAAGAAGGTCTTTAAAATAACTAGTAATTCGAAACATTGCAATAGCGAAAATAATGAAATACGAATCAACTAAATACAAAAAAGATGATTTTTAATGTTTGGCTGCAAATAGAAACTTTTCAGTAATGTTCACGTCTGTGTCTTTTGTTGCATCTATCATGTACGCGAATAAATTGTTAATTTATTACTCTAAAAAGAAATTGATAAATGTTTAACAGTTTTATTTGAAGATCCAAAAGATCTCATTATATAACGTTCTCGAAGCGCCTTTTTTTTTGGGGGGGGGGGGGGGGGGAGGGGGGGGGCTATTATTGAAGTAGGGAATATAAATAGGAAAGTATTTTTCATTCAAAATTGCCCACTAAGGTAAAGATGCAAGTGTTGAACTTTGAATGCATTCCAACTTCATCTTATTAGTACACATAAATAAACAGGAGAATGTATATTAAGGCACATCCAAGTCAGGAACCTCTAGCCTTTGTTAGTCTTGTGTGTGTTTTGTTTTTAACATTTGTATGTTTCGGAGTTGAGTGTGGCGTCCATTTCGCTGAACTAGTACATGTATTCATTATTGTAAAGGGGCCATTTGAAGCCCGCCTCCAGGTGCGAAATTTCCTCGCTGCGTTGAAGACCCAGGTTGGTTCCTGCATGCACTTGGGTCGGGTTGTTCTCTCTTTGACACATTCCCCGCTTCCATTCTCTATTCTAGTAGAAGAATAAGTAAAGTATTATATGCAATGTGACAGCAACCGAACGACAAATAATCCGATCTTTAACACTAGATAAGTTGCTATACATTTTTTAAATTCTAAATCGCCCCATAAAAAAATTACTGTGTCTTATTTTATGGACTATCTAGGATTTACCGTCAACATAAAATTCCCCAAAAAACTAAAATCAAACCTTTAGGACGAAACAACTGCGGATGGTTAAAAATCTCGTGGCAAAATAATCTTTTGAAAATTCCTGCTAATTCAATTGGTTTTAACATTTATAAAACACAAAATAAAATAATAATAAAAAAAATCATAAAAAAACAACAGGAAAACAAAGGGAAAAACAAAACCGTTAATACATTTCGAAAAAAAGTACAAAATATAAAAACCTAGAATGAAATTTTTGTACATAAATTAGGCCGTTAGTTTTCTCGTTTGAATTGTTTTACATTGTTATTTCGGGGCCTTTAATAGCTGACTGTGCGGTATGGGCTTTGCTCATTGTTGAAGGCCGTACGGTGACCTATAGTTGTTAATATCTGTGTCATTTGGTCTCTTGTGGAGAGTTGTCTCATTGGCAATCATACCACATCTTCTTTTTTATATTTCCCGTCATAAGTCAGGAGCCTGTCAATCATTGGTTATACGCACATCAGGCTGTTTGTGTTTTGTTTGAATTGTTTTACATTTTTGTCACTTCGTGGTCTTTAAAGTTTATTATTCAGCATTGATTTGATCATTTTTGAAGGCCGTATGGTCATCTATAGTGTTTATATCTACGTCATCTAGTCGAAAGAGGCTTCCTACTAGAGCTTCACTGATTAGTCTTTTGTAGGCGGAAAATTACAAGGCTGGTATCTATGATAAGTATTTTCTACGTTATAGGAGTGTCGTTATGTATACCTTGAATCGAAAGGTTTCGTCGATATTGTGGTGCTGAACACCAATATATAGTACTGAACCAGTCCATGTTTTATATGTACTTCATCATGAACCGATGACGTAGTGCGCATAATGGTAAATTCTGATTCTTCACCTTCAACGACATGTATTGACTGTTTATTAATTGTATTGATTGCTTATATATATTTGCTGTATTTTGTGTATAATTTGCTATCACTTGAATAAACCCTGGTGAGTTATCATATATTGTTCATATATTAGTATTACATGCTCGGATCCCACGATAATATGTTTACTATCAATAACACATAACAGTCATACGGGATTTGGTTCGATTTCCAGTGACAGCAAATGAAAATTTTAAAGTTTAAAGTATTTCTTGAAACATTTCTCTATGTGCATGATGTGAATGGAAATCTGTTAATTCCAATATAGTTTAATTAAGCGCACAACATGGACACTTGTTATATGAGTTGATGACTCTATTTCAGCGACACATTTAAGACATTATCAGACTATACTATCGTATATTATATACAGTTACAATCAACATCTTGTTCAAGAAAAATATGTATTAGCTTGAGTAGCTTCAATTGTCAATATAAAGACTTTCTACAAATAGTAAGCCTTTTGTAAGCACGACAACGTTCAGAAAGTCATATTCAAACGAAATGCTCAGATGTAGTGAGTCAATTTTGCTTCAATGTTATGCATTTAACGGTTTAATCATGTTAATAATATATTATACACTGGTTTTTAACCAAAAAATTGGAAAACAGGGTATATTATGCCAATATTTAAATCAAATTCGTAAAATAATCCTTCTGATTATAGAGGTATTGCAATAATAAGTTGTATTGGAAAATTATTTAATTCCATTCTTAATAATAGATTTGATAGTTATTTAACTAAGCTTAATGTAATTTCTGAAACACAGATTGGTTTTCAGAAAAGATCAAGAACAGTTGATCACATGTTTATTTTGAATACTCTAATTGAAAAGTGTATTGCAAACTAAACTTTCTTATAACTATGTATTGTAGATTTTAGAAAAACATTTGTTTCATTGGAGTTAGACAAGGGGATAATCGAAATCCGAATCTTTTCAAGATATTCGTCAATGATTTACCGTGTTTTTTTTATACTTTCTGTGTACCAGCTGAAATAGGAAGGGCAAAACTTAATTGTTTAATGTATGCTAATGATGTTGTGCTTCTTTCTTCTGCTGGTCAGTAAGGTACAGGAAATGTTTAAACAAACTAGAAGAGTATTGTTAAAGCTGATGTATTCAGGTTAATCTTTAAAACATAAAAATTGTAATGTTTGATCAAGGTGGTAAATCATTAAATGAACTTTTGTTTTGATGGTGACCTATTGAAAATGTAAGAAATTATAAAAATATTTAGTAGTTATTTTTTTCATATCCTGTAAGTTTTTCTACTGTTCGATATAATTTGTATCAAAGGGGGTTAAAGGCTTTCTTTGAATTAGAAAGTACTTTCGGTGAAAACATCCCGAAACTTGATAGTGCTTTACATGTCTTCGACCACACGAGAAAGCAGATTTTACCATATGGCTCAGACATATGGGGAACTTTTAAATTCCTGTATGCCCAACAGACAGTCTCTGTAGTTCTACAAATACCTTCTTGTGGTAAATAAGAACAATCATGTAATTTAGGTGTTATCGGAGAGCCAGGTCGTACTCCAATGCATATTGGCATTATTTGTTCACTTCTAAAAAAAAATAAAGTATTAATGGTTTAGAAGAGGTTCATTTGTTAAAAAAAGCTCTGGTCACAAGTATGGACACTCACAAATGCAATAAGTAATCTTCGTATTCTAGTATTATATATATTTCAAGATGTGCTGGTGTTGAAATAATAAAATTTGACGTTGAAAAGGTTGAAAATATTTCAATTAGTTGATATAGGATTTACTGGAAAATACTAAAGATGATAATGTAAATGTTAAATAAAGCAAAATTGTTTACTTATTTCAAATTTAAAAGCATATTCAAAAGGGAATTACATTAATCAAATTAATAAACTTCAGTATCGAAAAAGCTTAACTCAATTTAGAATTAGTGCTCATCAGATAGCTATTGAGACAGGTCGATTTAAAAGAATCGATAAAGATAAATGATTCTGTGGGAAGTGAAAATTATGCAGATCGAAGACGAGTTTCATTTTGAAGTGCACTGCATATGAAAATGAAATAAATTTTATTCTTCAGGTATCATGAATTCAATGTAAAAACTTCCCTTATATTTCAAAGTACGAACATTTTATTTGGTTGATGTCCAGTAAGTCTAAAGTTGTCATTTTTTAATAACAACAAACACAAAAACTATGTCAATTGGACCTGCTTTGGTACGATAACTGCACTTGAATTTTTACTAGATAACATTTTTGTTCGCTATGGAGATTCCGTATATCGTTATAAGTTATCGGAATTCAAATTGGGGCTAACTGTGCACCATTTATTGCGGACCTGTTTTTGTATTGTTACGAGTTACAATCTATGACTGAAATCAGCAAAGACCCATCGAAACAACATCTGATGCAAAATTTTTAGATATTTGGATGATATGTTGGCTTTAAGAAAATTTCCCTGCTGAACTGACTTTAAATAAAGCTAATACTAACAATGAAAACTGCCCTTTCCTGAATCTTGATATATTTATCTTTAACGGGAAGCTTAATACCAAACTTTACAATAAAAGTGATGAATTTGTATTTTCTATTGTTAATTATCCATTTTTAGATGGTGCCATTCTCTTGTCACCATCATATGGTGTTTGTATATCTCAACTTGTTCGATTCGCTCGTGTATGTAACAACGTATTTGATTTTAACGAAATAAATCTCTGTATTACTGAAAAAAAATTATTACACCAAGGTTTTCGATATAACTAACTTGTCAAAACATTTACTAAATTTTATCATCAGTACAAGGACATCATTCGTAAATATAAATCAACATACAGACATCTTCTACGTTTAGGTATTTCACATCCCATTTATTATGATAATATTCTATACAAAGAACAAAAATGTCGTCATTCACCTCAAAAGCTAACTAAACTTTTAAACAGACTTAATCAGAAGGTATATAGTTACAATACTGTATAAAGATGCCATTTTATAAAATTATATTGATTCGCTCATAGGGTCTCTGCATCAGAGGGATTGTGCTTGATTTTCATATGATAAAGACATAAGCTTTCAATCAGTTTAATTGAGGTCTTGAGCTGGCATGTCAGTTACTGCTAGTAGTCCTGTCCTTTGTTAATTTATTTTGATCATTGGTATTTTGCTTAGGCTCGTCTGTTACCTATTCTAACATCGGACTACTTTTAAACTGAGTTTTACTGTGCGTATTGCTGTGTGTTTGTTTATTCTACATTGGCTAGATGTATAGGGGGAGGGTTGTGATCTCACAAAACTCATTAAACCCCGCCGCATTTTTGCGCCTGTCTCAAGTCAGGAACCTCTGGCTTTTGTTAGTCTTGTATGTTTTTTTTAATTTTGGTTCATTTATATGTTTCGTAGTTTAGTGTGACGTCCATTTCCCCTGAACTAGTATACATTTTTGGTTAGGGGCCAGCTGAAGCCCGCCTCTGGGTGAGGGATTTTCTCGCTGTGTTGAATACCCTTTGGTGGCCTTTACTTGTTTTTTGCTCTTTGGTCGGGTTGTTGTCTCTTTGACACATTCCCCATTTCCATTCTCAATTTTATTATATCAGTGTCACGATTTATTTGTACTTTTTTTTAAATAAGAGAAAATCTGCATACCAGTGACTTAATAAAAATGTAGTAGTGATGTAGTTTATGTTCTACGTATTCCAAAGGGTTGATATTCTATTTATATATTTTTAAAGTTAAAAGTAATTATTCATTTAGTTTTGATGTTATATATCTTAAAACTACTGACACAGTGTAATTCATATAAAAATTCATTTAATGTAGAGTCTAATAAAAACTACTTTTAAAACATGTAGGAATATTTTGTTAAAACAATGCCTAAAATAACTACAGATTATGCTTATTCAAACATATAAAGGCAATCAGAAATAAATTTGATGTTTATTTTTTCTGTTAAACTTTTGAAAAAAATATTTTAAAGGTTCCCTTCTTTTTAAACATGACAAAACGCAAAAGAGTAGAGTTTCTTTAATGTATACCTTGCAAACTTTTGCTACTCTTGAGTATATCTTTTTTTCTGATGGATCAGTTTCAACAGCTGTTTCACGGAAGAAGATAAATACGCGGTCACCAACATCAAAAGATCCAACAAACTGTGGTTCTGAAAGGCAAAACGTGTTTGATAGGTTTGACAACATATGTATCAAACACGGTGTTATCCTTTTAAATAAAGGAGGCGTTACAACAGTATTGAGCCAATACCTCTATTTAAAAACATGTAGATCTTATTTTCATCTGTATATTTTCCTCAAAATATTGGACTGTTCAACATATTTACATCTGTTACAAAGATTATATATATAATTAAATGTACTTCATCTTTAAAAAAAATGTATTTTGATATTGTAAAGCAGATAGTTATAAATACAATCATTTTAATTTTAAAAGAAAAGGATACATAGACATGCTTATAGATAGCCTTAGTCATATTTTGATCAACTTTAAGGATATTGAGGATGGAAATGCTCATTCACTTTGTTGTTGGCCTATTTACTGTTTTGATTCGAGCGACGTTGATTAATCCTATTTAGAGACTCGCGTCTAGCATAGTAAATTATAAGCCTGACAAAATATCAAGCTGAAATAACAAAACGGCATTATGTCTCTGCTTTTTAAGTACATTCGACACATTTGTAGAAATTTTGCATTAGTTAAAAATGGATTGTATCACTGTAAATATAAATGCTACATTTCTCAATTTGTAAATAGTCAGATACAGTTCAACGATATCTACCATACACAATTTTCCCTAGAGTCTGAAATACCGTCCGATTACGTATACTTTGCCTTCATATATAATTATACTTTTGTCATTAAATAATGTATCATAAATAAATCATGAATTGTCCTACTAAGTTTTACAATATTTTGACATATTACCTTTCATCCACTTTTCACTTATTACACCTTTCATATAATCGGTAGTACCAGGTATTGGCCTTTGTATTGAAGATTCACCATGTAATGTAGAGGCATAGTACATTAATTCCTCGTTGTTTGGATTTTCTGCTTCTAAACAAAATAATCTAACATTATTGCGAGTTCGCAAGTGGTCTAGTGATAGCCAACTTACTGATATGAAAAGAGATTTTTTTTTACAAAACACCCGTCATACAATACATAATCTGGTTAACCTCAGAATATATTGGCAATGCTACATTTATGTGATTTCCGATTGTGTTGAACATGCTGAATGAAACCGAAAATGTCCTATTACATGTATTTATGCAAACTGTTTTTTGGCCGTTAAGCAAGAATGACAATCTAAGTTGGAAGGTATCACAATCAATACAACTTTTACATAAAGTTCAAAGGAAGAGGAATCTTTCAATTTATGAGTCAGAACAAATTTCTTCTAATGTTAATGTTTTAACCGATGTAAAAACAGGTTTTTGAATGTAACATCAACCCTAAATTTAGTCTGGAACATTTGGTTCAGTTTGACCAAGCATTTTATAAATTTATATAAGAATTAATTTCCAATAGGGTTGATCTTTATAGTAGGGGTTGATCTCGAGTACAGACAAAAACAGAATTTCCAAGATTATGAACGTGCTCTCAGAATTTGTAAATTCTTTAGGGAATAACATCACATTAGTTTTAATTATAGGAAATCTTTAAATCGAATTAGAATGAAGTTCCATGATAAAAGAGTCCTTTTTATGGGAAAATAATTAAGGCCAAAGAAACAACTTTTTTGAAACTAAAATAGCACATAAAATGGGAGAAAAACATTCATAAATTTGTCTTAAAATCATTAACTCTCCAATTACCCATGCATATATTTTTTTCTTCATCATTGATATGTTGTTTATATATAAATTCATGTTTAGTGATGTAAAATGATAAAAAGAGGTAAATAATTACCACAAAAAGTTTGAATAAGCGTCACATCATTGCGTCGTAAGTCGTAAAACATTGATGTTTGACATTTTTACTTCCAACTAAATACCAAATTGATCAATGTAATAAAAACGGAGTCGGTAACACTAAGTTCGTTACATATCAATCAACCAGAAATGTATGTATGTATCAACTACATATTTGTTGTTTAAAGAAACATCGATGCATTGATAATTTGAGTTCATTAATTGCAGACAAATGTAAAAACGTTTTTCGAGGATTTTATGTGATTTCAATACAAATATTCACCTATTTGGAACGAATTTATTCAGTCATTTCAGAAAAGGAAAGACAAACAATCAATTCACATTGTATGCATTATTTTTAAATTTTTTATTCTTAGTTTAGGGTGAACATACCACAGCTGTATGAATTATTTGACACACATACGTGACATGACCAAATAACTGGAACTTCTCCTTCATAGTGGTTTAGTCGTACAAGTCCCACAACTGATCCAGAATTTCAATTTATTGTATTCTTGAACTCATAAGAGGATTAAATGATGCTTTAATTAAGACGCAGTTTTGATCACCCTCCCAAAATTATCTCCTGTTTAAGAATTTTCTGATTATTGAATTTATCTGCAGTTTTGGTAAATGTTACCATTATCAGTATGAAGAAGATCAAATAGAAATATGATTGCGATATGAAATTGATAACAGATGGACGGACGGACGGACCAATACATTATACCACCAAAACCTCGTTGCATGGGGTACAAAAATGATTTATCGTTACGATCAATTTAAAATTATTGTGACATCACTATGATATCATACATTTGGGATCAGTTCTAACAGCTTTTTAAATTGATTGATTGACTGATTAGTGTTCAATGCCACTTTCAGCACAATCGTCCTATTTCGTAGCAGTCCGTGTTTATTGGTGAAGGAAGCCGGAGTGCCCGATAAGAACCACCAACCTTAGGTAGAAAAACTAACAATCCTAGTCAATTAAAATTAGAGTCGAGTGCATCTACCACGTGCGGGGTTCAACCTCACAACCTTAGTGTTGACAGGCTAGTGTTACAGTAGTTCAACTACTTAGACCTCTCGGCCACCGACACCCCTCCCTTTCCTTCCGCTTTTTAGAACTATCAGAATAATCTGTCATAGAACCGTCAGCATCAGTTCTAGGTTAGAAATATCTTAAGGTGTCAGATCACCAATTAAAAATCTCTATCTATTTAACCAAATGTTTCAATTTTCACAGCTTTCTAAATATTTTACCTTAATTATAAAAAGAAGATGTGGTATGATTGCCAATGAGACAACTCTCCACAAGAGACCAAATGACACAGAAATTAACAACTATAGGTCACCGTACGGCCCATACCGCACAGTCAGCTATAAAAGGCCTCGAAATGACAATGTAAAACAATTCAAACGAGAAAACTAACGGCTTAATTTATGTACAAAAAATGAACGAATAACAAATATGTAACACATAAACAAACGACAACCACTGAATTACAGGCTCCTGACTTGGGACAGGCACATACATACACTACAAACCAGTAAAAGTCTGAAATGGCCTATATCTGTACTCGACTGTTCTGATTTTTACTCGACAAGTCTGAATTGGTCTGAATTTTACTCGACATTACTCGACCCCAGTCTTAACCATACTCGACTGTACTGATTTGTACTTGACCCTTATCTTTGCCATTGAAAATAGTCTGAACTATTACTCGACCAGTCTGAAACAGTCTTAACCCATTCTCGACCTGTACTCGACCTATATTTTTCAGTCTAAACCATACTCGACCAAAGGTCTGAACAATACTCGACCAGTCTGAACCATACTGGACCAGATAACCTCTACTTTTTCTAAATTTTAACTGTTAAAATAAATTTCTTTTTAACTGACATGACAACAGCTACAATAAAATAAAGATATATACTATAAAAACAGATTTTTACATTCTCACATGATTCTCAGATTTATCGAATAGAGAAAGTTAATTCAAATTATCTTATTTAATAGTTTAATTATATCAATTTTAAAGTTTTAGAGTTTTATTAAAAAAAGATTTTCTTTTACCTAAAAACCACACCTATACTGAGGGTAATTAAACCTGGTAAGCGGACAGAAAGTCTGACACAGGACAAAAAGTCACAAGACATAAAGTCACAAATTTGATAGGACAAAAAGTCACAGGACAAAAAGTCACAAATAATTTGTTGACAATTGTTTGAATATATAAGAGAAAGATCTTGAAATATTTTAGGTGCTTCTTTTTTGGCATGTGTTTTTTTTTTTTTTTTTAATTAATTTTCCTAAATTCCTAAATAAAAACTACATAGGTTGCATGGTTACATACAAAAAATGTACAATAGTTATATAATTATCTTTTTAATGAGGTAACAACAGCCAACAAAATCACTGAAATTGTTTAACCTTATTTTAGAAATATATCAAAAAGGGATAAAAATTAAAGAAATTATTAAAATTGTTCTTCTGATTAGTGGTGAAGTATAAAGTAATACCTCCTGCTTGGGGCAGACTCATGAAAAAGATCACACCTGGTCAGACAGTATTAAATTCTAAATAACATTCATTCAAAATTGCAACATCCTGTGAAACTTAAATCGCAAGGCCTTTTGAATTCACTAGATAAGTAATACACGAGTTTAAGAAAAATAGAGCTTTCTTTTTACCTGTAAAACACACATGTACTGAGGTAATTAAACCTTATTAAAGTGCTTCTTGTATGCCATGTCTTTAATTTTGACAAAAATTATTTAAATTTAATTGAAATAAATTTTTACTGTAACTTTGGAACACATTTCCTTTTTTAAAAGTTTATCACAGGATTACTATGGAAGTTCTATTATCATGATTATATTAAATTCTTGGTTTAACAAAACAAAGGTGTCATTTTTTAAATTTATTAAGTTGCTTTATATGCTATTTTATATATATTTTAATAAAAAAAATGTTCACTGCATTATTAACTAAACTCAACTGACACCATAAATCTATACAAGGCTTAAGTTAATGGTGAAAATTGTCCAGTAACCATAAAATATATCTGAAACATTCAAAAAATTTTGAATAACATTGAAAATATTAGTCACAATTCAGTTTTGAGATTATTTGATCAGCTTGTTTTATTTTTATGTTAAAGGTGATATATATGTATGTATATAAGTGTTGATGAATATGGTGATGAAGTTATATTATGTTTATTGTGAAATTTTGGTTTCAATGCTATATTGAATACATTTTTAATTTCAAATTGTTGTTCAAATTTCTAGCCAGGGGAAATAGCTGTTGTTAAAAACAGTTCCTAAATTGATGAAATACAATAGATAGATACAAAAAAATAGGTCTAGGTTGGTTAAGACTTGGTCGAGTATGGTTCAGACTAGGTCGAGTATGGTTCAGACTAGGTCGAGCATGGTTCAGACTAGGTCGAGCATGGTTCAGACACGTATAAAATGGTTAAGTACTGGTCGAGTAAGGGTCGAGTACAAGTTCAGACTGTTAAGTATGGTTCAGACTACAGTCGAGTATTATTAAGTAAATTTCAGACCAATTCAGACTGGTCGAGTAAACATCAGTACAGTCGAGTACAGATATAGGCCATTTCAGACTGGGACAGTGGTGTAACAGTATAACATAAGAACGAACTATAAAAATCAGTTGAAAGAGGCTTAACTCATCAGATGGATAAATATACAAATACTACAAATACAAGTGGACGTGGCCGGGTACTTGTACAGTTTAACTTCATATATAGAAACCAGGTATATCATGAATTGTACATGTATCACCTTTCTACATGCCAATTTTCAACCCATGTTTGAAGTCTTGAGTAAAATATCAACGTTCCGAAGGTAACTACTACTAAAAATAACCCCTGGTTTTTTGTAAATCTTAAATAAATATACTATGGAACGCATAAATCCTCAATTTTTAAATGCATACTCATGGACATGTAACTTTTGACTCAGAATGGTCTAAATATATTTCTCTTTCATCAACAGTTTCAATTCTGCAAATTTGTTGGTTACTTTAAGTAAACAATGACATCAAAAGCACTATTTTTGTCAGGGAAGGGCTACTTTTACATACGTTCTAAATTTGAGTGAGTGAATTGGTGGTCTGAAACCTAAAGACACATAAAAGTTTATCAGAAATCTTTAGTTTTGCTTTATTCTTAATTCTTGGTTAATGTGTAGTAAATAAAATCATATCTTATCAAAATGTGACTGATATTGCAAAATTCACAGCTCAATTTAAACTGACTATATTGTATGACTTTAACAGAAAATACTTGAAATTCAATTTCTGACTACAGGAACATAAACTTTCAATATCAAGATCAAGTTTAGTTAATGTTTTCTTGTTTGTCATACTACTTTAAGACGCTTTACAACTTTTAGCATGAGTTTAGTGAACCAAAGGTAACGAAGTGTTAAGGAATATGCCCCTCCCCCTCCTTTTTTCATCAGTTATCAGTAATGGGTCATTAATTGATCAATAATACAGTTATAGTCATGAAACGTTTTTCATTTACTATAAGTCAATAATATTTAAGGTAGGAAACTTTTATTTGAGACAATTTATGGGATTAGAGTGAATTTATGCAGTTTTTACATTAGGCTATGCTATCTGCCAAATTCATGGAACGACGCAATAATATATAGGTAAAAATCAAATAATTTCATGAAATCTTCAAACAGACAATTTTTTTGGCAATAAACAACCTATGTTTAACTGTTTTATATCACAGAAACAACTTACTATAAATTAATAACAATTTCAGACATTTTTTTTATATGCATGCCTATTGTAAGGGTTGAAAAAGCTAAAAATACCACACATTCAGGCTTTAGGCTCGACACTGGCAATATGTGGCTTATTTACAAAAAAATGTTGTAATGTGGCTACCTGCATCTGAAAAAATTAGTTAAGAAAAAAAAATGTTCTAAATTTGAGTGAGTGAATTGGTGGTCTGACACCTAAAGCCGTTCTAGGTTAGAAATATCTTAAGCTGTTCTAGGGTACAAATGTCAAGATCAGTTCTAGTTTGAACTGTCCAAATCTGTTATAGGATATAACTGTTAAAGCCGGTTCTATTGTAGAACAGTTATAAATGACGTAAATTAAAGCAGTTCTCTAATCGTACTTTAGAACATGGACAGTTATAAATGATTTTCCCTATAACGCATATTTAAGATAAACTGGATTAAATTAAAAATAATTACAGTCTTGGAAGCATGTAGTAGTTTCGTTATTTCACTATGTATATATTATCAATCATTTTTTTTTTCTTTTTAGTTTATAACATGGTTAAACAATGAGAAAATATACTTTTAATAGTTCTCTTATTATCACCACAGATACTAGTAACTAGTACATTATGTAATATAATTATACACGTCTTGAAGCAATTTTTTATACGTAACATACTGGGGTTTTTTATTACACATTATGTATTTGGATTATATGTGGTGACCATTTCATTTTCTTTCGGAGTGTTTTTATAAACTCTAAAGAACTTTTGGATAATTTTAAATCTCGGTCTTTTTCTGAAATTAGTTCTATCAAAACTTTAGATTTTTCAACCTTGTATACCACCTTTCCCCATGTGAAATTGAATAACCGTTCAAAAGAAATAATCCACAACGTTCAACATAAAAATGGTAGCATACGCTATAAATTTATTACCATGGGATACCATAAGGCATATTTTGTTAATAGTGAACAAAAGGGTAAAACATGCTACACAGAGGAACAAGTGATCATTATGCTGGAGTTTCTTATTGACAACATCTTTGTTGAATTTGGAGGAAGACTTTTTCAACAAATTGTCGGCATTCCTATGGGAACGAACTGTGCGCCTCTCCTTGCCGACCTATTCTTATTTTCATATGAATCGGAGTTCCTTCAGACACTTGTCAAAAACAAGAAGATCAAAGAAGCCACGTTATTTAATTTCACTTTCAGATATATTGATGATGTTCTTTCCATTAGCAATCCGAACTTTTCTGATTGGGTTCCATTAATATACCCTTAAGAACTAGAAATTAAAGAAACAACAGACACGGCTTCCTCCGCCTCATTTTTAGACTTATACCTGGAACTTGACATACACAGTCATCTCAGTACCAGAATCTATGACAAACGAGACGATTTTAATTTTGAAATTATCAATTTCCCCCACCTTAGTAGCAATATACCAACTTCACCTGCATATGGGATATACATTTCCCAACTTATTCGGTATTCAAGAGCTTGCAGCTCCTACTAAGACTTTGTAAAACGTCACCAGTGTCTGATCAGAAAGTTGATGAACCAGGGGTATGTCAAAGAACGTCTCGTCCTTTTTCTAAAAAAGTTCATCAGAAGGTACCAAGACCTTGTTGATAAATATTCCGTATCAACTTCACAAATAATACACGATGGTCTTGAAGTATAGATTATGCGTACTGACGTTGTTTATCATCTTAATAACGTGTTATAGTATTCTTTTATTTGTCTTTATTAATATTACTTTTACTGTTAAGTCTGTTTTTTTGTGATATTCATTTGACGTGACTCTTTACTTATGTATCCCGTCATACTTTGAACGACAAAATTATTTTATTTTATAAATATCACTTTTACTGTTAAGTCTGTTTTTTTTTTGTGATATTCATTTGACGTGACATTGTACTTATGTATCCCGTCAAACTTTGAACGACAAAATTATTTTATATCTGCATGTGTGACGTCAAACGCGCGATTCTACGCCAGTACTTAAAACCTTCCATCCTTAATGGGTGGATTTTACATAAATAAATAAAATCGTATAATAAAAAAGCAAAATGAGGATGTTAAATTTGATATTTGCCTTTTTGTGCTTCTTTGTTACATTTGTTTGTTTTTATAGTGATTAAGATGATAACACAATGTTGACTGCTGTACCCCTATTTTTGACATTTTTACCTATTGTGTCTGTTTGTTTTGTTCACGCATCGTTGTCAATATAATGGAATTTGATGCGACTGTCATACAAGTGAGAGGTTTAGCTACCTATAAAACCAGGTTCAATCCACCATTTTCTACATAAGAAAATGCCTGTACCAAGTCAGGAATATGATAGTTGTTATCCCTTCGTTTGATGTGTTTGAGCTTTTGATTTTGCCATTTGATTATGGACTTTCCTTTTTGAATTTTCCTCGGAGTTTAGTATTTTTGTGATTTTACTTTCTATTACGAATTCACCTACATTAGGGAGTAAGTGGTTTAGTAGTAACATGTAAAGTTTGGCACTTTTTTAAAGTAACAAAATTTTATGAAGAGAAAGCAGTTTTTTAATGATAAAATAAGGATAATAGATTATTGATCATGAAAAAAAATAAACAATATCGTGTTTAAAAAAACAATCAATCAATCAATCAGTCAGTCAAAAATTAAATTAATCAATCAATCAATAAAAAATTCATTAACAAATAAAAAAAAATTAATGAAATAGATAAACATATCTGTTCAATGGCTGACCTGTCCGATTCAGTTCTAACGTTAAACTATTTATTAGTGGTCTAGAGTAGAACTGTCAGAGTCTTTTTTAGGTGAGGACTGTCCGAAACTGTTCTAAAGTAAAACCGGTTCTACCAAAAAGTGTCATAACACTGTCAAGATAACTGTTATAGATCTACATCATTCTAGATCATTTAACCTAACAGTTCTGTGAAGATTTGAAGAGAGGTTAGAATTAATTCTAACTGTATAATGCTGATTATTTGTGAACTTCAAAAGAACAAAAATGAATTTTCCGAAGAGTTCAATGACAGCCTATTTGGCAACAAGACACTTTGAAAGTTAAATAATATTATAAATCCTTTTGTTTCAAAATGTATGACTGAATAGCTCAATGAAGACAAATACCAATCAATATGTGTCACTATTAATTTGCGGTCCATGAATATGTGATCGACACACTTATTAATCAATGGAACTTATTGAATAATCGTTGCACATAAAGTAACCAGAATATATATTTGTGATATGCTTTCGTTTTATAATCCTTTAAATTGATGCATGACTAGTTTTGGTGCGTTATGGAAGTAATTTGAAAATGTATTACCACTAGCGGCCAGCATTTTGGCCGGTTTGATCTAGGGTATAAAATAAAATATTTATTTCTTATGAAACATCTGTTTTCATTATATCATTCACATTTTGTGTAGATTTTTTAGATTAAAGCAAGAACTATTTAAAAAAAAAGATATCTGACGCTTCAAGAATGGAGCATTGCTAAGTCTTAAGTTTCTATGTTGTGTTTTTTGTACAATTGTTTGTTATGTGGTCGTTTTTTTTTTGCCATGGCGTTTGTTTCAGACGTATAAATTTTCATGTCCGTTTGGTATATTTTGCCTCTCTTTTGTCATGTTTAAATAATTGTTCTCAATTTGTCGTCAAAAGCCTAAAGATTGAACACATGCAAATTCCTTGTGAAATTAAGATAAAATAAACATAAATACAACATTAAACGTAACAACAAGAAAAGATCGCTGACATCAACCAAACTATTACCATAGTTTATCATCATTCAGGTCAAAGGTTACCAAATTGAAACTTTACTGGCAGTTTCGGCATTATATGAGGTCATATGATTCCAAGTGCACAATGAACAACTATGGCATTCAACAACAGTGATATTCCTTTCGGTTGATGATGAATATAAAAGGTCCAGAGATTAAAAATTTATAAAAAGTATTACACACCGCAACCAACGACAAAAGGCTCCTAACGTGGGACAAGCACATTAAGGTTAAACACGTTTGTGAACTCTTAACCATAACTATTCGCCTAACACGGACAATAGTGAAATAGTGCAATATCAGAAAAAAAACTGTGAAATTCAGTTGGAAACTACTTACCGGACCGGTTATAAGCACAAAACTACAAACGAAAAGACATAAAATACAAAGATTGATAAATGAACTCAGATGATGTATATCTGTAAGAAGAACCTGTTTAAACTAAATGATAAATATATCAACTGATAACGCTTCACACAAAGGTGTATTAAAACAATTTAAAAAAAAAAACAAAAGTTTAGATAGTACACAATGTGTAAATTTGTTGTCAAATAAATGTATTATAAACTCACTGATATATATTGCTGTAAAATTATCAAACGGATCATTGGAACACGGAACACTTGAAATTGTATAAGTCATGTCTGTTATATTGAGTTCATAGCTATTAGGAGAATCTGCATTAGTTCCACATAAAATCAGTGTATCCTCAGTCTTCTTAGTAATGAATCGTATGTGATTCTGACAATCAGGAATCTAAAATAAATGGTCCACCTTCAAACTAAAAATCTTTTCCTACAGAAATTCGTTATTAAAATTCAAATACTAAACGAACGATAACTGATATACAGACTTATTTAATATCTACTTCTACATTGGCCACTTGCATTGACCCCCTCTTTTCACTCATCCGGGTTGTAGGATGGTCTGAATATGGGATAGTTTAAACACAAAACATAAAAACAACACAAAAACAAATATTGATATAGTCAGAACAGGATGGATAATTTTCGTGTAAATGCTTGATATTCCTAGTACTAATTGTTGTGTGATTGAAAATCTCTAAAGCCATAATGGGGTTTGAGCGATCCTGATTAAATTGAATATAGAAAAACGCTTATGACGCCCCAAGTCAATAAAATTTTAATTTCCTTAAAATGCATCGGTTCAACGTTCCACAACTTCTTTTATGTAGAGCGATCAAGCTTAAATTATACCATATAAGGGATTTAGTACGAAGCATGTATTGTCACAAGAATGCGAGAATATTTAAATATCAACACTAATGTTAGTGTCAGTATCAAGGAAATGTTTATTCTTTATTATTTGTCATGTATCTTGAACGCAAAATTCGTAACTTTAAAAAATATTCATGAACAAGTACTATCTTTAAAAAAAGATATGAGACACCTTCGATTGGAGCATATGTTTTTAAAAACATTCATTTTTTTTTCTTTTTTAACATAATTAAATGCCCAAACTTTGACTTCAAACTCTGACAATTCTGAAAATTGAGCACAAGCAGTCGACTCTAAAACATAAATATATTCCGTTAATTACCTTGTAAGTGTATACAGAGTATTTTTTCAGAGGTAAGTGACTGTGAAATTAAGGTAAAAAATATATACAATGTAACACATAACAACTGATAAAAGGATCTTACAACAGGCTAGAAATGTCAATGTTACTAAACAAGCATCAACAATAGGAGACGCAAACCCTTTCGACACGTTTAACGGACGGACGCCTAAAGGAGATGGTCGATAACACATCGTTTGACAGGTAATTTACTTTGCTGTATACATGGTATATATTCTGACACTCTTTATATCAAGTATTATTATATGTTATACCTATAAATATCCATATATCGGTTCTTGATTATGTCTTTAGAATTTTGACTTCACTTGCATGTTGGCAAACTTATATAAGTGTGGAAACTTAAAATTTCCATTCGAAAGTGTCAAATAGATGATATTTTTATAGCATTCGAGCTAATAAAAATGCAATACTGAACTTGATATCAAACCAGGATTTACCTTAACATACCGTATTGATATGCATAAATGATTTAGAGCTCGAAATGGCAGTGAACTGAAAACCTTGCATTCAACTTTATAAATAATTTGGCATGGATGATTATGACCATTTCAATACCTTCACTGTATTTTTCTGAATGCTTTCATCTTAAAGATGTGAGATATTCGGTCCGCAAATGATGAATTTAAATAAAGCTTTTGCATATCTTGTTGAGTGGTCTTAATGTAACCGTCTCTAAAAGTTCGCAAAAAATACAGCATGGATAGATGCGTTCTAGCATTGTTTGTATTGACATTCGCCACCAGTTATTATTTTTATTGTAGTAAAACTATTTATCAACAAAACATTAATTGTATTGTTTATTAAGATAGTTTTTTTTTTTATCTCAGATATATATGTATTTACAACCATCACCTGCTGCATGCATATCACAAAATATTAGACAAATGTATGTTCGAACATCAGCGATGAAGTGTCCATCCAACCAGTTCAGTGACAATGCCCACGCTGTTACCATTGTTTAGCATCTTTAAGATCATAGGTTACAAATTCACAATTATAACGTCTGCGTCTTAAAAAGGATAGCAGTAGATATTTGTTCAAATAAAAGAGTTTCATTAACTTAGGTCTATCGAAACTCAAAAGACAAATAAAAGTAGAGAAAGTAGGAACCACTGACGAAGAACATCTATATACTATGTTTAGTAATTAGCATTAACTTACCTCTGGCTTTGAAAGAGTACAATAGTTAAGCTTATCTGGTTCTGCTGGAAAATCAACATAAGTCTGAAACAGAGACGTTACTCAAAATACTACTTTGAGATTTCCACAAAGTGTAATTGTTTTGTATCTCAGCTAAATAATTCGTTTTGTTCGTGATTAAATCAAGATATCACATAATGATGCAGAACGTGTAGTTTGTCTGTTCAGAAGTTTGATAACAAGGGTTCAATTTTTACTGCAAGTTTAAACAAGATAAGATTGATTTAGACCAACATATCGTTTAGTTGACATAAATATTTAGAAAAATTTGCCAGTTTTAATGTAGTTGAAGGATTCTGTGACCTGAAAGTTTTTCCTTTTCGTAACAACTTTTCGGGTAAATTTATTATTCCTGTATTACAGCTTTTACTACTTACGGATTTAACAGGATATGCATCATTTGATAGATCAATTATGGTGAGTTTGTTCCTAAAAAACAAACAAAACATAAATGTGCTAGATACTTTCATGTTAGGTATGCCATAACATATCACAATACTAGAAGCTAGCTGGCCCTAATTTATTATGATAAAAATAGATACAAAGATTTGGTCTGCAAGTTTGGCTGTACCTGTAGAAAATTTCTTTCAAATGGAATAGCACATCCTAAATTTCCAGTTGTTTACCGAGCCCGGAATAATTTAAGATACGATCCGGGTAAACTAATCAATCTTTTAAATGAACTTTTTCTAGAAGATTACCAATTCAACACTGTTAAATCAACTTTGAATATTGTTTTATTGGTATAAGTATTGACTTTGTTATCAGTAAATTAAAACCATACTAAATATTATTGTTACATGTATACACATGTGCACTATCACGGTAATACAGTCTGTCGATACCTATATTTTGGCATTGCACACGGTTATGTTTTCTCTGACTGTTAATGACGTCTTTACACTAAATTCATTGGATGTTGCATGTGTATTGATTTTGTTAGTCTTAGATACATGATTTATTTATAAGTTATTATTGGCTTTTAACTAGTTGTCAGTAACTGCGAGTACTCTTAGAGGTGTACTTAATGTCTTTTTTGTTGTTATGGGATGTATAAATACCCTGCCACGTACGCTCTGCGTTTTTGTTAGATGTTTTATCTACTGTGTATCGTTCTGATTAGTTAAGCCCTTTTCAACTGATTTTTATAGTTTGTTCTTATGTTGTCCCAGGTTAGGAGAGGATTGAGCGCTCACAGACATGTTTGACCACGCCACATTCTGTATGTGTCTGTCCCAAGTCAGGAGCCTGTAGTTCAGTGGTTGTCATATTTGGTTTTGTAAATTATTTTGTTATAAATTAGGCCGTTTGTTTTCTTAATTGAATTGTTTCATATTTTTCATGTCGGACCTTTTATAGCCGACTATACGGTATGGATTTTTCTCATTGTTGAAGTCCGTATCCTTTAATTGCTTACACCCACTTCACTTGAACTTTGGTGGGTAGATGTTTGATTGGCAATCATACTACATATTTTTATTTTATAATAATCTATTTAAAAAATCAAATACATTTAACCCCGCATTATTATGTACGTACTTTTCTCAAGTCAGGAGCCTGTTATGTGTTGGTGTTGTTAGTTGCTATGTATCATATTTATTTTCCGTTTCTTAAGTCTTAAGACTTAACTCAAGACGTTGGTTTCTCGTTGAACTGTTATACATTTTCTCAATTCGACTTCGTTTATAAATTGGTATGCGGCATGGGTTTTGCTCATTGCTGATGGTCGAATGTTGACCTATAGGTGCTAACATCTACGTCATCTGGTTTCTGGTGAGTGGTTATTTCATTGGCAAACATACCTCATATTAAGAATATAAGAGTGTGAACAGTAAGCCAAATGATGTATAACTGCGATGTAAGTGAGAGTTTCGTCGAAATCAATATCAACATCAAATTCCCAAAATGACAAACAAATATTACATATGTTTATACGATCAGGTAATTTTCCCTGTTTTTGCATTTTGTGAGTTAAATGAAGGTTCGTTAAAGGACATACAGTAAAAGTTTACATTGCAAAGCATTTTATAATTAGTCTATATCTTAACAAAAACAAAACTAGTACAGACACAACAAACTTATAATAAGCAATACCTTTCCAAAAAAACTAACGCAGTTTCTGAAAGCAAGATCAAAATAGTGATTCAAATATTAGTTTGGAAAGACATGGACTATTTACTAGGCGGAATTTGACTTTGAAAAAGCATTCTTTGATGTTTATAGTGTCTTCAGATTTGGGATAGTAAGTCAAGTATTTTTCAACTTATTTGTACAGGTTTTATAAACTGTAAATCATATTCTTTGTAAGCGTGACCTAGGACATGAGCCTGTAGTCTAATGGTAGTTGTTTTGTGTTGTCTGGCATAATGTTTTTACGTTTCATGTTACATATAAATAATATGCATTGCATGAAAACTCATAACTAGGGACAACAGATGCTAGTTAATTAATAATGATATAACACCACCTATTTTGCCAATCACAATTCCCTTGTTAGAGGGATGCAGCTTGCGTTAAGGGTTCCAAATGATAAAATTGAAGACATCCCCTCCAACAAATTTTGGTTGTACTGATTTGGTTGACTGTCATAGAATATGTTTTGCTTAAGATTTTAGTGTTGCACGTTGTGCTATTTTATTTTTCAATGTCTGTGTTATTTTTATGACAAATAGTCTTGTCTATAGTTAGATGAATAAAGCAATGTTTTCATTTTAAACTTTAACATTCGGCCAAGGTTTAAATAATTTATATCATATGACTTTTTAAAAAATTTACCAGGAGTAATGCTGATGGTTTTACAACTGGAGCAGGAATTATTGAACCTTTTTAGCACCTTAGTTCATCCCGGTTTCGGTGGAATCGTATCGTCAATACTTAGTTTCAAAAAAGGATGAAGGGGGCATTCCAATTTCATAAGTCGAATATGAACGGACAATTTGCAACGTCATGACAAAATATCGAAAGAAGACATATAGACAAATAAGTCTACAAAATATTACATTGTACAGAGTAAACTGACTGACCAACATGACCCGCACTCAAAATCGTGATTGATCCAAGATGCTCGGGAAGGGTTCAAATGTAGTGTTTTGTTGATTACTATTAGTTTTTGTTTTTATTTTTCTCTTGGGCTGTGGTGCTATTTATGTCATTCGATTGGGCCCCAGGTTATATTATTTCTCACGCTTTTCTGTCAATATTTCAAGTTGAATACGCAAAAAAATCTTTGAAAACTGTTGAATTTTATGTTCAAACCAATCTCCTAACGGTATTATTTATCATCAAGCGATCGAGCAATTTAAGGAACTGTGCTTAACATGTTCATTTATTTTTATAGTTGAATCAAATCTTTTTAATTATTTCGCTTGGTAAGTTTCTTGAGTAAGTTTCATTTGCTTATCTATAATATGAAATAAGATTTCTGCTTCTCTCGCAATTTTCGGCATTAGCTTCTGTAAATATTTATTCTGTGCATTGAACTCGAATTTACGTGTATCTTCCCTTTCTGATATCGAGGTTGCTATTTGCAATCTATACAAACAATCTTACCATCGACATAACATTTAAATACGACGAAACAATTACGAAAAGCACAAAGATAACAACAATAGAAATACAAACACCGTCAGGTGACTGCAAGCATTTTTTGATACTGTAAAGTTACAATATTTGAATCAAAGGCGAACGTATAGTTCGAAAAATAAACTCATCATAGATACCAGGATTACGATTTTGTACACAAGACACAAGACACAAAACGCTCCAATCAAAAAAATTTAAAAGGCCAAACAAAGTACGAAGTTGACGAGCATTGAGGACCCAGAATTACGAAAGGTTTTGCCAAATAAAGCTAAGGTAATCTTTTCCTTGGATAGAAAATCCTTAATATTTCGAAAAAAATCAAAGTTTTATAATGATGACCGAATGTAACTGCCGCGCAAAATGTTTTCATTGTTCTTTTTTTTAGTAAAATTGTCTTGCATGCAATGAGGACTTCTGGTTTATTTTTGATATAATTTGTGTACATGGTTGAGTCTTCGTGTTTGACTGAATTTTCTACATTCAAACACCAATACTATTTAGTACATTATAATTTATGAAAGTTATGTTTTCCCTATATGTATAAAATCAAAAAGATCTGTTTTGAAATATTTGTATCTTATTTTTAAATTTTTTATACAAACAGGAATACCACGCTGAAAATGCATATTCAAGATGACGTTGAGCTTAAGCAGTATATGAGGTTTTTATTTGGATTTTCTGATAGATACAAACTATCTCTATATATTAACCTCGATTCAGTCTTGTCTTCCCTTTTTGTAAGATTTAATTGACAAAAGTTTTTCCTCGACAAAAAATTATGTTTAGGCCAAAGTAATTTACACAATTTTGGGGTGAAATACAATGGTAATTGTAGCGGACTTAAGCTTTGGCAACTTTCAAATAAACATACATACAGAAGATACATGTAGATATGTCCAAGTAATAAAACAGCAAAAACTTTGAGTTGAAACTAAATGTCTCACAAGTCGATTTTAACTAACAGTTATAAGATTTATAAACTTATGTTTTAGAAGGGTCGGCTGCTGGTTGACTTTGTTGAAAGTTGTACTTTCCATTAATATTTTTGATAATTCTTACTATCCTTTTGTATGTTTCATATTTCTAACAGTATACAGGTTGTCCGCCTACCTCATTCCTATGTATACACTATAAATATATAAAAGGTAATAAAAATTGATACACAATATATCTATATGTTACTTACATCTGTCCTACAAACAACTTTTTCACCTCTGGATCGATCAGAATGTATCGGTTATACGTAGCATCCGTTGATATAAGCAATGCTGAAATGAGTAAATGTAATAACGTTATTTCATCGTATGCTCTATAACTCTGAATGGAAGTTCAAATTTGATAAAATGAATGAACACATTTCTTTGTGATCGGTTTTTATTTGAGTTTCTCTTTTACGGTTGTTTTATTTTTACCTTTAGTAGCTCAATTACCCTTAATGTATATACAAGTTGTTCATGGCCTACGTTCGCCAGTTCACATGTACTATTCGCCCCTAAATACATCGAGCCAATGCGTCAAACTAAGCATTGCAGAGATAATGTAAGTACGGACAGTCATTGAAATTAATCATGTTTTATCAATTGAATGAGAAACGAAGCTGCCGGAGGAAAATATAATGACATTAGCACTTGCTAAATATGGTGCGTCTAAAAGCACTCAGTCTGGTTGTTTGTTTGGTTTTTTTTTCTATTTTATTCAGCTTTCTATGAAATGAAAAAAATATGTATCATTTGAACCGTTACGGGACTGAATTATTGGAAGACTCTCCATAAAAATCCATCTGTTTATGTTGATGAACAAGGGTGGCAAATGTGTCGACACTGATCCCATAAAGGTTTCACTAAACATTATGGCAAATCACTTTGTAGTTGTAGTCTCTTTAACTACACAACTTTTGCGTGTGAAGCGTCACGGTCTCTTACATGCATTATATGTTAAATCTAAATCCGGCAAACGATATGTCTTACAGATGAGGTTCTAGACTCTGATTGGTCAAGCCATGAAAGTAATATAAACGTACAAAGACATAAAATGTCAATCGATATATATATATATATATATATATATATAAATGGCACCTTCTTTTGCCAACATTTTTATTGGGGATTTTGAAGAACGCATAATCTTGAGTGTGCCATACAAAAAGTAAAATCACAAAAATACCGAACTCCGAGGAAAATTCAAAAAGGAAAGTCCATAATCAAATGGCAAAATCAAAAGTTCATACACATCAAACGAATGGATAACAACTGTCATATTCCTGACTTAGTACAGGCATTTTCTTAAGTAGAAAATGGTGGATTAAACCTGGTTTAAGCTAGCTAAACCTCTCACTGTTATGACAGTCGCATCAAATTCCATTATATTGACAACGATGTGTGAACAAAACAAACAGACATAATATGTAAACATATCAAAAATAGGGGTACAGCATTCAACATTGTGTTATAATCTTAATCACTTTTAAAACAAACAAATATGTAACAAGGAAGTACAAAATGGTATACAGACCAAGCATATTAGCACAAATTAAAAACAAGAATACACACATTTACCATAGTACAATAACAAAATGACGAGATGTATAAGTACAGAGCCACGTCATATATGTATCAATGAAACATAAAAAGGCATATAGACAAAGCACATTAGCAAAAATGAAAGACAAGAATACAAAAATGTTTTACAATAACACAATAACGAGATATATAAGTACAGACCCACGTCATATGTATCATAGAAACACCAACAGGCATATAGACAAAGCACATTAGCAAAAACGAAAGACAAGAATACGAGAATTATCATAGAATAGAAACACAATGACGGGATGTACAAGTACCGAGCCACGTCAAATGGATATCAATAAAAACAGACTAAAAAGTAATATTCATAAAGACAAATAAAAGAAGAGTATAACACGTTATAAAAATGATAAACAACGTCAGTACCCAGAATCTATACTTCAAGACCATCATGTATTATTTTTGAAGTTGATACGGAATATTTATCAACAAGGTCTTGGTACATGTACCTTCCGATGATTTTTAGAAAAATTACGAGACGTTCTTTGACAAACCCCTGGTTCATCAAGTGTCTGCTCAGACACTGGTGACGTTTTCTTGGCTCCGTTTTATTGATGATATTGACATGAAATGGAACGATACTGCAGAACATCTACAAGATTTTTTAGATCATTGTATCAAGTTCCATCATTCAATTAAATTTACATCTAAATTTTCAAGCGAGAAAATTTCTTTTCTCGACACCACCACATTTGTAATAAACGGGGTCATGACAACTGATCTCCACACAAAGAAAACTGACAAACACCAGCTTCTCTCTCCGAAAAGTTGTCAACCGCGCGGCCGAAACACTGCTTCAGGAGCATTCCTTACAGTCAAGCTATCAGGCTAAAGCGAATTTGCTCCTCGGATTCCAAACTCAACTACCGTTTGGGACAACTCAGAAAACAACTAAAATCAAGAGGATACAAAATAAATATAATACAGAAGCTTCCGATAAAGCCAAAGAAAAAGATCGAAAGATCCTCATGCAATACAAAGATAAGTCGACCCGCACAGATAGAATTCCGTTTGTTGTCACTTTCTATCCCGATCTGACAAATATTTCATCTACTGTCCGCAATCAATGGCGTCTTATTGAAAATTACTCTTCCTTAAAAGAAGTTTTTTCATTACCTCCTGTTATTGCTTATCGCAGACCCAAAAATCTCAAAGACATACTTGTTGCATCTAAATTTAAAAAAAAGAGAGACCTCTAAAATCGGGTGTTACAAACAGTGCGGAAGAAGCAATTATAAGTGCTGTAAAGTCACCAACATTGAAAACTCTTTCACCAGCGCAGTAACAAAGCTGCGATACAGCATCTATGTTACATCTAATTGTAAAACGGAAAATAGAATTTATATTCTTACTTGTGGAACTTGTAAGCTACAATATGTTGGCGAAACAGAAACTAAATTCAACATCAGACTTAATAATCACCGGTCGTCTTATACCAAAGGAAGAAACTGCTCTATCACGAGACACCTCCTAAGAAGGGACAAACGTTTGAAAATATCACCTTTCAAATAATACAGGTCAACCAAAATTGGGACACCCAAAGTAGAAGACAAAAGAGAGAGATTTTGGACGAATCAGCTACGTACTCTTGAACCTGATGGACTGAATGAGAGAGATGAAAAACAGTTTTATCAAAAACCAAAGGAATAATCTTGAACTTCTTACTATTTTACAAACGCAATTGTTTTTTTTTAATAATCGCAATGTACAATAAGCTGCAAAAATTTCTTTACAGAATCCGATTTTTACCTGGATGGCTACACGCGCCGGATGAAGCTTATTTGTGTAATGAAATATTGCGTGAATGAAAAAAATAAAACAACTATTTATATATATATATAAGACAATGCCTTGATTTAAAATGAAACAAAAACAATAATGTTTAGTACAGTTATAACTCACTTATATACCGGCCTAATAGTCTCGTGGTAGCACCCTCGCCTCGAGCGCGAAAGGTTAAGGGTACGAACCCCATCCCGGTCAAACCAAAGACTTGAAAAGGGGTATTTGGTGCTTCTCCGTTTGCCCCCGGCCTATAGGAGTAAGAGCAAAGACTGTTCGGTTCTGTGTCAAATCAATGTGTCTGGGTAGGTGACACGTTTTCCTGAGGACTGATACCTTGTGAACTAGCATCCTCGTCATCTTAATTATATTATAACTAACCTAATTATAGTAAAACTTAAAAGAAAAAAAAACATAGGACTACTAACCGCCTTTTTATATTGAAATGTTTAGTATATTAAAATGTGCACAAGAATAAGAGAACACTTTAGTGATGCTCCAATAATGATAAAAAAATCCCTCGACTCAATAGGAAGCTTTGGCATGTTATACAAGTTAACATCCATTTTGCATTGGAAAACAAATATATATTTTAGCAAATTATATTTTGTTGAAAATATACAAGTATTTTGAAATATTCAGGGTGTACCAAACGTTTTACTATTTTCATAAATGACATTTACGTTTTGTTATTTAAACAATACCATTGCCAAGCTTCTTAACTTGAAACACACATAGGCATTTGATCTTATTATCAATTCATAAAATCCAGAAGGACTTCGAAATATTCAGAACATACACAATATAAAGTGAGCGCTTTGAGTTATCATATGTTATCGCATACTATCGTACTTTTTAATTGACTTTAACATTAGCATTTAAGTGTTTCCATAGCACTATTGAGCCTTACTTATATAGCTTATAATACCTGGAAATGTCAGGTGATATGAATGGTCTGAGCAGTTGTATTCTCCCTCGTCACTGAACTGGGCGTTCACAATTCTTAAATCAAACTGTCCGTTACTATGGCTTCCGGTTACAAATATACGACTTCTCAGATCATACGGTAAATGTTCGTTGATATATTTTGACTCTGCATACAATGTGCTATCTTTTCTCCACTCAATTGTTTCGGCGTCCGAAGCAGCTATACTACATTCTAACAAAACGGAAGTTCCGTGAATTGCATACCTAGATTCAATGCTACACACAGGGTAACCTAAAATAAAGAATGCTTTTATTTCTGGCTATTACAGTTTACCAACTTAACCAGCTTAAAGCCAAACGATATGTATGTCGTTTTAGGGTTTAATGCCAATGTCGTTTTAGGGTTTAATGCCAAGGCGACATATATGTCGTTTCATTGCGACCTATAATACATTAAATAATCAATGTTGTATAACCATTATCTTGACCATCGGTCATCTATGTTTATTTTTGAAGCAATGACGTCATTGTGACGTTATAATTATGATAAAAGTAGGTTGAGTTTTCTGTCTTTGAAAGTGTCGTCTATCAGTACGGCAGACGAGAACATTGATTGTTATATTTGCATGCAAGCATATACCGCTGTACTGGTACTGAAGATCCAAACATTAACATTAAAAGAGCTGGTAAACCAATATAATTAATCAACAAGACCGGAACTTTCGGTCATAAAACTTTAGTCAGTACTTGGAGTACTAAATGTGTGCTCGAAACATCAAATTCAATATTTTGATTGGTTGTTTTTTTAGTATGAGTACGATACTCGTACTCAAAATTTGTATGATTCAAGACCAGGTCGCCGCTGTTTGCATCGTAACTTATCAGAAATACTTCATATTAAACTTTTTATGGACTGCATTATAAATATATTTGTCGGACTGTGTGTTGAAAAATGCTTTAGAAATTTTTGCACATTACTTATGTTCGAATAGTAGTTTTGTATGGGTTTACCCACTCAGTCCAAAATGAACATTTCGGTCGACCTACGACAGAATCCCAAGAGAATAGAAATGCCCATATGACAAAGTAAGACCTCGGTAAATACCAAAAGAAGGTATAAAATAAACACTCATTTTAAACATTGGAATGTATTAGAAATTCCCTAACATTGTTGATTAAAACCCCCATGACAATGCATCTAAAAAGCCATCATTTTATAATCTGAGTTTAGTTCCTAATATGCAAATGGTGTTTAATTGATAAGTGACAAATAAATGATCTTTATTTTATAAAAAAAATCGTATTGATAGTTTGGAAGTTTTGGTCCTCGATGCTCTTCAGCTTTGTACTTGTTTTGGCTTTCAGACTTTTTTCATCTGAGCGTCACTGGTTAGTCTTGTGTGGACGAGACGCACGTCTGGCGTATTAAATTCTAAACCTAGTACCTTTTGTTAGCTATTATTCGTGTGTTTCTTTGTCCTATATGTTCTCCCATTTATTTGTATTGTAGTCATGTCATGTAATATTGTCATTTTAATTTTATATTTAACATTGCCATAAAAGCGGGAGGTTTGGCATGCCAAAAAAACAGGTTCAACCCATCATTTTTTTCTTAAAATGTCCTGTACCAAGTCAGGAAAATGGCCATTGTTATATTATAGTTCGTTTCTGTGTGTGTTACATTTTAATGTTGTGTTTTTGTTGTGTCGTTGTTCTCCTCTTATATTTGATGCGTTTCTCTCAGTTTCAGTTTGTATCCCGGATTAGTTTTTATCTCTATCGATTTATGAGTTTCGAACAGCGGTATACTACTGTTGCCTTTATTTATATCAAAATTGTATTGAGAAGAACACAAGTTTTTGCACCTGGGAAAAATAAACGATTGTAATTGAGTCTTCATTACCCATTGAAAAGACATTAGGGATATACAACCCTTTCGTACAGTGGCGAGAAATTTTCGTCACGTACAATGTAAAGCTATAAAACCAGATTTAATCAACCATTTTCTACACAAGGAAATGGGTGTACAACATGTGACACCCGTCGTGTTGCTCATGTTAGTACAAACCCGGTAAAAAGTCTTATTCCTTAGATCAGATTCGAGGAGAAGAGGACGGGATTGTGGTTCAACGATTTGAACGTATCCGTCGTTATCTGTGAAACAGATATTCAATAACGGTCAACCAACTCGTCCGTAAACTTTTCGAAGGGATGATTTTAACTTCACCACTTGGATTCTTTGTTCAATAGCTTCCGGTTTGTTCTCAACCGACACACATTGTCAATTTATAAATAAAAAGATACGAGGCAGACTTAAATGTAACTGTTAGTTGGGATTGATGCGTTCAAAGTCACCAAACTTTAAATCATTTAGTGAACGGACATCATCTATATAGCGGAATGTGAAGTTATCCGTGAAGGATAATGCTAGCTTCATTTCATTCTGTCTATGAAGATTCCCCCGTATGAACTATGAAGTTCGTCCCATATAAATAAAGGAATAAGTCGACTAGAAAAAGAGCACAGTTTGTTCCCATGGGAATTCCGATTTTTTGCTGGAAAACACGTCCTCCAAAAATAAGAAATATGTTGCCAATCAAGAAATCAATCATCTTGATAATGTTACTTTCAGAGAATGTTTTTTTACATCATTTACAAAGTACGAGTTGTCACTCTCTAAGACAAGATACTGGTATCTACGTTGGCCATTCTTTTTTACGAAACACAGCAGGACATATTATTTCAATTTTTGGAATGGGGAATACTCGTGTAAAGGGTAGAAAAGTAAAATATTTTAATACCATTGCAAGAGGATCAGAATTAGATTGTATACACTCTAGCAGATCTTTCAATTTTTTATCCACATCTGATTACGCAGCCCCTACACAAGATAAGTTCACAATAACTTTAAAGCCCGGCTTTGATTGTTTATAAACTTGATGTTAATATTTTAGAAAGATGTTTCGTGGTGCACTTGGAGTATCCAGCAATATATCGTTGTTTGTAAGGACACTTATGTAACTTAGGTATCGAATACAGTGAAGGAAGACCCAGTTCATACTGTACTAATCACTTTGCTTTTTTAATTCACCAATTTGATGTTTAATTTGAATTCTGTATTCAGCGACAATACGATGAAGTTTTCGCCACTTTCACTTTAAACTGTCCGGTGTTTTGTCGATGTCGTTAATGTAATTACCAGTCGGATGCGATTTGGGTATATTTCTTCTCCCATGAGCACAGGGAACCTTTCTATACCAATTTCCTGCATCAATGTGAATTGTTGGGCATCATACTGGTGACCTGAAAACACATACTCTACGTACCAAATATACCCAGCGTTGTTGAAATTCAACTGCATGATAACGATAATGCCATACACCGGAGTAATATAGTTCCAGTGGCTCGATTTGACGATGGATCTCCGTTGATGTTCCGTCAATGGCTACCACTGCGTCAATACATATAGGCCATGTAGATCACATGTCTCTGCATGCAATTATTTAAAACATTTACAGAAGTGTTTTACATAACGCATGCTATTTTTCATATTTCAATACATTTTTATTTGTTCAAATAGCAAAAAATGCACTGTACGAAAATAAAAACGTTTTCTTCAAATGGCACGAGAAAAGCATAAAATGACAAAATGCAACACATAAAACAGACATTTAGAATCACCATATAATCGTGGCTACGGTTGTGGAGCAAACAACAACCAGCGAGCTATGAATGGCTGTGACAAATAAAAAGATCAAATCCATGGGAGGGGGTGGGGGTTGGGGTTTGGGGTTGGGGGGGGGGGGGCAGCATAATATCAAAATATTAAATACTAAACTGAGACAAGGAGACAAGGAAACACCAATGACCAACATATTCCGGACTTTCGAAAGGCGCAACAAACATGAAGCAAGGTTTTACTAACCTCGTTAGATCCAAAACAATCCCTCCTGTACGGTCAGTGGTGAAATAAAATTTAACTCAAAAAACAATGTCATCCATTAAAAAAATTAAAAGGTGAAGAAAACCGAAAGTCAATCTAGAACAATGGAATTGAACACACAAACATACCCGTGGACAAGAAAAAAAAGACAATTTCACATAAAAAAACCCCAAAGATATGAGAGAAACACGGTCCTCGGTAAACTGGGATAAATTCAAGTATTCCAGGAGGGTAGGCAAGTGGGGAGTCTTGACGACAATCTGTGTAGTTCTCGTGAAGATCATGTTTTGGAACGGTGGAGTGGACAGGATCTAACTCAAAGGGACACGATTTGTTTTCATTTAGGAACAGACAACTGATAATTGCTAATCAGTTCGAATCACGACCATAAAACTTACGACGGATGACTTCAATCATGGGACAATAAACTCCTGTTAAATAACCAGTTTGCCTGGTCAAAAAATTGCAACAACAAAAAAGATAGCAAAATTACCCAACTTTAAGGTAAATTCAAAAATGTAAGTCCATAAACACTAACAAAATCAAACGAGACTTTTATCAACTCTTTGATAAAATATCATTTCACAAATATAAATTCAATTCGAATGTCTTACTAGTAATGAAATACTATGAATAGGAACTGGAATTTGATTCCAGATTATGTTCTAATCCATCAAAGAAGTACTTCAACAGTAACAAGGGCACCATGAAGCAGAGCATTCTATCGCACTAAAAATAGTGAGTTGTCTTAAGGCTTTTGACCTTTAAATCAATAGACTTCCAGCCCTCCCTATTTTGAATATGTACATCGAGTGTGATGAGCAACACAAAGTACCAAATATACTGTGTCCGGAAAGTGTATTATGGATGGACGAATAATCCTGTTACAATATTTCTAAGGGAGGGGATGAAGAAATAAAGATACATACAAACGAGTTAATCACTATCGATTATGAAAATATCATGTTATAACTGAATGATTTTTTATCTTTAGTATGACCCTTCCAATTCACCTGTAAAGTGTAGGTATCATTAGTCGGTGTCGATAATTGTTCAAAAGGTTTAGTATGAACCTTTAAATCTAGACGTCAATGAGGATGTGACCCAAAGAGTCAATTTATTGGTATTCTAGATATTAGATTAAACAGGGTATTGTGTATGGTTATATTTGCGATTTACTAAAAATGTTCACGTTTGATCACACATTTCTGTATGCATTGTTTATTTTTGTTTAATTACCCGAATTTATTGAGAACCAGGTATAATGCGACAGTTTGACAAATAACGATCAATAACAGCTGTAATGTATGGTGAAAATACATCTAAATAATATTTAATTGCAGAACAAGCGATGAAAAAGTGATGACCCTCAGGAAAAAAGGCGCATATTTGAATAATTGAATCGTATAGAATACCCGAAAATGATTTATCGCAGATAGCATGCATAAGGTCATTTTTCGTGGTGTAGCAAAAGGAAGTGTTTATGTAGTTTTCGACAAGAATCAATGAATTATGTGTCATCTGATTTTTGTAACTGACATATATCAACGACTAAAGAAAGCAATTGTGGATATCAATTTTAACAGATCTTTTTCGATTGAATTCTTTAAAATAAACAAATGTGGCGCGATTTTTAGGCTCCATGTTTCTTTAAGCTATTTAAATAGAGATGTGAGTGGTTAATTGTAAATGATTTTTATTATATCTCCTAAAAATAATATCAACAGTTGTATTTACTGAGGTTAAAGATCAACATATCTTATTTGTAGAAACAAAAATTACAGTTATGTAATATATTTAATGCCTTGTCATAACATGAAAAATACGCTCCGATGCATTTTGCTGGATTAAACATAAACTATTGTTCTAGTTTGTCAAAACAATAGAAAGGTTTTAACAAACATCTAATAAACGTGTAAAAATAAATGTGCAAAATAAATGTTTGAGATGTATAATTCATAAATAAAAACCTATAAATATATGATGTAATTATTATTAATTTTGTTTGTCTGATTTTGAAATATTTCGTTATCTAACTGCTGGTGTTTTCTACATGCTTAATTCTCAATTTTCCTGTAGATTACAAGAGGAACAGTAAGCGAACCTTTGTGTTATAAGTCAAAATTAAATATCCGAGGTTGCTAAGGTTGGTGTAAATGGAGTATATAAACTTCATAAAGATAGAGATGTGGTATGCTTGCCAATGAATAACTATCCACCAGAGACCAAACGGCGTGGATGTAAGTTAATATTTGATGTGACGGCATGGTAAGTAAAATTATCATATTTTACGACAGACAAAAACACAATTTATCTGCAAGGTATACCGTCTACTTACCATTAAACATCATGTACTGTGTTACAACCATAGATAAATCTGACGAGGAAAGGCATTACTCGACTAACGAAAGCTATTACTCGACGAACGAAGGCTATATTTTATATGGCCTAGGTGGTCTAGGGCGCTGGACACAGTGCAGACTGTGTTTCCACGATGTCTCAGACGCAGGGATTCGAATCCCGCTGAGGGAAGAACAAAAATTTGCTAACTGCTAACACAAATTTGTAGATCTAACATTGTTGGGCTAAATTTGAGACGACATTATATGCAGCCTGTAAATTCATTGTGCTTAACCAGTTAAAAATAGACTGATCTCATGCCAAAATTGTTCCGAGCATATATTTGTTGATTTTAATTATTCAGTCAAGATATTGTAAACCTACTTGATATTACCATGACAATCAAGACACATATTATGTTACGAACGATACAGGAAAAACAAACCCATTTTGGAGCTCAAATTTCGGGTATAAGAAACTATCGTTACAATAACAGATCAGACAATTATACTGCTATATAAACAGTTTAAAAAACAAATATACCGCACTCCAAGGAAAATTCAAAACGGAAAGTCTCTTATCTAAATACCTAAGACCGTGCCAATATGTCGCATGTAGAATTAAGACACCCACACAACGTATCGGTGAACAAATTCGAGATGTTGATCGAAAAACTTATGTATTGTATATTTCAATCGGTCTTCCTCTTAACTCTGTTTGAGCAGTTTTTGTGTAAGGAGTACAACGATGTTAATGAAGGCCAAATAGGGTAAACATGAACGAGAGTAATGTATTTACTGACATTTTTCAACGCCATACGAGGGAGCAGAAAGATCTGCCTACCCTACCGGATCCCCTCCGTTTTTTATGGGGCTCGTGTTGCTCAGTCTTTAATTTTCTATGTTGTGTTTTGAGTACTGCTTTTTTGTTTACGTCGTATGGCATTGTCAGTTTGTTTTTTCGACTACTTATGAGTTTGAATATATCTGTGGCATATTTTACTATTGAGAAAAGGAATTTGACAATTAAAAATTGAAAACATTACGTTTGTCATAGATAAACAACCGGTTTTGTCACAATTCTTTGAAGGAATTATGTTAACAAATGCTTTCCAGCAACATTCAAGTATAATGAATGTTTATAATAACTGATTAAAAGGAAGTCAGTTTGATAGACTTTTGTTAATCTTTTTCTCATATACGTTATGGTGGGAATTTTGCAAAACATTTTCCATCACTAAAATAACTACATGTTTACATCTTTGTCATTTGGTCATGATTGGAATTTTTTCTCATTGAAAAAACTAAAAAGATAGCCAATTGTGTCAGGAATTTACACGTTCTCAAAAACCAATTACAAATATTTTAATTTGCATTCTTTTAAAGCCAAACTTTAAATATCCAAA
This sequence comes from Mytilus californianus, assembly GCF_021869535.1. NCBI lineage: Eukaryota > Metazoa > Mollusca > Bivalvia > Mytilida > Mytilidae > Mytilus > Mytilus californianus. The sequence goes on along the minus strand of NW_026262679.1, from coordinate 17,055,940 downwards.
GATAACTATTAACATTTGAAGCTATGTATCTCAATAAAACTAATACAAAAAGCGATCACATTTGATCAATTTTGGATAAAGGTTATACAAAAATTGAAAATCAATCATAATGTATGTTATACAACAAAGACAATGAATAAACATTGACTTTTGGGTGAATGGTAATTTGAGGGTAATCAGTTATCAATATAAAAATATGAAGATGTGGTATGATTGCCAATGAGACAAGTTTATATAGTAAGTTAAAGACGGAAACAGATACTTTTTTGTTTTGTTCAATGTGCATATTTGCATTTACTTTCATCAGTAACGTCCAAAGTCGAAAAATAAGAAAGTCGGAGATGAAAAACAAATACATAGTAAGTTACATAGATGTTACACTGGAATGTTATATATTTTATTTTGCCTTTGTTTTGTGTGCTTCAATGTTATTTTAGTTTATACTTGCATATATACAACTTTGTGTCAATACTGTTTTGAAAAATATAAATATTCACAAACACTACTATGAAGGAATACTTTGTTATGTAGAGTTTGTCTTTATGATATTTGTATCCCTATAATACATGTAGCTATAATCTGTATTTGTGTTTACATGTATAACTACTTACCTAAGAGTGTTAAACATGAAACTGTAAATTTCCACATAACGCTAAAAAAGTAACAGAAAAAGACCTAGTTAAAACATTATCAATAAATACATTTACCTGGCTATGGAAAACAATCGATATTGAAAAATGAGTATTGTTTAACGTGGAAAATCTTAATTTACCAGCATATCATGTTTGATCCAATGTATAGATGGTTCCATGAACTGAATCCTGGTAATTAATCTTTGATAATTGTAGCGGTTTCATCTTGTAACATTAACAAATACAACTGTGCAGTAACATGCATCAAATTTATAACGGTCTATTCTTGACAACTGTGGCTGTTTTACATAATTTGTGTTGTTAGGGTTACAGGCGTACACAAGTCATTTCTTTCTTTCATATCCGTCAATGAAACAACATATAAGCTATATCAAATAAACAAGTTCCACATAGAGATCAACATACGGGTATCTAAAATAGACAAGGGTCTATTCCATATATTAAGCTTACAGTCCCTAAGGGTAGAAAATAGTAAAGATTCTAACAAAAACGAAATCACCTTTATACAATTTCATTGTAGATGTAAGCCACTATATCGTTGACGCATATTCCATATTTCCTGTTTTATATAGTTAAAAACATGAAACAAATTCCAATAAAACGCTAGGCTTAAGCATGTTTTTATTACTATTTCAAGTGAAAAAAATGTACATGTGAATTTTTTTCCAAAACTTGATCAACATTCTCTCACCTCAAATTGAATTTATATTCAAACAATTTGACATTCAGTATCATGCAATCAATAAGCAGCTGTTTATGTGAGATAAACAAATCAGTAAGAACGAATAGAGCAACATAATATACATGACATTTATGATAAGGTAGTAGTTAACCAACAATGTTCAAATCTCACAGGTTCATTTAAAAGATACAAATCAAATTAAAAAAACCAAAAACTATGGAATTGTTCATCAACCCGGGGGATACAAAATTGCAGAAAGGACGTGGATGAAACTCGTTTGGAGAAGTATGCAACCTTCATAAAAGTGCGGAAAACCACAATTTTCTGAAATTTTACACTACATACATTGAAATAACATTGTAGACCTGTAATCAGCAAACACAAAGTACATAAAGATAATGAATTTGACTTTGAATGTGTGAAATTATATAATGCATCACCTAATGTTTGTGTGTCATACCCGTGGTTGGGAAAAACAAAAAGAGGTCCGTATGATTATAAATTGTTCATCCAGTCTACATTATTCTAAACCTAACACAAAACAAAAACAAAACAAATGTCAACTTTGTTGAACTATGAAGCATTTGAATTTTATGATAATCAGTATTCGTAAGTAGAAATGTTCAACATGGCGGTAATTCGCTGCATGTTCTTATCTTAGATGGGTACCGGCAAACCATGCACCTCTTGTCATTTAAAAAATGCAGAGTATGGAATACTCAAATCCAATCCTGTTTTTAATTCTTGAATAATATAACGATTTATTTGTTATTTTAACTGATACATGTATCTAGGTAAGCATTATTTTCCTATTTTATTTACAAACAATAAATTTAAAGTAAGTGTCGAATTGGCAAAGCATGTGTACCTATTAATTTTGAATACCATTGTATTATGTATTGATGAGTGTGTAAAGATCATCTCTAAGATAAAATTGGTTAAAAATTAATACAAATACAAAATAAAACTACAAGTGTGACTGATCTAAACCAATGCACAAATATCACTTCTAATCAGTGCATGTTAGTACATATTAAGTAGGTTAGGTCTACACGAATAAGTACGTTTTGTACCTGTCCTGTCATGAATTTAAAAATTATAATTCACAGTTGTGTAAGAATTTTTGATTTAAAGATACATTTTATATTTGAAAAAAGTAACACTATTTAACGGTCGTTATGTTGGCATGTATTTTAAACATTTGTTTTGTATAATGACATCTGAACTATTGTGTATAACAACATTATACTCATTATATGAATAACACGTTTTCGTGTACGAAACGAAGGTTTCAACATAGTTATATTATATTGAAAGGTGCACATTGAAATTACCGTATCACTACTGCATAATAACAATATTTACTGCTAGACTAACATGTGAATATACATAGCACTGCGACCGATCCGATATATAAAATAATTGAATCATTGAATCATAGTAAATCAAAAGGTAAATTTGAATAAGACAATCGACGGACTGGTTCAAAAGCATGAAATGAAAACCCGAAATGTAACACTCGAGTTCGTTACTGCACAAGTCCCCCTTTTTGTGGAAGATATGGTAATACAGAGACAAATATTAAAAGCGATAGTAAGCAATCAAATGAAATTATAGCACAAGTATTCACATTTATCTAAACTGAATAAAAACCTCTCTTAGTGAGTAGTTAATCAAAGATTAAAATATTTCGCAAATTGACATATCATTTAGGATTTACTAGAATTAAAAGTCATTCAGAAAAGCACTTGGGACGTACCAAATGTATAAAGTATTATTGTTTTCTAGCACAATGTTCTGTCGCTGCTGGTTGACTAATAGTCCCTGAAGTTATCATCATCTTAGTAGTGAGTGCCTCCACAATGACCTGATTTACAACAAGCCTTCTTTAAATTATCCTTTAATGAACTATGAAATTCTTAAGAAATTACGGTTCCAACTCTTTCTAGCAAAATTTAGCTTATATTGATTTTGCCAATCCTTACATGTTCCTAAAGAAACAAAAAAACAGCGTCGCATTAAACGGATCTTTTTGGATTTATTTCTACACGTTCGCTTAGTATCAAGTTAAGTTTGAACAACACGTTAACCTAATTAAATCATTTTACAATTCGTCAACAATTTGTATATGCATAGGAGATAATTGTTCAGGTAGATTACATATCTTATCTGAAAGGTATGATTTCTTTACCACTTTAATGAAGCAACTTCCATGATTTGATCATTAAGTTTCATTTGTTATAAATGCGGAAGTAGAAAGGGAAATGCTATTAGTTTTACTTTGTATTCAACACATTTGACCATGTTGATTTCTTTAAAAAACGGGAATAACCAAAAATGACATAAAATACAATATAAATTATCATAGACACTCAACCTGGATTCATAAAAGTTTCATTACGCACCTAAGTCCAAACTTGTATGCAAGTTATTTCAAGTCTGATGACATTTGCATGCACACAGTCTAGGTGAGAAGACTTGCACACAATTATTTAACTTTCGACAGTTATTTTAGTCTGGATAAGATTTGAAGAATAGAGAATAATGGGCAAATCATGCATAAAATTGGGCCAAACAATAGCTATTGGACCAAAATTATAAAAATTATACAATAACTTATTGCTTAAACATGAAGAATCGAGAATAATGGACAAAATAAATAAAGGATAGAGAGAAATGGCCTAAAATTGAAAAGAATAATGACATGAAGACCACTTCCAGACTCTCGTTTGTGATTCACGTCTATAAAATGTAAAAAACTGAAGGCATAAAGAATCAACTGCTCAAAACTGCAGTTGAATGTGTATCCAAAAAAATACATGAGAATGATTTTAATATTCGAAACCAAAACGGTGTCGGAAAGAAGGCTACGTATTTTCCTTCTTGTTCATTTTTCATAACAATTGGCTAAAACATTTAGCAAACTTGATTTATACGTTCTGAAAAAATATTTAACTTCTTTCCTTTTATTAAGACGAAAAAGAATCCATTCTCCTTAATGGAAAATCTCCGATTGATAAAGGGTCGTCAAGTTGGTTACTTATTCCTTATTCCTTATTCTTTACTTATTCCTTATTCCTTATATGTTACTTATTCCTTATTCCTTATATGTTACTTATTCCGTACTTATTCCTTATTCCTTATTCGTTAATCCTTATTCGTTACCTATTCGTTACGTATTCCTTATTCCTTATTCGTTACCTATTCGTTACTTATTCCTTATTCCTTATTCCTTACTCGTTACTTATTCGATTAAATATGTTCCCCCCTTTAAGGCTTTATTTTCTTATCTCTAGTAATAGTTCTTGGTTTATCGAGGTAGAATTACCCTTTTAACGCGTAGGTATCCGTTTTTGCGCTCGACTGATTGATTCCGCGCTGTACTGATATTCTGTTACTTATTCGCTACTTATTTGTTCCTTATTCTATTTTGATACGTTGCACCTTTTTACTGCTTTATGTTCGTGTCTCTGGTTTTGGTTCTTCGTTCGAAGAGGTGAAATTACACTATAAGCGCGTTTGTACCGTTTCTGCGTTCGACTGATACCCTGTTTCTGATTCGTAACTTATTCGCTTTTTATATGTTGCATCTTTTAAATGCTTTCGTCTTTTATTCTGTTGTCCCTGGTGTTAGTTCGTGGTTCGTAGAGGTGAAATTACCCTTTAAGCGCGCATGTTATCGTTTTTGCGCTGGACTGATACCCTGTTACTTATTCGTTTCTTAATCGCTTTTTATACGTTGCACCTTTTTAATGCTTTCTTTTCTTTTATTTTCATGTCTCCGCTGTAAGTTCGTGGTTCGTAGCGGTGACGTTACCCTATTACCGCATATGTATCCGTTTCAGCGCTCGACTGATACCCTGTTACTTACTCGTTCCCTATTCGTTTTTTATACGTTGCATCTTTTTAATGCTTTCTTTTCTTTTATTTTCTTGTCTCTGGTGTTAGCTGTGGGTTTGTAGATCGGAAATAACCCTATTAGCGCGTCTGTACCCGTTTCAGCGATCAACTGATACCCAGTTACTTATTCGTTCCATATTCACTTTTTATACGTTGCACCTTTTTACTGCTTTATTTTCTTTTATTTTCTTGTCTCAAGTGTTAGCTCTGGCATCTAAGACGTGAAATAACCCTAGTAGCGCGTATGTACCCGTTTCGGTGCTCGACTGATACCCTGTTCCTTATTCGTTACTTATTGGTTTCTTATTCGCCGTTTCAACGTTGCACCTTTTAAGGTTTTCTTTCATTTCTTTTCTTTTTGTTTTTGTTTTGTTGTTGTTAACGATGGGTTTGTATACGTGAAATAACCCTATTAGGACGTATACGTATATACCCGTTTCAGCGCTCGACTGCAGATACCCTGTTACTTATTCGCTACTTATTTGTTCCTCATTCGTTTCTCATACATTGCTGCTTTTAAATGATTTTGTCTTTTTCCATTATTAGTCTGTGGTGTTAGTCCTGAGTAATTGGAGTTGAAATAACCCTGTTAGCGCATATGAACCAGTTCATGCGCTCGACTTATACTCTGTTACTTATTCGCTCTTTTATGGTTTTTTAAACGTTGCCCCTTTTTGAAATTGTCATTTTCTTTTAATTTCGTCTCTGGTGTAAGTTTTTGGTTCGTGGAGGTGAAATTTTTCAGTTAGATCGTATGTACCCACTTACGCGCTCGACTGATACTCTGTTTCTTCTTCGTTTTTTATACGTTAGTCTTTTTAATTATTACTGTTCATGTGTTGTGTGTTAGTTCTCATGGTTTTTTTAGATGAAATAACTACTTATTCGTTCCTTATTCATTTTATATACATTGCTCTTTTTATTTGTTTTGTTTTTTTTCCATTTGATGTCTCTGGTGTTAGTCCTGGATTCGTGGTGTTGAAATAACCCAGTTAGCGCATATGTTCCAGTTTTACGCTCCAGTAATACCCTGTTACTTATTTCTTCCTTATTCGCTTTTAAGACGTTGCCTCTTTTAAATGATGTCCTTTCTTTTGTTTTCTTGTTTCTGGTGTTAGTTATTGGTTCGTGCAGGTGAAATTACCCTGTTGGCATATAGAAACCAAATAAGACCACAACAGGTTAATTTAGACCCTGAACCTTGCTTGTTGGATGTGTTAGAAGATAGCTGCAGCCCGTGTTGCTTAATGTGTTTTGTTAGTGGTGCTTATAAATATAGGAGATGGGTGGTAATCTCCAACTTGCAGACTGGACCACCAAGTCTGGTGGACCAATGGGTTGTGTTTATCAGATAAGATTCAAACCAAATGGTTTATACCTCGAGCCTTGTATTTTAGACCTTTTGGAAGAATGCTGCAGCCCGAAGCACTCACATTTTTTTGGATTGTGTTTATAAGTATATGACATGGGTGGACATCTTCAACTTGCAGACTGGACCACCAATTCTGGTAGACCAATTGGTTGTGTTTATCAGATTAGGCCCCAAAAGAAGTGATTTCGACCATGAGGCTTGCAAATTAGACGTGTTGGAAGATAGCTGCAGTCCGTGGTGCTTAATTATTATTTTTTGGTGGTGCTTATAAATATATGAGATGGGTAGACATCTTCAACTTGCAGACTGGGCCACCTAGTCTGGTTGACCAATGGGTTAGGTTTATCAGATAAGATCGCAACCAAGTGGTTTAGACCCTGAGCCTTGCATTTTAGACCTATTGGAAGATAGCTACAGTCACAAATTAATACCTGCAACTTATCTCTTAATCTCAACAACTTTATCTACACAATGTATTGTAATGAAATATATCCTTTAATAAAAATTATTTTTTTATTACGATTTAACATAACATTATGTATGGCACAATTGTATTTACAAAATTCACTTGCATACAACTTCCACTTCAACAGATGGACAGAGGTCTATTTTAATTTCCAAGGGAATTTTCAACCATAAGAAAATATTCAAACATGTTAACAATCTTTAAATAGAACACAATGCATACACAATTATTACCAAAATTAATATATCTGAATCACAAATCTTTTTTTTTACTATAATTTGATTTAAAATTTCTATTAGTTTACAATAAATCTATTAATTTAGAGCTTGATTAACTATTTAATATCCCAACTCTCCTATTGTGGTATGGAACCTTGTGCTAAAATTTCTTACACATCCATACACTTATACTAAAGTTATTGTCTGTGAACCAATTTATTTTCCATGAACCAGTGATGTAAACCACAAAAATAGTTCTCTAAAATTAGATATGATTAATTGTGCAATAATAACTCTGCACTTATATTCTGAGCAAATATGTAATAATAGCATAGTTTCTGTCACAGAATGCATGTGGTATAAGTTCTTGAATAATTCTAAAATTACATTTACCAAGTATGGTCCAATATTCAAATTCTAAAAACATGGTTGGATTCAGCATATCAAATAACCACATTGTTTTTTTTTTTTTTTTTTTTTTGTTTGTTTTATTGTTAAAATCAAACGAAGTTTTATTTTGGATAATTTGGATTTTTATTGGGTCCACTTTGAAAAACGGACCAAAAATCAAATATTTACAACACTGTTAGATTGTACACACTAAAGAACACCAATGATTCAATTTTTAAAGAAATCAAACAAAGTTTAATTTTAGACCCAATTTTAGACAAACTTTGAAAATCAAGCACAAAATCAAAAAAATTAAAACATTGTTGGAAATACCATATCAAATATCACAAACAATTTAATTTTTAATGAAATCAAACAATGTTCAATTTTGGACCCTAATTTAGTCCATCTTAAATACTGTGCTCAAAACCAAATATCATAATACACAATTAGATTCAACATATCAAAGAAATCCAACCATTCTTTTTTCTTTAAAATCAAACAAAGTTTATTTTTGGACCCTTTGGACCTTAATATTTGCCGACCATGCCCCAAATTCAAAAATCTAAATACACGCTTAGATTCAGCATATCAAAGAAACCCAAGAATTCTTTTTTTAATAAAAAAATACCAGTTGTATGTTGGACCCTTTGGACCTTAATGTGGACCAATTTGAAGACAGGCCTCAAAATTAAATTCTAAATACACAATTAGATCCAGCATATCAAGGAACACCAATAATTTAATTTGTAAAGAATTCAAACAAAATTTCATTTTGGACCCTTTGGACCTTAATACGACTCATTTCAAAAACAGACCCTAAAATCCCAATATTAAATACCCAAATAGATTCAGCATATTAAAGACTCCCAAGAATTCAAGACTTTTGAATTATGCTCAATTGAAATTGCTAAAAAAAATAAGCAATTTATACAAAGTATTGTTTTTGGCCCCTTTTAACTAAACCCCTAAAATCAATCCCAAACTTTATTTTATGGTATAACACCTTGTGGCACAATTAAATAGCAATATATAGACTTGTACTCAAGTTATTGTCAAGAAATCAGAAAATCCTAGTTTTGTTGCCCCTTTTTAGCCTCTTATTATTGAACGGTTTCAACCATGACCTCTACAATCAATCCCAAATTTTTTTTAAAGTATGAAACCTTGTAGTAAAATTTCATAGAAATTCAAACTCTAATACACAAATTAGTGCCCTGAAACATGAAAAATGCTTCTTTTTGACCCCTTTTTGGTCCTTAATTAGTACAACAAACCCACTTAAATAAATTCCAACCTTCCTATTGTGACATGGAACCTTGTGCTTAAATTTAATACAGATCTACTCAGTTATACTCAAGTTATTGTCGTTGAACCAGACAAATAAATGTTTTTGTTAGGCCCTTTTGTACTCCTACTTCCTAAAGAGCTGCTTTAAAAAAAAACAAAAATAAACCCCAACCTTCCTATTGTGGTATGGAACCTTGTGCTAAAATTTAGCGCTTATACTCAAGTCAAGTTGTTGCCTGCAAACCAGAAAAGTTGTTTTCGGCCCCTTTTCGATCCCTAATCAAAACGATATGGGCCATGACCTTCCAAAAATCATTCCAAACTTTCCTTTTGAAGTATTGAACCTTGTGGTAAAATTCATAGAAATCTGTACTCTTATACACCAGTTATTGTCCTGAAACATGCAAAATGCTTGTTGTTTGTCCCTTTTTGGCCCTTAATTCCTAAACAGTTACGACAATAACCCCCAAAATAAATCCCAACATTCCTATTGTGGTATGGAACCTTGTGTTAAAATTTAACAGAGATCCATACACTTATACTCAAGTTATTGTCTGTGAACCAGACAAAAAAATAGTTTTTGTTAGACCCTTTTTGACCCCTTATTCCTTGACAGCAATGACAATAACCCCCAAAATTAAACCAAAACTTCATATTGTGGTGTGGAACCTTGTGTTAAAACATCGACCCAATAAATATCTCTTGTACTCATGTTATTGTCTTAAAACCAGACCAATAATTGTTTTAGGCCACTTTCTGGACCCTAATTACAAAACCGCTGAGACAATAACCCCCAAAATCAATCCCAACCCTCCTATTATTAAATGGAACTTTGTACTAAAATTTCTTACACATCCATACACTTACACTAAAGTTATTGTCTGCGAACCAATGTATTTTCCATGAACCAGTAAAACGGACCTTTTTTGGCCTCTAATTACAAAACCGCAAGGACAATAGCCCCTCACAACAATCCCAATCATTTTTTAGTGGTATGGACCCGTGTGCTTAAATTTTATAGAGATCCATGAACTGACACTTAAGTTATTATTTGCGAACCAAAATGTCGTCAGACGCAGACGCAGACAACATCATAACATAATACTACAGCAAATAAATTTACGGTCGTATAAAAATGAGTGGTGCTTATAGTGGTTTTTCTACGCAAAATGGAAGTATATTAAAACTCGAGTTCAGTACAATATAAATGCAGGGGATAGTAATAAACAGTACTAAGGTAAGTTTGAATCCATACCAACTCGCCCCATTGCCAAATCGCCCCAGACATACGCACCCAAGTAATAACAAAGAGTTAAATCCCATTTAAAAGGGTGCTTTTACCTCTACGAACCCACAGCTAACACCGAGACAAGAAAAGAAAAGAAAAGAAAGCATTAAAAAGGTGCAACGTATAAAAAGTGAATAAGGAACGAATAAGTAGCGAATAAGTAACAGGGTATAGTCGAGCGTTGAAACGGGTACATACGCGCTAATAGGGTTATTTCACCTCTGCGAACCCACAGCTAACACCAGAGACATGAAAATAAAAGAAACGAAAATATTAAAAAGGTGCAACGTATAAAAAGTGAATAAGGAACGAATAAGTGACAGTGTATCAGTCCAGCGCTGAAACGGGTACACCTGTGCTAAAAGGGTTATTTCCCATCTACAACCCCACAGCTAACATCAGAGACAAGAAAATAAAAGATACAACGTATACAAAGCGAATAAGTTACGAATAAGAAACAGGGTATCAGTTGAGCGCAGAAACGGCACAAACGCGCTAATAATGTAATTTCACTTCTAAGAACCCATAGCTAAAACAAGATACAAGAAGATAATTGAAATGATTTTTTTTTAAATGTGCAACGTATAACAAATGTATTACAAACGAATAAGGTACGATTAACTAACAGGGTATCAGTTGGGCGCTGAAACGGGTACATACGCGCTAATAGGGTCATTTCCCATCTACAAACCCACAGCTAACACCAGAGACAAGAAAATAAAAGAAAAGAAAGCATTAAAAAGATGCAACGTATAAAACGTGAATAAGGAACGAATAAGTAACAGGGTATCAGTCGAGCGCTAAAACGGATACATACGCGCTAATAGGGTCATTTCTCATGTACAAACCCACAGCTAACACCAGAGACAATAAAATAAAAGAACAGAAAGCATTAAAAAGATGCAACGTAAAAAAGCGAATAAGGAACGAGTAAGTAAGAGGGTATCAGTCGAGCGAAAAAACGGGTACATACGCGCTAATAGGATAATTTCACCGCTACGAACCACGAACTTACAGCAGAGACATGAAAATAAAAGAAAAAAAAGTATTAAAAAGGTGCAACGTATGAAAAGCGATTAAGAAACGAATAAGTAACAGGGTAACGGTCCAGCGCAAAAATGGTAACATGCGCGCTTAAAGGGTAATTTCACCTCTACGAATCACAAACTAACACCAGAGATAAAAAAGAAAAGAAAAGAAAGCATTTAAAAGATGCAACGCATAAAAAGCGAATGAGGAACGAATAAGAAACAAGGTATCAGTCGAGCGCAGAAACGGTACCACGCGATAATAGTGTAATTTCACCTCTTCGAACCAAGAACCAATACCAGAGACACGAAAATAAAGCAGTTAAAACGTGCAACGTTTCGATTTCGAATAAGGAACAAATAAGTAGCGAATAAGTAACAGGGTATCAGTACAGCGCGGAAACAGGTACACATGCGCTAATATGGTAAGTTCTTATTGCGGTTTAAAGCCATATGCCTTACCTTTTTTTTAGATTCTTTTAAAACGTTGACAACATTATGATGACGGAATAATTCCAAATATATTGTATACTCATAATGCATGTACTCTATAATTTCGTTAACATGTACAACTACTTACCTAAAATGGATAACCTTGAAACAGTTAATATTCTTATTGACAAATACACTAAAAAATAAACAGAAAAAATTAGAAAAGTTATTTACAATAAGATTTACTTTACGTAGACGGAAATCGATAACAACAGTTTTATTGTCGAAAGAGAAAAATCTTAGTTGACAGGAATGATTTCTTATCCAATGTGTTTGATTGTTTCATGGTCTAAATTTTTACGCTACGCATACATATCGTATAACATTCGTCATATTTGTTTTATTCGTATGGAACTATCTACAGCTTGATATTCTTAATAGACTACCACTGAAACATTGTCTTGACCTCTATATGTCTTTTATTTTTCGTTGTTAGATTACTCTTATCATAGACGCTTAACCAACAACTCCGTTTACTTAAATACGTCAATGGAAATTACACCTTTAAAACACAACTAGATGTCAAAATATGTTGTCTTTTCAATAGGTTCTACAGTAGAGTCTACAGAAATATAGAACCAAAAAATCTATCAAATACCTGCTTTTATAAATAAGTGGCGTGTGAAGTCGACATTGTCTGTAATGATAAAGTTGCATTACTGTTTGGGCATAACCACTGTTTACGTTTACTCATTATTTAAAATGAAAATACACACAATAAAATCGAATGCTTTTCAATCTGATTAAAGCAATTTAACATAAAAATGAACATGTAATGATAATTACGTCGATAGTATTGTACCGATTTTCAAATCTCGTCAATTGGTTAAAAAGAGACAAATCAAGGTAACAAATAAAAACCGAGGGCATCGCATGAACTCCAAAAAGGGCGAGATCAGGTGCGTCGACATGATACGCGTTTTCTGCTACGCATGTATCAACCACCGAGTAAATTCACACTCAGTCAAAATGTCACAATTGGGACTAAAATGTAAGAGATAAGAATGTCTGGGCATTTTGAATGTCCCTCATAACATATTTAAATTTGTATTCAACCATTGTGACATTTGATACAATACAATCATTTAAGAGCTGCTTGTAATAGATACGAAAAAGATTAACAATCATGATAATAGTGATCATTGTATTCATATTTTTCACAAATATTATCAACGCAAGAATTTATAAAAAAAACACCAATTTTCCTAAGTATGAATTTTTAGAATATAATGAGGGAAAAAGGAGAAAATCATCAAAGGTTATCAGTAGTAAAAAGAAATCAACGAAAATACAAGCCATAGTCTGTAAATTATTCGCAAAAACTAATAATTGATCTACGAGACTCCAACAGAACCGGCAATGAATTCAGATACACACGCATTATTTTCACCAAGCAATACATTTTCATGAATGGTGCTGAAGGTTAAGTATTTTTTTTATTTAAATTATTTCATCATACAAATTTATTGTCCGCCAAACACGTAAGAAGACTTACGGAGATTTGATACCTCTTTGAAAGAGCAACTTGAAAGAACAAAATTAAAATATCCCACAAAACTAGTATTAAACAAGATGCCAGTTCTAAATCGCCACGTTTTTAGAAAAGCTAGTGGTTAAATGTATCAGAAACTGCACCAGATACGTAAATCCGGCAATGGACGTCTTTGGAGTTCATTAATACAAGTGGATAGGGAAAAGAGACTCAACCTTAATTAAGGGTCATACATTTATGTAGTTAAATTAAAATAAGGCATGTTTGACGTGCGCTTGGTAGAATAGAGGATGGAAATGCACATGCGAGTATGCGAGTATGAGCTTTGCTTGTATTATGCATGATTGTTAATAAATGTCTTCGTCAACTTTGTGCATTTAAAAATCACTTGAGTATATGAAAGTGAAGAATGGTTCAAAATGGGGTAATTCACCACATGTACTTAATCTTCTTTTTATCTACTTAGTAAACAACGTTTGAGATCAACAGCTATTTACGAAGTTTTCATCTTACCTGAACAACTTTGATTTTAATGTACAATAATAACTGTTTGATCTATTTTATTGGGCCAACATGTCAGATACATTGTTGATTGTATTGAATGTAATGTATACAAAAAAAAAAACGACGAAGAAAATGGGTATTTACAGATGGGCGCTGGCCTGACTTGTACACTAAGTGTACTAGTATAGAAAAAGATATATGGAATACAAACAATAATGTTCTCCTCTGCCATTCAATTCTTTATTGTTGTTACCAGTCATACAATATGTTAAAACAATAGGAAAGCAGACCTTGTCTGATCTTTAGACTTTAGTGTGAACTTGTAGAAAGTAAAAATTAAAGAGAGGTGGTATGGTTGCCGATGAGACAACTATTCAGCGTCCAACTGAAGCGTATTTAAACTATACTAAATTAATTCACCTCACGAATTTACAGGCTTCAGACTTGGGACATGTATATACAAAATGTGACAGGGTTATCATGGTTATACAGTTTGGATTTGCATGGCGGGTGATGTATGGATTTGTTGGATTTGAGCATAGGTGGACTAGTGCAGCCTATAACTTATAATAATAAACACTCCATCAATCATTGATAATTATAACAACTGTATAATCTACATGCAACTGTACAATCTGCTTTAAACAATTCACATAAAACGTTACGTTATGATACACAGTTGAGAGGTAAAATCACTTATCAACATTAAGTTTCTTTCAACTTTCGGGAAGTAGTTGTATAGTTTCTTTCAACTTTTTGAAACCATTATCAATTGATTGAAATTCCCCTATTTGTTTCTACTCCACAATCATATTTAGTTTAGCTTAAAACTTATTAATTCATGAGATATTGTTTTCGCTTAATTTCTTTTTTCGATATATATAATATGTATCATTAGATAGTTGGATATCCAGACTTTTTTTCTAGTCTCAACATTTGTTTTCTTTTCTAACCTTCACCAGCCTATTTATCTAGTGGAACAGGTACTGCATACCCTTAAATGCAACAAAGGTTAACCATAGGTTTGAGCATAACAGTTGCTGTTATCTCAGTTTCCTACGTCTGGGCAGGCACATACAGAATATGGTGGGATTAATCATGTGTGTGGGCGCTTGACCCTCCCCTAACCTGTGACAGTGGTGTAACAGTGCAAGATAAGAACAAACTGTAATCATCAGTTGCAATTGGATTTTCTCTTTCTTTTTCATGTGACATTACTTAAAAAACCCAAAGCCTCATATATCTTGTAACATGAAAAAACCGAAATGTAATTTTCAATATGTAGGGCAAACTGGATGTGAATTTTTCAAACGAACACAAGAACATCTATACCGCTTCCGCAGACCTAAGAAATTCAAAAGTTTAATGTACAAACATTAAGAAAAACACAAACACAATATTAAATTTATAAAATTCCAACCACTCCAAACCGTCCAAAAACAACCAGGACAATCACATAAACAGTTTGAAGATTCCCTTAAACTTTGCGAATTGATTGGATTAGACGACTACAGACAGCGTATCCCCTAGGTCTAAATGACAATATTATGGGTTAAGGACACATATCTAAATATTCCTCTATTGATATCGTGATTATTGTTGATAAAGGACAACGCAATCATAGGTCTTATGGCAAACGCTTTAACCGCAATCAACGAAATAAACTTCGTTCTAAAAAGTAAAAATAACAAAAAATACCGAACTCGAAGAAAAATTCAAAACGGAAAGTCCCTTATCAAATGGCAAGATTAAAAGCTCAAACACATCAAACGAATGGAAAACAACTGTCATATTCCTGACTTGGTACAGGCATTTCCTTATGTAGAAAATGGTGGATAAAACCTGGTTTTATAGCTAGTTAAACCTCTCACTTGTATAACAGTCGTATAAAATTCCATTATATTGACAACAATGTGTGAACAAAAAAAAACAGACATATTAGGTAAAAATGTCAAAAATAGGGGTACATTTAACACTTGATGATTATTTTATCTATATTTAAAAACAAGAGTAGACATCAATTATTATGTAAACTGGGTCAAATACCAATTAGTAAATTACATAATATTTATAACGAGTGTGATACATTATCGTTTTTCACATATCGAATTATTACAGCCTTTTGTCACCATAGACTGTTCCCTCAAATTGACAAACCTGAACATCATAAAAAGTATTTCATAAAAATAAGTTACATTAATAGAGGTATTGATTTTATTAATTTGTCTAGTATTTTGCATGACTCTACCTTTCAAAACTTTATTCCTCCATATTTTGATAACATAGAGCCACCTATAATTTCTCATTCTCATTCGACATGAGACTGTGAAACATAAGAGTTTAGATATGATCCCTATGGCCATGTAATTACAGGGGACCTCAATATCGTCCAAGACCGAGAGGTTATAAACTTTCTGAAAATAGGACCAAAATATCGTCCACCGTCGAAAATAAATTGGGAAGAGTGTCTACAAGTTATTAAAGATGCCCTTTCATCCTATTGTAAAAAATGGTGTAAACGGAAGAAATTGGACAAATAGTCACTTGATTCCTATTTGAATAAATGTCTGAATATTGTCGATATTCGCATATCACATTCCGAAAATAATTTAGAAATAAATAAAAGAATAAATAAAACGCCCATTTCTAGGATTAAAAACAAAATTCAAGTACTCGCAAAGCGTTTTGTGTTCGTATCGGCCGACAAAGCAGCCAACAATGTGGTGGTGGTATAACGTAAATACTATACGGAAGTCCTTAAGTATGAATCAATACATTCAACTACATTCAAGGCCATACGCTCCACAGAGAGTCCTATAGTAAATAATCATGTAACAACCACAGCTCAGCTTAAATGCCTCTTCTGAACATTAGAAGGTCCCAACTATGTATTGGTTTCCTAAACTACACAAAAATTCCGTAAAATATAGTTTCAACTTGGCCGCTAGTCAGTGTTCTACTACTATAATTTCGCAAAAATGTACGACAAAAGGGATGTTTTTTCTTTCCCTATTGTTAATATTCCTTTTTTTGGACGGTGATGTTCCTCTGGCACCATCTTACGGTGTTTATATATACTAACTCTTTTGGTATGCCCGTGTTTATAGTGGCGTTTTGGATTTAGTTTAAGAGCGTAATCTATGTAATACTGGTAAATTATTAAGTCAGGGATTTCGTTACCACAAAGTACTTAAAACCTTCTACTAAATTCTTCCATAGATACAAAGATTTGGTTTGCGAGTTTGGCTGTACCTGTAAAAAACTTATTTCAGACGGAATAGCACATCTTAAATGTTACAATGATGTTGTTTACCGAGCCCGAAAATTTTTATACGATCTGGATGAACTTATCAATCCTTTAAATAAACTTATTCTAAAAGTTACCAATTCAACACTGTAATTAGATCTTCGAATATTGCTTTCATTGGTATAAAGATTGATTATGTTGTCAGTCAATTAAATTCATACTAAATAGTTTTGTTATACACATATGCACTTTAACGGTTCTACAATCTGTTGATACCTTTATTTTGGCATTGCCAATGGTCATGTTTTTCTCTAACTGTTAATGACGTCTTTACATAAATCCATTGGGTGTTGGATGTGTACTGATTAATATTTTAGTCTTAGATACATAACTTTTTTATTAGTTGTTATTGGCTGTGAACTAGCTGTCAGTAACTGCTAGTAATATCAGATCTGTACTTATTGTCCTTTTTAATGTTAATTCTGAATTTATGTTTGATGTTTTTCTGCTTTGTAAAGATATGATGAGTTAAGCCTTTTTCAACTGATTTTCATAGTTTGTTCTTATTTGTGCAATTACACCACTGTCCATGGTTAGGGAGGCTTGAGCGCTCACAAATATGTTTAACCCCGCCACATTATTTAAGTGCCTGTCCCAAATCAGGAGCCTGTAGTTCAGTGGATGTCGTTGGTCCATGTCTGTCATATTTGTTTTTCGTTAATTGTTTTGTTACAAACTAGGCCGTTAATTCTTTCAATTGAATTGTTTCATATTTTTCATGCCGGGGCCTTTTAAAACCAACTATACGGTATGGATTTTTCTCATTCTTGCAGGCCGTACGGCCAAAGAGCAGAAAACAGCTCAAAACCACCAATGGGTCTTCAATGCAGCGAGATAATCCTGCACCCTGATGTTGGCTTCAATTGGCCCCTTAACAATAATGTATACTAGTTCAGAGAAATGAACGCTAGTTTGAAAGCCAACTACAACTAATAAATAATAGTAATCATGTTTTCCCATCTTAAAGTATCTAACACCTACTTTTTTCCCTTATGATTTCTGATACTTTCATTTTGTAGTTAGTTATAATAAAAATAAGAAGATGTGGTATGAAATTGATATAGTACACATGCAGTACGGAAAAAAGATTATTTGCAGTGGACAGAATTTTTACATTTTTATTATACCTGCTTTAAGATTAGACACTATTTAAGATGTACAAGCTCTGCAGTACTGGCTCTACATTAAGAGAAAAAATCCAAAAATCTTAAAAGCCAGAAATGGATTGAAAACATTATAATAAATGCAAAGTAAACTGAACAAAAATCTAAAATGCAATATGATAACATACAGTTCACATTATTTCTGTCAATACAAGTTTGTGAAATATTTTTCTTAAATTTGAATTCAAAAGTACTACAAGTAACTGTTAAATTTCAACAAATGGAAAGAATCCTTTAATTAAATTATTGATTGAATAATGAATGAAGTTAAGGTGATCACCAATAATCAGTAAATAGAGTCTGAATATGCTTTTAAGAAATTATAAAGAGTAATTGTGAAATAAAATTTACTGAATCAACTTCAAATTTAATCCAAATTCATATTTAACTGCTCTAAAAGGGCAAAGGCAATTTAAATACAAAACAAAACAAATCTGCATGATTTGAATACTATCAATTCAGAAATTATTGCGTACATTTGTTAATGGAATTTTTGTAAAATGGACAAACAAGCGAGATTGATTATTGCGATTTCAGGAAAATCTGCATAGTACCAGATATCAGAATGCGAGTTTTTATTATTGCGATAATCACCAAGTCGCATTCTTTGAATAAATAAAAATCTCACAATAATTTTTGAGTTTACAGTATTTAGTTTGTCAAACTCTGCACTCTACGTTTCCTAGGCCTCAATGTGGTTTAAATACTAACAATTTTGCTAACTTTTTTTAGGTCCACAACAAAACTAGATTATTACCATTTCAAAAAAAAGTTGCATACAACTATATATGTATCAGATATCAGAATGCTAGTGTTACTGCAATACTTACTGAATTATTATTCGCATTAATAAAAACCATTAATAATTTTTGAATTGACAGTTCATTTTTAATAGCCCAAAATATCAATCTGGAATCAGTACATATATACTTTAAATTAGGGAAGTGAAGTGTTAACAGTGTTTACAGTGGACAATTACAAATATAGTGACACCATTTATACAACCAAATTTATTGTTGAAATATATATAAACTGAAATTTTAAAATGACAACATGTAAATCATTGCAGATTTTTTTTTTTTTAAAGGATTGAATGTTTGTTAGTCATCTACTTCAAATAACCCATACTTCAATAAGGAGATGCGTTTGATTGACAATGAGACAAGTGTCCACCAAAGTTCAAATAATGTTGCTGTTAGCAGTTATAAGTCACTTTACAGACATCAACAATGAACAAAACCGGTACGTTGTTTTCAGGCAGCATATGAAAATGAGGAGTTGTGGTTTGGAGGCTTTGTGGATGGCTTACAAGAGTCGCTCTAGACTCAGAAAAAATAAGAAAAGAAAAGAGACAAGAAAAGACAGGACTTAGCCGCTGGACTATATATAAAGTGACCTCTTACTTAACTTGTGGGGAGCTGCTCTATACTTAGAAAAAAAAGATGTTGGACGTAGCCAGAGCGAGCAGAATTTTGAGACATAGGAACAACGGAGTAAATGCGGGGACACTAGGCCAATCTGCCCGCTTGCACCCACCTATTAAAATTAATGCCTAGGGTGGAAATTGAACCTATGTACATCTACTCCATTGTTCTCTATGTATATTTATAAAATATATTAAATGCAAAAAATGCAGCCAGCTATAATGTGAACATAGTAAATTTACATGATTATATATCATTATATTATACACCTCAATTTTATATAGGGACCTATCTAGGCTAATTTTTTAGGCAAGGTGTATTATATTACTCTGGAAAGCAATAGCATACCCTCTATAAATACTTATTATATTTACTGTTAAACAATAATAACAAAATAGTGGTTATTGCTAAGTATGCGGGGACAAATAAGTGCATTTTAAATAAACTAACATCAAAGAACGACCATGTGTTTGTCTGCTGTGCTTGAATTATAAAACGGCCCATCAACTTCATTTACACGAATTTTTGCTAAGACAGACAATTAAATATGTCTGTTTAATTTATAAGTTTTATAAAAATTGTATTTGTTGTTATTACTTGTGTATGCATGGAAATATAATGAAGATAACATTGATTTTTACCGAAAAAAATTTAATACATAACATTCGGGAGATGTACACATCAAAAACATCCTACTTTTGTCACGATGGATGGTAACGTATAGCCACTTATATAACAGTAAATGTCAATAAATAAGCTACCAAAATCAATAATTTACATAGTCATGGCCGGACACGCAATTGTGTCAGCTTTTGTTTTGTTTAAAAATATGAACATTGGAAACACGCCATTTTGACATAGGAAACAAACTCATTTTCAATCTCGGATTAAAGGACATTGCTCACATTGCAGGCATATCATGCATAACCATTCATGTAAAAATATATCTTTAAATTTGTTTTCTACTCTTACTATTCTATGTTTCAGTTAATTTAATGTTTTAATTTCCTAAAAAAAACGGGACATCGTTCTAAAAGACAACGAGAAAAAAATAAAGGTGACACTGTTTATGGGCGTGAACATTTTACATACGGGTACTTTTTGTGTCGATAGAATGACATTTATCTGTCAAGTCCACGCGTTCGCCGTTCAACTGAGGAAGCTATTAAACCAAGAGTTCCAAGTGGTGAAGTTGACATCATTCCTTCGTAGATTTTACGGACGCCACCGCGAGTTGGTTGACCGTTATGGAATATCTGTTTCACAGATGACAACAGAAATGTCCCAATTGTCGTAACTACAATCCCGTCCCCTTTTTTTTCGAATGTGACCTACCTAATTAGACTTTTCATCGGGTTCGTACTAATATGACGGGTGCCACAAGTGGAGTAGGATCTGCTTACCCTTCCGAAGAACCTGAGATCACCCCAAGTTTTTGTTGGAGTTCGTGTTGATCAGTCTTTAGTTTTCTATTTTGTGTTTTGTGTACTGTTGTTTTCGTAGGTTTATTTTTCTTTTTTAGCCATTGCTTTGTCTGTTTTTGTTCGACCTATGAGTTTGAATGTCCCTTTGGTATCTTTTTTAGGACTGCACAAATAAGTATATGATTACCTGTTTTGTCCTGTCATGACATAAACAATTGTTATTACAAATTTAAAGTTATGAAAGACTGTTCAAGTAACAGACAAGTCATATCTATTTTAAACATTTGTTTTGTCTATTGACATTTGTTTTGTCTAGGTTAATACTTGATACCTTGTATTTATCACAATTGCTGCTGATTATTAATCGATTTAAAATTGTCTCGTTATAAGTAGTATTATACTATACAACAAGTTAAATGTAACATATACCCAAACAAAAATATTCCGTTTACATTTAAAATTCCAGTAAAACAAAATGATAAAATTTGAAAGCCAATCGACTTATTCATGCCAATAACATAAATGTTACCCTTAAGTTTGTTCTCCTTTTTTGTGATAGACAAACTAAACTGGCAAAAAATAAAAAAACTTTTGTCAGAAAAGCAATTCGGACGCAACATTTTACAATGAAGTGTTATTGTCACATTCTTAGCACTACGCCGTTACCGCTGCAAATAGATAATCACAAAGAACATCATCCGCCCAGTAGTCACTTCTTTGGCATTCAAATGATTTATAAAATACTGTTTTCAAATTATCATTGAAAAATAAGAAATTATTAAAATATATTAAAGTTCCGATACCTCGATCAAAGTTGACTGAATATTTATTCTCTGGCAAGCTTCTATTGCAAAAACACCTTTGTTCATTCAATATCTATCAATGTTACTATTTCTATGATAATTCAATTAATTTTAGGCGGACAACTAAAATAACCGAATTCAACTCGCGCCAAAGCAGACGTTATGAGATGTATAACATTTGCATAGTATAATGCAGCTTCATTTCCGATATGTCAGCAATATTCATCGGTACATTGTCCAAATTCGCATATTTTATGTTGAAACCTCCACAAAATTATAAGTGAATGATATTGGGTTTTTCACACAAAAAAGCAGTTACAAAAGCATTTGGTGAGACTTCATGTACATATATATACCAAGCTGATTATTGCTGTAACGTCTGATACTAGAAGCTTACTTCCACAGCAGTTCACACAATTATATAAAATACTTCTTATCACAATAAATCACGACGGTTTTATACACAAAAAAAACATTGAAACACATGCATAAAAGATAGCCTCTTTCTACCCTGATATAAAATTCAACTTTCCTTACCTTTAATACGTCCAAACAGCTACACAAATATCGATTTACCAGGTAAATATTTGTTTTACACAACTGTTATCAAAGTTAAAGGGTTATTTAGATATAGTTCTCTTTTTATGATATCATTTCTGGGAATTTAATTATTTGGAAATAACAAATTCAGTTTGATTTAAAAACACGTTATATATATAGATGCATGAAGCAGAATTCATACAGAAACTTCTCAAGGACAAAAACGCATCTTGTAAAGTTCTTTAATTTCACGTGTTGACTGCTGTACCCCTATTTTTTGACATTTTTACCTAATATGTCTCTTTGTTTTGTTCACACATTGTTATCAATATAATGGAATTTTATTCGACTGTCATACAAGTGAGAGGTTTAGCTAGCTATAAAACCAGGTTTTATCCACTATTTTCTAAATAAGGAAATGCCTGTACCAAGTCAGGAATATGACAGTGGTTTTCCATTCTTTTAATGTGTTAGAGCTTCTGATTTTGCCATTTGAGGGACTTTCCGTTTTGAATTTTCCTTGGAGTTCGGTATTTTTGTTATTTTACTTTTTTCAGATATATTGATGATGTTCTGTCAATCAAAAACCCACATTCCAATGAGTAAATCTATCTAATAAAACCCTGATATAATGATATCAGGGTTGTGCAGTGAAATTGAAGGCAATACTAGAAGTAGAAGGTATGTTTTACATCTTTATCTTTCCCTGGATATTGACATAAATGGGCGACTTCAAGCAAGAATCTATAACAAAAGTGGGGAGTTCAACTTTTCAATTGTCAACGTCCCATTTCACAACAGAAACACACACTCTGCACCATCGTATGGCGTTACCATATCTCAATTAATACATTACGGTCATGCATGTTCACATTATACGGACTTCATTTACAAAGATGTGCTCCTTACACAAAAACTGCTTCAACGGAGTTATTAGGAAAAACCACTAACATTGACACTACACATTTTAAGTCACAATCACGAACAGGTTGAGTTACGATGTGTCGGTGTCTGAACTCACTAGCCACAATTTTATGGTCACAGATCTTAAATTACTATTCAACAAGTCTGATATGTAATTATACAGATTAAGTCCTATTTCTAACTGTGACATGTTTACTGAGTGCGAATTTGCATGGCGGGTGATTTGTGCATAGAGAAAGACGCTTACCCTGTCGACACACTCAGTCTCGCTCCCTTTGGAGTCGGTATAATTCCCTCAGTTTATGTTTGTTACCTTGATTTGTTTCTTCCTAAACGATATACGAGATTTGAACATAGGTAATCTGCTGTCGCTTTGATTCATAACCATACTGAACTAAAAACAAACATTATTTTTTGTGTTCGTTTTTTTCAGCCACAATCATCATTGGGGTATTTTGTTTAAAAACTGTGTCCGATGACCCCGCCTGCCGACTTACATGGCCGACAGGTCTAAAAATATAACATTCTATATGTTTACAGAAACAAATGATATGCTCGCTTATGTATGTTGTTCTTATCTTTTTATAAAAAAAATATAAAGATGTGATTTATATAGATCGCTTGTTTTGAATAGAGAAGCTTCTGTTTAAATTATATGCTGATAATTATGTAAAGTATGTTGGAAGAACGAGTACGAAATATGGAAGTTCTAAGGAGTATGTTTTCTTTTTGCATAGTACGTTTGAACCTGGCTTAACTATGCATTTATTTGCACCGAAATATATGAAACCATTTGTTATAAATAAAGAGTAATAGTAGTCTGTTTTTACAATCTCATAGCACAATAAATATCATAAATAAGAAGTTTATTAATAAAAGTTAAAACACTAGTATTGAGATGCATCGACATTAAACAAACATTTCCTGCTAATGTCAAAGCGTTGCTGTGTTTTAAGATCCCGCTGTGACTCTGAGATGAAGGACAAAAGGATTAAAACTCCTACTTTGCTCTGGCTTTTGCAAAGTGCGTGAAGGAAATAATGTAAATAAGTTTTTAGCTATCAATTAATACACCACATCTATTTTTAGGATCCAGCTTTCAAATTTATAACCCATAGTGGTCATAATCTTTGATAAATATGTCGCATCATCATCCATGCATATCATATCTTCCAGTTTTGTAATACTTCTCGAAAATAAAAATTTAGGTGAGAGAAATTAATAACCTTAATTCCAGGTCAAAATGAAACCAGATGAACAAGTAACCAACAGTACAAAAATCAACCCTAATAAATACGACGATTAATTAATATAAACAAAAGTGGGGAATACGTCGATTGATAAAGAATGTTTACGTGTGTAGGTTAAAGGCACTCGTTGTTTTGTTCATCACTGGTAAATATCTGGTGATAAAGCAAATTTGAGACACAGATACTCTGGTCCAATTTCAATACATTAACAAGTCATTCACGATAGGGTCCAATGTTAAAATAATCTTGAATTTCAGAAGGACTTAAAATGAAGGGAAAGATATAGTATCAATAATCCATAATAATCATCTTTTTTTTTTCTTAATGTTAAATCTCGAGTGTTATTTTGACCTGACCTAAAAGGTTGAAAGGAATTCGCATTTGCATCATAAACGACCAATTACTGATGTGTGTGAGCTTTTGATTTTGCCATTTGATGAGAAACTTTCCGATTTGAATTTTCCTTGGAGTTCGGTATTTTTGTTATTTTACTTTTTTCATATCAGATATATTATCAGCCCTCGAGACTTCGGCTCTTTGGCTGGTAATACATCTGATATGAAAAATGCCATGTAATAATCTGATTTTACTATGCATCGAGTTTGTATTGTTGCAGCTAACAAAAATAACATTCATTTTCAATGAATCCTCATAACCATATTCAAAATTCGCATTATTAATCGTAAAAGACTAACACGATATTTCAACAGACATTACTTCTATTATTCCTACATTTTTACTTTCTACAATGACGATTCGTCTTTATGCTGTTTCGATGAATCATTTCGTAGGTTTTAAAAAGGTATCATGAACGTTTTGTCTAAACAAGACTAATAGACATTCGCACCAGATGGAAAACCAAGTCAAACGTAGCAAAATTACCTTATCAATGATACTGTACTCTACAAGAGTGATGACTTCTGGGCTTGAAATACTCTTAGGGACTACACGTGTACCAGCAGTCATGATGGCGAACAACCATAGATGCTTTTTTAATGTTTTATCGTATATTCTGGAAATTAGTTGGATATATGCATAAAAAGTAAAATAACAAAAATACCGAAATCCAAGCAAAATTCAAAACGAAAAGTCCTTTATCAAATGGCAAAATCAAAAGCTCAAACACATCAAACGAATGGAAAACAACTGTAATATGCCTGACTTGGTACAGGTATTTCCTTAACTAGAAAATGGTGGATAAAACTTGGTTTTATAGCTAGCTAAACCTCTCAATTTTATATTGACAACAATGTGTGAACAAAACAAACAGACATTGTAGGTAACTAGAGGCTCTCAAGAGCCTGTGTCGCTCGCCTGATTCTACTTTGGTTTTCGAAATCATTTAAAAATTGATTAAAATCATAACAGATACCCTAATAATGAAAAGAGGCCAAATTTGGTTTAATATTGGTCCCGTAATTTAATAAAAAGCAGAAGACTTTTGTAAAGTTTACATAAATTACCAATAAATTCATTGAAATTGTAGAAAATTACTTTATAAGGACAATAACTCCAAAAAAGATGTCTATTGACAATTTTGCTCATGTTGACTTATGTGTAGATCTTCTTTTCTTGATATTTTTGCAGTTTCAATAACTCAATCTATAAAGATACATGTATTAAGGTCTTCATCAGCACTTCATAAGGAACATTTATGCCATGTTTGGTTTCATTCCATTCAGTGCTCCTCTAGAAGAAGCATTTATATGTATTTCCCATAGGGTCTTATGTTAAACTAAGTTCCCTGCTGGCAGCCATCTTGGATGATGGTTCGGCTACAAAGTAACAACACTTGGTCAGCACCTCATTCTATTCAGTGGTTCTCTTGAAGAAAACATTTGTATGTATTTCCCATAGGGTCCTATGTTAAACTTCCTCCCCCTGCTGGCAGCCATCTTGGATGATGATTCGGCTACAAAGTAACAACACTTGGTCAGCACCTCATCCTATTCAGTGGTTCTCTTGAAGAAAACATTTGTATGTATTTCCCATAGGGTCCTATGTTAAACTTCCTCCCCCTGCTGGCAGCCATGCATCTTGGATGATGGGTCGGCAACAAGGTAACAACACTTGGTCAGCATCTCATTCTATTCAGTGGTTCTCTAGACGAAAACATTTGTATGTATTTCCCATAGGGTCCTATGTTAAACTTCCTCCCCCTGCTGGCGGCCATCTTGGATGACAAATCAGCTTCAAAGTAACAACACTTGGTCAGCACCTCAAAATAAACATTCATAACATTTTTGGTTTCAATCCATTAAGCGTTTTTCTAGAAGACATTTGTATATATTTCCAATAGGGTCTTTTGTTAAACTAAGTCCCCCGTTGGCAGCCATCTTGGTTGGTGGATTTGCTACAAAGTAACAACACTTGATCAGCACCTCATAAGTAACATTCATGCCATGTTTGGTTTCATTCCATTAAGTGGTTCTTCAAAAGAAGACTTTTGTTTGTTTTTCACATAGAGTCCTATGTTAAACTACGTTTCCCGCTGGCAGCCTTCTTGGATGATTGATCGCCTACAAAGTTACAACAATTGGTCAGCACCTCATAAGGAACATTCATGCCATGTTTGGTTTCATGTCATTTAGTGGTTCTCTAAAAGAAGACATTTAAATGTATTGTCAATAGGGTTCTATGTTAAACTAAGTCCCCCTCTGGCGGCCATCTTGGATGATGGATCGGCTTTAAAGTAACAACGCTTGGTCAGCACCTCATAAGGAATATTCATGTCATGTTTGGTTTTATTCCATTCAGTGGTTCTCTAAAAGAAGACATTTGTATGTATTGTCCATAGGGTCCTATGTTAAACGAAGTCCCCCGCTGGCGGCCATCTTCAAGATTAATCGCCTACAAAGCTACAACACTTGGTTAGCACCTCATAAGGAACATTCATGCCATGTTTGGTTTCATTCCATTCAGTGGTTCTCTAAAAGAAGACATTTGTATGTAGTTCCCATAGGGTCCTATGTTAAACGAAGTCCCCCGCTGGCGGCCATCTTGGAAGATTAATCGGCTTCAAAGAAACAACACTTAGTCAGCACCTCGTAAGGCACATTCATGCCATGTTTGGTTTTATTCCATTCAGTGGTTCTCTAAAAGAAGACATTTGTATGTATTGTCCATAGGGTCCTATGTTAAACGAAGTCTCCGCTGGCGGCCATCTTGAATAAAGGATGGGCTACAAAGTAAAAAAAACTTGGTCAGCACCTCATAAGGAACATTCATACCATGTTTAATTTCATTCCATTCAGTGGTTCTCTAGAAGAAGTTAAAAATGTAAAAAGTTAACGACGACGGACGACGAAGACGGACGACGACGACGGACAACGGACGCCAAGTGATGAGAACAGCTCACTTGGCCCTAATGGCCAAATGAGCTGAAAATGTCAAAAACTGGGGTACAGCCGTCAACATTGTGTTATAATCTTAATCACTATAAAAACAAATAACTATTTCAACAAAGATAAACAAAATGGTATATAGACAATCTGTAGACAAATTACATAAGCAAAAATGAAAGACAAGAATACAAATATGACCAGATTTATCCAGATTTAATGTCCAACTTTTGAAGGTGAATATATCGTCATTTCGTCGACAGCGTGTAATGTTTTCAGCCTACGAATGCTAGTACAACATTTAAATGTCGGTTGTTTTAACATAATAAGAAATGATTGACTACAGGTTTCATATTTCTCTTTCATATTTGATATTCTAATTCTTAGCTGAACTTGCGCAGGTCATTTATTCGATGTTTTGTTTGTATATTTGTTTACATGTAGTACAATGTTGTGAACTTGCAGAAAAATGTCATCCTAGATTAGAAAAAGAGAATTTTGCATTCAAGATGGAAACAATTAAAATATGCAAATCTTGGAATACTCATAAACATCTGATAACTTTTATACATTTGCTTATGAAAAATATTTACAGTGAATATTGGTTACGAGCTTACACAAAACCTTTATGGAAAAATGTTGAGATATCACAAATGATCCGTGTCTGTCGATTTAGAATTAAGACAATTAAATATGCTTTTTGGATACTTACTTTTATTAATTGGGTTTTTTTCACAATGCATTAAATTTTGTTACATGAAATATTAAAGCAATGCTAAATGATTAAATGTAAATTTCGTACCTTTTTGATTGACAGTCCATCTAAAATCTGTATTATTCAACAAGGAAGAACCTGCATCTAAAAATAAATAATCGATACTTGTAGTCGTTTAATACGATCTAGTAATTATGATCTTATACAGTCATGCTTCTAAATAATATTAGTGGAGATAATATCAAATGCAGCAAAATATTACAATCAAGGTTGAGCTTGCTTCACCAATCAGACGAATAATAATAGTTATAATAGTTTTATGTTCATTCCCTCAGCAGTGGAGAGTTCGATCTTTCTGTTGTATTTTATACTTTTATTGAGTTATTTTCTTTCAGAAAGATATGTCTTTCTTTTAAAGAATCAACCCGGACGTAACAATTTTCAATGAATGTGTGCTTCAAGACGTAAAATGATAACCCGAAAGGTCATTATTTTTCCCTGTTTAAAATGCAGACTACAGTTTAATAAATCATGTAATTCATTTGATAGTTATCGTGTATGGTTTTACTTAAAACATTTTCATCAAAAATTTTAAGCAAAAATTATCCTACCAAAAAGGTTTATTTTGAATATTTAACGGGAGAAAGTCCGATAAAAAGTCCCCAGAGCTCTTTGATCAAATGTAAAAAGGCGTATCGTCATATATCAACTTACAATTTGCCAAAAAAATTATG
The DNA here is from genome assembly GCF_021869535.1 of Mytilus californianus. Classification (NCBI taxonomy): domain Eukaryota; kingdom Metazoa; phylum Mollusca; class Bivalvia; order Mytilida; family Mytilidae; genus Mytilus; species Mytilus californianus. The sequence goes on along the minus strand of NW_026262679.1, from coordinate 17,026,540 downwards.
TCGACAACTTTTACGGTTTATAATGAGTTGTGCTAGTAAAATGCTAAAATTTTAAGATGACGATGACCTAACTTTCCTGTTAACTGACCAAGGACCTCACATGAAAAGCCTCTGGAACTCTATTACGTACGGTTTTTGAGTTACATTGTACCAACACATGCCACTCCTTCCGAACACAAAACGGGAAATAACTCTTTTTTGTAACCAGACTACCTCAGTTCATATTTAACAGATCATCATAAGGAAGTAACGAAACTTTTGAAGAAAAAAAATTTAGCGATAACTTTGACGCTTTCTAATGAGAAGTGATAACAGGAAAACGGTTTAAGGGGAGATAAATCTTCTATATGGAAAGTATTCGGTTAAAAAGGGCGAGTTTCTAAAGCGCAATAAAAATTCGATATCATATACCAAATAACTTGTCGACAGGTTGCCAAACAAAAGGTACAAAAGAAAAGATAATCATAACAAAATCAAAAGGTCTTACCTCGGAAAGTTGGAAGATCTAATAAACGGTAACAAGAATAAAGCATTATGATTACAACATTCTTTAAAAAAAAACCTCACCAATGAAAATTTATGTAAATGTGTTATTTTGGAAAAACAGAAATCGTTCAAAATTATATATAGGTTACGAAATATTTCGATACATGACCAATACCGAGACATAAGAATTGCAAAGAATAAACTATCAGTCGAAGTTTCGACAAAATCAAATATTGTTTCTTGTTTAAGATAGAATTTAAAACAAACTGGACACACTGTCTTGAAGATAGCAGTTTCGCAGAAATTTGCTGCTTTCAGAATGGTTCTTGTTTTTTTGAGTATGATTGTCCCTTCATAAGAAAAAAGATTTGTATCCACGCCAGCAATTCCTTTTATGGGAAAAAGAAAAATTCTTAGAATCAGTCTTACTACGTTTAGAATGAAGATACTTAGGAAGATCATTCGTATATGTAACACTCACCTCGTAGCGTTAACAATTATAGAATCTCTTTCTTCTTTTTACTGTTTTCACAATTTCTTTATATATATAACCAGAATTTTGAGACAGCGGAAAATCTCAGCTGAATGGTATAAATAAAATATTAACACTTAGGCATAGAATTTAATACGAAAATATCGTTTGAAATGGAATGGTAATAAGGATACATAGGGATGACAGGCAAAAAGCAACAACTGACCTCATCAACCATCCACTGCCGATTCCGGCATGCGCTTACCCATCTCCCCCTTTTTGTTTACCGTCTTACCTCATATAAAGTGTCGTAGTTTTAAAACACACGATGAACAGCGCAGCTACAATCAAGTAATAGCAAAACCAAATTGTTCTACAATCGAAAAAAAAAACAAACAAAAAAACAAAACAATTTCAGACAAAACATTTATATCTTAATCTTAATCTGTAAAATTCAACCAATAATTAGGTTTATAGTTTATGAGTGGTTAAGAGAGCACTTTTTATTATTATAATGAATGAAAACGGGATAGGAAACGTTTGCTAACCAGTGCTAAAGAGTCACTTGTAAAAGATAATGCTTAAACAAAAATAAGATAGATCAGACAATATATAGCTGAGGTAGAAAATTTAAAGTACACACCGTATTTTAGAATAGAGATTATCTATATCCTAACAATCAATAGGTCAAAGACACTTACAAGAAATTAAATATAAGTATGGTATGTAGACGGATGAAGTTAATAATTATGTATTTGGCAAGACATAACCCATATCAGAAGATATGGTAGACATTTATTTGAATTAGAAGATGATATAGAAAGTGGGGGTACATGTAATAACAACAAATGTTTGTTGGAATTTCACTCCACCTCTCTGTTTACGGAAGAATTGGTTTACCCGGTCTTGTGCCTTTAACAATAATGCATACATTATATCAATCTCCTTTTTATGTTTTATGGTTAGATAGCCAAATTCATTAAATAAAATTATCATCGACCATTTGATTAAAGTTTTGACATTTAAAGTCGTCATTTCGTTTGCTATTAATTTCAAAAGTCGTATAAAAGTCTCCAAGAGGTCAAAGTAAAAATACAAAACAGGCTACAGATTAATTGGTCATGCTGTCCAGTAGGGTAAAGCACGTAAACCTGATATTGGTTTATCTTTACAATCATTTTTGTTTGTCTTTATGATAAAAATTTATCAGAAGAATAAGACTAAATTTTAACTTTTTGGTTAAATCTTTGAATTTAAAAATTAAAATAACAGTTTTAAAATTAATAACCTGCGTTCAAACGGCTTTTTGTTTTTTTATTTATTTCAACAGGATTGCTCAAACCAAAACATTTGAAAGCCTAGGATGTATAAAAGACCTAAACATATGAGGAGCTATATTAAGGATGTACACCTGAGGAGCCAACTATTTCTAGAATTAAACTTTTTTTCTTAACCTGATTTTTGGGTTTAAATGACTGTAAGAAAGTGATTGATGAAGAAAACATCATATGATGGGGCACTTCTCTTTTTGCTACGGCCATTTGAAAGTACCCCATTTTTAATGATTTTCCCATTTTTTATCAATTTTTACCCATTTTGAGCTATTATAAAGAAAAAAATCACAGTTTCACAATTAAAACTTTTTTTCATACTTTCACTAAAGAAGAAGTGGACCAATCTGAAAAATATTAACTTTAAAAAACCATAGGTTGGTGTTAATATTAGAAAGTTTTATAAAATTTTGTTGCTTTTTCGTGTCAAATTGACCATGCTGTCAATTTTGTTAAATTTGGGATTTTTCTCTTTTTTTTTTAGAACAAAAAGCATATAATTTCAACTTATTTGTTATAAATGATTGAAAAATACATATCTAAGAATTTTTAAAAGAAGATATGGGATGAACATATATTTGGTAAAATCATTTCTTTGTACCCCTCAACCATTTTCCCAACATTTTGGCTGATGAAACTGACCGGATTGGTTATAAAATTTGAAAAATTTATTACTCAAAAACTACTGATTGTAAGTACACAATTTGTTCACAGAGTTTAGTTTGATTATATAATTTTTTAATTCATTAATATATTCCACTTGTATCACATGTTTTGGAAATAATTCCCGAACGAGATGTCAACGAGACTGATACATCAGAAGAATACATCCTTAAGAAAAGGGACTTAAAAACTAGCCGAATTCATGTAAGGTCAACTTTGCCTGAGGGAATTGAAACCTTAGCTTCTTTATAATTTCTTAATTTATCCACGGAAAATTTTAAATCAGATAATGCTAAAATTAGCCGAGAATTATGTTTATAGATATAAGGAGATGTGGTATGAGTGCCAATGAGACAACTCTCCATCCAAGACAAACAATTATAAAAGTAAACCATTATAGGTCAAAATACGGTCTTCAACACGGATCCTTGACTCACACCGAACAGCAAGCTATAAAGGGCCCCAAAAATAACTAGTGTAAAACCATTCAAACGGGAAAACCAACGGTCTTATCTATATAAAAAACGAGAAACGAGAAACACTTATGAACCACATCAACAACATCAGATTCCTGACTTAGGACTAGTGCAAACAATTGCAGCGGGTTTAAACGTTTTAATGGTACCAAACATTCACCCTTATCTGAAACAATAGTGTAACATCACACCATAGAAAGACACACTATAAAATATCAATTGAAATGGATTAACTCAATCAAAAGACAAATTAACACCAGTGAACATACATTGAACAAATAAATATGATCTATGATACAATGTAAATACAAAATAAATAAACTAAGGGAAGAATAATAAAAGTAACATGTTATACCGCTGTAAAATGTTAAACAATTTAAGAAAAACAATATGCTTGAACAAAAATATCAGCCATTTGCAATTGCTTTAAACACAGGTAAATGAAAATAATATTGTTGTTAGGTATACGTGTACAGTTCAAATAGAGAAAGGAGATATTTTTACAAAATAAATAATTTTGATGTTCATAGTACGAAGAAGTGAAAATTTATAGTATATTTTGTAATAATTATGTCTGTTTGAATAGACAAAAACTTTGACAGATTTTAATTCTAAAGAAGTTTTGACGAAACGAATGTACATAATTATAGAAAACAAATAGGGGTGTTGCGTTTCTATTGACACTCAGTATACTTAGTTGGTGTCTACACGGAAAAAAAAATTCAATAATGTCGACCCCTTCTCGATTTGTGCTTGTTCATTATACTTAATGTTTTGATAAGATACAGTCGCACCATTTGGCACTCAACCCAAAGATAGAAACAAATGATGCTTTTTAAGATCAATCTGCATTTAGATAAACAAAAAAATAATTAGATCTTACCCGATAAGACATACTTTCCAAACAAGGAAAACGTAAATATATCACATGTTTTTGACTATTAGTGTACACAAATAAAGCCAATTATAGTTATCTAATCTAAATGGTTCATAACGTAAAATTAGCTCGATTCGTATACTTCATGACCAAATATGAATGATCTCCTATATGATTTCATTACTTGAAGTAATTTAATTTTTTTCACTTTCACCCTTAAACACATGTTGTAATCCCACTTACATTTTGACGTATGCATTTGTTTTGAATGTTAATACAGTTAACTCTCGTTGTCTCGAACTCGGTTGACTCGAAATTTCGGATGAGTCGAAGTTTTCACGTGGTCCCGAACTTTGTTCCATATAAATGTATGTAATTCGACTCCTGATGAGTCGAAATTGGATGAGTCGAAATTTCGGTTGAGTCGAACTAAATTTACGATCCCAAGGTTAACAAAAGCATTCAAAATTCAATATTTATCTCGAACTAATACACATATGTCAAAACATGACCTCCGGCATTTAAATGGATTGAAGAGTTAATCTGACAATACACGTGTAATTAAATTTCGCTGACCACTGTATTGATTTATGACATGATATTTCCACGAGTGTTTACCTAAGATTATCTTTTATAGAATTTTTATAAATAATTAGTGATGCATTGTTAATGTTCATGAAAAAGTATTTAAAATGTTTACAAAACAATTAGTTGTGATTTACACTAATGAGCTTGGGTGTGTATAAAGTAAAAATTATGACTTCCGTTGATGATCACCTAAAAACTACTCAATCGGCGTCTTTAATCTTGTTGTATTTTCTTTTGAAAAGATAGAGTGAGATAAAACAAAATGAAGAGAAATCTAAATTTTCTAAAATCTCTTGTATCCGATAATAAACAATTTTGTCAACTATAAACGACCTGAATAACAAAACTATCGATTGAAAATTACTCTCTCGGATAAAAGCCAGAGGAAAAATTGTAACTGAAACAATTGAATAAATAAAAATAATGTTATTATAATAATGAAAGACCATGACATACAAATACATCGATCTGATACCAGAATATCGATCCCCTTCCCTTATTCACCCGGATTTATTTTAGCTTTACCAAGCTAAGCAAGAGTTGTGTCCCTTGTTCTGTCAAACTTCCGGTTTTCGGTTGAGTCGAACTACGTGTATCTCGAAATATTTCTCTGGTCCGGCTGACTTCGAGATAACGAGAGTCGACTGTATATGAATCCTTCACTTTCAGAGACATGATACAATCTAGTCGACCAATTTGTCATATTTTCAATGTTCTGATCTAAAATATAACATGATAAAAGAAGTTGGTGATATTGAGTAAAACAATTATCGACAGCCATCTTCAACTTTAGATTGTACATATATAATAATATTATTAATGTACTTACATGCTGGGACAGAACACATTACAAATGATAATGTTTGAACTATGATATATTATATCTTAAATCATTTTGGTAGACATGTATAAATCATCATCAATTCATATACAAAGAATTAATGTAGATTCAAGAAAATCTAAAATGATAGTGTTTGATGTCAATATGTTTTATTCTTTACACAAGACTGATCATCTTCGCTAGCCAAGAGTTAGGGTCACATCCACTCCTCTTCAAATGAAGATGCTAGCCAAGATGAAGACTTATATTACGAGTAGGGAATCTGAACTAATCATGAATTTGATTGCAATACAACTTTTGGTATGCATTTGCCATGTTAATTTGGCAAAACAATCTCCTAACTTTTGGACGAAATAGGGTGAGATAATATAAAGGGGCAATACAAAACAACACGTCAAAGGAAAAACAGACAACAACAAAACCGAAAGAAAAAAAAGTCAGAAAGACATACAACCATCCACTAAACACTATACTTAAAAAAAAGAGTGTGCAACATGAACCAAAAAAAAACCGAATGAGCTCATTTGAAGGTCTTGTTTCGCTAGTTATAATCGTCGTGCTGCTTCTAGATTAAGAACAAAAATATTCGGTCAAATGTCACTTTCGATGATGTCAAAATAGAGGAAGAGTGGATGAGAATGTGACTTCGAATAGTGGAACGTATCCGTGGTTATCGAACACAAATATTCCATAACGGTAAATCAAATCATATTGTGTCAATAAAACTTTCGAAGGGACGACTTCAATTCTACCGATAGGTTTCCTTGGTTCAATAGCAATCCTCTTTTTAAGAAATAATGATAGGAAACGCAAACCTTGGAATATCGTACAAATCAGTAAATGGTCCTGTCAACAGAAATATTGAAAAAAAAAAGATAATGAACCAGTTTTAAAATTAAATACCCAGTAGGCACACAACGTTGATTCAACGTTGAAACAATGTTGTTTCTCAACGTTGAAACAACGTCAAATTTATGTTTGATTTTGAAAATTTGAATCAACGTTTAAAATTTCAACGTTGAAGTTTCAACATCCATTCAACGTTGATTCAAGGTTGAATAGCAGTTGAAAGTACATTAATAAACTATATTATTAAGCTGCATACACATTTTGACCTGCTTTCCAAATTTGTGCTGTTGTTATTGATGGTAGACAGGCAGCTGGACTGTGCAGGTTTTTTTTAATGTCTTGGTTTTTTCCTCAAGACACATATGAACCAGATAGATAGGCTAAATGGGAGATGTCTAAATACATACATAAACAGTTACTGATACAACATTCCGTGCTTGTACAAAGTCAATAATCCACACCAAAAATGTCATATCTCAACATCTTTGTTGGTTCTGTGCCTATTTTCTCAGTAAAGTTAGTGGTTGGTGTGATCTACTGTACTGTCCAATATATTTGGAAGTTCCTGTTAAACTTTTTGAATCATGTGTATTTAGCTATTGAGACCAAGAAAAAATACAAGTAGGAATAGCTGAAATGATTGTGTGTGTCCACTTGTATAAAGATAACTATTTATAATTATCTATATAGATATACAAGTGGACACACACCATCATTTCATCTATTCCTACTTGTAGTTTTTCTTGTTCTGATTAGCTATGAAATACAAATGATTCAATGAATTTGATTACACAGTTTGCCTAAATTATGACACACACTTTATTCCCACCACAGAAAGCATTACTAAACAGGACGAAGATGTTGAATAGCTCTAAACAATTCTCACAAGTTACAAGTTGTCGACCAAATGTTAAGCCATTCTTTAAAGAAGTATATCCCAAGAAGAGTGTTTTATCCTCTTTTTATGACAAATATGTCGTTGTTCCAGCAGATAAAGCCTCCAATAATGTTGTCTTCATATGTAAAAACCATTACTTGGAATGTCTCACAAAAGAGCTTGGAATAAACAGCAAAACTGGTAATCCTACATATTCTTTAACATCATTTACAAAGGATGAAATATAAAAAAATCACAAATCAGTCCTTCCTCCTTTTGGTATTAACATCAAAGAAAAAGAAGAAAATCCACCGTCTTTATACTGGATAACTATTTTTCTACAGTAAAAGATGACCTTCAAAAATATTGTGATGAGATATATTCAACCAGTGGTGTCAATCAGATGTGAGTTCTTAAAAATTCTAAAGATCTACTGCAAAATCGTAGATCACAATTCCCAATGCTCAATTGAAAGATCGACTTCACCATCTCATTAAACAGAATGGGAATCGTAGATATAAATTTCTTGTTTTGGGTTATAATAATTCTTATTTTGTGAAGAACCACACTGATTCTATCAGAAAAAAAAACTGAAGATGATATTATCAAAATGCTGGACTTTTTGATCGACAATATATTTGTTGAGTTTGGAGGATTGATGTTACGACGGACAGTCGGTATTCCAATGGGTACTAATTGTGCACCCCTGCTGGCCGATTTGTTTTTGTACTCGTGTGAGGCAGAGTTCATTTGGAACCTTCTGAAAGACAAAAAGGAAAAATCACCTTGCGAGATTCTTTAATTTTACTTTCAGATATATTGATGATGTCCTATCACTGAATAACCCATATTTCAGTCAGTACTTGCATCTCATATATCCCAGTGAACTTGAAATTAAGGATACTACTGATACTAGAAGGACTGCTTCATACCTTGATTTTTCCTTCAATATTGACACAGATGGACGACTTCACACTAAAATCTATAACAAACGGGATGATTTCAACTTTCTATTATCAATTTCCCATTTCTCAGCAGTAACATACCCTCTGCTCCATCGTATGGTGTTTGCATATCTCAATTGATACGTTATGCTCGTGTATGTTCACACTTTACTGACTTCATATACAGGAGTGTGCTCCTTACCTAAAAAAATGCTCCAATAGAGTTATGAGGAACAAAAAGATTGGAAATGTCACTCCGTAAATGTTATGGACACCATCACGAATTAGTTGATCTATACGATGTGTCTGTGTCTAAACTAACTAACGACATTTTTACCACGTCTTAGATTGTGGTTTACTTAACGTCGTCTGGTCTGCTAAGTACCGAACGTGATCTATTCCCGAATATGACTGTTTTGCCGAGTGTGAATTCGTATTGCTATACGACGTGTCTCGGTATTTATACATCCAACATTTATGTATTTAGTTATGATGTTTCTTTTGTAAGTCTGGTTAGATATTGTGTTATGTCTTATCGTTTGTGGTATAAATTCTGTATTTTCGGTACATATTTCACATATGTCTTATTTGTCGAGTTACTCGTGGTTCGTCTACAATGTTTTTGTTTAATGTTGTTTGTTTTCAAGTTTGTTTACTGTTTGGTCTTACATCATCTTGCCTTATATTACAGTTATTTTATTTTTATTTTCTATATGTATGTAAAAGTTAAGATAATAAATCAGCATTTATATGATTTAAAGTTTAAAGCTACTATATGCACAGGCTTTTTTTGTTTATACACATATTTGATTTATAAGAAAAACTGTCATGGTTAGAAAATACAAATAATAACACCATTACAAACACAATTCTATTTTAATATTCTTGTCATGGTTAGAAAATACATCAAATAACACCATTACAAACTCAATCCCAATTTTATATTCTTGTACGTCTCTACAATAAAACAAATTTATTCAATTTTATATATTTTATATATGTATAGATTATTACATGGCATTTTTCATATCAGACCCTTTATTGGCCCTAGGTCATGATATCAGCTCAAGAGCAAAAGGCTCGAGGGATGATATCATGAACGAGGGCCGATAAAGAGTCTGATATTAAAAATGACATGTTATGATCTTTTCATCATATACTTCAGCTGAAAATCTATTTTTCAAACTTTGAAAAAATGCATTTATTGAATTATTTGTTTTGCATTTTTCATAATATATTTTCCTGTTTCCTAATATTTTTTTTATCTTCCTTTGTTATGTTTTTCACCAAAAACGTACTACTGAGGTGTATTTTCCGGAATTTTCCGAGTGACGTCGAAATGCCATGCAATAACGTTACAGAAAGGCATGCGATAATAACTGGAAGCAGTTGATATAAACCGGAAGCAGTTGATAACGAAAGTCATATCACACGGCAAAGACAATTCTTCAGATTTTATTAATAAATATATGTACAATTTACAGTTTTATCAAGGGGTACAATAATACCATTATTTTCTATAAGTATATGATAAATATACATAGATATCATAAAGTTGTCACATGTTCTGACGTGTATAATACAATTAAAATTTGATGTGGCGGCATGGTAAGTAACATTATCATCATTTACAACAGACAAAATAGCTTATCTGAAAGGTATACCATCTACTTGCCACTATTCCTCATGTACTGTGTTACAACCCTAGATAAAACCGACGAGGAAAGACATTACTCGACCAGCGAAAACTATATTTTTATATAGACTGGGTGGTCGAATAGTCTAAGACGTTGGACGATGTCACAGAAGCAAGGGTTCGAATCCCGCTGAGGGAAGAACAAAAATTTACTCACGCAAATTTGGAGATATAACATTGTTGGGCTGAATTCGAGACAAATTATATATATCAAAATAGAAAAATGTACAATAACCAAACAACACGCATATCCAAAAATTACATTGAGTATAATAATAGGAGTGTGGTATGGTTGGTTCATAACATTTATTGCACAGCAATACCGGTCCAATGATGGAATAACACATATAATATCTTTTTTCGGACACAAAATGCGTGTGTCTGGTACTAATAAAATCATGCACCCTCAAGACTGAAAAGCAGAGGTTAATCAAAACTTTAGAATACATAAAAACCAAATATCATTATTTCTTGTTACATTATTATTTGATGTAATTATATTAATAGCAATTACATAATGTTTACTTTTCTTTCCTTACAAGTCAGATACCGTGTTCAACCTATAAATTGAAATATTTGATTGGTTGGTTGGTTTTTTGGTTGAGATTAAATAAGATCACACATTTCTCATGCTAGCTGAAAATTTAAAGTTTGAAGTAAGTTTCGGTTAATTCATTTGATTTTAATATTTCAGAGACATTCTCTCTGATAAGATGTGACCATAGTATTTTTACTAAACTTGTCTACTTCCGACACGTCGCTACTAACATTTTGGTAAAATCTTTTGATGATATTTTCTACGGTTTATGAGGTGTAGATATAACAAGCAAAAGTCAAATTCTAGAACATGACTTTGACTTTTGACCTTGACCTGAATTAGTTCTGGCCACATATTGTCTATGATCTTTACGGCTTATGGTTTAAGAGTTTCTGTAAAGGAGAGATAACTCCAATAAAAGTCACTTGGTCTTTTCAGTAAAACCTAACTTAAGCATCCTGAGGATATCACAAACAATCTTTTCGATGTCTTTTTTTTATAACAGAGGAGATGCGCTAAGAAGTAGTATGGCAGATATCTCTGACAATGAATGGTGTTCAGTTAGAGAAAAACACATCACCTGATCGACATCATAATCCAAAAATGTTATCGACATCCTGCAAAACAAAAAGTTGCAGAAAAAGAAAAAAACATTAAACGATCTTTGAACATAAAAGGGATAGACCTAATAATCGGAACAAATACAAAGGTCTTTTTACTGAAAATTGAAAGGCCCAGAAATAATGATGTGTGATATGATCAAGTCAGATATTCTGTCGACGCTATAATAACCGGGACAGCATCAAACTCGATCAGTACCCTTTAGCATGTTTAGTATTTGATTCATAGAAATTAGGACAAAACAAGCATTACAAAAAAGGTGCTGACAATTGTTTAATTTAGAAAAAAAAAATGTAAGCATACAGTAACGCTTTTTCACTTGCAGTACGTTTATTATGCCAATTTTGATTTTTTTGGACGGCAAAAATATCCCTGAAAATTAGTTAGCAGTAATTAGCAAAATAGTTGATACAAGATTGTGTTACGATATTGTACAGTGTAATAGAGTTATAGAGTACAAGTTGTTGGCGTCGTTTCTGTAAACACCAATAATGTCGTCGAATATTTTTCCCTTTTCTGAAAAAAAACCCCAACTTTTACAGGATATAGCTTGAAAACTTTTTCTAAGGAATTGCTTTGCACCAATCGATTCGTTGTTCATTTTTGAAAATTATATCAATTTTAAAACAAAATTCTATGGACCTATAAGAAAGAAAATCTTGATAACGTTAAAATATCTGACTATTTTATGATTTTCCCTAACTATCCTTCGTATGTTTGGCGTATCATGCTGTTGATTTCAACACCTTGTATCTCAAACACGAAAATGGTAACCGCCATTTTTTTTGTATATTCGGTTTATTTTTACAAGCAGAATCTATTTGTGAAATTTTAAAACTTTTGTGGAGTAGGTAATTGCACACATTTCAACTTAAAACAAACAATCTTTATTACGATGGTTTAAAAGTTTTTTTTTTAAAGTTAATTTCTACCTACATAGTGAGGTTTTGCCCTGTAAATATCTGTAATTGGTATAATTCCGACCATTGAAACTACTGGGTTTGTTTTAACTATACAAAGTTTGTTTAGATTAATAATGGTGGAGACAATCAGAATGAATTATACATTTTATTTATATACACTTAACTATACGATACGCGTAGAAATGAAAAGAACAATAAGAACCAAAGAACTGGGATAACAACACAGTTTGCACACAAAAACATTCGAGGAAGTATAATTACAAAAATGAATGGAGAAATTATAAAAATAATGAAATATGAAATGATTTCCACTAAAGACGACTCTCCACCTAAGAACAAAGGTAGATGATGTAACAATTAATCACCACAATACGGTTTTCATCAACATACCGCATAGTATGCCATTGAATGCGTCGCATATGAAAATGTGAAACCATTCTAAACTGTCTAATTTATGCTAAAAACAATAAACGAAAACATTGTACAGCGACAGACAACATTAAATAACAGTCTCCTGATTTGTTTGTTAAAGTGTTAACGGAAGAAATCAGCATAAAATTGATTAAATTCAAATTCAGTCCATTATACTGTTGATATCAATGTGTAAACAATGTAATCCGTGAACAAGTCTCAAACAGACTTACGACTTCCTTTCGACCTTAAACCTTATCAAAGCCCTAGAAGTTTGTTTTTTCAATTATTTACATTATGACAAGATTTTCAGTCTTGCGTTTATAGAAAATATCCTCAGCCCACCCTTCCAGAACTCCCCCAGTTTTTGTTGGGGTTTGTGTTGCTTAGTCTAAAAATGAAAACAACACGTTATAAATTTCATGCGTCCGAAGCGCTTTTCTGGATTAACCTTCATCAGGAACGCTCAAAGCCGAATATTTGATAGCCAAGAATGTATAACCCAAACAGCTGAAGAGCTATATGACAAAAAAGGACCTAAAGAAATAGCCAAATTTATCTAAGGTCAGCGTCTATGCTGTGGTTTTGTATGTCTTGTCTTTTTTAGTCAAAGGGATGTTATAAAAATAAGAAGATGTGGTATGATTGCCAATGAGACCACTCTCCACCAGAGACCAAAATGACATAGAAGTTAACAACTATACGTCACCGTACGACCTTCAACAAGGAACAAAACCGCATAATCAGCTATAGAAGGCCCCATAATGAAAAAAATGTAAAACAATTCAAACGAGAAAACTAACGGCCTGATTTATGTACAAAATAATGAACGAAAAACAGATATGTTATACAGCAACCATTGAGGTACAGGCTCTTGACTTGGGACAGGCAAATACAGACACATACAGAATGTGGCGCGGCTAGTTCTCTTCGACTGATGAGTTTCGAATGTCCCCTTGGTATTTTCGTCTCTTTTGTCAAAAGGGCGACATAAACCTTTGTAGCGAAACTTATACACCTGACATGGTTAGGGAAACTCAAAATTCAAATATTTTCATGATGTTCTGTTATTGATATCAATTCAAAACTTACCATTGCACTCTTTTTTGATACTGACATACTTAATTATTTATGTTAAGTATTTGCCACAAATTGTTTATGTAATGGTATAGGTGTGTCGTTGATACCAATCGTGGCAATAGTTTTCCTTGTGGAGACACACTGCGTTTCATGGCTGACAAACACTTCGTAAGTTACAATACCTTGATCGTTGGCATTCAAGAGAGAATTATACAATTTATTTTTATTATGACACTGATAAACAAAAATTAACTCTATTGATGTTTAATATTTTGTTTCACGTGATTTTGGCAAGTAGTAACATTATGTTCCTTAAGAAAAAGTATGCATTACGCCATATATTTAGATAGGGACTTACCCGATTAAAATTATTTGATGGTAGTTGATATCAGATTTAACTTTATGTTTGTAATATTATTTTGTGACTTGTGTTTATAATCGATAACAAATTAATGAAAACTAACAGAAAACCACTGTCGCCCAAACTAATAACGTTTTCGTTTAAATCACTTATCTTTATTTATTGATTGGTTTCAAATAGCAAACATTCAAAAATACTTATTTCATGAACTGCACATCTGAAATTGATGGCGTTTCTCTCTATTGCTTAATCTATCACTTTCTTACTGGAATTTCGCAACATATCTAGAATTATTGTATTTAATCCAATATTAATGTTAAATCTTTATATCTTTAAAACAGACCAATTGAATGAAACCTATGGCCCAGCACTTGGAAATTAATCTTACAATTCTGACAACATGTAAATGTAGTCTACCAAAGCAGATGTGTGGTCAAAGTCGAAAATTGTCCTGATTATTATTCAACTGGTCTTTATAACCAACATTATGGCAATACATTTAATACACAAAGGACACAGGTTTAGACAGGAGATAAACTGCATAACAGAAAACTTTGTGTGAACAGTTTCAAAAAACAATTTAAAGCGACTGATCTTAATAGTCAATCATATCAAAAACGCATGCAAAAATGGTAGCAAACTTATATCTTACAAGTCGCTTTATTAGATGTTTTACAAAGTTATTGTGATACATGTATTGTTCAAAACATACATGACATAGACATTAATTGAAATGTACATTATTGTTACATTACGCTCTCTGTAATGCTGAAATCGGCTTGTCTGCAATAGAAATCTTATTGATGCCATAAACGAGGGTCTTTCTATTTTGTATTCTTTTATATACCTTTCTGTACTTGCCGCTTAATATCTTATTCTTCGTATGACTTAAAGAGATGCAGTGTATACGAATATGAGACAGCAACACAGCGACAAGTACAATAAATGTATAACTAAACACTCACGAAGGCATCATAAAGTCGTCAACAACAGACATAGCGTGTAAAACAGTTGTGAATAAACTGAACAAGGACTATCAAAGATATGCCAACATTAAAGTGTATTCTCATTGAAATGCTTTCCCGAAATTTGTAAAATATCAATATCTAGGAGTACTATGATAGGCATATATGATGATATTTTAATACGCTTGATTCCAATATTTGTCTTTCCATAAAAGTACTTTTTATATATATATAATTCACCTATTCTTGAGACCAAAACATATCCTTGGCAAATTGAAACGCAAAAGACAAACTGCTGCACACTACCGCCTAACTACTGACTGGGAATATAAAAAATTGTTTAACTGTTAAATGAAATAACAAACTTTCTAAAAGCATTACAGTGGTTTTGAAATTGTCTCGTTATTTCCGAACAATAAGTTAAAAAATTTATATGAATATTCTTTTTTTTTTAAATCATCGTTAATACATGATCTGTCTATGTAACCTTTTTTGCATTTTAAAAAGTAATGAGACAATCTTTAACCAGAGATCCAGCGAAACAGATGTCTGATGTGCATCAATAAACAGAACTAACCAACACAAGAAACCATAACATACTTCAACAAATTACAAATGTACTACATAATATGCGACCAATATACATTTGCCAAATGACATAAACATAAGATATAACAAAGACGGCCGATAACTAGGCTCATGATTTGGGCAAGCAAAACTGAGATCATAGCCTTTCTTATTGTTATTGACAATTACTGAAATAACATTTGACACATTGAAGAAAGGACAATATATCTCATCATTCAGGGAAATATATTATCAAAAGTGCAATATATAGCAAACTCCATGGCATCTAATCATTTTATTTGTAAATAGTACAATTTCTCCTCAAAAGGGTTTATTAAATAGCTCCTTGTATGAAAAGTAACAACCAATTTGAAGGACCACTCGATCTGTTTTTTCTATTTTGGATCATTTTTCAGTCAAAAAAAAGTTCGTTAATTAAACAATTAATCAAATATTTCAGTTTTTGTTTTTTCCAATGTTTCTCCATCTGGATATTCCATCAGTCAATGTAAATAACCACTTCGAAATATGCAGTGGTAAATTTCTTAAAACAAAATGTATGTACATATTGCGTAATCTATTCATTAGAACTAGGCTCCAAGCATAAATCTATATACAAGATTTTCCACTGTTTTCCATGAAAGTATGTGCACGAATCATAGTAGATATAAAGGTGGGTTACCGATATACATAAAGATGGTTTAAAAAGAAGTTGTGCTATTTTCTTTTGCATAAGCATGGTCTACAAAAAAATTAATGTACAACTATAAGTACATAATCATTAGAGCAAATGCATTTATTATTCAGTATCAGTCTATGTATATTAATAATCAATTTATTTTCAAAACTGGAATTAGATAAATGCAGCCTACACCAATGTATTTTTGTATGACTAGCTTTTGTAAATTAATCATTTAATGGGTATTGGTCGTCGCATAATGCAAGTTCATGGAGGAAAATGACTTGAAGAAGTTCATTTTAATTTGTTTTTAAAAGTGCATTCCATATAATTTAAAATTGTTTACCGGTATTCATTATATACCTTCTTTTTCTTCTGTTTGCATAACATTCCGTTAAGGAACACCAAGATATTTCTTGTACCAGTAAAAGTATTTACACTATTTACAGTTTCTCCATACGTCCTCTCAGAGATATTATGAACATGTATACACGACCTAAGAGTCACACACACATTTCCAAATTTGATCAATACCATTCTTTAAAATCTCAAACTGGTCTCACCACTATGGTAAAATTTATAGAATAAGAAAGAGGAGACTACCTTGCCATCACCTCCATCACTGAAGATATACACATACATATTTAGAAAAATAATATATATGTTTTAAAGTTACTGATCACTTAGAAATACTACACATTCGACGCTATTGTATCCTGAGTAACTTTGGATGTTTTTCGGAGTCCTTCCAACAATTGTAATCTCTTAATATACAGCTGATGACATAATTCAGTAGATATTTTTGTAATGACTGTTATTTGTTCGGTACTAAGGTTTTCACTGAAATTTGAGCAGTCCCAAATCAGAAGCAAGATAGATTCTTGGTTTCTAAAAAGTTCAAACCATTTCCTTTCACCAATCAAACGAATAATTTCTACTCCTAATCGGCTGTAGTATACTTGTCTAACAGTATAAAGGGCTGGACATTCCAATAGAATGTGTTTGATATCCTCTGAATGTATCGCACACAGCTGGCAAATGTGATCTGACTGTTCTATGTTAAATTTGTATCTGGTTGCTTGTGTCATAAATGTGCCAGTGAGCATCCTGGCTTTTATAATGCCCATCTTTACTTCCAATACCATTTAAGCGTAGGGATTTCCTGACTATGTGGGGATTACCAATGGCAAGTGCCTTTTCATTTATATATTTTAGAGTTGATTCATTGTCAATTTCAGTTTTAAGTAGGTTTGTCCATGTCTTCTGAATTGCACATTTACACAGATATTTAAATGCTAATTTTGATGGTTGTTCCAATAATAAAATATCAATTTCTGGTTACTTATAAAATTTGAGAATTTCTTAATTCTACCACAAAAAAATGTCACAATTATCACCATTCACTGCACGATGTCCCAACAGGAGATTTCTTATTGTTGTATTACTACAAGTGAGAATGTTATGTAGAAGACTAAGATGCCTCTTATGTATCTCTGCGTCTATTGGTAATGCACCCAATAGTAAATAGACTATACATGTTGCCGTACGTGTGGGCAATGATTGAAATCGGCGCAGATTTGAGATATGGAATCTTTTCATAATGTCTAATTGAGAATTGTTCAGTGGGAGAATTTCCAATCCATATAATAACTTCGGTATGACGTTAGACATGTATATTTTGTAAGAGACAATTGGATTTATACCATTTGAGCCGTGGAGCCCTGTATTAAGCAAGACATACATTGTCCTTCTAGTTATACTTATACGATCCTCTATATTTAATATATTTTCTTTAAGTTCTGACCTAAGAATACCGAGATTCACTGTTTGGTTAATTGGAGATATGCCAGAGTCTACAAGTTTCCAAGATAACGTAGACTTTATACTATTTGATTTGCTGAATACCACTGCTTTGGTCTTTGTAGGTGTATTGAGACTCTATCTTGTAAGGAGTGTCTATGTAAAGTTCATAACATACATTGTAGTTCATCAGCATCTGTTGACAGAAGAGCGATGTCGTCTGCACACGTTGGAAAACCCATGTAAATGTTGCCTATTCTGAAACCTAGTCTTGATGTCTGTAATTCCATTAATAATTTGTTGTTATAAATTTTATATAGCAGTGGCGAAAAAATTTCGCCTTGTCTCACTCCCTGTAGTATTTTAAAGTCGTCACTAATTACACCGGCCCATCTTACTTTTGAAGTCATGCCATTATATAGATCTTTTACGATAGTCGAAATCTTAGGGTGCACCCCTGTTTCATACAACTTGTCAAGAACAATTATATGGCTGACAACATCAAACGCCTTCATACTATCAACTGTGATAAGACATAATGGTGTAAGAGGTTAAAGTTTGCTCTCGCATTTTGCTTCTGAAATTATCAATGCTGCTAGTAGCATGGATATACCTTTTGTGAAACCAAACTGAAGCGGACTTTGATCATTTTCAAAGGTTGTTCAATTTTTGGCAGTAATACACATTCAAATAACTTAGTGAATATAGGAGTTACAGTTATACCTCTATAGTTATCCAAAATTGAAGGATCTTTTTATTTCTTAAGAATTGGTGTGAGTATTCCAGACTTTAGTACCTCTGGGAAGACACCATTACATAGTGTTGAGTTAAATATCCTTGTAATAATCGGAACTAAAATGTCTCCTGCTGCTTTCAGTTGTTCAGCCCATATATATCAAATTCGTCTATTGCTTTACCAGCATGTAGGTGATTAATACCATTCTGGATCTCATTCTCAGTAAATGGTTCAAAAGTATCTTTGCTGTTGCTACACAATTCAGAGATAAGTTTATGCCTAATGGTGCAAAGATCAAAATATTTTTCATCATACCCTTTATCCTTAGGGATGGCTAGATCTTCAAAATATTTCATAAAACATCCACGCTGCTTCTCTGGGTCATTTACTTCAGTATTGTCTATTTTCAAACAGGAAGTTTTGACTACTGAGCTTCCCCTATTTCTCCTAATGAGGCGATGTAATAGTTCCGTGGAAGGGTTTTGCATGATTTGATTATACAGATATTTTTTTTTCCATACGAAATTGACGACGGAGTTCCCTTTGAACTTCGAGATTTTTACGCTTCAGTTGACCCTCTGGTTTGCCGTTCTCACACCATTCTCTGTATGTCTTGTGACATGCCTTTATAAGGATTTTTGCTGTAGGAGAGGCCTTCCACTTAGGACCTTTAAGGTGTATAATTTTCCTTGGGGCAGAAACCTTGGTAGCTTTTTGCAAGATTGTCATTAAGAACTCCAGGTTTATTTCAGAATATTCTGCTACATTACAGTTCCCTAATTCAAGTTGAAGGGTATCTCGAAATGTTAAAAGATCGGTTTTATCCCATTGGTATTTCCAGATGGCAGTGGGCTGATGACTTTGTTTCAACTTTGATGCAATGTTAGTGTCCACGACCGCAGTTACGATGTTGTGAGTCGAGAGATTTGTGTCGTGCTTTTCGGGAATAACACAGTCTAGAATCACATCTTCATGTGTTGAGAGTATATAGTCAATCTGAGACGAGCTAACTCCACAATGATGTATAAATGTGGGTTTTTTTGACAATGGCACAAGTAATCTGTGATCCCTGACGAATGCCTGAATACTGACATCATGTTTGTTGCTGACTCTAGAATCCAAGAGTGTTCCGTTGAAGTCTCCTGCTATCACAATTTTATATGTAGCGCTATATTTGTTTAGTATATGGTCTAAAATATCTAGACATTCGCCGTAGTCTACTATTGAGTTTACAGATGTGTTGTTGGTTGGTAGGTACACACATACTACACATATCTTAGGATTAGAGTTAATTAAAATTCCAATTATGCTTTCATTTCCTTCATCTATTTTAGTTACTTTTTCTGTAATTGAAGATGACCAAGCAATCCCCACGCCCCCTTTTCCTCTTGGCAAATTAAAACCGGAGATCTGTTCGTAAGAATCAGAACAAAGCACATAGGACGCTTTATTTTCAAAAAAAAATGTCGAAGTTGTGTGCTTGAAAATCGTGAAGCCAATGTTCCTGATGCATAAAATGTCAAGAGTTTAAAAAGTATGCAAGGCAGAATTGGAGGTTATTCCTTCAATATTGCAAGTAACTAGTTTTAGTCCCGATTTGTAATTATTTCTTCTATCAGTAATAGTTCTGGTGGTTTTTTGGTGGACGGAAGAGCCCCTAAAATGATCAGTATCATTGCCTTGAATCTTAAGAGAGTCATGTGACATTGCACTGTATGGCCTTTTGTGCACCTCTGCTTCAATAGAGATTATCCCCCTTTGACCGTTTTGAAAGTTTGACACTGGTTGTTTTATTCCTGACTTTTGAATCATATCTCTCTGCACAGATTCCTCCCGATCAGGAAGCACCTTGTTTAAAGTTTCAACATTATCTATGAGAATCTTGTGAGAAATAACTCCTATTTGATCTACTTCAATGGTATTCTGTACATGACTACTTGCATTTTTGTCTAAACTTTCTATGTTTTCGCTTCTTTGGTTATCATGTATAATAACTTCAGGTTCGACATCAACAGACTTCTTTTCTGAGCGAATGACTCCAGTTTTAACTATATTACTGGCGTTTGGTATATGAACACTAGTATTGCTATCTAAACTTGTGTTGACTTGATTTACTTGGAAATAATGTAAACGAACTTCTGGTTGTGTGTATTGTCTATGATGTGGGTTCGTAAATTGTTGACCGTGATGTGCAGCATATCTATATGCCTTGCATATTACCTTTTCCAGTGTTTAGTTGTTGACCTGGATGTATTGTGTTGGTCAAGAATGGATTTACTGGATGCATATATATTTGAGCTGGCGGACGTGGCGGAATGTGGTATGCAAGTGAATGCATAGCATATGTCATAGGATGTGGTTGGCAGTAGGATTCCATGTGATATAAATTCTGTTGTTGCTATTGAGCCTGCATTTGCATATACATTTGTGATTGTTGCAATTGTAGTATTTGCATACTCTGTGATATATGTGATTCCATTGATCTCATCCTTTGTTCTAAGAGTTTAATTTCTATGTTCATATACTGACTTGATGGAGATTCAGAGGAAGGGTCAGATGAAAAGTGTTCTCTAGGAAGTGTATCGTTGAATATCACTTTTTGTTGGTTTGAATGTTGCGATTTTGATACAATTCTAGCGTTGATCGTAATGTTCCAATGTCACCTTCTAATTGACCTATTTATGACTTTTGTAATGAGTTGTCACGATTTGGTTTGGAATTTTGTCTAATCGGTTGCTTCTTTTGTTTAGATCTAGCACCTGCTTCCTCTGGCAGGTTTTGATTAGATGAATCTTTTCTAAAGTTATTTAATGGACATGTTTGCTTGTTTGGGCTAGGACCCATGTTTATATTATCTGAACTTTCAATAGTTGTTGAATTGGGTGTTGTCATATCTGGAAGTGATCTGTTTCTATTTACCACATCAGGTTGAGGACTTTCAGACAGTGTAGCATCTATATGCCCTTGTTCATTCAAGGAATTATCAGTAGGTTGCTTTGGAGTGTAGAGTAAATTATCAGAGCATACTGGGCAAATGTATTCCATGTCATACCAGGTGTAGTGCAGGTGTTTGTCCTATCGGATGGAGTCATCGAAAGCGACTCTCGCACACTATCAACTATACATGGTTTGTTTATCTGATTATTATTTAAGGTATGACGAAGCTGTTGTCTTATTTTTTTTCTTTCAGAATGTCAATGTGGTTTTGTTGTTCTTTTGGCTGTGGAGTACATGTATGATCGATGGTGTCAAAAATACCCTTATTTGTGACAAATAATTCCTCATAACGCATGGATAATTTTGAACATAGGTCTGTATATATATCTGATACAAATAAGTCTACACGGTAACCATTGATTACTACTCTGGATGATGTGTGGTATAGGTTTATGACAAATTTTAATGTTCTGCCAATAGAGCCATATCTTAATTCATTGTATACTTTCACACAGGTATCTATTTTTGCATTTTGGCAGTCTAATCCCTCTGTTGTTTTGGGACTAAATGTATTACTATTTACCAAATTCTGTTGACGTAATGTTTTAAAAAGTTCATATGCTGAGGTAGTAAACTCAATAACCAAGTTTAGTGGCTTTCCTTTCCGACAATATTTGTTCTGTATTACAACTATCCTTTTTTTTCTATAAGGCCTTTTGTCGGTTTAGATTAGAGGACCTCAGTGAATGAGTTGCATGATGTAAGTTTAAAGAGCTTGCAGATGAACATTTCCTTATATTCCTTTTTTCATTCTCCATCTTGTTACTAGTAGTGTTTACAGTGATCAATTATCTTTGGATATAATTTAGAGTTTGTGTGATAAACTATAACACAATGAAGGAGAAAAATGGCAAGAAGTCTAGTTTTCCCGTTTGAATGGTTTTACACTGGTATTTTTTGGGGCCCTTTATAGCTTGCTGTTCGATGTGAGCCAATGCTCCGTGTTGAATGCCGTACCTTGACCTATAATGGTTTACTTTTATAAATTGTTACTTGGATGGAGAGTAGTCTCATTGGCACTCATACCACATCTTCCTACATCTAGTAATTATCTAATTAGATTGGATTTATAAGGTGTCGAACTAAAATTATAACTGGACTCACGTTCGACGGATTTCCTATTTGTAAAGTTTTATTTTCTAAATATACTTAGTTAAGGTCTTTCAATGTTCTGTGCAGTATGAATACCTTTTATTAATTTTACGTTCACTTTGAGAGAAGACGCTTTGAATAAAAATATATAAAGTCTAAAATCTAAAAGTTCGCCATTTTTTTTCTAAAATGGAGGTCTCACTCTCACTTTCGGTGTAAAATTTGTATGGACAAGTAGGACGTGTATTAAATTAAAATGTCAAGAGTTCGGATACAACACTAAAAAATTTGTCACATCAATAAAATTATTCTAAAATTGGTGCATGTGGTGTGAATATCAACAGTAAAACTATAAAATTGGTGCTCGATAAAACTTCGTATTCTTGCTCATAGTTTTGTCCTTTGTAAAGTATACCACTCTTTTTCAATTATTGCAAGCACTTTCACTTAACATAAACATATAACCATCCTAGATGATACTGTGTATAAATTTATGTTAAATTGTTCCCAACAGAGAATAACTACTTTTGCCGTTGCATCAAATGGGAGAACATTTTTTTTCAGAAGGGTTTAAAATAGTATTGTAAATTATTCGAAAAAAAGAAAGAAAAAGAACAAGATAGCGATGGAGAAAATGCAGACATTAGTGTAAAGGAAGCGAATACAATTAGCAATTGTATGAATTATATGGATTTTAGAAATTTCAATATCAATTAGGGGGGCCTCGGTGGCTACTACTGTAATCACTGGCCAGTCAACACTGAGGTTGTGAGTTCGCACCCCGCTCGTGCGGGTGCACTCGACTCCAATCTTAAATGACTAGGATTGTCAGTTTTCCTATCGAAGGTCGGTGGTTTTCTCCGTGCACTCCGGCTTCCTCCACCAATAAAAACTGGCCGCCACGAAATAGCCCAAATGTGGCGCTTAAAAGTGGCGTTAAAACACCAACAATCAATCAATCAATCAATCAATATCAAATACATTAGCGGTGTAAATGTAAAGTAAAGTTGCATATAGTGCCAAAAATATAAACAACTATAAGAAGATCCCAGGCCAATATCTGTGAATCAAATGAATACATTGGCAAAAAAAAAAACCCACAAAATGGCTGTTTATAAAAAAAAATAATTAATAACATCGAAAGGGTCGGGTGTTGGTGGTTGGCATAATCTGTTGTATTATCAAAAATATTATAACAGATTGTTCATCCAACCGAAGTAACAACACTTGGTTAGTTCATTCTAAGGATCATTTCTGAATAAGTTGTTTATATTTGTCTTCATCTGCTCTTAAAAGAAAAGACCAGAAATATGCATTTGCATAAACTGTGACCTACGATTGTAACTTTTTGTTTGGCATCATCGTAAAATTGAGACATGGTTCTTACATTTTACTTCATGTTTCAATCAAAAGATTTAACACATATGTTCAGTGTTTAAATTTGTTCAGCCGTTTAAAAAAGTTCCTTAAGTTCAGCAACACAGAAATTTGAAATGGCCACGACGGTACGCTTTGACGAGTCCGTTTTAAAGTAATAACATTCGGAAAAGATCAAGTGAAGCAATTTTTTGCAACATTGATTTCATTTGGCTGGTGGTTTTCAATGATATCAAAATGTAACAAAATCCGTGTCTACAGCCGAGTGACCTTATGAAAAATAACACCAAATACACATAATAATACAAGAAGTTTACACATGGCTACATGACAGCCTAGATTTGCTTTGGCTATGGAATGTTTTTTACCAAGAAAGAATTTCAAAAACAAATAATGTTAATTATGCAAATTTTACAAAAGTGCGGCATTCTTTTTCATTTGGTCCATGTACTTATTACTTGGTTTAATACACATGTACAAAATAATATCTTTTTTTTCATTTTTTCTTACACACAACATGTAGTACTAAAAACATAAAAAAGCTGTGACTTGTATTTAACACCTCAATATATATTTTCTCGTAAAATAAGTATAGAAAAAATGCATTTACACAGACTGATCTTTTTACATCATCATATTTAAAAACCATGAAAATAAAATACGCTGTAACTGAAAGATTACTAATGAAAAGTAGATATGAAATAAAGTAATGAACTTACTTTGCTCATTGTTGAAGGCCGTACGGTGACCTATAGTTGTTAATTTCTGTATCATTTGGTCTCTTGTGGAGAGTTGTCTCATTGGCAATCATACCACATCTTCTTTTTTTATATTTACAGTATAGCAGTTTTATTGACTTAATGTTTGATCCGTTGACTCCATTTTTGATTTTCTTTGATTTTTTAGATTTTTTCTTCATCTGTTTTTTATTATCTGATATACAAAAAAAGTAATGTTAAGATTGACATTGCAAAAATAAATATTGATAAAAAAAAACCGACAAAATGCTTTCAGCAAGATTTATATAATAGCATGAGTGCATGTTTTTACTTTAATAATTTTAATCATTTTGTTATATACACTTGTTTGACAGAAACATAAATAATCAAATTATACTTTAAACGGCAGAGGGGTTTTAGGCGTAAAGTAAATAGGAAAATATTGAATATAATACTTTAAGTCGGAGAATATTCAATTCAATTATTTATATCATGCTGAATTCATGAATATAACGTTCTGGTGTTTATTTCAAATAAATTATAATGATTTGCGTCATTGTTCTTTTCATATGGGAAAGATAACCATATTTGAGTGCTCTTTCGGTGGTATAACAATGTCATGACAATGCCATAACGGTTATAGCTGTCCGAACTGTTTTGACTTTTCCCTATTATAATTTAAACAAAAAGTAATTTGAAGCATACTCGATGATAAGACACATCATTGTAACGTTTAGTGTACGTGTTTTTCATAAGACTAGCCAGCATTCCGATTGGAAACAACTTTCGTCTTTTCGTAGACTTCATACTTGGACCTGGACCTCTCAAGAATCAAAACATGCTTAACAATGCTCCAAGTTACAATCTGCTTTGTAGATGACGTTTCGTCGCTGACTAACTTTCAGTTCTTAGCTTTTCGCAACCTGCCCTTTAACTTGATATAATAAATACCACATCATATCTTGATTTATCTCTGAACAATAACTATTAGGGTTCACTAAGAACCTAAATCAATGACAACGGTTTAACAAAAAAGTCAGAACCAACGTTGTTTTCCCTGCATGTGGATCACATACTTCTCAATTGAAATGCGAATTTAGGGTTTGAGTAAACTTACCTTGTATACACATTTTGATTTTATCAAACTTCGTAATGCATTCACTACACAGAATTTCTTCAAGTTGACGAGCTCGATTTATTTCTTCTTTTTCGTAGTTTTTGATTTGAGTTAAGTTATTTGATTTCTGAAATTATATGTACCTGGTATTATATTGGTAAATTATTCTAAATCGTCCTCGAAAACTTATCTATCTTACCTTTGAAATAGCATGGCAAGGGTAAAATTGCTAACGGCTGTCCGTCCGTTGATATGTATCAGATTTCGGTAACACTGTTCTCAGATAGCAGAGTAAAGAGTTTTTCCTATGTGATAGAAGCCTTTATCCGATTATTCCAAACTACTGTGTATTTTCAACAGTGTATGTGACACATTGTTTAGTTTGTTTTTCGATTCTCTACTTCCTTTTTGCCGAAAACGTAAATCTTTAGCGATTGTACATGAGTTGCAATAGATCAAACAGTACATATTTGAAGGTATATTATGACCTACCGCTTTGAATTGGGTCAATGTCATGTCTCATACATATTAAAAATACAGATACATGTCCAAAGGTAATATAAAAAGATAATTACATGTAAGATATGTTTTAAGATGGTGTCTGATTGTTGGTTTATGTATGTATGTAAACACCATATCTTCCTCTACTCATAACGACTACAATATGTTTTAATTACATAGCTCTAAATCTTAATAGGATTTGCAAAAACCACTTTGCATGAGAATTATGAGGGAAGGAAAATATGTTAACATATTATTTGTAGTGTTGTTCTTGCGTTGCGATTATCAGAAAAAAATTATACCATTTTAAAACAAAGCATCTGTGATTTAAAAAAATTAGCACAATATCAAGGGGGATTAAAATCAATAAGCTGAAAACACCCAGACAACACCATGGCCAATAGAGAAGGAAGCAACAGAAAATAAAAACACGAGCCAAAAAATAAACGGGGAGGATCAATATACATTGCATCATAATTATTTCCAAAGTAAAAGAGTTTTTAAACAAAAACATGTAAACAGATGTGACAAATATGGCTTATGTTATCTATTTATTTTACAAAGGGGTAGAACAAGCTTAGTTTTTTGAATGATATGTTTCAAGAACAATTTAAACGTAACATTATTGAAGTGATGTAGATTGTCAAATTGTCATATGTGGTTCAGAAAATTGGTACTGTTATTGATGTGCTATAAAAGGCATTTATGTATCTATAAAATCATTTTATATGAGCGATGCTTACAGAACCAATCGTCATTCCAAATTAACACCTATATTTAGTCACCTTTTTTCGCCTACCTTTATGTAGATTATTGGCAATTGCAGCTATGTCAGGATGTAAGGAAAGTGTACCTACGTACTAACTAATACATGTTATACAGCGAAACTGCGTGTGTATGAATCTAGTTGTCCAGGAATCGCTGAATTAACGGGTTCATAGCCAAGACATTTTGATCCCCTGTGAGGACACACTTGATAAATAGAACATATTTTGATAGTAGGTTCTTTTGTTATAGCAGACTAACGACTGAAGTCTAATAATTGTGTGCAATATCATTCTTCGCGAAAATAAATGTTGACCTTGATTTGGAATTATTTCTCCAGTGACTATGTCACTACAGATTATTTACAATTTATAAATATATATTGGTTGATCTTTTGAATACTTGAACACTACAAACCTTGCACCTGTTGTTAATGTCAAATACTATCATCAATGCATTCAAAATAAAACCTTTACTCCTGTCATACATTCCTAAGTTGACAAAAATTAGAACATTGAACACTACAAACCTTGCACCTGTTGTTAATGTCAAATACTATCATCAATGCATTCAAAATAAAACCTTTACTCCTGTCATACATTCCTAAGTTGACAAAAATTAGAACACCGAGTAAAGTTTGCTAACATGCAATTTATGCCATTACGAACTATCGGAAATCCACGTAATGTCACTATGATTACTAACATCGAAACAAAATACATGCATCAAAAGCTAAAAAAAACAGACCCGTGTACATTTAAGAAAACATATTGACAAACTCTTTATACTCCTTTGTTACATGTGGAAAAGTTTAATAAAATTGTAATTATCAAACGGTGAGAAGCTACGATTAAAACATAAAATACTTAACGCATTCAGGCATCATTGGCACTCATACCACATCTTCTTATTTCTATGTTACTTATTACCTCACTTGCGCTTGAGGTAATTCACCAAAACAATCGTGTGCCAAATCAAACGTATCGTAATATTGTACAACATACCATATTTATCGTTTCGTCTTCAGTTTGAAAAACAGCCTCTCCATTTGAAGGCTTTGCTAAAAAGTATAATGTTTCAAATATTTATTGAAGTGTAGATAATGAACAAATTGCCTAATGTTACAAATGAAATCAATATTAATTTCATAAGGTTTTCAAACATAATATTTTGTAATTGTGAACTTCGTTTATTAAACATATGTGCTGTATGTA
This sequence comes from Mytilus californianus, assembly GCF_021869535.1. Lineage (NCBI taxonomy): Eukaryota > Metazoa > Mollusca > Bivalvia > Mytilida > Mytilidae > Mytilus > Mytilus californianus. The sequence goes on along the minus strand of NW_026262679.1, from coordinate 16,997,977 downwards.
TGCATTTAAAAAAATGATAAGAAAATGCTGTCTATATGCGTTTATGTGATTTTTTGTAGGAAATATTTGTCAAGCGGCAACACATTTTCTAGACAATTGCAAATAGGGTGAAAAAGGGCGATCTGATATAAAGGATAGATATATTACATGTAAAATCATGCTGTGATTCTGCTATTGTTTTTCATGCAGATAGCTATACAATATCCCCTCAGTAAACAAACAATGTGTTCAAATTTTACAAATAAAAATTATCGAACTTAATAAAATCTTACTTAATCAAACAGTAACAGTCATCGATGTCCTCTAGGACCTCAATATGATATTATCATATGGAAATCTTCACACGAAAAGTAATGATAAACGGGACTCTTTATTCTCCCCTAATATTAATTAGTAAGAACAATATATTTTTACTAATTAAAAACGGTTTACACAGGGCTAAATATATCATAAGTTGGTGAAAATGTTTACTAACTCACAAATATTACAGGGTTATTGAATGAATATTGGTAAATATTGTCCCTAGTACATTTTGGTATTGCAAGTAGACTTTATATTCTACGAAATTTATTATTAATATTCATGCAATATATTTTTTTAAAGTTTTAATGTAGACAAAGTCCTCAATAACAGTAAAAAATCAATAACAAAAGACAATTAATACAAAAATCCATATACTAAAGAATTCAAAATCGTTGCACTTGCGCATTACCCTGTTTCTGTTCTGGTGACGGCGGCGGCCACGTTGTAAATCATACAATTTCCTGCAAATTTGTGTTTCTGATTACCAAAACGAATAATAACAATGATATGAAGACAAGTATTTTGAATTTATTCTGTGTGTGATCGTAATAAGTTGAGTCTAGTGCTTTTTGAACTAAATATTTTATAGCAAACACAATGATTTCCCTTGGAAATGTCACCAATTAGACAGATTTTTTATCTTATATACAAAGATACACGAAGATTAATAATGGTCGATTTGGTAAACATGTATATATTCTTCATTTGTAATAGTAAAAATATTCAAAAACATTGTACTTTTAAATAGTTTTGATTTTGCAAAAATCGGTATTGAAATAGTTTATGCGGACCTCTTCACAGGTCACACTTGCCTCATATAAGCAAAGCTTGAAAACTTTAAAACATTTTTTTTTACTGATGACGTCACTAGTGTGAATTACTATCTGCACTAATACTAGTGCAAATTGATATAATATAGCCATTTGCACGCTAACTTTTGATTACTTTCTGAAATTTTATGAAATATGTTGTTGCTAGACAATAGCAAGATTTATTGTGGATGAATCATTAACCCTGCATGATTTTTCATTTTACGGTATATCTTTAATACAGCATACAGCTTACAAACTCCAAACATGTCCTTTTGGCTAAGTAAATTTAACGAAAAAGAATGTAATTTTACTATTGTTGTTCAACCACTTTTAGTGTTTTCGGGATACGCAAGTACGGATTTGTAAAGTGTAGCATGCTACACGATCATATCTTTCTGTAATTAGATATAAGAAGATGTGGTATGATTGCCAATGAGACAACTCTCCATCCAAGTCAAAAAATTTATAGAAGTAAACCAATATAGGTCAAAGTATGGTCTTAAACACGGAGCCTTGGCTCACACCGAACAGCAAGCTATAAAGGGCCCCAAAAATTACTAGTGTAAAACCATTCAAACGGGGAAACCAACGGTCTAATCTATATAAAAAACGAGAAACACTTATGAACCACACCAACAAACGACAACTACTGAACATCAGATTCCTGACTTAGGACAGGTGCAAATAATTGCAGCGGGTTTAAACGTTTTAATGGTACCAAACCTTCGCCCTTATCTGAAACAACAGTGTAACATCACAACATCGAAAGACACACTATAAAATATCAATTGAAATGGCTTAACTCAATCAAAAGACATATTAACACCAGTGAACATAACTGAACAAATAAATTTGATCTATGATACAATGTAAATACAAAATAAATAAATTAAGGGAAGAATAATTAAAGTAACATGTTATACCGCTGTGAAATGTTAAACAATTTAAGAAAAACAATATGCTTGAACAAAAATATCAGCCATTTGCAATTACTTTAAACACAAGTAAATGGAAATAATTGTGTTGTTTGGTATACGTGTACCCATCAAATGGAGAAAGGAAATATTTTTTGAAAACAATTTTGATGTTCATAGTACGAAGAAGTGAAAATTTATAGTAATACCAAACACTTATCAAAGCTGGTATATAGACCAGATATAACCCTGAATAAGTCAACATTAAATAACAAAAAAAGCATTACAATTAGTATCAAAAGGTCAAATAAACAAGCAAGTACGATTTGAGAGTACTTGCAGTTACTGACAGCTAGTTAAAAGCCAAAAACAATTAATAAAGTCAACTAAAACACATCCCAGGGATTTAGTATTTTAACGTCATGGACAGTCAAAGAAGACATGACTTGTGCAATGCCAAAAAATAAATGTATCGACAGGCAGTAGGATAGTTAAGATTTAACCGTAATATGTACAACACAATGTCATATCAGCAGGGCAATAGGGTTAGCTTTTATTCCATTACTGGGAGTATTCTTATGGTATATTATGTTTATTATGTTTTGTATGTGCTTGTCGTTTTTTGTTTTCTTTTACACGATTTTTGTAAAGCTTCATACTTTCCCTCTGTGTCCATTGGTATGTATCTATTCTTTGATGATCCACTGATAGAAGGTGTATACCTATAACACTAGGTGAACCTCGCCACATATTCATTTGCCTGTCCCGAGTCAGGAAGTTTTTCAGTGGTTGTTTTATGTCATAGCTTAATGTTTTCATAACTAGGAGAACGTAATGTTGTCGGCGGATTTTTCATGTTCATGGTTTCTGTTTGATTACTTTTATGATATTTTCTTTGTTCGGGAAATATAAAGCCTGACATGATGTATAAACAATTGTCTATTTTCAAAATCATTGTTTTACTTCTAGAAGTGTTTTGATTAATTTAGTTTTAAGGTTGCTGTCTAACTGATGTACATGTAATCCCAAGATCATTTTTGTATTGATGATTTTATTTGAACCTATATATGTATATATATATATATATATATATATATATCATAGGTTTAAACGTTGTTTTCAATTTAGACTTGTTCATATATATATATATATACCTTTGCTTGGAATGTTTGCACCTACTTTATTATCGTCTGCCTTTCCTGCAAAGTCAAACTAGCTTATAAATTTCAACTACAAACTTAATCATACAATATCATAATCACTCTGCTCATAGACTACAGGGGATGTCATCTTTCAAATGTTGAATACGGGTATTTATATTACAACAGTCATGATACAAGTCTATTTTTTTTTCGATTATATGTTCCTAGATATTATGTATCAAAATTCACCTAACATGTTGGTATATGTTTATTGTGTTCGATAACTATATCATATAATAGGGGCCTCGGTGGCCGAGTGGTCTAAGTAATCCAACTACTGTACCACAAGAATGTCAACCCTATAGTTGTGAGTTCAAATCCCGCACGTGGCAGGTGAGCACGACTCCAATCTTAACTGACTAGGATTGTCAGTTTTCCTACCGAAGGTTGGTTGTTCTCTCTGGGCACTCTGGCTCCCTCTAACAATGAAAACTGACCACCACGAAATAGTACAATAGTGCTGAACGTGGCGTTAAACACCAATCATTCATTCAATCAATCAATCTATATATCATAATATGAGGGAAAGTGATTAGTCCGTAAATATGTTTTCGAAATAGTGTCCGTAAAAACATCATGAATTTACTTCATTTTTTAGTTCTGAAGCGTGAAGAAATGTAACGTTATTTGAGGATTTAACGCGTTTTGTATTGATGATTTTATTTGATGTTTAATGTTGTGTTTTTTGTTGTGTCGTTGTTCTCCTCTTATATTTGATGCGTTTCCCTCAGTTTTAGTTTGTAACCCGGATTTGTTTTTATCTCTATCGATTTATGAGTTTCGAACAGCGGTATACTACTGTTGCCTTTATTTATTCCCCAGGATATAATGTATGATGTATATTTAGACGTTTTTGTAGACTGTAAATGAGGCATTCTAATGCAATTACTTTGTACCAATGGTTCTGATTGGATGACAATAAGCGTAAAATTCTCTATCTCCCTGTCTGAAACTAAGGAAGCCGACATTTTGAATACCGGAATGTATTGACATGTAATTTCTCCAATAGTAAGCAAAAAACTTACATTTTGCACCTAAAAATCTTCTTTTTATCAAATTTTATTACATTCTGAAGCGGACAAGAAGCCAGGGTGTTTACATTTGATCCCGGAAGCATACCTATGACGTCACCTAGTTTAGGCGCCAACGAAGATAACATCATTTCGCGGAATTTTCGTTTAGTGAGAATTTTACATGGAAATAATGACTAAAATTGAATGACTTGTTTATTTTGCATTAGAACCGAGATAACTGTATTGTATTTGAAGCATTGCAGACGTCCATCGGTAGTTTTACTGTCGCAAATATCCGTTCACCTGTCTCCGCTATACGTCGCCAGGTAAACTAAATTTGCGACAGTAAAACTAGCGATGGACGTCCTCAAAGCTTCAAATACAATACAGTTATCTCTAAAATGTTGAACACTTTTACAAATAACATGAAGGTGAAAAGTACATTGGTTGACAAGAAATCATATTTATAGATTATCGATGGTTTTGCAAACGAGAGGGTGTTTCTCATCTACAATCTCATCGAAAGAGATGACATATGGCCGAAAAACATCCTCCAGTTTAAAAGACATTGACAATCTGTTTATCGCTATTTTGCTTATGACGTCGTTGATGTTTACATTGACAACGGCACGTGCGCCCTTAGTTTCTGACAATATTTTTTTATCTCAAGCGAGTAGCGTGATATGAAAAATTATCACAAAAAAAATCAAAACAAAAATACGCAAAATAGCGATAATATAAACATACTGCTCTTGGATGAAGGGAGTACATTAACGCACGAGGGAAAAAATGATCACCCAAGACGGAATTTTTTCACCGAGTGTGTTAATCACCCTAACACCTTCATCCAAGGTCAGTATGTTTTTTTATTATACTGAATGCCTTATGATTCAAGTATGCACTATGTTATTAGAAGGACAATTGTAAAAAGATAAGTCATAAGTTAAGATAGTGTACTAATAAAAACAACAAAACGACAGAAATGATATAGCAATAAGAATGTTAGTGAAAATTAACAAATGCCGCGTGTCCAATGAAATGAATGGATAATATAAGAAATTTGCATAAAGTATAACAAATATTATTATCAGTGATATCCAATGTTTTTTACAGCAAAACATTTATAACCCCAACATTCAATCAATTTCAATCGTTAGAGGTATTTACTTATTCCTACTTTTTAAAATTTAAAACGTTTTAACTTACTTTTGTGTCGTTCAAAGCACCATTTGCACAATATGGCTAGGAAAACTAGTGCAATGAGTACGAGAATACTGATCGCAACTACGAAAAGAATTTTATAGCGGTCTACACCTGAAACGAAAAAAAATATGTAATATATTGCTTAAACAAAGCATGCATCAAAGAGTTATAAATATTGATTGTGGTCTGTTACATCTATATTGTGTGAAATTTCGGTTACCTATAATCTGAAGCAAATATAAATAATAGGAAATAAAAAAAATGTTTATGTTCTTCTTTTTCGGATTTGATTTATAACAATAGGATTTGGTCATCTTCTTTTTAAAACAAATCACTGTGTGACATCGGTATGGTCACTTTGTATGACTTTCTTGTTTGAATATAGGAGTTGCAATGTAAGTACGCATGATATCTTTATCATAATATTTGCATCTTTAGAACGTCCCCCTTTTGTTTATCTTGCTAAGATTTAGCCTGCTCGTTCTTTAATAAATTATTGTCAAATATCATTCTCATCTGGTAATGACTGTCAAACTCCTGATGTAAGTCAACACAAAGGAAGACAAAACCAATACCTCTGCTTGCTGTCGATACAGAAATTACATCAGTATGTTGACTGCTACCAATTATATTCTTCGCACACATCTTTATTACATATACTTTGCCATTTACAAGTCCAGTTATTTGATAAGTTTGAAAACTTTCATCAATGACTCCCTGGTTGTACTCTTGTGTAGTCCAAGAACTTGAACTTTCAATCTGATAATCGAAGACAAACGTTTGGGTGTATCCTCCATTATTTCCTGGTAACCATTGGAGGTATATTGTGTCCACTGTTGTCTTTGTGACTTTCAAATGTTTCGGTTTGTCCGGATGACCTATCAAAATAAAATGACAACTAACAGTGATGTTTAAACTATACTGTTATTAAATAAATAACCTCTTAGATCATTAGACAACCTTAGTGGTCTCGTGGTAGCATTATCGCTCAAGTTCGGCGGATCATTGGTTCGAACCCCCGCCTGGTCAAATCTAAGACTTTAAAATTGGTATTTGCTGCCTCTCCGCTAAGCACGCAGCATTAGGGATAATGTGTCATGGTATGGTAACACGTCTTCCTGCGGACTGTTACCTTGTGAACGAGCCCTTAAAATCCGTCTCAGCGTATCGGTCTAGTACAAGACGCTAAGCAGCCAGCCATCCATCATAATCATCTTGGATTATTACAAATGAATTAGTATTTTCTTTCTAGGAGGTATTTGGACTATTGATTGAATCTTAAGTTCACTTAATACAAAATGTGGACTTTTGAAGGGTTGACATTTTTTAAGGGATACATCATCAACAGGTGATAACAAATGTACTTAAATTGAGAGAAATGTTTAATTTTAAGTGCAAAATCGAGGTATAAGGATAAATATACAATGCATTAAAAACCGGTAGAACATATGGAAAACAGGTTTATACTGCAGGTCTTGAGGAGAAACCTGTAAAAGGAAGGTAGTGGATTAACCCAGATTTTATTATGCTGTTTTGGTAGAGAAACTATCCACAGGAGGGTGATAGCTCAAACTTGGTTTTATACTTGATTAAATGACGAAACTATCCACATGAGTGTCCTGGATTTAACCAGGTGTTATAACATCAGTTCTCCTGCTTGTCAGTGATTGAAAGTTTGATCAACACAAACTTCAAAATAAAGTCAAACATATATATCATAAATAACAATTGTACTTATTTTAAAGCCTTAATTGATAATCATATAAAACATGAATCACAACTGAAGCCCAATATGTAAAAATACATATACATACTGTATAGAAAAACGGCGCTCAATCATAATGCAACCTTCAAGGTGTGTGAAAGAATATCAGTTTAGCATAGCGAATACTCTTGAACTGTTGAAGTTAACAGAATATACAAAGAGATGAATTATAAAACAAACATCATGAACTCTTGCAGATACACAATTAAACTAATAACGAAATACTAAGGCGTGATTAAATAACCACAACTCTTAAATTTAACAGATTGAAAAGAAATGTAATGTCCTTTATAATGCAAAATATTTCCTTCATTGTTCGTTCATGTATACCTCGTATTTTACGTTTGGCATTCATAATTGATTATAATACATACCAGTATATAGATTTTCCATGGACAGATTGTAATTAATGTGGGTGTAAACTCCTTCCTTATTTCTTTGAAGAAAAAAAAAGAGAGATGTCAATATGTCGAATTATTTTACTGCAAATAATGAATAACTCGTTTTAATGCATTTTTTTTTTTTTATATTTTTTGAAAAACACTGTTGAAGAAGAGCATGCTTATTTTATATACAATTGTACACAATAGTTAATATTAGCAGTAAATGCTATAATATTTTCAGACATCTAGATTTAAATATCACAATAAAATAACCTTCAGTATCACATTTTCTACCTTTTGGGCATCAAATGTTCGTATAAGTCTAAAAGCATACCATGCACCTTTTTCACATTAGGATATTGGATATAGTAAACAGGGATAAGCTTCTCCCTTGAATTGTCTTATGTTCTATTGTTTACTTTCGCATACAAAAATACAATGACTGACACCCCAACATAATTTCTAAAATTCACACAAAATCTCTCATATCTTGGTATATGTTTCCTTTTCATCTTCCTGATTTCATGAGTAACTTTATGTTACATTAACTCATGATATAAATGATTTTTTTCTACATGAACTAAATAAGACAAGCACAAAAAAAACCCCAAAGTCACAAAGAACCGATATCCGAGTATTAGTAGTCACTGAAAACTAGTTCCACTCCAAATTTCAACTAATAATTTAGACATGTTGTCCATACTTTAATATCAATAATTACACCGTCAACGGACTTGGTGTAAAAAGTGAAATAACAAAATTACGGAACTCAAAGGCAAATTGAAAACGGAAAGTCCCTTAACAAATGGCAAAATCAAAAGCCCAAACATATCAAAAAAAGGAAAAAAAAATGCCATATTCCTGACTTGGTACAGACTTTTCTTATGTAAAAATGCTGGATAAAACATGGTTTTATAGCTAGCTACACCTCTCACTTGAATGACAGTCGCATAATATTCCATTATATTGACAACAATGTGTGAGCAAAACAAACAGACATAATAGGTAAAAATGTCAAAAATTGGGGTACAGCAGTCCTCATTGTGTTATAATCTTAATCACTATAAAACAAACAACTTTGTCAACAAACAAAAACAAAATGGCATGTAGACACTCTCTAGACAAAGCACATAAGCAAAAATGAAAGACAAGAATACAAAAAATGACCATGTTTGAACATGTAAAGGCGTCCTATACAGTCTAGGAAAATCATGATATTTTGCAATGTCAAAATATAAGTATCGACAGGGTGTAGGACCAAAAGGTTAAACAATTTGTTATCAACATATGTGTTCATAAATGATAAATTACAATCTAAACGACAAGAAAACTGGAAATCTTTCAAAATGCGTAATTTACAAACAACAGAAAAAAACTTACGTCAGTTGGTGTTCTTGAATATAAGTAAGTGCACGACACTTGATATTGAATTCAGTTTCTGGTAATAAATTTGTTTTGTTGATCCAAGCACAATGAGGATCCTTTACACAGGAATCTATTCGTCGGTACTGCTCACAATTGATCACATTAATCTGTTGTACTTTAGTATCCGTCCCTATGTACACTGAACCTTCCTTTTAAATAAAACGATGTATTGCAAGTTCATCCTTTTTAATGAAACGGTTTATTGCATGTTCATTCCTTAACGATACAATATACAATTAATTGACTAGTTTAAAGCAGACAGTACAGTATATATTATAGATAGTTTTCCATTGACCTAATTTGAGCTAGAGTTTTTTTCCTCTTTTCCATTGCCGCCGTGTTGGAGGGCAACATGCACACATTCCTTCATACATTCATCGACTTCAACTTGTAATACTGACCGCTAGACCTTAAGAAAAGGGGTTTCTGAACAAATTACATTTGTTTAAGTCTTATATAATGACAATGATTTAATTAAGACATTTTGTCAAATTTTATTGTAACGCAAATAAGAAAAAATCTTCAAGTTTGTCCTCCAACATGTCAATCATAGGAAGTAACTCCAACTTAAATTAAGTCATTTAAAAAATATCTATAACATTGACATCAAGCAGTTTGTAAAAGTACATACATTTCCTTCTCAAATTTTAAAAGTAGTATCTAGACTGGGTCAATCTAAAATGTGAAACCTAAAGTTAATGTCTCTTAGAACAAGGGAAGGAAATAATTCTAATCTTTGATAGTGATTTCCAGCTAAGCTTTCAAAATTAACCCTAATCTAACAAAAAAACGATGACAAACACGTGTGCTGTTGAAGGATACTCGGTTCCTGTTACACATATGACATTACTACATGTAGTTAAGTTGCCCATGACAAGTACAAATCTGTGTGACTATTCGCCTTCGGTGATGTAATGAAAAAGGAAATGAATACGGAATTTGAGCTACATATGTACGATTATCGTCGTCTTTTCCTGCTAGCTCTAACACTCTTTCTAAAAGGAAACTATAAAATCAATTTAAGCATCGAAGAGGTACAGTTCTTAAAATGGATCTTTGTCCCTCACATTTCATCAATTAATGACTGTAATGTTTTTACTTACATTTCGCATATTTAAAGGATTTATTAGGAAGCGTTTTCTGTATAACTTTGTTATTTATTAACGTCAATTTGAAAGTGAATTGTTTTAAAGATGCATCTAAATTTGGAATAATCGTACATTTTACTGTAGTCTTAAAGTAAAAAGTATTATCGGGTGAATGTTTATTTTCCTTGTGGTGAAAATTATCGGGATAACGCTGTAGCAACATTAATTTTGTGTACATGTACATCGGGCATTACATTGTACATGTACAAGGCTGTTAAAGCTATTCACACTGGCATTATATTATGCAACTAAAAATTTAAAAGCAGTAATTTTTATATGATTTGAATATCTTCACAAACTTGTGATTGGTCTGTTACTTATTTTTGTCCTTTAGATTTATAAGCTCTTCATGTTTTCAATAATTTTTGGATTTTCAAATATTTTGGTACCGTTAATATTATTACAATTTTTTTTCGAGAGATATACACTTCGACATACCATTTTGCCAAAACTAATTTTGTAACCTACCTAAACCTTAGGTACATTTCACATATCCAGAAATCAACGCCACTTTGCTTATTTGAATATTATACTAAAGAAATCGGATACGGGTCACGGAAATTATAGTGAAATGATAGGGAATTTTGAAAAAAAATGTCTGTTTTAACTTTAATTTAAGTGATAGACAGGTTGCGGGGACAGAAAATAAATATACACAACAACATACACCATTTAAACGAAACATAATGACTGTCGTTGCAAAAATCAAGGTTCCTGAGCTATTTTAAAAATCGAAGCGAGAGGCTTTTAACATTGCAGTATAAAATACAGGCTAAAATGGCTGAAACGTCTAATTTGCAAACTTCGTGTTGAAAATTGGCTAACAAGGTCATTACAAAAACAGGTTGCGATGGTGAAACTTGAAACTTGAATGTCCTAAGACGAAGCAAGTCCAAACCTTGTATGTGTAGTCGTTGAACTCTAGGTTCCCACGTAAAGTTAAGATGCCCCTATTTCAAGAAGAATAAACTCACGAAAACACGAAAAATTCACTAAATTCGCGTTCATTGTTTTGATTTTGACCGCCTGACAACTTTACGGAAATATCAGAGTGATTATAAACAAGGTCTCTGTGACGGGCAACTTATAATATCCGTGTTTTAAAGATTTTAATGATATCAAGCCAGTCCAGTTCAAACTATTATCACGTGGTACAATTCTTATTTACATATTATGAATATTAATTAGCAAAAGTACTACTAATTTCTGGCTATGACTTATATATATTCTTGCGCTATACGCATTGGTGGAATCCTTGGGTTCCAATGAAGTTAAAATGGGAAGACAAATATAACGACTTTTTGGTGTGAGAATTATGTTTTCTATAATCAGTTGATGTAAACACTGGGCCGCTGACTGACAAACTTTCAATAAGAGTTTGAATTAATTTTATGCGTTAATCCACTGAGTTAAAACATCAATAACCCCAAGAAACAGTTTTTCACCAGAGAACATTTTACATACAGGTATGAGATAATAGATATGGTTATTCTCTAGTGTTTTTGGCTATTGATCATATTTGTAGTAAAGTTAGAATTACATGTAAGAAACACAGTCATTAAGTATCAGAAGTATTTAAAATATATTATTCTACTAATCAAAGTGGAGTGACAAATCAGGAAAAAGTCGCTTATTTAAAGAGTTTAATGGACCGAAATACCTCACGGCCGAAAATCAACATGAAGATAGAATAAACATTATACTTTCATTTTAGCCCTGTCGTAGAGTTTTCCCACGGTGCCGTTTTTTGTAAAATTGCGATAAAGTGTGACTTTTCGATTTTTTCTTTTTCATTTTCAAACACGGGAACGCTTATAATAAATTCCTGAATGAAGATATCATCAAAAAGTAGTTATCAGATAAAAGAGTGATGTATCAACTTTTATTTGACATCAAACTTTCATATCATATGAACATATAAATTGAGTGAATTGGACGATTTTCAAATGTATGTAACATTTTTTTCAATCTTACCGTCTGTCAAATAGATATAGGAAGATGTGGTATGAGTGCCAATGAGACAACTCTCCATCCAAGTAACAATTTATAAAAGTAAACCATTATAGGTCAAGGTACGGCCTTCAACAAGGAGCATTGGCTCACACCGAACAGCAAGCTATAAAGGTATATTACATTTCTTATATATATCACCAGTAGTAAATTTTCACAAAAAGTAGTTGAACAACCAATACTCAAGAAGTTTTAATATATAAAAGTTTGATAGAACATACAAATCAACTTTTACAAGCCTTTTTATAATACTCATCACATAGCAGTTTTACTATTCAATTTTCAACTCAATAACTCATGTAACGCTCCCTTTTCCTTTTTCCCCCTGTTTTTCACTGCATTATCTTAATTTTTGTATGTACGAGTATAGATATTAAGCCTTTTTATGTACAAGAATAATACATTTTGATGCATTTTAATTAGGGAAAAAACAATGCGTGTGATGATGAATCTTTCGTTAAAACACGCTCCATGGCATTACCATTAAACTGGTCCAAATGTATATTCTGGAGACAAAAGTCATACAACAAGCTAAGCAATAAAGGCATGTCGAGTCATTTGAGCGTGCCGATATTGTTTTAAATGACGCAAATTATCAGGAAGGCCATCCAGTGGTGAGTTTACTCTTCATAGTATAACTTTAAGGACAAGCCGCTGCATCATTCAGCAATCATTGTAAACTACTTGATGAATTAAAAATAACTTGCTTCTGATGCTTCAAATCAGTCTATATATACTATTCCACAGCTTAACAATGTATTTATTCCAACCTCTCTGATAAATATTTTGCCTGGTTAGTAGATGACAATTATTTTCATATGGATAATGATTAAAATGCACTCTCCTGTGATACTGTACGGAAATGTATACCTTTAGCCGAGTGTGTGATATCCCTATACTAAAAACCAGTACATCCCTGATCAGAGATGGTATGGGTATTGTACAAAATCTTTTTGTAAAGAGGTACAACAGTTATTGAGATTTGGCCAAGGTGGCCTTTAAAACCATAATAGCTTATCTTGAAAACTTCGGGTGTGTCATGGACGTGTTTGGTAGATATAATGTGGAACATTCTACAAAATCAGCAGAACGCATAAGGAGGTCTATTTCAAATTTCAAATGGTGGTAGATCTAATGTTCTTCAAGTCATTGAATGCAGATCAACTAGAGATTGTAAGAAATTTCTTTGTGCACCTGAACCTGAACACGGGTTGATAAGATTTGCAGGTGACTATGCATTCTTGCACTACAATGATTTTGATTTGCAAGAACATGACGAAATACTGCTAGCGGGATCTTTTCAAAATCTATAGACTGTGAAGCCGTTTCTGGTCGGCTCTGTAATTGACTGAAGAGGCAGATATAAGAATCATTCTGCCGCCTCTGTTTGCCAATGAACAGATGGTAAAAAGTTATTCCAGGGGTTGCATTATATTAAAATCAAGACACTTATATTTTATTTCTAATAAGGGCTTTTCTTCAGATGTCAAACATGGATGAATTGTGGCTTCAGACTGGAAGCGTTGTTTCAACCAAATACGCAAGACGGTTTTCACCTGTTCACGACATATGCAACTTGTTTTCAGTTATTGGACCACTGATGTCTGGCACACCACCAGCTGCTCACGCTCTTATAGAATGCGACACGTCTTCTTAAATCTGTACTTAACTTTCAAACACCTAGACACAAACTTTCATATATATCTTCTTACACTGCAAATCAGAAACCCAGGCATGTATAAAAAATTTGTCAAACTAGCTGGTTCTAAAGTTGACACATCTGTTGCAGTGAAAAGTCAATTCATCCCGGATCAATATGACCTCAGAAGCAATGCTCGATCAGTGCATGGTGATCTGAATAAACTCAAGAGTGAAGTCTGCGCTTTCTTAGTGTGCTTACTTAGTGAGACTACCTCCTTCAGATACATCATTCAGACAGCACATTCTTCGAGCTTCACTCTAAGTGTACGATTGGATGAATGCTTATATCGCCAAACCACCAGCTAAGTCACTTTGGGGAATGGATATTGGGAATAACTTTATAGTTTCAGTAAGCTAGTATGTTGAACCCAATGTCCTATGATTTTTTACAGGACCTTGTTTGACATGTGAAAGCAAAACTATTTGTAGCAAATCTTGCGTATGCTACATACAGAATTTGTCGTGAACCAGCATTTGCTACGATAATTGAACTATTATTCTCAATGCCCAATATTTCCAAGTGTTCTGCTGTTAGTGTCCTCCGACTTGATGTGGTTGGGGAGCTCTCTCTTTCTCACGCGGTTGGTGCGCTTTTAAACCAACTGGAGATATTTTTGTATCGATTTTGTATCGAATATTTGTATCGGAAGTATTACATACCTTGACAATCACATATTTTTTTCTTAGTATTCCGTTACCTTTTCAAATGGACGTGCATATTGATGTTTAGTGTTAGTGCATTATATACCTAGACAGTTTCTTTTGTAGCGTAGTTTCTCTGTGAATCGTGTTTGTTTGTATTTCACATATATATCGGGTTTTCAAATCGGTTTTAGTCAAGTTTGCTATATATGCCATTGTTTGTCTTGTTTTATAAAAAAGGGGGACCGTCACACAAGTTCTCAATATGCTTTTGCTCTTGTACTGATTGACCTATTAACATAAAAAAAAACTTCATATACTATAGTGTTCATGCTGACATTTATGCATGAGGACTATTTTTTATAGTTTCAACATTCTTTTGGGTTTAAATAATCAATAATGAATTTCATTATTTTTTCATTAAATCATGTACCGGGTGTTAACTTTGCAGTACTCATTTCTCCTCTGTTCTTTATGGTATTTTAACAAAACTTCCCCAAAAATATCTTTACATGTTTTCATATATTATTGCATAGCTAAATATTAAATATGAATATTTTTTGTCGATAATTTCTGTAGATAAAGATATTTTTTCATTTTCTTACATGTTGGAGGCGAGGGGATAAATCACTAATCTATGGCAATCAGGCATAAATATGACTAGCTGAATTTATTGGGCATTTCCAGAGCATGCTTCCACAGAAAAAAATTCTCAGTTATCATGAAAGACTACCGAGAAATTGGCCAAAAAGTCCATAAATTGTGACTTTTAAAATCCACCTTTTTGACCTTTGACCACAGTTTTCAATAATCTGCACCACTTTGGCATTGTACGACATGCCTTAATCAAAGGGTATTATATTTATCTTCACAATAAGACCAAAATAAGACATGAGGTATTTCGGTCCAATAAATTTTCAAATTTACCTTACTTGTCACCGTACTATCATACTTACATGCTGTTTCATGGACCAAATAACATCTTGATCCAGAGAAGCCGAGTATATACCTGAGACATATGTCTTCTTGTCATCCTTATAAAATACTTTATATATCTTTCCAGTATCTATAAAGGTATATGTATATGCTGATAATGCTAAAGTTCTATTCATATTCTAGTAATTAGTTTATATTATCAACGTGTACTTGTCTTGAATGTGAATGGAATTATGCCAATGGTCCTTTTTTAAGCTTGAGCATAAAAAGAGATTTGTCTACGTTAAGATGATAAATTACCTTTTTTTGTCATTTTAAGGCTTGAGCCTAAAAAGAGATTTGTCCATATCAAAATATTAAATGAACTTTTTCGTCATTGATTAACAATTAAGCTACTATGATTGTGTGTATATATCACGGTTAAATTTATTCAAAACTAAATGGATTTTGCATGCAAAATAATGCATGCATTGGAAAATAAAAAAAATATACAAACAATAATTTGGTCTTAGCTTATATATGTATGTAACTACAGTACGGGTGATTTTGGATACATTAAGACAAATACTTCAGGATCATGCATAAAATCTAGATATGCACATTTTCGTTCCTTTCTAGTCTAAATGCTGCATGTATGTTTATGACAACATCGATGATAAAATAGAGTTTTGCCGAAACTAAAATGACATTATTCTATAGAAGAAGGGCCAATAATCCTATGAATTTTTTTCAGAAGGTCAAAATCTAAAAGTTGTCAAATCCTACTGGTTGATTGATTGATTTATTTTTGGTTACTTAACGTCTAGTGGCAAATATTTCATGCATGTTCAGGACAAGAACAAACTGACAATAAAAACAATAGGTAAATCCTGTAATAGGGGTCAACCGGGAAGATGGGATACAACAGAAAAATGAGGGTAAATTGGACAGGGACAGAAATTTTGGCTTGCAACAGGCCATCTACGGACCGCTCAAAGATTTGTTGCAAGGGTACAACGAGGAGACCGTGACACTCTCTCTACACGAGGCATCGGAGTTAAAGTCCCCATTTCGACCCACCGTGGCTGAGTATTTATACATCCCACACAACCAAACGGGGTTTTACTGCCGGTCGGAAGAAGACCAAAGTGACCATATTTCTATATTCAAGTCACACTTGGGGTTACTGGTATTTGAATATTAAGGAGTTTATATCATATATCTAAAAAAAAAAATTAACAAGTTTACATATTTCTATAGAATAAAAATTTAATTCAACGCTACATGTTGCTGGTGAAGGTGTTTTGATACAAAATTGCCAAGTTTCTGTAGAATTTTGCATCGAAGAATGTCTCTAGCTAAATAAAATACTTTTTATCCGAAAGACAGCATACATGTATAGATTTACTTCCAATTGTATCTAGGTTTTTGATATTTTTTTCTTCTTATACTATTTTTTGGAAAACTACTCAAAATTTTCCAAAATCTGTCAAAATTACGTTTTTGAGCATTCTGTGGGCGCTTATAACGTGCTCATCTGTTGAAAATAGGCCATAATATTGTTAGAACCTGAAATTACACTCGTGGATATGGGATACTGAAAATTAAGTAAACATTGAAAGATGTTTTAAAAATGGCTTTAGCGTGAAATGATTCAGGGAAAATTGGCCTTGACGTGAACTAAATCCAAGTGTAAATGGCCAAACGTCTTTCACATTTTCGTCTATTGTAAAACATTTTTGACACAATATTAGTATCACCTGTTTACAAGGTAAGCAGTGTTTTCTTGGTATTTACCACAAACCTTTTAAATTATATTAGTAAATGTCTTACTTGAGGCAGCATAAAACACCATTTCGGTTAAGTTTCGATGAAATTCTAGATGTTGTAATTCCGTCTGATACAACACAAAAATTGGTTCTCCATTTAATGGTTGTACTGTTGCATACATTAAGGGATTGTCGGCAATGAATTGGAGGTTGGCCTCAGATAGCGACATTGAATCGTTTGAACACTGAAAAAAAAATGCAACAGTATTAATAAATAAATCTTATTCTGTACTTCTAGTGAATCACATGTTCTGATTTAAATCATACATGTGTCTCATCAATCGATAAATTGTAATTTAAAAATTCAGACATTTCAATGTTTTTGTATTTTGATTTAGTAAAGACAGTATAAAAAAATAATGTTGTAATTCCGTCTGATATAACACAATTTAAAATCATACAAGTGTCTCATCAATAAAAACCTGTCGCACGTTTAACAAAAAGTCTGATTAATTTAGGTATCGTACTAAATTTACTGGTTCCGGTATGGAAGAGATTTGTCGAGACGATTTACGGTTTACAAAAAACATTGAGAGAAAGGATAACGAATGTCAAAGATCACAATAATTTACATATTCTTCTATATCCTTTTCCACTAAAAATGAATTGAAAAGGTTGTTCATTCAAACACATGTGTATGTGCTTGTCTAAAATCAAATCCCGCGTAGGCGATTTTCATTATTCATGTCTTCATCTTGATAAGTTCTCCCTCCTTGTAATGTTTTGTCTTCTGTTGAATGTATTGTGATAGATGAGTAATTTTTGTAATTACATATGGCAAAATCAAAGGTACTTTATTTAAATCATTTGCACCACGTGACTTTGTCCCTTTTGATCAAATTACTTCCCTTAGCTTAAGATTGAAAATATAATTTATTATAGATTTGCGGATAATCCAGTCACTTTCCGTCATGTATCTAAAACTAATGTATCTTTAAAAACTTCCTTTGGCGGATATTTACAAAAATGCTGTGTAATTCTAAGGGAAAATGCTTAAAATTTGACTTTTTACGAAATGGGAAGGTTGAAATCATCATGTTTTTAAAAGAATTTGGCCGAAAACTTAAGAAAGCAAGCAAAAGTTATTTAACTTTAAAATTCAACCTACAAGGTGTTTCCCTATATCCGAACAATTCATGAACAATATCTTCTTGCATGTGTATTTCTGTTTTGAATCTTGCTATTTTACGATTTTACGTCATTTTATTTGATCTTATATAGCAATTACACAATGGTTACGCTTCCGATTTTTAAACTAAAAAGGCCGAAAGATTTCAGAGTAGGCAATGTCCATTTGTACACGGACAGAAGCCTAAAAACATGTACAGTTCACCTATATGCAAACAAATTGTTCATTCGACATATGTATTTGCATATTGGCATTTTTATTAAAAGGGCTTATATAATCCTATTGTAATGGCTGCCGTCATGATAAGACAAAATGGCCGCTATGCAAATTAGCAAATTACCCCAAATTTTGCCATATGATTTTTCAGATGCATGTTTATCGTAAACGTTAAGATGTAATATCCAAATTGTCATTATGTCAACTTCTTTCTTTTTAGTAGCTATCTTATTGACCTATACCCAACAATTTTTGTTATTCCTTTCTGTCAAAATATATTGAGCGACCATAACTATTAAAGCCTTACCTGTCCCGGTCTGGGGTCTAGAGAGGTTGTCTTCTCCTGCCAATAGGAGTTAGAATCGGGCTGATATTTAAATGAACCTTTAAAAACTTTGTCAATTTCTACTAAACTGAATGCACATATAGCTGAAGCAGGATTTCCGGTTCTGAAAGATTAATTCATTGTATGAATAGTAATGAAATATATTCTTTAAATCCAAATCTAAGCCCCCAAAGGGTGACCGGGGAATAGAAATATGGTCACCATTGGTCTTCCTCCGACCGGCGGTAAAACCCTCGCTAAAGTGGGGCGTCCGTTTGGCTGGGCGGGATGTACAAATTCGCAGTCACGTCCGGTCAGAATGGGGACGTTAAATCCGATGCCTCGTGTAAAGAGAGTGCCACGCTCTTTGCACGTTAAGAACCCTTGCAACAACTATTTGAGGGGTCCGTAGGTGACCTGTTGCAAGGCTAAATCTCTGTCCCTATCCAATATACCCTCATTTCCTGTTGCAGTCTAAATTTCTCCGACCTTAATCCCGGAAGCCTCTGTTACAGAACCTACCTATTGTATTTATTGTGAACTTGTTCTCGTCCTGAATATGCATGAAATATTTGCCACTGGACGTTAAGCAACCAACAATCAATCAATCATCCAAATCTAAGAATATACCTGCTACACCTACTCCTTGATTCGGTAAAATTGACGATAACTTGATTTTAACAAGCGTGCTACCAATTTATATTTAACAGTCCATAAAACATGAAATAATATATGTTTTCCTTGTTTAATATTGTTTTCATTTACAAAAAAAACGCACAAAAACAAATTACAAACCTGGTTGTAAACAACCCGTAGAAAATGCTGTTATCTATCGTTACTACATCCTCTACAAATATATGTAACACAAATTTATTTATTATTAAATAATCAAAATGTTTAGGAAACTCAAAAGGTCTTACTCAACATTTTTGATAATGACCAAGACACAACATATTTTCGTATATGTAGATCACATTTTGAATATAACAGATCTTGATAAAGGAATATGGTATTGACAACTCGGTATATAAATTCACGCTTTAGTATTGATAAATCAACCAAAGATGAGATACTGAACCTTCATCACCCCATTAGTGTCTCACCAAACAACGTTATGTTACTAGATCTCCAAAAATGCCCACATTCGTTTTTACACATCAGCTTCAAATATGTTTCACGTTTACCGACGTTTTATAGTCAAATTATTAGAAAAATACGAATGTGACGTTTACACATTTTTTTAGACATCTCATTAACTGTAAACGTGATGATACAAAGTATAAATTCCAATTGGTATATTACATCCCGTGGCAAATATTACATGAATATAAGGACGATCAAATTGATGACTAAACTACCAAAGGGGTGCGACATTGTAAATATGTCTCTAGTAAACCGGAAACCGTAAAAATCAACATGTTCATATTGATGTATGTATATTGTGGACATTGGTGTATTTGCCCTTTGTTTTGTCAATAATAGACTGTTAAACTGAGAAACCACATAAAGTTTACATTAGATAAATTGATGAATTTTTGTTTATTATACATCCAGTGGGAAATGTTTCTTACATTATAAGGTCGAGCACAAATCAAACAATAAATTGATTTCGCTGGTTTTTTAAATCAATCGGACCATGAAAGAATTATGTAATGGTTAAAATATTTGGCACTCATCTTATATTCGTCCTGAACATGCATGGAAATATTTGACAATGGACGTTAAGCAACCAACAATCAATCTTACAGGAGGATCGGATTCATCTTCCTCATTCTGACGGAAAGGCGGTGCGTAATTTATACACCCAGTGTAACTAAACGGTAGCAGGAATAGTCGACGTAACCAAATTTCATTACAACCGTAGTCTTTAAGGTAGAATACCTCGATCCCACTTACTAGAGTAAGCAGTCGGGGTGGTTCTATTCAATGGAGGATTTATGACATACATGTAAGACACATTATATCATCGAATTTTACATAGTTTCATCAAGCCGTTCATCTTGTCAATTTGTATAGCAGTTATGAGTGAAATGAGATAAGAAAAAAGTGGTAGCTAAAAATTATTATATATAATACAGGGTAATAATGTACTTACGTATGATATCAAAATATACCGGGAATGACCCTGGAATGGAACAGTTAAGTCTAGTCTTCTGGTAGCTCGTCCATTTATTCCTGAGTAATGAGTTTCCTCCGATATCTTTCTATAAATCATTATAGATATAATACATATTTTGATTTGCTGGATAATTTAGATCAAGACACCAATGATATCTACGACGTTAAGTATGTCAGAAATCGTCAACCAAATTGGAACTTTATATATCTAACCATATCTTACATACATGCATCTGTTTAAAGTCTAATGATTTCATATATATATATATATATATATATATAGCACAGTTGTTTCTGAAAACTTAATTAAGGAGATTTAATACATCATAGTATATATATGTATTCTTGACTGTGGCCCGAACTTCTCTAGACTTGTACTGTTGCCAAATAACCCTCATGTAATGCTTTATCTGTTCATTAGTTTTAGATTGCACATTTGAGCTGCATATACACAAGCGAATAGGACTTAACATATACAATTTCATGGAAAATTTTTATATAAAAGATTGGTCACTTATTTGATACGATAAACTTGAATTCACTGTTACTATATATGACTAATGTGTGCATGTATAGATCTTTCAAGTTATATTTACAGTGCAATTTAGAAGTTGTTAAGTGATTTGCAATACAGGGGCTTGGAAATATTCGCGTCTCGCATGCGACAAGAATATTCCCGCACCCCTGCACTGTCAATCACTTACAACTATAAGTGTACTATACATGTGTTGTGTCATATACATATTCATGAACTTTTTCACACGGTTCGTGCAAAAAAATTTTGTATTTTTTCATTGCCAAAAGATCTGCGCCTACATGTATTTAAAATAGACCTCGAAATGGTGGCTGGGGAAATCAAAGCTGTTGGATTTACTTTAGTTGGATTAGGCCAAATGGATTTGACTCGAAAGGTAGGAATATTATAATGCATAGAACTCAAACTCTGTTTACTCTTTGGTTGACGACGTATTTTAACGTTTGTCTTGAATATAATTCATGGAATATTTGCCACCAGGCGTTTACGCAAAAAACAGTCGACCAATTCTGCAATCTAAATTAAATTTTAAACATGTACAATTTTCTATTATCATTCTCGAAATATAGTGTACAACAGCAATTTCAATCGTTGAAAATTTAATGTAATGCGCATTTGATATGGACATATGGGGAAATTATTGCTAAATTCCTTATGAAAAAACCCACTTAGTTATAATAACTTTCGGCAATTAATCCCGTGACTGAGTTGGACAAATTCAGGGGAAATAGTTCAGCATCTGTCTTGTTTTCCAGGGCTTCCCATACTGTAATTTCCGAAAAATGAAAGTTAGTGTACGGTATGACGTCACAGAGTGAAAGTTGCAGTACTGTCTTTGCGGTTTTAAGAACAGATATTTACATAGGCAAACACATGAAACCATATCACAATTGAAAATGAGATATCCAGGAAATGTATATATTGCCTCCAGTAATAACTTAACAGTCATATGAAACGAGTTTCTTGTAATAAAATGCATTCATATATACCCAACTTAATCCTGTAAGCACGGTTTTTACATTTGTTATCAATCTATAACGTATTATCGCCAAATTATATTTCATTCAGTGATTTTGATCAAGCTAATTAACCTTCGAGTTTGTTCCCGAGTCGAAGTTTACCGAATCGTTACATTGAAGTTTTAAATTTGTAGTTTCATATAATTCAAAACCAAAAATCAATTTTCAATTAACCAAAATAGTGCGTAACGAAAAAGTTGATTGCATTTGGTCTTATGAATCTGATTTTTTTTTTCAATTCATCAATATAAACGATGTTAATTTTTTCCACTCATTTGCTGTATTACCTCGCATCGTCTTACTGACGTACATAATAGCACATGCAAAAAGATCGTTCGATATGATCCTTCAAATGTTGAAGCCATTATTTTCAAATCATTATTTTTAATTAGTCTGTATATGAATAAAAGGAGATGTGATATATATGCATATCAAACCTGAACATGAACTTACATTCAGACATTTAGGTTTTATGAGAAGAGGGTTTGTAATTTAAAGGACATTTACTATATTAGTTGGCCAGAAATAAGATGAATACCAATTAATTGCAAATTCTATTAACAAAAAGTGCGCCACTGCAAGTGTCATGATGTGAACAATTTATTTTCCTTGTTCTGAAAATAGTACAATGTTATAAGGAATGATAGTGCGTCTACTCACACCAATTGACAAAACTACTGAAATCATTGTAAAAACAGCAAGCTATACGAATTAAGAAACATCTAGCAATCGATTAATGAAGCTGTTAAAAATGAATATGAATATTTATATCAATGCACATGATCTCTTGGTATGAGTATAAGAAGTTAAGTTGGTTAAAGAAATCTAACACTATCACACTTTCAAATTCTTACCAGTTTATACCAAATTGTATTTTTATCTGCAAATCAAGATTTCAAAGTATATACAATCAATTTCTAGAAGCATTTAAAAAAAAGAGTGTTCCTTTAAGTCTAATTGTCGTGAAAGTTGGGAAAAGATTACGAATATGCTATCACCTTAGTTCAATTCAACCTTAAGACAATGCAAATGGATATTTTGAGTGTAAATTGTGCATGCTATTGTCGACTAAAATGAACTAGTTCCATTATTCTGAATGGTCATACAGATTCAATATGATTAGAATTATGAAATACATATCCATGTACCAGAAACGATAAAAAGATACTTTAAAAAAAAATTGAGTCAAATCAAAATAACTTTGCTACATAAATTCGACGCACAATCAAATGACCGTTGAAAATTAACAAATATGTGATATATTGGTTACCTTACAAACTTTGGCAACTCTGGAATACACTTTGTATTCATTTGGAGGTACATCTACAGCTGTCTCTCGGAAGAAGAAGAATACTCTATCATCAACATCAAAAGAGCCTGCGAACTGTGGATCTTAAGAAAAATATTGAATAGCTTGAACACCACTTCAGATTTTTTAATATTAATATTAATAAACGTGCTATGTTTAGTGAACTCTTTTTTCAAAAGATCGTTAGGGACGTTGATACAAGTTGTAATTATTCTTTAATTCTCTAAGTGTTGTTATACCGGCGCATACATAGAGTTAGTATTTGAACCAATTTAATTCAGATAATTTTCAGCATGACATCCTAGTCACTCTTTAGTTTTCTTATTTCTAAAGTGGATGTGGAAAAATAGAAGTGGGAGATGAAGCTAGCTATAAACCAGGTTTGATCCACCATTTACTTGTACTAAGTTGGGAATATGACAGTTGTTTACCATTCGTTCCGTGTGTTGATATAGTCGAGCGTTTGATTTTGTCCGGCTTTATAGACATCTTCCGTTTTGAATTTACCTTGGAGTTCAGTATTTTTGTTAATATATTTACGATTGATTATTTAACTATTCGAAAAGATAATATCTATTAGTGATATTACTTCAAAAAGTTTCTTCAGGCTTCAGCATCTGCAATTAACATTTATCATCTTAAACACAAGTTAATTGTAAAACTAGATTTATTTGTACCTTTCATCCACTTGTTACTTATTACGCCTTTCATATAATCATTAGTACCGAATATAGGTCTCTGAATTGTTGATTCAGAATGCAATGTGCTACCATAATAAATATCATCATCATTGCTAGAACTCTTAGATTCTGAAAACCAATACTTAAAACATTATTAGCATTCAGACACATACATGTGTACATTAAAAGTATGTTGCTTCATATCATACATTGTATACCGTTTACATACTTATACTTACTGAGATGTATTCAAAATCTAAAAATGCTCCTATGTTAGTGCTTTAGTTACAAAGTGAAAAGAGAAGGTAAACCATTAATAGTACAGAGAATCACATTTTACGATATAGAATTAACCCTCATGCTATATCTACTTGGATGAGGATATTGTATTTAAAACTGTCTTCCTTTTTACTTGGTCATGTGGTATTTTAAAACACAGAGCACCAATAAATTTTCTTATTTCGAATGTGGATGTGGAAAAAAAACTTTATGTTAATAAATGTGATTCCCTAATTGCAAAGATAAACAATCCAGACTTATTATTTCTTGTTGCAGAATCCTTGACTTTAGGATGTATTCCTCTGATGTGTCAGTCTCGTTGAAATCTCTTTCGGGAATTATTTCCAAAACATGTGATACAAGTAGAGAATATAAATGAATTTAAAAAAAATTACAATCAAACTAAACTCTGTGAAATAGTTGTGTATTTACAATAAGTAGTTTTTGAGTAATAAAATTTTCAAATTTTAAAACCAATCCGGTCAGTGTCATCAGCCAAAATATTGAGAAAATGGGTGAAGAAATGATTTTACCAAAAATATGTACATCCCATATCAATTTTCTTTTCAAAATTCTTAGATATAGATACAAGAAGATGTGGTATGGAGTGCCAATGAGACAACTCTCCATCCAAGTCAAAATTTATAAAAGTTAACCATTATAGGTCAAAGTAGATATGAATTTTTTCAATCTTCTATAACAAAGAAGTTGAAATTATATGCTTTTTGTTCAAAAAAAATAAATTTTAAAATCCCAAATTTACAAAATTGACACCACGGTCAATTTGACACGAAAAAGCAACAACATTCTATAAAACTTTCTAATATTAACACCAACCTATAGTTTTTTTAAGCTAAATTTATTCAGATTGGTCCACTTCCTCTTTAGTAATAGTATGGAAAAAAACTTTAATTGTGAAACTGTGATTTTATTTTTCATGATAATAGCCCGAAAATGGGTAAAAATTGATGAAAAATGGGATACTTTCAAATGGCCGTTGAAAAAAAAGAAGTGCACCATCATATGGTTTTTTCCTCATCAATTGCTTTCTTACAGTCATATAAATCCAGAAATCAGATTAAGAAAAAAAAAGTTTAATTTGGCTCCTCAGAGGTGTACATCCTTAATTTGAAAAAGACCACTTAAGCAATGAATCATTGCGACATATGCTGTGGTTGTTTGTATTTGTATGACCTTAGCTAGACGTCTGTTACATATAAAGTCGATTATTGGTTTTTATCATTGTTGAAGGCCGTACGGTTGCATATAATTGCTTACATCCACTTCATTTGATATTTGGTGGATAGTTGTCTGATTGGCAATCATACCACATCTCCATATTTTTTTATTCATACTATGTAATGTGTTTGAAAATATTTCTATGGCTCCTGATACTAATAAAACTGCAAGGTTACGTTCTTCTATGTACTATGCAATTACAGTCACTACAAAAGTCAAAAAGTCTGAAAAGACCAGTTTTTGTCTGAATTTGCATGAATTTTTACTCGACATTCTTAATTTGTCTGAATAATTTTTAAAAATTCTTGACATAGTATGAATTTGTCTAATAAGGTTCTTGATTTTTCTTGACAAGTGTCTTGACAGTATGAACATTGTCTTAAAATTTCTCGACACTTCCTGAATCATCTGATAAGAGTCTGGATTAGTCTCGACCAATTCTTGACTGTCTTAAATTTGTCTCGATCTGTCTTGACATATTCTTGACATTCTTAATAATGTCTGAATATGTCTCGACATATTCTTGACATTCTAAATAATGTCTGAATATGTCTCGACACACTCTTGACAGTCTTAAATATGTCTTGACACTATCTCAACAGTATAAATTTAGCCTGAAATGTGAACAGACTTATTCTGCACTGTTTATGACATTCTATTGCTGTTGTATTCTCCTTTTTATTATGGCTAAACTAAACTTTGAAGAATCAAGGATTAATTTGGTATAGTAAGATACCCTTTTGGTGCAACTAAGTTGGAATACCCTGAATAATCCCCCATGTAGTTTAATGTTGATTTATTTTTATTAAACATTTAAGTAATTGTTTTCACTTGGAATATTAGTCAAAGGTATTGACAAACAGCATTTAGATTTTTGCCGTTCGCAAAACTGCCAGTCAAATTTGCTTTACTAAAATAGGTGTCTTGTATCTCTTTTGGACCCAACAATTCATCTTTTGGGTTTGTGTGGCTAAAACAAGAGGGGGGGGGGGGGGGGCTTTCGTTTAGGTCAAAGAATTTATTCCCATCTTGATTCAAAAACCTTATTCATTTTTTAGAACAACCCAAAAACATTTTTTATTCAAATGTGAGTGTTGAATTTTATAATTTTTTATCAAAAATAAATATTTGTGATAACTCCTTCCTGAAAAGAAAAAAATGTTAAGATCTATATTATGCAAGTCTGTGTGAGAACCATTTCATAAGACCGATAATTTCTATAGAAATCATTGATGGGACCCATTATAAATACATTTTTGTTATTATTCCTGGAGTAGATATTAATTTTCTTTTAATCTTTGGGAATTATTCAATTTGTTTTATGTTAAAATAATTAACTTCATAATTTTGATAAAGAAAATCCATTTCAATTCAATTATTTTTCATCAAAATGATGATTTTCATTTTCATCTATCAACAAACTTTTTAAATTGTAGTGGCATGGTCGGTCAACTGATAAGTTGTATGGCTGATTACAGGTAAAACAATAACTTCTATTTGACAGTTGCGTGTACTCTGGGGTGTGGAATACCTTAATTTTATGGGGAACATCCTGTCCATGTGTAATACTTAATATATTCCAACAGATGACATTACACAAATTTTTCTTCTTTAAAATGAATGATTTGTATATCATCATAATTTGCTATTTATATAAACCACATTTTGGTATAATAATTATTTACCATATCAACATTGAATATTATGAATGTAGAATGAAATATGTCTACAGTATGATTGGTTTGAATCATTTAATTTATAAGATTTAGGAATCAAAATTTGTAATTATTTAAAAACCCACATTGAAATTGTGTTATATCAACACACCCACATTTGAATTATTTTATACTTTAGATTTCATAGCCATCTTTGCATTTGTAAAAATATTTATATACCCAAATTTTGAATTATTTTACATGCCCAACTTTTATTTTTGTTGTAAAGAAGTGCAACTTGAAACAACAGTATATAATATAAAGAGAAATAAAGATTAAAGTTATATCATGAATATTGGTCATGATTGGTAAAACTCAGAACTGTCAAGTAAATTTAAGACACGATTCAAAATGTCCAGAATATGTCAAGCCATACTGATAAAAAATAAGAATGTCGAGAATATGTCGAGAAATTTCAAGACAGTATTCAAATGTCAAGAATTTGTCAAGAAATTTTAAGACCATATTCAGAATGTCGAGAATATGTCAAGTAAATTTCATACAAATTTAATATAAATGAGAATTTGTCAAGAAAAATTAAGACACAAGTCATACTTTTGGAGAATGTCGAGTAAAAGTTCATGCAAATTGAGACAAAAACTGGTCTTTTCAGACTTTTAGACTTTTGTAGTGAGTAAACTTAATATTTATTCATTTATGGGTACGTTGATGCAGCTCATAGACAACATTTATTTTTCCAAGCAACCTATTGAAATCTAATAAAACAAAACAAAACACCTTTAAATTATATACAATTTTTTTTAATTTGTTAATCATATTTCAAGTTTTTATTGAAACGATAATTCTGCAAACATGTCAAAGAAGCTACGTTTAATTAATAAAAGTTTTGAAAGGAAAAAATCCTATATACATGAATAATCCTGAAGGGTTAGAAATAAT
The DNA here is from genome assembly GCF_021869535.1 of Mytilus californianus. Taxonomy (NCBI): domain Eukaryota; kingdom Metazoa; phylum Mollusca; class Bivalvia; order Mytilida; family Mytilidae; genus Mytilus; species Mytilus californianus. The sequence continues at coordinate 16,969,248 of NW_026262679.1, read as the reverse complement.
GTAGTTTTTTCAAGTGATGTTTTATGAAACTTTGGTTAACATCCGGACTTCTTTGTGCAAATCTTGGTTTTAAAGTATAACTTTTTACAATTATACTGATCAGAGATCCGTTGTGACCTAAATGAAACCTGACTCGATCCTGGAAAACTGTGCTATCAATAATAGTGTTAGGGATGTAAACAGTGGCTCGTGTCAATAAGACTTGCACTGTCGCCGGACAAAGGAGCAATTAAAGTAAATTAAACTCCTTTAAATGCGTTTTACTTTGGAATTAAGTAATACATATATCATATGGTGGTTTTGTTGTCCGAATGTCCAAAATATCATCAGGTTTTGGAACCGGTGTCGTAATTTACTGTAGATATGTGCTAGAAAAACATTATATCTCATTTTATAACCCTTTACATCAAGAAAAATTCCGAAAATGCCACAAATTTCATTAAAATAAATCAACATTGTATATCTACATAAACAGTAAAATAAATAAATGAATAAAAATGCAATGCTCACTAATGTAAATAGCTGTGAAATTGTGAAATGGATCATTTGAACATGGTACGGCTGTTAATTTGTCATCCGATCCAAATGTTGTAACAGTGCTTGTTGTATTGATTTCAAATCCTTTAGGTGCATCTGCGTTGGTTCCACAAACAAACAAAATATCGTCTTTCTTTTTAGTTATAAACTTTATATGATTCTGACAATATGGTACCTGTAAGCAAAACGAAGAAGTCATTTATTTGAATATAGATAATGTAGTAAAAGTTATATATGTTACAGTGACTTTGTAAAATCAGGGATTAGGTAAAAATCCCTAAAATAATAAGCAATTTTGTAAAATCCCTCACAGTTTCAGTAATTTTGTAAAAATCCCTGAAATTGTTGGGAATTTTATACAATCAATGAAAATATTGTTAGGGATTTTGTAAAATCCTACAAATTATAAAATTCCTAACAATTTCAGGAATTCTACAAAATCAGTGAATGTGTTAGGTATTGTACAAAATCGATAATTATTACAATTTCACCGAAACTGTTAGAGATTTTATGAAATCCTTGATTTTACAAATTTACTGTAACATATATAGCATTATAACTACCAATCTATTTATTTTATATAATGACTTAATCTGCGTGAAAACAGACACGTTGTTTTTGATGGATAGTTGTCTCATCGGCAATCATACAACATCGACTTATTTTTATGATATTGTTATGAAACAAAATGAATGTCAATAATGCTGAACGTTGCATTCGGCCATTATGACAAACAAACTCATTATTGATATTTGATACTAAATTAGGCTTTTTGATAAATGTATTCGTTTTGGAAAACAACGTTCGATTATGGTAGTTATTATTTAGAATTTGTTATTTTGATGGTGTTGTTTGTCACTTTATGTTGTACTATTTCATGGCAGTCAGTTTTTATTTGTAGATCTTGTCTTGCTGATCATATTTGCTTTTTTAAGTTTTTATCTATGATAGGCAAAAAACGCAAACAAATTGTAACAAATGTCATTTAAGGGCAATAACTTCAAAATAAACCGACTGACTATTGCAATAATGAAGCTTATTTGTAGATCCTGTCTTGCTGATAATTTTTGCTTATTTAAGTTTCTATTTATCTATAATTATAGTTTACCAGATAATAAGCAAAATGCCAAACATTGGTAAAAATCGTCAGTCAAGGGTAACAAATACAATAAGGGATCGTTAGACCATTTCAACCTTTAATATTGACATACTTGTAGATCTTGTCTTGCTGATCATTTTTGCTTATTTAAGTTTCTATCTATCTATTATTATATGATAATAGTTTTTTTTCAGATATAAGGCAAAAAACGAAAAAAATTGGTAAAAATCGTCATTAAAGGACAAAAACTCCAATAAGGAGTCGTCTGATGATTTCGACGTGTTGACTTCTTTGTAGATCCTGTCTTGGTGAACATTTTTGCTGATATAGGTTTCTATCTATCTCTTATGATTTTCAAGATAATAGGCAAGAATGAAGAAAAACATGTAAAATTCGTCATTTAAGAGCAATAACTCCTATAAGAAGTCGTCTGACAGTTTTGATGTACACAGACAATACGTAGATCTTATCATTCTGAACATTTTTGCAAAACAAAGGCAACAGTAGTATACCGGTGTTCAAAAGTCATAAATCGATTGAGAGAAAGCAAATCCGGGTTACAAACCAAAACCGAGGAAAACACATCAACTATAAGAGGAAAACAAAGGAACAACAGGAACACCGAAGTGCAAAGTCAGATTTTCTTTATCAATAGTGGTTTGGAAGATAATTGACAAAACTTGCATTTTATCCCTATGTTCTATTGTAAGCCATGTCGGCCATATTGGTTGGCAGGCGGGGTCTTTGACCACATTTGTAAAACTAGATACCATAATGATGGTTGTGGCTAAGTTTGGTTAAATTTAGTCCAGTAGTTTCACAGGAGAAGATTTTTGTAAAAGTTAACGACGACGAAGGACGCCAAGTGATGAGAAAACCTCACTTGGCTCTTTGGGCCAGGTGAGCTAAAAAATGAATTACGCTTATTTGAAAACAAACCTTACCTCTGGTTTAGAAAGTTTACAGTAGTCTAAGTTGCTTTGAATAGGTGTGAAATAATACGACGACTTCTGCAATTAGAAATTTCACTTCAAAATGTAGATTAACAGTTTTAATTAAAATTTGTTATTTGAATTATTCTCAATAAATAATCAAACGTTAAAAGATTTGTGTAACGATACTGACAAAATATGCATCTATAATATAGGAAAAGTGTTGTTGCACAAATCTTTAACTGTTTGTTTAGCATTGTTTAGTCATTTGCAGGAGATTCAATTACCATCAAATTTGCTGTTGTTTTTCATCTACAAAGTCCAAATCTTATCATAAGTACATCTTACCATAATTGAGGTCGTTTTATATATTATTTTACGATCGATCAGTGCAAATACTACAGTGTAGAGAAGTATGTCGTTGTATTTTGGCGTCATAAAAGTTTTGTGAAGAGCAACTACTGTAGAAAGTAAAGGATTAAAATTACAAATAAATATGGATTTTAGTTTCTGTTTTACATTTATGAGACACTACATATATTTCAAGGAAAAGCTGCTTCAAACCGAATGCCCATTTGAAACGAAACTAATTTAATAATATTCACATTATTACAAAAAGGACAATCAAAATACCCAAGTCGAAAATAGACAGCATCAAGACTTAAAGAAAAAGGACGAAAGGTCAAACAACTATTCGTAAAAAAACTGCACAGAAAACTCGAAAAATAGGGTGTTTCGTCAAGTCCTCCGAATAGGTGTTTTATGGCAAGTTCCATTCAAGTAAGTATAGTCGGCTCCGGTGTAGTTATAAACTAGGAAAAGAGGAGAAATCGTCGATGACAATCGGGAGATATCCATGGTAATTTGTGACGCATTTATTTAATAACGGTAAACCAAATCAGGATGACGACCATAAAGCTTTAGAAAGATTATTGCAAGTTCAACTTTAACATTAAAAATCAATCAATAAATAGTAAAATGACAGTAAACCAAATTATCAAAATGTGTGTTGTAATCCTACAATTCGATTTTTGGTTTATTCAAATTTGGAAATAAAACAATATTGTAGCTACTTAATTATAAACTTACCGGTTGGATTGGGAACACTGGCTGGTCGGAAATATCCAGTATATCTAAATGATTCCTGTGAATATTTTTTTTATATAAAAAAGCATTGAAATATATTTAATTGTACCAAAGATAGATTGTTATGAGTATCAGGCTACTAATAAAACGGTATTTTGGCACGAATAATGATTTGTATCACACCTTTAGGAAAATTGTGCTATGCAATTGCAAGTCTGATGCGTTTAAAAAATAATGTCAGCTTATATGTCTTTTTGTTTTGTGTATAGTGGTGTTGTTAGGTTGCAGTCTTGTTAAGGTAATATACTCTATATACCTACGTTTGTTCATAATTAACTGGCAAATCGAAAACATAATTTATCGAATATCGTTAACAGCAAGTCAATGAATTTAAATATTGATCCTAAATTGTGTTTGCCTTTTTCATGTTTATTGGATAGTTCTCTTAATGACAATTAGTTGACAAAAATGACAAACATGTGCTTGTTTGATATCATAACCTAGTAAGCTCAACGACGAAAATTACCATTAACAAACCGAAACAATCATCGAAATCTAAACATGATCTGTAATATTTTAACATGAATAGCAAAGCTATTTTTAGATTTGAAAATAAGATATATTTTTAGATATGTTCATCTATACTGCTTCGGTGTTGCTTTGAGTAGAGCCAATTCATATTTCTTCCAAAACTCGAACGATTTGACATGTATTGTTTTGCTAATAAAAATAAATGCTGCTTAACAATCAAAACCGACTGATCCGATCGAAATTCTTCAAAGCAGTACTTCATTTGTTTTTAAATAAATGATATGAAAATTAACTTGCAAATGTGCAGCTGCATGGTTAATTAATGACATAGTTCAAGGTATGATCAAACATCAGAGTAAAACAGTCGAAATCTAATTAAGTTCAAAAGGAGTATCAACGGGTTAAACACAAACAGCTATAAACGCAACATCGGTTAATCTTTTCGAAAGTCATATCCAGTAGTAAGTTTTTACGTAAGGTACATGACCAAACCGGTAATTTCAAATAATAAATAGTGGATATGTGTAATTATGAAACAGTTGAAATGTCTATAAAAAGCTGAAAATATTAGACACTGTAACATTACTTTATTAGACTACCTAGAACTTATAAAATAAAATCATAATTTCAGTCGTTCTTCCTCATTAACTTGATGAAGTATTTTTTTTTTATAAAAGAGCATCTAGATTTTGCTATTTCCTCACCTTGTATAGATAGGACGTACCGCTGGAATAGGTCACATTTTCCAGTTCGAATATATGTGAATAGGTGGGGAAAAACAATCAGAAATTCAGGATAAGTTCAATTTAGTTCACATTACTTGTTGCATGAAAAGCCCTGTAATTTTTCACAGCCGAAAGTCTCGCCGTAAGTAAACATTACATAAGGAATCTGAGCCTCAGATCTGATTTCCGAGCAAAGGTGATATTTTATCGATTATGCCAGAATGTGATTCTCGTCCGCTCCTTGACTCATAATTAAAAATTATCACGTATCAATGACGTCACGTAACTCTATTGCTGCTGGAGGGACACATGTGTCAACACCGGCTGTGCTGAAGGACACATATGTCCATGTTTTAATTTATGCAAGCTTCTCATCATTGCTGTATCTCTTTGAAATAAAATAAGACTAAACAGTATAATAGTTTTCTTCAATGGGTCCCCAATCATTAGGGCGTGACGTCATATATCGATTGACGTCATTGTTGGGCATGTGACGTCACAGACGTCCAGCTGCAATCGTAACTACTCGGCCATTCTCGCTACGCAGTACAATAAGTTATTTCTTCGTGCAACCAGAAATGCCGAGTAGTTCCAATTGGTCCAGCTGATGTATTTTCTGGCACACAAAATGCAATCATATAAAACTACCGGCAGCAAGAGGGTTGACTTAGTACATAATTCAACGTATGGAAAGGTATACATTTTTAATAAAAATCTAAATTATATAAAAATGGTGGGGTAACAGAATCCCAGCGGTACCCCTATCAATTAAGTATTGAAGTCCCCCCCCCCCCCCTCCCGAGAATATTGCACATACATTTAAACGTATACTTACATATAACCTACAAAAAGGTTCTGTGAATCGGCATCCAACAACATATATCTATAGTAAGACGGAGTTGATGAGCTCAAAAGCGCTAAAATTAAACATAGTTTTTTATTCAGACATGTTCTTAAAATGTTATTTATCTATCAACCAGTATATTTTACAATAATGTTATAATCGCAATTGTACCATTTTTACGAGCTTCCAGATAAATTTTTGTAGAAAGTGAGCAATTGTTGTAGATAGAGAATACGCATGCAAGAACATGTCTAAGAATGAAATTATATCAGTCAAATTTAAATCTTATTTCTACAGCTATATAAACATGACTTAGAATATAAAACAACTAATGAAAACGATTTAAATTGAAACAACCTCTGAATTGCAAACTTTTTATATTTGTCATAATATATATAGAATATGTTAAGTGTATGTGGATGTACATAATGTATTTCTTTAATATAAGACATTGTCATGATCTATTATTAAGAATGAATTAAATATCAATTACAAAATGTAATCCTTACCAGCACTCAATACTACACTTTTTTGTTTTGACATAAAAATAGTCACCGCATGCCATGATTACATAATTATTTCCTCGAATGCGACATAACCACATAAGACTTATCTCCTATAGTTTGTACTCAGATATGTAACACGATTGGTGCACATATAGAGTAGGATCTATTCACCCTTCCAGAGCACCTGAAATGACCCCAGGTTTTGGTGGGGTTCGTGTAGCTTAGTATTTGGTTTCTATGATGTGTGTTGTATACTGTTGTTTGTGTTTTGGTCGCTTTTCGTATCTTGGTTGGCGTTGTCAGGTTGTCATCGACTTATGACCTATGGTATCTTCTGCTTCTCTTTTACATGCACACTTACCGGGAAACGACAGATTGAAGGTTTTTACTGGAATTTTCGTATTGATATCTACGAAGCATTCGTACAACCCCGTGTCGGTTAACTGTAAATTAACTAATTTCAGAATATTTCCAATTGTAAATAAACGACTGCTTAAATTTATTGGCAGATTTTCATTTATGTGATTTGCTTCTGAATAAATCCTGCTGCTATCATATGGTCCTTTCCAAACAACACCACTGTTCCCATGGCAAGAAAATGTAACAGCTGATCCTATAACATGATAAACCGTTTCACAAACACCAAAGTCTGAAATATTAAAAGAAATAAGTTTGTTAACAGCTGACATGTAGAGAAAGATCAAATGGTTTTTGTACGGTATGGGTTTTTCTCATTGTTGAAGACCAGTCGATGACATGATATTGCTTACATTTACGTCATTTGAATTCTGATGAATAGTTGCCTCATTGGCTATCGCACCAGATCTCCTAATTTTTATATTCTTAAATTTATGACTGATTATTAGAATAAATGACAAAACATTATGTTTAAAATCATCGCAATTTAATATACCAAGTTTGGTTCTATTTGTCTTATATTTTCGATAAGACTTATGCAAATCAAAGGAATATGCAATTAACATATTAGAAAACCCTAGTTGGAGGCCAATTACCAACTTAACATGAAACGACAAACAACAGTCAACAAAACATTATATAGAAATATTAAGATTGAACAATACAAACACCACCAAAATCTTCTTAAAATCTTTGTCTTAAAACATGAAAATTTTAGAAAAGCACCCTTTTCTTCCGTATTGCATTGCACATCACATTTTTCTGAAGAGTAGTTATTAAATATAAAAAATGCTATACTACATTTTTTATGGTCACCAAAACGTCACCAATGATATATTCATTATACAATGTATGTGTAACATAGGAACAGTCAATACAAAGAATACAAATATACACATTCATGAAAGTAGCCTTTCGATTTTTAAGGGTTATTGTATTTGAATATTATTAAATCTCTTTTTAAGTATTTTATTTTATCCAACTCTTTTGAGAATTCTTCCTGATTATCTCTTCTTCACTTACGTTTTTCGTTTGTAACACTTTACGTTGGTTACATTTTTTTTTGCCGTCAAGTACATACAAATTCTGAGGAAGTTTTATCTTTTTGTTTGAAGTGAAAATCACTTTATCCTACATAAATCGACCGACAGGATTTCAGTGTGTTTTTAATTCGATTGCTCTGCTCTATAGAGTTTCCATATGTATAGTAAGTCAATGCATATTTATGATGTCATTTTGTTATTTACATAACTTCTGAAACTGTTACGCTTCGCATGGTATGTGTCTTAGAGGCATGCATCATTAAATTGTAAACCTTTTAAAAAACTACTACAAGCTTACATGATGAATTTTTTTTAAACATATTTCATTGCAAGTTTAAATTACATTTTCTCAAAAAGAGCAAAAAGATGTTAAATTCCAGTGTTGTAAAATTTGAATATTCAAACCCTTTGATGGAAACTACTCGGCGGCAATGCAGTATATGTGTACATTATAAATGCGTTCGTTGACCAAAAAGTCACCATCGAATACTCCTTATGTCGAAATACCGGTATACAAAAAGACACTTTACATTGTGATTTCAACAAATCTGTTATAATTACTTTAAATGGGTGTTTTCTTTCAGTTTGTACTGGATAAATATGCAATAAGCTCCTTTTTTAGACTGTGTACCCCTAAAAGCCTGGAAATCTGGAGGCCAGTCAAATATTTGAACTTTACACTGTGATTTCAACAAATCTGTTATAATTACTTTAAATGGGTGTTTTCTTTCAGTTTGTACTGGATAAATATGCAATAAGCTCCTTTTTTAGACTGTGTACCCCTATAAGCCTGGAAATCTGGAGGCCAGTCAAATATTGTAACTAATACAATTGTCTCAAAATGATTCAACATTATGATCATTATCTGAGAAAATTCAAATTTTAAATATTCACCATTTTACGCAACTGCAAAATGTCAGTTAGCACTACAACATGTCAATGATATATACAATGTGTAAACAAACATAGATGTGTTCTTGATATGAATGACATATCACTTCTCCGAACAAAGACGTCATATTTTACTACATGTAGTTGCAGAGACTTCTAAAATTGTTTAGCTGTAGCTTATTTTCATTGTTTGCAAAAACAGACAATTTATATAAAGATGATATTTTTGATCGTGAAAGATCAGACACGGCTTCACGATGATCGGGAAAATGATCCTGAAAGATCAGGAAGCACTAAATATTTGTGTTAGCTATCATCTTTGAAACAGTTCAAATTATTTTGTAATTTTGAGGTAATACACTGTAATATTTTCTCATAAAGTGTATCTTTGAAAAAAAAGTATAAACAAACATTTCGAACACCAATGTCAATTTAAAAGGGGGAAGTCCATAAAACCTGACAAATATAAACGTTAAACTATGTCATATCAACGGATCGAATGGAAAACAACTGTCTTATTCCTGACTTGGTACACCATTGATACAGTACTATTGTTTTCACCTTCGTCCTTTTTACATTACTTCAACAACAATAAAACAATAATTAATATGCAATGACTCAGTGTTTACCTGTTTGAATCAGTCTTCTATTTTAATTCATCTTTCACATGACTTCATCTCTTTTTCTCAAAATTTAAATGAGTTAAATAAATCTAGTTATTTATATGTTGAAGCGACACCAATAGCTTTTAGAATAGAAAATGTTTCAGCAATGTTGTACATTTTAAAAGTACTTACCAAATATTGTTAAAATTGCAATGAGTGTATTCCACATTTTACACAAGGACTACACGCACATATACATTAGTGATTTTTCTCATACCTGGATAAAAAATCGATACAAATGGTAAAACCCATCCTAGATATCACTACAAATGATCTATAATCCAAAGGATACTATATGATAACCTATTTTAAATATGGCTAATTAATGGTACATTTTATATCAATTCATTATCGCTAAAATATGAATAAAAAAGTCGACAATGGTAAAGGAAGAAAGACAACACCATAATCAATAACTGTTCAATATGCAGTCAATAATTTATTACTAGATAATATTTAATCAAAGATAGAGTATGTCGCACAACATCAATTAATTTTTTAAACTAGTTCAATGTTTGTAGAAATTTCCATCAATTTACCACAAGTTTATACTTTCTGTTTGATACGCAGTTGTTCGATTAAAAGCATGTGACATTTCAGAAAATACTACTACAAGCAACGACACAGTCAACGGGCGTCAATCTATATCTACCAATACATGCAAACCCACGTGTGAAATTCAAGGTGTCACCTAGGAGTATCCGAGTTCAAAGGTGTTATTTTGTATATATATCTATGTATTCATGCATGAGTCACCTAAATGTTGTATTTATAATCATGAGGTACTAAAGGTTTCTCAACGAAGATAATTCAAAATATGATCTAGAAGCCAAAAAATCCTTGCTATTCTGTGTAGCTGACCATATTGTACCGCCAATTTGAGGCTGCAGTTTTACAGAAGTAACAGAACTGTGACCGGTTTTTGAGAATTAAAGCAATGACACTTTGTGAATGCAACTCCTCTCATACTTGGCAGGTTTGTTAAATTTGCCGTCATATGCAATTAACCATATAGCACCGTCATTTTTAGTTGACCATTTGTACGGAAGTTATGAGACTTTGACTTTTGTTTGGACTATCCTATCAAATGATACCTTGTTAACGCCACTCCTCTGTTAGATAGAAAGCTCTCATACTCGGTAGGATAGTTTGCCATCATGTTAAGTTACACATAGCATACTGTCATTTTGAATTTGAGTGTTTTACATTGTACTGGTGTAATGGGGACACTCGATAGACCGACATAAGTGGAACATCTTTCTTTCTGCCATACGCTAATTTTTTTGCATGTTTGACTTCTTTATGCTTCAATTTTTACTTTGAGAAGAGTTATATTCAAATTAACTTTTGTTTTTATCTTTTAGGTATAATAATTTGTTTAAGTACAAGATATTACATATATTATATCGAAATAGGAATAAGTTTTAGTTACTTTATTACAAATTCAACCCTTGCCAATTGTAATTTAGCGCACGTTTGGTGTCAATTCTTATAAGGCAGAGTTGAGATTACAGAAATATTGAATTAGGTCGCAATGTATCTGTACAGTAGCGTGTCGAGAATATCGGTATTCATGTGTTCAACTTTCTGGTATGCTGCTATTTCCAGTTATTGCTGATTAAATACTAGGAATTTACGGATATAATAAGGGAACTGTGGATTAATTGCCGTTTTCAGCATTTTCAAATATACTAGATTATCGTTGCATTATAAAGATACATAATAAATGATTGTTCTTTTCTTAACATTTCCTTTTATTTGCCAACAATTGTCTTGATTTAATTATTTATGGCAATATATTAAATCATAAATCAGTCAAATGTAAAATATCAACCAGCTGTAAAATTAAAGCAGACAGCTGTAACAAATTTATAAACCTGGTATATGTGTTATTTTATTTATAGGTACATGTATTCTAATAAACGACCTGCAGGTTATCAATATTTACTACTTTAAGTGTATACCTGTCTAAGTCATTTATTCACATATTAAATATGACAATAGTACCTCTCTACAAAATGTGCATAGTTCGAAATACATGTACTGTGATCTAAGGTCTATAAACAGAAAACGCATCTTTAAAATAACAACAAATTGTGTTGTGGATTATGCCGTTCAGTGAACGACTAGAAGAAAGTAATGCTGCGAGGTCAGATACAAATATGATTTATAAACTAAAATGGTCTGTGTACTTTCATTTAAAATTGATGCACTTATGCGCAAATGTTGCTTAACACCTTTCCTACCTTTCTTAAAAAGATGTTGCTGTATCTGCAGTCAAAGTCCTAAACCATGTAATGCATGTTGCTTGAAACGGAAATTTGATATTGAGAATTCACTTGGTAAAAACTTAAGGGGATAACCTTAAGGGGATAACATGAATCGCCAAAAATACCGCACTGACCATAGCAACATTCTATTCTTCCGAAATTAAACAAGCATGCAAACAAAGACAAACAATAACGAACAACAATAGAACCTGGGTTAAAACATGCTGTTTAACCAGTTTCACATGCGATTAAACCTCCCTTTGCCTATCAATAAACGAAATATATACTTTAATTCTTTTAATAAGTGTTAAAAATTAATTTCATAATGAGCAGGTTAAGAACTTTGGTTTTTCTTTCAGTAACTACAAGCATCTTTAAAACGATATAATTGGATAAAAAAGTATTAACAAAAATATCGAGCTCAGAGGCAAATACAAAGAGGGATGATGTCCACATAACCTGACCTGACAAAATCAAAAGTAAGACAATATCAGCCAAAGTAGCGGATGAAAAATAAGTCATATTCCAAACATGAATTTACCGAAACAAATGGTGGGTTAAACCTGGTTTTAAAGCTAGCTCAGCCTCCCATGACAGTTGTTTATAGTTCCTTTATAATGACAAGATGTTGTGAGCAACCCAAATAGACATAATAGGTTAATGTGACAATAGTTGGGATACAGTAACCAAAACTGTATAATCATAAACCATCATACTTACATTATAGACATACAACACAACTGACTAAAAAATACAAACAAACATTCAAATGAATCTGACAATGACGCCAACAAAAAAAGTATTTGTAGTCAATAGTGCATACACACGCCTGGTAAACCATCAAATCTCAACCAAATGGTTAAGCGAGAAAAAAGTTTACTGGCACTTCCTGTTGAGCACCTGTTAAGCTTTTCTGGTACAAAATATCAAAAATATAGATAAGGAAGGTCGACTTTTCCTTAATTTATTGTCAATCTGTAAATATTTTGTTAAATAGGAGAATGTCATGCCATAGGTTACTGAATGAGAGCTTGTCTCGTTTATTACTCGGACCAATGTGATTTAAAATGACATTGGAATAACTTTTCTCCCGCAGTCAAGTGCGGCCAGCTCTGAGTTTTTGACAAAATGACAATGAGTTCATCAATACGTAGCGTATATATCAGTATATAATTGTTCTTCTTTGTCACATTAAACGTATAATAACAGTTTTTCTCTATTTCTTTACGAAGATAATTTCATTAAGCTAAATATGTTGTAAAGTATGTCAGGTTGAGATTGTCTGGTATCGGTTGTGATAATCTGGAACAATGTTGAGATTTTCTGTCAAATAAAACTTCCAACTAACTAATTGTCAATCAGATACGTCCGTCGAAATTCGTGAACCCTCTGTATAGTGGTTGTCATTATAGCTTGTTTTTGTTTTGACATTAGTTTTGTATGATCAAGCCCTGTAGGTCTATAAATACAGATACTAAAGAGTAGTTTTTAAAGCCTAGAAAACGAGATGTAAAGTCTAGCGCTGAAGAGCTGAAGCTGTTAAGTAAGCGCTGGAAAAATAAAGTCTAGCGCTCAAGATGTAAGGTCTAGCGATGTAGATGTAAAGTCAAACGCTGTAGGTATTAGGTAGCAATACACAGTTAGGAGTTTGGTTTTGCTATTCGGCCCCGGTGAATTTGTCCAATAAGAAAGTTGGTGTGCAATAAACCTTATTGTTAGAAGGCTGAAGAATAATATAACTTTCAAAAGGGCTTTATATGAACATCAAGACTGTTTTTTCGCATGTAATGAAGAATAAGTGTTTTCCGAAAATTCACGAATGTTTGTATTTTTTAGTTGACAAATAAGATATATTTGTGTCTTAATTCACAAATAACATATTTTCGCAGTCCTAGGTCTTTAGATGTCAAAATAATCGTTTGATCTGTTAATTTACCGATTGTGTTCTATTCCTTATTGTGACATCTTGTGTATGGATTCGTATGGTTTGCGATTCATACATAGCAGAACACACTAATATTTTGTTGACGCATCAGTCTGGCTCCTGTTAGAGTTCATGCGATTTTTTATTGTCTTTACCTTGTTTTGTATGTTCGAAACGGATTTGTTTGAGATTTTAATACCCATTGCTTTACCCATGTTGCCTCTAACTTTTTTAATAAGTAAGTACCGTATTGTATTGTATAATTACTGAACGCTTCTTAAAAGTAAACCTTTTTTGAGAATTATGGTTTATTTCGACCTCTAGATTACTATCCAAAATATGTAAGGAGGAATATGCCATCGGTATCAGAACCCTTTTAAACAGGACAATGAATAAAAAAAAAAACGACACAATCTGCGTGAATTAAAACTGTAAAACTGAAAACTAAAAATATTTTTAACATGTTATACTTGCAATATTCAGTACGTTTGTAAACGAGGGTCCAATATATGATTCGTTTGAATAGGTATTGACTTAGGTACAAAACAAACAACACATGTCTCCTCACAATGCTTCTACGTCCAAAGAACTTTGAGAACGCCACTTTCTAAATTATATAAGGAAAATCGGTCGGGAATCGCGACAAAAGTAGTGGTGAAAAAACATTTGATTGACCAACCTAATACATAAGAACTTGATTGATAAAATAAAAAAGACGAAAAAAATAGTAACCAATCGTCCAGAAAACGCTTGTTATATTCACATCTAGATCAAAGTTATGTCAGAAATGCATTTGGTGCAAATCTGATGAATCAATCAATTTCCAACTCATTTTTTAGTTTTTTTTATGTTGTGCTGTTTACAACACTGTCCCAGGTTATCGAGAGGGTTGTGCGCTAACAAAAATGCTTAACCCTTCAAAATGCTGTATGTGACAATCCAAAGACAAGAGTCCGTAATATAAAAGTTGGCGTTGTTTGCTGTCTGTTATACCATTTTTTCGTTTATTGTCTCCTTATTAAAAAGGCCGTTAGTTTTTTGGTTTTAATTTTTTCAGATTTGTCATGTCGAGGTCTATTATAGCTTACAATACGAAATGGGTTTTGAAGACCGTACTGATTTGTTTACTGTCTATTACATCGCATATTTCGTTATAATATAAAACTGCCGTCAATTATTCCGAAAAATAGATACATTTGCACACAAATTAAGATAACTGAAAATACGATGTCATGGTTTGGTACAGTAGTGTCATGGTTATGTTCATGTTCGACATGGTTCAGCTATGGGATTCCTGTCGTGTATGATGGAAGAGTAACGATCAAAATAAATAGACATTGTATTGAAATACTGTTAAAATACTATTTTGGCCGATAAATTTTTTCTCGCGTTTAACCCATTCTATCCTATTTCGAGGCAATATATTGTCGCCATTTTTTAATGTTGTTGTTTTGTTCCCGTACGAGTATTTACGCTGATCTTCTAAATAAGTCGTCAACAGTAAATTCAAGATATTATAATCATAGTCACCATTATAGAACACGCATGTATTAAGAAATCACGAGGAAAATTGTATTAATGCATTTCAAATGCAATTTCTTTAAGAGTAGTTTTATTTGGAATACAAAAGGACCTAAGAACGCACATAGTAATATATCATAAGCTGTTGCTGTATGATTGCCAATGAGACAACTATCCACCCGAGACCAAATGACGTAGATGTTATCATCAATAGGTCGCCGTACGGGCTTCAATAACAAATAAAATCCATACCTCTTAGTACGCTATAAAAGGCTCCGACAAAGTAAATGTAAAACAATTCAAATGAGAAGAAAAACGACCTGATTTATGTTCAAAACATTAAGCGAAAAACAAATATTATATACAGTAACAAACGACAGCCCCTGCATTACAGACTCTGGACTTGGGACTGGCTCATACAGAATATGGCGGGATCAAACATGTTTGCGGGCTCCCAACCCTCCCTTCGCCTTAACTTGGGTAGTGGTGTAAAAGCACAACAAAGAAGAACAACCTATAAAAATCAGTTGAAAAGGACTTGACTCATCAGATCGAACAAAGCAAAAATATTCAAGTAACATAAACACCAAAGACACAAAGAACCGATCTGTGAGTACTGTAAATTCAGAAATTATTGCGTATCAGATATCAGAATGCGAGTTCTTATTATTGCGATACTCAACCAGTCGCATTATTTGCATTAATAAAAAACCTTGCAATAATTTCTAATTACTCGCATTTACAGGAAGCTAGTTCCAAGCTAATAACAACTAATAAAAAAATCATGAATCCAATCCAAAACGTTACTTTGTTTAAATTTCAGAATGAAATTCTGCTGCAAATATTCATCTTCATCCATCTTATTCTCTGCTATTAAGAACGACGATTTCTTGTCTTGTCTGGGTCGAATGGTCGTACACAGTTTAAATGTACTTGTACCAAACAAAATAACAAGCGTATCTTGGAATTTATGTTTTTTTCAATCACATTAAATAACGTAAAATTTCCCATATTAAATACTAGATCGACAAAGTTTTTTCTGATATTATCGAAACTTTATTGCATAAAAGAAATAAATCTTAAACAGGTTAAGTGATACTACACAATGCATTTATACAATATAGAAAAATCATAATCATTTTTATTCATTCGTAATAATGATTGACAAAAATGGACATTATATCGACCTAATTCTAAATCGAAACTGTGATCTTTCATATATCTAAATTTCGAACTCTGTTAGTAGTTTTAATAGTAATTTCATTTATAGTTTATTAACAAAATAAGTTTTAACTGTTTTCCATGTTAAAATTTTGTGCCGTTGAGGGTTAAAGACTGTATGGTACCCTTTCGATATCGTTTGGATAGTTTTGTCGTTGGGTTACTGTATCATAGCCGTACAACCCCCATATCTTCTTTTATTCATCATAGACATAATCTGATTGAAAATAAAAACTAAGGATGTATAGTTTGCTAGAAAAAAATGTTGAAAAAAAATATTTTTGGACTAGCTGCTACGTTTTGCAACTTAAGGGTATAGGATTCAGTTACAGGGGAGGTAATGGCTTGCTAACGTAAAATGTTATTTTTCGCGATGTCAAACTGTCACATATCGGGAACAGATGCATTTTTCGACTGATTTTTATCATTCAGACTGATTTACCTTGAAAACGAGTTCATGGACCCCTCTTTTTTAAAATGACATTAGTTTTGATTACGTATGAGAATTATTTGTACCAATTTTTATGCAAAAAGTCACCGATGAAATTTTTTTAAATTAGATAAATTTACAGCACAAAATTCCGTTTTATTTTTATTAAATCCTGAAACTTTAATAAAAATTAATTATTTCCAAAGAATTATTATACAAATTTAGAATAACTTATTTACGAAAGGAAGATTTTCCAAATGTTTTTACAAAAATCCTCTTGTGTTTATCTGTTGAAACAAAAAAGTTAGGTATGTCTATCCAAAGGATAGAAATGTCAAAAAAACGAAAATTTTAGTGAATGTCTAAAATTTCGGCCCCATTTATCTCTGAAAGTAGCACATGAAGGTGTATTTTTTATTACATAATTGAATTGACTAGGTAAAAAATAGCTTGTATGCACATTTTCGTAAAAAAATCACCGTGGGATCAAAACTGTATCTTATGCCCTTAAGGTAGAAGTCTTTAACAATTTGATTATTGACGCCGCTCACGATATCCCCGGCAGAGCCCATCATGAACATACGGAGAAGAGATTCTTGGTGAAACAGAAGCAATGCTTTCTGTTGTTGTAACTTATTTCATCGAATGCCAGTTAAAAATAGGAGTGGCTATATCAATTCTTTCTTAGGAAACACACGAAAATTAAAATTGTATATTGTACGGTTTATAGATTACGCCCAACAAATATGATTAAAAAGGATTTTTTGCCTTCTTAGTCAATTGATAAATTGTATAACTTCGTTTTTTCACAAGTGCTTCAAACAAACTATCAATATTAAGGTGAAACAAATATGTAGAAAATTGAATCTAAACCATGACGAATATCTAGACACTTAACTGAACCATGCCAATCTCTTAACCAAACATTAGCAATTTCGATATTATGGTTATCCTGCGTTAATTTCTCAAAAACAACGATTTCAATGTAGATCGTTTGACTTACAATATAGATTCAAACATCTTATTTGCTTTTTATTTGCTCATTTGAAAAGAACTGAGATGATCTTTCTTGGAAGTAGCCTAACTAAACCATGACAAAATCACTGTACTAAACGCTCCTCGATATGACGACGTTACTACCCGTGGTGTTGAAAAATATAATGGTTTCGGAAGATATTTTTCCCTCTGTTATTTTCGCTCTCAATAAATATTGCTCAGATGTAATTTGATTTCTAATTTCAATAAAATACCATTTGATTCTGAAACTATAACCTCTGTTTCTGAGGATCTTAATAATATACTTGTAACAACAAGATGTATATGATAAAATAATACCCTCTTATGTGAAACTTTAACCATGACCCGACATGAGTAAGTTTCTTCTTCAATCATCATGAAATATTTAGAAAATTAAAAAAGAGAAAAAATGAAAAATTCCAGTATTATCTTATAAATTATTTGGAAATGTTACAAAAACAAAATCCAAAAGTAATTTGGAACAGAATATTACACAATTATTACAATTGTAGTGCATATATTGTAGGTAACAGTAGTTCAAATAATTATAGTAACGGTACAAATTCTACTCCACTAGATTAACACTTCAACAATCACTACCCATTCTCTGTAATCACTTCAACATTTGTAGCACATAAAATCACCAATTATGCTGAAATTGGCCTGAGATGCAGATCCTTATAGCTAAATAAAAATAATGTCAGACATAAATATATATTGGTTTGTCACTATGGAAAGAAGGGGTAAAATTGTTTTTTTTTTTTATCAAATGTTTGCAAAATTTTTGTAAGAAATACCGAACACCAAGAGAAATTCAAAAAGAGGGAGGGAACGTAGTTCATAAAAACTGACAAAATCAAAAGTTAAACTAATCAACCTAGATTACTATCCAAAATATGTAAGGAGGAATATGCCATCGGTATCAGAACCCTTTTAAACAGGACAATGAATAAAAAAAAAACGACACAATCTGCGTGAATTAAAACTGTAAAACTGAAAACTAAAAATATTTTTAACATGTTATACTTGCAATATTCAGTACGTTTGTAAACGAGGGTCCAATATATGATTCGTTTGAATAGGTATTGACTTAGGTACAAAACAAACAACACATGTCTCCTCACAATGCTTCTACGTCCAAAGAAACTTTGAGAACGCCACTTTCTAAATTATATAAGGAAAATCGGTCGGGAATCGCGACAAAAGTAGTGGTGAAAAAACATTTGATTGACCAACTTAATACATAAGAACTTGATTGATAAAATAAAAAAGACGAAAAAAATAGTAACCAATCGTCCAGAAAACGCTTGTTATATTCACATCTAGATCAAAGTCATGTCAGAAATGCATTTGGTGCAAATCTGATGAATCAATCAATTTCCAACTCATTTTTTAGTTTTTTTTTATGTTGTGCTGTTTACAACACTGTCCCAGGTTATCGAGAGGGTTGTGCGCTAACAAAAATGCTTAACCCTTCAAAATGCTGTATGTGACAATCCAAAGACAGGAGTCCGTAATATAAAAGTTGGCGTTGTTTGCTGTCTGTTATACCATTTTTTCGTTTATTGTCTCCTTATTAAAAAGGCCGTTAGTTTTTTGGTTTTAATTTTTTCAGATTTGTCATGTCGAGGTCTATTATAGCTTACAATACGAAATGGGTTTTGAAGACCGTACTGATTTGTTTACTGTCTATTACATCGCATATTTCGTTATAATATAAAACTGCCGTCAATTATTCCGAAAAATAGATACATTTGCACACAAATTAAGATAACTGAAAATACGATGTCATGGTTTGGTTCAGTAGTGTCATGGTTATGTTCATGTTCGACATGGTTCAGCTATGGGATTCCTGTCGTGTATGATTGAAGAGTAACGATCAAAATAAATAGACATTGTATTGAAATACTGTTAAAATACTATTTTGGCCGATAAATTTGTTCTCGCGTTTAACCCATTCTATCCTATTTCGAGGCAATATATTGTCGCCATTTTTTAATGTTGTTGTTTTGTTCCCGTACGAGTATTTACGCTGATCTTCTAAATAAGTCGTCAACAGTAAATTCAAGATGTTATAATCATAGTCACCATTATAGAACACGCATGTATTTAGAAATCACGAGGAAAATTGTATTAATGCATTTCAAATGCAATTTCTTTAAAAGTAGTTTTATTTGGAATACAAAAGGACCTAAGAACGCACATAGTAATATATCATAAGCTGTTGCTGTATGATTGCCAATGAGACAACTATCCACCCGAGACCAATTGACGTAGATGTTATCATCAATAGGTCGCCGTACGGGCTTCAATAACAAATAAAATCCATACCTCTTAGAACGCTATAAAAGGCTCCGACAAAGTAAATGTAAAACAATTCAAATGAGAAAAAAAAACGACCTGATTTATGTTCAAAACATTAAGCGAAAAACAAATATGATATACAGTAACAAACGACAGCCCCTGCATTACAGACTCTGGACTTGGGACTGGCTCATACATAATATGGCGGGATCAAACATGTTTGCGGGCTCCCAACCCTCCCTTCGCCTTAACTTGGGTAGTGGTGTAAAAGCACAACAAAGAAGAACAACCTATAAAAATCAGTTGAAAAGGACTTGACTCATCAGATCGAACAAAGCAAAAATATTCAAGTAACATAAACACCAAAGACACAAAGAACCGATCTGTGAGTACTGTAAATTCAGAAATTATTGCGTGCATTTATTTTTGCGATTTCTGAAGAATGGACAAAAATGTAAGATTAATTATTGCGATTCCATGAAAAACTGCATACATATAAATGTATCAGATATCAGAATGCGAGTTCTTATTAATGCGATACTCAACCAGTCGCATTATTTGCATTGATATCCTTGCAATAATTTCTAATTACTCGCATTTACAGGAAGCTAGTTCCAAGCTAATAACAACTAATAAAAAGATCATGAATCCAATCCAAAACATTACTTTGTTTAAATTTCAGAATGAAATACTGCTGCAAATATTCATCTTCATCCATCTTATTCTCTGCTATTAAGAACGACGATTTCTTGTCTTGTCTGGGTCGAATGGTCGTACACAGTTTAAATGTACTTGTACCAAACAAAATAACAAGCGTATCTTGGAATTTATGTTTTTTTCAATCACATTAAATAACGTAAAATTTCCCTTACTAAATACTAGATCGACAAAGTTTTTTCTGATATTATCGAAACTTTATTGCACAAAAGAAATAAATCTTAAACAGGTTAAGTGATACTACACAATGCATTTATACAATATAGAAAAATCATAATCATTTTTATTCATTCGTAATAATGATTGACAAAAATGGACATTATATCGACCTAATTCTAAATCGAAACAGTGATTTTTCATATATCTAAATTTCGAACTCTGTTAGTAGTTTTAATAGTAATTTCATTTATAGTTTATTAACAAAATAAGTTTTAACTGTTTTCCATGTTAAAATTTTGTGCCGTTGAGGGTTAAAGACTGTATGGTACCCTTTCGATATCGTTTGGATAGTTTTGTAGTTGGGTTACTGTATCATAGCCGTACAACCCCCATATCTTCTTTTATTCATCATAGACATAATCTGATTAAAAATAAAAACTAAGGATGTATAGTTTGCTAGAAAAAAATGTTGAAAAAAAATATTTTTGGACTAGCTGCTACGTTTTGCAACTTAAGGGTATAGGATTCAGTTACAGGGGAGGTAATGGCTTGCTAACGTAAAATGTTATTTTTCGCGATGTCAAACTGTCACATATCGGGAACAGATGCATTTTTCGACTGATTGTTATCATTCAGACTGATTTACCTTGAAAACGAGTTCATGGACCCCTCTTTTTTAAAATGACATTAGTTTTGATTACGTATGAGAATTATTTGTACCAATTTTTATGCAAAACGTCACCGATGAAATTTTTTTAAATTAGATAAATTTACAGCACAAAATTCCGTTTTTTTTATTAAATCCTGAAACTTTAATAAAAATTAATTATTTCCAAAGAATTGTTATACAAATTTAGAATAACTTATTTACGAAAGGAAGATTTTCCAAATGTTTTTACAAAAATCCTCTTGTGTTTATCTGTTGAAACAAAAAAGTTAGGTATGTCTATCCAAAGGATAGAAATGTCAAAAAAACGAAAATTTTAGTGAATGTTTAAAATTTCGGCCCCACTTATCTCTGAAAGTAGCACATGAAGGTGTATTTTTTATTACATAATTGAATTGACTAGGTAAAAAATAGCTTGTATGCACATTTTCGTAAAAAAATCACCGTGGGATCAAAACTGTATCTTATGCCCTTAAGGTAGAAGTCTTTAACAATTTGATTATTGACGCCGCTCACGATATCCCCGGCAGAGCCCATCATGAACATACGGAGAAGAGATTCTTGGTGAAACAGAAGCAATGCTTTCTGTTGTTGTAATTTATTTCATCGAATGCCAGTTAAAAATAGGAGTGGCTATATCAATTCTTTCTTAGGAAACACACGAAAATTAAAATTGTATATTGTACGGTTTGTAGATTACGCCCAACAAATATGATTAAAAAGGATTTTTTGCCTTCTTAGTCAATTGATAAATTGTATAACTTCGTTTTTTCACAAGTGCTTCAAACAAACTATCAATATTAAGGTGAAACAAATATGTAGAAAATTGAATCTAAACCATGACAAATTTAATCAAAACCATGACGAATATATAGACACTTAACTGAACCATGCCAATCGCTTAACCAAACATTAGCAATTTCGATATTATGGTTATCCTGCGTTAATTTCTCAAAAACAACGATTTCAATGTAGATCGTTTGACTTACAATATAGATTCAAACATCTTATTTGCTTTTTATTTGCTCATTTGAAAAGAACTGAGATGATCTTTCTTGGAAGTAGCCTAACTAAACCATGACAAAATCACTGTACTAAACGCTCCTCGATATGACGACGTTACTACCCGTGGTGTTGAAAAATATAATGGTTTCGGAAGATATTTTTCCCTCTGTTATTTTCGCTCTCAATAAATATTGCTCAGATGTAATTTGATTTCTAATTTCAATAAAATACCATTTGATTCTGAAACTATAACCTCTGTTTCTGAGGATCTTAATAATATACTTGTAACAACAAGATGTATATGATAAAATAATACCCTCTTATGTAAAACTTTAACCATGACCCGACATGAGTAAGTTTCTTCTTCAATCACCATGAAATATTTACAAAATTAAAAAAGAGAAAAAATGAAAAATTCCAGTATGATCTTATAAATTAGTTGGAAATGTTACAAAAACAAAATCCAAAAGTAATTTGGAACAGAATATTACACAATTATTACTATTGTAGTGCATATATTGTAGGTAACAGTAGTTCAAATAATTATAGTAACGGTACAAATTCTACTCAACTAGATTAACACTTCAACAATCACTACCCATTCTCTGTAATCACTTCAACATTTGTAGCACATAAAATCACCAATTATGCTGAAATTGGCCTGAGATGCAGATCATTATAGCTAAATAAAAAATAATGTCAGACATAAATTTATATTGGTTTGTCACTATGGAAAGAAGGGGTAAAATTGTTTTTTTTTTATCAAATGTTTGCAAAATTCTTGTAAGAAATACCGAACTCCAAGAGAAATTCAAAAAGAGGGAGGGAACGTAGTTCATAAAAACTGACAAAATCAAAAGTTAAACTAATCAACCTATGAAACGAATGGAAAACAACTGCTATTGTTAAAAAAAAATCCAAACACAATTTATTTCAGTCTTTCAGTTTTATCAACGATTAAAAAATTATAATAATCTTTTATTCGTAAGCAATACAACTTATAGAATATAAATATTACAAATATTCAATTACATCAGTGAAATATATTTACATTTAAACAATTAGTCAAATAATCATATAAGTAGGTATACCCATATAACAGTACAGCAGAGTATGATAAAATATAACACATATTAAGCATTTATAAATGAATTTAATTACGTGCCTTCTCGGCCAGAAATGAAAACTTCCCTAAATTGTTAAGTTCCTTTACATTATGAACAGATAGCAGCTGTACGAGTTTAAAATTCGAAGGTTTTCTCCAATAATATGGTTTGATAAATTTCTTTCGAAGTTCATTATACTTTTCACATACTAAAATAAAATGATATTCATCTTCAATTACTTGTTTATCACACATATTACAAAGTCTCAGATGTCTCTCAATATTATAAAATCGACCAGTTTCTATATTCAAACAGTGAGCAGATATGCGGTATTTACAAATAAATGGTTTATAAATATAATTTACAGCATGATCTAAATAAAATTGTAACATGTTGGGGTCAAATACATATCTATACAACAAACATTTTGGCGAATCTTCAAAAAATGAGTTCATTTCACTATGAATGCTACCCTTTACTCTATCTTTGAATTCAATTAAAAACAAATCCAAATTTTTAACACCCTGATGTAACCATACATCATGGAACCCATACATGTAAAATATGTCTCTAATTCGACAGGCCCAGTTATATTTGTCGTTTGGTTTTTTATTACATCTCTCGAGCATTTCTTCATAACAGCATTTAAGAATATAGTTATAAGTACATAAGAACTTAAACCAATATTTTAACATTCGACAATATCTTTCTATAAACATAGGGTATCGTCCCAACTCACAATAAACCATATAATTAACAGTAGATGCTTTCACCTTTAATATACGTTTTAAGAATTTCATTTGAACTTGTTCGATATCATCACATTCACAACTATAATTCAAAATACTTGCTACATACGTGTCAAACAATGACAGCATAGTTTCAAAATTAAAACAGTCATCCTGCAATTTACTATACAAACTAAATAATGCTTTACGACCTTGGTTTGCTAATGATTGTTGGGTATATGTAAAATAACCATTATATCTAAATAAAATACCCAGATATACAAATTCATCACACATATCTATTGAATTTCCATTTAAATACCATCTCTCATTTGCTTTAACTTGACCTCTGTTTCTGAACACAACAATGTTTGTTTTTAAACAATTAATAAATAAATTGTACTTATTAGAATAGACATTTAAACAATTAATCATCTTTTGTAAATCTTCAATATTTTTACTGAACAATACTGTGTCATCTGCATACATAAGTAAATACAAGTTCAACATTTTTAACTCATAAGGTTGACATCCTTGACTAATAAGCTCTATTTCCATGTCATTTACGTACAATGAATATAAAAATGGGGATAATGATTCCCCCTGCATTAAACCAACATTACTATTAAAGAAATTTGAGAAACTACCATCAAATTTTACACAACATTTAAGTTTTGAATACATAGATTTTAATACATTTAATAGTTTCACCTAATCTAATAAGTCGTAACCATAATTTCATATGTGTGACACTGTCAAACGCCGTTTTATAGTCTACAAAACAACAATAAAATCTTTTACCAGATTTCAAAGATTTAGAAATTAAAGAATTGAGAGCGAAGATGGCGTCAGTAGTACCATAACCAGGTCTGAAGCCAAACTGGGCATCTGTTAGTACATCATGGTTTCTACTCCATTTTGTAAGTCGAGCGTTGATGAGAGTTGTAAACAGCTTTCCAATATGGGACACAAGAGATATTCCACGAAAGTTTCCAGGCTCATTAACATCACCTTTTTTGAATACAGGGATAATAATACTTTTTACCCACAATTCAGGAAAGTCACCATTTGTAAGAATACAGTTAAATATTTTACACAACACAGGTTTAATGAAATTTTTGCTCATAATAATGTACTCGTTCATCATATTATCGTATCCTGTAGATTTGTCTCGTTTTAACTTTTTAATACCCTCATCAAGTTCTTTTTCCGTAAATGGAGAGTCAAGCTCATCGAAAACAGTACCTGTATTTTCGCCTGGTAAATCCTGCGGATGTATATCTGGGTTGGAAGTTAATTTCTTAAAATGTTCTTCAAACTGCTCTAAAGTTATATTATGATGTATAACCTTTTTACGTTTCTTAAATTTCCTAAAGAATTGTTTCGGATTAGTCCTTCTTAACGAAGCCATCATGTTACCTCTTTGATTCTTATATTGTCTCTTCAATTTATTTTCGAGCCACTTATATTTCTGTTTTGCTAAATTAAGACTGAGTCTATTTTCATTGGATCGGTACTTATTAACAGTTCCAAGTGCCTGTTGGTAAGCATTATATACGTTTTTACATTCATCTGTAAACCAGGGTTTATCTGTTGCAGTTTTTAATTGTTTATAATCATCAGTACATATATTACAGGGTTTTTTATGTCTAATTTCTGTCTTTGTATACTGGTCAAAAATATCAGACAAAAGTTTATTTAATTCATCCACGCAGATATTGGTGTCGCTATTTTCATCTATATTGTTCAACATATCCTCAAACTGCTGGGCGTTAGACAACAAACTCTCTCTGACGTCATCTTCGCACTCGTTTCTCCATTTAAAAGTATTATAAACATGATTACTACATGAGCATTGATCTTTGATCAAATTTACAGTATTGTCCCTAAGGTAAAATTGAACTGACAATGCAGCGTGACATGAAAAACTAGTAAACATTCCTACGTTTAAACTCTTTACAATCTTAAA
This sequence comes from Mytilus californianus, assembly GCF_021869535.1. Lineage (NCBI taxonomy): Eukaryota > Metazoa > Mollusca > Bivalvia > Mytilida > Mytilidae > Mytilus > Mytilus californianus. The sequence continues at coordinate 16,942,934 of NW_026262679.1, read as the reverse complement.
CATATTCTCAGATAATAATAAATAGTCAATTACACTACAACTATTTTTATTATTAAAAGTTATTTTACCACTATCTTCTCCAAAACGTCCGTTACAGATGCGTAACCCGGAGTTCTTTGACCGAAACTGTTGGGCGCTTTTATATCCTCGAGATGTCTCTGCACAAAATCTTGCCTATCATTTTCATAATTAATAAATGAGATATTGTCTTGTAAAAATGGATCTAAGAAATCGTTCAATAAATAGTCCGGTTTCAAACCAAAACGACCATTTAGGTCTCCTAAAACAGCTACAGTACCAATATTATACAGAGATTCTATTTTTCCTTGCAAAATATCAAATACATCACAGTTATATTTACGATAAAGCACATTTTTATCTGGAGGCATATATTTAGAGCATATGTATAAATCTAAATTATCAGGTGTTATACTTTTATCAATCTTAAACCAAATCATACAATCCACACAACATTTCACAATTTAAATAAATGGGCTAATCCATTTTTTATAAAACACTACTATTCCACCCCCGGAACATTTCTCTCTATATAAACACTTTTTGTCGTAACCTTTTAGATCAAATTCACCAGGGAATTTGACCCAGCACTCATTGAAACACAGAATATCGTAGTTCTTTATAATTTTTACAGTCACAGTTTGTTCATTAAAATTGTATTTTGAAGATCATTATATTGAATTGTGAGGTTATTTTCAAAATTTTAGCTAACTGTCTTTTAGGAATATCATACTAATCATTAATGACCAGATGATTTAGTTATGTTTATTTAGTTTAAATATTGCATTCCTTTTTATTATTATGATTATGAACACGAACCCCATAATCAATAATGACAATACAAATATAAAAATGGCATAGCATTATGAATCAATAACAATCGTCAATAAGATAAACACAATTAACACAAAGTTAATACTAATTAGTAAATTTCGAAAACATTTCTTAGGAAAGATAACTCATGATATGATATAAATAAAAATGTGGTTTGCCTGTTATTTGGATGCGACACAGTCAAATGAAACGGATGATATACATATAAAAGTGACACGGGATGGAACAACTTTCAATAATATTATCATGCAAAAACAAAATAACATTCAGAAAAAATATCTACAAAACAATTCTTTTGGCCAGGGTAGCTTGCTCTTATTCGCAATGGTAAACACAAAAATCTGTTGATGTATAGTAGTAAGCATTTATGTGTCATATCATACGATCGACTTGTATCTGTTAACAAAAGAAAACATATGATGGTTTTAATATATCATGCATTATATTTTAAACTTATATTTAAATACATAGTTCATTATATATAATTAACTAGTGTCGTCCCTACTACCTAAATGGTTGGGAAAAATCGATGAGAAAAAAGGAAAAATAACAAAAATACCATACTCCATGGAAAATTCAAATCGGAAAGTCCCTTATCAAATGGCAAAATTAAAAGCTCAAACACATCAAACGAATAGAAAACAACTTCCATAGTCCTGACTTGGTACAGGCATTTCCTTATGTAGAAAATGGTGGATTATACCTGGTTTAATATTTTGCTAAACCTCTCACTTGTATGACAGTCGCATAAAATTCCATAATATTGACAACAATGTATAAACAAAACAAACAGACATAATAGGTAAAAGGTCAACAATAGTGGTACAGCAGTCAACATTGTGTTATAATCTTAATCACTATAAAAATAAACAAATATGTCAACAACGAAAAACAAAATGGTGTATAGACAAAGCACATAAGCAAAAATGAAAGACAAGAATACAAAAAGTGACCATAGCATAATAACAGAATGGCGGGATGTATAAGTACCGAGCCAAGCCAAAAGGATATTACAAAAAAAATGGACAAAACTGTAAAGGTAAATAATTTACAAAGACAAATAAAAGAACACTATAACACGTGATTAAGTTGATAAACAACGTCAGTACCTTGAATCTATACTTCAAGAATATCATGTATTATTTTTGAAGTTGATACGGAATATTTATAAACAAGCTCTTGGTATCTTCCGATGAACTTTTTTACTTTTTTAGAAAAAGGACGAGACGTTCTTTGACATAACCGTGGTTCAACTTTCTGCTCAGACACTGGTGACGTTTTACATTACGGTACATTGCCGGCTCATCTGCATGTTCTACAAAGGAATTGTTCATTAGATTGACAAAAATTATGTCCGCAGTGCAAGCTCTTGAATACGGAATGAGTTGGGAGATGTATATCCCATACGTAGGTGAAGTTGGTATATCGCTTGCATATATTTCATACGGTCTTTTACTTGCATAACGAAATAGTTGAATATATTACCTTTATATTGTTATACGAATTTGGCTTATAATTTATGCTTTTTCATGGGGTATTCAGCTATACATTGATTGACAGTTAAGTAAATTGCCAAAATTTCTAAAATTCTTTATTTTGTTACTTGCACATTTATGTTTACAAATAATATAGAGCAGAGCCGTCGCCAGAAAACAATACCAGTATTCACGTAGTAATCATATTTTGAATTGATCTTTATATTGCCAAACAACTATTTTAACCGATGCGTGTGCTTTTTGATACAACAAGAGGATAGATAACAAAGTGCGATTCAAAACTCATAAGATAAAGAGAGATTGACAACATCCGGGCAAAAAACAATCAAACAAAGACGTAAAGACAACCAACAGGAAACAACCACTACATAAAGAACTACATGTTAAGACTGATCAACAAGAACCCATTAAAATAGGGAGTAATCTCAAATTCTCCAGAAAAATGCAACTATTTTGATCATTTCAGCTTCGATTCATATGCCATTGACATTAATGAGGCACAATCATTTGATTATAGCTATAGGCAATAAATTCACCAATAAAAAGTGTTAATTATAACGGTTTGATAAAATTTGATAATATCCGAGACTTTCGATTGGAAATGTTTTGACAAAGTTAAAACAACTCAAAAGGTATGAAATAATCATTATCATTAAATGATGACCAATGTATGGATTATAAATAATACTTCATAAATTTCGTGCGTCCGAAGCGCTTTTCTGGCAAGGTGTTGAAAGTTGATATAGGTCGGCCTGAATCAAACAATTCTGATATCTTTGGTTTGTACATATTTAAGCCGAACACCGGGTAAGCATTGATATGCCTTAACTGGATTCTTAAATTAAATAGTACATGTATGTTAGTAATTAACTGTATAGCCTATATATTTTGGAACAAGAATGAGAAGTATTCCTAGAATACTGTTTTACTGCATATTGTGTAAACTTTGTATGTCTATCTCACTTTGAAATATACAAAGCTCGGACTTTTTTTTTTTTTTTTTTTTTTCAACTTGGTTATATAAACGTTAAACAGGTTAAGCTTCATTATTTTAGTTAATCTACGTATAAGTGGAAGATAAGCCGACGAAACTTCAAATCAATCTTCAAGAAATCACACGAAGAGCTGCATGCTTGGTGCATCTAGTTAAATAAAACGAAATATTGCGTGATTTTATATCACGTCAGATATTTTAAAGAAACATACAACCATTATTATATGTTGTTGATTACATCTGATCTCACAGCTTTTTGTATTGTAACTTTGAATGAGAACACATAATAAAAGACATCAAAGAATATAATTGTATATCATTGGCTTTAGAAAATTGCAACCTCACGTGGTACACTTTTACAGGAGTTTTAGTTTACAAAAACATTGCACAGAAAGCAATATTCGCTTAGTTATTGTTATAGAACACACATACGTTTCTTTCTTCATCTGTTTCAGTAATATGCTGTTTCTTTCGACTTATCTGAAACGGATCAATACAATATCCCTAAAGAATAAAAACATTGTTTTTATTTTGTAAGTTTGGAGGTTGCAATATTTATTTGTGACACTTTTGATAGTGACTTAAATGTATATAACAACAATGAAGTCTGTACATGAAATTTGCATGAATTCACATGTGCGCTTTTGACGTCAAACATGTCATATATGGGTTTCATAGAAGTTTTTTTAAACTGTTTCTGTTGACTTTGTTTTAGTTCAGTTTCATTCCATTGATCTCAATTAATAAGGAGAATAGTTTCCACATAAAATTTTAACCTCGCCATATCTGCAAGTGCATATCCTTAATAAACTAAAATTACTCCATCTGGAATATTCATGAATTTTATGCAACTTGAAATCAGGCAAACAATAGTTAGTATACTAGAAAAAACAATTTTGTTTCTGTTTTGGTTCATACGATTTATATTTGTTTTCGTGGCAAATCTTGTGCATTAAGATGCGATACTAAGTGTTTTCACTGATTTACTGTTAATACCAATATATTGCTAATGCATTTTAGAGTTTTCCCGTAATATTTTGTTTAAGAAAAAAACATTTGTGCCCAGATTGCTCATATTTAAATATCCTCTCAACTTCACTGGTACATATATTGCATATTGAACTGGTACAGAGGGTCCAAGAGTATATTGTATTGTGATACCATGAACCTTCCATCGGAGATGACTACCAGCTGGTCATTATGCTTTTACTATATCTAAGGGCTAACTTACATGTATTTATTTGTTTTTTGATTTTTATCAAGTGAATTTGTGCCACCAGAAGAACTGTTCACTGTATTGTTAAACCCTAAAACATTAAATTTTGATTTTAATACATTGAAATGCTTATTTTCGAGAACATTTTCTTTAAATGTATTAGAAAGTCTTTTTTTCATTGCTCATTTTAAGAATGGGTGAAATAACCGTCTTAATATATCACTGGTTTAAATTTCTTTGATAACACTAGTTTAAATTTCTTTAAGATATTTAGAAGACAGTATGACAAAGAGAATACAAAAAATATACACACAAAAAAAGACACAAAGAAAATGACAATTTAGGTATAAGTGAATAAAATTCACTCCCTGTAAGCACTGCATACATGTTTTCTGTTTTGATATGAACGTCACAGTTGAATCTGATCATGTGGACGAACGTAAGACGTAATAAATTATAACCCTGGTATTTTTGTTGAAAATTTTTATAATAATCACCAGCAAAGACTGTGAAATTGTCAACAGATGACTTTGACAAAGTTTTCCCGTTTAAAGTTTTCTTTGACAAAGTTTTTGTTATCAAACACTTTGACAGTGACAACAGGGCTTAACATTATATGAAAATTCTATAAACTGCATTTTGTACTTATGAAAAAAGATGTTTTACCAGCAGAAATTTGGTGTTTATCTGTTGTATGTCCGGGTAGAATTTGGCAATACATATGTCCTACTTCAAACTGTATATGTGATGAAAAAGTGGTATACATAAAGCAATGAATAAGGAGGATAACTTTTACGATTTGTCACCGGTGCAAAAAAATGGAAACAGAATATAAAGTATTTATGATCGGGTGAAATTAATTATATTATATTTGTTTTACTGTATGTTTCTGAAGGAAACTTACAATTCCTATTTACATAGCGCGTCCACACCATAAAACCCAAAATAACGTTGATGACAGATGAGACAACGGCGATGACTGCAGGTAATACTATCTTCCATACTTCATCATTGGTTTTTCCTTTAAAAAATCATGTAAAATTTATGTGGATATAAATATTATGTAAGCTGTTTTATTGAGACTTGTTTCATAAATATATGAAGACATAGTAATAAAATTGAGAATGGAAATAGGGAATGTGTCAAAGAGACAACAACCCGACCAAAGAGCAGAAAACAGCCTAAGGCCACCAAAGGGTCTTCAACACAGCGAGAAAATCCCGCACCCAGAGGCAGGCTTCAGCTAGCCCCTAAACAAAATGTGTACTAGCTCAGTGAAAATGGACGTCACAATAAACTCCGAAACATACAATAGAACTAAATTAAAAAAAAAACATACAAGACTAACAAAGGCCAGAGGCTCCTGACTTGGGACATGCGCAAAAATGCGGCGGGGTTAAACATGTTTTGTGAGATTTCAACCCTCCCCCTATACCTCTAGCTAATGTAGAATAAACAAACACACAGCAATACGCACAGTAAAACTCAGTTTAAAAGAAGTCCGAGTCTGATATCAGAATAGGTAACAGAAGAAACTAAGCAAAATGACAATGATATATATATTAACAAAGACTACTAGCAGTTACTAACATGCCAGCTCCAGACCTCAATTAAACTGATTGAAAGATTATGTCTTCATCATATGAAAATCAAGCACAATCACTCCCGTTAGGGGTTTAGTTTCATACCATCATAAAATACATGAGAAGAAAAAAATTTAATGTGTTTATTTCCGATGCAAAGACCCCATTAGTGAATCAATATTAATTCCAAAATATACCATCTGTAATGACCTGACAACAGTATCGTAACTATATCCCTTCTGAATAAGTCTGTTTAGCACATTATACGAATTTCATTCTCATATTTTATCTTAAAACTCGATTGTTTTTTGTTCTTCTTATCACCCATAATTGTTGTAATTTGTTCATGTATAGTTTATATAAGATATGACAATTTTGCACAGCATGTAGCTTGAAAAAAAAGCCCCGTGACCCATACTTTTTATTATATTTTTGAAAAAGCACGATATATTTCTACATTTTGGCATATTATAATCAAACTATATCACTGACAATTTAAATTTTGACCCCTTATCTACCTTAACATTTTTGTAACACAAATGGTCTTTTAGTTTTGTTGACTATGGTTAGACCGGAATATCATCGATAAAACTTATCTGCTTCAAAATTTGACATTTTATACGCAATAAAATCAACGGTCAATGCTGGTTGAAGATGAAACCCAACCTTGAAGAGCGACAAAAATAATTCCAATTGTCCCATCTTGAAACCCGGTTCTTAAGTCAGAAATTGATGTTTTTTTTCTGGCATGAATATCTTTCAATTGTACGATATTCTTTACCTTGTTTTTTTGTAATTTGTTAGTGGAACTTAATAACGTGAAAGCTGCTACTTAAAGGCTTTTAAAGTTAACTTAAATGTTTAAAAGAAGAATTTTCACGTGCCATGAGCAAAGTTTACACTGCTGATTTGAACTTAGAAGTAAGACAAATTACCATACCCCATTCCTGAGTTTATTCCAGGTTAAAGAGCGATTCGTGATACTCATTAGTTATTCAATCATTTTTCTGTATGTTGCTATTTGTCGTTATGCTTTTATTTTTATAATTTTCTGTAATCGAACGTCTGTCTTTTTTTACAGTAATTTTTGCCTGTCTTCATTCTATATTATGAGAAACATTTATTTAACAAACCTGCTGCTGCTCCATCATTTTCAGATAATGTTGAAACGACTATTATATCTGTATATGAGCTTCTACCGATGGTGTTATTTGCAATCATTCTGATATCATAAAGACTTCCCTCAGTCAATTGCGATATGCTAGCGGTTTGAGGATCATTCTTGGCACCAGTCATGTCAAATTTTGTAGATCGCCAAATTTCAGATTTACATATTCTGTATTGAATGACAAATGTCTGATAATCATAAACTTCATCACCGCTCGATCTAGGCGTCCATTGAAAGGTCAATGAAGATTTCGATGTAAATACAACACTCATATAATTTGGCTTGTTTGGAGGACCTAAGCAACAATACAGAAAGACATATGAAATACAAGATAAGTTCATGATCACGGGGGTCTCGACCTACAAATTTGGGTACAGACCCGTCCCTCCCATTCGTATACTGATTTATGTGAAAATCCCTACCCATTCATATATTTATTGAAAAAATCACAACTCATTTATATATATGTATTTACCAGCTATCATAACTTATTATTTCAATCAGATATTAACCAAATGGGATCCGTGATACATATTATGAGATAAAAAGATCAGAACAGTTTTTACAAACATCTTATCAGAACAGATGAACATGTATAATCCATTGACGTATTTTAAATTATACCCATTGTTATTTTACCTCCGTGAATTTGCACCGCATACACGTCTGTGTATACCGTCATATAATAAGAGGCACTCCTGCCCCTCCTGTGGTTATGATATTTTAAAATCTTTCTTAAATATTTTGTAAGTAAATACAGTGCATGATATAGTTTGGTTTAATGTAATCGTTTCGGTGAAATGTCACCTGAAAATCTCTTATGCTCGGTTATTTAACAAACGAAAAATAGATCTGAGTAGAATTTCAAACTATGCCTCTGAAAAAATTACTCTGTCTGCCATAAAACTGTAATGACAGCGGCCATAATACTGTCCAAGTAAATCAACCGGATCACATCGCAACATGTATTTCTAATTAACCATAATAATTTTTGAAGGAGCTGTAGTGGTTTGATGTAAACCGACGTTCAAATATGCCAGATATTAAATTACCCTTTGAAAGCTATACATTACATTGTCTGTGAGATCGTCTGATACAAATCGTATTACTATGGAATAATTATTAATTTACGTTACCATGAACAAAATAAAGTCATTCGTATAATGTTTACAGAAATACTTACATGTTAAAAGTGTGACTTTTGTTAGGTCATAGTTTTGATACGTAAAAACATCGTCTTTCTTGCTGTAAGTAAACGTTATGGTGTTCAAGGAATATCTTAACAAACTGTTTATGTATTTTATAAATTTGTTGTAATTCATTTAAATCATATTATGCATAAACAGTACAATAGTAATATTAAACTTCAACTACAATCAGATCTTACTGAAAAACTCATCGAAGATGACATGCTTATAATATGGTACACCAGACGCGAGTTTCGTCCACGCAAAACTCATCAGTGTCGTACGAATCAAGACAGTTGAAAGACCAAATCTAATAAGAAATTGAAGAGCATAACAACCCAAACCTTCTGAAAATATGTGCTAAATTATACAAATCGACTGTGCTACATTTATAAATGTGTATGTTGAGAAACTGGAATGTTTATCTCATCGCACTAGATAATGGACAATGCTTTTTTGTCAAAATGTTCTATATACATGATATATGTTATATATATAAGAAAATAAAACGGGACTATTTTTGTCGATTTGATTCGAGTTACACCCCATGGACAGTAACGTCAAAATCGAGATTTTTGTGAAAATTGATAAAATGTTCTGGATTTTAACCACATTAAGGCCTAGGAAACATATAACGAATGGGTTAACCAAAGTAAACATTTAACTCATATAGTTCATTTGTTAAAAGAAACTTCTTGTCACAAAATAGATTTTTGGCGAAACCTGCGCTATATGTTGTCTCTCTCAAAAACCTTTCAAAATATGTCTGTTTTCTTTGGTTTTAGCAGGAAATGGAGATGTATGCTAATTATGACCTCATAAAACGAACATTGATGCCTAAATGTTAAAACAAAAATATCTGTTTCCAATCTAATCATTGTGTAAGTAGATATAAGAAGATGTGGTATGAGTGCCAATGAGACAACTCTCCATCCAAGTCAAAATTTATAAAAGTAAACCATTATAGGTCAAAGTACGGTCTTCAACACGGAGCCTTGGCTCACACCGAACAGTAAGCTATAATGGGCCCCAAAAATTACTAGTGTAAAACCATTCAAACGGGAAAACCAACGGTCTAATCTATATAAAAAACAAGAAACGAGAAACACTTATGGTAAACAAGACGGTAAACCGATGCAGAACATTTTTCGGATTTTGATCCGCCACAATCTGTCACTAAATAGTCACGATTTTAATCCGACTAGACAAAATCGGCTTAGTTTCCCCGGATGTTAAGCCTCAGTCACTCATCTTGGTTTTTACTGCCGTCCTTGATGAGACCACTCCCGATTAAAATATGTCAAACCTTTGATCAAGATCCTGTGATTCATGGCTGGAAATTTATAAAACCCTTTATTTAATCACAACAATAAGATATTGTTTTGGAAGCGTCCCGATCATCCCGTTCTCAATCTGAATCTGATCCGATTTGTATCTTTTGCATGATAGAGATAACGATATAATCTGTCCCAACAGCGCCCCGATTCTCTCAAACGCGGTCCGACATAGAGCAGACAGTGACTTGACAGTGAACCGACGCAGGTTGTTCTTACAATTTTGATCCAATACAGCAGAATCTGTCACGAGATAGTCACGATCGTAATCCGACCAGACAAAATTGACTGAGTTTCCCTACATTTTACGGGACGCACCTAACTTTCGGGAGTCCTTGACCGTCCTCTCTGGACCATTCCTGATTCATAGAACTCTGTTACAAACATAAACGACTGCGTTCAGACAATGATAGGACACCTCAGATGATTGGTAATAGTAATCCGACTTTTTCACTGTTCGTGTCGTAACGTTGTCTGATCTCAAATGGGAACCATAATCGGTTATGTGTGACCGCCGCTTTACGGGACGGGCCTAATTGTCCGGAGTGCTTGGCCGACCTCCCAGACCATCACCTATCTTAATGGCACCAATTTCTTGTACGCCTCTTTAATAGCAGACTTTTTTTCGTATTGTTGTGAATCGCAGTTTACGGCCAACTTCAGTAAAGATCCGTCTAAATTCCATCGAATAGTAAATATTACCGTTATCTTGATTATATGTTTGTTCGATTTAATCAATAATTTTCTAATTTAATGTACTACTACAATTTACCCGAGGGATTGACTTCGAATAAATCTAATGCTAAAAGCAGTAATTGTTCTTTTCTAAATTTGAATATTTCATTTTCATACGGGAATCTCTATACAAAAATGTACGACAAAAGAGACAATTTTCATTTTTTATTTACCATTCAAACCATAATTTTTTGTTTGAACTACGCACTTGTATAGCTTACTGTACAGTATGGGTTTTGCTTATTGTTAAAGGACGTACGGCGACCTATAATTGTTATCCCCTCTGGTCTTCACTGAATATTTGTCTCATTGACAACCATATTACATCCCCTTAATTTAAAAAGAGAAGAATAGATAGTCAATGGAATGAAGCAGTTTAAAGTAAATCAAATGACAGAAGATATTTGCAGGTTATTTTAAATATGGAGGATCGATACGAAACATCAATTTTTAACAAACAATTGAGAAAGCACATAATAGTGACTTAATAACTTACATTTCAAGATCTTGCATGACTGCTTCTACTGATTTACATCTATTGTAACACTGAATGTCGTCTTTATCTATATTATCAGTTAAGTAATCACTCGAATTAACCCAGGCACAATGAGGATCTTTTACACAGGTATCAATCCATCTGTACTGCTCACAGTTTATGACTTGTATACGTTTTACAGAAGTGTCTGTGCCTATATAAACCGAGTCGTTCTACCATATAGGAAAAGAAATGAATATGAAAGTATATCATTGACTGAATTAATATGATGAAAATATATTATACAAAATCACATGATTTCAAATGTACTATTATAACACTAACGTTTTTCTACCCCAGACATTGAGGACCTAAGAAAAGTTTGGCACCAATTTTTAAATGACATTATATCTTTATGTACCGATTAAATTTATTACCGGGTTTGTACTAAGATGAGCAACACGACGGGTGCCACGTGTGGAGCAGGATCTTCTTACCCCTCCGGAGTACATGAGATCACCCCAGTTTTTGGTGGGGTTCGTGTTGCTCAGTCTTTAGTTTTATATGCTGTGTTTTGTGTACTATTGTTTGTCTGTTGGTCTTTTTCTTTTGAAGCCATGGCGTTGTCAGTTTATTTTCGACTTATGAGTTTGAATGTCCCTTTGGTATCTCTCGCCTCTCTTTTTCGAATGCTTGATTTATTTCATAGAAGCAGAACAAATGTAGTTTCTTATTCCTTAATTGTTCACTGCAATTTCATCTTTGCATCTTAATACTTTAGAAATATTTGCGACATAAAAATATTGCAGAATATGCAATTGTTCAACTGGGGAGAATTTCACAAAATTGCATAAAAAATACATTGGTAAAAAATGAAGAAAATGTATGACTGTAAAAAGAAACTAGCACTTGCGAAAAAAGCCTGACAGTGTGTTATCCAAACTACTAGACTAAGTATATCTCTTTCGATTTGAGTCACGCATTTTCTTAAAACAAAATGGCAAATTCGTTTCTTTAATTATATTGATGATATCATTTGTTATTGAATTATTAGTAAAGAGACAATCCAAGTTAATCTTTCGAAAGGAGTAAACAGCGTTATTGTTAGAGCAGATGTACAATGAAGGTTGGTAAATTAATATCAACAAAGTTTGTCATAATGTCGACAATTGTTACAGCATTATCATTTCACTCACCACTTTGAAATGATAATACAAACGGACAGATCAAGTTATCGTTAGTAGTGCTCGACATTGATGTTTAACATGCTGAAATTGGTAAACTTTTGTCGGATTTATTTCTTTAGATTCGAATCATTTACTGCAAATCGTGTCATGGCCTAGGCGTAAAGTCGCCTTTTGAATAACTAACTGTGACCTATGCTGTATTTTCACATGTCATAATTTCTCCTTCAACAAAGCACTAGGATGTATTGCAAACTCCCGTTTTTTTTATATAAGTACCAAGAATAGCAAACCTACTGTAGTGTAGGGGTAAATGGTTCAAATATATTCAAAATCAGAGGAACTACAAGGAAACTCTAAAGTCACTAATTGTGGTTTGAACCACAAAACATATATATGTGAATCAAAATGTAAAATAATTTCTATGAGACTGTGCTTAATCAAACGTTTTGAGTCAGTAAATGAAGTTTTATGGCAATCTGATATCGATTGATAAATCAGCATTCCATTATTCTGACTAAGCTATTAAAATCAGAAAAATCCGAAGATCCGTCATCTTTCATTTGTCTTGTAATGATCCAGAATTAAGCTTATTGAACCGATGTAATGCATTAATTTACAAATGTATCAGATATACATTTAACTATGAGGTTTGAATGCAACAATGTTTCAACAATCTTAACGACTGAAAGGGTGGGACAGAAACTTCAAGTTCCGCTATATAGATGAGGTCCTTTCACTGAATATTGCAAGTTTGTTGATTATGTCATGTGTGTTGATCGCATCTATCAAATTAAACTTGACTAAAAAGATACCAAAGACACTGCTAAGTTTACTTCATATCTTTACTTACATTTAGAAATTGACAATGGAGGGTCGGTTGAAAACCTTACTTTATAACAGAAGGGATCAATCTCCATTTTTTTTCTTATTTCAAAAATGTATTCTTATATGTTTTTGGTTAATCAGTCAGATCTGTATCAACAAAATTAAAATCGGACATACAACTTTAACAAATGTAATTAAGTTCCGAGTTTAAAATCATTGTAATTTTTAAGTCAACTTACATATTGTTTGAGTGCCCAAATGACTTCTGCATTACTCAGTGGTGAGTACATGCTATCAATATACGTGCTGCCATCCTTAAAAAATAACTTGTAAACTTCACCATTATCTGTAAAAGATACATATGTGTTGACATGTGAGAAATCGTTAACTATTAATCTGAATAAGGTCATTATGATTGATGAGATTCTGCAAAATACACAGAAGGCACCGACATTTCTACGAGTTTTGGCCGCTTCATAATCCTCCCTTTACCCTCCCCAAGTACCAATTTCTAGTATCGCTCTTATGCAATACATTATATGGCCTTCTTCTTAATACTGTAAAAGTTTAGAAAGTGAACATATCGGAGAAATCATGCGTTTTCATGTTTTCATTTAAAACTGTCTTTAGAGGAGACGAGATGTATCTAGATATTTTACATTGTATAGTTATTTTCACAGGACCAGTGTCTTTAAAAGTGCGGTATCATTGTCATTGTATTTATAATTCCGCCTAACACTCTCCTTAAACAGGGCATCGGAGTTAATGTCCCTATTACATGTACGACTGGACGTTGATGGGTATTTAAACATCCCGCCGCACAGCCTCCCTATTTAGCTATAGGAGTTTACGTCCAGACAGGATAATTCTAAAGTTGACTGCATTTCTTCACCGCAATCAACCCTTGGGGTGACACGACAATTGAAACCTTGTAGCAACAATACCGTTGTCAACGATATCATGAATGTTTGTCTTAATATAAAATGATGTTCATGCTTTAATCATTTCACATATATTCAAGTACTTTACACCGGAATATAGGACCTATACACATTCGTTGCATAATAATATTCATCTGTGAAGAAACAAAGACAAAATAAAGACTTATTAAAACTGTAAAACTGAATAACAAGTTTTCAATATAATACTAAACATGCATTATGGTTATAAAGTTTCACGGTCATAAATTGTAAGACAGACCGTGCGAGACCATCGTGGATTGTCAAGATCGTTAACACCTCCCGTAGGATTTAATTTGCAATTACGTTTTCAATATTATGCAACCCAATATTAATGAGCAAATGTAAAAGGGTCCGTTAAAAAGTAAAATAAATATAATATCATGTTGATAGCTCCGTTCATTCTATTACTAATAGTTCTTTACAGCTACTGGCGGACTAAAAGTCCCCGATGGTACCCTCCTCCAAATAATCAAGTTACTTTGGTACCTTTTGTGTGAATAATTGTCAATAAGAATGCACATCATTCAGGTAATGTCGAACTCGGAGGTTTTTGCATGTTTAAATAAGGTTCAAGTTGTTCCATACTTTCAAATGTAAAATAAGTTTGGCTTTCAGACGTAACCTGATCGAGCGTACATTGTTTTGTACCCGGTGAATGTTATTTTAGTTATCAAAGGTCTAAACGGACATCGGTATCATACATTTTTTTTCGAAAGGACATGTAGGCTCTGAATAAAACAAATAAGACTAACAGACAGCGCTTTAGATTTTATCGTTTAAACATTGGGTAAAATGGTTTATCGATAAACGCTTTTTATTAAGCTGAACAGGTTGCATAGAACCACATGAATTCATAGCTTTAATGATATATGATTGTTCTGAATATTTGCTGTTGCACAGATGCGGTAATTCTTTACACATGTTTCTGTCTAGTTAGGTCGTGCAGATATACAATGCATTTAAAAGGTAAAGAAAAGAAGAATATTGTGAATATACTAATCTTCAAAGGATGTATTGACATTTTTCAAAATACAGTGGAGAAATATTCATACTACCCGTTTTGACCAACCCTACCTCTTCACCTTTAATAAAATCACTAGTTCGTTTTCTTTGTTTGTCATTGATTATTCCACAATCACATCACAAATTAGAGACAATGCTTACTTGAAGCTGTATAAAGCACAATTTCTGACATGTTGCTATGTAGTTCAAGGTGTTGCAGTTCTCTGTCGTCTAGAAGAAATACTGGCTTTCCATTCACTTGTTCAACCGTGTTGTTCATTAACGGATGATCAGCAATAAACTGAAGACCTTCTTCACTAAGTGACAACGAATCTTCTGTACACTGCAATGATAAAACTCAATGTATTAATGCTAAATGTATATTTCAATGAGGTACCGATTAAATTTGCTAATAACCTATCTGGGTTTTTTTCTTTTTCTGAACAGAGGTTAACGTTTATGCCGGAATTTAAAAAGAGGGTGATATACTAAAGGGCAAGAAAAACCTATAAGTCGAAGAAAGGCAGACAATACATAATAAATTCTCAATCTTTGACTGTTTCAGCAAATCATGTAAATTTGTAAACTTTTTTCGTTACAAAGGTTCAACATTTATATATTTAAGAATATATATTATGAACTTTACGATGGACGTTCTCCATCGGATAACCCGTGGTTATACAGGGCTAACAACGAATCTAATAAGTATTCCATTTTCATGTCTTGAGTTCTTTTAATCTATTATATTTTACGATTTATTTTCGGTTTTTTAATTTTTTCTGAAACTTTCAAAACTTTTTTGAAGGATAACATATACATGTATGTTGTAGGGAAGCCCATTTAGAACCTTCCAAAAATATAATTTGAATTCGAAATCACGAATTTAAATCGTTATCACTAATTGTATAATTTGTTATAACAGATTAAACTTGTGATAACAAATTGGTGGAAATCGTTATAACAGATTTTATAATTCGTTATCACAATTTTTTGTAATTTGTGATAATGAATTAAAATCGTTATAACGAATTGTATAATTTGTTATAATGGATTATATTCGTGATAACGAATTTGTGGAATTCGTTATCACAGTTTTTTTTGTAATTTGTGATTTCGGATTAAAATTTATTATCACAGATTTTTAGCTCACCTGACCCACAGGGGTTAAGTGAGATTTTATCCTCACTTTGCTACCGTCGCTGTTCATTATATTTTACAAAAATCTTTTTTTTTAAACTTTTCGGCCAAAGCGAAGCAAAGTTGGCCGCAATCAATTTATTTTTAACGAATTTTATTTGCAAATTTAGAAAAAGGGATTGGACACTTAATTAGGGATATTGTTTGTTTTTTGTTTTTGTAAAGGGACATAACTCAAGAACGGTAAAAGTGATGCCACCCAATTTCAAACTTGGTCTGTGTTTTGAAGTAATAAAGATTGTGTAGTAGTTTAATAACATTTGGTTGAGGCAAACTAAATGTAGAGAACGAACACGACAGATTTAGCACTTTGTCTATTTATAAAGGGCATAACTCAAGAACCGTAGAAGTGACGCCATTCAATTTCAAATTTAATTTGTTATAACAAATTATACAATTCGTGATTTCGAATTCAAATTATATTTTTGGAAGGTCCCAAATGGGCTTCCGTAATGTTGATAGTCAATTTTCGGATTTATTTAAAAATATCCTACCTTATTCATTGAACAATGTTAATTCATTTTGTTGCTATATAGAGTCTATTCTGCATAGTTGTGAAAATTCTAGTAATACATTTATGTGTATAACTTAAATGTTATATTGCAGTAGATTGAACAGATAAAAACTAAAGTCTCTTTAGATACATGAGGGTATAAGTTCGTGTTGCTCAGTCTTTAGGTTTCTATGTTGTGTTTTGTGTGCTATTGTTTGTCTGTTGGTCGTTTTCTTTTTTAAGCAATGGCGTTGTCAGTTTATTTTTGACTTATGAGTTTGAATGTCTATTTGGTATCTTTCGACTCTCTTTTATATACAATCCATCTGTATACATATGTATTACCGTTTCATTGTAGTAGTATAAGGTAACTATACAAGCCTTTGCAATGCTAAAGCCTGTTTGGAAATCAAAGGCGATAACAGAAAACACAAAATTTGCATCTTAAACACCAATGTAAAATCAGTACTGTTTAACGAAGCTGAAACATGGAGACTTACATCTGGAGTACAACAGAAAATCCAAGTTTTCATCAACAAATGCCTGTGACGAATTTGTAAATTTTGGTGGCCGAAAACAATTAGTAATAAAAGCTTGTAGGAACGAACCAGCAATTAAACAGCTAAAGAGAGGAATATGGTAATGGATTGGCCACACATTGAGGAATCCTGTTGATACCATCACTTGACAGGCTTTAGAATGGAACCATTAAGGACATCGGAGACAGGGAAGAGACCATTTCACAGCTGGAGAAGATCAAGGTTGGAGGAGTTGGAGGAGTTTGGATATACCTGGAGCGAAGCAAAAATGATAGCACAAAATAGAGTAAGGTGGAAAGCGACTGTGGCAGCCCTATGTTCCACAAGTAATGAAGAGGTCTAAGTCAAGTAAGTCATACAGTAACTATATCTAGATGTTTAGTTAATTTGATACTTTCTTTCGTTTTCCTTTACTGTCTGCGTGTATTTATACATGTATGTGTATGGAAGTGACTTATTAGAAAAATGTAAATAAGGGTAAATATATTGACGTACTTGACCCGGTCTTGGAGTTGGAACGTTTGTAGCCTCTGCCCAGTATGAATTATCAGTTGCCTGGTCTTTGAAAGGCCCATTTATCGCAGCTTCTATACTGGTTAAATTAAAGGCACATATTGCTGACGCTGGTGTTCCTTGTCTACAATATGTACTGAATTTAAAATAACATGAATCATATGTATATAAAGCTTATTAATTTTATCAAGAAGATAATTTGATGTTGATTATAGATACAAAATATTTCAGATGAGTGCAGTAATTACTTGTACATAAAGTAAATTCCTGAATTTCTGAGAAGTCTGTGATGTTAAGATTAGTCCTTACAAATGTATTCGACATTTATGTGAGATTTTTCAGAACTCTTCAAAGCAGTTCAGGATTGGGTCAGGTATCATGACTTGTCCTGAGCATAGGCTTGAAACAGACTTGGGCATCAACTAATCAACTTGGTCAGAGCAGACTTGGGCATGAACTAGTCAACTTTTTCAGACTAGACTAGACATTTAAATCGGTTTGCTTCCTGACCAGTACTGCAATTAGATCTGCTTCTCGACCAGTTCTGTGGACAAGTCTGCTTCTTGGCCACGTGTGCATATCTGCTTCTTGACTAGTACTGTTGAAGGATTTTTTTCTAAACTAGTCCTGCGGACAGATCTAAGTCTATTCAAAGAAGTAATGCTATAGACTAGCATTATAGACAGGTTTGCTGATGATTAAACGGATGCGCGTTTAAAATGCAAACAAATTAAATGTATCAGTTAACAGTTAGGATTCAAGGTACCTTTGGTGTTAGACTGGTTTTGACTGGAGTTAGCTTCAATAGCATGGGCAGACCCTTCAAAGGTTAACTTATTGGAAAATAATACAATATAATCAATAATAAAACATTTCCTACCTAAATAAAGGCAACAGTAGTATACCGGTGTTCAAAAGTCATAAATCGATTGAGGGAAAACAAATCCGGGTTACAAACTAAAACCGAGGGAAACACATCAATTATAAGAGGAAAACAAAGGAATAACAGGAACACTGAAGTGCAACAAAAACAAACGCAAACATACATAGAAACGAACTATTTGATAACAGCTGCCATATTCCTGACTTGGTACTGGACATTTTAAGAAAAAATGGTGGGTTGAACCTGGTTTAATGGCTAGCCAAACCTCCCGCTTTATGACAATGTTAAAAATATCGCTAAAATGACAACACTACGTGATAGAAATACAGCACAAACACACGCAAGAACATTCACCACAGAGAAACGCACAAACAAATAATATAATAGTCGACACAACATGCAAACCGCAGAACAATAACGAACATATTCCAGCAACGACAAAAACCACAGGATATCACAAACAATGTCGTTAAAATCAAACATGAAGTTTCGTGATATTTTATTTGATTTTTGCAAGCCCCAATATACTATTTCTTTTTGTGATGCATTAAAAAAGTCAATCGACGGCTGCAACTATTCGACTATACAGTACTGTTATTCCTTAAAAAGCTGTTAAAAATTCATCACAACATACATGTAATGACATCGAAACTTTTAACTGTTATTGTTTTATTGCTAAAAATGGTTCGATAATTCTGTATCTTTCTTACATGGTATAATGAAACAAAATAGGTTTGGAAATTCGAGAATACCAAGAAAATAAAAGAATGTTTAATAGGGCTATGACAAAAAAAATATATAACAAAAACAAACAAACAAAACAAAAAATCAACAACAACAAAACAAATTGCTACATAAAAAAAAAACATAATAAAAATCCAAACATGGACTTCTTTGTTGAATGGGTCCGTGCTTTATATGAATCTTTGACAGACCATTTTTAATAATATTCAAAAACGCTTATTTGTTCCATTCGATTCGGATATTTATAACATACTTACTTAGTAATGAATAAACCATAAAATGTTGAATCTTTCATAACAACATCCTCTACAAAAAAAAAAAAATAGACTATAAAGGGATACAGTAGCAACGAGACTAATAAACAATACTATTTCCGGAGATTGTGCGCATTAAAATCGGTGTCCTATGTTTATGTATTGTGTTATGGTAGATATCAACGACAAAATACCCAACAAAATCTAAGATACCATGCAGACAAAACAAGAAGAAAGAAAACAAAAAACATACAGGTCATCGCTGTTCGGTGTTGCTTCGTTAGATGCACTACGCAATATAGCTGCTGATGTATGATAGCTGGACAACGTTCTGTATACTTCAGCAGATCGATTATTTCTCTAAGGAATTCCTTTTCTAAAAAGGTATATGAATGTTTGTAATTTTGAACCCATCTTAGAGCGTTAATTAAAAAGATTATCGTAAAAAACTAATAAACTAATTATAGACTGTTGTCCATGTTTGAATATTTAAATGTAATATAATTTATAAGCAGTGAGCTTTTCCGGCAAAGTACTTACGAATTGAATCATAATGGACATGCTTTTCATTACAGGTCAGTCTTGCTTTTTGAAAACTGGTCCACTTATTTCTCAGCAGAGAGTTCCCACCAACATCTTTCTATAATATGAACAGAAGTATCCATGACATGAACTACTCAGTTAAAAGTGAAAATGGACATGTTCAAGTTATATCAATTAGGCTCTGTGTAAACGAAAACGTGTCATCCATAAAATAAAGTACACCAAGTCTTAGTTTGGTTCTTGGGAAGGGAAAGCTGCACTACATATGATAATTATATTGTTTTGGGTGATCTGAATTTTGATATGTTAAATCATAGTAAATGTCAACCTTTGCACGATGTATACGATATTTTCAACTTATTCAAATTGTGAAAGAATCAACATATTTTATGAAAAACTATAGACGATCATTAGTTGATGTTATTCTAATCAATTAAAGGACAATGTGTAATAATACACTAAACATTCCAACAGGTGTGAGTGCTTGTCACAATTTAATATCAACAACAGTAAAAGGTGACTTTCCTTTACATGAAAAAAGAAAAATAAATTACAGAAATTACAGAAATGCTTATATTGAATATTTTAACATTGACTTACAAAAGTTGAAATATCTGAAACTTTGACAAAAAACTGCACATGAAATAGATTTATACGAATTATATGTCATAACTATAGTAGATAAACATCCACCTTTAAAAACAAGATATCCTAGAAAAAATCCACTCCCATGCATGTATAGTGATTTGAGAAAAGCCATTCACCGTAAACATATGTTATAAGTTACACTTAACAGATTGTGATTTTTGGATAACTATAAAACCTTTTTTTCTCTTAAAAGTGTCAATCAAGCCAACAACAAATAGTCTTGAGTGAAAACAATAAAATTGTGAGTGATACAAAACAAGTTATAGAAGATTGTGATTTTTGGAAAACTATAAAACCTTTGTTCTCTAAAAAGTGTTACTCAAGCCAACAACAAATAGTCTTGAGTGAAAACACTTAAATTGTGAGTGATACAAAACAAGTTATAGAACATTTTAATACCTTTTTTCAACTATAGCTGCGGAAATAGGAAAAAATGTCACATATGACCAATCTTCACATCACAGCATCTTAGGGATAAAAAATCATAGAGACCCAGGGATAAATTTTGAATTTAAAAGAATTACCACCGAGAAGGAAGAAAAAAATATCAATAAGATGAATATCAAAAAGGCTACTGGCTGTGACAGAATTCCAGCTCAAATTGTGAAACATAGTTAATCTGCATTTGCGCCACAGCTGACAGATCTATTAAATTCATCTGTTGACTCCGGTGTATTTTCAGATAGACTAAAGGAGGCACAAGTAACTCCATTTCATAAAAAGATCATCTATTAATAAAAACTAATTATAGACCAGTCAGTGTTCTGCTAATTTTTCCAAGTTATATGAAAAGGTTTTAGAAACTCAACTGTCAAATTTTTAATTCATAATTTTGTGCGTTTATACGAGGTCCTGAATGTCAGACCATACTACTTTAACTTTTTGAGTATTGGAGAGAGGCCCTTGATAAAAGTCATTACATGGCCGCAGTTTAAATAGCCTCTCTAAAGCTTTTGGTTGCTTACCTCATACAATTTTACTTTAAAAATTGTCCTTTTACGGAGTTTCTTTTCACTCAGTGTCCCTTTTAAATTCATATTTATCAAACAGTAAAACAACAAATAAAAGTTGGCAACATACTAAGTAGTTTAGCTGACATCCAGCTGAAAAGTGTGCCACAGGGTTCTATTCTTGGATCGCTTGTTTAACATTTTTGTTAACGATATGTTTTTATTTTAACAAACAGAGCTCATTATATAACTATGCAGATGCCAACAAATTATCGTTCTGTAGTCCTGATTTTGACGAGCTAATATCTACATTAGAAGATGAATCCAAACAATTGATTGCCTCGTTTAAATTTAACTAAATGCAAGCTAATCCTGACAAATTCCAGGTGACAGAAGTTGGTAAAAGGACTTTTGAGAAGAACCCATCAACACATATTCAAAATTCTAATTTATCTTGCGAATCTTTGACAAAGACATTGACTTCCACCTAATTTTGATTTACATATTAGTAATTTGCGTAGAAAGGCATCTCAGTAGCTTTTAAATTTTGAAAAGTAAAAAACCTTTTCTTTCAAGATTTATTAAATTCATACTTTTATTATGAGTAATTTTAATGTTTGCCCTTTAGCTTGGCATTTTTGCATTGAAAAAATTACCATGAAATTCGAAAAAATGCAAGAAATAGCACTCCGGTTTGTGAATGATGACTACAACTCTACATATTTACAACTTGTGGATAAAGCTAAGTTGTCAAGTCTTCTGGTGCGCAGAATGAAGCAGAACTATGGCTCTAGAAACTTTTAAGATTTTAAATAATATTGCTATTCATGTTTGAACATTCTTCTAAAAATTAAACCTACAAAATACTCTTTTAGATATAGTAATATATTAGATGTTCAACGGGTAAAAACATTTACTTATGGTAAACATGGTTTAAATATGCTGCAGTTAAACTGTGGAACTCTCCCAGACCATTTCAGGACGGAAAACAGCTTTTCTAAATTCAAAAGCTTGATTCAGTGTTGCAATGGTCCGAACTGTCGATGTTCTGCATGTATTTGATTTCTGAATCTTCGCTTTTATATTGTCAGCTCTGCAACTCATTTTGTAAATTTTTCATTATTAAACTTCTTTCCATATTTAAGTATTAATTCAAATTGTTAGCTTATATGAATTGTTTAATTTGTTATCTAGTTGTTGCTGTTTTTTTGTCAAACAGTTCTATTTAAATTTTAAAATAAATTTATAAATATTTATATAAGATTGCCAGAATTCTGAAATTTTGGTTGTTACTTGGCTTTATTCACTTGTATGTTTTATATGCACATGATGCTTTGTTTTGTTTGTTTTGTATACGTTTTTATATTCGGTAAAAAGCTCATGTGTTTGTATGTTTTATGCTATGCCGAATCAAAATAAAGTTTTCTATGTCTATGTCATGTCTATGCACCAACAAGCAGTCCCATGTATTAGCTGTTGAGATCGCCAAATGTATCTCGGATATACTAGTGTCATCCATACACACCGTGAAATAATGTACGGGAGTAAACTGGTGTAAAGTTATACCAGTAATGAGACATGTATTCTTCAAATAATCGTTAAAAGAGTTCAGCTGACGAAGTCAAAGGAATTACGTACCAACAAATCGTTATCCTGCATATACAGCGAAAAGATATGTATACGTACCAGCTCACAAAATTCAAGGAAGTGAATGTTTACTAGGACCGAGACAGCTCCAAACTTCGAGTCAGAAAGAAACCTAAAAGACTACTTGATCCAGATGATCAATTTGATCAACGTCGAGGATAGAACTTACAAGAATCTCTCGTACAATTCTTAGACAGTTTTAAAAATGTTCATTCCGCGGCGATTTTACCACACTGCTGGAGTCATGGAGATATTATTTAACGTCACCATTAGAAATTTTGATTCGATATGCTCGCATACGCCACTGGAGGGATCTTAACACGTCATGGTATACGATACAATAGTAATGAACTGCAGACATCTTGTAAAAGTATCAACAAATTTAGAGAACCTGTTTTACTGAATCCAGTTATGTTATCAATGCAAAAGACTTAGTAATTTTTTTTATCAGCTCTGAAATTTCAACGAAAGTTATCATGCCTAGCCAAAGGCAGACGTGAAGATGCTCTGATCATTTTTTTGTGGTCCAGTTGGAAGAACAAGTGATTTATAAAGTGACATCGTTTAATCATATGTGTTTGATTTGAGACAAATCCGAAATCATGCATATATCGGATAGCAAAGGTTTGCAATGTAAGCACATTATATATATGTAACGAAGTAAGTTCTTTGGCTTGTCAAGTTGCCAATGTTATACAAAACTATATTTAAATATAAATTAAATAAACAAAACAAAAGTAAAGTAAATTGAACACAAATGAGATAATGAAATGAATAAACACAAATGTAACTTAATAAACACACACGAAACGGTACTAAATATAATGTTATGAAATAATCAAAATAAAACTAAACGATTTCAGTCTTCACACTTCCATCAACTCTGCACACTTCCTGGTAAGGTTGAAAGTGCACGTTATGTAGTATAAATTTGGGTTACTCCCCTTGGATTTCTGTTAATATTAAACGGACGGAATATAACTATTTTCACACATTTTTGGTTGATTCTGAATTGATGAAAATAACACTAGATTATATAATTTTACTGCAATGATAACTTCAATGATCCATGACGACTTTAAACTGCATAATACTGCACGGACTACTCGATTCCTTTGACATATATTTTAACGGACTTTTTATATATTTGTTCTAACGGATAATTTAACCAACTCCAAACGTTGAAATTTTTATCAGCAACCATCAAGTTGATACTATATAACCAATGAGACCATTTGTATTTTCATCACCATTATCACCGACTTATCGACGGTATTTTCTTTACGCACACCAAAAGCGGGCCTAAAAATCCCGGAGTGTTGTAATAATAAGCCTTGGGATGTCCATGTCCTGAACTGACAATCCTGATACCAACTGCTATTTTTGCCAACTCTAAACTCAGCACAAGCGTGTGTCGACTGATTCGAAACTCACCTGTGAAATGTCAATAGGTTCACAATCACGTGCACATGAAAGGTCTGCTTGACTATATAGTCCGGTGTAAGTGAAAATAAGCCTTAACGTAAAATATAGTCCTATGTGGAATAAATATATATAAATAAATAACTGAAGTTTCTTACACTATATATATATATATATATATATATATATATATATATATATATATATATTCCTAAATTGAGGTAAATTGTATGGCCTTCCAAATACCGTTTCGATTCCTAACATCACTGAAGAGACATTAATTGTCGAAATCCGGATATGGTGTACAAATTTTTGCACCTCATGTTTGCGGGATACCATCTTTTCCGCAAGTTTATTGTTTTCTGTTTGGTATTAAATTAATAATAAAGATCCATTTTGTTACATCTTGTGATCCGTTTATTTGGCAATCGCCACTGGCAGTCAGCAGGGTTTAAGAACATCCGTTGTTCGACCTGTTAGTCAAATGCGTTTTGTTTAAATATACTTTTTCACTTTTTTTGGTCTTTAGGAAAATGTTGTTTGCGCTGTATTTAGACCCCTTTACCAAGAAATTTGTTTTGCATGCACACGTATAAAAATTGCGGTTTTTATCCAACGCAATCATAGGTTTGAACGTTGTTTTCAATTTAGACTTATTTATATTTTTTCGTTTGGGCTTGTATTATATTTTCCTTCGGGTTTATATGATCCGTTCATCCTATTTCGACTCTTCAAAATTTAAGAGTCTATCCTACATTGAGGTAAATTATATGGCCTTCCAAATACCGTTTCGATTCCTAACATCACTGAAGAAACATTAATTGTCGAAATCCGGATATGGTGTACAAATGTTTGCACCTCATGTTTGCGGGATACCATCTTTTCCGCAAGTTTATTGTTTTCTGTTTGGTATTAAATTAATAATAAAGATTCATTTTGTTACATCTTGTGATCCGTTTATTTGGCAATCGCCACTGGCAGTCAGCAGGGTTTAACAACATCCGTTGTTCGACCTGTTAGTCAAATGCGTTTTGTTTAAATATACTTTTTTGCTTTTTTGGTCTTTTGGAAAATGTTGTTTGTGCTGTATTTAGACCCCTCTACCAAGAAATTTGTTTTGCATGCACACGTATAAAAATTGGGGTTTTTATCCAACGCAGTCATAGGTTTGAACGTTGTTTTCAATTTAGACTTATATATATATATATATATATATATATATATATATATGTTAGCAGCAATAAGTAAAATTAGGCATTAAGCTTAATTCCTAGGCAATAAGCTAACGCCTAGGCATTAAGTTATTGCCTGAAATTTTCAGGCTTTAAGCTTATTTCCTGAAATCTGATGATGATTATTCAACCTATTACCAAACATCATTTCAGGCAATAGGTGAACTTTGATGTAAAGAATGGTTTATATTTTATTCCGAATATTAATGTAAATTAAACTAACAGATCTTCAAAATTTAGTATATTTTTCATATCCATAACAGAATTAACTTGTATTTCTTTGTGGTATTACAAATATTGATATGTTTCAAGCAAGTAAGTGTTTCTTATGAAAGGAGAGAGATTGATGGTTCTATCTAAAAATTTAATTGAAGAAAATTGGCACTTCACTGGTCGTGCTGGTTTTGGTCTGGTCAAAAGCAGACACATGTAGATATGAATTTTTTACTCACATCATCTATTTCTTTTTTCCATTTATTTTTATTGGATATGTAAAACATAACTGTTAACCATTTTGTAAAATGCCCCCATGCAATCTTGTCTTTTCACTTCATAATATGTATTATTAGCATTTAATTGACATGTCTACTGAAGACAAATTTCTGGGATCTTTGCGGTCTAAATTTGAATCAGTGAAAACAAGGAGCATATACCCAAGATATATAGTACAGTGATCTTTTGGCAAAGATTGAACTTTTACCTTTTACAATCCCCAGAAAGGTGGCAACAATAGACTACTACAATTAAAAAAGGTATGGCATTTTTAGCATTGGAGGCTTTGGAAGGTAAACATTAAATAAAGTAGAATAATGAGGAAAATAAAAAAAAAATTTTTTTTTTTCCTAGAAGAACTGTATGGTATTTTGGGAAAGGCAACTAAACAGGTCATGGCAACAGAGACTGTATGAACCACATTAATAATGCCTATGCAAATATTTCTTGTGATTCCATGGCTATGCAAATATTTTCTTGTGATTCCATGGCTATGCAAATATTTCTCTGATTCTATCAAACTATTTCTTTCACTTTGTAAAAATTGTAACATGAAGGAAAAGTATGTATGGAAGGGAGTAGTAGTAGTGAAACCCATTTATCCAAAGAGTTCAACAGTATAGGACAGGTTGAATTAATGGATTTTCAATCAAACCCAGATGGAAACTATAAGTTTCTATAAAATCACTTAACAAAAGCTTGTCCCATTAAAGCTCTCACGTCAAAATGTGCTTCATAGGTGACTTTCGATTTGATTGATGTTTTCACAATGTTTGTTGCGCACCATAAACTGCTTTGGTTATACCAAAGTTAAAATTAAAGCAACCCAAAAACTAGTGACTTTGTGTAAGGTAATTGACATTTTAAACTTCAGTTGACAAAATGGATGACACGGATATGTTTAAATTGTCGTAACTACAACGTCTCTTTTCCCCGAATGTGACTAGCCGAATAAGACTAATCACCGGCTTTTTTTTTAATAACATGAGCAACACGACAAGTGCCACATGTTGAGAAGGGTCTGCTAGCCCTTCCGGAGCACCTGAGATCATCTTGTTTTTGTTGGGGTTCGTGTTGCTCAGTTTTTAATTTTCTATGTTGTGTTTTGCGTACTGTTGTTTGTCTTTTCCTTTTTTAGTCATTGCTTTGTCATATTTTTTTTAGACCTGTGAGTTTGGGTGTCCTTTTGGTATCCTTCGTTTCTGTGTTTGTTCTTACAATATTAGTAATTATGTACCAAAAGTATCAAAACTTTGAATAAATGTCTTTTTATTTATTCGCATTTACATTTAGGAATTAATATTAATGCCTGGACACATTTTTCAGGATTTAAACTTAAATCCTAGGATTCAAGAATAATGCCTAGCATCATTTAGGCAATAGACTTACTGCTTAGGCGTTAGCTTATTGCCTAGGATTTAAGCCTAATGCTTAATTTTACTAATTGCCGCTAAAATATATTATTATAAATATAAAAGGTCTAGATTTTAGTCAACGATCTTTCTTACGAGGGCGCTTGATCGTTGCGAGTAAACCTGTACACCATAAATAAATTATATAAACGCCCAAAAAGTGTACAAAACAACACCAATATAAAAAGGAAGCATTAAATGTAAGTATCTACACATGTATAAATATTTCGGATAACAGATATCCTTCATCAGTATGATTATGATGTAAAATGAGTCATATCAATCTATTCTGATTGAACTATAACAATTTTTAAATTTAAACAATTTAAACCGAACAACGCTTGTACAATTATTAAATTGTAGGTTAGGTATTTACAACAGGGACTGCATAGATCTGCTTCTAACAAAAATAGTAATGTGCGATATGAACTGGTACATTTCTAAAATTTCACACCAGTTCATATCGCACATTACTATTTTTGTTAGAAGCACTTGATCGTATGTTACTCTACATCAACTCTTACGAATAAATGTTTTCGTATTTTTTTTTAATGAGCCACAGACCGTTTGTGCACGAAAAGGCATAACGTTTTTTCTCTCGATTACTTAGTGATTTTACCTCTGAATATACTCATTCTTTCAAAAGAAATTATTTGCTGTGAGTTTATAAATATATTCAAAACAAAGTCCTATAAACTTTCATGCACAATCCTTTATTTTATAAATGGGCATGTGTAAATACAGGCAACAGTATTGTAAAGATAGTAATAACGGAGCAGAAGAGATAATCGACGACATTCCTAATTTTTTCAATATCTTGGCAAATTTATGCCAAATATGTCAACAGTCAGTGCACCGTTAAGAACACTCCTAGAGAAGAACACTGTATGGCACTGGGATGAACAACAAGAACTTAGCTTTCAGAAGTTAAAAGTAATGGCAACAAACGCACCACTGCTTAAATACTACGGTTCGAACAAACCGATTACACTCTGCGTTGATGCTAGTTCAAAAGGACTTGGAGCTGTACTAAACAAAATCAGAAACCGATTGCATACGCCTCACGTACTCTCACTCAAACAGAACAACGAAAACCGCAGATCAAAAAAGAAACACATGCAATTGTTTATGGATGTAATAAATTCCATGAGTATGTATATGGACGCCGAGTTCAAATAGAGACTGACCATAAACTGCTCCAATCAATCTTCTTGAAACCGCTCTACCAAACTCCGCCTAGGTTACAAAGACTTTTAAAAGCATTAGAAAAGTATGATCTAAAAGTTGACTACAAACCTGGCAAAGAGATATATCTCGCATATCTTATCAGTAGATCGTTCTTAAATGAAACAAAGGAATTGTTAATAACGGATTTACACGTGAATGACATTTCATATCACACATGCCAAATGCACCTGAAATGTATGCTAAATTTCAGAGGGAAACCGCAAATGATGAGCACCTTCAGGAATTACAAGATGTCATATTTGATGGATGGCCAAATGAAAAATCTGAACTTTTACACTCATTGAGGCCATATTAGACTTTCTGTGATGAATTATCAGTCATCAATGGACTTATGTACAAGTCAAACAAAGCAATTGTACCAAAAGCGCTACAAAATGAAATGTTGGACAAAATACACAAATCACATCTTGTGATCGTAAAGTGCAAAAGCCGTGCACGTGATGTTCTTTTATGGATCGGCATGGGACAGGACATTGAGGATAAAGTCAAATCATGTGGACTTTGCGTTCAACATCAGAATGTTAATGATGATCAATATGGGACAGGACATTAAGGATAAAGTCAAATCATGTGGACTTTGCGTTCAACATCAGAATGTTAACGCAAATGAATCAATGTTAATGAATTAATGTAAATACCAGAGCGACCCTGGTCGAAACTTGCCGTAGAATTATTTTAATATCAGAAACAACACTACCTACTCTTAGTTGACGTCTACTCGAAATGACCGGAAGTGATGAAACTTGATAATAAAACAATCAAGAAAACCATTGACTATTTAAAAGGACTAATGTCAAAATTTGGATATATTGACGAATTAGTTCCTGAAAATGGACCTCAGTTTTCTTCGTTAGAAAAAAAAAGATTTGCTACCGAATATGGATTAAAACATACAACGAGCAGCACACACTCTGCCCAATCAAATGGACAAGCCGAGAAGTGTTCAAACCGTCAAGAAGCTCATTATGAAATCGAGGAACC
Organism: Mytilus californianus; assembly: GCF_021869535.1. Classification (NCBI taxonomy): domain Eukaryota; kingdom Metazoa; phylum Mollusca; class Bivalvia; order Mytilida; family Mytilidae; genus Mytilus; species Mytilus californianus. The sequence goes on along the minus strand of NW_026262679.1, from coordinate 16,912,720 downwards.
GCACAGAGCTCTTTTAGAATATCGAAACACACCGTTGGACATTAATCTTTCGCCATCACAATTGTTTCTAAATCGGAGATTGAAAAAATCGTTACCGACATCATTACCGCTATTGATGCCACAAAACATCAACAACCGTGAAATACTCAACAAACTCGAAACCCGCCAAAGGAAAAATAAAATGAACTATGACAAACATTGTGGACCTGAATTGAAACCGCTAAGTCAAGGAGACTCTGTTGTTACAATGTACATGTATGCTCACAGATGGAAACCAGGACAGACAATGCAAAAACACCACACTCCTCGCTCGTATGTAGTGCAAACGTCAGATGACAGACGTTATAGACGAAAACGTAGGCATATAAGACCAACAGCTTACCGAGAAAACACGGTTGAACACGTATATGACAAGAACAATCACAAAAATAATACAACCGTCCGTAAAACTTCAACTGTCTGTAACACTTCACAAACATTAGACCGCATTGAAACCGTTGCGTCCGAGGATAATGAAAGTATTCACCCGTGACAAGATCTGGAAGAACAATAAAAGTGCCAAACAAATTAAATGACTATGTAAGATAATTTCTTTTGAGCTGTCAAGTAGTTGCTAGAAAGCATTCAGTTAGTTTAAGTTAGTTATCAGAAAAGACAATATATAAACGTTAAGTTAAATTGTAAAAGAGACTTTAATCTAGTGAGTATTAATTTCTAGTCAAAACTATTTCAGTATTAATTTCAACGTAATACTCAAGTTCATTTATTCATTTATCCATTTCATTTCATCTTTTAGAAAAAGGGGGATGTCACATACCGTAATAATCACATATCTTAACCAGATAAGATCCAGACTTTATTGTTATGTTATATGAGACTCTCTTGTATAGAAGGTCAATTAATATAGTTTGTTATTGTCAATATGTCTTCGTCATTATTAAACACCCTGACATACTGTAATTGCGTAAAGTCTTTGTTGTCGGCAGCCAGTGACCAACACGATAACATTTAAATACCAGGTGTCCATGTCCACACTGTTATGAAAATAATTCTAAGTTGTATGATATTTATAAACATAGATTAATAACAACTTAAAGGTAGCGTGTCAATGGCTTCCAGACCAGCGTCTGTCTGTTAAATGGAGGTATTTAAATATTGTATAACGTTATACATTTATTATAGTTTATTGTACTATGTAATACGAGAAAATGACTTTAAAATATAGCTGCACCAAATAGGAATTACCGGTTTAGTACACTCTACTTTGTTATCTACACAATCGCACGACTTTTTAGTTTTCAAACAAAAGGTATTTAACGTTTTTATTATCCCGTCAATATAAATAGATTAGGAACAATATGTGCATAGCACCATATTTACTGCATATCTGAACTTATTTACATCATAAATGAACCTTTGTACCAAAACGCCTTGTCTTAAAAGCAAACCACTTCGTAATAAAACTCATAGCATGTTAGCATTTCCTGTAAGATACACATTGAGACTTTTGAGGTTGACAAGGCAATGTTTCATACGACAATGATCAATTAACCCAAATCAAAATCTCAAGACGACGCAAAACCAGTTGATGAACACCCGAATCTCGTTAGGAAGAAACTGAATTCAACAACTAAGAATTTCAGAAGTATAAATATCAGCGTTATATCATGCCGGCACCGATGCATTTGGTATCTGGTTAGTAATGCGTTTGTTATCCGATATCATTCTATCGAATGCGATGATGTTTAAAAAAACATTTCAAAAAATAAACGAAGAAGTTATTACAGTTAACATTTCGGAACATTAAATGACAACGTAACGACTCAATTGAATCGTGTATAAAGTTTTTTTCAATAGTCGAGTATCATGTATGGGTTTAAATGGTTGCGCAATCCATATGGATTCATTGTGACAACTAGAACAGCATTGAATACATCAAAAGGTTGATTAAATTGACGAAAGAACGTTGGCTCATTTCATAATTTCATGTTATATAGGCATTGAAGACCGTCATGCCGGAAATAATCTTTACTAAATCTGTTTGAATGTGGTCAACAAGACGTTGTTTATGAATATAATATTTGATATAATTACTTTCTATTTGAATAATGGCAGACAGAATGTGACAAAGGTCCCCTTTGGTTAAAACATCCTGAAAAGTAGAGATCAAACAGATAAACGTAGACAACACTTTTAAATTCAATTTTATAACTTCGAATGCAAATTAAGATAGGTGCTTACCTTGCAAACCTTTGCTACCCGAGAATATATTTTTGTTTCCGCAGGATCAACTTCTACTGCAGTCTCACGGAAGAAAAAATATACCTTATCTTCAATGTCAAATGAAGCAACGAACTGTGGATCTATAATTAACGAACATAATATTATTGAATTATTAGTTCCTTTCTTACAATCAAATATTGTAGAAAATCGTATCTGTTTATCGAACTCTTTTGTTTTCCTTTTTCTGTTTTATTTGATTCTGCTGTGGTTTTATTGTGTGATGTAATGTACTTAGCATAAAATATGTTTGTCTAATACATTATTTAACAATGCAAACAGTGAAACAAATTAAAAACAATCATTCTACTCTGCATATATAAGTAAACAACTTAACTGAAACGAGCGATTATATCTGCGATATCTGAACATACAAGCGTGTACTGTTCCTAAGAATTTCTTTAATTTTCAAATATTTGCTTTTGTATTTATTACACTTAACGGTTTAAATATTTCCTCACCTTTCATCCATTTTTCACTTATTACGCCTTTCATATAATCTGTACTTCCTGGTATAGGTCTTTGAATTGTAGATTCACCGTGTAACGTAGATGCATAATACATTAGCTCCTCGTCATTTGGATTCTGTGATTCTAGAAAGTAGTTTTTAAAGGAAATATCGACCTATTGTAGTGTAAGCTTTTATTTTTTACTTAATTGATTAACAAATAAATGTTATGATTACACCGTTATATAGATATAAGAAGATGTGGTATGAGTGCCAATGAGACAACTCTCCATCCAAGTCAAAATTTTATAAAAGTAAACCATTATAGGTACAGTACGGTCTTCAACACGGAGTCTTGGCTCACACCGTTATGTATTCATTATTCTTATATTCTCTGCAATCCACATATTTATGACTTTATAAAAGTTTTCAATGTCTTTAATGTCTCGTATGTTTTCTGCGTTATAATTTCTTTACGAACTTATTCTTGATAGATGACAGGTTTTTGACTGTCATCTCCACTATTAATGACACTACTGTATGAGATATACTTGGAAATAACGTAGTCGATAGTAGAGTGTAGTATGACAAGCTTTCATGTTATCATATTTAGTTCTTTATATAAAATAAGAAGATGTGGTATAATTGCTTATGAGACAACTCTGAACCAGTGACCAAATGACGTAGCAGTTAATACCAATAGGTAAACATACGGCCTTTAACAATGAGCAAAGCATATACCGCTTAATAAGCTGTAAAAGTTCCCAAAATGACAAACCTAAAATAATTCAAAAGAGAAAACTAATGGCCTGATTTATGTACAAAACAATAAACGAAAAACAAATATGATATACAGCAATAAACGACAACCACTGAATTACAGTCTCCTGGCTTTAGATAGGCACAGAATGTGTTGGGGTAAACATTTTTGCTGACGTCCGAAACATCCCCCCCCCCCCCCAACACAAAAAAACCTGGAACTGAAATATAAGATGAAAATATTAAGAACAAGTTATAAAAATCAGTTGAAATGGGCTTAACTCATCAGGTCAATGCAAAGCACAAAAAAGTAACAAAATCAACAAAGCACACAAAACACAGATCTTAGAGTACTTGCAGTTACTGAAAACAAGTCTAAAGCCAATAACATTTAACAAAAAAAATATGTATCTAAAACTACAATGTCAATCAGAACGCACCCAACTTCCAAAAGATTAAGTTTAAAGACGTCATTAATAGTTAGAGAAAAACATGACTTTGTGCAATGCCAAATTATAGGTGTCGACGGCTGATTGTAGGACTGTGAATGTACCTATGTGTATAACAATATTTTTTAGTTGGGATTCAATTTAGTGATAACAACTAGAACCACTAGAACAAAACGTGATTGATCCTTATAATTTCAATCTGAACAGGACATTTTTGTTTCTTTCTATTTCAGTTTTTTTTTAGACCCCAGGGTTCCATTATTGCGTATGCATATATCACAGTGTTATCGACATGGTGTTTATATAGGGTACATAAGTAGATTCGAAACCATCGTCAACCAAAGTGTAAACCTCGGAAAGAATTATAACGGACCAATCACATTCAGTTATTTGAAGATATGCAAAAGTTAATAAAGAATTGTTTATTATTTTTTTACTTGTATATGTATTTTTTGTGGTCTCTTATTCCGGTATTATAAGATTAAAAGTGTTTTCATTCTATATGTTAACAAAATGTTATGGTAATTTTGAAAGGTTCTGGTTATGCTTAAAAGGAAATGGAAAAAAGGAACGAGGTATGGGTATTGTTCAATGGGGAAATTGGTGTATGGGGAAACTGGAATGAACATATCAATTTATAAATTTCGTGCGTATGAAGGGCTTATATTTATCTACGCTCATCAGGAAAGATCAAACCAAACATTTGAAATGTAGTGTGTTGAAATACATAAATACGTGAAAATCTTATTTGTAAATAGTGTTGACGGGAATGAACGGTAAATGGTATTACGGGGAGATGTGATTTCGTGAATCTTTAACGGATCAAGAATTACATCCTGGAACGTTATGGTTTGTAACGGCATAAAAATAAAATATCTTATGATGTCGTTTAAATATATCAAATAAAAATAAATTCAAGTGCTTACGGACATACAAAACTGTAAAATTGTGAAACGGATCATTAGAGCACGGAACAACTGAACTACTCTGAGTCATGTCAGTCATATTGAGTTCAAACCCCTTTGGAGAATCTGCATTTGATCCAAACAACATCAATTTATCCTTTGTCTTTTTTGTAATAAATCTGATGTGATTCTGACAGTCAGGAACCTACAGTATAAAAATTAAAAGAAGAATAACAAAGGCACAATAGTCAAAGAGAAACCTGTGTTATACAATTCACAGACGTTTTGTGTTATGATAGCAGTCGTAATATTTCAAGGGATACCAATTAAGTAAAAGCTAAAAGCTGTATTTTTGGACGCAATTATCAACCTTTAAGATCATAATGTAGAGGTTCTCTTTGATATTAAGTAAGATGAAGGTTAGTCAAGAGTGAAATGAACCATATTAATCAAGGTATATAATTTTTGATGTCTTATATTTCATGTTCATACTTCTTGTTTAAGGCTGTAATAAACATGATGTATGTATTAGTCGTTATTAGCTTTGATCTAGCTTTAAGTTATTACAAGTTCTGCTAGATCATTATTTTTGTCTTTCGCCTTTATTTTGGTTGCTTTTATGTGTGCCTCGTATCAATTTGATTAGTCAAGCTATTTCCCACTGATTTTACATTTTGCTTTAATGTTATACTGTTTCAATATCGCAAGTTAGAGGCGAACGCCACATTCTATATGTGCATGTCCCAATCCAGGAGCCTGTACCGCAGAGGTTTTCGTTGGTTGCTGTCTGTCATATTTGTTTTCCGTTCATTTTTTTTTTTTATAATAAATGAGTTCTTCAGCTTTTTATTTTTGAATTGTTTCACATTTTGTCAAGTCGAGGCCTTTATAGCTGACTTTACCATATATATTGGCTCATTGTTGAGGCCCTACGGTGGACTATATTTGCTTCAATTTACGTCTTATTGGCAATCGAACCATATCTCCTTATTTGATATTGAAGGACAGAAAGCGTCTCGGATATAATTAAATGAAATAATTTCGACATTATATCAGATTCACAGCATCTTTATTCATGAGTGCAATTAATTGTCATTGTTTCAAGCATATGACTTTTTTTTGTATCATTTTAACATCAAATTTTATATGAAAATATATTATCCTGTCTTATCAACATACAATTCCACCATTCTTATCATACTTTTTTGTCTTGGTTTTAATTTCATTCGTAACATAAAATATGAAGAAATCCCCCACACATTATTTTTTTCCATGAACATCGAATTTGTCAATTCCATGATTTTGTTGATGTAAATTAACAGTTATCATCTTTTTGTTTGCATAATTAAATATTTAGGAAAAATACTAAATTCCTATCAAAAACATGCTAAATATTCATTTTTCAACTTTTATTCCACAGATAACATAAGACACCAAAGGGCGAAGTCCCAGACTCTGCACAGCCATATAAACAAGTGGCAGCGTTTAACAAGGTTTTGAGATCTTATCAATACTCGACTTCAAATTCCAATCTGCGGACCAACGGAAGGTACAAGTACTCAACAGAACATAAAATATAACATACAACTGTTAAATAGATAACTAAATCACAGGCACAAACAATAGTCAATTATATTATACCGTGTCGAAGAATGCTCGAAGTTACTATGAATTGTTCGAAATACCAAGGATGTTCTACCCAATGAAAAAAATACCTTAGCTGCATTTGGCTAAACATTTCGGAATGTTTTACCCGCAATACTCTTCAACTTTTATTTTTTTTATATTCGAGCGACACTTCAGAGTCTTTTGTAGACGAAACTCGCGTCTGGTATACAAATTATACGCCTGGTATATTTGATGAATATTTTTTACTCAAAGCACGTAACCTCCTGATACGAAATAAAGTTAAATTGATAAAATTGATACTGTTCCTTAATCAAGAGAAAACAAACAATTGTTGAAAGCTGAGTCGAGTTGGCAAAAGCAAATGGGTAGCTCAAAAGTATGATAAAGCTTGAAGTTTTACAAAGAATAAGTAAGCTCTGTTAAATAAATTTCTGATAAGTGTAACACATTATTTTCCTTACAAAAATATGACACAGAAAACTAAAAGTTGTACACTATGAACCTTGTCAAAAACCTAGAGACAAATCAGGTGTTTCTGATCTATTAGTTGATCACATGTCATCGTATAGTTCGGTGATTATTCTTAACCGGTGGTAGTCATAAGCAGAGAAAAAAGACACTAATTAAGATACCAGAAGTGAAACACACCCATGTTAATCTGAATTACAAAAATAAACACATAATCTAGCACAATACAACTATCATATATCTTGTTTTTGTAATTATGGGAGTATGGGACATTGGTTTTGAAGCAAATTTATTTAAGATTTTCGTGTTAGAGGTTTTACATGATGCACGCAGTATGTATTTTAACTAACTTACCGTTGGTTTTGATAAGGTACAATAATTCAGTTTATCTGTTTCTGGTAGAAGTTCAATGTTATCCTAGAAAAAACACATTAACAAAACACTGCAAAATGAATCGTTGGAATTGAGAAGGTAATTCTAATTAATTAACGTCATAGATTAATATAAACAAAGTAATATCATCATCAAAATTATAATTTTCTATTAGTTATGTTTGATAATTAGGGTCAATAATTCTTGTTTCATCGATGTTACTCTAAATATGTAACCGCTACCACGAAGTATTAAATTAAGAGAGTTTAATTGAGTAAGTTCAAAATTGACATAACATATGAATGTATCCCAGTTTCTCAAAGTTCTATAAATTGTAGCAGGTCAACACGTTTTAAAAGACTTTTCAGTTAACATTTGTTTGCATCCTATAATCACATATTGTAAAGGAAATATTTTGAAAATAAAAAAGATAACTAAAAGTGTATACAGTCATTCACAAAAAAGAGTCTAAAGATACAACAGAGACATTTAAAGACACAGTGACAATGCCGTGGAAAAAACGAAAAACAGTCTACAACACACAACATAGAAAACTATAGACTGAGCAATACGAACCCCAACAAAAACGGAGATTCCAGGTGCACCGGAAGGGTGAGCAGATCTTTCTCAACGTGTGAGACCTGTCTTGTTGCTTATGTAAGTATAATCATTTCATTCCAGGCAAATACTTAAGTGCACTTTTCTGCGTGTTTGGCGGTTGTGTTAGTGATAGCATAAAAAAGAAAATGGTTACAGCAAAACTCTTAGTGAGCATCACTACGTGTGCTTGTTATACCTTAGTAAAATGTTATAGTGTAATAAATATATAAATCTATAATAAGGCGTATTGAAATAATATCGCGAATTATTAGATTGTTATTCAGAAGATTTTAAAACTACACGTCTAAAATGTGACACATCCACGATAAAACATTTTATTAATATGTCCGTGTTTTTTTTCACAGAAAAGATATCATAACTGTTCTGTAAACATTGTAACAAGAAACGTTTTGTTCAGAGGGAGATAGTGGTATATATGGTTTTTGTAATTTATGCAATAGTTCCCGTTTAGTTTTAAATGATTTCAAACATGGTCGAAATATTGATACATGTAACTTTGATAATGATTTGAAAATCTGTAATAGAGAAAGAAAAAAGTGTGTATAAGGTAAAAGGGAATCAAACATGTAAGACCAATACACAAATTTCATGAAACTAAGATGTAGAAACACAATTTATTTAAAGCAGATTTCTGTCAATATGTTAAAAACATATTGACATGTTTGCATACTCACTGTTTTAACTGCTCCTTCTGATAAATCTATTATACTGACATTGTTCCTAAAAATATCAAGATGTTTGAGTTAAACATATTTTATCCTGAAGACCTTTATATACATTATAAGTACACTATTATACATCATGACAAAAAATCGTATTATACACAATTATTATTTTATCACAATTAACACAAATTAGCTGTTGTGCCCTTGAAAAACAAGCCCCATTTGGTTTTCAATAGTCGTCTATGGAATAAATTATAGACTACGAGCGAGGATAACACGAGGCCAAATAGGCGGTATTTATATCTCGTCAAAATTACAGTCAGTAGCATGCATTTATATTACTGTGCAATATATTTTTTGAACTAATCAGTCTCTATAAACTACGATTTGATACGGCCTCTGATATATGTGTACATGCTTTTTATTCGATGTGTTTCGACTTTACTTTGATATGTGCATTGATTGATTGTTGGTTGATTAATGTCCAGTAGCAAATACTTCATGCATGTTCAGAACGATAGTGGCATAAGCGCATTGAATGTCATATCCGTGAAGGTGCCTTATAGCATTTGGATGTTTGATGACCTGCATGCAAAATCAAAAATATAGAAAAAAAGAAATCCATGTTCCTGCTATGAGAAACCCCTAAAGAATATACGAAATTTTTATGAAAATGTATTCATAGGTCTATATAAAAATAAGAAGATGTGGTATGATTTCCAATGAGACAACTCTCCACAAGAGACAAAATGACACAAAAGTTAACAACTATAGGTCACCGTACGGCCTTCAACAATGAGTTAAACACATACCGCTTAGTCAGCTATAAATCGCCCCGAAATGACAAATGTAAAACAATTCAAACGAGAAAACTAACGTAAACTAGCTTAGTTGTATGCATATCATCAGACATACTGATTAGTTTACTCTTCATTAGAAACTTATAGCTATAACAGGAGTAAAAAGAAATATTTTGGTGGATTTTTTACATTTATCTACGACATTTATAATAAGCAATCACAAAATATTACAATCTAAACTGTACATTCACACATTTCTGGTCGCCAATTCTCAAAATCAACTTATTAAAACATTCCACATTTGTACTTACATTTGTCCGACAAACAACTTATGTAAGTCCGAATCCACCAACAAGAATCGGTTATATGTCGCTTCGGTAGAATTTAGCAATGCTAAAAGTAAAACGAGTTGTAATTATATATTAAGTTTATATATGAAGTTATTGATGGGAGTGAAGGCTTTAGAGGCAAAATAACGAATATGTTTGCAGGTATGGCCATTGGAAAGTTGGGTTTGCTCATCAGTCGTTTAATGAATATCATTGAGATTTTCAGCTATTTGGTGTCTTGTCCTCATACAATAACCCTGAATTCATCAGATTGTTTACGTTTGTACTAGGGTTTGAATGTTTAAATAGTTTGGACTTGAGCATCACCAAAGAGAAATTAATTGTCGAAATGCGCATCTGATGCAGTAAAATGTAAAATTGGTACCGTTAATTTCATTAACAATAAGCAATAAAATGCTACCTATCAAACAATCAACGTTGTCACAAGGTTTTGACAACGTAAGTTTACGATAGTTGTCACAAGGTTATAACAACGTTAGTTTACAATAGTTGTCACAAGGTTATGACAACGTCAGTTTACGATAGTTGTCACAAGGTTAAAACAACGTTAGTTTACAATAGTTGTCACAAAGTTATAATAACGTTAGTTTACAATAGTTGGCATAAGGTTATGACAACGTTAGTTTACAATAATTGTCAAAAGGTTATGACAACGTTAGTTTACAATAATTGTCACAAGGTTATAGCAACGTTAGTTTACATTAGTTGGCACAAGGCTATAACAACGTTAGTTTACAATAGTTGTCACAAGGTTATGACAACGTTAGTTTACAATATTTGTCACAAGGTTATAACAACGTTAGTTTACAATAGTTGTCACAAGGTTATGACAACGTTAGTTTAGGATAGTTGTCACAAGGTTATGACAACGTTAGTTTACAGTAGTTGTCACAAGGTTATGACAACGTTAGTTTACAATAGTTGTCACAAATAGTTGTCACAAGGTTATGACAACGTTAGTTTACGATAGTTGTCACAAGGTTATGACAACATTAGTTTACAATAGTTGTCACAAGGTTACGACAACGTTAGTTTACAATAGTTGTCATAAGGTTATAACAACGTCAGTTTACAATTGTTGTCACAAGGTTATAACAACGTTAGTTTACAATAGTTGTCACAAGGTTATGACAACGTTAGTTTACCAAAGATCACCAGAAAAGAATTCACTGGAGCATATGGTCGTTGCTTCTCCGTCCAACTGTTTATCTCTTCAGGTAGCACTCCACAGTTAGAAAATAAAATTAAAATTGAACCACAAAATGTTTAATCATCTTCTATTCCTGGCTTTCTAATACATTGAGTCAACAAAAGTTGTCACAAGGTTATGACAACGTTAGTTTACAATAGTTGTCACAAGGTTATAACAACGTTAGTTTACAATAGTTGTCACAAGGTTATGACAACGTTAGTTTACCAAAGATCACCAGAAAAAATTCACTGGAGCATATGGTTGTTGCTTCTCCGTCCAACTGTTTATCTCTTCAGGTAGCACTCCACAGTTAGAAAATAAAATTAAAATTGAACCACAAAATGTTTAATCATCTTCTATTCCTTGCTTTCTAATACATTAAGTCAACTGTTTGTGTCATACATGTGCATATGTATGTAATCAGTATCTTCCATAGATTTGATTTTCAAAAGTTAAAATGGTGAAAAATAATTCCTTTTTTGTGTATCCATGGCAACATTCTGCATTATATTTATCATAAAATATTGCAAAAAGGGGCATGAAAATATCACATATTCCCCCAAAATTTGGTTTAAACTAGAATTTCAATACCTTTGAGAGATACCTTTGCTGAAACTGTTGACATTAATCTACCAAATGATCAAATAAAAATTGGTTGTCTTTCGCCCAATTTTGTCGTAAAATTTAATCACAAAGTTCTTGCGACAAAAAGTTAGAAAAAAACAATGCAATAATTGCTGGACCGATGTCTGATATGGGTATGAAAATACGGACTGTCATACAGAAAACAGCCTATAGTACATGCATTTCACAATCTAGATGTTCCTATAAACCCACCATGAAGGCTATATTAATCTTCAGCTATCCAAAAATGAATTTTATTGCACACTAGCTCTCATATTTGAAAAATCCACAGGGGCCAAAATGAGAAACTACACACCTAACTGTGGAGTGCTACCTCAAGTGCTTTCCGGGTAACATCTTGAGTTTCTCGTGTTTCATCATAACGAAACTTATACAGATAAAGCCGAGGACGTTAACGTATTTGGAGGTCAATATGTCAAAGTTAATAGATGCTGTATCAAAATTATCTTAGTTTGCATTTCGAAAAAAAATCCAAGGTTTTCCTTGCTTAATCAAAACGAATTTATACTGACTGCAGATATCGGGATAAGACCTATTGATATTTCATAGTTTAAGTCAATGTTACTGAAAACAGATATTTTTGGGATAAAAACTAGTTTCCAGATGTAACTTGAATTTTCTTTGTTGGTTTACAAACAAGACTTAGATAAATAAAAAAAAATAGATATGATGAAGAACCCTATCGACAGTAAAATCAAAGGTCAAGGTCACAGTTACTACAAAGTAAACTGAAATTATAACATATAAGGTTCCGTTTATATGATGATTTTTTTAATTGTTTCTGAGTGATTATATCAGATACATTTGTACAATTGGAATTAGGTAAAACTTTTTCAAGAGGTAGATAGTAGATAGCAGAAACGAGACAAAGGATGTTGATAGTGACGCCAATAGATCAAATGGTAAGGTCACAGTTACAATTTTTTTATGAATTCCTAAAATTCTTGGTTTCTAGATAAAACTTCATAACCTTTTTTTCAGAAATGTTAATTTCAGGCATGTCACTCCCAGACATTGCATATAAGCCTGAGGGGTCCATCTAGAAGTTGTGTCCACTTCAACAGTGGATGGATTCCACCTATCTATGCAACATATAAGTGTCATCACGATCATTACCAAGAATCTGGTTGCGCATGTGCTGCTGAGAAGTTTTTTTATAATGTTTGCCCCTCACTATTTTGAAACAACAGATATGTTTTGTTTTGTTATTCGATTTTATTAGGATACTCCAATGTGTCATATATTAATTTTTTGTTACGTCACTTCTAAATACATTCATTAAAAGAGGGACGAAAGATACCAGAGGGACAGTCAAACTCATAGATCGAAAACAAACTGACAACGCCATGGCCAAAAATAAAAAGACAAACAGACAAATAATAGTACAGATGACACAACAAAGAAAACCAAAGACTAAGCAACACGAACCCCACCAAAAACTGGGGGTGATCTCAGGTGCTCCGGAAGGGTAAGCAGATCCTGCTCCACATGTGGCATCCGTCGTGTTGCTTATGTTATTACAAATCCGGTAAATAGTCTAATTCGGTAAGTCACATTCGTGAAAAGGGAGGGTATTGTAGTTACGACATAAGGAACATATCCGATATCATCTGTGAAACGGTTATTCCATAACGGTCAACCAACTCGTGATGGCGTTCGTAAAATTTACGAAGGGATGACTTCAACTTCACCATTTGGAACTCTTGGTTTAATAGCTTCCTTGTGAGCAGCAATCCTCTATCAAGGAAATCATGATAGGAAACACAAGCCCGGGAATATCGTATCAATTGGGAGATATATACTCCGTATGCAGGCGCTGCTGGAATGTTGCTACATAGAAATGGAAAGTTCACAATTGGGAAGCTGAAATCATCTCTTTTGTCGTAAAGTTTTGTTTTCAACCGACCCTCATTGTCAATTTCTAGATGTAAGTCAAGATATGAGGCAGACTTAACTGTATCTGTAGTATACTTTATCTCTAGTTCGATGGGATAGATTCGTTCAACATAGTCACCAAATTTTGTATTATTTTGTAAGAGAACATCATCTATATAGCGGAACGTAGAGTTAAAGGATATTGCTAACTTCTTATCTTTCTTCCTAAGAAGTTCCTGTATAAAGTCAGCCTCATAATAATAAAGAAACAAGTCGGCAAGAATAGGGGCACAATTGGTTCCCATTGGAATTAAATATTCCGACAGTCTGTTGAGAAACACGTCCTCCAAACGTAACAAATATGTTGTCAATCAAGAAATCAAGCATCTTGATAATGTCAGTTTCAGAGAATTTTTTAATATATGGCTTATATCTTTCAAAATTTGGAATGTTGGTCATTTTTACAGGGGGGACCTATTATTAAGAGTAAATAATCGTTTACCGCTGTTCAGATATATTAAATTCATTAAGATTAAGTTGTATGAACCCCAAAAGGAGCAAAACCCGAAGCTTCTCTTTACTCTATAATATCCCAAATTAATTTCCCTATATATGTGTAACTATTTGTAAAATACAAAGTAGCGAGAATTGATCACATGAAGCGTTCACTGTCTAAGCTTTTTTTTTAACTTTAATCACGATTTGTTCGATTTGAGTTGACTTTAAATATAACTTGGAGGCATGTAAAAAATCTATACATAAATCAACCGTCTATTTACTCCGTTGATACTCGTATTCAATGAAAAAGTGTACATCTGTTTGGTAAAGGTAGCACAATACAAAAGATAGATTATTTTATCAAAATTTCACTTTTAACATTTTAGTATACTTATTTTCATACTTGACCTATAGAAGAAATAATATATCCAATCTGATTTACTGTTTATGACTTTTGATGCTAATTACTTTTGTAAACAAATACACGTGTTTGACCAGAGTAGATAACAACATATGGGCAATCCTTATAACTGTTTATCAATGAGATAATTGGACAGTTATATGACCAGTGATCAGTAACACAGATAACATTTATAAAAGAGGACCTTGTGGGAGATTTTTCAAGTCAGTAATCTGCATCAGAAAGGATGGATAGCAAGTCAAAAAAAAAAGGAAAAGAGGAAAAAAACCTACAGAGGATAAACAGTCAATGCCCTTACAGCGTAAACATGATCTGCTGGAATCTGACAAAGGATCTTATTATAACCAGGCACAACTCCATGAACAGCTTAATGAGGAAACTGAAGAACTCTCTGACACAGACAGTAGCACTGATTTTGGAAATCAAAGTGTGTCCTTGAGAAAATTGAATTCGTCTTCTATTATTAGTAGAGAAGAAAATGAAAAAGAAGATAGTGACAGTGATCTAGGTATGAACATCGAATGGAACACTGAAAGCAGACAGTCTGACAATGAGGAATCAGATTCTCATGATGATGATGATGATGATGATGATGATGATGATGATGATGATGATGATGATGATGATGATGATGATGATGATGATGAACAAATTTCTGAAATTCATGGCAGATTGA
Organism: Mytilus californianus; assembly: GCF_021869535.1. Taxonomy (NCBI): domain Eukaryota; kingdom Metazoa; phylum Mollusca; class Bivalvia; order Mytilida; family Mytilidae; genus Mytilus; species Mytilus californianus. The sequence goes on along the minus strand of NW_026262679.1, from coordinate 16,897,667 downwards.
TTATGCATTTGAAATCTTTGCAAGAAAGTGTCTCTTCAGCAGCAGTGTGTCGGAAATGTCATATTGGATCACTTAAACTTGAAAACTTGTCGGGTAAACGTGGGTTATGCTCAAGACTTCAGTGGAATTGTGATAACTGTAACCATACATGTGAATTTTATTCGGATTCCTATACTGGATATGGATCTGGTCATTCTAAGGACATTAACAGGCTGTCTGTCATGGCAATGAGAACCATTGGGAAATCTCGAAATGCTCTGTTGAAGTTTTGTTTTATCATGGACTTACCGGCTCCTGTAAATTATAAACCTTTTAAAAACACACTGAAGCACTAAAGGAGGCATCAGAAAAGATATGTAGGGATAAAATGATACAATCAGCTGAAGAATTGAAAAACATCAAGAGGGATTCATCTGAATGGGATGGAGGAGGACCATGCAAGTGTGCAGTATCTGTGGATGGATCATGGGCCCATGTAGGATACAGCTCGAGGAATGGATTTGTTAGTGTTATATCTGTTGATACGGGAAAAGTTCTTGGCTATGTGACTTTGTCAAATGAATGTAAAGGATGTAAACAATGGGAACGTGAGAGAAAAACAAACACAAGATAATTTCTCTCATGGTTTGTTGAACATGACAAGGTGTGCACTCTCAATCATGAGGGATCAGCAAAAACCATGGAAGCTCAAGGTGCTGTCATGTTATTCCGAAGGTCACAAGATTTGAATGGATTACAGTATACAACATTTGTTGGTGATGGGGACAGCTCAGCCTATGGCAGTGTTGTTGACAGTCATCCTTATGGTCCAACCATTATTATACAGAGGATTGTGTTGGTCACATACAAGGGCGCATGGGAAAACATCTCAAGAGATTAGTTGACCAAAACAAAGGTATGTTTATCTTTAACTGACGTATAATTATTTCTAAAAGACAGATTGCCATTTCAAATACTGATCTACTTATAATATTGAATATAATATCTGCATATGATGAAGGCTGAGATTATCAATTAATTTATTGACACAAATGTTGTATATTGTATGTAAAACATCCTGACACAGCTGGAGTCAATTAGGATTAGTATTGCAATCAATATTACTGGTTATGTTTGTCCTTTTAACACTAATTAGAAAATAAACAAACACAAATGTGATAAAGTAAATCGAATTAAATTACTTGAGGACATTTCTGAATATGCTAAAAATACAATAATATAGTAATCTGATAATATCATTTAAGTTTATATATATATGTTTATATATAATTGATGTTATAAAAAAAATCCAGTTTCAGGAACAAGAAATTACCTACCCCTGATCCTTTAAGTCCAGTACTAGTTGAAATGATCAAACCGGTCTTTGATAAATTGTCTTCTCTGCAGTTATTAAAAGGAGCAGAAAAATGTTTGACTTAAAACCAGAATGAGTCATTACATCATGTAATATGGAGTTATCTCTCTAAAGGGGAGTATCACAGTCCTACTGAAACAATATCAGGAGTTGCACTTGCTGTTGGACATTTCAACGAAGGAATGGTCAATTTCAACACCCAGCTATTTCATGAAATTAATCTCAAAGTTGGAATAAACAACACATCAATATGGACGGTTATTGATGGAACAAGGCTGAGACATGCAGCATACAAACACAGTGACAATGCCAAACAAAGAAGGACAGATCTGAAAGCAATAGAGGCTGCAAAACATGACTTTTTGCAGTATAATGATAGTTATTCAAAGGAACAATACTATAGTAGAGATGTGCCTGTAAACAATAGTAAAAACAAAACACGACGGAAATGCAAGAAATGTGGGAATCCCATGAAAGGACATAAGAGGGGTTCGTGTGAGCAGGCAACTGTAGAATAAAACCTTTACTTATTATAAATATTTATTGTTTTGTCTAATCGGTGTTTATTTGTTCAGGTTTCCGTTATGTCATTCTTCCTGCCTACAATTTCACAGAACTGCACCATTGACATTTTGAAGGCATTCTGTAATAAATAAAATTGGACAAAGTTAATTTTTATGATTTTATTTAGTTATTGAAGTTATTACAAAAGTTTTACCAAACACTAATTCTAATGATCATTATCATTGATTTGTTTATCTTAAAAAATCATCCTAAATTTAGAAGAACTAATTGCCACTGGACGTAAAGCAAACAACAATCACAAATTATTCATAAATAAGGACACACCTTTTTTATTTCTCCTTTCACATCAAAACGTACTTATATGATCTCATGTATTTTAAAACCTCATTTGGCCAGGCATAGTGGGCATTTTCAGGGCCTATCTATGCTTCCTGTCAAAATAAGAAGTTGATCTAGAATTCTTGAAGAAAATTATAAATAAAGTTACTATACATGTCATTATGATTATAACACGTCTTAACCTATTTCAAATTATCTAAAGTAATCTTTTTTTTTACACAAATGTAGTCCTATAGTTACGGAAATTTTTTTTATATTTTTTTATATTTTTAAATGGTCTGTATGATTTGTAATATTTGTTATATACATACCTTCATAGAATGTGCCCAGTTACAATAAAAAAATCCAACTAGTTTTCCTGTCACCCCTATTTCTTCTTCTGTGAGAAGTAACATTATCTCCAATGAATTCTGCAAACTGCTCCCCATTTAACCTATGTGAAATAATAAATGACAATGATGACTTTCTAATGCTATACATAAACAAAATTGGTTGATTGTTGTTTGCTTAACATCCAGTGGCAAATATTTCATTCATATTCAGTACAATTTGATAAGCGTTCTGAAGAAAACGTACCTTCAATAATGCCATGTAAAACAAATAATTTTTTTCATGAAACGTTGTAGTTAATGAGGACATAATATGTAAAGAAAATTTTTATCAGTTGACTTTTGTAGAGTCATGAGTCTTTGAACTTTGGAATCTGGTGAGATTTTGTTTGTCCAGTGACAATGTGGGTGCTTGGGGTATGTGACCGTGTTCAAAAAGGTTCTTTAACTTGTTTTAATTTTAATTTTATACAAGTGTTAATAGATATGTGTGTGTGTGTGTGTGTTTATGTTTATTTTATGTCTATTGTGAAATTTTTGTAGCGATCCTATATTTTTGGAATTAAAACCAATAAAATATTCTTATCTTATCTTACAAAAGGTTTCACCTTTAAAATAAATTACAAATGTAAGTTATAATTATTAATTCCACAAAATTGTACATATAAATTGAAAATTTGAATATATTTAACAAATTCCCTTTGTGGATCCTCAATACATTGAACCTATGTAACATGCATAACTTACCCACACTCATTGACTGCTTGTACAAAAGCTCTTCTCTCATCTTCTTCTATTAAATGATGACTGTGTCTTCTATTTGGTACTTTTGGCATTTTTAATCAATTTAATTGTGTGATTGTGTTTTATTTTAAATAGAATTATAAATTAAATAAATAAAATATTAAGGAAATATTCTCAGTTGTTGTTTTTTAATGGAAGATTCCATTTAATAAAAGGGAACGTAGCATTTATATTCAATATCAACAGAAACAAGTTGTATTTTTGTAAGAAACTATATTCTGATACAACTAAAATTTAATTTTCTAATAATAAAATTTTAAAAAAAAGAGGAATAATTTATATATTGAGCAATCAAGGGTTCCTGTTGTCATCTTGTTATAATTAATGGTTCATGACTGGTCAGTGGAGGCGGAGTAATGACCTTATCAGTAAGTTGTTAACCTCAAGCTGGGTCAAAGTGATGTAACATCTCCTGCCAATTGCATGTGTTTGATGCACAGGGTATACATTATTCAGCTTTATTTAGAGTTTGTGTAACTGAATTCTTTCTCTCTGGTCAAAGCATTGTTGATTTATGATTCAAGGTCAATTATATGTCCATCCTATGGTACATTTGCCTATTTTAAACACACGAATGAGGTTCAAAGGGGAAAAACTTAACTTCTGAAGTTTTTCAACTACAGATTTTTACATGAAATTCCACTTTTGAATGAAATTAGCTCATCCATGGGTACCCTTATTCATCACTTGATGGTGTATTTAGCATCGCCGTGAACATACTGTTTATTTGTGTCATTGGAACAAATAAGCTCAATAATTTTGCTAAGATGTCATGTGTTTCTGCTTTCAAATTGCTTGGCTCCATTTCTTTATATCATTTGCTCTCCGCTTGAACAAGACCTCCTGTTTGCTCGATGTTTAACATAGACACTTGTCGTGACTGATAAACTGTGCGCCGGGAAGAGCCAGCAGACATCTTGTGACAATATTTTAGCGTTTTGCTACACCAGCATGAAATTTCTACGTATTCATTGCTCTTTTATTACGTCTTCGCTCTCCAGCAACTGATGATAATGAGCTCAATATAATTGAGGCGTCTGTTATAGTATTTATTTTCGTAATGATGACAAACATTTATTATTCACATCAATTGAGTGATGCTGGTACATTTTTACCTGCCCAAGGGTCGTACAAATAACTCCTTAATCTTTCGACCTTTTGGGTTTTCAGTTTTTGTCTTGATATAAATAACAAACAATCGATATTTTAGAATGTTTGATTGAGGTTCACACCAAAGTAGTAGCTTTATCGATATTGTATATCGGTAAAAAGCGAATCTATGCTCGCTATTGAGGCAACAAAAGTTTCGGTCGGAGAGATTGTGAACTTAAGTGGGACATAACAATTACCACTTGCACAGTTGAATCTGTAAGGCACAGCCCTTAAATCAATACATCTATAAAAATAAATGCAGGAGACTACCTCAAACTTAGCAATATTATCGAAAAAAAAATATATATAGCAACCTCTTTTTGAAATTGCCATGTTCCTAAACCACATTTTCACATGCTGCATGCTAGTGCCTGTAACAATACGTGTCAAATCGAAAGCATTTGAAACCGACAATATTGTCTCCCACAACGGATCAATTCTTCGGAGTTAATGACTGAGACGAGTCTGCTCTAAATGACTCCCATGTGATATATCCATGCCACTATTCATCTCATGCATTTTGGTGACTGAGAGTCATAATATAATATTTATATGATAATATCAATGTTAAACACAACATTATTATATAAATAATGATTTATATTCAGATACAGAGTTAAAAAAAATCATTTCATTTCAAAACACATACTATGGAATCTATTCCTTTGTAACTCTTTTTAGCAGACAAGAAGACAAAACCGAGTCTCTTTAAGATAGCATATATATATATATAGATGCCGTTTGGATGGTGTACATTTAGTTCCTTTATTCAAAAGCTCCCCCAAATCTGTCGCTGGGCATCAGTCCAGTGAATGTTCTGTTCAATCACTAGGATTTTCATGTTGTAAAAGTCATCAAGTTTATGACCCGAGTGTCTGAAATGCTGAGAAACTGGGAGAAGTGGCTTCTTAGAGATATCATTGAGGCGTTTGTGGAAAGGCTGCTTTGACTCACCAATATATTGGAGGCCACAAACCGAACATTCTAGAATGTAGATAACATTCATACTTTTGCAGGTAACATTACAAAATTTCTTATAGTTATTTTCGGTTGCCTTACTGTGAAAAGTTCTCCAGAAGTACTTCTATGATCAGACATTTCAGCCCGCACACAAGGTTCCGCAGACTATTGGGTTGCCTAAAAGCTATCATGGGAGGTTCGGGAAAAATCTTAGATAACTTGGAATTCTTTTCAACTGTTTTCCCATGCTTCCGAATGACACCGAAGCTGTTTTTGAGAGATGGGTGGTGAGTAATAACACATGGAGTCCTTTTATTTTTATTTTTATCTTTGTATTCTAACAGTTTACTCCGTGGGATAGTTTCCGCTTTCTGAAAACCTTTTGAATCGTTCTGTGTTTGTAGCCCCTTCTCTTCAAGCGGGTTTCGAGTTGACGTAGTTGTTTTTTAGTTGTTTCTGTGTTCGAACATATTCGCTTGACTCTGAGTGCCTGACTGTACGGGATGCTCTCAGTACAATGAGCAGGATGACAACTCTTAGGGGAAAGGTATTGGTGAGTATCAGTAGGCTTAGAATATAGGTATGTGGATATAATGCCATCTGTGAGGGAGCTGAAAGTATCGAGGAAGTTGATTTTGGATTTAGATTTCTCATGAGTAAATTTGATACTTTGATGTATGTTGTTGGCATGAGTGATTTATGTATCTAAATCCTCGTCACTTTTATTCCATTTCATATCCACATCATCTATAAATCTAAACCAGGAAAGCGGTTTTTCGATTGAAGATTCAAGGAGTTTTTTTTCTAATTTCCCCATAATTTTGTTGACATATGATGGAGCCATTTCAGTGCCAATAGCAGTTCCATTAACTTGCAGATAATGATCTCCATTAAAGGTGAAGTTGTAATTCTTTAGTACCAGCGTGAGCATTTTGACCAGGCATTCAGTAGGTGGATATTTTACTGGTCGGGAATTCCAAACTTCTGTACATGGATCAATGCCATCTGCATGTAGAATATTCGTGTAGAGGGAGGTGACGTCCATAGAGACAAGTGTCGTGTCGGAGGGAAGTGGATTTAAGGCCTGCATTTTTCTGAGATAATCGGTTGTGTCTTTGATGTGAGATGGTAAGTCTTCAACATGTTGACGAAGATGGAAATCAACGAATTCCCAAAACCGTTCGCTGAAACAATAGGTCTTCCTGGGTTATTGGCCTTATGAATTTTAGGTAAAAGATAAAATCTGCCCGGTTTTGGATTTCTGGTTTCAAACCATCGTCGTGCATTTCTACCAAACTATCAGTTATTTCTCTGCTAAAAGATGTTGTAGGATCAGAGTCTAGTTTTTGGTAGAACCTTGCATCGCAGATTTATCCATGACAACTACTGCACTGCCTTTCTCTGCAGGTTTAATGACGATATTGTATTTAGATCGTAAGTTTTTCAGTGCAGTTCGTTCTTCATTGTTAAGATTGTCAAAAGGTTTAATTCTTTCATTGATATTTCTAATAAAGTCCGCCTTAAAATTGTCTATAAATGATTCCAAGGTGGCATTTTTGTTCGGTTTAGGGATCTAAGTACTTTTTTTTTATAAATTTGTAGTTGTTCTCGTCTTCTGAAATTTCTGAGTCACTATCCTAGCTTATGTTATTATTTTCCTTCGACGCGAAATATTCCCTAATGCGTAGACTTCTGGCAAAATTGTCAAAGTCTTCCGACAATTTGGTTTCATTGACAGGGGCAGGCAGAGGACAGAAATTTAAGCCTCTCGAGAGAAGATATGTTTCAGCTTCCGTTAACTGGTATTTGGAAAGATTGACCACAATGTTGGAAGGTGAATCAGTCTCTTGTGGCCTACGTTTAAAGCGTCGTACTCGTTTCCTCTTTTCCTCAGATGGTAAAGGAAGATGGATGTATTCAATGCATATATATATATATATATAACATTTTCCAAAAGACCAAAAAAAGTGAAAAAGTATATTTTAACAAAACGCATTTGACTAACAGATCGAACAACAAATGTTCTTAAACCCTGCTGACTGCCACTGGCGATTGCCAAATAAACGGATCACAAGATGTAACAAATGGATCTTTATAATAATTTAATACCAAACAGAAAATATGGTGTACTAAAAATTTTTGCACCTTTTGTTTGCGGTATACCATCTTTTCCGCAAGTTTATTGTTTTCTGTTTTGTTTCAATTTAGACTTTTTTAATATATATAGGTTTATATACAAGTCTAAATTGAAAATAACGTTCAAACCTATGATATATATATATATACCACAAACAATATTTTCCAAAAGACCAAAAAAAAGAAAAAGTATATTCACAAAACGCTATTGACTAGCAGGTCGAACAATGGATGTTCTTAAACACTGCTGACTACAATGGCGATTGCCAAATAAACGAATCACCAGATGTAACAAAATGGATCTTATTTATTAATGTAATACCAAACAGAAAAGAATAAACTTGCGGAAAAGATGGTATACCGCAAAAATGAGGTGCAGAAATTGGTACACCATATGTCTCTTCAGTGATGTTAGGAATCGAAACGGTATTTGGAATGCCATATAATTTACCTCAATTTAGGATAGACTCTTGAATTTTGAAGAGACGAAATAGGATGAACGGATTATATAAACCCGAAGGCAAATATAATACAAGCCCAAACGAAAAAATATAAAATAAGTCTAAATTGAAAACAACGTTCAAACCTATGATTGCGTTGGATAAAAACCGCAATTTTTATACGTGTGCATTCAAAACAAATTTCTTGGTAGAGGGGTCTAAATACAGCACAAACAACCTTTTCCAAAAGACCAAAAAAGTGAAAAAGTATATTTTAACAAAACGCATTTGACCAGCAGGTCGAACAATGGATGTTCTTAAACACTGCTGACTGTCATGGCGATTGCTAAATAAACGAATCACCAGATGTAACAAAATGGATCCTATTTATTAATGTAATACCAAACAGAAAACAATAAACTTGAGGAAAAGATGGTATACCCGCAAACATGAGGTGCAAAATACACTATTGGTACTATTCAAAAAAGTAAACAGTCAGTATAATAATGATATTAATGTTGTGTTTAAGATTGACTATGGGTCGTACACTATTGTCTCTCATCCTGGCTACTATTTTCACATAGTCAATGTTGAACACAACACTATTATATAAATAGTAGCTAGGGTGAGAGACAATAGTGCACGACTCGACTATTTCCATAGTCACTGTTAAACACAACATTAATATCATTAATATACTGAATGTTTACTATTTTGAATAGTACCACTAGTGTATTTCTATGTACAAAAATGCTTCATAGTATGAAAAGAAGCCTTTTATGTTACTCTGCATATATATATATACTATCTTAAAGAGAAGAGTGACAAAGGAATATATTAAATAGTATGTATTTTGAGGTGAAATGATTGTTTTTAACTCTGTATCTGAATATAAATCATTATTGACATATAAGTAGAATACTGCTTAAGCTTGTGCTAGAGGTCGTCTTAAAATTAATTAATTCATAACTATTTATCTGTAACAAATGACTTTTAATGTAGTCAAACATTTTTGGTTTCAATGGCAGTAAACAAAAGTAAACAAATAACAAAAATGTTGTAACAGAAACTACGGTATTTTAAAGTCTCTTAAAATGTCAGCAAAATTTAAATATCTAATATTTTCCCTTATTGTTCAATTGTAATAGTTAATATTGACGGTACAATTTGAAATATTTAAACTGGGACGCAATGGCATCGTCTTCATTTGCTTTGGGGCACTTGTTGACTGCTCCGAATTCTCTATGGATTGAAAATAGTCCAACAAAACATCCCGCAGAAAGTCAATTACATCAGGATCATATGGTGCAGTTTCAACTGAAATAATGTAAAAATATTAGTTTTTGTGTATGTACAAAGTACCAATACTATTAGAGTTTAAATTATTCATTGTTGAACATAAATTATTGCATAAATAGTTCTTGACCATATCTAAACATTAATATAACTTGTACTATTAAAGCAAGTAAAAACTATACTATCATCCCATAAATGTATTGAAATTGCATGTTAGGTTACCTGAATTTCCACATTTCAGTGTGATAGTGTTGAAGAAAAACTTTGATAAGATGTATTTACATGTATTAAAATGTGTAATTAATTCACCTGAATGCCATTTTGTTCATTAACTCCCTTATGAGTTCAAATTTAAGGTAGATTTGATTGTTGAAGGCTTGGTAACGAACCTTTTGTCATTTATTTCATGTTGTTGACTCATCAACATATATGTTGAATAGTATTTCGATAGTTCCTGTATACAACAACAAAACTGAGAACATACCTTGACTTTTACTATTTCAACAGCCGAAACACTCTCTACTACTGGTATTGGCTGTGCATTCTCATCAGCTAGAAACAGTCTTTCCCTGGGACAAACTAACTGTAATAAAAAGAATTCAGTTTGGCTTTTCACTATCTTGCGTGTAAGGAGAGCTATTTTATAAGACTACATGTACATAAGGAGCCATATGAAAATTTGCCTTATCTTGATACAGCCCGAGCCCAAGTTTAGTGGCAAATATTAAAATAAAATTATCGCCTTATCATAATTGGCTTGAATTGCAGTGTGTATTGTGTATAAAAGAATATTCTTAACTCCAGAAGCATATCAAGAATGTCTTTATTTTATCAGCACTGGTTAAACATCAATTGACTGAATGGTCATATGCGAAATTTAAATAATGTTGGTACTTTGTTATTTTACACAAAATACATGCCATATCTACTGATGAAAATGTTTATGCATACGATTAATAGAGTTTATTTATATGTACATTGGAGAGTTTTCTTCTTTGTGATGGGAATTTATTGTGCTATATTTGATGGGATTCAATGCAAGTGTGCTATATTTCATGGTACCAATGAAACAAATTCATACATTTTTTTTCCTAGGCTACACTTTCTTTGCATTTATGTGATTATTTTTTGTTCAATTGGGTAGTTTTACATGATTATACATACTAGTCACACTTCTACTATCTTTCTGATGTAATGTTCCATAGTTACATTTACTTAATGCATCTGACATACTCTTTTTCTATTTATCTGAAATGTATTATACCAAATTCATTGAAAACATTTTATATGAATACAGAAAATGACGGACAGTAAAATGAATTTACAAACACGTACAATAAAATATAAAGTATTTATAAATATACCATTATCATTTGAAACAGTTAACATGGTGCCTTTTTGAGATTTCACATAAAAATTTTGGATAAACTCAATTAAATAAAATTGAAAAACAGAAATAGTTTTACAATATTGTCGTAATTTAATGTACATTCTTTTATTATATGTACTGCTTTATTAACTGTCCATATTAAGTTGACCATAGTAAAAACCGATATTATTTTTGAAAAATTTACAATAATAAATGAAGTTTCGATAATTTAATTTAAATTAAGCTCTGTCCTTAGCTGATTTTGGCTTTACTGTTAGGCCCTTCAAGTTGTCCTCTTATCAGACAGTTTACCTATTTTGGTTTAGGTCTTCTATGTTTCAATTTTGATCTTAACTGATGAGACATAAATTGTCAAAATGGCTATTTGCAGAATTTAAATTAAATGCAATTGGGCATTTTTGTCATATCTTTTTTACTGTGCTAAAATGTGAGCATTATTTAAATATTTGTGTTGCATTTACCTGAAGTATCATAACAATAGCTTGATAAAGATGCCTCATGTCTGTGTACATTGATAGTCTTGATGTGACGGGACTGGAAGCCACAATAGTCCAGCAAGATTATGCATGTTGAGCGGATACAGTGGTTGGTGTATTCTCTAAATAGTTTTGCTAACTTCGACAAATTCTTCATAAAAAGTCTCATTGTGTTTGGTCCAATGGGTTCATTCCTGAACCAGATATCGTCTTGTTCACTGTTTGAATTCTTTAGGTGCAAGAATAATCTGTTCCTTGCATTATTGTGTTTCTTGAGATTTTTACAAAAGATTTTACAGGACACCTATCTGTGCCAGTAGCATACATCATTCCCCCTGTACCCTCAGTTTCATTTGTAGAACCTTGGTGTTTTTTTGTTATCTATTGTAAGTTTACAAACACACATCTGCCCTTTATGATCCGAGTCAACTTTCAATTGTGAGAGATTTTCTTGACCCCTTCTGCAGAAATATAAGATTGTCTCAAATATAGTTTAATTAACGAGGCCTTGAGGAGTAGAAGTGTTGAATACTAATGGGTGCTCATACAGCATTTTCAAATCCTCGAGTGATATAGCTTCGTGGTGTGTGACAGTGCCTTTCTCCTCTTCTCTCGTTTTCCTGAGTAGGGAAGTAAAATTGTTGTGCGCCTGTGTAAATTCAGGGTCGGTTATTATGCCAAACATTATGTCGTTCTCCTTCAGATATCTGTTTATGACTTTTATTTCTAATGTTGGCATAAAAATCTTGCAACAATTTTGCGATTATATCTTTTGTGGCTTCCAAAATGTCAATTTCCATACCTCTTTCAACGATGAAATCTGACAAAACTTTAACAGCAAAATGTGTCTGTTGGCCAGTTTTCTTGGACCTAAAATTCTCTTTCCTAAACGTCGCAGGGTCGTTTTGACCAAACCGCGACATCTTGCTTGTTTTGTTTTTTGCAGACTACAGTTTGGTCTTTGAGCGACTTCAATTAGTGGTTTATAACATCGTAAGTTCAAGCGCACATATGATCAGGCTAATAAGTCTAACCCACTTGTCTGTCAAAGCACTTAAGCTCCGCTCTTGCACGTGATATCGAATAATGATTGACGTGAAAATCAATAGTCTGTTGCAACAGCAATGCATACTAATTTCGCATAGTGCAGTTAACGCTATATATTTCTTATAAAAACTATGCAAAAATAGAGCAATTTTACTATAAAGGGACTTTCTTACAGGAAGTATAATAATACATAATTCAAATATAACATAAACATGTCAATCCATAAATAGAAGAAATACAATATTAATTTCAATCGGGACATGATATTAATATATATCTGCATAAAAGAATAAAAAAAAAACAATCCTGCTTTTCATATCTAGCTTTATCGTTATAATCAAATTGATGTATCATTTGAATGGTAGGTTTTTTAGAAATCATGAAATGTATTCGATGTTGGTCTAGGTGTCGTCGGGTCAATCTCGTAAATACTGGTGTCAAACAAATATTCTTAAGAGATATTCGTACATGATTTATAAACTTTAACACCCACATGCTCACCCGCAAACAAAACAACGGACATATTTTAGTAATAGATAATACATAGTTGTGTTCAAATGCACTTAAATTATGCATGCTGATTGACATGGTGTTTTCCAAGACACCTACATTTTATGCTGCTCACAAGGAAGCTATTAAACCAAGAGTTCCAAATGGTGAAGTTGAAATCATCCCATCGTAAATTTTACGGACGCCATCACGAGTTGGTTCACCGTTATGGAATAACCGTTTCACAGATGATATCGGATATGTTCCTTATGTCGTAACTACAATACCCTTCCCTTTTCACGAATGTTACCTACCGAATTAGACTATTTACCGGATTTGTAATAACATAAGCAACACGACGGGTGCCACATGTGGAGCAGGATCTGCTTACCCTTCCGGAGCACCTGAGATAACCCCCAGTTTTTGGTGGGGTTCGTGTTGCTAAGTCTTTAGTTTTCTATGTTGTGTCATCTGTACTATTATTTGTTTGTTTGTCTTTTTATTTTTGGCCATGGCGTTGTCAGTTTGTTTTCGATCTATGAGTTTGACTGTCCCTTTGGTATCTTTCGTCCCTCTTTTAATTGATATAGAAAGAACTCGTACAAATTAAGTGAGCAGCGATTCAATATTTTAACATAAATAATACGTTGGGGTAATTGTCTAGTAAATCATGGCATTTCAGTACAACCAATGTACAATTTTAGGATAGCTAATTCAAGAATATAAACACTGAACAATATTCAACGATTGACCGAACAACACAATAATTTACGAAAGCGAGAAGAAGAAAATGCAAGAAACTATATATTTTTTACCGCTTTCTCTATTCGTTTTAGTAAATTATTCCAACCTTAACAAATAAAATTATTATTATAATAAATCCACATGCAAAATGTCTTTTAAGATACCAGGCTTATAATTTAATACGTAAAACCGCGTTTCGTCTTGAAGCAAGGGATGATACATAATATGATGCGATGCCATATGATACTGCATGTGGGAATTTTTATGGGTGTTGTTACGGGTATTTTAATTTGTCTAAGGGCTTTGCAAAGGACTTAAGGTAGTGTCAGCTTTTTCTCTACTACACATACAGAACAAGATTTTGAAATAAATACTCCATATGATGGTGCTGCTGAAATGTTGCTACATGAAAAAGAGAACGTTCACATTAGGAACATTTAAGTCATCTCTACAATCGTAAAAGTAAGTTCCCAACTAACCCTCTCTCAGTTTCTAGATCTTTTGATGATTCAAAGACCAACATTTTAGTAAAATCACTGTATGATTCACCGGTTCTAAAATTAATAATATATTTGTGAACTTGTATCTAAGTTTGATATCGCCTAATTACCAATATGACTAATTTACAAAATTAAACAAGACATGGGTTAATAGTGAAGTAGAGACTGCTGAACTATCAGGATCAACTGAGTTCAAACTCGATTTTATTTATTGGATTTGCGATGCTCAATCTGTAATTATTTCGGTTTGTGACCTATTTATAAAGGACGCTTCACTATGGTAACAGCATGCATGATGTCACAAATATTTACTCTGATTTGACCAAATAATGGAATTGAACTAAAACCAACAAAAAAAATATATATATGCTATAATAAAAGGAAAACATTACGGACCTATCATCAAACTTAAAAATGAAAATTTCAAGATAAATAAAAATAGATTCAAGTAAAGAAGGCGTCATTATCACCACTGTCAAATTGTTTGGATTTTGTAGGCAGATGAGTAAGTATATATCACTGACATATAGCTTGAGTGCTATAACTATATCTTATCGACTTAAACTTCCAAGGTGTAACAATAATCTCAAAGAGTACAAAATAAAATACTTGTAATAAAGAATGTCAAAATACATGTATCGCAAATTTAATTACTTTTCAAAAGTTGTATTATATAGATCATCTCCCTTTGTCGTCCGTCCGTCCCAGATATACAGACCGAAATGTGTTGTATCTCTAATTGTTAATAACAGTTGTTCTTGACATATAGTTATAATTGACATTTCTTCATGGATCTAAACTGTTTCAAGTTTGTTATTCATTACAGATTGTAACCTGATAATATCTTATGTGTATGTCTTTTTCACAGCTATAGGTACTTCTTTATCTCGATCGTAAAAATACCTATGTATATATATTATATTTTCCTTCGAGTTTACGTGATCCGTTCATCCTATTTCGACTCTTTTAAGTTCAAGAGTATATCATATATTGAGGTAAATTATATGGCCTTCCAAATACCGTTTCGATCCCTAACATCACTGAAAAGACATTAATTGTCGAAATCCGGATATGGTGTACCAATTTTTGCACCTCATGTTTGTGGTATAACATCTTTTCCGTAAGTTTATTGTTTTCTGTTTGGTATTAAATTAATATTAAGATCGATTTTATGACATCTGGTGATAAATTTATTTGGTAATCGCCAATGGCAGTCAGCGTGGTTTAAGAACATCCGTTGTTCGACCTGTTAGTTAAATGCGTTTTGTTAAAATATACTTTTTCACTTTTTTGGTCTTTTGGAAAATGTTGTTTGTGCTGAATTTAGACCCCTCTACCAAGAAATTTGTTTTACATGCACACGTATAAAAATTGCGGTTTTTATCCAACGCAATCATAGGTCATACATATATATATGTAGGACTCTAAAGTGAGATGGTACTCTAAAGTGCGATGGTCACGCTAAAGTGCGATGGTCTACGCTAAAGTACGATGTTGCTTCACGCTAAAGTGCGATGGTTATTGGTTTGCTAAAGTACGATGGTATATCACGCAAAAGTGCAATGGACAAATAGTATAAGGTCCTATATAGGGCTAAAAACGTTAAAGTACATGGATGTTAAAAAAAGACTTTTTGCAAAAGCTAGTATTCAAAGGTTTAACATATGTGATAGGCTTCATAATTTACCGGAAGCTTAAGTGATTGTTTCCGAATTTAGAAGACCGAACACGTAATAATTGCTAAAAAGGTAATTTAGATGCGACAAAATAATATATTTCCTGTAAAATGAATTTTTAACAATTCGGGCGTATTAAATATTTGGATAATTGGTGTAGCTTGCAGTTCACACATCACTAATGTGAACACCTCCGTTACAGTCGTCATTGTAAATTACAAATACAAAATTCGTTCATTGTCGGAATGTGTAAAATTTAGTTGTATATTTAAATGCGAGAGAAAAGACGATGGTCGCCGAGCTTTTTCCCATTTTAGTAGCGAGTACAAATACATATAATATAGTTTCCTACAAACTGAATCTTAAGCTTTAGGCGACAATTTAGCATTAACGCTGGAAAACATGTACCTTTATTTTTTCCGACGTTACTTTTCAATAAAATCGACAATATTTTAACAGGGAGAACAAATTCAACTGCAACTCAAACAATGATTTTTAAAACAAAATGCATCCTTTCGCTTCCATAGAAGAAGGATACAGGATACTTAAGCGTATACTATTTTGTATCTATATAGTAAAATGGCCGACTGCAGGATACAAGTCCTTCTTCCAGCATCCAAAAAAAAAACACATTTGCATCAGCCGACAAAGCACGGTTAGGTCTGAAATTAAGTCATGGACATTTGCTTCAAAAGCTGTAAATCAAATATTCTTAATTTATCTTCCGGCATGTTTGTTTTTGGTTTGTGTAAACGACTGTTAACGTCATAATCCAACCCGCACTTTAGAGTCCTACATATATACATTTAGTTAAGTACCATGCAGTTTATATTTTAATTCTTTAGAGAAAAGCGCATATACTAAATTTTCAGAATTGCAACTATTTTCTGTCAAATTATGTGCATTTTTTAACTAAATTTCACTATGATAAAAAAAAACCTGATAAAGATTCATAGTTTGTTTTAAACTTTATATGCTCGTATCTGAATGCGTCAGATATCTTAAGGTTGTGACGAACTATATATTGCATTACTTTCTAATGTAAGTCGTGGTAATTTAACGATAATATCCACACTATAGAATAACGTTGGCACTGTGGATGGCAAGTTTCAATCATAAAATCATAATGAACCCCTCTAGCAAATCAAATGAATAATTGATGCAGTTTATCTTAAACCTTTGTAATTGATACAGTGTATTCATATTTAGATCGACATTTGTGAAGTTTGATTTTGGCACCATTGAAATTGAAATCAAGTTTCAGAACTGAAAAAGGACAAATTTAGATTACTGTAAAGTCAGAAATTATTGCGTGCATTTATTATTGCGATTTTGTCATTTTAGACTAAAATACAATTTTAATTTTTTAATTTTTGCGATATTGAGAAAATCCTGTTTAATTCATATAAAAAATTTCAAAATGCGAGTTTAAATTATTGCGATTATAACCCTGTCGCATTTGTCGCAATAATAAAAACATCGCAATAATTTCTGAATTTACAGTATACTGATCAACAAGGGTATTATCTAATGATCTAGGAATGCGTTAAAAGCATGATTTGTAGTATCCAAAGGGACCTTGGGATATAACATGCTGCGTTTCTATTAGTACTCAGTATGTGTAATGTTTTATATCATTACCTGGAAAATTTAAGTTAATTGTTGTTTTCAAATCGTTCACGGAACACTCATATAAACCAGCATCACTAATTTCAACCTTCACGATCCTCAAGTCATACTCCCCAGCACTATGGTTACCAGTAATGAAAATACGACTAGATAAAGCATCTGGCAAATTCGAATTAATACTACATGACTGTGAATAGACTGTGTTGTTTTTGTATGGTCCTTTCCAGATAACTTTGTAGGTTTCAGTTGCTTTAAGTGGGCATTTTAATAAAACATTGGAACCTTGAACTTCATATATGTTTATATCTGACCATACGCAACAACCTGAAATAAGAATACACTACCAGGTAATGATTAAAGTTTACACGAAGAGGAATACATTGTATATAATTAACTGTTAAGTGTAAGCAGATAAACAAAATATACACTCGGCTAGGCATAAAAAATAAGACAATACGAAGAAATGAATAATTTTAAAGTCAGCGTTGTACAGAATACCAAGACTGAGTAATACGAATAGCACAAAACCAGGTGGAACTGATGTTTTCCAAAAAGGTATGCATGTTTGTATATGCCAAATAACGATCTTGAAATAAGTCATGATGTAAGAAAATTAAAAGTTAACCATTAGAACCTATTAGTACTGTCATTTCTTCATATGCAACAGACCTCTTTTAAGAACATTTAGATAGAAAACAAACTTTTCAAAAACAAGTAATACTATTTCATTTTGAGATTTTTAGAGATAACGGAAAAAACCTTCTCTGAGATATTGTGTGTCCTATATTTTTTAATTATAGGATGCAAACACTATTGACTTATTGAATTTTTAAATGTATTTTCATTTAGAAGTAACAAAATATATATGAAGTGTAGGCAAAAGTTGTATTCCAGGTAACCAAGAGAAAACTACTATAGGATTTAGTTTGAAAATATTTCATATTTTACAAGTGTTATGCAGTCGTCCACATAATGCCTCGGTCTAGGTTTCTTTTCTCCGTTTGTCAGTTTGTTCATATTTTAAAATTTATGTTCATTTTCAAGTTAGAGCAGATCACTTTAACCATCAATTTGATGAATATAAACGTGTAATTCTCAAATTATAAACAAGAATATATTAGTTATAGACTAATTGAACAGCAGATCAATAAAAAAAAGAACCGAACTACATGTGGAGGTTATAAAGGTTATCTTACAGTCTTCAACAATATACAATTGCATAGTTCTTACGAGTCAAGACAAAATGTTAATTTAATTTAAATAAACAAATTCACAAATTCATTTGAAAATTGTTAATGCATGTAGTTTACTCACCACAAACTAACAACAATGTTGTTACAACGATAATCCTCATTTTAAAAATACGTTTCGCAGAATAAAAGGCACACAAAAATCTGCATTTACCAATAATGACACAACCTGCAATAAAGTCAATAAAACAATCAATAGTAATGTTCTAAAGTTTTGTTTAAAAATACGCAGAAGAATTTTCCGATATGAGCTTGTTTCAACTATAGTCGTAAGTACTATTTTTATTTTTTTCTTAATTTACATGAATATATATACATTTTTATAGCAAAAATAAGTGAAAACTATGACCAATTTTTCATCTAAACAAAGTAGAGATGCTACCGTCTAAACTTTTGACAAGTATATTTCTCTTATGATGGAAGTAGATTTCAAACGAATTTGCTGTTTTCTATCTGAAAATGCACAGAATAACACAGAATGCAGTCCGAAAAGTTCATATCTTTTTAAAAAGGGTTCAAAATTTTGAAAGTACTGGATACATAAAACTAAGAACATGACATTCCTAATCAATTTGCGCATTGCATTCGAAGCCATGCGGCGTCTGACATTTTACTGCAGTCATCAACAAATGTCTTGACTAATATTTTTGCGACTTAAATAGCTTGGTGGCAGCACATTGCATACACCAACATAAACAAAATGTAAAGACGTGTTGAAGTTAATAGTCTACATGTTATAATCTGTATGATTTAATCTAAATGGTGCATCAAATATATCTGAGGAAAGCAGTTGTACGGAATAATGTTTAAATTCCACATCTTTCCAACCTGATGGCAAATAAGAGTAAAAGGGTGGTACATGTTAACTGAATTCAATGCCAAAATACATTGGTAATAACAAAACACGTTCACTTAAAAAGACGTAAGCTGAAATAATGTAGAAATGCGATTCTAAATATTTACAACACAAGGACAGAGGGCACAAGGAACTGGTAGAGAATGACAATACCATCTGAACATGCAAGCTACGGAATTTGTTGATAAATAATAAAATTATATAGAAATAGTTTGATCCCTGTTCCATAGAGCAAATTATTGATATGCACAAAAAAAGTTAAATCACAAAAATACTGAACTCCGAGAAAAATCCAAAACGGAAAGTCCCTAATCAAATGGCAAAATCAAAACCACAAACACATCAAACGAATAGACAACAACTGTCATATTCCTGACTTGGTACAGGCATTTTCTTATGTAGAAAATGGTAGATTGAACCTGGTTTTTTAGCGCTAAACCTCTCACTTGTATGACAGTTGCATCAAATTCCATTATCTTGACAACGATGCGTGAATAAAACAAACAGACATAATAGATAAAAATGTAAAATAGGGGTACAGCAGTCAACACCGTGTCACAATCTTAATCACAACAAAAACGAACAAATATTTAACAAAGAAGTACAAAAAAGCATATATTACATTTAACAACCTCGTTCATTGCTTACTTAAAAAGATGTGAAGGGGTTACCTTAATGTGACAGTGTACTTTACTAATTAGATAAAACCCGAACATATATCTAGATAATGACCACCAAATTTCAAATACACTAAGATATAGTTTCAATACAGTCACATACAATGTTCGTGACTATGATATGCGATGTTTTATGTACATGCTCCTATTACGCATCTCGATCACTGAAATAGCAACGTCATTTGCTGTCCCTTGCTGGGAAGAAAATTTAAGGATTTGTTCATTTTGGTTTTTTGCATTTATTGAACCAAATGAACTTTGCATCTTTAGAAATGGTGAAAAGTTGTTACAATATACAGCATTGTAAAGTTTTAACAATCAATTTTCATAAATCATACATTAATTAGGATATCATAAATAAAACAATCATTTTGCTGTTTGTGATCAATCAATGTATTCAAAAGTACGACATGGTGTCAGTCTATGAACTCAGAAGACATTTTTGCTTCAGACATGATAGCTATATGCACGATGAAGTTTCATTCACACTTATGAAATTGAAATCCCATTTGCAGTATTTACTTGTTAACTTTCAAATTGTCTTTAGTGGATTTAATCCTTTTCTCTTACGTCAGTATATTGTTATATATGAGCTGCGTCGCAAAGAAATTGACCTTATGCAAGTGCACGTTTACATGTACATGTATAAGACTTTGATTAATTTTGGAACCTTCGAATACAAATTTATAGACGAATGTTGGTATGTTTTGTAGGGTTCTTTTATCAATTTTCAAACAATTATACACTTTGAATAGAGATTTTGTCAGCACAAAATAGGTTACCAGATGTATTGATATTTATTTGCATCAGGTCGATTGCTTTCGGACAAAGCTATTATGTATAAAAATAAACAGATGTGGTTTGATTGCAAATAAAAAAAAACTCAACCAGAGTCCAAATGACGAAGAAGTTAGCAAGTATTGGTAACCTAACGGCCTTCGTGTAGATTATCAAGAAGCCACTGACTACCGTGTAAACTTTTACTTACGAATTTGTTACCTGACAAAAACGAATTCCTTATTCAGAGTTCGAACTTGAGCGATATTTCTTTAATAATCATCGTAGTTTTCGGCCATTTGGGTTTCGATTTATTTCATTGTTGGCGTAAACTGTAAATAACTTTAGGGAGATAACGACCAGATTTGACCGTTCTAAATCAACACATACGATCATAATGGCAATTTAACGAAAACCTTAAAGCAGTATAATTGTTTAGCAATATCAGAATATATAGAATAACAATGAGCGGACAAATGTATCAAAATGCTTCTATAAAAAACGTTTTTCCAAATATCAAAATTTAAATATAGACGCTATAAATAAAGGCTACAGTAGTAAATGCTCTTATAGTAAAATATACGGTTGTTTATATAAGATTACAATTTGTTTTATTTTAGTGGTGATTTAAAGAGATGTTTAAGCCATAAAAATATTGATACTTTTAATGATTTTTATAAGCAAAATGTTTTACCTCGCAAAATAAGGTAAGCACTATTAAAAGAAAATTATTTCAAATTTCTAATTTTCTTTCAACTTTTTCTGTAATATTTGTAATGGTGATTTGATACGGTTTGATATCTGTGATTTAAAAACATTATAAAGACCAAGATAAGATTTTTCGACAATCCCAAAATATAACAAAGGCTAATATTTTTGGTTTTTGAGAAAATGAAGATCAATACTGGGGTTCGTGGTGTTGCTTAGTATTTAGTTTTTTAAGTTGTGTTTGTATACTGTTTGTCTTTTGATAATTTACCATTTTATGCCATGGCATTGTTAATTTGTTTTCGACTTATGAGTTTGAATAGCCCTTTGATATATATCGCCTCTCTTTTGCCACCAAATTTGAAATGCAGTGACAAAATAAGGAAATAATTCTGACAAAACAAATGTTTCTCTTTTGTATCTCTTAACAATTTAAAGGCGACACAATGTTTGATAGGTTAATACATGTATTATTTAATTTTTCCTATTTTTAAAATTTAAAAGTCCCGTGAATAGATTATGTTATTCAACATCTTTACAAAACTAGTTGGTACAAGTCTTGTATTAAGGGCATACGATACAGTTTTGATCCCACGGTGAATTGCTTTACGAAAATTTGCATACAAGCTATTTTTCACCTAATCAATTCAATTATGTTATAAAACAAATACCTTCATGTGCTAATATAAGAGATAAATGGGGTCGAAATTTTAGACATTTACTAAATATTTCGGTTTGTTGGACATTTCTATCCCTTGGATAGACATACCTAACTTTTTTGTTTAAAAAAATAAACAAAACGGATTTTTGTAAAAACATTTAGAAAATCTCCTCTACATAAGTATGCTCTAAATTTGTATAACAATTCTTTGGAAATAATAAATTTTTATCAAAGTTTCATGATTTTAGAAAAAAAAACGGCATTTTTTTGCTGTATATTTATCTAATCTAAAAAACAATAATTGAAATACAATTGTCATGTACATCCCTTTAATTGCTTCAATTTTCACGATTGAACAAATAGGTGCATGGTTTAATGTGTAGATAATTTTAAAGAAGTAGAAATCTGACTTAGTTTTCAATATCTAGCTCCCTATCAACCTTAAATTCATTGTATATATAGAAAAGAAGATGTGGTATTATTGCCAATGAGACAACTCTCCACAAGAGACCAAATGACACAGTAATTATTAACTATAGGTCAACGTACGGCTTCAACAATGAGCAATACCGCACAGTCAGCTATAAAAGGCCCCGAAATGACAATGTAAAACAATTCAAACGAGAAAACTAACGGCCTAATCTATGTACAAAAAATGAACGAAAAACAAATATGTAACACATAAACAAACGACAACCACTGAATTACAGGCTCCTGACTTGGGACAGGCACATACATACAGAATGTGGCGGGGTTAAACATGTTAGCGGGATCTCAACCCTCCCCCTAACCTGGGACAGTGGTGTAACAGTACAACATATGAACGAACTATAAAAATCAGTTGAAAGAGGCTTAACTCATAAGATGGATAAAAATACAAATACTACAAATACAAGTGGACGTGGCCGGGTACTTGTACATCCAAACAACAAAAAGACACTAAGTAAAGATCTGAGAGTACTCGCAGTTACTGACAGCTAGTTCAAAGCCACTAACAACTAATAAAAAAAATCATGCATCTAAGAATAAATTATCAATCCGTACACATCCAACATCCAATGGATTTAGTGTAAAGACGTCATAAACAGTCAGAGAAAAACAACACCTTGTGCAATGCCAAGATACAGGTATCGACAGATTGTAGATCCATGAATGTGTATATGTATATAACAATAATATTTAGTTTGCTTTTAATTCACTGATAACAAAATCAATATTAGTACCAATAAAAACAATATTTATTGATCTAATTACAGTGTTGAATCGGTAACCTTTTAGAATAAGTTTATTTAAAGGATCGATAAGTTTACCAGGATCGTTTCTAAATTCCCGGGCACGGTAAACAATATTGCCGTAAAAATGAGGATGTGCAATCCCGTTTGAAATAAGTTTTCTACAGGTACAACCAAACTATAAAACCTAATCTTTATATCTGTGGAAGAATTTAGTAAAGGTTTAAGTAATTTGTGGTAACGAAATCCCTGGCTTAATAATATACCAGTAATACATAGATTACGTTGGTTAAAATCAAAAAAGTCACAACAGTCACGGGCATAGCGAACGAGTTGTGAAATATAAACACCGTAAGATGGTGCCAAAGGAACATCACCATCCAAAAAGGGAAAATTAACAATAGGGAACGAAAAATCATCCCTTTTGTCGTAAATTTTAGTGTGGAGTTTCCCGTGAGAAAATTCTTAATTGTTTAACGAAAAAATATCATCAAGATAACGGTAAGTGTTGTTGAATTGATCAATTGAATGCAATTAAGACGGGTCTTTACTGTTCCTTTTGATTCAAACCACATATCTCTGTCAAGTATTATGTCCTTGTATACTTCAGATTTTTTTTCAGTTAAACAATTCATAATTACTGCATAATTTCATGTAACTTGATACTGCATGATAAAATTGCACGTGTAAAATTATCAATTGTTCAAGTGAAGTATCTGGTAACATATTTATTTTGACGTTACCTCATAAACAGCAGTGTTGTCGACAAAATCAGTAAAGTCCTAGTCGATTATAAAGTTTGACACATTTCTTATCCCACGAAAATTAAGAATAACATTTCAACATGATTGCTTCAGCTTGTATAAGGAAACAATATGTATGAAACTATCGTAAGTGCTCAACGAACTTATTGTTATTCGATCACATGCAACAGAACAAAAATCCATGAATTAAAGTCATATGAAACAACTAAGAAAAGTGAATACGTTTTATATAGTTTTTTCTTGGATGGCTAAGTGTTACTATAGAACAAGTGTACGTTAACTTTCTTGTAAAAAAAAAATCCTTTATATCATTTAATTCTTCATAAATATACTGATATTGAATTATTGTCTTCCTGTATACTATTTCGCCGATATTTTCCCGTATGCAGTGACTTTAACTTCATGACCTCTCGTTAGAACTTTGGCTACCGCACAGCGCAAGTGCAAGGGAAAAAAATGATGAAATAATGTAAACAAATGTGTACTGGAAGGTAAAAAGTAATAACTGAATATGAAAGAACAAATCTAATACAACAAACCATTTAACAACTGTTCAGGAAAAGTTTAAGTAAAAAATGGGAACGCATGGAAAATGTAAAAAAAAACAAATATCATGGCTCTTTCACTGCACTTTTTTTTTGTCACGAGCTCCACGTACTTTGTGTTGTTTGATTATCAATGTCACGATCCGGTAAACTTCGGCAAATATATGGAAACAGGAATGCTAACAAAAACAACAATTAAATACTTGTCAATCCAAGAAAACCCTACTGAAAACAAACACACTATTTGAAAATCTGTCAGTAACAATCAGAATGACAATCGAAAAGCAGAGGTCAAAAAGTAGGCTAATAACCGAAACCTACTACTTCAATCATCTAAAGCAAAATTTAGTTAAAATAAAAATATCTGGAATATGTGAACTCTGTACCAAAGCCGAAGAGGATATTAAGCATTTTTTGCTGGAATGTGAATCTCTGGAAAGTGTAAGACATGAACAAACTACTATTTTTAAGCATGCTGAATGGGAGAGATGGTTAAGCTAATTATAAACAGGAGGATGTGCTTCAAATTATAATGGACTGCTCAAAGTTATCAACAACTATCTTATCTCATTTAACAACAGATGACCTTATAAACATAGAAAAACATTCTCAAAATTTCTGTCACCAAATTCATAAGAAACGCATCGGACCACAATCACAATGATACATTAATCAGAGGCTGAATTGAAACGGTTGAAACATCTAAGTACCTTTCTTCCATACCCCCAACAATGTGAATTTACATTTAAACAGAATCAGTATTACTGTATCGGACTATCCTATAGCAATAGTACAGCTAATGCCTATGCTTACATACTAATACAATGCATATACAAAATAGGAAAGATGAACCAAGCAGTCTGCATGGTACATGTATATTAAGCTAACTGCTTCCATCTATGACTAGATCTGCTGCTTGCATCTAATTATATGCTTAGACCTTGACAGGGGTCACAATATTTCCAAATTTTACGACATATAATAAATTTATAGTTACTGATATATTTTATTTTTGGCTATCTCGTCTCAAGTTGATACCATACTGACTTAATTTATTCACTTTCTTTCTTTGTTTTACTAAACTTTTTTTCGGTTTTTATTTTTATATTTTACTCAATTTTACTTTTTGAACAAATGGTATAAACTTCCCTTTGTCTCATTAAAATAAGCTTGAAGATTCCTACAATTTTAACCTAGGTAGAACTATAAATGATGTTAATAGCACATAATTAAAAATACTTGTTTTAAAATCCACAGTTCTCATCTGTATATAAAACTATTAAATTTTAGCACCCCATCACACTATGTAAATATCTTTGTAAATATTTGTCAAGTGTTAACCCTATATCCCAAGTGGGAGTGCTCCGATATACAACAGAGGATCATACGTACAGAACAGAACCACAATCACTGAATGAAATGTTATTTGTCGCTAATACGTTATAGATTCGTAATAATTATAAAACAAACGTGCATACAAGACTAAGTTTAGTATATATGCTTACATTGGTTCAATAATTTCGATAATTTCGATAACATCAAAATGTAAGGAAAACGTTTCATATGACTTTAAGGTGTAGTGTTTACATGCTACGTTTCAACTTATTTGTAGCCATGTGTACACAAAACCCAGTAGTCAGCACTTCGATGTTGACATGAATATCAATTATATGGTCATTTTTATAAATGTCCTGTTACAAAACTTTGAATTTTTCGAAAAACTAAGGATTTTTTTATCCCAGGAATAGATTACCTTAGCCGTACTTGGCACAACGTTTTGGAATTTTGGGTCCTCAATGCTCTTCAACTTTGTACTTGTTTGGCTTTATAACTATTTCATGTATTTTGATCTGAGCGTCACTGATGAGTCTTATGTAGACGAAACGCGCGTCTGGCGTATTAAATTATAGTCCTGGTACAAAAAAAATGTACCTTTGATAACTATATATCAATCAAATTAATCATACATGGATATTTGTGTAGTATTTAATCTGTTAATTCAAATAAATATTTGATTGATATGATCTTATTTGTTATGATAAAACATGTACAATACGCGTTAAAATTCATACAAGTCTATATAAAACAACATTGCATAAATGTCCAAATTCTTTCGTATAATTTAAATCTGTTTTGGTCGTTTTATCTTTTTGAACATTTCATTTTGTCAGTGAAAAAATCACATTTAAAGAAAGCTGGTCAATACATTTGGACAGCATATCATATTAGACGTATATAACGTGTACCTACATGGCGCCTTTTTCGCATGAAACAATACAAATTAAATAAAAAAGACACATGAAAATACATTTATCAATGTTGTAACACACAATGAATATAGGAAATATTTTTATATCAAGTGTCTATACTGACCTTCTAAGAATTAAATATCCGGGTATAAACATCACAAACAAATATCAAAACAGTAATTAGATATGATTATCGGGTTATAAGATATGTATTGATGCTGTTGTGTATATCCATTAACAAATCTGCCAGTCATCCGCATAATTGAGAAATATTGATGCAACTTTAGTTTTATAAATGCCCAGAATACATTTAAGGTTACCCGTACCAATTGTGTAACATACACAAAGTAAATCGAACAAATCGATTAGTTAACCTATTAACTGAAGTCGATAGGTGCATTTCGAAAGACAAAAAACAAGATCATTAGAGGAAAAAAGTGGATAGTGCAAATTTCGAAATTAATGCGTGCATTTATTATTGCGATATTTGAAGATTAGACAAAAGTGCAAAATTAATTTATGAAATTTCAGCAAAATCTGTATCACATATCACAACGCGCGTCCTTATGTTGCGATACTCCCTCAGTCGCATTATTCGAATAAATAAAAACCTTGCAATAATTTCTGAATTTACAATAGTCTTCTTAGTTTTCTATGTAGTGTTTTTAAACTTGTTTGTCGTTTCGTCGTCATTCGGTTTTTTCTTTGTTTTGTTTTTTTTTTTATTTTGCTTGACATTGTTTATTCCCCGCAGTTTATTCCGCCCCTTTTTGCGTGAGGAAAGATACTTCAAATCTATTTTAGTAATATGAACTTAGACGAAGGGACAGACGAACGACGGAATACCATTTCTCTTTGATATTGAAATTTTCTTTCAGACATTGTTTAATAGGAAGACATTCACGATTTTTCAAATGTTAAATTTAAGACGAATAAAAACAAATTATCTTTTGTTTCCAATGTCATGTATATCTTAATTTCAAAAAAAGATTCAAAAGAGGGACGAAAGATACCAGATGGACAGTCAAACTCATAGATCGAAAATAAACTGACAACGCCATGGCCAAAAATTAAAAGACAAACAGACAAATAATAGTACAGATGACACAACATATAAAACTAAAGACTAAGCAACACGAACCCCACAAAAAACTGGGGGTGATCTCAGGTGCTCCGGAAGGGTAAGCAGATCCTGCTCCACATATTGCACCCGTCGTGTTGCTTATGTTATTACAAATCCGGTAAAATACATGAAATGAAATTTAATCGGAATTTGTTGTCCAATGTCACTTTACGTATTTCTTCTCAAAATATTTCGTAATAAAAAGTAAACCAAACGGCTGGTCCTTTTAGTAAGTTTTTTCATACATCATTAACGAAATTGACCTTTATATGGAAACAAAATCTCAGAAAAGTGTCCTATCTTTTATGGTATAGTCGGATTGAATATTTTTTCATTTTCACATCGATAACAATAATGTATAATAGCTTATAAATACGTAAAAATAAAAACCTTACTTTATATTTTATATTACAACTACTGTCTTAGTATTGTTGTTTTTTGACTATCATGCGTTTAGGGCATCATTCAACAAGCAGCATGTTTCACTACTGATAATATTTTATGGTGTATTTTTATTGTCAATAATGAAGGACAATGTGCGCCAAGTACCGCAATTTAGCTTATGTATGGGCTTAATTTTTTCTAGGGTAAAACTGTCAGAATCAGTTCTTGGGAAAATAAAGGAAACGGTAGTTTACAAATGTGCAAATTTCTAAAATCGATTAAGATGAAGCAAATCAAGGTAACAAAAAATTGCGGGAATCATATGAACTCCAAAAGGAGCGAAACCAGATACGACGACAGGATATGCATCTAAAACTGTTCTTGATGTGAACTGTCAAATAAAATTATCATATGTACTGATTGATATTATAGTTTTAGATGCATGATTTTTTGTTAGTTATTATTGGCTTTGAACTTGCTGTCAGTAATTGCGAGTACTCTCAGATCTGTACTTAGTGTCTTTTTTGTTGTGGGTATTTATTAGTACTCTGCCACGTCCGGTCTGTGTTTTTGTTAGATGTATTTCTGCTTTGTATCGATCTGATGAGTTAAGCTCTTTTCACCTGATTTTTACAGCTTGTTCTTATGTTGTACTGTTACACCCCTGTCCCAGATTAGGGGGAGGGTTGGCGCCTTTAAATTAGTGTAACCCAGCCACATTATGTATGTGCCTGTCCTAAGTCATGAGTCGGTGATTCAGTGGTTGTCGTTTGTTGCTAGATATCATATTTGTTTTTCGTTCATTATTTTGTACATACATTAGGCCGTTAGTTTTCTCATTTGAACTGTTTTACATTTGTCATTTCGGGGCCTTTTATAGCTGACAATGCTGTATGGGTTCTACTCATTGTTGAAGGCCGTATGGGCACCTATAGTTGTTAATTGCTGTGTCATTTGGTCTCTTGTGGAGAGGTGTCTCATTGGCAATCATACTACATCTTCTTATTTTTAAAATCATCATAGATACCAGGATTAAAATTTTGTACGCCAGTCACATGTTTCGTCTACAAAATTTTTATCAGTGACGCTCGAATAAAAAGGTTAAAAAGGTCAACTAAAGTACGAAGTTGAAGATAGATGTGTGAAGATGTGGTATGAGTGCCAATGAGACAACTCTCCATCCTAGTCAAAATTTATAAATGTAAACCAATATAGGTCAAGGTACGGTCTTCAACACGGAGCCTTGGCTCACACCGAACAGCAAGCTATAAAGGGCCCCAAAAATTACAAGTGTAAAACCATTCAAACGGGAAAACCAACGGTCTAATCTATATAAAAAAACGAGAAACGAGAAACACTTATGAACCACATCAACAAACGACAACTACTGAACATCAGATTCCTGACTCAGGACAGCACAGAAGACCCTAAAATACCGAAAGGTTTTGCCAAATAAATCTAAGGTAGTCTATTCCTATTCCTAGGGTCGAAAAGGTTTTGTAAACAGGTCATTATGACATATCAATGATAATTCATGATATCATATAGAAAGTGTTCTATTGATGAACTGCAAAAACTGTTCTAGGGTACACCTGTCAAACAATGTTTTAAAGAAGAACGGCTTCTGTCAAAAACTGATCTAAAAGTTCCAGGAGAACTGTAATATATACTGTTCTATAACAGCTTTACTTCACCAGCCCTTTCCTGGGAGATTTCAAGAGTATTTAGTACAGATCCGAATAGGTTTTTTCGTAAAACTTTCATTTGTTAAAAAGAAAAAGAACACTTAGCACCCTTTTCCTTTATTTTGATACATGTCAATACCCAATGTAGCAAATACCTCAAGCATGGTAGAGCTTAAACAATAATTTATACCCAGTGTTTTTTAAAGCCTTTAGTTTTAATGTTAATAAGCATTCTGAGAGTATTGCATGGCAATACATAGTCCCCTACCAGTTAAAAATTCATTGTACTGGAACAAAATTAATCTTTAACTTGTATTGATGTAAACTAAATAACCAATATCAAGTCAATATCTTCAAGCATGACGCAAAAAAATGTGGAAAACTGATTATTTAAGTGAATTTTCAGAGTCCAAGGACCATAACTCTGCACAAAATCATCAGGCCGGAACAAAATTTGATTTTGATCTGTAACTTGTCATCATTAAACTATATACCAATTATCAAATCAATACCTTCAAGCATGACAAAACAAAGGAGGAAAGCTGATTATTTGAGTGAATTTTCTAAGCCCAATGATCATAACTCTGCACAAAATCATCAGACCGAAACAAAATTCGAACTTGATCTGTAACTTGTCATGATAAAACTATATACCAATCATCAAATCAATATCTTCAAGCATGACAAAAAAAAAGTGTGGAAAACTGATTATTTGAGTGAATTTTCTAAGTTCAAGGACCATAACTCTGCGCAAAATCATTAGACCTGAACAAAATTTGAATTTGATCTGTAACTTGTCATCATAAAACTATATACCTATATATATACCAATTATCAAATCAATATCTTCAAGCATGACAAAAAAAAATGAGGAAAGCTGATTATTTGAGTGAATTTTCTAAGTCCAAGGATCATAACTCTGCACAAAATCATCAGACCGAAACAAAATTCGAACTTGATCTGTAACTTGTCATGATAAAACTATATACCAATCATCAAATCAATATCTTCAAGCATGACAAAAAAAGTGTGGAAAACTGATTATTTGAGTGAATTTTTTAAGTTCAAGGACCATAACTCTGCACAAAATCATCAGACCGGAACAAAATTCGAACTTGATCTGTAACTTGTCATGATAAAACCATATACCAAATATCAAATCAATATCTTCAAGCACGAAGAAAAAAAAGTGTGGAAAACTGATTTGCCGGACTGACGGATGGACAGACAGACGGACGGAGTGCAAACCTAAAGTATCCCTCGACTTTGTCGGTAGGGGACTAAAAGAAGAATAGTATATGCACTCTACTTCAAATTGTATTGGTGTAGGGGGCACATAATTTGATATAGTCAATCATCGGCCATCAATTTGTCATAAAATATAACGTCATAGTTAAAAAATAAGAAAGCGCGAATACGGTCTCCAACTACGGACAAGTATATATACGGCTTATAGAACCCTGCTTAAATGGTTGGATTTATTTTAGCATTACATTTTGTTGATATATGTAATATAAACTATAAATGGCAACCTTATAAAAAATATTAAAGACAACGAGTATTTTTTATACTTTACTCTGTTCTGTGTTTGCACAATGTTTTCACCTTAATCACTGACAAAACATTTTTCTAAAAGTTTGACTGTATTATACAACTACTGACATATATACAAATAACGTGACAATGTTGCGATTAGTAAACAAATGCAATACAAAGTCAAACACAATGACTTCGAACAATAATTTATACAAATCTAGCAATTACCTGTTTAAACCCGGAAGAATATTGAACTGTGGGAATATAATCTTTATGGTTAAAAACTGTTTAACTATTTTATAAGTATAGCATTTCTTAATTCCCTTTTAAAAGAATATTTAACTGCGAGATATGTAATCTCTATATTTACTCATTTTCTTAACCATTAGATTTCAATACTCCCTGTGGAAAATGTATGAAAAATCAACCTTTGTCAATATCAATATAAAATTGAGAAGCATTCGTAAGTAAGAACGAAAACTTCCGACATAAAAATCCAAAACCACATTCTTATAGCAAACAAAATAAGTTCTAAATTGTCCCAAATCTACAAAAATTGTTAATAAAAGTAATAGACAATACCCTATAACATTTAACTCCACAGTTTTAGTTTTCACATAAATGCAATGAATAATTATGTCTACCTGCTTTAATCCAAAATGAAGAAGACAAAAGTTTCATGCGCCAAATTGGGAAGGAAACAATTTCATAATATACATAGCCTTTACTGCAAAATTGTGTATATCATAGTTTAAATTTTATACTATGTGTAATCAAAGCATCAAATAAATAAAAATAGATGGCACATGTATAGAGAAGCATTTAAATGTTGTTAAAGATTTATTATTTACTCATCAAAACTTACCTTTGTCGTTACAGATAATCCATATTTCATAAGCAAATCGTATGCTTTTCGGAAACAAATAAGCTGCATTTACCAATCTTTTGTCTTAAAAAAGACAGTTTAAAACTGAAAAAAAGTTCCGTATAATGTAATAAAATCTTATTTAAAAGCAGGAAGTATCTTGTAACCTTGATATTAAATGACTTTTTATGAATAAGATAAAAAAAATATCGAATAAAATCAATTGAAATTTTAAGTAAGTTTATACCAAGAGATAAAAAAGATACACACAACAGATAAATCAAACGATAGTCCTTAAAAAAAACCACAAAAACTAAAAAGTGACCGACAGAAACCCTTACAAAATGGGACGTGAACTTCTCCAGAAGGGTAAGAGGTTCATGCTCCACTAGTGGCTCCTGTCGTGTTGCTGATGTCTTTAAAAATATTTTATATTAAGTAGCTTTTGGTGATGGTCCTTGAAAATCACATAAACCGCTATGCAATTGCATATCCTGGATTCAATAGCTTCACATAAACTAAAACCCTATATCAACGTAATTACTTACAAGGCCTGGAATATCGCATCAACCTAAAGATATAGACTCCGTTTGTATGTTGATTGCTGAAATGTTGCTTTATAGAAATGGAAAGTTCACAATTTGGTAGCTGAAATCAGTTGTTATGTACACGACGAGGTCTTTCCCCTTTAATTTACCTTGGAGTTCGGTACTTTTGTTTATACTTTTTTGCATGTGATAACTTGGCAAAACAGTGGTAAAAAGAAAATTATAAATAATCGGAAAGAAAATGTGGTGATAAAGGAAGAGATTGATCTTAAAAATTTTTAAAAAGATAATTAGAAATATAATAGATATTTTCAGTACTGACTTCTTAATCCTTCCGAAAGTAAAACAGGACGTTGGAACAAATTTCATTTCTTTTTATCCGTATGTGTTAATATCAAGAAGTACATGTACAATGCAGAAGTTTTGATTTATATTTTAAATCACTGCATATATTGAATGTTGATTAAACACAAGCTTATCAAAAAAGAAATATGCTTACCGTTTTATACAACACCTTATTTTATTATACCTGGATTATATTGTTATATTTCAGAATTGCATCGAAGTTGCTTGCTCTGAAATAGTTCGGTATAATTGTCGCTATTTTTTGTTCGATACAATGAACTTGATACACTGTATTTACCCCTTCACACAATAGCAAAAAAAACCGATTTTGAATAGGTAAAATAGTTAGGTATAAACAAAGAACCATATGGCATTCGAAAGACGTATAATGATGCAACCTCTATACTTGCACTTACTAACTTTTTGAGTGAAAATATATTCATCAAAGATATCAGGCTTGTAAGTTGGTAAACCAGACGCGCGTTTCGTCTGAGTTAGAGAGGTCGGCGACGTCAAAAAATCATCGCCATCTTGTGTTCCGGATAAAACAAATGACAAATCATGCCATGTTTATATGGAAAATTAACTACTTTTACATCATTTCTTTTAATGAAAATATATACATAGATGTAAGAAGATGTTGTATGAGTGCCAATGAGACAACTCTCCATCCAAGTCAAAATTTATAAAAGTAAACCATTATAGGTCACAGTACGGTCTTCAACACGGAGCATTGGCTCACCCCAAACAGCAAGCTTAAAGGGCCCCAAAATTACTAGTGTAAAACCATTCAAACGGGAAAACCAACGGTCTAATCTATATAAAAAGCGAGAAACGAGAAACACCTTATGAACCACATCAACAAACGACAACTACTGAACATCAGATTCCTGACTTAGGACAGTTGCAAACAACTGCAGCGGGTTTAAACGTTTTCATGGTACCAAACCTTCATCCTTATCTGAAACAATAGTGTAACATCACAACATAGAGAGACACACTATAAAATATCAATTGAAATCGCGTTTCTCAATCAAAAGACATATAAACACCAGTGAACATATACTGAACAAATAAATTTGATCTATGATACAATGTAAATACAAAATAAATAAACTAAGGGAAGATTAATAAAAGTAACATGTTATACCGCTGTGAAATGTTAAACAATTTAAGACAAACAATATGCTTGAACAAAAATATCAGCCATTTGCAATTACTTTAAACACAGGTAAATGAAAATAATTTTGTTGTTAGGTATACGTGTACAGTTCAAAAAGAGAAAGGAAATATTTTTACAAAAATTAATAATTTTGATGTTCATAGAACGAAGAAGTGAAAATTTATAGTAATACCATGTATCTTTATGAAAACATTCATATTCATACATACGTCACGGTTATATATCGTTCTTTATAAAGATTTATGTGACGTTTAGCTACTACAATCCAGTATAAAGAAGTTAGATTGTCATCATTCTTTCTAATAGTTTTACCAAAGTAGAGACTAGAATCGAGATTGGAAACGGGGAATGTGTCAAAGAGACAACAACCCGACCAAAGAGCTGAAAACAGCCCAAAGCCACCATTGGGTCTTCAATGCAGCGAGAAAATCCCGAATCCGGAGGCAGGCTTCAACTGGCCCTTTAACAATAATATATACTAGTTCAGCGAAATGGACGCCACACTAAACTCCGAAACATACATATGAACCAAAATTTTAAGACCACACAAGAATAACAAAGGCTAGAGGTTCCTTACTTAGGAAAGGCGCAAAAACGCGGTGAGATTAAACATGTTTTGTGAGATCTTAACCCTCCCCCTCTAGCCAACCTCTAGCCAATGTGAAATAAACAAACAAACAGCAATACGCACAGTAAAACTCATGTGAAAGAAGTCTGAGTTCGATGTTAGAAACCCCCAAGGGTGACTGGGGAATAGAAGTATGGTAACCATTGGTCTCCTCCGACCGGCAGTAAAACCCTTGCTAAAGTGGGGCGTCCGTTTGGCTGTGCGGGATGTAAAAATTTGCAGCCACGTCCGGTCAGAATAGGGACGTTAAATCCGATGCCTCGTTTAAAGAGAGTGCCACGCTCTTTGCACGTTAAGAACCCTTGCAACAACTCTTTGAGGGGTCCGTAGGTGACCTGTTACAAGGCTAAATTTCTGTCCCTATCCAATATACCCTCATTTCCCGTGGCAGTCTAAATTTCTCCAACCTTAATCCTGGAAGCCCCTATTACGGAACCTACCTATTGTAATTATTGTTAACTTGTTCTCGTCCTGAATATGCATGAAATATTTGCCACTGGACGTTAAGCAACCAACAATCAATCAATCATCGATGTTAGAATAGGTAACAGGAGAAACTAACAATGATCATCATAAATTAACAAAGGACTACTGGCAGTAACTGACATGCCAGCTCCAGACCTCAATTAAACTGATCGAAAGATTATGTCTTTATCATATGAAAACAACCACAATCCCGCCTGTTAGGGCTTAAGTATCGTGCCATCATAAATTATACGAGAAAAACATTACCCGTATCATGCCAAAAACTGCTTTCAGACACAAATGTGTTTATTTCCGATGCAAAGAGCCTATGAGTAAATTAATATTAATTCCTCAAAATGGATTTGTGATTTTATAAAATATCCTCTGTCTTGATTGCTGTTATGGTATATGTAGGATTCCCAGTTTTGCTGAGAATTCCAAATTAAGCCATTCCAAATATTGGTTTTTGTGTATAAAACAATATTGTTTAAGGCCTTGTCTGCCTAAACAACGACATATTTGTCGTGAAGAGAGGATAAAAAATAATTCACAATATCGGGCCTCTGGGAAGGGTCATTGGCCAACAACTCTCTAAGTTGTTCATTATTTACGATGACGAGGTCCTCAGTTATAACATGACAAGCGGGACCATATTTGTATAGGGACGAAGTACAAGAGCAATCGGTAGGATTGGATTTTACATCCCTGAAATAAAAATCTCTATTACCCTCATGTTGTTGAAACTCAAAAACGCAATAGGTTTGGTGTAGGTATATGAAATGACATGTGCTGTTTTATCTTTGAAGTAATCAGGTTTTGTGCTCTGCACGAAATTCGCCCTCTCTCTTTGGAAATGGCAAAGGGCTGTTTAAATAAAATATGCACAAAACAACAATTTTTTGTCCCGATTAGATATATTGACCCTTTCATCCAAAACACCGGATCTTCCCATTATTTAGTAGTCAGGTTTTTTTTCTTTGAAAACAAAACATTATGTATAATCTTGAGTGCAAATTGTATATTCATTCATAGAACATAATTATAGAGAATGTGGAATAAAAGTTTACGAGAGACCAACACAATAAACAAGTTTCACGATCGAGGCAACAAGCAGTCATATATATGTATTTGTATGAGACATCAGAACAGTATAGAACTTATATTTATTCAAAACCAAGTCATTCAAAACATATACATTACTCATCTTTTTTTTTAAAGTCATGTTTAATTCAAAGCTGACATTTAATAGCATCTAACTGTGAACAATTTCAACAAATGTATTATTTTATGATTTAAAAAATAGTGGGACCAGATGACAGCACTAGACAACGTGTGTTTATTGATTAATTCTTTTATATTGTGAACAATAATGATCTTAATCTCATCATTAAACAAAGCATGATATCTGGTTTCGTCTAATAAATGTATTAATATAATTATGGGTCCATACTTGATACATATATATATAATATGATAACTGATATAGTGGTTGATGAACCGTTACCGCTTACCATAGTTTAGGTTCATAGTTCAGAATTTACACTCATTACTTTAACCTTAATATTGAAAATCATATGATGCAGTATAACACCATTGTGAAAATCCTATGGCGATTATTGAAAAAAAGACTTACTTCATCCTTTACTTAATCCAGACTGTAAAAGACAGTTTAGAAGACGAATGTTTTTTTTCTTTAGCAAATATTCTCGGTGAAATTGCCTCGTAAATGAATTTTTAACTCATTATGCATCGGGTTATCCAATGCAGTATACAATACATATGAAGTTATAATAGTTATCCGAATAAATTTTTTTCTGATCAGTCCGCTTTCAAAAGTAACTGGCATTCCCCAAAAGGCTTCAGAGCAAACTGGCTTCCGTGAATATTAGTCATTTAGGTACTTCAAATATGGGTGTCTTCCTCGAATGCCAACATTTTATATGTTACCTATTCCTTGAACGCCAACAAAAATATTTCAATAGATGTTTATATAATAACAATAGGTGTTTTTATAACTATTTAAATGTTTTTATAAGTATTTAACTGTTAAAAAAAAGATATTTTGGGATTGGAAATGTTTATTAACATAAGACATATAAGAAATATCAAAGAAATTTTAGTTAAATACAATTATTTCAAACTAAAAAAAGGATATTAGAGATTTCGAGATTCCAAATCATTTTAAATATTTTATTAGTTAATATGAACTATATGAAGTTTTCAATTGAACAATTAATTAAACTTTAAAAATCATAAGAAATAATTAAGTAAATTTGATAACTTCCAATCTGGGTAGAGCTTGAGGATGAGCACAGCCCAAGCTGACACTGAGTGAGCAGAGGTCCAAGCAAATAATATGCGCATAAACGGGAGGGATAGGCAAGTCATGTCATTCACTTTTCAAGTATGGCTAATGCACAGTTAAAAGAAAACTTGGTCTACAACAACTACAAGTACAGAGTAAAGACTAAACGGGGAGACAGATGCTACTGGAGATGTGTAAAGTCTAAGTGCACAGCTACCATCAACACACTCAATAGAATACCAGTTAACATCAGAGATCAGCATAATCATCCATCAGATCCAGTCGAACTCAATGTTGATCAAGAACTCAAAAGAATGAAAGAAGGATGTCTTGTTGAAAGCACTCCAGTACCAACAATCTATGAAGACGAATTAGTCAAACTACGCAACAGAGACTGGGACAACGACTCTGAAAGACTAGTCCAGAGAATACCCACTTTTACAACCTGCAAGACATCACTCTACAACCAGAGCAGTAAGACGATACCTCAACTGCCAAGTTCAAGACAGGAGATCAACTTAGAGGGCAAATGGAAGTTCAATATTCGAACAAAGAGGACATCCACAGACTGGTGAGAAGAGCAGCAGTTCTTCCAATGATACCAACTGAGGATGTGGAGGACGTCTGGTTTCAAGCTCTCCAAGACTTAGAGGATGCAGATACCGATATCAACACCGCAAGATTTACCGACTACGTGACCGAGTACTGGGTAGAAGGCAACTAACATCTGTGGAACCATTACAACACTGTAGGACCAAGAACAACCAACAACTTAGAGGGGTGGCACTCAAAGATCAAGAAAATCGTCCAGACTCCACACCAAAATATCTACAAGTTGGTCGAGCTGTTACAACGCCAGGAAGCTGCTTCCAGATGTCAAATGCTGCAGTAAGCCGCCGGTGGTAAATGAATCATTAGAAAAAGAAAATACAGAGAAATTGAGACCAGACTCGGTAACCTGAAACAGCGACACGCAAACAGAGGGATGACAACTGTACAGTTTGCAGACTCAGCATCGTATCTTTTACACTTGTAATAGACTGTTAAATGTGAAAAATGCTTGTATAAACTATTCAACAATTGTTATCAGATCACATATGTAGTGCTTTTTGTCAATCTGCTAAATGTTTGCTTATGTTATATGTATTGTTTTCTGTGTGCTCTGTGTACAAATAAATAATATATTATTCAAAATTGATTTTTTTCTTCTTTTTATGCTATGAAAAAAGTATGAAAATAACTTCCACAACTCTACAAAGTTTCAAGAAAATCCATAAATAGGGTAACAAGAATTCCGATGAGTTGCGAACATAACAAACACCTAAACAATACATGCATATTATGAATCCCGTACAATAAAAAACGGTGTAATATTATAACCAAGAAAAATATCTTCAACAACTGAACAAAATAAAACATAGTAGTCTAACACGAGATACAAATTTCATCAAGTAATATGGGAGGATATTACATGACACACAACTAAAGAAATATTGAAAAAAAACAACATCAAAGTCCAAAGAGTCTATTGTAGAATGTGTGCAAACTGGAATTCCTGACAATATGCACATGTTGACTTTGTGATGCAACACTTTTCAAAGTTTCATTTTAAGAGAATCCACATTTTTTCAAGCAGTAACAGCAAACAATGATTTTCAACAACTTGACAAACATGAACTAGATTTAGCTACCTGTAATTTACCTATCTGTTTAATTAGTATGATTGTTTTGATAAGCATGCACTTTTGTTGTGATAACTACTTACACCTATTCATCGAACGCCAACATAATTTTGCAGGTAAATTGTCGGTAGAACAAAGGTTGTTGGCATTCAAGGAATAAGCCCATATATGACAACTAAAGGAAATCCTTTTAAGGACCTTTAATAAGACAAATGTGGTTTTTATTTACGCTTCAAGTCGTACCAGGGTTCTAAGAATCTCACAGAAAGGACTGGTAAATGGATGGTGTTTCATTTAAATTAATGACGAGTACAACAAATTTCATCAGTAGGTTTTTCAGAGTGGTTAGACCGGGATGAAAGGCGTAAAAGTGAAATGTCATTACAACGGACTTATCAGAGTTTCTTAAACGTGCAGATTGCTAATCTCCCTTTACGATACATTGTTTTAAACTCTCCAATTCAATCGTGACTGTGTAATTATACATGGATGCCCCCTCAGCGTGGGTTTGAAAGTTACAGTGACAGTCAAGCAAAATGTAGGTAGCCAAATGCGACAAATGCAAAATAGTCAAAGCTTGAAACTTGGAATTCTTTTTTTCAATCCACATCTTATTGATACTAATCATTACTAACGTTTAATTTTAGATCTGGAAATATTTTTACACGATTTGCCAAC
The DNA here is from genome assembly GCF_021869535.1 of Mytilus californianus. Taxonomy (NCBI): domain Eukaryota; kingdom Metazoa; phylum Mollusca; class Bivalvia; order Mytilida; family Mytilidae; genus Mytilus; species Mytilus californianus. The sequence goes on along the minus strand of NW_026262679.1, from coordinate 16,857,235 downwards.
TAAAGGTCACAGTTCCAGGAGATCGAAGAACCATTTTTGAAACAAACTACAGTTGAAGTCAGTATATGTACGATTGAAATTGAAACCGAGGTGTCAAAAAGTAACAGAAGAAATGCAACAATATAAAATTATTTCTCGTAGATCATGAACAACTTAGCGCATAATCTATATGTATACGCCGTTTAAAATCTTGTGGTACTACTTTGTTTTCCAAAGAAAGATCAATGCAAAAGGGTGTGAAATTATTCTAAATATATCGAATCATTAATGACTATAATGAAATTAAGGCTATTTATTTTTTATTCTTTATACTTTATGGAAAAAAATGTCTAAGCAACTTATTACTTATCATACATAATTACTCCATACCGAATTTAATGCGATGCAAATATCACTATTTCGAAAAATTAATGTTCGACATCAATGTTGCTAAAAAAAAAAAGACGCAACAACCAACCAAGGAACAAACGTGATAACCTTAGAATGAAAAAAATCACTACTTGTATCTTACTGATTATGCATAACATATCAATGATAAAGTAAAAAACAAGTTGTTAACTTCTATGTCATTTGGTCTCTGGTGGAGAGCTGTCTCATTAGCCATCATACCACATCGTCTTAATTTAATGATACCAATGCAATATTTGTCATGTTTCGACCATTTACTTCTTTCATACTAATTTTTTCAAGAATTTCAATTGAAACGTTAAGCATTTTACTAAATCCGTTTATTTTGTCCTTAACGTGACCAGGAAAAGTATGTTAAATGCAAAGATTGATAACTAATCACCAAACAGGTCAATGTTTCGTATTCTTTAAAAACAAACATTTGCACACAGACAATAAATCAAAGGTCTTTCAGAGTAAGAATCAAGTTTTTGCTTGATAAGTTTCCGTAAAATAGTTTGACATTGTGCGAAAAACAAGGTGGGCCAAAAAAAAATGTGTTCACTTAATTTATCCGCTGAGATAGACATTTTGTTTTCTCAAACTAGTGTTGCATTTTTTTTTTTATCATATTATATTGTGGAACAGTTACTGCAAAATTCGATTCGGTAAAAATTTATAAAAATCGGAAAGAAAGTATTCGCCTATGCCTTATATTTATTGATTTGGCACAAGTAAATTATAGAATTTGTCCCTTTAGATGTGAATTATAAATAAGATTTCAAATGTTATTGAATTCTCTATTATAAACACATTTTGTATTTAAATCTTAATTATGTTTTATAGTTATTGGTATGATGGAATAGATTAAGCTTTAGCATTGCGTTTTTATGATGAAATATGATTTGAATAAAAAAAAACAATCTTAATAATAAAGTATAATATCTACAATTTACACCCGGATGAAATTGAATATCTGCATTTATCATGCTTTTCAATAACATATGATCAAATCGCTGAAAGACCCTCCTTCTAAATAACTGATAACTACCATTCTGCAATGACAATCATATTTTGGTGTAAATTAGATACACTCATTCGGGCTAACACCCTCAACGTGTATCTAAAACATACTACACCGCATACAAGCTATGTCAGCAATTTTTTTTTATGTGCATATGTGTACATGTATGTAGAAAGCGTTGGAATTTTTTTTACCGGAATCAATATGAGTTAAAGGAAATGTGGGCTTTTCGTCAATGAGACAGCAATATAACGACACAAACAACCAAAACACGATTCAAGTTATACCGTTGAATAAATATACGACATGCGAGGCGTAAAGATCATACTTAACGTCAGAGTACCCAAATTGCACCTATTCAGCAAAAATAGCAGCGGGAATCTTACAAGTTTTCCTTGAGACTAAACAATTTGTATTTTCATGATTTGACATTATACACGTCTTTCAACATAGGTAGGCTATATTTGAATATACACAAAACGTTCACAGTATATATCAACAGATGATGTATTCACTAGAAAAAGTAAAATCTAGTAAATAAGGATACATCTACAAAATAAACACAGAATGGAAACTTTTGTCTGGATAATAAATAAACGTAGGTGAAAAAACTGTCAAAATAGGTGCAATTTGGGTACCCTCACGTTAGGCATTGAGAAGTATCGACAAAATCAAGTCGTGAGTATTTTCATGCGATGTACATTTTAAATTGAAGTAGGCACATAATACATTTCACAAACGAAACACAAATTAATGAAATAAGACACTTAACACATAATTATTCAGTTTAAGTTAAATACTCAATCCGGAAGTGAATCATCAAATATATTAACATTAATGTTAAAACTGTCAATTGTACAATCAAATAAAAATAAAATCCATTCTCTTTGCAAGTGCTTTAATGAAAAACTAAATAATTTCACAGTTAATTTTAAAGTAAAAGATGTCTCTGTAGAAGAGTTGATAGTGCATACCACGTTAACGAGAGAGTTTATTGATATATTTGTTCATGTAACCAGTAATAGGTTAAACGCAACATCCATGTACAAGAAGATAAATATAATGTTATATCTCAGTTGGTAAAGTTTGAGTCAATTTGTCAAAGCAACATCAGAACAAATGATAGACATTCGTTTGCACTCAAAGAAAACACCTGATATAACAGGCAGTAGAAATTCCGACTTGTGTCATACGATTGCAAAATCACTATCGTTGGTCCACACCTGACAGTACGACATAAGAACAAACTATAAAAATCAATTGAAAAGCATAAAACAACTACTAGTTACAAAAACACTGATGACACAACGTACTGATTCAAGAGTATTCGCAGTTACTGAAAATAAGTTCAAAACCAATAACAACTAATAAAAAAACATGCATCTTACAAGACAAAATATCAATTTGTACGCATCCGATGGATTTGATGTAAAGACAACCCGAGGATAAAACAAGTTATCAGTATGCTGACAATATGTTGACAATATATAATTAAATTATAATCTTTATTTACCAAATCATAACAACTATAGGAATAAGTATATATATATACGAGATAATTTTTTTTACAATCCAACCCGATACGTCAACCTTTAAGAAAACTAATTTTGGAATCCCGTATTACAAACGCACATACTAGTTAATACCAACTAAAGGTATTACGTAGACTGCTGCTTGTCTTTTCGTCGTTTTTCTAATTTTGCCTAGCGTATTAAGTTTGTCTTTGACTTATGAGTTTGAATATCCATTTGATATCTTAAGCATCTGTTTTACATTCTTTTTTTTTTAACCTGGCGGTATTTAAAAGAATTAAAAAGTCGGAGACTCTTGTTTAAAATTTTACTTTGTAAAAAAGCTTGTTTTGATGTTACATGTTATTTAAGCAATATTCTTTATCATAGATCAGTAAGAACCAACATTCCTTTGTAGTTCGAAGATCAGTCTCTTTCTAGCATCTCGTTTACTTATACTACAAATTATAACTAAAATTTTAAATATAAACCGCCGGGTATTGCTAGAATTTTGATTAATATGAAAACAGATGATGATATATTGTGTAATTAATTTCATGTCTCAAACATTTTTACTATAAGTTTTGTCAGTCCGTTTATATTGCACGCGGATCGTTTATTATACATTTTTCAGTAAATGATGTCTATAATATTGACAGTTATATGTTATATAAATGCCAAATTGTAAATCTTAAAATAGTGTTAGATTTAAGAGCACTTGTTGTTGTGAATAGAGTGAAAAAGGACCCATATTTCAACTTTTCTAAATTACCTGATGTCGACTGGGAAAATGTCTAACAGGAAAATTGACTTATTTTATACTCAACATAAACTTACACTTCATATAAATAAGAAGATGTGGTATGATTGCCAATGAGACAACTCTCCATCCTAGTTACAATGTGCAAAAAGTAAACAATTATAGGTTAAAGTACGGCCTTCAACACGGAGCCTTGGCTCACACCGAACAGCAAGCTATAAAGGCCCCCAAATAACTAGTGTAAAACAATTCAAACAGAAAAACCAACGGTCTAATCTATATAAAAAACAAGAAACGAGAAACACTTATGAACCACATCAACAAACGACAACCACTGAACAACAGGCTCCTGACTTAGGACAGGTGCATACAAATGCAGCGGGTTTAGCATTTATTTGCTAGCGCATGTATAACATTTATGTAAATAATATAGAAAGTTTTGAAAACTAAAAGCGATAGCTTAAACAAGTTCATTTATAATCAGGGTAAAGAAACTAATGAAATATGAAGCATATAATAAGGTAAAATTCTTATTTATTGACAAGACGCACATATTTTATTATCCATTTCCTCTGTCATGCATTCATGACTTCTTCAAACTTTTTAAAAGTCACAATGTTTAATTTGTATGTTATATCTGATTAAAATGGCCGTTAGTTCAGTTTAATCGAAAATTGATTTATTCATAATAGCTTCCTTTAAAAAAAGTTTAAAACCTAGAAAACATTGTTTCTTTTTTAAAAAGATTTCAAGATTCCATTTCCTTTGCCATGCATTTATGACTTCTTCAAACTAGTTAAAAGTCACAATGTTTAATTTGTATGTTCTAACTACTTAAAAGGAAGATTGTTTTACATTTAATTGCACTGACCTTTTATTGGTTACCTAAACTACATAAAAACCCTGTAAAATATTGTTTCATCTCGGCCTCAAGTAAGTGTTCTACAATTATTTTTTCAGTGCTTCTAACTTGTTCCTTAACTACTTTCAAAGATCTTATCATTAACTTCTGTAATAATACTAGCATAATTATGAAAAAAGTGGAATTAACTATTTTTGGAGTGTAAACAATTCTTTTGATGTTTTAGATACATTAAGTGTTTTTGGTGGCTCTTTTAATTCGGTTGACAGTTTGGACTTTTCAACTCTTTACACTACACGTCCACATAATCTTATCAAACAAAAGTTTTCCTATTCTATAAATGGTCATTTGAAAATTCTGATTGCAAATTATTTGCTGCAACTCATATAAAGCCGTCTTCTCTAATGATAAAGGTAAACATGCATGCTAAATATACTTACTGGATGTGTGATGAGATGATTAAAGCTGTAAATGTTCTCCTTGACAACATTTATGTACGATTCGACAATACACTTTATAGACATGTTGTAGGTATTCCTATAAGCACAAATTGCGCCACCTTAATAGCAGAGTTGTTCCAGACCTTCATGTACTGTTATGAATCACAGTTTATGGCCAAACTTAGTAAAGACCCGTATAAATTTTATTGAATAAATAAATTCAACAACACTTATCGTTATCTTGATGATATTTTTTTCGTTAACGAATCAACTAGTCTCTCTAAATACTGCCGAAATTTACCCATTATGAAAGGAAATTACTTTAAAGAAATCAAATATAAACGTTAATAACTGTCTTTAGGTTTCTTTGATTTGTATATTTCAGTTTTACACTGGAAACTCTACATACAAATTTACGACAAAAGTGATGCTTTTTCTTTCGCTGTTATTTTTTTTCTTTTTTGAACGGTGATGTTCCTTCGGTCCCATCTTACGGTGTTTATATATCCCAACTCGTTTGCTATGCCAGTGTCTGTAGTGACGTTTAGGATTTCAATGAAAGTAATCTATGTCTTACTGGTAAATTATTAAGTCAAGGATTTCGTTACCACATATTACTTGTGCTGGGTTATTAAACCACTGTCGCAGGTTAGGGGGAGGGTTTGGCGCCAACAAACATGTTTAACCCCGCCACATTCTGTATGTGCCTGTCCCAAATCAGGAGCCTGTTATTCAGTAGTTATCGATTGTTGCTGTATATTATATTTGTTTTTCATTTATTGTTTTGTACTTAAACCATGCCGTTAGTTTTCTCGTTTAAATTGTTTTTTACATTTTACATTTCGGGCCTTTTATTGCTTGCTATGTGGTATTAGTTTTGCTCATTGTTGAAGGTCGTGTGGTTACCTATTGTGCTAAATTCTACGTCATTTGGTCTCTGTTGGATAGTTGTATCATTGGCAATCATACCACATTTTCTTAATTTTTATGCTAAATAAATAATTCGCTGTGTACGGAAAAACCAGAATACAGCAAGAATAGAAAATTATTTTTCAGAAATAAATCATATTTAATTCATTTAGATATAATAAATGATTTCAGAACTAGAATAATGTATCTGCATAGATATCTCACGATTGGCATGTTTGTATAGTTTATTTCTTTTATATGCAGAAAATATGCTCAACACATGTCGTTGAGTGTTGGAATGATTTAAAGGAGACAGTTCTTACGCTTTGTGGTATTTAAAATGGCTTGTCCTGATGAAAGCAAAGCAACGTAACTCAGTACGTGGAGTAAGCTTTACCGATCAGATAGAAATATTGTTTTTTTTTCTCTAATTGTTATTTCCTGTTTTTATCATTTAGTATATTCAACTGTACGATTATTTTGAATAATATGTATACGTTAGCAACAGAGTGTCATTTGCACTCTCACTTTGATGTCATATAAACATGTTTCATGCACATAATTATTTCACCAAAAATTGCCACTTTACACAAAGTTTTATGACAACAAAGAAATGAACCAATGCCTTACAAAAACATACATGTAGATTTGTCACCGACAGCTAGTAACATTAGACAGTAAAAATGTGTCAATTAATCAGGTGGAGGCGCTTATAACTCTATTCTATTATATCATTAATTGAAAATATATGACAAAAAAGGCTTTTCTTCCTCATGTCCCTGCATCCAATAAAAAATAAGAATCTAGATATAAGAAGATGTGGTATGAGTGCCAATGAGACAACTCCATCCAAGTCAAAATTTATAAAAGTAAACCATTATAGGTCACAGTACGGTCTTCAACACGGAGCCTTGGCTCACACCGAACAGTAATTAGCTATAAAGGGCTCCAAAAAATTACTAGTGTAAAACCATTCAAACGGGAAAACCAACGGTCTAATCTATATAAAAAACGAGAAACGAGAAACACTTATGAACCACATCAACAAACGACAACTACTGAACATCAGATTCCTGACTTAGGACAGGTGCAAACAAATGCTGCGGGTTTAAACGTTTTAATGGTACTAAACTTTCACCCTTTTTCTGAAACAATAGTGTTACATCACAACATAGAAAGACACACTATAAAATATCAACTGAAATAGCTTAACTCAATCAAAGGACATATTAACACCAGTGAACATACACTGAACAAATAAATTTGACCTATGACACAATGTAAATACAAAATAAATAAACTAAGGGAAGAATAATAAAAGTAACATGTTATATCGGTAAGAAATGTTAAACAATTAAAGAAAAACAATAAGCTCGAACAAAAATATCAGCCATTTGCAAAAACTTTAAACACATCTGTATGAATTAAACATCTACTGTAAATATTGTATAATGAACATCTAAATATCGTTGTTTTGACCTAGATCTCAGGTTAAAGGTCAACGATAATGGAATCATATCAAAAGTTATCCTACCAAGAAGTTTATTTTGAATATCTAAGCGGAGAAAAGTCCGATAAAAAGTCACCTGAGCACTTTGGTCCATATGTACATGTATTGGCGTGTCAACATATCGCAACTTACAATTTGCTAAAATATTTATGTCGATAACTTTTACGGTTTATGTAGAAGATGACCTCACTTTCCTGTTAACTGACCAAGGACCTCACGTAAAAAGCCTCTATGACTCTATTACTTACGGTTTATGAGTTACATTGTACCAACACATGCCACTTCTTTCGAACATAAAACTAGAGGCTCTAAAGAGCCTATGTCGCTCACCTTGGTCTATGTGCATATTAAACAACTGAATCTGTCAAATACAGCAAGTATCTAGGTGTTACAATAAGCAATGATCTTGATTGGGGGTCCCATATTAATAATATAACTTCAAAGGCAAATAAAACAATAGGAGTTTTACGTAGAAACATGAAAAACTGTACACGTAAGGTTAAAAACCTTACGTACACATCACTTGTGCGTCCCACCGTCGAGTACTCCTCACCAGTTTGGGATCCGTACAAACAAAGCCAAATAAATCAAATTGAGCAGATACAGCGTAGGGCAGCAAGATATGTGTATAATGATTATAACGATAGATCACCAGGCGCTGTCACTGGTATGTTAAATTAGAAATTTTTAATTGATGTTTATATTAGTGTTTCATGTTCTGTCCGACACGGCTTCTGTCAAAAATCCATTATTTATTTAGGTGGACGATACACATTTTATTACTAGATTTATGATGTCTGTGGTCGAGACGGCAATGTTTTCTTAACCGTCTCATGAACTTGGTGCACGTGTTAATTTTCAATCTTTGTCAGGATTATTCAGTCAGTTGCATTAATTACCTAGTAGCAGTAGCAGTGCAAAAAATTCAAATCAAATTTTTCGGTTATTTCATAACTATTCTTACAATGCCAACATAACTATACGAATTACGACAGTATACTTATTGTGTTTATATTATACACCCGCAACATTTTCAACAAGAGGTATGAAGATTTAGAATTATACTCGATATTTGACACTTTAGATTGTGTCGAAACGGATCCGGATGGGAATAAATGCTTTATTTTGCAATTTGTGAGATTACATTTACTTGGAAACGAGTAGGCTGATTACTAGTGATGTGTTCTATTAGACGCTACGGAATTATTTGTTCATATAGAAATGGATGCTAAATTTCAAATGGTAACAACTATGTATATAAATATATCTAGTATACAACACTAAACGTACGTCAGAATTTTTCACGTTTGTTATTTACGCTTGCGTTTCTGTCAATGCCGATATTTTCTGCTAATGACTCGGAGTGGATATTTATTGGCTTACAGATAAGATTGCACTGGTATACCAACATTTTTAGACGTGTCTTGAGAATCTGGTACAACTTTATCTTCTAGACAGGTCAGTTTATTGTATATTTCAGTTTCTAGATTTTTCATTGATTCTGAAAGCTATCGTTAAAATAGATATTTTTAAATGATTAATATCGATAGACATGTCATCTCATTTCATATTTTGGTCATACAACAAATTATGCGTGCAGTTTGAAACTGACGAGCAGCAATTTAGCATGATCATTTGAATTATCTACACATTCACTCGATATAAGATCTACAGAAGAGAATTTATTGCGCCTAATTGAGTTCACGATGTTGTATATATATTTTCGACATTCATAGAACGTACGCTTGTAGGCAAGAGACAGAAACAATTACTTTCTATTTATTTATATATACATATATATATCTTTTATTTTTAAAGAATTGTTGTGTTACACAAGGTTCGCAAGTGCATAGGTTCATCTTGAATGTGAAATTTTCTATTTAATATTTGTTTTATCATTGACATGTTTATGGTGATCACCTGATTTAGCACGTGCACATAGACTTCAGATTTTGTATACCATGTACATATGGACTATGACTACAGAGATGTTACACCAGGTTGTATTTAGTAAACGTTACACTATACTCTTATAGATCATGATACATTATTATTGTTAACACTCAACAAGACTACGTTCTGCATTGAGGCTCTTACTTGACACTATGCTACGGATTCACAAGAATCATGAGAATGAGAGTAAAATCATCGGACTACAACACATTTATTATATGGTACTAGATGATGCCCGCGAAATCGCGGTACAATTGGGCAAGCCACGGGGTTCTTCCTATGCATTGGTTTAAAAATGCAATTTCACATTTACAATTTTACAAATGTATGTTCATACATGTATATATACACTTTACCAAATTTACATAGTTAAGCAGATACATGTCCATTCGCTGTAACTATTCATACTCGACTCTCCCGCATGTCATATATTATATTCACTTCATGAAAGTTTTCGACACTTTCTACATGTAACACCCATCAAATATCATTTACCTCTAGTCCACAAAACTACTTGTACATTAAACTAACAGTCATTAAGACTGTCTGTTATAGTTCATCAAACAATTAACCTTCAAGTATTCAACAACGACGACCTTATCAATTTACCTACGTAAATCTGTTTACAGATTAGGAAAATTAACGAAATTAAGGTTCCATGACACAATGAATGATAGACAAGTCATGCAACTTAACGTTTTATCCTAATATATATACATTTGTCCCCGACAACGATTACATACTATGAGCAAGTAGAAAAGGATATGGTATATATCAATTCATAACACAATATCACAATATGCTTTTATTGCCGTCCTTTATCTCAAGTCACACTGACACTTCAACATAGGGCAAACATCTAACTCATCACAAGTTCAGATGTCACGATACAGTAATAGTTGGATTGATTGAAACTATTATTTTACTACTTACTAGTAGTTGTTTTTTTTTGTTGTTTTTTTTTTTGTAATTTGGTTGATTATTACTTAGTAAGGTTTAGTATGTTAAATGATACCAGATATTGTGCACACAGTTACATTCGTTTTTTCTTTATTTCATATTTGGAATATGGAGGAGAAGCTCTTTATCTGTTGTTCATTCAACCAATTGGATAAGTGATACTTATAGCGTATTTATGTGAAGAACTGACATCATGATCAACTGAAGTTATTGAAGAGGCCTAAATACATACGATCGCGTGAAAAACTGCAATTTAGAACTTTTGCTGACAAATTATCTTCATCACTGTTTATATTTACATTTGACATATTGTTAGCTTACTATTTCACCGACGTAATTTTTTCAAATACATTGTATCAACTACAAGAATAGTATTTATTGTCCGACCGAAGTCCATTTAGACTGCATAGAGATATTTTGTCCAGTAACACAATTAGACAACGATTTTAGCGGACATTCCTTTCAATCAGGCGTGGCTAGCAGCATTATAATTTCATTGTTCAAGAGTGATGGCATCGCTTGTCCGTATTAATTGCTATTTCAGATGTTTCGTTTCAGAAAGCGAAGTAACTATAAATTTAAAAGCTACAAAGACAGATATTTTCCGACAAGGTATTAATTTCATTGTTCAGGATTGATGACATCGCTTTTTCGTATAAATTGCTATTCCAGCTGCTGAGTGTAAGACGAAACCTATAAACGCAAAGCATAATGATTCGTTTTTCGTTGAAGAAATATCGGAAACCCAGTTTCCCGGAACTATTTTATAAGCAAGCTTAAAACAATACTCATGGCATTAGGATATTGTGAAAAGGATTATAGCGGACATTCCTTTCGATCAGGTGCGGCCACTAGCCCTAGTTCTAAAGGTATTGAGGACAGCATGATACAATCACTGGGACTTTGGAAATCAGATTGTTTTAAACGCTACAGTAGAACATTTAAATCGGATATTAAATCCGCGATCGGTTATGACTTTGTAACATGTCCTACATCCTAGCCTTGTGTCTTTTCTTTTCACGTTGATCTCAATATTGTGGTTAAGGATTTTTATATTGACATTAATTTTCTCTAGATCAACTTTAATTTTAACAAGACACAAGGCTTCATCAGGCACAACATCTTCAAATTTTGGGGTTACTCAATATGCAACTTGGGCAGGCAACATAACGTTACATATTTCGTTTTGGGCTATGATATTTTATTTTGGCCAAATATAATATCGTTCCCCAAAATTTTCTGAGTAGTTAGGGTGCCTACGTACCTTAACGAGGAATAGTCTCATCTTGATTGCTCAACAGCTCTATTTCACGTCGGTCTATGCCCACAAAGATTTACTCTTATGCGGTACCACGTGGAAAATCAAGTAAGGCTATACCGCTCGGGAACGGCTTGCTAAAGTACTCTGAGACAAGTAGACTGGTAGACGTACACACACGTGTATGCAAATACCCCTATGGTGACGCATTTCTGTCAAAGATATGTGGCTAGCTCAGGCACAGTATTTTAGCGGCACATTATCCTTAATTATCTGAGAACACACTATCATTTTATGTACATACTGTGTGCTTTGTGTCAACTGCAGGTAGCATGTAATTTGTTTTGTTCTTGATTTACAATATGACAGAACTGAGTGAATTACATGATACTAGAGAAAAAATATCCTCAAGCATTCACACAGTGTGCCGCGCACACTGCTCGGATAGTTAAGTATAATGTTGGCGTCAGTTAGTTTACATTCATCGCTTCTTATTCAATGACGCCAAGGAAGTTTTCTGTAACATAACGTGTTGCCCTTAAGCCCAAATATTTGCATAATAAAAATAATTATTTTATCATGTTTTATATTTTTTCAGTACTTCAACAATATCAGACTGGGTATCTGAAATACTTCCTGCTGGACGTTTAAGGCTTTATATCAACAATAACTACTTTTGTAATTATGGTATGGTGTCTGTGATCGTTCTTATACGAGTGGTCGTTAATAGCTATCAATTATCTGCGGTCAAGGTTTATTTATATTTAGCTGTATATCTCTAATCATTGTTCACGCTAGTAATTCTCTTATCAATTGGTCTATTAAGGTCAACGCATTGAGGTTTTATTAGTTAATTGGCTTTGGTCTGCTGTGTCGGTACTTACTTAGATCATACGCTTGATGTGTATTTTATTATGTTTGAAACATGTTATATAAACAAACTAAAATGGAAAAACTTACAATCCCGTAGAACAAAAGCTAAGCTTGTTTTGATTTATAAAATTAATGGGGGGTTGGTCGAAGTCACTATTGACGTCCTGACACAATCTGACAGGCGAACTAGAGGCCTACATAAATTTCGGCATATATATACAAATAAAGACTTTTCAAATCATCTTTTTTTCCCAAGTACTATTGGTGTGTTCGGTGTCTGGAACGATCTCCCAGAAACAATTTGCATGTCACCCTCCCTAGAATCCTTCAAAGGTGGTATCTCCACCTTAACATTTGGAGGATCTAGTCTGGCTAATTAATTAGTGTATTTAAGCCACTGTACCTAATGTTAATATGCTTAACATTAAGCTCCAACTAATGTTATTTTAAATTGTAATTGAACTATGGCAAATATTTTATTTTATTATAACACAATTTTCGACATCCGTTTGCATGTACATAGCGCCACGGTTCCGGGATATTCTACACTCCGGCACCGGAGTCTTTCCCGTACCAGGAAGAAGAAGAACATGATTTTTCAATGAAAATCTCAGTTGAAGGGTATCAATTTTAAATTAGCAACTAGGCATAGAATCTATTGAAAAGAAGATAATTATCTTCGAATTATTTCGGGATACTATCAGTGGTACCGACCTAATATATGGATTTATCTTACATCATATACATTTCTAGGAATATCATTGGTTGAAAGCGACCGCGTGGTATCCTGTATATTTGATATGAGGTTAATAGGCATGGTTTATTTTAATACAAGGTTAGTAGTGGTGTTACGACCCTTTATAAAAACAGCAAGGGGTTGAGGAAAAATTTGAAACGTTTCACCCGTACAACGGATGAAGAAATTAATGATGAACGATTGAAATAAATGCAGAAAACACACCAAAAGCTAACAAGTTGTTATTGTTGGCATTTGTTTTTGAATAGATCAATAGAAGTAGGTTCTTTATATTGAAGACTTGATCACTTTGATAGCCCACTATAGTCTAGATGCCAAAAGTTAAGATAGTCGGTAAGATAAATTCGTTACACAGTGTATTAGTGACATAATACGATATATATCTTGCTCTCACCCCATATGGAATTTACTGACACCTTATATATCGTATTAGGTCACTAGCAAACTGTGTAACTAATAATATAAACATATTACAATAGCTGTCATTTTTACAATGATATCACAACTACTACTTTATGTTTAACAAAAAATCATTAAAACAAGTTACACTTTATAATTCATTATGAAAATATCGTTTGAAATGGAATGGTAATAATGACACATTGGGATGACAGGAATCACCAAAGATACCACATAGCAATAGCTGACCTCATCAACCATCAAAAGTTGACTCTTCCGAAAAACACGAAATAAGACAATTAGCAATGAACAACACATGGTTCAGATAATCAGACCTGGCACGGTCACAAATCCCGCATGCGCTCAAACCCCCTTTTGTTTACCGTCTTTCCGCATATGAAGAATCGTAAATTTAAAACACACGATGAACAGCGCAGCTGCAAACAAGTAATAACAAAACCAAAATGTTCTGCAGTCGAGAAAAAAAAGATAAAAAAAAAAAAACTATTTTAGACAAGTAAATAATTAGGTTTATCAGTGGTGAAGGGAGCACTTTTCATTATCATAATTGATGAAAACGGGATAGGAAAAGTTTATTAACCTGTGCATAAGAGTCGCTTGTAAAAGAAAATGCTTCAACAAGATAGCAAGTAACAAAAAGATATATCAAAGACAATATATAGATGATGTAGAAAATTTAAAGTACACACCGTATTTTAGACTAGAGGTTATCTACATCCCAACAATCAATAGGTCAAAGACACTTACAAAAAGTTAAATATAAGTATAGTATGTAGACGGATGAAGTTAATAATTATGTATTTGGCAAGACATAAACTATATCAGAAGATATCGTAGACATTTATTTGAATTCAGAAGATGATATAGAAAGTACAAATCGCAACTGGGGGTACATGTACTAATAACAAATGTTTGTTGGAATTTCACTTCACCTCTCTGTCTCTGAATTGGTTTACCCGTTCTTGTGCCTATAACAATAATACATATGCTATATCGATCTCCTTTTTATGGTTAGATAGACAAACCTATTAAATAAAATTATCGTCGATCATTTGATTAAAGTTTTGACATTTAAAGTCGTCATTTCGTTTGCTATTAATTTCAAAAGTCGTATAAAAGTCTCCAAGAGGTCAAAGTAAAAATACAAAGTACGCTACAGATTAATTGATCATGCTGTCCAGTAGGGTGAAGCACGTAAACCTGATATTGGTTTATCTTTACACTCATTTTTGTTTGTTTTTATGATAAAAATTTATCAGAAGAATAAGACTAAATTTTAACTTTTGGGTTAAAACTTTGAATTTAAAAATGAAAATAACAGTTTTAAAATTAATAACCTGCGTCAAAAACGCTTTTTGTTTTGGATTTACTTTCATCAGGAACACTCAAACCAAAACATTTGAAAGCCCCGGATGTATCAGACCTAAACATAATGAGGAGCTATATTAAGGATGTACACCTCTGAGGAGCCAAATATTTCTAGAATTAAACTTTTTTTCTTAACCTGATTTTTGGGTTTAAATGACTGTAAGAAAGTGATTGATGAAGAAAACATCATATGATGGGGCACTTCTTTTTTTGCTAAGGCCATTTGAAAGTACCCCATTTTAATGATTTTCCCATTTTTATCAATTTTTACCCATTTTGGGCTATTATCATGAAAAAATTCACAGTTTCACATTTAAAACTTTTTTCATAGTTTCACTAAAGAAGAAGTGGACCAATCTGAAAAACAATATCTTTAAAAAAACTATAGGTTGGTGTTAATATTAGAAAGTTTTATAAAATTTTGTTGCTTCTTCGTGTCAAATTGACCATGCTGTCAATTTTTTAAAATTTGGGATTTTTCTCCTTTTTTCAGAACAAAGAGCATATTATTTCAACTTCTTTGTTATAAATGATTGAAAAAATACATATCTAAGAATTTTTAAAAGAAGATATGGGATGTACATATTTTTGGCAAATCCATTTCTTTGTACCCCTCAACCATTTTCTTAACATTTTTGCTGATGAAACTGACCGGATTGGCTATAAAATTTGAAAATTTTATTACTCAAAAACTACTTATTGTAAGTACACAATTTTTTCATAGAGTTTATTTTGATTATAATATTTTTTTAGATTCATTAATATTTTCCACTTGTATCACATGTTTTGGAAATAATTCCCGAACGAGATTTCAACGAGACTGATACATCAGAAGAATACATCCTTAAGAAAAGACACCTAAAAAATAGCCGAATTCATGTAAGGTCTACTTTGCCTAAGGGAGTTGAAACCTTAGATTCTTTATAATTTCTTAATTTATCCACGGAAAATTATAAATCAGATAATGCTAAAATTAGCTGAGAATTATGTTTATGTCTGTTCGAATAGACAAAAACTTTGACAGATTTGTTTATTTCAAAAGAAAGAAGTTTTGACGAAACGACTGTACATAATTATAGAAAACAAATAAGGGTGTTGCGTTTCTATTGACACTCAGTATACTTAGTTGGTGTATGTTAACGCAACTCTACACGGAAACAAAATTGAAAAATGACGACCCCTTCTCGATTTGTGCTTGTTCATTATACTTAATGTTTTGATGAGATACAGTCGTACTATTTGGCACTCATATAAAAGATAGAAACAAATGATGCTTTTTAAGATCAATCTGCATTTAGATAAACAAAACAATAATTAGATCTTACCCGGATTGACATACTATCCAAACAAGGAAAACGTAAATGTATCACATGTTTTTGACTATTTGTGCACATGGTTCATAACGTAAAATTAGCTCGATTCGTATACTTCCTTATCTGTTATCATGACCAAATATGAATGATTTCCTATATGATTTCATTACTTGAAGTAATTTAATTTTTTTTTCACTTTCACACTTACACACATGTGATCACATGTTGTAATCCCACTTACATTTTGAAGTATGCATTTGTTTTGTTTTGAATGTAAATACATAAATCCTTCACTTTCAGAGACCAATTTGTCATATTTTCAATGTTCTGATCTAAAATATAACATGATATTAAAAAGAAATTGGTGATATTGAGTAAAACAATTATCGACAACCATCTTCAACTTTAGATTGTACATATATAATAATATCATTAATGTACTTACATGTTGGGACAGAAAACATTACAAATGATAATGTCTGAACTATAATGATATATTATATTTTAAATCATTTTGGTAGACATGTATAAATCATCATCAGTTCATATACGAAGAATTAATGTAGATCTAGATTCAAGAAAATCTAAGATGATAGTGTTTGATTTCAATATGCAGCTTCACAGATCATTAATTTTGTAAATGCATTAAAGTTTTCCTTCACTGAACCTGAATCGAATGTTTTTTCAACATGTATGCAGAAGATATTACATCAAATTTGATTTATAATTCAGATAATTTATGTTTATACACGACTGTAAGGTTCATATAAAATAAAATTATTATATATATCATCATACGGTCAATAGTTCATTGCAGGCACGATATAAAATGTGTATTTTTGTATATAATTCAGTTCAAATGACAATAACTGAACAATAAGGTAGACTAAGTAACTTCTACATAAAATCATTGAACTACTGTTTATTTAATACCCTTTTTGTCTACAATATTTCTTTGTTATATTTCATGTTATCATATAACAAAAATATCAAAGTACACCAGACTGGTTACAACCTGTAAGTGAACATAAGGAGAATACATTGTATATATATACATATTTAAATAACGCGCAATGATTTTAATAATAATTACCCCTATCAAATTACCACAAATATATATTTGATACAGTAGAAAATAATGAGATGTGGTAGGATTGCTAACGAGACAACTATCTACCCAACGTCAAAATGACGTCTATTTAAGCAGCTTTAATCTCCATACAATTGATGGTAATCAGATCTTAATGCATTCTTGTATCTCAAGAATACTCTTATTCGTTGGGATATGAAACTGGTCATTGAGTTAACTAATTTAGTATATGAATTCCAGCATCGGTTACAAGATCATGTATGACATTATAATATTTTAAAAGAGACGAGCAATGTCAATGTTCAAGTCTATTTCTAATAAATAGTTTTTTGAAGCTATGATATATATTCCCCTCAATTTATAGTTTTAACGCCACATCAAAATCTATATTTTTACAATTAATTTTAATTTTGTTTAAAATTTACTAAAGATACATATAAGAATGAACTAACTTGTTTTGTTTTTAAGATTGTTTCAAAACAATATATTGAGCAGTTTTTATTTTTATTTCATTTTGTATTAATCGAGGATATTCAACTTTAATACCTGTAAATGTAAGCGTAAAATTTCCGGGAATCTGCATGACTGTAGATATCTCTAGAGATCTATTCTGCGAAGGTAAAATAATCTATCATTTCATAGTTGTGAATGAATGATAGAAAGAAGATTTATTATAGATCTCTTCAATCAGTATTATGTTAGTAATCAATTATCCTGTAGTGCAACAAATACATGCTATCCGTTTTGTTTTCATGCTGTTCAAATATCGATTGTATAGATTTATAAGACCGTGGTAGTACATTTTCAAACTTCCTTGTATTCGGTTTTTGATCAAACCCGTTCTAAGTATCGAGAACAAGGAAGCGTAAACTATTCAAAATCAGTTGACTTTTGGTTACCTGAACGGTTTAGATATTAGTACATTTAGAATGTAAAATATCACATTAAATAGGTGAGTGCTGCATGTATTATCAAGCCATTTAATTTGACACTTATACAGTGTAATATATATGTCAATTAAGGACACATTTTCAATGATATTTATTGATGCGTTTTATTTTGTAATATAATCTTCTTGCAACTTATTTTCTATGGAACACCATAAGTGTAATAATTATATATGTTTATTAAAGTATAAAAAGTGGCGTCGGCGTCATCAACATTTAGAGTCAGTATGTGGTTTAAACAATTTTTTTAGACATCAATTAGTTTGTTAAACAGTCAAAAAAATTAGGAGGAAGTGTTCTCCTGATCAAAAGACAGCATCCAGAGCAAAATTTTAAAACTATATTTTTTCCGTATTTTACTGATACAATGACTTAGTTTTGTGTACACTTAATATTACATGGTGATGCTTAACCTTTTTAAAACGTCACTAACTTTGTCAAATCTTCATAGAACTTATAAAACTTTAGCAGAGTCTGGGTTTATTTTTTTTAAGAAACATATTTAGTTTTGGCAGTTAACTATTCAAAAAGTCTGGTATTAGATACTTTCAGACATCCATAGCTATTTTAAACTTTCGTGAAATGTAATGAAACTAGATCAGAACCTTCTTCAAAATCAAGAAATTCAATCTGTAGATTAAAGTGTTTTTATATTTTTAAGTAATTTAATGATAAACGGACTTTAATTTCGCCAGTCAACATTACACACAATATACACTGATAACAACAGTTGCAGCCGAGACACAGGGTTCCGTGGAACCCTTTTCGAATTTGTATCTGACAGTTAAGCAGAATAGCATCAGTCCACAGTGACCTGAAATTGTGTGTAAATATGTCTGTTCTACAAATTAATTCGTACTTTAAATAAATACTTGGTCATGAATAACAACTCAAGTGATCACCAACACAACGGCTACAATTGTAAATAAAGAGTATAGTACGAGATATGACGAATATGAATATAACCACTGATCAGTTTAGACAATAAATACCAATTGTAGTACAAAAAGAGCAAACCTAATTGGACCAATGTCTTACACTAGATACAGTAAGATTAATGACGTAATTCCTCGCCATTGTCTAGTAAATATCTAATTCAATTACTTCGTATATAGCATACGTAGTTAGCAAAAAAAGATACTGAACCTTCTCTATAAAAAAGACAACTCAACACTGGCACATGTATCTTATATTTGTTTCGAAGGAAGGACACATTATTTTGCAGTTGAGATCAGTCTTTTCTCCAATGTATATTTGCGCTTCGAATTTGGGACTTGAAATTCTCTCGATCTTTGTCATTCAAGGTTTGTGCAGTGAACAGAATATTGTTTATTTTGAATAAGATTCGTTATTTCTGTATTTCTTTTTAAATTTCTTGGTTTTTCTTCATTTGTTTACCTAACAAAATAGTTTTATAAGAAGTTGTTTATTATGCTGACATATATATTGTCATTGTTTTTAGAAATTCAGTC
The DNA here is from genome assembly GCF_021869535.1 of Mytilus californianus. Lineage (NCBI taxonomy): Eukaryota > Metazoa > Mollusca > Bivalvia > Mytilida > Mytilidae > Mytilus > Mytilus californianus. Next base: position 16,837,421 of record NW_026262679.1, on the reverse strand, counting down.
ACATGACATTTATACATCGTACGTACACTACGTTTCTATACTGTTTTTGTTTTTAACAATTACTTTGCTCTATAAACTTCATTTCAGTCTGCTTCCAATTATTCTATAATATATGTCGTCCTGAACATGCATATTTTCCAGTGGAAGTTAAGCAACCAACAATCAATAAATCTATGATATACGAGTTACTGTTAATAAATATTAAAAAAAAAAAGTTAACATATTGTTTCATGAATAATCTGTCGATCCGTGTTTTATTTATACACGGTCACTCACTTGTATATATTTATTTTTCAGGATGGATTCTTTACCACCGGAAATAATATTAAACATCTTATCCTACGTATCACAACATGACCTTCTCTTACGGATCAGACACGTTTCCAAGTATTTTAACCTATTGGCAAACGCACCTCGTTTATGGTATAAACTGGACGTTAGACGCAGTGAAGAAATGACATCGTTATATCTGCAGAATATTACCATAATATGTATCCATATAAAACATCTTCTAACAGATGAGGAATTTTTGGTGAAAGTTTGTCATCGGACACCAAAGCCGCATTTTACGAATCTTCGAAACTTAGACTTATCAAGTGTATATCTGGCAACAACGAGTGTCATTTCCGATTTTATTTCCGAATGTACTAATCTAGAATCATTAAGTGTTCGATTTGATGATAGCATTTTATTCCGTGACATTTTTAAAACGTTATCAAAGTTAAATCTGAAAGATTTACATATTAACTATAGTGGAGATGACGTTGAATTTCTTTTTTTTTTGGAAGAACTTTCTCGAAACAAATATTCCAAGACATTATCAATTCATTGCAACACTATTCAAAATAACACCGTCCGTTTTCTGTTGGGGAATTTCCAAAATTTAAAATCACTAGATGTAACTAGTTCTTATCTAAAGAATGACACGTTCATGTCGATGCAGCGTTTGCTATCCCTTAATGCTTTAAGCTTAGATTACACAAGGGTGAATGATGCAGGCTTAAAATTAATTGCAAGGAACGTTCCGAATCTGAAGTTTTTCTCTGTAGTCAGATGTGAGGATATATCAGACGAAGGCATTGCAAATATCGCAGAAAATTGTCCGTTTTTGGAGCAAATTCATATTTGTAGGTCTTATACGATCTCCGGTAGTACCTTGATAGCGATAGCGAAAGGTTGCCCACGCTTACAGCGGCTGTCGGTTATGGCATGTGCTCAAATTGATGACGCTGGTGTGGAATCATTGGTTACGAAATGCAAACATTTACAGGTGTTGATTTTAAATTTCTGTATACAATTAACAGATCAAAGTTTATTCAGCATCTCTAGGTTATGTACAACCCTCCGAAAGTTAGACATCAGTAATAACGGAAAATTTACTTCTAAAGGGATTTCTTCGCTTTTACAGTCGTGTAAATGGCTCGAACTACTTAACAGTGCTTCATGTGGTGGAATCACAGAATTGAAATTCCCTGGATCTCGTACTGGAATATCATACAGTAAAAGAAAATTGGATAATAAAGACGCCTTTTTACCCACTTTAGTGATTGTGAATGAACGTTCTACGAACGACAACTTCGATTCAATATCCAATCATCAACATAGTCATATAAGATCTATGAACCTAAGCCACACATCCATCAATAATATATCTGTGCTAGAACTGTCGTGTTTATGTCCGGATTTAAGAAATCTATACCTTTTTGGGTGCAAAAATGTAACTATTGAGATTGTCGAATGTCTTTTTAATAACTGCGTGTTTATGGAGAAAATAAGTGTAAAAAGGAAAACGATTTTCCGCAAGAACCTATTTCTTCAGACGATTTCTTAAATATGCCTGTTTTTATTTTGTTATGTTGCCACAGTTATTGATATAAATAAAACTAAATCCAAATTTAGTACAAAAGTTGTATTATTAGCTTCCATATAATCGAAATTTTCATTTTGTCGGCCAAGCCTGTTATTTTATATTCAAAGGGTCACTGCTATTTTTGTGGTCTTGTACAATCATTTCTTTTTTAATCAATTTGCTAGTATGTTTTTCCAACGTTTTTTTAAATACCGATTTATTTCAATCTGGACACATAAATATAAAGTTAATTGGTGCATTCGTAGTTACATTGAGGAGTCAATGTCTCTGTCATTCATTTATTACATGCATTGGATTTTGACCAAAAAAAAAGGTAAATATAAAATTTGATTCTTTCATTTCCATTTCAACATTTCTTTATTACATGTATGTCAAAAACTATGTTTGTCTGTTTTGTTTTGTATCCTTTTTTCGGGGAGGGTGGATTCTTGCGACTAGAAAATAGTTTTCCATTCGTTCTTCAAGTCTACAGATTGTTATGGCTGTGTTGTAAAACAAATTGTATGAACATTTGATAAACATACTTAGTCTATTTTGGTCATTGTAGCTATTACCATTATGCACTTGGAGTCCGTCGTCATTGTATTACTCCTGAAACTACAAAATTGTGTATACAAATGAGTTTTGTCCCCACAAGCAAACTAAAATGGGCACCTTGGCTTTTAACATAGAACATGGGGATAAAATGTAAGTCTATTATCTTGAAAACCATAATCGATGAGAGATAGAAAATCTGACAGGATAAAGAAAATCTATCGTCCCAATCGTCATTAAAATTACCAAACGACTCCTGATAATATTTCGCTCTCACCCCATATGGAATTTACTGACCCCATATATATATCGTATTAGGTCACTAGCACACAATGTAACGAATTGATCTTACCGACTATCTTAACATATGGTATTTAGACTAGTGGCCTATCAAAGTCATCAAGTCTTCAATACCGTTAGTATTAAGAACCTTCTTCCATTGGTCTATACATAAACAAATGCCAACAATAACAACTTGTCAGCTTTAAATGTGTTTTATGAATTTATTTCAATCGTTCATCATCAATTTCTTCGTCTGTTATTCTCCGTAATTAAATGACGATTAATGACCGATTTTAGACTTTTGTTGATTTTCTTGATATTACAAAAACAGCCAAACTATGAACAGCCGAAATGATCAGCAACACGAGATCTACAAAAAATATCAAACGACCAAACCATCAAGTGATCAAACATTATTGGTGCTAAAGACCTTTAATGACAGCATTTGATGAATGTTAACGCTGTTTGGTCCCTTCATCTTAATAACCATGATAGGATGTCTTAATTAAACTGTAAACAGCATATAACAGGAACGTGTATGATTCATATATCAGACAATACTTTTTTTTTTCTGTAATAATATTCACATCTTAAATAAGTGTAATCTATGTCAAGAAACAAATGTATATTTCACTTCAAGAAATGAAATAAAACATATCAGTTTCAAATCCCTTTTCCCAGTAAAAATACTGACATCTGAGTGGAAGAGGTAACAAAACGCATGGACTGCAGAACATCAATCAATAGATCAATGTACAATGGGTTATTCTAAACCAAAATACATAACAACTTCAACCTCAACGACGATTCTATGAATTAGCGAAGTCCAATTGATAACTTCAGTCACAATGTCAGTAAAGTAAAACGGGTAAGTCAAGTAGAAAATAAAATGTAAGTGCTACTAGTAAAGGTGTATTCTAAATGTGAAGCGCACCTTATATTCAAATCATTTCCACTAATTCAATTTCAAAAACAATACACACATATACTAAGTGTGACAAACACAAAAAGTATTCACCACCACTATGGTTATATACATTATACACTAAATGATCATATGACAAATTTTAATCAATACTAAAAATAATCAACTATGTCGACATGTTACTAGCTATATCAGTAAATGTCTAACATAAATGAAATATGACAATAGATTATAATTCTTATCAACAATATAGTATCAAAGTCAAATATACGAAAGTACCAAATTACAAAAGAACTAAATATCTGACGAGCAATATTACACACATGAAGATATCTAATATATTCAGTTAAAATGCTACGTACACACGAGAAGTGCAACAATACCACGTGGTTCATAGTACAATGTTATTGCAATCAAATATTACTGTATATCAAAACAAAACTATGATATAAAAGTGTTTGCCATATAATATATAGGTATGCTAATATAATTATGACTATAAGTGGTGCATGTACACCATAACTAATTACTGGTATAAGTTACGTGTACATGCACACTCACAGAGAATGTTTGTATGCAAGTAATTCTTGGAAAGACATGTAATAATGTTTTGTATGAAAAAGTCAAAATGTGGAACGCCGAAAAAGAATTGAAGTCCAAAAGGTATATGTAAAGTTTCAAAATCAACTCTTATTAGAGCTTTCTTACATTTTTACGAAAGGTGCATGAACAATCTTGCACTACATATATTCTGAATTTCAATACTGATGATTTAACAGTAAACATGCTTGGATGAAATCGCAGATACAAGCCGAAAGAACGATTCCATAGGTAAGCTTACAGTCTCGGGTGTATGTACTCAACACAAGGCGACAAGCAGTATTACACAGGAAAAAAATTAGAAAGGTTTTGGGTTTATTCCTTTTTGTTGGGGGGAGCAATATATTTGCCTTGTTATTTTCTTCGGGGTGATCGAACACAATCTTTTGTTTTCAGCGGTATTATTTCTTCTTCTGACGAGGCCTTTGTTTAGCAAATTTTGTTGAGTTATCGCCTTCCGCTGGTGGTATTATATTTTCACCTCGTATATCGAGAAATTCCTATGTCCCATGAAAATTCAAGTTTGACCTGTGTCGTTACTTACAGTGTAATGGTTCTTGTAAGGCAAACATTGAGGCAAAACGCTATCTAAGTCCCATGACAGCCTTGATTATGATAACATATATAGATATGTTATATTTTGAAAAGAGCCAAGATAGAGGATCCCCTAGGCCTCAGACGGGTTTAACGTATGATTCGTCAACCGTACGTATACCTTTCGTCAACCGTACGTATACCTTTCGTCAAATTGTAAGAAAGCTCTATTTGTGTAGATGTTTCAAGTGTTCGCAAACTTTCAATGTATCAAAGTAGTATTCAGTAAATAATGCTTATGTAAACTAGAAAATATTTTGATATTAACAATATTCCACAAAAATATAAGTAAATCACAATATTGCACATATAACAATGTAGAAAAACACAAGACCGATTTTCCTAATTAAAAGTGGAAAACCAAAATGTCAAGCTACTATAACGAACATTCGGTCATATGATATCTTTCAGTAATCTGTAAATAAACGCATACGGACACTGATCACATGGGTCGACATGTTGGTAAACATAAGCACGTGGTATAGTTCATTTCATGGTACTCTGTATTATAACGGAAGTAAACAAACACACATGGTTACTGCATACATTGATGCGAGACAATACATAGTGGTCACTATAATTAATATCTAGGGTTCTGATGTTTTATTACCAGCAATTAAACTTAATTCTGAAAATGCAACATAATAAAAATATAAATAATAGCTATTTAATGAAGCATAAGTATGTCTAAGTATGTTCCTTTTGAAATATCATAGACTATATAATACAAAAATATAATACATTTCATCTGTTATTATTTAAGTATACTAGTAAAGTAATATGCTTTGATTTAAGTCATTGTTCATCGAATACATTTTATAATCACAGATTTATATATCTCTTTATCCAACAAGCTAGACCTCTCTTCCACACCAATGATGTTCTTTTGTGAAAAGAGTGGTATGAAAGTGTGAATGAACGTGTCAAATGTGTAATGATCGACGGGCCTTGTGACTAGGAAAATAAATATATTGTAATTTGAATTTGAATTTAAATGAATTGAAATTGACATCGGTGTAAGACATCAGACTTGGCATCTATTCACGCACTGTAGAGGAATGTGCTTTATAGCGGGACTTATTCTACTATGGGGAATTTAACGACCTTGACTATCCATGGGAGTCTCGCACGATCGGGATACGTGTATCTGTGTATCTTGAATTTGTTACTGATAATTTAACGTAATATAGTATATAATTAAATTCTAATATGACGTTCTTCAAACGCTTTGAGTACACGTCCGTGGTAAAATATGAATAAATTGTACATGTTAGCTGATCGGCGTCATGAAATGTTTTGGCCGATCATACTCCCACGTCATATGCTATTTTATGAATGAGCTACCCGACGTCAATCAATAAGCATTTTACGGGAACATGCAGGGTTCTGAAACTGAAAGTCTTCTTCTTCTTTAAGTTTTCTAGTTTTCCATCTGAATAAAGATGATTAATAACTGGTGCATACGTGGCCTATTTATTTAAACAAGTTAATATTTTAGTTATATACAAAAACTGTGCAGAGAACAGACGTAGTGATTAAAACTAAGTACAGGAGATGAAGATATTTAAATGAGAGTGGAGAGAACAGCATATGTAAGCTGCTCTCTGAAAGAGTCGACTGTCTGTGAATTAACAACTGTAGTTGGTAATAGATTCCATTGCGTTATTGTGTATGGGAAAAATGAAAATCTGTACGAGTCTTTGGATGTATAAATATGTCTAAAGGTGTGAGAATGATGTTTTCTGGTTCTTGAGTCTGATGGGATGAGAATTGTGCTAGATGGTATAGCAACAAGATGATGTGTGATCTTGTACATCATAACCAGGCGTGCACGTAATCTGCGTTGTGTTAATTGTGGCCACTTGAGTGTATTGAGCATGTTTGATACACTGCTAGTGTTATGATACCTGTTGCAGGCATACCGAACAGCTCTCCTTTGGACCATCTCTATCTTCGAGATAGATTCTGAAGTGTGGGGGTCCCAAACCGAGCAAGAGTACTCGAGTTTGGGACGGACAAGTGCTTGGTATGCCTGGCTCTTAATGTTTTGATTAGATGTTTTCAGGTTTCTTCGAAGGAAGCCGAGTGTTTTGTTGGCTTTCGAGATATTGTCATCTATATGTTTGTTCCATTTTAGGTTTGATTGTAGTGTGATGCCTAAGTACTTAGCAGATGTAACAGTTTCTAAAATATTATTGTGAAGAGTGTAATTATGTTGTAAAGGTTGACGTTTAGTTGTGACAGAGAGAACATTACACTAGTCTGGGTGGAAGGCCATCAGCCAGTCCACTTCCCATTTCGCAGCTGCATCAAGATCAGCTTGTAGTTTTAGGCAGTCACTCTGGGATTTAACTGTCATGTATATGATACTGTCATCAGCGAATAATCTTAGTTTGCTATAAGTAAGGTAGTCTGGAAGGTCGTTAATATAGGCCAAGAATAAGACAGGACCTAAGACAGTACCTTGTGGAACCCCAGAGGTGACTGGGACTATACTTGATGATCTTCCATCCAGAACAACTGTCTGAGTACGGTCGGAGAGAAATGCAGAGATCCAGTTTAATGTGTTTCCGTTAATGCCAAAATAATTTAATTAGTAAGTGACGATGTCGAACTTAATCAAAGGCTTTTGCAAAGTCCATTATTATAAGATCTGTTTGTGTATTTGAATTGTTTGTGGATTGAAGTTCTTGCATGCATGGATGAAGGAGAGTAGTTGTGTTTCACAAGATCGAGAGTGCCGAAAGCCATGTTGGAGGTCGTACAAGATGTTATTTGATTCAAGATGTTTCATAATATGTGATGTTACTATGTGCTCCATTAACTTGCAGCAAATACAAGTTAATGAGATAGGTCTATAATTGACCGGTTTATGTTTATCCTCCTTTTTATATGCTGGTGCGACTCTAGCATGTTTCCAGTCGTTAGGTGTAATACCAGTGATGTAAGATTTTTTGAAAATTTGGCACAGAATTGGTGCGATTTGTGTCTGCATTTCTTTGAGTAAGCGGCCACTGATGTTATCTGGGCCGGTGGCTTTATGAGGGTTGATCTTATTTAAGAGCTTTTCGATTCCTTTTGATGTTATGTGTAATTTACTGATTTTAGGATGTGAACTGATGCCTTTGTTTGGTATTGGGTCATTTGTTACTGGGGTAATTACAGATCGGAATTGTTCGTTTAAGAGATTTGCTTTCTCTGTCGCGTCTGTAATGATGTTGTCGTCTTTCTTTAGTGCAGAGATGCCAGATTTGTCAGTTCTTATTGACTTGATGTATTGAAAAAGTTTTTTAGGTTTGTTCTGATTTTGTTTTGAATATCTGGTTCATTGATGGGAAGATCACAGATTAGTTTTTCGATGTATTCTCAGTAGGCTTTCCTTTGTTCTTTTTGTACCTGAGCTTTCATCTTTTTATATTTCTCAGTGTATTTGCTGTTTTTTCGCCTTTTGTACAGTTTATTTTTCTTGTTTATTTGACGTCTAAATTTGTCAGATATCCACGGTAGTCGGTGTTTGTTTCGTAGGATCTTTGATGGAATATTTTTTTTCGACAGAGCTGATGAATTTAGTTTTAAATAGTTCCCATAGCTCATTGGTGTCTAGAGAATCATAGGTGTCAATGATTGTTTTATGGATGATACCTATGTCAAGTTTAATTTCCTCCCAGTTGGCTTTATTGTACTTGTATACTTTTTGTGGGGTTTTTCTTATTCTCTTAAGCCAGATGTCTGCTTCGGCATAGACAATATCATGGTCGCTTGAACCTATTGGTGGTAGTGTGGTTACTTTGCTGATGTAGGTTAGGTTGTAAATCATTATCAGATCTAGTATACGGTCATTTCTTGTTGGTGTATTGACAATTTGATGTACGTTTGTGTCATTCATCATATCTAAGAGATTTTGGTGAAGTTGTATGCCAGGTTTGCCTGGTATTGTGCATGATTTTGACGAAGCAATATGTCCCAAGTTAAAATCACCCCCCCCCCCCCCCCCCCCCCCCCCCCACGATGATGGTTGCATTTGATTGACTATTGATACGATTCAGAGATTGATGGAGTTGCTCTAGAGACAAGCCTGTGTCAGATGGTGGTCTGTAATAGGATGATATTAATATGTTTTTTTGAGCCAGCGATATTGATTTCTGCCCAGACTACTTCACATTCAGTTTCTAGTTCTTTTACCTCTGAACTTATGAATTCTTTTGTAATTGCTATAAGTACACCCCCATAGCTTTGGTTGTTGGTACTTGCTGCCCTGTCATTGCGATACACATTATATAAGTCTGACGGAAAGTACTCGTAAGAAGAAGTGCTTGGTTCTAACCATGTTTCGGTACCTAGTATGATATATGGTTTGACAGTATCAATGATTTCTAGTAGGTCAGCTTTTTTGTTTTTAATTGATTGGAAATTCATGTTTTGAATTTTTAATGGCATTTTGCTCTTTTTTGTTGTTATATAAGCTTTTTCATGACTGGGAAGTTTGTGTGGAATTGGGGATGATGCAGCTGTTGGTGCCCCGGACTTCCTACATCTCTAAGACTACTCGGTGAATTTAGGCTGTCATCAAAACAAGGAATCATAAACAAACGATGATAAAATTTGTTAAAAGCCAATATTTGTTTTTACATATAAGTAAGATTATTATTTAAATTCATCCAAAACTATCTAAGTAAGTACGTTATTGTAAATAGTTTAAGCATATCACTAGTTAAATTTTCTCCGTTCTTTTACTTCAATATTAGTAGTGTCTTTAAATACGGGAACGACAAATGTTTGCTTTCACCTAGAGCCCTTCGATCCAAAAGAATTGCCGTATTTTGTCCTATTAGAATAGGAATAATTCATGCAGTTATAGAATTTAGGTAATAATATTTATCACCTAGATTCTATCATACAACAATCATAAAGGTTAAGTGCAAATATTATAATCATAAAGGCTAGTGCCGTCAATGTTAGTGATATGTTTAAAAAAGCTCCAAATCTACAGGAGATAACTCATGTTTTCTATACAATATTGTTGGTCGGTTATGACAAAAAAAAAAGCCAAATTATAATAGATATCCTCATACCACTTTTGGAGTGATTTTACCTTTAGGGTAAACGGCACATAACGCAATGATATGTATTCTATATATCTAAATAATTTGGAGTCACCAGTCAGTAAATATGTCATGTCCAAAATGAAAATGTATGGTAGGTATGCAGGTTACTATTGTGGTCAATATAAAAGGGACATGAATCTAAATCGTCTGCCATTGCTATCGCCTTGTGGTAATTTACCAGATCCAAAACAAAGGAATCTAAACGTGACCCCAATTCCATTAGCCACTAAAATACAAGGATGCAAGAATACCCCCATGAATATTCATAATATCTATAGAAAATAAAGTGTATATTACTATACACAAAATTCGATTTGCAAGTAATAATTTTAACTTATATTTAATATTCAAAATTTTATTATAAATATAGTAATCAAATAGATGCTTTTCATAATAATACAAAATAGTCTTAAAATAACTCTCCTACATTCAGTCTATATGAGGACTTGGATAACTTGACCTAAGGCAAATGACCTTTTTTCTTGTCCTATTCAAGATTTTGACAATTTAACTGAGTATGGATTCGTATGGCGGATGACGTGTAATCTGCTGAAACACCCATTGACATTTATCAATTCCATGTTAAATTTTTAATTATTTCCCAGTAAAATTTCTTAGTTTCAAGATGGAAGTGAGAAATGTCAACCTTAACTAAGAAATGTCAACTTGGAGGCGTAAAAAGGGCAACTTTGAACCGCAAAATATCAACTTGGAACTATGGAATGTCAACTTGAATCTTTTAATTAATAAATTAACACATGATTTAAATATTATTTCTATACAGCTATGAACATTTACGGTACTACAATCTATCTATACATAAATATTGGGATTGCACGGTACTTTGTGTAATTAGTCTTTTTGTCAGGTTTATTTTTTTGTGTCCTTTGTGTCAGTCTGATGAGTCAAGCCTTTTTAATCTGCTATTTATAGTTTATTCTCGTGTTGTGCTGTTTCACCACTGTTCTAGGTTAAAGGGAGGGATGGACACCGAAAAACGGTCTGTATGTGCTCGTCCCAAATCAGGAGTCTGACATAATATTTGTTTTTTTTTTGTTTATTGTTTTGTACATAAATCAGGCCTTACTTTCTTCTTTGAATTGTTTTACATTAAAAAAAAATTGTCATTTCAGGGCCTTTTATAGCTTGCTATTCGGTATGGGTATGGGTTTTGCCGATTGTTCAATGCCATGTGGTGATCTGTAGTTGTTAAATTCTACGTCATTTTGGTCTATGGAGGAGAGTTGTCTCATTGGCAATCAATCCAAATCTTATTATTCTTATATTTTGTATACGCCATTCTAAAGTGTAAATAGAGGAACTTAAAGTACATTTACATCAATTTGGTCTCTAGTGGAAAGTTGCCTCATTGGCAATCCTACCTTATCTTCTTATTTTAATAGTGTAAGTGAGAAATGTCAACTTGGAAGTTAGGAATATAAACTTGGAATTGATAAATAAAAAAAATAGAATGTTAATACCAGTCTTTCGTAGGTTACATTGGTAATACTAATTTGTCTGTTAAGATTGGAATGTATTGAATATCGCATTCGTCGACTTAACGTTGGGTGGACTTTGTAGTCTTGGGACACGGAAACCTACGTGATATATTGTTCATGCTGATATACCAAAACGTCAAAGCGGGAATAGCCCCTAAATGAATAAGCAACAAACAACTTGAATGCAGTTATTATTTGGACAATACAATCTTCACTAACTCACACAAAATATACAGCGAAGACAGACAATAGAAGATTTTATAGTAAAACAATCTGAATTTTCCACAACAAAAATTTTATTATGCAAGCCAAATTGTATAAAGACTCTGTAATTCCATAACAGAACAGCCCCTTACATGCCAATCCCAAGTCTAGATTCAGTGATTAAGTGGTTGTCGTTGGTTGCTGTCTTGTCATATTTGTTATTAATAATGTTCTGAGCATTACTCATCACGGCCTTTAGTCTCTTTTAAAAGTTTTACATTTCTTCATGCCCGGGCTTGTATGTTAGGGTTTTACTCATGGTTGAAGGCAGTCCGATGCTCTGTAGTTGTTAACATCCTCGCCCAGTTGTCTCTGGTGTATATAGGTTTCCCATTTGGTAATCATACCACATCTCCTCATTTTATATACCTTTCTCTCAAGTAGGTTCAATTATTCTAGGGAAAATTACAAAAAATGTAAATCAAATTATATCTAGTATCTCATTCGTATCTACAAATATTTTACTTTGTGTTAGAATTACCTGAAAATTCTCTGATTGATAACAATATTGCTCCCGTTTGTATCTTATTTCCACATATATCTTACATCTAGTCGCCGTATGTATTTCATCTGCCTGATATAGAATACTTATAATTGTTAGTATAACTGATGATCCTTTCAAAACCTATTCACTTTCAGCAATACATGGATTTACTATTTTACAGTTTATTTTTAGGATTATAAAATTAGCGTTGGAGTCACCAAAAGAGCTAATTTCGTATACTAGTATGGACATATAGTAAAGGTTTTTAAGTAAGTATTTAGGTAATATATATTAACAAATGTCGACGAAACCAATTAATATGGTAACCAGCCATTCACGCTCCTTTGAGATACTTTTGTCATATAAATATTATTTAACGAATGAAATAAGATTTTTATAATGTCGTCATGTCAGCAAATATTCAAGTTCCATTTTGTCAAATATCACATGAATTAAGCACTACCACAAAACTGGAATATATGCAAAGTTGAACCATAAGATTATAATAGTTGACCTATAGTTCCACATCGTTGAGACGTCATCTTTTCAAAACAATTGTACCAAATGTAGGTAATTTTTTTCTATTTTCTTTACATGTATTTTTAAATCACATGTAGATAAGAGGCCTGTTGATTTTTCGTATGTCTAATATATTCCTTATTCGTTTTCCTCATGAAAAGCCTTACTAAAATGAATGTGAATTAAAGTTTATCTTTATACACGTGGTTAAGTTAGGAACGAAACAAAAATCCATGGATTGAATAATATTTTGAGGATTCACAGCATACTATTTTTTGTATAGTTATGTTCTTTATCTCACCTTTTTAAGAATTGTATCTTTTCTACCCTCAAAACTTGCGTCTCTTTGAGACGGATCTTCAAAAAAAGTTGCAATTCGTGGCACTCCTGGTATTTGCCGAGGTGCAGCCTGGAAATTTAGGAAAAATAATAAATTAGTATTGAATTGATTTCACGGGTTTCTAGAAGAATATTTAGAAGGTAGGCAAACCGAAACTTTAATTTTATCGATCACACGCAACAGTGGCGGATCCAGAACTTTTTATAAAGGGGAGGCCACTGACTGCCATAAGAGGGGGCCCGCTACAGTCATGCTTCAGTGATTCCCTATATAATCAACCAAATTTTTCCCACAAAAGGGGACTCAGGCCCCCCTCCGTCCCCTGGATTCGCCTATGCGCAAGTGCGATGTTCTTTTCCTATGCGTTTAAATACAACCAGGCTCAATGTCTCAATTAGTATGTGAAATAAAAAAAAAACACTAATCTAGATATAAACGTTATATATCATGTCGAGATCAATGAAAATTTTTCAGTTTTTGAATGAAGCAATTCAATTCAATTCAAAGTTTTATTTAAAGTCGATTTTCAAGTCAAGAAAGGAAACCATTTTTCCGAATTTTTCATATCTCACACAGGAGTCAAACAAGGTGAAAGTTTATTACCTTTTTTTATTTTCTTTGTTCCTAAATGATTTAGAAAATTATTTTGTTGAAAATAATATGGAAAATCTAGATACCATTCTAAATATGTAATAGGAATCATTACCAATGTATGTCAGATTGTTAATTATACTGTACGCAGATGATACTGCTCTATTGTCTAAAAGTACCGAAGGATTACAAAAAACCCTTGTATGTTTTGAGCAATACTGTAAAATATGGAAACTAATTTAAAAGATTAACACGAACAAAACTAAAGCAGTGATTTTTAGTAAGAAGAAAGAAAAGAAAATCAGAATGTTATGATGTATGGAGGAAGCATTGACATAGTTGATTCTTACTCATACCTTGGAATACTTTTCAATTACAACAGTAGCTTTTGTAGTGCTCGAAAAAAACTTCTTGATCAGGCACAAAAGATTTGTTATGCTCTGTACCAAATAATTAAACATATATGTATTCCCGTCGATTTGCAGCTAAAACTTTTTGACTCATTAGTAACTCCTGTATTATTATACGCTTCAGAGGTATGAGATTTGAAAGTAACGATAGCATTGAGAAAATATACCTTCAATTTTGCAAAACCATTTTGAAATTAAGAAGCAGTACACCAAACTATATGATGTATGGTGAACTCGGAAGATTACCTTTGGAAACTATTGTTAAACGTATTAAGGTGTTGTTTTGGAATAGTTTACTATTGGAGAACAACAAATTATCATCATTCATGCTAAAATTACATTTTCAATACCCCACAAAATTTAAATGGATTACATAAGTTAAATACACATTTGACGAAAGTGGATTTAGTTTTATTTGGCAAGATTAACTTCCATTGGATAAACTTGGTTTAAAGAACACAATTTCACGACAACTTAAAGATCAGTTTATCCAGCACTGGTTTTCCAAATGAATAACTCTTCAAAAGGTGCATTTTATTCAGGATACAAACAGGAATTTCGTTTGGAAACATATTTAATAAAGTTGAAGCCGTGTGACAGGATTTATATAGAAAAAACTCAAATGCTCAAATTTAAAATTTCCCATAGAAACGGGAAGATGGTGTGGGATACCAAAAAAATGAACGAATTTTTCATCTCTGTGGAAATGGAGTAGGAGACGAATTTCATTAAAGAAAATATATACCGCAATATTATACTGCAAATCCAGCGGAGTACAAATTAAAACGGCTTTCAATATTTTGTCATATTAAACTTAACAAAAACTTAGCAATATTTAAAAAAAAACTTGCACGATATTTATGATTTATGTTTGTTTTTTTTAGTTGAATGTTATGGTAATTTGAAAATTGACATTTCGCTGTAGTTTACCATGCATTCATTATTATGTTAAGTGTAAGTGTATTGATTATCCGAATGTTGTTTATGTGTATATATGATGTCCTCTTGTACACCTATGTGTCTGAGGTTTAATAATAAAGTATTGTCTATTGTCAATAAACTACATAAAACAAGCTTGAACAAGTCCGAATCGATAGTTATTCCAAGAAGTTTAACATTTTCTTCACAAGAATTTTGTTTCTATTTAAATTGAATATCAAATTATGTTTATTGTTTTTTTTCCAATGGATATAGTATAGCCTGGAATTTTCAGAATTAGCCTTCATTAAATGTCTCGAAAACCACTTTATTAGATTTAAACTATCAGTTTCTAAAACTCTTAACAACTTTATCTATATCATAATCACTATATGAACAAGTCTAAATTGAAAACAACGTTCAAACCTATGATTGCGTTGGATAAAAACCTCAATTTTTATACGTGTGCATGGAAAACAAATTTCTTGGGAGAGGGGTCTAAATACAACACAAACAATATTTTCCAAAAGACCTAAAAAGTGAAAAAGTATATTTTAACAAAACGCATTTGACTAGCAGGTCGAACAACGGATGTTCTTAAACCCTGCTGACTGCCATTGGCGATTGTCAAATAAACGGATCACCAGATGTAACGAATGGGTCTTTATTATTAATTTAATACCAAACAAAAAACAACAAACTTGCGGAAAAGATGGTATACCGCAAACAAAAGGTGCAAAAATTGGTACACCATATCCGGATTTCGACAATTAATGTCTCTTCAGTGATGATAGGAATCGAAACGGTATTTGGATGGCCATATAATTTACCTCAATTTAGGATAGACTGTTGAATTTTATATGACTATATAACTATATGATACAGTTTTATCATCAGCATAATTATAAATGGAGCTATTTTGTTCAAAATGAACTATATCATTTATGAAGACATTGAAAAGAACTGGACCAAGAATTGACCCTTGTGGTACACCTTTAAACATACGATCCCCTTCACTGTAAGAACTTCCAATTATAATACGTTGTTTTCTGTTTTCTAAATTATTTTGTAATAATTTTTGAGAATTTTTTTACAGACCATATGCTTCCAATTTTAGTAAAAGTAAATCGTGCGGTAAACAATCAAATGCTTTAGATTGATCCATCAGAATTGCAGCAGTAAATTTGTTGTCGTTCAAAGCTTTTTTCCAGTCTTCTGCTATCTTAATAAGTTCTGTTTGGCAACAAAACCTGACCTAAATGCCGAAAGTAGAGGATGAAAATGTTTATTTAAAAATTCCACTAATTGATCATGTATAGCGTGTTCATAAATTTTGGAAATACAAGGTAACACACTTACTCGTCTATAGTTTTCTTAATCTAGAGAATTATTCTTTTTAAACAGTGGGGGTACCTGAGCAGCTTTAAGATTATCTGGAAAATTTGAACTTTCAATTGATTTATTAACTAAAATTTTCATAGGATAGGATATTACTGGTTGTACCTTTTTTATCATTTTTGGTGAAATATTGTCATATCCAGAAGCTTTTCTTATATTTAATCTATTTATTTGTTTACTCACAAACTCTTCTATTACAGGTTTAAAATTCAATTCATTATAATCAGTTTTATTTTAGTTTTTATTATACTTGGGTGATTTTTGTTTATTTTAATGTTTTTTGTCTCCTATATCTTTAGCTACATTTATGAGAAATGTTTTTGAAAATTTGTGATACCTCTTTAGGATCACTGAGAATTTTAACATTTTTATATAAAATTATGTTATTGTTTGGTTTAAGGCTTTTATAAGATATAAGATAAAAATGGTTTGATAGTGGAATAAAATGTTGTTGATTTTTTACCACAAGTAGTTCTTTCATAAAAATTTGTTTTGATTGAGCTCTTTTTAATTTTCGTAACAATGTTTCTCTGTCTTCTGTACAACTCCCAGTTGGTATCATTTTTGTTTTGAAGAAACCTGTTATGTTTCATTCGTTTGCTTTTGGTAAATTGCCCTTCTACGATCTTTATCCATAAAGGGTGAAGATGATACTATCAAGCTTTTTTTTTCATTGGTATATGCTTGTCAATTATGTTATCAAATTCAGATTGAAAATTTGAATATGCTTTATTGACATCATCAACTGACAGCAAATTAAGAGATAAAATTGAGAATGGAAATGGGGAGTGTGTCAAAGAGACAATAACCCGACCATAGAGCAGACAACAGCCGAAGGCCACCAATGGTGCATTTTATTTCGAAAACTGTTGATGTTAAGGTTCATCATAACTTTTTGGCTAATATGACCGTATTTACACCACAAATTTTACTCTGAGTACAAACAAACTTGTGCACATGTAAAAGTTTAAAGGCATGGCAGGAAATAGATAATCATATTTTATATGCATTTCATGTTTCAGAAAATTATTAATCATATTTTATATGCATTTCATGTTTCAGAAAATTATTAATCATATGTTATATGCATTTCATGTTTCAGAAAATTATAACCCTTTCTGGATTTTGAGATTCCTTTTTTTTTTCGTTCCCACAGAAGATGCTAAAATAAACTAAGTTTGTAAAATGTTTGAGATGTTCCCCTATGTAAATAATTTATTTTGGTCAGTGTAAATAATGACATAACAAAGGTCATTATTTTATGCCTTAAAGCACATTTAATTGACACTTGGTACATGTACCATCTGGGCTTTTTCTTCAAAAGAAAGACCTATCGTTTTAAAATGAAATAAGTACTTTTATTTCAAATCAGAGAGACAATGTGCTACGTTCGAGATATACATTTCCCGACTCATCGGTATTCGAGAGCTTGCAGCTGCTACTCAGACTTTATAAAACGTCACCGGTGTCTGAGCAGACAGTTGGTGAGCTAAGGTTATGTCAAAGAACGTCTCGTCCTGTTTCTAAAAAAGTTCATTGAAAGATACCCAGACCTTGTTGATAAATATTCCGTATCAAGTTCACAAATAATACATGATGGTCTTGAAGTATAGATTCTAGGTACTGACGTTGTTTATCATCTAAATTACGTGTTAAAGTTTCCCATTTTTTGTCCTTGCATATTTTTAACCTTTACTGTTTATCCATTTTTGATTATATACTTATGACGTAGATCAATACTTATACATCCCGCCATCGTGTTGTAGTGCTATGGTCAATTATGAGTTCTTTTCTTTCATTTTTGCTTATGTACATTGTCTATATGCATTTTTGTGTTTCTTTGTTGTAACAGTTATTTGTTTTTATAGTGATTAAGATTATATTACAATGTTGACTGCTGCACCCCAATTTTTGACGTTTTAACCTATTATGTCTGTTTTTTTGCTCACACATTGTTGTCAATATAATGGAATTCTATGCGACTGTCATACAAGTGAGAGGTTTAGCTAGCTATAAAATCAGGTTTAATCCACCATTTTCTATATAAGAAAATGCCTGTACCAAGTCAGGAGTATGTCAGTTGATTTCTATTCGTTAGATATGTTTGAGCTTTTAATTTTGCCATTTTATAAAAGGACTTTCCGTTTTGAATTTCCCTTGGGTTCGGTATTTTCGTTATTTTACTTTTTTTCGATTATGGTGTTAATTTATACGTGGCTGTACGCATATTTAAAAAAACTATATGGTTTTCATGTTCTGTTTGTGCATTAATGGCTACGTCAGGTTTACATAATGTCACCTCCGGTTGACCTATTTCAAGGTCACATGTCATCAAACCCCGTTACAAAAGATCTCGTGGCTTTATCATATAACTATAAAAATGTTTCCCTCTCTGATTCAGATTCTTCGTATTTGGTTAGTAGGCTGGTTTCTTGGTTAATACTAAAGAGGGATATACGTTTCCCAAGCTTGCTGCGAAGTTTGAAGTTATTTTTAGTGAATTCTTTGATTTAAACATGTCAGGAAGAGTCACTTCAATAGGATGTCACCATTGCATTTCCACCAAACATTTCCAGTTCTGACACGTCTCAACTATCATTTTGGTAAAATCTGTTGTCGATATCTACTACGGTTTATGAGGAGTAGAGATAAAACGCAAAAGTCAAAACTTAAAACATGACTTTGACTTTTCACCTTGACGTAAATTACCAAGTTCTGGTCCACAGATCTCAATCATCTACAGAGCCTTGATCTTTACGGTTTTTGGTTTAAGAGTTACTGGGAAGAGAAATAACTTCAATAAGATGTCACTTGATCGCTTTAGTCAAACTTAGTAACTTAAGCATCTGGAAAATTTAAATAACAATTAAGAAAAAGAATTTTGACGATTTTTTTTATTGCACATGAGATGCGGTAACAAGAAATTCCTTCCTTAACTTACCTTTTTCTTACTGGAATCTGTACTGATTTGTTCTATAACCAACCAGAATACCAAACAAATGATGAGAATTATAATTACTATCATAATTGTGAATGTCATGCTTTAAAACTACCCCAATAAAATATGTAATCAAATCAGATATAATATAACTTAGATAAAATATTAAATCATCTAATTATATCAGATGTACATAATCTAAGATAAGATATGACGGAAGTTATGTAACATTGTAGATAAAACGATAGTTTGTCAGATGCATGACAATAACAATTAAATCGTTTTTTTTTGTTAAAAAAAGATACGTTGTGTAATAAAATCCGAATAGTGTTCACAAGTTAGTTCAGTAGGCAGCAAGTCTCACAGCTCCACCAACATGTTGAACAATTCTTCAGTTGGGATGTTGAAAATCTTACTTTTTGATATACCTTTAATAATCCTTCTTCTGGTGAGCAGCAAGTTCTACTACAGACTTCACAGGTTATTCAGGGTATTCGACAGTTCCAACTCTTTCACTATCACTTCTTCCGCTGTTGCATTTGTGAGCCGTACGTCTAACTACTCTACAGACATATAGCAGTTCCTTCTTCTGTAGACAATCACTACACAAGTAAACGGAAACAGTTTCCATCTCACTAAGAACTGTTTAGCAGAAAGTCTAGCTATTTTATTAACCTTAACTATTAAATAAATGTCTCCTAATCAAATATTTTCACGAAAAAAGCTTTGAATCGAGAACTACTTACCCTTCGAGTCACCGGAGTCCGCCCATAATTTTAGTTAGACCCCTCTTTTGTTGTTTAAGATTGTTGGTTGTTATTTCGTTAATGAGGTCTTTCAACTTCTATGGTGGAAAAATCAAAATCTTTTTTATTTGTTCCTACTATCATTATTGTTTCATTCTTTTGCCATTGTTTTGTTTTTGCAAGATATTTGGTAAATAATATGGTACAGTTAGTGCGCTGTTACAACTGACTATGACCGAACATCAGCACAAAAAATCATGCCTAATATATCATGTACTGTGTTACAATTCTAGATTCTATTGACGAGGAAAGGTAACACTAGACCAACGAAAGCTGAATATTTAGCTAACTGTGCGGTATGGTATTTGCTCATTGTTGAAGGCCGTACGGTGACCTATACATGTAAGTGTTAATTTCTTTGTCATGTGAAGAGTCATCTTCGCTAGCCAAGGGTTACGATCCACTTCCCTCCTCTCCACCCTTGGCAGATTAAGCCAACATTTGTGATAACAATGTTGCGCCATCTATCGGTAGATTAAAGTCACGCCCATTCCGAATACATTAGTCTTGTCCAATGGTAGCACTTGAACTCTTCAATTAGGAGGTAAAAAAACGGTAGCGTCTAGATTCTACACACTTGGTAAAACAGGAAACGAAAATATACGTTGACATTCATGCATTTGTGCAAGAAACATACACAGGAACTTCTATTAGGTGATTAAAAACATTCAAATTGTCACTAAATATAGTCGTATGTTTAGGGATGTAAAGACTTGTTGCACAATAAGCACGTGGCAATTGTTTGCATACACTTTCTACATTTACACGTGATCATGTTATAGGCGCTTTTTGATTGGATGCAGCGAGTTTCGCCTGCAACCAATGAAAATCATTACCTTGTGTCTCCGAAATTCTATCTCAATCCGCCAAGGGTGGAGATGAGGGAAGTGGATCGTAACCCTTGGCTAGCGAAGATGGTGAAGAGTTGTCTCATTGGCAATCATACCACATCCTGTTTATATATATCTTATAAGAGTTATTTAAACTGAAGAAATTCTAAGGATTCCAAGACATTCAGACCATGGTCATTGAGTTATCTAATTACGTATATGAGTTTCAGTATCGGTTGCAAGATGTATGACATTATAATGTTTTAAAAGAGACGAGTAATGTAAATGTTCGAGTATTTTTCTAATAAATAGTTTTTTGCTCGAAGCCATGATATATTTCCCTCAATTTTGAAATTTTAAGCCATATCAAAATCTACATTACTACAATCAATTTTAATTTTATTTCAAAATTACTGAAGATATATATAAAAACTTGTGTAATAAAATGTAAATGTTAGCGTAAAATTTCCTGGAATCTGCATTGTTCTAGATATCTCTAGAGATCTTCTCTCCGTAGATAAATGATCGATCATTTCATAGTTGTGAATTAATGCGAGAAAGAAGAATTTATCATAGCTCTATTTATTCAGTATATTAGTAATCAGTTTACCCATGTGAAATTGAAAAACCGTCTAAAAGAAATAATCCACAATGCTTTTCAACATAAAAATGGTAGCATACGCTATAAATTTATTACTTTGGGATACCATAAGGCATATCTTGTTAATAGTGAACAAAAGGGTAAAACATGCTACACAGAGGAACAAGTGATCAGTATGCTGTGGTTTCTTATTGACAACATATTTGTTGAATTTGGAGGTAGACTTATTCAACAAATTGTCGGCATTCCTATGGGAACGAACTGTGCGCCTCTCCTTGCCGACCTCTTCTTATTTTCATGTGAATCGGAGTTCCTTCAGACACTTGTCAAAAACAAGAAGATCAAAGAAGCCACGTTATTTAATTTCACTTTCAGAAATATTGATGATGTTCTTTCCATTAACAATCCAAACTTTTCTGATTGGGTTCCATTAATATATCCCCCAGAACTAGAAATTAAAGAAACAACAGACACGGCTTCCTCCGCCTCATTTTTAGACTTATACCTCGAATTTGACATACACAGTCATCTCAGTACCAGAATCTATGACAAACGAGACGATTTCAATTTTGAAATTATCAATTTCCCCCACCTTAGTAGCAATATACCAACTTCACCTGCATATGGGATATACATTTCCCAACTTATTCGGTATTCAAGAGCTTGCAGCTCCTACTCAGACTTTGTAAAACGTCACCAGTGTCTGAGCAGAAAGTTGATAAACCAGGGGTATGTCAAAGAACGCCTCATCCTTTTTCTAAAAAAGTCAATCGGAAGGTACCAATACCTTGTTGATATATATTCCGTATCCACTTCATAAATAATACACGATGGTCTTGAAGTATAGATTCTGCGTACTGACGTTGTTTATCATCTTAATAACGTGTTATAGTATTCATTTATTTGTCTTTATTAATATTACTTTTACTGTTAAGTCTGTTTTTGTGATATCCATTTGACGTGACTCTATACTTATGTATCCCGTCATACTTTGAACGACAAAATTATTCTATATCTACATGTGTGACGTCAAACGCGCGATTCTACGCCAGTACTTAAAACCTGTCATCCGTTATGGGTGGATTTTACATAGATAAATAAAATCGTATAATAAAGAAGCAAAATGAAGATGTTAAATTTGATGTATGCCTTTTTGTGCTTCTTTGTTACATTTGTTTGTTTTTATAGTGATTTAGATGATAACACAATGTTGACTGCTGTACACCTTTTTTTTTGACATTTTTACCTATTGTGTCTGTTTGTTTTGTTCACGCATCGTTGTCAATACAATGGAATTTGACTGTCATACAAGTGAGAGGTTTAACTAGCTATAAAACCAGGTTCAATCCATCATTTTCTACATAAGAAAATGCCTGTACCAAGTCAGGAATATGACAGTTGTTATCCATTCGTTTGATGTGTTTGAGCTTTTGATTTTGCCATTTGATCAAGGACTTTCCTTTTAGAATTTTCCTCGGAGTTCAGTATTTTTGTGATTTTACTTTATCCTGACCGACCGTGCGAGACCCTCGTGGACAATCAAGGTCGTTAAACATCTCCTAGTAGTAGTTATCCTGTAGTGCAACAAATACATGCAATCCATTTTATTGTTTTGTATTTCAAATATTGATCGTATAGATTTATAAGACCGTAACAGTACATTTTCAAACTTCCTTGTATTCAGTTTTTGATCATACCAGTTCTATGTATCGAGAACAAGGAAGCATAAACTATTCATAATCAGTTGACTTTGATTTACCTGAAAGGGGTATTAGCTATGAGATATAGAAACAAAATTAGATTTTTTTTTCAATCATTAATAAAAGTGAAATATTGATATAATAATTCGTTTTTAGCAGCCAGTTTGGTTCAGTTTTGTCAAAATAAGCAACGAAACATCGCTAATGAATTTTTCACTTGCAAGTGAATAATTCGACTTCAATACATCTGTATTCATGTGAACTTCAATTGAACCCCTTTTCTAGAGATGGGTTACGCATGAACTAGGCGTGTTCAGCTATTAAAAAGAAAAGAATGTCAACATTTGAAATAAAACAAGGTTAAACCATTTGGTTGACTGATTCGATCTTCGAAAACTCATTGTTATACAGGTGAAAACGATTATTAAAATATTCTTTAAACCTATAATATGAAATCAAACATACCTAGAAAAATCCAATTGCACGAGTTCGCTATATATTTATATCTATGTTTATGTTTATTTGGTTATATGACCATCTGCAGTCTTCGGGGAAAATACACACAAAATGCTGATACATATTATCGAGTCCGTGCATCGTTAATTGTTTATTTTAGACTTTTTATTATTTAGATATACGTTTTAGTATGTTATAAATCAAATATGAGAATTTGAGTCAAATCGGTGAACATGAATTTAACAGCTAATGCCCCTTGAATGGTTAATATACTAGTACATTAAACATGTTACATATGACATCAAATAGGTGAGTGCTGCATGTATAATCACGTCAAATGATTTAAGAATTATACAGTGTAATATGTAAACAAATAAGGACACATTTTGCAATGATATTTATTGATGCGATTTATTTTGTATTATAATCTTCTTGTATCTTGGAATACGACAAGTGTAATAATTATATATGTTTATTTAAGTATAAACGTCTATTTATGTAGAGCCTGCAACAGTTGGACGTAGAAGCAAGACAGCGATCCTTATTCCGGTTGCGTTTGCGACAATATGGTTAAAGTTTTTTTAGACATCAATTGGTTTGTTAAACAGTCAAGACAAATTGGGCAGAAGTGTTCTCCTGATCGAAAGACAGCATTAAGAGTAAAATTCTGAAACTATATTTTTTCCGTATTTTAATGATACAATGAATTAGTTTTGTTTGCACTTCACATTGCATTCTGATGTTTAACTTTTTTAAAACGTCACTAATTTTGTCAAAACTTCATATAAATTATGAAACTTTAGCAGAGTCTGACTTTATGATTCAGCGATAATATCTGAAGCTGAATAATGACAATATTTTTATTTCATTTTGTTTTTATAAACATTTAGTTTTGGCAGTTAACTTTTCAAAAAGTCTGATATTAGATATTTTCAGACATCCACAGCTGTTTTAAACTTTCGTGAAATGCATTAAACTACATGTAGGACAGAACCTTCTTTTAAATCAAGATATACCATTTGTAGGTTAAAGTGTTTTTTATATTTTTTAGTTATTTAATGATAAACAGACTTTTATTTCGCCAACATTACACACAATATACACTGATAACAACAGTTGCCGCCGAGACACAGGGTTCCTCGGAACCCTTTTCGAATTTGTAACCGACAGTTAAGCAGAATAGCATCAGTCCACAGTGACCTGAAATTGTAAATATGTCTGTTTTACAAATCAATTAGTACTTTAATTAAATACTTGGTCATGAATAACAACTCAAGCGATCACCTAAATAGAGTTTAGTACGAGATATGACGGATGAAAATAACGACTGCTAAGTTTGTACTATAAATACAAATTGTAATACAAAAAGAGTAAACCTTATTGGACCAATGTCGTACACTAGATACAATAAGATTAATGACGTAATTCCTCTCCATTCTCTAGTAAATATTTAATTCAATAACATCGTATATAACATACATAATTGGCAAAAATAGATACTTAACCTTCTCTATAAAAAAGACAACCCAACACTAGTACATGTATCTTACCTTATTTTTGAAGGAAGGAAATTTTGTTTTGCAGTTGAGATTTCTTTTCTCCAATATTTATTTGCGCTTAGAATTTGGGACTTGCAATTCTCTCCATCCTTGTCACTTAAGGTTTGTGCAATGAATAAAGGGTTTAATTCATTTTTTTATTTTGAATAAGATTCTGTATTTCTGATTTTTGTTTTGAATTTCTTTGTTTTCTTCATTTGTTTACATAACACAATAGTTTTATAAGAAGTTGTTTATTATGCTGACATATATATTGTCATTCTTTTTAGAAATTCAGTCACATGATATTTATACATTGAACGTACACTGCGTTTCAACTATTTTTGTTTTTAACAATTACTTTGCTCTTTAAACTGCATTTCAGTTTGCTTCCATTTATTATTTGATATATATCGTCCTGAACATGCATATTTTCCACTGAAAGTTAAAGTTAAGCAACACACAATCAATCAATCTATGATATACGATTTACTGTTGATAAATATAAGGAAAAAGCAGTTAACATGTTATATCCTGAATAATCTGGCAATCAGTGATTTGTCGATAGAAGAAGAAATGACATAATATATTTTCATATAAAACATTTTCCTACAGATGAGGAATTTTTGGTGAAAGTGTGTAATCGTCGGACACCGAAGCTGCATTTTACGAATCTTCGAAACTTGGACTGATCAAGTGTATATCTGGCATCAACAAGTGCCATTTTCGATTTTATTTCCGAATATACTTATCTTAAATCAATAAGTGTTCGATTTGATGATCGTATTTTATTCCGTGACATTTTAAAAACATTTACATATTAGCTATAGTGGAGATGATGTTGAATTTCTATTTAATTTGGAAGACCTTCTCGAAACAAATATTCCAAGACATTATCAATTCATTGCAACATTGCAACACTATTCAAAATAACACCGTGCGTTTTCTTTTGGGGAATTGTCAAAATCTAAACTCACTAGATGTAACTAGTTCTTATCTAAAGAATGACACGTTCATGTCGATGCAGCGTTTGCTATCCATTAATGCTTTGAGTTTAGATTACAAAATGGTGAACAATGCTGGACTAAAATTAATTGCAAGGAATGTTCCAAATCCGAAGTTCTGCTCTGTAGTCAGCCTTGAGGACATATCAGACGAAGTTATTGCAAATATCGCAGAAAATTGTCCGTTTCTGAAACAAATTCACATTTTTAGGTCTCATACGATCTCTGGTAGTACCTTAACTGCAATAGCTAAAGGTTGCCCACGCTTACATTTGCTGTCGATTATGGCATATGCTCAAATTGACGAGATTTGTGTGAAATCCTTGGTTACGAAATGCAACCTTTCACAAGTAATGATCTTAAACTTCTGTATGCAATTAACACTTCAAAGTTTATTAAACACCTCTAAGTTCTGTACAACTCTCCGAAAGTTAGACATCAGTCATAACGGAAAATTTGCATCTAAAGGAATATCGTCGCGTTAACAGTCGTGAAAATGGCATTGAAATTCCCTGAATCTCGTACTAGGATATCATACAGTAAAAGAAAATTGGATAATGAAGACACCAGTCTACCCACTTTAGTGATTGTGAAAGAAGGTGCTACGTACGACAACTCCAGTTCAACATCCAATCATCAACATAGACATATAAGATCTATGAACCTACGCCACACATCCATCAATAATATATCTGTGCTAGAACTGTCGTGTTTATGTCCGGATTTAAGAAATTTGTACAAAAATATAACTATTGAGATTGTCGAATGTCCTTTTAATAACTGCGTGTTTATGGAGAAAATAAGTGTAAAAAGGAAAACGATTTTCCGCAAGAACCTATTTCTTCAGACGATTTCTTAAATATGCCTGTTTTTATTTTGTTGTGTTGTTTAAAAAGACGGCAGTTTTGTTGATTTAAATAAGACTTAAGCCAAATTAAGTACAAAAGTTATATTATTAGTGTCCATGAAATCTAAAATTTTCATTTTGTCGGCCAAGCTTATTATTTTTTTTCATTCAAGGGGTCAATGCTATATTTGTGGTCTTATACAATCATTTCATTCATCTGTTTGCTGGTATGCTTTCCAAGGTATTTTTATAGACTGATTTATTTCAACCTGGATACAAACATACATGTACAACGTAAATGGATGTATTTGTAGCTACACTGAGGATTCAATGGCTCTATCATTAATTCATTACTTGCATTGGATTTTGCGAATTTGACTAGACGAAAAGGTAAATAATCCTTGATTCTTTCATTTTGAGTTCAAAGTTCTATATAACATTTATGTCAAAACTTTTAGATTGTTTTTCTTTTTTTTTGAGAGAGTGGGGATTCTTGAGACTAGCAAATAGTTTTCCATAGTTTCTTCAAGTCTGTTTGAATAGTCAAAATGTAGAACGCGTAAAAAAATTAAAGTCCAAAAGGTATATGTAAAGTTTCAAAATAGACTCTTAATTGTGTAGATTTTTCATGTGTATGCAAACTTTGAATGTATCAAAGTAGTATTCTGTAAATAATGCTTATTTAAAAAAGAAGATATTTTAATAATAACACTGTTCCACAAAAATATTAGTAAATCACAATATTGCACAAATCACAATGTAGAAAAACATAAAACAGATTTTCTTTAAGTGGAAAACCAAAATGTCATGCTACTAAAACGAACATTCGGTCCTATGATATTTTCCAGTAATCTGTAAATAGACGCAAGTGGACAAAGATCACATGGGTCGACATGTTGGTAAGCATAAGCACGTGGTATAGTTCATTTTATGGTATCATAACGGAAGTAAGCAAATAAACTTGGTTACTGCATACATGGATTCGAGACAATACATAGTAGTCACTATAGTTAGTATCTAGGGTTCTGATGTTTCATTACTAACACTGAACTTAATTCTGAAAATGCAATATAATATATATATAAATAACTAGCTATTAAATGAAACATAAGTATGTCTAAGTATGTTCCTTTTGAAATATCACAGACTATATAATACAAATATATAATACATTTCATCTGGTATTATTTTCAGAAGTATAAACATGATAAAGTAATATGCATTGCTTGAACTCATTGTTCAATGTTTACATTTTATAAATATATAGTTCTATCTCTTTATCCAACAAACTAGACCTCTCTTCCACACAAATGATGTTATTTTGTGAAAAGCATGAAAAGGGTTGTATGAAAGTGTGAAAGAACATGTAAAATGTATAATTCTCGAAGGGGTCCTGTGATTAGGAAAATAAATAATTTGAATTTGAATTTAAATTTCAATTAATTGAAATTGACAACGAGGTACGTCATGTGTAATTTTACAAAAGACTTGACTTCTATTCACGTACTGTAGAGGAATGTGATGTATAGCGGGGACTACTACTACTAGGGGGTATTTCAAGACCTTGACTATCCATGAGGGTGTCGCACGGTCGGGATACGTGTATCTGTGTATCTTGAATTCGTTACTGGTCATTTAACGTAATGTAGTATATAATCAATACTATAACTGCATTTATATTAACAACAACTTCATTAAAACAAATAATAATAATTACTATTACCTGAATTTTATCATACAACACTTATAAAGGCTAAGTGCAAATATCATAATCATAAATGCTAGTGCCGTCAATGTTATTGATTTGTTAAAAGCTTCAAATCTACGGGATATACTCATGTTCACTATACAATATTGTTGGTCGGCTATGAAAAAAAATTGCCAAACTATAATAGATATACTCTTACCACTTTAGGAGTGAGTTAAACCTTTAAGGTAAACGGCACATATATAACGCAATGATATGTGTTCTATATAACTAAATCATTTTGATACTCCAGTCAGTAAATATGTCATGTCCAAAATGAAAATGTATGGTTTACAGGCAACTTTTGTCGTCATTATAAAAGGGATATAAAATCTAAATCGTCTATCATTGCTATCGTCTTGTGTCCAAAACAAAGGAAACTAAACTTGACCCCCAATCATAATAGCCACTAAAATACAAGGATTCAAGAATAACCTCAGGAATATTCATAATATCTATAGAAAATAAAGGGTATATTACTATACACAAAATTCGATTTGCAAGTAATAATTTTAACTTTTATTTAATGTTCAAAATATGAATTTTATTATAAATATAGTAATTAAATGGATGCTTTTCATAATAATACAAAATAGCCCTAAAATAACTCTCCCACATTCGTTCTAAGAGGACTTGGATACCTTTACATACTTTTTTAATCTGATATGTATAGTTTGTTCTTATGTTGTGCTGTTGCACCACTGTCCTAAGATAAGGGGAGGGACAGGAGCCCAAAAACGGTCTGTATGTGCTTGTCCCAAGTCGGGAGCCTGTAATTCAATTAATGTCGTTTTTGCTGTATATAAAGGCAACAGTAGTATACCGCTATTCGAAACTCATAAATCGATAGAGATAAAAACAAATCCGGGTTACAAACTAAAACTGAGGGAAACGCATCAAATATAAGAGGAGAACAACGACACAACAAAAACACGACATTAAAATGTAACACACACAGAAACGAACTATAATATAACAATGGCCATTTTCCTGACTTGGTACAGGACATTTTAAGAAAAAAATGGTGGATTGAACCTGGTTTTGTGGCATGCCAAACCTCCCGTTTTTATGGCAACGTCAAACACAACACCAAAACGACAACATCACATGACAGGACCACAATACAAATAAATGGGAGAACATATAGGACAAAGAAACACACGAATAATAGCTAACAAAAGGTACTAGGCTTAAAATATATAATTTTTGTTATTTGTTTATTGTTTTGTACATAAACCGAGCCGTTAATTTTGTACTTTGAGTTTTTTTGCATTTTTCATGTCGGAGCCTCTTATAGCTTGCTATGTGGTATGGGTATTGCTGATTGTTCAATGCCATGTGGTGATCTAAAATTGTTAACTGCTACGTCATTGGATCTATGGAGGGGGATTGTCTCATTGGCAATCAATCCAAATCTTATATTTTATATACGCCATTTTAAAGCTTATTGATAGAGGAACATAAGGTACATTTACATCATTTTGGTCTCTACTGGAAAGCTGCCTCATTGACAATCCTACCGTATGTTCTTATTTTGAAATTTTAAGTGAGAAATTTCAACTGTGAAGTTAGAAATGTACACTTTGAACTGCGAAATAAAAAAATATAAAATGTTATTACCAGTCTAGCTTTCGTAGGTTACATTGGTAATACTAAATTGTCTATTTAGATTGGAATGCATTAAATATCGCATTCGTCGACTCAGTGTTAGGAGGACTTTGTAGTCTTGGGAGACGGAAACCGACGTGATATATTGTTCATGCTGATATATCAAAACGTCAAAGGAGGAATCGCCTAATGAATAAGCAACAAACAACTTGAATGCAGTTATGATTTGGACAATACAATCTTCACTAATTCACAAAAAATATACAGCGAAGATAGACAACAGAAGATTTTATATAAAAATATCTGAATTTTCCACTACAAAATTTTTGTCTGTAAGCCAAACTGTATGAAGATTCTGTAATTCAATAACAGGACAGACCCTTGCATGCCAATCCCAAGTCTAGATTCAGTTATTAAGTTGTTGTCGTTGGTTGCTGTCTGTAGTTTTTGTTATCATGATTGTTTTGAGCATTACTCATGTCTTTGGTCTCTTATAATAATTTCCCATTACGTCAGTCCCGGGCTTATATGTTTGGGTTTTACTCATTGTTGAAGGCAGTCTGATGCTCTATAGTTGTTTATATCCTCGCCCTGCTGTCTCTGGCGTATATAGGTTTCACATTGGCAATCATACCACATATTCTTATTTTATATAGCTTTCTCTCAGGAATTTTCAATTATTCTAGGGAAATTTAATTAAATTCAATTATATTAAGTATCTCATTGGTATCTACAAACATTTTACTTGTGTTAGAATTACCTGAAAATTCTCTGATTGATAAGAATATTGCTCCCGTTTGTATCTTATTTCCACAGATATCTCGCATCTAGTTGCCGTTTCTATTTGTTTTGCCTGATAGAGAATACTTATAATTGTTATTATTACTGATGATCCTTTCAAAACATATTCGCTTTCAGCAATTATACATTAATTTACTATTTTACAGGTTTATTCTTAGGATTATAAACGAGAAATATGTATCAGTGTTCGAGTAAACAAAATAGCTAATTTCGTATACTAGTATTTAATAACGAAATATCAAATTTTAGAATACAAATTGCCAACAGTTACTATATAGATAAAATATATTACCAAATGCCGACGAAACCAATTAATATGGTAACCAGCCCTTCACGCTCCTTGAGATACTTTTACTCCCAATAACAAACAAATTAGCGCTGTTTCTCGTATCAAACATAATTAAGCTAAAAGAACTCGCCAAGGAATTTGTTTATGTCCTGGCTGATAAGGCTGCTAACAATATCATTATTGTTTCACGTAACTTTTACATTGTGGTTCTACAAAAGGAAATCACGAATTCACCAACATTCCAACTGACTCCATTTTCGGACAATGACATCTGTAACAAACATAACCTTTAAGCTACCTCTTTACAAGCGGAACCAAATACAATGAAAGTTCCAACTATGTACTGGCTTCCGAAGCTGCACAAAACCCCTTACAAATATAGATTTATTTCGTCTTCAAGCCACTGTTCCACTACTAAACTATCTATTATACTTACTAGTACACTTGGTACAATCAAAAACATGGTAATAAATGTTCAAATAAGGCCTTTGAAAATAGTGGAATTAATTACTTTTGGAGTGTCAAAAATTCGTTGGAAGTACTTGATAAATTGCATGCTTATATTGGTGATTTTGAATCTGTTCAAAGTTTTGATATTTCTACCCAATATACCACTTTGCCTCATAATCTTATTAAGAACAAATTCACAAACCTGATTGAATGGGCATTTAAAAAGTCGGAATGCGAATATATATGTTCAAACTCTTTTAGATCATTTTTTAGTAACAACAAACAAAAGAACTATGTTAATTGGACCTGCTTTGATACTATAACTGCCCTTGAATTTTTACTAGATAACATTTTTGTTCGATATGGTGATTCCGTCTATCGACAGGTTATCGGAATTCCCATGGGGACTAACTGTTCACCACTTATTGCGGACCTGTTTCTGTATTATTATGAGTTACAATTTATGACTAAAATCACCATAGACCCATCGAAACAACATCTGATTCAAAAATTTAATAACACTTTTTAGATATTTAGATGATATATTGGCTCTCAATAATGACGACTTCAGTATCTTCACTAAAGAGATTTATCCTGCCGAACTGACTTTAAATAAACCTAAAACTAACAATGAACACTGCCCTTACCTGGATCTGGATATCTATATCTTTAACGGGAAGCTTAATACCAAAATTTATGATAAAAGAGATGATTTCTCATTTCCTATTGTTAAATATCAATTTTGAGATGGTGATGTTCCCTTGGAATAACCGTTTCACAGATGATATCGGCTATGTTCCTTATGTCGTAACTACAATACCCTTCCCTTTTCACGAATTTGAATTACCGAATTAGACTATTTACCGGATTTGTAATAACACAAGCAACACGACGGGTGCCAGGATCTGATTACCCTTCCGGAGCACCTGAGATCAACCCAGTTTTTGGTGGGGTTCGTGTTGCTTAGTCTTCAGTTTTCTATGTTGTGTCATCTGTACTATTATTTGTCTGTTTGTATTTTTATTTTTGGCCATGGCGTTGTCAGTTTGTTTTCGTTCTATGAGTTTGACTGTCCCTCTGGTATCTTTCGTCCCTCTTTTATGGTGTTAAATGTATCTCAACTTGTTCGATTCGCTCGTGTATGTAACAACGTATTTGATTTCAACGATTGAAATCTCTGTATTACTGAAAAATTATTACACCAGGGTTATCGATATCACAAACTAGTCAAAACATTTACTAAATTTTATCATCGGTACAAGGACATCATTCGTAAATATAAATCAACATGCAGACATCTTATACGTTCTGGTATTTTACATCCAATATTTTATGGTAATATTCTTTACAAAGCACACAAATGTCGGCATTCACCTCAAAAGCTAAGCAAACCTTTACACAGACTTATTCGCAAAGGATATAGTTACGATACTGTTGTCAGGTCATTAAGAATTGCATATGTTTGGTATTAATATTGATTCACTCGTAGGGTCTTTGCATCACTATTAATCTAAAACCAGTTGTTGGCATGATACGGGTTATGTTCTTCTCATATATTTTATGATGGTATGATACTAAACCTCTAACGGGAGGGATTGTACTTGATTTTCATATAATAAAAGTAGTCCTTTGTAAATTTATGTATCATTGTCATTTTGATTAGTTTCTTTTGTTACCTTT
Source organism: Mytilus californianus (assembly GCF_021869535.1). Taxonomy (NCBI): domain Eukaryota; kingdom Metazoa; phylum Mollusca; class Bivalvia; order Mytilida; family Mytilidae; genus Mytilus; species Mytilus californianus. The sequence continues at coordinate 16,803,793 of NW_026262679.1, read as the reverse complement.
TCTAACATCAGACTTGGACTGAGTTTAATTGTGCGTATTGCATTGTGTTTCTTTATTTTACATTGGCTAGAGGAATAGGGGAGGGTTGAGATCTCACAAAACATGTTTAACCCCGCCGTATTTTTGCGCCTGTCCCAAGTCAGGAGCCTCTGGCCTTTATTAGTCTTGATGTTTTTTTATTTTAGTTCATTTATATGTTTTGGAGTTTAGTGTGACGTCCATTTTCACTGAACTAGTACACAATTTTATTTAGGGGCCAGCTGAGGACCACCTACGGGTGCGGGATTTTCTCGCTTCGTTGCAGACCCATTGGTGGCCTTCGGCTGTTGTCTGCTCTTTGCTCGGGTTGTTGTCTCTTTGACATATTCCCCATTTCTATTCTCAATTTTATTTAGTCGTATATACATTATTTAACGAATAAATTAAGATTTTTATAATGTCGTCATGTCAGCAAATATTCAAGTTCCATTTTGTCAAATATCACATGAAATAAGCACTACCACAAAACTGAAATATATACAAAGTTGAATCATAAGATCATAATAGTTGACCTACTCCAAATCGTTCAGACGTCATCTTTTCAAATCAATTGTACCAAACGTTGGTGACTTTTTTCTATGTTTTCAACATGTATTTTTAAATCACGTGTAAAAAACACGTGATTTAAAAATACATGTTTAAAATATAGAAAGAGGCCTGTTGTTTTCGTATGCCTGATATATTTCTTATTTATTTTCCTCATGAAAAGCCTTACTAAAGTGAATGTTATTTAAACTTGATTTTAATACACGTGGTTAGGAACGAAAAAAATCCATGGATTGAACAAATTAAATTTTTTTTTGAGGATTCACAACACACTATTTGTTGTTTAGTTATGTTCATTATCTCACCTTTTTAAGAATTGTATCTTTTCTACCCTCAAAACATGCGTCTCTTTGAGACGGATCCTCAAAATAAGATACAACCTGGAAATTTAGAAAAAATCATAAATTAGTATAACACTGATTTCACGGATTTCTAGAATAATTTTCAGAAAGTGGGCAAACCGCGAATTTAGTAAAAATAAGGAGATGTGGTATGATTGGTCAACAAAATTCCTTGTACATTTTTTTGATGTACATGTTGTACAGCAGTATCTATCCAATGGTAGAATATGAAATATTATATCAATTTTTGTTTGTATAACATGTGTGTCTAGACATCTGGTATCCTCAAGACTGAAAGGCAGACATCAATAAAATCATAGGAATACTAAAAACAAAAGGTACAAAAAAACTATTATAAATTCTAATAATTAATATAAATAGCACAAGGAGAATGTTCATTTTCTTTCTTTTCAATGAAGATACCGTGTTCAACCTATGGAATATCCCTGAGTCGACCCCGGGGGTAGTAAACACAAATGAAATATCCGGTTCAATTTGATACAAATTTAATATTAGACCCAATATGGATCTGTCCTCACAATAAAAATAGACACACTCGCCTAAATTATATGATTTTGCTCAAAACGTTCTATCGAATTGATTTGCATTTAAGAAGCTTTTTTTATCAAATTAAAAAAAAATCTCTACAGTTCAATACAATTAATGGGCAATTAAAAAGCAGATGCCAAAAGAATGGCTTATATATCAAAACAATGACCAGAAAAAAAAGAAGGAAAATAAACAAATTAAATAACAGTCCACGAAATTTTCCAAAAAACTTTTCTTACACAGATTCAAAAACTATAATAGTAAGTCGCACCTAAAAGAACAGAAAGGGAACATGTTTCGACTTCTGGCTAACTCAAAATTCCTTAAAAACTTTAAAATATTAAACAATGAAAACTGTAGAGTAAAACCCCAAATGCATTAAATGTTTTAACATTGCAAACTGTATATAGTTTGCATTATGATCAAGGTAAATAATGACCTAACAAAGGTAATTATTTTATGCCTTCAAGCACATTTAAATTAAACTTGATAGCTGTATCATATGGACAGTTGCTTCAGAAGAAAGACCTATCGTTTTAGAGGAAATAAGTACTCTATTTTAAATTTGAGAGACAATGTGCTACGTTCCGGTCCATTTTGGTGTTAATTTATACGTTGCTGTATGCATTTTTCAAAACAAAATACATGTTCTGTTTGTGCATCAATGACTACGTCAGGTGTACACAATGCGCCCTTCTATAAAATATAAAAAAAAATCCTATTAAATCAGATGCACATAATCTAAGATAACATATGACGGAAGTAATACGACATTGTAGATCAAACAATAGTTTGTCAGATGTATGACATTAACAATTCAATCGGTTTTTTGTCAATGTTACGTCGTGTAATAACATCCGAATAGTGTTCACAAGTTGGTTCTAGCAGGCAGCAAGTCCCACAGCTCCACAAACATGTTAAACAATTCTTCAGTTGGGAGGCATCAACTCATACTTTTCGATATACCTTTAACAATCCTTCCTCTGGTGAGCAGCAAGTTCTACTACAGACTTCACAGTTATTCAGGGTATTCAACAGTTCCAACGCTTTCACTATCGCTTCTTCCGATGTTACATTTGTAAGCCTTATGTCTAACTGCTCTACAGACATATAGCAGTTCCTTCTTCTGTATCATCACTACTCAAGTAAACAGAAACAGTTTTCATCTGACTAAGAACTGTTTAGCTGAAAGTCTAACTATTTTATTAACCTGTAACAGTATTGCTGATATGACAGCATTCATCTGTTGTAGTTTCTATGCACGAACAAGTTAAATATGTGGTCAACATTTTTAAATAAATGTCTCCAAATCAAATTTTTTCATGAGAAAAGATTTGAATCAAGAACTACTTACCCTTCGAGTCACCCGAGTCCGCCCATAATTTTTCTTGAGTCAATGTAGAACCATCTTTTGTTGTTTAAGATTGTTGGTTGTTATTTTGTTGATGAGGTCTTTTCACCTCTCTTGTGGAAAATGTTTTGTAATTTGTTCTTACTATCATTATTTCTTTACTCTTCTGTTATTGTGTTTGCAAGATATTTGGTAAATGACTTCTTACAGTAAGTAAGCTGTTACCATGGACTATAACCTAACATTTTTCTTTGTAAAATTGATCTTTGCTAACAATGTTTTTCCTGGCGAGTGCATGTGCTCGGAAACTAAAATAAATCGACATAAAATGTTTCTTCAAATTTTTTGTTGCATCCAAAGTCAACTTTGGTCAATTAAATCAGAAGCGATCCGATGAAATGGTGCATACTAAAATCAGTTGGGTCCAGAACCAATCAAAATATCTTGTTTTAAAACTTCGTAATTAATTCCATGGTCAATGTGCATGTATATTACATTGGTTTACCCAATGTACACTAATATTTATTCAGGTTATGGAATACATTTTTCCAGCATTTATTTCTGTACTTTAACCGATTTTCATTCAAATAGTTCTTGCCATTTGAATTACAAGCCTTCGAAAAAAACGAAATGAAAGGTAAATGCAAAAAGCGTTGTAAATAAAAACTGACAAAACCAAATTATCGACTATATCCCAACCTAGCTGCAAAGTTTAAAGTTATTTTGAGTGAATTCTTTGATTTAAATATGTCCGGAATAGTCATTTCAATAAGATGTTACCATTGCATTTCCACCTTACATTTCCAGTTCTGGCACGTCTCAACTTACTTTTTGATAAATCTTTAGTCGATATCTACTATGGTTTATGAGGAGTACAAAAAATAAAACGCAAAAGTTATCTTTTAAAACCATACTTTGACTTTTCACCTTGACCTTAATTACCCAGGTTTGGTCCATAGATCACAATCATCTACAGAGCCTTGATCTGTATTGCCAATGGTTTAAGAGTTACTGCGAGGAAAAATAACTTCAAAAAGATGTCACTTGTTCGCTTCAATCAAAATCAACTTAAGCATTAGAAAAATTTAACGAACAATTAAGAAAAGAATTTTGTCGATTTATTTTTATTACACATGTGATGCAGTAACAAGAAAAGCAATGGTATGTCAGATAACTCTTACAAGGAAAAGTGTTCGTTTTAACAGGACAAGTTTCAAAAGCGCATTACCTGTGTGCGATATCATAATCCAAAAAAGATACCGATATCTTGCGAAACAGAAAGTGAGGAAAGACCAATCAAAATCCAAAGATCTTTGCACATAAAATTAAAAAGACCTAATCATCAGAACTAAATCCAAAGGTCTTTAAACTGAATAAATATAACAGCTTTAAAATATTGATGTGTGGTATGTTTAAGTCAGATACATATAACTTACCTTTTTCTTACTGGAATCTGTACTGATTTGTTTTATAACCAACCAGAGTACCAAACAAATGATGAGAATTATGATACATGTAACTATCATAGTGAACATAGTGAATGTCATATATGTACTACGTTTGTCGTTTTTGCTTTAAAACTTCCAATACAATTTGTGATGCAATCAAATTACATGACTTAGATAAAATATCAAAAAATCCTAATAAAGCAAATGCACATAATCTAAGATAACATATGACGGAAGTTATACAAAAATGTAGATAACACAATAGTTTGTCAGATGTATGACATTAACAATCCAATCGTTTTTTTTTTTTTTTGTTAACGTTACGTTGTGTAATAAAATCCGAATAGTGTTCACAAGTTGGTTCTAGCAGGCAGCAAGTCCCACAGCTCCACAAACATATTAAACAATTCTTCAGTTGGGAGGTATAAAATCATACTTTTCGATATACCTTTAACAATCCTTCCTCTGGTGAGCAGCAAGTTCTACTACAGACTTTACAGTTATTCAGGGTATTCAACAGTTCCAACGCTTTCAATGTCGCTTCTTCTGCTATTATATTTGTGAGCCGTAAGTCTAACTACTCTACAAACATATAGCAGTTCTTTCATCTGTAGAATCACTACTCAAGTAAACAGAAACAGTTTTCATCTGACTAAGAACTGTTTAGCTGAAAGTCTAACTATTTTATTAACCTGTAACAGTTTTGCTTGTCTGACAGTATTAATCTGTTACAGTTTCTATGCACGAACAAGTTTAATATGTTGTCAACATTTTTAGGTAAATGGTTTTTTATGAGAAAAGATTTGAATCGAGAACTACTTACCATTCGAGTCACCTGAGTCCGCCCATAATTTTGGTTGAGTCTATGTAGACCCATCTTTTGTTGTTTAAGATTGTTGGTTGTTAATTCGTTTATGAGGTCTTTTTACCTCTCTTGTGGAAAAATCTTTGTAATTTGTTCTTACTATTATTATTTTTTTATTCTTCTGTTATTGTTTTTGCAAGATATTTGGTAAATGACATCTTACAGTTAGTAAAAAATTGAAAACAACACGTTTAATAAGTTCATGCGTCCGAAGCGCTTTTCTGGATTTACCTTCATCAGGAACGCTCAATGCCAAACACTTGAAATCCGATGGATGTATAAGTACCGAAACAGTTGAAGAGCTATATGACAATAATACCTAAAACAAATAGACAAATTCATCTAAGGTCAACTTTGCCTGAGGGATTTGAAACCTTAGTTTCTTTATAATTTCAAAATTTATAAACGGACAATTTTAGAAAAGTTTGTTAGTAAGCTGTTACCATTGACTATAACCTTACACTTTTCAATGTAAAATTAATCTTTTTTAACAATGTTTTTCCTGGCGAGAGAAGGTGCTCGGAAAATAAAATAATATCGACATAATATGTTTTTTTCTTCAAATTCTTTGTTGCATCCAAAGTCAATTAAATCAGAAGCGATCCGATGAAATTTTACATACTAAGATCAGTTGGGTCCAGAATCAATCAAAATATTTTGTTTCAAAGCTTCGTGATTAATTTCATGGTCTATTTGCATGTATCTTACATTGGTTTACCCAATGTACACTAATATCTATTCAGGTTATGGAATACATTTTTTTTTCAGCATTTAGTTCTGTACTTTAACCGATTGTCATTCAAATAGTTCTTGCTATTTGAATTACAAGTCTTCAAAAATATAAAAAGGGTGGTACAAAAAAACTGACCAAACCAAATTCACGACTATATCAACCAATGTAACAGCTGGAAAACAACTGTCATATATCTGACTTGTCCATGCCTTTACCGCATAAAATGATGGTTAAACTTGGTTTACTAGGTATTAAAAGCTCCAACTTGTATGACAGTTGCATACCATTCCATTTTATTGACATAATTGGCTAACATGGCAATGATTTGGTGAAGAAGTCACAATTGTGTAAAAATACATTTAAATATATAACATAACTAAATTAAATAATCTAAACAAACATACATTTAACCAAATAACGACGACAACAAAACTTGTTTTGCAGTTTATAGTAAATAAAATTAATTACAGAATATTAAAATATGATGACTTGTACACACTCCCACGTAAATTAACGTGAATACTAGGGTACACAAGATGACAATAATACTTCGAAACCTCCGAAGCACATCTTGACCTACCTGCATCAAGGAAATGCAAAACCAGAACTTTAAAAGCAAAACGTTTTAATATCAAGCCACGTCAAAGATTATTCGAACAAAAGGGACATATTAGTAACAAGACAAATAAAGAGGACTTTGCAACAGTAAATAAACTTATACACAACTATAGAATCTATAACTCAAATCCATCATGTTTTATTTGTGTATCTATTAGCTCTCCACTAGTAGCACAATCATGTTAATCTTACGTCCAATTTAGTTGGAACCAAGTTGAACCTTTCCTGTCAACACTCCACTCGCAAGTAACGATCTGACGTAGAATTAATTGTTGATCTGATACCCTTTCTTTCAAATTTACCAGGAAAAAATGTAAACCAAGTTTTTAAGCATTCAATAGAATGCATATTATAATCAAAGCAGTTCATGCAGTTAAATAATAATACGTACATTCTTTTTATTCTTCTAGGAAAGTCCTTCAATGATGTAAGCCTTTGCGAAGGAACAACCCGTGACCTTCAAACTAGTCAGACTATCACATCATTGAAGTGTAAAACGATAGCTGCCGCAGATTTATTTGTCGTTTTTATTTTTTTTTTTTATTTTTTTATCTTTTTATTAAACCGTAGATATTAGCACTTCAAATTCATCTTTTAACTATCAAGTTGTTCTTATTATATACAACAAAACGTTTTTGAATACTACATGATTTTCTGTTGAAACTCGAAAGTTCGTTCATATTTACAATGAATTCATTTTTAACCTTAAACGTTGTAATAATTGCATTTCTCTCATTCAGAGGTACGTTAAATTAAATGTGCTGGTCTATTTACAGTTAAAAATATAACAATGCACTTTTATATGCGATATTAATACAATGATTAACCTTTTTGTTTCTCTCCCTTTTTTTCTTTAAAGAATTTGAAATTTGTTTGCCTTAATATGTGTAATTATATAAACTGTCGATCAAAAAGTAGAGTTTTAAATAAACACTTCCTTTTGGTTGCCTACTGTCCTGGTGCTGTACACACTCAATATATTATAGATTTATCTAATTAGTCATTCCTTAAAATGGTGTCAATGAAAAAAAAGAGAGGCAAAAGATACCAAAGGGATATTCAAACTCATAAATCAAAACAAACTGACAATACTATTGCCACATTTTATATGTTATAGTCCTAAGTCACGAGTCTGTTAGTTTAAATTAATTAACAATACCCGTATATCATTGTCGTTTATCATTATGATTAACCATTGCGATGAATGAAGAGTGGTCTGTTTTCTCAAACATTTTGCAAAAAAAGTCTTAATGTGATATAGTCGGTTACTATCTGTCATATTTTGTTTTTCGTTTTTTCAATTCTGTAAAATACAGGCCGTAGTTTTTTTCTTTTTAATTGTTTCACCATAATTGCATATCACAACATTGGATACATTTGCGCCTCAGTGACAATTACAAAGATAAATATTGTACAGTATGAATAGAGATTGAATTTCAGTCTAAAATATTTTTGATATGTTTGCACCTTTCTAAAAAAATATTCCATCCATATTATAAACAAGGATCTATGTCTCCAACTCAATATTCCACTTAGTTACTAATCAAAGTAATACTTTATATCTCAGACGTTTTTACGAAATGTTCGAGAAAACAGACCACTCCTCATTCATCGCAATGGTTAATCATAATGATAAATGACAATGATATACGGTTATTGTTAATTAATTTAAAAACACAATCAGTGATTTAATTATACACGTATTCACAAGTATACATATATTTATTTTCATGATGGATTATATGTCACTAAATCACTAGATGTAACTAGTTCTTATATAAATAATGACACGTTCATGTCGATGCAGCGTTTGCTATCCCTTAATGCTTTGAGCTGCTTAGATTACACAAGGGTGAATGATGCTGGCCTGAAATTAATTGTGATTCATGTGATAGAATATATTCTGCTTCACAACCGACATCTAGTTAGTAGGGACCGCCTTAATGGATTTAATTTTGTAAGGTTGAAAATCGGTAAACGATGTGATGCACTTTGAGAATGATATTAACTGTCATCATTTGGCTTCCGATCGCTAAATAACAACCAACCAACCAAACAATATTTTGACAAGCAGATACAGGAAAGCACTTAAACATGTGATGTAACGCAGCATATGCATGCTCATTCTTTACAAACAGTATATTAAACTACAAACACCCAATAAAATAAACATAATAATAGAAAAATGCACCATCTTTCAACAGTTTTACCTCCTTTTGCTTTTTTGGTTACAATATTGTATCCTTCTTTTTGATATTGTATTACTTATTAATATATGTAGTTGTAAAATTATCAAATGGATCATTTGCACGTGGAACAGAACCTATGCTCATGTGTGAAATATCGGTAATGTTTAGTTCAAACCCGTTGGTGAATCTGCATACATATATTAATACACATCTTCGCTAGCCAAGGGTTACTATCTAGTCCCATCCTCTTCATTCTTGGCGGATTATGATAAAATTTCGTATCTACGAGGTACTGATTTCCATTGGTCGCAACTGTAATTGGCTATATCTTATCAAAAAGCGTCTTTAAGATGATCATATTTCAATTTAGAAAATGTAAACAAACAATTGCCACGTGCTGATTGTGCAACAAGTCTTTACCCCCAAAACATAAGACGATATTTAGTGACAATTTTAAAGTTCTTATTCAACCAATTGGAGTTCCTGTGTATGTTTCACGCGCAAATGTTGGAATGTTGTTTTTACACCTCCACAATATAGAAAGTTAAAGTGCTGCCATTTGTCAAGAATGATTTAGTCGAAATGGGCGTGAATTTTCTCATCCGGTAAATGGGGCGTTATTGTAATCACAAGTGTTGGCTTAATCTGCAAAAGGAAGGGACAGGATCGTAACCAGTGGCTAGCAAAAATGATCGATACAGTAAGGTCGACTTCAAATGTTGAACTACATACAAATTGACAGTCAGGGTAGCAGAGGTTTAAAAGTAAACTTTACGACAAAATAAATTACTTCAATTTCTCATAGTGAAAACTTATATTTCTGTGTAAAACATTTCAGTAGCACCTACATATAGATAAAATTGAGAATGGAAATGAGGAATATGTCAAAGAGACAACCACCCGACCAAAGACCAGACAACAGCCGAAGGCCACCAATGGGTCTTCAACGCAGCGAGAATATGCATGTTTATATCCGGATCATTCATGTTCTGTTATAATTTCTTGGATAGAGACATGCTTCTTACAAAATAGTCTTGTAACCAAGGGTTTTATAGCTAAGTTGAATTAATCACATTATAAATTGGTTGACTGTACAACTCATGTCACAGATGACATTTTGTTCGACTTGCCATAACCATCATCCCGTATTTACTTCATTATTGATGACATCACCAAATTCGGCTTATATATTATGTTATAATCGGATTTTACTGGTCATTAGCATTACGAATAGTGAACGAAGCAACTCAGTCAACGCAGTTTTTAGGTTTGACCTATTTTGTTGAAATTTACATTTTCTGTCTATATTATTTTTTACTATTGGTGAGTTATTCGTCGCTTTACTTTTGGTCGTGGTCTTTCTTTCTCTTTTTTACTTATATGGTTTTGGGTTGCCTTTTGGTATCTTTCTTCCTTTTTCAAACATTTTAAAACATGTGTATAGTAGACAGAAGTGCTGTAGGGAAGTGTGTTGCAACTTATGTCATTGGGTATCATTGATATAAAATCCATTCAGATCATATAAAAGCAAAGACAAATAATTTAAATTACTATATAATCCATTTTGTGTAAATAATAAATAAGTGACTACGCACTTATATTTGTTCAAACTTAAAACTAGATGAGGAACAAAAGTAAAGATATTTCGTCTTCCTTCTTCCTTAATTTTAACGATAATAAAAACAAACAATAGAAACTAAAAGATATTTATAGTACTGAAAGAATACAATCACCAACAGGAAAAATGTTCCGAACTGTTAACGATTCTATATAAACATTTACATACAAGAGTGTTCATATCACCTTAAAAAAAAAGTTAATGATTCATAGTTATCAGATGTAGTGTGCAATGTATTCATACATTTTTTCGATTTTGTAAAGACTGTAGTAAGTTTGCCGTGTTTAAAGTGTCGAGGGCATCCCTGTGAATAGGTTTTGTATGGTATGGTATACATACTACCATTAATCTGCTATCCACTGTAAATGGTTTTTGACTTGGTTGTAGGTTGATAGACAAATACATAAACATCATAGTTTAAACATAAAATCCTAATCATTTGAATTATGCAATATCTAAAATTTACATTTATATTGTACCACTTTTGATAACACAAGGACGCACGTGTTTCATTCAGAATCGCACATCAAAGAATGAAGTTTGATCGTCTATGAACATTTATGAAATATAAAAAGTCATGCTACTTACATATAACCTACAATAAGCTTATTGGCACTTGGATCAAGTTTAAAGTACCTATAATCAGACGGCTCCGATGATTCAAGAAATGCTGTAATACAAGAATAAAGAATTCTCCGTTTTACCGAACTTAACTTGTCTATTATAAAATGCATATGATAATTAAAAAAATACTGCTAGCTAACACTTTTGACAACGAACAATGGTAGTAATTATAAAAATACTGCTATCTTGCACTTTTGACAACGAACACTGGTTTGGTCAGAAATCCAAACCTGTGAACGTAACCCGGGGTCTTTAAAACTTTCAAGTATCAGAATGACCAAGATTTTTCAATTATTTTCCTGAAGCTCTAAAATATTGTTTTCCAAACTTAAATAACAAAAAATAATTTAAAGCAATGTGTAACTGTATATCTAGAGTAGGTACACTAAAAAAATAGAAATTAACATATATTGTATCTTTATGCCCAGGTATACAACCACTCTTTTATAGAAAGTTGACCATAAATGGTTTTAGCTATCTTATTTAGGTCCCTTTTGGTTATGTAACTCCTTACATATTCAAATACTTATGAATCCATGGATTTCACATTTTTTGGCTTTTGAGCGTTGCCGATAAAGGTGAAGCCAGAAAAACGCCTCAGACGCATACAATTTATAAAATGTTATTTTCATTTTCAAATCAATGATTTAATCTAAGTCGATGAAATCCCCTGCAGATGAATTGGACTATTATACATGTATATATTGAAAAAATGTATACATTTATATGGTAATAAGTTATGTTAAAAGAAACAGGTGAACTCTTTTCGATAATTTCAATTACTTTATACTGTGAAGCAGTTAGCATGGACTCACTTTGATAAATGACTGACGTCGCTTGTTGGTTATCGTTTCGAAATTTTACTATAAATATTATGTAATACTCAAAATTGATGTTTGTAAGAGAAGTGACTTCAATTGTTGTGAAGTACAACATATTTTCCACGAAAGAAGTGGTGGATTGCTGCTTTGACTCACACCTTTAAAGTACTTTGATAAATAAATAAGTATAATTACCAGGTAATAATAAGGTAAATATTTGTGTTTTTGTCGTTTGATGGCTCGTAATTGAACAGCTGTATTCTCCTTCATCACTGTATTGCAAATGAACAATTTTCAAATTAAACTTGCCAATACTACTGTTTCTTATGATGAATAAACGAATATACAAGTCACTAGAAAAATAAGTATTCCGATGATTTGAATGCGAATAAACAGTCTGTCCTTATATGGTCCTTGCCACTCAACTGCAATCTTCTGGAACATGCGGACATTTAAAAGTAACTGTAGAACCAATGAACTCGTATACTGTTGTTTGGACGTTATCTGAAAAGAGAGAACTCGCTGTTATCTATGACAAGTTTATTTACTGAAAAATATTTATTCAATTTCCAGAATTAACTTATAAATAAACCCTGCTTTTCCCAATTTTTACATTTTTATTCAAAAGATTGAGAAAAAGTTTTACAAATGTGCAGAAGTTATTGCCATAAAACTTATTATCTTAACAAATTAACGTTTTACCCTTATATCTTGAAAACAATAATGAATATGCGTATACAATAACTGTGAACAGCTAACATGATCAGTAACACACAATGTTCAATTAAATCAATAAGAATGGAATGGTCAAACGACTCATCGCAGAAGTTCGGATGAATCTTTATTGCAAAAGCATAGACATGATATGGCAAAAATAACAACATATATTACACGTGAAACATGGATAGACAACAGAGTACCATAATATAATGATATGACAAATGTAAAGTTATGAGACTAAATGAGATCTTATATCCCATGCAGATTTTAAATAATTACATAATTACATAATTTGATAGTAAGAGACTTACTAGACGCTTGTACTATATACAAAAGTTTGCGATTATTAGGACTAGAACAATACTACTTTGGTAAAAATTGTGTTCGTATAGATCTATAAGCTGGACAAACAAGAACAAAATGGTATTCATCTTCAATAAAACACATTTTACAGCATTCACATAAACGATTTTGAACTTTAATGCTCCACTACGTAACTTTAAAAAAGAAGATGTGGTATGATTGCCAATGGACAACTCTCCACAAGAGACAAAATGACACAGAAATTAACAACTACAGGTCACCGTTCGGCCTTCAACAATGAGCAAAGCCCATAACGCACAGTCAGCTATAAAAGGCCCCGAAATGACAATGTAAAACAATTCAAACGAGAAAACTAACGGCCTAATTTATGTACAAAAAATGAACGAAAAACAAATATGTAACACATAAACAAACGACAACCACTGAATTACAGGCTCCTGACTTGGGACAGGCACATTTGTTAACAGACAAACATTATTGTTATAAGTATGATATTGTGCAATACAAAAAGTTAATTTCAATTTATTATAAAAAAGAAAGTTTTATTGCATTCTTCAACAGTTGTTGACCAATTTTACAGATATTGATCTTTAATGCGAGTTTTAATATCATCTATACAGATTGTGCTAGCATTTTGATATAACCATAATAATTTAACCCAAGATCATATAAGATATCACGTATATTCGAAGCCTAGTTAACATAACCATTGTTAGCAACGTCATACAAGAGTTTATACACATCGTATACGACTTTTGGTTTATTTGTAATAACATGTAACCAATATTTCAATATTTTCTGTTTTCTTACAAATAAAAAGGGGTAAATGGCCAAGTTCGCCATTTGAAATACATGTTGGTACATTTCTACCCAATTTTAACACAAATCTACAAAACGGTTATGGATAAATTCGATATCTTAAGCATGAAGGAAACCCCATATTGCTGATGTAAAGCCTAAGACGGATCCAACCATACTGTCGAGTTCTTCTGGAGTAACGATCAATTGTTTGAGAGGGTTCATTAGAGATGACATGGCTCTATATCCTAGTTGTGATAAACATTTTTGAGTATGTATAAACTTTCCGTTGTAGTGTAATAATATACCAAGGAACACATATGCACTTGCAGTTCATTGTTATCACAGAAAAACGATTGTTTACTGGTCTAAATCCAATCCTAAATACCACTTCTATGGTTTTATCAGTATTTACTTCGATATTTCATTATTGCAGTAAAGTAAAAGTTTGATTTTATCAAATAAGTGTTGCAGAATAGTCGGTTTTAAATAAAACGGTATCGTCAGCAAAAAGATGTAAATAAATAGGAATTCCATTCACATTCAAAGATACGATATCCTCGTCTACATCAGTGGAGATATCTTGAATAATGTCATTTGTAAAAAATAAGAAAAGTAAGGGAAATAAGGGTTCGCCTTGTTTTACACCAAGATGGTTATCAAAAGCCTCTGATAGTACTCCACAAGACCGCACACGTAATCGCACAGATGATTAAATTTACCAGTGACACAAATTTACTGTTATCTCCAGATTCGAGAAATATGTATATCAAAATTCTGCTGTCAACGTTATCAAACGCCCTTCGGAAGTCTACGAAACCAAAGTATAATTTTAATTGATGACGAAGAGTATGTGAAATACTTCCATGCAAAGTAAATATAGCGTCAATCGTCGAAAGCCCTGGCTGGAATTCAAATTTGTTGTCTATTATATGATTTTCGTTCTGAGACCACGATAACAAACGGTCAGTTAGGATACTAGTGAACAACTTCGGAAGGATGCTTACTAATATTATAGGTCTAACATCTCACCTACAATTTCATCGTTATCTGCACTTTTCCCGGATTTTAGTCTCTGAAGTGCTTTAATAATTTCGTCTTCCGAAATGTCTGCACCTAGTAAGTCTATATCTACACCATCAAAATAAGTGTTATTTGAAAGATCTAACACTGCATCAGATAGCTCGGCTGGGTTCATACTAAGAACATTTTTAAAAAAATTAAACGTTTCGTCGTTGTCAACTACACACTTTGTTTAATGTTTCGGCTTTAAGGTTGACAAAAAATTTTTTGGATTTGTTTTTGCAATACTCCAAAGCTCCAGACATTTTTTCCTCTTAAAATTATACTAGACTTTTCGATTTACTTTATTGTAAGAATTTCTAGCAGTCACGTATTCACTTCTGTTTGCATCCGTTTGCTGACGTATAAAATAGTTTCCGTGGCATGAAATCTTGTTCGGGCGTTTTCCAATTGTCATCGAACCATTCATTATTCGGACGATTTTGGCGATTTATGTTTTTATGAATAGAGACTGATTGTCCAAACACGTTGAAAGCGCTATCGTAAATAGCACGAGTTATCTCCCTTACAGCATTATGTATATCGACATCTGAAGTAATTTCATTCACAACTGTCAATAGTCTTTCTCTATGAGCTTGTAACATTTGTGCATACATCATTTTTATGAGTTTCCAATTTGATGATACTGTGTGTTGTAGTATTTGTTCTCTTTGTATGAAGGGCCGTTCAGGTCATAATTCATTTTGCTACACGTACGCTTAGGTACGCGTACATGTAACAGTTCGTTCACGTACCATAGAGGCACACGTAATACTTTGTTCACGTACACTAGAGGTACACGTAACACTTTGTCCAAGTACCCTAGAGGTACACGTAACAGTTTGTTCACGTTCCTAGAGGTACACGTAACAGTTTGTTCACGTTCCTAGAGGTACGTGTAACTGTTTGTTCACGTACATTGGAGGTACGCGTAACTGTTTGTTCATGTACATTGGAGGTACGCGTAACTGTTTGTTTGTTTGTGCAGCTAACCGCAACAGAAAACCTGTCATCCCTTTCCTTGAATAATGGATTATCAATGTCAACATCAATTGTTTAGACACTTTATCACAACATCCAAAACACAATACTTGACCTCGATAGTAAACAGTAAACAGTAAGCTGACATTTGATCTACACTACATAAAATTATTCTTTAAATAATGTGTCACAAGATAAATGAATAATGATCAAATTTGATAAGATTTACTTGTTACAAAGTACAAAGAAAAGAATTAAATAAATTGTGTACAGGAAATTGCAAGCAGGGTCTATTTTTCTTGTAAAATCAGTGTCTTAACATAGACATATATACATGTCTCTGGTCTTAATCATCTGGGGCCTTGTTTTCGAAAGTATCATGAGATATGTCATAAGATTTATCTTAGAATAAAATTACCATCTTATGACTATCGTATGATATATGTCATAGAATGTAAATCAAAGCTATCCTATGATAGTCATACCTATGATGCTCTTATGATTGTCATAAGTGAACATATTTTTTTTATTTTAAATAATGATTAAAAAATGATAGAAATAACTATAAAAATAATAAGTATGAAAAAAAATGATTATAATCACTCTTATTATTTAGAAATATTTATTTCTTTTCATTATAATGAACCTGAAATTAGATGATAGTTTGTATATATATAATAAAATTCTAGAAATTCGTGTTCATGTACTATCATATATGAAGTGTTATTTAATTGTGAATACTTTTAAGATTTGGTACATCGATTACCCGCTTAATAAAATACACGTGCAAATACGTTGATAAACTACTATATAAGGACAGAAATAATATATACTGTATGTATTTATTATTCATAATCCACAGTAAGGAAAGGAGTCCAAATTCACGGGTGTCATTCGGTATATCGAGAGAAATTATCGTGAAAGAATAACTAACAGTGGTCAAGTATTGCGATCGGATCGTGAAAGATCTGGTATCGGATCGTGAGTGTAATTAAATGTAATTCTACTTCTAAATCTGTGAAAAATCCGCTGAATTTTCAAAACGCGGAACAAATCCGAAAAAAAAATATGTCTGTCAAAATGATTCAACTTTCTCAACAATACAATATGATATAGAAAATATGCAGTACTTTATGAGAACATCCAAAAGGTGCAACACAAGTCTATGGAATTCATTAAAAAAAAACACACACGTTTTGTACTTATAATGGTCACATTCCAATATATCATGATATATTTGAAACTTAATCTTTGGTGTGTCAGATAGTACAGTAAAATAAAAGTTTATTTTTCCTTGAAACCGTTTATTTTGTTAATGAAAACATTTAATTTTGTTGATTTTTCATCAAACTTGATAGTGAAAGATCAGGCAACGCATTATCTTGATCGTGACTGACAAGGCGTGACCAGACTTAATAATCAGAAAACAATATTTTTTTAACCAATTGATATACTTGCAACTTGTTGAAGCATGTAATTATTTTGATAAGAACGAACATTAATGCTTTCATTTTTTTTTTTCATTTTTTTTAATTCAACAATTTTCCTCGAAAGTTTAAATTTTTTTTGTAAGGGTTGTTACTTTCAGTTGTACATGTTATATGGAGTGTCGTTCGTGCGTACATAGTATGAAAATATTGGCTAATGTATTGTTTATTTTGTGGCTGTGCTGAAATCAACTAAAACGGTACAAAGATAATGTTATTTCTAATTGATTGTTTGATCAGTCTTTTTCACAATAGCTATACGTCATTGTACCCAACTTAGTGGAGAAATTTTCATTCAACATACTTCGACTGTGATGCCCAGCTTGAAAAATGATTTAGCAGATTAAGTCCTATTCTAAATCGTTACAACTTTTACTGAATGTGGATTGGCATGCCTGGCGATGCATGCATATCGCATGCCACTTACCTTGATGATATATTCGGCCCAGATAAATTTATAGATAATTAGTTTACATGGGATTTTTTTTTTTCTCTTAGTTTGTATCATCAACATGTTTTTTAGTTAAAACCTAAACGGATAGTCAATTTCTTTACGCAAAGCACGAATCCCTAAATATAACAGCAACTCCTGTCTTACTCAGAGTAAACATCGCACGGATACAGTGATATGTCTGCTTCATACCTTTTTCAGTTTGCGTGTGAAAAATTCAGCTCTGAGAATCGGTCTAGTACAATTCAGGCAGGCCGATCTTCTTATGGTATCATTCAATGTTTTCACTGCCACTATTTAGTCAATAATAGGGATATGCAACGTTTAAACACAGAGAATTAACCACCTACTTTATCTTATAGCGAAAACAACATCTTTCGTTTACAATTTAAGGTTGAACGATAACCAACCTTTTGTGTTAGAGTACTTTCTTAGGTTCTAAGTGTCTTTATATACAACTAAGCAGATGTGAAATTATTGCCAATGAGATAACTGTATAGTACAGACATAAGAATACCAGAGCGCAAATGCTGGAATGTCTGGTCTGCTTTGCGTATGATTGCATTTGTGTTGAACGTCTGTAATATTAAGGGTTTTACTAGAAGTCTCACATACACTTAAGATTATCAATTATCCATAAAAAAAGGTAAAGATTGGATAAACCATGCCAGACAGACATATACAAACATCCCGTACACCAAACATAGTGGTCCTGATGCTTAAAGTACCTTAGAAATAGACAAAACTAAAAGTTATGTTTGGCCGATTATTCCTTAACATTAGACCAAAAGTATATGAACCCTGACCGACACACAGACATGTACATCTTGCTATCATTTCATACACTAATACAATGACTAATGCTTATAGTATCTGATAAACTGACAAAACCATGAAAACTTAACAAAGACCAATGAACCATGAAAATGAGGTCAATGTCAAATATGAAACATGCAGACATACATGTACACCTTACAATCAAACCATACACAAAAAATAGTCACTGTGGCCCTATTGCGTATAGTTTATGAGCAAAAGACCAAACAACATAAAATAAACATTATCCAGTGATGCATGACAATGAGGTCAATGTTAGTTGAAACCTTTCCAGGCGGACATGTACACCTTACATTCATTACAAACATCAAATACAGTTACCCTTTAGCTTAAAGTATCCATGATACGGACTTGACCACGAAAACTAAACATTGATTCATGAAATGAGGTACAGTCGAGGTCAGGTGAATCCTTTCTGACGGACATGTAGATTTTGCAAGGATCCCATATACCAATTATAGTTATCCTATTACTCTTGATAAGTGAGTATTACACATGACAATAAAAATCTATACTTTTTCGAGTCACCCGTGTGCATAAACTTCGTAGAATATCCAGCATTTTATTTGGGTATTTTTGTTTTTGTATTATTTCATTTGCACATTAAATTCAGGTGAACCAACTTGTCAATAAACTAATATAATATAATGTAATAGGAATATAGTACCTACTGTGTCTGTGTCTGCAGAACAAAAATGTACGGGTTCTTAATTTTTTTGGCGACTGCACTATGTCCTACAGTGATATCGGAAGCTGCGTGGCACCAAATCATACAAACAGGTAAGGTAGATTTTGATAATGTTTTCAATTAAACATAGACAAGTCAGACAATTGTGCTGCTCTTTAGATTTATAATAAACTATTGTATGGAATCTTGCTAGCCATAAAAAATATTCACCATTTGATTTGTCTTCCGCGCTTCATTCTTAAACAATCGCTGTAAGCAATATGGTAGTAGAAGAAAATGTTAAAAAAAATAAACGATCAAAATTGCAGGTCCAAATAATGAAAAATAGCCATAATTTTTATTTTCAGCATGTTCTTTTTTGACCAATGCGGCAAAACTTTCAGTAATTAAAGTAATTTAACACGACACTTGGAGTAACACCGAAGGGATACGTATGACTGTGAATGCGGCGCTCAATTCAACTCCAAACAAACATTACTGGAACGCAAGAAAAACACAAAGACGATAAGCCATACAGTTGCACTAAAAATGGCTGTACAAAGACATTTTCCTCAGTCAGTGGACTGTTGAGCCATCAATACAAACTCACACTTAATAACCATACAAACAAGGTTATAGATAATTTTGCTCGTGTAGTGTTTTGGAACATAGCCATGACTTTGCCGTCTCTCTTCGATTGATCAGTCTATTGTCTCCCTTTAAATTTCTTTGTTATATTCCACCTCTTCTCTATAATCTTTGTTTTATTCCACCTCTTCTCTATATTCTTTGTTTTATTCCACCTCTTCTCTATAATCTTTGTTTAAAAAAATCCACTCTACAAAACTTGTAAAGCTGGATCTTAAGCATTTGCAGTGTGACGTATGTGACAAAGTATTTGGTCAAAAGGGGCACCTGCAAGACCATATGCTAACTCATGTTGAGGGAAACAAATATTATGATAAAACTATAACAGTTTTCGAAACCTTCATTATTCTTTATCATCAACCTCAGACAAAAAGTGTACTAGAGGATTATTACAAATCGATGATAATACTATAAGGAGATGTATGAAAAGAAAAGAAATCAGGAAGTATCTAAACATTACAATATACTTTAATACATATACAATTGCATAATGCTATATCATTTGAAAAAGAATACACTGACTGAAATATGATTTGTTCATGTACAACAGCTGATACATACAAGTGTTCTGTTTGTCCTAATGCAACATTCAAGCAAACAAGTACTTGGAGGAGCACAAAAAGGCAAAATACTCCAAAGAAACTTCTCTCCAATGCCACAAATTTGGCGCAATATTTAGATGGAGATCGAGCCTGTCAAGACAAGACACCTCTTAAAAGGTCGATGTCCTGAAAATGTCAGCGTTTGAATAAGTTGAGCACAAAACTGAATGTCTTGTTAGTTTGTTTATTGTTACATAGCCTATTATTTTTTTAAAACATCATTTATTATATCAATAATTATGTAATGTTATGTTTGATATCATTGCTGTTCTTATTAAATTGTTTACATATATGCATTAAAATACTTCTCAGTAATATTTATCTGTTTTTAGTTTGAAATGTAATTGAATACAATTTGAATATGATGGCGAATGTCGGACATATCAGATAAATCTTTCCAAAGATGCTTTGAATGCAGAACTTTGGATTCGTCTACTTTGTAAAATTTTCTTACAAGCTACGTCCCTCTGGCAGGTTCATCTGGATTGGATAATCCTCCAATGTTTTTGTTAAATGCTGATTTGTTATTACATTCTTCATTATCAAAGTTGTGATTCTCTAAACAGTACAAAAATTATCGTATTTATAAATAAGATACATCTGAGTATGACAAGAACAATTAAAAGTAAACAAATAAACACTAAAATGTACACTGTCCGTCAAAATTGAACTATATTGATATAAACATGTTTACGCCTGTCCAAAGGCAGGAACCTCTGGCCTTTGATAGTCTTGTATGTTTTTGTTTTTAATTTTTCTTCATTTATATATTTCGGTGTTTAGGATGACGTCCATTTTCTCCGAACTAGTACACATTTTTGCTTAAGGGCCATCTGAAGCCTGCCTCCGGGTGCAGGATTTTCTCGCTGTGTTGAAGACCCATTGGTGGCCTTGGGCTGTTTGGTCGGTTTGTTGTCTCTTTGACACATTCCCCGTTTCCATTCTCAATTTTAAGCTTTTGCGTCATTTGGTCTTTCGTGTAATTTTATCTCATCTGAAATCATACCGCATCTTCTTGTTTTTTTATTTCCATAAAAATTGATTAAAAAGTTCAATAGGCATATGAGAAGTTCTGTATGAGTGATATATATCACTTAATTCCAGATATACAACAACATCACGATATGCCCCCTTTTTTAATTTCTGTTGTTTTGCCATTTCTTTAAATGTTTTAACAGTGCTGATGACATAAACGTTTAGACATATGATATGTTATAATTTTTTTGCATGTTAAGTTATTTACCTGGGTTCAATGTCCATTATATAATTGATGTCCTCAGTTTGAACTTGTTTCTGTAGCTTATCACCTTCCCTGTCCGATGCTTTAATAGAATAAACAGGAGCAGCAGCTGTAATTCTCATATGAAAGTTCCTAAAATATAAGAACATATTTTTAGATGAAGAAAAAACTACATTCATTTCATTATAACTCATATAAATCAATTGCAATAGCCTTTTTCTCTGATTTTTATCAATTGGTATTCTGCTAACAAGACAAGAGTTCCAACACTGCGACGTACCTTATCCCACTTATTGGTATATTTATTCACTTAAGGCATGAAACATATCAATAAAGGATATTTATAAATAATTTATCGTTTGTTCAGCATAATATTTGGGTAAACCATATTGATTAACAACCTTAATCGTGTTCGTGTTGCTCAGTCTCTAGTTTTCTATGTTGTGTTTTTTGTACTGTTGTTTATTTTTAGATGTTTTCTTTTGTGCCATGCCTTTTCATAAACCTTTGCACTATTGAAATTGTTTTGTTGTTGTTTTTTTTTAATTCGAAATGTTTTACTCCTTTTCATATATCTAGAATTGTTTTGTTCGAGTTAAAAAGTATTACCTGTTTGTGTCATGCTGAATGACGTGTAGAGCACACACAGTTTAATATGCATTTATTCTCCATGGGCTGTCATTACTCCATTCCTAGCCCAGTTATCCATGTAATCGATGTCACTCATAAAGGTATCGGCTACAAAACTTGTGACTGCTCTCCAGTTATACGTTTAAGCTTATGCAAGATTGTACAAATATAGATGGACATCTATGTTGCTTACTATTGCCTCAAATGTAACAATTGAAATGCCTTTTATATATTTCGCTGCAGGAGGAAATTTGTCAAATTTAACATCTTTCAAAAGCCCCTCTTTTAATCTTTCAATGCTAAACTGTGTTTTATTCTCTTACAGGTATATGATCCAGGCTCATCTTCAGCTAGAAACATGTTATTGATTAGTTTGCAGAACTCTGGTTCATGTTTTTCAACCAAATTTTCATTTTCATCAATAAACGTTTTTATTATTTTCAGGACAAAACAAGAGCGGAGCACATTCCTCTTTCTGCTGATCTAAGACTTTTCCGTATGATTGCTATTCCAACAAAGATAGTTTAAGCGGCGACTTTTTCACTTTAGCAACTTGAACCCATGCTTCTTTTCTGATACCTTCAATATTATTCTTACAAAGAGCTGAACGAATGTTGTTTCTGACGTGTGTTTCATCTATCACTTTAACCTCAAATTGATTTCTACTCCTACTGTACTCTGGGTGGTAATATGCTGAAACAGACTGAAGACCTTTTACTGATACTACTTCAGCTACCCTGGCTCTTTTGGGTATTCTTTGTTAATGTGTCTTTTACAACATAGCTCTTTCAATGTTAGTGTGGAGCTTAGCTTTCCTTTAGTTTTTCTCTTTGAAACTCTTCCATTCAGAAAACCATCCAACTGTGAAATCTTATATGCTTTTGATGCACTAACTCGTAAATTTTCTGCTTTTGGCAACGCTTTTAAAACGTCACAATAGTTTTCAGCTCATAATCCCTCAGTTGTCCTAGCTCAACAGTATTTTTAAATAAATTTCTTAGGTAGCATGTCTCTTTGTCGCACCAAAACGAGGATCGCTTTGTTTATTTCAAAGCCAAGAGTATATCATTGACATGTGTTTCTGTTATTCCTTGTTTTGCTTCAGATTCTGTTTCAGTTTCATCTGCATTATCAGCTGTTTTCGTATTATTTTCTGATAAACATTCATTTATACAGTCTTGGTCTACCAACTTTGATTCTAAATCACTAACTACTGTTATTTCATTGTTTTCAATCCTGTTTTCTGAAAATTCATCATCAGTAATTTGCTCGAGTACTGAAACCAAAAGTTCACATTTTCAGCCTTTTCCTTAGTTTGATGTAAAAGCAGATTAATGATGATTGACGGTATATATTTATTGGTGCTTGGTTAAACCGATAAGATTTTGAATGCTAATACATTTGTTGCGACGAAGACTATCTGGCTATGCCATTTGGTATTTAATGTCTTGAGATGTTTCACTATTTCCTGTTTACTCAATTTTTTAGCCTCTTTCCAGAAATCTTTTTGGAGTTGTAGCTTTGTAAGCGGGTTTCCATTGAAATCTCTTGTGACAAGATTTATCATCTACCCGTCAAAAATGTGTACAGGAACGTGTATTCCATGCTGATGGCAAACTTGCACGAAGTCATCAGCAATGTGTCTCATTGTTTCGGTATTAAGACGATAACCTCTGAGGAAATAACCAATTTCCCCGTTATAAACATCCATGGTTTCATACACGATCAATGCAATAAGTCTTTGCTTTATGCGAACTCTAAACACAGTGCTGCTTTCTTCAGACCAACACACAAAAAGGCACTCATTACAACCCAATGCTCTCATTTCCAACATAACTTGGCAAATATACCTTTCTGGAATCTTATAATAAACAGGAGTGTTGTATTTGTATACTGACATCGGGCATTTAACTTCTACGCAAATGTGATATTTTCTAAAATTGTTAAATGTTTCTGTGATGCTCGTAAACTTCCGTCGGGGGACACCCAAATGATGCCATGACTTCCATTTTTCACAATTCTTATACCTTCTTCGTAAATGTTTAGATTAAGAAAATATGATGGCAAAACTTTTGAATGAATGGTAGCTAGCGCATTTATTTCATTTTCAGTTCCATGTTTCATTGCCTTTTTCTGAATATCATTTGGTTCTGGTTGTCTTTACTGACCTATTGCTTCCTGAAAAAAAGGTTTTCTGTTTTTTTTAATCCGTCAAGGCCAAGTGCTTGGTGTGCTTTGCTGTCTGTCACTTTGAATAATCCTCTGACCTCTTCCCATCTCTTGGTTCTTTGCTTTATTAGGTGTGTAGGGGTCACTTTGTCTTCACATATAATGTCTTTCAACGAATTTTGATCTTTTAAAGTGACAAAAAATGGCGATAAAGACAAATCAACTTTATTGCATATGCCCATAGTATTCATTAAACTGTGAAATATCATTTAGTATTTCATACAATTGTGTGCTTTAGGTGCATCTGAAATTACAGTCTTTGAACTGTATTTTCAGTTGTATTTCTCCGTATCCAAGTAAATCGACGTCACCAGAATCAGTTGGCAAACCGGGTGCCAATTTCTTGCCATCAAATGTTAGTGCAAAAGAATTGGGTGGATTTGTTGAAACAACTTTTTTTTTTACCGTGAAATCAAATTTACCGGGTCCTTTTATATCGGGAAGATTCAGATCTGTGTTGAAAGTCTCGAAATAAATATGGCTGGGAACGGCAAAATTTATGAGTGCGTTTTCAGGATCATAATATCCTTTGGTTTTATGACATAATTGCCCATTGCTTTTGTATCCTTCATAAATCTTTGGATACATCCAGGGCAAAGAATTTTGACAATATACCAGAACTGTTTGGTTTCTTTGAACGGATATAGCATTACTATTGTTGTGGGAGTATTACAAAACAATACAAAGCAAATATTTGTAAAGTCAAACTTCTTATTTGCTATAAGAACATCACAAGATACTGAATGAATCCAAACCTTGCTATTTCTTTCATTACAATGGGCAATAACTTCAGTATCTAACGCATCATCTTCACAATATTCATTTATTGTTTCTGTAGTGTTATTTGCATCTTCAAACTGCATCATTTGTTCATCTTCATTGAATTGCTTTTTTTCTTCGTTTGGTTGACCATTGTTTTTTCTTATTACCGTAGTTATAATTTCTTATTCTTTTCGTTTTCTGAAAATATTAATACTTTGAAATGCTTACATTTATTGAGGATCTTCGTTTAATAGATATATATGTGCATAAAAATAAAAAATGAAAATTATTAATACAAGATAAAACAATCTTAAATTTGTACAGTAAATAAAACTTGAAGGACGGACAAATAGACTGCATTTTTGCGCCTGTCCCAAGTCAGGAGCCTCTGGCCTTTGTTAGTCTAGTATGTTTTTTTAATTTTATTTCATTTATATATTTTGGTGTTTAGTGTGACGTCCATTTTCACTGAACTAGCACACAATTTTATATAGTGGCCAGCTGAGACACCTCCGGATGCGGAATTTTCTCGCTGCATTGAAGACCCATTGGTGGCCTTCGGCTGTTGTCTGCTCTTTGGTCGAGTTGTTATCTCTTTGACATATTCCCCATTTCCATTCTCAATTTTATTTTATGATATTGCTATAAAACTCCTTGTTGGTGTGGTATTTTAAAATAATCAGATCCAATGACATTGAACGATGATAGCCCTATTCACCAACAAAAGAGAACCGGAGTGAGTCATGCAAATCTAGTATACCAATAACACATATAAATTATCATATATATATATATATATATATAAGTCTAGAGATTTGCACAACGATACTAATATAAGATGGTATTATACGAAGATGTTGTTAATAAATCGTGTTGACAAATATTTCGGCTTAACAAATAGCCTTCTTCGGTGTCAATTATTTAACCGGAAATATGCGTAAAATGTATGTAATATAATTTTTGTAAACAAACAATGAATAATGTAAGTAATTCTTCTTTAAGTTTCTAGCGATGCGATCCTTCGTTTATTGAAGATATATTTTACATCGTGTTCAAATGATCCCAGCACAAGAATGATTCACGACCATAAAATCATTTAAAAGTTATTTTTTTAACGGAAATGGAAAAAAAAAGCAAAAAACACGGACAAACATTATTAAATGTGTATTATAAATTATATAAAATTGAGAATGGAAACGGGGAAAATTATATGTCAGGACAACAATCCGACCAAATAGCAGAAGATGACCCGTGGCCACTATGGGTATAATGGGTCTTCAACACAGCGAGAAAATCCAGCCCCTGGAGGCAGGGTCTTGCTAGCCCCTAAACAATAATGTATTGTCCAGGGAAAATGGACGTCACACTTAAAGCCAAAACATATAAATGAACCAAAAAATAAAATACATACAAGACTAAAAAAGACTAGAATTTCACGACTTGGGACAGGGTGAGGCGCAAACAATATTTCAGCGAGATTAAACATGTTTTGTCAGATGTTAACCCTCCACTGTAACCAATGTGGAATAAGCAAAAACACAGCAATAATACCCACACTAAAATGAGTGATGCTCATTGTACAATGTACTTGTGGTAAATGTTATGACACATTATTTACAGACCACTTAGGGTCCAGGAGTCGTTTTCACATTAACATGGTTAATCTTACAACTAAGATCGATAGTACAATGCAATTCATAAACAATTCATATACGATCAATGTTAGTTGTGAGTTTTTGGAAAACCGACTCCTGGTGTGTTGACTAAATCACCATTTTTTTGCAACTTGGCAGTTGTGTTATATATAAAAAAAAGAAGATGTGGTATGACTGCCAATGAGACAACTCTCCACAAGACCAAATGACACAGAAATTAACAACTATAGGTCACTGTACGACCTTCAACAATGAGCAAAGCCCATACCGCAAATATAAAGTCAGCTATAAAAGGCCCCAAAATGACAAATGTAAAACAATTCAAACAAGAAAACTAACGGCCTAATTTATGTACAAAAAATGAACCAATAACAAAAATGTGACACATCAACAAACGACAACCACTGAATTACAGGCTCCTGACTTGGGACAGGCACATACATACAGAATGTTTGTCTACATAGACACCATAAGTAAATTAATACTAATTACTATTTGATTTTTCGGGGGAAAAGGCAGGAGTTTCTTTTGCAAACAGAATTTTCATTTACTCTGTTGTTAGTTTAGATTATTAGTCCCCTACCAACGAAGTCGAATGGGACTTTTGGTTTGCACTCTGTCAGTCTGTTTGTCTGTCCATCCATCAGTAAACCCACCACCCTCTTTTTCAAAAATTCTGGATCCATCCTGTGGATTATTCATGTAAAACTTGGCACATATCATACTGTGTTGATTATTTAATGATAACATGGATAAGGTGAGGTGCATATTGAACTATATATTTCAAACAATTTACTGTTGTATTAAAATTTTGTTCTCTTTGTTAAATTTTATGTCAAATGTCTTAATTAATAAAGGTATATCAGTATTGGTTTTGCTAGAACATAACACTTTTCATGGACAGAATTAAAAAGTTAGATTAATTCAAATCAGGCTATGCTTATAAATTAGTTGGAATTGAAAAAGGGGGGTACATGTAATAGTTCTTATAATTATTTTCACAGTGGCAAAATGTAAAAGGTTATTCATGTTATTTCATTGATTCGTTACTTTTATAATTTCTTTATTACATACAAATGAATGTACATTTTTTGTATTTTTCAACATATGGGAAGTGAACGTCCATATTTTGAGTTAAAGCTGGTAGATATTCTATGATTTTAATATATATTTTTGTCTAAAAGTAGAACATTACATAAAAAAAAAGATGTGGTATGATATCCAATAAAACAAAAGAACAAATGACACAGAAATTAACAACAATAGGTCACTGTACCGCATTCGACAATGAGCAAAGCCCATACCACATAGTCAGCTTTAAAAGGCCTGTAAAAATTTAATTGAGAAAGTGCAAGTCTAGTGTGTCTATTTTTATATTTTCATTTACCAGGTATTGTCTGAAAGAAATGCAGGTAACAAAATGTTACAAATATGTTTCCAGGATTTCGAAAAAAGGGGCAAAAGGCTTCACTAACTAGGCAACGGTTGAAGTGGGACATGTAAAAAGGCTATGAATTAACCATATATGTACCTCCCCTAAATCCACCTCTTTAAAATAATGAAATAATTTTATTTTCAAACTGAATAGACATTTTTTATAGACTTTGCATGACCTTAGACATGTTAGATTAGGGAATTATAAAAGAGTTGACAAAGTAAATATACAATCTTTATTAAAGACAATACTGATATTATATATCCATTTTAATCATGTAGCTTAGGTATTTTAGTTTTTACATTTATTTATTTAACAATGTTAAATGCCCTAATATATTATGTAGCATGTATGTAAAGCAATTCAATGAAGAATCATTCAGTGTATCAAGGATTCAAAATTTATTACAATTATTCAAAATTTAAATTAATGTGTGCCTGAAAAATACAAGATTTTCAAAAGAAGGTGGCTTTACATGCATGATGCATGACATAAAAATGTTTTTTTTCTACCAATTTAAAATTTTTAAGGTTTTTTAATTCTTCCACATGAGTATAAAACGTGCTTGGCTATGTATAATTGAATAGAAAAAAAACGACAGTGCAAGGGCTGTATAGCCAGTCAAGGTCGTTAAAAACTCCCATCATCATCATGATTGAAAAAGTTGTTTGGTCAATTTAGGCAATAACGTATATTTACACATAAAAATTAATACAGAAGCTATAGGAAATAGATTGTTTTTGCATATGTTAAGAAGTACAATGTATGCTGATGCAATATATTTTTCAATTTTTAGTGGAAAACTTGCGTGTAATTTTAGTCCCAATTGTCATACACATGTTCATTGTATTTGGTGAACTTACTATCCTACCAAAGAAAATAAAGGTAGTATATGAAATGAAACAGGTACACTTATCAAAATAATTTACTGTTGAGAACTTATAAATCTCAAAAACACTGTTTTAGCATAAAAAACATGTGTGCACTTAAATTAATTGTAAGAGGGAGGAAAGGGGGGGACAAGTATTTGCATAACTGATTATACAGAACAGGATTTTTAAAAATTGGCACACTGTGAAAAGAAAATCA
Organism: Mytilus californianus; assembly: GCF_021869535.1. Lineage (NCBI taxonomy): Eukaryota > Metazoa > Mollusca > Bivalvia > Mytilida > Mytilidae > Mytilus > Mytilus californianus. The sequence continues at coordinate 16,774,434 of NW_026262679.1, read as the reverse complement.
TAAGGTTATATGAATAGAATAAACCTGTGAATGTGGCCTGCTACAACACTTTTAAATTAGTTAATTTTTTGGGGAATTTATTGAATCTAAATAAGTAATTTATGGGAACTGAAATTTGATCATAAATGAGTACTTTTGTCACAATACTGCATGTTATTATTTATATTTATTTGGAAAAGTTACCAAGATTGGATTTTATTATGCCCTGCCACAAATGTTGATGGATTATATAGATTGATACTAGTATACCTTTGTCAGTCCATAAGTATGTACATCCCTTTCCAATAAAGTTTTGCATTTATCTCTATTTCTCAGAAACTAATGGTAATATATCAGTGATATTTTTTCTCCACAGACATCTTGTATACTAGTAGTACTATACATTACTTGAGTCACTTTGACCTACATTTATTGCTTTTGTGTCTTTGGTTAAGTCTTGTGTTTAGGTTTATTTCACAGAAACCTATTGTGATATATCATCACTACAGTATTCTTTTATGATACCACACAGGTCATCCACAATTTGATTACTGTGAACTATATTTAATGGCAGGACATCCTGTGTCTTATAGACACATTTTCTATTTAATACAAATCTAATAACACACTATTTAACCTGAAATCTTTTATGTATGTAATTTCAAAAGCATAAAACGGATAAATTGACAGATATAAAAAAGGATTAAATGGCGGGTGTATCAGGTTCAACTATCTCATGTATTAATTTTTATACATAAACAAGTACTAGGAAATGAAAGAAGAATTTGTCCATGTCTAACTTAGATATGCTCCTGTAATAATTCCATTATACAACGAACATAGAAGCTGTCCTGTGAGCTATATTTGTCAGCATTGTGTTTAAAATTTCAAATATATATAAAAAGGTGGGATATACGGGGCATGACTGCCACTGAGAAAACTTGCCACCAGAGACCAAAAGAGATAGAAGTTAAGAGCTATATGTCCCCCTATGGCCTTCAACAATGAGCCAACTCCATACCGTTTGTCAAGCTATAAAACTAAATGACAAATGTAAGGCAATTCAAACATGTCAAAACAGCCTGATTTATGTACAAAACACCAATAAAATAAAAATACCTTGCAAAGTTTCATCAAAATTGGAATACTAATGTTAGAGGTCCCTGAGGTGGGATATTTATTGCAGATGAGGGATTGTCTTGTAAACTGAAAAATCAGTTTAAGTCAGGTGTCTGAGTGAGTCTCTAGGTTTCATAAAAAAGGCAAGTTTTATTACAATCAAGCAAGAGATACTAAAATTATCAACTGAAACCAGTGTTATTAAACAAGTGAACGGGCAGACAAACTAAGAACTATTTGCCTCAGGGATTCCACAGTCCATATAAATATGCAGGTTCTAAAATCAAAAACATCCCTATTGTAATAGATACTGCCTGTTCATTTTTCAAATTGTTTGGTATTGAATTTGAACTGAAAATTTTAAAAAATCTCAAAAATTAGTGATTTTCCATTTTGACTGCCGGTTTGCCATGGCAACCAATATGCAAATCAACTGTTTGGAAATGTTATATATATTATATATGGTCTGACATGTATAGAAGGTATAACAACTTTTTATAACCAGGTCTTTCTATATCTGGTCTCAAAATTAGAAAAATGTGTAAAAGACAGAGTTATCTCCCTTTTTTGAAAAAATGCTCATTATTTTCAATGATGTACATTTTTTGTCTGAACTAGACGGTGACTTGTTGATTTTATTTTTTATTATTTAAAAAGACTATTTCAGCAACTGAAAAAACACAAACATTAAAACATCCTATATTAGGTTTTATGAGAAATTCTTCAAAAAAGATGGCTATGCATTCATTTCCCTATCATTTCTATAGTAATCTTGAATGAGAACCAATAAACTTGAACCCTTCAAAAAAATTTAACTAGACGGTGAACCCATTTTTTTATTTTTATTTTCCACTTAATATATGATAAAATTCATTCATAAAAAGTATTAGCCAAATCCTATATTAGATATTTATACCACCCAGCCACCTTAAAGTTATTTTCCATTTATTATCAGATGTAAAGATTAAAAAAATCCCTTTATAAGTTGTATTTTAGAAAGTGTGCTCGATTAAAGATTGTTCTATATTGTTTTTATTTAACAGGAATACTATACGGGCCCAAATAAAAAAGGACATTTCCTCGCAAAACATTTTATACTCCTTGAAAGACATAAAGTGATAGTATTTTATCAAATTTTTTTTACAATTTATAGGGGTCATCATTTTTTTTTACAACATAACTCATTGAAGTGAATGTGTTAGGTAAGAAAGTTTTATTTTTTGAAAAAAAGGGGAACCCAAAACTAGACAATGTTAGGAGTGGAACATGTAAAATTTCTCTGTTCAACAATATATTCAGATCCATAAAGGGCCCCCTAAATTCCCCTTTGGACAGCTCTATGCAGTCAAAACAGCACACTTTTTTTTTCCTTTTCAATGTTTTATTTTCAATGCAGTACAGAAGATCACAATGTTACGCAATGCTGTAATAACAGTACCAACAATTAATATAAGTGTCCATTGCATATGATGTTTGAATATTCATATTCAGGACGACAATATGAATATGAACTTGACTTTGCACTAGATTGACACGCAGATCAAAATTTGTTAACGTGCTATTTCACAAGGTTTGCAGTAAGACATGTCACCCTATCCGGACACATTATTCTGGCTCGGGACCGACTAATCTATGCTCTTACTTTCAAATATGACGTGCCTACTAGAGAGGCAGCTAAAAACCTCGCGCACTCGACCAGGCCAGCATGCTACAACAAGACCAAAGAGGTGGGTATGGATATGGAAGATACACATAAATATGTGGCATTAAGTCACCATACCCCCTCACATCATCAAATGTCCATGTTCTGTGAACTACTGAATTTGGGTTTAATTTGGTGTATATTTTAAAAGTTTTATATTCGGAACTTAACGGACGAACGGATGGACGCACGGAATAGAAAATATTAATATACGTTGATGGTATAACTAAAATGATCATCCTACTTATCAAAACTGCAATCAAATAGTCCATACACGTCCGTTTTTCATACGCATTTGTATAAGTTAACGCTAAACATTTCATAAGAAAAAACATTTGTTAGCAATGAAGTAAAATTGCACAAACATTTGTAGACTCTTCCTAAAAACCATGCATCATTATAATTAAAGTAAAAAGATAACTGATTTAGTAAAGAGTAATCATATTTCTTGAAGATGCATATGCACATAATCTCCAACTGATAAATTCTACGGAAAAATGACAAAGTAATATTAGATACATGCATCAATGATCAGAATTTCTATCTCTGACAAAAGTGTTTCGAAATAAATTAAAGAAGCGTGTTAAAAAAAAAGAAGTAAGTCGTGTACACCTTTTACATTCCGGCCTGTTTGAAACTCCTGTTTTAACCTCATAAATATTTCCTATCATGATTTCCTTGAAAGATGGTTGCTGCTCACAAGGAAGCTATTAAAGCAAGAGTTCCAAGTGGTGAAGTTAAACTCATCCCCTTGTAAACTTTACGGACGCCTTCACTAGTTGGTTGAGCGTATGGAATGTCCGTTTCTCAGATGACAGCGGGTATGTTCCAATTGTCGTAACTACAATCCCGTCCCCCATTTTCCCCCGAATGTGACCTACTAAATTTGACTTAATACCGGGTTTGTTCTAACATGAGAAATACGACATGAGACACATGAGGAGCAGGATCTGCTTACCCTTCCGGAGTGCCTGATATCAACCCCAGTTTTTGTTTTTGGAAGGGTTCGTATTTTCCTCTCTTTAAAAATATAAAATCAGAATATCATCTCGCTTCATATTTCATTATTTTTATTTTATCAAACTTAATTTTGTTATAGCAGTTTAAACCTTTGCGAAATAGATATATAGATCAAGTGAAATGACGAAGTATTGATCGGGGCACTTGATTACCGCTAACTGAGTAAATTATTCCCTTAAAAGGGTATTGTCAATAAAATCCTCCAAATTTAATAACAAAATATGAAAAGAATCAAAATAGAAGCTTTGGTTAAATATTGAAATAGCATCTATTCCAACAAAGTATGTGTATTCTATGCTCACCTCCGTATTGTTTCAATGCAATAAGCCGAGATGCTTTCAGATAGGTTGGTTATGTCGAGTATAGTCATTTTATTTGTTATCTCGATCGTAACTTGGAACACCTTCGGAAAACATTTCTCACGACTATGGCATGTCATAAGACCCTCGTAATATACTTTCGAAAACCAGGCCTCTTATATTTGTCAATAATTTAAGTTAGTTTAAACAATAATTATTAGAATTTGTACATATAGATTATAATACAAATGTATTTATCCTCAACGAGGAATGAACACAAATTTGAACAAAAATTAATTACTTAATATCTTGTTATTATTGTTGAAAAAGTGCATTTTTAAAGCCTCTGTCTGGTAATTGCATGTGTTTGTTCAAACTGCAATAGAAAATATACTTCAATTTCCATTGAAGATTTGAAAGATTTGTATAAGACTCTTGAATTTTTAAAATGTCGAAATAGGATGAACGGATCATATAAACCCGAAGGAAAATATAATACAAGCCCAAACGAAAAAGTATAAACAAGTCTAAATTGAAAACAACGTTCAAACCTATGATTGCGTTGGATAAAAACCGCATTTTTTATACGTGTGCATATAAAACAAATTTCTTGATAGAGGGGTCTAAATACAGTACAAACAACATTTTCCAAAAGACCAAAAAAAGTATATTTAAACAAAACTCATTTGACTAACAGGTCGAACAACAAATGTTCTTAAACCCTGCTGACTGCCATCGGCGATTGCCAAATAAACGGATCACAATGTTTTTATATCAATAAAGACAGCAAACATGATCAGCAAAAAAAAGTTTTACAAAAAAGTCAAACAAATCAGCCATCACGTGATCAGTCTCCTTATGGTTATTATGGCCCTTTAATGGCAATGTGTGACCAATTTTATCGTGTTTGCCTAACGTAACAGAATATAAATCAAAACATCATGTCCGATACTTAAGAGCCAGTCTGCCATAAAACCATGCAAAATCCCAAAGTTCGTCCGAATTGTATATATTTCCAGAAACATTGGGTATTCAGGAGTTAAGATAAAAACTTTTTTTTTGTTAATTTGCACTGTTTTCCATTAAACAGCCTTATTTGCATATTAGTGAATTATTTTTAAAAATGGCAAAAAAATACACCATATTTAGGTACTTTTTAAAGGTCTGGATAATTGATATATCTCCTAAATAAAATATTATTTTTATCATATTTTGCAAAGAACTTTATTTAATAACCAAAAAAATAGCTTTTTGAGAATTTTTGACCTTTTGGCAGGTTGCCAGAAAGGTTCGTGCAACAGATGTAATAAACAACTTGCATATACTACATGTACTCAATAGCAGTTTTCTCTCAAGATCAAATTTTTTATTTTTAACTTTTATAATATTTTGAAAGGTGTATATCAGTTCTAAGACAGATAAAAAAATTTAGCTTGGCAAATAATGGAAAGATGATAAAAAATGCTCCCCGAAAGTAACCATAAAATACAATAATTCTAATTGTTTTTGTCCCTTGGTATTTAACTTAAGTTGCTTAAATTAGGTGGGAATTGGGCTAACATTGATTTATTTTATGTTGAAAAAATATTTCTGGCTGAATATCATGTTTTTCTGGTTAATTTGCTAAATTTAACATTAAGTTACCCAAAGGTAGCCTCAATGTTATTTTTGTGGTTGAATTGTCTCCCTTAGTGGAAATCTTTCACTGGCAATATGGCAGCTTCCAGTGATGAAAAGCAGACGTCTCTGTTCGGTGCGGACAATCCAAGCACTATACATCTAATCTTTTAGACAAGGTTTATCTTTGCACAAAGGACGCAACCACCACCTTAAATTATTCCACAGCACTGATGCCTCTTTATCAAACTTTCCAGAAGCCTGAGAAGGACTTTTAAATTAATCTTTATATAGAAGTGACATTTTTTTCTGTTGATCGTGCTGCTATAAAATTGTCAATATCTCCATGCTCATGGCACTGAGACTTTTTTGGAATTTATTGGCGGGAAATTCAACAACATGAACAAAGTGTAGATTCAAAGAACATCCTGCTGACAGTAAGGCAAAAGCTGAAAGAGGAACCACACCAACCCTGTCAAAAGAATACTGGCTTTTGAAATGACAACTAATTCCAATAGGAGCAGGTAAAAGTCAAACATAAATTAGCTAATTATGACGGGTGGATCAAGCCATTTTTAAAAAGGGGGTGGGGGTTCTAAGGCAGGGTAAAAAGGGGGGTTCCAACCATATGTCCCTATTCAAAACCATTGATCATAAAAAAAAGGGAAGGTTCAAACCCCCGGCCCCCTAGTCCAAATAATAATGACGTCTTGAAAGGCTATTTAATTTTTTTGCTTTGACGCCTTACTGCGAAGCAGGCGTGAAAGCAATAATTATTTGGACCACCGGTCCCCCCTGAATCCACCACTGTATGATGAAAAGATTCCTTTTTAAAACTGCCACATATGCTTGACATAGTGGTGAGGTATTATGTGATACAACATAGTACAATGTACATATATATGCAAAAAGGCATTTATTTCTATTAAATACATGTAGATATGTGATATATCATCTTATGCAACACACATAACCACCATCTAATTGCGAGCTCTAAATTACCGGAAATGAGTCTACAAATATATAAATTAACCCTGCACTACATGTACATGTATATATATATATATATATGTCAAGATACAAAAAAAAATGTATCAAATTGTAAATTATAAATTTCTATTGAAGCAAGGACATACTGGTACTACATGTAAAAACCAACCTACAATATATTCCTTACTTCGAAAAGGGCACACTTAAATGTGGTGAGGTTAAACTTATTTTGTTGTATCTAAAATCTCAATTCCCTTTTGATTTGTCTGAAATGAAAGGACAAAATCTAGGTTTTTATCGGGTATGCGTTTCTCACTTGTATTTACATTTTACATGTATAAAAAAAAGAAGATGTGGTATGATTGCCAATGAGACAACTCTAAACAAGAGACCAAATTAAATGACACAGAAATTTACAGCTATAGGTCACCGTACGGCCTTCAACAATGAGCAAAGCCCTTGTAGTCTTGATATTCATTCTGCTCACTGACTTTAATAATGTCTCCATCATGGGACAGACCGTCAACGGTATACCATAATACGTCCCGTAAACGGGCGTATAAGAATTACATATGATCTATCAACTGGTGGAGTACAATCATTTCTATACCACATCATGTGTACCAAACAAAATAGCCTTTCAAGACGTCATAATTATTTGGACTAGGGGACCGGGGGTTGGAACCTTCCCTTTTTTTTATGATCAATGGTTTTGAATAGGGACATATGGTTGGAACCCCCTTTTTACCCTGCCTTAGAACCCACCCCCCCCTTTTTAAAAATGGCTTGATCCACCCGTCATAATTAGCTGATTTATGTTTTACTTTTACCTGCTCCTATTGGAATTAGTTGTCATTTCAAAAGCCAGTATTCTTTTGACAGGGTTGGTGTGGTTCCTCTTTCAGCTTTTGCCTTACTGTCAGCAGGATGTTCTTTGAATCTACACTTTGTTCATGTTGTTGAATTTCCCGCCAATAAATTCCAAAAAAGTCTCAGTGCCATGAGCATGGAGATATTGACAATTTTATAGCAGCACGATCAGCTGCGCTCAGCGAAGCAGTTTAGTTCAGTGGGCCTCGGCCAAATAGATTGCATATTTCAAGGCAATGCATAGTTATCCCATATATCATGGACATTGTATATTTGAGAATTCATTTAACTTTAATTTAATAAGGGATATATAATTTTTTTAAAGTACATTTGTAGATTTATTTCTTATCTTTTTAGATGGAGATGAAAGTCACATTGTAGACTCTCAGATTCTCAGAGGAGTATATTCACAGCATCAACTAATTTTTCATAATCTTTAGCATCAGATTTGGAATGCAGATAACATTTCTGACAGGGAGAAACTCAACAGAGCCTTGCATATCCTTAGTAATGGAAAGTATCCACCATTTAGGAACCAATTGAATCTGGCATGGGATGATGTATCAAAAAGTACAAAGGCTTTTTATACAAAATTATCATCAGAAATTATTGATTTGGTTTTGAATTATAATGTACCTGGACAGGTTGATGAAGTTTTCTCATCTGTAGTATAAAAGAGGAAAACAGACGAAACACAGTCAATGTTACAACTGGATGTTATGACTGAAGCTCTTATTAAAGCATACTTATACCAGAATAGTCATCAGACTCGGCTTCAGATTTTATCACTGTTTGCCCACAATTTCACAAAGCAAAAACTCACGACTTTAATTTCTGGTTTAATGTTCAAAAATTGATGCTGTCAGAAAGCATGAAAATTTGGAAAAACCAGGCCAAATGCTCAACACTCCAAGAATATATAGAATGCGCTTGAGTCAGCCACAACTTATGCATTTTGTTGAGTCTATATCAAGCCCTATGTACTACTAAGCTGTAAGCTATGGATCTAAAACACTACAGCTTTCGTCTGGCTTAGAAATGACAATTCCTAAAGTCATGAGAAATATCATAACATCTAATGTTATACTGCATGCTGCAAGGATCAGGGTTTTGAATCATTCAGTAGATCAATATTATTTAACATCCTGAATTGTTGTGTAGCTTCACTGAAAAAAACATATGCATGCCCGGCTTGACAATATAATAGCTGATGGGATATAGCTTTATAGTCATGACTTTTAATGTGTAAGCACTTTTCAGATTTATCAACCTGTTACTTCCTGTTTTCTGTTATATTCGTGTGTTATGGTATAGATAATTAAACACCCCCTTCATTTATTAGATTTAAGTTTGGTTGAACGAAATTTATACGATATATTTGGTTTACAGTTTGATTCAGAAGTAACACCGACATAGCTAGATAATACAATTAATTATCTAATTACTACCACAATTTGATATTAATAAGTATTGTAGTTTTCATTGTTATTAATAAATGTAATGGCAGTATTACAAATCTATCTTGAATCAATCCTAATCCTATCTTATTTTTGGGAAATATTTTTACAAATTCATATGTGACGTCACTTTGTGTGTTTTTTTAGAATTTCAAATGTGACGTCACTTTGTGCGTTGAGGCTTTAGCTAACCCGGCTGTGTATTTTTATATGTTGGATTAAGTTGTTTTATGTAATGTATCCGTTTTTATTCTGTAGTTAGTCCTCACTTTGGTTTTATCATGTATATCTATTATATAGTCATTTTATAATATTTACTGTTTGCAAAATTAATAATTATTCTACATAATAAGGATGTTCTTGTCCCAGGCAGAAAATCCTGGCCGTGTTAGGCGCAACTTTTTGAAAGTTTTGGTCCTCGGTGCTCTTCAGCTTTGTACTTGTTTTGGCTTTCAAACTTTTTTTATCTGAGCGTCACTGGTTAGTCTTGTGTGGACGAGACGCACGTCTGACGTATTGAATTTTAAGCTTAGTACCTTCTGTTAGCTATTATTCGTGTGTTTCTTTGTCCTATAAGTTATCCCATTTATTTGTATTGTGGTCCTGTCATGTGATGTTGTCGTTTTGGTGTTGTGTTTGACGTTGCCATAAAAGCAGGAGGTTTGGCATGCCACAAAACCAGGTTCAACCCACCATTTTTTTCTTAAAATGTCCTGTACCAAGTCAGGAAAATGGCCATTGTTATATTATAGTTCGTTTCTGTGTGTGTTACATTTTAATGTTGTGTTTTTGTTGTGTCGTTGTTCTCCTCTTATATTTGATGCGTTTCCCTCAGATGTTGTTTGTAACCCGGATTTGTTTTAATCTCTATCGATTTAAGAGTTTCGAACAGCGGTATACTACTGTTCCCTTTATTTATTTGCCAATACCTTCATTCATGACTAAAAACTTGTATTCAGACCGTTTTGCATGTTTCTCTTCATGGCAGACTTCGCTAATATTATATGACAGTAAAATTATAAGCAAACTGCCTGAATAATTATATAACCATTTTAATGACAATGTCTGCACCACAGTTTAACCATTTATCTGTGTATATTTGTTTTTATTCATGTGGGCATAAAATAAATTTTATTGCAATTTGAAATATTTTTGTTTGTCTCTGGTAGTAATAGGCCAACTGCATCTTACATGTCTTATTCACATGCCTCAAGTTGTTGGAGATTTTACGGATACATTCTAGGAGGAAACTTAACATTGTTGTTATTTCGACTGTCCTCCCAGAAGCTACATAGGGATCAATATCTGTCGTTCATGTCAGCGTCACAAAATTTAAGTCACACTTTATTTTCTCAGCAACTACTTGATATTTGACATAAAGCTTATAAAGCTTTATCCCAATATAAAAAAATGGAGCCCTTTTCTAGGTAAGAAGCACCCAGTCTCAATCTTTATATGTATATGTATTATCATCAAATACAACATGTATTCAAATATTAAGACTGAACAAAAGTGTGGCCACATCCATTTTTGACAAAAACCGTCTAAAAATTAGCACAAAAGCTAAAATTGTGAAGATTTCAGAAATTTTACATGAATTAATGATGATAGTACATGATGAATGTGCATAGTATTGTAAAAAAAAACAGCCCATTTTAAAGTGACTAAAGTATTATACTTTCCAATAAGTAGCTAACAGTTTATATTTTAAACAAATTGTAAAAATGCTAAATTTTGGGGCCGAAAAGGGGTCTTACAGGGCCTGATCCTTTAGTATATTTTTTAATTAAAACTAAGTTAAACTGAGTTTATTCAAGCAAGATAAGCAATACATTAGTCATTATTTTTCTTATATTTTGACTATCACATACATTTGTAAAGTTTCTCTTGTAACCAATAAAAAACTCATAAATACGACAAAATTGCCATCATGTCTATCTTTAATTGTTATTTTATCGTAAGAAGGTACCATTTGCCGAGCACCATTTTCTTGCATTTTGTAGATAAATATATAAGCTTCATGCTATATTACTTTTTAATAAAAAACAAAACATGATCTTACAAGATTCAGACCTTTAAAAAAAGAAAAATTTTGCTGAATCGGCACTTTTTCAAAACCATGCAATATCAAACTGCCAATAGGGGTATTGAGAAATGTACAAACTTTTAAGACTATCCTAATGTTCTTTTCTTTAATGTTGTTTGTTAAGGTATGTGTTATTATTAAGCTGTAATTTTTCTATAACACTAAAAAAAAAAACAGGTCAAAATACCCTAAAATAGGCTTAAAATGGCCTTTTGTCAGTACAGAAATGGACAATTATCGAATGTTCTGCACGTACAAATAATGGCGGAATATTTTTTTCAAAATATTTTGCACAAATAGTTATTACATATAAGGTATCTAAAATACAAAATATCAGTCTGATTGGACTATTTTGGATTCGGACCATTTTGCATGGTTTTACCACAGACTGGCTCTTAATAAAAATAAGATGTTGTTTGTACTAATGTTCATATCGTTGTAGCTTTAAGCTAAGAAAGCAGGAACAATACCTAAAGGATTCTTAAAGCAGCCGGTACATTATCACGTTGTGTAGATCTTTTCTTATAACTGACTCAATTTCTGTTTATATAGTTGCTTGATTGGTTGATTGGTGATCACGCCACTTTCAAAAGAGAGTCGAAAGATACCAGAGACATTCAAATTCATAATTAGAAAATAAACTGACAACGCCATGGTTACAAATGGAATAAGACCAACAGACAAACAGACAAACAACAGTACACAAAACACAACATAGAAAACTAAAGACTGAGCAACACGAACCCCACCAAAAACTGGGGATGATCACTGGTGCTCCGAAAAGGTAAGCAAATTCTTCCACATGCGAAACCCGTCGTGTCATTACTAAAATATGTTGATAGGTATTAAAAAAGAGGGGCGAAAGGTACCAGATGGACAGTCAAACTCATAGATCGAAAATAAACTGACAACGCCATGGCTAAAAAATAAAAAGACAAACAGACAAATAATAGTACACAAGACACAACATAGAAAACTAAAGACTAAGAAACACGAACCCCACCAAAAACTAGTGGTGATCTCAGGTGCTCCGGAGAGTAAGCAGATCCTGCTCGACATGTGGCACCCGTCGTGTTGCTCATGTTATGACAAATCCGGTAAATAGTCTAATTTGGTAGGTCACATTCGTGGTGAAAAAGGAAGTGGATTGTAATTACGACATAAGGAACATATCCGATATCATCTGTGAAGCGGTTATTCCAAAACGGTCAACCAACTCGCGTCCGTAAAATTTACGAAGGAATGATTTCAACTTCACCATTTGGAACTCTTGGTTTAATAGCTTCTCGTGAGCAGCAACCCTCTATCAAGGAAATCATGATAGGAAATACAAGCCCGGGAATATCGTATCAATTGGGAGATATATACTCCGTATGCAGGCGCTGCTAGAATGTTGCTCCATAGAAATGGAAAGTTCACAATTGGGAAGCTGAAATCATCTCTTTTGTCGTAAAGTTTTGTTTTCAACCGACCCTCATTGTCAATTTCTAGATGTAAGTCAAGATATTAGGCAGACTTAACTGTATCTGTTGTGTCCTTTATCTCTTGTTCGATAGGATAGATGCGTTCAACATAGTCACCAAATTTTGAATTATTTAGTGAGAGAACATCATCTATATAGCGGAAAGTAAAGTTAAAGGATATTGCTAACTTCTTATCTTTCTTCCTAAGAAGTTCCTGTATGAAGTCAATATGGCATTTCAAAGTAGCGGATTGTTGATTAACTCTTATTTTACCCTAAGACATCACCAAATTAATAAACCATCGGTAAAGTAAATGTTCTAACACTGAAATTTAAACTTGACCTACTGTAAAAATTTGAAATTTGAAATGTTTACCTCATTAATATCTTCAAGTGACTTCAACTTAAAGGATATAATTAACAAACATAAATTTACCTCAGAGATGGAATACCAACCATATGCCTTTGGTACTGACGTTGTTTATCATCTTAATTGCGTGTTATATTGTTTTTTTATTTGTCTTTGTAAATTATTAACCTTTAATGTTTAGTCCATTTTTGGTAATATCCTTTTGGCGTGGATCGGTACTTATACATCCCGCCATTGTGTTATTGTGCTATAGTCAATTTTGTATTCTTGTCATTCATTGTTTGTTTATCTTCTTTATCTATATGCCATTTTGATTTTCTTTGTTGACATATTTGTTTGTTTTTATAGTGATTAAGATTATAACACAATTATGACTGCTGCACCCCTATTTTTGACATTTTTTACTATTATGTCTGTTTGTTTTGTTCACACATTGTTGTCAATATAATGGAATTATATGCCACTGGCACATACACGTGATATGTTTAGCTAGCTATAAAACCAGGTTTTATCAACCATTTTCTACATATGGAAATGCCTGAACCAAGTCAGGAATATGATCGTTGTTTTCCATTCGTTTGATGTGTTTGAGCTTTTGATTTAGCCATTCGATAAGGGACATTCCGTTTTGTACTTTCCTTGGAGTTCGGTATTTTTGTTATTTTACTTGTTATTTACTAAAACAAAATTCAACACAATTGTGCTTTTCGTGACGGTCAGTTTGTAATGATGGAGGAAGCCGGCATGCCCGGAGAGAACCACCAATTTTCGGTAGGAAAAACTGACAATCCTTGTCAAGTAAGATTACAGTCTAGCGGACTTGCCACGTGCAAGAATCGAACTCAACATCAGTGTTGAAAAGCTAGTGATACAGTAGTTTGACTTAGACCATTCAGCCTCAGAGCCCCCATCCCACTCTGTTCATATAAAGTGGGCAGTCAATTGTAAACCGTCAAGATTAAGCGTAAATAATGATTGTCTGTTTATTTCTTGATTTACAGTTTTATTGATATATACTTCACATTACCATTTTTTCGTTGAAAGTAACAGTACAACAAACAGTATCAATTTTATTGCTGCCAATGAACATATTCCTCCTTTTCCTTTTCTTTTATACCTGAAATTATCCTTACAACTTCTCAAAATTAACTTCTTCGTAAGAAATCTTTTTTTGTGTTTTAGAGGTTTGAATTAATATAAAGATGAGTACTGAAACTTTAGAGAACACATCCATTAACCTATAAACTATTCGTTATGTTCCGAACACAGAAAGTTTTGAGGATATTCATGCAAATCTAGACAATTTACATGCGCTGTGTACATACAACATGATAAATCTTCATACTGGTAGGCACAATTTACCCAGGGACCTTTATTGTCATCATTATCATCCTCATAAAATCCACAAATATCACAAAAATACTTATCGGCCTCTGTTTCCATTTCATTTTCCTTCTTATCTTGGAGTCCACCATTTTTAGTTTCCTTTACAGTTTTTGGTATTTTTGGAGGAGACAATTCGTTGCTTTCCGTATCTGAATCATCGTCAGATTCAATTCTTCGTTTACCTATCAAGCGTCTAGATTCATCGGAAGGAGTAACATCCTGTTTTAAAATAAGTGTATAAAAACAAATAAATAAATAAATAAGGTAGATGTAATATATCCTGTGCATAAACAACATATAACACGTAATGTAACAGTATGTTTATTCAGATCCACTTTAGGGGAAATGTATTTATATCTGACTGTTCAATTTTGATATTTTAAAGCTAATAAGATATGAAATAGTTAATTCTTGAAAAGCAAGGAAATAAAAGAATGTGTTCAGCTGGACAAAACTTATTTTAAAATATTGGACAATTAGGTAAGGTAAATTTATCTTATTAAAATTAGATCAATAACTATCTTATATATTTAACCTACGTCGTTTTATCAGAGGTAAATCTTACGATTATTTCATAATATTATCAATTTAGAAAAGAAGTTTGTGATATACGTCAATCTGAAGGTCTCCCAAATATACAAGTTAACATACAGTTTTCGTCAATATTTATTAGAATATATCACGCTCTAAATCGTTGTACTACGGACGATATGCCATGAACACCAAATTCTACACAAGTCCAAACCAATTGAGAATATTTAGTGACCATTGGCTGTATTTAAAGAAAATGTATTTCTATATGTGAATAGTTCTATGCAAAACGTTTGCGGACTGGATCACGCATCAAAATTCAGTCCGCAGTTTGACAATTTGTCTGCATACCCATAGCCGTTCTCTGTTTGACTTATTAATAATGCATGTTAAATGATATTCTAAAGTACGCGTTCAATCTGTCAATCTTCAGCTGAACAGATAACAATTTAACCCTTTTATTATGGATTCCTGGATATACATCTGCATGTTTACTAGAACTGACAATATCGCGCAATACGGAAAACCAATTGTAACTGCATGGCATATTTACACTGGACAAGGGGTTTTCCAACCATCTGCATGCATTAATCGCTTCTAGTAACTTGAATTTTATAGATACGTAGGACTCAAATCTATGGTGGGTTCCAGATCTATGGCAGATTCCAAATTTATGGTAAATATGACGTCATGCCATCCCAAATCTATGGCAGATTTTTTTAAATCCTAATCTATGGCAAGTTTTGTAATTTCCTAATCTATGGCGGATTTTTGTTGTTTCCAAACCTATGGCAGATTTTGTGCAAATGTAGAGCAAGGCAGTACACATACAATCACTGACTTGTCTTAAATAAGTTGAAATGTACGACAACGAGAGCATGTCTATAAACATTTGTGAAATAAAAATTCCATAATGGTCAACCAAATCGTGATGTCAACCATAAAAAAGTGTAGAAGTGATATACCATTATACAGAAATCGGGATTACAATTATCTTCCCCGGAAAAATAAGCATTTCCTAATCGGTGCATGGTACCTGTTTAATCCATTAATTAAAACAACTAGAAAAATGGAAGTCCCTTAACAAACAAGAAAGCAGTTTTTTTATAAAAAAAAACAATTTAAACAGTTTGACTTTTCACATAATATTTATTTCAGCGTTAATCAATCTTTTTTTAACTGGTGACGATCTAAGTCAAGGTGGTATCCTGTAATTTCATTTTCTCACTTTAAATACTTTGCCAGCCGTAGACGCTAAAATATTTACTATAACTCCATTCCTAAAAAATATCCACTACTAAAAACAGCTGTGCCTTTCTTGATCGCGGGATTCGGACGGTAAATTAATGAGTGTCCCTCCTATGGATAAAAGATCACATCTTCATTCAAACCATCGGCAAATTGTTCTAGAGGGAAACGGAAAGTGTTTTCCTGAGTATTTTAAACACAAGACTTCGGGAAAGTTTGGAGAGCCAACAACTTTACTGTCGGCGACCACTTATATGGCGTTATTTTATTGTGACGTTATATGTTACTCTTTTTCCCGGAAAATTACCTAATTCCTAAATCTGCCATAGATTTGGAGAAAACAAAAATCTACCATAGATTTGATTTGTTTGGCGTTTGTAACGTCATATTTGCCATAGATTAGGAATCTGCCATAGATTTGGAACCAGCCATAGATTTGAGTCCTACAGATATACTGAACAAACATACATCTACCTCAGAAATGAACTCCCAACCATATGCCTTAGTTTACTAAAAAAAAGCTTTTAGATAAAAATATATTTTTTAAATAAATACGTTGGTTGCCTCCGTTTTTCACAATGGTAACAACATGCAGAGCTCGTCTATGATAGACATTGGAATGAATTTTAAAAAAAAATCTTAATCCAATTTCTTGATATCAGATGATCAGGCTTTGTGATGGAACCTAAGTTATCCAGAAGACAGTATACGGACGTCAGTTCAGATATTATAAGTCAAGGTATTAACAAATACGGTGTTTTATTCAGTCGAAACGGCATGAACTCAGGACAAAGAGAAACAATATAAAGCACATAAACAAACATCTCCTGCTACATAAAGCATTGATATATTAATGACATTGAATTTATAAATTGTTCAAAACGTTAACTTTACTCAGGTTTACCCAACAAATAGCGATACAAGGAAAATCGGAATATTCGACTTTTCCAGGAGGTCGATTTGATTAGCAATGTTAAGCATTAGACAACAATGCAAATGAATCTTAGAGTCGTTTATCTCAGATTTATATTTGTTGACATACATTTTCTCCTTGATAATATTTATGTACGTTTCGGCAACAAAGTTTATCGACAGGTTGTATGTATTCCTATGGGCACTAATTGCGCCCCTTTAATAGCAGACTTGTTTTTGTACTGTTATGAATCACAGTGTGACGTTTTTGATTTTAACGAACGTAATCTATGAATAACTGATAAATTATTAAGCCAGGGATTTCGTTACTACAAATTACTTAAAACCTTTACTAAATTCTTCCACGGATATAAAGATTTGGTTTTGAAGTTTGGTTGTACCTGTAGAAAACTTATTTCAAATGGGATTGCAC
Source organism: Mytilus californianus (assembly GCF_021869535.1). NCBI lineage: Eukaryota > Metazoa > Mollusca > Bivalvia > Mytilida > Mytilidae > Mytilus > Mytilus californianus. The sequence goes on along the minus strand of NW_026262679.1, from coordinate 16,756,953 downwards.
ATCCTCATTTTTACGGCAATATTGTTTACCGTGCCCAGAAATTTAGAAACGATCCTGGTAAACTTATCGATCCTTTAAATAAACTTATTCTAAAAAGTTACCAATTCAACACTGTAATTAGATCGTTAAATTTTGAGGTCAGAATAAAAGATTCAAATATAAAGTGTGCGAAAAGGTTTAACTTACCATGTCTTCCTGTTTAAGACTGTAATTCTACAAGAGTACATATAATCATACAATTCCACTAAACAAGTTAACAGTAGCATGCATTCATAACACTCATACGGACAACGGAGATGGTACATGCATATAGTTGATAATGAGACACCAGTTCACCAAGGCCATAAATAATATAAAGAACTACTATGTTTCTAAGCGATCAACCCTCCCTATTACTAAGGATTCCGATTAATTAAACACCCTTCCAAATTTTACAGACGCCATCACTAGTTGGTTGACCGTCATTGAAAATCTGTATAACAGACGAACACGGATATGTTCCAATTGTCTTCATCACACACCCGTCATCTTATCTGCGATTGTGATATAACCATTGAGACTAAGCACAGCTTTTGTAATTAACATGAAAAACACGACGAGTGCCACAGGTGGAGCAGAATCTTCTAACCCTTACAGATCACCAGGGATCACCCCAAGTATTTGGTTGGGTTCATGTTGCATGTGAAGTGTTTAATTTTATCTTTTTGTTGTCTGTTTTCTTTTACCACGGTGCTATCAGTTTCTCTTTGAAGTATGTGAAATGAATGTCTCCTTTGTATCTTTCCTAAGTGTTGACACTTTTTTAATACAAAATAAACCACACTAGTGTTAGAAATTCCAAGAACGCGGTAAGTTGTGATATTGTGAATATTAATAATGAATGAAAGTTATATCATGATTTAATTGTCATTTAAAATGTCCTTCTCAAACATGTTTTGTATTTACAATAATTTCCTACATGTGACAATTTACCTTCAAAGTCTTTGATGTGTATGTGTATGGTTTCTCTTCGTATCTTATTTCTAAGTATATATCGCATTTAGTTGCTGTGTCTATTTCCTCCGCCTGTTAAAGAACAATACAATTTTTAGTATCATTGTTCATTGCAAATTGTAACATTTAACTATTCATTGTATATTTTACAGTGTTTTTATTATTTTTTTTTTTCTGAAAAAGGACATTTCATTTTATCGAGTTTCTCCACTAATTTATTAAATTTCATAGATGCATTAATTTCTTTATGGAATTTAGGTGTAAAAACAAGTTTTTATTAATATATAGCTATCATATGTACCAAAAATATTCACAAAAATACATTAATTGAAAGTATATCCGACTTTTTAAGCATAATTTTGTGAAAAATCGCGGATAATTTTGTCAACATTTCCATTGCAGTAAATATTGAGTCTTTCGTATTTCTAAAAACAGTTCTATATAGTCAAACATCCAATTGATCACAATCATCCTAAAAGTTTGTTTAGTCTGAGAAATACCTTACAACATCCATCTTTTATGTGTAAAACAAATCTGTTATAATAACAGTATCATCAACACAATTGTGACAACGGTAAGAAATGAATGTTCGTGTTTTGTTGTTGTGCGAATGGTATTCACTAAACAATTTGTAATGCATTTTCTGTTATTCAATGTTTACTTATTTTGTGTTATATCTCATCTTACTATTTTTAATATGTACCACCTTTGATAATTATTTAGTATGACGATAAATTTTAACTTCTGTACTCGTGCTGAAAAACAAATTTATTTTGTTCTGTACTCCTAACAACAAAATTATATTTAAATATACCTGTGTACGTTACTTTATTTAATGCCATTTTGTCCTAGGTTAAAGTTGTCTTTTTGACATTGATAAATCTTTTTTATTTATATTGTGTCATTGATCAAACTTATTCGTTTAGTGTATATTTACTTGTTTTTGTGTATGTCTTTTTGATCGAGTTAAGCCATTTCAATTGATATTTTATTGTGTGTCTTTTTATGTTGTAATGTTACACCACCTTTTCAGGTTAGGGTGAAGGTTGTCCTGTTGTTCAGTGGCTGTCGGTTGTTGGAGTGGTTCAAAACTGTTTCTCGTTTCTCGTTTTTTATATAGATTAAACCCTTGGTTTTCCTGTTTTACACTAGTCATTTTGGGGCCCTTTATAGCTTGCTGTTCGGTGTGAGCCAATTCTCCGTGTTGAAGGCCGTACTTTGACCTATAATTGTTTACTTTTTACACATTGTGACTTGGACGGATAGTTGTCTCATAGACACTCATACCACATCTTCTTATTTATACGTACAATTCAATGAATGTTTGACGGATTGATTTTTTTTTTATATATTATGTCACATTCTCCCGTTAAAGGGGGGAAATAAAAGACTTAAATAAGGCAACTTAATGTGTTGTTTTCTCTTTGGCACTCACATTAAATGAGAGCGTACTTTAATAACTTTTATTTATATGGCTCTGTAGAACCTGGCCAAAACAAAAGTAAAAGATAAAGTGTTACTTTCATTTAAGGTCATTCAACGTTTAAATGTACATGTATATACACGCGAATGTGTAACGAAATAAATTGATTAACTTATTTTTTGCCGGAATAAAAAATCCTCTTTAAATGTCTTGAATAATATCTCACCTTTTTAAGAAGTGTATCTTTTCTAGAAACAAAACATCGAAGTCGTTCAGTATCATACATAACATACTTTGTAGTTCGTGGTTTACGGATAATTGCTGTATTGTTCTTTGTGTCGTCTGTCCTGGATGCATTTACGTATAAGTTGTTGTTGACAACACGGTGGTCTAAATAATTGTGTTGATGTAAATGAGTTACTCTGTTCGTATGCTGTAATAAATTTTCGTCGTTGTTCCCAATTTGTGGTCTCGGATTCGTGTCACCTTTATTATCCTATAAAATGTTTAGTAATCTTTACTACCATTATCAATTAGGATCGTTAATTTTAAAAAAGAGAAACATTTAAAAAAAAAAAAAAAAAAAAACAAATTTATAAATTATAGTATTCTCTTTCAGTACCCTGTGGAAAATTGATATAAGGATTTCACCATGCTGTATATGTATTTGTTTGAGGAATCAATAGTACATATTGCATTGCATCAATTAATAAGATGTTATATTGTTCCATAGAAAATATTAGGGCTGCAATCATTGACTTTTATTTATTTAAATAATGCAAATTTTCTTTGTTGACTAAAGAAATTTAAAATTATAGCGAACATCAATATCATTTGAAACTACATAATCATATATTTAATAAAAAAAATTAAATTTGCAAGAATGAATTTGGGGTGTTATATATCATTTTGAGAATCAATTGTACATACAATGAGCCTGATTTCCGTATGGCAATATTTCATACACATACGGTTTAACTAATGTAAACTTTTATATTTTTATTTTCTTACTCTATTCTGTCTTTCATGTGCATGTGTGTGCATTGAACCATCATCCTCAATAGACGTTACCTAGAAAAACAAATGATAAGGTACACAGAAAATAGATCCAAATGTTAAGACAGTTAGTTTGGGTAATACATGTCTTATCATGAGAGTAATACTATCGATGTTAACTTTATCTTTTATGAGTTTTCATGTACCAAAAGTCAAAATATTACTTTTCTTTAAAACACTATAAATATACTAGAAATATAGTGTTCTATATGCACACTACTGGACGAAAAAACAACTGTCCATACCAGTAACAGCCGTTCTACGACTGATTATATTTGTTAAAGTTGTAACAGTTGTTAAATTTCACTGCTGCAGTATTTTTGTAACTGTTCCAACTTTTAAAGTATTGTCTCTAACATAAATCGATTGCAACAACGCTAGAAATAGCTGTAAAAAATCATTAAAGGACTGTTTTAACTATTTCAAAGTTGAGACAGTTGATTTACAACTGTCCCAACTCGAAAAACGTTTCAACAGTCATAAATAAACTGTTTAAACGCCGAAAAGGTTGTTACAGTAAAAATATGATTGCTACAACCATTATATAGCCATAGCTAATGTATAAGTGTCGCAACTTCCAAACATTGATATTCAATTGACTTAAAAGTCACGGAGACAAAATTTCTGATAGTCCGGGAAAGGTTAACTTATTTGTAAAACAATTTCACCGTGTGCAATATAAGTAGGTTGTTACAAAAAAGACACAACTGTCACACCCATTTTATACATTAATTTAAATAGAAACTGATTGTAAAAAAAAAGTATATTGAAATATTTGCCGCTGAACATTTTGGTATTCCCCGCTTATTAGGTAAATGTGTTTAATTTATTAATTTAACTTATTGAACACTCCATTTCATCTCATCTCTTCGAAAAAATTCTGAACCAGCACTAGATACCTTCAATTTCACACGGGACTGTTTTATACGCATCTAATACTACATACATTTGTACACCTGTCAGATAAATCGAAAAATGTTTCCTAATATATTTGTAACCAAATGTATCTTTAACTGTAACAGTTGACACTTTTCAAAACTATCAAGATGACAAATTTTAAATTTTTATAAGTTAGTTGTGAAATCATTCATGCATGCAATGTTATCTCCAATACCCGTAGTTTTACGAATCACATTACTTCATAATAACAGTCAATATACTGTAAACCCAGCGGGAATATACACACTTGTCAAACTTAAAACTGCTTATTCCCGAGGGCTTATTTCATAAGGCATGGACACTTATAGAAATCATTTGATTGTTTTTAAGCTTGTATTTGGGACCACATTTTTGTTCCTACAAAATTATAAATATTGTCGTATTAACCATTTTGATTTATGTATAGAAAAGTCAAAGCTATGATGAACATTTAACGCATCTTTTGCAGCTATGGAAAAACAAAAATATTCTTAAATCTATTTAAATTCAATTTATTTTATTTTACCGTATTTTCTTTTTGAATACTTTAGTTAAGTTTAATATTGACTCGACTTTGTACTGTTTACTGTACCGAGTGGTCTATTTGAAGTTTAAGTGTCTTAATAAATAACACTTCACATGGCATTATTGAGGCAAAAATATTATCACTCGAGTTAATTTATATTTTCATCGGATTTTCTCAACCAATTTATCATACATATTTTGTAAAAATGTATTTATAAATGGATGGACGTACTGTATAAGACCGACACAATAACTAGCGTCAGTGAAAGTAAAACTTTTCAAAACAAGAAGACTCGCATTCGTTCAGAAAAGGAAATCAAATCTTCTTTTATTTATTCACACCACGGTTTAGAGTTTATTGTATTAATTCTTTAGACTCTGGTCTTGTTGAAATCTACAGACTGACCTCAGATGTCTTTTTGTGATTTTGTAGTTTCAGTTGATGTCATACTGACGTTTACCCAAAACATTTATTTAATCATATAAATGCTTGTCTTATCTTGATATAAACTATCTTTCTACCTGTAGATAGAAAACTAACAATTTTACCTTGTAATGGAAATTTTAAAATGGTCACATAAATCAGGCAAATGGGTCTATTATTCTGATTATATTCATCTTCAACCAGTGATGGAAACAGTATTACCAGGTGCGCCTTAGAAAAAAAAAAATTATTTATGAAATCGTACAAACATTTTTGACTCACTACGCATTTTGGATAATAACATTCATCTTCGCTTGGACCCTGGACCGGATCCACCCTTGACAGTATAAATGGTATTTCCATATTAATAGAATTTTAGTTTTAGTCTTCATTTTGACTGATCTATTTGTTTGAAGTTGTATGTGTATCCCACAAAAGTTAATTTACGTTAACATGTTTAGGGGTGAAAGGTTGATTCTGAGGTGAAAGAGGGGGAGGAGAGTAGTTTTTGTGTTATATAAGGATGGACTAAAAATAAGTATTCTGGCCCTGGTCTGAGTGAAAATATATAATATGGCTGACTATATGTTGGAAATAAATATTCTGACCTCATCAAATTTGCCAGTTCAGTTGCTAACTTCTATGTCATTGGGTCTCGGGTGAAAAATTGTCTAGTTTGCAAACAAGTACCACATTATTTTATTTATTATGATCTTATAAAAAAAAATCACAGGTTAAAATTTTCATGACTCTTTTTGTTTTTTGTTTGCAGATTGAACATTTTTGTGCTGATATTCAGAGTAATTATGAATATAATATGTGTTTTCAGCCGTGTAACACCTTCACTGGTGATCCAATGGATGAATCTGTCGTAGAGTTGTCACTTGTTTAGACATACTTATACATATATATATATATGTTAACCTCTAAATTATGATTTGTTGTTGTTGTTGGATTGATGTCTCATCATAGAAGCCAGTTTACTCAAGTTCACCATTTTATTATCATGTTTTAGTTTATTTGTAGTTCATAAGATTTTCGCCATGCTATATGTATAATGTACAAACATAGTTGTAACATTGTGTATTTACCATGAATAAGCAAGATAGTTTAATTCTAATTGTTCAGCCACAAAAAGAAAATTCCAATTCTCATCCTCCCTCCTGAAACCACTTTTTTATCATTTTTTTTTTTTTTTTTTTTATTTCTGGTTATTATTTTTCTTTTGCTAGAAGTTTTCAGAAAAAAGCAAATTGAAACCCCAAAAGTATGCTTCCACCCATCAATATTAAAATTAAATTAAAACAAATAGCTCACTAATAGTACATAATACATGTACGCCCTTGTCATGCTAATTGTGTATATTGAAATTGTTGCAAAAATATATTGGGATATATAGAAGGCATGTATTCAAAAGCAAAAAAAAATGGATCTGTAGAAAAACAGGCATGAGGGCAGAAGCATGAAAATATTTGATCACATATAACGAACTTTGGTAAACCATAATACATTTGTCACCAATGGGCCTATAAAAATGATAAAAATGGGAGACATCATGCTTAACTGACCTAACTTTTATTAAATTTTGTCTCCAACTGGCGACCTCTTAAAATGTTGGTAGTCATATATGGTTCTTTAGTTCTCAATATTTTTTTTTGTATCAATCAGTTTTCTATGAATATTTTTCTTTTATGCTAATATGGTGGGTTGGACCACCCTGACACAGGCTTATTTTTCATTGTTTGTAATGGCTTTTGTTTGTTGCTGTTTATCATATAGTCTATAGTTACTACCAATTACATCACTTGGTCTACGGTTGATGATTGTCTCATCGAAAATCATACCACATTTCCTTATTCTGGTTATTTTACATTATACAAGACTACAATATTATCAAATGAATGTTAACACTTGTTAATAATTGTCTGACTTTTGTTAACAAAAAGCAGCTATAATCAACATGATCAATGGTGATGAAAACAATGGTGCACACGCTGAAATGTCACGGCTGCTTTACCTACATGTATAATTGAATTTATGTTGAATGTAATATGAAGGTTTTACTACAAGTATCACATAAACTTTACATTATCAATAATCCATGAAAATGAAGTTACGGTAAAATTAACCATGCCAAACAGATGATGTACATCTTACAATCTGACATTTCATACCCGAATTTTAGTGGTTTATAGTATCTGAGAAATAGACCATGAAGACCAAACATCCAAACCATGAAAACTAAACATTGTCCAATGAACCATGAAAATGAGGGCATGGTCAGAAGAAACCTGCCGATCAAACTTGTACACCTTACGATTATTCAGTATGCCAAAAATAGTGATCCTATAGCTTATAGCATCTGAGAAACATTGGGAAATAGACCAATCCACAAAAACTACACATTGTTCAATGAACCATGACATTGAGGTCAAAGTCTGATGAAACCTGTCAGTCAGACATATACACCTTACAATCATTTCATAGACCAAATGTAGTTGACCTACCATTCCTACTGCTTATAGTATCTGAGAAACGGACTTGACAATGTAACTAAAATAACCTTAATCACTGATCCGTGAAATGAAGTCAAGGTCAGGTGAACTCTACCTGACAGTCATGTAAACCTTGCAAGATACCCATATACCAAATAAATTTATCCAATTACTTATTATAAGAGAGTATTTCACTGTTCAAACAACGGTAATTTTTTTCAAGCAATCATTGATCCATGAAAATAAGGTCAAGTGCAATGGACAAAGACCAACGGAAACTATAGAACATATTCAGCTATCTGAATACACGATAAGAAGTATCCAGGTCAGACCAAATCAGCTTCTATTTTAGCTTCTTAAATGTAAAGCTTTATACAAATAGTTTACACAGTTGCCGCTGCCAGATTAAAATACCTATTTCTTGCATACTTCCAACTTTTATTGCAGGCGGGACAATAAAATGATAGTTTAAAGTACATGTATTGTTTAATATGCTTGACCATTATAAAATGCCAGTAATTTAGACTATTATTAATATACATGTACATTCAGACTTTAAGTACAGCAAGCTGTCATTTAACACTAAACATTAGTGACGGACCGCGAGAGACCCTCATGGGTAGTCAGGGTCTTTTAACACCCCCTGTAGGTAGTTAAAAATTGCAATGCTAGCATTAACTTCAGATGTGATGCACTGTAAATTTCACTGAAACTAGAAATTCTCATTATCCAAATTGTTATATATTTTAAATGACTGATTATCCATTTGGTATTCATGAATTGTCGAATTATACTGATTGATCTTTTTCAAGCAGTAAATTAAATTTCATGTAGTTTTTGAGGTAAAATAACCAAAATGGGTATTCATCTTATCAAAAGAGAAATGGGGTACACCTTTTTACGTTCAAGCGTGTTTGAGTTGACTGTTTTGTCCTGAATACGTATAAATCAAAAATATTGATGCATCAGTCTCGCTTCAGATCCATTATTTTTTTTTTATATATTTAGGCTACATTTTGATATAATAACATTACACATTCACAGTACCAAAACAGAAAATATATGGGTTAAGTGAAATACCTTTCTAACAGAGTAAGTGTGTTTGAATAAAATAAGAAAAACTTCGTGCTATTTCAAATGTTTAAACTGGAAGTGTATTTCTTAGTTGTATTTTGTTTTACTTTCTTTCACTCATTTTTTAGTGAAAAATTTAGGCATATTAATTATTTTATTTATGAAATGTATAAAAAAAGTGGGACAAATGTTGTTCACAACTCCTCCTTGGATTCATACAAACAGTCCATGACTTTATAAGTGGATCTTAAAAATGCATAACTGAAAAAAAAAACAATCAAGGTTATATTAATTATTCTTCAACCTCTGCAAATGTTTAGTCTTAAATAGATTTGTTTTAATGTTTTTATTAACTTTCAAAATTTCCCCCTGACAACCAACCAGACAATAGTTTTTAGTTGACAAAAGGCCTAAAAGTACACGAGATGCTTTATAGCTAGTAAATACATTTGTTTTTTAAAACACAACTGTCATGTAAGGATCGTAATTATGCCAAGTGGATACATTTATCGGTTTGCAAGAGCTAAGTTGACAGCGCGGGTCATCCCTACAATGGCTTCCATTTTCACGATTGAAAAAATTAATCGGCGTTATTGAGAGATGATTTTGACGAAGTAGAATCCTGATTTTTTGTGGAAAGTTCTACTAATTTACACAAAGCCAAGCCCCCTTTTTTTTTTAAATTATATGAAGATCGGTCAATTCTCAGCTTCTAAGCAGAGCCAATAAATCAACAAATCATTGAAAATATTTTTTTATACAGTATTTAAAGTGTAAATCATATATATATATATATTTATAAATGCCTGTGCTCACTGTACACCTTGAGATGACCCCACCTAAAAAGGTTACCAGTTGTCCTAGGCATAGGTGTAAGCGTCACTGTCAATAAGTTTTCGAGAATGTCTATTATCTTACCTCCTATAAATTTCTAGGAATATGATTGGTTAAAAGCGTCCGCGTGGAGACCGTGTATATTCCATATTAGGTTAGTAGGGAGGCGGGGCTTATTTCAATACACGGTTAGTAGTGAAGTTACGACTTTTGCACTATTTAATTATTTAAATGCATTGAAAGTTCTGTTTAATATTGTTATATCAAGGTTGTTGATATTAAATTGTTATTGTTGACATTAGTTTTTTTTGGTCCAGACCAATGGAAGTAGGTTCTTAAATTTGAACACTTGAACACTTTAATTTAAAAATAAGAAGATGTGGTATGATTGCAAATGAGAAAACTCTAGTCTAAATTCAACAAATAAAGATTCACTGAAACTATGAATTCTCATTATTCATGTTATTCCAAATTCATTAATGATATTTCAAATGAATATTTATCCAAGGTATTCACAGTCATCCAGTAATGTGGTCCTCCTTACAAATTGTAAGTTTGCTATTTGTTCAATTCACAATTTTCTTCTTGTCCAATTTATTCCGAACATCACATCATCATGATGGCATAATGCTGTAAGCACTATTCCACAAAATTATGAATTATTCCACTGTTTCACAATTTGCAGCTATTAGAGTGACTCAGTGACATCTATATTCCTATGCATCAAAGTGCATACATGTATGAAGCAGGCTTCATATTCTAAAAACTGGGAATCATGCTCAAACCAATATGAATTCTACAAAAAAAAATATATACATTGAGAATAAAGTACTGTAATATTGTAACTGATCTAATACTATATACGGTACCTAGAAGAAATTTCAATTACAATAACTGTATTTACCTAGAAGAAAACTAGCAATTCTTATTTGATTGGCAACACATTTCTAGGACTTGTACAATTGAATTTATAAGTCCCATATAACACGAAGAATCAAACCTTTTATGGGTGTCTAAATTCTAAAAGATATTGTCTTTTTTTTCTATATTCATGATTTCTTACTGTGTACTTTCATTGAAGGGTTACTGTCTAATTGAGGCTAACACCATACTTGTTTTCATCAATTCTTTAAAGTCAGACATAGTTATTTCTCTCTAAAACACAACAGGTGATTGCTTTTGATCATGTTAATATGAAATAAATTACAACAGAGAAAAGTTTAAGGGATGAAAAAAAAAAACAGAAATAAATGCACTGTTACTATGCTATATAGACGTTCCCTTTGTCAAGTGCATATAATGAATAAACTTTTTTGAGATAAACGTAGAATCTTTGTCCTAATGTTAACCAGGAACATATATATACTGTTCCCAAGCTTAAGTCTCCTGTTAATGTTTTAAGCAAACTAAAATAGCTAACATTTCCTTCTTAAATTTAGTAGTAAACCTTGAGTTTAAATTGACATCTTTTGTGTTACCCGTATACTTTTTACCTATTACAGCTTGTATTAAATAATGCTTTGCAGCCCAGACAACACTTTCTTTGTTTTATTTTAGTTATTTACCCAATTTTATGTTGATAAATCAATACTCAGATAACTTTTAAAATCTGCATTTTTTATATCCACAATACCAGAATAAAATTATATCCTGTTGTTTCATATTTTTCTTAAATTTTAATTTATTTTGAATATTTATCCACAAACACTGGACACTTTTAATTTGCAAAACACTCATTTGCAAATCCGCCGCCGCCTCTCCTTAGACCTACAGTGTCATGTATATAACCAAAATGTGCGGAATTACATGGGATTCAATAATTTCATTGCTTTTCTGCTGTTATTATTATATATATTTTGTAATTTGATTTAGAAAAACATGGGATTTTTGAAGAGGACAATTAAAATTTGTGAACATCATTATAAAATCATCTTCAATACCCATGACAGTTTTAAATTCACCCCCAAGGCAATTAACTATTGTGTCTTAATCTGTTTATTACGTATATTATGTATATTATTACCTATCCAGACTGAGTGTTAACATCTTGATTATTACCTATTCTAATGTCACAATTGCATGGTAATGAATTCTATTTTGAATTTGAATAATAGGTATTTTTAAACAAAACTCTGAGACATACAATGCAGTTAACTAAGTAAATTTTGTAACAAATAACTTGTTAATTAATACTTTATATATAAAAAATATTTTGAACTTCATGAAATCTTAGTTTATCTTATGTTTACATAAAAAAATATGCTTACAGATAGATTTTTTTGTTTGTTTTTCACATAGTCAATAATAAACATAAAATAATTATAGATAAACAGTAACCATGTAAAAAGGCAAACAATATGCAATTAAATGTGAATGACCATGAAGGAAATGTGGGATATATATCAATGATACATCAACCCAACAAAAAAGTAACCAAAACACATGTAGACAAATATATGACTCATGAACAGAAAGTCCTTTAATGATGGAATAAATAAAAAGACACTCAAATGTTATAACTAGATGACATTATACATGTTACATATTTGTTGATGTGGATGACCATCCATGCCAATATCCAAAACATGAGTAAAAGGAGATGTTTGTTATATGCCAAAGAGACAGCAGCCCAAAAACCCAAACAAGTAAAAAGGCATAAATGGATTTTGACTAACCATGCTAACAGGGCACAACCTATATAAAACTGACAGAGTTCTCATAAAAATATATATACATTTTGGTTTCTATACATGAATTCTAGCATGTGTATTTAGTACAAACATTTTTAGGACAAGTAAGCATATATTGTTCAGGTTTAAAGTATTTAGTGATTTTATATTCCATGCTAGGTCAAAAAGAAAACAGCTATGATGCTAACTTTAAAATTATGTTTTGTATTTCTTTTTAACTGAAAACCACCTTGCAATTAACATGATAAAATATTTTATTCATTGTATTATTCATTTTGAGAAAAGATGCAACCTCCACAACCTTTTGTTCAATATGAATCCATAAGTACATGATGAAACAATTAAATTGTGTTTCATGTTTTAGATTTACCTAACATGAGTGACGTTATATTCTGTGACGTAATTTAGTCCTTTACAGAATTTCATCGCAGCACGCAAGCTGTTTAAATTTCGTAAGCGGTAAAATTGAAAAAATGAAAAGTAGTATCTTGTAAATGATAAAGTAGTGTTTGTATTGTATGGTTATAACCTGCCTCATGCTTCCAATGTTTATTAGAAGTAATCTTAGAAAGAATTCATTTTATCGATCGTCATTTTTTTTTACCATATTCCATCAGGAATTTCATCGCCACGTGGAGAGCACATGCAAAGACTGAAAGAGATTGGTCCCATTATTCGTTTTCATTTTTATAAATTATTTAATTTTTACAAATATGAGTAATAAGATGCATTATTGTCCTAAGATTTGCAGATTATAATAATGATTTCGTCATTGTATTTCTACATCAAATTAGATGCATGTATATAGTCTGCCTGATACTGATATTAAGGTACTCATAGATATATATATATGACGACTACTGTGATAGTCGAGTTTGGCATATTTTTACACCGTTATTGCTAGGATTTCAAACTCCTGTGGCCTAACAATTGTATTTGCGCTGTAACAGATCATGCAGGTTAGTAACGTGTCTTTAATGTTTATGTGTTGTGGGGTAGGCGTTATCTGATGAACTCCCGAATTATAATTAAATTTTCCTTAAAAGGGTATACATCGGTAATTGTGTATCTAGATCTTTCATAGCACATATACAGCAAATATTCCATGAAAGGATATGAACGTACAAAGGTGTAAAAGGGACGTACCCTTTGGGGCGAAAGGACCCAGGTTCGTAACCGGAAGTTCAACTTTCGATACAAATAAACAAAAATCTTGGAAATCTTGCACATAGACCATGCCCGGAGTTAAGAAGCAGTAGCCAAAAATCGTCATGTCTAAATGTTAGCTTGCTGGTGGATTTAAGCAAACATATATCATTATCTGTATATATCCTGCTATAAATTTTGCGTGTACCTACACACTTGTTACTAAAAACTGTCAGTGTCGAGTCTATCACATCAGTCATCACAGTGACATGTATAGTTGCTACTACTCTCTAGCCTAGACTAGGTCGATATGGTATGAATAGTTCAGATAAATCACAAATTTAGTCATAATGTCATCAACAGGCCACAGCTTAAATTATTGTTGTAATAACTTAATTATATACAAATATTACACTATGTCACTATCAACTGACTATGGATTTAAGAATTAATAAATATATATATCATGTATATATACTAATTTTAAATTAATTTTTTTTTTAAATTATTGTAACTATCTTCGACACAACTAGGAGTATACTTGATATTTTTATTGTTATTGTTTCTTTGTACAGTCATTTGATTTTGTTATGTCAATGCTGTAGCATGGTGGAACTAATATTTACTTTTTGTTGAGTTGTAGCACAATGTTGGGAAGATCAGTTAGAAAGCGAAAAGTGCGACCTTGCTCTGCCACAGAACACCACCAGGGTTGTAACAGTTGGACCAGAGACATAGACAACATTGACACACCAGTTTTTACAAATGGGTCACTAGACTGAACTGGATTCACGACTCATCACGCCACTAACTCAACTCCTTTAGGTCACATACATTTGTACATTGGATCATCATCAGACGTCATTTATGCAAACCCCCAGAGCTCTGCATTAGTATGTTCCAGTTCACAGTTGATAATTTACCAGGTAATCATCAGATTTACAAAAGCAGTATATTACTTTTAAGTTAAACCCCTTCATGTACATTTTGTACATGTGATTCTAACAATAACAAACATATGTATAAAGATTAAGGCAACTTTTTTTTTTTTTCCAATCTTATGGTTTAGATTTAAAAGATTTGTGTAATGATTATATCTCAGTTTCTAAACTTAAATCCACAAACTATTGCTGAATGTGTTATTTCTACAATTTATAGGGGATGCCACATCATGCGTTAGAAATAAAAAACAATTCTTAAATATAAGGTTACAATTATATATTATTATAAATATATTACATGTGAAACTTTTAAATGTTGTTTTGTATATTATCATATGATTTGTGACATATGATTTGTAATGGAGAACACTATTGACTAATATAATATTATTTATCTTGATACATAATCTGAATATTACAAATCGATATGCATGTACTGCATGAATACAGATGTTGCAATAAAGTACCACAATTATAAAGGACAAAATTCATAGAAGTGTATATTTATTGATCACTATTTTAGGACAGACTGCAAATATTTCTGTTTGCCCAAACCCTACCAACCAGTCTCAGGTGTGTGGGAAATTTTCATTATTTTTAATTTTTTTTTTTTTTATATATTTAAGGGAAAATAGGGGCCAAAATGGTTTTATCTTGTAAACATTTTTAAAATGAGACTATTACAGAGTTTTGTGTAAATTGTCAGACGCAGATAAGCGAGGATATATACATGTATGTACATGTAATATTAGCACAAACTAGTACAATTTAAGTAATTATTTACAGCTTGTCTTGCAGTCTGCTCCAAACCAGTTAAAAATCTTTAGTATTTAGGTGTCGACAACAGCTTTAATTTATATATATACTAGAATTTATTGTAATCTTCATCCTGGAAGATTCTAGGAGTTGCTCAAATAGATGAGTATCTTACGCTGTACATTGTGGTGCCAAGCTTTGTTAATTTTAGGCTGGAAGCATTATGACAACAATTTCATTTGCATAAAACCATTGGCCCTACTGGTTGCTTGGCTACTGTTGATTCCAAATTATGGATGATATTTATTAATGAAAATTATAGTACAGGTTGAATTTCAGTTAGCATGAACACTGGGACTAATTTGAAATGTTATGCTTTTAATTATGAGGGTACCTAGATGTTGTTAAGCAGCTTGTTTGTGTTTTTTTTTTTGTGTAACACAGGTCATCCTTTATAACTTGTTGGTTGTCCTAACAGGAGACATTTACCATGTTTACCTTGCATAATCTAGGCCTTCTTATGATAATCCAAGTTTCAGGTCACCTAGACCTCAAATGGAAATAAGTTTTCATTTGGGCAACCTGGTTCAAACCCAAGACGAGACAGAGAGTGGTTGCTGCTGTTATACTAAATGTTTGTTTCTTCTTACATGGATTTAGACTCTAATATACAGGTCCTCATATTCATTCTTTGAAATTTGCATTTGCCTGAGTTGATCCAGTTCTTCTTGCCTTGTATTTATGGGCAGTTTTATTACATTATAAGAAATTCACTTCTACATAGACATCTTACACATTCAGGTATTTCCCATCCAATCTTTTATGGTAATATACTTTACAAAGTACAAAATGTCAGTTTACCTCAAAAGCTAACTAAACATTAAAGCAAAATTATAAAGAAGGAATACTGTTGCCTGCATAAAAAATGGCATATTTTGGCTTCAATATTGATTCACTTGCACAGTCTTTGCATCGGACAAAAACTCATTTATTCTTAAACCAGTTGCTGGTTGATATGGGTTTTGTTCCTCTAATATATGTTATGATGATATGATACTAAACCCCCATTGGAGGGATGGTGCTAGATATTTCATATAATGAAGACATAATCTTTCGAACAGTTAAATTGAGGTCTGGAGCTGGCATGTCAGTAATGTTAGTAGTCCATTGTTGATTTAAGTAATGTCGTCATTTTTCAATTTTTGTTTTGTTTGTTTTCTTTCCTATTCTGATATTGGACTCGGACTTCTTTAAACTGTGTGATTTTTATCGTGCGTATTGCTGTGTGTTTGTTTGTTCTGCATTTGGTTGAGATTTTAAATAACTTGTTTAACCCCTCCGCAATTTAGTACCTGTTCCAAGTCTGGAGCCTCTGGCCTATGTTAGCCTTGTATGAATTTTTATTTTAGTTCATATATTTGGGAGTTTAGTATGACATTCATTATCACTGTTCTGGTACAAATTTTTCATTATGGCTGAAGCCATTTCTGGTTTTTAGGTGGATCGCTTCAGATGCTTGGTCCCAACTGCAGATGTTTATCCTGCTATAACCCCACGGGTTTTATTACTGTTATTTCAGACCTTTAGTAACCGTTTAATTGTAAGTTCCACAGCACCCAGTACATACAGATGTATCAGAGAGGACAGTCTTTCTTTTTTCATGAGTTCAGATCTCTAATTGTTTTAATGTTTAAAAGATACATTTCCTATCTCTCTCTACGAATTGTTAAGGTATTGCTTACTTGTACATTTTGTATCTCTCTCAACAAAAATTGTGACATTACTTTTACTAGTTTTGGATATTTTTTTAGGAAAATTTAACAGATGTGTCAAAAAAAATTTGAGGTTTGTCAGTTTTTAAGAAGGTATTAAACACTCCAGGCCTTTACATTTACCTTAACCAGAGTCATGCTGAAGTCTAGCAAATATTTCCTTATCTTGTTGTTGGCTAAACTTGGTATGAATTCAGTGTGTTTGAAGCTGTCTTTTCAATTGTTTTTGAGGACTATTAAAGGGTCGGAGATCCAATGCTGACAACTTAAGACAGGGGTTACAGAAGAATTATTATTTTTCTCGATTAATTATGCTTTAAATTGTATTGGTATAACATATGTAACATATACTTCCATGTAGCTATTTGCTGTACAAGAATTGTAGGAGATCCTATTAGCTTTAATGTTTGGATAGTAGAATCCTCAATAGTAAGTATGATTTTGTAGCAGACCGACATCCTCCAGATGGGGTTGACTTAGGTCTAGGCACGGAAATGAATCTTTGTGGTGGCATGATTGTCAAGCATGTTAAAAGTTAACTCAGATCATGAAACTATGAGGATCCACCATATTTCTTAATAAAACATGTAGCAGGTAATGACACAGGTAGTTCTAGAGAGGGATTTTTGCACAATGAAATGAAGAACATGATCAGATGGATTATGCGGTTTATCAGTTCTTAAGTAAGTATGGTCTCAAATTTGACCAGGTTATTGCAAAGCATGGACTTGTGTTGCTATAGAATATACAACTATTTTATTGCCTTTATAATTAGCTGTCAGGGTTGCTACATAAAATATTATGATTTCCGATCAGACCAGAAATTTTTCAACTGGATGTTTTTCACTTGTCACCCTTAACATGCTTATGAAATGAATTGATAAACATCTTGAATATATATTTGATGATATACTATAATATACTATATTTTATGGTATACAAATACAATCAACTATCTTATGGTTTGGTGTAGTTTTGGTTAGTATTTTTATCTGTGTAGGTAAATATGTTTTTGAACAGTTGTTCACAAAACATCATATAGATTATTTAACATATATATGTACCAAGTTGTACTTTGAATAGAAATAGCTATCTATCTATCTGTAGTTATCTCATATCTGGTTCACAGCTTTGCAGCGAACCGCCCTTTTTATGGCGGTTGACAGAGTCTCTGTTTTCCTCCGTCAATGTGGCAGAATTCGCTGCATAGAATCTTAATGTTAACTATGAAATTTTAGGTTTTTGGATAATACAGACTACACTTGTGTATTCCACGGTGTTTTCTAAATTTAAAGCACCAGTGTATCCCACGGTGCATCTTTACATTTTCATATATATCTATCTATCTATCTGCATTTTGCAGCAAGGTTGCCATATTATCTTCGGGTAACCAACCATATATCTATCTACATATACATATACATCTATCTATCTATATATATATATATATCATATGAATCTATATTATGAATAAAAGCTGTGGCCAGATATCGCCAAACCATAAATGTATTTTGTTTTAATGGCACCATCTGAGATAATGGAATTTAAGTAAATAGACTTAAATTCAGTTATCGCTGGGGCCACTGACGGATTGTGTTTCATGTTTTAGATTTACCTAACATGAGTGACGTTATATTCTGTGACGTAATTTAGTCCTTTACAGAATTTCATCGCAGCAAGCAAGCTGTTTAAATTTCGTAAGCGGTAAAATTGAAAACCCGCCCTCCCACTCCTTTTTTTTTTGTACGAGATACTGCTCTTTTGTATTTTTTTTTCAGGTTTTTGTCGGTGACAGTGGTAATACAGATTTGACTGATGATGTTAATTTGTTTGCGGTTGAGAAAAGTGACTTTTATTTGAACTTTGAGCATCATAAATAGATTCCCAGTAATGGTAGAATTCGCTGCATAGAATCTTAATGTTAACTATAAAATTTTAGGCTTTTGGGTAATACAGACTACACTTGTGTATCTCACGGTGTTTTCTAAATTTAAAGCACCAGTGTATCCCACGGTGCATCTTTACATTTTCATATATATCTATCTATCTATCTGCATTTTGCAGCAAGGTTGCCATATTATCTTCGGGTAACCAACCATATATCTATCTACATATACATATACATCTATCTATCTATATATATATATATATCATATGAATCTATATTATGAATAAAAGCTGTGGCCAGATATCGCCAAACCATATATGTTTTTTGTTTCAATGGCACCATCTGAGATAACACATTTTGTTTAATCAACCTTCTTAAAGGGCAACTGTTATGACACTGTGCATTGTTTCAGGAAAGTTGATTTAATAATTATATAATATTGTTTCATTTTGTCGATTAATATTATTGTGAACCATCGTATTAATACATACATGTGAAGATTGGTTGATTGTTGGTTATTAAAAATCCAGTGACAAATATTTCATGCAAATTTAGTCCGAGACAGTTAACAATACATTAACATACAATATGTATAGGTCCTATAATAGGCCATCCCGCACAACCAAACCAATCGAATGCCCCACATGAAAAGTGTTTAACAGTAAAACGATGAAGATCAAGAATGACTTTTTTTCTAATCCCTTGTCACCATTTGGGTGATGTATGTGAAATGGATAAGGGATTAAAAAGAAGTAAAACAATTATGGAGTAGTAGGGTACCACACTTAAGTCACAAGGTCAAGTTCAAAAATTGCCTGAGGTCACTAGCCATAGGTGACTTTTAACAATCTTTTTTGTTCTAAACTGATCTGATTTTTGGTTTCATATGAACATTTTCATAGGTCACAGGTCCTTTAGCAAATGAGATTTCATGTTTTGTCACACACCAACACCCTCCCAAAGATCACAGGTAAGAATTTGCCATGTTAGATCCACACATACATGTATATATAGTCATGATAGTCTGGTGTGCATGTACATGATATAGGGACTGTTAATATTCTATTTCTATTATACTGTATCTGTACTTGCGCCATGAACTGTTGATGATTTTCCTATTTTCATTTTCATCTAATCATGCTAAAATGAGTTTTTTGAAGGGCAAACTAAAAAAAAAGGAATCTGCATAAGTTATGGTTCATGTGGTCCTTTTGGCTAAAATGGCTGCATTTCCACCTCAAAATTTACTCTGAGTACAGACAAAGCTGTGTATCTGCAAAAGTGTTAAGGCATAGCATGCCCCAGATAATTAAAATTCAAATATATTTTATAATTTAGAAAATGAAAAACTTAGCAGGATTATGCAGTGCACTTTTTTTCATTCCTTCAGAAGGTGCAAAATAAACTAACTTGTGAAAGAGGTTTGCGAACTTCCCCACAGGTAATAATTGAAGTGAACTGTATTGATTGACATGGACAATAGATGGACAATAAATACCTGACAATAATTGGAGATTTAAACTGTGTATCTGAGTGGACCATATGAAGTGAAACTCAACAGTTTGTTAATTCTATCATCTTCTGCAGGGACGAAAAAAGTGCACTGCAAAGTCCAGTTAAGTTTTAAATTTTCTAAAATCTACAATGCATATGAATTTTATTTATCTAGGGCATGCTATGCCATAAAACTTTTCCAGATGTACAGGTTTGTCTGTACTCAGAGTAAATTTTGAGGTGAAATCGCAGCAATTTTAGTTAAAGGGTCCACATGAACTTTAAAAAGGGGGTGGGGAAAGGGGGTCATACATGCATTTCAATGATGCATTAACTTTTCACAAGCCCAAATCCTAACTTTGCCTTGGAACATGATGATGCAGGAGTGCGGCGATATAGAACGTCGATTCATACCTGTGATGTGAAAATCCATGGATGGTACTAGCGGGATTCGAACCCTCAATCTCGGGATCTAAAGGCAGCGCTCTAACCAATTGAGCCAAAGAAGATCTTCCCTAACTCAACTAGTTAGACTACCTTTATATCTCCAGGTCTACAACACTCTTCCCCCTTTTCGGGCTGCGTACCATCCATCCGAGCAACTCGCAGGTACAACCCCGAGACATCTACTCGGAAATCCTCTGGCCAGTTCCACCTAGATATGTCACGGTCATCCACACATGACCATATCAAACTGCCAGGCACCTATATATTCTTGTTTGTACAAGTAGTACTTGCTCGCAGCGCCAATGATGTGAAAATCCATGGGTGGTACTAGCGGGATTCGAACCCTCAATCTCGGGATCTAAAAGCAGCGCTCTAACCAATTGAGCAAAAGAAGATCTTCCCTAACTCAACTACTTAGACTACCTTTATATCTCCAGGTCTACAACACTTGTAAAGAAAATGTGCACATTTTTCCTTCAAAATCTTGGATCCATGATCATGATACACATGCTTTAAGATATTGTTCATTTATACTTACCGAATGCAATTTCCAGCTCAGCTTATGTTGTGGTCTAACATCTGTAGCTTTTCTTCTACGATATATATTGTGTAAAATGTAGTTTGCCGGCCGGCCGTTCTGCCGACAGGAAAACAACCAAAAATAAAGTAAATCGTTTACGGTGAAGAATATTTTTCCGTTTTTGATACAACTTGACAGATTTGATTAATGCTCATCGAAAAATGTCCCTGATGGATAGCAATTCAAATAAAACAAGTTAGTATGCTGTACTGTATAGGTAGTCATATTCATTAAATATATTTTAATTACAGCGACGCAACATTTTCACTTCCGCATAATTTATCAAAACTATTTTAAATGTAAATTTTTATGAATGCATTACTAATAGCATCTTCTGCAATAATTTTAAACCTCTTTTTTAAACGGAGGCTTCTAATATGATGAAGCTAGTTATGAAAGACTCTGAATAGGCAGAATAAAAGATAAGATACCTAAAGGATCGTCAAACTCACAATACAAGTAGATATGAACAAACAATGCCATCGCAATAAACGGAAAACCGTCGACAAAAAGACAAACAAAGATCGCAAAAATAAATAAATAAATAAAAAACAAAACAAACCCACAATAGATGATAACAACAATATAAACGATGGGTCATTTCACAACTATTCCAAACCTTTAAACGGTGAGACGTGAAATGTTTTTTTAACGGCTGCAACCGTGACGCTAAAATATTTGTATTAAACATTTACCGACTGTAACAACCTATTAAATGTTAACTTTAAACATTTAACGACTGTGGCAACCTTTAAAACGTTGTAATAAACATTTAGTGACTGTTACAACCTTTAAAAAGTTGTAACACACATTTTACAACTATCTAAACTCTAAATACGTTGTAGCAAACATTTTTTGACTGCATCAACGTCTGAAAAGTTGATAAAAACAAATTTCGACTGTCCCAACTATTAAAAGGTTGGGACAAACATTATACAACTGCCACAACTTTTGGAAAGACTGTAACAAATAGTTTTTGACTGTGACAACGCCGTAAATCACTGCAACAGTCCACAAATTACTGTGGATAGCAATTTTTGTTTTTCACAATCCCTAAAAGTGTTTGGACAGACATAAATTAACTGTTACATTTCTTATCATGAGAGTAATACTATCGATGTTAACTTTATCTTTAATGAGTTTTAATGTACCAAAAGTCCAAATATTACTTTTCTTTATAACACTATATCTTACTAGACATATTGTGTTCTATATGCATATGATGGGGTTGACTGGATACTCACAATCTTACATATACTAAGCCAAATTTCCTTTTCAAGCCAATTTAATAAGAGATAAAATTGAGAATGGAAATGGGGAATATGTCAGAGAGACAACAACCCGACCAAAGAGCAGATAACAGCCGAAGGCCACCAATGGGTCTTCAACGCAGCGAGAAAATCCCGCACCCGGAGGTGATTTAGGATTTAGGATAGAATGCCTGGATTGATTGCAGCTTTCCTATTGGGAACATTCCGTTTCTATTTAGCAAAATGTCAACAGCGCCTGCATATATAGCATATATCTTTAAGTTGGTACAATATTCCAAAGCTTTCGTTTTATTTCATGTTTTCTTTGGTAGAGCGTTGTTGCTCATAAGAAAGTCATCGAGCCAAGGGTTTTTAATATCAAAGTTAAAAGTATAAATCTGAACGTTTAACGGACGCCACATTGATTTGGTTGACCTTTGGTTGCGAAAAATATGTGTCACCGGTAGATGACCACGGATCGATATGTTCAAATTATAGTTGCCACAATTCTGTTCTATTTCCATGATTGTGACATCTTTGAATACGCTACTTATATTTTTCAGTCAGATATAAATGATAAATTTTTAATATCATTATGATTTGACCAATATTTTTTTATATTTATATATTATATTTTAACACTACAATCAGTCAGACGAGGACACAAATATATTAAATTCAGATAACTGAAACTTACCTTTATTTCACTGGAATTGTCATCGTTTTGACTCCGAAGCCACCCTATAACACACAGTGCTATAATAATGAATATAATGATTTCTATCATAATAAATATCCAATTTGTTTACTCAGTTTTTCGTTTTTGTGTCAGAAGCTATAGAAATAAAATATTTAATCATCTCATTTAATCTGATCTACCCAATCTTGGATAAAAATATCATTTGTCAGGTGTATGACATTGACATTTAAATCATAAACTAATGTTATGTAATATCATAACCCTCAACAGGTTATCTTTTGTTAAATGATTTCAAATTGTAATAAAGGAAGTATTTTCAATGTCACAATTTTGACAATATTTCCTTTAAGTTATCTGTTTCACAGTAGAGAAAATTATACGTTTACTTTTCCTGTTTGTATTTTCGCTAGGTACAAGTCAATATGCATGTATTAAATATGTATGTACTGAAATCTGTGATACAAATATAGGTAGTTTTGCATATGACATATCAACAAAATCGTCCAAGGAATATTCTGACCGGAGCGCAAGAGTTTTTGCATGGGAACAAAAGTTGCTTCTACATATGCAAAAGTTTTTCAAAAATATAATTTTACACAGGTTTTCATACTGTTGCAGTTTAAATGCTATATACAAAATCATTGAAACTAAAGTTAAATGGTACGCTATCGGAGAGGATATAAATATGTGGTATCACACAAACTACAATATAAAAAACCCTTATCTAAGGAATGTGAAAAAAGATTCACTGCTAAAGGAGAAATGGTTCTTACTAAAATGAAAAACAGACTAGGTTTGCTTAATTATGATATTGCGGAAAGATTAAATCTTTCTGAGTCTTTAATTTCAAAGATTTTTACAAAATGGTTAAGAGTGCTTTCTTTTTCATAATGAGCGTGGTTTTAATCCTCTAAAGAAATTGAAATAGAAAAACTACCTTCTTCCTTAGAAATTACTCCATATACATCTTTGGACATATAATGATTGCACAGGATTTTTTTATAGAGACCCCAAAATCTGGAGGTACAATCATTGACCATTGGTGATTATAAACATCACAATACAGCTAAATTTCTTATCAGCATAGATCCTTCAGGCATAATTAATTTTGCTATTCAAAATGATTGGGTGGAAGAAATCACTAATATTTAACAAGTCAACCAGGTTTTTATGACCTCGTGGAGCCTTAAGATAGTTATTGCTGATCGAGGACTTCACATGCAAGAGGAATTTACACTGCTTCAGCTAGTGTGTCCTATAGACGGTTTTTTGTAACCCCTGTCCTTTTATGTTAACTTTTTGGCCCCATGGTTATTTTCTGTTGCCGTAATTTACGATCGGATTTACGATTCGTCTTTTAACAAAACCAATCTTAGTTATTTCCCTTTGAACAAAATAAAAATTGTAATGGCCGACATTTTTTTGATTTTGTATTTATGTTTGAAAAAGTTTGAAGCGAAGCAAGCATAAATATGGTTCATGATTTAATCGAATAAGGGCAACACCAACTTTATACCTCTACGAATCTTAAATTGTAGACAATTTAAAGGGAAACCAGGTTATAATTTTACGATGCATGATATGAACATAACGTATACATCAGCTGTTTGTTTATATTTTCTTCTAGTGTTATTCGGTCGATCGAGACGGCGGATTTGGTTTTATATTACGACGGCTTTCTTACTGTTGTTTCTTTTAAATAAAATTAAAATAAAGATAATAGCTCATACAGTTTTGAATGCAAGTACAACGAATTAATAGCTTTCCGATCAGTATTCTCTGACCAATTGATTAGTAAGGGTGTCAATAGAACAACTTTCATGAAAGATGGTTGGTCGATTTCAGGTGTTTAGTTCCAAAACTGAATACCATTCCAATCAAACAGAAAAAGAAAAAGAATATTAACTTGAAAAAATAATGATGTTCAGACTATCCAGTAGTTCTTATTTACCTGTAAACGTCAACAACACCTACTGAATTGAACTGAATTGAAAGCAAGCGAATTATCTGAACAGTACTAAATTTGCCGCTGTTTATAAGTCTGAAGATTGATTGAAAGACTGAACATGATTTTTTTACTGATATATTGTTCAGACTTATCAGGTTATGTTAATACCGTTTTAGACTTAAATTCATTTTCTAGTGTTGGATTTGGCAATAATTGTACGTCCTTGGTTGTCATATAGCTCTTCAACTGTTTCGGCTTTTATACATTCTTGGCTTTCGAATATTCGACTTTGAGCGTTCTTGAAGAAGGCAAATCAGGAAAAATGTTTGAAAAACCTGAAATTTATAGTCTTATTTTCATTATTTACAGTACTGAGTCTATTTCGCTGCTAGTGGACTATCAGTCCCCAACGGTAGCGCCAGTTCAGTAGTCAATACTGCGCATGCGGTACTGATATGATTTATAACAAATCGTTTTTAAATTGACTGTTTATAAAATTATAAATTATTAAGAACATAAGTTTTGAACGCCTTCAGGCAAAGTTGACAACAGATGAATTTGGAAAAAGAATGTATTAAAAAAAAGTTTGAAACATTTACACACATGTGTAATGAGTGCCACATGGGAGCCAATTTGCACTATTCAGTAAAATACATTGTATAAGGTGCGTTCTGTTCTAGCCAGATATTAACGTTAATGCTGTAAAAACATAAAGGGGAAGATGTGTTTATTACCTGTCTGCCATCTAATTGATTTAAATTGCTTCCCTGTGGTCGACCTGGTTCTGATGGTATATAAGTATATGAGTACATGTGGTGCCTCTAGTCTATGGAAATCCTGACATTTTTATTTTACATTTAAAATCTTTAATGGCACCACAAAGATGAAATTGAAAAAGTAATATTTTGATTTTATAGATACACATTCTGAATTTTAACTTATTAGCTATTTTTGATTTGTCTGAATTCAAAATAAGAAAAACCCAACAAGAGTCATATATAAGGATATATGTTTATACAATTATTTGTACATGTAGGAACATATCAGATGTATATGTAATACATGTAACTTTAGTAGCAGAAAGGAAAACTAGGTCGACTGAGCATGTTTTGTAGTGAGTACGAGCATATTTTATATTTTCCTGCAATGTACAAATTATAAATTATCCTAAAGTTTAACTTTTAGGGTTTAACGTTTAGTTTTTTTTTTAATTTTCCAACCGATCAATATGATTTATAATGTCATCGACATACATTTAGGCCGTGAGTACCCCACCATGAACATAAACAGTACGATTTATTTATTAATTTAGAACGTTTTCATGTTTAAAATATTCTTGATAATTCGCTTACTAGTAGTCCTCTTTAAAGAGAATAAACCAAATTATCCAAAGATGATAAGTTTTTCATGAATTTATATTTGGTTGCGCTTTCTAATTTTGAGCCAACCCATCTTTGTTTCAGTTTTATCGAGCATGGCAATAACACACATGTCATTAGAAATAAGAAGATGTGGTATGAGTGCCAATGAGACAACTCTCAATCCAAGTCACAATGTGTAAAAAGTAAACAATTATAGGTCACAGTACGGCCTTCAACACGGAGCTTTGCCTCACCCCGAACAGCAAGCTTTAAAGGGCCCCAAAATTACTAGTGTAAAACAATTCAAACAGGAAAACCAATGGTCTAATCTATATAAAAAACGAGAAACGAGAAACACTTAAGAACCACATCAACAAACGACAACCACTGAACAACAGATTCCTGACTTAGGACAGGTTCAAACAAATGCAGCGGGTTTAAACGTATAAACAGGATGTTATGTTTAAGCATGTTATGATATTTTACATTTCGTGTTTTAGAACTGCCATGAGACGTTTCAACTCATCAATAAAACGATAGAGGGATACAAATTCTTCTTTTACGGACACCCTTTGCTAGTGTAAAAATGCAAAAGTTGGCCACTATTTGTAATGTCTGTATAAATAAATGTTATCTATTTACGTAATCTGGAGGTCATTATCGTATATATCACCATTTCATTTTTTTTTTGTTATTATTCAAAAGATATTCGACCTTTTTTTTCAGGCTCATCGAGCAATAACAGTCCTTAAATATCTTTCTTCAAACTGTTTTTTCAAACATGAAAAAAATATCTTTACCCGTTCTCCACCGTATCTTCCTCATAAGAAATCTTCTTATAATACATATAATCTATTAAAAGTATGAACTATTAGCTATAGAAAAAGATGATAATTAAAAGAACAAATATATGATCCCATGAACTATTCTATATGTTCTGGACAAAGAAAGTTTTGAGGATATTCATGCAAATCTAGACATGATAAATGTGCTGTGTACAAACAAAAGGATAAATCTGCATACTGGTAGTCACAGATTATCCCTCTATTGTCATTATCATCTTCAGTGATTCCACAAATATTACAACACATTTCATCAAACTCTAGATTTGTGTCAATTTCACTTATCTTTTGATCATGCATTCGACCATCTTTAGTTGCCTTATCAGTTTTTTGTATCTTTACAGGAGACAATCCGTTATCGTCAGTATCTGAATCATCGCCCGATTCTATTCTTCGTTTATTTTGCGAGCGTTTAGATTCATGGGAAGGATCAACATCCTATCAAAGAAAAAAATTGAATGTAAATAAATCAATAAAGGTAAATGATACTATACATATTTACAGTGACCATAAAAATCTAAACATGCCCTTACATCTCTTTGTCGTACTGTTGGGTCCTTGATTTGCTGCATGTGAACTCTGCATCTTTCTCTAAATGAGTTTCCTGTTTGGCCTATGCTTGCTTATGAGTTGCAAACCACTCAATAAATTAGATTTTCGAAGCCACAGTTTAAATCACGATTGAGCGTTATAATATTTTTAATTGACAAAGTTTGTTTTGATCCAATTCCAATACAGGTACAAACATCGCGTTGTTTGTCGTTACATCTGCTTACTTTGAAGTTATCAAATCGAGACAAGGTCACTATTTGTTTAAGGTTCTTTTGCTTTTTGACGGCAACTGTTCTTGGTATAATGTTTTCAGCTGTTCTGTACCATGTAACCATGTTATATCGGAAAGTGTGCTTGAATATACTCAACATATAAACGTTGTGCGGATTGATGGTAAAAAACGCTTCGTGTCGTTCCCGTTTTATTGATTATCTAGGTTCAGATGATGGCTTTTGACTTTTCAATTCTGGCATTTATTTGTTAACTAGTATGATTTTGTATCCTAAATAACGCACATTTCTAATCTCCTCGTCGCTCATACTTGAAAATATACGTCGAGCGGGGCAGAAAATGGAATGTTCCGTTTAAATTGGGACGGATGACTTGATCTGAAATCTATCCCATTTTAGTGCAGGCTATTAGACTGTTGATTCCCTCTTGGACGAAACGTCCACCAGCAGTGGCATCGACCATGTGGTTGTAAAAACTCATCAAAGATTCCATGAGTATAATTAAGTACGCCCTCAGGCAAAGATAAACTTAGATGCATTTGACTTCGTTTTTATGTTTCGTTTGATCACATAGCCCTTAACGATTTTATATTTTCTTGGAATTCAAACGTTTTGATTTGAGCGTTCCTGATGATTGTAAAAAAAGAAAAGAACGCCTGAAATTCATTAAGTGTTATTTCATTATTCTTTTTGATTTTTTAAGTAAAATATGTCAATTATTAAATATTTATACAATGTAACGTCACAGCGAAATCCCAAATGAAATATCAAAGTGTCTAAAATATCTCATCCTTCTCATTTATCAATGAAATTACATGGTTCTGATAGGATTGAAGATAGTCTATGTAATTCCAAGGACAGAATAAAAGTTAGAAACGTAACTACTACTTTGTATCAACAGATAGAAAGTATTCGGCAAGTATTAACTTACCATGTCTTCCGGTTCTAGACTGTTATTTTATAATGATAAATATAACTATTCACATCCACTAAACAGCTGGTATACATGCATAACTTATATGAAAATAAGTATATGTATATTATTGTCAATGACAACTTTTTGATAAAAACCAAGGAACAATAATTTTAACAATTACAGGTATCCGGACGGCCTTCAGCAATGAGGACAACGCATTCCATATTTTTCCTGTAAGCTTTAACGACCATAGGATTACAAAATAAGAAACAATTTTGAATTAGAAACAGAATACCAACGGCTTAATTTATGCTAATGAACATTCAGAAAATAAACATGGCATTCAAGCATGATCATCAGCCTCAGAAAACTGGAACACTGGCTCTTGGTTTAAAGATCCACACACACATAATGTGTTTGATCGCCCAACCCTCACTCTTACAGTGGTTTAACAGTACAAAATTAGAACCAACTGTAAAAATCAGTAACAAACGGCTTTACTCATCAAATTTGACAGATATTAAGTATAAACCATTACTGTTTGTATCTTCTTCAATATACACACGAATTATTCCGCTGTAACTGAACAAGACAGTTTTCGTTGTAGCAAAAGCGTTTGAAAAAGGCCTTGACAGATCCATAAAAATTGATAAATATCTATGCCTTATGATTTAAAAAATTGAGTTTAATAAATTTAACCAAATCTTTATATAAAAGATTTATAGCTAATAAGGGATACGCCCAATACCATGTTTTTATTTTAATCATGCGATCGAAATGAGAAAGTTGTTAAACATTGAACTAGCATATGAAAGAGACTACATAATACTACTTGAAAGAGGTTTGAACAATTTTAACTGTTTTCAGAAATCAACATGTTATGCAGCCACTTATATTTCATACTGTATCTTAAAGACATTACATAACGTTACCTAAAATGTAAGATGGTAAAAATTACCTCATTAGTATCGTTTGCCACTTTTATAACCATTGGTTTTAAGTAGTAGCATTGGAGTTATCCCTTTCAAGCTTAACTCGTCACGAGTTGGTTGACCAGGATATAATGTCTTTGCCACACATTACCACGATGTATTAAATTGGTCGTCACCGCAATTCCATCATCTTCTCCTCGATTGTGCCATTATCCCACGAGACTTATCACCGCACTTGTACTTATCATGAGCAACATGAAGGGTATCACTTGTGGAGCAGGATCTGCTTACCCTTCTAGATCATATGCTTGAGTCCCATTAGTGTGTGTGTGTGATTCGTGTGGTTCATGTGGTTTATGTTATTCAGTCTTAGTTGTAGTGTTTTATGGATTTTTTGCTCCTAGCATTGTCAGTCTCTCTTCGAATAACGAGTTTTACATGTTCGTTTGCTATTTTCCGCCATTTGTTATAAGGAATAAACCACACTTTTGTTAGAAAATCATATTACACAGAAAACTGGGATATCGTGAACTTTAATAATGAATGAAAGACATCTTGAAAAATGTTAGTCATTTCTAAATTATGTTATCTAAAAGGCACGCGAAAGCTGTACTTCCAATGTATGTTGATTTTGTTTCAAATGTCCTTCTCAACCATGCTTTGTTTTAAATGTCCTTCTCAACCATGTTTTGGTCTATATACCTATAGTATCTACAAATATGTTCCACATGTGACAATTACCTGAATAGTCTCTGATTTGTATATGTGTGGCTTTTCTTCGTATTTCATTTCAACGTATATATCGCATCCAGTTGTTGTGGCGATTTCCTCTGTCTGTTAAAGGAAACTTTTTAATAATAAGTATTATAGGTCATCGCAAATTGTGTTACCTTTTAATTATACATTGTATATTTAACCAGATTTAACCAGAAACGGGAAAATTAATAGCTTATCTGACTAAATTAGTCAAAGTCAATGTATTAAAGCTTTTAGAATTAAGATATAAAAAAAAGTTGTAAAGCTACCATATTTACCCAATATTTGTGTTCGACTCTTCTAAGCCAAATTTCGTTAAAATCGTTTTATCAATGTTGATTTTACATAACTATTTAGTTTGTCATATTATTAAAAAAAGTTCTGTTGATAAACATAACACTGTAATTCTGAAATTGATTGGTTATTAACAAAGTACCGCAAGATAACCATGATCGCTTATGTGAAAAGAGTTGTAATGAATACATTATCATCAACATAATTTTTCTAATTGTTGGAAACATTTCGGCTGTTTGTTTCTTGTGTTTCTTATACTAACTGATACATTCAAATGAATCATTGTTTTTCATACACACGTTGAATGTTTCTTTTAAACCCGTAATATCACAGTGTTACTTTACAAAGAGGAAAACGGGATACTTAAATAAAATAGGATGCAACAAAAGTCAACAGAGTTCTCTTTGGTACTCACATTTAATGATGGGTTACATGATAGTTTCGTATGGTAAATGACTCTTATTCATAAGGCTCTGGAATGTCACCAATACAAACGTTATGGTTATTTCAAAGTTTAAATTATATGTATTTACATGTAAACGAATGTGTTTCGAGACAAATCAATTCAATGTTTTGCTGGGAAAAAGGCAACACAATATCCTGTTTAAAGTCTTTCTTAATATCTAACCTTTTTTAGAAGTGCTTCTTTTCTAGAAACAAAACATCGCTTTCGCCCAGCATCATTTGTAACATACTTCGTCGTTCGTGGTTTACTTGTATCAACTATATTGCACTTTGTGCTGGCTCCTCTGGATAAATGTAAGTGTCTGTTGTTGTTGACAACACGGCGTTCTAAATTATTGAGTGGATGGAAGTTTGTTTGTCTTTTCGTTTGCCATAAGTATTTGTCGTCATATTTCCCGATTTGTGGCAGTCTCAATTCTGTATATGACCGTCTGAAATTCGTTGAACCTTTATCATCCTATGAAACGGATAGTAGTTTTTATTACCATGTTCAGTATCGTTAGAATTTAAAGGAAAATTAATAACAAAAGAGGTACTATGAGTTATATGGTCCGTATTCATAACCCAGTGATAATTTTTTATAAGGATATTTCTATACTTTATATGACTACATACGTATATGTTGGAATTATAAATACTACATAAATTATTGTGAGTTCATGTAATTTGCTGGTATAGGTACAAATTTCAAGAAAAAGCGATTAAGCAATTCAAATATATCGAATACAACGTCTACCCTTCTATACAATTTGACTTATAGTGCAATCCATAGTACCAACCAAACATTATATCCCTGTCATTTACTCATATTACTATGCAGTCATTCAACACTAAATTTGTAACCTTTCTTGCAACATTTGTCTATACCATTTCCAATACATATCAATATTGTACAATCAAACGCAACCAAGACAATGCCTTGTCAAGGTGAAGGTTAAAACCTATTATTTCACAATGTGACTTTATAAAGAGGAAAACGGGATCATTAAATAAAATAGGATGCAACAAAAGACAGCAGAGTATCATATTGTTTTCTCTTTAGTATTCACATTTTATGATGGGATACATGATAGTTTTGTATGGTACATGACTCTTATTCATAAATTTGTATACATCAACCCCTATGATGTGGATCAAACGCAACCCAGACATTACGTGTCAAGGTGAAGGTTACCCAGTACCGAACAATGTCAACACATGTGAGGAGCAATTCATATGTTGCACAACCAAACTGTAATAATTCAAGATACTCAAGTTAAACTACAAAATTGGAGTTTTCTGACAACGACTGTGAAAGGCCTGCGGTTGTTGAGTAATTTAAACTTTGAAATAACCATAACGTTTGTATTGGTGACATTCCTGAGCCTTATGAGTCATTTACCATACGAAACTATCATGTAACCCATCATTAAATGTGAGTACCAAATTGGAGTTTTCTGACAACGACTGTGAAAGGCTTGCGGTTCAACAAATGAAAATGTGATGTTGTTGACAAAAAATTGGACAATTAAAAAAAAACTTGTTAATCAAAGATAACAAACTATTGAGGAAAGACTATATGTGACACGTCTATACTAGAATATTTGAGCAGTATTAGTATAAGTAGTCGCGTAGAAATATAGATAGTCAGATGAATGAATTACTTTAGTCAATACTGGATCAGCAAAACAAGATCAATAAAATAATCAATTTAATGTTTGAGATTCTTACAAATTTATTTGAATCTGATCTAAACATTAGAGAAAAACACATACGGAACTTTTGTACATTAATCTATGCAAGGTGTACTTCAAATACATGATAATATTGGACGTCGATGGTCAACGTTGCACTTCTGAATCACAGGTACTTGGGGACAGAAAAAACATGGCCCCATCCCACCCCTCTTGCTTCCAAAATACGTAATTTTCTTTTCTATTGGTCTCTATTAATTTCAATAATGTTCGTGTTTTTCTGTGAAGGACTTTCATTAGTACTTAGTATAGTAGAAACAACATTTTTACTATTTACATGAGGTCGCCGAGTAATGTATATAGAGAGACTGCATCTCAATTCGTACCTTTTTCCCTATTTTTCTAAGTGAATTCTTGGAGGAAGACCAAGTCTTGATCATAAAATATGTACTTTCCTTCTATTCAGTGGGGATTATTCGTTACCGCTGGCATTCCTATTTTCAGGGAGTCGATACTTTTGATGAAACCCGACGTCTGTCGGCAGGACTAGAATACTGTTCTCGTCGTGTCGTCGCATTTTGAATTTTAATGATTTTCTTTTGTTGTAGTCCATCCAATTCTTACTTAAAACAAACGAGACAGCTGCATTTAAACCAAAAACTTTTCAAGTTGACTAACTTTTAAACTACTTGACGTGGTGTATTTACTGGTTTATAAATCTCAGATTCAGGTAAATTGGATTTATGGAAAGGAAACGAAAACATATTGGATGAAAATATATCTAAATCGCTTGAACTCTAAGCAGAATAAGATCAAGTGTATCGACATTTTAGGCTGCATCAGGTATACAAATAAAAGGAAGTTGGTATAGTGGCCAGGTATGGCCATTCAAAGATGAACAAACCCCATACCGCACGGTAAGATATAAAAGACACAACTTGAGCAGCAAAAGATGAAACAAATAAAAATAGGACAACTAACAAACTTGCATAAAGTACTTTAGTGAATAGAAGTGAAAGAAAAAATATTATCCCAGTTTTGTTGGTCAATACACAGGTGAAGCATGGTTGATTTAAGCAAAGACTTCAGCTCGAACAGGTGTTATTAGCCAACTTGAATATGCAGTGAGAAGACATTTTGTGCCTTATTTTGAATTCTTCGTTATGGCCTAAGATCTAGCAATTAAAACGTCATTCTATTGCTTTTATATGTTTGCGTAGAGTTTATGTGTCAAAAATTGATACATAACATCAATAGCTTTCTATGATAATTTGTTCGTAGGGTCGTTCATACTTTGACATTTGGGCTTCATATTAGTACATGAAACCAATTTACAGATAGCTTGTAAAGTTGTTGTTGTAAACATAGATTATCAGAATGGGAGTAATTTGTTTCGGATATGTTTATTTCTACCCTTTTCAAATTGCCATCAATCTGACGAGGCCAAAAATATTAAAACTTAACTTTTTCGCACAAGAACTGTCATCACTTTTTTTCTGAAGCCAATATATTACCAGAATAATAATGAGGAATGTGGTTAGTCCTGTTATATTCAACATTATTATTAGAACAATAATGATGAATATGATTAATTTTTTTATATTCATCATTATTAATAGAATAATAAGCAGGAATATGATCATTGCCATCATAATTGTTGTCCTCTGTTTACTAAGTTTGTCGTTTTGTGTCAGAAGCTAGAAAAATGAAATATCTAATTATCTCTTTAAATCATGTATAGAAGACGCATCTTTATCTATTTTCATAAAATTAATAGTATCCAATAAAACTAGTAGATTTTGCTAACTAAATCCTTATAATTGAATAAAGTAACATTCATTTTTAGTGGAAAATTGTTTAAACGCTAATTAAGCTTCAATTAAAATTTCTTCACTACTTCTTCTTTGTGATTAATGTAAGATAATTCTGGTTAATTTCCAAACATTTTATCATTATGGGGAGATAATCAAATTCGGTTTTCATATATAGTCTATTTCAAAAAAGTTCAAATGCTTTATGTAGGTTTCAATTACAATTTCTCACTGAAGCATTTGACATAAATTTGAACTTTCTGGAATAAAATGATGGTTATTGTATAATGTTATGTGTTTGTGTGTTTGTGTTGTGGGAAGGAAAGTTACACGGCATACATGTATTTTTCTTTAGGGAATCAAGTAATGCAAATACATAAAGACAATATAAAATTGAGAATGGAAATGGGGAATGTGTCAAAGAGACAACAACCCGACCATAGAACAGACAACAGCAGAAGGTCACCAACAGGTCTTCAATGCAGCGAGAAATTCCCGCACCCGGAGGCGTCCTTCAGCTGGCCCCTAAACAAATATATATACTAGTTCAGTGATAATGAACGCCATACTAAACTCCAAATTGTACACAAGAAACTAAAATTAAAAATAATACAAGACTGACAAAGGCTAGAGGCTCCTGACTTGGGATAGGCGCAAAAATGCGGCGGGGTTAAACATGTTTATGAGATCTCAACCCTCCCCCTATACCTCTAGCCAATGTAGAAAAGTAAACGCATAACAATACGATTAAAATTCAGTTCAAGAGAAGTCCGAGTCTGATGTCAGAAGATGTAACCAAAGAAAATAAACAAAATGACAATAATACATAAATAACAACAGACTACTAGCAGTTAACTGACATGCCAGCTCCAGACTTCAATTAAACTGATTGAAAGATTATGTCTTCATCATATGAATATCAGGCACAATCCTTCCCGTTAGGGGTTTAGTATCATACCATCATAACATATATGAGAAGAACATAACCCGTGTCATGCCAACAACTGGTTTTTAAATAAATGTGTTTAGTGCCGATGCAAAGACCCTATAAGTGAATCAATATTAACGCCAAAATATGCAATCTTTAATGACCTGACAACAGTATCGTAACTATATCCCTTCTTAATAAGTCTATTTAAATATGTCTGCTTCATTTGAACTCTGACATTGCTGTTTACACCATATTAAAATAATAAAGGTATATGCTTTTACAAGCAGCAGGATCAATGCTGTTGGAGATTAGATGTTGCGGACAACAACTTAAAACCGTGTATTCTTGACAGCAGAATGACTACAGATGTCAAATGAAACATGTGTTATTCACCTAAATAATTTACCTAAAATTATAATTAGAGAGAATTGTCTGTATATAATGTATTACAAACTACGGCTTTGTAAGTAAACACTTTAAGAATTATTTTGATGCAAATGCACATATCTGCACTCTCAACGTAGGTTGCCCCATCAAACGAAGTAACATAAAATGTAACTAAATAATATATATAAAATTATGAAATGTTCTTTATATTGGTATATAATAATTTTAAACGTTTCAAAACAAATAAATAAAGATATAAATACACATTAATGTCTTTAACAAACCAATAATAAATACTAAAATATATTAAATTTATAAATTTTGTAATGATTCAAAATTAAATCAAATAACTTTACGTAAAGATGAAATTATGAACTTGTTCAAGGGAGACAATAAACGCATCGATTTGATAGACCTAAAGGAATTGAAACATAGTACAAAGGGATTTCCCTCTTGCATACAAAAGATTCACCATAAGAATAAATTAACACAACATTCGTTCTCCGGCTTCTATGAAGATTGTTAATTATCAATACAACCAACAGTTGTTAATCTATAGGATAGTGGCTGCTAACGAATTCTAACGCACAGTAAAGTATATTTGTTTGAATTATTTTAAACCTACTCAGACAAATGCACGAACTACTTGACTTTCATACCTCAAAATTAACGTCTTTACACATTAATATAATATAGTCGATAAACATTATTAGCCTCTAACAGTATAAGACACAATACAAATCGTATGCTTGCATCAACTTACCCAAATAAAGATTAATTAAAGCCTTAACATTTCGACATTGTTTATTTTTTTAATCCACTACGGTTTTTTAATATTATCACAACTTCCTGTTCAGATTTGACTAAATACCCATATCCCGATAGCGTCAGGTCAAATCCCTGATATATGTACACAATCTTAGATAGAACTATCCCCTGTCAGGTGTATGACATTGACATATAATTCATTTAATGTTATTAAATATTATAAAACCAAACAGTGTCGCTTCTGTTAAATGATTGAAAGTGGTACAGTCCCTGTAACGTAAAAGTTAACACTTTTTTCATTCGGGAATCGTACGTACAGCGTTCGGGAATCGTTCGTATAGAGTTCGGTCATCGTTCGTACATCATTCGTATAGCGTCCGTACAACGTTCGGTCAGCGTTCGTTCATCGTTCGTTCATCGTATGGTAAATGTCATCGTTTAGGGTTTTGTGTATCGTATGGTTCATGGTATCGTTAAGCGTTTTATTTGTCGTATGGTACATGGTATGGTTTAGCGTTTAGCGTTTCGTTTATCGTATGGTATATGATATCGTTAAGCGTTTTATCTATCGTATGGTATATCGTTTTGTTAAGCGTCTGATATATGTTAGGCTTTAATTTCAGAAAGTTATTTCAATTATTATTTTGAGTTAAAATAAACTAATATAAAAAGATGCGGGATAAAAAAACAATTATTAGTTTGGATTGATTGAAAGTTGGTTGCGTACTTGTATATCCCAAACAACCAAACGGATGCCCCCACTTTGGCAAGTTTTTTTTACTGCCAGCCGTAAGAAAATCTTTAGTGACCATATTTATATCCCGTTTTGTCACCCTTTGGACTATATTAGATTGGAAAGATTGGATTGGAAACATTTCACTTGTTAATTAAAGCAAATAAGTTATCTTTTTTATTTTATATTTTGTTTCATACTAATTGCGTAGTTCTTGATGTCTTTTTGTAATTTTGAATCATTTCAAATTCGATCTTATAAAATGTTAAAAAAAAAAAATAACCTAAACAATACCCTTAGTTAATTGAAACGTGAACTATTTATTTACATAAAACATATTTAGTCGTAAAAATAGTATTGGTTGTAAACGTTTTATCTTGATTGAGAAACGTTTAGCAATGCAATAAACTTACTTTAAATGTACTATAACTTAACGTAGATTTCGAACTGTAAACCATTTCTTACCGATAGAAAAAAAATCTGCAACTAATATCATTATAGAATACCCTGCTATATAAAACGAAGGGGAAACATTTCCTTACATCACATTTTGACATGAATAACATGAGACCAATTTGAAATACCGCGAAATAAGTCTCTCTCTTTCTCTCTCTCTCCTCCACCAAATATTTCCTTGAAACAATAGATTATATATAATGTTCTATAAATGAGGCTTTATATGAGATACACGTTTTATATCTAAATGTATTTGGATTTGTACCAGTGGCACGCGCTGATTACAAAGTCATTTAACTTCAAAATAATAAAATCTATTCACACCAAACTTTATATTTATGAGTTATATACTCATATCTTCTTTTATCCATGTTCTTTGTGGTCTTAAAACATCGTTTTAGTGTCCTTAGTGCAAACACATTGGACTTAGTACACTAAGAAGTCCTTTGCGGTATTTCTGCACACCGTTTTGATATTTAATTAATAACTGGATTCCCTCCTCCTAGCTATTTACGGGCTAGTTTCTGAGTGCTTAATGCATGTATGTGATCTTATTCACCATTCAAAATGATTGTGCACGAGTCATCTGTAAACAGCCTTGCAAAGTATGATTTAACAGCGCGCATTATGTTTCCATTTAATTTCTCTTTTTTCTATAATAAGTTCAAATGTTGCTTTATTAAATGCACCTAGGTACGTATTTGTAAACTTATGTTATTACTTTATTTCATGTATCTTTTTTGTCTTCTTTTTTGGCTTCAATTACTTATTTGTTTTCTAATTGACTTATTCGTAAATCGAAAAACGCAGAAACCTAAATAGAATCATATGGCATTGAATGATTTCTCCAACTCAAAACTAGTTATAGATGCTTCTTAAATTTTATTTTTCTCGTTGGGTTGCTTGTCCATTAATTGACGTTTACGCAGTATTCTTTTTTTCGGTATTTGTAAAAAGCCGCTCATCGATCAATTTCACAAGAAATCTAATACTCGTAAGTCATGTACATTGAAGTTTAACTTGCTAACAATTTTTCGTATACGCACACTAATAAAATAAATGAAACACTTTTAAGCTGTTTAAATCATGCAGTGAATTTTGAAAATATGGTTTTGAAAAACCGGTTATTTCTGTTTAATACTTTTCTGTCCCTTTTCTTAATAATTAGGACACGTGCCACTGGTTAATATAGAACTAGTCAACCATGAATAATCCCAAACAACAAATTTTTTGATTGGTTTGTCATACTTGCTTATCAATTTCGTATTGTTTTCGGCTGAGACTACTATAACAGTTATAGTAGTCTCAGTTTTCGGCAATTTTGTAACAATATCCTTTAGAATTTTAAATTGCTTCAGTCATTTAATATATAATTTATTTTTGTTGTTGTTCACGATTAATATTTTTAGATTGATAATATAATTGCATCGTTTTTTAAGCATTATAGAAGTCACAGTAAACATTTAAACTTATGCATGGCGGAAAAGAAATATACGAAAACGATAGGTGCAATGTTCATGCAGCCTTGCAAATAATATTTAAAAAAAACCATTTAATTTATAAAACTTAAGACTTTAATTTAAGTATTTTTGATGGGATGTTGAAGTTTCCAGAACATAGAAAATACACAAGAAAATCTATTAGTACACTGGTCTATCAAAAAGTGCTTGCTGTCCATTTTACAATATATCATTTAAGAACTTAGTGTTTTCTTATTCATTCTGACATCTGTGTTCCTGGATTTGAACAAGAAATTGCGAGGACGTTATGCTTATCAGTTTACCTTTAAAATGATTTTTCAACAGAATGTTATCTATATAAAATTTTAATTTTTTTGTTTTTCGTTGCGAAAACAAAATGGCCCTAAAGCTAAATGTCATCGTCAGATGTATAATGGAAGGTGATAAACATTAAG
This sequence comes from Mytilus californianus, assembly GCF_021869535.1. NCBI lineage: Eukaryota > Metazoa > Mollusca > Bivalvia > Mytilida > Mytilidae > Mytilus > Mytilus californianus. The sequence continues at coordinate 16,716,577 of NW_026262679.1, read as the reverse complement.
AATATATACCACCTGCTGGTTCTTTTTACCTGGACACATATTTTATTACGTAACAAGTACGAAGGTAAAATTATCGATTTGGTATAGTCAGTCGAATATATACGGTATCTCTGGACTGGGGTTTTTAAGATATTTTGATCTGACAATGTATGTAAATTTATTTGTGCTTCAAATCACTGATTTCAAATTATAGACCAATCTCATTATCATCAACAGTGGGAAAAGTATTTGAAAAAATTGTATTTAAAATGTATTTAATCACTTAATTAGTTATATTTCAAATATACAAGAAAGCGTTTTTGTTTCAAGTTCATATTCGCCTTTTAAGAATACTAATGCAGGAGTTCCACAAGGCTCTATATTAGGTTCCCTACTATTCCTTATTTATGTATATGAGATAGCTGGTAATTTGATAAGTCTAACTCGATTGTGTGCTGATGAAACATCCCTTTCTAATTTAAGTATTATAGTCCTTACACAATAGAGGATGTCTTTACTAGCGAGTTAGAACAAATTTCAGCATGGTCTAAAGATTGGCTTATTGATTTCAATCCTAACAAGACAATTACTATGCTATTCTCCTGTAATTCTTCCCCAGATGATATTAAAATAGAACTTCAAAATCAAGTAGTAGAATTGTCTCCTGTCATAAACACTTAGGGATAACTTTTGATTCCAATTGTAAATTCTATACACATATAGAAAACGTTTTAAATTGTGCAAGCACAAGATTAAATTTCTAAAAAGAATTGAAATATATATATATGTATTGACTAGAAATTTTCTTACTCGTATAAACTTAACACTTATAAGACCAATTATGGAAAATGCACGTGAGTTATGGGATGGTTGTACTCAACACGATTCCGACAATCTAGAACATGACGTTTAGTTGGAAGCAGGAAGATTAGTAGCTGGGTTGCCCGTGTTTGCTAGTCCGGAAGTTATATATTTTCAGTGGTACAGGCCCACATTTGCTAGTGGACAGAAGAAAATCCAGAAAGCTCAATATGTTCTATTCTTCACATAAAGTGGGACTGCCTCTACGATTTAATGCCACTTTTTTTCAGTTATGAATAGATATAACCAGAAAATTCTTTTTTTTTCCATCTACTACTATCGAATGAAATAGTCTAAACCCCGACATATGTACGTCCAGAAATATGATTATATTTATCTAACTTGATACAGACACAATTGCACGCCAATCTTTATTATAAGGACAGTTTATTGGATTAAAGTGATGATTGCCACGCCCAACTGAGGTCCTATGAACTGACTTCAGATAGCTCCCAGTATTCGAATTTGATAAATAAAAAATATTTATATCTCGTATTGTTTCAATATTAAAAGTTTTGTTTAACGTAGTTGAATTTTAGATTAAATTTGGGAAGTCGTGTACATCCCCATCAGGGGTGGATCCAGAACCTTGATGTCTGGGGGGGGGGGGGGGGGGGACCATGAGATCAAAATTAAATATTTATTTACAGGTGTATATATGCGAGTGTGGGTGGTAATGATAGGTGGGGGGGGGGGGGAGTCAGATCATCGTTTCTATAGTTCTATATCTTTTATTTTTTTACCATTTCACTGTTTTCTTTATTCTTCTGCCAATTAATCTGTATAATAATTGTCCTAAGCATGCATGTAATATTTGCCACTGGACGTTAAGCAACAAACAATCACCTCTTTATTCTGTTATCTATATTTATTTATATCTATTGGTCCCATGATTCTCTGTTCTTTAAACCCCATCAGAGACATATATTATATGTCTCTGACCCCATTCATATCCTCATAAATGATAACCTTTTCCTAATCTCATACATATACGTACATTGTAATTGAAACAGGAAAAATATACAGTCATATTACTGTATGCTGGAACTAATAGATAAATGTATTAGTTCCAGATTATCTTCTATAAAATGCAATTGCGTTTTTATTAGAAACAATGACAACCAATTTTTTTTTTTGTGGAAAGAGGGGGGACAGTTTTTTTTAAAACAAATTATTGGTTTCCTTTGAAAATAGGAGTGAAAAGAAAATACGACATTTAGTTTATAAAAAAGTCTTGTTTGAAAAAAAAGTTTGTTGTTGAATAAAGTCACAAAAAAGACAGTTTTGAAGGAAAAAATCACAAAAATGATAATGTGAGAATTTTGTTATGAAGACATATCCCATACATCGATACTAATATTCTTGGCACTAAACATTTATTTGTACATATTTATTTAAAACACAGATGTTGGTTAGTAATTTCTTTCCTGGTCAGAAGATGATATTGTATTAAAAACCAATAAAAATATTCGTACTTTTCCAATCAACATGTACATCAAATCTTTTAAAATGAGACATTAGGGATAAGAAATGTCTTAATTGATAAGTTCTACATTGCATTTAAAAAAAAATCCATTGAAAGAATATTGTATAATTAAAAATCATCGCCCGCTGTTGGAAGTTCAGTTTCGCCATTTTTCGTGCTTGTCATGAGACGATATTTCAGGGGTTTCGATTGTTAAACTCATTAAATCAAATAACGAACATGTTCCATCTCAACATGAGAAAGAGTGGCTCATTTACCTCTATCAATGTTTATCGTTTATAAGATGTTGTACTTTCAATGCTATTTATAAACGCAGAGTAAAATTAAAAATGTTTGGTATATAAATTTTAAAGAATCATGATATAAATTTAAAGAAAAGAAGAAAACCCAACTCATTTTTTATTAAAATTGAAAATCCAACTGATGAAAAGTCGTATTGACCTCTAAAATTCTATACACAGAAAACAAGTACTTATAGTATCTTAAAATATCCAAATAGAGTCCGTTTTATAAACGCGCACTGGACATAATTGTTATATTTCTATTCAGACATTCCACATTTTATCAACCGTTTCTGAACTATTTTTGAAGATTACGAATCCGTGGCTTCATTGCACATTTAACGCAAAATACATTTTGTTTTTTTTTATTAGGAAAATAGTTACTTGTGTGTAAAATAATTTCAATGGAAGCTTTTTGAAGGTATTTGATAGGACGTACGCCAATTCATGAGGGCGTGACAAATTGTCACCAATGTCAAATCAAGTTTTTCTGTTGTTCAAAGTTTGACGTGCGGTGATGTTTGAACAGTGTTGAGTGTATTTTACATTTGTCATTTCGGAGTCTTTAATATCTTACTATGCTGTATTGATTTTGCTCATTGTTGAAGGCCGTACAGTGACCTTTAATTTGTCATTTCTACGTTATTCAGTCTCTGGTTAAATTCTCTCATTAGACATTATACATTTATTTCCCGTGTCTGAGGTAAATATGAAGATTTGTTCACCCAAGAATATTCATATTTCACGAGGGCTCTGCCCGAGGGAAATATGATTTTTCGAGGGTGAGCAAATCTTTATATCTCCCGAAGCAAAGGGAAATGAATGTTTTATTCCACTGCCTATGGTTTGTTTACTATCAATACAGTAAATATTATTTTGCATACATTTTGTTTTCTTATTCGCTTGTTTTTATAAGCTAAACTAAACATGGCATACCCATTGATAAAAATTTAATTATAAGTTTTTTTGTTTTATCGTCTGAAATAAATTTGAACATGATAATGATTATTGCTATCGCTATTTTAAGGAGAATAAGAAGTTCAAAACGTTATGTACATTAACCGCGCGTAACGTCACACGATGTAATCCCGACATTTCAGAGGGGAATATGATCCTCAGAATGGAATATGAAGATTTGTTCAATGACACGTGGGATAGTCTCAACCAATCAGATATTGATTAAACTATCAATATGTATAAAAAGTGGAATAATATCCCATCATAGATGAACCGACCGTGCAAGGGCTGTATAGCCAGTCAAGGTTGTTAAAAACTTCCATATATATATCATAGATGATCAGGTTTGATATAAAAAAGAAAACTACATTATCGTATCTCGGATATATATATCTATTAAATATAATAAAGAAAACTTTAAGTAAGATTGAGTACAACAAAAGCTTTGCCTTATTAAATCCTTGATGCTGTCTCCATCAGACTGTTAAACACCGTCACCCTACGAATATAATTCCTAGTGTGAACAGTGCTTAACTTGCATTTTTTTTTGGATATACTTTCCTAATTTATTTCTTGAAATTTAATGCATGAAATATTAAGAAGGGGGATGAAATTACATGTTAAAACAATTTGGGTGCTGAATCTTTATGTTAAGGAGTGATTTGGTCCAGTTAAAAAAGGTAAACAATAGTACATTTGTACGTCTGAAGCTGTCAAACTGAATTTTAGACACCCTTATCACAGAATTGTCAATATTTTGAGTTAGAGCTGGTAGAAGTTTCTATAATTTTGATATTATTTGTCCCAATAATAGTACACTTCACTGTAAAAATCTTTTTGAGATAGAGCAGGTGCGATTTTTTTAATTTGAATTTATTGTCTAAAAGAAATGCACTACGAAATAAATGTGTCCTCGGGCCTAATTGTTAACGTGGTATTATATGTGATAAATTGTTGTAAACAATAGTAAACTGAGTATAATAATTTATTCACACGGTACGCACTTCCTAGTTTAGTTGTGGTGATAGAAATCTTAATATCATTGATATACAGTTGAGAAATATGGAGCAGTTCTTCAAATGCAGATTTAAACCTTATTAATATTAAACCCAATCCCGCATGGCCGCCAGCTGTGGTCATCCTATTGAGGGTAGTATTCATTATTTTTTAAGTGCCCTTTTATCAACGAAGCAAGAGAAATATTGTTTTCAAAATTAGAAAGATCTACTATATCCATTTTGCTTCTATTTGCTGGTAACGGTGACCTTTCATTTTAGCAAAACAAAGACATTTTTGAGTCTGTACAATCATATATCAGAATTACACAAAGATTTAGAACATTCAATTAAAACTCGGAATTCCTACTTCCCAACTCTTCAAGGGAAACTCCGCGAAAAAATGAAAAATTGATATTTTGTTCTTTAAGTATAAAAAAACCACATGTTCATAAATAAAAAACTTGTATTCTCTATGAAAAGAGATCAAAATCGATTTTTGAAATTCACTATCAGTTCTCGACATATCGCTATCTTGTCGGCATGTTCGATCTAAAAAGTCACGTGATATCTAAAAACCTCAAGGACCAAAATGAATCAGGGATTTATTGACCGTGCGTTAAAAACTCCAATCATCAATCGGGGATTACCGTAGACGATCATTCAGTGTGAAAATGTCTTGTCTAGCGTACGGCTGTTCTGTCCGACAAGGTTATGATAAAAGTCTAAATAGTTTTCCCAAACCCACAAAAAAAAAGAAAGAATTGTATCAGACATGTTTGTACAACCTTAAACTAACAGCAAATAGTTGCATCTATAGCAAGCACAAGTTGATGTATGAAGACCATTTTGAAAAATCTTGTTTCGAAGGGAGATTTGGTGGTAATTATACTTTTTTAATAACAAAATAACCTAGCAGTTCTGATAGCTATTATAGTTATCAAATCCTTTTATGATAGAATCTCGTTGATTAAAAAAAATAGATTTGATGAGGAAGAAAAGTTTCAATTATAAGAAAGAAAAATGCAGTATTCTTGTAACAATCACTGATTTACAAAAGATTCTTTAGTATGCCTCTTTTATATAAAGTGCATTGATTTATATAAAGAATAGTTCCGTATTTAGACAAGATAATTTTTCAAATTAATAAAGTTATACGACAAATAACATTTTTTTAATTATGATATTTAACGGCTATTGACAAGGAGCAATGTTAGGAAGAGGTTTTAGCTAAGACAAAATATGTTGATATAATATAATATTCACAGGTTATAGAAATGTAAACATCGAAAAATTGGACATCTCAATTTTTTATTAAAAGTGTTTTTTAACTAATCTTTTAACTTTATCAAATTGATACGGGATCAATTCGGAACAGTCACTTATAAAGACACTTTACAGTTAAATGTGTGACCCTATCTGGTATATTTGGTAACAAATGTATAGTTTTTTTTTCTTTTTAAATTTTATTTACGTTATCTTATTATATATATATATATATATTTTGGCTTCCTCCCGAATTGATAATAGGTATGTCAGAATTATTGATAGATGTCGTGTCAGAGCGACACATTCAGTTAGTTATCCAAAGGACGTATACTATATTAGATACACGTCCTTGTGTACTCCAGTGACATCCTGTCGACTAAAAATTCGTATTACACAATTATATAATACAGGTTCATGCATGGCTTCTGTATTGAGGTACCCGGCGTGCACAGGTAACCACATATATTTGTGTTCGACGTTGTTCATCTTGTGCGTGTTTGAAATTATAATTCCACCTGTTAATGAATGATGTTCTGATAATAATATTATCCACTATTTTTGCTGATAATAAGTTTTAAAATTTTATAAACATGACCTTATTTTTTTTGAAATAAATACAGTTTTGTCATGATTCTGGACCCTTCTTTTAAAAAAAAAATTCTTCACGCAAATACAAGCCTTTGACGAATGGCAAACATGCAGATGTACATTTTTTTTGTAAAGTAATGCAGCACTTATAGTCAATATCAATATTTATTTATTGAAGATAAGAGAGCTCCTTCTATGTCCAATGTCCCTATCTTTATAAGGATTAGAACGACAGTGGAAATAGTCACTGCAAAGGAGCGGAGATAGAGTGGCATCGTGAAAAAGATAACCGAATAGAGAACAATATACTATATGGAGAATTATCGACGAAAAGGGTAATAGTAATTGTAAAGGAAAAGAGATAAAGAGAGGCATAGTAAAAAAAAAAATGTTTGCTAGACAAAGTTACTGCTCGTTTGACATTTTTAGTTATACTAAATCACACATCGTGTTCCAAATTGGTATTCACGTGCGATAACTTGATGCATAGCATGGTTAAAAATAAATAAGTATCCCATTCGTTATATCGTAGTGTCACTGTGTTTCTTTGTTCAATTTATTTAGTTTGTTAATGATTATGTAAATAAGAATAAATCTGTATAAAAACTTCATACCCGTTTAGTTATTGCCTGTAGGCGTTTGATTATTGTTACATTTAATATATATATAGAACCTTTCATACATCTTAAAGTAAAAGATGTGTCAGTCTGATTCAAACGACATGAGAAGCCTGTAATACTAGTACGACTGGAGTATAGCATGTAAAAATTCCTACTCAATATGGTTGTATTGGAAATCTTTTCATACAGATAGATAACTCATGATCCGACATTCATGTCAATATTTGCCACATGACACTCATATTTCGTTCTACCATCATCATCTCATTCATTAAATATTGCTGTAAACATCGATGGTTCACACCCAAACAAAATGGGAGTAATATACCTTTAGAGCTTCTCCGTGGTATACACTTGTGAAATATATAGACGAAATTCGTTATTAAAGTGAATCTACATCTTACAAACACAATTTTTGAATTACGATTTTGAGTGAACACCCATCAAACCATTACGAAATGGCAAGATATAACCATGCAGGCATTTAGTTTTCGTCAGACACAAGATAAATAATCACTCTCATAAACGTATATATATATGCATGCAGTTTCAAATATCAAGAACAAGCGGTCGATGTCAATAGATCATTGTTAAGTCGGTTTACTAGCTGTTCAGAGTCAGACATGTCACTTGTACATTCTTGGCCTTCATATACCTCATCCGACGATGGGAACCCTTTTCTGATAGTACTGACAACATAAGCTTGTATGGTGATTCTGTTTATCTGTACCAGTGGTTGGGCTCTACTGCCCCAAAAACAAACTAACGAAACGCTACTAGTCTGCTTTGTCTGTTAGAAAGAACCTTTGGCGCTCATCCTCAATGGCGCTAATACATCAGGAAACTTACAAGTCTACTAGTAAAGATTGTTTCAAGAACAACGAGGTTTGGACGAACTGTTCTAAGATCGTCAATATCAGTTATACATTACTAAGATATGCCTTTTATTACAACTACTGTATAACTAATTTGGATTAATGACGGCTATCCTGTTCAGCATTGCACAAAATTATCATAGAATATAAAAAAAACTTGTTAAAAAAAATCCTCAAGCAAAATAATGTATTAGCTTAGATTTATAATGTATGTATATCCATTAATGAAATAAACGATATTTTTTACAAATAATTCGTTTAAGTGATTGGCAGATTAATTTGATTATGAAAGAATGAAATGTTAAAAAGAAAATTAAAAAAATCACGCATGTTGCACTGTTGTATTTTTTTTTCAATTAAAAACTTAAAAATAAAGATAGTTTTACGATTGTTAGCATTTTAACATCGCCAGATTTAAATACAAGTTAAAGAATTCCGGTAAAGTAAATTAAACAGATGTGCAATTATTATTAATTGGGAAATGAAACATTTAATTTTTAAGATTAAAAGTACTATTCTTTTAACTTCATATTTTAATTTTATGCAAATTGCATAGAACGTAATCGAAAATTGTTCCACTGTAATATTGTATACAATTCCGGAATTGACAAAGATTGAATGTTTATTTTCAATTAATTATTGTTTCTCTATTGTCATCGGATATTTTATCTTGATGTATTAAACACGCTATACTCTTTCTGTTAATCCATTCAAAATGACAACATACACACCTGTGTACGCTTGAATTCACACCTGTGTACGCCTGAAGATAAATTGCTGCAAGGTAAAGTTCAAACGAATTCTCCTCAAATCGAGAAATAAACAATGACTTTACAAAATAATTTACACACTCTGTTCACAAATATTTTGCATTGAAATGGTTATCAAAGTTATAACGGTAAATAAAAACGTAAAATATTTCAGTTCAATATCAGTAAAAATGTTCAATAGATATTTTATGAAACAATCTCAACAACAATTTATGAAATTTAGATTTTTTGTCAAAAGAGAAGCACAATTACCCCAAAGCGAATTGCGAGAAGTGGTTTCGTATTTCGTTAAAGAAAAAAAATACTAGTAGTTTATGTAAAGTAACGACTCTCGTACGGTGTCGCGTTAATATCTTTTTAATAAATTGGTGCAATTGGATGCAACAAATAATGACCATAAAATGTCAGGTTTGCGAGATCAGACAGTAACCTAACCAGTAAACAATTGAAAATCTAGGGATCAATATTTAACATTCGTCAGCAATGAGCAATTTTCATAAATAAAACATGATTTAGTCGAATACTTTGCGAGTAAAGAAAAAGAGACTACCATAGATTTGTTATTAACCCCAAATGCTTGATGGGTACAAATCAGTATTCAGGAGTTACCTTTTTTGCATTAAACCACATTACAACAGAAATTGGAAAATAGGGCGTGGAAGTATTTCTAAGACATTGTTGTTTTCCTGTTTTATGTAGCTTTCTTATTGGCAAACATGGTGATAGATTTTATAGATGCTGTCAGGCACCGACCATTGAAAACAATCGATCTGTTTAAAATAAGAAATGAAAATAACTGTTTGGTGTTGGTTTTTTTGGCAAATAAGAAAAATGACCGTTTGATTTAAAATTATTTTGAAAAAGATTTATGAAAATAATTTACATGTGAAAAGGCTAGACTTTGTGGCGTAGGGATGTGATTGAGTGGTTTTGTTTACAATTATTTCCCATTATTTCGGCAGTGAAAATCTGCAATAATTATTTGTTCATCATGTTGTGTGATTTACACATTATAACAAAACTAAGAATATGACGGATGAATTTAGAGTTAGCTGTTTAATGTCCAGTGGCAACTATTATATGTATTATTAGGAGGACATTTAAAATGTTATAAATATGAACGAGGACATCCTTTGTTATGCAAACATGTGTATCACGGCACAAGCGATGACCTATAGACCGTGTGTATCATATGTATATTTAGGGTGGGGTTGCTCCGAATAAAGGAGGTATAGAAACAGGAAAAAAAAGAAAAAAAATATAAAATTAGAATAGAGTATAACGGGAAAAATCAAGAACAGAGGAAAATGGTATAAAAAAATTAAAGAATAGAGGGTCTAGTTTTTTTGCCGGACAATTGTTGATGATAGTTTAAAGTCAAGTGCATTTATAGTTAAAATAATACACAATCGTATGTACATTGGTAGGGATTTATGTTTAGGGTTGATGAGGCACATAACGAGTAATTGTTTTTATTTGAAATTTCTAGAATATTTGGTTTTTTTCGACTGATTTGATAGATGAATAAAAAAAATCTATAATCTAAAAAAAATGTTTTAATTACGATATATGGATACAACTGCTATTCAGTCGATTTTAAAATACATGCGATAAAAGAGAATACATAAAAATATTTAACAAACCTTTTGGACAAAAGGTCAACCTTAAGACCCCGAATATACTTTTGTAAGAACATTAGATTAATTCCGAATTCCATCTTAAATCAATTGTTCATTTAGGTAAAACAAAAATGTTAATACCTTAGACTATTTCAAAAATTGTTGACTGAATACCCTGCAGACTGCAGATTACTCGCACATTCACCAAGTACGCATTTCTACGGCTAACTAAATTCATAATCGTATCTTTTAATTTGTTTAAATTTATTTCAGTGTTTTTTTTCAAACTTTTTATGTAAATAATTTTGGATCAACATCGAGTCAGATCAAATTATAATTTATTAAATTATTAATTAAAAACTGAAACATGCATCCAATCTAAATTTTACGCCTATTATCACCTATATAAAAAGATATAACAGAACACCATTCATGTTTTATATTTAATAAAAAAAAAACATATACGCTAGCCTAAGCGAAACTATGCACGCCAAGAAACGATGTACGCTAAACGATACGATATACGCTAAATGAAACGATGTACGCTAATACGCTAAACGATACGGTATACGCTTAATGAAACGATGTACGCAAAACCATACGATGTACGATAAAAGGGCGCTTATGTTATCGTTTATAGTATGGTTTATGGTATATGGTTTCGTTCGTACATCATTCGTTCAGCGTCCGTACAACGTTCGGTCAGCGTTTCGTTTGCATTCGTACACCGTTCGGGAAGCGTACGTACATCGTTCGGGCATCGTCCGTACATGATTCGGGCATCGTTCGTATTGTTAACTTTTACGTTACACGGACTGTAATAAAGTACTTCTTTTCAAAGATATTTTAAGTTACAGTGTTAGATGTTTGAAGTTATCTGTTTAACTGTAGATGAAATTATACGTTTATTATTCTCATTTCTATTTTCACTAGATACAACTCAATATCCATTCATTGCATATGTATGTACTGAAAACTGTGATAAATATATAGGTAGGTTTGTATATGTCATATGAAAATACCATCCACCAGATACAAATGACGAAGAAGGCTAGCAACTATAGGTCTGTACGGCCTTCAACAATGAACAGAACCTAAACCGTATACAAAGCTATTAAAGGCCCCGAAATTACAAATGTAAAACAATCTAAACGAGAAATCTAACAGTCTTATTTATGTACAAAACATTCGTATCAGCATAAATCTTTCATGCATGATTAATTTTGCTATTCAAAATGTTGGGATGGAAGAAATGAAAACTTTCACAAGTCAAACAGGTTTTTAGGACCTCATGGAGCCTTAATGTATTATGGCAGATCGAGGATTTCACATTCAAGAGGAACTTACACTGCGTTAGGCAAGTGTTTCATATAGAAGATTTTTTGACACCCTGCCCTATTTTGTAAATGCGTTTGGCATCATGCTCATTTTCTGCTGTATTTCATAACCCCATGACGTAATTTACGATCGGTTGTATGATTCATATTTTAACAAAACCATTTTGAGTTTCATCCATTTGGACGAAACCATAATTTAAATGGCAGACATTTTATGCTTAAACAATTTTGAAGCGACCCAAGCATAAATACGGTCATGTTGAATCGAATAAGGACAACACCGACTTTGTACCTCTGCGAATTTTTAATGTAGACAATTTAAAGGGGAACCAGGCAATTCTTTTGAGTTATGATTTTACGATGCATGGTATTGAACATAATGTCAACAATCAGCTGTTTGTTTATATTTTCAGCTGAAGTTATTTGGTCAATCGAAACATCGAATTAGGTATGATATTACGACGGCTTTCTTACTGTTGTTTCTTTTAAATACAATTAAAATAAAGAGAATAGATGATATAGTTTTGAATGCATCTATAAAGAATTATCAACTTTCCATTTCGTTTTCTCTGACCAATTGCCTAGAAAGGGTGACAATGAAACAAATTTCATGAAAGATAGTTGGTAATTTATAGGTGTTTTGTTCCAAAAATCAACCATTTCAATCTTGAAAAAAGATAATGTTCAGTAGTTGTTATTTACCTGTAGACGTCAACAACAGCTACTGAACAGAACTGAATTAATTGATTTGGATATTATTGTACGTCCTTTGGGTCATATAGCTCTTCAACTGTTTCTGTTCCTGTACATCCTTGGCTTTCAAATATTCGACTTTAAATTGACAGTTCCTGATGAAGGTAAATCAAGAAAAAAGTAAAATCACAAAAATATTGAACTCCGAGGAAAATTCAAAAAGGAAAATCACTAATCAAATGGCTAAATCAAAAGCACAAACACATCAAACGAATGAATAACAACTGTCATATTCCTGACTTATATGTATAAAATGGTGGATTGAACCTGGTTTTATAGCTAGCTAAACCTCTCACTTGTATGACAGTCGCAACAAATTCCATTATATTGACAACGATGAAAAGCGCTTCGGACGCATGAAATGTTTAAAGTGTTATTTTCATTATTTACAGTACTAGAACGATACTACTGCTGGTGGACTATTAGTCACACAGGGTATCCCCAGCTCAGTAGTCATTACTGCGCATGCACCCTTTGTTGCTGTTAAACTGTGACAGATGGCTATTTTGTAATGTCTGTTTAAATAAATATTACCCATTTACGTTATCTGGAGGTGATTATCAAACCTGAAAAACACGTACATGTTCTCCAACGTATCTTCCTCGTAAGAAATCTACTTATAATACATATAATCTTTTAGAAGTATTTAATTAGAGGTGATTATTTAACATTTCTTTAAATTCAGAACAAATATACGATCCCATAAACTATTCTATATATGTTCTGGACATAGAAAGCTTTCAGGATATTCATGCAAATCAAGACATGATAAATGTGCTGTGTACAAACAACAGGATAAATCTTCATACGGGTAGTCACAGATTACCCAGGGACCTTTATTGTCATTATCATCTTCAGAATTTTCACAAATGTTACAACAAATTTCTTCCGTCTCTTGATCTGTTTCAATTTCAATTTCACTTTTATTTTGATCTTGCATTCGACCAACTTTAGTTGCTTTAACAGTTTTTGGTTTCTTTAAAGGAGACAGTCCGTTATCTTCAGTATTTGAATCATCATCTGATTCAATTCTTCGTTTATTTTTCCTGCGTCTAGATTTATTTGAAGGAGCAACATCCTATTAAAAAAGAAATCGATGTATGTTATAAACAAATAAATCAATAAAGGTAAATGATACTTCACATATTACCACGATCACACATATATAAGTGTTCACTGATTCTAATTTATAATTTTAGATTTAAAGGTAAAAGACGACTTGTGTGAGTCTGTTATATCGTAAGTTATTTGGTCAGCTTGTGAACAATATTCATGAGAATTTCTGCAGCTATTTTCAAATTAGGAAATGGTTAAGAAATTGAGGTTCTAACATTTAAGGTTCACCTTACATAAATTTGGCTATGCTTTTACTGTCACATTTTGTCATACAGCTTCTTACGTTTTATTCATTTTTATACATCATTGTCTTTTAAATATTTTTGTTTGAGAGTCCGTTATGAAGATAAATCAGAAAACAAAGTTCATCGAACGCACAACATTACATTCATTTACTAGAACTGGGTCGATACAAATGCTGAAGGAATGTTAGTGCATGATGGTATCATTAGCTCAGTCGTCAGAACTGCGAGACATGATTTATGAAATACCTTTACGCAATCCCCGCTGGTTATTAGGAAATATTAAGAAACTAAGGTTCCTATTTCCTCAGGCAAAGTTGAACTTAGATGTATTTGGCTTTGCTTAATAATGTCATTGAAAAGAGAAATTCGAGTACACACTTTTTATGCTTAGGCGTGTTTAAGTTGACTTTTTCACTTTCCTCGTGGATCATTTTTGTGCATACATGATGCGTATGTTTTCTAGGGTAATTAGACTTCAACCTCTGAAAATTTTTAGTCTGCCCTTCCATTAAATATTCAATTAAAATGTCTTTTGAGTGTTTTTTTTTACCTTTCGCAAATTCCCCTTGACAACCGACCAGACAACAGTTTTAAGTTGACAAAAGGCCTAAAACAATACAAGTAATGATGCTCAATAGCTAGAAATTACATTTGTCTTTAGAAATACAACTGTCATATAAGGATCGTACTGATGCTATATGTGGATAAATATATCGGTTTTCAAGAGCTAAATTGACAGATCGTCATCCCTGCAATGACTTCTATTTTTACGATTTAAAACATTAGGTAGCATAATGGGGAAATAACTTCCACGAAGTTCAATCCTGACTGATTCCTGATGATGGTAAAAAGGAAACGAACGCATGAAATTTAAAAAGTGTTATTTTTATTCATCTTTGTGACTGTTTAAATACAATATGTCAATCATGAAATGTTTATACAATGTAACGTCACAGTGAAATCCAAAAATGAAACATATAAGTGTCCCAACTATTTCATCCTTCTCATTTATAAATGAAATTATACGGTTTTGATGGGAATGAAGATATTTGATATTTTTTTCTTTGTAATTCCAAGGACATAATAAAATGTCTAGACATGACATTTACTTTGCATCAAAAGATAGAAAGTGTTCGACTAGTTTTAACTTACCATCTCTTCCGGTTCTAAACTGTAATTCTACAAGGATAAATATAATTATTTACATCCACTAAACAGCTATTATACATGCATAACTTATATAAAAAATAAGAATATGGTACATGTAGATGATTGCCAATGACAACTTGTTGACAAAGATCAAAGGACAATAATGTTACCAACTCCAGGTATCGGAATGTTTGTGATCGCCCAACCCTTCCTCCTACAGGGGTGTAACAGTACAACATTAGAACGAACTGTAAATATCAGTTAAAAAGGCTTTACTCATAAAATTATTGAGGTATTAAGTATGAAACATAAGTGTATGTATCTTCTGCAATATATAAACGAATTATTCCGCTTTAATTGAACACAAAAGTTTTACTTCGTAGCAAAAGCGTTTGAAAGCTTTATTCGTGAAACATTTTTCGCCATTTAAATCAAAATGGCCCATAGAGAACCATACAAATTCTTTGATATCTATGCCTTATAATGTAACAAAGTGTGTTTAATAAGTTTAACCAAACCTTTATACAAAGGATTTATAGCTAATAAAGGATACGTTAAATGCAATGTTTTATTTTTATCATACGATACAAACAAGAAAATGTTGTTAACCATTGAACTAGCGTATGAAAGAGTGTACACGATAGACTTTCTGTTTTCAGAAATCAAAGGTATGCAGCCAATCATATCTTAAATTGTATCTAAAAGACATTACAAAGCTTTACTTCCAGTGTAATAAAAGATGGTCAAGGTTACCCCATTGGTATCTTTTTGTCTGTGACTCATGTAGTTCATGTTGTTCAGAGATTAGTTTTCAGGATCGTGTTTTATGGACCTCGTTTTCGTGCCTTGGCATTGTCAGTTTCTCTTCGAATGACGAGTTTTATATGTCCGCTTGGTGTTTTCCGCCATTTGTTATAAGAAATAATCCACACTTTTATAAAAAAAAATCGTATTACAAAGAAAGCTGCGATATTGTGAACTTTAATAATGCATGAAGGACATCTTGAAAAATGTTAATCATTAATTAATTGTGTTATCTAAAAGGCACGTCATAGTTGTACTTCTAATGGATGTTGATTTTGTTTTAAATGTACTTCTCAACCATGTTTTGGTCTATCTATAGTACCTACAAATATTTTTCACACGTGACAATTACCAGAAACGTCTCTGATTTATATAGATGTGGCTTCTCTTCGTTTCTTATTTCCACGTATATATCGCATCTAGTTGCTGTTTTAATTTCCTCTGCCTGTTAAAAGAAACTTATATTTATAAGTATTATTGGTCATCGCGAATTGTGTTTCCTTTTAATTACTGTACACTGTATATTTTACCTGATTTTTATTTTCAAGAAACGGGAAATTGCATTTTTCACCCAGTTTCTTTCACTAAATTTCCCAATGTCAATGCAATAAAGCTTTTAGAATTTAGATATGAAAAAGTTATAAAGCTACCATATTTATCCAATATTTTCATAAATATCCATTAGTTTGAAGTGTATTCAACTGTTTTAAGCATAATTTCGTTAAAAATCGTTAGATGGTTTTATCAAATATTGCGTTTACGTAAATATTCAGTTTGTCATATTTTTTAAATAAAGTTCTATTGTCAGATGTAACAGTATAATTCTGAAATTGATTTGTATTCAACGAGGTACATTAAGAGTACCATGATCGTTTATGCAAATAAAAAGAGTTGTTATGACTACAGCATCATCAACATTATTTTTCTAATTGTAAGAAAAATTTCTACAGGTTTGTTTCTTGTGGTTCGTATCCTAACAGATACATCCAAGCTTGCACTTTGTAAATACATCTGTTTCACAAACCACGCCTTTTTTGTGTAGATTTATAATATTCATAGATATTTTGTTTTGATTACGAACTGGTTCTCAGATATGATCTCTATGCTTTATCCCATAGAGACATAACTTGGCAATATTACCGAATAAATACTCATGGATAGCGGCCAAATTGAATTTTGAGGAAGACCCAAAGTAAAGTGAGGGGTAGTACACAATTTTAGTATAAGTTTAAACTCTTAGAAGTTCGAGGCATATAAATGTTGTAAATATGCTGCACAGCCCTATGTTTTGACTTTAGGATAAAAAGTGGTGCATATGAACTTTCCATTTTTGGATATAATATTTTACGAAACTTCATGCTAAATAAAGGCAACAGTAGTATACCGGTGTTCAAAAGTCATAAATCGATTAAGAGAAAACAATTACGGGTCACAAACTAAAACCGAGGGAAACACATCAACAATAAGAGGAAAACAAAGGAACAACAGGAACACTGAAGTGCAAAATAAAACAAACGCCAACATACATAGAAACGAACTATTTGATAACAACTGCCATATTCCTGACTTGTTACAGGACATTTTAAGAAACAAATGGTGGCACAGTCTTAGCCGTAAAAGGAGTTCCTATGGGAATTTGCATTGTCTATATTTACAGAAGTGCAATGAATTATTGTTGTTTTTATACATACGATGGATTTTTTTGCAAACCCATTTTATCCCAAAGTGACTTTATAAATAGAATAACGGGATATTTAAATAAAATAGGATGCAACAAAAGTCAACAGAATTCCATATTTTTTTCTCTTTGGTACTCACATTTAATGATGGGGTACATGATAGTTTCGTATGGTAAATGAGTCTTATTCATAAAGCTCTGAAACGTCACCAATACAAACGTTATGGTTATTTCGAAGTTTAAATTACTCAACAACCGCAAGCCTTTCACAGTCGTTGTCAGAAAACTCCAATTTGGTACTCACATTTAATGATGGGATACATGATAGTTTCGTATGGTAAATGAGTCTTATTCATAAAGCTCTGAAATGTCACCAATACAAACGTTATGGTTATTTCAAAGTTTAAATTACTCAAAAACCGCAGGCCTTTCACAGTCGTTGTCAGAAAACTCCAATTTGGTACTCACATTTAATGATGGGATACATGATAGTTTCGTATGGTAAATGAGTCTTATTCATAAGGCTCTGAAACGTCACCAATACAAACGTTATGATTATTTCAAAGTTTAAATTATATGTATTTACCTGTAAACGAATGTGTTTCGAGACAAATCAATTCAATGTTTGTGTTAAAAAAGCAACACAATAAACTGTTTAAAGTCTTTCTTGATATCTAACCTTTTTCAGAAGTGCTTCTTTTCTAGAAACAAAACAGCGTTGTCGTTCATTATCATTTGTAACAAACTTCGTCGTTCGTGGTTTACTGGTATTTACTGTATTGCACTTTGTGTTGGCTCCTCTGGATAAATGTAAGTGTATCTTGTTGTTGACAACACGGCGTTGTAAATTATTGAGCGGATGGAAATGTGTTTCTCTGTTCGTTTGCTGTAAGTATTTGTCGTCATATTTCCCGATTTGTGGCAGTCTAAATTCTGAGGATGACTGTCTGCAATTCTTTGAACCTTTATTATCCTATGAAATAGTTAGTATTTTTTTATTACCATGTTAAATACAGTTAAATTTAAAGGAAAGTTAATAACAAACAAGACTAAGTGACGACCCCGCACTTCACACTGAAGTAACTGTATTATGACAAAGTCAATGTGGGACTTTCTTTGAGATATTATTGTGTCTTGGAGACACAAATGATGCCCACGTAGATGCAAAGTGTTATTTTGAAATACACAAAGTTGAGCATGGTAGCACATAGGTCTATGGTTCACTGTAAGAGGAATTATCCGGAAACGCTATGCACCTCTTATGTAAGTATATACTCCAAAAATGACAAAGTTTAACTATCTCCCAAAAGAGCAAATATTAATAAAAATCAAAACCCTAAATATGCATACCTTCAATATATGTACAAACAGCCAGCAAAGTGAAAACTTCCTAGCATTCAAACTGTAGAAGAAGCTTTCAGGAAACGCTATGCACCTCTTATGCAAGTAAATACTCCAAAAATGACAAGGTTTAATTATCTCCCAAAAGAGCAAATATCAATAAAAATCAAAACGCTGACCACATGCACACCTTCAATATATGTACAAACAGCCTATAACTATAACTATGTACCTTTAATGGGACGTTCGGACGGAAGGACAGACGAACGGACGGACAAGGGTAATACAATATGCCCCCAACTGTTAGTTGCGGGGGCATAAAAAGGTACTGCGAGTTATATTCAGTTTAAACATATTATATTGTCCGGAAACATTGACAATATGATCAGACACATGAGTTATATGGTCCTTATTCATAACCCAGTGATAAATTATTATAAGGACATTATCGTACTATATATGGCTCTATATATATATGTATACGTTGGACGAGCAAGGGTTTAACAATACCCCCCCCCCCCCCACAACTGTTAGTTGCGGGGGGGGGGGGGGCAGAAAAAAGGTACTGTGAGTTATATTTAGTTTAAACAAATTTTATTGTTTGGAAAACATTGACAATCGGATCAGACACATGAGTTGTATGGTCCTTATTCATAACCCAGTGATGAATTATTGTAAGGATATTATCATACTATATATGATTATATATGTATACGTTGGAAGTATAAATAGTACATAAATTATTGCGAGTTCATGAAATTTATTGGTATAGGGCCAAATTTCAAAAAAAGGCGATTTAGCAATTTAAATATGTCGATTAAAACGTCTACCCTTCTTAACAATTTGACTTATAGTGCAATCCATATTGACAAACAACCATAATACGGACCGAATATTCCTGCTATTTCATCTCTGCTTGCTATGCAACACTTTGTAACCTGTCTTGCAAAATTTGTATACATCAACTCCAATGTTGTAGAATCACACGCACCTCAGACATTGCCTTGCCAATGTGGAGGTTACCCAGTACCTACAATGTCAACACATGTGATGAGCAAATCGTATGTTGCAAAACCAGACTGTAAAGCCCCGGTCACACCTTACCGGATAGCGCGAACGGACGCCGAACGGATGACTTTTTTTCAATCCGTTCATGTCCGTTAGACGTCCGTCCATATCCGTTTCATGTCCGTTCAGCGTCTGTTTTATTTGTCCACGTCCATTCTGTCTGGTGGAAAAGCTGCGGTCACACCTTAACGGATAGCTATAATGGACGCCGAACGAATGAAAAAAGAGTTTTCCGTTGACAAATTAACTTTGTATCCGTTGGGAGTCTGTTGGTGTACTGACCATATAAAACGGACGCATAACGAATGGTTAACGGACACACACCGGATATGTAACGTTCGAGAAACGGAAACGTACCAGAAAGAACGGATGTCGAACGTACATCCAACGGACAAGTACCGCATAAAACGGACACTTAACGAAAACGTACCGGATAAAACGGATGAACAAGATAAGCGGGAAATTAAGGCGGTAATATTTTACATGTAAATCACATAAACGTGACCTTAAAATAATTAAAAAGTTTTCGTGTAACTGGTTGTAGTTTATAGTCTAGAAGGTTTATATTTGCAACATTTAAGTTCAGTCTGGCCTAAATAAGAGCTGTTTGATAGTGAAGACGTGCCCTTACTCAGCGATCCATTATGAATAATAAACATTCATGACATTCAAGAAATCTGACATACCAATAATTGGCATTTCTAACGCGAAATTTTCAATTGGCATTTATTCGTTTTACATTCGGTACGTATCCGTTTTATCCGTTATCCTTCTGTTCATGTCCGTTTCACATCCGTTTATCATCCGTCTTATCCGTTATACGTTCGTTATACGTCCGGTAGTAGTCCGTTGGTGAATTGGTCTACCGGACCATCAACGGATATATAATGGACAAGTAACAGATACAAAACGGAAACGAAACGGACGAGTACCATTAAAAACGGACGACTACCGGACGTTAAACGGACACTTTATCCGTTGGACGTCCGTTCGAAGTTTTGAACATGCTCAAAATTTCCAACGGACAGAACGGACGTCGACGGATAAAACGGACATGAAACAGATATGGACGGACGTCTAACGGATATGAACGGACTTCTAACGGACATGAACGGATTGAAAAAAAGTTATCCGTTCGGCGTCCGTTCGCGCTATCCGGTAAGGTGTGACCGGGGTTAAAAACTTTGAACCGACGTCCAACGGATGAAATGTCCGTTGAACGTCCGGTAGGCGTCCGTTTTTTACGGTACTCGTCCGTTCTGTTTCCGTTTTGTATCCGTTACTTGACCGTTATACATCCGTTGGAGGTCCGGTAGACCAATTCACCAACGGACTTCTACCGGACGTATAACGGATAAAACGGACGTGAAACGGACAAGAACGGAAGGATAACGGATAAAACGGATACGTGCCGAATGAAAACGGATAAATGTGGAGGAATGCCTTCTCGTGGGTTTTCAGTGGCATCAGATTCTGTATTTGGCTCGACTTCTGAATCATGGTCAGGCGGCGTTATTGGCATTTTTCTCTGACATTTTTTTCCTCTTCCTTTTCCACCCTACCCTTTTGCGGCATTTTGAAGAATAAACTAGAACCAGTTACACGGAAACTTTTTAATTATTTTAAGGTTACGTGTATGTGATTTTCATGTATTATTATTGCCGCCTTTAATTTTACGTTCGACATCTGTTCTTTCCGGTACGTTTCCGTTTCGCGTACGTTGCATGTCCTGAGTGTGTCCGTTAGACATTCGTTAAGCGTCCTTTTTATTTGGTCAGTACAATAAACACATTTATTCTAAAACCAGTTGTTGGCATGATACGGGTTATGTTCTTCTCATATACTTTATGATGGTATGATACTAAACCCCTTACGGGAGGAATTGTTCTTGACTTTAAATATGATGAAGACATAATCTTTCTACCAGTTTAATTGAGGTCTGGAGCTGGCATGTCAGTAACTGCTAGTAGTCTTTTGTTAATTTATGTATCATCGTCATTTTGCTTAGTTTCTTCTGTTACCTATTCTGACATCGGACTCGGACTTCTTTTAAACTGACTTTTACTGTGCGTATTGCTGTGTGTTTGTTTATTCTACATTGGCTAGAAGTAGGGTTGAGATCTCGCAAAACATGTTTAACCCCGCCGCATTTTTGCGCCTGTCCCAAGTCAGGAGCCTCTGGTCTTTGTTAGTCTTGTATGTTATTTAATTTCAGTTCATCTATATGTTTTGGAGTTTAGTGTGACGTCCATTTTCATTGAACTAGTACACATATTTGTTTAGGGGCCGGCTGAAGCCCGCCTCCGGGTGCGAGATTTTCTCGCTGTTTTGAAGACCCATTGGTGGCCTTCGGCAGTTTTCTGTTCTTTGGTCGGGTTGTTGTCTCTTTGACACATTCACCATTTCCATTCTCAATTTTATAACTTGTACTTCAAATACATGATGATATTGAGTTTCAAAAGGATCACTTTCTCCGAAAACGTTATGATCGTATGCCCAGAGGAATGTGTGCAAGATTTAATTACTGTAGGAACAAGGAAAAGGTTATACGAGCAGCACAGCCAGTTTTAAGGGATAAGCCATAAAAAAACTTATGAACAGTACTTACACCAAAATAATTGACCGCCGAAAGGACTTTTTACCTTTTAATGAAACAATTTAGGAACCAAGGCAAGCGTTCAACGGTTGTTGTCGACAAATTGTACGTTGATGGTCAACATTAAATTTCTGAATCACAGGTACTTGGGGACAGAAACAAAATTTCCTCTTTTTAGGAAGTCGATACTTTTAATGAAATCCGACGTATATCGGCAGGACTGGTACATATGTCTTGTCGTATCGTCGTATTTTAAATTTTAATGATTTTCGTTTGTTGTAGACCATCCAATTCTTACTTAACACAAACATGACAGTTGCATTTAAAGCAAAAGCTTTTCAAGTTGACTAACATTTTGTCACGGAATTAGGATGAGATGTTGTTAGGTTACTTGTGTCGCTGGGATGCTGTCTAATTGACTTATACACGACATCTTCCTTATTAATATTCTACATACTTTGTAAGTCAAAACCATACTTGTTTTCCGTAAATTAAACTGTTAAAATTGTGAGCCGCAATTTGTGATCACAAATACATCAACGTAAACATCGAACCTAAACAAACAGATTCATATGATACTTGAATGCATACTATATAATCAGGAGTTAAATTTTGTTAGCAGGATATTTAATGTACAAGCAAATCTGATCGTTGAAGAATTCAGTTTGACTTTATTTTTATTTTGTTTGGCAAACACTTATCTAGTCCGGAGGACAAAAATAATGTTTACTGTTCAAGGTCCGGGGTTGTCCTATAATATATCCCCTCCGGGGCAAAATATTCTGTTTAGTTTTGTTTTCTGATATTTCCTTTTTATTTATCTTGCTATTTATTATTCTCTATTTTGCTAATTTAGTAAAACAAAAAAGCCAAGAAAAAATGAAAAATGAAAACAGAGGGAAAACCGTACTAGCTTCTGAAATCTTAACCCGAATTTTGTTAATCATACCAAACCATTTACCTTTCATGCTATTTATTGTCGGTTATCAATAACAATTAATATATATTTGCAGATCAAAACTTAACTTGCACACCATTAAAGAATGTTCACCCATTCAATGTTAATCAAAACACACAAGGTTTAATCCTGTATTATTTTTACTATTTTTGTTTGTTTTTAGTGTTGAGAAACCTTTGGCGACCTCGTGCATTTGACGATTCATTATACAATCAACTTAATAAGTGTGGGTACAGATTAACGTTCACGATCACCTAAACTGTCCCATAATTGGCCACGATGAGTCAATGGATGGTCATTTGTAAGCAGTTACGGGTTTGAAAATATAAGGAATTGTTTTTGTTACATAGAAAGTATCATGATGGCAATCACTGAAATGTTTAACACAATTATAGCGAAAATCCGAATGTAAATTGTCTTCATAATTGTTAATTGAATCTACAGACATACTATCTTATATTTAAAATAAATTAACTGCAATGAATTCTGGGACTTATACATCGTTTTGAGAATCATTCGTACATAAAATGGTCCTTATTCCCATGAAGCAATATCTAATATACATTATCGGGTTAAGTTAATGTAAAATTATTTTCTTATTTTCGTACTCTTTTCTTGAAACAATATGCCGATAAGGTACAGAGAACATTAAATTCAAATTTGTAGACATTTGTTGTTGGTCATATAGCGTCTGGCGTACATTCTAGCAAATTAAATAACTAATGAACAAATTCAAATGGTTTTGGTATTATTTTGATATATTGGTGTATTTATTTCTTTGTGGATAAATATAAGCACACCTGTTATCACGTGTTCAACCTGTGTGACTAATTCATTCATAGGGTTTGTAATGTTTCAGAGATAAGGGAACAAAGAGTTATACAACCTATTTTCAAAAGCTTGGTCGTAGAATTTACATAAGAATCCTTAACGAAATTACAACTGTTTTGGACAAATTCATAAGACGAGAAGCAGTTACAGAGATATTTTTAAAGATTCATTGCATTCATGATTCACACTATTAGATGTAGTTGTTCAAATAATTATTTCGTCTAGGAAGGCATTTAATCTTTTGCAAAATGAAAATTGGTTTCGATTTGTAGACTCTCTTACACAATAAAACAAGCATACTATTACAAAATTGGCCTCACAAACTCGGCCGTACACAGAATCAGCCTATAACAAACTCGGATTATTAACCGAATTCAAGTCAGACTATGAAAGCGATAGTGTTTAGTTTATTTGAAAAGAAAAGAAAAGATTGAATGTTTATACAGTTAACAAAGTTACAACTATAAAATATGGAAAAAAAAGATGTTTTAGGAATGGTTTTAACTACTTGACGTGGTGTATATACTGTTTTATAAATCTTAGATTCAGGTAAATTGGAGCAATGGAAAGGGAACAAAACATATAGATGAAAATATATAAATCGCTTGAACTTGAACTCTAAGCAAAATAAGATCAAGTGTATCGACATGGTAGGCTGCACCAGGTATAAAAAATAAGAAAACTTGGTATAATCGCCAATGTAACAACTATCAAACAAAGATCAAAGAATGAGGGTGTAGAAAAACTACAAGCCATTGTACGGTCATTCGATGATGAGCTAACCCCATACTACACAGTAAGATATAAAAGACCCAACTTGAGCAGCAAAAGATGAAACAAATAAAATTCGGACAACTACATGTAACAAACTTGATTAAATCAAATAGAATTGAAAGAAAAAAACACAAGTTTTGAGGACATCAACTAAAAACAACCATTAGATTTCAAGATCCCGATTCAGATCGGGCAGATAAAGAGGTTGGGTTAGCAATGGTTTGATTCCTTTGACGTGCACTAATATTTAACAAACAAAGAAAATCCCCAGACTAGTACTGATATGATGCAGTCACTGTTAGTGAAAAAAAAAATAGTTGTGTTGGGTTCGTGTTGCACAGTCATTAGTTTTCTATGTAGTGTTTGTTAGGCTGTTTTAATAGTTTTTCATTTTCGCAATGGCATTGTCAGTTCGTTTTCGACTTATGAGTTTGACTAGCCCTTTGTTATCTTTTTTTTTTTTTTTTTGAACTTGACAGTTCCAACATGTCCGCTATGTTCAGTTTGAAATTTTTGTCCTGACTTTAAACTCACTAATATCTGTTATGTGGTATGACGGATGATATATATGCACAACAAAAGATGCCTACGCTCTACATGCAATGGCTCTTACTTATGTTGGAACACGATTAGGATTGTTTTACACTCATGTGTATTTGTATATTATGTATCTTGATGTAATATAGTTGAACGGTATATTCCACTGATATGCCTCACATTTACGCTGTTTTTTGGTGCTACGAGAGACGGAAGATACAAAAGGGATACAATTTTCTAACTACGATACTGCATAGCCTGTTATTAGATATAAGAAGATGTGGTAAGAGTGCCAATGAGACAAATCTCCATCAAAGTCACAATTTGTAAAAGTAATCCTGTAATTGTCTATAATGTTCAAGACAGTACTCGATGACGTGACCTCACATGATATATAAATATATAAATAAAGTACAAAGCAATCTGACCTTGATGTGTAGAGTGGTTGTCTTAAATGAGTTGAAGTTGTTTTTCTATTGTTTACAGTTTGATTGTTAATCAATTTATTGGTTAGATTTGTATGCCAGATATAATTCATAAATTGTTGATATTACCCCCACAGTTGTACATGTGTTGGTCAATGCACAGGTGAAGCATAATTGATTTTAGCAAAAGCTTCAGCTCAAACCGGTGAAGAGACATTTTTTGCCTTATGTTGAAGAACTCATTATGGCCCAAGATCAATCAATATAAACGCCGTTCCTTTGCTCTTACATGTTTGCGTAGTGTTTTTGTGTAAAAAAATTGACACATAAAATCAATGGATTTCTATTATAATTGTTCTTATGGTCGTTGACACTATGATATAACCATGACATTGTCAAGTGGGCTTCATTTAATATATGAAACCTAATGTAAATGTATATTTTCAGAATGGGAATATGTTTATTTTTTTTTAACTTATTAAAACTGCCAGCAATCTGACGATGCCAAAAATATTAAAACTTACGTTTTTTGCACTAGAACTGTCATCGATGTTTCCCCAAAGCCACTTCCAAAGCCACCGGATAGCTAGAATAATAATGATGAATATGAATATTTCTGTTATATTCATCATTATTACTAGAATACCAAAGATGAATATGATTATTCCTGTTATATTCATCATCATTACCAGAATAATAAGGATTAATATGATAATTGCAATCATGACTAGTGTCCTCTGTTTATTTAATTGGTCGTTTTTGTGTCAGAAAAATGAAATATCTAATCATCTCATTAAATCAGGTATATATGTACACAATCTTAGATAAAACTATCCCTTGTCAGGTATATGACATTGACATATAATTCATTTAATATTATTCAATATCAAAAACAAAAACTGTTTCGCTTCTGTTAAAAGATTGAAACTCGTAATACAGTTATTTTCAAAGTTATTTTAAGTTATAGTTTAAGATGTTTGCAGTTATCTGTTTAACTGTAGATGAAATTATACGTTTATTTTTCTGTTTTTATACTCACTAAGTACATTTCAATGTGCATGTATTACATATTTATGCAATGAAAACTGTGATACAGATATCAACAGTGTTATATATGTACATGTCCTATCCAGAAAATCGGCCAAGTGTTTTTGAAAGAAGCTTGTATTTTTTTTCCTGCATTTTATTTTTATATTTCTGATAGTTGTTAGCGTCTTGCGTCTGACGCTGACATATTTAGTTCAATGATTCAGAGGTTGTTTCGGTAAATAATATTTCTTTTCTGTATTCTTTTAAAGTTGTAACGCGAGAGTACCCAAATTTAAACTGTTTTTACCGTTTTCATATAAGACAAATGTTTACATTCCATTTTTTTAGATATTTTATAATATAAACAATAATAAGAGAATGGATTTAAATAATATATCTTATTGATTAAGCACGGGCAAAAACATGCTGGAAGAAAACTACTTATACTTACAAAAAAAAAAGATGTACCTCAGTAACATCATGAATATAATTGAATTATCTTTCCTATAAAATTGTTATATTTTGCTTTTTTCCTCTTTTTTTTTTTCTTTCTTTTCTATCCGTTTAGTTACTCATGATAGTTGGATTTTAGAGTCAGACGTTTTTGTTTCGGTTTGTTTTGCTTATTTATATTCAGCGTACAGTTATATCCCGGTTCATAGATTAAGAATTTATTATGAAGCTAAGGATCCAACTCCCTCAATCAAAGCTGACAATAGATTAATTTTCCTATTCTTTTTATGTTACTTTTGATAATATAGCTCGTAATGTTTAGGCTTACTTATACATTACTGATTTTTAATGTTCATGTTTAAGCGCTCTTTTTGAGTGTATGTGTAGAAATGCACTTTGGACACACGAAAAGTATCAAGTGTATTTTGGTTTATGCATTTGTTCTTTAATTTAATTTTCTCTTTGGTCAAATTATTGTCTGTTTTCCAGCACCTTATCTAGAGCTATTCTCTTCCTTTTTACTACTATCGACTAGATAAATGTCCATTTGACAAATGATGTCCTTTCAAAGAATAATTTCATGAGTGTAAACAAGATATTTGCATCTATGTATTAATCCTAAAATTAAGAGTAACAGAAACAAAATACTGTCTGTTTTTGTTTGAGATTTTCTTTTTTTTCTACTTTAATTGTCGGTTTAAGACAAAGCAAAATATGATCATCTGTCTAATGATGTACCATCAATTATTCAATTTTCATACTGTCATTGAATGTTTCAGCTTTTACATCTTCCTAGGTTTTGTCAATTTTCAGGAATAGGAGTTCATAACATGTATGTTTAAAATTCTGTGTTAAATTATTTTGTCGCACCTGCAGCGATTTTGACATGCTTAATTAAGCCTGACATATTTCGATCTGTTAAATGGCTTTTGGGTTTTTCTGTACTTTTTTGTGTATGTTTGTTTTTGTGTATGCATTTTGTGTTATTCATATACGAATTTCAATTCTAAAGGTTTATAGGAAATTTATTCGGAAATTTTGTATGTGTTGTCGTAACAACTTGTCTCATTGCGCACACATATTTTTACCTTTAGTTCCTTCAAATTAAAACGATACACATCATATGTTTGTTTACATTACATATGACGCAATATATTTATCTGGTAAACAGAAAGTAAAACATATGCTTGTGCTCCATTACCCTACACACTCTTTTTCTGGTTCCAATCAGATAAATAACCTTTGACTGTATTCTTATTTAAGCAAGTTCTACGTCTTTCAAAAACCTTTCTGTGCACAATGTAGACACTCTGAAATAACAGTTACTATTTTCTAATTTAAAACATGAGTTAACATATAATATCATGAATATTCTGGCATTCAGATATTTACCTATCAAGTTTCTATACGTATTACCTAACGCATACAAATTTCCAGGCTAGGTTCATTACAAATGAAAGTAAATGTTAATATATTACATAACACAATATGACCTGCTCCTACGAATCAGAAAGATTTCCATGTTTAAAACCGATTGGCAAATACAATATAAAAAAGAGACGTAGTATAGCAATGAGACAACTATACATAAAAACCAAATGACAAATATATAAACAACTACAAGTCATCATGCAGCCTTCACCAATTGGATTACTTAACCTTACCCATTCGTTCGATTATTTATATATGTCAGATTTAAAACACGTGATTCTAAAAAGGAATACGCAGATGGTTTTTGTTGTGTTCGTGTTACTCATTTAATTTTTCTCCGTATTGCTGTGTTTGCAATTTTTTCTTGTTGGTCATGTTATTGTCTGTTTTTCTTCCGGTTTTTTATTGGCGTCTTGATATAACCCCTTTTTACCGCTATCTCTTAGTCAGATTCCTATTGTACATCGAATATCATTTATAATAATAGTTTAAACTCTGAAGGTCGTTCCTGAAAAGAATTAATCAAATTGAAGAGTCCAGAGAGGTTACTGATTTTTCATCTTGTCGTTGCATCATTTTCTACATTAACATATCTTCTGTGTTTGCATCTTATTGTGTTTTGTCTTCTTGGGAATTAGGTGTTGATGGCATACCTCCTGATTAGTCTCTGTTGTATTCATTCATTGTGCTTGCTGTGATTTCTTTATTTTTTCTTTTCTCTTCATCCCTCTTTGTGACTCTGGGTTGCTGACTTTTACATTGTACATACATTTTCGTTATTCGATATAACAGGAAATATAAGGATATGTTTTTCTTAGTGTAGTAAAAAATGGTTCATTCGTTGATACCTAAATCAAATAAATATGAGTAAAAACGTGCGTATTATTACTTTGATTATGATAATACATGTTTATTATTAAGTTTTACTGAGAGCGGAAAGTGTCATTGCTGGAAAAACCTGTAATCTTTCTTACCATTGTGATCAGCCTATATCTCAACTCCATCTGCTCAAGTAAACAGTACTTTGACCTATAATTGTTAACTCTTTATACATTGTGATTTGGATAGAGAGTTGTCTCATTGATACTCATACCACATCTTCTTATTTATAGTTACAATTATGTGTTTGGTAGGCAGCAAGTCAAGCTGATTTACTAAACTATCTAAGTTTTTTCCTCTATAAGGAAGCATGCTCAACCATTCAACAAACATCAAACAGTTTCTCATCTGGTAGGCTGCACGTTTTACTAAACAACTTACCTGTCACAGTTCTTCTGGTAGACCAACTACTAGTATTTCACTTACATGTGACACTTTGTTTTCTTCTGTTAGGTTGCTGACTACTTAACCACTAACAAATCTTTTTATATGATACAGCAAGTTAAAATACTCCATTTAGCATATACCAATTCCTCTTTTGGTAGGCATAAGTTCCGAATTGGCCACTGAAATTTATCAGTTATTTTAACATATGATATAATTGTCACGCCATCTTGCCATTTATTTTCCTTACAGGTCGTATGAAAAAAATACGGCTTGTCTCCATATTTACACTTGTAGCTATAAAAGGGTGACAAAAGTTGATAAGGTATTAACTGATTTTGCAGCCCTTGAGTCCTACTTTTTTTTTAATGGGGTTCATGTAGCTCATTCTGCAGTTTCGTGTAGTATTTTTGTTAATTGCAGTCCTTCATTATGACAGTATGCTGCATTCACTCCTTCAAAATGTTACAAAATCTAAATATCTTCTTTATGACTATTCAATTCCTTTCAATAAGTATTAGTAATTGGACGTTGAAAGTGTAAATAGATATAAGAAGATGTGGTATGAGTGCCAATGAGACAACTCTCCATCCAAGTCAAAATTTATAAAAGTAAACCATTATAGGTCACAGTACGGTCTTCAACACGGAGCCTTGGCTCACACCGAACAGTAAGCTATAAAGGGCCCCAAAAATTACTAGTGTAAAACCATTCAAACGGGAAAACCAACGGTCTAATCTAAATAAAAAACGAGAACGAGAAACACTTATGAACCACATCAACAAACGACAACTACTGAACATCAGATTCAGCATATCAGCTTGAATGACCGAGATGAATGTTATACTGTGAACATTTCTCTTCTAGTTTTTATCGTTTACATAATATTGAAGTTTACCTTAACATACTCTTCTATTGAGTATGATACTAAAAGCATGTTTTTGCATAACGTTCATAGCTCTCAATCACAACTACTAAATACTATGATTGATTTAAGTTAAGAGGAATATTATTTAATTTTATGATAACACCGTTTACTTCATTCACAGTTGCTATAGCCAGGGATAAAATAGTTTACCAGAAATAATCCGCATTTCTTACAAAAATTAAATTTTCAAAAGCATTTCCGACTTTTAATTATTCTATGATTCATTGTAAAGAACATTCATATGAAAACAGTAACGATAATTGATATACATTTCTTTTTTTAGATTCACCCTCAGGTGTTCAGGCGTCTGCAATATGCCATCGTGATTTTTATTCAATGAAACTTAAAATTTTTATTACACTTTGTCATACTTGGTTTTTGATTTAACCACGCATACTTAATCAGTGTGTCAACATGGATAGAAGAAAAACTTATCAAAGATATCAAGCTTATACAAATTGGTACGCAAGATGTGCGTTTCGTCTATACATAATTCATCAGTGGTGCTTGTTTAAAATCAGTTGGAAGGCCAAATCTAATATAAAGTTGATGAGCATTTAAAATCGAAAATATCATTAAGTTGGGCAAACTACGACTAAGGCAATCCATGCCTGGATTATTATTCCGTTTGGAAAACGGATAAGCAGTTTGTTCTCAATTATTGGCATCCAACTTGTTGATCAAGACACTTAGATCGCGTATTATGATGTTACAAACGCAAATCAGGACCGTAACAATTACAACTGAAACGTTACTCCGAGTAATCAGCTGCAAAGATAGTCTATAACGATCTGTCAAAACATTATGGCATCGGTAACATGTTTTGTAGATATAACGTTAATCTAATATTAAGAACACTTGGTTCAATACTAGAATCTGTGTTGTATATAGTAAGGTGCTGTCAGAATGTTGCAGAAGAACAAAAAAAAACACAATATGATAATTAAAGAGGAATTGAAAGAGAGGTTGGTACAAGCCAATGAATATAATAGCAGAAAAACAACAAAAATAATCAAAAGACAATCCTTGGGCATTGTAGTCTTTAACAAATGGCAAAACAAATTGACGTACAACAATTTAGTTTTAAACTGACCCTCACTTTCAAAATGGTATATGCAAGTCAGAATATGACGTAGAACTAAATGTTTACATGGTATTCTTTATTTTGAATTGAATGGTAAAGACAGAGACTAACTTTTGAATCATTCAATAAGAGGAAATTATAAAGCAGGGGCCTGTTTATCGAAGCTGTCCTAGGATCTGTCCTAAGAACTATCTTAGGAAAAAATTGGATAATGTTAGGACGGACTTCCGACATGTCTCAGCATGCACCTCGAAGCTTTCTTAAGACTATTCTAGTTATGATGTCCTATCCGCTTTCCTAAGTGTTAGCGTAGAGAACACTAAGATTGTAGACTTTCTAAATATTAAAGAATGCATCGAGTTTCACCAGTAGTAAAACATTATAAGATTAAAATTAGAAACATTATTAGTATTATTATACAGTTTATAAAATTTCTATGACTTTCCCTCAGTTAGGACATGTTTGATAAACCCACTTGGGACTAAGATACGTCCTAAGATGATCTTAGGACATGTCCTTGTCCTCAGAGCGCTTCAATAAACAGGCCCAAGGTTGAACACGACTTTAAAAAATAAGAGGTACATCAGTTTAATTTTTCAAGAGAAAAACCTAGTTTGATGTCAGCCTCGTTGCAATGAACAACCGTGACCTTAAAACGACTATACGACTTACTTATCATTAAAGTGTTGTTAAATAAACCATTGTTAACGCAGGTTTGTTTGTCGTTTCCTTGTATAATATTTGAAAAATTGAAACTCGGAATTCTATTTGTTTTGACTAACCCGTTTATAATGTTATGAAACGGAACATCGATATCGGCCAATTCCTGTCGAATCAGTTAACAATCTTCTTTTGAATACGACCTGCCTTTCTGTTAAAATTTAACATTTCGTTTATATAACATAATTTGTAATATTAAACTTCAACGATGTAATAAGCAAACACATTTCTGTCATTCAGTGTTATGTAAAAATGCTTATGCCTGTTCAATAAAAAAAACAAAAATGTTAATGCACTGTTATACTCGTCTTTAATAAAATGATTGACCGAATAATTTTCACTTTTAAGTATGTCTTCCTTTTCAAAACTGGTAATGTTTATGCATTAATAAATAGAATCTAATTATTTGACTTGGAAAAAAATGTTTCAAGCACGTTGCCCACTGACCTGATGATGTACAAACTTCATCTATTATAGATTTTGTAACAGAACAGTGTTTCTGTTGTTCCGTTTTGTTTCCACTTATTGTTGATGTGTTTCACTCAGTTTTGGTTTGTGACCGGATTTGTTTCAGTTAAATCGATTTATGACTATTGAAGAGCGGTATACTACTATTGCCTTTATAGAAACATCTTAGAAAGTATACGACTTTAAATATATGTAAATTAGAAGAATCGAATTAACTTGATTTACTCTTATGAAATAACACAAATTTGTTCCTGATCTAATCAAAATATGATTGCAATGTTTGATTATTTGCATGTTTCAACCCCATCCCCAAATATCAGACTATTTTTTCGATTTATGTAAACTCAATATATGATGTAATGGTGTAAACTATATTCTGAAAAACAATGATCTATTGCCTGTAAAATAGCTTTCAGCATTGCGAGCGCCCTTAAATCGGGGCTTTGTGTCTTATGTCGTTTTGGTAGTCGTTTTATTTGTGCTTCGTGTTGATCTGATGCGTCAAGCCCTTTCTTACTGATTTTAAAAGATAATTCTAGTGTAGAGCATTGTTGAATTCCGTATCGTTACCAATATATAGTTGCTTACATAAACGTCATGTTGATCTCTGATGGATAGTTTTACCATAGGCAATCAAACCACATCTCCTTATTTTTGTATTGAACGTCATATAATGATTTTCACAATTGTTTTAAATAAACTTCAAAATCAACCGTCTTGTCCTTTGACTACTTTGTGTTAAACTATCAACTATATAAATAGAAATACAACGTGTGTCAGAGTTTACAGTTTTGTTATTTTAATTTCACTAGTCACTAGTTTATACACGCACATAATATTATATATATATATATATATATATACAAGTCTAAATTGAAACAACGTTCAAACCTATGATTGCGTTGGATAAAAACCGCAATTTTTATACGTGTGCATGCAAAACAAATTTCTTGTTAGAGGGGTCTAAATACAGCACAAACAACATTTTCCAAAAGACCAAAAAAGTGAAAAAGTATATTTTAACATAACGCATTTGACTAACAGGTCGAACAATACATGTTCTTAAACCCTGCTGACTGCCATTGGCGATTTCCAAAAAAACGGATCACCGATGTAATAAATAGATCTTAATTATAAATTTAATACTAAACAGAAAACAATAAACTTGCGGAAA
This sequence comes from Mytilus californianus, assembly GCF_021869535.1. Classification (NCBI taxonomy): domain Eukaryota; kingdom Metazoa; phylum Mollusca; class Bivalvia; order Mytilida; family Mytilidae; genus Mytilus; species Mytilus californianus. The sequence goes on along the minus strand of NW_026262679.1, from coordinate 16,682,115 downwards.
AGATAGTATAATCCGAAACAAAAGGTGCAAAGGTTTTTGTACACCATATCCGGATTTCGACAATTAATGTCTATATTACTAAATATTTTTAATTAATCATCATCATAATTGATCAGTCCTTAAAATGCAGCTACTTTTTACTAGTACTGTATTTGTTGGTTTTTTTTAGAAAAGCCTCCTTGACACACATTTGTTCCTGGCTTTCCCAATCCAAGTCAAATTTGTGTTTTAATGTTTTCAATTAAGGCAAAAGAATGACATTGAAATCATGAAAGTAAAATTGGCTGGTGACAGGATTTCAATTAAACTGTTGTAATTGACAGTCTTCCGATCTTTATGTTGAATTGAATATCGAAATATTGGATATATTATCGCCTCCTCGACAGTTCCATTGATAAATATGGTACAGCGATAAATGAAGATCCTTTTCAGTCCAAAGTATTTATGATAGGTTTGCAACTTTAAAAAAATTAATCCATTCAAGCAATAAAACAAGTATCTGTAAACAACGTCTTACTTTACCTTTGTTACTAATCAAATTAATAATCTCACATTAATCTGATTCGGATCATTATAATTTCCTTTTGTTAAAATAAAAAATTCAATTGATACATATATATATGAAAATATTAAGTAAACTTCTCATTAAGACTCTCAGTAAGACCATTTGAGAGAATGATTCATTCCTTATTCATCAGGATGTTTCAGCATAATACTACATATAATCAGATGTAACATGACACTTTTTCGTCTCATGATGTATTTAATGGCAACAGGGCGACAGTTTGCCGTACATGTGTTCTGCAACAATCAAGAGTGGAATACAAATCAATAACATGGTAACAGAAAACATTTATCATTCTTTAAGTATATGTGACCCTTAATTCTTCACAAATCTCAGATGTAAGATTTCAATGATAAAAACAATCACAACTCGTCATCTTGTATTTGCATTGAAGAAAGATAAGAATTGAATAATTTACAAGCTATTTGTTTTATACGTTTAACCAGCAAAACATAGTCCCGTTTAGTCACCAAATTGTAGCTTTGACAGCTAGGCGCTAACATGTACAATTGTCTTAAACAATTTTGGTTGTCATATAATAAATATGCATGACTGATATACAATCATTTAACAGACGATATCTATGTTAAAAGAGCAATGTTTTCCAAAACGAAAGTCGTCAATTATGGTAATTTGTATATTAACAACATATTTGTTACGTTTTATTTAAAAGACAATCGGCATTCCCAGGGAAGAAATAGGCAACAGTCGATTATTGTTCGAATCTTATCAAATCCATTAAAACAAATTCATGGTTACAAAAAAAAACTAAGAGAATCGTACTAGTGGAGTGACAAATCAAGAAAAAGTCTTATTTTAAGAGTTTATTGGACCGACATACCTCACGGCTGAAAATCCACATGATGATAGAGTAAACATTATACTATAATTTTAACCTTGTCGTAGAGTTTTCCCGCGGTGCAGTTTTTTGTAAAATCGCGGTAAAGGGTGATTTTACGATTTTTTTCTTTTTCAATATCAAACACGGGAACGCTTATAATTAATTCCTGAATGGAGATATCAGCAATTATTTGCAATGAAATGAAAAGAGTAATGTATAAGCTTTCATTTGATATCAAAATTAACAGAAACAGAACTCGTGATAGTGACCGTAAAACTTATGTAGTGTCGATTTCAGTCGTTCTACCTCATTACTCTGTTGAAGTAGTTTGTGTTTAAGGTGACGTCCGGTCAGAATTGGGACGTTAAAAACCGATGCCTCGTGTAAAGAGAGTGCCACGTTCTTTGCACGTTAAGAAGCCTTGCAGCAACTCTTTGAGGGGTCCGTAGGTGACCTGTTGCAAGGCTAAATTTCTGTCCCTATCCAATATACCCTCGTTTCCCGAGGCAATCTAAATTTCTCCCACCTTAATCCCGGAAGCCCTTATTACAGAACCTACCTATTGTATTTATTGTTAATTTGTTCTCGTCCTGAATATGCATGACATATTTGCCACTGGACGTTAAGCAACCAACAATCAATCAATCATGTGTGTAAGGAGTATATTATTGTCCCAAGTTAGAATCGATCCCCTGTTTTTTTCTACTGACGGTGGTTTTTTGCTGTATATCATATATGTTTATAGTTTCTTGGGTAGTACATAACTGATTTTGTTATGTCAGGACCTTTTATTGCTTACTATGCAGTATCAGTTTGGCTCATACTGTGACCTAAAGTTGCTTACATCTACGTCAATTGATCTCGGGTGTAAAAGTTGTCTCATTTACATTCATAAAACATCTCCTTATTGTGTATCCTCGTGCTTATGAAAAACGTATAGCATGAACATGCACAAGCGTAACGTATTCATTGAAACATTTAAACGTCATACGATTTAGAAGAGATTATATTACTGCTGAGAACGGAAAGTTTACAATTGGAAAGTTGAAATCATCACGGATGTCATGGATTTTAGTTTGAATTTGTCTGATAAAAGATTATTTTCCTAATTGTCTTATTCCGAGAGAAAATTCTTTCAGATGCAAATAAAGAAGAGTGGCTCCAGTATTATCCTTTAGATTTACGTCTCGCCTTATGGTTGATGCTACCCTGAATAATTTGAGGCTTGTTAAAAAGGGGGTGGAAGAAACCAACATGACATTCACAGCTCATAGGTAAAAGAAAAACTGAAAAAAAAATAATAAAGACGACGAAAAGACAAACAAGTCCATAATACACACAAAGAAAACTAAAGATGTGTTTAATATGTTGATTGACCTTTCTGTAAAATCAGACGGCCAAGGTTATCTTTCATTCGTTGTGTAAACAATCATGTCCTCTTTCATGACATGGCCGATAGGAAATTATCACTGATGTCTTGTCATTAGGAACACGACTGTTTTCTTCTAATGAAGCAATAAATGCTTTCCATTCCAGAACACGCCCGGGATTTTGGTGAGGATTTTGCCCTGAAATAAATGGCTGTATAATTTATAGGAGCTAAATATTCAATGTTTATGAAATATAACCTTAGTTAAAGTTATGCCAAGACGAAACAGAAACCACCCAAATCGAACTAAGAAATATACTTTTGATTCTTCATCGTCAGATCGAAATAGTTTTGCAGATAAACGACAGTGTATAAAACAGTCTGCGGAAAAGAAACAGAAAGACAAGGTACATGTAAACACTAGTGAACAGAACTCAAATGTCACCTATAACGTTGTAAAATATATGAATAACTACTTTCAATACACACCTTTAAGTACTTAGGTACTGACATGATTAATAACATAATGTCCGTTTATGAATCTTAAAATTATAAAGAAGCTAAGGTTTCAACTCCCTCAGGCAAAGTTGACATCATATGGATTTGGCTATTTTTAAGTACTCTTTGGTTATATAGCTCTTCAACTGTTTCGGTTCTGATACATCCAGCTTTCAAATATTCAGCTTTGAGCGTTTCTGATGAAGGAAAATCAAGAAAAGCGATTCGGACGCATGAAATTAATAACGTGTTGTTTTCATTTTTTAACAAGTACACCTGGAATGGCATATCAACAGAAGTGTTCACCTGTTTATCCCCCGCCACCCGTTCCCCGTGACTTTTCCAATGTCACCGGGAATTGAGAATACATTAAAAGAACTCTGTCAAAAGATAGCAAACGTCGATCTCAAATTGACAAAGCTTGAAAAAATAGAGGAACGATTGGAGCTAATTGACATAAGGTTTAAATCTGTTGATACAGAATTAAGCAGTTGAAAACAACGATTAAATTATCTTGAACAAAGCAACCAATTTTATCAGATGTACACGACGAACATGCTGCAATGAAGAAAACACTTGAAACAATGACAATAAAAAACTAAGAGGATGTGGTATGATTGCCAATGAGACAACTCTCAACAAGAGACCAAATGACACAGAAATTAACTATAGGTCACCGTACAATTGAAAAAAAACTTCAGTAGTAAACTTTTAGATATCTATATCCTTAACTTTGAAAAAAATCTAACGACATGCTGATGAATATTCAGAAGTTTGACGATTTAATGTTGAATTAAACGGAACATGAGAACGATATTGACAAATGCCTCGATAATTTGAACAAACTGCTTACAGAAACTTGTGAACAATACACAAAAACAGAAGTTGAATTTACAGATTATTGCAAACATTGTGTAAATATTGATACATGTATTGATGAAAATCGTTTGTTAAATTTGATAAACCGTGGATTTCTTAAGATTGTAAAAAATTTTATAGACAATACAAATCGGCTTTAAATAATTTAATGCAAACCATGGAAATGACAACAGAATAAGACTAAATTTAGCTAAACAGAAATATAAATGTAAGGAGATGAAACTTAAAAGACATAACTAAAACCAACAAGGTAATATGCTGACAAATTTACGAAGAAAAAGTCCATGGAATTTCTACCAGAAATTCGGAAGCCAGAAGACTGAAAACGCACACAAAATAATATTGGAAAAATTTCAGGAACATTTTCAAAACGTAATGTCAAAGAACACGGAAACAGACAAGGAAACAAATATAGAAACTTTACCAAATGTACTTAAAGAAGTAGACATTTCATTTACAATAACTGAACTGGAAAAATTCTTAGTACGATTGAAATATGATAAATCTACTGGGTTCGATAATGTCATTAATGAATATTTAAATTCTGGAAAAACTATACTTATTCCAATAGTGTGTAAACTTTTTACTAATATTCTTTCCTGGAATATGAGTCAAAAGTATTATCGTACCTGTTTTTAAAAAAGGAGACCCCAACAACTACCGTGGAATTTCTTTAGTATCTCATGTTGGGAAATTCGTCACCTCGTTGCTAAATACAAGGCTGCTTCATCTGAGTGAATGAAAAGAACAATGTGTTGACTGATGCACTATTTGGTGTCCGTCTTAGATTTGGAACAGTCGATGCTGTCTTTGCCCTTTATTTCCTTATCACTAATTCACTAAGAAAAGGTAAACGTTTATACTGTTGCTTGGTAGATTACACTAGAGCGTTTGATAGTGTCACTCATTACAAATCATGGCAACAGTTAGTCAGGTGTGGACAAATTGAAGGCTATAAAATGTCATTAAATCAATGTATAGCAAGTTAAAAACCTGTGTAAAACTTGATGGCAAATTTTCTGAATTGTTTTAATGTACTGTCGGCCTAATGCAAGGGGAACCTTAATCCCACTCCTTTATTCATTATATGTCAATGATATGGAGATATAACTTATAACACGTAATTGTAAATCATATAAACTTAAAATGTTAAATTTGTATTTGTTAATGTACCCTGGCGATATGGTCTTACTTAGCGAAAGTATAACTAATCGCTAAAAGATGATCAATACTGTATATGTTTATTCAAATGAGTATGATTTATACATAAATTTGTCAAAAACAAAAATTGTAGTTTTTAGAAACAGAGGTAATATTAGACCAGAAGAGCAATTAAATGGAAAAGCTATTGATATATGTAACGAGTTCGTGTATTTAGTAATTTTGTTTTATTATACTTGAAATTTTGCAAATACCCAAAAGTAACTGTCAGAGAAGGGTAAAAAAGCAGTGTTTACCCTATTTAATAAAACACATGACGATTACTATAATCATGAAACTCTGTTGTCACTATATGATACTTATGTTACAAGTTTATTGAATTATTGCTCAAAAGTATGGAGATTTCATTTTGTACCAAATATCGAAAAAGTTCATTTGTATTATCTAAAACGTATTCTTAAAGTCGAAATGAGTGCTGTAACTAATATGATTTATTGTGAATTAGGTAGACTGCCTATGTTCATTGAAAGGCAATATAGAATGGTGAAATATTGGTTAAGCATTGTGAGTACAGAAAATGGTATAGTAAAGAACTGTTATGATGAGATGTTTGAAAGAAGTTGTATTAAAAAGAATGATAAACAAAACTGATGTTGTAAGGTTAGAGATATTTTGTTTCGACATGGATTTAATTATGTTTGGTTAAGCCAACGTGTAGTTTGTACAGATATGTTTCTATTACAATAGAAAGATAGAATGCTTGGTGCATTCAATAGTAAAATAATTGAGTATTTTGAGATTTCAAGTAAATGTGAATTTTATAGATATATGTATAGTACATATGTTTTGTATCTTTTTCTAAAAAGACCTGTAAACTATATATACAAACCATACACTTGTCATTATATCAGCTCATAATTTAAGCATAGAAACAGGCAGATATTATAATGTTGATAAAAATAATAGACTATGTACAAATTGTAACACAAGCTCTATTGAAGATGAGTTTTATACTTGAATGTAAAAAATAAAGTCAAATCCGAGAAAAGTATATTAAACAGTAATATTGGAGAAATCCATCTGCATACAAACTTATTCCAGTACTTTCGTGTACCTGTCAAAAATATGAAAGATTTAAATAACTTAGGTATATTTTTAAAATCAGCAGAATTTAATTGCATGTACAGTATATTTGTTCACACATATTGTGTTAATAAAAGTATATCATTCTCCGCTCGTATCTCGTATTGTGCATCATGTATTATATTCTATGTCATGTTCACCTTTACATTTATAGTTTGTGTAACTCAAGGACTGTCAAGAATATTTTTTTTAAAATCTTATTATTGTTGCATATACAATTATTATCATTATATATATATATATATATATCCTATAAGCTGTATTTGCTTTTGGAATGAAGTATTATTATTGTGGACTGTTTGCTTTTCTATCTGTTCCTCTGTTTTACGTTTTACAAGGGTGTTACTTTTTTTTTATTTTCATGATGGTACTTATTGCCTTTTTCATGTAATATAAACTGTCCGTAAGTTTCTCCACTACAGACTTCCTCCTTATATGACTTGACTTTGACCATACATTACTAAATCATTACAACGATTAGTCCTGTATATTGCCATCACCAGACTACTAAAAGTTATATAGATTGGCGATATTGAACTTATAATTAGGGTATACACTAAAAGAAAATGCAATTTCCTTCCGAATTTACATTTTGAAAGATATAACTAGTACTTTTATTACTCAATAAACAGGGATTGCCACTTAATACGACGGCTTTCATATAATTTACTTACAATATTTACTTGAACTAAAAAACGTGATATTTGTCATTTGAAAAACACTTAAATATATACTACAGGCTTATTAAAATCATGTATATCAGATGCAGTAAAAGATAATGAGAATACATTTCATTCCAAATGAAATTGAACACTTGAATCCCAAGTGTAAAGTACGCTTTTCATACGTCTTCTCGGGAATTAGATTGTGTTCAGGGTTTTTAATATGACAGAGATTTATAAGCACGATGTTGGAATATTCATCAGTAATGATTATGTCACAGTCAATCATCATGAAAAAAATCTCAAAGCTTCAAATTAAAATTCATTTTACACTATGATTTGAACTTTTGTAGATATAACTATACTGATCATCATCATAAACACTGGGCAGACGTTTGTATTTCAAAATTATGGTTGAGATGTCCTTCCTGAGATATTAAGAATGTTTTTGAAATATTCATTGTAACAGGCTCGCTTCCAAAACAGCTTTTCTGATTAATTGAGCCACTTAGTATTGTCATCCTGTCGTCATTTTTTATATGATAATCTTCCACCTTCTGATATGCAGAATTACACTAAATGTTTTCGGTTTGCATATTAAGGAGTATTCGTCAAGGAGGTTAGTGATTAAATTTTAACAGTGTTTGTCTCAACTCTCGCTGTATATTCGGATCGCCCGCTTCAATTCCAACACCATACGCCGTTTTGCATGCTTTTGGGTCTGGGATACTCTTTCATTTCGAATTTGAAAGAGAAAAATTCTGGGCATGTTCAAATGCATGATGCTAATATATTGAATTTATAAAACAAATTGATGAGAATAAAAATAAGGAGATGTGGTATAATTGCCAATGAGACAACTATCCACTAAAGGTCAAATAAAGTGGATTTAAGCAATTATAGGCAACCGTACGGCCTTCAACAATGAGAAAAACCCATACCGTATGGTCGGCTATAAAAGGCTATTATATAAAATGGACTTGTAGTTGATGGAAAATCAAAAATAAATCTAGGTATCTAATTCACATTTTATGGTGACTTCTAAACTGTTTCAGATTTAAAAATCCCATTCGCTTTTACCAAACTTGTTCAACAATGTAATTTGATAAAGGAGTTGTTATTTCATTTCTATATAAAGTTTAAGATCACGAAAAATCTAGACAAAAGAGAGGTTAAAAGATAGCAAAGGGAAATTCAAACTCATAATTCGAAAATAACTTGACAACGGAATGGCAATAAAGGAAAAAAAAACCAATAAGGCAAACTACAGTATACAAAACACAATCTAGAAAAAAAAGACCTAGCAATACAAGCCCCACCAGAAACCGGGGGTGATTCATGTGCTCCGGCAGAATATAAGCAGATCTTGATCCACATGAGGCACCCGTCGTGTTGCTCATGTAAGTACAAACCGGATGATAAGGCTAATTCGGTAATGCACATTCAGAGAAAAGGAGGACGGGATTGTGGTTACACCGATTAAAACATATCTGTCGTCATCAATGAAACAGATATACTATAACTATCAACCAACTCGTGAAAGACGTCCGTAAAATTGTCGAAGGGATGATTTCAACTTTACTACTTGGAACTCTTGGTTTAATAGCTTAATTGTGAGCAGCAACCCTCTATTGAGGAAAACAGGATAGGAAACGCAAGCCTTGGAATATCGTATCAACTGGGAGATATATTATCCATATGCAGGCGCTTCTGGAATGTTGCTATACAGAAATCATATGTTTTGTCGACAATTTTGTTCTCAACCGACCCTCATTGTCAATTTCTAGATGTAAGTCAACATATGAGGCAGACTTAACTGTATCTGTTGTAACCTTCACGTCTGATGGAATATAAACGTTTAGCAAAGTCACCAGACTTTGAATTATTAATGATAGAACATTTTCTATATGGCAGAAAGTGAGGTTGAAGGGTAATGCAAGGTTCTTTTCATTCTTCCTAAGAAGCTTCTGTATGAAATCAGCCTCATATCAATAAAGAAACAAGTCGGCAAGAAGAAAAGCACAGTTAGTTCCCATGGAAATGCCGATTGTTTGTTGAAAAACACGTCCTCCAAACATAGCAAATATGTTGCAAATAAACAAATCAAGCATCTTGATTATGTCAGAGAAAATATTTTGTTTGGAAAAGAGTGATTTTTTAAAAAATACGATTATCCCTTCTTAAGACAAGATATTTGTATATGCGTTGGCCATTCTTTTTTATGAAACAAAGCAGAACCAACTTTTTCAATTTGTTTTAAGTTTGGAATGGGTTATATTTATGTAAAGTGTAGAAACGTCAAATGTTTTAATACTTATGCGAGATGAAAGAGTCTTAGAAATATATGTACTTTTTCAGTGGTTGTCGTTTGTTGGTGTGGTTCATAAGTGTTTCTCGTTTCTCGTTTTTTATTTAGTTAGACCGTTGGTTTTCCTGTTTGAATTGTTTTACGCTAGTCTTTGGGACCCTTTATAGCTTGCTGTTCGGCGTGAGCCAAGGCTCCGTGTTGAAGGTCGTACTTTACCTATAATTGTTTTCTTTTTACACATTGTAACTTGGATGGAGAGTTGTCTCATTGGCACTCATACCACATCTTCTTATTTTTATCTAACAGATCTTTGGAATTTTTTAGTATCCACGTCTGAATCACGCCACTTCTAGGTAGTTTCATAATTACTTTAAAGCCCGGCTTTGATTGATTTCTGATAAAATTGATGTTAATAAAATAGGTTTCGTAGAGATCCAGTAATATAACGTTATTTGTAAGGACAAATTAAGTTTAGTTCTTTTTTCTGATGTGTGACGTTTATTAGAAAGATATAGGAAATGCTTACTTTGTGATTTAAGGAACGAAAAGATGGACGAAACATTGTTTACATGTGTGATTGTATATTCTTATTACAAGGAACACATGTACTGGACTATCGACATACATGTATTTATATTTTCTGAAGACCTCTGTTATCATAGTAACCATAAATAACACAAATGGTTTGTTTACGGCTAGGTGTTTTTTATCTACTAAAGGTCTTTAGTATGGATAACATGCCATGCCTTGATCCTCTTACTGACCACCTTGGTGTTGAAGTCTTAGGTTTTAATCCTTTTTTAAAATAAAACATAATATATGTTTATTCCAATATCGTAAGGAGCAAGAAAATACAGAAATCTGTCGAGTAATATTGCAAATATTCATAAATTTCATACTTATTTTTATTCCGAAAGCGCATGTTTGTGTTCCAACAGAGCCCTACATGTGTAACTTTAGACTGTAGCAGAACCTAATTTGACGATAACAAATTCGTAAAAATATTTGTTTCATACTTAAATGAATGACATGTATCAAATACATGAAAAAAGGGACAATCAGATCAGCATTCTATGAATTAAATTCACCAGCTAATATTTATTTTTGTAAATAGGCCAACAGCTATATAGGCATAACATGCATCTTTGTCATTTCTTTAACGAACAATATTAATATAAACATGATAAAAGAGTAAGCTTGAGTAATTTGTGATTAAAGTATAATGCAGATCACTCTTTGTCGTTGAATAAGGGTAGCTATTTTGTCTTGCTTTTTTGTCGTAGACTTACTTTTATAAAGGAATGTACAAAAAGTTTACCTATTTTGCTTTAAAGCAAGAAAACAAGTCCTGTGAATAATTTTCTCTTTATTCACACAACATTGTATGTAAAGTTTAATAACAATCAGAACCAGTAGCTTGAAAAAAAAACGTATAACCATTTTTTGTATTTTATTTTGTAAGAAGCATGCATGATATAAACCATTTTTAAAAACTATTTGTGTTTTCCAAGAGAGGGACGAAAGATACCAGAGGGACAGTCAAACTCATAGATCGAAAACAAACTGACAACGACATGGCCAAAAATTAAAAGACAACCAGACAAATAATAGTACAGATGACACAACATAGAAAACTAAAGACTAAGGAACACGAACCCCACCAAAAACTGGGGTGATCTCAGGTGCTCCGGAAGGGTAAGCAGAATTTGCTCCACATGTGGCACCCGTCGTGTTGCTTATGTTATTACAAATCCGGTAAATAGTCTAATTCGGTAGGTCACATTCGTGAAAAGGGAAGGGTATTGTAGTTACGACATAAGGAACATATCCGATATCAAATGTGAAACGGTTATTCCATAACGGTCAACCAACTCGTGATGGCGTCCGTAAAATTTACGAAGGGATGATTTCAACTTCACCATTTGGAATTCTTGGTTTAATAGCTTCCTTGTGAGCAGCAATCCTCTATCAAGGAAATCATGATAGGAAATACAACCCCGGGAATATCGTATCAATTGGGAAATATATACTCCGTATGCAGGCGCTGCTGGAATGTTGCTACATAGAAATGGAAAGTTCACAATTGGGAAGCTGAAATCATCTCTTTTGTCGTAAAGTTTTGTTTTCAACCGACCCTCATTGTCAATTTCTAGATGTAAGTCAAGATATGAGGCAGACTTAACTGTATCTGTAGTATCCTTTATCTCTAGTTCGATGGGATAAATTCGTTCAACATAGTCACCAAATTTTGTATTATTTAGTGAGAGAGCATCATCTATATAGCGGAACGTAAAGTTAAAGGATATTGCTAACTTCTTATCTTCCTTCCTAAGAAGTTCCTGTATGAAGTCAGCCTCATAATAATAAAGAAACAAGTCGGCAAGAAGAGGGGCACAATTGGTTCCCATTGGAATTCCGACAGTCTGTTGAAAAACACGTCCTCCAAACGTAACAAATATGTGGTCAATCAAGAAATCAAGCATCTTGATAATGTCAGTTTCAGAGAATTTTTTGTTTGAATCAGAGTGATTCTTTATAAAGTAGGATTTATCCCTCCCCAAAACAAGATACTTGTATCTACGTTCGCCATTCATTTTAATGAAACAAAGTAATACCAACTCTTTCAATTTTACAATACCTTTGGAGCCCAGCTTTGATTGCTGATAAAATAGATGTTAATAATTTAGAGAGAGGTTTCATGGAGCACTTGGGAGACCCAGCAATATGCCGTTGTTTGTAAGGACACTTATGTAGTTTAGGTATCCAATACAGTGATGGAAGATCCAGTTCTTCATCTTTAGTTGAAATTCCAAAGGAACATAGAACAGACCTATGATTATCCAGGATTTCCTCTTTGGTAAGTGTCGTGAGGGTACATAATGAGTTTCCAAGTGAATTGTCAATACCTAATTCATTTATCAAGCAGTTTATGCAATGATATTTACACACAAAAACGATGTTGTTTGGGGCTTTATCTGCGGGGACAACAACATACTTGTCATGGAGGTAGGACAAGTGTTTTGCAACATTTGGGTATGCACATTTAAAATGTATTTCCTTTCAAACGATCATCAAACTTTCATTATTTCATCAGAGCAATCAAAAAAGGTTGAAAATATAACCCTTCTCTCTTACTAATGTCACCAACGAATTAATATTTGTAATTACATGTATATTCAATACACCGAACTCTTATAGCCTGACTTGTTCAAACAACATCATAGTCACATCCTGTAGAAAAAATGGAATTAACTCGGATTCTTATTATAACTTAAAAGTTGTCATCGGTAAATATGACGTAAGAATCATATATACAGTACATATTAAGGCTTTTCATATAAAACAATGCATCAGCTTTCAAACATAAAAGAAAACGACAATTAAAGGGACATGATATGTCTCTAAAAACCAAATGTCTCTGGATTATCCTTAAGGTTTGTTTTTTGGGAAATACCAACAAATATGTATTAACGATTCCTTTCCCAAATATTGAAAGGAATGATCATGTGGGAGAACAAAAAGGGGAAGATAGTAATGGGACTCAGATTTACAAGATTTACAAGATAAACAAACAATTGGACTCCAGAATAAAAAAAATCCGCTGCAGCTGCATTCCCTTTGGAACGGTGACACTTTGTCAATTTTTCCGCAACATTCAACAGTTTTAATAAAGTAACCCGTCTAGATGAATCTTTGACTTATTTCTTTTTAATGAATCCTGTGGTTTTGATGTGTTGTTTTTGCTCTGTGTTACATCGGCATTCCAAGAGAAGTATACATACAGTATGACTTCTGTCACACAATGTAGGGGCAATATAAACAACCGTTCTGTGCCGTTTTGAACACTTCAATCTAAACCTAAATCTATTTGCATAAATTAAACAATTAAAAACTAATCAAGTTAAATAGATTCTGATTTTTAATTTCAATAATAATTTCTGTAAAACACCTTATTTCATGTGATACCCTTCAGTCAGGTGTTAGACAACATGTTCTCTTCGCGCTACCGTGGAGTGTATTAAACAACATCAAAAGAGAAAACCAATGGTCTGATGTATGATAAAAACCAACAGTTGTATGAAGGATACAACAGATACAGTTAAGTCTGCCTTATATTTTGACTTACATCTAAAAATTGACAATGAGGGTCGGTTTAAAACAACACTTTACGATTATAGAGTTGATGTCAGCTTCCAAATTGTGAAATTTTCATTTCTTTCTATGTAGCAACATACCAGCTGCGCCTGCATACGGAATATATATCTCCCAGTTGATACGATATCCAGGGCTTGTGTTTCCTAGCATGATTTCCTTGATAGAGAGTTGCTGCTCACAAGGAAGCTATTAAACCAAGAGTTCAAGTAGTGAAGTTGAAATCATCCTTTCGTCAATTTTACGGACGCCATCACGAGTTGGTTGACCGTTATGGAATATCTTTTTCACAGATGACGACGGATATGTTCCAATTGTCGTTACTACAATCTTTTTTAATTTTTTGTTGATCTTTTTGGTGTTCAAACTACAGTGCATTCATACATTTTTACAAGACATAAGTGAATGACATGACATTTATGGCATTGTTATACTATTGATATTATGCGCATAAGACATAGTAAAAAATTTACAAGTTGATGATGTAAATACTCAGTATATGATACATCTTAAAAATACTTTGGAATACATTAAATATATAATCAGATAAAAAATAAATGTAATTAAATAACTTCCATAAATCCCCCATCTGTCGACAAATGACTCGTGTTTGTCTTTAGAAAGATATAAATATTCTAATATCTCCAGACGTCTTTTCAAAAATTTAAGAAAAGCTTGCACAGATATTAACAGTCTGTCTAATTGTGTGTTCTTTACATAAGTTATGTAATACTTTGCCTGTAGAATACAATAATTTAAAACTAAGTTATCAGTTACTACAATCTTGTCCCCTTGCCCCGAATGTAACCTATCGAATTATCACCGGGGTTGTACTTACATGAACAACACGACGGGTGCCACATGTGGAGCAGGATCTGCTTACCCTTCTGGAGCACTTGAGATCACCCCCAGTTTTGGTGGGGTTCGTGTTGCTCAGTGTTTGGTTTTCTATGATGTTTTGTGTACTGTTGTTTGTCTGTTTGTCTTTTTTATTTTTTAAACATGGCGTTGTCAGTTTATTTTCGACTTATGAGTTTGAATGTCCCTTTGGTATCATTCGCTTCTCTTTCTGTAACAGTGTCGTTGTAGCACAGCATTGGAACAAACTATATAAATTATTTGAAAAAGCACTGACCTAACAGTACGATTTTAAAATAACAAAAGATACAATCGTACCAATCTTAGAGTATTAATGTATTCCAAAATACTCAATGTTAATTTATAGCTGCCCTATTTTAACTAACAAATGGCCATATTTTAAAATGATGTATGCGTTATATCAATATTATATCTGCTAGGATATAGGGCAAACAGCTGGACATGTGTATTGTTCTTCACTAATGTGTTTGTTAATGCCTTGCCAATGACCCTCACCAGAATGTCACGGTAACAGTTTTTTTTTAACTTGGGTGTCACTAAAGAATAATACAATCCAAGTCGATTGATCTAGTTATACAATAAATTACTATAGCTTTTTAGAGTTCTGAACACGACCAATCGTTTGTGTGCTTGTGTGTGTGGTTGCAAAATTCTTTTGATAATATTAAACACGCAGATGTTTATGTGAAATAAGCCTCAGTTTTGAATTTTGGGTCCTTAATGCACTTTAACCTTGTACTTGTTTGTCTTTATAAATATTTTGATCTGAGCGTCACTGATGAGTCTAATGTAGACGAAACGCGCGTCTGGCGTATTAAATTATAAGCCTGGTACCTTTGATAACTATTTACACCACTGGGTTGATGCCACTGCTGGTGGACGTTTCGTCCCCGAGGGTATCACCAGCCCAGTAGTCAGCACTTCGGTGTTGACATGAATATCAATTATATAGTCATTTTTATAAATTTCCTGTTTACAAAATGATGAATTGTTCGAAATACTAAGGATTTTCTTATCCCAGGCAGAGATTACCTTAGCTGTATTTGGCATAAACTTTTGGAATTTAGGGTTCTCAATGCACTTCAACTTTGTACTTGTTTGACTTAATAAATATTTTGACCTGAGCGTCACTGATGAGTCTTATGTAGTTGAAACGCGCGTCTGGCGTATTAAATTATAAGCCTGTTACCTTTGATAACTATTTAAACCACTGGGTTGATGCCACTGCTTGTGGACGTTTAGGATTACCTTAGCCGCATTTGGCATAACCTTTTGGAATTTTGGGTTCTCAATGCACTTCAACTTTGTACTTGTTTGACTTAATAAATATTTTGACCTGATCGTCACTGATGAGTCTTATGTAGCCGAAACGCGCGTCTGGCGTATTAAATTATAAGCCTGTTACTTTTGATAACTATTTACACCACTGGGTTGATGCCAATGCTGGTGGACGTTTAGCCCCCGAGGGTATCACCAGCCCAGTAGTCAGCACTTCGGTGTTGACATGAATATCAATTATATGGTCATTTTTAACAAATTTCCTGTTTACAAAATGATGAATTGTTCAAAATACTAAGGATTTTCTTATCCCAGGCATAGATTACCTTAGCCGTATTTGGCATAACCTTTTGGAATTTTGGGTCCTCAATGCACTTCAACTTTTTACTTGTTTGGCTTTATAAATATTTTGATCTGAGCGTCACTGATGAATCTTATGTAGACGAAAAGCGCGTCTGGCGTATTAAAGTATAAGCCTGGTACCTTTGATAACTATCTTAATAGATATATTGCAACATTTACTTACAATCCCGACAACAAACAGCATAGCGAGTTTAAGGATGACATTAAGCAATGTTATATAAACCAAATCTATCATATTTTACATTGAATTTCCCAGATCGGTTTTTTTGTAATTTCCATTTTCCATTAATTTTACTAAAATGACGACAGTAACGGATTAGTTGCTTGACTTTACAACAATTAAGTAAACTGATGCTGATATATTATGGCTGGTGATATTTTTCGTTAATCTATCATAAAATATATCCAATAAAATATGTCATATTTATAAATCTGAAGCATCTGATTTATTGAAATAATCCTGCTGTGAAATGATATAGAACTGTCAATCAAATCATTTCATTCGACAAGTCCTTTATAAAATTACAGTTTATTACACGTTTGTATGAATGTAATTTTTAATATAAAATCCCATTGAGATAAAAATTTAATGAAACATCTACTGTTTGTGTCACAAAACAAATGAAGAGTTTGTATTCTCTTGCATTATGCAGGGAAAACAGACAAATGGGCAAAGGTTATAAATGCCATGAAGGAATGTTGATTTGGAAAAATTAGCTTTCTAGAGGAAAAACAACTCAAATCATTATGCACAAATCAGGCATCTACTATCTCTTCGCAAAAAGCTGGAATAATTATTAATTATTGTTTGTTCTACATATATATATGGCAAACAATTGTGTATATAAAAATCTGTGAAAGTTGCGTCTCAGATAATTCAATAAAAAAAATAACGTCATAAATAAAAAAGAATATAGCTAATCTAAAACATCGAATGTGTTGCGTTACGAGCTGTCAGTCTGACCTTAATCGTGGATATGAATATGTTTATTGTAATATATGTTTTATTATATTCCATAAATAAAAATCAACTATAGTTAATTCAGCGTTTCGTTCCCAGGAGTTTCACCAGCCCAGAAGTCAGCATTCTTTTTTTGACGTAAAACATCTTTTAGACGTAAAACGTCATTTATATGGTCACTTGCTGTGAATTTTTTACTGATTGTTAATTCTAGTAGTTGAATTACTCAGTTTACTCAGGTTTTTCTACCCCAGGCACAGATAACATTAGCCACATAACATGTATTAAGCACAATTTTGGGATTGTTTTTTTTTTTAGGTTTTCAATGCTTTTAAAATTCGAAATGGATTTGAATTTCTATTTTCTTCTTCTCGAGCACCACTGATGAGTTTTGTGTCGACGAAACGCGCGTCTGATGTACCAAATCATAAGCCAGGTATCTTGGATGAGTTTTCAAAAGATCTCTGGTATTTATTGAAAACTAAATTTTCACAGAACTTCAAAAGAATATTCTTAGTCAAACAATGACAGAACAAATCAAATTAATTATAGGCTAGACCAATCCACAGGGCAAATTGGTATACAAGACACATAGATCCAATCTAAAATACTTTATAAAATTTACATCTACATCTCTTGAGAATGGTGACCATAATAACCATTAACACTATTAATTACATCGCTTTGGTGTTTCATTCAGTGTATAAACCTACGACGCATTGATCCTTTTGAAATAGATATTTTGTAAATTTCTTGATATTGTGAAGATACAGAATCAAAAGAACATTCTATTGATATATTCAGTTATATCATGTAAATATCACAGATAACTTCAAGACAGTTGCTAAAGCAAACAATTCTAATAGTTTACCTACATGAATTCAATCTATTAGAAAATATAAATGCTTAAAAACACAAGACACGTAGTTTTGTAAAAGATCATACCTTAGGATTTTAAAAATCTAATTAAAATAGCTGTTTTTATACTAAATCAACGACGCAAACAAACAAAAACAAAACAAAATGATATCTTAACTCAATAAATAGCTGTGCCAAGAGCGCATGACACGCTATTATTGTGCATATTGCAACGGTGCAAGAATGAAATGGGACATTTGAAGGCATTTAATCATAAACAAAAATTCGATGGCTCTGTAAAAACACATGCCTATGGATACTGGTTTTTAGATTAAACAGTTTTTAATATTCATCAATTCAAACAATTATGTTAAGTTTCCATTCAATCAATTCCTATTTAACAACATTCCAGGAGCACCTGCATGCGGAATATATATCTCCCAGTTGATACGATATTTCAGGGTTTGTATTTTCTATCATGATTTCCTTGGTAGAGGGTTACTGCTCACAAGAAAGCTATTATACCAAGAGTTCCAAGTGGTGAAGTTGAAATCATCTCTTCGTAAATTTTACAGACGCCATCACGAGTTGGTTTACCGTTATGGAATATCTGTTTCACAGATGACGAAGGATATGTTCCAATAGTCGTAACTACAATCCCGTCCCCTTTTCCTCGAATGTGACCTACCGAATTAGACTTATCATCGGGTTTGCACTTGCATGAACAACCCAACGGGTGCCACATGTTTTAAGTAGGAGCTGCCCACCCTTCCGGATCACCTGAAATCACCCCCAGTTATGGTGGGGTTCATGTTGCTTAGTCTTTAGTTTTTTATGTTGTGTTTTGTGTACTGGTGTTTGTCTGTATGTCTTTTTATTTTTTAGCCATGGCGTTGTCAGTTTATTTTCGACTTATTTGTTTTAATGTAACTTTGGTATCTTTCGCCTCTCTTTTGTAGTATAGTATGTGAAAAATATATTAATACCTGACAATTATAGTCTCATAACTCAAGAGCGACAAACCGAAAACTGAAAAAAACATCAATCCCTACAATGATGAAAATTTCGGAGGAAATGTTCAGGAATACTGGAGTAATTGTGCGATTTGCAAATAATGCCGTACATGTAACAGTTAAAGTTTAAGACAAAACAAAAACATTAACAAAAATCAATAAGGAGCTTCCTTTCGTCAGTGTCTTCACAATAATGTAAAGTTTGGAGGAAATCAATTTATGAATACTGGAGTAAGTTTTCGATTTGTGAAAAATTCCAAAAAATCTAAGGATCAAACTTCCGTGACTCTGGAATGACAGAAGCAATAATAAAAAAAATTCGAAATCGAGCTTTCTTCTGTCAATTTTAATGTTTTGTTTAAGTTATAAGAGAATTGGTTGAAGCAAATTTGAGTAAGCGAACAAAGTGTTGACAGACGGACGGACGGACGGACGCACGCACATTGGTATATCATAAAACGTCCACAGGCGTATAAATACTTAACTTCAAAATAACAGTGTCTGTTGTATTTAATTCGAAGCAGTAATAATCTAATCCAAATACTGAAAAAGGGAAAGTATCACAGTTGAAGAACAATAACACAGAAAACACAAATACGAAGACCGAACCATCAAGCCATGGAATATCTGTTTTGCTGGATTTAATATGTTATACATTGTTATCAACTTTAAATTCAACTAAATATCAAAATTAATTTTAATCAAATACAAAAGCTACGGCTACACGGCTAGAGACACCGTTTGAGTCTTAATTCAGTTAAAAAAGAGAAATAAAAGGACTGGTTACTGGGCTAGTGACACTTTTGGAGACTAAATCAGGTACCAAAAAAACCGGTTACTGGAGTAGTAATAACCTCTGACACTTAATACAATACAAATGCATCAGCTATAGAGCTTGTGACCACTGTTGAGACTAAATTCAGTACAAAAAGACCCGGTTACCGTGATAGAAATACCCTCTGAGACTTAATCCAATACAAAAGCACCACCTATAGAGCGCGTGACACCGTTTGGGACTAAGTCCAGTATAAAAAGCACCGGTTAACAGGCTAATGATACACTCTAAGACTTGCAATGCACCAGTTATATCAGTCGAGTCAACCCACAAACTATTAAATATCGATATTCTTTTGAAGGACTATGCGTTCAAATATAATGATACAGTAGTCAAAATGAAACTGCATAGTTCATAGTATGACCACTGCAGTATTATATCTTACTTTACGTCCGGAATCTACGATGTTAATTATCCACTGCATTATGTAAAATAAAGAAAAAAAGGTTTTTTTGGGGGGAGGGGACAAAATTTAGTACGCACTATTTGTTGACTGTGTTGGAAGTTTTTTTTTTGTCTATTTTTCTGTTGGTCATGCTGTTGTCTGTTTTTTATCGACCTTTGATCTTGATTACCTCTACCCTTTTGCGATGCGTTAACAAAATCGAGCAACTGGATTGAAATCCATATGCAATCAATTAAAATTTTATAAATTTTAATGGCAAACAATTTACTAAACATGCATACCAAGATTAAAATTTTGTGCACCAGAAACGTGTTTTGTCAACAAAAGACTCATCCGAGACACTCTAATAAAAAAAGATAAATAAACCAAATAAAGTACGAAGTTGAAGAGCATTGAGGACCAAACATTTTGAAAGGTTTAATATAAACCAATAAAAACATTGTTTTTCTTTGTTTACAACAGTAGTCTCTCCTTATAATAACGATTGATTGATTGATTGATTGATTGGTGTTTAACGCCACTTTCAACACTATTGTGCTATTTCGTGGCGGTCAGTTTTTATTGGTGGAGGAAGCCGGAGTGCCCGGTGAGAACCACCGACCTTCGGTAGGAAAACTGACAATCCTAGTCAATTACGATTGGAGTCGATTGCACCTGCCCCGTGCGGGATTCGAACTCACAACCTCAGTGTTGACTGGCTAGTGATACAGTAGTTCGACTACTTAGACCACTCGGCCACCGAGGCCCCCCTTATAATAACAACATTCATGTTATTAATAGTCAGTTTGCATACAAATCTGGTATATTTTGATACTACTAGTAAGCATCTACAGGAGATATTGGAATAGTTTTGTTTTCATCAGCCTAGCTTTAGTAAACAAAAGTTAAAGAGATTTACGAAAACGGTCAACCTCAACGGATAAAAAGTCATTAATATAACAATTAAGGCTAACAGCTAAACAAATAGTAAGCTATAGTGTAAGCTAATCTAGTCCATTTACATGTATCTACCATTCATAAATATATACAATTTCGTCACTGACCATTTCAATGATATTTTGGACAACTCAAACAAGTATTTACTAAATATTAAATCAGTTAACATTGCTGTAGGAAAATCTGAGTGATCATCTGAATTCAATGGGGACAAAATGAATCTCGCTTTTATAAACCACAAGGGCACTTGTAGAACATTGTGCAATATAATTGAATTGAACGTAATGAGGAATTTATCACTGTACCGATTTGACAATCATGGTCATTGATATTGCTTCAAGTTAGTCATGATATCAATCAAATCAGCAAAATCCGAATTTCTTTAAGTAATGATCTTGTAATGGATGGAAAGGTATACAACTTCTACTCATTGTCTCAGTAGGATAACAATTCCAGACATTGTAAGATGAAATGATCTTCACTAAAAGCAAATTTTACTTTTATATCACTCATCGGAATACATCAACAATGTCGATATTAGTTATCAAAGCCAAAAGATGCTGAAAATTTACTGTATTGTTTAAATAACATGACTGAATAAAAAGTCAAGAATAGTTATTCAAAAAGGAACAGCTATCATAATATTGGTATAACAAAGTTTGAAAGGCAGTTCTATAGGAATATATATACGTGATAAAAGCAAAATAGTATGATTGACAAGTTAAGAAACAAATTCATTAAAACAAAACCATATGAAAGTGATTCTAATTACACCCAAATGTGCTCATAATAACGACGTTGAGTTACTAAGGCAGAGGGGGGGGGGGGAGGGGGGGGGGGTTGAGTGTTGTTGATAAAGAGTGATTTTACTTGAGTTAAAATGTTTACACGTTCTTGTATTTTTCTACTTGGAACATCAACCGATATTAGAGTGTAATACGGCATATTTTTTAATTAGCAAGCAGAGTAATTTGAATTAAAATAATAAAATACCAATAGGGTATATGAAGTCATAAGTCAAAGGACAACAGACAACATTCTTGCAAGACAGACAACAAACCAGTACACAAAAAACAAGTTTTATTCACAGGAATGACATACAAAATATGTTAACACCAAACTTGTTACAGTAATGATATTTATTTAGCAAACAAGTTGAGTAACAGTTCTTCAAATCTTTCTTGTAATTTTTTTATTATTGATTATAGTTTAACATAACATTTGTTTTCAATCATAGTGTCTAGTAATTCGCTTGCTCACAGGATTATATGAGACAAAATGTTTCTTTCTTTTCTGAATTGAAATTCTGTACAGATTTATTCGTAGAAATTTACAATATCGGGTTTTATAACTATTTTGATCTGAGCGTCACTGATGAGTCTTATGTAGACGAAACGCGCGTCTGGCGTATTAAATTATAATCCTGGTACCTTTGATAACTATTTACCGTACTTTTAATGGTGTTGTTGAAAGGAAACTTCTTGTGTGTTCTTATGGTCCACAATCACAGTCTACGACTTGCTCGTGACAAGTAAAAATATATAAATTAGTCGCAAGTTGATGTTTTGCAAACCAAAAGGAGGGTATAACATAACAAGTAAATTTGAAAAGGAAACGCGACAAAAAAAATACAGTACGCGCAATTGGTAACTTCTTCTACTATTTGTTAAAACGAACGCTGTAATATAATGCCATTCTTTTTTTCAATTTTATCGAAATGAATAACAGGCAGAAATTGTTTAAGTTGAAAGCCGTTTCAAATTAGAACGTTATCCAATAAAGCCAGTAAAATGTCTTATTATCAAGTACAGAAATGTCTTTTGTCTTGTTGTATGACACAATTCACAATACATAAATGTAAATAATAAAAGTCATTCATCATTCTTAATCGTCTCTACGATTTAGAAAATGATTACCACTATAACTCTTACTTATTCAAAATTAGTTTAAAAATTAAATATAGACATATCATAGATTTTGTATAAAGCATCTTAGAACATGTTGAATTTGTACAAATGCTGATATTTTATTGGCTAAAACGAATCCTATTGATTGAACAATGTAAACATTAATTATTCTCCAATGATAAATATGTTAAGTAATTATTGAAATTTGGTAAATTTTTAACGATTCATCTACTTTAAAATCGACATCTTCATTATGCATATTTCAGCTATATGCCGTATAATTGATTTCACGAAGATTGACACTGCTTTCATCTCACTAGACAATTTCTGCCGAAGTTTTGTTTTTAAAGTTTTAATTTTAGATGCAAATTGTTAATGACGTACATATTTTTTTTATTTCAAAGATATGTAAATATAAAAATTATATAATGTGGTTTTTGTTTCTTTTTTTTTTTATTGATACGACCTGGAAGCAAATAACGTTCACATTTCTAGCAAAAAGCGCTGTGGTTTTTATTTTTTTTTTATTTTTTTTTTTTTTTATCTATATGACGTGAAGACATGATAACAAGTGACGATCTCATTTTTAGCAAAAAGCGTTTCATACCAAATATGAATGTCATTTACTTTCTTTTAGTATAAACTTTCAACAAAAAGTTATATAATCTAAGGCACTTGTTGTCGTGAGCTGTTATGAATTTTATCATTATTAATATCTGTGCAGTCGAAATCATCCATTTCCATTAATTGGATTCCATTGTCATCAATATTCTTAAATGGTGTGTTTCATTTTATGGACACCATCAATATTCTTGAATTGTGTGTTTCATTTTATGGACACCATCACGAATTGGTTGATTCATACGATGTGTCTTTGTCCAAACTGACAAAGGACATTTTTACCACGTATTATGTTGTCGTTTGCCATTACGTCG
Source organism: Mytilus californianus (assembly GCF_021869535.1). NCBI lineage: Eukaryota > Metazoa > Mollusca > Bivalvia > Mytilida > Mytilidae > Mytilus > Mytilus californianus. The sequence goes on along the minus strand of NW_026262679.1, from coordinate 16,658,166 downwards.
TCTGATCTTTTAAGTACCGAGCGTGACTTATTCCCGATTGTGACTGTTTTGCTGAGTGTCAATTCGTTTTGCTATAAGACGTGTCACGGTATTTTTTTATCCAAAATCCATGTATTTAGTTTTGATGTTATATTTGTTATTCTCATCGGATTTTGTCAAATGTCTTATCGTTTGTAGTTGTAAATCTTATTTTTTTCTGTTCTTTTCGTGTGTTACGGTAAAGATAATTAATCACCCTGTTCATTTATAAGATTTTAGTTTGGGTCAACTAAATTTATACGATGTATTTGGTTTACAGTTTGATTTAAAAGAAATACCGACATAGCTTGATCATACAATTAATTATCTAATTACTACCACAATTGTATATTAATAAGTATTGTAATTTTCATTGTTATTAATACATGTTATATCAGTATTACAAACCTAATATGGAACTTAATACATGTTATATCAGTATTACAAACCTAATATGGAACTCTATCCTATTTTTTGGAAATTTATAGAAATTTATATGTGACGTCACATTGTACGTCGATCTCTTCGGCTAAATTATAATACGTTATTCGGCTGTGCCTTTTTTAAGTGCTGATTGAGGTTGTTTTACGTATTCGTTTTTATTCTGTAGTTAGTCACCACTTCGGTGTTAACATGTATATCTTTTATATAGTCGTTTTTATAAATTTACTGTTTGCAAAAGTATGAATTATTCTAAATACTAAGGATTTTCTTATCCAAGGCATATAACCTTAGCCGTATTTGGCACAACTTTTTTGGAACTTTTGGTCCTCAATGCTCTTCAACTTTGTACTTGTTTTGGCCTCCGAACTTTTTTGATCTGAGCGTCACTGATGGGTCTTATGTAGACGAAACGCGCGTCTGGCGTATTAAATTATAAGCCTGGTACCTTTTGGTAGCTATTATTTGTGTGTGTCTCTGTCCTGTATGTTCTCCCATTTATTTGTATTGTAGTCCTGTCATGTAGTCTTGTCATTCTAATGTTATATTTAACATTGCCATAAAAGCGGGAGGTTTGGCTAGCCACAAAACCAGGTTCAACCCACCATTTTTTTCTTAAAATGCCCTGTACCAAGTCAGGAAAATGGCCATTTTTATATTATAGTTCGTTTCTGTGTATGTTGCATTTTAGTGTTGTGTTTCTGTTGTATCGTTGTTCTCCTTTTATATTTGATGTGTTTCCCTCAGTTTTAGTTTGTAACCCGGATTTGTTTTTTTTTCTCAATCAATTGATGAATTTCGAATAGCGGTATACTACTGTTGCCTTTATTCATTTGATATTATTATGGGTTTCTAACGCACACACTTTTCAAATAACCGTAAATTATTTCATTTAAATATTTGACCCAAAAAAATAAAGCCAAATACGGACAAGGAATCACAGCTAAGCTTGAGTGAGATAATTCCTTAATATAGAATGATATCGAAATTTTATAACAGCATATTTGAGAAAAACTAGTATTTTCAACCAAAGTACTGGCTCCTGGACTGGTGAGAACTAGCATTCCACCAACAGTGGTATCAACCAACTGGTAGTTATAACATTAACGGTACCAATTTCAATGCACCAGATGCTCATGTCGACTATAAATTTCTCTTAAGTGATGCACGAGGCCTAAAACATTTAAAAGTTAATAAGATAAAACAAACAAGCTAATAACATATCAAGAATTAAAACATTGGACAATCGTTTAAAATACAAAATAACATTATCCCCAATTGTAAAATATTTTCAAAGCGTTTTATATTTCTGGCTAATATGATAAAAAGCAAAATAGCAATTATTACCGAAATAGCTTTAGAGCATAACATGGTGAAAGGAAAAAAATGAAACGTATTGAAATGTTTTCTGTGGGTCTTCAATTTTCAATCAGTTGTAGTTTTGATATATCATGAAGCACACTAGTAGAATAAAGTACACCGACATAGAATTTTCTAAACATACTCAACATAAGGTAACTTGACTGTCCCTCTGTTATCTTTCGTCCCTCTTTTATAACCATAGAGAACATAAAGTATCCATTGATTATACGTAGCATAAAGAATGTATTCAATATACACGTCATAAAGTCTCTGAACAACATGGGATATCTTCTGAATGTACATAACATGATTAGTATTTGGCGAAATTTTGGGTACTTAATGCTCTTCAACTTCGTAACCTTTTGTTAGCTATTATTCGTGTGTTTCTTTGTCCTATATGTTCTCCCATTTATTTGTATTGTGGTCTTGTCATGTGATATTGTCGTTTTGGTGTTGTGTTTGACGATCCCATTAAAGCAGGAGGTTTGGCATGCCACAAAACCAGGTTCAACCCACCATTTTTTTCTTAAAATGTCCTGTACCAAGTCAGGAAAATGGCCATTGTTATATTATAGTTCGTTTCTGTGTGTGTTACATTTTAATGTTGTGTTTTTGTTGTGTCGTTGTTCTCCTCTTATATTTGATGCGTTTCCCTCAGTTTTAGTTTGTAACCCGGATTTGTTTTTATCTCTATCGATTTATGAGTTTCGAACAGCGGTATACTACTGTTGCCTTTATTTATTTGGCCTTTTTTTATTTTGTTCTATTTGAGCGACACTAGTGAGTTTTTCGTAGACGAAATACGCGTCTGGTGATCAAACTTTTAAGCCTGGTATCAACGATGAGTTTATTTACAACCACTGGGTCGATGCAACTGCTGGTGGAGTATCCTCCTCAAGGGTATGACCAAGATAGCACTTCTGTGTTGAAATGAATTATAATTGATATATAAACTACTAGTAACTGTTTTCAAGAATGTTTCGGAATACTAAGGATTTTCTATACATGGAATATATTACCTTACCTGTATTTGGCAAAACCTTTCAAAACTTTGGGTTCTTATTGCTCTTCAGTTTCGGTCTTTATTATTTATATTTTTTAAGAAACTAAGGGTTCAACGACCCGAGGCAAACTTGACCGTAGATTTTGTCTGTTTATCTATGTCGTTTTTGAGAAAAAAAATTTGAGACGGTAAATTCAGTACTGTTCAGACAATTCGTTTGCGGTCATTTCAGTACTGTTCATCATTTTAGAATAGTCAGTATAATGTTGATTGTTTAGGTAAATAATCACTTCTGAACGGTCTGAACATATCTCAACTGACTACATGCGAATTGTCCGAACATGTATAAAGTCTCAAAAACTAAAAATTACTTAATAATTTATTGTTCAGTCTTTAAAGAGCTGTTCAGATGCAAATGACTATTTCAGATTAGTTTCGTTTACAATTGTACAAGGATAAGGTAACTCTCGTGTAATATTAATGGTGTGTATATGTTAAAACATGCTAAATTCGATGGTGTCGTGTCATTATGTAACGTGTGGAAGACTTCTTTGCTTTAAAAAAATGAAAATAACACGTTTAATAATTTCATGCGTCCGAAGCGCTTTTCTGAATTTACCTTCATCAGGAACGCTCAAAGCCAAACATTTGAAATCCGAGGGATGTAAAAGTACCGAAACAGTTGAAGAGCTATACGACAAAAATACCTAAAACAAATAGCCAAATCCATCTAAGGTCAACTTTGCCTGAGGGAGTTGAAACCTTAGTTTCTTTATAATTTCAAAATTTATAAACGGGCAATTTTAGAAAAGTTTGTTATAAATCATGTCAGTACCGAAGTACTGACTACTGAGCTTTAAGAAGCTGATCTATTTTGCTTTGTGCAAGTAAATGTGTTTAAACATTCTGCGGAATATTACGAAAAAAAAATCATACTACCGTTTTTGTTCATCTTTGGATAAAAGTAACAAACATTCGTTAAACTTACCTGGCATTGTTACTTGTTTCGTCTGTCATAAATAGCTCCGAGGATATAGGTTACATGTAATTTCTTTAGCCATTTTTGTTGGCAGTTAAAACCAGTAATTTCAATGTCTTCGTGTTTATTACGTGATAAGAAATATCAAGTTGGAAATGAGAAATATCAAGTTGGCAGTGAAAAATGTCAAATTGAAAGTGATAAATGCCAACTCAAACAGAGAAATATCACCATTAAACTGAAAAATGTTAACTTGGTACTACGAACTGTCAACTTGGAAATGAGAAAAATGGTGATTGAACTGAGAAATGTCAATTTGGAACTGAAAAACTTATGTCAGATTTGAAATAAAAAAAAGGTCTCGGAATTCTTAACTAGGTTTATCAGTTTCCCTTCTGAAGGCCGGTGGTTTTCTCCGAGAACTCTTGCTTTCTCTTCTAATAAAAATCGACGAACTTTATCCCACTTATCTAAAGACCTGCATAAAGCTGTGACATCATCAGTCATGCTATCCTTTATCCGTGCCGTCACAATAGTAAATGCAGATAAAAGCAAGAAATCTGATTTTATAATTCAATTTTGACCGATGATGAAATGAGGTCAAATAAATCACTCGTTGATTATAAATAAAATAATCATTCTGTCGGGGAAAATATAACATGTATAGATCGGCTAGATTAAAGGAAAAATTATATTATTTGCAAATATAAAATGTTTTATTGTTGTTTTGTACTTACATTAGGACGTTGGTTTTCTCGTTTTAAATTTTTTATGTCAGGGTCTTTTATAACTTGCTATGTGATATGGGTCTTTTTTATTATTGCTGAAGGCGGTGACCTAAAGTTGCTATCATCTACGTCAAAAGGTCTCTGGTGGATAGTTGTCTCACTGGCAATCATACCATATCTCTTTTGTTATAATATTGTTATTGTGGTCTTTTGTTCCTTCAATTCACTATTTTCGATTCCCTTTAAATATCATCAAGCTTTTTATTTATACAAATTTGTACTTCTCTTACGTTTTGAGACAGTATTAAGTACAAAAGTTAATTATCGAATAAGTGTCTGTGAATTATAAATTCTTTTAGAAGTTATTATAATTGTATACGTGCATTGTTTGGTCAAGTACAATTCTTGTATATGTATCTGTCTTCATTGATAAGACGCATAGAAACATAATGGAAAATTAAATATATTATTTTGACAACCTTTGACATAATCAATATCATTTCTTCCGTTCTGTAGATTTGATTTATAACGTGTTACTTAAGATTAATTTGTGATATTACCTTATCATAAAAGAAATCGTTGTGTTCTTTACCTAAATAATAAACCTAGACAGCATATAAATTTATTAGAAAAGAAGGAAACATTCAATTTACGACCATCAGAAGATTAATCGCCGAATGTAAAAATCTTATTACCATGTCAGAAATCATTTAACCAACTTTTTATGCGGCTTATCACTTTACTGCGGTCAATATGTATACAATACTTGCATACATTATTTATCATTCCGGGGCAACTGAGTTCTCATTCGGTTATTAAAGGGGTATTTGTTGTTCGTCTACAAGTTTTGTTGAATTATCTGTGTTTTTCCTTGTTTTCGTCTTTTATCATTGGTCAAGGTTTTTCTCTTTCTCTTAGCTGTTGATATTGTTGTCGTTTTGTCTTTTTGTATTAAACAGTAATTAGGGAAATCGTTTTTTCAGCCTCTAATCTTAAATGCAACTTTTCTTCTTGCAATTATAAACAGGTGAAGGATATCTTTTGGTAGATTTATATGCCTTTTTTGCTTTTCGATTTGAAGGGGCCACAAGGAGGCCTTTTCATACAACGTACATTCTCTTTGATATATATTTTAAACCAGGTTTAATCCACCATTTTCTACATGGGGAAATGTCTGTACCAAGTCAGGAATATGACAGTTGTTTCCATTATTTTAATGTGTATTAGCATTTGATTTTGCCATTTGATATCCGTTTTGAATTGTCTTTGGAGTTCGGTATTTTTGTTATTTTACTTTTTATACACGTATTTGTTGATCTCAATGATAACTGTTTGCAAATATCTTATAAATATGATGCTATTAGACTACCGAATTAAATTCACTTTTGTGATCAGTATGCAATATCAACGTTTAATTACCACTTTTTTTATCATGTGCATTGTCGTAAAAAGACAAAATGGCGAATAGTGAAGAACAAGTACAGTCAAACTCTTGTATATCACTCTTTAAATTTTATAAAATTTATCAATTTTTTTTCCTTGTAAAACAGGAAAAAAAGTTTCCACTTCCGGCTTACGTTTTTCGTTTTGTCAAATAGGAATATAAATGAGAAACTATCCATACGTGTTATATAGATATACGAAGATGTGGTATGAGTGCCAATGAGACAACTCTCCATCCAAGTCAAAGTTAATAAAAGTAAACCCTGTTTTAGCTATTTCTGAAATAATGTTTCATAGAAATAGAAAGGTCACAATTATGAAGCTGAAATCTATATGAAGTCTTTAAAATTATCAAAATAACACTTTATAAATTGTGTCCGTCCAAAGCGCTTTTCCGGATTTACTTTCAACAGGAACGCTCAAACCCGAACATATGAAAGACACGTATGTATAAATATGTAGAAACGTTTGACCATATTATGACCAAAAAGAAAATCAAAAATAGGTCATCTAAGGTTAACTTTGCCTGAGGGAGTTGGAACCTTAGTTTTATAGTAATTGTTTTCATTTATCAAAGCCGAATTTTGGAGAAACATGCTTTAAATCATGCCAGTACCAAATGACTGACTAATGACCTAAAGATACCCTAGGAAACTAACAGTCCACATACAATGGTATCGACCCAGTGCTAGAAAATAAAATAACAATTATAAATTTCGTTCTTCCGTAAATAACTCACATTATCATATGTTGCGTCAATTGGTCTGACCTAATTAATTCAGCTGAGATTTTACAAAAACACAATAGATTATCTCTAAGCATCGTATATATCATTACTGTTTTTAGATAATCAACAGGGAAAATAGTAAATTAAACAGTTGAGGTCCACACTTTTGATAGAAATTCTATTCTGACAACTTTTCGGTAGATTGTCTCCGTCGAAATAAAACTAATGCTGGCCACGACTGTGTATTGTCCTTCGTTGCCACCTCCGAAAGCGGAAGGGTAATAGTAAAGTTGGTTTTCTATGACTGTGGATCCATCTTTAACAACATTATCTGATTGATTAATTCCTTCACTGCAAAGCTGTTTTGGAAATGGTATCTAAATTGCAGAACTAGATAGGACATTAATTAAATCAATTTGTCTTGGATTTTCCCAAAATAAACAATAATTTTACATTAAGATGAAGAAGAAACATGACATGCATTATTCGTGGTCAATCACAGATAATTTCTGTACGCTCTTACATCTGACTCAAATTAATCTGTAGAGTAACGGATTCAATATATAGTAATTGTTTTGACACCGACTTCATACTGAAGAGTCATGCTACTAATTGAATATTGTTATAATAATTATTAATCATTATTTGTCACTTGAAAAGTATTTTCTAATTTATTTTCCATCAATAATAAGGGGGGAAAATGCAAAATAAAACAACAAAGAAACAAGGAAACAAAAATTCATTCAACATAGTTTTTGCTCATTGAAATCACTCAATTGACCCTTTTTTGTTTCTAAAATGAGAACCTGAATTGTGTTCACGTTAGCCATCTTTTTGTCTTGAATTGGACACCTAGTTACTAGTTGAGTTAATGAAGCATGACATGAAGTCAAAATTTTACTATTTACGTTCTTTTAATAATATACAAATTATTAAAAGAATCTACTGGTATATAATTTTCGCAGTTATAACTGTTCTAGTTTGTTTTTTTTCTAATTTGTCCATATCACACCTGTCTTGTAATTAAGCCTCGTTCCCATAATTATATTTTCGCTTTGTTTCTTGCGCAATTTGTTTGGTTTGTGCTACTCCTATTGTATGATTATAAAAACCCAATAATAGATACCCAAAAGAGAGTGTTGTTACATTTAAATGGCTTGTTCTGTCAATTGCTTAAAAATAAAACTCTCTCCACATAACTGGTGTCTATGATTCAGCAATTAAAACAGGCTTGATTTACTTGGAACTAACTACGTTTGGTATCGCAAGAACCATGGGTGGGTTCTGATATAATCAATAGATCTGGTGTTGTATTATATACTTTCCACATTAAACTGCATTAAGACCTTTGACTTACAAGATAATCATTCGTCATGTCATGGTGGTGTCCGTTCCTTTTCGAATTAAAAGTTTTCGTAGTTATTTTGTTTTATTTTACTTCCCTTTTGAGTATTGAGCATAGACTGATATGTTACTAAGTTGTATGTATCAAGATATTAGGTAGCTATATATGATCTTATAAATTTAAAAACTACGAAATTTGAAGAACTACGAGTGAAGTACTTGAGGTGGTCTTTAACTTATTTTTCTTTTCTTCTTTTTGTTAATCTACTTTAAATGATCTGACCTAAATGAGTACTGTGTGCTATTGCCGTCACTTGGTATCCTTCCTCCATCGACGTCGTCAGCTGTTTTACAAAAGTCTTCTCTTCTAAAAATCCTTGACCAATTGTAAACACAATCATCCTCAATGTATCTTCTTAAATAAATGTGTCCGATGATCCTGGCTGTCGAAAAACATGGCCGAAAAGGCTAATACAAAGAACATAGGGAAGAATGCAAAAGAGGGGCGAAAGATACCAGAGGTACATTCAAACTCATAAGTCGAAAATAAACTGACAACGCCATGGATAAAAAAGAAAATGACAAACAGACAAACAATAGTACACAAAACATAACATAGAAAACTAAAGACTGAGCAACACGAACCCCACCAAAAACTGGAGGAGATCTCAGGTGCTCTGAATGGGTAAGCAGATCCTGCTCCACATGTGGCACCCGTCGTGTTGCTCATGTTAGTACAAACCAGGAAATAAGTCTAATTCGGTAGGTCACATTCGGGAAGAGGGGGACGGGATTGTGGTTACGACATTAGGAACATATCCGCTATCATATGTGAAACGGATATTCCATAACGGTCAACCAACTCGTGATGGCGTCCGTAAAACTTACGAAGGGATGATTTATATTTCATCACTTGGAACTCTTGGTTTGATAGCTTCCCAGTGAGCAGAAACCCTCTATCAATAAGCGTGATATATCTTCCACCATTATTAATAGAAAAAAACTGACGAGGACAGAATTGTACAAATGTGAAAATCTCCCGACTGTTCACTTCGACCACTACTTCAATCCACTCCTTTTATGAGTTATTGCCGTTTTTTTTTTTTGTTCTTGGCTTTTGGCTTTTGGTTTGCAATTATTTTATATTTCTCAAATTTTAGATTGAAAAATTATTAAAAAAATGATACACACATGAATTTGCATGGTCAAATTGGAGAATCGACTCCATAATAGAAGTACCCCTTTTTTGCGATAACTATAGTAGTAGAGAATAACATTAAACAGCAAAAACATTATAAGTGAGACAACATCTACAAATACGTTAAATGGCCGCAATCATCCTGTAATGACGATGTTTACCCCTTTGCGTTTAAGGCAGAAGCTATAGTAGATGGAGGGAAATTTTGAACAATAAAAATTATGAGGAAGACGAGGTTTGCAAATAAATTCAGCTGCAAAAATCATCAGTCAACACATAATAGGAGTTATTGTCCACTAATAACGATTTATACCCTGTTATACCTTGTAGAAATTATTGCCCTTTTAATATAAAAATAAGAAGATGTGGTATGATTGCCAATGAGACAACTCTCCACAAGAGACCAAATAACACAGGTATTAACTATAGGTCACCGTACGGCCTTCAACGATGAGTAAAACCCATACCTCATAGTCAGCTATAAAAGGCCCCGAAATGACAAATGTAAAACAATTCAAACGAGAAAACTAACGGCCTGACTTATGTACAAAATAATGAACGAAAAACAGATATGACATACAGCAACAAACGACAACCACTGTATTACAGGCTCTTGACTAGAGACAGGCACATACAAAATGTGGCGTGGTTAAACTAGTTTGAAGGCGCGCCAACCCCTAACCTGGGATACTGGTGTAACAGTACAACATAAGAACAAACTATAAAAATTAATTGAAAGGGTTTAACACATCAGATCGATACAAAGCAGAAATATCTAACAAATACACAGAGTGGACAAAATGACTATTTTGTTGTTTTTTCTGACACTATATTTGATAGAGAGAAAATTCAGCTAGACACGATCCTCAAATAAGTCATCATCGAATCACCATAAAAGTAAATGTCCTTCAACTACGGTATTTATCCATTTTTGTATTTTTCATGGGAATTATAGTGGGAAGACAGAAACTGTAAACAGCAGAAATTAATCTACTAATAAGTCAATATGACCAAAATCATCAGTCAACTTCATATAGCGGTTATCGCCATTTATTGACTATGCTTACCCATTTTCTTGCTTCTTTGTCCATATTATCGAAACTTTAATAGAAAGAGAGAAAATATAAGCAGCAAATAAAAAAAAATACCAGCAGCGAGAAGGGTTCATTCTTCAAATAAGTTCATTTGATCTAAATTATATGTCAACATTCAACAACAGCAATTATTGCCTTTTATTGACAATTTTTATTCATTTTCTGCGTTCATGGCTATAAATTTGAAATGTATTAACATATTATGAGATACTATAAAAGCAAATATGATCAGCAAGACAAGATCTAGAATGAAGTATGATGGTTGAAATCGTTATAGTTATTATGCTTCAATGCTGATTTTTAGTCACTTATGTTTTTCGTTTTTGGTGAAAACTATTTAAGTACAAAGAAGGAAACTGTAAACAAATCAGCAATATAAGACCTACTTATTACGTCTTAATGAGCAAATAGTTTTGAGTAAAAAGTACATTTTTTGGTAAAGGCACTTTTTACACACGTTTTTTGCATTTAAGGCGAAAACTATAATCGATAGAGAGAAACAGAAAATATTATGAGTAATATGGAATATGTTTATAGTTCAAAAAGGTCATTTGACTCTTCAAAAGGATTTATAGTCCTTACATGATTATTTTAGACCAAAACTAATGCTGTATCTCATCTATTTTGAAAGCTATAATAAGTAGATTGAAACTTTGAAAAGGCTTAAACGATCAGCAACACATAACACTTTTACTCTCCTTTGTAAGTTTTGACGCGACGTGTAACTTACACGAGTAACAAACAAATCTAGCGGATCAAGTGAAAGTTCTGATTTATTCAAAATACAATAAGTCAATTTGATTGAAATCGCTACTCGACTTTTTTTTTTTTTTTTGCCCTTTAATCAAATTCTTACCCAGTGTTTTGTTATTGTCTATTATCTTAAAAACGTATAGACAACACTCTGTAAGACACAATTGATCAACAATGCTAGATTGTGACCAACATATTTTCCTTTCAACATAAATATTTCTGTTGCATTGTATACTTTTTTATGCAAAAATGACAGGTAAGCAAGACAGGCTCCTCAGGGCCTCTCGTTTTATTTTTGTCCAACTTCAATTTGATGTAATTTATCTCTACAAATGGTAATTTGCGTGATAAGTGCACCAGAAAATATTTAGTTAGCTTATACAACTAAATCTGACGCAGATACAGAGAACCTGTAGAGTAATCCAATATTCATCATTTTCAAACTTAAGATTACTTTGTTCATATAGGCTTAATCATGTCTGTTTACATTTTCTTTAAATGAAAACAAAAGGTCATAAGACGGTACTTCGTTAATCTTTTTAAAGTTCTTCCTGAATGAGGTCTATTGAAGTTACATTTTGTAGTTCAATATTCCGAATAACGCAAACAGTCCGTTTCACCTTACAGCCTTTACAGTTCGCCGTATATCATGTATATGTTGCATGTTTATTTTAACACATAACGAGTTATAGTTTGATTGATAATGAACAGCATAAAGAGGATACCGAGCCAAAACTGTCCCCACTGGAATCAAATGTCCCCGTGACAAGTATTACTGCAACGAGATACATTAAAACAACTGGATAGAGAAACAGACAAGCAAACAAAACATTTTGAAACCAAAAATATGACAATATATTGCATCAATACCAAGTGTTCCGGAAGGGTAAGAAAATCCTGATCTGCATTTCGTACTACCCAAGGACTTACCGACAATCAGTCACATAATAGTACAAATTTGTAAAAGTACGGAAAACACTTGATGAAATGTTAAGTCTATTTCACAAAAGCATTTATAGAATAATATCCTACGTTTCTCTGACAGTACAAAGTAATCAAGACAAAGGCAAAAATGAATAATTATTTAGTAAAACAATTTAAAGTCAATAACGAAATTCAAAACTAAATAAGCTTCACTTTCACACAACCTGAAGAAAATAACTATCCACCGAGGTATGACTTAATGCTACTAAAGAATCAAGTTAGACGACACAAGGGAATTGATGTTTAAATGTCTTTTCTTTCTTTGAAATCCCCAATATTTATGTTGGATCGTTTGCAATTAATAATATTGATTTACTTTTGATTTTGAATATTATAACATAACATGGAAAGTGTGTTAAAGAACAGAGGAATTTGAAAGATGTAAATGCATTTACTGAATGCATGTTATAAGTAATTTAGTGTAGATAACAGATACTTTATCAAAGAGATGGACTTGAAGTGCAGCATATATGTATTGCAACCATTGAACAGCTTGAATATAAATTAATAAATTTGTCAAATATAAAGTAACCTTTGAACGTTTAGATAGGTATTTGTATAGTTAGTTTAGACGTATAGCCCTGCTGAAGTTAAATCTAGATAAACGCATCTGACGCACGCATATTTATATGTTGTTATTGTCGTTTTGAAACATCAAAAAAGTCGTATTTAAAGTGATACCCTTTCTATTGTCTAAAAATGTAAAACAGTTGTAAAGTCAAGTGGATTATAATATAAAATCTGAAGTACAAATATAAGGAAAAATTTATTTGTTTATGTAGCACGACCAGAGAACCTCATTAATCTAGAATTAATTTAATTTTGAAATTTATTATAATAATATTTCGTACATAAACTACAGTGCATCATAAGCCTCACAAGGCTGGTTGATATTAATATACATGTTTATTGACATATGTTTAATATTGTAAAAATATTGTAATTCATGTACATGACCAGGTTGTACTTTAAATAAAAATATCTATTTATCTACCAGAACAGACATTCAGAAATCAAAAGATAATATTCAGTTGTAAAACAAATGTTAATACCATATGTTTACCTTTAGATGGTTCCAAACAGGATGTACAACATTACGTAGAGACTATCATGGTTATTCAATCAAAGGTGTTATATATTGATGTATACTCCACAAATTGTATTTTGTACACATTCCAGCAAGAAATCGAGACTATTCAGTTGGAAACTTTCATTAAAAAGTAAAATAAAAAAAAAATCCGAACTCCATGATATATTCAAAACGGAAAGTCCTCTACCAAATGGCAAAATCATAAGCTGAAACACATAAAACGAATAGAAAACAACTGTCATATAAACGTTAAGTACTGTCTTTCAACTCTAACTGAATATCTTACATTGTAATTCGCGTCGAGCAAAAGGTTAATACCAGTATATATGTCATGGTCATCGTCATTATACATCATCTACTTTGCATGATGTCTCTATTTATGACTTGCTGCCATTTATACAAAAGCCGTTAGGTATTCATCTCATTCGAACAAAACTTTATTCATTTCCCCTTTCAAAACTTCATTTTCTTTTCAATTTATGTTTGGAAACCACTGTTACAAACCCTCATTCAAACCAATACAAACTTACAGCTATCATTTCAGATATTGCAAGTCACAGAATATTTAAACCAGTTCGCATTGGAAATGATGAAAAAGAGAAAAGATCTTTTATTAAACTTTCCAATGCCAACAAAGGTCTCGATGGCGTCAACTTAGGCAATATCCTTCATCATAAATTAGTTCAGTCAAAAATACCTCCTTATTTTAAAGATCAGTCTGTACCAATAATTTCTTATACCTATACCAAACCAATTGCAACTAAATTTTTCAATTACAAACACTTTTTGCAGGATCTCAACATTGACGACTTCAAGTCTAAACCTCCTGATTGCACCTGTGCTAGTTCCAAATTCACATATAATCCGGCTGGCCACGTTATTACCGGAGACCTCAACATTGTCAATAACACTTCCCTGCGAAATTTGTTATCCAAAGGTCCGAAATATCGTGAGCCTAAATTCATCAATTGGAAATACAACTTCAAAATACTGATTGATTCAGTCAAGGATTATGCCAGGCAATGGGCTAACCGCGAGAAAGAAGACGTAGATACTCTTTCCGAACGGATTAAGGCTGTGAGGTCGTTTATACAAATCCGAATTAAAAAACTGAACGGGTCTATCAATACCCATGCTACGTCAATTTTTAAAGACCCAAATGTTGCCAAACACTTGTCCTACCTCCATGACAAATATATTGTTGTGCCCGCAGATTAAGCCCCTAACAACATCGTTTTTGTGTGTAAATATCATTACATAAACTGCTTGATAAATGAATTAGGTATTGACAATTCATTTGGAAACTCAACATATACCCTCACGACACTTACTAAAGAGGAAATCCTGGATAATCATAGGTCTGTTCTATGTTCCTTTAAAATTTCAACCAAAGATGAATAACTGGATCTTCCATCACTTTATTAGATACCTAAACTACATAAGTGTCCTTACAAACAACGGTATATTGCTGGGTCTTCCAAGTGCTCCATGAAACCTCTTTCTAAATTATTAACATCTATTTTATCAGCAATCAAAGCCGGGCTCCAAAGTTATTGTGAAACTGCCTATTCTAGAGGTGGCGTGAATCAGATGTGGATACAAAAAAATTCCAAAGATCTTTTAGAGTACATACAATCTAAGACTCTCTCATCTTGCAATAGTATTAAAACATTTGACTTTTCTACACTTTACACAAGTATTCCCCATTCCAAACTAAAAGACAAATTGAAAGAGTTGGTGTTACTTAGTTTCATTAAAAAGAATGGCGAACGTAGTATCTTGTCTTGGGGAGGGATAAATCCTACTTTGTAAAGAATCGCTCTGATTCAAACAAAAAATTCACTGAAACTGACATTATCAAGATGCTTGATTTCTTGATTGACAACATATTTGTTACGTTTGGAGGACGTGTTTTTCAACAGACTGTCGGAATTCCAATGGGAACTAATTGTGCCCCTCTTCTTGCCGACTTGTTTCTTCATTATTATGAGGCTGACTTCATACAGGAACTTCTTAGGAAGAAAGATAAGAAGTTAGCAATATCCTTTAACTTTACGTTCCGCTATATAGATGATGTTCTCTCACTAAATAATACAAAATTTTGTGATTATAATCATAAACACGCCTTCAGCATTGACCTGTGTTTTGTTGTATGAAGTTCAAGGGAAAGGCTTTGATTAAAATGTTCTCATATGATTATGAGAACTATAATAATATTATACTAGAAAGAGTACTTTAACATTGTAAAGGTGAATACAACGGAATTTCAGGCTTCAAGTAGTATACTTTCCCTTTTTATGCAGCATCTTTATTTTCATGCGATCCGATACCTATTAAGGAATATGATTGGTTGTTTTCTTAAAAATATCTTCAAGAACAGAGATAGAAAGGTTTTTTATATTATATTTTTGGTAGATAACATGTATATACAGTAACTTATGTTGTTATTAGCTTTTGAATAATATAGGACATAGTCGAATGTTTGGACTACCTAGCTCTACTTCTTTGATTGTTTCTACAAGGGATATAAGTTACCTAATTGAACAAATACACACCACCACTCTCTTAAAAGATTAACATTATATTATATAGAAATTAAAAAAAAGAAAAAAAAAAAGTCTATACGACTAGAATTAAAACTATTCTAATGTCAGAGGACTGTCAATGCAAATAGCTGCGCACAGCATAATTAAAGATACCCGTAAACGTTTTTAATATTATCAAATATATTTAAATTGCGAATTCGAAGTATTCGGAACATGTTTTACGTGTATCGCTATGTCCTTGTTCTAAATATCACTAGGTCAGACGCAAGAAAATCCAGTCGTATAAATCAAACAGAAAGAAATAATCTTCAAGAAATAATTCTTTAGAAAAAACATGTTTTTCTGACGAAAACAGATTGAAGTTAATAAGACGAATGAAATTCGATGACAAAAACACAATTGCCTTTTATAACTCTTATGTCTACGGCAGCTAATAAACACGGATGACATGTGAATATTCTTATTCTATCGAAGATATCAAAAACGGGAAAATGAAAATATCGATGAAAGCATGTGTTATTCATACGTTTCTTTTCTTCATCGTGGAACTTAATTTCAACTAGCGGGAAGTTAATCAAAATTGTATGATTCTATCCTGATATTATCAATTATAAATAATACATATTGAAATTCATATTCTTCTCTTTGGCTTAAAAGACTTGTTGATAAACACGATAAACGTATCATTACTTTTATTCAAAATTGTCCGCATTGATTTAGGACTTCAGTGTATAGATCTACTATTTATCAACCTCAACACAGCGGGAAAAAAGGACATGACACACAAGTCGTATAGCTGCAACATGTACAACCACGTGACAAACCTAAACAACAAAGGACCATGGCACTTTATTGCGGTTTTTTATCTCAAAGTCAAAAGTGTGCCTCAAACGCTGAGCAAATGCTCAAGACGGTCCCTAGTTTTTGTTTTAGCGTATTTTTGATAGATATCGACCACGTTTCATCTGTACATTAAAAACCAATATTGAGGGTAAATGAAACAAATGATAAACTTTAACCAATACAAAAATATAACAAATACTGTCCTAACTCCCTAGACAATCTTACCATAAATTACAAAAACAAAACAGATATGTATGCACATCAATTGATTTGTTACATACTTAAAAAACAAAGGAAACATCATTATGAATCACAAAAAATACCGCAAAGTACGAAGGACCACCAACATCCGACATCCTTTGGAAAAAAGACAGAGTTACAAACAAAGACAAATAACAACGATCAGCACAACATCCAGATGGCCTCACAAGTTACAGGAACACAATGTGGTGGGAACAATTCATGTTTACGTGCGCCCAACCCCATCCCCCTTTTCCAAGAGGATGCTAACCTTAACAAGAATTTATACAAAAAAAATGGCACATAGTTTGGAAAGCAGGGTAAAAATGTGCTATTTATCAAAGGAAGCTATCAAAGGTAGCTACAAATGTTGGTTAGACACTGCCGCTCAAGAAACAAACAAAAAACAAAACTCCAAACAAGTAAAAATCAACAGCGTTTGTGGCCAGTAAGTATATAAGTTCGTCAGACCATCGGATGTGAGAAACCATTTTTACTACAATATTGGGCCGATCACAATTGTAGCTCTTGCAATCGTCTAATATTAATGTTTTACGAGAAACATTATGTTTACAGAAAAGATGCTAATGTTGATACCAACTGTAAATAAGTATGAAAGTATTTAAAAGTCTGTGGTATTTGCAATCCTGTAAAGGTACCATTTGTGTTAAAGCTACATGTAGGTCAATGTCGTTTAAGTCAGCTTCATTAGATATATTCTAGCAAATTGTGCCGGTTTTAAACTGTATATCGCATAGGATGCAGCAAGAGGAACATCGCCGTCCAGAAAAAGAAATTCCATTGCTTTGTGATGGAAATAAAGGCAACAGTAGTATACCGCTGTTCGAAATTCATAAATCGATTGAGAAAAAACAAATCCGGGTTACAAACTAAAACTGAGGTAAACACTTTAAATATAAGAGGAGAACTACGACACAACAGAAACACAACATTAAAATGTAACAAACACAGAAACGAACTATAATATAACAATGGCCATTTCCTGACTTGGTACTGGACATTTTAAGAAAAAAATGGTGGGTTGAAACTGGTTTTGTGGCTAGCAAAACCTCCCGCTTTTATGGCAATGTTAAATATAACATTAAAATGACAACATTACATGACAGGACTACAATACAAATAAATGGGAGAACATATAGGACAGAGAAACATCCGAATAATAGCTAACAAAAGGTACCAGGTTTAAAATTAAATACGCAAGACGCGTTGAAAATTTGAAATCGTCTCTTTTGTAATTTATTTTTAGTTTTCTACCTATACAGTAATGTTTAAAAGTGCACAATATCGATTGCAGCTTGTATAATTAGCTTGCTAGTTGAAGTTATTTTGAAGTTAAACTCAGGCTCATCAACATTAAGGTATCTGCTATTCCAATCAAATGTCCGTAAAGCGGAAACTGCTGATATATCCTAGATCGGCACCTTGTTTTTTTTTTTTTTTTTTTTTTCTTTTCTCTTTTTTTTTTAGCTTTTGTATGTGTGTACAGATATCATGCATCAAACCTTTTCCAACTGATTTTATATTGTGTTCTCATGTTGAGATGTTAACGCTTTAACACTCTATCATAAGTAAGGAGAGGGTTGAGTGCTCATAAACATATTTTACCTAGCTACATTTGACAGGTGCCTTTCCCATGTCAGGCGCCTGTACTTCAGTTGGTTGTCGTTGCTGTCTGCAATATTTGTTTTAGTGATAATTGTATTTTCTAGTATAAAAAGGCAGTAAATTTTCTCTTTTGAATCGTTTTATATTTTGTCGTTTATAACTTTCTTGACGGGATGGGGTTTGCTCTCAGTATCCTTTAGTATTTTACATCCTCATTTTTTGGTATCTGGTGTGTCATCATACCACATCTCCTTAGTTTTAAACAGGACAAAGTTTGATGTAAAATAAATGTTTGCCTTACGTTGGCTGATTGGTTTTTTTTTAAAAGGTACATTTCCGGAACACTTGTATAGACAATTGATAAATTCCTATATTAAAATATCTATTTGTTGTTCCTATATTAAAGTATTTATTTGTTGTTCCCATTTTAAAGTATATATGTGTTGTTCCTATATTACAATATCTATTTCTAACCACGCGAATACTTACCTTGATCATCAACTCTCGTGATATAAAAAATATATGAAATTTTACTTCAAACGTACGGAAATGGAAATATATAACGAACGCGCTTTGTTAGTGGTCAACAATTTCAGTAATTACATGTAATATATCTTTCTTCTATATATTGTTATTAACCTTGATCGGTGACCACCACACTACATTATTACGTGATAGAATTTAAAAACATTGGAATTTACCACTTAAGCTTTCATAGTAAAATAAATCACTCACGCCTAAAGGTATCAACACTAATCAATGTTTTATCTCAGTATGTTGACAGAACAAGCTTGTACGGGATTTTAGTAACGAAATATCAATCCATATTTATAAATAATTGTAAGGACAAAGCATTAATCAATCTAAATAATTATGAATGTACACTGTCTTTTGATCTCACACTGACCAAGATAAAACAAAGATCAACTTTCATAAGTAATGTTTGCGTAAATTGTATAGCTATGTCATTGTGTAAAATCTCTGTCCTTCAAATCTCCTTTCTTTTCAATTAATGTGCATTCTTTTATTTTGCTAAATGCATATTGTATTTTGTACTTTTTTTTTGTTCAAATTCCTTTTTTAATGTGTTGTATTGTTACTTTTCTCACTTCGAATGAAATGCTATGTTTTTCACCATTTTGTATACGGCCATTCTCTGTCTTATCATTATGTCAGATGTAACCTAACTCATTGGTGTATGAACTGAACTATACCGTATGATAATTGACCTATACTCACCACGCAAAATTATCAAGTACAGTCTAAATTATACTGATATTATCTGTATCAGCTTATTTTTAAATTGTAAAAATGTTTCACAGGCAATGGCATTATCACTGTTGGTTTTTACATTGACCCACCATTGCAATAATTACAACCTTAGCGAGATAAAGCATAAAGATACAAATATACATATAGATAAAACTGACAATATGAATTAAATACTGTGTGTTTCAATGTGTTCACAATCAATTTCTTCACTTGAATATACAAAGTCTAGCTCCGAAAACTGACCTTATACAAGCCGAATACTCTGAATTTAGTATTGTAGCTTTTACTGAAACCTGGTTAAACATTAATCGTGAAGACGAGTCAATCAAACTTCTTAACTATCAGAACCCATTTCGTCGCGACAGAGGTCACATAAGGCTGGCGAGGGAGTAATGGTTTTTATTATACTTCATATCAAAATGCCAGATTTTGATTAGCTAATACGAGGGTGTTAATTTACTCTATTACCCTTCATGGAGACGCTTGATCAAGTGTGCGCTTTATTAAATACGACTCTATCCTATGGCAAATATTCTATTACCCTTCACAGAGACGCTTGGTAAAGTGTGCGCTTTTTTAATACGTCTCTATCCTATGGCAAATACTCTATTACCCTTCACGGAAACGCTTGATCAAGTGTGCGCTTTATTAAATACGGATGGTTGTTATGTACAAGACGTCATAGTTTATTACTTTGAATTTGAAATTTAATCGACAGTAATAACAGAACATTCAGTATAATAAATTAAATAACACATATCTGAGAGGGTGATAGAGCAGATTGTTACCCCTCGAAAAGACATTGTCAACCTTGGCTTCGCCTCTGTTGACAATGTTTTCTCTTTGCAGATGACACTTCTTTATACATGTATATTATTGTTAATAATCCATCAGAATCAGTTACTACTTTGAATATTGACTTTTAAAAGACAAAATTCACAAATGGTCCAAGGAATGGCTTGTGAATTTCAACGCCAAAAAGACAGAAAGTATGATTATTTCGAAAAACTAAATTAACCTCATATATAAATCATTTATTCGACCTGTATTAGAATATGCAGACGTTGTATGGGATTCTCAAAATCAAAATTAAATCAATAAACTTGAGAATATCCAGCTCGATCCAGCGCGGATCGTTTCAAGGGACCAAACTAACTAGCATAAATAAAAGAGAGGCGATGGATACCAAAGGGGCAAAGTCGAAAAATAAACTGACAACACCATGGCTAAAAAAGAAAAAGGCAAACAGAAAAACAACAGTACACAAAACAACATAGAAAACAAAAGCCTGAGTAACACGAACCCCACTAAAACATGGGGTGATCACAGGCGCTTCGGAAGGGTAAGCAGATCCTGCTCCATATGTGGCACCCGTCGTGTTGCCCATGCAAGTACAAACTCGGTACATGTCACATTCGGGGGAAGGGGACGAGATTGTAGTTACAACTATTGGAACATTTCCGTCGTCATCTGTGAAACAGATATTCCATGACGGTCAACCATCTCGTGATGGCGTCCGTAAAATTTACGAAAGGGATGACTTCAACTTCACTACTTGGAACTCTTGGTTTAATAGATTCCTTGTGAGCAGCAACCCTCTATCAAGGAAATCATGATAGAAAACACAAGCCCTGGAATATCGTATCAACTGGGAGATATATACTCCGTATGCAGGCGCTGCTGGAATGTTGCCACATAGAAATGGAAAGTTCACAATTGGGAAGCTGAAATCAAATCTTTTGTCGTAAAGTTTTGTTTTCAACCGACCCTCAATGTCAATTTCTAGATGTAAGTCAAGATATGAGGCCAACTTAATTGTATCTGTTATATCCTTTATCTCAAGTTCGATGGGATAGATGCGTTCGACATAGTCACCATATTTTGAGTTTTTTTTTGTAAGAGAACATCATCTATATAGCGGAAAGTGAAATTAAAGGATACTGCCAACTTCTTTTCTTTCTTTCTAAGAAGTTCCTGTATGAATTCAGCCTCATATGAATAAAGGAACATGTCGGCAAGAAGAGGAGCATAGTTGGTTCCAATGAGAATGCCGATTGTTTGTTGGAAAACAAGTCCTCCAAACGTAACAAATATGATGCAATCAAGAAATCAAAAAACTTGATTATGTCAGTTTCAGAGAATATTTTGTTTGAATCAGCGTGACTTTTTACAAAGTACGATTTATCCCACCTTAAGACAAGAAACTTGTATCTACGTAAGCCATTCTTTTTTATAAAAAAAAGCATGACCAACTCTTTCAATTTGTCTTTTAGTTTGGAATGGGGAAATACATGTTTAAAGTGTAGAAAAGTCAATTTTTGTCAATACTATTGCAAGATGATAGAGTCTTAGATTGTATGTACTCTAAAAGATCTTTTTTAGTATCCACATCTGATTCATGCCACCTCTAGAATAGGTAGTTTCAGAATAACTTTGAAGTCCGGCTTTGATTGCTGATGAAATAGATGTTAATAATTGGTTGAAATTCCAAAGGAACATAGAACAGACCTATGATTATCCAGGATTTCCTCCTTGGTATTGTCGTGGGGGTATATGTTGAGGTTCCAAGTGAATTGTCAATACCTAATTCATTTATCAAGCATTTTATGTAATGTGATTTACACAAAAAAAATGTTGTTTTGGGGCATTATCTGCGGGGACAATAACATATTCGTCATGGAGATAGGACAAGATAGGTGTTTTGCAACATTTGGGTCTTTAAAGATTGATGTAGCATTGATGTTCACAGGCCCATTCACTTTTTAATTCTGATTTGCATCAACGACCTCACAGCCTTTATCCATTCCGAAAGAGTATCTAAGTCTTCTTTCTCGCGTTTAACCCATTGTCTTGCATAATTCTTCACTGAATCCATCAGTATTTTAAAGTTGTGTTTACAATTGATGGATTTAATCTCACGATATTTCGGGCCTTTGGATAACAGATTCCGCAGAGAAGTGTTATTGACAATGGTTAGGTCACTAGTAATAACGTGGCCAGCCGAATTATATATGAACGGGGAAGTAGAACAGGTGCAACCATGAGGTTTAAACTTGAAGTCGTCAATATTGAGATCCTGCAACACGTGTTTGTAATTGAAAATTTTAGTTGCAATTGGTTTAGTATAGTAATAAGAAATGATAGACTGATCTTTAAAACAGGGAGGTATTTTCGATTGAACTGATTTATATTGAAGAATATTGCCCAAGTTGATGGTATCGAAACCTTTGTTCGCGAAGGAAATTTTAGAAAGGATATTTTCTCCTTTTCATCTTTACCAATGCGAACTGGTTTAAAAAGTCTGTGACTTGCAATATCCGAGATGATAGCTGTAAGTTTGTAAATTGTATTTTCAAACTAAATGGGAAAAATTGTCCGAAAGAAGATGCAATCATAGATTAGTCCTTTTTCATAAAAGTTTGAATAACAAAACACCAGATTATCTTAGAAACGCTATGCCCGATTCAGTGGGAAGTAGACATGACCATTATACAACGTAATAATGTTATTAAATATAATACACGGACCCGTTAATACTCGAGTATTTTTCCCAGCGACAACCAAGTTATGGAATAAACTACATTTAAACGTAAGAAAATGTGAATCTCTTTCAATTTTTAAGAAACAAATTTGTACTCAAAATAGTAAAGTCCCTCCTTATTACTATGTAGGAAATCGATTTGGACAAGTTCTTTCAGCTCGCTTAAGGATGAACTCGAGTTCATTAAATTCTATTTCTTCGGAATTTAGTAGACCCTCCAAACTGTCGTTGTGGTGACTTGGAATTAAATTCTCATTTCCGATTATCCTGTCCAATATATACCAATTTAAGGCAGGAACTTCTGGCTTTATTTTCAGATTTACCAGTTCAATTTGGCATTAATACCTTGATATATGGTTCAAACATACTCTCGGACGAGCAAAACAGCCTTTTATTGATTTTGGTACCGAAATAAAAACCAAACGATTCAATCCTTGCTGCAAATGCTCGATCATTTATAAAACCTAAGCATTTCATTCTGCACACAACACTTCATACTATTTACCACGTTTATTCAGTATTTTTCTTATGAAACTTCAATATCTTTTTTGTTTTGTTTTTACAAACTGACCATTTCAGAACATGCCATACTTACATAATAATCACCATATAAAAAATGTATTTGTATACTAGGAGACAGATTAATAAAAGCAATTTAGCTTGTTTCTGAATCCTATTTACTTCATGTATCAGTACAATATAATATGTATTGTTTTATTTGAATAAATATTGTTTAAACTATTCGCATCGGTTTCACTAACATGTACATTCAAGTTAGATTTGTTAGCTTTTTTTCAAAATATCTACTTATTACTTTGAAAGTTGTATATTTACAAATTGTACTGACTTATTGAACAAATTAATTAGATAATCAAACGAGACGTTAATTCGATATATTTGACAGCTATTGGAAAGGTAAATACGTCAGTCAAATGTGTAAATAAACTGATTTTCCCTTATAAAAATTAAGCCGGGAAATGAAAAAAAAAGTAATTTTATGAATACCAGGCTATTGAGACAAATTCAAATTACTTATGTATCATCAGATAAAACATGCAGAATTTAAATATAGGAGTGTTTACCATCTTAACAGACACTGACAAGATAGTGAAGTTATTTTTCTAATAAACAAAGTTTTTGAATTGCGACGTTATTCATATTTAGTTTTTATCAGCAATTTGTACATTTTGACTTTGATCTTACTGTCCAATATTTTTCTATATCATGGACAGGACCTGATACTCGAAAATATTAGGCAATGAAGTCAGGTAACAGTGCAGCAATTTCACGTGTTTGTGTCCATCCGCAACAATTTATCAATGAAATGCACACGACTTCATTCATACAACCGAACGACTATCACAACGTTTTGTACGCGTAAAAATAGTTTTAATGACAATTTCATTTTATTTCATATTCTTAACCAAAAAACATATTGTAAAAACAAAATTACCGATAAAAAGAATAATGACATTTTAATATTTGATACTGACTTCATCTGCTCGAATATCAGCTCGTCCTTACGAGATCGCTTAATATTCTTGCTTATAAAGTCAGTATCAAAAACAAAAATGCCATTATTCTATATTTATGGCATACCATGTCGAGTGAAAATATGAAGCAGAAGAGATAAAATCAGAAGCAAACGTCCAGGATATTTATTGAACGTTTCTGTAGAATTTAAGAAATTTATAGGAATTGAAGATAATGATTTCATTTTCATGAAATCAGTGCATAACGATTCGTCGTATTTTAACTTTAACCATGTACTTTTCATGCAAATTTGTTTGATATCAATTACAGTACAAAGTCTTTCTAATTTGAACTTTGTATCTTATTACTCTGTAAAAGTGCAGGCAATAATAATGGAGTTGCAGAAATACCGTGTCACTATGTTATTGAATTCGATTCACTCCAGAAACTGTGGTTGTCAGATAAAAGAAATCCATTTGAAAGCTAGTGGTCGAGAAAAAATGTCAGTTACACAACAGAAGATACTAAATAAAACTATTATTTTAAAATTTATATTGATACTCGTTTCGAGTTCGCAAATTGGAATCCGATTTGGGTTTCTAATTGGTTTGAGAAATCATAGGTATCTACATGTACGTTATTACGGGTCTAAACCAAGACTAATATATACGTAGAATCAAAGCAATTTACCTGCACATTACTAGGAGCAATACCATTCGACATCTGTCTATTGATACAGTAACACAGATGTACAGTTATGCTCATATGTACACTGTTTTCAACATCAAAGGAGAAGGTACATTTGACCCTGTTAATTTACCGAAAATAAAAAAATAATTGATACCCTTTTTTTTCACTTCAGAATATTCAATTTTGACTTACCCTTGATGACACAACTTGACTGTCACGTTATGAAAGTCACGCTACTAGGGAATTTTAATCAAATATAACCTAGTTTGAAGAATATTTTTGGAGGGACATAAAATAGAGAATATTTCGAAGCATCTGTGAATCATCAATTTACTGCCATTTCATACATGACTATATACTCCATTGAAAAGATATACCTTAAACCAGATCTGCATTAAATGCGACAGGCACCTATATATAACATTTGATACTGCAATTCAGTGACAGTATAAACAATACATTTGGTTTTAGATGTGTATTCTCCTTAACCACACACATTTTGATTAAAAACGTATACAGCCAAAATTCCATAAATCTTTCTTAATTCATAATTTATTTGCCCGTCAAAACTCTTTTTCAATGCTCCTTCATAAACCGTGCACAATTGGATAAACCAACGTTGTACCTTGACTTTGGTTCATAATCGTTTATTAGATTTGGAATTCTAAATTCACTGATTACTCATACATACTATGTTGCGTAGCAAACAGAGAATTTAATGTGGTTTCGGAAAACAGACCTGCATATAAAAATTGACAATATATAATGTAAGTTGATGCTGCGGATTAATATATTTAATTGAATTGTTTTTATTGGAGTGAATTTATTCGGAAATTGATTCAAGTTTATACTAAAATAAAACTTAATTATCGTTAAATCTGGTAACATTGCATTTTTAGTTTGATAAGTATTTCCTTTGAAATCTTTCTAGTTATAGCGTTATCTGTTCTAAATTGTTCAAGAGACAGCCATGTGTGTAATATGTTTCCCCCTCATTAGTGGATAATGCTGGCCCAGTCTGAGCAGTCCAGTAAAGATAAACAGGTAAATTTATTCGTTGCAATATGACTTTATTACGATGCAAAGGATATCGAAACTCGTAAAACGGATAATATGTCAGGATGCTAACATAAAAGTCATCTAACACTGAACATTGCCTCACTCAAAATAAAATCTTAAATAAATCAGGTGATCCTCATAAAAACAATCAATCACTAAGACTTGTGGTTTTTGGAGTTTTAAACTACACATGTAAAACAAACTGTCCTTCAACTGTGCATTGCCAAGTAGCATTCTTGGCTAAAAAAAAAAAAATAAAAAAATGATAAAGTCCTAATCTAAAAGCCATTTTTTTTTATATAACTAACAGTTTTAACGATACAAACCAACAGTTTATATTGTCCTCCTTTGGGCATCTCTAACTGTGCAAGTTAGCATCTTGTATAAATAACTTTTAATTAATAGTTGCACTAACAAAAGATATGGTTCTTTGTATTATACAAACACATGGGTTTTCTACCTTTTCCAGATTATGGAGCTATCTGATAACAAAAATTACCCCCTTATGCTATCCCTTTTTGACCTTTCAAATAATACCAAGTAGACCTGTTTTGCATTTTCCTTTGCTTGGGACACGCACATAAAAATATAATACAATTCAAACGAAATAAAAAACGGCCTACTTAATAAAATAAAATCTACGACATAAAGTATCCTGACTTGGGCCAATATGAGAACAAACTATGTTGTATAACAGTTTACTTAGCTAACAACATTAGTATCCCTGTTCATTATGCATAAGATAGTCAGTGAGAATATCTAAGAAAGATATAGTTAAGTAAGAGTTACATATATATAATTCTTATATGATTTGCATATTAGGAAATACGTTGATATGATTGGCCGAGAGGACTTCCGGTAGTTGTTCTTGACGTTGTTTATTTTTCGATAGACGACGTTGACCGAACTTCTTTTTGTAACCAATGTAAACAAGATGGCGACGATAATAACACAATCCGGCTCGACGTTTAAAATATTTATTTTCACTTCGCGTTAATCGTTAAATTAAATAATAAACGCAAAAAAATCATTTGAATGATATTATGATTTTTTGTAGTTAATTTTTTATCAGATAGCAAATTTCATGGAGTACATACTTTTGCTTTAACAAATAAATATACTCATGCGCCAGGCTAATTCATTGACATTATTATACAATTTACGTGTGAAAGAGGTTATGAGTGTGGAAAAATAAATTCCTTGTCTCCAATTTAAAGAATTATAAGGATTAAACGCCTTTTTAAAGGAATTTATTGGTGTACAAACTGGACCAAGTCACTCACAAACATATCATAAAAGTCCTTCGGACTTTTTATTTGTTTGTGAGTGAATAAGTCGAGTTTATACACCAATAAATTCCTTTAAAAAGGCGTTTAATCCTATAATATAAAATTATTCACTATTATAATTACGACGTCTAGACGAGTTTATCTATATGTATGTTTACTTTATCATAGTAAATGTGCACCTGGGACATAAAGATGATATTTTAACGGTTATATTTAACAAGCTGTAGTGGTTGGCTATGCATATTTTAAGTTTCAATCAGACGTTTGTTGCAAGTCAATTGGTTATGCTTCCCTGTAATGAGTATTAGGCTTACTAGAATTCGTGATCATATATGAACTCATCGTTTCTGGTGATGCAATTTCTATAAGCTGATAAGTATTCTGATTTTCTGTCCAAAGACTTAATCTACTTAACGGCAATCCATTCTGTCTAGCCATTAAAAAGAAACCATGTAAAAATAAACCAGCCATTTTAGTTATATTTTGGTTTTTTACGTCTGAGGTTCTTAGACTAGAAGTTTTGGAAGTGGACGGAAAAGAAACATTATTGTTAATAAAAAAAAAATGTCGCACTGAATGAGTAATTTTTCTATTTCGAATCGTAACATAACACGGAAAAAGAGTTTATTTTTTAAAAGTCTTTCAAAGTAAAAATAAAGATACAAAACATTCCACACACTTCAAAATACGTCAAAAGTATTGTGAGGCTTAAATTAGACGCAACCTGGAGTCATGTTTATTGTAATAGCTCTGTAGCTCATGTCGTTTTGTCTGTGTTTCCCCGTGGGCCGAGAAAAGCTATATTAATATTAGCAAGGATAAGAACATCAGTACATGTACTACAAATGTCGATTTAACAGTAAAGAGGGTTTGTTTTATCATGAAACATTAAAGAAAAGGCAACACAAAATCCGCTTTTAATAGAAATGAACTTATCTTATCGAAAAGGGTAACCCGTAATTAGTATAATTTCCTTTGATGCAATGTCAAGTGAATTTCTGAATGCACTAATAATGTCATATGCAATCAATTTTTGAATAGAAACGTGACTAAACCAAAATCCTCGTAAAATAAATATGACCGTTATTATGTAAGCTGGAATCACTGTATCAAATCCTACCTCGATATTTTCTATAATCCAGTATGGTTGTGTTTTTAAAAGACCGTTCCTGAAGATTGTACCTAAACCGTTTGTGGTACTAAGATGCCATATAGATTAGCTTACTTTTCACTATCTACAATACTAATGGCGTCAAATGTCCATTCAAGTTATCTCTACGACGGGTTTACTAATACCACGGCTACTTTTATATTCTCTCTATACTTAAAATTCATATTTCCAATTAAGTATTACTGCAGACAAATCCGCTCTGTCTCAGATTATTTATCAAGACGTGGGTGTACGGTATGTCATGATAATTCAGAATATACATACATAACTAGTTTGTTTATATCCTATAACGGTAAACAATTGTAAATTAAAATATTTGAATAAAAATGAAATGTTGGGTAAACGCCAAAACTAAAGCAATAGAATAATTATAGAAATATACCTTAACAAATATTTTCAGGTGACCACAAGTTACATTCAAAGTGGAAAAGCCACCAATCGTAACGGTAAACTATTTATAGCCCCAAATTAAAGACAAAGTATTGCGGAATTCAAAAGAGACAATGCTGAATTGACATCAATGAAATTACTAAATCATAAAATAGCATCGGTAAACACCATTAAAGTTAGATTTTTTTTACGGACACATTGAATATGGCTGAATTCGGGGAAACTAGTTTAACGTGTGTTCAATTCCCATTATTGTCTTTATTAGTTGAGGAACATTATTATCAAACGCGGTTAAATATATGACAAATATTTTCAAACATAATATATATTTTTTTTGTATCGCCAGTAGTACCCACGTATCAGTCTTAATCCTATAATATATGACATTAAACTCTGCTCTCTATGGTAATATTTGCATAGCGGGCATGGGCTGATTCCCGTGCGGATAAGGAAATTGGTAGGTTTTAATTTATGACTTGACCAAATCTGTATGATATGGGAAAGGGCTAATACAATTCATGAATATTATTTCTTTAGTGTCACGCGTTTTAAGCCGGAAAGTTATATTTTATTTTAGTACTATCAATACAATCACAAATTCTACGCACTCTAATGTAATTACCATAAATCTGAATAGTTCATACTTAGTGTAGGAAATTTATTATAACATTCTGTTAGCGTAATTGAAATTGAATATACAAAATGAAATGAGATTTGTGTCATTCTATATTTCTCCCCTACTGGGAATTTGAATAAGAACAAGGGAAAATTTGAAAATCTATTTTCTCAAAAAGACACATAAGTCACTTATATCAATAATAGGTATTATATATGAATAAAAGAGAGGCGAAAGATACCAAAGGGACATTCAAACCCATAAGTTGAAAATAAACTGACAACGCCATTGCTAAAAAAGAAAGACAAACAGACAAACAATAGTACACAAAACACAAGTATAGAAAAACTAAAGACTGAGCAACACGAACCCTACCAAAAACTGGGTGATCTCAGGTGCTCCGGAAGGGTAAGCAGATCCTGCTCCACATTTGGCACCCGCCGTGTAGCTGATGTTAGTACCAACCTGGTAATAATGGGACGGGATTGTAGTTACGACATTTGGAACATATCCACTATCATCTGTGAAACGGATATTCCATAATGGTCAACCAACTCGTGATGACGTCCGTAAAATTTACGAAAGGGATGACTTCAACTTCATCACTTGGAACTCTTGGTTTAATAGCTTCCTTGTGAGCAGCAACCCTCTATCAAGGAAATCATGATAGGAAATACAAGCCCTGGAATATCGTATCAACTGGGAGATATATACTCCGTATGCAGGCGCTGCTGGAATGTTGCTACATACAAATGGAAAGTTCACAATTGGGAAGCTGAAATCATCTCTTTTGTCGTAAAGTTTTGTTTTCAACCGACCCTCATTGTTAATTTCTAGATGTAAGTCAAGATATAAGGCAGACTTAACTAAATCTGTTGTATCCTTTATCTCAAGTTCGATGGGATAGAGTCACCAAATTTTGAATTATTTAGTGAGAGAACATCATCTATAATGCGGAAAGTAACGTTAAAGGATACTACTAACTTCTTTTCTTTCTTTCTAAGAAGTTCCTGTATGAAGTCAGCCTCATAATAATCAAGGAACAAGTCGGCAAGAAGAGGGGCACAGTTTGTTCCCATGGGAATGCCGATTGTTTGTTGAAAAACACGTCCTCAAAACGTAACAAATATTTTGTCAATCAAGAAATCAAGCATCTTGATAATGTCAGTTTCAGAGAATTTTTTGTTTGAATCACAATGATTTTTTACAAAGTAGGATTTATCCCTCCCTAAGACAAGATACTTGTTTCTACGTTGGCCATTCTTTTTTATGAAACATAGCAGATTGGGGTACACGTCAAGGAGACAACCACCCAACGACACAAAAGCCAAAAGGTCCAGGTTAACATGCTGTTATCAGCAATAGACAAGTGCCTGTAGATGTCAACCAATAACCCAAAGTCTAAAATTATATAATAAATTAACAGGAAATATTATCATTCTACCATCAACACCAAATTTCGTAATTACCAAAACACTTATTAACATAACGGTACAGGTTTTACGGAACCAGATGCGCTTTTCGACAATAAATGTCTCTTCAGTGATTATCGAGGCCAAAATATTTGAAAATCCAAACCTTATTAAACTATGAAGAGCTTATAAACCAAAAAAGGACAAAAAGTATAACTAAAGCTGGGCAAGGAAGCAGAGCTTAGCATGAAGGAGATATATTCCTTAATTTAAAATAATTTCCAAAAAAATTTTCATACAGCAAATTTTAATAACATTAAGAAAACCACCGACAAGATTCCTCACTTGGGACATCCACATGCGTATGTGATCGGTTAAGAAAGTTTGGTTATCCGGTAACAATGAACAGTAATAAGTTATTTTAAAACATATGTTTCTCTTTTAATATTGCACTCTTGTGCTAATAAACCATTTGGACATTTAAACTCCATCAAATAAGATGTTATTATTTACACAGACAACAAAGGTCAATCTGCTGATACCTCATGGTGAAATATTATTAGGTTTTTGTTTAATACTAATTTCTTATGTGGTACTATTACCTGATAATTCGTATATGATCTGCATATCTATAAACACTAGAAAGTACTTAGTTCGAATGAATGTCTTTCCTTGGTTCATTTTCGTTACGATACACAAGACTTTTTCAAATTTCAAATACTAAAAAAGCAAATAAATAAAAAAAAAACAACAAACATTTGAGAATTATAAGAATTTTTCTAGAGGTTTCTGTCTGATGTGTAAACAATGTCGCTGAATCATAAACTTTACATAAAAGTCCTTTGGACTCTCTATATCTATTGGCATACAGCCCATAAAGCTGGACAAAAACCTCTATTTTTCCCAATTACAATATCATATTATACACAATTCATCACGTAATGAAAACTTTTTCTTATTAAAAAAATTAAGTGTTTCAAACACCTTTTTATATTTTTTCTATAATATTTAAAAACGAGTAATTTTATTCAATTAAGTATGTAATTTTTAGCAAGCAGTCATACCTAATGAAAAAAAAACAACTGTGCCATTTTAGATTGATTAGGTTTAATGGGGAGGAGGTAGACGGCTTGCCTATATTGATTCAATTTCCTTTAATAGGGTAGGGATAGAGTTTTTTTTTCAGATATCGAATTCAATAATGCAGTAGTTAATTAATAAAGTCGTCCGTTAGCCAAATAATAAAGTTAACTGCTATTTACTTGAAACAATATGTCGATAAATTTCTGATGATTAACCCGTTTTGCTTACTGTTAAACTCAACAATCCATTAGTTAGGATTGCGGAATGGGACAACTAAGGAAACATGTATATGTATACACAAATATATGTGCTAACTCATGTTTTGTTTTGTTTTGTTTTGTTATTTTTTTTTTTTTTTTTGGAAAGATTTGTTCTATGTTATATAGATGTTGTACTTGAATTAATAGAAAGTTTGTATACAGATAAGTAAAATAATATGCATTACATTCTGAAACGTATTCCTCAAGAGCATAGCGATGCACATGTGGAATCTGTTTATGTTTAGTTTGGACTGGCGTTCGTATAGATTGTTAGACTGGCGTTCGTATAGATTGTTAGACTGGCGTTCTTATAGATTGTTAGACTGGCGTTCGTATAGATTGTTAGCATGTCTATGCATTTAAATATTTATTCGCTAAAATGCAGGAAATATGTCACTCGTTTTTTCTCTTTTCAAAGGATACAATATATCAATATATTAGACGAGATTAATATGTTAACTTTGTCTAAAGTAATTGGCAGACACATTCAAAGGAGAAGACATGATAACCGCCCTTATTTGACCACTGCTATTTCTGCTCTTTTGCGACATTATCAAATGTCAAAAAGCCACTCATTTGACAAAAAAACATCGGAATTTTAAATATATAAAACTTTTGGCAAAATTAAAAACATATATAACCAACATTCTGGTTCTAAAAGATATTTCAATCAAAACAGCGACTTTGTGTTACACATTTGTTAATTACGTATTAATATGATCTTTTCAGGTTGTTGGTATTTTTAAGTATAAATGGGATGATGTTTAGAATAAGACTTTCTGGCAGTATTATTTTATATTTTGTAAATAGTCTTTCATTAAATACGAGATATTTGGAGGTCTAAAGTAAATATGTTAGACAAAATCCAACGGTTTACTACCAATATCTGACAGATCTTAAAGACAATCTCAGGATTGTTATTTGACAATATATAATACTTTATGGTTAGTGCAAAAACAGTCCTTATCATAACTTGTCTTTTAAAATTCAACCATTATACATTGCATTGTGCATGCATGAATTGAGAAAAGTGGAGATTGACTTATTTTGCAATTCTTACATTGATATATGCAACTGTTTCTTTCAATACTTTGATGGCTTAATTAATTTTCATGGAATCATAGTGTCAGTGCAAATCTCGGTGACAGGCGGAAATGTTATTGTTTCAATGGATTATATTTATGTAAGGTACACTCCAGGCTAAAATAATGTTCAATATCAGAAAAGGCGATGCATATTTAGTACATTGACGCAATTAAATTAAATAATGTGCAAACAATGAATAACCAACTTTTTTGTCTCTGGATAATTGAAAACAATCATTCATCTGCATGCGAGATTTAAGTTTGAAATGATTGAGTGATGCTGGTGTAATTACAATGACGTTAATTTTGAAAATGACAGACAGAAGATACATGGGAAACTGTATTAAAATAGAGAATAAAAATCGTAATCCAGATAAAAAAAAAATGTGAAGTTTGTATGGTAAAATAGGAAACGGAGTTACGAAGAGCAAACATATACAAGGTTAAATGTCCAACATGCTTAACATGTCGTTTATAAACCTTTCGATATGTCGCTCTTCTGGAATGACGAAAATACCATATGCAATGCAAGTCAACAACATTTGAGTCATCCTGAATAAAATTCTGAACTAGATCTGTGACTTAATAGATCTATCTACAAGCATAACGTAAACGTTCGGACAAGTTTCGTAATTCCAAAGGCTTACGAACATTACGTGAATGAAAATCAACTGAAACCAAAGATAAACCCGAATGAAATTTAAATAACCATTATACACCCAGTCTTATAAATCAATATCTACAGAATAAAAAAAGGAGTTTTTATTCTTTTAAACTAAGATGTAGTTTGTAAACAGTCCTTATTCTATGACAGAGAGCGTAAAAATTAAGTTTTAAATCTTTGCGTTAACAAAACAACTTTTAAATATTCTGTGAATGGACAAACCTTTCTTCCTTTTAGTTTGAAGATGTTTAAAAACAGTTGGTGCTACAGACGATACCTGATGTGATATTTCACTGGAGAATGTGTTTAATATATACAGAAAAGAAATACATTAAAAGAGAGGTTTAAAATACCAAACGGACATTAAAACTCATAACATCAAAATAAGAAGATGTGGTATTATTGCAAATGAGACAACTCTCTACAAGAGACCAAATCAAACAGAAATTAACATGTACAAAATGATGAACGAAAATCAAATATGTTACACAGCAACAAACGACAACCACTGAATTACAGTTTCCTGACTTGGGACAGGCACATACAGAATGTGGCGAGGTTGAATTAGTGTTCTCGCCAAACCCTCCCCCTAAGCTGGGACAGTGATGTAACAGCACAACATAAGAACAAAAATGCAAAACAATAAACGAAAAACAAATATGAGAAACAGCAAAAAACGACAACCACTTAATTACAGGCTCCTGACTTGGGACATGCACATATAGAATGTGGCAGGGTTATAAGTCTATATACCTTATTATTTTTGAGTACAGGTTTTTTGAACATTACATTCATTTAACATACTCTGTAAACTGATAAATGCAGGTCCTTGTCGAGAAATCCAGAAAAGACAGGACAACAAGGAGAAACCGGCTGTTGTAAACTTGGTAAAAACACAGAAATCACAGTTATGTATACCCCACAGCAACACACAAGCGTATTATTGAAAACAGCTATAACACTAGTATCATACGAGAAACAGACCACACAAGAACATATTTAATTCGACGAATGCGCCCTGGAACGTTCATTCATTACCCGGAGCATAGCTAATACATTACGACCAAGTGGAAGGAACACAATTAAACTGTCAGCTTTTTGAGGTAAAAGAATATACAACATTTGGATACAGCAACCGTTCAACTACAAACTGACAAAGGTGAGCTTTTAAATATTAATGCATTGATTGTTCCAGATATTGCAGTCCCACTTCAAAACCAAATGAAATATGTAACACGAAATCTACCATATTTGCAAGATTTAAAAAACTCGCACATCCTGTAAACAGTGATGAAAGCTTTGAAATATCACTCTTGGTTGGAGATATTGGGATATAGTACAAGCTCACGTAATCAAAGATAACGAACCTACATCTGTCGCATCAAAAATTGGATACTTGCTATCTGGACCTGCAATGAGAAATGGAATGAACTCGTTAACTTCATCCGTACTTTTGAATGTTATTTCACCACACCATGTTGTAGAAAACGACACCGAGAAGTTCTGGAATCTAGAATTACTAGGAATACGTTACAACAACATGATTATGAGGAGAGATTTACGAAGATTTATCAACAGAGACATCGACAAGAACTCGACCAAAACGAGATGCATTTGTGCGAGGCCAAGCTCGAGAGAACATTAAAAAATGGACTACTAAAAGTGAACTACTAGAGGACAAATATATGTGTATTTGAATAGACTTCGTTAAAAGTCAAAGTCGTTAATAAGTGAATTATTTGAATTTGTTTTAATAGACAATTAATTGTTTAATTTTCAGTAATATTCATTCGAAAGACATTTAAAGTACTTGATATTTTAACTTATATAGTGTTTATGAATATTAGTTACTGGTATGCTTTTTTTTCATTAGATGAAAAATTCATTTCTGGGATGTCAACATTCGAAAATAACATAATTTCTGTTTTATCAGGATTAAAAGACATTAAGCACTTTTTAGACCATTCGTTCAGTTCATCCATGTCGTGATTATAACAGATTTTATCTGCAATGCATCGTGATCTGCATAGCTGAACGACGTGTCATCAGCAAAGAGAATATAGTGTTTCCGCAATGACATTTATGTTAAAAAGCAATGGTCAGAGGACAGACCCTTGTGGGACCCCAGCAGAGATATTGCAAAGTTTTTAAGCAGACTGTTTAATAATCACTTTTTGTTTTCTATCATTCAGATAGCTTTTAAACCATTTTAATAGATTACCATTTATACCCCAAGCCTTCATTTTATGTATAAGTCCATCATGCCAAACTTTATCAAAGGCTTTTGAAAGATCGCAAAATACAAAACAACTAATCACTTTCTTATCAAGCGAGTTCAAAATACAATTATATATTTCTAATAGCTGATGAACAGTTGGGCATTTAGGGAGAAAACCAGATTGATATAAATATTAATTTATTTCTTTGTATGAGGTTGAAAACATGTTTATATATAACACAAAATGTTGTTGATCTAGGACGTTAATTCATTACTTTACAGAGTATATCAAATGGACGTAATGTTCAAAAACCTATGCGCAGACAATGAATAGAAAACAAACAACGAGCAAAACAACAAAATAAATTTTTCGCCCATAGAATAATACTAAATTACTAGTACCATCTGCCTTGTTGCGAGAGTTTCGGTACTGACATGATTTAAATTATACATTTTGTCTGCTGATTTTCAGATTATAAAGTATGTAAATGTACTCAAGAAAGAAAAGTTATTCATTTTTTTTCTGTAAAGACTGAATTAATTAATTAGTAAAACAAATACGCTCGGAAAGAGGAGAACTTTTGAATCATTCTAAAAATCAGGAAACAGGAGTGTCCGTATTTACATTATATATAATTTAAAAGATACATGAACTTAAAAAAGAGAAAAAATCTGTTACTTTAACTTATAAAAAAGAAGATGTGGTATGATTGCCAATGAGACAACTCTCCACAAGAGACCAAATGACACAGAAATCAACAACTATAGGTCACCGTACGGCCTTCAAAAATGAGCAAAGCCCATACTGCACAGTCAGCTATAAAAGGCCCCGAAATGACAATGTAAAACAATTCAAACGAGAAAACTAACGGCCTAATTTATGTACAAAAAATGAACGAAAAACAAATATGTAACACATAAACAAACGACAACCACTGAATTACAGGCTCCTGACTTGGGACAGGCACATACATACAGAATGTGGCGGGGTTAAACATGTTAGCGGGATCCCAACCCTCCCCTAACCTGGGACAGTGGTGTAACAGTACAACATAAGAACGAACTATAAAAATCAGTTGAAAGAGGCTTAACTCATCAGATGGATAAACATACAAATACTACAAATACAAGTGGACGTGGCCGGGTACTTGTACATCCAAACAACAAAAAACACTAAGTACAGATCTGAGAGTACTCGAAGTTACTGACAGCTAGTTCAAAGCCACTAACAACTAATAAAAAAATCATGCATCTAAGACTAAATTATCAATCCGTACACATCCAATAGGATGCTTATACTCAATAAATCATCGAAGATGAGCAGTCTTTATAGATAGACGAATTATTTTACAGACAATGCCGAGCATCATTATTTCCATTTCATATATACGAATATACCAATCTGTAGTTAAATTGCGTGCGAATATACCATTATGGCTTTCAATAAAGTAAGATTCAAAGGCAAAACGGAAATTTCTTAGACTTTTAGCATGGTAATTGAAAGTAATAAGAGTGAAACGTTGTTAAAAATATTTATGGAGATGTCATTAAGTAATATGTTGCTATAGTAATAACAAGTCACGACTCTAACAGTCAATCCCAAATTACATTATTTATTCTGTAAACAATACTTTATTTCGAAATACTGTGTTGTTCAAGCTTAAATATGATATACATTTGCTCTACAAAAACGTCAAATGAATAGGTGAAGGATAAATTGTTCTTAATAAGTTTGATTTCGTCACATGTCTCTTTCAACAGGTATCATCCCTAAATAGTAGCTACAATAATAGGAATCAGTATTACAAAACTTTACTTGCCAGCAAAACGTAGAATTTAATGAAAATAAGAAGGAATTGACCTTACTTGACTGCACATTTGTTTTTTCTACCGCTTCGGGGTACCTATATCTAGTGTTATTTGTAACAAAACAATTTCCGGAAAACAATATGACAGACATGAACCAACTACAGGCTCCTTGTGACAGGCATATAAAGAATGTTGGGGGAGGGGGCTACACTTGTTATTCACAGAGTCATAAGATTGCAAACAATAGTAGAATATAAAGTAACAGTACGCTGTAAATGTAATATTTATTTTAACAAAAAATTGAGAGTCTGCCTTTTACCAATGTTCGTTCGTTAAACAATTCAATGCTTTGGTAAAACAATGTATAGTAAGCATATGTGAAAAGCCGGCGGAAGATCTAGATACCTAAGAAAGATTTAAAACACATAAGTCGAAGATAGACCGAAAAATGAAATAACACTTGATAAATTAGTTGCGTACGAAGCTGCTTTAATGGATTGAACTATACCAGAAACGCTCTCAAAGCCACACATTTGAAAGCCAAGGATATATATCTACAACCTCTTAACCACAAAAGAAAAGACAAATGCTATGATTTTCATGTGCACAACATGTGTTTCTGGGATAACATTCATTGGTCTCGTTCGTGATTTAAATTTTGGAAAAACACAAATACAGATAAAACAATGAGCAAGGATCATAAAATGGCCAGTTGCTAACATCGTTGAGTATCTGGTGGTGGGAAGTTGTTTCATTGGCAATCATACCACATGTTTTTATTTTCTTTCTTTTTTTTTTTATCTTAACAGAAAATCCATAATCGTCTAAGCAACTTTATACGAACAGAAAATTGACAAACAAAAATTCTGCTGTTCCACTGCTAACTCATAGAAAAAGAATAGGAAGTTTTTTTCTCTGCATCGAATAATTCTTTTGATTATTAGCTGAATACATGCAAGCACAGGAAAAGTTAACGAAAATTAGATTTCCAAGCGTGAAGAAAATTACGATTTCATATCAGAAGATTAAGGAGAGTTTGTCTTTTGTGCGTGTCACAGCGAGCAATTTATTGATGCTGTTTGTTTAAGAATTAATGTGCTTGTACTCGTGTCTTGAGTAAAGTATTTTCAAATGCCTAAAGATGGATCAAAACTGCAATCTTGGTAGAATTTTGCAAATTTTGAGTAATTATCGCAGGACATTATTAACCAAAAGCTAAATTATATTAGAAATAAATCTGTTTTGTCTCTCAATTTATTTAAGTATATCTTTCAAGTTTTTTTTAAACATGTAAAGCTTGCAATCTTTTGTCAAATCTGTCTTAAATGCAATGTTTAGCGCTCAGTAAAATTTTGATTTTATGAGTATGTCTAAATTAATTGTAAAATATTTAATGTCTTTGATTTAGTTTTTTAAATTCCGGTAGGTTTGAACCATTTTCGAATTCCGACTATAAGAGGGATAGAAATTCAGGCAAAATTTTCCTAACTCTTTAAATAAAAATGATTTATTTTTATGATATTAGGTCATGTCGTTAACTTTATAAATGATCCCGTTATTTTGATTACATTTTGATGGTTTTCCCTGGGAAACCATATCTCTTCTCATGCTTTAAATCTTAACACGCGTCCTCTAAGGGCTTTTGTCATATCAGATTTTGTACGATAACAAGCATTTTACACAATTTAACTGCAAATTTTTTAACCTTCATCTTAAGGTAAAATTAATTTAAAAAATGTCAACATGACTACTATTTGGGTAAATCTTTAGAACGAATCGCTATCTATAGAATAATATCAATTATTTCCAATAGCCACGAAACAAATAAACTATGTATGTCATTAAATTAGTTGACATCAAACAGATATTAAAGGATTACAAAGGAAAATAAAAACACTAATACGGATTTATATACCAAGGGGTCAATCATAGACTTTAGGTCGACGACAAACAGATAACATTATGGTACAAAAGAAAAACGACGAGCAGACAACCAACAGTGACAAACACAACAACAACAAAAAACTTTACAGAAAAAAATCGAATTGTATATAGGAATATGGTCACCATACTACAGTTATAACCATGCTTAAGAAGGACGTTCGTTTTAGTTGTGCGGAGTGTATAAATACGAAGCCATGTCCGGTCAGAATTTGGACGTTAATTTCGATGATTCGTGTAGGGAGAGTCCTATAATTTTCATTATTTTGTTAATTGTTCTCGTCCTCAATCTTTGTTAGATACTTTCTACTGGACGTATAGCAAACAAACCCAAGCTTGAGACACATGATTCCCTTGAAAAACGGTGATGAACTCGGGTGCTCTAAAATGACCAGCAGTGTCACCTTCACTTATACCATTCTCCGTGTTACTTTTGTTTATTAAATACGCTGGAGAGTGATATCCGATGGTAAGTCCTCACAGTAATGTGAATTTAATTCTCAAACACGCGGGAGAGTCATATCCAATGATAAGGCCTCACAGTAATGTGAATTTAATCCTCAAAATAAGTGTAGAAGGATGAGTGAAAGAACAACACATGAACTGCGATCAATGTATTAATTAACTTAATTTCATTGATACATTATATGTAATGCAATAATCAGTATGATATAATGGTTCCTTGAACAACAACAACAAACATAAGTAAACACAAATGAATATATATGCGACACCATACGGGCAATGGACATTTCTTATGCCTTTGATCTGCATGTACTAAAATACTCTTAAAACTGATAAATATTTTCTTAAGAGACGACCACATATTTTACATCAACACCACATTTTCTGATTTTGAAGAAGGAGCTACCACCACTGACTTCTGACAAGCAGAACATATCCAGCAAAAAGTTTGTTTTGCTATACTCAATTTTCAATTTATAACACAACATGTTATATACGTAGCTTTTCCAAGTCTTAATATTCATATTAAAGGATTTAATTAAAACTTTGACATTCGTCAAAGCTTCTGCCGCGATTTTATTAAATACAAGTACATTTTCATTACTGTATACTGAGTGTGTTTCATTTCACAAAACTTACAATATATATTACTTTTTTGCAACTACAGATATTTTAAGATATTCTACAGAGTTAAAAAAAAAAAAACAACAAGAGAACTGTTCTATAAAGCTGATTTTCAATTTAAGATACTGGTATGGAATGTATGATGAGTGCTATAAGGTGGCAAGAAACAATATGACGATATTATACTGTACGTAGCAGCATTTCATCACTGGTTGGGATTAATAGGAGCGGATTAAGTATTGCACAAGGTCATGTTTTCTCTGACAGTGTATTCTTCTGTGCTATATATGCTTTTATTTGATGAACATTCATGAAAATAGATTGCATCTCTATCAAAATTGCAACTTTTGTGGGGTAAAATATTTGCGTGTTGCTTAGATGACTCCTTCCTATGCCAAGGTGTTGTATTATACAATATTCTTTTATCGTTTTTTATATTTTTTCATACTTCATAACCTTGTTGTATTGTATTTTAATGAGTAGTTATGGCAATTGTTTGTTGTTTACAGATATTCAAATTTCATAAATCGATTAAGAAAACACATCAAGATAACGAACAAAAACTGAGGGAATCGCAGGAACTGAAAGGAGCGAGGCCGGATCCGCCAACAGGATAAACGGATCCTGTTATGCAAATCCTTCCTCAAACATAATGACACAATCGTTAAAATTACAGATTAGACGAATGGTATGGAAAGACCGAAGATTGCAAAAACAAGTCGATGGTGAGTTGTGACACAGATATATAATATCGATGTTGACTGTAAAAACTTATGTAGCTTTGATTTCAGTAGTTCTTTCCTTTGGAGCAGAAACATACTCTTACTAATAAAGTCTGTATAGTATGAACATGCACCAGATATTTAGATATGCGAATGCCATAGGATGGATCACAGGGTATGTTACTGCTGATAAATTGGAAGTTAACAATTGAAAAGTTTAGATCATCACGCTTGTCAAAGATTCTAGTAGAAGTCGTCAATATCTGGTGAAAGATCAAGATATATGCTATGTGAGATGCAAGCAGTTATTGACATGTTAGTTATTGAGTGACTGGTCATCACCAATATATCTGAACGTGAAATTAAAGAACGTTACAAGATTTTTATTTTTATGTTTGTCTTTTAGAAGGTTTTGTATGAATTCTGCTTCATAGGAGTACAAAAGCAAGTTAGTATCCGTTGGAATACTGGCTGTCTGTTGCAATATCAGTCCACCAAACTCATCAAGTAAGTTGTAGGTCAAACATAAAGTTTTTTGTAGAAATATCTGTTTTACCAGACGATGCATTCGAACTTTCAATTGAACAATAGCAAATTACTTTCTCGTTTCTCTTTTTCATTGATGCATTGCTCAATAGAATATAAAGCAATTGAGCGTCTCTCGGATTTCCGACATCAGTATGATAATTCCCTTCAGATTTGTTTTTGGTTTTAGGCGGAATACATATATTCTATTCGAATGAACACTCTTTGCTATTATCTGTAAAAATGTGTATTAATTATTTGCTTTCCAAGATTGCTGCCTCAATTTGTCTATCACTCCCATGCCATCTTAATCTTAGTGTCAGATAAAATGTTTTTGCCTTTCCTGTTTGTTTTTTTTTTTTGTGGTGCCCTGGACAAAAAATCTGTACATTGAGCATGTAAGTTCTTTAGCCTAAGCATTTGGCCAAATTTTAAAAGGTGAAATAATTTTCAAAAACAGAGACTAGACAAGTCTGTTACATGTTACAGG
Source organism: Mytilus californianus (assembly GCF_021869535.1). NCBI lineage: Eukaryota > Metazoa > Mollusca > Bivalvia > Mytilida > Mytilidae > Mytilus > Mytilus californianus. The sequence goes on along the minus strand of NW_026262679.1, from coordinate 16,614,948 downwards.
CAGAACCAACACAAACATCGAATAGCGCAAAATACAATACTAAAAATTGAAGCGACAAACACAAATCCTATAAAACTAGGGCTGAATTTGTTTCTGCACCACTAGTTGCATGATTCATGTTTCCAAATGCAAGTTCAAATCCGGTGATAAGTCACAGTTTGTAACTTCACGACAAAATGAGGTTACATGAAGGATTGCGTCTGCAATAAATAGACAATATCCGTTATTATCTGTGACAGATAAAATATTAGTCAACTAAATCATGATGACTTCCGTTAATTTCCTTTCAATGTTCTGAATTGTATACAGATAGAAAAGATGTAAACATATTTTTAAATTTCTGGACCTTTGTCAGGTCTGAATATGAAAATACGGACCTTTATTCATAGAAGCCTATAAGACACCCCATAGACAGCCATTGTGTTCATATAAACACATTATGGGGTTTGTAATATAAAAGTAGATATAATATTTAAAAAACTGGGAATCGCATGAACTCCAACGGTGAGAAAACGGATGCGTCGCAAAAAAACATGAAAACAGAAACAAAAAAAAAATAAATAAATAAAAGGAATAATAAGTTGTTAATCCTAGATATACATAGCCAGTATTAAATTTCGATAAGTTAAATGCAAATGTTGAGATTAAATGCCAATATTTAAACGTGCAAACTATGCATAAGGTTAAAAGAGCTATATATATTTCAAATCTCGAATTCTATATTCTGATATTGCGATTAGAATTTCGAAATTTCAATTTCAAACTTTCACTTGTGAAGTGCGATTTTTCGAGTGGTATTTCTGGTTTTCCTATACTCTTTAACAAGTTGAAAAAGGAGTTTGCACACTTCGGTTGTCAATTCTTCTTTGCCTAATCCATCAGTTAATTTTGCTTACAATTATGATTGTGTACAACTTGATGATTATCTCATTGGCTCCTGTTTCAGTAAACATTTTATTGTAAAATTGAATTTAAGAGATAAAAACTTCTGTTATCATTGGCGATAAAAGAGGGACGAATGATACCAGAGGGACAGTCAAACTCATAGATCGAAAACAAACTGACAACGTCATGGCCAAAAATAAAAAAGACAAACAGACAAATAATAGAACAGATGACACAACATAGAAAACTAAAGACTAAGCAACACGAACCCCACCAAAAACTGGGGGTGATCTCAGGTGCTCCGGAAGGGTAAGCAGATCCTGCTCCACATGTGGCACCCGTCGAGTTGCTTATGTTATTACAAATCCGGTAAGTCACATTCGTGAAAAGGGAAGGGTATTGTAGTTACGACACAAGGAACATATCCGATATCATCTGTGAAACGGTTATTCCATAACGGTCAACCAACTCGTGATGGCGTCCGTAAAATTTACGAAGGGATGACTTCAACTTCACCATTTGGAACTCTTGGTTTAATAGCTTCCTTGTGAGCAGCAATCCTCTATCAAGGAAATCATGATAGGAAACACAAGCCCGGGAATATCGTATCAATTGGGAGATATATACTCCGTATGCAGGCGCTGCTGGAATGTTGCTACATAGAAATGGAAAGTTCACAATTGGGAAGCTGAAATCATCTCTTTTGTCGTAAAGTTTTGTTTTCAACCGACCCTCATTGTCAATTTCTAGATGTAAGTCAAGATATGAGGCAGACTTAACTGTATCTGTAGTATCCTTTATCTCTAGTTCGATGGGATAAGTTATTGCAAAATGCTGGGCCAGATTTTAAGTTACTGATGACGAAAGAGGGGTTTTAAATCGGAACACTGATGCAGGACAAATGAGGTCTAAACACTCGCTAAACAATTAGAAGATTATTAAGTGAAATGATATTATCAATACATACATATGTTTTTCCCGTTCTGTGATGTATAACACATGTGCCTCCTTCTGAGTACTAAACCCATGTGGTAGTAACATCTCGGAACAACTGCATGTAAACTGAACTCAGCTGTGGGGGGAACAAAGGTGTAAGATGGAAAAATGTGTGTTATAGAAGCAAGTTAATATTGTCATGATCGATACTTTAGTCTAGGAGAACATGATTTATTTTTTAGTTGTAATTGGCTTTCAATTAGCTTTCAGAAACTGCGAGTATTCTTATTTCGGTTCTTTGTGTCTATTTGTTTTTATCATTTTATGTTAGTTGTATTTGTGCCTCGTACACATGTACCGATCTTTTGAGTTAAGCAAATTGCAACTGATTTTAAAGTTTGTTTTTAAGTTATGTTGTAACACAACTGTCCCAGGTTAGGTGAGTGTTGAGTGCTCAAAAACATGTTTAACCCCGCCACATTCTGTATTTGCCTGTCCAAAGTCAGGAGCCTGTACTTCAGTTGTTGTCATTTGTTCATTTCTGTCCTATTTGTTTTTCGTAAATTAGTTTGTTTTAAATGATGCTGTTAGTTTCCTCAATTAACTGGTTTCACATTTTTCATGTCGGGGCCATTTTATAGCCGACTATTACGGTATGGGTTTTGCTCATGGGTGCCTCTAATTGTTTACATCTACTTCATTTGAATTTTGATGACAGATGTCAAATTTGCAATCATCCACATCTCCTTTTTTTATATTGCTTTAAAAACTGAGTGATCACAAAAAAAACATATACTGTGCTTAACATATGCAACTTGTCTTTAGACTCGATACGATTTGGAGCTTGATAAAATATAAAGACACCTGCTTTTTGTTAAATGACATTATATAACCATTTTTTTTCGGTTGCGTTCTCGTTGAAGCATATCCCACATCTTCTATTATTAATACTACATGTGTTTAGAACTCAAATGACGATCTGACAAGGAGAAATAGTAATATTAAACGAAAAACCAAAATCTTTAACAATAACATTTTAGTTAAGGGGAGAATAAACGGAAAACAAAAGGTCGGTTTTATTAGTTGAGAAATGTCAAAGGATCAAAGGGGCAAATAAAAAGAAATGGATCCAGGTCCAGAGTAAAATCAAGAAAAAAAGGCGTCTACCTTTGACATAACTTCAATATATTATATGAGATACATGCGGCTTAATAGTCAAGTAATTGATATCTTCATTCACTTTTACAAGAAATTTAATTGAAACGTTTTTTTCGAAGCGATAAACAGTTAAACCCGTAGATAATGAGCACATTTAAGATTATACAAGTGAACCATCTGTAGGTCGTGTCATTGAGACTCCATTACTCTGGTTGAGCATCATAAATTCTTTTCTCATAGACTCATTGTCAGCACATGGTAGTCTAGAACACAGTAATCTCAACAATTCTGATCGAAAATGCCGAGCAGTAACAATATATATGAAGATATTACAAGAGTACTGGGAAATTCCAACCTCATCTAGAATTTTCTTAAAAACAAGCCAGTGTAGATATTTCTGCCAAACTGGATCTACAGCTATTCCACTCGTTGTTAAACAGGGATCACCATATGGAAACACTTGATATTGAAATAAATATATTATAGTGATTGGTGCTGTTGTAAATATTCTGTAAAAAGACACAGCCATGAGTGTCAGGGTGGTCGGTAGTATCTTAGAAGCAGTTTTTCGATGTAACATTTGTCCATCGTTTGAAATAGAGCGTTTGGATATTGGCGCTGATTCCCGTCTGAATTTTGTGGCTTCCCTTGCGGTTTTCATTACCAGTATGTTGAAGACCAAAGTGACCACTGGTATAACAATGAAAATTACAATTTCCGTAATATAAGACCAGGTTTCATAAAATGTTATATACATTGGTTTTATTTCACCATTTTCTACAGTCCATCCTGTTATTTGTCCGAGTGATATGATCAGAGCAAATGCTGTTAAACAAGCTACCTCTTTCGGTGCTCTGGAATGTCTTGAAAACCTCTCACTTTTAAAAGGTCTAATTATTGATACCAATCTCTCACAGGTAAATCCAAACACTAACAGAGGACTCATATACTGAGAAAAATAAAACAACACAAAGAAAATTGTACACCACACAGGATATCTTAATGTTGGTTTTCCCCAGGCATATTCCAGCTCCATTAACATATGCAATGTCAACATCATAGTGTCAGTTATAGCAAGAACAGATAAATACAGCGAAGATGTATTTAGTCTTTTAAGCCTTCTGTTTGACCAAATATGGATTGTTAAGATATTTCCGAGAAAACCAATGCAATACCAAAAAGGAGAAACAACTCTATCTATCAGTATTGCTCGTGGAGCGAATAAAGTGTAAACACATAATTCCCATTCGGTTGTACCTTTGTTATCTGGACAGAAGTCAGTATTGTTAGTAAAGTTGCTAATATATGAAGTTCCGTTGCAATCCATTGTTTCTCTGATGGGAACTGGGATATCTTCAGATACTTCTATGTTTCATGTAACCTGCAACAATAACACTATTTAAAATTTGGATTCAAAACTATTTTAGAAATTGAGTCGTACAACCGTGCTAGAAATATACATTTGAACGCAATTATCAAATGATTACAATGTACCGTATTTGTTAGATAATTTTATGAATTAAAGTTCAAGTCTTACGGGACATTTAGAATTCGGTTGAATGATGTAGTGAGAGCTGATGTATATATTTTACCACGAATTCTTTGTATATAAGCAGACATGCAAAAGAATAGTGTTATTGACATAAATAATTCCTGACAACCAAATGGCTGCACTTCTCATACCTTTCAACGATCAATCTTTTAAAACGCTGTAAGCACTTGGGTTAAAAGTATACACTTAGCGCATTGAGTAATACACGAATTGCATACAAATTTAAAATGTAATCAAGAAATAAACATACATGTGCATCAATGGCAATTTACTTTTCAGCAATCAAACATCGAAAATTCACAGTAGCCAATAAATCAGCGACATTTATGATATCTACAGGCAAATCATATTTGAACATGTAGTTTCTAGTTCATCTAATTTCCAGCATTTGCAGTAAAACAATAAATTACCATGGCAATGAGGGAATAAATTATAAACCATATTGTCGAGGTAATCGTCTCGTGTTGTGCATGACAAATACAAATCCATCAATAATTTGTATTTAGTGACAAATCATAAACGAGAAATTAAGAGACTTGTAGCTAAATTGTACGACGAATAGAACAGATCTAGATAAGTAGTGCATACCCAAGTCAATCTTAACAAATTGAACATATTCATGACACTCTGTGATGAAGACTTTTTACTGTATTTCACGTCAGATCTGTAGAGTGTAAAGTATACTGTCTTGTAAAACCTTGTCAACAAAATATTGCTGAAAATCTTTACACTAAGAAACAAGATGAAATATTATCAATTTGATAGATTGATTGTTTATTAATAGGAAATAGTCCCGTGCAGTGTTTCAAACATTTTCAGGACGAAACCAAATTATTAATTAATACAAAAGGTAGCTTCTGCGAAGTGGGTCGACCGAGATGAATTATTAGTACATGATACATTTACTGCCTCTGAAAAAGTAGTCAAATGGAAAGAAGAAATGCTTATTGGATGCACTCGAGATCGCAATACATCAAAGGAGCAACTTTTTACTGCATGACAAGTGATGGATATTAATTAATACCACAGCTTTTTGCAAAATGAATAATTGCAAAACATCCTTATCCTCGAAAAGTAATCTCGAAGATGTCATGGCCTAACTCAAGATGTAAAGATGTCAAATTACAAACATTTCCCCTTTGTCTCACAAAATTAAATATTAAGATATGTTAGTATATTACAATATATAAATGAATATTTGTTATACCAGTTTTCTTTAACAATAATGTTATTATGCAAATCAATCATAATCAGACTGGTACCACTCAGTAAATAATTGGGTTATTTATATGGAAAAAATCCCTAGGCATACTTTCAATTGATCATATAACTCTTTAAATTCGTATATTCTTGGTTTTACATAAAATAAATTACTTTGTTGCTCAGCTAGAATTGGTGACACATATCATGAGAGTTTTACACTTTATTAAGTGTGACGTCAGAATAAACCTTCAACATATACTGATCTCATAAATCATTAGTGCAGACAACATGACATGGTTTGAAAAAATGCATAAAGATGGACATTGAAACTTAATTTGAAAATGCATTATCTTTTTTTGTTTTACAGAGCATATATATATATATATATATTTTCGTTTGGGCTTGTATTATACTTGCCTTCGGGTTTATATGATCCGTTTATCCTATTTCGACTCTTTCATTATTCAAGAGTCTATCGTAAATTGAGGTAAATTATATGGCCTTCCAAATACCGTTTCGATTCCTAACATCACTGAAGAGACATTAGTTGTCGAAATCCGGATATGGTGTACTAATTTTTGCACCTTTTGTTTGCGGTATACTATCTTTTCCGCTAGTTAATTGTTTTCTGTTTGGTATTAAATTAATAGTTAAGATCCATTTTGTTACATCTGGTGATCCGTTTATTTGGCAATCGCCAATGGCAGTCAGCAGGGTTTTTCGTTGTTCGACCTGCTAGTCAAATGTGTTTTGTAAAAAATATACTTTTTCACTTTTGTTGGTCTTTTGGAAAATGTTGTTTGTGCTGTATTTAGACCCTCTACCAAGAAATTTGTTTTGCATGCACACGTATAAAAATTGCGGTTTTTATCCAACGCAATCATAGGTTTGAACGTTGTTTTCAATTAAGACTTATATATATTCATTACTTGGGAAGGAATTTAGGCACTGTATGCATTAATTTAATGTTTCAGTTTTTCATATTGTAACGATAACATTTGGGAAAATTGTAATGAAACAAACACTAAAGTCTGAGATATATCACAAAAATTGTCTGTCTACTCATACACTTACTTCTGGGAATAATGTCTTTTAACTATCATTGTATGAACAAAACATTAACGGAACCAATTGTATTACACAATCTAACAATTGACTGCGTGTCGTAGTACTGTGATATGGTACCGACGGTTTGAATATGAATCAAATTGATATTCTTCACTTGCACCTTAAAATGTTACTGCGGTAGTTCCTTCGTCTCAAATCCCCAAATTTTCATTAAGTAAAAGAACCTACTGCAGTTACAAAAATCGTTGATGTTCGATGTTCAATTTATCATGAAGAGTATTTAAACTTCCACTTTTATTTATAATGAGGCTTTTTAATATGATTTTGTATGAGATTGGTCAAAAAGTTTCAAAATTAAAAGTTGTCCACAATTCCTCGATGTCGAAACCTATAATTACGATTTTCATACGCACCATACGTGTTTGTAGAGAAACACAAGATCAAACATGGAGAGAGTCACAATATGAAAAGGTATGCTATATCAAATTGAATAGGCTTTATCTTTAAATTTCAATAATATATTTAGATGAAAATATGATAATTTATTTCGTCTGATTTTCTCAAATTGCAGTATTCCAAATTAAATGCGTTTGATTATGACAATTTGCACTTCTTTAAGCAATATGTACGGTTACATATTTAATGAAAATTTCCGTAGTGCATTAGACTTTTGCCGGGTTAGGCACTTAGTGTAAATTTAAGGGTATCGACGAAAGAGTAATTTCATAAATCAATCAAAGTGTTCGTTATTTTTGCTGTGAATTTAAATCATGAGTTCGTATGAATGTATTGTCAATTACATAGTTATTTTCTTGCAAATTGAAAAATGTCAGTAAGGATTATAACAGTATGAAATTCTTTTTAGCGGGCAAAAGTACCTAAGAGCTTTTTGTTTAAAGCAAATATTCAGCCATCAAATATATTAATTTAACCGACAAAGGTATTCTAATAATTTTTTATTTGAGGTTCAGGACACTTGATACATTATTATTTTATTCATATTTAATCGACGCAATACAGTTATATAAATGCATGTAGTTATTGAATGAAAACTGTATTTTGCATTGTTTTCTCTCACAGAATCAATGTCAAAAATTGGTAGAACCTGATGGTATAAATATCGATAGAGTAATATATTTTGACAAAGTTTTTAAAAATACTATTGTATGCACCAAATCAAAATATCATTCTTCTAATCTGTACATTTTGCTGCTGAACATAACAAATTTTTAGAGGTTTTTGTAAAATTTTGCTTGATGTTGCATCTGAAACAAAAATGAAGAACAAAACACAATGCTTTCATTGTAAAATTTTCACGAAGACAACTTTTTTGTAAAGGCCATATGTTAACTTGTATAGTTTTGAACATTACTGTACATGTCATTTAGTTCTTTACGAGATAGTTGTATCCGTGGGAATTTTACCACAATTCCATATTTTTATTTTATTCAAAATTAGATCCCTGCTCACCTTAATCTATATGTATAATTTATTAAACTTGCCATATGTATTTGTTTCAAATGTTTTAATAAGTTTAAAATATGATATAATGTTGCCAAACCCCACGATCAATTCATGGGCGTTTTGTGCATAGCCCAGAATCTGTTTAAACTAATCTATAAATTTACTGTAGATTGATTTTAACAGAATATTTAGTTTTCAACGGAATGAAAATAATTGGAAATAGATCAGAGAATCATCTAATTTTAACCTCCGATGCTTATACATGATCTTCTAATTAGTGCATTCTTTCGAAAAAAGTTGTCGATCGTCACGTCACACTTTTTCTCCCGAATGCTCCATGCAGTTCATTCTTCAAAAGAAAGTTGGAAACTCTTTTGCCAAAAAAACGTTGTTTATTTATACCCTTTTTTTTAGATAAATGTTTTTAAACATTACAATTAAATGAATATGCGACATTGATGGTAATTATCAAAGACTTGGTTTCTGTTATCAGCAAGATTTTCACGTGGTTCGTGCTTTTCTCTGTAGAGTTATGATTACTGCTGGTTCCTCTGTTTCGTTTGTCTTTGGTATTGTCTGTCTTTCTATGACGTGTGGATTTGTAGTACTCCTTGGAATTGTTTTGGCGATGTTGTCTGTCTTTCTATGACGTATGGATTTGTAGTCTTCCTTGGAATTGTTTTTTCGGTGTTGTATGTCTGGATTTGTAGTATTTCTTGGAATTGTTTTGTCGGTGTTGTCTGTCTTTCCATAACGTAAGGATTTGTAGTATTCCTTGGAATTGTTTTGTCGGTGTTGTCTGTCTTTCCATAACGTATGGATTTGTAGTATTCCTTGGAATTGTTTTGTCGGTGTTGTCTGTCTTTCCATAACGTATGAATTTGTAGTATTCCTTGGAATTGTTTTGTCGGTGTTGTCTGTCTTTCCATAACGTATGGATTTGCAGTATTCCTTGTAATTGTTTTGTCGGTGTTGTCTGTCTTTCCATAACGTATGGATTTGTAGTATTCCTTGGAATTGTTTTGTCGGTGTTGTCTGTCTTTCCATAACGTATGAATTTGTAGTATTCCATGGAATTGTTTTGTCGGTGTTGTCTGTCTTTCCATAACGTATGGATTTGTAGTATTCCTTGGAATTGTTTTGTCGGTGTTGTCTGTCTTTCCATGACGTATGGATTTGTAGTACTCCTTCGAATTGTTTTTGTCGGTGTTGTCTGTCTTTCCATAACGTTTAGATTTGTAGTACTCCTTTGAATTCTTTTGTCGGTGTTGTATGTCTGGATTTGTAGTATTCCTTGTAATTGTTTTTGTCGTTGTATTCTGTCTTTCTATGACGTATGGATTTGTAGTACTCCTTGGAATTGTTTTTGTCGCTGACACTTTGCAAAGGAAAGTGTTGAGTTGAATGGTAGAACAGAATGAAGCAATATCATAATTGTCTTAACAATACTGAATTTAGCGCAGTGAACTAAATTAATGAACAGGACCTTATAATTTATTTTTCAAACTTTGATGATGTTATGATAAAAAAAACGTTTAAGACTAACGTTCATTTACTAGGGTATGTTACTGGTACAAATAGAGTCTTCTATTATCCTGCTTACAACTTGAGCGACGGTAATGCAAATTACAGTTTTCGTAACAGTTCATTTTGAGGTCCTCTCCACGGTTTGCGTTTAACCATATTGGTTTCTATGTAATAAAATGATAACAATTTAGAATTAAACAATTAAATGAAAAGTTTAACTGTATGATATGAAAAATGTACATTGGTGGAAAACAATAAATGTATTTGTACTCGCTACGAATCTTGAAAAAAAAATGTCGACGAGCCTCACTTTTCGTCCTGTTTCAAAGCACGTAAAATACATTTTATATTTTCCGACAATGTATATATGAATAGTTACGTTTAAGGAGACGGTAGTTTACCGATGTTAAAAAGGTTAAAGAATATCAATGACAAAAACATTCATCATTATCATTAAAAAATCATAATGAATTTATGTTCTTTACTCTTTTTTGTACGTGTTTTTTTTTCAACACGCTGGCAGTACATCGTAGGATTCGCGCTTATTGGTGTGCAATTAGTTGTAACACCTATTAGTTTTTCTCTTTTCATTCATCATAAAGTTTTTGTTAATATTGCAAGTCAAATTAATTTTGCTGTTGTATGCGTCAAGTAGAGACACATATGTAACACCAGACAGAACATTTTCATCAAAATTACATGTTTAATACTCATTGTATTGTACATCATTGCACACAACAGATGCTCAGCACTGAAATACACTCAATACAAAAGTTAAGGACCACCAATAAATATTTTCCATTACAATAGTATTAAATTTCCCGTATGAAAATCTTTTGTAGCAGCAATTGACGTAACAATAGCACTTAGACATGTGTTATGTCTTATGATCTCAATTCTTATAATCAGTCCATGAAGTCAATGCTCTAAGTTGTAATATTTTCTTGAAAAATACATGTTTCTGAAATATATACCTTGCATAAAGTTGTGCTTAGTGAAACTGATTCTTTAAAACTGTTTGTTACTCTGAAAAAATGCTTATGTTCCACTTGTGACAATGGTTACTTTACAAAAATGTTCTTTATTTCTGTCATTTTTCGAAAGAATTTGCTTAATCTTTATGTAGTTGTTTTCAATTGGTGGTAAAACTCATTGATACTGACAGAATGGGTTTTACACGGGTGAAATGGGATTTTTTGAAAACTTAAATTAACCTGATACAGGAGGGAAATTGTTGGCATGGTACTTGGAAAAGACTCCGGTCAGTTGTCATATTTATGGGCCAAATAGATTTCTTTTAGCCGTATAAACATAATATTAAATGGAAGTGATTATTGAATTTGTTTGTCTAATATTTGTAACACTAACAGTTAAACATTTTTAGAATCGTTATAAAAGATTTTCATCAACAGCTAAAAATGCATTGTAAATGCAGTCGGTCATAACATTGTTCACTTCGTTAATTATTAATTGTAAATGTTATAATGAGGGAATATGTCCTTGATGCATTACTTGTTTGGTGACTTACTTAGAATTTCACCAGAGGCATTTGTAAGAGACAATATTGATTTAATTAGTCAATTCTTATGTTCGTTATTTCTGCTGTCAAATTTGATTATGAGTTAATTTGTACTTATTGAAAATGTCATTGTAATTTAGTTGCTAATTTAAAGATTACTACAGATTGAATATCCATTTAGTTTACGGCCTTAGGCTTTTTAAACTGAAGCTCAGTAATCAATTATGTTAATAATTAACATACAGTCAATTTTCACCGGTGTCATTCGGTATATCGGAAAAAAATGATCGTAAAAGAATACCTAACGGTGGTCAAGTATTGCGATCGGATCGTGAATGCAATTAGGTGTAATTCTACTTCAAAATCTGCTGTATTTACAATAGGTGGAACAAATCAGAAAAGAATATTTAATAATGCCATTTTTTTTTTTGGAAAAAAGGGTAGGGGCAAGGCGTTTTTAAAATATATCAATGGGGCGCGTTTTTTTTTTTTTGTTCTTCGGAAGTGAGCCAGAAGAAGTCCATTTCTGTTTTTTTTTTTTTGCATTGGGGAGATCTTCTGGCTCTCTTCCACCTCTTCTTTTTTGATAGGTTGACGGCAGAGGCACATAACAAACATGGCGTCGTTTAGTCTAAATGAAATTAATGAATTTATGAATGCAGATATATTAGAATGTGAGCTGTTTTATAAACGTTTTTATGGTATGACAGCCTTTGTAGGACATCCCTGTAGGACGATAAGCTGGATAAATATAAGAACTACACGGACAACAACAGTTAAGGGACGATGATTTGATATTCTAGGGAAGGGATTTTGATTGATTGGTGTTTAACGCTACTTTCAACACTATTGGGTTATTCCGTGGTGGTCAGTTTAAATTTATAGATGAAGGATGGGGAAGGGAAGAGAGGGCATTATTATTCATTTCAATCTGTCGCTAATCATGCCTATTTTTCAGCTCTTACCAGGCAACCATATTCATATATGAAATCCTTCTGTCCACCACCCCAACAAATAAATAAATATCAAATGGTTTTCCTCTTATTTAACACAAGTTTAAATTGATTGATTGTTTGTTGCTAATTTTAACGCCCAGTGAAAATTATTTCATGCTTGTTCAGGAAAACACGAGTTTAGAAGTCACGTATATAATATAAAAATGAAGAGATGGAATATGATTGCTAATAAGGCAACTATCCACCGGAGTTCAAATATGAAGTGGATGTAAGCAATTACAGATAAGATCAGATAAGATAAGAAAAATTTATTTTAAGTCGGGTTACATGAAATACTACAAACATAAGCTCTGTAGAGCTTTTTGCCGTCATGTAGACAAATTCTTTTTGTAGACAATCGTAAGGCCTTCAACAATAACAAAAAATCTGATACTGTAAAGTCGTCTATAAAAGGCCCGACATGAAAAGTGTGAACAAATCAAACGAAAAATTAACAGCCTAATTATACATAACAAAACAATTTACAAATATCAAATATGAGTCTAGACAGGAACCAACGACAACCACTAAACTACAGGCTCCATCCCTGGGACAGGCAAATAAAGAATATGGCAGGGTGGAAATAAAAACGAAGATGTGGTATGATTGCAAATGAGACAACTCTCCACAAGAGATCAAATGACACAGAAATCAACAGCTAAAAGTCACCGTACGGCCTTCGACAATAAACAAAGCCTACACCGCATAGTCAGCTATAAAAGGCCCCGAAATCAAAAATGTAAAACAATTCAATCGAGAAAACTAACGGCCGAATTAATGTACAAAAAATGAACGAAACACAAATATGTATAACAAAACAACAAACGGCAACCACTGAATTACAGGCTCCTGACTTGGGACAAGCACATACATACAGAATGTGGCGGGGTTAAACATGTTAGCGGGATCCCAATCCTCCCCCTTATCTGGGACAGCGGTGTAACAGTACAACAACATGTTTGTGAGCAACCCATCCCGAAGCTGGGACAGTGGTGTAACAGTACAATAAAATAACAACCTGCATAAATCAGCTAATTAACTCAAAATATCGGTACGAGACACACAAAAAACTAAGATTAAGACAATAGACACAAAGCACCGACATAAGAGTATTTGCAATTACTGCAAGTTTGCTCAAACCTAATTACAACTGGTACTGAAATAAATCTTGTTCTCCCAGACTGAGTTATCAATCAGTACACAACGAGCGGCAAAGGATTTATTAAAAAAAGAAAACAGTTTGAGAAACGTCTCGTTTACGTTGTATATAGATATAAGAAGATGTGGTATGAGTGCCGATGAGACAACTCTCCATCCAAGTCATAATTTGTAAATGTAAACCATTAAAGGTCAACGTCCGGTATTCAACACGGAGCCTTGGCTCAAACCGAACAGCAAGCTATAAAGGGCCCCCAAAAAGTAGTAGTGTAAAACCATTCAAACGGGAAAACCAACGGTGTCTAATCTATTAAAAAAACCGATATACTTGCATATAAATCTATATACAATGAAACGGTTTTTGAAAAGTGGACCGAACGTTTTGACCATCGAAATTTTGCAATAGAAATACTAGTTATGACCACAAGATTTTAACAGCCAGTGCAGGACTCGCACGAACGTTAGATTAAGTTAGAGGGGCGATATTCTGACGCGTTTTTTAATTCTTAGTCACCCATGTTTAGAAAGAAAGGGGAGAAATCCAAACAATTTCCGACCAATCACAAACGTTGTTGCAAATTTGACCTTATGACGTCCAATAATATCCCATAATGCAATTATTGCATATAAATAAAAAAAAACTACTATACCAATTGAATAAAAAATATTGCATTCAAATGATATTTTATACCAATTGAATAAAAACTATTGCATTTGAATGACAATTAAACCATTTGAATGAAAAATTATACCATTTGAATGAAAAATTATACCATTTGAATAAAAAATATTGCATTTAAATGAAAAAATATACCATTCAAATAAAAAAATATTGCATTTAAATGAAGAAATATACCCATTAAATAAGAAATTTTGCATTTAAATGAAAAATATCAAATTTTTGCAACCAATACCATGCCATATTGAGTTACAGATTCTAGGAGTTGACTCTGTGTAGCATTTTATCTTCTTTACAGTTTTACCTTTATTTGCGTTTGTACTATTATGTTCCATTTGATCGTATGCCTCTTGACGTGGTTCGGTATATGTGCATCCAGCTTTCAGGTTTTTGGCTTTCTGTGTTCCTTATCCAGGTGAGTTCAGAGATGCGATTCGGACACATGAGGTTTTTATAGTGTTGTTTTCATTTTGTATACATTTGTACCCTTGTATTTATATTTTACTTATTTTGTATTTATCGGGAAAGCTATCAGGAGCCCCTTATGGAGCCACTTAAGTGCCGTGAAAATATAAATATTTTCGTTTGCCGGACATTTAATCTGGTGCGCACTAGTTTGAAAAATCGTGCGCAAGACTTTCAATATCATACGCACGACATTTAAAAACTGGTGCGCACAACTTTCAAAAACTGGTGCGCACGACTTTCAAACTTGTGTGCACGACTTTCAAACTGGTGCGCACGAGTTTGAAAGTCATGTGCACCAGTTCTTGGAAGTCATGCGCACTATTTTTGAAAGTTTTGAGCACGAGTGTGAAAGTCAAGCCCACAAGTTTGAAAGTCGTGCGAACGAGTATTCAGTCGTGCGCACGATTTTTCAAAGCGCACCAGATTAAATCTCCGGCACACAAAAATTTTATATATATACATACACTTAAGGGGCTCCGTAATTATGCTTTACTCTACTGATTATATTATATTTGTTGGCGTCTTTGTTTGGTTTAATTGTAAGTGTGTTTGAACGTTAAATTCAGTTGTGTTTTATGTCTGTGATGTATGTTTACACAGTTTGGACTGCTGGATCCCAGATATGGCCACGTTAACCAATTAGTTGTGTTTGGGTTGCTTACCCAATTTGCAATAACCAATAAGTGGTAACAGATCTTTCACGATCCTTTTCATGATCATCAAAATGCGGTACCCGATCTTTCACGATCCGAAATATCAAATTATTACAAATATTACCATTTTTGCAAAGTTTCTAATTAAACTAAATCAAAATAGTTGTAAGAACTATTTAAAACAGTAATATTGAACGATATTTTTAAGAAGAAATTTCGAAGAGCAATCTGCCTCTTGTAGTTTCGTAAACACGGTGTACTAGTACTTTTAAGCTTTGATTTTTCTCGGAAACTGATCATAATGTTGAACCATTTTGACAGACAGTTTTATTTTTCCAATATTTGTCATTACATTTGATTATTTACTGAAGTTGCATTAGTTTTTTCGATAAGATTTCCTTCACGATCCTATACAAGATCTTTCACTATCCAATCGCATTACTTGACCATCGTTACTTCTTCTTTCACGATCATGTTTCTCGATACACCGAATGACAGCCGTGATCTTGTGACATACCCGAACAGTGGGTATAAAATTCAATTTAAGTTTTACTATCATTGTGTATTTCTCCTTTAATTTACTTTTGCATATATAATGGTCAACAACTTTATTCTACATAAATGATCCTTGGTGTTCTCGATTTGAGGGGAAATTAGGTGCAATATAGATACGTCATTGTTTCTTGTATGCTGTCAAAAATATCACACATTTAATGAAACTCACCTGGGTAATGTAAATATTGTTTAAACAAAATAGCTCATGTATAGCTGTTTAAACAAAGAGTATGACTGCACAAAAGTTAGCGTAGCTGAAAATGATAAATTATAGTAAATGCAACGTACTATTCAGAAATTAATAAAAGCATATTGCCTTTTAAAGTGTTTAGAGACAATTAAACAACCATTCATGTCGCTGTAAATGTAATATAAGTAGAACAGTTGGAAAAGTATGTTCTTTAAAGCTGTTAGGAGTAACACAACGGGTATCATTATTTGAAAATAATTGAAAAGTGACATTAACTCTAGATCTGTTGACTGGGAAATAAAATATTGCAGTGTTAATTTATTCTTATTCGAGTATTTAATCTCATTAAAATCGTTACAGTTTCGATAACGTCGTAAAGATTTAATTCTTAACCACAACTGAATTTCTATTAAACAGACAAAAGCAGTACCTTTACCTGTGATATATATTCCTGATAACCGCACGGAATTATTAGCTGATCTTAATCCAAATTTCGAATCACATTGCAACGTTTGTGTCGACGTGGAATTCTCAAGTGTGGAAAAATTAGGACAAAACAGTTTTTCAAATTCGTTATGTAAACCGCATGCCAAAGGATTATATTTCCTTCAAACTAACATATTTATCTATTACGTAGGTGTTTTTAATATATACAGTCTCTTTTGAAAAGCGCTTTGAATATCTGAAAAAGTGAATCCATTTAAAAATGAAATGTAGAAAAAAACCTATCTTAACAAAGAATGACTTTTGAATAGAGACCGTGGTAAGTTTGACATGAGAGTTAAAATTGAAAAAACTTTATTTTCAGTTCAGTTATATAATTCAAGGATTAAAATCATAAACTGTATCATTTGAATTATGTTAGTTCTGGTTACTTGGTGAATGTTACACTTGGCAATTTACAGTAGGGGTGACACGTAGTGTTGTTATGTAAAATGAAAACAACACTTTTATAAATTATGTACATTCGATGCGTTAGTCTTGATTTACCTTCCCCGGGAACATTCAAATAAAAAAAAAAATCAATGATATATAGATACTTGAGGAGCATTTTATAAGTTGTAAGGATACATGAAAAGTTCACACAGTAAAAATCACACTAATGAACAAATGTTGCACAGATTATTTCTTGTTTGAATTAAGGTTATAATGCCAGTAGTTGTAATGCTGTTGTATTCAGGTAGTTTGTTCCAATCTTTTATTATAGTTTGGCAGATGAAAGAAAACTTTAGCTGTCTTTGTTTTATCTGTATTCAGTAGGAAAGAGTCTAAAGCCCAAGCTACAGTGGCAAAACATTTTAATTTTTAAATTTCACATGTGATATATTAAAGCATGATGCACAGATACAATTAACGACTCAAAAACGGCATTGACTAAACAGCCGGTATCGGTATCCGTATTTGAACACCGTTGAATTGACGTTGTAATGATTAAATGATAACATGGTTTATTGTTAGTATTACTTTGACTTGAATCTTTGTTTCTGGCATATATACTTATTTTAGACGCATGGAACAGGTATCATACGCATGACATGTACGCGTTTCAGCGATAGCATTCATTAGGTTGCTTTAGACAAAAACGCTACGCATTTGGTTTTTTAACTGCGAGTTTATTCAGTTGTGTACTACTTTGTTGTTTGGATGAATGGTTATTTATAAAAATCTGCAGAAGAACGATACAAGCTTGATTTTATGCGATCGTCCCTATAACCTCTAAAATAATTTGACTCGAAGTAACGACCCATTTCTTGTAATATTGCAAGAATTGGCTGCATCGATTTGCATACTGATGTATTAAACTACCATATGCAAGGCTTCTGAAATGTTGTTGCTAAAGGAATTAGTATTCATTGAAGCAAAATTGGTTTTCATTATAGTCAAAGAATAATGGAAGATATTAAGAACTAAAACAAGACAATTAAGGAAAACGAAGCTAGTATTGTATTTAATTGCCTTTACTAAAACTGTTCTTATATAAATCACAACAAGGGTGGTTGGGAAATAGAAATATGGTTACTTTAAGTCCTTCCCATCCAGTAGTAACACCCTTGCCAAAAAGGGGCGACCGTTTGGTTGTGTGGGATGTTTAAATTCGCATCAATGTCCAGTCAGAAAGGGTCACACGCTCTCTGTACATTAAGAACCCTTGCAACAACTCTTTTAGGGGTCTGTATGTGGCCTGTTGTAAGGCTACGTTACTGTCCATATCCAATTTACCCTAACTTTCTAGTGAAAGTCCAAGTTTTCCATCTTTCAATCCGGTCGACCCATATTACAGGACCTACCTTTTTATGTATTCTTAATTTGTTCTCGTTCTGAAGACATATGAAATATTTGCCACTGGACGTTAAACAACCAAAAATTCTGACATACATCTGATTGATGTCGATTGACATCAGTTATACGTTAATGAGAAAAAAAGCAATGAGAACTAAACAGAGGAAGACAATTAAAATACTTGGTCTTCAGCAAAAATAGTGTTTGTCTACACAAATATCAAGCTCGAAATAGCTCAATTGTTAGAAATTTGTATTTGTTAATTAAAATTTTACAGACTTTCAAAGGTTGCCATCGACACGATTGAGGTAGATCCATATTCCTGTGAATTTAATTAACAACAGGGCCACATTTCAAATATCTAGTTATCTTTACTACAATTCACAGCTGCATCTCCATATTTTCGTGTAAGAACCAGTCCAATAAAAATCGTCATGAATGATTGCATGTGATTGTCTGTTCTATGAATGTTTATATGTAGTACTACTATGTTTAATATTGGATCGGATGATTATTGCCATTCTACTGAGGTCATCTCGATGGTTAATCAGATGGCGTCTAGTTTAAAATATGTACAGAATGTTGAAACATTATAACGCATCCATGTTTCGTATGGACTATTTGAAAGAAAAAGCCCTGTCAGATTACCGATTTTTACACTAGAAAAGACTGAAATATAATGCATTGGACAACACTATACTTGTTCTGGTTGTTTGTGATCATTTACAATGTGTTCCTCGCTATAGATGGTTAACTATCTGAAGGGGGATTAATCGTTATCCACTCACACATTAGGTAGTGAGATTCTATAACTGTTTATATAAAAATAAGAAGATGTCGTATGATTGCCAATAATACAACTCTCCACAAGAGACCAAATGACACAGAAATTAACAACTATAGGTCACCGTACGGCCTTCAACAATGAGCAAAGCCCATACTACATAGTCAGCTATAAAAGACCCCGAAATGACAAATGTAAAACAATTTAAAAATTCAATCGAGAAAACTAACGACCTAATTTATGTTCAAAATAATGAACGAAAAACAAAAATGTTACACAGCAACAAACGACAACCACTGAATTACAAGCTCCTGACTTGGGACAGGCACATACAGAATGTGGCGGGGTTAAACTAGTTTGAAGGCGCCAACCCTCCCCTAACCTGGGACAGTGGTGTTACAGTACAACATAAGAACAAACTATAAAAATCAGTTGAAAAAAGGCTTAACTCATCAGTTGGATACAAATAAAAATACATCTAGCAAAGAGTGGATGTGGCAGGGTACTTATACATCCCCACAACAAAAAGTCACTAAGTACAGATCTAATAGTACTTGCAGTTACTGACAGCTAGTTCAAATCCAATAACAACTAATAAAAAAAATCATGCATCTAAGACTAAAACACGGATGTCAAGTTGGTTCAATATTCAACATTCAACATTCAACATTCAAATTTTTTTTTTTTTTTTTGGGGGGGGGGGGGGGGGGGGAAAGGCGGGGGGGGGGTGTTTCATTCGTTTTCAACATTCAACATTCGATTTCAACATTCAACATTCAAAATTTTTTTTTTTTTGTTAAACTTTTTTTTTCAATTTTTTATCATTTTTTTTTTTTTCAACTTTCGTTATTCAACATTCAACATTCGTTTTCAACATTCAACATTCGTTTTCAACATTCAACATTCGTTTTCAACATTCGATTTTCAACTTTCAACATTCGTTTTCAAAATTCAAAATTCGTTTTCAACATTCAACATTCGTTTTCAACATTCGATTTTCAATATTCAGCAATCGTTTTCATTATTCAACATTCGTTTTCAACATTCGATTTTCAATATTCAACATTCGTTTTCAACATTCAACATTCGTTTTCAACATTCAACATTCGTTTTCAACATTCGATTTTCAACTTTCAACATTCGTTTTCAAGATTCAAAATTCGTTTTCAACATTCAACATTCGTTTTCAACATTCGATTTTCAATATTCAGCAATCGTTTTCATTATTCAACATTCGTTTTCAACATTCGATTTTCAATATTCAACATTCGATTTTCAACATTCAACATTCGTTTTCAACATTCAACATTCGTTTTCAACATTCAACATTCATTTTCAACATTCGATTTTCAACAGTCAACATTCGTTTTCAACATTCGATTTTCAATATTCAACATTCGTTTTCAACATTCAACATTCGTTTTTAACATTCAAAATTAGTTTTCAACATTCGATTTTCAACTTTCAACATTCGTTTTCAACATTTAACATTCGTTTTCAACATTCAACATTCGATTTCGACATTCGATTTTCAATATTCAACATTCGTTTTCAACATTCAACATTCGTTTTCAACATTCAACATTCGTTTTCAACATTCGATTTTCAACTTTCAACATTCGTTTTCAACATTCAATATTCGTTTTCAACATTCAATATTCGTTTTCAACATTCGATTTTCAACTTTCAACATTCGTTTTCAACATTCAACATTCGTTTTCACCATTCGATTTTCAATATTCAGCATTCGTTTTCAACATTCAACATTCGTTTTCAACATTCAACATTCGTTTTCAACATTCGATTTTCAATATTCAACTTTCGTTTTCAACATTCAACATTCGTTTTCAACATTCAACATTCATTTTCAACATTCGATTTTCAACTTTCAAAATTCGTTTTCAACATTCAACATTCGTTTTCAACATTCAACATTCGTTTTTAACATTCGATTTTCAATATTCAACATTCATTTTCAACATTCAACATTCGTTTTCTACATTAGATTTTCAATATTCAACATTCGTTTTCAACATTCAACATTCGTTTTCAACATTCAAAATTCGTTTTCAACATTCAACATTCGTTTTCAACTTTCGATGTTCAACTTTCAACATTTGTTTTCGACATTCAACATTCGTTTTCAACATTCAACATTCGTTTTCAACATTCTATTTTCAATATTCAACATTCGTTTTCAACATTCAACCTTCGTTTTCAACATTCGATTTTTAACTTTCAACATTCGTTTTCAACATTCAACATTCGTTTTCAACATTCGATTTTCAATATTCAACATTCGTTTTCAACATTCAACGTTCGTTTTCAACATTCAACATTCGTTTTCAACATTCAACATTCGTTTTCAACATTCGATTTTCAACATTCAACATTCGTTTTCAACATTCAAAATTCGTTTTCAACATTCAAAATTCGTTTTCAACATTCAACATTCGTTTTCAACATTCAACATTCGATTTTCAATATTCAACATTCGTTTTCAACTTTCAACATTCTTTTTCAACATTCGATTTTCGACTTTCAACATTCGTTTTCAACATTCAACATTCGTTTTCAACATTCAACATTCGTTTTCAATATTCAACATTTGTTTTCAATATTCAACATTCGTTTTCAACATTCAACATTCGTTTTCAACATTCAACATTCGATTTTCAACTTTCACTTCGTTTTCAACATTAAACATTCTATTTCAACATTCAACATTCGTTTTCAACTTTCGATTTTCAACTTTCAACATTCGTTTTCAACATTCAACATTCGTTTTCAACATTCAACATTCGTTTTCAACATTCGATTTTCAATATTCAACATTCGTTTTCAACATTCAACATTCGATTTTCAATATTCAACATTCGTTTTCAACATTTATTTTCAACATTCAACATTCGATTTCAACATTCAACATTCAAAATTTTTTTTTTTGTTAAACTTTTTTTTCAATTTTTTTCATTTTTTTCAAATGCCTCCCTATCTCAAATCAAAGAGTTATATTAGAGGAAGCTTTGTGCCAAGTTTCATGCTTGTAGCAGGATGTGCACAATTTTTCATGAAGCCGTCGTACTATGTATATGAATGCAAAATAAGCCATTATTTTGCGTTTACTATAACATTTTGGAATAAAAATATATAGAACGATAAAGTAGGAAATGTACATCAATATAGATGCAACATATAAAGGCAATAGTAGTATACCGTGTTCAAATATAATGCAATGCAGTGCGTAGTAGCAGGGGAGTTAACGTTATGATAAACACAATAGTGTCTATAATATTAATAGAATAGAAATAGTTTGTTTTTTTATTCTGTCTTGTTCTGTTGGATCATCAGCATATTGGTAAACTGGGATACTTTTGAATAGTG
The DNA here is from genome assembly GCF_021869535.1 of Mytilus californianus. NCBI lineage: Eukaryota > Metazoa > Mollusca > Bivalvia > Mytilida > Mytilidae > Mytilus > Mytilus californianus. The sequence continues at coordinate 16,592,490 of NW_026262679.1, read as the reverse complement.
GATTATGATTCGCAGCATAAACATCTAAATGTTTACCAACATATATCTGTCTATAATCAGTGTTTCTGTGATGTTGGCAGTGTATTGTCATACGTTTCTAATATACATGATATATATGAAATGTCAAAATGTCATTGATGTCTATACAGAAGAAACAAGTAAATACCTGATGACAATTTGTTAGCTTCTGGCAACTTATGCCATTCATTATACTATGAATACATAGTTCGTCACTTCAAACCAATGTCCGTGAATTCTGTGTATTCAGATTAACCACGATTTTAAATTTAAACGAAGTGAAAATTTTCAATGAGTTTGTATATAGACCTTTAAAAAAACAACGAAATTTTCTATAAAACCAGGTTTAAACCACTATTTTCTACATAAGAAAAAGTCTTACCAAGTCAGGAATATGACAGTTGTTATCCATTCGTTTGATGTGTTTGAGATTTTGATTTTCAATTTGCCATTTGCTTAGGGACTTTTCGTTTTGGATTTTGGTATTTTTGTTATGTTAATTTTTATTTATACACAAAAAAGCAATATTTCCTTTAACCACAAAAAGTGGTACACACGAAAATAATTAATCCACAGTATATGACAATATAGTATTTTGATCATTTAGATTTCACTTCTATAAAATTCCGAGTTACGCCATAGATGTTCTGACAAGGGAACGTACTTAAGAAAAATATGAAAAAAAAAATTAAATGTAGTTATAAAACTACATTTCTATTTCAATTAAACTTAATAAAAAGAAAGTATGGAAAAACAGATTAAACTTTCTTTCTGTGTTATTTTTTTCTGTTAGGCAATAATGTTCCATGTCCCTTTTCTTACCATGTGCGTTTTTCACAACTAGTGTGATAACAACTTTTTTTGCGTCTTGAAGTTAACCAAGTCGGTGTTGTGGAAAAAGTATCCAGTCCTGTATTTCAAGAATACTAGCTGTTAGAATAATTTAGAAATGAATTTAGCAATGTATATAAGATTCTGCGAACCATGTGATCTTTATTGCTTTGGAACTGTGCTACTTACATATCACGGTCTTGGTTTGTTTAACTCTGAAATATGTATCTATCTATGTTATAAGTCGTAATAAGTTTACACTTAATATGTATGTGAGTAATCATCTTCGTCGCCTAGCTTTTCAATTTTTCACATTTACTATCTTTTGATGTTTTCAATATCCTTAACGATGTCCTTTGATCTTCATTATATAAAGTTCATACATTTCCAACTTTAACATATTAAGTTATGATAAGTGGTATGATATTATATTGAATGTATGAATGCCATTTTTTGCTAAATTCATTGTTGTCGTTAAAACGATTGATTGTAAACTTAAAAACATATGTTAGTGTGTCTACTTTCATTAGATAGTTGTTTTGTGCCTTATACAAATCAAATGAATCCATACAAGATCATTATACTTAATCGATTTCAGATGTTGTCAGTATCCCATGTAAAGGGTGAGTTACGGCCTCGCTAAGAAGGACACACAACAATAATGTTATTTTGAATTATTCTTTAATATAGAAATGACGAGTAAGTCAATAAAAGAAATTAAATACCCATGAAACGTACCCTATTCTATTTAGTTTTCTGAAAAATATACTACAGTTTAAGGCCCAACACAGTTTAAAAACAAATACTTGCTAACATCCGTGTCACTGGTAGCGTGTTAATAATTGTCTCATTAACAATAAAACCATATCTTATTTTTTCTCTTTATATTGTTGAACTCTTTTATTTTATTGGTCGGTCATAGAACAAATAAATATTCGAGGGCAATTTTATATATAAATGCATATTTCCTATGGATATTCACTTGGAAAATGTTTAAGACAATTTTCATCTTTAGATTGCTGCTCTTATCATAACCTTTAATTTAGAAATCATTATAATACTTCACCATGTTAAGCAGGTCACACATTTCGTTTCAGAGGCTTCCAAAACAAAGAAATTCGTACGATTGTGGTGCCTATATTTGTAAATACGCAAGACAAATGACTTGTGGAGGAAATCTACAGTTTACTCAGGTAATAATAAACAATTATTAATTAAGCATACAAACGTGTTGGAAATAATTTTTAAAAACCTGAAAATTCGTATTCAAAAATAGAAAGCGTCAATGAATTATCCTGTTTTGTAACAAAATCGGATGTGGTGACATTATGTTCACCTACCAGTGCCGAATTACTCATCCTTTCTCACCTAAGGGATATGATATAGCGGTATTTGAACAGTTCGGAAGTAAACAATTATTTGTCTGACGAACAAACTGAGAAAGTCTGAATGCGAGTCTTTTCGGGAACTTTCCATCAACCGGGACAATAAGAAACTTTAATTTTCAATATTCCTTGGGTAAAATAACAATATGGCAATACTAACTTGTTAATTTTGAATTTCGGCATATTTTTGTTTCTAAAGCAGAAATATTAAAAAACCAATGGAACGAAATGAAATATATCTTAGATAAGTTGTGTTACGCACTTTAAAAAATGCGAACACAATAGCTTAAAAACATTAACAGTATCAATGTTAATGCTTTTGTTGACAACTGGTCTTACCGTTGATGGTCGAGTAAAAACTTATTGATAGTGAAAAGCTTTCATCAAATAAAGAAGAGATGGTAAAGATTAAACTTTAAAAATGTTCAGACAACTCCGGACAAGTACAGAGCTAAATATGGGAGACACCTTTTCATTATTTTAATAAGAGTAAATTTTAATGAAATCATATTCACATTTTTAACCCAGAAAAGAAGAACTGGTAACATCGCTGGTGATACCAGAAGGGATTAACAATCTTTAACATAAGAATCGGATATAATTGCGATTTTTCTTTGTTTAAACTATGTACAACTGATGTTTAGTTCCAATGAATACAACTGAAACCAATATGTATGTTTGACTTTCAAACAATTTATTTTGTATTTCAGACTGACATTAAGAGATTTCAGACCAATATCCAGAAAGATATTGCTGGAGGGGCTATAATTTTTACATGAATATTGCAGGACTTAAGAGAAAAAAAGCCACGAAATGTTCATATTGTATATGTCCTGTTATTTCTTAATGTTTTCTATATTAATTATTGTTTATACTGGATCTTATCAAGTATTGCCAAGTGTTGCGCTACAAGATTGTTTATACTGGACCTTATCAGGTATTGCCAAGTGTTGCGCTCAATAATGAAGTTTACTCTCGAACTCGAACACAATATTCGTCAAAGCTAAAATTCGATTAGATCTAGTACGGTGTAGTTAGGTGCGAAACTGCTGTGAACAATCATAATTTATTATAGAATGCATAGAGTTGTCCTACTAAAGGCGGAATAAAATCAGAAAGAATGACAAGCAAATAGTGACACGCCAATATTATTAATTATACAACTTATTCCTTCAAATAAAATGAAATCCTGCATCACATAAGTACTAACGGTGCTAAGACGTTGTATGATGTTTTTTGGGACCTGGTTGAACGGTTGAACGTCAGAAGGCAGTACAAAAAGAGCACATCGAAAGCATTGACAATGACCTATGGTGGCAAGGTTTGGTCTCCAAATCGTAATTGTGTTCTTGTCAGTTAGACAATTATGTATCATTCGTTTCATTATTGATTTTCATCCAAGAACAAATAAATGTCGTTTTATTGTTGTTATTTTTTCCCTAACTTTATCAGCAATATCCAGAACACGCCCAATTGTGGAGTATACATTTTTCAACTAATACGATGTTCACTGGCTTGCAGCTGCTACTTAGACTTTGTAAAACGTCATCAGAGTCTTTTGAAGAAATTAATGAGCCAAGCTTTGTCAAAGAACGTATTGTCCTTTTTCTCAAAAATTTCATTTGATAATACCACGACCTATTAGATAAATAGTACGTGTCTACTTCACAAAAACTACAAGATGGTCTTGAGTTATAGATTCTCTGTGCTGAAGTTGTGCTTTGTTTTATTTTACTTTAGTTCCTCGTTATTTGTCATCGTGTTATTATGTATCTATTGATCATATACCTTTTCAGGTGACTCGGCTTTATTGCATCCCGTTATCATGTGTTTTACTATTGAACTTTGGACATTCCTAGTGCAGATTGGTTATGATATGCTATTCGGACACAAAGGGTTCAGTATTGTTTCTATTTTGTTTTTCACTCTAGTTTTTGTATTTTCTTTTATTTTGCTTTAGCGAGCAAACTTGGCAGTTGTTTTACAATTGTTCCGTGATTGATATATGTAGCGTTTTTTTTTTTTAGTTTTGAGGACTTTCCCTTTTCTGACTCGGTAATTTTTGCTATACTTTCTTTAAAACGTTATATGAAACTTCCAATTTGAAGAAGAAAGTTTGATATGTTTTATATACTTGTATTACTAAGTTTTACTAAAATGTCATGACCTATGTCACGTTTTTCACGGGTTTCTTTGTTTATTTCTTATCAATGTCACGATCCGGTTAACCTCTGCAATAAACTTGAAAGGTAATAAGCTTGCGAGCAACAATCACTGAATAGAACCACCTCGGGGCATTATGTTTACGGTCCTTCCGTCCATTCGTTCGTTCGTTCATCTGTCCCGCTTCATGTTTAAGTTTTTGGTCATGGTAGTTTTTGATGAAGTCCAATCAAATTAAAACATATTACACATGTTCTCTCTCAAGGGGCCTCGGTGGCCGAGTGGTCTAAGTAGTTACTACTGTAATCACTAGCCAGTCAACACTGAGGTTGTGAGTTCGAACCCCGCTCGTGCGGGTGCACTCGACTCCAATCTTATTTGACTAGGATTGTCAGTTTTCCTATCGAAGGTCGGTGGTTTTCTCCGGGCACTCCGGCTTCCTCCACCAATAAAAACTGGCCGCCACGAAATAGCCCAAAAGCGGTGCTTAAAAGTGGCGTTAAAACACCAAAAATAAAAAAAAAAAAAAAAAAATATATGATCTTTCTTATTTTAATGCCAAATTAGAGTTTTGAACCAATTTCACGGTCCACGGAACATAGAAAATGATAGTTCCCGCTTCCGGTTAAAGTTTTTGATGAAGTTAATGTCCAATCAATTTGAAACTTAATACACATGTTCAACATGACATGATGGTTTTAAAACGAATGTTGAAAGTTGAAAATCGAATGTTGAAAACGAATGTTGAATGTTGAAAACGAATGATGAAAGTTGAAAATCGAATGTTCAAAACAAATGTTGAATGTTGAAAACGAATGTTGAAAAGGAATTTTGAATGTTGAAAATCGAATGTTGAAAACGAATGTTGAATGTTGAAAACGAATGTTGAAAGTTGAAAACGAATGTTGAAAAGGAATTTTGAATGTTGAAAATCGAATGTTGAAAACGAATGTTGAATGTTGAAAACGAATGCTGAAAATTGAAAATCGAATGTTGAAAACGAATGTTGAAAATTGAAAATCGAATGTTGAAAACGAATGTTGAATGTTGAAAACGAATGTTGAATGTTGAAAACGAATGTTGAAAATTGAAAATCGAATGTTGAAAACGAATGTTGAATGTTGAAACGGATGTTGAATGTTGAAAATCGAATGTTGAAAACGAATGTTGAATGTTGAAAATCGAATGTTGAAAACGAATGTTGAATGTTGAAAACGAATGTTGAATGTTAAAAACGAATGTTGAATGTTGAAAATCGAATGTTGAAAACGAATGTTGAATGTGTTGAAAACGAAAGTTGAATGTTGAAAACGAATGTTGAATGTTGAAAACGAATGTTGAAAGTTGAAAACGAATGTTGAAAACGAAAGATGAATGTTGAAAACGAATGTTGAATGTTGAAAACGAATGCTGAAAATTGAAAATCGAATGTTGAAAACGAATGTTAAAAATTGAAAATCGAATGTTGAAAACGAATGTTGAATGTTGAAAACGAATGTTGAATGTTGAAAACGAATGTTGAAAATTGAAAATCGAATGTTGAAAACGAATGTTGAATGTTGAAAACGAATGTTGAATGTTGAAAACTAATTTTGAATGTTAAAAACGAATGTTGAATGTTGAAAGGGAATGTTGAATATTCAAAATCGAATGTTGAAAACGAATGTTGAATGTTGAAAACGAATGTTGAATGTTGAAAACGAATGTTGAAAGTTGAAAATCGAATGTTGAAAACGAATGTTGAATTTTGAAAACGAATGTTGAATGTTGAAAACGAACGTTGAATGTTGAAAACGAATGTTAAATATTGAAAATCGAATGTTGAAAACGAATGTTGAATATTGAAAACGAATGTTGAATGTTGAAAACGAATGTTGAAAGTTGAAAATCGAATGTTGAAAATGAATGTTGAATGTTGAAAACGAATGTTGAATGTTAAAAACGAATGTTGAATGTTGAAAACGAATGTTGAATATTGAAAACGAATGTTGAATGATGAAAACGAATGTTGAAAGTTGAAAATCGAATGTTGAAAACGAATGTTGAATGTTGAAAACGGATGTTGAATGTTGAAAATCGAATGTTGAAAAAGAATGTTGAATGTTGAAAACGAATGTTGAAAGTTGAAAATCGAATGTTTAAAACGAATGTTGAATGTTGAAAACGAATGTTGAATGTTGAAAACGAATGTTGAATTTTGAAAATCGAATGTTCAAAACGAATGTTGAATGTTGAAAACGAATGTGAATGTTGAAAACGAATGTTGAAAGTTGAAAATCGAATGTTGAAAACGAATGTTGAATGTTGAAAACGAATGTTGAATGTTGAAAACGAATGTTGAATGTTGAAAAACGAAAGTTGAAAAAAAAAAAAATGAAAAAAAATTGAAAAAAAAAGTTTAACAAAAAAAAAATTTTGAATGTTGAATGTTGAAATCGAATGTTGAATGTTGAAAATGGCACATTATTCATTTTGTGACGTGAACAATTAAACGCAATCTTATATCAACAGAACGGGTTAGGTAATTCGTGTAGTAGTTTTTATTTTGATATCGATGATTAGACGTGTTTTCATAACAGATGGTTAATGCGTCTTACAAATTAGGTATAATCATAAAGTCATTACGAAACAAACATGAAACCCTCTTTTGACAAACGGTGATGAAAGTAACAGTGGTTGAAACATTTCATGTATGAAAAACTAAAAATATTATGCAAAATTAACGTTCGTAGTAATGCTGATTTTCATGCATTTAAAAGATTCCATGTGATAATTGTTTTGTAAATATAGCCCAGCTTTGATGAAACAAATTCGGCTACATCTTTCAGTAATTCCTTGCGGATGTCACGCTTCGCTTCTCTGACGGAAAAAATCAACAAATATGTTATCTCTCGATTCCCTTGTGTTTTCAAATACATTTCAAATCATTTGCATTTGTAATTATCCTTTAAAATCAATGCTTTAAGACGAATTTTCTTGATAGTGTTGAAAAAAACACTGATAAACTCGCCAGATCGAGGCTTAGCAAAGGAGAAACATAAGGAGAAAATGGATTAAATTTATGTTAATTATTACGTGAATGAAAGAGAATGAGTTTCTGTCACTTTCATTTTATCTTAAGGTCCAAATATAGTCCGGGGCATTACAAACGAGATGTATTTTTAACATCTGTTTATGCAGTTCTTACCGTTCAGAGGCAAGTATTTCATGCACATCCAAGACAAGGAAAGAGTAACAATTCGTTGGATCTAAAATATAGTTGTAACGGTAGCAGAGGCTGCAATATGGACTGAAAAAGTAGCGTATTTAGTTAACAACTAACTAAAGTATAATACAAAACAGGTAGAATTAAGACCCATAAGAAGAGCTGGTACATGTATGTCTGAATTTGTAATGATATCTAAAATTATGTCATGTGAATCACTCATGCTTAACATCATATACAAAAATTAATAATCTAGCACACTTATTTAAACGTTCCCGTCAGTCAGGATATTTTATTACCTCTAGAAAGAAGAAGACCAGGTATACCTTAACGTACGTTTTCTCTTGCAAGAATATATAATAGATGTAGGAATACAAAAATAATGGAATAATAATCACACAATTAAAAATCTTATTCAAAAGTCAAATGAATGTAAGTTTCAGCTCCATTTCACAACACGAACATTTTCTAAATCTACTTATCTTTTATTGACATAGACTTTTAACTCTTTCACTTGTATTTTATCAACTTACATTATCTATTCATTCCAAAACCTACACCTATTTATTGATTTTATTTGGTTGCGTATGATTTATGATCTCAAAACCTTAAAACGATTTTGGAACTGGTGGTGAAATATTGTGACAAAGTTTATAGTGATATAAACTATTTTTGATCGACAAAAAACACCTTTTTGAAGTTTTAGATCAGCTACAATCCTTTGAGGGTCACAGTTGACAGTAATACTTTTCTACTCTGTATACTACACTGACCCACTATCTTATTAACGAGAAATTCAACTATTTTGGAAATGGCATTTCGATAAATTTGGCTGTAATAATAATTGTTTGGCTTTGAACTAGCTTTCAGGTACTTTGTGTATTATGTAATATGATTTTTCTGTACCAATCATATGAGTTAATATACACTTAAGAAAATGTGATATGATTTCCAACCAGATAACGACCCACGAGTTAATAAATGACGTAGATGTCAGCAACTACAGGTCACTATACGACGTCCAACAATGACCAACTCCTTATCAATATAATGGAATTGTTTATGTTTATCATACAGGTGAGAGGTAAAGCTAGCTATAAAACAATGTTTAATCCACCATTTTCTACATAAAGAAATGCCTGTACCAAGTCAGGAATATGACAGTTGTTTCCCATTCGTTTGATGTGTTTGAGATTTAGATTTTGCCATTTGATAAGGGAATTTCCGTTTTGAATTTTCCTTGGAGTTCGGTATTTTTGTTATTTTACTTTGTCCTTCTAGTTAGCCTAAAAGGCCTCAAAAATACAAACAAATTAAACAAATCAAGCAAGAAAACCAATGAATGTTCAAAACAATTACCAAATATGATATACAGCAAACAACGACAACCACTGAATTACCGTCTCCTGACTGTAATTACAGGCTCCTGATGTTGATTTTGGTAATACAGTATATCGCCAATTCATTAGTATTGATGGAACTTTAATGAACCCTTTTTGAAGATTTATTCTTCTACTACTATTAATCAAAATGTATTGCAAACGTTAAAACCCAGGAAGTACTACATTATATATATGTTAAAAGTACCTGCAGACTTTTAGATGGTATATTTTCTGGAAAAAAATCAAGGCCGTCATGATTACTGCGTTGGTCAAACTGTGAAACTATGATTGAGTGAGTTCCTCAATGAGTAGCACTATGTTAGAAATGTAATGAATCCTTTAATTTCTTTTTAAAAGTTCATTATTTTCAAATATTCACCCATAGCAATCTCTACATCGTTTATATGTTAGTCCGAATGGTAAGTACAATATGTAGGCGTATAGGCGAGATTACGTTCAAAGTAATTAATCTTTTTACGAAACAACGGGCTATGTGTTATGTAGATGCTTGTTACTTACAATTAATAAAAAACTAAATTCTGTGAACACTGGCGATAGCTTTAAAAAAACCAGCCAACATTTCAAAAATAGGTTACATAGCTTTATGTTAATAACATGCAAACGGCAATAAATTTATGTAAATAACATGCAAACGGCAATAAATTTATGAAAATAACATGCAAACGGCAATAAATGTTGGAACTGCTACTCTCACAACAGTCAAACAAAACTGTCAATCTAGTTTTTTTAAAGGGGACGGGATGGTTTCTTTTTATTTTTTTATTTTTTTTTTGTTATGTGGAAAAACTTAATTAGAAACAATCTACTATTTCATTCGTGAAATGTGGTACACTTCATTTGGTCTCTGGTGAATATATAGTTGTCTTATTGGCAATCATACCACATACCACATCTCCTTATTAATGAAATACATAGTTTAAAAACCGTTCAAACTCGATTGTTAAACGCCAGCTGTTACTACGATATGATTATATTTTAAATCAAGATAGCAATTATTATCTAATCAGGATTTGAAGTACACGTAGATGCTCGAATAAACATGAACATACTTATAAAAACAAAGGACTTATAACAACACAGAACACTTAAAAATGAAAAAAAAGTATTTGAAAGTTTCAAAATAAACTTACAGGATGAAACATTAGCTTAATGAAAAAGAGAATACAACAACACTCATGTTTTAACGAAAATTATTTTGTGCTTTATCCATATTACTTTTAATTTGTTATGTCAAAAAGTGATTTTGCGATAGTTTTTTGGTTAATAATAACACATCCGTAATTTGTTGTACAAATACGTTTATTTAGGGATTCAAGCAAGTGAAATAGCTATATATCGTTTTAATTATCAAAATATACACTTTTGTATAAGAGCCTTCTAGAATGTAACTCATGTCGTTCTTTCGTCATCTACAAAGGGAAATATGCTAATCCCCCGGACACTGGATCATTTCCATTATCAATATATATACTACTATTGTATGAGAGCTTTTTAGAATTTATGTGTTATACTTCTTTTAAATCTAGGAAATGAAAAATACTTATCCCCGGATGTTTAATCACTTAAACGCATTAATTACAGTGCAGTTCTGTTGGAAAGATTGTAAATAAATTGAAATCGATTAAATCGGTATGAAAATATGCTTTCAACTGGTAAATTTATACGATATTGATTAAGAAATCACATATCTGCAACAACATAGACCATTGCTTAGAAAGTAGCATGGAAATGTTAACAATGCAAGCTACAATCAAGATATTTGAATCCATAATTAATATCTTTTACTGATTCAAAAAGATATGTTGGAATGAGACAGCGACCGTCCGCTGGAAAAGTCAAAAGATATATAGAGGTCAAAATACGGTCTTGTATGCATAAAAATAAGTAGATGTTGTATGATAGATAATGAGACAAAAATCTACCAGTAAAAATAAGTAGATATAAATAAGAACAGGTCAAAATTGATCAAGACCCTAAGCGTAAAGTCAGCTATAAAAGTCTTAAAAATGAATACATTAGAAACAATTGAAATTAGAACATCAACGGCCCACTTTATGACAAAATAATAAACGAAAAACAAAATTAAAAACGAATTGTTCAGAAAACAATTGAAGGTCTTTTCACAAAAAAACAAGTATTTTCATATGAAAATAGTAAAACTTCGGTTTAAAATGTCATTAACAGCGTCAAATGATAGCTTATAGTACGCTGATTCCAAAAATATATGGTTTCTATACAATATGTTTTAAATAAGGGAGATAATTTGTTACTTCCGGTTTGAAAAAGGTTACTCCGGTATTATTTAACTGTTTAATTGACACTGATTCCAAAAATATATGGTTCTATATACTTTTACATTAAAAAAATACAAAAAAAAAGCTGCTTCCGGTTTACACAGAGTAACTTCCGGTTCCTTTTTCAAGGTCATATGGCTTGCAAATAAATGCAAAAAATCCCATGGTTTATCATGTATACATATGAGGTAAAAGCAAAGGTCAAAATCTAGAACGTCAATTTAACCTATGAACTTGGGCTCAATTTCAAGGTCATCAACCAAGGACCTCAAATCAAAAGAGCCTAGTTCTTAATTTTAATTTGGTTCATGAGTTATATCACCATATGCATATTTTTAAAATAAAGAGGGGAGAAAACTCTAATTTGATGTAAGCGCACCCTTCAAACCAATATGTATGTGTTACGACATGTCGAAACTAACAATTAAGTAAGAATATGTTGTCGATATCTTATATCGTGTTTGAAAAGTGGTGAAAATAAGCCCACACCCAAATTTAGAAATGACCTTGACCTTTGACCTTGACCCTATTTTCTTTTTTTTGTTTGGACCAAGGATCTCAAATCAAAAGACCCTAGGTCTTTAACACTTATGGTTTACAAGCTACAACTACATTTTTCTTATTAAAAATACAAAAGGGGAAATAACTCCCATATGTAGTCTCCGGACCACTTCGGTCAAAATTATTCTTAAGATCCTGAAGATATAACGAGCAAATTGGTGAACTAATTTTGTCGTAATCTTTAACAGTTGCGAAGGAGATTTGTACACAAGAAAAACCGTGTTTGGGGAGAAAACTCTTACAATAAAAAGTGTTCGGCTTAACAGGGTCAGTTTCAACATCGTAATAACTGTTCGATATCCTACGCAAAAAACAAAAAAGCACCGTCAGAAAAAAGTGGCGGAAGAAGAAAATAATAATAATAATAATCAGAAGAACACCAATAGGTCTTTCCACAGAAAAGTGGAAAGACCTAATTAATATGACAGAAACCAACTTACGATAACCACTGGATTACAGGCTGGTGACTTCGGACAGGCGCAAACAGAATGTTGCAGGTTTAAACATTTCTGTGAGCGCTCAACTCTACCCATAACCTGGGACATTGACGTATCAACACAAAGTACCGATCTTAGAAGTCACATTGAAAGTTTGGTGAAAGTCAAATACAACTGATGAATTAATCATGTTATCCCAGACTAAAGTATCAATTAGTACATATCCAACGGATTTAGTGTAAACACTTCATAAAAAGTCTGAGAAAAGCATTACCTTCTAAACGATTTCGCATATTTTTTTTTATGGTCATCGCCAACTCTCCCTTGTAATTTGGTTGCTTAGTCAAGTGTTTACAAATATGATTGATCACAGGTCGAGGATGCAGGGGATAGGGTTTATTTATCTGTTTATTTTGTTGCAATCGAGTAAATATCTTTATATATAGAAACTGATAGTTAACTAGAAATAATGTTGGCTACGCAGGTAAGCATCAAGTTTAAAGTTTTGTATCGCATCTTTTTGGAGGTCCCTACGTCCCTACGTTCCCATCAGTGTTTGTTTTTAACCTTTTTTTATCTCTTCTTAAAGAGATTAGTGCAGTTTAAACATCGATTATCGATTAACTACTGTTACCTCTGATTCGCCACCCAATTCATACATCCACAAATAATTTAATATCATTGTAGAATATTTGCGTTATATGAAAGTAGAAAAAAAACCTTTGAAATCCTTGTAAAATTGATATTATTCTAGTCTACATAATATGTTCATTCCAGAACTTGATACCCTTTATTTAGAAGAACAATGATATATTTATCATTTTCATACATATTATATTCTTTCTGGATTTATTTCCACTAATGTATGTTCATGTATAAGTAGCGTTTTAGACTTTATATTTCACAGTTACATTTTGTTAACGTCTATATTTGAGAAACTGTGAAGCATTCCTTCTCATTAACAATAAAAAATAAAACAAGCATTAACTCAAAGTCCATATTTAAGAACAATATTTGATACAACAAAAGTAACCAAAAGCAAAATAAAGCCAATCTCTCTGATAAAATTTTTTGAGAGCAAAATTGAACCAGGGAAAACCATAACAAAAACTACTGTAACAGTTTAACTAGATGCTCTAAAGAGCATGTGTCGCTCAACTGCATCTTCAACAATGGCCATTTTTTAGTAACAATTATCATTAAAGACGACGCCGAGGGGGGTTTAACGACCTTGACTACACATGAGGGTCTTGGACGGTCGGTATATTTCATTTAAGGAGAATAACTCTATTAAGAGTTAACTGCCAATTTCAGTCATGTTGACATATTTGTAGATCTTATCCTGCTGCTAATTTTTTCTTTTTAAAGTTTATATTCATCTATTATAGTTTTCAAGATAATAGACAAAAAATGCATAATTTTTTATTACTAATTGGTTTTGGCTTTTAACCAGCTGTCAGTAACTGCGAGTACTCTCAAATCGTACTTTCTTGTTTATTTGACCTGTTGATACTAATTGTAATGCTTTTTTGTTATTTTATGTTTACTTATTCAGTGTTATATCTGGTCTATATACCAGCTTTGATAAGTGTGTAGTATTACTATAAATTTTCACTTCTTCGTACTATGAACATCAAAATTATTTATTTTGTAAATTATTTCCTTTCTCCATTTGAACTGTACACGTATACCTAACAACAAAATTATTTTCATTTACCTGTGTTTTAAGTAATTGCAAATGGCTGATATTTTTGTTCAAGCATATTGTTTTTCTTAAATTGTTTAACATTTCACAGCGGTATAACATGTTACTTTAATTATCCTCCCTTAGTTTATTTATTTTGTTTTAACATTGTATCATAGATCAAATTTATTTGTTCAGTGTATGTTCACTGGTGTTAATATGTCTTTTGATTGAGTTAAGCCATTTTAATTGATATTTTATAGTGTGTCTTTCTATGTTGTGATGTTACACTATTGTTTCAGATAGGGTTGAAGGTTTGGTACCATTAAAACGTTTAAACCCGCTGCAATTGATTGCACCTGTCCTGAGTCAGGAATCTGATGTTCAGTAGTTGTCGTTTGTTGATGTGGTTCATAAGTGTTTCTCGTTTCTCGTTTTTTATATAGATTAGACCGTTGGTTTTCCGGTTTGAATGGTTTTACACTAGTATTTTTTTAGGCCCTTTATAGTTAGCTGTTCGGTGTGAGCCAAGGCTCCGTGTTGAAGACCGTACTTTGACCTATAACGGTTTACTTTTATAAATTTTGACTTGGATGGAGAGTTGTCTCATTGACACTCAACACGGAGCCTTGGCATGACAGACGATTTTGGTCATGTTGACTTTCTGTGGATTTTGTCTTGCTGATCATTTTTGCTTTTTAAAGTGTCTGTCTTATTTATTATTATTTTCAGGATAAAAGGCAACAAGTTTTAAAACGTACGATTCGTCATTTAATGGCAATAACCCCTATAAGAAGTCGTTTGACAGTTTTGATGTAAATACACAATAGGTAGAGCTCAACATTTTCAATATTTTCCTTCCGCCAGTTTTTCTCGGTGTATTTTTTTCGAAATTATAAGCAAACCTTGCATTTTACTCCTGTGTTCTATTTTAGCCATGGCGGCTATCTTGGTTGACAGCCGAGGTCATGGATCACATTTTTAAACTAGATATCCTAATAATGATTGTGGGATAGTTTTGTTAAATTTGGCTAAGTAGTTTCAGAGGAGAAGATTTTATGTAAAAGTTAACGGATTACAACGGACGCCAAGTGATGAGATGTGGGATATCTAGTTATGATATATGTCTAAATTTGTGTTTTGTGTAATGTGTAATGTTTCTTGTCTGTTTGTCTGTTGTTTTTTTTTTCTTTTCTTGCCATGGCGTTGTCAGTTTATTTTCAAATTATGAGTTTGAATATCCCTTTAGTATCTTTCGCCTCTCTTTTACTGAAAGACCGCGAATATTTTTCAAATTATATCAACATTTTATAACGAAAATCATTTGCGTGTATAAAAATTAACGTTTTACACTTAAGCTTTTTACCATTTTCACTTTGAGGTAACAAATTTGACATTTTTTTTAAAAACTCTTTTTGAACATCAGTCATGCTGTTTCCTATGTTAATGTATTTTGCATTGTGAAATGTCAAAACAAATACAGATAAATAATAGGAAACCACCGACAACGTACGTAGGAAATTTTTGATTTGACATTGTCATCGCAATCTGCAATGCATGGATAATATCTGTTCCATAATCCTTATTGTACAAGTCTGTGTGTCCGACGAGACAATCGAAGATATAAAAATTAAACATAACATTCCTTTAGTAAAGCTAATAAAGAAGCAAAACGTTAGCAACAGGTTCATAAATATAACATAGAATTAAACGAGTTGCATTCCAATACTTAAAATCAAAAAAATATCTATATTAAAAAAATGCTGTATTCATGCAATACCACACTAAATAAAACAAATATGGCTAAGATGAAGAAGATATAGTTTAAAATACTGAAGATAAGTTCAGTTGATAAAAGCAGACTATTGTAATCCCAATGTGTGCATACTGAACATTTGCTACATATTAAAAAAAATAAGTCAGATAAGCGGGATTTTCTCGCTGCATTGAAGACCCATTGTTGGCCTTCGGCTGTTGTCTGCTCTTTGGTCGGGTTGTTGTCTCTTTGAAATATTCCCCATTTCCATTTTCAATTTTACTACTGTTTCTCTTATGTACCCTTTACGTGTAACTTTTGCTATATCGCCGTTGCGCTTTCTTTGAAAATTCAAAAAATCTATATCTTGTTTTTAAAATACCCCAAATAATTAAGAACACTGCATCATCTATGTACAGTGTTTGCAGAGTTAGTTTTGTTCTTAAAAGCTTGTGTGACCTAAAAAGGCTTCCATAGAAGGCACGATAATATGAAATACTAGTCAGGGTAATAAACTTATATCATTCACGTTCTCCATCCCTAGTTGGTTTTTCCGTTATCACGTGACTGTGTTGACATCGTTCACAGGGTGATTTTTACATTTTTGAAACCATTTTGTCTTCTGTCGAATATTCTTCATTACCGAATTTGACCAATGGATACTACGATAGTTGTCGCATGCGAAGCAAGATAGTCTTTCTTTCCGTTTCACCAGATATATTTTCGGTTTCAATGAAAATTCGTTATTGGTTTATGGCTTCTTTTTTTGCAATACACCTATGCAATAAAACTAACGGTACCAATTTTTCTGCACCTTTTATATATGATACATATATAACGTTCATTACCTGATTACGGCACATTAAATGTAGTAAAGCAAATGTTACTATCTATCAAAAAGTTCAATACAAAAGAAGAAAATCTTTTACTGAAAAAAATACTTAAAAAGAAAATTCTTTTCACTTCATTTTGCAAATGAAGGCATCGCAACATATATGAATCAATCTCTAAAAAAAGCCAGGGAAATAATTATTTTGCAAGTACACATGTACTTTCACAACGATTATAAAAAGAACAAAAAAGGTATTGTCAATTCAAGTTTTTGATAAGATATGTAATAAAGCTAGAAACGAATTCACAAACTTTGTTTATATTAATGTACATATGTATGCATATATGTTTTATGTGTATTTGAAAAAAAAATCTGCACTATAGAAAAAGTGCACCCCATTCTATAGTTTGCGATCGAATTTAGACTATGTTTACTTTACCTTAAGGTTTGTTTTGTCCATTTCAATATCTTAGTCCCTTCATATACTACTTAATAAATTACAACTGACACTTACATGTGTTTAATGTTTTCCAGTACTGTTTACAGTTTACGCTATTTACGTTTCAGCAACACAATGCAGAACATACACGTGTTGGTCGTTTTATTAACACTTATTACGCAAAACAATTGATGAATTGTGGTCCGACTACAGTAGTTTTCAATAAATCGTTGAAGTTTGCTCTCATATCCTTTTTTATATGCATATGTACATTTAAGTTACTCACGGTACGATTGAATGCATTTTGGTTGGAAAACGTAACATGAATTGGTTTGCTAATTAATTTAAAATTATATTATCTGTTATATTATTCAGCACATATATTTCTTTTTTTTTCTTTTTTTTTGTGATAAATGTAACAGCTTCCTAATTCATCATAAATGTTTTAAATGTTTCTGAATTCATTTTATAGTCATTTGTAAGTGCTACATGTCATATTCATATCAAGTCAGAATCAAATATATTATTCTTCAATTAACCCTCATCAAGACCATTCAGAGCCAAAAGGTACATACTAATAAATTACAAGTAGTTATTACAAAACGAAAGATACAACAACATGAATTTAAAATATTAAACTTGTTGTTTTTCGCATCTGCTGTTACAATAAAATCTATTCATATATTAGATTAAATCATGAAGTGTCTTTGATCTTATGTAAATATTATTTTTATGGTCGAAATAATTTCTTAATATCAAAACCATTTTGTCAATCAATAATTTTTTAAAACATATTTATTCATATTTATCATGTAAGCAATGATTTCTTACCTGAGAAAATTGTTATTCGTTCTGTAGGATTGTACGATCTGATGCGGTGTAACGATCCTATAGCATTTGATTTACTATACTGCCTAACCCAATAGCAATCAGTACTACGATGTATTTATAGACCAATATCCGTTACCCACGACTTCGGACAATCGCTTGTCATTATAAAATCATTCAAAGGTTTCAAGTTCTGTCAGAATATATATTACAAAATTCAATTTTCTAGAACAAGATGTAACATTTGATGAGGGTGTTATTTGTATTCAACAAATCATTTCAAACTGAAATGAATTCAATATTTACGTAACACTGATTGAACAAAAACATGGAACCCTACCGAAGTATTTGCTTTATCAAAATCATAGCAAACATTTTGCCTTAATATGACCTGCAATTTTAGAAGTAATAATGTATTTGAATGTTTTATCATCGTCAAGATATAACTTTATTAGAAATATAAATTCTAGTTTGAGGGTTTTGCTTGAAATTGTTTTAACTAAATCATATGGCAACAACTGAAACTTAAAACCTAACTATTATTTTAAAGAATGCACGCAAGTTAATACTCGTGGTCGGATCCGCTTAAGGAAATCGATCACCTACATATCTGAATATGCTAAACATATTACACTATCCCCTTAAAGATGTAACGTTTGAAGCTGATAACAAATTATAATGTCAGCCTAATACACCTTCAATAAAGATATACATAGATATAGGAAGATGTGGTATGAGTGCCAATGAGACAACTCTCCATCCAAGTTACAATTTATAAAAGTATAATACTTAAATATTTGCAGGTAAAACGCGAGAAAAACGCATTACATGCCATCGCTTGATCCGGGATAATTTTCTTTTTCAAACCAACTATCAATAGCAGATACTTTTATGTATAATTTGCTGTAGATGTTTCATGAACAAATTCTATTGTTACTTATCCAATCCTTTAACAAATCGCAGCTGTAGTTTTCAGTATGTAGTGGGAAATGAGCGCTTCTTTCAAAAAACGAACGAAAAACATTCATATCGTTCTCGAAATGGACTGAAACAAACAGTATGTTGAATGGTCATTATGTGTTTGAGATACAATAGACAAGCGATCATAGTTCGTTAACATAGATTTGAACTATGTCTTCAAGTGCTACTCTCAACGTTAACTCTTCATTCTAACCTTGTGGCTACAAAAACGCATCAAAGAGACCACGATAAACAATCAATTTATAAATATGACAATATCAAAGATAATTCATGTCAACAGAGTATAACTGCTGACTACTAGACTAGTGATAGCCTCGGGGTGAAAACCTCCACCTTCAGTGACATCGACCCGTCAAATTCCCAAAGATACATAGGGCCGTGTCAACGAAGATGTCTTAGGACTAGGACGTGTCTTGGGATGGTCTTAGGACACGTCTCAGTCCTAATTCAGGTTAACGAAAGTCTCCTAAGATAAGATATGTCCTAAATTTGGTCCTAAAGTTAGAATATATACATAAGTGTCTTCGGATAGTCCTAAACGTTACGACGTCCTAAGTCGAAATAAAAACAACAAATATGGCCTTCAGTCAGTATTTGAAGAATTTATCTTTGTGTAGATACTATCCCATGTCTTTTCCTTGATATTATTCGTCGCCACATTTGATAGCTTGTTGAAAAATTTCCTTCTGCTTATTTACATCGGCAAACAGAATTTAATGATAATATTTACATGTAATGAAATCGAGTGGATATAAAGACAAAACTAGTTATATAGCTTAAATTGAAACGTAATAATAGCCTCTAACAAAGTTTTATGACAATTTAATTTAGTTGTATGATTCACCATTTACAATAGTAAATAATAATGTATCTATTAGTATTAGTATTTCGTTAAAACTTTACAATGCATTGATTGGTTTTTTTTCTCATAAAAGATGCAACCTCCCGCCCTCTACATATATACTTAAATACATTAAGATATGTTTCATTTAATTCTCTCCATATATTAATTGATTAAATAAATGGGTTAGGATTGTCCTAGGACAATCGTAGTTAGGACTGTCCTAAGATAGCTTTGTTTTACATCCTAAGATATGTCTCAGACACGTCCTAAGACCATCCTATATAATGTCCTAATACATATCGTAAGACAAATCCTAGGATACTTTCATTGACATGGCTCCTAGCTTATATTTGATATGTTTCCCTCGGTTTTGGTTTGTGACTCGGATTTTTTTTCGCTTAATCGATTTATGACTATTGAACAGCGGTAAACTACTGTTGCCTTTATTTATAATTGTATTTCAAACAATTTACAGTTATTTGATAACTATGATAATATCAATGATAATTCATGTCAAAACAGAAGTGCTGACTACTGAGCTGGTGATACCCTCTGGGAGAAAACCTTCAAGGAGGAAATTCGAACCCCAGAAAAAAACCATAAACATATGCAAAAGTCGAAGGAAATTTTTTTTTAACTTATTCCAGTTGAGAACAAAAAATCAATAGATTAAGCCAATTCAAAATTAATGAAATAAACATTACGAAGGAACAATTGAAAACGATTCGATGACTTCATTTCATTGACGGAATAAAGAAGCGTTACCCCTAGAAAAAGAAACCACGGTACATGAATAGGCTGTTGTCACAGCAGTGGTTAAATGAAATGTTCATAACAGGTTTTGAATTATATCATGTTTTAATAAAACAGGTGTAGACTTTTCATATCGGTCATTACATAATGCTTTGTAGGCAGATGGCCTTAGTAGTCCCCTACAGTTCCACTCACCTGTTAACAACAAGGTTGTGAGTTCGAGCCCCGCACGTGGCAGGTGTGTTTGACACCGATCTTAATTGACTAGATTTGCGAATTTTTCTTCGCCGGGCACTCAGGCTTCCTCCACCAATAAAAACTGGCTGCCACGATATAGCAAA
Organism: Mytilus californianus; assembly: GCF_021869535.1. Classification (NCBI taxonomy): domain Eukaryota; kingdom Metazoa; phylum Mollusca; class Bivalvia; order Mytilida; family Mytilidae; genus Mytilus; species Mytilus californianus. The sequence goes on along the minus strand of NW_026262679.1, from coordinate 16,571,735 downwards.
AAGTTCTGAAAGTGGCGTTAAACACCAACAACCAATCAATCAATCAACCAACCAATCGAAAAACTGTAAACCTAGTCGATGAAGTTCATCAAAATACTATAATTGTATCATATTGTTCGTTTTGAAACATTACTATATAGGAAAAAAATAGAAAAAAATAAATTAAACTATACGACAAAAGAGACGATTTCAACTTTGATATCACACTTTCCATTTTACGGCTTTGTTCCTCTTGTCCCATCATATGGCGCATACATTTAACAACTTGTACAGGTTGTTACATGTAATTATGTTCAAATAAAGCTTACTTTATTGAATGCTACCTTCACAGACTTTTGAATACTTTAAAATAAATTTAAAGTTGATATCGGTATCTTTCCTGTAATATTTTTTTTTTATAAAAAGTATAATATAAGACGATATTTCTCCTCCTTCCTTAAATTGTTAATTAACCTTAAATACTAAAATCATATATTTAAACTCGGTAAATTTCTCAAATTATTCCAGCAATTATGCAAAGCAAGGGATATGCTGTAACGCGTAATAATATTAGTTATCTTGGTGTAATCAGGGGTGTACAGAATTTTACACCGTTGTTGAAAATTCATACACCCTGAGGCGCAGCCGAATGGGTGTATGAATTTTCAACAACGGTGTAAAATTCGGTACACCCCTGATTACACCAAGATAACGGATTTATTTCTTATGAACAATTCCTTCACTAATTTTAAAACCGGGATGTAAAATTGAAAAATGCTAATGAAAAATTTCCAGTTTACATTTTTTCAACGTTGATGTTGCTGCGTATTGTCAAATACTTTTTTTCTTTATTTTGGGGAAATTAAGAAAAAACATTTTGTCCTTTTGAATTTTCGGGAAAACAAAATTTTTTCATTTTTTTTTTTTAATTTTTTTACAAATTTTTGTCCTCAAATTTATTTTTTTTTATATGTTTTTTTTTTTTTTTATTTTGACCATTTATTTATTTATTTATTTATTTATATATTTTTTTTTTTTTTTGACATTTTATTTTTTTTTTTTTTTACTTTATTTTGGCAAATTTTTTATTTTTTTTTATATTTTGGCATAATTTTATTTATCCCGGGGTGAACAAGGGTGGGATGTTATTTACACCGGGGTAATTAACCAATCAGTTTGCAGTATTTTTGTTGCATAAGAAATAAGTTCATTTATTCAGTAGAAATGTTCTTTCTTTCGTTCGATGGTCTGACAATTTAAATATTTACTGACCTCTAACAAGTTCTGCTGATCTAAATTTAATCAATTTATGATTAGACTTCATGAAACCTGTTACGAGTTTTGTTTCTGATTTCATTTCTTTTTCTGGAGCGGCTGTATCCGACCAATAGCTGTAGTAGTAAGCTCCTTATAGTAGCGAGCATATTTTGATCCCGCTTTCCAAACTATGTGCCGTTTTTATTTCATTGTTTCAATTAGTGGCCATCCTCTTAGCTTTACTGTGTAAAGCTTCTTTTGTGTGCTTTTCTTGTCATCTGTCTTTGCGTTTATGTGTGCGGGTTTTTCTTTTTTTATTAAGTCGGGTGTTGTTGGTTGCTTTGATCTGTTGTACTGTGCGGTATTTTTGGTGATTTTTATTATCCCTTATTATATATTAAACATTAATGAAACGTAAATGTACTTTCAGGATGAAAACATCCGACGTATATTTCATCTGCAAAAAGATTAGCCTCAATAAAAAACACAACTTTTTCATGATCTGGACAGGAGTTCCATTTATAAAGAAGTTTTGGTATTTTGGATAATTTTCTTGACAGCCCGACTTATAACCGGGTCTATATTAGGTTTATAGACTAAAGAATAATGTCCAAAAAATAATGAGTTGATAAAAATGAGTCAAAAATTAAAGAATAAAGAAAAATGGGATCAAAAAGTATAAAGAATAACTGTGCAATATAAAGGAAGGAATTTCTTGTAGGTAATACAATTCTAATTACAGAAATGGACGATGTACAGAACAAAGAAATCCTTAAACTAAAGATTGGTTTATTTGTTTTTTTTTTTTTTTTTTTTTGTGTGTTGGTTTTCTTAATCATATAATATATATATAAATATATAAATATGTTACAGGCATTTTCTAAATTTAAGCATTTTATAAAATGACTGATTTTTTGGGCAATTTATAAAATGCCTAACCTTGACAGGTATTTTATAAAATGACTAATAATTTGTAAAATGACTGAAATTTTGAAACAAAATTCAAAAATTTGCTTGTTCAGTTTCAGGTTATTTGTTAAAAAAAAATGATAATCATCATTGAGATGCATGTAACTAAACCACAATATGTTGCAAGGAAAATAACTAATGGTTCGGTAAAATTGAGTTTATTCTTCAAACACCAGCTGGTAAAGTTTGTATTATGTTTAATGAAACTACGTGAAGCATGTACTCACTCTGTATTTCAGAAAGTAACTTTATGACCTTCTTGTCATGATAGCAGAAGGACAAATTATTATAACAATAGAAGAATTTTTACAAACAAATTTTCAGAAAATCTAAATTCAAAATAAAAGTGTGTAATATAAAGTAGAGAAAAAGAAGTATGTTTTGTAATGGACTGATATTTAAGACGAGAAAAAATTGATAATCAATCAAAGAGGTGAATTCTGCAATGCATTGACCTGGATAAAGAACATGAATGTAGCCATGAATAAACCAAAAAGGATTCCCCTCCATATATAGCATTGGTTTCGCCATACAAGGCCTTGTTTGGTTGCGATGCAAAAAAAATGAGTATCTTAATCTTCACTGTCTAATTAAATAAATTGGGTTTTTACAATCTGATGAATTTATGCGACAGTAGTTAATCGTTGGTAAAATTTCGAAAAATCGATTAAGGATGCATCGACAGGGTAGGCGTCCTCTGCTATGGATGCATCACCCGGCATGCGTATATCTGCTTCAGGCTGTTTAATGTTGTGATAAGCAAATCAGTAAACCTAATCATGCTAATGTGACTTTGAATCTGTTTGGAGCACACGAAAAAAAATTCAGGCATGTGCTTTTTGCGAAACCCAATGTTGGTTAAACGTTAAAAGAGAGGCGAAAGATACCAAAGGAACATTCAAACTGATAAGTCGAAAACAAACTGACAACCCCATGGCAAAAAAAGAAAAAGACCAAAAGACAAACAAGTTTTTTAAGTGTTTTATCAGAAAAAGTATTGACACAGTTGAATGTGTAATGGTCCAGGTTTCATATTTGGTTTGGTTGTAGTGCACAGACCAAATTTTACGCTAAATAGATATTAGAAGATGTGGTATGAGTGCCAATGAGACAACCCTCCATCCAAGTCAAAATTTATAAAAGTAAACCATTATAGGTCAAAGTACGGTCTTCAACACGGAGCCTTGGCTCACACCGAGCAGCAAGCTATAAAGGGCCCCAACAATTACTAGTGTAAAATCATTCAAACGGGAAAACCAACGGTCTAATCTATATAATAAACGAGAAACACCTATGAACCACATCAACAAACGACAACTACTGAACATCAGATTCCTGACTTACGATGTATTTGCAAATAAATCAGGACCATAATATGAAATAAAAAATATTTGTCGAGTTGGTGCGTGTGTACATTTTAAATGATCCAGAAGAAGTTATTTTCAATTATTTAAAAAATACTCTTAATATGCCAGCTTGAAAACTCTGTTGTTCGATACTTTCAATTGCTCAGTTTTTTAATATTTTTTTCTATACAATATTTTCTGGCATTTTATAAAATTTTCATTAATGCCTTTCAGTTTTTCCAGGCATTCTGTGAAATGCATGAAAAAAAGTCAATATATAAAATTCCTGAAAATCTTACAGGCATTTAAGAAAATACCTACAGTTTTCAGGCATTTTTGGAAAATGCCTAAATTTTTAAAATGCATGCATTATATATATTCTCAATCACCACAAAAACAGTAAACGACAATGTGTAATTTATTTTCCTATTTTATCCTGTTTTGAGTTTTTATCCTTCTATATTCTATTACTAGTGACACCATTCATGTAGGATAGTCTGCGGGAACATCAAGTATATTTTTTTTATTTACACTGAATTTCTATAGAAATGACTGTGGCGAAGTCTGGTTTTCCGTCCTATAAATGGAGAAACGTTTTTGAAAAGGACTAATGGAATTTACTATGATTAAATTGTATTGCCCTCTGATGCAGGTGACGCCAATTTACGTAGTACAACACTGCACAGTTATTACCAAATGCAAATGTGATATAAAATGAAAGAAACACTTATTGAAAATATCTACACGAATATACCAACTACCAAAGCACAGTATTCTACCTTTGTATGTTTGAAATGAAATGTTAATACGATGGAATGTCCTGAAGGTGAATTCGCTTATTACCCTCCTTTCAATGTATCTATCTTTATTTTTTAAAAACAATATGAGATGTTGTAGGATTCTATTAACTTTTTTACTTCAGAATATGTCATCAAGCTTAATTTGATTTCCATTCTCCTTTCAAATGAAGATATGGTATGATTACAAAGGATTCAATGCTCATCAATAGATCAGGCAGAGAAAGTCAACATCTTGGTTTGACATGTTTATCTATCATTTCCTGCTTTTGGGAATAATAATCATGTCTGCAATATGGTTGTATTTAGAGAATTATTGTACAAAAGTCGTATGTTGTAAAATTTTATCACATCTTGTCTAAGGCTTTTAGCTATTTCAAGTGTTACTTGTTTTAAAGAAACTTTCAGAAGTTATACTTTTGTAAAAAAAATTTCCGCATTCCGGAAGATAAATATGAAAAATAAACATTTTCTATTAAATAACAATAACATGAATACATGTATATATTTTGTTCGATTAACAAAATATATATTTAATGATTTAAATGTGGCACCATTTCGTAGATTAAAAGAGATTGGACCGAAGTTACATTACATTAATGACGTCATCTCCTAATACAAATATAAACACAAAAAAACATTTGATAGAGACGAAAACAATAGTAATACATGTAATACAAAGATAAAAACAAAATATAACGAAACAATACAATATAATACGGAATATTAGATAAGACTGGACTGGAGTGAAAAAATTAAGATATTAAGTTTCACAACTCAATATCTTAATTTCAATACAAACAAGTAACGAAATACCAGGAGGCAATTCAAAACAACGGACGTAGAAAGACAAAATCATAACCAAATTATATAAGAAGAAAAGATAAACAACAACCCTGAAACCCTACATTGAAACGAAAAAGAGAATTTGTTACATTTAGAGGACGTGTTTTCCAACAGACAATCGACACATTTATTGGCAAAAACTGTGTTCTCTTCTTATCGAGTTATTCCTTTGTGCATATGAGGCAGACTTCTCTGGAAGAATTTAGAGAAGCTAGCTTTATCCTTAAACTACAAATTTCGCTATATAGATGATGTCCTCAGTGGGACCTCGGTGTGGTTACTACGTTGTACGCATATATCCCATCACATTTGAAATAAATGATACCACAGATACAGTTCAGTTTAACTCAAATCTTGAAATACTTCTAGAAATTGAAAATGAGAGCCTGTTGAGAACTAAAACTTTACGACATTAGATATTTCAGATTTTCTATAGTGAAATTTTATATTTCTAAGTATAAAACATTCCTGCAGCGCTCGCATATAGAGTATGTATCTTACAATTGATACGATTTTCCAGGGCTTGTAATTTCCTTCATAAAGGGTTGCTGATGAATATAAAGCTATGAAAATAATGGTTCCTGGTAGTTAGGGTAAATGCAACCCTTCAAAAGTTTTACAACTACCATCATGATTTTGTTTGATGTATTCCGCCTATTTTTATACATGCAAGTTCTAATTGACTGTTTCACCTCCAGAGTATACACTGAAAGTCGGTGTTTGCGTTGATATTTTGTAAAATCATAAATAAAAGTTGAATATTCGTTTTTGATTTGATTCCAAGCTATAGTTTTTTTTTCTCATGAAAAAAATTGACCTAAGAACTGATGGGTGTTCTCTTTAGTAACATTTTGGTGTTCATACTCCCATCTTGTTTTTTTTGTTTTATTTTCAAATATAAAGGTTTATTTTTTGACTAATTGTATCAAAACATGCATTATATTTTTTTAATCAACAATTCAGCCAAGTATACTCTATATTAAATTTCTTCAGGTACCTAAGACAAGATAGATAGATCTACAATTTATCTGTTAATAATATGTGACTCCCATATATGTTTAATGCACGTGAATTGAAAATAATGTATATACAGTTTAAAACTCTTCTTTAAAACAAATTTCAGAGTTGTAAAATATACAATTGAGAGATAATTTAGGAGAGTGCATCCAAACAATTTCGAGTATAGATGAATTCTACCACAGTTTTTGAATGTCCAAAATCAATGGAAATATGAACAACAATCTGTTTCAATTGACTGTTTTAGTCTGTTGACCACTACTGTTTTATTAAAAGGCAAAACTTATTCAATTCTCATTTAAATCAAATGTTTTTTTCATTTTTTATTATTATGTTCGGTAATCAGGGATAGTTACATCTATTGTTCCAGACTGTATGTTGATCTCTCTATATATGTGTTTGGTTTCTGTTCCATTGGCGTACACCTTCCATCTACTTAATCATATATCATTGCATACATATCATGTTTAAAAGATTATTTTCTTTCTTCTCTAGATCAATGATATAAAACGAAAGTTCTTTAAAATGAACTTTTTGCCTGAATTCTTACAATATCTATTCTACATGAAAGCAGTTAACTTGATGAACTTATTTATCTATATTTCTTCCTTTACTGACATTGTTTTGTTTCTTTGCAAATGCTTGTTTGAATTATGGTATAAACACCAACTTGAATAAAGCCTTAATATAATAAAGGACGTTTTTCGTTATGAATATGTTAATCATCTTGCTACAACATCTATGAGAAGGAATAAGACTGCAACTTTTCCCCCGTATAAGAACCATGTAATTTAAGACCCCTTTTCTAAAATATTGCATTTTAATTAAATACGGCTTAAATATCTGCACAATAGAGATTGTAACTTAGTTTATTTCATTACATTGATTCATTGAGTTAAATTGCATATCATTTGTTATCAGTTAAAATTATTTTCACAATTACGAACGTATTTGCTAAAAGATATTTCATTGGCCCCTTCAGTATAGCAACTAAAATGTTCTACTATAAATATTGAATTTCGAATTATTTTTGTGCGTTCATATTCGGGTTGTTTTGGGGAAAGTACATGTGTTATTTGATTTGTCTTGTTCGGTTCGGGTTTTTTTTATTGTCTTTATTTACATTGAATTGCGAATCTCAAATACCTAATTGCGTATTTGGAATCTAAAATTCTCTAAAGTTTGGGAATGAATATATATTTTGAATTGAGCGTTCTCAGTAAAATCTTCTCCGAAAAGTCTTGAAACTCCTTTCATATATGATTTACGTCTGTCACCTTTGAACTGGACTTATATGTCATTTTTAATTTTAAGTGGAAAATTTACGCATTTCCGAATCACTTCTATTGTTTTTGAAGGATATGATTGTCAATCATATTTTGATTCTCATGATCCATTATTTGGTTGTTGAAAAGGTAAATAGACATTTTTTCATGATATATTGAGTGCCTTTTTTACAATGGAATTCAATATTAACGTGTGTAGTTAATGCAGTCCGTATGGCGTGTGTTTTTAATGACCTGTGGCAGTCACGTAAGTTCAAGACAATAAGTTTTGGTTGCCAAAAAATATACATGTGGTACATTAAAGCAAAATGGAATTAAATAGATAAACTAAAACAGTATATAGTCAACTTTGACTGAGAGTAATGTAATCTAACAATTTCTTCGTTAAGAAAACAAATTTTGTCAATGCCTAAACACTGACTAGATACGCTTAAAAAATGTTACGCTCATTGACTAAAAATCCATTTGTAGCGATTCCATATGCTAACGATGACATAAATGGATATTTATGAACTACAAGTAGTATGCAGTAGCTTTAGAAAATAATATAACATAAAAGGCATTTCCTTATCGTGTTATATTACATTAAAAGCTGGATTTAAAATGTCATTGTTTTATTAATTTTTGCATAAAAATCATATTTTGTCATTAAACTCTGTATATTTTTTTCAAAACATTTTGTGATATATTTATACCTGCTGTTAATGTGTTTTAGTAATGACACATTCATTGCTATTTGAGGTGTCATTACAAGCATGTGTCAATTGAATCAACTCAGAAATGTGCCCATCATGAGAAGCATAAGAGCATCAATAACAAGGAAACTAAGTGAAATTACCAAAAGGTAAGGAAATAGTTCTCTCGTCATAATATTGTAATGAAATGACTGTCTTGAAATATATGACATAAAGGTCTGAAAAGGGTCACGGTTTATATTAGCATTGAATTTTTAAGACGAAACTAATATGATCACTTTATTGTACATGTACCTGAGGTTGATTAAAGGAAATATGCTAAATCGCTAGTTAGAATACACAGAGAAATTTAAATCTCACGTGAAATTCATGTGAATTTCACCTCAAACGCGTTTAAGCGTGAAACTCACGTGAACTGATTTCACGTCAATCTCATATGAAACTTAAATGATTTTTTTTTCACTTGAATTTATTCAAATAACATCTTAATTTTCAAATTTAATTAAATCATGAAAAATACCAATTTTTTATTTGTATTTCACGTGATATTCATAAGAAATTCATGGGAACAAAAAATGCCTGTGAATACGCCCTTATTTCAAATACAAAATGTTTTTTAACTATTCTGATTTTCATGCTTTTTAAATGCCAATATTGTTACAGTTATGTGATACAGAGCCTGCTTACACTTCCAGAGCACACTATATCATCCCCGGTTTGTTGTGGGGTTCGTGTTGCCAAGTCTTTAGTTTTCTATGTAATATTTTGTATACTGTTATTTGTCTTTTGGTCTTGTTTTGCCATGGCGTTGTCAGTTAGTCATCGAATTATGAGTTTGAATATCTCTTTTGTATCTTCCGCCTCTCTTTGAAAAAATTGTACAAAAATAAGTCAATCAAAGAATAACCAGTATATAATTATCCTGTTTAACTCTTGACATATGAAATGATTACGAAAATATCCTCATGAGAAAAGTTTATTATAAATGATCTTAAAAAGGACGATGTTTATATATATATGTATGACATTCATGCAACTAATAACTGTTTTCAATTTGTTTTATATTTTAATCACATCCCCGATGACACATTATTCTATTTAAGCAAGCAAATTAACATTTTAATCTAGGGAAACATGGCTTCTAATTAGTTGAAATTTTGTTTTGAGCTAGCTTTTATGTGCTTTGAGAATAATGTCGTTATTTTTTTTTTTTTTGCATTTCGTACCAATCGTATGAGTCAAACACTTTTTCACAGGTTTTATATTTAGTTCAAATGATGTATTCTTATACATTACTGTCAGGAATCAGCGCTTACGAACATCGCCAACCTAGATATATCCTTTATCTATCCGTCCCATACGAAGATCATGAAGTCCATTTGTTGTTACCGGTTTCTGTCTGCTAATTTTGTTCAATGTTGTGAGCTGTAATCAGGTTGTTGGTTTTGTCTTTTGAATTATTTCAAATGTTCTTTTCTATCCGACTATCCTTTATAGCTTATCATATGGAATGGGTTTGCTCATAATTGGAAGTGCGTATCATGACATATAGATGTTTACATTATTGTCCAGTGGTTGTTTCTTGATAGTTGTTACATTGGCACCTTATTTGTACATATATCGTGCATTTGAATATAATGGAATGATTAAGTAATATTTTAAGGAGGAATTTGAATAGATTAAAGACCAAACTTCTGTGCATACGTTTGTATATAATATTATAATGTCAGATAATAAAAACAGTCGAAAAACAAAATACTTATATGCTTTAATTTCTTTGCATGTTTTGAAATGCATTCTGCCAATTGTTAAGGGCCTTTCCGTTTTGAATTTTCCTTGGAGTTCGGTATTTTTGTTGTTTTACTTTTCATTATCTAGAACCTTCTGAAACTTTCAATTTAAATTCAGGTCAAATGAAAAAAATAACGACGCCGAAGATAAATACAAGTAGGACTATCTTACATGTAAACTTTTCTGTGAAATGTGAGATTTTGTCCAATGGTGAAGGTCGAAATGTGACTTGGATAAGACGACCGTCAATAAAAGCGATGTTTCTTTGCTTTTGGCTTATTCAAGTTTGCGAAGGGATTTTATAGAAGGATTTTCAAAACTAATTCCTTGATTTGATATCTACCGATCAACATTGTCTTCTTTAATAGAACACTATGTCAAGTTCTTATTCAGCCACAGTCTAGCCAAGTAGTGAATAATTTAAACAAAGATAATCAATGATATGCCTTTAATTCAAGATTCCATAAAGATAGAATATGTTACGATATAATTACAATGTTCGTTATTTTGTACAGGCCAAAGATCATGTGGCAAAGATAAAACCATTTTGTTTAGCAATTAACCCTCAAAATTTTTATTTTTAATTTCAATAATTGGAAAAACACAATGTATGCAGCAGAACATACAATAAAATCAGTTCCGACAAAATCTCTTTGCTCTATACAACAGGATTTGTGGATACCAAAAGAAAAAGTAAAAACAATTTTGAATATTACCGCGTCAAATAAGTCAAAAAATACTTGCAGTTACTCAATGAAATGAAAACTAATGGTTCAATAATTAAATGTCGTACCAAACTTTAAAATCAAAAGAAATATGTCGGTGAATATTCTATACAGCATCACTATGACCAGTACAGAGAGATACGAACTTGTAAATCCAAAATTTAATTCTGTACATAATTACATAACAGAAAGATGGAAACATTGTAATCTTCGTTTAAAACTACAAGGAGGAAATATATATTGTTGATTAATATTCAGTATCACCTTCACAAATAATACATGATGGTCCTGAAGTATAGATTCTTGTGTATTTTTAACCTTTCCTGTATAGTTCATTTTTAGTAATATCCTTTTTGCGTGGCTCGACATTTATACATCCCTCCATTGTGTTACTGTGCTTTGCTCATTTTTGTTGTCAATGAAATGGAATTCTATGCGACTGTCATACAAGTGAGAGGTTTGGCTAGCTATAAAACCAGGTTTAGTCTACCATTTCCCTATAAGGAAATGCCTGTACCAAGTCAGGAATATGACAGCTGTTTTCCATTCGTTTGATGTGATTGAGCCTTTAATTTTCCCATTTGTTAAGGGACTTTCCGTTTTGAATTGGAGTTCGGTATTTTTGTTATTTCACTTTTTACTGTCAGTAAGAAATGACTTAAGAATAACAGTATAGATATGACTGTTATGAATTAAACTATTAAGTGGAAAAGAAAATTTTAGAAGAACAAATTTTATAATTGTCTACTCTGTAAACATATATCTGTTTTAAAAATTGTATATAATCCTACAAGTGGAACCATACCACTATTATTCTCCATATTTGTGATCAAGATAAAAGTATTGACCAGTTTATAATATCTATATATAACTTACTTTTGTGGTGAAGTAATAATTCAAATCGTATGAAACTTATAATTTTCTTTGATTATTTTCATGAAAAACGAATACTAGTACCTTATTGCAAAATAGTATGCATCAAAAATATTAGGACCCAATAAGAAGGTTGCTAACAGAGTTCACAATAATGAAATTAAGAATAGTCATAATAAGTCATAACTATTTGTTATTGAATTAGGTATGCAACAAGATTACCCTTAGAAATTCTTAGATACAGTCACTTCAAAAACAAAAACAAAATATTTTATAAATTTTAGTCGTCCGACGCGCTTTTCTTGATTAACCTTCATCTGAAGCCAAAGCCAAATATTTAAATGCCGACGATGTTTAAGACCCGAAACACGTGGAAAGCTATTCGACCAAAACGGACCTATAACTAATAAAGGCAAATCCAAATGATAAATTAAGTAAGTAAAAATTCCTCTAGAAGCATCCAATTTCGTGCACGTTTCTCAACGTTTGTATAGTGTGTTCTAATGAAGCCAATTTTTATGATGAATTCAAACTCGGAGTAGGATATATCCTCCAAGAACAAGGGCTAAATTTAGTTAAAATGGTTCTTGTCGACAATTATGACAATTTCCAATTCATGGGATTACTTGCATTGCCTCTAATTGCTGGGGATTTCAATTTTATTGATGTGGAAATTTCATGAAACCTTTTACGAGTGTGGTTTCTGATTTTTACCACCACCAAATTTTATCATAGTAAGAAATACTGTTCTTTATCTGTGTTGTAAGTTTATTTTTTCGGAGGAGTCGGCTGTTGATGGTTATTAAGTTTGTTGAATTGTTTAATATTTTGGTTACTCCTTTTATTTTGTATATTATATAATTAAGAAATAATTCATGGGGTTTGATTTTAACCCAATTTTACAACCGGTTGGCCCTTCATGCTAAATAGTTTACCACAATCCAGAGCGAAGGATATACTATCATCATAAAGGTCCAAGCCATGGTAAAATCAATATAAATTCAAGCCTCCATGAATGATTTCTATTCTAATAGTACAAAACAGCAATTCTTTTGGATCGAAGCGCTCTTGGTGAAAGGAAATGTTTATTGTTCCCGTAATTGAACACACAATTAGACGAAGACAATTGAATAAGTGACATGCTTAAACGATTTACAATAACATATTAAGAGAGCTTTGGGTGAATTTAATTGAATATCTTACTTTTATTTCAGAAAATGGGCTTTCAACAAATTCTTATAATCGTTTGTTTATGTTTTCATGTTTTGACGACTATCAGTTTCCCGTAGAATGCTTTTATTCTTACGTCACCGTTCGATTACGTCATTTACACCGTTTGACCTCGAGTAATTCATTCATTCATTAAAAACAAACGACTTGGGAGTAAGATGGAAACAGCGCAAACAATTAATGACGTTGACATTATACAATTATTGAATTATTGATGAGGTTGATACAATGATTTATCAACCCCAGATATATGATATTCACCGAGGCCAACGGCCCAGGGTGAATGTCATATCTCTGGCGTTGATAAATCATTGTATCAACTGAAATCAAAAGTCAACAATTGTTTTATTATATAACGTTTTATCCTTCTCCAATTTTCTAGTATTTGCTCAAGATACTTTTAAAACTGCTCCTTGTTTTTACACTAAATATATCATCTGCTTTTGCAGTTGCTAATTTTCATAAGTTGAAATATTTTATAAAGTTTACTAAACGAATACACCAAAAACAAGAAGAAGAGAAATAAATGCACCGAAAACAAGGAGAAAAAGAAAAAAAAACGGAAATTTACTTGACGTCACAAACCTGTGTCATTGCCGTTGCCTTGGAATATCTATATTTAGGTACACGGACGCTGCTCCAAATCTTTTATTAACCCTCATGATTTTTGCCGCGGTGAATATAATGTTTTATAAAAGAGGATTTCCTATGCTTTTAGCCAATGAGAAAACAGAAAATTTATAGTCATATAATAAATCAATATATTCATATTTTACCACGGGTGTGTAATCAAAGTGTTAGAAGAACGTCATATTACAATAAAGTGTAATATTCTATCACGGCTGTCATTCGGTATATCGAAACAAAACAATCATGAAAGAATAAGAAACGGTGGTCAAGTATTGCGATTGGATCGTAAAAGATCTGGTATAGGATCGTGAAGGAAATCTTGTCGAGAAGACCCATACAACGTCAGTAAATAATCTAATGTTTATGAATTATCATGAAAAATATTGGACAAAATAAACTGTCGGTCAAATGGTTCAACATTATGACTGTATCGGAGAAAAATCAAGATTTGAAATTACATCGTTTTTACAAAACGTACTAAAACAAGGCAGATAGTTCCTCGAAATTTCAAAGAAATAAAAATGTTAACAAACATGATTTTTGTTTCCAATTTTTTATGCATAATCTATTTTTCTCTTAAACATATCGTTCAATATCACTATTTTAGAATAGTTCTTAAAGTTATTTTGTTTTAGTTAATTTAGAAACTTTGCAAAAATGGGAATATTTGTAATAATTTGATATTTCGGATTGTGAAAGATCGGGTACCGCATTTTGGTGATCGTGAAAAAACGTGAAAGATCTGTTGCCGCTTATTCGTTATTGCAAAATTCCACTAAACCGTTCAAATCTTTCTTTAAACAACTGATAATTTATACTTGTAACTGGTATAAGAAAAAGTTGGATTTGCATGACTTATTCGTCTTCACTTTTGTTTGTGAATAGGGCAATGATGGTTCAATGCCATTGGATCTGATTATTTGATTACACCACACCGCTTGTTGCCTTATATAAGTCCGTCTATCCGTCCTGCATAGGTTTTATGTCGTACGAACAGTTAAAATTGCCTCATCTCATTTCCATAAATTTTTATGCATGGTCAGTCTATAAAACGAAGATCCCTGTTGATTTTTGTAAAATTGGAAAAAAACATAGTTTAAAAAATCGAAGGAAAACAACTGTCACATTCCTGACTTGGCACAAGCATTTTCCTAAGAAAGCGGTGGGTTAAACCTGGTTTTATAGCTAGCTAAAACGCCATGTTGTATGACAGTTGTTTAATGTGCCGTTATATTGCCAAATTGGGTGAGCAACCCAAACAGTCATAATAGGTTAACGTGGCCATAACCAGGATCCAACAGCCAAACACTGTGTAAACATACATCACAGACATACAACACAACTGAATTAAACGTTCAAACACACTTACAATTAAATCAAACAAAGATGCCAACACAAAAGTTTTTGTAGTTGATAATACAGTCAGTACAGTAAAGCATAATATACATTTTCCCGATAAAATACAAAATAAGTAAAATATTAATACAAGGGTATACGGAATGAAAACAACACTATACAAACCTCATGTGTCCGAATCGCATCTCTGGACCCTCCATTATACGGATCGCAAACAAATCTTGAAAGCTGGAAGCATATATACCGAACCACGTCAAGAGTCATACGACCAAATGGAAAATAATAGTACAAAGACAAATAGAATCATGTGCAAAACAGTGTAGACGAGATCATTGATTGGCGCGCTAAAATATCCCATTGACTGGGTCAGATTAGGTGAACGTTCGTCTGTAACGCCCACAACTTACGACGTATTTATCATAAACATTTAAACTGTGGGGTTGCCAAAGGGTCTCAGTATATATACGAACAACAGTGCACAGTATATTATATACATATTTTATTTGCGATCATAAAATGTACAAAGTCGTCCATTACTATGTAAATTGGGTCGATTAAAAAAAAAACTGAATTTGTTTCTGTTGCCAAGGGTTTTTCACAAGTATAGTAGTTACCACACTATACATTTTACCTATTCAAAAACATAAAGGCTTGATCCAAATAGCCTTTTTACTGTCTAATAACTTGCAAGTACGAAAAAGACAGGAAAGAAGTATATTTTGTCTATATGTTTTGTGTTTACACACTTTTTAAAGTTGATCATGCATGCGTTCTAAAATAAAATTTTGACCAGATAAAAGTTAAAAGATGACATAATTGGACATGATTCTAAAGGTAAAACTGTAAAGTAGATAAATTTCTACACAGAGTCAGCACCTAGAATCTATAACTCAAGACCATTCTGTATTAATTGTTAAGTAGACACTGGGTATTCATCTATTAGGTCTTGGTATTTTCCAATGAACTTTTTGAGAAAAAGGACGAGCCGTTCTTTCACAAAACCCTGGCTCATTCACTTTTTGCTCCGTTTTACAAACTCTGAGTACCAACTGCAAGTTCCTGAAAATCGTTTGAGTTGAAAAATGTATACTTTATACGCGAATGAAGTTGGTGAAAAGTAAAATAACAAAACAACCGAACTCCAAGGAAAAATTCAAAACGGAAAGTCCTTTATCAAATGGCAAAATCAAAAGCTCAAACACATCAAACGAATGCAAAAACAACTGTCATATTCCTGACTTGGTACAGGCATTTCCTTCTGTAGAAAATGGTGGATTAAACCTGGTTTTATAGCTAGCTAAGTCTCTCACATGATGACAGTCGCATAAAATTCTATTATATTGGAAATATTCCATTAAATTGCTGCTAAGGTGAGGACAATTTATAATTTCAAAATTATAATACAATATCTTGTTTGTTATAGACTATCATATTGAGATGACCGCTGTAGTCAAATTCGGAGTATATGTCTTAAAATGAGGACGAAGAAGCTGTATATGTGGTGTCTGTAATCTCTAGTTCAGGACTATTAATTGGAACCAATCAAAAAAGTTTGTATTGTCGGAAACAACATCTTCAATACACCTGGTTGTAAAATTAAATGATATACCTTCTTTGATCTAATCCTAACGAAAACAAAAACGTACACAGTAAGATATTTCCGGCCGAAGACCACCAGATTCACTCATGTGTGGATGCATTTAGCATCATATATAACAAGATATTTACATTTTGACAATTTACGCACCTGGAGGTCTTATTATCTTGGATGTCTAGTTACATGTATGTTCTTAAATTAAAACAAGTCTAAATGTGGGTCCATATGTATATACCATTTTGTTACATCTGGTGATCATTTTTTTTGGCAATCGCCAATGGCAGTCAGCAAGATTTAAGAACATCCGTTGTTCGACCTGCTAGTCAACTGCGTTTTGTTAAAATATTCTTTGTCACTTTTTTGGTCTTTTGGAAAATGTTGTTTGTGGTGTATTTAGACGCCTTTACCAAGAAATTTGTTTTGCATACACACGTATAAAAATTGCGGTTTTTATCCAACGCAATCATGGTTTGAATATTTTTCAATTTAGACTTGTTTATATTTTTTCGTTTGGGCTTGTATTATTATGTTTGCCTTCGGGTTTATATGATCCGTTCGTCCTATTTCGACTCTTCAAAATTCAAGAGTCTATCCTAAATTGAGGGAAATTATATGACCTTCCAAATACCTTTTTGATTCCTAAAATCACTGAAGAGACATTAATTGTCGAAATCCGGATATTATGTCCTAATTTTTGCACCTTTTGTTTGCGGTATACCATCTTTTCCGCAAGTTTATTGTTTCTGTTTTATATTAAATTAATATTTAACATCCATTTTGTTACATTTCGTGATCATTTTATTTGGCAATCGCCAATGCAGTCAGCAAGGTTTAAGAACATCCGTTGTTCGACCTGTTAGTCAAATGCGTTTTGTTAAAATATTCTTTGTCACTTTTTTTGGTCTTCTGGAAAATGTTGTTTATGCTGTATTTAGACCCCTTTACCAAAAACTTTGTTTTGCATGCACACGTATAACAATTGCGATTTTTATCCAACGCAATCATAGGTTTGAACGTTGTATTCAATTTAGACTTCTTTATATTTTTTTGTTTGGAATTGTATTATATTTGCCTTCGGGTTTATATGATCTGTTCATCTATTTCGACACTTCAAAATTCAAGAGTCTATCCTAAATTGAGGTTAATTATATGGCCTTCCAAATACCGTTTCGATTCTTAACATCACTGAAGAGACATTAATTGTCGAAATCCGGATATGGTTACTAATTTTTGCACCTTTTGTTTGCGGTATACCGTCTCTTCCGCAAGTTTATTGGTTTCTGTTTGATATTAAATTAATATTTAACATCCATTTTGTTACATCTGGTGATTATTTTATTTGGCAATCGCCAATGCAGTCAGCAAGGTTTAAGAACATCCGTTGTTCGACCTGCTAGTCAAATGCGTTTTGTTAAAATATTCTTTGTCACTTTTTTTGGTCTTCTGGAAAATGTTGCCTATGCTGTATTTAGACCCCTTTACCAAAAAATTAGTTTTGCATGCACACGTATAACAATTGCGGTTTTTATCCAACGCAATCATAGGTTTGAACGTTGTTTTCAATTTAGACTTGTTTATATTTTTTCGTTTGGGCTTGTATTATATTTGCCTTCGGGTTTATATGATCCGTTCATCCTATTTCGACTCTTCAAAATTCAAGAGTCTATCCTAAATTGAGGTTAATTATATGGCCTTCCAAATACCGTTTCGATTCTAAACATCACTGAAGAGACATTAATTGTCAAAATCCGGATATGGTTACTAATTTTTGCACCTTTTGTTTGCGGTATACCATCTTTTCCGCAAGTTTATTGGTTTCTGTTTGATATTAAATTAATATTTAACATCCATTTTGTTACATCTGGTGATTATTTTATCTGGCAATCGCCAATGGCAGTAAGCAAGGTTTAAGAACCTGCTAGTCAAATGCGTTTTGTTAAAATATTCTTTGTCACTTTTTTGGTCTTTTGGAAAATGATGTTTGTGCTGTATTCCGACCCCTTTACCAAGAAATTTGTTTTGCATGCACACGTATTAAAATTGCGGTTTTTATCAAACGCAATCATAGGTTTGAACGTTGTTTTCAATTTAGACTTGTTTATATTTTTTCGTTTGGGCTTGTATTATATTTGCCTTCGGGTTTATATGATCCGTTCATCCTATTTCGACTCTTCACAATCTAAGAGTCTATCCTAAATTGAGGTAAATTATATGGCCTTCCAAATACCGTTTCGATCACTAACATCACCGAAGAGACATTAATTGTCGAAATCCGGATATTGTGTACAAATTTTTTGCAACTCATGTTTGTGGTATACCAACTTTTCCACAAGTTTATTTTCTGTTTGGTATTAAATTAATATTAAGATCCTTTTTGTTAATCTGGTGTTCCATTTGTTTGGCAATCGGCAATGGCAGTCAGCAGGGTTTAAGAACATCCGTTGTTCGACCTGTGAGTCAAATGCGTTTTGTTAAAATATACTTTTTCACTTTTTTGGTCTTTTGAAAAATGTTGTTTGTGCTGTATTTAGACCCCTCTACCAAGAAATTACTTTTACATGCACACGTATAAAAATTGCGGTTTTTATTCAACGCAATCATAGGTTTGAATAGATATAAGAAGATATCGTATGAGTGCCAATGAGACAACTCTCCATCCAAGTCAAAATTTATAAAAGTAAACCATTATAGGTCACAGTACGGACTTCAACACGGAGCATTGGCTCACACCGAACAGTAAGCTATAAAGGGCCCCAAAAATTACTAGTGTAAAATCATTCAAACGGGAAAACTAACGGTCTAATCTATATGAAAAACGAGAAACGAGAAACACTTATGAACCACATCAACAAACGACAAATACTGAACATCAAATTCCTGACTTAGGACAGGTGCAAACAAATGCAGCGGGTTTAAACGTTTTTATGGTACCAAACCTTCACAAAGCTGGAATATAGACCAGATATAACCCTGAATAACATTAAATAACAAAAAAGCATTACAATTAGTCTCAACAGGTCAAATAAACAAGAAAGTACGATTCGAGAGTACTCGCAGTTACTGACAGCTAGTTAAAAGCCAAAACAATTAATAATAAAAAATCATGCATCAGAGACTAAAATCAACTAAAACACATCCCAGGGATTTAGTATTTTAACGTCATGGACAGTGAAAGAAGACATGACTAGTGCAATGCCAAAAATAAATGTATCGACAGACAGTAGGATAGTTAGAAGTATAACCTCTTTATAGATCAAAATGAACATGGGTGTGTCTTTATACATCCCGTTTAAAAAGAATACAAATTTAGATATGTTTTAATTTGCTGATGACAAAATCGATATTAGTGCCAATGTAAACTATATTCAAAGATCTAATTACAACATTGGTAAGATAACCTTTACTTGAACGTTGTTTTCAATTTAGACTTGTATATATATATATATATATATATATATATACAAGTCTTAATTGAAAACAACGTTCAAACCTATGATTGCGTTGGATAAAAACCGCAATTTTATAAGTGTGCATGCAAAACAAATTTCTTGGTAGAAAGGTCTAAATACAGCACAAACAACATTTTCCAAAAGACCAAAAAAGTGAAAAAGTATATTTTAACAAAACGCATTTGACTAACAGGTCGAACAACTGATGTTCTTAAACCCTGCTGACTGCCATTGGCGATTGCCAAATAAACGTATCACAAGATGTAACAAAATGGATCTTAAAAATTATTAATTTAATACCAAACAGAAAACGATAAACTTGCGGAAAAGATGGTATACCGCAAATATTAGGTGCAAAAATTTGTACACAATATCCGGATTTCGACAATTAATGTCTCTTCAGTGATATTAGGAATCGAAGCGGTATTTGGAAGGCCATTATAATTTACCTCAATTTAGGATAGACTCTTGAATTCTGAAGAGTCGAAATAGGATGAACGGATCATATAAACCCAAAGGCAAATATAATACAAGCCCAAACGAAAAAAATATAAACAAGTCTTAATTGAAAACAACGTTCAAACCTATGATTGCGTTGGATAAAAACCTCAATTTTATACGTGTGCATGCAAAACAAATTTCTTGGTAGAGGAGTCTAAATACAACACAAACAACATTTTCCAAAAGACCAAAAAAGTGAAACAGTATATTTTAACAAAACCCATTTGACTAACAGGTCGAACAACTGATATATATATATCACCCAAAAAAATGACAGCGTTACGTTCTTGGTAAGTAATTACACGCTTAACTATTTGCAAGTATATCAATTGGTAAATGTAGTTTTCTGGTCACGCCTTGTCTTTCACGATCAAAAAAGTGCGTTACCTGATCTTTTGCAATCAATTTTGATTAAAAACTAAAATAAATGATACTATTCAAAAATAATTTGAACTTTTTTCAAGTAAAAACATACTTTTATTTTACTTGATTATCTGACACGCTGAAGATTACGTTTCAAATAAATCATGATATATTGGAATGTGACCATTATAGATACAAAAAGTTATTTTTTTCTTAATGATTCTCATAGGATTGTGTGTCGCCATTTGTGTTTTCTTAAAAGTACTGTATTTTTCTTTACCTAAGTGCACAGTATTATTACGGAAGTTGCATCGTTTAGACTGACATATTTCCTTTTTCTGATTTGTTCCACCTTTTGAAAATACGGCATATTTTATCCGATTTTGAAGTAGAATTACACTTAATTGCATTCAAGATCAGACACCAGATCTTTCACGGTCCGATCGCAATGCTTGATCCTGAAAGTTATTATTTCACGATCATTTTTCTTGGTTCTTACCAAATGACACCCGTATCTTTTGTATATGTGAAAAATCGATTATGTCAATCTACATATTCGCCATTATGTATCAATTTCCATTTCGGACGACTATTAGAAAGTTTAGCTGTAATACTACTACGACGTGAAGTAAACATATATATATAGCTGCTGACAAACTGATCATGAGGCGTACTATAATAACAAATTTTATATCTTTGATGACTTTTTTAATGAAAAAGAGTCATTATTTATGCTAAAACTATATTTCAACAAATAGTCAACACTTTAGTGATCTTCGTTAAGAGAAATTTTAAGTTCAATGTGTCGAAACTGAAGTTATCCGTCATTATAAAAGAGTATCCTTAAACCTATGTTCAGATCTGTTTACGTATATCAATAGAAATAAGAAGATGTGGTATGAGTGCATATGAGACAACTCTTCATCCAAGTCATAATGTGTAAAAGGTCAACAAGTATAGGTCAAAATACGGCCTTCAACACGGAGCCTTGGCTCACACCGAACAGCAAGCTATAAAGGGCCCAAAATGACTAGTGTAAAACAATTCCAACAGGAAAACCAACGTTCTAATCTATATAAAAAACTAGAGACGAGAAACACTTAAGAACCACATAAACAAACGACAACCACTGAACATCAGGTTCCTGACTTAGGACAGGTGCAAACAAATGCAGCGGATTTAAACGTTTAACAGGCGCCAACCTTCACCCTAACCTGAAATAGTAGTGTTACATTACAACATAGAAAGACACACTGCAATATATCAATTGAAATGGCTTAACTCAATCAAAAAGACATTATCAAAAACAAGTAAACATACAATGAACAAATAAATTTGATCTATTACACAATGTCAAAAAGACAACTATAATCTTGGACAAAATGGCGTTAAATAAAATAACGTACACAGGTAAATTTGAATATAATAATTTTGTTGTTAAGAGTACCGAGATATTTTTTACAAAATAAATAAATTTGTTGTTCACAGTACGAGAACAGCATTGAACATTTATCGTCATACTGAATACTAATCAAAGGTGGTACATATTAAAAAAAGTGAGACGAGATACAACACAAAATAAGTAAACATTGAATAACAAAAATGCATTGCAAATTGTGTAACAGGTCAAATTAACATAAAAGTACGAAATGAGAGTACTCGCAGTTACTGACAGCTAGTTAAAAGCCAAAAACAATTAATAATAAAAACTCATGCATCAGAGAGTAAAATCAACTGAAAGACATTTCAGGGATTTAGTGTTTTAACGCCATGGACAGTCAAAGAAGACATGACTTGTGCAATGCTAAAATAAAAGTATCGACAGGCAGTAGGATAGTTTGGATTTAACCTTATGATAAACATGTAAACATACTCAACTTTTCTATGTGAGCCAACTCCCCAATGAGTTAAAACCACCAGTAACCAGCCTATTATGGACATATTCCTCAAACTGCTCTTTCCAATGCCGTTGGACGAGCATACAATAATTTTGACAAATAATGCTTCAATATCAGGGTATCGTCGGTCAATGTTCTACGAATACTGTAACATCAGATGAAACGCAGTATTTAAAGCAATGTATTTGAATTCAATGAGAAGATGCATTAACAAATAAAAGGTACGGCATTAAAGGTTTGTTTCATCTAGCTAATGATTATAATCCCTTACTGAAGCTAACTATTTCAAAGTGAAATCAGTATTAGTGGTTATGGAACATCAAAAGCTGATAAAATTACAAATATTTTAAATATCAATTGACTGTACTGAACTGATTTAACATAAAAGTTCGAAAGAAAAGACAAGATTCCTTTAGTTTTAATGACTTACTATTATCCATATATTAAACAAACCACATATTGTGAAATCCTGGCATTAATGGTAGTTCTTAAATTTGAGAGAGTCTCCATATGTATCCATAAGCTGCTTATAGCAAATATGAAAGCTGCGGAGCGATGCTTAAAAGAACAAAATTACAGACTATTATATAAATGCAGTTGTACCCCTGATGATGTCAAGTTTGCCGTAAGAACTATTGATGTAATATTTTAATATGAACATATCTTTGATTAGTGTCGGGTCCTATCAAACAATATGGGATGCGTGGTTGAATGGGTGTTACGTAATTTTAGTTTGTTATTAACGTTGTTTTTAATTTTGTCTTATATATTTGCGCCAAACCGTCAACAGTTTTGCAATAGATGAAAACTACCAGAATTGCATCAATTTTAATTCTTCTCATAAACACTAATTATAAATTTAAGAAAGAATCTTTCAAAATGACATTTTACTACGAGATGTCATTCAAAACTGTATGTTAATATGGGTAGTATATAATCAAAAAATAACTAGAAAATACCCGCGAAATATACTTTGGTTCATAATTTGAAGATATATAGTTTTGATGTAAGGCGATATTAAGATCTTAAATCTTTTTGAAGCGTGTCACAGACGAAATACCAACACTCAATATGACACCCAAAAGAATAGTCTTCCCGACAGAAACTATTGGCGTTTGTGATCTAATTATAGGATATGTCATTTTTATACCCAGGATGCATTGCACTGATCAAAATAATATGTGTTTATGAATTCCTTGAATTGGTGACATATAGTGTGAAAACAGACAAAAAATATCCTGACCCTGATTTGTTAAAAAAAAATAATCAGTCTAGCACCTCTAGCAGTTTTGCCACTTCTGTACCCATTTTTAACCGAAAACCGAAGTAATCCCCACCCTTTAGGGTATACTTTTTGCTGAGCAGACCATAATACTTGCAGACAAAGCGCAAATGATGACGGCACGTAAATGTTTGCTAATTTACCCAAAAATATTTCGCAACATGCTCCGTTCCGCCGAACAGTATTTTGTGCACCCCCCTAACATTAAATCCTGGATCCGCACATGATTTCTGGTGTTTCCGTGCTCAGAACCACCCCCATATATGAGTGGGCTGAAATTTTTATGCATCAATATATGAATGGGGGAGAGTCACATTCCAGCCGCACTTCGGTACCCATTTTTAAGCGAAAACTGAAGTAATCCTCCCACCCTTTTCATGTTGAATTGATGCGGTTCCCCGGAAGGAAAAGCTCTTGACGTGTAAAAATCTGTTGTTAAATTGCTGAGAGCGTCACGGGAATGTGTATCACAAAGTGTTTCAGTGTAAGGTCAATATTTATCGTATCTGCTACGAAATAAAATTTAATTTTGCCGGGCAGATGTGCAATGACGGAAATGATGACGGCACGTAAATTTCAGAGCCGAACGTCGTGAAGGACGGTCGATCCGAACCGGCTTTTTTTCGATTTAAACCCCCAAATACCCCCAAAAGATCTTAAAATGAACACATAATAAACTACGCTGGTCATTACCCCTTTGTGGTATAAAACAATATTCGTTGATTTTATGTGAAAGAAGAAAACGCGACACCCAATTTCAACTCTATTCATTTTGTAATATAGATTGAAAAATTGACGCGAAAATGACATGGGGATAGCAAATTAAAGTTCAAATACAACTTTACAAAGATGTCACGGTGAGATCACAAATGAAGCACTATTTACTTTCACTACAAACCAGTAAATGTCTGAAATGGCCTATATCTGTACTCGACTGTACTGATTTTTACTCGACCAGTCTGAATTGGTCTGAAATTTACTTGATGATACTCGACTGTAGTCTGAACCATACTTAACAGTCTGAACTTGTACTCGACCCTTACTCGACCAGTACTTAACCATTTTATACGCGTCTGAACCATGCTCGACCTAGTCTGAACCATGCTCGACCTAGTCTGAACCATACTCGACCTAGTCTGAACCATACTCGACCTAGTCTGAACCATACTCGACCAAGTCTTAACCAACCTTGACCTATTTTTTGTATATATCTTTTGTATTTCATCAATTTAGGAACTGTTTTTAACAACAGCTATTCCCCCTGGCTAGAAATTTGAACAACAATTTGAAATTAAAAATGTATTCAATATAGCATTGAAACCAAAATTTCACAATAAACATAATATAACTTCATCATCATTTTCATCAACACTAATCTTATATACATACATATATATCTATCACCTTTAAAATAAAATATAACAAGCTGATCAAATAATCTCAAAACTGAATTGTGACTAATATTTTCAATGTTATTCAAAATTTTTTGAATGTTTCAGATATATTTTATGGTTACTGGACAATTTTCACCATTAACTTAAGCCTCGTATAGATTTATGGTGTCACTTGAGTTTAGTTAATAATGCAGTGAACATTTTTTTTATTAAAATATATATAAAATAGCATATAAAGCAACTTAATAAATTTTAAAAATGACACCTTTGTTTTGTTAAACCAAGAATTTAATATGATCATGATAATAGAACTTCCATAGTAATCCTGTGATAAACTTTTAAAAAAGGAAATGTGTTCCAAAGTTACAGTAAAAATTTATTTCAATGAAATTTAAATAATTTTTGTCAAAATTAAAGACATGACATACAAGAAGCACTTTCATAAGGTTTAATTACCTCAGTACATGTGTGTTTTACAGGTAAAAAGAAAGCCCTATTTTTCTTAAACTCGTGTATTACTTATCTTGTAAATTCAAAAGGCCTTAAAAATTTAAGTTTCACAGGATGTTGCAATTTTGAATGAATGTTATTTAGAATTTAATACTCTCTGACCAGGTGTGATCTTTTTCATGAGTTTGCCAAAAGCAGGAGGTATTACTTTATACTTCACCACTAATCAGAAGAATAATTTTTTTAATTTCTTTAATTTTTATCCCTTTTTGCTTTATATTGTATATAATATATCCCAAATTATAATAATAGATATATTTCGAATAAACAATTTCAGTGATTTTGTTGGCTGTTGTTATCTCATTAAAAAGATAATTATATAACTATTGTACATTTTTTGTATGTAACCATGAAACCTACATGTATGTAGTTTTTATTTAGGAATTTAGGAAAATTAATTTTTTTTAAAAACACATGCCAAACAAGAAGCACCTTAATAAGGTTTAATTACCCTCAGTATAGGTGTGGTTTTTAGGTAAAAGAAAATCTTTTTTTTAAAAACTCTAAAACTTTAAAATTAATATAATTAAATTATTATATAAGATAATTTGATTTAACTATTTCTTCGATAAATCTGAGAATCATGTAAGAATGTAAAAAAACTGTTTTTATAATATATCTTTATTTCATTGTGGCTGTTGTCATGTCAGTTAAAAAGAAATTTATTTTTACAGTTAAAATTTAGAAAAAGTAGAGGTTATTTGGTCAAGTATGGTTCAGACTGGTCGAGTATTGTTCAGACCTTTGGTCGAGTATGGTTTAGACTGAAAAAAATAGGTCGAGTACAGGTCGAGAATGGGTTAAGACTGTTTCAGACTGGTCGAGTATGGTTCAGACTATTTTCAATGGCAAAGATAAGGGTCAAATACAAATCAGTACAGTCGAGTATGGTTAAGACTGGGGTCTAGTAATGTCGAAGTAAAATTCAGACCAATTCAGACTGGTCGAGTAAAAATCAGTATAGTCGAATACAGATATAGGCCATTTCAGACTTTTACTGGTTTGTAGTGTTTGTAAATGGTACCTGCAGATACTGACAATCTTCTGGCAGCGGTATTGACCATATAGATTATGTTACCAAGTCTCATTGCGCAAAAATGAATAGGCAATAGTCAAGTTCATAGTGTAAAAATTCAATATTTTAAAATTATGTGATTTGTACTGATAAAAGAATGGGATTATGTTGCATAAAGATGTTTGACCTTAAATGACAATTATATATACATCTGATCATGGTTTATCCTTTCCAGTTTATAAAATAATTTCTTGTTATATAACTAAGGGCTCCTTAAAGAAAAATTTACTTTTAACTGTATTGCTGTTCTGTTTTTGGTTTATGGGGGTTAAGGGAGTATCTTTAACATTGTATATTTTAGACTTTCAGCTTAAGGTTATTCAGGCAACACGTTTACATCTCTCAAACTTCTCCCTTTTAATCGTGATAAGTGATATAACAAAAGCTACACATTAATGGTTAAAAGAAATCAGATAATAATGGCATTTAAATCTATTTTACAGTGATAATAGCACAGGACAAGCAAAACAGGTTGATAACGGGTGTATCTATATATTTTGTATTAGCAATAATCAAGTTCCGGTTGAAGGGATACTGCCATGCTTTTTAATTATCGCTGAAGAATTACTCCAAAACCCTTTAGTTAAAGATGTTGGAACTATATTTTAGTATTTTAAACATAACTTATTGACAATAATAGCATTCCGATTTACTTGAACAGATGATTATTCCTGTCAAGCATATCAATCAGCACCTTACACGAGGGACTTCAAATCTCTTATTATGGCAGTTTCTATTCGTGAAACCAAACCTCCATCAAAATATGCGGATTGCATAGTTGGAAAATGATTTAGATATCACATCTAACGTTAAAAACAAAGAACCAGTAAAACATGAATCGACCGTAACCCATTTACAAAATGATGGCAGAATCAATAATGCCACGTCCAGTACGTTGCCGTCGAGAATTGGGTTATGGCAAAATGCTATCATGAAATACTTTGGTCCCGGAAAAACTGCATCGATGGTGCTGTTATAAAGATTGTATGAGATTTCGAAAATGACAAATTTGTTCAATAAAAGTCAACTTCTATAAAACAGGCTCTGTTGTAATACAAGACTCAAAATGAGTAAAATTTAGTGACACCTTCTTTCAAAAGTTGAGAGATAGTATTCCAGATTCCTCCCTGCCGTTCCATGCAAATGACTCTTCAGATGAAAATATGAACCAGGTAGAACATGAAAACAAGACTGTCATTGAACAAAAGAAAAGGAATAAAATTCACTGGATTCATCTGTCACATTTATTAAACATCTCATCCCTGATGATTGTACATCAGCAACAATTAAAAAGCAGGTTCCTTACAAGCATGATGTTCAGTCACCCAAGGAAAGAATCACCCAAAATAGTAAAATTTTGTGCGTGAAATTGGATGCTGTTAACACAACTTCGTCGCAATTGAATCCTCCTTGCAATCATTTGTGCAAAGAACGTCTAAAATCAAAGAGGTAACAGATAGCATAACACCAAACATTAAACATTCCATGACAGAAACCATCTCGGCGAATCAGAAACTAAATAAAGTTAGAGAACAATTGATAACATTGTGAGTAAAGTGAATCATTGCACTAGTACAATAGATTCACTCCATGTAAAGATCAAAAGAGGGACGAAAGATAACAGAGGGACAGTCAAACTCATAGATCGAAAACAAACTGACAACGCCATGGCCAAAAATAAAAAGACAAACAGACAAACAACAGTACAGTGACACAACATAGAAAACTAAAGACTAAGCATTCACAATTAAAAGACTCTTAAAAGAATAAAGACAACATTCTGAGGAAACTGGATATCAACATCAACAAATTAGGAAGTTACCAAACTGAAAATAAAGAATCTGTGGATTCTATGTTAAGTATGATCATCAACATCCATGATCGACTAGATTAGTTAGAACAATGTAAAACAAATGCAATAACTCCAATTGCAATCATAAAAGAACCAGACCCCAAACTGTCACCTGAACAGACCAGCTCTAAAACGTACAGTCCAACGCTCAAGAAAACAGATTGCGATTGCCTAATATTGAGCGATTCCATACTCAGGCGTATAATGCCAATATAATTTACACCTATGGGAAAAACAATAAAACGCTTTATTCGAGACGGGGCAATGACATGTGAAGGTTTCATAGAAAATCATGGGATGAAAATGAACCCAAGAATGTGCTCATTCATGTGGAAAGAACAGATCTTCAAAATATGCATGGAGTTCAAACTGAAAATTTACCCATCATTCGGAGGAAGGACATACCCAACGAAAAGATACGCGCAGCAAACACAAATATTGCTTCAGAGTGTGCAAAATTAGGTAACGTTGTATTGATTGAAAAATCTGAACCAAAGGACAACATGTTTTATGAGCAGGTTTACCTGAACAACAAAAAAGGTCTTCCAACCATCGTGAAGTAACTAAAAACTGTAATGAACTTATACCCAGCCAATGAAAGTGAAGAACACAAACTTTCATGAACAACGACCATACCGTATGCCACGGCGATATGACTATGCCAACCGACAACAATTTGTGTAACCTCAACATTCAACAATGTTTAACAATTTTGAAATGGACAGATCACCACCAAATCATGTACTTATGTCTCTCAACCTCCATGGGTCCCTCCGCCAAACCACTTTCCTCCTTTGCTAAATCTATGGCTCTGGCAAGCGTTTTCCAACTTCAACCTAGTCCAACCCCAGATATAATGCATTGTAGCACTAACTAAAGAAAACAATCTGCATTATACAATCAGTTATATGACTTATAAAAACTTTATTTTTATTTTTCCTTTAACATGTTTAACATTCTATATTAATCTAGTCATTCTCAAGTTATAGTATTTTTCAGTTTGTAATTGTTATCAGGTAGTAACACTGTATTATGAAATATTATTTCATTGAAGATTTAGATTTTTAGTTGCTTTGTTTTTATAATTTGTTTTTGTATTTTTTTTTTTTTTTTTTTTATTCTTTTAATGTTGATGTCTATTAATGTGTCCCTAAATTAGAATATATACATCTTATCAATAAGATTATTCATCTGGTACATTAATGTTGTACAATTATGAGCATAGTATCTGTTCGTAGATACAATTTCACAATTTGTTTTTCTTTCACTGAAAGAGTTAAATATATTATATTTTACACATCTAAAACATCTAAAATAATGGGTTTTAATTGTAAAAAATATAAATATATACGTCAGAAAACCTTCTAAAAATTGCTGTTTGGAACATTGAAAGCTTGTCTTTAGATAAAATTTATGACCCTTATTTTATAAGGACATTACAGAAATTTCACATTTTTGGTTTTTGTTGGAACCTGATCTCATGATTTACATGATTTAGACAATGAAATTAATACTTACTTATGGGGGTTTTTAACGACCTTGACTGGCTATAAAGCCCTCGCACGGTCGGTGAAATTAATATACCAGGCTTTAGTCCAATTGATATCAATATCAGAAAAAAACACAAAAAAGCTAGACGAAATTCAGGTGGCATCTGTCTATTTGTCAAAAAATTGCGGAAGGTATTAAAAAATTACCAAATATTCTTTGGATTAGATTAGACTATTCATTCTTTAAATTTGATAAAAATATTTACATAGCCACAGTCTATATATCTCCTGAAAACTCAATTGTGAATGTTTCTGGGATTGAACCAATCTATAATCAGGTACTTGCTGATAAAGTATAGTAGTTTAGGACATATCATGCTACAAGGTGATTTTAAGGCATACACGAATAACAAACCTGACTATGTCACATTTGATGAAACCAAGAAAACAAATCTAGAGGATAGTCATTATGCTGCTGATAAAATAATGTCATTAAATAATCTGGACCCCAAACTCATTAATAAAAGTGGTAGATATTTGCTTAATCTATGCAAAGATTCAGGCCTTAGAATTTTAAATGGAAGAACTATAAGTGATCTCTATGATAAATACACCTGTATTACTTATAATGGATGTAGTGTTGTTTATTATATACTTGTTTCAAATGATTTATAAAATTTAATAGGGCACTTTGAGGTAAAAGAGTTAACTTTCAAATCATTGTATAATCAGCTGTACTTTATTAACTGATTTTTTACGGGTAGTATTACCCAATGTTAAATAGATCTCCTCCCTAACAAAGTATCTGGTCGCAAGAGACAATTGACCTCTACATTAAAAACAGTAACAGCACAACAAGCCAAAAAAATTAGAATAATATTTACAGAAAGATTTCAAAGATGCTGACAAAGCTGTAAAAGCTTTTCACTCAATTCTCGATGAAAATGCCCAAAAGTCAGCTAAATAAATTCCAAAAACAAATCAAAGAAATCTAACCGAAAACCTTTGTTCTCAGAATCTTGTAAAAAAACTTCGTACTTCAATAAAAAATTATGAAAAACTTGTAAATAAATTTCCGGAAAATGCAGAGTACAGGAATTATTCCATTCGGTCAAAAACTAGACGACTTTGTAAATATGAAGAAAAACATATAAAATAAAACATGCGGGAAAACACATAACCTAAAGTTTTCTGGAAGATTTGGAACACACTCAGTAAGCAGTCCGAAGGATTAGATAAATTTGCTGATAATATTCCTCAAAAAGATTTTTTAATTAAATTGTTTACTACTTGAAAAATTGTTTGATACATTATTATCATCTATACGTATGTACTGTTGTGAAATTTGGGGTGTTTACTCATCCTTAAGGGACTCTGAAACCTTTGCAAAATTACACATTAAATTTATCAAACACTTGGTGTTCATTGCAAGGCTTCAAATGATGCTTGTCGTGATGAGCTTGGTTGAATTTCACTCAAAAGTAAGATCATGTTTTCAAGCATTAATTTTTTTGGAACGTATACTTTCATCAGAAAATACACTTGTAAATCAAATGTTCTGTGCTACAAGGTTTTCAGACGTTTGGATTAACAAAACTAAAAATGTTTTACAAACTTTAGGACTTATCTTGTGGATAATAGTTGTTTAACAAAACAGCACTAAAGACAAGTAAAACAAAGAATTTATGATCAGTGCTTGCAAAATCAAAATGCAAACACACAGAAATCTTCTAAACTTAGTTTCTTTATAAAGTCTACAAAATGGATAAAAGATCATCATATGTTGATTTATTAAACAATTTAAATGATAGAGCAGCAATATGCAAAATACGCATAAGTGCACATTCGTTAATGATTGAAAGGGGAAGACATCTTAATATTCCAAGAGAGGAAAGGTACTGTCTTGTCTGTAATAATGAGGAAATTGAAGATGAACAACATTTATTGTTACAATGTAATAGATTTACTTCAAAACAAGAAATATTAGAAAATAAAAATAAATGTTATATCTTAAATGCAGCGTAATATTAACACTGTTGAAAAAATATCTCTATTGGTAAAACAATAGCTCAGCATTATTACTTAAACTGTCTTCCTCTTTCAAATCAGAGTTATTAAATGTTAGGAATAGTTAATGATATGATATATTAATATGTAACCTTTCATTCTATCATGTCAACTAATATAATTATATATGTAATATATCTTAACCATTTATTATTAATGAGTTTGTGCCAATAAAATATTTGTATTTGTATTTGTAGTAGACTATGTTTTATAATTAAACTTTTAAACTCGTGATCTTAATTGCTTACACCTAAAGGTACATTAAACGGGACAAATTTCCTTTGATGCTGACCTTTTTTCATTCCTTTTTATTGAATGTATAGTTTTCTGTTTGTCTATATGTGCGTGTTTGCAGTGACAATGGAATGTTAGAATTTTATAATTTTTGTAAATTATACATCGATTGCTCATAAGATAAATACTTTCATCCTTCATGCCTTCATTTATTGTGTATGTTATATTCTATTTGGAGTAGTTTGATAACAATGATTTTCACATTCGTCTTGTATAGAATAATGAATTGTAAATCATATAAATCACATAGGTATCAGATCGTCTTTTGGCTGAAAGTCTAATAAATAACGGTTACATCTAGAGTCATATGATACTTCAATTTTTTTTCGAAAAGTTGAATATGTTGAATATATACATGAATAGCTAAGTTTTAAGATAAAATAAGTGTACCTGGACTTTATTGTAACAGATAATTCTTTATCTATCAAGATTTTCAGCAATGTACTGTTATTGACCTATTGTCTCCTGGTACTCTAATTCTAAGATAGCTTTTTGGTATGCAGTTGCCTTAACCACGAGACCACTGGTTAGTGCTTTGGCAACTGCACAACGCAAGTGCAAGCAAAAACCCGTGATGAACGAAAAGGTTAACAAACGTGCACTGAAAGGCAAATATTGTTAATTGTTTTTGAAGGAAAAAATTTACACACCACATCATTTAACAACTGTTATCGCAAAGTTGTTAAAGTTTAATTAACAAATGAAAACGCATAAACAAAATATAAAAAAAAATTAACATCGCTCACTTTTTTTTCACATATATGATTATTCTGTGTTGACTGTTCGTCAAGTTCACGATCGGTAGACTTCGGCAACAAAACCGGAAAGTTAATGAACACCTAACGTTTTCAATCAAAAACCACTGAATGATATATTTTATGTCGACTTTTTTCTTAGAAAAGTTTCTATGACATCATTGCATCTTGTGTTCCTTGCATTCATATAGATTTGCTTATTTACTGTTGAAAACGATAAAATTGTCAATTAGCAATAATTTATGTTTTTATTTAGCTGATGAATATCATTATTTTGTACACTGCTGTTGTTGCATACTTTGATTGATACTTCGTGTCTTGTTTGTTTCATGACTTATTACACTAGGGATGATTGTTGATTTACATAAGCTACATAAATACTTTTCCTGTGCGAAATAGTATATTGTTTACGGAACAATACCAACCATGAACACTCAAAACAAAACATGACATGGAATGGCCTTCAACGTTGAACCGTTATCAAAATACAAAGATGTTTGTGGTATGATTGAGACAACTATCCCCCAGACACAAAATGACGCAAATCTTAGCAAGTACAGATCACCGTTCGGTCATTGTCTGATTTTCCCATAGTAACCTACTCAGTTTGAAAGACACTTTTGTTTTGCGCATTATTATATACACCATAGCGTAATAAAGTAATTTTATTTGCCACGGGCAAATGATTACAAAAGAAAAGTAGTTATAAGCAAGGGCATACACATATGAAAAAAGTCAGCTAAATTAGTTAAAAGTTTTCCAAAATACAAATGAAACAAAAAAATCTAACCGAAAACCTTGGTTCTCAGAATATTGTAAAGAACTTCAAACTTCAGTGAAAATTATTAAAACTTGTCAATAAATTTCCTGAAAATGCAGAGTACAGGAAAAAGTTTTATTCCTTTCGGTCAAAATCTAGACAACTTTGTAAATATGAAGAAAAAACATATAAAAGAAAAATGCTTTGAACTCAGTAACATATGTAGAAAGAACCCTAATGTTTTCTGGAAGATTTGGAACAAACTTAGTAAGCAATCCGTAGGAAAAGATAAGTTTGCTGATAATATTACCAAAAAAAGATTTTATTAAATTTTATAAAAATCTTAATAAGTCTGATCATGAGTATAATAATCACCAAAGCAATGTGGTTCAAAAATTTGAATCACTGAAAGCTAATTGAAATTATTCTGTTGTATCAAATGAACTAAATACAAAAAAAAATGTGATGAAATAGTTAAAGTTATTAGATTGCTCCGTAATGGTAAGAGTTCATCTGCTAATATGATTTCAATGAAATGTTGAAAAATGCCGTTACAGTATTAATCAAACCACTTCATAAATTATTTTATTTTTATTTTAATGGTGGAAATTTTCCTAAGACCTGGAACGAACGTTTTCTAGTTCTTCTTCATGAAAAGGGGAACAAATTTGACCCTGGACATTATAGGTGCATATCAATCAGTTCTAACCTTGGCAAGTTGTTTAATAAAGTTATCTATAACAGACTAATGAAATT
Organism: Mytilus californianus; assembly: GCF_021869535.1. NCBI lineage: Eukaryota > Metazoa > Mollusca > Bivalvia > Mytilida > Mytilidae > Mytilus > Mytilus californianus. Next base: position 16,536,895 of record NW_026262679.1, on the reverse strand, counting down.
TAGCAACAGTAAAAACTTAATAAACAAAAATCAGATTGGTTTTAAAGAAAAAAGTCGCACTACTGATCACATATTTACACTATAATCAGTAGTTGATCATTATCAACTACAAAATAAAAAGATTTGCAGCTTTTATCGATCTTATAAAAGCCTTTGGCGAATAGGATTGTTTTATAAACTTTTGATACATGATATTCCAAATAGAATTTGTAGAATTGTTTATTCAATGTATATTGACTCAGTATGCAAAATCGAGTTCTCAAATAGACTCAGTTTAGCATTTTCATCTTAGCGAGGAGTAAAACAAGGAGATATACTGAGGCCCGTACTTTTTAATTATTATATTAATGACCTCAATAATGCTTTCAGCAGTTGTAATTCGGATCCAGTTGTAATTGGAGACTTTTCTTTAAATATTCCTCTATATGCAGATGATATTGTTTTATTGTCTCAAATTAAAAAAGGACTACAAAAAAGTCTTAATGCAGATAAGTCCAAAGTTATTGTATTTAATTCAAATGGATAAACTTTTTGGACGAATTTACTGATAATGAGTCTTGTATTGAAACTGTTACTCATTATTCTTATTTAGGTATTGTAATAAAATGTAATGGTAATTTCAATTTAGCCATTAATATTGTTATGGAAAAGACAAGAAAAACCTTTTCTTAAAATCAAGAAAACTTTGTTTGAATAACCCATGTAGACTATTTGAAAAGCTGTTTGATACATTATTATCACCTTTACTTATGTACTGTTGTGATACTTCGTGCCTTCTTTGTTTCATGACTTGTTATTACACTAGGGATGATTGTTGATTTACATAAGCTACATAAATACTTTTCCTGTGCGAAATAGTATATTGTTTACGGAACAATACCAACCATGAACACTCAAAACAAAACATGACATGGAATGGCCTTCAACGTTGAACCGTTATCAAAATACAAAGATGTTTGTGTTATGATTGCCAAATGAGACAACTATCCCCCAGACACTAAATGACGCAAATTTTAGCAAGTACAGATCACCGTTCGGTCATTGTCTGATTTTCCCATAGTAACCTATTCAGTTTGAAAGACACTTTTGTTTTGCGCATTATTATATACACCATAGCGTCATAAAGTAATTTTATTTGCCACGGGCAAATGATTACAAAAGAATAGTAGTTATATGCAAGGGCATACACATATGAAAAATATTGTGGAGTTACCAATGATTGAGGAGTTCAATTGATGTTTTAACTGTCCTTTGCCAGTCTTCACTGATTCAGTACAGTGATGAAGTGCTAATGAAATGCATTATTTGTAGAAAAACTGTTACTGTATCTCTCTTTCTTTTAAATGTTCTGCCATGGCATTGTCAGTTTGTTAACGACTTATGCGTTTGAATGTCGCTTTCGTATCTTTAGCCTCTCCTGTTCTGCACGTGCATGTAAAAAGGGTGCTGAAGAGATAATTAAGGTTGGTTTGAAACATTTATAAGATGTCTGTTAACATTGTAATTTGCTTTCATTTAGTTGTATAGTGCATACCGTTGCAAATTTTTCAATTTACTTAGGTAAAAAAGTTGATCTATGATTAATATTTGAAATGCATCTTGACAGTAAATTGTAATTTTATAAATGATGGGAAAGTACTAACACTTTGTGACTATTAGATGCTTAGAAGAACTTGAATATCGGATTTGCCATTTTCAGGTAACAAATCTAATATGAATGCTAACGACAGATATATTTTTCAAAGTCCTAAGAAAGTGAACATGAATATCTACACAATAGGCAAATGTCATTACTGTAAAGTATAAGCTTGTTCCATTGCTGTGAGTTATAGGCATATGTTATTACTTGGCAGTATTGACACATGTTATACTATAAGGTATGAGCTGATGTCATATTTGTAAGAAATGGCAATTACTATAGGGCATGGGAACATATAAAAAAGAGATATTGTATGATTGCCAATGAGACAACTCTCCGAAACAGACCATAGACGTAAAAGTTTAGCAACTATATGTCACCGTACGGCCCTGCAAAAAAATCGATACCGCATAGCACTAACCCTCCCCTAACCTGGGACAGTGGTATAACAGCACAACATTAGACCAAAGTATGAAAAAATGTCTTGTTTAACTTATCAGGTCGATACACATCACAAAAACAACTAACAAAATGACAAAAGTCACAACGTACAGATATGCGAGTATTCGCAGTTACTGAAACTAGTTCAAACCAAATAACACATACATGTATAAAAAAAATATGTATCTAAGACTAAATTGTCAAAATTGTATGATATACTTTAAAAAAAAACCTTTCCAGCGGTAAGTTCCATCAGAACGAAAATTTATAAAAGATATTAAATATACAAAGAAGCCACGTTATAGTTTTTATGACAAATATTAGATGTAACAAATCCCTTTTCTTATCTGAATTGCACTAAACCCTTGAGGTTGAGATCTAGAGACTGAGAGTTAAAATCATGAATTGATCTGATAAATGTAATACGTGTTTTGTCTTCACATTTAATCGATGTTATAAAGTAATTTGATGCAGCCGTGTTGTTACATATCACCGTTGTCTGTGGTTGTCATTGTGCATGTTTCAGTACTTTGGAAAAGCTCGGTCCTGTGTTTTTGACTTATTAAACTTTTAGTTTCTGTCATGTGCGCCAAAATCAGAATCATGCATTTATACATCTATCTGTAACTTATACTGTATAGAATTGTATTTATGAATCGGATAAAATGCATTATAAGTAATGTGTTAATACCCTCTTTTATCAACAAGACTTATTCGTCAAGTAACTGTTCATAGTATGCATATGCATGTATGTTGTAATAAAAATAATACTTTTCTCAAACTTCAATAAAATATTTATTAGGGGTTATGAAGCTTATTCTGATATCACAGTTTAATAATAGAATATCATACTTCAAAATCTTTTTTGTTTTTTGTTTTTTTAACAACATTATATTTCTTATTCATCAAATCTTGCTTGTTACAAAAACCAAGCTTCTCTTGATGTACACACCACTGACTACTCAGGGAATAATCAGCTAATGGGATTTATTGACGTATACTTGTTTGTTTAGATCACAAAATTAAAACAAATCTAGTCAACTCTGCAATTTTTCCTCTTTCATGTTGTTTTGTAGATAAAGATTTTGATGATACCATATATATGAATAACGGTGATGATATTAATTTCAAATGTTATCTCATAGTTCACCCGCAGCATGCATGTATGTTTTATTTTACAAAGAAGTACATGATATACGATTGCAAGCGTGTCGTGTTTTAGACTGTTTGTGACTGTACTTTATAATTTCCCTTTTGGTTATGAAACTCGAACACAATGTGTTTATAAGCTGCGCTCATTCCAATCATTTGGCCATGCTTGTTTGTTTCGAAGATCAACACAGAAACGAATATCGAACTCTGCAAATAATACGCGCTTTGTTTTGATCATTCACAGCAGTAAGTGGTTTTTTTAGATTTGAAACGGTTTTTCCAAAAAGTATATCAAAAACCACTCTGGGTACATATATTTTAACTTAGACATAAATGTTAATTCTCTAACCTGGAATAAAGTTTAACGATTATCATTTTTTATCTTTTAAGAAAAAACATACGTCAAAGATATGCACACAGTACAATGAATAAAAACAAAGATGGGGGAACTTCAGACCATAATTCCAACAAAAAACATAAAATAGTAAGTACTCGCCAAAACTAGCCCCACTGGGTTATAGTCAGTTTCTCGAGAAGCTGTTATTGTGGTCCCTGGTGTAATTTCTCTACTTAAGTAACCATCCGGCGATATGCATTTTACGCTGACTAAGAAAAAAAGAACTTGATTTTGACAATAAAAAATTGATAATATTTATGATCAGCTGTGACATATATTTCCCGTAACAGGAATTATAATCCATAGAAAGTGTAAACTGGGACATATAGTCCATCTTTTGTGTGCTGTTGGAATGTTGCAGTATATATTGAGATGTCATAAACTTGGGAAAAACCTCATTTACCTTTTGATATAATCAGTAAATTAAAATACAAGAATATAAATGATTAAAATTGAGAATGGAAACGGGGAATGTGTCAAAGAGACAACAGCCCGACCAAAGAGCAGAAAACAGCCGAAGGCCACCAATGGGTCTTCAACACAGCGAGAAAATCCCGCACCCGGAGGCGTGCTGTAGCTGGCCCCTAAACAAAAATGTATACTAGTTCAGAGAAAATTGCATAGTGAAGAAGTTTGAAATGGTGAATTTCCTTTACAAAAATCGTGTTTGATACATATATAAATGACCCATTTATCACAAAATAAAGATAAAAAAACATTGAAAGTAATTAAAAGTGCATATTGAAAGTCCCAAAAACCGAACAAATGTTGAAACAAATTACAAGATGGTCCTTGACCTGTATTATAGCATGTGGTTGGAAGTAATTTAATAATAAGTAAAGAATAGCATTCAAATAGAACACGTAAATCACATGATACATCAGGCTGGGCTTCCGTCTTGAAGGATGTATTATTATCAAAGTATGGGTAAATTGTATTCCTTAGAGAAGTTTATGTAGTTGATTGAAGGTTTTTGATTTTTTTTAAATCAAACAGGCAATGTTTATTCACATTCAGAACAAGGACAGTAATGTGCATGCGATGTAATGTATGAGTTGTGCTTTGTACTCGACAAAAATGATGAGCCAGACATTTTACGTGATAGCTTGCAAGCATTATGTTTCACCCATCTGAACACAATGGTGACTTGGACATCATTGTAAATCATTTTTAAGCATTAATAACACACGTATTGTATTATTAAAACATTCAGGGAAAAAAAATACTCATGAAATCAGAGCCTTTGTTGCAAACAATGTATAACACATTAATTAGCATCATTATTTAGAAATTAATGCATGTACATAGATGCTTTTTACACATAAATGTTTTGTCAAGCTTCAAAAAACATACTTTTCTCAAACGTTGATAAAATATAAATATGAGATTATGAAGCTTATTCTGATAAGTATCACATATGTTCAATAACAGAATATCATACTTCCAAATCTTCTATTTTTTACGCATATCAGTATTTGGCAGATCTTCTTCTTTCATGCTGCTTTTTCTTAAGATATTCAAAGTGAATGCATGGATTAGGTTACTATTTGTGATTTGTATTTTTGAATTAAGGGCAATTTGTGGTTAAATTCCATTTTACTGGCAGAAACAAAACGTAAACAACATTTTAAAAAAGAAGTTTCAAAATCAAAGTCCTGACGACAATACAGGAGGACGAATTGACGCATCGAGAAAGATATACACAAAACACCTAGCAAGCGAAATGGTAATAATACACTAATAAAACGTCAGACGTCATAACAACCTTCCGGTGACCTATAGTTGTCTATATACTCGTAATTTTCTCTCTGGTGGATAGTTGTCTCATTGGCATTCATAACACAACTTCTTATTTGTTGTTAGTTAATGTTGTTTCGCGGAATGAATATGGCAAAATATCAGGCTTATTTATCTACAGGTTGTTAAAATATTCAAAAGACAATCAAAGATCTATCTGACATCATGCAGTGAAAGTCCTTTGTCTGTATACAACAAAGTTATATTTTCTTATACTTCACTACTGTTGTATTTCTATATAAGAAGTACATGATCTAAGATTGCAAATGTTTCAGGTTTTAGACTGTATTGACTGTACTTAATAATAATCCCGTGTGTTTATAAGCTGCGCTCATTCCAATCTTTTGACCATGCTTGTTTGTTAAGAAGATCAATACAGAAACGAATATCGATCGCTTAAAATAATATGCGCTTTGTTTTGATTATCGACTGCAGTAAGTATTTTTTAAATCTTGAAACGGTATTTCCAAAAGGTTAATCAAAAATCCCTCAGGGAACATACAGTTTGGCTTAAAAAAAAAAAAATTCTAATTATTTAACCTGGTATACAGATTCAGGATTATCATTTTTTTATCTGTTAAGACAAAAAATATGGCAAAGATACACATTAAATAAAATAAATAAACAAAGATGAAAGAACATTATTCCTACAAAAAAAACTGGTAAAAACTTACCAAAACCAACCCCACTGGGTTATGCTAGGGCTCAAGAAGCTGTCATTGTGGTCTCTTGTGTAATTTCTCTACTTAGGTAAAGATCCGGCGATAAGTTTTTTACGTTGCGCGACATCAAAGAAGACAAATTACTTGATTTTGACAATAAAAATGGATTATATCTATGGGCAGCTGTGACAATAGATACAATCAAATTATGGGTAAATTGGTTTCTGAAAAACTTTTATGTAGTTGATAAATTGTTTTTGGCTGTTAAAAGTCCATCGGGTAATTGTGAATCACATTCAAAACAAGGTCAGTCATGCGCATGCGATGTAAGTAATGAGTCGCGTTTTGTACTAGACAAAAATGGTGAGCCAGATTTTTTACATGATAACTTGAAAGAATCATATTCCATCTATCTGAACACAATGATGACTTAGCCACGACCGATTATTTCTTTAAAACTTTGACGAAGAAGCAAACACTGTCCAGTTTTAAAATCTTTTATTTCATCTTACCATGGATGTACAACCATGTTAACATGAATTTAAAAATTAGGGAAAATAATATAGTATTACTGTAAAATTCCTGTTACTGTATGAATTTGAGCCTAATTCGGTATATTGGACAGTGTATATATATGTATTCAGTACATCACAATTATTATTAATTTCTACTAGCGATCAGTCTTGCAATTTTTGGATAAGAAAAAAATAAGCTTCAAAATTACAGTTAATTTTTTATTTAGCATTTCAAGCATTGTTTATTTTGCATACAGAATTTTCTATTATCCCATTTTTCACATTATCTCGGAAATACTTGTTTTATATTCTATCTTAATAAAATTGAGGTAAGTGCATTGCTAATCTACTCCTTGAATGTTTGTATGTCGGCCTATCAAATCTGTACGTAATGTAACAAATAACTGTGGATTGTTTTTAACTAGTATCTCTTATTATTGATCATAAGACTTCTTAAATTATAATAACAGATTATGTCCCTATCAACGAACTCTGGTGATTAGAAACCTATCGGCTCAGACCGGACTTTGTGGTGCTATACTATTGCGGTTCGTTCGAGTTCTATATGTAATTTAACTTACTTTTGGGAATATTCGTCACACCTCACATACTTTAACTGCCTAATTTATCTTACTTAACCTTTTTAACAACTGTGAAGTACTAACAACTTTTGTCTTAAACCAGAACATAGACGCTAGAGTTTCCTAGAATAAAAAAGAATACGCAATATTGTTTGTAAATCATTTTAGGCATTAACAACTTACGTATTGCATTATTAAAACAGTCAGAAAAATAGAATACTCATGAAATCAGAGCCTTTGTTGCAAACCATGTATAACACATTAATTCACATAATTATTTAAAAATGAATGCATATTCACAGATAATTGTCACAAATAAAAGTTATGTCAAACTTCAAAGTTAATCTTTTTTATACGTTTGTAAATTTATCATGTGTTTGTCTTCCTTGCTAACTGCTCATTTGGAATTCTTCTAATATGTCTAGTTACAATGCGTCTCATGTAGATCTTAACGAATACTTTGTATTAAACTATTAAAGTTATAAAGTATTAACATTTGTTTTTATGATTGATTTGATTTGCTTCTAATTCTTAATAAATTAACATTTACCTTGAACTGAAAGCACCAAACTGTTAGCGAATGTAACATAAGCTTCGCCTTAACACCCATGGCTTCAACTTATAAAGCATTGGTCATTTTATAAAACTTGACTAATTTACTTATATTGTAGTCTTCGTTCTCTGCGGAACATATGTTATAACGAGTCTCCAAGTTTCTATAAAATATTAACAGATTTCACGTTGCAATTGAGAAATCTGATGTATCGTTCTCGTGGTGTACCGTTGAGTTAGAAAAATCAGCATCGCTTCTGGAGGCGAGAACAAAGTTCAAATGTAATGTTCAAATACAAGGCGGGAGTAAGAATGGGTTTAAAGTATAATATAATTCTTAAATTCAGAGAAATTGAGGGACCAATTGTAAATCAGGATAAAGAGAAAGGATTGATGTCAGTCAATCTAACCATATGTACAATCAAAACATAATTCAATTTTCTGTACCTTATTTCATCATTTAGATAGTAAGCGAATTATCGTATAGCATTTTTGATACTGAATTACTGGCACTTGACGTTTGGTATTTTCGAGGATTTCTAGCCTACCAGTATACTTATGAACTGTACATGTAGATGATATTATTTTCCTAAAAACTTCTACTTTATTATAATTGTCCTATGCATTCTTGCAATAGAGGCATAGCTGCGTTTTATACCAAATATAAAGAACATAAACACGTTTTCTGGTGCATTATCCCTTATAAACGCAAATAAAAAAGTATTCAAATATATAATTTAAATCTCATAAGGAACATCTCAAAATCTTAAATCTTCACGTTTTTATATCTGTTGTCAATATTACGGTTATTTATTACAAGACCTTGTACATATGATTTGAAATCACATGAATCAATGACATGAGTTATGTTAATTTGCGCTTATTCCATTCAATTTAAACTGATCACTCACATTTAGTATGCATTTATTTAGTAAGAACAGATTACTCCTTTCCTCAAGTTAAAAACATGTGAATTTCAACTAGATAAAAATATGATATTTATTCAGCGATTTTCTCTGATTGATCTTTAAAGCGAGAGAATGGTGAAATAAGAAAGATAGTTTAAATCATCAAAACGTTAAAAGTTCTTGTCCCAACGAACGTCTGCAGAGTTTATTTTTTGTACTCAGAATGTTAGTTCAAACCTTCCATTATGTTAAGTTTCTTGACCCTCGAAATATCAACAATGTTTGTCTATACTTAGATCGTTAGTTCGAACCGTCTAAATATTTATGTTTTTGTCTGTATTCCAAAGTTAGTTCGAACCATCCGTAACTATGTTAATGTGTTTGTCCTTGGGAATATCCTCTGTGTAAAAGAGGGGCGAAAGATACCAAAGGGACATTCAAACTCGAAAGTCGAAAATAAACTGACAACGCAATGGCCTAAAAAGAAAAAGACCAACAGACAAACAATAGTACACAAAACACAACATAGAAAACTAAAGACTGAGCAACACGAACTCCACCAAAAACTGGGGGTGATCTCAGGTGCTCCAGAAGGGTAAGCAGATCCTGCTCCACATGTGGCACCCGTCGTGTTGCTCATGTTAGTACAAAACCCGGTAATAAGTCTAATTCGGAAGGTCACATTCGGGAAAAGGGAACGGGATTGTAGTTACGACATCAGGAACATATCCGCTATCATCAATGAAACGGATATTCCGTAACGGCCAACCAACTCCATCTTCGCTATCCAAGGGTTACGATCCACTCCCCTCCTCTCCACCCTTGGCAGATTGAGATAGAATTTCGAAGACACAAGGTAATGATTTTCATTGGTTGCAGTCGTAACTGGCTGCATCCAATCAAAAAGCACATATAACATGATCATATGTTGGAATGTCAGCGTATATTTTCGTTTCCTGCTTCACCAAGTTTGTAGACTCTAGGCGCTACCGTGTTTTCACCTCCACACTGAAGAGGGTTCAAGTGCTACCATTGTTCAAAAATAATTTATTCGGAATGGGCGTGACTTTAATCAACGGTTTTTACCGATAGACGGCGCAACATTGTTATCACAAATGTTGGCTCAATCTGCCAAAAGTGGAGAGGTGGGGAGTGGATCGTAACCCTTGGCTAGCGAAGATGAACCAACTCCTGATGGCGTCCGTAAAATTTACGAAGGGATGATTTCAACTTCACCATTTGGAACACTTGGTTTAATAGCTTCCTTGTTAGCAGCAACCCTCTATCAAGGACATCATGATAGGAAATACAAGCCCTGGAAAATCGTATCAAATGGGAGATATATACTCCGTATGCAGACGCTGCTGGAATATTGCTACATAAACATGGAAAGTTCATAATTGGGAAGCTGAAATCACCTCTCTTGTCATAAAGTTTTGTGTTCAACCGACCCTCATTATCAATTTCTAGATGTAAGTCAAGATATGAGGCAGTAAATGTTCTGGTCTCTAGGGAACATCGTCAGTGTTTGTATGTACTCAGAAAGTTATTTCCAACCATCCATATGTAAATGTTCTTGTCCCTTGGAATACCGTCAGTGTTTGTCTGTACTCAGAATGTTAGTTCAAACCGTCCATATGTTAAAGTTCTTTCCTCTAGGAACATTGTCAGTTTTTACCTGTGTTTTAATCTAAATGTTTATTTTCTCTTGAAGAGTGTGTTGTCAAATTAGCAGAAATTTTGTTGACTATGGTTATTTTCAACTTATCTAGGCACTCGCTCGCTGAATATATTTCGGAAATGTTTATACATCAGTGATAACTGTCTTGGATTTCAGATTTATGTCACTGAAGTTCTCTGAAATATCAATGTAGTACTTTAAGAAGTGTAAATAACACTTCTGCCAATAACAAACTTCAAATGTATTATAATATTCACTGCAAAGTATGGGAAAACATTTTAACCGAGTGCGAGTCGAGTTGTCAAGGTGTAAGCAATCTTTTTGATAAACAAATATAATAAACGTTATACACCAGGACGCAAGAATATTAAGCTAGAGGCAAGTCCAGAACAAAAACTAGAGCTTCCTTTCAATGAAATAAAACAACTGAAAGATTCGATCTTAGAACTACAATGTAGGTCCTTGTGAAACAATTTGATTTTTAAAGGTTTAGTATGAAAAATTTACGAAGTGTGAACATAAGCTAAGAAACTTCTTGTATGAAGGGCTTAAAAGAATAAAAAACACCCGATTGAATTAAGAAATGTCCATAGATTCGGAAAGAGAGGTCTCAATAGAGCACGATCAATAGTAGCTCGGGCGGTCAGCAGGGTTTAAGAACATCCGTTGTTCGACCTGCTAGTCAAATGCGTTTTGTTAAAATATACTTTTTCACTTTTTGGTCTTTTGGAAAATGTTGTTGTGCTGTATTTAGACCCCTCTACCAAGAAATTTGTTTTGCATGCACACGTATAAAAATTGCGGTTTTTATCCAACGCAATCATAGGTTTGAACGTTGTTTTCAATTTAGACTTGTTTATATTTTTTCGTTTGGGCTTGTATTATATTTGCCTTCGGGTTTATATGATCCGTTCATCCTATTTCGACTATTCAAAATTCAAGAGTCAATCCCAAATTGAGGTAAATTATATGGCCTTCCAAATACCGTTTCGATTCCTAACATCACTGAAGAGACATTAATTGTCGAAATCCGGATATGGCGTACAAATTTTTGCACCTCATGTTTGCGGTATACCATCTTTTCCGCAAGTTTTTTGTTTTGTATTTGGTATTAGATTAAAATTAAGATCCATTTTGTTACATCTGTGATCCGTTTATTTGGCAATCGCCATGGCAGTCAGCAGGGTTTAAGAACATCCGTTGTTCGACCTGCTAGTCAAATGCGTTTTGTTAAAATATACTTTTTCACTTATATATGTATATATATATATATATATAAATAAGTCTAAATTAAAAACAACGTTCAAACCTATGATTCCGTTGGATAAAAACCGCAATTTTTATACGTGTGCATGCAAAACAAATTTCTTGGTAGAGGGGTCTAAATACAGCACAAACAACATTTTCCAAAAGACCAAAAAAGTGAAAAAGTATATTTTAACAAAACGCATTTGACTAGCAGGTCGAACAACGGATGTTCTTATATGTATAGGACTCGGAGGTGCAACGGGGACGGTGAAGTACGATGGTCACGCTGAAGTGCTATGGTCCGCGCCGACCTACGATGGTCCTTTCTCTGATGTGCGATGGTCTATATGACGCGTGTAGCTAATTTAATTTCTAAAAATGAGCAATTATAATGAGAATTAGATTTTCTAGGTGATTAGTATATAAATTGCATTCATTATTGTCCATAAAACATTTATGGCATTTCGTATCGTTAAGGTAACAGGTACGTAAATGGCTTGTCCAGCGATTTTTAAAGAAATTGTATTCACGTAAAACTTTTTAAAATACAAAGAAAAATCGAAAAATTTAAGTGGGTAACCGATCTACTTTCAAAGTTACAGTCATTTGAAAATGTTAAGAAAACACCATAAAGTACATAGACATAACGTCAAATTTACGCCAAAAATGAGAAATTTCAAGCTTAATTTAATCTGCAGTTAAAACCATTCCTACGATTTTTATATAAAAATTAAATGTTTTTATGATAGAATTTTCCTTTCAATTAATATATTATTTTCCTATGGTTACCGAACTCCCTTTTTATATATCAGCCGTTGAAAAGGTGTTGCCGACGGGAAAAGATAGAAATTGCATGACGTCGCCGAAAAACATTACGCAACGTCAAATCTCCATCAGCAGAATCGTCGTCTACCAAAAAAGAAAAATTGTCACACAAAGACAACAACCGCTTCATAAAGGTGTCTCTTTGATTATAATTTGTTCCTCTAAACTAATATTATATGCGCTATAGCGCCTATGGAATAATTATCCTGTCTGAAAAAAAGTATTATTTACCGATTATTATTTTTTTTACGGATTATATGAGACCCTCGACATGTATAACTTATTTCTTCAATCAGTGTGGGGTTTACGTCAATGAAAAAAAACCATTCCCTTGAATTAATTATTTGACAGTTGAAATTAATCCTACATTTCATTGCGGTAAAAAAAATTCTTGGTCATAAACATATATCTTGGGTGTTTCTAAGCACCATTATTTTTTTATTTGGTGTTTCTATAGAATATTTTGGAAACTTGAGGTTACATGGTTACTAAAGCTTGAACACAGGTAAAAATAGAGGTGAAAATTTTATTGGTTAACTTCCAGTGATGGTTATTTTCTTATATGCAATGAAATGTTATGTGAAATTTTTTTCTATTTTAAGTAAGTAAGTAAGTAATCTTTATTTAAAGTTGGGATGCATATATACATGATAACAAAGAATATGAGCTCTTAAGAGCTCTTTAACCGACTGATATTAATAAACAAAACATACATGTAATAACATCAGATGCATATACAACACAAACATACAGACAGCACATACATGTATTAATCATGTTAATACATAGCTGGCACATGCAAAATAAAAGCTAGGCAAGATATATATTAAAACAAATGTCAAATATCAGCACATAGTAACACACAATATGTGTATCCAAGTAGCACATGCAAAATTAAACACTATAAAGCACAAGCAAAAGACTGCAAGCAGCTACAGCACAGGTAATGCATAAGCAAAGCAAATAAATAATAAATAAAAATAACTGCAAAAAATAAAAAATAAAAACATAAAACAAACAGCAGGCTTCAAGGTCAAGTCATGTGGCAGCAAGGAGTTACATTATTTACAAGAACTGCAGGTACAACTTTCTGAAAAAAACACCAGGTGGAGATAAAATTTTTGAACTGGCCAAAAGTTGATAAGCTCCTTGCCTCATTTGGCAAGGAGTTCCAGAGTCTTGCTGCCTCATAACTAAAGCTTTTCTTACCATACCTTGTTGTTTTTGGCCGTGGTATATCCGCAATGCCTTTGTACCTGAAGTTATATGAATTTTCTTTAATTTTTATTAAATTATGTAGGAATTCTGGACTTGATTTATTAATTATTTTATAAGTCTCTAATACCATGGTTCTCATTCTTCTGATTTTTAGCACTGGTAGCTTAGACTGTTCAAGGAGTGTATCGTAAGAATTTTTGTAGTCATCATAAATGAATCTGAGTGCTCTTTCTTGTATTTTTTCTATTTTCTTTGTGTTTTGTTCACTGCAGAAGTGCCATGTGAGAGGACAATAGCTGAGGTTTGACAAGATAAATGAGTGGTATATTGTAAGTTTAGAAAGTCTGGTGAGATGAGTGCCGATTCTTTTTAGTACGTTTAGTTGTCGTGCGGCTTTTTTACATATATTTGAAATGTGAGTGTTGAAATCCAGTTTAAAGTCTATTGTTACACCTAGAAGTATCACCTCATCGTCACATTTTATGTTGAATCCATTTAGGTTGAAGACCATATTTTGAGTGTGTGTTTTTTTACCTATGGCAATTGCCTGGAATTTTTCTGGGTTTGCCTGCATTTTGTTGAAAGAGAACCATGATATTATGTATTCATAACATTAAATAATACAGGGCCTAATATAGATCCCTGAGGAACACCTTTATAGATATCTTGCATTTGACTGATACTCTGTCCTATTTTTACACACTGTTTTCTTGTCGTAAGATAACTTTTGAGCAATTCAAGAGCAGATGGACTAAGCCCATATTTTTCCAATTTACAAAGAAGTAGATCATGTGGAAGACAGTCAAAAGCTTTACTGAGATCCATCAATATTGCTGATAAGTATTTGTTATTATCCAGTGCCTTTTTCCAATCTTCCAAAATTTTAAGTTATGTTGACTGACAGCCATAGCCTGATCGAAAAGCCGCAAGGAAATGGTCGAAAATATCATCAAAGTATTTAGTAAGTTGATTTTCTATGGCTGTTTCAAAAATTTTAGATATAGCAGGTAGAACACTAACTGGTCTATAGTTACCCTTTTCAAGCACACTATTTTTTTTATGAATTGGTGCCACTTGGGCGATTTTTAACGAATCTGGAAAAATGGAAGTGGATAATGATAAATTAACAAGCTGTGTGATAGGTTTAATCACTACAGGTTTAGCAGCGTGTAAAATTTTTGGTGATATACCATCTATACCAGTTGCCTTTTTAACATTTATTTTACCAATTCTTTTAGAAACAAATTCTTCATTTCTATAGTACTGGACAGGATAAAACTTTACTCATGCCAAGTATTTCTTTATTTGAAACAAAGATAAATTCTGCACAAATTTAACAAAGACTAATTGGGGAAAATCAATGGTGATATTACCACCTAAAGGGTAATTTTCGAGCAGTGGATTTGTAATTTTTCCTTCGCGTATTTACATGCTTGAAACTCATTATCCCCAATGTTCATTTCAAATTGACTAAAGAGCAATGTGTAAACTTTTTTTTTTTTTTAATTTTTCGTTCATTTTGAAAGACCATTTTACTTCCCGTTTGTCGGTTCACATGGTTCCATCCCCATTTCGATTCGCATTCAGTTTTCTTTTCCTTTTCTCTTGCTTACCCTTCTGATGTAATTCCACAAACATGTCACGCAGCAATTTAAAACTCTTGTTCAATATTTTTATTAAAATTTATTTGCTTTAATCCTTTATTTTTCACACTCGGTACTACATGTAGCACTTTCCATTTCTATTTATAGACCACATTGCGGACGTGAAAGAAAGCACTGTAAACAATGGTTTTTTTGTTTGTATAAACATCCAAATGTTTAAATTTATGTGAGAAAGTGATTATCTAACACGAATATCAAATCAAGAATATCATTATTGAGCTTATAACAGTGTTTTTCCTCTTTTTTGTCGAGAGTTGAATATCTCTTAGTGTTGACAGTTGTTTTGAGAAACGAATTTATTTCTTTGTATGCAACTGTAAGTGTGCGTCTTCGACTATAGGCTATTTGCTATGGAATTTCAATAAATAAAATAAAAATAAAAAAGTCAACGTTATAGTGTGAGCTTTAATTTGTTATTGTGTGTATATGCAAGTGTTTTTAATATTCTTACCCATACTACATTTTGTATTCACGTCCCATATCAACATTCCCTTTTTTGAAGTCTCTGATCTGTGCCGTTTACCAGTGTTAAATTAAGTTTGTGTAGGGACAGCTACCACAAGGTATATACAAAATACTTCCGAGACCGTATTTTTGTTCTTTTAAACAGTTGTGTAGAAACAATGGTGCATAGCAGTTCTTTCAAGCTTTAAGTTGGTCAGCTAGTTACCCAACTCAACCACTCTTCGACCATCACGCCATGCCAAATTACTTTCATTTTCTTGGGAGGGAAGCAATGTTTCACTCGGACAAGACATTTCATTTACAATTACTACACTTTTAATTATATTTTGATGAGAAGCATTCAATACTTTTCCACCGAATTGACCATTTTTTCCGACGAAGCGGAATACCTTCCGACATCTTGAAAATATTTTTCTGGTGTAAGGGAGATAACTCTCATAACAACGAACGCAAATTTTCCCGTTATCCGCTAGAGGTGTTCATTTACGTACCTCTCACCTTAAAAATACTGACTGAAAACTCCATCTAACCATTTTAAACAAAATGACTTCCACGTCGACATTTGAACATGAAAAACATTAAAACTAAAGTATATGTAACCCTTCGCACTTCAGCGTGTTAACAAACGCACTTCAGCGCAGACCATCGCACGTCAGCGTGACCATCGCGGTTCAGAGTCCTACATATATACCTCCAGAATATACCTTTTCTTCACAGTATGCATGTAGCCAACTGGAGAGCGATTATATTAATTCCTCACAAAATTTCAAATGTGTAGCCCTTATTGGAGACTTCATGGGACGAACGGCCAACGACGATGACTTTTTCCTTTGAACAGAAAACTATGGAAACGATGCGGTGAGTTTTGTATAGAAAACAACGTTATGTCGCTTGACTCACTGAATATACAACGGAAAAAAAAAAGTTTAGATCCTATGAGAAACCGATACGGCAAGAAAATTTAAGATCTTTGCAAAGAAATAATTTATTTATTGTAAATGGGAAAATAGGGGAATACAAAATGATAGGAAAGTTAACTTGCAAAAACGCTTGCATAGTAGATTATTGTATACGCTCTACAAGTTTATTGAAATGTTTTAGAAATTTTTCTGCACATTTTAATTTGGATGGCCATTTGCTCTAGCAATTTCATTGTCGGGGTCATCTTTGGATAATGTAGTAACAAAAAATATTAGACTACCTTTTTTATTACTATTCTTTAAGAACATAAGTGGTGTGGCATATATTTGGTATTCATTGTTCAGTTTATTTAAATTTATTTTCTATACTTAACATATGGTAAAGCACTTGTGTATTATTGCAAACCGTTCGTAGACTTCTGGATGCTTTTCTTGTTTCATGGTGCTGTCGGGTGAATGACTTATTGGCCTATTCTGCACATATCCTTTTCCTAACCATTTATTAATATTTCTTTTTTTGTGTATGATCATTTTGTTATAATGCAAACTACTGAAAAAACAGAGCATAGAAGGAGGCACGGCTAATTATATCTTCTTTTTCGAATCTTTACACAAAAAATCATTTATCAAATTAAGTTTATCCATATAATTTGAGATTTTGTCAATATCATGCCTTAAATGTATAATTTTCTGATATTTTAATCAAATTATAAAAGACTAGCTTAAAATTTATTCATAACTGCAATTACTGAAGATAGTGATGAATATTTTATTATCAATTTGTAAAATTTATTTTAAACTAATCGTAAAATTTATCAAACTGGGCTATTTACTGTGTTTCAGTTGCAAACAGAGGGAGAAGATGTCAAAGGTGACAACAACAAAAACATTAGTCGAAGAAAAACCTGTTTCAAAGATACAATGATTGTGGCATATCTTTTAACTTCAAAAGTACAATTATGTAATTGATCAGGTAACTTTGATATTCATTGAAAGATATATTCAATTTAGCAAACTTCAGCAGCACAAGAACACAAATTTAATTGAACATACATGTAGAAGTTAACGTTGTACGGTCTCTAATGTTTGATATGTAATCGCGCACATCTTATTGCAAACTTTCATTTTGTTCGAAAGGTAGAGATATCAATCTATTAATCAGTACAAGTTTAATACAAAGGTGTGTTATGGAAGCAGTTTTTAACTTCATCAAACTTTATTGCATTTAATATATAAGAATAAGAAGACGTGGCATGATTGCCAATGAGGCAACTTTCCACTAGAGACCAAAATGACGTAGAAGTTTGCAACTAAAGGTCACCGGTCGGCTTTCAGTAATTAGCAAAACTCATACCGCAAATCAAGCTATAAAAGGCCTCGACAGGACAAATATAAAACAATTCAACAAGAAAACCAGCGGCCTTATTTTTGCACAAAATAATTCAAACGAGAAAACCAACTTTAGTACAAAACAATAAATGAAAAAAAAAAAAAAGTCCTAAGTCAGGAATCTGATGTTCAGTAGTTGTCGTTTGTTGATGTGGTTCATAAGTGTTTCTCGTTTCTCGTTTTTTTATATAGATTAGACCGTTGGTTTTTCCGTTTGAATGGTTTTACGCTAGTAATTTTTGGGGCCCTTTATAGCTTGCTGTTCGATGTGAGCCAAGGCTCCGTGTTGAAGACCGTACTTTGACCTATAATGGTTTACTTTTATAAATTTTGACTTGGATGGAGAGTTGTCTCATTGGCACTCATACCACATCTTCTTATATCTATTTACACTGAATTACAGGCTCTTCATTTGGGACAGGTACGTTTTCTGTTGCCTCTGACAATGGTTATAAGTAAAACGTTTCTTACTCATCAGAGTGGTTTAACTGCAGCACTGGTGCATAGACAGCAGACAACATCCCAGGTAATCGAAGTCTTGTATATTTGTTTCTTATAACATGTATATAAGTTTCGTACTATAATAGTACTTAGACTTTGTTTGGAGGTCAATTCGATAGGTCATTTAACTTTACTAGCTAAAAGTTGAAGTCCGTATGGCGATTTCTTCAAATATTGAGACAAATTTAATGTTCGAGGTGTTCTATCCTGTTTTTGAGTTCTTCCTGGATTGATTGCGTATTATGGCGTCTAGTTTGAGTAATGTGTGTTATTATTCAGTTTCTAAATCATTGGCGGTTATCCACTATCTTAATCACATGTAATTTTAATTTTGGTTATTAAATTTATTTCAAAAAGCAACTCGGTAATTTGACATTTTGATTTAAATAATAACTAATCGTGGGCGGAAATTGAAATAAATTGATTGGAAATTTAATATCAATATAGAAGGTGATATATTTTCATAACGTCTTAGTATCAATTTGAAATTAAACAGTGATTTGCTGTTTTTCCACATCAATTTTCAATCAAAACAGGAAAATTTGATTTTACGTCAATTGCACTGTAACATGAAATCAATTTCTATGATATGCTATGCTTCAATAACATGTATTTTGTAGTCTGATCATGTTATGGTATTAAGGATCCTTGGAGGGGAGGCAGTAGGTTTTATTTTTGACTATCTGGTATAACTGTGTGGGGATTTTGAAATAATAGTATGAAAGCATGCATACCTATATTTAATTTGAAATCAATTTTCAACACAAAGATCCCTGCTTTTGATTACTGTAAATATGCCTACTCATAAGCATATCGCCTCCAGCAATAAAATAATATATCAGGGGCAATAAACTTGCTATTATCTTCATAACTAGTCAACAAGGGTATAATAAATTCCTTACATCACGAGTTCAATGAAATTAAAAACTATGATAAAATAAATTGTGCAAATAAACTCATCATAGATACCAAGTTCACAATGTTGTATGCCAGCCGCTCGTTTCGTCTACAAAAGACTCACCAGTGACGCTCGAATGAAAAAAGTTTAAAAGGCCAAATAAAGTACGAAGTTGAAAAGCAATGAAAATTCTGAGAGGTTTTGCCAAATACAGCTACGGTTATCTATTCTTGGGGTAGAAAAATTCAAAGTTTTGTAAAAAGTTAATTTATAATTATGACCATATCTAAGATAATTCATGCCAACACCTGTACCCTAGAATAAAAATGTTTAACATCATGTAACAACCACAACTGTCTTCTCGTCTTACTTTTATATTTTTATGTTTTTGGCCAGCCAAGTTATCTTTGATTGAGACAAACCAAAAATCAGAAAATCTAACCGTCTAAATAAGTATAATCCTTTCAAACAAGATTTTGTAAAATGAGAAGTTTGTAGAGTAAGTGTTTCCATTCTTTGATGTTCTATATAATCCCTCTCACCTGTTTTTGGTATTGCCATAATTCACAGATTATAAATTCTGACTGATGTCTCTCTGTGACTAAAATCAAGATCCTGAACTTAATTTTAAAATATATTGGATTATAGAAGATATTATGAATATTTGTATTATCTATTCATAACATTGGGGGTTTTCTAATTTGTTTTTAACATTCCCATGACTCTAGATTTGCTTTAATGAATATATCTAACAGAATTTGTTATCACTTTTATGCTAATATCTTTCTTCTAAACCAGTAAACTGCTTTTCTAATTAATCCTTAAGTAGAAATACTA
Organism: Mytilus californianus; assembly: GCF_021869535.1. Classification (NCBI taxonomy): domain Eukaryota; kingdom Metazoa; phylum Mollusca; class Bivalvia; order Mytilida; family Mytilidae; genus Mytilus; species Mytilus californianus. The sequence goes on along the minus strand of NW_026262679.1, from coordinate 16,516,605 downwards.
CTTAAGTAGATTATCGACTCACTTTTGAATAGGCTGTCAGGATTTAAAGTACAATTCAAGTCTACAACTAAACACAACAATAATCCGTGTACAGAAAAGAGATTTTTTGGGGGATAATTTGCAATGCTGTTCAAACCACAAACGTTACAACAGACTGAAAAACAAGTTATATCATATCTTCTACTTTTTTATAGATAGTCTGAGAAATATTTCACTGAAGGATTGTAACTTGTATCCAAAAAAGGTAGATTTTAACGATTGCATGAAGAAAAAATGGAATGGCATGCGGCATAGAATCAAGTTTGAAAAAAAACAAGCTGCATTGTAGATATAATCTTTGTTTCAAAAATTAAATATACAATGTATTTCCTATGATATGTCGCCTTATCCATAAAACATAACGCATCGTTCACCCAAGTCATAATATCGACTGTAAGACTTTCATATCGATTACTATTTTATGAAGGAAGTAGATCTAGACGCTCTAAAGAGCCTGTGTCGTTCACCTAGGTCTGTGTGCATCGTCAACAATGGCCACTCTCCAACATAATAGAATAGAATTCATGACCAAATTTATCTTCTTTTTTTTTTTTGTTGATCTTGTATCGCTATTCATTTTATTTCTGATTACAGTTTCTCTCTATCTTCTTTACCTTTTGCCAAAAACACAAAAAAAAGGTGAACAGTCGTCATTTAAGGGCAACAACTCTTATTAGGACTCTTCTAACGATTTCGGCAAAATTAGACTTATTTGTAAATCTTGTCTTGCTGATCATTTTTGTTGTTTACAGTGTATATCTATCTCTTATATTTTCCAGATACATGTAAAAGCAAATACGCAAAACATTAGTAAAAAAATCGCCTTTAAAAAGCAAGAACTCTAAATAGGAGTCGACTGACGATTTCTGCCATGTTTGACCTATTTGTAGATATATATTGTCTTACTGTTTTTATTTTTGCTATCTGAGGTTTCTATCTATTTATTATAGTTTTCAAAAGATAATAGACAAAAAAGAAAAAAAAAGTACATTCGTCATAAAGGGTAAAAACTCCTATAAGAAGTTGTCCGATAGTTTTGACGTATATGGACTGTAGATGGATTTCAACATTCAGAACATTTCTATCCTGTTAGATGTTCTCTATTTATTGCAGTTTTCAAGATGCTGGACAAAAATGGCAATTTACCCAATGTTCTATTTTTTAGATATGTCGGCCAAAAATTGTGGCAAAGATTGGTTAAAATTTTGCCCAGTAGTTTCAAAGGAGACGATTTTTGTAAAAGTTAACGGACGACGGTGGAAGACGGACGCCAAGTGATAAGAAAAACTAACATGACCCTATGGGCCAGATGAGCTAACAAAACCACTTATTCGTGGCCATATTGCTTTTAGTATGTTAAATTCTGCAATTTTCAGCATTCATAGCCATTTTGTCTTAAGCTGAAATAAAATGACAGTCAAAACAATACCTTAATCAAGATTATGCTAAGAATTTCAACATATCTTTAATTTCATATAAGTGCGCTGGTTTCCTGAAGGTCGAGAGTTCAAAAACAGGAACCGCTGATCTAAGAAACCAGCAAAATGGGAGGTCCAACAGTGATCCCAGACCCTGAAGCTTTCATTTCATACCATTAAATAGTATTTTTACATATTTGAAGTTACAGCTAAACTATTTTGTTTGAAATAATTTTTATATCTCTACTTTCTTCCTGCCCGGGTTCGAATACGTGGTTTTTGTTAACTTATGGCAGCTTCCACTTTGTTTAAGTGGTCTTTAATATCACAAAACAATTAATTCATTTATAAAATGTGGTATCTAACGAATAAAAGTGTAAGAAAAAAGTATAACAAAAATACCGCACTCCAAGGTAAATTAAAAAAGCGGGAAGTGTATAAAAACGGAAAAAATCAAACATGGGATTTTATGAATGGAAATAACCGTCATATTCTGAACTTGGTACAGGCATTTTCCGAAGAAAATGATGAGTTAAACCTAGTTTTATAGCTAGCTAAACCTCCCACTTGCATTACAGATGTTTATAGTTCCGTTACATTGACAAAATTAGGTGAGTAACCCAAATAGACATAATAGGTTAATGTGACAATAATCGGGATCCAGAAGCCAAAACTGTATAATCATACATCACCGACATACAACACAACTGACTAAAAACAACAAACAAATACAAATAAATCTAACAAAGCGCCAACCAAAAAGTTTGTGTAGTCGATTGTTAATTTGACAAAGGCGCAAACAAACATAATAATTTGTATTCGATAGTACATGCAGTATAAAGTAGTACATACAGTATAAAGTAGTACATACAGTATAAAGTAGTACATACAGTATAAAGTAGTACATACAGTATAAAGTAGTACATACAGTATAAAGTATACAATTTCTCGATAAAGATGAAAATAAGTAAAATATAAAAACAAGGGTAAACAAAATGAAAAATACAACACTGTAAAAACTATTTGCATCCAAATCGAACCTCTGGACCCACCTGCACCAAGAACGCCCAAAGACAAAAACCCAATTGTTGGATGCATAAATACCGAGTCACGCCCAGGGTCATTCGACCAAAAAGAACATAATAGCACAAAGAAAAATCAAGGGAAAACTGTAAAGTAAATAAAAAGATACACAACTTCAGCATCTAGAATCTAAAACTCGAGACCATCTTGTATTATTTGTGAAGTAGGCACTGAACGTTTATTTATTAGGTCTTGGAACTTTCCGATGAACTTTATTGAGAATAAATAGGTTGTAAAGGATCGTGTCATCCCCAGCATGTTTTCCTGATTGTACAATACAATCACGATAACAATGTATTGTCTGCAATTACACTGTTTGATTTCCGCTTGTCTTTTATTTATCATTTCCGTGCCGAGCCATCTATTGACGCAATTCCAAGTAACGACTAATGATCCTTTTAAAAATAGTGCAGTTAAAAATCGTCGGATTCTTTGTAACATTTATTGCAATCACCAAATCTAATGTACTATATAAACTGGTAAAGTCAATAGGCAGATTAAGTGTTAAAAGGTTATTCACGGTTGTATATAGGTTGTGATATATTAACAAAAATTATAGTGTGACATACACTTGTATCTCTGGATCAACCAGTCACATTGATTTGACATTTATTTGAAATCAAACATACGACGGAAATTTTAATCATGATATAGTGTCCACTATACCACCATTCCTCAATATGTTTGTGTTTTAACTAACAAGAAAGCATTAGTCGAAAATCGTAAATGAATAGAGTTTGTGTAAAAGAAAAAGCTATATGTAAAGTTACTTATATTTGACCACACTTGTACATGTAGTTGTTTGTAAACCTGCGTCATAAGTAAACAAAATGATAATGATAGAGAAGATATGGCTTTATATTATAATTAAATCATTTGCGTCGTTGGGTTGACAAATGCCCACATCTTCTTTTATTCATTAAGTAATATCTTCCCAGCTAGGTTATTTCGTCCAAACATGAATAGTGATTTAAATATGTATTTGTGGGGTTTTTTTTCATTATTCTGTTGCTGTTCCCAAGTTGCGAAGTTCGCATGATATTAGTTCTACTTGTGAATGATTGTTATTCCTATAGGAATTAACTGTGTCTTTCTACTATTTAATTCTTTACTCTCATGAACATATTGAGGAATGGTGGTAAAGGGGACACCATATAATGATTAAAATGTTCGTTGTATGTTTGATTTCAAATAAATGTCAATGTTGTTTAACTTTAATTGTTGTATGTTTGTAAATATTGTCATGTTTGTCTTGGTAACAATCCAATATTTGGATTTTACACCAATAAAATTGATTTGATTTGATTTGATTTGATTCATGAACAATGATTGATTGCCTAACTTTAAAAAATACAACTGTCATATAAGGATAGTAATGGTGCTATGTGGATAAATTTATCGGTTTTCAAGAGCTTAATGGACAGCGCGTCATCCCTACAATAGCTTCATTTTTACGTTTGAAAAAAATAGGTGGCGTAATGGGAAGATAATTTTGACGAAATAGAATCCTGACTGTGTTGCTACACAGAAAAGGAAAGTTTAGAACGAGATAATTAAAGTGTTAATGCTAGTTTTCTCAATCGACACTTATTGTTAGTTTCTAGATTTCATTCAAGATAGGAAGCAGGCTTAAAGTTTCTGTGGTATCCTTTATTTCAAGTTCAGTTGGATAGATGAGATGAGCATAGTCATAAAACTGAACAATCATGTGAAAAGAAGTTATCTATAAATATTTATATAATACAAATGTACACTAAAAAATAATAAGTATGAATTAAAGAACAAAAATGATTTTTTTTATAAGAGCCTTTGTGTTGTTTACAGAGATATTTGGATGCTTTGTTGCTGATTTATTGAGCTTTGTATCATCTGACTACAAGTTTTAATTTAAATCTGAATAATTATACATCCGCTATGAACATCAACTCGCTTTTGTTGCCATAAATAGTATTCTTAACACGCCTGTAATAAGAAAGAGTTTTTTTTAAATTCCTCCAATAGTAACAATAAAATCACTTAGTGTTGTCAGCTGGACATCGCTTTCTCGTTATTGTACAATTCAGATTAAGATTGAATAAAACACTGAACATAAAAACAGCACAAAGAATAGCTACAGTCTATCCGATGCGTAAAATTAATATTTCATGCTTGGTTTGTTTTCTATAGTACACAATTAATGCAAAACTGTATGCTCATATGTTATGTTATTCAAGGCTATACAGATTTATTGAAATCATATCATTTATACTGTATCATAGGCAGCCATAGAGTGTTGATTGTTCAGATTTCTATTTATTAAGAAAATAGAAAATAAAAAAAAAACACTTGTTACTTGTTACAATATAAGTCTTCATCCCTTTACGTTTCCTTGGAAAGAATTTGTTTTCATGTATATTAGTATGGCTTAAAAAATCAAGCGTTGCTTCTCTTTTTAGTTTTGTTTTTATTTTTGTTTCTAGATTGAAAATTATCTGTCAATTTTTCAGTCTGATTATATGTATCCTATAATCAATAAATCACTCATTTATTTAAATCAAACAGACAGAACAAAGTGAGAAAAAAGTTTCTGTGAAGTTCTTTGGCTGCACTTTAATTGTCTGGTCACATAATATACAATGACCTCTTGGGAAAATATGATGAGAATATCATTACAGCAACGCGATCAGTGGTTAACTTATCATTTAACTGGTCACTGGGAGCCTATGCGTACTTGTAAGGCAATTCCTCTCGAGAAATTAGATGTTTATCTACTTCACTATCAAGAGAATTACTACGACAAGAAAAAACAAAATCATAAATCTAAAATGACAAGTGTAAGACGAAACGTAATTGCAAGTGTGAGTAGATTTATAAATTCTGTTTAACAATTTTCCTGCTTTTATTTGCTATCGAACGTTGTGCATTTTGATAAGATAACATGTTCAAATTTGTTAGTGCTATGGGAAATGTTTATTACAAGCTGCAGATCTAGAGATGTTTATCTCGTAAGATTTAGAACTCAAGTTTTAATTCACTTGGCGGTTTGACATTTGACGATTTCTGATAACTTCTTCCGCCGACCAAATATATTTTACACTTATCGTAAACAGATAAATATATTTAAATAAACACGAAAATGCTTTTCTTTTTATTTATAAGTTGCGAGGTGGGTCTCGGTTGGCGAGGAGTTCATCTACACTGAGGTTGTGAGATTGAATCCTGCTCGCTGCGAGGTGCGTTCGACTCGGGTCTTAACTAACAAAATAGCGAGTTTTTCTACCAAAGGTCAGTACCAGTTATTCTCTCCGGTTACTCCTTCTTTTCCACCATATCAAATGCCGCATTATATAATAATTTATACAAACACCAATAAGCTATAAACACAATATAAATTGCATTACTACTGTGGGGATTTGATAGCATCCCAAAAAACAACAGAAAAAACTAGTACTTTCCAGAGGTGTTATTCAACGCAGTTGTTGTAAAAAACACCTTCAAAGTATGATTGTTTTCTCCACAATAATACATGATGAATCACTGGCCTATAAGAATTTCATTTTTCTATATCTGATTACCTGGATTTGCATAAACTTGATTAGTTATGTCAATAATATATACTGTTCTGACATCATTCAAAGTTTGTTCTCAACTAACTATTCTTATTTTTTACCAAATCTAAACCAGAACAAGATATTACAATGTCAAGAGACGCTCATGGGCTATCTATTAACGATGATTTTATCGTTGCTTGTCAAGTAATATCCTACAAATTAGTAAAATACCTTACGAATACTTCTATATTAGAATCTCTCGTCAGTTCGTAACCAAATATATTCATTCAACCTCTTTTCTTTTCCAAATTATATGCACACTACATTTTATTTCCTCACGCGTGTAACACTTTCCCTAAATAAATAAGATTTTTTTGTGGTTGATTTTTTTAAACAGATTCGAACCCCCATGAATTCGCAAGGGATCTATTTATTCAATCATCTTTGTATCAAAGTTTCTTTTTTTAAACTTTTCATAAATACTTTTAAGAATGATTATTTTCAAAGTATCAACAAACATTTGTCATATAGTTTCAACACGTTTCATTACTTTTCGCAGTCTGACCTTTTCGAAAATTATTGTCATAGTTCCATAAAGAATTGTCAGTAAATATTTTCATTTTTTTTAACCCATCCCCCTTTCTCTCTGTTTTTAAAAAAATGGTTGAAAATCCAAGAACCGCTGCTGCTAATTTATATACTAAATGTATAGTAATTGAATTAAGACTGGTTAAGAAGGGTTGATTATTTTTAGTGCATTCATCAATGGTACGATGTCCCGATGGATTTTGCACGGTCGCTTAAACATTCTCTGCGACTTTACAATGGCCTGTCCTATTTTTCTCGATTGCATAATCTTCATTCATGAACAAAAACAAGAAAACTACATCATTTTGTTTTGAAAGTTTTACAATACATTTTGCTTAAAGTATTTGTTTACTTGCTATGGCAGAATATACGGCAATTTGTTGATTCAATATCGTTTTAAACTATGTACTTAAGGTTTTATCAATCAATGAATACTAAAGTACAAAAGAAGAAGAATAGTCTTAGTATTGGCATGGATAATAATGCATTTAAAAATCAATTATATAAATGTTCATAGAAGAATCCATTCTTAAAAGAAGGTTAACACATGGACCTTAAAAAAAGGTTTGCAGAAAACGATTTCAAATTACAAATCCAAATGTTAAAATGAACGACACTTGGTGCACATCATCAAGGAAAAGCGCGTGCTTAAGTATTATATCTGAAATGCTGTTGTCAACATTGGAATTATATATCAAACATACAAACAACATGATTAAGGAAATATTTAAAATCGAATTTAAACTGCCACCTGAATTTTATTTAAAGCATTTGGTTTTGAGCGCCACTAAGGGACATACATTTTCTTAATGTAAATAGAGATAGTTATATTGTTTGGAACTAGCATTGTATAGCTATTATAATACTTTTCCGATTAATCCATTAAAGCATTAGATTGAACCGTTGTCGCCTGCATCGTTTGTGACTTACCACTAAAACAACATGCATTTATGGTCGGCAAAAGAAAAACAACGTAATACATCATACGTACGCCATATATAAACTTAGGAATATAAAAGTCATGATGAAGACAACAACTTTCAAATGATCGAACCTCTTCAGAGATAAGAGTTGATCCTATTTCCACGAACCGATTGCGTACAATTATTACAAAAAGGAAAGAAAGACTCCATTTTAATCAGATAAGTTTAGGAACACATTGTTTAAAATATTTATTCGGTGATTATTTTGACTACGCATGTCCCGCACCAAGGTTTTATAAAATGTATTGGAAATTTTGATGTGTTCAACATTTGAAGTAAGTTAAGATTTAAATCATGTTCATCAAAATTTCAAAAATCACTATTATATGAAATCAAACTTTATGATAGTAGATCTAGAAAACCTTTTGTGTGCAAAATGCAAAACATCAAGTTGAACATAACAATCTTTATACGACAAAAAAGTAAAACGTACAAAATATGTGAGTTTCAAAAACAAAATGGACAGCCGAAATAGTCAAAGGTCAAAGGAGAAAGTTGAATGAGATATAACGAGTCCAGAACCAATCCTATATATACCAATACATATTCTTAGTATTAGATTTTATTTCATAATCTATTTTGTTCAATTCAATATTTTATCATAAATATTTGTTGTTTTTTAAGGTGTTTCGGTTAAGGTTTAACTACCAAGGCTTTTCCTCATCAGGTATCCCAAGCCTCTAACTAATAAAATAATCAGTTTCAAAAGGAAAGTTCAAAGCATCCATACGCATAGAATTTAAATATTCTGCATACAGGGATACGACACCTGGTAACTTTGTATTGATGTATTGTACTCTAAATTCAATCAGTTTATGTTTTGATATAACTACTGTCTTTTATGTTGTGATTTATCCTATAACTTGGAGGATGTAAGTAGATCCTTCAAGTTTTTGTGTCTTTTATATGCTATGATCGGAGGTTTTGGAAACATAGTTTTTGTGCTATCATTTTGTTCAATTAGGTTCCAATGTTTTTTTATTGCTTTATTAAGTCCATTGAAGGAAGGATTAAATTTGGTGGCTAAAACTAATGGAGGCATTGCTCTTTTGTTTTTAAGCTTGTACCTTAGACAATCTTTTCTTTCCCTATGCAATGCCTTTGTTATTATGGGGTTTATATCCTTTTCCGAGTATCCCCTATGGAGAAGTTTTGTTTTGAAAGTTTCAATTTCTTTTAGTGTATCATTTTTGTTATTTGATGATCTCATAAACCGCAATATTTCTGCAGTAATAAATCCATTGAACACCGATGATGGGTGAGCTGACGTTCTTTCAAGATACTGAAAGTTATCAGTAGGTTTACGGTATAGTTTTACGTTTAATATATTATGATTAAGGAATCTGTTTCCTTTAAAAATTGTGACGTCAAGGAATTGAATGCTAGTGTGTGATATTTCATGCGTAAATTTTATTAACGGGTGTATATTATTAGCAATGTTAAATAATTCAGTAAGATTATCTTGACTAGAATTAAAAAGAATGAATCCATCATCTCTGTATATAGATAACAGTGCTAAGTTATCTTTAAAAGGAAATATATCAAGAATATTCGTTATAATTTCAAACATTCTGAAATCAGCCAGGGATGGGCTCATTGGGGCTCCCATTGGGATTCCACATGTCTGTCTGAATATCAAGTTATTAAATTCAAATTCATTATTGCATAGAATGAATTGAAGTATTCTTAAGAAGTCCTTTTTTGGTGGTAGAGGTATTTCATGTTTATTACGACATATTTTGTACCATGCTCTGTCAACTGCTTGCAGTATTTCATCGTGAGTTAAGGAATTGTACATACTAGTTATATCAAAAGTGCACATAATTATGTCATCCGGTGCCCTTATTTGTTCTATTTTGTTAAGCAGGAACTACAGATACTTAAACAACAAACTGACAATACTAAACCAGTAAGTGAAATGGACTTGATGAAAAGGGAAATTGATGACCTTAAGAATGTTCTGGGTAACAGATACGGTCGTGGGAACCGTGGAAGAGGCCGCAGAAACTTCCATAATAATTATTACTAAGACAAGTGCATTAATATTCTTACGTATTTCAGTGGAATTATGTGTTTTCAATGTTAAACAAAGTGTCTTTATAATACAAGATGGATATCAACTTTTATTCAACTATAAACGGATGTATTTTATTTGATTATTAAAACAGGTCTGATTACTTTGAATATTGTAGTTTTATCTTATTGATTAGAATTAATTATCACATAACTATATATTCATTAGGCATTTAAAAATCAAGGAAACTTTGAATTATTGTAGTTTAATAAGTTTGTTTTAATTGCTACTCATCAATATATGTGAGTTTCAAAAACAAAATGGACAGCCGAAATAGTCAAAGGTCAAAGGAGAAAGTAAGATACGGCCACTTTTTCACCTTTTGAATTTGAAAAAAGGCCAAGTATACTAAATTGGACAATTTCAAACATTCTTCACACGTTTGTAAGTCATAATATCTGTCATACATCAGTCTAATTCTGTCTTACATATTTACATTAGGGCTTCAATTCCAAGATGATTTGGTTAACAAAGATGTTAATGGAAAATATATTTTTTGTGAGACCTTGTCTCATATTTATGTACAATAGACATTCTCGTTAAAATATGTCAAATTTGACATGTATATGAAACAATAGTGGCACCACAAATGACCTGTTTGTCCTGAGGTTGCCATATAACATCAACCTGTTCATATATCAATAAAGTTAGCATAATTGTGAGAGGCTAAAATTTTCTAATTTTTGCAATCAATTGACTGTTATTATACCTTCTCCTTTGACTGAAGGAGTAGCAACCTTAATTTCATGAACTGTAAATTTACAAAAGATGTACCATGGACATTGTACTACCAAATCAATGACCTCTTGGCAGATGGAACATCGGGAACGATAGTCAACCACCTGGTATACTGACTCAGTGCTAGAAAGTATAGCATAATGCTGTGATTTCCGTAAAGCACACGTTTCCAGAATAACTTTCCTCAGTGGGCATTGCATTACAAAAGTCTTTAAAGAAACCAGGCTTATAATTTGGTGTATACGCCAAAAAAACAATATGTCTACATAAGACTCATCAGTGGCGCTCGAATCAAAACAGTGGGAAGGCCAAATCTAAATACAACGTTGAAGAGCCTATTAAGAACACTACTGGGAATTACCCTTATAACAATGATGCTACAAAGTTGAAGAGTCTATAAAGAACACGACTGGGAATTACCCTTATAACAATGATACTTTGGACATATTCTGGTTTTTAAGAGCCAAATAGTATATAACATGATATGATATAAAATTTAAGCAAATATTTCTTACACAGTTTGTAAAGTAATTAAGCTCATACCAGTAAATGAGAAGGTGGTCATGTTAGAGATAATCAGAAGTTAATTAGTCTGATGTAAATGTTAATGAATGTAAATCTTCCGTTATACTTTGTTATCCTGTATCATTTGAACTGTCTTGTAACATAGAACTGACAGGAAATACTTATGGTGTATAATAATGAATAGCTAATTTACCAACCTCAACGAACAGTCACCTAACACATCAATGTTTTATACTGATAATGAAGTAATGTACTTTTTGTCAGAAAGATATTGTCCGAACTACAAAAATAAAGAATTCATAAAAAGTGACATGAGGCTTCAAAACGATAAGCCGAAGAAAACAGACTATTCTACGTTGCAAAAGACAAAAGAGGAATAGACAAGGAACCGTCGATTTAACGCACATCTGTATATATTGCAAATAAATTATCATTGATACCGACCGCGATAATAGAACGAATGTAGTTCCGACAAATGATTTTTTTTCAAAGTATAATCGACAAATATAAATATATAGTATTAGTTGCAACTTAACTTACTATGTCTTGTTTGTTAACACACAACCACATTTTGCCAAAAAGTTGTCAATTTTACTGTAAAAGCTTTAACGACTATGACTACCTGTTATCAATATCAAAAAGTAGGATAATGCTATCGCGCATTACGGCAATTCAAACACAGGTGATAAAGATGTACAATCGAGAAAAGGCTGATAAACACGCTTTAAATCAATTCAAAAATGGAGTAATGGACATTATAGACATAACTATGCAGTGACTTAACATGAAACCAAAATCCCTTTGGATCTATATGTCCTAAACATTTCTCGCAAAGCCTTTAGCTGATACTAAAACAAACCATAAAATTATACTATTTGATACTTTGAAAGGCATGGCCCTTGGTATCTATGGTGAGTTTTTTTTTTGTAAAACATGCTAAATGTATCCAGAAAAGAAATTCAACTTAAAAAAAGCTACTAATAACAGACAATACTGTCAATAGTCTGGCAAACTATTTTTCTTCAGAATTGGGGAAAAAAAAGATGATTGAATAGACGACAAAATAGTCGATTTAAACTTTGCAATAACAATATTCCCTCTTTAGATAAGGATGTTCACTTAAATTTCACATTTTAGAGCATGTACATTTCACCACCTGTATGGCTTGCTTGAATATGTCCTAATGAAACTGACTCAAAGTTTGCAACTCTGTCGGTCATAGCTGACTTTGTGAAAGCCCTTCTGGTTTGGTCTTCTCTACAACGACTTATAACATAATTTTCACAGAGGAAGACAAAAATTGTAGCTTTCATTAAGAGCATCATCTTTTGTGACGTCATACTTATGGTCAAATAAACTGTGTCTTTCCGTATTAGATTATTACGCAAGACAATTTTAGTTCATTAAAAATGCTAAAAATGTAAAATCAATAGAGTGTCAATAATTGATCCAAGTGTATTGAAAACTGTTCTGTATTTGTAATACTTCAATTATTTTCCAAAAATATTTTTCCAGTAGTATATTTGATAACTCATCAATCAAAGTACATTTAAATAATGTAATTACAGTGTCTTTAATTGAATGACTTTTACCATGCTATTTTACAGGAAAGGTTTCCTTTTGTTTTGCTCTAAAACCTACTGCACTTCTACTATGGATATTGCAATCATTTGACTGGAAGTATTACTATTACCATTTGTTTCATAAAGTTAATGAACGAATAAAATGATAAGAGAAAATTATTTAAGCCTCCGACAGGACAATCCATCACTTCTATTGGACTAGATGACCTTGAATCAAAGCCTTCAAATAAATATGTCAGAGCTATTATTCTAACGGTATGTCCTGTGTTTGCAAACGGTGTTATAATCGTGGTTTAAGATAATGCATTTCCGAATACTAGTAAATAAAGATTCTTCAATTTATGTTTCATCGAAAAGACCTAGTATCTAATAATCATGCTAGAATATCATTGTCTCAGCGTTATATATTATGTAACACCGTTACTGTAATTACATTAAGTCTTATATGTATAATAGCCTACAATGTTGCATGTTAATTGAAAATTGAAATTGTTTATGTGTTTTAGTACTTAAAATAAGTTTTTATTTCAGTTTCATCATTGAGAAAGAAGTAACTGTTTTTAAACTTAACATTTCAGACGTAATCTCTGCGACGGATTTTGTCTCCGCAAACAGTCGTTAAATGTTAATTGCAATTCGAACTATTTTACTGACGTGCACAGGCTTGAAAACTCAAGTTTGCAACAAATAGATTTTTTTTTTGTAATAACCCCCTCTTTTTACGTAAAAGGGAGATACACAAAACAATCAAAGGGTAGTCTGATACCCATGATATATTTTTATATGATCTTTGACATAGATATGAAAGAAGAATTTTGGTAAAAATAATTCCAGCTAACACGTAATGTTTGATGGAAATAATCATACAAATGAAACGCAACGAGCTTACGAACACCTGTCCTACCTTCATGATAAATACGTATGTGTCCCAGCAGATAAAGCACAAAACAACATCGTTTGTGTGTGTAAATCATATTACATCCGCTGCTTGATAACGGATTTGGGTATTGACACAATTTATTTTGAAACTCAACATATACCCCGCACGACTCTTACCAAAGAGGAAATCCTAAATAATTAAAGGTGTTCTATGATCTTTTGGAATTTTAACCAAATATGACCAAGATCTAGGTCTTCTATCACGTAAGTGCCCTTACGAGTTTTAATGTTATTGTGAAACTACCTACTCTGTTACAGTAGATACAATCTAAGTCTATTACTAATATCCTCGTGCAAAAGTATTAAAAAAATGACTTTTCTACCCTTTAAACAAATATTCCCCAATCCAAACTTAATGACACATTAAAATAATTGTTTTTTTTTTATTTTATAAATAAGAATGACCAACTTTGATACAAATCTCTAAGAATTGTTTTAGGGAGGGACAAATCATACTATGTAAAAACACCACTCCGATTTGGAAATATTTTTCAACAAACAATTGGCTTTCCCGTGGGAACCAACTGTGCCCCATTTCTTTTCGACTTTTTCCGTTATTCAGATGAGGCAGACTTCATACAGGAGCTTTAAACTTGAAATAAAGGATATATGAGATACAGCAAAGAGATAATTTTAGCTTCCCAATTGTGCACTTTTCAATTCTATGTTGCAACATTCCAGTAGCACCTTCATACGTAGTAATATCTTCGTGTTGATACGATATTTTTTTTGTCTACGAAACGTGCGTCTGGCGTACACAATTTACATTCTGGCTTCTTTGATGAGTTTATTTACTGTATGCTATCTTTTTTGTTGGCGTCTTTGTTAGATTAATTTGGTATGTTTGTTTTAAATTTTTAGTCAGTTGTGTTGTATGTCTGTGCTGTATGTTTACACAGTTTTGGCTGCTGAATTCAAATTAGTGTCACGCTAAACTATTAAGTCTGTTTGGGTTGCTTACCGAATTTTGTCAATATAACGAAATGATAAACAACTGTCATACAAGTGGGAGGTTTTGCTAGCAGGTTTAACCCACCTTTTTTTCGGAAAATACCGGTACCAAGTCAGAAATATAGAGGTTGTTCCGTGATTGATAGCATTTGATTTTGTCAGTTTTTATGGACTTCCCCTTTTTGATTTTGCCTTAGAATTTGGTATTTTTGTTATACTTTTGTCCAGAGATTACATTTTTCGTCATGATTTCCTTGAAAGAGGGTTGCTGCTTACAAGGAAGCTATTTAACATACATAACCAAGGGTTCGAAGTGGTGAAGTTGAAGTCATTCCAACGGATATGTTCCAATTATTGTATCCACAATCTCTTCCTCTTTTCTTCGAATGTGACATCACCTGATTAGACTTATCAATGAGTTTGTACTTACATGAGCAACATGAAGGGTTTCACATGTGAAGCAGAATGTGCTTACCCTCCCGGAGCACCTGAGATCATTCCTGAGTATCGGTGGAGTTCATGTCGCTCAGTCGTTAGTTTTATTTATGTTGTGTCTTGTATACTGTTGTTTGTCTTTTTGTCGTTTTTCACTTTTTGCCTTGTCATAGACTTATACGTTTGGATATCCCTTTGGTATTTTCCGCCTTTCTTTTATATTGTTCTTATTTTTTATTAAAAAGATATCACTATATATTAGCTTTCATTCTTACGTTTTGTAATCTATCTATCGGATAACGTTTTGCAGCACCACTCACATGCATATTATACTGCTGACATAATTTTTACAGCTTATTGTGTTATGGTTCAAGTAATAACTTAAAATTATTAAACAGGGTGTTTATAAAATAACATCAAATTTATATTAATATATTGTTTTTTGTGTATTTTGCTTTTTCAAGTTTTTTCAAGCGTTTTAGATGAAAATTGCTCAAGAAGTAGGTACCGTTCCCATATAAATCGGTAACATGTTGATAACCACTCTTTTTCCGAACATCCTCTTGGACTAATATGTATCAAGATGTTTTATTGTTTTATCCACAATATAACTTTTTCAACTGGCATTCGGCATTCCTTTAGGAACCAACTGTGCTACTATTCTCGCCGACTTGTTCCTGTGTTGAGGCCGAAAATTAGAAAAAGCTAGCATTATCCTTTTAATAGTATCGATATAAGGGATAATATGTCATCTCACTGAATGATTTTGCTAGCTATGTTGATCACATCTGTTTACTCTTCTGAAGCACCGAGTATGTAGTATCACCGATGGTTTTTTTATGAGTTCAGTGTTTCTCAATCTTTATTTTATGTAGTGTTTTGTAGACTAGTAACGTTGTATGTCTTTTTTCGTCTTTCGTTTTTGCCATGATTTTGTTTGTCTCTTTTCGGCTGATTAGTTTTGATTTTCTCTTTGGTATCTTCCACCTCTTCTAATACTAGCAACTGACCATACAAACTGACCATAACAACTGACCATAGAAACTGACCATAGCAACTGACCATAAGGTCCTTTGAGAGAAAAACTTTAAGACGAATGAGATAATTCTAATTTTTAAAATTCGATTTTGCAATTCTATGTAGCAACACGATACAATATTCCCGGACGTGCGTATTTTATTATGAAGTGCTTGATAGAAGGTTTCTGCTCTTAAAGAAGATATTGAACCAAGGATAATATAAAAGTCTATAAAAATAACCAACCAGCAAATTTAATATAGCCTACGTCAGTGTCAATAATTTGTAAAAATTATTGACTCCGACGAAGGCTATTTGTTAAGTCGAAATATTTGTCAACACAATTTTATACTATCATCTTCGTATATTACCATCTTATATTAGTACCGTTGTGCAAATCTTTAGACTGACATATTTATATATATGTCACGTGTACAGATTACCAATGATGTATTTCACTTGTTGCAGCCAAAAATCTCAATGACATACTCTTTTCTTCGTTTGTGAATTCACCGAATGCATCTTGCCAACTAATGTTTACTTACCTTCATTTACACGACGTGTATCAATAATAGAGCAGCAACTGCTTACCCTCTCTGAGTACTAGTGTTGAGGGTTGGTTCGTGTTGCTCAGTTTTGGCACCTTTCTGTATTGTTTTATGAACTGGTGTTTGTTTGTTCATCATTTATCATTGCCAGAGTGTTGTCAGTCTTTTTTTATTTTAGAATTTTATCCTTTTTTATTTAATTTCAGTAACGCTTGTGATAAAGCTAGTATATTTAGTATTTACTAACTGGAGTATTCCTGCATAATGGACCTCACCAAGATAACTTATTAACACCAAACTAAATTCTGATACTGCTTTTTACAAATATTGAATTATGAAATGTTAATAAGTCGTTCACGTTCATCCAAATATATACGTTAATTGTTGGTTTTCTGCTAAAATGCATCACAAGTGGTTACAATTAAGTTTGATTATGGCAATGATATGTTAGGGTCCAATACACCAACCAAAAAATGACTCCAGTTTTACTACAAAAAGCATATAATCATATTCTTATTAGGAGAAACAAAGCATTGGAGATTATCTTCATACAACTCTAATACACTCATGTCGTTTTTTTAAGAAGAAATCAGGGGTGTCTTAAATAATTTAATTAATTAATCAAATTTGTAGAGTAAATGTGATGCTTTCTTTATTTCATTTCCAATTCTAAAATTCCAGAAAGATATGTTTGGCGTTGTCATAATAATATTTTTTGGATATCTGAAATCAAACTCATTATTATACAGTAGCTGTAAATCCAGTTTTTTTTTTCAAGAATTATTGTTGAAAAAAATAAAATGGATATTGAGAAACACATGATAATTTAGGATTTTTATTTCATACGTTGCTTAACCTTGATATAGATAAAAAGGGGTTGAAATGCCATTCAATGTCCAAATTATTCACGGAATTTGCAGTCTAGAAATGATCCCTCCAACGCTAGTAAATTGGCATAGTCAGCTTATATATTCATGTCCTTAGACAAATATTAATTTTCGGGAACACATTTCGTTTTATCCTATAATACTTGTAATATTATTCTTTTTCATTAAAGCAGTTAAGATCGTAAATCTGACATTAACAAAGAAATTGATTTTTTTTTCATTAGAGAGATGCCCTGATGAATTAATCAATCAATCGATATGACATTGATGCACTCAGACTTTCAGTCAGTTTTGCACGGCAAAGTCACATATATATACTTTTTTCCATTAAGAAAGTTGTGAGTTCGCAATTCGCAGAAAAAACTGATATCATTATATCCGTTTGTGTTTTTTATATTAGTTGCAAGAAAGTAGATAAGCTGTCTATGAATGTAGATGATTTCAATTCCACGGCATAAATTTGGAAGCAAAAGTTTACCATTCTATTACCAATAAATTACTTTAAATGACAGATTTTCCGTCTATACGTGTTTGGGTCGCGACAAGAAAGCCTTTAAGACAGTGTTGCATTAGGAATGTACTGCGACGTTATTTAGCACCAATAAATGTTTTTGAAAACATTAGCACATAGAGACCCATTTGTTTTCTTTTGTGATCGATTAAACTGTATTTCTTTAACGATGTTGTAATTGCTAGAAAAATCATGTACTTTCAGTCACCAATAATTGAATAATTTCACAATTATTGCATCGTATTCACCTTTGCCTTGGTAACTAGCTTAAAGATCTTCAAGATTTCAAAAACAAAATGATCTCTTCTCATTTGAAAATATGTTTTTGGAAAAACATTGAAACATCTTTTTTTTGTACTAGAAATATGACAAAATCAGATTTCTGGACGGAGATTTCTGTGTATTAAAAGCAGAAGAAAAAGCTCAGGTAGCCATTTATCTATATTCCAGTCACCCTTTCCTTTCGACGGACTAAGCTGGGTCATCTCTGAGTTGAAAATGACACCTGCGTTAAAACTGCTAGCTAATCTTAAAATGGAAGTAAATCTATTTAGGTAATTACAGAAAAAAGTAATTATAAATACTCTTTTCCAAGATAGAACTTCTTTGATGATTGCATAAAAAATGCAAGTTTAACAGATTATAAGATTAAATACTCAAACAAGGTAGGAGAGGAAACTCGTGCATAGTCAGAATAAAATACTTGAAGTGAATTCCCTTAGTCATTTGATCTCACCCTGCTAAGTATTTGCCACATGACGTTATGAAGACAACGATAAATTTTATTGAATTTTTTTAAATAGAACACTTTAAAAGTTGGATTTTAAAGTGAATGATTATTGTTACGTACTGATTTGTTATATAATACAATATGTCTGATTCTTTTATACAGTTACATGTTATTCAAATAAATTACCCGTTTCATGTTGCGGTTTGGACATTCTGTAACAATTACAATTAAACCATTATTCCTATAATAGAGATACAGCAGACAAAACAAAACTTCAAGCCTCACTTAAGTTACAACAAATCTTGAAATGCGTTTATTTAAAAAGGCGGTCCGTTTAATCACAAGATACATTGCAGTTTTTGTTATCTTTGGTTGTTTTATCATTTAATTGTTAATTCAAATTTAAAATTGTAGAATTTTATTGACTCTTAATCGTATCAGAGATAGTTTTTGGCGAAAAGCATATGTGCACTCTTCAGTACAATGAACAAAACAGCTATCCATCTGAGACCAAATAGCAAGGGTGTAAACATATTTCCAAAGTATGAAAATGTAGACAATGATTTTAAGTAAAGTAATAAGCGTATTCTCTAAGCGCTTTTCAGTATGCCGCATATGATTTAGTAATCAAAATAAGCAGACAAATCTTCTTGACACATACAATGCGATTAAGTATAATATTTATTTAACAGACATTTGCGTTTCGTGATAAGAACAATGATTTTTAATTTATTTCTGTATGCCCTTTTCTATAATTGGATCTAGAAACTTGTACAAGAAAGGCGAAATATATCAAAAGGCCATTCAAACTCACAATTTGAAAACAAACTGACAACGGTGACCAATTGTTGTTTTAATCTTCTACGTCATTTGGTCTCTGTTGGAGAGTTGTCTCATTTGCAATCATACCACATCTTATTTTTTGTATTGTTAGTGCCATGCATGCCAAAAACGAAAAACGATATCATTAAAGATAAACAACAGTACACAGGAAACAACATTCTGTAGTAAATTAAAGACTGAACAACACAAACCCCACCAAAAACCGGGGATGATCTCAGGTGCTCCGGAAGGGTAAGCAGATCCTACGCCACATATGGTACCTGTCGTGTTGCTCAACTTGGTAATAAGTCTTATTCGTAAAGTAAAATTCGAGGAAAATACATTTTGTAGGACGGGATTTTAGTTATGACAATTGAAACATCTGCATCGTCATTCATGAAAACGATATTCCAAAGCGGTTAATCAACTCGTGATGGCGTCCGAAAATTTTCCATGGGAAGATTTCAACTTCACCACTTAGGACTCTTGGTTTCATAGCTACCTTGTAAACATCAACCCTCTATCGGGAAAAGCATGATAAGAAATGTGAGCTCTGTAAAATCGTATCATATATACTCCATATGCAGGAGGTACTAGGACGTTGCTAAATATAAATAAAAAGTTCACAAGTGGGAAGCTGAACAAAATCATCTCTTTTGTCGTAAAGTTTTGTTCTCAACCGACCCTCATTATTTAATTTCTAGATGTAAGTCAAGATATTAGGCAGACTTATCTGTATCCTTATGTTGTATTCTTTATTTCAAGTTCGATGGATAAGATTCGTTCAACATAGTCAACAAACTTTGAATTATTTAGCGAAACATCATCTATATAGTGGTACGTGAAGTTAAAGAATAATGCTAGCTTCTTTTCGTTCTTCTTCTGTATGAATTCAGCCTAATGTGAATTAAGAAACAAATTGGCAATAAGTGAAGCACAGCTGGTTCCCATAGGAATGCCGATTTTTGTTGAAAAAAACACGTCCTACAATGCACATCTAAAGCTCGAAATGTGTTCTCAATAAAATAAATCGGGTCTATATGAAAAAATCATTTACACTGCACTGATATTTGACTTTGTCATGAAATCGTCATGCTCTTAACTATTCTCAGAAAAGACATGTACATTATTTATATATAAGTACGTCTTAACAAGTGACAACTCTACGACAGATCCATGCATTGGATCAGCAGTGAAGGTGATACACGGCTGAAAACACATATTATATTCATAATTACTCTAAATATCAGCACAACAATGTTAAATCTGCAAATTTGCGGAGGCAAATTTTTGTTCTTCCCTCGCCGGGATTCGAACTCGTGCTATTTGGATATCGTGACAACACCGCCAGCACTGTGTCCAGCGCTCTAGACCACTCGGCCACCTAGACTGAACTAAACAATTCAGCTTTCGGTGGCCTAGTGTTACTGAAACGCTGCCTCCCTGGTGCTAGAGTCGGCCACCAGAGAACACAGGGTCACAAAGAAAAAGAGAGTAAAATGATCTATAAAGTGTAAGGTTCGACGTCCACTTTAAGCTTTTAACAATATAATGTGGTAGTCTAAAAACATGTCACTAAATTATACATTTAATGCTTAATAATGGCTCCACACTGGAACTTGGAGATATTTTTGGATGACTTTTTAATTTAATAAAATAAAATTGTTCATTAATAAACCCTCATCAATGCTGAAAGTACACCCTTCATACTAATTTATTTTCAAATGCTGTTAGTCTTTTTCAACTATTCGATTTTAAATGAAACACATGTAAACACCTATTTGTTAACTTGTTGGTGTATTAAACAATCTGTTACCTAATTGGTAGTGAAAATCGTCAAAAATCGGCGTTTTACGGCTTGCTACGCGATGACTTTACGCTTATTTCGACGTTTTGTAGTATTTTTTACCTACATTGTAGATCACCACTTTAAATGATGTGTACCGTAAAAAACGATGTCGGTGACCCTATTATTATCAAAAGATTATTTTCTCGATTTTCAGTTATCATTCAACGAGCCAAAGTTGTATGCAAAATTTTGCCAATTTCTGTGACATAGCCTATTTGCTGTACCTTGACCTTAAGTTTAACGTCAAAACACGACTTTAAAATTAACCTTAAATAGCGCCCAACTTGAACGCATATCTAAAACGGTGTGCTTGAATTACGCAAAAAGAAAAAAATACATATAGAACACGTCTTGTAACAATCTGTATTATCAAAGCTAAAATCTCCTGGCCAAATAAAAAGACAGCGCCCTAGCCTCGAAATCGTGTTAAGAACTAGGTAGCAATTAAATTTCTGACCAAACATTATCAAAATAAAGCAGACCTACATCGTTCACTTTACAAATAAAAAATCCTACACTATTGTTAGCATACCAGACATTTGTTATCAAATAAAAACAAAGATACGTTATCTAATATTACCAGAATAATTTATAATAACAACCGACGAGTTTTGCAGAAATATATAGGCTGGCTTTTTTCTTTACACAAACGTATATTCTGATGCAAAAATGGGAAGAAGATATCAATGGAATATTAAAATCAGTTATTAGTCGAAGTAAAATTGGTAACACCACGGCAAAAATGAAAGACCACGAAAAGACCAACAATTAAAAAAAAACAACTAAAAAACGGAAGACCGAGTTAAATAAACCCAACCAAACAATGTGGTGCCCTCGGGTGCTCCGTAATAGTAAGCAGATCATGCTCGTGTCACAACCAAAGATAGGACGGCATTGCGGTTACGACAACTGTACATATCCGTGGTCATCTATCTGTGACATAGATAAAGGGTAGTGCTAGCTTCTTGGTATTCTTCTTCAGAAGCTCCTGTATGAAGTATGCCTCATATATATAAAGGAGCCAATTGGGAAGAAGAGGTGCACAGTTGGTTCCAATAGAAATACCGATTGTTTGTTGAAAAAAAACATCTTCCAAACTTAACAAACATGTTGTCAATATAATAAATCAAGCATCTCAGTGATATATATCGATGTCAGTTGCAGTAAAAATTTGTATGATTTATTCCTTCCTAAAAGAAGATAGTTGTATCTACGTTGACCTTTCTTTTACATGAATTTACTTATGACCTGTAGCACCATTTTTAATTGGATGTCGTCTGCCGTCAATTCCACGGTTGACGGTGTGAGTCATTCGCAACACCGTTGCGCAATCGCAGTCAAAGTTTCCGTAATATTTCAACAGATATTTACTGAAGAGTTAACATTTTAACCCAACTATCTGTTTGTATTGTCTCCACTCCGCGTCGCCAATAAACCTGTGACTCGCTGGACATATCTTAAAGGATCACGAACTAGTTTGTGTTTATTTAAATTCAAATAAGAATGTGAACCAATTTATAGATATAAGAAGATGTGGTATGAGTGCCAATGAGACAACTCTCCATCCAAGTCACAATTTGTAAAAGTAAACCATTATAGGTCAAACTATTTCAAGTATATTTTATTAATTTAATGCCGCTCATACCAAGATTTGTGAGTTTTACTTTCAACCATATACTACCTTCATCATTTATATTTAGAATGCAGATTTGGAAGTATACCGTACATTGTTAGTAAACGTATAAATATAAGTTGTTAAACGATATTAATTTGGTAGAGTAAAACTGGAAATAGAAAAAAAAACACTTGGTTGATAAAACTAGAGGCTCTAAAGAGCCTGTGTCGCTCACCTTGGTCTTTGTGCATATTAAACAGAGGACACAGATGGATTCATGACAAAATTGTGTTTTGGTGATGGTGATGTGTTTGTAGATCTTACTTTACTGAACATTCTTGCTGCTTACAATTATCTCTATCTATAATGAACTTGGCCCAGTAGTTACAGTGGAAAATATTTTGTAAAAATTTACAAAAATTTACAAAATTTATGAAAATTGTAAAACATTGACTATAAAGGGCAATAACTCCTTGAGGGGTCAATTGACAATTTTAGTCGTGTTGACTTATTTGTAGGTCTTACTTTGCTGTACATTATTGCTGTTTACAGTTTATCTCTATCTATAATAATATTCAAGATAACCAAAAGCTGCAAAATTTTCTTAAAATTACCAATTCAGGGGCAACAACCCAACAACGTGTAGCCTGATTGGTCTGAAAATTTCAGGGCAGATAGATCTTGACCTAATGAACATTTTTATCCTGTCAGATTTTCTCTAAATGCTTTGGTTTCAGTGATATGAGCCAAAAACTGCATTTTACCCTATGTACTATTTTTTAGCCATGTCGGCCATCTTGGTTCGCGGGTGGGGTCATAGGACACATTTTTTAAACAAGATACCCTAATGATGATTGTGGACAAGTTTGGTTAAATTTGTCTTAGTAGTTTCAGAGGAGAAGATTTTTGTAAAAGATTACAAAAATCTACGAAAAATGGTTAAAAATTGACTATAAAGGGCAATTACTCCTTAAGGGGTCAACTGACCATTTTGGTCAAGTCAACTTATTTGTAGATCTTACTTTGCTGAACATTATTGCTGTTTACAGTTTATCTTTATCTATAATAATATTCAAGATAATAACAAAAAACGACAAAATTTCCTTAAAATTACCAATTCAGGGGCAGCAACCCAACAACAGGTTGTCAGATTCATCTGAAAATTTCAGGGCAGATAGATCTTGACCTGATAAACAATTTTACCCCATGTCAGATTTGCTCTAAATGCTTTGGTTTCAGAGATATAAGCCAAAATCTACATTTTAACCCTATGTTCTATTTTTAGCCATGGCGGCCATCTTGGTTGGTTGGCCGGGTCACCGGACACATTTTTTAAACTAGATACCCCAATGATGATTATGGCCAAGTTTGGTCAAATTTGGCCCAGTAGTTTCAGAGGAGAAGATTTTTGTAAAAGTTTACGGACGACGGACGACGGACGACGGACGCAGGACGACGGACGACGGACGCCAAGTGATGAGAAAAGCTCACTTGGCCCTTTGGGCCAGGTGAGCTAAAAATTGTATCCTATCCTGTAACTGAGTCTGTTTGATCTGAATCTGAATGTTTAAAAAGGAAAAAATTACATCAGCGTGGCTAAACCAATGGGATTATACAGTAAAGTATGCTGATTTAATTATGCTGGTATCAAATTAAGTGAAGTAGCCAGCATAACGTTTCTGTTATCACTTTTGTTCAAATGTCTACTTGATATAATTATTTTTTTGTAAACACTGCTTTGAAGAATCTTTAATCAACATATATAATTCACATGAATAATGTTTTTTTACAAATGCAAGTTCACTCATCAAGGTAACATTTTGCACGGGATTTTTAAATCAGCATCATTGCCATGCATCTGTAGCTCCTAAATTTACAGAAAGATCTTTTAAAACGTAAAATAACTTGATAATTAACATTTTAATACATGGAAAAGTGTAATTCTGATATATGGGAGGCCGTTCATTGTAAAGAGCAGATCATATTTCGACTCTTTTTGATTTAGATAGATTTATGACTGGAGCAGATTCTGCTTTCCGTTTTGTCTGTTCGTTTTGAGTTTTTTTTCTTTTTCTGTCGGCCATAGTATTATCTGTTTTACTTTAAAATTTACATTTTGAATAAACTCATCATAGATACCAGGATTAAAATTTCGTACGCCAGAAAGCACGAACTGCTTATGCTTCTGGAGCAACCGAGATCCCTCCCGTCTTTTGGAAGGGTTTTCTAACGAAGTTTTCTGTGTATTGTTTTGCGGACTGTTGTCTATGGTTGAGTCGTTTTTCTTATGGTCATGATATTATTTGGTCTTCTTTGGCTAATGGTTTCTGGTTACTCTCTTAGTATCTTCCCGCTATTTTATATCAAAATCTGGATTATTTATAAAGATTCTATCATCTATATATCAGCAGGTATTGGAAAAAAACATGTTTTTTTTCGTTCGGCCTTCAGACGTTTAGTCATAAATGTTTTTCTTTCAGTGTAAGTTTTATTTTCAGATGGGACGGTTTTTTTTGTGTGTTGGTATCTTTCAGTGTAAGTTTTATTCTCAGATGAGAAGTTTTTTGTGTGTTGGTATAATTAATTAACGGTGCCTTATAATTTTTTATGTTTTGATAAATTTCTGCCGACAATAGTGAAAAGATTTCAGATAATAAAAGTACAATTCCTTTAAAAAAAAAAATGTCCATGTAATTAATTTGTGTTCATTGTTCCATTAATTTTCCCTACAAATACCAATTACAATGACAGAACTATTTATAATTTGGTTAACCAAAATAAGACGGAAATTGGTTTTTCACAATAAATGTCTTATACCTAATTTCAAGTCTGAATAATTTCCGGATTTTTTTCTATTCATAAGCGTGTAAAATGATAATGTTTTGTTCAACTGTCTTTATTTCTGTATTTACAAAGTCCGCTGACACAGAAAGCTTCTTCTATTTTGCACACATCACCCTATATTTGAAACAATCCGTTACGGTCGTAAAATACAACAGTTTACCCTTCTTATTAGACTTTTATCACCGGGTTTGTACTTACATGTACTTACATGATCAACACGACAGGTGCCATATATGGAGCAGGATCTGCTTACCCATCTGGAGCACCTACAATCACCCCCGGTTTATGGTGAGGTTCATGTTGCTAAGTCTTTTGTTTTCTATGTTGTGTTGTGTGTACTGTTGTTTGTGTTTTCGTCGTTTTTCGATTTTTTGCCATGACATTGTCAGTTTGTTTCCGACTTACGAGTTTGAATATCCCTTTGGTAACTTCCGTCTTTCTTCAGTTGTATGCCCCTCTGACGTTAATGAGACTGAAAATAAAACACAAAAGTTTACCTCACAGTTGTTTTTTTTTGAAGATAAGGTATTTTAAAAACCTTTCAAAAGGTGCAAATGAACATTTATTAGATATAAATATTTGCAATGTGTTTACACCATTTACATTACCATGGAAACATCTATATTAACATAATTTATATGAAGCTCCGACCTTATCGTTGCCAATTAATGATTTAGAGAGTTAGATAAACCTTATACTATTTCTTTTTACCTTTTGATAAAAGGGCCCGATTTTACTTTTTAGCATTTAACGTATCAAGCCATTATTAAGTGGTGTCCCTTTTTCTGATAAAGTTTAATTACTTGCAGAAAAAAAGCCCTTGAATACTTTTAGTCTTACTAAGAATCAATTTGTGGAACAAAAATTGTTGTGTCCAAGAAACGTCATGAATGTGAAATATCTAAAATTTGATTTATTGCATGAAGCTGTTCTTCCCATGAAGTGACAATTTGTTTGTTCAAAAAGGAATACTTCCATGAACCAGTGATTTTGAACTTGATCCATAATTTCAAGTCAATACTCGTACAGCAATTTTCATATCTATTCACATGCACACCTTCATAAATTTCTAGAAGGTGTAAGAAAAACGTGTGATGCGATTAACGTGCGCACAATAAGTGTTTCTGGATTAACCTTCTTCACCAAGAACACTCGGGACCAGAGGTTTGACAAGTTAAAACCATAAAACGTTTGAAATCATTGAGGATCTAAACAGTACAGCTACAAACGTCTATAATCTTTGCCTTAGGGAGATGATACATTAAGTTTTATAACAATTATAATGAACACTCAACATGTATTATTTAAATAAAGAAAATACCAAAAGTGCTGACAATCAAAACTCCAAAACTATCCCGGTTCATATCTTGAAAATTAAAACTACCCATAACTTGATATCAATTGTGACTGCTAAACACCGCTTCCCCTTGGTCACAACTAAATAAGAAATAAGACTACTTACCTGTCAGTACCCAGAGCTTGTTATCAACTGTGACTGCTTATAATTAACACCGCTTCCCCTCGGTTATCACTAGATAAAAATTAAAACTACTAAACTGTCACTACCCAGAGCTTGTTATCAATTGTGACTGCTAAACACCGCTTCCCCCCGGTTATGGCTATATAACAATTAAGACTACTTGACTGTCTCTACCCAGAGCTTGATATCAATTGTGACTGCTTAACACCGCTCCCCCTCCCCCGGTAATGGCTAGATAAGAATTAAGACTACTTAACTGTCACTACACAGAGCTTGATATCAATTGTGACTGCTTAACCTTGCTTCCCCCGGTTATGGCTAGATAAGAATTAAGACTACTTTACTGTCACTACACAGAGCTTGAAATCAATTGTGACTGCTTAACACCGCTTCCCCTCGGTTATGGCTAGATAAGAATTAAGACTACTTAACTGTCACTACACAGAGCTTGATATCAATTGTGCCTGCTTAACACCGCTTCCCCTCGGTTATGGCTAGATACGAATTAAGACTACTTAACTGTCACTACCCAGAGCTTGTTATCAATTGTGACTGCTAAACACCGCTTCCCCCCGGTTATGGCTATATAACAATTAAGACTACTTGACTGTCTCTACCCAGAGCTTGATATCAATTGTGACTGCTTAACACCGCTCCCCCTCCCCCGGTAATGGCTAGATAAGAATTAAGACTACTTAACTGTCACTACACAGAGCTTGATATCAATTGTGACTGCTTAACCTTGCTTCCCCCGGTTATGGCTAGATAAGAATTAAGACTACTTTACTGTCACTACACAGAGCTTGAAATCAATTGTGACTGCTTAACACCGCTTCCCCTCGGTTATGGCTAGATAAGAATTAAGACTACTTAACTGTCACTACACAGAGCTTGATATCAATTGTGCCTGCTTAACACCGCTTCCCCTCGGTTATGGCTAGATACGAATTAAGAATACTTAACTGTCACTACACAGAGCTTGATATCAAATGCGACTGCTTAACACCGCTTCCTTTCGGTTATGGCTACATAAGAATTAAGACTACTTAACTGTCACTACACAGAGCTTGATATCAATTGTGACTGCTTAACACCGCTTCCCCTCGGTTATTACTAAATAAGAATTAAGACTACTTAACTTTCACTACACAGAGCTTGATATCAATTGTGCCTGCTTAACACCGCTTCTCCTCGGGTATTATAAAAATAAGGAGATGTGGTATGATTGCCAATGAGACAAATATCCACCAAAGTTAAAATGAAGTGGATGTAAGCAATTATAGGCAACCTTACGGCCTTCAACAATGAAAAAAACCCATACCGTATAGTCTGCTATAAAAGGTCCTGATATGAAAAATATATGAAACAATTCAATTGAGTAAACTAACGGCCTAATTTATAACAAAACAATTTACGAAATACAAATATGACAGGCATGAACCAAAGACAACTACTGAACTACAGGCTCCTGATTTGGGAGAGGCACATAAAGAATGTGGCGGGGTGAAACATGTTTGTTTGCGTTCAGCCCTCCCCCTAACCTGGGACAGTGGTGTAACAGCACAACATAAGAGCAAACTATAAAAATGGTTAGATAAGAATTAAGACTACTTAACTGTCACTACCCAGTAAATTTGCTTGATTATGGTTAAGACTGCTCAAAGTCCCCTTATTTGAAGCTATATATTGATAGTTCTTATATGATATCTCAAACTTTGATAATAATTGTGACTACTTAATTCCCGCTACCAAGGTACAGTGCCTGATAACAATTAATACTGTTAAATTTTCCTTTCAAAGATATTTAAACGTTTATGTATTTGGAATTATAGAACAACAATAGTTTTCCATAGAAATTCAATTTTTTTTAAACACGTGTTCCTGTTTTCATTGGGTTTCTGTGGGTATTGCAAAATGTTTTATATACAAAAACTAATATTTTAAGTGTTTTGTTCATAATATACTTATGTCTAGTTCGAATATAGACAGTCATAGAAATGTGTTTATATTTCAAAAAATACATCAGGCAAGTTCATTTAAAATGACAGAAATAAAATTACAATGGATACGATGTTACTAACTATTGAGACGGTTTGTTGACAGCAATAACCTTGGTACCTTTCCCTGAAATGGGTAAGATTATGTGATGGCAGTATGATCTCTGTCTGCGGTTAAGGTAAACAAACTCTGGAAATGTCAATGCATGCAAATCCTTTTGTCTTTTTGTCATCATTGATGTCGTATCAATGTAGATTATATGGTATTACCAGACTAATCAATTCTTAATGAATATTAATGGACATTTGAAAAGATTTATGTGACGTTCGTGGGAACAGTATTACAGTTCGGTTTTTAAACACTGTCGCTTTAGGAGACTACGGAAGCCGATAAGGGTCATTCGAAAAAAATAATTTATGTCGTAATAACGACATCACTATGTCGTAATAACGACATCGCTATGTCGTAATAACGACATCCTTATGTCGTTATAACGACATCGCTACATATATAAACAAAGAGTATGTATTATGATTGCCAAGAGACAAAATGCCACAGAAATTAACAACTATAGGTCATCATAATGCCTTCAATAATGAGCAAAGCCCCCGCATAGTCAGCTATGAAAGGCCCCGAAATGACAAATGTTAAACAATTTAATTCAAACGAGAAAACTAACGGCTTTATTTATTTACAAAAAAATGAACAAAAAACAAATACAATGTATGTAACACAGCAACAAACGACAACCACTGAATTACAGGCTCCTGATCGCTATGTCATAATTACGACAACCTTAGCGTTGTCACTTTTTGAGGCGATAGAAAATTCAAAATGGTCGTCAGTGAGGGCAAAGTTTGTAGCGTAAACAAATTCATCTTTTTTTGGAGAATAATGAACACTAAATGCAATCGAGCTTAATTAAAGTTATTTACTTGCACATACTAGAACTTTATTTTATAATCAAGTCAAATAAGACCCAGTTGAACAGGGGAGCGATTCAGGCTCCTTGTAGCCTCTAGTTATGTTTGGCATGTACAGATTCGTGTAAAATATGACTGCATTCCCATTGCAGATTCTGAAGAAGATGAATTTTAAGATTTTCCAAATAAAGACTATGTTAAACTTTGGATTCCTAGTGCTCAGACCCATGGACCTATGTACCTTCATTTGTACACAATTGCATCTTAATGGCTTACTGATGCTTGATGCAAATTATAACTGCATTGCTACTGTTAGTTCTTAATGAGATTCTTACAGCGTCCTCCCCATTGAAGTCTGTATTAAACTTTGGACCCAAATATCTTGAAACCAATGTTCCCCAGGACAACTATTCCTACAAACTTAGGGGGAGGGTTAGGATCCCGTTAACATGTTTAACCCCGCCACATTCTGTATGTATGTGCCTATCCCAAGTCAGGAGCCTGTAATTCAGTGGTTGTTGCTTGTTGATGTGTTACATATTTGTTTTTCGTTTATTTTTTGTACATAAATTAGGCCGTTAGTTTTCTCGTTTGAACTGTTTTAAATTTGTTATTTCGGAGCCTTTTATAGCTGACTTTTTGTTATGGGCTTTGCTCATTGTTGAAGGCTGTACGGTGACCGATAGTTGTTAATTTCTGTGTCATTTGGTTTCTTGTGGCAATCATACCACATCTTCTTTTTTTATATTTAATCCTCATCATATAAGGATCATCCATTCTCTAAGATTGATCCAATATGGCCTGGTAGTTCTTAAGGAGAAGATTTTCAAGGCATTTTTCATTGGGGCCTATGTTAAACTTTGGACCCCTAATAATCGAGCCTAATGGATCCCCTGACCTTCACCTATCACCTAAGGAAGTTGTGTCTCGTACTCGAAGTGGTATGCGAGCGATTGCCATCGTTTGTTGTCCGTCGTCGTCTGTCGTAAGCGTGTTTTAAAAATCTCCTTTGAAACTAATGTGCAAAATTCTTTAAAAGTTAGTTTGATTTTTCCTTGTTAAATGTTTCCTTCACAAAAGGCGTGCTTTGATTTTCGACTCCTTAAAAACACAGCCGCTGTTATTAACTTGAAAAAATAGGACATAATGGTCACACATTAGTTTTTTGATAATGTCTCGAATATCGTTACATTTATCTGAAATCTATTGAGGGTTCATCATGACAAAATGGACATATGCCGAAAATTTCAGAAAGATCAGTTTGACCCATACCTGAGTTGTGTCCTCTAAAACATTTTTGGGATAGCTACATGTATTGTCATCACTTGAAGTCCGTCGATTTTGACCGGCAACCAACAGCATGGACACTGTTACTAAATAAAAGCAACAGTAGTATGTCGGTGTTCAAAGGTCATAAATCGATTGAGAGAAAACAAATCCGGGTTACAAACTAAAACCGAGGGAAACATATCAACTGTAAGAGGAAAATAAACGAACAACAGGAACACTAAAGTGAACAAAAATAAACCCTTAACATACATAGAACGAACTATTTGATAACAACTGTCATATTCCTGAATTGGTACAGGACATTTTAAGAACAAATGGTGGGTTGAACTTGGTTTAATGGCTAGCCAAACCTCCCGCTTTATGACAATGTTAAAAATGTCGCTGAAATGATAACACTACGTGACAGAAATACAGATCAAACACACGCAAGAACATTCATCACAGAGAAACGCACAAACAAATAATATACTACAGTGTAGTAATAGTCGCAAAACATGTAAACTGCAGAACAACAACGAACATATTTCATCAACGACAAACACCACAGGATATAAAAAACAGTTACGCGCTTACGTGACTCACATGCAATCTCGAACTTTATGCAATTATTTCCACAATACTATACAAATAGACCACATAGCAAAATAACAGATTTTTGCCTCGCCTGCGATGAACGTCTAAATAACAAAACAAAGGAATTGATTTTTCGGCGACGGCGGCTAAACTTTTATCAACATTTTGTGATTTTTGTAATCTTTAATAAAAGTTTAACGGTAACTACAGACGACGACGGACGACAAGCGATTGCAATAGCACACATAGTCCTTCGGGTACTAAACACATCTTCTTGATGTGATCTACATACATGCCAAATATAAATAGAGGCTCCAAGGAGCCCGAATCGTTCACCATTTCAATGGGTCCCATTAGACTTGATCATGAAATAAAGTTCTATTATGTGCAGACATATGGAGTAACTAACTTTAATATTAATTAAGCTTGATTAAATTCAGTGGTTATCATTCTCAAAAATGATTTTGTTTACGATAGGGTTTTGATACAAACTTTGCCCTCACTGGTGGCCATTTTTAACTTCGGATCAGCTCAAAACGTAAAAACTCTTTTTAAGGACCTGGATACTAGGTACACATTGTATATTTATACTAAGTTTAAAATCAGTCATTTCAGCGATCTTGAGAAGAAGATTTTGAACATTGATTTTTTCAAAGTCCCTTGGCGGTCATGTGTTTTAACCAATGGGTAACTAAGAAGCAACACTTGAATAGGACCCTTATAGTGCATACGTATATCAAGTTTGATTCAATTCTGATAAGTGGTTCTTAAAATAAAGATGCAAATGTTGTTTCAGCAGAAGATCAGCAGGGTATATATAACAAACAGGTACCATTTTTCAAGACCAGCATCAGGAAATAGTCCTTCTACACGAGAACAATAACAGATTGGAGCACCTTACCCGCCTCGGTGATCACTGCAGAAAGTCTAGACTCGTTCAAGAGACTACTGCATGCTCATTACATTTCAAGTCCCATGCTTTTCTTTGACCCACGTATAAACGTTATGTACAGCACACATTTCATATCTATTTCTGTAATAAATTATTTTGATCTTGTTCAGTATGCAAACGCACACCAAACAGTAACAGGGTAGTCAACCTAATGACGGTGGTCACTTAGTGGTAGAAGTAGAAACTTAAATGGATTCGACTAGAAAAATTCAATTTATCTCTGTCACTTACAAATTGAACGTATCACAAAAACTAATGCTATTTGTGCACATAGCCCTGTATCTGTTACATATTGTGCTCATTTTTCTTCATTATATTGCACGTTTATAAATGCATTTCTTTTGTGCGATTATCACTAGACTTAAAAGTGAAATTTAGTTCGATATGTGTCATTTTTAAATCAATCATAGGGTACCTTTTCACTCATTAAATCCCCTAAATACTGTATTGTATAATTTGATCAAGCAATTTATTTTGAATTGAGGCAATAAATCACCTTAAATTAATGTTTTAATTGGGGTCTTGTCACATAACGTAGTGATGTGGATTGACTTTGTACATGGAATCTAATGAACAAGATAAATCATTATCCAAAAATAGAAATTAATTTCTTCTTGCACAAAACATGACATATATGGACGTCATTGGTTGTCTATTGACCTTCTAACTCCTGTACAACTAAGCTAGTAGGGTGAATATAAATCATAACAGAAGAAATGAAGAAAGCCACAAAACTTAATTTCACTGCCATACAACTTTTTTGAAATGATGGCGTCTTTATCTGCTGTGCAGAAGTCCTTCCCGCTATGACTGGAGAAGTTTGATAATATACATACCTGGGGGTAATAGGCTCTCTGCACATACAAGAACATGTGTAAAACAAACCTTGCAAGTCTTGTTTGTTTGGATGTTTGGTTGTGAACGTTGATTCCAATGCATGTGTTATATTTTACCAGGCTATCTGCGAACACAATTCATGCTAAATCACCTCTTGGTTAGACCATGCAGATTGTATTAATTAATAATCATTTCCGGTCTGGTAGGAAACTTTAAATGATAACACCGAACAACGAACACAAAGTTGTTAGTTAAAAAGGTTATCGCAGGAACTTTGACGTGGTTGCAAAATACTTTTATTTTTCAGTTTATTATTTTAACAACAACTGCTTTTTACTCACAACACAGATAATTTTAACATTTCTGAGGTATTGTATATTCATGAACTAAGTATAAATTGTTTGCAATGTGTTCTAAAAAATATAAGGTAATATACCTTTCTTAACGAAGAAAAAAGGGCAATGGTTTACTTACTGTTGATAGATGTCTCATTTACAAAAATACCACATCTACCTTTTTTTATGATACTATAGCCAAAGGAAAAACACAGAAAAGACAGTCCATAAAACACTACACATAGAGTTACAGCCTGAACAACACGAACCAATCAAATACCGGGAATAAACTCTAGTGTCGTGTCCGGAAATGACCAGCGATTCCTGTTTCACTAGTGGCACACACCGTCTCACTCCTGTTAAAATCAAGATAGTCTTACCTCGTGATGGATATCCATGTGCCCATAGTAACTTGTTTTAATCACAAATAAAATAAATTACAATTTTATACTTCGATATTGCCATGATTTAGATAATAGATTTTGTTTGTAAATTTTAGTTCATAAATTCATGTTATTGTACGCGCTAAAACAAAATCTGCAACTCCTTTAGACAAATTTGATGTTATGCAATTTCGTTTTCTATGTTTGGTGGTGTCCGTAATGTTTTAAATTATCTCCAGCGTACCTGATAACATCTTCGCTAGCCAAGGGTTACGATCCACTCCCCTCCTCTCCACCCTTGGCAGATTGAGATAGAATTTCGAAGACACAAGGTAATGATTTTCATTGGTTGCAGTCGTAACTGGCTGCATCCAATCAAAAAGCAACTATAACATGATCATATGTAAATGTAGAAAATGTAAGTAAACAATTACCACGTGCTGATTGTTCAACAAGTCTTTACATCCCTAAACATACGACGATATTTTGTGACAACTTAAATGTTTTTATTTAACTATTAGAAGTTCCTGTGTATGTTTCATGCACAAATGTTGGAATGTCAGGGTATATTTTCGTTTCCTGCTTCACCAAATTTGTAGACTCTAGGCGCTACCGTGTTTTCACCTCCTCACTGAAGAGGGTTCAAGTGCTACCATTGTTCAAAAATAATTTATTCGGAATGGGCGTGACTTTAATCAACGGTTTTTACCGATAGACAGCGCAACATTGTTATCACAAATGTTGGCTCAATCTGCCAAGGGTGGAGAGGAGGGGAGTGGATCGTAACCCTTGGCTAGCGAAGATGACCTGATAAAGATTGAGCCAGAAACACATATTGTGCGCATGCCAATCACATATCATACGTTTTCACTAGAACAGAATCGGTACTTCTGTTGGTGGACTTTCGGCGAAGGTGCATCGGCCAAGTAAATTATGATCCGGTTCTGGCTTGATTCTTACGTTTTTTACTAGAACTGGGTCGGTACTTCTGCTGATGGACTTTCAGCGAAGGTACATATCGGCCAAGTAATTTATGCCCCGGTTTTGGAATTATTCAGATGATACATTTTTCTGTTAGTTTCAGTTTCTGTGCTAAAACTATATACAGGTTGCAACTCCCATATAAAGTTAACCTTATAACATTGGGCTGTTCTGTTTATGTCGTTTGTTTATATGCTCCCAAACGTTTTATATTGTTGACTTTTAAAACTATAGGTTTTGAAAACAGTTATCAAATTATGGTTTTACCACATTTTGGACCGAAAGTCCGTGTGTGCTATTTCTGTCACTTGGCGTCCGTCGCCGTCGTAAACTTTTATGAAAATATTCTCACTTGAAATCAGAATCGTCCTAAGGGTATCTTGATAAAAGTTTATATATAGTCTTGTATGCCTGCCAAGCCTTCAATGTGGCTGATGTGGCTTCGAAATGAATATAAATTCAAATCTTATTATTGGTGTATATCTCGGAAAATTACAACAGATAGAGATAGTTGCAAAATTTTCAATCCACTCATTACATGAGTTTTGCCTTCAAATGACTATACTTACCCAATTTTACCGTTTTTGGGTATGATCTTGAAAAATCACAATAGATGGAGAGAAACTGTATACAAATCTACAAATAAGTAATTCATAGCCACAGGCATCTTTTTTGAATTTTTGTCTTTAAATGGGTATGTTTGTCTGTTGTTTTCTGTTGTTGTTTTTTTTTTTGTTTTTTTTTTTTGTTTTTTTTTTTGTTATTTTGCGTATTGTCTTGAAAACCCTAATAGAAACAGTGAAACTTAAAATAAAAAAATTATCAGCAAGAAGACAAAATAAAGTGACGGAAAAAATAAGAAGATGTGGTATAATTTCCAATGAGACAACTCTCCACCAGACCAAATGACATAGAAGTTATTAGCTATAATAGGTATTTAATTTTTGTAAAGTGACCTACCTCTAGACTTTTAGGTGTCTTCGGTTTTTTTTTTTTTTTTTTTTTTTTTTCTTTTTTTTTTCTCATATTAGACTTGTTGACATATGAATTTTTGACAATAAAATGAAATGATGAGAGATTTTCATTGAAAATTGCGTTATTTATTATGTAGAAATGAAAAGAATTCCAGAAAATAATAAGGGTTAATTTGGGACTATGTATAATTAAATATTTAATTTCACAAGTGTTTTAAAAAATCATTTCAGTGGTAAAATTTTATCTAAACAATTGAAAGGAATGATGTATTTCGTGTTACGGAAGAAACTATGTTGTTTTTTTGTATAGTTCATCAAATAGAATGAATTAATATATGTTATGATACATGTAGCTTAGATAAATGTAGGAATATCTTATTTTGGCATGACTGACAGTGACCTTCCGTGGCCTGTCAGTTTGAATATATTTGTTTACTGTAGCATGTTTTATTGTAAATATTCTAAATATAAACAAATGACACTTTAATGTCTATATTTTGCCGTAATGGCTCAGTTGAAATGTTAGACAGTTCTACAGACCATGACCACCGCCAACTTCCTGACTCCTCTGACAAATAGACGTACAGACAAAGACAAAAACGACGAACATATTTTTATATTTGAATAGATTATTTAGTAATTATCTCTTTTTAGTAATTTTTCCTAGCTTTGCATAAAAAAAGTCATCAAATAATTATTGTAAGACTTCAAGGTTTATGTTATTCCCAAACATCGTAGATATCCAAACCAGTTATAATGGTCTTATCTCACGATATATATAGTATTAGAAAAGTAATTTTTTATTATGTTTAGTATTTTATAGCTTCCCGAGTTTAAAGTTCTGAAGAAAAAATGCGACATTTTCATTTCTTTTTTATTTACCAATCCCCAGTTATCAATTTCACGATTTTCACATCTTTTTTGCTCCCGGTGTCCTCCATTCCATGCTTTAGCTCTAAGTATGTTGCGGTTTATTGTTCCTGAATTAACGTTTACCAGATAAGCGTTTTGAACTTTTGCTCTCTGGAGACTGATGGTGTTTACTTTTCCTGAATTAAAGTTTGCCAAGATAAGCCATCCGAATACAACAAGTCTAATATGTCTGATTTTCATTTACACTTCTACCCTCTCAAGTAAATGAAATGATTGTCAATTTTACACTAAGTTAACCTCGATCGGGAAATTAATCGTAGAAGATTCATTCCTCTGTACGCAAACGGAAACGCTGTTATCTCTATTAATATGTATACGTAAATTAAACCCGTTTTTTAATATCCGTGAACCATGAGCGAGGTCTTAGGAATTAAATAAAGCAGATCTATGAATAAACTCTAATACAATTAGAAATACTGTATTGTCGAACAACCATGATTGGATTCGGTGACCAATTATGAAAGAACAAGCACGTCCGGGGTCATTGTCTACTACTGTCAAAAGTTCAATGATAAAATCTATGGTGTCTATTTGTTATACATTTCCAATATGTGGACTCAAAGTATTATTAATTAATTGGCGATAGATTAAATGGAAACCATTATTATTTACATAATCTTCTGTACTCGTCATTTTTTATTCGTCATGTAGTCTATCAAGATTCCAGTCCGTTGATATGAAGGGAAACTACATGAGGAGACAACAATCCACAAAGGAGCAAATTTTAAGCAATATGCATGCTTTTTCCTTGTCAATATCCTAATCCTATTTATCTGTATTACATACTTTTATCCAACTCATATGTTGGTTTTGTCTTCGGCTCTTGGTGTGTTTTTAATAACTGTTTTCTTTCTTGTGTATGGTTTTGTTAGAGATATTTAATGTCTTTCGCTAAAGTTTGTATTTTTTGGTCAGATTGAAGATCCTAAATTTCCTGAACAAATTCGTGTGAAAGGAAAAACTACTAAACTAAAAATAAACGAACAGAAAAACCTCTGAATTACAAATGACACGAAAACGTATTGACCTGCGAGTTGATAGAAAAAAATATATCATATAAACAAATACAATTTGAAAAATAAAATGAAATAAACATGCAAGATGATTTTTCATTTCCTATTGTTACTTATCCGTTTTTAGATGATGATGTTCCCTTGGCACAATCATATGGTGTTTGTATATCTCAATTTGTTCGATTCGCTCGTGTATGTAACAACGTATTTGATTTAAACGAAAGAAATCTCTGTATTACTGAAAAATTATTACACCAGGGTTTACGATATCACAAACTTGCAAAAACTTTTACTAAATTTTATAATCGCTACAAGGACATCATTCATAAATATAAATCAACAAGCAGACATCTTATACGTTCTGGTATTTCACATCCCATCTTTTGTGGTAATATTTTATACAAAGCACAAAAATGTCGTCATTCACCTCAAAAGCTAACCCAACCTTTAAACAGACTTATTCAGAAGGGATATAGTTACGATATTGTTAAGCCATTACAGATGGCATTTTTTTTTTTTTTTTTTTTTTTTTTTTTTTGAGTTTTTATTGATTAACTCAAAGGGTTTTGCATTGGAGATAAACACATTTTTTCTAAAACCAGTTGTTGGCAAGATACGGCTATGTTAAATTCTCGTATAATTTATGATGGCATGATACTAAACCCGTAACGGGAGGGATTACGGTTGATTTTCATATGATGTAGACATTATCTTTTAATCAGTTTAATTGAATTCTGGAGCTAGCTTGTCAGTAATTGCTAGTAGTCCTTTGTAAATTATGTTTATCAATTGTCATTTTGCTTAGTTTCTTCTGTTATCTATTTTGACATCGTCCTCGGTGTTTTACTGCGCGTTTTGATGTGTGTATGTTTATTCCACATTGGTTAGAGGTATAGGGAGGGGGTCGAGATCTCACAAAACATGTTTTACTCCGCCTCATTTTTGCACCTGTCCCAAGTCAGGAATCTCTAGCCTTTGTTAGTCTTGTGTGTTTTTTTTTATTTTGGTTCATTTGTATGTTTCTGAGTTTAGTGTGGCGTCCATTTCGCTGAACAATTACATTATTGTTTATGGGCCAGCTGATTTTCGCCTCCGAGTGCGGGATTTTCTCACTGCGTTGATGACCCATTGGTGGCCTTGGGCTGTTTTCTGCTCTTTTGTCGGGTTATTGTTTCTTTGACACATTCCCTGTTTCCATTCTCTATTCTATAGAATTATGTTGTTGAGTTGGCACCTTGATTTTCAAAAAATATTAACAAACGTCAACGACGAATGTATCTAAGTATGTACCAGAAACGTAGAAGTTGTATTATCCTATTAACTCAAATTAAAAACGGTACATCAGATTTGAAAATACTACTATGGATTAAAATTCAACAGTTTGAAAGTCAATTATATATATAAATACCTCTATAATGATATCAATCGGAGACCAACCCTAACTAGAACTTCAACCATGTATATACCAATTCAACATATATTTTGCCAACAAAAAGTTCCTCATACCAAATAATATACCTTAGTAAACGGTATGTACAAAGTAATTTATAGTTGACACAAGTATGTAAACAACGGTTGTATTGTTTCTAGTACATGTTACGACCACATTCTAAGCAAAAGAAGTATTCATTTAGTAAAATTTACTTCTAAGATTAAAGTTTCTAATTTTTTGTAGACGATTTGTGTTACCAAGACTATAGAAAACTGTGCTGATAAAAGATCTACAACTCTTATTTGTATGTTGGATAAAACTTATCTATTTTATCTTCTTTTTCACATTAAGTTTTTGTCACTTCAAATAATTTGATATTAATCACGAGAGCATTTAATAGGAAAACAAATGTAAACAATACCAAGTGAACTTCGAAGTCGAAAAAGCAACAACAACAACATTCTCAAAAGAAATAAGACGAACTAACAATAAACTGAATTAAAACTTATTATTGAGAAAAACAAATCTTACCAAAGAAAACGAGGGTGTACTTAGGTGCTTCACATGGGTAAAAAGTACCCATTGGTGCACACATCGGGCTGCTCATTAAAAATAACAATCTTTTAATACGTCGCATATCATGTAGCCATCAACCACGAACAATCCTTTATTCTAGTGGGGTCGTTGGTTGCCGTCTGCCATAATTGTGTTTTGTTTATATGTTATCGGTTTAAATCAGACAGTTTGCTTCCTCTTTTAAATGGTTGCATTTTTGTTTATCCCGGAGCCTTTATAGCTCATTATACGGTTACTAAATGTTTACATACAATATACATTTTAATTCTTTTGGTCTCTGGTTGATAGTTGTCTCATTTACAATCGTTCTCCTTATCCGTTTGTTTATAACGGTAACTGTTGTTATGTATTCTTGTTTATAATAGTACCATATTATAGTACGTTCCATCCTGATTAAAAAAATTGTAATTTAATTTCTGAAAACCGGAAGTACCTTCTTTGAATGAAAATTGTTACTGGCATATTTTTTCACGGATTCAAATCACGGTTCAAAAGAACTTCTCGTTTTGTGAAATTTCTCACGAGCTTATGTCTTGCATCATTTGAAAGCTTTGATATAGTAAGCAATTTCATTTGTCTTTGATGTACATCTGTTATCCAGTATATCGTAATAAGGTCGCATTTTCGTTATGTTCGAAAAGTGCAAATAAAAAAAGTAAATACAATAAAGAATAAATATAATTCTATATCATACAAATTACCACACAGTCTTTAGCTTCAATGTCAAACATTCAATGTTTGATAATATATCAGTGAAGCATACTAGATATAATTCAGAGCTTTAGGTGTAAATTTACTAAGAATGATGGTTATCATGACAATTCATTACTTTAAGTTTTATATTACATCATAAAATGATGTTACTGTTCTAGATTTTTGTCTCTTTTATTATCATTGCCAACTCGCTTTGAAATGTTCACAAGTAAATTATTGGTAAGTGAAAACGTTGAAACTAAAGAGTATAAAAATAAAAAAAATAACATCATGAAAAGCGCCTGTACTTTTTTCATGTCGACAAAATTACAAATATGATAAAGAGTTTTAGTACAAAAGCAGCAAATGAAAATAATATGTTATACATTGTAAGAATAATAACGATTCAACATGATAAGACATTTGCATTTCGATTAAGTGGCTGTCCGTGCAAACACGACTCAAGATCACAGTGGCTGTGTCGGTTTTGACCTGAATGATACAGCTGGAACCATTTCCAATCTACAATGTAGCAAATTACATTTCATTTTTACAAATATCTTGTGAAAAAAAAAATAAGAAACACCAGAAAAATAATAAATTAACAATATAGAAATATCAAATCGTGAATTCGTAGAGTAGAATAGCATTCTTGCTTTATTTTACTACTTTTGCAAGAATTAATGCCAACCGAAGCATTTATTCGATAAACCAAGACTCAGGTAAACAGAATTCGCTTAACAAATATCGAAAACTGACCAGTTAAGCACTCTCTTCCACATAATGTCAACCCACATAACCGAAAGGAAAGAGTACAGTTAAACAAATTGTAAATGTCTTTGTACGTTCTAATACTATAACCCATATCACTGAGCAAAATGACACTCATTTCAAAGTAAGCATAAAATGCATACATGAGATTGTCTCCATGTTTAATGATTTAAAATAAATGAAATATCATCAAAGATGATAGGCAAAGAACCTGTGCAGTGAATAACATTAAGAATGTTTCTAGCTTTTCTGGTATCACATTTGAATCTATAAGTTCATGACTGTGTAAAAAGGTAATTAACAAATAAATTAAAATCATTGAGCATGCAACCAAAATAAACTTACAATTTTTTGTCTTGTCTTGTATTCTTTTTCCTAAAATTAATATATATATATATAACAAAAAAAAGAAAATATATTCAGTATTCTCAAGTTTATTTTGGTATGGTTTTGTTTATGTTTTGCTTGTAATACAAAGGTTCTTAACGTAATCAAAAAAAGTTGTACGCATTACAGCTATGTAGTTAATTGGAAATATAATACAAATCTCTAGCCTCC
The DNA here is from genome assembly GCF_021869535.1 of Mytilus californianus. Classification (NCBI taxonomy): domain Eukaryota; kingdom Metazoa; phylum Mollusca; class Bivalvia; order Mytilida; family Mytilidae; genus Mytilus; species Mytilus californianus. The sequence goes on along the minus strand of NW_026262679.1, from coordinate 16,474,194 downwards.
GTTTCAACTGATTTTATAGTTTGTTCTATTGTTGTTCTGTACTACCACTGACCCATGTTGGGGGAGGGGCGCTAACAAACAAGTTAGACATCGCCACATTCCTCGTGTATCTGTACAGATACATTATAGCTTACGATATAGGGTTTGCTCATTGTTGAAAGCCTTACGGTGACCTATAGCTGTTCACATCCTTGACCTTTTATCTATAATTGATAGTTATCTCATTGGTAATCATACCACATCTTCTTATTTTCATGTGCATTAAATTGAAAGGATTAGATTTTCAATAAATATGACACATCATAATTGTGAGAAATATAGTACCAGTCCGTGTCCTGTTGAAATTCATATGGAACCTTTAAAAGGTGAGACATAAATTATATAGAATGCGTTATAAAACTGTGGAGTAAAAGTCACATGACATCCTTAAGATTCTATTGTAAAATATATTCCAAATATCTGTCCAACTGGAATATATTACTCATTACTTTTATCTATACAAATATTGCAACCCGTTGATAAAGATAATCATTTGAAGCCTTTCGTCAGTTGTATCACAAAGATTAGATTTTGTATGATTCTTATATAGACAGTGTACTACTTAAAGACATAAACGATGAAATCGGCGCTTTGATTGTTGCTATTAATCTTGAGTTAAGTATCCCAAATGGTCTTCGGTTATTATGAAGATGTCCGTATGCTTCAGCAATTACAAGACATTATCCTCCGGCCGGCCATTGGCAGAAGTGTTATTTGTTGTTCTAATTTGTTGTATCTTATTATAAATCAGTTGTCCGACAGAAGTGGGATATTTTTGTTTGTTTTTTTTTTGTACAGTATCAGAAATATTAGGCTTGCATCAAAATGGGAAAGGGGGGGGGGGATTATAAAGTAATTATTATAGTTGAATCATCATGTGGAATTCATTTGTTTGAGCTGAAATGGCATAAAGTTTTTATTTGTGATATGACTTCGTCGATCTGCAATATATATATACATACTTTCCCTTTCCACCTTTGCCTTTTTTGCCTTTTCCTCCCTTTCCTTTTTTACCCTGTTTATCGTCCCTCTCAATTTTTTCCAGGTCTAGTTCTCTGCAATGAAATGAACATTAATTTATCCATTTTACTATCTGACAATTTTCTGATATAATATATTATTATGGTTTCATCTAATTGGATTAGCCATATATAAAACATGCCATTTATAGTATATTATCATTTTCCTTCTTTTCTTAATTTAAAAAAACAAACCATTGCGGCATTTTAAATTGTAGAAACTGTATTGGCGTATTACCTCTCAGACCAGATTTCAAACCGGATATAAGAGGACTTTTTAATAACTTTCTAGTATGTTAAACTTTCAAAGCTAACCAATCTTTTTATTTTCTTGGAATCGCTCTTTTCGACCTGAAGTACAAAGTGTATCCTGGACCAACCATGAATAAAAGGAAGAGCGCGGTATACGTCAATGAGACAGCAACAAAACGACAGAAATAACCAAAAGACATCCAGATGGCAACATGCAGACGTAGGGCTTCAACAATAGACAGGTGTCTTTACGATATGCGTCTAAAAATTATAAAATAAAGTCAACAGAAACAACAAAAATCTGCTATAAACAACAAATTATACAAATAACAAAAAATCAAAACAATAAGATATGACAAACGACAACTACTGACAAGGTTTTTGACTTGTGACAGGCACATGAACATTTTCTTTGCGATCCAATCTTCCGAGAATATATTGCTTCTCCTAGCTTAAGTTTGGCAAAGCATTCATTTCGGTAAACGTTTGTTTTTGGCAGCTTTTAATTGGCAAATATCTAAAATATAGTTAATTCCTATTGATTTTAAAAGACTTTTTCTTCATTTGAAAAGTTTATTGAAAATGATGGCTAAGTCGTCTTCAGGAATTCCCCAAATTTCTCCAATTTGCACAGTTAAAATGTTAAATATGTTACCTTCATAAGACTTTTCTGTTTTTGAATAAAATGTTTAATTCTTATGGATTATAACATCGATGAAACGACAAAATCACTTTTATGGTTATATAATATAAGTACATGAACGTCTAAATATATATATATATATATATATATATATATATATATATATATATATATATATATATATAACTGTTTTGTGCGTCTTTGAATTGCTATCTTATTAAAATACATCTCATGATGTTAAATTCATGTTAAAAGGTGTGAGTTATTTAACAAATTCATGTTAAAGGGTGTGAATTATTAAACAGTCCATGTTTCATAATTCAGAACTTTTAACATGAATTTACAGTCCATGTTTAATAATTCACGCCTCTTCACATGAATTTAACATCGTGATATGTACTTTAATGAGACAGCAATTCAAAGACGCACAAACAATTATATATTTAGACGTTCATGAACTTTTAAATAATATAACCATTAAGTAAAGTATGGAATTATACCTTGTACGAAAAAGAATATTTAACTCGGGAATACCGGTATAGTAGGCAACATGATAAAAAAAATACTAAACACAAACGGTGTAATATCAATATATCACATATTACCAATAAGCTGTGATTCATATTATTCCTATAATAATAATGGAACACATTTGTGATCAAAGGGGCACACTTAGTTCCCAGTCGGAATACAATTTACCTGACGTAAAACGTTATCCCCAAAACGAATATATGAGTATTATCAAGCAAAAAAAAACTGATGGACCTGACAATTTCGAAATTGTTATGGAACATACATTACATATGCAATATAGTAAAGCCTTCTTCTATAGCCCTCTGTCCAACAAAATCAGTGTATTCAAATAAAACAAAAATTCTTTTCTTAGGGGAGCTATTGTAGTGGAATACTGGTATTATTGAAAACATCTACCATGTTTGCAGTTTGGTGTTTTCCCCGATTATTTTACCTTACCAAATATTGCTAAAGGAAGTTTTCTCGTTCTGAATATACTTTGTTTGGTTTGCCATCGTTTCTTAACATATCAAAGTTAAAGTAATCAATCTTTGGAAACAAAACAAATGGTTATTTTATGCGCCAACATGTAGTATTTGATAGCCTATTCTTGCATTTAACTGCTGGTTTTAAATAATTTGAAACAATTACATTATAATTAACTAGACAGTACAAAAAACTATTATCAAATTATCAAATGAATTTTACGATTCTAATATATAGAAGATATTTATAACCGTAATTGATATGTAAGAGGGCCTTGTTATCAACATGTTACATTTGTACACATCAACTATTAAAGATTTTTGAAGTAACCTGGTGTCTTTATTTTATGTGCCTTTTGTTTCCTGTGTTAGTCCAAAAGACTGCTCTTCATACATGTACCAGTCGACCAACTTCTTACACTTAACGTTTTTAATTTTGTCTGTCTCATGAATATAAATGTGTCGTGACGAAAATATTAGTCACTGGACTTTACGAAAATAACAATCAATTAATAAAATTCGTTCTTAATTCATTCATAGTTTACTTAACTAGTACTCGTCATGAATATGTCTGAAATATTTATATATCAATTTATTCCTTAACATATAAATAACTATTTTTTAGCATTTTATGACATATCAATATCAAGGATACTAATGTAACATATAACAATGATTATTATTACCGCGTTAAATTTTGACATTAAAATTTAATAAATTTTGAAGCTTTGTATAGAGAATGTCAGTAAGACTTACATTTCACATTGACCTGGAATCAATTCTATTATTACTGCGTTTGCCACACGTTTAGTTGGTAATTCTGGACATGACCCCGATGATACAACTGTCGGTTCATCTGTCAGTTGTTGGTTTCCTTTGTTCATATATTTAAATGTTGCCTTTGGCCGGTATTCTCTCCTACAATAGAAAATTGTGAGAAAAATTTCTATAAGCAATTGAGTAAAGTACCTGATCTAAATCCAAGGTTATTCAATTCACTCTGAAGTCATTTACAATTCAGTTTTACTAACAATTTTGACTAGACATGTTGGAGGGTCTAATTCCCCAGCTTCATTCTCAAAATTAACTAATACTTGAAATTTATCACCCGCTATACTAAAACATAATCTCTCAATCAACATTATTTTGAATCGAGAGTTTACACGAATAAAAATGTAGATATAGATGGCTGAACACGGACCACAGTCTCTAGTCACAACATTGGTATGACGGCATTGGCATCATTGTGAACTCTAGAATAGGAATAGAGTTCATTTCGAAGTTTCAGTTGTGTTTCTAACTAAATTTAATAGATTTGATGTTAATCCATCATAAAAGACACGCAAGTTGATTTAACAAAAGTAGTATTATAGTAATCTTCTTTTTAGTATAATAAAAATCTTTATATAAAAAATCTTATCATAGAGCCAGTAGGAGGAGTAGGGGCAGGAGCATTTTGAAAATAAACATGCAAATATGAAAATTAGTAAACAAAACTTGGGAGGAGATTTTTATGACAGTTTTCACACTGGTATTTTTTATAAATAATAAAAACTTAATTTTATCAAATTATATACGCAGAGTGGTGTTTTACGTACATAGAAATATGGGATTTTACAAATTTAGATTGATGAGAGTAAAGAAACAGAACTGCGATAAAAGGGGCATCGTCAGTTCCCATTAGAATACTAATCACTTGACGGGATAATTCATCTTCAACATACAAATACACAAGCAAAAACTAATGAATTTTATAATTTCTTTGCGTGTAAATGCGTGTATATCAAAATATTTTTTTAATTTATGACAAACATCACATTTTAATGATTTTTTAGGTGAATAAGGAAGTGAGTTTATAGTCTAAATAGTGTTACGTACAGATGTTTCTTCGGTTTGGATTTCTTTCCTTTGCCTTTTCCTCTATTGTCTCTGAAATACATATAATTTTAAACATAATTATATTCAATAAACTATTAAGGTTGTTTTATATATTTTATATAACGGGAGATATACAGTGAATTACAATGTAATGTCGTTCATGCAACAGCGACTTGACAATACATGCTTACTAAAAATGTCCACCTTCAAGTTATAATGCAGCATTCAAAGATAAACACGAACATAATGTATAAGGATCTTATCAGGAAATAATAGCTAGTGAAATCTCTTTCCTCAAATGTGACGTACGAGTGTTAAATTGTATCTGGAGTATTAGGTTAGAAGTACTTTTTACACCTAAGTTAGGGGTTAACGATTCTTAAATGATACATCTATTCGAACATGTGATTTAAAGTAAGATTGATTGATAATGTAAGAAACAAAAAAAACAAATCTACAGATCAACCTATTTGTATTTCTGCATTAAGTAGTAACATCAGAAGTAATCATAACTCATATAAACGTAGAGCGATGGTGTATGACTGTCATAGAGAGATAACCATGCACCAGACAAAAGGACAAACGTGTAAACACTCAACGGCCTGCATGCGGCCTTCAACAATGAGCTAAACCAATACCGTCTACAAATGTCCCCAGGAACACAAAATTTTAAACAAATCAAAAGAGAAAAGCAACGGTCTGCTTTATACTAGTAAATAATAAACAAAAACAGACATGGCTGACAGCAGCCAATGGCAACCTCTGGATGACAGGCTCATGGTTTGGGACGGGCATATATTTGTGAGCGCTCAACCCTCCCCATAACCTTCATCAGTGGTGCTACAGTACAGCAATAAAACAAGCTAACGATCAGTTGAAAAGTGCTTGATTCATCAGATCAGTGGTGCTACAGTACAGCAATAAAACAAGCTAACGATCAGTTGAAAAGTGCTTGATTCATCAGATCAGTGGTGCTACAGTACAGCAATAAAACAAGCTAACGATCAGTTGAAAAGTGCTTGATTCATCAGATCAGTGGTGCTACAGTACAGCAATAAAACAAGCTAACGATCAGTTGAAAAGTGCTTGATTCATCAGATCAGTGGTGCTACAGTACAGTAATAAAACAAGCTAACGATCAGTTGAAAAGTGCTTGATTCATCAGATCAGTGGTGCTACAGTACAGCAATAAAACAAGCTAACGATCAGTTGAAAAGTGCTTGATTCATCAGATCAGTGGTGCTACAGTACAGCAATAAAACAAGCTAACGATCAGTTGAAAAGTGCTTGATTCATCAGATCAGTGGTACTACATTACAGCAATAAAACAAGCTAACGATCAGTTGAAAAGTGCTTGATTCATCAGATCAGTGGTGCTACAGTACAGCAATACAACAAGCTAACGATCAGTTGAAAAGTGCTTGATTCATCAGATCAGTGGTGCTACAGTACAGCAATAAAACAAGCTAACGATCAGTTGAAAAATGCTTGATTCATCAGATCAGTACATTCGTACTGAGCATAATTTCTAAGAACCTATCTAAATGTACTCAGCTAATTTAAAGCCCAAAAGTTTTCCAGACAAATATATCAATGAGTATTCCTCAAACGGAATCGCCTTATTTTATACTAGTGTAAAGACGTCAAAAGCAATCTAAGAAAAGCATGACCTTGTGAATTCCTATATCTAAGTTTCCAGTGAATGATAACTGGATAGCAAAAAATGTTTAGTTATGTATTTAACTTTAATATGATGACAAAAGACAAGATTAAAAAATCTGAAAGGATCAATGAACATGTATAGTTAGATCATCAGTATTATCGCACCGCCGGTAAATTATCACGTTGTGATTGGTTTAACGCCGTCACGTGGTGACCCCCTATGGATCCGTAGGGGTTAGTAAATTTCATAGGGGGTTCATGACGTCACGTCTACTGTTAATAGTGACGTCATCTATTAATGTTGTTGTGTTTAATTGTTTATTTCTCTACAAAACACAGCGGAAAAAAGTCTCGCGGGCGATAAATTCGTTATACGGTTAACTACTGACCCCCTACGGACCATAGAGGGTGAATAAAATCCATAGGAGATTCGGCCTTCGGCCTCACCCCTATGGATTTTACTAACCCTCTATGGATCCGTAGGGGGTCAGTAGCGAACCATATAACTTATAATATTCTGCTTGTCTGGTTCTCGAATAATTCATAGGGGATATTTTGAGGATATACATTTTCGGCCATCAAACTATTTCTGTCATTTAATTGGGGTTAGTTCTACAACCCGGTATTCCGAAAGCCTATTAGTCCGACACATATTGTTTGACAAACAAATAGTCCGACAACACATTATTAGTTCTACACAACTCATTATCTCAACAGATTACTATACAACCCATCTTTTTAAAAACAAATACGTAATATTTTGATTAATTAAGATTGCTAACTTATGTTTTTGTTTGGATGAGATAAAGCAATTACAACGATAAAAACGACGGAATTATTATACTCGCGAAAAATTTTAAACGGTAATCATGGCTGGTTTTTGTGTATAAATGTGTATGCAATACATATATTTCATTTCAATAGACTGTGTCTTACTTAATATTTTTCTGTTTTATCTCTAAAATAATTGACTTACCTATCCCTATCGTTCTCTATGTCTATATCTTTAATATCAGCTGGTTCTACCACACTGTAAAAATTAACATTGTATTATTAGTTACGAAGTAGTGTGCTAGTGACCTAATACGATATATATGGGGTCAGAAAATCCATATTGGGTGAGAGCGAAGCTGTGTAACGAATTTATCTTTCCGACTATCTTAACATGTGGCATGTAGACTAGTGACCTATCAAAGTGATCAAGTCTTCAATATAAGGAACCTACTTCCATTGGTCTATACCAAAACAAATGCCAACAATAACAACTTGTTAGCTTTTAATGTGTTTTCTGCATTTATTTCAATCGTTCATCATCAATTTCTTCATCTGTTGTCTGGGAGAAACGTTTCATATTTTTTCTTTAACGCAGTGTTATTTTTTTATAAAGGAACATAACACCACTACTAACCGTGTATTAAAATAAGCCACGCCTACTAACCCAATATGAAATATACACGGTTTCCACGCTGTCGCTTTTAACCAATGATATTCCTAGAAGTGTATAGGAGGTAAGATAATAATAAATATTATAAACGTCATTTGTGTTTTGCAGTTGATTATTCGCAGATATCATAGCGATTTACATTTGTCGTTTCTATATGGTTTTTTTTTTCTTTAATGTGTTGTCTTTTTTATTCGTTTACAGTTTCTGATTGGTCCCTTGATATCTTTGATGTAGAATGTAGACGAATATGTTGTTTAAAGTATTTTCCTTTTGTCGCTTTTTTTTATTATTATTGTCAACTAGAGTGTAGATTTTACATTGTAATCTCAAGAAAATTATCATGTTGATTGATAATAGTTGTGGAAATATAAATTAACACGTATACATCCTATTTTAACCTTAATATAAAAAGTTATGTTAAGGTCACCCTGCGGTTCACAGACACAAACATGATTTGCCAATTATGTACTGTCACACATCACATCTAGTTGGGACAGACTATGAGAAATTCAATCGAGATAAAGATGACCGAACTGTATGTTGATGGCAGATTATTGTTTGTCTTTGTTGAAATACTTTACTATTTGTCAGACTAAGGCCGATTTTGAAATATAATTTGTTAACTATTCTATCATTGAAAATAAATGTTGACATCGTGGTGTCTTTTCATGGTCTTAATGGTACATATATTGCAGAGGTTCAATTCTCATTGATGTCGCATGTATTGCAAAGAATCATGAAAAATATGATACACACAAATACAATATGACCTGTTTGGTAATAGATTTGTATATTTGTCTAATTGTTTTTCTCAGTACATTATTAACGTCGAATATCAAAATATAGCCTACTGTTTGGGTTTAAGTTGCAAATTAAGATGTAGATAAGTCAATCTATTTTAAAATAATAGTTTTTGTAAAATACAATTCAGACGTCCATAAAATTTACATCTTAAATAAATTAAATATATATATTTCATTCGCCATGAAAATTTAATAGCCCTTTTGTGATAAAATATTTACATTACATTCCTTTCAGAAAAGTATACATTTGTGAAAGCAGTCTATTTTTACATTTGTCCTAAAAATATTCTGAAATCAGATCCTTCATTTTTTTATTATATTTTCATTATACAATATTTTACTATACTTACATTTCACAGTCTTGTGATTCGATAATAAGTTTATTTTCCTCATATCGTGTTGGTAAATTGGGACATTCTGTAGTAGCTGCTTGATCTGCAGAAACAACAGGTTTAGATCCTTGTTGACTTCTGATATCGTCTGGCTTAGATCCTTGTTGACTTCTGATATCGTCTGGCTTAGATCCTTGTTGACTGCCGGTATCAACTGGCTTAGAATGAATTTGTGTATTAACAGGATCAGCTTGCTTAGATGGATCTTGTTGATTAACGGGAGCAGCTGGCTTAGTTGCTGGAATTCCGGTATCAGCTGGCTGAGATCCTTGCTGTTTGTTGGTATCTACTGGCTTAGTTGATGGACTTCCGGTATCAGCTGGCTGAGATCCTTGCTGTTTGCTTGTATCTACTGGCTTAGAGGGCTGTTGTTGGTTAATGGGATCAGCTGGCTTGGTTGCTCGACTTGTAGTATCATCTAGCAGAGATCCTTGCTGTTTGCTGGTATCTACTGGCTTTGGTGGAACTTGTGGATTACTGGGATCAATAGGTTTAGTTGCTGGACTTCCGGTATCATCTGGCTGAGATCCTTGCTGTTTGCTTGTATCTACTGGTTTAGAGGGTTGTTGTGGGCTAATGGGACCAGCTGGCTTAGATGCTTGACTTCCAGTATCGTGTGGATTAGATGCTTGTCTTCCAGTATCAGCTCGCTTAGATGCTGGACTTCCGGTATCATCTGGCTGAGATCTTTGTTGTTTGCTGGTATCTACTGGCTTTGAGGGACCTTGTTTATGACCGGGATCAATTGGCTTAGTTGTTGGACTTCTTAAATCATCTGACTGTGATCCTTGCTGTTTTCTTGTATCTACTAGCTTTGACAGTTGTTGGTTGATTGGACCAGCTGGCTCAGATGCAGGACTTCCGGTATCATCTGGCTGAGATCCTTGTTGTTTGCTGGTATCTACTGGTTTAGAGGGTTGTTGTGGGTTAATGGGATCAGCTGGCTTAATTGCTGGACTTCCAGTATCAATTGGAATAGATGCCTGACTTCCGGTATTAGCTGTTTTAGATGCTGGACTTCCGGTATCATCTAGCTGAGATCCTTGTTGTTTGTTGGTATCTACTGGCTTTGAGGGAGCTTGTTTATTAATGGGATCGGCTAATTTAGATGCTTGACTTCTAGTTTCATCTGGCTGAGATCTTTGTTGTTTACTGGTATCTACTGGCTTTGGTGGACCTTGTGGATTACTGGGATCAATTGGCTTAGTTGCTGGACTTCCGGTATCATCTGGCTGAGATCCTTGCTGTTTGCTTGTATCTACTGGCTTTGACGGTTGGTGGTTGATTGGATCAGCTGGCTTAGATGCTGGACTTCCGGTATCATCTAGCTGAGATCCTTGTTGTTTGCTGGTATCTACTGGCTTTGAGGGAGCTTGTTTATTAATGGGATCGGCTGATTTAGATGCTTGACTTCCAGTTTCATCTGGCCGAGATCCTTGCTGTTTACTGGTATCTACTGGCTTTGGTGGACCTTGTGGATTACTGGGATCAATTGGATTAGTTGCTGGACTTCCGGTATCATCTGGCTGAGATCCTTGCTGTTTGCTGGTATCTACTGGCTTTGACGGTTGGTGGTTGATTGGATCAGCTGGCTTAGATGCTGGACTTCCGGTATCATCTGGCTGGGATCCTTGTTGTTTGCTGGTATCTACTTGCGTAGAGGGCTCTTGTTGATTACCAGGATTAGCTGGTTTAGATGCTGGCCTTCCGGTATCATCTTGCCGAGGTCCTTGTTGTTTGTTGGTATCTACTGGCTTTGAGGGACCTTGTGGATTACCGGTATCATCCGGCCTAGAGGTTTGACTTCCGGTATCAGCAGTTTTTGGGGGTTCGACAGGTTTTGTCCCAATGTGTTGTATTAACATTAATTCTGCAAGTAAGATTCACACTGTATAGTAAAAATTGTTTATATAGTTCCCACCTCTATGAAATCGATCTGATTGTATTTGTAGTTTTATTTTAATCTTGCACTTCAATATGACTTCTGTTTTACAATTTCGGTCCAATCACTCTTACGAAAAGTTATATCCAAATATTCATAAAAAAGTGAATCCTTAAAGTGTACATGCAGCTTTTAAAAATCACCCAAGTTGTTTCAGTCGGTTTTCTGTTTCTCAGTCATTAATTTACAGTGTAGAGTGTGTAGGACTGTAACAGTTGCTTGTCTTTTTGACGTTTTTCGTTTTGGTCATTTTTGTCTACTTTTCTTCCATTTATGAATTACTTTTAATGCAAATTTGTAAATTGTAGTGGATGTAATTTGATGAAAAAAAAACTTTTTAACAAATGTGAAATGTGCAATTGTGTAAAAAAAAAAATGCCTGCAACAGCAGTGAGTAACGCTGAATATTTTTTTCTATTTTCTGCATATTTTTGAAACTGAAATCTTAAAAAAATATTCTATAATCGAGTTTTTTTTTAATCGATTCAACGATGAGCCAATGTCCGTGCAGTCTAGCTGGTGAGCGAAAAATAGTTTTCTGTGCGGCGTACCAAGTAAATGACTAGGTTTCAATGCAATCAAGCAGGTCAACGAAGAGGAGCAACTTACTAATGAGTAGGTGTCCGTACATTGTAGGAAGTAAAAAATGAGCAGGTCTTCATGCAGTCTAGCAAATCAACGATTAGGATCTCTCATTGTAGTATAGCAAGTTGACGATGAGCAGATATCCGTGCAGTGCTAGCAAATGAAAGACGAGCCGGAGTCTGTACAATCTAGCAAAGCAACGACGAACAGCAATTCGTGCAGTTTAATTTATTAGCATTTGTCCGTACAGCAAAGCAATTCAACGATGAGTAGCAGTTTGTGCAGTCTACCAAGTCAACGATGCACAGGTATCCGTGTATATAAAAATAAAAAGATTTGGTATGATTGCCAATGAGACAACTCTTCTCAAGAGACCAAAAGACACAGAAATTAACAACTACAGGTAACTGTACGGCCTTCAAAAATTAGTAAAACCCATACCGCATAGTCAACTATAAAAGGCCTCCAAATGACAAATGTAAAACAATTGAAACGAGAAAACTAACGGCCTGATTTATGTACAAAATAATGAACGAAAAACAAATATGATATACAGCAACAAACGACAACCACTGAATTACAGGCTCCTGACTTGGGACAGGCACATACATACAGAATATGGCAGTGTTAAGGTAGTAAGAAGGCGCACCAACCCTCCCCTAACCTGGGACAGTGGTGTAACAGTACAACATAAGAACAGCAGAAATACATCTACCAAAAACACAGAGTGGACGTGGCAGGGTACTTATACATCCCGACAACAAAAAGACACTAAGTACAGGTCGGAGAGTACTCGCAGTTACTGACAGCTAGTTCAAAGCCAATAATAACTACTAAAAAAAATCATGCATCAAAGACTGAAATATCAATCGGTACACATCCAACATCCAATGGATTTGGTGTAAAGTCAAATATCAATAAGGGTAAGGTCAGTCTACCAAGTCAACGATGTGCATGTGTATATGCAGTCTAGAAAGTCAAAGATCAAGAGATGTCCGTGCAGTCTAAAAAGTTAACGATAAACTGCTGTCCATCGATAGGTAAGTGTCGGTACAATCTAGCAAGTCAATAATGAGCTGATGTCCGTGTAGTCCAGTAAGTCATTAATAAGCGTCTGTCCGTGTTGTCTCGAAAGTCCACGATTAACAGGTGTCCGTACCATGTAGCAAGGTAAAGACGAGCACGTATCCGTGCAGTCAAACAAGTCAAAAATGATGAGGTGTACGTACAGTGTTGCAAAATCTTTGATCAACTGCAGTTTGAATACTTAGGCTAGTAAATTCAATACAGATGAACAACAACCAAATTTTGTGAATAGAAACCCACAGAAAGCCATTCACACAAGGACAAACATTTTTATTGCATATATTGTCATTCGTCAATGATTACTTTTGATGCAGATATGTTAACAGCGCTTCAAGCATTAACATAAAATAATAAGTAAAACACTTACCCCACAACACAAAAAGAAAAACCAGATTTCCAACCGCTGTCTTCATCGTTCAAATTTTTTTTGTCGGTTAATTGCTTTATTTTTGATGTTTTATAAACAAAACTTTTTGTCACAAAAAGGACACTCAATTTCAGAATCATTTAACATCGCACTGTATGTATTCTTTTAAGTTATAATAAAGCAGAAGAGAAACGTATTATATTGAACGATTTTAATCCTAATACTGATGGAAAAAAATATTACAAGGTAGTAATCGTTTCTGCAAATGTGTCCTTCTTCGTGCCTCATTCATTTCTGACGATGACAAATATTCTTATTTACTAGAAAGCATATATAGGTACAACTTTTTTTACAATGTAGAACAGATTTGTACTCTGTACAAGTTTGATATATACATGTTAGAACCTTAAAATGAACTTTGGCACGGTAAATGATAAATGATTGTGTCTGTTTTCGGACATTTGTGTTACAATAGAGACTATCCTTTAACTTGTCATAAAATCTTTTTATAGGTACGTAACAGCTGATTGATGAAAGTTTATTGCTAAGTGTCCAGTGCACAATATACCACGGTAATTTTAAGGAATGCGGAAGCAATTATGACTGTTATAAGGAGATTAAATCGTGTAAGGAACTTTGCATTTAACGGCATTGTAAACATATGTGGCAGCTAACCATAATCAAAGTACAGAAGTACTGTCATCTCGGATGACCCCAAGATCTGATGGCTGGCGAATAAATCATATAGATTTCCATCTCCCTGGTGTTGGTCAATATGCAGCGGTTGTCCTTTTTCCTTACAAATTCACAGTGTAGACCTTTTTTATTTTGAACATTTATGTGAATAAGAGGGACAGGAAGGACCAAAACCTTGTTATAGTAATTTTTACTTGATTTCACAACAATTTAAATACATTGGGACTTGTGGACCATAAACCTTTTAACGGGTTCATTGTCCTTACAACTTAAAAATCATGCTTATTTCATTTTTCGTTTATATTACCAGTATAAATGGGCATTGATTTGTTTTGATATACCTGAAGTTTTGGACAATTTTCTGTTTTCTTAATGGGTTGATATAAAATAACATATTTGAAAGATATGAATAAAGTCAGGAGATCAGTAAAAGTCAGCAGGTTAGCAACATAATACAAAAGATTAACACACATAGACATCAATTGAAATTTCCGATATTGAAAATCTCTATTATATCGAAAACATTGTTTGGTTGACTGGACTTCAGATATTGAAACAAAGTGTATGCTTAAAGTCAAGGGCGTATGAGCTGGGGGGTGGAAAAGGTTCCCATTTTTTTTAGAAAAAAACAAATTATTGAATATAAAAAATGAAAACTACTTAACCATTATAACAAAGAAAAGGAACTTGTTCTTTCTATTTCATATTTTGCTTTTAATTTTTTAGAATTTGCCACTCCCGCACCCCTCTTCCACTTTTTAGTCTAATCGTTTATCAACACTCGACTGAACGAAAAAAATATATGACTTTCACCTATCTACATCATTAAAATCAACTGAACTGAGCAAAAATTCCGATAGAAGATTTAAATGTTTATTATAAAAATAAGGAGATGTGGTATGATTGCCAATGAGACAGCTATCCACCCAAGTTAATATGAAGTGGATGTAAGTATTTTTAGGCAACCCTACGACCTTTAACAATGAGAAAACCCCATTCCGTATATTTGGCTATAAAAAGGCCCGAAACAATTTACGAAAATCAAATATGACAGACATGAACCAACGACAACCACTGAACTACAGGCTCCTGACTTGGGACAGGCACATATAGAATGTGGCGGAGTTAATATAAAAAAGAAGATGTGGTATGATTGCCAATGAGACAACTCTTCACAAGAGACCAAATGACACAGAAATTAACAACTATAGGTCACTGTACGGCCTTCAAAAATTAGCAAAGCCCATACCGCACAGTCAGCTATAAAAGGCCCCGAAGGCCCGAAATGACAATGTAAAACAATTCAAACGAGAAAACTAACGGCCTAATTTATGTACAAAAAATGAACGAAAAACAAATATGTAACACATAAACAAACGACAAACACTGAATAACAGGCTCCTGACTTGGGACAGGCACATACATACAGAATGTGGCGGGGTTAAACATTTTTGTGAGCGCTCAACCATCCCTCTAACATGGGACAGTGTTGTAACTGCACAACATAAGAACAAACTATAAAAATCAGTTGAAAAAGGCTTTACTCATCAGATCGATACAAAGCAAAAACATCAAACAAAAAGACAGACCGGACGTGGCAGGGTATTTATCCATCCCTCATCCCTAACAACAACAAAAAAGAGACTACAGATCTGAGAGTACTCGCAGTTAGTGACAGCTAGTTCAAAGCCAATAACAACTAATAAAAAAATCATGTATCTAAGACTGAAATATCAATCAGTACACATTCAACATCCAATTTATGAATGTACCAAGTCAAAAAATGACAGTTGCTTTCCATTCGTTTGAGGTGTTTGAGCTTTTGAATTTGCCATTTCCTAAAGGACTGTCCGTTTTGAATTTTCCTTGGAGTTCGGTATTTTTGTTATTTTACTTTTTAGTGTAAAGACGTCATTAACAATCAGAGAAAAACACGATCTTGTGCAATGACAAAATAAAGGTATCGACAGATTGTAGTACCGTGAAAGTACATATTTTTTCTGTGTATAACAATAATATTTAGTATGGTTTTAATTTACTGATAAAAAAATCAATATTTTATACCAATAAAAATAATATTCAAAAATTTGATTACAGTCTATTAGTCTATCTTAATTAATTATGTTTTGGAAAAATTTATATATAACTATAAATCGTAACATCGTTGATAACTTAACATTACATTTAAATCCTCGAGACGTGTTAGATCTTGACATATACAGCATAGACATCTCTCTATTTTGGAAGAACGTATAAATGTATATGTATTTTTACAAAGACATGTTAAATTTATAATTTTGTATCAAAATGACTTCAAAATAGCAACATTGAGCGCCGACTCTATTTTTATTTTATTAAAGCATGTTGAAAATTGTTGGAAAAAGTATGCGATAGTCATATAGACACTTCAATATTCAAAATTACACCTCAATGGCAAAATGAATCGGTATCCTGAAACCATCGCTGATGACATCTTTAACTATCATTTTGTGAAACAAATCCTAACAAGCATTTGGCAAAAAAACAAAAGTGACAGTACTTTATTTTTGTTCTTTAAGCGTTTACTTGAAATTATATTTATAGTCATCAAACATTTCTTTTATAAAATTATATAATATTCAAGCATCTAGATAAATAAATATTGTGAGAATTAACAAAAGTAATTCCAGTCGTGTAACCTTTGAAAATAAGATTTAAAATTAAAAATATAGGCTTTTCAGGATTAAAAAAACTACAGACGCACACATATCTAAAAAAATGTTGAAACAATTTTTCTATACAAGAACCTTTGTATAGAATAAATTTATTCAATTTCATGTATAATTCCCATGTTAACCGTACTAGTTACTTTATCAGTTATGTGGATACTACAACTACCTTGATAATTAGTGATCGATCGATGATGTAACATAACTGTGATGCTAAAACCCACTGATATTTAGTGATCGATCGATGATGTAACATAACTGTGATGCTAAAACCCACTGATATTTAGTGATCGATCGATGATGTAACATAACTGTGATGCTAAAACCCACTAATATTTAGTGATCGATCGATGATGTAACATAACTGTGATGCTAAAACCCACTGATATTTAGTGATCGATCGATGATGTAACATAACTGTGATGTTAAAACCCACTGATATTTAGTGATCGATCGATGATGTAACATAACTGTGATGCTAAAACCCACTGATATTTAGTGATCGATCGATGATGTAACATAACTGTGATGCTAAAACCCACTGATATTTAGTGTTCGATCGATGATGTAACATAACTGTGATGCTAAAACCCACTGATATTTAGTGATAGATCGATGATGTAACATAACTGTGATGCTAAAACCCACTGATATTTAGTGATCGATCGATGATATAACATAACTGTGATGCTAAAACCCATTGATATTAATGATCGATCGATGATGTAACATAACTGTGACGCTTTAAACTTTAACCTTTGACTAAATGAAAATGGTGGATTGAACCTGGAATATATTGTTTTACGAAAATAAATAATTTCCATAGGAAACAGGCAACACAAATATTTCCCTGGGAAACTATACATATTCAACTGGTATTCATGAAAAGTTACCAAGAGAAACTATAAAGTTAGATGGTACTATTTTACGCGAAAGTATTTCTGATATTTTGCATCAGATATCTTATAGCTTCCCAGGGAAATATTTCTTACATTGTTTCCCTTGGAAATAAATTGACGACAACTCGATACGTCATCAAATCAGGAATTCACCCGCGTAAATAAATATTCATGATATTTTTTACTGAATTAGTTTTCTCATTACAAACAATGTTGCTATTACAAAAAGATATTCTTAACAATATTTATGAAGAGATAAAGGATGCGATTTTACACTCGATAGTGTCAGCGTAAGCATTGTTGTAGTTGGGTTATAAAAACACATTCATCAAATCTATATATGTCCTTCTGAACAGTCTTATGCTTTCCCTTCGCTTAACCACATAGTAAAATTCAAGAGAGTTTTCGAATAGCTAAAATTAGGTGATAGCAGAACTACGGAGTTCATCTTAGTGAAAATGTAATTATTTTGACGGTCACATAATGTTTGGAAATGAACAAAGTCAAGAAATATAAATAAATAACCTAAGATTTTTTATCTGATGACGTCACAATTACGTAATAATATGAACCGTTTTTCATGACAAAGAAGAAATCTATAGAATTTATGTAGTTTTCCATCATTACTTCTATTGTTGTGACATCGTGCGCAGCCAAGAAAAAACAAAATAATTTAAGAGATGCTTTATTATAACTATTGACATAATCTCAGCAAATATGAAGTTGTTTCTTGGGTGCGCACATAATTTGCCAATCTAATATATACTTAAAAGGTGATGTTAAACAAGGAAAATCAAGACATTTTACATTAAAAGAAATCGTCATTGTTTGTTGCCATGGTATCTCGTTAAATGTGAAATTTGTTTTTATTTTCTGAATACCTTGTACCTTAGTGTAGTCAGGACTAATTTAAGAATAAGTTTGACAACGTTTAAATTTTCCCTCATATTTGTTATTGAATGACAGGACATCATTAATATATCTGAAAGTGAATTTAAAGAACTTTATAAGATGCTTTTCTTTTTCTCTTTGAAGAGACTCTGTATGAATTCTACTTCATATGAGTACGAAAACAAAAATAAAACAAGTAGGCCAGTAGGGAAGCACAATTAGTTCTCATTGAAATATCGACTATCTGTTGACATATCAATCCACCAAACTCAACCAATATTTTGTCAATTATCTCAATATTGACGACTACAAGTCTAAACCTCCTGTTTGCACATGTGCTAGTTCCCCATTCATATATAATCCGGCTGGCCACGTTATTACATGTGACCCTCGAGGATTATGCCAGACAATGGGTTAAACGCGTGAAAGAAGACGTAAATACTCTTTCTTAATGGATTAAGGCTGTGAGGTCGTTGATAAAAATCATAATTAAAAAAACTAAATGGGTCTATGAATATCCATGCTACATCAATCTTTAAAGACCCAAATGTTGCAAAACACCTGTCGTACCTCCATGACAAATATGTTGTTGTTCCCGCAGATAAAGCCCCAAACAACATATTTTTTTGTGTGTAAAGCACATTACTTTAACTGCTTGATAAATGAATTGGGTTTTGACAATTCATTTGGAAACTCAACTTATACCCCCAGGACACTTACCAAGGAGTAAATACAGGAAAATCATAGGTCTATATTCCTTTGGAATTTCAACCAAAGATGAAGAACTGGATCTTCCATCACTGTAATGCATACCTAAACTACATAAGTTACCTTACAAACAACGTTTTATTGCTGGGTCTTCCAAGTGCTCTACGACATCTCTTTCTAAATTATTAACATCAATTGTATTAGCTATCAAAGCCGGGCTTTAAAGTTATTGTGAAACTACATATTCTAAAGGTGGCGTGAATCAGATGTGGATACTAATAATTCCAAAGATTTTTTTAGAGTACATACAATCTAAGACTCTTTCATCTTGCAATAGTATCAAAACATTTGACTTTTCTACACTTTACACAAGTATTCCCCATTCCAAACTAAAAGAAAAATTGAAAAGTTGGTCCTGTTTTGTTTCATGAAAAAGAATGGCCAACGCAGATACAAGTATCTTGTCTTAGGGAGGGATAAATCGTACTCTGATTCAAACAAAAAATTCTCTGAAACTTACATTATCAGGATGCTTGATTTCTTGATTGACAACATATTATTTACGTTTTCAAGAGGGGCGTGTTTTTCAACAACCCATGGAAACCAACTGTGCTCCTCTTCTTGCCGACTTGTTCCTTTATTCATATGAGGCTGACTTCATACAGGAACTTCTTAGGAAGAAAGAAAAGAAGTTAGCATTATCCTTTGACTTTACTTTCCGCTATATAGAGGATGTTCTTTCACTATATAATTCAAAATTTGGTGACTATGTTGAACGCAACTTGAGATAAAGGATACAACAGACACAGTTAAGTCTGCTTCATATCTTGACTTACATCTAGAACTTGACAATGAGGGTCAATGAAAACAAAACTTTACGACAAAAGAGATGATATCGGCTTCCCAATTGTGAACTTTCCATTTTTATGTACGAACATTCCAGCAGCGCCTGCATACAGAGTATATATCTCCAAATTGATACGATATTCCAGGGCTTGTATTTCCTATCATGATTTCCTTGATAGATGGTTGCTGCTGACAGCAATCTATTAAACCAAGAGTTCCAAGTGGTAAAGTTGAAATCATCACTTCGTAAATTTTAAGGACGCCATCACGAGTTGGTTGACCGTTATGGAATATACGGATATGTTCCAATTGTCGTAACTACAATCCCGTCTCCTTTTCCCTGAATGTGATTTACCGAATTAGACTTATTACCGGGTTTGTACTAACATGAGCAACACGACGGGTGCCACATGAGGAGCAGGATCTGCTTACCTTTCCTGATCACCTGAGATCACCCCAAGTTTTTGGTGGGGTTTGTGTTGCTCAGTCTTCAGTTTTCTATGTTGTGTTCTGTGTACTGTTGTTTGTCTGTTGGTTTTTTCCTTTCTTTAGACATGGCGTTGTCAGTTTATTTTCTACTTATGAGTTTGAATGTCCCTTTGGTATCTTTCGCCTCTCTTTTAAAATGTCCAGTATTTTTATGATATCATCTTTGGTGTATTTGTTGTTGAAATCAGTAAGATTTTGCATGACCTAAAACAAGGAATTTGTATCGACGATTCTTATTTTTGTAGAATAAACTTATTGTTCTTTTAAATAAACTCATTCTTAAAAAAAGGTGATCAATTAAGCATTGTAGTAAGATCTTAAATATTGTCTTAATTGACACTTACATTGAAATAATTCTTAATAGTTTAACACAAACATGCAACTTAACATGTACGGTCCTACATCCTGTCAATACTTATATTTGACATTGTGCATGATCATCCTTTTCTCAGACTGCTCATGTCGTCCTATACCCTAGATCCGTTGTAGGTGTACTGATTGACATTCGAGTCTATATTTTAGTTTATATATTGATAGATATAGGACTTTGAACTAGCATTTAGTCACTGTGACTACTCTTAAACCGATACTTTGTGTCATTTTGTTATTTATGCTTGAGTTAAATACCTATCTAAACAAGTCTTCTCCAAATTATTATTACAGTTTGTTCATATGTTATGTAGTTACATCACTATCCCAGGTTAAGGTGAATGTTGGCCCTCACAAATGTATAACCCTGACAATCTCTTTATGTGACTTTCCAAAATCTGTAACCCAGTGGTTGTCGTTGGTTGTTGTCTGCCATATTTGTATTATTTGATATAAATCAGGCGGTTGGTTTTTCTCTTTTAAAATTCTATCATATTTTGTCATACTGGGGCATTTTATACTAGCTTACTTTACGGACGGAAATCTGTAATTGTTCACACCATTGTCCTTTGATCTTTTATATGGATCGTTGTCTGATTCGCAATCAAACCACTCCTCATCTTTATACTGAACAGAACTGCGTATGTGTTTTATTAACAGAAGAGTAAAAATATATAAAAGACAAATCAGATACCAACGATATTATATATATATATATATTTATTACATTGGTAGCATTGAATTACATTGATTTCCCAGTCAAATAAAAACTGATAATTTCACATGTGAAATAAACGTGGTTATTTCACTCTCTGACGTCATACGCGCATTCGTGAATTAATGTGTTGTTCGCTCACTCGTTGAATATTTTTCTCTATTTGAATTCTTCGATTAGTTATTCTGTAAATGTCAACACAGCTTTGTTGACAAAGTTTAACCTCATATTACATTATTAACAGGATATAAATTGTAATAAAACAAAACCTAGCAACATAATAAAACGAAGGCGTTCACTGAAATCTATGTCAACAACAAAAATTTAATGATGGAACACAAGTTCAAGTTAATGAGCAATAATATAAAAATAACAAAAATAACCACTCATCAGGTTATACATTGTATATCATAAACCGCAAAGGTTATAAAAAGTGCATGTTATCATTTATCAGCAAAGCAAACAGTTTTTTGCAATTAAACCATTAAAAGATAGGATTTAATAGTGATTCATTTGTGTCCATAGAACAAGCTGTGACAAGGTACAAATAATAATGTATGATACATTATTATTTGTACCTTGTCACAGCTTGCTCTATGTACATAAATGACTATCAATCAATTTGATGACAGTAACATGTGAGCAGTTGGATTCCCTTCCGAAACAGTTTGCATCTAGATCCGCGCTGGCGGGAAAAAGAGAGGCGAAAGATACCAGAGGGATATTCAAACTCATAAGTCGAAAATAAACAGACAACGCCATGGCTAAAAAGGAAAAAAAGCCAACAGACAAACAATAGTACACAAAACACAACATAGAAAACTAAGGATTGAGCAACAAGAACCCCTCCAAAAACTGGGGTGATCTCAGGTGCTCCGGAAGGGTAAGCAGATCCTACTCCACATGTGGCACTCGTTGTATGGGAAGGTGCGTTCGACTCCGATCTTATTAGGATTAACTAGGATTTCGTGCCAGAGGTTGGTGGTTCTTTCATGGTAGTCCGTCTTCCTCCGCCAATAAAAAAACTGACCAATATGATATAGCTAAAAGTGTTTAAATGGTGTTAAATTCATGCAATCGATCAATCAATCCAAACAGTTTTCTATAAAACTTTTATATTTTTTTTCAAAAATGCTTTTTGATGTTTACATGATATTGAAATAGAATCCATCTGTAAACATTTTTATAATCTCTGCAGTTTTATTATTAAGATAAAATTGAATTTCAGAAGCAGAAAATTCCGTCCAGAAAAACAGTAAAATAACAAAAATAGCGAACTCCAAGGGAAATTCAAAACTGAAAGTCCTTTATAAAATGGCAAAATCAAAAGCTCAAACACATCAAACGAATGGAAAACAACTGTTATATTCCTGACTTGGTACAGGCATTTCCTTATGTAGAAAATAGTGGATTAAACCTGGTTTTATAGCTAGCTAAACCTTGTTACTTTTATGGCAGTCGTATAGACTTCCATTATATTGACAACAAAGTCTGAGCAAAACAAACAGACATAATAGGTAAAATATCAAAAATTGGGATACAGCAGTCAACATTGTAATATAATCTTAATCACTATATAGTAAATAACTATTTCAACAAAGAAAAACAAAATGGCGTATAGACAAAGTACATAAGCAAAAATGAAAGACAAGAATTCAAAATTGACCATAGCACAATAACATATTGGCGGGATGTATAAGTACCGAGCCACGCCAAAAGTATATGACAAAAATGAACTAAACAGTAAAGGTTAAAAATGTAGGAGTACAAATAAAAAGAACACAATAACACATAATTAAGATGATAAAATATTTATCAACACGGTCTTGGTATCTTCCAATGAACTTTTTTAGAAAAAGGACGAGACGTTCTTTGTCATATCCTTGGCTCAACAACTTTCTGCTCAGATACTGGTGACGAAAGTGTAATTTGCAGCTCTATCATAAAATGGAATTTAACAAATCTACCAATAAAACAAGCCCCGTTCCTTTTGAGGGTAACATTCAGTATCACAGTAAATCCACACCTGCCAACGGATTGGATGTTAAGGCAATTGATTGAAATAAATTTTGTTAAAAACAATCGTGCATCTAGAGGAAATTAAAAGATATTGAAATTGATCGGTGAAAAAAAAGGAGACACGGGTGCTTTTTTGCGTCAGATTTTCAGAGGCGCTATGTTCCAAAATCTAAATCTAGGGCTCTTGATTTAAAAAAAGTCGAACCAAAAACAGAGGTTGGGGTATGCATCTTCCAGAGCTTCTAGAAAAATAATAACGGGGTGTTACTGAGGGTGACCATATAGGTATTGTAGAGGAGATACAGGGGCAAGACTTCCAGAAGCCCTATGTTCCAAAATCTAAAACTAAGGCTGAAAATTTGAAAAATTCGGACAAAAATAGAGTGTTGGCCTATTCCAGGGCTTCTAAGAACCCTAATGATTTTGGGTCCGGAGGGTCATCCCCCCTCACAACAATTATCCTTTAATAGTCTTGAATGTGGTTGATATCGCCAACCCTAAACCCTATGTTTTTTTTTTCATTTCTGATTACAAAAAATTGAAAGTATCATAATTTTGGGTCCCTAGGGTCATCCCCTCACCGCGTATACCATTAACTTTTGATATACTTGAAAATTGTTTGGAACCCCAACCTTTAACCATATATTTTTTATTAATCAAGACGAGACAAGTTGAATGGTATATATTTTGGCCCCTGAGGTCATCCCTATACCCTCATGCCATTCACCTTAAATAAATTTGAAAATGGTTGAGAATCCCATCCACAACCCATACATTTTGTTCGATTACATTAACAGGGTTTCCTTCTTACTGTTAGAGAAACTCCAAGTGAAGGGGAGCGTTTTTTCAAAGCAGGAATTGATGAAAGCTATGGAGATGTTTTTTGTTATTTTTTAAAGAAGACGACATATTTCAGATGAGGAGAATCAGGTCCATTGTTTAGAATTGCTTCCAACTGGGATATTAAACTAAATTTCAAGTGCTTGTTACATTGACAAAATGGTGCACAAGACACAACCTGAAGTTCAAAGAAATGGTAACTTAAAAGGTTGAATGAACATATACACATGTCATACCGATTGCTAACAATGTTTCAATACTACAGGAAAAAGACAAAAGAATAAAGCAAAAGAAAATGGAAGACCTCATTGAAGAAATGAATATGACTTTACCTGTTTCTAAGCCTTGTACAAATAACATTTATATTTAGAGACAATGTATGGTTATTCTATATTAGTCGTGTCATGCATTGACAACAAGCAAAAACAACGTCAGCCTATAAACGTTAATCCACAAGAGAATTATTCCAATGTAATTGAACATTAAACACAAGACAAAAACGACTATCAACAAATGACTCCATTAAAGGTTTCATACCTAGGATATCGGGAAAGAGTGATAAGAAAAACATCATGAATTACAAAGTCAATCAAAGACCGTTTGTGTAAGACATACTACTGAAAACTCTGACCATTACGTTGTTGGAGAACTGATGATAGATAGCGAACGCCTATCGAAAGAGGCATAACGAGTCCAGAAACCCTATATTCCCTCTTAAAGTGAAAAAGGACAAGGGCTATGTAAGGCAATGCGTACACGATACAAGTCCAAAATAATTTACAGATTTAGTTTCACAAAAAGAAAATCCGTCTCGAGATACTGAAACTGAGAAACATATGGAAAATCCCATTACAGCAAATGATAGTACCAATTCTGTACTATGCCGAAAATACAAGCAAAAACTCTGATAATGGAGTTATATAAGACTATCCAAATCCGTTAGGCATTACCGGTCAGAACCATCAAGGAGCGCAGTAAATAACGTCGAAGGGGAGTAGCAGAACATTTTGTTTGAATGTTGTAGTGACGAAGTTGAAATGAAAAAGTTTACATCAAATGTAAAAACTGAAAAAGCTACGAAAGGTTCAGCCACTGAGAATCAGAATAAAATACTTAAAACTGAACAAGGCCATGAAAAAAAATCTTGCTTGCGCAAGCATGAAGACTTAAGTAAAGATGGTTGCTATAAGTCACAGCGAACAGTACTGTACATCCGACGGATGGAAGTTCTACCAGCGATGAAGGTGAGTACAACATCTCACTTAGCTCCTCTAATATCGAAAGCACACTTGGACAGCCAATTCAGGGAAAGTATTTCGCTTAAATGCACCACAGGGAAATGATAAAGGAGATGTTCAAATAAGAACAAAAAACATATAAACATTACCTGGAAAAATTTCATGAAAAACCAATGGACGTCAAGGTAGCTGGCATTTTTTATACTATTGGCAATACATTAGGAACCTTTAAGAAAGTTGCAAATGACTCAAAATATTCTTACAAACTGGATCAGTCAGAATTTGAAAGTTGTCAATATTAGCTGAAAAATTGGAACAGAATTCTGTTACGAAAACACTTCCTGGATTTATACGATACATAGCCATTTGACTTCCATATATAATTTATTGGACGGTAGCAGAAGTTAGAATCTGGCATGACATGGTGAAAGAATGTGTAGATTACTTTGATGCTACGGACAGTTGTGATTCCGAGAGGAGATTGCCATACATGTAATTACTATGAATTGGCATGTTACAATCTGATTACCGGAGAATCAATAATTCCTGTCTCGAGTATGATTTCAACACTGTATTCCACCCCGCTGATTTGTTTTTGGCTGGCAGAATTCCGAAGCTCAGCGAAAACAATCTTTGGTCATTCAGACGCTTCAGGTCCTCATCAATTGACTAGTGATAGAAGTATGACATTAATTCAGGCGGGGTTAACTAAATATCTGAATTTTACAACGAAAATTCGAACGGTTTTCGTAGCCGATCATGGAGAATTGTATCTGGAAATGCTTTTGAAGGTGACTTTGAAGGGATGTTTTCACATGTCTGCTTATCATATGTAATGTCGTCTTTTAAGAAAGTAGTTCTGGAGGATTTCAAGTCAAACTTCGATTTTGGAATGTATTACTTCAGAATTGTCTTCAATTCAACATTTGAAACAAAGACTAGCGCAATGTTATAAGCCGTTTACTATGTCTTGTCAAAAGTGAAACACACTTTTCTACCTGGAACAAATCCAATATTCAATCGTTAAACTGCCAAAAGATATAAAATGCATGGACGTTTCCGAAAACTTGGAAGTTTACCAACTTGAAGGAAAGCATACAGCACAACTGTTGTTCTCTGAATCGTTGAATCCTTATCAGCTCACTGAGGAATATTTTCGAAATTGATCAACGAATAATGGGTTTTCTGCATGGTCACAAAAGGTATTACACGATGTCAGAGCAGAAATGAAAGACAATATTTGTTGAAGTTACTGGGAACAAGCAGCACTCGAAACCTCTTGCCGACATAATATAAAAGTTGTTTATTCCAACATATTACATGGAGAGATCTCAAGACACGGAAATACCATTTCTTATCATCTGACGAAGAAAAATGGATGGTGCAGAGGGGAAATACTAGAATTGAGAAAAGATTCCAAGTTTTTAAAGACATCGCTTTGCATGGAACCACAATATCTAGACTAGACGAATTATCAGCAAAGTTAAAAGAGCCTATAACAGCTGTTCAGGATGTCGCTGTTTTGGAACAGAATTCTGTTACGAAAACACTTCCTGGATTTATACGATACATAGCCATTTGACTTTCATATATAATGTATTGGACGGCAGTAGAAGTTAGAATCTGGCATGACATGGTGAAAGAAGGTGTAGATTACTTTGATGCTACTGGAACAGTTGTAATTCCGAGAGGAGATTGCCATACATGTATTTACTATGAATTGGCATGTTACAATCTGATTATAGGAGAATCAATAATTCCTGTCTCGAGTATGATTTCAACACTGGATTCCACCCCGCTGATTTGTTTTTGGCTGGCAGAATTCCGAAGCTCAGCGAAAACAATCTTTGGTCATTCAGACGCTTCAGGTCCTCATCAATTGACTAGTGACAGAAGTATGACATTAATTAAGGTGGGGTTATCTAAGTATCTGAATTTTACAACGAAAATTCGAACGGTTTTCGTAGTCGATCATGGAGAATTGTATCTGAAAATGCTTTTGAATGTGACTTTGAAGGGATGTTTTCACATGCCTGCTTATCACATGTAATGTCGTCTTTTAAGACATTCTGGAGGATTTCAAGTCAAACTTCGATTTTGGAATGTATTACTTCAGAATTGTCTTGAATTCAACATCCCAAACAAAGGCTAGCGCAATGTAAAAAACCTTTTACTATGTCTTGTTGTCAAAAGTGAAACACACTTTTCTACCTGGAACAAATCCAATTTTCAATCGTTAAATTGCCAAAAGACATAAAATGCCTGGACTTTTTCAAAAATTTGGAAGATTACCAAGGAAAGCAAACAGCAAAACTGTTGAATCCAAATCAGCTCACTGAGAAAGATTTTCGAAATTGATCAACGAATAATGGGTTTTCTGTATGGTCAGAAAAGATATTACACGATGTCAGACCAGAAATGAAAGAGACAATATTTGTTGAAGTTGCTGGGAACAAGCAACACTCAAACCTCTTGCCGACAAAATTCAAAAGTTGTTTATTCCAACATATTACTTGGAGAGATCTCAAGACACGGAAATACCAATTCTTATCATCTGACGAAGAAAAATGGACGCTGCAGAGGGGAAATACTAGAATTGAGAAAAGATTCCAAGTTTTTAAAGACATCGCTTTGCATGGAACCACAATATCTAGACTAGACGAATTATTAGCAAAGTTAAAAGAGTCATTAACAGCTGTTCAGGATGTCGCTGTTTTGGAGATTACCAGGAAAGCGAGAAAATTTACTAATGGCGTTGGAAGA
Organism: Mytilus californianus; assembly: GCF_021869535.1. Taxonomy (NCBI): domain Eukaryota; kingdom Metazoa; phylum Mollusca; class Bivalvia; order Mytilida; family Mytilidae; genus Mytilus; species Mytilus californianus. The sequence continues at coordinate 16,445,903 of NW_026262679.1, read as the reverse complement.
AGCAAACAAACCATACAGAAAAATTGGGATAAGAAGCCCCAAAACATTGAGAAAATATCAAAAGACCCCACGTGAAAATAAAAGAGGTAGACTACAAACAAATGTTGCCAAAAAAAACCCAACATCAAACGCCAAGTCAGAACAAGAACATCAAAATAAACAGAGGAACACGTCAGAAGAGGAGCAGATATAGGGCAAAGGAACTACTTGTCTAAAAGGCTTTACAAGATCTGGAGACGGAGACATCGTCCTTGAAAACAACGAATTCAACTGTATCAAATCAAGGTTCAGAGGCTTATCGAATATAGGGAACACATATTGGTATAATGCATATCTTGTGACATTAGCAACAACAGACATCATGCAATTGACACTTGATAAGTTCTGTCATGGTGTCAGCTTTTGTCCAAGAATGACTGATTTGTTGAGGTTGACGAAAAAATGCACATATATGAAGCAGATACTTTCGATTATGACATAGAAACTGGTGTGATGTCTCCATTATTTTTCTCTAGAAGCCTTGAAATAGGTCAACCCTCGCCCCTTATTTTGGTACGACTTTTTTTTAAATGTTGAGCCTTACTTTCAGATAATGGAACATAGCAGATCAGGGAACCTTGCGCAAATGATGCGCCTATATCTCTTTTACAATACCTATATAGCCATACTCCGTGACAAACCCAATATTTTTCTCTAGAAGCCATTGAATAGGCCAACCCCCCTATTTTTTGTCCGACTTTTTCAAATGTCGAGCCCTAGTGTCAGATTTTGGAACATAGCGCCTCTGGAAACCTTGCGCAAATGATGCACCTATATCTACCCTCAATACTTATATAGCCATACCCCTTCACACCCTCCATTATTGATCTCTAGAAGCCCTTGAATAAGCCAACTCTCACCATTTTTTTTTTTGTCAGACGTTTTCAAATTTCGAACCATAGATTCAAATATTTGGTACATAGCGCCTCTGCTGTATGGTTGTCTTTCACGGGTTCTCTTGTTGGTGATGTGTATTACTTGGCATTTGGTTGAATGGAATTTCATGAGATAGTCATTCTACCATACATGTAGGGCCTCTGGATGTTCAAACTAGTAGCATTTTTTAATACTTTCAGTTGCAGACTTTAGCAATGTATCTTTTGTATTTTAAAATACATTTTTACCTCGGAAGAAAAGCCACATAAAAATCAAAAAGAGTTTTTTCGAGAAAAGACATGCTAAGTCTATTGAGTCCAAGTTCGTAGGTATTCGAATTGGGCTGATTTGTCGTTTTCCTGAAGAAAGGGGTAAACATTCCAAAACATGCAAAAAAAAAGGATTAGAAGTAAAATATAGAAAGAGTGGAGTTTAGAATTTAGGATGTTGATATAATCAGAACGAGTGACAAATCAATTGTATTTGGGCATCACAGTAGCGAAAAATTAATGTTCGTGAAAATTTGGCAATAACGTTTAAACATATATAAAATCGATTGATTGATTGTTGGTTGCTTAACGTCCAGTGGCAAATATTTCATGTATGTTCAGGACGAGAACAAAATAACAGTTGATAGAGGCCTTCCGGAAAAAATTTGGACTGCCACTGGAAAATGAGATTGTATTGGATAGGGACAGAAATGTTGCCGTGCAACGTACCCTCAAAGAGTTGTTGCATGGGTTCTTTACGTGCAGCGAGCGTGGTACTCTCTTTCAACGAGGCATCAGATTTAACGTCCCCATCTTGACCGGACGTGGCTGCGTCCTTGTACATCCCACACAGCCAAACGGACACTCCATTTTAGCAAGGGTTTTAGTTCCGGTCGGAACGTCGGAAGACCAAATCACCATATTTTTATTCCACAGTCACCCTTGGATGTTATATAAAATTGTAGAACGAAAAATGCTCTATTAACATACATTTCTATGTAAAATGGTAAATTGTACTCTGCATGGTGCAGCGTTTTTGCCAACATTAGGGGGTGTCACGTGCACCTGGTGACACCCCCTCCCCCCTTTTCTGGATCCGCCTCTGAGATGTGGTATGATTTTCAATGAGACAATTATTACCTGGTACAAATGACGTGAATGTGTTTTAAAGCACTATTGCATTTTACGGCCTCCAACAATGAGAAAAACCCATACCCTATAGTCATCTATAAAAGCCTGATATAAAAATACAAATATGACAAGACATAAGTTAGAGTATTTGAAAACAAATCAGAAATCATGCCCATATTTTATAAATTATTTTTGTCTATTTATCATGAAAACTCGACAAAATCACAAAATAAATGCAAAAAAATTTTGCATATGGAAATAGGTCACTGAGATCTGCATCCTTTCATTTGTGCTTTAAGTAATAAACTGATAATTTTTCAATACAAAATTCTGCACAGAATTTTAAGCACAAATGACCTGCTACATAAGTGTAAACTTAAGGAAACACACCTATGTAGTTTTTGCAATGAAACGAAAGAGACAATACAACATATTTTTTTGGAATGTTACATTAGACGATATCAAAACAAAACATCTTCTTGGGATCAAGATATTATAGTCTGTTAGATATCTCTGGAAATGTTTTCATTGTTCTCATGAAGAACTATATTTATTCTTGTAGATTAAGCTCACTGTTACCTTGTGTTAAGATAGCACTTAGGAAGTTAACATATTATTACATTATTGAAAAATTATCTTCCACCTTTCACAGTTCTCCTGCAATAGATTGGAAAACAGGAAAAAAATGGGAACCATTTAAACAGTTAATTGTATGATACAAGAATGATAACTCATACAAAACTGTAAAATAAATGTGTAACACAACTGGATGTACATACCAAATGAACAGTGGTTAGTGTGCATCCTACAGATATATATGCATGTAAGACTTAAATATGTTACTAGGTTATGATAGTTGGAGTTTGGATAATTTTTGATAGGATTTTTAGTCTTTGATTGAAATATATATTTATGTTAAAAATAATGTATATTTTCTACATTTGTAGAGAAAATAACAACAAAATATGTCACTATATGTTTCTATGAGTACACGTTTGTTGCGACAATAATAATATATTCTATTAATATCAGTTTAATCATATATGAATATAAGTTAATGTTGGGTTTTTTTTGTGTTAACATAATATAAGTGCTGACACTGACAGATCATGATTATAAAACATGTATTGTATCCTTCTCTAATAGAAAAAATGCATATAATTATTGTATGAGATGAAGAAATACAAAATAAAGAATTATGAAAAAAATATGACAAGACATGAATCAACCACTGAAATACAAGCTCCTGACTGGAGACAGGGAAATACAGATTGTGGCGAGGTTAAACATATCCGTGAGCGCTCAATTCCCCTCCTAATTTGGAACAGTAGTGTAAATACTTTGCTTTTATCATATACTTATCATTGTATAGTTTATTGTCCGCCTATATTATTCTGCTAAGAACTTCGGTCTTCAGGGAATCATGCATTCAGGACCCCAAGGGTTGATTATAGTATTCGAATATGATCATTCTGAGTTGTTTGTTTGTTTTTGCTGTGTGGGATGTATAAGTATGTAGCCATGTCCGGTCGAAAAGGGGAAGTAAAATCAATGCCTCGTTTAGGGAGGAGACCACGCTCTCTGTGCGTTATAGAACAACTGTCTTAGGGGTCCATAGGTTGCCTGATGAAATGTAAAATGACTGCCATAGCCTATTTTTCCACCCATCATCAATAGATATAAAGATACACATTGTGACTCGAGGCTAATATTTACCAAATGTACGTGCAGAACATAGCCAGAAATGAGCTACGGTTTTGCTCATAAATATTCATGTTTCAAGAGTAGTGGAATCACCCGAAGATTGCCGATTGAAGTTTCAAGGGCGGTATTTTAAAAATCGAATCCATCCCGGAACAGCCCAGTTTAACCTTATAAATGCAGACACGAAAGGTGAAGCTAGATTTTTCGAAGTTATATAGTTATATACCATACCAGAAAAGATATAGACCTGCAGAAAGAAACCTTTTAGATGGGTATTTTGAAGTGGAAAGACATTTCTTCAAGGAAAATAGATAGGGTAGGTTTATTCACCGAAATGAGTCCAACATATATTTGTTCCACATGTCCACATGTCCATGAGTGCATATATTTTCCGGTATCTTAAGTCTTCAATTAATAGAAAACACACTAAACATCATGATTATCTTAAGTAGATACCCCGATTATGTTCTTCTATAACTCATTTTAAAACTTTCCAGTCATTTTAAAGAAATAAATCGACTTTCTTACAGACCTAGAATGAATGAAAGCTTGAGAGGCGCATAAGGGGACCGGATTGAAAACGGTGGCATAAAGAAAAACAAACATAAATATATTACAATAACAAACGCCCAAATATGTAATAATATTACGAATTCGAATTTCCAATCTTAAAGATGCACGTTAAAGCAAATTAATGTCAGCAACTTTTTGTTATTTTTTTTCAAAAAGGGGGGGGGGCGACCAAAACTTGGCGATAATAACATATATATATATATATATATATATATATATATATATATATATATATACGACCAAATGTTTAATATTATGGTCATGCAAATGAAATCGACCAAGACAATTCGGTTGGTTTTTTTTGGGGGGGTTGATCAAGATTTATGCTATCAATTTTGCCCCCCCCCCCCCCTCCTTTTCACAAAGTCGATTAATTCTGTTTAACAGATAACGTTATTTAGTCAGATATATTAAACATTATATAATATTTCTATACACATTATATTGGATATTATTTAAATAATAAAACTTTTATAAGGCAATAAGTATGTAGTACAATGCAAAAGGAGAATGAAAGTAGTGTATTTTTTATGTAGAAATTCCACAGTGATTTTTAAACAGGTTCAATATTTACCAAATAAAAAGATATATTTATATATTATTATATATATGCAATGATCCAAAAACTTCGATTTTTCAAGTATAGAGACTAAAACATGTTCAGTTGATACATTGTGTTTATCATCCGTTTTATTTCAGGAAACAGAATATCTAGTGAAGTGGGAGAATTATTCCGCGTACAGCTGTACATGGGAACCCGAGCAAAATCTACCAAATAACATTATTCACGAGTTCAAGTTCCCCTCATCTCCATCGCCTGGCATTGCCGTTACAAGAGACGATTTTACATCAGCTTGTCACTCAAGATTAGCACAAAGGACGGCAAATCATTTCTATATTCCATTCCATCACGACATTTTCAGGTTTTTATTTGGAGGAAAGGGTATTGTTAGTAAAGGCAGAGATACTTTATATACCAGAATTGACTTTGAAACTTTTGATTTACCTCAAAATTGGGACAAGCTTGTATACACAGAAAAGGGAGAAGGCCTACAAATAGTTTTTCCAATTGCATTGCGTCCCGTTTTAAGGTGGTCGAGAAAACACTTTGTTTTTGATTGTGAAGGAAGTTTGAAAGAAGCCCAAGAATGTCTATTGAGCTTTTAAAAGTGGATTTTACAACAGACAGATTTTAAAACAACTTAGATAACAATGAATTATTAAATCAAATATAGTCACATAAAAGTGCTTATTATTGTATCATTTATTACATGTTTATTCAGTTAATTTAAGAACATGAGTGATCATTTGTCTCAAGCTGACAAAAATAAAATTCAGTTTAAGTTGGAAGTAAAAACAAAATCTCGGGGTCAGAGTCAAAAGTATGTTTTAAGATTGTTTTACCTAAGGGTACTTTAAAGTACATGTCGGAAATATGTCAACTAAATAATCTGACTAACATACAATTAATTAATTTGAATTTTCCAAAAGGTGTGTTGCCTTTAAAAGAAAACAATGATCGCTTAGAAGGTAGAATAAGGCGAAAAGTTTCTGAAACTATCAACAAATTTACAGCATTAAAAGCTAGACGTAAATATGATTTTCTCCTAGAAAAAGCTTTTTTGATCATTTTTAAAAATGAAGTATGTTCTCTTAGTGATATGATAGAAACTGAAAAACAAACACAAAATAAGAGAATTATGAGTTTGTTTGGAGACATACAAAGACTTCAAGCAAAAGTGAATTATCTTACTGAAGAGGCTCACGAGAGAAATATTTGTCTGTCTGAATATGAAAAAAAAAAATGAAATTTTAAATGCACACATCGAAGGTATTCGAAATCAGTTCATAAATATAGGTAAGCCTATTCCAGATTTAAAAAGCAATCAAGCACCAAAAAAAGTTTCCATTCTAAAAGAACGTTTCCAAAAAGCACTTTGGTTTGCAAAATCATTCGGCATAACATTTTCAAACATAACAGGCACCGACAAAAATGGCAAAACGTATGATCTGCTTAATGACACAAACAACACAAACTATACAGACATGGTCAATGATGAAAAAGAAAAGGTTAAAAACATTCTTTTCCTTCTTGATTCATTTTGCATCTCGGATGAGGCATATCATGAACTTACAGTACATAACAGAGACATGGTGAAATCTTATCTAATCAAACAATGTAGGAAAAACATGAATAGATATAAGAAGATGTGGTATGAGTGCCAATGGGACAACTCTCCATCCAACACATTTTCAATCCTTAAAACACCAGGTCACCATCCAGGTGCACAACTTCATCCTTTTGAGACATTAGATAGGTTATTGGACACTATTACAAATATAGATGGCTCCACTGAGATCCAAACAGTACAACTCAAGTTCGCCGCAGATGGCGCAAAAGTGTCGAGAATATCAAGTTTTCTGGTATTGTCTCTAGCGGTTTTAAATGACGGAGAGGAGGTGATGTCAAGTGCAAATCAGCACACTCTCGCAATAGTAAGCTAGGACGAGAAATATTTTACCCTTAAAGAATGTTTTGGTACAATATTTAATCAAATTAGCGAACTACCTTCACAAGAAAATGGAAAAATAATGTACGAGACCAAGTCTAAAAAAACGTTCAACTTGGAAATATTTTTGGGGGAGATATGAAGTTCTTGCTTACTGTTCTGGGTTTAAATTAAGCAAATTCCAACTATGCATGTTTATATTGTAAAATAGAAAAAAAACATCGGTCAGATATGTCGAAAGCTGAAATGTTTTACTGGTCAGAAGGTCTTATTAGAACGAATAAGGAGATGGTTGAATGGAGTAAAAAGACCAAGTTGAATTATGGGTGTATTCACCCCCCTTTACTCAATATAGAATTGACCCATGTGATTGTGGATGAATTACATTTACTGATGAGGATTGGTGATGTACTGCTCAGAAATTTGATTGAAGACTCAGTAAACCTCGACCATAGAAATAACATTGGTAAAAAAGGTAAGAAAAATGATTCTGTTAACGAGTTGGTTACATGCATAAGAAATTGTAGTGTCTCGTTTTCAGTATGGGAAAACAAGATTAAGGATGGTCGAGGAGATTTTTTGAAAAATCTTGAATGGACAAGTTTAACGGGGTCAGACTACAAAAAACTTTTGCATGCACTGCCTACACAATTACAATCTGCAGACTGCATAAAATCCTTTTCAAGAGAAAGGGTTATTAGTTTATGGAAAGACTTTAAAATTGTGTACCATATTATAAGCTCTTGGTCTCCATCACAGTCAGATGTGGATGGCTTTTTTACCCTGACCTTGAAATGGATCACAGACTTTAGAAGTTCAAGTGAGCACCTTGAAGGGTATGATAGCAAAAGTATAACCCCTTACATGCACCATGTGCCAAAAATGTTAAAAACCTACGGAAGTATTAAGCAGTTCACAGGTCAAGGGGTCGAGAAGTCTAATGATGATATCAAAATCATTTATCATAGAAAGACAAACAAGCATTCTGCAACTGCTGAAGCATTAAGGGTTCGGCAAAGGAAGTACATGCTTAAACAGTATGCTAGAATAAAACGAAAGTATGGAAAATTAAATACAGCTTTCTGGAGAGATGGCGGTAAACAAATTGTAGTTGCCCGATCTAAACTTACTTCGTATCGACAGGTCAACGATATGATAAATTAATTTGATATTTCATTGTACTAAATAGTAGTTATGTCTGATAAGGCAGCAACTATTTGATTTTCTGGGGAGGGGGGGGGGGCTATGGATTTTTTCTGAGACAAACTTTTTTTTTACATTGAGCCAAAATAACTACTCTTGTAATTTTTTCCAGGGCCAATCAAAAGCAAATATTTTTTTTCACCATCTATTGAAAACACGACAAAAAAAATCAATAGCCCCGCCCCTCCGCCCCCCCCCCCTTTCCAAGGATATCAAAAGGTTGCTGCCTAAGGCATTTCAAGTCAGTTCAAAAGTAGTACACAAAGTTCTGTAAAAATATAGAATTTTATCTCAAGTATTGTAATGAAGCCGATAAGTCGTGGTGTTGGCGTTTCCAAAATCTTTTGTCGTCAACACTCTGCGTACATATCTTATTTAACTTTGTATGTATAGACAAATGAGAAAAAAATTAGTAATATATATATTGTTGTTTACAAAATGCAGTGAAGTTAGTATAGATATATATATTTCATGATGTTCTTTGTATATGTACATATGTTTAATATATGCAGTTCATGTTCAAACAATTCCAGTATTGTAATGGAAGAATTATATTCTATATTAAAATTATTTTTTAAATCATTTTGAATTCATTTAATTTTTTGAGAATAAAATAGTTCTCCTTTGTGGAGCCTTAATGTGTCTTGTCAACATTGGAATTCGGTGTTGTTACAAATTACGCCATGTCTAGCAGAATCCACTTTTAAAAAGTTTGTTTTTTTCGTTAATCCTCTTGGAGCCTCTTTCATTATGTGCATTTTATTGGAAAACTCAATTTTATTCTGTCCTAGGAACCAACATTCTTTTACTGAGGCATTTTTGTCCTGAAAAGTTTAAGTGCGTGTTTTCTGTTCTTCCGGAATCGGCCCCGCAATAAAAATCCACTTCACTTAAAAGCGTAAAAAATCTCTTGAAAACCAACAATGGAGCATTTTTGCCATATTCTGTAGTACAAACATACAGGGCTCTCGCTTCGAAATTTATTTTATCGTGGGAACCTTCATTATTTAACGTACAACTTCAAATTTTTGACACAAGTGTTAAACCGGTGTATATTTAAATTATCAACACCCGCAAATGGTTCCGGTCAAGTAATACAGATTTTTTACTTAAGAAGTATATATTAAATCACGAAAATCTAATACGCCGCCATTTTGAATATGTAAATTAGCAAACTGTGTCTCATTTCTGGATATGAGAAAAGCAATACGTTATTTCGTCGTCTCCCGTTACCTATCGTTATTATATATTTTTAAGTCGTCATTACCACCATTAGCATAATCATCCATGAATAGTGAAACAGTACTAACATACACTTGATATCACTTTTGGATTTTTGTGGGGTTTGTAACTGTTGCTCAGTCTTTTGATTCGTTTTTTTCTATGTAGTGTTGTAAGGACTATTATTTGTCTTTCATCTTTTTTGTTGTGTTTTTGTCATGATTCTTCGTTCTCTCTTCGACTAATGTGATTTTATTCTCTATTTGGTATCCTCTCATTTTCCTGATATAAAGGTGGTAATTTTATACTGTTTTGTTCTCTTTTACTGTGCTGTAGTAACGTATACTTCGTGAGTTTTCAACAATTCGTTTTTCTTTATTAGCCTTTCAATCCTAACAGAAAAATAGACTGAAATTATTTATTTACAAATGATAAATATCATAAAAATAAAATTTCGACGATAATATGAATTAAAAGCTCGAAATGTCATGCTTTCCTGTTGGGGGAAGTTCCTCAAATAAGTGAAAATATCCTTGGAAAAAAAGGGAGTTTTATCGATTTCATATAAGCCCCGGAAGTATTCATCACTTGATTCAAATTTCCGAACTGATAAAAAAAACAACAAAGGAGACCGCCGAGGTTGGTGCTTCTGCTTATGCAAAACGGAATGGCCCTTAATTTTCATTGCTTTTTTTTTTCAACTTGTTACTGAATGGTAAATGTTCATATTTAGGATTTCACTTTCCTACGAAAAATTGATAATGGAGTTCAAAATATGGCATGACATTTACATGTTTATGAGAGTTATGATGCTGAAGAGTGGCTTCTGTTTTGCTCAACTGGATGTTTAAATACTTGGCAACTTCCGGTTGGAATAAGGACGTTAACTTTTAAAGGAGAAAGTTTACACATATATAGTCTCCAAAACGGTGCAAACTGAAATGTTATGGAAAGGAACTAGTTTTATCCAAGCAAGTTGGTTTTTCATTCGTCTATTATATGTGAAACTATCCTGTAAAATTAATGCTTATGTTTCCAAAAAATTCAATGGATAGTTACATGACATGTATTATCCTTCTGTTTTATGTGGATATGTGTTTAGTGAAATATTTTTTTTTGTATTCGCATACTTATATATACGATAGGGGAGAAAACGGATTTCTTGACTGTTTAATTTCGTTTAATGTCCAGCGACAGATATTACACTTAATTTCAGTACGATAACGTATTAATATACATGTAAAATGAAGATACACTGCTTTGTATAGACCGACATGCTGATTAAAATGTTTAACGCGTTACTTACAAAGTTACTGACCGCTTAAACCCGAACATATTTTCCCCGACTCTGAGCCTACCGATCTTTGCTCTTACGCATCTAACACCAATTCAATATAATCCTTTGTTTTTTTCCGATAAGGAATCGGGTTGCTCACCTAGTTTTGTAGTTGATAGTAAATAATTATTAAAATAAAAAGATGTGGTATGATTGCCAATGAGACAACTCTCCACCAGAGAACAAATGACATAGAAGTTTACACCGTACGGCCTTCAACAATTAACAAAACCCATACCACATAGTCAGCTATTAAAGGCCCCGAAATGACAAATGTAACACAATTCAAACGAGAAAACTAACGGCCTGATTTATGTATAAAAAAAAAAACGAACGAAAAACAAATATGATATATAGCAACAAAAGACAACCACTGAAGTGCAGGCTCCTGACTTGCAAAATGTGACTGGGTTAAACTAATTTGTTGGCGCCAAACCCTTCCCTCACCTGGGACAGTGGTGTAACAGTACAACATAAGAACAAACTATAAAAATCAGTTGAAAAGGGCTTAACTCATCAGATCGATACAAAGCAGAAAAACATCTAACAAAAAAAAGACCGGACGTGGCAGGGTATTTATACATCCCAACAACAAAAAAGACAACAAGTACAGATCTGAGAGTACTGACAGCTACTTCACAGCCAATACCAACTGATAAAAAAATCATGCATCTAAGACTAAAATATCAATCACTACACATTCAACAATGTCATCTTATACAACACGAGGTGAACAAGATAATCTGGAATTAAAATCCGTACTTGATCTAATTCCGAAGTAAATGGGACAGTGTAGATGAAACACTTAACAGTGCTATTCAGAAAAAGAATAGTTTGACACTGAATTATTCTTGTTCTTAATTAGTATTTAGCATGTGGGTGTATCACCATAAGACAATGTAATGCATGCCTCCATAACTGATGTATTATAGCAGCCTTCAATTTTGAAATCAATGTCAAATAATTGATGACTAGTAGGATTGTTCGAGTAATTATTAGTTGTTGGCTTTGATAAAGCTTTCAATAATTGCACTTACACATGTACTAATAGATCTGTACTTTGTGTTAGTTGTTTTGATGCATTTTGTCGATATGATGAGTCAAGCCTCTTTGAACTGAGCGCTCGCAAACATGTTTAACCACGCCACTTTCTGTATGTGCTTGTCCAAATTGAGACACCTGCAATTCAGTGTAAGTTGCAGTCGATCATTGGTTTTCGTTTTTTTGTTTTGTATTATAATCAGGCCGTTGTTTTTGTCCGCTTGAATTGTTTTACATTTTCTCATGTCGGGGTCGGTTATAGCTTACTATATGGTATTAGTTTTGCGCATTGTTATAGGTTGTACGATAACATTTAATTGCTTACATGTACGTCGTTTGGGGTCAGGTGGACAATTGTCTCATTGGCAATTAAACCATTGTCGTGACGTCAGCCTATTCATTTACCGTGGATTCTTTTTTTTAGAATCAACGCTTCCTAAATCTGTCGCTTAAATATACTCACCAAGTTATATTCAATCGTTTCCTTTGTGTGTCTAATTTCATTAAGTGTGAAATGGCTAATTTACTGATTTCTGTCATGTTATTACTGGCGACCTTGGCATCGTTACCAATTAACAACTAAAAGAGTTGTTAGCCAAGGAACCAAAATATAGAATTCCCCAGTCCATCAACTGGAAAAAGAACTTCAAGTTACTGATGGATGAAGTTGAGGACTACGCTAGAAAATGGGTAAAGCGCGAACCAGACGAACCAGAACTGGACACTTTGTCTGAATGGATTAAAGCTATTCGATCATGCATTCAGAAGCGCATTCAGAAACTACGATGTACTGTGAGCACAAGGGTTTCTAACCCGTTCAAGAACCCGGAGGTTGTGGAATCTTTATCCTCTTTGCATGACAATTATGTCGTTGTTCAAGCAGATAAAGCCTCCAATAATATTGTCTTCGTATGTAAAAACCATTATTTGCAATGTCTCACAAAAGAGCTTGGAATAAACAGCACAACTGGTAATCCTACATATTCTTTAGTTTAACATCATTTACAAAGGATAAAATTTTACAAAATCACAAATCTGTCCTTCTTTCATTTGGTATTAACATCAAAGAAAACGAAGAAAATCTACCGTCATTATACTGGATACCAAAACTTCACAAAACTCCGTATAAAGAACGATACATAGCTGGATCATCAAGATGTTCGACTTAACATCTTTCTAAAGTGTGGACTACTATTCTTTCTACAGTAAAAGATGCCCTTCAAAAATATTGTGATGAGATATATTCAACCAGTGGTGTCAATCAGATATGGATTCTCAAAAATTCTAAAGATCTACCGCTAAATCTTAGATCACAATCTCTACAATTTATCAGCAACATTAAGACCTTTGATTTTTCTACGCTTTACACTACTATTCCCCATGCTCAATTAAAAGATCGACTTCACCATCTCATTAAACAGAGCCTTTTCTATAAAACTGGGAATCGTAGATATAAATTTCTTGTTTTTGGTTATAATAATTCTTTTTTTGTGAAGAACCACACTGATTCTATCAGAAAATACGATGAAGATTATATTATCAAAATCCGAGACTTTTAAAATCGACAAAATATTTGTTGAGTTTGGAGGATTGATATTTCAACAGACAGTCGGTATTTCAATGAGTACTGACCCCCAAGGGTGACTGGGGATTAGAAGTATGGTCACCATTGGTCTTCCTCCGACCGGCAGTAAAACCCTTGCTAAAGTGGGGCGTCCGTTTGGCTGTGCGGGATGTACAAATTTGCAGCCACGTCCGGTCAGAATGGGGACGTTAAATCCGATGCCTCGTGTACAGAGAGTGCCACGCTCTTTGCACGTTAAGAACCCTTGCAACAACTCTTTGAGGGGTCCGTAGGTGACCTGTTGCAAGGCTTAATTTCTGTCCCTATCCAATATACCCTCATTTCCCGTGGCAGTCTAAATTTCTCCGACCTTGATCCCGGACGCCCCTATTAGAGAACCTACCTATTGTGTTTATTGTTAATTTGTTCTCGTCCTGAATATGCATGAAATATTTGCCACTGGACGTTAAGCAACCAACAATCAATCAATCAATCAATGGGTACTAATTGTGCACCCCTTCTGGCCGACTTGTTTTTGTACTCGTATGAAGCAGAATTCATTCAAAACCTTCTAAAAGACAAAAAGAAAAAGCACCTTGCAAAATTCTTTAATTTTACTTTCAGATATATTGATGATGTCCTATCACTGAATAACCCATATTTCAGTCAGTACTTGCATCTCATATATCCTAGTGAACTTGCAATTATGGATACTACTGATACAAGAAGGAGTGCTTCATACCTTGATCTTTTCCTCAATATTGACACAGATGGACGACTTCACACTAAAATCTATGACAAACGGGATGATTTCAACTTCCCAATTATCAATTCCCATTTCTAAGCAGTAACATACCCTCTGCTCCGTCGTATGGTGTTTACATATCTCAATTGACACGTTATGCTCGTGCATGTTCACACTATACTGACTTCATATATACAGGAGTGTGCTCCTTACGCAGAAACTGCTCCAACAGATTTATGAGGAGGAAAGATTAAAAATGACACTCCGTAAATTTTATGGACAGCATCACGAATTGGTTGATCTATACAATGTGTCTGTGTCTTAACTAACTAATGACATTTTTACCACTTCATAGATTGTGGTTTAACATCTATGTCGTATGTCTGCTAAATACCGAACGTGAGCTATTCCCGAATATGACTCTTATACCGAGTGTGAATTTGCATTGCTATCCGACGTGTCTCGATATTTTGTACATCCAACATTCATGTATTTATTTTGATGTTTCTGTTATGGTTTCGGTTCGATAATGTGTTATGTCTTATCGTTTTTAGTCCAAATAGTTATAAAATAGCCTTTCAATACCATCATTGTCATGAAAATTGTTTGGACTGGTATTGTAAAAATAATTGTATAAAGTTCGAGATTGCATGTTCGTTACGTAAGTGCGTCACTGCTTGTGGTGTCTGTCGTTGATGGAAGATGTTCGATGTTGTTCTGCGGTTTGCATGTTGTGTCGACTATTATATTATTTGTTTGTGCTGTATTTCTGTCACGTAGTGTTGTCATTTTAGCGATATATCTTTTAACATTGCCATGAAAGCGGGAGGTTTGGCTAGCCATAAAACGAGGTTCAACCCACCATTTTTTCTTAAAATTTCTGTACCAAGTCAGGAATGTGGCAGTTGTTATCAAATAGTTCGTTTCTATGTATGTTGGCGTTTGTTTTTGTTGCACTTCAGTGTTCCTGTTGTTCCTTTGTTTTCCTCTTATAGTTGAAGTGTTTCCCTCGGTTTTAGTTTGTAACCCGGATTTGTTTTCTCTCAATCGATTTATGACTTTTGAACACCGGTATTCTACTGTTGCCTTTATTTATATATATAAATGAACATATGATACACATTGGTACAACGGACACACAGGGGCTTGTACATTGTACCTTTATATATACATAATGGACAATCGTATTGTATAAAGTAAAATAAAAAAAATACCGAACTCCAATGAAAATTAAAATCGGAAAGACCCTTATCAAATGGCAAATCAAAAGCTCAAACGCATCAAACGAAAGGAAAACAACTATCATATTCCTGACTTTTTACAGGCATTTCCTCGTGTAGAAAATGTTGGATTAAACCTGGTTTTAAAGCTAGCTAAACCTCTCACTTGTATGACAGTCGCATAAAATTCCATTATATTGACAACAATGTGTGAACAAAACAGACATAATAGGAAAAAATGTCAAAAAAAGGGGTACAGCAGACAACATTGTGTAATAAACTTAATCACTCTAAAAACAAACAAATATGTCAACAAAGAATAACAAAAAGGCATATAGACAAAGTACATAAGCAAAAATGAAAGACAAGAATACAAAAAATAACCACAGCACAACACAATGGCGGGATGCATAAGTTGGTAGCCGCGAGGTTAACATGGTTAAGATCAACGAGTTAAAGAGTCAAGTTAAAGGTAGAGACTTTTAGATTCGAATCCCTGTATTCTCGTTGTTGTCCCTATTCTTTAGTTTTTTCCGTTTTCTTATTTTGTATGTTATTGTGGATATTTTTGCAATAATAGCGTGTTTTCCCGTTTATATTTGGATTATTATTGACTATTTCACATATTTGAAAAGAAAATGATTACACTCAATTTGTCCATTTTTTGTTTTATAAATATATTATGCTTTCATCTGTTTTACTACATATTTTTACAAATGTTTATTCGTAAATTCCTTTGCTAGTAAATCGTAATGTGCCTAGAATATGCTTCTTAAGACAAACATGTTATGTTATATTTGTATTTCTCTAACCAAATAATTGTGAACTTAGATTTATTGATGCATCATTGAACATTATACTATGGTTATTTAATCTCACTTACAATACTTTCTAATTGAGAAAAGGCTTTAATTTTGAAAACACACCAACACAATAGTTTAAAGTAGCTAAGAGATGTAGATTTTTTTTTGTTCAATCATTAATGAAAGTGAAATAGTGGTATAATAATTCGCTTTTAGCAGCCAGTTTGGTTCAGTTTTGTCAAAATTAACAAAGAAACATCGCTAATGAATTATTCACTTGCAGGTGAATAATTCGACCTCATTAAATCCGTATTCATGTGAAATTAGCTAGAGATGGGTTACGTATGAACTAGGCGTGTTCAGCTATTAACAAGAAAAGAAAGTCAACATTGAAAGTGAAACAAGGGTAAACCATTTGGTTGATTCATTCGATCTAAAAAAAAAAACTCATTCTTATACAGGTAAAAACGATTATTAACATATTTTTTAAACCTATATGAAAACAAACAGACCTAAAACAAAATCCAATTGCACGAGTTTGCTATCTATTTATATCTATGTTTATGTTTATATCGGGTTTTATGACCGTCGACAGTCTTCGGAGGTCACCTCGACGGTTAATTAGATGGCGTCTAGACTTAGATACACACGAAATTCTTATACATATTATCGAGTCCGTGCATCGTAAATTGTTTATTTTTTACTTTTATTATTTTGATAAACGTTTTAGTTTGTTATAAAGCAAATATGAGAATTTGAGTCAAATCGGTGAACATGAATTTGACAGCTAATGCCCCTTTAAGTTAGAGATACAATGGATAAATAAAGACAACAGTAGTATACCGCTGTTCAAAAGTCATAAATTGATTAAGCGAAAACAAATCCGGGTCACAAACCAAAACCGAGGGAAAGACACATCAACTATAAGAGAAAAACAACAGAACAATAGAAACACTAAACTGCTACAAAAACACGCCAACATACATAGAAACGGACTATTTCATAACAACTGTCATATTGCTGACTTTGTACAGGACATTTTAAGAACAAAATAGTGGGTTGAACCTATTTTTATGGCTAGCCAAACTCCTCGCTTATATGGCAATGTTAAAAATACCGCTAAAATTACAACATTACGTGACAGGAATACTTTACAAATAAACGCAAAACACTCAGAACAAAGAACTACATAAATAAATAATATAATAGTACATTACAACATGTAAACCTCAGAATAACAACGTACACCTCCCATTAATTTACGACAGTTCTCCAGTACACCACAATAGAATAATGAACTGTTCGTCACACGAATGTATCAACGCCACAAAAAGTGACGTCACAGGTAAATTTCTAAAAATAGAATATAAAATTAGGATTAAGTTTGTAATGGTTTTATTTAATGTATTTTCTAACCATTACAAGCATATAGAATTTTGTTAGTAATGGTGTATTTATTTGTATTTTCTAACCATGTCGGTTTTTCTTCTAAATCAAAACTGTGTAAGAACAAATAAATCCTGTGCATATACATGTAGTTGCTTTAAACTAAAAATCATATAAATGAACAAGCTGATTAATTATCTTAACATTTACATACATATAGAAAATAAAAATAGAATTCAAACAACAAACGAAAATACATAACACAATACCCAACAAGACTTACCAAAGAAACATCATAACTAAATACATGAATGTTGGATGTTGGATGTATAAATACCGAAACACAATTTAATTCCAAAGGAGTTAAACTTTGATTCGTACCGTCTTATTTTCTTATTAGTTTTTCCCTCTGCTGGAGCTTTGTTTTCAAATGAGTAGTATTGACATATTCAGCCATTAAAAGGGTAAATAGAGATTAATTTCATTAGGCTCTTAACTTTTTCATAGCATAGCAACATACTGGTTTTATACAAAAACTTAAATACTCTCTGATTTCTTCGTTTTATATCGAGGAAAATGATGACATCATATCATTATAAACCTGTTTCATCGTTTTCATTATTAATATCTACAAGACAAAAGACAGAAAATACCAAAGGGACAATAAAAAATCATAAGTCAAAAGAGAAAAAAAGAGACTATACCATGGACAAAAAGAAACATGACAAAAACACAACAGTCTACAAAACACTCCATAAACCGAGCTTGATATTATGTGCTTCGGAAAGGTAAGCAGATCCTACTACACTAGTGGCATCCGTGGTGTTATTCTTGGCAAGTAAAGGTCCGGTCGCATTAGGTAATATCACAATTGAGGAAAAATATTGGAAGGATTGTTGTTACATATACATCAAATATTAAGGAGAAAAGCCCATTGTAAATCTGTAATTATTGAATTTCTCAATATTCTTTAACTGATATTTTGTAAGTTCTTTTTTAGCCATGGCGTTGTCAGTTTATTTTCGACTGATGAATTTGAATAACATTGAACATTGAAATGGGGAATGTGTCAAAGAGACAACCTGACCAAATAGCAGAAAACAGCCGAAGGCCACCAATGGGTCTTCAACACAGCCAGATAATCCCGCACCCGGAGGCGGGCTTCAGCTGGCCCCTAAACAAAAATGTGTACTAGTTCAATGAAAATGTACGTCACACTAAACTCCAAAACATATAAATAAACTAAAATTAAAAAACAGACAAGAATAACAACGGCCAGAGGCTCCTGACTTGGGACAGGCGCAAAAATGCGGCGGGGTTAAACATGTTTTGTGTTATCTCAACCCTCCCCCTATACCTCTAGCCAATGTAGAATCAACAAACACACACCAATACGCACAATAAAACTCAGTTAAAGAGAAGTCCGAGTCCGATGTCAGAATAGGAATGTCCCTTTGGTATCCTTTGCCTCTCTTTTAAAAGTTTTAGTTGTTATTGTGGTACTTCTCTAACACTGAACTCGTTTTTTTTTCTAAAACCAAATTAAATGCCAATGTGTTTTGTATTGGAAATAAGTTCATGCAAGGTACTCATTTCACTCTAAAAACAAATTCTGTATGATATAAATGTACATCTGTTCTGCTTTGGTACTGCACTTTGCGGGGGGAGGGGGATACAGTGAATACCTGCCGACAGTGCCATATGTCCTCATGTTTGACATGCGACTAGTTTATTTTATACTTGAGACATTCATCTATACACGTCTCCATATTATATTTTAGTTATTTTTCTTTAAACGAGAGATAATCCAATCTGAATATAGCATCACGTTTCAAATGCTGTACAAATGTATACGTCCAATACTTGTGTCTAGTCTACTATTAATTATGTTTAAATAATTTAATTTTGGAATGTAACACGCCTTCTGGTTGGCTGAAAGTGGGGTTTTTTTTCTATCAGCTCATAGACATAATTTTGTCATATGACCGTGACGTCACCAACGTTTTTTTCAAAAGTTACTCCTTAAAAATGGAATTAAGAATCAAATTATAAGGAATGACTGAATACTTTTCCTGTCTATTCGAAATAACCTACGCTACGCTGGTTATTCAATGTGCACCACATTTTTTATGTTATTTCTTCATAGACCGAAAAAATATTACAGTCATTCCTTAAATGTATATCGCCTCTCTTAACGTCACTATTTAAAGTATAAAAAATATACCGAACTTCAAGGTAAATTAAAAAAGGGGAAGTTCATAAAAACTGACTTAGTTAACTGTAAGACTTTATTAACCAATGGAACAAATGGAAAACAACTGTCATATTCCTGACTTGGTACAGGTATTTTTCCGGAGCAAAAGGTGTGTTGAACATAGTATAATAGCTAGGTAAACATCCCACTTGTATGATAGTTGTTTATAGTTCCGTTATATTGTTTACCCAGCCCGGAAATTTAAACACGATCCGGTTAAACTTATTGATCTTTTAATTAAACTTATTCTAAAAGGTTACCAATTCAACACTTCGAATATTGTTTTTATTGGTATTAATATTGATTTTGTTATCTGTAAATTAAGATCAAACTAAATATTACTTTTATATACATATGCACATTCATGTGCCTGTCCCAAATCTGGAGCCTGTAATTCAATGGTTATCGTTTGTTGCTGTGTAACATTTGTTTTTCGTTCATTATTTTGTACATAAATTAGGCCGTTAGTTTTCTAGTTTGATTTGTTTTACATTGGTCATTTCGGGACCTTTTATAGCTGACTATGCAGTATGGGCTTTGCTCATTGTTGAAGGTTGTACGGTGATCTATAGTTGTTAATTTCTGTGTCATTTGGCCTTTTGTGGAGAGTTGTCTCATTTGCAATCATACCACATTTTTTTTTTATAATTTTTTACTATCAACTACAAAATTAGGTGAGCAACCCAAACCGAGACATAGTAGGTTAATGTAACAATAATTGGGATCCAGCAGCCAAACTGTGTAAACATGCATCACAGACATACAATATAACTGACTAAAATATTTAAACAAATATACAAATAAATCTAACAAAGACGCCAACAAAAATGTTTTTGTTGGTGATAGTACATACAGTATAGAGTATACACTTTACTATAATGTACAAGCGCGGTAATCACCATGTGATCCGTGTAAACTCATCGATCCTTTAAACAAACTTATTAGTAAAGTCTATCTTATTAATGTTGTAATAAGATCTGTGAATATTGTTTACATTGGCACTAACATTAATTTTGTCACCAACAAATTAAAACATTACAAAATTTGTATTCTTTTCGAATGGTTTTTTGGGATGTATAAATACACATCCACGTTAATTTTCTATTTAGAGATTGCTTTATCTATATACAACATGATACATATTTATTATAAGGTTAAATCCTAACGATCCTACATCTTCGCTAGCCAAGGGTTACTATCCACTTCCCTCCTCTCCACCCTTGGCGGATTGAGATAGAATTTCGGAGACACAAGGTAATGATTTTCATTGGTTGCAGTCGAAACGCGCTGCATCCAACCAAAAGGCGCCTATAACATGATCACGTGTAAATGTAGAAAGTGTATGTAAACAATTGCCACGTGCTTATTGTGCATTGTGTCTTTACATCCCTAAACATATACGACTATATTTAGTGACAATTTGAATGTTTTAAATCAATTAATAGAAGTTCCTGTGTATGTTTCTTGCACAAATGCATGTATGTCAACGTATATTCTCGTTTCCTGCTTTAC
Organism: Mytilus californianus; assembly: GCF_021869535.1. NCBI lineage: Eukaryota > Metazoa > Mollusca > Bivalvia > Mytilida > Mytilidae > Mytilus > Mytilus californianus. The sequence continues at coordinate 16,424,795 of NW_026262679.1, read as the reverse complement.
CAAGTGTGTAGAATCTAGACGCTACCGTGTTTTTACCTCCAAATTGAAGAGTTCAAGTGCTACTATTGGTCAAGAATAATGTATTCGGAATGGGCGTGACTTTAATCTACCGATAGATGGCGCAACATTGTTATCACAAATGTTGGCTTAATCTGCCAAGGGTGGAGAGGAGGAAGTGGATCGTAACCCTTGGCTAGCGAAGATGACGATCCTACTGCCTGTCGATACTTTATTTTGGCATTGCACAAGTCATGTCTTCTTTGACTGTCCCTAGGATGTGTTTTAATTGATTTTAGTCTCTGATGCATGATTTTTTATTGTTAATTGTTTTAGGCTTTTAACTAGCTTTCAGTAACTGCGAGTATTCTCAAATCTTACTTTCGTGTTAATTTAACATGTAGACACAATTTGTAATGCATTTTTGTAATTCGATGATTATTTATATTGTGTTATATCTCGTCTCACTATTTTTAATGTGTACCTTACTATGACGATAAATTTTCACTTCTGTACTCGTACTCTGAACAACAAATGTATTAATCTTTTAAAAAATGTTTACTTCCGTATTCCTAACAAAAAATTTGTTATATTTAAATTTGTTTAACGCCATTTTGTCCCAGGTAAGAATTGTCTTATTGACACTCTTCCTACATCTGTTTATTACTACCTGAAACGTCTATGTTATTTAGGCACCTACGTTTTAATATTGTATTTATATTGTGTCATAGATCAAACTTATTCGTTCAGTGTATGTTTACTTGGTTTTTGTTTAAATGTCTTTTTGATCGAGTGAAGCCATTTCAATTGATATTTTATAGTGTGTCTTTTTATGTTGTAATGTTACACTACTGTCTCAGGTTAGGATGAAGGTTGGCGCCTATTAAAACGTTAAAACCCGCTGCATTTTTATGCACCTGTCCTAAGTCAGGAGCCTGTTGTTCAGTGGTCGTCGTTTGTTGATGTAGTTCATAGGTGTTTCTCGTTTTTCGTTTTTTATATAGATTAGACCGTTGGTTTTCCTGTTTGAATTGTTTTACACTAGTCATTTTCTTGGGGGTCTATATAGATTGCTGTTCGGTGTGAGCCAAGGCTCCGTGTTGAAGGCCGTACTTTGACCTATAATTGTTAACTTTTTAAACAATGTGACTTGGATGGAGAGTTGTCTCATTGGCACTCATACCACATCTTCTTATTTATATTCAATAAAGTAAATTATAAAGATACGAGAAAACAAAATGAAATAAAAAACTTTCTTGCGTCCGATTCACACATCTTGGCACACCTGCACCAGAAACGTCCAAAGCCAAAAACTCAATTGCTGGATGCATAAATACCGGTTCACGTCTAGAGTCATACAACCAAAAGAAAACATAATAACACAAATACAAATAGAAGAAAAACTGTAAAGAAAATAAAAAGATACCCAAACTCAGCACCTAAATTCTATAACTCGAGACCCCTTATATTATTTGTGAAGTAGACACACTATTAGGTCGTGGTACTTTCCGATGAACTTTTTGAGAAAAAGGATGAGACGCCTTTTGGCAAACCCTAGCTCATCAATATTTTGCTCAGACACCGATGACGTTCTACAAAGTCTGAATAGCAGCTGCATGCTCTTGGATATTGTATGAATTGAGATATGTATACTTCATACGCGCTCGAAGTACATTTTGCTTCTAACATGCCTAAGGTGAGGAAAATTTATAATTTCAAAATAAAAATCGTCTGGTTTTTCGTAGATTCTGGTACTGAGATGGGCGCTGTAGTCAAATTCGAGGTATATGTCCAGAAATGAGGCGAAGAAAGCTGTATCTGTGGTTTATTATCTAGCTCAGACGGATATATTAATTGGACCAAATTAGAAAAGTTTGGATTGTTAATGCAAATAACATCACCAATATGTTGAACATTTAATTCCAAATTCATCAAATATGCTGTCAATATGAGAAACTTCAGCATACTGATCACTTGTTTTTCGTAGAAGTATTTTTTATTGTTGGGCTCATGTTTCACAAAATATTCCGAATTATATCCCAAAGCAATAAATTTCTGGCGTACCATTTTTATGGAGGAAAGCATTCTGGATTATTTCTTTAAAAACTTCAAAACTTTTTTAAGTAGCAAATGTTCATTGTGGACGATATAGGATTAGGAGTGTTATTTTACCTCGGAGTTGTTGTCATTGTTTTCACTTTAGTAAACAATATTGAGCAAAACGTAGAACTTAATAATGCAATTCAAATCTCCGTTGATATACCTTTTCTTATGTTCTTATGTCATCTTGTTTTTAAGCTTTATGTAAAGATGGGAAAGCATCTTGGTAAACAACCCTTTGGTTTTCATTTACACCAAGGAACTTGAAACTCACAGCAAAACTTGGAATCCCACATATCTTTCAAATTGTAAAGATAGCGTTGCATATTTTAGAGTAGATCTTTAGAAATTTTAAGTTTCGTTAATTTATACAAAAGTGTTTTAGAAACATTTCACAAGTTTTATGAGTAAACTTAACTTGTCATAATCAAATATTGAATTAAATTATTTCCCTTTGACCTTTTTTTACAGAAATATTACCATTACGAATACAAAGAGATGTGAGGATAAGATCAAACAAAAGATTCAATATGTAGGTCATGTAGAGGTTAACATACGGTATACAATGACTGACAATTGTCTGCGACTTAAATTTTGCGAGTTTAATTAACCGCAAGTTATACTTAAATGTTTGTGAATTCCGATTTTTGCTTACTCTTGTAAAAAGAGTCGCTGCACTGTATGCCATGCTAAAATCGCCCATTTGTTTTTTTAGACAAGTGGAGTAAACCAAAAAAAACGAACCTCTTTTAGGCGAGTGACTTATTTCAAAAAGACGCTTAGTTAACGACTTTAATGCACCCACCTAACACACGGCTGTATTATATATCATTCGAAAGCTAATAATCTGTACTTTCTGTTTTGGCCGGTCGTAAAAAAATCGTACGGTGCATTTTCTGTTAAATCAAGGTCAAAGGTCATGAAAAAACATTCCAATGTTTGCAATTACTAAACAAAAAGCCATTTTCTAATTCTTGTACCATAATTTTTTTCAAAAGATCATATGAACTCTATATAACATAATACACTATTTCCAAATCAAACAAAAAATAAGAGGTTATATGCGCAATATTTCCCGAAAATTGAAATTCATCACAAATCCTAAAAAATGAAAAATTGTTCCAAAAGCAAAATATATCTTGGGGGATCGATATTTGTATGCAAAAAACATAGATAAATAATATGTTTTAGGTCAAGGAATATTTGTTCTGTAGTTTTAAGATGCAATTATTAATTATTGTTCATATAACAGCCTTCTATTGAAGTGTTTGCAGTTGCCAAAAAATCTGCCATCTGCAAATAGCGATCATTTTGTTATTCTATGTTAATATAGCACATCGCTAATTGTCAATATCAGGGAAGAGAATGATTTTCCATAATAAAAGAAGGAGTATTTAAAGTTCGAAAAGAATATATACGAGCTAATTGAGGTAAAATATATTTTTTACGAAGTCAAACTTATTTACTTTTTTTAATCATGTTTAAATGCAAACATGACTTTGCGACTAAATCGTAGGCAACATTGAAATAAGTAACCTTGTTTAGAAACACTTGGTTGTCTAAAGCGGGATGTAAACGAACTACATATAATGCTGCTGCTTCTTATTTAGTTTAAAATCGTGTTAGACATATTAAATGTGTTTAGAAGTTTAATCTCTTTAATTATTTGAATAAAAGATGCTTCTATATATCTTTATTCTCACAAACCAAATTTCAAAGGTATAGAGATAGGATTGAGTATTTTCAACATAAGCTTTTAAAATACAAATGCAGGTCATTGTGTATGTAAAACACTATAAGCAGTTGTGAAATAAAAAAGGAAAAAGTTGAATACCTTCCTGACCTCATAAAATCATTCGCTGTTTTAGAGAGTGACGAAATATATCAAAGGGACATCAAACTCATAATTGAAAACGAACTGACAAAGCCGGGCAAAAAACGAACAAGACAAGCAACATTATACAAAACACAACATATAAAACTACAGATTGAGTAACACAAACCCCCCAAAAATATTTTGGGTGAACTCAGGGGCTCCAAAAGGGTGAGCAGATCATGTTCCACATGTGACACCCGTCTTGTGGCTCGTGTAATTCCTACCTCGGTGCCAAGCCTTATTCGGTAGGTGACATTCAAGGCAGAAATGACTGTATTTTGGTTACGTCGATTGGAACTTATCAGTCGTCATCTGGCAAAACAGATATTTCATAATTGTCAACCAACTCGTAGTGGCGTCCATAAAATTTGCAAAGGGATGATTTCAACTTTGCATTTGAACTCTGGTTTAAAACCATGTTCAAACCACCATTTTTCTTCAAATGTCCTGTACCAAGTCAGGCATATGGCAGTTGGTATCGAATAATCTGTTTCTTTGTATGTTAATGTTTGTTTTTGTAGCAGTTCAGTGTTTCTGTTATTCCGTTGTGTTCCTCTTATAGTTGATGCGTTTCCCACGGTTTTGGTTTGTGACCCGGATTTGTTTCAGTTACTAGTAAATCGATTGGTGACTATTGAATAGCTATTCAGAAAGTCTAGTTGTAACTAGAATCGTTGCGTATTATAATGGATTTGTTTCTTCAAAATTATTCTTATTTGATGAATTAATGCATTTAAACAATGAACAACGCAATTTAAGCAATCAAGAAGTCAAGTTTTATAATGTGTTTACTGGTTTTTAAATTCTTTTAGATTTTCATCAATTTATTTTTTATTTATTTTTGTCTAAATTTTCAATTTATTTTTTATGGTTCACATTAAATAAATAAAAGGTCTTTTCACTACATCAATATTTATAATGAAGCTGCAAATCAAACAATTAGAAAAGTCAAAAGATGTTTATTTCAGTCTGGTAGTTACAATGCAGATTGCAATCTCTTAGTTTCCCCCCTTTATTTCAAGCAATAGTATGATTCGCACACATATTTTTTTACTTTAAATTTTTCAGATTCTTAAGAATTTGTTTATTAAATCTTATATTGACCACATACAATGTTTAAATAGGAAGAAATGCTTAAAAGCTGTTTTTTTCGCAGATGGCGGTATTTTGGGCAACTGCATGAGTTGTTATGATTTGCTGTTTGATTAGAAGTAAGCATAATTTTAGGAAATTTATGATGTCAAAAACTTCTTTGATAGTTATTACAAGGTTTACTTAGTTTTAAGTGATAAGCAGTTGCATCAGAAAGAAAAATTTGGGTTTTCACACATTTTGTTAACTTTTACTCGAATTTCAGGAAACATGTGCTGTCTATCAAAAACACGTTTTAAATATTTTAAAATGCATTTGATTAATGACCGTTAATCTCTCTGCTAAAAGTTTAAATGGTTTGCATATGTGAATTTAGTATATAAAAGTCATATTATGCAATCAAGCTGAAATCTTAGAAAATATGCACTTATTCGTCCTTGGCCTTTGATCTTGATTTGACGGAAATTGCACCGTACGATTTTTTTACGACTGGGAAAAACAGATAGTACAGATGTGTAGCTTTCAAATGATATATAATTTAGCCGTGTGTTAGGTGGGTGCATTAAAAATTAATTTTATGGTTAAAGTCACTTGCCTATTTATTGAGAAAAACACTAAGATGTCAACAACGGTGTTGAGGTTTATGACTTGAGGCAGGAAAGTTCACATATGGGGGAGATAAACCAAACTGTATACTAGTAACCGTCCTTTTCTGACATTTTAAATGTTGATTCTACCACTGCATCAGTTGTGATACGATATTTGTCCACTCGAGACAGTTAATTTTCAAATTTAAAACGCGAGGCTCGCCGAGCGTTTAAAATATTTAAAATTTAACTGTCGAGAGTGGATAAATATCGTATTGCACGAGATTTTTTTGTGGTGGAATCTGTTTCTCTAATGATTTTTATACGATATACAGACAATCTTCACAAAAAGATGTGTTCTTTCTATATGACTTCATCAGGCATGGTCGCCTTTTTTTCATGGCGTCACAATAGGACATTCAGAGGGAAGCAAGAAATTTGACGTCATAATCGACTTTTGACAAATGAAGAACTGAGATGAAAAGAACCACACGTTGATTAAATAAAATAAAAATAATCAAAAGGTCAGAAAAGGTTAAATCTGGTAAGAATTAACGAATAGTATATATTTCACGCTATAAAAATATCACAATTTTCAGAAGAAATCATATTTTGGACAAACAGTTGACTTGCTCATCTTTATTTTAAGATTATATCGTTCAAAGGTTTGTATTCCTGGGCTATTCAACATATTAATTTTTATGAAGGTTATCGTTTCAATCAGATTGAAATTTTATGAACGTTTTATTTTTATTGTTAAAAATGTATGAAGTAAGGGATTGAAATATCATTCATAATTATTTGTCAACTCTGATTACTCAATTTTACCACAGATCATAGGAACTAACTGATTTTTATCTGATCAATAGGGATCGTCTTGTATACGCTTTAAAATATAGTTCATAGTGTGCGTAAATAGTTTGCATTTTTCAATGTGAAAAAAAAACGAAAAAACTTAAGGTATAAATTGAGACAGGTGTACTTGTTACTAGCAGTAATTTAATTATAATTACATGTATATTTTTTCGGTGTTATGGTTTTGTTTTGGGTTTTTAAGGGGGTGAGACTTTGCTTGAATTACAACTTATTTTTTTAATGTGATCAAAGTAAATAAACCAACAAAAATACGATAAACATGAAACACCAAACATTTTTTTTTACAAATACAATTTACACATGAAAAATACAACAGATACATGAACTCGTCCATTTAGTGAACACCAAATTCTCTTGAAATATATTGGTTTCCTCTATATGGATGTTTTCATGATACTAAGAGATTTACGGAAAGTCTCGGTACCGACTGTTGACACCGACTTTGACAGATAAAATGAAATGGGTCGTCTCAAATGTGATTTTTACGGCGCACTTGATTCATAAGGTATTTTTGTGCAAATAAGCAGAAAAATTTGAGTCCAGATATTCCGTAACAGAATATTTCAATCGGATATGTCGTCAAGCTCATACACATGTATATGAAGCCGGATAAGTACTTTTGAATGATTTTTTTTCTACACCTGCAATGCCATAGTGTACAAATAAAAATATCACGTTTTGCGTTAGAAATATTTTCCTGTTCCACAGACACGACAAATAGAGGGATGGGTAGTTAACCGGGGGAGGGGGAGAAGCGGGAACAGATAATCCGTGCTGACAAAAAATACTTAAAAATATGTGCACACCAATTAGAGTCGGTGGGGGGCATTCAGACAACCTTCATGTGCCATGGAACACAAATTGGAAAAACGGCAACCCATGGAAATTTCTATCAAGTTTGGTTCGAATGGATCAATAAGTGTTTGACGAAAGTCTGTCAACCAATCACAGGCCATGGCGGCAACGTTTTAAAATATGTCGGAATAATCTGGCGCAGTTTCGGTGGAGGATCATCCCAGAATCATTTCTACCATCTAATTTCGAACCTACATTTAGTAGTTTTTGACGAGAAGTCGACCGCTCAAAGGCTGCGATGGCCATTTTGAAAATTGAATAGGGCTGTCAGACATAGTTTTTATAGTGGACAAAGAGCATTTCTATATACCAAGTTGGGTTCAAATACTTTTTAAGCCAGAAAATTTACGTTATATCTTTTTTTTTATATTCAATCTCAATCTGTCCATCAAAAAGCTTTACAAATTTAGAATTCCATCGTTTTCATATATGAATTGAGGAAATGACTGTAGCCAAAAATATTTGATAAACACAGACATTATTTTTTATCTTGCAAACGGAGAAATCCCTGAAACATGATAGATATTCTGCAGATTATCATGATCAAGGACTCATGTTCACAGGATACTAGGAATTTACAAATTATCTCAGAAAAATCAGGTTATTTTGTACATAATGTGGCTTCATTTATATTCATCATAGCATGTTCTCTCGTTGATTTTCGACGTTAAAGTTGCCACAATTAAAGCAGAAATTAATACATGTATTCCATTATTTCAAAGAGCTTTGGAGTCGTTTGTGCAGTGGCCTGCTCCGGATGAATGGAGAGGAAAACGCGATATTTTGACTTATATATATCCCTGCTGCCGTCGGTGGAATAGAATACCATAGGCCACAAGTTGAGCCGCGATAACAGTATTTTTCATCATCGTCACCGTCATTACCACGCCATGCATACGTCTTTTGATTTAACCCAATTGCATTTGATTTTTACAGTTTATTCGTATGTTGTGCTGTTACACCACAGTCCTAGGTTAGGGTAGGGTTGGGCGCTCACAAACATGTTAAACCCCGCCACATTCTTTATGCGCCTGTCCAAAGTCAATAGCATGTAGTAGTGGTTGTCGGTGGTTTATGTCTATCATATTTATTTTTCGTAAATTGTTTTGTTATAAATTAGACCGTTAGTTTTCTCGTTTGAACTGTTTCACATTTCACATTTTTTTTCTATCTGGGATTTTTTTATCCGACTATATAGTATGAGGTTTCTAATTATTGTAGTCCTATAATTGCTTACTGCGATTTTATTTTAACTCTAATGGATAGTTTTCTCATTGGCAATCATACCACATCTCCTCATATTTATATCAACAGAAAACCTTTATAGAGGCATGCAAGACAAAAGCTCAGACATATTGTGGAGACCTGTGCAGGACTTGTGAACAGACAACAATCTTTATTGAATTGAATTAATCAGTGTTTAAAATCTTGTTTAACAGTTATTTGCAACTTATACCTTGAAATGCTAATTGCTTCGTACTTTTTTTTATTTTGAGACGATCCCCTTTATTTTACCTGTCAAAGTTGGTGTAAACAGTCGGTACCGAGACTCCGTAAATCTCTACTAGTATACTTCCTTCTTGGTAATGCCTTCTTTGTGATGCTAATCATTACAGTAAATTCATCAAAGATACCAGGATTATAATTTCGTACGCAAGATGCACCTTTCGTCTACAAAACACTCATTAGTGACGTTCGAATAGTTAAAGGGCCAAATAAAGCACGAAGAGCATTAAGGACCGACAATTCCGAAAGGTTTTGCCAAATATAGCTAAGATAATCTATTCCTGGGATACAAAATCGTTAGTATTTCGAATAATTCAAAGTTTTGTAAACAGTTAATTTATAATTATGTCAATATATCTATGATGTTTCATATCAACACAGAAGCACTAACTACTGGGCTGGTGATACCCTCGGAAAGGAAACAATATGACATAATTGAATGTGACTTATTTCCCTTTGATCGAAAATTGACAAGATTTATTTTTTGTGTGGCATGGTTTAACTTAATCATAATTTGATTAAAAGATCTATAAGAAGTCACCTAACAATTTCGACTTTTGTTGTTGACTTTATAGTAGATCTTGGCCTCTTGGTTACTTTTACAATGGACAGTTTATTTCAAACTACTAAAGCTTCTGAAAAAAATAGGTAAAAAGAGTATCAACATACGACTTTTGCCTTGTGAAATGGTTTGTCCGGCTGATCATGTTTGCGTTTCAGCTTTTCTCCATCTACTATAGTGTACGCAAAAAAACACAAAAGCGTTAAAAATCATCCCTTTTGGTCATATTTTTAGGTATTTACACATCCTTGGCTTTCCAATATTTGTGTTTAAGCACTTCGGACGCACGAGATTTATTAAGTTAGTGTTATTTCATAGATTTGCATATTTTCTTCTTGAAATAATGCACAAGTTTTCTCCACAATTCATAAAGGCAAATTATTTTTCTTTATATAAGCTTGCGATTTAAAAACAATTCGTTTCATTTTTAAACCATTGATCAATGTAACAAGCATGTGTGATAACGGAAAGATTTTGATCGAAGTCTGCATTATTGAACTGAACCGATCCAAGAAATAATTTGATATTTAGTGTTACAGTAAATTTTATATAAAAGACGAAACGTATTATGGTATACCGTTAGATGTCCGTCCCTTTGTTCACACGAACGAAACCAAGATAATGATTTGATCAACTTTCATAAAACTATGGCAAATTTGAATAGAAAATAGCTCCTTTCGATTTCGATTTCATTTTAATTATTTTTTTTTTTGTAGTTCCAGAGTTAAGACACTTTTACTGCCAGATTTAAGAATAATGTGCACATATCGTTCATTATAATTCCAGTATGCTTGGGACAATTCACTCTAGGCTGGTATTTGGATTGGTAAAAGTAAAGTAAAAAGTTCCCTTTTAATTTTTAAAATATCTTGGTTTGTGTCTTACAAAGTTGAAGACTTTAACCGAAAAATTTAAGTGAATTGATCACATATCACGCACTTGAAACTTGGCAAATTTGTTTTTGATTTGTAAACGTAAGCTACGTTTGTATTTTGAAAATCGTTTAGTGTCTCGTTCTGGGCTAGGGTTACAAAACTTTCACTATCAGATTTAATGCAATTTTTCGCATGTCACTCACAAATTTGGGTATCATGCTTACTTCAATTTTAGAAGCCCATAGATCTTATTCTGGAAGTTTTTCTTTACAGCCATTCTACCTATTCAAAGCCATCTACAATATTCCATTTTACTCTTGAAACAATTCCTTATGCATACATAAATGACGGATGCATCGTGCGCTCCTTGTGCAGCAGTTTTTCGCATTCGTATTATGGAGTAAATTCAGATATGTTAAAGACACTTCGCCTGCAGCTTCGTGTACTTAAGATCAGTTCTCTGAATTTATATAACTTTCTGTGGCTGCTTATGTAATTATATCCAAAAGATTTAAAACAAAAATGCACCATGAATAAAATTTTCGGTTGGATTCTTTTGATTAATCTGTAGGTTTCTGTATAGTATTTTGTGAACTGTTAGACTCTATGAGCTTTGATTGTCCCCTTGAACGCTTCTTCAATTTCTTAGTTTTGTGAATAAATAATAGGATCTCCTCAATAAAAAGCACCAAAAGATTTACCTGTCAGAAAAAGGTGCACATGTATAACTATTTCATAGGATTTCACCTGGAGTGGGTAAAATATTCATAAATGTTGAATCAAGCATTTCTTAATTATCTTAGCTTAATATGATTTCCAAATTTTAACACAACATCGCATATTGTTTTCTCTAAAATAGATAAAAAAAAAAAAAGCAATGCTAGAATTTTGAAAGTCCTTCAACATTATATTTTTTTAAAAGTCCATTCCATCTTTTAACCTCTTTTACAATGCTCATATACATACATAATGCTAAAATATATATATGTAAATGCATAATAGCAATTGCCATTGATATGGCAATAAAACTGCATAAAATTACAAATAATATGGTAAAGGTGTAGCATTGCTCTTTTTCTTCTGAAAAGTTGATAAAGTGGTTGATAATGTCTTCCATAATGCACTCACCTAAAAAAACAAAGACAAGACAACTCCTAGGTTGATTTTCAGTGGTACTATTTTATAGATTATCGCTACAAATTAAGGTACAATGTGCAGGAGTAATAAATTACAACTATTTCTAAAGGAAGTTGTAGACAGCACCGCTTGACAGTTATACTTGATCTCTGTACCAAAGAATTTTGTTTCTAAAATCTTCTTGACTGATTTAATCATATTTGTAGCAGAAAATATTACTTATTTTTCTTCGTCTATTAACGTATAGCAGTATTTCAAAGCCGCCTACGTCTACAACCTTGGAGTTAAGTGTCATGCACTTTTTTGAAAAATAAAAGAAGCAGTATTTGGGCCCGTCCATATCGGCTTATGAAAGTTTGGTCAAGTAAAAACACACTCTGATGATTCACGACTAGTGTCTTATTAAATTATTAAATTATATTTACAACGTTTTTAGACGGGGACAATATAAAGCTCAAAGTATTAAGTAGACCAATGTCTATTGTTGAAAACTGTAGGTTGCCCTCTAGATGTCTTTCAGTATTTTGTGTCGTTGGGTTGCTGTCTCATTGGTGTATACCCTTCATCGCTTTTTCATATATACAACAAAATACTGTTAACATTATGTTTTACGTTGTTTTTTTCTTGAAGTTTTTTTATATGTCTTATTTCCTGAAGTCATCTATTGGTGGTGGTTGGTGTGACCTTTTGGACTGTCCAAAAAATTTGGTAATGACGGTCTCCATTTTATGAATTACTATACATTTTTACAGAAGCAGCAACATTTACATCCTTCAAGAACTGCTTTGGCAATAGTTTAATGAGCTTTTAATGAAAATGGCGTCCTCATGTTGATTGTATCATGTCGCTTTAAGCCCCTATCGAGAATGTGTTTAGGGCTTTTTAGACAGAGAGCACAAAACTAATATACAAATACAATAAATGGCGTTCTTCAGTTTTAAAATGAAATAATACAATCAGATGTATAAAGATAAAAAGAAAATAAAGGGGGCAATACAAGTACATTAGACGTATAGAGTCTAAGAGACAGACAACATCATGGTTAGAGAAAATCTACGTAAAGACCCATAACAGTCAACAAAACACTACACAGAAAAGTAGACCTACCAAAAACCGAGAATGTTTTTGGAGAGAGGCACCCGTCGAGTTGGTCATGACTGTGACAAATACGGTTATACATCGCTTGCAGTGTTGTCATGAACGAACAGAAGAGAATGAGACGTGTAGCTATGACAAATCTGTAGTCATAAAAAACGTGATGGCAGTGGAAAACTTACAAAAAGATAACGCCAATGTTACCAAGAATCCTGAGTTAAAAAGCGTCCGTGTAACAGCAACATCTAAAGGTGGTGCTGCTGGAATACGGACGTCAGACTATTGCTCTAACTGTAAAATATTTGTTCAAGAATCCACTGTCAATTCAAGTTAATTTATATTTGTTTTTATAGTGATTAAGATTATATTAAAATGTTGACTGCTGTACCCCAATGTTTGACATTTTTACCTGTTATATATGTCTGTTTGTTTTGCTCACACATTGTTGTCAATATAATGAAATTCTATGCGACTCTATGCAAAGTCAGAGGTTTAGCTAGCTATAAAACTAGGTTTAATCCACCATTTTCTACATAAGGAAATGCCTGTACCAAGTCAGGAATATGACCGCAGTTTTTCATTCGTTTGATGTGTCTGAGCTTTTGATTTTGCCATTTGATAAGAGACTTTCCGTTTTGAATTTTCCTCAGAGTTCGGTATTTTTGTTATTTTACTTTTTACTTTCAAATTTCTAACTTTGTAACTAGTTTGCCCTTAAAAAATGAATCTCGGAAACCTCTGCTGACATATATAAGTAATAAACCTCGTGTCAAAACAGTGTCTTAATTTTTTTGTTGTCTCATTGAAGTTCTTTTCATTTTTTAAGGGGGGCTTCTGGTTTTTATTTTTATTTTTTCGGGAAGGGGGTATTAAAAGTTTACCGTATGATTGTATAAATAAAAAATCCCATTGCGTCAATGCATCTGATTCGTACATATATAGTACCATGAATGGAATACGGTATTGAAGCCTAAAATTTTCCTTTGAAAGTCACAGTATGATAGTCAGTACTTTAAAAGGCTCCAGAAACAAATACGGATATTTGCAATTTGTGGAATTATAGTCAGGAATTTTGACCAACATAGCGTCAACTTCCAGTAAAGACAAAATCGTCATGTTGATGGTTCATTATTGTAAAGACTCTTCGTGTAAAATTCAATCTGCCGCTAGTCTATGATCCATTACAAATTTCACCTGCAAAATATTCTTGGAAAGAACTATCCAATTGTAAAATATGTACAGTAAATAGCGCTAAAAATTTATTAAAAAAATTAATGTTATTCCGGGAGCAAGATTCGAAATCCGTTTCGTTACCATGAATCGTCCCATCATTCGTGACCAAAGACCTATACTATCACCGCTATTATAAGCCTTTACAAAATTAACATATTGATACATCCAAAATATATCCAAAAAAAATCTTTTTCAAATCAGTAACTTAGTTATTACTCAGCCAATGATTGTCACATTCTTACTAAACTTTATGTCAGGTAGTTTTGATATAATACAATCATAGTTGAATCAATATGTATTAAATTTTAAGTTATATTTGACTTGTCAGCTGCCTTTATATACAAGTGAACCGTATGGATTACGATCATTTCCAAAACTTCAAGAATGAATAAACAAAAGTTTAACAAAAATTTTTATTAATTCACGATCAAAACTTAAAATACGGTGTTTTAACATGAAAAGGACTACTTAAAAAGGACTTGATTTGACAGTGATAACCATTTGTAAATCCTGTACTTCTTATAAAATCTATCTTACCTTAGGTTTTCTACAAAAGAAAACAAGTGTACAAAATATGTAGCACTATGGAATAAAAGAAATTAAAATTACCCCAGCCTATGATAAAAAATAACAAAAATCCTGAAAAGATAAAAAAAACATTTTCAGTTAAATTAATATTTTGCATAATCGTTTATGTATATGTACCCATGGACGTATAACTAATATACGTCCTTGATGTACCCTACCCTTGTGTATCTTGTCCTCTGCCTTAAATGACATATAGAAATAAAGTACCTTGTTCCGAGGAAAGCTACACTATTTAATTATACACATTGCAATTATCAACGATTTATTAAAACTTGATTCTCTGAAATTAATTTATTCAGAAGATATTTTCTTTTAAAAGTAACGCAAAGACAATAAATGAAACAAATCTTATTTGAAATAATAAAATTAATGATAAAAATACTGTATTACCGCATAAAGGCCTCATATATGTCAAATAAAATATGAACAATAACAGTTAAACCAAAATCAGTACACTACCAATAAATATTGTGAATAAAATTCTTCTTTATAGAGATCAAATAAAGTTTTAAAGTGTTTCATTTATAAGCGTTGTCACTGTAAGTGTTGAATATAAAATAAAAATTTCTTTGGAAATTATTTTAACTTTTTGGGATAATTCATACACCAATCCTCTGTTTTGAATTGGTGAAAGCTTTAGTACTACAAAAGTCATCAGTAGAAATATTTGATGTCAAACAGCCAATCATACATAATGTCAACATATCAAAAACGTTGTAATAAACAATTTTTACTAAAATACTCAAGACAAAGGAATTATAGTTTTTATGATCCTCCTCATTATCTCTGATTCTATCCCAGTTATTTTCCCGAAGTATATTACAATGTTTCTAGTGATAAATGACTATTTTAAAGCAAATATTCCATTAAGCATTTTCCATATCATACTTTAAATAAGAACTTAATGTTTTACGGACTTTACTAGGTAATTATCAAACACCATCGTCTTCCGAAAATATAATCAATCATTCGGAACACTATTAATCAAAGAGACAATGTCGATTCTTTGATGTTCGTGTAAGCTATGATTTTCTTTTGATAAATGCGGTTGTATCGAGCACAAAACCACAAATTGGTGCATCCAATTCAATTAGCTTAAAATGTATAAATTGAACAATTTAGTTATGTCATATCATGTGTTGTTGTCACAGAATGCTCAAGTTTTTCCCCGCATTGAAAAACGAGGAAATGTTTTGTGGTTCTTACAGAGAATTATTTTGTAAAAAGCTAATATGATCTTTGGTTAAAATGGAAGCTACTGCAATTACATAGATTATTGTTAAGATATAATATTTTTTTCTGGTTCAAAATGCTACACTAGATTGAGGCGGTCCTAAGCAAACTATTATATTTACAATTATGAATAACGTTTAAAGGCTTCTTTATATATTAATTTATCGTTGATATGTATCTATTCATAAATTTTTTCGGATCAATTAAAAAACTACATATTTGGTTACGAAATGAAGTCGTGTAGAAGGAATACAAGTATCTTATTTACTAAGCTAAATATATAAAAATGAACTCATCATGACATTTTAGTTTATGAAATAGTTGTTCTTGGTGCATTTAGATGTATATTGCTATTATTTAATGTCCTTTTTGATCAAAAAGCTTTTCAACTCTTTAGGTTCTTCCACATCCTTGGCCTTCACATATTCGGCTTTGAGCGTTCCTGATGAAAGTTATTTCAGAAAAGCGCTTCAGACGCATGAAATTTATAGTGTTTTTTTTTCATTTTGTTTTTTCTTCACTTTCTCACAAAAATCACAAAGACCTTATATGATATATCAATTGAGAAAAAACACAGTGTCATGATAAAAAAAAACACACAAATAAAACAAAAATCTGTTCAGCATTAAATTTGTTAAGAAATTTTATTAAATTTAATTTAATTGTATTAAATTTTTAAATTGAATTTAACTCATGGAACTTTCTTTGAAAACATATTCAGGTAGATATAATAGTCTGGTGTATTCATAATATAAAATATGGTTTACATACAAGAATTACAAAGTCTTTAAAATTTGTGAGTCAGAGTTTTACATAGTGTATATTTAACAGCTCAATACTAAAACGCTAGATAAACAATATGATTTATAGCAGTTGATAATAATGCAAATTTTAGTCCTCTGTTTTCTACCTTTTTGATGCTGTTTGATGAAGTATAGTTTGCAGAAGGTTTACGACTGTCGTTATACATAACATAAAGCCACGTTACAACTGTCAAGTTTAATTCCAGAATAGCTCTAAGTTCATTTGGTATGAGTTCTCTTCTTTTGTTGTCTTTCAGCTGAATAAAATTTCACTGAAAATAATTTCTTTTTTGTTCTGCCATAAATGAAGCCATATCATAAATTTACTGGTTATATCTTTGATGTATCGACAAACATGACTTAATGAAAATCTACTTTGAACATTGTTGAAAAAAAACTCTGCCTTTCTCCTATTATCCACTTTAATTATTTTCAAAAACGGATGAATTTGCTTGTGTTATTACAAATGGATAATTTCAAATAACGTCATTACTGAAGGTTACGTAAGGGTCATGTTGTTCCTAATGGTCTGTTTAAATGATTCTTTAATTATGTGAAGTATTATTGGAGTCTCTTTATAAATGAAACTAATCTGCCGTTCTCTTATAACTCAATAAAAGAAAAAAAAGAAATGAAATTGATAGTCTATCTAATGAGTTTTCGAATCCAATATGATCAGGTTTTTCGTTTGTGTTGACGTTCCTGCCAACATTTAAGAAATGTTAACAGCATAATAAAAATTCATTTTCCCACCTCGCTATATATTCTGTAGGCATGTATACGTATAAAAACAAAAACTATTAACACATGTAAATGTAATTTAATTGTCAGGTGAAATCCCAGAATAAATGTTTTACTAAAAAGAATTATGTTAATATTCGTTGCCTTTCCAATTCCAGCATTAGCTCATCATAAATTTCAATATTAGAAGAAAAAGAAGATATCTATATCATTGTTGCTTCCTTGGGGGTGTTTAATTCTCAATAAATTACAGAAAACTAATGTATCATATACCTCATATCATTTTTACTTTATTGGTACGCTTCTGGATTACAAAATAATAATGTATCACATATTAACCATTCTCAGTACTTTTTTATAAGTATATCATTACAAATGTATTATAAAAAAAGTAAAATAACAAAAAAAAACGAACTCCAAGGAAAATTTAAATCGGAAAGGCCAAATGGCAAAATCACAATCTCAAACACATCAGACGAATGGAAAACAACTGTCTTATTCCTGACTCCTTACAGTAATCGTACATTTAATCTATTTAAATTGTTGCGTTGCTTATATTTCATTTAATCTAATCGGTATTAATACAAAAACAAAAAATATCGCTTCATTGTATCTCTTCATTTGCTTATTGTATACATAAACAAATTTTCAACTGTTTTTTTTTTTTAGTGGTCAAATATCAAGCAGAATTCTTAGGACAACATGTAAATCATGTGTACTATTACTGATGAAATTAATTTTTTTTTAGATAGAATTAATATCGCAAACGGAGAACGTTATTACACGGGTTTTTCCTATCACCAAAACGATCTTGTATATCTTTAATAAAATTTGTTACAAATTAACTTCACAATCAACATGTTGCAGTCAATATTTATATTTTAAATAAATAGATTAATCCCGATTGCGTGACAATTTTACACAAATTGCATTTACATCGCACCTGCAAATGAAAGCATACAAATTTGTCTGATTGCTTTGCCGCGTGTATTCGTATTCCCTAAAGACATGATCTATTCGACAGACAATCGCTGATTCTTATTTAACATTTGTTGCGGTTCTGCTCTTTTTATTTCCGCGTGACGCGCAACATAATAATAATGCCATAACCGTGTGATGTTCCCTATAATAACAATATCATAACCTTTCATCAGTGGAATATGAAAGCCATATTTTAATTCACTTTTAATAATTCTGAAGTACCTTTTTGCTACTATTGGGAATTACTGTCAAAGTTAGAAAAGTACATAATATCAACCTCATTGTGGGTTGATATAAAGATTGGGCCATATTAACAGGATTGAATTTGTAAAATATCTTTGTTGTTTTGGCCCTTGAGAACATGGTTCAAAGCGACAGTGCACTAATATTGGTAAAGTTGAAAACCTTTGATGGTTGGAATCACGACATATCAAATGGGACATTTAAGTGCTCTAGTGTGTCACCATAATCAAATTTACATATGTGACTCGTCATATTAATGTCAGGGGATTGGAATTATTTTTTTCATCTACCTTAAAAAAAAGAATAATTCAAATAAATGTCAATCAATAGCAATCAATTTATCAAAATATTATTGATAATAAATTACTTTTTGCAATAGCGATATGATAATGAAACGGAAAGAAAAGAGAGGTTCACAAGACATTACTCAGACTCTGGGGTGAAATTGTGCAAAGGTTTGTTGTCATAACCTCGTTCCAGTAGAGAAGGATTATACCTTTGGCATATCTCTAGATTCTTCTTAACATCAAAGATAAATTTGCAGTAGGTGGTAATCATATGTCTGATCTATTAAATGCAGTGTCGTGCTGTTCTGTCTAATTATTCAATGTATTTTGTATGATACTTTTGGTCCTAATGCAAAGTGACAAGAAAAGATCAATGGCGATTAATACCCCGGATTATGCGCGGTTCACAGGCACTGTTGACTACCATTTTTGCTGACCGCTGTATTATTTTAGGTATTAATTAACCTCGGTTAAATATTCAATAAGATTATACGGATAAATAATGCAAGACATTTTAGTGCCATCCTTTATTAGTATCAAATGAACTGCCCAAAATGTCGATTCATTGATAAAAAATAAAAAATAGATTAGCTTATAATTATTGCTATTATTAATATTTTTTCAAACATATATATCTGCTAGGAGAAAACGTCTCTCCCTCGGACATATCTAGAAGGTAGTAACTTGCATTTACCGTAGTTGCAGACGTAAATCCATATAGAATTTAACCTCCCTAAAAGCAAAAGTTATTTAACGAAAAGATAAAGATAATCGCTACAATTAATTTGAGGTCATTGAACATTTTCATTTCTTTCAATCAAAACAGCATGAGGGAACAT
Source organism: Mytilus californianus (assembly GCF_021869535.1). Lineage (NCBI taxonomy): Eukaryota > Metazoa > Mollusca > Bivalvia > Mytilida > Mytilidae > Mytilus > Mytilus californianus. The sequence goes on along the minus strand of NW_026262679.1, from coordinate 16,405,289 downwards.
GGTCGAGTTTTCTGGTCTATTACTTCTAAACACTATTATTGGTAAGCTTTTTTTTATATGAATATAAAGTTTAATACGGTGTAGTATTGATGATAGACACAAGAGGGCAGTTATATATATATCTCAAAAACTAAACATCAAGGTGTAATAATCCGCCTGAAAATAGCTTCAAAATTGTTAAATTCTGCAGTTTGACATGCAATGCAACATTTGTAATTTTAGAGATAAATTGTTAAAGTGCAGATTGGTTTTCCACAAATTAATTTGCGGAACGAATTAAATGTAGAAGCAAACATCAATTTTCCATTATTCAGATTAAATAAGAATAAGCAATCATTTCAGAAAAAATATTATTATTATTATTAATATAAGAAGATGTGGTATGACTACCAATGAGACAACTCTCCACAAGAGACCAAATGACACAGAAATTAACATCTTACTATATAGAATAGTTAGGAGATCACATATCCAGTTTTTATCATTATTCAATAGTTTGTTTGTATGTATTTCTTTTAATTTTTTTCCGGTTTATATATATATATATATATATATATATATATATATATATATATATATATATATATATATATATAATAACATACATTGTTATGTAATATGATTGTTTATTTCATTTTTTTCATTGCTTATGTTTGTTGATTTCGTGCAGTTTAGGTTTCTTAATTGTTTCTTATATATAAATTAATCTTCAATAAGATTGAAAGGAAAATTGTAAAGATATTTAAGAAGTTTTGTCTGTCTTTTTTTACATTTGTTACATCAGTGTTTTAATCCTACCTTGAAGTTTTGTACATTACTTATTTCCCATAATTTTTAGATAATTTGAGAAAATATTGAAGCAAAACAAAATGCATTTTTGCTTTTAATTGATATCGTCATTATAAAATTCTCATATACTTTTTTTCTTGAAATTAACATCATTTGTAAAAGTTCTTCAAGCCACGTAGTAAAATTTTCATTCTCATTTCTTATATATTCTTATATTTCGATCTGTAGAATTTTATACGTCTTTTTTTGTAAACATTATAATTCGGAGCGTTTAGATGTGTTTCAAAACTAAACATTTTTATTGAAGGCAATGCCCGGTAGGATGTTAGAGGTCCACACGTCGTGCATATAGTAAAGCGATTTTAGCCCTCTATATTAAACAGCTACAGTACATAATAGAGATTTGAGGAATTGTCTAAAAACATTTATCCAAAGTTTATATTTTAAAAGTATGTTTACTTTTGAAACACATTTATACATTCCGAATTATACATGTTTAAAAAAAATGTGCAAAATTCTACTGATGATTATATATATAAGAATACAATGTTTATATGATTAGATTCGTTCTAAGCATTAAAAATACATACGAAAACCAGAATATGTTAATATTCGCATCACATAAACAAATTCCATAGCATCAGCGCCATGATTCAGTTGTAAACACGAATGAAATTGGTAATACAATATTTAATGTGCATTTTCATTTGCGTTTTATAATAAAGAAATGTCAGGTAATTATCAATGCACATCAATGAAATAATATTTGCAATAACAATTAATACAAAAATTTGTGTTTTCAAACTGTTTCTGGATTTATCTTTTTCACATCAAAACAGTATAAAGCTGTTTCCATTCTGTACATGTACAAAATACAGGCTTAACGCAAGCAAGTCTTCAAGGAATGCATATGCTTATTTAAAATAAGGCATGAAACCGTCTGCAACTATCCACCATCTCCAATTGACATTATACATCTATATTGTCCCCCTTCTTGATATATTATTTTTCTCGTTGTGTTTTGTATCAAGATTATTTTATAGGAAGTTGTTACTAACAAGCAGTTCACCAAACCAATGATTCCTTGTAAAGTTTAAAGTTTATGGCTTTGAATGTTTTACGGTCGCCATTCTGGTTGTGTTGACCATTGCGGATTACCTTGAGTCACGCAAGAGGACATAATGTATAGTCACATGATTAGTCTATATTAGGACGAAACTTATTTGGTAAAATGACTTCCTAATAAAGAAGAAAATGTTCATAAAATAAATAAATGCCTCTGAAAATTTTAATATTAACTTATTTGATTATTTAGTCATTTAAAATATATTAAATATGTTATATGTGCCTGCTCTATAGATTGGAAAATGTGCCTTTGTTTCTCTGGAAACCAAAATTGAAGAACTGTTTATTGTATAATTCTCTATTCTTATACCACTGCATTGCTCAGATTTCAAAATTGGTACGGTTTTTTTGTTTTTTGGAAATATATTTATTCCCTTGATATATCATAAATATCTTCTACACATTTTGGGATGATAGACTTTACGCCGTAATGCACCATATTGTGAAACTTAAAGCCATTTTCTTTTAAGTATATTGTTTTTCATAATTATAATTTTACACTGTCCTTCCAATTCCAAATTAAATGATTGCAGAAGATAAAATGTTATGATTTTAAATATTTTTGGTCAGAAAATTCAAAGCAAAAAAAAAAAACTCCAAGCACACAAATATGTACGGTAATAATATAATGATACTAACAAAATTACTCCAAATCCAAATAAGTAAATAAATAAAGCGAACTACTGTAAACTTCCATTCGTGCTATTATTAAAATATGTCATAAAACAATTGTAAGGCTATGAATGAGCAGTCAAATGTACCTTGGTAGTATCCGGTACTCTCTATATATTGTTGAAGACTGTTTGTAGAACTCAGGATTAATAGTGTTGTTTGATCCGCCATGGAAGTATACTATATTTTACTTCCATGCATGGGATGCCGTATACCAACTCATTTAATTGTCAATACGCAGTCCTATTGTCTTAAAAATGTCAAGGAAACGATGCATGTATAGCTGTCAATATTACACATTAAACATAAATGATATAACTGAATGTATGAAATCATTGTCATAATTTTAATTTTAATTCAGAGGATAGTGTAGCTGGTAAATATAAGTATCAGTCTTTTTTTATATCATAAATAGATTTCTACCCATTCTGTAAATTGATCATAGTTCTGGGGCCTGTTTATCGAAGCTGTCCTAAGATCTGTCCTAAGACCTATGTTACGAATAGATTAAAATAATTTTAGGACCAACTTACGACATGTTTTTATAATTGGCAAAAACAATAAAACAGGATAAAACTAGAAAAAAATAAATAGGCCGAAACCCCGAATGTCCCGAAGCTTCTTAATCAGATAAATGTTATATTTTTTCTCTGTAAACTTTGGCTGTTTTCTTTCTTCTTAGTCATTACTTTCCTGATTCAAGTAAAAAGGTTGTAACTCATAGAAAAATGACGGGACATAGAGGCAAAAAGTTAGTTTATGTAATCAAATAACGCGCGAAACATTTACAATTAAACAAGATAGATCAAACAAAACCTTGGATATTACGAGTCATGGTCATAATAAATTCTGTTATTCTGTTTCTTAATATGAGTAGTTTATAATATAACGTAATTTATTAAAATCTCAGACTTAATCTTTGCTGAAAAACTGGAAGTCTGCTTGTATTTATTAGCAATTTTATTACAACAAATCAAATATTAGATAGAAGAATATTAACTTAGGGTGATGTTTTGCCGATACGTAACGTGAGATAGTCATCTTTACAAGACAAAATGTATGTCCCAGGAAAAACAGAATCTGATTGGATTCTTTGATATTGGAATGAGTAATTAGGAAAAAGCTAAGGATGACGACATAATTAATTACACATGTCAATCATACCAGCAAATATAATTTTCTTAACAGTAGCTATTTTTACAAGTAAGTCAGAGATTAAGCAAACAATTATTTTAGGATGTTTCCTGAATTAAAATATTCCACTAGTTAATACTCTAATGATATTAAGAATTCTGTCTTTGGTCGTTTAAAGAATCAACTTTAACTTGAGAGCTTATAACAAATTTGTTATGGTGATATTTCGACCCTGCATGCTAGAATAAAGATTTGTATGCATTTTTGTTTTATTAAAAAAATTAACAAATATATAGTAACATTAAAACGTAATTTCCTTCAGCAATTACAGGACAATATGAATAATAAAAATATCAATTTAGTTTATTCAACATGATAAATAATGATTTAACTAAATATATAACCAACTTTCTAATTTTATGGTTTTTACATATTTTTTCAATCGTTTTTTTGGGGAATTCAACGTTTTAGGACGGGAATTGGAAACGGTGTTACTTTTAGGAATTTACTAAAAAATTGCATTTCTTTCCTCCATAAATGCTTAAATGCAAATCGACGATAATTATAATTTTCAACTAAAATACATCAAATTTATGTTTGTTTCATATTAGGAATTGCAAGTTGTGAATTTCAATTCTAGATCTAGAAAAACAACGAAGTTTCAGAAGTGGCATACATGTCCACATTGAAGATCACAAGTAGAGATCAGTAAAATACAGTATCAAAAAAACGTTTTAGTAAAAGTTTATTAACAAGCATTCTAGTATCAAGTCAAGTCGCAATGCTGTTCGTTATGAACGTATTTAAAAATTATAGATTTTATGTCTGTACTGTTAGGGTGTGGTTCTATGTTAGGGTGTGGTTCTATTAGTTGTCGTTTATTTTACTCATACTATAGTGAGCTTTGGGAAAAATCACCAAAGACTAGTTGTAATAAATTTTAGAAATGTATGGAACTGCAAGCTTCTTTTATTTTTATTTTGTCGCAATCTTAAAGTTCCTATAAATAATACAGGAAAAGTTAACTTTTGGTAAAAAAAAAGTGTTTTAGGGTTTTACTGTGTTGTTTCGTCACAGTCATATAGACAAATATCCTTTTATTCATATCAGAGTGATATTTGGTAAAAAAAAACTATAAAATATCCTGTATATAGCATCTATATTACAAGTGTTTAAGACTGTGCTATAAACCATATCTTTATTAAGAAGGAAAGTATTTGTTATAATAGTGAATGTAATATAATAATATCTTTATTGGAATACAACTCATATAATATATACATTTAACAAATATTCACAAGCATTATACCGAATAAGAAATTTGCTTTCAGTAAATACGAGACTTCTGGTATTATAAAGTATTTTTGTTTTGATTAAGTTGTATTTTGGTATTCAGTTTAATATTGATGAATTCGATGCCTTTTTTCGTTTTATTTTTCTGTGCGTTATAAAGTTATTTGTATTCTTGCACGACTGTAATATTTGTCACTGATTTAAGGCTAACTAAAAGCACAGCGAATTACCTTTCTGTGTACTATTTTTCAGTAAGTTAAACGCTGTTATTTTTGTCCAACCTGTGTTGTGCTTTATTTGCCTTTAATTCTTAGGTTTTGTTTGTTTATGTTTTTGCATATGAAATTGTATGTACATTGATTGTTTTAAAACTTATCTATATGTTTTAATGCCATGCACGTAAAGATATAATGTGTCTCTGTTTTATTTACTGTTTTGTATGATCTTTTATTAATTAACCTACATGTATATGTAATAAAACGTTAAATATAAAAATAAAAAGATGTGGTATGATTGCCAATGAGACAACTCTCCACCAGAGACCGAATGACGTAGAAGTATTTACAACACAATAAACGATAAACAAATATGATATACAGCAACAACGACAAAGTCTAGATGCATAGTGTTGATTACTTGAGGGCTTTTACAATTAGAATAGTACACCAAAAACTGTATAGGACCAGTAATTATGATATAAAAATTAAAATTGAGTCTTTAAAAATGTGTGTTAAAAATTAATTTAAGAATTTTCAATACATAAAAGGAAGATTCCTCCTAAAAACAGACACACAAGCAAATACAAACAACAACGAACAACACATGGCCTATATAGATTGACTTAGTACAGGCAAACGCATAGGTGACCAGGGGTAAACCAGTTCTACGTGCGCACAATCCCCCTATTGTTGTCTAAAACACACAATAAAAACCTGCACAGAGCAGTTTCTAACAGGATGACCGTCAAAACTAACCAAAAGAAAAACGGCACATGATTTTGAAAGCAACTACACGAAGCTAGCTAAGGTAGTTATAGTTTATATAATATAATTTCAACTTTGAAACTAAGGAAACTACAGAAAATACAGGTGCAAATTATAAAAAATAGTATATTTGGTAGATGTTAATAAGACAACATTCACATAATATAATAAATATATGTCAAAACGAGGCTTTTGAGGTTGTTGTTTTTCTGATAATGACTTTAAAGTCTTCATCCAAATAATTCAATATTGAACAGCAAGGAAATAACAAAGATTAAGATTGTCAATATATATACCTGAAATTTGCGATTGAAAAAGGTAAATAATTTAAAGAATGTAAACGGGTACAAATATGAGCATAAGATAATCCATCCTGGAAAAAACACTTGTTACATGTATATGTATTTTAGTAAAATGTATAAGAAGTACACATACAAACATTTTAGACCTTTTTTACTGTATCCATTCAATATATATATATGTGTAAACTCCGTTCGTATAACATGACACATCACATGTTGGATCACTATATAGACATTATTGTAGATTTTTAGTAAGTTAAGGTTTTCTTCAAGTGGTACATTTGAGCTATACCTAATGGTTGACCTCCTTTATCGTCACGATTTCTCAATCTTCTCGCAAATATGTTCTCTGATACAATTTGATCGTTTCAAACCCAATTTGATATTTACCTTCCCTATATGTATCTAGTGACACGTTGCTGTCATAACTATTAACAGAAGTAGCAAAATACTTCATTAAGTAAAGTATATCAAAATTAAGGAAATACTATTTCAATGTTGATATTTTGAAAAGTACATAACTTGAAATTAGTTTAAAATCTTTTATAAAATTGAATAAGAAGGCTCCGTATCGTTTCGGACTTCTACCTTCCGGTAGTAAATTAAATGCAAAAGAGGTGCATCCGTATGGCTTTCGGGATGTATAAATACGCAGCCACGTCTAATCAGAATCCGATGCCTTAAGAAACGGGAAATACCACCGTAAAACCTCACTAAAGATACAAGGCTGATAATTTGGCAAATCAAACGCGCGTTTCGTCTTAATATAAGACTCATCAGTGACGCTAGAATCAAATCAGCCGGAAATCAAGTCATATATACGTTGAAGAGTTTTAAAAACCGAAAATTCCGGAAATTTGTGCCAAATACGACTATGGTAAACTATGCCTGGGGGTAGAAAAATAAATAATTAAACATTAAAGAATCCTTGTACCAACTCTTTTAGGGGTTTATTGGTGCAAATCATAATGTCTACTTATACACTCTTCTTCCATGTAGACTCTTTCAAAAACTTAACTATTGGATTTATCGTTAATTTGTTTCCGTTCTAAATTTGCATGAACTATTTGCCATTGGACGTAAGTAAGACAGTCTTATCTGCCGAAGAATTGTCTTTTGGAAATGGTCCAATAACCTCTAAACATACTGATGTAGTTAATATATTAAACTTGTCAAAAAATTACTTTTGAAACGCAATGCAAAATTAAACTAATACGTTGGCATAAGTTGAAGTTAATTAATTTGTCTTTTGCGTGTAGACTTCATTTAAACACTTTTATTTCGGGATTTACTGTTGTACATTTGTATTGCATAACGTCTAAAGGTCATTGCAGTAATAGAACTATAGCTATTAGTGTTACTCATTGTTTGATTAAATAACCTTACACACAATTAACACAGATTTACCTTACACATCTTATTAAGGATGATTAATGTCTTTCTCTTTTTATTCTTTGTATCTTGACATGGCAATTTACAATATTTAGTACACTTAAAAATTTCTACATTTGATATATTATTGCAGAGGACACATGATCTTGGGGTTTGTGACTAACAAAGGTTTAACATATTAAAATTTTCAAACACCTAGACATGTCATTCGTCTGACACTACATTTTCCTACATCATTCTTCTTTTTTTGTTAGTCAAAGAAGTTACTAATATGTTGTCAAACATGACCTTTTGAGCATGTCTAAATCATTAGCAACAAAACACCCAACAATGAAATTAAAATAAAAGTGTGGAAGCCAAAGATATATACATGGGCGGAACTAGCTCGACTTGCAGAGTTCGCTGTTCGTTGTTGATTATACTGTGACCTCAATACGTTATACGTAAACTTTTCTTGTTTTGGTTAATGATCCTATTTTCTTTTCCATTCAAATATCCGCTTTTCGTTGGCAAACCATCATTAAATTAATTACATGAATAAGAAACAGTTAAGAAAATTGATCTTGCTTTTTATCACAAAAGCAAAAAGGATCATTCGAGATTTGAAACTGTAGATTCGATATTTTATATACATGAAATAAACATCTCATTTGGAAAATAAAGATTCGAATTCGGAATCTGACTTAGCACATGAAAATATGAATAAAGAGATGTGATGGTAAACTTTAATGAGATCGCATGAAGTACACAAAAACCTGACTGATGAAGCCCCTGACATTGGATAGATACGTGAACATCTGAATATTTAATGGAACATTCGAAACGAATGTGTGATAGCGAAATCTTTCAGGGTGTTGTTTTTTTTCAAATTCAAATTATCATTAAGAAAGGGATTTGATCTCATAAGATATACAAATTTGTATATAATATTAACATGTTTAGGAGATAGTCAATTTTCAAACCTCTCGTTGTTCAAATCGTATTATCATTTATCTTTTCGTGATACATTTTAATAATCATTTTAGATACGGTAAGATTGTGCAATTCGATTGTAGTTTTATGAATGGTCAGTGGGATAACAACGGTCAATCAATTATAATACATCGTTCATTTAATGATTGCTTGTTTGACTGTTGGTGTTTAACGCCACTTTCAGCACTATTAGTTATATATCGTGGTGGTCAGTTTTTAAAGGCAGTGGAAACCGGAGTGCCTTCGCCAGGAAAACTGACAATCCTAGTCTATAAAGATTGGATTTGGACGCACCTGTTATGTTTTGGTTGCAAACTCAATGTTGACTCGAGCGTCATTGATGAGTCTTTTGTAGACGAAACGCGCGTCTGGCGTACAAAGTTTCAATCCTGGTATCTATGGAGTTTATTTACAAGTAGCCAGCACTTCTGTGTTGACATGAATTATCATGGATATGGTCATAATTATAAATTTACTGTTTACAAAACTTTGAATTTTTCGAAATACTAAGGATTTTCAACCCCAGGAATAGATTATCTTAGCTGTATTTGGCGAAATTTTTAGGAATTTTGGGTTTAGTTTAAACATATTTTATTTGTTCAAGTACAAATTGGATAAGACACAAGTCAAACAGACTTATGAAGTCTTCTCCATTCAACATTTATAGCAATATAATACAAAATATGTGTATGAGCATGCATGTATAGAATGGTATATCTATTTAATATATATATATATATATATATGGATTTATGTCAAAAGACAGAAAAGTGAAGACAGAAAGAAAACAATAATACAGAAAAAATAAATAAATGAATATTTAGAAAACAAAAACAAAAAATAAAATACAAATTAAACAAAGAAAAAAAGAAAAAAAAAAGGAAGACTTTTACTTAGATGATGATGTGTGTGCGATCATGGTTTGCTATCTAGACAATTAGAATCTTTCCGAACTTTTAATAAACTCGAAGACATTTTTGAAAATGGTTTGGTTTTGCTCTAGAGAAAGAAGACAACTACCCGAGGTTAGTAGTTCTATGTTAATTTTACAATCTTTTGGAAGCCAGCGCAGACTTTCAAACATTTTATTTCGTATGTCTGAATATAATATACATTTAAAAAAGAAATGATAGGAATCTTCACGATTAACACCACAGCGGCAAGAAGGGTCAGAAATAATATTGACCCTATATAGATCATAGTTTAAGGATGATGCAAAACATCGAAGTTGGGTTAGAATAATATTCAGTTTTCGAATTCCAAACTCATATTGCTTCTGTACAAATATGTTACTCTGAGGGTAAAGTTTTTTTAGTTCAGTTTTAAATTTATTTATTGATTCCGCATCACGAGTTGAATCATCAAGATTATTCCAAAGACGTATGGTTGATGGAATAAATGAATCATTAGTCAATGCTAGTCTGCAGAATGGAATAACGATGTCATTTCCATTGCGTAGAGGATAGACCGTCATACTTTGGATTTTTGGGGGAATCAAATTTGTCAAATATTCTGGAACATTATTTTTTTGAATATTATAAAACATTTGAATTTTTCTTCTTTCTCTTCTTTCAGCTAATGTTTCCCATCCAAGTTCTTCATAAATAACCCTTGAGCTTGTGAATATAGGTAATCCCGTAACTATTCTAGCAGCTTGGAGCTGTAATTGTTCCAGTTTATTGATATAACCTACCCCAAAAAAAAAAAAAAAAAAAAAAAAATATACCTATTACAAATATTCATAAACATTTAGGGGTTACATTTAGCAATGATGCTAAATGGAATGTCCACGTTGATAATATTATCTTAAGCACATCTAAACATATAAATATGCTAAGGAAGTTGAAATATAAACTGAGCAGAAAAAATTTAGAAAAACTATATTTAGTTTTTATAAGACCTTTATTTGAGTATGCCAGTGAAGTTTGGGATAACATTGGGGTAGGAATTTTGGGTCCTGAATGCTCTTCAACTTCGTTCTTTATTTGGCCTTTTAACTTGTTTGATTCGAGCGTCACTGATAAGTCTTTTGTAGACGAAAAGCTCGTCTGGCGTACACATTTCAATCCTGGTATCTATGATGTGTTTATTGACAAGCTAGTAAGACAGTAGATAAAATATTTAAACCACTCGACCACCAAGGCCCCTGCATTTTATGTGATATGTGTCAATTTTTGAATGTAGGCCATTTCATTGACACCGTTTGTTTATTGTTTTTTGAATATCTGCTTCATTGAGGACATATTAGTAATTTGAAAAAAATATCTACTACATTTTGTGTTTGTTGAGTTTATAGCTATTCCCCTGAACTATAATATCACAGAGAGACCGAGCACCCATGTTATACCTGCGTGTTCTCACTTGTTTTTAAAAGGACAGATATACATTCTGTAAAGCTTATTCCAGCATCAAGAATGTGTTCATAACAAATGTTAATGAAACCATGACAAAGATGACTATAATAAACTGTAAGTTAAAACATTCATTTCAATATTAAAACAAAACTATAAAGCAAAATAACGAAAGAAATGCCGTTCCACAATTTTTGGCTCTAATTGATCATTTCTAAACTAACACAGAAAAGTGATTTTGTCCATTTTGCACAAAGATGTGTTTTACCTGTTTTGGTAACGACACAACAGATGACATAAAGTTTGCCAGTGTGAGCTTTACACATTAATGTAACATTCCAACAGTAACTCACATACAGTTATATATAGGGGCTTACGTTTCAAGATCCGGATTACCTTGATAGTGAGTTGCTACTTACTATAGGAAGTTATTGAACCAATTGTGAACTTTCCATTCCTATATGTAGCAACATTCCAGCAACGCCTGATATGGGACACATATCTCTATACTTGTACTGATTTTATGCTTAAAAGAAAGCCATTGAACCAAAAGTTGAAATCATCCCTTGAATGTTTTACGGGTGCCCTCATGAGTTGGTTGACCGCTATGGAATCACTGTGTCAGATAGCGGATATGTTCAAATTGTCTTAGTCATTGTCCCGTCATCTTTTACTCGACTGTGACATCATCGAATTTTTATCATGGGCAACAGGACGAGAGTCACACGTGGAGAGGGTTCTGTTACCCAATAGTTCATAATCTAAATATCTAGTTGAAGGTTTAACGAAAACAGTTATGACTTGGTTGGCCGATTTAGGACGTCACAGATTACCACAAATGTGTCCCGTCGTAGTTTTTTTGTGTTTGATTCTTAAGCTTTCAGTAACTTGGAGTAATCTTTGATCGATAATTTTTGTCTTTTCTCTAGCTTTGTCTAATTTGTTTTTGTTCTAAATACCGACCTGCAGGAGTCGAGCCCTTTCCAATTGGTTTTACAGTTTGTTCTATGTTTTGTTGTTACACCACTGTCCCATGCTGAAAGTGAAAGGTTGAGAATTCACAAATACTTTTCACACTGCCACATTTTTTTGTAATTCAATAAGTAAAATTCAATTTGTTTCTTTGTAAAGTTGAACCACTGATTTCAATAAATTCCTCTACCGTTTCATCTCTCAACAGTAATTTTGTTTTACCCTTATGTGAACTCATCCTACCGTTCTCGCCAATGTTGTCTATTCCATCAAAGTTGTTTGACCCTTATTGGAACTCATCCTACCGTTCTCGCCAATGTTGTCTATTCCATCAAAGTTGTTTTACCCTTATTGGAACTCATCCTTACGTTCTCGCCAATGTTGTCTATTCCATTTAAGTCCATCAACGTTCTTGATGAAAGTTTTCTTTGGCGGTTGTCACTATCAAAAATCTTTCAAAAACTAAAACTTTGATAGTGACGACGGGCCTATGTAATCGTTCGCAGCAGTTTGTCCTTCGGTCTTTAATGAATAATTATCCATATACACTCATACGACATCTTCTTATTTTTATAACTACAACGTTTTTTTCTGAATTTGTTTCATGTTATGTTATACATTAAAAGGATATTCGGGATCACTAAAATATTGGATAGTACAACAGACCACAATGAACCACGAACACCCGACTCCTCCGACAAAATAGACGTACAAACACAGACAAAACAACAACGAACAACACATGGTCCAGATACAATAGTGTAGAGTTTAGGGCTAAACCTCTTCTCCTTTTTTTAAGCCACGGTGCTTTTCATTTTAATTGACTCTTGGTATCTTCAAACATTTAATTTATCCTTTTAGAAGTTAATACGCCAAACTAATTCCTAAACAGTACCTAATCCATTAATGTTTAAGTATCATTACATGTACCGACTGAAACTCCTCTGATATTATAAATCTAACAAAATCGTTCTAATATTTGTTATATGAAAAAATGCATGCTTAAAATTTCCCCAAAAATGGCAGCGTTTTTTATATGATCAACGCAAAATACATCAATTTACCTTAAAAGCCAAAAGAAGCTGAACCCAATATGACTAATTTTAAAAACTAATGAGTTAAGAACTCAAAAGGGCAACGGAAAAATAGCCTCTACAGCCATCAATTTCAACTTTTCTGGAGAGGGTTGCAAAAACTTAGCGAGCTAGCAAAATTTTAAAAGTGAAATCCCAGAAAATGAAACAGTTGTACTGATCCTTCATTCTTTTAAAAATAGTTTGTGATGTCGTCTCACTTGAATTTTTTTTACAGATGATTCTTACTATATATAGGAATATTTATAACTAGATACTTTTTTTTTACCACTAAAAACATTTTTATTAGAAATTCTCATTATATTTTTTATTTTTCCGATGAATATCTATCAAATTTCAATTTAGTGAGAAACGAATTGTTTAATGTTTACTCAAAATAGTAGTAGGTCGTCAACATACAATGCATGTATATACATATATTATTTGGTTTATAATTTGTAAAGAATTATCATTATTTTGCATACTTCGAATTAATTCGATATGATAAAAAAAATTGTCTAGCTAGAAAATTAACGTCATGTATTTTATTTTATCTGAAAGTTAGGGATTTTAAATAACGACAAACCATTTCCTAAAACATATTTATGGATGATTCGGCGGACGCTAAACACGCTTTCATGAATTTTGAAAGGTATGTATTGGGCATTCGTAAAAAACTAACGTTACGATCGAAAAAAAACCCACTCTTGTAAAATTGCATACATTGAGATTTTTCTTCATACCTTTACTAAAATCAAAACTTTGTAATGTCAAACGTACATGTATTTATATATTTGCAATTAATTCAAAGAATGTTAAATTTGACACAATAGAGGCCATTAAATAATATATTTTATATATAAAATCTTTTGAATATTTTCCGAATTTGCAAATACAAATGCAATTTCCGAGTATTTGAATAAAACGCTGTGTGTGTTTTGTTTTGTTTTGTTTTGTTTTATTTCCTGTTATAAACAGTTACAGATCCATGAAGTAAAAGTTAAACAAAACTGCACAAAATTTCATGGTTTTATATACAAATTCAAGAAGCAATTTTGCGATTATCTATTCGAATAAAAATTATTATTTGGCTAGACAATTCTGTTTTGTGTCAGTTTAGTGGAAATGTTCATGATAGTAGCCTATGTTTGCAGAAAATCTTGCAAATCTTTTCTAATACGCTACTTTAATGACTACGCAGTGAAATTGTCTCTCTAAAAATTAAAATAACAAAAATACCGAACTCCAAGGAAAATTCAAATCGGAAAGTTCCCTATCAAATAGGAAAATCAAAAGCTCAAACACATCAAACGAAATTCAATGTAAAACAACTGTCATATTCCTGACTTGGTACAGGCATTTCCTTATGTAGAAACTAGTTTTATGGCTAGCTAAACCTCTCACTTGTATGGCAGTCGCTGAAATTCCATTATATTGACAACAATGTGTGAACAAACCAAACAGACATAATAGGTAATTATACAGCTTATGTTTATAATTTTTGAAAGTCTTATCCAGACGTTAAAAATGTGATAAAAATGGTTACGAACTTTTGAATTTTCATCAAATTAACAGGGCCAATTAATTTCCAAACTGTACCTTATCCTGTTTACATATCAGAACATGTACAGGCTGAAGGGGAAACCCCTTTGATATAATAAATGTAGTAAAAATCGTTCTGATATCTAGGATATAATTATTTCTATAATTTGGACTGTATAATGTATTGTTCTTCATAGAGTTGGGAATATTCTGACTTTCTTACACTTTACTTTTTTCACATTTCATAGAAACATAGAACTTCATGCGACACAGGGTCAGGCTGAAGGATGTGATGGATAATGTTTTGTCAATAAGGTGCGGCAAATGTAAGGTTTGATTGGCTTATAGATGTCAGTTGTCTGCAAAAAATTATATCTCGCGATATCTCACACGCCGGTTTGGTCAAATGAGAGTTGACATTTCACCTCAATTTGCTCTGATTACATAGTATTTTAGAATATAGCGTATAATTAATCTGTTTTTGTATTGATCCTTTGGTTTTAGATGCACGAATCATTCATTTTTAGACAGTAATTTTCAAAAATAATATTGCCTATCATTCTTGGTGTGATTTTCTTTTTTGTTACTGTTGTGATACCACCAATCAAATTGACAACCAAAAATAGCATTTGTCTGAAAACAAATTTGTTTTCCAGTAGAAGTCTGTAGTTTTTTCTACTTGATTCAAAAAGTAGAAAAACCAATTGCTGCTAAAAAAATACAAAAATGAAATGAATCAATTTACATGCTTCTTGGCTGCATGGGTTTTATTTTTAAATATATATAAATATAATTTTCAAGATTGAATAGTATCTTAGTAGAAATCCCAATCAAACAGAAATCATTACTGAGTCAGTATCATGTTTATGTTTGAATAGTTCCAGGTACTGAAGTTAATAATCAGCCAACGAAAAGTTAATATTCGTTTGTGATGTAAATAAGTACCGACCTTCGTAAATTAGTTACAGAAGAGATAGCCTGAATATTAAGAATAATTAAATTGTTATCTTTAATGTTCATTTCTAAAACACTTAATTACAGAATTTTACACTAAACTTAATTAAATCTAAGTAATACGTTCCTATTATTATACAATGACAGCTTTTTACCTTTTATAATGCGACAAAAGCAAACCATGCAGTGGGAATAGATTATGCAATTGTGAGGTTTTTCCAGCGACAATATAGTCATGTTTACATCTTGCAAACATTTGAAATACGGAACTGCTTTTTGAAAACAGCAGGCGGTTATAGAACTAATCACTTTTGATATTTCGTAGAACAGATTTTTAATGGTGCTATCATTATGTCAGTTGGCAAGTACATTATGAAGACATAATGATTTATTTATTCCAATGAATTAGTTCAAACCAAACCCCGAACAAATAGATCGAACTTATAAAATTATATCATCCTAATATTTAAAAGAAAATCGAATTGCAATAAATGAAAATAAAAATTATTTAACGTTTAACATGTAGTTCATATTAGAATTATCGACACACATAATATATTAATAATTTCTAACAGAGAGGAATGAAATATCAAGTATTCATGGGTTTGCTATGCGGTGTGGGTTTGACTCTTTATTGGAAGGTCGTATTTGGTCTCTGGTGGAGAGTTGTCTCATTTGGCTATCATACCTCATCTTCTTTTTTATATGGAGAAAGGCATGTTATATACATGTATATATATATATATATATATATATATATATATATATATATATATATCTTCTTTGGCAAAACCTTTCGGAATTTTGGGTCCTCAGTACTCTTCAACCTTAGTCATTGTTTGGCCTTTTTTAACTTTTTTTATTCGGGCATCACTGATGAGTCTTATGTAAAAGAAACGCGCGTATGGCGTACACTATTTTAATCCTGGTATCTATGATGAGTTTATTTACATGTTAAATCTTAAACTGCCACTTCTATGAAAGATTCTTTTGAACAAAGTCAGTATAAACGAAATATTTTCGATACAAAAGGAAATATTCGAAATGCAGATCGACATTGTGCTTAAGACAACCGCTAGAGGATCGCGTGATTGCCAGGGAATTATTATATTTTGTAACAAACGGCTATATCAGGTATTCCCATGGGTTTAAAAAAAATAATATATATTTTCTTATAATTTAAAATAGATATATTATTAATATTATTATAAGTAATCTTATATGAACATCATTGCTTGTATGTTTGTTTGTATATTGTTATCACTGTAGATTATTAGTAAATATGATTTGTTTACTGTTTATTCTTATATTTTTCAAAGCTGTACGCATACATTGTATTAATGCTATTAATTATTTATGCCGTTAAAATACAAAATATCAAAATTGAATGAAAATCATTCATGATAATACTTTTAAGTTTTTCATTTATTCTTTTAATGGTAATTTTCATAATTTTAGTGAGTCTTTGGCTCCAGTGATACATCCTTCAGTATGATATAATTCAGACAACATGAATAAATGAAACTGAGATAAATTTCTGTTCAAACTCGCAAAAATAGAAAAACCTATATTTCTATGCTTGTGGTTACAAATGAAAAATTCTATGACATCTGTTGTCTTCATTAAAATCACCAACAAAAAACAGCGATAAAATCACGCAGATAATAGAAAATTATTGACAATACATCTTCAAAGAAACCAAAGAACCACAAAAAGTGATTTATTGTCCTGAAACTTGACAAAGATGAAGTAACATTCAATTTTAGCTGCCAAAAAATGATTGTGAATCTGTCCGAACGATCGGTAACGGCGTGAAATGGCTTCATTTCAAATTACGCGTAATGGACGAGGGACTTTTACGAAATTTAATTAAGTATATGCTTTGTTGAGATGTATGAAAAGGAGAAAAAGGGAAATTGAGTTTCAATTGACCATCGTTTGGGATTTAATAATTAGTATTTGACGACACTGTCGTTTTTAATTATTTTTGTGAAAATTTCTGCGAATTGCTTTATATTAGAAAATTACAAAATGAAATAAATCAGAAAACCAAATAAAGTATAAGACATTTATTGAAGAGAGTACTGTAATATTTTACTGAACACAGAACACATTAACATTGTACTCTTATTGAATGGAAACTATATTGTGATTCAGTAAACAATATTTGTTTTTGTTTTTGTTTTTTTTTTTTGGCAATTAACTTTTGAAAGAAAAAGAAATGGACAGAACTTAACATTTATATATGATTGTTACATGTTTAATTTTTATAGAGTCTATATTTGGTAAAAATATGTTCGATAAATTTCACTGTGTTATGCTTTATTAAATAAACTGCAGAATGTTTTGCGTACGCCCGTACGTTTCACTCACTCGACATATGTAGAAATAACTTCACTTGCACGAAACGAGGCAGCTTTTTATTTTAACAGGTTAGAGGTGTTTGCCGCCATAATCTTCTTGTGTAGAATGGTCTCTAGACGGTATAAACAAATTTCTATTTTATCTATATATATATTTATTTTAAATGGGAATGACAACAGCAATGGATGTGTTATGCTGTATAAACAAGTGAGTGGAGATGTAAATAAACAAATATGTTAAGAAAAAATATCCAAGGATATCAGGGACCGTGTCACTAAGCTGTCTTAGGATTAGGACGTGTCTTAGGGTGGTCTTAGGACACGCCTTAGTCCTATGTCAGGTTAACGGAAGTCTCATAAGATAAGATATGTACTTAATTTGGCCCTAAAGTTAGGATATATTCATAGGTGTCTTAGGATGGTCTTAGGATAGTCCTAAAAGTTACGATGTCCTAAGTCGAAATAAAAACTACAAATATGGCATTCGGTCAGTATTTGAAGAATTTATCTTTGTGTAGATACTATTCCATGTCTTCTCATTAATATGTCGCCACATTTGATAGCTTGCTGAATAAAATTCCCCTATGCTTATATACTTCGACAAACAGAATTTGATAATAATACTTTCCTTTATTTCAACAGGATAACATATTTATTCCAAATATAAAAATAAGGAGATGTGGTATGATTGTTAATGAGACAACTATCCACCAAAGTTCAAATGATGTGGATATAAGCAACTATATACCATATATTACAAAGTAAAGTATAAAATTCAATAATAAAAATACTGATACAAATATTAAACTTTTATTAGAATTAAACAAAATATTTTTTCAATATTTGTTTTCTTAAGATTCAATTTTGTTACATTGTTTTAAATTTGTATAGACAAATTGTTCCATAAAACACTTCCAGATATCAACAAGGAGCGTTTATATTATCCAATTTTAATTTTAACAAAAACATACTACAAGTATTTTGTCTGGTTGTTCTGCAACTAATATTTCATTGAAATCTCTATATATTTCTATTAATAAAATAATGTGTTAGGATGGTCCTAGTAAAATCGTAGTTAGGACTGACAGCTTGTTTTACATCCTAAGACACGCCTAAGGCCATCCTAAGGCCATCCTAAGTATTGTCCTAAGACATATTAGGACATATCCTATGATACTTTCATTGACATGGCCCCAGGTTTATAAATTGGTACGACAGACGCGCGTTTCGTCTACATAAGACCCATCAGTGGCGCTCGTATTAAAACAGTTGAAAATTCCAAAATCAAATACATAATTGTAGAGCATTATTAACTAAAAATTCCGAAAAGTTGTTCAAATATATCTGCTCTAAATAAGGAGTGCAATGAAGAATTAAGCTTTTTTTTTGTATTTTTGCAATCATCACACAAGTTCAGTCACCGATACTAAATTTACCTTAATACCCCCAACGAAATAAACACAAAAAAATAAACAAATATTGCTCAAATGGAACAGACGAACAAGCATATTTTATCTTTCTGCTATTTACCCTAAATATATATATAATATATATTATGATTTTTTAGGGGGAGAGTAGGGTGTGATTTATTTCAATTAGGGAATTAAACATCATCATATTGTATTTATCAATAAAATGAAATACTTATATATCAAGTTGATATGATACAGTTTGTTTACTGGAAGACTGAGGATACGTTCAAATATTTTAATACAGGAAGACCATGGAAAGGATATCTTTTATTCAATAAATAGTCGTGAAATATTTCATTCTATCATTGTGAATTCACACAGTCGGTATAAAATACTGAGAAAATTAAACAAACGAAATAAATGGATACAATGGTAACCAATTAATAATTTGTATACATTGATGTCATTTTCACAATTTTAATTTAATCTAATTAAACAAAAGTCTAGTACAAACATAAATTTCTATGAAAATCAACATTTCCATGGGTTGTCATTTGGTATAAATTATATAATACGTCTTTAAGCTCAGTAAGACAAACCGCAATCCTTTTGTGTCTTCCCCACATGAGCTTGTAGAAATAGAAATATTTTTTTCTAACTCAGCAATCACTTAATTAATTTCCTGGCTGAATTAGAGTTGTTTAACTGTTACAGTAATTGATCAGATAATGTTTGTTGTTATTTGATCGATCATTTTCTTAGAATAGTTCTTCCGTTTTATCCTGGTTTGAATAAAAAATCACATGTGGTTTTTACCGCCACGTGAACAATTCTAATCACATCTAACTAATACATTAATACAGACTTGGTGTTTATTATGATGTTAAAAAGTTATTATACATCCTTGGCTTTTTGTCCTGTTTATTCACGTAGAAAATAGATTTTAATTATTTTCATTTTTACGGAGATATTATTTATAATGTTCCACATCAATGCAATATTTATTGAGTGAAATTATCAATAAGATTGCCACATTTCTTATTGTATTTCACGTAGGTTCGTTAAAGTCGCATTTTTTTAATTATTTTTTTTGCACTTCTAATACAAATAGTGAAATGGTTGTTTCGATTGAAAGTGTCAGTCTATGATATAGGTGGAAACCTTTACTCACAACGTGTTGAGTTACCGTTTCTATGTAGGTCAATTCATATATGAAGCAGCAGTCTTCACGACGGGTTTTTGTAAGGTTTGAGTTGCTTAAGTCTTTAGTTTTCTTCGAAGTGTTAGATAGACTTGTTTGACGTCTGTTCGTCTTTTTTTCTTCTTCTGTTAATGGAATTGACTAACTCTCTTAGACTTTTGTTTTTAATGCCTTCTTTGTGTCTTCGTTCTTATTTTGCCGAATATTGTCACACCGACTTTATCATTTCCACTGGCTCTTAATTACATAACCACAAAAAATAACACGTCGTTTATTTCTATGTTTGAAACAGAATGACACAAAATTATATGTACGCTAAAACCTTTGGGAACAGGTTTATTATGTGTACGCTAAAACCTTTGGAAACAGGTTTGTTATGTGTACGCTTAAACCTTTAGGAATAGGTTTATTATGTGTACGCTTAAACTTTTGGGAACAGGTTTATCATGTGTACGCTTAAACCTTTGGGAACAGGTTTATTATGTGAACGCTAAAACCTTTGGGAACAGGTATATTGTGTGTACGCTAAAACCTTTGGGAACAGGTATATTATGTGTACGCTAAAACCTTTGGGAACAGGTATATTATGTGTACGCTTAAACCTTTGGGAACAGGTTTATTGTGTGTACGCTTAATCCTTTGGGAACAGGTTTATTGTGTGTACGTTTAAACCTTTGGGAACAGGTATATTATGTGTACGCTTAAACCTTTTGGAACAGGTATATTATGTGTACGCTTAAACCTTTGGGAACAGGTATATTATGTGTACGCTTAAACCTTTTGGAACAGGTTTATTATGTGTACGCTTAAACCTTTGGGAACAGGTATGTTATGTGTACGCTTAAAACTTTGGGAATAGGTTTATTATGTGTACGCTTAAACCTTTGGGAACAAGTTTATTGTTCAATACTTTTGATTGAAAGAATCTCCTTGTAGATAGAAATCCGATTTCCGCATTGAATTTTTTCAGGGGCGGTCTTATTTCTGTATTGAAATTTTGCACATATTTCCTTTCGGCAATAGTTTGTTCAATATGTTGTTGTATGAAATGTACTGGCTAAGTACCGCCGCCGATATTAGAGTGTATGACGACATAATTTCAATATTAGTAGGTTATGTATTTTGAGCTTTCTTCAACGAATTGCGATTATTCTTTCATCTATACGGTTTGATTTAATATTGTTTTCTTTGTTTTAGTGATTTTGTTGTCTAGGATACCGATATAACAGAATTAAGTGTTTGTCAGTACTAATTTGTGTAGTACGTTTATTTGCAAGTTTTGAAATGTCACGGACCGTAGTTTGTTTCTAAAAAATAAACTATAATGACCTAGCAATGTGATCATGTGCTTGTCCAAAATTTACCAAATTTGTTAGTGATCATCTTTCGTTAAATCTTTCGCATGCTTTTGTACTGGTGTCAGATTATCCTATAGCTTAACGTTCTGCTATAAAGATGATGTCCTCTCTCTAAATAATTCAAAGTTTAGTGACGATGTTGAACGCATCTTTCCATCGAAATTGAAATAAAAGATACAACAGATACAGTTAAGTCTGCTACATTTCTTGACTTGCATCTAAAATTTACGATGAGATTCGGTTGAGAACAAAACTTTACCACAAAAATAATTATTTGAGCTTCCCATTGTGAACTTTCCATTTCTATGTAACAAAATTCCTGCAGCGCCTACAAATGGAGTATATGTCTCCCAGTTGAAACGATATTTAAGAGCCTGCATTTCCTATCATTATTTTTTTGATAGAGGGTTGCTGCTTACAAAGAATCTTTTAAACCAAGAGTTCCAAGTGTGAAGTTGAAATCATGCCTTTGAAAATTTTACGGACGCCACCACCAGTTCGTTGACCGTTATGGAATATCTGTTTCACAGATGACGACGGATATTTTCCAATTGTCATAGCTACAATCCTGTGACGTGTCCTGTTTTCCTGTGATCTACCAAATAAGACTTACCACCGGGTTTTTACATACATTAGCAGCCCTACGGGTGCCGCATGTGGATCTGCTTACCGTTCATGAGCACCTGAGTCCCCCCGGTATTTGGTGGGGTATGTTTTGCTCAGTCTTTGGTTTCTATGTTGTGTTTTGTTTATTGTTGTTTGTCCTTTTGGTCGTTTTTCGTTTTTTGCTTCGGCATTTTCAGTTTCATATGGCCTACGGTCATAAAACTTACTCAGTATTCGGTATAAAATAGTTGTACTCGAAACGCCAGTATTTTGATTGTTTCATTTCTAAGTATGAGTACGATATAGTACTCCAAATTTTCAGGACCGCAGATCCAGGACCTTTTCCCGTCCGACAGTAAAATCCTTGCATAGTTGGACATCCGATTGGTCGTACGGGATTTATAAAAACGCAGGCACGTCCGGTCAAAATTATCCCATGCAAAGTGTCAAGCTTTCTGCACGTTGAGTAGCCCTTTTTAATAAATATCTGAACCCAAGGTTGACATGTTGCAAGGAATTAATCTCTGCCCAACTCCTACATACCCATATTTTCCACTGACAGTCAAAATCCCGCCCTTTATCCTGTATAACTAACCGTGCAGGACATACCATTTGCATCAATTGTTAATTTGTTCTACATCTGAATATGAATGAAATATTTGCAACTGCACATTAAACAAGCAACGACCAATTAATCAATCATTTGCTACATTTTTTTTTCAAAAAGTACAAGATGCAAGTATTCAACAATATCAGTAAAATAGATAAATAAACAAATAAACAAAAACAAATGGAAGGACAATTCTTAACGCATTTTCCTTGATGTCTAGTATTACGAGAGCTCTGGAACATGAGTAACACTCCTCTGGAACATGAGTAACACTCCACAATTGGTTTCTATAATTGTGGTAAATACTTGAATTTGTAAATATATGATAGTAATTAATTGTTGCCAAATTTTATTAAGTAGTAAATATATGACCACTCTATAAATTGTACGCGTCCGAAGCGCTTTCCTGGATTTGCCTTAATCAATAACGCTCAAGCTCAAAAATTTGAAAGCCAAGAATATATAAAATCCCGACCACGTTAAAGCTATATGACATAAGGGGACCGAAAAGTATTGAGTTCATGGGCATTCTAATGGGATGAAAATGTACCTCTCTTATAAAAGATGATTTCTTTTTGTACCAGCTGTGAATCTGGCTAATTTTTTCATATATTTATTTAATACTTTAAGTTGCATTTCTGTATTTATATAACATTTTATTTAACTCGCTTTGATTTTAAAAGGTGTACTGATAAGTCTGTCAACCTAAATGTTTTCCTGGTCAATTTAATTCAAAGCGTAACTAATATCACCGTCTTAACCCTTACACAATAATTCCCAAAATAAAATCTTCAATTTCTGACAAACAACACCTATATTCTTATCACTAGTTAGCTTTCTTCTCTAGGCAATGATCTGCATAGGACTCCAATTGATAATTCCTGCGGTTTTCCTGTGATATGTACTTGTAAATTTTTCATGGGGAAGAAATTTGCGTTTTTTTTTGGGGTCGTGGATGTTATTGTGAGAGTGATAGTTCGTTTTATATTCGTAGGTCCTCTAATTCATTATCGTGATTTTATTTCGAAATGGATTTTGGCTACTCTATTCGTTCTCATTTTTTTTTCATCAAATTATCTTTTGATGGTGGTTTCTCAGTGCTGCTTGTGATTTGTTTGCTTAACATCCACTGGCAAATATTTGATTCATGTTCACATACTAATGATCTGTTGATGTGGTTTTCTCACTGTTGATTGGGATTTGTTTGAAAAACATCCAGTGGCAAATATTTCATGCATGTTCACATACTTTCGTTATGTAACAATCCGCTAAAAAAGATTTAACCCTTCTTGTTGGTTAAATTTAATCTTGCAATGCTTATATTTAATCATAAGCTGAACAATCGTGTCCCGATATAAAAAGGCGATATTGTATGATTGTCAATGAGATAACCATTCAACTTTTACCAAAGGACGAGGATGTAACTATCCTCCAGTGACCAATGGACGAGGATGTAAAAATACCTCAGTGACCAAAGGACAAGGATGTATCTATCCTCCAGTGACAAAAGGACGAGTATGAAACTATCACCATGTGACCAAAGGACGAGGATGTAACTATCCTCCAATGACCAAATGACGAGGATGTAGCTATCCTCAGTGACTAAAGGACGAGGATGTAACTATCCCCCAGTGATCAAAGGACGAGGATGTAACTATCCCCCAGTGATCAAAGGACGAGGATGTAACTATCCTCCAGTGATCAAAGGACGAGGATGTAACTATCCTCCAGTGACCAACGAACGAGGATGTAACTATCCTCCAGTGACCAAAGGACAAGGATGTAACTATCCTCCAGTGACCAAAGGACGAGGATGTAACTATCCCCCAGTGACTAAAGGACGGGTATGTAACTATCCTCCAGTGATTAAAGGACGAGGATGTAACTATCCCTAAGTGACCAGAGGACGAGGATGTAACTATCCTCCAGTAATTAAAGGACGAGGATGTAACTATCTTCCAGTGACCAAGGGACGAGGATGAAACTATCCTCCAGTGACCAAAGGACGAGGACGTAACTATCCACCAATGACCAAGGGACAAGGATGTAACTATCCTCCAGTGACCAAAGGACGAGGATGTTACTAGCTTCCAGTGACCAAAGGACGAGGATGTAACTAGCCTCCAGTGACCAAGGGACGAGGATGTAACGATCCTCCAGTGACTAAAGGACGAGGATGTAGCTATCCTCCAGTTACCAATGGACGAGGATGTAACTATCCTCAAGTGACCAAAAGATGAGTATGTAACTAATCTCCAGTGATTAAAGGACGAGTATGTAACTATCCTCCAGTGACCAATGGACGAGAATGTTACTATCCCTCAGTGACCAAAGGACGAGGATGTAACAATCCTCCAGTGACCAAAGGACGAGGATGTAACTACCCCCCAGTGATCAAAGGACGAGGATGTAACTATCCCCCAGTGATCAAAGGACGAGGATGTAACTATCCTCCAGTGATCAAAGGACGAGGATGTAACTATCCCCCAGTGACCAACGAACGAGGATGTAACTATCCTCCAACGACCAAAGGACGAGGATGTAACTATCCTCCAGTGACCAAAGGACGAGGATGTAACTATCCCCCAGTGACTAAAGGACGAGTATGTATTTATCCTCCAGTGATTAAAGGACGAGGATGTAACTATCCCTAAGTGACAAAAGTACGAGGATGTAACTATCCTCCAGTGATTAAAGGACGAGGATGTAACTATCTTCCAGTGACCAAGGGACGAGGATGGAACTATCCTCCAGTGACCAAAGGACTAGGTCGTAACTATCCACCAATGACCAAGGGACGAGGATGTAACTATCCTCCAGTGACCAAAGGACGAGGATGTAACTAGCTTCCAGTGACCAAAGGACGAGGATGTAAATATCCTCCAGTGACCAATGGACGAGGATGGAACTATCCTCCAGTGACCAAAGGACGAGGACGTAACTATCCACCAATGACCAAGGGACAAGGATGTAACTTTCCTCCAGTGATCAAAGGACGAGGATGTTACTAGCTTCCAGTGACCAAAGGACGAGGATTTAACTATCCTCCAGTGACCAAAGGACGAGGATGTAGCTAGCTTCCAGTGACCAAAGGACGAGGATGTAACTAGCCTCCAGTGACCAAGGGACGAGGATGTAACTTTCCTCCAGTGACTAAAGGACGAGGATGTAGCTATCCTCCAGTGACCAATGGACGAGGATGTAACTATCCTCAAGTGACCAAAAGACGAGTATGTAACTAATCTCCAGTGATTAAAGGACGAGAATGTAACTATCCTCCAATGACCAAAGGACGAAGATGTAACTATCTTCCAGTGACCAATGGACGAGGATGTAACTATTCCTCAGTGACCAAAGGACGAGGATGTAACTATCCTCCAGTGATCAAAGGACGAGGATGAAACTATCCCCCTGTGACAAAGGACGAGGATGTAACTAGCCTCCAGTGACCAAGGGACGAGATTTTTACTATCCCCCAGTGACCAAAGGACGAGGATGTAACTATCCTCAAGTGACAAAAGGACGAGGATGTTACTACCCCCCAGTGACCAAAGGACGAGGATGTATCTATCATCAGTGACCAATGGGCGAGGATGTAAATATCCTCCAGTGACCAATGGACGAGGATTTAACTATCCTCCAGTGACCAAAGGACGAGGATGTAACTATCCTCCAGTGACCAAAGGACGAGGATGTAACTATCCTCCAGTGACCAAAGGACGAGGATTTAACTATCCTCCAGTGACCAAAGGACGAGGATGTAACAGTCCTCCAGTGATCAAAGGACGAGGATGTAACTATCCTCCGGTGACTAAAGAACTAGGATGTAGCTATCCTCCAGTGACCAAATGGCGAGGATGTAACTATCCTCCATTTTTGACCAAAGGATGATAATTAAACTATCGATACAAATATGATAGACAGTAACCAATGACAACCACTGACTAACAAGCTTCTGACTTTGGACAAGCACATAAAGGATTTGGCAGGGTTGGGCATGTCTGTGAGTGCCCAACCCTCTCCTTAACTTGCACAGTGGTGTTAAAGCACAACGTAACAAACTATAAAAATCTGTTAGGAATAGCATCATCAGATTGGCACAACGCTTATAACACAACTTACATAAAGACAAAAGACACAAAGTCATTTGTGATAATGTTTAATTTTGTTTACTCTACGTCGTAGGATTACCTTCTCCGTCAGGTTTACCTCAAATTATTTCGTTTCATTCGTGCATATTTTGACAGAAGCATTCTCGTTTATTATTAGAATAATGGCAGTAATTTTCTGTGTGCATAAACATTTATAGGTGGAAATTATGAAGCTTAAAAATAGATGTGCTCTATGATTGAGAGAAAAAAAACGTGATTTGAGTATTTACATTGCAACTAAATTTTATGTTTAATTACATTTTGTAAGTATATTTATGGGTAATTACCCAATTGACTTGAATTATCGCTGATGTTTATTTGAGTATTATGGCTAAAAATGGTTTGACATTTAATTATGCAGCTTCAATGTTCATGATATTTATTTATTCTGCCTTACTTAAAAAGGACAATACAAGGCTGTGATACTATGTCAGTGTCGTAACATATTGACACTATACATATATTAAATACCTTCATGACTGGATCTGTAATTAAGATATCGTACTATGATGCTATTAACATCTTAATTACAGATCCAACTTATGTTAGTGTAGGTAGTTGTTAAAATCACTTGGATTTATTTATTGTGAAAAAAACCGGCTTATAGAAAAGACAAAATAATGTATCATATTGTAAAACCCTACACTATTCTTTAATAAAGAAGATTTAAATAAAAACTATAAAGATCTATCTACTTATGGCATAACAGACAATGACGCCACGATTTGATTAATTAATACTTGATTATTGTCCAATGGCAAACATTTCACGCTTATTCAGGACGATAAAATTATTTACAACAAGCTACCTGTACATGCTCCTCAGAAAGATTTAACACGGGTTCCTTAACATGCAGAAAGCGTGGCACTCGCCCTTCAAGGGACATCAGATTTAACGAGCCCATTCATATTGGACGTGGCTGCGTATTCCTACATCTCGCACTGCTAAACAAACGCTCCACTTTAGATAGGCTTTAATTGTCGGAAGGGAGGAGTCTAGGAATAAACATATTTCTATACTCAGCAACTCTTGTCGTTCTGATGACTAAAAGAATTGGTAATGCTTATACATGGCGAAGGTAAAATGAAGGTATTCTGGAAAGGGGCATTATTCTGCTTGCAACAGACAACCTCAAGCAGACAGTTGTTACTATGGTTGTTAACGTGCGAAAAACGTGACACTCACCCTACACGGGTCAATGGATGTAACGTCCCCATTCCGACAGGACGTGGATGTGTATTTATACATTCAGCACAACAAAATGTACGCCGCACTTATAAAAGGGTTTGACTGTCGGCGGGAGAAGACTCAAATCCAGAAATTACCACGACTTTACCCCAGACAACACTTTGGATTAATATTCTGAAACGGCTTACCGATATGAATAGATTGAACAAAACATAAACAAGTCATGCTCATTCTTTTCGTCGATTTAAACAAATATATATGGCACTAAATTCAGTATTCTTCATACACATACCCCAACGGTTGACTGGTGGAAAGAAATGTGGTCATCCCTGGACTTCTCCCTTCCAAGCTTGACAAAATATATAAACTCTAGTCTATTATAAAAGAGCGTATGTTGATCTTAAAATGTCTTTTGAAATTGATTAGCGTTATTTGGTTGCTATTTCATTGATGTATATCCCAAATCTCTTTTTATTGAAATCCCTGGGGTATAGAATTGTGGTCATTCCAGGATTTATCCCGTCCGACAGTAAAATCCTAACCCAAATGAACACCCGTTTGTCTATGCGGAATGTTAAATACGAAGCCAAGTCCGGTCGGAATGAGGACGTTAAACTTGATGCCTCGTGCATGGTGAGTGTCACTTTTTCTGCATGTTAAAGAACTCGTGCAACAACTCTTTGAACGTCCACAGTTATCCTGTTTCAAGACAAAATGTTTGCCCCTATCAATCACATCATAGTTTTCGAGTTGCAGTCCAAATTTTCTATCCTTTATCCTGGTCGTCCATACTAACAGAACCATCCTATCGTATTAATTGTTAATTCTTCTCGTCCTGATATGCTTGAATATACCAGGTAGATGCCACTGCATGGACACATAAGCCGAAAATCAACTGACAACGCCATGGCTAAAAAAACGAAAAAAGACCAAAAGACAAACAACAGTATACAAAACATAACATAGAAACTAAAGACTGAGCAACACGAACCCCACGAAAAATAGAAGGTTATCTTGGGTGCTCCGGGTGGGTAAGCAGATCCTGCTCCACATTTGGCACCCGTTAAGCTAGATGCAACCAATCAATCAATGTCATAAAACATCGCTTGCATTCAATAAAGATCTTCCATGTTTGTTCACTGTTTTTCGATATTTCATTGGTTGATTATTGCCTGTGTTGACAATGAAAAAAGTTTCTGATGAAAAGTAACCGAGCTGATTTCGAATGATTCCTACAAAATATTGTATCGTTTAGAAAAATAAATAGTTCAGTACAATTGACCTTCATCAGTGTCTGCCCTTTTTTTTATTCTAATACCTTGTTCAATGTAAAAGTACTCATAGATGCATATTACTTATGATTGGTTGATGTCTCATTAACGTTAGCACATATCTAAAAGTGGAATTAATATGATTACACATCTTTAATATATATGGGATGTCAAAGATATTTTACGTCAGCATTCAAATTTTCTATTTTTCTACATAAAACAGTACAGTCATTTGACGACTTTTGTCATGACGCACAGTTAACAACTATTATACCATATGTGGCGAAATGATAGATCTGTACATACATGGTGGCGGTCTGGTGATATACCAAGAACAGACCTGGTATGAGTCCGAAAGAAATGTTTAGAATTTGACTAAGTTGAACCTGGAAGTGTTGAGGTAACTGTTTATAGAAGAAATATGGCTCATACCAGGAAATGTTAGACCCCCTTAAGATGTTATAAAACATATGTTGGAATATCAGTGAAATATGACAATTTGCTATTCCCCACGTGACTTTAATCATGATTTACTATCAGAACATAAGAAACTACCTGTGTGTAATGTATGTGATGTAGAGAATATTAAAGGAACCTTAATGATTGAGAATCCCTTACAAAAACCCAAGTTTAAGTGGGCTCGTGTTGTTTAATTTTTGGTGTAGTGTTTTGAGTACTTGTAAGTCTTTTCATTGTCTAACGTGTTTTGCCATGGCGTTGTCAGTTTGTCTTTTGATCGTTGTTTTGTTTTTTGACATTGCGTTGTCAGTTTGTCTTTTGATCGTTGTTTTGTTTTTTTACATAGCGTTGTCAGTTTGTCTTTTGATCGCTTTTTTGTTTTTTGCCATGGCGTTGTCAGTTTGTCTTTTGATCGTTGTTTTGTTTTTTGACATAGTATTGTCAGTTTGTCTTTTGATCGTTGTTTTGTTTTTTGACATAGCGTTGTCAGTTTGTCTTTTGATCGCTTTTTTGTTTTTTGCCATGGCGTTGTCAATTTGTCTTTTGACCGTTGTTTTGTTTTTTGACATAGCGTTGTCAGTTTGTCTTTTGATCGTTGTTTTGTTTTTTTACACATCGTTGTCAGTTTGTCTTTTGATCGCTTTTTTGTTTTTTGCCATGGCGTTGTCAGTTTGTCTTTTGATCGTTGTTTTGTTTTTTGACACAGCGTTGTCAGTTTTTCTTTTGATCGTTGTTTTGTTTTTTGACATAGCGTTGTCAGTTTGTCTTTTGATCGCATTTTTGTTTTTTGCCATGGCGTTGTCAGTTTGTCTTTTGATCGTTGTTTTGTTTTTTGACATAGTATTGTCAGTTTGTCTTTTGATCGTTGTTTTGTTTTTTGGCATGGCGTTGTCAGTTTGTCTTTTGATCGTTGTTTTGTTTTTTGCCATGGTGTTGTCAGTTTGTCTTTTGATCGCAGTTTTGTTTTTTGCCATGGCGTTGTCAGTTTTTCTTTTGATCGTTGTTTTGTTTTTTGACATAGCGTTGTCAGTTTGTCTTGATCGCATTTTTGTTTTTTGCCATGGCGTTGTCAGTTTGTCTTTTGATCGTTGTTTTGTTTTTTGACATAGTATTGTCAGTTTGTCTTTTGATCGTTGTTTTGTTTTTTGCCATGGCGTTGTCAGTTTGTCTTTTGATCGTTGTTTTGTTTTTTGCCATGGTGTTGTCAGTTTGTCTTTTGATCGCAGTTTTGTTTTTTGCCATGGCGTTGTCAGTTTGTCTTTTGATCGTTGTTTTGTTTTTTGACATAGCGTTGTCAATTTGTCTTTTGATCGTTGTTTTGTTTTTTTACATAGCGTTGTCAGTTTGTCTTTTGATCGTTGTTTTGTTTTTTGGCATGGCGTTGTCAGTTTGTCTTTTGATCGCAGTTTTGTTTTTTGCCATGGCGTTGTCAGTTTGTCTTTTGATCGTTGTTTTGTTTTTTGCCATGGCGATTTCAGTTTGTCTTTTGATCGTTGTTTTGTTTAACAGTTTGTCTTTTGATCGTTGTTTTGTTTTTTGCCATGACGTTGTCAGTTTGTCTTTTGATCGTTGTTTTGTTTTTTGCCATGGCATTGTCAGTTTGTCTTTTGATCTTTGTTTTGTTTTTTGCGATGATGTTGTCAGTTTGTGTTTTGATCGTTGTTTTGTTTTGCCATGGCGTGGCCAGTTTGTTTTGACCTATGAATATCCCCTTGATATCTTCCACATCTTTTTGTCTTCAAACAAACAGGTGTTTCAAAAA
Organism: Mytilus californianus; assembly: GCF_021869535.1. NCBI lineage: Eukaryota > Metazoa > Mollusca > Bivalvia > Mytilida > Mytilidae > Mytilus > Mytilus californianus. The sequence continues at coordinate 16,373,354 of NW_026262679.1, read as the reverse complement.
TTTCAATCACGAGTTATTTTTACATGATGTAGAGAAAAATAACTTACTTAAAAATATAGAGCAAGCCAGTGACAATGAAAACGTACTACTATGTACAAGTAATTTGATTCAAATTTGCTGAGTATTATGAATAAACTTATACCACCAAAACAGATAACCTTACAAACTCTGGCACCATTTATGAATCACCATCTCAGAGAGGCTCATTACAAACAAAGAAGTATGTACAATATATACAACAAAGTCAGGTCAAAAGAAAACTTGGTGAAATATAGACTTCATAGAAATAATGTAAATAAATTAAAAAGAAGTTAAGTGAGATATAATTTTATCGTGGCTTACCTACTATCAAACCATTTATTACCACCATGGGAAGTCTTTTTAACAATAATAGTGTACTCAGTTACAATGATACTATAATTAACAATCAATCAGAGAGTGAAAAAACATTTACAGATTGTTATGCTAATATTTCAATTATGTAGGCAAAGACAGTTGTATTAAAGAAGACCATCCAGGTAAAAAACAACTATTTCAGAACATTATCAGGTGGAATTAAACTTATCTATTCTCCTACAGAAACTGAATTTGTAGATAAACAAATCAGTAAACTGGAATTAATAAGGCCACTGGGAAGGATGGTATTTCTATTTTTTTGAAACTAACCAAACCAGCTGTATCTAAAACAATTACTCTGTCAATCAATAAATGTTTAGAATAAGCTCATTTCTCAATAAACTGAAAGAGGTATAGTTAAACCACTCCCCAAAAAAATAGCTATGAGGAGGTGGATAATACCAGATTAGTCAATATTTTGTCAGTAAATTTAAATTCTGTGATAGGACCGTATACGAGCAACTTTTGAATTTTGTTGAAATATATTTTAACTGTATCTCTCGACATTTCGTCCTGGTATTTGATGAAATATGATCTTATTAAGATTATAGAAGACTGGAAGTTTGCCATTGAAAGCAATACATATATTGCTGCTGTCCTTGTAGCCTCTCAAATGCCTTTATCTCCCTGTCATATAATTTATTAAGTCTTATGTTGACAGGGTCAGTACCTTTCATATTGTCGGAAATATTTTCAATTTGTAAAATATAGTGAACTGTATACTAATACAATGTTATTAGTATTTTTGGTTTGAGTTATTTACCTAATAGAGTGTGTGTATCTTTATGTCGTGTAATGACCTTTGACAGTTGTCTCATAACAAATTCTGCCTTAGTGTGTGTTATTAGTAATGTAGTTACTAACAAGGGTGATACGGGAATATAAGGGGTTCATGAAAATAATTACTGGAAGAGGTAGTTTCTTAATACCGAGTTTTTCTATAGATCCAAAATATTTCAGTATACTCCTGTAAAAAAGTACTAACAAAAATAGCGAACTCCATGGTAACTTGATTCAAAAAAGGTAAGTCAATAAAAACTGACAAAATCAAATGTTCGACTTTATCAACCAATGAAACGAATGGAAAACAACAGTCACATTTAAAGACGCCAGCAAACAGAGTTATTGAAGGAGATAGTAAATTTGACAAAGACGCCAATCAAAGTTTTTTTATAGTACATACAGTTTATAGTATACACTTTCTTGCTTAAAAATGAAAGTACAAATTAAGTAAAGTGTAAATATAAGGGTAAACAAAATGAAAACAACCCCATGAAAACCTCTTGCGTCCGAATAGCACCTTTGTAAGCACCAGGAATGTCCAAAACTAAAAAAATGATGGCTGGATGCAGAAATACACAGTCAAGTCAAGAGTCATACGAACAAGAGGAACATAATAGTACAACGACAAATAAAGGGAAAGCTGTAAATAAATAAAAAGATATACAACTTCAGCACCTAAAATCTATACTTCAAGACTATCTTGTATTATTTGTGAGGTAGACACTGAATATTTATCTATTAGGTCTTGGTACTTACCGATGAACTTTTTGAGAAAAAGGACGTGACGATCTTTGACAAAACCTATGCTTATTCATTTTTGGCTCAGACACCGATGACGTTTTACAAAGTCTCAGTAGCAGGTGCAAGCTCTTGAATATCGTATGAGTCGAGAAATGTATAGTCCATTCGCGGATGATGTTGGTAAATTGCTGCTAAGTGGAGGAAAATTTATAATTTCAAAACTGAAATAGTCTCGTTTGTCCTAGATTCTGGTACTGAGATGATCGCTGTAGTCAAATTCGAGGTATATGTCTAGTACAGAGGCGGAGGAAGCTGTATCTGTGGTTTCTTTAATCTCTAGTTCAGGAGAATATATTAATGGACCCAATCAGAAAAGTTTGAATTATTAATGGAAAGAACATCATCAATATACATGTATGTGAATTTAAATGATCTAGCGTCTTTAATCTTCTTGCTTTGTACAAGTGTTTGAAGAAACTCCGTTTCATGTAAAAATAAGAAAAGGTCGGCCGGAGAGGTACACATTTGGTTCCCATAAGAATACCGATAACCTGCTGGAAAATTCGACGTCTAAATTCAAAAAATTGTTGTCAATGAGAAACTCCAGCATACTGATCACTTGTAAGTCACTCCTTGTTAGAAACGTAAATTAAAGCAAAGTTCATAAATATTCAATATCCAAGTCTTCAAAATCATTTATCTTCCCCATCACATTGGTATTATTAGCAATTGCACCTCATTTTTAATTTTATTCATATAACGTCCAATCATGGCTTACATTAAAGGACTTCCATGACATCATAATTGGAAAAAAAGACAAGAGTATTTACCTGTATACATCGTGAGTAAAAGGCATAATCTTTTCTTATTTGGGATGGTTCTTACTACCTAATGAAAAAGCTATAAATTTGTCAAATGCGGATAAAAAAAATTACATGTTGTTTGCTACCAAAGACTCACTTTTAATGGGTCGCCTGGTCTTGGATTGTGCTTCAGTTTTTCGTATTTTCATTTAATATCTGTAACATATTCCATTCAAGTTCCAAATATTTCCTCTCAATTTACTGGCGTCTTCCCCTTACAAAATTCACAAACAATTAACTGATAGGATCTGTAAAGTGACTGGACAAGGCGAATGTAAGTTATTATTGCTCTCAGGCTACAGGCATCCAAAGGGTTCCGGCATGTGTTCATTACATTCATATAGTAATACCATTCTATATGGCATCATTATTATGCGACAGAAAATAGTGCTGGACTAAAATATTATTGTTTTATTTTTTATTTTTTGTCTGCGAACATCACTTTAATTTTCAACAGATAACTTCAAGAGTATAGAATTGAAATGAGGAATGTGTCAAAGAGACACCCAACCCGACCACTGAGCAGAAAATCGCTCAAGGGTCACCAACGCATTAAAAACTCCCGCACCCGAAGGTGGGCTGCAGCTGCCCCCTAAACAATAATGTATACTAGTTCAGCGAAATGGACGTCACAGTCAACTCCGAAACACAAATGACCCACAATAAAAAACACACTAGACTACAACAAAGGCGGTTCCTGACTTAGGACAGGCGCAAAATGCGGCGGGGTTAATATAAAAAAGAAGATGTGGTATGATTGCCAATGAGACAACGCTCCACAAGAGACCAAATGACACAGAAATTAACAACTATAATAGGTCACCGTACGGCCTTCAACAATGAGCAAAGCCCATACCGCACAGTCAGCTATAAAAAACGCCGAAATGACAATGTAAAACAATTCAAACGAGAAAACTAACGGCCTAATTTATGTAAAAAAAATAAACGAAAAACAAATATGTAACACATAAACAAACGACAACCACTGAATTACAGCTCATGACTTGGGACAGGCACATACATACAGAATGTGGCGGGGTTAAACATGTTAGCGAGATCCCAACCCTCCCCCTAACCTGGGACAGTGGTGTAACAGTACAACATAAGAACGAACTATAAAAATCAGTTGAAAGAGGCTTAACTCATCAGATGGATAAAAATACAAATACTACAAATACAAGTGGACGTGGCCGGGTACTTGTACATCCAAACAACAAAAAGACACTAAGTACAGATCTGAGAGTACTCGCAGTTACTGACAGCTAGTCCAAAGCCACTAACAACTAATAAAAAAAATCATGCATCTAAGACTAAATTATCAATACGTTAAACATGTTTTGTGAGATCTCAACCCTCCCCTTATACCTCTGGCCACTTTTTGCAATCTCACAAATTGTTTGAATTAACTTATCTTGAAAGAAAGTTGAGATTATTATTGTATCTTAATTGTGTCTCCTTCTAACATTAATGGTCAGATTTAAGGGATTTGAATACACTTTAAAAATTCTACAAGGAGAGGCAATCATTTGTTTCAAATGGAAAAAAGCATATTAAACAAAAATACCGAATTCCAAGGTAAATTCCACTTTTTCAACTTTGAAATTTTAGAATTATATACTTAATAAAGTTCCGCTGAAGAAGACCGTCATGACCGCTCGAAAGCCTTAATTTACTTCAATTTGAGAGATTTGTGAATTTTGATTATATACTTAAATTTTAAAATTATAGAGGTTTAAATCGCACAATGCTTTTCATATTGGATGCATATCTACGCAGTCTCTATTGTAAATACTTAACATCGTCAACTTTGAAATTTTGGAATTATAAAAGTTCAAATAGCACAGTGCTATTCGTTTTGTATGTATAAGTATGAAGTCTCTGTTGTAAATACTTAACCTGTGTCAACCTTTGAAATTTTAGAATGTTAAAGTTCAAACCGCAAGATGCTATTCATTTTGGATGCATAACTACGCAGTCTCTGTTGTAATCACTTAACCTTTCTAAAATTTTTGGATTATACAATCGTGGTTCGGTTTTTAATTTGTATAACGTTCAAGATTGTTTTAGTAAAATCAGAATAGATTTATATGATTCATTTTACGTCATACTAATGAAAGATATCTGTTATCCGAAACATTTATTGATACTTGTATTTACTGTTTCCTTTTTTTTAGTCCCCTACCGACGAAGCCGAAGGGGACTTTAGGTTTGCACTGCGTCTGTCTGTCTGTATGTATGTATGTTTGTCCATCCGTCAGTCCGGCAAATCATTTTTCCACACTTTTTTCTTCATGCTTGGAGATGTTGATTTGATGTTTGGTGTATTGTTTTATCATGAAAAGTTACAGATCAAGTTCGAATTCTGTTCCGGTCTGATGATTTTGTGCAGAGTTATGGTCCTTGGACTTAGAAAATTCACTCAAATAATCAAGTTTTCCGCACTTTTTTTCGTCATGCTTCAAGATATTGATTTGATAATTGGTATATGGTTTTATCATGACAAGTTACAGATCAAGTTCGAATTTTGTTCCGGTCTGATGATTTTGTGCAGAGTTATGGTCCTTGGACTTAGAAAATTCACTCAAATAATCATTTTTCCGCACTTTTTTCATCATGCTTGATATTGATTTGATAATTGGTAGATAGTTTTATCATGACAAGTTACAGATCAAGTTCGGATTTTGTTCCGGTCTGATGAATTTGTGCAGAGGTATTGTCCTTGGACTTAGAAAATTCACTTAAATAATCACTTTTCAACACTTTTTTTCGTCATGCTTGAAGATATTGACTTGATATTTGTTATATAGTTTACACCATGACAAGTTAAAGATCAAATTAGCATTTTGTTTCAATGCAATGAATTTTTAACCGGTAGGGGTCTATGTATTGCCATGCAATACTCTCAGAATGCTTGTTATATTGCACGTATATACATATACAAACTGTTTAAACCCCTCCATTCCTTGTGGTTGTATTAAGTCCGTCTGTCTGAACCATATGCACAGTTGTTTGTTGTTATTTGTCTTTTTTGTACGTCTATTTATTCAGAGGAAATAGTGGCTGGTGTGGATCTGGTTTACTGTCCATTTTTTAGGTAATTCATGTTATCCTTTTTATGTTATAATCAAACATGTTAACCTTACGTGATCAGCCTGCAACACATAACTTCGCCCCTTTAAATTGCAGTATATGCACTAACTCATGGTCAACTTTCGTGTCACTCGGTCGTTACCCTGTGCCCTAAACAAAGATCTGCTATTCTTGATTTAAATGTCATAAATTATACCTAACCAGGTGGACAAGTCTATGCAGTTTGGCTTTTGTTCATTAATGCATCTTGCTTGCATAAATGGTTCGTGTCACGAGAATTGACACTACAGAGACCTAGGTTACGTACTGTCGGCATGTCCGGATAACTGGTAACTAATTTGTCTGTTGCGTGTCAAAAGTCATTGATGATCTGAAACCTACGTTGGTATTTACATCTATCAAAATATTTATGTATTAAATATATCTTTTCTTTGGTCTACTTTCCGAATAACAGGTGAAACTGCACAAAACATTTATCATGTAGTAACTATGTCTTTACTTTGGTCGACTATCCGAATTACAAGTGAAACTGCACGGAAAAGTTGAAGAAGAATAATTCGGTTAATACAATGTAACTTTGCTTCATTTTGTATTACATATAAGTAACATCGATGATGATTTTTGTTGTTGCTTAATGATTTGTCCATTTAGGAATATGATGTTGAATTTATTCACAACTTTTCTAACTTGTTTCTATGAAGTTTAATTTATATGTATTTCACATTTATTGTTTTGCACCTCATTTTTTTGTTTATTTTAATTGGACTTTAATTCGTATCATCTAAAATAAATACTGGACTCAGTCTTCCTGTTCCTCATTATTTTGTGTCGATTATTTTTAGATAGATAAGAAATACATCAGAACAGAATATATTTTTTTCTGTCCTAAAAATGTATTTCCATGATTTCATTGCTACACTTGTGTTTATAATGCAAACATGCTCTCGTTATTGAACATGACAAATAAGCTTCGCATTTGTATCAATAAAAAATGTCTTAATCTTACATAAAAAAGATAGCACCCTTTTCTCAAGAATGTAATGTTGCTAATCACAGAATGTACTTGCACCCATTGTCCAGTTAAATAATAACGTCTCTTTAATCATAACAGGGGTGTTGGAAAGTAAAAATTGTTTTTTGAACAATGTCCTGACAAATACTTACCATGATATTTTATTTATTTTTACATTTATTGTAGGTAGGAGCAATATACATGTATATATCTCTTCCCTTTTCACAAATATCGGCCATCATAGTGGAAGCAGTTACAGAATAACGGTTGGAGAGAAAGAATCATGATTATAGGAATATTGAAAGAAAAATAAATGTTCATCAAAACTGTATGCATGGTACGAAAAATGGTAAACAGAAAATGTCAAATTGTCCAGTTACATGTATTATAGATAAAACAAAAAGGACATAATGGGGAAATAGAGTGTTATTGCTAAATACATAAGATAGTGTAGGACCAGACACGAAATTCTGGCCGATGTCCTTTAACTAAAATAGATTGAGCACTCTTTTGAAAATTGACATTTATATGCATGCACATCCTGTTGTTAGTACAGTTACCAATATAATATTGGGTGAGCTTGTTTAACTTACCAAAAACCTACTAATGTGATTACGTGGAAGTAGAACTTTCCATCGACGTCCATGTTTTGCCATGCTTTGTATAGATTCGGGATTATATCGAAACTGTTAATAAGATGTTCAGTTCCAAGAAATTGAACTGCCTAAATGTATTAGTTCATACTAAACAAATTTTAAAGTTTAATATTCGTGTCCTTATGGGAAATTACAATAGATATTCTTGTCGACACCGGTTAATATAAAAAAAATATGGCTTTAAAATCTGGAATGAGAAAAAGTAAATATCATTATGAATGGGGAACTAATTTTTAAATAAGAGGCGAAAGATACGAAGGTGAGATTTAAATCTCATCCGTCGAGAGAAACTGACAATGCCATGGCAAAAACTCAAAGCTCATCCGTCGAGAAAAACTGACAACGCCATGGCAAAAACTCAAAGCTCATCCGTCGAGAGAAACTGACAATGCCTTGGCAAAAAACTGAAATCTCATCCGTCGAGAGAAACTGACAATGCCATGGCAAAAAACTGAAATCTCATCCGTCGAGAAAAACTGATGACGCCATGGCAAAAACTGAAAGACAACGAAGAAACAAACAAGTTCACAAAACACCACATTAAAAATCGGAAGACTGAGCAAAACGAACCCCATCAAAAACACCACATTGAAAATCGAAGACTGAGCAAAACGAACCCCACCAAAAACCTAAAAAGGATAAAATTTCTTCTCTCTAGCGTTCATCGTGTAGCACGTTGAGCAATTAAACAACGAAGCACATAAACAGGTGTTAATTAGTTAATGGTTAAAGTGAAGTCAATATTGAAACAAATGTATAGACATATTCATCTATACGTAACGGTTGGTTACCTTACTTAAATTGGAACTAGGAATCCGAATAAATGTTTTTCTGTAATTATAGTTCCCCTATTGTTATCGGTTCCAACTATTATTTCTGAGCATTATTGATGAGACAGTATCTAAAAATAGAGAGCTTAAAACGCAACAAAACGGTATCACGGTTTAATTTTATTCAGAGAATAGGAAAACTTGACAATTTCGAGAGAACCTGACTGGAAAATTTACTGTTTCTAGTTTTACAACTGAATATCATACATAACCTTTTCTGTCTGCTTTTAAGTTAAAGCAAGTAAAGAAATGATAACAAAAAGTTACGAAAGAGACAAACGCCTTTTTTCCAAATAACGTGTCACCTCTTTTATTCGATATGAAGGTAGACTACTCTGTCTATGTTTTGGTCAATAATAGTAAACGCATTTGCCTCCCTTTGTATGTAGCATGTGTTTGAAATTGTGTGTCAGTTGTGTGTTTCTGTTTAATTCACTGTGTTTTCATTTAATTTCTTAGGTGTATATAGTTGCATATAATTTTTGTTAGACATTTATATTTTAAAGACATCTCTTTCAGTTTTCTACTTTGACTTAAATTTTCGAAAGAACGTTTTCTTTCAAGAATTTTTACTTCTCTCATCCGACTGAACAGCTGGTTGCCTGTACGAGATGTTCAGGAACACAGTCCCGTCCTCTCGGACAATGAACGTTAAAAAGGTTCCTTATTGAGAATGTGTCTCATGTTGTCTGCATTTTTAGAATCTGTGAGAGGGGTCCATTGTTACATGTATCTGTTGCAAGACAATAGTTGAGCAAGACTTAAAAAATGTACACTTTATCCCTAAAAATCCGTTTTCCTATAACGAAATTTCATATTTCGTATATTTCGTATATTTGGAATTAATCTATTTTGTAACTTGCTATATGTTTTGATTATTTTTTTTGAGTGACATACTCTGTAGGAAGCCCGGCTGTCATACGAAAGTGTTATTAAAACCCGCGATTTTAATCCGCCACTTTCTTTTGCATTTCCTGTACAGTCAGGACAGTTACAGTCCATCGGTTTAGTGATAATCGCTTGGAGACTGAGATTTTTTCGGAAGTGTTCGGTCTTTGTGGACATTTTTTCAACCCTGGAGTACAATTTTTTTTTAAATAATTCTATGTAAACGTAACTGTAATGAATCTGGATTAGAACTACTGATCTTGTTTCTGTTTTATTAACAGTTTGTAAGTCCTGTCGGGTGCTTCATAGTTATTTAGATCATCTATTGACCCATAAGAACACCGATAACATGTTTCATTAATTATGTCAACTTAGGGGCTGGTGGTGTAATCACATTGATAGTGCGCAGTTATTACTGGGGTTATTTTAGGTCACCTTGGGTATTCATTTAAATATAAATTAAATAAACCCCAATGCACATTTAATTTCAATAGCGTTTTAACATTTGAAAGAAATTATGTAATATGGCAGTAAATCAAGTCTAAAGTTCGTATCGTCTTCAAGTTTTTATAACGATCTTAAATGTTTTACGTGTACAGTTCACTGTGCATGTATGCACATATCGTTGCATCAAAAATGTCAGGGGCTTCCTGCAGGAGTTTTATAATTTTCTTTCTTAATTAACTTATAAATATAATGCACATGTATGTTAATTCGATTAAATTGCAATACGTATTACTTTAACTATTTTTATTGATTGAAACGTTAGATCTAGTAAATCGTTGTAACTTTAGAAACTTTCTATACCATTTTTCTAAAACCATTTTTTTTTAATTCACTTTAAATATTTCGTGTATTTTGTTCTGAATTGATCTTTTTGAATGTTTATGGTACTTATAATAGCTTGAACAGGACAATTCTGACCATTCGATTTGAGAACTACTTTTCCTTGCGCAATGTTACATGTTTATTGTGATTGATGTGCAGTGAAGTCAAGCATCTGCCCCACCTTTTAGCTTAGGAAACCCGTATGTCAATGATCGTGCCATGAGTCAAGGCCTCTACAATATGTTTAATAAAACTTTGAAATTATTTTATATTAAAATTGAAACAAAAAGAAGAAGAACTTCGATGTATCTATTTATAAACCACCGTATCACTAAATGCAACAAAATTATCTGATTTAAATATGCATAATTCACACATTTTAGAAAGACGGACCAAAATGGTCGTTATTTTAGACATCTTTGAATGATTTTTTGAATGAAAACGTTGACGTTGATTTTAAAGAATATAATTGGGATAAATTTTATTATGGTAATTAATTCTGCTCTTTCAACAAAGTAACCATTTTAAGGATTTTATCGGGATTATTTTAAGATGCAACATATTTTTATGATTACATAATAGTGTGAGTATAACTTTTTTACTTCCTGGGACAACGATATGTCTACTTTCGGTTCAATTTTAATTCTTTCTTGAACTAACAAAAAATTACATTACTAAGATATTTTTTTTTTTAATTTCCGTCTTAACTATCTCTTTCCATGATAAAGCATTGATATGTATCTAAGTATATATGATTATATCGCCACATTTATAAGTACTAATTAATTTCACAAAAATATTTGTTTTATACTTTTGTCATCTGTTTACATCTTAAATATGCTTCAAGTATTTCTTTTTTATATAAAACAATATAGATAAACGCATCTGTTTAATGTACAAACAGTTATCAATTAATTAAATAGTTTAGTAAATAAGAACAGTCGTTGCGACCAATAAATCAAACCAAAAATAATAATCGATTTTAATAACTTTGGCATATTGTTATTGATATCTATAATGTTCTGTGCATTGTTGTATCTTAAAATTAATTACAAGAAACTAAATGGGACGTCATAAAAAATTCCGTAATGAAATGACTTTTTTTTCCGCTATTTTATATTTTACTCGTTGTCTTATTTACTATGATGTTGAGTTTATGAACAATATTGAATGAAATGTTTAATTTAAAATTAATTAAAACAAAATTATGCAACCCTGATCGTATTTTTATAACTGTATTTTTAATTTAATATTGTTTGTAATTTAATATGTTTTGACATATTTTTAGGGTTCAAAAATATTAAAATAAGAAAATGATATTTTTTTTATATAAATAAAGAAATAAATATATGCCTGTGCTGGTGCTTGTGCTTGGTATGTATTAGGTGTTAGGTCAGCTTTTATGTTAACTTTGAAATGCACACGTTATATGAATATTAAGAATACCAGAGTTGACATTAAAAATTAACAAAAACCTAAGGGATAACCTATTTAAAAATTGTTTACCCACTCATAACTTTATGTCTTACACAAAAACAGAAAGTATAAGAAATGCTTAACTCCTCTATCATGGAACATGTTAGAAATATTGGCTCCTTTATAAAACAGTCATTAGAACTGAGGACAGAAGTCTTATATTTTTTCCCATGTGTTCATTCATCATAGAATTGTTATTTCTTTGCTATATAATGTTTATTTTGTCACAAACTAAATATGTTTATATGACAAAAAAGATATTTATTTATAAAAATCACAATTTTAAAAGAAGACTCTGGGACTGTTATAGTCAATATATTATGTTCCAGGAAGACTCTCCTGAATTGTCATCTGTAATATTAAAACACCTTTTTACTCTTTTTTTATGATTCCGTACGTCATACGTGAAAATCAGTTTCTAAAATGCGTAAATGTAATACCATATACATTTAAGGTTTATTTGCTTTCCATAAATAAATGCACAAGACAAACAAAAAGCAATAATAGTGCATTCAATTAAACACGCGGGTTAAGTTTACTTGGAGCTGTACTCTCTATTTATATTAATTTTTAAATTTTATTTCCAAACAGATTTCGATATTTACTGCCACCAAAGTCATTTAATACCCATAAAATGCACAAATCAATTATATAATAAAATAATTTGTTAACGAAGCGTCTAATGTTTATTTTACATTAACGAAATATCAATATTATCAATTCTGTCAGAGATCATTTTGCATGTTTCATTGTTAATCGAGTGACAGTGACAATACATCTATACATCAATACAGACAAAATTAAAAAGAAATATAATATAATTAGTATAAATTCGACTATATTCTCCTTTAAATTTATCAAAATTCAGAACTTCTACGTGTGAACCCCAAAAAATTACTCCTAACAATACATGCGACTTTGTATTCTAACCCACTCCTTCCATTTACCCAAAATAATTAGGAAAAACGTTCTCTTTTGAACATTAACATGCCATTCAAGAACTTAAATAAATAGTCAAACAAAATATATGATTTTCTTTTTTAAGAAATAAAGATATTTTGTTCTACTTGAAGCAATGAATAATTTTTTTTATTACCAGTTTATTTTGGAAAAAACCTATTGTACACTTTTAAATCAAGCCAAATAACCACATATTGTAAAGTTGATCAAAAACGAAATATAGTTCCCGAACCCGGTAAAGTAAATACAAAATTGAACATGCATGTAGTAAAAATCTTGTTGGGTTCCTTGCTTTAAAGTAATTTATTCATGTCAAATAAAAAAGCGTTAAAAAAAAACAGAAGATGACGTAAGATTTCCTGCATGAAACATGTTTTTCTCAATAAATTGTGGTAATGCGAAATTTGTATTAAATAAATTATTCTTTCTCTACAAGAAGTAAATCACAATAAATTACAATAATTAAAGTTGCTAGCAAAGGGAAACTCTTTACAAGGGAGAAGGTTTCAAAACCGAAACTGCTGTTACTAGAAAGTATATTTCTTAGAAAATAAAACACATAAAAGACAATATAACACAAATAATATTTCATGCACAATCTTTTGCAAAAATTTTTGTATGGACATGTGCGAGTGCAGTATTTTCCTTCGCTACGAAGGAGGGTGTTACTGGTTTACATCTGACCGTCCGTGTGTCCGTCCGTCCAATCAATTGTTTGACTCATTTTTTTATGAACTATACAAACCATAGCTTCTTGGTATTTGGTATCAAGCTACATGTAAGAACGCGAAACCGTTTGATGCGTTTGCACATCCATAGCCCACCGACTTCCTGTTTACCAAATACTTTAATATTCTAACATATTATGGTCATGTATGAAATTTTTGTCGCATTTTCCCCAGATACTACGAATCAAATCAGTACTGAAATTTAGTACCGGACATATGTGAGCATTCTGTACCCTGTGATGCATTATTAAAACCATCGCTCATCAATTTCCTGTGTACCGATTACCTAAGCATATACGTTTCGGGTACACAGGAAGTTGCTGAGTAATTATAGATACCCTTGCATTAAAGTCGTTATTTTAAATATGTCGTGATATGTGGTAACTGTTCTGAAGTTTTGTAGCATTATTTAAGCATTTCAGAAGCTGGGATGGGTACCAAACTGTACTTGATCTTGTAGGATTTGGATCGTCACATTCTCAAGATCTATTCTATATATGAGATATGCTTTCTGAAGTTTATCTGTGCTGTTTGTTGAAAAATCGCAAAATAAAAAAATAGTATACGAAGTAGATTATACAAAACAAACACATAATAAAAATAATAATAAGTAGTATTTATCATAATCACAAAGCAGTATTGTCTTAGCTGGATACATGCTATCTATTCAGGAGACTTTATTGATGTTAAGACTCCATATTAACTTTCAAAGAGAAATTGCAACATTCCTGCAGCGCAATAAGGACTTTCTTGTAATTCACTTCCGAAATCCTGAATCTGATTTTAAAATTAAAATTGAATACGAATTATTTCCCTTGTTTGGAAAGTATTCTGTTATAAATTCTAGTTCACTGCAGTGCAGAGCAATAGAAAACAATGTTTTATTTTACTTACAAACATTTCCAGCTTTATAATTGAGTTTGATTACAATAAATTGGAAGGTAAAAACCGTTAAAAAGTCGCTTAACTTTAACTCTTGATTTTAATTGATTCGAAGCCGCTCTACTGCCCGTCAAGGGAAATAACCTGCTTGAAATTATAATTTTAGAGATAAATTCATGATTCCGGAAATAGGTTTCTGGATAGGACTATAAAAAGGAGTACTTATTTCTCAGTTAATACGATAATCCAGTGATTATGTTTCCTATCTTAATTTCCTTAGTAGAGGGTTGCCAATTATAAATAAAAAGTAATCGAACTGAGAAGTCCTACTGGTAAAGTAATGAACCTTTATGGCATACATGTGGCTCAGATGACCATGTATATGTTCCACTTTTCGTAGCCACAGTCATACCCTCTTTTCCTGCTTACCCTTCCGAAGCACATGAGTTCTCCTTAAATGTTGTTTGGTTGGGTTCGCGTTGCTCAATCTTTAGTGTTATATATAGTGTTTCGTTTACTTTTGTTTGTCTTTTCATCATTGTTTCCTTGGCCATGGTGTTTTCTATTTTCTTCGACTTATTTATTTTGTTTGCTACCCGCCCTATCCCCCCCTAATATCTTCTCCTTTATTTACAGATACCAAACAGTTTCTAGAGATCATTCCTGTGTGCACTTAACTCCTTCTTTTGCAGATACCAGAGTTTCTAGAGATCATTCCTGTGTGCACTTAACTCCTTCTTTTACAGATACCAGAGTTTCTAGAGTTCATTCCTGTGTGCACTTAACACCTTCTTTTACAGATACCAGAGTTTCTAGAGATCATTCCTGTGTGCACTTAACTCCTTCTTTTACAGATACCAGAGTTTCTAGAGATCATTTCTGTGCGCACTTAACTCCTTCTTTTACAGATACCAGAGTTTCTAGAGATCATTTCTGTGTGCACTTAACTCCTTCTTTTACAGATAGCAGTTTCTAGAGATCATTCCTGTGTGCACTTGGCACCTTCTTTTACAGATACCAGAGTTTCTAGAGATCATTCCTGTGTGCACTTCACTCCTTCTTTTACAGATACCAGAGTTTCTAGAGATCATTTCTGTGTGCACTTAACTCCTTCTTTTACAGATACCATAGTTTCTAGAGATCATTTCTGTGTGCACTTAACTCCTTCTTTTACAGATACCAGTTTCTAGAGATCATTCCTGTGTGCACTTGACACCTTCTTTTACAGATACCAGAGTTTCTAGAGATCATTCCTGTGTGCACTTAACTCCTTCTTTTACAGATACCAGAGTTTCTAGAGATCATTTCTGTGTGCACTTAACTCCTTCTTTTACAGATACCAGAGTTTCTAGAGATCATTTCTGTGTGCACTTAACTCCTTCTTTTACAGATACCAGTTTCTAGAGATCATTCCTGTGTGCACTTGACTCCTTCTTTTACAGATACCAGAGTTTCTAGAGATCATTCCTGTGTGCACTTAACTCCTTCTTTTACAGATACCAGCGTTTCTTGAGATCATTCCTGTGTGCACTTTACTCCTTCTTTTATAGATACCAGCGTTTCTAGAGATCATTCCTGTGTGCATTTTATGTTGCTTTGTATCTGGAACCCTTTATCTAACATCGAATATCCTTAAAACCCTTTATCTAACATTTAATATCCTTAAAACCCTTTATCTAACATCGAATGTCCTTTATACTACAAGTGTGTGAAAACAATCGCAGTACATACTAGAATTTAGGGATTTTTGTCACTCGTTTTATACATATGGCAAAATCCTAGGTACTTTATTCATATGATTTGCACCACGTGACTTTGGCCCTTTTGATTTAATTACTCCCCTTAGTTGTAGATTGAAAATATAAATTATATCAAATTTGCGGATATTCCAGTCTTTTTCCGTTTTGGATCTAAAACTAACGTGTCTTTGAAAACTTCCTTTGGCGGATATTTACAAATATTTTGTGTAATTTGAAGGACAAATGATTAAAATTTGATTATTTACGGAATGGGGAGGATGAAATTATCACGTTTTTAAAAGAATTTGGCCGAAAACTTAAGACAGCAGGTGAGCTAAAGTTATTTAACCTGAAAATTCAACCGGCAAGGTGTTTCCCTACATGCGGACAAATCATGAACAATGCCTTCTTGTATCTTTATTTCTATTTTGGATCTTGCTTTTTCACGAAAAATCGTTATATCAGATAGCAATTATACTACGGTTACGCTTCCGATTTTCAAACTGAAAAGGCCGAAAGTTGTCAAAGTAGACAATGTTCATTTGTACACGAACAGAAGGCAAACAAAATGTACAATTCACCTATATGCGGACAAATTATTCGACTTGGGAATTTGCATATTTGCATTTTTATTTTATGGGCATATATAATCATATTGTAATGGCTGCCGTCATAATAAGTCAATATGGCCGCTATGCAAATTAGCAAAGTACCCCAAATTTTGCCATATGATGTGCTGATTTCATGAGATTGTTTATATCTTTGTTCTTTTTGTGTTTTAGTTTTGTACCGACTTAATTTATATAAGATTTCGACTTTTTAACATTTTACATTCTTCAATTCTTTATACTAATATACTGAAATACGCGCAGTTCCTGTACACAATAAAGTTCTTTGATATTCAGAGGCCCACGACTAAAGCTCCCATTTCCTTAATAACACAAGAAACCTTATATCAATGAAAACCATGGAACCTTCTCTTACACGCACATACCGTTGTTATTCTTCCATATTTTTACAAGACAAAACCTTAAAGTTATACTGTTTCAATTGTTCAAACTTCCATTGCTCTTCTTAGATATGATCATTCATAGATTGGAGGCGGCTTCAATGTTAATATTGTTTTAAGGTTAATAGCAACTACAAATCAGGAATAGTAATAGACAATATTAAACCAACAGCAGTTGGTGTGTAAGAGAAATCCCAACTAGAAAAAGTAGGATTAAATATACAAGACAGAAATGTCAGAAGCCAAGTAAGAGTCAGATTCAACTGAATCGTACCAAAATTCTGGTACCCATGGTACCTTCGTCAATCAATGTCAGGAGACCAGGGTACCAGTTTGAGTGGTTTGTACCAGATATTGATAGAAAAACGCCCTGTATAACTGGTATAACCATATCCTGAAAAGTTTTAAATTTGAAAAATCATTATATACAATCTGTTTCGGGGTAGCTTTTTGTTTATATGTCTACTAACTTGTCTGATAACCTGACCTGGCACTGAAGATGGCAGCCATGTGCCGGTCGAAAAATTACTTCTATTCAAGTTTGATTTTTCAAGACTAATACGATGACTCAGACAATAAAATAACATGACCACAGTGTGTACATGTAAATAGAAAGATTCAAAACAATGTTTAAACCTATTTCAGACTAATGGGGATTGGCCCTATACAAAAACTTGCAAACCTGCCTTATCATTATGATGGAATTTATTACAAAACGGAAGAAGTTCGAATGTTTTTATACCATATTAACATTTAGAATGACCGTTATTTATCGTCCCGTCGAAGATCCCGTATTGTCGTACAAAGGACCGTCTAGAGCCTCATGATTTAAAAAACTCAGACAGACACCTTACATCGTACAATTAACACGTTATTCAATCTTTGACCTATCAAAGACGTATCAAAAACTGGTTGTGATGTGTTCTTTAAGATAAACTCTACACTATCGCTTTAATCATTCCTCAATGTAATGGAATAAACGAATAAAGATATCGAAAATTGGACTGATAAACGGAATTCGATAGTCTGATTTTTTATACTTTATATGAAGAGACGATCGTATGGGTTTTTCAACATTCTTACGGGTATTCATTTCATTTGTATAGGTTCAATTGTTTAAAACATATTCGTGATGTAAATGTAAAACTGCAGATAAACCTAATAAAAGGCCTTTTGATTTATGAGCCGTAGCCTTTTTAACTTGGGTATTTAACGAAGATACTCCGATATTACTTTTGGAGGACTACTGTAAAATCAGGGAGAAAATTTTGGCGTGGATCTAAATAAAACATGATCGTTTTTTTTATTGATATTTCATAAAAACTTCTGTCGCTGGAACAGTTTGAACTTACTGCTCCCTTGATTAAACCACAATCTTGGTCACTGCCTGGGAATAGTATATTAACGTCAATGTATTATGTCCCAGGTCACTGCATACTTTTTTTTTACTGAACCCGGAAATGTAATACTGCAAATCAAGGAAACAATTTGAAAATCAAGAAGAAAGAGAAGCCATAATAAATTATAGTCTAATGCTTTGGCTAATAATGTTTTAAACCTATAGATTTAAAGATTTAAGGACAAATTATCACATTATTGTACATTATGTAGAACTTTACGGAAGTAGGGCTGTAATCCCTAAAAGTTATTTATAAATGGTACAACTAATCTTATACCTCATTCAAACTCATAAATATTTCTATAAAGAATAAAAAAAAACAGTTAGAATTACTTTTCTACTGAACCAGATCCGATTTATTTCAAAATGGGTGGACGATTCATAGTAGTGGTGAACAAGTAGGCAAATGGGAAAAAAAAGTTTTCCCATGTGGTATTCTCCTTTCGGAACCTTTTATGCCATTGTATAAGTACCACTCCGTACATGCAAACATAATTTTACAAACGCCCCTAATTTTACATTTCCCATGCAAACGAAACATGCAACTGAAATGATTGCCAACAATTAGAAAAGATAATGTTCTACCTGAATTCCATGAGGTCGTTACATATGAATAAGTTCACCATTAAGTCAAATAAAACTTTAAAATTTTAATGATACATAATAACGTAAAACAAGGCAGCAATTACTAAGTTCTTCTCGAATTAAATTCCCTATAATGACTAGATTATCACAGAAAATTTGTATAGTTAGAAAAATAATTGATCTTAAAGTTACAAGCTAATTAAGACAGTAATATAGAAAAAGTAAGTTTTGTTTAACGTATTTATGAAGGGGTGACAAGGCACTTTAATGTTTGTAACATATATTTTTTTTAAATAACACATGCAGTTTTTAAATAATAGTGATTCATTTAATTTTTTATTCATTCATACATAAGGTCTGTGCATGGAGCCCAATTTCTGTTTTGAGAAAATATCAACCTTGATCCTGCATGTTCCTATACATGGTAGGTAACGTGATCATTGAAATAATTTTAAAAATATACTAACAAGGAACCAATGTATAGCAGAGGGTCCATAATATACAAAAATCATGAAAAAAGAAATTTGTTCCTTTACTAGTAGACCATTTTAGATTTAAAACTTACCATCAAGGTCTGAACAATAAATATTTCATTCATGTTCAGTCTTTCGGTCTAATTTCAGACTTATCCACTGCGGTAAATTCAGAAATGTTCAGTCAATTCGCTTAATTGTAGTCAATTCAATACTGTTCAGTAGCTTTTTATACAAATATGACTTCTTGGTCGGAAAAGCCATCCGCAGTGTGGGATTTCTGGATATTTATATGACTCATTGTTTGGACCACGAAGCCTTTTTTTTTTGTCCATTGCAAGTTGAAACAATGAGGAACAATGATCAATGCGGGACCCAAACAATGAATGTTGTAAAACCTTATGTAACCCCTTCATTTCCCAATGGTTTTATAGTTTTGTTGTTATATTGTAAGTAAGTAAGTCACCTAACATCAACAAATTGCACAGAATATTGAGAATAAAACACCAGTAATGAAACTGTTTTTTTTTTAAATCATTTTATTTTAACTCATATTGCACGTGAGAAAATGTTTGTTTAAAATCGTTTTCGGTGAATGAAGCAAAAGCTGTGTTTTACTTAAAAAAGACATTTCGTAGCATAGTAACATATTGCCAAATGTTTTGCTTGAAAAGATCTTTCGTAGCAGTGTAACATATGGTCAATAAGAGACGACTTACTCAATGATAAACTAACACAACTACAGTGTTGTCATTTTTTTACATGAAAATGTATGTACCTAATGAATTCCTCTGAATGGGTTTTTTTTCAACAGTTCAGTTTATGTACCGTAAGAAGTTGATCGTACAGTGTGGACTAGTCGAACCTGTATTATCTGAACCACAGTCTGGTATTTTCATGTTGTACTTGCATAACATAACACCATAAAAGATCACGCATTATTTTCTACATAAGTACATAATTACACATAATTTCTATCAATTATATTGCATAAAAGACTTCATTTTTTTATTTGCAGCAAACCCATGTTTTCTAGTATGCGTATATACTTGAATGGGTTTTGTTAGTTCGATTTTTTATTTGTACATATATTTGTTTTCTTTTATTTTATTGCATTTATCTATATTTATTGGACTTTATTTTGTTTGTTGTTGGCAGACCTGATTGGCCCTTCATGTAATATTGTTTGATAAAACTATGAAATAAAACAAAATTTTGAAATAAAGTTTGATAAAACTATGAAAAAAACATCAAGTTTTGCGGAAAATTCAACATGTTCCGTTTTCAAATTCTGTATGCATTTTATCTTATTTCTTCAGATGTCTAGCTTGTCTATATAAATTTACCCATCATTTGTCTGTACAAAAAGTAAGCCGCTTTCGTTAACAAAACGACAAACCTTCTTAAATATACATGCGCTATTTATCATTTGATAATAATAATAATCCAATTTTGGGTTGATTTCTAAATTTCTTGCCAAAATTAGGCAAAAATTGCCTATTACTATTATTGTTAATAATAAATGTTTTATCATTATTACAAATTGTGCTGAATTTGATTAATTTTGTGTGTTGTGATTAGCAATGAAAAATATTCTTACTATTAAAAACTATACTAGTAATTCCATAAGTGAGGAAATTATTCGGGAGAATTATGTCCTTTATCACAATATTCACTGCATTCGTTTCCATTTATTTCCTTCTCTAACAAAAATCAGATTGAGCATTTTTACAAATAAATATCTGTAAGATTTAATTCTAGAAGACTTTTTAGAATATACAACTTGTTCTCAGAAGTGAAGATTTTTCAAGAACTTTAATCAATTCCTGTTCTGTTTTATTTGTTCTGTTAATTTAGGCATATGGTTTATGTATGTATTATACTTATATTACCCTTTTGTGGATAGTATTTAGCAATATCACACAATGTAATAAAGTCTGTCTTCTTTAATGATCCGTTTCCAATTCATGAACTAAATCAGCAGTTTTTTTATTTTAGTATTAGTATTATAACTACAATTATCATGTAAATATAATAGAAATGAATTTGACGAAGAAGTCCATAATTAAAAAGACATGATTTTTTTTTTACATCTATCGACATTTGATTTGACGGGACTTGGTTAGATCGGGTATATTCTTTTTCAAATTAAAATTCGTATCGCATCTAATTTTCTTTCTTACCAACTTTTACGTAGCATGTTAATTTAGCGCCTAATTTCGTCTAACCAAATTGCCGAAGATCTCTTTTATAATAATTTGAGGTGTTGTTATTTATTTTCTGTTCTCCATTTTATGATTATTCTCATCAAAATAATGAATGAACGTATATTATTTTTTTTTATATTATAACAATATCAGATACTGTTTTTTCCTCCCATTCACATCACAAATGTTCTAAATATTTACAAAAAGATTTCACATCATCCATGTATTTCAAATATATTTATACAATACCAAGAAAAATATAATATCTTATAAAAAAAAATTATTCGTTTTTGGTTTCTGCTGATATATAACTTTTAAGAACATCAGGTCTAGAATCTAGTTAAATGTCAGGCCACCTAAATAACATCCCATTTTAGTTAATTAATCTACCGTAATCGCTTTAATGACCCACGTCCCTCAACCTCTGACCCGCTCCCCAGTATGTCTCTGAGTCGTACTAATAGTGTGCATTCTTATGCAAAATATATGCATAATGCCACCAATTAATCTGTCAAATCCTATGAACTAGTCTTTTATCAATTGCAAAATGTCGCCTTTCTTACACATAAGTTCGAAGAACCAAATTTATCATCTTGGAAACGTCTATTTCCTTTATGGTTTTTTCACGGAAAGTTGAAAAGATGCATTTGTCATTTTCAATTATTCATAAAAAATATATGTGTATATGACATTTTTGATCATGATACAAATTAATGGAAACCTTCCCTAAGGACTCTGTAATTTACGATGCAATGAACTTCATCAATGGCAAATTGAACCGTATTAGGGAGTCCGTGTTATGGCAATTTTACACATTTGCCCGTAATACTTTTCATGTCGAAAGGCCTAAATCACATATCTCTATATTAAATCGAATTTCATCAGAAAATTGCTAGGCTCTTATCAATCAATTGGTAAAAAATGAAGATAATAATGTATAGGATGGTTGCCAATGGGCTATAATGCAGTTCTAATTTTGATCAATTGTATGTCGCATATTTCTGTTTTGCTCTTCAAAATGTAATTATAAGGCGAAAATATTCATTTTGAGAGAAAGGACGGTATCATTTTATTTTTAATGTTAATCAATTCTGTTTTGACAGATCCTATAAAAGCTTTTGTGATATCTCGTTAGTTTTCTATCGTTTTATAATAAAATTAATATTCTGGTTTAAAAGTGTCCTCTTCAGTTTTATGAAAATCTTTGATTTCCCTGTTTATATGAGAAGGGAAACGTCATACGTTCTACTGTTCATATATATATAAAAAAAGATTTAAGGATGCGGAAATAAAAACGTATAATATAATTGAAACTTAACCTGTTCAGCACAATAATGTCATTATGTACATGTATATATATGATATTTCACGTACTTAAATTAATTAATTAAAATTTATTTGCATTTACATTTATAGTCTAGATGTAGTACATGTATTAAATTACAACAATTTTTGGTCGGTGAATTGAATATTAATTCAATTAAGACTCTCTGATACCGAAATAATAACAATTTATTTAACTTAAATTCGTCAAATGTAACTTTTATTTTGAACGTCGGGTAAATATTTAGAATCAATTAATGGATGAAAACAACAAATAATTGTTTTACAAATTGTGAATTAAAAATGAGGTCGTGGAAATGTTGCTGAATCCAATTTTATGCATTTATACGTCAATGGAATGAGAATAAAAAAGGCTAGACAAAACCACACTCTGAATACCTAATGTAAACGACCTGACAGTTAGCATGATTTTTGGTTAGCCTTCATTCATATTTCATTGAAACCGCTTCAGGCTAACTTCTGTTATGTCACAATTTGAGATATTTTACAATGTTCATTTCCCCTCTTCTACAAATAATGTTTCATGTTTTCTCATCACGTGGGCAGAGGTTAAACATCAACATAAAAGGTTTTGCATCCATTTATTGATATAACTACCAATATAATTTATTGTTTATATACATGCACTATGTCAATGTGTTCTCTTCAAAGAATATTTTGTAGGTATAGGACGTTTATTTGTTGATATTGTTTGATCCTATTGTGTGACCCTATTGTTTAGCTGTTTAACAATATGACGTATAGGACCTAGACGTACAAAAAATTAAAAAAAAGTATTCGAATTCAAAATTTGAAAATTCAAAGTGGCGAGATTCCTGTAAAAGAAAATAACACATTAGAAATTGTGCACGTCCAAAGCGTTTTCTGGATTTACCTTTATCAGAAACATTAAAACAAAATATTTGAAAGCCAGGGATGTATAAATACGTAGAAACATTAAGAGATATATGACAAAATTGGACATAAAAGTATCCAGAAGTATTCACGATCAACTTTGCCTGAGGCTTAAAGCTTGAATGATTTCCATCTCTTCTAATATCTTTTTTTTTACGAATCTCAAAATCTCTACAATTGTAGCTTCAATGTTCTAAAATTAATATTAATTCAAGGAAAAAACAATTCAATTATGTGTAGTTCTACAACTCCTTTTACGCTTAAAATATTTACAGTATATTTATTTAATTGCTATAATATATTTAATTTCACATATATTTTTTATATTATTTTCTAATTATTTATCTTTTTTTTTAAATTATAGTTATTGGTTATATTTGATACTATATTTTCATTTTTTCATTTTTAATTTGTTATTTTCTTTAACGCCAATACTTAGGACAGCGGTTAGGACATCCTAGCTAAGATAATCCTAAGATAGCTTCGATGTGCATGCTGAGACATGTCGTAAGTCTGTCCTAACTTTGTCCTAATTTCTGTCCTAAGAAATTCTTAGGACCGATCTTAGGACAATTTCGATAAACAGGCCCCTGGTGTGTATAAATACATAGAAACATTAATAGCTAGATGAGTATTTGAAAGCCAGGAGTGTATAAATACATAGAAACATTAAGAGCTAGATGAGTATTTGAAAGCCAGGAGTGTGTAAATACATAGAAACATTAAGAGCTAGATGAGTATGGGAAATAAAAAAAAGTAGCCAAATTCATCTACGATCAACTTTGCATGAGGCTTAAAGCTTGAACTTTTTCCATCTCTACTAAACAAATTACGAAACTAAAAATCTCTACAATTGCAGGTTCAAATATATGTCCTAAAATTAATAGTTATTCAAGTAAATACAATTCAATTATGTGTAGTTCTACAACTCCTTTTACGCTTAAAATATTTACAGTATATTTACTTAAAGTATATTTATTTAAAGGACATTTATCTAATTGCTATGATATATAAATATATATATTTTGTATTCGTATTCAATTTCACAGCGTGAAAAATGTAATAACGATTGTCAGCAAGAACATTTTCAATGTAACAATAGAGAGGTTGAGACGGATAAAACCATAGGTCAGTGACAAACCTACAAGAAACACTTGATACGTGCAACAACGGCGACCTAAATTGAGCAACAATAATCTCATTCTGAAGAAAGGGAGAATAACAGCATTACTCATGAACAAATAGAGTCATATCAAACCTAAAAAAAAACATTACTCATGAACAAATAGAGTCATATCAAACCTAAAAAAAAACATTACTCATGAACAAATAGAGCCATATCAAACCTCAACAAAACATTACTCATGAACAAATAGAGCCATATCAAACCTCAACAAAACATTACTCATGAACAAATAGAGCCATATCAAACCTCAACAAAACATTACTCATGAACAAATAGAGCCATATCAAACCTCAACAAAAAATTACTCATGAACAAATAGAGCCATATCAAACCTCAACAAAACATTACTCATGAACAAATAGAGCCATATCAAACCTCAACAAAGCATAAATCATGAACAAATAGAGCCATATCAAACCTCAACAAAAAATCTGCATAATAGACCCACCTCGATGGCAAGTATGTCCTGTCCAAAACTCGCACCATCTGTGTTACATGTATATGATTCTATATAGTGAATTTCATTTCTCTAATCATGTGACAATACTCAAATGGTAATACTAGTAAAACTTAATAATTAATTGTTTATTTAGGCATTATTGAATAGCAGATAGGTAGATGACATTCGTTCAACCAAACGATATAACCAAATTATATATCTCACCGATAATATGCAGATACCGTAAACCTAAGATACAATGAAACAATTCCTATCTATATTGTTGAAGACTGTATGTTGATCGACCTTTACATGTCTTTTGGTTATTTGTGTCGTTTGGTCGCTGTCTCATTGACGTTTACTCCACGTCTCTTTTAATTCGTTCAATTTTTGTATTTGAACTTTTGGTTTTGCCATTTGATGAGGGACTTTCCGTTTTGGATTTTCCTTGGATTTCGGTGTTTTTGTTATTTTATTTTTCAATTTACCAGACGAACAGCAGAACATACTAAATGATCATAGTCAAATTTGTGTTGTTGGTGTTTTTTGTTGTAAATGTTCTTTATTAAAAAAATGAAAAAACACTTTATAAATTTCATGCGTTACTATCTCTCTGTGTCCTTGCCATCATCGATGTTTTAATTAACTACACTGTTAATTATAGTTAAGTTTTTAAAATTCCTTATTATCATTCTTGCATTGCAGAAAAGGTTATATTATTGTCTCACTGCTTCACTGATTTAAATTCTGCATAATAATAAGCACAAGAGGGAAACACATGTATCCCCATCCGGGGACCTGACGATACTCCCGGTATCTGCAAGAGATCGCTTTGTCTTCGTTGTACTTAAGATCTTTATCTGGTCTTTTTGAATTTCATTTCATCTTGTAATTTACTCTTCATAACAGGAATTTACACGATCTACTAGTAATTGACAATATATGCCAATTTCATATTATACACAAAAACCTGGAACTTATTTTCGTGAATACATTTAATAAAAATGTTCATGTTAAATCAAAAAAATAAATTACCTTATTTTTTAATTTGAATGCAAAAATATTTTTGTTCTTGCACTAACCTCACATTTTACCGTGAACATTATTACTGGGCCACTATAATGGATGGATGCTTTGGCTTTAAACGTCAAGTGGCCAATATTATACATGAATATTAGGACGAGAAAATGAACCCTGCTGTCTCCTTAGACCAACATGCTGATTCGGATCTTTAACGTTCTAGTTCATAACAGTTAGAGGAAAAAATGTCACCGTCCACAGATACATTATTCTTTGAACCGACCAGACTTTGCCCTTACCCCCTTAGCATCGAAGCAGTAAATGCCAATTTTCAAGTTTTTGGTTTGATTAATAATATCACGATTACACATTAAAGTTCAAATAAAAAACAATCAAGATCATAATTTAAATTTCTTTGGACAATAATATCATAGCTTCTTTCGTTTATATATATAACGGGAAGAATTGACCACCATTGGACTACTTGCTCTTGACATTATAAAACTTAATTATGTAGCGGAGGTTGTGAGGAAATGTGTGTTATACGGCAATAAAACACCAACCCAAACCACACCAAAGAAATGTAATCTGCATATTTCGACACAATGAGATATTTGAACTTGATGAAAGGCAGGAGCTTTATTATTCATCACTGAAGGCCTTAAAACAACTGTATCCTTCTCTTTTATTATACTCCATCATATTTCTTTTTTAGCGTTGGATCCTGAAAAATCAATAATAACCGATTACAACTAGAATATTATCGATACGATTTTTTTCTAGGGGAAATCTTAATGTCAAAATCAAATTAAAGATGTATTTTTGATTATGTCTCTGGTTTTCTGTCTTATTGGCGTATACCCTTCACCTCAAATATTCATAAGACAAAGACAAACTAAAAAGACATAAAACAACACATACAATCCACCACAAAGATATACGGACATGTTAACAACAGACAATATGTCTTAAGACACTCATTGACTAAATTTTAATCAAACACCTTCTGCCACGAGTTGATGCTTAAATTACGTTCATACGTTATATCCCTATACCATGTTCTCTATTCATAGAAAGAGATGTATTCTTAAAAATAATGTCACAAATTAAGTCAGAAGAACCAACGAAAACATTTCCACAATAGCCATTTCGGTCGATAAAAAGCTGTCCATACCATATTGCACAAAACACTGGTCTATTGGTGAAAATCGTTAGTTTAATTGTAGACTGTTTAGTTGTTTATGTTGATGTTCTACTGTCTAATTGACGTTTACCCAATCATTCCTTTTATGTACAGTGTTCACATGTACTCTGCTACAGATGCCGCGTGTCTTTACTGCCTATCTTACTTCATAGTTACTGTGATGTAACCCTTTGGACTTTGGAATTCCATAAGGGGTGATGCATACATATCAAGAAATCCTTTTCACTTGGCGTACATAGTTTGACTCCGTTTGAGGTTCATGTAATTCTAACCTTTGTATATTTGTTTCTGGGATTATGAGAACGGGTGCAACTTTTCTTATTATGAATTACGTCATAAGCTTCAGACAAAGTCTATATCAGTACTACAATCAAGATATGCATCAACAGATTTACTGCCTCGTGATTTTTTGTGGTACTGTCTTTTTCTATTGCAAATTCTGCCACAAGAATTGGTAAAAGCTGCAAAAATGATTGCATTTAATGTTTTTACGCATTTTTCTGTCTGGGTGATGACTCTTGTCTAGCAGAAGAAGGACAGGTAAAATGTTCCGGACATCAACGACATTAAAATTAATATGACTCAAAGTGTAGTGTGAATAACTTACTGTCACATACTATGGAAGTCTTTCTAAACTAGTTTTTGTGTTGAGCTACATGCAAATATGTGACAGGGTATTTTGACATAAGAAACACAAAAGATCTTAAGTACAATAATTCACACAATATTGTCGATACATACGGATTACCAAAGGACTAACAAATACAAATAGTAGAAATACAGTAGTGAAAATAATTTGTACTCTACATAATACATTAAGTGTAGCAAGATGAGTCAGGTGAGGTAGTTAAACAGTTCTATTTTTTGACGGTATATACACGGGAGGACATTTACAAGGGGCGAACTTTGTCGTAAAGATATCTATATATCAATATAAAAATAAGGATATGTGGTATGATTGCCAATGAGACAACTCTCCACCAGAGACCGAATGATATAGAAGTTAACACCTATAGGTCACCGTATGTCCTTCAACAATGAGCAAAACCCATACCGCATAGCCGGCTATAAAAGGCCCCGAAAATAACAAATGTAAAACAGTTCAAACATGACCATTCAATTTGTTGAAAAAAGTGCCGTATCGATAGTGAAATAGTGAAATAGGATGAAATAACATTAATCAAATGAAACAGCGCTTTTATTGCTGCTCTTCATTTGTACGATAAAGTGCTCGCATCTTATAGTACGATTAAAGTATAGCATCGACTTCCACGGTAGTTTTTAATATTTCGACAACCGCTACACATGTTTTGGTGGTACCTGTACATGATTTATCAAAGAATTACATATAGATGAGACCTACTGATGATACTAATATTCTTCTTACTATAAAGACAAAGAGATGTGGTATGATAGCCAATGAGACAACTCTCGAAAGACCAAAGAAAAAAGATTTGAACAATTACAGGTCACTGTACGACCTTTAACAATGAGAAAAACCAAACCGTATAGTAATCTATTAAAGACACCGTATGACAAAATGGGAAACAATTCAAAAGAAAAGTATATCAGTCTGATTTATACAACAAAAATGAACGAAAAACAGATCGCAGACAGCAACAAATGAAAACCCTGAATTATAGGCTCCTGGCTTGATACATGCACATACAGATTGTGGCGGGGTTTTAAATTTTGTGAGCGCACGACCCTCTACTAACCTGGGACAGGGGTACCATACAACATAAGTATTACTGTCAAAATCAGTTGGAAAGGGATTTTATCATCAGATCGGTACTAAGCACTAAACAAATAAAAAAGAACACAATTATACCAATCTAAAAGACTATTCTAAATATTAGAAATTAAAAAAAACATGCTCTCCCTGACTAAAATGTGATTCAGTACAACTCCGACAGATTTAGTGTGAAAGTAATGAGCAATCTGAGAAAAGCATAATAGTGTACAATAACAAAATAAAAATATCGATGTAGAAAAATACGTGTTATTCACTGAGTAACAATTATTTTATACTTGGTTTTGGTGTCAGTTGGGGTGAGACTTTACTCGACTTGGTGTAGTGAGAGGTCGGATGAAACTCGTATGTGTATGTGGCTGACAAGTAATTTGTATGCTGTTCATGTTTTTTTTATGACTTTATCATACCACTAGGGTTTCTGAAATTGTCCGGTGCCTTTAAAATAAAAACACAAAGTTCTGTTCAGTTGGAATACACAGATCCGTTTTGTTTATTATTGTACAATACTAAATATCAAATTAAAATACAAATTAAAATAGTAATAATTAACAAATACAATAAAGTTGTAAATAAATCAAATAACATTGAACAAATTAAGCTTTCATTAAATTGATAAAATTAAAAGAGCACATTGTTTCTATTTTCAGATTACAGTTTAAAAATTTACTTTTAATCACAAATTCTTTCTCAATTTAAATGATTAAATCGTTACAAAAAATGTGTAAAGATTACTAACCTTTAAAATAAAAACACAAAGTTCTGTTCAGTTGGAATACACAGATAGTACACCAACTGAACAAACTTGTTTATATAGTACCCGGAGAAATTATCCCATTAATCAAATAAAGTAATAAACGTCGGTACTAAAATTTTGCATCTTTGAAGTGACCGTTGAATTACCCTTATTTAAACTCTTAACCTTCCCAATACACTTAAAAGTAACATGTGTAATGGGGTTTACGTAACATGGTCATTTAGTAATCTGAATCGAGTGTTTACTTACATCATAAACCCCACTGGCTAAATTTGTACATGGTCTATAAAACTTTATACATGGACATTTATCTATGGACAAGTGCAACTAAACTATGTATACATTATATTTCAAATTTTGAAGAATATTTAATGAAAACTTCTCTATAATAATACTCCCCCACTCCATTTAATTTTGGAGCTCCAAAATTTTTAGGAAAAAGACAAATCAACAACACAAATAATTGAAATGAATATGTACAAACAAATTGAAGCATATAAAAGAAAAATATCTGTTTTATTCTTAAAAAAAAAATTGCGCTTCCAAACAACATATGTGGGTTGTAAGGAATAAGGTTGATATCCGTTGATATTGTATATATCGGTTAGACAAGTTGTTATGACCAAGATGACTGATTGCGTTTAGTTATTCTTATTCGTGACTTTATATGACCATATACATGCAGTATTTTATTTATGGTTTTTTTTTTTCCAAAGTCCTCCACCACTTTTTATACTTGGTTTTGGTGTCAGTTGGGGTGAGACTTTACTCGACTTGGTGTAGTGAGAGGTCGGATGAAACTCGTATGTGTATGTGGCTGACAAGTAATTTGTATGCTGTTCATGTTTTTTTTATGACTTTATCATACCACTAGGGTTTCTGAAATTGTCCGGTGCCTTTAAAATAAAAACACAAAGTTCTGTTCAGTTGGAATACACAGATCCGTTTTGTTTATTATTGTACAATACTAAATATCAAATTAAAATACAAATTAAAATAGTAATAATTAACAAATACAATAAAGTTGTAAATAAATCAAATAACATTGAACAAATTAAGCTTTCATTAAATTGATAAAATTAAAAGAGCACATTGTTTCTATTTTCAGATTACAGTTTAAAAATTTACTTTTAATCACAAATTCTTTCTCAATTTAAATGATTAAATCGTTACAAAAAATGTGTAAAGATTACTAACCTTTAAAATAAAAACACAAAGTTCTGTTCAGTTGGAATACACAGATAGTACACCAACTGAACAAACTTGTTTATATAGTACCCGGAGAAATTATCCCATTAATCAAATAAAGTAATAAACGTCGGTACTAAAATTTTGCATCTTTGAAGTGACCGTTGAATTACCCTTATTTAAACTCTTAACCTTCCCAATACACTTAAAAGTAACATGTGTAATGGGGTTTACGTAACATGGTCATTTAGTAATCTGAATCGAGTGTTTACTTACATCATAAACCCCACTGGCTAAATTTGTACATGGTCTATAAAACTTTATACATGGACATTTATCTATGGACAAGTGCAACTAAACTATGTATACATTATATTTCAAATTTTGAAGAATATTTAATGAAAACTTCTCTATAATAATAATACATATTTAGTTATATTTCAAATTAAAAATTAAATCAATGTTAGGGAGCTACCATTAGATTTTTATGGGGGGGGGGGGGGGGTGGGGGGATGGGGCTAGGATGAAATTTAAAAAAAATAGGCAGGACAGGAGTTTTGAGTTAAAAAAAAGGCAGGATGAGATTATTTGCAAAAAAAAAAGGCAGGATGACAATTTATGTAAAAAAAAAAGTCAGGATAAACTAAAAAAAAAAGGCAGGACCGAATAGAGTGAAAAATAAAAAGGCAGGACCGAATAGAGGGAAAAATAAAAAGGCAGGACAAAATTTTTCATCCTACCCCCCCCCCCCCCCCCCCCATAAAAATCAAATGGTAGCTCCCTTAGTATACCGATAAAAACTATATGTAAAGATTTTACAATAAAGAACGATATGTTTATATGAACTGTATATTCATTTATGAGCTTTATAAACAACATTACCGTAAAAATGAGAATATGATATCCCATTTGTTATAAGATTTCTACGATCCAAAATAAACTTCTCACCGTATTTGTACTTGCACGAGCAACATGACGGGTGCTACATGCGGAGCAGGATCTGCTTACCCTTCCGAAGCACCTGAGTTCACCCAAATTTTTTAGGGGCATTGTGTTGCTCAGTCTTTAGTTTTCTATGTTATATTTTGTACTCTATTCTTTGTCGTTTTTTTTTTTGCAACGACGTTGTCAGTTTGAATATCCCTTTGGTATCTTTCGCCTCTCTTCTTGTACAACCAAACATGCTAACAATTCTTCATCTCTATGAAAGAATTCAGTAAATGTCATTTGTGATAACGAAATCCCTGACTTAATTATTTTCCAGTTATATACAGGTTACGTTCACTGAAATCTGAATCATTACTACAGACACGAGCATAGCTAACGAGTTGGGATACGTACACACCGTAAGAAGGGACTACTTGAATACCATTATATTAACATTAAAGGGAAAGAAAATTTTGCGCTTTTATCAGAAATAGTTTCTTTCCAGGTATATCAACTCTTCGACGTTTGAAATAGGCTTTGTATTTTTAGTGTCGATCTCCACTAAAGAGACATTATTTGTCGAAGTGCGCATAGCATTGTAGTACAGTATACGTAGCGTTTAATGTTATTATTAAAACTGTGTCAATATATTTGCTTATGGAATGTACTTCTCTGAGGGTATCTCCAGTCCAGTAGCCTAGTACTGAGGTATTGGTATGAACATACGGATATTGTTTTTATGAAATGTGTATTGATAAAACTTCGGAAATCAATTTAAATTAAGGAATGTTTATCCCTTATGCAAAACTCTGATCAGTGTTCAAATTTGTCTCTTTTAATGGATTATGGTTATAACACTGGACACTTTTAATTTGCAAAACACTCATTTGCAAATCCGCCGCCGCCTCTCCTTAGACCTACAATGTTGTGTATATAACCAAAATGTGCGGAATTACATGGGATTCAATAATTTCATTGCTTTTCTACTGTTATTATTATATATATTCTGTAATTTGATTTAGAAAAACATGGGATTTTCAATATCCCATGGGATAAGGCAAATCCCATGGGATTGACCATTATCCCATGGGATTTTGGTTAAATCCCATAGGATTTTTCTGGGTCCCATGGGATAATTGTAGTCCCATGGGATATTTGTTGTCCCATGGGACAAAAAAAATCCCATGGGATTTTTAATATCCCATGGGACAAAATAAAATCCTATGGAATTCAAATTATAAATATACAGTAATGTGTATTTTACAATGAATTATGTTTGGTAGTAAAAAGTTTATAATATATATATAACATGTATGAGTGTATTTTGTTTTTTTTTCATTTTGTCACAAACATGTTTTTAATTTGTTTATATGACAATAAAGATTATTATTATTTTGGAAAGTATAATACTATTTAAAGTCAAAAAATAAAATCCTTTAACTGAAATAAAATGATGACATGTTTTAATAAAAGAAAAAAATATTGATTTGAAATCTTTGTGTTGTTTGTTTTATTATGAAAAATAGAACTGAAAAAAAATATTTCATATTCTGACTGAATAAATTGACAAAGCACAGTTAATAGTTTACTCTTTTCATGAGTTAAAGTTTTCTTTGTTTTAGTTCCATTGCAATACATGAATATGCAAACGATTTGAATCTTATACCTTTGTGGTGTTCATAATATTACGTTTATATTTGCAAATTTATAAAATAAACACTTTTCCTGTTAAGTTTTAGTTTTTCTTGTTTCAGCTTGCTATGTACAATTATTCAGTCCACTATATAAGAGTCAAGTAAATAAATTATTTCATCCACTAGAATATTCCTACAATTCTAAGACAAAACCTCTTTTGCAATCTGTTCTTCAAAAATCTTCCACCGTACGTCTTTATTGGATGGAGCGATTTAAATGAGTGGACAAAGCAAGTTCATTTGGACAACAAAATACTAATATATTTTTTCATTCCTCCCTTCTTTC
This sequence comes from Mytilus californianus, assembly GCF_021869535.1. Lineage (NCBI taxonomy): Eukaryota > Metazoa > Mollusca > Bivalvia > Mytilida > Mytilidae > Mytilus > Mytilus californianus. The sequence continues at coordinate 16,339,117 of NW_026262679.1, read as the reverse complement.
AATTGATAATTACGTTATTGCATTTACATGATTAAGTTCTTGTGCATCTATGATCATGATGATATGACGCCTTTTTGTTTATAGTCATTATGATGAAATTTCCTCTTTCTTATGTAGGAAAAAAACACATTCCATTTCAAATTAATAAAAAAGTCACACTATGTAGAAAAATATCAACTTTAAGTTTTCTGTTCAGTATTGACTTGTTGAATGATGATCATGAAAACCAAGATGTCTGACCTACAAATACACAAAACTCAAAAATTATAAATGAAGAGAAATACAGCAATAAAATGGCTATTTTATCATTTTTATGTACATTTTGATAAAACTTTCATTTGAATATTTAAAATTGTAAGAACTCTTATTTCAGTGCTTTGTGTCTATGGTTTTCATATTAGTTGTTTTTTGTGCCTTGTTGCAGTCTTTTGAGTTAAGCCAATTGCAACAAATGTTTACAGTTTGTTCAAATGTTGTGCTGTTATAAAAACCACTGTCCCAGGTTAGGGGTGGGTTGGGTGCTCACAAAATGTTTATTTTATTAGTTGATATTTACTTTGAATTAGCTTTCAGTAACTGTCAGTACTAATAGATCTGTATGTTGAGTCTTTTTTGTTAAAGGGAAAGAATAAATTTCCAGCCACATCCGGTCTGTGTTTTTGGTAGCTGTTTTTCTGCTTTGTTGCATTCTAATGAGTTAATAAAATTGAAAATGAAAACGGGAATGTATCAAAATAACCTGACCAAAGAGCAGAAAATAGCCCTTTTCAACTGATTTTATAGTTTTTATATTTAAATGAACTGACACTTACACCACTGTCCTTAATTAGAGGAGGATTTGGCGCCAGCAAACATGTTAAACCATGCCACATTTTGTAAGTGGCTGTCCCAAGTCAGGGGCCTGTTATTCAGTGGTTGTCAATTGTTGCTATATATCATATTTGTTTTTTATTTTTTGTTTTGTGCAAAAATCAGGCACTTAGCTTTCGCCTTTGTGGTGTTTCCCCCAAGCATGTTTAGCATGGATAGACACCATGCCCTTTTTGAATTGTTTTACATTTGTTATTTCATGGCCTTTTATAGATTACTATGCAGTATAGGGTTTGCTCATTGTCGAAGGCTGTACAGTGAACTAATTTTGTTAAATTTAATGTCATTTGATCTCTATTGGAGAAAAGTCTCATTGGCAATCATACCGCTTCTTATTTTTATATCAACCCTACTGTATTTTGCCTGTCCAAAATCAGGAGCCTGTACATAGTTCAGTGGTTGATGTTGGTTCAAGTCCGTCATATTTGTTTTTTCATAACTTGTTTTTTTTTTATAAATTAGTCTGGTATATTTGAAGTTTGAATTGATGTTTTGTTCCAAATTTTGTTTGTGGTGTCTTTTATAGATGACTATATCATGTATAGGGTATGGGTTTTCTCATTATTTACAGGTCATCATTGGCCTCTCATAAGTAATTGCATTGCTTACATCCACTTAATTGAACTCTGGTGGATAGTTTTCTTATTTATCATACCACATCTTATTTTCATAATAATCATTATTCAAGGGCAATAACTTTTATAGAAGTGGACTTACCATTTAGGCTTTGTTGACGTCTGTAAATCTATTTTTGTTGATAATTTCTTTTGTTTATAGTTTCCCTTTATCTTTAATGTCCTTGCCCTACACATAAAAGGGTAAACATTATCATTTAATGACAATAACTACTATCACATAATTAGTACTAGTAGGCAACTGACAATTTTGGATCATTTGTATATCTTGTCTTGCTCATCATTTTTGCTGTTTAATATTATTAATATTCTATGAAAATGAGGTCACAGCAATATTAACCTTGGCAGACAGACATCTTGTTATTTTTATATGACACCTTGCAGTCATTCCATACACCAACAAGTAGACATATGCTTATAATATCTGATAAAATGAAAAAACCAAGAAAACTTAGCATTGACCAAAGAACCATAAAATGCGGTCATGGTTATATGAATCTGCCAGACAGACATGCATACCTTACAATCGTTACATCCACCAAATATAATTTACCTGTTGCTTAAAGCATATGATAAACTGACAAAACAATGCAAACTTTTCATTGACCAATGAACCATGAAAATGAGGTCAAGGTCATATAAAACATGCCAGACAGACATGTGCATCTTACAATCATTCAATTCACCAAATATAGGGCCTTATTGCTAACAGTATCCGAAAAATAGATCAAACCACAAAAACTAAACATTGTCCAATGTACTATGAAAATAAAGTCAAGGTAAGATGAAACTTCTCAGTCAGACATATGCACCTTACAATCATTCCATACACCAAATATAGTTGACCTATTGCTAATTTTAAAATAAGGAAATAGAAAAAAGTGACCAAAAAACAAACAAAAAAAATAACATTGAGCAATGAACCATAAAAATGAGGTCAAGGTTGAATAAAACATGCCAGACAAACATACATCCTTAAAAATTTTCATACACCAAATATACTTGACATGATGCATACAGTATTAGAAAAACTGGACATTTTTACCTCGGAATAGTGATGCCATGGACTAGGAAAATTAGTCTGGGGACATAAATTACTGACATCGGACTAAATATACTAGTAAATTCTGTATCCATGGACTTTTAATACAAGTTATATTTGTCTGACCAGACAATTTTCATTATTTTTACCAGGACTAATTTATCTCTTACACTAGTTCTCTGAGAGACATGTCACCTTACCTTTTTTTTTCAACATTCTGGACATTTCTACCCTTGTCAGATATTGTCTATCTATTTTGGCCTTTTGTAGCTTATTAAGCATTTTGCCTTTTAAGCCCATTGTTGAAATCTGTACGGTGACCTATATAGTTGTTAACTTCTACGTCTTTAGTTTCTGTTGAAGAGCCGTCACATTGTCATGATACCATATTTGTATATATTTTTGTCATGTAGGTGTAAGGAGACAACCTTTTGATATTCTGGTGGGATAAAAAGGGGAGACAGATTTTTTATCACCTGGCCTGGTTAGTTTTTCATGATTCGTAAGGATAGAAAACCCGGTAAATTGTAACAAACCCCTGTGGTACGACCATATTTGCCAAAAGATTAGTCCAAATAATTATGACGTCTTGCAAGGCTATTTTAACTTTTTTCTGGGCACGTAATAGTCAAAGTTGTGACTGAGTGCGGAAATATGAAGATAGATAGATAGAAAAAAAAATTAAAATAGCCTTGCAAGACGTCATAATTATTTGGACTACCAAAAGATGTAACCTAATTCTTACTTGTTTGGGGAAGAGGGGATTAACCGAACCACTATTCAATCTAAATCAGTGAACTGAATTATTGTCTTTTGCAGTAGTCCGAGTCGACATCTGTAACTAATCGTGCAAATTGATAGTACACAGTATACCTTTTTCAGAATGTCAGCTTACAACAAAGAATCACTGGTGATAGGGGAGTGTAACCGATAAATTGATCCTGAATCAGATAAGATTTTCCCAGTAACGGAGAACCCCTTTCTTTGAGTGAATATAAATAGTGACGGGGGTCTCACAAATAAATATAAATCTGAATTACAGGAACATCGATTAGCAAAGTAAACTTACATATTAATCTCGAAGTTATCTACGGTAAAGAGAGACTGTGCTCCTGAATTAAGGTATTATACATTTGTGTATTTTACTCGGGGGGAGGGGGGGGGGGCACTTCCTATATATACAAGATGATAGGACGTGCCGCTGGAATAGGTCACTTTTTCCTGCTTGAAAATATGGGAATAGGTGCAGGGGAAAACTATCAGAAATATATGATTAGGTCGATAAAGTTCCAATTACTTGTATATGAAAAGCCCTGTCATTTTTTCACAGCCGAAAGTCTCGCCGTAAGTAAACATTACACACAGAATCTTAGCCTTAAATATTCCACTTTTCCAACACACCCCACGAAACCCAATCAATATGGGAAAAGGTTACAATTTTACCCACGCAACTATATGAAAAGGTATACATTTTTAAGATCTAAATTATATGAAAAGGGTGGGGTAACAGAACCCCAGCGACACCCCTATCAATTAAATATTGAAGTGCAACCCCCCCCCCCCCCCCCCCCCCCCCTTCCCCGATGTATTTTACTGCTACAAGATATTTGATTTGCTAATCACGCACTCGTTGCTGAGCAGAGAACCGTGGCCATACTTTCAAGCCAGGGACAGTCTATACTAACAGGCAAATAGGTAGGCAAATCCTAACAGTACTGTAACTTAATGATACATGTATATCAAGTTACAGCACCTCACCCAGCACAGTTAGCACACTGGTGTGTGTCAGTCTTATAATATAAAACTGCGTAGGTTCATATCGTTTGATTCAACGTTTTTTTTCGGATATTTTTTAGGACCGTTGTCAACATAGTCAAATCCGACCTGCCACTTTGCAACCTGACCTGCAAAAATATAATTCGACTAAAAACAATGCCAGTCAAAATTGCTTTTTGAGACTGGGCAACTGAAAAAGTTTTAAAATGTGACCTTGTGACCCTATTTGGAATTCTCCATTCGTCGGTGTGGCTAAAAAGGGGGCATCTTTATTAAAAAAAAACCAATACCAATCATAAACTTTTTTTTCAAAACTCAGTGTCGTATTTTATTGTCTTCCCAACAATTTTTAATAAAAGCTTAAAATGTTTGTTTCACTTCCCTCTGACTTCCCTCCTGATTTTTTTTTTTCTCAAGAAATTATAGAATCAGTAAATGTATATATATATATATATGTCTGTGGTCACCGTCATGCGTTTAGATAAGAAATTCCAGCATGCATCATCAAATAATTCATGTGTATTTGTGACATCAACATAACTGAAACATTATATTATTTCCCAGTAATTAGGTAAATCATTTTGATTTACAATTATATATGTCTGCGACTTATGCATGTATATATGTCTCACAGGCACTTGTCTCAGAAAAAAATCCTATATACTTTAATAAAGGTATATAGGAAATAAAATTCTGAGACAAGTGCCTGTGATATATCTGTCAGTCCCAGAATAATAAATATAATTGTATCTTAATCTTTGGAAAAATCCGATTAGTCAATTGTTAAATTCTTTTACTTCATAATTATGTCAAAGTATACTTTTAAAGTTTTAAATTTTAAAGTTAAAATGAATATTCCGTTTTGATCTGAGGAAAAACTTTTTAAACTGTAATGACATGGTCAGTCAACTGATTTGTTACATGGCTGATTACAGGTAATTAAAGCATGCAGTAATTTTCCATTACGACAGTGCGTGTACCCTGGGGTGTGTATAACTTATTAGAAATACCATAGTTATCTAGAGAACATCCTGTCTATGTGTAATACAGATTGATGACATTACACAAAATTTCTTTAGTTAAATGTAGTTAAGTATCTGTGTCCATTCCCTATTGCAACACTACAAATTTTTCGTAGAAAAAAATGTTAAAATTATAAAAAAAAAATCATTTATATAAAATAAAGAAGAAAAAAGTAGCAAATAAACTTATGTAACTACGCATTTAGTAAACATAATTTCACTTTACATGTACAAACCCTTGAGAAAACGTGTATATAGTTGTGTTTAAAATGGCCAATTCCCAGTGGATTTATTTCACACTAGGACCACAGGCACTTGTCTCAGAATTTTGTTTCCTATATACCTTAATATAACATTAAAAGTATATAGGAAATTTTTTTTCTGAGACAAGTGCCTGTGACTAGGACCTAAGATAACTAGAACTAAGTTCTTTGGAAAGTTTTTTGTCTGATACATGTATACCTATAGATAATGTATACATAATTAAGAACAGCTTCAAATATATGCCTATAAATTAACGGTACGTCTAAAAACCGCTCAGGATCTCCTGAGTGCAGACAGGACATAAAAAGTCACTCAGGACATGTATATATGTTTTACGTCTAGTAATGGACTTCTGGTTTTAGTGAGCGTTGTTTTATTTTAGAGATATTGAGATTTTTGTAAAAAAAAAAAGGGGGGGGTTTTCGCATGTCACGCCGTATGTCAGAAACTATTTATGCTTATTGCATAAAAATTCACACACAAGACGACGGGCGTATCATGCGCTCATGGCGCATGCTGTTTATTGATCTTATAATTTTGGTTTTGATAAAATCAAACCAACATTAAAGAAGTTATTTGGGATACGTCATGCATAACCGATGATCATATTCAATACCAATCATCATTTTGATTAGGTCGTTTGATCTTTGATAATTAGGACTGATTGGTGATGGTTATAAACACATACAAGTAAACTTTGCAAACAAACAAAAAAAGAAAGCGTTTCCTTGGAAAAATTATAATAATACATGAATATTGTTTTTACAAGAAAAAGTTATTTTTTTCGTTTTGTATGTAATAATTGAAGCCATTTAGAAATATAAGAAATCTTCACATAGTCGGGAAATTTTCAATTCAAGTTATTTCATTTGAAAACGTTAAAATATATATAGATCTTATTCGATGTAAAATGTGGGGTCCTTGGAGATCAAACCCCCGTTTAAATAGGGTTTGTCTACTTTCGTCTATTGCCGAACATTCTATAATCAAGGATTTTTACAAATCTTTGCTATAATATAATGAATCGCGTCTCCAATATCACCACCATTACATAAAGTACAAATACAATCTTCTCCTAAATGTTTGGAATCTAACAATTTCATTAGGAAATTTTGAGTCACGATTTAGTTTTGGGATATTTTTTTCTTTGAATTAACTTAATTTTAAAAACGTTTCAGTATTTTTCTGAAACATTTTTAAAAGGAAACGGACTTATTTATTTTTGAATATTAATATTGAACAATGATTGTTAAGAAAGCAATCTGCCAAAGTGGTTTGGTAATTAACTGGCTTCATGCTGTCAAAAATGTCTCCTTTTTATAAGTTAATGATAAAAAAAAACTATTTGAAAGCGAATTAATCATTTCCTCAACTAAATACCATCTATAAATAAAGTCAATTCGTTAAGAACTTTCTCTCATATATTTAAACAATTGTAAAATAATTAATTTAAACTTTTGAACTGCGACTTTCTGTCCGTTTACCGATACTTATTCCTTGTTAAGTTTTTTCATATCCATTTACGAATACTTATAATGTGATAATTTTTCCGGATGCTTTTTATCCTATTTTCATATCAAACAACCATGTTACCCGTAGAACGGAGTTAAGTACAAATTTAGGAATTTAGTACTTAAAATTTTCAACAACAAAATTTTACACTTTCATTTACCTGGATTTTTTTCTACGCTTCGAAGCCGCCACCCTGTATCAAACATAGCCAACACCTCGCATGGCGTATTCACGATGTTGAGGGATTGACAATATACAGCAAGTAAGTAATTAGGTGTTGAATGCCAGTAGATCTGAATTTATAAATTTGTAAATTGAATTTAACCTGTTTAGAACGTGTATTGTTGAATTGTTTAATAAAATTACACACACAATCTGGGCTGATATGCATAAAACCACTTTAAGTTCAAGGTATCAATGAAACTGGGTCTGCATGAAAAATGACTTATCACATAGTACCAGAACCCATGTTTACTGTTAGATGATAAGAAAATATAGCTGTAGGCCTAGTTGAAAATCTTTACAAATTATTTATTCTTTAAATTTCTATTTGACTGTCTGGGTGCTTCTTATGTGTTTTAAATGTTTGCGTTTTGTATGCTATAGTTAAGTTTTATAGACTGTTGTACGTCATTTGGTCGTTTTTAAGTTTTTGCCATGGCGTTGTCAGTATGTCTTCGACTTATAAGTTTTATATAATCTGCATCTCTTGTGCTGTATGTTAAAATGTATCTACACAATTGCTGCATCTTTACACATTCATCAATACACCTAAAAATATGAATAAAGCTTTCGTATATATAAAAAATAAGGAGATGTGGTATGATTGGTAATGAAACAACTATCCGCCAGTTCAATTCAAAAACCTGATATAAGCAAATGTGACTTACTTACTTACTTTAATCAGAGAGATCTTGAATCTGAATTCAATGATACGAAGTGGGAAGGGGTAGAGGTGGATTAAGGTGAGGACATGGGGGCCCGTCCCTTTTTTTGGAAAAAAATGGTTGATTATTTAGGGAATCACTGAAGTGGGCCCCCTCTTTATGCATGACAGTTAGTGCCTCCTTGTGACATTTTTTGGATCCGCAACTGGTGAGGACTTCATAAAAAAATATTTAGTAAGTTTTTGTTTTGTGATAAATAAAGTATTTACATTCACATAGACAGAAATAGGATAAAATAAACTACCGAAAGCTTAAGTCCACATAAGAGGGTATGGATGGGGGTTAACAGAATAAAGAATAACGGGCAAACAATAAAGATTAAAGAATAATGAAATGCTAAAATATGAGGAAAGAGAGTAATGATCAAAAAGTGTAAGTATGTAAAAAAAAAGGTAAAAAAAATAATAAAGAACACAGAAAAAGAAGACCCCCCTCCCAAGATCCTGGCTTCAACTTTAACGCTGCCGGGATATTTTGAGACAAAGTGCACGTATTAGTAGTCAGCCGAAACCACTACTGAAGCGTTTTGCATCCATACGTTTTTTTTCGGGATACTGACTGCATAGTAAATTATCAATGTACTAGTTAATGTTCTCGAGAGATAACCCTATTACAGAGACATATATACACATATGTGTATATATGTCTCTGCCCTATTACGTGTCAGTAACCTCCTCGACACGGTTCATTTTACGGCGGCTCATTTTTGTCTTAAGAATAAACATAATTGATAAGTTTCTTTCCCCTGCATTCCTCGATCGCACTTGTAAATAGCACATTGGTCTCAAGACATTGGTACACTATACGTTACAACACTTGCCGTCAGTACTCAAAATTGGAAAAATATTAAATAAGAAGGTATAGAAAATTAATGCACACACACTACTTTCAACCACAGACATGATGTTTTTCTCAATTTGCCTAAATCTTTATTCCGCAATACAACGAGGGTGATGAAAACACGGGCACCGGCATGCTGTGAATTTGAAAGTTTCCCAAATGAGTAACTATCCCTTACTTTTCTAGTGTAAAGTTTTATTAATACACATTTGATTTGAAATGGGATATCAGAGAGATATATAAACACATATATCATAGGCTGATCCAGGGGGGGGGGGGGGAGGTTGGGGGCCCGGGCCCCCCTTTCTTTGGAAAAATTTGGAATTTGGTTGATTATTTAGGGAATCACTAAAGCATGACTGGAGCCGGCCCTCCCTTATGAAAAGTTCTGGATCCGCTAAATGAGAAACTCAAGAAATTGTTTTCAATTAAGATAAATACATGCAGTTTAAAATGGTTTTCAGTTGTTTTTTTAAAGGAGAGGCGGGGGGGACAGGAGTTCGGGGCCCCCTTTTCTTGAAAAAAATTTGGTTGATTATATAGGGAATCACTGAAGCATGACAGGAGTCGGTCCCCTCTTAGGCAATCACTTATGAAAATTTCTGGATCCGCCACTGTAAAATCGTCTTCAGTTGTAGTATATTAAAAATTTTATACCTGTATTCTATAGTACAAATCAAAGGAAAATAATGTAAATTATCTGGTAGTAGCAATACAATATAAATATTGAGCAAAATTTCTACAAACTTTACCATACTCTATTCAAAAATAAACATTATACATCAAGATAACAAAATAAAATTTAAAATCAGGGCGGATGGACACAGGGCAAACAGATATTAACTATTTCAGGCTAACAAGTAATTAAGGTTGAATGTGAATCAGGGCGAATGGACCTAGATCCAAACTCCAGTAGGGTAACTCCTATAGTTCAAAAGTTCATGTTTATAAATTTCGTCAGGTCACCAGTACCTCACTAATAAAAATGAAACATGTTACAGACAATTTACATTAATTTCAGCATAATTTTGGTTGTGGTTATGAATATCTTTCTTCTACATTTTTGGATAAATACTCATTATCCGGCAAATTCCAAGTTGAACCTTCTTCAGTAGGCCTATCCCCACCAGAGACCAAATGATGCACAAGTTAGGTATAGGTAACAATATAAATGCAACAATGAGCAAAAGCTATACCATCTAGCTAGCTATAAAAGGCTTTGAATAATATAAAATAAATCAAACAAGGAATTTAATGGTTTTGGGCAACTGTTTTGAATTTAAAAAAAAAGCTTTAACAATGTTAATTTTTGTGTGCATTAATTTTTGCTTATTTTGAATAATGGACAAAAATGTGATTGATTATTGTGATTTAAGAAAAATCTGCATACATACAATTGAAAATGGAAATAGGGAATATGTCAAAGAGACAACAACCCGACCAAAGAGCAGACAACAGCGGAAGGCCACTTGCGGGTCTTCAACGCGGCGAGAAAGTCATGCACCCGGAGGTAGTCTTCAGCTCATAAATATGTATTAGATATAAGAATGAAATACAGCTCTCAGTCGCATTAATAAAAACCTCACAATAAGTTCTGAAAATCAGAATAAAAAGTATTGTAAGATTCTCAAAGTGTACACATGGAGTTATGAAACTTAAATTAATCATGCTAATTAAACATGTTAAAGATTGGCATACAACTTGGAGTAGCCTTATGGCATTGTATAGTGTAATGAATTCAGGGGATAATGGCACTACGTCTTTGATTTTAAAGTCCTCAGAATCAATCTTTAATATTAATATGCATACTCTTGTACAAAGGAATATAAGTATGCAATAGACATATGGTCTTCAAAAATAAGAGGTATCCATGCTATACATTTATGACAAGATCTTAATCAAGTATTAATTTTGGTTTGTTTAAATATTTCAGAGGTTAGTATGACGTCCTTTCTAATGATGATGTTTTCGTTTAAAGTTTGAAAAAATTGTTTGTACCAACAAAAATAAATACACGAAGTTTATCCAGAATTATGTGTTTATCATTTTTTTTATGTTTAGGTTGCCAGCAAGATGAAAAGAACAATGCAGTTCAAAAGTCAAAATGTGGATAAGCTGAGATACAAGGTCCTACTTTTGCAGATTTTCATATTTTGCATGAATGAATTTGAAGTTTATATCATGGAGGGCAGAGAAAGAAAAGAAACACTTCAATTTTCCTGCTTCTGAAGAATAAATGTAAAACATCTTGTTCGGTAAGTTTTATGCTCTGTTTTGATAGTGTTTGTGCATTCATCTGTCTTTCTCTAAATTGTATTCACTTAAAGTTTTTGGTTACAGTTCACCATGAACTTCAGTTAGTAACTTGTGGTTTTACATGTATATACTCAAAATTTAGTACTTTAAAATGTTCATGTATTTTTGTCTAGCCTGCGACTTTTGTCGCAGAAAGCTCGACATAGGGATAGTGATCCGGCGGTGGCATTAGCTAACTTCCTAAAAGCTTTATATTTTAGAAGGTGGAAGACCTGGATGCTTCATACTTTGTATATAGATGCCTCATGATACGAATTCTGTCTGTCACATGTCCATTGTCCTTGACCTCATTTTCATGGTTCAGTGACTACTTGAAAAAAAAGTTCAGATTTTTTGTAATGTTAATTTCTCTCTTATTATGAGTAATAGGATAACTATATTTGGTATGTGCGTACCTTGCAAGGTCCTCATGCTCGTCAGAGAGTTTTCACTTGACCTAGACCTCATTTCATGGATCAGTAAACAAGAACAGTCTTAGATGCATGATTTTTTTTATTAGTTGTTAGTGGTTTTGAACTAGCTGTCAGTAACTGCCAGTACTCTCAGATCTATACTTAGTGTCTTTTTGTTGTTTGGATGTACAAGTACCCGGCCACGTCCACTTGTATTTGTAGTATTTTTATCTATCTGATGAGTTAAGCCTCTTTCAACTGATTTTTATACGACCGCAAAATTTTTTTTTGGGTTCGTATAATGCTATGATGTTGTTGTCGTTGTCTGCGTCGTCGTCGTCCGAAGACACATTTGGTTTCCGGACAATAACTTTAGTTTAAGTGAATGGATCTCTATGAAATTTTACAAGAAGATTCAATACCACAAAAGGAAAGTTGTGATTAGTTTTGGGGGTTATGGTACCAACAGTTTAGGAATTAGGGGCAAAAACAGGCCAAAAACAAGCATTTTTCTAGTTTCTAGACAATAACTTGTGTTTAAGTGTATGGATCTCTCTAAAATTGTACTACAAGGTTCCATACCTCAAAGGAAAAGCTTGGATTGAGTTTGGGGGTAATTACTCCAAGGGGGGGAGGGGTGGGATTTTTTTTCCCAATTTTTTTTTCTTCCAATATTTTTGAAATTTCAAATTTTTTGAAAAGTTTCAAGAAGAAATCTTCAAATGAAAGTATTGCGCAATAGATTTTTAAGATCTTTGACCACATTTATTTTGTGTCAGAAACCTATATTATGTCAAAAATTTGATCACAATCCAAATTCAGACAGTATCAAGCTTGAATATTGTGTCCAAATTGCCCCTACTGTTCAGGGATCGACCTCTGCGGTCGTATCAGGCTGCGCTCAGCCAAGCATTTTATTATAGTTCGTTCTTATGTGTACTGTTACACCACTGTCCCAGGTTAGGAGGAGGGTTGGGATCCCGTTAACATGTTTAACCCCGCCACATTCTGTATGTATGTGCCTGTCCCAAGTCAGGAGCCTGTAATTCAGTGGTTGTCGTTTGTTTATGTGTTACATAATGATAGGCCGTTAGTTTTCTCGTTTGAATTGTTTTACATTGTCATTTCTGGGCCTTTTATAGCTGACTGTGCGGTATGGGCTTTGCTCATTGTTGAAGGCCGTACAGTGACCTATAGTTGTTAATTTCTGTGTCATTTGGTCTCTTGTGGAGAGTTGTCTCATTGGCAATCATACCACATCTTCTTTTTTATATTTAAGGTTAAGTTTTGGTGGTCAAGTCCATATCTCAGATACTATAAGCAATAGGTCTAGTATATTCGGTGTATGGAAGGACTGTAAGATGTACATGACCAACTGGCAGGTGTCATCTGACCTTGACCTCATTTTCATGGTTCAGTGGTTATAGTTAAGTTTTTGTGTTTTGGTCTGTTTTTCTTATACTGTATGCAATGGGTCTACTATATTTGGTGTATGGAATGATTGTAAGGTGTACATGTCTAGCTGGCAGGTGTCATCTGACCTTGACCTCATTTTAATTGTTCAGTAGTCAAAGTTAATTTTTTTAGTTTTGGTCTTTTTTTCTATTACTAAATGCAATAGGTCAACTATATTTGGTGTATGGAAACATTTTATGATGTACATGTCAGTCTCGCAGGTTTTATTTGACATTTTCACGGTTCATTGCTCAGTGTTAAAGTTTTGTGTTTTGGTCTGTTTTTCTAAATCTATAAGCAATAGGTCAACTATATGTGTTGTATGGAAGGATTGTAAGCTGTACATGTCTGCCTGGCATGGTTCATCTGACCTTCACCTCATTTCCATGGTTCATTGGTCAATGTTTAGTTTTCTTGTTTAAGTCTGCTTCTTAGAAACTATAAGCAATAGGTCAACTGTATTTAGTATATTGAATGATTGTAAGGTGTACATGTATTTCTTGTCGGGTTTATATGACCTTGAATTCATTTTCTTGGATCATGTTGAGTTTATGTGATAGTTGTAGTAAAGCTTTATATTTAGGACTATCAACATGATATAATGATTAGTAAAGAAGGCGCAACATTTCAGCGTGTGCACTCTTGTTTATACATTATACACCACATTTACTGTTTTTACCCTGATTTTATGGATCACTGAACATAGAAATGTCATAATGTGAAATTATAGTACATTCTTAGGTTAAAGTTTTAGGTTAAGGTACATAGCTTACCATGAAGTTGAATTTCATACACATGTTCATTATGTGGTGAACTTTTAAATTCTGTGCCAAACTAAGATTTTGAGCCTGATTACATGATTGACTTGACATTGACACATGCTAGTGTTTGCCAGGCATGGTGTCCTGTACTAGGAATTTGTCCTGTACTAAGAACTTTAATAGTACTCGCTGAGTATGGAGTTTTTGTGAAAGTTTAATATTAGTGAGATTTTTGCATGACATCCTGTCAACTGCTTGTTGATCATGTTTATACATGTCTTAAAATTAATATCTGACACATTGGTGTTTTGTGAACTTGGAAATAAGTTATTTGATAGAATAATAATGTTTTGAGATTATCAAAATAAAAAATATCCCATTTTTACTATTAATAATTAAGTGTTAACAAAAAGAAGATTTAGGATATATGTATAACCATATATAAAAATGAGACAGCAACCGAACAACACAAAAATAAGAAAAAAAAAAACAATATAATTTTTTGTATCAATGTTATAATTTCCAACATGTCAAAAGAGTTCAAGGTATTTTCTCATTGAAATAAAACACAAGTGGAACTCTTTCAGAACTTCAGAAGCTTAAAGAAGTGCTGTTTCTATTGTTGGCGTTTTGTATAATATATTGCAAATTCTTGTGAAAAATGGAATGTTATTGTAATTGCCTAAAGTTTTAACATTGATCTATATAATATATATATATATATAACTGGGGAAAATACCCAAATGTTATAAAGAAGAATACATAAATTGATTGTTATATAATATTAGAATAGGAAGATGTGGTATATTGCTAATTTGACAACTCTCCATCAGAGACCAAAGGATGTAGGAGGTTAGCAACTGATGACACTGGACAACCTTCAACAATCAGTAAAATCCATACCGCATAGCTATTTTTATTGAAAATCATATGTTATTGCTACATGTATGCAAACAATTTTTTATAATGCATAACTTCGGATTTTTATTGGTTCTTTTTCAGAAGGATTGAAATTCATCACTTAGAATAAAAGGAGAAAACACAGAAACAAGACCAGAATAAATTCAAAGACAAATGTCAGATCAGTTATTATTTTCATCACTCAGTCAATGAATCGAAGTTCTATTAAATATCTAAAGATATTAAAACCACAATAATGACAATGTTCTGTGCTGAATGGCCAAAAAGTGGACTATACATTAAGATCACACAATGCTGGATGATAAGAAACTATAAATTTTTTGGATGGAGGGATATCCAGAAAAAAAATTAGATTTATGTAAAAAGCTACTAGTATGTTAAGCCTAATAATAGAGTTTTCATTGATTCCAAATGGGAAAAAATTGTGTTTCAAAAAAGTATTCTAGAATTCATAAATAAACATATATTGATACTTACATTATCTGCTTTGTTGTTTAAAAGTTTAGTTTTTGAACAATTATAGAACAATATGATTGCATTAACATTTCCAAGGAAAAAAAGATATTCAACTAAAAAGATTCATCTTAAAACAATTTACTACCAAACAAAATTCATTGTAACATACACATTACTGTATATTTATAATTTGAATCCCATAGGATTAATTGGATTTTATTTTGTCCCATGGGATATTAAAAATCCCATGGGATAATTATAGTCCCATGGGATTTTTTTTGTCCCATGGGACAACAAATATCCCATGGGACTACAATTATCCCATGGGATCCAAAAAAATCCTATGGGATTTAACCAAAATCCCATGGGATAATGGTCAATCCCATGGGATTTGCCTTATCCCATGGGATATTGAAAATCCCATGTTTTTCTAAATCAAATAAAAAAATATATATAATAATGACAGCAGAAAAGCAATGAATTTATTGAATCCCATGTAATTCCGCACATTTTGGTTATATACACGACACTGTAGCTCTAAGGAGAGGCGGCGGCGGATTTGCAAATGAGTGTTTTGCAAATTAAAAGTGTCCAGTGTTTTATTTTTGGTCAAAAATATATTATATTTAATATACTCCTTTCATTAAGATTTATGGTGATGTTCACATGCATGCGCTGAGATCGGTATATAATTCCAGTTTAAATGCAATTAATAACACAGTCATAACACACTTTCATCTTTTCAAAGATCCTGTTTTTCGTTGGTTGCTGTTTGGCGTAATTGTGTTTCGTATATTGTTATTGGCTTAAATCAAGTGGTTCTTTTTTTTCGTTTTTTTTTTTTTAACTATTTCGTTCCTTGTTTTTTATGTTGTTGTATGTGACGAGACGCTAATAAACTATTGAATCTGAATCTGCCTTTTATAGCTTACTATACGGTATGGCTTTTGCTCATTGTTGACGGTGACCTGTAGTTGTTAGCATCCTTGTTCATTGGTCTTTGATTGAAAGTTGTCGCACTGGCAATCATCAAGAAATCTCCTTATTTAAAGGATTTACTTCAAAGTAACTGCGTGCGTACATATGAAAGATACGGTGACTGAAAGCTCTTTAAAATCTTGCATAAAATTTAAGTTCTAATTTGGATATAATCAAAATTAAAATTGTATAAAGCTAATGGTCAATATTTAGAACAATAGCAATGAACAATTTGAAGTTTTTGTTGAACTCCCCATTTCACTAATTTACACTGTAGCTATTAATTTTGAAAAGTAGTCGAGTTCGTAAATGATCAGTCACTCTTATCCGGAAAAACTCATAAATTGTTAAGCTGAAATATATATCTTGTCGTTCCACTGAAAATTATGGTGCAAACTTTGTCTCTTTGAAGTAAAGGTTTTACGAGTTACGTAATGTTATGTGAAGTGATATACATGTCTACACTGTATGCAAATGCAGGCAACTTTGACCTATTAAACGGTAATTAAATCAATTCTGTTTATTTATTACGAACTATGGATAATATCACCATTAAATAATTACAGGGTCATACTAGAACGAAAGAAAGGGAGTGTTAAGGTCATACAAGCACGAATAGACTGAATGCTGGAAGGAACGAGACAAAATAGGGGATAAGGTCATACAAGAACGAATAGATCGAATGCTAGAAGGAACAGGACAAAATAGGGGATAAGGTCATACAAGAACGAATAAATCAAATGCTAGAAGGAACAGGACAAAATAGGGGATATGTTCATACAAGAACAAATAGATCGAATGCTAGAAGGAACAGGACAAAATAGGGGACAAGTTCATACAAGAACGAATAGATCGAATGCTAGAAGGAACAGGACACAATATGGGAAAATGTCATACAAGAACAAATAAATCGAATGCTAGAAGGAACAGGACAAAATAAGGGATAAGTTCATACAAGAACGAATATATCGAATGCTAGAAGGAACAGGACAAAATAGGGGATACGTTCATACAAGAACAAATAGATCGAATGCTAGAAGGAACAGGACAGAATAAGGGATAAGTTCATACAAGAACGAATAGATCGAATGCTAGAAGGAACAGGACAAAATAGGGGATACGTTCATACAAGAACAAATAGATCGAATGCTAGAAGGAACAGGACAAAACAGGGGATATCTCATACAAGAACGAATAGATCGAATGCTAGAAGAAACAGGACAAAATAGGGGACAAGTTCATACAAGAACGAATAGATCGAATGCTAGAAGGAACAGGACACAATATGGGAAAATGTCATACAAGAACAAATAGATCGAATGCTAGAAGGAACAGGACAAAATAAGGGATAAGTTCATACAAGAACGAATATAATCGAATGCTAGAAGGAACAGGACAAAATAGGGGATACGTTCATACAAGAACAAATAGATCGAATGCTAGAAGAAACAGGACAAAATAAATATAAGTTAGACTAAATGTATCACCTATAGCTTCTTACTGATATAAACTAGTGACGTGCATGTTCATTCCTTTTTAAAGTAGAATTGAACCATTCTGAAAGCATTACAATTCTTAAAATACTTAAAAGCAATTTTGACCTTTGATTTGAATTATCGAGAATAGAAGTAATCGGGTTTTTTTTTAATTTAGACTTGTGTATTCCCTATAGCTATATAATTTGGACATATGGCTTCTAGATTTGACAATAAAAGCTCCAGTATGTCACATTTAATTAAACGGTTGGTATTGACATTGGAAATAACCTATATATACTCTAAGTTGAATAACTAAAGTAAAATTTAGAAAACTTTATCATCTTTCAAGCATAAAAAAGGAGAAAGGAACCACTACATATGACAGAAGATGAAATCAGATTTTTTTTGCAAACAAAGCGGTCTTCTGGATTAACTAGTAGGAATGTTCAGAATCATTAGTTTGGTAAGCAAAGAAAGAGTAAACAGACCATGTTTCGAAAAACAAAGCCAAAGGACCTAAAGAAAAGAGTCAATTAACTGTCTAAGCTATCCTTTCCAGTAAATGGAAGCTCAAATGCTAATGACTATTGTTCTGCATAACATTTTCGTGTGGTTATATTACCATCGTAAAAAAGTTACATATTCTTTGGCGTAAAAAGATGTCAACACTGTTAAAAAACACGACGATGGAATGATATTGTTATCTGAAAATACCGTATGAGGATACATAAACCTATCAGGCGCACTTGTTTATGAACCCATTTTGTTTCTATCATAGAATTGTGTGGTTTTGGTAGAGATGATTTTGCTCTCATGTGTACTTGAAGTATAGTGACCTTTATCAAATTCTGCTTTCGCTTTATTTCAGCTTCTAATTATCATTCCCATGAACCAAAGTTTTGGAGGGGGTAGTGACGTTGCCATCCGTCCTTTATAATCTATTTTGTGAACACCGTAGAGGCTCTTGATTGCACTGATTTATTCTATTACTTGTCACGGACTATAACTGTGGCAAATGCTTGTTGGAACCGTCGAACTCCTGGATTGCAAAAGGCAAAACTGTAAGAAGAAAAAACATTCAAATTATGTCAATATATGAGGGGTTGCTCCAATATGGTTTTTGTCTATATATTTTTGATAATTTCAGTTTAGATCGGCATGATGGTGAGGTGAAGGGAAACTGGTGAATTATTAATCAAAATGTATATGTTTTAACAATAAAGTGTACAACAGAAAAATCACCGTGATATAGCCTTTTAGTGCTGAGGAGGCGTAAAGCAAACACCAACCAATCAATACAACAGAAAATGGTTATATTGATGTCCTCGTATGTACTTTCTAGTAGGCAAGAAGTGAAACGTCAAATTTGTATTTATACTATCTGATTGTCTACAATTACACAGATCACTTAATTGATAACGCAGAGAATTCTTCGTCCTATTTTTTATTCAATTATAATGGCATGCGCAATTTAATACCTCGTTTGGGAAAAAAATATGTAGTAAAATAATTCAATTGAAAAAGAGGTTAATCATAAATTAATAACTGATCAAATAAAATGAAAGTTTTAGTGTTTACTTGATAGTTACCTGTCAGGAGAAATCACTTCAGACGAACATTCAAGGGCATGGTTAGAGTGCCGTCTATATTTTCCAGGTCAAATTATGTAATGTAATATATGATAACGTGTGTTGTGTCTGGGTTCAAGACGCTGACAGCCATATTATATCTATAAATACGTTATACGTACCTGTTCAAAAGCTTGTGGCAGATGTTCCACTTGGCAAAACTACAGGATGCACATTAGATAACTTCAACTTATACTCAATGTATTTTATATATCAAAGATGAAAAGAAACATTTTCATGAAACCTTAGCAATTCTGTGGTAAAATGGAACGAAAAAAGTATCATGCAAAGTTCGATGTTAACGTCGAACATATTTAAATGGATTGTTCTCCAATACGTGTCTGAAAAATAGATTCTTAATGATTGTTGCAAAAAGTTAAATTACCAATAGAAAAACTTGTAAAGAAGTACAATAAGTAAAGGAAAAGTAATTTCAGTTGCAATTGATTACAACAAACTTTTCACTTCTCCAAGTTTTACAAAGCATAACTAACAAACATGTGCATTTTTTTATTCAGTCAGTTTTCGCAAATCTTCTACCATACATACAGAACATTATCTACTTGAATAGATGTCAAACAATCAAGTTTTTATGTGGAGGATGGTACCAAACAACACTTCACAGTTACCTTTGTCATGTCACGAACTATTGTACAACTTGGCATAATGACACATCGTAACGGAAAACGACGTTCAGTCGTTGTAGCTTTATATTGCCAGCTACTTTATTTTTTTTGTAAGCAACAGTTCAAAACATCTGTTTTCTAAGCAACAGTTCAAAACAGCTTTTTTTCTAAGCATATTTTCTTAATAACAGAATATTTGTTTTGTTTAATATATCGCCTATTTAAAACATTGTGATACTAACTGTTCGTTCAATCAATTTAGCTACGCCAAAGTCCGCGTTCAGTTCAAGTTGCTCCATCATGTACGCGTTCAGTTCTAGTTGCTCCATCATGTACGCGTTCAGTTCTAGTTGCTCCATTAACAACACGTTAGAGTTTTCCTTCACATAGATGCAGGCATGTACTTCATAGAATAGTGTTCAGACTTCGTTATACCTTCAAGTGTAGATCATTATGTACGATTTTAAGTGCTTTACTTGGTAAGTCCTAAGGTACTATATCAGGTAAGCGTTCATGCACTTCACATTGTAAGATTTTCTCAGATGAACGTCATCAATTACTCTACCTAACAGAGAACATATTTAAAACTTCAGTTATCGACATTGGCAAATGTTCAACAAAGATAGAAGATGTTTCTAAGGTCCAATCCAAAACTATAAGTAGAAGAAAGACAAACGATACCATTATCAAGAGAAGAAGACAGACGATACCATTGTCAAGAGAAGAAGAAGACAGACGATACCATTGTCAAGAGAAGAAAAATAAGACAACAAAAAAAACAACAGTCCACAAAACGTTTAACTGAAAACAGAAATTTAAGCAACACGGAATATTACTTCTCTTGTAGAGATGTTAGAATTGGTTTTTCACGTATACTACATGTTGCTGTTCAATCATGTGAATTAGATTTGTAGGACTTATATCAATTCACTTTTTTTTTATAGTTTTAGAACATGTCTTAAAACTTCTCCATTATTTTTGGCAGTGTATATCTTTACAAATATACTTTAAAAGCAATGGTAGTTTCAATTGGTCTGAAGCAATGCAATGAATATTTTGACAATTTTGACCATATAATATTACTGTTTATTATATTTTTCAATGGTGAAAACATGCGTGTTGCTTAGAATTATTTGATAAGTAAATTCACGCTAAAATCAAAAAGTTAAATTTTATTATTAAAATGCCAAATGTTTAAAAAAAAAAAAAAAAAAAAAAAAAATATATTTTATCGTAATAGCTCCTAAATTACTTCATTGTGTAACATAGCTTTTTCAAAAGTAAGATGGACATATATAAAATAAGAAGATTTGGCATGACTGTCAATAAGACAATTATCCTATACATTGTCCTAATGTAGCGGATTTAAGCGAGCGTAGGTCACTGTATGACTTTCGATAATGAGCAACACCAATACCGTATAGACAACTATAAAATGCGCAGACATGACAAAGTGTGAATCAATTCAAACGACAAAAACCAACAGCCTAATTAATAACAAAACAATAAATGAAAAACAAATATGACGGACTGAAACCAACGACAACCACTGAATTACAGGCTCCTGACTTGGTACAGGTACATATAGAATGTGGCGGTTTTATACATGTTTGAGAGCACTTAATCCTCCCCTAACAGGACAGGGGTACATGTATAACATTACACGAGAGGCGAAGGCTACCAAAGGGACATTCAAACTCATAAGTCGAAAATAAACTGACAACGCCATGGCTAATTAAGAAAAAGACAAACAACAGTACACAAAATACAACACAGAAAACCAAAGACTGAGCAACACGAACCCAACCAAAAACTGGGGTGATTTCAGGTGCTCCGGAAGGGTAATCAGATCCTGCTCCACATGTGGAACAACATACGTACAAACTGTTGGAAATTTTTTGACTCATCAGATCTGTAAGAAGCACAAAATACAACTAACAAAAAAAAACGCAAAGCGCCTATCTAAAAGAGCTCGCAGGTACTGAAAGCTAGTTTAAAGCAAATTACAGCTAATAATAAATAAATCATGTTTGCCAAGACTTTATTATCATTCGGTACACATCCAACGGATTTAGTAAAAACGTCATAACCAGTCTGAGAAAAGCATTATATTGTGCAATGCCAAAATATAAGTACATAATATCGACAGTATGTAGGGCCATAAGTTTTAATAATGTACAGCAATACATATTTAATTACGTTTCAATATATCAAAAACAAAATCAATATTAGTACCGATAAAAACAAATTGAATATTCAAAGATCTTACTAAGGTTTTTATTGGTATTCTTTTAGAATTAAGTTTATATTGAGGATCAGTGATTTTTCATGGATCGTATCTAAATGTACGGGCTTTATAAACGTATTATCGTAAAAAGCAGGATGTGAAATCCCGTTTTTGATAAGTATCCTCTAGATACAACCAAACTACAAAATCAAATCTTTGTATCTATGGAAAAAATTTAGTAAAAGTTTTAAGTTACTTATAGTAACGAAATATCTGACTTTTTAATTCAGCAGTTATACATAGATTACATTTATAGAAATCTAAGACATCACTTCAGACACGAGCATAGCGAACGAGTTGGTAAATAAACACACCGTAAAAAGGGGTCAATTTGACATCACCAACCAAAATAGGAAACGAAAAATCATCACTTGTAATTTTTTGTTTTGATTTTCTCGTGTGAAACGGAAATATCCCAATCTAGAAAAGGACAAAAGATGTTGAATATATTTAAAGTCATTTCTCTTGTCTGCAGTGTAATTAGTGAATTCTTGACTACTTAGAGCAAAAATATCATAAAAGTAACGGTAAGTGTTAATAAATTTATCAATTAAATGGAACTAAGACGGATCTTTTCTGAGATTTGCCATAAAACTGATTTCATAACGATACAGGAATAAGTCAGATAGGGGCGCCATTTGTACCCAAAGGAATGCCTACAACCTGTTGATAAATGTCAATGCCGAAACGTGCAAATAAGTTGTCAAGAAGAAAATTTACAGTTTTAATCATCTAATAACAGTTCCAGTAAGTATATCTAGCAATTACCTTTTCGTTGCAAAAAATAATATTTTAATGAGTTCCAGCAAATAAATCTGTACGTTACGCCATTGCATGATTTAGCAATGGAAAAAAAACAATTGTTTCATATTTTTCATGTCGGGGCCTTTTATAGCCGACTATAGGGTATGGGTTTTTCTCATTATTGAAGGCCGTACTGTTACCTATAATTACTTACATCCACTTTATTTGAACTTTGTGGATACTTGTCTCATTGGCAATCATACCACATCTTATTTATATATGTAAATTTGTGATGGACTAGCTGGAACTACTGGATATATGAAATTATGAATGCATATAAAGCACATGGAGCACTACATCTTGTTTACAAATTTCGAAAAGTATGAATGATGTGTTATCTACAAACGTTCAGAAGATGCCATTCAGGCAATTAAATCATATATATGTCGAGAGAATAATTTGGTTTGTGAAAACCTCAGTACTTTTGTGAACATTTCGGTCAATTTACTCATCAATAAATCAAAACAAATGTAGAAGTTTATACTGTTTTGATGGTCAACAACCAATTCCATAATGAAAGTGTACTACACGGTCATTCTCAGATGGACAAACAACAGTTTCATGCATCCCTCGACAT
The DNA here is from genome assembly GCF_021869535.1 of Mytilus californianus. NCBI lineage: Eukaryota > Metazoa > Mollusca > Bivalvia > Mytilida > Mytilidae > Mytilus > Mytilus californianus. The sequence continues at coordinate 16,315,530 of NW_026262679.1, read as the reverse complement.
CCGGCAGAACAACAGTTTCTATTTTGAGACAACTGGGAAGGCTCTTATTACATTCATGCTTCTATGATAACTTGATGAAGATGTAATCTGAAAGTTCTCATTGGGGAGCAATTGAATGGCATGAAGATGTTGATTATCTAATTGAAAGACTATTACTCTTTTAACTGCAAAACTTCTTCAAAATGTGCAGCTCTCTTCAATGACTGCGACGGAAGGTCATCACGAAAGTCTTTGATGTTATAACTTCGTATCATCACCGGTCTCGGCACCATGGTGATTTTAGAACTGAATTACCTCGTTCTGTTGTATCTTTTCCCGCGGTTTTCCATTCATCTGCTGGTAAGCTAATTACGTAACTATGTTTGATTTCACACAGGGAAGATCTCTGCTATCATCTTTAAATTCAAAGACTTGTTGCCCTTGACTTATTAAAGAAGATTCATCAAAACTTAATAAACAGAAGTTGTAAGTAGGCTTTCAGTATTTAGGAAGATAACTACCTAGAGTAGTGCCCATTTCAAAAAGGTTAAATAGGGGTAAACACCATCAAATATTTACATTTCTCGTAAAATTCTTTAATTTCATGCAGTAGAATGAAACTATAATCCAACTGAATATAACTGTTTCACTTATTTATTAAGGTTCATCTAAAATTACTCTCTGATTGCGGTATGACTGTAAGCCAGTCGGGCTATCCTAGGCCATCGATCTTAACCTTTTGAGGTAGCCAGCAGCCAAATATAAGGAATAGTTTACTAATTTGTATGAAGATATAATATTTGTGGTTTTTCTATTTTTACTATAAATGGCATGAAATGTTAAAAGTTAACCGATTTGGCTTGAGTAAGATCTTTTAATGAGGGTATATTTTGAAATGAAAAAATAATGCCAATTAATATTTGCATTTGCAAAATGGGGATTGTACTAATGCACAAAAAGTATCGATTGAAATGAAACTCGTTTCTTTTTATCTTATTACCTATTTTTCTTTCATATATAAACCATTTACATCACTTTTCAAAGCATGCTATTGTAAAGTTCTTTGGGATAACAGTTGTTTTTAGTGGTAATGTATAGATAGTCAATGAGCCCTTTTTTTTTTAAACTTTTTTAATACATTAATGTCATGTATTGGTCATGATGATATTTTCCCTTTATCTTTAGGGGAAAATATGGTGTTTCTGTTTCGTTCACTTAAACTCATCTAATTTTACTTTTGTTGTGTTAATGGATTTTTTAACATAAGTTCTGTAATGGCTTTGCCCCTAGTTGGCCTCGCTGTTGGATCTATATTGCCAACTAATTGATACAAGTTCAAGTGCACCAAAATTATGTTTCCGTTTAAGGTTTCTATCGTATTCAGAGTTGAAAAATCACCATCTTGGTTAAACGATATTTATTATTTATTCTACATGCAAATATATAATATTCTATAAAATACAAATCAAATTGTATACAACTGCTTTTAATTGCGGCCTTAAATGGGATCTCTAAGTTTTTATCATATTCAATCTTACTTATTCTAAATTGTCTACCTACTACCATGTGCGACATTTTGGACAAAAGCACAACACATAATTGATTCAACGATCACCTTTTATTATATTTGTTTGAGATGAAACCTTGAAATACAATAATTTTAAAATTTCGATATCGAACTAAAACGTCTGTAGGTCTGACATATTATTATAACTTTCAAATTAACCTTATTATGTAATAGATTTTTGTGCCTGAGCCTTCTCAACTAGAAGCTATAATTACATAATTGATTGCTTTCAATAGATTCCACCCTTATCGTTTGCAAATCTTCGTTTTTAATATTAAGTTGTAACCCTCTATATTGTGAATAAACACTTCACCATAATACACTGCACAGTAAAATAGGTTTCTATTCTGGTCCTTTAAATAAGGTGATTGAATATGACCTTCGGAAAAGACTACACCTGAAATGGCTTGCAGACTGTTGTATGAGTATAGAAGGTTGTTTGCAATATTGAACCTCTTGGTGCGATCAATTGCAGTCTGTTGACACGTACCGACTCGAGTTGACCTTTAATGGCACGTTTCCACGTAACACCTATTGAAGTATAACAAAGATATTTGAATGCAGTGGAATTTCTACATACATTATATAATGAATTCAGTTCAATTCCCTTTGATCTCATAAACTATTACTCAATCGATTGTCCTCCAGATGGTTATTTTAAAATTGATAAAGAAGGTTCTGAACAGAATAGTTCAACTAAAATGAAAGAGACGTACATATTATCATGTTAATTAATGTAAATGCATGGTCATGAGGTAGAAATTGATATATATAGTTGTCAAATGTCTATTGGAACTAAAAGTAAAATAATTAAAAGATCGATTCTTTTGATTAATTGATATTATTCATTTGCACAAAAGGCTGATATCCTTTTAAATAAGTACATACTTTTCTTGTGTTAATGTAAAATGTTAATAACTAAATGGGAATATTTGGATAAATATGTAAAACAGATTGATGGAACAAAAAAAACTAGTTGTAACACGAACGATGAAGTGAGTTTAAGAAGCTAATAGGCCAAATTAATTCGATTGTTCGGGGTAGTTTTCTGTTTTCTTGGTATGTATGATGCGGTAAAAAAAGATGAAAATCGGCAGAAAAATTTATTAATTCATCATAGTCCTGACAACGCTGTTTTGAATGCCATAGTTCAAATACAGACGATGTTTCCTCGCATTTCCTTACAAGGTGGTGTTCCCCGCTTTTCCTTACAAGATATATAATGAATATCAGTTCAACTTAAATATTCCTACAGTTGCGACATTGTTTTGGTAAGAATAAATAGGGGGTTGGAGCAATCAAAAATCGTATTAAGTAAAAGAAGAGAAGTTCACACTAACATTGTACAAACGATATAGTAAACATAGCATTCATGATATGGTTGAGAAAAGGGGGAAGTTGCTAACCAAACGGTTTACTTAAACAGGTAAATATGAATAAGACTGCGTTACTTATGATATTGTTAGGTTTCTACATTTAATCTACCTTCACTCGGTATTATTGTCATCTCTCTCGTTAAAACTTTATCATTTTACAGTGACGACAGAAATTTAAAATCTTTACATGCAAATTCTAACTATAATTCTTAAATTTGAATTATAAAACTTTAAGCGGGTAGTTTTAAAACTCTATTTCCCGTATAATAATCCTTTTATTGATTGTTTAACACTGTTCCTAACCCTTAAAGGTAGTTTGACTGTTAAGCAGTATTGAATAATTGATACTGGTTACTGAACACCTTAGATGTAAAATGGCGTTTTTTTATTTACTCACCAACTGCTAATTGTTCATGAACGCTGAATTATTTTTCTCAAAAATTTTCTTATTGACATACGAGGTACTTGATACTTCAAAGAAACATACTTAAGTGTGCGAGAATTTAAACGAACATTAATGCAGAAGTGAAAACATATAGACCAAAATATTGCATTAACTAAAGTCTTTTGCAACTTTTGAGTAAAGGAATAATGATTATTTTTATGTAAACTTAGCATGCATTAAATTTGATCTGATGAAATTAATGTGCAATACATAGATATATATACTGTATATCAAAAAGGAAAACGAAGGGTTCCTCACCATACACGTCGAAAAGATGAGTAGAGAACCGTTTATTTTCTTATTTAAGTTTTTCTTAACATACATGCTACTGAGTGTTTTTTTCATTCTTCTTTGTAGCATGCTGATGATTTTATTACCTATTTACACTTTATAATTGTTTGCCTTCGCTGGTTTGATGTTGACCAAGTTTATTCATTTACAACTTGAAATACTGTAATACATAAGAAAGTTACAGGAATAATGAAAATTATTGAACACTATACAACAAACCACAATACCACCTACCAACCGATTCTGTTGAAAGAAAATAAACATACAAACAAAGAAAAAAAAAAACAATGAACAACACATAGTCCAGTTAGCCAGAATGGTAGAGGCACGAAATGTCCTGGAGTTAAACCAGACTTACGTCCATACAACCCTTTCATTTTACCTATCTATATAATTCGGCGTTAAGTCTATTGTTACAAACCGTAGTTAACTTCTCAAGGTTGATGTGTCATTCTTGTATACTCTTCTCTATCCATGATAGCTGAACGTCATTTGCATTGTATCTGTATATATATTCGAAAGCTCTTTTTGGCAGAAATGGTATAATGTTTTAAATGACCTGAGTTCTGATGTTTATAAACCCGACACAGTGACCAGCACCATTACTATCATAATGTTTTAAATGACCTGAGTTCTGATGTTTATGAACCGGACACAGTGACCAGCACCATTACTATGATAATGTTTTAAATGACCCGAGTTCTGATGTTTATGAACCCGACACAGTGACCAGCACCATTACTTTTATAATGTTTTAAATGACCTGAGTTCTGATGTTATTGAACCGGACACAGTGACCAGCTCCATGACTTTTTACTTTCATTATTATTCATGAATTAAAAAAACAAACCTAATACTAGATTATAAACATTATGGTCATGAACTATACATGGGAAGATAAAGAGCTTGGTGTTTCTGGTAAAGACATGTGTCTGTTATTGGAGACCTCATGTTACTTCATATAGCTTGATGTTTCTGATAAAGACATGTGTCTGTTATTGGAGACCTCATGTTACTTCATATAGCTTGGTGGTTCTGGTAAAGACATGTGTCTCTTATTGGAGACCTCATGTTACTTCATATAGCTTGATGTTTCTGGTAAAGACATGTGTCTGTTATTGGAGACCTCATGTTACTTCATATAGCTTGGTGTTTCTGGTAAAGACATGTGTCTGTTATTGGAGACCTCATGTTACTTCATATAGCTTGGTGTTTCTGGTAAAGACATGTGTCTGTTATTGGAGACCTCATGTTACTTCATATAGCTTGGTGTTTCTGGTAAAGACATGTGTCTGTTATTGGAGACCTCATGTTACTTCATATAGCTTGATGTTTCCGGTAAAGACATGTGTCTGTTATTGGAGACCACATGTTACTTCATATAGCTTGGTGTTTCCGGTAAAGACATGTGTCTGTTATTGGAGACCTCATGTTACTTCATATAGCTTGGTGTTTCCGGTAAATACATGTGTCTGTTATTGGAGACCTCATGTTACTTCATATAGCTTGGTGTTTCTGATAAAGACATGTGTCTGTTATTGGAGACCTCATGTTACTTCATATAGCTTGATGTTTCTGGTAAAGACATGTGTCTGTTATTGGAGACCTCATGTTACTTCATATAGCTTGATGTTTCTGATAAAGACATGTGTCTGTTATTGGAGACCTCATGTTACTTCATATAGCTTGGTGGTTCTGGTAAAGACATGTGTCTGTTATTGGAGACCTCATGTTACTTCATATAGCTTGATGTTTCTGGTAAAGACATGTGTCTGTTATTGGAGACCTCATGTTACTTCATATAGCTTGGTGTTTCTGGTAAAGACATGTGTCTGTTATTGGAGACCTCATGTTACTTCATATAGCTTGGTGTTTCTGGTAAAGACATGTGTCTGTTATTGGAGACCTCATGTTACTTCATATAGCTTGGTGTTTCTGGTAAAGACATGTGTCTGTTATTGGAGACCTCATGTTACTTCATATAGCTTGGTGTTTCTGGTAAAGACATGTGTCTGTTATTGGAGACCTCATGTTACTTCATATAGCTTGATGTTTCTGGTAAAGACATGTGTCTGTTATTGGAGACCACATGTTACTTCATATAGCTTGGTGTTTCCGGTAAAGACATGTGTCTGTTATTGGAGACCTCATGTTACTTCATATAGCTTGGTGTTTCCGGTAAAGACATGTGTCTGTTATTGGAGACCTCATGTTACTTCATATAGCTTGGTGTTTCCGATAAAGACATGTGTCTGTTATTGGAGACCTCATGTTACTTCATATAGCTTGGTGTTTCCGATAAAGACATGTGTCTGTTATTGGAGACCTCATGTTACTTCATATAGCTTGATGTTTCTGGTAAAGACATGTGTCTGTTATTGGAGACCTCATGTTACTTCATATAGCTTGATGTTTCTGGTAAAGACATGTGTCTGTTATTGGAGACCACATGTTACTTCATATAGCTTGATGTTTCTGGTAAAGACATGTGTCTGTTATTGGAGACCTCATGTTACTTCATATAGCTTGATGTTTCTGGTAAAGACATTTGTCTGTTATTGGAGACCTCATGTTACTTCTTATATATCTCTTATCGTTTATTGTGGTTTAAGATTCCTGTCTCATTGACACCAAACATCTTTTTTATTTGGAATTTTTAAATATTTAATTTAACTGGTTCGTGTTGCTCAACAATGTATTCTGTGTAATGTTTAAGTAATTAGTAAATCGTTTCTGTCATATTTTTGTTTTGTTATTTTTTTGTAATGTGTGCCATCCTCATACATTTCCTTTCTGTATTAATTTGTTTTTCAGTCATACAACCGAATTTGAAAAAAAGAATTGTCTGTCGGTTTAAATTCAGCAACAATGATTGTTAACTTGGAAAATAAGGTCCTGATGAAATCAAGCAGTTATTTCCGAAATGCATGCAAAACTTGACTGTCTATGTTAACTTTGTTTATGTCACTATTCACGTTATGTACAACGTCAAATATCATAACGTTTCTTGTCATTTTCTTGTAAATAATAAGTACTTGTAATTGTCTTAAAATCATTAAATAAAAAACAGAACACACGATTAAACATAATAACATGACTTCAAAGGCCTTACAATGTTATAATACAGGTAAAATGCCAACATTTATTTTATTTCGAGTGTGAAGAAAATTAAATACACGTCATGAAAGGCAACTCGTCAAGTCCTGTAACTCACTTCCGGCCAGTCAAGCGTGAATAATATATCAGTGTCAGATGTCGTATAAACATTTGTTTTATATTTAATTGTTTTTTATGAAAGACATTCTTTCACTTTAAACCATATGAAGAAACTGATAACACATTCACAAGCGTTAGCTAAGAATAAGAAGAGGCCTTTTTAAAGGGAATTCTCAAATTTGTACGAACAAAATACTATTAATGGTTAGTTTCGTCTTCTAGCACTGACCGGGTTGACACTGTTACTGGTGGACTGCTAGTACCCAATGGTATCATCAGCTCAGTGTTCAATGCTTCGCACTGACATGATCTCTCTGATTGATCTCTTTTTTGGATTTGGTCATCTTTAAATGTCCTCTTTTGCCATATAGTTCCTATTGTATTAAAGTATTTAATACATGTATATAAACATTATTGGCTTTCAATTTTTTGGTTGAGCGTTGCGGATGATGGTGAATCGTGAAAACCGTTTCGGACGCACAAAACAAAATTATAAAATTCTGGAACTATAAACACAGAAAATAATCAGCAGGAACGATTTGGACCAGATATGGCACTTGAAGTCAACCAAGCTTTTGCTATATCGACTCGGCGAGATCGAAGATATGAAACAATGTTTGTCAACATGCATCATAGATATAGTGGGGTAGAGATAGTCCAGACCGTTACAATAATTGTCAATGAGACTCCGTATATAGTCCTACTGTCTGGCCGATTAAAAAACAACAATCTTAATGCTCACCAAAAATCCCCGTGTCGTCATTTCGAGACGTATTTCTGAAAGTAAAGGACGTTTATCAACCCTATCGTATGTGACCAGGTTTATACATCATCTGATCAAGGAGGTTACCTCCATGCAACCTCCTTGATCTGATTAATACAGGTTTTTATTACGATGCACAATATTTATTCTTTCGATGCAAATATGAAAATAAGAAAATGTGATAAGTGTTTTGATTAATTATCATCAGGTATGGAACATCAATCCTTTATGCTAAAAAATGTTTAAAAATGTGGTCAACTGTATCTATACCAAAAAGAGTTCTTTGTATTATGAAATTTTGAAGACCGCTTGATTCAGTACTTGCAAAGTTATTTCAAATAATGCTTTATGTTAATAATCCCTTCCTCGTGGAGGTATTTTTATGGGTGTGTTTTGTTTTTTTTTTGCTTGTTTGATTGTATTCATTTTTTTTTTCTTCAATTTTTCAATTATGAATTTGTTATTGATAGTATTTTTTTAGAATCTCCGTTGAAGTAATTACCACTTGTTGGCCTCTTATTTGTCTTCTTGGTTTTAAATTAGATGTGTTGTTAGGTTCTTCATTGACGTGTATCCCAAATTTTTGTCCTTTTAAAAAACAAAAAAGTAAAATTGCTATTTCAGGATTGCCAAGTACATTGGAAACGTAAACGTCATTTGAAGCGGCGGATAAAAACCCCAATCTCCAGGATTTGTAGAAACAAAAAGTTATCAATAATTAAAAACTGAAATGGAAAATCAAATATGAATAATTGAAATATTAAATCTGTTCAGTTTTTCGAGGAAAAGAGGTGATAATGAGAAGCAAACCAACGACATACAACTTACCAAAACATACCGAGATAAACATACAGTCTTCAACAATAAACACGTGTCTTTACAATTTGTCAGGCTCCAAACCGCCTACGTGAAAAATTTAACAGAGAATGTAATCAAAGATCTACAAAAAAACACATTTTAAATAAAAATCAGTAAAGTAAAAAAGCATTGTTATTCTTAAATCTTACTCAAATTTCATACTGAATAATGTTTTTCGTCGTGTTTACAGTTAATAGTTGATTAATAAATGCTAATCATTATTCAGTCCTGGTCTTTCTTTGTCTCACGACAGTGAATGAACAATTATAAAATGGTCAAAAAGGTGTATCAAATGTATGCTTCTCCGACAAGTTTGACATATGTATTTTCTTATTTCTGTTGTCAAATTCATTCTCTAATTTAGACATACTGGATGGAAAGAATTTGAAAGCAAACAAAATATGCGAAAAAGTCATTTAATTAAGTGCGGTAACGGAAAGAGAAGTGGCTTTTCAATTAACCACACAAAACTCATCACCTTCTAACAAATTGAATTTTACATCAATTTCGCTGCATTTATTCTGTATTATCTCTATCCCTAATCGTGGCAACTTTATTAATAAGCTGGTGTCAATAAAATCTACCGCTGGCGCTGACTTCCTAACTTCTCCCAATTAGAAAAATAACCCTTAGCCCTCTTCACAGATCCGTCATTGGTTACCCAATGTCTGTATGCACAAGTAGCGCACCTTATTGCCCCTAAACATGTTTTCGGAATACACAATCAATCACAGAGCTTCACGCAAATTACCGAATGCCAACGGAAAACAAATTGAGTGTTGATCAAGCATTAGGATATAAAATTGGATTTATAAGGGGATGAGCTCTGATGGAATCGGTCAGGAACTCTACGTGGCTTGAGGTGCTTGTAGCACTATACCGTGGTACGCACAACAATATAAGGTCGTTAGGAAACTTGATTTAACGGAAACTATAGTTTAAAGGTTCTTGTCTCCAATCTCACGTATAATATAAAACTGTAATTTGTAGTCTGATGTCAAGCTTACTCAGTATACCCTGAAAAAAGTTGTATATTCCCTTGATTTGCACAGGCTATGTCGATAGTAAAAAAAATTGAAATCCAAAATAAAAAACAATGGTAGCATAAAAATCGTAATGGCTTGAACAGAACATATATAGCCTAAATGGTATGGGGTCAATTTTGTCTGAGGGAACTACAATTTTAGTTTCAATATGATGATACCATAATTTTATAAAATGGAAATTTAGACGAAATATATTATTTAAATTTTGCTAATACTGAAGCATTACCCACTGCACCCTATAGTGAATATTTTGTAGATACTTTTATGTTGAGGTAAAATTGTTTTCTTTTCCCTTCTTGAAAACAATTTTTCAATGACGGTCCAAATAAATAAATAAAGCCGGGTTATTCTATGCATAAGGGTTACAATACCACAATATTTGGCTTTTCTCTGACTAGTTTACTAGGTATTGCTAAAGGTTTGTGCTCGTTTATTCTTGATATCATCATTAAGATTTCAACAAAAATTTAACAATAAGTCTGACACAGTCATAGTTGAGCTTTTTCTTGATAAAGTGCCGTCTTTTATTTTTTACGTTAGGTTAATGAATATGAAGTAAGTAAAGAAAAATTTGGGCAGAATATTCTGATGCTGGCTAGAAGAAGTCCAGAAAAGACTTGAATATTTTTTATATTGTGTTGTGTTGATCTTTCCATTATTTTATTTTAAAGTTTTTAGTATTTGGTCTGCTATTTTGTTCATTTTGTTGACCTTCTGTTTCTTTCTTTCTTTCTTTGACTATTTGGTTAGTGGTGTTTCATGTCCAATCTGTATGATTCGTTGATTGATGCTGTGGTTTCTAATATTTTTTGTAGTATTGCTATAGTTTTATAATTCAATTACAAATTAACAGTCAGCCATTTGTGTGTTTTCCGCCAAGCTAAGCGTTTAACCACTGACCACAAAGGGAAACTTAAACTATGAGTCTTTCTTTATGAAATACAGTATCAAAGTTAATCAAATACAACTTCATCATATTATCGTTGAATGCGATACAAATTCCTTTTACCGATAATATTTACCATGCAAGTGTTTGATTGTTGAAGGACGTACTAAATTAAGTCTTGTCGGATCCGAGACTTTACCACCCGTTTCGTGTCAGTGACAAATGATAGAGGGTAGGAAAGGCTAGAAGTAATTTTCCAGGACCTGTCACAAGATAATACAGTCGGTTAATCCGCCATCTGCAGTCATCGAGATTGATTCCATAGACGCACTCTCTAGGGTTTGATGTACGTCTGCCGGATAATTCCATTACATCAAATATAGATTAGTGAAATGTATAGTTCTCAAGCGATTGTGCATTTAGTTAGCATCCTAATTGATTAACTTTTTTATTTTTTATTTTTTATTTATTTTAATTTTATTTTTTCGCCGTTTTTTAGAAGTTAATAATGTTAAAATATGTATCAGGGTTAGGACACTTCCGTCGATCAAATATATAACTTAGGCTTCCGTCGATCAAATAAATAACTTAGGCTTTTGTCGAATGCACTTCGAAATATAAACATAAGAAACAAATAATCAAAGTGCTTTTCTTTTTTCATTTTAGTAATAATTAAAGGCCATTGCACTTCATACAAAACACAATAACTAAATATTCAAACACATTGTGTTTGTTCAATTAGAAATTTCAATTTAGCAATTCAATTTCTATGTAGCAAAAAGTAAAATAACAAAAATACCGAACTCCAAGGAAATTTCAAAACGGTCAAAATTTATTTACAAAGGTTACAATTATACATGTATGTACAGTTGGTGGATTTTCAATATTAAATATAAGAAATAGTACTTATCTTGCTTCTATTTGCTCGCATTTATCAATATATATTCAGGTCTTTTTTATTTTAATGTTTCAATATTTTTTTAATGTCAAGTTTGTCTCCTGATTTTTACTTCTATTTATATTTCATTCCTTTAGCTGTTTTATACCTTTGAAATGATCATGTTTTACTGCTCATACTATACTGTCAAGATATGACTATAGGTTAATATTTATATATTTTTTTCCAATAGAGCACCTATTATGGGCAAATCAGTACAGTGATTAGTAGATGCATAAATATATCGAGAGATTTAGAGATATATAATGAAAATAAATTTATTCATTTCATTTTAATCAATCACATGTTTTTGATAAATGAGAATCGCATATTATTATATATTTACTAAGTATAATATAATATATTTCCCATATTCTAAAATATACTAAAGGTTATATCCAAATTATTTGAATTATTTCCTCAGATTACGTTTATATTTAGAAGGTTAAAAACAAAGGAAACATTATGTAAGATTTATTATATTGTGTAATTAATTTTATTTAATTACATAGGCTCGAGTTTTTATGGAATTGCTTATAGTGTCAGTTTCAATGAGAAATATGATCATGTCTTTATTTGCTGATGATAATCCGTCAGTCAATAAAATGTCAAATAATGTTCTCTATCAAGGAGACGAAGGCTGGAATATCCTAGATACGTTATGGCTATGAAGGACATTTGACGATGTTCAGTTTACTTAAATCACCAAATAGACAAATAATTTACTTAATTTGTGAATTAATCTTTTACCAGCTAAGTGCGATATTTTCATCTGTAGATGATATTAAATGTTTTATTGATTTACAACCAAGGCTAAATCATTTATGAGATAAATTTTGTGATTTTTACGTAATTAATGTACCGTATTTAACAGAAATATAAATTATCTAAAGATAAAAGTCCGAATTTTTACTTCACTGTTTATTTCAATAAATTTAATCTCATAATTGCAACCTTGGGTTTATGAGGTGCAAAATGTTATGACCAAAATTGTTCCAGTCTAGTTGATCAATTGTTATTTCTTTTAAAAAAAAAATAATAATATCTGCATAATATTTCAGGTCTATTGCTTTTCTGCCTTTAAAGTGTCTGTTGTCATAATTTAATGATAATTTTTATTGTGCACGAGGTCTTTTTTGTTAAATAAAAACGACATTAGACGGCCTAGTAAACCTTTAGAATGCTGTAGTGAAATTAAGATTATTATTGTAAACTAATTAGATTAATGAATAAAAATGCCGACTTTGTTTCTTTCTATATTAAATTTCATTAAGAACTTCCACAAAGTTGTATAGGGAGATCTATAAAAAATAAAACAAAGATCTTAAATCGGAGGTCTGTCCTTATATATAACAGAAAAGTCAATCGTCCTATGTCAGTTTTGCCTCAGTTTCATTAATAAAAGAAATATTTTTCAAATGAGAATTATTACAATGTGATTTTTAATGAATTCAAATACAGTTTTTCTATTGATTTAAATTGATTTACTGATATACATGTTTTATATAGTGTGATTGCTTTATTACCTTTCTTTTTAACATCAACTTGGAAAATATTTGATGTATACAGCATGCAAATCTCTAATATGTTTTTCATGTTGGGAATAATGTTATAAGTATTGTATGTTAATGAAATATATAGTTACTGTTTACTTTTAGTTTCAAATTTGTTTATATTTGACATCCATAAAATGAAATAGAATTGATCAAAATTAGGTTCTCAGAATTTCAATTAAAACTCTTAATGTATTTTAACTTGAAAATCGCCTTGTTTTATTCATAATTTGTTTTTTCCCTTCAGTTATTCACTTTTTCATGTTCGTCTTCTACAGAAAACATATAAGCACCAGTCACATATTTTTTTTAAAACAATGGTTTACCATTTATCTTTATCTTCCAACCCTCTAAACAAGAGGAATGCCTTCTCTCTATATACATACACGAATAATTCATCCACATTCAGAACTGTAAAAGTCGTGAAGTAGGTTTTTGACATATTTGATTTTCTTGGTCTCAAGAATATTTGTCTTTATCTTTAATTGTCCTGTATTACGTACACACCCCTGCATTTTGTTTGCTATCTGCACCAAACAACGGAAGAATTTGAGTGACACAGGGATAAACCTAGGGATCATGGATCAATCTAACATTCTTTTTTTGTTTTAGTCGAATAGTTAGAAATCAATAAGCTTTAATACAGAGGTCATAAGATATTATATGTCATACTAGATAGGTCGGAATTTTAAGTTTTAGTTACCCACAAAGGACACTGTTATGTCAAACTGATATTAAAAATGTCAAGTTGAAAAGAATAATTAAGTGCATACCATAACAATCACTATATTGCATACTTTTATTAGTATTACTTGAAAATTCAACTTTTGCAATCCATATCACATACGGGTATATCAATTTTCATAATTACAATTCCAAGTTGGGTGTCTATAATTGCAAGGTCATTATAAAGTCATATGTTTAATGACCTTTACATCTTTTTTTACTCATGCAAGAGTGGTTGTTTTTTTATCCTTACTAAAATGTGTTAATTGAAAAATAAAATGAAGCGGTTGCAAAATGGATGTATTGCGGTAAAACAGAGTTAATTCGGGTATAATGGTAATATTACACATTTGTATGCATATCGCGAATTTCAGTAAATCATCTTTGTTTTACTCCATCTTAATAATTGACTTCAGTTATTTCTATATGCTTGCTACATTATCTATTTTCTTTCTCACAGATGAAAAAAGACAGTATATGCATAATGGTCGACAATTTATCCCCAACATAGGCTTAAAACTTCCATAAAATCTGTATCAAATAATATTCTAGTCAGATGTAAAATCTTTAATCGAAGGTTATGTTTGGTTGTGATGTTTTGGACTGACTGTCCTGATTCAATGTTGAGAAAAGGGGGAAAATATAATTAAGGTGTTGTCTGTATGTTTTTCTTCAACTTATTGTACTTTATTGTCCCTTGAGATCTTTACCTCTTAATTTTCTTTGTTATTATATTATTATTTAATATAAATTAGGATTATAAGTTGACCGTTTATATTTTTTTTTTCATACAAAAGAAGCAGAAGATACCAAAGAGATAATACAAACTAATAAGTCGAACAGACCGACAAAATAATGACCAAAAACCGAAAAGACAAACAACGGTCCAAAAAACACTACATACAAAACCTAAAGACTGAAAAACATAAACCATAAACCGGGGGTGTTCCAAGGTGAATGATATAGTGTCTAGACTTTTAACTAAATATTGTAATGCCTTTATCATTGTGTTTACCCGTATCTCTGGAAATAAAAACGATTTGATTTATCTAAAGCCTTATTTTCTCTAAATGGTTCCCGAAATCTGCGTTTTCAAAATACATTTTCAATGATACCACCATGCAAAGTTACTGAAAAGACACATCTGTATAGGTTAAGGAAGCTATGAATCCATTAACTAATATTATATAATTTCCACAAGATACCTGGTTTACGATAGTAATTGTATAAAAATGAACTATATAATCATGAAAAATGGATAATTATCAGTGAGAAATTGAAAGGCTTTTTCGTATGTACTTGCAAAGCCTGTGCGAAATTTTCATTTTATTTACAATTTTATTTTTGCAAATCCTAATACTATAGAGATAACACCCAAGAACACATGGTACATGACACTGATAACAACCGAGTACACATGATGAATGACGCCGATAACATCAGAGAACACACGGCGAATGACTCCGATTACATCAGAGAACAAACGGTGAATGGTGACGAAAAAATATAAGATTACACGATGAATTACACCGAGAACATCCGAGAACAAACGGTGAATGATGACGAAAAAATCCAAGAACACATGATGAATTACCCCGAGAACACAATACTACACTGATAAAATCAAAGAAAATAATATATGTTAACTACATTGAAAACACCATAGAACATATAATTACATATTTTAATAAACTACACATTTAAAAGATTCAACGCAAACGTCACAGGACCAAAATAATTTTGCCAATGATCTCAATACAAAATTTCAGACAAACAAAATACTTTGTTGAAATTTTTTCATAGAATAGTTTGAATGTGGCCACTATGGATTCAGAAGACTGTTTCAAACAAATAAATAAAGTATCTGCAATAATCGTATTTATATCTTATTTTCCAAAGATTCTTTGAAAAGAGAAACAGTACAATGCCTTTGTGCTCGACACGTA
The DNA here is from genome assembly GCF_021869535.1 of Mytilus californianus. Taxonomy (NCBI): domain Eukaryota; kingdom Metazoa; phylum Mollusca; class Bivalvia; order Mytilida; family Mytilidae; genus Mytilus; species Mytilus californianus. The sequence continues at coordinate 16,299,941 of NW_026262679.1, read as the reverse complement.
TTTCATACCCTTTAGTGGATATTCTCCCGATGAAAAACCTATGGAAGTAAAATACATAAAGCCTCAAAGCTCTAAACAGAACATACGAATCCGTTCAAAATTGTATAAGCAAAATTCCAATTTGTTACTATACAGTTAAGTTTGCCTTATACCTTGACTTACATCTAGAAATTGAGCCGGTTGAGAACTAAACTTCACGACAAAGGAAATGATTTCAGCTATCCTGTTTTGAACTTTACATTTCTACGAAGCAACATTCCAGCAGTGCATCATATGCATATGGGGAAAACTTATTTACCAGTTTATACGATATTCAAGAGCTTGCTTTTCCTATCATAATTTCTTCGGTAGGTAATTGCTGCATAACAGGAAGCTATTGAACCAAGGGTTCCTAGTGGTAAAGTTGAAGACACACCTTCAAATGTTTTACGGAAGCCGTCATAACTTAGTTGATCCTTATGGGATACCGGTATATGTGTTACAGATGACCAAGGGTATATTCCGGTTGTCGTTGCCACATTCCTTCCCACGTTTACTCAATTGTGACATTACCGAATGAGACTCATCTCAGATTTTGTACTTTCAACGAGCAACCCGAAAGATGTCACATGTGGAACAGGGTCCATTTACCCATATGGACCACATGGACCCGGTTTTAGGTAGGGTTTGGGTTGCTCAGTTTTAAGTTTTGTATGTTGTGTTTTGTATACTGCTGTTTGTCTTTTCGTCAATGATGTTGTATGTTTTTGTTTGACTTATGATTTTTGATTGTCCTTTTGGTATTTTCTGTCTCTTTTTTGTTCGCTTATAATCCTTTGTTTCATACAATACGTTTCTGTCTATGGGTCTATATACTTCTAATTTTAAGCTGTAAATCTGATCACAAGACATGTATAAAATCACTAACGATGCAATTCATTTTCCCTTGTAGAGCATCAAAAACAGGAAAAGGCGTGTGTTTAATCAACCTACTGTTTACAATGTTCATTTCCTTCGGAGGCCTCAGCAATTGTTTTAGAGCATTGAAAGGTCGATATAGTGAATACAGAGTAGCGGAAAAGGTCATTGGTAATTGGCCTTTCAAGCACACATGAAATGAATACCGCAGATCAACATGATAATCGCTGTACTTATTTCGTCATAAATTGCATCAACTTATTTGCAGGTAATGGGGCATGATAAATAAATTTTGTAAAAGAGGATGATTAAACTTTAATTAATAAACGGGTACAATTGCTTGTTGCACTTGCGACTAGAACTTTATATAAAAAAAATATTGTAATGATGTAATTGAGAATTTATTTGTTTGATACAATCATACATATTTCCTTGATAGTATTATCTTTAATGCCATCAAGACCGAACAAGATATATTCTTCTAATCTCTCTGATCATTTCTACAGTGTCTGGTGCTTCATGAAACCTCTTCGGTTCAACTTTTGAATTGTAAATGTTCCCAATGTACTAATGTGTTCTTCTATAGGTGTAGTACCACCATTGTTTTCCCCTCTAAATCTTTGTTAAATTGGCATTTTAAAAAAAAAATGTGCAGAATTTATCTGTGTTTCAAATAAAGAAATACTTGGTATTAGTAAAAATGTATAATGTCCAATACTACAGTGAAAATTTCATATAACATTTCATCCCATATAAGAAAATCACCAAATCCTAAAGTGTTTTTCGTCGTCTTTCGTGTTTGGATATGACATTGTCAAGTTTCTCTATGAGTATTGAATGTCCCCTTGGTTTACTCTATTATTTTACACTTAACAATCCTTACTTCAGATCCTCCTTCTGAGTAGCTATCATCTATTTGAGAAATTTGACAGGGAACATACTCCTGAAATTTGTATTGTACTCTATATGTGGGAATGTTGCTACATATAAATTGAAATCCCTGTCATATATATTTGTCGTAAAGTTAAGATCTTAATCTACCCCATCTAATGGCTATAGGTGTGAGTTGAGTTCTGAAGCAGACGAAACATCATTTTGGTATCCTTTATGTCAAGATCGAATTCAATGGGACAAATGCGATCAATTAGAGACAACACCAACACCTTTTGAATTATTTATTGAAAGAACACGACACGAATAGCGGAACGTGAACTTAAAGAATAATGATAATGATAGGACTCCTTGTATGAAGTCTGCCTCATCCGAAGTAATTTATATATAAAGAACAAGAAGGTGATCAGAGGAGCACTGTTTAATTCAAATAAAACTGCCAATTTACAAGTTAAAATACGCCGATGAAACATAATATTTTTTTCAGGGAACTTTTTTGTAAGGATCAGAATGTGTTTTACAAAGTTTGCCTAGTTTCATCTATCAAAAAACTAAGTGCACTAGTATTCTTATGAGAGAAAAGTTGGACTTATTCTTTCAATCTGTTTCAAGTTTAGAATCTATTACATGATGAGAGGACTTTTGATTGTATGCACTCTCAAAGAACTTTTTTTTTATAATTCACATCTGATGCCATATAGTAGGTAGGTTAAAGTAACTCTGAAGACCGGCTGATAATAATTCATAAGTAAAATTTCAAAAACTATATGATTAAAAAAAATGTCTTTCTCTATAAATTACATTTTAAAGTGTTATGAAAGATCGAGAAGTGGACAAAAACCTTTTATTAATGTTAAGTGCCATTAAATATAAAGAGTCACCTGGTAGCAATCGAGAATTAAAAATGCATTAAGAAATCGAAAAACTGGGTGGATATCAATTGATAACATGCGGAATCCTACTTATATTATGTGGTTATAATGACATGTAGAAATTTATGTAATAATAAATTTACTTTAACGATAACAGAAGCACATGTATTTATCTTAACTTGATACCGGGTCAGGTATCACGGAAGCTGACGTCATTAAAGATAATAAAATAATCTAAAAATAAAACATTTTCCTATTAACTACTTGTATTACGATTCCGGGAATAATGTTACTGTTGAAATATTACGTAATACAAATTCATGATAACCAACAGGATTCAAATTTCGGACGTTGTCCATAAGGCAAGACACGTTTTGACGATGTTTACTAATTTCCTTAATATACGGGTTCCACCTTCAAATAGACATGTGTATGCAACAACCTTCAGAGAGCTTGGTCTTTAAAACATTCATGGTCATGGTGTCTTAACATAAAACAACCTAACAGCACTTAGCGGTTATTAAAAAATAATATCCTAGATATTGTTCTCAGTATTACACGTCAGTCAGTTTCCCGGAAGTTTTGGATTTATTACGCGACCAGCATCTGGTTGATGATTGGATAGTTTCCACTAGACATCTTGGTATATTTGTTTATTTAAATTGCTTTAAGGAAAACCGATCTTAATATTACATGAATTATACATTTTTTTTTACTAATAACGAATTCAATGCGATACATCAAATAGAATAGTAAAGTTGATACTTCATACATTGGCTATTTGTGATTCCAACTTAAACGACATGCAATCTAAAATATCGTGAACTTATACAGAATTATAACCTCAGCTGTATTTGGCAAAATCTTTCGGAACTTTTGGCCCCAATGCACTTCACCCTCGTACTTTACTTGGCCTTTTTACTTTCTTTATTCTAACATCACTTACGAGTCTTTGTGCCGAAACGCGCGTCTGACGTAAAAAATTATAAGCCAGTTATCTGTGATGAGTTTATTTTATAGAACAGAATAGGAACACTTGGCTGATGTGAGTTAATTTTGACCAGCAACTTCACTCAATGTCCGATATCATACATGTCTATTTGTTTCAGTTTGAACACTACAAATTTTAAGAAAAAGATACGGACACCTTACAGATTTGAATTCTTAAAGATTTTATGCCTCGAGCATCACTGAAAAGACATTACTAGTAATTGTCCAAATGCACATCTGGCGGAGTAATATTGGTATATATATATATACTGTAACATAGACCTGTATGTCGGTTAAAAGATCAATAGAGCTTATGTTATGTCATTGTTTGTATACTATGCCGACTCTAAATAAAGCTTATTTTTTTTTTTTTTTTTTTTTTTTTTTTATGAAAGTGGCATATATAATAGTGAATATTACTTGATAAAAATCATGCGGTTTTTTTCCTGGATGCACCATTATCAGGGACGATCAAACCTATACATTGGAGAGCTAGGGTTTAAAATACGTAGAAACGTTGGGACTTAAACTACCAAAAGGGACCTGAAAAAACCTGAACTAGAATTTGTTTCTTAAGAAATGTAGGTCTCTTCATATAATGCATGGCTTGTTTTGCTTTTGCGTATACATTTTAAAATTGATTAACAAAATAATTAAGAATCTAGAAATGTTGCTATGTTAAAACAACCTGATTTTTTTTCTCTATTTCAATCTGTAAAATTATTTCCCACTGTTGACCAGATACGCATACATTATATATTCAGTCTATGCCAAATAGACATATACATTATATATTCAGTCTATGCCAATTAGACATATACATAATATATTCAGTCTATGCCAAATAGACATATACATAATATATTCAGTCTATGCCAAAAAGACATATACATAATATATTCAGTCTATGCCAAATAGACATATACATAATATATTCAGTCCAAATTGATTTCCCCGCCTTGTTTATTTTTCGGTAAAGAACCACATTATTAAGTCTTATTAGCCTCTTGTTAGTGAGATCAGCGTGCATGGAGTGGCATTAACAGACGTATAATTACTGTATTAAATGGTTTACATAAATGCCTACTTTCATACATCGTTGGTCTTTAACCATTATATTAACAAGGGTCAAGCGATTCTCTTACACTCTACACAAAGTTCGATGAACTTAACACGTCTTTTCCTATCCTAAAAAGTTTTTCATCAAGTTATTGTCGGGTCACAAAGATGAGTTTCGGGCCGCGACCTTACAATACTGTATACCACTAAGATCGTGGATCTATTGTCCTATAGTTCACCTCCCAAGTGGACGGTGTCAGGTTTTATATTTACTAGCAGTGAGTGTTCACTGATCCGTAAAGCCTTAAATCTTTTTTATAAATGATCATCTCTTAGGATGAAACATGTTTTTGACTCCTGACAAAGCTATCAGTCTATCAGAGGCTGAATTAAATATCTTTTTAACAAGCAAACCATTACAGAACATGACCTAGCAAATCTTTGTACTTCAACAAACTAAAACTGATAAGAGAGTACGTTTGTAATGATATAGAACTAAATGTAAATTGCAAATTTGAATAAAGTAGGTGCAGTCAAGGAAATTTCGAATCCTAATGTACTAAATTTGAAGATAGTATCAATAAACAAAAGTCAACAAAAATCACATAACATTCCAACTATGACATATATGTTTGATACCAATTTAGGGCTTCTAGTTTCGAATTCGTTCGTCTGGAAAGCAAAATATAACACGCTTGATAGCATGAAAATAAAAATTATCTCAACAGATCTGAACCTTTATTTTCAATACAATTATATCATTTACCAACTTAACTTTTACTGTCAAAATGTATCATTTTTATCCTGGAAGTATCGAAGCCTTGGCTTCTACGTGGAGTTATAGTCCAGCAGTAGTTGTGTACCGACCAAAATTGTTAGCCAAGGATTTTGTTAGACCAAATATATTTTTTAAACTTCTAAACATTCTCTCATATATAAAAAGACTTAAAATACTTTTGTCTATAGTTGTCTCATAGACAATCATACCACAGCTCCTTTTTTAATATATCAAATATATTGAAAACAGGATATTTAAAAAAGATAGTTGTTTACCAATCTTGTTTGATTTACAAGCGTTGTTGTGATTTTTTGTTTCGATGTATTGTAGATTTTAAGCCATATGTTTACCAACCATGTGCTTGAACAAAATTTACACGAGAAAACAAAGGAATTGACATAAATACAAATGAAATACAAAAAATAAAAAAAAAACAAAACTAAATAATTTACTATTTTGAAGACTACCTGTATTGGTTTGATGGAGTTTTTAAGTTTCTGGTTCATTGAAAAAAAAAGGTGAAAATAAATTCTGAATTGTATTTGTCTAAACGCCTTTTCTATTTAGACAAGATTAATTACTTTCAATTTCGCCTTAAAGGAACACATTTTCGTTTATATTCAACATCTAAATGAATAAAAATATGATTTGCTGATCATATTGTAACACATGAGTACATTGTGCTACTTTTAACAGCAAATCCTGAGAACAAATGACCATTTATGTGATAAACATGAGTGTAAAATGTCAAGTTATCCCTATAAAAACTATCAAAGGGTGATACGACGTACACAAATAAAAGACGAAATTTGAATTTTATTTCAATTTACATGCATATTCTCCCGAATCATTTTAAATCTCCACTTATGACATTTTGATCTACCTGTACCTAAGTATTTCACCCCAAGGTTGCCATGAACAAACATGCAATGCAAATGCTATTTTTCCTACATATTAAATGTCTATTTAGTTTGAAAAGATAGGCATGTATACATTACATAATCTTTGCACCACTGTAATAATTCTATCTGCCTTCAAAGGTAAGATGTATAACTGATTAGAAATTACGTAATGGTTTAAGTAGTTTATCACTAGGTGTCGTGTAAAGCAACCCCTCCTTGCCGTTCCTAAGCTATCTTGTAGTATTGCCCTGATGACAGACAGTCAGTATACATGTCTTCAAATATCACTTTATTGTTTAAATCATTAAAATAATTATCTTATTATATTATCTGTCTAGTTTTACCTGCAGGTTCTATTTTCTTCAATGTTACGTAACAGTTTAAAATTTCACACTTTTCGCTGACATTTCAAGGTATTTTGATAAGTAGTTTTAATAGTTTTTATGATCCATTTTATTTTTTATGTTGCACTGGCACCCACTTGTAGTTCAGATTCCAGAACAGTAAAATATGTGCCCATTAAACAGATAAAATAAACAAACAAATCTTTAATTTCAAAGTTGTACGCCCTTGAAAACAGTTTCAGTATATATGGCAGATAATGTCCCACATTAAAAATATCATTACAGATGATCAAATGATTTTTTTTCACATGGCTTAGAGTTGGAAAGAAGAAGACATTTACTTTATCATACATAATTATATAATAATATCATAGTATAGATGCCATATAACCCACGTGTTTCGTGTTGTACACGTACACAAAGATGCACTGTTTTGTAGATAACATAGTGTTTAAAGCCTTAATATATATATTACTAGTAATAAGGAAATGTGGTATGGTTGTCAATGAGGCAGCAATCCATAAAGACCGAAAGACAAAGAACATGTACAGGTCATCGTAGAGCCGTCAAACCAATACCAAAAAGGCCCCGACATAATACCAAAAAGGCTCCAACATAATACCAAAAAGGCCCCGATCAAATGTGAAAAAGTGAAAACGAACGGTAACCAATAAATACATTTTTATTGAAAGAAATAATTCTTCCTTGCTGCACTTCCTCTTAAGTTTGACAAAGGATAAGAAATGTTTAGCGATGATTATGTATATTTCATTCAAATCCGTATTATCAACAAAAATAATTTTCTGAAAATGAATTGAAAAAAAAAATGATTGTAGGCGTTTTGTATTTTATGAGTCAAAAGGTAGTTCAATTATTAAGCAAACGATTTAAGTAAGTTGTAATCATGATGGACCACAACTGGAGCTCAGTCCAGCTGACTATTTTCGAAAGAAATAGCCAAGGCTGCACGTAGTACATTCCTTTTAAGCGGATTCAAGTTAAGTTTGGCTGAAGACAAACACACAGAGGACCAAACGAGCAAACCAGGGATAGCTAAACGGAACAAGTGTAAAGGCAATGTCTGAATATGTGTATACCATTTAATACTTACCGTTTGGCGGACTTCGGCTGTTTTCTGCTCTTTGGTCGGGTTGTTGTCTCTTTGACACATTCCCCATTTCCATTCTCAATTTTATTTTTATTATATAAAGAAAGAAAGTAAACCAAAACCAACAGTCAAAGCCAAACAAATAAAGGAATATAATACACAAATGAAGCCACGTACAGTTATCTTCATGACTTTCATATTTTGATATGGTCAAATAGCTCAACAACTGTTTCGGTTGTTTAACATCCTTGGCTTTCAAATATTCGGCTTGAGCGTTCCTGGTGAAGTTAGATACTGAAAAGCGCTTCGAACGCATGACATTATAAAGTGTTATTTTCTTTATTTATAGCACTTGGTCGATTCCGCTTCTGATGGTCAGTCCCCGAGAGTATCACCGGCTCAGTACTTCGGTACCAACGTGATTTATTATAACCAAACTTTCTTATATTATTAAGAAACCGATGTCACAACTCACTCAGGCAAAAGTGACCGAAGGTGGATTTGGCTATTATTTTTTAGTCCTTTTTGGTCATATAGCTCGTCAACTGTTTCAGTTCTTATACACCCTTGGCTTTCGAATATTCGGCTTTGAGCGTTCCTGATGAAGTTTAATCCAGAAAAGCGCTTCGGATCCAACGAAATTATAAAGTGTTAATTTATTTTGGAGAGAACTCGATGCTATATACAATGTTTAGAACTTCCTAAATTTCAGTAATCCTAGAAAAAGTAGTGAAACAATCAGATGAATGGATCGAGACAGCAACAAAAAATCTGCATGTCATTCATTGACAAAATAATTTGCATGAAAAAGTTTAAATTTATTTAATATCAGACATATATCCACAAAAAGAGTAAACCGTCAGTCTCTCTCCTCATGTAGTATGTACTTTTAAAGTGAAGGACAATATTCTGTTTACATATTGTCAAGTTACGAAATCTTTAATATGTATGGGTAAGTCTGGTATACACACTAAGTGATCACTACACGATTGCACTCCGCCACTGACATTATTTATGATGATATACTTTTATTAAATTATCCATGGATACATTTAGAAATTATGAAATAAAGCTAAATATCAACTTTCTTAGGTAATTTAAAGGATAACTTATATGGTTTTGGTTATCCCTTTAATGTCCTTCTTAACATATATATACGTTCCTCAATTATTTAGACATTACTGGCTCCCAAAGTTTTAGTTTTGAGTGTTTTTGATAAAGTTAATCCAGAAAAGATGCATCAAATTTATAAGGAGTTATTTATATTATTACGACAGACGTTTTTGTTAAAGTACATTTTGCTGCAACAACTGGTGACTACAAATCAGATCATACAAGATTAAGTATATATTTATAAACTGTTTTTAATAATTGATCACAATTAATATCAATTTACCGAGGTTTTCCTTGTATTCAGTCATATATGAGAGTAGTATTCTGTGAAATGGTACATAGCAAAATCTGTTTATTGCCAAATTTTCCGACAGTGTCATGAATGTTAAGAAAATTGAAAATCACCTGAAATTTCAAGTTAAACATGTAATACGCGAAAAATGCATTGTCAGTGTAAAAAAATATTATAATCACCTTTCTTATTGTCAACATCTCATTACCTATTATCATCATTGTTATTATTATTTTCTATTATTATTATTATTATTATTATTATTATTATTGTTGCTGTAGTTGATTTTTTGTTGTTGTTGTTGTTGTGTTATTGTTGTTTTGTTGTCTTTCTACCAACATTTTACATGTCTTTGACTTTCAAAACATTTTTCGAAGAGTATTTATGGGAACAATTTATCCAGAACAAATTCATTACATTATACAATTGTTAAAATATAGATTATGATTAAAAACTTATTGAAATAAAATTATTATACTCTGATATGCATCGCAAATCTTCGTTAATGAAAAAATGATGATGATGTATTACCTCTTTGATACCGAGACATGTGCCAGTATGACGGGTACCATTGATGATGTACTACTTCTTTGATACCGAGACATGTGCCAGTATGACGGGTACCATTGATGATGTACTACTTCTTTGATACCGAGACATGTGCCAGTATGACGGGTACCATTGATGATGTACTACTTCTTTGATACCGAGACATGTGCCAGTACGACGGGTACCATTGATGATGTACTACTTCTTTGATACCGAGACATGTGCCAGTACGACGGGTACCATTGATGATGTACTACTTCTTTGATACCGAGACATGTGCCAGTATGACGGGTACCATTGATGATGTACTACTTCTTTGATACCGAGACATGTGCCAGTACGACGGGTACCATTGATGATGTACTACTTCTTTGATACCGAGACATGTGCCAGTATGACGGGTACCATTGATGATGTACTACTTCTTTGATACCGAGACATGTGCCAGTATGACGGGTACCATTGATGATGTACTACTTCTTTGATACCGAGACATGTGCCAGTATGACGGGTACCATTGATGATGTACTACTTCTTTGATACCGAGACATGTGCTAGTACGACGGGTACCATTCTGTCACTCAGGTTCAATATTACATCATAACTGTCGTTCGTATGAAGATTATATTTTATATACGTGTATTACATCTGACAACAGCTAATAGAAAGACAGATACTTAATTGGATTGGATGCTTAGAATGCTTTTGCACTGGTCATATACATAGGAATTTTCAGTAATATGCTTACTGTTCACAGCGTTTCCCTGGTCTGGATAACCAGCATTAGGTTGAACTTTCCATTTCCACGGATACAATAACATATACACAAACAGAAGGCACAAGTAATTATAATTCATCAACCTTGTATGCCTAAATCAGGAATAACCAACAACTAGACATCAAATTTGGATATCAGTTATCTAATAAAATATTGTCTCAGTGACATATGATACATGTAATATCATTTTGAAGTGTTGCATTTCAGTAACATAAATCCCTTTATAATCTTTTATTCTATTAATTAATACAGGCATTTTAAGAATACTCTAGCCAAACAACTAAACGTACAAGTATTAATTTCCTTATAAGATAAAACTTAGACTTTCTAAAGAAACATAAAAGATATCTTGTAAATGAAAATTACACTTTACAATTTTTGTGCGTCCGAAATTCAGATTTTTTTTAGCGCTTCGGACGCTAAATCGCTAAAAAAAATCTGAATTTATATTTATAAGAAACGCTGAAAGCAAACCATTTGAAAACAAAAGAGGTATAAGTACACAGAAACGGTAGGAGCAATATGGCCAAAATGGACCTACAAAGAATAGTCAAATTCATCTAAGGTCAACTTTGCCGGAGGGAGTTGCAAAATGCATGGCATCGAATTCCGGAGAGTTTATCTCGTGATTTTGCTTTTTATTATATACATTAGCTTTCATGGTTATCATTCAAATACCATAACAGGTTATGTATTCTATGAATTAAAATGTTTCTTTCCATCTTAAGTTTTACATATATGTATTATACGCAGAAATACCAAACTAGAAAAGTTAAACGAGGAATTAAAATAGGAATCCACAGGACTTACCATGGAAAAACCAAAAGCCACAAGACAGGTGTAATGACAAAAATGAGAACTACATTTACACTTACACTTTCAGCAGTGTGTACCAACTTCCACTAATGCCATTGATGATACCATATGGCGTATTTTATTAATAGTGAACAAAAAGGCAAAACATGCTACACAGAGGAACACGTCATCAATGTGCTGGAGTTTCTTATTAACAACTTACGTATTGAATTTGGAGGTAGACTTTTTCAACAAATTGCCGACATTCCTATGGGAACGAACTGTGCGCCTTTCCTTGCCGACCTCTTCTTATTTTCATATGAGTCGGAGTTCCTTCAGACACATGCCAAAAACAAAAAGATCATTTTGTTTCACATTCAGATGTATTGATGATGTTCTTTCCATTATCAATCAAAACTTTTCTGATTGGGTTTCATTAGTATATCCTCCAGAACTAGACATTAAAGAAACAACAGACACGGCTTCTTCTGCCTCATGTTTAGACTTATACCTCGAATTTGACATAAGTGGTCATCTCAGTACCAGAATCTATGTCAAACGAGACTATTTTAATTTTGAAATTATAAATTTTCCCCATCTTTGCAGCAATATACCAACTTTACCTGCATATGGGATATACATTTCCTAACTTATTCGGTAATCAAGAGCTTCCAATTGCTACTCAGACTTTAAAAAAAAACGTTACCAGTGTCTGAACAGAAAGTAAAAGGAACCAGAGTTATGTCAAAGAACGTCTCGTCCTTTTTCTAAAAAAGTTCATCGAAAGATACCAAGACCTTGTTGATATCACAACTTAACAAATAATACATTCTCAATTTTATGATGGTCTTTCAATTCTCAATTTTATTGAAGTATAGATTATAGGTACTGACGTTGTTTATAATCATAAAAACGTGTTAATGTGTTCTTTTTATTTTTCTCTGTATATTTCTAACCTTTAATGTTTATTCCATTTTTTGGGTTATATCCTTCTGGCATGGCTCGGTTTTTATACACCCTGCCATTGTGTTATTGTGCTATGGTCATTTTCTGTAAGAAAATGCCTGTACCAAGTCAGGAAAATGACAGTTGTTTTCCATTCTTTTGATGTGTTTGAGCTTTTTATTTTGCCAAAGGGACTTTCCGTTTTGAATTTTCCTTGGAGTTGGGTATTTTTGTTATTTTACTTTTGAACGTGTGTATTCAGCTTTGTATTTTCCTTGGAGTTTGGTATTTTTGTTATTTGACTTTTGAACGTGTGTATTCAGCTTTGTATTTGATAACCGTCGTTTTGCCTAGGGTTCAACTGTGTTAGTTTTCTTGTATCAAAAAACGGAGGAAAAGAACATAACTCAAACGATATACTACACAAAGCAAACAACAAACTATTGTATTTACTTTCTGAAAAACATCTTTACTTCAAAAGTGTTTATATAATGTACGATATCCAGCCATTTTTCAATGCAAGTTAAAAGAGTTCATTAGTGGCCACATGTTAGTACTTATCGGTAGAAATCAGGATTGCTACATCTACTTAGAGTTGGATAGAAGTCGATTACTTGCGTGATGCCTTATCACTTGATATATCTTAACAACGTATTTTATAGGAGTAACACGACGGGTGTCACATGTGGAGCAGAATCTGCTAACCCTTCCGGAGCACTTGTGATTTTGGTTGATTTCGTGTTGCTTAGTCTTAAGTTTTCTATGTTGTGTTTTGTACTGTTGTATGTCTTTTTCGTTTTTTCCCATGGCGTTGTCAGTTTATTTTCGACTTTGTGATTGCATACTGGTGCCTTATTTTTGAAGTGTAAATGTTTTTATTTACGGGTTTAGTAACACTAGTCTTGAACATTATCTCACGTCTTTTTGTTGAAGTTTACAATACGTGTTGAACAGCTACATTTTAATTGATGATAATATCACATCAATTTTAGTTTGGTCGCCGACCATGACAACCAAAGGTGTTACATTGTGAACGATTTCTCCATTCATATCCAGTCTTATCAGTTTAATACAATATAATAAAATTTCATAAAATGACAAATTATTGGAAAATATCATACTCTGTATTTATTATTCAATCAAAAGTGCAAGTGAAAAATCATATATGTCAACAAAAGGCAAGTTAATTGTTTGAAGGTTCAGAAAAAAGTTGATGTTTAAAAGCTTTTTATTTGATATTGGGTCACACAGCAAATAAATATAGAAAATGACTGTTGTTCATTACAGCAGCAATATTTGATGCCATTCATCGTAAAACTCCCAGAACGGTTATTAAACAATGTTCAAAATACATTTTATTGTAAAAGTCATTTTGTTTTATGACAATTTGAAGTAAATAACATTAATATACCAAAATGTCTTAAATCTGAAATGCTTAATGTCGAGAATGTTGAAACAAAAACCAGTTACAATCATGACAGTTGTACTGATGCAGCATTTAAAGGCAGGTATATTGTTCTTCAATTGTTGATAGATTACATAATTCTGATTAGGTCAGCCCAAAAATCAACAGGTATTTATATTTCAACACTTTCATGTTGAGAGTAATATCTATGTGAAAGACTGTAAGATTTTTTGGATTTTTATATTTTTCAAAGACAAAAGATAAGTACTCGAAATTAAACAAAAAAATCATATTAAGTAATTATCAGATGCACACTTATTTGTATGTTTGTTTGAATTTTTCAGTCAGTTGTGTTGTATAAAAAGTAAAATCACAAAAATACTGAACTCCGAGGAAAATTCAATCGGAAAGTCCCTAATCACATGGCAAAATCAAATGACAAAACACATCAAACGAATGGACAACAACTGTCATATTCCTGACTTGTTACAGGCATTTTCAAATGTAGAAAATGGTGGATTGAACCTGGTTTTATAGCTGTCTGTGATGTATGTTTACACAGTTTTGAGTGCTGGATCCCAATTATGGTCACATTAACCTATTATGTCTGTTTGGTTTACTCACCCAATTTTGTCAATATAACAGATCTATAAAAAAACTGTAGTACAAATGTGAGGTTTAGCTACTTCCCCTTTTGAATTTACCTTGGAGTTCGGTACTTTTATAATACTATTTTACGATGACCTTAAACAGCAGAAACTCCATATAACTCTTGTTATATAATTTTACAGTACACGACATAGTTATATTTATCAGTTACTATGTGAGAAGTCAACTTAATAAAACACTATAGAGAATCATAAAATAATAATGGCTTAACAGAATAGCCACACTTGTCTAGTCATGTTTTTCAGCAATGAGTCACAATTTCACTGGAACATCCATCTTATTTCTAAACTGAAAAATAACAATAAAATGAACCATTTAATTATGCCAGGTAAGAAAAAAGATTAGCTTTTCTGCAAATGATACAATCGCGGACTAATTCTGCAAATGATACCATCGGGGACTAATTTTGCAAATGATACCATCGTGGACTAATTGCAGACCAACAGTGTTACCCACCTATATATAGAATTATAAAGACTCGATGCCTCAGATGGTGTATTCAGGCTATAACTCTCCTGTGTAATATTAACTGATATTCCATAAGAAGTTTTGCAGTAAAAAGAAGCACAGAAAAAGCTTTCATTGATACTGGGAACAAAAAGAAATGGGGTTACTAAATCTAAAATGCACAAAGACACTGAACCTGAAAACATTGGAAGTAGATGATTTATATCACATTTGTGCATTTTTTTCACTGATCAAAAAGAAAGTTTCTTCCAAATATTGGTCATAAATGGACCATTTTGTTTTACCTGAAGCAGATCGATTTTTAATAAAAGAAGACAAATGAAAATACCATAAGACTTGTTAAATTGATCAATGTCTTGTTTTATGAGTTGTTGACCAATTTCTCAGCTGAAAATAACACTAAAGGTGTAGCATTTACTACAAATACTAAGGCTTTTCTACCTCAGGAATAGATTACCTTAGCTGTATTTGGCAAAACATTTAGGAATTTTTGGTCTTCAATGTTCTTCAACTTCGTACTTTATTTGGCCTTTTAAACATTTTTTTATTCGAGCGTCAGTGATGAGTCTTTTATAGACGAAACGCGCGTCTGGCATAAATATAAAATTTTAATCCTGGTATCTATGATGAGTTTATTTACAACCACTGGGTCGATGCCACTGCTGGTGGAGATTTATTTCCCCGAGGGTATCACCAACCCAGTAGTCAGCACTTCTGTGTTGACTTGAGTTATCATTGATATGTTCATAAAAATAAATTAACTGTTAACAAAACTTTGAATTTTTGAAATACTAAGGCTTTTCTACCTCAGGAATAGATTACTTTAGCTGTATTTGGCAAAACTTTTAGGAATTTTTGGTCTTCAATGTTCTTCACATTCGTACTTTATATGGCCTTTTAAACATTTTTTTATTCGAGCGTCACTGATGAGTCTTTTGTAGACGAAACGCGCGTCTGGCGTAAATATAAAATTTTAATCCTGTTTTCTATGATGAGTTTATTTAATCATTGCAGTAAAAATGAAAAAAAGTATGCCTCGAACTCCAAGGCACATTCAAAAAGGGGAAGTCCATAGAAACTGACATCATCAAACGTTTTATCAATCAATGGAAGAAGTGAAAAACAAACTGCTGTATTCTTGACTTGGACAGGCATTTCGGAAGAAAATAGTGGGTTAAACCTGGTTTTATAGCTAGCTAAAACACGGAAACTGACTGTCGACCAACAACGGTACCCACCCAGTGGTATGGTATCCTCGGATACTGTCGACTAGTGTCGGTACAAATCCAGTCGTATTATTATACATGTATTATACCGAAATGTATGTATGGCACATGTTACTAGAATAATAATAAATAGGTTTGTCAGAAGAACTAGTTTGTAAAGGAAATTGAGATGTGCATATATATAAGAGCATACAAAACATCATTTTTAAGTTCAAAATTAAATACAAACTTAAGCACCGTTTTCGTGGAAAATTCATATTTCAAAATGTTAAATCGCTAGAAAAGCGACCTGATTGATCGTCAATATATGGTAAGTCCGGTTATTAACCAAAAAATGTCTCATAATCCCGGTTATAGACCAGACAATTTCTCATAAGTCCTATTATTACTCAGACGATGTCTCGTTAGTCCGGCTATCAATCAGTCAATGTCTGAGCACTCCGGCTATCAATCATGTAAGTATTGGACACAAATCAGTCAGGCTCGTATTAACTCGTTTAAAATCTGCCAATCCGGGGTTTCACGTCCTGGATTTGCTTCTTCTATTTGTTCTTACTTTTTTCTTACTTGTAGCAGATTTGTACTTTTATTACGAACCTGGTTTCAGTATGTGTACAGTTCATACTATTCTGTTTTCCCTCTTATAATTGCCTGATTGATAGCCGGATTGTCGTGACAGTTAATATTATTTTAGCAACACGTGCCATACATTCACAAATCGGTATCATGCGTGTATAATATGAAAGTTGTTTTCCAGTTGTTCCGTTGGGTAATATTGTAGAGCGTTCGGTTTCGTAAGTTTTTATGGACTTCCCTTTTTGAATTTACATCGGAGTTCGGAACTTTTGTTATTAGATCTTTTTATATATGTTTTCCCGTACTGTGCTAAAAAGCATGAAGCAAAGATACTGGTGAACAGGCGCGAACGACTCGACTTTATAATTTATGATAACAATCGTAAAATAGAATGACAAAAATGCCCGTAAACAAAGTGTTGAAGTTCCAGAAAAGGCATTTACGATTTAACTTAGAAACTTTCTACATAAAGATCTTGTTAGCTGTCAACCACAAGTTTTACCTGACACACCTCAGTGAGCTTCCGTCGCACTTTGTCATCATGACAACTTACTGACCAAAGCTTGACAGTGATTAACTTTTCATACCAGCTATAATTGAATAAGTGTCAAAGTACCATAATTAATCATAACTTAAACATATTTCTAAATTTAATGTTTATATCAGTATGGTTGGGGATTACCTGAGGAACAAACATTAAAAACTATTTCAAAATAATATGGATGTAGATGTTCATCTTTTAATACTTTTTGGCAGTAGAACGTATGATATTGACCTCAGTGCTCATTGGCTGTTTTTATGGAATAATCTCCATCAGGCACTCTCTACACTGAAAGTAAGGGAATCCAAACACGAAAAATCTTTGTGAGCATCGAAGTAAAAATCACCAAAACACCAGATATTGTAAATCTTAGTTTGATTGGGGGATTTGAAATAAAATTACACCAGATGCGCATTTCGCATAAAAAAAAATCTCTTGGAGAGCTGATGAAATCCAAAAAATTACCAAAACGTATAGCCACACACGAGCAAATAACCATTGCTATGCAAGACAGAGATGCATTCTTCAATTTAAAAGAACTTTCGCCTTTGATACAGCTTATTTCAATAAGAAAATATCCGTATTTGGCACATCTTTTTGATTTTCGGTTTTTAATTCTCCTTAACTTCATTTTAAGTTGGAGTACCAAATTATAAGCATGTTATTTTTGATGAGTTTTTGCATGCCCATAGTTACGTACTGGCTACTGGACTTGTGATACCCGCGAGGACCAAAAGTGCACCAGCATAGGTAGCAACTCAGTGGTAAAATAACGTTAACTGTGATCACTTTTCTCCAACAGATGCGCTTTTTGCCAATTAATATCTTATTTGTGAAACTCGAGTCCAAAATGTTTGAAAACCAAACCTATACACATGTTTAAGAGCTGAGACAGGACAAAATAGTCAAACTAAGACAAGCATGCAGAGCTATGCAGGATGGAGATATATTTCTTTATTTAAAGAATTTCCGAAATTCTATAACAGCAAAAATGAAAAAAAAGATAGTCAGTACCGAATTGCTGGTAACATCGATCCAGTGGTATTGATATTTACCAAAGTATTTGAATATCTACAACAAAGAGTACAAACGTTAAAGAACTGATATAAACAAAAACAAAAAGGATCAAAAGCATAGCCAAAACCAGGACAATGAAACAGAACTGTACATGAAGTAGATCCATTACTGAATCTGAAAAGACTTCTAAAATCTTATTATAACAAATTTCAATGAAGCAATATCAGTAATATAAGACTGCACTGTGCTGGTCATAGACTCAGTGACTTACAGTTTATACGTAGAGATATCGACCATATGGCTGAAATTATTATAATATTAACGGTACCTATTTTACTGCACAAGATGCGCATTTTGACAATTAATGTCTCTTCAAATTTGCTCGACGCTAAATTATTTGAACATTCAAAACTGAAAACAAACATTGAAGAGCTGATAAAACAAACAAAAAGAAAAGCAAAAGTGTAACCAAACCCGAACAAAATCAGAGCTATACATAAGAACAATTCTTTTCGCAATCTAAAAAGACTTCGAAAATGTTATAACAGCAAATACCAATTTTTAAATATTCAAATATTTGACTTTTCTACACTTTACACAAGTACTCCCCATTCCAAACTTAAAGACAAATTAAAAGAGTTGGTCCTGCTTTGTTTCATAAAAAAGAATGGCCGACGTAGGTACAAGTATCTTGTCTTAGGGAGGGATAAACCGTACTTTTCAAAAATCACTCTGATTTAAACAAAAAATTCTCTGAAACTGACATCATCAAGATGCTTGATTTCTTGATTGACAACATACTTGTTTGGAGGACGTGTTTTTCAACAAACAATCGGCATTCCAATTGGAACCAATTGTTCTCCTCTTCTTGTCGACTTGTTCCTTTATTCATATAAGGCTTACTTCATACAGGAACTTCTTAGCAAGAAAGAAAAGAAGTAAGCAGTATCCTTTAACTTCACTTTCCGCTATATAGATGATTTTCTCTCACTAAATAATTCAAAATTTGGTGACCATCGAACTTGAGATAAAGGATACAACAGATACAGTTAAATCTGCCTCATATATTGACTCATATCTAGAAATTGACAATGAGGGTCGGTTGAAAACAAAATTTTATGTTAAAAGAGATGATTTCATCTTCTCAATTGCGAACTCTCCATTTCTATGTAGCAACATTTTAGCAGCGCCCCCATACGGATTATATATTTCCCAGTTGATACGATATTGCAGGGCTTGTATTTCCTATCATGATTTCCTTGATAGAGGGTTGCTGCTCACAAGGGAGCTATTAAACCAAGAGTTCCAAGTAGTTAAGTTGAAATCACCTGTTCGTGAATTTTACGGACGCTATCACGAGTTAGTTGACCGTTATGGAATATCCGTTTCAAAGATGAAAACGAATACGTTCCAATGGTCATAACTACAATCCCGTCCCCTTTTCTCCGAATGTGACCTACCGAATTAGACTGATCACCGGGTTGGTACTAACATGAGAAACACGCCGGGTGCCACATGTGGAGCAGGATCTGCTTACCCTTCCGGAGCACCTGAGATCACCCACAGTTTTTGGTGGGGTCCGTGTTGCTTAGTCTTTAGTTTTCTATGTTGTTTTATGTACTGTTTGGTCTTTTTCTTTTTTTGTTTTGCCATGGCGTTTTCAGTTTATTGTCGACTTATGAGTTTGAATGTCCCTTTCGTATCTTTCGCCTCTCTTTTGATAAACAATATCCGTATCGAACGCTACTGATGAGTATTATATAGACGATACAAGCGTCGGGATTATCAAATTAAAAGCCTGGTTTCTTTGATGAGTTTTTGTATGCAGGTACGAGGCTGTTGGTCTATTTTCATGCAGTTCCATGATTTATAATTTCAAAATGCAGTTGGCTTTTTATAGGAGCCAAAACCTCGGACACATGAACTATATAAAGTCTTGTTTTTCTTTTTTCTTTACGACTAAAAACATAATTTTCGTATTGTGACTTTCCATTCTATTTAACATAATTCCAGCATCACATGCAAATAGATATAATAAAACAATAAGGAGACAACCATCCATAAAAGAACAAAATACAAGAATGTAAAGAAATTTGAAGACGAAAACGGACGAAAACTAATGCACTACATGCTTCTGGCTGGAGACAGGCTCATACAGAATGTGAGGTTTAACATATTTGTGATCGTTCAATCTTCTCTATAATCTTGGTGAGCGACGTAACAGCATAGCATATTTTTCCTCAGAAAATATTATAAATTTATTTATTAGTTGTTTTTAAACTAGCTTTCAGTAACTGCGAGTACTCTTAGCTGGTACGTATTTGACTTGTTGTATTTTTGTTGTTTGTTTTTGTACTTCGTGGCGATCTGACGAATCATGCAATTTCGAAGTCAAATACAGACTGATTTGCACAGTTTGATGTTATGGTGTGCCGTTAAAGCACTGTACACGCTTAGGGGAGGGTTTAGCGCTCGTAATCTCGGTTCACCGTCATATTCTGCATTTGCCTGTCCCGAGGAAAACCTTGTTACTCAGTGGATGTTCGTTAGTTGATTCATGTCACATTTTGTCATTTCGGGACCTTTTATAGCTCACTATAAACGTTAGGAGTTGTACTCATTGTTGCAGGTCGATTTTATACTTTCTTTCATCCACGTCATTTGTTCTCTAGTGTATTTTGTTTCCTTTGTAATTATGCAACATCTCCTTATTGTTATATACGAACACAATGTAAAAATTATGTTACATATACTTTACTCATATCGTTAATAAGCACCAAAAACAAATAACAACTAACGAAACTAATAAACACAAAAAGACACACAATGTCATCCTTTGAGTACTTGCAATCACTGGAAGCTACTTCCAAGTCTAATTTTACCTAAAAAAAAATAGACTATGTTTTCGATGATTGAAATATCAATTAGTACACCCCATATGATTTAGTGTAAAGACGTCATAAGCTGTATTAAAAAGCCATGCCAATTTATAATAATCGACGAGATGCGTGACCATAAGTGTTAAAAGCTGGATAGCAATAAATATTTAGTCATATGTTAATCTATTGAAAATAAAATCAAGTTATCACCGATAAAGACAATAATATATTTTATATGTTTGCCACTTTATGCAATATTTCAGAGCTTGCTATTCCAGTCAGGAAAGAGGACACAGAATTTGTTCCATTTGTCATATTTTTTTACAAACCTGTCAGCCTATCCTTGTTTATGACTATCACCATATTAGACTTATCACCTGAATTCTACTTGTCATGAGCACCACAACATGTGTCACAACCGCCAAATCATCTATTTACTCTTCTGGTGCACCTAATTCAATCCTGTATTTTGGTGGTGTTCGTTGTGCTCAATCTTAAGATTGTTGTGTTCTATTATTTGCAATGCTGTTTGGCTTTTTTATGTCGAGTTGCCGGTTGTTTTTTATGTCGAGTTGCCGGTTGTTTTGTCTGTCGACTTGTGGTTTCTGATTGCCCTTTGTACATGTATCATTTTTATAATAAACTGACAACTTAAAGTCAAAATTTATCAAACTGAAGCAAATTTGGACGTTTGATGTTCATAGTCGATGACTTGAATCGACATGTAGATATACTGTTTGGTTCAGATTTTTGTAATTAAGTCTGAGTTTTCATATTTGTATTTATTTACACGTATAATCATTCAAAATTAATATACTAGTCCAATGTTGATTTTATTGCTTCATGCATGTTAATAAAAGAAAGGCTGCTTTTTTTGTTTCTTCAGAGCATTGTAATAAACGGAGATATAATGTTTTCTCGTACTAATAGTCGAAATCTATATTTTTTACGAAAACTTTATTTCAAACGCAAATTCAAAGGCCAAATAAAGAACGAAGTCGAAAAGCATCTAGGACCCACAATTCCGAAATGTTTTGCCAAATATAGCTAAGGTTATCCATTCATGGGGTAGAAAATCTGGGCAAGTTGATAGATTACAAAACTTATATGCAAACAAACAATAATAATTTAATAAACAAGTACTCTGGATTCATTTATTTTCGTGGGTACCAATTTTCGTGGATTGAGGAACAATTGTATATTCGTGGATTTTTTATTTCTTGGTGTTACCAAGGTCTGCATGGAAGCCAAAAGAAAATTTGTTCTTCGTTTAACAATTCTGGGAGAACCTATAACTACGATGTCAATGAAAATCTGTATCTCACGAATAATAATGATCACACAAGTTTACGAAATTATACCGTTTTATAAAATTACAAAAATTACCAACAGCAAGATGAAAGTACTAAGCCTCCTCATACGAAATCATTTCATCCTGTAAACTAATATTGAGAATATAATATAACATCATAAACTGTAATGGAAGGCATGATCTTTAGTAGTGTCAATAAAAAACTGAACAGAACAAAAAATAAAACGTTTCAGGCGAGTATTGATGGTTATCCCCCAAAAATACCAGACACAGTGATGAAATAACTTTATTGTGATAACATTTATCAGTAAAACAAGGAGAAAGAGCTGAAGGTCAAATTCTAGGCTTGTTACTATTATAGATCAAATTACAGTAAAAAGCTAAAAGCGATAAACCACTTTTTATTAAAGATTCTTACAGATGGAATCCTGCTTCGATCTGTAAATATAAGATAAACTTTGGTAAAAGTTTGCAACAATATATGCTATAGATTTCACCCTCCTGTAAAAGATTTTTAGTTGTGAAAATATAACATTCATTTGACTGGCGTACACAATTTGAATCTTGGTATCTATGATGAGTTTATTGTGTTGTAAGATTGCTGTCGTTTTGACGTAAATCCCACCTTTCCCTGAATTATGTGCATATGTATGCTAATTGGAAAATGAATGATGACAACGAATAAGGTTGCATGATCCATCTCATTATTCTTATCTACAAGGCAGATTTCACAATCAAAAATGTTCACATGCCCGATGTGTACAATATTCAGAACAATTAGAAATTAATAGTCTGACATAATTTTTACTTTACATAAATCTTGCAAAAATTTGGAAGTATTACCCAGTTTTATTGTGTTGTGACTATTGTGCAATGTAATAATCACCGAAATCTAAACTTCCATGATAAAAATCTAATACATGTACAAAGGTAAGATTCTTTTAAATGACCAAACCCGATCTAAAAAACTGAACGTGACAACATTCAATAAAATGGAGTATATCGAGATAAAGTCATTGAATTACACAGATAAAATAGAGTAAAAAATAACCTGTAAAGAGATGTTGATTTCCAACCTTTATCTTAAATATTTCATACACGAATATCCATATTGTATTGTGCAGTATGTCTAAGAGGGTGGGGAAAGTATGTAAATTCTTGTTTAGTAAATTTTAACCGTCAATATGCAATAACCTAATTAATTATTGCATAGAAAATTACGGTTAATTTTGACTTTTCCTTATCTCTTCGCAACACGGAAGGATTTTCTAGAAATTTGAAAAGTCATTCTTGACACTTTAAATCAATGCACATGCTTTTTCTCATAAATCTGAATTTAGTGTCAAGTTCGTACTGAAACTTTACAGAGGTCTGTAAAAAGTTGCCCCTGTGTACAGTCTCCAAGTAATACGGGACGACAAATGATTCGTTTAGCTTCTTAAATGTCATATCTATAAACTAGATAATAAAACATGAAAGATTCATCTAACACCTAAACAATATGTTGAAAATTATTTGAACTTTGGTTCAATTGTCACTAAATAAAACTTTCGGCAGATTTAAAAAAAAAGATAACTTAATACACTGGGAAATAATGACAACTGTCGTATCTCGTTTAATGTATTCAAAAATGTGGTTTACTGAAATTTTGTAGTTTCTTCCCCTTTTTATAAAATCTGACGGGTTTATTATAAATATGGTAAAATGTAAATGCTATAGCTTCGAATTCTTCACTCGTCATGTCAAATGTGAAGAATTTCTAAAAAAAAAACCAATCTGATGCTAATCAAATGGATAATAGATGTGTAGCCCAAATGAAAAGGAATATATTTATGTCTTTAGAAAGTTACGAAACCAATAACAAAACACGATCACACACAGTATGTGATGATGACAATAAAACTGGTGAAGTGTGATTTCAGTTGTTCTCTTGTAAGTTGGATTTAAGTCCGGACAGACATTGTACAACACCTCAGTAAAATCCAGTGTGAAAACGGATAGTTAGAAATCGAAGAGATTAAAAAAAAGAAATAACACCTTTAAGCTTCTCAATTGCGAAATTTCCATTTCTGCGTAGCAACATTCCAGCAGCGCTTGCATATGAAGTATATATCTCGCAGTTGATACGATATTCCAAAGTGTCCATTTCCTTGTTAGAGTTTTGCTGCTGACAAGAAAGCTATTAAAGAGGAGTGATGAAAATGAAGTTATCCCATCCACAATTGTACGGACTCCATCAAAAGTTGGTTGACCGTTATGGCATATATGTTTCACAGGTGACGACGTTTCTGTTTAATTGTTTTAACCACAATCTTGTCCTCTTTTTCATGAAAGCGACCTGTCGAATAAGACGTATCACAAAACTTGTACTTATATGAGCAACATGGCGGGTGCCACGTTTAGATCAGGATTTGCCTACTCTTCCGGAGGACCAGAGATTACCCCGGTTTTTGATGGGGTTCCTGTTGCCCAGTCTCTAGTTTTCTATTTTGTGTTTTGCATACGGTTCTTTCTTTTTTAGCCAAATCAAGAGATTTCCCTGTCTTTGACAAAAAAAGAAAAGAGACAAAAAGACAAACAACCATCTACATGACAATACAAATAAACTTTTGCGCCTGTCGTGCTCCACATGGTAAGATATAAATGGCGATAAGATGCATTTGATGATTTCACAAACGATGAAAATAGGACGGGATTGTAGCAACAACAATTTCAACACGTCTGTGATCCATTGATATACAGATATTTTATAACGATCAACCAAATCATTCTCGCCTCTGTAAAACCTTCAAAGGAATGATTTACCATAAGCGATCCTTGGTTCCATAGCTTACTTATAAGCATCAATATTATATCAAGGAAATCATTGTAGGAAACGCAAGGTCTTGAATATCGTATTAACTGGGAGACTTTTACTACACATGCAGGTACTTCTGGGAATGTTGCTACATGGAAACTGAAAGTTCACAATTGGAAAGGTGAGATCGTAAAGTTAAGAATAAAGCTAGCTTCTTTTCATTTTTCATTCTTTTGAAGTCTGCCTAATATGAAAATTACCAAATTTGCCAAAAAAGAGGACCACAGTTTCCATAGGAACGTCCATTGTCTGTAAAATATCGTAAATAAAGGCAACAGTAGTATACCGCTTTTCAAAAGTAATGAATCGATTGAGAGAAAACAAATCCGGGTTACAAATTAAAACCGAGGGAAACACATCAACTATAAGAGGAAAATAACGGAACAACAGAAACACTGAACTGTAACATAAACAAACGCCAACATACATAGAAACTATTTGATAACAACTGCCATATTCGTGACTTGGTACAGGACATTTTAAGAAAAAATGGTGGGTTGAACCTGGTTTTATGGCTAGCCAAACCTCCCGCGTATATGGCAATGTTTCCAAATATCGCTAAAGTTACAATACTGCGTGACAGGAATACAGTACAAACAAACGCAAGAAAACTCAGCACAGAGAAATGCATAAATAAATAGTATATTAGTATATTATAATATGTAAACCGCAGAATAACAACGGACATCTCCCATTAACGACAGCACAGAACACCACAAACTGCGCGTTACATGAATGGATCAACGCCACAAAAAGTGACGTATTTTTGTGACGTATATATAAACTTGAAATTCATACAATTATATGGAAAGAGATCCAAAAATTCACAATTATTTCCACAATAGTAGTCCAAATAATTATCATGATTATGACGGACTTGAAAGGCTATTTTAAATTAATGCTGTGATGACGTCATAATTATTTGGACAAGCATATTACTTTATCCATGGAAAATAGAAATTAACTCTACTATACTTACAAATAAGACATATGTGAAATGTATCGAAAATACAGAATTAATAAGTAATATGCTATCAAAAAACAAATTAAGCATTTTTTCTGATGTTTAGCTGCCATCATATATGGTCTGCTTAAGAACAGAATGTAGCATTTGCCTACCCAATTTTATCAATATAACTAAACTGTAAACAACTGACATACAAGAGGGAGGTTTGGCTAGCTATAAAACACACAATTTTCTTCGAAAAATGCCTATATGGAGTATATATAGCTTAATTGAAATGTTACTTCAGGTATTACGTTTCCAATCATGATTTCCTTGATAGAAGGTGGCTGCTTACAAGGATGCTCCCACAGGCAAAGCTGAACTTAGATGGAATTGGCTATTTGTTCTGTTTATTTTGGTCACAAAGCTCTTTTCGATATTCAAACAAATGCTTCGGACGAATACAATTTATAAAGTGTTGTTTTGATTGTTTTACAGTAACCGTAAATGATATCAGTCAAAAACATTAGTGTATATAACCAAACGGGATGGTTTAAGATTTTAACTTTTCAAAACAATAAGAAATGTCTACCCGTATGTGCATAGATGACCTTATCCGTATTTGGTAGTTTTTATAGTTTTTGGTTTTCAATGGTCGTCAACTTTAAACTTGATTTGACCTTCTACCTTTTTCTTATTCGAGTGCTTCTGATGAGCATTATGTAGACGAAGCACGGCGCTTTATAAACCTGGTATCTTTGATTAAAATATCTCAAAAGGTATATATGATGAGTTTACAACCGTTGGGTCGACGCCACTGCTTGTGGAGGTTTCCTCCCCGAAGGTGTCACCAGTCCAGTAGTCTGTACTTCTGTTTTGACATATATTATTATTGATATGATCATAATGATCAATTAACTGTTTACAATTTTATCAAAATAGTAAGAATTTTCTACCCCCGTAATAGATTACTTTACCTGTGTTTGGCAAAACATTTTTGGAATTTTTGGTCCTGAATGCTCTTCAACTTCGTACTTCATTTGGCCTTTTTAACTTTTTTGGCGTACAAATTTAAATCTTGGTGTTTATGATGAGTTTATGATACGTATATCAGTATACGGACCTCGGTTAACAGGGTTGTTGGCCAGATATTCCTCCAGTAAGGCTATCAGGACGAACAAAATAAAATATTTTACGGTCACCATTACGAACTTCTGACACGAACTCGCTAGTTAGAACGTCTAAGATCTTTAAACAATAGAATAGTCGTCTAATCTGTAAATTTCTCGATTGTGTCGTATCCCTTCTGTAAAGAGGTTTTACTGAGTTTTTTTTTTTTGTCAGCTGATGCATGCATAGTAGCAGACGCTTACCCTGTCGATGCAGCCATTCTAGTGGAGCAGGAACTGGTTAACCGTCTTTCAACCAAGTTTTTTTCAAAGGGATTGTTTGCTTTAGTTTTATGTGGTTCTCGTATTAAGGGGTATTTCGTTTTCAATGTCAGTGCCGTTGTCATTGTTATTGCTTTGTGTTTTTATTTTTACATTATGCATTTTATCTTGTATGAACATAAGAAGAATGTTAAGTTCTATGTATGCCTAAGAATAGACAAGAAACATTTATATTCGGTACACTTTAATTTTCTGTTTAGGGCATGTTTTGTTGACTGTGTTTTCATCGATTTATATTTTGGGTAAACAGATTTCGACTAATGATTTTCTAATTCCCCCTTATCACTTTCACACTCTTTTTACCAATCCGCTTCAGCTGATTTAGGTGTATGACGGGTGTCGCCAACGCAACAGAAACATCTGACATCTCTAAAGCACCTGATTTCATCACAGATTTTCGTGGGGTCCGGGTTGCTTTCGGTTTAGTGATTTCCGGATTTGTCCGTGGTTGTAATTTAAGGGATGTTGGTGTTAACTTACGGGTTTTGATCCCCCCCCCCCCCCCCCCCCCCCGACATTTTCGTTTTTTTAAATGTCTCCATCACTTAGCAGGCAGGTAAATAATCGTGAATCGAATGATGTAATTTGAAATTAACTACAGTTTTCTAATGACTTATGAAATGCATATGGTCTTCCAAAATAAACGGGAGGTTTTTAAGCCTGGTTTCTTTAATCAGTTCCTTTACAATCACACCATCTCTTTAGACGACCCAAAAGTTAGTTTAAATAGCAGGAAAATACGAATGAAAATACCTTAAACTTTCCGATAAAAACCATCTTTTTTATGCGTGAGGTACCTTTATATAAGAGGTAGAATAGACCCAGAGGACTTTCAAAACTCATATGTCGAGAGAAACTGACAACGCATATTTAAAACAAGACAGACAACCAAAAGACAAACAAGTTCACAAAACACTACATAGAATACTCAATACTTAGCAGCACTAACCCAAACAAAAACTGGATGATATTAGTTGCTCCTGAAGGGATAGCCCATGCTGGTGGCGCCCGTCGTGTTACTCATGATATGAACAACTTTGGTGATAAGTCTCATTTGGTAATGTCACAATGGAGGAAAAGAGGACGAGATTATGGGTACGACAGTTCGAATATAAACTTGTAATGTGTTAAAATGACATATTGTACTTCTGCGAAGAGAACCTGCAATAGGAATGTACTACTAGTATATGTCTCCGTTTAATTTTGAGTGGTTTAAGTTCAATCGAAATAAAATAAAAAGATTACACAAACATCATTCTTGTTTTTAATGTACGCTATTAGCAGTTAATGTGCATAATACATCA
Organism: Mytilus californianus; assembly: GCF_021869535.1. Taxonomy (NCBI): domain Eukaryota; kingdom Metazoa; phylum Mollusca; class Bivalvia; order Mytilida; family Mytilidae; genus Mytilus; species Mytilus californianus. The sequence goes on along the minus strand of NW_026262679.1, from coordinate 16,270,977 downwards.
AAACACAAAACAATACTTGAAAGACCATAGCCACCGCCAACACCCGACTCCTCCTCTACTAACAATATAGAAATACAAAATCTGAACATTGCACTTACCAAAAGGATTATTTAAAAACTAAACAAGGAAATAAAATAACGGCACATAATTCCGAAAGTAGGGTCAAAATGTACATTATTGCCGGAAGCTATGTAAGGTAGCTTAATATGTACATTATAAGTCGTATTGGTGTGGTTTCGGTGGAAGATAAGGGAGTTAAATGGACAAAATTCATATGACGATATGTGATGGTCTTGAAATCTGATATCTTAGATGAGTTTTTACAACCTCTAGTTCGATGCCACTGCCGATGGACGTTTCGTCTAAATTGCATCACCAGCCCAGTAGTCAGCATTTGAAACATCATAGATATGTTTATTGTCTGTACATTAATGTTTAATGCTATGTTGAATTATTCGAAACACTTGGGGGTTTTTCAACCCTCGTGGATAGTGTGTTTAGCCGTATCTGGCACAACTGTTCGGAATTTCCGTTTTTATGCTCTTCGACATCGAGTTTTTGTTACCATTTGATATTCTATTTGGACACCACTGATAAGTCTGAAGAAGACAAAAAGTGCGTACGACGTATCTCATTTTAAGCCTGGTATATTTGATGAGCTGTTTTGTATCGGTAGAGAAATATCAAGTTTGACAAAAAGTACGGTTCCCATTATATAATGCAGATTCATACTTAAGCATCTTGAATCTTTTAATAAACTAAACGAGTCGTTTTGTGGAGTATAAATGCTGGAATAATCATATGATCAAAGGGAATCTAAAACGAATGTCTAAATCCATCTAAGGTCACCTTTGCATGAAAGAGTTGGAACCTTGATTTCTTAAACTTTCTTATTCTATTAACGGAGAACTTCAAAAGGTAATTAGAAATCATTTCAGTCCGAGCTGATGATTCCCTCGGCGAATAACAGTCCACCAGCAACGGTATCGACACAGTGCAAATAAAAACAACACTTTATTAATTTATTGCGTACGGAGCGCTTTAGTGGGTTTACCTTCATCATGAACCTTCAAACAGACAAAAATTGACAGCCAAGAGTGTTTAAATATTTGAACACTATACGAGCTATATGCCTAAAAGGGACCTCAAAAGATTTTACGCCAAAAAATGAAAAAAACATGATACAGTAATAGGAATATTGACAGTGCAGAATATAGATAAGCAGTGATGCCTGGTGCTAACTAGTTGTATATAATATATATATATATATATATATATATATATATATATATATATATACCGTTTCGATTCCTAACATCACTGAAGAGACATTATTTGTCGAAATCCGGATATGGTGTACAAATTTTTGCACCTCATGTTTGTGGTATACCATCTTTTCCACAAGTTTATTGTTTTCTGTTTGGTATTAAATTAATATTAAGATCCACTGGTGATCAATTTATTTGGCAATCGCCAATGGCAGTCAGCAGGGTTTAAGAACATCCGTTGTTCGACCTGTTAGTCAAATGCGGTTTGTTAAAATATACTTTTTCACTATTTTGGTCTTTTGGAAAATGTTGTTTGTGCTGTATTTAGACCCCTCTACCAAGAAATTTGTTTTACATGCACACGTATAAAAATTGCGGTTTTTATCCAACGCAATCATAGGTTTGAACGTTGTTTTCAATTTAGACTTGTATATATATATATATATATATATATATATATACAGATATAAGGCTTCAAAAACATGAACTCTAAGTCATATGACACTAGTAATGAAACAACTTTTCCACATGTTGCACTCATTACATTTTCTTCGATGAAAAGGTGAAAGATTGGGTGAAGACGATACATTTCAGACAGCAATGTTATTTCGTATCCTCTTTTTCCATTTTCAGTTTAGTTTTAAATGTTTGTACAGATCTAAATGGCAACGTATGTTTTTCAGTTCTCACCCACCAGAAACAGCAGTTGTCATGTTCTTGTTGTTTTGAAACCTAAACGAAGTAATTAATTAAGTAATTAAGAATACACCAAACATTTAGTTTCTGACATGGAATTACACTAAAACAAGTTATCACATCTGTCTACAATGTATAAGAAAGACATTATAGTTATGATGTTTTAAGGATTAATTTCAAGTATATATGAATGTACCATATATATCGTTCATGATATACTTAAATGAATGAACTACCGTATAATTACGTCCAGGAACGCAAGGCAGGAAACAATAAATGTGCTTCGTTTCTGCTAACTTTGATTACGGATGTCGATTATCATCATTTCCGAACTAATTGCTGTTCTCTTTACCCCTCTTGAGCCTCTTGTAACAAGTTAAAATGTATATTGTAAGCGGTTCAACAAGCTTTACAACTTTGCTCTTTTTAATTTTCCCACAGGTTAAATATATATGCAAAGGTTACGCATGATGTGCACATAGGTCTTATGATGTGTTGACTAAATGATATAAGAAAACGAAGAGGTACTCATGGGGAAATTGTCTGATAGGCAAATCTAAATTTATAATATTTCCCTAAAAAGTATAGACTGAAGTACAAACATTATGAATACTTCCTCTACTATTTCTTTTGTTAAATAACGTTACTAAAGATGCATTAATATCCCTTTGATCGGATATCAAATACCTTTCGAGAGTTTTTTAACCTTAGCCAATTGATTTGTCCTGAAAGTAGCCCCGTAAATGAAGATCGACCTGTCTGATGAATGCACCATATGTTAGTATGACATAACTATTCAAACCACTAAACTCTCGTCATGCATTGCATTAGAATTTTATAGGTTTTACCATAAAATTATTTCTTCGTTGACTGTTTACTATTACATAAAGTTCAAGTTAGTAATGACATTTTGACTGCATGGTTACCCTTTGAAAGGCCTTATTAATGCAGAAATGAGATGATATAACTAGATTAAGGGAATATTTAGATAGTGTGATAAGTGATTCAAGTACTAGGATTTTAAAAGATAAAACTTTATACTGATAAAAATGCAACCACTGACATTGAAATTCAACCTCTTCAAATTCGATATACAAATATTTATTAAGAATGATCATCAAAGGTTGTCGATCAATATCTTCCCGTTTCTTTTAATATACAAATCTGAAAGTAACACGCACTTTTGTGAATTGGCACAGACATGTATGATTTCCCAGAACACCTTGTTAGATATAAGATATTATAGTTAATTCAGCATACCTGGTTGCAACTGGCTGTAGATTAAAATTAACCAAATTCTAACATCTACACGGATGCAAGACGGAAATCGCCCACTAACAAAGCTTGTCGGTGTTGGAGACCATAGAGATTATTTAGATTTCCAAGTCTTCCACTTGCAGGGCTTCTGCCATTTTGTAAGTGTATGTAGGATGTGTCACTCAATAAGGAAAAAGGGGTTTCTTCAACGGCGCCTTCTTCAACAACCTCGCGATAGCTATCAACAAGACGAACAATAATGGATAGAAAGATAGACGGTACTGCATTTTTGTTTTAGGAGTTCATAAAAATGAACAACATTTAAATCCACATATGACATCAGTCCTGTTGATCATGCAAGTAAAACCAAATGGAATTTTTAGAACCTATATCTGATCCTCACCACCTCGAGTGTAGGTAGTTTCACAGTAACTCTATAAAGCCCACTTTTGATTACTGATAATAATGCAATAGGATAATTGTTTTATGCATAGTTAATCCCATCAATACTAGACCAAAAACATTAACAAAAGGAGGCTTCGGGTATACAAAAATTATACATCCAACAACGACACAATATAACCAAATAAGGATGTTCTAAGACAAGTGCCCGTATCATATTATGTTAAGATGTAAATAGCAATATTATAAATATCAAACAAAAACTACTACAGATCTGCTATCATCACCAAATATCTGAACAGGCAAACAAGCTAAGTTCTGGGCAAAATAGACAATAATTAACGAGATTCCTCCATTCGGACAGTGCATTTAACAACATCTAGCGGGACAAAATATGTTTTTTTACTCAACCCTCCCCTTTCTATTCTCGGTATCTGTTTGTATTGGGTCTTACATATGTTTCATAAATTTGGGCAGTAATGTGTTTGTTACATTTAATCATTACATATCTACCAAAGTAGAAAACTTCCCAATTGATTATTCAATATTTGTCTTGAAAACCTGTCGGAAATGTTATTTTTATAATATTATAGTATGAACTGCATGATGTTTCTGTGATCAATGTATGTAATCATTAATTAAATACGTAAAGCAAAACAAATTAAAATTCAATCATCTTCGCTCAGTTAAGAGGCTATACAGCTGATCTTACACAAATGTCACTTGGCATCAAGTTAAAAAACAATAAAGATCTTAAAGGTTCCTGACAACATTTGGCCTTTATTGTATCTGCTGTTACATAATGTCTGCATGTCGTGGCAGTATAAATAATTACATATGACAAACAAACATATTCATAGAATATAAATATAAAATCGTACTGACAACGGAGATTGTACAGAAAGAAAATATATCATGACCTAAAATTATAGTTGCAAACATTCAAAGTAGAAAAAATAACACTTGATTTAACAGCAAAATTTAATATTGAATTATTTTGCAAAATATATCCGCCCATATGTTTTATGTCGATATTTTAATCTCATTAGAAATACTGTGTTCACATTATCAGACATATTACAAAACAGATGTAAGAACTTAATACCTACACATGCAGCCCCAAAAGTCACATGTTCACAAATTACTTTATGTAAATTACATGTTTATAGTAACTTTTTGGTGTTTTTGGCTCATCACAATTCTGATAAACTGTTCAAATAGTTTAATTTTAAAAGTGTTCTTTGTGGGGTTTTTTTTAGGGGGTTGATTCTATCGGAATGTGCTTTCAATTTGTTGAAAAGATTAGTATGCTTTATCCTTATTCATATTTGATATTAAGTACATACATCCACATGCTTACTAGTCATGTCGAATTTGTTGTATTCGAAGCACTCTCATCAGGAATGCAAAACAGTTAACCTACCACAAAGTTTCATAAATTTTAATGTGTTCTCTTTTGAAGTATATTTACGATACATGGATAATTCTCGACTTTTTATATTTTCATCATGATATCAAATTCAAACCAAAGTTTCAATAATTATCGTCTTGCATGAATTTTTCTAATTTAGAAATTTTATCAGAAATTCATTGTTCCTGAAGACAAGATATGAAAACACTTAAGACTTTAATATTGTACAATTTCAAAAGTCTTTAACCTTTCCTTCTGTTCTTCTCCGATAAAACACAAAAGATCAAGTTATTTTTATAACTTAAGCTAACCAATTATAATTTGTAAATAAAGAAGTTGAAAGAAAATTGAATAATTAAGTGTCATTTTGTATAAACTATGGATTTCTATTGAACAAAAAACTGCCCATCTGTCCTTCAAAAAACTAATCTCTGACCAAATGGAGACCCATTTTTCATGTATTATTAGCCAATACTGAAAAGAAAATGAAAACACTTTTTGCAAATCAAAAATAATTTGTTTCAATAATATAGATTTACATATCTAAAAATAGAAAATTACCCAATTAGTATTCTGAGTGAACACCATTCCCTGTTAATGAAGACATGCATATTCTTATGAATGATATTTTAAACGTTGTCATTTTTTGTATCCTTTGAAATGATTTCCGACATAAAAGTATTATTGACTTTTCATCTTTTCATTTTTAAGTGTTTTAATAACACGATCACAATTACTCAGCTACAATTGAATTGTGTTAGCGTGCATTGTGTCGTGGTTTGTGGTTTAGTGACCACATCTTTTCCCTAAGGATCTCTACTGGTTTCTCAAGAGATGCATCTCAATGATCGCAAATTCAATCTAAATCATGAAATTTAATGTTATTTGTGCCATGTTTTCATCCTCCGTAAAATGCTCTACTAAGGGAGTTATGATCAGGATTTGAAGCTTGGTGCTTCGTTGTTTAACAAGTTTTTCATATTTAATTTTCCTTTTTTCAAGAGTTGGTGGGCGCATTTAAATACATATTTTTAAGTATGTGGAGCTGAAATATTTATTCATTTGTATATATCTTGGTAGATTTGTTTGTATAAATGGTAATGATCGCGACTGTATCATTGTGTTCAAGACTGCATGTGGGCATTAATTTTGATATCTTTAAGCATTAGCATGTCTGACGATTGGTTTTCAAGAACTTTGTCACATACATGTTCACCTGTCCAATATGCTACTTTTGTGGTTTGGATAAAAATAAGATGATTATTCGTCGACGAGATGCTTTAATATACTTCATTTATACCATTATAGAAAACAATTACTTAGTAAAGCATATAATTGATTATTCAATTCACATGTAGCCAAGTAATTTAAAATTAAAGAGTTCATTCTGATTTTTGCTTTGAGAAATCAAGATCTCAATTTTTTGTTAATCAAAATATGAAGCTAGCCATATAAGGAGAGAAAAAAAAACAATAAAACACAAATATGTTTACAACACTTTAATTAAATTTTAAGCAATGGATAAATTGTGGTGTCTGAGACACCTACACAACACAGATAACTTGACAATAATGTCACACATAGCAAAACACGTAACATAGTCATTGCCTAAACAAGGGAGATAACCACTTTGGTTTAATCTTATCTGGTGAACACAACTTCAACAGCTTAGAGCTGTACTTTTTATATATAAGTTCTTGGAATGCATGTTTTAAACTACCTTGTCGGAGCAACTTTATTTCTCTCTATATAGTGACTGTGTACAATATGTTCACTAAGTAAACACTAACATACTCCTCTTAAACTGTTTACTGAGTAAATGTACAAATAAAAACTGGTTTTGAACCAAAAATAACAAAACAAAACACAAAGACATACATTAATACAAAACACGGCTTGTTTAATTTCTCGTCTCATATTTTTGCCGCAAAGAAAATATCTACAACACTATAAATGACTGGGGGTGACTGCATCGCAACACACTAACCTGGAATTGACTACGATCCAAACAGTCTTTTGATTCTAGCTTGTTTGAAATGCAGATAAATTTAAAAATACCGCTTCCGCGAAACCGCGTAATAGAATTCTTCCGCCAGTTATACAACACCTTTACATGATGGGTATATGTATATATAGTGAATTGCATGTTCTTTTGAGAATAATCATTTATATTCTTAAGACTAAACATTAGTCATTTTCATTCTTGAATTATGAATTGTTTGTTCTTTCTGCATAATGCTTTTCTTTTTCTTTCTTTTTTTTTCTAGAGGTACATTAACTGTTTTAGCTGTATTAATTAACCATATTTCTAGAGAGACTTTAACTGTAAGAAACCATATTTTATACGGATAAATTAAACTTGCATTTCAACAAACTAGATTCTGGTTTACAACCTAAATGTATAAATGAATGATTACAATGCTTTGTAAAAATGAATATGCATTTTGCAACGGTTTACATTGTTTGTAAGCTGCCCTGCAATGTTAACACTCAGATTTTAGAACTTGTGCGTAGTTCTCGGTTAAATAATGTTATTATGATAGCACTAAAAGGTAAATATAAAATGATATTCAAACAAAATAAATGATATAGCAAAACAAATCATCTTCTGCAAATGGATACTGCTAGTAAACAAAAGCAATTATTAGGAAGCACTTTTGCTGCCCATTTCACAAAGGTTGCCATCATTGAAGTCCATGTTAGCAACACAATATGCCTTATATATGCGTATTTGGAATAAAGTTCTTCATTATGCATTAATGTAAAATAAAAACACAAAATTATCTTATACAAAACCAAAAAAAAAATCAACAATAATCTAAAGTATGTTGAACTTTAAAAAAAAGATTATATTAATCAACAACTCAAAATTTGTAACAACATTTCGTTTGACAGAAAGACTAGGTTGAGTTTTTATTTGTTGCTATTCTGAACCATGAAAATACGACATTTTTGGGAATGGGTGTGATTTCTTTAATCTTACTACTGAGAAAACTTTATGGACATTTGCCTAAGCTCGGAGAATTTACATTTAAAAGATATATAGATGTTCAATTATAATTTAATTGATAATCATTATATTTTGTGTAAAAAAATTGCAGTGGGTTTGAAATACCCTTGACAATTAAATCATACATCCATGGTTCACAATCGACAACATATTAATCTTTTATAGTCATTGGAGCGGCATATATGGCCAGTTGAATGAGCCTCCACTTAGAAGCATGTCTCTGATTAATGTCTCTATTGGTGTCTTCCCAACTAATCTAACAAAAAATAACTGCTCAATTACTTGTGAACTGACAGTCCTTAGAGACGGAAGTCGGAGGAGTAGTTTACCAAATCTGGTTGGTTGGTTTGGGTACTGACTCCGAACATATTCCTCTAGGGCACACTGTGATTTCTCTTGAATACTGTCAACGTGGTTCATATCAGTTAGTCCGCAGGTATCTAAAAAAAAAAACAACGTCATAAGTATACAAAACTCCATATAGAGATTCTAACTATTTCATCAATGACTAATTATAAGCATTATCTTTATATCAAACCATTGGGAAGTACATACTTATAATCTTGATATTAAACTTAAAATTTATAAGCATTTCAAAGCAGAGATGAACATCATGGCTCAATATTTATTTATTAGATATGATGTCAAAATGAAAGTTAATCACCTCACCCCATTGTTCTGTTATTTATTTTAATTTTTTTTTACATCTGCTGCTTTTTTGTAATTCCTTGTCCTTTACTATTTATAAAAGTGTATATATTACAATAAAAAAGATTTGTGTCAAAAAAACATTGTGTTTTCACAATACGTTGCTCTGCCATGACATCCCGGTAAAATAAACAAGTACTTTTGTGCAGTGTCGACCTTAAAGGTAAAATGATTACACATGGAGTCATATATTTCTCCTTAATAGCTTAGATTATGGAATAGATTTGAATATTATGAAACTAGTTTTTACGATTGATTGTTCATATATTGTAAACGGTTCATTTAATTATATATAATAACGACAGACTGCAGACATCACAAGATTTTATACCAAACTATATACAATCGTGAAATGAGATATGATTTTAAATTCGTAATATATGATATATATAGACTGACATTTCTATTTGTCTGCATTGATAGTTTTTATTTAACTAGCAATTAAGGTTTATAGGCGAAACACCCTTCTTATTAAATATTCAAGCCTGTATGTGTTATCAGTTTATGTTAAAATTATCAGTCTGGGCACGGGGTGCACATTTTGAAAAGCAGAAGGCGTGACCCGGGACGCATCTGTGAACAATATTCTTTTGAATTTAAATCTGATCTTTGTAAGCATAACATTACTTCAGAATTAACGAGGTGGAAACTTTTGTGAAAAAGATCAGCCGCCATTTAATACCCATGTGGTGGCCTGCCTTTGGGGCGAGTCATGGGCAATTTCATTAATGTTGCTTCCTTGTGGAGCAGATGAAAGTCAGAACGTTGTTTCTACTAAAGACTAAACAGTAAGATTAAAGGTTCTTTTTGTGATCACAGCTGAATGCAAGTCCTGCATTTCTTATGATCAATGATTTGACCTGTTTTACAAAATAATTCGACTGTTAATAACATGACTGTATACTCAATAATTACAGTTCCCTCCAAATATACTTAACATTTACTGCTCTTGATTATAATTAAGTTTACAGTTTGTAACCGTACAACACCGACACATCTTGACTCGCCATTTTCCGTCAACATGAAAAATTAATTCCTTTTAAACTTTGTCGTTTTTCATTACGCTTTGTCTTGTATTTCAATCAATGCTCGATAAGCAATCACATACAAGGAATTGACAATTGATTAGTTTAATTATCAATAAATAAATTTAAGCGACTTTTGAGAGAAAATTGAACAGCAAACGAACAGTGTCATTTTGACACACGATCCGATTGCACAGTGTATAATAGCCCTGTCGATCCGCGCACCTGATTGTTTAGTTAATCCTGCCGTTACATGAACAACTTCCGTAAATAGTGTTAGTGATAAATCAAGTAATTAACTCCCTTTGTGGAGTTCTTATCTTTTATATTGTGATGCAATTTGTACCGTTGACTCTGTAACCGTTCCCCGATAATCCGATAATAGCTGGCATTGCGTATCATAACCACTCGCTAAACATTGTCACTAAATTGTAAAATATTTCTTTTTCGAGGAAGCTAGGGTCGGGATCGATCGCTTAGGCAACAAATGATCAATCAAACCTGACGGGAAAATAATACCAAACATGACCTTCTTATAATACCTTTTAACATTAAACTTGAACCAAGCTTTGATCAAGTTTTTCTATGATTACTGTTTAATGACGCTATTAATTTTATGTTTGAATCAATGCAATTCATTTAGCACTGGTTAAGGTAAGGATGGATGAGCGTTTTATGCTAAAGTTGCACAAAAAGGTCCATTTTAATTTTGGTTTTATAATTATGTATGCAGCATGTGTTGCATGTTAATGTACCTTTAAGAGCTTTAGCTAATGTCTAGAAAACATATCAAGGGATGAAAGGGAACCTAACTATATTAACGTATTGACATTATGTATAAATATTGTATAGATACTTTATAAAATGTGGAAAGTCTCTGGTATAGGTCAAATAGAGGGAAAATAAATACGAACAGAACAAACATATTTAAGCTCAGTTTTTACAAAAATATATGTTTTTTTAAACAAAGGAGTTAGTCTGTGGTATAATCAACATTCGCTTTCTTTTGTGACACCCCTAGATTCGGAACATTTCAAGAACTTACATCGTGCTAATAACATTAATTACTTTTGGAGTTCGGTACATATGTTATTTTTTCCAACTCCTATTTAAAATGTGTGTATACTTGATATATTTTACTTTTATAGAAACTTGACTAATGAATATTTTTTTGAATCAAACATTTTAAAACTGGGTTAAACTATATCCAATAATTTGTAAATGTATTGGATCTGTAAAGCTCTAACAGCAAGACATTCTCTTATGAAACCAGGTTCAAGTATACATGGTTTGTGTTTTTCAATAATTACTGACTAGATCACATATAAATATATTCCGGAATATGACAGTTGTTTTCCATTCGTTCCGTTTGTTGATATAGTCTAACTTTTGATTTTTTCAGGTTTTATGGACTTCACCCTTAGAGTTCGATATTTTTGTTAATTCTTTTTTTTTCTACGTCTTGAAAATCGACTTAACATGCAGCATGTCACTAATTCAATATTTCCCAACATATTTAATACAAATAGATGTCTGGACAAAAAACATGGTGTTCTATAAAATAAACATGATAGCTCTTCCTTTACAAAGTCAGTAATATTTACATTTTCTATTTCATAATAAGAATATAATAAAATTCCTGTCAACTATAGTATAGTGCATCTTATTCAGGAGACGTGAAAGGATATTGATTTTTGCTTTATTAAAAAAGACTCGGATGTGTATTGGTGTAAAGTTATCAATTGTAGTCGTGTCAACTAGAATTAGTTCTACATGGAACAAAATGATACTTTATTTAATGATTTTGTTTTCTTTGTTCATATTGTGGTTTTATGCGTTTACAACTCATTTCACAGACGTTTAGGATAATTTCCCGAGATAATATTTAAAACTTCGCCATTTTGCTGTTAAAACTGTGATCTTTAATTAAAACTTGAAAAGCATGAAATATTAGTGTTATTGTGATTATCCGAGCCAGTACACTTTTGAATAAAAAAAATTAATTTGTACAGGGTTGCTCAAAAAAGAATTGTAGGAGTAATTCTTGCTATGGGAAAAATTATTTAATTATTTATCAAATTAATATTAAATATTTTAAAAAGTTTAAAAGATAATTGATCATTTCAGGTTATTTTTATTGATAAAGTGAACGTGTGTCTGTGATTTGAGAGGTTTTGAGTATCTATATCATATCTACGCGATGGATCCCGGATTTGCCGAATGTACGTGAACAAACATATATATACTGAAAAGGCCCAACTACAGAGTGTCTACCAGGACTGAAAAGGACAAGACTTGGGGATTATTGATAAATTGTAAGCTGAGAATTTCGTAAAAGAATAATAAGGATTTATAGGAATTTAAATTCCAACATAAACAAATATCAAGCCTAGTTTTCATTTAAAGGATTGTTACACTTCGACCTGCTGTTGTAACAGTATTTTTGATGTCAAACTTGTTTACATTTTTGGTATTCTTTGTTGAATAATTCATTTTGTCCTGAAATGTAAAAATATTTTAGTCTTTCTAGCCACATTTTGTCTTTGTGATTTTGTGTCACTTGGCCTGCTACTGTAGACTACCGATGTTCATATCTTAGAAGTCTAGTTATAATACGGATACAAATGGGACTTTATTTAACATTAAAAAATGTATCAATATTTATTTTCATTTTGATCAGCGTTAAAACAATACTTTTACAACTTGGCGGATTTCTTTACACATTTTCTTCTACGTTTCATCTTCCTGGTTAGAGATAATTTTACACTTTGACCTGCTTATTGGCCTGTTGTTTTAAATATAGTTTACATTTTGTACGACTCAGTGTAACTTCGAGACACACGGATAAGAAATACACAACACGTAAAACAGAATATTCATTGCAATAATTTTAATGACTTTGCATTTAGACGATTTATTTCCTGTTCATTGTAACTATGCAACTCAAATTTTAAGACACTTTTCTCAAATTTACTTTGTATTATAGAATTTTTCCTTCTATATATTGTCCATAATTTAAGACCTTCATTATGAAAGATATCAGAATGACATTATGAGATATATGTTTAAAATAATTCTATAAAATGTATTTTTAAATAAGAGTTTTTAATGAACTGATAATATTTATATAAAGTAAAAATTTAACCCGTTGGAACCTTATTTTACACACACAAAAACTTATCTCCATGTTTAAATTGTCGACCTATTTAACACTTCAAAAACTGCATAAACACATATCTAAATGTGCAGTCAGATGTCTGCATAATAAAAGATATTTTAATGTTGGCGCAATTACTGCAGTTTCAAGCACTCCCTGCTGAATATTTATCCCGTCAAGAAAAACATTACATATGTTTAGTAATACAAATATTTAACCCGAAAATCTAACTGACAGCTCACAGTTGGACATAGAAAGAAGGTGATGAAAACTATTTTACATAAAAACAACTTTTATTTAGTAAACTGTAGCAATTTGTCAACAATTTATTTATACCTACTTTCAAACAAAGAACCTCATAGATTTACAAAACACAAAGTCTGCCTTGATCTTCAAGGTGGATTCACAAGTAACAAATGTTTTCATTCATAGAAAGTCTTTTCATGTGTGAAATATTACACAGACTAAAACGAAATTTGTTTAGGTAATTATATAAGTTTAACATATGGTAGCTGCTTATGATGTAAAAGGAGGAAGGTTCTCTACCATCTTGACCTTAAGTGCACCTTTCTTCCTTGTCAACGGTTCAACTCTGACATAACATCGCTCACGTAATCGTCAAGACGAGATGTATTTTAGTTGCATATCTGGACCTATGCCAAACAGTCAGATGTGCCTCAGAGCAATTTGCACTATGTGTATGAAACTATAAACATTGCACATTGCTTAAAAATCAGTGCCTAACTAAAACGTCGCCTGTGAATTCATTATGTCTACTAATTTTAGTTCTGTTTACTGAATATTCGTTTCAAACCCACTGTCAATCTATTACAATATTCCTTTGTAATTTTAAACTCCCCAATAGTAAGTAATCAACTTTTACATATAATGTGTACTATATTCGTATGAACATTTGGCTATTAAAATGCTACGGTAACAATTATATGATGACAAAATTATGTTTGTTTATAATAAATGTTGAATAAATGAACTGTATATTGATATTCGTTTTGTTGAAAACTTCGAGCTTCCATACCAGCACAATCCTTCTAGACCCAACTAACCATTAAAACTCATCACTTTGTTGTTTCAATTTTACTGAATCTATTTTCTTGATGATCGTCGACAAAGCGAAATTTAAAGAAACTGAAAGACTTCCAATTTGATATTGTGTTTTATAATCCAGATATGATATTCCAAAACACAAATTAATTGATATCAAACAAAACATTTACTGAACGGATAAATTATTTTTTAAATCAAATCAGTATAATTATTCTTAATAATACACAATTGGTAAATAACAATTTAGATACTATATGAAACTAAAATGAATCTTTTGAAATTAAGTGAAATGTACACTGACATTTATAACCGGTAATTTATTAAAATTGATTCAGAATCTATTGGTCACAGCCCATTGCCAGTCCATTTAATGGTCATTCTAATTGATGGACAGCCATGAAATGTACCGAGAAAATCCAAATTGAATAGAATCTTCAAGTGTCAATCAAAAGCATCGATGATCATGGAGTTATTGGAAGAATTTGAGGATGTTGTTTTATACTTGTAAATATATTGTGCTCTGGTAGTGAAAGACATAAGAACATATTTTTCAAAGTCATGCTTCATTTTATAGTGACAAGTTCATTTTACAGTAATTTTGGAATTTAATATCTAATTGCTGTTATCACATTTTCTTTGCTGACTTTCGATTTTTATTTATTTTATTAAAATATCATCAGGGAACGATAGAGGGGAGTGAGAATGTAGTAGCTGGTGAATTAATATAAAAATATGACTTTAATGTCATTTGCTTACAAAATTTTAAGCCTGGTATCTATGATGAGTTTATTTACTGAGTTTTTAATAAGACTATTAAACTTTTCCTCAGAGGTTGAATCTATAGTAGTTAATTTACAATATATTTCATGAATAAAAAAAAATAAACTGTCTGTTGGTTTTTTTAATCTTATATCGGACAATAAAAAATCTGCTTTGTTTTATCAGATAACTAACACTAAATAGTGAAGATAACAAGAGATACATCGGAAATCATGCTCCTGTTAACATGGTTTGATTGTCACGGTTAAAAACCGTGGGAAATTTATATCAATCAGACTTTGATTTCGATTTTATTAATTGAATATTTGTCTTTTTCCAGTTTATAATTTTGCTCATTTGTGCAAAAGTTATAAATTTTAATACTAATTATCAAATAAGGACTTCTTAGTGCAATACTTGTATTGTAGGTTCCCAACAAATACAGTAATATATATTTAGAAACCTAATTTTGTATTATGCTCACTTGATACAGTTCAACACTTGAAAAATATTTCATGAATATAGAAACAATTTTCTGTTAAAAATGGCACAAGGGAAATAAAAATATCTAAATGATTTTAGAAATTCCATGCCATTCAATTCCCTTCATTTAAAAACTATATTAATGAGGGTTTCTGTAATCCTTATTTTTAAACGAGCCGAGTTGTACATTCATTAAAATTTAAAAAGGAAAGGTTTAATATTCGTTGATTAATTTTGTTGATACTTTTTATTCAACAATGTTTGTGAACTACATTTTAAAATTTTTAAAACAAATGTCTTGCTTCATATTTGTTTTAAATGAGATGCACTTGTAATTCAAATATAAGACACAATCTACTGGCTCTCTCAAATAGAAATGCAATAATATGATATAACATATTCAATTAAAACGATGTCACAAAGATTAAAAAAAATATATATATTTAACGGAATATGTAAAGTTTAACTATCAAGGTAGGCATACCTAGTTCTATACAAAAACTACAGTAATTACAACATTTAAAATACTTACTGTAACCATTCATAGAGTGCCTTTGGGACGGAACTGACTCGGGTTTTCGATCTAAAATTACATAAAAAATAAAAATATCAAAATATGCATGTCTTAACCATAGTTACACAATTTTGTTATAACAAAATAAAAGATACCAAGGAAGAAATCAAAACCCAAAAATCGAAAATATAAACAGACAGCACCATAATTATAACGACGAAAAGACCAACATCAGTTCACATAACTAAATCAAATTAATCATTAATTAAAACTAAATCTGCTATCAGAAGATACGTTACACTACATTAATAGACAAGTCAGGAATTAGGCTGCGATAGCGTTCAGAATATTTATATTAGAACGTATTTTTTATCAATATTATTCCCATATGTTAAATACTTATAAAGGTCAAACACGATTTCTTTTTTAATATAACGAATTTGTTTTGTCACATATCAGGGCAAAGGAAATCTGTATTTAGACTCGAAGGAAAATTATCTGAATCACCTGAATGACCATAGACCATTAACTTTTGTGGTCTATAGGTTAACGTTAATTAATGAAGTGCCATATCTTTATTCATTCAACTTGTCTCTTTAGAAATGTTATATTTCATATCAGTATCATATCATACTAGATGGTTTCGTCATTTTATCTTTTCTATTTTGATGAATAAAACAAGCCCCGAATGATGAAATTTAAAAACAAAAACTTTAACAATCACCCGTCTTCAAACGTCAGATTATACAATAGACATGAACAAAGAAACATGTTATAACTTCTAAAGTGTTATTCTTACCTGAACTAAAAAGGACTATTGCTTTCAAACAGCTGTACTCGGCTGAATCAACGTGTAGGGCTTTTAATTTTTCCACTTGCTCTTGAAAGATTCTTATGTGGTCCATGAAAGCTACAACTCTGTCTGCAGCCATAGGACTGGCATGAAGTCCTGCTGCGGCTAACAACGGTGCCACGTGCAAAGGCATAGAGCACTGTGCCGCATTTAATACAAATAGTTCGCTCCAACTTAGACGGAGTAGAGCTACTTGATCTGTAATCTGCAAGTCGGGAAAAAATGGAATATTGCGAGCCCACTCTACTGCACTGAAAAGCAGTCTGGCTGCAAGTTCACAAATATTCTCAATTCCCATTATATTGTTGGGTTGCATACATTGGCCATATCGAGACGTAGGATAGGGTTCTGCTCTCAATAGCATAGAAATAAAGCTTGAAAGGTAAGTATGTCCATTTAGTGGAAAACCATTCTCATATCCCATTTGTCCTGGGAAAGGATGCTGGGTAGGGGGTATTCGTCCTCTTTGGACAGCTGAAAAAAATAGGAAATGGTTAATTGTCTGTTTAATTATGACTACTTAGATTTTTTAGTACAAGATTCCTATTTTGTTTTATTTATATGTACACTTTTTTTATTTTGTCTCGATGTGTAAACACATACATACACATATGTATACGAAATATGTGACATCTAAATCTCTCAAAATGTCGATAATTTAAATATAAAGTACATAGATGCAACTGTTACATGAGCGATCAATGATCCTGAAAAGATCTTCGAAAGGTTAATATAGGTCTGACTCATGGCAAATACACACTGCAGTTATATACATGCACATGTACTACAGAACTTGTCAAAATTAACATGTAAAAGTATAACCACATTGAAAAGTTAGGGTTGAGGTCACCTAAGGTTGGTGTGTATTAAATTATAGGTTAGGTGGTTTTCAGATTAATAGTTCAATTTTAATGTATAAAACAAAGCAAATGTTGTAAAGATATGTTTTTTTCAAGAATATCATAGAAAATGTTACATATTGGTGGATAGGTATGTGTCAATACTTGTGAAAAAGGTATTGGGAAACACCTGCTTTCGGTTTGTCTGGGTCGAGATTAACGATTAAAGGTCACAACGTCACGCACTCAGACGAAAAAATGTCAATAGCGATATTTAAATAAAATGTATTATAAAACTTATACAAATGTAAATAAACCTTGTCTGGCTATTGCATAACTATGACAACATTTGACAAAACTGGTGCAAAACTTTTAAATGAAATCTAATAAATCATTATATGGTAATTTTTTTAAGATAAAAATTATTGATGTATTTTAATGGCAAGTGTTAAAAAAGAGGTGGTGTGACGGAAGACTGGTTATTGATAATTAGAGGTAAATGAGGCAAATGTGAAATAAATGTTAAATTACACAATAAAAATGTAAATAATGCCCGATCTTCATAACGTTAAAGTTATTCACACATAAAGAAGATGAATATGACAGGGACACAAATTCTGACCATCAAACAAAAACATTTAAACAGTTATCCTTATACAGACAGAACATTTATTATAATAAAAGAAGATAAAGGAAAATTTGTTTATCTCTGGACTTTGCGATATCAAGGACATCGATACTGGAAATGTGCAAAGATCATTCAGTTACTTCCTTCTGATCAAATTCAAAAATTTATTAAAAAGAGAAAATAAAATTTAGAAAATTATTCAAAGAATTTTTTTAGTTTATCTTAAGGAATATATATTATTTGTTTAAATAATACATGTTCCTCTTTTAAGATAATTAACTAAATTTGCAAAAAAGAAAAATTAAATAAAATTTAAATTCTAAAGTGAAAATATGAGAAAACAATGATTTTAACCTTTTGAATAAATTGCGCCAGGCTGGTTGTTGTAAGGGATAACTGAGTAGTAGACTGGGTCGGATGTCGAACGGCACCTACCTTCCCTCCTCATTCCGGACTTCAGACATTTTTTCAGACGACAATACTGACACTGGTTTCGATGGTGTTGGTCAATAGGACAGTTCCGACTTCCTCTACAAGTATAGTTCAAATTTCTCCGAACGGATCGTTTGAAAAAACTTTTGCATCCTTCACAAGTAAATTGTCCATAATGTTTTCCCGAACTTTTGTCACCACATACAACACATTCTATTTGTTGTTGCTTATTTTCTGGTGTTGATGAACCATTTGTAGATCCGTTTGTGATTGACATAGAACCATTCGTCGTCGTTTGTTGTGTCTGGGGTGCCGGAGGTCCAGACTGGGTCACTGACGCTGAGGATTCCACAATTGCTGATGGAACTGCAGGCACCGATTGGACTGGAGTCTGAGCTGCCGTAGGAGTCGTTGGACCCATGTCTTCAGTTGGATCCCTTGGCCAAGCAGTGACAACGTGTGGAGGTGTTCCGTTCAACGCCATTACTAAACACTGCGTTGCATTTATACTTTAAAATTAGAATGTGCAATGTAAGTCAAAGGTTATGTCACACAAGATGTTACTAATGGTACACTATAACTTTGTTAAGAGTATGTCATCTCCGACTTCTTTATTATAAAGTAGTGTTATCCTCTAAAGAATTTCCTTGGTACTCCAAATATTATCATTATTTGTTCTATGCGAAGTCCAGGAAGCAACCTTTTGGCATGTGTCGGATCGTAAATATAATCAGAGTCTAAAAGTGTACAGATATTGAAACACTTAGTGACTTGAACGCGGAGTAATCGCGATCTCTTCTCTTGTATGGAGTGGGTGGCCTAGAGGAGTACTCCGTATGGTTTGAACTCTGACACTAGCATTAAAACTAAAGATTTTCAATGGTTGTGTTCCATATAAGGAGTGTGGTGTCATTTAGGTTCATGAAATATATTAGTGAGTGACACATTGCTGTCGTTTGGTCAAAGCCCTCAACCACGGAGGGCATAACCGCTGCACTTCAACTGCTTTTCCTATTGGTCGATCGCTTCATTTATTATACACAGCTCGACTGTCAATAATCAATCACGTATTCCTGCGCACACTTTCAGCGACTCGTAATCTGCCCTAGGTCATCAATGTTTTTGGTCCAATCCGTATAGGTTTAGGAGGAGGGAAAATGATTATCGACACGAGAAAGACGACGAGTCAGATTGTTATTGAATAATATTATCCAACATACTACCAACTGCACATACTTGTGTCGTCTGCTAGAACCGAGACATGAGATGACATATTCTATAAACAAAACGAATGTAACAAATCTTAATTAATTTACTTTTGTCGTTCGCTGTCACATTTATTTAATTGTGTTTGTAGCAAACTAGTATGTTAATAAATAAAATAAGAAGAATTTGTAATATTTTATAAACCTGTATGTATGACCTTTCTGTTCGGGTTATTTACTTGAATTTCATCGAGACTGCGTCTGATATGTTTGCGTAACATTGCCTCAAATGAGGTCATGACCTGACTCGCTCAGTGTATTAACCTAGCCAGCACTGCAAACTGCTGCACAAATTGCATAATAAAAATTTAATATTATTCTGAGGAATAGATTAAATAAAACGACAGGAAGTATGTGTTGAATAATAAGTTTCTACTTGTATTTATTTTATAAAGTGTGCAATGTCGTTTCGTATCACCTATTTATCTAAATTTACTTTATGTGCAACGATTCACTTAAGATCAGGACCCGACTCTTGACATTGTTCGACCTAGGGCAGACGATAAGAATAGTTTACGTTATCAAATAATACCATATAAATACAGAGCATGCATAGTTTATTTTTGTTCCTATTTTTGTTTATCAAAATAATTTCTTTTTGTATTGTTAAATTTATATCGATACAGGGAGGAGATTTGATGAATTTAAACTAATATGCATTGACCTTTTCTAATAAAAAATGTGTTTTACAAAGAACCTATTCGATGCAGTTGATATACCCCAGGTATTCGTTTCGTCTGCATTTAAACTATATCAAATTACCAAATGTCACTGGTTTTGAATAGAAATTATGCACATACAGACCCCGGGCTTAACATTTGCAAGCCTGACTGAGATAATATAAAAGATTTTCACAACGTGTTTTATGTTGAAATACAAAAAGTATCTATATACCCACGTAAAAACCAGACAACATACAAATTGTCACAAGAAAATCTTATTTTAGCAGTCGCAATCACACCTTTGTCTCACATCTGTGGCATGAATACCAACCGATGTACTTTTTCGATTTTTTTTTTTTTTTTTCTATAGACAGAATCATGTAACAAAATTAAAAGAATTGAAAATTTAGGTTGACATTAAAAAAAACCTTGAATTACAGAGATTTTCTGATTGAACTGAACAATTAAAACCTGACCAAACAGATGTTAATATAAAAAAAAACTGTACATACAAATAATTATTTTTTTTAATTCTTCTTTTAAAAAAGAAGCTTAACAAGGAACAAATATTCCGATAAAAATTAGGGCCGTCTATGAAGCCTTTTGATTTATATTATTGATTGGAATATAACTTTTTAGAGCTCCTAGGTTGAACTTAATGTGTACAATATATAAGGTCATGCTACAAATTCATTGAAATTAACTAAAATGGTAAATTTACTGAAATTTCTATCAATTACATTTGAAAGCATATTTTTTAAAAGGTGATTAACATGAAGAAAAAGATGTTTTCCCATTCAGACAATAACTGCTGGACAATGTACACAATATGTTGATCTATTATATTTGAATACATGTACACCAAATATTAAATGAAGTAACATTTATAAATATAGTGTAGTCATAATTGGCAAAATTTACCGAAACCCAGCTCCATGGTTAATATATTACTAAAAACACAAGTATAATACACTGGTTTGATAACATTCTATTTATTACTGCTTTTCTAAAAATTAAAATCTATGATTTTAATTATACACCAGTCTTCATTTTATATGGAACAGAAAAAAAACAGGTATATATGAACTCTATAAAAATCAACAATTTAATAAACTATTTCTAAACCAGTATCATAGTTGTTTTTTGTATGGTATAATCGAAAAGCAACATTGAAACATTGTCAAGTCTGTCAATAATCAAAATAACTGATATAATTGATACAACAATGTAGATTTTAGAACAAGGGAGGTATGGAGCAAACTGATTCCTCTTCTACTGTTAACTATATAAAATAAAAAGTATATAACAAACTGAAAAAAATCAAAGATAGAGTAATGACTACTTAATCAGATGCATATTAATTAACATAATAGTTATGCTTTATATTAAACACGAAAACTGTATCTGTATACTTCCATACAATATCAATGCATCCAATTTAACAGATAGTCAATAACGCTTATACAATATAAAACGACAAATACTAGCAGTCTCAAAGTAAATATATATCTGTGGAAAGGTGTAAATATTATTGCATATTGATAAGGTACCTTTTGGTTATACCCTCCCATGTATCTTTAGCTTACTGGTAGTGGGCGTTCCTGGTGAAGGCGTTTAGCAGGCATTCAATTATAGGGTTTTCTGTATATATGATCAATCAATTCATTAAAAGTAATATTATTTAGCTTATAACAATAAAAATGTAGCTTAACCAGTTTAATGAATACCGCCTTAACAACGACGTTTTGATAGAAATAACACGTTTTGAGAAATGATTGTACGGTAGCTGACTGTTTATTAAGAAAATATACAGTGGAAAATATATATAACAAAGACGAAAACAATGGTTCAAATTCAATATATAAAAAAGAACGTATGAAATTGGTGTCAGAGTGCATGAAACCTTCAACAAGTACGCTCGAATACATTACACATTGGAATACCATAATCATAAAACTTTTGAGACGGCATGCAAAACCCCAATAAATAGATAAAACCCCAATAAGTCTATAAACAGGTTCGCCGAAAATAATCCAAGCTCAACTATTTTAGAAAGTTAAATTTAAGCTTATGTAAATTTACAAAACTTCATATCCTTATCATCCAGTAAGAGGTTCAAATCAAACAGCAGAATAACTTCTAATTTGTTATGTTGGGTGTAATTTGGCTCGTTGTAGAAGCCCTAAGTTAGACCTTACAACACTTATCTCTAAATTCCATCTTTTTGCAAACACCTTTGTAAAATTTTCAATAGTCTTTATCTTATTTAAAATTAAAAATTATGTCCCATGACATATCATATGGCTTTTACAGGCCATTTATCTCCGAGGTTTAAATTTAAAACAAAGAATCTTTGTCAAATGATTAAACAAAAACTAAACTTTGTCTGTATTTTTGTATAGAACGTCATCGTACTTTGTAAAGATTTATTCACACTTTATTGTTTAATCTTATCGGGTATATCATTTCGTGACCTCTCCTTTTTATTGTTTCCTTTTTCGGTCAAAAATGTTGAACTCGAATTAAAACAAAGACATCTGCTTGTCTCAAATTTTATAATAAGTTTCAATGACGTAACGGAAATTCCAGTTGATCTTTAAAGTAATTAATTACAGTAAATCTTCTGTCTTACATTATCTTACTGCTTATTAGAGATGAACAGACAAATATATTCAGCTGTTTTACAAAGTGTCCAAAAGCATAAATCTTCTTTTTAGGCGATTTTTGGTTCTTACAGTTTTAAATAATCATCCAATAAACAAATCCAGTCTAGGCTTACTGTAATGAAATATATAAAGCATTTTTGAAAATGAAATAAGCGTGTGCTTAACTTTTTGAATTACATCAATATATATGATTGTAACATAGAGTAAGGGGTAATGGGGACAGAACTAAAATACACAACAATTGATCAAATTTCGAAATTAAAGAAAAAACAATTACTTAATCATATGTTTTGAACATTTGGCACAAACATATATATATAAACATAACTTTTTGGTTTATTTTTCGTTATTATATATTTTTTTTCCCAGCATTTGTTTTTCGACGCCGTAGAAAATATTTGAAGTTAAAGATAATAAGTGATTTTTTTCCAACATTGTAAAGTTAGTTGTTCATATATTTAACACGAATGCCCATTAATTTGCCATACGTTTGCTAAAAGAATATATTTTGCTAGTTATAACAAAGAGTTGGATTTTCTTTCACTTCGATTTTACTTTGTTAGGACTTGCTGTGTTTTTGAACTAGCATACCATCGATATACTACTGTTTCACTTATTCGTTTACAATATATTTAATTATTTTGTGCATAAAAATATTCATGCATCTTCACATGTTACCCTGTAGGTTATTACTATATTAAATCGTCAATTATCCATTTGTGTAATTTTCCCCTCGAAATCGAAGTAAGATATGATGGCTGTATGCAAATGTTTGTGTTCAGTTATATCATTTAAGTATGCTGTTTATTAATTATCTTTATACACATGTATCTATTTCTTCAAGTATACTATAGTATTGATATATTTTTCTATGAATGATTTTGAAACACACACTTTTACTCTTATGATAAATATTTTTTAAGCTTTTGTTAAACTTTTAAAATTTAAAATCCAAGACGGTAAAGCATTTGTCCAATTTGTTGTGTAAAATGGTATGAAGATAGTATGCTAGAACGGTCCGATATATTGTTTATTTGAACGTGCCATTAGTAAAGTGTATTCTAGTACTACTAAATAGCGCAGAATAATTACTGTACAAAATTGTAGTTAGTCCTGAATTTCAGCTTTGAATATAAAATTAATTCAGTTCAGTGCTCATCTTTCTCGATTATCAAAATGTATAAACATGAATAAAAAAGATTTTACTTAAATCCTAAAAACGGCGATGCGATATTAACCCTCTAGTCCTAATCAATTATTTTATTAGAGACTTCATATGGACATGAAATAAAGATCTCCATTAAAAACTATGTATATTCTATTAAAAAGAGTAGTTCGTTTTATTCTCATACCAGTAACCATGCTAGTTATAAATTAAACCACAAATGATTTTCGTTTGTCTTGACGTGCATTATTACATTACAATAACGACAACCGCAAATGAATCCAAAACACCATTGCAACAACCACAAATGGCTGCTTCGTCGTTGATATTTGACTGATATATTTGATTTCCCGGATATCAAATCTTCTTCTCCAATGAAACGAAGTCTTTTAGATTTAACATACAATTTCAGTCTCCCGCGGTTTGTAACACTTGCCTTAATAACAAAATGAATTGACAATATAATGCAATCGCTCGCAGCACGCGTGAAAATCGATATTCGTGCAAAGATGCCATGTCATCGGTGCAGCATTACGTGCATGCAATTCTAATAATTCCTCAACCGCATGAAACTAATGCTTCTGTCTTTGAAGAGTGTGTGCCATATTACCAAAACACATAACGGATGAATTAAGAAAATACAAAAATAATACGCTTTGTTGGTTTTTAACAAAACTCGTTGTTGAATATCTAAAGCTAACATGCACCAATCTGAGATGTCAAACGACGTAAGCCATCGATCTTGGGAATCAGTTTCACTGACATTTTTTTAATAAGTAACAGAGACACTTACATGATTTTGATTATATTAATTTAAACTATTGTAACTTTTAAGAAGACAATTACATTTTAGACTAGAATTTAATTAAAACTGATCACTGCTAGTTTCTTTAGGTTTGTCATCTTAGGATATCAGAGAACCTGCGAGGTCAAACAAACACTTATTTATATTCATGGGAGACAAGATGTATCCATAAAACAAGGCAATATTGCAAATTTATATGACTTCCGGAATTTCTGATGGAATTTTGAAATGAACATTACCGTACTGTACAAACATTGTCATAAAAATTAGTTGACAAAATCATCTTAGCTGAAGACTCCAAGGGGAAAGTTTTGACAGTTTATTCAAAAGAAGCATAATCTTATCAGTTTAACCAAATTGGTTCAATTGGAAAATATCGAACTGATTACTGTTTAAAATTGCTTAATTATTATTTTAGTAGCAATTCATAATAAAAATATTTAAAACTTATATCCTTTATGCACCCCAATTGTCGTATCAAATCCATTACCAATCAGAAGACATCGGATCTGTAGTAGTTTTATAGTGCCATATTAAATATAAATCTAATAAAGGCTAGATACTGCTTCAGCTTTACGCTGATCCGACCCGATCAAGGGTGAAGCTTCCAAAGAAATAAAAAGGCCATCCTCTATCAAGAAACGTCTGACCCCGAAGTGCTGATGGTCAATGATGTCAGAGAGAACATCGACCATGGAAACTAGGGTTATATTGTCTCGATAAATGGTTCTTGAATACTGCTTCAAGATATTTGATCGTTAACAATGAATTTATGCGCAAATACAGAACAGAAAGATCATAATTACATGAAGTACAAAAACATCTTCGTCATGATAATAAAAACAATGCATAAAATACTCTCCTGTGGTTTCATTTTTAAGTAGGACCCAAGCACAAAGTCCTAACATTCAAATGCCAAAATAGATAAGATCAAAGTGTTCTTTAATATTGTAAACAAGAAGGCCTCTTTCACATTTAGAACAGGTTAAAAAAGTTTATAGATTGTAATTGATCATGTTTTCACCAATTTCCGCTGCATTTCTGTCACATATATATATATCAATTATCCATGGCATATTTAATTATACCTGCTTAATACAAACTAGAGTCCAAACAATCTCAGACTAATAAAACAAGCACTACGCACATAGAATTCAGAGCTGTGAGGTAAACGTCAATGAGACAGCAAACCAACAACACAAAACATCAAAAGTAAGTTAGAGGTCAACATACAGTCTCCAACAACAGACAAGTGTACATACAATATGCCAAGCTCTAAATTGTTCCGAGTCTAGAAAAAAATATAAATAATGATATCCGAGACTTTCAAAAACCTGCCTTCTACACCAAATTATTAAAAGGACAAAACATTAACAAGACAACAAATGAGTAGATTCTGACTGGAAAAGTCACATGACCATGTTGCTGCCCTTTTTGTTTTTTTGTTGTTGTTTTTTTTTTTTAAAACAACGGAACAGTAACAAAAGTTACATAGATAAAAATACAATAAACAAATTAACAGTTCAAAAAACACCGGTATAATAGACAAACAAACAAAACGAAAAACAAAGAAGAAGAAATGCAATGCGAAATAAGTCCTTAACAATGATTATGTGCAGTGGCTGAAAACTAGATCAAAGTTGTATATCTTATATGGTAATATATAGAAATCTTACAGGGCTATACTGCTTCGTTGTAGATTTCATACAGCAACGACAGATTATGACAGAACGTTCATTTGTTATATCTAATGAATTTCAATACAGATAACAGTTAAAGAAAGACACAGTAGTGCTCTTTCAAAGTGTAAATAAATACAATTGATATATATTAACAGAAAAAGGAAAAAACCCAGACAAAACGATCTAAAAACAACAGTATATCGTAAACTTTATCTCAATAAAATGAAAAAAGACCTTTGAAAAAGCTTGATATAATATGTATGAATAAGCATTTTTGTTTAAACAATTCCCTCAATATTTCTTAATAAACCCATTGAGTTGTGCTATGCATGTGATATGATGTTGTAAATGTTTATACTTATTTTTACATATGTTTCTGTTGTAAAAAAAAACCCATTTTTTTTTATTAAATGAAATATTGCATCCATTGCAGTCTGAGACGTCATTCAAAACACGCGCATATCAAACAAATGTAGAAAAGTTTTTTTCTGTAACAAGAAAAAAAAGGAACATAGCCATAATGCATGGAAGAAAAATTAACAAAAGGAAAGGAAATGTCATGCTGTTTGTTATAAAGGTTGGAACGATAAACTAACTTATATTGCAAATTTATATTTCATTACAATTAAGGTGCATGTTTACTCATGGTATTGGACTAATCATTTGATCGTATTATTTATATGATTAAGTACATTCGCTAAGGGAGCGTACCTGAATATTTTTATGATGCAGTATCTGCTTGTTTGGATGTTGTTTTATAGCTAAGATAGAACATGCCAAAAATCGACTTTTTTTTTCTTCTTTTTTTGCATACGTTTTGGGGTTTTATTAACAGTTTATTGCTTTTTGGCTCACTTCTGGTGCCATTTCTGACAAGGCATAGAATATTCATGTTTTTTTTTCGTGGGACAAACATTTGTTTACTTTGATTAAAACAAACTGTTTGCTTGTCAATAACATATAGGAAAAAGAATTTTGTTCTTTAAACTAAATGTTGAATTTATGTTTTTCCTAATTTTGAATAGAGACAATCCATTTTTTCAGTTCCTTTCTGAAGCCCGGTTGTCACTATCAAGGTTTACTTGGTCAAAATTTCTTTGACCAGGTAAAGTTGGTCCAAGTCATCTGTTGTCACTATCAAAGTTTTTCATTAAACATTTGGCCAAGTCCATCCAAGTTTCAAGAAAAATAGGATGAGATTCTATTCCATCCAAGTCCGTCAAAGTTTTTAATCAAAGTTTTCTTTGACGGTTGTCACTATAAAAATAATCCATCAAAAACTTTGACCAAGAAATTGTGTACAAGAAAACTTTGATAGTGACAACGAGCTTTGGGACAAGTTTTTTTTTCATGAAATTTTGAATCAAACAATTTATTACAATAAAAAAACATGCCCTACAACAAAAGATGATTGGTTAGTGGTTAATAGCTTTCGGAAATCCATGACAACAATTTAAAAAATTTAAATACTCATACGGTACATTTAGATAATGTGTGCATCTTGCATTTATGTTTTACCTTTGAAGGAACCCAGTAAACTCTATTTAATTTGTTTGTTGTGTAGAACATCTGTTACTGTTCTATCACTGGTCTAAATGTTGATGTATATCGAATGTACAGGATACCGATTTAGGAATTGAATGCTTCTTTTTGTAATTGTATTGGAGTGTAAAAGCGTTGACCGAAGCACATATTGTATGAAACGCGGAAGCGTTTTTTCCAGGCATTGTTTTAACATTGTCACTGATAGCGCGTGCAGTCATACGTGTAGCTGTTGTATTTTATACGGAAATAAAATATGATACTGGAGAGCCTCGCGAATGTGGTTAGCCAATCAAAATTACGCGTTATAATTAAACATACATGAAATGAAATTATACATCCTTAATTTTTTTTTTTGAGTTTTAACGTTCCTGATGAAGGTAAAGCTGGAAAAGCCGATTCGCACGCAGTAAATTTATAAAGTGTTGTTTAAAAACTTTCAATTTACAAGACGTAATCTTGATAGCATCTTTGATCGCACCTGTATATATTTTTTTAAATTGTTAAGAATTAAATTGAATCGTAACAGTGAGTGTAATATAAAATATTTTGATGATAATTGGATCGATTGATTGTTGGTTGCTTAACGTCCAGTAATGGTAATTGGTTTGTAGTTGCAAAGACAATGGAAGAAATTCTTTAAATCCACCAGCTATAACTGTTCTATAAAAATAATATAAAATGTGTGGATCGTGCTATATCTCATTGTTCAAAGGATAACTTTTACCACAAGTTTTTTTTGTTCTGTTGTTCTGTATATTGGTTGGTGTAATCTTTTCCGCAGACATTTGTTATATGTTATCGTCAGTCCGAACTACGGTTACACATGTTTTATTATAATTTTACTCTGCATGAATAGAACTTTAGAAACATGGAATAAAAGCAAATGTGGTTCATTTGCCATAGTTGACTGCTTAAATTTTCTTGCTTGAATATAATGTCTCAAAAATGTTCTGAAATTATGAGATCACTTTAAAATTATGGAAGAATTATGTATCGTATTTCTTTGTAATACATGTGCAGTAAAAAGTCTTACGTTTTGAATTTGTTCTTGTCAGCTTTCCGCTTTTATATGAGGACATAAACATAAGAATATTTGCCCTTAATAGAATTTATGAAATATAATTCTTTGTGCAAAATATTATCTTGGAAGTGGTTGTAAAAACATCACTCACAACCCAGTTGATTTGATCATAAATTCGGCATTAGCTGATCTGAACTCAGCACGCGTGTATCCGATCATGGGTTACTCCATAAAATAATCTTCACTGACTTCCTTTGTAATATAAAATTCTATCTTTATGGTTTATGATATAAACGTGATATTTTGAGCAAATGCATAAATTGACTTTTTGTCAATTTGGAACTTTCGTGTTATAGGGCTATATAAAATAGAAAACAGATCATGGCAATGTCTTAATGAATGGGCTGGTATGATGACTTATTTCATCATTGCATCCCTATATTCATAATAGCGGAAGTTTTTTAATCTCTTTCTCCACTCGAGAAGGTGACAAGAAACACTTTGCTGCTTTTGATATTACACCTTTGTGACTACAGTTTCAGGAAAAACGGAATTCACAGCAAAAAGGCACGGTATTAATGATCCATTAGGGGTTTACTCATTTATATCCAATATCCGTATTTGCATATTATTTTTCATAGCATTATTGAGAGATGTGTTCCGACTTCCGAGTGATCATAAAGCTTGCTTTCCTTGAAATAACCCATCTCGCTAATACCATGGGATAAATTACGCACAACAACGCAACACAATTACTTACAGTCAGCGACTACCTGACAGTTTAATTATTATCCTTCATGAACATACCACCCATCCAATGTTGTTAGCTAAATTGTTACAACGGGAAGTACCCGAGGGACTATAGTATGGCAATAAAGTTCACTTGGGCTGGCTTTGATTTTCATAAACCTTTATACATTGTCAAGTCGTAAAACTGATTTAGTCTTTGTGGAGGTATAGAATAAAAAACATTGTCTTGTGGTTTACAGCAGTGATCTAATAAAACGTATCCCAATAATCAAACTTAATTGGTTTTAATGTGTGTTTTATCTCTTGAATAATGACAACCACATGTTAATCACGTGACCATTCATGACCCTTCTCGATGAAACTTTTCACCCCACAACTAACTATTGCCCGTAATGTGTGCATTTTGTTCCATAAATGAGTATGTAAATGTTATTACAATATAAAATGTTTTCAGAGTTTGAAATAATGCCACTAAAGAAACATATTTGAAATTGTAATCTATGCAAATATTGTGCATATTAAGCTCGCATATACAGTGATTTTGTCGCTATTATCCCTCTAAATAAATAAAAAACAGTTTGTAATTCGGCAGATTCAGGGGATGTTTCATCCTTTGATCAAAACGCTATTTTCACCATTACAGATAATTGCGCCACATTTCTTCTAACCCTGGACCCGCCATTGAGAATTCATAGAGTTTTTAGTTCCCATGGAGACAATCTAAAACCAAATGTCAAAGAAAGGCAGACAACACCAGGGCCAAAACAAAAAAGGTAAGCAATATAGTCTCCAAAATAAATACTACACAGAAAACAAAAGACTGATCAATAACAACCGCTGCCATTTCAATTGGTCCTGTTGAGTCGACTGGTGCCATTTGTCGTGTTGTTCGTATTATACAGGAGGTAATTGTCATTGGAATAAATATTAAAATATATACCAGATTGGAAAATCTTTAGTCGGCGTATATTTGTTCCGTCTAACAGAATTTCCCTTCGAAACTTTGTTATAAACAATGCCATAATATCTGTTGCTATTGAAACAAATATTCTATATCTTTTATTTCGTTTGGAACAAATACACAATGTACTGTGATATTTTTTCAAGTGGGAATTATATTACAGAATATTTCTTCCACTTTGAACTTATATTATAAAGAAACTTCTATTGCATGAAATAGGAAGACCTGGGCAAATATAGTCGCTCGAAATTGACAATACCTTACAAAATGAATATATTAAATGCCGAACCGTAGCTATTTGGTCATGTGCTTGTTTCTGCTTTGTGTGGACCATAACTATGGTCGGCATATTACCAGAAAAAATATTCCAACGATCTTTTAGAGTTATTCGGCCCGCAATATTTATTTACGTTTGTTAGGAAAACAACGAGCTCTTATTCTAGGAAGATTTATACTTTTCCAGACCAGTTGATTTTTTTTCTTTATATAATCAACGTGTGGTTCGTTTGAATTTGCCAACACATCGTATAAAAATCATTAGAAAAACAGATTCCAACACCATTTGTTGTGCGATACAATATTGGCTTTGAACTAGCTTTCAGTAACTACTAACGTGAGGGTACCCAAATTGCATCTATTTTGACAGTTTTTTTCACCTATGTTTATTTATGATCCAAACAAAAGTTTCCTTTCTGTGTTTATTTTGTAGATGTATCATTATTCGCTATATGGTTCCACCAATTTAATTTTGAATCCATACTGAATCATAGAAAAATTGGTTTGAACAGACCTCCAAACGATCCATGATTCTGTAATGAGGAGTACCCAAATTGCATCCATGCTTAAATTAACATCCTCAAAAATCGAATTACAGATGATTTGTTTAAGTTCTTCAAATATTTAGAACAATTTGAGATTAATCTATGCTTACTATTCATCTTTTAAGAAATGGAGGCTTGTAACATATTTTATTTGCTCATTTTTAAAAGATGACCTTTTTGTGGACGTCGCTTGGCGACGTTTACGTACATTTTCCTTTACCAGTGAATACTTCATGTGTTGATGTATACTGTGAACATTTTGTGTATATTCAAATATATTTACCTATGTTGAAAGACGTCCTTAATGTCAAATCATAAAAATACAAATTGTTTAGTCTCTAAGAAAACTTGTAAGATTTCCGCTGCTACTTTTGCTAAATAGGTGCAATTTGGGTACTCGGTGCAATTTGGGTATCGTGACGTTAGTACTCTTAGATCAGCACTTTGTGTCTTTTGACTTTATCTTATAAGTAGGGTTTTATTTGTGTATTCTGCCAATCTGATGAGTCAAGAAATTTTCAACTGATTTTTGCAGTTTTTTTATATGTTGTGCTGTTACACCAATGCCTCAGGTTTGGGGGTTGAGTGCTCACAAGCATGCTTAACCCCACTACATTCTATATATGTCTGTCCTAAGTCAGGAGCCTGTAATTCAGTGGTTGTCCTTTTTTGCTGTTGGCCATATTTGGTTATCGTTGTTTGCTGTTGGCCATATTTGCTTGTCGTTGTTTTCTGTTGGCCATATTTGGTTATCGTTGTTTTCTGTTGGCCATATTTGGTTGTCGTTGTTTGCGTTGGCCATATTTGGTTATCTTTGTTTGCTGTTGGTCATATTTGGTTGTCGTTGTTTTCTGTTGGCCATATTTGGTTATCGTTGTTTGCTGTTGGCCATATTTGGTTGTCGTTGTTTGCTGTTGGCCATATTTGGTTACCGTTGTTTGCTGTTGGTCATATTTGGTTGTCGTTGTTTTCTGTTGGCCATATTTGGTTGTCGTTGTTTGCTGTTGACCATATTTGGTTGTCGTTGTTTTCTGTTGGCCATATTTGGTTATCGTTTATTGTTTTGTCATAAATCAGGCTGTTATTTTTTTAATTGCTTCACATTTTATCATGCCGGTGCATTTTATAGCTGACTTTACTATAATGGTTCTGCTCATAGTTGAAGGCCGTAGTCACCTATAGTTGCCTAAATCCACGTCAATTTGACTGTGGTGGATAATTTAGTTATCTCATTGGCAATCATACCACATATCCTTATTTTATGAAATATATTTTAACCCTTTCGACACATTTTGCAGAATCTACTTTTAAAAATGTGTTCTAGATGAATATGTATGAGATAAATGGCACGGGACGTTAAACAACAAGCGATCAATCGTGTGTGGATGTCGTAATTTTTTTCCCGCGATTTCTGTAAGCGTATTTCAGGTGTTTCTGAAATATCTTCATCAGGTACGCTCGAGACCAAAAGGTCGAAACAAATCGTCCAGGAGAATTAAAACCAAAAGTACACTAACGGAATTAATCATTTAAATCACCGTTTATGATTGTATGTAAAGCTTTTATTTTCAACTTTTTTCTACTGTGTATAAGCTTTTACTGTTATTCTGAAAGTCTACTTTATTTCTTGTCAGCAGATACTGGTATATTGTTGTGGTATAATTCCTTGTTTTGGCTGTAAGTGTAAAATATGAAAATAACACTTTATAAATTTGGTACGTCCGAAGCACTTTCATCGGTGTAATTTTTTATTTTTTTATTCAGCTTATACTGCATGGTATGTTAATTGTTGTTGTATAACTTTCTATGTTTGGCTATATGTGTACAAATCTCAATTCTTAATCAGTGTGTTGTTGTGGTATAACTTCCTATGTTTGTTGGACATTTTGACACTGACAGTACATCAAAATGAAATACGGACCTTCCTAGAACAATACAGATCGACCTCAAAACAATGCTTCAACCTTTTTCATCAGTTAAGGGAAATGGAATATAAACAAAGTCTTTGAAAACTTTGTAATTTATGTTCTAGAAGGCAACATTGACTTTTCTCTGGTTTCCGTGCTTTCTATGGCGATTATGACATTTTGTTAATTATAAGTAACCTTATACAGAGATGAAGCCTTGCTTTATGTTACTCTTTGGTGACGCATCTGTGGTTCCGGAAACTAGTTTAGTAATTATACCATGTTGCATGCGAGAGTTATAACAGAATGATATAAAAGCTGTTATTTATTACGTGTAGAACCCATCTTAGTTGTCAGTTTTCACATTCTCATCTTTTTAATGTATCGGTTTTGATTTGATAGTTTTCTTTTAATATCAAACATTTCTATTATTCCAAACTTTTTGCGTGCAACCAAAAGTGTGCAGAAGTTCTTCTGTTTTAATACCTTTAATGTTTAATTTTCTGATATTATAAATCATGGAAAGGACAGGGGAAAACATCATCAAAGAGGTACTAATTTTATCAGAAGATTAAAGCGGTAATTTTGAATGATTAATACTTGAAAGTGTTTCTAACAAACAGAAATAAAAAACACAACAAATATTTGAATATTTTGCAAAATAAATCTAAATCTAAAGTAAATGATTTCTTTCGTTTTAAGGCAGAGAAATGAGTTTATGGAGTATACATTGTAATAGTACAGTACGTGTGCTTCTTGATATTTATACAAGATAGTACAGTTAATATAAATAAATAAAAACATTTCTGCCTACAGGTTAGGGGTGATTTTGTTTCTAATAATGTAAACAACAGAACAAATCCCTTAACTAAAGCACATTGTGAGCTGATGTGGTGCCACCATCAAACATTAACAGATAACAACTCCCTTAACTAAAGCACACTGTGAGCTGATGTGGTGCCACCATCAAACATTGTATTTGCCTAGTTGTTTAGTATAGTATTCTGGTTTTTTTTTTATTCAAATTGTGTGTTTGTCATCTTATTAAATACTGTCTAAATTATTTTTGATGATACTCAAGTTTTGAACACAGACTACGCATAAATGTCTTCTATTTCATTTAAAATAAATCTAAGGTTTTGTTATCGTCCGGGTTTTTTTTCGAGTTCTGAAGGCATATTGTCCGAGTTTTTTTTTCAAAACTATAGTCCGTTTTTAACAAAAATGTGATCATGAAATAAGGCATTCGGGACCATTAAATTTTTTATTTATTCTATTACTGTAATTTAGTGAAGGACTATAACACATATTAAAATCAATCGGGTCCAGGACCAATCCATTATATCTTATTATAATCCTTTGTAATTAATTCCATTTTCTATGTGCATACATTTAGAGTAATTTAGAGCTGGTATACTCAGTGTATGATAAATATTTCTTGTGATAAATACATTTTTCGGCATTTATTTTCATATTTTTTTAAGAAATTCACACTTGCATGCTTGTAGTATAACTATTGTGTGTGTATTTTTAGAATAGAAATCCAGATCGGATCTGTGTTTCTAATACTAAAAGAGGTGTTTTGGTTACGGTCATATAGACATAGGCCTATCCTCATCAGGTATCCCTAGCCTATATGTTTCCTTTCTTGTAATGTTTAGAATGGTTCGAATTTGATTTCACTTATGGGGATACGACACCTGTTTATACGTTTATACACATTAAATTTTGTAAACATTTACTTGGCGTTACCAAAAGGGCAACAAAATTTCCCCCTCTTTCTGAACTAGGTAGATTCCCTCTGCATTTTGACATTGCAAAGTCTATGATCAGATACTGGCACAGGCTTGAAAATTTGGAATCATCTTTTCCACTACTAAAGGAGGCATATTCAGAGTCAAAATTACTACAAGAGTAAAAAATTCCTTCATGGTATGGATCCTTAAACTTCTTTCTAAAGAATATTAAAGGGGTTGGCAATTTAGCTTCTACAAGTAATTACAGCTTTAAATTTTTATACAAAAAAATTCGGCACCAGTATTATGAGGATCAGTAGAGACTCCAAATGCACAACTGTTCTGACGGAAAGCTCTGTAACTATAGCACTTTCAAGACCAATTTTGGTCTTGAAAGATATCTTATTTTATTGCGATCCCCTGAGCGGAGGAGAAATTTTACTCGATTGCGTATTTCCTCACATAGACTTAGAATTGAACAAGGTAGATATCATGGTGTTTCTTGACAAAACAGAATATGTCTCAGGTGCACCTCAAATTAAATTGATGATGAAAAAACATTTTTTTATTTTCATGTACATCATCTTTAACTAGAGGAAACTGCATGTACTCCATGATCAACTCACTGTGTCCTAACTTTAAACACTTAATTCCTAGCCAAAACCCTTATCTGGCTACTTAATGTAGAGAATGTTGATATATTGATATCTGTTTGTGATCTGATTGATAATGGCAAAATATAGATCTAGCTTATCTGCACCAGGCACGAGGATGGCATGGTGGTTACCTAGACTCACCTATAATAATAATAATGCACTTTCTTGTATTTATTTTATCATTGACATTCAGAATTATTCCCTTATACATTATATTTAAGTATTTTTCTATTTCGTACTATGAAAACTTGGGCATGTCATTTAGCATCGTCCCTTGGTGCTTCTTGCAGTCGGGTCATCTTACAATATGTATCAACCCCTTCTGCATCAGGCACGAGGATGACATACCAGGTTTGTGCATCTGCTCATAATATCATAACCAAATTATCTATTTTACATTCATGCATGTATACCATGTGAGTCTATCTCCCACCTTGCCATGCAGCACCGTCCTTTGGTGGCTTTTGCAGTTAAGTTAAATATCCAATACATTGCCAATTTATTTTAGGAACTTTTTCATGTTGGGGTGTACCTGAGAAGGAGGGAAACACTGTTGAACGTATATTTATATATATTTATATATGTGTGTAGTTCATGATGTTCAAACTGCCTTTTCTTTTCTTTGTATGTACCGCACGGGGCAGGTGCACTCGACTCCAATCTTAATTGACTAGGATTGTTAGTTTTCCTACCGAAGGTCGGTGGTTCTCTCCGAGCACTCCGGCTTCCTCCACCAATAAAAAACTGACCGCCACGAAATAGCACAATAGTGTTGAAAGTGGCATTAAACACCGATCAATCAATCAATCAATCTTTGTATGTATACTAGACTATTGTTGTTTCTTTTTGTTATTGTCTAATTAATGTCTTATATTGTACTATGCTCCCTGAGCGCCCATTTAATGGAAATAAAACATCTGCTTCTTCTATACGTTCGTTTCTTTCTTTTTCTTCTTTCTGTTTTTTGGTATTTTTTTCCCTTTTTATTTAAGCGTCTTCTATTAGTTTATTGTGCGTGACATTTTTATCTTTTGTTTGATTTTATCTGTTTATATCATTTTTCATCTTTGAATTGTGTTGATTGTTCTTTTTAAATTATTTTCTCCTTTTATTATGAGTATTTAATTTACCTAAACATTTTTTTATTTTCTTTTTCTTTTGAAAGCATCTTTTTTGTTTGCTCATTGCTTACAAATTTAATACTCTATTTGAGAGATTAAATATCTTATTTTGTTATTTTATTTGAGAACAACTTAGATAAGCAGTCTCTATTTGAGAGATTACTTTATTTTTGCTATTCTATTTGAGAATAACTTAGATTAACAGTCTCTATTTGAGAGATTACTATATGTTGTTATTCTATTTCAGAAAAACTTGTATTATCATGTTTATTTGAGAGATGATTATTATTGTTTTAAAAAAAAAACCAGTTTTTTCTGCTATGTTAAAGCGTTAAAATAGATCCTGCAATGTGTGATAGATAAGTATGTGTACCCGCAAATCATATACATTTATCTATAATGTTCATAAAATTTGACCCTTTACAATGTTATGTCATAGGCGGATCTAAAGGGGGGGGGGGCTGCCCCCCCTTTTTGTGGGATAAATTTGGTTGATTATATAGGGAATCACTGAAGCATGACTGGAGTCTAAGTGGGATAACTATTTAACATCCCAGCTCTTCTAGGACTATATGAAAAAAGCATTTACGCTTCATAACATCTAGTTCAGAATGCCATACAATAATTATAATATACTTTATATATATTACTATATAGTATATACCCTTTATGAGCCCCGGATACAAGTTTAAATATGTTAAATCAACAGTGAGTTTGTATCCAGTCGTCCTGGTGTAGGGGTATGAATAGTGGCTTCATAAAGATAAAAAAAAAAATGAATAGTGGCTTCATATGCTTAAAATCTTGAGATCGATTCCCCGCATAGACACTGGAAATTTATTGGTTTTTTTCTACATAAATTTTGAAAGTTAGTCTTTATTCCGAATAAATATTTCTAAGTTTTATTGTGTTTTCAACATTCCCGCCAAAATGTTACAGAACAAAAGAAAGCATGCAGAACAAAGAACTCAAGGTAGGGTGATCTGGTAGGGGTGATCCGACTCGGATGATGCCTGTTAGACCAAAGGAGTTGGGACGTAATATATAATATTTGTCGCACACTTAAAATTTGATTGCAACAAGGCCTACATTAAAAAATAGAATGCATAATATGAGGTTTAATGAAATCCCTAAAAAGAAATAGCACCGAAATGGTAATACAATTAAATCCTTGTCAATTGTAAAATGAAGAGAAGTTACCAAGGGGACAACACAAATCATAATTCGTATGAATCAGACAACACCATGGCCTAAACAACAAACACCGAAAAGACAAACAATAAAGCATACCTAGAGCTAAAGACACGAACCCTACCAAATACTGGGGTAATCTCGTGTGATTCGGAAGAGTCATACGAAACCTACCAAATACTGGGGGTCAACTCAAGTGCTCCAGAAGAGCCACACGGACCCTACCAAATACTGGGGGTCAACTCATGTGCTCCAGAAGAGTCACACGGACCCTAACAAATACTGTGGGTGATATTTATTGTTAATTATGACTTTGTTAAATAAATAAATGAAAAAATAAATAAATAAATAATAAAATTAATAAATAAAATAAAATAAAATAAAATAAAATAAAATAAAATAATAAAATAAAATAGAATAAAATAAAATAAAATAAAATAAAAATAAAATAAAATAAAATAAAATAAAATAAAAAATAAAATAAAATAAAATAAAATAAAATAAAATAAAATATAAAATAAAATAAAATAAAATAAAATAAAATAAAATAAAATAAAATAAAATAAAATAAAAAAAAAAAAATAAAATAAAATAAAATAAAATAAAATAAAATAAAATAAAAATAAAATAAAATAAAATAAAATAAAATAAAATAAAATAAATATAAATAAATAAGCTATAATGGTGTGTTGTTACTGCACGACATAGTATAACATATGCCTGATCGGTTTCATCTTCACTAGTAACATTTGAACAGTGTTCTTCTTTTGCATTGCTAGATAGATAAAAACTACATAATCAAAGTCGTTTAAAGTACTTTATCTGAACTTCTTCATTTTTTGTAAGCAAATGCATGAATAGATCACATTTTGACCTATAGAAATATTTTTTATTCACTCAATTAAACATGGACTTGACTTGAAAAATCCGGACCGTTCTTCGAAAAAACAGGACATGTTAAAATTAATTTTATCTCAAAATGACATTATTCATCCAAATACAAGCATTTCTGTAAAGTTGTAAATGTAAAGAATCTATGAATGCATTTGCTTCTATTTGTACATACGTATGTGTATTAAAATGGCTTTATTTCATATTTTTGAGTAAAACATTCTAAGGATATATTCAACTTGTATAACTTCACACAATGTGTGGTTAGTAATAACTTTACATCACATATGCTAAATTACCTTTTATACCTTTTTGAGCCTCGGTCTCACGTCTTTCCAAAACAAAATATCTGTTTGTTTACATTATGCATCATATTCACACGAAAAGAACCTGATTACACTCGAAAAAACACGATAAATTCACTCGAAAAAACACACGATCCCAACAGGACACTATACCTACCGTATTTAAACTCAAAATAAAATTACATTCACCTCGAGCTATGTTCTCGGTAAATATATACACCTCTGTATTAAAGTCATTTATGTTGCTTTGGGACATTCCACAAGTCTGAACTGTCAAGACAAAGACAAAGCAGACAATGGCGATTGTAAGTTTATTCAAAGAAATTTAACTTAAAAGTTTTCAAAAGCTTTATTGTATAGAACTAGAATAAAATGCATTGTTTTCACGCATGCGTCGAAAATCAACACTACTGCCTATTCAACAACATTTAAAGATATATTGAACAGTCTAGATGCGTGTATTTCGGAAACATGTAAATCATTCAAATTCAACCATATTTGATATACCGGATGTGCACAATACAAAAGCCAGAGATGTACAAACATCACTTACCTCTAATTGGCATTGGTACCATCAACACCATCTTTCTGGTTGTATCAAATGATGTTGTTGTCTCTGTAACGCATTCGGAACCATTTTCGGAAGAAGACTCTAAAACCGTGACAGTTTCTTTCAGCTTCATCGTGGGTAATTAATAATAAATGAACAGACTTCTTTGTTGTTACTATTTCTATATAAATGATTTTAAAGTGAGTTTGTCGTTTTATCGATCAGTTCCAATTAAGTATTGACGAGTTAACACGACACGTTCAAT
Source organism: Mytilus californianus (assembly GCF_021869535.1). NCBI lineage: Eukaryota > Metazoa > Mollusca > Bivalvia > Mytilida > Mytilidae > Mytilus > Mytilus californianus. The sequence continues at coordinate 16,230,505 of NW_026262679.1, read as the reverse complement.
AACATTACAAAAAGCTACAAATGCCAACTTTATGATGTGAATTAACGTAAATTTACATTGTTGTTTCGAGCAGCGCTTAATCTACTGGAAAATTTGTTTGGATTTTCGCACTTTTACCGTTTCCGGTAAAGATGGCGTTGCTTCCGGGAAAAAAGACAGTTGAGGTCTAAACGAGTTTAAAACATTGTCATCCATGACATTTTAGTATCATTTTTATAATTATTAGTTTACGCGATTGTATTATTTCTAAGAGACACACTTTGCTCACTTTTGAAGTTAAATTAGAGCAAATGATCAAAAATAATACGATATGATGAATGTGGGAGAATATCGCAATAGTCCATACGATCTGTTTAACTAAGGTAATGTGGGAATATTATATAGCCTTTAAGTTAATATAGTTATTAGTGGCATCTTTCAAATTATTAACTTAATTGCTGATGAAAGTTTTTTTTCTGATTTCTTTAGTCGGTAGAAAACTAATAAAACTACTAAGATTTTAAACTGGTTTATTCATCATTGTTTTTTTTAATTGTATTATTTTCGCGAGTTTTTCCTTTTTTTCTATCGTTGACTATTTTACCGCATCCAAATATATAGTATTTCGATCGGGTATAAATATATCGGCGTTTTCACATGACTAATACAACTGTTGCATATAGACTGAATGAGTCGTCAAATATTGTCTAATATCGCGTTCCTAAGAATGGAGAAGTTAGATTCAGAACCATAAAGCTGTTTTTCTTCTTACATGAAGTTTGCAGCAATCACTTGTCGGTTGCTGTACCTTGGTAAAAGCAATTGCGGGGTCAGTATGACATAACTTATACCTGTGCGTAGTCAATTCCTACACGGTTTTATTTATGTGAAAATGACCGATTCAACCAATATAAAATTATAGTAGCACTAGTTGTTTTGCGGTCATGATAACCTCTTTCCTGAACGAGCTTGTGTACATTCGAAATGGTCCGGTATCTATAAAATGTAATCCGGGAAGATAAAATGTCATGTTGACATGTGTGACTGTTATCTTCTTTCCTTTTTGGTCATATAGCTTCTCAAGTATTTAAGTATCTATACATTTTTTACTTTCATATTTTGGTTCCTGATGGTCCAGAAAAACGATTCGGTCGCACCAACTATATAGAGTGTTATATCGAGGTTGATCAGTAGTCCTCCTGGATAACTCAAATGGCTTTAAACTGAGAAATATACCTACAGTTATATCTCATAAAGATGTACCTGGATGGAGTTACATATCCTACTGTGGGTTGTTACCGTGTACCTCCTTGACCACTGTACATTTACGTTGAATTTATATCAACATTTGCATTACAGTATCGAAATTACTAACAAGCAAATCTATATTTGTGTTATTTTATTTTTTCTTAAAAAATACAAAACAGTACATTGATGCATTTATTTTTGATTACTTCAAGAATATTGTTCTGGAAGCTGTCTATCCTTTAAATAACCGTTAAATGTCGCAAAAAAATACAGTTTGGCTGATTCATGCTAATATATTAGTTCTATTTGATTATTCTATAGTATTCTTATTTATTTCTTAAAATTTCGATCACACAGAAAAAAATAATGTATATCTTATCATCTAATAATATATGAAATAATTGATGAAAGAACACCGTTTATATTTCATAAATTCTATTTTGGACAATTGTTCTTAGGTTTACCTAGGTTTAGTTCATTTTATTATGGGATAGGGTGCTTCATCTTCTAGTACGTGGTCAACAAACACCGAATATCATGGTTCATGCATTGAAAAATATATTAGATTTCGTTTGTCAATCAATTATACCTTGTAATTTGTATTCCTTGTACCAATGGTACTGATTTTGTCCATAATGTTTTAATTATATTTGAAATAAATGTCATTGGATCTGTATGATATAAAAAATATTGAAGATATAAACTTAATGATGAAACTATGCTTTGTTTACTGCACTTGTATATTTTGATTTCAGCAAAAACAAACAAACAGGTGACATTTTTTTAACAAAATCGGAGCATTTAATACCAAAACTGACTATATAGACCCCAAAAATGCTTTTGAGTTCTTATAGAACACGATAGAATGTAGAATGTTGCACAGGTGAATATGATAAAATCCTTAGCAGCTCTAATCGTATTTCGGGAACCCTATTGACTTTTATTTGTATAATTAAAGTTGAATTACATGACAGAGGAAGCTTAACATAAAGCAGAGATGATAATTATCCGTCGACATTCACGCCATTGACATTTCCATATTTCACCAAGTCCATTTGTTACCAGCCTCAATGGTCACTTATCGCTAATTTATTACCCCGGCAATATCGCCTTGACCATTCAATGGCCAAAGTCCACTTCTATCAAGCTGAATTGCTTTCTATCAGTAGTTCCATTAAATTAATATTAACGGTCGATTGATTCCTGTGCGGATTAATTGAAGATCTCGTTAAATCTCGTTAGTCCATTATCAAGCGGCAGCCGATAGTTCAACCCTCTTGTGTACATAGTGGTCAATTTAATCGGTCATAAATTTCCTATCTTGTTTACATGATAGGTTGAAGTGGATGGTCATTTTCCTGATGATTATTTGTATACTCGAGAATACTGATAGTAATTCTGATCAATATGAAAATATGAACATAAGGAAAAGCGACACAAAAATATATAGAGGTCAACATATAGTCTTCAACAAGAGTCAATGCAATTAAATCGCTCAATGTAAAAAAAATATCCTCGAAATCATACCAAATATCTGCCATCAGAACCTAATTCCCAAAATGTAAAAATTGAAAGAAAATGATATATAACAAAAGACATTCACTGACGAGTATGTGCACATGATCAATGAAAAGTCTGCAACTATTAGTTAAACTAGATGTTTAATAAAAAGTATCCATGCACAGATATATATACTCCATGTGTCTTCTTTTTCTTCTTCTTATTCTGATTCTGTATAAAAAAAACTGTTGGACTCTTTAATCTTGCTCCCAATGTTTTAAACCTTTTCTTGTCGTTTTAAGTTATTTCATTTTTTTAGTAACTCGCAATACGTAAGACACAACAATAAACTTCCAGAGGAACTGAATTCCATCTCCCCCGGTATGTGTGTACATTTTTTTCTCTTATCTATGCATAAAACATGACAGTATAATGTGCTGAAAAAGTACTTTATAAACTTCATTCGTCATTTAAACTCATCTTAAATAGACCTTTCTATTGACTTTGAACAAAATACATATCTTTGGTTGTTTTATTATAAAGTAATAAAATGCTTTCAGCTACATCTGCGTATAAAATTGATTCCAAAAGGGAATGTCTGATCTATTTAACAAGTAAACATCATTATACAAACGAGACTGTTGTTAAAACCTTCTCTTGTTAACAGTAATTCACCCATAATTGTATTACAGGTACCCTTTTCTCCTGAATCATGCTGTGAAACAAATCTATTTCTTCTCATAGAGACCCAGTAATAATTTATCAAATAATTGAATTCAAATCCGTCCATCTTTTCATTAGTGTTTTAACACAAAGTGTAATTTATTTCATTTAGCCTTCCGTGTACGTTATGTCGAAGTTGATTGAGAAGATTCGCGGTTCGTAGTTATGATGGATAAAAATTGACATATTTGACATAACTGTATTTCCTTTTGAACCTTTTGCATTACAGAATTCTCGATAGAGTAATCAGGTTTCCGGGACAGTTCTCCTGTTTATAGTCATAATTCCAAATGTTCCATGCAGGAATTAGTGATGGTCAGTTATCAAATTTCTGATAATATCGAATTTGACGGAGATGTCGAGAGAGGCCACTACCGTTATCGTATAGAGGGCAGACAAACGATCTTAGAAATGCGATGAATTTATGAACAGTTTTATTGTAATTCGATCATATATATTCACATTAATATCACTCAAAGTACCAACAAAGCCTTTTGGTTAATTAGGACAGATGACCTTTCACCCCATTGAAACATACATCATATGTGGAAATTACGTACAATAAATGTCAAAAGGGATAAAACAATCATAACTTTTCACCAAAATTGCACGTTTTGACAGAAATATATCATTTTAATCGTTTTATAACACTCTAAGTAATAAAATGTTAAAATTGAATTTCAGCACCGTGTGTATTTCATTACAACTTGATATGTCTATGAGTTTTAAATCTAACTTGAGTAAATTCATTAATGAAAAACATTTGCGACTCAGATCTTAAATACTCTAAATTTTCAGTAAATTTTGCATGATGGTAAATTATCTGGATTATGTTATTATTAAAGTAACATTTACCATTTTTTTCAACCTACTATAATTTCCTGATTTGAGATAGATACATATAACTGCTATCCTTCATGGATATAACTTTTTACTTTAATTTGTTGATACATTAAAAAAAAAAAAAATTGGGGTGGCTTTATTTTTAAAACTAAAATGCATGGTTTTGAGAAAAATATCCCTTAAACGCGTGAGAATGTTACAGATTTTTGTCAAATAATTCGGCGAAGTTTTGTATCCTTACCGATCACACATGCACTTATAACAATTGAAGAATTGCAAGTGAAAATGGAGAACGCTGAGATATTCTGTAAGTTATAAAGAAAGACATTTTTATACAATAGCGCTGTGACTACTGGTGTGCTATTGCAAGCTTTGGACAGTGAATCTTAACATCACCTCTGTCTGACCAGTACAATACCAACATGACAAATCAAAAGGATGAAAGTAATTTCAAAACGATGTTAACAGGTTAAAGGTATTTTAATACAATCGATTACCATCACCAAAATGAACAGCCAAATTGAATTCCTACTCGCTATTATTTATGTATATGTTGCGTATGTCTGCGGCTAAACCTTTTTCTTTTCTGTTTTCTATCTTTTCTTGTTATGGATCCATATATATGTCTCTGATGAAACCAAAATACTTAAGACCATAACACCATTTTGTTACATAGAAATATGAATGGTTTCCGTTTTTTGTTTGTTTTTTTTTTTAATTCATTTATTATATCTTTTCTAAACCTAATTTCTTTTGAATTTTTTTTTTTTCTATTAATATAATAGTTTTGCAAGTAAATCATCATTTTACTATATTTTTTTTGAAAGAGGATGAATACACAATACAAGTCTATGTTAGTTCTGAAAGCTCGAATACAAAACACACATTAGCTCATCTTTTTTACTCAAAATTGTTTTTCTTTCCTATGCGGTAGATATTAAGAACATCGTTAAAGTTTTATGAAGATATTTCCACAGCAATAAATGATCATCTTTTCCCATCTTTTGTATCATCGAAACCACATAATAATCAAATTTGACTTTGAAGCCGACTCATTGTTTGATTTTAAATTTTCTCAGGATTTTCAAAAGTTTTTAAGAAATAATTGATTGTCAGAATTTTATGAATACACCTGTAATAGATTAAAATTTTGCCGTGACTCATTAAAATATTATCATCCCCAATCAAAAGCATCCTTAAGCCTTTCCCTGACCCCTGCTGGACATCAGTACTGGTCATTATTTTCGCTGGCCACTCGATGTCACGACCTTAGGGTCAACTAGTTTCCCACATATAAATTTTTATACAAAGACACCTATTTTACATCCAGCAATGTACTTCAATTCAAATTCATACTAAATTATATTTCATTGTCCGACGATGGCCTTAGCTTGACACCAAGCTCCGGACAATTCATGGTCCAGATGACCATAAAATGACCACATGCATTTTAAAGAGATATATTTCTCTTTTACTATCCAATTATTTCAATAGTATTTATAAAACTGGTGTTTTACACAAAGACAAATTGCTTTAAAATATTTTGACCAAGCAAGTGACCTGGTCAGACCTTTCTTGTTGACAATTCATCTAAGGTCAGTCCCGTTCTAAAAAAGGTGAAATTTGATAAACTGGACAACTTAATTGTTTATCTTTTCATTACCCATAGATTTTCATTCTGATAAAACAGTTTTTCGGACATCGAGGTGTGAAATGATAACATGAATGTCGATTTCATTTTAACTTGAAGTCCTAAAATCTTGATACTCCCAAATCTATCCGATCTAAATTGGAGTGAACTGCAGCTCGTCCAAGCACGGACACTCGGACTTTTTTTTTCATAGTAGTAGTTTTGTTTTACCGTTTGTTTGGTTTACAGATGGTAAAGTTTCATAGACTGTTACATATTGAATTAGCATTTTATACTTATTTTTTTAAAATAAATCCTTTTCAGCAAATTCTACTTTACGATATATTGAGGGCACAAGGAGGCTAAAAACTTCACAAAACCATTAAACTTCAAATGGGGTGGGGGGTTATGGTTTTTTCCTAAAAAAATATTCTGATCCCCAATTTGATGAAAAAGAATATTGTGGTCAAGCAGATGACAAAAAAAATATTCTGAATCCAGTTTTTCCCCATACCTTATAGTGTTATATTTTGAAAAAATAATTTGATTGATAGCGTCGAAAAACTAAAAAAAAAATTCTGACTCAGACAAAAAACCATAACCCCCCCTTTTTGAAGTTAAATGGTTGCTCCCTAATATATAAAAGTACGCCTGACGCCGGTGTCGTCTACACAAGTCTTATCAGTGGCGCTCGAATCAAAACAGTGGGAAGGCCAAATCAATTAAAAAAAAGTTTTTCCTCGTTTGCATGCATGCTAAAGTTATCTATAAATTGGGATAGATAAACCTTAGTGTTTCGAATGGTTCCAGCATTTAATGAACGGAAAACTAACAGAAAATAAATGTATTTATGATGATTGCTGGGTTTGAGATACCCAGTAGGACATGATTCTTTGACAGTCTCTTTTTCATAATGTAATACGTTTTTGTTGTGCTTGATATTACATATACCGATATCAATAATGTCGATATGCTAGAAATTGTTAAGCATGCCTTATAAAAATTTCCGCGAGGTAAAAGCAACATGTCCTCGAAAACAAGAACTGAAAAGTTCTAAAGGCGGGAACAGTGACAACACAGTAAAATTATCAACGAAATAAAATTGAAAAATGCCTTTTTAAAATTTTAAACGTCACAGCAACACTATTAAGTATAAATAAGAGAAATGAAGCCGGTGTGAGTTTTGCTTATTGTTGAAGACCGTACGGTGACCTATAATTGCTTACATCCACGTCATTTGGGTTGGATCTTATCGGCAACCATACCACAACTACTTATTTGTATACCGAATGCAACAGGTGATTTCAAGTCATTTATACAAAATATTTTGGATAAAAGAAAAGTAAAATGGATAAAAAAAGCTTATTCTTAAGCTATTGGAAACAACAGTTCTGAACAAGAACAAATCTATTTATCCTTTTTTCAAAACAGGTAGAAGATTGCAACAGGATTTAACATTTCTTGATTTGGACTAAGTGGGGTTTATATCCGCTCATATTTACAAATCGAGAAATGATTAATTCCAATTACAAAACCATTATAACATTGAGCAAGAACTGCCAATGTGTTGGCCTTGAATTAAACACTACTTGAAAATTGAGATTATAGTTTCATTTAAAAAACATGAAATAGTTAACAAATCGAGCAACTTGACGGGTGCCACTTGTGAAGCAGGATCAACTAACCTTTCCGGAGCACCTAAGATCAGTATTTAGTTTTCTGAGTAAAGTTTTGTTGAATTAGTTTGTCTTTTCGTCGTCTTTCGATGTTTGGTCGTGGTCATGTCGATGTTTGGTCGTGGTCATGTCGATGTTTGGTCGTGGTCATGTCGTTGTTTGGTCGTGGTCATGTCGATGTTTGGTCGTGGTCATGTCGTTGTTTCTCTTTGACCTGTGACTTTCGATGTTTGGTCTTGGTCATGTCGTTGTTTCTCTTTGACCTGTGAGTTTCGATGTTTGGTCGTGGTCATGTCGATGTTTCTCTTTGACCTGTGAGTTTCGATGTTTGGTCTTGGTCATGTCGTTGTTTCTCTTTGACCTGTGAGTTTCGATGTTTGGTCGTGGTCATGTCGATGTTTCTCTTTGACCTGTGAGTTTCGATGTTTGGTCGTGGTCATGTCGTTGTTTCTCTTTGACCTGTGAGTTTTGATGTTTGGTCGTGGTCATGTCGTTGTTTCTCTTTGACCTGTGAGTTTCGATGTTTGGTCGTGGTCATGTCGTTGTTTCATTTTGACCTGTGAGTTTCGATGTTTGGTCGTGGTCATGTCGTTGTTTGGTCGTGGTCATGTCGTTGTTTCTTTTTGACCTGTGAGTTTCGATGTTTGGTCGTGGTCATGTCGTTGTTCTTTTTGACCTGTGAGTTTCGATGTTTGGTCGTGGTCATGTCGAAGTTTGGTCGTGGTCATGTCGTTGTTTCTCTTTGACCTGTGAGTTTCGATGTTTGGTCGTGGTCATGTCGTTGTTTCTCTTTGACCTGTGAGTTTCGATGTTTGGTCGTGGTCATGTCGTTGTTTATCTTTGACCTGTGAGTTTCGATGTTTGGTCGTGGTCATGTCGTTGTTTCTCTTTGACCTGAGAGTTTCGATGTTTGGTCGTGGTCATGTCGTTGTTTCTCTTTGACCTGTGAGTTTCGATGTTTGGTCTTGGTCATGTCGTTGTTTCTCTTTGACCTGTGAGTTTCGATGTTTGGTCGTGGTCATGTCGATGTATCTCTTTGACCTGTGAGTTTCGATGTTTGGTCGTGGTCATGTTGTTATTTGGTCATGGTCATGTCGATGTTTGGTCGTGGTCATGTCGTTGTTTCTCTTTGACTTGTGAGTTTTGATGTTTGGTCTTGGTCATGTCGTTGTTTCTCTTTGACCTGTGAGTTTCGATGTTTGGTCGTGGTCATGTCGTTTCTCTTTGACCTGTGAGTTTCGATGTTTGGTCGTGGTCATGTTGTTATTTGGTCGTGGTCATGTTGTTGTTTGGTCGTGGTCATGTCGATGTTTGGTCGTGGTCATGTCATTGTTTCTCTTTGACCTGTGAGTTTCGATGTTTGGTCGTGGTCATGTTGTTGATTGGTCGTGGTCATGTCGATGTTTGGTCGTGGTCATGTCGATGTTTCTCTTTGACCTGTGAGTTTCGATGTTTGGTCGTGGTCATGTTGTTGTTTCTCTTTGACCTGTCAGTTTCGATGTTTGGTCGTGGTCATGTCGTTGTTTGGTCGTGGTCATGTCGATGTTTCTCTTTGACCTGTGAGTTTCGATGTTTGGTCGTGGTCATGTCGTTGTTTGGTCGTGGTCATGTCGATGTTTCTCTTTGACCTGTGAGTTTCGATGTTTGGTCTTGGTCATGTCGATGTTTCTCTTTGACCTGTGAGTTTCGATGTTTGGTCGTGGTCATGTCGATATTTCTCTTTGACCTGTGAGTTTCGATGTTTGGTCGTGGTCATGTCGTTGTTTCTCTTTGACCTGTGAGTTTCGATGTTTGGTCGTGGTCATGTCGTTGTTTCTCTTTGACCTGTGAGTTTCGATGTTTGGTCGTGGTCATGTCGTTGTTTCTCTTTGACCTGTGAGTTTTGATATTTTTTGGTATCTTTCGCTTCTTTTTCAACATGACATTTTGCTGTAATATGTAAAACGCCCATAAAAAAAATATTTGGTGGAAATGATTTTTGTTGATGCCATGTAATAATCATTTTAATCCCTGTACGTATATCCCCGTACTTCTTCGTTTAGGTCCAAGAAGAAGCATTGTAATCCCTGTACGTATATCCCCGTACTTCTTCGTTTAGGGTCAAGAAGAAGCATTGTAATCCCTGTACGTATGTCAACGTATATTTGTTCCGCCTAACAGAAGTTCCACTGGAAACTTTGTTATAAACAATGTCATAATATCTGTTCCTGTTGGCACAAATATTCTATACCATTTATTCCGTTAGGAACATTTACTGTTGTATTTATTCCAGTGGAAATAATATTCCAGAATATTGTTTCTATTTGGAACTTATATTATGAAGGAACCTCTATTCCGTGACACGTATATCCCCGTACTTCTTCGTTTAGGGCCAAGAAGAAAAAACAAATATATGTACATTTATCTACTGCTTTATTTCATATGCTCAACTTTTCAATATTCAATAGTTGATGGGACTAATATATATATAGTGGTTGGATACCAGAGGGAATGTAAGCATGTAACACTTTTACAAATTAAGCTGAAATTACAGTATCTCAAAACGTTTTATATTCAATAGAATTTAAAATAAGATGTTGTTGGATTAGATATAAAAAGGAAACACGTGAGGAATAAAATTATTTACATTTAAATGTAATTACAATATTCTTTCTCAAGTTGTCAATTTAAACAACCATTGATGGACCAATATGTTTACTTTTCACTTATGTTGTTTACAATCATGTATTTGAATAAAAAGTCAGTTGCGTGACCATAAAGTGACCACTGGTCAAAGAATAAAATACATTACAAAACAAAGACACTGTCCTTGTGTTCTTTTGAAGTGGAGTTATACGAGGGTCCTGCACTTTATTTGACACGGGGATCAGCGAGGCTCAGGATGTGAATTACTTCTTTACTATAATCTTTTATTCACTGACCACCTGGGGTCAGAGGTCTACAATTCTGAGATCAGAGGTCTTTGGCCAAATGTTATCCAGTCTCCGGACACCACGCATCCTGCAGAGTGATTGGCTGTTCGGAATATCTTTTTGTAGTGTCTCTTTTGTGTTTTACTCGAACTTCACGGTCATCAATTTCTTCTTCTGTCAAGAAAATAAGATTGAATTCGTTTAATTTGCAAAAGCTATGCAGTTTCATCCATCTGGTCCATAGCTGCACGCGCGGCAGTAATTCCTCATCTGTTTCATTAAAATCAGGGGTCAAAAAAGTCAAAACATAACTAGCATTGTCTTTGTTATGGTTTTAAGGTCTGGACAATGTTGACCACTGACCATCTCAAAGACCAGTGGTCAAGACTTGATTAGCTTCAGTGGGCGTGTCAGATCATCTGTTTTATCACATGGTAAATCACACTTTTTACTAAGAAAGTCGATTTATTAAAAATCTTCTTAATAATATCAAAGAGATGTATACGATCACAATGTCATTACTCTAATAATAAAGTTGCTTTTATACTGACCACTTAATGCGATTGTAATGTATTTCATTTAACATTTAACCATGATTTAATTTGATGGCTCAAAGAAATGACTAAGTCTTAAATTGACAATATCCTTTTCATTCCCGATTACTTTAATTTCGGTTTCTTTAGATCATATTTCACGTTCTTTACAAAATTTTGGACGAAATACGAATACTTAGTATCACTTTTTCATTTGGTTAGAGCATACAGAACATTTCTTTGTATCAATAACAGTATAACAGGATTGTTGCGCATGCATGTATAAAAAGCACAGGGCCTAACCAGAAGGTAGAAATAGACACAAACGCTTCTAATTTGTTGTAAAATAACTCAAATATAGGTGAGGGTAAAGTTTTTGTACTTGATTTCACTGACAAAACTGTTTAAATCACACATTATAAATCATTGATTAAACCTTCTCCTTAACCAAAATTTCTACATAAACCCCTAAAATAATAAATAAATAAATAAATAAATAAATAAATAAATAAATAAATAAATAAATAAATAAAAAAATAAAAAAAAATAAATAACTAATAAATAAATAAATAAATAAATAAATAAATAAATAAATAAATAAATAAATAAATAAATAAATAAATAAATAAATAAGATCAAGATCCCTCAAAACAGCACTGTACACCAACTTAAATGTGAAATAAGTCTACAAACCCAATTAACTTCGAACACCACCAGTGCATTGCAGAATATGCTTTTCCGTTAAAATCGTGATGGAATAAAAACAATTGCAACAAGTATACATGTACAGTAATAACAAATATACATGTACAGAAACAACAAATACACATGTAAACTGTACATAAACAATAAGTACAACAATAAAATACATTGCCTTTAACCGTGAATGGTGAGGCCTTATATAATAATTGGTTTATTTATTAGTATTGATGACTGATTCTCTTCCCAAGAACTACTTTTGATCCGGTATCGACTATAACACTTGACGACCCAGATATCATTAAATAGATTGTAGCTTTTTACCTTTTACTTTTTAAGTGCTGCTTCCACTTACATAAAACTACAAATGCCTTTTGATTTAATACTATCTCTTATAACAGGCAATCCTATGCTTCACTAGTCCTTACAATTCTGAAAGTTATCTTTTATAAATAGTTTTATTAAAAATTGCCGTTTAAAAGGTTTATGTTTATAGATATCTCATGCCATAATAATCAAGCCCATTTAAAATAATTACTATCTATTATGCATAGAATGGTTGCAGACCGTCTGTTTACACATAAATGTTTGCGGTCTCCAGCGATCGGCAACAATGGCAGTGTTTATCGTTAATCCCAGAAATATAGCATCATGGCGTTTGCTCTCGGTATACTCAGCAGGCGTGTTTTACAGTAAACATAGATGATGAATGCATGTAAATAGCAGACACAAGATAATGCCATGTCTTCATAGTTGGTTTTAAATATAAATTGAATTTACTGCAATTAATTTCCAATCTTTTATCAGTAGAGTGTTTCCGTTAGCCATTTAATCGGTAAATTACTATGAAAACATATGGCATTTGAACTGTTATATGTGGTTGCATATAATTTCGTCAAATATATTGAGTACCGAACGGACAGACGGACGTACAACACAGCATGATACTCAAAGCCGAAAAATAGGTCTGTGGGAAAAGTTACTGATATTGTATGGTTCGGTATGGAATACGAGACTCTGCATAAATAAACGGAATTTTTTCCTGTCTTTTATGTTGATTAAGGAGGAAATGGCATAACATAAATTGTATGTAGAAATCGGAAATCGCATTGATCAGTCCCATATTTCCGGAATTAAATTCATTGTACATGTATAAAAGTCATCTTATTCACACGAGCTCTAATTTATAGTGTGTTCTTCTAGGCTGTCCGCATCGAGCAAGCTTATGCGACCGGCAGCGAGCTGTAGTTGTTTACTTGTTCTGGATATGATATCAGGAAAATCAGGAAGATTACCAAATTGCTTACTTAGTTCAATGCGCATGTCTGGATTTTTCTCTATCAGCAACATTCAAAACGTGGGAAGACTAATGCTTCTAGAATAAATATAGAAATATCACAATATTGTCCTGTACACATTATAAAAGTGACATGTAAAATATTATTCGTGTGAATCTTTGAAACATTCGAAATGTACGGGCTTCAATATGTTTATATTTAGTTCCACACTTGTTATAAATCATGAAACATTAAAGCTTAAGATGCATGGTACATTTTACCATACTTATCATTATAACTTTTGCCTATGACGTACATTTTACCATACTTATCGTTATAACTTTTGCCTATGACATACATTTTACCATACTTATCGTTATAGCTTTTGCCTATGACATACATTTTACCATACTTATCATTATAACTTTTGCCTATAACATATATATGTTTAGATTTAATGTTTAGTTTATTGATAGCATTTCACAGATTATAAACCTGCAACACGTTTAAATTCTAAACATGTTTAGGTTTCATTGTGTTTACGTAAATATCAGTTTAGATCCTAAACGCTTTCCTAAACATGTTGCAGATGCGTTTCAATCCTAAACGCCGTTTTTACAGAGTACATTTGATCTGAAACTACCTCATTAAATACAGGGAAGCACCTTGCACATGTACAGCATTAAAGAAAGGGAAAATGGAAAAATGTATTAATTAATTGTAGCAAGTGTAAAACATGGCATTGGAAATGGCACAGTAGTGTACGGATAATAAAACTCCATCAAAACTAGATGAAAAATTCCATTGCTGTGCAATCTTCGCCCTAAAGACTTTGTAGCTCGGAAAGAAATTTACATATAAAAATATACATCATCAGTTGGAAATCTAGCAATACATCCAAATTTAGGCTTCAAATAAGATATAACATGAAAGGATTTTTTGACTGGAAAAACCAATACTTGATAAAAATGAATCCTATACCTAAAGTAAATGCCTGCTATAATTTCCCAAATTATAATTAGTCTTCAAAAATCTCTGGCAACGTTGGTCTATACGATTTTTTTTGTTATTCTGTTCAGTTATATTGGTTTTGGTGCTACTTTGAAATTATCGTGATTAAAAAAAATAATATCAACCGTGATTTTTTAAAATTCCATATACTTTTTCTATTGTTATTTTCCAAAAAAAAAACAACAACATTACATGAAAATAATCGCTAATAGATTAAATAAACGTCTTAAGCCAGATTTATTTCAACTAAAATGCTCTATTTGATTTATAATTTCAAGGGCACGAGCAATCATGGATGCAAGCACTTTATCATATATGTTTTAATTATGATGTATGACAACTAACAAATATGATAATTTGCATGAACAAATATTAAATGGGCTATTTGATTAATTAAAAATAAATATATATGCAGGTATACAAATTATTTTTTTACTTTCCGTATGTTTTGTTTTGGCGTTTGTATTATCAGTTATTTTTAAAATTAAATATGAAAATATAATTCACATTAAACATGTAGACATGTAGTCGGTATGCAAATGACTTGAAGAAATCATTGGAAGTTTTTCAGCACACTTGTATCAATGCTCCTTCATATAACACATATTTTCATGCTAAACCTCGTCCATTTAATATGGGAGTGTTAATAAAACCAGCATTTGTAAAAATTGAAAACATTGCGTATGTGTTAAATAAACAACCAGCTGCTATGCAAAACTTCGAAATGACAATAAAAAAACCCAATTAGAATTTGATAATATAATTGTGTTGTGTAAAAATGTTAACCTCCGTAAAGGAGTAGAAGCACACACAAGAGCTCAACCTTCGTTAGACGTTTATTTGTAGAAAGTTGGAGATGCTGTATTAATCAGATTAATAATTTTGCACGGTGTATACACGTTTACAGTAACATCTAACACTGCTATGAACGAGCTTGGGGTAGATTCTAATATAACTGACGTCGGTAAGATGTAATGACGAGCAACAATTACCTCATACTCCAGTCATTCTATTCACTGTATATTAAGCATTAACACGGTTGTCTTTGGTACTGACACTAATTTGGTTTTTATTAAATAAAAAAATAACTACATATACATATTGCATACAGTTATGAACATTATGGTCCAACATCCGGTTGATACTTATATTTTTTTGCATTACACAAGGTCATGCTTTTCTCGAACTGTTTATGACTCATTAAACTAAATCCGTTGGATGTTTACCAATTGATATTTTAGTCTTGGAAAACTTTGTAAGTTTCATAAGTTGAAATTTGCTTTGAACTATTTTTCAGTAACTGCGAGTACTCTAAGATCGATAAATGTGTTTTGATGGAATATTTAGGTTCAGTTGTTTTATGACGCTATTACGCCACTCACCCAGATTAGAGAAAGGCTGAACACTCACAAACATGTTTTCCCAGTCACATGTTTGTGTGTGTGTCTGTCCAAACTCGGGAGCTTGTAATCCAGTAGTTGCCGTTGGTTCCTGCGTGCCATATTTGTTTTTGTTTGTTTGTTGTTTTAGCATAAATCAGGCCGTTGTGTTTCTCGTTTTTGAATTTTTTCACTTTTTTTTCGTGACGGGGCCGTTATAGCTTACTATACATATGGGTTTTGCCCACTGTTGAAGGTCGTATGGTGATCAATCATAACGGTTGCTACATTGGCAATAGAAGAACAGTCCATTTATCAGTAGAGTATGAAAAATTCAAAAAATAAATATTTCTTCAAATGCTCTTTCTTCCCATTTTCTTTAAATTCCACGAGTGGTTGACAAAGTTCTGTATTGGTATCTAAAATACTTTAACCCCAGATCCAGACTGTATCTCTGTTAACTTCTGAATATTGTATATGCGTAACAACTATGTAGAATTATTCACAATCATTTTTATGTGAATAATACCTGCTACAATTAAATTGCATTTATTCTATTCCTTAACAGATACCCGGTGTATACTTTATGAATAAAAGAAGGCGAACTGTATACGAGGACCTACGAGCAGTAACCGAACAACAAAAAATTCAAAACAAAAAGGCAACTAGTAGTCAATATTCCCTTTTAACAATAGAGGAATTTTTCTTTTAAGAATTGTTAGAAAAGTTCACAACAGGTATGATCACATAAACGGAATGTTATGCTTAATGAAATTCTGCTGTAATATTTACAATTAATGGAAGTACCTGTAAATCAATCTAGTGTCATACTAAACAGTCAATAACGTACAGTAATGTAGTAAATTTTGCCATCCGTCATTACATTCAATCGACAACGTTTACTTTCGAATCTACTCCGAACTGTCCAAACCCACCAGTGATTAAGCAAGATTGCAAGTACGCCTTTCGATAGGCCTGATTGATGATGCAAATTTACCAGCCAACAAAAAATCTGGATTTGAATTACAATAGCCTTCGAATATGTATTACATGAATGTAATTTAAAAAAAAGTCGGCATAATGAGACTTTGGCGATCAAATGTAACGATAACAGCACTTCAAGTTAACAGGAAACCAGAAAATCAATATCGCACCGTAACGTACCAGTTCTATTTCACAAACTGCAAAATTAATTTACTGCTCCTCTGAACACCAAT
Source organism: Mytilus californianus (assembly GCF_021869535.1). Lineage (NCBI taxonomy): Eukaryota > Metazoa > Mollusca > Bivalvia > Mytilida > Mytilidae > Mytilus > Mytilus californianus. Next base: position 16,213,878 of record NW_026262679.1, on the reverse strand, counting down.
AAAACCTAAATATGACTTAATACATGCACATTTTTTTCCCTTTGCGGCTACCTCGATTGAATGGATTTTATTCGGAATTAAATATTAAAATATGGACTGAATATTATTTAAAATAATCTTTCTGCATCTTTATTTCACGACAAACAGATGTTGCTTGTATCATATAGAGAATAGCAATTAGTGCACAAAATTAATAACTAACATTTAATGAAATAATAATATAAAATAAATTAAAAAAAACGATTGTTTTGGTCAAATACGAGAAACAACTGCCACCGCAACATGCAAGGAAAGCCGCAAATTGTGGTTACCGTCACCAATGCAGGACCACTCGATTACATAATTAGATGAGAATATTATATAACTATAGCGGTTTTATGATTCCCGCATGATTACTTGAATCTGATAAAGCATTCATTTAAATGTTCAACTGCAGTTGAAAAACTAAAGGATGAAATGAAGCAAGAAAATGGAAAGTAGACACTATGTTTGGCAAACAGATAGTTAAAGTATATCCTAATGAAGTTTGGCCTCTCGTGAACACATTATTAGCTAATGTTTGCCTACCTTGCCAATATTTATAAGTTTGTCTACCGTTGCTTTACAAAGTGTCATTAAAAATTAATCATTTATGTAAAAACAGATATTTGATTAAGTGAATGTTTTGACAATTAACTGTCACAGTAGAGTGGTATCTGACAAGGCTCAAATTCAAAGAATAAAACGAATGGTTTTCTATTCGTTGAAGGACTTGTCAATTAAAATATGATATAAAAATACCAGGTTCATGGATACTCGAAATCGAAGAATAAAATAAAGCATTCTGAATTATCTTTATCTAAGTTTTACAATGAATGGACATTTCACTGTAAATAGTCTTCTCTGACCATGAAACTCTTTTCTGTTAATTTCTTTGTAATGTGAGGTATTAAGATTCACAATTATCGTCGAAAAAATGGTAACCGGGTTGTACTTTCTAGTAAAATCACAAGAACAATACTACAACCTAATATAATTATCTGTCAGATAGAAGTACCCTCGGGTTCTGTAAACTCGACTAGGAAGCTTTAAAATTACTGTTTTCCGATGCTTTTGTCAGAACCTTGCACAAACACTTCAGGCAGAAATTCTCAAGTATAGCAAATTATTTCTTTTTCTTTTAATCGCTCTGATTATGTTAACAGAGAAGAAGGAGTAATGGGGTAAATTAAACAAATCGTTCCAGACAAAGGCCATAGTTACATCAAAAACTCTCCTAGAAATATATATTTCACGCGAGAAGAAATGTGAATTACAAATTTCCTACAACGAAATTGGAGTTCGGTATTTTTGTTGATACTTTTTTCCTAAATTCTAAAAAAGTGTTTACCGTTCCAAGTTGATCGATTGCAATGACATAAATTTGATACTGCTGGAGCTGGGAAGTCATTAAAATATTACTATAATTTTTCGTATGACATTCTAATAATAGATTTCTGTGCCGATAAGGCTCTTATTTCGATTACAGATAAAATCAAATTATAATGTCGACATTTAAGATTTCACGTACGGCGATTAAAACCGCACGTACGACCTACTGTTACCATATGGTGCAAAATGCAGTTAACTGTTGATGGTCGACCAGCATTGACTTCCTTAAACGAGAGACATATAAAATATTGTATTATATGTCTCTGCGTAATCCAACTTTATCTAGAAGTCTGAGCACTAAATGTGAATAAAAACTTGCCGATCTTCGCCTGGCTAAATTTTTCGAATAGTGAAATGTAATACAATATGACCTGAAATGTTTGTCTGAAAGACGGGTCTTGTTTCCGTCGCTTTATGGGTGATTTAGTATTAATAGCACCATCCGAATCACTGGTCTTGACATGCTTAAAACCAGAGACATATAATACAATATAATGTATTTCTCTGTTAAAACCGAGTTTGCAAATCATTAACAAAGCAGTAGAATTAGCTCATACCGCAAATTATCAAACAAACGCGAGGACAAAATAAATTTAGCAACTCTGTATTATATGTCTCTGGTAGCGGTTGACCCCGTGAAAAGAAATATAGTGTCTTCATGTGCTTTAAACATTGCTTTTTTATATTTATCTGCTAACTCAGACCTCCTTGCTCAGACTTAAATAAAACATATTGTGATCGAATTATTATGCAGAGAGGAAAACTCTGCAAAGATAAAAAAAAATTCTTTTATAATATATTTATTTTGGAATGGTCTGTTTACAGTGGCGCATCCAGAAATTTTCATAAGGAGGGGGGGGGGGGGGGGGGGGGGGGGCACTGACTGCCTTAGAGAGGGCCTGCTCCAGTCATGCTTTAGTGATTCCCTATATAATCAACCGAATTTTTCCCACAAAAGGGGGGGCGGGCACTATGTAAAGATATGGTGGTAGACCTATTGGAAACACTGTGTAAAGATATGGTGTAGATTTAATGGAAACACTACATAAAGATATGGTATAGACTTATTGGAAACACTGTGTATAAAGATATGGTGTAGACTTATTGGAAACACTATATCAAGATATGGTTTTTAGCATGTTATTTGCACAAAACATTCCAACCAAATACATACTTTTTGTTACATAAGTGATCAAGGTTTAGGTGAACTTGCATTTAATTTTACATCTTTAGCTGATACATTTTACTATATCAAACATTTGTAGATTTATTATCTTACATTGTAGTTTTTACAAATATGATGTTTAATTTCTTCATTTAGCTGTCTGTGAAACATGCAAAAGTTAAGACACAAAACTTCATTAGAGCACTTTAATTAATATCACTGCATACATCATTTTTTGGCACAGAATTAGTATATTGTTACCATGGTATATCCTTAAATTTCATGCTGTTTACATGTATTTCTTTGAAAACATATCTTAGATGACACAGCATCAAATCTGCTTATAGCAAGTTCAAAAACAATTTTTCACAATTTTATAAAAAAAAAAACCAAAAACCCCAAACATAATAAGAAACCATAAAATTTGACTTTTGCATTTTTTGAAAATCTAATTGTCACAATAAAAAAAATTGTTAAAAAAATATGTAAGTTTCATTTATTGTATTTTATTACCATGATTACCAGACAAAACAATCTGTAATATTAAGATGATATTTTTTTTTCCAATGCCCTAGCACATAGCAATTAAATTCATTACAGTATAATATGGCAGCCCTGAGAATTTCAGGATTAACAGGCAATTTTCTTAAGATCGGTCTATTTCATTTGATGTTTATCAAATGATGATTATGAAAGTGACTGCTGTAATGAATCTATCCAAATTAAGCCATAACATTTTACTGAGATGTGATTTTTTAAAAACAAACATTCTTTAATGTATGTAGCTTATACAGGTTAATTTGACCTATAACAAGTAATTTGGTTAAAACTTTTTAATTTGATACAGGGGCAGGTACCCCATATAGTACACATTAAGCAAAAATACATGAAACATGTCACTTACAAAGGTAATAAAATCTATGGGATGCCATCTAAGTATCACAAAGCATTAATATATAGCAATATGTTAAGATTTTTGTTAGAAATGACCCAGTAGTTTTAGACTAGAAAGCTCAGTCAGTTTTCTTAACTGTAAATTTATGTTACGTGAAGGCGCTGAATGTGTACGAGTACTTCCTGAGTGAGACTTTGGTCTCAGATCTGATCTCTAAATCATTTGTGATACCGATGTTAAAGCTTGTCCATTTTGTTCTGATGTTTCAACTTGAGAATCAATTTTCAAATCACTATCAAAATCCATTGCTGTGTGAAAATGTTCCATATTAAATGCCGTGCCTATTGTTGTTTTAGATCTCCTTTTCATAGGTGAGACACCTTTGGAATAAACACTAGGACTTTTCACATGTCCATTGAACAGTTTTTTGGTGTTTTCTCTATGAATTTGACCATTTATTTCACCACCTTTTTGTTTGTTCTGTAAATCTATAGATAATGGCGAGCCTGACTGGCAAGAGTTTGACATATCAAGCATACCATTCTGTTCCCGACTTCTCCAGGACGAAGCACTTGAATACATTATTTTTTTTCTTGTAACTCCCTCCACACGTAAATTATTTGTTTTTTGTTGTTGTTCCCTTCCAACTGGAATGCTTACTTGTCTAGGAACTGGAATTCTTATTTTTGACTTATATTCCGATGTTTTTTGAGAGTTTATTGGATTATGCACATTTGAATATCTCTGTATATGATTAGTTGTTGGCATCTTACTTGGTGATTTGATTGGTCCAATTACTGTGTCGGACCGGGATATTTTCAGCTGAAAAAAAAAACCACAGGAGAAATAATTAGACAAAGAAACATCAATATACATGTATTATTCCAATAAAGATCCTTTGTTTTATAGCTATAAATAATGTAGTGAAGTACATTGTATCAAGGTATGATTGGATCATGAAATGAAAAGGTGTAAAAATGTGACTTTTAACTTTGACATACAATGTTTACAAAGAAATTACATATTCTAATATGAAGCTCTTCGTTTACTTTCTATTTTACAGCATTTATTCCTCGTTTTGGGTGATTTTTAATACCCTTGGTAATCTGGATGTACTTAAGTATTCTATGATTTTTTTTTATCTTGAAATTGCATAAGGTAAAAGATGCCTAATTGCTAAATCTCTCAGATTTTGAAAAGGTAGCATCAATACAAAACGTAAAAATAATAGAAGACATAAGCCTTATTTTGCTTGGCCTATACAACATTTTCTGTTTAGAATTAGGTAGAAATTAGAAATAAATGAAGTTAGTTAGAACATGTGGCAGCTATAATTTGAGTGCTGGAGAAAAGGATAGAGAGAATAACAGGCAGAAAATAATATTCTTTCTCTACTGTTAAATCAAAGCTGCAAAGGAAAAAAACAAGTAAATCCTACAAAAAATTCAGTCCTCACTTAAATATGAACTTAAAATTTGAGCTTAAATTTTCTTCCATGACACAACATATTACTTTCAATTGGAATTACGTTCTCAGTTATTTTCTATTATATTTGATTAAAATAGATAAATACTTGGTGAGTTTAAGATGTGAGAGTTAAGGTGCAATGTTTGAGAAGAAGTTCCATACAAACCTTCTGTCTCCTTACAAAGCTGGGCATACGTTTCTGTATAATCAGAATAAATAATATATATACTAGCATGCATACCTTTAGAAAACTATTTCAACATGGGCCATTATGTCTAAATGATTTAAAAACAAGTTGCTTTCTTTCAAAAAAGAAAAGCAATACGTGAACCCCAGACCTCTGACTGGTCACCAAATAATTATTGCTGAATTTTTTTGCTTTTGATTTGAAATAATTGACTGTGAATAGAATAAGGTAATGGTGATGTTAAAACATATTTTGAAAATGTGTAACTGTGTTTAGATTCTTGCATAAGTCAATAAAAAGCACTGTTTGATTTTAGTTGTAAATAGTAAAGCACGAAGTTGAAGAGCATTGAGGACCCAAAATTCCGAATGGTTTTTGCCATATGCAGCTAAAGTAATCTATTCCTTGGGTAGAAAATCCTTAGTTTTTTGAAAATTTAAAAGTTTATGATAGGACAGTCACTCAAAAAAAGAAAAAGAAGAGAAACAACTAGAGGTCAGAATACTAGAGTCTTCAAAGTCACATGTCAAGCTCTAACTGTCGTGTCCTGAATTAAAATTAGAAATGGGAAAATTCACATTTCGCGAGTGAAATGAGTATCTATGCATGCATGTGGTTTTCTTGTACAAGAAATAGTAAATGGAAAGCATATGCACTGATATTCTAGATTAGAATATGTTTTCAGTCTTTATCATACGAATATCTATTCTAGGCTCAAATCTAATGTTAATTGAATTCGGCTGTCAAACTACCTATCTCAAGTGGTTTAACTCCGTACTATTCATTGCCCTTTAGTGGCTTCGGTGGCCGAGTGGTCTAAGTAGTCGAAACTACTGTATCACTAGATTGTCAACACAGAGTTTGTGAGTTCGAATCCTGTACATGGCAGGTGTGCTTGACCCCAATCTTAATTGACTAGGATTGTCAGTTTTCCTATAGAAGATCGCTGGTTCTCTTTTGGGACTCCGGCTTCCTCCACCAACAAAAACTAAATGCCACGAAATAGTAAAATAGAGCTAAAAGTTGTATTAAACACCAATAAATCAATCAACCAATCATTGCCCATTTAATCCAGAAAATGTATGAACGCAAACCAATATTGTTGTCAATTCAGATTTTAAATGTGATGTTGTTGTGTCTAGTAAACGGAGTGTAATATAATGTAAATGATGTGACCAAGACTTGTTTAGGAGAGCTGGTAAACACTATGCATATAGAGTTTTCAGAATTGCACCATATTGCAAAGATTCAAATGCTATAAGGTTGAACAATTTAAAACAAAAAGAATTAACATACATTCCTGTTAATAAATCTTATTCCGAAAATTTAAAATATGCTATCAATAAACACAAACGTCAAGTCTTACTGATGGACATTTTTTTTCTTATCAATCTCTTTTACTTTCAGATCTACAAATGAACCTTGATAGTTGAACTATACAATTTCACGTGATAGCCTTTCCATAGAGGGACCATATTAAAGACATAAATAACTACCTGTATTAATGAATTGATCAAACATTTTCGAGAAGTTCCGAGAATCTTGTTTTCCGAGCATATCTGAATGGCCCATAGAAGCTACCAAAACTCACTAATTTATATATATGGGGTTCACGCAAAAAAATAAAGCAGGATTCTACATGTAATGTTCACATATCTTGCAAAAATGGTTGAAACTATAAAAAAATCCTAAGATTTACAACACTATGCCACAGAGAGTTAACCTGCTATACATATGTTGATGATTATATTTACTATGTCATAGAGAGTTAACCTGCTATACATATGTTGATGACTATATTTACTATGCCATAGAGAGTTAACCTGCTATACATATGTTGATGATTATATTTACTATGCCATAGAGAGTTAACCTGCTATACATATGTTGATGACTATATTTACTATGCCATAGAGAGTTAACATGCTATACATATGTTGATGACTATGCCATAGAGAGTTAACCTGCTGTACATATGTTGATGACTATATTTACTATGCCATAGAGAGTTAACCTGCCATACATATGTTGATGACTATATTTACTATGCCATAGAGAGTTAACCTGCAATACATATGTTGATGACTATATTTACTATGCCATAGAGAGTTAACCTGCTATACATATGTTGATGATTATATTTACTATGCCATAGAGAGTTAACCTGCTATACATATGTTGATGATTATATTTACTATGCCATAGAGAGTTAACCTGCTATACATATGTTGATGACTATATTTACTATGCCATAGAGAGTAAACCTGCTATACATATGTTGATGACTATGCCATAGAGAGTTAACCTGCTATACATATGTTGATGACTATATTTACTATGCCATAGAGAGTTAACCTGCTATACATATGTTGATGACTATACTTACTATGCCATAGAGAGTTAACCTGCTATACATATGTTGATGATTATATTTACTATGCCATAAAGAGTTAACATGCTATACATATGTTAATGACTATATTTACTATGCCATAGAGAGTTAACCTGCAATACATATGTTGATGACTATATTTACTATGCCATAGAGAGTTAACCTGCTATACATATGTTGATGATTATATTTACTATGCCATAGAGAGTTAACCTGCTATACATATGTTGATGACTATATTTACTATGCCATAGAGAGTTAACCTGCTATACATATGTTGATGATTATATTTACTATGCCATAGAGAGTTAACCTGCTATACATATGTTGATGACTATATTTACTATGCCATAGAGAGTTAACCTGCTATACATATGTTGATGACTATATTTACTATGCCATAGAGAGTTAACCTGCTATACATATGTTGATGATTATATTTACTATGCCATAGAGAGTTAACGTGCTATACATATGTTGATGACTATGCCATAGAGAGTTAACCTGCTATACATATGTTGATGATTATATTTACTATGCCATAGAGAGTTAACCTGCTATACATATGTTGATGACTATATTTACTATGCCATAGAGAGTTAACCTGCTATACATATGTTGATGACTATATTTACTATGCCATAGAGAGTTAACCTGCTATACATATGTTGATGATTATATTTACTATGCCATAAAGAGTTAACGTGCTATACATATGTTGATGACTATATTTACACTGATTATCTAATTTACATCATTTTCAGTATAAATATTGTAATCTTAATTCAGTTGTGTCTGATGCAGTGAATAAAATGTATAAAAAAACATTGATCCATGAATCATACAGCTCTAATATCCAAATGTATTTAAACAAAGGCATATCATTAAAATTCAAACTGTAATCAAATTTGAGACTTGTAAATATTGAAGATTGGGTATAAATTGCATCAAATTTCCATTTTATCCATAATTATCAAGCATTCATGGATCATTCAAAACTGATAAGCTGATTAAAAATTCTAGGTTCCATTATATTTATGTGCAGGTATCAATGCCCTTTTTGGTTTCAATATATAAACTACCATTAAGTCCATTTAAGTAGTTGGGTGTCAATTTGAATATTCCAACTTGTCATGGAGATACAATGTAACAATTAAATAAATTTAGTCATGTACACTTTTGTAGAGCTCAAATTTCTATAAGCATAAAAAATTCATTACAATGCCTAATCTTTAACTGCCCTGGTGCTTAAAATTATGTAATAAGTTAAATCAGTCGCAGACACACAGATAACTGTATATTGGATTGCATGGCCGTGTCAAGTTCTGCCATTGGTTAAGTTCTACAGTCAGTCAGTGTGGTCATATTTTCTGCAACACACTGATTAACCCAGGTAAGACTGTCTCATCTGACAACGTTACCTAAACTGATATCACAACTTTACAGAAACGGAAATTAGAAAATTTGCGGTAATTTCCTATCGGCTAATCTAGTATATCATACAAAACAAATGAGTAGGAATTGAATAGGAAGCCATTATCAACTGATTTCCAAACAGTAAAAAACAGATCACACCTTTAAAAGATCAATGGAGTAAAAAAACGTAATTGTCAAGGTATCGGTGGGGAATCGAAAACATGCTTAAATGACGTTAAATCTTTATAATTAGAGGCAAGTCAACTGTTAATGTTTACACATCTTGCATCAATTATTCAATATAATTTTTTACAACTGAAAAAATGTTTTGAATGTTATCCGAAACAGAAATCAGTTTTAGACAGCATATTATAGTTCAGTTACTATAACGATTGAATGTGACACAGTAAAATCACAATATTATATCACTAATCTTAATAAGGATAAAACTTTATAAATTATTTAATATTCATGTATCTCAAAATCCAGCTTGTATTCACTGATCTGAGAAAGGTATTGTCCATGTTTGATAACTATCAGCCAATATACAGGGAAGGCATGTAATATTCATTTTTCAATTTTATGGGGGTTTTATTATCATAAAAGATCTTCAATTGTTATGAATTTATTAATCAAAGATCGACATTATGCTAAATAAATTAAATTGTTTCAAGCAGTTAACGAATTTCATTAACCAAGTTGAATATAATTTCTATTGTCAATTAAAAAAAAATATGCCCAAGAGGCCATAAATAGGTCAGAACTCCCAAGAGGCCAACATTGGTCAAAACTAAAGCTGGTATGAGTTCTGAATCATGTTTAATGAAAAACACCAAAGTTTAAGAGCTAAACCGCTAAAACAATTTAAAAAAAAAAACTTAGATTAGATTATACTGGTCTTTATCTATATCTTTACAGCAGGTTTTTACCAGAGTTTGTGGGAAAGTACCGATTCTATGAACTGACTTATATACAAAGCATCCTGCTATTGGAACCATTTGTTGAAAAAAATTCCACAGCTTTACGACACTTCGTATTTTCTTCAAATATTTATACTTAAATATACATTTTTATCAGTCTATCAAAGTATTTTAGTAAAAATTTCATAGGAGACTTAAATCTAAAAGTTACTTTTTTCTTGGCAATTTGCCTTGTAAAACAATATGCTTTCATAAAAAAAATTACTAAAAATACAATGTGTGATGCAAGTGACAAAGTTTTAACATTGATGTCAACTCAATGACACAAGGGTTTTACCAGGGCTTGGAAAATCAATTTTCTACCAAAAACTTCAATTTAAGTGTAGAATTGCTGATATAATTGTGTAGGACGAGTTAATTAACAGATTGGTGATACATGTGATTAAGTTTCAATGACCAATAATTGAATCCAATTGTCAAGAGAAAATTGGAATTAAATTAACAAGTCAATATAACTCGGTCTTGTATTTCAACACTTCTTTTCAAATTTTAATCACTAAATGGCTAAACACATCAAATCATGTTTACAGTACAAAGCATTTAAAATCATTATCCCCGACTCTAATTACTGGACAAAGTTATAAAGGATTTCAAATCAAGTCAATATTTATAATTCTAGGTTATTTTGACTTTAAAAGGTTAAATTTACAATAAAATCAGTGAATTCAACATCACATATTTTCAAATAAACTGTTTATTTTTTTTATTAAGTCTCAATCAAAGTAGCAGTTATAATACTAGCAAATATTACAAACAAAATTTCAAAAATAAATGTCAAAATTAAAATGGATTAATTTTTACCATACAATTAGTAAAAATAATTGTGACTTATTGTGAATTGTATATTAAAACAAATTATGTGTCAATTGAAGTTACTTAACTACTTTCCTGGCATTATCTATGAATCCCATAACCATACATGCATAAAAAATATAAAAAAATCCAGGTAACTTGACTGTGCAGTGAAAAGTTTTTCTTTTAAATAAATGTTAAACCACAACTTACTCCAAAATCAGCATCCCCTTTCTTAGGAATACTGTTTGACTGCTTAAGTGGCCACCTTCCATCATCTAATGAGTAATATTCAGCTAAGGCACTTTCTACACTCCGATGAGATTTCGTAACAGACAATCTGTCCCTCATTGCCAAATTCAAAATGGCTGTATCACTGTGGCGACCAGTTTTCTGAATTGGACTATCAATAATTCTACCATTGTCCAAAGTAGGTGAAGACTTTTCTGAAGATCTGGTAAAAAGTTTGTCTCTCATTTTATTGTCGGAACATAATTTGCTGACAGGCGACTCAATAAATGTCTGGCCAGTTTCATTTATCAAATTTGCCCGAACAATTTTCTCTTGTGATTTTAAGTCATGTATTGTCTTAATAACTTCTAATTCTGTCAAATCAATTTGTTTACAACTAAAGTTTGTATTTTCTCTTGGCAGCGTGTAATTTTCAGCGTTTGTTTTACTGAACTGCACGACTGATGATGGTTGTTCTTTGAGTGCATTTGTTTTCTGTCTGTCAAAGAATAACGGATAACGTGACACAGATTTTTGTGACGGAGTATTAGCGAGCTTATCTACACGATCATCGTCTATATTGTCTAATTTAGCAAGAATACGACTAGAATGTAACGCTCCATCACTTTCTGATTCTGAACTACTAAATGGTATAGGAGAAGTCGAAGCATCTATAAAATGAGGTTTTGCCTCTGACGGCATCTGTATAACAAGTCTTGATCTGTCTGTTTCTTGTTTCTCCTGAACATTTTGTTGCCATTTCTGTTCACTAGATAGGGAAGGACTGTTTACTAAACCTGCAGTCAATAAAAAATTATAATTTAATGAAGTCTCCACTATATATATATATATTTACTACACCAGTAGCCAATACAAAAATATCAACTATGTCTTCCTTTACTACTACACTTGTCAAAATATTATAAAGTTTCAACAATAATACCACATCTCATTACATCTGTAGTAAAAAAAATTTTATCTGGGACTAATACCTGAATCATATATTGGTCCAAGAAAATATCAAAATATTATGTAGTATCAACTATGTCTCCATTTATTACACCTGTTGTCCTTCAGACAACAAATACATGGTATAAAACTGAACATGAGATATAAATTTGAATAACATCATTTAGCAGTCTAAAAGGAGTTGAAGATAACAGATGGTTACAAGAATGCATGCATTGCTGTGTTTAGCATTCCCTCACACATAACTCAAAGTATCAAAAACAGGAAGTAGGTGTCCAACAGATCCAAAAAGTGCCTTACACATTACATCATTTGCAACATGTGGAGCAGGATCTACTTACCCTTCTGGAGCACCTGAGATCACCCCCAGTTTTTGTTGGGATTCGTGTTGCTCAGTCTTTAGTTTTCTATGTTGTGTTTTGTGTACTATTGTTTGTCTGTTGGTCTTTTTCTTTTATAGCCATTGCGTTGTCAGTTTATTTTCGACTTATGAGTTTGAATGTCCCTTTGGTATCTTTCACTCTCCTTTGCAAGCTGATGACTAAATATGAAGTCATTCTGTTCATTAATAATGTAGAAATGTGTGACGAAACATTTGATATTCATTCAACATTTTGAAGTATTCAAAGTCTCGGCAAATGGGAAGTAGGTGGTTGAAAGATCTGGTTACATGTTACAATGTATATCTATCTAGCTACTAACCAAATATCAAGTCATTATGTTAAGTATTTCCTGAGAAAAATGCGGCAAAAATATTTGTTGGATGAATAGATGGACGAAATAATAAGAAATCATCCAAAAAAAGATATATAATTCACAATCAAGACTTTGACAAATTAATGTTGACTACATACGTTTGTGTAATAATTCTTCAGGATATTCGACTGTTACAGATAAAATGACTTCTCCATCTAATGCTGTTTCCCGTGGGGCAATATTTGGTAACTTTTCTTTAAAATCATCTTCACTTTCTTCTGAAGTATCATCACTATCCTATAACAGTAAGATTTTAAGTTTGAGAGTTCTGAAGTACAATGTTTACAAGACCTATCTAAACTTCTGCTTCGTCTTAACTTTCTGTTCTGTATCATTGGACCTTATCCTAATGATACACATCTTGAAAAATTATGAGACAGAATTTTCATTGGTTAACGTTATAAAAAACAAAACATAAAATAAAACAGAAAGCTGTTAGATCCTGGTAGTAGATATCTGCATTTTAATTTGGTTGTAGTAATTCCTATATATTTCAGTTGATAAAATATTCAAGGGCCCCCATCTTGAATTCCTTTTTAGAGGTCGTACTATTAATAAAGCTAGTGAACTAAAATGGCGATTCAACAATTAAAGTTTTCATTGCTATCATGACTTGAATTAAATATGTCTTAAATGATCATGATTCCTTTCTTCATGTAGTTGTCTGCCCCTAACTGCCATGATATCTTCAAAACTTTTGTATACATCGTGCATTTTCATCATATTTTACCCTCTAATTTTAAACTGGTTGCCTTGCATTATATGAATACTGATGGCCAACAAATACAATTGTTTATGCAATAACTTTATCTGTTAATGTATTCCTACATATGTTAAAACAAGAGTGCACAAGCTGAAATGTCTCGCCTACTATACTGACCATTGATTTTATGTTGATAGTCCTACATATAAAGTTTTACTACAAGTATCACATTAATATATATGATCCAAGAAAATGAGGTCAAGGTCAGTTAAACCAAGATGGAAATACATGAACACCTTTAATACAATCATTCCATACACAGAATATAGATAACCTATTGCTTATAGTATAAAAGAAACAGACCAAACCATGGAAATTCTATATTGACCAATGAACCATGAAAATGATGTCAAGGTCAGATGTCACCTGCCAGACAGACATGTACACCTTAAAATCATTCCATGCATCAAAGATAGTTGACCTATTGCTTATAGTATCTAAGAAACAAAGTTAACCAGGAAAACTGAACATTGACCAATGAACCATGAAAATGAGGTAACAGTCAGATGATACCTGCCAGACAGACATATACACCTTACAATCATTCCATACACCAAATATAGTTGACCTATTGCTTAGAGTTTAAGAAAAACAGACTAAAACACAAAAACTTAACATAAGCAATGAACTATAAAAATGAGGTCAAGGTCAAATAAAACCTGCCAGACTGACATGTTCATCGTAAAATATTTCCATACACCAAATATAGTTGACCTATTGCATACAGTATTAGAAAAACTGACCAAAACACAAAAACTTAACTATTACCACTGAACCATGAAAATGAGGTCAAGGTCAGATGACACCTGCCAGTTGGACATGTACACCTTACAATCATTACATACACCAAATAGTGTAGACCTATTGTTTGTAGTATCTGAGATACTTGACCAGGAAAACTTAACCTTGTTCACTGATCCATGAAATGAGGTTGCGGTCAAGTGAAAACTTTCTGACAGGCATGAGGACCGTGCGAGGTACGCACATACCAAATATAGTTATCCTATTACTCATAATAAGAGAGAAATTAACATTTCAAAAAATCTTAACTTTTTTATCAACCATGAAAATGAGGTCAAGGACAATGGACCTATGACAGACGGAAATTTCATATAATAAGGCATCTATATACAAAGTATGAAGCATCCAGGTCTTCTACCTTCTGAAATATTAAGCTCTTAATAAGTTAGTTAACGCTGCCGCTGCCAACACCTCCACTGCCAGATCACTATCCCTATGTCATGCTTTTTGCAACAAAAGTCGCAGGCTCGACAAAAACAGAATCAGGCATAGCAACTTGACATCATTGAGATGGGAGCCATCTCTGTGGGCCCCACTGTAAATAATGTGTGGTAAAAAAATTGTATCTTTACCATAGGACATTGTGTTATCAACTGAAACCAAATTTTTTGACCTTGACCTTTGACCTAGGAAGTTGTACATACATTTAGACACACCCTCTGGTGTTGGTTAATATACATGTCAAGTATAAACTTTGAAATCACAACGGTTCTCAAGATATAAGAGTGGACACAATCTTTACCATAGGACATGGGGTTGTCAACTGAAACCAAAGTTTTTGACCTTGAAATTTGACCTAGGAAGTTGTACAAACATTATGACACACCCTCTGGTGTTGGTTAATATACATGTCAAGTATAAAGTATGAAATCATAACGGTTCTCAAGATAGAGCTGATACAATAAGTTATGGACGGACGGACAGACTGATCACTATAGGGTGACCCACCACTAGGCAGTGCCCTAATTATCAACAAATAGCAAACAATACTATAAATTAATGGATTTCAGTTACCAACTTTAATACAACTGAAACCATACAAGTGTTCACAAAGTTCTCGGATTTGTTCAGTTCTCTTTTAGTTTATCTAGATCTAGAGGTGCTTTGATAAAATGCATACAGGAAATGTTGAAAAGATATGCAGTAAAGTGGTTTATTCTCTAGGAGATTAAATTTCGCAATTTAAAAAGCCCAAACCTATTCAGTAGGTTTCATTTCCCACTTTTCTTGTCCCTGATTCTTTACTTCCTTCAGGTGTCAGACCATCAATTCACTCACTCCAATTTAGAATGTATGTAAAAGTAGCTCTTCTCTGACACAAAATAGTGCATTTGATGTCATTGTTTACTTAAACTAACCAACAAATTCACAGAAATGAACTTTTGGTGAAAGAGAAATATATTTAGACCATTTTCAGCAAAAATTTACTTGTCTATGAGTTTGCATTAAAAATTGAGGATTAATGCACTCCATAATATACTTATTTAAGATTTCCAGAAAACCAGGGATTATTTTTAGTAGTACTGGTCTTCCGTTTAGCAGTTCTTTCTTAGAAGTCTTTAAACATGGGTTGAAAATTGGCATGTAGAAAGGTGATACATATACAATTCAGGATATACCTGGTTTCTATGAAGTTAAACTTAAGATAAAATATTAAGACAGCTGTGAAAATTGCAAAATTTGGTTGAATAGATAGGGATTTTGAATTGATGGTCTGACACCTTCAAGATCCAAATTTATGCGAGGATACATTTTCACTATTTTATCTGAATTGCGAAAATAAACCACTCTCTACAGTATTACAACCACTAATTTTTTTTTTAAATAATTGAAATAAACCTTGTGTCTGTTACTCCCATTAACATCCACCATTTTGCCTGGTTGTATTTCCACTTCCGTTATATCTGATTTTCCGTCAGTATAATAGGAAACTGGATCTGTATAAGATAAAATATTTTTCATTTTTTTATAGTTTTAATTTTTTTTTTAGTCTCAGGAGGATTGAAAGCTTGACATATAGACACCTGTCTATTGTTAATGACTGTTTGTTGACTTCTACTAAAATATCTTTAGGTTTTAAGTATTTGTGGGTTACATGACCATATACCCAAAAGCTTCTTTCATGCATACATTTTTTAGGTAAGCCATTCAAAACATACATCGTTGCACAACGATGGCACTCTGAAATCCTGTCAATTGGGGTTGTCTAAACAACAGCAAGGAATGAAAATAAAACTAATACAAACACTATAAATATGAACAAAATGAGGTGAAATTGTCAAAAAGACAGCAACTCCTCAACTCAATTTAAACAAGATAGACATCTAGAGTCATTATACTGTCCTCCGTCTAAAACTAATACCAAACTCTCAAGAACAAATAATGGGAACAAATTCTCAAGAAAAAAATAATGGCCACAATTTCTCAAGGACAAATAATGGGCACAAATTCTCAAAAAAAAAATAATGGCCGCAATTTCTCAAGGACAAATAAGGGGTACAAATTCTCAAGGACAAATAATGGGCAATAATTCTCAAGAACAAATAATGGGCACAAATTCTTACTTTATTCCATCCTTAGTGTATAACAAAATACAATGTTTTGCAATCGGAAAAGCAAAAAAATCTTAGCTACATCAATGGCAGTGTGAATCAGATGTGGATATTCAAAAATGATGAAGATCTGTTAGATTACATACCATCTTTGTCCTCAGCATAAAAACATTTGATATCAACCCTATACAAAAGTATTCCTCATTCTAAACTTAGACAGTTTGCAGGAATTAAGTCCACTTTTTCATAAAAAAGAATGGCTCATGTAGATACAAACATCCTGACATCATCAAGATGCTTGATTTCTTTATTAAAACATTAGTTATGTTTAGTGGACATGTTTTACAGCAGTTGACCAGCATTACTTTTAAACAATTATGCTCTTATTTTCACCAAGATCTTCCTTTTTTGTATGAAATACACCTCATAAAGAGGCTTCACTACAAAAATGAAATGGAGCTTAGTATTGTCCTGTAACTTCACAGTCAACTATAAAGATGATGTCATCTTACAGAAGTTAACTAAGTTGTCTCATTGAACTTGAAATAAAGGATATCACAGATAGTTGGGTCTGCCGCATATCTTGACATTCACTAGAAATTGGCAGTGAGGGACTGTCCTAACTTCAAAGAGATGACTTTAATTTTCTGATTATGAACTTCTCATTCTACTCCAATTTATTTGTAAAGATGTTGTCAACGTATATTTTGAGGGGGAGGGGGGGGGGGGGGGGGGAAATTCCAACGTCTACTGCTCTGTTACTAAGTTAAGCCACCATTTTGAATTCTTAATTTTTTAAATTATGTGATTTCTTAAAATATAAACAAAAACGCTACTTTTCTTTTAACTGAAAACATTTTTTTTGTAAACTTTTTCTTTCATTCTGAAGTGTTTGCAAAGTCTGAAAACGTTAAGTGTTTATGTTTAGAGCCTGGGGTGACCCTATGAAGCCACTCTGTTTAGATGACAAAGACTAGGACAATGATTCACACATTTTTTATTTATGACAATTTCTTAGCCAAAATAATAATTATAGTGGAACTTTGATTGAATAGCATTATAACAGAGATAACCGTATTGTATTTTAATCTTGGACTATATAAAACTTGGTTTGACTGTCACTAATATCCATTTACTTAGCTCTGCTAGACGTTGCTATTTAACCATAATTACGACAGTAAAACGTAAGTTTTATGTAGGCCAAGTTTAAAATACAATACAGTGATCTCCTTATTCTTATGTAGCAACATTCAAGAAGCACCTGTTTATGGATTATATATCTCCAAGTTGATACAATATTAAAAGGCATCAGAATTACCTAGATAGTCTTATTGATACTTACAAGGAAGCTATTGAAAGAAGGATTCTTTATGATTGAAGACATCTCTATGGAAATTTTAGTTGAATACTGAATTGTACTTTTATATTGCAAGTACAATTCAGTATTCAACTAAAACTACTAAAAGTTAATAAAAAGAACACTGAACCATCAACACTAATAGGTATGTCAATACACTGGTTGTCATGACAACAGACTATTTACCTGGTATACCAGTTAATGCTACAGAATGCCAGGACCCACAGCTGATAGTAGTGACAGTCGTTAGTCCAGTATTTACACAGAATGGTGTCCAGATCTTAAAAGACGTTGGTCTGTTAGGTAATATACAATGGCTATTTTTACCCCACATGTACAACTTGCCATTTTCTGTGGAAAGAAAGAATTGTTTTTATCAATAGTTACTGACATATGGGACATTTAATAGTTATGAACTAATACCAGTGAAAAAAATCCTATGAGGCCTGAAACCAGTGATTTATTTAGTTTAAGTGCATTTTTATTCAAACAAATTTCCTTCTGTATCATATATATTTTTAGAAATGTGTAATGATGTGCATAAGAATTAAATGTTGTTTAGGTCTGTACATAAGTATGCAATGTAAATTTACAAAAATCACCTTTAATGATGTGAATGTAACATGGAATCTTAAAGAATACTATCTGAGTATTTACTATCCTTCTGCCTGTTGATACTTTTATTTTGGCATTGCACAAGTCATATCTTCTTTGACTGTCCATGACGTTAAAACACTAAATCCCTGGGATGTGTTTTAGTTGATTTAAGTCTCTGATGCATGGTTTTTTATTATTAATTGTTTTTGGCTTTTAACTAGTTTTCAGTAATTGTGAGTACTCTCAAATCGTACTTTTCTGTTAATCTGACCTGTTGATATGTTAAAGAATGGCGAACGTAGATACAAGTATCTTGTCTTGGGGAGGGATAAATCCTACTTTGTAAAGAATCACTCTGATTCAAACAAAAAATTCTCTGAAACTGACATTATCAAGACGCTTGATTTCTTGATTGACAACATATTTGTTACGTTTGGAGGACGTCGGAATTCCAATGGGAACCAATTGTGCCCCTCTTCTTGCCGACTTGTTTCTTTATTATTATGAGGCTGACTTCATACAGGAACTTCTTAGGAAGAAAGGTAAGAAGTTAGCAATATCCTTTAACTCTACGTTCCGCTATATAGATGATGTTCTCTAACTAAATAATACAAAATTTGGTGACTATGTTGAACGAATCTATCCCATCGAACTAGAGATAAAGGATACTACAGATACAGTTAAGTCTGCCTCATATCTTGACTTACATCTAGAAATTGACAATGAGGGTCGGTTGAAAACAAAACTTTACGACAAAAGTGATGATTTCAGCTTCCCAATTGTGAACTTTCCATTTCTATGTAGCAACACTCCAGCAGCGCCTGCATACAGAGTATATATATCTCCCAATTGATACGATATTCCCGGGCTTGTGTTTCCTATCATGATTTCCTTGATAGAGGATTGCTGCTCACAAGGAAGCTATTAAGCCAAGAGTTCCAAATGGTGAAGTTGAAATCATCCCTTCGTAAATTTTACGGACGCCATCACGAGTTGGTTGACCGTTATGGAATAACCGTTTCACAGATGATATCGGATATGTTCCTTATGTCATAACTACAATACCCTTCCCTTTTCACGAATGTGACTTACCGAATTAGACTATTTACCGGATTTCTAATAACATAAGCAACACGACGGGTGCCACATGTGGAGCAGGATCTGCTTACCCTTCCGGAGCACCTGAGATCACCCCCAGTTTTTGGTGGGGTTTGTGTTGCTTAGTCTTTAGTTTTCTATGTTGTGTCATCTGTACTATTATTTGTCTGTTTGTCTTTTTATTTTTGGCCATGGCGTGGTCAGTTTGTTTTCGATCTATGAGTTTGACTGTCCCTCTGGTATCTTTCGTCCCTCTTTTTTGATACAATTTGTAATGCATTTTTTGTTATTTAATGTTTACTTATTTAGTGTTATATCTCGTCTCACTATTTTTAATATATACCACATTTGATAAGTGTTTGGTATGACGATAAATTTTCACTTCTTTTCTCGTACTATGAACAACAAAATTATTTATTTTGTAAAAAAAATTTCCATACTCCATGTATACCTTACAACAAAATCATTTTTATTAAACTATGTACGTTATTTTATTTGGCGGCATTTTGTCCAAGGTTATGGTTGTCTTTCTGATATTGTTTTACATCCCCCCACCTCCCCTTTTTTTTTAATTAATTTTGTATTTACATTGTGTCATAGATCAATTTTATTCGTTCAGTGTATGTTTACTTGTTTTTGTTAATATGCCCTTTGATTGAGTAAAGCCATTTCAATTGATATTTTATAGTGTGTCTTTCTATGTTGTGATGACACTCGACATTAAGCAACCAACAATCACTCAATCTATGTTGTGATGTGTGTTGATGTGGTTAAGTGTTTCTTGTTTCTCCTGTTTGAATGGTTTTACACTAGTCATTTTTGGGGCCCTTTATAGCTTGCTGTTCGGTGTGAGCCAAGGCTCCATGTTGAAGGCCGTACTTTGACCTATAATGGTTTACTTTTATAAATTATGACTTGGATGGAGAGTTGTCTCATTCGCACTCATACAACATCTTCTTATATCTATTTAACTCTCATTAAGGGTCAATTGAAAGTTTCGACCAGGTTGATATATTTGTAGATCTTAATTTGCTGAACATTATTGCTATTTCCAATTTTCTTTTATAGTAACTGCTGCAAAAAGTGCAAAAATGATTGAAAATCTTCTTTCCAGACAGTATATCCTCTAAGTGGTCAATTGACGATTTCGTCCATCTTGACAATTTTTTTCTAATTGAAATTCCTTTCTATCTATAAAAATTTCAGCAAAAAATACAAAAAAATTGGTAAATATCTTCTTTCAAGAGGAACAACTTCTATAAGGGATCAATTGACAATTTTGGCCATGTTTCCTTATCAGTAGATCTTATTTTGCTGATCATTTTAACTATTTTTAAAATCATTCTCTCTATCTTCTAAAGTTTTCAAGAAAAATACAAAAATAATAAAAAATCTATCATTCACGGGCAATAACTCCTCTGGGTCAATAGTCAATTTCGTCCATGTTGACCCATTTGTAGATCTTATATTGTTCTGGCCATTTTACTATTTACAGTTACTCTTTAACTATCATAATTTTCAAAAAACCAAAAACTACGAAATTATTTAAAAATGGACATTTTAAGGGCATTACTCCAGTTGGATAGTCAAATTTTCCGAAAATTCCATGCAGATCATTTTTACCGTTTGTCAGTTTCGCTCTAGCTGCTTGAGTATTTGTGATATAAGCCAAAAACTGCATTTTACCCGAATGTTCTGTTTTAGTAACAGCAGCTATGTTTGTTTATTGATCAAATCCCCAGATGGAATAGGATCCCAGCTCGGGATACCAGTCCAGTACCCACCAATGAAGTCCTTTAATAAATCTACCATCTTTTAAATGGGATATTGTACCAAGTTGAAAATTATGCAAAGATGCTTAAATTTGTAGTATATCCAAAGGTATTCATTAAACTTTCAACTTCTGTTAAATTTAAAGTGATTCTGAAATGTATAGGGTGGATGATTGTCTGAGTAAATGGTCCAAATTTTATTTTTCGATTTTAACCAGGAAGTTAATGAAATGACCCTATTAATACTCAAAACAGTATTGCTCTCTTAAATGCTGGTCATGACCCTTCAAGAATTCTCCTAGAAACCATGAAGGGGGCTACTAGTATGACAAAGTAATTGAAATTTTGCAGTCTAATATAGGGAATAAAAAATCTGCCCTCAATTATGATAAAATTGCATTGAAGTAATGGGGGAAATAATTGGGTCCCCGTTCCAGATAAAAAATTTTAAACAAGATTTCCTAAGGAACATTCATGAAAATTTTGGTAACTTTTAGAGCAGAGGTAATTAAGACCTAATGGCAATAGCCTACATAGCCCTTCAGGCCAATTGAGCTAAAAAAGGTATGATCTGAATCATAGCAGTACAGAAGCACTGACTGCTCAGCTGATGATATCCTCGGGGATTTAATGTTGCACATTTTCAGGCATTAACTGTTCCAAACTTTATGTAGTATCCTAACTTCTGATGTTGCACAGATTAAATAGAAATAAAAAATAAAAAAAATAAAGTACAATAAAATTGAGCATGATTTCAGCACAGCCAGACAAATTTATGACTTAGGTAATGAGCAAATTAAAAATTAATAACAAAAACGGTTTCCAAAAGCAAATGAATAATGCTTGTTTAAAAAGCATAACAGCACATTGGAAATGATGTAAACAAAACTTTTATCTTAAATCCCACACCACCCATAATAATCTCTAAAATTTGATTTTTCATTTTAATTAAAGATGTCTATTTCACAAACTATGGACCATGAAACAAGGTTTTATAGTTAAACTACATTTGATCATGAATTATACAGATCTGTGGTGATTGAGCTCTAAAATCTATCAAAGAAAAATCAGATATAAAAAGGACAGAAATAATATAATAATTATTTAGAAAATGTCAATTTCTGAAATATAAAACCTCTTGCCATTTTGAAATCATTAAATATGAATGCAGTCATGTTTGTGGATTGATTTTAAAGGTGCAGTTAGGAACATCATTTAATTGCTACCATGATACGGACTGAATAAAAAATAAAACCTCTTAAGTGAAAGGTTGTATACACCAGTATTGTATATCTGACAAAAAACAAATGAGGTGTGCAAATAAAGGATCTTGATAAATTGCTTGATAACGGTTCTTCAATAAAAATATCTATAAAACTCTTATTATTACAGCATTTAAAGTGAATATATCAAATGATAAAAGCTTCAAAATGAACATGATTTATCAATTAGCATAAAGGATATTTCTACTTTGATGATGAGCTAGGAAGCTATGAAATTTCTCAATAAAACTTGAGTAAAATATAGTTCTTTAAATAATGAAGTATTCTATAACTTTGAAATTAACTTGTAGGAACCAATGGCACTTTTATACTCTTTATACAGTAACTATAAAACAAAAACACAAAGTATAATGGTCTTCAATAAATGCTGCTCAGTTGACTTTTAATTGCTGTTTTTAGAAATATCAAAAATGTATATAATATCTACAATAAATTTTTTTTTTCTTAATTCTCAAATGACCCTACACTTTAATAAGCCTGTAATATTTTTCATTAAATATGATGGTGACTTTTTGAATTTGATTCTTTGAATAAGGATTGTTTCTAATCATGTATTGGGATCACACAATTCTAATAGTTCTCTGTTAAATGCAACTGACAGGTAGTCATTTAAGCAAAAAAGGTTGAATTTGGACAGTATTGTAACAAAATTAGAGCTGAGGGGTAAATTTTATCCTATTTTCATTTTTATTAAAAGATCAAGGTCTTCTCCAATGCCACTTACTTAACTAAAACACTATTTACTTATAATTATCATTTGTTTATGGTCTGAAAATATTTAAGACTTATATTATTGATAAAAATATAACTTTATAATTTGAAACTTTAAATGTACATTTTTCTACATAAAGATTGAATTACTGTAACAATGAAGATGTCAGATGAAGTCATTCTTAAATAAAGATGGTTCATAACAGTGCTTCCCTTTTACCTAATTGTCTTTTTTTACCAGGATATAATTAAATGCTCAATTAAGTGAGATAATTAAACATTTCCATCCCAAATTAGAGCTGATCTTTTGTTGTCAATATTTTAATATGGGAAAACATATAACATTTTTCTAAAAATTACAATTTCTACGGCTCATTAGTATGCAAAAAATAATTTGTTTTGGTAAAGTCACGATATTAGAAAAGCCAATTAAATGTTATCCATCAAAGATATTCTTTTGTATTGTTGTCTAATGGTTGAGGATGATCTTGCCATTTAGCCGCTGACAAAAACCTCAGCTGTGACCGCACTGCCGCAAATTATCTTCGTAACGTTAACACACATCCTATTCAAATAATTAAATAACTCCTTAAAATGACAATGGAAGCAAACCATCTTCCCAACAGAAATAAAATCAAACTCATTATGCTGATGAAATTTTCTAATTGTGGTCTTTCATCTGAAAATGAATTAAGAATTTTTCTAAGACCACAAAACCCACAATAAGATATCCGAAGACATTTTTTTTACAGAAATTAACGAAGGCATTTAGAAGAGAAATGCCATATTTTATTTCTCTGATTAATAGTTTTTTTATATTACAGAATCAATAATCTGAAAAAGATGATCTCATTGTATGATATGGTATTGTACAATAATACAGGAAAATTATTCACCAAAATTTGATTTAACATTAATTAAATCCTTTTTGTTCATCAGATGGATAAGGGACTTTTTAATTTTGAAGAAATTCTACAGTAATTGTTCTGATATTATAATATAATTAATATCTCTGCTATCATTTCTACTTCTGTTTGAAAGAAATGGTTGATTAATATCAACAAATTTTTCTGTGTTTAACTATTAAGAACCACAGAACAAAACATTTTATTATCTGAATGAAAAAGATCATGGCTAGAATTATACATTTCCAAAGTAAAAAATAACGCCTGGATTTGTTAGTTAACAGAACTTTTGTGTAATTAATAGCAAGACATCAGAAAAAAATTCATTTTAATATTTTTTAAATGATTAATTTTGCTTCTGTATCCTAATGGTACCATTATAATACAATTTCCATATTTTTGATGTGAATGTTGAACATAAATGAGTCGTTTATTAAATATTAAGAAGAAACAAACCCCAAGAGAAGTTCTGACATCTTATTAATAACTGTATATGCTGTTTTATAATTGTGGCTACAAGATTTTATTCTAGGATGTGTTTAAAAATTATAATACAGATTATTCACATTTTTCTGACCAAGACTGGACATAAGCTTAAAAGACTTTATATAGAATTTTTTTTCCATTTCTCAATTTTCCTATTTTCTCATGGAACTCGAAATATGTCTTGTATCATATTTTTTCCTACATATGAGTGCAATTTCAAAAGTACTTTTACAAACATAATGATAATTCATATATTATTGGTATTTCAAAGTTTAAACTTGATGTGACCAAAACTACCAAAACTCAAACTGCAGGACCAATTTGGCAATCATACTACATAACCATATTTTTATATTAAAACATAACTAAATCTGCTTTGTTATACAGTAATGAACATTTATGGTCCTACATCCTGTTGATATTTATAGCTTTGCATTGCACAAGGTGATGCTTTTCTCACTGTTCACATCTTTACACTAAATCCGTTGTATGTATACTGATTGTTATTTTAGTCTGACAAAAATCAGTCTATTTCTTTTTATAAGAAATGTGAACTAAGTTTCAGAAACTGTGAGTACTCTTAGATATTTTTCTATGTGTTTTTGTCTTTTTGGTGAGCTTTGTGACAATATGATGAGTTAAGCCCTCTTCAAATGATTTTTACAGTTTGCTCTTATGTTGTGCTGTTACACCCCTGTCCCAGGTCAGGGGAGGGTAGATTGCTTTAATTCAGCTTAAAACTATATTTAACCCTGCCAAATTCTTTATGTCTATCCATAGTCAGGAGTCTTTAATCCAGCGGATGTTGTTGTTTGCTGTTTGCCCTATTTTTTTTTTTTCATTTATTGTTTTTAGCATAAATCAGGCCTTTCATTTAAATTTTTTGAATTGTTTCACATTTTGCAATACTAGGGCCTTTTATGTATGGTTTTTGTTGAATGCTGTATGGTGACATGTAATTGTTTACAAAATCTTTTGGTCTTTAATGCATAGGTGTCTCATTGACAATCATACTATATCTTTTAAATTTTAGAGCCAAACAGGGTCCGAACTGCACCTACTCTTTTGAAGTCATTGAACTTAAACCCCCTCCCTTAAAACCATTTTAAACACAACATGCCTGTGATGTGATAAAAAAGCATTGTAGTAAAAAATATTGTACTCCCCCTTTTTAAACAAAACAAACCTGTAAAGCAGCAATGTATCACATTTAACACTGTACTCCCCCTTTGTACACACAACAAACCTGTGATAGCAGCACTGTAGCATTCTCCAGATGAGATGTAGGTGACTTTTCTGTGTAAACTTGAATCTTTTAGTCTTTTAGGTGTGGTATGGAATAAGACTTTATCTCCGAGTCCTAACTGACCATCTACTCCTGATCCCCAAACATACACAGATCCAGAGGCTGAAAATAGATACAGTATTGCAGAACATTACTCATCTGCTTCTTTTAATTCTATCTCAGCTTTCAAGGACCCCTTGGTAAAAAAAATACAATATAAAACTTTTTACAAAAAATAATGAAATGATAGCCATTAATAAGTGTTAATAAACATTAATAAGTGTTAATAAAAAGTGATGATATAAGGAAAGAAACAAAATTAAAAAAATATATTTGTGGCATCCTTACTGCATATGACTACAAACTAAAGGTATGTAACAATATTACAATGAACACATGTGAATTGATGTTCTAAAAAAAGTCCTGAAGTGACTTCACTTTATTTATCACCTCACAACTTATTCATTCAAAATCTGCATTTGGTAAACCAGAATTCTTTTCTTTCTTTCTTTTTGACAATGATGATTAATTTATTAGTCTAAAGCTGTTACAATTACCTTATTGTTACAGCTTTCATGAACAAGGTACCCTGATATAATAACATCTTTAAGAACAGTTTAATTTAGTTAATTGAGATGTTTGGGACAGTAAAGTAAGAACTTCATCATGAAGTAAACCATGAACAATTGACCTGTGTCTTATGATTACACAACCCTGTATATTTGACATGCATGTTAGGTAGTCAATATATGTACATCACACATTAACTATTTTTTTCTCTCCAAATTATGAATTATTGAATTGACCAGAATTTTGTTTGACATTTTAAGTCTAAACCATTCAATGTAATATTTTTCTGGTTTTTAATCTAAACAAGAGTGCACAAGCTAAAATGTCACGCCTGCTTATTTTTTAATCGAAATTAAATAATAATGATGAGGTCAAGGTCAAATGAACCCTGCCAGACAGACATGTTCACCTTACAGTCATTCCATATACCATATATAATTGACCTACTGCTCTTAAAGTATCCGATAAGCTAACAAAACCATAAAAACTTAACATTGACAATTGATCAGTGGAAATGAGATCAAGGTCAGATAAACACTGCCAGTCAGAAATGTACACCTTACAATCATTCCATACACCAAATATAGTTGACCTACTGAATATAAGATACAGACTTGACCACTAAACTTTAACCTTGATCACTGATCCATGAACATGAGGTCAAGGTCAGGTGAACCCTTTCTGATGAACATGTAGATCTTGCAATGAACCAATATAACCAATATAGTTATACTATTATAAATAGTAAGTGAGAATTTTAAATGACAAAAAAATTTTGTTTTCAAGCAGTTGCTGAACCATGAAAATGAGGTCAAGGACCATGGACATATAACAGACAGAAACTTCATAACATAAGGTATCTGCATAAAGGTATAAAGCATCCAGTTCTTTTACCTTCTAAAATATAAAGCTTTATACAAATAGTTTACGCCACCACTGTATTATAATCCCTATGTCTCCCATTCTGTTACTTTCATCGCAGGTTAGACAAAAATGACATGATTCTTTGTAAAAAGAGTTTTGTGAGGATTTTTTCAATAAATATAAGCAAAAATCCTCCCAATTTCAGCTGAGTCACTATGCCATTCATTTCAGGTTGGGTGTAATGGTAGCATTTCATTCAATTTCTCTGACCATATCTTAAACTTGGATATGTATGATGGCTGGTTTTGAAGCTGACATATTTCACATAAGTGGTTAAATTTTCCGGGTATGAAGTGAGATTAATTTTTCTACAATTTTGCATACCCTGAAAATCCCTTTGTGATGCAGTTGTTACAGTTTTATTTCCAGACTTAGGATATATCATGTAATGTCAAGGCATACAGATCCAGACTTAAGATATATCATGTAATGTCAAGGCATACAGATCCAGACTTAGGATATATCATATAATGTCAAGGCATACAGATCCAGACTTAAGATATATCATGTAGTGTCAAGGCATACAGATCCAGACTTAAGATATATCATGTAATGTCAAGGCATACAGATCCAGACTTAGGATATCATGTAATGTCAAGGCATACAGATCCAGACTTAAGATATATCATGTAATGTCAAGGCATACAGATCCAGACTTAAGATATATCATGTAATGTCAAGGCATACAGATCCAGACTTAAGATATATCATGTAATGTCAAGGCATACAGATCCAGACTTAGGATATATCATGTAATGTCAAGGCATACAGATCCAGACTTAAGATATATCATGTAATGTCAAGGCATACAGATCCAGACTTAAGATATATCATGTAATGTCAAGGCATACAGATCCAGACTTAGGATATATCATGTAATGTCAAGGCATACAGATCCAGACTTAGGATATATCATGTAATGTCAAGGCATACAGATCCAGACTTAAGATATATCATGTAATGTCAAGGCATACAGATCCAGACTTAAGATATATCATGTAATGTCAAGGCATACAGATCCAGACTTAGGATATATCATGTAATGTCAAGGCATACAGATCCATCAAGGGGTACCTTGTAAACGAGGGTACTGTGGATTCATTTATTTTCATGGGTACCATTATTTTCGTGGATTGAGGAAAACTTGCATTTTCGTGGATATTTAATTTCATGGATTTGCCAAAGTCTGCATATAACATTATAGAAAATTTGTAATGCGTTGAACACTTAATTTCGTGGTTCACCTGTACCCACAAAATCCACGGAAATTGGTATCCAACGAATAATAATGAATCCACAGTATGATGGAGGCCAATATTTGGCCCCAGATATTGCAAAAACAGTAAACTTATTCGAACTTTTCATCATTGTGTGAACTTGTTTGATGAATAAGCCAGTTTAATCTGGAAACTTTGGTGCAGAAAGGTCACTTGTGATGTCACTATGACATCATGAACATATCGAAATTTAGGAATATGACCTAAAATGATCATTTCACCCATAGATTTTGGGCAAAACATATATGAGCAAGAGCTTTACCACAAGAAATATTTTATACACATGAACATCTTTGTTAAATACAGTTTGTAGCAAAATATCTTTATGGGTAAAGCTTTTGCTCATATCTAAATATTAATGATTAGATCTCAAATTGAGGCTTTTTTATGGGAAGTTTTTGATGTTTTGAATGTAAGAAGTGCAGTGAAGCCCTAATGGCAATATGACTGACAAAAATGTAAATGCTGCTGATGTCCCACAGACTATAATGATGTCTTATGAATACTGATGTCCCACAGACTATAGTGTCTTATGAATACTGATGTCCCACAGACTATAATGTCTTATGAATACTGATGTCCCACAGACTATAGTGTCTTATGAATACTGATGTCCCACAGACTATAATGATGTCTTATGAATACTGATGTCCCACAGACTATAATGATGTCTTATGAATACTGATGTCCCACAGACTATAATGATGTCTTATGAATACTGATGTCCCGCAGACTATAGTGTCTTATGAATACTGATGTCCCACAGACTATAATGTCTTATGAATATTGATGTCCCACAGACTATAGTGTCTTATGAATACTGATGTCCCACAGACTATAATGATGTCTTATGCATACTGATGTCCCACAGACTATAATGATGTCTTATGAATACTGATGTCCCATAGACTATAATGATGTCTTATGAATACTGATGTCCCACACACTATAATGTTTTATGAATACTGATGTCCCACAGACTATAGTGTCTTATGAATACTGATGTCCCACAGACTATGGTGTCTTATGAATACTGATGTCCCACAGACTATAGTGTCTTATGAATACTGATGTCCCACACACTATAATGTTTTATGAATACTGATGTCCCACAGACTATAGTGTCTTATGAATACTGATGTCCCACACACTATGATGTCTTATGAATACTGATGTCCCACACACTATAATGTTTTATGAATACTGATGTCCCACAGACTATAGTGTCTTATGAATACTGATGTCCCACAGACTATGATGTCTTATGAATACTGATGTCCCACACACTATAGTGTCTTATGAATACTGATGTCCCACAGACTATAGTGTCTTATGAATACTGATGTCCCACACACTATAATGTTTTATGAATACTGATGTCCCACAGACTATAATGTCTTATGGATACTGATGTCCCACATACTATAATGTCTTATGAATACTGAAGTCCCACATACTATAATGTCTTATGAATACTGATGTCCCACAGACTATAATGTCTTATGAATACTGATGTCCCACAGACTATAATGATGTCTTATGAATACTGATGTCCCACAGACTATAATGATGTCTTATGAATACTGATGTCCCACAGACTATAGTGTCTTATGGATACTGATGTCCCACATACTATAATGTCTTATGAACACTGATGTCCCACAGACTATAATGTCTTATGGATACTGATGTCCCACATACTATAATGTCTTATGAATACTGATGTCCCACATACTATAGTGTCTTATGAATACTGATGTCCCACATACTATAGTGTCTTATGAATACTGATGTCCCACAGACTATAATGTCTTATGAATACTGATGTCCCACAGACTATAATGTCTTATGAATACTGATGTCCAACAGACTATAGTGTCTTATGAATACTGATGTCCCACAGACTATAGTGTCTTATGAATACTGATGTCCCACAGACTATAATGTCTTATGAATACTGATGTCCAACAGACTATAGTGTCTTATGAATACTGATGTCCCACAAACTATAATGTCTTATGAACATTTGAAGGATATTATTTGGTAGATTTATAATCCTTTTTTGGATATTCAAATTCAAAGGGACAAAAAAAGTGGCCTAATCAAATCTTCTTCTTTCATTTCTCAAACTCAAATGCATCAATTTTAGTCTTGAAAATTGCACAGTACTAGCTAACGATTATACTTAGTTAGTATAATAGTCCCAGGTACTAGCTAACGATTATTTTTCTTTAGTATTATCTGTTTAATTATTATATTAAGACCTGAAGGAGAATTACAAAAGCCATATGAATAGATATTCTGTTCAAAACTCAAACTAAACAGTTGAAAATAATGGGAGCATCTTCTTTATCATTAACCATACATACATAATGAGTTATTTTGATAATATATATCAAATTGAAACAATAAAGAGACTTTATAGTTTCAAGAAGTGAAGAAATGAAAAAGAAAAATGCAATACAAAATTCCTTGTGCTAATTATGACAACAGCAGTGCATGATTGTTTCTGTCAGGAGTTTGAAGTGCAAGATCTCAATTAAGGAAACTAAAAATGTCGATCTTTATATGTTAATCAACATCTCTATTCAGTCGACCAAGATCTAAATTTGTTTGGTCTTAGGTTTTAATGTAGGACTAAAATTCAGGGGTTAATCAGTTACAGTTATATATGATGTGGGTTTTACTTTTGAAAAATCTTTTTTTCCAATTTTTAAGTTGGTGGATAAATAATAATTTATTTTCAATCCTTCCAGAAAAATTTAAATTATTACTACTGTAACAGTTTTCCATATAAAAGGTCAAAAAGTTATTTTCTGCAGATAAAAACATGTCGTTTGGCTTATTTATGTTATGAAGTTCACAAGCTTAAAGGAAGAAAAGGTAAAAATAATTGATGAATCAATTAAAAAATTGTCATAACATGTGTTTATACCATAGCCAAAAGGTATATGTTTAATATTCCAAGGAAAGAGAGTCCTTATACTATGTAAAATCAGTTGATTTCTACATGTGAAAATGTATCAGTGTAAAAAAAATATTCAGCATGAAAATACATGCATTTTGATAGATATCTGATACATGTGTCTGTAAGATTCTGTCCTCAGACAATTATCTCATCAGTGGTAACATCGCTGATAATTATAATACTTATATTGCCTTCCTAGTGTAACTATTGAAATACAATTACCTAAATTGTTACCTGGCTTGTACAGAATTCAGAGGTTTCAATCTTGGTATTGATGCCATAACATCATTAAATTTTATCCAATCAGAACCTATTTTACAGAAATGGTGCATTTGATTCCATGATATGTATAAATCAAATTAAAACTTTCTGTTTTAGTATAATTCAGTTTAGCAGTTTGTTTGTCTGTCATATTAGAAAGTACTTTGTAGCTTCATAAATCCTAAACAATTGCATCACAATTTGATTTCACTTCAGAACTGTGTCCCAATAGTCTCTCCTATGAGAACAAAACATTATCACCATTTCAAAAGATGTAAACAAAAATTTATATTTTTGTCTTTATATTTTTGTCAACAGAAATTTCAAAATTACAAAAAAAAACCAACCTACTTACCAAAAAAAGTGGTAAAAGAATCCCGTAAATTATTCCATATTAAAAATGTTGTCAAGTTTGTATGTGTGATAGATCAGTTAACAGAGAGGACATAAAGGGAAGAATATGAATACACAATCAAACTAAATTCAATGAGGCTACAATGGGGAGGTATTCAATCTATTAAAATTAAACAATGGTTAAATAAAATTGTTTCATTAAAATAAAAATCTACCAATAAGAATAGTTTCAGTATGATTATTTGC
Organism: Mytilus californianus; assembly: GCF_021869535.1. Classification (NCBI taxonomy): domain Eukaryota; kingdom Metazoa; phylum Mollusca; class Bivalvia; order Mytilida; family Mytilidae; genus Mytilus; species Mytilus californianus. The sequence continues at coordinate 16,181,008 of NW_026262679.1, read as the reverse complement.
TGTTCATTGTTTTTTCACAATGTAAAAACATTCTTTAGAGAATCATGACTAAGAATTCTTCAGTTACTCAGAAAAAAACAAATTAAGAGAGGTGTTTTGCTTTTTTGAATCACTGATGACCTTGCACACCACATGGCTTCTCAGTAACAGTTCTTTAACTCATTTTTGATATTTGGACTTATTCTGCAGTGACTCATGATGTTTGATATCTGGACTTATTCTGCAGTGACTAATTTTTGATATCTGGACTTATTCTGCAGTGACTCATTTTTGATATCTTGACTTATTCTGCATTGACTCATTTATATGCTTGTTTTATCTATGAAAGGAGTTAGCTGATGTTATACAATCAGCAGAAAATCCTACACAACACTTCATACGAGTCTGATTTGTAAGGCAAATGTCTAACCTACAGTTGAACAACCAGTTAAGATAGCATACATATCAATTCATTCACACCTAGCAGCTGAAAATACTATGGCATATCTAAGGTACTTTTTTACATAACTGAATAATAATATAATACAGAGAGAACCTCTGCCTGTTTGACCTAGTGTTACTAAACTGTCTTTATAATTTTATACAATTTGACTAAAAGTTTTTGACAGAGTTTAGTTCTGTTGTTACTCAATCTTTTGTTTGGTGTTATGTGGAATGTTGTTCTTTTTCTGTTTTTGTTGGCCTATAACTTGTGATTGTCATTTGGAGCTCCTGATTATTTTTCATAACAGCTAAATTTTGTGTGAAGAAAATTGGAGCACCAAGAATAAACCCCCATCTTTGACAGTTAAATTATGATTAACACAACATAGTGTGATCTGCTATTTTTGCACATAACAACTATAGTTGTGGTAAACTTAAATGATTTATATAGGTAGCCCAATGGACAACACATGACCACAAAGGGAAACAAAAATTAAAGGTTCTGATATAACTTGAACAATAAGTTTTCTTCAAATATGATATATATGGTCTCTTTGGCAATCAGCTAGATAAACTAGCTTTGGCAATGGAAACATGGCTTAGAACAATTCCCCTCTAGTGTGCCTTTTTATTTAAAATATTTTAAAGTTTACATCAAAACAAAGACATCCAAATGACAATAGCTGATACTATGAAGTTTTGTGATAAACACCTTATACCTAACAATATGACCATGGTATCTATTTAATTGATCACCACGACAAACATTTCAATGCAAGGACCATTCAGACTTACATAACATAGTCACGCTGGTACTTTTAGATACATACATGATTACTTATATTGGTCTGTGGGAATTGACCTTGAGAAGGAATTATAAAAGATGCATCTAACGAAAGAATGTTTCTAAAATAGGATCAAATGCACAAAAATCATTTGATGAAGTATGATGCATTTTTACAGCTGTTTAATAGCATTATCAATATGCGTTAATTTAACATTTAGTTGAATGTTAAAACTTAAAATTTTTCGCATCTGTGCATACTTAATAGAGCAAATGGCTGTATTCACAACATAAAAGAAAGAGTAGAGTATATTTTAATTGGACTTAGGTTAAATTCTACACTTATATAAACAGGACTATCCTAATGGTTTTTAGTTGACAGTAGATTTAAGAAATCGATACAAAAAAAATCATGTTAACGATAACAATATATGGATGTATACATCTATGATCTCCTGGCTATGAGAGAGGGATACAGACATGCAACATCAAATACATAATAGATTGAAGTTTAGTTTTTGACTAAAAAATTCATTCAACTTCATAATTTATATATACTGTAATTTCAGAAATTGTTGTGTATATTTATTACATGTATTGCAATTTTTGAAGAATGGACAAAAATGCGAGATTAATCATTGCAATTTTAGACAAATCTGCATACATATATATGAATTCGAAATCAGAATGCGTGTTCATATTATTGGATACCCACCGAGTCGCATTATTAGCATTAATAAAAACCTCACAATAATTTCTGAAATTACAGTACACAGCAAAATTTGTTCATCCAGTAAGTCTGTGTATATCATTGGTTTAATGCTTTATACACAGATTTGCCTATAATGCCCAGCATTCCCATTAAACAAGGATTAACTAACTTTTTTCAAGGTCTGTGAATAAATGGCATTTTCTGTATTTTATAATCATAATAGGATCTAGACATTTGATAAGATGAATTATGAAGTGTGACCATTACATGTCTAAAGTGACTGACCATTAACTGCATTAACTATGATGACAGACTATTTATCTTATTATGGACCAATGAAACCTGACTGACCATGGTCAAAGTATAATCTATCTTTTCTCCTATTATTTCCAACTGATGTCAATGTTTGTTAATATCAGAGGGGACTTATATGTAAGTCTGTATCTGAGACTCTTTCTGAATACCATTCAACATTCACTTGAAAATTTGGGATCAAAGAATAATCGTTATGTCCTAAAACATTAGAAAAGATAATTCAAAAAGTTTTCTAGTCATAAGGATATTGCTCAAATTACAACACAGAAAAAATATTGTTAATAAAAAAAATTCAAACTAAAAATTAAATGGCATGTCCATGTATCGTGTGAGACCACAAAATGACTTCTTGGTCTGTTTTCTAGTCAATACACTCATGTTTTAATGCCTATTGGGATGAATATTTTAAACTTTCACACAGAAAACAATTTCATTTATATTTAAAAAAACAATATGGTGCAAAAAGTGGATTAAAAGGACAGAGCTGCAGCCAGTCTAATTGCAACACTTGTTATAAATTTTCTACACACAGCAATCTGATATTATCCTCCTGTTAACATAAATACTCCATAAGGAACGGTGTCCGTTACATTCATCTGGAGTTAGACAAAATGCTATCGTTTTCTCAAATAGCAAATAAAATGAACATTTTTGGTAAAACAGAGATAATACTTGATAAAATCCTAATCACGTTATAAATCATCCACTTCCCTCAATTTTTCTGCAGAGGTGCTAAAACTGAACTGATGTTACAATGCCTCCTGGGATAACTGATATGTTGCTGACATTTTTCGTATCCTCTGATCTCTAGATTTGCTTTATTGCCAGAGAAATCAAAGAGCCATTCTCGGTTTTCTGTTTGCAGATATTTTTTAATCTATCCATAAATTTTCTACAGGGAATCTTTAATTTACAAAGAGGCAAAGCCTAGGATTTAATAAATTGTTCTGGAACAAACCAATTGTCTGGGAAACAATGGCACACTAGGGGCCAAAGTGACAAATGTGACCTTTTGGGATACATATGCATTAATCATAGAAAAATGATATGTGATATTTAAAAAACAATTTCTAGTGAAAATGTCGGAGCCTGAGGAATTAGCTGAGGATTAGTGATTCAGTCAACCAGGGTGCCCTAAACTGTCTTCAAGTTACATATTAAACATATGGTCTAAATATGACAAATATAACCCATGCTTTTTAATAAATTAATTTATTTTGATCTGAATTATTTTCCTAAATTTCATCTGAACATGCTTGCTGTTCGGTGTGAGCCAAGGCTCTGTGTCGAAGGCTGTACTTTGACCTATAATTGTTAACTTTTTACACATTGTGACTTGGATGGAGTGTTGTCTCATTGGCACTCATACCACATCTTCTTATTTCTATCTATTATTTTGTTTACCTATTCATATTTTAGGAATAGCAGTATTTTCTAAATAGATGCCATTGTCAACTGCTGAGCTGCTGAACTGTGAATTTGATGGTTTAAAATGCAGTTTTAATGGTTAAGCTGATACTTTTGTTGTTGGATTGCCGTCTCTCTGACATATACCTACCTTTTATCTATATTTGAAACCTTCAACTATCCCCAACTGAAGCAACTCTTTAAATATAGTACTGTTTTTCTATTCTAATGTTTTATAAAACTTTCCATAAAGCTTTGAAAATGAATAAAATCCAAATACTGTGGATAAATTTATTTTCATGGGTACCAATTTTCTGTGATTGAGGAAATTTGAGTGGATATTTGATTTTATGTTTTTGACAAAGTCTGCATACAGAGTAAAGAACATTTGTACTTTTGTGAACATTTCTATTCATTCTTCACCTTTACTCACAACCACCAAAATTGGAATCCCCAATAAATAATAATTAATATGTCTTTTGATTGAGTTAAGCCATTTCAATTGATATTTTATAGTGTGTCTTTCTATGTTGTGATGTTACATTATTGTTTCAGATAAGGTGAAGGTTTGATACCATTAAAACGTTTAAACCTGCTGCAATTGTTTGCACCTGTCCTAAGTCAGGAATCTGATGTTCAGTAGTTGTCGTTTGTTGATGTGGTTAATTAGTGTTTCTCGTTTCTCGTTTTTTATATAGATTAGACCGTTGGTTTTCCTGTTTGAATGGTTTTACACTAGTAATTTTTGGGGTCCTTTACAGCTTGCTGTTTTCGGTGTGAGACAAGGCTCCGTGTTGAAGACCGCACTTTGACCTATAATGGTTTACTTTTATAAATTTTGACTTGGATGGAGAGTTGTCTCATTGGCACTCATACCACATCTTCTTATATCTATCTACAGTAAAAAAAATCCCCTAAAATTTTGTGAATGATGGTGCACACATGTCATATGAATAAAATCTTTTACATTGATTCCTTTATGCTTCAAATTTGAGTTTTATTAACAAAGTTCTTTTGAGATAGGTGGTGTTTTATTTTGGATCATGTTTAGTTACATTAAAATTTGGGCTGATGGCCATTGGTTTCATGCTTTCATCATCACAAAATTTATGATTATGCAACTGAAAATTATTGTCTGTAATTAACTTTTAATAGTGTTTACAGCTTGTCAAAGACTGCTTTATCACAATTTGTAACCATACACAAATAAACACAGATCCTATAGAACATGTAAATCTTCCCTTTCAATGTAAACATTATCTCAAAGTGATAACAGAATCTCAATTAATGTTCAAATTCCAACCACTAAAATAAAACATCTTTCTTTCTTTACTGTATCATTTGAGCAGTTAACTTCTTGACCTAAGGTCTAATGTTTCAGGCTAAAGGTTAGCATTTGCTTATATTAAAGTTATCAACATGTTTTTTTTTCTAACTTTATATCTATCCCAGACAGAAACATAAACATGATCAAGTTTTGTGATCTAGTCTGTGAAATAGCATGGGTTATCTCCTCCTTATATGCTCTTGTACAGGTGTGAATTGATAAAAAAATCAATTTAAACCAATAACTTTTGATCTTTATTTTGGTGTCTGCCCCTATACCCTTTTCTAGCACATCTTGACATTATAAATGACCAGTAAAGTACTAAAAAAATCGACTTTTTTCTTGGTACAAAGGTTCTTAAAGAAGTTTTTTTTATGTTCTAAATTGAAATGCACCAATAAATTTTTTGTTATGGGGTTACTATAGAATTGTTGCTTTCATTATCTTCTTCATGACATTCAAATATATAAATTAACTTCAAACATATTATTGGCCTCAATTTTAAAAACCTCTTCTTTGACCATTTTTTGACAAGAATTGTAAAATTTCAGAATGTTTCCCTGTAGAATGATGACACAAATATTTTGGAGAATTATATTGGTTTTAAAGACAGTTCATAGATACATTCTTTTTAATTTAATCACAATTTTTTAGACTAGTAATGAATTATAGCTTGACATATTGTAAATGGTTTATTGTTGAATTAAGACTGTATGTTATCCACCAGATGTCTTTTGGTTACTTTTGTCATTGGGTTGCTGTCTCATTGACTTGTATCTCCTTGTACATGTTGTATACAATTTTTAAGAATTTTAAAGTTATTTCTGATCAGGTTAAAAAATTAAAAATACTTTTATTAAAAGGATTATCAGTTAAAGGATTTTACTATTTTAATCTCAAAGAAAGGTCGCCACAGTTTTGGTTTACATGTATGTGGTGTCTTCACAATATATTCACATTAAATGTTTATATCCAAATAAGGTCTGTTTAAATTTGCCTAGTGATTTTAATCTAAAAGTGTTAATATTTGCTGCATGATCAATAAATTTTGTTGATATTTTTTCCTGACAATATCTGGACTTGCTGTATATTTTATGTACAGAGAATTGTCATAACCCAGTGACCCATAACTCCAATAGAAAAATAAATTGAGGTTGGTACCTGAAGAATTTATTCCCATAGCAACATTTTAAACCAATTCAACCCAAAACAGTGTGTATATTGTGCTGGTTGTGGGTTGCTGGTTGTGGGCTGCTGGTTAGAATGGACTTCGAAAAAGAGGATAAGGAAACTGTTTTGCTGTTCCTAACAGGTATTGACGAAATGCTTAAATAATAAAAAAAAAAAAAAAGCAACCCGCAACCCACAGCCCACAACCCACAAAATAGTGATACTGAGCCCAAAACACCTATTGCCTGCTGTTCTCATCACTTGCTATATCAAGGGTGAAAAAATAACATTATATGGCAATTCTGCTTTTATTTTAAAAAATTTCATTACTACTATATATCGGAACATTTTCGTTTGAATATATAATCAAGAGTGCCTATCTGCAGAACTTCCCAAACATTGAAGATGTTCCTTTTCTCCGTATTTGCAGGGGAGACAAATGTTTGCCACACTATTTTTACTCACTGTGTAGAATTCATTTATCTTTATGAAATGGATAGATATTTTAATTAATCTTTTGATTCCATTTTAAAGAAACTTAAACTGTGCATGTACTGATTTTGTGTCATGGATGGATACACCATATCCTTTGTTTTTCTATTAATAAATTAATATATAAAAAAAAAAAGCAATTATCTTTCAGAATTTAAAGGAGGAAAAAAATCTAATTTAAAACATTCCAATTTCTTTTCATTTTTAAAAAAAGAATATACAGCCCACAAACATGAGAAAAATACTCTGCCCCTCCCTTAATCTTAAACCAAATAGTCTGTCCCTCTAATGTAAAATCTGCATAATGTATTTAGATCTTTTCGACCGAGACCTATGTTTTTGTACAAAGAGTAAACAATTCTATTAATTTGTTGCTTAATAATTTATGCTGGGAAAGACTAAATTGTTTTTCTTCTCTTATGTATTATACATGTTATGTTGCCCGTCAAGGGCCCTTGATTGGAATAATATATATATATTATAGATAAATACAAGTCAACGTGTCCTTTTTTACACTGCACCGTGGATTATTTTAATCCCAAAAAGCTAGAAAATCTGTGTATGTCACATTATGCATAGATCTGAAATTCATTTTATTAATTTGTTTCAGTATTCTCAAATACATGGCTTCACTGGGGAAAGATTGAATCAGATTTAATGTAACTTTGTCTAATGTGTTTAAGATAAATACATCTCAACCTGTCCTTGTTACACAGTACCGTGGATTATTTTAATCCCGATATTTGTTACCTTTCACTATAAAGTCTGTGTATGTCACAATAAAGCATGATAGTCTGAATATAAATGTCTAATTAAAAAGTCTATTCTTATTTTAATTTGAATTTTCAAACACCTGTGCAAGGATTAGGTCCAAGGTCACAGACAGCCAGTAATGGTATTGCAACAATCTTAAACTAAAACTAATTAGCATAAAATGGACTTAATTTCATATCAGCATCACTTCAAATTCAAATTCTTTATGAACCTAAACATATATTTAAGTGTTACCTACATTGGGTGACATGTTTGAAGCTGAACACTACAGGAGGGCTATATAAATGTCAGAAGAGTAATGACAGGGTTGATTTTATGTTTTATGGGTGACATCAAGTGCAGATATATTATGCAATCTGCAGGTGTATGGTCAGACACAAATCTATCTAGTATCTATCAACACTCATGTAAACAATTTTATTTATAAAGGTGAAATGATACTCCAGTACATTTATACTACAAATTATACAGAAAACTCGTTTTAAGAACAGGATTTAACCTTTTATTAACAGGATTTAACATATATTCATCTTACGACAGCCTTCAGCAGATACATGGGAGACTTGAGGACATCATTGCAGCATCCTCAGCCTGCAGTATTAAATCAATAGAGGAAATGTCACAGACAGGCAAATGTTCCATTAAATTGTAGTAACAACATTATTTATTATACCTTTTTCAGGGAGGTTCTCATACTTATCCAATATCCTTTAAATTTTAAAATGGATATCCTTAAAAATAATTAAGATTAAAATAATATATATAATATTTCCAATATCATGTATCGGTCAAAATGGAAATATTTCTATATCTGTAGAGTAAGTAGTAGAAACGTCTTATTTCCTTAAAGAATAAGGTACAGTTTTAGTGTTTATTGTGGTCCTCATTCACCAAAAATTTTAAAAAATGATTAAAACCCTTATAAATCATAAATTGATAAACTTCAGAATCTTGGTTTTAGAAAATACCAGAGAATATAGTTTTAAATAATAAAAATAATTGACAGTTACTCTCAAACATGTAAGGGGTGATAGTTAAATGTACTCTATATTATTTCTAAACATGTTTGAGTCGAACAGTCAAAAGTTTATGTAATTTCAACCATTTAACTGAATATTCTGTCATTTCATATATATATAAACTATGATAAGGAAATAATAAAAAACCAGAAATGTTTTCTAAAAAAATAACAAGCTTCAACATAATTAACTCTGCAAATTTGAGAAATTTTGAAATACGAAATTTAGGCCAGTTTGATACAAAATTTTACCTTCGACTTTTAGAAACCACAAGACTCAGCTCTATTTTCAATAAACTTTTCAATGAATCTTTGTAATACATATCTTTGGGGTAATAAATGTTTTATTTTACTGATCTGTTCACAGAAAAGGCAGGTATAAGATAATATATGACATTAGTAAATGATGAATTATTCACTTTAAATCTTCATATCAAAAATATGTAAACATGTAAACATTATCAAAGGAGGATACGGAATACATCTTTTATATGCATAATACATGTTGTTCCACATCAACGAAAATTATACTGATAATTTGTATAATTTTCAATGACAATTTCATGATTTTTTCCCTTTTGAACAAGAAATAATTATTATGCTTTGATAAGTCGGACATGACAAATGAAGTCTCGGCTTAACAAGTTATTTAACATGTCTTCACGGACACTTCACCTGTTTTTCTGTTGTTACTGGGACTGGACAATTGCATGTTTATCATTGACTATTTAACCTCAAATTACTGAACTTTAATCCCATTCTTTGTATAATTTTCCCACCAAATTCTTGCAATGTGAACTTGTGGTCAGCGGGGGTACATTGTAGTGACCACTCTGATGACCATCCCCCTATTCTTAAGTATTAATTTGCAACAGGTGAATTATGGACAGTACAACACATCGTCCAGTGTGGGAATTTTCATCTTTGAATGCAGATAAGAATGCATAAACTTTTATCAAAGAATTTGAGAAATGAAGATTACAAATAAATTATTTTGACAGATAAAATTACTGCAGCTATGCATTGAATGGAGATAATTTAAAGTGAAATGCAATTACCATACATGCAGACAGACCCAATATAACATTCTACAATTTAAATTCAAATGTCAAATTCAGTTTTCTTTTGATTTTTAAATTGATTCTTTTTAAACACAATAAGAATTTTTCTACAATTATCAGTGTTACCCTGCATTTATAAACTTTTTAGATTTTTTAATGGTAATATACATCGCACATAGTTTTTGTTGTATTACTAAGAACTGAACAAAAAATCTTTTTTTATCTTTCACCAACACATTGTATAACTGTCTTCTGCAAATTATATCATACCATTTAATAAATTTAATTTTTATAACTTTCAAAGGCCAATTAAACAATTTTGAAGTTTTAAACTACACAAAAAATGTTGAGTGCACTGTTTTTCAATGGAACTTATGTATAATATGATCTATTGTAAATGTTGCTTTATTTGAACAATTAACTTAAAAAAACTGTTTGACTAAATTTTTTTTGAGAAAAAAAAGTTTGAACATAAAAGATATGTTGATACTGTTAAAAAAACTTATATCTTCTCAGTATTTGGATATTTTGGAGGATATAATTTTTTGTAATTTCAGTGCATAAACTTTACATGTGGGGTTTAAATTGACACCCAAAATAATGTGTGCCCTTCATATCAATATTTTTTTAGCATGGGTGATATTATAATCATGCATTAATCAAAAATTATACCTGCCCATTATCAAATGTTTCATAAAATTGAGAATGGAAATGGGGAATGTATACTGCAATTCAGACCGTGTTTTGTTAAAATAACCAAATGCATAAAATTTAAGACTGGCTCTATATGCATGTATATTTTCTGCAATATGTCTACTTTCCAGAACACTAGATAAACTATGTTATTGTTATCATAAAATTTAGGATGTATTATCAGAGAAAAAAGTAAAAGTTATGTGCTTTTTAAACAATTAAATGGTTCAGAGATGCACCTGTGAAAGTGGGTCATATAGACAATTTGTCAAATACTAAAAAAATAATATCTGCTATTGTTTGAATTAGTGATGCTCTCCAGATGACCCCTGGGCTAGATAAAATATAAGCAATAAAACACAAAAGCTATCCAGGGAGGCCAATTAGGAGAAAAAGCATCATTTTATATAAAATGGTTTTATCTTCAAAAAATGATACAGAAAATAATTATGGGTGAAAGAGATTTAACAGGTTTTACTATTGTAATAAGTTGTCATGTGGTAATATAAATTACAGTAAATTCAAAAAGATCAGACTTGAATGTCATATAAAGATAAAAACTAAAAATATTACAAAATTTTCTACAGAACTTAAAAACTTATGTATCAAAACAGATATAATACTCTTCTGTTGTATATGACATATACATACTAGAACTTACAGAAAATTAAAAAATAATTAAAAATTAGAAGTTCTTTATTTATAGATGAAGACACAATCTCATAAATGCTATTAAAATAAGATTATTTAATAGTAATTTCAATACACTGTAAATGACCCTTAGAATAAGATTATGTTGTCTCATGGGTTTTCCTGCTATTAAGAATGCATTGTGACGTCAAAATTTCCATTGAAAAAGCATGCATAGTACAAATTAATATGATGTACGAAAACATATGATCTGACCATATGTCCCCTTTGTAAAAAAATAAGTGAAAGTTGAATTTAATTTTGCTTTAAAATGTTAGATTTTGGAAAACCACAGAGAACAAGTGCACTATTTAAGAGGCAGAAAGTATAGAAACATATTTTTAAAAAACTCATATTAATATTAATCAGATTACAACAATTCAATATTAGTCCTAATATCATACCTAGATCCACATCATAACTCAGAAAGTCCTCCGCCTTGGAGCTAGTAATATTTGCTGCTAAACAATAACCAGATAACAAGCAATCACAGCAGAAACAATACAGGAAATAACACATCTTTGGATAGCATATATATTTTTAATGTGGCGCTTTAATATACATGGTGCAAATGGGACGGGTACATATGACTAATAATTACCAATCTTTTAGTAAACATAACTTGAAGGTGCATGTTCATGTATCTTCACTCACAGCATACTATAAGATAACCTACTATTAGCAAACAGGTGCTCAAAGGGAGATAACTCAAGTTTGAATATACCACTTTAAATTTCCTAGCTGATGGTGTCACTATCAACTGTCCTTAATCAACTTTGATACATTTTTTCCCTGCATAAAATAAAACAGGTATAACAGAGGATGAGATAAAAACAAAATTTGATTGATAAAGCAGATTTGTGTGACATCTTGGATGGAAATATATGTCTTAAAGTTTGTGGTATTAAAATATGTAGTTATTTACAAAGTCTTCACCAGATGTTCAAATCAAGTTAACCAAGTCTTTGGAACCTTGAAATGTTGTGAAGGGAGTCCTTTCATAATTCTACGTATTTCACTCAGCAGAAGTCTGATGGGAATACTTTGTTAAACTAAAATCATAATAAATACTACAAAATATATTGTCTGACAGAAATATTTATAGTAACATTCTGCTAATTTTGGAAGATAGACTGAAGATGGGTAATTCAGTACTTTAAATGAAAAGAAATACTAGGATAATATCACTGAATAATTCTTTCTTATTTTTTGGATGAATTTTGATATGTTTACTGCTGTATGTCTTTTTCCTAGATATTAGATTATATGAAATCTACAGCTCATCATAGGATAATAATCACCATTCATATTGTTTTCACGGCACTGACACTGACGAAAACCATACTTGGAAAGGATGATTCCCTGGCCACTACAATCTAATTAAGTATTGGTAGTGTGCAGATGAAACTCAATTATGACAAGCCAAGTAGATCTATGAAATATGACAATACTGATCTATCGCTTGTCACTCATATCACCCTTTATTGGAATACGTTATTACCCAGGGGTCACCCTGGTCTTAGCCCTAGTGCTTGGAAGTGTTCCGAGGTTGGAAAGGGTCAACTGGATAATTATAGAAGGGGTCATGGAAGAGTTGTTATGGTTCTACCAGCGGTCCAAGGGTCAGTGAAAAGTGGTTAGGGATCAGTGAAAGTTTGGCTTCTGTAGGTAAGCTATATCCGTTCAGATTACTATACAAATTGATATGTCAGTAACTACTTTGTGCCAGGTGCCCCTTAACATGCCATTCTAACCCTGTTTAATGACCTTCTGTGCATAGAGTGCTGCCCTCACTTATATAAGGGTCAATGAAAAGTTTACTTTTATCTTATTCACCAACATATCAAATTATTTGTGTCTGGATTATAGTACTACAAAGAAAAATAGGGGAAGATAATTTGTGTTTTGAATATTAAGTATCAGTTATCTAATGCTCAGAACAGATGTTAGTATTTAACTTCATTCTATTATCAAAATGTAATTTCTGGATTAAATGAAACAGTAAAGTATAAGATGGCAAAGAGAATTGGAAAAAAGAGAATGAAAGAAAAATATAGAATCTGGTTTATATATTAATTTTAAAACTATTTAACCTCCAAATTTAAGAAACTTCTTGCAGTTTTTAAATCATAACAGGAAAAAGAAAATCCTCCTGTTGTTGCAGTCATCCAGTATGATAAAAGTCTTGTTTCTTGGTCAATATCTCAAAGCACTGAAAATTTTCACAGAAAATAATAAATTATAAAAACATCATGTAGCTAAAAAAATACAACTTTATACAAAAATTATAATACTAAAAATGGAGGATTCAATATTTCATATCCCTAACACATTCTTACATTACAAGATATTTTCCATGTTTACAAATCAATATTTGTACTTATACCTTAACTAAAAGGTCATCCCAGGACGAGGTCATGACATCTAATCACATAAGTCTATTACTAAGTCAATAAAAATTGTTGTAGAGGCCAACCATTCAAGTGGAGAAAAATCAGGATAACTTATAATAAATTGCCACTGATGTTTACTCATTCAGGTGACAAAAATCATATTTTACCCTGAACAAGTATTTGGATAGCAGACTGTGACCTTACATAATAATAATGCATTATGTGTTTGGTATCTTGCCATGGCAAGTAGGTCAAAGGAGATTATAACTGCACAAATACAGGTGCACATGTATATTCTTTGATGTCAGTATATAGGAACCTGTAGGAATAGATATTTGGATTCAATATACATCAAAAAGCTTAAAAACAGAATAAAATAAATAAATCATAATTACTTCCAGGTTCATGTATAGAATAATCTTTATGGCCTACATGGAGTGAACAGTTTCTTGTATTACAAAATAAGTACAAAATACTACAGCAAAATAAGAAACTAGTACATGCATTTTGGGCTGTAGAAGTAAATATGAGATTAATCAAAGACATTTCAGGAAATAGGACCATATACAAATAATGCTATTAAGATTTAAATTGTCAGTTCTAGTTTTATTCAAGTTGCATTTTACCCATCACAACATCCATGTTTGGTTTTAATGTGTTGTTGGGATGGTGTATCTTCAAAATTTATTGAATTAACAGTATTTTAGATTATGTTTACATCTTATAAGGCAAATAATAAGTATAAACCACTAAAATATAAACTTCAGTACAAAGTGAAGATTTCCTTTACACCTAATTGGCAAATTAAACATAGCCATGACGCAGTTGCTATAGGAAATTTCATATAGTTAATAATACTTTCTACTTCCTTAACTTAAGGGCATACTATATAAGATCTCTCATTGACTTTCCCCTACAATTTTGACATAAAGTCTATTTTGATATGCACTATAGAAATATGCAAAGAAAATTATATCTTTATGACTTTTTTGGGAGATATTTTGGCCTGGATGAGGTAAAAACACAAATTTTCATATTTCAAAATTTTACCAACAAAAAAGCAAATCTTTCAAACAAAAACCGATATTTTCAGCAGGTTTTATAAATTCTTTTTTCTTTAGTTCACAGACATTTACAGTAGTTTTATACAACCTTTAGCTTTAAGCCACTACAACCATGCATAGGTTGCTTTTATATTGTTGCCTTGCCTGTTAGGATTGACTAGATAGGCTTAAGACAACTCAATTTTGACTGATGGACCTGTTTATTTATAAGTCTGGCTTCAGCCATCAATTTTTGGAAACCTTGAATAAATAGAATATAATTGTGAGGTCTGAAATGTTGCTGGAGGACAATCTTTATAGTTACTAGCATTATGGCAGGTCTATTAGTATTGACCGGACTAACTGACCAAAGGTCTCTACTTTTGCCAAAGAGCCTACTTATAATGAAGGGATTCAAACTAATCAGGTTAGAGGTATCTTAGTAATATTTTCTTTTTTTCCTTTTCATCCAGCTCACTGATGCAGTGTGAGCCATAACCACTAATCAATCAATCAATTTCATCCAGCTTTTATATTCATAGCCCTACATGAGACAACAGAGCAGAAAATATTTAATACTTACTACAACTAAACTACCCAATTACGTTTAATACTAAAAATCCAAGTCCTATTTTAAAAAAATTATAACCTGTGAAAAAAGATACTCTTTTAATAAAAAAAAGTCCAACAGAGAAAAATTGACCTAAAAACAGAAAAAAATTCTATATGTTTCCCCTATGTCTGACCTAGACATTATGTAATACAGGTGCATAGAGGACTATGACAATTAATGTGTCTCGGTGTCATAAAACACAACAGGGTGGCGAGATAGATTATCATATACTCTTTTATCTTCACTGTAATAGGTAAAAAGGTTTTTAAAAAATAGCTCTTACATTATAATAAATAGTGATGGGCTGTGTAACTTCATTGATCTTACTTGTGGACTTTACTTAACACTAACATGCATTGTGCAGCAGGTCATTGGGGTCAAGTCTTTGTGCATCCCAGATTACACTCACAGCATTTTAAATGTCATTACGGTGCAGCATGCTGGAAGATTATTACAAGTTAACTGCAGTTTTATTTGTACCAATGGTAACTTGATATGGTTTAAGTACTAAATGCAGGTCGTTTTTTCTGCATAATTAGGAAAAGGGTAATCAAAATAAATTCATTTTTTTGGATCCCAGGTTATCATTTAGTCTCCAGAACAATCACTTTATGCAACGAATCACCTTTTTTCTATTGACCTTGATCACTGATAATTACCTGCATATGATATAGGTTACCGGGTGTTGTGTAAATCGGCTGCACAATCGTTCTATAATTAACGATAAAATTGATATAATTAAATATTTACTCTGATGTAAATCTTTTTAATTGCAAACCAAGGGAACAATATCTGGCTTTTGTTGTAAAACGAGCTGGAAAAATTACATGTCTCAACCTTACACTGCATATAAATCTTTTTAAAAAAAATAATAAAAATTGCAAAATTCTAATCTCGACTGCAATCGAAAATGAAGAATGCGCTTTTGTGAAGTATATAAATGTGTCTTTAAAGTTTCTACAGCAGTAAAATTGATATATGTTAAAAACTCAAGACTTTATAGACATAGCATAAAAAAATTGTTACAATTTTATGTATCACACATCATCTCACATTAAATATTGACATAGTATCTGTGTAGATCTGACTAAATGACCTGACCTTGAGACATGTATTTGAATGTTTGACACTAGGTGTACTAGCTGTATATAATACATTCAGGATTTTGTTTTATCCAGGGACATCACACTTCTAAGTAAACAACACATAGTAATCTATCTGGATACCCTTATCATAGTTTCAATCAAATATAAACTTAAAAAGGCCCAATTTCTGGAAATTTCTCCAAAAATTAAATTTTTTAATCAATTGTTGAAGACTAATATGTTGACTTCTAGGTGATGTACAAATTGCTGCAAAGAACTTGTCAATGATCATGGAACTGTGAAAAGAGGTTAATGTCAAGTGACTCCTGTCGATAGGATATGTCCACTTTACAACCACAATATAGAACAATATCATTGTAAATATAAGATGTGGTATGATTGCCATACAACCACAATATCATAGTAAATATAAGATGTGGTATGATTGCCAATGAGACAACTCTCAACCAGAGACCAAATGATGTAGAAGCTATAGCAAAATAGGTCACTGTACAGCCTTCAACAATGAGCAAAACCATACCGCATAGCAAGATCTAAAAGGCAACAAAATGACAAATGTAAACCAGCCTTAATTATGTATAAAACAATAAACAAAAACAAACAATGACCCATTTCTCACAATAAATAAGAAGTTGACCTGAGAGTGAATACATATCAATGACTTAATAAAGTCTTAGAAATAGAAATATATTGTCAAGTGTAATATAAGTATGCCAAACCTAAATAAGACAATATGCTATCTATTAACTACATACATAATATGACTGGATTGTCCCATCTACTTTCTGAAACATAAGTGGTGTGTAGTTTATGCTGCTGAGCACAAAAGTTTGGAAACCATTTCATACTAAATGTTAAATACTCAACATATCCATCAACCATAAATGTCCTCCTTTTGCAAACAACCCTGCCTCTATACATTATATTAAATAGTAAACAAATCAATCAATCTTGTAAGACATCTTATGCATAAAAGGTATTTTATTCTGACTTCTAAAATCCATAAGATTTGCAGACCTTTCAACTTTTAAAAATTTCTGGTGACTAGTCAAGTAATTATTTTGTGCTGTTTAATTATTGTTGTAATTCTTTTCACCCTATAACAGCCCATTGTAACCTATATTTCACTACCCTGGAATAAAGTTATACAATTCTATGTTGAACCTTAATTTAAACTTAATTCACAGGAGTCATAACCTATATGTTTGAATCTTAAATATTAAAATGCATCACCTATGAAGCCTTCTCTGAAAAAATCATTCCTAATTTATAGCCTCCTTCATAAAATCTATATCAGTTTTTATCCCTATTTGTCTGTACTTTAATGGTCTTCTGGATAATGGAATGAAGACCGAATGATCTCTTAAGAATGAAGACAGCAGTTAAAACATGACTACAGTTACCATCCTCTTACATTATTTTCAATACAGGTCAATTTTAATAAACTTATTTATGTAATTAACTTTCATAAAAAGTCCAGATAAAAAGATAGATTCACAACCTTAATGGGATTTCCTTCATTCATTACATTTTATCAAATTTTGAGCTAAAAGCTTTCAGTACATCAAAAGGTTTACAATATGGATAGGAAGTTAAAAGGGTAAGATTTATCAATAACTCCCCCCATTATTTGCAGTTTTATATGCATTTAAAAAGATCAGAGATTGTGACCTAGCTTAATTCTGCATCAAAATACCATATGCTTCACGCTCAATACTTGTCAGGTGTTGATTACAGGTAACTTGTGTAACCCAAAGATTAACGAGCGGGTGGAGATATTGTATGCTGTTTGGGAAACCCATTGTGAACTATTCAATGTGGGGAAAAATAAACGAGTTTTATGTCAACTTCATTATGCAACAAGTTCAGAAGACATTTAAAACACATTTTACATAACCCTCTCTGAAGTGTTGATTTCAGTTTAGATAAGTCAGTCTGGACGCATAGATAATTAATCAAATATTGTACTATACTTGTTCTACTGTTGTGAAAGTTGACTTAATTTGAAAACTGATATAGTCTAATGTGAGCTATAAAAGTATAAAAGTGACTGAGGTAAATAACATGGAACATGAGAGTTTAAAAAAATGAAAATATTAAAAATTAGTCTATTATGATTAAGCCTTTAAAAAACAGTATCTTATCAAATGATATGAGGCCCACCGAGGGCATACTAAATACTACAATCCACTGTGTAGAATGTACATTTGGTTTGACTGGTGATATGCATATAAACCTTAAGGCTAGAAGCACATTGCTCCAGATTTTAAATGAGTCCTCCTACTGAAATTTGTCACATTCCCTAGCTGAAATACTCTGATCAATCTACAATATATTTAATGAAAATCTATGAAAATTAGAAAACTAAGCTGGAAATATCAAATAATCCGTAATTAACTTATAGGGGAAGAAGTCTGTAACAAATATGTAGTTAGATAGGCAAGATGACTGATGGTCTCACAAGTCTATTACACGTAAGCAGTGATTTTGGCAAGATGATGGGCTCACAAGTCTATTACACGTAAGCAGTGATTTTGGCATGATGACTGATGGGCTCACAAGTCTATTACATGTAAGTAGTGATTTTGGCAAGATGACTGATGGGCTCACAAGTCTATTACATGTAAGCAGTGATTTTTTGCAAGATGACTGATGGGCTCACAAGTCTATTACACATAAGCAGTGATTTTTGCAAGATGACTGATGGGCTCACAAGTCTATTACACGTAAGCAGTGATTTTGGCAAGATGACTGATGGACTCACAAGTCTATTACATGTAAGCAGTGATTTTGGCAAGATGACTGATGGGCTCACAAGTCTATTACATGTAAACAGTGATTTTGGCAAGATGACTGATGGTCTCACAAGTCTATTACACATAAGCAGTGACTTTTGCAAGATGACTGATGGACTCACACGTCTATTACACGTAAGCAGTGATTTTGGCAAGATGACTGATGGGCTCACAAGTCTATTACACATAAGCAGTGATTTTTGCAAGATGACTGATGGGCTCACAAGTCGTTTACACGTAAGCAGCGATTTTGGCAAGATGACAGATGGGCTCACAAGTCTATTACATAAGCAGTGATTTTGGCAAGATGACTGATGGGCTCACAAGTCTATTACACATAAGCAGTAATTTTGGCAAGATGACTGATGGGCTCACAAGTCTATTACATAAGCAGTGATTTTGGCAAGATGACTGATGGTCCCACAAGTATATTACATGTAAGCAGTGATTTTGGCAAGATGGCTGATGGGCTCAGAAGTCTATTACATGTAAGCAGTGATTTTGGCAAGATGACTGATGGGCTCAGAAGTCTATTACATGTAAGCAGTGATTTTGGCAAGATGACTGATTGGCTCACAAGTCTATTACATGTACATGGTAAGATAGGTAAGATAACTTATTGACTCGGAAGTCTGTAGCATGTAAGTGGTAAGATAACTTAAAATTTGACTCATAAGTCAAAACATGTAAGTGGCGAGTTGTGAAAAATCACAGATGGGCTTAGAAGTCTGATACATGTATGTGGTGAGTTGGTCAAAACAAGCGATGGACTCAGAAGTTTGATTCATGTATGTGGTGAGTTGATCAAAATAAGTGATGGACTCAGAAGTCTGATACATGTATGTGGTGAGTTGATCAAAATAAGTTGGGCAAATTTACTGTGGCTAGTTAGACAAAATGACAGATCAGATCAGAAATCAGTAACTAGCTATATATAGTATGTGGTCAGTTATATAAAATCATTATTGAGCTTCAAGATACCTTTAACTTGTATATGGTGAGAAGGACAAAATGACTGATGCATGTTTATTAGAAGCAAACAGTTAAACACTGTATACTTCAGAAACCATTTAAACTTGAAAAACAATAGAAAAGGAGTGAAACTTATGGTTGTACAAAAACTGTTCCATACATGTATTGTATGTTTCTTGTCACTTGTGTATATTATGTTTGCATTTTAACCAGTCAGGGTATCACTTTTTGCAATAAAGTTAATATATTTCATACAATAAATCACAGAATTTTATATATGATTACATTTGCAATAACTTTTAAAAGCAACAGTTAAAGGGGAATAATTCATACTAAAATATTGAATAAATTATAATCAGTGAGATCTCTACTTTAATTTTTGACAAAAGATTCTGATCCCGTTAAAAATGCAGAATCTATGGATAAATCTCTGACCGAGACACGTGTTCAAAGGCCCAACAAAACAAATATTAATAAAATGTATTCAATTAACATGAAAAAGCCTTGTACACAATGATACTAGTCATGTACTTTAGCCGATAACCATCGATGGAAAAACATATGTTTTATTTGTTACGCCAGAAACGCAGATATCAAATATAACATCCAACAATGAGAGATCATCCAGGTAAAAAAGCTGGAGGGTAACTTAAGATGACCCTTGCTCATAAACTTACACAAAAGATCACAATATCTTTCATAAATAACAATTTGTTAAACAACCTTTTAAGGTCAAATGTCTAATAATGTGTTTATTTTACTGTCCAATAATTTGCTATGATGGTTTTAAGCAGCTTAGGAAGTGACGGGTCCTAATTATAAGGACTTTTTACGATGTTTTTAATAAGAAGTTTTACGGATCGTGTGACCCTGCTAACAAGAAGTTGTTACACCTGTGGTGACACTATCAGGTGTGGTTTATTGCTTCATAATAACAGCAATGTTCAAGTTCAATGAAAGAGACAAAAGACAGACAGTTAACTTTTAAAGTACTGTTGAGAGTTCAAGGCAGTAAAATTCTTTATCATTGGGAATTTACTACATACAGACAAGAGAAATTTCCGATCAAGAAAGGTTATCATGTTATATAACCATATAAAAATTTGATCAAAAAGTTTAAAACAATAATTTTTTTTTATTGTCATGCTAACGAAAATAAAAAGAAATAGTGCAGAAGTTACAATATTACTAATCAATGATGGGTCATTATCCTAGCAACATTATATACTAGCACTTAACATCTACATACAATCATATCTATTCATTTCATTTGTGTAAACCCTTTTTTATAAGATTGAAATCTACTCCTTTCTTCTAAGCATTATTGATTTTCCCAGTTTAAGTCTTCAGTACTATAAAACAATTAATTTTTTTTCTCTGAGTCTACATCTACAGAACTTTGAAGCACTTCAGTTTCCTTTTCTCTGAGTCTACATCTACAGAACTTTGAAGCACTTCAGTTTCCTTTTCTCTGAACCATGGTGTTTATCATGGTATTTTATCCCTTCTCCACACTCCTTCTCACAGTTTGTGCCATGTGTAAAACTACAGTACTTTTAACCTACTTTGAATTTGATCATTCTTCTCCAAGCCTTGGTATTTCTCACGGTTATATGTCCCCCATTCAAAAGTCGCAGCCTTTCAATTTAAATCTAATCATGTCAACGACAGTCCAGGAGCTTGTTGGGTATAATGTATGGGTATTTTATCTCTAAATGAAAATTAATTCCCATAATGACACCCCCTCTCAGAAAGCCCACTTCACAAAAATGCAACATGTTTACAAAACACTGAATGCAACAATCACAATGTTGAACAGAATTTGTTCTCTGATTGACCACTGGTCAATAGCAACATGCTCAGTCATTAAATATAATAATGACCGGTAATGGTCATTGTGTATAAACATGCTGGTCAGTGATAAATGGCTTGAGGATAACTGACCATAACAATCATTACATGATTAAGGCTTTCATCTGTCAAACATGGAGCTGTCAAATAAATTAGGATAAAATAAGACACAGAGGAACTCCAATTATTATATGCCTTATTCAATTATCATATCAGCCTGATATCTTCTATATACAATAATATTCTAAGAAAAATTACAAAGTCCAGCAAATCCAAAGTGTGAGCAATAGGATATGATGTAAAATTTGTAAAGGATTTATTTCTATATATATGTATAAAAGTACATTTTATTTCATAGATGTTTATATAGTTTTCTAGTGTAAAAACATGTTTCATACATTTACTTAAGAATACAAATGCTGAAATTTTTAATCCTACAATGAAGTAAAAGAATGATGTTCTCTTTTGTAACATGAATCAGAACACATATTAATTTGGACACCACCTGTCAATTAAACCAACTTATTTGGCAAATATATCAAGAAAAAACTTTTTCATTTTAGACAATGCAAAAGACAATGAAATATACTTTTTTTTGGGTAATAATCAACTGGAAGTACAGATTCTATAAATACAGAATATATATTTCTACAAGGTGTATAATACATCAATAATTGAGGAGTCATTATTGGACAAAACTCTGTTTATATTTAACCTATTTAACCAATGGTTGGGATGTATTACTTACCTGTTAATTAAGGCAATACAATGCTGCGACTTACATGTTTATGCCATACTGTTATAAGCTCCATCAGCCATTATGTACACATTTGGCCCAAGGTAGACCCAATGAAACACTTACCTTTAAGTAGATAGTTTGATAGGCCCTACCATCATCCATTCTGACCATGTCTGGTATGGTAGTGATGACCTGTTAATGTCATACTGTTAACTGACTCCATCAGCCACTTAGTCAACATTTGACTCCTTCCCTGTCCCCTTTTTAGTTAAATATTACCTTCCCCCTACCCCCACCCCCAAAATTGAAAAGAAATTGTGCACCCTAAATAAGGTGTCGTAAAAAATAACCTATAACGAGTTGACGACTAGAAGAACAGTCAAATAGCCAGAAATATAAAATGTTTGGAAACGCTGTCCATGGTCTATTTGCAACCTTTATTTAAGAATTATTAAATCATTTTATAAATGGAAATTCAATGCAGACAAATTGTATCTTTAAATTCTGAACATAACAAAGCACCTGTTACTGGATGAATGGCACCATCAGGGATTGAGGGTCAACCAGCACAGGTTCTGATGGTAGCAATATAACACTTACCTGTTAATGCCATACTGTGAAAAGCCCCAGCAGCCACTCTGACCACATTTCACCAAGGGTAAGGACTTACCTGAACAGAACTGTTCCATGATAGGGATATAACCCTTACCTGTTAATGCCATACTGTGATGAGCCCCATCAGCCACTCTGACCACAATTGTCCCATGGTAGGGATATAACACTTACCTGTTAATGCCATACTGTGATGAGCCCCAGCAGCCACTCTGACCACATTTGACAGTTTTTCCACCAGTGTTGGTGACAAGAGATGTTTGTTCTTGTCTCCACATGATTTTCCATATCCCCACTGATAAACTTGACCTTCACCTACAATAAAATGTATTGTAATATATTTGTTTGAGCATGGTGATTATAAAACTCTAAAAGGTAACATAATTGATATTGCAATAGGATTTTTTGATTGATGTTTGGTGTTTCAGGCCCCTTTCAACACTATTGGCTCTTCCGTGGCAGCCAGTTTTTTTATTGGTGGAGGAAGCAGGAATGGCCTATTGCAATAGGGTTAAGCTTTAAATTCATTATTTACATCCCAACAATATGAAGATGACTGTGACAAGGATGTAGACCCATTGGTGGCCTTCGGCTGTTGTCTGCTCTATGGTCGGGTTGTTGTCTCTTTGACACATTCCCCATTTCCATTCTCAATTTTATCAATGGTAATGCTAATGGTGGTGGTGATCATAATGAGGAGGAAATAGATTTTTAGATTTTCTTGAGGTTCTAATATCTTATAAGTATATTAGCCACATCTGTAAAAATATTCCTGAAATGTAATCCCTTGATTATACAAGAATGAACACGCTGAAATGTCTCGCCTGCTTTACTGACCATTGATTTTCTGTTGATAGTCCTAAATATGAAGCTTTACTACAAGTATCACATAAACTTAACATGATCCAAGAAAATGAGGTCAAGGTCAGATACACCAAACAGGAAATACATCTACACTTTACAATCATTCCATACACCAAATATAGTTGACATATTGCTTATAGTTTCTAAGAAACAAACTTAACCAGGAAAACTTAACATTGACAAATGAACCATGAATATGAGGTCAAGGTCCGATGATACCTGCCAGACAGACCTATACACCTTACAATCATTCCATACACCAAATATAGTTGACCTATTGCTTATAGTCTAAGAAAAACAGACCAAAACACAAAAACTTGACACTGAGCAATGAACCATGAAAATGAGGTCAAGGACAAATAAAACCTGCCAGACTGACATGTACATCATAAAATATTTCCATACAGCAAATATAGTTGACCTATTGCATATGATATTAGAAAAAAAAGACCATAACACAAAAACTTAACTTTAAGCACTGAACCATGAAAATGAGGTCAAGGTCAGAAGACACCTGCCAGTTGGACATGTACACCTTACAATCATTCCATACACCAAATATAGTAGACCTATTGCTTATAGTATCTGATATATGGACTTGACCACAAAAACTTAACCTTGTTCACTGATCCATGAAATGAGGTTGAGGTCAGATGAAAACTGTCTGACAGGCATGAGGACCTTGTAAGGTATGCACACACTAAAATATAGTTATCCTATTACTCATAATAAGAGAGAAATTAACATAACAAAAAATCTAAACTTTTTTTCAAGTAGTCACTGAACCATGAAAATGAGGCCTAGGACAATAGACATATGACAGAAGAAAACTTCATAACATAAGGCATCTATATACAAAGTATGAAGCATCCAGGTCTTCCCCGTTTTAAAATATAAAACTTTTTAAGTAGTTAGTTTATGCCGCCGCTGCCAGATCACTATCCCTATATTGAGCTTTCAGCGACAGAAGTCGCAGGCTCGACAAAAACCTTGGAAATCAGTATATTATAGGACAGACAGTTAAATGACAAATTTCAATGTAAAAGAACTTAAACAGTGTAACTAGAACTCCATTGAAACAGGTGGCAAACCCAATAGTGAAAACTACAGAGGATCAAAGAGTTATTGGCCTTGTGGTTAACACTTAAATAAAAATCTTGTAAATAATTAAAACATTAGTTAAATAACAAATCAATTCTACAAACTGAGGTCAATTTGTGTTCTACCAGATGATGATTTATCATAAAACTGAGATACATGTTACTGTTGAATCATGTATGATATACAAGTATTAGAAACAGGACATTATAGACAATTTCATAGGTATAATCACATGTCAAAAACTTTACAAGAAGAATCAAGGTTTATTAACATAAGTACTCTTCTCCAGGATGTAGTTATTAATTTGTTGATTACTTGAAAAAGACATTTATTTATTTATCATAAATAAGAATACAGATCAAGAAACAGAGAATTACGAAGTTTTGCTAACTGGGAGATTTCTTATGATTTTACAACCAATGATGTCCAAGATAGCATGATTTTATTTTCAATTTTAAAGGAAATGTTTGGACAAATATTTGCCAAGAGATTAATCATATAAACCTTATATAGTATGTCTAGACAAGGCCCAAATCTTTCTATAGAAATCTAAACATTATAGTTAAGTACTATTATACTTATACTAAACTTATTGGTAGTTTTTTTTTAAAATTCCTGGCCTTATCATTTACCAACTTGTACTTTGGTCTCCAATTTAGTAGATAAAATAGTCCCCCAGTATTAGCTTGCCCCTACTCAAGGGAGGTAACACTATATGGGGATTAGTAATTTATTTGATAGTTCAAGTAATTCCTATCGAAAGTTGCTGATTTGGTTTTATAAGCAATTCTGTTCTGAACCTTCCAATTTTAAAACAGATTTTCACTTATAAAGTGCCAATTAACATGAACACGACACAATTTTGACATTGATTACATAACGCTGACAGCCAAACTTATCCAAATGACATATAGCACGCATTTTGACCTTCAACATGCAGAAATATGTACAGCTGTGTACAACCTGTGAATATTGAGGGCAGTGGGTGTAAATAAGATAAGATTATTTATTTTATTGCTAGGGGATTACGTAATATGTGATTTATTTTACTCTTCAAATGTGTCAACAAGATGCATTTATGCCATCCTTAATCAACTAAATATTTATTACAAAACATTTTCTATGTGCATATCATCATCGTACGATTTCGTAAAACTGAGGTACAATGTGGGTAACGATGACAAATGATATAATTCCTTTGTATTTTTATCCTATTTCATAATATCATATGAGTTATGAACATTTATACTACACTCATGTTTATATTTTTTCCTCACTTTTTTCTGAAGTGATCAACGCATGTACTTCTACAGTATATTTCTTCCTGCTCTCTATCATATATATTCCCCTGTCTAACTGATGTATGCTTAACTTCCTGACATTTGAGAATCGTGAATTGCAGATTCAATAAAGTCCTCCAAACATGGGGTATCCTATGTTAGTAGAATTATGTACTCAACAACAAATAAATGTGAATTTACACATATAGCCAAACTCAGGCTATCTGCACCTAGAGTTTTGTTATTTGTAATTTTGAAGTATTCTTTAAACAAATTTAATCAGACAGAAAAAAAACCCCAAAAAAATAGACGAGCAACATTACACAAGACATATACAATAAAAACAAGAATGTGTCCATAGTACACGGATGCCCCACTCACACTATCATTTTCTATGTTCAGTGGACTGTGAAATTGGGGTCAAAACTCTAATTTGGCATTAAAATTAGAAAGATCATATCATAGGGAACATGTGTACTAAGTTTCAAGTTGATTAGACTTCAACTTCATCAAAAACTACCTTGACCAAAAACTTTAACCTGAAGTGGGACAGACGGACGAACGAACGAACAGTCAGACGGATGAATGGACGCAAAGACCAAAAAACATAATGCCCCTAGGTGGGGCATAAAAACCTTAAGTTTGGGCATCAAAAACCCCACCAAAATACCAGGGTGAAGTCAGGTGCCCCTGAAAGGATAAGTAGTTCCTGTCTACTATTGGCACCCTTTGCAATGCTCATGACAAGTAAAAGTCTGGTGATAAGTCTCATTCAGTGATGTCATAACTGAGGAAAGAAGACAGTAACAAATTGAATATGTCTTTTGTCATGTGTTTTACAGATATTCCATATAAACAGTCAATCAAATCATGATGGCATCCATAAAACTTTTGAAGAAGCAACTTCTACTAAACCATTAAGAACCCTCATGATTTGAAATGTGAGACCTGGAATATTGTATTAACTTGGATATCACTGAAATCATTACAGTAAACACTAGCCCTTGACCTTAATAAAAACCCAAAAAATTTCAATAGAAATTAAAAACCAATTGTTCAGAGAACATTAATTGAAGGTCTTTCCACATTAATTTTCTAAATAATTGATAAGAAGCTACTTCCGGTTTACTCAAATTTACTATTGACATCCAATCATAGGTTTCTTTATGCTGATTAAAAAAATTTATGGTTTGAATATACTTTTGTCTGAAATAAGGAATATAATTTGCTACTCCCGGTTTAGAAAATGTCACTTCCAGTCTCATATGATAGCTTTATTCACACAGATTCCAAAAATATATGGTTTTTATATACTTTTCCCGAAAAAGGGAGATAATTTGCAACTACATGTACTGGCTTAGAAAAAATCACTTCCGGTCTCATATGATAGCTGTGTTTCCACGGATTCAAAAAATATATGATTTCTATATCCTTTTGCCTGTAATAAGGGTAATAATTGGCTACTTCAGTTTTTATTGAAGGTCACTTTAGGTCTAATGATCGGTTTATGTATGCCTATTGAAAAAAATAGGTTTCTGGTTACTAAGTGCAAAAATGGCTACTTCCAGGTTACTCAAGGTCACTTTAGGTTGACCTTTTTCAAAGTCATATGTCACCCAAAAGAAAAAGAATTTTGTCATTATCTTTTTTGGTTCCTGAGGAGATACACTAACAAGAAAAACTGTTTGGGGAGACAACTCTTACAAAACATCTAAGCCACATCTTGTGAAACCACTTTATACCGCAAGAAAAGGGTTTGCCGGAAGATGAAAAAAAAATTAATAATAATCAGAACAAAATTGTAAGGTCTTTCCACGGAAAAGTGGAAAGCACTAATAAAACCAAGCATTTAAATACACGTTTTTTTGTCCTTTAAAATATCTGTCTACTTTTATAGCATTAGTTTTATAAAAGTTAAAAGACTTGCCAGTGTTTCTATGTAAGATGTTCTAATTTATTACTAGGCCACAATGTGATGATATTTCCGAGTGCAGTATATGTACCTTTATTATAAATGAAGATTTGGATTTATAAAAAATGGCATTAAAACAAACATTTTATTATTAATGAAGGCGTGAAACCTAAATGTTCACTAAGGTAAATCTGCTGTTAATTTTTGGTAATAAAACAAAAGTTGACTAAATGGTATACCAATGTTTGCTTGACAAATGACAAATAAAAGTCAAACAGGTGTATAATGTTTGGTGACACCTATTTTGTCATCCTCAATGACACCTGTTAGGTAACTGGACAAAGATAAGGTGTAATGGTTCAGAGGTCACTCATAAATTCCACAACTTCTTGTCATTTTATCATGTAAGGCAATAATCAGGGGAGGTAATGTCTCTTTAAAATTGTAACCCTTGAATTAAAAACTACTAACTTTTGACCTTCATACTTTGGAATAACTTTATCATTTTTCTCATAAAAAGTTACATTTTTGTTGACAAATAGCAACTGAGAAAGATGTAGTTTATTACTAGTATATAAAAAAAAACAAGCGGTCCAAAATACCTTTGGCTGAGATATTTTTCATCTTAATTTTAATGTGCATTTTCTGTCACACTTGCACATTTACATTTTTCTTGATGTAGAAATAACATGCCAAAAGCATTTAAAAAGTCCATTATTTGATTTACTTTCTAAGTAATCGTGTGTATAAAATAATAAAATGTCATGTCTTGTATCTAGAATGACTGTAGGGAATATAATACTAAGAACTGTAACTCTACTTAATTACAGGACATATTTTATTTGAACTATAAGTGCAAAGTTATCTTTTATTTGAACTATAAGTGTAAAGTTATCGTTTATTTGATCTTTTAGCATCCATTTATCTTCTTTATATCTTTTGGATTTTTCTAATAATCTGAGCTAAAGAAAGATCCTTAATACTTGAATCCATAGTTTCCATCAGTTGATAGATACTGCAAGTCTATGCCTTTTTACTTTAATAAAGAAGTAAAAACTTTTTTATGTATTTAAAAAAACTATTCATCTTTATATATGGTTGCAAAAACTGGTTTACAATCTCTACTTTTGCTTTGCCAGTTAACTCAGTTTGCAACAATTAAATCATCAATTGATGTCTGCAAATCTTCAAATATAGTACTGTTGTTTCCTTATTAACATACCAGCTATAGAATGTAAGGATGACATACCTGTAATAGCTAAGTTATGATTAGCACCAGAAGCTATCAATTTGATTGGTTGATTGACATACCTGTTATAGCTAAGTTATGATTAGCACCAGAAGCTATAAATCTGATTGGTTGATTGACATACCTGTTATAGCTAAGTTATGATTAGCACCAGAAGCTATGAATCTGATTGGTTGATTTATATCAAGGAACCTTGGAACCACTGCTTCTTCTCTGTTATCTGAACCAATCTGACCATGAGTATTGCACCTAATAAAAAAAGAGTTTTGTAAAAATGAAATAAATCAACATAAAAAATACAGAGCATTTAGAACATGTAAAAATACTTTTGCATAGGACAGAACATTTTTGAATTAATATTCTACCTTTTATTTAAACAAAATTGATGACCATTATAAACTTTCAGATATTTTTGATTGAAAACACTGTTAAGTGTAAGATTTGTGGATTCAAACTTGTGCAAGGCATACAGTAATCAGAATTCCAACTAGAGCACTCTTGTCAGGTGCTTCAACATATTTTATTAACTACAAATAGCATTACTTAGCTGCACAACCAAGTATCATTTGCTGTGTGATGGATTAAGGATCTTTCAAAGATTTTGGTAAAAAAAAGTATTGTTTCCAGTTAAAAAGCAAATCATCCTCTTTTCCATTCTTATCTAAAACTTCCCTAACATTCTTTCAACAGAACTACTGATTCTCTTTCTATAACTCACCCAATGCAGGCTATTGACCCGCCTTGAAACCTGAACACAGAATGTTTCTCTCCACAGGAAACCTGCACAACTGGTCTATATACCAGGAACTTGAGTAAATGTGGACTTGTCTGAAAATATTTAACTGTCATACAAAAATTCTCCAAAGATATCAATGTTAGAGAGATTCATACATGTGGCACTTGAAAAGAAAAAAGTTGTAAACCACAGTTACTACTGCAGGTTTTACAAATCTTTTTATATATTTTCTCATTTTTTTTTTAATTTAATTATCCTTCACAAATTTAATCACATAAATCACCAATAATGCATTATACCAACTTCAATCACTAGCATTGCAAAGAATTAGTAATTTATCATCAGTAAAACACGCTTCATCTAAAATATTTTTATATTCACATTATAATGTATAAAATTTCAAAAATATTCATGCACATTTTAGCTTAAACTGTGTTAAACTGTGCTATGAACTATATTTTGTGAACATAGCCTCTGATCAGATTCTTACTTCTAAGCCCTCAGCATATACTATAAACTTACAACACCAAAGCTCTATAATGCATTTCATGCTTTTTAGTATCATCATGCTGATCTTTCCGTCCAATATGTCATGGCTGGTTTTGACATAATGAAATAAAGATTCCAGGAATATCAAATCTACAGCAAAACTTCCTTTTAAACCCCTGTTCATGTTTATCTAAGCTTATTCCACCAACATAGGGGGTTCAAAAGGAAGTCTTTCCAAATCTACTAGAGTAGGCTCTAAGGCTACGTCACAAACAGTTTATCTGAAAACTACAATGGTTCTTTTGGGTACTTTTAAAGAGTCCTTCACTAAAACAAGAGTCTCTAAAGAGTCTGTGTAGCTGACCTAGGTCAATGTGCATCTTTATTAATGGACACTCTCCAACATTGTGAACTACAATAGAACTCATGACAAAAATCTTTTTTTTTCTGATCTTCTATTGCGGATCATTTTTTCTGTTCACAGTTTCTCTCTATCTTCTTTAGTTTTTGCCCAAAACACAAAAAAGGGTAAAACAATATTCATCATTTAAGGCCAATCATTTTTAAAAATGTTTACTAATGATTTCTGGCAAAACTTGACTTACTTGCAGATCTTGTCTGCTCATCATCTTTACTATTTAAAGTGTCTATTGTTCGTAGTTTTCAAGATAATAGGCAATAAAGAGCTGCGCCATGAGCACATGATACGCTCGTTGCTTTTTCAAAGAATAAAGTTCCATAACTCCTCAATGTCATATCAGAAATTTATAAAAAAAACTAAAGGGAGGTTATTTTAATAGATATAAACCAGTCACCAACGTTTTATGAGAACTGCTCAAAGAACTTTTGAGTTATAGTCTGAAAACTGGAAAATCCCCCTTTTATAATGAATATAACCCCATAACTCAGAAACGTAAAATCTAAAATTTATAAAAATCCAAAAAGAGCTCACGTCAATAGATATAAACAATTCACCAAAGTTTCATGAAAACTGCTCAAAGCATTTTTGAGTTATTGTCTGAAAACTGGAAAATCCCTCTTTTTTAATGAATAAAACCCCATGACTCAGAAACATAGATATAAACAAAAGACGGACGGACGGACAACGGTATACCATAAAACGTCCCGTAAACGGACGTATAAAAACGGCATAAATTAGTATATCATCATTAGAGATGAAGAACTCCAAAAAAGGAGTCTACTGACGATTTTGGTCTTGTTGACTTATATGAAGGGCTTGTCTTGCTGATCACTTTTGCTATTTAAAGTATATATCTATCTTTTATAGTTTACAAGATAATAGACAACAACATTAAAATGGATAAAAATCGTAATTAAAGAGCAATTACTCCAATGAAGAGTCGACTGATGATTTCTGCTATTTGACTTATGTGCAGATCTTGTCTGGCTGATCATTAAGTTTCTATCTATCTATCATAATTTTTAAGATAAAAGGCAAAACTAAAAAAAAATGGTAAAAATCGTCATTAAAGGGCAATAGCTCATGTAAAGAGTCATCAGACAGTTTTGATTTAAATAGACAATAGGTAAATTTCAACATTCTGAACATTTCTGGCTCTGACAGATTTTCTCTTTCTATAGTTGTTTTCAAGATAATAGACAAAACTTGCATTTTACCCTTATGTTCTATTTTTTGCCAGTAACGGCCATGTTGGTTGGCATGAGGAGTCATCGGACATACTTTTTCAAACTAGATACCCAAATAATGATTGTGAGCAAGGTTGATTAAAATTGACCCAGTGATTTCTGAGGAGAAGATTCTTGTAAAAGTTAACAGACGATGACAGAAGGCAACGACGTATGACGGACGTCAAGTGATAAAAAAAGATCACTTGGCCCTGTTGAGTCAAAATGACATTTGGTTTGATTACGAAGGAAGATTATTTGTACCAATTTTCATGAAAAAGTCAACGAGGAAATTTTTTAAAATTAGATAAATTTACAGCAAAAATTGCCGTTTTTTTTTCTAAAAATCCTAAAACTTTGATAAAAATTCATTATTATCAAAGAACTGCTATACAAATCTAGCGCATATTTATGTAAAGAAGATTTTCCAGATGTTTTTACAAAAATCCGCTTGTGTTTATTATTTGAAACAAAAAAGTTAGGTATGTCTATCCAAAGGATAGAAATGTCCCAAAAAACTAGATTTTGAGTAAATGTCTAAAATTTCGACCCCAATTATCTCTTAAAGTAGCACATGAAGTTATATTTTTTATTACATATTTGAATCGTTAAGGTGAAAAAAAGCTTGTATGCAAATTTTCGTTAAAAATTCATCGTGGGATCGAAACTGTATCGTATGCCCTTAACTAGCTTTCAGTAACTGCGAGTACTCTCAAATCGTACTTTCGTGTTAATTTTAACTGTTGATACAATTTGTAATGTATTTTTGTAATTTAATGTTTACTTATTCAGTGTTATATCTAGTCTCACTATTTTTAATATATACCACCTTTGACAAGTGTTTAGTATGATGATAAATTTTCACTTTTGTTCTCGTACTAGGAACAACAAAATTATTTATTTTGTAAAAATTATTTCCGTACACCATGTATACCTTACAACAAAATTATATTTATTTATCTGTGTACGTTATTTTATTTTGCGGCATTTTGTCTTTGGTTATGGTTGTCTTTCTGATATTGTTTTACATCTAACCCTATTGTTTTATTATTTTGTATTTACATTGTGTCATAGATTAAATTTATTCGTTCAGTGTATGTGCACTTGTTTTTGTTAATATGTCCTTTGATTGAGTTAAACTATTTCAATTGATATTTTATAGTTTGTCTTTCTATGTTGTGATGTTACACTATTGTTTCAGGTAGGGTGAAGGTTGGTGCCTATTAAAACGTTTAAACCTGCTGCATTTGTTTGCACCTGTCCTAAGTCAGGAACCTGATGTTCAGTGGTTGTCGTTTGTTGATGTGGTTCATAAGTGTTTCTTGTTTCTCTTTTTTCATATAGATTAGACCGTTGGTTTTCCTGTTTAAATGGTTTTACACTAGTCATTTTTGGGGCCCTATATAGCTTGCTGTTTGGTGTGAGCCAAGGCTCCGTGTTGAAGGCCGTACTTTGACCTATAATAGTTTACTTTTACAAATTGTGACTTGGATGGAGAGTTGTCTCATTGGCACTCATACCACATCTTCTTATATCTATTGACCCTGAAACTTTAACCTTGATTGCAATTCCATGAATTGAGGCTAAGGGCAGGTGACCCTGTATGATGAGCATTTAGACCTTTAAAGATCCCATATACCATATATAGTTATCCTTTACTCATAGTAAGTAAGAAAGGACAAGGTACGATAAGGCCTGTTTTTGGCCCCCCTATTTTCTCATTTTTCAAATTCAAGTTTGTTTGGATGAACTTCAAAACCACTTATTTTAGCAACTGGGTGAGGTGAGGGGGGTAAACTTTCTGTTATTATTCAAATATTGTAATTATTATTCACTTTGCAGGTGTTCTGTACAACTAATTTTTAGTTTTTTAGTGCCTGCGCCAACGTGACCGAGGAATTTTTTTATTCCAATGTCATGAGAACTGTTTTTGCTGTCTAAATCGCCATAATTTTCTCTGGGTCACGTAGGCGCACGCTATTAAATCTTAAGAAACAATGGCCAAAAATCGTACTTTTTCCTTCTTTTGGCGTTTTTGATGCCCTTTTACCCCCCTCACCTCACGCATTTTCTGAAATTAATGGTTTTGAAGTTCATCCAAACAAACTTCAAACCTAAGGGAATATTTTACCGTGATGAGTAGCTTTCCAAAACAAAATTTAAATAAAATGCTCCGCAGGGCGCAGCTTGATACGACCGCAAAGGTCGAACCCTGAACAGTTGGGGGCAAGTATGGACACAACATTCAAGCTTGATACAGCTCTGAATTTTGATTGTGATTAAATATTTGACACAGCATAGGTTTCTGACACAGAATGAATGTGGTCTAAGAACTTAAATATTTTAAATTGGACATTCACCTATTATGGTCCAATATCCAAAATCTAAATACATGGTTAGATTCAGCATATCAAAGAACCCCAAGAATTCAATTTTTGATGAAATCAAACAAAGTTTAATTTTGGACCCTTTTGACCTCAATGTGGACAAAGTTGATAATGGGGCCCAAAAATCAAAAATCTAAATACATGGTTAGATTCAGCATATCAAAGAACCCCATATATTCAATTTTTGTTGAAATCAAACAAAGTTTAATTTTGGACCCCGATTTGGACCAACTTGAAAACTGGGCCCATAATAAAAAATCTAAATACATGTTTAGATTCAGCATATCAAAGAACCCTAAGAATTCATTTTTTGTTAAAATCAAACTAAGTTTAATTTTGGACCCTTTGGACCTTAATGTAGACCAATTTGAAAACGGAACCAAAAATTAAGAATCTAAATACACGGTTAGATTCAGCATATCAAAGAACCCCATATATTCAATTTTTGCTGAAATCAAACAAAGTTTAATTTTGAACCCCGATTTAGACCAACTTGAAAACTGGGCCCATAATAAAAAATCTGAATACATGTTTAGATTCAGCATATCAAAGAACCCTAAGAATTCAATTTTTGTTAAAATCAAACTAAGTTTAATTTTGGACCCTTTGGACCTTAATGTAGACCAATTTGAAAACGGAACCAAAAATTAAGAATCTAAATACACGGTTAGATTCAGCATATCAAAGAACCCCATATATTCAATTTTTGTTGAAATCAAACAAAGTTTAATTTTGGACCCTTTGGACCTCAATGTGGACCAATTTAAAAACGGGGCCCAAAATCAAAAAACTTAATACACGGTTAGAATCAGCATATTAAAGAACCCCAAGAATTCAAGAATAAAACCCCATTGAAATTGTTCAAGAAATAAGCAATTTATACGAAGTATCTTCTTTTGCACAATACTGTGCAATTGAATATTTCTTGCTATTGCGCAATACTGTACAATTGACAATTTCTTGCTATTGCGCAATATTGTGCTATTGGATATTTCTTGCTATTGCACAATACTGTGCAATTGAAGATTTCTTGCTATTGTGCAATACTGTGCAATTGAAAATTTCTTGCTATTGCACAATACTTATTATATAATAATTTACACATCCTGTTTGGTGTGTATCTCCTACCATATCATTATTATTTGCTTTTAAATATAAAACAGAAATGACCAACTTAAAATGGAAAATTTTAAAAGAAAAAAAAAGGAAAAAAAGAAAAATAAAGGAACCCCCCCCCCCCCCCAAATTTTTTGAACCCCCTTATGATTCATCACCCCCAAACTCAATCCCAGCCTTCCCTTTGCGGTATGGTACCTTGCAGTACAATTTCAGAGAGATCCATACACTTGAACACAAGTTATTGTCTGGAAACTAGAAAAATGCTTATTTTTGGCCCCTTTTTGGCCCCTTATCCCTAAACGTTTAGGGCAATTACCCCCAAACTCAATTCCAGCTTTCCCTTTGTGATATGGAACCTTGTAGTACAATTTCAGAAAGATCCATACACTTACACACAAGTTATTATCATGAAACTAGAAAAATGCTTGTTTTTTGCCCCTTTTTTGGCCCCTAATTTCTTATATTTTGAGGCAATTACCCCCAAAATCAATCCCAGCATTCCCTGTGTGATATGGAACCTTGTGGTACAATTTCAGAGAGATCCATACACTTGAACACAAGTTATTGTCTGGAAACTAGAAAAATGCTTATTTTTGGCCCCTTTTTGGCCCCTTATTCCTAAACGTTTTGGGCAATTACCCCCAAACTCAATTCCAGCTTTCCCTTTGTGATATGGAACCTTGTAGTACAATTTCAGAAAGATCCATACACTTACACACAAGTTATTGTCATGAAACTAGAAAAATGCTTGTTTTTTGCCCCTTTTTTTGCCCCTAATTCCTAATATTTTGAGGCAATTACCCCAAAATCAATCCCTGCATTCCCTGTGTGATATGGAACCTTGTGATACAATGTCAGAGAGATCCATACACTAACACACAAGTTATGTCTTGAAGTTACAAAAATGCTTGTTTTTGGCCCCTTTTTGGCCCTTAATTCCTTAACTGTTGGTACCATAACCCCCAAAATCAATCCCAACCTTCCTTTTGTGGTATTGAACCTTGTGATAAAATTTCATAGAGATCCATTCACTTAAACTAAAGTTAGAGTGCGAAAACCAATGTGTCTTTTGACGACAATGACGGCGACGACGCCAACGTCATACCAATATACGACCACCAAAATTTGTTTGCGGTCGTATAATAAAAAGCTTTATGTAAATTATTAAAGTGGCTGTTGCAGCCATATAAATATCCTTTTGTTTCTCATTCTGCACACAATTATGTAAGCATCACACAAACATGTAAGCATTTTGTCTAAAAACATTATTCAATTATTTCAGGTTTATATTAGAGGGTTTAAAAACACTTGGTGAGTGACATTACTAAGAAAAACTGCAAGCAACCTAGTATGTGAGTAAAGAGTGGTGCAAATCACACATTTCTGGGTACTAAATATGTCTGGTTGTCACCTGGTCAGGACGATGTGATTGTTTCTCATATACATAGTTGTTATCACAATATTTTCTACCTAATGGTGGTAGCTTCAAATCCTTCAAAACAAATAATGTTTTGTTATTTTGTGTTATTCACACACATGAACCATAAAAAAACAATACTTTTGTCCTTTGCATTTTCACAATGATTTCTTAAAACTTTAATGAAATTTTTGGTGAGGCTTTTTCATAAAACAATCTTTCTTTAGTGTACAAGATAAACAAAATTCCCAAACATATTTCAATCATATTTTTTGTAGGTATGATCGTCAAATTTTAATAAATATACACTGTAAAAGCTTTTATAGCTTGCAAATTTCAGCTGAGAAAAATTACCTGATTTTCTTTATAATTTTGTTCTTTGAAGTCATATCCAAGTTGAGCATAGAAGTTATTGCCGAAGCTGAACACATTGCCATTGGTCAACCAAACCATGGTATGTCTGCCACCACATGCCACGCCTGCTATAGGTGGATTAGGTTTATGGTTATCCAGTAGGAAGATAGGTTTGGGATGCCAATTGGTTTCTGTTGTGCCATTACCCAGTCTGAAAAAGTCAAACAACATATAACAGAACATGGTATTATATGATTCCAAAGTTTGTCCTGTCCCCAAATGTCCCCAAACTGGCTTGATAAAACTTACAAAATAAAACTAACAAAATAAAACTTACAAAATAAAACTTATAAAATAAAACTTACAAAATAAAACTTATAAAATAAAACTTACAAAATAACAGTTATTAAAAGATGAGTTTAATTTGAGTTAAAAAGGACCTAAATGTGAACATCTTAGAAATAAACAAACTGTAAAACAATGAAGCATAAAGCATAGATCAGAGTAACTTAAATTTCTGGAAGGCTGCTATAATCTCAGAGTCATCCTTACACCAAGTGATATGATTTTAGTCACTCGGTATAATAAATCTGATCTCAGATCTAAAACTTAATTGAAGTGAAGAAAACATGAAATACAGGTCAGAGAAATCTAATTTTAATGGAAGCATCTTTACCTCCCAGGATGCACCTTCCACATAGAATGATGAATGATGGAGTTTAAAACAGAACACATAAGGGAAATTGTTCAACACTTTATACACAATGAAATATACATTGGTCATGATTAGTGTACACCTGATGAATGACCATAAAGAGTTTGAGCTATTCAGATAGCTTGCACTCTTTCTATCTCAATGCTTTTACTTACATTTTAGACTCTGAGAAATCCTGATGAAAACACTTGATTCCAGCAAATTTAGAAAACACTTGATTCCAGCAAATTTATATTAATAAATATATGAGACATGATCACACTTCAATGAGACAAACCTTACATATAAAAAAACCTCCAAAAAAATTAAAACAAGAATATGTGGCTTTAGGACAACAACATGCTTTGCTTTGGATTATAAAAGTTCAAACCATAATATAACGTGTGTACTAAGTTGATTCAAGTCTATGTGACAAAAGTTTCTTGGTAAACAATACCTGAGAAACCCAAACTTTCACCAGATATGGAACGTATGGGCAGACTAACACACAGTAGGCAAAACATAATCCCCCCTACTATTTTAGGCAGGCATAAAAATAGAAAAGATTATATTTGCTATGACATTTATGATTTTGATATAATATGACAGAAAATGTTCATTTGAATTTAATCTTGATGAGGATCACAATTCCATACATTAAAATTATCATCCTTTCACTCCATCACAGTTCCCTAAGGAGATAAGGTTATTACAAAGTTAATGAATTAATATAATAATTAGATAGAAATGTATCTGTATTGAACCTATGTCAATGAAGTTGATATATTGGACATAACCTACAACAAAAAAGTGTCTGAACTTTTCACCATTGGGAATTAGTAATACACTCTGTTATAAATAAACAATACCTTCTATGATTTCTCTATTTCATATTTTGCAATGTTATGAAAAGTTTTATTTTCAGCCATTTTTGTATGACAGCACTATAATTCCTTGATGAAACTTTTGCTATGTAAGAACAATATAGATGCATAGGTCTGCAAGACTGGTCAGATACCTTCGTTAAATCTGTAAGGTTTGAATATGCCGAGCAAAAATAAAGTCCACTTTACCAGTGCTTTGTATTGGGACGATAACTTGCACATATAGAAAAGAAAAATTACATAAAAAGAAACAAAAAACTTAAGAAGTGTTAATTTAATTCCATCTAATCTGTGCAGGTTCATTGGGGTGAAAGTGTCTAAATTTATAAGCTTTAAATTTCTCAGGCTACCAGATGAATTGAATAAAATGTGCTTTAACTTTGTTAAATTTCACTCTAAAAGAATTAGATAACAGGTTTGAGAGAAAATGTCGTCGACGATGTTAAAATGAAATCCAAGTAAGTTCATTACAGAAGATTGAAAAGTGTATTAATTATTGAGAAATGCGACAAAACAGGAGTAGAAGTAATTCAATCTCTGTAATTTTCACCACCGTGAATTGAACATTGGCCATTATCAAAATTACCGCATTCTTACAAAACGCCCAAGAGGCAACCTAAAGACCTTCACACAATACTCAATTCAACTTAAGTCAATTAATATGATCTAAAGCAAGTCTCTAGGAACCTTATAGATCAGATTTGTAGCAGAACCGAGGAAAATTGCACTGTGGGACATTAGGAAACTCCGTCATAAGTCAAATTCTTATTGGATTGTAGTTTCCACCTCAGCCCTTTGTGTCAGAAGTGATTTGGGTTCAATTAATATATGATAAAAATGGCTGGAACTTTGACAAAAAATGTCAGCCATACAGAACAGGTCTGGGATGTGAAATATTTGCTGTCACATTGGGCCTTATGGCAGTATAATTGCAGCAAAAGGAAATTACTAATATAGTTTAAATGAAATATCAATATTTCAGAACTTTACATAGAATCAAAACTTCATTGGAAGTAATAAATAAATCTTGCAACACACGAAGTACAGTATATTAAAACAAAGTAAAATAAAATTTCAAAACAGACACCTAACTATTTTAAAAGTTATAAATTTCTAAAAAAATTATACTATACACTGCCAGGACATTACCTTGACATTAAAATATCAATTACAAATGTCTATATCTAATATTTTGTGTTACCTTTGAATGTGCACATTTGATGAGATCTTGATCTATCCCCTTACATGTAAAATGGCACCATCTGATGCCCATTAAGTAGACATTAATTGAATAGTACCATGTTCGTTGTAGGATTATATGTCAAGTGAAAACTTATTTCTTCATATCTTAGGACTTTTACACAGAAATGTTTATATTCAAACACATATTAAGATTATGAACTAATATAAAAATAAGTTATTCTTTGAAAGTTACAAGACCTTAAATAAAAAAGTCATCTCTATTAGCACATTTTTAATCAGATAACTTAGTATGATATTGATATAAAATTCTAGAACATAAATACTTTGAGATTTTACAACAGTCTCCATAATACAGAATTTTTCACTTCACAAAAAACATATCGTTAAAAAAGTGGACACACAAAAATGTATCACCTGAAAAATCATATATTTGTATGAAAACACAAAAGTACTTAAAACATTGTACTGTGATCGAATTACATGTAAAGGTTATTACATATTTGGCAAACATGATATTTAAGAGCAAATAAGATCAAATATAAGAAATATTAAGAATTAAGATTGATGTCCTTATCTACATTCACTTGTATGAATCTGATGATGTAACTTATGTTACCATCATACCAAGATAGCAGAGACCAAATATACACTTGAAGTATTTTTTCTTGTTATATATCTTTTACATAGTGCTCAGACATTTATCTAAACAGGCTGTTACAAGTTCTGTCGACATTATACCAATCATCAAATGTTTAGGTCTAAACTTCATTTTCATTAGCAAAACACTTTAAAACTGGCAAAGATGATGTAAACTTCACAAAGCAATTGTAGTAAATTTTGAAAAATTTTATGTTCAGATAACTAAAGATAATAAGAACATACAATAGTAAAATGACTTTAAAGACATGTTTTCAATTCAAAGTACATTATAGAAATAAGAATTGATGCTATCTTTTGACAATTTATACGAATTTGAAAGCAAGTGACTATTAAACTGTGTATGAAGAGCAAAAGTTAATCTCTGCATATCTGTTCTTTCAAAATTGTTTTTAGACTTCTTTGTAATGCTTTTCACCACACAACAATTTTATAACAAATGGATTTATAACCAATTGGAATATTGACTATATTTTCACAGACATGGCAGTACATTGGAATATTGACTATATGTTCACAGGCATGGCAGTACATTGAGGGAAATATTACCAAACAATATTTTACTGTTTTGGGTGGTCCCCATCTTAAGGGGATAGTTGCATATGTTTCTTACTATTGCATATTGTCTAGACTTGGAGTGACTCTGTCAGAGCTTAACATTTAGACATTTATTTTCTCTCACTGAAGGACATATATTGACATCTAGACTTGGAGTGACTCTGTCAGAGCTTAACATTTGGACATTTTTTTCTCTCACTGAAGGACATATATTGACATCTAGACTTGGAGTGACTCTGTCAGAGCTTAACATTTGGACATTTTTTTCTCTCACTGAAGGACATATATTGACATCTAGACTTGGAGTGACTCTGTCAGAGCTTAACATTTGGACATTTTTCTCTCATTGAAGGACATATATTGACCACTAGATGTATTTGTGGTTTTACTGTATTGTTGGGTTGCTGTTTGTCACCTCCTTTCATTAATTTATTCCTATACCATTATATCTATTTACTGATTGATAAAACATGTAAAAAAAAATAATTCCATCATCAAAATTCAACAGAAAGAGATAAAACAATTTTTACTACATGAATCAAATTTTATTGATTACAGTTTTGGGGGCAAATCATATTACTGGAAGACTACCCTGTATTATGCAAAAATAAATTTGTTGTTATCCTAGTAATTACCTCGCCCATAAAAATCCAATCTCGTTTTTGACAAGACGATTTTATACTATTAACCTATGGGTCAAGACAGATTATTTCTCATAACTATATGGATATAACATCTGACTAAACAATTGCACTTCTCAGTTAAAAAAAATCTCATTATTTTTAATCAATACAGTTTTTAGTGTCTCTATGAAAGTTAAAAAAAATTCAAATATATTTGTTATTTTTTATTCAATGTATGTTTTAATAAGGATAAAATATTCAGTTTTTTCGTGTTATTCAAAAATGCTAATTCTATTCTAGGAATGAATGAGACTTTAAATAGTTTAAGCTAATGTTTCAAAATGTGGCTGTCAGAAATGATGAAATAGTTAATACACATTAAAAGATCTTACTTTTGTCTTTAAGTTCACTAGCAAAATAAAGACTTTCATATTGTCAAGGCTTCAGTAAGAACAAAAAGGCATTTGATTTAAGAATATTAAAGACTGAATTATGACAAAATAAAAATCAATTTCTGAAGAATTAAAGACAATCTGTTTATTTTGCTTACTCATGTAGGTAATTACAACAATAAAACCAAATGTAATTATAAAACCAAAATGTCAGACCATCTAAAGCAAGTCTATTACCACAGGCCATCGCCAGTTTAGTTTTTCACTGCAATATTTTGTATCTTAAAACAAAATACAAATATTCCTTTAAGGTTCAAACTATGACAATATCCACAGAATATTAATCCATACCGAGGTCAAAACGTTCAGATGATACAGAATTGTATATCGATAACACTTGATCCCAGCTGAGACGCAAGTCAAATAAGGGAAATTAGATCTTAGGAGAGAGATTAATGGGCAAAAGATGGGAACCATGGACTGATGCAACACACCAACCTCAGGCCTAACCTTGTCAGACTTCTCATGCTATAGTATGACATCATGGATATGAAATATCATACATCATACCATATTCCAATGTCAAATCAAG
This sequence comes from Mytilus californianus, assembly GCF_021869535.1. NCBI lineage: Eukaryota > Metazoa > Mollusca > Bivalvia > Mytilida > Mytilidae > Mytilus > Mytilus californianus. Next base: position 16,137,860 of record NW_026262679.1, on the reverse strand, counting down.
CTTAACTTTCAAAAGAATACAATCACGCTAACCAGATGTTGTTTTGGGCAAAAATCAAATCAAGACAAATTTTAGAGAATGAAAATTAAAGTTCTTTCAGTAAATTATAAGTGAGATTTTCATATCATGGTCTAATATCTAATGTATTTCTGGAGGGGGTTAAAATCTATCAAATCAAAGTGAAACTGAAAAACCTGAAAAGATACAATTTACTTCACTTGGACTATTTATAGCAATTAATATTTCTAAAAGTCAAATATTTATGAATAAATGAGAGGTGCACCTCTGCAAGTGACATACTTGATATGTTTACAAGGAAATTCAACACTTAATTGTAAACTTGTGATTATATCTTAATATATATATCAGTTAAAACTAATTTGTGCTTATTATTATGAAGTATAGTTTTAAGTGATATCCTTTTTCTTCAAAAAAATAATATATTTTGATGATAAAATTAAAATCAGACAGTCGTATTGTAATAAAGCACACAATAGAACATTGTATGTCATTGAAGTGTCCACAAATGAAGCGTCAGCAGAATTACAAAACATTATATTAAAAATATTGTGGGCTTTGTATTAAAACAATTTTTCTTCTCTTTTGAAAAGTTTTCCAAAAATCTATCAAGAAGAAATTAAGATGACTTAAACACAAGAGTGATCTAACCTCTGTGAACAATCATTTTTCCAATTTTCTGATATTACTAACATATAAACCTTGTCAACTTTTTCATCTTTTCTCATTTATCCAATTTTCAGGTGTCAGGCCAAAGTCATTGTTCCGTACAAATATGGTTAGCAAAGGATTAACTTCTGTGGAACCTAGGGTGAAAAGCCATCACAAAGAGTAGTCTAGGAAACACTACGGAATTCATATGCCGATAAAATATAATAATTCATCTCCGTTAATGTTTTACCAATATTATACCAGAATACCCTATTTGGCACGAGATGAACAATCACTTGTTCTAAGCAAGTTGTTGTCCCATCTCGATGATCAATTAGTGACAGCACATCACCATATTAACTTGGACATGATCACACAACAGGAAGTCTCTATCTAGATAATGTACATATTTCATAATGAAAAAGCAGCGTGAAAAATTAATATAATGCTTCCCTTTGATTTACCCACCGGCATCCTATGATAAATGTTGATATTGCGTATGGCAATGAGTTTAATCCTGTTAGAGGCCTTGCTTGAGAATTTATGGAGTTTTTCTGTCAAAGTACCAGCAAGGAAGCTGTTTTCTTCATCTATTAAATGACTTTTTTTTTATTGATTAATAACCTGATGACATTAAATTGTGAAGATCAGTTATTAAAACTTTCAATTTTTTGTTGTTTGCCATGTTTTCCTTATTTCTTGTTTTATAAAGAAAATAAAATCAGAAATGCTCAACAAAATAAAGTCAAGGTTTATGAAATGAACACATGGTTTAATAGATTGTTGCTTGCTTAACATCCAGTGGTATATGAACGTATTGACTAAACATGATTTTTTTGCATATGTACCATTTAAAAAAAAGATCATGAAAAAAAAAAGTAAGTTGACACAAACTTTTTTGTGGTAAAAATAAATTATTCTTGTTCCAATCCCTATTCCTTGTTCTTCAAATTTCATTCTTTTATTAGTATATAAGACACAATTTACATAGAATGCATTTCAAAAACAACTATTAAAATGGGAGATAACTCTTAAATAACACATATTGTAGGTTTAGGGTTCAACTCATGTCCATAAAGAAAATTTTTTATTGAAATTTTTTTTTTAAATTAATTTGCAGCAAAAACCATGAAAACCTAAAGAAATTTGTTTTAAATTTGAAATCGGAAATTGTACCTTTGCCACTTGCAAAAAGTTTTATGTGTCTAATGAATTGCACAGTTATCATTTTAACACTTGATTTAGGTATTTCAAATCAATGTATATATCCTTTTTTCAATATTTTTTCTTAAAGATACCAGTGTAACCACAACAATTAATATTGACTTAGTACATGACAGATGCTATCTTCATTCATAAACCTTTTTACCTATAAGGTTTCAAATCCCTAGGACAAAGCTGACCTTAATTTCCTTTTATGGTAAAGTCATTTGGCATGGCATTTCTGTACCAAGAAAAATTCCTCAAAATTAGAAAAAGTGCAAGAAAGAGCACTAAGGTTTGTGTATGAAGATCATGCAAGCTCATATCAACAGTTGCTTGAAAAGGCTAAGATGCCTTCACTGCATATTAAAAGACAAAGATCAATGGCAATTGAAACTTTTAATATAGTTAATAAATTAGCACCTGTCTGTTTACATGATCTATTAAATGTAAAAGATTGTAAATATTCTTTCAGATATAGTAATATACTGGATATTCCACATGTAAAAGCTACACAGTTTGTTAAGAAAAGTTTTAAATTTGCAGCTGCTACTCTGTGGAACAGCCTACCTGACCATTTCAGGACTACAAATAGTTTTTCTCAATTTAAGAGCCTTATACAGTCCTGGAATGGTTCAAAATGCTGTTGTTCTGCATGTAGATAAGCTTTTTCATACTTTTAGTAATTGCTCTAAATGTTTGCATTATGCCTTAAATTTTGCATGTGTGCTATATTTTTTATTTGTGCTTTTATTTTTAGTTGTGCTTCAGTTTTTAGTTATGCTTCAGTTTTGCTATGTTAAGATGTGTAGTTTAGTAATGCTTTGCATGTATTTCAATATACCTGTGCTGTTTCTATGCATTTGAAAAATTTGCTGCTTATATATCTTATCTGCATGTTCTGTGTTTTAATGTTATGTATATGTTATTTATATTCGGTAAAAAGCTCTCAAGAGCTTATGTTTGTATTGTTATATGAGAACCGAATCAAAATAAAACTTTCATATTCGTATATTTATTTTAATGCTTTTAAATGTATACATGTATATGTATTGAACTTTTCCAAACTGTTAGTCTTGACCATGCCGTGTTTTATTGTCACTGAAATCTGAATCCTATGTATTTATTACTTTACAAACTTACTGTCCACTGTTGCCATTACCCCAACCAAGTATCTGGTTATCATCTGAAAAAAGAAACAACAACATTACTATTTATTTTTCTTTTCAATATCCATTTTTTTACCCCAAGGGTTGAATGGGCTATAGAAAAATAGTCGCTTCAAATTCTTTCTCCTTTAATTCTAACAGTTACCGGACTCAAAAATAAAGAGATTCAGCTTGTCTTCAGAATATAATGTACACACAATATAAAAATTAGGAGATGAGGTATGATTGCCATTGAGACAACTATCCACCAAAGTTCAAATAAAATGGATGTAAGCAATTATATACAACCATATGGCCTTCAAATTAGTTGAAGATTGATCTAGTAGTTAAGTACCAATCTTCTTGTCAATATTTTAACCTTGGCACTTGACCTCTGACCTTAAAACTGAAGTGATAATATACACAATGTTCCATGAATAAAGATGGTACACTGTGGTCAAGATTTTGACCTGTCCCTGTGAACTTTAATCTTGAATGTCTAGGTTAATTATCTACTTTACCTCAGCTGACCTCTGACCCTAAAATCAGTAGTTTGTTGTATGGTTATATTAAGGTATAAAACCACTAATTTATAGCCCCATTGCTTTCTATGTTAAATTCTGCAATTTCAAGCATAAATGGCTACTTTATCTTAAGTTCAAATAAAGTGGCAGTTATTTCATGTCAAAACTGTACCTTATGCTGACTTGTGCTGAAAAAATCAACATACCTTTAATTGCATATTAGAGCGTACTGGTTCCCGGAAGTTTGATAGTACAAAAACAGGAACTTCTGATCTGAACAACAGGCCAAATGAGCCCTCCTATTAAAATTTCCTATACTTCTTTATTATTCAAATAAAACTTTCAACAAGGGTTCTACAGTGACCCCAAGTCCCCAAGCTTTCATTTGATACTAAAACTACCCAAATATTCCCACTATTGACAAAGATACAGCTATGCGTAGGAACTATTTTGTTTAAAATATGTACTACTTTCTTGTATGTTCTTTCCGACCGGGCCTGAATTAGTGGTTCTATACCTATAACAGCACCAAACTTGTTATATTGACTTCTGCTTGACTTAATTTCCTTCTATGATCTATTTCTAGCATAGAAAAACACATAAAGTTTTTGTCAAAACACTATATCACTGAATTCAAGCTCAAATTGGACTGGTAGTAACATATGCGTTAAACAAAGAAAACTACATATGGATACTAATAGTGACAGATATGACACTTTTTCAATTTTTACCAGTTCTGATTTGTTAATATCTACTCAAATAACAGTGTTCTTACCTATATGTCTTATTTTTATCAGAGATTCTTCCTTGAATATAAATACAGTGGTCCAAACATAAAATATAATTGATAATTTTGTCCCCCCTTTTTTCTACATGTTGGAAAAGGAGAGTGATTAGGTAAAAAAACCATACTTTTATGTATAAACATGGATCAACAAAGCAATTTATGTATCTCCAAGCTAGACAACTTGCTAAAATGGTTATAAAATGCATTTCAAGTGAGATTTTGGAATTCCTATATAAGTATACACCAATTTTCCTTGAAATAAATAATTCACCAAGAAACACAATAATACATGAACACTCACTAGATAATTTGACCAAAAACAATATTTATACTATAAACTAGTCATGATATACAAGTTTCATTGGTTTCAGTGTTAGATAATCCAAAAATTTTAATTTTAGGTAAAATCTTAACTGTGTGCATGCTAAATGACCAAAAAAGGCTAAAATACCTTATTGTAGCAATTTGAGGGCTGTAATTTGACACTAACATAATTGTTACATAAAAAAAATAATGTAACATGATTTCTGACAACAAATGTGACCAATTTTCACTGTAAAGGGTATGATTTCTAAAAATAGAATTTCACATGCCTGTCAGTAATAGGTATAAAACCACTAATTTATAGCCCCATTGCTTTCTATGTTAAATTCTGCAATTTCAAGCATAAATGGCTACTTTATCTTAAGTTCAAATAAAGTGGCAGTTATTTCATGTCAAAACTGTACCTTATGCTGACTTGTGCTGAAAAAATCAACATACCTTTAATTGCATATTAGAGCGTACTGGTTCCCGGAAGTTTGATAGTACAAAAACAGGAACTTCTGATCTGAACAACAGGCCAAATGAGCCCTCCTATTAAAATTTCCTATACTTCTTTATTATTCAAATAAAACTTTCAACAAGGGTTCTACAGTGACCCCAAGTCCCCAAGCTTTCATTTGATACTAAAACTACCCAAATATTCCCACTATTGACAAAGATACAGCTATGCGTAGGAACTATTTTGTTTAAAATATGTACTACTTTCTTGTATGTTCTTTCCGACCGGGCCTGAATTAGTGGTTCTATACCTTAAGAACAAACCTGAACAAACTTCAGATTGAATAAGTATATGCTTGTCTTCTTCATGAAAATTTTATCTGGTGACCTGTATATTTTCATTATTAGATTTTTGATGAGTTTCCTATTAAGAAATACTCTGAGACATTAATGTTACCAGAATAAAATAATTTAAGATGAAATATATATATTCAGTAAAAAAGTAAACAAAAATTTGTTTTGATATTTTTAATGGCCTTTAACAGCTTATTTGAATTACATTTCTCCTTCTTTTCTACTTGAGAATATAATGGTCTATAGACAATATTATCACCATAGGGCACACTTTTCATCATTTCCTTTCATTTTCCACTACAATTCTTCCACAAGATTTGAATGTCTGCCACTTAATAAAGTGTTCAAATATTTTGATATGTATTGTTAAAATCAGATGAGAAATGAGTATGGCATGAAATTTATAATATTTACACAAGAAAGAATTTTCCTGGCATTCTAAAATTCCATCAATTTTGAAAAATATGAACAATTTTGCTTGAATGCTCTCGAGGATTCACCCATATTAGAAAACTGTCATTTCTCATCAAAAAGCTTGTCAATATTCAAATCCCTTCTCAAAATATCATTTCATTCGGCTTTTTATTAGCATCATATCTAGCAATTTATTTTCAATTCTGGGTCGAACCCGTCAACAATCATTTTGCTCTACTGTAATGAAGCCCCTCATCCACACCTAATAAAACATCAACTTATTCAATAGCCGATGTCAGCCTGCAGTCCCTTAGTTCTATCTTAAATTAAATCATACACCGATATGGCAAATATTCTGTCAGACTGGAATAGAAAATTCAAATTAAAATGCGACATGCTTTCTTCATATCGTATCTCATTAGTCGTAAGATCATTTTTTATATCCAAGTGCAAAAAATAAGATGTCATAAAGGAAATCTTATCACTGAATCAAACATGACCAACATTAGCTTGCGACAAATTGTGTCCATTCATCTGAAATACTTTTTGACTATTTTTACTAAAACCAATATTCATTCATTTTAACCATAATTAATCATATAATCGCTTAATCCCTCTGCTTCAGTTTAATGACGTCTGCTCTCTTCAAACCACTCTCTTCGTGTGTCCACTTTGTTACTTTTTATAACCGTGGTCTCATCAATAATGATCGTACTGTCGATAAGTTTGATGACAACAGTTTTAACTTTATTAAAAACAAAATTATTCTGTCTTGAAAGATGAACGACCTACAGATAAAACAAGAACGGTACTGGTATCCACCACCTGGGCACAAGTTTACATCTTCTCATATGAAACAATGAAGGACTAGCAGAGTTAGATACAACTACAGCATGACAAAGGATGTGGAAGATCTGTATAGTAAAGTGAGACACAGAAAATGTCCTGGAAATTTTGCTTTCTTAAGATTGGAACCATATAGAAAAAAGTCCTATGTAGATCTGTGGAACTTTGCAAGTTAATTTCTGTATGTTTTTCAAATTGATATATGTAAACAGGTAATGCTACTTGTTTTTGAGTGGTTACTAAACTATCAACATGTATGTATAAATCATGGTCTTTATTTGAAAGCAAAAGAAAAGATAAAAATAACAATCTACCTTTGATGACCAGTTGTCGTTGAAATCTTTAAATTGAAGATTTCTATATACTTGATAAAGTAGGTGCTGATCAAACTAAATGTATCGAATGTTAACTCCAATCAAAAGAAACCCCATGACAAAACATCCCTTCAAAACTTGAGAAAAATGCAATTCAAATAATAAGATAACAAGTTCAAAATTGAAGAACATCTCAAAATTTTATTTCTTGTAAGCAGAACTCAAAATTAAAATGTAAAAGTGTCAAATATTGACCAGTAAGTAAACCCACCAATGACAAAATAAAAGATGTCAAACAAATAAAAGAACATCTGAGACTTACCAAACAAATAAAAGAAAATCTGACCATTGGGAGACTTACCAAACAAATAAAAGAACATCTGAGCATTGGGAGACTTACCAAACAAATAATAGAACAGTTGAGCATTGGGAGACCTACCAAACAATTTAACAAATTTTACATTTTTTAACTTTAATTGATAGTATAAATACAAAATTACCCATCTACTGATATAATAAGATACACACCATTTTAATTTGATGCACAATTAATATCCACTCAAATCCAAAACTTATTACTTATTATCTTTTGCCCCTTGACACCTGTATTATACCTCGATCACTAAACATGAAAGAGCTAAGAAAAATTCCAGGCATGTAATGAGATTACAAGGATTCTACTGACCAAAAACGTAAACTGACCTCATCACAGAAACTTAACCTTGATAGTTGAACAATAAAAGTGATGTCTCACCATTGTTACCCTGTCAGACATGTATGCTTCACAGTGAATCTACATGTAAAACAAATCTAGTTCACCTATCAGTGATACTATTTAATCTTACATCCCAACTCCTTCATTCTAACAGGGGTGATCTGAGTCGGATCACCCCTACCAAATCACCCTACCTTGAGTTTCTTTGTTCTGTAACATTTTGGCGGGAACGTCGAACACACAATAAAACTTAGAAATATTTAATCGAAATAAAGACCAACTTTCAAAATTATGTAGAAAAAATCCACTAAATTTCCAGTGTCTAATTTGGGAATCGAACTCAAGACCTTTGGCATATGAAGCCACGATTCATACCCCTACACCAGGACGACTGGATACAAATTCACTGGTAATTTAACATATTTAAAAGTTGTATCCAGGGTTCATAAAGGGTATATATAATATATAGTAATATATAGTAATATATAAAATATATTATAATTATTGTATGGCATTCTGAACTAGATGTTATGAAGCGTAAATGTTTTTTCATATATAGTCTAGAAGAGCTGGGATGTAAAATAGTTATTCCACTCGGACTTGGTATGTCAGTGTAAGATCACCCTCGGGCCTCCACGTCCTCATGGGATAACTATTATATACATACTTAATGTGGTCAATGAATCATGAAAATGAGGTCAAGATCAGGTGACCTGGCCCCAGTTAGACTGACCTGTACACATTACAATGGTCCATAAAAGTATGAAATAGAATAGACCTATTACTACCAGTAAATTTAAAACTGACATTATAACCAAAATTTGTTGTTAACTAAAAGAGGTCTCCTACAAAGATGGAAAACAATGTTGCCCATGAATCTCAAATGACTTGATAAAACTTATAGCAATGTTTTGTCAACAATACAGTTCAGTGGAGACAGTGAGAAGATAAGGTACTGTGAATTCACAAATTATTGCGAGGTTTTTATTAATGCGAATAATGCGACTGAATGAGTATCGCAATAATAAGAACTCGCATTATTGTATCTGATATATATAACTGCATGGAGATTTACCAGAAATCACAATTATTAATCTCATTTTTGTCCATTCTACACAATTCTCATTAATAAATGCACGCAATAATTTCTGAATTTACAGACCATGCACCAGGGAGAATATGGTAAAATATGAAAAGAAGAGAAAGGATACCATGGGATCAATCAAAAGACATAAGTGGAAGAAAGACAGATAACAAACAAACAAACAAACAGATAAACAGACATAAGTGGAAGAAAGACAGGTAACAACAAACAAACAAACAGACAAGTCCACAAATTGTCAAAAAATATCATAAGGACCTATAAGCTACAGTTCCTCAGCTATCTACAACTTTAGACTTTTATAGATTTGAGAATGGAAACGGGGAATGTGTCAAAGAGACAACAACCCGACCAAAGAGCAGAAAACAGCCTAAGGTCACTTGGTTTCGGCTAATCTAGCTTAGAAGGTATACTCAAATTCATGGTAAACCAAGAACCAAAAATTATACAACACTGTAGTTGCAAACAGAATATCAGGTAAATCCTTCCTCAGAAAGTATATACAGAGGTTGGTGCCTGTAAGATAACTATGGTATAAAGGCTGGCAAAGGTATAAGTATGAAACAAGAAATCAGGTAAACAATGAACTTATTCTAAACAGTAATATTCCAGTCTCTTTGAAATGAATAGAGATTGTTAATGAATACTCATTGTCTAAGCAAGGATTTTATTCTACTTTTTTTCCCATAAACCTGAATTCACTTTGTACGAGAAAATATATTCCAGGAATAACATTGACTTAAGAGGAAAGATATCCCTGTTACAAATCAAGCCACATCAATGAAATTTGTAACATATATTTTTTATAACATTTTAACTGAAATTATCCGTAAAAAAACATAAGCTACTTACATATATTTTAAGAGGGTTTTCATATGTTGAGAATAGTACTTTTACTGTACACTTGAAATTTATATAAAAGGTCAATTACTTCTATAATATAACACAAACAGGAAAAGAATCTGTTAAGAGGAGATTTTCTTCATCAAGAAAAGGAAATACTTCGTCTTTTCCTGGTGATTAGGAAAAATAATGTAACAATTTGTAACATGGTTTGTTAAATGGTTCTGATCCAAGACCTTAAAATTGATATGTTATGTCAGGGCAGTCTTTAATGGGAATAAATGTATATCCAGCCGTGAACGGAAAATATTGTTGATAAATTTTCCAAATGGAGACAAACAATTCCAATATTTGTTAAGTTGTGAAAATGGCCAGTTATGAACCCTGGTACCATGCTAAGACCATAGATCATAGGGCATAAAACTGCCAATAATCAGACAAAATTAATCATAGCTATCTACTGCATCACACATTATATTACGGACCAAACGAGAATTCATCACCAAGTATGGCACATTATTGCGAAGAATCGTATAATATAAAATTTCTATATGACATTAGATATTGGCTGCAAGACTATAAATCTACTTCGTTCATTCAAGTGTTATGTGATACCAATTCTGCAGCTTCCCTCGTCAACATCCTCGAACGATGGCGGTACTTTTCAATATTGGCAATTAATCTTCAAAAAAATATGACAGATAATTCTTGCCATTTTCATAAAAGGGTCATGTAAAAATTACATATTTTCTGATGGGTTTGATCGCAGCGGTCGACCTTTAATTTTCATTCCAGATAAGAATTCTTTATACTAGCATGGCCTTAATCATTATGGGCTATGAGAAGAGCAAACTCAATTGTAATTTTTCCGATGATTTTAGTGTTTTCTGAAAAAAATATGACGACCTTAAATCAACGGGATTGAATAGAAATGTCAAAGGCTTTGCCATACAAGTAATCATAAAAAGTAGAGAATCCATTGTTTGGTCCATCTGTCAACCACCGTTACAACTCTTTTGTCGAGAGGAAACGTGTAATCTAATTTCCTTCCAATACACAACATCACCCTCGGGGAAGAAAGTTATTGTTAAATGAATAATCAACTGCTAACAAAAGACACAATGTACATATTCAGTGTGATTTTACAAAAGAATTAATTCCATCAGCTTGTAAAATGATTGCTGTGGTTTTTGTGGGATAACAAATAAAAGCCGACAAACCTTTCTAAATAGTATTACCCACAAGCATGGAATAATATTCATGAAAGGCATCAAATTTTTATAACAAAGATTTTAATAGCTTTCTAATAAGACACTAATGCTACAAAATTAAGATAGAATAATCCCAAAAAAGATCCCTTGCACTAACTTGATAATTTTATGATTATTTGTAGGATGCTGCATTGTTAGAGTGAAAGGAATTTTAAGAAATAGATTGATAAAGTGGCACAAATACTGATACAAAAGGCAATATGTAATGCCTTAAGAATTTAAATCTTTTGGAGGTAATGGCAGTATAGAAGGGGTGTTAAAAGTTAATTATAATCAGGCTTAACTTGAATTTGGTTCTCTTGTAGATTGAAAAAAGCCATAGCTAAATCCCACTAATAATCATACACAGTATCATTAAACCATATGAATCCTATTTTGGTATTTTATGCAAGGAAAAAAATTTCTGAATTGGAATAATTGGTCAATGTATTGGTTCTGATGACCATAGTAATATCAAAATATTAGGTCAACAAGAACAAAATTCACATGAAATCTATTGCATGTACATTTACTCTAAACCAACTTATATCGCGGCCTTTTATACCATCATATCACATCTCCTTATTTTTATATCATATTCCCAAGTGATTTGTTTTCATGACTATCACTAGTAGAAAATACAGAATACAAGTAGCCGTCAATATGTCAAACTTGGATCCTCTCTATCATGAATAAAATATAAATTGCCACAAAATCGACAAAAAAGCTTAAACACAACATAAAATTTTCAAGATGATTAATATTTATTTATTATATATTAAAATATCAGTTAAATATCTGCAAAAAAAGCCAACATCAAATGAGAAAAATTGTCATGACATTTACTCTAAAATGATCAATTTCTTTTATTAAAAATAGCAAAAAAAAAAAGTTAAACCACTATCAAATGTATATGTGATTGTAAATTATCATTATAAAAATAAATATTACATATCAGTCCAACAATCTCTGCAAGGATGGCTAATAATGGTTTAGAATTAGTTGTTTCATAAAAATTTCTGAATGTAAGGGCAGTAATTTTCATGAGTAGATAAACTGGGATGAATTTATAGTAATGGTAGCCATGTTGGCCAGTTGTCACAGACATCAATCACAAACATTCAGGTACACTCCAAAGGATAAATCAGGCCTAATTTAGTCGAAATTAGCCAAGTGGTTCAAAGGAAAAGATTTTTGTTTAAATATGATAGCTCTTAATTATGGTCAACAAACATACTGATGATTTCTTAAAGGAGTAAAATAAATAAATAAGTCTAAATTTGATGCACCAACACAGCAAATAAAACAACCATAGTTCTTTTTATGCCTTCACAACATTGCAAAGACACTTGTGCAACTGAGGCGAGATATAACAAATTTAGACCTGTACACATATATATCAGAATACACTTACCCAAAATATGAAAAAAATAATTGCTCTCAATGAGATTTTTGCTCAATCAGGGACTCAATATAAGAAACGAAATTCTCTTTTACCTTGATAAGAATTTAGTTTCAATACCCAATTACATTTTCTGCAATCAAGTCCTTTTCACATATTTTCAAAATCTCCTTTTCATATATCAAACCAATAACAACAACAACAACAATAATATATCAAACTATCAATATAAATTTTATACAATTTCTGACACAATTAGGGTCTTAATTTTCACTGGATCAAAAATAATTGAGTACATAAATAGTGTAAAATTTACATTCAAACATTACTTTTTTTTTTAAAAAAGGGAGGTTTTGAAAATATTTTTTTTCTATAGATCATAAATTTTCATAAAATAAAACCACATTCAAGTGTGATTTTTGTAAATCATTATGTGATAAAGATTTAAATAGGTGAAACATTTACCATATTTAGTAACTAAAACACAATTTAAGTAGAGGCTAATATGCAAACTATTTTGTTCTGAATCAGAGGCTCATCAAATGTGTGTTCAAAATATACAGCATAAGGGAGGTAACTCAAGAATTTTTACTGGTAGCCAAGTTTTACCTAACAGCAAGTTAAAATATCAAAAATGAATGGAAGGAGATATTGAGTATATGTCAATCAGACAGCAACTTAAAACAACATAAAAAAAGATACCCACAGGTCAAATGTGGTCTAGTGTCATACAATGCGTCAATGTGAAACGCCAAGTCTAGGGTAGTTTTGAACTGAATTTACACTGAATTCCCTTAAGGATATGACTTAAACAATGCATACTCCAATTGTTGAACAAACTACCATCAAAATTTCACAGTCCCTATCAACATTTTCAAGTTAAGAATAACTTGGTAAAGTTATGAAAAAGAATATTTTCCACATATGATCAAGGGCATATTCATGAAGGAAGTACACAATTGAAATAAGTTTATATAAAATCAAACTTGGACAAAAGTCTCATTAACCCTAACATTGTTTCAGAATTATAAACAATATTGATGAAGCTAATTAAACTAGAGGCTCCAAGGAGCCTGTGTCGCTCACCTGATATTTTTGTTTACAATTGATGCATGAAATAATGCAACCATTATACTTTTGCTTTAGTTTCAGAGATATAAGCCAAAAACTGCATTTTACCCCTATGTTCTATTTTTAGCCATATTGGCCATGTTGGTTGGCAGGCGGGGTCATCGGATGATTGTGGCCAAGTTTGGTTAAATATGCCTCAGTAGTTTCAAAGGAGAAGATTTTTGTAAAAGATTGCAAAAATTTACGAAAAATTGTTAAAAATTGACTTTAAAGGACAATAACTTCTTAAGGGGTCAATTGACAATTTTGGTCATGTTGACTTATTTGTAGATCTTACTTTGCTGAACATTATTGCTGTTTACAGTTTATCTCTATCTATAATAATATTCAAGATAATAACCAAAAACCGCAAAATTTCCTTAAAATTACTAATTCAGAGGCAGCAACCCAACGACGGGTCATCTGATTTATCTGAAAACTTCAAGGCAGATAGATTTCAACCTGATGAACATTTTTATCCCATGTCAGATTTACTCTAAATGCTTTAGTGTCAGAGATATAAGCCAAAAACTGCATTTTACCCCTATGTTCTACTATTAGCCATGGCGGCCATGTTGGTTGGCTGGCGGGGTCGTCGGACACATTTTTAAAACTAAATACCCCAATAATGATTGTGGCCAATTTTGGTTAAATTTGGCCCGGTAGTTTCAGAGGAGAAGATTTTTGTAAAAGTTAATGACGATGGACGATGGACGCCAAGTGATGAGAAAAGCTCACTTGGCCTTTTAGGCCAGGTGAGCTAAAAAGCAGGTCTTGAGAGGCTAAATTCCAAGACAAGTCAATCCCATTTATTCAAAAAGTACATATGTAATAAATTAAAGAAAGAATAATTTTAGTACATGCAACATCAAAATTAATCCACAAAATAAAAGCTATTTTATACATGAACATTTTCAAGGCTTACTCTCATTATATGCATGGAGTTTTTGTCAAAGAAACAGATTCTTGGAAACAAACATTCTAAATAGGAAACAATAAAATTGAGAATGGAAATGGGGAATGTGTCAAAGAGACAACAACCCGACCAAAGAGCAGAAAATAGCCAGGGCCACCAATGGGTCTTCAACACAGCGAGAAAATCACGCACCCAGAGGCGGGCTTCAGCTGGCCCCTAAACAAAAATGTGTACTAGTTCAGTGAAAATGGACGTCACACTAAACTCCAAAGCACATAAATGAAACTAAAATTAAAAACACAGACAAGACTAACTAAGGCCAGTATCTTATTTGGGAACCACTTCTTATCAAAGACTTTCATATTCCAAGGCTTTTTTGTATTTTCTTTGAACTGCATAAGTTTTGCTCCAGTTTTAAGGTAAGCAAGATTAGATTTAATCATTAAAATAGAATGACACATGTACAGCTAAAAGCAGATTGATTGAGTCTTTGCTACATGTATATTTGTCTTCTGATATCCTCTTTCATAACTACATATAATCGTGTTAAAACAAGGATATCAGATTTATTCAGGAATCATAAAATTCTAATTCAGGCAATTCAAAAACTTCCATTACTTTGGTTTGTCAAGGACTTCTGATTTTATAGTAAAATTGAGAATGGAAATGGGGAATGTGTCAAAGAGACAACAACCCGACCATAGAACAGACAACAGCAGAAGGTCACCAACAGGTCTTCAATGCAGAGAGAAATTCCCGCACCCGGAGGCGTCCTTCAGCTGGCCCCTAAACAAATATATATACTAGTTCAGTGATAATGAACGCCATACTAAACTCCAAATTGTACACAAGAAACTAAAATTAAAAATAATACAAGACTAACAAAGGCTAGAGGCTCCTGACCTGGGACAGGCGCAAAAATGCGGCGGGGTTAAACATGTTTATGAGAAATCAACCCTCCCCCTATACCTCTAGCCAATGTAGAAAAGTAAACGCATAACAATACGCACATTAAAATTCAGTTCAAGAGAAGTCCGAGTCTGATGTCAGAAGATGTAACCAAAGAAAATTAACAAAATGACAATAATACATAAATAACAACAGACTACTAGCAGTTAACTGACATGCCAGCTCCAGACTTCAATTAAACTGATTGAAAGATTATGTCTTCATCATATGAATATCAGGCACAATCCTTCCCGTTAGGGGTTTAGTATCATACCATCATAACATATATGAGAAGAACATAACCCGTGTCATGCCAACAACTGGTTTTTAAATAAATGTGTTTAGTGCCGATGCAAAGACCCTATAAGTGAATCAATATTAACGCCAAAATATGCAATCTTTAATGACCTGACAACAGTATCGTAACTATATCCCTTCTTAATAAGTCTATTTAAAGGTTTTGTTAGCTTCAGAGGTGAATACTGACATTTTTGTGCTTTATAAAGAATATTTCCATAAAAAATTGGATGTGAAAAACCTGAACGTATAAGAAGTCTGCATGTTGAGCTATATTTACGAATGATTTTTCAGGAACGATATATATACGAAAAATTGTGCTTTATATTTAAAATTTGGATACATAATAACCTTCTGCAATTTCTTTTCTCATGATTTGCATAGGAAGTGGAATTCCACTGTGTAAGTATGGCCAATTCCTCCAGTTAATCTGTCATAACTTGATCTCTAGCATTTTTTTTTGTCAAACTGTACCTTCCATTCCTTTATTTTATAAACTTAAAAATTTGTAAGGAGTTCCACAGAACCCTGTGTCTCGCCTGCAATTGCTGCTGTTAGTGTTTAAGTGTAATGTTGACTTAAAAAGTGAGTCCATTTAACAGTAAAATACAGAAAAATCAAACTTTTTCTTTTCATGCTTTTTCTTGGTCTTGAAGATTAGCTTCTGTCCAAGTTTCATAACAATGCATGAAGATTTACAAATTCATCATGTCAAACAAATTTAAACCCAGACTTCCTGGAAATATTAACTGTAAAGAACTAATTCGATCTATCAGAAAAATACCAAAAATAATATCATTAATATATCAGTTCATATTTTGATCATGTGACACTTAGATATAACAGTGATAAATGTAATAAATAGCTAGGATCCTGTGACACTTAGATATAACAGTCATAAATGTAATAAATAGCTAGGATCCTGTGACACTTAGATATAACAGTCATAAATGTAATAAATAGCTAGGATCCTGTGACACTTAGATATACCAGTCATTAACGCATGAATAGCTAGGATCCTGAGACACTTAGATATAACAGTCATAAATGCAATAAATAGCTAGGATCCTGTGACACTTACTAGTTACTATTATCACATGACTTGCACCACATGCTGCCATCTTGACTTGACTGTTTCTAGTGAACCTGTCTATTAAACCATCATCAATAGGAATATCTTCCTGAATACCATGTCCGTGCTGACCAAACTCACCACAACCCCAGCTAATCAAATTACTGTCCTCATCGTCACTGTCGTCCATTACATCATTCATTTCTTCACGACTGAAATACACAAAAAATACATATAGACTGAAATACAAAAAACATACATACACAACTGAAATACACAAAATATACATACACGACTGATATTCACAAAACATATATATGCGACTGAAATACACAAACCATACATACACGACTGAAATACACAAACCATACATACACAACTGAAATACACAAAACATACATACACGACTGAAATACACATAACATACATACACATCTGAAATATACAAAACATACATACACCTTTACTACCTTTATTACACAAAACATACATACACCTTTACTACCTTTATTACACAATCACATACATTGATTGATTGATTGGTTGGTGTTTAACACCACTTTCAACACTATTGTGCTATTTCATGGCGGTCAGTTTTTATTGGTGGAGGAAGCTGTAGTGCCCGGAGAGAACCACCGACCTTCAGGAGGAAAACTGACGATCCTAGTCAATTAAGATTGGAGTCTAGTGCACCTGCCCTGTGTGGGATTCGAACTCACAATCAAATACATAGTTACATACACCTTGACTACCTTTATTACAAAACATACATACACCTTTACTACCATCATTACACAGATGTAAAGAAAATATCTCAATTGACAGTTTATTGAAAAGAATTCTCCTCAACTACTGGTGCTAAGGCTAGATTGAAGGCCTATTATACCTTTGAGATGAAGAACAGCAATAAAAGCATTCCTTTGCTGTAGACTTTTTCAAGTGCTTGTAGTGATTTTGTGTCAAATGATTCACCATATAATTTCTTTTCTTTCTAAACATAAAATATGCTTCAAAACATCATTCATTTCTATGACTGAACCATAGAAAATTTATTTAAAACACAATCAATTTCTAGAATATAAATAAATACCTTACTCTTGTGTCATCAATCTGATTCAAATAAGGTCCTGAGTTCACACTAAGAAAGTTTATTTTGTATGTTTGAAGAGGTTAACCATTCAATATCATTTTTTGTAACAATTTCTTGTTTATCATTTGTACCAAAAGAACCAGTGAGTACCCAGTGTAAAACTTAACGTTCAGTAAATAACTGTGGGGATCTCTAAAACAGGTAGATCAAAAACTGGTAAAAGAAAATTGAAAATAAATATTATATTTGCCATTTGAAAATGATCCAAACACAATTAAATGAGTAGGTTCAGAAAGGATCCTTTTCAACACCAAATATTAAGTCCATAATTTCAAGATGAAAAGTGTTTCAAGGAGATGATGCATGTCTGTGCGTGAGAAAGTAAAACAAGACACCCTAATTAGGTCAAAAATAGATTCTTGTGAACGTTGACAAAATCGTCTGATTTCATTGAGAATTACCCCTAGGAAACATCGAGTGAAGGATTCGGTAAACTAAATAATCAAGTCAGATAGCTC
The DNA here is from genome assembly GCF_021869535.1 of Mytilus californianus. Lineage (NCBI taxonomy): Eukaryota > Metazoa > Mollusca > Bivalvia > Mytilida > Mytilidae > Mytilus > Mytilus californianus. The sequence goes on along the minus strand of NW_026262679.1, from coordinate 16,119,576 downwards.
AATAATGTAAAAAAAAAAATTTTGTTGACACATGCAATTTGTTTTTCCATTTCCATAAACCTATTGCTATTTTCTTGTTTTCTTTGAATTTTGTGGAATTTTAAGATGAATGCTTATTATGACGTCATTTTGTCTTAGTATTTCTTTTTCAATGAAACCCTACAAACCAAGTTTTCAGAAATCTGAGTCATCTATAATACAGAAAGATGATAGAAGGGAGATAATAAAATTATGTCTAAGTTTTTCATTGCTGCATATTTCTTCTAGAGTTACTTCCCTTACAACACTAAAACACTCATCAGTAATGTTAATTTACAGTTAAATAAATATTTACAAAGCAAGTTAAATAAAACAATAAAGCCATTATGAAATTTGACTTTTGAATTTAATTAAATTTAAGACAAAACATTCTTTCAACCCAATTCTCTAACATTAGCAACATGCTATAGAAAAGTGTCACACAGTACTTTAGTCTCAAAATTTAATTAAACTACCACATCATGCTTAGTATTTGTAAATAACACAAAGTTTATCAATCTATTTATTTGCCACTCCATGGGTATGCAGTCAGTTCATGACAAAGCTAGCAACAGTGAAATCAACCCATTATATAAGGATAATCTCATGAAAAATCCACTCCAGTGTGATGTAGGGGAGGGGCTGTAATCTCTTCATTGGATGTTAGTACACATTTCTATTTGAATGGAACCACAACTATTAAACTACCTATTTTGTATGTTCAACTTTTTTTGTGGATAGAAACTTAACGTCAGTTGTCCTGGTTTAAAAAAATCATTCAGCATTTCAACTAAATATTCAGAAAGGGCACTGTCCTTATTAACAATCTTACATATTATAATTTTTTTCATTGTACATAAACTTTACTATAATTTTTTTCATTGTACATAAACTTTACTATAATTTTTTTCATTGTACATAAACTTTACTATAATTTTTTTCATTGTACATAAACTTTACTAAGTGTAAGAAGAGAGGTTAAAGATACCAAAGGGGTATTCAAACTCATAAGTTAAAAATAAACTGACAATACCATGGCAAAAAAGATAAAGTAAAAAAGACAATCAAAAGTACAAAACACAAAATAGAAAACTAAAGAATGAGCAACACGAACCCCACCAAAAACCCGGGGTATTCTCAGGTGCTAAAGAAAGGTAAGCAGATCCTGCTACACATGTGGCACCCAGTGATAAGTCTAATTTGGTATGTCAAATTCAGGGAAAAGAGGGTGGGATTGTGGTACATGTACGACAATTGGAACACATCCCTTCTTATCTGTGAAGCAGATATTCCATAACAGTCAATCAACTAGTGATGGCCTCTGTAAAATTAAGGAAGGGATGATTTCAACTTCACCACTTGTAAATCCTGGTTTAATAGCTTCCTCTATCAAGGAAATCATGATAGGAACTGTCTAAGTAGAATTTATCTAATGCCTCTTCTTCATCTATACGAGTCTCTCCAGTATAGGAAGACACAATACACAATCTAGTACTTCATCTATATGAGTCTCTCCAGTATAGGAAGACACAATACACAATCTAGTACTGGAAAGGTTAATAATTATCAAGACATAACATAATATTTATGGTTAAGGATTGGGGATCTGAAATATAGTTATGCCCCTGCCGTAGCGGCATTAAGTTTTAAGTCTGTCCATACGTCCCAAAGTTGGTTTCCGTTCTCTAACTTTAGTTTGCCTTAACCAAATGTTATGAAACTTATACACAATGCTTATTACCACAAAACACAGATCGAGTTTGAATGTTGGTGGCATCACTATAACCGTTCTAGAGTTATGCCCCTTTACAAATGGAAAAATTGCTGAATTTTTCGTTTCCGTTTTCTAACTTTAGTTTGCCTCAACCAAATGTTATGAAACATATACAAAATGCTTATTACCACATAATACAGATCAAGTTCGAAATTGGGTGGCGTCACTTTTACAATTCTTGAGTTATGCCCCTTTATAAACATAAAAATGCTGAATTTTTCGTTTCCGTTCCCTAACTTTAGTTTGACTCAACCAAATGTTATGAAACTTATACACAATGCTAATTACCACAAAATACAGATCAAGTTTGAATTTTGGTGGTGTCACTGTTACCGTTCTAGAGTTATGCCTGTTTACAAATGGAATAATTGCTGAATTTTTCATTTCTGTTCTCTAACTTAAGTTAGCCTCAACCAAATGTTATGAGACTTATACACAATACTTATTACCACAAAACTCAGATCAAGTACAAATTTGGGTAGCGTCACTTTTACTGTTCTTCAGTTATATCCCTTTATAACTTTATATGATATGCAAGTTGGGGCATCATCTGTATCCCATGGACACATTCCCCATTTATTTTTTATACAATACATAATTTTAGATATTAGGGGTGGGGGATAACCCAACAGAACAAAACCTATGGTGCACTGGAAAGGTCTTATAATGGCAATTGAGTATATATACTGTTATATATGTAAAACATGATGCATGCTGGCAGGACGTTTTGGTTTGGGTATATAAACAATTGATATCAAAATTACGGAAGTGTTTACAGTCGCCATCATGAATCCTATGTGTGTGTAATTGAAAATTTTCTGGCATTACAGCTCAGGTGGATTTCATGTGATTTCCACCTGTCCACAGTGGTCACAGAGGGAGGAGGGGGGAGAAACTTCTAGATGGTCCCCATTTACAGATCAATAACTTTGTCAAACAATCACAGAATTTTACAAAACTAAGACAGAAGCTTCTTCATGCTCAAGAGATAGGATTTAATAGAAGCAAAAGTTTGAAACATTAACATTTTTTTTCTTCATTTTTCCATATTTTACTGATAGATAAACTTGGATTTTTATTTGCAGTAAAAATTGAGGTGAAATCCTCAGTTAATTTGTCTAAACTTTAATTACTTTGTCAAATCTTCATGGAACTTTACAAACTTGAATAGAAGATCCTTATCAACAATTAGCACCCAAGCTAAATTTTAATTTGTTTCTTTTCCTTTTTTCTGTATTTCACTGATAAATGGACTTAATTATATTCAGTCAACATTACACTATTACACTGGCAGCAGCAGTGCTAGGTGTGGAACATGCTTGTTTTGGTATATTATATATCAATGTTATATATGTCAAATTATTGGCATTTTTAGAAATTTGCAAACATATTGTACAGGTTTTATATTACTCATGTTAACTTTCTATGTAACATCAAACACATCATTTGACACATGAAATGACAATTAAAACCATATGTCTTCTAAGTAGAAATGTTTTTTTTGTAGTGAACAGATTTTAAGATGATAATTTAATTTAAATCAATGACGGACCTTTGCTCAATTCAAGATGATAATTAAATTTACATCAATGACCGACCTTTGCAAACCTTTTTTTTGGTTAATTTTTTCTACAGCACTATTTTTATACTACTATAGAATGCAAATAATTATAATTCTGTATCATGAATCTAGATGAAATGTTTAAAATCTTACATTGGAGGTAAAATTCTACAAGGATTCATCCATAAGGTGCGTGTTTTTGTATGTAATGTATTCCATTCTCTGTCAGAGTTTATCTCGTAATCATAACTAAAATCATCCATCCTTCCTTTCTCAACTGTTGAATTTAATTCCAACATTTCTCAATGTTTTTATTAAAAATTATTCTTATCAACTTGAAATGAAACTGTTAAACTTACATTCCGTAAAAATTACATTTAAAACAATCACTTATGAAATACACAACAACTTCTACACAAAGGAAAGGCTTGTAAACCACATAATCTGAAAGTTCTCTTCAATTTTAAATGTTAATTCACATGATAAATATATTCTTCTTTTTACAATAGAATTCCTATTCAAGCATTTGGAATGTTACTTTCAGAATAAATCATCCTTGTAAACTTTCTCAGTATCCAAACTTTCATTTCATTCATTAAATGACTTTAATAAACAATTTATCCATCAGATTAAAGTTAAATCTTAAAGATCCAGGTGTTTAAATAAAATTGTCTACAATTGCGTGTAGTATTTAGCCACCCGCACTAATCCAATTGAAGTGAAATCTCTTTTACCATTAGCTCTTTTATGATTTGTCAAACATTATTCAGATATTTATTTTTTCCTAATGCAGAGATAAATAAATTTCCATCTATGATCATATATACTGTTCATTAAAAGAAGGAAAATATTTGTTCTGATTGGCTCCAAAATACAAACTATATATATCAGACTTATACTACCTACTTAGTAGATTTTAACATCAAGTACCCAATATTTATTGAGTATTCATGCCTAATTTATCAAATCTGCTAAAACAAAAATTTCAAGTGTAGAGTGAATGTGTATGTATGTCAATATAATGGCCAATATTAATGAAAGTTATAATAACTGTTCCCACTTCTGATATCTAACAAACCTTGGTCTTCAAGATAAACAACTTCTAGACAAGTACTGAAAATTTTCCCACAAATGAACACTTTATGCAATTCTCGATCACATTTGCCAAGAATTTTTTAAAAGAAATAAATATTTCAAGACCAAGAATACTGTTCTAAATGGAACATTGGTAACACAATAAATGTTAAAAGAGTATTTCCAAACAGGTTTTCAGTTAAGGAACATTCAAGAAAAACTTTGAATTGCTGACTAGTATTCATCACCGTTTTCTTTCACAGGGATTATCAATTTGATATTATACAAGCTGACCTTCCAACAGAACTTTTTCTGCATTCAGATTGAGAACAGTAAGATACTATGAACACAGAAGCAGGGTTCTCCCCATGGCAATATTGCATAAAAGGACCAGGGTTTGAGTTCTACTCAGGGTCTTATAGCAAATGATGGGACCATGGTGATATGATTTTTACCATGGCCCTATTAGAACAGATTATATAATATAATATATTGCAAATGTGTTACTATAATTTTATGAAAACATTGATAATTCAAATCCTTTGGTGCTATTACAAAATACTGGACAAATACTGAAAAATGAAAAGAGCAAAAAATACAAATCGATACCATTATTTCACTGTAAAAGTTAAAAAAATCTAGAATTATAAATTGATAAGATGTTTAAAACTAAAGCATAAGTATAACTGCATAAGGAAAGAACTCAAGTAGTACTTAAAAAGTCTAGGGATTAAATCAGGAAAAGTTATGAGAAAAACAGACTTAAAATCTTTTTGTACAAAGCATGTTATGTCAACAAATGTATTTAAATATGACTAAAACACATAGTTAAATCAATTTGTCAAAATAACATGAAATAAGTTTGTGCAATAAACAAATATTTGAATCCAACATTCCAAAAATTAAACTCTGAAGTCATGATACTGGCAACTTATAGAGCAAAAAAACCATTTACATACTTTTCCACATTCCTGTATATTTTGTTTTCTTCTTTTCAACCAACAATCAATAAATCCATATATTTCTTTAAGACAACAATTATTGTACAACCCAGAAGCTTTGTGTATGTCAATGATAGTCATGCACAAATAGAAGACGGTAAGTGATGGAAGGAAAGAAAGGACCCAGATCAGAAACAACTAGACATCATTTAGATGGGAGCCATCTCTGTGGGCCCTGCTGTAAATAACTTGTGGTAAAAAATTTGTATCTTTACCATAGGACATGGGGTTTTCAACTGAAACCAAAGTTTTTTACCTTGACCTTTGACCTAGGAAGTTGTACATACATTATGACACACCCTCTGGTGTTGGTTAATATGCATGTCAAGTATAAACTTTGAAATCATAACGGTTCTCAAGATATAGAGCGAACATGATCTTTACCATAGGACATGGGGTTGTCAACTGAAACCAAAGTTTTTGACCTTGACCTTTGACCTAGGAAGTTGTACATACATTATGACACACCCTCTGGTGTTGGTTAATTAATATACATATCAAGTATAAACTTTGAAATCATAACGGTTCTCAAGATATAGAGTGGACACCATCTTTACCATAGGACAAGGGGTTGTCAACTGAAACCAAAGTTTTTGACCTTGACCTTTGACCTAGGAAGTTGTACATAGAAAATGACACACCCTCTGGTGTGGGTTAATATATATATTAAGTATAAACTTTGAAATCATAACAGTTCTCAAGATATAGAGCAGACACGATCTTTACCATAGGACATGGGGTTGTTTTCTGAAACCAAAGTTTTTGACCCTTGAACTTTGACCAAGGAAGTTATACAAACATTATGACACACCCTCTGGTGTTGGTTAATATACATGTCAAGTATAAAGTATGAAATTATAACAGTTCTCTAGATATAGAGCGGACACAATTTGTTACGGACGGACAGACAGACTGATCACTATAGGGCGACCCGCCACTAGGCGGGGCCCTAATTATGTGATTGGAGGATATATCTGGCACATACATTCATCTGTAAAATAAAAATTTATAATCTTATTAATGAATGCAGCTATGCAATGATATTTGTTCCTAAATACACAAATTGCTACACTGCTAGGTACTTTTTCATATACTATGAGTATTGAATAAAATGTCTTTCAATATATTCATACCACTCATCTTGCAACCACTCTTACCATATATATTCTCCATTGGACAGCTAGAAACTATAAAAGACTTTAAATATTTTATCTTGGAATTCAGCCTAATAATGATAGAACTATATTTTTGCATTTGCAATTGCCATGGCGTTGCCAGTTTATTTTCTACTTATGAGTTTGAATGTCCTTTTGGTATCTTTCGCCTCTCTTTTATATCCCTTCTTCAGTGTATCAAACTCAAGTTGTTGTAATTTCAAGGGTGACTCTCAGTCTGCCTGCACTGAGTCTATAGCCTCAGTCCTGAGGTTTTTCAGTCTGTGATCAACTGAGGTATAAAGATGATTCCACTGAAGAAGACCAACAAAAGAAGTGATTTTATGTGAAAGTTAATATTGAGAACATTTCAATGGTATGTTTAAAACATAGATAACATACTTTTTTGACATATACTGACTGTATGTTAAGATTAATATTATATCAACAATGCTTACATTATGAACTGTACCCATTTAACATTTTTTGTTCATTGTATAGGCTAAGAAAAACAAATAACACTTTCTTTTTCTTTCATTTAAAAAATGGGATTGATTTCAGTACAAGTATTTAAATACATAAACATATAAAGTATCAAAGTACTATCCCAGATCAAGTTGTCAAACACTTTTTAATTCTTCATATGTGGGCTGATTTTTTATTAGATATGTATGCCTGAAATGGTCAGACATGAAATTTTTTCCAAACTTATATCACATAGTAAACATAGTAAGGAGGCAATGTTTTTCCTGAGGACTCAAAAAATGTGTTCAATATTTTTTTTGTTCTAGATATAATCAATAAGACAGGAAACAGTCATATCAAAAATAAAGCAAAAAAGACTTATGGAGATCAACAAATGGTCTTCAAGGTGTAATACCACCATTGATTTTCCCCTATTAGTCTTTGTTAAATTTGCACTTTTCAAAAAAATGTGCAGAATTTATCTTTGTTTCAAATAAAGAAATACTTGGCATGAGTAAAGTTTTATCCTGTCCAGTACTATAGAAAAAATTTCACATTACATTTCATTGCATATAAGAAAATAACCATCACTGGAAGTTAACCAATCAAATTTCCCCTTTTATTAACCTGTGTACAAGCTTTATAAGTAACCTCAAGTTTCCAAAATATTCTATAGAAACCCCAAATAAAAAATTAATGGTGCTTTTAAATACCCAAGATATATGTTTATGACCCAGAAATGTTTTACTGCAATGAAATGTAGGATTAATTACCTACAACTGTCAAATTCAAGGGAATATTTTTTTTCGACCTATTTTTATGCAACCGGATGTGACGTACTATGATTTGGTGGTATTACACCTCAATACTAGACAAATTTCTGTATCATATTTCAAGCTCTACTAGCAATAAGTACCAAAAACAACAAGTACAATAACAAACCTTCAAATAGTCTTACCTAAAGTAAAGACTTTAACAAAGGTTCCTTCTATGGTCATATCCAACAATCTCTTTTTTTCCTAAAATCATCTCACATTTTAAAATTTCCTATACATTAAAAAGCATTTCTCAAACGCTAAAAACATAGTTTATACAAGGAACATCATATAAACAAGAGTGCACACACTGAAATGCCTCGCCTTCTTTACTAACCATTGATTTTATGTTGATAGTCCTAAATATAAAGCTTTACTACAAGTAACACATAGACTAACATGATCCAAGAAAATGAGGTCAGATAAACCAAACGAGAAATACATGTACACCTTACAATCATTCAAAAAACCAAACATAGTTGACCTATTACTTATAGTTTCTAAGAAACAGTCGTAACCAAGAAAACTTAACATTGACCAATGAACCATGAAAATGAGGTCAAGGTCAGATGAACCATGCCAGACAGACATGTACACCTTACAATCAATTTATGCATTAAATATAGTTGACCTATTGCTTATAGTATCTATAAAGAAACAAACTTAACCATGAAAACTTAACATTGACCAATGAACCATGAAAATGAGGTCAAGGTCAGATGATACCTTCCAGACAGACATATACACCTTACAATCCTTCCATACAACAAATATAGTTGATTTACTGCTTATAGTAAGTTGAAGAAAACAGACCAAAACACAAAAATGTAACACTGAGAAATGAACCGTGAAAATGAGGTCAAGGTCAAATAAAACCTGTGAGACTGACATATACATCATAAAATATTTCCATACACCATATATAGTTGACCTATTGCATATAGTATTAGAAAAAAAGACCAAAACTCAAAAACTTAACTTTGACCACTGAACCATGAAAATTAGGTCAAAGGTAAGATGACACCTACCAGTTGGACATGTACACCTTGCAATCATTCCATATACCAAATATAGTAGACCTACTGCTTATAGTATCTGATATATGGACTTGACCACAAAAACTTAACCTTGTTCACTGATCCATAAAATGAGGTCGAGGTCAAATAAAAATTGTCTGACGGGCATGAGGACTTTGCAAGGTATGCACATACTAGATATAATTATCCTATTACTCATAATAAGAAAGAAATTAACATTTCAAAAAATGTTGACTTTTTTTTCAAGTAGTCACTGAACCATGAAAATGAGGTCAAGGACAATGGACATATGACAGACAGAAACTTCGTAACATAAGTACAAAAGTACAAAAGTCGCAGGCTCGACGAAAATCTTATAAAGATTAAACAGAGAGTTGGGGTAAATGCCAAATAAGAGACTGCAACTATTTTCAATAGACGAATAAGGAAAAATAACAAGTGAAACTGCAAGCTACTGCTCACTGATGATACCCCTGCCCAAATATGCAAATGATGTAAGTGTTCAGTAAACAGGAAGTTGTTGAGTGATGAATCTGAAAACGCATCACACAGTGTAGCTGACTCATATAAACCCTGAAACCAAATTTCAGAAATCCTTGTAATGTAGTTCCTGAGATAAATGTGATGAAAATTTTCAACTACTTGGATGTCATGTGTAAAATGATGTAAGTGTTCGGTAAACAGGAAGTTGCTGAGTGATGAATCTGAAAACGCATCATAAGGTATAGCTGACTGATATAAATTATAAACCCTGAAACCAAATTTCAGAAATCCTTATGATGTAGTTCCCGAGAAAAATGCGACGAAAAATATTCATGGGACGGACTGACAGACAGTGGTAAAACAGTATACCCCCACTTTTTTAAAGCGGGGGTATAAATATCATAATAAAATCTGGTCACAACACAGATTGCAAAGATTTAAAAGCACACATAAAGTAAATTGAGAGATCATCACCAAAGACACAAAATAAAGTTATGTCATTACAATGATTTTACCTCCCCGTTGAAGTGGGTTTGAATTGTTTGGTTGCTTAATAAAATACAGACATGAAAAAATGGCAGAGTCGAGACTGACAAAAGTACTTTTACTCTGCCACACAGTTGAATTCAGGGGGACTGAGACTTGTGTTATACATATGCATGGGACCCTCAGGGTTCAAAGAAAATTGAAATTGAAAAAAATATTAGAGCTCTGAAAAATGTATAAAATACAAATAGTAAATAGCACCTAATGCTTTGGATAAAAAATTTAGTATAATAGCCATGTGAAAACAAAATATGGCTTGCATAAATTATTTGCTGTAAATTAACTTGGTTAAATTTCTAAAGATGCCACATTCAAATCAATATAAATTTTGATTTACAGATTAATAAATCTTAAAAGATTTAGTAACATATCTAGAAATAATATATGCAATTGCTAAGTTTGAATTTGTTCCCCTATTTAATTAATCCTATGAATTAATGCTCTATCTGGTATAAAAAAAGATTTTTTTTTTTAAATTAGAGTTACTTCCCCTACAACGCATATGTAATTTTATTTGAGATCAATAAAATATTATGCCTACAAAATATTTCTTGAATATCTCACTTGAACTCAAACAATCTAATCATTAAAGTCATTATAAATTATGTATGAGGTGCATTATTTAAATTTATCATAGAAACCTAACAATAATAATATGCAATATATCAGAATAGAGATAATTAAAGTGTTCTTATTGTCAGCATAGACTATTGAATCTGCCATTTGTTAATTTGTTATTATATAAGGCATTTAAGGATCGAAACATTTATTTTATTTCAATTTTAGCACATCTTTTCTGATATCCCTAATTATTCACCTTCCAAAGGTTATCCAAATGCCCTTGCCTTACTAAATGTTTTGATATTTCATGTAAATGAGATAGGAATATACCCTGCTTTGTACAAGACAGATGCACAGTCAGATTTTGAATGTGCTAGCTCACAAGGTAACTGTTCTCAGGAGGACTTATTACTCTACTCTACCCTGACACATTTTACTGACTCTGAACTAACCATATATTGCTCTTGCTCATAGAAAGGGCATAGTTGGAAAAGAAACAGCAATTATCATTTTTGAAGTATTTGGTTCTACCCATCCATGATTAAACCAACAACCTCCATCCATGGAGGCAAGGACAATACCACAATACCAGTGAAGTAGTGTCTGATCCAAAGTAAGAAAAGTCCTTTAAAATCTATGTACAACAACAATCTAGAACAACTTGTATATATACGGCAGAGTAGATGTATTGTGTTGAGATTACATGGTCAAAGTTTATTTCTTTCAATCAAACATAACTCAAGAAATAATAATAGCAATCAAATATGATTTATCTGGCAATGGCTAAATTATAGAGGAATATCATAACATTATTTCAACATAATGAGAAAAAAAAATGTGAAGCATTACACATCGGAAATTCAGAAATTGGTGTGACATTTTTATTATTGTGAAAATTGCAGTCGGAGAAGTTTCGCAAAAATATAAAACTCAAATTTTCAATTTTCATAGCATTTCTGTGGGCAGCGATTCCTAAAACAACAACTATTGATCTCACATTTTTGTCTATTGTTCAACAATTCGTGCGCTAAACAAGTTTCTTTTATTTCCGTGTAACACTGTCAGTAACCCACAATTGTAAATGCTATATCCCTCACTCCAAGCATGTAGGATGTACATCTATGCTCTAGGTTAACAAATTGATGGAAAGAGAGACACACAAAATAATTACCAAGTAGCTATTGTTTTTAATTTTCATCCATAGAGTTTTTCAATATGGTAATCTGTCCAAATTGTCAAAGGCATTTCCCAAAAAATCCAACAATGCACTCTGAGTTAATTGTATCTCATGTCTAAATTTTCAAAAAAAAACATTTTGCAAGTGTCAGCTGTTTTGGTCTATGATCAACGAATGGCCATGTCATGTGTTATTTCTTCCTTATTTTTCTACTGAGCTAAACATCTGTGACTTAATGAAGGTTCCTGCTACATAATAAACCATGTGATCACTACAAAAGTCCAGGATGTTAGTACAAAAGTTATGTTGGTGGAGTTCTGGTCTATTCAAAACTTCAAAAAATAGTTACTAATAAATTGCCAGCACTAAACTGTTAGCCTATAAACATTTATCAATATGTATGTCAATCTCAAGGCAGACCCTGACAGCAGTCAAAATAGGAAAATAATTTTACTTATTTTGGAAACACTTAAACTAAGTGTTAAATAAATATAAATATTCATGTTAATTCTCATAAATTAAACAGAAAAATACTATACTCACAGTACTAATAGGAGTTAATCTGATTTTAAGTCTCTAAAATTGGTCCTTCCTGCTTCTACTTCTTCCTATGTTTACTCATCACACATCTCAACATATTATAAGTCTTGAAAGACCTTTTTTATTTACTTTTCAAATTAAAATTTATCAGAAAATTTAAATGATTCTTTGCATATCTTTGAAACATTGTTCAATCATTGAGAAGTTTGTAATATATTAACAAACATATATTAATCAATATTTACATGTGACTTGGTGCTTATGGTAAACATGTAAATTAGAATATAGATTGTTGGCCCACAATATCTTTACAATGTCAATCACATAGGTCTACCCCAAAGTTTCAAAAAGGACAACTCTGAATATCAATTAGCTCTTGCGTAATAATAAATGCTTCTTCTTGAGTATGGAATTAACTTGCATGGCCCACTTGAATTGAAGATTTTATTATATAAAGAGTATACAAATGTCATACAATTTGCTTCCAAAGCAAATCTAACCATAAATTTATCTACTGACAAGAAAACTTTATTATACCACCACTGTCAATACCTTTACAAATCAAATATCATTCATCCTTAGTAATCAATCTGGTTAAAAAGAAAGGTAACTAAATCAAAGAGGCAGCAATTCTTCACAAGTCAATAATCTTAGAGGTCATTAAATCCCCAACAATTATACACAAACATCCAATTGGTATGACACACTCTTGTTCATGTTGTAGATCAGGAATTCAACAGAGATGAGTCAAGATCTTAAGCAAGAGTCCTTAAAAGAAAAACAACTAAAAAGCTTCGATATCTAATCATGATGGTCTTGATATGGGACAAGAAAGTAAACTTTTGTAATGGGTATCACTAGGTAAGAGAGTAATCTCCCCTTTAATCACAGTCAGTGGAAGCAGAAAGTACAAGGTGTCATACTAAAATATGATCACTTCATTTATGTTATTTAAAAGTTAAGATGATGCAAAACTAATGAAAGAACCTTAGTGAGTGCGCTCACATACCCCACGTCCCCACATTGTCATTGGAGAAATAAAATAAGTGTAAGAAAAAAAAATTGTATTAGAAAAAAAAATTGAATCGTAATTTCCTGTCAATATGCACATCTACATAGTATGTCCTTATTATCTACACAGTTTCATGAAATTCTGTTGTTCGGTTTGAGAGGAGTTGCGATGACAAAAGGTTGCAGTAGTATATTGGGCAAATAAGTTCAAAGGGGCGTAACTCCTGGAAAAAAAATTGAATCGTATTTCCTGTCGATATGCACATCTACGTAGTATGTCCTTATTATCTGAAAAGGTTTCATGAAATTCTGTTGTGTGGTTTGAGAGGAGTTGCGATGACAAAAGGTTGCAGTAGTATATTGGGCAAATAAGTTCAAAGGGGCGTAACTCCTGGAAAAAAAATTGAATCGTAATTTCCTGTCGATATGCACATCTACGTAGTATGTCCTTATTATCTGAAAAGGTTTCATGAAATTCTGTTGTGTGGTTTGAGAGGAGTTGTGATGACAAACTATTGCAGTAGTACATTAAAGTAAATAAGTTCAAAGGGGCGTAACTCCTAGAAAAATAATTGAATCGTAATTTCCTGTCGATATGCATAACTACATAGTATGTCCTTATTATCTAAAAAGGTTTCGTGAAATTCTGTTGTGTGGTTTGAGAGGAGTTGCGATGACAAGAAACAGGACTGACGGACTGAGGGATGGACGGACAGACAGACAGACGGACGGACAGACGGACGGGTCAAAAACATTATACCCTCCGCAACTCGTTGCGTGGGGTATAACAAGAATATGTGTTCATTCAACATCAAACCCTGTTCATGTCATGGAAAAAAAGTATAACAGAAATACCCAACTCCAAGGCAAATTCAAAAAGGGGGAAAACATATAACTGATAAAATCAAACGTTCTCAACCAATGGAAAGAGTGGAAAACAACTGTCACATTCCTGACTTGGTTCAGGCATTTTCCGAGTAAGATGATGTAACATACAGGAGCAGGAAACGATTAAACCTTTAAGAAATCAAAGAGGAATAGAAGTTCCTTTATACTATAAGTTTCAAATGGAAGAGATATTACAGTATTTAGGCCCAACATTATGACGGGTAATATTTGTTCAAACTGGAACAGGTATTATAGAATTGTTTATAACAAAGATTAAAGAGGAACTTCTGTTAGGTGGAAGAAATATATCTTAACACTCATACAGGCACTATCCAATTTCCATGTTCTAGGAACTGCAAAATCTGCATAAAATCCTATTTTGGCATAACAAATTTTTAAATACCGTAGTAAAGATGAATGTCTGAATAAAAATAAGTTATGATAAGGTCACTTTTTGGCCCTTGAAATTGAAAATGAAAAATTATTATAAAACTATTAAATAACATCCTGAAATCAGATGTCCACAAGACATTAGTCTGTCAGATTATGATATCAGTATTAATACTTCATATTTATATTGAACATATAGTGTCTTACGTATACTTGTGTCAGGGCTTCACATCTAACAAAAATAGCCTCAATTTAAGATCTTGTTATTAAAATTTAGATAAGAGCCAGGTAAAATATCTTTTTTGGTCCTTGGTTCATAACTAGTTTTACCAAAAACTTATGTGTAAAGTGGCTCCTTTAAACTTTAAACTAATATATAAGCCAATATAGAGCTAAAATATATTACTTGTAGATTTTTCAATGTCTTATATTTCCATTTTTATGTCAGACAATATGAAGTTGTAAACAATATTCCTAGTTTGTATCATATACAAATGCCTAAATTTATGTTCACAGGGTATAACATTGATTTACAAATAAGGTGCAGTTTTACTTAAGAATATTATGCCTAAATTCTGGTTGACTAGGCGTAATCATTTGCATATTGCGCTATGCTTTTCTGTTCGCCAGGCATATGCATTGAAATATTATGCCTAATTTTATGATTGGTTTATGACTAAGTTACGCTTGGTTCATGCCTTCTTTACGCTTGGACATGCATTCCCTTCAGGGCAATAGCCTACTGGAGGCAAATAAGGCAAATGCCTCACTTTAGAAATGACGATCTGACATGAGAAACATCATTTTTCTGCCAAATTTGGTTAACATTAACATGGTTTGATAACATTTCCATGTAACATGAGTAAAAACTAGGTATAATAGACAGTCCTGGGGAAAAGAGACAGTATCAATATTGGATGTAGGAATCTTCACAAAACAATAATGCTTGCCTACAAATATTTATAGCCTAAATTTTTTCTTATATCAAAACTTTTTCTTTCTCTGTCAGTGACCGGTGATCAGTCTGTTGTGAGATATCTTATTGTTTAAAGGAATCTAAAAACATTAGACTGTATTTGATGATAGACTTTGTGGACTAGCTATACTCTATGAAAATAGAAATGACTTTGAAATTGAAAGGGAAATGAGCGTGTCACCGTAGAATCAACAGGCTTTTGATGAATAGAGATTTACTTCCAGAGTGACAATCATCTATTTGTTGTAACTAAAAGATAGTAGTTGATAATCACATCATTTCTGTTATTTTTTTTTTTATTATTTTTTTTTAAATTCACAAACAATTCCCTTAGTGTCCTGTCAGGAAAATGCAAGTTTACAGTTCAGTATAACGGAAAAAAATTCCCCCAGACCCCCTTTACCTCAATTCCGCTCAGTGCGCTACAGCTGCACCCTTAGATATTGCAATGACACCAGGTTAAGATTTTTATTTTAAGCCTGGTTTTATTCCATTTGATTTCCAGGCATCACATTTTGTAAAAGAAACTTATTCCTTCATTGTCCAATCCTCTTGTCATCTTCCATTCACATATTTTTTTTAAAACAACCAACAAATGTACCTGTATATCAAATTGGACGTAAATATTATGCCATGGTAAAGCAAAACTAGCTCTGATAAATATAAACAAACAACTGTATTTCAACATATAGCCTCCAATGATGATCATGACAGAGCTAAACAATACCACCAAGAGAGCCTAAGTAAAACACCTATAAACAAAGCTAAAAATCTATTTAATAATCATGATAATCAATTATCAAAAAACAAGATGTCATTTCAATATCTTCATCAGTTTTCATGCTTGTCTAATTTGAAACTTTTCGGATCCAGATCTTCTTTTCCTTACCTTGAAGGTGTTGACCTATTCAGAACTTTTGAAAATAATTGCCCCATTTCCTATTGATTAAAGTTGCATTAAGTGTTTAATTTGTAAACATAAGTATTGACTTAAAGCCAATAATCACTTGTGTATTTTGTAACCGATTCCTTTTAAATAATCAGAAGATTTGTTATCAATAAAGTAGGTGATAAAATTAGTGCATATGATATGACATTACAGGTATGTATAGGATTTGAATATTTAAGAAATGATCATTGGTAACTTGACCTGACTTCTGAAGAAGAGAATGCCAAAAATATTAAAACAGAACTCTTTGAAAGTTCACCACAATCAAAAACTAAAGAAAAACATAGCAGGAGGTTACTTGAGAGACCCATCTACTTAAGCAATAATGCAAAGAGTTTAATGACATTTAGACCAAGGAAATTGTAAGCTTGATTTTACTTCTGTTAGTTGCTCTTACTTGACCGAGTACCAGAATGTCCTACCACAGAGTAGGTAACCTTTTGAAAATTATATATTCTGGCGTCAAATGTCGGTACATTTTTTATGTCATATGAAAATAGTCTCTTGTAGTTCTGATTTTTAGTTGAGGAGAAAAATGGGACAAATATTTCATACAAGGCCACTATGTATAAGAATATACAAGTATTTGGTTAACAGGAAGTTAATGAGTGCTGAATCTGATAATGCATCACACAGTATAGTATGTTCACATGAAGCTTGATACCATATTTCAGGAAGATCTGATTTGTAGTTCATGAGAAAATGCCACCAACATTTTATTGGACAGAAAAATGTAAACAGGGTATTTCACACCTCCTTGGAGGCATAAAAAGAAACTTTAGTGGGAAGGCTGCATATATTGCAGGATACTCCCAAAATATCATATACCTTATTCATGAAAATCCCCACCTGGTTTCACATAATATCTTACAACTAAAACTGTCAGTGATCATAAGTCATGATCATTTCAGTATCCTTAAGATCAAATTTAATTTAAGAGATTTTGTGAAACAAAGGCTGGGTGACTAAATAATACAAGAGTGCACACGCAGAAATGTCTAGCCTACTTTACTTATGCTTGAATTTATGTTAAAAGTCTGTAATATGAAGGTTTTACTACAAGTATCACATAAACTTAACATTATCAATGATCCATGAAAATGAGGTCTAGGTCAGATGCATAATGCCAGACAGATATGTACACATTACAATCATTCCATACTCTTAATATATATTACTTATAGAACCTGGAAAACAGACAAAGCCACAAAAACTTGACATTGACCAATGAACCATAAAAATGAGGTCAAGGTCATATAAAACCTGCCAGACAGACATGTACACCTTACAAATATTCCATACACAAAATAAAGTAGTCCTATTGCTTACAGTATCTCAGAAATAAACCAAACCACAAAAACTTCACATTGTCCAATAAACCATGAACATGAGGTGAAGGTCAGATGAAACCTGCCAGTCAGACATGTTTACCTTACAATCATTGCATACACTAATTATAGTTTACCTATTACTTATAGTATCTGAGATATGGACTTGACCATGAAAACTTAATCTTTATCACTGATCCATGAAATTAGGTTGAGGACTGACAGACATGTAGACCTTGAAAGGAACCCATATATACCAAACATAGCTATCCTATTCCTCATAATAAGTGAGTATTTTACATGACAAAAAAACTATGTTTTTTTCTCAAGCAATCACTGAACCATGAAAATGAGGTCAAGGACAATGGACATAAGACAGACGGAAACTTTCTAATATAACTGCATACAAGGTATGAACCATGCAGGTCTTCCCTCTGAAATATAATCTTTATACAAATAGTTTACTCCCTCGCCACTGGATTGTAATACCTATGTCTATGTCTTGCATTCTGAGTCAATACAAAAATGACTCTACCTATATAATTTTGAGTTTCCAAGATCTGAATATTAAATTAGGCATTTTTGTCCAAAATTTGGTAATGATTGGATAATATGAACATTATGAGTCCATTGCACCAAGATCTAAAAGGCTAAAAAATACTGTTGCAACCACTCTTCCATTTAATTGAAATTTATCTGTTAAAAATAAACTTTAACCTACATTCTGTCGATACTGTTTACTTATATTTTGTCATTGCACAAGGTCATGCTTTCCTCAGAATGTTTATGATGTCTTTCCACTAAATCTGTTGGATGTGTACTGATTTGATATTCTAGTCTAGGAGAATCATACATGTCCAAGACATACCAAGATGTCGATATCGTCGATATCGACAATGTCGACACAATATCGAATCGATATCGATGAACTTATCCACTCATATCATAACCAGGTCTAGATTTTGATTACGACACAAATGACAAAACCTGATGTCGATATCGTCGATATCGACAATGTCGACTCGATATTGGTGATTACTTACAATAATGAATAAAAATAAGACATTACATGCTGATTAAATTAAGACCTAAGATTGATATAGGGATATATGATGGCTGAATTGTAATATATTTATTTTTTTAAAAGACAATCAGGTGGTCACTTCTCCAAAGTAATGTATCCTTTAAAACACATTAATGTATTCTTCAAAAAAAAAAAACCAAAATTTTTGCTTGTATTACATTGACAATGACTGACATGGTAATTTAGGTGTTAACTAAGTGAGATATGGTTGCATACAAAGATCTAAAAATGCAGATATAGTACAACCATGACTTGCTATGTAAAATTCAAATCCATAAGATGTGAAGTGGTTCCCATTTCAAACAGAGAAAACATGGTTAATCTATTAGTTGAAATTATATTTTAACTTTATTTGAATAGTTTCGAGTACTCGTTTGTTGAATTTTATGTATTGATGCTATACCACCGTCCTAGATTTAAGGGAAATTTTAATGCTCAAGTTTAACCTCCCCACATCCTTACTGTGATTGACTCATCTCGGGAGCTCTTTGATTAAGTGGTTGTCGTCCGTTGCTGTCGGTCATATTTGATTTTTATTTAACATTTATACATAAATCAGGATGTTTGTTTTCCCTTTTTAAATATTTGACATTTTGTCATGCCGGTATTATTGTTAATCTTTGTTGTGAAGACTGTAAGGTGACGTATAGTTGTTAACATCCTCATTCTTTTTGTGTTTAGTGGTCTGTTGTCTCATTGCAAAATCATGCATCATCCCCTTATCTTAATATGTAATTAAGGTGCGTATACTAAACTAAATGAAATAAACAGAGAAACAAATTATGAAGAAAATGTTGATATGGAATTGATATCGTCGACATATTTAAACAGACAAACCAGGAGAAACTAAATTGTCTATATAGATAATTGTAGCAGATAAACATTTGTAACATGTGTTGATATCGACTCGATGTCGTCAATATCGACATCTTAAACAGACGAACCAGGAAAAACTAAATTGTCTTTACAGATAACTGTAGGAGATAAACATTTGTAACATATGTTTTTCGATATCGACACGATGTCGTCGATATCATCGATATCGACATCTTAGATAGGCGATCGGGGAGAAACTATAATTGTTTATATACATAACTGTAAAACAGATAGACATTTGGAACATAATGTGTCGATATCGCCGATATCGACATCTTAAAACAGACGAACCAGGAGAAACTAAATTGTCTATATAGATCATCGTAGTAGATAATCATTTGAAACATAATGCGTCGATTCGACTTGATATCATCGATGTCGTCGATATCGACATCTTTATTAGACGAACCAGGAGAAACTAAATTGTTTATATATAAAAGTGTAGCAGACAAACATTTGGATCATTATTTGTCGATATCGAGACTACATTGTGTCTTGGACATACCTCAGGAGAATATCATTTATTTATTATTTGTAATTGGCTTAGAATTAGCTTTCAGTAACTGCAAGTACTCTTATTTCAGTGCTTTGTGTCTATTGCTTTTATGTTAGTTGTTTTTGTTCCTCGCACAGATCTTTTGAGTAAAGCCAATTACTACTGGTTTTTACAGTTTGTTCTTTAATAAATGTTGTGCTGTTATACCACTGTCCCAGGTTAGGGGAGGGTTTAGCACTCACAAACATGTTAAACCTCGCCACATTCTTTATGTGCCTGTCCCAAGTCAGGAGTCTTCAGTTCAGTGGTTGTAGTTGGTTCACGTCGGTTATATTTGTTTTTTTCATAAATTGTTTTGTTATAAATAAGGCCGTTAGTTTTCTTGTTTCAATTGTTTCACATTTTGGCAATCATTTTTTATACTCAACTGTACTATAATGAACCATTACTTTAAGTCCAAATATATCAGTCAAAATACTAGCTTTATTTCTATACAATTCACAAGTCAACTAACTAAAATTTCATTCATTCATTGAGGACATTAAAAATTTTAATTACCACTGGGTTGTATTAAATTTGTCAAAATGTAAACACCATCCATTAATTTTAACACTGGACTGATTAAATCATTCATTGTATGAACTCAAATGACCTCAAAAAACACCTTCAGACTTTGGTATGCAGACAATATTGTATTGAAAAAATACTTAATTTTAGTATATCATTAAAGAGGAATTAAAGTTGAGAACTACTTAATGTTAGGCTGTATAAACTTTTCTTTAAACGATCAAGATCCTTATAAAGTGTTCAGACCATTTGTTAGAGACAAATTTAACTTTCTGCTTTCAAGTAATTTTATATGTGGTTGCTATTTTAGGTTACATTATCTATGTTGTATTTGCTGCCTTTTAAACTTGTTAAAAACTTGTCACAATGTATCAGGCATGTTCAATCATACCTTGTCAATAATTATGTACAGAAAGCTAAAATTGAATTTTAGAGGCTTATATTTAAGTGATTTTTAAGAGCACATTCAAATATCAATCTTATTTTTGACACACAAAAAGTACAATATTCTTAACAAAGGTAATAAAATGCTCCCCTGGGTGCAGCTTGATGCAACCGCAGAGGTCGAATCCTGAACAGTTGGGGCAAGTATGGACACAACATTCAAGCTTGATACAGCACTGAATTTGGATTGTAATTAAATATTTGACACAGCATAGGTTTCTGACACAGAATGAATGTGGTCTAAGAACTTAAAAAATTTTTAATTTACCTATTCAAACCATATCATTATTATTTGCTTTTATATATAAATCAGAAATAACCAATTTAAAATGGAAAATTCTAAAGAAAAAAAAGCAAAAAAAAATCACCCACCCCAAATTTTTTGAACCCCCTTATGATTCATCACCCCCAAGATCAATCCCAGCCTTCCCTTTGTGGTATAGTACCTTGCAGTACAATTTCAGAGAGATCCATACACTTGAACACAAGTTATTGTCTGGAAACTAGAAAAATGCTTGGTTTTTTACCCCTTTTTGGTCCCAAATTCCTAAACGTTTAGGGCAATTACCCCCAAACTCAAACCCAGCTTTCCCTTTGTGAAAGGGAACCTTGTAGTACAATTTCATATAGACCCATACACTTGCACACAAGTTATTGTCCTGAAACTTGAAAAATGCTTGTTTTTTTTACCCTTTTTGGCCCCTAATTCTTAAAATTTTGAGGCAATTACCCCCAAAATCAATCCCAGCCTTCCCTTTGTGGTATGGTACCTTGCAGTACAATTTCAGAGAGATCCATACACTTGAACACAAGTTATTGTCTGGAAACTAGAAAAATGCTTATTTTTGGCCCCTTTTTGGCCCCTTATTCCTAAACGTTTTGGGCAATTACCCCCAAACTCAATTCCAGCTTTCCCTTTGTGATATGGAACCTTGTAGTACAATTTCATAAAGATCGATACACTTACACACAAGTTATTGTCATGAAACTAGAAAAATGCTTGTTTTTGCCCCTTTTTTGGCCCCTCATTCCTAAAATTTGGAGGCAATTACCCCCAAAATCAATCCCAGCATTCCCTTTGTGATATGGAATCTTGTGGTACAATGTCAGAGAGATCCATACACTAACACACAAGTTATGTCTGGAAGTTACAAAAATGCTTATTTTTGGCCCCTTTTTGGCCCCTTTTTCCTTAACTGTTGGTACCATAACCCCCAAAATCAATCCCAACCTTCCTTTTGTGGTATTAAACCTTATGGTAAAATTTCATAGAGATCCATTCACTTAAACTAAAGTTAGAGTGCGAAAACCAATGTGTCTTCGGACGACGACGACGACGCCAACGTCATACCAATATACGACCGCACAATTTTTTTGTGGTCGTATTAAAATGAAATGAGTATGAAAATGATATATTCCAATGTAGCAAAAATTTTGTGCTGAACATCATGTAGAATTTCTCTATACCACGTCAAATGATGTTTTATTCCCAATTAAAAAAGAAAAACATATATATACATAATTTCTGTAAAACAGAATTTTTCCAATAAACAACTTTGTCATGAACCCATGATAGGCTTGTCTGCCTTTATTTAGTATGACCATTATTCCAGAATGTAAAAAAATGTAAGGGAAGGTCTGTTTTATTTGTTGAACCTGGTACTATTATACTAATATATTATGTCCCAGGTTGAACAATCCTTGTAAATTTTCAAAAGATAAAGTGAAGGTAACCTTTAATTTGTACGAGGTAAATACATATATATGTGCATACTTTTTGATTTGAAAAAAGGCCTAGAAATCATCAATGTCATTTTGGAAAATCAACAAATTTTAAGAAAATTTGTATTGAATTGACTTATTTAATGAAAACATCAATGAAAGAAAATTGATTCATCATTAGAAAAGCAAAAAGTTGCCAGATTTTTATTGAAATAAGGGTGTACGATATATAAGAAATTGTCATTCTCCTTTAAATTTTGACAGAAAGTGTGATCTGCATTCTTAAAACATTTTAAAAACATGAGAATACCTTCATGACAGTATTTTTCATAATGCCAGTCATATATAAACTCCTCTCAGTGAAGAAGTTAGAAATAATTTATTTGCAATGTGCAGAGAGAAAAGCCTTTGCTTTGCCACCAATAATTTTTACCAATGCACAGCCCCTTTAAGCTTAAGTCTGTATAATATTGGGAGACATAATAAACATTGATATATAAAAGCAAACCTTCAGTTTACAGATCTCTCTGCAACAGATCTTGCCTTTCTTCCTTATTTAATGTCTTGTAGTTCACCACAAACAACTTCTACTTCTTCATAACAACTCTGAAACAATGAAATATAGTTACTACTGGATTGTGTGCATGTAATCTTATGGTTATTTTCCCTTGTATTTTATTTGATATCCTCTTAAAATCTAACTTTAAAAATTTATAAGCAATTCATTAAAATATGGCTGTGGCTGGTCTAAAATGAGAAGGAAGAGTTAAGTTTTTCCTCATCAATATTTTTGTATTTCAATAGATCATAAAGGATTTTACCATTCATTAAATTTATATTTCTGTCACCCTTTTATGTCATATGGACATGTATTTGCAAACACAATATTGTTAATTTGGAGTGTTAACTCTTATAAAACAAGAGTGCACATGCTGAAATGTCTCGCCTGCTTTACTGACCATTGATTTTATGTCGAATTTCTTAAAGATAAAGGTTTTACTACAAGTATCACACAAACTTAACATTTTTAAAAATCTATTACAATGAGGTCAAGGTCAGATAAATCCTGTCAGACAGACATGTTCACCTTACAATTATTCGTTACATGAAAAGGAGTTGACCTATTCAGATGCAGATCCAGGATTTTGATAAAGAGGGGACTGCCGGCAAAGTTTGAAGTGGAACAGGTAAAAAGTAAGGATTAACCATAAATGAAGCTCCATAAGGGGCCCTCCTAAATCAACCTCTATTATTGCTTATGGTAATTGAAAAAGCAGACCAAAACACAAAAACTTAACATTCACTAATGAACCATTAAAATGAGGTCAAGGTCAGATTATACCTACCAGACAGACATGTACACCTTACAATCATTCCATACAACAAATATTGTTGACCTACTGCTTATAGTATTTGAACAACAGGCAAAAACCACACATTGACCAATGAACCAAGAAAATGAGGTCAAGGTCACATTATACCTGCCAAACATATATGAACACCTTACAATTATTCAATACACCAAATATAGTTTACCTACTATTTATAGTACTTGAAAAACAGACCAAAACAGAAAAACTTAACATTGACCAATCATGGGGTCAAGGTCAGATGATACCTGCCAGACTGAAATGTACCCTTTACAACCATTCTATACATCACATATAGTTGACCTACTGATTATAGTATCTGAGTTACAGACCTTATCAAGTAACTTTAACCTTGATCACTGATCTATGAAATTAGGTCAAGGTCAGGTGAATCCTGTCTGAAGGACATGTAGAAGTTGCAAGGAACCCATATATACCTAATATAGTTATCCTATTACTCATAATAAGTGAGAAATTCTCATGAAAAAAAAACAATATTTTTTTTCAAACAGTCGCTGAACGATGAAAATGAGGTCAAGGACAATGGACATGTGACAGACAGAAACGTAGTAACATAATGTATCTGCAAACAAGGTATGAAGCATCCACCTGTCTTTTACCTTCTGAAATATAAAGCTTTATACAAATAGTTTACAGCCGCTGCTGGATAGAAATCCTTATGTCTCACATACTGCGACATACGAGACAAAAAACATATCAATAGTCTGTATCCACTGCCCTGCCAACCTTCGTCTATTTCAAGTTTTCAACCCCCTACTTGTGTTTCAAATACAATATGTACTGAGATCACTTGAATTCCCTACCCAATTTACATTTACCCTGCAGAATACAACAGAGTGGTCAAAAGTTTATCTTTATGTACTGCTGCCTAAGACAAGAAATCAAGACATCATTTCTAACTATCCAAGGAAACACAATAATACTGAAGTATGTCTGATATAATTAATGATTTTTACATAATCTGTTTACTATACTTGTTATAATTTCTCAATTTTTAAAAACAAGTTCACAAGATATAACATGGTTAATCAATTGACTATATCTAAAATATTTTATCCTACCCTATGTTGTCCAAATACATTAGTGAGGGACACATAGATTTATCACTCTTTATGTGAAAGCTATATTATTTCAATAGGTATAATATGGTCTTTTCATGAGTGTTTTTCAACTTATTAGATTTTAGTAAGAATTATAATGCAGTAAACCATATATCATTTATAATACTGATCCATTAGTATACTCCTTCATGGATATATTTCAATTAAAGATAAAAAAGAAAGATATACAACCATCAGACAAATTCAAAGATCCTGTATTTTGAAAGTAATAAATTTTAAAACATTTAAATTATAAATCTTAATCATTCTATTAATTCTAACTTTCATTGAAATTGTGGACAAAGTCATTTTAAAGTACTATTCAAACCTGATTTAGCAAAGTGTTATATATATATATATATATATCAATACTAAAAATGTTTGTTAATCTCAATCCATCTTTGCAGCATACTGTGACCTTTTCTCAGAGGTTAATATTCCTTTACTGCATGAGTGTGCATTATATGTAAATGGACAAACTTGAACCTCAATCTATAATATTTATGTGTGGTAAGAATTTCTAATTTCATTCCAAAAGGATAAGGTATAAAGGCCACTTTTTTGGCCCATTTAAAGTAATACGAATCTATCAAATAATATCCTTCAGATATTTTCTCCACATAAAAGTCTGGCAGACATTAGTTGTAATATAATATATTTTTTTTAAGAAAAAATTCCAAAAATCTGTCCAAATAGTTTTTTTTATCTTGGTTAATTTATATGTTTCAGAGTTTAGTGTGGGGCCCATTTCGCTGAACTAGTATACATTATTGTTTAGGGACCAACTGAAGCCCACCTCCGGGTAGGGGATTTTCTCGCCCTATTGGTGGCCTTGGGCTGTTTTCTGCTCTTTTGTCGGGTTGTTGTCTCAATGACACATTCCCTGTTTCCATTCTCTATTCTATCAATAGAAATCTTGACATTAATTTTCAGATATGATCCACAGTCTTACCTAAAAACATATTTTGCTACAAAATGTCTGATACAGAGATGACATAGGTGTAAACTTTGTAAACCTCCAAAGTGGGAGATACCCCTCTGACAAAACCATACCTGTCAACTCAACCGATTTTTGTAGGTCACACCTGGGAATTTAAGGGCTCCCCAAAGAATTTTCAATACCCACCCTTGTCATCAAATAACCTTGGATTTCGGCATGTGACCTGTCATGACCTGCATTTTTCAGAAGTTGACAGGTATGCAAAACTGTTTCTCAGAAGTGATCCACACGTGTAAAGGAGTAGGCCCAGTAAGACCCTTTTTTGGCCCCAAAATATAGCAGTTTTACAAAATTGTTTAAATGTAAATTTTTAGCTATTAATTGGAAAGAAGAAATACTTCTGTTAAATGAATATGGGCAGTTTTTGACAATACAATGCACATGTAACGGGTACTAGCATCATTAAGTCATGCTAAATTATTGAAATCTTCGAAATTTTAGCATTTTGGTTAATTTTTAGACGGTTTCCGCCTGAAATGGAAGTGGCCGCATTTGTGTTCATTCTTAATATTTAAATGTAAGTTGTATTTGATGATAATACATAACATATATAAAGATTGAGAATGAACACGGATGCGGCCACTTTCATTTTTGACAAAAACCATCTGAAAAGTGACATATTATGGCATATTTGATAGATTTTTCATATTTAAGCTTGAATTTGAGCATCTTTAATGACTAAATCAGTTCAAATCTTTCACATAAACTAATTGAATCGACTGAGGTAGACACTTAAGTGTTTAAAAAGTGTCCAAAATCTTTCATCAGATGAATCTGAATTTTGAGGCCAAAATCGGCCCTTACCGGACCTACTCCTTTAGGCAAACGTTATTTTAGCTCTCAGGTATTATTCCAGATCTGATTTATTTGTAAAAACGTGGCATTTGTCATCTATCATGACTCTTATTCTGAGAAAGTTCTGCTTTTACAGGATGAATTCTGAGATATTTTTTTCGCATATATTATACAGCCTATTGAAATGACTGAAATATTAATTTTAATACCGTACTTAAAATAACCCTCACAAAAAAGAAAACATTTCAACATTCTGACTACGGTATCTTTTTTCTCTCTTTTCTGTACCACAATCTTACAATGCAATTCAAGGAATCCTGCCTTTTGGGGAAAATGATAAGAAAGAATTGTCTCTTGCACAGGCATAGCACACAGATCTGGAGAATCTGGAATTAATAACCAAATGAATACATGGATCATCCCATCAAAATCAGGCGAATAAGTGAGTACAATTATCTAGTTGGGTATTCAAGCAGTCACTGTACCATGAAAATGAGGTCAATGACTGTGAATGGATATATGACAGACAGAAACTTCATAACATAATGTATCTGTATACAAGGTATGAAGCATCCAGGTCTTCTACCTTCTGAAATACAAAGCTTTATATAAATAGTTTACACCTTCTTCTTATTGTCATCCCTCATAATGTCTCGTATTCTGTGAATTTCTTAGCAGGCGAGACAAAAACACATAACAGTCACATACAATGCTTACTCGAAGCGTAGTACCCGGATTCAGTTTACAGAGACTTGGACAAAAACTGAATTGTAATAACTTAAACACTGGAATCATTGGTTTGCTGGATAATGATTTTGTTTTATCTAAGAGATCATTCAGCCTAGCTAGATATGTCAGAAAATTACAAAGCATCAAGGCATTGGCATAACAAATTCTTGACTTAAACAAAATATGCCAAATACAGACTTGCATTTATTATACATGTAACATGTATTATTGATTCTCATCAATGGATTTAACAAAACGATAACTCCAATCTATAGTACCTTACACCATTCAAAGACCATAAAACTTATAAATTCCAATATCATATCTAAAACTAATCGATTAATCTACTAGTCCCAGATTTTAAAAAATACTAAAAAAGTAATAAAGGTCAACAATTTGAAATAAAGTTATTCAGCTTTACTACTGAACCAAATCCACTATACATATGACAAAAATAAAATTAGAACCTGAATATTTATATCTTGATGCTTCAACTGAAGAGGGTTACACAAGTTTTATCTTCAATCTTTCTGTTATCAATTATTTTTTTACATTAAGCAAGCTGACATATTTAGATATTACAAAGTACAACAGTTTTCTAATACCAACAAATTAACTTACCTGTTGAGAAAAACAGCTGATCATTAGAAATCAACATCACTGAGAGTTTACCTGTAACCATTTACAAACACATCACCTATAATTCATGGTCACAATGATTTGTAACTATACATTTATTATCAGTTCAGCTACCCAGCAAGTCTTAATATTATCACTATAGTAAACTATCTCACTAAATCTTTATATTATTATCCTTATTATAGACTTTAGTAGAAATCTATATGATATAAATATTGGTGTAATATTATCAATAACCACCTACAAGAAATCATGTTATCCACTATACCGATCGTTGGATTAGAGTATCCATTTAAAAATGGTCATTTACGACCAAGGAGAAAATCTCTACTCGATTAAAAACTGATATTTATGTTGACTATTTATTATAAGACTTATGATCAATAGCAAGCGTTCAGGTGTATAATTTTACCTTTTCTTTCATTCTATCTGTAATTCAATCAAAATTGTCTATATCTAAAATTAACCATTCTCTATTGTAGAAACTTCATTGTTAATTCTTAGTACCCTTTACTACTCAGGAGTAACCTTAACCCAAAAAATAAAAATAAGCAAATTAAAAATAAGCTTTGTAACACAAGAAAACATTCATAATTTGGTAAACAATATATACCTCTTTATTACATTAATAACAATCTATATTTTTAAAATTTTAAATGTACTTCTTTATTGTGATTTCAATCTGGTATTTTGTACAATTTGAATGATTAAACTGAATACTGTTAGATATAGACCAAAACTCTTATTCTGCATGTTTTTATCAAACCTTTGAGGAGTAGGTTTACTAAGTGTTATAATTGGCCCTTAAATTCCATGAAACTTAACATTAGTAACAACAGAAAACATTGTATGAAAAAATCTGTGAAAATATCTGACAAATACAAAATCAACAAGCTCTGAGCATTGCAACAGTAACCTTATAACTTCATAAATGTGCACTTATGCTGAAAATCACAATTTTGACTATTTTTTGGCAAACTTTGATAATTGCTGCTTCAGAAGACATTCATGCCAGGACAACAATAATTATTTGGTAAGATGTTGTATCTCACCCATATACATCCATATACATCTTTTTATAACAAAGTAGTATTAGTTCACGAAGGGTTAAAATTGGTCCTAAGCTTTTGATGATATTGATGATCAGGCCAAAATACTACAAATTTCACATAGAAATAGTTGTGATATTACTATCAATACAAAAAAAACTTCATATTGGCACATCACATTAAAAATGACGAAGTAGTGACTTCATAGGTACTGTAAATTCATAAATTATTGAGTGCATTTATTAATGCGAATTTTGCAGAATGGACAAAAATGCGAGATTAATTATTGCGATTTGTGGAAAAGTTGCATACAGATATAAGAATGCGAGTTGTTATTATTGCGATTCTCACCCAGTCGCATTATTCGCAATATTAAAAACCTCGCAATAATTTCTGAATTCACAGTATGCATTATTTGTGTTGTAACGTCAGTTTTTGTCAAATTTTCAATAATTCTAAACAGTTTTTAGCATAATTTACTTTGGCCTCCACCCATGATCCAGAAAGTTTTTGTGTCTAGGTATCCAATATCATAATAGTCAACTTTTGGTTACAGAACATTTTGGATCCTAAATTGTAGCCAAGAGTTTCCTCAAGCTAATAGTCAGAAAAAAGTGCAAAATCATCGTATTTTCACAATGAATCCTAAAGTGCTGATTTTGAAGCCAAGAATATACTCTTATGAAGAGATTTATTTTAACAAAGAACTAAGGCTTTTGAAATAGATTCATTTAGAACCAAATTATGGCTTTTTAGATCAAATGGAATAGCAATTGTTGTTACGAAGGAAATGATACCTTAAAATGCATTTAAACATGAAATCATGACTAAAACCTATTAAAGTTTCACATTCTCGAAGCTGTTAGCATTGTCTTAAACATACAGTAGACAACAAAATGTGTCTAGTATATCTAAATTAAATTAGACTTAATTTAATTTGCATATATTGAGATTGTAAATAGTGGTTTTTATATCGAATCACAAAGTCTATTTTTGAGGGCCAAAGGAGATGGGATCAGGCCACTTTTTTGGCCCCTTGAATTTGAAAATCAAAATGTATAATAAATCTACAAAGCTATGATGATGAGACATATGTCTGTCAGATTTCAGTATTTTTATTTTTGAATTTTAGTGCAAAATTGCATAAACTGACAAAATAATAGCCTCATTTTGAGATCTTGTCAATAACATTTAGATATGAGCACCAGCTTAACCAAAAAAGATATTTTACTACAAGATTCATTTTACACAGATGCAAACTGTGTAAAATAACTTTTGGGGTAAGGCTGTTGCTCATATTTGGTTTGTCCAAAACTATATGTTCAGTCATCATTTTAGGTCAAATGTCAATTTGAACATGAGTTATGACACATGACAAGAAGAGCTCCAGATTAGAATTTATAATTTGGGGTTTTTACCCACCATTATTTATGAAATTGAGTGAAATATTTTTTTCATATACATCATCAATTCAAATTCACCCCTCAGACAAAGAACAAATTAGGTTTTACACCACCAAGCTCCTTAATATTTTGGGTTTTCACCACCAAGCTCCTTTATATTTTGGGTTTTCACCACCAAGCTCCTTAATATTTTGGGTTTTCACCACCAAGCTCATTAATATTTTGGGTTTTCACCACCAAGCTCCTTAATATTTTGGGTTTTCACCACCAAGCTCCTTAATATTTTGGGTTTTCACCACCAAGCTCCTTAATATTTTGGGTTTTCACCACCAAGCTCCTTAATATTTTGGGTTTTACACCACCAAGCTCCTTAATATTTTGGGTTTTCACCACCAAGCTCCTTAATATTTTGGGTTTTACACCACAACTGGATGTATTGGTTTTATTTATCATTGATTTATTGATAGGAGACATCTTATTAATTATGTCACAAATCAAAATGGTCAACAACTGTTATCTTGAATAAATTTCATACAAGAATATATATATGCTATTTTTTTATTTTATTATTATACTCTGATGAGCAAGTCATTTTATAGTCTGGTTTGTTTAAACATTCATGTCAGTTTTGTATTTGAAAGACCAACTGGTACTATAGATAACATTACATAGTGATTGAAGACCAAAGCAGAAACTGATCCAAAGTGAACAAGGTAAACACAGAAGAAGCGACTGTCATATTCACATGTACATGTACTGAACAAAAAATATATTTCAGGCGACAACAATTAATCTGTTAGGGTAAATTATACACTCAACAGCAGCTAGATGGATTGAGAACACATAGTTTTGACGTGTTATTGGGATCTCCTTTATAAATAAGAAGATGTGGTATGAGCGCCAATGAGACAACTCTCCATCCAAGTCACAATTTGTAAAAGTAAACCATTTTAGGTCAAAGTATGGCCTTCAACACAGAGACTTGGCTCACACCGAACAGCAAGCTATAAAGGGCCCCAAAATGACTAGTGTAAAAAAATTCAAACAGGAAAACCAACAGTCTAATCTATATAAAAAACGAGAAACGAGAAACACCTATGAACCCCACTAACAACCAACAACCACTGAACAACAGGCTCCTGACTTAAGACAGGTGCATAAAAATGCAGCGGGTTTAAACGTTTTAACAAGCGCCAACATTCACTCTAACCTGCAACAGTAGTGTAGCATTACAACACAAAAAGAATTGGGTTTTTCAACACCTTAATTGACAAATGGATTGTTGTTTAGATTGTTTTTATTGCGTAATCACTCAAATGTGCAGCTTATCTGGAGCTCTGAACAAATGGTCGAGGGACGCAGTTATCGTCGTTCGATTTTCGTCGTCTAAAAATAGAGTCCCTAGTCTGGACAGTGTATAACTTGCAAATTTTTTTCATATACCTTCCAAATATATTGCTTCATATTTTATGCAAAAAATAGTAAGTAGGGGGGGAAATAACATTTAAAAAAAAATTGGGGGCATGAATTTTTAGGTAAAGTAGTGATTTGGTCCATTTTGAAAAGGTTAAAAATTAGTATGTCTGAAGCTGTCAAACTGAATTACAGACCCCCTTAGTATAAAATTGTTCATATTCTGAGGTAGAGCTGATAGACTTTTCTATAATTTTGATATAATTTGTCCCAAAAGTAGTTCACTACACTGTAAAAATCTTTTTAGGATAGAGCAGGTGCGATTTTTTTTATTTGTGTTTTTTTTCCAAAAGAAATGAACTACTAATAAACTGTGTTCTCGGGCCAAATGACCTTTCTGCACTGAAGTGTCCAGATTATATTAACCTGTTCATTCATCAATAAAATTAGCATAATTTTGAAAGGCTTGAATGGAGTGTAAACAATTATTTGGATGTTTAAGATAAATTATGTGATTTTGATGGTCCTTTCAATTCAGTTGACAGTTTTGATTTTCCACTCTCTACACTAAATGTACACTTCCAAACAATATTATCAAACAAAAGTTTTCCTATTTATTTAAATAATGGAAAAACAAAGGATATTGGGTATCCATCCAGGACAAAAAATCAGTACATGCACAGCAAAAATCACACAGAAAGCAAAGGAAATGTGCTTTTATCGCTGTTCTTCATATGAAAGTCACAGTGAGGCCTTCAACACGGAGCAAAAAAATTCTCACAACACTGCAAGTTTTAGTCGGCCCCTATATATAGCACCTGTTTGAGTGGAATTCTTTGCAAAATAATTCTGGTAGACTTTGTAAGATGTATCAATACCAAGTCGGCAATAAAGTGTAATGACAGGTTAAGTAAATTAAGAAATTATTGCCTGCATTTATTATTGCAATTTTTAAAGAATGGACACCAATGCCAGAATAATTATTGTGATTTCAGAAAAATCTGCATACATATATATGCACCAGATATCATAATGCGAGTTCTTATTATTGCGATACATACCCAGTCGCATTATTCGCATTAATAAAAACCTCGCAATAATTTCTGAATTTACAGTAGTTAACTTAGTTAAGACCCTTCTTAATTCCATTTAATTGATATTTATTCATCAACACTTAACATTATCTTGATGATTTTTTTTTTCGTTAAAAGATCAAGAATTCTCTAAAAATACTGGCAAAATTTACTCGAAGGAACAGACTTCAAATAAATCAAACATAAACAGCTATAACTGTCTTTTCCTAGATTTGGATATTTCAGTTTTACATGGGAAACTCTACACAAAAATTAATGACTAAAGAGACGATTTTTCATTCCATTCCTGCTTCTGATCTGTACAAGTACAAAAATATAAGGCAAAATATGTCAAAACGAATTCCTGCATAAACCACATGCATGTGTTAACTGAACACTAATATAAACTTATATATATGCTAATTTTTTTAAATTATCAGATCAAATATAACTTATTATAAAAAAACATAAATAAATCCCTACATGTATGTTCATGAAAAAGGAGGTTCCTATAATAATACTTCAAAAGTTACTGCAATATCTTTATGGAAAAATTTTAAAAGTACAAAAAGTAAATTCAATGTAAAAAGTAATTGAAATTTAACAGCTTATTTACATTAACTTAGGTATAAATCCAAGGATTGCAATTTTATTTAAATTTTTACTAGTCTCGAAGTAAATACACTGAAATTTAAATTAATATTATAAAGGACTACTTTATTAATTTCATGGTATGTGACATATAAATTTATTATAAGATAGCTTTGTTACCATGTCCTGTTTATTTGTATTAGGTTAGAACTGAACCTTCATTCATCTTTTTTGTACTTTTTAATTTTCCTCATTTTACTATTTTATTCTGAACCTACTTTTTGAAACCTACAAATAAAATACAAATACCTAAAAAAAAAAGTAAACCCAACAAATCTATGAATGTAAGGATTCTGAGAAATGAGAACAACAATGGCTTTAAAACATCTTAATGGATAATATTTTTACTGAAATTTTAGTTAACTGTCATGCTGCACTGTGTCAAAACATATGCCTATAAAGCTGCAGTGTAACAAAATACGCAGTAAAAAACGAATAATTGAAAATATAAAAACTTAAATAGTACAATCATCTGTCTGAAACACAGTTTAAAAGTTAAAACTTAAATCACTCAAGCATGAAAAGTAGGTCATGGAGAGAGACTTCAAACATGTAAATATCGAATAGATGTGTTGCACTATGTAAAAGTATTCCAGTGGTAAAATCTTGATATATCATCAATCATTGTTTTTAATGATTTTCTTGGAGATAACCCAGGTTCATATTCATATGATGAAGACATAATCTTTCAATCAGTTTAATTGAGGTCTGGAGCTGGCTTGTTGGTGGCTGAGTGGTCTAAGTAGTTGAACTACTGTATCACTAGCTTGTCAACAATGAGGTTGTTAGTTTGAATCCCGCACAGGGCAGGTGCACTCGACTCAAATCTTAATTGACTAGGATTGTCAGTTTTCCTACCGAAGGTCATGGTTCTCTCTGGCTTCCTCCACTAATAAAAACTGACTGCCAGGAAACAGCACAAATTAGTGTTGAAAGTGGCATTAAACACCCATCAATCAATCAATCAGAGAAGTTTGGAGGTATATTTATTAAAAAGTGACCATTTTTGCAGTCATATGATGATACATTGCTGCCATTGTCATACTAGATAGTGAACATTGTCATTGATTTGTATACATTTGGTTCCATGTAAAAAAAAATTGTAAGGGGTTCCAATTACTGCTGTCAATGTAAAAGTGTAATGTCGTCAAAAAAAATAAGTCCATCTATCAGAAAAATACTGAAAATGAAAAAAATATATATTCAAAAGTTTGCTTCAGACATTATCTGTTAATCATAAAAAAAACTAATCTGCCAAAGTTTCATAAATTTCTATGAAGGCTTGATAAAGTAATTGATGTGTAACAAACTTTAACCAC
Source organism: Mytilus californianus (assembly GCF_021869535.1). Classification (NCBI taxonomy): domain Eukaryota; kingdom Metazoa; phylum Mollusca; class Bivalvia; order Mytilida; family Mytilidae; genus Mytilus; species Mytilus californianus. The sequence continues at coordinate 16,084,077 of NW_026262679.1, read as the reverse complement.
AACCTGTATCTATTTGTTAAATGTCTATTTATCAGTTAAACGTGGAAAAACGAAAAATAAATATTTCCCAAATTTTGCTCTGAATACTGTATTTTGGTCATAAATAAGATTCTGTCCAAATTTCCTAAAATTCCATGAAGGTTTGACAAAGTTATTGATGACTGAAAAACTTTAACATCCATTTATCAGTAAGATACGGAAAAATTTTGCCATATTTTATGAAATTTGGACAGAAGCTTGTTTATGACCAAAAGACAGTATCCAGGGCAAAAATTCCTGGATACTGACTTTTGGTCAAAAACAAGCTTCTGTCCAAATTTCATAAAAATCCATGAAGGTTTGACAAAGTTATTGATGATTGAAAAACTTTAACCTCAGACTAAATCTGAATGTTAACTGTAAAAAACTAAGTCCATTTATCAGTAAAATACAGAAAAATGAAATTAAATATTTCCAAAATTTTGCTCTGTATGATGTTTATGGTCAATAAACAAGCTTCTGTCCAAATTTCCTAAAATTCCATGAAAGTTTGACAAAGTTATTGATGTCTAAAAAATCTTTAACCACAGACTGAACCTACATGTTGATGCCGTCGACGGCTATTTATTTTGCGACATAAACGTTGCAGGCTCGACAATCAAAGCACTGTAAGCGCTGTAGGCAGTTAACCAAAAACCAAGGCAAACGTAATTATGAAAACTGTGGCAATGTTGCTTCAATTTTTTTTTAAGATTTGAAAGAACAAACATTAAACATTCGTATATTGTACATTTATGTTCATTAAATGAATTGATTATTAAGGCAAATTAATTAATATTTCATCAAGGTTTTCAAAAGCAACTCGTATATCAATGTAAATGACTCACATCTTCACCCCCAAGTGCATGATGTTACTCCAAGTTTGGAATAAAATGACAGGTGATTATAAAACAGTTGGTCAATTATTCTCGGGCTTTACACTGGTTGAAAGATTTATATGTTTTCTTTAAAATGGGCCATAAATGAAAATTATTATAGGCCCAGAAATAATTTAATAAACAATTAAAGTAAATTCAATAATCTAGACTCATTTTTTTGATAAAAAAAAATTTATAATTAACAAGAAATAATTGTAACAAGATGCCGTTACGGTCGAAGTCTCCCAAACAAAGCCCCCATAATTCGTCATTCCCATGGTCTCCTGACATTGGGCAAAGTCCAGTTCATATTGGTTTGGTCTAGTAAAGTGATATGCATATGTGACACCAAGGAGATTGACCCTGTATGTCATTCAAATCTTTTTGAAATGATGAACAGGAATAAATATGGTTTAGGTGTGGGTATCTCGACCGTTTACAAGTTCTCAAACAGGAGGGGGTGGGTGACCCCAGGGACTCACCCTATATTTCATTTGATTTGTTATATTGTCCCATACATGAATACATATGGTTTAGAGGTGGAGATCTCGACCATTTCCAAGTTCTCAAACAGGAGGGGGTGGGGTGACCCCCGGGACTCTCCCTATATTTCATTTGATTTGTTATATTGTCCCATACAAGAATACATATGGTTTAGGGGTGGGGATCTCGACCATTTCAAAGTTCTCAAACAGGAGGGGGTGGGGTGACCCCAGGGACTCCCCAAATATTTCATTTGATTTGTTATATTGTCCCAAACATGAATATATATGGTTTAGGGGTGGGGATCTTGACTGTTTACAAGTTCTCAAACAAGAGGGGGTGGGGTGTCCCCATGGACTCCCCCTATATTTGATTTGATTTGTGTTATTGTCCCATACATGAATATATATGGTTTAGGGGTGGGGATGTCGACCATTTCCAAGTTCTCAAACAGGAGGGGTGTGGTGACCCGAGGAACTCCCCATATATTTCATTTGATTTGTGATATTGTCCCATACCTGAATATATATGGTTTAGGGGTGGGGATCTTGACTGTTTACAAGTTCTCAAACAGGAGGGGCGTGGTTGTCCCCAGGTACTCCCCCTATATTTCATTTGATTTGTTTTATTGTCCCATACATGAATATATATGGTTTAGGGGTGGGGATCTCAACCATTTCCAAGTTCTCAAACAGGAGGGGTTGGGGTGACCCCAGGGACTCCCAATATATTTCATTTGATTTGTTATATTGTCCTATACATGAATATATATGGTTTAGGGGTGGGGATCTCGACCGTTTACAAGTTCTCAAACAGGAGGGGGTGGGGTGACCCCAGGGACTCACTCTATATTTCATTTTTGATTGGTTTTATTGTCCCATACATGAATATATATATTTAGAGGTGGGGATCTTGACCATTTCCAAGTTCTCAAACAGGAGGGGTGGGACGACACTGGGGACTCCCCCAAATTATTTTCATTGATTTCTTTTATTGTCCCATTCAAGTATATATATATTGTTTAGGGGTGGGGATCGCGACGGTTTACAAGATAAAAGTACATTTTCAAATTGAAGGGGGTAAGGATGACCCCCAGGGACTCACCTTATATTTTGGTTGATTTTTTGTATTGTCCTGTTCTCATTACTGAAGACTGCATGTGTCTATCACCTACTGTTTTCGAGAAAAAGTCATTTGAAAATTAAAAAAAATAAAATCCCATAGGGTTCTATAGTAAACCCCTCCCTTCTTCAGGCCCCTCCAAATACCCCTAAATAGACCCCAATGCACAAACAAAAGATAAATGGCTCCGCTAGACATGTTAGTCTAATATTTTATGAAACCCTAAGTAAATCTGACAAACGGTCAAAGTTGTCTTCTTAGACGGTTTGAGTGGATTCGGTCCGACTTGTCTCGGGGACGAGTTGTCCACATTACTTAAAACATCCCATCAACGTCGATTTCTGCATCTGTTTTCCTGACCTCGTTTCATTCATCGTTTCATTCATAAATAACAACAACCTTATTTGGCAAGATAAGTTAGAAATTACCACCCATTTATATAACTTTATTTCCTCTATCATAGAGATTTGTTGTACATGATCAATATTCCTGCGCATTTTGCCATTTGGGAAATATAAACGACTTGTAATTACCGATTTTTGGCAATGAAATATTTCATACAATTGTTCTTTGACATCGTAGCCTAAAGCACAGGGGATAATAAACTACGTACGGATTTCTATTGAGCACTACTTCCTATGTGCAACTTCAAAAGTTTTGGGTAGTTCGACGATCATTTAAGGTTTTTCTGGTCATATTTTTTGTATTCCAGAAATAAAAGTATTAAAAAAATGTCCAATTAGTTATAAATAACATAATAGCCAGCTAGATAATAACATTGGCACGTATTTCAGCATTTATTGGGTAGAACACAAATCTAGGGTGCTCGCATAAGGCAGCTTAACTGCCTAAAAATCATTTCAGTGTCCATCCCCCAAAACTTTAACATAGTGATATTAATGCTCCAGATATAACAAGTCAAATTGAAATAAACTCTCTTAAAATATAATTGTATATATCTGTAAAACTTTATTTCTTTTTTCCCTTTAAATTCCTTGTATTTATCAATGCCTTCAATTTTTAATTAGATTTGTGGTAAATGAAATAGTCTAAGAGTCCATAAGAGACATCAGTACATTTTTTTCTTTATGAATATTAGGTATATAACATAGTATACATGTATATAATTTTCATTTCTTCAAACTGGTTATTTATTTCTGCATTCTTTTAATTTCTTTATATAAATAAATTTTTAAAAATAAATTAAAAAATCTTTCTTCGTGACCAATTCAGGAGAGATAACTCTAAAATATAAATGAATACTAAACTGTTTTGAATCCCATTCACATATAAAAATGATAGATGTTCAGAAATAAACAGTCTGGAGGTCATTATTTGGTCCAATACAATGTAATTACAATAGGCATGAGTGCACACGCTGAAAAATCTTGACTGCTTTACTAATTATTGAATTTATGTTGAAAGTGTGTTATATGAAGATTTTACTACAAGTATCACATAAACTGAACATTATCAATGATCAATGAATATGAGGTCAAGGTCAGATAAACCATGCGAGACGAACATGTACACCTTTCATTCCATACACCAAATACATTTGCTTATAGTACCTGGAAAACAGACAAATGAACCGTAAAAATGAGGTTACGGTCAGATGAAATCTGCCAGTTGGACATGTACACCTTACAATCATTCCATACACCAAATAAAGAGGCCTATTGCTTTAAGTATCTGAGAAATAGACAAAACCACAAAAACTAAACATTGTCCACTATATAACATGAAAATGAGGTCAAGGTCAGATGAAACCTGCCAGGCAGACATGAAAACCTTTCAATCATTTCTTACACCAAATATAGTTGGCCTATTGCTTATAGTATCTGAGATACAGACTTGACCATGTAAACTTAAGCGTGATCACTAATCCATAAAATGTGGTCAAGGTCAGGTGAACCCTGTCTGAGACTGTAGACCTTGCAAGGATTGATTTGATTGATTGGTGTTTAACGCCACTTTTAACACTATTGTGCTATTTCGTGGGGGTCAGTTTTTATTGGTGGAGGAACCCCAAGTGCCCGGAGAGAACCAAGACATTCAGTAGGAAAACTGACAATCCTTGTCACTTAAGATTGCTGTGGAGCACACCTGCCACGTGAGGGATTTGATCTCACAACCTCAGTGTTGACAGATTGGTGATACAGTAGTTAGGTTACTTAGGCCACTCAGCCACGGAGGCCCCACCTTGCAAGAGGTCATATACCAAATATAGTTATCCTACAACTTTGTAACTGCATACAAGGTATGAAGCGAGCATCCAGGTCTTATATCTTTTGAAATATAAAGCTTCATACAAATAGTTTACACCATCGTAATCTCCGTCACACATTCTGGGAAGGCGAGACAAAAAATGACTGTGTGATGTGACATGTCCTATCTGTGATTCTGCATTGCCTAAAGGCCAATAACCTTTTGAGGTCATCAATAGTGAGAGGACAACAATGCTAGAAATATTTGGTCTAGTCATGCTTTCATTGCACAGTTAAGAACATAGTAACATTTAATAGAGACTGCTTTGTCAAATGTTTACCTTTTCTTTGGCTTCCAACTCTCAGGTTCTAACCAAGTCAGCAGAATTTTTCTTCAATTAGGAATTTAGTGTGGATGTCAGATATTCAGTTGAACCTAATAAATTCAAAAAACTTTATATTTATGCTAATTTAAAGCTTGTCACATGGTGTGTGGACTTTTCTATCATTGAAGACAAAATGTGACCTATAAATATCTATTTTTGGTGATCTTATGCACATTCACTCAGAGGTTTTACAACATATAACTCCTTTTTTTCCTAATTCCAATGTTAAATGTTATAAAGTCATATCTCATTGGTCTCATCATCATAGCAACCATAAACTTCATAAATGTATAAACCTGTTTCATGACGTCACCAGTTTGAGTTTCTCCAGTTGATTACAGTTCTTTATAGCTATTTTGTGTATTTTTCATATCATGGCAGAAAACACTCCAATGGATTGTGAAAACCTCTGGTCTTTCCACCTGAAAGGATACATATTACAAATGAATTTAACACTCGTACACCTGTATACAGACGAACTGTCCAACTGTTAGAATATAGATCCTTCAAACTTTCAATTTTCTGCATTTAGAAGATTTTTATCCTGCTGTTGTCAGGAATTAATTCATTGTTTTAAACAGTATTTGAATTATAAACTATTATACGATATATGTTTTAATTAGTTTATTTATTATACATTTTGTCCTCTTGTCATTTATATTATACTATGTTTTGTTTGTTTTAGCAGGAACATATATATTGATTAGATATACTGTTCCCAGGTTTTAGTCACAAATCATATACGTTGATTTAGACCCCGTTTACACTAGCAAAAAAGATCGATCTTTGGTCTAATGTAAACGGGAAAGATCGATCTTCAATCGGACTTAAAAAGTCTACCTCCAGAGGTGGTTTTAAAAAGATCGATCTTATTTGAATCGATCTTTCTTCAAGTGTAAACGATTAGATCGATCGCGATCGATCTTTTTTCAGGTGAATGTTATATTTAGATATGAAAATAAATCTGCGCATGTTCGGCAGCAAAAACACACGTGTTTCAAAACGATGATTGGAATAAGAAATGTAAACATAGATCCCACTGTTTTCGGATTATCTTCTAAATCAATAAGTTCTATTTCTTTGCTGCAAATCCTCATCTTCAAACGTATTGACCGTTCGTTTTTTAGCGATAGTCTACACACGTCTTTGTTTAATGACTTGTGATGTATGAAGCAAAATAATAAGTATTTAATCCACACGAAATCCCAATGAGCAAACTATTTTCTACATCATTTTGCAGTGTGTGCGAGATGCAGAATTTCCTTTGATATTCTATTTTTAGGATTATTTGTTTACGAAATATAAGGTAATAATGTCAGACCGGTTCTTTTTATGTTGAAGGGTAAACGCACTGGATTAAATAAGATCGATCTTGATCGATCTTGCTTGTGCAAATGTAAACGCGAACTGGTCTTTATAAGATAGATTCAAATAAAGATCGATTCAATTTCGTATAAGTGTAAACGGGGTCTTACATGACAATATTAGGTTTGAATTGAATAAAGTATTCAAAAACAACTGATATGACTTTTTCCTGTTATGTCAACATTTATAAGGGGGCCATTGTTATAGTAATTAAACTTTTGACACCTGCTAGCCATATAATAGGTAATTTTGAGATAATCATTGCACATGTAAAAATCAAAAATTTTATAGAAAAAATATCTTGATTTACTGTATATGTTACAGTGAATTTGTATAATCTGGGATTTTGCATAATCACTAAAATCATTAGTGATTATATATAATCCCTGAAAATGGCCAGTAATTTTACATAATCACTGAAAATTTTAAGAATTATTTTACAAATTCCCTGATATGATTTCAGGGTTTATCAATAATTCAAAGATCTTTTGTTTGATGAAAATATATAAAATATGGACAAATAAATCATTTGTATTGATAACCCCTTTAATGTTAAAAAGGACAGTTTTCATTCCTAATGTCTATTTATCAAATCTTTAGTGAACAGTTTTTCCTATGATATGCCATTTTATTTTATTATACTTCACGTTAAAATGCCATATTTTGATTGGCTAATACGTGGGTGTTAATTTACTCTATTACCCTTCATGGAGACGCTTGATCAAGTGTGCCCTTTATTAAATACGACTCTATTCTATGGCAAATACCCTATCACCCTTCACGGAGACGCTTGATCAAGTGTGCGCTTTATTAAATATGGATGGTTGTTATGTACAAGACGTCATAGTTTATTACTTTGAATTTGAAATTTAATCGACAGTAATAACAGAACATTCAGTATAATAAATTAAATAACACATATCTGAGAGGGTGATAGAGCAGATTGTTACCCCTCGAAAAGACATTGTCAACCTTGGCTTCGCCTCAGTTGACAATGTTTTCTCGGGGTAACAATCTGCTCTATCACCCTCACAGATATGTGTTATTTATATAGTGTTGAACCACATTAACTCATAAACAAAAAAATATTTAAAATCAAAATTAATAATACCAACATTCTCAATGATGGTGATAACTCAGTACACATTTGCCAAACAGTGTCAAATGCATGTACTAAATGTACAAGCACAGTGCATGTAATATGCTGTTAAACAAATGGCGATGAAGGTTAATGAAAATCAGTTTTATGTTTTCTGTGTTTCAATGAACAAGGAATTCAAACTTATCAAACTAATTCAACTGAATGTACAGAAAAATAGACAGAACACATCCTTCTTTGATCAAACACAATTTTTGAGGAGGCCAACTTTGGCTGTAATGTTTTGATACTGATATTTGCCCAGATCCTACACTTTTTGAGGAGGCCAACTTTGGCTGTAATGTTTTGATACTGATATTTGCCCAGATCCTACACTTTTTGAGGAGGCCAACTTTGGCTGTAATGTTTTGATACTGATATTTGCCCAGATCCTACACTTTTTGAGGAGGCCAACTTTGGCTGTAATGTTTTGATACTGATATTTGCCCAGATCCTACACTTTTTGAGGAGGCCAACTTTGGCTGTAATGTTTTGATACTGATATTTGCCCAGATCCTACACTTTTTGAGGAGGCCACATTTGGCTGTAATGTTTTGATACTGATATTTGCCCAGATCCTACACTTTTTGAGGAGGCCAACTTTGGCTGTAATGTTTTGATACTGATATTTGCCCAGATCCTACACTTTTTGAGGAGGCCAACTTTGGCTGTAATGTTTTGATACTGATATTTGCCCAGATCCTACACTTTTTGAGGAGGCCAACTTTGGCTGTAATGTTTTGATACTGATATTTGCCCAGATCCTACACTTTTTGAGAAGGCCAACTTCGGCTGTAATGTTTTGATACTGATATTTGCCCAGATCCTACACTTTTTGAGGAGGCCAACTTTGGCTGTAATGTTTTGATACTGATATTTGCCCAGATCCTACATTTTTGAGGAGGCTAACTTTGGCTGTAATGTTTTTATACTGATATTTGCCCAGATCCTACACTTTTTGAGGAGGCCAACTTTGGCTGTAATGTTTTGATACTGATATTTGCCCAGATCCTACACTTTTTGAGGAGGCCACATTTGGCTGTAATGTTTTGATACTGAATTTGCCCAGATCCTACACTTTTTGAGGAGGCCAACTTTGGCTGTAATGTTTTGATACAGATATTTGCCCAGATCCTACACTTTTTGAGGAGGCCAACTTTGGCTGTAATGTTTTGATACAGATATTTGCCCAGATCCTACACTTTTTGAGGAGGCCAACTTTGGCTGTAATGTTTTGATACTGATATTTACCCAGATCCTACAGGAGGCCAACTTTGGCTGTAATGTTTTGATACAGATATATGCCCAGATCCTACACTTTTTGAGGAGGCCAACTTTGGCTGTAATGTTTTGATACAGATATTTGCCCAGATCCGACACTTTTTGAGGAGGCCAACTTTGGCTGTAATGTTTTGATACTGATATTTGCCCAGATCCTACACTTTTTGAGGAGGCTAACTTTGGCTGTAATGTTTTGATACTGATATTTGCCCAGATCCTACACTTTTTGAGGAGGCCAACTTTGGCTGTAATGTTTTGATACAGATATTTGCCCAGATCCTACTTTTTGAGGAGGCCAACTTTGGCTGTAATGTTTTGATACTGATATTTGCCCAGATCCTACACTTTTTGAGGAGGCCACATTTGGCTGTAATGTTTTGATACTGATATTTGCCCAGATCCTACACTTTTTGAGGAGGCCAACTTTGGCTGTAATGTTTTGATACTGATATTTGCCCAGATCCTACACTTTTTGAGGAGGCCAACTTTGGCTGTAATGTTTTGATACTGATATTTGCCCAGATCCTACACTTTTTGAGGAGGCCAACTTTGGCTGTAATGTTTTGATACTGATATTTGCCCAGATCCTACACTTTTTGAGGAGGCCACATTTGGCTGTAATGTTTTGATACTGATATTTGCCCAGATCCTACACTTTTTGAGGAGGCCAACTTTGGCTGTAATGTTTTGATACTGATATTTGCCCAGATCCTACACTTTTTGAGGAGGCCAACTTTGGCTGTAATGTTTTGATACTGATATTTGCCCAGATCCTACACTTTTTGAGGAGGCCAACTTCGGCTGTAATGTTTTGATACTGATATTTGCCCAGATCCTACACTTTTTGAGGAGGCCAACTTTGGCTGTAATGTTTTGATACAGATATTTGCCCAGATCCGACACTTTTTGCGGAGGCCAATTTGCCCAGATCCTACACTTTTTGAGGAGGCTAACTTTGGCTGTAATGTTTTGATACTGATATTTGCCCAGATCCTACACTTTTTGAGGAGGCCAACTTTGGCTGTAATGTTTTGATACAGATATTTGCCCAGATCCTACACTTTTTGAGGAGGCTAACTTTGGCTGTAATGTTTTGATACAGATATTTACCCAGATCCTACACTTTTTGAGGAGGCTAACTTTGACTGTAATGTTTTGATACTGATATTTGCCCAGATCCTACACTTTTTGAGGAGGCTAACTTTGGCTGTAATGTTTTGATATTTGCCCAGATCCTTCACAAGGAATCAATTAGAAGTGCCTGATTCACTTTTTTCACAACTTCAGATGTTTCTAATGATTATAAAAAGAAGATGTGGTATGATTGCCAATGAGACAACTCTCCACAATAGACAAAACAACACAGAAATTAACAACTATAGGTCATCATACAGCCTTCAACAATGAGCAAAGCCCATACTGCATAGTCAGCTATAAAGGCCCTGAAATGACAAATGTAAAACAATCCAAACGAGGAAACTAATGGCCTAATTGATGTACAAAATAATGAATGAAAAACAAATATGTAACACAGCAACAAAAGACAACCACTGAATTATCAAAAAATTCGTAAGGGTTCCGCGGAACCCAGTGTCTCGCCTACTTTTTCTGTTAATCGCAGGCTCAACAATAATGAGGAAGTAAATCAATAAAAATATTCCTCTTGATACTATCTTTTGATTGTAAGAAGCTTCTGTCCAAGTTTGGTAAAAATCCAGGATAGTTTATGAATCTAATAAATGTTTAAAAACTTTAAATGCAGATCGACTGAATGTAATGTTAACTGGAAGAAAACAAAATGTCCTTCTAGATACTAGCATTTGATCATAAACAAGCTTCTGTCCAAGTTTGGTACAAATCCAAAATAGTATAAGAAAGTTATTAAAATTTTAAAAACTTTAACCACAGAGTGAATGTGTTGTTTCCTGGCAGAAAATCTAAGTCCATTTAAAAGTAAAATACGGAAAAAATGGATTTATTTTTTTACAAAATTTCCTTCTAGATACTAGCTTTTGATCATAAACAAGCTTCTGTCCAAGTTTGGTACAAATCCAAAATAGTATAAGAAAGTTATTAAATTTTTTAAAACTTTCCCACAGAGTGAATGTAATATTTCCCGGCAGAAAAACTAAGTCCATTTATAAGTAAAATACGGAAAAAATGGAATTTTATTTTTACAAAATTTACTTCTGGATACTATCTTATGATCATAAACAAGCTTCTGTTCAAGTTTGGTAGAAATCTAGGATAGTTTAAGAAAGTTATCAAAATTTCAAAAACTTTAACCACAGAGTGAATATTTGTGGACGCCGCCGCCGACGACAACGACGACGGAATGTAGGATCGCTATGTCTCGCTTTTTCGACTAAAGTCGAAGGCTCGACAAAAATAGAGCAAAATTGCAATACATAGTTGTAGATGTATCCAAATTTACAATGTAGTTTGTAAAAATAAATGATTTTAATGTATTAGAATATTCTGCTTACCATTTTAATATTTATGTTGCTAAAGATGTTTAAATATGATTCTATATAAATTATTTAACTCTTATTCACTGTCTCTTCATTCCAGTTATTATGTATAATCCCTTACATTTTCTAGTAATTATGCATAATTCCTGACATTTTTCTAGTGATTATGCATAATTCCTGATATTTTTCTAGTGATTATGCATAATTCCTGACATTTTTCTAGTGATTATGCATAATTCCTGAAAATTTAAGTGATTATATTTAATCACTAAAGTTACCAGTGATTACACATAAACCCTAATTATACAAACTTACTGTAACATATACATGTCATGCAATTGTACAAGTTGAAATAATTAATATAGCAATTTTACATATACTTCGGTAGACGAGCGATCTTAGTAGTCCAACTACTGTATCACTAGCATGTCAACACTTAGGTTTCGAGTTCTATTCCTGTAGTGGCAGGTATGCTTGACTCCAATCTTAATTGACTAGGATTGTCAGTTTTCCTGCCAAAGGTCGTGTTCTCTCTCTCCAGGCACTCCTGCTTCCTCTGTCGATGTATATTTGTTCCGCCTAACAGAAGTTCCCCTGGACATATGACACCTACACCAAAAATAACTGCCTACCACAATAGCCAATTGTGCTGAAAGTGACATGTCTCTGACAACAAAGAGGGGGTAATCAATCAATCAATCAATTATATACCTAAAGTATGTAATCTCTTTAACCCTCAGAACTACATTGGTCATTATTCATATTCATTTAATAGTTAGTAAAACATACAAAGGCTGATTATACTGATTAAGCAAAAGCCAATAACAATACTCATGTATCATGTTAGATATGTGTACAATGTAGTTCATTTGACTGTTTGACATATGTGTTACGTCATCCGTTATGTAGATATGCCGGAATCGTTTATCACTCAGACAACCATTTTAGATTGCAGACATGTTTTAAAAGTTATACTTACCCTAAGTAACGCTCATTGTATAATTGCACTGTTTGTTTTTTTGATGAAAAAGTTAAGATGGAACGACTAACCCAAACTCATAACCAGAACCAGTGAGATCTTTGTGATGAAGAGCACGGAAGGAAAGGGGAGTGCAACTTATATTCGCGTCTTTTATTTTTCAAGCAGATATGGTGTACTCGATTCACTTTTCTCTATTTTGATTTTTTTTGTCTCTGTTGTGAGGAGGTGGACAGCTATTGAGGGAGGTGGGAGAGAAAAAAGGATTCTAAAAGTGGGAGGTGGGAGAAAGGCCCGGGAGAAAGGTACCCCCTGTCCACCCCTCTGTTGTGACCTGATAATACAATTTATCGTGATGATGTCAAAGCATTAGGATAATGCAAATAACGAAGAGGTCATATAATTATCATGTCATTGATAGTATGCAAAATCAGATTGTACTGTGTTATAATAGATCTAAATAGTGACCAAAAGTTAAGGTCTTTCCTTTTCCAAAATGGAAAGACTTAATTGTATTTCTTCTGAATATTATCAAGGTCTTTCTTTTCCCAAAAGGGAAAGACCTTACTGTATTCCAAAAGGAAAAGACCTAATACTGTATTTTTCTAATTAATACTATTCTTCCGCCAAAGACTTCTTGATAGGATTATGCCACTAAAACTCAGAAACCGTAAGTCGTAGACACCTAGGATCTTCAATGATTATCAATTTATGCGCCCTTGAAAATGCACCAAGGTCAAATTTTTAGGTTGACATTATACCTTATGGGATAATGTCAGAAACCATTATACTTACAGAAGTCTTGGATAGTGGAAACTGTTTGGGTCATCCAGGCGCAACTTTTCTACAATTCGATCGAAGAGATTTTATGTTTCTGTAAGGGGCATAACCACTGTTAACATCCTTTTTCCCATAGGAACATAAATTTTTGCCGTGGGAAAATGGATGTTCCAATGCAATGAGAAGTCATATCTTTATAAAACATGAAAAGAAATGCCCTCTATTGCGTGAATGAATAAATATCGCAATTACGGTCTTTGTAATCCTCAGCAAAATATGTTTTTATATCTGTAAATTGCTGATATATTTGATTGTGTTTTCTATATTTTTTTTGCATGTCTAATTGAAAGTATAAATGTCTATGTCTTAAGTGTTAAAGTGCAAATTAAGTAATAAACAATGGACCATAGTTTTGCATATATTTGGATTGTGGGATGACAATTGGAACATATCCGTCGTCATCTATGATATAGATATTCCATGACGGTCAACCAACTCGTGATGGCTGGTATCTTCATAATCCAAGGGCCAATCTTTAATTGGCATCTTGACACTGGATCATCCTTCGCAAATTCGAAAATCAAAAACAACAACCTATGTATAAACGTTGTATTCTTTGTACTGTCAGTACTTTGGTTCATCCTTCGCATATTAAAAAAAATTGAAGCTTTGATACCATCACATCGGTTAAGATTAATGAGTTGGTCTTTAAAGTTGAATATGCAGTCCAGTATTATTATTTTTGTTCGTCGGTAGTGAACCAGAAGAGGTCCATTTCTGGTGTTTTGCATTCGGAAGATCTTCCGTCTCTCCTCTATCTCTTCCTTTTAAATAGGTAGCTTAGACGGCAGAGGCACATGACAAACATACTAGCATCGTTTAGCCTACACCACATTAGGAATGCAAGACACGAGTTTAAAAGTCGTTTATATTTTTTATATACACACATAATCTAGTTTGGTCACTTTAAACTTATTTGATAAAAAAATGTCTTTTTTTACCAAACATTAGACAAACACGGACAGATTCTTATACAATTTAAGATTATTTCTGAAAATCAAATGGTCGGAGCTTTTAGTCCCATTTGTTTAGATAAATTAAGTTAGGAAAGAATAAAGACAAAATGCAAAAAACACACCGATTTATTCCAACCAATATTCTTTGTAAACCTTGTTTTTACACTCATATATAATTACAACAATTACAGTAGAGTCTTTCGAATGAGCTAACGTAACTTAATTTTTTTAAAAATCATCAGAAACTTCACTGGTTAAGGTAGATGGGGGTTTAAATTAAAATCCCTAGAGTGTTTTAATAATTTGACAAAATGTAGTTTATATTATGGCATTCTCAAATATATCATAAAACGTATGGTTTTAAGCTACAGATTGTGCGAAATGTCAGATTTTGTATAGGTAATTCATAGAAAACACAATTCTATGTGATAGAAAGAAACTAAACCATAGAATTTAAGATACAATATGAGAAGATAGCTCTTATAATGAGCTTTCAAAATATAAAAAGAAACAAGAGGCTCCCAAGAGCCTGAATCGCTCACCTGTTATTTGTTTGCTTAAATCTTTCATCAATTATTATTTTTGCTTTTTAATATATATTAATGAGTGGCTTAAAAATGCCATTTAAATGTTCTTTGTATCTGTCATATTTTCTTCAAAAGCAAAATAAATGCATTTTACCCATATGTTCCATTTTAGCCATAATGGCTTTGTTTCTTGACGTACAAGGAAATAAAATACAAAATTTATACTTGATTCATTAAGAAGATTTTTATAGTTAGAAAACAAACAAATTGTGTAAAATTGTCCTTATAGGGCAATAACTTCTTAAAGGGTCAATTGACAATTTTGGTCATATAAAACTTGTTTGTAGATCTTACTTCACTGAAAATTTTTGCTGTTTACAGTTTATCCTTATCTTCAATAATATTCAAGATAATAACCAAAAACTGCAAAATTTCCTCAAAATAACCAATTTAGTGGCAGCAACCCAACAATGGGTTTTTCGATTCGTCTGAAAATTTCAGGGCTGATAGATCTTGACCAATTGAACAATGTTTACCCAAATTCAGATTTGCTCTAAAAGCTTTAGTTTTTGAGATATAAGCCAAAAACTGCATTTGACCCCTATATTCTATTTTTAGCCATGGCGGCCATGTTTGTTGATGGATCAAAACTTCGGATACAATTTATAAACTAGATACCCTGAGGAACGTTCAGTTAAAGTTTGAAGGTATTTGGCCTAGTAGTTTCAGAGAAGAAGATTTTTGAAATAGTTTACGACAACGACAGAAGACGGACGACGACGGACGCCAAGTGATGGCATAAGCTCACATGGGGCCCTTCGGGCCGCGGTAAGCTAAAAATATGGTCAAAGGACTCGTTTTCTTGCTTCAAAATAGATAAATTCATAACACTTTCCAGTACAATAGCTATTTATTTGAGTTATCCCCCCTTATACGGCAAAGTTGAAAAAATTGAATTGAACAAAAAAAAAAATTCTGCATTTGTAATAAACAGTCGCAAAAATATGATTAAATAACACAAATAGATAAAAGTCTTAAAAAATGAATTACATTCTTCTCTCAAAATTTGCACATTTCATTAAAGATCCAGACCAATTGTTTTCTGCTATTTTACAATCAAAGAATGTAGAAGACACCCGAGTTACCTTTAGTCGTCTAACATAGGCCATGCATATTGAATCTATGTTTTTTTGCTTCTTCTTCAAAACATCTCCAGAAGAGGTCCAGATTCATTTTTATAGACTCTTCACCAGAAGATATTCTAGAGATGTACAGGAGAGATCATTGAAACACACTCCTGCTCCACATTTGGTGAAGGTGTTGATGATTATCTTATTCTTTTATGCAGATTTGGCAGAGTAGGTTAATTGTTTTTCATAACATTGTGCTCATTCTGCTGAACAGTTGGTCATAATCTTTATGGATGTGTCCCACCAGTAGAAAAGAAAGTTTAATCTATAACAAAAGTTTTATCAATTTAAAAAGACGAAACTTTACTTTGGCAGATATACCATGAAACATAAACAAATTTAAATATCAAACTTATAACTATCAGTCTGAAAGTTTGAAGAAATTAATCAATAGGTTAAATGTTTTGACACCAGTCATGATCAACTGTATATGCTGTGATGAATTGAACGGTGACATTTTGTATTCTCCCACTCTCAAATAAAGTCAAATTATTTTTTTTGCCATTTTTATAGCAATTCAAAAATTATTACCTATCACCTTTCGATTGGCAATTTACAGTAACGATATGGGTAGAAATCCTTAGAATCATTTTTACCTTATCAATGAAGTGGAATAAAGTCTTGTAAATATGCTTTATTTTATAACCTTGCACTTTCATGGCGCACATGACTGTGGTTTTCTGCAGCAGTTGGTCAAAATTTCTGACCAGTTGAACAGTTTGGTTTGATAAAACAAATTGCAATTTGGTCAGAATTTTTAATAAACTGTAATAGATAGAGACCAACAATTACATTTTAGTCACAGTAAAATGTTTTAGGCCTTAATTGCTGCAATGCAATGAACTGTGCGGCAATTTCAAATAGCATACCAATGTTTACCTTGCATATATTTTATCATTTGTTTTGCATTATTCATTTCCTATTTCCTTATATTTGTCTTTCATCCTACAATGTTGTTATCTATAATTGAAAAAGTTCAAGTTTGTTTTACAAAAGTTTGCCAAGTAACGACAAATTGACACGCGATAGCGCCGTTACAAACAGGTATGCGATAGCGTTACAAACAGGCATGCGATAGCGTTACAAACAGGCATGCGATAGCGTTACAAACAGGCACGCGATAGCGTTACAAACAGGCATGCGATAGCGTTACAAACAGGCACGCGATAGCGTTACAAACAGCATGCGATAGCGTTACAAACAGGCACGCGATAGCGTTACAAACAGGCATGCAATAGCGTTACAAACAGGCTTGCGATAGCGTTACAAACAGGCATGCGATAGCGTTATCAACAGGCATGCGATAGCGTTACAAACAGGCATGCGATAGCGTTACAAACAGGCATTCGATAGCGTTATCAACAGGCATAAGATTGTGTTACAAACAGGCATGCGAAATACAAGGAAGCAGTGATTTTTTTATATTAGTCTCTTGAGCACCATTTCGGAAATTATGAAATTTATATTTATCTAATGCTATTATTATACTGGTAATACATCAAATTGACTATTGCGATTATGTACAGCTCGGTACAGCTTCTGGTTAGTGACGTCACCAGGGAAGAAAGAAATATGTTTTTCAAACTTTGCTAAACAATAAAATGTTCATTGTATGAATATTAGTGAATATAATCCCACGTAGAATATATATTGAACTCGCAACCTATAGTTCAATATATTAAGCTTCTCCGGATAATTTTCACCAATTATCATGTAATAGCTCTATATTATTATTTTCAGTATTACTAGTAGCCCACTTAACTTCATACCCTTCATATTGTACCACACCACTAACATTTATTTTGATTGTTCATATCCTGGATAGGCATAAAATATTTACCAATTGAATTTTTAGCAAACAAAATTCAATCTTTCAAATGGGACCTCCAATTTCTTCATTCTTAAATATGCTTTGTGGGTTTTGATTAATTTATATGGTTTAGCAGAAAAAATAAATATTGAGTTGTATGTGTTCCAGAATACATGATATAGAAACATAATATAGTATGGTCCATAAAATAACATTCTAGCAAAAGTTCAGTTATTCAACATGAAGTACATAGAGTCAGAGACTCTCAGACTGACATGAATACATTCATAATAGTGTTTAGTTTTTTATATTGTAAATTATTGTTTTTGGCTCTCTTGTGAGTCATACCTCTTTGACATGGTGAAGGACTTTAAGTAAGCAGTTCAATGTGACATTTGAATTAGGATGGAACCGGTCAGTCCAAGTTAAGTCCAGTCCAAAACCAAGCCATAATGCACCAGTAACACATCTTGATGCACCTCAGCATAAGTTGTGTTAGACTGAAAAGAAATTCCACTTTAAAGTCGGAAACTAGTTATGGTGTCTTTCACATCTGATGACAAGTACAAAAGCCTGCATGTATCGCTCACCAGGATCTTTATGCATCTTCAACATTGGCGACTGTCTACTTCGTAGACCAGAATATAATTTATGACTACAAACTATTTTCAGTTGATCTTGTATAACTTATATTTTCTGTCTGTTCTCATTTCCTCTTATCAGATATACTGTTTGACCAAAACACGAAAAATGGGTAAAATCAACATTTCAAGTACCACTTCTCCTGATTGACGAAGTTCACTAACAATTTAGTCTGTATTGACCAATTTGTAGAGCTTGTCTTATCCTATAAGGACTCCTCGACTGACGGTTTCTGTATTGTTGATTAATTTGAAGATCTTGTCTTACTAATCGTTTTTGCTGCTTAAAGTTTATGATAGTTGTTATGATAAAAGGCAAAAACTCAAAAAATGGTAATTTCAGGGCAATGGCATCTAAAAGGATTTCGGCCATATTTGATTGCTTTGCAGATCTTGTTTTGTTATAAAAACATCATTTAAAGGCAATAGCTCCTATAAGATGGTTGATTGTTGTTTGCTTAACGTCCAGTGGCAAATATTTCATACATGTTCAGGACGAGAACAAATTAACAATAGATACAATAAGTAGGTTTTGTAATAGAGGCCGAAAGTCGGGGAAATTTAGACTGCCACTGAAAAATGAGAGTATATTGAATAGGGACAGAAATTTAGCCTTGCAACAGGCAACCTACGGACCCCTCAAAGAGTTGTTGCAAGGGTTTTTAACGTGCAGAGGCATCAGCTTTAACGTCCATATTCTTACCGGACCTTCTATAAGAAGTTGTCTGACCATTTTTGTCAAATTGGACAGTAGGTCAATCTTTACATTCTGAACATTGTTTGCCGATCTGTTTCCTCTATCTATAATAGTCACAAAACTTACATGTAACCCCTTTGCTCTATTTCTGGCCTTGATGTCCGTTTTGGTTGGCAGGTGGGATCATTGGACACTTTTTTGTTTAACCAGACACCCTTAATGACGAAGACGGACGAAGGACTTCAAGTGATGAGAATAGCTCACTTGACCCCTTGTTATTTTCTATCAAAAACCAAGTAAACTCTTATTTAACCTATACCAATGTTCAATGAAATACTAGCGTATAAGATTCATCAAAATTTTGTAACAAAAGCCGTTTGTCTTCTACTTATGAGTCTGAATATATCTTTGTCTTCTACTTATAAGTCTGAATATATCTTTGTCTTCTACTTATGAGTCTACATATATCTTTGTCTTCTACTTATGAGTCTACATATATCTTTGTCTTCTACTTATGAGTCTGCATATATCTTTGTCTTCTACTTATGAGTCTACATATATCTTTGTCTTCTACTTATGAGTCTACATATATCTTTGTCTTCTACTTATAAGTCTGCATATATCTTTGTCTTCTACTTATGAGTCTACATATATCTTTGTCTTCTACTTATGAGTCTGCATATATCTTTGTCTTCTACTTATGAGTCTACATATCTCTTTGTCTTCTACTTATGAGTCTACATATCTCTTTGTCTTCTACTTATGAGTCTACATATCTCTTTGTCTTCTACTTATGAGTCTACATATATCTTTGGTATCTTCCGCCTCTCCTCTACTAGTATGTTTCCACAGTCACTTTTGAAAATCATTTGTTATTTTTGTAACTACAATTGTACAAAACAAATTGAGGGAGACCGTCCTTTTTCAGATATAAGCACTGTGCAAAAAATAATTGAATCGTTGACTTGTCATACAACACAAGTGCCGAGGGACAGATAGGCAGTGAGACTGATTACTATAGGGCTTTACCAACTTCGTGGTGGGCCCTTATTACCTCTCCCTGAATTTCTTTCTTCAGGACTGCACGTAAATGTATCTAGTTCACTTACGTTAGAATTGAATCAATATCATGGCTTGGAAGAGTTTAAGCTTGGTCCATATTATCAATAATAATTGACAAATAATGTTGAGAGCTTTTGCTCTGTGTTAATACTGTAAATATCTTAACATTGTATCCTGTTTAAACAGAATAATTTGTTTCATGTATACATATATGAACCTTTTTATTTACGTTAGAATTCAATCTAAAGGAACACGAATAGACAGCTAGTCGTCTACTTTTAAATCAAAATTTCCACTTTTGTAAGTGACAAAGTAGAACAAAAATACCAAACTCCAAGGTGAATTAAAAAAAGGGATAGTCCATAAAAACTGACAAAATTAATCGTTATCAACCAACGTTGAACTTTGTATTGACCATTATCTGTAAGGGAAAAAACCTTGTATGTAAATATCCTTTATTTGAACACATTTACAAGTACTTTAATCAAAAAATTAATGATCCATTGCGGGTTAAAATACTTACAAATCCTTTATAATAGAAATGCTATTATTAAAATATTAAGGCAGACTTTTATTTATATTTTTTTTTCTAATTTAAAATATAAAAGGTAAATTACCCTGTTGGTAACAATTGTTGCCTTAAGATACCTTGAGCAAATGCATTTTTTTAAAGAATTTAAAATTACTCCTTATTTATTTTTGTTTTGCCCTTATGACTATCAGCTTTCAGTTTTTCACGTCACTGAATAATTAAATGAGGATAAGCTGCTAAATTATTACATTTCGAGTCTAAGATTGGTACTGATACACGTTTTATGACCATTAATTGCATAAAACATTGTTTTTTAAATAGTGTTAAAATTGCATATATAAAAATAAGAAGATGTGGTATAATTGCCAATGAGACAATTCTCCAACAGAGACCAAATGACACAGAAGTTAACAACTATAGGTCACCGTACGGCATTCATCAATAATTAAAACCTATACCGCATAGTCAGCTATAAAAGGCCCCGAAATGACATATGTAAAACAATTCAAACTAGAAAACTAACGGCCTAATTTATGTAAAAAAATGAACGAAATACAAAATATGATATACAGCAACAAACGACAACCACGCGCGTTATTCAGTGTGCACCACATTTTTGATGTTATTACTTCATAGACAGAAAAAATATTACAGTCATTCCTTAAATAAAACAAAATCATGTAATTAAGACAAAAGTATCAATTAGTATACACATCCATCATCCAATGGATTTAGTGTTAAGACGTCATTAACAGTAAGAAAAAAACATGACCTTGTGCAATGCCAAAATACAGGTATCGACAGATTGTAGAACCATGTATGTGCATATGTATATAACAATAATATTAGTTTGGTTTTAATTTACTGATAACAAAATCAATATTTATACCAAAAAAACAATATTGAATGATCCAATTACAGTGTTGAATTGGTAACCTTTTAGAATAATTAAGTTTATTTAGAGGATCGTTTCTAAATTTCCGGGCTCGGTAACCAACATCTCCGTAAAAATTAGGATGTGCTATCCCTTTTAAAATAAGTTTTCTAAAGGTACACCAAAACTTACAATCCAAATCTTTGTATCTATGGAAGAATTTAGTAAAGGTTTTAAGTAATTTGTGGTGACTTAATAGTTTACCAGAAATACATAGATTACGTTCATTGAAACCCAAAACGTCACTACAGCCACGGTCATTGCGAACGAATGATATATAAACACCGTAAGATGGTGCCAAAGGAACATAACCATCCAAAAAAGGAAAATTAACAATAGAGAAAGAAAAATCGTCCGTTTTGTCGTAAATTTTAGTGTAGAGTTTCCTGTGTAAAACAGAAATATCTAAAATCTAGGACAGGACAGTTATTACCGTTTATGTTTGATTTATTCCTTTGGGTAAATTTCGTCAGTATATTTAGAAAATTCTTAATTATTTAACGAAAAAATATATCAAGATAACGATAAGTGTTGTTGAATTTATCAATGAAATGTTATTTAGACGGGTCTTTACTAAGTTTGGTCATAAACTATGATTCATAACAGTACAAGATCAAGTCTTTTAAAGGGTCGCAATTGGTGCCCATAGGAATACCTACAACCTGTCGATACACTTTATTGCCGAAACGTACATTTTATCAAGGAAAAAATTAACCGCTTCAATCATCTCATCATACCTCCAGTAAGTATTTCTAGAATATTTACCTTTCTCATTAGAGAAGATTTTTTTTTATCTCCCCTTACGTTTTCCAGATTTGTATATCTATGGTGATTTTGGATTCCTTCAATATATATCACAAGAAAAATCAGGTCTTGTCTGATTGGTCCATTATAATTAAATCTATTGAAGTTAGTTTTGGAAAACTGTGCTAAATAATTATCTCTATCTTTGTGCAATTTTTTTGAATAAAGGTGAATTTAAATCATAAAAATCCGATAAACAGATGGAGGACCAGAATAAAGACTGGTAATAACTGCTATAAGATGTTGAAAAAATGTATAATTATCCAAACTACAAGTTTATAAATAGATTCATTTATGCTAGTCATAATAATCGATTACTTTTAAAATTTGGCCAATTAGCCAATACACCCATTTATAATTTTACCTACAATTGCAATGCAAAATGGACTTCTCTCTTCATTAGCTTCTTTCTGTTCTTTAGTCAGCGTTGTCATTAGAGCTTCTTCGAACAAAACTGTATACCCACAGCATATGTACAAAGTACAGTACAATGAAGTTAAGTCTGCACCATGACATGAACATTAATCATGATTCTCGTGCTTTACTCAAACATACTAACAATTCATAGTATAATTGCAAAACCGGAAGTAAGTGTCTGAAAATCATGATAAAATATCATCCCTGCCAATCTGCTGCTTAAATATGAAGTGATTCTTGTAATCGGAAACAAGGGAAAACCCTCTCAAAGTATCGTCAAACAGGCATTAGGCTCCTGACCGATGCGAAAAGTGCTTTCTACTTTTTGATAATCAAGTATTAATTAATTGTCATTTGCCAATCAAAGCATGGGATAAACTCATCATAGATAACAGGATTAAAATGTCGTACGCCAGACGCGCGTTTCATCTACAAAAGACTCATCAGTGACGCTCCAATAAAAAACAGTTCAAAAGGTCAAATCAAGAACGAAGTTGAAGAGCATTGACGACCCCAAATTCCGAAAGTTTTTGCCAAAATACAGCTAAGGTAATCCATTCCTGAGGTAGAAGATCCTTAGCATTTCGAAAAATTCAAAGTTTTGTAAACAGTTAATTTATAGTTATGACCATATCAATGATAATTCATGTCAACACAGAAGTGCGGACTACTGGGCTGGTGATACACTCATGAAGGAAACCTCCAGCAGCAAGGGCATCAACCCAGTGGTTGTAAATAAACTCATCATAGATAACAGGACTCAAATTTTGTACACCAGACGCGTGTTTCATCTACAAAAGACTCATCAGTGACGCTTGAATTAAAAAAAAGTAAAAAGGCAAAATACATGTAGGTACAAAGTTGAAGAGCATTGATGACCCAAAATTCCGACAGGGTTTTGCCAAAATGCAAAATACCTGTTTGGCCATTTTATTATTTTATTATTTTTCATAGTCAATAAAAAACGCATGGTTGAACTAACAAACAAGCCAACTTACCCAATAGGTAAGCTGTAACTGATAATTGTACTAAATATGTCTCTGCTATAACCACAATCCCTAAGACTCTGATACTAGAACTAAATATGTCTCTGCTATAACCACAACCACTAAGTCTCTGATACTAGAAATAAATATGTCTCTGCTATAACCACAATCACTAAGTCTTTGATACTAGAACTAAATATGACTCTTCTATAAAAATCACTAAGTCTCTGATACTAGAACTAAATATGTCTCTACTCCATGAAGATTTACAAATTTATCATGTCAAAAAAGTTTAATCCCAGACTGTCTGTAAATGATAACTGTAAACAAACTAAGCTCATCTATCAGAAAAATACTGAAAATGAAAAAAATATATATATATTTTCAAAAGTTTGCTTAAGAAATTATCTCTTGATCATAAAAAAAAAGCTTCTATTTGTTAAATGTAAAAAAAAGACTAAGTCCATTTATCAGTAATAAATAAATATTTTCAAAACTTTGCCCTGGATACTGTATTTTGGTCAGAACTTAAGCTTCTGTTAAAATTTCCTAAAATTCCATGAAGGCTTGATGACTGAAAAACTTAAACCTCCGACTAAAATTTCCATTTATCAGTAAAATACGGAAAAATGAAAAATAGATATTTTCAAAATTTTGCCCTGGATACTGTATTTTGGTCATAAACAAGCTTTTGTCCAAATTTCATAAAATTCCATGTAGGTTTCACAAATTGATGTCTAAAAAAACTTTAACCACAGACTGAACCTAGATGTTGACGCCGATCGCTATGTCTTGCTTTCGCGAAATAAATCTCGCAGGCTCGACAAATAAGAGGCAGATGATAACAAAGGGAGAATCATAACTCGTAAGTCGAAGAGAGATCCACAAAATCATGACAAAACACCGAAAAGACAAACAACGGTCTACAAATCGCTACATAAAAAACTAAAGCAGGCCATTGTCATGATCGTTTCTTCAAATATTTCAATTATTCTAAAAACATGTAAGGCATGAAACTTTTAAAAAGACTTCTTTAAACAGAGAAAAAGCTATATCCATGCAAATATTGACACTATACCTTTTTGCAGTCTCGTTCACGAAGCTTATCACAACGTATTTTATTTATCATAAACGTCAATTTCCTAGAAACTAAAGATTAAAAACGACATATCTTTATAAAAAAAATTAGAAAAGAGGACAAATATTTGAAATCAATTTTACAGCTTTATTTTATCGAATACCTACAACCGGATCGATTAACTTTATTGCCGAAATGTACAAAAGTGTTATCAAGGAGAACATTTACAGTTTGAATCACCTAATCACATTTCCAGTATAAAGTATATCTAGCATATAATACCTTTTTTTCATTATAGAAAATTTTAAATGAGTTGCAGCAAATGAGGACCATCTAACTAAGCTTTCTTTTTGGCTTAGTTATGCTGTTGTTAAATCATGGCGTCTGGTATATTTTTTTTAAGAATTAACTGAAATTGAGGGTCATAATTCATTAATTGTATGTATCACATTGTGTTATATAGGACATTTAGGCCAAAACAAAACAATTGATTGTTGATGGCTTAACGTCTAGTGGCAAACATGACTTGTCATGAATACTATAAGTCAGGACGATAATTCATAGGTTCTGTAAAGTAAGTAGACTCGGACGATGAATGGGAAATTTCGACTGCCACAGGAAGAGGAGAGTACGTTGGATAGATACTTTTAATTCCTTGACAAATAAAGCATACGCCAAACGAAGACAGGGTAAACGATTTGATGCAATGCTCAAAGAACAATAGCTGGCTCCTTAAAACACTTTAGCTAACACTATGTGTCCTTCGTCGATCCGGCAAGCTTAATGGTTTGTATATTTCTGGCATTATTTATGGGTTAGTGAACTTAGGAGAAATGTAGAGCAGGCTCTCTTCAAACAAATATAAGCTGGATGGATTGATATCAATAAAAACATGACCACCAGAGAAATTCTTTCAGAACTATTGACCAATTTTCATTTTTGCTCTTGAAACATAAAAGCAAACATTTTAAACTTGTAAGAATTGAGAGTATCTACAGCTGGCTTCTCTTCGATTGCAGGAAGGAATGAGAAAAGAAGAGTGTTACTAGATGTTAGATGGCAATTCTTTGGCACTGATAAATTTATAATATATACCTCTCTAAAATTCTCCGTTAATAAATCTAGAAATCTTTAAGAAACTAATGTTCCGACTCCCCCAAGTAAAGTTGACCGTTTATGAATTTGGCTTATTTTATTTTTATGTCTTTGGTCATACATAGCTCCTAACGTTTCCTTCGTATGTATACATCTCTTGCTTTCACATGTTTGGGATTGAGTGTTCATGGTAAAGGTAAAACCAGAAAATTGCTTCGGACGCACGAAATTTACAAAGTGTTATTTTTGTTAACTATCATTGGGTTGATACCTGTACCACTGCTGATAGACTGTAAGTCCCCGAGGGTGCAAACAGCTCAGTAGTCAGTGAAATTCCCCGTTGGTAAATTAAGGAACTGCTAGGAAACGCCCTCAAGCAAAGTTGACCTTAGGATAATTTGGCTATTTATATATATATATATATAGGGTCCTAGAGTGTCTGTATATTTATACATCCCAGGCTATCACATATGTATATATATAGGGCCCTAGAGTGTCTGTGTATTTATACATCCTTGGCTATGCGTGTCTGTGTATTTATACATCCCTCTTATCTCTTATTCTTCTACTTATGAGTCTGCATATATCTTTGTTTTCTACTTATGAGTCTACATATATCTTTGTCCTTTACTTAAGAATCTGAATATATCTTTGTCTTCTACTTATGAGTCTACATATATCTTTATCTTCAATTATGAGTCTACATATATCTTTGTCTTCTACTTATGAGTCTACATATATCTTTGTCTTCAATTATGAGTCTACATATATCTTTGTCTTCTACTTATGAGTCTGCATATATCCTTGTCTTCTACTTATGAGTCTGCATACATATATCTTTGTCTTCTACTTATGAGTCTGCATATATCCTTGTCTTCTACTTATGAGTCTGCATATATATATATTTGTGTTCTACTTATGAGTCTGCATATATCTTTGTCTTCTACTTATGAATCTACATATCTCTTTGTCTTCTACTTATGAGTCTACATATCTCTTTGTCTTCTTCTTATGAGTCTACATATCTCTTAGTCTTCTACTTATGAGTCTGCATATATCTTTGTTTTCTACTTATGAGTCTGCATAAATCTTTGTCTTCTTCTTATGAGTCTACATATATCTTTGTCTTCTACTTATGAGTCTACATATATCTTTGTCTTCTACTTATGAGTCTGCATATATCTTTGTCTTCTACTTATGTGTCTGCATGTATCTTTGTCTTCTACTTAGGAGTCTACATATCTCTTTGTCTTCTACTTATGAGTCTACATATCTCTTTGTCTTCTTCTTATGAGTCTACATATCTCTTAGTCTTCTACTTATGAGTCTGCATATATCTTTGTTTTCTACTTATGAGTCTGCATAAATCTTTGTCTTCAATTATGAGTCTACATATATCTTTGTCTTCTAATTATGAGTCTGCATATATCCTTGTCTTCTACTTATAAATCTGCATATATCTTTGTCTTCTACTTATGAGTCTCCATATATCTTTGTCTTCTACTTATGAATCTACATATCTCTTTGCCTTCTACTTATGAGTCTACATATCTCTTTGTCTTCTACTTATGAGTCTACATATATCTTTGTCTTCTACTTATGAGTCTGCATACATCTTTGTCTTCAATTATGAGTCTACATATATCTTTGTCTTCTACTTATGAGTCTGAATACATCTTTGTCTTCAATTATGAGTCTACATATATCTTTGTCTTCTACTTATGAGTCTGCATACATATATCTTTGTCTTCTACTTATGAGTCAGCATATATCTTTGTCTTCTACTTATGTGTCTGCATGTATCTTTGTCTTCTACTTAGGAGTCTACATATCTCTTTGTCTTCTACTTATGAGTCTACATATCTCTTTGTTTGTCTTCTACTTATGAGTCTGCATATATTTTTGTCTTCTACTTATGAGTCTACATATACCTTTGCCTTCTACTTAAGATTCTGCATACATCTTTGTCTTCAATTATGAGTCTACATATATCTTTGTCTTCTACTTATGAGTCTGCATAAAGCCTTGTCTTCTACTTATGAGTCTGCATACATATATCTTTGTCTTCTACTTATGAGTCTGCATATATCTTTGTCTTCTTCTTATGAGTCTACATATCTCTTTGTCTTCTACTTATGAGTCTACATATATCTTTGGTATCTTCCGCCTCTCCTCTAAAAGTAGGTTTTTACAGTCACTTTTGAAAATCATTTGTTATTTTTTGTAACTACAATTTCACAAAAAATAGAGTGAGGACCGTCCTTTTTCAGATATAAGCACTGTGCAAAAAATAATTAAATCGTTGACTTGTCATTCAACACAAGTGCCGAGGGACAGATAGGCAGTGAGACTGATTACTATAGTGCTTTACCAACTTCGTGGTGGGCCCTTATTACAGCTCCCTGAATTTCTTTCTTAAGGACTGCACGTAAATGTATCTAGTTCACTTACGTTAGAATTGAATCAGTATCATGGCTTGTAAGAGTTTAAGCTTGGTCCATATTATCAATAATAAGTGACAAATAATGTTGAGAGCTTTTGCTCTGTGTTAATACTGTAAATATCTTAACATTTACGTTAGAATTCAATCTAAAGGAACACGAAAAGACAGCTAGTCGTCTACTTTTAAATCAACATTCCCAATTTTGTAAGTTACAAAGTAGAACAAAAATACCAAACTCCAAGGTGAATTAAAAAAAGGGAAAGTCCATAAAAACTGACAAAATTAAACGTTATCAACCAACGTTGAACTTTGTATTGACCATTATCTGTAAGGGAAAAACCTTGTATGTAAATATCCTTTATTTGAACACATTTACAAGTACTTTAATCAAAAAATTAATGATCCATTGCGGGTTAAAATACTAACAAATCCTTTATAATAGAAATGCTATTATTAAAATATTAAGGCAGACTTTTATTTATATTTTTTTTCTAATTTAAAATATAAAAGGTAAATTACCCTGTTGGTAACAATTGTTGCTTTATGATACCTTCAGCAAATGCATTTTTTTACAGAATTTAAAATTACTCCTTATTTGTTTGTTTATTTGTTTGTTTATTTGTTATTTTTTTTTTGCCCTTATAACTATCAGCTGTCAGTTTTTCACGTCACTGACTAATTAAATGAGGATAAGCTGCGAAGCCATTACATTTCGAGTCTAAGATTGGTACTGATACACGTTTAATGACCATTAATTGCATAAAACTTTTTTTTTAAATAGTGTTAAAATTGCATATATAAAAATAAGAAGGTGTGGTATAATTGCCAATGAGACAACTCTCCAACAGAGACCAAATGACACAGAAGTTAACAACTATAAGTCACCGTACGGCTTTCATCAATAGGTAAACCCATACCTCATAGTCAGCTATAAAAGGCCCCGAAATGACAAATGTAAAACAATTCAAACTAGAAAACTAACGGCCTAATTTATGTAAAAAAATTAACGAAATACAAAATATGATATACAACAACAAACGACAACCACTGTCAGAATTACAGGCTCCTGACTTGGGACAGGCACATGTAGAATGTGGCGGGGTTAAACATGTTAGCGGGACAGTGGTGTAACAGTACAACCTAGAATATAATGATATAAAAATCAGTTTGAAAAGGGCTTAACTCATCAGATCGTTACAAGGCAGAAAAACAAGTAACAAAGACACAGACCGGACGTGGCAGGGTTTATATATACATCCCTACAACAAAAAAGACACTAAGTACAGATCTGAGAGTACTCGCAGTTATTGACAGCTAGTTCAAAGCCAGTAACAACCAATAAAACAAAATAATGTATCTAAGACTAAACAGTCGGAAAGCAAGCCCTTAGAAACGACCGTTGTTGCTACTTTCTTAAGACAACAATGGGACTGATATTAAAACCCGCCATTCTGAAATTGAGTTAATTTCGCGGAAAAAATAATTTGGCGCCAATTTGGAATTTTTTCTTTTTTCTGTTTCTTACTTGCCATTAGGGTCAGACATAGATTTCTTTCGATTTTTCAAGCATGGGTCTTATTATCAAAGAAAATAATACTTAAACATGTTATAAATTGTCCGTCTTTTAAAAATAACGTAATGCCTTTGATCGTCGTTTAAGAATTATGCAAAATTGTCTGTTATTTTTTTCTTCTTTTTTTTCCAGATAAACAAAGAATATACAAACTATATAAAAAATTAATAATAAGTATCTCAAAGTTAAACAAAAATCAAGTCTAACGTTCTATCACCCCTTAGGAAACCCCGTTCGAACTAAATTCCAAACGAAAGACATTTTTTGACATTGTAGTTTTTTTTATCTTACACATCGATGTCAACTTGCATCTTTACACAATGTACACACATTTAGTGTGTTTGTTTGAAAAAGCAATGACGAGTTCAGCTGTGAATATTTGACTGGATTAATTATTCTCTTTAAGTCAGTGAATTGTTTGACTTAACTAAAACAAGGTAAGCAAATCGTATACTGTCTTTACACAACCTTAACCAAAACTCATTCATCGTTTATAATATTATAAAAAAAATTGTGATGATCATGAAGTAATCCTGCAAAACTGCCAAAGGCAAAGGTAAATGAATCTCTTTCAGACTAGCATTTTAATCACTCTTATTTAAAGCATGTTCATACTGACATGAAGTGTGACTTACTTATGACTTGTGATCTAAAACATAATATTGTTGACTTTGCACTCAGAATCTGCTCTGAAATACTTTTATATAAATATAAAAATGCATAATTGTTAAAAAAAAATTAAATAGAAGAAGAAAAATATAATACCCAGTCTTTTTTGTTCTTATCTATTTCCAAGTTCATGATTAGAACCATTTATTTATTGGTTTAGTGTTTTTTTTTATAATTTGAGTCCATTCATTAGAATCTGCATGGAATCAGTGAGACAAAATTTATTGTTATATTTAGTTTGTTCATACAAGAATTACAAACTAATTTCCTTTTATTTCAAATAATGAAGAATTTACATTCAGAATACTTTCATTATGGTCTCGTTTAAGTTTAAATGAAAAAGGTAGGATCAGGTATCAGTATAGTCCAAATAATTATGACGTCTTGAAAGGCTATTATATTTTTTTCTTTGACGTCGTCGATGTAAGGCGTCAAAGAAAAAAATATAATAGCCTTTCAAGACGTCATAATTATTTGGACTAGTATCAGTAATGAAAAGGAGTTCCTGTATTTGATCATTTTAATCCTGTCTTGATCCATTATTCATGAATATTTTGGCTACCCCTTGTATGATTAAAGTAGAAATTTATTTCTGTGTTGAAATAATTTGGTTACAGCAGTATAAATACTTAGCAAAATATAAATATTAAATTAACTCTTGGAATAATAATATTATGTCACATATGTTCACTGAGACTGAGTTCTGAAAAGTGATAAAATGTGTTTCGCTAATTTTTTTGCACATGTCTTTAGTATCAAAATATATTCAATAAAATTATTTTAATAATATCCTCATGTAAATGACAGCTTATGGTGCTTAATATAATAATAGTTTGATCATGAGAGTGTCAAACAAAGGGACGTAACTCGTAAATTACTATATATCGGCCTCGCTTCGTCAGAAATATCGACACATCGAAGTGGCACATTTGCGTATTACAGCGTATTAAGTGGCACAAATTTGACATATCATAGTCAAAGTTATGTTACATAACATAATTTAAATTCAGCATAGCTTCCCGAGAAGTTAAGAAAGAAAATTACGATTTTAATTTCCAGTGACCGATTTTTTTGGTCAACACCTAGACTTTGAAGACACATTTTGAGAGAAAAAATTAGTTTAATCCATAATTGAGTGGATCAATATATTTCTTGTATACTCAAGAATGTTCACTTAAAAGCAAATTAGTTTTAATTCATGCAAAAAACTACAAATTCCAAAAAACGGGCTTCACTTTTTTTGGTAAAAAAATGCCCTTATATGGTAATCACATGACTTCCATTGTTGCTTTAAGAAATGGGGTCAAACCGGGGTCAGCTTTCCGACTGTAAAGTATCAATTAGTACACATCCATCATCCAATGGATTTAGTTTAAAGACGTCATTAACAGTAAGAGAAAAACATGACCTTGTGCAAAGCCAAAATACAGATATCGACAGATTGTAGAACCGTGAATGTGCATATGTATATGTATATTTATAGATTATCGTTGGTTATCTCAAGGAGATTGATTTTCTCGCTTGAGCCGGTACGGCAAAAAGCGAGAAAAGCAATCGAGTTGAGATGACCAATGATAATCTGTTTATCGCTATTTTTACCTATGAAGACGTTGTTAATTTCCTTGACAATGGCACGTGTGCCCTGAGTTTCTAGCAATAATTTTCATATCACTCGTCTCCGTTTTCATATCACTCGACTCCGCTGAGAACGGATATTATCAGTCAGCAAGATCAAAGGAAAAATTCGTAAAATAGAGATAAAACAATAATATTAGTTTGGTTTTAATTTACTGATAACAAAATCAATATTTATACCAAAAAACAATATTGAAAGATCCAATTACAGTGTTGAATTGGTAACCTTTAAGAATAATTAAGTTTATTTAAAAGATCGATTAGTTTACACGGATCGTATCTAAATTTCTGGGCTCGGTAACCAACATCTCCGTAAAAATTAGGATGTGCTCTCCCGTTTAAAATAAGTTTTCTAAAGGTACACCAAAACTTACAATCCAAATCTTTGTATCTATGGAAGAATTTGTGGTAACGAAATCCCTGACTTAATAGTTTACCAGAAATACATAGATTACGTTCGTTGAAACCCCAAATGTCACTACAGCCACGGTCATAGCGAACGAATGATATATAAATACCGTAAGATGGTGCCAAAGGAACATAACCATCCAAAAAAGGAAAATTAACAATAGAGAAAGAAAAATCGTCCCTTTTGTCGTAAATTTTAGTGTAGAGTTTCCTGTGTAAAACAGAAATATCTAAAATCTAGGACAGGACAGTTATTACCGTTTATGTTTGATTTATTCAACGTAAGTTCCTTAGGGTAAATTTCGTCAGTATATTTAGAAAATTCTTGATTATTTAACGAAAAAATATATCAAGATAACGATAAGTGTTGTTGAATTTATCAATGAAATGTAATTTAGACGGGTCTTTACTAAGTTTGGTCATAAACTGTGATTCATAACAGTACAAGATCAAAGTCTATTAAAGAGTCGCAATTGGTGCCCATATGAATACCTACAACCTGTCGATACACTTTATTGCCGAAACGTACATGTTATCAAGGAGAAAATTAACCGCTTCAATCATCTCACCATACCTCCAGTAAGTATTTCTAGAATATTTACCTTTCTCATTAGAGAAAAATTTTTCTATGGTTATTTTGGATTCCTTCAATATATCACAAGAAAAATCAGGTCTTGTCTGATTGGTCCATTATAATTAAATCTATTGAAGTTCGTTTTGGAAAACTGTGCTAAATAATGATCTCTATCTTTGTACAATTTTTTGAATAAAGGTGAATGTAAATCATAAAAATCCGGTAAGCAGATTGAGGACCAGAATAAAGACTGGTAATAACTGCGATAAGATGTTGAAAAAATGTATAATTATCCAAACTACAAGTTTATAAATAGATTCATTTATGCTAGTCATGATAACCGATTACTTTTAAAATTTGGCCAATTAGCCAATACACCCAGTTATAATTTTACCTACAGTTGCAATGCAAAATGGACTTCTCTCTTCATTAGCTTCTGTCTGTTCTTTAGTCAGCGTTGTCATTAGAGCTTCTTCGAACAAAACTGTATACCCACAGCATATGTACAAATTACAATGAAGTTAAGTCTTCACCATGACATGAACATTACTCATGATTCTCGTGTTTTACTCAAACATACTAACAATTCATAGTATAATTGGCCCGAGAACACAGTTATTTCGTAGTGCATTTCTTTTAGACAATAAATTCAAATTAAAAAAATCGCACCTGCTCTATCTCAAAAAGATTTTTACAGTGTAGTGTACTACTATTGATACAAATAATATCAAAATTATAGAAACTTCTACCAGCTCTAACTCAAAATATTGACAATTCTGTGTTAAGGGGGCTAAAATTCAGTTTGACAGCTTCAGACATTCTAATTTTTGACCTTTTTTAACTGGACCAAATCACTACTTAACATTAAGATTCAGCACCCAAATTTTTTTAACATGTAATTTCATCCCCTTACTTAATATTTCATGCATAAAATATCAAGAAATAAATTGGGAAAGTGTATCAAAAAAAAAATGCAAGTTATACACTGTTCACACTAGGGACTATATTTGTAGACGACGAAAACCGAAGGACGATAACTGTGTCCATGGACCAATTGCAAAACCGGAAGTAAGTGTCTGAAAATCATGATAAAATATCATCCCTGCCAATCTGCTGCTTAAATATGAAGTGATTCTTGTAATCGGAAACAAGGGAAAACCCTCAAAGTATCGTCAAACAGGCAGTAGGCTCCTGACAGATGCGAAATGTGCTTTCTACTTTTTGATAATTAAGTATTAATTAATTGTCATTTGCCAATCAAAGCATGAGATAAACTCATCATAGATAACAGGATTAAAATGTCGTACGCCAGACGCGCGTTTCATCTACAAAAGACTCATCAGTGACGCTCCAATAAAAAAAAGTTCAAAAGGTCAAATCAAGAACGAAGTTGAAGAGCATTGACGACCCCAAATTCCGAAAGTTTTTGCCAAAATACAGCTAAGGTAATCCATTCCTGAGGTAGAAGATCCTTAGCATTTCGAAAAATTCAAAGTTTTGTAAACAGTTAATTTATAGTTATGACCATATCAATGATAATTCATGTCAACACAGAAGTGCGGACTACTGGGTTGGTGATACACTCATGAAGGAAACCTGCAGCCACAAGGGCATCAACCCAGTGGTTGTAAATAAACTCATCATAGATAACAGGACTCACATTTTGTACACCAGACGCGTGTTTCATCTACAAAAGACTCATCAGTGACGCTTGAATTAAAAAAAGTAAAAAGGCAAAATAGGTACAAAGTTGAAGAGCACTGATAACCCAAAATTTTGACAGGTTTATCCAAAATACAAAATACCTGTTTGGCCATTTTATTTTTTTAATATTTTTAATAGTCAATAAAAAAACGCATGGTTGAACTAACAAACAAGCCAACTTAATCAATAGGTAAGCGGTAACTGATAATTGCACTAAACATGTCTCTGCTATAACCACAATCCCTAAGACTCTGATACTAGAACTAAATATGTCTCTGCTATAACCACAATCACTAAGTCTCTGATACTAGAAATAAATATGTCTCTGCTATAACCACAATCACTAAGTCTTTGATACTAGAACTAAATATGTCTCTGCTATAACCACAATCACTTAGTCTCTGATACTAGAACTAAATATGACTCTACTATAACAATCACTAAGTCTCTATTATTAGAACTAAATATGTCTCTACTATAACAATCACTAAGTCTCTGATACTAGAACTAAATGTGTCTCTGCTATAACAATCAATAAGTCTCTGATACTAGAACTAAATATGACTTTACTATAACAATCACTAAGTCTCTGAAACTAGAACTATATATGTCTCTACTATAACAATCACCAAGTCTCTGATACTAGAACTATATATGTCTCTCCTATGACCCTAATCATTAAGTCTCTGATACTAGAACTAAATATGTCTCTCATATGACCCCAATCATTAAGTCTCTGATACTAAAACTAAACATGTCTCTACTATAACAATCACTAAGTCTCTGATACTAGAACTATATATGTCTCTCTTATGACCCCAATCATTAAGTCTATGTAGTCAAAAAGATAATATTAACACGAAAAGCTGGGTGCCGAGAGTCCGTTTCAAGCCATGATCCTCCTCTGTAGCTGCCTTTGGTAATGTTTCAAGAATCATGTGTTGATGGTCGATCTTTGGAAGTCTCTTTCAAACTAATTCACAACTTCTCGACTCATTTATGAATAATTAGGACACGGTCCGCAATAAAAATGTCTCGAAGATAACACATAAAAATTCGTCTCGCCTGCGATTGTTGCTGTCAGTGTAAAAGTGAAATGTTGACTTAAAAAGTGAGTCCATTTATCAGTTAGATACAGAATTTAAAAAAAAATCAAACTTTTTCTTTAGATGCTATTTCATGGTATTGAAGATTAGATTCTGTCCAAGTTTCATAACAATCCATGAAGGTTTACAAATTTATCATATCAAAAAAATAACTGTAAAAAAACTAAGCTCATCTATCAGAAAAATACTGAAAATGAAAAAAATATATATATTTTAAAAAATTTGTTTAAGAAATTATCTCTTAATCATAAAAAAAGCTTCTATTTGTTAAATGTAAAAAAAAAAACTAAGTCCATTTATCTGTAATAAATAAATATTTTCAAAACTTTGCCCTGGATACTGTATTTTGGTCAGAACTTAAGCTTCTGTCAAAATTTCCTAAAATTCCATGAAGGCTTGATGACTGAAAAACTTAAACCTCCGACTAAAATTTCCATTTATCAGTAAAATACGGAAAAATGAAAAATAGATATTTTCAAAATTTTGCCCTGGATACTGTATTTTGGTCATAAACAAGATTTTGTCCAAATTTCATAAAATTCCATGTAGTTTTGACAAATTGATGTCTAAAAAAACTTTAACCACAGACTGAACCTAGATGTTAAC
Source organism: Mytilus californianus (assembly GCF_021869535.1). NCBI lineage: Eukaryota > Metazoa > Mollusca > Bivalvia > Mytilida > Mytilidae > Mytilus > Mytilus californianus. Next base: position 16,047,462 of record NW_026262679.1, on the reverse strand, counting down.
GCCGACGGCGGAATCTAAGATCGCTATGTCTCGCAGGCTCGACAAATAAGAGGCAGATGATAACAAAGGGAGAATCATAACTCGTAAGTCGAAGAGAGATCCACAAAATCATGACAAAACACCGAAAAGACAAACAACGGTCTACAAATCGCTACATAAAAAACTAAAGCAGGCCATTGTCATGATCGTTTCTTCAAATATTTCAATTATTCTAAAAATATGTAAGGCATGAAACTTTTAAAAAGACTTCTTTAAACAGAGAAAAAGCTATATCCATGCATATCAAATATTGACACTATAACTTTTTGCAGTCTCGTTCACGAAGCTTATCACAACGTATTTTATTTATCATAAACGTCAATTTCCTAGAAACTGAAGATTAAAAACGACATATCTTAATAAAAAAAGTTAGAAAAGAGGAGGACAAACTGTAATATTTGAAATAAATTTTACAGCTTTATTTTATCGAATACCTACAACCGGATCGATTAACTTTATTGCCGAAATGTACAAAAGTGTTGTCAAGGAGAACATTTACAGTTTTAATCACCTAATCACATTTCCAGTATAAAGTATATCTAGCATATAATACCATTTTTTCATTATAGAAAACTTTAAATGAGTTGCAGCAAATGAGGACCATCTAACTAAGCTTTCTTTTTGGCTTAGTTATGCTGTTGTTAAATCATGGCGTCTGGTATATTTTTTTTAAGAATTAACTGAAATCGAGGGTCATAATTCATTAATTGTATGTATTACATTGTGTTATATAGGACATTTAGGCCAAAACAAAACAATTGATTGTTGATGGCTTAACGTCTAGTGGCAAACATGACTTGTCATGAATACTATAAGTCAGGACGATAATTCATAGGTTCTGTAAAGTAGGTCGACTACGACGATGAACGGGAAATTTCGACTGCTACAGGAAGAGGAGAGTACGTTGGATAGATACTTTTAATTCCTTGACAAATAAAGCATACGCCAAACGAAGACAGGGTAAACGATTCGATGCAATGCTCAAAGAACAATAGCTGGCTCCTTAAAATACTTTAGCTAACACTATGTGTCCTTCGTCGATCCGGCAAGCTTAATGGTTTGTATATTTCTGGCATTATTTATGGGTTAGTAAACTTAGGAGAAAGGTAGAGCAGGCTCTCTTCAAACAAATATAAGCTGGATGGATTGATATCAATAAAAACATGACCACCAGAGAAATTCTTTCAGAACTATTGACCAATTTCATTTTTGCTCTTGAAACATAAAAGCAAACATTTTAAACTTGTAAGAATTGAGAGTATCTACAGCTGGCTTCTCTTCGATTGCAGGAAGGAATGAGAAAAGAAGAGTGGTGTTACTAGATGTTAGATGGCAGTTCTTTGGCACTGATAAATTTATAATATATACCTCTCTAAAATTCTCCGTTAATAAATCTAGAAATCTTTAAGAAACTAATGTTCCGACTCCCCCAAGTAAAGTTGACCGTTTATGAATTTGGCTTATTTTTTTTTTATGTCTTTGGTCATACATAGCTCCTAACGTTTCCTTCGTATGTATACATCTCTGGCTTCGACATGTTTGGGATTGAGCGTTCCTGGTAAAGGTAAAACCAGAAAATCGCTTTGTACGCACGAAATTTACAAAGTGTTATTTTTGTTAACTATCATTGGGTTGATACCTGTACCACTGCTGATAGACTGTAAGTCCCCGAGGGTGCAAAAAGCTCAGTAGTCAGTGAAATTCCCCGTTGGTAAATTAAGGAACTGCTAGGAAACGCCCTCAAGCAAAGTTGACCTTAGAATAATTTGGCTATTTATATATATATATATATATATATAGGGTCCTAGAGTGTCTGTGTATTTATACATCCCAGGCTATCACATGTTAATATATTGGACCCTAGAGTGTCTGTGTATTTATACATCCCTACTGAGCTGGCTATCACATGTTTTTGTTTGAGCGTTCCTGGTAAATACAAATACAGAAAAGCGCTTTAGGCGTACAAAAATTATAAAGTGTTATTTTCATCTACGTGTATATACATAAAAGAAATGTGTGGAATACCCAATTTTTACAGTAATCGAACAACAACAAAAATACCATTAAAAACATCGAAGGCGAATCTACGGTCTTAGGCCAAGTATCTTTATTCAAGTTCTACCGTGGCACACACATCGATACACCGTTTCAAGACAGACCGAATTTATACATCCAGCATCATTAGGTTATTTTCCTCTTCAAGTATTTATACATCTTTGACTTTCAAGTTTGTGGGTTCCCAATGAAGGTAAAACAAGAAAAGCGCTTCGGACTCACCACGTCTATAGAGAGTTATTTTTATTTTTTTCATATCTCGATAATCTTAAAATAGATCACCTACGTAAAGATTAAAAATCATTTAAATTCAACTTAAAATTACACTATTATTAATAATAAACTTCCGTATGGAAATCCCCCTGATCAAACTTGCGACACTACACGCCTTAATCTGATGAATTGCACCGTTTGAGTGAGTACATTTACATTAGTTGTAAACACAGGTGTTCGGGATGCAGTTAAATCTTTTATCTATTAGACTATTCAGGACATTCAGAACATATATAAATAGAATTTCAGGGAATGATACGACAAAATATTACCTGTTCTATAAGGAGGGGTTCTCATTGCGGAAATAATTTTAAGTCATACCATTACAAAATTCACATCCCCATTGACAATGGGGACCATAAATGTTTTAAAGACCTACCATCCTAAAGTATTAGGGTGTGTCCTCCAGGGTCCAAGGATAGGTGGCTTAATTGTCCGTAAGGGTAGAAATCGCGGCGAGCGTAGCACTGCGATCTTTTTTTACGATTTTTTTTACAAAAAAACTGCTATTTTTCAGATCCAAAAAAATGGGCGGCACGCCGATGGCCTGCATCTATCACTGAGTCTTAATGTTAACCTGACTATAAAAGTGACAGGAAAAAACAACTTGACTCTGTCATGATAAATTCACTATATCTAAAAACTCACAAATAATGAATCAACTACAAATATAATCTGAACACAAAGCAAATGCATGAGACCCACTGCTAGCAAAAAAAAGAAAACATTTATTAAGAGATTTTTAAGTAAACACGTTTGTAGTACAGAGTTTTAAACATGCAGTCTTTTATTATCATTTGTTTGGTATATGTTTAGGCCATAGACACTTCCATGAGTTTACGGAAAGGAGATCGATTAATATCTCCAGACCCAGTAGAATTCCAAACAAAATAATCCGTAAAGAAGCGGATTGATAGCAACAGATGTTTTGTGTATAATAATAAGGAAATGTCAATGATACAACTATCCATAAAGAATAAATGACAACGGCGTGAACAATTACACTTCACCGTTCAGTCTACAAGAATGAGCAATACTCTTATCGTATAGTCATCTATAAAAGGCCACCGTATGACACTATACTAGTATGAAACAATTCAAAAGATAACACAACCGACTTGATTGATGCTTCAACAATGAAGAAAAACGAATATAGCAGACAGCGACCAACGACAAGGAGCTCTTCTTTCCCGCACCCGAATTTAAATGGTACTTTCATGGGCCAATCGAAGGATGTGGTTTAAAAGGAAAACATTGGAAAACATGTTCCACCACTGTCCCAGATCAATAGGGAGGATTGGGCAACCGCTAACATGTTTAATCCCGTCACAATCTGTATTTGCCTGTAATCCAGTGGTTGTCGTTTGTTACTGTGTATCATATTTGTTTTTAGTTTATTGTTTTGTACATAAATCCGGCCGTTAGTTTTCTCGTTTGAATTGTTTTCTATTGTCATTTCGGGGCCTTTTGTAGGTTGCTGTGCGGTATTGGTTTGCTCATTGTTGAAGTCCCTGCGGTGGCGTATATAATAACTAACTTCTTCGTCATTTGGTCTCTGGTGGAGAGTTGTCTCATTGGCAATCATACCACACCTTCTTATTTTTATATTGATAATGGTTAACTGCTTACAAAAATATGAATTAATGACTAACCCCAAATAAAACTATAAAAGATTAACCTTTCATAGTCTTTTAAAATGATGTTTGTATTATTTGTATTTTTATCCAGAGGGTTTGACTCAATAGATCTACACACATCACAAAATCAACGGTGTTGTTCTTTAGCATGTGTTTTGTTTTGTTTTGTTTTGTTTTGACTTGTTTTGATTTGTTTTATTTTTGGTGGGTGGGTGGGGTGAGGATGTAGTTTAGTACTCAACTCAGCTTTATTCAATTTCGATATAGGAAATGACTAAAAGTTCAAACAAAAAGTAGAACAAATCTGTTCAGAAGACGAACTGGTGTATGATATAGGTATAACAGACAAAAATTACGTAGATACAAGTAAACACATACTAGATAATGTCGTACAAAAATGCTTGTAATTACTCAGAGGAAGCGCAATAATATCATCAGTGGTTCTTAGAGCACATTTGAATGATATGTTGCTCTTTAAATTTAATGTTAAAGCCTATCTTTGATAGGCTTTCTATTCACATATTGTAGAGACATTTCTCGATTGTAAAGGAACCTATAGTGACACTCCTATTGTTTATTTAGACCAGAAAATATGTTTAAATTACCTGTAGCTATATTTTTGAGTGTCGTTCGGTCGCTGCCACATTTGCCCTGAATCTTTTATTCAACGTGCTTAGTCTGCTGATATTGAAATAATCCCTTACTTTATATTCCAATATCAGCATTTGAACGTCCATGTAGATTTTATACATCAAGGGCATGACAATCTATTTCTGTATTTGGCGTCAACCCTCAACGATGGAGAGTATGAAGTTAAAGCTGCATGATTGTGCAAGTTCCTATATCTTAAGTTCACTCTTCGGCTTAAATATTCCAAAATATAAAGAAGCAGGTTACCTTCAGAGTATTAAAGAAGTTGAATTAACTTAAGCTCAACATTTATTTGTTTGAAAAGTTACAACTGATAGATTGATTGTAAACAACAGTAAATGTTTTCTGTAAGCCAAGTGACAAAATCAGTATTTCTTGCATATACAAGACGAGATAAAAACTACTACGACTACCACATATTTCGTACCAGATTGTAGAAAAATCACATTATATTTGTAATTCGTTATCATTGTTTCTAATTTCAGATGAAATACGGCACACAAATCGACTGTAAACCAACCAGAGTGTATATTACACATTAACGACAATGTAAAGATGCATTTTAAAATACATAATTATGGGAAAATCACTACATTTACTTACTAGTTTGACAGAACAACAAAAACACTTACCAATATAATGCCTTGGAAAGACCCTCTTTTAGCAGCCGTTCAGTTTAAATCTAACAAAACGGTTGAAAAACTTCTACGGTTCAATCCCGTTTCTGTTGACGGACCATGTAGGGATTTTATCTCTCCTTTGCAAATTGCTATAACCAATGATGACATTCACTGCGTTAAAACATTGATTCAAAATAAGGCAAATGTAAATTTACCAGATTCTGACGGAGACACGGCTTTACATCTTGCCGCAGTCAGTGAAACATCCTTCACAGTATTTAAAGAGGTCCTCAAGGCCGGTGCTAACATGTACTGCAAAGACATTACTGAAAAAACACCTTTGCATTACGCTTGTTTGGAAGCCAATGTTGACAAAGTTGTAGCAATGTTGAAATGTTTAAATCCACCAGTAAATGAACCTGACGAGGACGGAGCCACCCCACTACATTTTCTAGTTGCTGCTTCATCCGAGTTTGAAGGCGACAATATCCACCACGTCGTTAAAGCTATAAAACTTGCTATAAAGAAAGGCTTTAATATAAATACCAAAACGGAAGAAGGAGAAACTATTTTGCACTTTGCAAGTCGAGGGATCAACAGTGAACTTTTCATACCAGAGCTGCTTAAAATCAAAGGTATAAATGTAACAATACAAAACAAATTTAGAGAGAATTTTATACATAGTTTTCTACGTTGTCGAGCAGGTATTGATACATCAGAAAGATTTATGTTTCATTTATTGGATGAAAAATTGTATCTTATCCCCAAAGAGCAATTGACCATTATTATGAATCAACAAAATAACGATGGTCATATACCTGTGTCTTTCTACATTATTCGCGGAATCGTTAACGTAAAACTTGTCAAACATTTCATCATGTTTATTCAGAACATCAATACGCAAGAGAAATTTGGCCACACACTTCTCCATTTAACCTCACATTCACCTTTAGAGCAAAATGAAAAGATAGCAATTCTCAAATATTTGATCAAACGTGGAGCGCATGTAAACATTAGAGATGTTTTTGGAAGAACAGCTCTTTTCTTTGCTCGGAAACTTAGGGTAGTGAAGCTTTTGGTTGAAAGTGGTGCAGACTTAAATTTGACTGATCAGTGCAGACGTACCCTGATAGTAGCAACTTTTCCTGCCTGTGATCCACGGATATGCCAGTATCTTATAAATAAAGGATGTCGGGTTAACAAAACCGATAAATTTGGAAGCACTGCTCTGCATTACGCTGCATGGGAAAACAGAATTCGAGAGGTGGACGTTTTAATAAGAAATGGAGCCGATGTTTATAAGCGCGATCGGTCTGGTCGAACACCACACGACATTGCCCTGTTCTGGAAATGTTGGGATACATCAGAATTACTGGAAAAATCTATGAATAGAGGATCATTTGAACGACCATACTCCACTAATGCACTTGGTTATGACTCTTCCTGGATAAATCTCAACTGGTCAATTGGTTATACCGAATACCAAAGTATTTCAAATCTGAGAGAACACTTTGACCTCCCAAAAGATATAGAGAAGTACTACAGTCATGTTCTAGAATTTCAAGGAGTGGGTTTACCTCAAGCTGTAGATGAAGCCCGGTGGATAGAATCGCTAGTTTTCTCAATTACTCGCCATATTGCAAACCAGGTTGGTTATCTTGACAAAAGATTCAAATGTTCACTTTTCCGTTCTGGCAGCACATACGAAGGAACAAAGGTTGACGACCCCGATGAATTTGATTTTCTTCTAATTCTCGATAAATTCTCTCAGATTTGTACACCAGATCAGACTAGACAAGGAAATCATTTCAACAAAGGATTTCACAATGTCAGACATATTAATAACGATGTTATAAAAGAGGATTTTCAATATTACTTTGATCAGGAGAAGTTTCTTAACTGCAAAATATTACGAGATGATTTCTTTGTGTTAGTCAAAAGTGTTTTAACAAATCCATCAACATGGATTTATGATGAAGTTTTCGTGGATGGTTTTTCAATACATAATAAGTTAAACACTCCTACAATCAATTTTAGACTTTTCATTATTGGCGAAAATTACAAAGGAATACATGCCAGTATAGATATTGTACCCGCAATTCGAGTAATGAACTGGCGTCCGATAGGTGCTAATTTGACCGCAAATAACATTGTTTCTGAAAGAGTTTTACAAGAAAATTTCTTGATGTTATGTCAACATCCAGAGGACGACGAGGAAGAGTTTGAAGAAGTCGATACTAATATTTTCTTCAGAATATCTTGCGCTCCGTTGGAACTTCAGTTAATGCGTTCTTTTCCAAAGTGGATACGTCAAAGTTATTCCTTAGCAAAAATTATGAAAAGTAACTTTGTGTGTCCAAAAATAAAATATGAAAGAAAGCAGATGATTGAAATGGCTGATACGTTTGACGGAAATAATCCGAGTCGGAATGTTACATTCATCGCCAGTGATGAAATATCTAGCTACATGTTGAAAAATTGTTTATTCCACACAGTAGATTCCGAATCAAGAATCCTGCATGATCTGCCCTATCCACATATGTCAGTTCTTTACAACTCTATTGTACTAGCATTGAAAATATATGACCTGCTTGAGAAATCTGCTCTAGCGGGTAAGCTTCCGGTATTTTTATTACCGCGTTTGAATCTATTTGAAAAGGAATGGGGACAAACTAACAACAAATATGTTCCTGATGAAGAACGTGATGTTATATGCGAAAAAGATGTTACTACATGCAAAAAAATTAAAATGTTCTCTGATTTCATCAGAAAGCTAAATGCAGTTTGAAATGTTCCTTCGTAATTTCTTTAAACTGCAAACTGCACTTATTCAATGTTCGTTTATTTTATAAAAAAAAAACAAGGAAATATTAAGTTTACTTATTGTCTAGCTCTACTTCTACTAGTAAATTATTCATTATAAATGCAAGTCTTTTTTTTAATAATGTATTGGAGCTCAGTCACTCCTTAATTCTCGTATCACGGCTATGAGACGTCAAAATGTGTGGGCGACATCACAATGTGGTAGGAGACGTTATCAAACGCAACACTGTCTATATAAAACGGGAAAGGAGAAATACTAGTTTGCACGATAAACAGATTATCGGATTTTTTGCGTGTAGATATTGTAAAATATCAGCTGCTCAAAACACGTGAAGCTGTTATGCTCGTTTGCTACACTTACTCGCCAAAAAGGTTCACATTGTCGCTTACGGCTGATATGTTACGATATCAACGGCAGAAAAACCGATAATCTATACATATCGAAGGACTTTTACAATATCACACCTGTATCAACCTGAGACACCAATAAAGTTCAAAGATCCCTGCTCGAGGGATTACGTTGGTTGAGGGTTGATACGGTGTGTTATATTGAAAAAAGCCATATCATATACACTTTCGTTTTATTGTTTAATAATTTAATTTTGGATGTAACGCGTCTTCCGATTGGCTGACGTTGTTTTGTTTATCAGCTCACTAGTAGACATAATTTTGTCATGTGACCTTGACGTCATCAACGTTTTTTCATGATTCACTCCGGTTTAAAATGGAATTAAGAATTAAATTTTATAAGGAATGACTGTAATATTTTTTCTGTCTATTCGAAATAACATAAAAATGTGGTGCACACTTTAAAATAACCCGCTACGCGGGTTATTCAGTGTGCACCACATTGTTTATGTTATTTCTTCATAGACAGAAAAAATATTACAGTCATTCCTTAAATGTATACCTCATATCGATGTTTTTCACGTGACATGACGTTATATAGATTAGGGGTTTTGATAAAGCCTTGGGAACTGTGACTGATATTCGATATCATAAAGTATCGCTGATACAACACGACTGGCATTGATCGTATTACACATACAATTTTCTTGTATTGACTATAAAAAAGTATAACAAAAATACCAAACTTCAAGGCAAATTCATAAAGGAGAAGTCCATAAAAACTGACAAAATCAAACACTTCCAATTAACGGAACAAGCGAAAAACAATTGCCATATTCCTTACTCGAGGAAAATGGTGGGTTAATATAAATAAGAAGATGTGGTATGAGTGCCAATTAGACAACTATCCATTTAAGTCACAATGTGTAAAAAGTAAACAATTATAGGTCAAAGTACGGCCTTCAACACGGAGCCTTGGCTCACACCGAACAGCAAGCTATAAAGGGCTCCAAAATGTAAAACAATTCAAACAGGAAAACAGACGGTCTAATCTATATGAAAAACGAGAAACGAGAAACACTTATGAACCACACCAACAAACGACAACCACTGAACAACAGGCTCCTGACTTAGGACAGGTGCATAAAAATGCAACAGGTTTAAACGTTTTAACCAACCTTCACCCTAACCTGAAACAGTGGTGTAATATTACAATATAAAAAGACACAATAAAATATCAATTGAAATGGCTTAACTCGATCAAAAAGACATACAAAAAAAAACAAGTAAATATACACTGAACGAATAAATTTGATCTATGACACAATATAAATAAAAAAAGATGTATCAATGTAAAAAAAAAACTTTAACTTAGGACAAAAAAAAGGTTTTATAGCTAGAAAAACCTCCCACTTGTATCACATTTGTTTATAGTTCCGTTTTAATATTAAGTAAATTAAAAAATGATGAATCACATTGATAATCTCAATGAAAGTAAAATATTTATTGATTTAACCCATTTCTCTGACGTCAGTCTATTGTTCTTACAGTAGATTATTTTTCAAGAATCCACTGACCACTTCGTTAACTTAAGATAACTTATATTATAACTTTAAACTTTTAACTTACGATTTTTTATCCTCTCAAAAAAGAGTGGCATATGAAGGGTTCGAACTCGCGCGTATTTTCTTCATAATCAGTAGAGTCTTCAGTCTATGCATGATACCACTATACCACGAGTGCTGACATAAATCAATATTTAAATAACACTCATAAAGCGCACAACTGTCAATACATGTCAATAAACTGTATGTCTGTCTCAGAGATAATTCGCTTTTGTTATCTAATAAAATATATATACTATGTCTGGATTTGTTCATGTTCTTTTCAAATTTATTTAAATTGTTTTATTTTGGACGTTATTTTTTAAGGAAGATTATGTTCTACATTTGAACGTTCTTGATTATAGTTATATAGCAGTATGGAAATATCTTAAAACAGAGTTTATTCACGATGTCAGGTTTGAACATTGGTCGATTTTCAACATCGTTATAATGAACCGATGGGTCTTTATACGATTGTGGCTATTACACACTAGTTCTAAACACTAGAGAATCAAGGAATTGTATATATTAGTGCAATTCCTTGATAAAATAAACATTCATATGCCCATTACACTTGTCACTTTTAACGTACAAGGACTTTTCCTTTTTATCATAGCAAATACTTACTTATGGTTTTAGTCTTATAATGATATCGTACTATCAATATTTTTTTCTTTGTTTGATTATAAATGGTCCAAATATACATCACGTCAACATTGAACGGACTCTAACTTGAATAAAGTGTGATATATAAGCTACGACCGTAAAACTACTTCTTTGATTGTAAAACCAGAAACAAAATTATCGCCTTTAAATGAAAATGAAGTATATAATACCTCTATGATTAAAACAATATAATGATTTTTGTTGAGAAAAAAATTACAATGAAAAAATTTCAATTCGGGTACAAGGTTTGAACTTGGCACTGTTAATGTCACAGTTATGTTTTTCGGTACCAACGACTAGACGATCACGGCTATGAACAGCTTGAATGTAAAAGTTAAAAATTTACATAATTATACATTGTACATCTGTAGCAAGAGCAATTCTGCTGGAGATTCAGAATGCGTACCACAGATAATACTAGTTTATTGACTGGTTTACGATGGATGCCAAATGTAATAACGTTAAAAATAATCTAAACTTAATGAAAGGGAAACAGTTTAAACAAAATTCATGTATAATTGTTCAAAAAAGACCTTAAGCAATTATTTTATTTATTTCGGAAAGCATCATTAACTGGAGCATGATGAAATTGTAGTATTATGGCAACTACGCTAAATATATGTATTTGACTTAGTACGGTTAAAATGGTAGACAATCCGTAATCAGCTGTCGACAACAGCAGATTGCTAAATACTATATATGTAAATTTCAAAGGTTTCTAAATTTTGGTAATTACAATTTTTTAACTATTCAAAAAAAGATAAATAAATTCTGTATATTTATATATGTCTTTTTGAATAAACCATAAATACCAAAATCTATATAATTTAAATACTTTGTAATGATAAAGCATTAAATGAAATATAAATATACAAGTATGAAATCTGGTAATAAAAAGGGGAGCTAACAACCCATTTAAGTTATATTAAACGTATGTTAACTTAAATATAGACGTGAACCGTGTGGATATAATCATTTCCAGCTATTATAAAATAAAAAAGACAAAATACGAAATTATTTTTATGAAATTCCGTTGATTCATTGTCAAAACATAAAACAGACAGTCGTTTTACTAGAAATGGGTTAAGCTAGAGAATTGATAAGAAGTAGTGGATTCGGAAACGATAATCAACTTGCGACTAAAGTCGCTAGTTGATTATCGTTTACGAATCCACTACTTCTTATCAATTCTCTACTACGTCAATGTTTCTTAGCAACACGATACGACAGTGGGTTAATTTTGTCAACTACATTTAAATTACTAGTACAAACAATGAGGTAAATGGTTTTCCTCAACTTATTCCCATTCATAACAGTTTAAACAGGAAGAGCAGGGTAAGTTGTATATTTATAGAAGTATGTTAACACCAATAGTCGAGAGATCTTTTAAGTAAGTTTTCTATACAACAATAGTAATTAACAAAAAAATACAAAACGAAAAAAAGTTTTTTTTAAAAACCAAAAACAACCCGGAATTTTTCAAAACGTGGTACTAGAATTTCAGTATTTTATACTTAGATTTTTATTATTATATATGTAACCAATAGAAAAAAAGATATCATCCACGAGACAAAACCAATACCTGCACAGCAAAAAACACAAAAAGCAAAGGAAAGGCGCTTTTATTGCTTTTATTCATCTCAAAGTCACAGTGAGACTTTCAACACGGATCACAAACTCTCACACTGAAAACCTAAATTAGTCAATTTGACCAGTTTAATTGGTCATTTTGACTGTCCTCTAGATGAAAATGCATTTTAATCATTTTGACTATGCTATTAGTCGTTTAACTAGATGGTTAGTCACATTTGACTGAGTAGGGTGGTAATTATAACTATGTTTGGAAGTCAAAATGACTATATGTTATACTCGTCATAACGAATTGGATTGTTCAAATTGACTATGCTTATTTGTCAGTTTGACAATTGAATGCAGTCCATATGACTTATTGAAATGGTCGAAAGTGACCATGTTGGTTAGTCAACATGATTATTGTGAATAGTCACAACCAATAGACTGTTTGACTGTTTTTTTGATTTGTGTTTTTTTGTTGTTCTACCATTTTACTTTGTGTGTGTTTCTATCTGTTTGGTACTTTTATGTTATATTTTTCTGTAATTTACTTTATTTTGTTTCTCTTCCATGGGATTGACAAATACATCTTGAATATAATATCATAAAAATACAAAAGCTGCAATTACTAACAATGATAACAGTATAGGACCACACAGTGCTCAATGTTCAAAACCTTCCTATATCTTTAGGTCTAAGAACACCAGAGTGCTCTGATTCCTTTTGCTCTGTGGTTGCTTTATTAGATTTTGAGTGGCCTTTGATAACCCTTAATCAATTTTTCAGTTTATGACCTCAAGCCAAATTATTTTTTCTTTCTTTAATTTAGAATTTTTGAAAACAAAATAGGATGCAAGTTTGCATATGTTACCATTACTCAGTGGCATATATTGAAGTCTAAAAATCAAATAAAGAAAATATATTTATTATAAACTCATTTTCCATACATCATGATATCCCAACTTAAAGATATATGAACTATTTTATACATTTTCAGTATGTCAGAATTTGAAGTGTTTATTTCAGATATTTTGTCAGTATCATCTCTGCATGTGTCAGTGTAATATTCTCTCTGGTCAAAACATCGCTCAGCTGTTTTCATACAAATAGTAATGTCTTCATTGGCTGAAAAATATAATTATATCATTTTAGAAGCTAAAATATAACAATAAATAATGTACATCAGTCAAGTCAGTTCAGAAAAAAAACAAATTTAAAAATCTTTGATTTAAAACACTTACTTGAATAATTCATGATTATGACGGGTATGTTGGGGACATTGTCCTCGAGCTCGAGAAGGAGAGGGAGAGCAAATATGTTTTCTTTGTATGCATATTTTTATTGTGTTTCAAATTCAGAGCTGTTTGTTGTGTTGAGACCAATACTTGGTCAATTAACCCCTGATAAATACAACTTGTATTGTCAAGACCGGAATATTGCTATTTTTTTTTTATCTTATCATGACTTCACATCTTTGTAACACAGACACAAATGTCCTAAAATTCATTCATCTCAAGAACAGAAAATTGCAATGCAATCATAAATATCTTAACAGTCAGCCATCATAAACAACAAACATTGTAATGTAAGCACCGGGATCTTGACAGCCACCAATCTTATACCACGACATTGTAATGTAAGCACCGGGATCTTGACAGCCACCCATAATATACCACATCATTGTAATATAAGCACCAGGATCTTGACAGCCACCCATCTTATACCACAACATTGTAATGTAAGCACCAGGATCTTGAAAGCCATCCCTCCTAGACCACAACATTGTAATATAAGCACCAGGATCTTGACAGCCACCCATCTTATACCACAACATTGTAATGTAAGCACCGGGATCTTGACAGCCACCCATCTTATACCACAACATTGTAATGTAAGCACCGAGATCTTGACAGCCACCCATCTAATACCACAACATTGTAATATAAGCACCAGGATCTTGACAGCCACCCATCCTATACCACAGCATTGTAATGTAAGCACCATGATCTTGACAGCCACTCATCTTATACCACATCATTGTAATGTAAGCACCGGGATCTTGACAGCCACCCATCTTATACCACAACATTGTAATATAAGCACCACGATCTTGACAGCCTGCCATCCTATACTACATCATTGTAATGTAAGCACAAGGATATATAAAGTCACTAATCTTGTAACACAACAATATAGTGTAAGCATAAGAAACAAAGCAGTCTCCCATACTACAATCCAATATTAATGGGGCCCCTCATTAATGAAAGCTCTGGGATCCTGAGGTTTTTTTCATTTGTTGTTGTGAATATCGATTGCAGTGTTTATTTTTAACAGCTTTTGATCAGGTGAAACAAAAAATACCGCCCAATACTCTTTTCAATCGACAATACGTTGTATGTGTATCAAAATTGACATCCCGTATTCATATCTCCACCTTTTTTATTGTTATTACGTCAAAATGTGTCGATATTACATTTATTAAACTTTTTTTTCTTAAATTTAATTTTTTTAAGTTAAATTGAAACAAATATAAATGATACTTACTTTAAACAATTAGTTTAATTGACAAAATATAACAGTTTCGTGCCTCCTGGTTTGTTTACATCTCAGTGACACGATCTAGGGAACAAAGGAACGCGAAAGTGCGCGTGAAAACCGATACTCAACACCACGTGGTGCTGTGACCACTAACAAAGTCAAATTGACCATGCAGGTAGTCACAATGACCAGATGGGTAGTCATATATGCTGTTGACTACCTTTCTACTAATATTTGACTAACTGTATAGTCATAGTGACTAATTTAAATTTTCAGTGCACCTCGCCGTCATTTAAACATGCTTAGGATACGTCCTTTTAATCTGTCTTACTGACTTACTAGTATAAGACTTATTCATAATGCTTATAATCATACTATTGTTGTTCAATTACTGTGTCTTGTATTTTTGAGGATCGCTATCAATTCACTGATCTATAGTTGAAACAACAATGAACAGCTTATTTTACCTTTTCTATACTGAAATATGTACACATTTATTATTGGCATTTCCCGCCATGCGTTCAATGTGATACGTACAATTTTCTCTGAAGTCCAGCCACCGATATCAGAATTCAGATGGCAGTATTTAATTTCAGAAAGTTTAGTTCTTTGAACTGAAAATGTGGATTATCGGTGTTCCCACTGTCTGTACAACTCTGTTCAGCAGTCGGAAAGCTGACCCCGGTTTGGTCCCATGTCTAAAGACAACAACGAAGTAACGTGACTACCATATTTGGGCATATTTTTGTCATTTGTTGTTCAACTGAAACGAGTCTGTTTCCTTCAAAAAGTCCCATCAAATGCAATCAAAGCATGCTGTACGTTATAAATGACTACTGCGTATACGTTTTAGAAGTTCTAACATAATTTTTTTTTTATTAAATGTACTGAATTAGAATGCGAAGCCTTTAAATTCCAGCTCGTCACCCGTCACGACAGTTTTTTTTTTCAAGTTTAAACTTCTTTCTTAAAACACGAATTTTAAAGCAAATTAGTTTGCTTTTGTGTGTATGTATATTACATGTAATTAAACTAAATAAGTAAACTATAAATTTTATCTCATTCTATTCTATTCGGGTTCTGCTTAATGGATTCAAATTGTCAAAAAGAGGACTTTAGTAATTTAGACGGCAAATCGTGAACTTGCCAATAAATAATAATGAGAAAGATTCGACTTCGAACTTTTCTTCTATCTAAAAATAATATAACTAGGCCTATTGCATTGCAGTTTTTGGTGCTAAGTCGTTTTTTTAACAGAAATTAGTCACGCTTCATGTAATTATGAAAATGCAAGTCTGGAGTCGGTTTCACAAAAAAACTTACGACTAAGATTGATCGTAAGTATACTGCATTGTTCATGACTTACGATCAATCTTAGTCGTAAGTTTTTTTGTGAAACCGACTCCTGAAAGAGATTGATTTTTAAAAGTTCAAAGAAAAAGACTTTTATATGTCCATTGTACATGTAATATTTGTACTAACTTTAAACTTTTATATGAGTCCTTCATCACAAAAATACTAAAATATTTACTTCACGAGTGTCTATGAATGAATTTTTCCATTCAAATACAATTAAGGGCATACGATACAGTTACAGGGAAAGTAATGACGTTGCTAACGTTAATTGTCATTTTCGCGACGTCAAACTGTGACTTATCGGGAAAAGATGCAGTTTTCGACTGATTTTTATCATTCAAACTGATTTAACTTGAAAACGAGTTCATGGACCCTTCTTTTTTAAAATGACATTTGGTTGAATTACGTATGAAGATTATGTGTACCAATTTTCATGAAAAAGTCAATATTGCAATTATTTTAAATTTGATAAATATACAGCAAAAAATGACGTTTTTTTCTACATTCATGAGCATTTGATAAATATGACTTATTTGTAAAAATAAAATGTACAAATTAATAGAACATTTATATAAAACAGAAATTACAAATAATTTAACAAAAAACAGCTTGTGTTTATCTTTTAAAACAAAAAAGTTGTGTATTTCTGTCGAAAGGAAAAATACGTCCATAAATCCGAATTTTGAGGAAATATCTGAAATTTCAACCTCAATTTACTCAAAAAGTAGCACATGATGGTATATTTTTTATTGCATATTTGATTTAATCAGGTAAAAAATAGCCTATATGCAAATTTTCATCAAAATTTCATTACGGGATCAAAACTGTATCGTATGCCCTTAAGGAATGACTGTGATATTTTTTTTCTGTCTATGAAGGAATAATTTAATTTTGGATGTAACGCGTCTTCTGATTGGCTGACGTTGTTTTGTTTATCAGCTCATAGACATAATTTTGTCATGTGACCGCGACGTCATCAACGTTTTTATCATTATTTACTCCTTTTTAGAATTAAATTATAAGGAATGACTTTAATATTTTTTCTGTCTATTCGAAATAACATAAAAAATGTGGTGCATACTTTAAAATAACCTGCTACGCCGGCTATTCAGTGTGCACCACATTTTTATGTTATTTCTTCATAGACAGAAAAAATATTACAGTCATTCCTTAAATAACATCAAAAATGTGGTGCACACTGAATAATCCGCGTAATCGGTACATATCAATATGCAGACATATGACAACCTGATAATCGGTACATATACATCAATGAGACAGCAATTATCGACTCACCCACACCCAAATAACCAAAAGATATATACAGGTCAACATGCAGGTTTAACAATAGACAGGTATAAAGATCTTAATCATTCCTATTTATAATTTAACACTGGATTAAATGATAAAGGATATTTTTACTATACATTTTATTTATTTTCAATAATTTACCCACTTTTAAATACGATATCATATCCGCTGGTCTCCCAACGGGTTTAATGATCCGACCTTTTACCAGCAATCGATATGGCAATGGAGCAGCCCAGGAGGAATTAAATCGTGGAACACTTAAGGCGATCAACAATTCAGCAATGTACACGCTTAAGTTTACAGTAACTAATGCGGTGATATTAACTATTTGTGTTGGTATACAAAACCACCAGAATTAGACTAACTTCAATTTTACTTAAACCAACACATTAATTGGATAAATTTCGAGATTGGCCGGTAAAGTGCATACATGTCCAAGACTAATCCAGATGTCGATAATTTGTTGTTGTGCTTCGTACCGATCTGATAAGTCAAGCCTTTTTCCAACTGATTTTACATTTTGCATTTATGTATTGATACTACACAACAGTCTTAGATTTAAAGGAAGGGGTTAGCGCTCATAAACATGTTTAACCCCGCCACATCCTCAGGAAGACTGATCCTGCTCTAGACCTCTCTGATTTATTGGTTGTCGTCGGTTGCTGTCAGCCATATTTGATTGTTGTTTATCATTTATGAATAAATCAGAATGTTTGTTTGTCCATTCGAAATATTTGACATTTTGACGGTATTAGTGTTAATCTTTGTTGTCGACTGTACGGTGACCTATAGTTGTTTTACATCCTCATCCTTTTTGTGTCTGGTGGTTTGTTGTCTCATTAGAAATCTTAAAACATCTCCTTATCTTAAACGTAAACTAAACTAATTGAAATGAATAGAGAAACAAATTCTGACGAAAGTTTTTAATGTAGATATGGAATTCATATCGTCGACATGTTAAACAGACGAATCAGGAGAAACCTAATTGTCTGTATACATAACTGTAGCAGATACATTTGGAGTGTCGACATCTTAAACAGACGAACCAGGAGAAACTATATTGTTTGTATAAATAGCTGTAGTAGATAGATATTTATAACTTAACGTGTCGATATCAATTCGATGTCGTCGATATCGTTGATATCGACATCTTAAACAGACGAATTAGGAGACACTATATTGTCCATATACATAACTGTAGCTGTAGCAGATATACATTTGGAACATAATTTGTCGATATCGACTCGATAGAAAACTATAGCAGATAGACATTTGGATCGTTATTTGTCGATGTCGTCGATATCGAAACTACATCGCGTCTAGGACATACCTCGTAAAGTGACCAGAATCTACCGTCAATTTAGTTCCTTATGACGTGTATGTGGAATATAGTCATTCTTTCTTTTTGTTGAAACGATCTTAACTGGCTTAGATAATTTAAACCTACCAGACCATTATATCTATGTCTTGGGACTATTTTTAATTCCTGTGCCGACTTTATCACTGCTAAAATTTTCGGAGTGCCTTCATATATAAACTAACTAGCAGATCTTCTTGGACACATTTTCAACGCAAAAATCAGTAAAAAAAAGCTCCATAGAATATGGAGAAAGAAATTTTTAACTGATTTTTGCGTTGAACATGTGTTCTAGAAGATTTTTCTTGTTAGTATATATATGAAGGTCTTTTTAATCTTTTTGGAGCGATAAAGCCAGCACAGGAATTAAACATAGTCCTAACGTTTTTACATATACAGTTATTTAGATACTATAACAGATATGCCCAGCTCGGCTTGGCTTTTGCAATGTTAATAAGTAAAACTCAACGGACTTTGGTGCAGCATTTATTCCGAAATCTGTGTTTTCATAAACCCTCCTATGTTTATTTTTCATTTAAACAACCCCGTTCTATTTTTGTAGGTCCGAGCCTATTTTCCACCAATCAGGCGCGGATCCAGCCATTTTCAAAAGGGGACCAACACATACAAGTCATATAAAAATGTCATTTAAATAGGGGTTTCAACCTCCCGGCCACTGACTAATGGTCGCTGATTAGAACATTGTCTGATTATAATTATTCAACATGTGTATGAAATAATTTTATCGTTCAAACAATTTCATATAATCACTTACTTCTAAAGACGAATTATTTACTTTAAATATTTCTGATTTGAAAACAAATTGCATCTGATTACCCATAAATAAAGCTGTACTTTATTGTATTTTGTATATCATATAAAAGAACATGAAATTTTATTGCGTATAAATAATAAAATATTGGGTGCGATTGGTAAAAGTACGAGTTGGTAGAAGTACGAGTTGGTAAAAATTGGGTACGAGTTGGCTGAGGTATGAGTTTACATGGATCCACAGCGACCTTGTGCGGAATATTGTGGAACTATTTCATTCTTGATTTGTAAAACATCTTGATATGTAAAACTCCTTGATTTGTAACTTGTTGGTTTTTAACTTGAAGTTTTTCTTGAGAAACGGAACTTCTCATTAGCGGCAGCGGTAACAATTATACTGACACATTCTCCCATAACGTGACTCAAACAAAGAAATTATATTTCACAAATTAAGGAATGTAGAGTTTCATGTAACGATTGAAGGAAATACGTTACATGTAACAAATTAAGAAATTGCATTTACACATTAAGAAGTTACATTTCACAAACCAAGAAATGTAGAAATTCATGTAACAGATGTAAAAAATACATGTTACAAATTAAGAAATTACATTTTACAAATTAAGAAATTGCATGTTACAAATTAAGAAATTGCATTTTACAAAATATGAAATGTATAATTATGGCGGATATTCCCTTCCGTACTATAGCAGAAAAAGTCATATATATGATATTCTCTATCTATATACCTCGGTGTATGTTTCCACGTGACGTGACGTCATGCAAATTATGGGTTCGATAAAGCCTTTGAAACCGTGACTGATATCAATGAGGGAGTGGGGGTAAAGAAACATGGTAACAGGAGCGACAAAATATTGCACCACCTATCAAAAAATGTTTTAACTAATTCTTGTATGACATAATCAAGATTGAATTTTTTTTCTATATGTTGTTTCAAAAGTATTGTTTGTTTTGATTTCCTAAAAATAGGGTGGTCTTAACTAGGAAATTTTAGAAAATTTAGAAATTTTGAAATTCGAAATGTTTTTAAAATGACCCATATAATGTTAATTTTTAAAGCTACTGTAGTTGAAAATAAGCTACATGTATCTCCCACAGACTCTATCTAGTTGAACAACTGTATATACGTATGATATCTTAATTTCACAGGCACTTGTCTCTTAGAAAATACTACACATACCTTTATAAGTTGAACATAAGTTCATGTGCTCAATTTTCAGAATTTTAAGAAGTGTTAGAATTTTGTCGTCAAATTTAAAGTACTTAAATATGATTATAAAGACTAAATAAGTTTCAACTATATGCTCCCACCTGAGGGCATCGATTTTTTTTAGATAGTACTTGTATTTGCGTAAGTTTTATTAATAAAGTACTTGAAGACATGTAACGATAGATGGTTTCAAATTTGCAGCGATCTGAGAGGTTCCTGCTTTGCTAAGATAGGATAAAAATAAGGAGAAATGAAGTGGATGTAATCAATTTAGGCAACCGTACGGCCTTCAACAATGAGAAAAACCCATACCGTATAGTCGAATTAAAAAGGCCCCGACAGGAAAAATATGAAACAATTCAATCGAGAAAACTAACGGCCTAATTTATAACAAAACAATTTACGAAAAACAAATATGACAGACATGAACCAACGACAACCACTAAACTACAGGCTCCTGACTTGAGACAGGAACATATATAAAGAATGTGGCGGGGTTAAACATGTTTGTGAGCGCTCAACCCTCCCCTAACATGGGACAGTGGTGTAACAGCACAACAAAAGATCAATGTTTAACTATAAAAATAAGTTGAAAAGGCTTTAACTCATCAGATCAATACAAAGCAAAAAACATCAAACAAAAACATAGACCGGATGTAGCAGGGTATTTATCCATTCCTCATCCCTAACAACAAAACAAACACCAGTTACAGATCTTATGGTACTCACAGTTACTCACAGCTAGCTCAAAGCAAATAACAACTAATAATAAAAAAATCATGTATCTAAGACTTGTACATGTATTTGTACATGTATCATAAAAGGGTTTGTTTGCGGTACACCTGTACGCCGCAAATTGCTGTTATCACACATAAAATTTGGAGAATCAGAATATTTGTCATTCATCAGGGCATTCACATAGTCTACTTTAGTGTTGTATCCATCAAGACGTAGAGAAGTAGACGTTGTATCCACCAAGACGTAGAGAAGTAGACTTTGTATCCACCAAGACGTGGAGAAGTAGACTTTGTATCCACCAAGACGTAGAGAAGTAGACTTTGTATCCACCAAGACGTAGAGAAGTAAACTGTGTATCCATCAAGACGTAGAGAAGTAGACTTTGTATCCATCAAGACGTAGAGAAGTAGACTTTGTATCCATCAAGACGTAGAGAAGTAGACTTTGTATCCACCAAGACGTAGAGAAGTAGACTTTGTATCCATCAAGACGCAGAGAAGTAGACTTTGTATCCATCAAGACTTAGAGAAGTAGACGTTGTATTCATCAAGACGTAGATAAGGAGATGTTGTATCCAACAAGACGTAGAGAAGTAGACGTTGTATCCACTAAGACGTAGAGAAGTAGACTTTGTATCCATCAAGACGTGGAGAAGTAGACTTTGTATCCATCAAGACACAGAGAAGAAGACGTTATATCCACCAAGACGTAGAGAAGTAGACGTTGTATCCATCAAGACGTAGAGAAGTAGACTTTGTATCCATCAAGACGTAGATAAGTAGATGTTGTACCCACCAAGACGTAGAGAAGTAGACGTTGTATCCATCAAGACGTAGAGAAGTAGACGTTGTATCCATCAAGACGTAGAGAAGTAGACTTTGTATCCATCAAGACGTAGATAAGTAGATGTTGTACCCACCAAGACGTAGAGAAGTAGACGTTGTATCCATCAAGACGTAGAGAAGTAGACTTTGTATCCATCAAGACGTGGAGAAGTAGACGTTGTATCCATCAAGACGCAGAGAAGTAGACGTTGTATCCACCAAGACGTAGAGAAATAGACGTTGTATCCATCAAGACGTAGAGAAGTAGACGTTGTATCAATCAAGACGTAGAGAAGTAGACGTTGTACCCACCAAGACGTAGAGAAGAAGACGTTGTATGCAACAAGAAGTAGATAAGGAAATGTTGTATCCACCAAGACGTTGTATTGACCAAGAAGTAGATAAAGAGACGTTGTATCCACCAAGACGAAGAGAAGTAGACGTTGTACCCACCAAGACGTAGAGAAGAAGACGTTGTATCCACTAAGAAGTAGATAAGGAAATGTTGTATCCACCAAGACGTAGAGAAGTAGACGTTGCATTGACCAAGAAGTAGATAAGGAGACGTTGTATCCATCAAGACGTAGAGAAGTAGACGTTGTATCCATCAAGACGTAGATAAGGAGATAAAGTTTGTTTTTCTGTATAAAAATAAGAAGATGTGGTATGATTGCCAATGAAACAACTCTCCACAAGAGACCAAATGGCACAAAAATTAGCAACTGTAGGTCACCGTACGGCCTTCAACAATGAGCAAAATCGATACCGCATAGTCAGCTATAAAAGGCCCAGAAATTACAAAAATAAAACTATTCAAAACTAACGGCATAATTTATGTACAAAATAATGAACGCAAAACAAATATGATACACAGAAGAAACAAACGACAACCAATGGATTACAGGCTCCTGACTTGGGACAGGCACATACAGAATGTGGCGGGGTTAAACATGTTAGCGGGCGCCCAACCCTCCCCCTAACCTGGGACAGTGGTGTAACAGTACAACATAAGAACAAATTATAGGCCATTTCTTATCCAAAATGTTAATATTTTTTTTTATTTGTTGAACACAGTATTCTGGCGGGTTTTTCTTGGTTAATTTGTCAATGAATGTGGTAGAAATAAATCATGACTAAAGTTCAAGTTTTCTACATGTGTTTGTAGCTCAGTTTCGAGTTGGGACACCTTCAGCTCATGCATATTCTTTGCACACTGTTTTAAACATTAGATGATCATATTTTATTTCAAATCATTATTGAAAGTCAAAACTTTATTTTTTATTAAGCGAAATTTATTAGTGTCTCTAATCATGTATAGTAATAACATTAACGATACCAAGTTTACTGCACAGGATGCACATTTCGACAAAAATTGTCTGTTCAGTGATGCTCGAGGCCAAGATCTGTACATAAATCTTCGGGTGACTATGAGAAAGAAAAAAAACATTTGTCTTTGATACTTTGAATGAAGATCCCCCCAAAGTACATTTTGTCGTGTTAAAGAAACTTGTTCACGGCATCAACCATGCTACTTTCCATCTTGACGAGCTTGTTCACGGCATCAACCATGCTACTCTCCATCTTGACGAGCTTGTTCACGGAATCAACCATGCTACTCTCCATCTTGACGAGCTTGTTCACGGCATCAACCATGCTACTCTCCATCTTGACGAGCTCACATTTGACATCTTGACGAGCTCACATTTGAAATCATCAATGGATGGAACTCCTAAAGTGTCCGTAGAATGTATTGGACGAGGAATTCTTGATGGGGTCATATTGCTGGTTTGGTCGTGTCCAGATTATTGAACATTTAATTTAATTATAGCTGGACTGGCCGGACATACTTTAGGTTCAGTTACTTCTACATGTTCACCTATTTCAGTATGGTTTTATGGCATACTTTAGGTTCAGTTACTTCTACATGTTCACCTATTTCAGTATGGTTTTATGGCATACTTTAGGTTCAGTTACTTCTATGTTCACCTATTTCAGTATGGTTTTATGGCATACTTTAGGTTCAGTTACTTCTACATGTTCACCTATTTCAGTATGGTTTTATGGCATACTTTAGGTTCAGTTACTTCTACATGTTCACCTATTTCAGTATGGTTTTATGGCATACTTTAGGTTCAGTTACTTCTACATGTTCACCTATTTCAGTATGGTTTTATGGCATACTTTAGGTTCAGTTACTTCTATGTTCACCTATTTCAGTATGGTTTTATGGCATACTTTAGGTTCAGTTACTTCTACATGTTCACTTATTTCAGTATGGTTTTATGGCATACTTTAGGTTCAGTTACTTCTACATGTTCACCTATTTCAGTATGGTTTTATGGCATACTTTAGGTTCAGTTACTTCTATGTTCACCTATTTCAGTATGGTTTTATGGCATACTTTAGGTTCAGTTACTTCTACATGTTCAACTATTTCAGTATGGTTTTATGGCATACTTTAGGTTCAGTTACTTCTATGTTCACCTATTTCAGTATGGTTTTATGGCATACTTTAGGTTCAGTTACTTCTACATGTTCACCTATTTCAGTATGGTTTTATGGCATACTTTAGGTTCAGTTACTTCTACATGTTCACCTATTTCAGTATGGTTTTATGGCATACTTTAGGTTCAGTTACTTCTACATGTTCACCTATTTCAGTATGGTTTTATGACATACTTTAGGTTCAGTTAATTCTACATGTTCACCTATTTCAGTATGGTTTTATGGCATACTTTAGGTTCAGTTACTTCTACATGTTCACCTATTTCAGTATGGTTTTCATCCTTTATTTCTATTTTGTTAACCAGGTGATTCGCTTGAACTTATATTGTACTTGTCTTTCTGAAAATAATATAAGTTTATAAATGAGAGGTTTCAATTGATCAGCTTGGGACCTCTACTGAAGTTGACTTGTTTTGTATCATGGTTCAAATTTGTGTGACACTTGACGAACTGTCACCTAAATTGTCAAATATGTAGACTTGACAGGCACGAGCCCAGAAAGGAAATCTTTCCCTCCGGTTCTGAAATTCGATGCTATTATATTGGTTTATTTTCAATGAATGTGTCATTAAGAATTCATCTCGATTCCACAAAGTTAAACTTTCCCTGTGGCACTAGTTTTTCGTTAGGTTTTACGGGAACATATATTTTAATAATATTCGTAAAGAATATTAATGAATGCGTGATTCTTAGTAATTACAAAATATTACTGTTATATCTGTACCTTGAACACTGTTTAGAGATAGTTATCTGCAATGATTTCCGCTTAGAAAAAATTTAGCGCCCATTTCAAGGATTTGTCTCGGTGTGTGCTGTTTGCACGACAGAAACCTTTGTCATGTTTTTTAATCCCTAGCTGTAGGCAGCTCTTTTAGTACAGTGTTACGGGAGAACGAAATTAGTGTTTGTCATTTAGGTATATTCGACTTCACAAATTTACTCTTAACGTGTGTTTTAGGAAATGCCCCTTGTTTTTCATAATCTGCTTTTTCAAGCGTTCTTTCTTTTTCGGAGATACTCAATTCCAAATTACGAATACGATGTTCCAACATATCTATTTCATCGTCTGGTGTGGTCTCATTGTCAAATATATCGGATGTCGGATCCGACACATCGAGTATGTCCTCATGCGACATATGACCTAAACCAAATTCACTTATCAATTTTTTATTTTTTCTTGCTCTATTTCGGGTAAAAGGCATGGCATGCCTCCTGTGTAAGACAAAAAATGACTTGATAACAAATTAAAAAAATATCCAACAGAATAAGAACTTACGAAAAATAAGGTATACAAAAGTTTCAAAATTCAAAAGACTCAAAATATAATTGCCATGCCTCACAGGATGAACTTCTACCAGAAAACACCACATTAGTTTTCGGCAATCAACGATAGAATGAAAAACTTTTATTTCTTTAAATCACAAGTCGATAAAGGAACCAATCAAAATTCGTTGTTCAAATATAAAATTCGTAACAAGTTGTCTCATTAGCTAAATGTAAAGAATCGAAATAATTGGAACAGTATAAAGTCTATTTTTTAAATCTCCAGTCGCCAATTATATATTTTTGATAAATTAAAAATAGCACAAAAATGCAATACGTGATCCTGATTGGCTGTTTGATTTTAAAGATAAGAGATTAAGATGCGTGTTTTAACCTCATGATTTTTAATGTTACTACTATTCAATGCCCAAGAAAACAATGAATTATTTGAAAAAGGGAAATAATTCTTATTCAATAATCAATTCCAAAAATTATGAGGCATTACCCTTTGATGCTCGATTTTGTGCTGCTTCAGAATTTGTAGGTTGCCTCGCTTAAGACGAATTTGTCGATGTAAATCTGATTTTTGTTCTGAAATGACTTATCACATCATTTATTTGTTCCTATAAATCTGTTTTAACCAGAACAAACACTGTTGTCTTATTAGTTTATCACAAACTGAAACCAATTTTAGAAAATCAATTGAACCACAATGGTTATTGGCTTTCCATATTATATATATGTTTGATATTAGTTCCATCAGGTTGACAGCTTACCTTTATATTTAGACCAGCTATGTTCACCATAATATTTCATATAATTTACTGTTTATATCTATGTGTGAGTGATGTTAAATTTTACATACACTATGCAAAACATAGTCATCAACAATGAGCAAAACCCATACCGTATAGTAAGCTATAAAAAGCACAGGCATGACAAAATGTGAAATACTTAAAACGGGAACATCAACGCCTTGATTTATGCTATATCAATTTTTGAAAAAACAAATATGAAAAAATCAATTAAGGACAACCACTGAATTACAGGCTCCTGACTTAGGATAGGCACATAACGAATGAGGCGGGTTAAATCCTTCTCCTAACCTTTGACATATGCCATTAAAACGCAAACAAATTCATCTGAAGATTTGTTTAAATTTCAGTTTTACATTCAGATGCTGATACATGTATATACATCCTAAAAGTATCCTCATATTAAGCATTTGACAGTCCAAGGAAAGTTAAGTTCGCAAACTTTACTCTCAACGGACTAATCAATGGACCGTCTGTTTTGGTTACTCGTCAACATTTTTAAAATTAATTTACATATTGTTTTTACAAAAATCCACGATTAAGTAACTAGTCTCCACTGATTTCACAATACCACTTTATCTTGTTTAATAATTGTAATTAAAAATGCTTGTTAGAGGTGAGTTTAATGTAGATGAGAATTCGGGAGTGTCGGCTAAACATTTGATAGTCATTGTGCAAACAGTTACATATATAAAATTGTACTATATGAAAGTAGTGTTGGTATGGTACATCGGAAATATACATTAAGTTCTCTCTGGTTTGTTGGTATGGTACATCGGAAATATACCTTAAGTTCTCTCTGGTTTGTTGGTATGGTACATCGGAAATATACCTTAAGTTCTCTCTGGTTTGTTGGTATGGTACATCGGAAATATACCTTAAGTTTCTCTCTGGTTTGTTGGTATGGTACATCGGAAATATACCTTAAGTTCTCTCTGGTTTGTTGGTATGGTACATCGGAAATATACCTTAAGTTCTCTCTGGTTTGACAAGGAATATTTTGTAATCTTGATTATTTTGCCATGTAGGTGTTTTTGTTTAATTTTCCTGACTGATTTTTTTTTTCTTTTTTTTTTCTAGGTATATCATGCTCATCTTTGCTCCAGTGATATTGGTATTCATCTCAACAAGTGTAATCGAATCTCGTCGATGTGCATTTGACACAAGATGTTATTGCAGTTCTCTTCCTGGATCATCACTGTATAAAGTCGATTGTTCAAACCGTACAATCAGATATATTCCTGTCTTTCCAAAAAACGTAACGAGTATAGATTTAAGTTTCAATATGATTAACAGAATTCCTGACTTTCACTTTGCTGTAAATGCGATTCTACGTAACATTTCATTCTCTCATAACCTTTTGAACCGCTTAGACAGTCATACTTTTTCTGGTCCTTCCGAACTTATCAGTATAAAAGTAGACAATAACAACATTTCCATGGTATCAGCCGAAACATTCCGATTTCTGCCAAAACTTCGACACCTCGACCTGAAAAATAACAAATTTAAATTTAAGAATTTAAATTTGACTTATTTGTCCAATCTTACATCACTCAGAATTGACTTCCTTAATGCATTTCAACTCCCAGCTGAACTCGCCAGTTTAAAATCCCTAGACATTTCTGGGGAATCGGGGAGGTGTGAAATCAAACTGTTGACTCCAGATACATTTAAATATTTATCCGGACTAAATGCCCTTAAATTATCTGCATGTAAAATCAACAATATTTACAAAGGAACTTTTAGCAATATGAAAAACCTATTTGCTTTAGATCTATCGTTTAACACATGTCTCAAGTTCAGTGGATTTGTCAATGTGACGTACGATTTGCCACATACATCTATTAAAATTCTTAAGATAAATAAGATTCATAAAACTTTTGAAATGAACACAAAACTTATGAAATCTCACGTTCGTTATTTACGGTATACAAATATAACAGAATTGCATGTGGATAGTAACAGGATTCAACAAGTAGAAAAAGGCGTGATATCAATGCTTCCTCATACAATCCGAAATTTGTATATGTCCGACAATGTATTTTCTTATGGGAGTTACTTAACTGAGATTTTCATAATGCCTGTTCATTTTGCTAACATTTCTTTTCTATTTAACACCCACAATCCTGAAAAAGAAGAGATTTGTAAGCATCATGATGAGGAACCATCAGTCAATCAGCGTCAACAACATGACGAAGGATTTAATATGTTCGAAATTCGACCATTCCATCGTCTGGGAAAAGGACAAACAAATTTTACGTTTAGTAAGTTGAACAGTGACAGTAAACTCGAAACTTTCCAATCACGTGATCATCCGAAATTTTTCCCGGTTCCTAGGCTTTTAAAAACACTGATTTACCGCCAATGTCAACTTCGATATGAAATACCAAGTTTACGATTTTCAGACAACACTTTAGAATATTTAGACGGTAGTTCTAATATTTTTTATTCCTGGAAAGGACCTTTGTTAAATTTGAATCATGTGCGATTTCTTAATTTATCAAACAACTTGTGTTCATACGTATCTAAAGTATTTTTCTATAGTACACCAAATCTACAAATAATGCATGTAGACAATAATTTACTTGGTTTCGTCCTGCCTGATGACGTTAATGGAGAAATATTACAAAATCTCCATAAGCTAGAGGAGATCAATTTGGCATACAATAGAATACCTAGCTTACCCTACAAGTTTTTCAAATCACAAGCCTTGCTGAAAAAAATATCACTTTCTGGAAACATGTTAGATGAAATTTCATTCAAAATTAGCCATATGATACATTTACGGCATCTTGATTTATCGTACAACAGACTATCGTCTATATCAAAAGACGTTCGGGATCATCTAGACAAGACAGTGCGTCCCAATATGAAGTTAGAATTAGACCTAACGGGCAATCCTTTCAAATGCACGTGTGAAACCATAGGATTTGTAAAATGGATGTTTCAGACAGCCATCAAGTTACATAATCAAAGAAAATATCAATGTAAACTGTCAAATGGAGAAAAGATTTTCATTCAAAACCCTTCTCGATTGTATGAAAAACTAAAAAAAGAATGTTCAACTTTCACTTCCTTAATTATTGGAACAACAGTCGTGATGTTGTTGCTTCTTGCAATAATTTCATGGGCAATAATTTATAGATATCGCTGGAAATTAAGATATATGTATTACATGGTGAAAAACAGGTATCATGGTCAACAACCAATCACATCTACGGAAAACGAAAGAATATATACGTACGATGCCTTCATATCATATGCTGACAATGATAGATTCTTTGTCCATGAAAAGTTTCTAAACAAGCTTGAGGATGAATCTGGATTAAAACTCTGTCTGCATAAAAGAGATTTCCTACCAGGAAACGATATAGCTGCGAATATTACGAACGCTATACACGAGAGTCGCAAAGTTGTTGTCATTATGTCACAACACTTTCTAAAGTCTTATTGGTGTATGTTTGAATATAACATGGCCAGAATAGAAAGCATTTACTCCAGAAATAAAGAAAACATTTTATTTCTTGTTTTCCTCGAGGAGTTGTCGTCTAAAGATTTACCGCTTATTGTGTTAGAGCTAGTGCAGTCACAGTCATATATAGAGTATCCACATGATGAATACGGTAACGAGGTTTTCTGGACCAAATTAACAGAAGTTTTGTCGTGACGTCAGTATGAATGTGTATGAAAAGTAGTTATAATTTATCAAAATAGGACTATTTGAATGTGAACATTATAAATATTGAACTTGCGTTTCCACCTTATGTCGTAAAAAGAATAAGATAGAAGGTCATAGAAAAAGGCTGTAATTACACACAGGATCAGCAATTATTTTAATGTTTGTAAACGATGAATAAAATGAGACTGGTGAATTCATATACCGCCTCAAAGTTCACTGTATTTTCAATTGTTTTTTTCAGATAGTAAAATACAATTTAGTTGCTGGCATTTATTGCAGAAAAATTTGTTTCTTTACTCTACAAAAAAACATTTGACCCAATTATGTACAAAAGGCGACTAAGGCACACCCATAGATATATTATTACCTGTGCTTCTGTAATCTGGCATTAAGACTCGTGCTTAGGGGTGTCTGTTTGACTGTCAGGGCTGTATATATATATATATATATGTGAGTGTTTGACTGTCATCAGGTCTGTATATATATATATATATATATATATATATATAAGTGCCTATAAATAGCAGCACATGACATACAAATCTATGGGAGTGTGGATTAATCAGTACAGAGATTAATTCAATTACACAAATAAAATTATAGATTGCCTAACAATGTAATTTTAACACACTATTTAGTATGTAAATATAAGAATGTTTAAAATATTTACAAAATGATGAAAATAAACGCAATATTTCGCTAGACTAACTAGCTTTATCAAGCGTGCATCTATCCAGGTGAAATCGGATGTAGATGATAAGAAACTTTTGCAGCTCAATGTATATGTTGCACTTGAATTTAGCTGCCTTGAAAATAATACATAATTTGGATGAAGTTCAAGATTTTTACAAAATTGGTAGTTGAAGTTAGCAACGTCCATTGGCCAATATTACAGGATAAAAAGGACGATGCTGTGTACTAAATTGTTCTTTATCTTTCCTGTATCTTTTCTCATCTTTTTCGTTAAGACCATCAGGTTCTAAAGTGTGGAGTTGGTGGATCCAAAAATTTTCTCTTCTCCTTCTCGCCGTGGTGTCCCACTCGGTGTTGACTTCTATGATTTGGAAGGTAACATTATCAAAAGAATGTTTCGTTGAACGAAGATGTCTTGTGAGAGGACAGTTTTTGTTGGTTTTGTACCATGAACGATGGTTATTGAGCCGAATATTAAATTTGTCCATTGTTTCTCCCACATACTGAATGCCACATGTGTCACATGTTAATATATAAATTGAGTTCTCCGTTTTACAGTTGGAATTTGAGTAGATGGTATAATTTTGTTTAGTAACGGAGCTGATGAAAGAACTGCTTGTATTGGCAGCTTTACAACACAAGCAGTTCCTTCGACCACATTGTTTGTAGCAACCGGGAGATGGAGTAGGCTGCTTTGCTAATACAGATGTCACTAATTTGTCACAGATGTTTTTAGGTCTTCTGAAGGCCATGACTGGTGGTGAGGAAAATACTTTTTTAAGATTTGAATCATTTTCTATAATTTTCCAATGCTTCTGAACAATGGAAGACACATTTTTAAAATCAGGATGGTAAGTGAGTACAAGGGGTGTTCTGTTAGCTGCTTTATTCTTATCTTTGTACTCTAGAAGTTCGGCTCAATAACCATCGTTCATGGTACAAAACCAACAAAAACTGTCCTCTCACAAGACATCTTCGTTCAACGAAACATTCTTTTGATAATGTTACCTTCCAAATCATAGAAGTCAACACCGAGTGGGACACCACGGCGAGAAGGAGAAGAGAAAATTTTTGGATCCACCAACTCCACACTTTAGAACCTGATGGTCTTAACGAAAAAGATGAGAAAAGATACAGGAAAGATAAAGAATAATTTAGTACACAGCATCGTCCTTTTTATCCTGTAATATTGGCCAATGGACGTTGCTAACTTCAACTACCAATTTTGTAAAAATCTTGAACTTCATCCAAATTATGTATTATTTTCAAGGCAGCTAAATTCAAGTGCAACATATACATTGAGCTGCAAAAGTTTCTTATCATCTACATCCGATTTCACCTGGATAGATGCACGCTTGATAAAGCTAGTTAGTCTAGCGAAATATTGCGTTTATTTTCATCATTTTGTAAATATTTTAAACATTCTTATATTTACATACTAAATAGTGTGTTAAAATTACATTGTTAGGCAATCTATATATATATATATATATATATATACAACATCCGTTGTTCGACCTGCTAGTCAAATTCGTTTTGTTAAAATATACTTTTTCACTTTTTGGTCTTTTGGAAAATGTTGTTTGTGCTGTATTTAGACCCCTCTACCAAGAAATTTGTTTTGCATGCACACGTATGAAAATTGCGGTTTTTATCCAACGCAATCATAGGTATGAACGTTGTTTTCAATTTAGACTTGTTTATATTTTTTCGTTTGGGCTTGTATTATATTTGCCTTCGGGTTTATATGATCCGTTCATCCTATTTCGACTCTTCAAAATTCAAGAGTCAATCCCAAATTGAGGTAAATTATATGGCCTTCCAAATACCCATTCGATTCCTAACATCACTGAAGAGACATTAATTGTCGAAATCCGGATATGGTGTACAAATTTTTGCACCTCATGTTTGCGGTATACGATCTTTTCCGCAAGTTTTTTGTTTTCTATTTGGTATTAGATTAAAATTAAGATCCATGTTGTTACATCTGTGATCCGTTTATTTGGCAATCGCCATGGCAGTCAGCAGGGTTTAAGAACATCCGTTGTTCGACCTGCTAGTCAAATGCGTTTTGTTAAAATATACTTTTTCACTTTTTGGTCTTTTGGAAGATGTTGTTTGTGCTGTATTTAGACCCCTCTACCAAGAAATTTGTTTTGCATGCACACGTATAAAAATTGCGGTTTTTATCCAACGCAATCATAGGTTTGAACGTTGTTTTCAATTTAGACTTGTATATATATATATATATATATATATATATGTGTGTTTAACTGTCAGGGCTGTATATATATATATAAATATATGTTTGACTATCAGGGAGTACAATACTCCCTGCATTTAAAAAAAGTTTTATAACACATTTCTAGTTAGATAGGCATGATATATCTAGTCTCACTAATTTTAATATATACCACCTTTGATAAGACTTAGTGTTTAGTATGACGATACATTTTCAATTTTGTTCTCGTAGTAAGAACAACAAAATTATTTATTTTGTAAAAATTATTTCCGTATTCCATGTATACCTTACAACAAAATTATTTTTATTTACCTGTGTACGTTATTTTATTTGGCGGCATTTTGTCCAAGGTTATGGGTTGTTTTTCTGATATTGTTTTACATCTAACCCCCTTGTTTTATTAATTTTGTATTTACATTGTGTCATAGATCAAATTTATTCGTTCAGTGTATGTTCACTTGTTTTTGTTAATATGTCTTTTGATTGAGTTAAGCTATTTCAATTGATATTTTATAGTGTGTCTTTCTATGTTGTGATGTCACACTATTGTTTCAGGTAGGGTGAAGGTTGGCGCCTATTAAAACGTTTAAACCCGTTCGATGTTCAGTGGTTGTTATTTGTTGATGTGGTTCATAAGTGTTTCTCGTTTCTCGTTTTTTATATAGATTATACCGTTTGTTTTCCTGTTTGAACGGTTTTACACTCGCAATTTTTGGGGCCCTTTATAGCTTGCTGTTCGGTGTGAGCCAAGGCTCCGTGTTGAAGGCCGTACTTTGACTTATAATGGTTTACTTTTACAAATTGTGACTTGGATGGAGAGTTGTCTCATTGGCACTCATACCATATCTTCTTATATCTATATGATACTGTTCGCATGTCCTTCATCCAAGTTGACTTACTCTGCCGAACTTACCTATGGCATTTTGCATATTATTGCGTCAATGCATGAAATCATATACAAACGCAATTATAAGCAGCTGTTTGAACTATAGAACCTGTATATCTATAAACTCAATAGGTATTACTGTTTCTAAAAATCTATTAAATTTGATCTTTTATTAATAGTTCGCATAACCGCCAGAATTATTAACAAAACGTCAAAATTGTGCATGTCAGACGTTACAAACGATAATCATAATAACTTTGAAAAGCAAATTTGCACTCTTCTGGAGATTGTGAAATTCACGAAAATATGCTTAATTTTATATAATTTATGGTGTTATTATCGAATTCGCGGTGATTCTAGGGCCAAAATTGATTTCATGAGTTTTCACCATGGTCAGATTTCAGAAAATGATAAGTTATCAATAGCTAGGGGTATTTTGAATAAAAGACGATATCATGTTTCGTTTGATAAATAGTGCTAACAAAAGCACATACAAGGATGATTTATAATTCGGCTTTTTACAACTTTCGCGTCACAAATAAAAACGCAACGGCTTCATGTAAATGTCTTGCAAGAATGTCCGTTATATCGAATTTCGGCGCTTTTTACAAGTTGACTGTCAGTTGCGACGTCACATTGATTACAAGTACACAATATATTGCTTTTCCGTAATTATACTAGTACCCGAAAAAACAGTTGCATACTATTGATAGTTTGCAAACTGATTGGGACATCGCTTTAATGATCTGAACAAGTCAAGTCCAATGTCTTGCAAGTTTGTCTACTCAAAGATTTTCGTACGTTTTGAATGTTATCAGTTCGGGACGCTATAGATGTCTTTTTGAAAACCAATTGAAAGGTTTTCTCATTCCATATTTGAACATGTTATCACATTTAAAAGCAATTTTAATAATTCCGCGATTGTGCCTTTGTATTTCTTAAAAACTTTTAAAATTAAAAGTATGGTTAGGACTCATTTTAAGATTAGAGGACAAAATAGAGTAAAACAATTTTGAATTTTGCGAATTATTCATGTCCCGAAATATTTCTCTTTTATTTTTATATGCAAATAATAGAAATGAAGATAACAGCAGCAAATATTTAATGAATAATTTGTTAAATGATCTTATCTATATGGAGGTAAAACAAAATTTTTCATTAAATAAGTACCATTTTTAAAAACTGTAAACACCTGGAACAGAATCTCAAAATTTAACTAATTATATTAGCACACTAATACTCCAAATCCTCAGGTCCGAGAGCTATGATAACTCATGCAATGCACTGATCAAAAAATAAGGAAATGTGGTATGATTGCCAATGAGACAACTAACCATCCAAGTTCAAATGAAATGGATGTAAGCAATTATAGGCAACCGTACGGCCTTCAACAATGAGAAAACCCATACCGTATAATCTGCTATAAAAGGCCTCAACATGAAAAAAAATGAAACAATTCAATTGAGAAAGCTAAAGGCCTAATTTATTATAAAACATTTTACAAAAAAAATATGACAGACATGAACCAACGACAACCACTGAACTACATGTTCCTGAATTGGGAGATGCACATAAAGAATGTGGCGGGGTTAAACATGTTTGTGAACGCTCAACCCTCCCCTAACCTAGATAAGCTATTATGAGAAAGCATATAGTATTGCAACTCAAGTTGTTTGTGACTTCTGACTCAAATGATGCCATGATCTTGTAGAAAACTTAGTTGCTGTACATGTTCCAGATGATCCAAATTATGAATATTACCCTTTAAATAAATATAAGCATCCAACAAACAACCATACAAAGTATTTTTGATGACTAGGGCTGTTCAGAACGAAGACAAAAAGTTGTCAAAGGGGTCTATGTTTATGGGATAAAGAATAAGCCATTTCATTTTAAACACGTCCAACGTAAAATTGCAATTTGTTATTCTTCCTCAAAACTATTCATATGTACAGAACTTTAGAGTGACAACAAAATTGTTGTTCCTGAAGAGTAACGTCTCGATGTTATACAAAGTCGGTAAATATATTGGATATATACACTAATATTTTTTATGTATATATGTTTAGACTACATATTGACTACAAATAACTGTGCCGACGAAAAGAAAGAAAAGGGCATCGATTTTCGGTGTTAAACGTCTGTCGGAGTTACCAATTGAGTCTCAGTATCGTGTGTAACGTGTGTAACGTCTTAATAACCTCATTTTGAAATCTTTTCATTAACCAAGGCTTCACAAAAAAAAAAAAAAAAATAGCGACAAGATGTTCTTATATAAAGATGTTAATGTTTTTAAAATATCTTTCGGGGTACTAAGGTCTTGACCTAATCGATTGTGTCCAATGGCCTTTTTAGGTCATATATGTAAATTTCGACATGTTTATGACATCATAGTAACACCACAATTGACATTTCTGCACTACAGTATCCAGATTATATAACCCAGTTCATTTACCAATACATTTAAAATAATTTTGAGAGGCTTAAATAATTCATCTAATTTTTGCAATTCTAGCGGCCAAAAAATGTTTCTAATCAATCCTTTGGTGCATCCGAAGCGCTTTTCTGGATTGATCTTCATCACTCAGGAATGATCAATCTCAAGCATGTGAATTCCAAGAATGTAGGGCCTATACATACGTAAATACTTGAGGAACTTTATGACCAAATAACCAGATCCACCTTAAGTCAACCTTGAATGAGGAAGTTCTAACCTTAGTTTCTTTAATATATTAATTTATTAACGGGGAATATAAGACAGGTATGTTACAAATCATGTCAGTACCGAAGCACTGACAACTGAGCTAATAATACCCTTGGGAACATAAAAATAACACTATTTAATGCATCCGAATCGCTTTTACGGATTTATCATCACTGGTGATCTCAAACCAAAAATTTTAAAGCAAAATATGTAGATATATGGTACATTGTATTAGTGCCAATGAGACAAATCTCCATCCAAGTCACAATTTATTAAGTAAACCATTATAGGTCAAAGTACGGTCTTCAACGCGGAGCCTTGGCTCACACCGCACAGCAAGCTATAAAGAACCTCGAAAATTACTAGTGTAAAACCATTTAAACGGGAAAACCAACGGTCTAATCTATATAAAAAAACGAGAAACGAGAAACACTTATGAACCACATCATCAAACGACAACTACTGAACATCAGATTCCTGACTTAGGACAGGTGCAAACAAATGCAGCGAGATTAAACGTTTTAATGGTACCAAACCTTCACCCTTATCTGAAACAATAGTGTAACATCACAACATAGAAAGACACACTATAAAATATCAATTGAAATGGCTTAACTTAATCAAAAGACATATTAACACAAGTTAACATACACTGAACGAATAAATTTGATCTATGATACAATGTAAATACAAAATAAATAAAATAAGGGATGAATAATTAAAGTAACAGTATTATACCGCTGTGAAATGTTAAACAATTTCAGAAAAACAACAATAACCTTAAACAAAAATCCGCCGTTTACAATGATATTATACACAGGTAAATGAAAATGAAATGGTATACAGTTTAGAAGGAGAAAGGAAATATTTTTACAAAATAAATAATTTTGATGTTCATAGTTCGAAGAAGTGAAAATTTATAGTAATACCAAACACTTATCAAAGCTGGTATATAGACCAGATATAACCCTGAATAAGTAAACAAAAAATAACAAAAAAGCATTACAAATAGTATCAACAGGTCAAATTAACAAGAAAGTACGATTTGAGAGTACTCGCAGTTACTGACAGCTAGTTAAAAGCCAAAAAAAAATTAATAAAAAAAAATCATGCATTAGAGACTAAAATCAGCTAGAACACATCCCAGGGATTTAGTATTTTAACGTCATGGACAGTCAAAGAAGACATGACTTGTGCAATGCCAAAAATAAATGTATCGACAGGCAGTAGGTTATTTAGGAGTTAACCTCTTAATAGATAAAGATGAACGTGGGTGTGTCTTTATACATCCCGTTTGAAAAGAATACAAATTTAGTTATGTTTTAATTTTCTGATGACAAAATCGATATAAGTGCCAATGTAAACTATATTCAAAGATCTAATTACAACATTGGTAAGATAACCTTTACTTATAAGTTTGTTTAAAGGTTCGATGAGTTTACACGGATCACATAGTGATTTCCGCGCTTTTAGTACAATATTACCGTAAAATGTAGGATGTGAAATACCGTTTTTAATAAGTTTTCTACAGGTACAGCGAAATTTACTAATCAAATCTTTGTATCTATGAAAGAATTTAGTAAAAGTTTTAAGCAATTTATGGTAAAGAAATCCCTGACTTAATAATTTACCAGTGATGCATTGATTACGTTCGTTAAAATTTATGACATCACTACACACACGGGCATAACAAACGAGTTGGGATATATAAACACCGTATGATGGAGCCAAAGGAACATCGCCGTCTAAAAAGGGAAAATTAACAATAGGGAATGAAAAATCGTCTCTTTTGTTGTAAATTTTAGTATGGAGTTCCCCTTTAGATATTGAAATGTCTACATCTAGAAAAGGACCTACTACTTGTCGATACACTTTATCGCCGAAACGCACATATATGTTGTCCAGGAGAAAATTTAAAGCTTCAATCATATCTTCACATTTCCAGTAAGTGTATCTAGCAAACTTTCCTTTTTCGTTACAGAAAAAAAGGCTTTAAACGAGTTACAGCCAATAAATTTGCAACGAGATTTCTCAAAAGACCATTCAATTAAATATGAAAACTTTTTCTAGATAAGATTGTGTGGAAGTGTAGTGTAGAGAGTAGAAAAATCATAACTGTCAACAGAATTAAAAGGACCATCAAAAGCACGTATTTTATCCACAACCTCTAAAGAATTTTTAACACTCCAAAAATAATTAATACCATTATTTTCATAAGCTTTATTACAAAAGTTAATAACAAGTTCTTTGATACTAGTAAGGGAGGCAGTTAGAAGCACTGATAGATTAGTAGTAGAACACTTACTAGATGCGGAGATGAAACGGAATTTAAATGTTTTTTTGTGCAATTTAGGTAACCAGTACATAGTAGGGACTTTCAAATGTTCGGGACAGGCTTTAAACTGGGTAGTGGCAGTGATATGCTTGTTTACAATTTGACTCTCTGTGGAGTGTACGGACCTGAGTGTAGAAAAATTGATAATTTCGTTTTGGAGAACTTCCGTGTAGTATATGCGTCACACCACCACTACATTATTGGCTGCTTTGTCTGCCGGTACGAATACACCGCTTTACGAGTACTTGGAGTTTATTTTTTATTCTAGAAATGGGAATATCATGGACCCTATTATTAATTTCAGAATTGTTTTCAAAATGAGATATACGAATATTAACAGTATTCATAATTTTATTCAAAATAACTGTCTAGAGATTTTTTATCAGATTTTTCACGTTTACACTAACTTTTACAGTAGGCAGACAGAGCGTCTTTAATGACCTGACGACACTGTTTCCAATCTATTATAGATGGAGGACGATATTTTGGTCCTTTCTTAAGAAACGTTTTGACCTCACGGTCTTCGACGATGTTGAGGTCTCCTGTAATGACATGACCATAGAGAACATATCTAAAACTAGATGTTTCACAGTCTCAAGTGGAAGGAACATTATTTTCTATGTTGACGTCTGATGTAACTGACGTATAATTAAAAATCAAACTTCTTCTGTTGTTTTTAATAAGAATACGAAATAATAGGTGGTTCTATATTATCAAAATATGGAGGTATTTGGCTTAGGATGGTAAATTCATTGAATATACTAGATAAGTTGATAAAATCAATACCTCTATTTATATATTTTAATTTAAGAAAATGACGTTTATGATTTTCAGGTTTATCGATACTAGGAAACCGCCTGTGATGACAAAAGCTGTAATAATACGGGTGTATTCATACAACGGGCTAAAAAAAGAAATTTTATCACACTCCAGAAAAATAGCATATAATTTACTTATTGGTATCTGTCCCAGTTTGCATAATACTTGATGTCTGCCATTATTTTTTATTATAGATAACAGATCAGCAAGTGTATAATTTATACGATGTTTAATACGTTGATTACGGTTTTTCCTTTTACCATGAGACCTATTATTTCTAAGTCGTTTATCGACAATATTAATGACATCGATAGAAGTTTTAGTTATGTTCCCCTGTCCTAATATTTTGTCATTGAGACCGAGAGGATACACACTTAAAAAAAATCATTAATTGACATTCTGTTTTAGACACTCCGTAAGTTTTGTTCATAAACGTTAGGACTGTACCACTAAAGTTATTATTTACAATAACAATATGGTTTTAAATCCCTATCATCAATACAAGCAGACTGATTCCCGTATCTATTTGATCGGATTATTTTATCTAAGATAATAAAGTTGTTCGTTTGAGTGATCTCTGTAGTGACTTCAAACATTCCCTCGCTTGGCATCACTTCAAATAAAATAAAATAGCGTTGCTTCTTGTCTAACTTGGGTTTGTACAAATATTGCCATATAGCTTTCTTCCTTCCTGGTTTTGAGTGTTTCAGATTAGAATGAATTAATTTGGCTTCATGAATCTTTTTCAAGGTAAGTAAAGCACATTTTGATCGATGAGTTTGTAAATAGGTGTTAATGGTTACTACAACGAAACTAGTAATCTTTTCAATAACGGCATTATTTGTAGGAATAGCTTCCGATGTATAGCAGGCACAGCTTGATTCAGGAATATGTGCATCGGCACAAGTCCTGTCTTTCGGAATTTCATTGAATAAACTAATTCCTCGATTTTGAATAGCTTCTGTATCCTTTGGGTGATGGTTGTAACTATTGGTAGCTATATCAATTAAGGTTTTATGGAGATC
The DNA here is from genome assembly GCF_021869535.1 of Mytilus californianus. Lineage (NCBI taxonomy): Eukaryota > Metazoa > Mollusca > Bivalvia > Mytilida > Mytilidae > Mytilus > Mytilus californianus. The sequence goes on along the minus strand of NW_026262679.1, from coordinate 16,006,082 downwards.
CAATGGTGACGTCAGGCGATTGATATTAGTTTGTAAGTTTTGATCTATATGAGGATATTTTTGCTTCAAAATTGTAGGCAGAACTATTGACAAAAAAGGAAGTTTTGCTTCTATACGACCAATCGGTGTATTCCTTATCTTATCTATCATTGTCCCATGGTCACTCATAAAAAATAAAATTGACCTTTTCAAGTGGCCACCTTCTTTCAAAAAGACTAGAAAATTATAAAAATCAGCATCTCCTAACTTTATAAAGTTCACATACTCATGCCCTATTTCATTCAACCAGGACATTGCAAACTTCCTGCTGTTCTTGTACTTATTCAAAAAACGTTTAAAATAATCTATTTGAATGACGTGCTTCGGACGATCGCCATAACAAAGAGTGGACGTACTTCCTAGAGTAATATCCTTGTCTTCTAAAAACAATAATACATCATTGATTGTTGACTGGTATTTTCTCTTGGAGTTTATCCCAAGATAAAATGGTCGTAGATAATGATCCCCTGGAGGGTCATTAAATCCACGAGTAACATAATTAAACGTTGAAAGCCTAGGATAATCCTCAGAATACATCGTCGCTGCACCTCTTTTTGAAAATTTCTTCCAAACAAATGGTTGTTCGTCAAAAAACTTTGTCTTGCTGAATGGTACACTAAAATTTCCTGTCAACATTGCCATAAGGTTGGGATATGAATTACCGCCTACTTTTGTAAAGCCATTAAATACATAAGCGCCAAGAGTTTTTTCAAGGTATGATAGTGTTTTGGGTAGTTCGCGAATAGCAGCAAGTCTTGACATACTATCTACTCCAAATATCAGAACACTAAAGCTATCATTATCTGACTCAAAATATTTTTGTTTTTTCTTTATATGGTAATGTAATCGTTCGTAGATAATTTTTCCTTCAAAGACACATACTACCTTTGCAAAATCAGATTCCATCATAGCGCTACGTGATACATTGAACCATACAGAAGTACCAAACAATATTTCGTCATCGCTTAGATGTTTTCGAATCACACTTTGATAATTACATTCAATTTGTTTCCCTTTTGTTTGACTTTTGTTAATGTGTATCATCTCATCCTCATCAATATAAACTAATTCAGTGTTTTCGGGACAGACAATAGGATCTGGTTTCCATAAGAACGGCAATATCGATTCGTCGAAAGGATTTACTTTTGGAATTACACATTTCTCTTTTGTATTGATATGAATAAAATTAAACTGAACCTCGTTTTCTTCATACAACATGAGTCCATATAAAAAAACTAAACACCAAAACAAAGAAAACAATTGTCTTCGTCGCGTGCAGAAATTTCTCTTCTTAGACTTCATGGCGTATGCGTAAAAACAAAAAACTTTCCAGGCTAAAGATGCTTTTCTATAATGTATCACAAGAACAGGTTTATTCCTCTGAAAAGAAATGAAAAATGTGAAGATATTCCTTTTTGGATTGATTTTTACTGGATTTTCCCCATATGTTAAGCTTGAAAAGGCTTTATGAAAAGTACAATTAATCGTATGCAACATTATGATTTCAATAAAAGGTAAATAAGTGTGGCAGTATGGTTTCCTCGTACCGTTCCAACTCCAGAAAATAAAAATTCAGGTATTTGGTTTTGTAATAGCATTAAATGAGCTACACAATAATGTTTAACATTACAACAATATTATATAAATAATTTTAATAACATTTTGTTACCTGATAAAGAGCATGGCTGTCATTCGGTATATCGAGAAAAAATGATCGTTAGAGAATAAGTAACGGTGGTCAAGTATTGCGATTGGATCGTGAAAGATCTGGTATAGGATCGTGAAAGAAATCTTATCGAGAAAACACATGCAACGTCAGTAAATAATCTAATTTAATCAATTATGATGACAAATATTGGAAAAATAAAACTGTCTGTCAAAATGGTTCAACATTATGAACAGTATCCGAAAAAATCAAAGCTTAAAAGTAAACAGTTTTTACAAAACTACAAAAGGCAGATTGCTCTTCGAAATTTCAGAGAAAAAAAAATGTAAACAAACAGGTTTTTTTTCAAATTTTAAATGCATCATCTACTTTTCTCTTAAAAAATATCGTTTAAAATTTCTTAAAGTTATTTTGATTTAGTTTAATCAGAAACTTTGCAAAAACGGTAATATTTGTAAAAATTTGATATTTCGGATCGTGAAAAATCGTTTAGTTTATACATATTTTATTTGCTTAAATATGCAAAAGGGATGAGACACAAGTTAATCGCAATACTTGAAAAATCGTTAACAGCTTTATTGGATAAATGGCTTAAAGCCGTTGATGATGGCGATCTTGTTGGGGCAGTGTTTCTAGATATAGCAAAAGCCTTTGATCTTCTCAATCATGAACTGCTTATTCAAAAATTAAACAAATACAAATTTGCTTATACTTCGCTACGATGGTTTACATCATATTTGGCTGACAGATATCAGATGGTATCTATTTCAAATACATTTTCAGACGTACAAAAACAAAAAAACGGGTGTACCTCAAGGATCCGTTTTAGGACCTGTTATGTTTTTAATTTTTATAAATGATCTTCCTTTGTCTAATCCTAATCATAACACCGATTTATTTGCTGATGATAGCACCATATCAGTCATTGTACAAAACAAAAGTTGTATCAGTCATAAACTTAATACGGTTTTACAAGATATTTTTCGCTGGTGTGATGACAATAAAATGGCTGTAAATGTATCTAAAACGAAGGCTATATGTATTGGCTCTAAACAGAAGCTTTCAGTTACATCAAATGAAAACATTAATCTTGCTATGAATGGACAACAAATTAAAGAAAGTACGTGTGAAAAGGTTCTAGGTATTTTTGTTGATGCATCTCTATCTTGGTCTTCTCATATTGATTATATCATAAAAAGGGTTAACTCTTCTTTAGCTTTACTAAAAAGGATAAAGAAATATTCAAATCACAAAGCTAGACAAATGTTCTATAACGCTTACGTCTTACCTCACTTAAATTATTGTTGTTCAATATGGGGAAACTGTAATAACTTTCTATTAGATAGTTTACTAAAACTGAAAAAGAGGGCAGCAAGAATAATTTTAGACGAACATGATTACACCAAACCTTCAAGCGAATTATTTCACGAATGTAACATTGTGCCGATTACACAAAGAATACATTATCATAAATCATAACTAATGTATAAGGCAAAACATGGTTTAGCTCCAGAATATATGTCCAGTCTTATTTTATCAGCTTCTGCAAACCAAAAATACAATACGAGATTTTCGTCCTCAGATAATTTTATAATTCCAAAACCAAATACAGAGTTGTATAAGTCTAGTTTCTCGTACAATGGACCAAAAGTATGGAATGCTCTTCCTAATTCAATTAAAAAATCAAACACAGTATTAGAATTTAAACATAACTACAAATCTATGCACTTTTAACATTACCATGATACTTGTACTGTAATTGTTTATTGTATTTAAATTGTATTACATCTTTATTTATCATTATTATTAAATATGTATTGTTTATTTTTAATATAATTATTATTGTATTAAGAGAGCCTTATTGAAAAGTGGTGTAATCCAAATGAGTTACTCTCTCTAAATAAAGATATTATTATTATTATTATTATTATTATTATTATTATTATTATTATTATTAAAAGGATCGTGAAAGATCTGTTGTCGCTTATTCGTTATTGCAAAAAAATCCACGAAAACGATCAAATCTTTCTTTAAACAAATGATAATTTATATTTGTAATTGGTATATCAAAAGATTGGATTTGCATGACTTATTCCGCTTCACTTTTGTTTGTGAATAGGGCTATGATGGTTCAATGCCGTTGGATCTGATTATTTGATAATATCACACCGACTAGTTTTAATCTAACAATATATTAAGTCCGTCTGTCCGTCCTGCATAAGTTTTATGTCGTTTGAAAAGTTAAGATTGTCTCATCTGAATTCCATACTTTTCATGCACAATCATATATTTTAAAACGAAGATCCTTGTTGATTTTTTGTAAAAATTGGAAAAAAATTTGTTTAGAAAAACAGCAGGAAAACAACTGCCATATTCCTGACTTGGCATAGGCATTTTCCTAAGAAAATGGTGGTTTAAATCTGGTTTTCTAGCTAGCTAATACGCCCACTTGTATGACAGTTGTTTAATGTTCCGTAATATTGTCAAATTGGGTAAGGACACCACACAGACATAATTGGTTAACGTGGCTATATCTTGGATCCATCAGCCAAAATGAGAATACAGTCAGTATAGTAACGCATAATTACGGAACCCCTTAAGTGTCATGTAAATATATTATTTTTGTTTGCCGCGGATATTTAATCTGGTGCGCACCAGTTTTAAAAATCGTGCGCAAGACTTTCAAACTTGTGCGCCTGACTTTCAAACTGGTGCGCATGACTTTCAAACGGGCGCAGAAGACTTTCAAAATGGTGCGCACGACTATCAAACTCGTGCTCATGACTTTCAAAAATGGTGTGCACGACCTTCAAGAACTGGTGCGCGCAACTTTTCAGCTCGTGCGCACGAGAGACAATCAAACTTGTGCGCATGACTTTCAAACTGGCGCGCACGACTTTCAAAATGGTGCGCACGACATTCAAGCTCGTGGTCACGACTTTCAAAAATGGTGCGCACTAGTTTGAAAGTCGTGAGCACCAGTTTGAAAGTCGTGCGCACCAGTTTTCAAATGTCGTCTGCACGAGATGAAAAGTCGTGCGCACGATTTTTCAAAGTAGTGCGCACCAGATTAAATCTCCGGCAAACGAAAATATTTCTATTTACTTGGCACTTAAGGGGCTCCGTAAGGGGTTCCTTACATAATGACATATACACTTTCTCGATAAAATACAAAAAAAAGTAAAATATAAATACAAGAGTATACAAAATGAAACAACACTATAAAAAACTCATGTGTCCGAATCGCATCTCTGGACCCACCCACATAAGGAACGCCAAAAGCCAAAAACCTTAAATCTGGATGGATGCACATATACCGAACCACGTCAAGAGGCTTACGATCAAATGGAACATATTAGTACAAAGACAAACAAATGGAAACTGTAAAGTAGATAAAATGCTACACAGAGTCAGCACATAGAAACTCAAGACCACCCTGTATTATTTGTTAAGTAGACGCTGAATATTATTTTATTATTTCTTGGTACTTTCCAATGAACTTTTTGAGAAAACGGACGATATGTTCTTTCACAAAACCCTAGCTCATTATTTTTTTTGCTAAGGCACTGATAACGTGTTACAAACTCTGAGTAGCAGCTGCAAGCTCCTGAAAATCGTATGAGTTGAGAAATGTATACTCCATACGCGGATGAAGTTGGTAAATCGCTGCTATATATAAGGTGAGGAAAATTGATAATTTCAAAATTGGATCATCTCGTTTGTCATAGACTCTGGTATTGAGATGACCGCTTTTGTCATAGACTCTGGTATTGAGATGACCTCTGTAGTCAAATTCGGGATATATGTCTAAAAAATGAGACAGAGGAAGCCGTTTATATGCTGTCTGTATTCTCTAGTTCATGACTATAAACGGGACCCAATTAGAAAAGTTTGTATTGTTAATGGAAAGAACATCTTCAATACACCTGTATGTAAAATGAAATATTATAGCTTCTTTGATCTAACCCTTACGAAAGCAAAAACGTACACATTTAGACATTTCCAGGGGAAGACCACCAGACCCCCTCTCGCTTCACTCATTTGTGGATGCATTACGCATATTATATATACAAAGATATTTACTTTTCGACAATTTAAGCTCCTGAAGGTCTTATTATCTTGGATGCCTAGTTACATGTAGCATTGCCTCTTAAATGAAAAACAGGTCTAAATATAGGTAAATATATATTTACCCATATTTATATATATATATATATATTACCAAAGTAAATTAAAGCATTAATTTACGTTTTAAATAAGTAATTACACGCTTCAACCAATTACAAGTACATGTATATCAATTGATAAAGTAAATGCTGTTTTCTGATCATTAAGTCTGGTCACGCCTTATCTTTCACGATCAAAATAATGCGTTGAATGATCTTTCACGATCAATTTTGATTAAAAATCAACAAAAATATACTTTTTTTTCAAAAATAATATGAAATAAGGAAGATGAATCATTTTAACAGAAATAATGGCTTCATACCACAATAAATTCCCTTTGTTCGTGGTCTAGGAATATAGTTTCCAATTATTATATGGGGTATTTCTTCCTGAGTATTCTGACTACTGTTTTCTCTGAAAAGTTTACTATTCTATCAGTTGCATATATATTGAAATAAGTAAAACATGTGGGGAAAATTTATTGTTGAAAGTGAAAGTAGTGATTTGGCCAAAATGAAAGTAGGGTAGAAATATGCCTTCGGCATTTATTCAAGATTCAAATCCTACCATTGGCATGTTAATAGGGTTCTCAGAAGAATAAGCAGAGATGGATTGTCCTCGGACAAGCATATTTTATTAGAATAATAATGGTCTATAAGCAGTTAAATTTATTTCATGTTGACCCGGTGCAAATTTTTTAATTCAATTTGACTTTTACAAAAAAAATGCATTGTAACCAATGGGAATAATAATTGTGGTCTGAGGTCTAATTTGCGTTTAAGTAGCGGACAATCCTTTCGCCAATTACAAAATTGCTTGCAGGCATGGTACATGTCATGTCACGCCGCCCGTTGCCGACACAGAAAGGGCGGCGGATTATGACTAAGGATTAGGAGAAATTAGAAAGGGCGGCGGATTATGACTAAGGATTAGGAGAAATTAGAAAGGGCGGCGGATTAAGACTAAGGATTAGGAGAAATTAGAAGGTGTCTTTAAAGGATGTTAACAGTAGAATTTATTTCTGATAGTACATTGGGCCTTGAACTGCGCCTGGCGTTTTTTTTTTTTCATCTAAAGCGTTAACATTAAATTAATATTCTTTGACAGTAGCCCAACCACCGGCTGAAGTATCTCCTATACGTATGACCTTGTTTCTGCATTTAACCATGTCCATGAGGCCTATAGTGATACGAGATACCTCAGAACGGGAAACAAAGCTATGAATCTTGTTTAGCTCAGAAATAACTTATTCGTTAAATTTGTGTTGGATTTTATTGGCCTCGTGCTTGAATTTGACCGAAACTTCTCTTTTTAGTTTTTTTTTTTAAAACCGTCATGATCACAGACTAAATCTGATTGTACATCAACTACTCTATAATCAAGATACACTTTAAAATGCTTAAATGTTTCGACCAGATCACGGCGCTCTTCTGTTTTGTGAAAGTGTGAATGCTCAGTCTAACCTTCAGACATTGAACTACCTGCTCTGACATACTAAGGTTAAGCACAGCTAACAACTTTGCAGAAAGCGAACCTGGAATGCAATATCTGAAAATGACACAACCGATAAATAAAGGCAACAGTAGTATACCTCTGTTCGAAACTCATAAATCGATAGAGATAAAAACAAATCCGGGTTACAAACTAAAACTGAGGGAAACGCATCAAATATAAGAGAAGAACAACGACACAACAAAAACACAACATTAAAATGTAACACACACAGAAACGAATTATAATATAACAATGGCCATTTTCCTTACTAGGTACAGGACATTTTAAGAAAAAAATGGTGGGTTGAACCTGGTTTTGTGGCATGCCAAACCTCCCGCTTTTATGGCAACGTCAAACAAAACACCAAAACGACAACATCACATGACAGGACCACAATACAAATAAATGGGAGAACATATAGGACAAAGAAACACACGAATAATAGCTAACAAAAGGTACTAGGCTTAAAATTCAATACGCCAGACGTGCGTCTCGTCCACACAAGACCAACCAGTGACGCTCAGATGAAAAAAGTTTGAAAGCCAAAACAAGTATAAAGCTGAAGAGCACCGAGGACCAAAACTTCCAAAAAGTTGCGCCTAACACGGCCAGGGTTTTCTGCCTGGGACAAGAACATCCTTATTATTTAGAATAATTTATTATTCTAAATAAAACTATAGCACGAAATATTTGAATTGATCTTATTCAAATATCATGGCCAGTTCTTACTCAACTAATGAAAAGCATTACACCTATTATATACATTCAACACGTGTATTAATAATAAACATATATACGTGCTAAAATTGGCGTAGCCTCTATTAAGACAACCGAGGCAGCTGCCATGGTAAAAATATGGAAAAATAAATCAAGGAAACAATTGATTACACCCATATTTACCTGAACACACCTGCTACATCGCGGGATCTGTGACTCAATTAAAGTACCTACGCCTTATTTATAGCCTGGATTTTAATTCACTTGCACTAATAGGTGTAAATAGTATTCAATTACGCTTTTTACATTTCTGTTATTTTTTGGACAATAATATTTTATGAAGGATGTATATACCCTTTTTGTTTTAGTATTTTAAGTTTTGATTTTCAAATAAGTAGTATCAAAATTAAGGGCTGTTAATACCGTGTGACACGGGTGGTCCGACAAGGGAGGAATTTACTAAGAGAAGAAGAAGACATATACAGTATTGGTATCGGTATCGAATTCGACCCGGAACTTATTGGTAATATTTAATTATGTGGAAAACAAAAGGGCCTGGAATGGTGTAATTTTTAATCAACACCATTGTCCTATATTAGCTATTTATAAAATTGAATTCTTTGATTCGTCGTTTTTACGCCATGCCGGCTAACAAATTGGACCTCGTTATTTTAGTAGCATAGATATATATTTTTAAACAGTTTCCGCCTAATACAGCAGACTCTAGATAGTCGTATAATTCATACTCATTGTGAATAGCCTCAGAAATATTGCGCACGAGCCTTCCCCGGTCTCATTAGATCAGGTAATAAGGTAATCATGAAGTCTATTGATTTATTACGACTAAGATTTAACTTGCACAGATTTTTTTCTAAATAGGCCATATACGTAAGTAAAACAAAATGGTCGAGCTAGTGTACCAGGGGCCGGTAACAAGAAATTTTATAAAGAGAGATCGTAAGTATTGAATTAAGGGGAAGATAAGATAATCCTAAGATCATTCAAAGAGTGTTAATCAAAGCTCCCTCAGGTTGTTCGTAGATCGGTCTTATTTCCCCCTTAAGTTGCATCGTAATAGTTTTCATGTTACGAATTCTTAATAATTTTCCGGCGTCTCCGTGTTAGGCTCCTCGCAAAGAAATTAGAATCGCCTCAAATGAATCTTACGAACGTTTTAATGAACGATAAAATGCGCACAATAATCAACTACCCATTTAACCTAAGGAATTCTAACGGTTCATTCTAACAAGTAATAGCGTTTCTAAAAAGCTTGCTGTATTTTAGCTGATTATGTCGAGATCGGTGGTTTGTGGGTATAGGTATTTTATTGGAATCTTGCACTCCAAGCAATATGAATATATAGTGTGTTTTTTCTCTCCTGGTTCTTGTTTTTAGTTGTAGTATTGGTGTATCAGGATAATGATGAAAGGAGGTATTATAGTCACATATGATGTAATATATATTTATATCCAGATAAAATTGCATACTATTGTACTTATATGTATATAAGTCTAAAAATTTGCACAAAGGTACTACTATATGATGGTATTACACAAAGACGTTGCTATTAAATCGTGTTGATATATATTTTGGCTAAACAAATAGCCTTCGTCAGTGTCAATAATTTTAACAATACTGATTCTATGTGTAAAATAGTTCAGTAATACAGGTAAGTTTTGGTCTATTGCTTTAATCCAAAATCTTGAACACCATAATATAAAACAAAACTCAATACTCAGATATACGTATCTGAGTATATTTACATTCCAAAATGAGTGAAAAATAAAACTGTTAGTATTTCTTATTGATGCCGTTTGGATGATGTACATTAAGTTCCTTTATCCAAAAGCTTTCCCAAACCTGTCGCTGGGCATCACTCCAGTGAATGTTCTGTTCAATCACTAGGATTTTCATGCGATTAAAGTCATCATGTTTGTGACCCGACTGTCTGAAATGCTGAGAAACTGGGAGAAGTGGCTTCTTAGAGATATCACTCCTATGGCCATTAAGGCGTTTGTGGAAAGGCTGCTTTGACTCACCAACATATTGGAGGCCACAAACATTCTAGAATGTAAATAACATTCATACTTTTGCAGGTATCATTGCAAAATATCCTATAGTTATTTTCGGTTGCCTTACTGTGAAAAGTTGATGAGTGATGCATCTGTAGGCAACATTTGCAGCACTTCTCCCAGTTTCTCAGCATTTCAGACAGTATATATATATATATAATAGCTAGAGTAGCAATACAAACACTTTTTTCTTTGTTTTGAGGAATATGATTGTTTACTGTTTATGACAATGTAAGTAGTTTTAAAATGCATACTGTGTCTGGACAGTTATGTAATAGTTTGTGAGGTTAATATAATCAACTTGATAGGAAAAACGTATTATTTACTTTTGAGGATTACTGCTTGACGAAATCGACTACTACAGAAGGCCGTTCAAATATAAGAATATTACATCTTATATGTATAGAAGTGATGAATATCTTATCTGGTTTTTAGAAGAAGCAATTAGTTTTGACGGTACAGTTTGAGTGTTGTTGTTACTAATTTCCAGATGTAGTAATACTGTAAGAAGATGTTTTGTGGTAATGGATTTGGAATGAAATATTAATTGCAAATAATTTTCTAGAGCATGTTGTCAGCTGGCTTCCTATATCTTTTGATATATTACGTTGTGGTTTGTAATCTTGACAATTTTTTTGTAAGTTCTATAGATGAGAGCTTCATATTGGTATTAGCATTTAGTGCTTTATATTTGGTTGCATGTGTAAGCATATGCTTTTGTTAGTTGGAATATTTATATTTCCATTTCTGATGGCAGCCAGTTCATGTTATACATATAGTCAGGATTATTAGTAAGCGATAGTTGTTATAGTTTTATTTGTTTATGTTTATTGTCATGATTGATATAGACTATATAGCTTGCTGCTTGGTGGGAGCCAAGGCTTCGTGTTGAAGACCGTACTTCGACATATAATGGTTTACTTTTACAAATTGTGACTTGGATGGAGAGTTGTCTTTGGTACTGATATGACATCCTGTTATATCTGTCTACAAGATTGAGAACACATATTTTGTAATAAAACATATTTAATTCTATAATATCATATATAACAATTTATCGGTAATTTGTGCATTTTTCCTTTGATGTGTCAACTGATTTCTGATAATGTCAGTATCAGTTGACTGGTCGTGATAAAAAATTATTGGGTCAGTAAGCAATTGACATGCGCGGGTACACCGCGTAAGGATCTTCTTTCCCCACAAAATCGCGCGTGATTTTTTTCGCAGAAAGTTTCAGTAAAGTTAGTTTAGCCTTTTTGACATACATACAGAAGCAACGCCATTTTATTATATTATTAACAAGTGAATGTGCAGCTAAGAGTAGTCGGGACCACTCTTACAAAAAATATCAAGAGAAGCTATTGCGAGTTGTTCTTGGTACACTCCTTAGTCGCTAAGTTTGTTTTAAGAACACTTAATAACTGACCAAAATTTAAGAATGATTTAGTGTTACCGGAATTAGTAAGATCGCTTTAAGGTAGACTTAAGAATCGTTCTTAAATCATGCACTTTTTCAAAACATTAAGGGCTGTCAATCATTCTAAGATAGGTCTGAGGTTGGGTCTTGTTACACTCTTAAATCTTAAGACGCTCTTTAGACGTTCATAAGACATAAGAATGCTTCTTGTTACCGGCCCCAGCAACGTGGCGGCAACAGAAGAAGTATAGTGCTTCACATCCTCATGCGTGTTTGTATTGTAGAATTCTTTTAAAATTAAAGAGGAAGGGCCAATTTCCCTTTTTTCCATTTATGTGGTTAAACCTGAATGTTGAGGAAATCTAGAAAAGAATCAATGAATATTAGAGAATCTGTTAGTATGATAGTGAAAAGAATTTCTAGACAATATCTGTAAAATGATAATTATTCTTTAGCGCCACTGTATACATTGACGTTATAAATAATTTTGATGCTATACTTAAGGAACGACTGTAATATTTTTTCTGTCTATGAAGAAATAACATCAAAAATGTGGTGCACACTGAATAACACGCGTAGCGTGTTATTTTAAAGTGTGCACAACATTTTTTATGTTATTTCGAATAGACAGAAAAAATATTACAGTCATTTCTTATAATTTAATTCTAAATTCCATTTTAAACCGGAGTAAACCATGAAAAAACGTTGATGACGTCACGGTCACATGACTAAATTATGTCTATGAGCTGATAAACAAAACAACGTCAGCCAATCAGAAGACGCGTTACATCCAAAATTAAATTATTGCAAATTGAACACGAATAAAACGCATAACCAAAATAAATTAATTTGAATCTGAAAGACAATACATGTATTATTGCTGATAAAATTTTCGTTCTGCTTAAGACCTTCTTTCTCCAACTTTGCTGAAATCTTTCAGAATTTCCTTCTTCGAGTATAATTGATAATTTGTTTTCAACTGAGGTTCTGTTAACTTTAGTAAAAATTGGACGGCATTTTGAAAATATAGCCCTGGTGTAAAATATTTTCAAGGGAAATTGGTCCTATCTTTCATAACATGATTTCAATGTTTAATTTTCATATATAAATCATATCCATGAACGCTTAGTAATACAGTAATTCAAATCCACAAAAGATAACGGAAAAGTAGAAGAAAAGGTAATTTAAAACTAAAAAAACACCAAAATCTTGAATTTTATACAATCGAGGATTCGGATTCGAGTGAGAAAATATTAAATTGTAACAGTTGTTAACTTCAACCTTCTCACTTTATACAGTGTAATGAAAATAACACTTTATTCTGGTGCTTCAGATGCTTTTTCTGGATTTACCTTCACCAGGAACGCTTAGGGCTGATATGCATAAAACTACTTAAAACACTGTGCGGGACAAATTTACAATTCCAGAATTGGCAAATCTGACTTTGTTGTTTTACAAGATAACAAAGATATTTTTTGGCCAAGTGATAGATAATTAAAAAAAAAAATCCCCATATGTCCCAACATGTCACTGTTGTCACTAAAGCTGATTAAAAGTACATTTCCCAAATTTAAAAATTCCCATGGGAATATTAGAAGTTCCCATGGGAAAATTTAAAGTTCCCATGGGAAAAAGTACTTTTCCCATGGGAATTTTAAAGTTCCCATCGGAACTACAATTTCCCATGGGAACATTAGTAAATAGTTTCTTCCCATGGGAAATTCTAAGGGAACTAATTTTTCTTCCCATGGGAACATCTTTTTCCCTTTGGAACATTTATTCTTCCCATGGGAACATACATTTTTCCCATGGGAACATTTACTTTTCTTTTATTTTTTTTTCGGAATTTGTAAAAGAGCTATGAAATATCGCAATGAACTGACGGTTACTATTAACCAGGTGCAGTTTATAAAAATTTCATTTGATAAAAAAAATGTAATTAGAATAAATTAAAGGTATTTCTATCATACTTTTACATTCAAAAGTCTTTGATTATCATTCAATGATTGATACTGAGAAACACATTGATTGTATTCAGAGTTTGTATTGTATCGTCGTTTATTGATTGGTTACTATTTAACGTCCAGTGGCTGATTTTACAATTTGAATCTTTCACCTTTGTTTTCGATTAAATGCATTGTGCATTTAATGTAATATTGTTCGCTGAACTGACAAGGATCAGAGCCATGCCTGTGTATTTCAGAATTTAATTAAAGAATAAAAATGAATAAATCTTTTTTAATTTATATACATTGGAAATCACGAATCGGGTTTAAGGTTGTTTTCTAGTTTTAATACTTGAATTTATGAAATTGACATCATAATTTTTTTTTTATAAAGTGGGTTCTAACATGAGACTAATAACATTAAGTTATTTAATAAGATACCGACTAAAGTGGGTTCTAACATGAGATAATTTGTTGGCAAAGATCTAAAAAAAACTCACTTCTCCAACTTTTACATACTGAAAACATTTGTAGTAAACCATCAATAGTTATACATTATGATAGGGAAAAAAAATACCAAAAGGTCGACTTATTGACTACCTTCTTGGCACAAATAAATATATATACTTTGTATGGTTCAAATTCATTTAATCTATATCCAAAAATGCAAATAAAAAAAAACAAGGATTTGTATAGTACGACTATACAAATCCTTGTAAAAAATAAGGAGATGTGTGGTATGACTGCACACGAAACAACTATCTACCAGATTTCAAATGATAATAAAAGACTCCGACATGAAACATGTGAAACACTGCAAACTCGAAAACTAACGAAATAATCTATTCAATACAATTTACGAAAAACAAATATGACAGACAACCACCAAATACACACTAATAAATTTAGAATTTCTGTCCTGACAATTTTATGACTTTTAAATTTTATGAATTGCAAAAATTTCTGCTATGTGGAAGTATTTGGTTAATTTTAGAACTTACAATTTGATGTAATTTTATCATTGACTGATAGAAGAAAACTAAGAGTTTCATTGTATATTACCAGAAAGTTGAAAAAAGAGAGAAAAATACAGTTACTGCTGTTTCTCATATTGCGAGTTAAGATGAAATTGATTTTGTTTAAACATTTTTATTTCTATAAATATCAAGCCCTCTACATTCTCTGCTATGGATAAATGTTAATGGTAGTTTTGTCAATGTCTCTATTTAAGCTATTGGTGTTTTTTTTTTTTTAAATAACTACATAATCTTTTTTGTCTTGTTCGATTGCGGTCTTGTTGATTTGTACCTTTATCTCCTCTTATTCTTATTCATTTCCAAGTAATGTTGGTGACATACACTTTGTCAGAGGTTTTGATAGGAATTCGTATACAGGTCAAGGAAAATAATATACTTGAAATCCTTCCATGACACAATAATGCCTTTATTACATATACAGACCTTCTAAAATTCAAACTGACCATTATTCCGTGCGTTCATCGTGTATCGTGCGTGTTGCGTGCGTGTATCGTGCGTGTATCGTGCGTGTACCAATCGTGCGCTCATCATTCATCGTTCCGTGTATTTTCCGTGTAACGTGCGTGCATCGTGTATTCTTAATCGTGTATGGTGCGTGTATCGTGCGTGTATCGTGCGTTCATCAATCATTCATTCTTAATCGTGTATCGTGCGTTCGTCAATCGTGTATGTAACTGTGTACATCAGATAACGTGCATTTGTCAAACGTTCATCTCTAATCGGGTAACGTTCATTCATTGCGGTTTTTATATGATAGTCGGTTATAGAGCTCATCAAAGCTTATATTTTATCTCACGGTTAAAGTGTATATATATGTTCCGACTTTAAATAAAATTTACATTCATACTTACTTTCTTATGAACACTTAATTAACTTCATCGTACATAACGTTCATACAGATTCATGAAGTTTTGTGTAAAATTTATTTATCATCTGTAAACATTTCGTGGTTATTCAGTGAATCTTGGCTGGGACTGACACATTTTAATATAATGATACATGTTCTACGTACAAACAATAACATGATGACATTTCTACGACAGAACAGTTAAAATTGGAATTTCTATTCAACTGAGCGTAATGGGCTTAAAAATATACTGTTGGCCAACTGCTATTTGTTAAAAAATATTCCGCCAATTGAAAACAACAGTGCTTTTGCAAAATTTAGATGTTGGGTAGCTCCACTAAAAATAGAAACTGGAAAGTATGAAAGAAAAGAAGTCCACGAGATGACATGTGTTGTAGCTCTACTATTGAAGATGAACTTCATGTCATTTTAAAATGCCCATTATATGTAGATTTAAGACAAATTATGATACATTAAGCTAAACATTTTAATGAACATTTTAACCTTTAATTATCAGATAGCGAAAAATTTATATTTTTATTTAATAACGGCAATGTTGCTGCTATAGTTGCCAAAAACATCAACAATATTTCATTGAAAAGAAACGGCATTTTATTTCCTAGTTCTCAAAGAAAAAATGTTTTATTTTCATATAGTACAGGTGGACACTGTAAATTTTAAATGTAAATGAGTAAATATATTGTGTCTTAAAAGTCTCTTATTATTCTTTTTAAGATTGGTACATACAATGCAAATGTTTTAATGTTTTATGTTTATTTCTGTGATTCTCATTTTATGTTTGTATGTGGTGAGACTATAATAAAATATTGAATCAGTATTAACATGATTAATGTTCAACTTGAGTCATTTCTCCAATGTTGAACAATGCAAGATTATAATTCTTCGCTTATTTGGCAAATTCATATTCTACTAAATATTCAAACATTTAAGTTTTGATAAATACCATTACAAATATAATTTTTGACTTCGTTTCTGATGGTCACGTGCAGGTAAGGTTATTCCATTGAGAAAATACAATATACAAGATTGTCGGGTAAATGTGGATTGCGGATTAAGATTTTAGATGTCAAACTTGAATAAACAAATTAAACTGAGGCGAATTTAACACGAATATGTATTTTCTCTTCAACAGTGTTTTTATTCTCTGTTCTTTATTTTCATTTAAAATAAGCTAAATATGTTTTGTGGAAAATTGAATAGAAATAAACATATGTATTTGAAGGCATTTTTTTAATTAAACAAGTATAAGATCACGCAAATATATCCCGTATTCCTCAAGAAGGATTTTAAATTGAGGAACTTTTTAAACTTGAAATTGTGTTTACGAGTTTAAGATATTCTTTTTTATTTAAATTTTTTGATAAAATAGTTAAATATATTGTATTATCATAACAAGTCTGTATTTAAATGGAATAAACATGGAACACTTTCACAGATTCACTTTTCATTGTGCTCATGGTTGCATATGAAGGACACCGTTTTTAATGTATGTCTAAAAGATTAATATCCGAAAAAATAATTCACAATAGTACTTTGTATTAAAGAATGACGGATTATTTTACCATGGGGGTATTTTTTGTTCCGTTACTGAGGACATTTTTTTGTCCATTATGAATCCATATGACAAATTTGACTCCAATAAGGATAAATTTTATCTTATAGAAAAATCGGTAGTTTTTATCCGATAGATTTTGTGTTCATCTTTATCGGGTATAAAAGATTGAAAAATACAAACAATTAATTGAAGTTTCGTATGCATCTATCACGATCCAGCAACTTTTGACTAGTATAAAGGGTTGCCTTGGTTTTATAGCTCAAAACGGTATCATTTGTTTTGCTTTACATTGGGTTAAATAATGAAATGTATGTTTCAGAAATTTACACAAGTTTGATTTCGGCTTTGACTCCCGGGGACACTGTCGTTTACAGTAAAAGACGAAAATCTACACATGTACGTTCTTATAAAAAAAGAAGTTGTGGTATGATTGCCAATGTTCATCATTATATCATAATCATTGTACTCCCCCTAATAATGAATCTATAATATATGCCACTGGACGTTAAACGATCAACTATTAATTCATCCATCTTATCCTTTTAGTTTTGTGATAATTTGCATATCAAATACATGAAACAACAGGGGCGGATCCAGCCATTTTAAAAAGGGGGGTTCCCAACCCAGGGCAAAAGGGGGGAAGGGGGGTTCCAACTACTATGTCACCAGTTCAAATGCATTGATCGTCCAAAAAAAGGGGGTTTCCAACCCCCTGAACCCTCCCCCTGGATCCGTCACTGAACAACTGCAGAGTTTCACTAAAGTTAGAAGGCCGATATTATTGCACATATAAAATAGACATTAACATCGATCCCTACGTTTTGATCCTCTCACAAAACAACACATTATAAATTTCATGCATATATAACGCTTTTCTGGATTTACTTTCACTAGGAACGCTCAATGCTAAATATTTGAAAGCCAAAGAATGTATAAAATAGATAGGAGTGTAGAGCTATATGACCAATAAAGCACGTAGTTCAGTGGTTTTCGTAACATCAATTCTGTTATATACATGTATTTGGGCTTTTTTTGTGGCAAGATACATGTAGCTTTGAAATAAAGAAGGCCGTTAGTTTGCTCAATTGAATTGTTTCATATTTTTTTCATGTCGGGGCGGGGCCTTTAATAACCGACTTTACAGTTCCCGTATTTTTTCATTATTGAAGTCGTATAGATATAACTGCTAGCATTCCTCTTGATTTGAACTTTCTTGAATAGGTGACTCGCTAGCAATTATATCACATTTTCTTATTTTTACAAAAGCCTTCAATCCATCAAAAGCCAATTTAGTCTGCTGTAGCTGAAACCTACGTTTCTTAAAAAAATCTAAATTTATATACTGACAATTTAAGAAATGTTTGTCATAGATATCTGTTCGTGATATAAGTATCAAAATATTTTAGCTATGAAGATGTGTAAACCCTTAAATAAACCCTATTTCTTTGGCCTACGGGAATTAAAATAATAAAAACCATTATTAGCAAATCGGAATATATATGTGTGTATGACTCGGAGGTGCAATGGAGATCATAAAGTTTGATGGCCACGCGTGAAGTGCGCTGGTCTGCGCCGAAGTGCGATGAGCTGTTCGATGGTTTGCGATGGTTTATATAACGCGGGATACCTAGATTAAAGTCTACAGATGTGCAATTATTATGAGCAGTATATTTGTTTCAATGTCAGTATATAAAACATTTACTAGTGTTATTGTCTATGAATGTAATAGTTAAAGTTGCCGCGTACTAATTTAGAGACCGTCCTATTTGATGTTTTGCATGTGGAAATTATTCTTGCTTCAACATGTATCTTTACTTAATTTGTTCCTCTAATGAGATCCTCATTTACCGTTATATAATCATAAGAATAGTTTCACGGTGGACCCGTATGTATTGAGGGAATGACACTTCATCGTACGTAAAAACAAATCTTTCGTATATTTCCCGTTTCACAGTCCTACATGTATATTGAATTTTACCCACAACTCAGAAAGTTGACCAGCGCGGGGTATGCTTAATCCTCTTATTCTAGATGTCAGGTAACTTACTCGTGTTTATGTTGGATTGCTGTCTGATTGACGAATATCCGTTATTTTATATATATATAACAAACAAATTTAAATTATATATATATATAAATAAAAGTTAAGTAGAATCCGTATGCTGGTAACATATAAGAAAATTAATAAAAGTTAATAACGGTTTCAATTCATCTCTTTTACTAGCGCTTTCACTGCTTTTACAGATCTTCAGGTAATATATATATATTTAAATTTGTTTTTTAGGGATGCATCCAGTTGCACCTTTTCATTTGAAATATATTTCCGTGAAGTAATCTCAAAAGATTACTCACTTCAATAAAAAATAAATAAGGGAAATGAAACCTCTTCTCGCATGTTGCACTTTGTGTAATTGTTCACTTCGACAAAATACTGCCTTGAACTCAATTTTGGTATAAATATAAAGAAGCCTCATTTGGTTCTTAAATGGATATTTTTTAAACACCTAAAGCTAGGTAAAGCCTATTTCTTGATATAGGCTCTTAAATTCGGCAACTTTTAGAGACCGACCGTGCTTGGGCTGTATAGCCAGTCAAGGTCGCTAAACTCTCATTATCCGTCTAGAGATTTTCTGAAAATACGATGGTTACTGTCTCATTAGAAACTAAAACCTTATCAAATATGGTGGCCTTCGGCTGTCATCTGCTCTTTTCGGGTTGTTGTCTCTTTGACATATTCATCATTTCCATTCTCAATTTTAAAATAACTAAAAATATGATAAACAGTTGTCAGATCAATATTCATTTAACAAGCCAGTGCGTTGATACAGGTTATATTCTACTGAATTTACTATATCCGTTATTATTACGTAATTATATAAGTCCCGTGTCCAGGTAAAAATAACAATTTGTGGTTTGTATGTCAGGTGAAAGTGACAACGGGTGGTATGTATACTAAAATGTTTATCGTCTTCCATTATACATGAGGGTGTGGATGGGGGTTTATAGAATAGAAAATTAATTACCAAAAAATAAAGAATACAAAAAATAACCAGACAAATATATAGAAAAGAAAATGATGAGGTACTAGAATATATGGAATAAAGATTGATCGACAAAAGGTATAACGATTAGAAAAAAATGCCTAAAATGATAGAATACAGAAATAATGAATCCCTATTCAGACCCTCATAATCTTACGATGACATTTAGCTTTAGGACAATTATGGGCATGCGATACAGTTTTAGAACCACACTGATTTTGTTTACAAAAGTTCACATATATACAAGCTAATTTTTACAAAATCAATTTGTATATGTAATAAAAATTATATCTTCATGTGCTAAATTTAAAAGACAAATGGGTTTGAATTATTCTACATTAAAAATTTTACTTATAACATTTCGGTTTCTTGGACATTTTTGTCCTTTGAACAGACATCCTTAGTTAACTTTTTTGTTTCAAAAGATAAAGATATGCGGATTTCGGTAAAGAGATTAGGAATATCTTCGTTATAAAATTGGGCTCTACATTTGTGTAACAATTCTTTGTTAATATTTAATTTTTGTGAAAAGAAATTGATACAAGAAGAAAAAACGGTATTTTTGTTGTATATTTATCTAGTTAAAAAAAAGTCGGTAATTTCTTCATAAAAGTTGCAACGAATAATCTTCATACAGTATCAAGCCAAATGTCATGTCTAAAATGAGGGGGCCATAACTGATAACACTTTTTCCTTAAAAAAATGAAAAAATAATTATTTGGATAAGAAAATAACCCAGATATTTAGATATATTAGAATAAAAATATTTTTTTAATTTTTTAAAAATCATTTAATATTCATCGGTTTATGATTAAAAGAAAAATATAGAAAATTATTAAATTGTTTTTAAGAAAGGAAAATAATGTTTGTCCCGAGAAAAAAGGCCCCCCCCCCCCCTATGAATGATCATTAATTTACCTAAGTGGGGGCTTAAATTTGGAGACCGATCGTGCGGCCTGACTGCCATAAACAACAGATAACGAACAGCAAACAGTGGATACACCAATTGATATGTATGAAAGACAACGGCGGACACAAAATGATTGCACTGAATAATTTCAACTACCATTGAGATCGTTTTTTTTTTTCAAATCATCTTATCAAATTAGAAATGCATTTTAAAAAACCTTGGGATATCTTTTACAGTTTGGAATTGGAATTGGAATTAAAAATTGCATTTCCAAAAGAGTTTCAGGTAAAACCCCGAGAATCTCACCTCCTAGAAATTTGAAGTGCCAGGATGTTTGAAAATATGTATAAATTTTTTACATACTTGAAATTGTATAAGGAATATAAAAAGATTCAGTATGTTTACTGTACAAACCAACAACAGACACCAAGTGATGGATATAATTGTGGCTTATATTGTTTAATTTATTTTTACTGAGAGCAAAATTTGATTGATTGATTATTCAGTGGTTGTTTAAACGTCCAGTGGCAAACATTTCATGCATATTCAGGACGAAAAGTCGTTTCAGAAGTATATTATGAAGTATTTGGTATTACAAATGTTTAAATTTTCTCATTATTTGGTAAATTTCATTTTCTTAGCTATTTCTAATTAATTTGTACGAATCAGATTTTTCTGACAAATTATATATTTTGCTCTAAATTAACTCATACGATTCTGATAATCTAAGGAACATTGTAACTTCAGTAAAAAAAAAAGAGATTATGATCGTTTAATCAGTTGTTATGTAAGTTCGCTCGTGTCAGTCGGATCACTGATTTTCGGCAATATCAAGGAAAAACCGGCACGTTCCAAATATTGTTCAACTACTCATTTAATGGTGATTCTTTTTCTTTAAAAATTGAAATTTATGTAATAAAAATCTATCTATCTCTACCATAGTATGAAAATAGAGTACAAGTAACACGTCCTTTCTAGTCCTTAGTGGCATATTATAAGTCCTTAGCAGTGTTTAGACGTACAGGCAGAAAACAGTCGAAGGCCACCAATGGGTAGAAAATCCCGCACCGAAGGCGTTTTTCAGCTGGTCCCTAAACAAAAATGAATTTTAGTTCAGTGATAATGGACATCATACTAAACTTCGAAACATACAAATATTACCTAAATTTCGGAAGGTAAACATATGATAATTAATTAGTTAAGGTTACAAATTTAGACAGATAAAAAGAAGGGGGGGGGGGGGGGGGGGGTCAATGTATTTGAATGGGGACATATGGTTAAATCCACCCCTTTTATCCTGGGTTGAGAACCCTCTTTTTAAAAATGGCTGGAATCGCCACTCTTTAAAACGTAGCAATTTATAAATTATTTATATTAAGTAGAATTATAAAATCGATGAGTTTTATAATTTGACAACACTCATTGATATTGGAAATACTATACTACAATTAATTTATTTAATAAATGGAGTGTTTAGTAAAACTGTCGACCAATCAACACAGAAAGCGAGATATCTAAAATTTGTATACCCTTATAGATTTTCATTATCATACATCAATTTTATATGCAATTCCAAAAAAAATGGCTTTGAGAACCGTGTATTAAGCGCTTATCGTTCATTCGTCAATGAATCATTCACCGTGCGTGTATCGTGCGTGTATCGTGTGTTCATCATTCATCGTGCGTGTATCGTGCGTTCATCATTCATCATTCATTTTTCGTTAATCCTCCGTGTAACGCTCATCGCTCATCGTGCGTGTATCGTGTATCGTGCATTCACCGTGCGTGTATCGTGCATTCACCGTGCGTGTATCGTGCATGCGTGTATCGTGCGTGTGGTCAGTTTGAATTTTAGAAGGTCTGTAGTTCTAATCATGCAGTCAGCATTTAAAAGGATATTTTTTTTAAATAACAGTTGAATAAAATTTAAATTTACGATATTAAAACGAAAGAATCAAAGTGTACATAAATATTGCAAAAGAATATTGTGTTTTACAACACACACGTAAAACTAAATTTAAAAACTTACTTATCGTTGCTTCATATTTTACTGGATAATCAGAGTTTTATGGAAGTTGAACGTTGAGTGCAACTTTAGATACGAAACCGTATTGATATTTTGTAGAAAACCTGCTTTCTGCAATAATTTAACATAAATCCTGAATTTTCAACACATTTCAATTTTTCTAGGGGAAAAACCAGTCAACATGAAAAAAAAATGTTCCCGCCGTAAAATATATGTGCCAATGGGAAGAAAAATTGTTCCCATAGGAAGAAAAAAAAAGTTCCCTTGGGAAGAAAATTGTTCCCATCGGAAGAAAAATTGTTCCCATAGGAAGATAAATTGTTCCCATAGGAAAAGTTAAATTCCCATGGGAACAAACTATTTACTAATGTTCCCATGGGATATTTAAAGTTCCGATGGGAACTTTAAAATTCCCATGGGAAAAGTACTTAAGTGGTTTTATGCATATCAGCCCAGATCTATAAATTTGAAAACTATGAATGTATAAAAACATAGACGAGCTTTTATGACCAAAAGAAAGGGAAACAAAAATATAGCAAAAAAATGTTTAAAAGCAAATTTATCTGAGGGAGGAGGAACCTTTATTTGTAATATTTTTTTATCAATCTATTAACGGAAATTTATAGAAATTAATGTTATGAATCATATCAGTGGCGAAGCACTTACTATATACTGGACTGATGATACCATAAGAGACTTGAAGTCAACCAGCAGTTCTTACAGACCGGCAGTCTACGTGGGCAAGCCATATTAACATTGCTATGATGAAATGCTAGTAAACTGAATCAGTTGATATAGTTTCAGTATGCTCCTCCTGTTGAAATACTGAAAACTATTCTTTTTATTTGCAAAATATCAATAACTTCTGATGGCTGCGCCCCCCTCCCCAGACCCCCTGCCTTATAGGGTTATTGTATTTGGATATTATTAAATCTCATTATAAGTATCTTATTTAAAAATTCCTTGTGTAAGTAAACAAGGGTACCAAAGCTTGTCTGAAGCCGTGAGCGAATGAAATTAGGAAGTAGCACAAGGTGAAAGGACACATCGTTACTAGTTTACAGTATTAGGAAGTAGCACACAGTAAAAGGACAAACCGTTACTAGTTTACAGTATAAGGTAAAAGGACAAATCGTTACTAGTTTACAGTATAAGGAAGTAGCACACAGTAAAAGGACAAATAGTTACTAGTTTACAGTATAAGCAGGTTATACAGTTCAATGTCGTGACAGAACATTTTAAAGAATATCACAATAGTCTGTTGTAAAGTTATTAAATCCAACCGCATTCAGTTAGGACTTTAACAGTTAATATTCTTGAAAACTTGACGTACTTTTTCTAATAATTAACAGTTCACCATAAGACTGTCTCCCATCATACATACTTTTCAGCGCTATTGCCTATAAAAATATGTAAAGTATTTTAGTTTCCATAAGAATGCAAGTATCATTAAGAGAGCCGTTCTGTTTATTAAAAGAAGATGTCTTTCGTCGTGTGAGTGTTATAATTATGTAAGTCCAATTTTTCATTGGAAATTGAATATTTTAAAAGTGCAATATCATAAATATTTGACTGAGGTATAGAATAGAAATATATGTAGCAATCGAATTTATGGACTAAAGATCAACTCTTTGATCAATTGTTTTTGAATCAATAAACAAAGCATTCCCTTTTCTGGAGATAGAACACTACAATACAAAAAAGGTGTTTTAAAAATCATTTCCTATTCTTGTATTGGAGGTAGACCATGAATTTTTCAATTCTGTCATATCCTCTATTATTAGGAGTGCAAATCCTCAAAATATCCATATATAGGTAAACAGAAAGATAAGAAACAATATTAGACATTTAAAAATTATCATAGAAGATGTCTTAAGAAGTCGTTGATATGTTAGCATGTTAATAGATAGATTTAAAATATAATTTACTTCATAAGTTGAAGCCTGGTAAAAATAATATAAATTGAAAGTCAATCAAACACTTACACATTTAAGACTGTTTTCAGACTGTTTTCAGGTAGTTCCTCTAATTTCCTTTCGATAAAATTGAATGATGCTTTATCGTCGTTATATTTGTGAAGAAGGTACACATCTTTATTTTCGTTGCATTATTTTGCTGGCATGTACACACGTTCTATAGCATGTACACACGTTCTATAGCAGTTTTACGTTTTTGTATGAAATTAAAATTATACTGTATCTTGCATAAATTGATAAACAAGTTTTCAGTGTGTTTAAAATTAAAAAATCTCTGCTCTATAGATTTCACATAGTTAGAATCATTGATATACATATACCGTATCGATTGAATATTTCAGATATCACTTTGTAAACTACTTCTTAAACTGTTACGCTTCGCATGCCATTTGTTGGAGAGCCATGCATTATTAATCTGTAAAATTGAATGAGCTGTTTATAGTATAATTTGAAATTTGTGTTCAAATAGGCTGTTAAAAATTACTCTGCGCCAATGAAATATATGTGTGCTTGATAAATTAATGTGTTCGTTAATCAATACGTTGAAACGAATACTTATACAAAACGACCCATTACACTACAAAACGACCCATTACACTACAAAACGACCCATTACACTACAAAACGACCCATTACACTACAAAACGACCCATTACACTACAAAACGACCCATTACACTACAAAACGACCCATTACACTACAAAACGACCCATTACACTACAAAACGACCCATTACACTACAAAACGACCCATTACACTACAAAACGACCCATTACACTACAAAACGACCCATTACACTACAAAACGACCTATTACACTACAAAACGACCCATTACACTACAAAACGACCCATTACACTACAAAACGACCCATTACACTACAAAACGACCCATTACACTACAAAACGACCCATTACACTACAAAACGACCCATTACACTACAAAACGACCTATTACACTACAAAACGACCCATTACACTACAAAACGACCCATTACACTACAAAACGACCCATTACACTACAAAACGACCCATTACACTGTTTTTTTCAACAAAAAATGTGATTATAACTTGACAGGATGTCTTCCTTCAGTTTGTAACCCAAATAAAACAAAATGTGATTTTCAACAAGGCAGGCAGACATATCCGCCTCAAATTTAAATACAAAGAATATGATATGGAATGTGTACAACATTGTAAATATCTAGGTGTGTATTTTAGTGCTTCAGGTACATTCTCCTATGCTCAGAATGAATTACACAAGAAAGCTTTAAAAGCATATTTTAAACTTAGGAAAGATTTATTATCTCTAAATCCTAGCTTAAAAACTAGTATACATGTTTTTGATCTTTTTGTTATTAATGCTATTTTCATTTGTCTATTATAATATCTGTCACGTTATATACTGTACAATGTCTCATGTGTGTTGCTTATATTATCATAATTGTTTATTGTAAATGCCCCCTGTGGGACACTGATTAGAATAATAAAATATTTTGATTTTGATATTTTGATTTTGTACTAGATAAATATGCAAGAAACCCATTTTAGACAAGGTACTCCCATAAGCATGGAAATCTCGTGGCTAGTCACATATTACAACGCTGTATGCTCCCATTCAATGTTACATGCCATTCCAGTCTTCAAAGATAACATACATAAAATTGAGAATGGAAATGGGGAATGTGTCAAAGAGACAACAACCCGACCAAAGAGCAGAAAACAGCCGAAGGCCACCAATGGGTCTTCAATACAGCGAGAAAATCCCACACACGGAGTTGTGCTTCAGCTGGCCCCTAAACAAAAATATGTACTAGTTCAGTAATAATGGACGTCATACTAAACTCCGAAATATATAAAAGAAACTAAAATTAAAAATCATACAAGACTAACAAAGGCCAGAGGCTCCTGACTTGGGACAGGCGAAAAATGCGGCGGGGTTAAACATTTTTTTGGAGATCTCAACCCTCCCCCTTTACCTCTAGCCAATGTAGAAAAAACAAACACACAGAAATACGCACAGTAAAACTCAGTTTAAAAGAAGCCTGAGTCCGATGTCAGAATAGGTAACAAATGAAACTAAACAAAATGACAATGATACATAAATTAACAATGGACTACTAGCAGTTACTGACATGCCAGCTCGTGACCTCAATAAAACTGATTGAAAGAATCGATTTAAGCTATAACGTATACAAAGAATACAAAAGAGACATTTTAGTTATATCATCATCATCATCATCATCATCATCATCATCATCATATAAATCATCATCATATAAATAATACTTTATACTACAAAAAATACGGAATTTTGGAAACATATTTCATAAAATTAGATTAAAGCCTTTCTAACTGACTTTTGTTATTTGTTGTTATGCTGTGTTGTTACACCATTGTCCCAGGTTAGGGGAGGGATGAGCGCTCATAGAAATGTTTAATTCCGCTTCACTCATAATCCAATGGTTGGTGTTTGTTACAGTCTGCCATAATATATTGTTTTTCGTTTTAATAGATATAAGAAGATGTGATATGAGTGCCAATGAGACAACTCTCCATCCAAGTCACAATTTGTAAAAGTAAACCATTATAGGTCAAAGTACGGCCTTCAACACGGAGCCTTGGCTCACACCGAACAGCAAGCTATAAATCTTATTAAAAAAGCTGCTGTTGTTTTTTTTACTTTAAAATTGTTTTCCATTTTTTGTTCTTATGAACTTTTAAACGATAGGATGTTTGATCATGGATAAATGACAATAAACAAACAATTACAACTGAACATTTATACATAACTATGTGATGTTAATTTTCTATATCAATTACGTTTCTTCTTATCAAACAGTACATGCGTTTTGTTTATTAAAACGATTTTATTGCAATTCGAATAAAACGAGATATGGATATAGGTCGATGAGAGAGATCCCCACAACTCAAAACGACAGCTAAGTGTCAACATAAAATCTTAGTATACAAAATGTCGAGCTCAAAATCACCCCCGAGTCTAAAGAAATTGGGATAAAATGAAACAGCAACTAGAACTGTATAAGATCATTTATCAGCACCAATATCATTTCGTTATGACATAAGACACCGACTAAAGTGGTTTCTGACATGAGACTGGCACATGAATATATGACGAGACTGTTCGCATTACAAATACACACTTTGATTAAATATACGATAGAAAAAATGGTAATATAGGAAGTGAATGATCTACAAATCCAATATACAATATAGAAATAAGGAGATTGGCATGATTGCCAATGAGAAAACTATCCACTAAAGTTCAAATGAAGTGGATGTAAGCAATTATAGGAAACCATACGGCCTTCAACAATGAGAAAACCCTATACCGTATAGTCGGCTATAAAAGGCCCCGGCATGAAAAATATGACAGACACGAACCAACGACATGTTTGTTTGATTATGTATTTTTTTATTCACATCTTCAAAGTTATTTATACAGTCTTTGAATAATATTTTGTAGATTTTAAATAATGTTCCTCTTGATCAATCTGATCTTTCTATACCTAACTGTCATCTACGTCGAAACAGACGCTGCAAGTGGGAGACAATGCTACTTTTCAACAAAATGTCGTTGTTTCTTATTTTTACCAACACCATATTATGTAACAGTAAATTTGGTCCGGTAGTGAAATTTGTCCCCGGACTTTGTTTCCTAGGTAATTAAGTCCACGACCATTATTTTACTAGAAAAATAAATCCCAGGATAAATTTTCTTAGGAAAATAAGTCCATAGCTAGTAAAATATGTCTGGCTATTTTTCCTTGTAAAAATTATCCAGGGACTTACTTTTTTGGTAAATTATGGTCATGGAGAATTTTTCATGCATATTTAGTCCATGTCTCA
Organism: Mytilus californianus; assembly: GCF_021869535.1. Classification (NCBI taxonomy): domain Eukaryota; kingdom Metazoa; phylum Mollusca; class Bivalvia; order Mytilida; family Mytilidae; genus Mytilus; species Mytilus californianus. The sequence continues at coordinate 15,977,283 of NW_026262679.1, read as the reverse complement.
ACAATGAAAATTCAACCAATGTCGTCGTGATAACTTCAATTTGGATAGTAAAACAAAATTACCCATAATTATTTTTACATACACATGTACAGTAAATTTAATTGATCTTCAAACTGGACAAGTTTGTTATTGTATCAATGAAAAATAAATAAATAAAAGGCTCTATTTGCCAGTTCTAAATTTTTGGTACAATTTTTCATAATACAGAGAGAAAAAAATACATTTTTGAGAAATTTTAGAATACTGATTGTAAGTTTTCTTCCTTTAAAACAATTATTATTTTAAGGAGAAGCTGTTAAATGCTGTTAACGCATGCCTTCGCAAGGTAAGACAAATTTGTCTTAACAGAAACAAATCTGTTTCAGTTTTATTAGACTGTTGTCATTCCAGTTCAACCCAACTTCAAGAAGTCAACATATGACTGATCTGCATATTTTTTTAACAAAATAGGTCACTTTGATCATTTTGAGGCCGGATTCATCTACCACAAAAAAATTTAGACATTGTGGTAGATGATTGGCCTGATTCTTTAAAATACAAATTTGCTCATATTCTACTTTTTATCAAATTGCTGTTTTGTGTTTTAACTTGAGCTCAATTAAAATAAAACAAACGTTATCTTACCAATTTGATAGAGAATATATTCCACGGAAACAGTATTCATTTATTATCTCCCATCTATAAATATATTCATGATGCGGTCCATATGTGCTCTATATATAAGCCACCCATGACGGTCATACAATGGCTTCATTTGCATTTAAAAAAGAAAACATTGAACACAAAAAAGAAATAAAACGAGCAAAAAAAAAATCCACAAATACCAAATATTTCTCGTTTAACAAATTGATAAACTTCTATTTTTGAACAATGCATTATGATATCGTTATAAATAATAATCACCATAATAAAGAATCAATTTAAATAGATTAGACATAAAAGCATGTATTAGATAAATATTGCGCTCTTGGTTATATAGCTTCTCAAGTATTCAAGTCTTTTTACATCCTTGGCTTTCATATTTTGGAGTTCGACCGTTCCTGATGTAATAAATTTATAATGTGTTACTTTCAATTCCATGCATATTTAATTCAGTAACTAGACAGTTTTGTCATCACAGTTGTCCTTCTTTCAAAGGAGATCTTTGTTAAACAGGTCAAGACCACTACATTTCCTGACGTCAGTATATATTTGCATAGTAGTTTCCCAAATAGAAGGTAAACATGGCCTTGAAAAAACTCACCAATCGACTCAATGAACTACAATGCATTGTGGGCTACTACGAGTTTACTACTACTTAAAACACGTGGAATAAGTGGGAAAACTGTCAACTTATATAGTGTCTGGGACTCTCATGCTTACTAGTTTTGTTCAGACAATGTATTAAATGTAAAATATATAGCATAATCTTTAATTTGCATGCTCAGATTAAAAAAATATTGTTTTCTGGCTACACGATTCGACTTTCTTTTTCGTCTTGTAAAAGTAGTTAAACAGGTTTTGTCCATTGTTATGCATTGTACCTGTGCATTTATTTCACGTGAAACAGTGAAATTTTCAATGAAGTGACCGCAGTCCAGTATAAAGATCATTTGAGCTCTTTGAAACCTGTCAAAACGGTTGCACGTCTCTCTCTCTATATATATATGCTCTTGGATTTTTTGTATCCTGTATAATGCCATTCGAAACACATTGAAATTCGAAACTGTTTAAATAAACACGAGTCCTTTTCCCGTAGTGGTCGTATCGATGCTTATCAGGGTTTAGATTTCATTTTAGAGGAACTTATAATCGAACATTAAAGGAAAACTCCAGGTTTGACTGAAGCTGAGTTTATATGAAAAAAAGTGTTTTATCAAACGTAAATAACCCAACGAGATTTAAATTAACTCTTCTAATAATGAAATACGGTTTATTAAATTTGACATTTTCACAATATCATGGTAGACGCCATCTGTAAGTACTCTTCTAATAAAAGACAGATTCGGTGCCAATTATTCTCGTTGTTTATTGTTTCAAACCGATAAGCCCCGAAGGTCTCGTGACGTCACACAGTCTGTTTGGTACTGAAGCAGTGTGGATAAACATATCATTAAAATATTTTTTTACTTCGCTATAATTAAACACGATTCGCTGAATATTTCAATAAAGATGCCGTCTTGCCAAGCATTTAATTGTACTAACGAAAAGGGGAAGTGTACAAAAAGTTTTTTCGTTATCCCTGATCCTTCAAAAAGTGCAGATAAAAAAAAACTTTGCAAACAATGGATCTCGAACTTGAAAAATGGTAAACTGCAAATAGAAAATTTTAAATATAACAGTAGCAAGGTTGTTTGTGAAGACCATTTCACGCCCGATTCATTCGAGAGAAACCTGGTCAAAGAATCTTTGAACTTCTTACCAAAAAGAAAATATTTGCGACAAAATGCAGTACCGACAATTGTCAACACAGGAATGGACACCAGAAAAACACAGGAACGATCGACCAATTCTACACAAAAACGTCGAAGTGCACAGGTTAGTAAATAAAAATAATATTTAAAAAAAGAATCACTTGTACTTGGTTTTATCGTCATACGCAAAATTAAAACCATTTCCACGTGTGCAGTAATGTGTGTGTAGTATCATACTATCAGGTCGTTTGAGGTCATTTTTAATATGCGCGTGATTGTAAACAATATATATCATGGTATCACGGTGTGTTCTCAATATAACATTCCTCGCGGAGATCAGGGAATAATAAACAATTATTATAATGCATTGCTGAGATGGTCAAATACTTATATCAGTTACTAATAAACAAAAACAAAGTCCTGAAACCTGGTCTCATACGAGTTGTCTAATATTGATTAGGTTCTAACACCCCATTTTCAGTCTGCGTTACTGAAACGCAAAACATTCGTTTGCCTAGTTATTTAAATAAAATATGCTGTGCATTAACACAAGAGAACAACAACGGATATTTAAAAAACTGTTATTATCCACGTGAAGAATTGGAAAAAATATGGGGAAAAGGGGGGTGGGTAGGGGTCGGCTTAAAAGTTAAATTCCAATAAATATCGTGTATTTATTTTATTTCATTACTTTATGCAGGTTAAAGAAGAGATTAAGTTGTCAATTAAAAAAAGAAAAGCGGCAACATGTTCTACACCATCAGTCAGTTCAGAGACTTTGACCTTACATGATCAGGTATGCAAAACTAGTATTTTTATAGAATGAAGATAATAACATCTGTCTGAACTTTTTAATGTTTCATTTTAATATATAAAAATGTTTTTCTATTACACAATTCATGATGTATTGTTTTATGTGTACATGTTATGCTGCCCATCAAGAGCCCTTGATTGGAATAATAAATATTCTTTATTCTTTATTCTTAGTACACATAGAGAAAATAGGGGACGGCAGGGGGATGGGGTAGGTTGGTGAAATACAACAATTCCAATAAATATCGTGTATTTATTTCATTACATTTTTTTTTCAGGTCGAGGAAGAGACCAAGCTGTCTATTGAAAAACCAAAAGCGGCAACATGTTCTACACCTTCAGTCAGTTCATCTGTAACGCCCACAACTCACGACGTATTTATTACAGACGAACGTTCACCTAATCTGACCCAGTCAATGGGATATTTTAGCGCGCCAATCAATGGTCTCGTCTACACTGTTTTGCACATGATTCTATTGTGTCTAACAGCTAGTATAAAATGGAAAACAGTAACTAAGAATTACGATACTCTTATTATAAATATATAAACATTACAAAGAATTCTATAGTAAATATCTCTTTTCAAGATAATGGAAAACCAATCTTTCTGAAAGGTGTTGGTGTTTGTGTTTGTTTCTTAGAGACGAAGTAATAAATAGATACCCCTCCTCGATTTAAATGACTTTTTTAATCATAAAAGTAGGTACAATATCATTACATCAATTATATGAATTGCTTGGACATTTCAGTGACCCCAACATATATTTGACACACTCTAAGTCTTCTCCTTTTTGTACGAACCCACTCAAAATTCCAGGATCCCTTATAATTTAACTATCCGAATGAAAGTTCATCTTATGGGTAATTGTGTTTTTCACTGTTGTTTAGTTGGTGTCTTGTGGACAAATATCTGAAATCTTCGTTTAATCATCAATAGTAATGGCTTTATTTTTGGGTAATTCAAACATTCGTAAACTTTCTTCGCATAGAAACAACTATTCGTTACGGAAGCCGGTTAGTGTCAGGGTGTAGTTTTATTTTTAAGTCATTATAACGACTTAGCTAATTCGTTATAACGACTTAGGTATCTTGTTGATTCTGAAAACAGAAAAATCTATCACCTTACAGGAACTTTCTGAGAGAAAGGGAAATAATTAGGCCAATAAGACCGACTGGAAAAATAATAACACTTCATATTTTAGTACTTATTTCACAACTCCGGGAAATCCTGAAATTCGAATTAATGATATATTTACAAGGAAAGCTATCACCTTGCTTACCTCTATAATTTATGTATATTAACGACCACCATGTTGGTTTATCCCGTGGGAAAATCAACACAAATTGAATCTCAACACCCCAGGGAAGGTTTTGGTCAAGTTTCCTTCCAAATATCCCAGTTGTTTTAAAGAAATTGCAATTTTATTATAGATGTGGTAATTGAATATTTAAATTCCAAATGAATCTTAAAAATATTTAAGTTATCACACTGATTTATATACAGAGATCAAATTTCCATATTCGTGGATGGATGGATTTTTAATGTCCGGTGGCAAATTAAATGTACATTCAGGACGAGAACAGGTTAATGCGATATGAATACGAACTCTATATTCGTGGACGTGTAAAGTTATATAAAAAAGATTTTAATTAATATAGTCAACAGAAAAATAAATTTCATTGAAATAATTTATAATTGTCATTCTAGCTATAATGACTCTCAAAATGATTTTCCGGGATTCTCTCATTTAGTAAAAGAACATGTTTGTATCTTATAATCATGATGATATTCTTTTAAAATACAATGTTTTTTAAAATGAAAACAACAACGATAAAGTTTCAGACACGATGTTAATTGGAGTAAGTTTATTCGGACATTTTAGAATTCATTCCCAATCGTCTCCGTCAGTAGTAGACTAATGAGTGGTAAACAAAGAAGATTCACCTTTTAAAATTTTGATTTGGAAAAACCCAGATCAATTTGAAATGAATGAGGACACGACTTACAATGTATCCAGACTTTTAGAAAACCTATTCAATGAAAATAAATATCGCAAGTGCTCAACGGTTTCCGTCAAGGAAAGAGCATCTTCAAAATGAAGATTTCGTTTGGTGTAAAATCCCCCATGGTCGTTAACGTAAATTATCGATCGGAAAACAAGGTAACTTATTTTTTACATTATATTCCCTTAAAAAAGATAGCTTTAGATAATTTCAATGATAATAAAAAATGATAATAATAATAACATTGTTGCTATTTTTACTTACGAAATAAATGAACGTACAGAGAAAAATATGAAAAATAAATAGATATATGTATTTTCAAACGGTTTAATGAAATTACGTCTTCATCAGGCCTCTCACAAATATACGCATGATGCTTTTATGGTTTATCCAGACTTACGTTATCATCATCTAAGAATCTAATGTTGTTAATGATACTTTATACTACAAAAAATACAGAATATTGGAAACAGATTTCATAAAAATTAGATTAGACCCTTTCCAACTGGTTTTTAGTTTGTTTGTATGCTGTGCTGTAACGTTATTGTTGCATGTTAGGGGAAAGTTAAGCATTCACATAAATTTTTCATCCCGATACACTCGTAATCCAATGGTTGGTGTGTTGGTAACAGTCTGTCATATATTGTTTTTCGTTTTAATTTTTATTAAAATTTTCATGCCGTTTTTTTTTAAATTTTAAATCGTTTTACATTTTGTGTTCCTGTGGCCGTGTCAACAAAGCTATCTTAGGACTAGGATATATCGTAGGACGGTCTAAGGACACGTCTTAGTCCTAAGGCAGGTTAACGAAGATATTCTAAGAATGTTTTTTCAAAAGATTCAATTGTGTTACATTGTTTTAAATTTGTAGACAATTGTTTTATGAAATACTTCCAGATATCAACAAGTCGTTAAACTTTATATTTTTCAGTTTTAGATTTTGGAACAAAAAATGCCTTGTGTGGTTGTTCTAGAACAACATGTAACCTGATGCACATATCTAAATACACTTAGAACTAAAATTGCTTTTCTATACAAAACAGTTTGAAATGACATCCATCGCAGCTCTCAAAAATTTATCTTTGACGATGTCATATTATTATACTCCTTTAAAATAATTCGTGCTGTCTTTTTTGAAGCTTAAAAACTCTATCAATACTAGCAACATTTTTTGCATCTCTACATATTTTTATAAATTTAAATAAATGTGTTAGGATGGTGCTAGGACAATTATGGTTATGACTGCCATAAAATAGCTGGTTTTACATCATAAGACATGTCTTAGACACGTCCTAAGACCATTCTAAATAATGTCCTAAGGATATTGTCGTTGACATAGGGGGCCCCAGGGTACGAGTTTTATTCATGGATATATGAACTAACAATCACATAAGAACATTTATACATAAATTTATGGTGTGAATTGTTCATATCAATTACTTTTCTTCTTTTCAATCGGTACATACGTATTGTAAAGGAGATACGGATATAGCTCGACGAGACAGTAACCCCACAATTCAATGTGTCAACATACAGTTTATACAAAATGTCAAATTCAAAATCATCACCGAGTCTTAAGAAATTTGGATCAAATGAAACATAACTAGTGCTGTAAGAGATACATCATCAATTCTCACAATAACATTAAGTTATTTAATAAGATAACGACTATAGTGGGTTCTAACATGAGACTAATAACATTAAGTTATTTAATAAGATACCGACTATAGTGGGTTCTAACATGAGACTAATAACATTAAGTTATTTAATAAGATAACGACTAAAGTGGGTTCTAACATGAGACTAATAACATTAAGTTATTTAATAAGATAACGACTAAAGTGGGTTCTAACATGAGACTAATAACATTAAGTTATTTAATAAGATACCGACTAAAGTGGGTTCTAACATGAGACTAATAACATTAAGTTATTCAATAAGATACCGACTAAAGTGGGTTCTAACATGAGACTAATAACATTAAGTTATTTAATAAGATACCGACTAAAGTGGGTTCTAACATGAGACTAATAACATTAAGTTATTTAATAAGATACCGACTAAAGTGGGTTCTAACATGAGACTAATAACATTAAGTTATTTAATAAGATACCGACTAAAGTGGGTTCTAACATGAGACTAATAACATTAAGTTATTCAATAAGATACCGACTAAAGTGGGTTCTAACATGAGACTTATAACATTAAGTTATTTAATAAGATACCGACTAAAGTGGGTTCTAACATGAGACTAATAACATTAAGTTATTTAATAAGATACCGACTAAAGTGGGTTCTAACATGAGACTTATAACATTAAGTTATTTAATAAGATACCGACTAAAGTGGGTTCTAACATGAGACTAATAACATTAAGTTATTTAATAAGATACCGACTAAAGTGGGTTCTAACATGAGACTTATAACATTAAGTTATTTAATAAGATACCGACTAAAGTGGGATCTAACATGAGACTTATAACATTAAGTTATTTAATAAGATACCGACTAAAGTGGGTTCTAACATGAGACTAATAACATTAAGTTATTTAATAAGATACCGACTAAAGTGGGTTCTAACATGAGACTAATAACATTAAGTTATTTAATAAGATACCGACTAAAGTGGGTTCTAACATGAGACTAATAACATTAAGTTATTTAATAAGATACCGACTAAAGTGGGTTCTAACATGAGACTAATAACATTAAGTTATTTAATAAGATACCGACTAAAGTGGGTTCTAACATGAGACTAATAACATTAAGTTATTTAATAAGATACCGACTAAAGTGGGTTCTAACATGAGACTAATAACATTAAGTTATTTAATAAGATACCGACTAAAGTGGGTTCTAACATGAGACTTATAACATTAAGTTATTTAATAAGATACCGACTAAAGTGGGTTCGAACATGAGACTAATAACATTAAGTTATTTAATAAGATACCGACTAAAGTGGGTTCTAACATGAGACTTATAACATTAAGTTATTTAATAAGATACCGACTAAAGTGGGTTCTAACATGAGACTTATAACATTAAGTTATTTAATAAGATACCGACTAAAGTGGGTTCTAACATGAGACTAATAACATTAAGTTATTTAATAAGATACCGACTAAAGTGGGTTCTAACATGAGAGTAATAACATTAAGTTATTTAATAAGATACCGACTAAAGTGGGTTCTAACATGAGACTAATAACATTTAGTTATGGCATAATACACCGACTGGAGTGATTTCTAACATGAGACATATAACATTTTGTTATGGCATAAGACACCGATTAAAGTGGTTTGTAACATGAAACCAATAACATTTAGTTATGACATAAGACACCGACTTGAGTGGTTTCTGACATGTTACCAATAACATTTTGTAATGACATAAGACAATGAATAATGTTGTTTCTAACATGAAACCAATAACATTTAGTTATGACAAAAGTCACCGATAACATATAGACATGACATAAGACACCGACTAATGTTGTCTCTAACATGAGACTAATAACATTAAGTTATTTAATAAGATAACAACTAAAGTGGGTTCTAACATGAGACTAATAACATTAAGTTATTTAATAAGATACCGACTAAAGTGGGTTCTAACATGAGACTTATAACATTAAGTTATTCAATAAGATACCGACTAAAGTGGGTTCTAACATGAGACTAATAACATTAAGTTATTTAATAAGATACCGACTAAAGTGGGTTCTAACAAGAGACTAATAACATTAAGTTATTTAATAAGATACCGACTAAAGTGGGTTCTAACATGAGACTAATAACATTAAGTTATTTAATAAGATACCGACTAAAGTGGGTTCTAACATGAGACTAATAACATTAAGTTATTCAATAAGATACCGACTAAAGTGGGTTCTAACATGAGACTTATAACATTAAGTTATTTAATAAGATACCGACTAAAGTGGGTTCTAACATGAGACTAATAACATTAAGTTATTTAATAAGATACCGAATAAAGTGGGTTCTAACATGAGACTTATAACATTAAGTTATTTAATAAGATACCGACTAAAGTGGGATCTAACATGAGACTTATAACATTAAGTTATTTAATAAGATACCGACTAAAGTGGGTTCTAACATGAGACTAATAACATTAAGTTATTTAATAAGATACCGACTAAAGTGGGTTCTAACATGAGACTAATAACCATAAGTTATTTAATAAGATACCGACTAAAGTGGGTTCTAACATGAGACTAATAACATTAAGTTATTTAATAAGATACCGACTAAAGTGGGTTCTAACATGAGACTAATAACATTAAGTTATTTAATAAGATACCGACTAAAGTGGGTTCTAACATGAGACTAATAACATTAAGTTATTTAATAAGATACCGACTAAAGTGGGTTCTAACATGAGACTAATAACATTAAGTTATTTAATAAGATACCGACTAAAGTGGGTTCTAACATGAGACTAATAACATTAAGTTATTTAATAAGATACCGACTAAAGTGGGTTCTAACATGAGACTAATAACATTAAGTTATTTAATAAGATACCGACTAAAGTGGGTTCTAACATGAGACTTATAACATTAAGTTATTTAATAAGATACCGACTAAAGTGGGTTCTAACATGAGACTAATAACATTAAGTTATTTAATAAGATACCGACTAAAGTGGGTTCTAACATGAGACTAATAACATTAAGTTATTTAATAAGATACCGACTAAAGTGGGTTCTAACATGAGAGTAATAACATTAAGTTATTTAATAAGATACCGACTAAAGTGGGTTCTAACATGAGACTAATAACATTTAGTTATGGCATAATACACCGACTGGAGTGATTTCTAACATGAGACATATAACATTTTGTTATGGCATAAGACACCGATTAAAGTGGTTTGTAACATGAAACCAATAACATTTAGTTATGACATAAGACACCGACTTGAGTGGTTTCTGACATGTTACCAATAACATTTTGTAATGACATAAGACAATGAATAATGTTGTTTCTAACATGAAACCAATAACATTTAGTTATGACAAAAGTCACCGATAACATATAGACATGACATAAGACACCGACTAATGTTGTTTCTAACATGAGACTAATAACATTAAGTTACGATAAATGACACCGATTAGTTTTTAACATGAGACCAATAACATTTAGTTATGACATGAGACACCGACCAAAGTGGTTTCTGACATGAGACCAATATCATTTAATTATGACATAACACACCGACTAAAGTTGTTTCTAACCTGAGACCAATCACATTTAGTTATGACATAAGACACCGACTAAAGTAGTTTGGGACATGAGCATGACATAAGACACCGATTTAAGTGGTTTTGACATGATAATGACACATGAATATGTTAAACACTGTTTGCTTTACACATGGCCACTGTGGTCAGTCTAATATACGATATACATGGCCATTGTGGTCAGTCTGATATACGATACACATGGCCATTGTGGTCAGTCTGATATACGATACACATGGCCACTGTGGTCCGTCTGATATACGATACACAACATTTCTGTGGTCCGTCTGATATACGATACACAACATTTCTGTGGTCCGTCTGATATACGATACACAACATTTATTTTAATATATAAGAGGTAAATATTTAACAATCCAATGTACCATATGTTTGTTTCATTAAAATGTATAGTACCCTATGTTACTTTTTATTCACCTCATCACAGGTTGTACTGGAGTATTTGAATTATATTTTGTAGATTTAAATAATGTTCTTCTTGGTCAGTCTGATGTTTGTATACCTAACTGTCAGCCATGTCAATACAGATGCTGCAAGAGGGAGGAAATGTTACTTTTCACCAAAATGTCTTTGTTTCTCAATTTTACCAACACCATACTACAACGCAGTATGTTCCCATTCACTGTTACATGCCATTCCAGTCTTCAAAGATAACATACATAGCATCGATTTAAGCTACAATCTTATACAAAGAATACAAAACAGACATTTTAGTTACAATGGCAACCTAAAGGAATTAAATCTGTCACACAACAAGATTAAAACATTGTCAAATTACTCTTTTCATGGACTGCGTAAATTGTCAAAGCTGATCGTAAGCCGAAATGAAATAGACAGTGTAGAAACTAACACATTTTTCTATTTACAATCTTTGACATATTTAGACGCGAAACAAACTAAAATCAATGTTTCAACTCTGCAATCTCTTCCGTTTCTGAAAACATTAAGAATGGACTTTATACTAAATGGGAGTGACAGTCTATCATTTAGACTTTTGCAATTAAAACATCTTGACTTGTCGGGAACGTCTGGTAGATGTGACGCTAGAACGTTGACCGTAGATGTGTTCAAATTTATTCCTAACATAGAGGATCTCAATCTTTCCGCGTGTAAAATCAATTGGATCTATAAGGGAACTTTTCGATTCATGAAGAATCTTTCAATACTGGATTTATCTTATAATCCTTGCCTTAAATTTTCAGTCGCTGAAAATGTAACCCACGATTTGATATATACCTCTATCAAGATTTTAAAAGTGAATAAAATTCATAAAACATTTGAGATGAATACGATGATCAGACGTTCACATTTAAGAAACTTGAAGAAAACAAATCTTACAGAACTACAAATAAATAGTAATAGGATACAAAAAATTCAGAAAGGGGCATTACTTTATCTACCGAGTTCACTTCGTACTATATCCATGTCCGATAATGAATTTTCGTACGGCGATTATCTTTCGGATATGATGGTTGTACCAGCTGAACATATAAACATTTCCGAATTATTTAAATCTCACATTCCTTTAATCAACGAGGAACAATGCGACTACCGAAATAATAGTAATTGTGAGGAAGAGAAAGTTGAAAAACACATTTCTTCATCAAGTGCAATTTTTGTTCCTTTGCCATATAGGCTTAAATCATTGGTCTATAGAAAATGCTTGATTCGATACGAAATACCACCAATTAATTTGGGGGGAAACAAGATCGAGTATCTGGATGGTCATCAAAATATGTTCTACTCTTTGACAGGTCCATTGTGTCCCCTAGATCATTTGACATATCTGGATCTGTCTGATAATATGAGTTCTAATGTATCAAAAGTGTTCTTCCAATGTACCCCGAATTTACAGATACTGCGATTACAAAATAATCTTTTAGGATTTGTTCTGCCTGATGATGTTAACGGTGAAATATTACAACATGTTCCACAACTTAGAGAAATTAACCTATCAGAAAATAGAATACCGACATTACCATATCATTTTTTTCAGTCACAAATTTTAGTTCGACGTTTATACTTAGATGGTAATTTGTTAGATTATCTTATATTTAAGATTGACCATATGAAAGACCTTAATTTTCTAGGTCTATCTAACAACCGATTTTCGTATTTGGATAAAAAAGCAAGGGATCAGTTAGAAACTGTATTTATGAATAACAAAAATTTAAGCATTGATATTAGTGGGAATCCACTTAAGTGTACGTGTGATACCAAAGATTTTATACAATGGATGGGAAACACGAAGATTCAATTTAATAGACTGCATTTCTACACGTGCAGATTATCAACCGATAAAAAGCAAAACTTAAATAACCCAAAGCGTTTATATGAAGATTTGCAAAAGGAATGCGCTTCTTACACGTCCTTAATCATAGGATTAATATCATTGGTTGTTTTATTTGTTTCCATACTGACTTTAGGACTAGTGTACAGACATAGATGGAGAATTCGATATATGTACTACATGGTTAAGATAAGATATTTTGAAACTAAGCGAAAGACTAACGAGAAGAAGATATACACGTACGATGCCTTTGTTTCATACGAAAATAATGATCGATCATTTGTCCATGGACAACTTCTTCGAAAACTGGAGAACGATGCCGGATTAAAATTATGCATTCACCAAAGAGATTTTCTCCCAGGACGTGACATTGCAGAAAATATAACTTCTGCTATTCACGACAGTCGTAAAATTGTCGTCATAATGTCACCAAACTATTTAGATTCCTATTGGTGTATGTTCGAATATAATATGGCAAGAGTAGAAAGTATTTATTCTAGAAACAAAGAAAACATTTTATTCCTAGTTTTCCTGCAACAAATGTCACCGAGAGGTTTGCCATTATTTGTTTTAGAACTTGTACAGTCACAATCGTACATAGAATACCCTAACGACGAATATGGGGACACAGTTTTCTGGGAAAAAATGAAGGAAGTTTTGGCATAGACGCCTTTATACTTTAGTATGCCAAAGGCCTACAGTTGAACGTTGTTTTGATGAGTCTCAAGCTGTTTCAATGACTTTTAAACTTAACACAGGGTCAGCGAAAACAGATTTTTCCACTTCGTCACAATGTTCTTCGTAAATAGAAAAGAAGGAATTATTTTCAAACTAACATTTAAGAAGATTTAAAAGTGGTTTTTCTAATGTGATTCGTTTTTCTTTTTAAGTTTTTAGGAAATCTTTGAGATATGTAAACGATTTGTTTTTTCGATGAAAGGAGTTTCAAATTCAGTAAATAAGGTTTCTTTTAACCTTGTTTCAGTATTTCACAGAAAAGGAAGGATCGGTTTCTTTTAATCGATGCTGAACGTCAACTGAACGTTGGGACAATGATTTCAGATTTTCTTATGTCATCTTATTGTCAACTTTCCATTGCATAACAACATTCTATTATCTATAAAATGGCATTCTCTTGTCTGATTTGACAAGTTATATTTGAAAAGTATGCTAGAGCTTACGTTAATTATGGCAAAATCACTTATTCACAAGAATACACGAGATTCCAATTTCGATTTTATGAGTGAACTGCCTTTGGTTGACTTGGGTTCATTTGTGGGGAATATATAGTTATCAAAGGTACCAGGCTTTTAATTTAATACGCCAGACGCGCGTGTCGTATACATAAGACTCTTAGATTGCTTAGATCAAAAAAGTTAGAAAGCCAAACAAGTATAAAGTTGATGAGCATTGAGGACCCAACATTCCTAAAAGTTGTGCCAAATACGGCTAAGAAAATCTATACCCGGGATAAGAAAATCCTAAGTATTTCGAATAATTCATACTTTTGCAAACAGTTAATTTATAAAAATGACCATATAATGCATTATAAGAAAATTATAGCACCAATTGGAAGGTCATGTATAGTCACATAACTAAAATGTAAACTAAGAAGGTTTTGAGAAAGAAAGATTGATTTCATCACCAGGAAATCAATGTGACAAAAAAAGATTGACATTATCACATGATAAGTACTACGGTCGCTTTAAAAAAAAAAGATCCTTTAAATTATATTGCTTCAGCTCCTCACCTCATTACTTACACTTTTGATACCGCCATAGATTCCATTTGTCCACGGGCATTTGGACATGACTACAAGTTGAGACGTTTTGGTGTGGAATTTAAAAAAATTCTTATTATTGTGTTTTGATTAATATTTAATACTTAAACATTCTTTACTGGCGTGTAATTTTTTATAATATCGCACGTTCTTTAAACATACAAATTAAGTTAACTAGCTTTAAAAGTTACAATGCACGTGTTGGCTATTATCTTTTTCGGACGTCAAAGAGATTTAATAATTGCGGTTGTCTAATTTTTTCACTTAGTATCTTTTAACTTTTATCTTGTCTAACATTTTATTCTAAAACGAATGCATGATCAACTAGCAATTACAAAACATAGACAAAATATACTTTCGTACGGTCTTTTTCGTACTTGCAAAATATTGGACAGTAAACGCTAGTTGGACCAAGTCTTATGAAATTTGAATATAACTTTATGAAATAGGTAAAGTGTACTGTTAGGTGTATATAGGAAACCGGAACTTTTTTTTACTTGTGAAAAACCCTTGACAGCAGAAACGTATTCATGATTATGCACAGACTATTCCTCCTTTGTGTGTAGTTTTTTTTTTCTTTGGGTGGGGGTGTTCATGCACATACCTGAACATTATTTTTTTAATATCAGGGTCGAAAACTACGTCCCTACTTTTGGATGTAAATCGACAATTAGATTTGTTTCCCTCTTTTTTCTGAAATAAAGTATTTTTTTTCTTTTCCAAGTTTTTTAGAATCAATTTGATATTTTTTTAAATCGACCAAACTTACACACTCACACAATAATGCAGTTTATAGAAATTCATAACAGCGTGGACATGGACATAATGTTTGATTTTTATTTGTTTATTGGTCCATAATATGAGTGTATTTAAAACCCTCTTTTCAAAGAAACGAAACAACTAATCGCTAATATGAGCGTAGAACTAAATATATATTGTGTTCTGTAAATGTAAATATAAATGAAGAAAAAGTAAGAAAAATATTTATAGTCCATCATGCATTGTAAATCATTCAGTGGATTGGTCAATCGCTTAAAAAACAACACTTTATTTGTTAACAAACACTAATACATGCATTGAAGGGAGCATAAGTATGCTAAATAATATAAGGAAATATGTCTGACCTCTTAAATGCAGCTATTTTTTTTTTATTTGAAAAACGAATTGACGGGTCACAGCAATTACATTTAGAATTGAACTTACTTTTTTTTCAATTTGTGTTTCAGTATCTATCCAGGAATTGAACATCTTCACAATACCTTTTATATTAGAGTAATCATACGAGAGCACACAGTTTAAAGGTTATCATTACACTGTTACGGGTTATGTTGACATAGAGTGCATTTCTTTTTAACACAAACGATGCAAACGGCTAAGCGCGCACATGTTTTGATCATTTGTTTCTAACATACGTTTGCAAAGTTTACATAAACTTTGACAAACTAGGGAAGGTGTAAAAGACAGATATGAGATACAGCGATACAAGACACGAGATACGAGATACATGAAATAAAATATCTGTGAAATATACTAAAATTTGTATCATAATTAATTAAATCGAGGTCTCAATTAAACATGGTAGCAAACGTCATTTAAAGCTGTCATGTACTGAATGCTTGAGTGGAGTGAAGTTGTGGGTGTACATTTTTTAATTTTATAAGTAAACCCATTTTCAGTATACAGTTTTTGTACAATGTATCACAGTATCCCCTTATATACATGTATGTCTAGTACAACTTCTTACTTCATTCTTTGAATATGGTATGATTTTGATTATACATGTACATGTACTTTGTTCCAATATTATAACTAACTTAAGGTGGTATGTGTATCTCCAAACATGCAAAGTTCATGTCACATACACATATTTGAAGGTGCTTTGAAATAGTGTACAGGTTATAACTTTTTACTTGAAAACAAAGTGTCTGTTGTTATTTTTAGGCAAATACAAATTCACCAGAATAAACTGCAGTCTTCAAACCAAACAAAACTTTTAGTTTCATTAAATTCTGTATTGTTCATTTGAAAAAAATTTGAACTTGCTTTATTTGTGACCGATCTTTCGAATCTTGAAGAAAATAACATGTATCTATGGAGATCAGTATCATTCTTAAAGTTATTCTGAATTGAAGAATAAAGATTTTTAGTGACTGATTTTGTTTAATATAAATGCACAATTAACTTAATTGTTTTTCCCAAGATTAAAATTTAATATATTTCAATATTTAAGGAGGGAGGCCATTAAGATAATACTTCCATAAAATGTAACATATCAGATTCATGGGATAATTTATTAAATGAACAAATCATAGGTCACTTCTGAAAATAAACAAAACACCGACAATGTGTTGAAAGATGATGAGTTTATGTGGAAAAGGTAATAAAATTGAATTTTATCTGTAAACTTTTTCTCGGCAATGACAGCAATTAAATAATTTTGAAACAAGGCAGAGGCAATTGGTGCAACAATACATCTTAAAAATGTTATCAACTGAGAATGTGAACTTATGTCAATGGTTGTTGGACAATAAGCCATTGCAAGATACTTGTTCAGCACAGCAACATGTCGAAGAAATTTTTTTCTAAAGAAAAGTTATTCAGAAGCTGGAAGGGGTATATCGGAAGAAAAAAATGAAGGTAAGTTTTTTTTAAATTATTAGACTTTATAGCTCACCTGGCCCGAAGGCGTCACTTGGCGTCCGTCGTCCGTCGTCGTGGTAATAAGCATTGTGTATAAGTTTCATAACATTTGGTTGAGGCAAACTAAAGTTAGAGAACCGAAACAAAAAATTCGGCAATTTTTATACAACCGCAAAATTTTTTTTGGGTTCGTATAATGCTATGATGTCGTCGTCGTCGTCGTCGTCGTCCGAAGACACATTTGCTTTCCGGACAATAACTTTAGTTTAAGTGAATGGATCTCTATGAAATTTTACAAGAAGGTTCAATACCACAAAAGGAAGGTTGGGATTGATTTTGGGAGTTATGGTACCAACAGTTTAGGAATTAGGGGCCAAAAGCAAGCATTTTTGTAGTTTCGGGACAATAACTTGTTTGTTAGTGTATGGATCTCACTGACATTGTACCACAATGTTCCATATCATTAAGGGAAGGCTGGGATTGAGTATGGTATTTTAGCATGTGAAAAACTCTGTCAACAACTTTTAAATGGGGTTTGCAGTGTCATTTTTGATGACAATCTACAAGTGAGGCCGCAAAACAAACAAAAGAACATAAAAATGTATTTGTTTAACTTTTGGGAAAACAGATTTCAAAATTTTTTGAAAAGTTTCAAGAAGAAATCTTCAATTGCACAGTATTGCGCAATAGATTTTTAACCTCATTTATTTTGTGTCAGAAACTTATATTATGTCACAATTTTGATCACAATCCAAATTCAGACAGTATCAAGCTTGAATATTGTGTCCAAATTTGCCCCAACTGTTCAGGGTTTGACCTCTGCGGTCGTATATGGCTGCGCTCAGCGAATCATTTTATTCCATTTGTAATGGGGCGTAACTCTAAAACGGCAAAAGTGACGCCACCAAAATTCAAACTTGGTCTATGTTTTGAGGTAGTAAGCATTGTGTATAAGATTCATAACATTTGGTTGAGGCAAACTAAAGTTAGAGAACGGAAACCAAAAAATTTGCAATTTTTATACGACCGCAAAAATTGAAAATTTTTTGGTCGTATATTGGTATGACGTTGGCGTCGTCGTCGTCGTCGTCGTCGTCGTTGTCGTCGTCGTCGTCGTCGTCGTCGTCGTCCGGCGTCGTCTGGCGTCGTCCGAAGACACATTGGTTTTCGCACTCTAACTTTGGTTTAAGTGAATGGATCTCCATGAAATTTTACCATAAGGTTCAATACCATGAAAGGAAGGTTGGGATTGATTTTGGGGGTTATGGTACCAACAGTTAAGGAATTAGGGGCCAAAAAGGGGCCAACAATAAGCATTTTTGTAACTTCCAGACAATAACTTGTGTGTAAGTGTATGGATCTCTCTGACATTGTACCACAAGGTTCCATATCACAAAGGGAAGGCTGTTATTGATTTTGGGGGTAATTGCCTCAAAATGTTAGGAATTAGGGGCCAAAAAAGGGGAAAAAAACAAGCATTTTTCTAGTTTCATGACAATAACTTGTGTATAAGTGTTTGGATATTTCTGAAATTGTACTACAAGGTTCCATATCACAAAGGGAAAGCTGGAATTGAGTTTGGGGGTAATTGCCCGAAACGTTTAGGAATTGGGGGCCAAAAAGGGGCCAAAAATAAGCATTTTTCTAGTTTCCAGACAATAACTTGTGTTCAAGTGTATGGATCTCTCTGAAATTGTACTGCAAGGTACCATACCACAAAGGGAAGGCTGAGATTGAGTTTGGGGGTGATGAATCATAAGGGGGTTCAAAAAATTTTGGGGGGGGGGGGATTTTTTTTTTTTTCTTTTTTTTTTCTTTTTTTCCTTTTTTTTTTTCTTTTAAAATTTTCCATTTTAAGTTGGTTATTTCTGATTTATATTTAAAAGCAAATAATAATGATATGGTAGGAGATACACACCAAACAGGATGTGTAAATTATTATATAATAAGTATTGTGCAATAGCAAGAAATTTTCAATTGCACAGTATTGCACAATAGCAAGAAATCTTCAATTGCACAGTATTGCGCAATAGCAAGAAATCTTCAATTGCACAGTATTGCGCAATAGCAAGAAATATCCAATAGCACAATATTGCGCAATAGCAAGAAATTGTCAATTGTACAGTATTGCGCAATAGCAAGAAATAATCAATTGCACAGTATTGTGCAAAAGAAGATACTTCGTATAAATTGCTTATTTCTTGATCAATTTCAATGGGGTATTATTCTTGAATTCTTGGGGTTCTTTAATATGCTGAATCTAACCGTGTATTAAGTTTTTAGATTTTGGGCCCCGTTTTTAAATTGGTCCACATTGAGGTCCAAAGGGTCCAAAATTTTACTTTGTTTGATTTCATCAAAAATTGAATTATTGGGGTTCTTTGATATGCCGAATCTAACCGTGTATTTAGATTCTTAATTTTTGGTTCTGTTTTCAAATTGGTCTACATAAAGGTCCAAAGGGTCCAAAATTAAACTTAGTTTGATTTCAACAAAAATTGAATATATGGGGTTTTTTGATATGCTGAATCTAACCATGTATTTAGATTTTTGATTATGGGCCCAGTTTTCGAGTTGGTCCAAATCGGGGTCCAAAATTAAACTTTGTTTGATTTCAACAAAAATTGAATATATGGGGTTCTTTGATATGCTGAATCTAACCATGTATTTAGATTTTTGATTATGGGCCCAGTTTTCAAGTTGGTCCAAATCGGGGTCCAAAATTAAACTTTGTTTGATTTCAACAAAAATTGAATATATGGGGTTCTTTGATATGCTGAATCTAACCATGTATTTAGATTTTTGATTGTTGGGCCCCGTTATCAACTTTGTCCACATTGAGATCAAAAGGGTCCAAAATTAAACTTTGTTTGATTTCATCAAAAATTGAATATATGGGGTTCTTTGATATGCTGAATCTAACCATGTATTTAGATTTTTGATTATGGGCCCAGTTTTCGAGTTGGTCCAAATCGGGGTCCAAAATTAAACTTTGTTTGATTTCAACAAAAATTGAATATATGGGGTTCTTTGATATGCTGAATCTAACCATGTATTTAGATTTTTGATTATGGGCCCAGTTTTCAAGTTGGTCCAAATCGGGGTCCAAAATTAAACTTTGTTTGATTTCAACAAAAATTGAATATATGGGGTTCTTTGATATGCTGAATCTAACCATGTATTTAGATTTTTGATTGTTGGGCCCCGTTATCAACTTTGTCCACATTGAGATCAAAAGGGTCCAAAATTAAACTTTGTTTGATTTCATCAAAAATTGAATATATGGGGTTCTTTGATATGCTGAATCTAACCATGTATTTAGATTTTTGATTATGGGCCCAGTTTTCAAGTTGGTCCAAATCGGGGTCCAAAATTAAACTTTGTTTGATTTCAACAAAAATTGAATATATGGGGTTCTTTGATATGCTGAATCTAACCATGTATTTAGATTTTTGATTGTTGGGCCCCGTTATCAACTTTGTCCACATTGAGATCAAAAGGGTCCAAAATTAAACTTTGTTTGATTTCATCAAAAATTGAATATATGGGGTTCTTTGATATGCTGAATCTAACCATGTATTTAGATTTTTGATTATGGGCCCAGTTTTCAAGTTGGTCCAAATCGGGGTCCAAAATTAAACTTTGTTTGATTTCAACAAAAATTGAATATATGGGGTTCTTTGATATGCTGAATCTAACCATGTATTTAGATTTTTGATTATGGGCCCAGTTTTCAAGTTGGTCCAAATCGGGGTCCAAAATTAAACTTTGTTTGATTTCAACAAAAATGGAATATATGGGGTTCTCTAATATGCTGAATCTAACCGTGTATTAAGTTTTTGGATTTTGGGCCCCGTTTTTAAATTGGTCCACATTGAAGTCCAAAGGGTCCAAAATTTAACTTTGTTTGATTTCATCAAAAATTGAATTATTGGGGTTCTTTGATATGCCGAATCTAACTGTGTATTTAGATTCTTAATTTTTGGTTCCGTTTTCAAATTGGTCTACATAAAGGTCCAAAGGGTCCAAAATTAAACTTAGTTTGATTTTAACAAAAATTGAATTTTTATGGTTCTTTGATATGCTGAATCTAAACATGTATTTAGATTTTTGATTATGGGCCCAGTTTTCAAGTTGGTCCAAATCGGGGTCCAAAATTAAACTTTGTTTGATTTCAACAAAAATTGAATATATGGGGTTCTTTGATATGCTGAATCTAACCATGTATTTAGATTTTTGATTTTTGGGCCCTGTTATCATTTTTGTCCACATTGAGATCAAAAGGGTCCAAAATTAAACTTTGTTTGATTTCATCAAAAATTGAATTCTTGGGGTTCTTTGATATGCTGAATCTAACCATGTATTTAGATTTTGGATATTGGACCATAATAGGTGAATGTCCAATTTAAAATTTTTAAGTTCTTAGACCACATTCATTCTGTGTCAGAAACCTATGCTGTGTCAAATATTTAATCACAATCCAAATTCAGAGCTGTATCAAGCTTGAATGTTGTGTCCATACTTGCCCCAACTGTTCAGGGTTCGACCTCTGCGGTCGTATCAAGCTGCGCCCTGCGGAGCATTTTATTCCATTTGTAAAGGGGCATAACTCTAGAACGATAGAAGTGACGCCACCAAAATTCAAATTTGATCTGTGTTTTGTGGTAATAAGCATTGTGTATTATTTTCATAACATTTGGTTGAGGCAAACTAAAGTTTGAGAACGGAAACAAAAAATTCAGCAATTTTTCCATTTGTAAAGGAGCATTTCTCTAGAACGGTAGAAGTGACGCCACCAAAATTCATACTTGATCTGTTTTTTGTGGTAATAAGCATTGTGTATAAGTTTCATAACATTTGATTGAGGCAAACTAAAGTTAGAGAACGGAAACAAAAAATTCAGCAATTTTTCCATTTGTAAAGGGACATACCTCAAGAACGGCAAAAGTGACGCCACCAAAATTCCTACTTGATCTGTGTTTTGTGGTAATAAGCATTGTGTATAAGTGTCATAACATTTGGTTGAGGCAAACTAAAGTTAGAGAATGGAAACAAAAAATTCAACAATTTCAAAGACGGTTTCCGGACAATAACTTTAGTTTAAGTGTATGAATCTCTGAAATTTGACCAAAAGGTTAAATACCACAAAAGGAAGATTGGGATTGTTTTTGGGGGTGATGGTCCTAATCGTTGAGGAATTAGAGGCCAAAAAGTGTCTTAAAAGAGCATTTTTCTAGTTTTCAGACAATTACTTGTGTTTAAGTGTATTGATGTCTCTTAAAATGCACCACATTTTACAAAAAGAAAATTTCATTTGAGAAAAGGGGGGGGGGCGGGGTTAAAAAAATCTTGGAAGGGGGAGGGGGTAAAACAAATCTTGGAGAGGGAGGTGGTAAAAAAAAATTGTGGGGGGGGGGGGGGGGGTATCTAGTTTTTAAAATGCTTCCGATAACCCCGCCAGCCAACCGACATGGCCGACATGGTTAAAAATAGAACATAACAGTTTTTTGCTTATATCTCTGAAACTTCAAGCATTTAGAGCAAATCTGACATGTGGGTAAAAATGTTTATCAGGTTGAGATCTATCCGCCCTGAAATTTTCAGACGAACCAGACAACCAGTTGTTGGGTTGCTGCCCCTGAATTGGTAATTTTAAGGAAATTTTGCAGTTTTCGGTTATTATCTTGAATATTATTATAGATAGAAATAAACTGTAAACAACAATAATATTTAGCAAAGTACGGTCTACAAATAAGTCAATATGACCAAAATTGTCAATTGACCTTTTAAGGAGTTATTGGCCTTTATAGTCGATTTTTCGTAAATTTTTCTAATCTTTTACAAAAACCTTCTCCACTTAATCTACTGGGCCAATTAGAAATTGAACTTTTCAATAGGGGACTTGATTGAAAAACGTGTCTGATGACCCTATCATCCAACCAACATGGCCGCCATTGCTAAAACAGAACATAGGGGTTAACTTGAAAAGTCTAAGGGAAAATTGTAAAAAAACAATTTCAAATGTTCACAACTTGAAATCTTATTTAATTAATGAGAAGGGGTCTTCAGTAACTATTGTAAGACTACAATGGGATGACCTACTTTTATTTTAACAACTGGGCCAAATTAAACCAAACTTGGCCTCAATCATTATTAGGGTATCTAATACTATTAACTATGATTTTGACCTTATTTTACATGATTTCCAAAAAAACAGTAGATGCAGGTGAGCGACACAGGCTCTTGAGAGTCTCTAGTTTTATATAGTCCTATTAAGGTTTTGATCTGTCATTGCCGTCCACCTGTAGACACATGGTTTTTTTTTCAAAGTTGGCTGATCCTAAATCAATAACCACTAAATGAAAGTTGGGATTATGGGTCCACTGGTTTCAAAACCAGAAGCACAAATGAGCAACTGGTAATGCTTTCAATTGGTTTGAAGGAAGTGAGAGCTTATGCTTGCACATATGTATGAGGTTGCATCAACTTTTAGTTTCCGGACATTATTTCAAGTTTTTATTATCGGATTGACTTGAAATTTCCAAACTATCTTAGACAGATTAGATATAGATGTAGACCTGAGAAATTGGATATATGTGGTTTTAGAGTTATCATGACCCCTTTGTTAAGTGCAATACATGCATCATGTTTTGTATTGTCCATCCGAGCAACGCGTTGCAGGGGACATAGAAATACCGGGTGTCCGGTCCGTCTTGTTAGTGCTCTCACCTGTACAATTCTTGCCAGATTTTTACTAAACTTAATTATATCATAGGTTAAGTATTAGTTAGATTGTTTATTAATTTGTTATGGTCAATTGTGTTTCTAATCTGCTGTATTGTTTCATCTTTAATAAATCCTCGGAATACATGCCGTGAGTGAGGTCAGAGTGACAGCTATTTCTATGCAGATAGAGATAAGAATGTGTTTCTTTTAAATGTATTTCAAGGTCAAGAATGTCATGTGTTATAAATCTTTGACCTTTAATTACATCAACATATAAGAACGAGATTTTATCATTTGAGATTTCATAGGTGAACATTTTTAATAAGGGGTTATAATTATTTGCTAGACGAACAAATTCTGTAATTTCATCTGATGTTCCATCATATCGTCCCTTTATCTGCCATGATATGATATTTTGTCTTTATGTTGATACAGTGTATGCATTTTTGATTCATTATTTTGAACATATGTATGTCACAGATTTCCGGTGAAGGATTTGAAATTGACTAGTATGCATGTTGCGTGTTGCATGTTGCGTGTTGCGTGTTGCATGTTGCGTGTTGCGTGTTGCATGTTGCATGATCTTCAATTATTTCTTTTACAATTTTTGTAAAATTGGAAGAATTTTTAATTTGGATATACATATACTTTTTGTAAAATTTCTTATCAGTCATCGTATTTTCACCTTATTTCTTTGACATACATCATGGAGTTTGCACTTTTGTCAATATCTGTCTTTTAATTAAAGTTTAAAATACTGTCATTGAGCTTAAGTTTGTAAACTATATCTTATCTATAATCAGTATTTAATTGCTGACAATAATTTGCTATTTTCAGGAGTGTTGAGATTACTAATTAATTGTTTTCATGTACTTTAGCAGACTGATCCATTGACCGTTAAATTTAATGTATGGTGCAGCTGTCATGGTTGTGTTTCAACTCTAATCATCTCTCATTACTAGCCCTATATTTTACGACTTCTTTGTTTTTATATCCTGTTCCTCAAGTTGTGTGATCTGGAACTAAATGCTACTTTTAAATTGATGCATGTTAGAAAGTATCCAAGCCCTGGTCAAAATTAACAATAAAGTTTTAAATGTTAAAATGTGAAAAAGTTGAGTATGTATAGTGATGACTTTTCGAAAAGGGGGGTGGGGGTGGGTGGTGGGACAGGCCCGCTACATTTTTTAACTGTGAGTTGGAGGGGGCAGAACCAAATTTAGCCTCAAAATCCTGATTTTTAAACAGATTTCCAAGATAAGGACCCCCACACTTACAGATTAAAAAAATGAAGCAGGCCTGCCCTCCTTTCGGAAAAATTGGATCCGCCTCTGATTAGCTATCCCCATTTGATACGCCTATGTTAATGAATGTGTCTCTCTTTAACCATGTATTTGTATATATGATCGAACTTGTAGATAACAAATATGTATATATGAAATTTGAATCAATTCAATTCAATATTTTATTTAAGTCTCATCTCTCTCAACAAGTATAATACAGTTATAAATTTAAAACAAAGCAGTATCAAATTATTAGTACCTAGAAAGAGGTCCTTGGCAATTCATGTATAAAATACATCAATCTTTTTATACAAGTTTTGAAAAAGAAATTAAGGAATTTAAGATATAAACAAAATAATTCAATAAAAAATGCTGTAAATAAATGTTAACATAGAAACGTAAATATGTATTCTTTTGCATTTTGAAGGGTGAACTATTTAAAATAACTATTCTTATACAGTTTTCCTTCATTCAGACTAAAATCCTTAAAGTATGTAAGCAAATTTGAATGTTCCAAAAATAACTATTAAACATTGCTAATTTTTCTTAGAATATCTACCAAAAAAGAAGGAAATGGCAGGAGATACCTAATGGACATATAAATCATATAAAGTAGACTATTTTCAAAGTAAAGCATTTGTTCAAACATACATGTTTGAAAATATATATAAGCTGTGTTGGAATCCAGACTGCATTCTTAAAATGTTTTTTTCAATGTTTATATAAACAATTTAATACTTCTGATATTGTAAATGATCTGATATGTACCAATATAACAAAAATAAGAGACATTAAGGTTGATATTCTCATGATTAAACAACAGGTAAAACACAAGTTAAATATGGGGTTAATTCGAGCAAACCTATTACCAATTATCGTGCAAAAGTAATGATTGTCACACATAATTCAAATTCGCGCAAATGTACATGTAGGGTTCCCATGATAATTACAGATGAAATAATACAAAATATTTACATGACATTGAGACTTTCTTTACACAGTTTTCACTAGATTATAAATCCACAGGATTGGAGTTTTTCTTTGTGGTCGTCTGATAGCTGTAATTTTATTGAATGTGGTAAAACAACTAAATCGGGTATGAATTCGCCGTGAATTGTTTTCACACATTGGGCCTTTGCATGATAGTAGGCATTTGTTTGTTTTTTGTCTTTTGTCACAAACCATTCATTTTTCTCTCTGTTGTATCCTGGCCTGATTTCCAGATGACGAATAACAATGTCATTAGGTGGATTTTTGTCTTCAGGTGAAACAGTTTTTTTCACAACCATAGCATTTGGAAATAAGTCCAATCAAAAATGTAATTTCATATAAATTGTCTTTTGAATATTTAGCCATCGATAGTTTCAATTCTTTACTACTTTTAGCAGATTCATAATTAGAATGAGGTAAAAGATTTGTAGATTTATCCTTGGAAACTTCTGTATGGTTTCTAAGTTTAGAAATGATCCGTCGTATTTCTTGTGATTTGTAAGAATACTGAAGTAAAACTGTATCATCATGAAGAAAACCAATTTCCAGAAGAACAAATAATCTATGTTTGCATGGATATTTCTTTTGTCTTATAATTTCCTGCGATTTTGAGTATGGACAGGAACATGTCGTTGTTTGGTTGAACTTAACATTGTAGAAATCCCCATCTTTTGTTTTTACCGTAACACAAGCTTCAGTAGGTGAATATTGCTCAACGTCAACAATTTTGAACTGACTCAATTCTGATGCTTTTTCGAGAGAATTATTGAAACTACTACTTTTAACTGTTCTCTTTCGGCCCTCAGGTCGTTTGTCAGGATCTTTTCCCTTGTCTGCTCTATGTGAGGAGGATTCATTTGGCTGAAATGATGCGATTGTTACTCTACTCGGGCCTTGCTCTCCAGAGTGGTATTGTCCATCTAATTTAGTCATTTATTAGTTCATCAATATTTTTTAAAGTCCTTTTCTCCATTTGAGATGTTTTCAATGCTTTGGATGGTCCGGTTCCGGATTTGACATACCCAAGGCAGTATCCTTCTATGCTCTTTTCAAACTTAAAGCATTCACTTATATCATATATGGCAGACTGAACAATATTCAAACCAGTCCCTCCAGATAGCTTCATTGAGGCATGGGATGCTTCAGCTAGATTTGTTGAAGGTGCAGAGACAGGTTGAAATGCTTGTCTTTGCATCGGAACTAAACACATTTATTTAAAAACCAGTTGTTGGCATGACACGGGTTATGTTCTTCTCATATATGTTATGATGGTATGATACTAAACCCCTAACGGGAAGGATTGTGCCTGATATTCATATGATGAAGACATAATCTTTCAATCAGTTTAATTCAAGTCTGGAGCTGGCATGTCAGTTAACTGCTAGTAGTCTGTTGTTATTTATGTATCATTGTCATTTTGTTTATTTTCTTTGGTTACATCTTCTGACATCAGACTCGGACTTCTCTTGAACTGAATTTTAATGTGCGTATTGTTATGCGTTTACTTTTCTACATTGGCTAGAGGTATAGGGGGAGGATTGAGATCTCATAAACATGTTTAACCCCGCCGCATTTTTGCGCCTGTCCCAAGTCAGGAGCCTCTAGCCTTTGTTAGTCTTGTATTATTTTTAATTTTAGTTTCTTGTGTACAATTTGGAGTTTAGTATGGCGTTCATTATCACTGAACTAGTATATATATTTGTTTAGGGGCCAGCTGAAGGACGCCTCCGGGTGCGGGAATTTCTCGCTGCATTGAAGACCTGTTGGTGACCTTCTGCTGTTGTCTGTTCCATGGTCGGGTTGTTGTCTCTTTGACACATTCCCCATTTCCATTCTCAATTTTATTTTTTACAGAGTTTGTCTTTAGTGCCGTGTGGAGACAGTAGAGTGCCTCCCCGTGCTTCAGGTTTATGCTCTTATAATATACTAGATTATGGAGTGTGTGTCCGAGCGAGAACTTCTCTAGTTCATTACTTTAGGAATATTTATCAAAAAATAGTATTTTAATATTCAGCCCCATTCTACTATTTAGCCAGACGTCAGTCGCTACCCTGATATACCCTATCTTTTTCGGGTAATTAATACGGATAGCGTTTTACATCTTTAGCCGAACAGATTTATCATTTTTACATAATTTAATTCATTGTATGCTGGTTCATATTCTGGACGCCAGTCTTTGCTCCTTTCTAATGTAATTCACAAACAAAAAACAAATATGAAACTTAGAAATGGAAAAATATTAAATACTAAACTCGTTCAAAGGGTATCTACACGTCTCAATCTTCAAAATCGCTTATCTAAAAATACTACCATTGCTAACATTTTTAACAATAAAAACCATGGTTACCCTTCTATCGATAAGTGTCATGCCAAAAAATGACCTACATGTCCCCGTCTTTCCACCAAGAATACGGTAAGGTCCACGTTTAATGGTTGCACATTTTCTTTAAATTTTGAAACTGATATAACTTGAAAAACAAACAGTATTATTTATTTACTCACATGAAACAAACCGGGATGTGGTATTCAGTACGTAGGTGAAACTGGACGATATTTATCTAAACGCACTCAAGAACCGTATCGTTTTAAAAGACCCAATAAATTCAAAAGTATCATTTATCAACACCTTAAGAAGCACAATCATCCTATTAAATATTTAGCAGTTCAACCTTTAGAAGTAGTAAATAAGCAGCCTGGTGAATCTCATTCAAAGTTTGTACGATCACGGAAAATAATTGAATAAGTTTGGATTAAAAAATTACAGACAGTCTACCCTCTCGGTCTTAATGATAATATCATGGGAATTGGTAATATATCAAGAACCGATTCTGTTAACATTTTGGATATAGTTTCTAAAACTGTTCGTAAAAACCGTTCTCATGGTCGTAGAAAAAATCGCAACCAAAGAAAATTTCGGACCAATCATTCCAATATTTCGGACCTAATTTCTATTTCAAAAAACAACGGCAGACATTATCTGTTAACAAAGCTCTGTTCATTACCGGTTAATAAGTTAAATAAAATTTTAGAGGATTGCAACACAATTTCATATAGCAGTCCTAAGTATGAAATCGTTCAAATTATAATGGCGTATTGTTATTCTAAACTGTTTCCCAAAATTGATCGCCCTGAAGTTTATTAAAATAAAGTATGTCAATAAAGGTTTTGATTTTGTAAATATTGCCGGTATTTTTAACGACCATTCTGTTAAAGAACAAATTCCGGGATATTTTGATAATACTGAGCTCCCTCTTATTTGTTATATTTACAAGAAATCTACCCGGAAATCTGTGTTTAATTATAGCCAATTGTGTAAAGATGTTAATATCAGTGAAAATACACCTACTTCATGTTATAACAGGAGATCTTAACATCGTTCAAGACCGAGAGTTAAAATCATTCCTCAGTAAAGGACCTAAATATCGTCCCCCGTCAATTATTAATTGGAATGAGTGTCGTAATATCATCCACGACTCACTCCATACTTACTGTTTGAAATGGATAAAACGGGAAAAAGCTGACAAAAAATCTTTGGACTCTTTTTTTATACGACCGCAAAAATTAAAAATTTTTTGGTCGTATATTGGTATGACTTTGGCGTCGTCGTCGTCGTCGTCGTCGTCTGGCGTCGTCCGGCGTCGTCCGAAGACACATTGGTTTTCGCACTCTAACTTTAGTTTAAGTGAATGGATCTCCATGAAATTTTACCATGAGGTTCAATACCACGAAAGGAAGGTTGGGATTGATTTTGGGGGTTATGGTACCAACAGTTAAGGAATTAGGGGACAAAAAGGGGCCAAAAATAAGCATTTTTGTAACTTCCAGACAATAACTTGTGTGTAAGTGTATGGATCTCTCTGACATTGTACCACAAGGTTCCATATCACAAAGGGAAGGCTGTAATTGTTTTTTGGGGTAATTGCCTCAAAATTTTAGGAATTAGGGGCCAAAAAAGGGGCAAAAAACAAGCATTTTTCTAGTTTCATGACAATAACTTGTGTGTAAGTGTTTGGATATTTCTGAAATTGTACTACAAGGTTCCATATCACAAAGGGAAAGCTGGAATTGAGTTTGGGGGTAATTGCCCGAAACGTTTAGGAATTGGGAGCCAAAAAGGGGCCAAAAATAAGCATTTTTCTAGTTTCCAGACAATAACTTGTGTTCAAGTGTATGGATCTCTCTGAAATTGTACTGCAAGGTACCATACCACACAGGGAAGGCTGGGATTGAGTTTGGGGGTGATGAATCATAAGGGGGTTCAAAAAATTTGGGGGGGGGATTTTTTTTTTTTTTTTTTTTTTTTTTTTTTCCTTTTTTTTTTTCTTTTAAAATTTTCCATTTTAAGTTGGTTATTTCTGATTAATATTTAAAAGCAAATAATAATGATATGGTAGGAGATACACACCAAACACGATGTGTAAATTATTATATAATAAGTATTGTGCAATAGCAAGAAATTTTCAATTACACAAAATTGCGCAATAGCAAGAAATCTTCAGTTGCACAGTATTGCGCAATAGCAAGAAATCTTCAATTGCACAGTATTGCGCAATAGCAAGAAATATCCAATAGCACAATATTGCGCAATAGCAAGAAATTGTCAATTGTACAGTACTGCGCAATAGCAAGAAATATTCAATTGCACAGTATTGTGCAAAAGAAGATACTTCGTATAAATTGCTTATTTCTTGATCAATTTCAATGGGGTTTTATTCTTGAATTCTTGGGGTTCTTTAATATGCTGAATCTAATCGTGTATTAAGTTTTTGGATTTTGGGCCCCTTTTTAAATTGGTCCACATTGAGGTCCAAAGGGTCCAAAATTTAACTTTGTTTGATTTCATCAAAAATTGAATTATTGGGGTTCTTTGATATGCCGAATCTAACCGTGTATTTAGATTCTTAATTTTTTGGTTCCGTTTTCAAATTGGTCTACATTAAGGTCCAAAGGGTCCAAAATTAAACTTAGTTTGATTTTAACAAAAAATGAATTTTTAGGGTTCTTTGATATGCTGAATCTAAACATGTATTTAGATTTTTGATTATGGGCCCAGTTTTCAAGTTGGTCCAAATAGGGGTCCAAAATTAAACTTTGTTTGATTTCAGCAAAAATTGAATATATGGGGTTCTTTGATATGCTGAATCTAACCATATATTTAGATTTTTGATTTTTGGGCCCCGTTATCAACTTTGTCCACATTGAGGTCAAAAGGGTCC
Source organism: Mytilus californianus (assembly GCF_021869535.1). Taxonomy (NCBI): domain Eukaryota; kingdom Metazoa; phylum Mollusca; class Bivalvia; order Mytilida; family Mytilidae; genus Mytilus; species Mytilus californianus. Next base: position 15,945,855 of record NW_026262679.1, on the reverse strand, counting down.
AAAATTAAAGTTTGTTTGATTTCATCAAAAATTGAATTCTTGGGGTTCTTTGATATGCTGAATCTAACCATATATTTAGATTTTGGATATTGGACCATAATAGGTGAATGTCCAATTTAAAATCTTTAAGTTCTTAGACCACATTCATTCTGTGTCAGAAACCTATGCTGTGTCAAATATTTAATCACAATCCAAATTCAGAGTTGTATCAAGCTTGAATGTTGTGTCCATACTTCCCCCAACTGTTCAGGGTTCGACCTCTGCGGTCGTATCAAGCTGCGCCCTGCGGAGCATTTTATTGGATTTTGGGCCCCGTTTTTAAATTGGTCCACATTGAGGTCCAAAGGGTCCAAAATTAAACTTTGTTTGATTTCATCAAAAATTGAATTATTGGGGTTCTTTGATATGCCGAATCTAACTGTGTATTTAGATTCTTAAATTTTGGTTCCGTTTTCAAATTGGTCTACATTAAGGTCCAAAGGGTCCAAAATTAAACTTAGTTTGATTTTAACAAAAATTGAATTCTTAGGGTTCTTTGATATGCTGAATCTAAACATGTATTTAGATTTTTGATTATGGGCCCAGTTTTCAAGTTGGTCCAAATCGGGGTCCAAAATTAAACTTTGTTTGATTTCAACAAAAATTGAATATATGGGGTTCTTTGATATGCTGAATCTAACCATGTATTTAGATTTTTGATTTTTGGGCCCCGTTATCAACTTTGTCCACATTGAGGTCAAAAGGGTCCAAAATTAAACTTTGTTTGATTTCATCAAAAATTGAATTCTTGGGGTTCTTTGATATGCTGAATCTAACCATGTATTTAGATTTTGGATATTGGACCATAATAGGTGAATGTCCAATTTAAAATTTTTAAGTTCTTAGACCACATTCAATCTGTGTTAGAAACCTATGCTGTGTCAAATATTTAATCACAATCCAAATCCAAAGCTGTATCAAGCTTGAATGTTGTGTCCATACTTCCCCCAACTGTTCAGGGTTCGACCTCTGCGGTCGTATCAAGCTGCGCCCTGCGGAGCATTTTATTAATTGTTTTATGGGTCACTATAAGAGATCATTTCACCTTTAGCTTGATAAATTGTTTATTTATTTTAGCCGAATATAAAAATCTCTATGTTGAGAGAAAATCTCTGTCATTGAAAAATAATTAACAGGTCATAAAATTCTATCAAATTATCCCATATCATCTAATTAATACTATCAGTCTCCAGAATCCAAGTTTTGATGACTTTTGTTGATAGGTTAATTATAAATTTCAAATGAATTGAAGGATACACTATGTCAACAGATAGTTTCATGTTTGGTCCATTTATCTACAAGCATAATATAGTGCAGAATACACTTGACTCATACATTCAGTTATAACATAAACCTAAACACTGAACCTCAAGTTTTTAACTTAACAAATGAATATTGAAAATTTTTAGCCTTTATTTTTCAGATTCTGTCAATTCAACATAAAAAAGTTAAATTTACAGACACTGGTAAAAACATAAAAAACATAAATTTGTTCTCATGATGATTAATTAACCACCCTTAAAAATCAAACCACCATTCATCTATGAATGACGTCACTGAAACAGCAATCAAACAACAACAAACAAAAAAGAAAGAAAAGACTATAAGGCTTCCTTAATGTACAAAAAATGTCATTTAACTTTATCCTTTAAGTCAACATACAACATGCAACACGCAACACGCAACATGCAACATGCAACATGCAACATGCAACACGCAACATGCAAAATAGCAGTTCCCGAAGGGACTGCACCAATTGCCGTATCTATTACTAAGTATTTGTTTATAAATTACATTCAATTCATTTAACCCATCATGTTGTATTTATTGGAACGTCTGCGTTTCAAGAGGTGAATTTTAGGAAGGAAATAAATTATCCCTAAACGTGCATCTCTTAATTTAAATGATATGTTAATTGTCGATAATGCCTTGGTCGTATAATGATTACATAACATACTCAATGACCTGGGTTTCAATACCTTAGTAAATCCAGGTGAGCGACTCAGACTCTTAAGAGCCTTTAGTTTAATGTAAATGTTTAATGTCTTTAATGCTTTACACTTGAGAATCACATATAAACATGTATTCGAATATGAAAATGCCATCTCCTTTTTAGGAAGCACACCTCTGAAGATAGACACTTAATGATCAGTGATAAAAACTTTTGAAAACAAAAAATAACCTAAATGTCAGCATCATTCAAATGATAACATAATATATTCTTTGATTATTGTTTTCATTGGCAAGATGAAACAGACAAAAGCTATCAACAAATTATATACTAATGTGAGTGGATAAACAAAAAATTGATATAAAGCAATGATATCGGTCAAATATGATATCGGACAGAGAGTGACTGACAAATTACCCTCCCCACCCCCCCTCGTAAAACAAAAATACTATACAAAAACAAAGCATGTCCGCAAAACGTCAGACACACAGCAAAATTATCGGACTAGAGATAGTGTATACAGCAATGAAACTGTTTAGTGATAATCTGTGAACAAGTATGAGGTATACTAGTATGACAAAACAGGTATACAGCATCTATTGCACGAATAAGATTGGAGTGAGACCATAGACAATGCACGTAAACATTATGTCTTAATGTTCGACACAAAGAACAATTGTATTATATGATTACCTTATGTTATTAATCAATTTTACCAACAATCTGAACAAATGAAATTATACTATTATAACCTTTAGTTTTTGTCCCTACTAACTGCATTTCTCTATCTTTCAGGTTTACCTTCATCATCACCTGACAAAGAAATTGATGAAATAATAATTATATGGTCATCTCCTGAAAAGTCTCCGTTTAAGGATGCCATAACCATAGAGAGTGATTCCAGCGACGACAGACCACCATATAGAAAACGCGTAGAGACAACTACCAATGTCTTCAAGCATTGATGAGTCATTGCCCAGCCTTGAAGAGATATTACAGGCCAACAATGTTAGTGAATCAGTGGAAACCACCAAAACCAAAAAAGTTCCAGACTTCACAGACTATCCAGGTGAAATGTTCAATGATCTCTACAAGTCTTTTACAACTGTGAATAGAGGTTTGAATGTTGAGGAAATATTTGAGGTTATTATAAATGTTGACAAATATTCCAATTGTGTATCTGTTCCCCAGTATGTGCAAAAACCAGCTGCATTTATTATCAACATGGAGAAATTAAAAGACTCACGTGACATTCGAGCAGATGGAAATGGTGTCTTGCGAATTAGAAACAAGGCCAAAAGAAGATACAGAATAGACCAGACAGGGAAATTACAGTTAATGGGAACAGCAGCTGAGCTAACAGACAAATCTTCTTATGAGCTTTGGAGAACATATTCCTTCCATAAAGAAACACCAAATTTCCGTCGGCTTATAATAGAGATTCCTGGATATCCACATGCCATTCTTCAATTCTATTTCACTGGAGATATAGAACCAGTTGTACTCAAACCTCATGGAAAGCATGCATGCAGCACCTTACCGCAGAGTGGCGCCAAGTACACTGAAGAGAATAACTGAACTAAGTAAGTCAACAACATCAGCAAAGTCAATTATGAAAGGCGTCATAAATGAAAATGGTGGTATTGAATCTTGTGGACCTAGCTCATATCATAGGAATGAACAGCAGGTGAAAAACACAAGAAGGACAAATAAAGAGGAACTGGATGAAGCAATTAACAGAAGTACTTCACATGTATGATAATCAGAATCAAGAGCAGCCTTTCATAAGAAAGTTTGATGTCCGGCCAGACTTTATAGTAGTATTAGCATCTAATCAGCAGTTGAATGATTTAAAAAGATTTTGCACAAGACATCCATGTAGTATAGTAGGTATAGACCCTACATTTCATTTCGGGAATTTCGATGTAACCATTACAACATACAAGCATCCTCTCTTGGAAGACATTGTGCCTGGTAAACAGATGATTAACAATAGTCCAGTATTTGTAGGACCAATTTGTATTCATAAGAAGAAAAAAAATACTACATACTTTTCAACCCTGATTTAAGCAGAGAAAGAACTGAAATGCATTAAAGCGATAGGTAGTGATGGAGAAATAGCACTGACAAATGCTACACTAATGGCATTTGAAGGACATACACAGCTACGATGTTTCAATCACATGAGGAAAAATATCAAGAATAAATTGATCAACATGGGTGTATAACTGCACAACAGGTCGCTGATATTGGCAGACATATTTGGGAAAAGTGAAAGTGCAACAATTAAAATTCTAGGATTGGTAGATAGATTGACACATGCTGAATTTGATACCAAAGTCAATTCTTTGAAGGAAAAATGGGAAAGTATGAGTCAAGGTTTCTGGAAATGGTTCGATAAATATCAGGTAGAAACCTTTAAACAAACAATGATACAAACTATTAGATCTGAAGCTGACCTTACTTCCTTGCAGTGGTATACAATCAATGACAATGAAAGCATCAACAATGCTATGCAGAAAGTATGTAGGAAAAACCTTACGCTGCCTAATTTTATCAAAGAGGCTAAAGATTATGTTGAATCTCAAAAAAAATCAACTGAAAATGGCAATAGTACAGGAAGGCTACAAGTTTGTTTCTAACTTCAACCTGATTAAACGATGTATTTGTTTCTACGTTTGCAAAACGTCTGTTTACCAACAACATGTGCATGCATTATTGGAAGTTCAAACAGGGACAGTAAAAACACTGATTTAACGATGTATTTGTTTCTACTTTTGTAGCGTTTAGAAAACAACAACAAACGCCACACAACGTTTACAAACTTTTGGTTAGAAAGAAATGCACTCATAATAACCTGTACATTATCTCGTGTTACAGTTGACCAGTTAAGTCTTGTGCACTTGATTTATTATTACAAAACAGAAGTATTGTGAACATATCATTAAATTCATGAATAGATATTGAAATACAAAAAAAGAAGTGAGTACAATTTTAAATTGTAAGTGGGCGACCATTCCTGATTCAGTTAAAATAAGGGAGGTGATGGTCGTTGGATGTGCAAGCCTTTGAAATCAGCATGAAAAAAATATAAAATAAACATTTATGCAGAATTATATCAAATATGCGTCCTCATATAACAAAAAAAATAGTTGAGTAAGACAAAATTCATTGAAATTACCTGCTTCATTTTCAGTAAAAGAATATAGATCCCGTAACTTTTATTATACGTGTTCAGGTAATAACAAAATCTAAAATAAATATCATTGTTTCAACAAAAGCTACTCTGAGTAACTTATTGAAAATAAAGAAGATTTTGCACAAGAAAAGTGCTAATGGACCTCTAAAATAGTTTAGGTCAACCCAGCACCATGTACCTGTAAAAAAACACGATATTTGTATGGTCATGGATATATAAACCCATACATCTATGGTATGGTGCGTTTGATATCTGACCTAATACAATATCAGACTCCAATCAACGTAAATTTTGCACATGCATAAGACCGGATTCATATGCTTCTTGATATTTCCACGGTTGGAATTAAAATTTGTTCCGTGCATATGTAGCCCAGAATATTAAAATGATTTTACGAAGGTCCGGGGTTCTTATTACCAACAATAATAATCTTAGTATGAAAATTGATCGTATGTTACTCTACATCAGCTCATACGAATAAATGTTTTCGTATTTTTATACGACCGCAAAAAAATTTTGTGGTCGTATATTGGTATGACGTTGGCGTCGTCGTCGTCGTCGTCGTCCGGCGTCGTCGTCGTCGTCGTCGTCCGGCGTCGTCGTCGTCGTCGTCGTCGTCGTCCGAAGACGCATTGGTTTTCGCACTCTAACTTTAGTTTAAGTGAATGGATCTTTTTGAAATTTGACCATAAGGTTAAATACCACAAAAGGAAGGTTGGGATTGATTTTGGGGGTTATGGTACCAATAGTTAAGGAATTAGGGGCCAAAAAGGGGCCAAAAATAAGCATTTTCTAGTTTCCAGACAATAACTGTGGAACGGTGTATGGATCTCTCTGAAATTATACTACAAGTTTCCATACCACCAAGGATGGTTAGGATTTGCTTTGGGGGGTTATGGCTCAAACCGTTTAGGAATTAGGGGCAAAAAAGGGGGAAAAACAAGGTTGTCCTGGTTAATGGACAAATACTTTAGTACAAAACATAATTTAAAGCAGTGTAAGGGAGATAAATCAAATACATCATTGAAATTATCTCCCTTACACTGCTTTTAAATTATGTATAAAGTAATGGTTAATGAACAATAAAGATAATTTAAAACAGTGTAAGGGAGGTAATCCAAATACAACGTTTTGGTTACTTCCCTTACACTGCTTTTAAATTATGTTTAAAGAAATGCATATTTATAAAGGAAGACCAGTAAAAATATCTGCAAATGTTGCATCTTTTTTTTTTACAAAAAAATCCATATGAAAGATTTGACACTATATTTTTAATTCTATTATAAAATTTTAATTTTGGATCCAGTTTTCAAATTGGTCTACATTAAGGTCCAAAGGGTCCAAAATTAAACTTTGTTTGATTTTAGCAAAAATTGAATATATGAGGTTCTTTGATATGCTGAATCTAAACGTGTATTTAGATTTTTGATTTTTGGCCCAGTTTTCAAGTTGGTCCAAATTGGGGTCCAAAATTAAACTTTGTTTGATTTCAACAAAAATTGAATATATGGGGTTCTTTGATATGCTGAATCTAACCATGTATTTAGATTTTTTATTTGTGGACCCCGTTATCAAATTGGTTCATATTGAGGTCAAAAGGGTCCAAAATTTAACTTTGTTTGATTTCATCTAAAATTGAATTATTGGGGTTCTTTGATATTCCAAATCTAACCGTGTATTTAGATTTTTAATTTTGGGTCCTGTTTTTTAAATTGGTCTACATTAAGGTCCAAAGGGTCCAAAATTAAACTTAGTTTGATTTTAACAAAAATTGAATTCTTGGGGTTCTTTGATATGCTGAATCTAAACATGTGTTTAGATTTTTTATTATGGGCCCAGTTTTGAAGTTGGTCCAAGATAGGGTCCAGTATTTAAACTTTGTTTGATTTCAACAGAAATTGAATATATGGGGTTCTTTGATATGCTGAATCTAAACATGTATTTAGATTTTTGATTATGGGCCCAGTTTTCAAGTTGGTCCAAATTGGGGTCCAAAATTAAACTTTGTTTGATTTCAACAAAAATTGAATATATGAGGTTCTTTGATGTGCTGAATCTAACCATGTATTTAGATTTTTTATTTGTGGGCCCCGCTATCAAATTGGTTCATATTGAGGTCAAAAGGGTCCAAAATTAAACTTTGTTTGATTTAATCAAAAATTGAATTATTGGGGTTCTTTGATATGCCAAATCTAACCGTGTTTTTAGATTTTTAATTTGGGTCCCGTTTTTTAAATTGGTCTTCATTGAGGTCCAAAGGGTCCAAAATTAAACTTAGTTTGATTTTAACAAAAAATGAATTCTTGGGGTTCTTTGATATGCTGAATCTAAACATGTGTTTAGATTTTTGATTATGGGCCCAGTTTTCAAGTTGGTCCAAGTTGGGGTCCAAAATTAAACTTTTTTTGATTTCAACAAAAATTGAATATATGGGGTTCTTTGATATGCTGAATCTAACCATGTATTTAGATTTTTGATTGTGGGCCCCGCTATCAAATTGGTTCATATTGAGGTCAAAGGGGTCCAAAATTAAACTTTGTTTGATTTCATCAAAAATTGAATTATTGGGGTTCTTTGATATTCCAAATCTAACCGTGTATTTAGATTTTTAATTTTAAGTCCCGTTTTTTAAATTGGTCTACATTAAGGTCCAAAGGGTGCAAAATTAAACTTAGTTTGATTTTAGCAAAAATTGAATTCTTGGGGTTCTTTGATATGCTGAATCTAAACATGTATTTTGATTTTGGACATTGGACCATAATAGGTAAATTAAAAAAATTCAAGTTCTTAGACCACATTCTTTCTGTGTCAGAAACCTATGCTGTGTCAAATATTTAATAACAATCCAAATTCAGAGCTGTATCAAGCTTGAATGTTGTGTCCATACTTGCATCAACTGTTCAGGGTTCGACCTCTGCGGTCGTATCAAGCTGCGCCCCAGCGAAGCATTTTAATTTAATGAGCCGCAGAACGTTTGTGTAAGAAAAAGCATAACATTTTTTCTCTCGATTACTTGGTGATTTCACCTCTGAATATACTCATTCAAAACAAATTCCTAGAAACTTTCATGCAAAAACTTTTATTTTATGAATGGGCATGTGTAAAGATTATTATCATCATAGTAATTACGTACATCCCCATTGAGAGGCCCCTGCTATACTGTAATTGCGTGAAGTCTTTGTTGTCGGCAGCCAGTGACCGACACGATAACATTTAAATACCAGGTGTCCATGTCCACACTGTTATGAAAATCAGTCTAATAAGTTTGGCTTGTGAATACCACCTTATAACATATTTAATTTTTCGTTTTTTTTTTTTTATTTATTGTATTATGAGATAGTCCAATGTTAGACAATTTATACCGCAATAACAGAGAACTGTTGGATGACAATAAGTGTTTTTATTGATTCATATTTGTTGTATAAAATTAACTCCCTTTTAATCTTATTGAATGTCAATCTTTTTTCTTTTTTTCTTGGCAAAAAATTGGAGTTCGGAAGAATCCTCATGTTTAATATATGATTTGTTAAACCAGAGATGACTGACAACAAACAGATAGTCAGAACATTTTCACAGATATGAACAAATTGAGGTGCGGCGTATTCGTCAATGATACAGCAACCCAACGACAAAAACAATCAAAAGACACATAGAGTGCTACAAACCGTCTTCAACAATAGACAGAGAAAATTTTCACTAATGAATAACTGGCTTTTTTAAAAAATGTTGTAGACATAAATCGCTGCATCTTGTATCAAAACTGTGACAATGAAATTCACATTGGCCTTGAAGTATCGTTTAAGTAGAGGAAGAAATAACACCAATTAAGTTGTAAGTGTGTTAAATCTAAAGTGGATTTTTAAAAAAGATGAGTTTTATTGTTCTGTGTAGGCTTTTGAAAAATTGTCTTTGGCTTTCACCACTTTTGGTCACGATTATGGCTGCTTAAAGTTATATAGTTTTGGCTTTTGACACTTTTGGTCACGATTGTAACTGCTTTAGATTATATAGTTTTGACTTTTGTCAATTTTGGTCACGATAGTACCTGCTTAAGGTTATATGATTTTGGCTTTTCCCACTTTTGGTCACGATAGTACCTGCTAAAGGTTATATGATTTTGGCTTTTTCTACTTTTGGTCACGATAGTACCTGCTAAAGGTTATATAGTTTTGGTTTTTCACACCTTTGGTCACGATATACGATAGTACCTACTCAAGGTTATATAGTTTTGGCTTTTCATACCTTTGGTCACGATAGTACCTTCTTAGGGTTATATATTTTTGTCTTTTCACACCTTTATTCACGATAGTACCTGCTTAAGGTTATATGATTTTGGCTTTTCCCACTTTTGGTCACGATAGTACCTGCTAAAGGTTATATAAATTCGGCTTTTCCCACTTTTGGTCACGATAGTACCTGCTTAAGGTTATATAGTTTTGGCTTTTCCCACTTTTGGTCACGATATTACCTGCTAAAGGTTATTTAAATTCGGCTTTTTTCCACTTTTGGTCACGATAGTACCTGCTTAAGGTTATATGATTTTGGCTTTTCCCACTTTTGGTCACGATAGTACCTGCTTAAGGTTATATAAATTCGGCTTTTCCCACTTTTGGTCACGATAGTACCTGCTTAAGGTTATATAGTTTTGGCTTTTCCCACTTTTGGTAACGATTATTCATAGTACCTTCTCAAGGTTATATAGTTTTGGCTTTCCAAACTTTTGGTCACGATTGTACCTGCTCAAGGTTATATAGTTTTGGCTTTTCCCACTTTTGGTCACGATAGTACCTGCTTAAGGTTATATAGTTTTGGCCTTTGACACTTTTGGTCACGGTTGTACCTGCTCAAAGTTATATAATTTTGGCTTTTCCCACTTTTGGTCACGATGATACCTGCTCAAGGTTATATAGTTTTGGCCTTTGACACTTTTGGTCACGGTTGTATTTGCTTAATGTCATTACAGAAACGCACCACGTGCACATTGAATTCATATCAGATATTTTTTAACATCTATTATCTCCATATTTGTGTATAATAGAGTCACTATTACTAGCTTTTATTTTTGTATTTATCACGAATTTGTTTCTGTTGGACATATATAGATTTGTTTGAAGTAATGAAATAGTAAGCAATATTCTTACATTTATGAATCGTTAGAGATAAAAATGATATATGAAAAATAAACTACATTCCAATATTATACAGGAAACCAATAAGAAAAAAAAGGTGTAACAAAAATACCGAACTCCAAGGTAAATTCAAAAAGGGGAAGTCCATAAAAACTGACAAAATCAAACTTTAACTTTATCAATCAAGGGAACGAATCGAAAACAACTTCCACATTCATGACTTGGTACAGGCATTTTCTTAGGAAAATGGTGGGTTAAACATATTTTTTTATGTAGCTTAACCTCCCACTTGTGTGACGGTTGTTTAAAGTTCCGTTAAATTGACAAAGTTGGTTGAGCAACCTAAACAGACATGATAGGTTAATATGACAAATTGGGATCCAGCAGCCAAAATTGTAAACATACACCACAGACATATAACACAGTTGACGAAAAAAATTCAGAAATGGGCATTCTTAATTGAATAGGCATTATCGGGCAGTACGTATTCAATGCAGCACACAAAACAGCTACATTCTTCAGGTAAACGTTAGTTTAAGGTATGATTCAATATAGTGAACATGACATTTAGTAAAAGTTAACATCTCGTTCATTATTCTATTTTGTTTTGAATGTGTAGAAATAAAGCTCGAATATACCGAATTTCATTTTATTTATCATTTACAATCTGGAAATCCCCCCAAAGTGTATACAGAAATACCCATCAAATTCAGATAGGTCATGTGACAAATCATTACGCTTAATATGTTTCTTGATAAAAACATAATAATCTATATAAACAAGAAATAGTCGAAAATTGTTTCCTTCCGTAGTAATTATACATTGTTAAGTGAAAAACAGATGAATCAGAATGGTGTCAGAAATTTTTATATACTTAACATATATTGCTAAACAGGGAATCCAGATGAAATAAAGCTACATGACTTTGCTCCCTATTGTCACATCCCTTGTGCATAGCTCAGATTTCTTGTTTGGCTTTGGCTATACTTTCGGTCTTTCTCGGTTACATCAGCTCTTAAACGTTTGAATTAGATTTTTTGATTTTCAAATATTTTGGCAAATATCTTTACCAAACAGTACAACAGTGCATCAGTCAAGGCGGGTACCACAACTGGTGGACTTACAGCCCCTGATGATCTGTCTAGTTACCAGTTGTTCGGTACTGACATGATTTAAACGATACATTTTTTCGTGTAATTTTAGAATTTCTTTAAATGTTCTGATAATAAAGTCAGTAACTGTTTTTTACGGTGATGTTTCTTTTAGTCCCTTCTTACGAATTGTATATTTCACAGCGTGTTCAATGTGCCCTTGTCTGTAGTCGCATTTTAGATTTCAAAGAACGTAATTTATGTATTGATATTAAATTATTGATTTGATAAATTATTAAGTAAGGGATTTCGATAACGTAAATTAATCAAAATTTTTACCCAATTCTTTCAAAGATGCAAAGGTTTGGTTAGGAAGGTTGATTGTGCATGTAAAATTCTGATTAAAAACGGATTATCACATATTAATTTTTACGGCGATGTTGTTAATCTAGATACGATCCATGTAAACTCATCCATCCTTTGAATAGACTTATTCTTAACGGATACCAATTTAAGACTGAGGTAAAATCTTAAGATATTGTTTTTATCGGTACTAAAATTGACTTTGATTTTCAAGAATTTAACATAACTTAATTTATATTGCTTTATAATTATGTAAAATTATGAGTACTCATAATCCTACATCCTGTCGATATTGTTTAATATTATTAATCAAATATTTTTAAGGATTTTTGATTCGTTAAAACTTGATCACATGTACATTTGTATTTGCTCAGTTTGGACGCCAATACTGTTGTGTTTAGCTTTTCGTAGGTCGAAAACAGCATATTGCACAGAGCATACAGCATGTTACTAAAAATAGATTCTAGAAATCCCCAATTTTACATTCTTCATGCTATAGTTGTTGATTAATAATATAACAATTGTTGCCTTTGGTTGAGGTCAATACGATGTTATATCGACCGAAAGAAGCATATCGACCTCGGACTTCGTCCTCAGTCAATATGCTTCTCTTAGGTCGATATAACCTCGTATCGACCTCATACAAAGGCTATAATTGTATACTTATATTTTGACATTGCACAAGGTCATGCGATTCTTAGAGTGATTATGACGTCTTTAATAGAATTTAAGTCCTGTACGTAAATTCAGTTATCACGGTGCGCTGTACCATATATGTTTTGCTTGGTTATTAGTGAGTTTAAGTATACCGAATCTCATTGGTGGTTACTGAACCATAAAATCTGACGTCACGAGCCTTTTTCAATTTGGATCCAAGGAGGAAGGCAGAAGACAATTCAGCTAAAATATAAAACCAAAAGAAATTGAAAATTTTTAATATTGTCAGGGAGTATTTAGAATTATTTAAACCCTTGAAGTTATATTTGGTGGTTTTACTAACGCAAGAGAGGTGTTTCGTCATAAAGGGACGTCAATTATGAATCACTTTTTAACGTACGCTGACTGAAATACAGAAGTACATGGCGACCATATGGAAAAAATAAAAAAAAATATATAAAATCATTTCTCGAATTTTTTTTACCAAGTTAATTTATTTGACTATAATTGCCAGTATTGGGTTTTATTTATAGATTGGGCATTCTTTCGATGAACTATAGTTCCACACTTCTTATTCATCAGACGTATTTCGACCATGCCATTTAATTGTGAGGATGACAAACATCATAAAGAGATGGTTTTTGTTTTATCTAATTCATATTTACGGATGAGTTGTTTGTCATTATTGATTATTATCAAATTTTACATTGATAATTTGTGTCATGATATCATTGTATGTAATATATATTTGCATTACGGTAGCTAGGAAATGTATATCTTAAGAACTTTTTTTTTTGTAGTTATGAAGCAGTGGGCAATCTAGTGAACGAGAACAATAGAAAATTCACCCTTATAAAAAGTTGAGAAAGTCAATAATGAAACAGTGCAGGTGACGCAATTATGTCTGCTTAGTGCAGACAGTCGGCAAGAAAAAGCAAACTACATCAATAACTGTCAGTTGCAGCTTCTGCAAGAAAGTCAACAAAAGGCTAACAACTATATTGGTACCTGTACCACAGTTAAACAACAACTACTTCTGTTACAAATTGGGGCTACATAGTATTGCTATTTACCACATCAGTCTTGCATCCAAACCCTACATAGTGTAATTTTCATATCTTCTCTCAATTATAAAATGGTTAACTAAAGCTGTAAATCTGTCACCTGATGCTGATAAAGGGTCAGATAATAATACTTAACAAACAGATGTTTAAAACAAAAAACTGAGTTTGTAATAACAGTAGAGATGATAATACAGAAAATGTCCAGTTTCTGATATTACCATTCCAGAAAAGGAACAATGAAATTAATTGACATTTTGATTATTTTAACATTTTATAATAACTACTCATGGAAATTAAATATTAAAAAGGATGAAGGAAAGTTTGTGATGTTATACTTCCCTACACATTAAAAAAAAATTGAAATTTTTATTTGTCTACCTATAAGTTTTAATTTTTATTACATGTTTACATTTGTAATTAACTAAATATTCACATTTGTATTTACTTTTAATTCATTCATGCAACAACTACCACCAATTATCAAGAAAACAAAACATGTGGTATTCATCAACTAACAAACTTATAATTGGAGTGACAAATTTATTTGAAAATTTTGTGTTTTCTAAGTGGTGTTGGTGATAAGCTGATTTTTCCATCCAACATCATTTTGATGCAAATTCTTAGGCATAGTTGTAGGACTGACATCAGACTTCTTCAACCGAATGTTTAAATACAACTGCAGGGGTATACACCACTACAAGTACAGATGATACTACGTATTCTTTTACATTTTAACTCTGGAACCAGTCGATATCATTCATTAGGTAATGTTGCCTTATTCGGTCTTTTTAAATAACTAATGTTAGCATGCACACTATATAACTTTTAATGTTTCCAGATGGGGTACATCTGTTATTTGCAAGAAATAGTATATATATATATAAAAAAAAATTTAAAAAAAATCTTTATACATAACATAATTGCAAAAAGTTAAACCCTGCTGGGTGAAAACATAATAGACATGTACACAAGAAACATTTAATACATGAAAAAAGTTCTAAACGAGTCGATTTAATATTAATAATATACATTTGTATTTATAAGTATATAGATAATTGACCAATGTGGACATTATTTTCGCAACTCCATTGATTGCTTGTATAGCCACAACACTAGACTAAATATTTTTATTGGGATCTAAATAGTTTACATTTTGAGAAAAGCTGGTTAAAATTATGATAATGGGTTTTAATTGTATTTATAATGGGATTTTTAATATTACTGCTGATTTGGCAATGAAGGAAAAAGTGTTCCTCAGCATCTAAAACTTTGAAAACTTTGCACTCTCTATGTTCTTTTGGAATTTTCTTATATCGACCAAAGGTGGTTTTGTTGCTCATGCAAAGGCAATTGGTAAGTATATATTTTCAACTACAGAAGGTTGGTATAAAATATATGTATGATTAATTATCTAGCTTGTATAGATTAAGTTACATAAAAATGATTTTTAACTTTTCAGTTATTGACGCCACTTTATAATTTAAGTTTGACATGTTTTGATTATTGGCTAATGTATTTGGCACACAGCTTGGCAGCGTTGTTTGTGTACCGATTGATACTTTAGTCTAGTACAACATGATTTGTTTTGTTATTGGCTTTTAACTTGCTGTCAGTAGCTGCGAGTACTATTTGGTGTATGGAATTTTTGCAAGGTATACTGCATGTCTGTCTGGCAGGATTCATCTGAATATAACCTCATTTTTATGGTCCATGTGTCAATGTGTAAGGAGTTAGGTCCTTTTCTCAGATACCATAAGGATAGGGTAACTATATTTAATGATGTATTGATATTGTTACGGCCAGAATCACCTTTAAATTGTAGCCAACAAAAGACACAAATCAATAATTAAATTAAACAAGATTTATTAAATACAAGTTTACAAGAAGTATTACAAAAATGGAAATGTCAACTTAACTGTCAAAATATATGTCCTATCATTTATCTTTTCTTTATCCGGAATTCTTCTTGGGAATCCAAACAGAATATTACGTTCAATAGGACACAATCTAGTATGATGTAGTTCGTAAATAAAAGTGTCAATCCATTGGACCAATTGAGAGAACTTCTGAGAATATTAATGTCTACTGATGTCTATGTCTGAAAGTTTAACTTAAGTGTCTGTATATATATATATATTTGTCACGGAAATCTCTAGAACACTGTAGAAAGGAAACTCATAGAAAACTATAGAACGGAAATTTCAAGAACAACATAAGAAGTTTAAATTAAGCATCTTTTATTATGATCATTCTGGAATCGTTATTTAATTAAGTCAAATAGAAAGTTCTAATCATTCCATCATTCCCTATGATTTTTCCAGTGATTTCTAAACTGCACAGTTACAATATCATTTTGTAAAAACCTACAAAATTTTATGTAAACATATTATAAGGCCACACAAAACAAATCAGGCCAACTAAATAAATATGATAGTTACAATATCATAACAATATTAAACTCGTCATAGATACCGGGGGTCTGTTTATCGAAACTGTCCTAAGATTGGTCCTAAGAATTTCTTAGGACAGAAATTAGGATAAAGTTAGGACCCGACTTACGACATGTCTCAGCATGCACATCGAAGCTATCTTAGGATTATCTTAGCTAGGATGTCCTAACCGCTGTCCTAAGTATTGGCGTAAAAGAAAATAACAAATTAAAAATGAAAAAATGAAAATATTGTATCAAATTTAACCAAAAACTATAATTTAAAAAAAAGATATATGATGAGAAATAATTATTAGTTTTAATTTAAAGGTGATAAATACTTTTTATATTATAATTTTACATTTAAACTCATAAAACAAAAAAATATAACTACGTTTTATATAAGAATTGAAACAAACGAATTGTAAATGTTAAAATAAAATATATAATCGGTAAAATCATTATATGCTTTGAGTGAGCTGAATTCGAAGTGTCACGGTTTCATACTTAGAAGTTCAAAGGCAAATCTCGTGCATCTTTCATATAAATACTGAGTACTTCAACTATTTTATTACTGCAAAAAACATGCGATGATACGTGTGAATATAAAAGACGAAATTCGAATTCTACCGATGCAAAACTACAGACTCTCTTAGACGACGTGGACAAGAGTAACCCTTTGCTTTTTGGTAAATTGCCAAATGTTGCAACAAATGGTGCTGAAAAGAGGGATAGGGATTTAATATGCATTAAGGGAACTACCATTTGATTTTATGGGGGGGGGGGGGGGGGGGGGGGGGTGAGTAAGATGAAATTTGAAAAAAGGCAGGACAGGAGTTTGGAGTTAAAAAAAAAAGGCAGGATGAGCAACTTTGCAAAAAAAAAAGCAAGATGACAATTTATGTAAAAATAAGTTAGGATAAACTAATAAAAAAAAAAGCAGGATCGAAAAGAGTGAAAAATAAAAAGGAAGGACAGAGATTACAACAATAACAAAAGAAGAACAACATTTTTCACCCTAGCCCAACCCCGTCATAAAAATCAAATGGTAGTTCCCTAAAGTAAATGCAACCAAAACAGGCCATATTTGTTTATAAAATAACAATCCTAAATATAACCTAAAGTTAGGACCATCCTAAGACCATCTTAAGACACCTAAATTGGTATCCTAAAGTTAGGACAATTCCTATTATTTTCCTAAGTTACGACATGTTTGATAAACCCACTTAGGACTAAGATATGTCCTAAGTTGGTCTTAGGACACGTCGTAATCCTAAGACTGCTTCGATAAACAGGCCCCAGGAATAAAATTGTGTACGCCAGACGCGAGCCTCGACTACAAAAGACTCATCAGTGACGCTCGAAAAAATTTTCTTTACAATGTTCCGAAAGGTTTTGTCAAATACAGCTAAGGTTATCTATTGGTGGAATTTTGAAAAACTCAAAGGTTTGTTATAGTTAATTTATAACTATGACTAATCAATGATAATTCATGTCAACATACTCGGAATGATTGTAAGATGAACAATCCGTCTGGCGAGGGATTTTACTTACCTTGACCTCATGTTCATGGTTCATTGTCAGTGTTTAGTTTTCATAGTTGGTCCCGTTTCTCAGATACTGCAAGTAATATATTGTAGTTAAAACTATATAACTATATTTGGAGTATGGAATTATTGCAATGTGTGCATGTCTATTTGGCTCTGTTCTCTGATCCTAACTCTATTTACATGTATCATAATGTTAGTTATGTGATACGTGTAGTTCAAACTTTCAACATAATTTCAATCATTATCGGTAGATCTGGCGAGGCATTTGGGCGTGTGCACTCTTGTTTAAGCAAGGCATTCAAAATTGACTATATTATCAAATACAAACAATAATTGTAGGCTTTCTTTAAGAAAAATGACATATTACTCAACATCAAAACCTCCAAAACATGAGTTAATAAGGTTCAAACCTCTACTCCTATAGTTATATTGTGATTAGAACAGGCTTGATACTTTCAGTCGATGAATCTGCCTCTTCTAACTTACTGAAATAGGTATCATACGTTTATATTATCCTCTATCTAGCTTAGTTCTCACATGAGATTATCTCATCCGTAAGATCTCCGGAAGATGGACTTGCAAATCAAACATGTTTAACCCCGCCACTTTCTTTATGTGCCTGTCCCAAGTCAGGAGCCTGTAGTTCAGTGGTTGTCGTTGGTTCATGTCTGTCATATTTGTTTTTCGTAAATTGTTTTGTTAAAAATTAGGCCATTAGTTTTCTCAATTGAATTGTTTCATATTTTTCATGTCGGGTCCTTTTATAGCCGACCATACGGTGTGGGTTTTTATACGACCGCAAAAATTAAAATTTTTTTGGTCGTATATTGGTATGACGTTGGCGTCGTCTCGTCGTCGTCGTCGTCGTCGTCGTCGTCGTCGTCTGGCGTCGTCCGGCGTCGTCCGAAGACACATTGGTTTTCGCACTCTAACTTTAGTTTAAGTGAATGGATCTCCATGAAATTTCACCATAAGGTTCAATACCACAAAAGGAAGGTTGGGATTGATTTTGGGGGTTATGGTACCAACAGTTAAGGAATTAGGGGCCAAAAAGGGGCAAAAAATAAGCATTTTTGTAACTTTCAGACAATAACTTGTGTGTAAGTGTATGGATCTCTCTGACATTGTACCACAAGGTTCCATATCACAAAGGGAAGGCTGTAATTGATTTTGGGGGTAATTGCCTCAAAATTTTAGGAATTAGGGGCCAAAAAAGGGGCAAAAAACAAGCATGTTTCTAGTTTCATGACAATAACTTGTGTGTAAGTGTTTGGATATTTCTGAAATTGTACTACAAGGTTCCATATCACAAAGGGAAAGCTGGAATTGAGTTTGGGGGTAATTGCCCGAAACGTTTAGGAATTGGGGGCCAAAAAGGGGCCAAAAATAAGCATTTTTCTAGTTTCCGGACAATAACTTGTGTTCAAGTGTATGGATCTCTCTGAAATTGTACTGCAAGGTACCATACCACAAAGGGAAGGCTGGGATTGAGTTTGGGGGTGATGAATCATTAGGGGGTTCAAAAAATTTGGGGGGGGGATTTTTTTTTTTTTTTTTTTCTTTTTTTCCTTTTTTTTTTCTTTTAAAATTTTCCATTTTAAGTTGGTTATTTCTGATTTATATTTAAAAGCAAATAATAATGATATGGTAGGAGATACACACCAAACAGGATGTGTAAATTATTATATAATAAGTATTGTGCAATAGCAAGAAATTTTCAATTGCACAGTATTGCACAATAGCAAGAAATCTTCAATTGCACAGTATTGCGCAATAGCAAGAAATCTTCAATTTAACAGTATTGCGCAATAGCAAGAAATATCCAATAGCACAATATTGTGCAATAGCAAGAAATTGTCAATTGTACAGTATTGCGCAATAGCAAGAAATATTCAATTGCACAGTATTATGCAAAAGAAGATACTTCGTATAAATTGCTTATTTCTTGATCAATTTCAATGGGGTTTTATTCTTGAATTCTTGGGGTTCTTTAATATGCTGAATCTAACTGTGTATTAAGTTTGTGGATTTTGGGCCCCGTTTTTAAATTGGTCGACATTGAGGTCCAAAGGGTCCAAAATTAAACTTTGTTTGATTTCATCAAAAATTGAATTATTGGGGTTCTTTGATATGCCAAATCTAACCGTGTATTTAGATTTTTAATTTTGGGTCCCGTTTTTTAAATTTGTCTACATTAAGGTCCAAAGGGTCCAAAATTAAACTTAGTTTGATTTTAACAAAAATTGAATTCTTAGGGTTCTTTGATATGCTGAATCTAAACATGTGTTTAGATTTTTGATTATGGGCCCAGTTTTCAAGTTGGTCCAAGTTGGGGTCCAAAATTAAACTTTGTTTGATTTCAACAAAAATTGAATATATGGGGTTCTTTGATATGCTGAATCTAAACATGTATTTAGATTTTAGATTTTTGGCCCAGTTTTCAAGTTGGTCCAAATTGGGGTCCAAAATTAAACTTTGTTTGATTTCAACAAAAACTGAATATATGGGGTTCTTTGATATGCTGAATCTTACCATGTATTTAGATTTTTTATTTGTGGGCCCGCTATCAAATTGGTTCATATTGAGGTCAAAAGGGTCCAAAATTAAACTTTGTTTGATTTCATCAAAAATTGAATTATTGGGGTTCTTTGATATGCCAAATCTAACCGTGTATTTAGATTTTTAATTTTGGGTCCTGTTTTTTAAATTGGTCTACATTAAGGTCCAAAGGGTCCAAAATTAAACTTAGTTTGATTTTAACAAAAATTGAATTTTTGGGGTTCTTTGATATGCTGAATCTAAACATGTGTTTAGATTTTTGATTATGGGACCAGTTTTCAAGTTGGTCCAAGTTGGGGTCCAAAATTAAACTTTGTTTGATTGCAACAAAAATTGAATATATGGGGTTCTTTGATATGCTGAATCTAAACATGTATTTAGATTTTAGATTTTTGGCCCAGTTTTCAAGATGGTCCAAATTGGGGTCCAAAATTAAACTTTGTTTGATTTCAACAAAAATTGAATATATGGGGTTCTTTGATATGCTGAATCTTACCATGTATTTAGATTTTTTATTTGTGGGCCCGCTATCAAATTGGTTCATATTGAGGTCAAAAGGGTCCAAAATTAAACTTTGTTTGATTTCATCAAAAATTGAATTATTGGGGTTCTTTGATATGCCAAATCTAACTGTGTTTTTAGATTTTTAATTTAGGGTCCCGTTTTTTAAATTTGTCTACATTAAGGTCCAAAGGGTCCAAAATTAAACTTAGTTTGATTTTAACAAAAATTGAATCCTCGGGTACTTTGATATGCTGAATCTAAACATGTGTTTAGATTTTTGATTATGGGACCAGTTTTCAAGTTTGTCCAAGTTGGGGTCCAAAATTAAACTTTGTTTGATTTCAACAAAAATTGAATATATGGGGTTCTTTGATATGCTGAATCTAACCATGTATTTTGATTTTGGACATTGGACCATAATAGGTAAATTAAAAAAATTGAAGTTTTTAGACCACATTCTTTCTGTGTCAGAAACCTATGCTGTGTCAAATATTTAATCACAATCCAAATTCAGAGCTGTATCAAGCTTGAATGTTGTGTCCATACTTGCCCCAACTGTTCAGGGTTCGACCTCTGCGGTCGTATCAAGCTGCGCCCAGCGAAGCATTTTATTCTCATTGTTGAAGGCCATACGATTGCCTATATTACTACTTTTGTCGCAGAAAGCTCGACATAGGGATACTGATCCGGCGGCGGCGTCCACGACGGCCACGGTGGCGTTAACTAACTACTTAAAAGATTAATATTACAGATGGAAGAAGACCTGGATGCTTCATACTTTGTATATATATATACCTTATGTTATGAAGTTTCCGTCTGTCATATGTCCTTTGATCTTGACCTCAATTTAATGGTTCAGTGACTACTTGAAAAAAAATTTTTTTGTAATGTTAATTTCTCTCTTTTATGAGTAACAGGACCCTATATTTAGTATTGTGTACCTTCCAAGGTCCTCGTGCCTGTCAGACAGTTTTCACTTGACCTCGACCTCATTAAATGGATCTGTGAACAAGGTTAAGTTTTCGTGGTCAAGTCCATAGTTCAGATACTTTAAGCAATAGTTCTACTATATTTGGTGTATGGAATGAATGTAAGGTGTACATGTCCAACTGCCAGGTGTCATCTCACCTTGACCTCATTTTTATGGTTCAGTGGTTAAAGTTAAGTTTTTGTGTTTTGGTCTATTTTTCTAATACTGTATGCAATAGGTCAGCAATATTTGGTGTATGGAAATATTTTATGATGTAAATTTCAGTCTAGCAGGTTTTATTTGACCTTGACCTCATTTTCACGGTTCATTGCTCAATGATAAGTTTTTCTGTATTGGTCTGTTTTTCTAAAACTATAAGCAATAGGTCAACTATGTTTGCTGTATGGAATGAAGTGTTCATGTCTGTCTGCCTCATATTCATGGTTCATTGGTCAATACAATGTTTTCATGGTTTTGTCTGTTTCTTGTATTCTATAAGCAATATCAACTATATTCAATGTATGAAATGGTTGTAAGGTGTACATGTATTTCTGGCTTGGTTTATCTGACCTTGACCTCATTTTGTTGGATCATGATACTAGTAAGTTAATGTGATACTTGTAGTAAAACTTTAAATTTAGGGCTATCAACATAAAATCAATGTTAGTAAAGTAGGCAAGACATTTCAGCGTGTGCACTCTTGTTATATTGTAAATCAGGTATTTTGGAGCTGTTTTCATTTGAAAATCGAACCGCCATTCTGGGCGGCATACTGAATAACAATATAACTGTTAACGCTCATCCCTCCCCTAACCTGGCACAACGGTGTAACAACACAGCATAACAACAAATAATAATCAAAGTACTGACGTGCTGTTTACTCGGATAAACCGAAGATCTGATGGCTGGCAAATAAATTAAAAAAAATGTTCTACCTCTATATAGACTACTAGCAGTTGCTTTTTCAAGTCAAATATCAAAAATTTTCAGCCACATTTACTAGTATTTAACATGTAATCAATTGTCTAGGTTCTATGGGCACAGAAGGTCGAAAGGGATAACAAAAAAAGATAAATGTGTTTTGCACCGTACTGGATAATAATTTAATGAATGCATTTCGATCATAAGTGATTGTTTAAAACAGATTCCCTTCCCCAATACAAGACTGGAGAAGTTTATGTGACTAAAATTCTATACTCATGTGACTCTTGCTTGTGTAAACAGTACGCGTAGACCTTTTTTGTTCTTTGATTAATTTTAAATATTTCTAATTTACTCACTGTTTCTTAAAAATGCCATGTATATAGAAGCAATTGTTTTATTTGTCTTCATGAATTGTTCAAACGAAAGAGGTAAATCACAGAAGCATATTTTGATTCGCTTAGTTTAATCAGTGGTGGATCAAGGAACTATTAAAAAGGGGTGTGGTTACATGTCAGTTAGGGGAGGAGGAAGGAACCAAACATTCTATTATACTAAATACTAATATTCAATATATGAATAAGGAGATAATTAGTGAAAAATCAGCGGGTCGGCAACCTAACATAAAAGATTGACATGCATAGACAACTATTGACTACTTTCGATATCGAAAATTCAAAGTCTATCGGAAATATCGTTTGGTTTACTTGAGTTCAGAGATTGAATTAATTGCTTGCCAAACCTCAACCCAACACACACACACACATATACACAAACACATTTTCAGTATAATCCATATAATGAAGCAGAAAACAGTAACTACTACAGCGATCCCTACCACATATTAAATAGAAAATGCCCCCCTCCCCAGAGTATAGACCTAGCATGTCAAGGCTCGAAAACCTAAAACTGTTTTGGTGTTTAGCAAAGTGGACTTTGCCTAAGTCAAGAATCTGATGTTCAGTAGTTGTCGTTTGTTGATGTGGTTCATAAGTGTTTCTCGTTTCTCGTTTTTTATATAGATTAGACCGTTGGTTTTCCCGTTTGAGTGGTTTTGCACTAGTAATTTTTGGGGCCCTTTATAGCTTACTGTTCGCTGTGAGCCAAGGCTCCGTGTTGAAGACCGTACTTTGACATATAATGGTTTACTTTTACAAATTTTGACTTGGATGGAGAGTTGTCTCATTGGCACTCATACCACATCTTCTTATATCTATTTGGTGGATAGTTGTCTCATTTGCAATCATACCACATCTCCTTATTTTTATATTTCTTTCTGGCAAAATACAAAAGAAATATTGCCCAAAGTCAACAACTGAAAGCATAAAGAAATGCATCTAGTTTGACTATCCAAATGCATCGTTGTCATTCTTAAATTGTCTGCATTATAGTAATCATTTCCGAATGTGAGCGTTTAAATAGTGAGATCATGTTCCTGAAAATGGATTAGCACTGATGTATTATATATTTACACTTAAACCTTGATATGATGGTTTACACTTTTTGGGCATCATAATGATTTGATATAATCAGAGTACAAACCCTGCTTTGAACTGAATCGACACAATAAGCCTGATTCTTAACGTGTTTTTTCACAAGGAAACAGTCCACAGGTAGACATGTCAGTCTCCGCTGAAAAATTATTCTGACTCCTTGTCGACAAATCTATGATCTTACTCTTAAATGCCGCGTGCCTAGCGGAGAAGCAGCAAAGACGTATTTCCAAGTCTTTGGTTTTACACGGCCGGGTTCGAAACCCACAACTTCCCACACTCGAGGGGTGCAAGCTACAAAAAAGACCACGAGGCGGTAAAAAAAAAAGAATTAGAATAAATTTTGTAAACCATGTGTTACCATGTGTTTTGTTACTACCTATAATGACCTTATATATAATTAATATCAACGAAGAAAAATGAAATATAAGTTCGTTTTGGTGTCACCCCCTGAAAATTTTCTGGATCCGTTCCTGTTGATCCTTACAAGCATTTGAGAAAATTAAAATAAGGAAAGGGATGGTACTTTACTTGTTTTATTAACGTTTACTTCAAATTATTGTATTTATGTTATCAGACATTCCTTCTATAAAATGATAGGCAAGCTGTGTATTGTGTATATCATACGCTAATAAATAGATATTTCGTTTTCAAAGTTATGAACAATCATGAGATGAGAGTAGATATTGTCTCCGTAGTGTTATGTTGATAAACCAAGAGTAATCTCAGTGATAAATAAATATCATTGAAACCAGTCGTGATATAATACAACTCTTGGAAACTGGATTCAAATTTAAAAACATATAGGCTTATATATATATCTTTGACTGTCTATGACGTTAAAATACTAAATCCCTGGGATGTGTTTTAGTTGATTTTAGTCTCTGATGCATGATTTTTTATCATTAATTGTTTTTGGCTTTTAACTATAAGATAAGATAAGAAAACTTTATTTTGATTCGGCATGGTTAAAACATACAAACATAAGCTCTTGAGAGCTTTTCACCGAATATATAAAACAATAACACATAATATAAAACAGATATACATACACTTATCACATATTTGTTACGAATACGTTGGGTTTTGCATATGTAATAACCTCAAAATTGCCCGGGGCAAAAAAGAAGTTATTGGTTATTGTGCCCTGATTCCGAACAATGACGGTGCTCGTTTCATCGCAGTGGAGGAAAGCGATACGGCAGACTTTGTAGAGCAAATGAAAAACTCTAACACAAGGAAAAAAACTGAAAGTGACATTAAAATTCTAAAGGAGTGGTTAAAAAGTGCCGGAGAATTACGCAATTGTGTAATATGTGATAAATAGATTATTACATGTCTTTTCCATATTGGCCCTGGTATCATCCCTCGACCCATATCGGCCCTCGGCTAAAGCCTCGAGGCCGATATGAGAGTCTCGGGATGATACCAGGGCCAATATGGAAAAGGGCATGTTATAATCTATACATACAGACATAGAATGAATATGATATACATGCAAGGCAATCAAAGCATATATAAGCAGAACATATAAGCACTCATAAATGAATAGAATAGCCATGCAAAACAATCAAAATCATTAAGCACTATAAGCAACTAAAAAGTAAATGAAAAAATTAAAAGCTATGAGAACAAATTAAAAATACTACTTGCATGCACTACATCTACATTCTGATCTATTCCAGGACTGAATTAAGCTTTTAAACTGGGAGAAGTTATTTTCAGTCCTGAAATCGTTAGGCAAACTACCGGTATTCCATAATGTAGGAGCTGCAAAACGAAAAGAGTTTTTGCCAAAAAAAAAAGAAGTTGTTACCCTTGGAATATCCAAAATGTTACTATACCTGTAAGAATAGTTAGTTTGTTTTTTATTTACCAGATTATTTAGACAAGAGGGAGCTAGATTGTTAAGAATTTTTAAAGTTTCCAATGCCACAGTCCTGATACGACGGATCTGTAGGAGAGACAGCTCAGCTCTCTGTGATAATTCCAAATATGACGAGGTGTAATCGTCATAGACAAAACGAAATGCTCGTTCCTGCACTTTCTCTAGTTTTTTAGTGTTAGTTTCCGAGCAAAAGTGCCATGCCAAAAAGCAGAAATTAAAGTTGCTTAAAATAAATGTATGAAATATAGTAATTTTATTTAGCCTAGAAAGACATGGTCCTAAGCGTTTTAAAACACTGAGTTGCTTAGCTGCCTTTCTACAGATATTTCCAATATGGATGTCAAATTTTAGTTGATAGTCAATTTCTATACCCAACAATTCAACTATTTTTTCACAACTTAATTTTGAATTTTGAACTTCAATTGTTGGGTTCATGTCAAATGTTTTCTTTCCAACTGCAATCACTTGAAACTTGTCAGGATTGGCTTGCATTTTATTTATTCTAAACCATTCTATCAGCTGATTTGACTCCAGTTTTAGGGTTGATATAAGATTGTCATAATCAGGACTTGAAAAAGGCAAAGTATTATTGTCTGCATAATTATACAGGGAGCCATATTTTATAAAATAAAAAATATCATTTAAAAATGAACTGAAAAGGATAGGGCCTAATATAGAGCCTTGCGGTACCCCTTTATGAATGCCAGCCCAACTGCTAAGAATGCTTCCAATTTTGATTTGCTGTTTTCTACCAGTTAAATGTAATTTTAGTAAAGAGACTGAATGTGGCTTAATACCATATGAGAGCAATTTATCGATTAAAATTTCATGTGGAAGGCAATCAAAAGCCGTTGAGATGTCCATAAGAACAGCAGCCAAATAATGATTTTTATCCAGGGCCTCTCGCCAATCTTCCAAAAGACGTAGCAGTGTGGTCTGACACCCATGTCCCTTACGAAATGCACATAGGTTAAAAATATTGTCAAAAAAATCAGCCAGTTGGATCTCTAGTACTTTTTCGTATATTTTAGATATTATAGATAATACACTTACAGGTCTATAATTGGATTTTTGAAGCGCATCATTTTTCTTGAATACTGGAGTGACCTGTGCTTCTTTAAGTCTGTCAGGGAATACCCCATACTTAATTGTTGTTTTTATAAGTGTTGTAATTTGAGGCCCCATGACAGACTTACTCAGCTTCACAACCTTAGCTGGAATTCCATCAGCTCCTGTAGCCTTTTTTTAATGTTTATTTTGTTCATGATCTTGGCAATTTTGTCAGGTGTAATTTTTTTTCAAATTCAAAATTTACTTCTTGGTCTTGGTTCTTTTCAATTTCTTGAATACTTGGATGATTTTCTTTTTTATATGTGGTGTCATTTCCAATAGAGTCTGCTCCTGTAGAGAAAAACGTGTTAAAAGTATCTGCTACCTGTTTTGTGTCATTTAGTATGTTGTTACCTTCTGCAAGTTCTATGGTATGGTCTCCATTTTTACATTTCTTAGATAAGAAGGGTTTTATACATTTCCAAAAGTCACATGATTTTGATCAGCCTGCACATCTCTCTAAGAAATAAGTTTTCATAGAGTCTTTCTTAAGTTTGTTTACCAAATTTCTTTGTTTACGGTATTTTCCCCAGGTCTTACTGTTTCGTTGTTTTGTATAATTTGTATAGAGCATATGTTTGCGATAGATAGATTTTCTTAATTCGCTGTTCATGCATGGCAGTGGTTTCTTTCTGTGTTCTCTTGTCTTTATGGGTGCATGTGAGTTTAGGATGTCAGTTACCTGATGTTCATAACTCATGTATGCCTCATTTATTTGTTGTTCATGTGTTTTAGTACTAGAGATACTTGGCACACTTGGTATGTTAATTTTACTAATATCATTATTGAATAACTCAAGATCAAAATTTCTATAACTTCTATAAGATACATTTTTTCTCAGCTCACCTGGTAAATTCTCCTTTATGGTAGTAGATATAAGGTTATGACAATCGCTTATACCACTAGGGATATTATGCGTATTGAAACAAAGTGATTTTTTTATTTGTAAGTATATCTACCAATGATCATGGTTTACAATTTTTCGTAAAGCATGTTGGTTTATCTACAAACTGGGACATATCAAAAATCTCACATATATCATTAATTGATTTATTTTTAGTTTCATGTAATAAATCAATATCAAGGTCTCCAAAAATCATATAATTTTCATTTTTTACTAAACACTGATCTAAGTTTTTTGAAAATTTATCATTAAAAAGTTTTCAGTCACTGATGGTGGTTTATACATTCCCATAATTAGCCATTTTCTGTCGTTGATGTGGACCTCAATGGAAATGTTTTCAAGGTCTTTGGACTCGAGTTGTTGCTGTCTACTTGACGGGATGTCAATACTTATAAGGGCAAGCATACCTCCTCCAGACTTTGTTCGTTCACGTCTGAGAGTTTGTAGCCCTCAACCATAAATAAACTATCATTGAAAGTCTCATCAAGTTTCGTCTCGGCTATAAATATCAGACCTAAATATAAAAACTAGCTGTCAGTAACTGCGAGTACTCTCATATCGTACTTTCTTGTTTATTTGACCTGTTTATTCTAATTGTAATGCTTTTTTGTTATTTAATGTTTACTTATTCAGGGTTATATCTGGTCTATATACCAGCTTTGATAAGTGTTTGGTATTACTATAAATTTTCACTTCTTCGTACTATGAACATCAAAAATATTTATTTTGTAAAAATATTTCCTTTCTCCATTTGAACTGTACACGTATACCTAACAACAAAATTATTTTCATTTACCTGTGTTTAAAGTAATTGCAAATGGCTAATATTTTTGTTCAAGCATATTGTTTTTCTTAAATTGTTTAACATTTCACAGCGGTATAACATGTTACTTTTATTATTCTTCCCTTAGTTTATTTATTTTGTATTTGCATTGTACATGTTGTATCATAGATAAATTTAATTTGTTCAGTGTATGTTCACTGGTGTTAATATGTCTTTTGATTGAGTTAAGCCATTTCAATTGATATTTTATAGTGTGTCTTTCTATGTTGTAATGTTACACTATTGTTTCAGATAAGGGTGAAGGTTTGATTCCAGTAAAACGTTTAAACCCGCTGCAATTGTTTGCATCTGTCCTAAGTCAGGAATCTGATGTTCAGTAGTTGTCGTTTGTTGATGTGGTTCATAAGTGTTTCTCGTTTTTTATATAGATTAGACTGTTGGTTTTCCCGTTTGAATGGTTTTACACTAGTAATTTTTGGGGCCCTTTATAGCTTGCTGTTCGGTGTGAGCCAAGGCTCCGTGTTGATGACCGTATTTTGACCTATAATGGTTTACTTTTATAAATTTTGACTTGGATGGAGAGTTGTCTCATTGGCACTCATACCACATCTTCTTATATCTAACTATAGTTCAAATTCAAATTCAAATGCTTATTGCCATATAAATTTTAAATAATAAGATTGTGACAAATACAAAATAAGTATATATACAATATAACTGAAATTCACATATGGGTCATTATCAAAAAAACATGCAAAACTATGTTATTTTGCATGTTTTTTTTATAATGACCCATATGGTCTTTTAAGTCACAGACATGAAAATATATCAAAACAACACTTGTATCTGTTAGATATAAATGTTTTGTGATACACTATATACAGTTTACAGTATGAAATGTTATGAAAACACCCTTAATGTTTTCTTAAATCCTTGGATATAGCCAGAATTTACTGTTATTTTTTACTAAAATACCTTTCAGACCTGAAATAGGACTATTATTCATATCATTTGTTGCTAGGATTTATCACTATATATTGCATTTTGATACATACAAACATTTTTTAATGATTTGGGAGGTGTATGTTTGTTTTATAATAAAAATTTTCAACAAAAAGAAGAGTCTCATTTTTTTAAGTCACTGGTGTAACCAAAAGACAAATTGGTTGGGTAAGAGTTATCTTTCTCAAGATTTCAGCATTTACAATAGTTTCTCCCCTAGCAATGTTTACTGTAAGCATTTTATGCAAAAGAAAAAATAAATCAATGTTGAATATTTAGTGAAAAAATCTTAAAAGTAAGGAAAAGCTATATCGTAAATGAAAATAGTGTCCATGTTGTACCCTTATAAAAATAGTTTTCCGAAAGATTTCCTGAACTTTGATTTATGAAAAGATATTGATTGTAGAAACATGCACCAGAAACAACATATAAAATAGGGGAATGGAACACTTATTTTGTAACTAAATCTAAAAATACACCTGTAAATCATTGGTGATCATTGGTGTTACTGTCAATGGTGAGACCACTTTAATAAAATAACACCACTGACCAGTTTAGTAACACCACTGAATATATTATGACAATCAGCATTTTTTTGTGTTTCTTTCATGTTTAACAAGCGAAAAATCATATCATTTATGATATATAATACTTATTTAACAATGTTTTAACAATAAAATGTATTACATATGCAAAGTGTTCACAAACTAGTGTATGCTGGTAACACTAATGACATTTTTAGTTATTGATGTTATGTTATATAATTTGAGTTTTTTTAGCCTAAGAATTACTTTTTTTTCTTTTTCTTTTGCTCAGTTTTCTTTGTTTTGTGTTCAGTACTTAATAAAAGTAAAATTTGAAATGTGTTGTCAATGGTGATACTTTTGTGTCATTGTAGTTACTGAAGGGTCAGTGGTGTTACTATATAGAAATGCAATAATTTTTATTTTTTATTAACAAATGAAAGTGTTTTTAGGACGTATACGAAGGATTAGGCATTATCTAATCATTCAGTCTTACACATTTTACATATATTCAGTTTAAGTGTATTTTTTAATATTTACAACAGCCATAATTAGGACAGCCAACTTTTTTACAACAATTTACTCTGAAATTTATGTTTAAATAGAATGCATACCTATAAAAATAATGTCAATAAGTAGTAATTTTAACCTTAACAACAAATTGGAACAGTAGATCGATTTTTAACAATATGTTTTTAGTAACTAAATGCATGTTTTATATTGGTAACACCATTGACAAGGTTCTATCAGAGGATGACCTAAATTTGTTAAAATTGAAGGAACTCTTCATTTTTCCCATTGCATATTTCTGAATATAGTTGCTACCATATTATAGAATAGGAGGACATATTTAAATTTTTAAAACAATGACATCATTTTTCCAAATTTTCCCGCATCGAAATTCGCATGTTATTTTGATAATGACCCATATACATAGTTACACAATCATTTACAGTAAATAGTCCAGAGTCCCATGTCCTCAGTTCTAATGACTTTTATAATGTAGGACCCCACTTTATTTACTTGTGATGGTGTTGCTGGATTGAGCATAAACATTACCTTTTCTTCATCAGACAAATTTTGAACAAAAAAGTTTATTTCCAAATTCTATAAAAAAATGTGTTTTTCAGCTCCCTATTTAGTTCACAATCTAATAAAAACTGCTTTTTAATATTCTGATATGTTATATTTAAGGCATAATCGCTGCTCTCTAGGAATATTAGAAAGTCTTCCTTTTTCTATATTTAAATTATAATCTTTAATTGTTAGTTTTGTTATTAATTTTCTATATGTAAAGTTTGATGTTCTTAATCAGTCTTTAAAAATCAAATTTTGTTTAAGGTTCTTAAGTTTACTTTTTTCATCATTGTTTTGCATTTTATTATGAATCAAGTTTTACTGTGCTTATTGCGCTGTATTTATTTATTCTACATTGGCTAGAGGTATAGGGGAGGGTTGAGTTGAGATGTCGCAAAACATTTTTAACCCCGCCGCATTTTTGTGCCTGTCCTAAGTTAGGAGCCTCTGTCCTTTGTTAGTCTTATACATTTTTATTTTATTTTAGTTTATTTATATGTTTCGGAGTTTAGTGTGACGTCCATTTTCACTGAACTAGTACACATTTTTGTTTAAGAGCCTGATGAAGCCGGCCTTTGTGTGCGGGATTTTCTCGCTGTGTTGGAAACACATTAATGGCCTTGGGCTGTTTTCTGCTCTTGGTCGGGTTTATGTCTCTTTGACACATTCCCAATTTCCATTCTCAATCTTATTTAGAACTTGTTTTATGTAACCTTTAAATGAATTATTTATATTTAGGTCTGAACTTGTCATGATCTTGTAGGATTTGTGTAATATCTTAATTAAGTTCACATATGATTATTGGTTTACATCTAGGTAATACTTAAAACTACGAACGCACACATAATAATGTCTTTGAAACAATTATTCTATAAGAACTATTGTACAAAATAAATGTATTCAGTTTCATGTATTAATCCCATGTTAACCATAATAGTTCAGCGTTATTAGTTATAGTAGACGTGTTACGAAATGGTATATACTCGACGCTGAAGTTGTCAAATTAGACTTTAAATGCGGGTATCGTATCAAAACACAAAAGTGATTTAAAGATTTAAATTACCTGTGTACCAATTGAGTCTTGTGTTTAAAGTGCATAGAACTGATGTCCACGTATATTTGTTC
Source organism: Mytilus californianus (assembly GCF_021869535.1). Lineage (NCBI taxonomy): Eukaryota > Metazoa > Mollusca > Bivalvia > Mytilida > Mytilidae > Mytilus > Mytilus californianus. Next base: position 15,913,523 of record NW_026262679.1, on the reverse strand, counting down.
CTTATAACAGACGTCCCTTTGATCTCTTTATTATGGACACTTCATTATAAATATTCATAATGGAACAAAAAGTTTACACGAGGTCAGAACTTTTGGACGTGTTGCAAACAATGCAGAACCGACTTATTTCAAAATATGATGAAAGTCAAGCTGACGGGCGCGCGGACGTGCAGGCGAGTGGGAGAAGAGGGTACCCGTTTTGAGTAATAAATTCCTAACCTAGGAGCTTCTAAACTTTGTACAATGCCGCAGTATTAATCTACATAGCAAATGTGCAACTCCTTTTATGGATTCATTTTGGATATAGTTTGTCTTTATTTTCGGAGTTTGCACCTTCGTAATTTTTGGCAATTATACATATCATGCATATGACCAACATGACACCTCTTTAGCCTCGGTTGCCCTTAAAAAATCTTGGGAATGATTTTATAATATACGAATCTGTTAATGCCTACTCAGGAAAAGCTTAATTTCCCTTATATTATTTTAATGTAAAATGTTACTGGTTCGACCCAACGAAATTAGAATCTTTAGAAAAAGACATCTTATACATATTCATGCACAGTTTTAAAACATTTCGAATTGTAGTTTTGAGGTCTAAAATTGTCTTACCCGTTTAACCAGCCTTTCAAACAGTCCTAAAAGTCTAAGGCATGTTATTTCTTTAACTTTAACTTTAACTTAAGTCTCAGTAAAAAAAGTTTAAACTGAAATTGTAACTCCTCTTGTAAGGGTTCTATTTGACTCGTTGTTTGCCTGTTTGACATCCTAAATACATATTTCAGCATATCTCTCTTAGAGGTTTCTGTTCATGCTTCCAGTGAATGCACAAATACATGCTTGGATACCAATTCTTTGTGAAATCTCTACACTAAATATTTCTTAGTCGACCGTAGAAAAATTGCGACAACTACGTGGCTGGTGGCATAAAATGCCCACAGCGTCAGGGGCAATTGGCAGCAATTGTCATACCATTTACAGACCAAACACGGAGCCTCGGGCACAATTTTATTCCAGATACCG